>NC_052070.1:10078648-14878648 GCF_015852505.1 Tachyglossus aculeatus
AAGTTGGCAACATATAGAGATGGTCCCTAATCAATCAATCAATCAATCACATTTAGTAAGCGCTTACTGTGTGCAGAGCACTCTACTAAGCGCTTGGGAAGTACAAGTTGGCAACATATAGAGACGGTCCCTTCCCAACAGCGAGCTCACAGTCAGGTGCCCCAGAACCCGCAGCGTGGCTTAGTGGGCTTGGGAGTCAGAGGTCGCGGGTTCTAATCCCGGCTCCGCCACTTGTCAGCTGGGTGACTGTGGGCAAATCACTTCACTTCTCTGTGCCTCAGCTCCCTCATCTGGAAAATGGGGATGAAGACTGTGAGCCCCAGGTGGGACAATCTGATGACCCCGCATCTCCCCCAGTGCTTAGAACAGTGCTTGGCCCATAGTAAGCGCTTAACAAATGCCGTCATTATTATTTTGACGGAAAGAGAGGCCATGCGGCCTAGTGGATAGAGCAAGGGCCGAGTTCTGGCACTGCAGGGGGGGAATTGAGTCTGTGGGGGCCCACTGTGAGCCCGCTGTTGGGTAGGGACCGTCTCTAGATGTTGCCAACTTGGACTTCCCAAGAGCTTAGTCCAGTGCTCTGCACACAGTAAGCGCTCAATCAATCAATCAATCGTATTTATTGAGCGCTTACTGTGTGCAGAGCACTGGACTAAGCGCATGGGAAGTACAAGTTGGCAACAGATAGAGACGGTCCCGACCCAACAGTGGGCTCACAGTCTAAAAGGGGGAGAAGGAGAACAAAACCAAACACACTAACAAAATAAAATAAATAGAATAGATATGTACAGGTAAAATAAATAAATAAATGAGTAATAAATATGCACAAACATACATACATATACATATACACATACACACATACACATATATACATACACACAGATATATGTATGTATATGTATACGCATGTATATACATGCATACACGTATATGCAGTTGCACATATACACATATGTGCACAAACATACATACACACATATACATATATATATACATACATATATACACATATATATGTATGTATATGTATATATATGTATACGCATGCTTATACATGTATACACATGCATACATGTATATACATTTATATATGTGCATATATGCACATATACACATATATATGTGTACATATGTGCACATGTATGTATGCATATAGGCACATATATGTGTGTATATGTGTACATATTTACGCATGTATATACATGCATACATGTATATATGTGTATATATCATCATCATCAGTCGTATTTATTTATTTATTAAATCATCAATCATATTTATTGAGCGCTTACTGTGTGCAGAGCACCGGACTAAGCGCTTGGGAAGTACAAATTGGCAACCTATAGAGACGGTCCCTACCCAACAGTGGGCTCACAGTCTAAAAAGCGTATGCATACATATATACATATATGCATATATACAGGTGCTGTGGCAAAGGGCAAATACGATTGATTGATTGATTGATTGGGGGGAAAACGGAGCCCACGGGGATTCCAAGCCTGGAGGGGAAGAGGTTTCTCCTTGTCATCAGCCACTCAATCCAACGGGAGGGAGCGGGAACAGACTCGCTCTTGTCGCAGAGTGAGAGGCGGAATAGAAATAAAAGAGTTCCTTCTCCCACACGTCTTCAACAGCCCCCTTGCAGCTCTCGCTGCAATCAGGCCACGATATATCCGTCCTGCGGAGAGATTCAGCTCCCCAGATCATTAGGAAGATGATCTGAGCAGCAGAATAAAGGATAAACTGGACTGGACAGAGATAGGAGGCAGGGAGGTCAGCGAGGAGGCTGGTGCAGGAGGAGTCAAGGTGGGATATAAGTGTTTGGATCGACATAATAGCACTTTGGATGGAAAAAGAAGGGTACAGTTTAGCGATGTTGGAAAAAGAGAAGCAATGTGATTTAGTGACGGGTTGACGGGTCAAGCGCTTAGTCCAGTGCTCTGCACACAGCAAGCGCTCAATAAATACGGTGGATGACGATTGATGATGGTCAAATGAAATCAATCAATCAATCAATCGTATTTATTGAGCGCTTACTATGTGCAGAGCACTGTACTAAGCGCTTGGGAAGTACAAATTGGCATCACATAGAGACAGTCCCTGCCCAACAGTGGGCTCACAGTCTAAAAGGGGGAGACAGAGAACAGAACCAAACATACCAACAAGATAAAATGCATCAAAGATATGAAATGCATCAAAGATAATGCCAAGATTATGCGATTCTACAAGAGGGATGATAGTGGTGTTTCCCCTCGTCCCCCTCTCCATCCCCCCCATCCCCTCCCCACAGCACCTGTATATATGTTTGTACAGATTTATTACTCTATTTATTTATTTTACTTGTACATATCTATTCTATTTAATTTTGTTAGTCTGTTTGGTTTTGTTCTCTGTCTCCCCCTTTTAGACTGTGAGCCCACTGTTGGGTAGGGACTGTCTCTAGATGTTGCCAGTTTGTACTTCCCAAGCGCTTAGTACAGCGCTCTGCACATAGTAAGCGCTCAATAAATACGATTGACGATGATGATGATGATGGTGTTGTCTGCAGTGATGGGAAAGGATTTGGGGTCCGTTTGAGGCGTCAGCGGGTCATCCGGAGAGAGAGATCTTGAAGGCAAAAAGGAAATGTAAGACTGCCAAGTAGGAGGGAGAGCTAGACTGTTCTTCCCCTCTGGTCTGTTTTCCTCCTCTAGACTGTAAGCTCAAGGTGTGCGGGTAAATCAATCAATCAATCAATCAATCGTATTTATTGAGCGCTTACTGTGTGCGGGTAAACGTACCTACGGATCTGACATCGGTGATCTGGCCTCATCCTGCGACTCGTCGCAATAATTTTAGACTGTGAGCCCACTGTGGGGTAGGGACCGTCTCTATATGTTGCCAACTCGGACTTCCCAAGCGCTTAGTCCAGTGCTCTGCACACAGGAAGCGCTCAATAAATACAATTGATTGATTGATTGATTAGGGACCGTCTCTATATGTTGCCAACTTGGACTTCCCAAGCGCTTAGTAGAGTGCTCTGCACACAGGAAGCGCTCAATAAATACGATTGATTGATTGATTGATTAGGGACCATCTCTATATGTTGCCAACTTGGACTTCCCAAGCGCTTAGTCCAGCGCTCTGCACACAGGAAGTGCTCAATAAATACGATTGATTGATTGATTGAATAATAACGGCAGTATTTTTTGAGCGCTTACTGTGTGCCAAGCGCCGCATCAAACGCTGGGGTAGACTCATCATCATCATCAATCGTATTTATTGAGCACTTACTGTGTGCAGAGCACTGTACTAAGCGCTTGGGAAGTACAAATTGGCAACATATAGAGACAGCATGGCTCAATCAATCAATCAATCGTATTTATTGAGCACTTACTGTGATATGCATATATGTTTGTACGGATTTATTACTCTATTCATTTTATTTGTACATATTTATTCTATTTATTTGATATGTTTTTGTTTTGTTCTCCATCTCCCCCTTTTAGACTGTGAGCCCACTGTTGGGTGGGGACTGTCTCTATATGTTGCCAATTTGTACTTCCCAAGCGCTTCGTACAGCGCTCTGCACACGGTAAGCGCTCAATAAATACGATCGATGATGATGATGATGTGTGCAGAGCACTGGACTAAGCGCTTAAAAGCATTTGGAGTTCCTAGTACCGGATCAGCCGTTCTGCCAAATCACTAGCACAGTCTGCTCTTCTGAGAAGTGGACAGTTTTAAAAGCTAAAGCTCTGATAGGAAACTGTACTCAAATTTATTTTATTTCATGTAGATCAGAGCTTTAAGGGTAAAATTTCTAAAGAGGATTCTTCACATACGTGAAAGCGTAGTGCCAAACAAGTACTCAGGGATAAACGAACCAGACAATATTGATTTCAAATCCTGAGGAAGCATTGTTGGTTAAAGGTGAGCTGTTAGCATTCGCTACATCATCATCATCATCATCAATCGTATTTATTGAGCGCTTACTATGTGCAATCAATCAATCAATCAATCGTATTTATTGAGCGCTTACTATGTGCAGAGCACTGTCCTAAGCGCTTGGGAAGTACAAATTGGCAACACATAGAGACAGTCCCTACCCAACAGTGGGCTCACAGTCTAAAAGGGGGAGACAGAGAACAGAACCAAACACACCAACAAAGTAAAATAAATAGGATAGAAATGTACAAGTAAAATAAATAAATAAATAAATAAATAGAGTAATAAATATGTACAACCATATATACATATATACAGGTGCTGTGGCACTGTACTAAGCGCTTGGGAAGTACAAATTGGCAACATCTAGAGACAGTCCCTACCCAACAGTGGGCTCACAGTCTAAAAGGGGGAGACAGAGAACAAAACCAAACATACTAACAAAATAAAATAAATAGGATAGATATGTACAAATAAAATAATCAATAAATAGAGTAATAAATCTGTACAAACATCTATACATATATACAGGTGCTGTGGGGAAGGGAAGGAGGTAAGATGGGGGGGATGGAGAGGGGGACGAGGGGGAGAGGAAGGAAGGGGCTCAGTCTGGGAACATCTTATTTTGCTGTTCAAAATTCTTCTGAGCAAGCGATGTATAATCATCAAAGTTCCCTGTTGGTTTGCTTGTTATAAGTTTGACATTTGTCCAAAATCCTTAATTATTTATTCCGTGTTGAATGGGCTTTTTTTTTCCCCCTGAAAACCACCTGCAAGAATAAATGTTAAATCGATCAATCAGCCCCCCTGGGGCTTGGGAGTCAGAGGTCATGGGTTCGAGTCTCAGCTCCGCCACCTGTCTGCTGTGTGACCCTGGGCAAGTCGCTTAACGTCTCTGCGCCTCAGTTCCCTCATCTGTAAAATGGGGATGAAGACTGTGAGCCCCCCATGGGGCAACTTGATCACCTTGTAACCTCCCCCAGCGCTTAGAACAGTGCTTTGCACATAGTAAGTGCTTAACAAATGCCATCATCATCATCAACCACGATAATAATAATAATATTGGCATTTACGAAGCACTTACTATGTGCAAAGCACTGTTCTAAGCGCTGGGGAGGTTACAAAGTGATCAGGTTGTCCCACGGGGGGCTCACAATCTTCATCCCCATTTTACAGATGAGGGAACTGAGGCCCAGAGAAGTGAAGTGACTGGCCCAAAGTCACCCAGCTGACAATTGGCGGAGCCGGGATTTGAACCCAGGACCTTTGACTCCAAAGCCCGGGCTCTTTCCACTGAGCCACGCTGCTTCACTTCCTTTCCCTTCTCGAGAAGCAGCATGACTTAGTGGCTGGAGCCCAGACCCGAGAGTCAAAGGTCCTGGGTTCTAATCCCAGCATCGCCACTTTCGTTCAATCATTCATTCATTCAATCCTATTTATTGAGCGCTGTGTGCAGAGCACTGGACTAAGCGCTTGGGAAGTACAAGTTTGCTGGGTGACCTTTGGGTAAGTCGCTTCACTTCTCTGGGCCTCGGTTCCCTCATCTGTAAAATGGTGATGATAATAATTGTGGTTTTTGTTAAGCACTCCCTATGTGCCAGCCACTGTTCTATGCGCTGGGGTATGTAGCTGATAATCGGGTTGGACACAGTCCCTGCCCCACATGGGGCTCACAGTCTTCCTCCCCATTTTACAGATGAGGGAACTGAGGCCCAGAGGAGTGAAGTGACTTGCCCAAGGTCACGCAGCAAAGCCCTACTGAGAGCTCACCCCCTCCAAGAGGCCTTCCCAGACTGAGCCCCTTTTCCTCTTTTCCTCCCCATCCCCCAGGCCCTACCTCCTTTCCCTCCCCACAGCACCTGTGTATATGTTTGTACAGATTTATTACTCTATTTATTTTACTTGTACATATTTACTATTCTATTTCTTTTGTTAATGATGGGCATTTAGCTTTAATTCTGTTTGTTCTGATGACTTGACACCTGTTCACATTTTGTTTTGTTGTCTGTCTCCCCCTTCTAGACTGTGAGCCCGTTGTTGGGTAGGGACCGTCTCTATAAATTGTTGCCAACTTGTACTTCCCAAGCGCTTAGTCCAGTGCTCTGCACACAGTAAGCGCTCAATAAATACAATTGAATGAATGAAAAGTGGCGGAATTGGGATTAGAACCCAAGTCTTTCTGAGTTCCAGCCCTGGGCTCTAGCTGAACATCTGCCTACTGTTGGGTAGGGACTGTCTCTATATGTTGCCAACTTGTACTTCCCAAGCGCTTAGTCCAGTGCTCTGCACACAGTAAGTGCTCAATAAATATGATCGAATGAATGAATGAAAAGTGGCGGAGCCGGGATTAGAACCCAAATCTTTCTGACTTCCAGCCCTGGGCTCTAGCTGAACATCTGCCCACTGTTGGGTAGGGACCGTCTCTATATGTTGCCAATTTGTACTTCCCAAGCGCTTAGTCCAGTGCTCTGCACACAGTAAGCGCTCAATAAATACGATTGAATGAATGAAAAGTGGCGGAATTGGGATTAGAACCCAAGTCTTTCTGCATTCCAGCCCTGGGCTCTAGCTGAACATCTGCCCACTGTTGGGTAGGGACCGCCTCTATATGTTGACAACTTGGACTTCCCAAGCGCTTAGTCCAGTGCTCTGCACACAGTAAGCGCTCAATAAATACGATTGAATGAATGAATGAATGAAAAGTAGAGGAACCGGGATTAGAGCCCAAGTCTTTCTGACTTCCAGCCCTGGGCTCTAGCTGAACATCTGCCCACTGTTGGGTAGGGACCGTCTCCATAATGTTGCCAACTTGGACTTCCCAAGCGCTTAGTCCAGTGCTCTGCACACAGTAAGCGCTCAATAAATACAATCGAATGAACGAAAAGTGGCAGAACCGGGATTAGAACCCAAGTCTTTCTGAGTTCCAGCCCTGGGCTCTAGCAGAACATCTGCCCACTGTTGGGTAGGGACCGCCTCTATATGTTGCCAACTTGGACATCCCAAGCGCTTAGTCCAGTGCTCTGCACACAGTAAGTGCTCAATAAATACGATCGAATGAATGAATGAATGAAAAGTGGCAGAGCTGGGATTAGAACCCAAGTCTTTCTGACTTCCAGCCCTGTGTTCTAGCTGAACATCTGCCCACTGTTGGGTAGGGACCGCCTCTATATGTTGCCAACTTGTACTTCCCAAGCACTTAGTACAGTGTTCTGCACACAGTAAGCGCTCAATAAAAACGATTGAATGAATGAATGAATGAATGAAAAGTGGCAGAGCTGGGATTAGAACCCAAGTCTTTCTGCGTTCCAGCCCTGGGCTCTAGCTGAACATCTGCCCACTGTTGGGTAGGGACCGCCTCTATATGTTGCCAACTTGGACTTCCCAAGCACTTAGTACAGTGCTCTGCACACAGGAAGCGCTCAATAAATACGATTGAATGAATGAATGAACGAATCTGTCCCGGGTTATCCACAATGCCTAGCCCGGAAAGAATTTAGGCCCCCGGATTAAAAACCTCTCACCTCGTCCTTCCCTTGGAAAAGAGGAAGCTACCCTCCAGGGACAAGTAGCCACTTTTGACAGGGAACAGTCGGAAGAATCGGCATAGCTGACAGAATTTAGGCCCCCGGATTAAAAACCTCTCGCCTCGTCCTTCCCTTGGAAAAGAGGAAGTACCCTCCAGGGACAAGTAGCCACTTTTGACAGGGAACAGTCGGAAGAATCGGCATAGCTGACAGAATTTAGGCCCCCGGATTAAAAACCTCTCGCCTCGTCCTTCCCTTGGAAAAGAGGAAGCTACCCTCCAGGGACAAGTGGCCACTTTTGACAGGGAACAGTCGGAAGAATCGGCATAGTTGACAGAATTTAGGCTCCCGGATTAAAAACCTCTCGCCTCGTCCTTCCCTTGGAAAAGAGGAAGCTACCCTCCAGGGACAAGTGGCCACTTTTGATAGGGAACAGTTGGAAGAATCGGCATAGCTGACAGAATTTAGGCCCCCGAATTAAAAACCTCTCGCCTCGTCCTTCCCTTGGAAAAGAGGAAGCTACCCTCCAGGGACAAGTGGCCACTTTTGACAGGGAACAGTTGGAAGAATCGGCATAACTGACTTCACTCCCTGGGCTGGGGGCAGGGCCTGGGTATTGCCCATCCAACCCTGTAGCAAACAAAAACTCCTCACTATTTGGCTTGAAAGCCGTCCATCCCCTGGCCCCGTCCTCCCTCACGTCCCTTCCGTCCTTCTCCGGCGCAGCCCGCACCCTCCGCTCACCTCCTCACTGGGCCTCCTTCTCGCCCGTCCCGCTGTCGACCCCCGGGCCAAGTCCTGCTTCTGGCCTGGAACGCCCTCCCTCCTCAAATCCCACACACAATGACTTTCCCCCTCTTCAAAGCCTTACTGAAGGCCCATCTCCTCCAAGAAGCCTTCCCTGACTTTTCCTCATCTCCCATTCCCTTCCGTGTCCCCCCAACTTGCTTCCTTTTCTCTTCCCCCCCTTCCTACCCCAAGCACTTATGTATAGATCTATTTTATTTATTTATATCGATATCTGTTGATTTGTACTGACGCCTGTCCCCCCGACTTGCTTCCTTTTCTCTTCCCCCACCACTTCCTACCCCAAGCACTTATGTATAGATCTGTCATTTTATTTATTTATATCGATATCTGTTGATTTGTACCGATGCCTGTCCCCCCGACTTGCTTCCTTTTCTCTTCCCCCCCCTTCCTACCCCAAGCACTTATGTATAGATGTCATTTTATTTATTTATTTATATCGATATCTGTTGATTTGTACCGACGCCTGTCCCCCCGACTTGCTTCCTTTTCTCTTCCCCCCACTGCTTCCTACCCCAAGCACTTATGTATAGATCTGTCATTTTATTTATTTATATCGATATCTGTTGATTTGTACTGACGCCTGTCCCCCCGACTTGCTTCCTTTTCTCTTCCCCCCCTTCCTACCCCAAGCACTTACGTATAGATCTGTCATTTTATTTATTTATTTATATCGATATCTGTTGATTTGTACTGACGCCTGTCCCCCCGACTTGCTTCCTTTTCTCTTCCCCGCCTCGTCCTACCCCAAGCACTTATGTATAGATCTCTCATTTTATTTATTTTATTTTATATTTTATTTATTTATTTTTTATTTATTTATTTATATCAACATCTGTTGATTTGTACTGACGCCTGTCCCCCCGACTTGCTTCCTTTTCTCTTCCCCCCGCTTCCTACCCCAAGCACTTTTTAGACTGAGAGCCCACTGTTGGGTAGGGACTATCTCTATATGTTGCCAACTTGTACTTCCCAAGCGCTTAGTACAGTGCTCTGCACACAGTAAGCACTCAATAAATACGATTGATTGATTATGTATAGATCTGTCATTTTATTTATTTACTTATAGCGATATCTGTTGATTTGTACTGACGCCTGTCCCCCCTACTTGCTTCCTTTTCTCTTCCCCCCACTTCCTACCCCAAGCACTTATGTATAGATCTGTCATTTTATTTATTTATTTATATCGATATCTGTTGATTTGTACTGACGCCTGTCTATAAGTTGGCAACAACTTATAGAGCCGGTCCCTACCCACCAACGGGCTCACAGTCTAGAAGGGCGAGGCAGGCGACGAAACAAAACATGAACAGGTGTCAAGTCATCAGTCATCTAGACTGTGAGCTCTTAGCGGGCAGGGATTGTCCCTCCTTATTAGAGAAGCAGCGTGGCTCAGTGGAAAGAGCCCGGGCTTTGGAGTCAGAGGTCATGGGTTCAAATCCCGGCTCCGCCAACTGCCAGCTGTGTGACTTTGGGCAAGTCAGTTCACTTCTCTGGGCCTCAGTTCCCTCATCTGGAAAATGGGGATGAAGACTGTGAGCCCCCTGTGGGACAACCCGATCATCTTGTTACCTGAACAGTGCTCTGCACATAGTAAGTGCTTACTAAATGCTATCATTATTATTCATTCAATTGTATTTATTGAGCGCTTACTGCGTGCAGAGCACTGTACTTGGGAAGTACAAGTTGGCAACATATTACTGTACTGCCCTCTCCCAAGCACTCAGTACACTGCTCTGCACATGGTAAGTGCTCATTAAATAATAATAATAATGATGGTATTCGTTAAGCGCTTACTGTTCTAAGCATTGGGGGGATACAAGGTGATCAGGTTGTCCCACGTGGGGCTCACAGTCTTCACCCCCATTTTACAGACGAGGGAACTGAGGCCCAGAGAAGTGAAGTGACTTGCCCAAAGTCACACAGCTAATTGGCGTTTTCGTTTTGTTGTCTGCCTCCCCCTTCTAGACTGTGAGCCCGCTGTTGGGTAGGGACTGTCTCTAGATGTTGCCAACTTGGACTTCCCAAGCGCTTAGTCCAGTGCTCTGCATACAGTAAGCGCTCAATAAATACGATTGAATGAATGACTGAGTGGAGCAGGGATTTGAACCCATGACCTCTGACTCCAAAGCCCAGGCTTTTTCCACTGAGCCACAGGAATGAGCGAAAGGCCGCCTGGTCCAGACCGCGGGGATGCGGAGACGCACTCCTCCCTGAGGCCTCTCCTGATGGCTCAGGATGGAGAATTAGCGGATCTTCCTCATCGTTCTCGGCCTGGCGGGCGACAGACAGCAGGAGGGGGAGCCGGGGCCGGATTTCGGCCGGCCGGACCCCCGCCTCCCCCTCGGCCCCTCCAGTCATTCACGGATCGCCGACCGCTTACTTCCCAAGCGCTTAGTACAGTGCTCTGCACACAGTAAGTGCTCAATAAATACGATTGATTGATTGATTGATTGATTGACTGGCTGGTGGGTCGGCACACTGCGAGCCGGCCGACTGAGAAATCCGCCCTGAAGTGAAGACCTGAAGAGAAGCAGCGTGGCTCAGTGGAAAGAGCCCGGGCTTTGGAGTCAGAGGTCCTGGGTTCATATCCCGTCTCTGCCAGTTGTCAGCTGGGTGACATGGGGCAAGTCACGTCACTTCTCTGGGCCTCAGTTACCTCATCTGTAAAACGAGGATTGACTGTAAGCCCCGCTTGGGACAACCTGATCACCTTGTAACCTCCCCAGTGCTTAGAAGAGTGCTTTGCACATAGTAAGCGCTTAATAAATGCCATTATTATTATTATTATTAGTAGTAGTATTATTAAGTGCCACCGCTGGCCTCCCCACGGGGCGAGATGGAGGCCCGACTGCCGGCTGGCCGGCGCGTTCTGGACCGGAGGACCGAGCGGAGGAGGTCACAGTCTCCCAAACCACCCCTGGGGCCACCCGCCCATAGGGCTCCCATCCACCTCTGCATTAAACAGAAACTCGTCACCATCGGCTTCAAAGCCCTCCTACTCCAACCCCACTCCACTCATCTAATGCCAACCTTCCCTCTGTGCCAAAATCTCGTCTACCTCGCCCACTTCCCGCCTCCGGCCTGGAACGCCCTCCCTCTTCAACTCTGACAAAACCAACCCCCCCGCCTTCAAAGCCTGATTGAAGGCCCACCTCCTCCCAGAGGCCTTCCCTGACTAAGCCCTCCTTTCCTCTTCTCCCACTCCCTTCCACGTCGCCCTGACTCGTTCCCTTTCTCCATCCCCACCCCACCAGCCCCACACCACTTACGTCCCTCGCTCTCATTTCTATATTTCTATTCATGTCTGTTTCCCCCTCTGGACTGTAAGTTCATTGTGGGCTGGGAATGTATCTTCTATTGTACTCTCCCAAGTGCTTAATAATACAGTGCTCTGCACACAGTAAGCGCTCAATAAACACGAATGAATGAATGAATGACGCTAATGCGGAATCCAGCGCCCGCGAACAAACATACGGGATTTTTCAACTGCGGCATTTGGGGGCCAACGTCCATCTCCCCCTTCTAGACTGTGAGCCCGTTGTTGGGCAGGGACCGTCTCTAGATGTTGCTGACTTGGGCTTCCCAAGCGCTTAGTACAGTGCTCTGCACACAGTAAGTGCTCAATAAATATGACTGACTGAATGAATGAATCTCCAGCCTGGTTCTCAAGAAGAACGATAGAAAATGGCAATGGCCTCTCGCCTCCTGCTCTGAATCCCAAAGCCTTGTGGGTAGGAGGGTGGGGGGCCTCCTTCCGGCAGGATAATAATAATAATAATAATAATAATAATAATAATAATAATAATAATAGCATTTGTTAAGTGCTTATTATGTGCAAAGCACTGTTCTAAGTGCTGGGGAGGATACAAGGTGATCAGGTTGTCCCACGTGGGGCTCACAGTCTTCATCCCCATTTGACAGATGAGGTCACTGAGGCCCAGAGAAGTGAAGTGACTTGCCCAAAGTCACACAGCTGACAAGTGGCGGAACCGGGATTTGAACCCATGACCTCTGACTCCAAAGCCCGGGCTCTTTCCACTGAGCCACGACGCTAATGCGGAATCCAGTGCCCGCGAACCAACATACAAGATTTTTCAACTGCGGCATTTTGGGGCCAACATCCATCTCCCCCTTCTAGCCTGTGAGCCCGTTGTTGGATAGGGACCGTCTCTATATGTTGCCGACTTGGACTTCCCAAGAGCTTAGTCCAGTGCTCTGCACACAGTAAGCGCTCAATAAATACGACTGACTGTATGAATGAATCTCCGGCCCGGTTCTCAAGAAGAACAACAGAAAATGGCAACGGCCTCTCACCTCCCGCTCTGAATCCCAAAGCCTTGTAGGTAGGAGGGTGGGGGGCCTCCCTCCAGCAGGATAATAATAATAATAATAATAATGTTAAGCGCTATGTGCAAAGCACTATTCTAAGTGCTGGGGAGGATACAAGGTGATCAGATTGTCCCACGGGGGACTCCCAGTCTTCATCCCCATTTGACAGATGAGGGAACTGAGGCCCAGAGAAGTGAAGTGACTTGCCCAAAGTCACCCAGCTGACAAGCGGCGGAGCCGGGATTTGAACCCGTGACGTCCGACTCCAAAGCCCGGGCTCTTTCCACCGAGCCACGCTGCCTCTCGGGATCCCGCCCACTTCCGCGGTCTCATTAACGGGCCCACTGGATCGGCGCACCCGCGCGGCATCGGGGCTGGCCGTCCCCTTCACGATACAACTTCCGCGAGCTTGTCGTGGGCAAGAATGCGTCTGTTTATTCTTCTATTGTCCGTTCCAAAGCGCTCAATACAGCGCCTTGCGCACACCAAGCACTCAATAAATCGGATTGAATGAACGAAGGAACGAACTCCAAGTCCCAAACCACGCGGCGAGGTGTCGAGGCCCGGAAACTCCTAACTTATTTCCCGTCCCTCAGCCCGGGCCCTTCGTCGGGACGTCCCAGGGGCGAGCTGGCCGTGGCCCGAGCCGTCCGGAGGTCCGGGCCCGGAGGGTGGGCTCGTCAATCAATCAATCAATCAATCAATCGTATTTATTGAGCGCTTACTATGTGCAGAGCACTGTACTAAGCGCTTGGGAAGTGCAAATTGGCAACACATAGAGACGGTCCCTACCCAACAGTGGGCTCACAGTCTAAAAGGGGGATCCCTCGGGGATCCCGTGGGACCGGGCCGCTCCGGTCCTCCGGCCCCTACTCGGACGCCGGGGTTCGGCCAAGCTCTCGATCTCCCGTCCCCTCAGACGTCCAGTACACTGAGGAGAACGCGGTGGGCGTTCGGTGGCGGAAGTCCCCAAGGGAGGAAGAAAATATTCAGGACATTTGCTGGCCGGAGGCCCTTCCTTCCCTGGGCATCTTTGGCCCTGTGTGTGTTTTTGTGGGGAGACGGGGGTGGCGTGTGTGTGTGTGTGTCATTCTGGGTGCGTTTCTGTCCGTCTCTGGGGGAGTGGGGGTATGCCTGAGGGTGGGTGTGCTTGTCTCTGGGGGTGTACGTGTGTGTGTTTGCGTATGTTGTGTCTGTGAGTGTGTGTGTATCTTGGGGGGGTGCAGTGGGTTGTGTGTGTGTCTCTGAGAGCGTGTGTGTCTCTGGGTGTGTGCCTGTCCATCTCTGGGGGAGTGGGGGTGTGCCTGAGGGGGTGTATGCTTGTCTCTGGGGGGGAGTGTGGTGTGTGTGTGTGTGTGGGGGGGGGGGTGCGTCTGTGTCTCTGGGCATGTGTGTGTCTCTGTGTGTGTTTCTGTCTGTCTCTGGGGGAGTGGGGGGTATGCCTGAGGGTGGGTGTGCTTGTCTCTGAGGGGGAGTGTGGGGTGTGTGTGTGGGTCTCTGGGTGCATCTGTGTCTCTGGGCATGTGTGTGTCTCTGGGTGTGGGTCTGTCCATCTCTGGGGGAGTGGGGGGATGCCTGAGGGGGTGTATGCTTGTCTCTGGGGGGTGTGGTGTGGTGTGTGTGTGTGTGTGTCTGGGTGCATCTGTGTGTGTCTCTGGGTGTGTTTCTGTCTGTCTCTGGGGGAGTGGGGGTATGCCTGAGGGTGGGTGTGCTTGTCTCTGGGGGGGAGTGTGGGGTGTGTGTGTCTGGGTGCGTCTGTGTCTCTGGGCATGTGTGTGTCTCTGTGTGTGCTTCTGTCTCTGGGGGAGTGGGGGTATGCCTGAGGGGGGTGTATGCTTGTCTCTGGGGGGGGGGGGGGGGTGGTGGTATGTGTGTGTGTGTGTCTCTGGGTGCGTCTGTGTCTCTGGGCATGTGTGTGTGTGTCTGTGTGTGTTTCTGTCTGTCTCTGGGGGAGTGGGGGTATGCCTGAGGGTGGTGTATGCTTGTCTCCGGGGTGTGTGTGTGTGCTGTGTCTGTGTGTCTCTGGGTGCATCTGTGTCTCTGGGTATGTGTGTGTCTCTGTGTGTGTTTCTGTCTGTCTCTGGGGGAGTGGGGGTATACCTGAGGGTGGGTCTGCTTGTCTCTGGGGGGGAGTGTCTCTGGGGGGGGGGGTATGTGTGTGTGTTTGTGTATGTTGTGTCTGTGAGTGTGTATGTATCTTGGGGAGGGGAGTGTGTTGTGTGTGTGTCTCTGGGTGCGTCTGTCTATGGGAGCGTGTGTGTCTCTGGGCGTGTGTGTGTGTCTCTGGGTGTGTTTCTGTCCGTCTCTGGGGGAGTGGGGGTATGCCTGGGGGGGGGGGTGGTGTTTGTCTCTGGGGGGGAGTGTCTCTGTGTATGTTGTGTCTGTGAGTGCGTATGTATCTCTGGGTGTGTCTGTGTGTGTCACTCTGGGTGTGTGTTTCTCTGGGAGCATGTGTGTGTCTCTGGGTGTGTGTGTGTCTCTGTGTGTGTCTGTCTTTGGGGGAATGGGGGTATGCCTGAGGGGGTGTGTGCTTGTCTCTGGGGGGTGTATGTGTGGGGGGGCCCATTCCCCGGACCTGGAATGCCCCCAATCCCTCTGCCCCTCCGCCAAGCTCGCTCTCTTCCTCCCTTCAAGGCCCTGCTGAGAGCTCACCTCCTCCAGGAGGCCTTCCCACACTCAGCCCCTTCCTTCCTCTCCCCCTCGTCCCCCTCTCCATCCCCCCATCTTACCTCCTTCCCTCCCCCACAGCACCTGTATATATGGATATATGGTTGTACATATTTATTACTCTATTTATTTATTTATTTATTTTACTTGTACATTTCTATCCTATTTATTTTATTTTGTTGGTATGTTTGGTTCTGTTCTCTGTCTCCCCCTTTTAGACTGTGAGCCCACTGTTGGGTCGGGACTGTCTCTATGTGTTGCCAATCTGTACTTCCCAAGCGCTTAGTACAGTGCTCTGCACATAGTAAGCGCTCAATAAATACGATTGATTGATTGATTGATTGATTGATTCATCCCTTCAAGGCCCTGCTGAGAGCTCACCTCCTCCAGGAGGCCTTCCCACACTCAGCCCCTTCCTTCCTCTCCCCCTCGTCCCCCTCTCCATCCCCCCATCTTACCTCCTTCCCTCCCCCACAGCACCTGTATATATGGATATATGGTTGTACAGATTTACTACTCTATTTACTTATTTATTTATTTATTTTACTTGTACATTTCTATCCTATTTATTTTATTTTGTTGGTATGTTTGGTTCTGTTCTCTGTCTCCCCCTTTTAGACTGTGAGCCCACTGGTGGGTAGGGACCGTCTCCATGTGTTGCCAATCTGTACTTCCCAAGCGCTTAGTACAGTGCTCTGCACATAGTAAGCGCTCAATAAATACGATTGATTGATTGATTGATTGATGTGTGTGTTGTGTCTGTGAGTGTGTATGTACCTTGGGGGGCGAGTGTGTGTTTGTATGTGTCTCTAACACGGTGTGTTTGGCTCTGACTGAACAGTCACTTGAGGGACCCAGCTCTCTCTGGTTTCTAAAAAAAAAAATAACGCCCAACAACAAAAACATCCCTCTGCGCCCAAACCAGCCGAAGAGAAGCGGCAGACGAGGGGCGGGAGAGGAGAAGCTCCCCGCGGCCTCTCCTCACCGCTCAGGATCGACAACGACACGCTTCGCCTTCACGCCCCGGGCCTGGCCGACGACAGACAGACAGACAGACGGTCAAGCAGCAGGAGGAAGAGGAGGAGGAGGAGGAGGAGGAGGACGACGACAACGACCGCCCCACCGACCGACCGACGGATTTCGTTCCGAAAACCCTGGTTTCACAGATTCTGCACAAAGGTCTTCACCTACAGGAAGAGAGAGAAATCAATCAATCAATCAATCAATCGTGTTTATTGAGCGCTTACTGTGTGCAGAGCACTGTACTAAGCGCTTGGGAAGTACAAATTGGCATCACATAGAGACAGTCCCTACCCACCAGTGGGCTCACAGTCTAAAAGGGGGAGACAGAGAACAGAACCAAACATACCAGCAAAATAAAATAAGTAGGATAGAAATGTACAAGTAAAATAAATAAATAAATAAATAAATAGAGTAAGAAATATGTACAACCATATATCCATATATACAGGTGCTGTGGGGAAGGGAAGGAGGTAAGACGGGGGGATGGAGAGGGGGACGAGGGGGAGAGGAAAGAAGGGGCTCAGTCTGGGAAGTCAGGGAACCCACGCTGGACGGCCCCCAGAGTGAAAGCAACCAAACCGGGAGGGTTTTCGGGAGGCCGGGGAAACTGAGGCCACAAAAAAAAAATGATGGCATCTATTAAGCGCTTACTATGTGCAAAGCACTGTTCTAAGCGCTGGGAAGGTTACAAGGTGATCGGGTTGTCCCACGGGGGGCTCACAGTCTTAATCCCCATTTTCCAGATGAGGGAATTGAGGCCCTGGTTTCACAGATTCCGCACAAAGGTCTTCACCCACAGGAAGAGAGAGAAAGTCAGGAAGCCCACGCTGGACGGCCCCCAGAGTGAAAGCAACCAAACCGGGAGGGTTTTCGGGAGGCCGGGGAAACTGAGGCCACAAAAAAAAAGATGGCATCTATTAAGCGCTTACTATGTGCAAAGCACTGTTCTAAGCGCTGGGAAGATTAAAAGGTGATCGGGTTGTCCCATGGGGGGCTTACAGTCTTAATCCCCATTTTCCAGATGAGGGAACTGAGGCCCAGAGAGGTGAAGTGACTTGCCCAAAGTCACCCAGCTGACAAGTGACGGGGCCGGGATTTGAACCCACGACCTCGGACTCTTTTCCACTGAGCCACGCCACTTCTCTAAGACGGGACATCACAGCTCGGGGTGAGCCAAGAGGCCGGAGGCCCAGAGCTCCAGTTCCGGGCCATCCTGCAGGATGACATGATTCGTTCAATCGTATTTATTGAGCGCTTACGGTGTGCAGAGCAGGGCAGAATAGCTTACTGCGTGTCAACGGGAGAGCCTGATCTGTTACCGCGTCCAAACAGACGATCTTCGATCAACCCCGGCGCTTAATACAGCGCTTGGTCATTACCATATTTAATCGATCGATTAACTAATTAACCGGGACCTTTCTGCCAGCCTTTCTCTGGGTCGGGGGCATTCATTCATTCATTCAACCGTATTTATTGAGCGCTTACTGTGTGCAGTACTAAGCGCTTGGGAAGTCCAAGTTGGCAACATATAGAGATGGTCCCTACCCAACAGCGGGCTCACAGTCTAGAAGGGGGAGATAGAGAACAAAACCAAACATATTAACAAAATAAAATAAATAGAATAGATATGTACAGATAAAATAAATAAATAAATAGAGTAATAATGCCAGGAGGGCAGAGTTTGACTCCCCTTTCTCCGGAAGGGCCGGGTCAGGGGCACGCGGTTGCCAGCTTCATGGTGACGGAAGAAATTAGAGGGCGATTTGCCATCCTCCCATAGAAACAAACGTTCCCTCGCTTCACATGGGGGCATGGACGGTGCGAAGGTGAACGACAATGAGGTCTCGCGACCCCTTGAATTTTGGGGTTTCCCACTCGGCTCGTTTCATCACAACATCCCCACCAGGAAGCCGGAGAAAGAGGCATTCCTGGCCCCATTTTACAGAGGAGGGAACTGAGGCCCGGAGGGGTTAAGTGGCTCGCCCAAGATCCTGCAGCGGGCCGGGACTAAAACCCAGGGCCTTCTGATTGCCAGGCCCATTCTCCCTGCACCGGCCCAGGGTCCCTGGGTGACGAGGAGGAGGATGAAGACAAGGAGAAGCAAGAGGAAGAAGAGAAAGATGGGGATGAGGAAGAGGATAGGAGGAGAACGAGGAGGAGGAGGAGCAAGAAGAAGAGGAGAACAAGGAGGAGTGGGAAAGAAGGAGAGGAAGATGAGGAGAATGAGGAGGAGCGTCAGGAGGAGGGGAAGATGAAGAGGAGAAGGAGGAGAAAAAAGAGGAGGAGGAGGAAAAGGTGGAGAAGGAGGAGGAGAAGGAAGAGGAGGATCAGGAGGGGAAGATGAAGAGGATGAGGAGGAGGAAGAGGAGGATCAGGAGGAGGGGAAGATTAAGAGGAGGAGGAGGAGAAAAAGGAGGAACAGGAGGAGGGGAAGAGGAGTAGGATGAGGAGGAAAAGATGGAGGAGGAGGAGGAAGAGGAGGATCAGGAGGAGGGGAAGATGAAGATGAGGAGAAAAAAGTGGAGAAGGAGGAAGGGAAGATGAAGATGAGGAGAAAAAAGTGGAGAAGGAGGAGGGGAAGATGAAGATGAGGAGAAAAAAGTGGAGAAGGAGGAGGGGAAGATGAAGATGAGGAGAAAAAAGTGGAGAAGGAGGAGGGGAAGATGAGGAGGATGAGGAAAAAAGGTGGAGAAGGAGGAGGAGGAAAAAGGAGGATGAGGAGCAGGGAGAAAGAAGAAGGAGGAGGGAGAGAAGGAGGAGGAGGAGAAGGAGTGGGAAAAGAAGGGGGAGGGAGAGGAAGATGAGGAGAATGAGGAGGAGGGTCAGGACGGGGGGAAGATGAAGAGGAGGAGGAGATGAAAAAAGAGGAGGATGAGGAGGAGGAAGAGGAGGATGAGGAGGAGGGGAAGATTAAGAGGATGAGGAGGAGGAAGAGGAGGATCAGAAGGAGGGGAAGATTAAGAGGAAGAGGAGAAAAACGGAGGATCAGGAGGAGGGTAAGAGGAGTAGGATGAGAAGGAAAAGATGGAGGAGGAGGAGGGGAAGATGAAGATGAGGAGAAAAAGGTGGAGAAGGAGGAGGGGAAGATGAGGAGGATGAGGAAAAAAGGTGGAGAAGGAGGAGAAAAAAGGAGGATGAGGAGCAGGGAGAAAGAAGAAGGAGGAGGGGAGAGAAGGAGGAGAAGGAGTGGGAAAGACAGAGGAGGAGGAGGAGGAAGGGAAGATGAGGAGGGGGAAAGAAGGAGTAGGAGGAGGCGGAAGAAAAGACTGGAGCAAACCCTTTCGTGGAGAAATGAAGCCAAGGCCCGGCGAGAAGAGGAAAGGCCGGGCCATTAGGGACCCACCCGCCAATCAGAATAGGGTTTGGACCTTTTTCAGAAGCGCCTCCTGTTGCGCCGGGTCATCGGCAAAATCTCTGTCCACGTCAAGCAGGAGCACCGGGGCCTCCTTCAGATCCGCAAAGTGGAGCCTGCGGGAACAGAACAATCACCAAAATCTCCGCGGCACTTGTGAAGCGCTCACCGCGTGGCCAGCGCCGCACCGGGCGCTGGGGGAGACCAGAGGTGAGCCCATCACGGCCCCAGGCCCCGGGGCCGACCCCGGGGCGCGCAGGCCGAGGCCTCGGACCCGCTGTTCCGACGAGGAAACCGAGGCCCAGAGATGGTGAGGGACCGGCCCGAGGTCACCCAGGACTGAGGAACGTAAGGAAGCCGAGCGGAGCCGGGCTGAGGCCCCTCCCTCCTTAACCCTGAAGTTGGGGACCAAAAAAAGAGGATTAAATAATAATAATAATAATAATAATGGTATTTGTTAAGCGCTTACTATATGCCAAGCACTGTCCTAAGCGCTGGGGTAGATACAAGGTGATCAGGTTGTCCCATGGGGGGCTCACAATCTTAATCCCCGTTTTCCAGATGAGGGAACTGAGGCCCAGAGAAGTGAAGTGACTTGCCCAAAGTCACCCACGTGACAAGTGGCGGAGCCAGGATTTGAACCCACGACCTCTGACTCCCAAGCCCGGGCTCTCTCCACTGAGGAAGGACTCTCTCAGAGGAGGACGGGAATTCTGCCGGCCAAGGGGAAGACTCGTCCAACTCCACCATTTAACACTAATGATGGCATTTATTAAGCGCTTACTATGTGCCAAGCACTGTTCTAAGCGCTGCAGCACCATTTGCAGCGTGGCTCAGTGGAAAAAGCCCGGGCTTTGAAGTCAGAGGTCGTGGGTTCAAATCCCGGCTCCGCCACTTGTCAGCTGTGTGACTTTGGACAAGTCACTTCACTTCTCTGGGCCTCAGTTACCTAATCTGTCAAATGGGGATTAAGATTGTGAGCCCACCGTGGGACAACCTGATCACCTTGTAAATTCCCCAGCGCTTAGAACAGTGCTCTGCACATAGTAAGCGCTTAATAAATGCCATTATTCTTCTTCTTCTTATTATTATTATTTGCCTGCTGGGTGACCTTGGGCAAGTCACCTCACTTCTCTGGGCTTCAGTCCCTTCATCTGTAAAATGGGGATTGAGACTGTGAGCCCCACTTGGGACACGAACTGTGTCCAACCTTCATTCAGTTCTATTTATTGAGCGCTTACTGGGTGCAAAGCACTGTACTAAGTGCCTGGGAGAGTACAAAATAACAACAGACACATTCCCTCCTCACAACGAGCTCACTTTCATTCATTCATTCAATCGTATCTATTGAGCGCTTACTGTGTGCAGAGCACTGTACTAAGCGCTTGGGAAGTACAAGTTGGCAACATATAGAGACGGTCCCTACCCGACAGTGGGCTCACAGTCTAGAAGGGAAGACAGACACTAATATACCTAAATAAATAAGTAAATATATTGCAGATGTATACAGATCCATAGGTGCTGTGGGGCTGAGTGGGAGGATGAATCAATCAATCAATCAATCGTATTTATTGAGCGCTTACTGTGTGCAGAGCACTGTACTAAGCGCTTGGGAAGTACAAGTTGGCAACATATAGAGACAGTCCCTACCCAACAGTGGGCTCACAGTCCAAAAGATGAATGAAGAAAGTGAGTCAGGGAGATTCATTCATTCATTCAATCGTACTTATTGAGCGCTTACTGTGTGCAGAGCACTGTACTAAGCGCTTGGGAAGTACAAGTTGGCAACATGCAGAGACGGTCCCTACCCAACAGCGGGCTCACAGTCTAGAAGGAAAGACAGACACTAAAATACCTAAATAAATAAGTAAATATATTGCAGATGTATACAGATCTGTACATAGGTGCTGTGGGGCTGAGTGGGAGGATGAATCAATCAATCAATCAATCGTATTTATTGAGCGCTTACTGTGTGCAGAGCACTGGACTAAGCGCTTGGGAAGGACAAGTTGGCAACATATAGAGACAGTCCCTACCCAACAGTGGGCTCACAGTCCAAAAGATGAAGGAAGAAAGCGAGTCAGGGCGATTCATTCATTCATTCAATCGTACTTATTGAGCGCTTACTGTGTGCAGAGCACTGTACTAAGCGCTTGGGAAGTACAAGTTGGCAACATGCAGAGACGGTTCCTACCCAACAATGGGCTCACACTGCAGAAAGGAGTGGGGGAAGAGACGGGCTTAGTCTGGGAAGGCTTCCTGGAGGAGATGGGCCTTCAAGAAGAAGGGGAGAGGAATTATCTGTCTGATGGTCTTGTATCTACCCCAGCTCTTTGAACAGTGCCTAGCACATAGTAAGCACTTAACAAATTATTATTAAGTGCCGTCGAGTCATTTCCTGTGGTGGCTCAGAGGGAAAGTAACAGCCTTGAAAGGCTGGAGGCCTGGGTTAATTAATTAATTAATTAATAATGGCATTTGTTAAGCACTTACTATGTGCAGAGCACTGTTCTAAGCGCTGGGGGGGGATACAAGGTGATCAAATTGTCCCACGTGGGGCTCACAGTCTTAATCCCCATTTTACAGATGAGGTAACTGAGGTTCAGAGAAGTTAAGTGACTTGCCCAAGGTCACACAGCAGACATAGGGTGGAGTCGGGATTTGAACTCATGACCTCTGACTCCGAAGTCCGGGCTCTTTCCATTGAGCCACGCTGCTTCTCGTTCTAATCCCCTCTCTGGTATGAGAGTTAAAAAAAAAGATTGCAAATACCTAGGAGGGTCTAGAATAGGTCACCTAAGAGTGCTGAGCTAAAATTTCGGTGCTTAGAACAGTGCTTGGCACGTAGTAAGCGCTTAATAAATGCCACCGTTATTATTTCCGATTCCCAGCGACTCCACGGATATACTTTCCCCAAAACGTCGCGTCCTCTGCCACTATCCGCAGCCTTTCTAACGGTTTTCCCGTTAGCGTTGCTCTGGTCTCTCTCCGTCTAGCTGCCGGGCGGCCTTCCACGTTTTCCCTGGACTTTTCCTAGCATTAGCGCTTAAGCGCTTAGTCCAGTGCTCTGCACACAGTAAGCGCTCAATAAATACGATTGAATGGACAAATACTATCATTATTATTATTATGGGGGTGAAGACTGTGAGACAACCTGATCACCTTGTATCTCCCCCAGTGCTTGGCACATAGTAGGCGCTTAACAGATGCCATTATTATCCCCATCCCCCCTGCCTTACCTCCTTCCCCTCCCCACAGCACCTGTACAGATGTATATATGTTTGCACATATTTATTATGTTGCCGATTTGTACTTCCCAAGCGCTTAGTACAGTGCTCTGCACATAGTAAGCGCTCAATAAATACGATTGATGATGATGATGATGATTAGCGTCTTCTCCAGAGAATCCGTCCTCCTGATTTTGTGTCCAAAACACGCTAATCTCCGTCGAGTCATTTGGCCTTCCATCATCATCATCATCAACCGTATTTATTGAGCGCTTACTGTGTGCAGAGCGCTGTACTAAGCGCTTGGGAAGTACAAGATGGCAACATATAGAGACGGTCCCTACCCAACAGTGGGCAAAGACCACTTCGGTTTAATTTGCTCTACGATCCATTTGTTTGTCTTTCGGGCAGTCCGTGGTAATCGGTCTTCTCGACTGTGAGCCCGTTGTTGGGTCGGGACCGTCTCTATCTGTTGCCAACTTGGACTTCCCAAGCGCTTAGTACAGTGCTCTGCACACAGGAAGTGCTCAATAAATACGATTGAATGAATGAATACGATTGAATGAATGCACCACAAAAGCCATCTCCAACACCACATTTCAAAAGAATCCACACAATAAGCGCTCAATAAATTTACGTTGCCAACTTGTACTTCCCAAGCGCTTAGTACAGTGCTCTGCACATAGTAAGCGCTCAATAAATACGATTGATGATGATGAATAAATACGACTGACTGAATGAATGAATGAATCCTTGTTCTTTCTATCCTGTTTTTTCACTGTCCGGCTTTCGGACCCATATATCAATCAATCGTATTTATTGAGCGCTTACTGTGTGCAGAGCACTGTGCTAAGCGCTTGGGAAGTACAAGTTGGCAACGTATAGAGACAGTCCCTACCCGACAGCGGGCTCGCAGTCTAAATATCATCACTGGAAACACCACAGAGTCGACAATTTGTATTTCTGTGGCAATAGTTACATCAGCCCATTTTGTGACTTTTTCCAGGCTCTTCACAGCAAGCCTTCCTAACGTTAATCTTCGGTGTATTTCCTGGCTACTATTTCCCTTATTATTGACTATCGATCCCACGACGGGAAAATTGTCAATTGTTTCAATCTTCTCTCCGTCCGCTACAAATGTGGTAAATAATGGTATTTGGTTACCATTAACCGTTCCCATTAACCAAACGGTGACCCCTTAATAATGGTTAAACAAATGGTATTTGTTAAGAGCTTCCTATGTGCAAAGAACTATTCTAAGCACTGGGGAGGACACAAGGTGATCAGGTGGTCCCACGTGGGGCTCACAGTCTTAATCCCCATTTTACAGATGGGGTAACTGAGGCCCAGAGAAGTGACTTGCCCAAAGCCACCCAGCTGACAAGTGGCAGAGCCGGGATTAGAACCCATGACCTCTGACTCCCAAACTTGCGCTCTTTCTGCTGAGCCACGCTGCTTCTCTGCTGCTTCTTAAAACTGCCAGTCGTCGTGATCGTTGATTTCTTGACTTGACAAATACCATAAAAAGCCCCAAATCGTCATCATCATCAATCGTATTTATTGAGCGCTTACTGTGTGCAGAGCAAATGTCAAGGGAAAGACCATAAGGGACCAAAGGAGGATAGGGAAAGCCCCCTCCCTGCCCACCCACCTCCAGTTTTTCCCATGATCGCCGGCAGGCATGCCGCCTGGAGCGAAAACCAGATTCCCGGAATAATAATAATAATAATAATAATAATAATAATGATGGCATTTGTTAAGCGCTTACTATATGCAAAGCACTGTTCTAAGCGCTGGGGGGGATACGAGGTGATCGGGTTGTCCCACGTAGGGCTCACAGTCTTAATCCTCATTTTACAGATGAGGTCACTGAGGCACAGAGAAGTTAAGTGACTTGCCCAAGGTCACACAGCAGACATGTGGAAAAACTGGGAATAATCCCGGGAAGGGTCTGTGAAACGGAGCGTCCGCAGCTGGAAGAGCCCGGGAGGTGGCCGGAGTTGGAGAAGGTCACCTCTGACCCCTCTTTCTCCCCTTCTAGACTGTAAGTTCGCTGTGGGCAGGGAATAATAATAATGACATTTATTAAAGCGCTTACTATGTGCCAAGCACTGTTCTAAGCGCTGGGGAGGTTACAAGGAGATCAGGTTGTCCCCTGGGGGGCTCCCAGTCTTCATCCCCATTTGACAGATGAGGGAACTGAGGCCCAGAGAAGTGAAGTGACTTGCCCAAAGCCACCCAGCCGACAAGTGGCGTAGCCGGGATTCGAACCCACGACCCCTGACTCCCGAGCCCGGGCTCTTTCCACTGAGCCACGCTGCTTCTCTTTCTATTGGTCTATTTTTCTCTCCCAACTGCTTAGTCCAGTGTTCCGCCCACAGTCAGCGACAGATAAATTACTGTTGTTTTATTAAATAACAATAAAATCAATTAAATAACAATTAAGTATTAGTTACAATTTATTTATAAATACAATAAACATACCTATTTATAAGGCAAATATTATTTGATTATTAAATAACAATAAAATAATGTTATTTTATGAAATAAAATACAATTGAACGAATGAATGAATACTCTTCCAACTGCTTATTCATTCATTCATTCAATCGTATTTATTGAGCGCTTACTGTACGCAGAGCACTGGACTAAGCGCTTGGGAAGTACAAGTTGGCAACATATAGAGACGGTCCCTACCCAACAGTGGGTTCAGTACAGTGCTCTGCGACAGTAAGCGCTCAATAAATATGATTGACTGACGGACCTCTGAAGTAGTGGACTGGGCCTGGAGCATTGTTATTAATAACGATAATAATAATAGCATTTGTTAAGCGCTTAGTATGTGTGAAGTAATTACAGTGGTATTTGTTAAGCGTTTGGTATTCATTCATTCAATCGTATTTATGGAGCGCTTACTGTGTGCAGAGCACTGGACTAAGCGCTTGGGAAGTACGAATCGGCAACAGATAGAGACGGTCCCCACCCAACAACGGGCTCGTGTGACAAGCACTGTACTAAGCGCTGGGGCAGATACGAGAAGTAGCGTGGCGCAGTGGAAAGAGCCCGGGCTTGGGAGTCGGAGGTCATGGGTTCAAATCCCGGCTCCGCCACTTGTCAGCTGTGCGACTTTGGGCAAGTCACTTCACTTCTCTGGGCCTCAGTTACCTCATCTGGAGAATGGGGATTAAGACTGTGAGCCCCACGTGAGACAACCTGATTACCTTGTATCTACCCCAGCGCTTAGAACAGTGTTTGACACATAGTAAGAGCTTAACAAATACCACCATTATTATTATTATTATTCTCTGGGCCTCAGTTCCCTCATCTGTAAAATGGGGATGAAGACTGTGAGCCCCCCGTGGGACAACCTGATTACCTTGTAACCTCCCCAGCGTTTAGAACCGTGCTTTGCACATAGTAAGCGCTTAATAAATGCCATTATTATTATTATTAATATACAAGGTCATCAGGTTGGACACCATCCCTGTCCCAGGTGGCGTTCGCCGTCTTCATCCACTTGTCAGCTGTGTGACTTAACACTCTGTGCCTCAGGTCCCTCATCTGTAAAATGGGGATTAAGATTGTGAGCCCCCCGTGGGACAACCTGATCACCTTGTATCCCCCCCAGCACTTAGAACAGTGCTTTGCACATAGTAAGCGCTGTGAGCCCGCTGTTGGGGAGCGACTGTCTCTATAGGTTGCCAACTTGTACTTTCCAAGCGCTTAGTCCAGTGCTCTGCACACAGTAAGCGCTCAATAAATACGATTGAATGAATGAAATGAATGATGACTTGACACCTGTCCACATGTTTTGTTTTGTTGTCCGTCTCCCCCTTCTAGACTGTGAGCCCGCTGTGGGGTAGGGACCATCTCTATATACCTGTATATATGTATATATGTTTGTACATATTTATTACTCTATTTATTTATTTTACTTGTACCTATCTATTCTATTTATTTTATTAGTATGTTTGGTTTTGTTCTCT
Organism: Tachyglossus aculeatus; assembly: GCF_015852505.1. Taxonomy (NCBI): domain Eukaryota; kingdom Metazoa; phylum Chordata; class Mammalia; order Monotremata; family Tachyglossidae; genus Tachyglossus; species Tachyglossus aculeatus. Next base: position 10,105,497 of record NC_052070.1, read on the forward strand.
GTCTGCCCCTTTTAGACTGTGAGCCCACTGTTGGGTAGGGACTGTCTCTATATACCTGTATATATGTATATATATTTGTACATATTTATTACTCTATTTATTTATTTATTTAGTTTACTTGTACGTATCTATTCATTTTATTTTGTTAGTATGCTTGGTTTTGTTCTCTGTCTCCCCCTTTTAGACTGTGAGCCCGCTGTTGGGTAGGGACTGTCTCTACATATTGCCAATTTGTACTTCCCAAGCGCTTAGTCCAGTGCTCTGCACATAGTAAGCGCTCAATAAATACGATTGATGATGATGATGATGATGATGACTGTCTCTCTATGTTGCCAACTTGGACTTCCCAAGCGCTTAGTCCAGTGCTCTGCACACAGTCAGCGCTCAATAAATACGATTGATGATCGATTGATTGATTGGGAATGTTGACGTTGGTATCCCGGGCCAGGCTCTGAGGAGGACGATTGGTGCCTGGCTCCGGAAACATTCTCCCTCTGTGTGCCGTGGTGGCTGGAATGAGATTCATCCATATGTAATCAATCCATCATATTTTTAAGCGCTTAGTCCAGTGCTCTGCACACAGTAAGCGCTCAATAAATACGATTGATTGATTGATTTCCAAGCTCTTAGTACAGTGCTCTGCACACAGTAAGCGCTCAATAAATACGATTGATTGATTTCCAAGCTCTTAGTACAGTGCTCTGCACACAGTAAGCGCTCAATAAATACGATTGATTGATTGATTTCCAAGCGCTTAGTCCAGTGCTCTGCACACAGTAAGCACTCAATAAATACGATTGATTGATTGATTGATTTCCAAGCGCTTGGTCCAGTGCTCTGCACACAGTAAGCGCTCAATAAATACGATTGATTGATTTCCAAGTGCTTAGTACAGTGCTCTGCACACAGTAAGCGCTCAATAAATATGATTGATTGATTGATTTCCAAGCGCTTAGTCCAGTGCTCTGCACACAGTAAGCACTCAATAAATACGACTGATTGATTGATTTCCAAGCGCTTAGTCCAGTGCTCTGCACACAGTAAGCGCTCAATAAATACGATTGATTGATTGATTTCCAAGCGCTTGGTCCAGTGCTCTGCACACAGTAAGCGCTCAATAAATATGATTGAATGACAAATACCATCATCATCATTATTATTATTATTATTATTATGATCCATCCCCATTTTACAGATGAGGGATTCCCCCTTTAAGACTGTGAGCCCAATGTTGGGTAGGGACTGTCTCTATATGTTGCCAATTTGTACTTCCCAAGTGCTTGGTCCAGTGCTCTGCACACAGTAAGCGCTCAATAAATATGATTGAATGACAAATACCATCATCATCATTATTATTATTATGATCCATCCCCATTTTACAGATGAGGGATTCCCCCTTTTAGACTGTGAGCCCAATGTTGGGTAGGGACTGTCTCTATATGTTGCCAATTTGTACTTCCCTAGCGCTTGGTCCAGTGCTCTGCACACAGTAAGCGCTCAATAAATATGACTGAATGACAAATACCATCATTATTATTATTATTATTATTATTATGACTCATCCCCATTTTACAGATGAGGGATTCCCCCTTTTAGACTGTGAGCCCACTGTTGGATATGTTGCCAACTTGTACTTCCCAAGCGCTTGGTACAGTGCTCTGCACATAGTAAGCGCTCAATAAATATGATTGATGATGATGATGATGAGGGAACTGAGACCCAGAGGAGTGAAGTGACCTGCTCAGGGTCTCGCGGCAAAGTGGCGGAGGGAGGCGGGATTAGAAGGCGGGTCCTTTAGACGCCCGGGCCCCCGGACGGTCCCACGGCGGCGGCCGGGACGACGGACTCTGTACTTACTCTGTGGTCCCGTGTACGAACCAGCCCTCGTGTTGAGCGTGAAGTCTCTCCAGATAATCCAGGCCGACGCCTTTCTCCTCCGGCCGAGCCCGCCGCTGAATCCGCTCCCAGCACACCTACGAGACCGGCCCCGTTTCCCCGCCTGAGACGAGGGGTTGCTCGCTTGGCGTCTGCAATGTTTTCTTTTCGGTGGCACTGGGGAGGCGCTTACTATGTGGGAATCAATCAGTCGTATTTATCGAGCACTTACTGTGTGCAGAACACGGTACTAAGTGCTTGGGAAGTACAAGCTGGCTTGTGGGAAGAGGAGAAGCAGCGTGGCATCAATCAATCAATCAATCGTATTTATTGAGCGCTTACTCTGTGCAGGGCACTGATACTAAGCACTTGGGAAGTCCAAGTTGGCAACATCTAGAGACAGTCCCAACCCAACAGTGGGCTCACAGTCTGAAAGGGGGAGACAGAGAACAAAACAAAACATACTAAGCAAATAAAATAAATAGAATAGATATGTACAGGTAAAATAAATAGAGTAATAAATCTGTACAAACATATATCCATATATACAGGTGCTGTGGGGAGGGGAAGGAGGTAAGATGGGGGGGATGGAGAGGGGGACGAGGGGGAGAGGAAGGAAGGGGCTCAGTCTGGGAAGGCCTCCTGGAGGAGGTGAGCTCTCAGCAGGGCCTGGAAGGGAGGAAGAGAGCGGGCTTAGCGGCGGATGGGCGGAGGGATTGGGGGCATTCCGGGCCCGGGGGAGGACGTGGGCCGGGGGACGATGGCGGGACAGGCGAGAACGAGGCCTAACGGGGAGGAGATTAGCGGCGGAGGAGCGGAGGGTGCGGGCTGCGCCAGAGAAGGACAGAAGGGATGGTGGCATGGTGGAAAGAGCCCGGGCTTGGGAGTCAGAGGTCGTGGGTTCTAATCCCGCCTCTGCCACTGACCGGCTGTGTGACTTTGGGCAAGTCACTTGACTTCTCTGGGCCTCAGTTCCCTCATCTGTAAAATGGGGATTGAGACTGTGAGCCCCACGTGGGGCAACCTGATCACCATGTACTCCCCCAGCGCCTAGAACAGTGCTCGGCACATAGTAAGCGCTTAACAAAGGTCATGGGTTCAAATCCCGGCTCCGCCACTTGTCAGCTGGGTGACTTTGGGCAAGGCACTTCACTTCTCTGAGCCTCCGTTCCCTCATCTGTAAAATGGGGATGATGACTGTGAGCCCCACCGTGGGACAACCTTCTGCGTCGCCCCAACTTGCTCCCTTTATTCATCCTCCCCCCGTCCCAGCCCCACACTACTTACGTTCATTTCCATCACTTATTTATTTTTATTAATATCTGCCTCCCCTCTAGACCATCAGCTCGTTCTGGGCGTCTGCTTATTGTTCTAGTGTCCTCTCCCAGGTGCTTAGTCCAGTGCTCAGCGCCCAATAAGCTCTCAATAAATACGACTGACTGACTGAATAAATGAAAAGGTCTGATTCTACATCCATCCTGGTCCCCGACGCTGGCTCACCTCCTCCAAGAGGCCTTCCCAGACTGAGCCCCCTTTTTCCTCCCCTCCTCCCCATCCCCCCTGCCCTACCTCCTTCCCCTCCCCATGGCAGATTTTGTGCAGATTAAATAACAATAAAATAATGTTATTTTATGAAATAAATACAATTGAACGAATCATCAATCATCAATCATATTTATTGAGCGCTTACTATGTGCAGAGCACTGTACACGAACAAATGAATGAATACTCTCCCGACTGCTTAATACAGTGCTCTGCAACAGTAAGCACATTCATTACACGCTTGCTATGGGCAAAGCACTGTTCTAAGCGCTGGGGAAGTTACAAGGAAAGAGCACAGTCTGTGCAGATTTATTACTCTATTTTACTTGTATATATTTACTACTATTCTATTCTACTATTCTATTTATCTTGTTAATGATGTATATATGTATTATATGTATATAATTATCATTATCATTATAATCAATATATTATCATTATCATTATATTATCATATATAACATCATTATATATATTATATATATCATTATATCATTATAGATCATGATATATATCATGATACATATCATTATATATATACATATGTATATATATATATATATATATACACATCCTGTATATATGTTTCTACATATTTATTACTCTATTTATTTATTTTACTTGTACATACCTATTCTATTTATTTTATTTTGTTAGTATGTTTGGTTTTGTTCTCTGTCTCCCCCTTTTAGACTGTGAGCCCACTGCTGGGTAGGGACCATCTCTATATGTTGCCAACTTGGACTTCCCAAGCGCTCAGTACAGTGCTCTGCACACAGTAAGCGCTCAATAAATACAATTGATTGATTGATTGATATATATGTATATCCTGTATATACGTATATGTTTGTACATATTTATTACTCTATTTATTTATTTATTTTACTTGTACATACCTATTCTATTTATTTTATTTTGTTAGTATGTTTGGTTTTGTCTCCCCGTTTTAGACTGTGAGCCCACGGTTGGGTAGGGACCGTCTCTATATGTTGCCAACTTGGACTTCCCAAGCGCTCAGTCCAGTGCTCTGCACACAGTAAGCGCTCAGTCAATACGATTGATTGATTGATTGATTGATGATGTGCATCTAGCTTTACTTCTATTCGTTCTGACGCCTTGACACCTGTCCCCGTGTTTGGTTCTGTTGTCCGTCTCCCCCTTCTAGACCGTGAGCCCGTTGTCGGGGAGGGACCGCCTCTCGATGCTGCCGACTTGGACTTCCCCGGCGCTTAGTCCGGTGCTCGGGGAGCGCTCAATAAATACGACTGAATTAACGAACGAATGAACCGGGGACCGGTTCTGCGTCGGTCCGGGGCGGGGAGGGGGTCCCGTCCGGGGCTGTCCGGGGCCTCGCCGCAGGGACAGAGTAGGGACTGTCTCTATGTGTTGCCAATTTGTACTTCCCAAGCGCTTAGTACAGTGCTCTGCACATAGTAAGCGCTCAATAAATACGATTGATTGACGGCGGGAGATGGGGTGGGATCGTGGGTCCGTCCGGGGCCGGGCCCGGGGTTACCTGGGGGGCGGCGCGGAGGTAGAGGAAGGCGTCCAGGCGGGCCCGGGGGGCCAAATGGAGCAAGAAGTTGTGCCAGTCTTGGTAGACAGCCCACTCCAGCGCGTTCAGGGACCCGCTCTCGAACAGCGTCTTGGCGAACACGTACCTGGTTGGCGGGAGGACAAGGACGGGCCCGGGGTAGTGGTCAATTCTTCTGTTTTTTTATGGTATGTGTCAACTTGGACTTCCCAAGCGCTTAGTACAGTGCTCCGCACACAGTAAGCGCTCAATAAACACAATTGATTGATTAAGCGCTTACTACTACTACTAATAATAATGATAGCATTTATTAAGCGCTTACTACGTGCAAAGCACTGTTCTGAGCGCTAGGGAGGTTACAAAGTGATCAGGTGGTCCCACGGGGGGCTCACAGTCGTCATCCCCATTTTACAGATGAGGGAACGGAGGCTCAGAGAAGTGAAGTGACTTGCCCAAAGTCACCCAGGTGACAAGTGGTGGAGCCGGGATTTGAACCCATGACTTCTGACTCCAAAGCCCGGGCTCTTTCCACTGAGCCACGCTGCTTCTCTGACAAGCACCGTTATTAATAATAATAATAATTACGGTGTATGTTAAGCGCTTACTATGTGCAAAGCACTTTCCTAAGCGCTAAGGAGGGTACAAGGTGATCAGGTTGTCCCACGGGGGGGGGGGGGCTCACAGTCTTCATCCCCATTTTCCAGATGAGGGAACGGAGGCTCAGAGAAGTAAAGTGACTTGCCCAAAGTCACACAGCTGACAAGTGGCGGGGCTGGGATTTGAACCCATGACCTCTGACTCCAAAGCCCGGGCTCTTTCCACTGAGCCATGCTGTTTCTCTGACAAGCGCTGGGTATATAATAATACTAATAATAATAATGGCATTTATTAAGCGCTTACTATGTGCAAAGCACTTTCCTAAGCGCTAGGGAGGTTACAAGGTGATCAGGTGGTCCCACCGGGGGCTCACAGTCGTCACCACCATTTTACAGATGAGGGAACTGAGGCTCAGAGAAGTGAAGTGACTTGCCCAAAGTCACCCAGGTTACAAGTGGTGAAGCCGGAATTTGAACCCATGACTTCTGACTCCAAAGCCCGGGCTCTTTCCACTGAGCCACGCTGTTTCTCGGCCAAGCGGTGGGTAGATAATAATAATAATAATAATAATAATAATAATAATAATAATAATAATAATAATAATGGCATGTATTAAGTGCTTACTATGTGCAAAGCACTGTTCTAAGAGCTAGAGAGGTTACAAGGTGATCAGGTTGTCCCACGGGGGGCTCACAGTCTTCATCCCCATTTTACAGATGAGGGAACGGAGGCTCAGAGAAGTGAAGTGAGCCCACTGTTGGGTAGGGACTGTCTCTATATGTTGCCAACTTGTACTTCCCAAGCGCTTAGTACAGTGCTCTGCACACAGTAAGCGCTCAATAAACACGATTGATGATGATGATGAAGTGACTTGCCCAAAGTCACCCGGCTGACAAGTGGTGGAGCAGGGATTTGAACCCATGACCTCTGACTCCAAAGCCTGGGCTCTTTCCACTGAGCCACGTTGCTTCTCTGTCAAGCGCTGGGTAGATCCAAATGAGTCAGATGGGACACGGACCCTGCCCCTCGTGGTGCTCCCAGTCTCCATGCCCATTTTCCAGATGAGGGAACTGAGGCCCAGAGAAGTGAAGGGACTTCATTCATTCACTCATTCAATCGTATTTATGGAGCACTTACTGTGTGCAGAGCACTGGACTAAGCGCTTGCGAAGTCCAAGTTGGCAACATCTAGAGACGGTCCCTACCCAACAGTGGGCTCACAGTCTAGAAGGGAGAGACAGACAACAAAACAAAATATGTGGACAGGTGTCAAGTCATCAGAATAAATAGAAATAAAGCTAGATAATAATAATAATAATAATAATGGCATTTATTAAGCGCTTACCATGTGCAAAGCACTGTTCTAAGCCCTGGATAATAATAATAATGACATTTATTAAGTGCTTACTATGTGCAATTCACTGTTCTAAGCGCTGGGGAGGTTACAAGATGATCAGGTTGTCCCACGGGGGGCTCACAGTCTTCATCCCCATTTTCCAGACGAGGGAACTGAGGCCCAGAGAAGTGAAGTGACTTGCCCAAAGTCACACAGCTGACAATTGGCCGGGCCGGGATTTGATCCCATGACCTCTGACTCCAAAGCCCGGGCTCTTTCCACTGAGCCATGCTGCACATCATTAAGAAAATAAATAGAATAGCCCAAGGTCACACGGCAGACAGTGGACGGAGCCGGGATGAGAACCGGGGTCCTTCTGATAATAATAATAATAATAATAATAATAATAATAATAATAATAATAATAGCATTTATAAAGTGCTTACTATGTGCAAAGCACTGTTCTAAGCACTGGGGACATTACAAGGTGATCAGGTTGTACCACGGGGGGCTCACAGTCTTCATCCCCATTTGACAGATGAGGGAACTGAGGCCCAGAGAAGTGAAGTGACTTGCCCAAGGCCACACAGCTGACGAGTGGCGGAGCCGGAATTTGAACCCATGACCTCTGACTCCAAAGCCCAGGCTCTTTTCCACTGAGCCACGCTGCTTCCCCCGATTCCCAGGCCCGGGCTCTTCAGAGAAGCAGCCTGGCGTAGAGGATATAGCCCGGGCTCGGGAGCCAGAAGGTCATGGGTTCTAATCCCGGCTCCGCCACCTGTCTGCTGTGAGACCTTGGGCAAGCCACTTCACTTCTCTGGGCCTCAGTTACCTCACGTGGATAATGGGGATGGAGACTGGGAGTCCCATGCGGGATGGAGACTGTGTCCAACACGATTTGCTTGTATCCTCCCCCCCAGCGCTTAGAACAGTGCCTGGCACGTAGTAAGCACTTAACAAAATTATTAAATATTAATTAATTAATTAATGAGAAGCAGCGAGGCTCAGTGGCAAGAGCACAGACTTTGGAGTCAGAGGTCACGGGTTCAAATCCCGGCTCTGCCAATTGTCAGCTGTGGGGCTTTGGACAAGTCACTTAACTTCTCTGTGCCCGGGATGAAGACTGTGAGCCCCCCGTGGGACAACCTGATCATCTTGTAACCTCCCCAGCGCTTAGAACAGTGCTTTGCACATAGTGAGCGCTTAATAAATGCCATTATTATTATTATTACTATTATTATTACCGTGGGAGACCCGAAAGATTCTGGAAATTCCTCAAGAGCTTCAATCCCGCGTCTCACTCGTACTTAGACTGGTAGCCCCATGTGGGACAGGAACTGTGTCCAGCCTGATGACCTTGTTTCTACCTCAGCGCTTAGTACAGTGCCTGGCACATAGTAAGCGCTTAACACATCCCATAAAACAAACGAAAAAAAAAATGAGGTGAGCAGCCTGGAAAGCTGGTGTGTTTTAGGAAGAAGCCGGCCCTGTGGAAGGGGTGGAAGTCCTGGAAAGTGACGATTCATTCATTCAGTCAATCGCATTTATCATCATCATCATCATCAATCGTATTTATTGAGCGCTTACTATGTGCAGAGCACTGTACTAAGCGCTTGGGAAGTACAAATTGGCAACATAGAGAGACAGTCCCTACCCAACAGTGGGCATTTATTGAGCGCTTCCTGTGTGCAGAGCACTGTACTAAGCGCTTGGGAAAGCACGATACCGTAAGAAACGGCAGAGAAGCAGCGTGGCTCAGTGGAAAGAGCCTGGGCTTGGAAATCAGAGGTCACGGGTTCTAATCCCACGGTAATCTTCTAGACTGTGAGCCCACTGTTGGGTAGGGACCGTCTCTGTATGTTGCCAACTTGGACTTCCCAAGCGCTTAGTCCAGTGCTCTGCACACAGTAAGCGCTCAATGAATACGATTGAATGAATGAATAATCCCGGCTCTGCCACTTGTCGGCTGTGTGACTTTGGACAGTTCGCTTAACTTCTCTGGGCCTCAGTTATCTCATCTGTAAAATGGGGGTGAAGTCTGTGAGCCCCACGTGGGACAACCTGATTATCTTGTATCTGCCCCAGCGCTCAGAACAGTGCTTGGCACATAGTAAATGCTTAACAAATGCCATCATCATTACTATTATTATTATTATAAAACAGACACATTCTCTGCCCAGAGCGAATTTACTCTCCTTTCAGAAGCAGCCGGCTGTGTGACTTTGGACAAGTCGCTTAACTTCTCTGGGCCTCAGTTATCTCATCTGTAAAATGGGGATGAAGACTGTGAGCCCCACGTGGGACAACCTGATTATCTTGTATCTACCCTAGCACTTAGAACAGTGCTTGGCACATAGTAAGCGCTTAACAAATACCATCATCATTACTATTATTATCATTATAAAACAGACACATTCTGTGCCCCACATGGGACAACCTGATTATCTTGTATCTACCCCAGTGCTTAGAACAGTGCTTGGCACATAGTAAGCGCTTAACAAATGCCATCATCATTACTATTATTATTACTATAAAACAGACACATTCTCTGCCCAGAGCGAATTTACTCTCCTCTCAGAAGCAGCTGGCTGTGTGACTTTGGACAAGTTGCTTAACTTCTCTGGGCCTCAGTTATCTCATCTGTAAAATGGGGATGAAGACTGTGAGCCCCACATGGGACAACCTGATTATCTTGTATCTACCCCAGCGCTTTAGAACAGTGCTTGGCACATAGTAAGTGCTTAACAAATACCATCATCATTACTATTTGGAAAAAGCACGGGCTTTGGAGTCAGAGGGCATGGGTTCGAATCCCAGCTCCACCACAAGTCTGCTGTGTGACCTTGGGCAAGTCACTTAACTTCTCTGAGCCTGTTACCTCATCTGCAAAAATGGGGATTAAGACTGTGAGCCCCATGTGGGACAACTTGATCACACTGTATCCCCCCCAGCGCTTTAGAACAGTGCTTGGCACCTAGTAAATGCTTAACAAATGCCATCATCATTACTATTATTATTATTATAAAACAGACACATTCTGTGCCCAGAGCGAATTTATTCCCCTCTCAGAAGCAGCCGGCTGTGGGACTTTGGACAAGTCGCTTAACTTCTCTGGGCCTCAGTTACCCCATCTGTAAAATGGGGATGAAGACTGTGAGCCCCACGTGGGACAACCTGATTATCTTGTATCTACCCCAGCGCTTTAGAACAGTGCTTGGCACATAGTAAGCGCTTAGCAAATTCAATCGTCATTACTATTATTATTATTATTATTATAAAACAGACACATTCTGAGTCCCACATGGGACAAACCTGATTATCTTGTATCTACCCCAGTGGTTTAGAACAGTGCTTGGCACATATAAGCGCTTAACAAATACCATCATCATTACCATTTGGAAAAAGCCCGGGCTTTGGAGTCAGAGGGCATGGGTTCGAATCCCGGCTCCACCACAAGTCTGCTGTGTGACCTTGGGCAAGTCACTTAACTTCTCTGAGCCTCAGTTACCTCATCTGTAAAAATGGGGATTAAGACTGTGAGCCCCACGTGGGACAACTTGATCACATTGTATCCCCCCCAGCGCTTAGAACAGTGCTTTGCACATAGTAAGTGCTTAACAAATGCCATCATCATTACTATTATTATTATTATAAAACAGACACATTCTCTGCCCAGAGAGAATTTACTCTCCTCTCGGAAGCAGCCGGCTGTGTGACTTTGGACGAGTCGCTTAACTTCTCTGGGCCTCAGTTATCTCATCTGTAAAATGGGGATGAAGACTGTGAGCCCCACGTGGGACAACCTGATTATCTTGTATCTACCCCAGCGCTTTAGAACAGTGCTTCGCACATAGTAAGCGCTTAACAAATACAATTGTCATTACTATTATTATTATTATTATTATAAAACAGACACATTCTGAGCCCCACATGGGACAAACCTGATTATCTTGTATCTACCCCAGCGCTTTAGAACAGTGCTTGGCACATAGTAAGCGCTTAACAAATACCATCATCATTACTATTTGGAAAAAGCCCGGGCTTTGGAGTCAGAGGGCATGGGTTCGAATCCCAGCTCCACCACAAGTCTGCTGTGTGACCTTGGGCAAGTCACTTAACTTCTCTGAGCCTGTTACCTCATCTGTAAAAATGGGGATTAAGACTGTGAGCCCCATGTGGGACAACTTGATCACACTGTATCCCCCCCAGAACTTAGAACAGTGTTTGGCACATAGTAAGCGCTTAACAAATGCCATCATTATTACTATTATTATTATTATAAAACAGACACATTCTGTGCCCAGAGCGAATTTACTCCCCTCTCAGAAGCAGACGGCTGTGTGACTTTGGACAAGTCGCTTAACTTCTCTGGGCCTCAGTTATCTCAACTGTAAAATGGGGATGAAGACTGTGAGCCCCACGTGGGACAACCTGATTATCTTGTATCTACCCCAGCGCTTTAGAACAGTGCTTGGCACATAGTAAGCGCTTAACAAATACCATCATCATTACTATTATTATTATTATTATAAAACAGAGCAAATTTACTCCCCTCTCAGAAGCAGCCGGCCCATGCCCCGGACTGGGACTCCCGTCCGGAAAGTGACAATTCATTCATTCATTAAATCGGATTTATTGAGCGCTTCCTGTGTGCAGAGCACTGTACTAAGCGCTTGGGAAAGTACGATACCGCAAGAAACGGCGGAGAAGCAGCGTGGCTCAGTGGAAAGAGCCCGGGCTTGGAAATCAGAGGTCATGGGTTCTAATCCCAGGGTAATTAGGTAATGGGTCTGGAAGGAGACCCCAACCCTCACCCCAACGCTTGAAGGCGGGAGACGGCGACAACGGTAGGCCGGAGGCAGCAGGCCCCGCTCTCTGCCGGCCAGGGCCGTGGGGCGGGTTCCAACCCCTTACCTGTCGCTGTAGACGGACCTCTCGAAGATCTGCGCGGCCCCGGGGGTGCGGGCCAGCCCCTCCGGGAAGGGGGCCAGCTGGGCTTTGAAGCGGCTCAGGCAGGAGAAGGTTTGGAAAGTGTAGGACCAGCGGGTCGGCTCCTGGTACATCAGATCCAGCAGGTTCACCACCGGCCCCTGCTGCGGGGAGGAATTTGTCTCTCCATCTTTCTCTCTTTCGTTTCTTTCTCTCTCATTTCTCTCTCTCTTTCTTTCTCACTCACTATTTCCCCTCTCTTCTTTCTCTCTTTCTCTTTCTATTCCCTTGCTCCCAACTGCCATTCCCATTCCTCCCTTTCCCCTTCCCCTCTCCCACCCAGCTTTTTCCCTCCCTCTCCCCCACCAAGACCAGTCCCCCTCACCCCCTACCAAGGATTCCTCTGTACCAGCGCAGGTCCTCCGCTTCTCCCTCCCGGCCCCCTCCCTCCCCTCCTCCCGGCCCCCACCCCATCCCAGTTCTCCTTTCCCATCGCCACCCCCCTTCCCACGCTCCCCACCCAGGCCCCCGCCAACTCATCCCAATCCAAACCCTCCCCACCCCTCGCACCCTTCCCCCTCCCTCCCCTCCCTCGACAGCTGCTGCCAAGTGTGGCTTTTGGAACCCCCGCTCCGTTTTAAGTAAGATCCCTTTCATCCTGGACCTATTCCTTTCCAGCTCTCTACTCCTTCTCGCCCTAACTGAAACTTGGCTGTCTCCGGACGACACGGTCTCTTCTGCTGCTCTCTGCAGTGTAGGCCTCTTCTTCTCCCACTCCCCCAGGCTCACCGGAAAAGGAGGAGGTGTTGGTTTCCTTCTCGCCCCCCAGTGTCGCTTTCGCACTATCCCTCCTCCCCCTTCCCTTTCCTTCCCTTCCTTTGAAGCCCACATTATTCGCCTCTCCCACCCCCTCCAGATTCTTGTAGCCGGCATCTACCGCCCTCCCGGCCCCACCTCCAACTTCTTTAACGACTTTGACCCCTTCCTCACCTTCCTTCTCTCCTTCTCCATGCCCACTCTGATCCGCGGAGACTTCAACATCCACATGGATATCCCTGATGACTCCTCTGCCGCCGCCTTCTATCTCTCCTTGACGCTGCCAACCTCTTGCTCCACCCCACCTCACCCACCCACCAACTTGGTCATACCCTCGACCTCATCATCTCCTATCGCTGCACTGTGTCCACCCTCACCAACTCTGAAATCCCTCTCTCTGATCATAATCTTCTCACCTGCCTCCTCACTCACACTCCTTTCCCCTGTAAATCCGTATTACTCCCTCACAGAGATCTCCGCTCTCTGGACCCCACCCATCTTTCGGAGCGCCTCACACCCCACCTCGCCACCTTCTCCTCTACCCAGTCTTGATGATCAGATTACTGCTCTCAACTCTACCCTTTCTACTCAGCTAGACTCACTCGCTCCCCTTTCCCTTCGCCGCTCTCGTACCACTAACCGACAGCCCTGGATCACTGCCACTGTCCGCCTCCTTCGCTCTCACGCTCGAGCTACCGAACGCTGCTGGCGAGAGTCTAAACACCATGCCAACCTCATTCACTTCAAATTTATCCTTTCCTGCCTTAACTCAGCCCTCTCCCCTGCCAGACAAAACTATTTCTCCTCCCTCATTGACACCCATGACCATCACCCCCGCCAGCTCTTCCATACATTCAACTCCCTTCTCAGACCCCCAGTTCCTCCCCCTCCTCCTTCCCTCACCCCCAACGATCTGGCCTCCTACTTCATTAACAAAATTAAATCCATCAGGTCCGACCTCCCCAAAGTCACTTCCCCCCCTTCTCCAACCCCCCGGCTCTCAACACTCTCTGCTACTCTCCCATCCTTCAAAGCAGTATCCTCAGAGGAGCTCTCCTCCCTCCTCTCAAGTGCTACTCTGGCCACCTGTGCTTCCGACCCCATTCCCTCTCATCTCATGAAATCTCTCGTTCCATCCCTTCTCCCCTCCTTAACTTCCATCTTCAACCGCTCACTCTCCACTGGTTCCTTCCCCTCCGCCTTCAAACATGCCCATGTCTCTCCCATCCTAAAAATACTCTCTCTTGACCCCACCTCACCTTCTAGTTATCGCCCCATCTCCCTCCTACCATTACTTTCCAAACTCCTTGAACGAGTTGTCTACACGCGCTGCCTAGAATTCCTCAACAACAACTCTCTCCTCGACCCCCTCCAGTCTGGCTTCCGTCCCCTACATTCCACGGAAACTGCCCTCTCAAAGGTCACCAATGACCTGCTGCTTGCCAGATCCAACGGCTCATACTCTGTCCTAATCCTCCTCGACCTCTCAGCTGCCTTCGACACTGTGGACCACGCCCTTCTCCTCAACACGCTATCTGCCCTTGGCTTCACAGACTCCGTCCTCTCCTGGTTCTCCTCTTACCTCTCCGGTCGTTCATTCTCAGTCTCTTTTGCAGGCTCCTCCTCCCCCTCCCATCCCCTTACTGTGGGGGTTCCCCAAGGTTCAGTGCTTGGTCCCCTTCTGTTCTCAATCTACACTCACTCCCTTGGTGACCTCATTCGCTCCCACGGCTTCAACTATCATCTCTACGCTGATGACACCCAGATCTCCATCTCTGCCCCTGCTCTCTCCCCCTCTCTCCAGGCTCGCATCTCCTCCTGCCTTCGGGACATCTCCATCTGGATGTCTGCCCGCCACCTAAAGCTCAACATGTCGAAGACTGAACTCCTTGTCTTCCCTCCCAAACCCTGCCCTCTCCCTGACTTTCCCATCTCTGTTGACGGCACTACCATCCTTCCCGTCTCACAAGCCTGCAAACTTGGTGTCATCCTCGACTCCGCTCTCTCATTCACCCCTCACATCCAAGCCGTCACCAAAACCTGCCGGTCTCAGCTGCGCAACATTGCCAAGCTCCGCCCTTTCCTCTCCATCCCAACCGCTCCCCTGCTCATTCAAGCTCTCATCCTATCCCGTCTGGACTACTGCATCGGCCTTCTCTCTGATCTCCCATTCTCGTGTCTCTCCCCACTTCAATCCAGACTTCACGCCGCTGCCCGGATTGTCTTTGTCCAGAAACGCTCTGGGCGTGTTACTCCCCTCCTCAAAAATCTCCAGTGGCTACCAATCAATCTGCGCATCAGGCAGAAACTCCTCACCCTGGGCTTCCAGGCTGTCCATCCATCCCCTCGCCCCCTCCTCCCTCACCTCCCTTCTCTCCTTCTCCAGCCCAGTCCGCACCCTCCGCTCCTCTGCCGCTAATCTCCTCACCGTTAGGCCTCGTTCTCACCTGTCCTGCAATCGACCCCCGGCCCACATCCTCCCCCGGGCCCGGAATGCCCCCAATCCCTCTGCCCATCCGCCAAGCTCACTCTCTTCCTCCCTTCAAGGCCAAACTGAGAGCTCACCTCCTCCAGGAGGCCTTCCCAGACTGAGCCCCCTCCTTCCTCTCCCCCTCACCATCCCCCCCATCTTACCTCCTTCCCTTCCCCACAGCACCTGTATATATGTATATATGTTTGTACATATTTATTACTCTATTTATTTATTTTACTTGTACATATCTATTCTATTTATTTTATTTTTTTAGTATGTTTAGTTTTGATCTCCGTCTCCCCCTTTTAGACTGTGAACCCACTGTTGGGTAGGGACCATCTCTATATGTTGCCAACTTGTACTTCCCAAGTGCTTAGTACAGTGCTCTGCACACAGTAAGCGTTCAATAAATATGACTAAATGATTGATTGATTGATTCTTTTCTTTCTCACTGTTGCTTTCTCTTTCTGGCTTGTTCTTTCTCCTCTCTCTTCTTTCTTTCTCTTCCTTTTCTTTCTCACTCTCTTGCCTTCTCTTTTGTTTCTCTCTGACTCGCTTTCTCCTCTCTTCTTTCTCTTTTTCTTTTCTTTCTCACTCTCTTGCTTTCTCTTTCATTCCTCTCTTTCTGACTCACTCTTTCTCCTCTCTCTTCTTTCTCTCCTGCTTTCTCTTTCATTTCTATCTTTCTGACAGTCTTTCTCCTCTCTCTCCTTTCTCTTTCTTTTCTTTCTCACTCTTTTGCTTTCTCTTGTTTCTCTCTTTCTCACTCGCTCTTTCTCCTCTCTTCTTTCTCTCTTTCTCTTTCTTTTCTTTCTCACTCTCTTGCTTTCTCTTTTGTTTCTCTCTTTCTCACTCGCTCTTTCTCCTCTCCTTTCTCTCCTCTTTCTTTTCTTTCTCATTCTGTTGCTTTCCCTTTCGTTTCTCTTTCTGACTCGCGCTTTCTCCTCTCTCTTCTTTCTCTCTCTTTTCTTTCTCACTCTTTTGCTTTCTCTTTTGTTTCTCTCTTTCTGACTCGCTCTTTCTCCTTTCTTCTTTCTCTTTTTCTTTTCTTTCTCACTCTCTTGCCTTCTCTTTTGTTTCTCTCTTTCTGACTCACTCTTTCTCCTCTCTTCTTTCTGTTTTTCTTTTCTTTCTCACTCTCTTGCTTTCTCTTTCATTTCTCTCTTTCTGACTCACTCTTTCTCCTCTCTTCTTTCTCTCTTTTCCTTTTCTTTCTAACTTTCTTGCTTTGTCTTTCGTTTCTCTCTTTCTGACTTGCTCTTTCTCCTCTTTTTCTTTTCTTTCTCACTCTCTTGCTTTCTCTTTCGTTTCTCTCTTTCTGACTCGCTCTTTCTCCTCTCTTCTTTCCCTCTTTTTCTTTTCTTTCTCACTCTCTTACTTTCTCTTTCATTTCTCTCTTTCTCACTTTGCTTTCTCCTCCTCTTTCTCTTTCTTTCTCACTCTCTTTTTCCTTCTCTTTTCTCTATTTCTTTCTCTTTCTCTCCTTTCTCTCTTTCTTCCTCTCTTTCTCTTTTCTTTTTCTCTTTCTCTCATTTCCTTTCTCTCTCTCTTCTCACTCTTTTTCTTTCTTTCTCTCTTTTGCAGCTTGGCTCAGTGGAAAGAGCCCGGGCTTTGGAGTCAGAGGTCGTGGGTTCAAACCCCAGCTCCGCCAATTGTGAGCTGTGTGACTTTGGACAAGTCACTTCACTTCTCTGGGCCTCAGTTACCTCATCTGTAAAAGGGGGATTGAGACTGTGAGCCCCACCGTGGGACAACCTGATCACCTTGTAACCTCCCCAGCGCTTCGAACAGTGCTTTGCATGTAGTAAGCGCTTAATAAATGTCATTATTATTATTATTTCTCTCTCTTTTATTCTTCGCTTTCTGCTTTTCTGTCTTTCTTTCTCTCCTTTCTCTTTATTTCTCTCTTTCTTTCTCTCTTCATGGACGGTCTTCATCCCCATTTGACAGACGAGGTAACTGAGGCACAGAGAAGTAAAGTGACTTGCCCAAAGTCACACGGCTGATAAGTGTCAGAGGCGGGATTAGAACCCATGACCACTGGGTACAGTGCTCTGGACCCAGTAGGTGCTCAATAATTACAATTGACTGACTGACATCAAACTGACAGATAACACTATCTCCTCCAGCGCTTAGAACAATGCTTGACACACAGTAAGCAAGTGCTCAATAAATCCAGTTGATTGACTCTGAGTTGAGAGAAGCAGCGTGGTTCAGTGGAAAGAGCATGGGCTTTGGAGTCAGAGGTCATGGGTTCAAATCCCGGCTCCGCCACTTGTCAGTTGTGTGACTTTGGACAAGTCACTTCACTTCTCTGGGCCTCAGTTACCTCTTCTGTAAAACAGGGATGAAGACTGTAGGACAACCTGATCACCTTGTAACCTCCCCAGAACTTAGAACAGTGCTTTGCACATAGTAAGCGCTTAATAAATGCCATCATTATCATTATTATTCTCGATGCCTCAGTTCCCTCATCCGTAAAATGGGGATTAAGACTGCACGTGGGACAACCTGATGACCTCAGCGCTTAAAGCAGTGCTTGGCACATAATAAGCGCTAAACAAATACCATCATTATCATTCTCGGTGCCTCAGTTCCCTCCTCTGTAAAATGGGGATTAAGACTGTGAGCCCACGTGGGACAACCTGATGACCTCAGTGCTTAAAGCAGTGCTTGGCACATAGTAAGCGCTTAACAAACACCATCATTATCATTATTATTCTCGGTGCCTCAGTTCCCTCCTCCATAAAATGGGGATTAAGACTGTGAGCCCACGTGGGACAACCTGATGACCTCGGCGCTTAAAGCAGTGCTTGGCACATAGTAAGCGCTTAACAAATACCATCATTATCATTATTATTCTCGGTGCCTCAGTTCCCTCATCCGTAAAATGGGGATTAAGACTGCACGTGGGACAACCTGATGACCTCAGCGCTTAAAGCAGTGCTTGGCACATAGTAAGCGCTAAACAAATACCATCATTATCATTCTCGGTGCCTCAGTTCCCTCATCCGTAAAATGGGGATTAAGACTGTGAGCCCACGTGGGACAACCTGATGACCTCGGCGCTTAAAGCAGTGCTTGGCACATAGTAAGCGCTTAACAAATACCATCATTATTATTGACAGTGGCCCAACTGACGGACAACATTGCATCTCCCCCGGCATTTAGAGAGGTGTTCGGCACTTGGTAAGCGCTCAATAAATATGATTGATTGATTGATAAATTAATCTGACTGCAGCCAAGTGAATAACCTTGTATCTCCCCCGGCGCTTAGGACAGTACTTGGCACACAGTATGCGCTCAATAAATCCGACCGGCTGACTGCGTCCAAACTGACAGATAACCTTGTATCTCCACCACTGCTTAGAACAGTGCTTGGCACACAGTAAACGTGCTATGACTGACTGAGTATATATGTATATCCTGTATATATGTATATATGTTTGTACATATTTATTACTCTATTTATTCTACTTGTACATATCTATTCTATTTATTTTGTTAGTATGTTTGGTTTTGTTCTCTGTCTCCCCCTTTTAGACTGTGAGCCCACTGTTGGGTAGGGACTGTCTCTAGATGTTGCCAATTTGGACTTCCCAAGCGCTTAGTCCAGTGCTCTGCACATAGTAAGCGCTCAATAAATACAATTGATTGATTGATTGATTGATTGACTGAGGCCAAACTGATCGATAACCTCGTATCTTTCCCAGTGCTTAGGATGGCGTTGGCAGAGAGTAAGCGATATGAGCCCCATGTGGGACAACCTGGTAACTCTGTATCTATCCCAGCGCTTAGAACAGTGCTTGGCTCATAGTAAGCGCTTAATTCATTCATTCATTCATTTAATCGTATTTATTGAGTGCTTACTGTGTGCAGAGCACTGTACTAAGCATTGGGAAGTACAAGTTGGTGACATATAGAGACGGTCCCTACCCAACGACGGGCTCACAGTCTAGAAGGGGGAGGCAGAGAACTGTACTAAGCGCTTGGGAAGTACAAGTTGGCGACATATAGAGACGGTCCCTGCCCAACAACGGGTTCACAGTCTAGAAGGGGGAGACAGACAACAAAACAAAACATGTGGATAGGTGTCAAGTCATCGGCTTAATAAATACCACCATTATTAGGAAGTTAGTAAAAGGGAGAAGCCCCCAGGCAGTTGGATAACACTAATAATAATGATGATGGCACTTATTAAGCGCTTACTATGTGCAAAGCACTGTTCTAAGCGCTGGGGAGGTTACAAGGTGATCAGGTTGTCCCGGTCACAGTCTTCATCCCCGTTTTAGAGAGAAGCAGCGTGGCTCAGTGGAAAGAGCCTGGGCTTCGGAGTCAGAGGTCACGGGTTCAAATCCCGGCTCCGCCAACTGTCAGCTGGGTGACTTTGGGCAAGTCACTTCACTTCTCTGGGCCTCAGTGACCTCATCTGGAAAACGGGGATTAAGACTGTGAGCCCCCCCCGAGGGACAACCTGATCACCTTGTAACTCCCCAGCGCTTAGAACAGTGCTTTAGTAAGCGCTTAATAAATGCCATCATTATTATTCTTCTTTTCCAGATGAGGTCACCGAGGTACCGAGAAGCGAAATGACTTGCCCAAATTGGTGGAGCCGGGACTTGAACCCATGACCTCTGACTCCAAAGCCCGGGCTCTTTCCACCGGGCCACGCTGCTTCTCGGATGGCGGCAGCCCCGAAGCCCCCGCCTCCCAATCAGGGGGGCAACTAGGGCTCCCTCCCCACCCCGCCGCGTCCCCCCAGACCTACCTTTTGGACGCCCCCAGCTTGGACTTTCTGCCAGGTTTCCACGGGCTCCGCCGCCACGTGCCAGTCCGGGAAGGTTTTGGTGAGCAGCTTCACGAAGGTGGATTTCCCCACAGCTGCCGGCCCAGAGGAGGGAATCGGGACACGTCACCGATTAATCAATCAATCAATCAATCAGGCAATCGTAATCTCTGAGCACTTAATTGAGAAGCACTTGAGAATAATAATAATGATGGAATTTGTGAAGCGCTTACTACGTGCAAAGCACTGTTCTAAGCGCTGGGGTAGATACGAGGTGATCAGGTTGTCCCTCGTGGGGCTCGCGGTCTTAATCCCCATTTTCCAGATGAGGGAACTGAGGCCCACAGAAGTGACTTGCCCAAAGTCACCCAGCTGACAAGTGGCGGGGCCGGGATTTGAACCCGCGACCTCTGACTCCCAAGCCCGGGCTCTTTCCACTGAGCCACGCTGCTTCTCTGAGAAGCGCAGTGGAAAGAGCCCGGGCTTTGGAGTCAGAGGTCGCGGGTTCAAATCCCATATCTATTCTATTTATTTTATTTTGTTGGTATGTTTGGTTTTGTTCTCTGTCTCCCCCTTTTAGACTGTGAGCCCACTGTTGGGTAGGGACTGTCTCTACTTGTTGCCAATTTGTACTTCCCAAGCGCTTAGTACAGTGCTCTGCACACAGTAAGCGCTCAATAAATACGATTGATGATGATGATGATGATGATCCCGGCTCTGCCACTTAGCTGTGTGACTTGGGGCAAGTCACTTCACTTCTCTGGGCCTCAGTTCCCTCATCTGGAAAATGGGGATTAAGACTGCGAGCCCCACGAGGGACAACCTGATCACCGTGTATCCCCCCAGCGCTTAGAACAGTGCTTTGCACATAGTAAGCGCTTAACAAACGCCATTATTATTATTATTATTATTTAATTGTGTGCGCCACACTGGACTAAACGCTTGGGAGAGGGTGATGAAACACCCTTAGAGAAGCAGCGTGGCTCAGTAGAAAGAGCCCGGGCTTTGGAGTCAGAGGTCATGGGTTCAAATCCCAGCTCCGCCAATTGTCAGCTGTGTGACTTTGGGCAGGTCACTTCACTTCTCTGGGCCTCAGTTCCCTCATCTGTAAAATGGGGATGAAGACTGTGAGCCCCCCGTGGGCCAACCTGATCACCTTGTAACCTCCCCAGCGCTTAGAACAGTGCACATCGTAAGCGTGAGCCCACTGTTGGGTAGGGACTGTCTCTCTATGTTGCCAATTTGTACTTCCCAAGCGCTTAGTACAGTGCTCTGCACATAGTAAGCGCTCAATAAATACGATTGATGATGATGATGATCATTATTGTTATTATTATTATGAAACAGAGTTGGTGGAAACAGTCCCTGCCCGCAACAGGCTGCCAGTCTAGAGAGGGAGAGAGACAGTAGTAGAAAGAAATGATAGATATGGACACGAGCCAGCGTGGCTCAGTGGAAAGAGCCCGGGCTTGGGAGTCGGAGGTCATGGGTTCTAATTCCGGCTCCACCAGCTGCGTGACTTTGGGCCAGTCACTTCACTTCTCTGGGCCTCAGGTCCCTCATCTGGAAAATGGGGATGAAGACTGGGAGCCCCATGGGGGAAAGACTGATTACCTCAAATAATAATAATAATAATGATGATGGCATTTATTAAGCGCTTACTTTGTGCAAAGCACTGTTCTAAGCGCTGGGGAGGTTACAAGGTGATCAGGTTGGCCCACCGGGGGCTCACAGTCTTCATCCCCATTTTACAGATGAGGGAACTGAGGCACAGAGAAGTTAAGTGACTTGCCCCCAGCGATTAGAACAGTGCTTGGCACATAGCCCGTTGTTGGGTAGGGACCGTCTCTATATGTTGCCGACTTGTACTTCCCAAGCGCTTAGTACAGTGCTTTGCACACAGTAAGCGCTCAATAAATACGATTGAATGAATGAATGGTAAGTGCTTAACAAATATCAAATTATTATAAGTGCTTAGTACAGTGAGCTGCACACAGTAAGTGCTCAATAAATACAATAATAATAATAATAATATTTATTACGCGCTTACTGTGTGCAAAGCACTGTTCTAAGCGCTGGGGAGGTTACACGGTGATCAGTTTGTCCCACGGGGGGCTCACAGTCTTCAACCCCATTTTCCAGATGAGGGAACTGAGGCCCAGAGAAGTGAAGTGACTTGCCCAAAGGCACACAGGTTCGCCACTTGTCTGCTGCGTGACCTTGGGCAAGCCACTTCACTTCTCTGTGACTCAGTTCCCTGGTCTGCAAAATGGGGATTGAGGCTGTGAGCCCCACGTGGGACAGGGACCGTGTCCTACCTGATATGCTTGTATCCACCCCAGCGCTCAGTACAGTGCCTGGCACATAGTAAGCGCTTAACAAACATCATAATTATTATCATTACTATTATTATTAATAACAGTGCTTGACACATGATAAGCGATTAACAAATACCATTATTATTATTATTCATAACAGTGCCTGACACATAGTAAGTGCTTAACGAACACCATAATTATTATTATTATTAACAGGGCTTGACATATAATAAGCGATTAACAAACACCATTAGTATTATTAACAGTGCCTGACACATAGTAAGCGCTTAACATACACCGTAATTATTATTATTATTAATAACGGTGCTTGTCAGAGAAGCAGTGTGGCTCAGTGGAAAGAGCCTGGGCTTCGGAGTCAGAGGTCATGGGTTCAAATCCCAACTCCACCAATTGTCAGCTGGGTGACTTTGGGCAAGTCACTTCACTTCTCTGGCCCTCAGTTCCCTCATCTGTAAAATGGGGATTAAGACTGTGAGCCCCCCGTGGAACAACCCGATCACCTTGTAACCTCCCCAGCGCTTAGAACAATGCTTTGCACATAGTAAGTGCTTAATAAATACCATTATTATTATTATTTACGGTGCCTGACATATAGTAAGCACTTAACAAACACCATAATTAATATTATTATTATTACTAACAGGGCTTGACATATAAGCGCATAACAAATACTATTATCATTATTATTATTATCAGTGCCTGACATATAGTAAGCACTTAATACCGTTATTATTATTATTATTACTATTAACAGGGCTTGACATAAGTGCTTAACAAATAGAGAAGCAGCGTGGCTCAGTGGAAAGAGCCCGGGCTTTGGAGTCAGAGGTCATGGGTTCAAATCCCGGCTCCGCCAATTGTCAGCTGTGTGACTTTGGGCAAGTCATTTCACTTCTCTGTGCCTCAGTTACCTCGTCTGTAAAATGGGGATTAAAAACTGTGAGCCCCCTGTGGGACAACCTGATCACCTTGTAACCTCCCCAGTGCTTAGAAAAGTGCTTTGCACATAGTAGGTGCTTAACAAATGCCATTATTATTATTATTATTATTATTATTATTATCAGTGCCTGACATATAGTAAGCGCGTAACAAGCACTGTAATTATTATTATTATTAACAGGGCTTGACATATAAGCGCTTAACAAATACTATTATCATTATTATTATTATCAGTGCCTGACAGAGTAAGCGCTCAACAAGTACCGTAATTATTACTATTATTAACAGGGCTTGACATATAAACGCTTAACAAATATTATTATCATTATTATTATCAGTGCCTGACAGAGTAAGCGCTTAACAAACACCGTAATTATTATTATTATCAACAGGGCTTGACATATAAACGCTTAACAAATACTATTATCATTATTATTATTATCAGTGCCTGACAGAGTAAGCGCTTAACAAACACTGTAATTATTATTATTATCAACAGGACTTGACATATAAGCACTTAACAAATACTATTATCATTATCATTATTATCGGTGCCTGACATAGAGTAAGCACTTAACAAACACTGTAATTATTATTATTATTAACAGGGCTTGACATATGAGCGCTTAACAAATACTATTATCATTATTATTATTATCAGTGCCTGACAGAGTAAGCGCTTAACAAACACTGTAATTATTATTATTATCAACAGGACTTGACATATAAGCACTTAACAAATACTATTATCATTATCATTATTATCGGTGCCTGACAGAGTAAGCACTTAACAAACACTGTAATTATTATTATTATTAACAGGGCTTGACATATGAGCGCTTAACAAATACTATTATCATTATCATTATTATCGGTGCCTGACATAGAGTAAGCACTTAACAAACACTGTAATTATTATTATTATTAACAGGGCTTGACATATGAGCGCTTAACAAATACTATTATCATTATTATTATCAGTGCCTGACATAGAGTAAGTGCTTAGCAAGCACCGTAATTACTATTATTATTATTATTATTATTATCATTATTATTAACAGGGCTTGACATATAAGCGCTTAACAAATACTATTATCATTATTATTATTATTATCAGTGCCTGACATAGAGTAAGCACTTAACAAACACCATAATTATTACAATTATTAACAGGGCTTGACATATAAGCGCTTAACAAATACTAATATCATTATTATTAGTATCAGTGCCTGACAGAGTAAGCACTTAACAAACACCATAATTATTATAATTATTAACAGGGCTTGACATATAAGCACTTAACAAATACTATTATCATTACTATTATTATCAGTGCCTGACATAGAGTAAGCGCTTAACAAGCACTGTAATTATTATTATTATTAGTAGTAGTAGTAGTAGTATTATTATTATTAACAGGGCTTGACATATAAACGCTTAACAAATACTATCATCATTATTATTATTATCAGTGCCTGACATAGAGTAAGCACTTAACAAGCACCGTAATTATTATTATTATTATTGACAGGGCTTGACACATAAGCGCTTAACAAGAAGCAGCGTGGCTCAGTGGAAAAGAGCCCGGGCTTTGGAGTCAGAGGTCATGGGTTCAAATCCTGGCTCTGCCAATTGTCAGCTGTGTGACTTTGGGCAAGTCACTTCACTTCTCTGGGCCTCAGTTCCCTCATCTATAAAATGGGGATGAAGACTGGGAGCCCCCCATGGGACAACCTGATCACCTTGTAACCTCCCCAGTGCTTAGAACAGTGCTTTGCATAGTAAGCGCTTAATAAATGTCACTATTTTATTACAATTATTATTATTATCAGTGCCTGACATATAGTAAGTGCTTAACACTGTAATTATTATTATTATTATTATTAACAGTGCTTGACACATAAGCACTTAACAAATACTATTATTATTATTATTATTATCAGTGCCTGACATAGAGTAAGCGCTTAGCAAGCACCGTAATTATCATTATTATCAACAGGGCTTGACATATAAGCGCTTAACAAGCACCATAATTATTATTAATATTATTAACAGGGCTTGACATATAAGCGCTTAACGAATACTATTATTATTATTATCAGTGCCTGACATAGAGTAAGCGCTTAACACTGTAATCATTATAATTATATTATTATTATTATTATTATTAACAGGGCTTGACATATAAGCACTTAACGAATACTATTATTATTATTATCAGTGCCTGACATAAAGTAAGCGCTTAGCACTGTAATTATTATCATAATTATTATATTATTATTATTATTAACCGGGCTTGACATATAACCGCTTAACGAATACTATTATTATTATTATCAGTGCCTGACAGAGTAAGCGCTTAACACCGTAATTATTATCATAATTATTATATTATTATTATTAACAGGGCTTGACATATAAGCGCTTA
This sequence comes from Tachyglossus aculeatus, assembly GCF_015852505.1. Lineage (NCBI taxonomy): Eukaryota > Metazoa > Chordata > Mammalia > Monotremata > Tachyglossidae > Tachyglossus > Tachyglossus aculeatus. The sequence continues at coordinate 10,131,090 of NC_052070.1, forward strand.
ACGAATACTATTATTATTATCAGTGCCTGACATAGAGTAAGCACTTAACGCCGTAATTATTATCATAATTATTATATTATTATTATTAACAGGGCTTGACATATAAGCGCTTAACGAATACTATTATCATTATTATCACTGCCTGACATAGAGTAAGTGCTTAACACCGTAATTATTATCATGATTATTATATTATTATTATTAACAGGGCTTGACATATAAGCACTTAACGAATACTATTATTATTATCAGTGCCTGACAGAGTAAGCGCTTAACACCATAATTATTATAATAATAATTATGTTATTATTATTATTAACAGGGCTTGACATATAAGCACTTAACGAATACTATTATTATTATTATCAGTGCCTGACATATAGTAAGTGCTTAACACCATAATTATAATAATAATAATTATATTATTATTATTATTATTAACAGGGCTTGACATATAAGCGCTTAACGAATACTATTATTATTATTATCAGTACCTGACATAGAGTAAGCGCTTAACACCGTAATTATTATCATAATTATTATATTATTATTATTAACAGGGCTTGACATATAAGCGCTTAATGAATACTATTATTATTATTATCAGTGCCTGACATAGAGTAAGCGCTTAACAAACACCGTAATTATTATCATAATAATTATTATTATTATGTTATTATTATTATTAACAGGGCTTAACATATAAGTGCTTAACGAATACTATTATCATTATTATCAGTGCCTAACATAGAGTAAGCGCTTAACACCGTAATTATTATCATAATTATATTATTCTTATGATTATTAACAGGGATTGACATATAGGCGTAATTATTATCATAATTATTATATTATTATTAACAGGGCTTGACATATAAGCGCTTAACGAATACTATTATTATTATTATCAGTGCCTGACATAGAGTAAGCGCTTAGCACCGTAATCATTATAATAATCATAATAATCAATAGTAATTAATTGTGATATATGATATAATGTTAATAACTATAATAATAATTATATAATATTGACATTAATGATATCAATATAATAATTATATACAATTATAATTATAGTAATAATAATATATTATATTATAATAATTATTAACATGATATCATGTAATCATTATACTAATTATTATATTATTATGATCATTAACATTATACCATCTAATCATTATAATGATTATTATATTATTATAATTATTAACATTGTATCCTATACGTTACAATTGATTACTATTAATCATTATTATTTTATTAACCTAAAAGCGCTTAACAAACACTATGATCGTGATTATTGTTATCAGCGCCTGACACATAGTAAGCGCTTAACCAACACAGTAATTATTATTGTTGATTATTTGATGAATCATAGGATTGATGATTAATACATCATGATGATACTAGAATGATTAATAATAATAATAATCAGAGTAACAGTGAAAATGAACGGGGCTCGTCGGACGTGAGGCCGGTGCTGTGGGGGCGCGCTCCCGCGCCCGCGCGCGCCCCCGTGCCCGGCGCATTACCGATGTTCCCTTCGATGGCCAGCCTGCGCGGCCCGGGGCGCGTGCCCGCGGGCGCGGGAGCGCGCGCCGCCCCCGCCAGGGCCCGCGCGGGTGCCCGCGGCGGCGCCCTCAGCCCCGGCGCCAGCCGCCTCAGCGCCATCTTGCGCCTGCGCGCGCCGCAGCCCCGCCCCGCGCATGCGCCCTGCCGCCTCAGCACGGCCCGGCCCCCCGCCGGCCGTGCGCGCCACCGCAGCTCCCTCCCGCTCCCGGCCTCGACGCGTCTGCGCGTGCGCGGCCTGGGTTCGACTGCGCGTGCGCAACACCTCCGGGGAGGGAGGGGGGGGCCTCAGCGTGTGCTGGTGCGGAGGGCGCGTGCGCATTCCAACGCCCGGCCGCGTTGCCTCCTGGATCAGACTGCGCACGCGCACACCGCCCGCCTCGGCTTCATTCATTCATTCATTCATCCATCCATCCATTCATTCTTTCATTCATTCATTCATTCATTCATTCCTCTCCCCCTCCTTCCCCTCTCCATCCCCCCCCGCCTTGCCTCCTTCCCTTCCCCACAGCACCTGTATATATGGATATATGTTTGTACATATTTATTACTCTATTTATTTATTTATTTTACTTGTACATATCTATTCTATTTATTTTATTTTGTTAGTATGTTTGGTTTTGTTTTCTGTCTCCCCCTTTTAGACTGTGAGCCCACTGTTGGGTAGGGACTGTCTCTAGATGTTGCCAACTTGGGCTTCCCAAGCACTTAGTACGGTACTCTGCACACAGTAAGTGCTCAATAAATACAATTGATTGATTGATTGATTCATTCATTCATTCCACAAGGCCTTCCCAGACTGAGCCCCCTCCCTACTCTCCACCTCTTCCCCCTCCCCATCCCCCCGCTGCCTTACCTCCTTCCCTTCCCCACAGCACCTGTATATATGGATATATGTTTGTACGTATTTATTACTCTATTTATTTTACTTGTACATATCTATTCTATTTATTTTATTTTGTTAGTATGTTTGGTTTTGTTCTCTGTCTCCCCCTTTTAGACTGTGAGCCCACTGTTGGGTAGGGACTGTCTCTATATGTTGCCAATTTGTACTTCCCAAGCGCTTAGTCCAGTGCTCTGCACATAGTAAGCGCTCAATAAATACGATTGATGATGATGATATCTATTCTATTTATTTTATTTTGTTAGTATGTTTGGTTTTGTTCTCTGTCTCCCCCTTTTACACTGTGAGCCCACTGTTGGGTAGGGACTGTCTCTATATGTAGCCAACTTGTACCTCCCAAGCGCTTAGTACAGTGCTCTGCATACAGTAAGCGCTCAATAAATACAATTGAATGATTGATTGATTGATTCATTCATTCCACAAGGCCTTCCCAAACTGAGCCCCCTCCCTCCTCTCCACCTCTTCCCCCTCTCCATCGCCCCCCACCTTACCTCCTTCCCTTCCCCACAGCACCTGTATATATGGATATATGTTTGTACGGATTTCTTACTCTATTTATTTATTTTACTTGTACATGTCTATTCTATTTATTTTATTTTGTTAATGTGTTTTGTTTTGTTCTCTTGTCTCCCCCTTCTAGCCTGTGAGCCCACTGTTGGGTAGGGACCGTCTCTATGTGCTGCCAACTTGTACTTCCCAAGCGCTTAGTCCAGTGCTCTGCACACAGTAAGCGCTCAATAAATACGATTGATTGATTCATTCATTCATTCAATCAATCAATCGTATTTACTCATTCATTCATTCAATCGTATTGATTGAGCGCTTACTGTGTGCAGAGCACTGTGCTAAGCGCTTGGGAAGTCCAAGTTGGCAACATCTAGAGACGGTCCCTACCCAACAGCGGGCTCACAGTCTAGAAGGGGGACTTAATAATAATAATAATAATAGTATTTGTTAAGCGCTTCCTATGGGCCAACTTGGATTTGCCAAGCGCTTAGTCCAGTGCTCTGCCCACAGTAAGCGCTCAATAAATACAATTGAATGAATGAATGAATAAATACGATTGATCGAATGAATGATCGAATGAATGAATGATTGACTGTTCTAAGTGCTGGCGGGGCGGGGGTGGGGGGGATACAAGGTGATCAGGTTGTCCCACATGGGGCTCACAGTCTTCATCCCCATTTGACAGATGAGGGAACTGAGGCCCAGAGAACTGAAGTGACTTGCCCAAAGCCACACACCCGACAAATTCATTCATTCATTCGTATTCATTGAGTGCTTACTGTGTGCAGAGCACTGGACTAAGCGCTTGGGAAGTCCAAGTTGGCAACATATAGAGACGGTCCCTACCCAACAGCCGGCTCACAGTCTAGAAGGGATTAGAACCCATGACCTCTGACTCCAAAGCCTGTGATCTTTCCACTGAGCCACGCTTCTTCTCTAAATAATAATGGTATTTGTTAAGCGCTTACTATGTGGCAAGCATTGTTCTAAGCACTGGGGGGATACAAGGTGATCAGGTTGTCCCACGTGGGGCTCCCAGTCTTCATCCCCATTTCACAGATGAGGGAACTGAGGCACAGAGGAGTGAAGTGGTTTGCCCAAAGTCACACAACTGGTGTTGCTCCATTTATTTTACTTGTACATATCCGTCAACTCCACGATCCCAGATACAGCTTATAAAAAACTCCCGCTGAGTGCTCAGGGTTCTCGGCCTTCCCTAAGGAGCGGAGTCCGCTGTGTGTGTTACACCCAAAGGATCTAAATCCACTGTGGGAGGGAAATTGGATGGGATAATAAAAGCTTGCTTGAGAAAGCGATCCCCTGATTCTTTACTCCCCCATGCGATTCCGGTGTTTTGGCCCGGAATCAATAGAACGGGATTAGAACCCATGACCTGTGGACATGACCTGTGTTCACCTCCTCCAGGAGGCCTTCCCAGACTGAGCTCCTTCCTTCCTCTTCCCCTCGTCCCTTCTCCATCCCATCTTACCTCCTTCCCTTCCCCACAGCACCTGTATAGATGTATATGTTTGTACATATTTATTACTCTATTTATTTATTTTACTTGTACATATCTATTCTATTTATTTTATTTTGTTAGCATGTTTGGTTTTGTCTCCCCCTTTTAGACTGTGAGCCCACTGTTGGGTAGGGACTGTCTCTATATGTTGCCAATCTGTACTTCCCAGGCGCTTAGTACAGTGCTCTGCACACAGTGAGCGCTCAATAAATACGATTGATGATGATGATGATGATAATGCTGGGTAGGGACCGTCTCTAGATGTTGCCAAGTTGGACTTCCCAAGCGCTTAGTCCAGTGCTGTGCACACAGTAAGCGCTCAAAACGATTGAATGAATGCTTTGTACATAGTAAGCGCTTAACAAATACCATTATTGTTAAGAAATACGATCTGTTCTCTGTCTCCCCCTTCTAGACTGTGAGCCCGCTGTTGGGTAGGGATGCTTTGTACATAGTAATCAATCAATCAATCAATCAATGGTATTTATTGAGCGCTTACTATGTGCAGAGCACTGTACTAAGCGCTTGGGAAGTACAAATTGGCATCACATAGAGACAGTCCCTACCCAACAGTGGGCTCACAGTCTAAAAGGGGGAGACATAGTAAGCGCTTAACAGATACCATTATTATCATTATCATTAATAAGTACGATTGAATGAATGAATCCACCCCCCCATCCCTCCACCATCCTTCCCCCCCAGAGACCCAGACAGAGAGCAGGCTTGCAAAATTTTAATATTTCCGGGCGGGGGAGGAGAGGGGAGGATGAGGGGAGGGTTCAGGGCCCGCCGGTCCTCAGAAGCATTTCCGGTGGACGATGGAGGGCCCCGCCTCGTCGTACTCGGGCTTGCTGATCCACATCTGCTGGAAGGTGGACAGCGACGCCAGGATGGAGCCGCCGATCCACACGGAGTACTTCCGCTCCGGGGGCGCGATGATCTGCGCGTGCGCCAAGGACACCGCCGGGAGAGAACGTTCGGGAGGCCCGCCAATCACAAGGCACGCCCGGCCCCGCCCGACCAATCACAAAGCACGCCCGCCTCCCGCAAGCCCCGCCCACGACCGATAGGCCACGCCCACCGACAATAAGCCGCGCCCCCCTCTCCTGGACCACGCCCGTCAGTCCTGGACCACGCCCGTTCATTCATTCATTCATTCAATCGTATTTATTGAGCGCTTACTGTGTGCAGAGCACTGGACTAAGCGCTTGGGAAGTCCAAGTTGGCAACATATACCCAACAGCGGGCTCACAGTCTAGAAAGGGGAGAAGGGGGAGACAGACAACTAAACCAAACATATTAACATACATAGTTATTACTCTATTTATTTATTTATTTATTTATTTTACCTGTACATTTCTATCCTACTTATTTTATTTTGTTGGTATGTTTGGTTCTGTTCTCTGTCTCCCCCTTTTAGACTGTGAGCCCACTGTTGGGTAGGGACTGTCTCTATGTGATGCCAATTTGTACTTCCCAAGCGCTTAGTGCAGTGCTCTGCACATAGTAAGCGCTCAATAAATACGATTGATTGATTGATTGATTAACAAAATAAAATAGAATGAATATGTACAAATAAAATGAGTAGAGTAATAAATACGCACAAACATACATACATATATACGGGTGCTTACTGTGTGTGGAGCACTGTACTAAGCGCCTTGGGAAGTACAAGTCGGCAACATATTCATTCATTCAATTGTATTTCTTCATCATCATCATCAATCGTATTTATTGAGCGCTTACTGTGTGCAGAGCACTGTACTAAGCGCTTGGGCAGTACAAATTGGCAACATATAGAGACAGCCCCTACCCAACAGTGGGCTCACAGTCTAAAAGGGGGAGACAGAGAACAAAACCAAACACACTAACAAAATAAAATAAATAGAATAGATATGTACAAGTAAAATAAATAAATAAATAAATAGAGTAATAAATATGTACAAACATATATCCATATATGCAGGTGCTGTGGGGAAGGGAAGGAGGTAAGATGGGGGGATGGAGAGGGGGACGAGGGGGAGACGAAGGAAGGGGCTCACTGTGGGAAGGCCTCCTGGAGGAGGTGAGTAGGGCCTTGAAGGGAGGAAGAGAGCTTGAGCGCCTACTGTGTGCGGAGCACTGTACTAAGCGCCTGGGAAGTACAAGTCGGCAACATATTCAATCATTCAATCGTATTTCTTGAGCGCTTACTGTGTGCGGAGCACTGTACTAAGCGCCTCGGAAGTACAAGTCGGCATCATATTCATTCATTCATTCAATCGTATTTAGTGAGCGCTTACTGTGTGCGGAATACTGTACTAAGCGCCTGGGAAGTACAAGTCGGCAACATATTCATTCATTCATTCATTCAATCGTATTTCTTGAGCGCTTACTGTGTGCAGAGCACTGTACTATTACTCTATTATTACTCTATTTATTGCTCTATTTATTACTCTATTTATTTATCATTACTCTATTTATTTATTATCACTCTATTTATTACTCTATTTTACTTGTACATATTCCATTTATTTTATTTTGTTAATATGTTTTGTTTTGTTCTCTGTCTCCCCCTGCTAGACTGTGAGCCCACTGTTGGGTAGGGACCGTCTCTAGATGTTGCCAACCTGTACTTCCCAAGCGCTTAGTACAGTGCTCTGCACACAGTAAGCGCTCAATAAATACTATTGAATGAATGAATGAATGAATAAGCGCTTGGGAAGTACAAGTCGGCAACATATAGAGACGGTCATTCATTCATTCAACCGTATTTATTGAGCGCTTACTGTGTGCAGAGCACTGGACTAAGCGCTTGGGAAGTCCAAGTTGGAAACATATAGAGACGGTCCCTACCCAACAGCGGGCTCACAGTCTAGAAGGGGGAGACAGACAACAAAACAAAACATATTAACAAAATAAAATAAATAGAATAAATATATACAAATAAAATAAATAAATAGAGTAATAAATACGTACATACATATATCCATATATACAGGTGCTATGGGGAGGGGAAGGAGGTAAGGCGGGGGGCAATGGGAAGGGAGAGGAAGGAGGTCGCTCAGTCTGGGAAGGTCTCCTGGAGGAGGTGAGCTCTCAGTAGCACTTACTGTGTGCAGAGCACTGTACTAAGCGCTTGGGAAGTACAAGTTGGCAACATGTAGAGATGATCCCTACCCGGGCTCACAGTCTAGAAGGGGGAGACAGACAACAAAACATATTAGCAAAACACAATAAATAGAATAAATATGTACAAGTAAAATAAATAGAGTAATAAATATGTACAAACATATATACATATATACAGGTGCTGCGGGGAGGGGAAGGAGGTAAGGCGAGGGGGATGGGGAGGGGGCCCTTCCCCTTCCCACAGCACCTGCGTATTCATTCAATCGTATTTATTATTCTATTTATTTTATTAATGATGTGTATACAGATTTATTACTCTGTTTCACTTGTACATATTTACTAACCTATTTATTTTATTGTGTTAATATGTGTTGTTTTGTTGTCTGTCTCCCCCTTCTAGACTGTGAGCCTGCTGTTGGGTAGTGATAGTCTCTAGATGTTACCAACTTGTACTTCCCAAGCGCTTAGTACAGTGTTCTGCACACAGTAAGTGCTCAATAAATACGATGAATGAATGAATGAATTTATTGAGCGCTTACTGTGTGCAGAGCACTGTAGTAAGCGCTTGGGAAGTATACTGTACAGCTGTACAGCACTTGGGAGCACTGTAACAAGTACTTGGGAAGTACAAGCTCGAGAAGTGGCGTGGCTCAGTGGAAAAAGCCCGGGCTTGGGTGTCAGCGGTCATGGGTTCGAATTCCGCTCTGACAATTGTCAGCTGTGTGACTTTAGGCAAGTCACTTCACTTCTCTGGGCCTCAGTTACCGCAGCTGTAAAATGGGGACTAAGACTGGGGAACAGGGACTGTGTCCAACCTGATTTGCTTGTATCCACCCCAGGGCTTAGTACAGTGCCTGGCACCGTATATATGTTTGTATGCATTTATTACTCCATTTATTTATTTTACTTATACATATCTATTCTATTTATTTTATTTTGTTAATATGTTTTGCTTTGTTGCCTGTCTCTCCCTTCTAGACTGTGAGCCCGCTGTTGGGTAGGGACTGTCTCTAGATGTTGCCAACTTGTACTTCCCAGGCGCTTAGTACAGTGCCCTGCATTCACTCATTCATTCATTCAATCTTATTTATTGAGCGCTTACGGTGTGCAGAGCACTGTACTAAGCGCTTGGGAAGTCCAAGTTGGCAACATATAGAGACGGTCCCTACCCAACAGTGGGCTCACAGTAAGTGCTCAACAAATACAATTGAATGAATGGCACAATGCAAGCGCTTAACAAATACCATAGTCGTCATTATCCTCTGAGCTGAGCGGTTGCACCCTGGCGGTCCGGCCTCAGTTCCCTCATCTGTCAAATGGGGATGAAGACCGTGAGCCCCCCATGGGACAACCTGATCACCTTGTAACCTCCCCAGCACTTAGAACAGTGATTTGCACATAGTAAGCGCTTAATAAATGCCATCGTGATTACTATTATGATTAATACTCCATTTATTTTACTTGTACATATCTATTCTATTTATTTTACTTTGTTAATATGTTTTGTTTTGTTGTCTGTCTCCCCCTTCTAGACTGTGAGCCCACTGTTGGGTAGGGACCGTCTCTAGATGTTGCCAACTTGGATTTCCCAAGCGCTTAGTCTGCACACAGTAAGCGCTCAATAAATACGATTGAATGAATGAATGAATGATTATGATTATTCTCCCTGGGGCGGACTGCGCATGCGCGCCGTACCTCAGCGCTTGTCGGGCCGTAGTGCGCATGCCCCCCTCAGCGCCATCCCGGCGCCGGTCCAGAGCACGCGTGCGCGCGGACGCTCTGCCTCCGCCCTGCCTGGGCACGACTGCGCCTGCGCGCCGCCACACCCACTGGTCCCACGCCACGCCCACCGTCTCCAGACCACGCCCACGAACCGACCCATTTCAGACAACATAGCCCCGCCCACTAGTCCGTCCAATCACAGTGCAGCCCCGCTCTTTAGCCACGCCCACCAGTTATTTGGCCACGCCCCCATCTCTATGGTTCCCAGCCCCGCCCTCTCAGCCAATAGTAATGATAATGTTGGTAATTGTTAAGCGCTCACTACTAGGGAAGCAGCGTGCGTCAGTGGAAAGAGCCTGGCCTTTGGAGTCAGAGGTCATGGGTTCAAATCCTGGCTCTGCCAATTGCCAACTGTGTCAATCAATCAGTGGTATTTATTGAGTGCTTACTGTGTGCAGAGCACTGTACTAAGCGCTTGGGAAGTACAAGTGTCACTTTGGGCAAGTCACTTCACTTCTCTGTGCCTCAGTTCCCTCATCTGTAAAATGGGGATTGACTGTGAGCCCCACGTGGGACAACCTGATCACCTTGTATCCCCCCCAGCACTTAGAACAAGGCTTTGCACATAGTAAGCACTTAACAAGTACCATTATTATTATTACTACTAATAATAGTAATACCATTATCACTATTATTATTACTACCACTACTAATAGTACCATTAATAATAATAATAATAATATATTAATGAATAATTATTTATAATAATAATTATTATTGTTAATAATGATAGCATTTATTAAGCACTTACTATGTGCAAAGCACTGTTCTAAGCGCTGGGGAGGTTACAAGGTGATCAAGTTGTCCCACGGGGGGCTCACAGTCTTAATCCCCATTTTACAGATGAGTTAATTGAGGCCCAGAGAAGTTAAGTGACTTGCCCAAAGTCACACAGCTGGCTATTGGCAGAGCCGGGATTTGAACCCATGACCTCTGACTCCAAAGCCCGGGCTCTTTCCACTGAGCCACGCTGCTTCTCTACTACTACTACTAGTAGTATTACTACTATTACTACTAATAATAATAGTACCATTATTTTCATTATTATTACCACTAATAATAATAGTAATAATAGTGGCATTTGTTAAGAGCTTACTATGTGCAAAGCAGTGTTCTAAGCACTGGGGGGGATACGAGGTGATCAGGTTGTCCCACGTGGGGCTCACAGTCATTCATTCATTCAATCGTATTTATTGAGCGCTTACTGTGTGCAGAGCACTGGACCAAGCGCTTGGGAACTACAAGTTGGCAACATATGGAGACGGTCCCTACCCAACAGCGGGCTCACAGTCTTCATCCCTATTTTACAGATGAGGTCACTGAAGCTCAGAGAAGTTAATAATAATAATAATAATAATAATAATAATGGTCTTTATTAAGCACTTACTATGTTCAAAGCACTGTTCTAAGCGCTGGGGAGGTTACAAGGTGATTAGGTTGTCCTACGGGGGCTCACAGTCTTAATCCCCATTTTACAGATGAGGTCACTGAAGCTCAGAGAAGTTAAGTGACTTACCCAAGGTCACACAGCTGAGAAGTGGCGGACAGGATTGGAACCCACGACCTCTGACTCCCAAACCTTGGCTCTTGCCACCGAGCCACGGTGTTTCAATCCAGCCCTGCTCACCCAGCAGCCCCGCCCCATCCTACGGCAACGCTCTCCGACCCTCTCATCCCAAATAAATCCCTCTCTTGACCCTACCTCTCCTTCTAGTTATCGCCCTATCTCCCTCCGACCCTTCCTTTCCAAACTCCATGAACGAGTCGTCTACACGCGCTGCCTCGAATTCCTCAACACCAACTCTCTCCTCGACCCCCTCCAGTCTGGCTTCCGTCCCCTACATTCCACGGAAACTGCCCTCTCAAAGGTCACCAATGACCTCCTGCTTGCCAAATCCAACGGCTCATACTCTGTCCTCATCCTCCTCGACCTCTCAGCTGCCTTCGACACTGTGGACCACCTCCTTCTCCTCAACACGCTATCCGACCTTGGCTTCACAGACTCTGTCCTCTCCTGGTTCTCCTCTTATCTCTCCGGCCGTTCATTCTCAGTCTCTTTTGCGGGCTCCTCCGCCCCCTCCCATCCCCTTACTGTAGGGGTTCCTCAAGGGTCAGTTCTGGGTCCCCTTCTGTTCTCGATCTACACGCACTCCCTTGGTGACCTCATTCGCTCCCACGGCTTCAACTATCATCTCTACGCTGATGACACCCAAATCTCCATCTCTGCCCCTGCTCTCTCTCCCTCCCTTCAGGTTCACATCTCCTCCTGCCTTCAGGACATCTCCATCTGGATGTCTGCCCACCACCTAAAACTCAACATGTCGAAGACTGAACTGCTTGTCTTCCCTCCCAAACCCTGCCCTCTCCCTGACTTTCCCACCTCTGTTGACGGCACTACCATCCTTCCCGTCTCACAGGCCTGCAACCTTGGTGTCATCCTCGACTCCGCCTCCGCTCTCTCGTTCACCCCTCACATCCAAGCCGTCACCGAAACCTGCCGGTCTCAGCTCTGCAACATTGCCGAGATCCCCCCTTTCCTCTCCATTCACACCGCTACCCTTCTCGTTCAAGCTCTCATCCTATCCCATCTGGACTACTGCATCAGCCTTCTCTCTGACCTCCCATCCTCCTGTCTCTCCCCACTTCAATCCATACTTCATGCCGCTGCCCGGATTATCTTTGTCCAGAAACACTCTGGGCATGTCACTCCCCTCCTCAAAAATCTCCAGTGGCTACCAATCAATCTGTGCATCAGGCAGAAACTCCTCACCCTTGGCTTCCAGGCTGTCCATCCATCCATCCCCTCGCTCCCCCCCCCCACCTCACCTCCCTTCTCTCCTTCTCCAGCCCAGCCCGCACCCTCCACTCCTCTGCCGCTAATCTCCTCACGGGGCCTCGTTCTTGCCTGTCCCGCCATCGACCCCCAGCCCACGTCATCCCCCGGGCCTGGAATGCCCCCAATCCCTCTGCCCATCCGCCAAGCTAGCTCTCTTCCTCCCTTCAAGGCCCTACTGAGAGCTCACCTCCTCCAGGAGGCCTTCCCAGACTGAGCCCCTTCCTTCCTCTCCCCCTCGTCCCCCTCTCCACCCCCCCATCTTACCTCCTTCCCTTCCCCACAGCACCTGTATATATGTATATATGTTTGTACATATTTGTTACTCTATTTATTTTACCTGTACATATCTATTCTATTTATTTTATTTTGTTAGTATGTTTGGTTTTGTTCTCTGTCTCCCCCTTTTAGACTGTGAGCCCACTGTTGGGTAAGGACTGTCTCTATATGTTGCCAACTTGTACTTCCCAAGCACTTAGTACAGTGCTCTGCACACAGTAAGCGCTCAATAAATACGATTGATGATGATGATGATGATGATGACCTCATTCGCTCCCACGGCTTCAACTATCATCTCTACACTGATGAACCCCAAATCTACATTTCTGCCCCTGCTCTCTCTCCCTCCCTTCAGGCTCGCGTCTCCTCCTGCCTTCAAGACATCTCCATCTGGATGTCTGCCCGCCATCTAAAGCTTAACACGTCCAAGACTGAACTCCTTGTCTTCCCTCCCAAACCCTGCCCTCTCCCTGACTTTCCCATCACTGTAGACGGCACTACCATCCTTCCCGTCTCACGAGCCCGCAACCTTGGTGTCATCCTCGACTCCGCTCTCTCGTTCACCCCTCACATCCGATCCGTCACCAAAACCTGCCGGGCTCACCTCCATAACATCGCCAAGATCCACCCTTTCTTCTCCAACCAAACCACTACCTTGCCACCAGCTATTTCCTCCACACCCACAAACACACACACAAACACCCATCGGAGGGCCAGCTGACCTTCCCCAATCTTCACAATAATAATGATTATTATTATTATTATGGTACTTAATAATAATGATAATAATGGTATTTGTTAAGCGCTTACTACGTGCCAAGCACTGTTCTAATAATAATAATGGCATTTATTAAGCACTTACTATGTGCAAAGCACTGTTCTAAGCACTGGGGGGGTACAAGGTGATTAGGTTGTCCCACAGGGGGCTCACAGTCAATCCCCATTTTACAGATGAGGGAACTGAGGCACAGAGAAGTGAAGTGACTTGCCCCAAATCACCCAGCTGACAATTGGCGGAGCCGGGATTTGAACCCATGACCACTGACTCCAAAGCCCGGGCTCTTCCCACTGAGCCACGCTGCTTCTGTGCTATGCACTGTTCTAAACCCTGGGGTAGATACAACTGAATCAGGTTGAACCCAATCGCTTAGCCGGACCCAAGCGCTTAGTCCAGTGCTCTGCACACAGTAAGCGCTCAATCAATACGACTGAATGAATGACCCAATATGGGTCTCACTCTTCATCCCTCTTTCACAGATGAAGTAATTGAGGCCCAGAGAGGTGAAGTGACTTGCCCAGGGTCACACAGCAGACATGGGGCGGAGGCAGGATTAGAACCCAGGTCCTTCGGACTTCCCATCCTCCTGGCACCCCCACGATGCTGCGACCCTGACCAGCGGCACAACTTCGCAATCGACACCCTCGGTGAGGGGGAAGGGGGAGCAAAACCAGGGGCCTTTCCAGAAAAATCATAAGGTGGTTATCCAAGCGCTTAGTCCAGTGCTCTGCAGAGAGTGAGCGCTCAGTAAATCCCATTGATCTATTGAGCTTTGGATAAGGCAAACATGAAATCTATTAATAATAATAATGGCATTTATTAAGCACTTACTATGAGCAAAGCACTGTTCTAAGCGCTGGGGAAGTTACAAGGTGATCAGGTTGGCCCACGGGGGGCTCACGGTCTTAATCCCCATTTTACAGATGAGGGAACTGAGGCCCAGAGAAGTGAAGTGACCTGCCCAAAGTCACACAGCCGACAGTTGGCGGAGCCGGGATTTGAACCCATGACCTCTGACTCCAAAGCCCGGGCTCTTTCCACTGAGCCACGCTGCTTCTCGTGCTTCTATTCCGCGGGTTGTGGAAACCAAGTCCTTTGCTCTTTGGATTTCTGAGAGCGGAGTAGCCTAGTCAAGCAGCGGTATTTTTTTTTAAGCGCTTACTATGTGTAGTAGGCCCTACTGAGAGCTCACCTCCTCCAGGAGGCCTTCCCAGACTGAGCCCCTTCCTTCCTCTTCCCCTCGTCCCCCTCTCCATCCCCCCATCTTACCTCCTTCCCTTCCCCACTGCACCTGTATATATGGATATATGTTTGTACATATTTGTTACTCTATTTATTTATTCATTTATTTTACTTGTACCTATCTATTCTATTTATTTTATTTTGTTAGTATGTTTGGTTTTGTTCTCTGTCTCCCCCTTCTAGACTGTGAGCCCACTGTTGGGTAGGGACTGTCTCTATATGTTGCCAACTTGTACTTCCCAAGCGCTTAGTCCAGTGCTCTGCACACAGTAAGCACTCAATAAATACGATTGATTGATTGATTGATCTCTGTGCCTCCGTTTCTCCATCTGTAAAATGGGAATAACAGTACCCGCCCGTCCCATTCTCCCAGAGACGACGTGAAGATGAAATGAGATCCCTTTCGGCCAGTGCTTTGGGGAAAGACCTACAGGAGCAGCCTGGCCAAGCGGAAAGAGTGGGAAGAGTGGGAAGCAGGGTGGCTCAGTGGAAAGAGCACGGGCTTGGGAGTCAGAGGTCATGGGTTCGAATCCTGGCTCCGCCACTTATCGGCTGTGTGACCTTGGGCAAGTCACTTCACTTCTCTGTGCCTCAGTTCCCTCATCTGTAAAATGGGGATTAAGATTGTGAGCCCCCCGTGGGACAACCTGATCACCTTGTATCCCCCCCAGCGCTTAGAACAGTGCTTTGCACATAGTAAGAGCTTAATAAATGTCATCATCATTATTACTAAAGAGCGTGGGCTTGGGAGTCGGAGGATCCGGGTTCTGATCCCGGTTGTACCACTTGCCTGCTGTGGGACCTTGGGCAAGTCAGCGTGGCTCAGTGGGAAGAGCCCGGGCTTTGGAGTCAGAGGTCATGGGTTCAAATCCCCGCTCTGCCAATTGTCAGCTGTGTGACTCTGGGCAAGTCACTTCACTTCCCTAGGCCTCAGTTCCCTCATCTGTAAAATGGGGATTAAGACTGCGAGCCTCCCGGGGGACAACCTGATCACCTTGTAACCTCCCCAGCGCTTAGAACAGTGCTTTGCACATAGTAAACGCTTAATAAATGCCATCATTATTATTATTATAAGTCATTTCACTTCCTCAGTTTTGTGAAACGGAGATTCAACTCAAACTGTGAACGCCTCGTGGGACGGGGTCTGTGACCGACCCGATCAATCTGTATCTACCTCAGCGCTTAGAACGGTGTTTGACACACAGAAAGCGCTTAACAAATAATAGAAATACTAATTATGGTATTTGTTAAGCGCTTACTGTATGTCAGGGACAGAAGAAGCATGGCTCAGTGGAAAGAGCACGGGCTTTGGAGTCAGAGGTCGTGGGTTCAAATCCTGGCTCCGCCACTTGTCAAGTCACTTCACTTTTCTGTGCCTCAGTTCCCTCATCTGTAAAATGGGGATTGACTCCCCGTGGGACAACCTGATCACCTTGTAACCTCCCCAGCGCTTAGAACAGTGCTTTGCACATAGTAAGTGCTTAATAAATGCCATTATTATTATTATTATTACTAAGCGCTGAGGTACATACAAGCAAATCGGGTTGGACACAGTGCCTGTCCCACATGGGGCTCACAGTCTCAATCCCCATTTTAAAGAAGAGGTAATTGAGGCGCAGAGAAGTGAAGTGACTAGCCCAAGGTCACACAGCGGACAAGCGGCAGAGCCGGGTTGAGAACCCATCTTCGAGACTGTGAGCCCACTGTTGGGTAGGGACCGTCTCTATATGTTGCCAACTTGTACTTCCCAAGCGCTTAGTACAGTGCTCTGCACACAGTAAGCGCTAAATAAATATGACTGAATGAATGACCTTTTGACTCCCAAGCCTCTGCTCTAATAATAATAATGATGGTATTTGTTAAGCACTTACTATGTGCAAAGCACTGGGGAGGATACAAGGTGATCAAGTTGTCCCACGGGGGGCTCACAGTCTTAATCCCCATTTTACAGATGAGGGAACTGAGGCTCAGAGAAGTTAAGTGACCTGCCAAAGCTGGCAAGGGGTGGAGCTGGGATTTGAACCCATGACCTCTGCCTTCCCAAGCCCGGGCTCTTTCCACTGAGCCACGCTGCTGCTCTATCCACTCTACCCCGCTGCTTCTAAACACCCTAATAATAATCATATAAGAACAATCCTCCACACGGCAGTGTTTTCCACATTCTCCCTGAATGAAATTACTGTCAATAAACCTGACCAAGAAAGAAAGGTTCACTGAAGTAGTTTTCAGTCATAATTTGAAATAAAATTAAACCCAGCTTTGAACTTCTCTTTGAAACTATTGAAGTTAAAGCAGCTTGTTTATCATGACCAGTAATATTTACGGAACATAGCACTGTTCTGCAGGCTTGAGAGACTGCAGTTAATATTGCGTATTAACTGTATGCAATATTAACTGTATTAACTGTATATATGTATATATGTTTGTACATATTTATTACTCTATTTATTTATTTATTTATTTATTTTACTTGTACATATCTATTCTATTTATTTTATTTTGTTAGTATGTTTGGTTTTGTTCTCTGTCTCCCCCTTTTAGACTGTGAGCCCACTGTTGGGTAGGGACTGTCTCTATATGTTGCCAATTTGTACTTCCCAAGCACTTAGTACAGTGCTCTGCACATAGTAAGTGCTCAATAAATACGATTGATGATGATGATGATGAACAGTAATGCTGCTCTATCCACTCTACCCTGCTGCTTCTAAATACCCTAATAATAATCATATCATCATCATCATCATCAATCGTATTTCTTGAGCGCTTACTATGTGCAGAGCACTGTACTAAGCGCTTGGGAAGTACAAATTGGCAACATATAGAGACAGTCCCTACCCAACAGTGGGCTCACAGTCTAAAAGAACAGCAAGCACTCAGTACCTTCTCGACCGTGAGCCCGCCGTCGGGCAGGGACCGTCTCTAGATGTTGCCGACTCGGACTTCCCAAGCGCTCAGTCCAGTGCTCTGCCCACATTAAGCGCTCAATAAACGAATGAACGAAATACGACTGAACGGATTCACCGGAGGGATGGCCGCCACGGGCCCCATCTGCGAGGCGAGAGGCGCAGGCCGCGCTCAGGCTGGAGGCGTCCTGTCCACTTCCCTCCCTCCCTGGTGGTCCGCGGGGGGCCGCGGGGTCTGACCTTGATCTTCATGGTGCTGGGGGCCAGGGCGGTGATCTCCTTCTGCATGCGGTCGGCGATGCCCGGGTACATGGTGGTGCCGCCCGAGAGGACGTTGTTGGCGTACAGATCCTTGCGGATGTCGATGTCGCACTTCATGATGGAATTGTAGGTGGTCTCGTGGATCCCCGCCGACTCCATGCCTGCCGGGGAGCACGTCCCAAGTCACGCCTCCCCCGGCCCTCCCCAGGCTCCCCCCTAGGCGCCCTGCCCTCGGCCCTTTTTTTAATACCTACATATAATCATAATGATGGCATTTGTTAAGCGCTTACTATGTGTGAAGCGCTGTTCTAAGCGCTGCGGGGATACGAGGTGATCAGGTTGTCCCACGTGGGGCTCACAGTCTTCACCCCCATTTTCCAGATGAGGGAACTGAGGGCCAGTGAAGTGGCTTGCCCAAGGTCACACAGCAGACCGGTGGCGGAGCTGGGATTCAAACCCTTGACCTTTGACTCCCAAGCCCGTGCTCTTTCCACTGAGCCATGCTGCTTCTCTAAATTATATAAATTATATTATATAATTTAATAGGTAATAATAATAATAATGATGATGGCATTTGTTAAGCGCTTACTATGTGCAAAGCACCGTTCTAAGCGCTGGGGGGATACAAGGTGATTGGGTTGTCCCGCGTGGGGCTCCCAGTCTTCATCCCCATTTTACAGGTGAGGTCACTGAGGCCCAGAGAAGTTAAGTGACTTGCCCAAAGTCACCCAGCTGACAAAATTAATTATAATTATCTAAATAATAATCATAATGATGGCATTTGTTAAGTGCTTACTATATGCGAAGCGCTGTACTAAGCGCTGCGGGGATACAAGGTGATCAGGTTGTCCCACGTGGGGCTCACAGTCTTCACCCCCATTTTCCAGATGAGGGAACTGAGGGCCAGTGAAGTGGCTTGCCCAAGGTCACACAGCAGACCGGTGGCGGAGCTGGGATTTGAACCCTTGACCTTTGACTCCCAAGCCCGTGCTCTTTCCACTGAGCCATGCTGCTTCTCTAAATTATATAAATTATATTATATAATTTAATAGGTACAATAGGTAATATAATAATAATAATGATGATGGCATTTGTTTAGCGCTTACTATGTGCAAAGCACCGTTCTAAGCGCTGGGGGGATACAAGGTGATTGGGTTGTCCCGCGTGGGGCTCCCAGTCTTAATCCCCATTTTACAGATGAGGGAACTGAGGCCCAGAGAAGCGAAGTGGCTTGCCCAAAGTCACCCAGCTGACAAAATAAATTATAATTATCTAAATAATAATCATAATGATGGCATTTGTTAAGCGCTTACTATGTGCGAAGCGCCGTTCTAAGCGCTGCGGGGATACAAGGTGATCAGGTTGTCCCGCGTGGGGCTCCCAGTCTTAATCCCCATTTTACAGATGAGGTCACTGAGGCCCAGAGAAGTTAAGTGACTTGCCCAAAGTCACCCAGCTGACAAAATAAATTATAATTATCTAAATAATAATCATAATGATGGCATTTGTTAAGCGCTTACGATGTGCGAAGCGCTGTTCTAAGCACTGCGGGGATACAAGGTGATCAGGTGGTCCCACGTGGGGCTCCCAGTCTTAATCCCCATTTTCCAGATGAGGGAACTGAGGGCCAGAGAAGCGAAGTGGCTTGCCCAAGGTCACACAGCAGACCAGTGGCGGAGCTGGGATTCGAACCCTTGACCTTTGACTCCCAAGCCCATGCTCTTTCCACTGAGCCATGCTGCTTCTCTAAATTATATAAATTATATTATATAATTTAATAGGTATAATAGGTAATATAATATAATAGGTATATTAAATAAATTATAATTATCTAAATAATAATAATAATGATGGCATTTGTTAAGCGCTTACTATGTGCGAAGCGCTGTTCTAAGCGCTGCGGGGATACAAGGTGATCAGGTTGTCCCACGTGGGGCTCACAGTCTTCATCCCCATTTTCCAGAGGAGGAAACTGAGGGCCAGAGAAGCGAAGTGGCTTGTCCAAGGTCACACAGCAGACCAGTGGTGGAGCTGGGATTCGAACCCTTGACCTTTGACTCCCAAGCCCGTGCTCTTTCCACTGAGCCATGCTGCTTCTCTAAATTATATAAATTATATAATTTAATAGGTATAATAGGTAATAGAATATAATATATAATAGGTATATTAAATAAATTATAATAATCTAAATTATGTATAGCCTTCATTAAGCACTTACTATGTGTCGAGCACTGTTCTAAGTACCGGGATAGATCCAAATTAATCAGGTTGGATCCGCCTGGGGCTCACAGTCGAAGTAAGGAGGAGTAGGATTTAGACTGTAAGCCCACTGTTGGGTAGGGACTGTCTCTATATGTTGCCAACTTGGACTTCCCAAGCGCTTAGTACAGTGCTCTGCACACAGTAAGTGCTCAATAAATACGATTGATTGATTGATCGATAGGATTTTAATCCCCATTTGGCTATCGGGGATACAGCGTGAAGCAGGGTGGTTTAATGGTTTCGAGCCATTAATCAATGCCCGGACTTAGGAGTCCGAGGACACGGGTCCTAATCCCAGTGCCGCCATTTGTCCGCTCTGTGGCCTTGGGCAGGCTGCTTCCCTTCTCTATGCCTCGGTTACCTCATCTGAAAAATGGGGATTAAGATCGTGAGCCCCACGTGGGACAACCTTCATCTGTCCCAGCGCTAAGAACAGTGCTTGGCACATAGTAAGCTCACCTTCACAACATTGCCAAGATCCGCCCTTTCCTCTCCATCCAAACCGCTACCCTGTTCGTTCAAGCTCTCATCCTATCCCGTCTGGACTACTGCATCAGCCTTCTCTCTGATCTCCCATCCTCGTGTCTCTCCCCACTTCAATC
Organism: Tachyglossus aculeatus; assembly: GCF_015852505.1. Classification (NCBI taxonomy): domain Eukaryota; kingdom Metazoa; phylum Chordata; class Mammalia; order Monotremata; family Tachyglossidae; genus Tachyglossus; species Tachyglossus aculeatus. The sequence goes on from NC_052070.1 coordinate 10,151,645, forward strand.
CATACTTCACGCCGCTGCCCGGATTGTCTTTGTCCAGAAACGCTCTGGGCATGTTACTCCCCTCCTCAAAAATCTCCAGTGGCTACCAATCAATCTGCGCTTCAGGCAGAAACTCCTCACCCTCGACTTCAAGGCTGCCCATCACCTCGCCCCCTCCTACCTCACCTCCCTTCTCTCCTTCTCCAGCCCAGCCCGCACCCTCCGCTCCTCCACCTCTAATCTCCTCACCGTACCTCGTTCTCACCCGTCCCGCTATCGACCCCCGGCCCGCGTCCTCCCCCTGGCCCGGAATGCCCTCCCTCCTCACATCCGCCAAGCTAGCTCTCTGTACATATCTATAATTCTATTTATTTACATTAATCCCTGTTCAATAATAATAATAATGATGATGGTATCTGCTAAGCACTGTTCTAAGCGCTGTTTGCTTGTTTTGATGTGTATATATCTATAATTCTCTTTATTTATATTGATGCCATTGATGCCTGTTTACTTGCTTTGATGTCTGTCTCCCTCCTTCACGACTGTAAGCCCGCTGTGGGCAGGGATTGTCTCTCTTTATTGCTGAATTGTACCTTCCAAGCGTTTAGTTCAGTGCTTTGCACACAGCAAGCACTCAACAAATATGACTGAATGTGAGCCCACTGTTGGGTAGGGACTGTCTCTATCAGTTGCCAACTTGTACTTCCCAAGCGCTTAATACAGTGCTCTGCACACAGTAAGCGCTCAATAAATATGATTGATGATGATGATGATGATGAATAATGATGGCATTTATTAAGTGCTTACTCTGTGCAAAGCACTGTTCTAAGCGCTGGGGGGGATACAAGGTGATCGGATTGTCCCACGTGGGGCTCACAGTCTTCATCCCCATTTTCCAGATGAGGCACTGAGGCACAGATAAGTGAAGTGACTTGCCCAAGGTCACACAGCAGACACATGGTGGAGCCGGGATTAGAACCCGTGACCTCTGACTCCCAAGCCCGGGCTCTTTCTACTGAGCCCCGCTGCTTCGATGAATGAACAAGTACCATCATTATTATTATTCTAGAAGAGGTCACTGAGGCCCAGAGAAGTGGAGTGACTTGCCCAAGGTCACCCAGCCGACAAGCGGCGGAGCCGGGATTAGAACCCGCAACCTCTGAATTCCAGGCCCGGGCTCTTGTCTGTTTGTTTGTTTGTTAATAATAATGATGGCATTTGTTAAGCGCTTACTATGTGCAAAGCACTGTTCTAAGCGCTGAGGGGGATACAAGGTGATCAGGCTGTCCCACGGGGGGCTCACAGTCTTCATCCCCATTTTACCGATGAGGTAACTGAGGCTCAGAGAAGTTAAGTGACTTGCCCAAGGTCACACAGCAGACATGTGGCAGAGCTGGGATTCGAACCCATGACCTCTGACTCCAAAGCCCAGGCTCTTTCCACTTTAACAAACAAATGCCTCCCCCACATGTCTGCTGTGTGACCTTGGGCAAGTCACTTCACTTCTCTGGGCCTCGGTTCCCTCATCTGTAAAATGTGGATTAAGACTGTGAGCCCCCCGTGGGACAACCTGATCCCCTTGTGTTCCCCCCAGCGCTTAGAACAGTGCTTGGCACATAGTAAGCGCTTAACAAATGCCAACATTATTATTTTTATTTACTGAGCTCTTACTCTGTGCAAAGCACCGTTCTAAGCGCTGGGGAGGTTACGAGGTGATGAGGTTGTCCCACGGGGGGCTCCCAGTCTTCATCCCCATTTTCCAGATGAGGGAACTGAGGCCCAGAGAAGTGAAGTGACTTGTCCAAAGTCACACAGCTGACAAGCGGCGGGGCTGGGATTCGAACCCACGACCTCTGGCTCCAAAGCCCGGGCTCTTTTCACCTGAGCCACGCTCTCCTCCTCCTAGACTGTTAATGGTGTGCATTTAGCTTTAATTCTATTTATTCTGATGACTTGACGCCTGTCCACATGTTTTGTCATCTGTCTCCCCCTTCTAAACTGTGAGCCCGTTGTTGGGTAGGGACCGTCTCTATATGTTGCTCCCAAGCGCTTAGTCCAGTGCTCCGCACACAGTAAGCATTCAATAAATGCGATTGAATTAATGAATGAATTTAGCTTTAATTCTATTTATTCTGATGACTTGACGCCTGTCCACATGTTTTGTCGTCTGCCTCCCCCTTCTAAACTGTGAGCCCGTTGTTGGGTAGGGACTGTCTCTATATGTTGTTCCCAAGCGCTTAGTACAGTGCTCTCAGTAAGCATTCAACAAATATGATTGAATTAATGAATGAATTTAGCTTTAATTCTATTTGTTCTGATGGCTTGACGCCTGTCCACGTGTTTTGTCGTCTGTCTCCCCCTTCTAAACTGTGAGCCCGTTGTTGGGTAGGGACCGTCTCTATATGTTGCTCCCAAGCACTTAGTCCAGTGCTCCGCACACAGTAAGCATTCAATAAATGCGATTGAATTAATGAATGAATTTAGCTTTAATTCTATTTATTCTGATGACTTGACGCCTGTCCACATGTTTTGTCGTCTGTCTCCCCCTTCTAAACCGTGAGCCCGTTGTTGGGTAGGGACCGTCTCTATATGTTGTTCCCAAGCGCTTAGTCCAGTGCTCTGCACACAGTAAGCATTCAATAAATACGACTGAATTAATGAATGAATTTAGCTTTAATTCTATTTATTCTGATGACGCCTGTCCACATGTTTTGTTGTCTGTCTCCCCCTTCTAAACCGTGAGCCCATTGTTGGGTAGGGACTGTCTCTATATGTTGCTCCCAAGCGCTTAGTCCAGTGCTCCGCACACAGTAAGCATTCAATAAATACTACTGAATTAATGAATGAATTTAGCTTTAATTCTATTTGTTCTGATGGCTTGACGCCTGTCCACATGTTTTGTCGTCTGTCTCCCCCTTCTAAACCGTGAGCCCGTTGTTGGGTAGGGACCGTCTCTATATGTTGCTCCCAAGCGCTTAGTCCAGTGCTCCGCACACAGTAAGCATTCAATAAATACGACTGAATTAATGAATGAATTTAGCTTTAATTCTATTTGTTCTGATGGCTTGACACCTGTCCACATGTTTTGTCGTCTGTCTCCCCCTTCTAAACCGTGAGCCCGTTGTTGGGTAGGGACCGTCTTATATGTTGTTCCCAAGCGCTTAGTCCAGTGCTCCGCACACAGTAAGCATTCAATAAATACGACTGAATTAATGAATGAATTTAGCTTTAATTCTATTTGTTCTGATGGCTCGACGCCTGTCCGCACGTTTTGTTGTCTGTCTCCCCCTTCATCATCATCATCAATCGTATTTACTGAGCGCTTACTGTGTGCAGAGCGCTGTACTAAGCGCTTGGGAAGTACAAATTGGCAACATATAGAGACAGTCCCTACCCAACAGTGGGCTCACAGCCCCCTTCTAGGCTGTGATCCAGTTGTTGGGGAGGGACCGTCTCTATCTGTTGCCGACTTGGACTTCCCAAGCGCTTAGTACGGCGCTCTGCCCACAGGAAGCGCTCAATAAATATGATTGAATGAATGAATGAATGAATGCTTCCTCGTCTTCCTCCTCACTTGGCCCACTCCTTGCCCGCAGGTGCTTCCCCAAGGTCCGAGGGCCGGGATGCGGAGACAGGGGGCTCACCGATGAAGGATGGTTGGAAGAGGGTCTCGGGGCAGCGGAAGCGCTCGTTGCCGATGGTGATGACTTGCCCGTCCGGAAGCTCGTAGCTCTTCTCCAGGGAGGAAGAGGAGGCCGCCGTGGCCATCTCGTTCTCGAAGTCCAAGGCCACGTAGCACAGCTTCTCCTTGATGTCACGCACGATCTCCCTTTCGGCTGCGGGCGAGGGAAGGCCGAGCCGGAGGTCGGCCGGTCAGTTAGTCGTATTTATTGAGTGCCTACTGGGCGCAGAGGACGGCGCTAAGCGCTTGGGAGAGGATAATAATAATAACGATGGCATTTATTAAGCGCTTACTACGTGCAAAGCACCGTTCTAAGCGCTGGGGAGGTTACAAGGTGATCAGGCTGTCCCACGCTGGGGGGGGCTCCCGGTCTTCATCCCCATTTGACAGATGAGGCCCAGAGAAGTGAAGTGACTTGCCCAAAGTCACACAGCGGACAATTGGCGGAGCTGGGATTTGAACCCACGACTGGGTTCCAGTGATTTGACCCAAATCCCGGCTCCGCCAATTAGCTGTGTGACTTTGGGCGAGTCACTTCGCTTCTCCCGGCCTCAGTTCCTTCATTTGTAAAATGGGGATGAAGACCTGTATATGTGTATATATGTTTGTACATATTTATTACTCTATTTATTTATTTTACTTGTACATATCTATTCTATTTATTTTATTTTGTTAGTATGTTTGGTTTTGTTCTCTGTCTCCCCCTTTTAGACTGTGAGCCCACTGTTGGGTAGGGACTGTCTCTATATGTTGCCAATTTGGACTTCCCAAGCGCTTAGTACAGTGCTCTGCACACAGTAAGCGCTCAATAAATACGATTGATGATGATGACTTCACAGCCCCTGCTCTTTCCACTGAGCCACGGGAGCGTTTACTGTGTGCAGAGCACTGTACTAAGCGCCTGGGAAGTACAAGTCGGCAACAGATAGAGACGGTCCCTACCCACACCTGACCAGTGTCTCCCCAGCTTCTGTCCGGGGCTGGGCCGGACCGCGGCGGGCAGCCAGACTCCTGAGAGGCTCGGCTCATTGTGGAGCCCGAGTCTAACCAGTGTCCCCCCAGCTTCCATAATAATAATAATGATAATAATAATAATAATAATAACAATAATAATAATAATAATAGTATTTGTTAAGCACTTCTTTTGTGCCAAGCACTGTTCTAAGCGCTGGGGAGGTTCCAAGGTGATCAGGTTGTCCCACGGGGGGCTCACGGTCTTAATCCCCATTTTACAGATGAAGGAACTGAGGCGCAGAGAAGTGAAGTGACTTGCCCAAAGTCACACAGCTAAGTCCAGTGCTCTGCACACAGTAAGCGCTCAATAAATACGATTGAACGAATGAATTGGCGGAGCCGGGATTTGAACCCATGACCTCTGACTCCGCAGCCCGGGCTCTTTCCACTGAGCCACACTGCTTCTCTGTTGTTCTCAATAGAACAATAAACAAATATATTCCCCACCCACGATGGGCTTACAGTCAGCCGGCCCCTCTAATAATAATAATGATGGCATTTATTAAGCGCTTACTATGTGCAAAGCACTGTTCTAAGCGCTGGGGAGGTTACAAGGTGATCAGGTTGTCCCATGGGGGGCCTCACAGTCTTCATCCCCATTTTACAGATGAGGGAACTGAGGCCCAGAGAAGTGAAGTGACTTGTCCAAAGTCACACAGCTGACAATTGGCGGAGCCGGGATTCGAACCCGTGACCTCTGACTCCAAAGCCCGGGCTCTTTCCACTGAGCCACGCTGCTTCTCTAGACTGTAAACTCATTGTGGGCAGGGACTGTGTCTACTAATTCTGTTTCAATGGACTCTCCCAAGCACTTAAGTAATAATAATAATAATTGGGGTACTTGTTAAGCGCTTACTATGTACCAAGCCCTGTCCCAAGCGCTGGGGTAGACTCAAGTTCATTCATTCATTCATTCATTCAATCGTATTTATTGAGCGCTTACTGTGTGCAGAGCACTGGACTAAGCGCTTGGGAAGTAAATTAGTCCAGTTGAACACAATCCCTGTTCCGCATAGGTCTCACACTCTCAATCTCCTGCTGAGAAGCGGCATGGCCCAGTGGCTAGAGCCCGGGCTTGGGAATCAGAAGGTCATGGGTTCTAATCCTGCCTCTGCCACCTGTCTGCTGTGTGACCTTGGGCAAGTCACCTCACTTCTCTGGGCCTCAGTTCTCTCACCTGTAAAATGGGGGTGAAGACCGTGAGCCCCACGTGGGACAACCTGATTGCCTCGTATCTACCCCAGGGCTTAGAACAGTGCTTGGCACATAGTAAGTGTTTAACAAATACCATCTTTTTTTTTTTAATCCCCACTTTCCAGATGAGGGAACTGAGGCCCAGAGAAGCGAAGCGACTTGCCCAAGGTCACACAGCAGACATGTGGAAGAGCTGGGATTAGAACCCATGGCCTTCTGAATCCCGGGTCTGGGCTCGATTCTCGGCAAACAGTAAGCGCTCAATAAATACCATCGATTGATTGATTGATTGACCCGAGCTTGGGATCCCCAGGATTGTAATAACATCGTAATAACAACAATAATAGTATTGGTTAAGCGCTTACTAAGTGCCAGGTACTGTTCTAAGCGCTGGAGTACAGCACTTATATACATATCTGTAATTTTATTTATTTGTATTGATGTCTGTCTCCCCTGCTCTAAACTGTAAACGCACTGTGGGCAGGGAATGTCACTGATTATTGTTTTATTGTACTTTCCTCAGCGCTCAGTACAGTGCTCCGCACTGTAAGCGCTCAATAAATACAATTTAATGAACAAATACGAGATAGCTGGGTCGGATACAGTCCCGGGCCCACACGGGGCTCACACTCCCAATCCCCATTTTCCAGATGAGGGAACTGAAGCCCGGAGACCACAGTGACTTGCCCAAGGTCACCCGGCAGACAGGTGGCAGAGCGGGATTAGAACCCAGGTCCTTCTGACTTCCAGAGAAGCAGCGTAGCTCAACGGAAAGAGCACGGGCTTTGGAGTCAGAGGTCACGGGTTCAAATCCCGGCTCCGCCAATTAGCTGTGTGACTTTGGGCAAGTCACTTAACTTCTCTGTGCCTCAGTTCCTTCATTTGTAAAAGGGGGATGAAGACTGTGAGCCCCCCGTGGGACTATCTGATCGCCTTGCAACCTCCCCAGTGCTTAGAACAGTGCTTTGCACGTAGTAAGCTCTTAATAAATGCCATCATCATCGTTATTATTATTATTAGAACAGTACTTTGCACACAGTAAGCGCTTAATAGACTGTGGCTTCTAGGCTTCTAGACTGTGAGCCCACTGTTGGGTAGGGACCGTCTCTATTTGTTGCCAACTTGTACTTCCCAAGCGCTTAGTACAGTGCTCTGTACACAGTAAGCGCTCAACAAATACGATTGATTGATTGATTAATAAATGCTATTATCATTATTATTATTATTATTATTATTCCAGGCCCGGGCTCTATCCACTAGGCCGTGCTGCTTCCTCTGTCTATCTGGGGATGGGGTAATAATAATAATAATAATGTTGGCATTTGTTTAGTGCTTACTATATGCAAAGCACTGTTCTAAGCGCTTGGGGGGGATACAACGTGATCAGGTTGCCCCACGTGGGGCTCACAGTCTTCATCCCCATTTTACAGGTGAGGTCACTGAGGCTCAGAGAACTGAAGTGACTTGCCCAAGGTAACACAGCAGACATGTGGCGGAGCCGGGATTCGAACTCATGACCTCTGACCCCGAAGCCCGGGCTCTTTCCACTGAGCCACGCTGCTTCTCAAGGGGGTCGTCCAGAGCTGGGCAGGGTAATAATAATAATAACAATGATGGCATTTGTTAAGCGCTTACTATGCGCACAGCACTGTTCTAAGCGCTGGGGACGTTACAAAGTGATCAGGTTGTGCCACGGGGGGCTCACAGTCTTAATCCCCATTTTCCAGATGAGGGAACTGAGGCCCAGAGAAGTGAAGTGACTTGACCAAAGTCACACGGCGGAAAAGTGGCAGAGCCGGGATTCCTCTCCCCCTCATCCCCCTCTCCATCCCCCCATCTTACCTCCTTCCCTTCCCCACAGCACCTGTATATATGGATATATGTTTGTGCATATTTTTATCTGTACATATCTATTCTATTTATTTTATTTTGTTAGTATGTTTGGTTTTGTTCTCTGTCTCCCCCTCTTAGACTGTGAGCCCACTGTCGGGTAGGGACCGTCTCTACGTGTTGCCAACTTGTACTTCCCAAGCGCTTAGTCCAGTGCTCTGCCCACAGCCAGCGCTCAATAAATACGATTGATGATGATGATTCAAACCCACGGCCTCTGGTTCCCAAGCCCGGGCTCCTTCCACTGAGCCACGCGGCTTCTCTAGGTCGGCGGGGGCAAAAGGCCGGGGCCCGGGCGGGCGACGGTACCTGTGGTGACGAAGGAGTAGCCTCTCTCGGTGAGGATCTTCATGAGGTAATCGGTGAGATCTCGGCCCGCCAGGTCCAGGCGCATGATGGCGTGGGGGAGGGCGTAGCCCTCGTAGATGGGCACGTTGTGGGTCACTCCGTCCCCCGAGTCCAGGACGATGCCTGCCGACCGAGAAACCGTCTCTCCCACCCTTGGCCTCCCCGCCCCACCGCGCCGCTTCCTCTCTCGGTCTCTTCGTCTCTTAATTCTGTCCGTGTTGCGCTCTCCCCAGAGCTGACTACAGCGCTCAGCACATAGTGAGCGCTCTGCTGCCCGGATGATCTCTCTACAGAAACGCTCTGGGCGTGTCATTCCCCTCCTCACAAATCTCCAGTGGTGGCCTATCAAACTTCGAATCAAGCAAAATCTCCTCACTATTGGCTTCATAAAGCCGTCCATCCCCTCACCCCGTCCTCCCTCACATCCCTTCTGTCCTTCTCCAGCCCAGCCCGCACCCTCCGCTCCTCTGCCGCCGCTCACCTCCTCCCTGGGCCTTGTTCTCTCCCGTCCCACCATCGACCCTTCTTCTCTCCTTCTTCAGCCCAGCCCGCACCCTCCGCTCCTCTGCCGCTAATCTCCTCACCGTTAGGCCTCGTTCCCGCCTGTCCCACCATCGACCCCTGACCCACGTCCTCCCCTGGGCCTGGAATGCCCCCAATCCCTCTGCCCACCCGCCAAGCCCGCTCTCTTCCTCCCTTCAAGGCCCTACTGAGAGCTCACCTCCTCCAGGAGGCCTTCCCACACTCAGCCCCTTCCTTCCTCTCCCCCTCGTCCCCCTCTCCATCCTCCCATCTTACCTCCTTCCCTTCCCCACAGCACCTGTATATATGTATATATGTTTGTACAGATTGATTACTCTATTTTACTTGTACATATCTATTCTATTTATTTTATTTTGTTAGTATGTTTGGTTTTGTCTCCCCCTTTTAGACTGTGAGCCCACTGTTGGGTAGGGACTTTCTCTATATGTTGCCAATTTGTACTTCCCAAGTGCTTAGTACAGTGCTCTGCACACAGTAAGCGCTCAATAAATACGATTGATGACCCCCAGCCCACATCCTTCCCCTGGCCTGGAATTCCCTCCCTCCACACATCTGCCAAGCTCGCTCTCTTCCTCCCTCCAAATCCCTACTGAGAGCTCACCTCCTCCAGGAGGCCTTCCCACACTGAGCCCCCCTTTTCCTCAGCTCTCCCTCCCCTCCCCTTCGCTCTGTATATGTACATATCTATAATTCTATTTATATTAATGCCTGTTTACTTGTTTTGATGTGTATATCTCGATATATCATCATCATCATCATCATCATCAATCATATTTATTGAGCGCTTACTGTGTGCAGAGCACTGTACTAAGCGCTTGGGTAGTACAAGTTGGCAACATCTAGAGACAGTCCCTACCCAACAGTGGGCTCACAGTTTAAAAGGGGGAGACAGAGAACAAAACCAAACATACTAGCAAAATAAAATAAATAGAGCCTTCTCTAAGTGGCTTAGAGAAGCAGTGTGGCTCAGTGGAAAGAGCACAGGCTTTGTAGTCAGGGGTCATGGGTTCGAATCCCAGCTCTGCCAATTGTCAGCTGGGCGACTTTGGGCAAGTCACTTCTCTGAATTATATCAATAATTCGATGTATTTATATCGATAATAATAATAATGATGGTATTTGTTAAGCACTTACTATGTGCCAAGCACTGTTCTAAGCGCTTGGGGGATACAAAGTAATCAGGATGTCCCATGTGGGGCTCACAGTCTTAATCCCCATTTTAACAGATGAGGGAACTGAGGCCCGGAGAAGTTAAGCGGCTTGCCCAAGGTCACCCAGCTGACAAGTTTCCGGGATTCGAACCCGTGACCTCTGACTCCCAAGCCCGGGCTCTTTCCACTGAGCCACGATGCTACCGATGCCTGTTTACTTGTTTTGATGTCTGCCTCCCCTCTTCTAAACTGTGAGCCCACTGTGAGCAGGGGTCGTCCCTGTCGCTGAATTGTACTATCCAAGCGCTTAGTACAGTGCTCTGCACACAGTAAGCGCTCAGTAAATATGATTGAATGAATGAATGAATGAATAAATACCATTGGTTGATTGATTAGCCTCTTACCCAAGGGGCAGCCTGGGGGCTGGGAGTGGGCTGGGTTCTATCTCGATGCCCATGTCCTGCCTCTGGGGCTTGGAACGCCCTCCCTCCCCAAATAATAATAATAATAATAATGATGGCATTTATTAAGCGCTTACTATGTGCAAAGCACTGTTCTAAGCGCTGGGGAGTTTACAAGGTGATCGGGTTGTCCCATGGGGGGCTCGCAGTTTTCATCCCCATTTTCCAGATGAGGGAACTGGGGCCCGAAGAAGTGAAGTGACTTGCCCAAAGTCCCACAGCTGACAAGTGGCGGAGCCGGGATTTGAACCCCTGACCTCTGACTCCAAAGCCCGGGCTCTTTCCACTGAGCCACGCTGCTTCCCCCAAATCCCACAGACAATAACTCTCCCCCCACCCCTTCATTTATTCATTCATTCAATGCTATTTAATCAATCAATCAATCAACCGTATTTATTGAGTGCTTACTGTGTGCAGAGCACTGTACAAAGCGCTTGGGAAGTACAAGATGGCAACATATAGAGAATGAACATTTAATAATAATGATGGTATTTGTTCAGCGCTTACTACATGTCAAGCACTGTTCTAAGCACTGGGGAGGTTGCAAGGTGATCAGGTTGTCCCACGTGGGGCTCACAATCTTAATCCCCATTTTCCAGATGAGGTAACTGAGGCCCAGAGAATAATAATAATAATAATAATGGCATTTATTAAGCGCTTACTATGTGCAAAGCACTGTTCTAAGCACTGGGGAGAAGTGAAGTGACTTACCCAAAGTCACACAGCTGACAATTGGCGGAGCCGGGATTTGAACCCGTGACCTCTGACTCCAAAGCCCCGCTCTTTCCACTGAGCCACGCTGCTTCAACATTTACTGTGTGTGGAGCACTGTACTAAGTGCTTGGGAGAAGACAAAACCACAGTAAACAGATGCATTTCCCGCCCACAACGAGCTTACAGTCTACAGGACTGTAAAGTCTTCACAGCCTTATTGAAGGCCTGTCTCCTCCAAGAAGCCTTCCCTGACTTGGCCCTTCTTTCCTCTTCTCCCACTCCCTTCTGCGTCGCCCTGACTCGCTCCCTTCCTTCATCCCCCCATCCCAGCCCCACACCACTCCAGTGGAAAGAGCCCGGGCTTTGGAGTCAGAGGTCAGGGGTTCAAATCCTGCCTCTGCCAACTGTCAGCTGTGTGACTTCGGGCAAGTCACTTCACTTCTCCGGGCCTCAGTTCCCTCATCTGGACAATGGGGATTCAAATTGTGAGCCCCACGTGGGACAACCCGATCACCTTGTATCCTCCCCAGCGCTTAGAACAGTGCTTTGCACATAGTAGGCGCTTAGCAAATGCCACAATTATTATTATGTCCGTAGCTCTCATTTATTTCTTTCTATTCATGTCTCTCTTCCCCTCTAGACCGTCAGCTCCTTGAGGGCAGGGAACCCGTCTGTTCTATTGTTCTTTTGTTCTATTGTTCTGTTCTATTCTATTCTCCCCCTTTTATCATCATCATCATCATCAATCGTATTTATTGAGCGCTTAGTATGTGCAGAGCACTGTACTAAGCGCTTGGGAAGTACAAATTGGCAACATATAGAGACGGTCCCTACCCAACAGTGGGCTCACAGTCTAAAAGGGGGAGAACAGTCTAAAAGTCTAAAAGGCCCACTGTGAGCCCACTGTTGGGTAGGGACTGTCTCTATATGTTGCCAATTTGTACTTCCCAAGCGCTTAGTACAGTGCTCTGCACATAGTAAGCGCTCAATAAATACGATCGATTACGATTATTATGATTATGATTATTGTTGGATCGTCCTCTCCCGAGCGCTGAGTCCAGTGCTCTGCACACAGTAAGCGCCCACTACATACGACTGTCCGACCGAGGGGCAGTCGGAGGCCGGGAGCGCTCAATAAATAGCACTGATTGACGGGTCGAAGCCCCAGAATCCATCCCAGAAGAAGCGGGAGCTCACCGGTGGTTCGGCCGGAGGCGTAGAGGGACAGCACGGCTTGGATGGCCACGTACATGGCGGGGACGTTGAAGGTTTCAAACATGATCTGAAAGGTCAACAGGGAGGGAAAGGTCACCGAGGGGTCAAAGGTCATCGAGCCGGGGGGAAGGCCAGTCCAGGGTGAGAGGTCGGCAGGAGCCCACTGTTTTTAGACTGTGAGCCCACTGTTGGGTAGGGACTCTCTCTATATGTTGCCAATTTGTACTTCCCAAGCGCTTAGTCCAGTGCTCTGCACATAGTAAGCGCTCAATAAATACGATTGATGATGATTGATGATGTGAGGGGTCTCCACGGGGTGAGCCCGTCGTTGGGTAGGGACCGTCTCTATATGTTGCCGACTTGTACTTCCCGAGCGCTTAGTCCAGTCTCTATAAGTTGGGTAGGGACCGTCTCCCAAGCGCTTAGCACAGTGCTCTGCACGCAGTAAGCGCTCAATAAATACAACTGAATGAATGCTGATGGCAAGTGAAAGGTCCCGGAGAGGGAAGCGCCCCAGACTGAGCCCCCTCCTTTCTCTCCCCCTCCTTCCCCATCCCCCCCACCTTACCTCCTTCCCCTCCCCACAGCACCTGTATATATGGATAGATGTTTGTATGGATTTATTACTCTATTTATTTATTTTATTTGTACAAATTTATTCTATTTATTTTAGTTTGTTAATATGTTTTGTTTTGTTGTCCGTCTCCCCCTTCTAGACTGTGAGCCCGCTGTTGGGTAGGGACCGTCTCTAGTTGTTGCCGACTTGTACATCCCGAGCGCTTAGTCCAGTGCTCTGCACACAGTAAGCGCTCAATAAATTCATTCATTCATTCAATCGTATTTATTGAGCGCTTACTGTGTGCAGAGCACTGGACTAAGCGGTTGGGAAGTCCAAGTGGGCAACATCTAGAGACGGTCCCTACCCAGCAGCGGGCTCACAGTCTAGAAGGGGGAGACAGACAACAAAACAAAACTTACAAACCAAATAAAATAAATAGAATAAATATGTACAAGTAAAATAAATAGAGTAATAAATCTGTACAAACATATATACATCAATCAATCAATCAATCATATTTATTGAGCGCTTACTGTGTGCAGAGCACTGTACTAAGCCCTTGGGAAGTACAAGTTGGAAACCTATAGAGACAGTCAATCAATCAATCAATCAATCGTATTTGTTGAGCGCTCACTGTTTGCAGAGCACTGTACTAAGCGCTTGGGAAGTCCAAGTTGGCAACATATAGAGACAGTCCCTACCCAACAGCGGGCTCACAGTCTAAAAGGGGGAGACAGAGAACAAAACCAAACATACTAACGAAATAAAATAAATAGAATAGATATGTACAAGTAAAATAAATAAATCAATAAATAGAGTAATAAATCTGTACAAACATATATACATATATACAGGTGCTGTGGGGAAGGGAAGGAGGTAAGATGAGGAGGATGGAGAGGGGGACGAGGGGGAGAGGAAGGAAGGGGCTAACATATACAAACATGCAAACATACTGTACAAACATATATACAGGTGCTGTGGGGAGGGGAAGGAGGTAAGGCGGGGAGGATGGGGAGGGGGCTTGGGGGAGAGGAAGGAGGGGGGCTCAGTCTGGGGAGGGGGATACATAGTAAGCGCTTAGAAAATATTATTATTATTATTATTATTATTATTAGTAGTAGTAGTAGTAGTAGTAGTAGTAGTATGAGGGGCTCAGTCTGGGGATGGGGATACATAGTAAGTGCTTAGAAAATATTATTATTATTATTATTATTATTAGTAGTAGTAGTAGTAGTAGTAGTAGTAGTAGTAGTAGTAGTAGTAGAGGCCTTCCCAGACTGAGACCCTTCCTTCCTCTCCCCCTCGTCCCCCTCTCCATCCCCCCATCTCACCTCCCTCCCTTCCCCACAGCACCTGTATATATGTATATATGTCTGTACAGATTTTTTTACTCTACGTATTTATTTATTTAATTTATTTGTACATATCTATTCTATTTATTTTATTTTGTTAGTATGTTTGGTTTTGTTCTCTGTCTCCCCCTTTTAGACTGTGAGCCCACTGTTGGGTAGGGACGGTCTCTATATGTTGCCAATTTGTACTTCCCAAGCGCTTAGTACAGTGCTCTGCACATAGTAAGCGCTCAATAAATACGATTGATGATGATGATGATAGTAGTAGTAGTAGTAGTAGTAGTATGAGGGGCTCAGTCTGGGGATGGGGATACATAGTAAGCACTTAGAAAATACCATCATTATTATTATTATTATTATTATTATGAGAGGTTGGGAGGACCTTGGGGCGGGGGGCGGTGTCTCATCAGAACTCATCAATCGTATTTATTGAGTGCTTACTGTGTGCAGAGCACTGTATGAAGCGCTTGGGAAGTACATGTTGGCAACACATAGAGACAGTCCCTACGCAACAGTGGGCTCACAGTCTAAAAGACTGGCCCAAAGGCCCCCCTCCACACCTCCGTATCCTTCCCTCCTTCCCCGAAACAACTGGAAATAAGTCCGGAACGGGAGCTGGGAGCTAAGATTCATTCATTCAATCGTATTTATTGAGCGCTTACTGAGTGCAGAGCACCGTACCGAGCGCTTGGGAAGTACAAACACAACCTGATCACCTTGTAACCTTCCCAGCGCTTAGAACAGTGCTTGGCACATAGTAAGCGCTTAATAAATGCCGTTAAAAAAAAAAAATTGAAGGAGTGAAAGGTCAGCGGCGCGACGCGGCCTCACCTGGGTCATCTTCTCGCGGTTGGCTTTGGGGTTGAGCGGGGCCTCCGTGAGCAGGGTGGGGTGCTCCTCCGGGGCCACTCGCAGCTCGTTGTAGAAGGAGTGATGCCAGATCTGCACCGGACACAAGACGGGGGGGACAACGGTCAGACTCGGGGCTCCGCGCCCAGCTGGTGCGGCCCGGCCCGGCCCGGATGCAAAGGCTCGGCCTCTGCCGGGAGCCGATGATTAGAGAATCAGCGTGGCCTAGCAGCGAGAGCGCGGTCTTGAGAGTCAGAGGACGTGGGTTCTACTACTACTACTAATAATAATGGCATTTATTAAGCGCTTACTATGTGCCAAGCACCGTTCTAAGCGCTGGGGAGGTTACCAGGTGATCAGGTTGTCCCACGCGGGGGCTCACAGTCCTCATCCCTGGGCTTCAAGGCTGTCCATCCCCTGGCCCCCTCCTACCTCACCTCCCTTTTCTCCTTCTACAGCCCAGTCCGCACCCTCGGCTCCTCCACCGCTGATCTCCTCCCCATACCTCGCTCTCGCCTGTCCCGCCATCGACCCCCGGCCCATGTCCTCCCCCGGGCCCGGAATGGCCTCCCTCTGCCCATCCGCCAAGCTGGCTCTCTTCCTCCCTTCAAGGCCCTGCTGAGAGCTCACCTCCTCCAAGAGGCCTTCCCAGACTGAGCCCCTTCCTTCCTCTCCCCCTCGTCCCCCTCTCCATCCCCCCCATCTTACCTCCTTCCCTTCCCCACAGCACCTGTACATATGTATATATGTTTGTATATATTTTTTACTCTATTTATTTATTTTACTTGTACATATCTATTCTATTTATTTTATTTTGTTAGTATGTTTGGTTTTGTTCTCTTTCTCCCCCTTTTAGACTGTGAACCCACTGTTGGGTAGGGACTGTCTCTATATGTTGCCAATTTGTACTTCCCAAGCGCTTAGTACAGTGCTCTGCACATAGTAAGCGCTCAATAAATACGATTGATGATGATGATGATGATCCCCATTTTACAGATGACCGTCTCTATATATTGCCAATTTGTACTTCCCAAGCGCTTAGTACAGTGCTCTGCACACAGTAAGCGCTCCATAAATACGATCGATGATGATGATGATGATGATGAGGTAACTGAGGCCCAGAGAAGTGAAGTAACTTGCCCAAAGTCACCCAGCTGACAACTGGCAGAGCCGGGATTCGAACCCCTGACCTCTGACTCCAAAGCCCGGGCTCTTTCCACGGAGCCACGCTGCTTCTCTACTTCTGCTGCTTCTCTACAAAGACCATGCGACTGAGAACTTTCTAATGTTCTATTATTCTAATCCCGGCTCTGCTCCGCGTCTCCCGGGTGACTTCACTTCTCTGGGCCTCAGTTCCCCCATCTGTAAAATGGGACTTTCATTCATTCATTCAACCGTATTTATTGAGCGCGGAGCACTGGACTAAGCTCTTCGGAAGTCCAAGTCGGCAACGTCTAGGGACGGTCCCTACCCGACAGCGGGCTCACAGTCTGGAAGGGGGAGACAGAGAACAAAACAAAACGTATTAACAAAATAAAATAAATAGAATAAATATGCACAAATAAAGTAAATAGAGTAAAATAAATAGAATAAATATGCACAAATAAAGTAGAGTAAAATAAATAGAATAAATATGCACAAATGAAATAGAGTGATAAATTCATACAAAAAGCAGCATGGCTCAGTGGGGAAGCAGCATGGCTCAGTGGAAAGAGCGCGGGCTTTGGAGTCAGAGGTCATGGGTTCAAATCCCGGCTCCACCACTTGTCAGCTGTGTGACTTTGGGTATGTCACTTCACTTCTCTGGGCCTCAGTTCCCTCATCTGTAAAATGGGGATTAAGACTGTGAGCCCCCTGTGGGACCAGCTGATCACTTTGTAAACTCCCCAGCGCTTAGAACAGTGCTTTGTACATAGTAAGCGCTTAATAAATGCCATTATTATTATTATTATTATTATATTCGGAAGTATCCTGGGACATGGTTCACTCAACCAGTGAATCCTACTCATTGAACGTTTACTGTGTGCGGAGCACTGTACTAACCACTTGGGAGAGTACAATATAACAGAGTTGGTAAAATGCCTGACCACATCGAGCTTACGGTCTAGAGGGGGATGACAGACATTAATAACAAATAAATGAATAATGGATCTGTCGAAAAGCGTTGTGAATAAAAGGGGCAGATCAATTGCAAGGGTGACACAGTTTGTTGCATTCCTTATTGTAAAACAGGAATGGGAGTTATTTGAACTGCTTTATCATCATCATCATCATCATCAATCGTATTTATTGAGCGCTTACTATGTGCAGAGCACTGTACTAAGCGCTTGGGAAGTACAAATTGGCAACATATAGAGACAGTCCCTACCCAACAGTGGGCTCACAGTCTAAAAGGGGGAGACAGAGAACAAAACCAAACATACTAACAAAATAAAATAAATAGGATAGATATGTACAAGTAAAATAAATAAATAGAGTAATAAATATGTACAAACATATAGAAGCAGTGTGGCTCAGTGGAAAGAGCCCAGGCTTTGGAGTCGGAGGTCATGGGTTCAAATGCCGGCTCTGCAAACTGCCAGCTGTGTGACTTTGGGCAAGTCACTTCACTTCTCTGGGCCTCAGTGACCTCATCTGTCAAATGGGGATTAAGACTGTGAGCCCTCCGTGGGACAACCTCATCACCTTGTAACTTCTCCAGCGCTTAGAACAGTGCTTTGCACATAGTAAGCGCTTAATACATGCTATTATTATTATTATTATTATTATTAAGATTTGGAAGAAAGATGTTTGGAGAAGGGATTCGGTGGTGAGCGTTTCCCCTCTTTGCCTCAACAGAGAGATAGAGAGCCCAGGTAGACCATAGAATGGGAAAACTTAGAAAGGGACTTAAGACTGTAAGCCCAGTGTGGGCCAGGGACTGGGTCCAAACTGATTTGCTTGTATCCACCCCAGGGAGTCAGAGGACGTGGGTTCGAATCCCGGCTCCGCTCCGCGTCTCCTGGGTGACTTCACTTCTCTGGGCCTCAATTTCCTCATCTGTAAAATGGGACTTAAGACTGTGAGCCCAGTGTGGGACAGGGACTGGGTCCAACCTGATTTGCTTGTATCCACCCCAGGGAGTCAGAGGATGTGGGTTCTAATCCCGGCTCCGCTCCGCGTCTCCTGGGTGACTTCACTTCTCTGGGCCTCAGTTTCCTCATCTGTAAAATGGGACTTAAGACTGTGAGCCCAGTGTGGGACAGGGACTGGGTCCAACCTGATTTGCTTGTATCCACCCCAGGGAGTCAGAGGATGTGGGTTCTAATCCCGGCTCCGCTCTGCGTCTCCTGGGTGACTTCACTTCTCTGGGCCTCAGTTTCCTCATCTGTAAAAAGTGTGGGACAGGGATTGTGTCCAATCTGATTTGCTTGTATC
This sequence comes from Tachyglossus aculeatus, assembly GCF_015852505.1. Taxonomy (NCBI): domain Eukaryota; kingdom Metazoa; phylum Chordata; class Mammalia; order Monotremata; family Tachyglossidae; genus Tachyglossus; species Tachyglossus aculeatus. The sequence goes on from NC_052070.1 coordinate 10,170,013, forward strand.
CACCCCAGGGAGTCAGAGGACGTGGGTTCGAATCCCAGCTCCGCTCCGCGTCTCCTGGGTGACTTCACTTCTCTGGGCCTCAGTTTCCTCATCTCTAAAATGGGACTTAAGACTGTGAACCCAGTGTAGGACAGGGATTGTGTCCAACCTGATTTGCTTGTATCCACCCCAGGGAGTCAGAGGACGTGGGTTCAAATCCCGGCTCCGCTCCGCGTCTCCTGGGTGACTTCACTTCTCTGGGCCTCAGTTCCCTCATCTGTAAAATGGGACTTAAGACTGTGAGCCCAGTGTGGGCCAGGGACTGGGTCCAACCTGATTTGCTTGTATCCACCCCAGGGAGTCAGAGGACGTGGGTTCTAATCCCGGCTCCGCTCTGTGTCTCCTGGGTAACTTCACTTCTCTGGGCCTCAGTTTCCTCATCTGTAAAAAGTGTGGGACAGGGATTGTGTCCAACCTGATTTGCTTGTATCCACCCCAGGGAGTCAGAGGACATGGGTTCTAATCCCGGCTCCACTCTGCGTCTCCTGGGTGACTTCACTTCTCTGGGCCTCAGTTTCCTCATCTGTAAAATGGGACTTAAGACTGTGAACCCAGTGTGGGACAGGGATTGTGTCCAACCTGATTTGCTTGTATCCACCCCAGGGAGTCAGAGGACGTGGGTTCTAATCCCGGCTCCGCTCCGCGTCTCCTGGGTGACTTCATTTCTCTGAGCCTCAGTTTCCTCATCTGTAAAATGGGACTTAAGACTGTGAGCCCAGTGTAGGACAGGGACTGGGTCCAACCCGATTTGCTTGTATCCACCCCAGGGAGTCAGAGGACGTGGGTTCTAATCCCGGCTCCGCTCCGCGTCTCCTGGGTGACTTCACTTCTCTGGGCCTCAGTTCCCTCATCTGTAAAAAGTGTGGGACAGGGATTGTGTCCAATCTGATTTGCTTGTATCCACCCCAGGGAGTCAGAGGACGTGGGTTCGAATCCCAGCTCCGCTCCGCGTCTCCTGGGTGACTTCACTTCTCTGGGCCTCAGTTCCCTCATCTGTAAAATGGGACTTAAGACTGTGAGCCCAGTGTGGGACAGGGACTGGGTCCAACCTGATTTGCTTGTATCCACCCCAGGGAGTCAGAGGACGTGGGTTCTAATCCCGGCTCCGCTCTGTGTCTCCTGGGTAACTTCACTTCTCTGGGCCTCAGTTTCCTCATCTGTAAAAAGTGTGGGACAGGGATTGTGTCCAACCTGATTTGCTTGTATCCACCCCAGGGAGTCAGAGGACGTGGGTTCTAATCCCGGCTCCGCTCCGCGTCTCCTGGGTGACTTCATTTCTCTGAGCCTCAGTTTCCTCATCTGTAAAATGGGACTTAAGACTGTGAGCCCAGTGTAGGACAGGGACTGGGTCCAACCCGATTTGCTTGTATCCACCCCAGGGAGTCAGAGGACGTGGGTTCTAATCCCGGCTCCGCTCCGCGTCTCCTGGGTGACTTCACTTCTCTGGGCCTCAGTTTCCTCATTTCTAAAATGGGACTTAAGACTGTGAACCCAGTATGGGACAGGGATTGTGTCCAACCTGATTTGCTTGTATCCACCCCAGGGAGTCAGAGGACGTGGGTTCTAATCCCGGCTCCGCTCCGCGTCTCCTGGGTGACTTCACTTCTCTGGGCCTCAGTTTCCTCATCTGTAAAATGGGACTTAAGACTGTGAGCCCAGTGTGGGCCAGGGACTGGGTCCAACCTGATTTGCTTGTATCCACCCCAGGGAGTCAGAGGACGTGGGTTCTAATCCCGGCTCCGCTCCGCGTCTCCTGGGTGACTTCACTTCTCTGGGCCTCAGTTTCCTCATCTGTAAAATGGGACTTAAGACTGTGAACCCAGTGTGGTACAGGGATTGTGTCCAACCTGATTTGCTTGTATCCACCCCAGGGAGTCAGAGGACGTGGGTTCTAATCCCGGCTCCGCTCCGCGTCTCCTGGGTGACTTCACTTCTCTGGGCCTCAGTTCCCTCATCTGTAAAATGGGACTTAAGACTGTGAGCCCAGTGTGGGACAGGGACTGGGTCCAACCTGATTTGCTTGTATCCGCCCCAGGGAGTCAGAGGACGTGGGTTCGAATCCCGGCTCCGCTCCGCGTCTCCTGAGTGGCTTCACTTCTCTGGGCCTCAGTTTCCTCATCTGTAAAATGGGACTTAAGACTGTGAGCCCAGTGTGGGCCAGGGACTGGGTCCAACCTGATTTGCTTGTATCCACCCCCCGGGGAGTCAGAGGATGTGGGTTCGAATCCCGGCTCCGCTCTGTGTCTCCTGGGTAACTTCACTTCTCTGGGCCTCAGTTTCGTCATCTGTAAAAAGTGTGGGACAGGGACTGGGTCCAATCTGATTTGCTTGTATCCACCCCAGGGAGTCAGAGGACGTGGGTTCTAATCCCAGCTCCGCTCCGCGTCTCCTGGGTGACTTCACTTCTCTGGGCCTCAGTTTCCTCATCTGTAAAATGGGACTTAAGACTGTGAACCCAGTGTGGGCCAGGGATTGTGTCCAACCTGATTTGCTTGTATCCACCCCAGGGAGTCAGAGGACGTGGGTTCGAATCCCGGCTCCGCTCCGCGTCTCCTGGGTGACTTCACTTCTCTGGGCCTCAGTTTCCTCATCTGTAAAATGGGACTTAAGACCGTGAACCCAGCATGGGACAGGGATTGTGTCCAACCTGATTTGCTTGTATCCACCCCAGGGAGTCAGAGGACGTGGGTTCTAATCCCGGCTCCGCTCCGCATCTCCTGGGTGACTTCACTTCTCTGGGCCTCAGTTTCCTCATCTCTAAAATGGGACTTAAGACTGTGAGCCCAGTGTGGGCCAGGGACTGGGTCCGACCTGATTTGCTTGTATCCACCCCAGGGAGTCAGAGGACGTGGGTTCTAATCCCGGCTCCGCTCCGCGTCTCCTGGGTGACTTCACTTCTCTGGGCCTCAGTTCCCTCATCTGTAAAATGGGACTTATGACTGTGAACCCAGTGTGGGACAGGGATTGTGTCCAACCTGATTTGCTTGTATCCACCCCAGGGAGTCAGAGGACGTGGGTTCTAATCCCGGCTCCGCTCCGCGTCTCCTGGGTGACTTCACTTCTCTGGGCCTCAGTTTCCTCATCTGTAAAATGGGACTTAAGACTGTGAACCCAGTGTGGGACAGGGATTGTGTCCAACCTGGTTTGCTTGTATCCACCCCGGGACTTAGTACAGTGCCCGGCACAATGTAAGCGCTTAACAAATACCACAGTCATCATCATCCTCTGAGCTGAGCGGCTGCACCCCGCGGTCCGGCCCGGCCCAGCCCTGGATGGAAGCCGGGAGGACACTGATCCTCCAAGAAGACCAGCTGGCCCTCACAATCCCGCTCAGCCTACCCGTGGCTCAGTGGAAAGAGCCCGGGCTTTGGAGTCAGAGGTCATGGGTTCGAATCCCGGCTCTGCCAACTGTCAGCTGGGTGACTTTGGGCAAGTCACTTCACTTCTCTGGGCTTCAGCTCCCTCATCTGTAAAATGGGGATTAAAGCTGTGAGCCCCCCGTGGTACAGCCTGATCACCTTGTAACCTCCCCAGTGCTTAGAACAGTGCTTTGCATGTAGTAAGCGCTTAACAAATACTATTATTATTATTATTATTATTATTATGGAAGCTGGGGGGGACACTGGTTAGACTCGGGCTCCACAGTGAGCCGAACCTCTCAGGAGTCTGGCTGCCCGCCGCGGTCCGGCCCAGCCCCGGACAGAAGCTGGGAAGACACTGGTCAGATGCGGGTGGGGTCCATATCTCTCTGTTCATCATCATCAATCGTATTTATTGAGCGCTTACTATGTGCAGAGCACTGTACTAAGCGCTTGGGAAGTACAAATTGGCAACATATAGAGACAGTTCCTACCCATCAGTGGGCTCACAGGCTAAAAGTCTCTGTTGCCGACTTGTACTTCCCAGGCGCTTAGTACAGTGCTCTGCACACAGTAAGCGCTCACGTGGCTCAGTGGAAAGAGCCCGGGCTTTGGAGTCAGAGGTCATGGGTTCAAATCCCGGCTCCGCCACTTGTCAGCTGGGTGACTTTGGCAGTTCGGGGCCTCAGTGACCTCATCTGTAAAATGGGGATGAAGACTGTGAGCCCCCAGTGGGACAGTCTGATCACCTTGTAACCTCCCCAGTGCTTAGAATAGTGCTTTGCACCTAGTAAGTGCTTAATAAATGCTATTATTATTATTATTGTTATTAATAAATATGATTGAATGAATGAATGTATGTGGGCTTCACAGGGAACTGAAGCTCAGAGGAGACCGGCTGCCCCCCATGGTCTGGCCCAGCCCCGGACAGAAGCTGGCGGGACACTGGTCAGACTCAGGCTCCACGGGGAGCTGATTCTCTGAGGAGACTGGCTGCCCCTCATGGTCCGGCCCAACCCTGGACAAAAGCTGAGGGGACACTGGTTAGACTTAGGTTCCTTGGGGAGCTGATCCTCTGAGCAGCCCGGCTGACCCTCACGGTCCGGCCCAGCCCTGGACAGAAGCTGGAGGGACACTGGTCAGACTCAGGCTCCACGGGGAGCTCATTCTCTGTGGAGACTGGCTGCCCCTTACAGTCCGGCCCAGCACCGGACAAAAGCTGGGGGGACACTGGTCAGACTCAGGCTCCACAGGGAGCTGATTCTCTGTGGAGACTGGCTGCCCCTTACAGTCCGGCCCAGCCCCGGACAGAAGCTGGAGGGACACTGGTCAGACTCAGGCTCCACAGGGAGCTGATCCTCTGAGGAGACTGGCTGCTCCTCACGGTCCGGCCCAGCCCCGGACAAAAGCTGGGGGGACACTGGTCAGACTCAGGCTCCACAGAGAGCTGATTCTCTGTGGAGACTGGCTGCCCCTCATGGTCCGGCCCAACCCTGGACAAAAGCTGGGGGGACAATGGTTAGACTTAGGTTCCTTGGGGAGCTGATCCTCTGAGCAGCCCGGCTGCCCCTTATGGTCCGGCCCAGCCCCAGACAGAAGCTGGGGGGACACTGGTCAGACTCAGGCTCCACGGGGAGCTGATTTTCTGAGGAGACTGGCTGCCCCTCATGGTCCGGCCCAACCCTGGACAAAAGCTGGGGGGACACTGGTTAGACTTAGGTTCCTTGGGGAGCTGATCCTCTGAGCAGCCCGGCTGCCCCTCACAGTCCGGCCCAGCCCCAGACAGAAGCTGGGGGGACACTGGTCAGACTCAGGCTCCATAGGGAGCTGATTCTCAGAGGAGACTGGCTGCCCCTCATGGTCCGGCCCAACCCTGGACAAAAGCTGGGGGGACAATGGTTAGACTTAGGTTCCTTGGGGAGCTGATCCTCTGAGCAGCCCAGCTGACCCTCATGGTCCGGCCCAGCCCCAGACAGAAGCTGGAGGGACACTGGTCAGACTCAGGCTCCACGGGGAGCTGATTTTCTGAGGAGACTGGCTGCCCCTCATGGTCCGGCCCAACCCTGGACTAAAGCTGGGGGTACACTGGTTAGACTTAGGTTCCTTGGGGAGCTGATCCTCTGTGGAGACTGGCTGCCCCTCACGGTCCGGCCCAGCCCCGGACAGAAGCTGGAGGGACACTGGTCAGACTCAGGCTCCACGGGGAGCTAATTCTCTGAGGAGACTGGCTGCCCCTCATGGTCCGGCCCAACCCTGGACAAAAGCTGGGGGGACAATGGTTAGACTTAGGTTCCTTGGGGAGCTGATCCTCTGAGCAGCCCGGCTGCCCCTTATGGTCCGGCCCAGCCCCAGACAGAAGCTGGGGGGACACTGGTCAGACTCAGGCTCCACGGGGAGCTGATCCTCTGAGGAGACTGGCTGCCTCTCATGGTCCGGCCCAACCCTGGACAAAAGCTGGGGGGACAATGGTTAGACTTAGGTTCCTTGGGGAGCTGATCCTCTGAGCAGCCCGGCTGCCCCTTATGGTCCGGCCCAGCCCCAGACAGAAGCTGGGGGGACACTGGTCAGACTCAGGCTCCACAGGGAGCTGATTCTCAGAGGAGACTGGCTGCCCCTCACAGTCCGGCCCAGCCCTGGACAGAAGCTGGAGGGACACTGGTCAGACTCAGGCTCCACGGGGAGCTGATCCTTTGAGGAGACTGGCTGCCCCTCACAGTCCGGCCCAGCCCTGGACAGAAGCTGGAGGGACACTGGTCAGACTCAGGCTCCACGGGGAGCTGATTCTCTGAGGAGACTGGCTGCCCCTCATGGTCTGGCCCAACCCTGGACAAAAGCTGGGGGGACACTGGTTAGACTTAGGTTCCTTGGGGAGCTGATCCTCTGAGCATCCCCCTTTTAGACTGTGAGCCCACTGTTGAGTAGGGACTGTCTCTATATGTTGCAAATTTGTACTTCCCAAGCGCTTAGTACAGTGCTCTGCACATAGTAAGCGCTCAATAAATACGATTGATGATGATGATGATGATGATGATGAGCAGCCCGGCTGCCCCTCACAGTCCGGCCCAGCCCCGGACAGAAGCTGGGGGGACACTGGTCAGACTCAGGCTCCACGGGGAGCTGATCCTCTGAGGAGACTGGCTGCCCCTCACAGTCCGGCCCAGCCCTGGACAAAAGCTGGGGGGACACTGGTTAGACTTAGGTTCCTTGGGGAGCTGATCCTCTGTGGAGACTGGCTGCCCCTCACAGTCCGGCCCAGCCCCGGACAGAAGCTGGAGGGACACTGGTCAGACTCAGGCTCCACGGGGCGCTGATCCCCAGAGGAGACCGGCCGCCCCCCACGGTCCGGCCCAGCCCGGGACGGAAGCCGGGGGGACACGGGTCAGACTCGGATTCCCGGGGAGCTGCGGCTTCCAGGGTTGGTGGGCCAAAGAGGCAGCGGGGTCCAGGAGAAAGAGCACAGGGCTGGGAATCAGACGACCTGGGTCCTCATCCCAGCTCTGTCACATCTCTGCTGTTTGACCTTGGACCAGTCACTCAGCCTCCCCGGGACTCAGTTTCCTCATCTGTAAAATGGGGATTCAACCCCTGTTCTCCCTCCCGCTTAGACCGTGAGCCCCATGTGAGACAGGGACTGTGTCTGATGTAATAATAATTTTGGTATTTGTTGAGTATTTCTTACGTGGCAGTGACTGTACTAGAGAAGCAGCGGGGCTCAATGGAAAGAGCCCGGGCTTGGGAGTCAGAGGTCATGGGTTCAAGTTCCGGCTCCGCCAATTGTCAGCTGTGTGACTTTGGACAGGTCACTTCACTTCTCTGGGCCTCAGTTCCCTCATCTGTAAAATGGGGATGAAGACTGTGAGCCCCACGTGGGACAACCTGATCACCTTGTATCCTTTCCAGTGCTTAGAACAGTGCTTTGCACATAGTAAGCGCTTAACAAATGCCATCATTATTGTTATTATTACTAGGCGCTGAGGTTGATGCAAGGGGGTCAGGTCAAAGTCCCTGACACATGTGAGACTCACCGTCTGAACAGGAGAGAGAACAGGGATTGACTCCCCATTTTGTAGATGAGGAAACTGAGGCCCAGAGAAGTGAAGCGGCTTGTCCAAGGTCACACAGCCAACAAGTGGCAGGGCCAGGATTAGAACCCAGGCCCTCTGACTCTCAGGCATCGGCTCTGCGCACTAGGCTTTGCTGCTTCTCTGGTCTGACCGTATTGTATCTGCCCGCAGAGCTTGGCACGTTGTAAATGCTTAACAAAAACCACAATTAGTATTATTATCTGGTTCTGGGGAAAATAATAATAATAATGATAATTATGGTGGTACATGCTTAGAGAAGCAGCATGGCTCAGTGGAAAAAGCACGGGCTTTGGAGTCAGAGGTCATGGGTTCGAATCCCAGCTTCGCCACATGTCTGCTGTGTGACCTTGGGCAAGTCACTTCACCTCTCTGGGCCTCAGTTACCTCATCTGTAAAATGGGGATTAAGACTGTGAGCCCCCCGTGGGACAACCTGATCACCTTGTATCCCCCCAGCACTTAGAACAGTGCTTTGCACATAGTAAGCGCTTAACAAATGCCATCATTATTATTATTACTGTGTGCCAAGCACTGTTCTAAGCCCTGGGGTAGATACAAGGTCCCTGTCCCACCTGGAGCTCACATTAAGACATCCCCATTTTACAGATGAGGTAATCGAGGCAGAGAGAAGTGAAGTGACTGGCCCACAGTCACACAGCAGATAAGCGGCACTTTTGCCGCTAGGCCATGCTGCTTCCTAATAATTGCGGCATTTGTTAAGTGCTTACTCTGTGCCAATCAATCAATCAATCAATCATATTTATTGAGCGCTTACTGTGTGCAGAGCACTGTACTAAGCGTTTGGGTAGATACAAGCAAATCGGGCTGGACACAGTCCCTGTCCCACACAGGGCTGACACTCTTCATCCCCATTTTCCAGATGAGGGAACGGAGGCCCAGAGAAGTGAAGTGACTTGTCCAAGGTCACCCAGCAGACAAGTGGCAGCACCGGGATTAGAACCCATGACCTTCTGACTCTCAGGCCCGGGCTCTATCCATTTCATGATGCTGCGACCTTTTAGCCTGTGAATCCTGTGTGGGATGGGACTGGATCTGATCTGATCCTCTTCTCTACCGGGTTTATTCTGAAAATTGGTAAAGCAGTGTGGCTCAGTGGAAAGAGCGCGGGCAGGGAGTTCAGAGTCATGGGTTCGAATCCCAGCTCTGCCACTTGTCTGCCTTGTGACTTTGGGCAAGTCACTTTACTTCTCTGTGCCTCAGTTACCTCATCTGTAAAATGGGGATTAAGACTGTGAGCCCCCGTGGGACAACCTGATCACCTTGTAACCTCCCCAGCACTTAGAACAGTCCAAGCACTTTGTCCAGTGCTCTGCACACAGTAAGCGCTCAATAAATACGATTGATTGATTGCTTTGCACATAGTAAGTGCTTAATAAATGCCATCATCATCATCATCACATGGGACAACCTGATCACCTTGTATCCTCCCCGGCGCCACATAGTAAGTGCTTAACAAATACCAAAATTATTATTTTTAATAATAATAATTTTAATAATAATAATATTTAATAATATTATTATTTTAATAATAATAATAATTTATTATTGTTAAAGCAATAAATGCCACCTTAATCTGTGGGTCAGGGGGACGGCGGGCAGCGGGAGGAGACGGGGAAAGGGGATGGATGCACCCACAGCACCTGTATATATGTATATATGTTTGTACATATTTATTACTCCATTTATTTATTTTACTTGTACATATCTATTCTATTTATTTTATTTCGTTAATAGGTTTGGTTTTGTTCTCCGTCTCCCCCTTCTAGCCTGTGAGCCCACTGTCGGGTAGGGACCGTCTCTAGATGTTGCCAACTTGGACCTCCCAAGCACTTAGTCCAGTGCTCTGCACACAGTAAGCGCTCAATAAATACGATTGATTGATCGATTGATTGATTGATTGCTGGATGGATGGCTCCGCCTCACCTTCTCCATGTCGTCCCAGTTGGTGATGATGCCGTGTTCGATGGGGTATTTGAGGGTGAGGATTCCCCTCTTGCTCTGGGCCTCGTCTCCCACGTAGCTGTCCTTCTGTCCCATCCCCACCATCACGCCCTGGAGGCCGCCCGCGGGGAGAGACAGGGAGAGACGGAGAGAGAAACGACAGTATATATGTATATATGCTTGTACATATTTATTACTCTATTTATTTATTTATTTATTTATTTTACTTGTACATATCTATTCTATTTATTTTATTTTGTTAGTATGCTTGGTTTTGTTCTCTGTCTCCCCCTTTTAGACTGTGAGCCCGCTGTTGGGTAGGGACTGTCTCTACATGTTGCCAATTTGTACTTCCCAAGTGCTTAGTACAGTGCTCTGCACATAGTAAGCGCTCAATAAATATGATTGATTGATTGATTGTTTGACAGTGAGCTGAGCCTTCTGCGGTGGAAATATCTGCCCCGGTTGCCAGGGAGAGGACTGGAGGCTGGACAGGGAAAGAGGGCACCCATCCTGAATGCTGGAGAGTGGACATCTCTACTAGGTGTTGGAGAGCGGTCATCTACGCAGAGAAGCAGCGTGGCTCAGTGGAAAGAGCCCGGGCTTTGGAGTCAGAGGTCTTGGGTTCAAATCCCAGCTCTGCCAATTGACAGCTGTGTGACTCTGGGCAAGTCACTTAATTCTCTGGGCCTCAGTTAGCTCATCTGTCAAAATGGGGATAAAGACAGTGGGACAACCTTGTAACCTCCCCAGCGCTTAGAACAGTGCTTTGCACATAGTAAGCGCTTAATAAATGGTTCTAATCCCGGCTCTGCCACTCGTCAGCTGTGTGACTTTGGGCAAGTCACTTCACTTGACTACATATCTATTCTATTTATTTTATTTTGTTAGTATGTTTGGTTTTGTTCTCCGTCTCCCCCTTTTAGACTGTGAGCCCACTGTTGGGTAGGGACGGTCTCTAGATGTTGCCAAGTTGGACTTCCCAAGCGCTTAGTACAGTGCTCTGCACACAGTAAGCGCTCGATAAATACGATTGATTGATTGATTGATTCACTTCTCTGGGCCTCAGTTCCCTCATCTCTAAAATGGGGATGGAGACTGTGAGCCCCACGTGGGACAACCTTGATTACCTTGTAACCCCCCAGCGCTTAGAACAGTGCTTGGCACATAGTAAGCGCTTAACAAATACCAACATTATTATTATTATTATTATTATTATTATTATTATTATTATTATTATTATTACACTGGTCGCTGGAAAGAGGTCAACTACCCTGGACCCTAGAAAGAGATCCTCAATGCTGGATGCTGGAGAGTGGACATAATAATAATGGTAATAATGATGATGGTATTTGTTAAGCGCTTACTATGTGCCGAGCACTGGTCTAAGCGCTAGGATAGATACATGGTTATCAGGTTGTCCCACGTGGAGCTCAGAGTCATCATCCCCATTTTCCAGATGAGGGAACTGAGGCCCAGGGAAGTGAAGTGACTTGCCCAAGGTCACACAGCTGACAAGTGGCGGAGCTGGGATTAGAACCCATGACCTCTGATTCCCAAGCCCGGGCTCTTTCCGCTGAGCCACGCTGCTTCTCTACATCTACACTGGACAGTGGAGAGTGGACATCCACACTGGATGCCAGAGAGAAGACCTCTATACTGGATGCTGGGAAGAGGTCATCTACACTGGATACTGGAGACTGGATATCCACACTGAAGACTGGACATGCCCTCCCTCTGCCCATCCGCCAAGCTCGCTCTCTTCCTCCCTTCAAGGCCCTACTGAGAGCTCACCTCCTCCAGGAGGCCTTCCCACACTCAGCCCCTTCCTTCCTCTCCCCCTCGTCCCCCTCTCCATCCCCCTCATCTTACCTCCTTCCCTTCCCCACAGCACCTGTATATATGTATATATGTTTGTACATATTTATTACTCTATTTATTTATTTATTTTACTTGTACATATCTATTCTATTTATTTTATGTTGTTAGTATGTTTGGTTTTGTTCTCTGTCTCCCCCTTTTAGACTGTGAGACTATTGGGTAGGGACTCTATATGTTGCCAACTTGTACTTCCCAAGCGCTTAGTACAGTGCTCTGCACACAGTAAGCGCTCAATAAATACGATTGATGATGATGATGATACACTGGAGACTGGAGACTGGATATCCACACTGAAGAGTGGACATCCAAACTGGGAGGTGATCTATACTGGAAGGAGGTCTTGGGCCCTGGATGCTGGAGAGCAGACATAAATACAGGATACCAGACACTATCTCTCCTCACTTTCCTGCCTCGCTGTCATTCATTCAGTCCTATTTATTGAGCACTTACTGTGTGCAGAGCACTGTCCCAGGTCCCTTCCCCGTCTAGATGTCCCACCTCCCTCTCCCACTTTCCTCTCCTGCTTCACCATCTCTCCTCACTTTCCTGCCTCGCTGTCATTCATTCAATCCTATTTATTGAGCACTTACTGTGCACAGAGCACTGTCCCAGGTCCCTTCCCCATCTAGATGTCCCACCTCCCTCTCCGACTTTCCTCTCCTGCCTCACCATCTCTCCTGGCTCTCCCACCTCCTTCTTCCACCCCCCTGTCCCAACTCAATTCTCCTGCTTCACCATTTCTCCTCACTCTCCTGTCTCACCATTTGCGCTCACCCTCCTCCATTTACTCATTAAATCAGTCGTATTTATTGCACGCTTACTGTGCGCAGAGCTCTGTACTAAGCACTTGGGAAAGTACAATACAACAGTGAACAGTGACAGTCCCTGCCCACAACGAGCTAATGGTCTAGAGGCGGGGAGACAGACATCAAAGTCTCTCCTCCCTCTCGGGCCTCACCATTTCTCCTCACAGCCCTGCTTCCCCACTCGTCCTCACTCTCCTGTCGCAGACTGTCCTCCTTTTCCTGCTTCATCATTTCTCCTCACTCTTCTGCCTCACAGCCTCTTCTCCCTCTCTGGCCTCGCCATTTCTCCTCACTCTTCTGCCTCAGCCTCTCCTCTCTCCTACCTCACCGTCTCTCCTCACTCTCCTGCCTCCCTGTCTCTCCTCGCTCTCCTGTCTCACCATCCCTCCTCATTTTCCTGTGTCACTCTCTTCTCTCTCCTGTCTCCATCTCTCCTCTCTCTTTTGTCTCACTGTCTCTCCTCACTCCTGTTTCCCTGTCTCCCCTCACTCACCTGTCTCCCTGTCTCTCCTCTCTCTCCTGTCTCCCTGTCTCTCCTCGCTCTCCTGTCTCACTGCCTCTCCTCACTCACCTGTCTCCCTGTCTCTCCTTGCTCTCCAGCCTCCCTGTCTCTCCTCGCTCTCCTGTCTCACCATCCCTCCACATACTCCTGCCTCTCCATCTCTCTTCGCTCTCCTGCCTCCCTGTTTCTCCTCACTCCTGTTTCAGTTTCTCCTCACTCACCTGTCTCCCTGTCGCTCCTCACTCACCTGTCTCACTGTCTCTTCTCCTCCTGTCTCCCTGTCTCTCCTCACTCTGTCTCCCTGTCTCTCTTCGCTCTCCGGTCTCACTGTCTCTCCTCTCTCTCCTGTCTCCCTGTCTCTCTTCGCTCTCCTGTCTCACTGTCTCTCCTCTCTCTCCTGTCTCCCTGTCTCTCCTCACTCTCCTGTCTCCCTGTCTCTCCTCGCTCTCCTGCCTCCCTGTCTCTCCTCACTCATCTATCTCACTGTCTCTCCTTTCACCTGTCTCCCTGTCTCTCCTCCCTCTCCTGTCTCCCTGACTCTCCTCACTCTCCTGCCTCCCTGTCTCTCCTCGCTCTCCTGTCTCATCATCCCTCCTCATTCTCCTGCCTCTCCACCTCTCTTCGCTCTCCTGCCTCCCTGTTTCTCCTCATTCCTGTTTCACTGTCTCTCCTCACTCACCTGTCTCACTGTCTCTTCTCCTTCTCCTGTCTCCCTGTCTCTCCTCACTCTCCTGTCTCACTGTTTTTCCTCTCTCTCCTGTCTCCCTGTCTCTCCTCCCTCTTCTGTCTCCCTGTCTCTCCTCCCTCTCCTGTCTCCCTGTCTCTGCTCGCTCTCCTGCCTCCGTCTCTCCTCACTCATCTATCTCACTGTCTCTCCTCTCACCTGTCTCCCTGTCTCTCCTCACTCTCCTGCCTCCCTGTCTCTCCTCGCTCTCCTGTCTCATCATCCCTCCTCATTCTCCTGCCTTTCCACCTCTCTTCGCTCTCCTGCCTCCCTGTTTCTCCTCATTCCTGTTTCACTGTCTCTCCTCACTCACCTGTCTCACTGTCTCTTCTCCTTCTCCTGTCTCCCTGTCTCTCCTCACTCTCCTGTCTCACTGTTTTTCCTCTCTCTCCTGTCTCCCTGTCTCTCCTCCCTCTCCTGTCTCCCTGTCTCTGCTCGCTCTCCTGCCTCCGTCTCTCCTCACTCATCTATCTCACTGTCTCTCCTCTCACCTGTCTCCCCTCACTCTCCTGCCTCCCTGTCTCTCCGCACTCTCCTGTCTCACCATCCCTCCTCATTCTCCTGCCTCTCCACCTCTCTTCGCTCTCCTGCTTCCCTGTTTCCCCTCACTCCTGTTTCACTGTCTCTCCTCACTCACCTGTCTCACTGTCTCTCCTCACTCACCTGTCTCACTGTCTCTTCTCCTTCTCCTGTCTCACTGTCTCTCCTCTCTCTCCTGTCTCTCTGTCTCTCCTCGCTCTCCTGTCTCTCTGTCCCTCCTCACTCTCCTGTCTCTCTGTCTCTCCTCACTCTCCTGACTCCCTGTCACTCCTCGCTCTCCTGACTCCATCTCTCCTCACTCCTGTCTCTCTGTCTCTCCTCACTCAACTGTCTCACTGTCTCTCCTCATTCCCCTGCCTCACTGTCTCTCCTTCTCACTGTCTCTCCCGTCTCACTGTCCTCATTCTCCTGTCTCTCCGTCTCTCCTCACTCTCCTGCCTCGCTGTCTCTCCTGGCTCTCCTGTCTGACCGTTCTGCTTCCCTCTCCTACCACCCAGCCTTCTCGCTCCCCATCTTGCTCTCTCGCCGCCCTCTCCCATCTCGCTCTCCGACCTCCCCGTCCCGCCTGGCTAGCCCACGTCTCTGTCCCCCTCGCTCCCCTGCCTCTCTCCCGTCCCCCGTTGTCCCTGCAGCCCACGATGGGGCCTGGGCCCGGGCTTGCGGACACAGACCTGATGGCGGGGGCGGCCCACGATGGAGGGGAAGACGGCCCGGGGGGCGTCGTCGCCGGCGAAGCCGGCCTTGCACAGACCGGACCCGTTGTCGCACACCAGCGCGGTGGTCTCCTCCTCACACATGGCGGAGCTGGGCTAGACCGAGGGGACGGAGCCTGGGGGAGAGAAGCCCGAGGTCAACTGCGGCCTTCAGCCCCAACGCAGGCCGTGGCCAGAAAGGGACTCCCATCTTCCCTGCTGTGGCCACCAGCCCACCTCCCACCAATTCCTCCCCTTCCCAGCCCCCCACTCCTGAATCCCCCTTGCATCCCCCTTACATATCCCCCCTATAGAGAAGCAGCATGGCCTAGTGGATACATCCCAGGACTGGGAGTCAGAAGGTCACGGGTTCTAATCCCAGCTCTGCCACATTCATTCAATCATATTTATTGAGCGCTTACTGTGTGCAGAGCACTGGACCAAGCGCTTGGGAAGTCCAAGTCAGCAACGTCTAGAGACGGTCCCTACCCACCAACGGGCTCACAGTCTAGAAGGGGGAGGCAGACAACAAAACAAAACATGTGAACAGGTGACAAGTCACCAGAATAAATAAAAATAAAGCCACATGTCTGCTGACTGGCCTTGGGCAAGTCACTTCACTTCCCTGGGCCTCAGTGATGCTCATCTGTAAAATGGGGATTGGGACTGTGAGCCCCATGTGGGACCGGGACTGTATCCAACCCGATTGGCTTGTATCCACCCTAGCACTTAGTACAGTGCCTGGCACATAGTAAGTGCCTAACAAATACCACAATTATTATTATTATTATCCACCTAGCGCTCCTGGGACTTCTTCCCTGACCTCCCTGGAACAGAGATTCATTCATTCAATCAATCGTATTTTTTGAGTGCTTACTGTGTGCAGAGCACTGTACTAAGCGCTTGGGAAGTACAAGTTGGCAACATATAGAGACAGTCCCTACCCAACAGTGGGCTCACTGTTCAAATTCCAGCTCCGCCACTTGTCAGCTGTGTGACTTTGGGCAAGTCACTTCACTTCTCTGGGCCCCAGTTATCTCATCTGTAAAATGGGGATTAAGACTGTGAGCCCCCTTGGGACAACCCGATCACCTTGTAACCTCCCCAGTGCTTAGAACAGTGCTTTGCACATAGTAAGTGCTTAATAAAATGCCATTATTATTATTATTATTCATTCAATTGCATTTATTGAGCAGTTACTGTGGGCAGAGCACTGTACTAAGCACTTGGGAGAGTACAATATAAGAATTAACAGACTCATTCTCTGCCCACAGTGGGCTGACAGTCTAGAGGGGAGATAGACATTAATATAACTAAATGAGAGATACTCATTCAATTGCATTTATTCATTCAATCAAATTTATTGAGCGCTTACTGTGTGCAGAGCACTGTACTAAGCGCTTGTAAAGTACAAGTTGGCAACATATAGAGACGGTCCCTACCCAACAGAGGGCTCATGGACATAAGTGGTGGGGGGCTGGGAGGGGGGAAGAATAAAGGGAGCAAGTCAGGGGGATGCAGAAGGGAGGGAGAGAAGAGGAAAGGGGGGATTAGTCAGGGAAGGCCTCTTGGAGGAGACGGGCCTTCAATAAGGCTCTGAAGTGAAGGGAGAATCGTTGTCTGTGGGATCAATCAATCAATCGTATTTATTGAGCGCTTACTGTGTACAGAGCACTGTACTAAGCGCTTGGGAAGTACAAGCTGGCAACATATAGAGACGGTCCCTACCCAACAGTGGGCTCACATCATCATCATCATCATCATCAGTCGTATTTATTGAGCGCTTACTATGTGCAGAGCACTGTACTAAGCGCTTGGGAAGTACAAATTGGCAACATATAGAGACAGTCCCTACCCAACAGTGGGCTCAAGCACTGTTCTAAGCACTGGGGGGGTTACAAGGTGATCAGGTTGTCCCACAGGGGGCTCACAGTCTTCATCCCCATTTTACAGATGAGGGAACTGAGGCACAGAGACGTCAAGTGACTTGCCCAAAGTCCCACAGCTGACAATTGGCAGAGCCGGGATTTGAACCCATCACCTCTGACTCCGAAGCCCGTGCTCTTTCCACTGAGCCACGCTGCTTCTCATCTGCTGTGTGACCTTGGGCAAGTAACTTCACTTCTCTTAGCCTCGGTTCCCTCATCTGTCAAATGGGGATGAAGACTGTGAGCTCCCCGTGGGACAACCTGATGACCTTGTATCCCCCCCAGCGCTTAGAACAGTGCTTTGCATATAGTCAGCGCTTAACAAATGCCATCATTATTATTATTAATAATAATAATTGTGGTATTTAAGTGCTTACTATGTGGCAGGCACTGTATTCATTCAATCATATTTATTGAGTGCTTACTATGTGCAGAGCACTGTACTAAGCGCTTGGGAAGTACAAATTGGCAACATATAGAGACAGTCCCTATCCAACGGTGGGCTCACAGTCTAGAAGGGGGAGACAGAGAACAAAAGCAAACATACTAGCAAAATAAAATAGAATAGATAGGCACAAGTAAAATAAATAAATAGAGTAATAAATATGTATAAATTTGTGTGGGATGTGAGGAGGGACGGCATTCCAGGCCAGAGGTGGGATGGGGGCCAGGGCTCGGTGGCAAGATGGAGGCCCAGTGAGCAGCTTGGCATTAGAGGAGCGAAGTGTTTTTGTTTGTCGCAGAGGTGGAGGGGCAACCACCGGTGCGGGGAGGTGAACAAGCAGAGGGGGACACCCTGAGGATGGGGTCGGGCTCTTTACCCTGTAGACATTACCACCGGCCCTGGCCCGGGGACCCTTTCCCAAATCCGGAAGGCCGTGGGGAACGGCAGGATAAAAGTCACACTGGGCCTGGGAGTTGGGGGGAGCCGGGATGGGGGTGAGGATGGCAGGTGAGGGGGGCCGAAGGAAGGCAGCCGGAGGTTGTGGGGAATAATAAGAAGCAGCGAGACTCAGTGGAAATCAATCAATCAATCAATCGTATTTATTGAGCGCTTACTATGTGCAGAGCACTGTACTAAGCGCTTGGGAAGTACAAATTGGCATCACATAGAGACAGTCCCTACCCAACAGTGGGCTCACAGTCTAAAAGGGGGAGACAGAGAACAAAACCAAACATACCAACAAAATAAAATAAGTAGGATAGAAATGTACAAGTAAAATAAATAAATAAATAAATTAATTAATAGAGTAATAAATATGTACAACCATATATACATATATACAGGTGCTGTGGGGCTGTGCTGTGGAAAGAGCCCAGGCTTGGAAGTCAGAGGTCATGGGTTCTAATCCTGGCTCCGCCACACTAGCAATTAATGATGGCATTTGTTAAGCGCTTACTATAATAATAACGATGGCATTTATTAAGCGCTTGCTATGTGCCAAGCACTGTTCTAAGTGCTGGGGAGGTTACAAGGTGATCAGGCTGTCCCACGGGAGGCTCACAGTCTTAATCCCCATTTTACAGATGAGGTAACTGAGGCACGGAGAAATTAATCAATCAATCAATCGTATTTATTGAGCGCTTACTGTGTGCAGAGCACTGGACTAAGCGCTTGGGAAGTACAAGTTGGCAACATATAGAGACAGTCCCTACCTAACAGTGGGCTCACAGTCTAGAAGTTAAGTGACTTGCCCAAAGTCACACAGCTGAGGAGTGGTGGAGCCAGGATTTGAACCCCCTGACCTCTGACTCCAAAGCCCGGGCTCTTTCCACTGAGCCATGCTGCTTACTATGTGCAAAGCACTGTTCTAAGCGCTGGGGGGGTTACAAGGTGATGAGGTTGTCCCACGGGGGCTCACAGTCTTCATCCCCATTTTACAGATGAGGGAACTGAGGCACAGAGAAGTCAAGTGACTTGCCCAAAGTCCCACAGCTGACAATTGGCAGAGCCGGGATTTGAACCCATCACCTCTGACTATGAAGCCCGTGCTCTTTCCACTGAGCCACGCTGCTTCTTGTCCACTGTGTGACCTTGGGCAAGTCACTTCACTTCTCTGAGCCTCAGTTCCCACATCTGTCAAATGGGGATGAAGACTGTGAGCCCCCCGTGGGACAACCTGATGACCTTGTATCCCCCCCAGCGCTTAGAACAGTGCTTTGCATGTAGTAAGTACTTAACAAATGCCATCATTATTATTATTAATAATAATAATAATAATTGTATTTAAGTGCTTACTATGTGGCAGGCACTGTATTCATTCAATCGTATTTATGAGAAGCAGCGTGGCTCAGTCAAAAGAGCACGGGCTTTGGAGTCAGAGATCATGGGTTTGAATCCCGACTCCACCACATGTCTGCTGTGTGACCTTGGGCAAGTCACTTAGCTTCTCTGAGTCTCAGTTACCTCATCTGTAAATAGGGGATTAAGACTTTGAGCCCCACGTGGGACAACTTGATCACCTTGTATCCCCCCCAGTGCTTAGAACAGTGCTCTGCACATAGTAAGTGCTTAACAAATGCCATTATTATTATTACTATTATTATTATTGAGCGCTTACTGTGTGCAGAGCACTGTACTAAGCACTTGGGAAGTACAAGTTGGTAACATCTAGAGCCGGTCCCTACCCCACAGTAGGCTCACAGTCTAGAAGGTGGAGACAGACAACAAAACTAAACATATTAACAAAATACTAAGTGCTGGTTAGATACAAGTTAAATCAGGTTGGACCCAGTCCCTGTCCCACATGGGGCTCACAGTCTCCACCCCCATTTTACAGATGAAGTCACTGAGGGCCCGAGAAGTCAAGTGACGCCCAAGGTCACCCAGCAGACATGTGTCCCTCCTTCCTCTCCCCCTCGTCCCCCTCTCCATTGCCCCCCATCTTACCTCCTTCCCTTCCCCACAGCACCTGCATATATGGATATATGTTTGTACGGATTTATTACTCTATTTATTTATTTATTTATTTTACTTGTACATATCTATTCTATTTATTTTATTTTGTTAATATGTTTGGTTTTGTTCTCTGTCCCCCCCTTCTAGACTGTGAGCCCACTGTTGGGTAGGGACCGTCTCTATATGTTGCCAACTTGAACTTCCCAAGCGCTTAGTACAGTGCTCTGCACACAGTAAGAGCTCAATAAATACGATTGATTGATTGATGTGGAGGAGCCAGGATTAGAACCCAGGTCCTCTGACTCCCAGGCACGGGCTCTCTTTCCACTAGGCCACGCTGCTTCTTTAATCATGTCCAGGCAAAATCCCTGTCCTTCACGGGGTTCACGGTCTAAGGAGGAAGGAGAACAGGTATTGAACCCCCATTTTGCAGAGGAGGAAACTGAGGCCCAGAGCAGTGAAGAGACTTGCCCGACATCACACGCGGATAAGTCCGCCAAGCTCGCTCTCTTCCTCCCTTCAAAGCCCTACTGAGAGCTCACCTCCTCCAGGAGGCCTTCCCACACTGAGCCCCCTCCTTCCTCTTCCCCTCCTCTCCCTCCCCATCCTCCCCGCCTTACCTCCTTCCCCTCCCCACAGCACCTGTATACATGTATAGATGTTTATATGTATTTATTACTCTATTTATTTTATTTGTACATATTTATTCTATTTATTTTATTTTGTTAATATGTTTTGTTTTGTTATCCGTCTCCCCCTTCTAGACTGTGAGCCCGCTATTGGGTAGGGACCATCTCTAGAGGTTGCCAGCTTGGACTTCCCAAGCGCTTAGTACAGTGCTCTGCACACAGTAAGCACTCAATAAAGACGATTGAATTGATTGATTGCCAACTTGTACTTCCCAAGCACTTAGTACAGTGCTCTGCACACAGTAAGCGCTCAATAAATAGAATTGAATGAATGAATGAATGAAGTGGCAGAGCCGGGATTAGAACCCAGTAAGCACTCAATAAATACGATTGAATGAATGAAATGAATAATAATAATAATAATGGCATTTATTAAGCGCTTACTATGTGCAAAGCACTGTTCTAAGTGCTGGGGAGGTTACAAGGTGATCAGGCTGTCCTGCAGCAGGGCTCACAGTCTTCATCCCCATTTTACAGATGAGGTAACTGAGGCCCAGAGAAGTGAAGTGACTTGCCCAAAGTCACACAGCTGACAATTGGAGGAGCCGGAATTCGAACCCATGACCTCTGACTCCAAAGCCCAGGCTCTTTCCACTGAGCCACGCTACTTCTCTAATGAATGACAACTTGACACCTGTCCACATGTTTTGTTTTGTTCTCTGTCTCCCCCTTCTAGACTGTGAGCCCACTGTTGGGTAGGGACCGCCTCTGTATGTTGCCAACTTGTACTACCCAAGTGCTTAGTACAGTGCTCTGCACACAGTAAGCGCTCAATAAATACGACTGAATGAATGGGCTCCACTTTACTATGTCACAAGCAGTGGTCTAAGCACTGGGATAGATAATAATAATAATAATAATAATGGCATTTATTAAGCGCTTACTATGTGCAAAGCTCTGTTCTAAGCACTGGGGGGGATACAAGGTGATCAGGTTGTCCCACGTGGGGCTCACAGTCTTCACCCCCATTTTACAGATGAGGGAATGAGGCCCAGAGAAGTGAAGTGACTTGCCCAAGGTCACACAGCTGACAAGTGGCAGAGCCGGGATTTGAACCCCTGACCTCTGACTCCGAAGCCCGGGCTGTTTTCCACTGAGCCACGCTGCTTCTGGAGGCCTTCCCAGACTGAGCCCCCTCCTTCCTCTCCCCCTCGCCCCCCTCTCCATCCCCCCGTCTTACCTCCTTCCCTTCCCCACAGCACCTGTATAGATGGATATATGTTTGTACAGATTTATTACTCTATTTATTTATTTATTTTACTTGTACATATCTATTCTATTTATTTTATTTTGTTAATATGTTTGGTTTTGTTCTCTGTCTCCCCCTTCTAGACCGTGAGCCCACTGTTGGGTAGGGACCGTCTCTAGATGTTGCCAACTTGTACTTCCCAAGCGCTTAGTACAGTGCTCTGCACACAGTAAGTGCTCAATAACTATAACTGATTGATTGATTGATTGATTGATTGATTGATTCTGGTAATCAGGTTGGACACAGTCCCTGTCCCACATGGGGCTCACAGTCTTCATCCCCATTTTACAGATGAGGGAACAGAGGGGCAGAGAAATGACTTACCCAAGGTTCCCACTGCAGACGCGGGATTAGAACCCATGTCCTCCGACTTGTCCTTCCCAAGCGCTCAGTCTAGTGCTCCGCACACAGTAAGTGCTCAATAAATACGACTGAATGAATGAAAAGCCCGGGGTCTTTCCACTAGGCCACGCCGCTTCCCTAGCCCATCCTTCCTCCCTCTTGAGACCCCCATGTTCCGGGGGAAGAGAGGGGTGGGATGGTCCCAGGGGTTACTGCCGTGTGTGTGTGTGTGTGTGTGTGTGTCTGTGTGTGTCTGTGTGTGTGTGTGTGTGTGTGTGTGTGTCTGTGTCTGTGTCTGTGTGTGTTTGTGCAGCTGTGGTCACTGACGGTGGGCAAGAGCTGAGTTTCAGACCCATCGGTGCGACCTCCACAGTTGTATCGTTTTCTAGCCCCTGTTTCTCCTGGAGCAGCGGCTAGGAGCTAATCCCAGTTGGGCCACTTCATTCGTTCATTCGATCATATTTACTGAGCGCTTACTGTGTGCAGAGCACTGTACTAAGCGCTATGAGAAGCAGTGTGGCTCAGTGAAAAGAGCCCGGGCTTCTGAGTCAGAGGCCATGCATTCTTTCATTCATTCATTCATTTATTCAATCGTATTTATTGAGTGCTTACTGTGTGCGGAGCACTGTACTACTACTACTACTACTAATAATAATTATTACTGTACTACTAATAATAGTACAGTACAGTACAGTAATTAGTACAGTAATTAGTACAGTACAGTACAGTAATTAGTATTACTGTACTACTACTACTAATAATAATAAAGCATTTATTAAGTGCTTACTATGTGCAAATCACTATTCTAAGTGCTTGGGAAGTATTATTTGGCAACATCTAGAGACGGTCCCTACCCAACAGCGGGCTCACAGTCTAGAAGGGGGAGACAGGCGACAAAACAAAACATATTAACAGAATGGGTTCAAATCCTGGCTCCGCCACTTGTCAGCCGTGTGACTTACTTCACTTCTCTGTGCCTCAGTTCCCTCATCTGTAAAATGGGGATGAAGACTGTGAGCCCCACCGTGGGACAACCTGGTCACCTTGTATCTCCCCCAGCGCTTAGAACAGTGCTTTGCACATAGTAAGCACTTAGTGAATGCCATTATTATTATTATTATTCTCTGTCCCTCAGTTACCTCATCTGTAAAACGGGGATTAAGACTGTGAGCCCCACGCAGGACAACCTGATCACCTTGTGACCTTCCCAGCGCTTAGAATAGTGCTTTGCACATAGTAAGCGCTTAATAAATGCCATTATTATTATTATTACAAGTCGGCAACAGATAGAGATGGTCCAGCTTGTACTTCCCAAGCGCTTAGTACAGTGCTCTGCACACAGTAAGCGCTCAATAAATACGATTGATTGATTGATTGATACGCAACAATGGGCTCACAGTCTAGAAGGGGGAGACAGACGACAAAACGAAACCTGGAGACAGGTGTCAAAATCGTCAGAATAAATAGAATTAAAGCTAGAGGCACATCATTAACAGAATAAATAGAATAGTAAATATGTACAAGTAAAATAGAGTAATAAATTTGTACAAACATATACAAGTTCTGTGGGGAGGGGAAGGAGGTAGGGTAGGGGGGATGTAGTGGCTAGAGCCCGGGCCTTGGCATCAGAAGGTCCTGAACTCTAACCTTGGGCTCCCCAACTTGTCTGCTGTGTGATCTTGGGCGAGTGATTTCACTTCTCTGTGCCTCAGTTGCCTCATCTGTAAAATGGAGATTGAGCCTGTGAGCCCCACGTGGGACGGGAACCATATCCAACCTAATTGCCTTGTATCTACCCCAGCGCTTAGTACAGTGCCTGGCACAAAGTTAGTGGCACATAATTATTGTCTGCTGTGTGACCTTAGGCGAGTCACTTCACTTCTCTGGGCCTCAGTTGCCTCATCTGTAAAATGGAGATTGAGCCTGTGAGCCCCACACGGGACAGGAACTATATTCAACCTGATTGCCTTTTATCTACCCCAGCGCTTAGTACAGTGCCCAGCACAAAGTTATTGGCCCATAATTGTTGTCTGCTGTGTGACCTTAGGTGAGTCACTTCACTTCTCTGGGCCTCAGTTGCCTCATCTGTAAAATGGGGATTGAGGCTGTGAGCCCCACGTGGGACAGCGACGGTGTCCCTCCCAATTTGCTTGCCTCCACCCCAGTGCTTAGTACAGTGCCGTGCTTAGGCTGTGAGCCCACTGTTGGGTAGGGACTGTCTCTATATGTTGCCAACTTGTACTTCCCAAGCGCTTAGTACAGTGCTCTGCATACAGTAAGCGCTCAATAAATACGATCGATTGATTGGCACATAATTATTGTCTGCTGTGTGACCTTAGGCGAGTCACTTCCCTTCTCTGGGCCTCAGTTCCCTCATCTATAAAATGGGGATTAAGGCTATGTGGGACAGGGACTGCTTCCAACCCGATTATCCTGTATCTACCCTGTGCCCAGCACATAGTAAGCGCTTAACAAATGCCATCGTTATTATTAGCGTGACAATTAAGCGCTTCCTAAGTGCAGAGCTGTACCACCAAGCGCTTGGGAGAGGACGATATAACGGACACACTCCCTGCCTAATTAATTAATTAATAATGGCATTTATTAAGCGCTTACTATGTGCAAAGCACTGTTCTAAGGAGTTGACAGGCTAGAGGTCACACCTTGCCCAAACTGTGGCAGGACGGCGTCCCCCGCGGTGTGTCCGGCCTGCGTCCCCGGCCTCAGGAGGTCGGAGGTCAGAGGTCAGAGGTCAGACCCAGAGACCGGCATTATGGAATCGGACTCTGGCCTCTCCCCTTCATAATAATAATAATAATAATAATTGGCATTTGTTAAGCGCTTACTATGTGCAAAGCACTGTTCTAAGCGCTGGGGAGGATACAGGCTGATCAGGGTGTCCCACGTGGGCCTCACAGTCTTAATCCCCATTTTCCAGATGAGGCCACTGAGGCCCAGAGCAGTGAAGTGACTTGCCCAAGATCACACAGCAGACATGTGGTGGAGTCGGGATTCGAACCCATGACCTCTGACTCCAAAGGCCGGGCTCTTTCCACTGAGTCCGCTGCTTCATGCGGGGACATGGCTTTGGAAGCGACGTGGCTCGGTGGAAAGAGCCCGGGCTTTGGAGTCAGAGGTCATGGGTTCAAATCCCAGCTCCGCCACTTGTCAGCTGGGTGACTTTGGGCAAGTCACTTCACTTCTCCGGGCCTCAGTTACCTCATCTGGAAAATGGGGATTAAGACTGTGAGCCCCCCGTGGGACCACCTGATCACCTTGTAACCTCCCCAGCGCTTAGAACAGTGCTTTGCACATAGTAAGCGCTTAATAAATGCCATCATTATTATTCTAGACTGTCAGCTTGTCGTGGGCGGGGAATGGGTCCGTTTATCGTTCTATTGTCCTCTCCCAAGCGCTTAGGACAGTGCTTTGGACAAAGTAAGCGCTCAATAAGTACGACTGACTGACTGTAAGCTCATTGTGGGCAAGGAATGTGTCAGTTTATTGTTATATTGTACTCTCCCGAGTGCTTAGTACAGTGCTCTGCACAAAGTAAGCGCTCAATAAGCAGGATTGAATGAACGAACGAATGACTCCTGGATGTCAAACGCCTTCTCCAATGGCCACCCCTGGGCCAGGGCCACACTACCCCTTTCCCAACCCCACGGCTCTTTCATTCCTTCATTCCTTCAATCAATCATACTTATTCATTCATTCATTCATTCAATTGTATTTATTGAGCGCTTACTATTAAGCGGTTACAAGGTGATCAGGCTGTCCCACGTGGGGCTCACAGTCTTAATCCCCATTTTCCAGATGAGGTAACTGAGGCCCGGAGAAGTGAAGTGAGTTGCCCAAAGTCACCCAGCTGACAAGTGGCGGAGCTGGGATTTGAACCCATGACCTCTGACTCCAAAGCCCGGGCTCTTTCCACTGAGCCACGCCGCTTCCAAGGCCGTGTCCCCGCATGAAGCAGCGGACTCAGTGGAAAGAGCCTGGGCTTTGGAGAAGCAGTGTGGCTCAGTGGAAAGAGCCCGGGCTTTGGAGTCAGAGATCATGGGTTCAAATCCCGGCTCTGCCAACTGTCAGCTGTGTGACTTTGGGCAAGTCACTTCACTTCTCTGTGCCTCAGTTACCTCATCTGTGAAATGAGGATTAAAACTGTGAGCCCCCTGTGGGACAACTTGATCACCTTGTAACCTCCCCAGCGCTTAGAACAGTGCTTTGCACATAGTAAGCGCTTAACAAATGCCATCATCATCATCATCACTATGTGCAGAGCACTGTCCTAAGCTCTTGGGAAAGGACAATACAACAATAAACGGTCACATTCCCAGCCCACAACAGGTACACAGTCTATAGAGTGGGGGAGACAGACATCAACACAAATGAAGAAAATGTTAGATTTATACCTAAATTCTGGGGGCCGGGGAGGGAGAGACGAGTAAAGGGAGCGAGTCAGGGAGATGTGGAAGGGAGTAATAATAATAATAATAATTTTGGTATTTGTTAAGCGCTTACTATGTGCCAAGCACCGTTCTAAGCGCTCGGGAAGATACAAGGTAATCAAGTTGTCCCACCTGGGTCTCACAGTCTTCATCCCCATTTTCCAGATGAGGGAACTGAGGCACAGAGAAGTTAAGTGACTGGCCCAAGATCACACTGGGGCTCAGCCACCGGGCTCAGTGGAAAGAGCCTGGGCTTTGGAGTCAGAGGTCATGGGTTCAAATCCCAGCTCCTCCACTTGTCAGCTGTGTGACTCTGTGCAAGTCACTTCATCATCATCATCATCATCAATCGTATTTATTGAGCGCTTACTGTGTGCAGAACACTGTACTAAGCGCTTGGGAAGTCCAAGTTGGCAACATAGAGAGACAGTCCCTACCCAACAGTGGGCTCACAGTCTAGAAGGGGGAAACGGAGAACAAAACCAAACATACTAACGAAATAAAATAAATAGATTAGATATGTACAAGTAAAATAAATGAATAAATAGAGTAATAAATATGTACAAACATATATCCATCTATACAGGTGCTGTGGGGAAGGGAAGGAGGTAAGATGAGGGGGATGGAGAGGGGGATGAGGGGGAGAGGAAGGAAGGGGCTCAGTCTGGGAAGGCCTCCTGGAGGAGGTGAGCTCTCACATGGGTCTCACAGTCTTCATCCCCATTTTCCAGATGAGGGAACTGAGGCACAGAGAAGTTAAGTGACTGGCCCAAGATCACACTGGGGCTCAGCCACCGGGCTCAGTGGAAAGGGCCCGGGCTTTGGAGTCAGAGGTCGCGGGTTCAAATCCAGACTCCGCCACTTGTCAGCTGGGTGACTCTGGGCAAGTCACTTCACTTCTCTGAGCCTCAGTTCCCTCATCTGGAAAATGGGGATGAAGACTGTGAGCCCCTTGTGGTACAACCTGATCACCTTGTAACCTCCCCAGTGCTTAGAACAGTGCTTTGCACATAGTAAGCGCTTAATAAATGCCATTATTATTATTATCACACAGCTGATAAGTGGCGGAGCCGGGATTTGAACCCACGACCTCTGACTCCAAAGCCCGGGCTCTTTCCACTGAGCCACGCTGCTTCTCTATAGCCACGCTGCTTCTCTATAGTAGGAGATGGGGAAAAGTGGGAATTAGTCGGGGAAGGCCTCCTGGAGGAGATGGGCCTTCAGTAGGGATTTGAAGGCGGGGAGAGTCATCGTCTGCGGGATTTGAGGAGGGAGGGCATTCCGGGCCAGAGGCAGGACGTGGGCCGGGGGTTGGCGGCGATGAACAGATCCTTTTAGACTGTGAGCCCACTATTGGGTAGGGACTGTCTCTATATGTTGCCAACTTGTACTTCCCAAGCGCTTAGTACAGTGCTCTGCACACAGTAAGCACTCAATAAATACGATTGATGATCCTTAAATTAGACATTTCTCCCCTCCTCCCCCTCCCCATCCCCCCCGCCTTACCTCCTTCCCCTCCCCACAGCACCTGTATGTATGGATATATGTTCGTACGGATTTATTACTCTATTTATTTCTTTATTTTATTTGGACATATTTATTCTATTTATTTTATTTGGTTAATATGCTTTGTTTTGTTCTCTGCCTCCCCCTTCTAGACCGTGAGCCCGCTGTTGGGTAGGGACCGTCTCTATACGTTGCCGACTTGGACTTCCCAAGCGCTTAGTACAGTGCTCTGCACACAGTAAGTGCTCAATAAATACAATTGAATGAATGAATGAACACTAGAAGTGACTTATTCGTTCCTATCAAGGTCCGTCTCCCCCTTTAGACTGTAAGCTCATTACGGGCAGGGAATGGGTCTACCGACTCTATTATACTGTTATATTGCGCTCTCAATCAATCAATCAATCAATCGTATTTATTGAGCGCTTACTGTGTGCGGAGCACTGTACTAAGCGCTTGGGAAGGACAAGTTGGCAACATGTAGAGACGGTCCCTACCCAACAGTGGGCTCACAGTCTAAAAAGGGGAGACAGAGAACAAAACCAAACATACTAAACAAAGCTCTAAATGCGGAGCTCTGCACATAGTAAGCGCTCAATAAATTCCACTGATGGATTGATTGAGCGATCGCACGGGGAAACAACCTCCAGAAGTAACGTGGCTTAGTGGCAAGTCACTTCGCTTCTCTGTGCCTCAGTTCCCTCACCTGTAAAATGGGGATTAAGACTGTGAGCCCCCCGTGGGACAACCTGATCTCCTTGTAACCTCCCCAGAGCTTAGAACAGTGCTTTGCACATAGTAAGCGCTTAATAAATGCCATTATTATTATGATTATTAGTGTGGAAAACCCAGGCTTTGGAGTCAGAAGGCCATGGGTTCTAATCCCAGCCCCCTGCCATGGCCTGCCGTGTGGCCTTGGGCACGACACTTCCCTTCTCCGGGCCTCGGTTTCCTCATCTGCAAAATGGGGATTCAATCCTACTCCCTCCTACTTAGACCGTGAGCCCCAGGAGAAGCAACGTGGCTCAGTGGAAAGAGCCCGGGCTTGGGAGTCAGAGGTCGCGGGTTCTAATCCCGCCCCTGCCACTTGTCAGTTGTGTGACTTTGGGTAAGTCACTTCACTTCTCCGGTCCTCAGTTTCCTCATCTGTAAAATGGGGATGAAGACTGTGAGCCCCACGTGGGATCACCTGATCACCTTGTATCCACCCCAGCGCTTAGAACATCATCATCATCAATCGTATTTATTGAGCGCTTACTATGTGCAGAGCACTGTACTAAGCGCTTGGGAAGTACAAATTGGCAACATAGAGAGACGGTCCCTACCCAACAGTGGGCTCACAGTCTAAAAGGGGAAGACAGAGAACAAAACTAAACATACTAACAAAATAAAATAAATAGAATAGATATGTACAAGTAAGATAAATAAATAGAGTAATAACTATGTACAAATATGTACAAACCTAAATATGTAGAAGGGAAAGAACTGGAAAGTGGGGGAAGGAAGGAGGGAATTGAGGGAATTGAGAGAGGGGGAGGAAGGTGGGGAGAGAGATGGAGAAAGGGACACTCCCTTTAGATCTAGAGAAGCAGCGTGGCTCAGTGGAAAGAGCCCGGGCTTTGGAGTCGGGGGTCATGGGTTCGAATCCCGGCTCTGCCAATTGCCAGCTGTGTGACTTTGGGCAAGTCACTTCACTTCTCTGGGCCTCAGTTCCCTCCTCTGGAAAACGGGGACGAAGACCGTGAGCCCCCCGTGGGACAACCTGATCTAACTGTAACCTCCCCAGTGCTTGGAACAGGGCCTTGCACATAGTAAGCGCTTAATAAATAATAATAATAATAATAATGATGGCATTTATTAAGCGCTTACTATGCGCAAAGCCCTGTTCTAAGCGCTGGGGAGGCTACAAGGTTACAATAAATGCCGTCACGATGACGATGACGATCTCCGGCTTCGGGACTGGCTTGGCACATAGAAAGCGCTTAACAAATGCCATCATTAATATTATTATTATGAGGGACGGGGACTGCGACCCAACCTGATGATCCTGTATCTGCCCAGCACCTAGCATGGTGCTTGGCTACACATCAATCAATCAATCAATCATATTTATTGAGCGCTTATACTGTGTGCAAAGCGCTGTACTAAGTGCTTGGGAAGTACAAGTTGGCAACATATAGAGACAGTCCCTACAAAACAGTGGGCTCACAGTCTAAAAGGGGGAGACAGAACAAAACCAAACATACTAACAAAATAAAATAAATAGAATAGATATGTACAAGTTGAATAAATAAATCAATAAATAGAGTAATAAATCTGTACAAACATATATCCATATATACAGGTGCTGTGGGGAAGGGAAGGAGGTAAGATGGGGGGATGGAGATGGGGATGAGGGGGAGAGGAAGCGCTTAACACATATTGCCATTATGAAAAGCAGCATGGTATAGTGGATAGAGCATGGGCCTGGGACTCAGAAGGTCATGGGTTCTAATCCTGATTCCGCCACTTGTCTGCTGTGTGACCTTGAGCAAGTCACTTTGCTTCTCTGGGCCTCAGTTACCTCATCTGTAAAATGGGGATTGAGAATGAGCCCCACGTGGGACAGGGACTGTGTCCAACCCAATCTGCTTGCATCCACTCCAGCACTTAGTACAGTGCCTGGCACTCAGTTAAGCGCTTAACAAATACCATTATTATCTTCTAGACTGTGAGCCCGCTGTTGGGTAGGGGCCGTCTCTATATGTTGCCAACTTTTACTTCCAAAGCGCTTAGTACAGTGCTCTGCACACAGTAAGCGCTTAATAAATACAATTGAATGAATGAATACAGTGCCTGGCACACAGTTAAGCGCTTAACAAATACCATTATTATCTTCTAGACTGTGAGCCCGTTGTTGGGTAGGGACCATCTTTATATGTTGCCGGTTTGTACTTCCCAAGTGCTTAGTACAGCGCTCTGCACACAGTAAGCTCTCAATAAATACGATTGAATGAATGAATAAATGAATGAATAAATACAACTAAATGAATGAATGAATCTGTCACCATATTGTACTTCCCAAGCGCTTAGTACAGTGCTCTGCGCACAGTAAGTGCTCAATAAATACGATTGAATGGATGAATGCTATTAAAAATGATAATAACTTAGGAACACCTCCGTGTGACTCAAATCTAACATCTCAGAGAATCAATTACAATCAACAGTGGTATTTATAATAATAATAATAATAATAATAATAATAATAATAATGGCATTTATTAAGCACTCGCTAGGTGCCCTAGTGTGACTGTGAGCCCCCCGTGGGACAACCTGTTCACCTTGTAACCTCCCCAGCGCTTAGAACGGTGCTTGGCACGTAGTAAGCGCTTAATAAATGCCATCATCATTATTATTAGGTGCCAAGCACTTGGGGGAGTCCAATATAACAGAGGTGGTGGACGCGTTCCCTGCCCATAAGGCGCTTACAGTGTAGCTCACGATAAGGGTGGACAAATGACAATCTGTAAAATGGGGAAGTCAATCCCCGTTCTCCCTCCCGCTTTGACTGTGGGCCCCGTGTGTGATCCGATGGTATTTTCCCCAGTGTTTAGAGCTCCCCAGTGTCAAGCGCTTAGTACAGTGCTCTGCACACAGTAAGCGCTCAATAAATACGATTGATTGATTGATTGATTTAGCACAGTGCTTGGCACAGAGAGATCTGTATCATCTTCTTGCCTCGACGTTTATGCTGCGTCCACTCAGTTCGCTGGAGTGGCCAAATCTCCCCCGCAATCCGGAGGCCCCCGGCATAATAATGATAAGAACAATAATCACCATCATGGTATTTGTTAAGCGCTTAGTAAGTACGTGCCAGGCACTGTACTAAGCGCTGGGGTGGATCCGAGCAAATCGGGTTGGACACAGTCCCTGTCCCACGGGGGGCTCCCAGTCTCAATCCCCATTTTCCAGATGAGGGAACTGAGGCCCAGAGAAGTAAAGTGACCTGCCCCAAGGTCACACAGCAGACAAGTGGCGGAGCGGGATTAGAACCCACGACCTTCTGACTCCAGGCCCTCCACCACGCTGCTTCCCTTGTATCGACTCCAGCGCTCAGACCAGTGGTTGACGCATAGTAAGCGCTTAACAAGTCCCGAAATTATCATTATTATCCAGCCTTGAGTGTCCCGGAGCTGTCTGATCAATCAATCAATCAATGGTATTTATTGAGCGTTTACTGTGTGCAGAGCACTGTACTGAGCGCTTGGGAAGGCCAAGTTGGCAACATCTAGAGACGGTCCCGACCCAACAGCGGGCTCACGGACTAGAAGCGGGAGACAAAGAAACAAAACAAAACATATTAACAAAAT
This sequence comes from Tachyglossus aculeatus, assembly GCF_015852505.1. Classification (NCBI taxonomy): domain Eukaryota; kingdom Metazoa; phylum Chordata; class Mammalia; order Monotremata; family Tachyglossidae; genus Tachyglossus; species Tachyglossus aculeatus. The sequence continues at coordinate 10,202,012 of NC_052070.1, forward strand.
AAAATAAATGGAAGAAATATGTCGTACCCACCCTGCCCACCGTGGATGAGCAGCGAGCGGGCAAGGGGCACGGCCATCTGTGGAGATGGATAAGACGGACAGAGAAGCAGCGTGGCTCAGTGGAAAGAGCCCGGGCTTTGGAGTCAGAGGTCATGGGTTCAAATCCCGGCTCCACCAATTGCCTGCTGTGTGACTTTGGCAAGTCACTTCACTTCTCTGGGCCTCAGTTCCCTCGTCTGGAAAACGGGGATGAAGACTGTGAGCCCCCCGTGGGACAACCCGATCACCTTGTGATCTCCCCAGCGCTTAGAACGGTGCTTGGCACATAGTAAGCGCTTAATAGATGCTATCATTATTAGTATAATAATAACAGAGGAGCAGCGTGGCTCAGTGGAGAAGGGCACGGGCTTTGGAGGCAGAGGTCATGGGTTCGAATCCCGGCCCCGCCACATGTCTGCTGTGTGACCTTGGGCAAGTCACTTCACTTCTCCGAGCCTCAGTGACCTCATCTGCAAAAGGGGGATTAAGACTGTGAGCCCCACGTGGGACAACTTGATCACCTTGTATCCACCCCCAGCGCTTAGACTGCACATAGTAAGCGCTTACCAAATGCCATTATTATTATTATTATTATAAGAGGCCTCCACAGCCTCCCCTGGGGGGCCTGTCCGCGACGGTGGAAAGTTCTGGATCGAGGCAGGCCCGTCCCGGCTCTCGTTGGCATCACGGGCGAGGTGGCTCGTCCCTCCCAGAGCGCCCAGAGCCCTCCCACCGTGCCCCCCATGCCCCTGCCAGCCCTCCCTGGGGATGGTGGGCAGTGCCAGGACACCCGGCCGACACAGAGCAGTCGTCATCCCGTGGGGTCTCCTCCAGTTTCGCCGCCGGCCCGCGAGGTCAGGACGGGGGTCAATGCCGGAATCCCCTGCCTCCGTCCCGGCAGCCTCGGGGAAGGGACCGGTCATCGCCCCCGCGACGGGGGCCACTCACCGATCCACGGACGAGACCTCCTTCCCTCTGGGACCGGGCTCTGCTGCGTCTGGAGGAGAAATACCAGAGAGAATTTAAAAGCTCAGGGCGGCCCTCCGCTCCAGGCCAGCCCCTAAAAAGGCTAAGCGCCGGCCTGCTGACCGCATGGCCATATAAGGCCTTCTATCCCGATATCCCGGAGCCGGGAGAGGAGCGGATTACCCCTGGAAAAATGGGCGCAGATCATGACAACCCCCCGCTGCCGGCGGGACTCTTCCTTTTCTGCTTTACTTGGATAAACAGGGCCCGCACAAGTCCTTATAAGCTGCCTCGGGGACGGGGCGGAAGAACCGTCGACGACTCCCGGGACAGAAGGATACCAAGAATGGCAGTGGGGGGCTACCCTGCCTCTCGGCCCCCACCTCTCCGACTCCCGCAGGGGGGAGAGGAGGCCCCGTCTCCCCACCCCGGACCGCACGGAAACCAGGGACGGCGGTTGGGGCGGCCGGGAGGGCGGGTATTTACTGAACGCTTAGTAAGAATTGATAATAATTGCGGCCTTGGTTAAGCGCTTACTGTACGCCGGGCCCGGTGCCTAGCGCTGAGGGTGGAGAGGAGCAAATCAGGTTGGACGCGGACCCTGTCGATCAATCAATCAATCAATCAATCATATTTATTGAGCGCTTACTATGTGCAGAGCACTGTACTAAGCGCTTGGGAAGTACAAATTGGCAACATATAGAGACAGTCCCTACCCAACATTGGGCTCACAGTCTAAAAGCCTGTCCCGCCTGTAACTCACTGTCTTCATCCCCTTTTTACAGAGGAGGGAACTGAGGCCCAGAGAAGTGAGGTGACTTGCCCAAGGCCACACAGCAGACAAGTGGCGGAGTCGGGATTAGAACCCACGACCTTCTGACTCCAGGCCCTCCACCACGCTGCTTCCCTTGTACCGACTCCAGCGCTCAGGACAGTGGTTGACGCATAGTAAGTGCTTAACTAGTCCCGAAATTATCATTATTCCCCCAGCCTTGAGTGTCCCGGAGCTGTCTGATCAATCAATCAATCAATCGTATTTATTGAGCGGTTACTGTGTGCAGAGCACTGTACTAAGCGCTTGGGAAGTACGAGTTGCTTCCTGTGGGCAGAGCGCCGCACTGAGGGCTAGAACACTGTACTGAGTGCTCGATTGATGATGAGGATGGTGTTTGTTAAGTGTTTATTATGTGCCAAGCACTGTTCTAAGCCCTGGGATAGATACAGGCTAATCATCATCATCATCATCAATCGTATTTATTGAGCGCTTACTGTGTGCAGCGCACTGTACTAAGCGCTTGGGAAGTACAAATTGGCAACATATAGAGACAGTCCCTACCCAACAGTGGGCTCACAGTCTACAAGGGGGAGACAAAACCAAACATACTAACAAAATAAAATAAATAGAATAGATATGTACAAGTAAAATAAATAAATAGAGTAATAAATATGTACAAACATATATCCATATATACAGGTGCTGTGGGGAAGGGAAGGAGGTAAGATGGGGGGGGGGACACGGTCCCCGTCCCACAGAGAGCTCCTAGTTTTAATCCCCGTTTTACAGACGAGGGAACTGAGGCCCAGAGAACTTAAGTGACTTGTCCAAGGTCACACAGCAGACAAGTGAACAGAGAAGCTGCGTGGCTCAGCGGAAAGAGCCCGGGCTTTGGAGTCAGAGGTCATGGGTTCAAATCCCAGCTCCGCCAATTGTCAGCTGGGTGACTTGGGACAAGTCACTTCACTGCTCTGGGCCTCAGTTCCCTCATCTGGAAAACGGAGATGAAGACTGTGAGCCCCCCGTGGGACAACCTGATCACCTTGTGACCTCTCCAGCGCTTAGAACAGTGCCTTGCACATAATAATAATAATGATAGCATTTATTAAGCGCTTACTATGTGCAAGGCACTGTTCTAAGGGCCGGGGAGGTTACAAGGTGATCAGGTTGTCCCACATGGGGCTCACAGCCTTCATCCCCATTTTATAGATGAGGTAACAGGCACAGAGAAGTGAAGTGACTCACCCCAAGTCACACAGCTGGCAATTGGCGGAGCCGGGATTTGAACCCATGACCTCTGATTCCAAAGCCCGGGCTCTTTCCACCGAGCCATGCTGCTTCTCTAGTAAGCGCTTAATAAATGCCATCAAAAGAGATGGCAGAGAAGAAGCGTGGCTCAGTGGAAAGAGCCCGGGCTTTGGAGCCAGAGGTCACGGGTTCAAATCCCGGCCCTGCCACTTGTCAGCTGTGTGACTTTGGGCAAGTCACTTCACTTCTCTGGGCCTCAGTTACCTCATCCGTAAAAGGGGGATTAAGACTGTGAGCCCCACGTGGGACAACGTGATTACCTTGTATCCCCCCAGTGCTTAGAACAGTGCTTTGCACATAGCAAGCGCTTAACAAATACATCATCATCACATGCCATCAAAGAAAAAAGTGACCATCACTAAATCCTGTCAGACCCCCTTTGCAACCTCCCTCCTCAAATCATCATCAATCGTATTTATTGAGCGCTTACTATGTGCAGAGCACTGGACTAAGCGCTTGGGAAGTACAAATCCCACACACAATGACTCTCCTCCTCTTCAAAGCCTCATTGAAGACCCATCTCCTCCACGAAGCCTTCCCAGATTAAGCCCCCACTTTCCCTCTTCTCCCACTCCCTTCCGTGTCACTCCGACTCGCTCCCTTTGTTCTTAGAGAAGCAGCGGAAAGAGCCCGGGCTTTGGAGTCAGAGGTCATGGGTTCAAATCCCGGCTCCGCCAATCGTCAGCTGTGTGACTCTGGGCAAGTCACTTCACTTCTTATATGTTGCCAACTTGTACTTCCCAAGCGCTTAGTACAGTGCTCTGCACACAGTAAGCGCTCAATAAATACGATTGATTGGTCCTGTGGGCCTCAGTTACCGCATCTTTAAAATGGGGATGAAGACTGCGAGCCCCCCCATGGGACAACCTGATCACCTTGTAACCTCCCCAGCGCTTAGTACAGTAAGCGCTTAATAAATGTCATTATTATTATTATTCCTCCCTCACAGCCCCACAGCACTTATGTCCACATCTATTTATTTTTTTCTACTGATGTATGCCTCCCCCCTCCAGACCATCAGCTCGTTGTGGGCAGGGAATGTGTCTGCTTCTTGTTGTATTGCCCTTTCCCAAGCGCTCAGTCCAGTGCTCCGCACACAGTAAGCACTCAATAAATACGATGGAATGAATGAATGAAGTGACCGAGTCAGGATTAGAACTCAGGTCCTTCTGACCCCCCCGAGGCCGCCGCTCTATCCACTCCATTCGTTCCCTGGTTCCGAGCGGCCGGGAGACTCTGGATTTGGCTTGGGAGTTTCCCCCTTCCTCGCCCTCCCCCCTGCCTTACCTCCTTCCCCTCCCCACGGCACCTGTATATATGCATATATGTTTGTACAGATTTATTACACTATTTATTTATTTTATTTGTACGTATTTATTCTATTTATTTAATATGTTTGGTTTTGTTCTCTGTCTCCCCCTTCTAGATTGTGAGCCCACTGTTGGGTAGGGACTGTCTCTATATGTTGCCAACTTGGACTTCCCAAGCGCTTAGTACAGTGCTCTGCACACAGTAAGCGCTCAATAAATACGATTGAATGAATGAATGAATGGAGAGAAGCGGTCACTTACCCTCTGCCCAGCTCCGTGGCTTCTCCCCGGCCACATCCAGGGAGCAGGATGGACGTCCAGTAGACGGGCGCCATGCCCACTCAGGTCCTGCCCATTCCGGCTCGGCTTCTCTCACCTTCCGCGATTGATCAAGCGATGAATCAATCATTGGGATTATAGAGTACCAACTTGTACTTCCCAACCGCTTAGTACAGTGCTCTGCACACAGTAAGTGCTCAATAAATACGATTGATGGATATAGTACTGAGTGCTTGCCTTCATTCATTCATTCATTCAATCATATTTATTGAGCACTTACTGTGTGCAGAGCACTGGACTAATAATAATAATGGCATCTGTTAAGTGCTTACTATGTGCAGAGCACTGTTCTAAGCGCTGGATACAAGGGATCAAGTTGTCCCACATGGGGCTCACAGTCTTAATCCCCATTTTACAGATGAGGTAACTGAGGCTCAGAGAAGTTAAATGAGTTGCCCAAGGTCACACAGCAGACATGTGGCAGAAGCGGGATTCGAACCCATGCCCTCTGACTCCAAAGCCCGTGCCCTTCTCCATTGAGCCACGCTGCTCCCTTGGGAAGCACAAATCGGCAACAGAGACGGTCCCTACTCAACGACGGGCTCACGGTCTAGAAGGGGGGAGACGGACAACAAAACAAGTCACTTAACTTCTCTGTGCCTCAGTTCCCTCATCTGTAAAATGGGGATGATGATGATGGCATTTGTTAAGAGCTTACTATGTTCAAAGCACTGTTCTAAGCGCTGGGGAGGTTACAAGGTGATCAGGTTGTCCCACGGGGGGCTCACAGTCTTCATCCCCATTTTACAGATGAGGGAACTGAGGCACAGAGAAGTTAAGTGACTTGCCCAAAGGCGCACAGCTGACAGTTGGCGGAGCCGGGATTTGAACCCATGACTTCTGACTCCAAAGCCCGGGCTCTATCCATCGAGCCACGCTGCTCAATGGGATGAAGACTGTGAGCCCACTGTAGGACAACCTGATCACCTTGTCACCTCTCCAGCGCTTAGAACAGTGCTTGGCACATAATAATAATAATAATAATAATGGCATTTATTAAGCGCTTACTATGTGCAAAGCACTGTTCTAAGCGCCGGGGAGGTGACAAGGTGATCAGGTTGTCCCGCGTGGGGCTCACGGTTTTAATCCTCATTTTACAGATGAGGGGACTGAGGCACAGAGACGTTCAGCGGCTTGCCCAAAGTCACCCAGCTGACAAGCGGCGGAGCCGGGATTTGAACCCATGACCTCTGACTCCAAAGCCCCGGCTCTTTCTTCTAGATTGTGAGCCCACTGTCTCTATATGTTGCCAACTTGTCCTTCCCAAGCGCTTCGTACAGTGCTCTGCACACAGTAAGCGCTCAATAAATACGATTGATTGATTGATTGATTTCCACTGAGCCACGCTTGCTTCTCAAGGACAGAAGGACATAGTAAGTGCCTAACAAACGCCATCATTATTGTTATTATTATCATTATTATTATTATTATTAAGTAGACAGGTGTCCATACCATCAACACGTCTTGTCTTCATCATCATCAATCGTATTTATTGAGCGCTTACTATGTGCAGAGCACTGTACTAAGCGCTTAGCACTTGTCTTACGCTGTTGGGTCGTCTCCGACCCATAGCGACGCCTTGGACGCATCCCAGCAGTTAGAACAGTGCTTGGCACGTAATAAGCGCTTAACAAATGCCACCATCATCATCATCATTTTTTCCTGAACATCCCGCCTCCGTTTGCCGTCGTTCTGGTGGTGGATCCACAGTTTTCCTGGGAAAAATCCGGACGTGGTTGACCACTGCCTCCTTCCGCGCGGTCAACTCGAGTCGCCGCCCTCGGCTCTCTCCCGGTGCCACCCTGAGAGGGAAACTGAGCGCTTGGAAGAGGACAATAAAATCGGGTTGGCAGACATGATCCCTGCCCATAAGGCAGTGTACTGAGCGCTTGGAAGAGGTTCTCCGAAAAGTGACGTCGTGGTTGGACCCCCCCGGGCCTGGGAGTTGTGGGTTCTAATCCCGGCTCCGCCATTTGCTGCTGTGTGACTTTGGGCAAGTCACTTCGCTTCTCTGGGCCTCGGTTCCCTCACCTGGGAAATGGGGATTGGGAGCGTGAGCCCCACGTGGGACAGGGACTGTGTCCAACCCGATTGGCTTGGATTCACCCCAGCGCTTAGTACAGTGCCTGGCACATAGTAAGCACTTAAATGCCGTTATTATTATTATTATTATTATTATTATTATTATTATTATTGACCAGCCTTCCTGGAGCCCCCAACCCACCCTTTCCCAGCCCGTCCGCAAACAGGCCCTCTGGCTCATCCCTGGGCCCGCGTCCCCATTCATTCAATCCTACTTATTGAGCTTTTGCTGTGTGCAGGGCACTGTACTGAGCGCTTGTGCGATTTACTGGCAATCAATAGCGCTTACTACTGAGAAGCAGCGTGGCTCAGCGGAAAGAGCCCGGCCTTGAGAGTCGGAGGTCATGGGTTCGTATCCCGGCTCCGCCACATGTCTGCTGTGTGACCTTGGGCAAGTCACATAACTTCTCTGAGCCTCAGTTCCCTCATCTGTAAAATGGGGATGAAGCCTGTGAGCCCCACATGGGACAAACTGATCACGTTGTATCCCCCCCAGCGCTTAGAACAGTGCTTGGCACATAGTAAGCGCTTAACAAATGCCATCATTACTATTATTACTGAGCAGGGACAGCACATGGAGCGCTCCTTCCTGACGTCACGTTCCCTCAGATTCACGGTTCATATCTCTCAAGTCAAGTCTACCCACTTCTCCGGACTCTTTTTGGACGCCTCAAGCGTCCAGTCCACTTCCTCCCCTTCCCTCGCGGGTTTCCAAGGCCCCGGGATTCAGCGCCCGGCCGAGAGGCAGGCGCGTGGTCCCTGGGGTCCCCCCCATCCCTAACCCCCTCCAGAAGAAAATCCTGCCAAGGAGCCGTGGATCGGGGCTACGATGAAAAGCCCGGGTACCAGCCCGCCAATCTCTTGGACTTCTTTCATGATGCTATTTGTTAAACGCTTCCTAGGAGCTGAGCACTGTTCTAAGCGCTGGGTTAGATCCAAGGTCACGAGGTTAATAATAAAAATAATAGTGGCATTTATTAAGCGCTTACTATGTGCAAAGCTGTTCTAAGCACTGGGGAGGCTACAAGGTGATCAGGTTGTCCCACATGGGGCTCAGTCTTCATCCCATTTTCCAGACGAGGTGACTGAGGCCCGGAGAAGTGACGCGACTCGCCCCAAGTCACACAGCTGATAAGTGGCGGAGCCGGGATTCGAACCCACGACCTCTGACTGCCAAGCCCGGGCTCTTTCCACTACGCCACCCTGCCGGGCCATCGCTTGCTGCTGCTTTTTTTTACGGTATTTGTGAAGCGCTCACTCTGCGCCGGGCACCGTACGAAGCGCCGCGGTAGATACAGGCTCATCAGGTTGGACGCAATCCCTGGCCCACATTCATTCAATCGGATTTATTGAGCGCTTACTGTGTGCAGAGCACTGTGCTAAGCACTCGGGAAGTCCAAGTTGGCAACATATAGAGACAGTCCCTACCCAATAGTGGGCTCACAGTCTAGATGAGGTCACGATCTTAATCCTCATTTTACAGATGAAGTGACTGAGGCACAGAGAAGTGTGAGCCCACTGTTGGGTAGGGACTGTCTCTATATGTTGCCAATTTGTACTTCCCAAGCGCTTAGTACAGTGCTCCGCACATAGTAAGCGCTCAATAAATACGATTGATGATGATGATGATGATGAAGTGAAGCGACTCACCCGAGGTCACACGGCCGAGAAGCATCGTGGCCTAGCGGAAGGAGCCCGGGCCCGTGAGTCGGAGGACCAGGGTTCGAATCTAGCTCTGCTGCTCACCTGCTGTGTGACCTCGGGTAAGTCACTTCACTCCTCTGGGCCTCCTTTGTAAAACCGGGATTAAATCCCTGGCTCCCTCCTATTTAGACTATGAGCTTCGTGCGGGACGGGGACGGTGTCCAAACTGAGGACCCTGTATCTACCCCACCGCTTAGGACGGTGCTTGGGATGTAGTAAGCGTAGCAACCGTGGCTCAGTGGAAAAAGCCCGGGCTTGGGAGTCAGAGGTCGTGGGTTCGAATCCCGGCTCCGCCACTTGTCAGCTGGGTGACTTTGGGCAAGTAATTTAACATCTCAGGGCCTTAGTTACCTCATCTGTAAAATGGGGATTAAGACTGTGAGCCCCCCGGGGGCAACCTGATCACCTTACAGAAGCAGCGTGGTTCAGTGGAAAGAGCACGGGCTTTGGAGTCAGAGGTCATGGGTTCGAATCCTGACTCCGCCACATGTCTGCTGTGTAACCTTGGGCAAGTCACTTAACTTCTCTGAGCCTCAGTTACCTCATCTGTAAAATGGGGATTAAGACCGTGAGCCCCACATGGGACAACCTGATCACTTTGTATCCCCCAAGCGCTTAGAACAGTGCTTTGCACATAGTAAGCGCTTAACAAATGCTAACATTATTATTATTATTATTCTCAGGGCCTTAGTTACCTCATCTGTAAAATGGGGATTAAGACTGTGAGCCCCCCGTGGGACAACCTGATCACCTTAGAGAAGCAGCGTGGCTCAGTGGAAAGAGCCCGGGCTTTGGAGTCAGAGGTCATGGGTTCGAATCCTGGCTCCGCCACATGTCTGCTGTGTAACCTTGGGCAAGTCACTTAACTTCTCTGAGCCTCAGTTACTCATCTGTAAAATGGGGATTAGGACCGTGAGCCCCACGTGGGACAACCTGATCACTTTGTATCCCCCAAGCACTTAGAACAGTGCTTTGCACATAGTAAGCGCTTAACAAATGCCATTATTATTATTATTATTCTCAGGGCCTTCGTTACCTCATCTGTAAAATGGGGATTAAGACTGTAAGCCCCCCGCGGGCAACCTGATCACCTTAGAGAAGCAGCGTGGCTCAGTGGAAAGAGCCCCGGCTTGGGAGTCAGAGGTCATGGGTTCAAATCCCAACTCCGCCAATTGCCAGCTGTGTGACTTTGGGCAAGTCACTTCACTTCTCTGGGCCTCAGTTCCCTCATCTGTAAAATGGGGATGAAGACTTTGAGCCCCCCGGGGGACAATCTGATGACCCTGTAACCTCCCCCGCGCTCAGAACAGTGCTTTGCACATAGTAAGCGCTTAATAAACGCCATCGTTACTATTAGGAGTAAGACCCGGGTCCTCTCCCGGGGCCACAGGCTCTGTCCGGCGGATCCCGGCTCTGTTCTTCGGCCACCGACCGCCCACTGTTGGGTAGGGACTGTCTCTATATGTTGCCAATTTGTACTTCCCAAGCGCTTAGTACAGTGCTCTGCACACAGTAAGCGCCCAATAAATACGATTGATGATGATGATGATGAGAGGAAGATGGACCGCGGACACGGTCGGGAGATTCCGAAATGAAGTGTCACTTTATGTAGGTCACAGGACCGGGGCCCACGTGGCAACTGCCACCACGGCCCGGGCATCATCGGGGTGCAGGGAGGGAGGGCGAAGAGATATGTATATATGTTTGTACATATTTACTGCTCTATTTATTTATTTTACTAGGACATATCTATTCTATTTATTTTATTTTGTTAGTATGTTTGGTTTTGTTCTCCGTCAACCCCTTTTAGACTGTGAGCCCACTGTTGGGTAGGGACTGTCTCTATATGTTGCCAATTTGTACTTCCCAAGCGCTTATTAGTACAGTGCTCTGCACATAGTAAGTGCTCAATAAATACGATCGATGATGATGATGATGATGATGATGAAGAGATCCGAACCATTCTCTTGGGCCGTCAGACAATGGAGGCCGCTGCCGTCCGGCTGCCTCTCCTCAGGGGCCCCGCTCGCTGTCGGGGCTGAGGAGAAGGGGCGCCGTGGGGGGACGGAGGGAGGGGAAACTGAGGCGGAAGGCGGCAACGACGGCCCGTGGTCATCAGCACGGTAGAGGGCCGCTCCGCTCCGCGCCCGCTGGACTCCTTTCCGAGCCGGAGTTTTCCGAAGGCCTTCCCGCCCCGTGTCCGGCGTCCGGCGGGGCTCCTCCTGCCCGTCGGGTCCCATCCCGGCCTCCCTTCACCCCCCACCACCCATCTAACGATCCAAGTGGGTTTAATTGATAACAGTAATAACTGTGGTATTCGTTAAGCACTTACTATGTGCCAGACACTGTACTGAGCGCTGGGTTAGGTTCGGGGACTGGCACTGTTGATTGTTGTACTTTCCCAAACGCTCAGTACAGGAGGTAAAATCAAAGCTCAATAAATACGGTTGAATGAATGAAGATAATCAGATCTTCCCAGGTCCCTGTCCCCCTACGGGGCTCACAGTCTTCATCCCCATTTTACAGTTGGGGTGATTGAGGTACAGAGAAGTCCTTTTATCATCATCAATCGTATTTATTGAGCGCTTACTATGTGCAGAGCACTGTACTAAGCACTTGGGAAGTACAAATTAGACTGTGAGTCCTTTTAGACTGTGAGCCCACTGTCGGGTAGGGACCGTCTCTATATGTTGCCAATTTGTACTTCCCAAGCACTTAGTACAGTGCTCTGCACCCAGTAAGCGCTCAATAAATACGATTGATGATCTAGGGAAGCAGCGTGGCTCAGTGGAAAGAGCCCGGGCTTTGGAATCAGAGGTCGTGGGTTCAAATCCCGGCTGCTCCGCCACTTGTCAGCTGGGTGGCCTTGGGCGATAATAATAATAATGGCATTTGTTAAGCGCTTACTATGTGCAAAGCACTGTTCGAAGCGCTGGGGGGATACAAGGTGATGAGGTGGTCCCACGTGGGGCTCACAGTCTTCATCCCCATTTTACAGATGAGGTAACTGAGGCCCAGAGAAGTGAAGTGACTTGCCCAAAGTCACACAGCTGACAATTGGCGGAGCCGGGACTTGAACCCATGACCTCTGACTCCAAAGCCCGGGCTCGTTCCATTGAGCCACGCTGCTTCTCATATAGAGACAGTCCCTACCCAACAGTGGGCTCACAGTCTAGAAGGGGGAGACAGAGAACAAAACCAAACATACTAACAAAATATAATAAATACAATAGATATGTACAAGTAAAATAAATAGAGTAATAAATATGTACCAAGCATATATCCATATATACAGGTGCTGTGGGGAAGGGAAGAAGGTAAGATGGGGGGGATGGAGAGGGGGACGAGGGGAATTGGGAAGGATTCATTCATTCAATCGTATTTATTGAGTGCTTCCTGTGTGCAGAGCACTGTACTGAGCGCTTGGGAAGTCCAAGTCGGCAACATCTAGAGACGGTCCCTACCCCACAGCGGGCTCATGGTCTAGAAGGGGGAGACAGAGAACAAAACCAAACATACTAACAAAATAAAGTAAGTAGAATAGATATGTACAAGTAAAATAGAGTAATAAATCTGTACAAACATATATCCATATGTACAGGTGCTGTGGGGAAGGGAAGGAGGTAAGATGGGGGGATGGAGAGGGGGACGAGGGGAATTGGGAAGGATTCATTCATTCAATTGTATTTACTGAGCGCTTACTGTGTGCAGAGCACTGTACTAAGCGCTTGGGAAGTCCAAGTCGGCAACATCTGGAGACGGTCCCTACCCCACAGAGGGCTCACGGTCTAGAAGGGGGAGACGGAGACCAAAACCACACGTACTAACAAAATAAAGTAAGTAGAATAGATACGTACAAGTAAAAGAGAGTAATGAATCCGTACAAACGTCTATCCCTATATCCAGGTGCTGTGGGGAAGGGAAGGAGGTGAGATGGGGGGGGGGACGGAGAGGGGGACGAGGGGGAGCGCTCCACAGAGACGCACACACACACACACACGTACGTGTGCCTCCACAAGAATCATCGTAATAACGGCATTTATTGAGCGCTCACAACGTGCCGAGCACCGTTCGAAGCGCCGGGCGCCGTTCCCAGCGCCCGCGCCCGCCCCGCCCCGCGGGAAAGGACGGGACTTCGTGGAGACCTCGGGTGACGAAGTGGAGATGCCCGAGCCGGGCCTCCGTCTCCCCCAGCGCTGCCCGCCGATGCCCTCCGTCCATCCGCCCGTGGCGGCGGCTGCTCCCCGACCGGCCGACGGGCCGAGCCCGGTCCGGGGCCCTCGGGGCCGGTGACCCCGACAGAAGGGGAAGGGTGGTGGCCGGCCGGGGCGCGGGGCTCTCCTTCGGGGCCGGAGCTGGGGGGGCGTCCCGGGGCCAGCCCGTCCGTGGGCGCTGCGCGGCGGGCCCCGCCTCACCGGAGGTCCTCGACGGCGACCGCCCGGTCCGCCACCAGCACGTGGCTGCAGCTCTGCGCGCCGCCGACGAGGGAAGGAGGGAGACGGAAGGCTGAGGCCCGCGGGACGCCACGCGCCCCGGTTCCTCCCGACCCCAGGCCGGTCTCCGCACGGCGGCGGGGACAGCGGCGGGGACAGCGGCGGGGGACCTTCGGCCCTCGCTGGGCCTCCGTTCGGCCGTCAGGACGGGCGGCCCTGCCCGGGCGGGAGAGGGCCGTGGGACCGTCTCCACCTGTTACCGACTTTTGGACTTCCCGAGCGCTCAGTCCAGTGCTCTGCACACAGTAAACGCTCAATAGATACAACTGAATGAATGAACGGTATTTTCCGAGCGCTTAGTCCGGTGCTCTGCACACGGTACGCGCTCAATCCCTACGATTGAATGAATGAATGAATGAATGGCATTTTCCAAGCGCCTAGTAGAGTGCTCTGCTCACAGTAAGCGCTCAATCCATACGATTGAATGAATGAATGAATTGTACTTTCCGAGCGCTTAGTCCAGTGCTCTGCACACAGTAAGCGCTCAATTCATAGGATTGAATGAATGAATGAACTGTACTTTCCGAGCGCTCAGTCCAGTGCTCTGCTCATGGTGCACGCTCAGTCCGTACGATTGAATGAATGAATGAATTGTACTCTCCGAGCGCTTAGTCCAGTGCTCTGCACACGGTCAGCGCTCAAGCCGTACGATTGAATGAATGAACGAATGGTATTTTCCGAGCGCTTAGTCCAGTGCTCTGCACACGGTCAGCGCTCAAGCCGTACGATTGAATGAATGAATGAATGGTATTTTCCGAGCGCTTAGTCCAGTGCTCTGCACACGGTCAGCGCTCAATCCGTACGACTGAATGAATGAATGAACTGTATTTTCGGAGCGCTTAGTCCAGTGCTCTGCACACGGTCAGCGCTCAAGCCGTACGATTGAATGAATGAATGAATGGTATTTTCCAAGCACTTAGTCCAGTGCTCTGCTCACGGTACGCACTCAATCCATTCGATTGAATGAATGAATGAACTGTACTTTCCGAGCGCTTAGTCCAGTGCTCTGCACACGGTCAGCGCTGAAGAAGCCGTACGATTGAATGAATGAATGAATTGTACTTTCCGAGCGCTTAGTCCAGTGCTCTGCACACGGTCAGCGCTCGAGCCGTACGATTGAATGAATGAATGAATTGTACTTTCCGAGCGCTTAGTCCAGTGCTCTGCACACGGTCAGCGCTCAAGCCATACAACTGAATGAATGAATTGTACTCTCCGAGCGCTTAGTCCAGTGCTCTGCACACGGTCAGCGCTCAAGCCGTACGACTGAATGAATGAATGAACTGTATTTTCGGAGCGCTTAGTCCAGTGCTCTGCACACGGTCAGCGCTCAATCCGTACGATTGAATGAATGAATGAATTGCATTTTCCGAGCGCTCAGTCCAGTGCTCTGCATACGGTCAGTGCTCAATCCGTACGACTGAATGAATGAATGAATGAATTGTATTTTCAGAGCGCTTAGTCCAGTGCTCTGCACACGGTCAGCGCTCAAGCCGTACGATTGAATGAATGAATGAACTGTACTTTCCGAGCGCTTAGTCCAGTGCTCTCCTCATGGTACGTGCTCAATCCATTCGATTGAATGAATGAATGAATTGTACTTTCCGAGCCCTTAGTCCAGTGCTCTGCACACGGTCAGCGCTCGAGCCGTACGATTGAATGAATGAATGAATTGTACTTTCCGAGTGCGTAGTCCAGTGCTCTGCACACGGTCAGCGCTCAAGCCGTACGACTGAATGAATGAATGAATTGTACTTTCCGAGCGCTTAGTCCAGTGCTCTGCACACGGTCAGCGCTCAAGCCGTACGACTGAATGAATGAATGAATTGTACTTTCCGAGCGCTTAGTCCAGTGCTCTGCACACGGTCAGCGCTCGAGCCGTACGATTGAATGAATGAATGAATTGTACTTTCCGAGCGCGTAGTCCAGTGCTCTGCACACGGTCAGCGCTCAAGCCGTACGACTGAATGAATGAATGAATTGTACTTTCCGAGCGCTTAGTCCAGTGCTCTGCACACGGTCAGCGCTCAAGCCATACAACTGAATGAATGAATTGTACTCTCCGAGCGCTTAGTCCAGTGCTCTGCACACGGTCAGCGCTCAAGCCGTACGATTGAATGAATGAATGAATTGTACTTTCCGAGCGCTTAGTCCAGTGCTCTGCACACGGTCAGCGTTCAATCCGTACGATTGAGTGAATGAATGAATTGTATTTTCCGAGCGCTTAGTCCAGTGCTCTGCACACGGTCAGCGCTCAAGCCGTACGATTGAATGAATGAATGAGTGGTATTTTGCGAGCGCTTAGTCCAGTGCTCTGCACACGGTCAGCACTCAAGCCGTACGATTGAATGAATGAATGAATTGTACTTTCCGAGCGCTTACTCCAGTGCTCTGCTCACGGTACGCGCCCAATCCATTCGATTGAATGAATGAATGAATTGTACTTTCCGAGCGCTTAGTCCAGTGCTCTGCACACGGTCAGCGGTCAAGCCGTACGATTGAATGAATGAATGAATTGTACTTTCCAAGCGCTTAGTCCAGTGCTCTGCTCACGGTACGTGCTCAATCCATTCGATTGAATGAATGAATGAATGGTATTTTCCGAGCGCTTAGTCCAGTGCTCTGCACACGGTCAGCGCTCAAGCCGTACGATTGAATGAATGAATGAATTGTACTTTCCGAGCGCTTAGTCCAGTGCTCTGCTCACGGTACGCGCTCAATCCATTCGATTGAATGAATGAATGAATTGTACTTTCCAAGCGCTTAGTCCAGTGCTCTGCACATGGTCAGCGCTCAATCCGTACGATTGAATGAATGAATGAATTGTATTTTCCAAGCGCTTAGTCCAGTGCTCTGCACACGGTCAGCGCTCAAGCCGTACGATTGAATGAATGAATGAATTGTACTCTCCAAGCGCTTAGTCCAGTGCTCTGCACACGGTCAGCGCTCAATCCGTACGATTGAATGAATGAATGAATTGTACTCTCCAAGCGCTTAGTCCAGTGCTCTGCACACGGTCAGCGCTCAAGCCATACGACTGAATGAATGAATTGTACTCTCCGAGCGCTTAGTCCAGTGCTCTGCACACGGTCAGCGCTCAAGCCGTACGATTGAATGAATGAACGAATGGTATTTTCCGAGCGCTTAGTCCAGTGCTCTGCTCACGGTACGCGCTCAATCCATTCGATTGAATGAATGAATGAATTGTACTTTTCGAGCGCTTAGTCCAGTGCTCTGCACATGGTCAGCTCTCAATCAGTATGACTGAATGAATGAATAGTATTTTCCAAGCACTTAGTCCAGTGCTCCGCCCACGGTAAGCGTTCAATAAATATGACTGAATGAATGAACTGTACTTTCCGAGCGCTCAGTCCCGTGCTCTGCACACGGTAAGCGCTCAATCCATCCGACTGAATGACTTGCATTTTCCAAGCACTTAGTCCAGTGCTCCACACCCGGTAAGCGTTCAATAAATACGACTGAATGGAAGAACTGTACTTTCCTAGTGCTCGGTCCAGTGCTCCGCACGCGGTAAGCGCTCAATCCACCCGAGCGAATGAATGACTTGTATTTTCCAAGCGCCCGGTCCAAGCACATGGTAAGCGCTCGATAAATACCACTGAATGAGTGAACGGTGAGCGCTCGGTAAATACGACCGAATGAATGAACGGTAAGCGTTCGATAAATACGATTGAATGAATGAATGAATGGTAAGCGCTCGATAAATACGATTGAGTGAATGAACGGTACTTTCCAAGCGCTCAGTCCAGTGCTCCGCACACGGTAAGCGCTCGATAAATACGACTGAACGAAGGAATGAATGAAAGCCAATGGCCCCGGGGGGGACGCCCGAGCCCCCTTCTCCGTGGTGGGGCTCCGTTCCTCCAACTGACCCTCCCCGGGTCGGACGGGGGGCCGAGAGGGGCGCGGGACTCACGCAGAAGAGCGGCGGGTCTTTGCCGTGGGGATGGAAGCCTTTCTCTCGGCAGGAAGAGATCTCGTCCAGCCCGTGGTCCGTCAGCTGAAAGAAGCCGGTTCTGAAACCAAAGGCAGGCGGTCGGTCCTACTTATTGGGCGCTCGCTGGGTGCGAAGCGCTTGGGGGAGGACGGCACGACACTAAACAGACACGTCCCCTGCCCGCGAGGTCCGGTGGCCACCCCCAGTGCCCTGATTATGCTGGTATCTGTTCAAAGCTTCCTGTGTACCTAGCACTGCTCTAAGCGCTGGGGTAGATACAAGGTTAGCCCCCGTGGGGCTCACAGTCTTAGCCCCCACTTTACAGATAATAATAATAATAATAATTGGCATTTGTTAAGCGCTTACTATGTGCAAAGCACCGTTCTAAGCGCTGGGGAGGATACAGGTGATCAGGTTGTCCCACGTGGGGCTCACAGCCTTCATCCCCATTTTCCAGATGAGGGAACTGAGGCCCAGAGAAGTGAAGGGACTTGCCCAAAGTCACCCAGCCAACAAGTGGCGGAGCCAGGGTTTGAACCCATGACCTCAGACTCCAAAGCCCGGGCTCTTTCCACTAAGCCACGCTGCTTCTCTCTCTTGCCCCAAGTCACACACCTGATAATCATAATAATAATCATGGTATTTGTTAAGCTCTTACTATGTGCAAAGCACCGTGCTAAGCGCTGGGGGGATGCAAGGTGATCAGGTTGTCCCACGGGGGGCTCACAGTCTTCACCCCCATTTTTCAGGTGAGGTCACTGAGGCCCAGAGAAGTGAAGCGGCTCGCCCCAAGTCACACAGCTGATGTGGCGGAGCCAGGATTCGAACCCACAATCTCTGACTCCCAAAACCCGGGCTCGCTCCACTTGGCCAGGCCGCTTCCCCTTAGCTCATTCGCGTCCCGGGCCTCGACCTCGCCAGTCGGGAAGACGAAGCCACGGGGCCGCTTGTCTGCCGTGTGGCCTTGGACAAGTCACTTCACTTCAATCAATCAATCAGTCGCATTTATTGAGCACTTACTGTGCGCAGAGCACTGTACTAAGCGCTTGGGAAGTACAAGTTGGCAACATATAGAGACAGTCCCTACCCAACAGTGGGCTCACAGTCTAAAAAGACTTCTCTGTACCTCAATCACCCCAACTGTAAAATGGGGATGAAGACTGTGAGCCCCGTGGGGGGACAGGGACCTGGGAAGATCTGATTATCTTCATTCATTCAACCGTATTTATTGAATTTTGATTTTACCTACTGTACTGAGCGCTTGGGAAAGTACAACAATCAACAGTGCCGGTCCCCGAACCTAACCCAGCGCCCAGTACAGTGTCTGGCACATAGTAAGTGCTTAACGAATACCACAGTTATTACTGTTATCATTAAACCCACTTGGATCGCTTGGATCGGAGAAGCAGCGTGGCTCAGTGGAAAGAGCCCGGGCTTTGGAGTCAGAGGTCATGGGTTCAAATCCCGACCCCCCCAGCTGTCAGCTGTGTGACTCTGGACAAGTCACTTCACTTCTCTGTGCCTCAGTGACCTCATTTGCAAAATGGGGATTAAGACTGTGAGCCGGCTGTGGCACAGCCCGATCACCTTGTAACCTCCCCAGCGCTTAGAACGGTGCTTTGCACATAGTAAGCGCTTAATAAATGCCATCATCGTTATTATTTTTATCATTATTATCGCTCCAAATCCCTTCCTTCCTCCCCAAGCCCCTGAGATGAGGGTCCGGAGCCTCTCTGAGCAGAAGGAGCTGGGAGGCAGGGCTGGGGAAATTCATTCATTCATTCAATCGTATTTACTGAGAGCTTACTGTGTGCAGAGCACTGGACTAAGCGCTTGGGAAGTCCAAGTTGGCAACATGTAGAGACGGTTCCTACCCAACAGCGGGCTCACAGTCTAGAAGTGTGGGAAATCTGGCCCAACAGAGGCCACGGAAGGTCCTGTGACGAGGCGGCGTCACACTCGGGGCCCTTCCCTGCCGCCCGGTTGTCAAAGCCGTTGCTTTCCGACCTCCGGAAGTGAACTCATCCCGAGGAGGATTTTTCGGGTGGATGGTTGAGGGGGGAAAAAGGAATGAAAAAGGGTCAAGAGAACGCACCCCACGTCCCATCTTATTTTACTTGTACATATCTATTCTATTTATTTTATTTTGTTAATATGTTTGGTTTTGTTCTCTGTCTCATCATCATCATCATCAATCGTATTTATTGAGCGCTTACTGTGTGCAGAGCACTGTACTAAGCGCTTGGGAAGTACAAGTCGGCAACATATAGAGACAGTCCCTACCCAACAGTGGGCTCACAGTCTAAAAGGGGGAGACAGAGAAGAAAACCAAACATACTAACAAAATAAAATAGAATAGATATGTACAAGTAAAATAGAGTAATAAATCTGTACAAACATATATACATATATACAGGTGCTGTGGGGAAGGGAAGGAGGTAAGATGGGGGGGATGGAGAGGGGGACGAGGGGGAGAGGAAGGAAGGGGCTCAGTGTGGGAAGGCCTCCTGGAGGAGGTGAGCTCTCAGTAGGGCCTTGAAGGGAGGAAGAGAGCTAGCTTGGCGGATGGGCAGAGTCTCTCCCTTCTAGACTGTGAGCCCACTGTTGGGTAGGGACTGTCTCTATATGTTGCCAACTTGTACTTCCCAAGCGCTTAGTCCAGTGCTCCGCACACAGTAAGCGCTCAATAAATACGATTGACTGATTGATTGATGGATCAATCCCTTTTTAATGATGGATCTCCCCCTTTTAGACTGTGAGCCCACTGTTGGGTAGGGGCTGTCTCTATATGTTGCCAATTTGTACTTCCCAAGTGCTTAGTACAGTGCTCTGCACATAGCACTCAATAAATACGATTGATGATGATGATGATGGATGCACGGCGGATGGGGCAGCCCAGTGGTGTTGAGGGTGGGGCCGCTGAGGCCGGTTTCCGACACTGCCTCTGAGGGTTTGGTTTTTTATTAACTGTATCTGTCGAGCGCTTACTCTGGGCCGGGCCCCGTACTGAGCGCTGGGGTGGAGACGCGCTAAGCGGGTTGGACCTAGTCCCGGGCCCCCGTGGGGCTCCCAGTCTTCATCCCCATTTTACAGAGGAGGTCACCGAGGCATAGAAGTCAAGCGGCCTGCCCGGTCACCAGGCGGACAAGTGGCGGAGCCAGGATTAGAACCCAGGTCCTTCTGTCTCCCAGGCCCGGGCTCTACCCACTAGGCCACACCGCTTCTCGTTGCCCAAGATAAGCCCCCCTGACGGGCAGGACAGGGCGAAAACCGGAACTCGCCAGTTCCGCATCTTGCGTGTGGACTTTCCAGTTTAGATTGTTTTCCTTACAGTCCTCTCCCTTGGCATTCTGTGCCTCCGAGGGGGCATGCTGGCATCAACTCTAGGAATTTTTTTTTATGGTGATATTTGTTGTTGCTGTTACGGTATTTGCTAAGCACTTGCTGGGTAACATCATCATCATCATCATCAATCGTATTTATTGAGCGCTTACTATGTGCAGAGCACTGTACTAAGCGCTTGGGAAGTACAAATTGGCAACATATAGAGACAGGCACTGTTCTAAGCGCTGGGGTAGCTGCAATTTAATCAGGTTGCTTTGACAAACCCACTTAGTTCAGCTAAACGTCTACAACATATTGCATGTGCAAAAGATTTACAGTTAAAACCATATAAAAAAGTACAAGCTACCTCAATTCGTTACCTGATTGCTTATGTCACTCCAACGATGGAGAAAATCAAACCCCAGATAAAAACTGTACAGTGTGCTTGGATAATATACATCTTTTTAAAAAAGATAAGGTTGGACACGGTCCCTGACCCCGCATAGGGCTCACAATCTCCGTCCCCGTTTTACAGGTGAGGGAACTGAGGCCCCATCTTTCATTCATTCAGTCATTCAGTCGTATTTATTGAGCGCTTACTGTGTGCGGAGCACTGTACTAAGCGCTTGGGAAGCACAAGTTGGCAAAACATAGAGATGGTCCCTACCCAACAGTGGGCTCACGGTCTAGGAGGGGGAGACAGAGAAGCAAACAAAACATATTAACAGAATAAAATAAATAGAATAAATATGTACAAGTAAAATAAATAAATAAACTTTCCTCATCTCCCACTCCCTTATTTTTTTAATGGCATTTATTAAGTGCTTACTATGTGCAAAGCACTGTTTTAAGCGCTGATTTGCTCCCTTTGCTCTTCCCCCTGTCCCAGCCCCAAAGCCCTCGTAAGTGCACAGCTGTAACTTTATTTATCCCTTTGCTCTTCCCCTCCCGCGGCACTTATGTTCAAATCCGTAATTTTATTTACTTGTACTGATGTCTGTCTCCCCCACGCCAGACCGTGAGCTCATTGTGGGCAGGGAATGTGACCGTTTTGTGGTAGTGTACTTTCCCAAGCGCTTAGTGCAGCGCTCTGCAAGCGGTAAGCGCTCAATAAATACGATCGAATGGATGAATGAACCAGTCTGAGATCGCACGGCGGACGAGCGGCGGAACCGGGATTCGAATCCAGGTCCTCTGACGCCCAATCCCCGGGCTCTTTCCACTAGGCCCCGCTGTTTTCCCGGAGCATGAACGTAAGTGGTTTTGGGGTCAACAAAGAGTTTGCTGGAGGTGGCTGCCAGGAGGCACCGGAGAGGGAAGCGCCGATGTCCATATCTGTCGTTGATTTATTTCCATTAATGTCTGTCTCCCCCTCTAGGCTGTCAGCTCGGTGTGGGCAGGGAATGTGACTGTCCCAAGAGCTTAGGACGGTGCTTTGTGCATGGTAAGTGCTCAATAAATCCACCCTACTCTGTCTATCATTTAGCAGGAGAGCCGGGAACAAGACTTCAGACTCCTGACTCCCAGCCGTCTCCTTCTAAGCACAAATAACAGCTTCGTCATTGTGCCCCGATCACATCTCTCTCGCCACGGATCCCTTTCCCACGCCCTCCCCTTAGCCTGGAACTCCGTGCTCCTCTACGGACACCAGACCACCACGCTCTTCGGCATCACCAGATCTACATCTCCGTCCCTGCTCTCTCTTCCCCTCCCTCCAGGCTCGTATCTCCTCCTGCCTTCAGGACATCTCCATCTGGATGTCTGCCCGCCATCTAAAACTCAATATGTCCAAGACTGAACTCCTTATCTTCCCTCCCAAACCCTGCCGTCTCCCTCATCATCATCATCATCAATCGTATTTATTGAGCGCTTACTATGTGCAGAGCACTGTACTAAGCGCTTGGGAAGTACAAATTGGCAACGTATAGAGACATTGCCCTACCCAACAGTGGGCTCACAGTCTAAAAGGGGGAGACAGAGAACAAAACCAAACATACTAACAAAATAAAATAAATAGAATAGATATGTACAAGTAAAATAAATAAATAAATAAATAGAGTAATAAATATGTACAAACATATATACATATATACAGGTGCTGTGGGGAAGGGAAGGAGGTAAGATGGGGGGATGGAGAGGGGGACGAGGGGGAGAGGAAGGAAGGGGCTCAGTGTGGGAAGGCCTCCTGGTGGAGGTGAGCTCTCAGTAGGGCCTTGAAGGGAGGAAGAGAGCTAGCTTGGCGGATGGGCAGAGGGAGGGCATTCCAGCCCCGGGGGATGACGTATCACCATACGGTGACTTTCCCATCTCTGTTGATGGCACTACCATCCTTCCCGTCTCACGAGCCCACAACCTTGGCGTCATCCTCGACTCCGCTCTCTCATTCACCCCGCACATCCGATCCGTCACCAAACCCTGCCGGTCTCACCTCCACAACATCGCCGAGATCTGCCCTTTCCTCTCCATCCAAACCGCTACCGTGCTGGTTCAATCTCTCATCCTACCCCGACTGGATGACAGCATTGGCCTCCTCTCTGATCTCCCATCTTCCTATCTCTCCCCGCTTCCATCTATACTTTACGTTGCTGCCTGGATCATCTTTGTGCAGAAACGCCCTGGGCATGTTACTCCCCTCCTCAAAAATCTCCAGTGGCTACCAATCAATCTGCGCAACAGGCAGTAACTCCTCACCCTCGGCTTCAAGGCTGCCCATCACCTCGCCCCATCCTCTCTCACGTCCTTTCTGTCCCTCTCCAGCCCAGCCCGCACCCTCCGCTCCTCGGCCGCCGCTCACCTCCTCACTGGGCCTCGTTCTCGCCCATCCCGCCGTCGACCCCTGGCCCACGTCCTTCCCCTAGCCTCGAATGCCTTCCCTCCACATATCCGCCAAGCTAGCTCTCTTCCTCCCTTCAAAAACCTACTGAAAGCTCACCTCCTCCAGAAGGCCTTCCCAGACTGAGCCCCCTTTTTCCTCTCCTCCTTCCCATCCCCCCCCCACCTCCTTCCCCTCCCCCCAGCACTTGTATATATTTGTACAGATTTAATACTCTATTGATTTTATTCATTCATTCATTCAATCGTATTTATTGAGTGCTTACTGTGTGCACAGCACTGGACTAAGCGCTTGGGAAATACAAGTTGGCAACATATAGATATAGTCCCTACCCAACAGCGGGCTCACAATCTGGAAGGGGGAGACAGACAACAAAACGAAACATGTGGACAGGTGTCAACAGAATAAACAGAAATAAAGCTAGATGCACATCATTAACAAAATTAATAGAATACTTAATATGTACAAGTAAAATAAATAGATTAATAAATCTGTACAAATATATATACAGGTGCTGTGGGAAGGGGAAGGAGGTAGGGCGGGGGGATGGGGAGGAGGAGAGGAATAAGGGGGGCTCAGTCTGGGAAGGCCTTCTGGAGGAGGTGAGCTCTCAGTAGGGCTTTGAAGGAAGGAAGCGAGCTGGTTTGGCGGATGTGTGGAGGGAGGGAATTCCAGGCCCGGGGAAGGACGTGGGCTGGGGGTCGATGGCGGGATGGGAGAGAATGAGGCCCGGTGAGGAGGTGAGTGGCGGCAGAGGAGCGGAGGGTGTGGGCTGCGCCGGAGAAGGACAGAAGGGACGTGAGGTAGGACGGGGCGAGGGGATGGATGGATGGACAGCCTGGAAGCCGAGAGTGAGGAGTTTTTGCTTGATGCGTAGGTTGACTGGTAGCCACCGGAGATTTTTGAGGAGGGGAGTAACATGCCCAGAGCGTTTCTGGACAAAGACAATCCGGGCAGCGCCGTGAAGTATGCATTGAAGTGGGGAGAGACAAGAGGATGGGAAATCTCCCCCTTCTAGACTGTGAGCCCGTTGTTGGGTAGGGACCGTCACTAGATGTCGCCGACTTGTACTTCCCAAGCGCTTAGAACAGTGCCCTGCACACAGTCAGCGCTCAATAAATACGATTGAATGAATGAATGAATCTCCTCCACGAGGCCTTCCCCGATGAAGCCCTCTTTCCCCCGGCTCGCTCTCCCTTCTGCGTCGTCGCCCTTTCGGTCAATTTAATCGTATTTATTGAGCGCTCACTGTGTGCAGAGCACTGTATTAAGCGTTTGGGAGAGTACAATACAACAGAATTAGCAGACACGTTCCCTGACCCTAACGAGCTTGCGGTCTAGAGGGGGTGACAGGCATTAGTAGGAATAAATAGGTAATTTATAATAAGTAATTTAAAGATAGGTACGTAAGTGATGTGGGTTTGCGGGTGGGGAGAATATCCAGTATCCAAAGGTCGCAGACTGAAGTGCTGCACCGGCGAGGGAAGCGCTGATGTCCAGATCTGTCATTGATTTATTTCTATTAATGTCTGTCTCCCCCTCTAGACTGTCAACTCGTTGTGGGCAGGGAATGTGTCTGCTCGTTGTTCTGTTGGACTCTCCCAAATGCTTAATAATAATTAAGTGCTCAATTAATAATAATAATGTTAACAGCTTACTACGTGTCAAGCACTGTTCTAGACCCTGGGGCAGATAAAAGTTAACCAGGTTGGACCCAATCCCCGTCCCACATGGGGCTCACGCTCTTGACACCCGTTTTCCAGATGAGGGAACTGAGGCCCAGAGAAGTGAACTGACTTGCCCAAGGTCCCACAGCAGACAAGGGGCAGCGTGGCTCGGTGGAAAGAGCCCGGGTTTGGGAGTCAGAGGTCATGGGTTCTAATCCCTCCTTCCTCTCCCCCTCCTCATCCCCCCCGCCTTACCTCCTTCCCCTCCCCACAGCACCTGTCTATATGTATATATGTTTGTACATATTTATTACTCTATTTATTTTACTTGTATATGTTTATTCTACTTATTTTATTTGGTTTATATGTTTTGTTTTGTTGTCTGTCTCCCCCTTCTAGACTGTGAGCCCGCTTTTGGGTAGGGACTGTCTCTATCTGTTGCCAACTTGTACTTCCCAAGCGCTTAGTCCAGTGCTCTGCACACGGTAAGCGCTCAATAAATACGACTGAAGGAATGAATGAATGAGTGAATAATCCCGGCTCTGCCGCCCGTCAGCCGTGTGACTCTGGGCAAGTCCCCTCACTTCTCCGTGCCTCAATCACCTCACCTGTAAAATGGGGATGAAGACCCCCGTGGGACAACCTGCTCACCTCGCTCGGCACACAGCGAGCGCTTAACAAACACCATCATTGTGAAGGGGCGGAGCCGGGATTGGAACCCAGGTCCCTCTGACGCCCAAGCCCGGGCGCGATCCACCGAGGGAGGCGGGAAGGCAGGAAGGACTCACTCGCCGAACTTGGGGGAGCAGACGATGGCGATGGATTCGGGCAGCATCATCTGGTAGGAGCAGTGAGTGTGCAGGTCGACGCTGGACAGGAAGGCCGTCTGCGTGGGGTGAGTCTGGGGAAGACGGGGGGCCCGTCAGACCCCGTGGGGAAACGGCACCCTGGGGGGCTCCCCGGCAACCACGGGGCCCTCCTGGGCCGCCCTCCCACTTCGATCCGACCCCTTAAAACCCTTGCCGTTCACCCCACCCTCAGCCCACGGCCCTTCGGAAATTTATTCTGTAATTTATTCTACTGAATAAAGAAGAATGAATGAATGAATGAATGAATACATATTTTTTACTCTATTTTATTTGTACATATCTATTCTATTTATTTTATTTTGTTAGTATGTTTGGTTTTGTTCTCTGTCTCCCCCTTTTAGACTGTGAGCCCACTGTTGGGTAGGGACTGTCTCTATTTGTTGCCAATTTGTACTTCCCAAGCGCTTAGTACAGTGCACACAGTAAGCGCTCAATAAATACGATTGATGATGATGATGATGATAAATGAATGAATAATGAATGAAGAAAGTCGAATGAATGAAGACTGGGGTCTTCTGAAAGGCTTCATGGTGCCGTCTTGGGGACTTCTAAGCGCTTAGTCCAGTGCTC
This sequence comes from Tachyglossus aculeatus, assembly GCF_015852505.1. NCBI lineage: Eukaryota > Metazoa > Chordata > Mammalia > Monotremata > Tachyglossidae > Tachyglossus > Tachyglossus aculeatus. The sequence continues at coordinate 10,228,249 of NC_052070.1, forward strand.
TGCACACAGTAAGCGCTCAATACATACGACTGAATGAACGGATCAATGAATGTTGTTGTTGTTGTTAAGCACTTTCTAGGTGCCAAGCGCTGTACTAAAATAAATAAGCGCTGTAATTTAGTCTCCCCCTCTAGACTGCAAGCTCCCCGCGGGTAGGGAGCGCTTGATATTGGTGCGATGTATTGAATGGTTAGGACGGAGTTATGACACTGTAATACTGTGCTCTCCCAAGCGCTCGGTGGGGTTCTCTGTACACAGTAAGCACCCAGAAGCAGCGGGGCTCAGTGGGAAAGAGCCCGGGTTTTGGAGCCAGAAGTCATGGGTTCGAATCTCGGCTCCGCCACATAATAATAATAGTAATGATGATGGCATTTGTTAAGCGCTTACTATGTGCAAAGCACTGTTCTGAGCGCTGGGGGATACAATGTGATCAGGTTGTCCCGCGTGGGGCTCACAGTAATCATCCCCATTTTACAGATGAGGTAACTGAGGCTCCGAGAAGTTAAGTGACTTGCCCAACGTCACACAACAGACGTGGCGGAGCCGGGATTCAAACCCATGACCTCTCACTCCAAAGCCCAGGCTCTTTCCACTGAGCCACGCTGCTGCTTCTTCACATGTGTGCTGTGTGACCTTGGGCAAGTCACTTCTCTGGGCCTCAGTTCCCTCATCTGGAAAATGGGGATTACGACTGTGAGCCCCACGTGGGGTAACTTGATCACCTTGTATCTCCCCCCAGCGCTTAGAACAGTGCTTTGCACATAGTAAGCGCTTAACAAATGCCATCAGAAAAAAAAAAAGGCGCTCACTGATCAAACAGTCCTTAAAGGGTCTTCTGAAAGGCTTCATGGTGCCGTCTTGGGGACTTCTAAGCGCTTAGTCCAGTGTTCTGCACACAGTAAGCGCTCAATACATACGACTGAATGAACGAACCAATGAATGTTGTTGTTGTTAAGCACTTTCTAGGTGCCAAGCGCCGTACTAATCTCCGGGATGGATACAAACTAATTGGGTTGGACACGGTCCAAGTCCCCCAGTGGGCTAACCATCTTAACTCCCCTTTTACAGATGAGAAGCAGCGTGGCTCAGTGGAAAGAGCCCGGGCTTGGGAGTCAGAGGTCATGGGTTCAAATTCCCGCTCCGCCACTTGTCAGCTGTGTGACTCTGGGCAAGTCACTTCACTTCTCTGGGCCTCAGTTCCCTCATCTGGAAAATAGCGACGAAGACTGTGAGCCCGCCGTGGGACAACTTGATCACCTTGTATCCTGCCCAGCGCTTAGAACAGTGCTTTGCACATAGTAAGCGCTTAACAAATGCCATCATTATTATTCTTATGAGGTAACTGAGGCGCAGAGCAGTCAGTAGACAAGGGGCTGAGGCGGGATTAGAACCCATGACCTTCCAACGCCCAAGCCCGTCTTCTACCCACTATGCTGTGCTGCTTCTCGTCTCCTCTCGTCTCCCCCTTTTAGACTGTGAGCCCACTGTTGGGTAGGGACTGTATCTATATGTTGCCAACTTGTCCTTCCCAAGCGCTTAGTACAGTGCTCTGCACACAGTAAGCGCTCAATAAATACGATTGACTGACTGACTCAAAGGACCCCCTGAGTCTTCTAGACTGTGAGCCCGTTGCTGGGTAGGGACCGTCTCTAGATGTTGCCGACTTGGACTTCCCGAGCGCTTAGTCCAGCGCTCTGCACACAGTAGGCGCTCAATAAATACCACTGAATGAATGAATGAACTTTCTGCTGAAGGGCTCTTTGGGGAGGGAGAGGAGGGAAGGGCCCCGGGGGCGAAGCTTACGTGGATCCAGCCGAGGGTGACGAGCCCCTTCTGGTCCTGGAGGATGAAGAGCTCCTCCTCGTTCTCCGTGTTGCAGTAATCGGGCCCGGCGCTTTGCTTGGGGATGATGACGTGGGTCACCGTGAACTCGTTTCTCATCTGCGGGGAGAGGGGAAAGGGCGGCCCGCCAAAGCCAACCTCCTGGACCACCCCCTCTCGCATCCCCCGAGACGGCCCCTTATCCCCCCGGGACCTCTCCCCGGCTCCAGGGGCTAGAACCCAGGTCTGGGGTCAGGAGGTCATGGGTTCTAATCCCAACTCCTATAATACGCTATAATAATAATTATAATATAAATTATATATAGAAAATATAATATAATATAATACAGAATATATGATACATAATATATAAATAATATATAATATATAATTATATATAGTACAATATAATATAATCATCATCATCAATCGTATTTATTGAGCGCTTACTATGTGCAGAGCACTGTACTAAGCGCTTGGGAAGTACAAATTGGCAACATATAGAGACAATCCCTACCCAACATTGGGCTCACAGTCTAAAAGAGGTCCTTTACCAGGGGGATGGAGGTCCTTTACCAGTTTCCCACAGAGGATTCCACAGGTCTCCACTCCGCGGGCGGTGTTGGCGTCGGCCAGCTGGAGGAACTGTGGGCAGAGGGTCTCGGGCACCACCACATGACGCAGGCCGTCTACCAGAGGGCCTGAGGGGGAAGAACGGGACAAGAAGGAGGCAGCTCGCTCTCCCATCGGGAAATCTCCCTTCTCCCCAGCCGGAGCGGAGCCCGCTTTCTCCCCCCTTCCACCCACGGACGCCCCAACTCTGGGGGTCCCGACCCGGACGGGCCTCGGGGTGAGCCTCTCCGCACGCTGCCCTCACGGGAGCGGAGCGCGGGCAGTGCCGGCGGGATACTGCTGCAGCTCTGCCCCTTCTGCCCCCGCAAGCGGAAACTCCCACTCCCCGCTGAGGGAGAGGGAGGTGGCATGGCCTGGCGGAAACCGCACGACCCCGGGAGATGGGAGCTCCTCGCCTTCTCCTATCTCACCTCGCTGCTCTCCAACTCACAAACCCAGCCCGCGCCACTTGGCTCCTCTGATGCCATCCTTCTCCCTGTACCTCCATCTCGCCGCCGACCTTTTAGACCGTGAGCCCACTGTTGGGTAGGGACTGTCTCTATATGTTGCCAACTTGTACTTCCCAAGCGCTTAGTACAGTGCTCCGCACACAGTAAGCGCTCAATAAATACGATTGATGATGATGACCTCTCACCCACGTCCTGCCTCTGGCCTGGAATGTCCTCCCTCCTTGTATGCGACAGCCCGCCGCTCTCCCCACCTTCAAAGCCTTACTGAAGGCCCATCCTCCTCCAAGAAGCCTCCTCTGACTGCGCCCTCCTTTCCTCTTCTCCCACTCTCTTCTGCGTCGCCCTGACTCGCTCCCGTTATTCATCCCTCCTCCCATCCCCACACCCCTCATGTCTACATCTGTAATTGATTTATGGTATCCTTTCCTCTTCTCCCGCTCCCTTCTGCGTCGCCCTGACCGGCTCCCTCTCTTCATCCCCCTCTTCCAGCCCCACACCACTTCTGTCCAGATCTTGTCACTGATTTATTTCTAATCAAGTCTGTCTCCCCCACTCTAGAATGTCAGCTCGCTGTGGGCAGGGAACGTGTCCGTTCTACTGTTCCCTTCCCAGCGCTTAGTCCAGTGCTCTGCACATGGTAAGTGCTCAATAAATACTACTGACTGATGGGTCTCAGTTGGATGGGTTGCTTCGCCTAACCGGGTCTGGGTCTCGTCCCCTGCGGAACGGGGCTAAGCGTCCTCGGACGGTGTCCGGTCGGGCGGCCCCGATCCCCCCGGGAAGGGCGGGAAGGCTGTTTTCGGAAGCGGAACGAGCCGGCGGGCCAACTCACTGGTCTCCGAGCTGCTGGGCCCGCCGGGTTTCAGAGACCTGTCCACGGCGGGGGGGCTGGCCGGGCTGGGGACCGGCGCTGGGGCTGGGGAGTTGGGCCGGGCAGGGCGGGGAGGGAGCGGGCCCCTCTATCCCGGGCACCAGGGGTCCCCCGGGCGGGCCGGGGTGCGGGCCGCCGAACTCCTGCTCGACGCGCAGACGCTCCCTCTCCAGTTCCTGGCGGCGGATCAGCTCCTCGAAGGCGCGGAACTGGTCCTGTTCGGCCTGCTGCTGCCGCTGCCGGGCCACCCGCTCCCGTTCCTCTTCCAGCTGCCGCTGGGCTGCCAGGCTCCGTGCCAGCGCGAGGGCCTCTTGCTCCTGCGCGGGGACAACACGCCCGTCAGATCCCGGCCCCGGCTACGGGGCGTCCGCTCGATCAATCAATCATATTTACCGAGAGCTTACCGTGCGCGGAGCACCGGCCTAGGCGCTTGGGAGAGCACGACGTAACCGACTGGGGAGACGCGGTCCCTGTCCGCAACCAGCTTACGGTCCGGAGGACGAGCCTATGGCCAACTCGGGGAAGCCTACCCCGGGAAGCCCCCCAAACCCAGGCTCACGATATCGATCGATAATAATAATAATGATGATGGCATTTATTAAGCGCTTACTATGTGCAAAGCACTGTTCTAAGCGCTGGGGAGATCACAAGGTGATCAGGTTGTTCCACGTGGGGCTGACAGTCTTCATCCCCATTTAACAAATGAGGTCACTGAGGCCCAGAGAAGTTACGTGACTTGCCCAAAGTCACCCAGCTGACAATCGGCAGAGCCGGGATTTGAACCCATGAACTCTGACTCCAAAGCCCGGGCTCTTTCCACTGAGCCACACGGCTTCTCAGCGTGGTAAAAATCAATGGTATTTATTGAGCACTTAGTATGTGCAGAGCCTGGAAAATGACCGTTCGTCGGAGTCGGTGGACAGAACGCCTGCCCGCAAGGAGCTTACTACAAACCACGGGGGAGACGTCGTTAAAATAGATTAGGCAGAGGGGAAATAAGACAGCATAAGAATATTTACGTAAGAATATGCAGCGTGGCTTAGAGGAAAGAGCCCGAGCCTGGGGGTCAGAGGACCTGGGTTTTACTCCCGGCTCCACCATTTGTCTGCCGTGTGAACTCGGACAAGTCACTTCGCTTGTTGGTGCCTCGGTTTCCCCATACGTACAATGGGGATAGAATGCCTGTTCTCCCCCCTATTTTGACAGGGAGGCCCAAGAGCCCCAAGTCCCTGCTAGCCTGTGAGCCCGCTGTTGGGTAGGGACCGTCTCTATATGTTGCCGACTTGTACTTCCCAAGCACTTAGTCCAGTGCTTTGCACACAGTAAGCGCTCAATAAATACGATTGAATGAATGAAAGTGGGATCTGATTGTCTTGTATATGCCCCAGTACTTGGTGTAATGCTTGGCACACAGAAAGTACTTCCCGAATACTACAATTATTATATGGGCTGTGGGGCTGGGGTATCAAAGTCCTTAAGGGATGCCCAACCTAGCTCATCTTCGATGCAGAGGGGAGGGTATTCATTCAATCGTATTTACTGGGCGCTTACTGTGTGCAGAGCACTGGACTAAGCGCCTAGATAAGGGGAATCAAGGGCTTAGTCTGATTATAGGAGGGTTTTGAAGGTGGGAAAGAGTAGTGGACTATCTGAAAGGAGGGGGAGGGCGTTTCGGGCTGAGGAAGAAGGAGGGCGAGAGGCTCGGGGTGAAATAGAGGAGGACGAGGGGCGGTGAGTAGGTTGAAGTTGGAGGAGCGGAGTGTCCGGGCTGGGTTTTAGCAGGAGAGCGGTGAGGTGAGGGGAGAGGGGGATGGAGGGCTTTAAAGCCGACGGTAGGGAGTTTCTGTTCAATGCGGAGGTGGATGGGCAACCACTGGAAGTTCGTGAAGAGTCGGGAGGTGTGGGCCGAATAATTCTTCAGAAATACCATCCAGGCAGCAGAGTGAAGTACGGACTGGAGAGGGGAGAGACAGGAGGCTGGGAGGCCAGCGAGGAGGCTGATACAGGCCTCGAGGTGGGTACCCTGAGCGGTTGGATCAGTGAGGAAGCAGTTCGGATGAAGAGGAAAGGGTGCTTTTCTAGAGATGTAGTGTAGGTAGAACTGACAGGAATTCATGACACATTGAACGTGTGGGTTGAATGAGAGAGATGAGTCAAGGAAAATGCCAAGGTAACGGGCTGGTGATACAGGAAGGATGGTGGTGGTGCTGACTGACAGCGATAGGAAAGAAGGGGAGATGACAGGGTTTGGGTGGGGAGGCGAAGAGCTCTGTTTTGGACACGTTTCGTCGGAGGTGTCGGCGGGACATCCAAATAGGGATGTTCTCAAGGCAGGAGGAGACGCGAGACTGCGGAGGAGGAGAGCGATAGGGGCTCGAGAGGGAGATTTGGGAATCATCCACCTGAAGACGGAAGTTGAAGCCATGGGAGCGAATGAGTTCTCCAAGGGAGTGGGCGTAGATGGAGAATAGAAGGGGATCCGGAACGGAACGCCCACAGTTTGGGGGCGGGAGGCATTCATTCATTCGATCATCTTTATTGAGCGCTTACTGTGTGCAGAGCACTCTACTAAGCGCTTGGGAAGTCCAAGCTGGCAACATATAGAGCTGGTCCCTGCCCAACAGCGGGCTCACAGTCTAGCAGGGGGAGACAGACAACAAAACATATTAACAAAATAAAATAGACTAGTAAATATGTACAAGTAAAACAGAGTAATAAATCTGTACAAACATATATACGGGTGCGGTGGGGAGGGGAAGGAGGTAAGGCGGGATGGGATTGTATATTGTATGTTGCTGCAGGAGGAGCCCGTGGAAGAGACTGAGAATGAGCGGCCAGAGACAGAGGAGGAGAACCAGGAGAGGACGGTGTCAGTGAAGCTGAGGTTGGATAATGTTTCCCAGAGAAGGGGGTGGGCCACAGCATCGAAGGCAGCAGGAAGATTAGGATGGAGTAGTACTTGCTGGATTCGGCAAGAAGGATGTCATCGGTGACCTTAAGAAGGGCCGTTTCCGTGGAGTGAAGGGGGCAGAAGCCACATTTCAGGGGGTTAAGGAGAGAGTTGGAGGACAGCCACGGAGGCAGTGGGCGTAGACAACTCGCTCAAGGAGTTTGGAGAGGAGATGGGGTGATAATTGGGAGTCCTGGGGACAAGGGAGGGTTTCTTTGGGATAGGGGAGCCATGAGTATGGTTGAAAACAGTGGGGAAGGAGCCACTGGAAATTGAGCGGTTGAAGATGGCTGACAGGGAGGAAGGGTGGGAGGCGAGGGCCAATTCTCTGATGAGATGAGAAGGGACAGGGTCGAAAGATTCATCAGCATCATCATCATCAATCATATTTATTGAGCGCTTACTGTGTGCACAGCACTGTACTAAGCGCTTGGGAAGTACAAATTGGCAACATATAGAGACAGTCCCTACCCAACAGTGGGCTCACAGTCTAAAAGGGGGAGACAGAGAACAAAACCAAACCTACTAACAAAATAAAATAAATAGAATAGATATGTACAAGTAAAATAAATAGAGTAATAAAAATGTACAAACATATATACAGAGCCTGTGGAATCTGAAAGGAGGAGGAGGAGGGAGAGCTCCTCTTCAGATCCTGCTGGGAAGGAGGGGAGAGTCAAAGAGGGGGCTGGAGGAGGGAGCCAAAGAGGAGCGGGGGAGAGAGATTTTAGGGAGACCAAACATACCGGTTTCCATTTTAATTGAACTACGTGGCCAAGTCGTTCGGGGAGGGAGTGTGAGGAGGAATTAAAACTCTGAAACGGCTGTTGTGGGAAATAAGCGTGGGAGTTAAGGATGGGCTTCCCCCAGCACTTACGTGCACATCCGTCATTTATTTATGTTAACATCCGTCCACCCCCTACACTGTAAACTCGTAGTGGGCAGGGCAAGTGGCCACCGACCAACTCTGTTATACTGTCCTCTCCCAAGCGCTCGGTGCGGTGCTCTGCACACAGTAAGCGCTTGATAAATACGGCTTATAGATTGATGGATTCTAAAACTTGGAATCCTACAAGGTTTCCCGATCAACTGAACGCCTAGCGTGTGCAGAACACTGTACTGAGCACTTGGATGGGTGGAGTGGAGGTAAAGACCCGAGGGCCTAGGGGCAAGAGCCTGGGCCTGGGAAGCAGAGGACGTACGGTCTAATCCCGGATCCGCCACCTGTCTGCTGTGTGACCTTGGACAAGTCAGCAGCGTGGCTCAGTGGAAAGAGCCCGGGCTTTGGAGTCAGAGGTCATGGGTTCAAATCCCAGCTCCGCCAATTGTCAGCTGGGTGACTTTGGGCACGTCACTTAACTTCTCTGTGCTTCAGTTACCTCATCTGGAAAATGGGGATTAAGACTGTGACAACCTGATCACCTTGAAACCTCCCCAGAGCTTAGAACGGTGCTTTGCACATAGTAAGCGCTTAATAAATGCCATCATCATCATCATCACCATCATTCTCTGGGCCTCGGTTTCCTCATCTGGAAAATGGGCATTAAGGCTATGAGCCCCATGTGGGACGGGTACTGTGTACAGACTGATTTGCTTGTATCCGCCCCAGCATTTAGTATATGCCTGGCACATACTAAGCGCTTAACAAATACCAGAATTATTATTGCCTGGCACGTGGCTCAGTGGAAAGGGCACGGGCTTTGGCGTCAGAGGTTATGGGTTCAAATCCCAGCTCCTCTCATTGTCAGCTGTGTGACTTTGGGCAAGTCACTTAACTTCTCTGTACCTCAGTTACCTCATCTGTAAAATGGGATTAAGACTGTGAGCCCCCAGGGGGACAACCTGATCTCCCTTCAAGGCCCTACTGAGAGCTCACCTCCTCCAGGAGGCCTTCCCAGACTGAGTCCCCTTCTTCCTCTCCCCCTCCCCATCCCCCCTGCCTTACCTCCTTCCCCTCCCCACAGCACCTGTATATACATATATATGTTTGTATGGATTTATTATTCTATTTATTTATTTTATTTGTACATATTTATTCTAATTATTTTATTTTGTTAATATGTTTTGTTTTCTGTCTCCCCCTTCTAGACTGTGAGCCCACTGTTGGGTAGGGACCATCTCTACATGTTGCCAACTTGTACTTCCCAGGCGCTCAGTACAGTGCTCTGCACACAGTAAGCGCTCAATAAATACGATTGAATGAATGAATGAATGTAACCTCCCCAGCGCTTAAAACAGTGCTTCGCACATAGTAAGCGCTTATCAAATACCATCATTATTATTATCAGCGCTTAGAACAGTGCTTCGCACATAGTAAGTGCTTAACAAATGCCGTCATCATCATCATCATCATTATTATTGTCATGTGGGGCAGGGACTGTGTCCAACCTGATTACCTTTAATCTACCCTAGTGCTTAGCTCGGGGCTTGGCACACAGTATCATCATCATCATCATCATCAATCGTATTTATTGAGCGCTTACTGTGTGCAGAGCACTGTACTAAGCGCTTGGGAAGTCCAAGTTGGCAACATCTAGAGACGGTCCCTACCCAACAGTGGGCTCGCAGTCTAAAAGGGGGAGACAGAGAAAGTAAGCAGTTAAATACCATTACTGTTATTATTATTATTATTATTAATCCCTACCCATGAGGAGATTCTCGGCACACAGTAAGCGCTCAATAAATACGACTGAATGAATTCCACTGGGGAGACAGTCTGCCCCAAGCCTAACTTGCTGGCTATTTTTTCCCCGAACGCTTTGCGTCACCGGGCCTCACGCCATCAATCCCGCTGGCGATCAAGGCAGGTGGGGTGTGCCCAAAGCCCGGCCACTGATGGGCAAGCTTCCCACTGCCTCCGGCTCAGGCCGCCGTATAGACTGGCTACTCTCTTAGCACATGAGCAGCGGTGCGGCCTAGTGGGTAGAGCCCGGGCCTCGGAGTCAGAAAGCCCTGGGTTCTAATCAATCAATCAATCAATCAATCAATCATATTTATTGAGCGCTTACTGTGTGCCGAGCACTGCACTAAGCAATTGGGAAGTCCAAGTTGGCAACATCTAGAGATGGTCCCTACCCGACAGTGGGCTCACAGTCTAGAAGGGGGAGACCGAGAACAAAACCAAACATATTAATAAAATAAAATAAATAGATATCATCATCATCATCATCATCATCATCATCAATCGTATTTATTGAGCGCTTACTATGTGCAGAGCACTGTACTATGCGCTTGGGAAGTACAAATTGGCAACACATAGAGACAGTCCCTACCCAACAGTGGGCTCACAGTCTAAAAGGGGGAGACAGAGAACAAAACCAAACATACCAACAAAATAAAATAAATAGGATAGATACGTACAAGTAAAATAAATAAATAAATAAATGAGTAATAAATATGTACAACCATATATACATATATACAGGTGCTGTGGGGAAGGGAAGGAGGTAAGATGGGGGGATGGAGAGGGGGACGAGGGGGAGAGGAAGGAAGGGGCAAGTACAAGTAAAATAAATAAATAGATAATAGATAGATAAATAATCCTGGCTCTGCCACTTGTCTGCTGTGGGACCTTGGGCGAGTCACTTCCCTGGGCCTCCGTTCCCTCATCTGTAAAATGGGGGTGAAGACTGGGAGCCCCATGAGGGACGGGGACTGTGTCCAACCTGCTGAGCTCGTGGCTACCCCGGCGCTTAGAACGGTGCTTGACACATAGTAAGCGCTTAATAAATACCGCCATCATTCTTCTTCTTCCTGCGTCTCCGGATGTGGGACCCGGCTCCGATGGACGTGTGCCTATCTGGGAATTACGGGCCCGTGCCGGAGTCAAGCCACACATAAAGCAAGGCAGAGCCCCATGACTCCGTGAAGACTGGAAAATTGCCCCACTAACCCTTGAGGGGTTGGGGGAGGAGAGGGGACGGGGGTCTCGTCCTGACTTGGGTTAGGTGCCCTAATTGGGCTTCCCGTTAAGTGCTCACTATGTGCCAAGCACTGGCACTTGGTACCTACTCAATAGGAAGCAGGGTGGCCTAATGGCTAGAGCCCGGGCCTCAGAGCCAGAGGACCTGGGTTCTAACCCCAGCTCCACCACTGTCTGCTGTGGGACCTTGGGCAAATCATCATCATCATCAATCGTATTTATTGAGCGCTTCCTGTGTGCAGAGCACTGTACTAAGCGCTTGGGAAGTACAAGTTGGCAACATCTAGAGACGGTCCCTACCCAACAGTGGGCTGCAAATCACTTTACTATTCTAGGCCTCGGTTCCCTCACCTGCAAAACGGGGATTCATTATCCGTTCTCCCTCCCTTGTAGGCTGTGAGCCCCAAGTAGGCCTGATTATAATAATAATAATAGTAATGAGGATGGCATTTATTAAGCACCTACTATGTACAAATCAATGGTATTTATTGAGCGCTTACTGTGTGCACAGCACTGTACTAAGTGCTTGGGAAGTACAAGTCGGCAACACATAGAGACGGTCCCTACCCAACAGTGGGCTCGCAGTCTAGAAGGGGGAGACAGAGAACAAAACCAAACATACTAACAAAATAAAATAAATAGAATAGATATGTACAAGGAAGATAAATAAATAAATAGAGTAAATAGAGTAATAAATATGTACAAAGCACTGTTCTAAGCGCTGGGGAGGTTACAAGGTGATCAGGTTGTCCCACGGGGGGCTCACAATCTTCATCCCCATTTTACAGATAAGGTAACAGGCACAGAAGTTAAGTGGACTGTGAGCCCACTGTTGGATAGGGACTGTCTCTATATGTTGCCAACTTGTACTTCCCAAGCGCTTAGTACAGTGCTCTGCACACAGTAAGTGCTCAATAAATACGATCGATGATGATGATGATGAAGTGGCTGGCCCAAAGACACACAGCTGACAGGTGGCGGAGCCAGGATTTGAACCCACAATCTCTGAGTCCAAAGCCCGGGCTCTTGCCACTGAGCCACGCTTATCTTGAAGCTCCCCCAGCACTTAGTACAGTGCTTAGCATTGGGCGCTCAGAACAGTGCTTGGCATACAGTAAGGACTTAAATACCATTATTATTATTATATAGCAGCGTCTATATAATATTATATAGCAGCATCTTGAGAAGCAGCGTGGCTCAGTGGAAAGAGCGCGGGCTTGGGAGTCGGAGGTCATGGGTTCGAATGCCGCCTCCCCCACCTGTCTGCTGTGTGACCTTGGGCAAGTCACTTCACTTCTCTGTGCCTCAGTTCCCTCATCTGTAAAACGTGGATTAAGACTGTGAGCCCCACATGGGACAACCTCATCTCCTTGTGTTCCCCCCAGCGCTTAGAACAGTGCTTTGCACATAGTAAGCGCTTAACAAATACCAACATTATTATTATTATTACTTCTTCTCTAGCCAAGCCTAACCCAGAGGAAGCGCTTAACAAATGCTTCTATTATTATTATTATTACTACTACTGCTACTGACCTTCCTCCCATTATATTCGGCAAACTCTTTGGTGTAGCGGGTCAACAGCTCCTTCTTCAGCTCCTCGGCTTTGGGAAATGCAATCTCTTTCAATTTCTGAGACACAAAATGCAAACAGAGTGTGAGGGAGAAGCAGCACGGCCCACTGGCTACAGCCTGGGCCTGGGAATCAGAAGGTCATGGGTTCTAATCCTGACTCTGCTCCATTCATTCATTCCTTCAATCGTATTTATTGAGCGCTTACGGTGTGCAGAGCACTGGACTAAGCGCTTGGGAAGTACAAGTTGGGAACACATAGAGACGGTCCCCCCATGTCAGCTGTGTGACCTTGGGCAAGTCACTTCACTTCTCTGGGCCTCGGTTCCCTCATCTGTAAAATGGGGACAGGGACCCAACCCAATTTGCTTGTATCCAGCTCAGTGCTTGGCACACAGTAAGTACTTAGCAAATACCGCAATTTTCCATTATTATCATTATCAGAGGTCATGGATTCAAATCCTGGCTGCGCCAACTGTCAGCTGTGTGACTTTGGGGCAAGTCACTTAACTTCTCTGTGCCTCAGTGACCTCATCTGGAAAATGGGGATTAAAACTGTGAGCCCACCGTGGGACAACCCGATCACCCTGTAACCTTCCCAGTGCTTAGAACAGTGCTTGGCACATAGTAAGCGCTTAACAAATACCATCATTATTATTATTATTATTATCATTATTATTATTAAGGAGATGGGCCCATTTGGAAAATCCAACCCAGATGAGCAATGCCTAGAGTCCATTTTTAAAAACAATGGACCTGACGAATCCTTCACGGCCTTGGAGGCTGACAGGATGCCCGAGTTAGGGAGTTGGAGGTTGTAAGACCACGGTATATAAGCTGAGAGGGGGATTACAAAGGGTGGAATAGGAATAATAATAATGGCATTAAGCGTTTACTATGTGCAAAGCACTGTTCTAAGCGCTGGGGAGTTACAAGGAGATCAGGCTGTTCCACGGGGGACTCACAGTCTTAATCCCCATTTTCCAGATGAGGGAACTGAGGCCCAGAGAAGTGAAGTGACTTGCCCAAAGTCACCCAGCTGACAGGTGGCAGAGCTGGGATTCGAACCCATGACCTCAGGCTCCAAAGCCCGGGCTCTTTCCACTGAGCCACGCTGCTTCTCTAATCTGATGCCGGTGTGATGGTGGTGGCCCCTCGAAGTTCTCTGATGAGGGAGATTGCCGGGAAAATCTAGGCGGCCCGAGTGCTCACCTTTATGGTCTCTCTCTTCTCCGGGATGTTCACCGTTTTGTAATCCCGATGTTTGGGCAGTTTCTCAATGAACAACCTAAGGAGAAGAAACCGAGGATGAGGGCATTTATTTGGGGAAAGGCCACCAAAGGGCCTGGGGACCCGCCAACTCCCGTTTGTCGGGCTGGGCTGTGGGCGGCAATCAATAATAATAATAATAATAATAATAATGGCATTTATTAAGTGCTTACTATGTGCAAAACACTGTTCTAAGCGCTGGGGAGGTTACAAGGAGATCAGGTTGTCCCACGAGGGGGGGCTCACAGTCTTAATCCCCATTTTGCAGATGAGGGAACTGAGGTCCAGAGAAGTGAAGTGACTTGCCCAAAGTCACACAGCTGACAATTGGCAGAGCCGGGATTGGAACCCATGACCCCTGACTCCAAAGCCCAGGCTCTTTCCACTGAGCCACGCTGCTTCTCAATGGAAAGAGCACGGGCTTTGGAGTCAATCAATCCATTGGAGCTATTTATTTGAGCACTTATTATGAGCATCACGTCACCTTGACTTGCTCCCTTCTTTTTTTTTTATAATGGCATTTATTAAGTGCTTACTATGTGCAAAGCACTGTTCTAAGCGCTGGGGAGGTTACAAGGTGATTGGATTGTCCCATGGTGGGGCTCACAGTCTTCATCCCCATTTTCCAGATGGGGTCACTGAGGCCCAGAGAAGTGAAGTGACTTGCCCCGGCTGACAAGTGGTGCAGCCTGGATTTGAACCCACTACCTCTGACTCCAAAGCCCGGGCTCTTTCCACTGAGCCACGCTGCTTCTCTAATTATTATTATAATTAGAGGATGGAGTGTGGCCGAGCGGATGGTGCCCGGGCCTGTGAGTTAAAAGGACCTGGATTCTCACCCTGGCTCTGCCACTTGGCTGCTGTGTGACCTGGGGCAACTCATTTCACTTCTCTGTGCCTCGGTTCCCTCATAATAATAATAATGATGGCATTTGTTAAGCGCTTACTATGTGCAAAGCACTGTTCTAAGCCCTCATCTGCAAAAGGGAGATTTCACTTCTCTGTGCCTCGGTTCCCTCACCTGTAAAAGGGAGATTATGACTGTGAGCACCATGTGGGACATGGACTGTGTCCAACCTGATTAGCCAACGCTTAGTACAGCACCCGGCACATGGTAAGCGCTTAGCAAATACCATAGTACAGCTTTCTGCACCCTGTAGGAGAAGCAGCATGGCGTAGTGGCAACAGCCCGGGCTTGGGAGTCAGAGGATGTGGATTCTAATCCCGGCTCTGCCACTTGTCTGCTGTGTGACCTTAAGCAAAAGCAGCGTGGCTCAGTGGAAAGAGCCCGGGCTTTGGAGTCAGAGGTCACGGGTTCAAGTCCCAGCTCCGCCAACTGTCAGCTGTGTGACTCTGGGCAAGTCACTTCACTTCTCTGGGCCTCAGTTCCCTCATCTGTCAAATGGGGATTAAGACTGTGAGCCCCCCGTGGGACAACCTGATCACCTTGTAACCTCCCCAGAGATTAGAACAGTGCTTGGCACATAGTAAGCGCTTAACAAATACCAACATTATTATTATTATTATCATTCTTTGGGCCTCAGTTCCCTCATCTGTAAAATGGGGATGAAGACTGTGAGCCCCCCTGTGGGACAACCTGATCACCGTGTAACCTTCTCAGCACTTAGAACAGTGCTTTGCACAGAGTAAGCGCTTAATAAATGCCATTACTATTATTATTCTCTGCACCTCAGTGTCCTCATACGTAAAACGGGGATGAAGACTGGGAGCCCCATGTGGGACGGGGGCTGTGTCCAACCTGATTAGACTGTGAGTCTTTTAGACTGTGAGCCCACTGTTGGGTAGGGACTGTCTCTATATGTTGCCAACCTGTACTTCCCAAGCGCTTAGTGCAGTGCTCTGCACACAGTAAGCGCTCAATAAATACGATTGATTGATTAGCTAGTGTCTACCCCGGCGCTTAGAACATAAGCGCTGAACAAATAGTATAGTTATTATTATTAAGGGCTCATGACTAAGAAAAAAAATGGGGGGGTGGGGAGGACCTGGGGCTGGGCCCTGCCAAGCAGGGGGCATTGGGGGTCGGGGGGGATGGAGGGCCTCTTACGTGATGTATTTGTTGTACAAGATGAAGGCCCACTCCGTGTTTCCCTCTTCCATGTAAACGGTGGCCATCCTTATGATCTCCACGCCGGAGCGGAAATAGCGACGCGGGGGGATGTGGTCGTTGACCTCCACGTCGCTGCCCACCTGGGTGAGGGCCCGCACCCTCTCCTCCGGAGGGAGGCTCACGTCCCCGTGGTCGGGCATCGGGGCCTCCGGACGGACGCGCGCTGGGGAGGGAAGCAGAGGGACCGGACCGACTCCGTTCATTCAATCGTCTCTTCGGAGCGCTTGCCGGGTGCACGGCACCGGACTAAAGCGCTGGGGAGAGGACGACAGAACGATAAACAGACACCTCCCCTGCCCACAACGAGCTCACAGTCTGGGGGGGGGGAGACGCACGTTAATAGAAATCAAGGAAGCAGCGTGGCTCAGTGGAAAGAGCCTGGGCTTTGGAGTCAGTGGTCATGGGTTCCAATCCCAGCTCTGCCAATTGTCAACTGTGTGACTTTGGGCAAGTCACTTCACTTCTCTGTGCCTCAGTTACCTCATCTGTAAAATGGGGATTGACTGTGAGCCCCCTGTGGGACACCCTGATAACCTTGTATCCCCCCAGCGCTTAGAACAGTGCTTTGCACATAGTAAGCGCTTAATAAATGCCATTATTATTATTATTGATAGGTGTGGACGTGAGCGGGGTGGGGCTGGGAAGGGGGATGAAGAAAGGGAGCGAGTCAGGGCGGCGCAGAAAGGAGGAAAGTCGGAAAGTTGGGAAAGGCCGCGCAGAAAGGAGTGGGAGAAGAGGAAAGGAGGAAAGTCGGAAAGTTGGGAAAGGCCTCTTGGACGAGATGGGCCTCCGGGAAGGCTTTGAAGGGGGGGAGAGTCATTGTCTGTCGGATTTGAGGAGGAAGGGTGTTCCGGGTCAGAGGTAGGGTGTGGACGAGAGGTTGGCGGCAAGCCAGATGAGAGGGAGGCCCAGTGAGGAGGTTGGCGTTAGAGGAGCCGGGTGTGCGGGCCGGGTTGGAGTCGGAGAGTGGTGAAGGGAGGTAGGAGGGAGCAAGGGGAATGAAGGTTTTGAAGCCGATTTTGAGGAGTCGGAAGTCGGATGCAGAGGCGGATGGGCAATCACTGGCGCTTCTCGAGGAGCGGGGCAACGTGCGCTGAACTATTTTGTTGAAAAATGACACGGGCAGCAGAATGAAGTACGGGCTGGAGTGGGGAGAGAAAGGAGGCTGGGAGGTCGGCAAGGAGGCAGATACAGTCATCACGGCGGGACGGGATACATGCCTGGATTAACGTGGTAGCCGTTTGGAAGCAAGTCCGGGAAGGGAAGCAGAAGGGATCGGAGGAGGGTCACGGGCCTAGTGGCCAACTCCAGCGGGGGCCAAAGAGGCACCAGGTAGTGATTGATCGGGTGGCTCCCCGGCTGCCCCTCGTCCCTTGTCCGAACCCCAGAGTCGGGAGCCCCGAGGGTCCGGGACATACCGTGGGGCTGAGGGCCGAGGCCCGGCCCTCCGCCCCTTGTCTATTAAGTGACCATGGGCAAGTCTCTCAGCTTCTCTGTGCCTCAGTTCCCTCGTCTGTAAAATGGAGATTAAGACTGTGAGCCCCACAAGAGGCAACCTTATTACCTTATATCCATCCCAGCTCTTAAACAGTGCTTGGCACATAGTTAGCACTTAACAAATACCATTGTTATTATTATTATAAGCAAATCGGGTTGGGCATAGTCCCTGTCCAACATAGCGTTCGCTATCTTAATCCCCATTTTACAGATGGGGGAACTGAGGCCAAGAGAAGTGAAGTGACTTGCCCCAAGTCACACAGCAGGCAAGTGGCAGAGCAGGGATTAGAACCCGTGACCTTAAGACTCCCAGGCCCGGGATCTAGCCACAAAAGTGTTTTGCACACAGTAAGTGCTTAACAAAGACCATTAATAATAGTAATAATAATAATAATGGCATTTTATTAAGCGCTTATTATGTGCAAAGCACTGTTCTAAGCGCTGGGGAGATTACAAGGCGATCAGGTTGTTCCACGTGGGGCTCACAGTCTTCATCCCCATTTTACAGATAAGGCAACAGGCACAGAGAAGTTAAGTGACGTGCCCAAAGTCACACAGCTGACAAGTGGCGGAGCCGGGATTTGAACCCATGACCTCTGACTCCAAAGCCCGTGTTCCTTCCACTGAGCCACGCTGCTTCCCCATTACTACAGTAAGGCCTCAATGAGCACCACTGATTAATTGATCGATTGCTCTACGGGAGTTGGGGGTTCCTAGGCTGCCTCAGGATTGAATTAAAGGGCACAGATATTCAATCATACTTATTGAGTGCCTACTGTGTGCAAGGCACTGTACTAAGCGCTTTTGTCAGGTGGACCTGGAAAAGAAGGATCCGTGACGGAAGAAAATCGGGGAAGGTTGGCCCGAGGATCTGGGTTGTCAGGGAGGCTGACTGAGCTAATGGGGGCAGAGATTGGCACAGATGAGAAATCAATCAATCAATCGTATTTATTGAGCGCTTACTGTGTGCAGAGCACTGTACTAAGCGCTTGGGAAGTACAAGTCGGCAACACATAGAGACAGTCCCTACCCAACAGTGGGCTCAAGGGAACTCTCAATTCTGCCTCTCGGACAAACTGCTCTCCTTTCCCTTCCGCCAAAAGGAGAGCAGGGGATGACGGGGCACTCCCTGCGACCCTTAATCAATCGACCGTATTTATTGAGCGCTTACTGTGTGCAGAGCACTGTACTGAGCACTTGGGAGAGGACAATACAGCAGTAGAACAGACATATTTCCTGCCCACAATGAGCCCATGGCCTAGAGGAAATAAGGGGGAAAAGGAGGATAGGAAGCAGGGGCTGAATGAGAAGGGAGAAAGGGAAGGTGGAATAAATTATGAATAGTTACGTAAGCAGAGAAGCAGCGTGGCTCAGTGGAAAGAGTGCGGGCTTGGGAGCCGGAGGTTGTGGGTTCTAATCCCACCTCCGCCACTTATCTGTGTGACTGGGCAAATCACTTCACTTCTCTGGGCCTCAGTACCCTCATCTGTAAAATGGAGATTAAGACGGTGAGCTCCACCTGGTTACCTTGTATCTCTCCCAGCGCTTAGAACAGTGTTCGGCACATAGTAAGCACTTAATACCAAAATTATTATTATTATTATTATTATTAAGCACCGAGGGATGAATAAAAGGGACAAATCCCAGCGCAAAGGCAATGCGGAAGGGAGTGGGAGAAAACGAAATGAGGGCTTAGTCAGGGAAGGCCTCCTGGAGGAGATGGGCCTTCAATAAGGCTTTAAAGGGCTGGGGGAGAGTCGAAAGTGCTCAGTACAGTGCCCTGCACACAGTAATAGTTAATATGAACAACTAAAATAGAGTAATAAATCTGTACAAACATATATACAGGTGCTGTGGGGAGGGGAAGGAGGTAGGGCCGGGGGGGATGGGGATGAGGAAAGGAAAGCGCCGGGGAGGTTACAAGGAGGTTGTCCCACGGGGGGCTCACAGTCTTCATCCCTATTTTACAGATGAGAGAACTGAGGCCCAGAGAAGTGAAGTGACTTGCCCAAAGTCACACAGCTGACAGTTGGTGGAGTCGGGATTTAAACCCATGACCTCTGACTCCAAAGTCCGGGCTCCTTCCACAGAGCCATGCAAGGTCACACTGCAGACATCTTAAGCCCCTTTGACACCTTGAGGAGTTGTGTCTACCTGCTTTGTTGTTGTACCAATTAATCCGTCAATCACATTTTTTATGTATTTGTTAATCTTGTTAACAATAATTATGGTATTTAATACTAATACTCCCCCCTCTAGACTGTGAGCCTGTTGTTGGGTAGGGACCGTCTCTATATGTTGCCCACTTGTACTTCCCAAGCGCTCAGTACAGTGCTCTGCACACAGTAAACGCTCAATAAATATGATTGAATGAATGAATGAATGAAGTGCTCAATAAGTATGACTGACTGACAGTGCTGTTCTAAGCGCTGGGGAGGTTACAAGGTGATCAGGTTGTTCCACGTGGGGCTCACAGTCTTCATCCCCATTTAACAGATGAGTTGAAGGTAACACTGAGGCTACGGGCTTGTGGCATGGAGGTGGGGCTGTCTACAGTGGCGGGAAAGTCAGGGAGAGGAGAGTTTAAGCCACGTGGGGCAGGAACTGTACTTAATAATGAAGACATTTGTTAAGCACTTACTATGTGCCAAGCACTGTTCTAAGCGCAGGGGTAGCTACAAGGTAATCAGGTCATCCCACGTGGGGCTCCCAGTCTTCATCCCCATTTTCCAGATTCATTCAATCGTATTTACTGAGCGCTTACAGTGTGCAGAGCACTGTACTAAGCGCTTGGGAAGTCCAAGTTGGCAACATATAGAGACGGTCCCTACCCAGCTGATGAGTGGTATAGGCGGGATTAGGACCCACGACCTCTGACTCCCAAGCCTGGGCTCTTTCCACTGAGCCGCGCTACGTGCCCCAGTCAATCAATCGTATTTATTGAGCGCTTACTGTGTGCAGAGCACTGTACTAAGCGCTTGGGAAGTACATGTCGGCAACACATAGAGACAGTCTCTACCCAACAGCGGGCTCAGCGCTTGCCATGGGGTAAGGGCCCGACAGACACCCCCATTATTATAACTCTTCATACAGGTGCGTGGGAGGAGATGGCGGGGGCCTATAAAGGCCGCCAGCTGATCCGAGAAAATAATAATAATAATAATAATAATAATAATGGCATTTATTAAGTGCTTACTATGTGCAAAGCACTGTTCTAAGCGCTGGGGAGGGTACAAGGTGATAAGGCTGTCCCACGGGGGACTCACAGTCTTCACCCCCATTTTACAGATGAGGAAACTGGGGCCCGGAGAAGTGAAGTGACTTGCCCAAAGTCACACAGCTGACAAGTGGCAGAGCCGGGATTTGAACCCATGACCTCTGACTCCAAAGCCCGGTCTCTTTCCACTGAGCCACGCTGCTTCTAAGAGAAAACACTCCGGATGACTGTCACCTTGGGCGGCCTGACAGTCTCACATTCATTCATTCACTCAATCGTATTTATTGAGCGCTTACTGTGTGCACAGCACTGTACTAAGCGCTTGGGAAGTCCAAGCTGGCACTTGCAATTAACTCCGTGTCGGGAGGCGTGTGGGGGCATTGGAGGCGAGGGCGAGCCCTGCTTACACATCCAGGCTCCTGGTGGGGCTGAAGAAGCAGTGTGGCTCAGTGGAAAGAGCCCGGGCTTTGGAGTCAGAGGTCATGGGTTCAAATCCCGACTCCACCACATGTCTGCTGTGTGATCTTGGGCAAGTCGCTTAACTTCTCTGGGCCTCAGTTACCTCATCTGTAAAATGGGGATGAAGACTGTGAGCCCCACGTGAGACAACCTGATCTAGCCTGTATCCTCCCCAGCGCTTAGAACAGTGCTTTGCACATAGTAAGCGCTTAACAAATGCCAATTATTATTATTATTACTTATTCATTCATTCATTCAATCGTATGTATTGAGTGCTTACTGTGTGCAGAGCACTGTGGTTAGCGCTTGGGAAGTCCAAGTTGGCAACATCTAAAGACGGTCCCTACCCGACAACGGGCTCACAGTCTAGAAGGGGGAGACAGACGACA
This sequence comes from Tachyglossus aculeatus, assembly GCF_015852505.1. Lineage (NCBI taxonomy): Eukaryota > Metazoa > Chordata > Mammalia > Monotremata > Tachyglossidae > Tachyglossus > Tachyglossus aculeatus. Next base: position 10,249,426 of record NC_052070.1, read on the forward strand.
AAACCAAACATGTGGACAGGCGTCAAGTCGTCAGAACAAAAAGAGTTAGAGCAAAATGCGCATCATTAACAATCAATCAATCGTATTTATTGAGCACTTACTGTGTGCAGAGCACTGTACTAAGCGCTTGGGAAGTACAAGCTGGCAACATATAGAGACAGTCCCTACCCAACAGTGGGCTCACAGTCTAAACGGGGGAGACAGAGAACAAAACCAAACATACTAACAAAATAAAATAAATAGAATAGATACGTACAATTAAAATAAATAGAGTAATAAATCTGTACAAACATATATACATATATACAGGTGCTGTGGGGAAGGGAAGGAGGTAAGGTGGGGGGATAGAATAGTAAGTAATAGTATAGTAAGTATGTACAAGTAGAATAAATAGAGTGATAAATCTGTACAAACATCTATACAGGTGCTGTGGGGAGGGGAAGGAGGTAGGGCGGGGGGGGGATGGAGAGGAGGTGAGCTCTCAGTAGGGCTTTTTTGTTATTTTATAGCATTTATTAAGCGCTTACTATGTGCAAAGCACTGTTCTAAGCGCTATGAAGGGAGGAAGAGAGCTAGCTTGGCGGATGTGCGGAGGGAGGGCGTTCCGGGCCAGGGGTCCACGGTGGGACGGGCGAGAGCGAGGTGCAGTGAAGAGGTTAGCGGCAGAGGAGAGAAACGCTCAGCACAGTCCCGCTTTAAAAGAGTAATGTCAGCGCTCCCGTTTGTTCAGTCCCCTGGCTCTGAAGTGACAAGGTGAAGTGCCCGCCTAACCACACCCTTCCCCTGGCCTCATCCATCAATCAGGGCTACTTGTTGAGTGCTTACTGTGTGCTGGGCACTGGCGCTTAGTGCAGTGCTCTGCACACAGTAAGCGCTCAATAAATACGATTGATTGATTCCTCTCCCCCTCGTCCCCCTCTCCATCCCCCCATCTTACCTCCTTCCCTTCCCCACAGCACCTGTATATACGGATAGATGTTTGTACAGATTTATTACTCTATTTTACTTGTACAGATCTATTCTATTTATTTTATTTTGTTAGTAGGTTTGGTTTTGTTCTCTGTCTCCCCCTTTTAGACTGTGAGCCCACTGTTGGGTAGGGACTGTCTCTATATGTTGCCAACTTGTACTTCCCAAGCGCTTAGTCCAGTGCTCTGCACACAGTAAGCGCTCAATAAATACGATTGATTGATTGATTCCTCTCCCCCTCGTCCCCCTCTCCATCCCCCCATCTTACCATCTTCTCTTCCCCACAGCACCTGTATATATGTATATATGTTTGTACATATTTATTATTCTATTTTACTTGTACAGATCTATTCTATTTATTTTATTTTGTTAGTAGGTTTGGTTTTGTTCTCTGTCTCCCCCTTTTAGACTGTGAGCCCACTGTTGGGTAGGGACTGTCTCTAAATGTTGCCAACTTGGACTTCCCAAGCACTTAGTACAGTGCTCTGCACACAGTAAGCGCTCAATAAATACGATTGATTAATTGATTGATTCCTCTCCCCCTCGGCATCCCCCCATCTTACCTCCTTCCCTTCCCCACAGCACCTGCATATATGTATATATGTTTGTACATATTTATTATTCCATTTATTTTACTTGTACAGATCTATTCTATTTATTTTATTTTGTTAGTAGGTTTGGTTTTGTTCTCTGTCTCCCCCTTTTAGACTGTGAGCCCACTGTTGGGCAGGGACTGTCTCTATATGTTGCCAACTTGTACTTCCCAAGCGCTTAGTACAGTGCTCTGCACACAGTAAACGCTCAATAAATGCGATTGATTGATTGGACTGAGCGCTTGGGAGAGGACCGTATAACAGAGGTCACTCAGCCAGTCGTAGAGCGGCAGCATGGCGAGTGGCTAGAGCCCGGGGCCTGGGATTCATCATCATCATCATCATCAATCGTATTTATTGAGCGCTTACTATGTGCAGAGCACTGTACTAAGCGCTTGGGAAGTACAAATTGGCAACATATAGATAAGGTCATGTGTTCTAATCCCGGCTCTGCCTCTTGTCTGCTGTGTGACCTTGGGCAAGTCACTTCACTTCTCTTAGAACAGTGCTTTGCCCGTAGTAAGCGCTTGACAAATACCAGCATTATTATTATTATTATTCTCTGTGCCTCAGTTTCCTCATCTGTCAAATGGGGATTGAGAACTGTGAGTCCCACGTGGGACAGGGACTGTGTCCAACCAGATCTGCTTGTATCCACCACAGCGTTTAATACAGTGCCTGACACACAGTTAAGCGCTTACCAAATACCATAATAATAATAATAATAATGGTATTTGTTAAGTGCTTACTATGTGCCAAGCACTGTTCTAAGTACTGTGGCTTAGAAGCAGCGTGGCTCAGTGGAAAAAGCCTGGGCTTTGGAGTCAGAGGTCATGGGTTCGAATCCCGACCGCCACATGTCTGCTGTGTGACCTTGGGCAAGTCACTTAACTTCTCTGAGCCTCAGTTACCCCATCTGTAAAATGGGGATTAAGACTGTGAACCCCACATGGGACAACCTGATCACTTTGTATCCCCCCCAGCGCTTAGAACAGTGCTTTGCACATAGTAAGTGCTTAACAAATGCCAACATTAAGTACTGGGGGGAGATACACAGTAATCAAGTTGTCCCTCGTGGGGCTCACGGTCTTAATCCCCATTTTACAGATGGGGTAACTGAGGCCCAGAGAAGTGAAGTGACTTGCCCAAGGTCAATCAATCAATCAATCGTATTTATTGAGCTCTTACCGTGTGCAGAGCACTGTACTAAGCGCTTGGGAAGTCCAAGTTGGCAACATCTAGAGACAGTCCCTACCCAACAGTGGGCTCACAGTCTAGAAGGGGGAGGTCACCCAGCTGACGAGCGGCAGGGCCGGAATTAGAATTCATGACCTCTGACTCTCAAGCCCATGCTCTTTCCACTGGGCCACACTGCTTCTATTGCTGACTATTATTATAGTCAGTCGCATTTACTGAGCACTTATTGTGTGCAGAGCACTGTACTAAGCGCTTGGGAGAGTGCCATTCAACAGACATGTCCCCTGTCCAGTCTAGAGGGCCACTATCCCTCGTCCCCCTCTCCATCCCCCCGCCTTACCTCCTTCCCTTCCCCACAGCACCTGTACATATGTATATATGTTTGTACATATTTATTACTCAATTTATTTTACTTGTACATATCTATTCTACTTATTTTATTTTGTTAGTATGTTTGGTTTTGTTCTCCGTCTCCCCCTTTTAGACTGTGAGCCCACTGTTGGGTAGGGACCGTCTCTATATGTTGCCAACTTGGACTTCCCAAGCGCTTAGTACAGTGCTCTGCACACAGTAAGTGCTCAATAAATACGATTGATTGATTGATTAAACCGGACAGTCCCTATCCCGGTCCCAACCCCAGGAGGTCCTTCCCATCTGCCGGCCGTGGCCGAGGTCTGGCCGCTTCGGTCCTGTCACTCAGTCAATCCAATTTATTCCGGGTGAACTGCGTGCAGAGCGCTGTACTAAGCGCTGGGGAGAGGACACTCGAACACTAGGAGAGACAGCACGGCATAATGGATACAGCCCGGGCCTGGGAGTTGGAAGGTCATGGGTTCTTATCCCGGCTCTGCCACTTGCCTGCTGGGTGACCTTGGGTATGTCACTTCACTTCTCTGGGCCTCAGTTCCCTCATCTGGAAAATGGGGATGAAAACTGTGAGCCCCACATGGGACAACCTGACCACCTTGTATCTCCCCCAGTGCTTAGAACAGTGCTTGGCACATAGTAAGCGCTTAATAATAATAATAATAATGTTGATATTTGTTAAGCGCTTACTATGTGCCAAGCACTGCTCTAAGCGCTGGGGGGATACAAGGTAATCAAGGTTGTCCCAGGTGGGGCTCACAGTCAATCTCCCTTTTACAGATGAGGGCACTGAGGCCCAGAGAATAATAATAATAATCAATCAATCGTATTTACTGAGCGCTTACTGTGTGCAGAGCACTGTACTAAGCGCTTCAGAAGTACAAGTTGGCAACATAATGACAATGATGGCATTTATTAAGCGCTTACTATGTGCAAAGCACTGTTCTAAGCGCTGGGGAAGTTATAAGGTGATCAGGTTGTCCCCTGGGGGGCTCACAGTCTTAAAACCCATTTTACGGATGAGGTAACTGAGGCCCAGAGAAGTGAAGTGACTTGCCCAAAGTCACACAGCTGACAAGTGTGACTCCCCCTTCTAGACTGTGAGCCCACTGTTGGGTAGGGACCGTCTCTCTATGTTGCCAACTTGGACTTCCCAAGCGTTTAGTACAGTGCTCTGCACACAGTAAGCGCTCAATCAATACGATTGAATGAATGAATGGACGAAAGTGCCCGCTATTGGGTGTGGACCATCTCTATATGTTGCCAACTTGTACTTCCCAAGCACTTAGTCCAGCACTCTGCACACAGTAAGTGCTCAATAAATACAATTGAATGAATGAATGAGTGAATGAATGAAAGGCCCACCTCCTCCAAGAAGCCTTCCCTGACTAAGCCCCCCTTTCCTCGCCTCCCGCTCCCTTCTGCATCGCCCCGACTTGCTCCCTTTCTTCATCCCCCTCCCAGCCCCACACCACTTCGGTCCACATCTGTCATTGATTTATTTCTATTAAAGTCCGTCTCCCCAACTCTAGTCCGTCAGCCGGTTGTGGGCAGGGGACGTGGCTGTTCTAATTTTGTTTATCGTCCTCTCCCCCGCGCTTAGTGCACGTATTAAACGCTCGATTAATATAACCGAATGAATAAATGCCACCGGCGGTCAGAGCGGCTCAAGGGGCGAGTGGTCGGCAGGACGGCCGAGCCTGCGGTGAGGCAGGGTGGCCTGGTGCTCTGCACGCAGTAAGCGCTCAATAAATACGATTGATTGATTGATTGATTGGTGGAGTCGGGAATGGGAGGCAAAGGACCTGGGTTCTAATCCTCCATCTACCTTGGTGCTTAGGACACCGTAAGCGCTCAATAAACACGACTGACTAAACGAGGGGGAGACAGACATCAATTGAGAAGCACCATGTCATAGTGGCTACAGCCCGGGCCTCGGAGGCAGAAAGTTGTGGGTTCTAATCCAGAAGCTGCATGGTTTAGTGAAAATCAATCAATCAATCAATCAATCGTATTTATTGAGCGCTTATTGTGTGCAGAGCACTGTACTAAGCGCTTGGGAAGTACAAGTTGGCAACATATAGAGACAGTCCCTCCCCAACAGTGGGCTCACAGTCTAAAAGGGGGAGACAGAGAACAAAACCAAACATACTAACAAAATAAAATAAATAGAATAGATATGTACAAGTAAAATAAATAAATAGAGTAATAAATATGTACAAACATATATACATATATACAGGTGCTGTGGGGAAGGGAAGGAGGTAAGATCGGGGGGATGGAGAGGGGAAAAGAGCCCGGGCTTGAGAGTCAGAGGTCGTGAGTCCTAATCCCGGCTCCGCCACTTGTCAGCTGTGTGACTGTGGGCAAATAGCTTCTCTGTGCCTCAGTTATCTCATCTGTAAAATGGGGATGTGGGACAATCTGATCACCTTGTATCCTCCCCAGCGCTTAGAACAGTGCTTTGCACATAGTAAGCACTTAACAAATGCCATTATTGTTATTATTATTATTATTATTATTCTCTGGGCCTCAGTGACCTCATCTGGAAAATGGGGGTTAAGACTGTGAGCCCCATGGGGGACAGCCTGATGACCCCGTATCCCCCCAGGTGCTTAGAATAGTGCTTGGCACATAGCAAGTGCTTAACAAATACCGTCATTCATTCATTCAATCGTATTTATGGAGCGCTTACTGTGTGCAGAGCACTGTACTAAGTGCTTGGATAGTACAATTCAGCAATAAAGAGACAGTCCCTGCCCATACCAATCAATCAATCGTATTTATTGAGGGCTTACTGTGTGCAGAGCACTGTACTAAGTGCTTGGGAAGTACAAGTTGGCAACATATAGAGACATTCAATCAATCAATTGTATTTATTGAGCGCTTACTGCATGCAGAGCACTGTACTAAGCGCTTGGGAAGTACAAGTTGGCAACATATAGAGACAGTCCCTACCCAACCGTGGGCTCACAGTCTAGAAATAGCATTTATTCAGCGCTTACTATGTGCAAAGCACTGTTCTAAGGCACTGGGGAGGTTACAAGGTGATCAGGTTGTCCCACGGGGGGCTCACAGTCCTCATCCCCATTTTACAGATGAGGGAACTGAGGCTCAGAGAAGTGAAGTGACTCGTCCAAAGTCACACAGCTGACAGGTGGCGGGGCCGGGATTCGAGCCCATGACCTCTGACTCCAAAGCCCGGGCTCTTTCCACTGCTTCTCATACCAGGCTAACAGTATGGAAGGGGGGGAGATGGATGCCAATACAAGTCAATAGGCATCAATACAAATAAATAGAATTATAGATATGCGCATATATGGGGGAGAGAGCAAAGGGAGCCAGTCGAGGCAACGTGGATGGGAGGGGGAGCTGAGGAAAAGGGGGGCTTAGTCTGGGAAGGCTTTCTGGAGGAGGTGAGCCTTCAGTAGGGCTTGGAAGAGGGGAAGAGTGATTATTTGGCAGATTTGAGGAGGGCCAGAGGAAGGATGTGGGACAGGGGTGGACGGTGGGACGGGAGAGATGGAGGCCCAGTGAGGACATGAGCAGCTGCAGAGGAGCGGAGGGTGCGGGCTGCGCCGGAGAAGGATGGAAGGGAGGTGAGGGAGGACGGGGTGAGGGGATGGATGGACAGCCTTGAAGCCGAGAGTGAGGAGATTTTGCTTCATGCGAAGGTTGATAGGCAACCACGGGAGATTTTTGAGGATGGGAGTGACAGGCCCAGAGCGTTTCCCTACAGAGGTAATCCAGGCAGCAGAGTGAAGTATAGACTGAAGCGGGGAGAGACGGGAGGATGGGAGATCAGAGAGGAGGCCGATGCAGTCATCCAGTCGAGATAGGATGAGAGATTGAACCGGTAAAGTAGCGATTTGGATGGAGAGGAAAGGGCAGATCTTGGCGATGTTGTGACCGGTGAGACCGACAGGTTTTGGTGAGGGATTGGATGTGTGGGGTGAATGGGAGAGCGGAATTAAGGATGACACCAAGGTTGCGGGCTTGTGAGACGGGAAGGATGGTAGTGCTGTCCACAGTGACGGGAAAGCCAGGGAAAGGATGGGGTTTGGGAGCGAGGGAGAGAGAACAGGGGAGGCGATAGAGATTTGAGTATCATCCACATAGAGATGAGAGTTGAAGCCGTGGGAGCGAATGAGTTCTCCAAGGGAGTGAGTGTAGATGAAGAACAGAAGGGGACCAAGAACTGACCTTTGAGGGGGTGAGAGGGGGAAGAGGAGCCCGTGAAGGAGGTTGAGAATGAACGGCCAGAGAAATAAGCGTGGCTCAGTGGAAGGAGCCCGGGCTTTGGAGTCAGAGGTCATGGGTTCAAATCCCGGCTCCGCCAATTGTCAGCTGTGGGACTTCGGGCAAGTCACTTCACTTCTCTGTGCCTCAGTTCCCTCATCCGTAAAATGGCGATTATTGAGCCCCCTGTGGGACAACCTGATCACCTTGTAACCTCCCCAGGGCTTAGAGCAGTGCTCATAGTAAGCGCTTAATAAATGCCACCGTCATCAAATAAGAGGAGAACCAGGAGAGGACGGAGTCAGTGAAGCCGAGGTTGGATAACGTATTGAGGAGAAAGGGATGGGCCACGGTGTCGAAGGCAGCCGAGAGGTCGAGGAGGATTAGGACGGAGTAGGAGCCGTTGGATTTGGCAAGGAGGAGGTCGTTGGTGACCTTTGAGAGGGCGGTTTCGGTGGAGTGGAGGGGGCGGAAGCCAGATTGGAGGGGGGCCAGGAGAGAGTTGGAGGAGAGGAATTTGAGGCAGCGAGCGTAGATGACTCGCTCCGGGAATTTGGAAAGGAAGGGTAGGAGGGAGATGGGGAGATAACTGGACGGGGCTGCGGGGCCAAGTGGGGCTGGTTTAGGATGGGGGAGACGTGGGCATGTTTGAAGGCAGAGGGGAAGAAGCCGTGAGCGGTTGAAGATGATGATGGTGATGGCATTTGGTAAGCGCTTACTCTGTGCAAAGCACTGTTCTAAGCGCTGGGGGGGGATACAAGGTGATTAAGTTGTCCCACATGGGGCTCACAGTCTTAATCCCCATTTTACAGATGAGGGAACTGAAGTTAAGTGACTTGCCCAAGGTCACACAACAGACATGTGGCAGAGCCGGGAGTCAAACCCATGACCTCTGACTCCAAAGCCCGCGTTCTTTCCACTGAGCCATGCTGCTTCTCTTATGGTAACTAAGATGATAACTAAGGAGGGAAGGGGCGAAGGAATGGGGTCCGGTGTGAACCGGGAGGGGATGGAACTTGAGAGGAGGGAGGAGGAGATTCCTCTGAAGATACTGCTGGGAAGGATGGCAGAGGTCCTGGGTTCGAATGCCGGCTCTGCCACCCGTCTGCTGCGTGACCTTGGCCAAGTCCCTCCCCCTCTCTGGGCCTCAGCTCCCTCATCTGTAACATGTGAGCCCCATGAGAAGCAGCGTGGCTCAGTGGAAAGAGTGCGGGCTTGGGAGTCAGAGGTCATGGGTTCGAATCCCACCTCCCCCACATGCCTGCTGTGTGACCTTGGGCAAGTCACTTCACTTCTCTGTGCCTCAGTTCCCTCATCTGTAAAGTGGGGATTAAGACTGTGAGCCCCACATGGGACAACCTCATCTCCTTGTGTTCCCCCCCGTGCTTAGAACAGTGCTTTGCACATAGTAAGCACTTAACAAATACCAACATTATTATCATGGGGGATAGGGACTATGTCCCGCCTGATTACCTAGTATCTACACCAGTGCTTAGAATAATGCTTAGCACATAGCATTACTCTATTTTATTTGTACATATTTATTCTATTTATTTTATTTTGTTAATATGATTTGTCTTCTTGTCTGTCTCCCCCTTCTAGACTGTGAGCCCGCTGTTGGGTAGGGACCGTCTCTAGATGTTCCCAACTTGGACTTCCCAAGCACTTAGTACAGTGCTCTGCACACAGTAAGCGCTCAATAAATACAACTGAATGAATGAATGATGGGAAAGTTGAAAAGGGAGCCGAGAGGAAGGGAGATAGGTGGGGGGGGGGGGGGGGGGTATTTGGTGGTGTTAATTTTCCTAATGAAGTAGGTGGCCAATCAATCAATCAATCGTATTTATTGAGTGCTTACTGTGTGCAGAGCACTGTACTAAGCGCTTGGGAAGTACAAGTTGGCAACATATAGAGACGGTCCCTACCCAACAGTGGGCTCACAGTCTCACGCTCAGCGGCCCGAGCGTGAGAGCGAAGGAGGCGGACAGCGGTGGTGATCCAGGGCTGTGGGTTAGTGAGTGCGACAGCGACCGAAGGATAGGGGAGGGAGCGAGTTGAGCGTTTAGTACAGTGCCTGGCACACCGTATGAGCTCAACGAATACAAGAGCCCGGCCTTGGGAGTCAGAGGCCGTGGGTTCTAACCCCAGCTCTGCTACTTGTCAGCTGCAGGACTTTGGGCAAGTCACTTCACTTCTCTGGGCCTCAGTTCCCTCATCTGGAGAATGGGGATTAAGGCTGCGAGCCCCACGTGGGACGACATAATAATAATAGTGGCATTTATTAAGCGCTTACTATGTGCAAAGCACTGTTCTAAGCACTGGGGAGGTTACAAGGTGATCAGGTTGTCCCACGGGGGGCTCACAGTCTTCATCCCCATTTTACAGATGAAGTAACTGAGGCCCGGAGAAGTTAAGTTTCTAGACTGTGAGTCCGCTGTTGGGTAGGGACTGTCTCTATGTGTTGCCGACTTGTACTTCCCAAGCGCTTAGTACAGTGCTCTGCACATTGTAAGCGCTCAATAAATACGATTGATGAGGATGACTGATGATGTCGACTGGTACTTCCCAAGCGCTTAGTACAGTGCTCTGCACACAGTAAGCGCTCAATAAATACGATTGATTGATTGATTATACTTCCCAAGCGCTTAGTACAGTGCTCAGCACATAGTAAGCGCTCAATAAATACGATTGATGATGATGATTGATGATGTCGACTTGTACTTCCCAAGCGCTTAGTACAGTGCTCTGCACACAGTAAGCGCTCAATAAATACGATTGATTGATTGATTGATTGATTAGGTGACTTGCCCAGAGTCACACAGCTGACAATTGGCGGAGCCGGGCATATAACCTTGTATCTCCCCCAGCGCTTACAACAGTGCTTAGCACATAGTAAGCGCTTAACAATCGTTCTGCGAGTCAGAAGGTCATGGGTTCTAATCCCGGCTCCGCCGCTTGTCTGCTGTGTGACCTTGAGCCAATCACTTCACTTCACTTCTTCTGAGCAGCGTGGCTCAGTGGAGAAGAGCCCGGGCTTTGGAGTCAGAGGTCATGGGCTCAAACCCCGGCTCCGCCAATCGTCAGCTGGGTGACTTTGGGCAAGTCACTTCTCTGGGCCTCAGTGACCTCATCTGTAAAATGGGGATTGAGACTGTGAGCCCCCCGTGGGACAACCTGATCACCTTGTAACCTCCCCAGCGCTTAGAACGGTGCTTGGCACATAGTAAGCGCTTAATAAATGCCATTATTATTATTATTATTTTCTGGGCCTCAGTTCCCTCATTCATTCAATCGTATTTGCTGGGCGCTTACCGGGTGCAGAGCACTGTACTAAGCGCTTGGAAAGTGCAATTCGGCAACAGACAGAGACAATCCCTACCCAACAACGGGAAGGGGGATGGAGACTGTGAGCCCCACATGGGACGCACTGTACTTCCCAATTGTATTTCCCAAACTGTACTTTCCAAGTGCTTAGTACAGTCCCTCCCTACCTCCTTCCCCTCCCCACAGCACCTGTATATATTTCTACAGATTTATTACTATTTTACTTGTACATATTTACTATTCTATTTATTTTGTTAATGATGTGCCTATGGCTATAATTCTATTTATTCTGATGATTTTGACACCTCTCTCCATGTTTAGTTTTGCTGTCTGTCCCCCCGTTCTAGACTGTGAGCCCGTTGTTGGGTGGGGTCTGTCTCTGTTGCCGACTTGTACTTCCCAAGCGCTTAGTACAGTGCTCTGCACATGGTGAGCACTCAATAAATACGACTGAATGAATGAATGCTCTGCACACAGTCAGCGCTCAATAAATGCCCGCTGTTGGGTAGGGACCGTCTCTATATGTTGCCAACTTGTACTTCCCAAGCGCTTAGTACAGTGCTCTGCACACAGTAAGCGCTCAATATGATTGAATGAATAAATACGATTGAATGAATGAATGACAGGCCCTGGGTCCAACCCGATTTGCTTGCCCCACCCCAGCGCTTAGTACATTCATTCATTCATTCAATCGTATTTATTGAGCACTTACTGTGTGCAGAGCACTGTACTAAGCGCTTGGGAAGTACAAGTTGGCAACATATAGAGATGGTCCCTACCCAACAATGGGCTCAGTGCCTGACCCACAGGAAGCGCTTAACAAATAGCACAATGATTGACAGAGGGGAATACAGCCATTACGGAGAAGCAGCATGGCTCAATGGGAAGAGCCCGGGTTTGGGAGTCAGAGGTCATGGGTTCAAATCCCATTTCTGCCACTTATCAGCTGGGTGACTTTGGGCAAGTCACTTCACTTCTCCGGGCCTCAGTTCCCTCATCTGGAAAATGGGGATGAAGACTGTGAGCCCCCAATGGGGCAATCTGATCACCTTGTAACCTCCCCAACACTTAGAACAGTGCTTTGCACATAGTAAGCGCTTAATAAATGCCATTATTATTATTATCATCAGCTGGGTGACTTTGGGCAAGTCACTTCACTTCTCTGGGCTTCAGTTCCCTCATCTGGAAAATGGGGATGAAGACTGTGCGCCCCACGTGGGACAACCTGATCACCTTGTAACCTCCCCAGTGCTTAGAACAGTGCTTTGCACATAGTAGGCACTTAATAAATGCCATTATTATTATTATCAGTTGGGTGACAGAACAGTGCTTTGCACATAGTAAGCGCTTAATAAATGCCATTATTATTATTATTATTATCAGCTGGGTGACTTTGGGCTAGTCACTTCACTTCTCTGGGCCTCAGTGACCTCATCTGGAAAATGGGGATGAAGGCTGTGGGCCCCATGTGGGACAACCTGATCATCTTGTAACCTCCCCAGCGCTTAGAACAGTGCTTGGCACATAGTAGGCACTTAACAAATGCCATTATTATTATTATTATTATCAGCTGGGTGACTTTGGGCAAGTCACTTCACTTCTCTGGGCCTCAGTTCCCTCATCTGGAAAATGGGGATGAAGACTGAGCGCCCCACGTGGGACAACCTGATCACCTTGTAACCTCCCCGGCGCTTAGAACAGGGCTTTGCACATTGTAGGTGCTTAATTAATGCCATCGTTATCATTATTTATCATCATCATCAATCGTATTTATTGAGCGCTTACTATGTGCAGAGCACTGTACTAAGCGCTTGGGAAGTACAAATTGGCAACATATAGAGACAGTCCCTACCCAACAGTGGGCTCACAGTGTAAAAGTTTACATAGTAAACTTACTATGTGCAGAGCACTGTACTAAGCGCTTGGGAAGTACAAATTGGCAACATATAGAGACAGTCCCTACCCAACAGTGGGCTCACGGTGTAAAAGTTTACATAGTAAACTTACTACGTGCAGAGCACTGTACTAAGCGCTTGGGAAGTACAAACTGGCAACATATATTCTTAGAGCCCAACAGTGGGCTCACGGTGTAAAAGTTCACATAGTAAGCGCTTAATAAAATGCCACTATTATTATTATTATTAAAACAAATGCCATCATGATTATTATGAACATGAACCGACCCCAAAGCACAGTACAATATTCGACCCCAAGGGCCTCCCAACCCCCCTATTAAGTGTTGGTCTTCATAGTTGGGGGGGGGGGTCGGTTGGGGTCCAGTAAGATCAATCAATTAATCAATCGTATTTATTCATCATCATCATCAATCGTATTTATTGAGCGCGTACTGTGTGCAGAGCACTGTACTAAGCGCTTGGGAAGTCCAAATTGGCAACATCTAGAGACGGTCCCTACCCAACAGTGGGCTCACAGTCTAAAAGGGGGAGACAGAGAACAAAACCAAACATCCTCACAAAATAAAATAAATAGAATAGATATGTACAAATAAATTAAATAAATAAATGAGTAAAAAAATATGTACAAACATATATACATATATATATTGAGCGCTTACTATGTGCAGAGCACTGTACTAAGCGCTTGGGAAGTACAAAAGACAGAGGGCCGGAGGCAGGGGACTCACCAGCAAGACAGGCCCCACTTCCGGCCTCAGGCTCGGCCTGGTCCTCGGCCACGCCCCTTTCCCCCCCACCGCTCCGAGCCGCCCTCAGCTGGACGTGCGTCACTTCCGGCCCCGCCCCACGCCCTTCTGCCAGTAATGGCGGCTCGGCGCCCTAGGGGACCGGAAACGGAAGCGCCCGTCCCTATGGAAACCAACCGCCGGGCCAATGGGAAGAGGCGGGGGCGGCGGCCATCTTGGTAAAGGATGAAGAACCAGGAAGTGCCGCCTCGGGGAGAAGGAGGAGTCAGAAGGGAGCCGTGAGCCCTTCCCGTACCCTTTTATTCATTCATTCATTCATTCATCCACCCATTAAGCGCTTAGTGCAGTGCTCTGCACACAGTAAGTGCTCAATAAATACGATTGAATGAATGAATGAATCCATTCATTCATCCATCCATCTATTAAGCGCTTACTACAGTGCTCTGTACACAGTAAGCGCTCAATAAATACGATTGAATGAATGAATGAATCCAGTCATTCATCCACCCATTTTTAAGCGCTTAGTGCAGTGCTCTGCACACAGTAAGCGCTCAATAAATACGATTGAATGAATGAATCCATTCATTCATCTATCCATTAAGCGCTTAGTACAGTGCTCTGCACACAGTAAGTGCTCAATAAATACGATTGAATGAATGAATGAATCCATTCATTCATCCATCCATCCATTAAGCGCGTAGTCCAGTGCTCTGCACACAGTAAGCGCTCAATAAATACGATTGAATGAATGAATGAATCCATTCATTCATCCATCCATCCATTAAGTGCTTAGTCCAGTGCTCTGAACACAGTAAGTGCTCAATAAATACGATTGAATGAATGAATCCATTCATTCATCCATCCATTAAGCGCTTAGTACAGTGCTCTGCACACAGTAAGCGCTCAATAAATACGATTGAATGAATGAATGAATCCATTCATTCATCCATCCATCCATTAATCAATCAATCAATCAATCAATCGTATTTATTGAGCGCTTACTATGTGCAGAGCACTGTACTAAGCGCTTGGGAAGTACAAATTGGCATCACATAGAGACAGTCCCTACCCAACAGTGGGCTCACAGTCTAAAAGGGGGAGACAGAGAACAGAACCAAACATACCAACAAAATAAAATAAGTAGGATAGAAATGTACAAGTAAAATAAATAAATAAATAAATAAATAGAGTAATAAATATGTACAACCATATAAGCGCTTAGTACAGTGCTCTGAACACAGTGAGTGCTCAGTAAATACGATTGAATGAATTCATTCATCCATCCATCCATTAAGCACTTAGTACAGTGCTCTGCACACAGTAAGCTCTCAATAAATACGATTGAATGAATGAATGAATCCATTTATTCATCCAATCACCCATTAAGCGCGTAGTCCAGTGCTCCGCACACAGTAAGCGCTCAATAAATACGATTGAATGAATGAATGAATCCATTCATTCATCCATCCATCTATTAAGCGCTTAGTCCAGTGCTCTGTACACAGTAAGTGCTCAATAAATACGATTGAATGAATGAATCCATTCATTCATCCATCCATTAAGGGCTTAGTACAGTGCTCTGCACACAGTGAGCGCTCAATAAATACGATTGAATGAATGAATGAATCCATTCATTCATCCATCCATCTATTAAGCGCTTAGTCCAGTGCTCTGTACACAGTAAGTGCTCAATAAATACGATTGAATGAATGAATCCATTCATTCATCCATCCATTAAGCACGTAGTCCAGTGCTCTGCACACAGTAAGCGCTCAATAAATACGATTGAATGAATGAATGAATCCATTCATTCATCCATCCATCCATTAAGCGCTTAGTACAGTGCTCCGCACACAGTAAGCGCTCAATAAATACGATTGAATGAATTCATTCATTCATCCATCCATTAAGCGCTTAGTCCAGTGCTCCGCACACAGTAAGCTCTCAATAAATACGATCGAATGAATGAATGAATCCATTTATTCATCCATCCACCCATTAAGCGCGTAGTCCAGTGCTCCGCACACAGTAAGCGCTCAATAAATCCGATTGAATGAATGAATGAATCTGTGTGGGATAGCGGCTCCCTCTACCCACCAAATCAGAGTCCGGGTCGGGATCAGAAAGAGTCTTTATTCTTTCTCATGAGAAAGGGCACTACCCCCGTCGCTCGAACAGCATCAGCCGGGGAGTGCGCTTGTTGATTGTACGAAGCTGATTTTTATAGCCCTAACGCATCCTCTTTTGATTGATTGATCGATTGATTGATCCTCTTCCTCCCACCGACTATCCCCTTTCTCCACTGTCTGGATACTTAGGGCGTACAATTTAATCGCGGCAGCTGGGCCCCAACACGCGCTCACGTACAAGGCTGACAGTGGCCTTGTGGTTTAACCTGCGTCCTGTTTTTTTGTTTTTTTTGTCAACAGGTCCTGCAATGTGGCTGTTTTATTTTCCCTTTATCTCCTCCCGCTTTGTCGTATCTGGTGTAACCCGGCCTGGCCCGGGGAGGTAGCTTCTGCCTTCCCTCCTGGGGTCTCATGAGGAAACCTCACTGGGTTCCATCCCTCACAAATCCATTCATTCATCCATCCGTTAAGCGCTTAGTCCAGTGCTCTGCACACAGTAAGCGCTCAATAAATACGATTGAATGAATGAATGAATCCATTCATTCAGTCAGTCGTATTTATTGAGCGCTTACTGTGTGCAGAGCACTGGACTAAGCGCTTGGGAAGTACAAGTTGGTAACATATAGAGACGAACCCTACCCAACACCGGGCTCACAGTCTAGATGGGGGAGACAGACAACAAAATAACACATATTAACAAAATAAAATAAATAGAATAGTAAATATTCATTCATTCATTCAATCGTATTTATTGAGCACTTACTGTGTTCAGAGCACTGGACTAAGCGCCTGGGAAGTACAAGTTGGCAACATATAGAGACGGTCCCTACCCGACTGCGGGCTCACGGTCTAGAAGGGGACTATGTGACTTTGGGCATGTCACTTCACTGGGCCTCAGTTGCCTCAGCTGTAGAATGGAGATTCAGACTGCGAGCCCCATGTGGGACACGGACTGCATCCAATAATAATAATAATAATAATAATAATAATAATAATAGCATTTATTAAGCGCGTACTATGTGCAAAGCACTGTTCTAAGCGCTGGGGAGGGTACAAGGTGATCAGGTTGTCCCACGTGGGGCTCACAGTCTTCATCCCCATTTTACAGATGAGGCAACTGAGGCGCAGAGAAGTGAAGTGACTTGCCCAAAGTCACACAGCTGACAAGTGGCGGAGCCGGGATTTGAACCCATGACCTCTGACTCCAAAGCCCGGGCTCTTTCCGCTGAGCCACGCCGATTAGCTTGGACCCCAGCACTTAGTCCAACGTGCGGCACACGGTAACAAGTATCATTAAACACACAAAAAAGGAGCAAAGCAGGTGGGCTGAGTTGAAATAGAAAATCAGAGAGGTAAATAAGGAGGGGGCGAGCTGATCAGCGCATTAAAGCCGAAGGTGAGGAGTTGCTGCTGGATGTGGAGTTGGATGGGCGAGCACAGGAGGGTTTTGAGGAATGGGGAGACACGGCCTGAACGGTGTTTTCGAAAAACTTGTCTACTTGTTTTGTTTTGTTGTCTGTCTCCCCCTTCTAGACCGTGAGCCCGTCGATGGGGAGGGACCATCACCGTTTTTTTTTTTTTATAATGGCATTTATTAAGCGTTTACCACGTGCAAAACACTGTTCTAAGCGCTGGGGGAGATACAAGGCGATCAGGTTGTCCCACGGGGGGCTCACAGTCAATCCCCATTTTACAGATGAGGGAACTGAGGCACAGAGAAGTTAAGTGACTTGCCCAAAGTCACACAGCTGACAAGTGGTGGAGCCGGGATTTGAACCCATGACCTCTGACTCCAAAGCCCAGGCTTTTTCCACTGAGCCAAGCTGCTTCTCTAATTATCTAATTACGGTTATCTAATTACCATTTACTCTAATTATCTAATCTAATCTAATTAATCTAATCTAATTATTTAATCTAATTATCTAATTACTCTAATTACCGTTGCCGAATTGCACTTTCCAAGCGCTTAGTCCAGTGCTCCGTGCACAGTAAGCACTCAATAATAATAATAATAATAATGGCATTTATTAAGCACTTACTATGTGCAAAGCACTGTTCTAAGCGCTGGGGAGGGTACAAGGTGATCAGGTTGTCCCACGCGGGCTCACAGTCTTCATCCCCATTTTACATTTGAGGGAACTGAGGCCTAGAGAAGTGAAGTGACTTGCCCAAAGTCACCCAGCTGACAGTTGGCAGAGCCGGGATTTGAACCTATGACCTCTGACTCCAAAGCCCGGGCTCTTTCCACTGAGCCACGCTGCTTCTCAATTAAATATGATTGAATGAATGAATGAATGAATGAAAAAATGATCCAGGCAAGGGAGTGAAGTATGGACAGGAGAGGTGTGATACCAATGAGGAATAATCCCTATTTCACGGGGATATTGCCTAATAGCCTTAAGTAACATGAGAGTGCTGTGGAAAAATAAAAAGTCCAATCCAAATTCAAGGCGTTATCCAGATCCTATTCTTCTCTATTAGTTTTCCCCACCTTATTAAGGAGCTAATTTGGGGGGGGGGGGGGGTACTTTTTTCAAGGGCACCAATAGGTAGAGGATGCTTGGATACATACAATAAGAGAAGGCATTATCTCTGCCCTCAAGGAGTTTACAATCTACAATCTATGATTACTACGAGTTCCATAGTGAATCCATTGGATTGGATATATTTCATATGCCCTCCACTCCGGTGGAATCCATACAAACATAGCGCCACGGAAGGCACGTTTTGGAGAAATGGTTTATTTCCTCAATCAATCGTATTTACTGAGCACTTACTGCGTGCAGAGCACTGTACGAAGCTCTTGGGAGAGGACAATGTCAGAGAGTTGGTGGATCCGTTCTCTGCCCACAATGATTTCATTCATTGATGTTTATCGTGTAATTGGAGGCAGTTATCTCCTCCGTTAGCCCAATTCTTACCGTTACGTGGTCCAATAAAGCTACTAGGGGTCTTAGAAACGGCGATTGTCATCAAGGGTATTCACTGAGTGCTTACCATCAATCAATCGTATTTACTGAGCGCTTACCGTGGGCAAAGCACTGTACTCAGTAAGTTGTTGGGAGAGTCTTACATAAACAGCTGCATCAGATGAAAGCCCTCAATCCCCTTCCCGGCTCCTACCTCTCCTTGCTACTGTCCTTCTCCAGCCCAGCCCGCACACTTCAGTCCTCTCATTCACTCATTTATCCAATTGTATTTATTGAGCGCTTACTGTGTGCAGAGCGCTGGACTAGACGCTTGGAAAGTACGATTCGGCAGCAGAGACAATCCCTAGAGATTGTCAACGGAGATGGACAGCAACACAAGTTGACAGGTGTCAATAAATAGAATTAGAGATATACACACATCATGAATAAAATAAGTAGAACAATTAGTAGGTACAAATATACACAAGTGCTGTGGGGAGGGGAAGGGGGTAGAGCGGAGGGAATCAGGGCGATGGGGAGGGGAAGAGGAGAGAGGAAAAGGGGGGTTCAGTCTGGGAAGGCCTCCTGGAGGAGGTGAGCGCTCAGTAGGGCTTTAAAGGGGGGAAGAGAACTAGTTTGGCGGATATGTGGAGGGAGGGCATTCCCGGCCAGAGGTAGGATGTGGGCCGGGGGTCGACGGCGGGACGGGCGAGAACGAGGCCCAGTGAGGAGGTGAGTGGCGGCAGAGGAGTGGAGTGTGAGGGCTGGGATGGAGAAGGATAAAAGGGACGTGAGGTAGTAGGGGGCGAGGGGATGAAGAGCCTTGAAGCCAGTAGTGAGGCGTTTTTGCCACCCTTCTCATTGTCTTCTAGACTGTGAGCCCACTGTTGCGTAGGGACCGTCTCTATATGTTGCCAACTTGGACTTCCCAAGCGCTTAGTACAGTGCTCTGCACACGGTAAGCGCTCAATAAATACGACTGAATGAATCCCCCCCTTACCTCCTTCCCCTCCCCATAGCACCTGTATATATATTTGTACGTATTTCTTACTCTATTTTATTTGTACATATTTTATTTTGTTAATATGTTTTGTTTTGTTCTCTGTCTCCCCCTTCTAGACTGTGAGCCCGCTGTTGGGTAGGGACCATCTCTATATGTTGCCAACTTGGACTTCCCAAGCGCTTAGTACAGTGCTCTGCACACAGTAAGCACTCAATGAATACGATTGAATGAATCCCCCGCCTTACCTCCTTCCCCTCCCCTGGCACCTGTATATATGTATATATGTTTGTACGTATTTATTACTCTATTTTGTTTGTACATATTTATTCTATTTATTTGGTTAGTATGTTTTGTTTTGTTGTCTGTCTCCCCCTTCTAGACTGTGAGCCCGCTGTTGGGTAGGGACCGTCTCTATATGTTGCCAACTTGGACTTCCCAAGCGCTTAGTGCAGTGCTCTGCACACAGTAAGCGCTCAATAAATACGATTGATGATGATGATGCACACAGTAAGCGCTCAATAAATACGATTGAATGAATGAATACGATTGAATGAATGAATGAATGTACTTCACTTACCTCATCTGTAAAGTGAGGATTAAATCCGCCTCCTTCCAATGTTGACTGTCAGCCCCATGTGGACAGGGCCTCTGTCCAAGTCATCATCATCAATCGTATTTATTGAGCGCTTACTATGTGCAGAGCACTGTACTAAGCGCTTGGGAAGTACAAATTGGCAACATATAGAGACAGTCCCTACCCAACAGTGGGCTCACAGTCTAAAAGGGGGAGATAGACAACAAAACCAAACATACTAACAAAATAAAATAAATAGAATAGATATGTACAAATATAATAAATAGAGTAATAAATCTGTACAAACATATATACATATATACAGGTGCTGTGGGGAAGGGAAGGAGGTAAGATGGGGGGGATGGAGAGGGGGACGAGGGGGAGAGGAAGGAAGGGGCTCAGTCTGGGAAGGCCTCCTGGAGGAGGTGAGCTCTCAGCAGGGCCTTGAAGGGAGGAAGAGAGCGAGCTTGGCGGGTGGGGAGAGGGATTGGGGGCATTCCAGGCCCGGGGGTGACGTGGGCCGGGGGTCAATGGCGGGACAGGTGAGAGCAAGGTACGGTGAGGAGATTAGCGGCGGAGGAGCGGAGGGTGAAGTTGTGTCCACCGCAGCGCTCAGAATTGTGTTTGATACAGAGCAAGTGCCTAACTACAATTTTTTAGAAGCCCCATTACCACCGGATTTTTTCAGAGCCCACGCTTTGATGTTGACTTGGATTTCTGTGTCCTTCCTAAGTAGCTTATGCAGTCGAGAACGTCCAGTGGTTGCCCAGCCACCTCCACGTCAAACAGAAACTCCTCGCAATGTGATTTAAAGCAGGCACTCACCTTGTCCCCTCCCACCTCACCTCGCTGCTCTTCTACTCCAACCCAGCCCGCAACTTTACTCCTCTAATGCCAACCCACTCACTGTGCCCCCGACCCCCATCCGTCCCCCCGGCCCGGAATGGCCTCCCTCTGCCCATCCGCCCAGCTCGCTCTCTTCCTCCCTTCAAGGCCCTGCTGAGAGCTCACCTACTCCAGGAGGCCTTCCCAGACTGAGTCCCTTCCTTCCTCTCCCCCTTATCCCCCTCTCCATCCCCCCCATCTTACCTCCTTCCCTTCCCCATAGCACCTGTACATATGTATATATGTTTGTACATATTTATTACTCTATTTATTTATTTATTTATTTTATTTGTACGTATCTATTCTATTTATTTTATTTTGTTAGTATGTTTGGTTTTGTTCTCTGTCTCCCCCTTTTAGACTGTGAGCCCACTGGTGGGTAGGGACTGTCTCTATATGTTGCCAATTTGTACTTCCCAAGCGCTTAGTACAGTGCTCTGCACATAGTAAGTGCTCAATAAATACGATTGATTGATTGATTGATTGATTGACACCCGTCCACATGTGTTGTTCTGTTGTCTGTCTCCCCCTTCTAGACTGTGAGCCTGCTGTTGGGTAGGGACCGTCTATGTTGCCAACTTGTACTTCCCAAGCGCTTAGTCCAATCAATCAATCAATCGTATTTATTGAGCGCTTACTGTGTGCAGAGCACTGGACTAAGTGCTTGGGAAGTACAAGTCGGCAACACATAGAGACAGTCCCTACTCAACAGCGGGCTCACAGTCTAGAAGGGGTCCAGTGCTCTGCACACAGCAAGCGCTCAATAAATACGATTGAATGAATGAAATACCTCCATCTCGTCTATCTCGCCGCCGGCCTCTTGCCCACGTCCTGCCTCTGGACTGGAATGTCCGCCCTCTTTTAATTGATTAATTAATGATGGCATTTATTAAGCGCTTACTATGTGCAAAGCACTGTTCTAAGTGCTGGGTAGGTTACAAGGTGATCAGGGTATCCCACAGGGGGCTCACAGTCTTCATCCCGATTTTAATGAATTAATGACTTTGCAACTGACGATGACTCGCCCCACCTTCAAGGCTTTATTGACGGCCCATCTCCTCCAAGAAGCCTTCCCTGACTAAACCCTCATTTCCTTTTCTCCCTCTTCCTTCTGCACTGCTCTGAATCGCCCTCTTTATTCACCACCCCCGACCAGCCCCGCAGCGCTTATGTCATCATCATCATCATCAATCGTATTTATTGAGCGCTTACCACACTGTCTCTCTGTAGAGGAAACAGCCCTGGCTTGGGAATCAGGAGACCTGTGTTTTTTTTTAATGGCATTTATTAAGTGCTTACTACATGCAAAGCACTGTTCTAAGCGCTGTGTTCTAATCCAGCCTCTGCCACGTGCCTGTGTGATCTTGGGCGAGTCACTTGGCTGGCCTGTGCCTCTGTTTCCTCACCTGCCCAATGGAGACTCGACCCTTCTCCTCCTCCTTCCTTAGACCGTCAGCCCCAGGAGGGACCTGATGTATAATAATGATAATTTATTAAGCGCTTACTATGTGCAAAGCACTGTTCTAAGCTCTGGGGAGGTTACAAGGTGATCAGGTGGTCCCACGGGGGGCTCACAGTCTTCATCCCCATTTTACAGATGAGGTCACTGAGGCACAGAGAAGTGACTTGCCCAAAGTCACACAGCTGACAATTGGCGGAGCCGGGATTTGAACCCGTGACCTCTGACTCCAAAGCCCGGGCTCTTTCCACTGAGCCACGCTGCTTCTCCCCAGCGCTTAGCAGAATGGGAAACGAACCAGTACCACAGTGATTATTTTCAGACGGTAGGACGCTGGCCCTTTGGCGTGGGCAGAGCAGGCCCACCCTGTGGTCAAGCCATAACCCTGCTCATGTATAGGAGTGCTTAGCAAATACCACTATTGTTATTATTATTATTATTATTACTGTCACTGAATATGCATACTGATTAGCTCTTGTATATGCATTACTGTCACTGAATATGTATATTTTTTAGTTGTGCTGAGTTCCACCCAGGAAATCGGTGACTGGCAAGGCCACGATCTACCCATCAATCAATCGTATTTATTGAGTGCTTACTGTGTGCAGAGCACTGTACTAAGCGCTTGGGAAGTACAAGTTGGCAACAGATAGAGACAGTCCCTACCCAACAGTGGGCTCACAGTCACCGACCACCACACCAGTAGTCCTGGGGCCCCAAATTATCAGCAGACCCCAACAAGCAAGAAGTTGCTGGCTGTAGCCCTCAGCCTTGAGGCCCCAAATTATCAGCGTGGCTCAGTGGGAAAGAGCCTGGGCTTTGGAGTCAGAAGCCAAGGGTTCAAATCCCGGCTTTGCCGATTGTCGGCTGTGTGACTTTGGGTAAGTCACTTCACTTCCCTGTGCCTCAGTTCTCTCATCTGTAAAATGGGGATGAAGGCTGTGAGCCCCACGTGGGTCAACCTGATCACCTTGTATCCCCCCGGCTCTTGGAACGGTGCTTTGCACATAGTAAGTGCTTAACGAATACCATCACTATTATTATTATCAGCAAACCCCAACAGCAATGAATTGCCGGCTGCGGCCCATCCTCTTGAACCCAACACCTATTCTTGCTGAAGACCTCTTCAGCCCCCGAGTGTCCGATGGATGACCCAAAGCCGATAATGAAGGAGTTTGGTGTGTAATGTGTCCACTGTTGGGTAGGGACTGTCTCTATATGTTGCCAATTTGTACTTCCCAAGTGCTTAGTACAGTGCTCTGCACATAGTAAGCGCTCAATAAATACGATTGATTGATTGATTGATAATGCGAGGCTAAGGAAGACAACAACAGGGGCGGAGCGGCACGTGATGCGCCAATCCGGCGCACGGACGAACAGGACTTGAGGGACTTGGCGCTGCGTCACTCAGGGAAGGGGGACCGACGGGAAACAGAAGGATGGGCTCAACCTCAGGTCCTGATCCTTCCATAGAGGAAGAATCATTATCGGGTAGTCTAAGGGACCTGGATTCTAATTCCAGCTCTACCCCCTGACTGAGAGGCCAAGCTGCTTCCCCGTAGTCACCGTTCCCAACTGAACCCACTCACCTGATCTCCATGGAATCGCTATGGGGCCGTAGAGTCCAGAGACCGGACCCTCGGTGGAGTCTTCTAAACTGTGTCGCACCCTCATTTATGCAACTCTGCGAGCTCTCTGTCGTTGTGAGAGAAAATTGTGTCACACTGTAGCCCCTTCTCGGAAATTAATAATTATAAACCTTTAAGGTCTAAGTTCATTAAGATCTTTGAAGAGGAAACACCCTTTTCTTTTCCATGTAGAAATTAGCCTTTGGAGAGAGTGATTGATTTCACCAGAAAAATTATGTTTTCAGTCCCTTTCCCATACTGAACAGAGGACTGTCTTAAGATGTGCTTAGTTCACTGGGCAGGTGTGAATATAAATGTCTATTCGTAACTAAGAATTCTCTAGCTCTCTTCCTCCCTTCAAAGCCCTACTGAGAGCTCACCTCCTCCAGGAGGCCTTTCCAGACTGACCCCCCTCCTTCCTCTCCCTCTCCCCCTCCGCCCTACCTCCTTCCCCTCCTCACAGCACCTATATAGTTTGTACAGATTTATTACTCTATTTATTTTACTTGCACCTATTTACCATTCTATTTGTTTTGTGAATATATTTTGTTTTGTTGTCTGTCTCCCCCTTCTAGACTGTGAGCCTGTTGTTGGGTAGGGACCATCTCTTTATGTTGCCAACCTGTACTTCCCAAGTGCTTAGTCCAGTGCTCTGCACATAGTAAGCGCTCAATAAATACGATTGATGATGATGATGATGACGATGCAACAAAACGAATAAAAGGCTGGCCTAGCCTGACTCATTACCTGGAATATTCTTCAACACCCCGGGAGGAGTGGGGGGTAGGTAGGCCCTAGGAGGTGGCGGCGGCGGGCGAGGAGAGCCCACCCCCCCCAGGAGCGAGGTAGACTCCCCCGGGGAACCGGGCGGCCCCGAGCCGGGTGGCTGAGGCGACCCGGACAAACGGCCGCCTTTCGGCACCCACTTGAATCAAAAGTGAGATTTAATCGCTCGTTCCGGCACCACGACGTGTCGCGGTGGGGGCTGGGGTCCTCGTCCGCCCCGACTCCGTGTCCCACCAGTCACGGTCCGCCACGGCCTCTTACGGGGTCTCGTCTGGCCGTTGGGCGGCCCGTTTGGCTCCCGGGGGCCCGGCCTCGGGGTCCACGTGTATCTGGCTTGGCCAAAGTTGTCCCCGGGCGGGCCCGGGGGAGGATGGCGGCTCGCCTTGGTGTTCGGCCCCAAGGACTTCAGGTTTCGCTGGGCGGTCCTGGAACGAGAGGAGAGACAGAGTTGGAGGCGGTCATTTGATCGGATTTATTCGGCGCTTACTGTGCGCGGAGCGCTGGACTGAGTGCTTGGAAAGTACAATCCAGCAACGAAGAGACACAATCCCTACCCACACCGGGGTGCACAGGCTGGGGCGGGGAAGACGGACATCAAAACAAGTAAACAGGGATCAATATAAATAAATAGAATTATAGCTATATAATTAGGTGACGCGGAAGGGAGGGGGAGCTGAGGAAAAGGGGGGCTTAGTCTGGGAAGGCCTCTTGGACGAGGTGAGCCTTTAGTAGCTGGCGGTTGGCACAGGGAGCAGAAACTCGTTATTCATTCAATAGCAGCAATATTATTATCATTAATAATAATACTAACAATTCTGGTATTTATTAAGCACTTACTCTGTGCCTGGCACTTTACTAAGCGCTTGGGTGGGTACGAGGAAGTCGGGTTGGACACAGTCCCTGTCCTGCATAGGGCTCAAAAAACCCCCATTTTACAAATGAGGTAGCTGAGGCACAGAAGTGACGTGACTTGTCAAGGCCGCACAGCAGACGAGTGGCAGAGCCAGGATTAGAACTCAGGTCCTTCTGGCTCCCTTAGTCCCGTGCTCTATCCTCTTTGCTGTGTGCAAAGCACTGTAATAAGCGCTTGGAAGAGTACAAGATAAGAACAGACAGACACATTCCCTGCCCACAACGAGATCATAGTCATCACAAACTACGAGGAGTTCACGCTTTTAGGGAACTCTTTTCCCACAAGGCCATAAACCTTCTTTCCCCCTTGGTAACTTGTTAATCAATCAATCCATCAATGGTGTTTACTATGAGGCCAGAAATGCATTACTTCCCAAGTGCTTAGTACAGTGCTCTGCACACAGTAAGCACTCAATAAATACGATCGATTGATTGATTGATTAATTACCAACTAAGGGTTTGCACTTGTAGGGAAGGCATTTTTTTCCACAACCATTTCAACTCGCACCTTGTCAAAGCCCCTGCCCCCTCCCTTCTTCCCTCCCTAACATCATCATCATCAATCGTATTTATTGAGCGCTTACTGTGTGCAGAGCACTGTACTAAGCGCTCGGGAAGTACAAATTGGCAACATATAGAGACAGTCCCTACCCAACAGTGGGCTCACAGTCTAAAAGGGGGAGAGAGAGAACAAAACCAAACATACTAACAAAATAAAATAAATAGAATAGATATGTACAAGTAAGATAAGTAAATAGAGTAATAAATATGTACAAACATATATACATATATACAGGTGCTGTGGGGAAGGGAAGGAGGTAAGACGGGGGCTGTTCGCTCTCCAATGGCTTTTTCCTCACTGGCTTCGACACACGCCCATGTCTCCCCGATCCTAAAAAAGCCTCTCCTTTGATCCCACGGCCTCCTCCAGTTATCACCCATCTCTCTTCTACCGTTCCTCTCCAAACCCCTCGGGCGAGCCGTCTACACCGGCTGTCTCAAATTCGTCTCCTTCAATTCTCTCCTTGACCCCCTCCAGTCTGCCTTCCGTCCCCTTCGCCCCCCAGAAACCATCCTCTCAGGTCACCGATGACCTCCTTCTTGACAAATGCAACGGCCTCTACTCCATCCTAATCCTCCTCGACCTCTCGGCTGCCTTCGACACTGTGGACCGCCACCTCCTTCTGGAAATGCTATCCGACCTCGGCTTCGCTGACGCTGTCCTCTCCTGGTTCTCCTCTTATCTCTCCGGCCATTCATTCCCGGTCTCCTTCGTGGGCTCCTCCTCTTCCTCCCACCCAACAGTGGGGGTCTCTCGACGTTCAGGTCTGGGTCCTCTTCTATTCTGCATCTACACCCGCTCCCTTGGAGAACCCATCTGCTCCCATGACTTCAACTCCCACCTCTATGTGATGATCCCCAAGTCTCCAACTCCAGCACCGATCTCTCTCCGCAGACTCGCATTTCTTCCTGCCTTCAAGACGTCTCTTCTTGGATGTCCCGCCCAACACCTCCAACTTAACGTATCCAAAACAGAGCTCATCTTTCCACTCAATCCCTACCTTCCTCTGGACTTTCCCATCACTGTAGATATGGCACCATCATCCTCCCTGACTGACAAGCCTGGAACCTCGGCACTGTTCTAGACTCATCTCTCTCATTCAATCCACACACAGTCTATACTTCACGCTGCTGCCCGGATCACCTTTATACAGAAACGCTCTGGGCATGTTACTCCCCTCCTCAAAAATCTCCAGTGGCTGCCTGTCAACCTACGTATCAAGGAAAACTCCTCCCTCTCGGCTTCAAGGCTGTCCATCACCTCGCCCCCTCCTACCTCACCTCCCTTCTCTCCTTCTCCAGCCCAGCCCACACTCTCTGCTCCCCTGCCGCTAACCTCCTCACCGTACCTCGTTCTCGCCCGTCCCGCCGTCGACCCCCAGCCCACGTCCTCCCCCTGGCCCGGAATGCCCTCCCTCTGTACATCCGCCAAGCTCTCTCTCTTCCTCCCTTCAAAGCCCTACTGAGAGCTCACCTCCTCCAAGAGGCCTTCCCACACTGAGCCCCCTTTTTTCCTCTCCCCCTCCCCATCCCCCCTGCTCTACCTCCTTCCCCTCCCCACAGCACCTGTATATATGTTTGTACAGATTTATTACTCCATTTTACTTGTACACATTTACTATTCTATTTGTTTTGCTAATGATGTGCATCTAGCTTTAATTCTGTTTATTCTGACGACTTGACACCTGCCCACGTGTTTTGTTTTATTGTCTGTCTCCCCCTTCTAGACTGTGAGCCCGTCGGTGGGTGGGGACTGTCTCTATATGTCGCCAACTTGTACTTCCCAAGTGCTTAGTACAGTGCTCTGCACACAGTAAGCGCTCAATAAATACGATCGAATGAATGAATGAATTCAGTCACCCCCGTCTGCTGTCTGTTGAGACAGATCCCAACCCCTCGCCTTCGTCCTCCCTCTGCCCTGGAAGGGATTCATATCATCGATCGTATTTATTGAGCGCTTACTATGTGCAGAGCACTGTACTAAGCGCTTGGGAAGTACAAATTGGCAACATATAGAGACAGTCCCTACCCAGCAGTGGGCTCACATCCCTTCATAGTCTCTGTGCCTCCGTTACCTCAGCTGTAAAATGGGGCCCAAGACTGTGAGCCCCATGTGGGACATAGACTGTGTCCCACGTAATTACCATGTGTTTAGAATAGTGCTGGGCACATAATAAGCACTTAACAAATACCATAATTACTAAGGAACAGAACTGACCGATTTCTTAGGTAGCAGAGAAAAAACCAACTGGAGCATGTTGGTTCTATTTTTTGACCAATTCTGAGGTTTCCTGGGACCAGAGGACGTGAAAAACGACCCACCTGGTTGTTGGGTGAAAACCCGGAGGCTGGCAGGACAAATTCCACGGG
Organism: Tachyglossus aculeatus; assembly: GCF_015852505.1. Lineage (NCBI taxonomy): Eukaryota > Metazoa > Chordata > Mammalia > Monotremata > Tachyglossidae > Tachyglossus > Tachyglossus aculeatus. The sequence continues at coordinate 10,277,992 of NC_052070.1, forward strand.
TGGGAGTGCAGGTCCCAGGACTGGTGATAGAAGTCCCGGGGCGGGGCGGGGAAATCTTGCGGTTCGGCCGGGAAGCCCCATGGACCGGAGTGAAAATCTCGCTTCTGGGCCGGGGAGCCCCACGGAGGGGTGTGAAAATCTCGCTCCTCGGCCGGGAGGCCCCAGGGCGCCGGGGAATTATGGCTAGGTCCTTGGTAGTTAGCGTTCCAGACTGGTCGCTTCGGCTGCTGTGACTCTCTGAAGCGATCCGGCCCGGACGCTTCTGGGCCGTCGTTGCTGAAAGATACGTTTGACACAGTCTTTTGGACTGTGAGCCCGCTGCTGGGTAGGGACTGTCTCTATATGTTGCCAACTTGTACTTCCCAAGCGCTTAGTACAGTGCTCTGCACGCAGTAAGCGCTCAATAAATGTGATTGATTGATTGATTGATTGACACTGAGTTAGCGATGACCGGAGAAGTCGCCGCTCGGACGTTTTCAGGGTGCCGGACGCCGCTCCTCTGTGTGGTGGTCGGCTCCCAGGCCGTGGGTTTTATCAAAAAAAGGCCCCACTGCATCCCCGGAGACCGGAAAGGAGTGTCTTTGAGGCGCTTCCGTGTCTTGTCTGTGGAAACAGAGCCGGTCCCTTGCCGTTCCCGGGGATGGCCTCTTTCCCAGGCTAAGGCAGTGGTGGGAAAATGAAAAAGAACTAGAGGTAGGGGGGCTCCTTCCCAAGTCTAGCCCTAGGTTGGGGGGGGGTGTGGTGTCCCGGTTACAAGGAGAACCCCAATCGGCGCCACACGAACCCCTGGACTTACTTCCGGATGGGTCCGTCCTGGAGGTCTCTGATGTAGTTTTTCCTTTCTATGGAATGTCCTCGGCAGCTGTTGAACACTGAGGGGAGAGGAGGAGGGGGAAGGGATGGACAGAGAAAGGGAGAGGAGGGGACAGGAGGAGAGGGAACGGGATGGGAGAGGACGGGAAGAGAAGGGTGGAGACGGGAGGGGAGGGACGGGGACAGGAGTGCAGGAGAGGGGATGGTGTCAGGAATTAGACACTGAGCTGAAACCCTTCGACTGGGCCGGAATTTAGACCGTTCTCATGATAACCGATCAATCGATCGTATTTACTGAGCGCTCGCGGTGTGAAGAACACTCTGTTGAGTGCTTCTTCTAGACTGTGAGCCCGTTGTTGGGTGGGGATTGCCTCCATTTGTTGCTGAATTGTACTTTCCAAGGGCTTAGTACAGTGCTCTGCACACAGTAAGCGCTCGATAAATACTACTGAACGAATGCTTGAGAGAGTATAATGTAACAGCATGACGGACACATTCCCTGCCCACGGTGAGCCGACAGTCTAGAAGGGCAGACAGACATTAATATACATAAATTAATTATGGCTATGGACCTAAGTGTTGCGGGGCGGGGAGGGGGGGGGTGAATAAAGGGAGCAAATAATGCTAATAAAAATAATAATGGTATTTGTTAAGCTCTTACTATGTGCCAAACACTGTCCTAAGCGCTGTATCAGGGCGACATGGAAGGGAGTGGGAGAAGACCTCAGTTCATCCCCTTCTTATAGTCACCCCTATATTTCTGACACTTCTCTTCTCCTAAAGAAGAGGAATCGTTACTGAATACATAAAAACAGAAATCCATCTCCAAAGCATACAGTAGCGTGGCCTAGTGGAAAGACCACAGGCCCGGGAGTAGAAGGCCCCAGGTTCTAATCCCGGCTCTGTGACCTCGGGCAAGTCGCTTACCTTCTCTGTGCCTCAGTTTCCTCATCGGCAACATGGAGATTCGATGCCTGTCCTCCCACCTCCTCAGATTGTCTGTCTCCCCCTCTAGACTGTAAATTCGTTGTGGGCAGGGAAAAACTGTCTGTTTATTGTTACATTATACTCCCCCAAGCGCTTAGTACAGTGCCCTGCACGAAGTGCTCAATAAAAACGAACGAATGAATAAATGAATGGGACCCATTTATCGTGTATCTACCCTGGCGCTTAGTACAGTGCTTGGCACATAATAAGCGCTGAACAAATACTAGAAATAGTATTATGATTATTATCATCAGGTGGGAGAGGACAGGGAAGGTGGTTTAACCTTTAAACGTACGTTCTATTGCAGAATTTGGTTCCATGCCTTCAACATCAATTAGGTACCTGAAAGAGAGCGACATAATTCAACTTAGAAATGCGAACAGAGAAAAGAAAGAAACAACAACAAAAAAGTTGGTCTTTGGATGCTTTATGCTGTTTTGAGGAAAAAACTCAGTTATGCCAGGCCTCTAGACTGTGGGTTCATTGTGGGCAGAAACCTATCTACCAATCAATCAATCAATCATATTTATTGAGCGCTTACTGTGTGCAGAGCACTGGACTAAGCGCTTGGGAAGTACAAGTTGGCAACATATAGAGACAGTCCCTACCCAACAGTGGGCTCACAGTCTAGAAGGGGGAGACAGAGAACAAAACCATACATACTAACAAAATAAAACAAATAGAATGGATATGTACAAGTAAAATAGAGTAATAAATATGTACAAACATATATACAGGTATATACCAATACAACTCTGTTGTACTGGACTTTCCCAAGCGCTTTGTGCAGCGCTTGGCACATAGTAAGCGCTCAATATGAGAAGCAGCGTGGCTCAGTGGAAAGAGCTCGGGCCTTGGAGTCATTGGCCATGGGTTCAGATCCCGGCTCTGCCACTTAGCTGTGTGACTTTGGGCAAGTCACTTCACTTCTCTGGACCTCAGTTCCCTCATCTGTAAAATGGGGATGAAGACTGTGAGCCCCACATGGGACAACCTGATCACCTTGTAACCTCCCCAATGCTTAGAACAGTGCTTTGCACATAGTAAGCACTTAAGAAATGCCATTATTATTATTATTTGTAAAATACACACCACAACCAGGTTAATTTTTAAAAGTAGCTCACCTGCAAACAAGATACCCGGTTCTGTTTAAACCGTGTGTACAGTGGACGCCAATAAGCTTGTCTACAAAACAAATGAAATTTACAATTCAATGAATAAAATTTCAGGGGTGAATCTGTATGCTCCCGATAAGTAACATTCACTATTTAATATTATCATCAACAGTTCATCCTGCGGGTGGGGGTCAAAGCTGAAGAGAAATACAGAAAGAGAGAGACCCCTATTTATAAAACCAAACCGAGTGACAAGGTGAGGACAGGTTTAAAATTTGGGGGCAGTGAGCCAGCACCAAGAATTTGGAATCTGCTTCCAAACCTCTTTCCGTGCCTGGGAGGAAACCAATTCTGGTGACTAATTGCCCGGAAGGTCAAGAAAAAAAATAAAATCACTCGGTCCTCGGGCAGTCAATGGCCTGCGGTCCCGGCTTGGGCTGTGAAAAATGGAACATAGCTTGTTAAGGGCAAGGGAATGTGCCTGCTAATTCTGTTGGATTGTACTCTCCCAAGCGCTTAGTACACTGCTCTGTGAACAGTAAGCCCTCCATAAATACCGTGAGTTGATCGATAGCTCTCGTGTGGGGAATGACCCGCAGCTCTGGACTGTGAGAAATGCGCCACGGTCTCTGGTGGGCTCCTCCGCCTTCGCGGAAATCCCCTCACGGCTCAGGTCTGGGTCCCCTTCTCTTCTCCATCTCCACCCCTTCCCTCGGAGGACTCATTCACTCCCACGGCTTCAACTCCCACCTCTATGCGGATGATTCCCGAATCCCCCTCTCCAGCCCCGATCTCTCTCCCTCTCTGCAGTCTCGTAGTTCTTCCTGCCTTCAAGACGTATCTACTTGGAGGTCCTCCTGTCACCTCAAACTTAGCACGTCCAAAACAGGGCCCCTCGTTTCCCCACCCAAACCCTGTCCTCCCGCTGATTTTCTTGTCACCATAGACAGCATCTCCCTCCTTCCTGCAACCTTGGCGTTGTCCTCCACTCATATCTCTCATTCAGCCCGCATTTTCGATCCGTCACTAAATCCTGCCGGTTCCACCTTCACAACATCGCCAAAATCCGCTCTTTCCTCTCCATCCAAACCGCTACCATGTTAAACCAAGCCCTTATCCCATCCCGCCATGACGACTGCATCAGCCTCCTGACCCTCCCCGCTCCAGTCCCTACTTCACTCCGCCACCCGGATCGTTTTTCTACAAAAACGTTCAGGCCACGTCTCCTCGCTCCTCAAGGACCTCCAGGGTTGCCCACCCGCCTCCGCATCCAACAAAAACCCCTCCCCATTGGTTTTTAAGCCGTCCATCCCCTCGCTCCCTCCTACCTCGCCTCGCTGCTCTCCTACTCCCACCCAGCTCGCACACTTTGCTCCTCTAATTTCCTTATCCCACGGCCCTTCCCGTTGGCACCGTGACCTTCTCCGTTAGAGGGGAGACCCGCCTCGGGGGTTGTGTCTGTTTATTGCTCTGTTGTCCTCTCCCAAGTGCTCGGTACAGTGTTCTGCACACGGTAAGCCCTCGGTCAATACGATTAACTGCCTGAGCCGGTCAGCCGTGTACACGGCGACTGTCGGCTCGTGGACACGGAACCGCTAATTCCGTTGGATGTATTCTCCGCTCTGCGCATCTCCTCCAAGAAGCCTTTCCCGACTAAGCCCCCCTTTCCTCTTCTCCCACTTCCTTCTGCATCTTCCTGACTTGCCCCCTTTATTCATCTCCCCTCCCAGCCCCACACCATTTATGCGCACAGCTGTAGTTTTATTTATTTATATTAATGTCTGTCTCCCCTTCTAGACTGTAAGATCCCTATGGGCAGGGAACGTGTCTGTTATAGTGTTCTAAGCGCTTAGTACAGAGCTCCGCAGTATAGCCTAGTGGATGGTGTTTGGCCCTGGGAGTCACAAGGACCTGGCTTTTAATCTCAGCCCTGCCACTCGTCTGCTGTGTGACCCTGGGCAAGTCATTTTGCTTCTCTGGGCCTTAGTTCCCTCATCTGTAAAATGGGGATTAAGACCGTGAACCCCAGGTGGGACGGGGACTGTGTCCAACCCGATTTGCTTGTATCCACACGAGTGCTTAGTACAGTGCCTGGCACATAGTAAGCAAACAAATAGCATAATCACCATCGCATAGTAAGTGCATAACAAATACCACGATTCTTATTATTATTATTACAGTATGCGCTCAATAAACGCAATTGACTGTTAGACTGGACCCCCCCGAGCGTTTCGCCCAGTGCTCTGCACCGAGTAAGCGCCCCACAGACAGCACGGATCGATTGCTCGGGAGGCTCCGGCTGGGCCCCAAACCCACCATTGTCCTTGTTTTCTCCCAGGAACTGGTTCACTGCACATTTGAATTTAAATATGGTGCCGTCGTCAGGCACGTGATGTCCAACTGTAAAAATCTTCCGGTAAAGAAGGGTGTCCGGTAGCTCCTTCCAAACGGAGACAAGGAAAAAAATGCATATTGGTTAGCGGTGAGCACTGGTTGGGAGCCAGGTGTCCCGCTGCAGACGGGGAATGTAAGCGGATTCGTCCCGTGTAGGGAGAGCACATGGTGAGAGCTAGCTGCCCGCCATGTGCGCGGGTAAGGGAATGGATTCCTCCCATGTGGGAAAGTAAGTGGATTCTTCCCGTGTGGGAAAGCCCGTGGATTCTTCCCAAGTGGGAAGTGCCACTGGGCAACAGCTAGCCGCCTCACCCACGTACGACTAACGTATGAGTGTGTTCCTCCCGTTAGGGAAGCTCTAATATTACTAATTAATCACATTCCTCCCGAAAGGGAAGTCCAATCCATCGTGCCTAAATAATTAAATAATTCAGTTCGCCTCACGGAATAAATTTTATATAAAACTCAGGCTTTCTGTCCCCCCTGTTGCCACGCCAATTACCGAATGAACCCGTCCCCGGGCGACGGGTGACAGTTGTTAAAATAGCATTTCAACCCCGCTCCTTTAACCAAAATAATAATAATAATAATAATAATAATGGGATTTGTTAAGCGCTTACTATGTGCAAAGTACTGTTCTAAGCGCTGGGGAGGTTACAAGGTGATCAGGTTGTCCCACGGGGGGACTCACAGTCTTAGTCCCCATTTTACAGATGAGGGAACTGAGGCACAGAGAAGTGAAGTGACTTGCCCAGTCACACAGATGACAGTTGGCGGAGCCGGGATTTGAACCCATGACCTCTGACTCCAAAGCCCGGGCTCTTTCCACTGAGCCACGGTGCTTCTCAGACCCAGATGCCGAAAACGGCAATGGGCGAGAAGCAGTGTGGCTTGGTGGACAGGGCCCGGGACTGGGAGTCAGGAGGACCTGGGTTCTAATCCCGACTCTGCCCCACGTCTGCTGCGGGACCTTGGCTAAGTCACTTTGCTTCTCTGGGCCTCAGTTCCCGCCTCTGTGAAATGGGAATTAAGAGTGTGAGCCCCATGTGAGACAGGGACTGTGTCCAACCAGATTCAACTGCATCTACAATCCCTGCTCTGCCGCTTGTCCGCTGGGTTCATTCATTTTCATTCATTCATTCAATCGTACTTATTGAGCGCTTACTGTGGGCAGACCCCTGTACTAAGCGCTTGGGACAGACTTGGTGCAAGAGCCGCAGAGCACTGCCGGCAGAGAGCTAGCTATCGGGCTGACTTTGTCCGCTTCAAGTTTGAGAAGTAGCGTGGCCTAGTGGAAAGAGCCCGGGCTTGGGAGTCAAAGGTCGTGGGTTCGAATCCCGGCTCCGCCACTTGTCAGCCGTGTGACTTTGGGCATATCACTTCACTTCTCGGTGCCTCAGTCACCCCATCTGTAAAACGGGGATTAAGAGGGTGAGCCCCACGTGGGACAACCTGATCAGCTCGTAACCTCCCCAGCGCTTAGACTAGCCCTTGGCACATAGTAAATGCTTAACAAATACCATCGTCATTAATATTATTATCTTCACCTGCTTTAACTCTGACTGGCAAAATGATTAATGCCTGTCTCCCCTTCTAATAATAATAATAATGTCTGTCCCCTCCCCTTATGTTGCCAACTTGTACTTCCCTAGCGCTTGATTGATTGATCTCTCCATCCTCACTGACCCCATCATCATCATCATCAATCGTATTTATTGAGCGCTTACTGTGTGCGGAGCACTGGACTAAGCGCTTGGGAAGTCCAAGCTGGCAACATATAGAGACAGTCCCTACCCAACAGGGGGCTCACAGTCTAAAAGGGGGAGACAGAGAACAAAACCAAACATACTAACAAAATAAAATAAATAGAAGAGATATGTACAAGTAAAATACATAAATAGAGTAACAAATATGTACAAACATATATCTTGTATCCCCCCCCAGCGCTTAGAACAGTGCTTTGCACATAGTAAGCGCTTAATAAATGCCATTATTATTATTATTATATATACATATATACAGGTGCAGTGGGGAAGGGAAGGAGGTAAGATGGGGGGGATGGAGAGGGGGGCCCCATCGCTCTCGCCAGTTGCTCCAGACATTTAACTCCCTCCTCAACCCCCCTGGCCTCCCGCCTCCTCCATCCCTGGCCCCTAATGACCTGGACGCCTACCTTATTGAGAAAATTGACACTATCAGTCGGGTCGTGAGCGCCCTAAAATCTCCCCCGCCCCTTCTTCGACGCTCCCATCTGTCCCGGCAGGATCTCGAGAGTAAATCTCCCGGCTTCTCTCAAAATCCACCCCCTCCGCCTGCTCATCCGATGCCATTCCTTATCAAAACCACTTGCCCCCTCCCTCCTCCCCTCCCTGTTAAAACGGTGTGAAGACTGTGAGCCCCGTGTACTTGCTTCTACCCCAGTGTTTAGTATAGTGCTTCACAAATACCGCAATGATTCCCATTATTACAGTATCATCACCATCATCATCCTCCTAATTTTGCCACCTTGTAGGGTGAGTGTCGCGAAGATGGTAGCGTTGCCAAGACCCGAGCGAGAGGGGCTGGGCGCCCGGTTTTCGGCTCACCTTGGGTTTATAGTAGCGCTGGGTGTACGTTAAATCGATGATCAGCCCGAGCTCTTCCTTCTGGGCCCTGATTCGGCTGATGAGATCCGAAGGGGAAAATCGTTCCCCTGGGGCGAGCTTCCCATTAAAACTCTTTTGGAGAGAAATGAGAAAAGGGAAGGGAGAATGACCGCCGTACCTTCAGGGTACAAAACTACCACCTACTGAATCCATCAATAGTATTTACAGAGCGCTTACCGTGGGCAGAGCACTGTATTCACTCATTCATTCAATTGTATTTACTGAGCGCTTACTGTGGGCAGAGCACTGTATTCATTCATTCATTCAATCGTATTTATTGAGCACTTACGGTGTGCAGAGCACTGTACTAAGCGCATGGGACAGCACGGCCCCACAGAATGAGCTGACACGCTCCCTGCCCGTAATGAGCTTATGGTCTAGAGTGGGAGACAGACCTTCGTATGAATTAGCGCTTCAGAATAAATTCTATTTATTTCATTTTGTTAGTACGTTTGGCTTTGTTCTCTGTCTCCCCCTTTTAGCCTGTGAGCCCACTGTTGGGTAGGGACTGTCTCTATATGTTGCCAACTTGGACTTCCCAAGCGCTTAGTACAGTGCTCTGCACACAGTAAGCGCTCAATAAATACGATTGATTGATTGGTAAGCATTCATTCAGTCGTATTTATTGAGCGCTTACTGTGTGCAGAGCACTGTACTAAGCGCTTGGGAGGGTGCCGTGCTCCGCACACGGCACTAAGCAGTCAGTCAACCGTATTTACTGGGCACTTACTGGGTGCAGACCACTGTACTAAGCGCTTGGGAGGGTGCCGTGCTCTGCACACAGTAAGCGCTCAAAAAATACGATTAGTCGATCGATTACATTAATAACTGTCTCCCTTCTAGACTGCAGGCTGGGTGAGGGCAGAGAACGTCTCCACCAATTCTGTCCTCTCCCAAGAGTATAGAACGGTGCCCTGCAAATGGCAAGCATGCAATCAATCAATCAATCGTATTTATTGAGCGCTTACTGTGTGCAGAGCACTGTACTAAGCGCTTGGGAAGTCCAAGTTGGCAACATATAGAGACGGTCCCTACCCAACAGTGAGCTCACAGTCTAGAAGGGGGAGATGCGATGCACCCATTGAAATTTCGCTTGCACGTTCCTGAAGGAGTGGGCAGCACCCTGGAATCCAATGAGTCCTGGAAGACTTGGCCCACTGACGACAAAAACGCCATTTTCCAGGGCCGGACCACTGACCGGACGGTCATTTAATAATAATAATGGCATTTATTAAGCACTTACTATGTGCAAAGCCCTGTTCTAAGCGCTGGGGGGATACAAGGTGACCAGGTTGTCCTGCGTGGGGCTCACAGTCATCATCCCCATTTTACAGGTGGGGGAACTGAGGCTCCGAGAAGTGAAGTGACTTGCCCAAGATCACACAGCAGACATATGGTGGAGCCAGGATTCGAACCCATGACCTCGGACTCCAAAGCCCGGGCTCCTTCCACTGAGCCACGCTGCTTCTCATTTCACCTCCGGCCCCGCGTTTCCGGGTAGCTTTCTGGGCGACCGGGATGGCTTCCACTTGCCTTTTCCAGGGGGACTTTGAAGGCGATGAATCGAGTACCGGGCATCCGGCGGCCGAGAGGGAGGTAGTCTTTCCATCTGAAATGACAATAATTGTGGTACTTGTTAGGCGCTTATTGTGTGCCAGGCTCTGTACTAAGCGCTGGGGTGGACACAAGGAAACCGGGTTGGACGCAGTCCCCGTCCCACATGAGACTCCCGGTCTTAATTGCCATTTTCCCAGGGGACAACCTGATCACCTTGTAACCTCCCCAGTGCTTAGAACAGTGCTTTGCACATGGTAAGCGCTTAGTAAATGCCATCATCATCATTATTATATTATTCTTATATATTACATAATTATTTATACAACACTATTAACTAATATAATCATAAACATCAATATATAACATTTATACCACAACATATAATGTAATAATTAATATAGTAATGTAAATACTAATATAATTATATTATTAATATAATATCATTATATTATATAATTATATTATTTATATTATTATTATTATTATTATTATTATTATTATTATTATGATGATGATGATCCGGCGTGGGATCCGCTTGTATCCTCCCCAGCGCTTAGAACAGTGCTCGGCACATAGTAAGCGCTGAATAAATGCCATCGTTATTATTCTGGGCCTCAACTCCTTCATCTGGAAAATGGGGATGAAGACTGTGAGCCCCCCAGGGGACAACCTGATCACCTTGTAACCTCCCCAGCGCTTAGAACAGTGCTTTGCACATAGTAAGCGCTTAATAAATGCCGTTATTGTTATTATTATTTTCCAGATGAGGGAGCTGAAGCCCGGAAAAGTGACGTGACTTGCCCCAAGCCACAGAGCAGACAGGTGGCAGAGCAGGATTAGAACCCATGACCTTCCAACTCCCAGGCCTGGGCTTTAACCACTAGGCCACCCCGCTTCCCCAGATCCCCGACAGTGACTGTCCGGGCCCTCGGCAGGTTGGGTTCGCCGAGTGCGCGGAGCACAGCGCTTAGATCTAGAGTTATTAATGTCAGTCTTCCCCCCTAGACTGTAAGCTCATTGTGGGCAGGGAATGTGTCCAGTTATTGTCCTCTCTCGGGCACTTAGTAATAATGATAATGATGATGATGGCATTTATTAAGCGCTTACTACATGCAAAGCACTGTTCTAAGCGCTGGGGAGGTTACAAGGTGATCAGGTTGTCCCATGGGGGGCTCACAGTCTTCATCCTAATAGTAATACTAATAATAATGGCATTTATTAAGCGCTTACCATGTGCAAAGCACTGTTCTAAGTGCTGGGGAGGTTACAAGGTGGTCAGGTTGTCCCACGGGGGGCTCACAGTCTTCATCCCCATAATAATAATAATAATAATAATAATAATAATAACAACAACAACATTTATTAAGTGCTTACTGTGTGCCAAGCACTGCTCTAAGCGCTGGGGAGGTTACAAGGTGATCAGGTTGTCCCACGGGGGGCTCACAGTCTTCATTCCCATAATAATAATAATAATGGCATTTATTAAGTGCTTACTATGTGCAAAGCACTGTTCTAAGCACTGGGGAGGTTACAAGGTGATCAGGTTGTCCCACAGGGGGCTTACAGTCTTCATCCCAATAGTAATAATAATAGATAATAATAATGGCATTTATTAAGCACTTACTATGTGCAAAGCACTGTTCTAAGCACTGGGGGGGATACAAAGTGATCAGGTTGTCCCACGGGGGGGCTCACAGCCTTAATCCCCACTTTACAGATGAGGGAACTGAGGCCCAGAGAAGTTAAGTGACTTGCCCAAGGTCACCCAGCTGACAACTGGCAGGCCTGGGATTTGAACCCCTGACCTCTGACTCCAAAGCCTGGGCTCCTTCCACTTAGCCACGCTGCTTCTCCATTTTCCAGATGAGGTAACTGAGGCCCAGAGAATTTAAGTGACTTGCCCAAAGTCACACAGCTGACAAGCGGCGGACCGAGCCCACTGTTGGGTAGGGACCGTCTCTCTATGTTGCCAACTTGTACTTCCCAACGCTTAGTCCAGTGCTCTGCACACAGTAAGCGCTCAATAAATACGACTGATTGATTGATTGATTAGAACCCATGGCCTCTGGCTCCCAAGCCCATGCTCCTTCCACTGCGCCACGCGGCTTCTCCGTAGAGTGGTCCGCGCACAGTAAGCCCTCAAAAAATACGACTGAAAGCACAATACAGCCGAGTTGGCGGATGTGTACTTCCCAAGCGCTTAGTACAGTGCTCTGCACACAGTAAGCGCTCAATAAATACGATTGATGATGATGATGATGTGTTCCTTGCCCACGGCGAGTTTATGGTCTAGAGGGGGGAGGGAGGCAGGCATGAAAATCAGTTGTGGCTGAGGGCAGCAGGGCCTGATGTTGCGGATTTTCCTGCCAATCCTTTCCCCACCCTTTCCTGTTTGCACAACCGCCCTAATTCCATTAGTCTTCCCTAATAATAATAATAATAATGGCATTTATTAAGCGCTTACTACGTGCAATGCACTGTTCTAAGCACTGGGGAGGATACAAGGTGATCAGGTTGTCCCACGGCGGGGGTTCACAGGCAATCCCCATTTTACAGATGAGGTAACTGAGGCACAGAGAAGTTAAATGACTTGCCCAAAGTCACCCAGCTGACAACTGGCAGAGCCGGGATTTGAACCCATGACCTCTGACTCCAAAGCCCGGGCTCTTTCCACTGAGCCACGCTACCGTGCATGTTGCCGCTCTATTTCCAACAGACTTAACTAACTCAACTGCGGAGCAGTGTGGCCCAGTGGCTAGAGCCTGGGCCTAGGGTGGACCTGGGTTCTAATCCCGGCTCTGCTACCTGTCTGCTGGGTGACTTTGGGCAAGCCACCTCACCGGGCCTCAGTTCCCTCGTGCGCAAAGTTAAAACCGTGAGCTTCGTGGGGGACGGGGATTGGGTCCAACCTGATTAGCCTGGATCAATCCCAGCACTTAGAAGACTGCCTGGCATGTAGTAAGCGCTTAAACAAATATCATCATCATCATCTCTAGTCCCATTAGTCTTCCTCAATAATAATAATAATAATAATAATAATAATAATAATGATGGCATTTGTTAAGCGCTGACAGTGCAAGTTGCTCTTTATTTATTTATTTTACTTGTCCATATCTATTCTATTTATTTTATTTTGTTAGTATGTTTGGTTTTGTTCTCTGTCTCCCCCTTTTAGACTGTGAGCCCACTGTTGGGTAGGGACCGTCTCTAGATGTTGCCAACTTGGACTTCCCAAGCGCTTCGTACAGTGCTCTGCACACAGTAAGCGCTCAATAAATACGATTGATTGATTGATTGACTGATTACATGGTAGGAGGGCCTTCAGTGTGGCTTAGTGGCAAGAGCCCGGGCTTGGGACTCAGAGGTTGTGGGTTCTTATCCTGACTCCACCACTTATCAGCTGTGTGACTCTGGGCAAGTCACTTCACTTCTCTGGGCCTCAGTTACCTCATCTGGAAAATGGGGTTTAAGACTGTAAAGCCCATGTGGGACATCCTGATTACCTTGTAATAATGTAATAATAATAATAACGAAGGCATTTATTAAGCGCTTACTATTGCAAAGCACTGTACTAAGCTTTGGGGAGGTTACAAGGTGATCGGGTTGTCCCATGGGGGGGCTCACAGTCTTAATCCCCATTTTACAGATGCGGTAACTGAGGCCCAGAGAAGTGAAGTGACTTGCCCAAAGCCACACAGCTGACAGTTGGTGGGGCGGGGATTTGAACCCATGACCTCTGACTCCACCCCAAGCTCTTTCCACTGTGCCATGCTGCTTCTCTTGTAATAATAATAATAATAATAATAATAATAATAATAATAATAATAATAATAATAATAATAGCATTTAAGCGCTTACTATGTGCAAAGCACTGTTCTAAGCGCTGGGGAGGGGAAACAAGGTAATGAGGTTGTCCCATGGGCTCACAGTCTTAATCCCCATTTTACAGATGAGGTGACTGAGGCTCAGAGAAGTTAAGTGACTTACCCAAGGTCACACAGCAGACATGTGGTGGAGCCAGGATTCGAACCTATGATCTCTGACTCCAAAGCCCGAGCTCTTTCCACTGAGCCACGCTGCTTCTCTACCCCAGCGCTTAGAACAATGCTTGGCACATAGTAAGCGCTTAACAAATACCATTATTATTATTATTGTTCAATGATGAGGTAATAAAACGCTACTAGAGAGCATTTTTTTAAAAATGGTATCTGTTAAGTGCTTACTGTGTCAGGCACTGTACTAAGCGCTGTGGTAGAAACATGCCAATCAGTCCCTGTCCCACATGGGGCTCCCACTCTTAATCCCCATTTTACAGATGAGGTTAACCGAGGCCCAGAGAAGTGAAGTGACTTGTCCAAGGTCACCCAGCAGAGAAGGGGCGGAGGCGGGATTAGATCCCAGGTCCTGTGAGTCCCAGGCCCGGGCTCTTCCCACTGGGCTCTAGATTTTCCTCTTGGAGAGGCTGAGAGAAGTGGACAGAACTGACCACCCGACTCAAACTCGCCGACAGTAAAATAATAATGATAATAATGGCATTTATTAAGCGCTTACTATGTGCAAAGCACTGTTCTAAGCGCCGGGGAGGTTACAAAGTGATCAGGTTGTCCCATGGGGGACTCACAGTCTTAATCCCCATTTGACAGATGAGGGAACTGAGGCACTGAGAAGTTAAGTGACTCGCCCAAAGTCACCCAGCTGACAGTTGGCGGAGCTGGGATTTGAACCCACGACCTCTGACTCCAAAGCCCGGGCTCTTTCCACTGAGCCATGCTGCTTCTCGAAGGTATTTGTTACCAAATACTATGGGCCAGACACTGTTCTAAGCACTGGGGTAGATACAAGGTAATCAGGTTGTCCCACGTGGGGCTCACAGTCTTCATCCCCATTTGATGATGATGGCATTTGTTAAGCGCTTACTCTGTGCAAAGCACTGTTCTAAGCGCTGGGGGGGATACAAGGTGATTAAGTTGTCCCATGTGGGGCTCACAAGTCTTAATCCCCATTTTACAGATGAGGTAACTGAGGCTCAGAGAAGTGACTTGCCCAAGGTCACACAACAGACATGTGGCAGAGCCGGGACTCGAACCCATGACCTCTGACTCCAAAGCCCGCGCTCTTTCCACTGAGCCACGCTGCTTCTCATTTGACAGATGAGGTCACTGAGGCCCAGAGAAGGGTAGTGATTTGCCCAAAGTCACCCAGCTGATAAGCGGCGGAGCCGGGATTAGAACCCACGACCTCTGACTCCCAAGCCCGGGCTCTTTCCATTAAGCCACGCTGCTTCTCATAATTAACTTTAACATAAAAAATCCGATTTCCTGCTTGCCCGGTCATTCCCGGAAACTGTAACTCAGCTATAAAGAGTCACGGGTGCTCTTGCACATTGGGCAACGCCTTCAGATCTGGATGGTCACACTTCCCCAAGCGCTCAGTACAGTGCTCCGCTCCCAATTAGTGCTCAGTACATACCACTGGTTGACAATTGGAAGTCCAGGGCCATCGCAGGCTCCTTTTACGCTTGATCAATCCATCAGTGATTGATATTTATTGAGCGCTTACTGCTCTGCACACAGTAAGCGCTCAATAAATCATTATCATCATCATCATCATCAATCGCATTTATTGAGCACTTACTATGTGCAGAGCACTGTACTAAGCGCTTGGGAAGTACAAATTGGCAACATATAGAGACAGTCCCTACCCAACAGTGGGCTCACAGTCTAAAAGGGGGAGACAGAGAATAAATACGATTGATTGATTGATTGATTGATTGATTGGACTGGGAGCTTGGGAGTGTGGCCCAATGCGGAGTGCCCAGCCCTGGGAGTTGGGAGATCCTGGATTCTAATCCCGGCTCCGCCACGCTCCTGCTGTGTGTCCTTGGGCGACTCACTTCACTGGCCCTCACTACCCTCACCTGCAAAATGGCGATTCAATCCCTGTTCCTTTTCTTTTTGCATTTACCAAGCGCTTACTATGTGCAAAGCACTGCTCTAAGCGCTGGGGAGTTTACAAGGTGATCAGGTTATCCCACATGGGGCTCAGAGTCTTAATCCCCATTTTCCAGATGAGGTCACTGAGGCCCAGAGAAGTGAAGTGACTCGCCCAAAATCGCACAGCTAAGTGGCGGAGCCGGGATTCGAACCCATGACCTCGGACTCCAAAGCCCGGGCTCTTTCCACTGGGCCACGCTGCTGTTCTACCTCCTACTTAGCGCTTAGAACAGTGCTTTGCACATAGTAAGCGCTTAACAAATCCCATCATTATTATTATTGCGAGCCCCATGGCAGGCAGGGACCGTGTCCAACCTGATTAACTTGTAAAACCTGTATTTCCTCCGGCGCTTTCAACAGGGCCTTGGTATATAATAAACCTTAAACAACTACCACGGTATTATTATTATTATTATTATTATTATTAGGATCGTTAAGGATTTTACAGACTCGAAGGGGTGAGGGACATGAAGTTCCAGGATGTCCTTTCACTAGGCCACGACTGCTCCCACTGGAATGGTTCCCCTTTCTGGAAGCATCTCTTCCAAATTCCCAAACGCGTCCCCTCTGGTCACCCATTCAGTCGTATTTATCACTCTTTTCATTTTTCATTTTTCATTTTTCATTTGAAACTCAAGTTGTGCTATAGCAAATCATGTGTCATGTGTAACCACTCTCCCAAGTGCTCAATAAAGTAAGTGCTCAACAAACCATCACTGGTGATGGTGAGACTGTAAGCTTCAGGGAGGGAAGGTGTCTACCAACTCCGTCGCATTGTACTCGAAACACAACTCCTCACCTCCCCATCCGAACTTTTAGACTGTGAGCCCGCTGTTGGGTAGGGACTGTCTCTATATGTTGCCAATTTGGACTTCCCAAGCGCTTAGTACAGTGCTCTGCCACAGTAAGCGCTCAATAAATACGATTGATGATGATCCGAACCCTGTCCTCGCCCTGATCTTCCCATCGCTGGAGATGGCATCGCCAACCTTCCTGTCTCACAAGCCCGGAATCTTGGCCTCATCCTGGACTCATCATCATCAATCGTATTTATTGAGCGCTTACTGGGTGCAGAGCACTGTACTAAGCGCTTGGGAAGTACAAATTGGGAGTACAAAAGAGACTCCTCTCTCTCATTCAACCCACATACTCCTTCTACCACCAAATCCTGTCAGTTCAACCTCCGTAGCACTGCTAAAATCCACCCTTTCCTCTCCATCCAAACTGCTCCCGTGTTAATCCAAGCTTTTAACCTATCCCGCCTTGATTACTCTATCAGCCTCCTTGCCTCCTCTCTCTCCATTCATTCACTCAATCCTATTTATTGAGCACTTACTGTGCGCAGAGCACTGTACTTACGTTTGGGAGAGTACCGCGGAACAGTAGACGCACTCCCTACCCACGAGTTTCTCATCTCGAGACGGTCTACAGTCTCTCTCCCCACTCCAGTCCATACTTCCCTGGTCGTTTTTCTACAAAAACGTTCAGTTCATGTTCCCCCACTCCTCATGATCATCTAGTGGTTGCCCAGTCACCTCCGAAACAAACAGAAACTCCTCACCACCGGCTTCAGAGCGGTCCATCCCCTCGCCCCTTCCTCACTGTACCTCCATCTCGCTGCTGACCCCCGGCCCACAAGGCCCTCTCTCCTCACATGCATTCAATCGTATTTATTGAGCGCTTACTGTGTGCAGAGCACTGTACTAAGCGCTTGGGAAGTACAAGTTGGCGACACATAGAGACGGTCCCTCCCCAACGTGGCAACCCTCCTCCACTTCAGAGTCTTACTGAAGGCCCGTCTCAAGCGAGAGAACTTAAGCCCTCATTTTACCTTCTCCCACTCCCTTCTGTTCCCTTTATTCACCCCCATCCTCTGCCCCAAAGCATTTATCCATATATCCGTAATTTATCATTAATAATAATATTAATGATGGCATTTGTTAAACGCTTGCTATGGGCAAAGCACTGTTCTAAGCGCTGGGGGGGGATACAAGGTGATCAGATTGTCCCACGGGGGGCTCACAGTCATCACCCCCATTTTACAGATGGGGGAACTGAGGCTCAGAGAAATGAAGTGACTTGCCCAAGGTCACACAGCAGATATGTGGCGGAGCCGGGATTAGAACCCATGACCTCTGACCCCCAAACCCGTGCTCTTTCTACTGAGCCACACTTTTTATTGATTTCTATTAACGTCCACCTACCCCTCTAGACTGTAAGCTCGTTGTGGGCAGGGAATGGGCCTACCAACCCTGCTGCACTGTCCCAAGCGCTTAGTACAGTTCTCTGCATACAGTGACGCTCAGTAAATCCCACTGATGATGATGACGATGACTATTATCAACCCGCAAACGCAACCAGGCCAGTTGGCCGGGGGAGGTGGTGGGCAGCTGCTGCTGTTCAATCAATCAATCGTATTTATTGAGCGCTTACTGTGTGCAGAGCACTGTAGTAAGCGCTTGGGAAGTACAAGTTGGAGTACTTGTTGTACAAGTACTGTTGCTTTGTCTAGTGGAAATGGCCCAGGCTTGGGAGTCAAGAGGACCTGGATTCTAATCCTGCCTCTGCGACTTGTCTGCTGGGTGGCCTTGGGCAAGTCACTTCACTTACCTGGGCCTCAGTTCCCTCACCTGTAAAATGGGGATTGAGACTGTGAACCCCACGTGGGACAGGGACTGTGTCCAATCTGATTAGCTTGTATCTACCCCAGCACTTAGAGCAGTGCTTGGTTCATAGTAAGTGCTCAATAAATACATCATAATATATTTATTATATGATTTATTTTATGATGATACGATTGATGATTATTCCTGTTATTTCCGGCTTAGTCAATCAACTAATGGTACTTATTGTGTGCTTACTGTGTGCAGAGCACTGGACTAAGCACTTGGGAGACTACAATCCTAGAGAATTAAGCAGAAACGTTGCACAGCACTGGACTAAGCGCTTGGGAGAATACAATCTTAAAGAATTAAGCAGAAACGTTCATTGCTCATGATGTGCTTAATAAAAATAATGGTATTTGTGAAGTGCTTACTATGTGCCAGGCACTGTTCTAAGCGCTGGGGTTGATACCAGATAAAAATGCTGGGCACAATCCATGCCCCACTTGGGGCGCTCAGTCTTCATCCTCATTTTCCAGATGAGGTAACTGAGGTCCAGAGAAGTCAAATTCATTCATTTATTCAATCGTTTTTATTGAGCGCTTACTGTGTGCAGATCACTGGACTAAGTGCTTGGGAAGTCCAAGTTGGCAACATATAGAGGCGGTCCCTACCCAACAACGGGCTCAACAGTCTAGAAGGGGGAGACAGACAACAAAACAAAACATGTAGAGGGCTTAGTCGGGGATCCCAAACCCTGCCCTCTCCCTGACTTTCCCATCTCTGTTGACGGCACTACCATCCTTCCTGTCTCACAAGCCCACAACCTTGGTGTCATCCTCGACTCCGCTCTCTCATTCACCCCTCACATCCGAGCTGTCACCAAAACCTGCCGGTCTCAGCTCCGCAACATTGCCAAGCTCCGCCCTCTCCTCTCCATCCCAACCGCTCCCCTGCTCGTTCAAGCTCTCACCCTATCCCGACTGGACTACTGCATCAGCCTCCTCTCTGATCTCCCATCCTCGTGTCTCTCCCCACTTCAATCCAGACTTCATGCTGCTGCCCGGATTGTCTTTGTCCAGAAACGCTCTGGGCATGTTACTCCCCTCCTCAAAAATCTCCAGTGGCTCCCAATCAATCTGCGCATCAGGCAGAAACTCCTCACCCTGGGCTTCAAGGCTGTCCATCCATCCCCTCGCCCCCTCCTACCTCACCTCCCTTCTCTCCTTCTCCAGCCCACCCTGCACCCTCCGCTCCGTGCCTCGCTCTCGCCTGTCCCGCCATCGACCCCCGGCCCCCGTCCGTCCCCCGGGCCCGGAAGGCCCCCAGTCCCTCTGCCCATCCGCCCAGCCCGCTCTCTTCCTCCCTTCAAGGCCCTACTGAGAGCTCACCTCCTCCAGGAGGCCTTCCCACACTGAGCCCCTTCCTTCCTCTCCCCCTCGTCCCCCTCTCCACCCCCCCACCTTACCTCCTTCCCTTCCCCACAGCACCTGGATATATGGATATATGTTTGTACATATTCATTACTCTATTTACTTATCTTACTGGTACACGTCTATTCTATTGATTTTATTTTGTTAGTATGTTTGGTTCTGTTCTCTGTCTCCCCCTTTTAGACCGTGAGCCCGCTGCTGGGTAGGGACCGTCTCTATGTGTTGCCAACTTGTACTTCCCAAGCGCTTAGTCCAGTGCTCTGCACACAGTAAGCGCTCAAAAAATATGACTGAATGAATGTATATATGTTTGTACAGATTTATTACTCTATTTTATTTGGACACATTTATTCTACTTATTTTATTCTGTCTACATGTTTTGTTCCCTGTCTCCCCCTCTGCGCTCAATAAATACGATTGATGAGGATGATAAGCTGGGGGAGATGGAGAGGGGGACGAGGGGGCTGAGTGTGGGAAGGCCTCCCGGAGGAGGTGAGCTCTCAGCAGGGCCTGGAAGGGAGGAAGAGAGCCAGCTTGGAGGAGGGGCAGAGGAAATCAATCAATCAATCAATCAATCAATCGTATTTATTGAGCGCTTACTATGTGCAGAGCACTGTACTAAGCGCTTGGGAAGCACAAATTGGCATCACATAGAGACAGTCCCTACCCACCAGTGGGCTCACAGTCTAAAAGGGGGAGACAGAGAACAGAACCAAACATACCAACAAAATAAAATAAGTAGGATAGCAATGTACAAGTAAAATAAATAAATAAATAAATAAATAAATAGAGTAATAAATATGTACAACCATATATACATATATACAGGAAATGGGGGCATTCCAGGCCCGGCCCACTGTCGGGTAGGGACCGTCTCTATCTGTTGCCAACTTGGACTTCCCAAGCGCTTAGTCCAGTGCTCTGCACGCAGGAAGCGCTCAATAAATAGGATTGGTGATGATAAATACGATTGATTGATTGTCCCAGCGTGCCGGCCGCCTGGGCTCACCTGTCGGGCAGGCGGCTGCCGCCCTTTCCGGGCCTTCTCCTGCCGCCCTTCTCCTCTTCCTTTTCCTGCTCCTTTTCCTGCTCCGGGGCCGTGGCCGTGGCCATGTTCGGCGTCTTCCTCCTCCGGCAGCGACTCCCGGCGCTCATGGCGGCCGGCGGCCCACCCCGCAGCCCCGGAAGCATCGCGCACAAGCACGAGCACGCGCACGCCGTGCGTCACCACGTCGCCCGCCGACGTCACCCCGCTCCCCGCACCACGGACAGAGGCACAGCGCCCTCGGCAGGCGGCCTCCGGTATTACAGGGCGCAGGCCACGGCGCCCTCGGCAGGCGGCCGCCGGTATTGCATGGAGGCCACGGCGCCCTCAGCAGGCGGCCGCCGGCATTGCAGGGAGAAAGCCACAGCTCCCTCAGCAGGCGGCCACCGGAATTGCAGGGAGAGAGCCACGGCGCCCTCAGCAGGCGGCCGCCGGAATTGCAGGAAGAAAGCCACAGCGCCCTCGGCAGGCGGCCGCCGGCATTGCAGGGGGAAAGCCACGGCGCCCTCAGCAGGCGGCCGCCGGAATTGCAGGGGGAAAGCCACGGCGCCCTCAGTAGGCGGCTTCCGGCATTGCAGGACGAAGGCCACGGCGCCCTCAGCAGGCGGCCGCCGGAATTGCAGGGGGAAAGCCACGGCGCCCTCAGTAGGCGGTTCCGGCATTGCAGGACGAAGGCCACGGCGCCCTCAGCAGGCGGCCGCCGGAATTGCAGGAAGAAAGCCACAGCTCTCTTAGCGGGCGGCCGCCGGCATTGCAGGACTAAGGCCACGGCGCCCTCAGCAGACGGCCGCCGGAATTGCAGGAAGAAAGCCACAGCTCCCTTAGCAGGCGGCCGCCGGCATTGCAGGACGAAGGCCACGGCGCCCTCAGCAGGCGGCCGCCGGAATTGCAGGAAGAAAGCCACAGCTCCCTTAGCAGGCGGCCGCCGGCATTGCAGGACGAAGGCCACGGCGCCCTCAGCAGGCGGCCGCCGGCATTGCAGGACGAAGGCCACGGCGCCCTCAGCAGGCGGCCGCCGGCATTACAGGATGGAGGCCACGGCGCCCTCAGCAGGCGGCCTCAGGAATTACAGGACGAAGGCCACGGCTTCCTCAGTAGGCGGCCTTCGGCATTGCAGGGCGAAGGCGAGAGCGCCCTCAGCAGGCGGCCTCCGACATTAAAGGAGGAATAATAATAATAATAATAATGATAATAATAATGGCATTTATTTAGCGCTTACTATGTGCAAAGCACTGTTCTAAGCGCCGGGGAGGTTACAAGGTGATCAGGTTGTCCCATGGGAGGGGGCTCACAGTCTTCATCCCCATTTTACAGATGAGGTAACTGAGGCCCAGAGAAGTACCTGTATATATGTATATATGTTTGTACATATTTATTACTCTATTTATTTGTTTATTTATTTTACTTGTACATATCTATTCTATTTATTTTATTTTGTTAGTATGTTTGGTTTTGTTCTCTTTCTCCCCCTTCTAGACTGTGAGCCCACTAGGTGGGTAGGGACTGTCTCTACATGTTGCCAACTTGTACTTCCCAAGCGCTTAGTCCAGTGCTCTACACACAGTAAGCGCTCAATAAATACGATCGATTGATTGATCGATTAAGTGTCTTGCCCAAAGTCACACAGTTGGCAATTGGCGAAGTCGGGATTTGAACCATGACCTCTGACTCCAAAGCCTGCGCTCTTTCCATTGCGCCAGGAAGGCAACAGCACCCTCAGCAGGCGGCTTCCGGCATCGCGCCGATTGAGGTACACAGCGCCCTCTGCAGGCAGCTTTCGGCATCGCGCCGATTGAGGTACACAGCGCCCTCTGCAGGCAGCTTCCGGCATCGCGCCGATTGAGGTACACAGCGCCCTCTGCAGGCAGCTTTCGGCATCCTGCGACGATGGCAAACAGCGCCCTCAGGAGGCGGCCTCCGGAATTACAGAATGAAGGCAACAGCGCCCTCAGCAGGCGGCCTTTGGCAATACAGGATGAAGGCAACAGCGCCTACAGCAGGCCGTTTCCGGCATTAATAACAATATTAAAAATAATAGTGCTTGTTAAGGGCTTACTATGTGCAGGCGTTGTACTAAGCGCTGGGGTTGGATACAAGCAAATCAGGATGGACACAGTCCCAGTCCCCCATGGGGCTCCCAGTCTTGGTCCCCATTTTACAGATGAGGCAACCGAGGCCCAGAGAAGTGAAGTGACTTGACCAAGGCCACACAACAGTGGCAGAGTCGGGATTAGAACCCATGACCTTCGGACTCCCAGGCCTGGCTCTAGCCACTAGGCCGCCCCCCTTCAAAGCCCTACTGAGAGCTCACCTCCTCCAGGAGGCCTTCCCAGACTGAGCCCCCCTTTGCCTCTCCTCCTCCTCTCACCATCACCCCATCTCCCTCCCTCTGCCCTGCCCCCTTCCCCTCCCCACAGCACTTGTGTAGATTTGTACATATTTATTATTCTATTTATTTTATTAATGCTCTTTATATAGATATGGTATTTGTTAAGCGCTTACTATGTGCAAAGCACTGTTCTAAGCGCTGGGGAGATAGGTGATCAGGTTGTCCCACGGGGGGCTCACAGTCTTAATCCCCATTTTACAGCTGAGGGAACTGAGGCCCAGAGAAGTTAAGTGACTTGCCCAAAGTCACACAGGTAAGTGGCGGAGCTGGGATTTGAACCCATGACCTCTGACTCCAAAGCCCGGGCTCTTTCCACTGAGCCACGCTGTTTCACGGGTTCGAATCCCGGCTCCACCACATGTCTGCTGTGTGATCTTGGGCAAGTCACTTAACTTCTCTGAGCCTCAGTTACCTCATCTGTAAAATGGGGATGAAGACTGTGAGCCCCACGTGGGGCAACCTGATCACCCTGTATCCTCCCCAGCGCTTAGAACAGTGCTTTGCACATAGTAAGCACTTAACAAATGCCAATTATTATTATACTGAGAAGCAGCGTGGCTCAGTGGAAAGAGCCCGGGCTTTGGAGTCAGAGGTCATGGGTTCAAATCCCGGCTCCGCCACTTGTCAGCTGTGTGACTTTGGGCAAGTCACTTCACTTCCCTGGGCCTGCAGTTACCTCATCTGTAAAATGGGGATTAAGTCTGTGAGCCCCACGCGGGACAACTTGATTACTGTGTATCTACCCCAGCGCTTAGAACAGTGCTTTGCATTTTTTAGAGAAGTAGCGTGGCTCATTGGAAAGAGCCCGGGCTTTGGAGTCAGAGGTCATGGATTCGAATCCCGGCTCCGCCACATGTCTGCTGTGTGACCTTGGGCAAGTCACTTAACTTCTCTGAGCCTCAGTTCCCTCATCTGGAAAATGGGAATTAAGACTGTGAGCCCCACGTGGGACAACTTGATTACCTTGTATCCCCCCCAGCGCTTACAGCAGTGCTTTGCACATAGTAAGCGCTTAACAAATGCCATCATTATTATTATATAATTCTTCTTATCTATTTTGATGCTATTGATGCCTTTCTACTTCTTTTGTTTTGTTGTCTGTCTCCCCCTTCTAGACTGTGAGCCCATTGTTGGGTAGGGACCGTCTCTATCTGTTGCCGATTTGTACTTTCCAAGCGCTTAGTCCAGTGCTCTGCACAAAGTAAGCGCTCAATAAATACGATTGAATGAATGAATGAATTAATTACAGGGTGAAGGCAACAGCGCCCTCAGGAGGCTGTTTACGGCATCACACTGTAATAATAATTGTGGGATTGTGGGATTTGTATTTATAGTGGATTGAATTAGCTGACCATTTTTTCTTTCTAGGGATCGATAATCAATAATACAGGAATCAGTAGTCAAGATGCACGCCGAATATTCATGTTAGGAAGATTTGCTATGAAGAGCCCGGAAAAAAATCATGAAACGGGCTGATGTAACAATTGCCACAAAAATACAAGCTGTCGATTCTCTGGTGTTTCCAGTGACAGTGCGTGGATCCGAAAGCTGGACAGTAAAAAAGCAGGATAGAAAGAACAACGATTTGTTTTTGAAATGCGGTGTTTGGAGAACACCGACGCTTAAACGCTTATTGTTTTCTGCCTATTGTTTTCTGTGTGACCTTGAGCATTGGTTTTGTGAATACCATGGACTGCCCAAAAGACAAACAGATGGATTTTGGAGCAAATTAGTACGGGCTTAACAAGTACCAAAATTATTATTCTTATTATTGTGAAGTGATAACATGGTTGAGAAACTTCTGCCCATTCTCTGTCCCCTGGTTTATTCTGTCTCTTCTCCCGGCCCCAGTCACAGGCTTCTCTCCTCGTCAGCCAGCAACTGCACCTCAATCCCATCTCTTTAATCAATCCATGGTAAGTGCTCAATCAGTACGATTGAATGACTGAGTAGAGTTGGTAGACGCATTCCCTGAACTGAGTGCCTGCCTTAGAACCAATGGGCAGAAGCTTTTCGTCCATGTTATCACTTAATAATAATAATATGGTACGTGTTAAGCGCTTACTATGTGTCAAGGACTGTTCTAAGCCCCGGGGTTAATCACGTTAGGCATTCCCTGCCCACTCTGCAGTAAGACTCTACAGTAATTTGCCCCATCTGCTCTCTTTATCCCTCCCAAAATAACCTTCTAAAAAAAAAGATGGTATCTGTTAAGCTCTTATTATGTACTAAGCATTGCACTAAGTGCTGGGGAAGATACAAGATCATCAGGGCCGACACAGCCACACACGAGTCTTAGCGTAATAATGATAATAATAATAATGGTATTTGTTTAACACTTACTATGTGCCAAGCACTCTTCAATCAATCAATCGTATTTATTGAGCGCTTACTGTGTGCAGAGCACTGTACTAAGTGCTTGGGAAGTACAAGTCGGCAACACATAGAGACAGTCCCTACCCAACAGCGGGCTCACAGTCTAGAAGGGGGAGACAGAGAACAAAACCAAACATACTAACAAAATAAAATAAATAGAATAGATGTGTACAAGTAAGATAAATAAATAAATAGAGTAATAAATATGTACAAACATATATACATATATACAGGTGCTGTGGGGAAGGGAAGGAGGAAAGATGCGGGAGATGGAGAGGGGGACGAGGGGGAGAGCTCTTCTAAGTGCTGGGGTAAATGCAGGGTAATCTGGTTGTCCCACATGGGGCTCACACTTTTAATCCCCATTTTACAGATGAGGTAACTGAGGCACAGAGAAGTCAAGTGACTTGTCCAAGGTCACACAGCAGACGTGAATTCCCATTTTACAGATGAGGAGCCCGAGGCTCAGAGAAGTGAAGTGACTTGCCCAAGGTCGCACAGCAGACAAATGACAGAGCCAGGATTTGTACAATAAAACAACTTTCACCCGTGGCCGGCAGCCAACATATGAATCCCAGAATGGGTCTGGGCCTAGGGGAAAGAGCACGGGCCTGGGCGTCAGAGGGCCTGGGTTCTAAGCCCGGCTCTGCCGATTGTTTTCTGTGTGACCTTGAGCAAGTCACTACACATCTCTGTGCCTCAGTTCTCCTGTTCTCCCTTCTACTTCGACTGTGAGCCCCATGCAGGACAGGGGCTATGTCCTCCAATGCCTTCAAACATGTCCACGTCTCCCCCATCCTAAAAAAACCCCTCCCTTCACCCCACAGCCCCCTCCAGTTATTGCCCCATCTCCCTCCTACCCTTCCTTTCCAAACTCCTGGAGTGAGTCGTCTATACTCGCTGCCTCAAATTTCTCTCCTCCG
Organism: Tachyglossus aculeatus; assembly: GCF_015852505.1. Taxonomy (NCBI): domain Eukaryota; kingdom Metazoa; phylum Chordata; class Mammalia; order Monotremata; family Tachyglossidae; genus Tachyglossus; species Tachyglossus aculeatus. The sequence continues at coordinate 10,304,265 of NC_052070.1, forward strand.
ACTCTTTCCTGGTCCCCCTCCAATGAGGCTTCCACCCCCTCCACTCCACTGAAACCACCCTCTCAAAGGTCACCAACGACCTCCTTCTTGCCAAATCCAACGGCTCTTACTCCATCCTAATCCTCCTCGACCTCTCAGCTGCCTTTGACACTGTGAACCACCCTCTTCTTCTCAACACACTATCCAACCTTGGCTTCACAGACTCCGTCCCCTCCTGGTTCTCCTCTTATCTCTCCGGCCGTTCATTCTCCGTCTCCTTTGCGGGCTCCTCCTCCCCTTCCCAACCCCTTACTGTAGGGGTTCCTCGAGGGTCAGTTCTTGGTCCCCTTCTATTCTCCATCTACACTCACTCCCTTGGAGAACTCATTCGCTCCCAAGGCTTCAACTATCACCTCTATGTGGATGACACACAAATCTACATCTCCTCCCCTGTTCTCTCTCTCCCTCCAGGCTCAAATCTCCTCCTGCTCTCAGGACATCGCTACTTGGATGTCCACCTGCCTAAAACTCAACATGTCCAAGACTGAGCTCCTTATCTTCCCTCCCAAACCCTGCCCTCTCCCTGACTTTCCCGTCACTGTGGACTGCACTACCATCCTTCCCGTCTCACAAGCCCGCAGCCTTGATGTCATCCTTGACTCCACTTTCTCATGCACCCCACATATGCAATCCATCACCAAAACCTGCCGGTCTCACCTTCACAACATCACCAAGATCCGCCCTTTCCTCTCCATCAAACCACTACCACGTTAGTACAATCTCTCGTCCTATCCAAACTGAATTACTGCAACAGCCTCCTCTCTGATCTCCCATCCTCCTGTCTCTCCCCACTTCAGTCTATACTTCACTCTGTAGCCTGGATTATCTTTGTACAGAAATGCTCTGGGCATGTCACTCCCCTCAAAAATTTCCCTTGGTTGCCTGTCAACCTACAAATCAAGCAAAAACTCCTCACCCTCGGCTTCAAGGCTGTCCATCACCTCGTCCCCTCCTACCTCCCCTCCCTTCTGTCCTTCTCCAGCCCATCCCGCACCCTCCGCTCCTCCGCCACTAACCTCCTCACTGGGCCTCGTTCTCGCCTGTCCCGCCATCGACCCCCGGCCCATGTCCTACCTCTGGCCTGGAACACCTCCCACTCCTCACATCCGCCAAGCTAGCTCTCTTCCTCCCTTCAAAGCCCTACTGAAGGCTCACCTCCTCCAAGAGGCCTTCCCAGACTAAGCCCCCCTTTTCCTCTGGTCCCCCCGCCCTTCCGTGTCACCTCAACTCGCTCTCTTTGCTCTTCCCCCACTTCTTGGAGAAGCAGCGTGGCTCAGCGGAAAGAGCCCGGGCTTTGGAGTCAGAGGTTGTGGGTTCAAATTCCGGCTCTGCCACTTGTCAGCTGTGTGACTTTGGGCAAGTCACTTCACTTCTCTGGGCCTCAGTTACCTCATCTGTAAAATGGGGATTAAATGTGAGCCCCACGTGGGACAACCTGATCACCTTGTAACCCCCCCCTCAGGTGCTTAGAACAGTGCTTTACACATAGTAAGCGCTTAATAAATGCCATCGAAAAAAACCACATTCATTCATTCATTCTAAGCGCTTAATAAATGCCATTATTATTATTATTATTCTCCCGGCCCCACAGCACTTATGTATATATCTGTAATTCTATTTATTTATATTGATGTCTTTTTACTTGTTTTGATGTGTATATACCAATAATTCTATTTATTTATATTGATGCCTGTTTACTTGTTTTGATTTCTGTCTCCCCCCTTCTAGACCATAAGCCCGGTGTGGGCAGGGATTTTCTCTATTGCTGAATTATACTTTCCAAGTGGTTGGTACAGTGCTCTGCACACAGTAAGCACTCAATAAATACGATCGTATGAATGGGCTCTTTCAACTAGGCCACTTGGCTTATAATAATGATGGCATTTGTTAAGCGCTTACTATGTGCCGAGCACTGTTCTAAGCACTGGAGTAGATACCAGGTAATCAGGTTGTCCCACGTGGGGCTCACAATCTTCATCCCCATCTTACAGATGAGGTAACTGAGTCCCAGAGAAGTGAAGTGACTTGCCCAAAGTTACACAGCTGACAAGTGGCGGAGCCAGGATTAGAACCCATGACCTCTGACTCCCAAGCCCGTTTCCTTTCCACTGTGCCACGCGGCTTCTCTTCAGGCACATGATATGGAAGATAATTTTCAAGACATACTTGCATTTACATTACATACATACTTACATTACAAGACGGAGACCTGTGCTTTAAACACCTTTATTGTGCAGTATTTCAAAACAGGTAGGGAGAAGTACAGCTTGGACAAGATGTGTTTATTTTTAATTTAACATTTGAATTAACCAATGCTAAGAAGACTTGGGTGATCATTTAACTCCATATTAAACTGGTAATCACATTCTGACAACAGAATCGGAGGCAAATCTGGCCAGGTGAACAATATGTAATATGATATTAAGAAAACACGTTTAATTCTGATTCATTGTCTCTAACAAATATCATCGACGTATAAATACTTAATATAAACTACTAAAGAACTGCCAGCACTGACACATTGGCCCAAAGTTCAGCATCTACGGCTCAAAGTTCACCCTTCTGGATTATCTTTTAATATGAAGGACAAATCAATCAATCAATGGTATTTACTGAGCACTTACTGTGTGCCTTAGAGCACTGTACTAAGCACTTGGGAGAGTACAATGCCTGGCACATAGTAAGCGCTTAAGAAATACCATTATTATTATTAGACATGTTTCCTGCCCAGGATGGTCTTACAGTCTAGAGGAGCTTATATCTGCAGCTGAACCTTTCATTCCTTTGAACATATTCTGAGTTGCCTTAGTAAAGTTGCCATGAGTTTAAAAAGCAGTAGGGACAATGAAAACCTGACTATATTTTCAGGTTGTCGCTGCCAATTTTCAGAAATAAACAAGACAACTTAGAGTTCCTGGGAAAGATTGTAGATTACATAGAAACACGTGCCCGGAATACCGCCTTCATTATACTCCGAATGCAGACCACCTGAAAAGCAATAGAAAAAGGGGATTTGTAATTATTCTTTGCTTTAAAAATTAGTCAGAAAATCTCATTCCATTTTCTCCCTCTAGAAAGTTCTTAATGTAACACTGTAGTAAATCAGAATTATGTATTCCAATGATGCTTTTTCTGCTTTCATTTTCCTACAGACGGCACATATGGACCCTCAGTTCTCTCATGATGCAGTGGTTATAATCTTGACAAACCTCGAGTTTTGGAAGACTCGAGTTCTAGTAGTTTTGTGTTCTAGTACTCTAGCCTTGACACAAGTGTGCAACTGTTTCTTTAATTATGGTAAAAAACCCTCTCCATCCCCCCCGCCTTACCTCCTTCGCTTCCTCACAGCACCTGTATATATGTATATATGTTTGTATGCATTTATTACTCCATTTATTTATTTATTTTACTGGTACATATCTATTCTATTTATTTTATTTTGTTGATATGTTTTGTTTTGTTCTCTGTCTCCCCCTTCTAGACTGTGAGCCCACTGTTGGGTAGGGACCGTCTCTAGATGTTGCCAACTTGGACTTCCCAAGCGCTTAGTACAGTGCTCTGCACACAGTAAGTCCTCAATAAATACGATTGATTGATTGATTGGTACTTGTTAAGCGCTTACTATGTGCCAAGCACTGTTCTAAGCACGGGCGTAGAAGCAAGTTAATCAGGTTGGACACAATCCTTGTCCCACGAGGGGCTCTCACTCTTAATCCCCCGTTTACAGAGGAGGGAACTGAGGCCCAGAGATGAAGTGACTTGCCCAATGATCCAGCAGACAAGTGGCAGAGCCTGGATTAGAACCCAGATCCTTCCGATTCCCAGGCCTGGGCACTATTCACTAGCAGCCTGGGAGTCGGAAGGAGCTGGGTTCTAATCCCGGATTCATTCCTTCAGTCATATTTATTGAGTGCTTACTGTGTGCAGAGCACTGTACTAAGCACTTGGGAAGTACAAGTCCCTACCCAACAGCGGGTTCACAGTCTAGAAGGGGGAGACAGACAACAAAACAAAACAAATTAACAACATAAAATAAATAGAATAAGTATGTACAAGTAAAATAAATACAGTAAAAATATTTACAAACATATATACATATATACAGGATCCACCACATGTCTGCTGTGTGACCTTGGGCAAGTTACTTTCCTTCTCTGGGCCTCAGTTCCCACACCTGCAATGGGGGTTCAATCTCCATCCTTCCTCCTCCTTAGACTGTGAAAAATAATAATAATAATTTACGGTACTTCTTAAGTGCTTACTATGTGCCAGACACTGTACTAAGTAATAATATATACCTGTATATATGTATATATGTTTGTACATATTTATTACTCTATTTATTTATTAATTTATTTTACTTGTACATATCTATTCTATTTATTTTATTTTGTTAGTATGTTTGGTTTTGTTCTTTGTCTCCCCCTTTAGACTGTGAGCCCAGTGTTGGGTAGGGACTGTCTCTAGATGTTGCCAATTTGTACTTCCCAAGTGCTTAGTACAGTGCTCTGCACACAGTAGGCGCTCAAAAAATACAATTGATGCTGATAATAATGATAATGATGGCATTTGTTAAGTGCTTACTATGTGCACAGCACTGTTCTAAGCGCTGGGGGGGATTCAAGGTGATCAAGTTGTGCCACGTGGGGCTCACAGTCTTAATCCCCATTTTCCAGATGAGGTAACTGAGGCTCAGAGAAGTGAAGTGACTTGCCCAAGGTCACACAGCAGACGTGTGGCGGAGTCGGGATTTGAACCCATGACCTCGGACTCCAAAGCCCGGGCTCTTCCCACTGAGCCACGCTGCAGTACTGGGGTGGATACTTGCAAATTGAGTTGGAAGTCTCCATCCCACGTGGGGCTCACAGTCTTAATCCCCATTTTACAGATGAGGGAATTGAGGCTCAGAGAAGTGAAGTGACTTGCCCAAGGTCACACAGCAGACGTGTGGCGGAGCCGGAATTCGAACCCATGACCTCGAACTCCAAAGCCCGGGCTCTTCCCACTGAGCCACGCTGCAGTACTGGGGTGGATACTTGCAAATTGAGTTGGAAGTCTCCATCCCACGTGGGGCTCACAGTCTTAATCCCCATTTTCCAGATGAGGGAATTGAGGCCCAGAGAAGTGACTTGCCCAAGGTCACACAGCGGACAAGTGGCGGAGCCAGGATTAGAATTCATGACCTTCTGGTTCCTAGGCTTGTGCTGTATTCACTACACCATGCTGCTTCTCACGGGAGACCCGATGGCCTCGTATCTCCCCGAGTGCTCAGTATAGTGCCCAGCACAAAGTAAGCGCTTAAGCACTACACTTATTCTTGTTTTCAGTGGGAACCCGCGAGAAGGGAGCAGCACGGCGAATCAATCAATCAATCAATCAATCGTATTTATTGAGCGTTTACTGTGTAAAGAGCACTGTACTAAGCGCTTGGGAAGTCCAAGTTGGCAACATATAGAGACAGTCCCTACCCAACAGTGGGCTCACAGTCTAAAAGGGGGAGACAGAGAACAAAACCAAACGCACTAACAAAATAAAATAAATAGAATAGATATGTACAAGTAAAATAAATAAATAAATAGAGTAATAAATATGTACAAACATATATACATATATACAGGTGCTGTGGGGAAGGGAAGGAGGTAAGATGAGGGGGATGGACAGGGGGAGGAGGGGGAGAGTGTGAGCCCTTTTAGACTGTGAGCCCACTGTTGGGTAGGGACTGTCTCTATGTGTTGCCAATTTGTACTTCCCAAGCGCTTAGTACAGTGCTCTGCACATAGTAAGCGCTCAATAAATACGATTGATTGATTGATTGATTGAGAGGAAGGAAGGGGCTCAGTCTGGGAAGGCATCCTGGAGGAGGTGAAGTGGTTAGAGCACAGGCCTTGGAGTCAGAAGGTCACGGGTTCTAATCCTGACTCCACCACTTATCTGTTGCATGACCGTGGTCGAGTCACTTAACTTCTCTGTGCCTCAGCGACCTCATCTGTAAAATGGGGATGAAGACTGTGAGCCCCACGGGGGACCACCTGATCACCTTGTATCTCCCCCAGCGCTTAGAACAGGGCTTGGCACATAGTAAGCACTTAACAAATACTATAATTATTATTCCCCCTTCTAGACTGTGAGCCCACTGTTGGGTAGGGACTGTCTCTATATGTTGCCAACTTGGACTTCCCAAGCACTTAGTACAGTGCTCTGCACACAGTAAGCGCTCAATAAATACGATTGATGATGATGATGATGATTATTATTAGTAAGGGAGTGAGAGTGAGGCATGCCAACCCACGGACTGCGGTCTGGTCCTCCTGCCAAGAACGAGCTGTGGAATCAATCAATCAATCAATCAATCAATCGAAGCTGCCCCTCGGCTCAGAGAGCGGGGTTGGGTCACTGGAGACTGGCACCGGGGGATTGTGGAAATGGACACGCAGATTCAAAGTCCAGGGAACGTGGGTGCCGTGGGGCGGACCCATGCTGAGCCTGCCCGCCTGACCGAACGTCCTGCCTCTGGCCTCCTCATATCTTTTAGACTGTGAGCCCACTGTTGGGTAGGGACTGTCTCTATATGTTGCCAACTTGGACTTCCCAAGCGCTTAGTACAGTGCTCTGCACACAGTAAGCGCTCAATAAATACGATTGATGATGATATCTGACAGACCATCACTCTCCCTCCTCATATCTGAAAAACAATGACTCTCGCCTGCCTCTTCAAAGCCTTATTGAAGGCCCATCTCCTCCCAGAGGCCTTCCCTGACTCAGCCCTCCTTTCCTCTTCTCCCACTCCCTTCTGCATCATCTTGACTCGCTCCCTTTATTCATCCCCACTCCCGGCCCCAGATCATTCATTCAATCGTATTCCCTTCAAAGCCCTACTGAGAACTCACCTCCTCCAGGAGGCCTTCCCAGACTGAGCCCCCTCCTTCCTCTCCCCCTCCCCATCCCCCCAACCCTACCTCCTTCCCCTCCCCACAGCACCTGTATATATGTTTGTACAGATTTATTGCTCTATTTTACTTGTACATACTATTCTATTTATTTTATTTTGTTAATATGTTTTGTTTTGTTGTCTGTCTCCCCCTTCTAGACTGTGAGCCCGTTGTTGGGTAGGGGCCGTCTCTATATGTTGCCAACTTCCAAGCGCTTGGTACAGTGCTCTGCACACAGTAAGCACTCAATAAATACGATTGAATGAATGAATGAATGAATGAATATTGAACACACTGTGTGCAGAGCACTGTAATGATGATGATAATAATAATAATAATAATAATAATAATGGCGTTTGTTAAGCACTTACTCCATGCAAAGCACTGTTCTAAGCGCTGGGGAGCATACAAGGTGATCAGATTGTCCCACGTGGGGCTCACAGTTTTCATCCCCATTTTACAGATGAGGTAACTGAGGCACAGAGAAGTAAAGTAACTTGCCCAGTCACCCAGCTGACGATTGGCAGAGCAGGCATTTGAACCCATGACCTCTGACTCCCAAGCCCGGGCTCTTTCCATTGAGCCTTCCAACCTCTTGGTACAGTACTCTGAACACAGGTAAATGCTGAATAAATATAATTGATTGATTTACCGAGTGATCTGATGCCGTGACCAGAGAGCCCTATCTAAATGTAAAAGGGTCCTTTGCTTTGTTGGGCCTTGATTTTAGGCAGTAAACGGAATGATCATGAAAATATTGAAGGATTATTGCCATTTCTTCCAACTCCGTTGCATTGTACTTTGTCAAGCACTTAGTAGAGTGCACTATACACATAAGCGCTCAAAAACGTGATTGATTGATTTTCTCAGGATTCCCTTCATTCTCTAATGAGTCAGGGCCATATTCATTTTCCAGAAGGTTTGAGAGAGTGTGGACAGCACTAAGAAGGAATGGTTTTAGAGGCAATCTGCCTCACCTTGGATCATTTTTTATGTTTGCTTCTTTTCTTTGAATGACATTTATTAAGCAATCAATCAATCAATCAATCAATCGTATTTATTGAGCGCTTACTGTATGCAGAGCACTGTACTAAGTGCTTGGGAAGTACAAGTCGGCAACACATAGAGACATTCCCTACCCAACAGTGGGCTCACAGTCTGGAAGGGGGAGACAGAGAACAAAACCAAACATACTAACAAAATAAAATAAATAGAATAGATGTGTACAAGGAAGATAAATAAATAAATAAATAGAGTAAATAGAGTAATAAATATGTACAAAGCACTGTTCTAAGTGCTGGGGAGGTTACAAGGTGATCAGGTTGTCCCACGGGGGGCTCACAATCTTCATCCCCATTTTACAGATAAGGTAACAGGCACAGAGAAGTTCAGTGGCTGGCCCAAAGGCACACAGCTGACAGGTGGCGGAGCCGGGATTTGAACCCACGATCTCTTGAGTCCAAAGCCCGGGCTCTTGCCACTGAGCCACGCTTATCTTGAAACTCCCCCAGCGCTTAGTACAGAGCTCACCTCCTCCAGGAGGCCTTCCCAGACTGAGCCCCTTCCTTCCTCTCCCCCTCGTCCCCCTCTCCATCCCCCCATCTTACCTCCTTCCCTTCCCCACAGCACCTATATATATGTATATATGTTTGTACATATTTATTACTCTATTTATTCATTTATTTTACTTGTACATATCTATCCTATTTATTTTATTTTGTTAGTATGTTTGGTTTTGTTCTCTGTCTCCCCCTTTTAGACCGTGAGCCCACTGTTGGGTAGGGACTCTCTCTATATGTTGCCAATTTGTACTTCCCAAGCGCTTAGTACAGTGCTCTGCACATAGTAAGCGCTCAATAAATACGATTGATGATGATGATGATGATGATGATGATGCTTGGCATTGGGTACTCAGAACAGTGCTTGGCATACAGTAAGGACTTAAATACCATTATTATTATTATGTAGCAGCGTCTATATGATATTATATAGCAGCGTCTTACTTCTTCTCTAGCCAAGCCTGACCCAGAAGAAGCGCTGAACAAATGCTTCTATTATTATTATTATTACTACTACTGCTACTGACCTGTATATATGTATATATGGTTGTACATATTTATTACTCTATTTATTTATTCATTTATTTATTTTACTTGTACATTTCTATCCTACTTATTTTATTTTGTTGGTATGTTTGGTTCTGTTCTCTGTCTCCCCCTTTTAGACTGTGAGCCCACTGTTGGGTAGGGACTGTCTCTATGTGATGCCAATTTGTACTTCCCAAGTGCTTAGTACAGTGCTCTGCACATAGTAAGCGCTCAATAAATACGATTGATTGATTGATTGACCTTCCTCCCATTATATTCGGCAAACTCTTTGGGGTAGCGGGTCAACAGCTCCTTCTTCAGCTCCTTGGCTTTGGGAAATGCAATCTCTTTCAATTTCTTTATGGTCTCTCTCTTGGTAAGTAAGCACTTACTCTGTGTCCGGTACTGCACTGAGCACTGGGGTACATACACGTTAATCGGGCCACACACAATTCCCTGCCCCACATGGGATTCCCAATCTTGATCCCCATTTTACAGTTAAGGTAACTGAGGCCCAAAGAAGTTAAGTAGCTTGCCCCAAGCCTCACAGCTGACAAATGACAGAGCCGAGATAAGAACCCGGATCCTTCTGTCTCCCAGACCCATGCTCTATCCACTAGGCTACACTGCTGTACTAAGCGCTTGGGAGCATACAATAAGAACAACAAGCAGACATGTTCCGGCCCACAACGAGCTCTCAGTCTAGAGGGGGAGACAGGCATTAATATAAATAAATAAATAGATGAATACATAGATAATTACAGATATCCACATAATCAATCAATCGCATTTATTGAGCGCTTACTGTGTGCAGAACACTGTACTAAGCGCTTGGAAAGTGCAATTTGGCAACATATAGAGACAGTCCCTACCCAACAGTGGGACTGGGAGGGAGAACAAATGAAGGAGCAAGTAAGAGCAGCGCAGAAGGGATTGGGAGGAGAGGAGGGCTTAGTTACTTAGGTTCATATCTGTAATTTATTCATTTCTATGAATGTCTGCCTCCCTTTCTAGACTATCACCTCACTGTGGGCAGGAAACGTGCCTGTTATATTGTTTTGTTGTCCTCTCCCAAGTACATAGTACAGTGTTCTGTACTCAGTAAGTGCTCATTAAATATGATTTACTGACACAGCTGGAGTGGGAATGAAGGCCCCTGCCCAGGAGTGAGCTTTTCTCTGAGAGTTAATAATAATAATAGTAATCATAATAATAATTATTATGGTATTTGTTAAGCACTTACTAGATGCCAAGCACTGTTCTAAGCACTAGGGTAGATACAAGGTAATCAGGTTCCCCCACCTAGGGCTCACAGTCTTAATCCCCCTTTTAAAGATGAGGTTACTGAGGCACAGAGAGGCGAAGTGTCTTTTCAAGGTTACACAGCACAAGTGGCGGAGCCGGGATTGGAACCCACGTCCTCTGACGCCTAAGCCCGGGCTCTTGCCATTAAGCCACGCTGGAGCTGGAGCAGTCAACTTGTTTTTCTGAGCTGGAAACCATAAAGATTATGATATGGAATTCTTTTCACAGGTTACCTGATTTTTCTTTATGTGTTGGTCTGCATCCCCGTCCTAGATGAAAATGGTTCTGGATTTCAAATCGACTACTCCTTCCTGTAAAGAAGAACCAATCAATCAATCGTATTTATAATAATAATTATTATTATGGTATTTGTTAAGCACTTACTTTGTGCCAAGACTGCTCTAAGAGCTGGGGTGGATACAAAGTGATCGGGTTGTCCCATGTGGTGCTTATGCTTTTAATCCCCATTTTACAGATGAGGTGACTGAGGCCCAGAGAAGTTAAGTGGCTTGCCTAAGGTCACACAGCAGGCAAGTACTGGAGCCGGGATTAATAATAATAATAATGATAATAATGGCATTTGTTAAGCACTTACTATGTGCAAAGCACTCATCTAAGCGCTGGGGGGATACAAGGTGATCAGGTTTTCCCACAGGGGGCTCACAGTCTTAATCCCCATTTTACAGATGAGGAAACTGAGGCTCAGAGAATAATAATAATAATGGCATTTGTTAAGCACTTACTATGTGCAAAACACTCATCTAAGCACTGGGGGGATACAAGGTGATCAGGTTTTCCCACAGGGGGCTCACAGTCTTAATCCCCATTTTACAGATGAGGAAACTGAGGCTCAGAGAAGTTAAGTAAATTGCCCAAGGTCACACAGCAGACATGTGGCGGAGCTGGGATTAAAACCCATGACCTCTGGCTCCCAAACCCGTGCTCTTTCCACTGAGCCACGCTGTACTAAGTGCTTGGGAAAGTACAATACAGCAATAAAGAGGGACTAATCCCTGCCCACAGCGAGCTCACAGTCTAGAGGGACACGTTCCCTGCCCGTTAACAAGTTTACAGTCTAGAGAGGGAGAAGAATCCTGGCTCTGCCACTTTTCTGCTGTGTGACCTTGGGCAAGTCACTTAACTTCTCTGGGCCTCAGCTAACTCATCTGCAAAATGGGGATTAGACCATGAGCCTCATGCGGGACAGGGACTGTGTCCTACCTGACAACCTTGTATCTACCCCAGTGCTTAGTACAGTGTCTGGCACATCGTAAGCTCTTAACAAATACCATAAAAAATATCTGTATCTTTGTAACCCACAGAAGAAGCACAGAATCAAATTGAGGAAATGAGGAGCCCCTCTAGACTGTAAGAGCACTGTGGGCAGGGAGCGCAACTCCCAACTCTGTTATATTGTCCTCTCCCATCATCATCATCAATCGTATTTATTGAGCACTTACTATGTGCACAGCACTGTACTAAGCGCTTGGGAAGTACAAATTGGCAACATACAGAGACAGTCCCTACCCAACAGTGGGCTCACTGTCTAAAAGGCTCCCAAGAGCTTAGTACAGTGCTTTGCACACAGGAAGCGCTCAATAAATATCACTGCTTATTGATCTACGTGGTGTACTTCGGGCTCTATCCCTGACCTGCAGTTTTAACTTCCTAAGAGGACGAGAATTAGGGTTTCCAAATAATAATAATAATAATGATAATAATGATGGTATTTGTTAAGCGCTTACAATGTGCCAAGCACTGTTATAACACCTCTAGACTGACTCATTTGCAAGTGGGTGCTGAGTCAGTTGGATATGCTTTAAATTAGCTAACTACTTGAATGCTTACAATTTAATTTGCTAATTGATTTATAAATTCTACAATTTATTTATTTCTCTTAATGTCTGTCTCCCCTCTAGACTGTAAGCTCGTTGTGGGAGGGGAATGCTTCCGTTTATTGCTGTACTGTACTCTCCCACGCGCTTAGTACAGTGGTAAGAGCTCAGTGAATACGACTGACCGAATGTATGAACGAATACGGGATAACTCATTCAATGATCAACACTCGACAAGTGAAATGACCTTTGACTATTACCTCTAGACTGTCAGCTCGTAATGGGCAGGGAACACGTCCGTCGGCGTGGCTCGGCGGAAAGAGCCCGGGCTTGGGAGTCAGAGGTCCTGGGTTCTAATCCCAGCTCCACCACTTGTCAGCTGTGTGACTCTGGGCAAGTCACTCAACTTCTCTGTGCCTCAGTTACCTTATCAGTTAAATGGGGATAAAGGCTGTGAGCCCCATGTGGGACAACCTGATTTCCTCCTATCCTCCTCCCCGCCAGCGTTTAGAACAGTGCTTGGCACATAATAAGTGCTTAACCAATGCCCTTATTATTATTGTTTATTATTCATACCATTGACTACTCTCCCAAGTGCTTAGTACGGTGCTCTGCATAGAGTAGGTGCTCAATAAATACCATCGATTGATTGATTGATTGCTTACCTGATGAGCTGAAGAATTAGCCAATTTGTGATGACTCTGCTTGTGAGAGGAAGTCTCTGAACGTTCATTTGTAGACTTTCTTTTAGACTTGTTTGGCCGGTGGCTTTGATCAAGAGTAGCACGGGCTGGTTTCTTTTGTTTCTCCGCTGGCGGAGGTGATGGTTGCGAACACCCTGGAGATTCCGCATCTGCCTCGAAGGTACTAAATTGTCCTTTTCTTTTTTTGGACTTCTGGCTTTTCTCTAAAGCTTGTGGAGGGCGTTTGCTTAATACATTTCCTCTCTTTTTTGATTGGACCTCTTTGGCAACTGCACTCCTGCCCAAATCTGGCTTGCTCGCTGGGCGAACGACAGAGTTGTCGGAGGGCTGGAGGGGGCTTCTACTCGCATCCGTTTGGGATGAGAGACGATGAGGCTTTGTTTTCGTATTCCACAGTTCCGTGAGCCCTTTCGGATTGGTATTTCCAGAATGCACCTGAAGGACACTGCTGCTATTGCCTTTTCTGGCTGGCGGGCCAAAAACGGGTTTAATAGCTTGAGCTGCGGACAACTTGGATTCTCGGGTCGGATGCTGATTTTTCTTTAAGTTGACCTTTCTGGGGCTCTTCGCGTTCGGCTGTAGCAGTTTTTTAAAAATCGGTATGATTCTGGTGGCATCTTTCTTTTGGGAGGCCCCTAAATGCTGATGATTTTGTCCTGATGTTTGTCTGGGCTGGGCATTTCTATCCCTCAAGTTGGCAAGTTGTGGTTGTAAGGTCAGGCTGGAGAAGATGTTGGATTGGTTCACCCAAAGCCCCCTGTTGGGGTCCTGGTCTACGGGTCCCTTGGCGGAAGCGGATTTCATCGATGGGGTTTGAGTCAGAGAAGCCCTGAATATTTTTTTAGCAGTCAAGTTAGGAGTCTTGGCTTTCGTTTCCTACAAATCAATTAGAAGAAAAATAATTCACAGCTGTTTTCTTCTTCATCATCATCACCAATGACATTTATGGAGCACTGACTATGTGCAGGGCACAGTGCTAAGCGCTTGGGAGAAGACAGTACAACTGAGTCGGCTGAAATGTTCCCCGCCCATAATGAGCTTACAGTTTAGAGGGGGAGACTATGAAGAGTATAGAATATATGATTTATACATCTGTACCTAAGTGCCACAGCGTTGAGGGTGGGGCGAATATCAAATGCCCAAAGGACACGGATCCAATGACATAGATGATGCAGAAGGGAGAGGGAGCCTGGGAAAAGAGGGATTAACCGGGGAAGGCCTCTTGGAGGAGATGTGGGGCTTTGAAGGTGGGAAGAGTGGTGGTTTGGCATTTGTGGAGGAGGAGGGCATTCCAGGCTAGGGGGAGGATATGGGAAAGGGGTCAGCAAGGTGAGAGATAAGATTGGGGTACAGGGAGTAAACTGGTGCTAGAGGAGCAAAGAATGGCGTGCTGGGCTCCAGCAGGAGATTTAGTGAGGTGAGATAGAATGGGGCAAGGGGATTGAGTGCTTTAAAGCCAACGATGAGGAGTTTCTGTTTGATGCGGAGGTGGATGGGTAACCAACTGGAGGTTCTTGAGGAGTGGGAAGACATAGACCGAACATTTTTTTTAGAAAATATTCCGGGCAACAGAGCGAAGTACGGACTGGAGAGGGGAAAGGCAGAAGGCAGGGAGGTTGGTGAGGAGGCTGATGCAGCAGTCAAGGTGGGATAAGCACCTGGTTAGACATGGCAGCAGTTTGGATGGAGAGGAAAGGGTGGATTTTAGTGATGTTGTGAACGTAGAACTGACAGGTTTTAGTGACAGATTGAATACGTGGATCGAATGAGAGAGATGAGTCGAGGACAATGCCCAGGTTACGGGCGTTGGTATTGTCTACAGAGATGAGAAAGTCAGAGGGAGGACAGGAGTTGGGCGGGAAGATAAGGAGTTCTGTTTTGGACATGTTAAGTTTGAGGTGTCGGCGGGCTACTCAGGGAGAGATGTCCTGAAGGCAGGAGGAAATGCGATACCGCAGAAGTTGAAGCCATGGGAGTGGATGAGTTCTCCAAGGGGTGTAGATGCAGAAGAGAAGGGGACCCAGAACTGAGCCCTGAGGGAGAGGGTCAGAGGGTCAGAGGGTGGGAGGCAGAGGAGGCGCCAGCAAAACAGACTGAGAAGGTGCGGTCAGAGAGCTAGGAGGAGAACCTGGAGAGGACAGTGTCAGTGAAGTCAAGGTTAGATAAAGTTTCCAGGAGAAGGGGGTGGCCTGCAGTGTCAACGGATGTTGAGAGGTCGAGGAGGATGAGGATAGAGTAGCGGCCGTCAGATCTGGTGAGAAGAAGATCAATGGTTATCTTAGAGAGGGCTGTTTCCGTGGAGTGAAGGGGGCGGAAACCAGATTGGAGGGCAGAAAGGGGAAAATTGGAGAAGAATTGGACACAGCAGGTGTAAACAACTCTTTCAAGAAGTTCGGAAAGGAATGGTACATTGTTCTCATCTGCTGGAACAAGCCCGGGCTTGGGAGTCTGAAGGACCTGGGTTCTAATTATAATCATGATGGTATTTGTTAAGTGCTTACCATGTTTCAAGCACTGTTCTAAGCGCTGGGGTAGATACAAGGTAATCAGGTTGTCTCACATGGGGCTCACGGTCTTAATCCCCATTTTCCAGAGGAGGTAACTGAGGCACAGAGAAGTCAAGTGCCTTGCCCTAGGTTGCACAGCTGACAAGTGACAGAGCCGGGATTAAAGACTGGGATAGATAAGAGATCATCAGGTTGGATATAGTCCATGTCCCTCGAGGGGCTCACAGTCTTTAATCCCCATTTTACAGATGAGGTTCCTGAGGCACAGGGAAGTGTAGTGATCTGTCCAAGGTCACACAACAGACAAGTGGCGGAGCCGGGTTTAGAACCCGCATCCTCAGCGCTAAGTACAGTGCCGGGCATTAAAACTTCCAGTCAAAAAGCATTTGAGCACTTATCGTGAGCACAGCAGTTTATAAAGCGCGGGGGATACGATAATAGAACAGTCCCTCAGTCATTCCCATAAAGTGCTGCGAAAACACTGCCCAGAGTTAGTTAGGAAATTAAACTAGTCGTCTATACTATAAGCTCCTTGTGGGCAGGGAAGGTGTCTACCAACTGAGAAGCAGTGTGGTCTAGTGGCTAGAGCCCAGGCCTGGGAATCAGAAGGACCTGAGTTCTCATCCAGGCTCCACCACATGTCTGCTGTGTGTCCTTGAGCAAGTCACTTCACTTCTCTGAGCCCTATTTCCCGCATTTGCAGAATGGGGATAGATGCTGTGAGCCTCATGTGGGATAGGTATTGGGTCCAATCTGATTAGCTTTATAATAATAATAATAATGATGGTATTTGTTAAGCGCTTACTATGTGCAAAGCACTGTTCTAAGCGCTGGGGGGATACAAGGTGATCAGGTTGTCCCACGTGGGACTCACAGTCTTAATCCCCATTTTCCAGATGAGGGAACTGAGGCCCACAGAAGCGAAGAGACTTGCCCAAAGTCACCCAGCTGACAACTGGTGGAGCCGGCATTTGAACCCATGACCTCTGACTCCAAAGCCCGGGCTCTTTCCACTGAGCCATGCTGCTTCCCAAGCATTTAGTCCAGTGCTCTGCACACAGTAAGCGCTCAATAAATACCATGGATCTGACTGGTTAGGAAATGGATAGTGTGACTGCTTTTTGAAGTCAGTCTTAGGCATCTGCCTTCTGGGGCTAAGCGAAGGGCATTGCTTCGTGGAGAATTTTGGTCACTTTAAATGTCGCATATATCCTGGTCTAGTTTGTTAACAAAAATCAAAGGGATGGAACGTAGCCATAATTTGTTTTTATATTTTTTTCTTAAAGTTTCTTGGGCAATTGACATCATGAACTTTGTTAACTCACTGACAATCCTGCAATATTTTCCTTTTTGGGGAATGTCCATTCCCATGAGTTTTCCAAAAGTTTACTAGAAGCAGCATGGTGTAGCGGAAAGACCATGTGCCAGGCAGTCAGAAGGTCATGGGTTCTAATCCCGTTCCGCCGCTTGTCTGCTGTGTAGCCTTGGGCAAATCACTTCCTTTCTCTGTGCCTCAGTTACCTCATCTATCAAATGGGGTTGAGGCTGTGAGCCCCAGGTGGGACAGGGACTGTGTCCAACCTGATTTGCTTGCATCCTTAGTACAGTCCCTGGCACATGGTAGGCGCTTAACAAATACCATTATTATTGTGATTAATTATTACTAAAAAGAGGAATTTATTCTGTTACCTGCACGGATGGTCTGATGAGGTCTTGAGTATGAAAACACGGTTTGCTCGTCATCTTGATTGGAAAGCCACACAGGTGAGGGAGACTGGACTTTAGATCACAAAGAAAAGACTTTAATATGTTTTCCAAATCCACTCTTGGATAGAACTGTACTGGTTGGCTTCTGATGCAACTGAGGGGATACTTGAACAGCATTAAAGAAAATCACCATTTTATACTCTCTTCCTACTCTATCACTATACAGAGAAGCAGCAGGGCATAATGGATAGAGCACAGGCTTGGGAGTCAGGTCATGGGTTCTAATCCTGATTGCTGCTTGTCTGCTGTGCGACCTTGGGCAAGTCACTTGGCTTCTCTGGGCCTCTGTTACTTCATCTGTAAAATGGGGATTGAGATTGTGAGCCCCATGTGGGACAGGGACTGTGTCCAACCTGATTATCTTGTATCTACCTCAGTGCTGAAAACAGTGCTTGACACATAGTAAGTGCTTAAAAAATACCATTATTATTATTGTTATTTTTATGGTATTTGTTAAGTGCTTATTATGTGCCAGGCACTGTACTGAGTGCTGGAATGGATACAAACTTATCAGATTGGACACAAATGAGACTCACAGTATTAATCCCCATTTTACAGATGAGGACACTGAGGCATAGGGAGGTTAAGTGACTTGCCCAACGTCACACAACAGGCAAATGGCAGAGGCAGGATTGGGTAGAGAAACTCCATTTTAGTCAATCAGTCAGTCATATTTATTAAGAAGCAGAGAAGCAGCTTGGTTTAGTGGAAAGACCCAGGGCTTGGGAGTCAGAGGTCGTGGGTTCTAATCCCGGCTCCACCGCTTATCCGCTGTGTGATTTTGGGCAAGTCACTTAACTTCTCTGTGCCTTAGTTACCTCATCTGTAAAATGGGGATTAAGATTGTGAGCCCCACATGGGACAACCTGATCACCTTGTATCCTCCAGCGCTTAGAACAGTGCTTTGCACATAGTAAGCGCTTAACAAATACTATCATTATTATTACACATCTCTGGACTGTAAACTCGTTGTGGGCAGGAAATGTGTCTACCAACTCCGTTGTATTGTCCTCTCCCAAGTGCTTAGTATAGTGCTCTGCACCCACTAAGCGCTCAATAAATATGATTCATTCATTTATTCACTCACATTTATTATGTGCTTACTGGGTGCAGAGCACTGTACTGAGCGCTTGGGAAAGAACAAAACAACAATAAACAGTGACAATCCCAGCCCACAACGAGCACACAGTCTACAGGGGGGGAAATGATAGCATCTCCTGACCCTTTTCCCCCTAATCAATCAATAAATCACATTTACTAAGCTTCTACTATGTGTGAAGAGCACTGTACTAAGTGTTTGGGAGAGTAGAATATAAGAGAAGTTGGTAGACACGTTCCCTGCCCACAACTCCAAGTGCTGACTCCACAAAGCGCTTAGTACAGTGCTCTGCACATAGTAAGCGCTCAATAAATACAATTGATGATGATGAGAGCCAGGGGGGCCATTCCTTTCTAGACTGTCAGCTTGTTGTGGGCAGGTAACATGTCCTCCAACTCTGTTGTACTGAACTCTCCCAACTGCTTAGTCCAGACCCCTGTTTGCCGCAAGCGCTCAATCAATACCAGTGACCGATCAATTGATTGATGAGGACCGTCACTCCGGAGTCGGAGCTAGTTTTGCCCCCCTTCTCCCCCTTTTAGACTGTGAGCCCACTGTTGGGTAGGGACTGTCTCTAGATGTTGCCAATTTGTACTTCCCAAGCACTTAGTACAGTGCTCTGCACATAGTAAGTGCTCAATAAATACGATTGATTGATTGATTGATTGACTTGCTCCTCCAGGAGGATTTTGGGTGGGCAGCTACGGGGAGCTCCTTTCAGTCAGTCAGTTGTATTTCTTAATCATCATAATAATAATGATGGCATTTATTAAGCTCTTACTATGAGCAAAGCACTGTTCTAAGCGCTAGGGAGGTTACAAGGTGACCAGGTTGTCCCACGTGGGGCTCACAGTCTGAATCCCCATTAATAAATATATACATATATACAGGTGCTGTGGGGAGGGGAAGGAGGTAAGGTGGGAGGGGTGGGGAGGGGGAGGTATTTCTTGAGCTCTTACTGTATGCAGAGCACTTACTAAGCTCTTGGAAAGTACAATACAGCAATAAAGAAAGACCATCCCTGCCCACAGTGGGCTCACAAGTGCTTAGAACAGTGCCTGGCATATAGAAAGCACTTAGGCACCATAATTATTATTGTTATTATTACTCGCTCCCCTCCCATCTGCACAGCCCTTATGTTCATAGCTGTAATTTTATTTCTTTATATTGCTGTCTGTCTCCCACTCTAGACTGCAAGCTCATTGTGGGCAGGGAATGTGTCTGTTCATCATCATCAATCGTATTTATTGAGCGCTTACTGTGTGCAGGGCACTGTACTAAGCGCTTGGACTAAGCGCTGTTATAGTGTTCTATTGGACTCTCCCAAGTGCTTAGTACAGTGCTCTGCACACAGTAAGCACTCAATTAATACCACTGACAGGGGGTCGGAGAACCTGGATTCTAATCCTGGTTCTGTCATGTGACTGCTGTGGGACCTTAGGATGTCACTTCACTTCTCTGGGCCACAGTTTCCTCAGCTGTAAAATGGGGATTCAATACCTGTTTTCCCTTTGTTTTGTTGTCTGTCTCCCCCTTCTAGACTGTGAGCCCGCTGTTGGGTAGGGACCGGCTCTATATGTTGCCAACTTGGACTTCCCAAGTGCTTAGTACAGTGCTCTGCACGCAGTAAGCGCTCAATAAATACGATTGAATGAATGAATGAATGGACTGTGAGCCCCAAGTGGGATAGGGACTGTGCCCGACCTGATTAACTTAGATCTACCCCAGCGCTTAGTACAGTGCTTGACACATTGTAAGCGCTTAACGAATATCATAGTTATTATCAGCAGTGTGATCATTTACTACGAATGGCAGTCACAAATCAATCAATCAATCAATCAATCAATCGTATTTATTGAGCGCTTACTGTGTGCAGAGCACTGTACTAAGCGCTTGGGAAGTACAAGTTGGCAACGTATAGAGACAGTCCCTACCCAACAGTGGGCTCACAGTCTAAAAGGTAGGATTATAGTGACCTAGAAAGGGTAAAGATTCTCTCTAATGGGGAACTTGCTAAATACACTTACTAGAACTCCCCTGGTTGGTAAAAAAGAAATGAGGGAAACACTAAATATAGGAGAAAAATACAAAAACTAATCAAAACTACTAATGTACCAATAACTCATTTGTATATCTTACAAAAAAAATCATAGCTAGGGGTGAATCGGGTCAGGTAGACAGCATGGAAGACATCCAAAAGAGAAGCAGTGTGGCTCAGTGGAAAGAGCACGGCTTTGGAGTCAGAGGTCATGGGTTCAAATCCCAGCTCAGCCAGTTGTCAGCTGTGTGACTTTGGGCAAGTCACTTCACTTCTCTGGGCCTCAGTTCCCTCCTCTGTAAAATGGGGAGTAAGTCTGTGAGCCCCACGTGGGACAACCTTATCACCTTGTATCCCCCCGGCGCTTAGAACAGTGCTTTGCACATAGTAAGCGCTTAACAAATACCATCATCATTATTATTATTATCCAACAGGTTTTTTTCTTACTAGAAATTTGGTTTGAATTATCTAGATATTTCTCATAGGTGGGTTATGTGGCCTGAAATATAACAAAAACTCTCTACCATCGGCTTTAAAACCCTTCATCCCCTTGCCCCCTCCAACCTCACCTCACTACTCTCCTATTCCCACCCAGCCCACACACTCCATCCCCTAATGCCAATCTTCTCACTGTCCCTCCAACTTGTCTATCTCGCTGCCAACCTCTCACCCGTGACCTTAAGAGAAGCAGCGTGGCTCAGTGGAAAAGGGCATGGGCTTTGAAGTCAGAGTTCATGGGTTCAAATCCCGGCTCCGCCAATTGTCAGCTGTGTGACTTTGGGCAAGTCGCTTCACTTCTCTGTGCCTCAGTTACCTCATCTGTAAAATGGGGATTAAGACTGTGAGCCCCCCATGGGACAACCTGATCGCCTTGTAACCTCCCCAGCGCTTAGAACAGTGCTTTGCACATAGTAAGCGCTTAATAAATGCCATTATTATTATTATTATTATGACCTGACTCTGACCTGGAATGCCGTCTTTCTTCATATCCGACAGACCATGATTCTCCCCCACTTCACTGAGCCCCCTCCACTGGCCCCGCCTGCGGTGCAGCGTGGCTCAGTGGAAAGAGCCCGGGCTTTGGACTCAGAGGTCCTGGGTTCAAATCCCAGCTCCGCCAATTGTCAGCTGTGTGACTCTGGGCAAGTCACTTGGCTTCTCTGTGCCTCAGTTCCCTCATCTGTAAAATGGGGATTAAGACTCTGAGCCCCCCTGTGTGACAACCTGATCACCCTGTAACCACCCCAGTGCTTAGAACAGTGCTTTGCACATAGTAAGTGCCTAATAAATGCCATCATTATTCAAGGCCCTACTGAGAGCTCACCTCCTCTAGGAGGCCTTCCCAGACTGAGCCCCCTCCTTCCTCTCCCCCTCCTCCCCCTCTCCATCCTCCCCACCTTACCTCCTTCCCCTTCCCACAGCACCTGTATATATGTATATGTTTGTACGTATTTATTACTCTATTTATTGATTGATTTTATTTGTACATATTTATTCCATGTATTTTATTTTGTTACTATGTTTTGTTTTGTTCTCTGTCTCCCTCTTCTAGACTGTGAGCCCATTTTTGGGTAGGGACTGTCTCTATATGTTGCCAACTTGTACTTCCCAAGCGCTTAGTCCAGTGCTCTGCACACAGTAAGCACTCAATAAATACGATTGAATGAATGAATGAATGAATCTCCTTCTAGACTGCGAGCCCATTGTTGGGTAGGGACCGTCTCTATATGTTGCCAACTTGTACTTCCCAAGCGCTTAGTACAGTGCTATGCACACAGTAAGTGCTCAATAAATACGATTGAATGAAAGAGGCCTTCCCAGACTAAGCCCTCACTTCCTCTTCCCCCACTCCCTTCTGCATCTCCCTGACTTGCTCCCTTTATTCATCCCCCCTCAGAGCCCCACAGAATTTATGTACATAGCTGTAATTGTATTTATTTATATTAATATCTGTCTTCCCCCTCTAGCTGTAAGCTTGTGGTGGGCAGGGAATGAGTCTGTTATACTGTTCTGTTGTACTCTCTCAAGCGCTTAGTACAGTGCTCTCCATACAGTACGCGCTAAATTAATATGACCATCTGAAGGACTGACTGACTCAATGATTCAGCTCTCATTTATTAGACCTAATTCGTGTGAAATGTCTAAAAATTAAACTACACAGAAATATCGACGAGGGGAGCGGAAAAGGAGGAGGATCTCTTCTTGAATTTTAAATTGCTATTTTTTTTTAAAAGGATATGTAAAAAGTCTTTCTCCAATTAACTTGAAGTAGATGCTGCAGTATATTTTAGGGTCTCCACAATCCTCTGGAAGCGTATACCCATACTAAAAATTAAGCACAATGTTTTACGTCAACTTTGTCAAATGATGACATAGATGCACTTCAAAGTGAGTTTAAGACCAAATAAGTAACTCAAATTAAGGAAGCATTCACGTCTTACCAGATTATTCCAATGCGCCTGAAGGTCTCCATACGATTTGAAAGGACAATCAGTAGGAATGGTGTGAAGAATATTGATGATTTGTCCCATCTTCATGCTATTCAAAAATGAGAGTTGCTAAAATATAGTCAGTATTTTCATAACTGCCTACCAATGTACATGGTGAAAATGATGATGATGATGATGGCATTTATTAAGCGCTTACTAGGTGCAAAGCACTGTTCTAAGTGCTGGGGAGGTTACACAGTGATCAGGTTGTCCCACATGGGGCTCCCAGTCTTAATCCCCATTTTACAGATGAGGTAACTGAGGCCCAGAGAAGTTAAGTGACTTGCCCAAAGTCACACAGCTGACAATTGGTGGAGCCGGGCTTTGAACCCATGACCTCTGACTCCAAAGCCCGGGCTCTTTCCACTAAGCCACGCTGCTTCTCGTTAAGCATGCTTCATGCTTCTCATGATGGTGGTATCTAGGTCACCATCTCCGAATTAATTTGATCATATTTATTGAGTGCTTACTGTGTGCAAAGCACTGTACTAAACGCTTGGAAGAATACAATAGTACAATAAAGACGCATTCCCTGCTGACAACCAGCTTACAGTCTATGCTCCAACTGACTTGAAATTCTCCTTGTGGGCAGGAAATGTGTCTACCAACTCTGTTACATCAGACTCTCCCAGGTGCTTAATACATTCATTCATTCAATCCTATTTATTGAGCGCTTACTGTGTTTTTACAGTACAGTGCTCTGCACACAGAAAGGGCTCAATAGGCCTTCCCAGACTGAGCCCCTTCCTTCCTCTCCCCCTCATCCCCCTCTGCATCCCCCCATCTCACCTCCTTCCCTTCCCCACAGCACCTGTATATTTGTATATATGTTTGTACATATTTATTACTCTATTTATTTATTTATTTATTTATTTTACTTGTACATATCTATTCTATTTATTTTATTTTGTTAGTATGTTTGGTTTTGTTCTCTGTCTCCCCCTTTTAGACTGTGAGCCCACTGTTGGGTAGGGACTGTCTCTATATGATGCCAACTTGGACTTCCCAAGCGCTTAGTACAGTGCTCTGCACACAGTAAGCGCTCAATAAATACGATTGATGATGATGATGATGATTGATTGACTGATTGACTGGAATTGGTGTCCCAAGTGGCAATTAGCTAGGGAGGGTATGGTCCTGAGGGTCCACACGGAGAGAGGCAGAGGGAGAGAGAAGCAGTGTGGCCTAGTGGATAGAACCCAGGCTTGGGAGTCAGAAGGACCTGGGTCCTAATCCTGGCTCTGCCACTTGTCTGCTGTGGGACCTTGGGCAAGTCACTTCACTTCTCTGGACCTCAGTTACCTCATCTGGAAAATGGGGATCCAGACTGGGAATTCCAACTGGGACTGGGACTCCGTCCAAGCTGATTAGCTTGTATCTACCCCAGCACTTAGTACAGTGCCCGGCTCATAGTAAGTGCTTATCAAATGCCATCAAAAAAAAAAAAGGAGGTGAGGGGAAATAGGAAAAAGAGAGAGGGAAGAAAGAAGGTGGGGCTCACAGGGGAATTCTATACATCATTACAGAAACATTTTGTCTTATCCAAATCCCTTTTTCATTGAAACGTCATTATATATTATATATAATTATTATATTCTATTATGTTGCCGACCTACTTCCCAAGTGCTTAGAACAGTGCTCTGCACATAGTAAGCACTCAATAAATACGATTGAATGAATGAATGAATATACTTTTAGCTTCAAATAGTCAGTTAATCAGTCAGTCAATCATATTTACTGAGTGCTTTCTGTGTGCAGAACACTGTACTAAGCACTTGGGAGAGTATAATAGAACAATATAACAGATACATTCACTAACCCCAGTGGGCTTACCGTCTAGAAGGGGAGCCAGATATTAACATAAATCAATAAATGACATATAGGGATATGAGTGCTGTGGGGTTGGGAGGGAGAATGAATAAGGGGAACAAGTCAGGGCGACATAGAAAAGAGTGGGAGAGGAGGAAAGGAGGGCTTAGTCAGGGAAGGCCTCTTGGAGGAGATGGGCCTTCAATAAGGCTTTGAAGCGGGGAAGAGTGATTGTCTGTCTTTCCGATAGCACTTGGGTATACCTGGTCTTAGATGCCCAGAAGGATTAATGAAAGTAAACAAACGCTAGCCGACTCTTGTGCCCAAGTTACCCCACCTTGGTAAGATGTAACACCAGTTATTGAAAATGGAATGCTGCTGAATGACTGCCTCCTCGTGAGCCTCAAACCTCTTTAATATGTTTTTGGATATTTCAAAGTCTTCCAGCTACGAATGGAAAAAAAAAGATTTAAATTTAGTCTTGTGGGTAATAAGGTTTCTCAACGGAAATTCCCCTCAGTTTCCGTTCACTGGTTCCAAGATCACACAATCACCAATTAATGGTATTTACTGAGCGCTCCCTGGGTGCATGGCACAGTACTAGGCGCTTGGGAGAGGACAACGTAACGGAGTGGGTAGGCATGGCCCCTGCCCACCATGAGTTTACAGACTAGAGGGGGAGATAGACATCAATTGATGGTATTTATTGAGCGCTTACTGTGTGCAGAGCACTGCACTAAGCACTTGGGAGAGTACAACTAACAATGAACGGATACATTACCCGCCCTCAGTGAGCTTACAATCTAGAGGGGGAGACAGACATTAATAGAAACAAATAAATGACAGATATGAACATAAGTGGTATGGGGCCGGGAGGGTGGATGAATAAAGACCACGTCAGGGTGGCACAGAGGGAATGGGAGAAGATGAAAGGAAGGCTTAGTTGGGGAAGATGAGGTAACCAAAGCACAGAGCAGTGCAGTGACTTGCTTAAGGTCACACAGCAGATGTGGCAGATCCAGGATTAGAATCCAGGTCCTTCTGGCTCCCAAGCTGCTACTCTCCCAAGCACATAGTACAGTGCTCTGCACACAGTAAGCACTCAATAAGTGCGACTGAATGCTTGATAGTGCCTAGCCTTGGACAGTTTGGAGAAAGAAGTGACAGATAGACCAGTTTGGCTGTACAGAAATTTAAAACGGGGTGACTCTTTCAGAGTAGGGACTTTGGTAATATCGATATTCGGGGGAGGAACAAAAATGGCAGCAGGGACTGTGGGTGGCATTGAAACAATGCCACAAGGGGTCAAGGAGTGCCAACAGGGTCTACTGGATAGAGCACAGGACTGGGAGTCTAGAGGGTCATGGGTTCTAATCCCAGCTCTGCTGTGTGACCTTGGGCAAGTCACTTCACCTCTCTGGACCTCAGTTACCTCGTCTGGAAAACGGGGATCGAGACTGTGATCTCCACGTGGGACAGGGATTGAGTCCGACCTGATGATCTTGTATCCGTCTCAGAGCTTAGTACAGTGACTGGCACATAACAAGCGCTTAACAAATACCAAAATAATTATTAGTGGTATTACAAAATGAGGAAGGGCCTGTTAGTCATGCATTGTTCCCAAACAATGATATGAATTTCACTCTCAAGAGTGTCACTGAACCCCGAAGCCCAGCTATCTCTACATTTAGATGGACTCTTTCATTCGTTCAATTGTATTTATTGAGCGCTTACTGTTGTGCAGAGCACTGTACTAAGCGTTTGGGAGACTACACTACAACAATAAAAGGACACATTTCCAGCCCACAACGAACTTACAGTCTTCGGTGGAGCGGATATCTTGTCCTACTTTGAAACTTAGAACTCAGTAGAAATCAGAGAAATAATAATAATAATTGTGGCATTTGTAAGAAAAGTGGTATTCTTTAGTGGATAGAGCACAGGCTTGGGAGTCAGAAGGACCTGGGTTCTAATTCTGACTCTGTCACGTGCCAGCTGTGTGATCTTGGACAAGTCACTTCACTTTTCTGGGTCTTAGTTACCTCATCTGGAAAATGGGGATAAAGACTGTAAGCCCCATGTTGGACAGGGACTGTGTCCAACCCAATTACCTTTGTATCTGCCCCAGTGCTTACTACAGTGGCAGGCACGTAGTAAGTGCTTAACAAATACCACAATTATTATTATTATTATTATTGTTAAGAGAAGCAGCATGGCTCAGTGGAAAGAGCAGGGGCTTTGGAGTCAGAGGTCATGGGTTCAAATCCCAGCTCTGCCACATGTCTGTTGTGTGACCTTGGGCAAGTCAATTAATTTCTCTGAGCCTCAGTTACCTCATCTGTAAAGTGGGGATGAAGACTGTGAGCCCCATGTGTATTCTATTTATTAAGTGCTTAGTACAGTGCTCTGCACACAGTAAGCACTCAATAAATACGATTGATTGATTGTTATTATAGAAATCAGAGAAGCCATGATGCTTCCTGGCCTCTCTAATTCTGCTCCTTCCCCATACACAAACCATTCTATTTCAAGCAGCAAATAATGGGTAGAAGTAGAATATCCGATAAGTCAGAGAAATCAGAAATTCTGTTACCTCAGGTGGTGGAAGTCTAATTGTGCAAGCCTCTACACTTACGCAAAGTTGGGTTTCGGATACATTGTATTCCAGTGCTGAAAACGGAAACAAATGATCACGGTCTTAGAATTGGAATTAGAGTACTTGTTAAGCCCTTGCTATGTGCCAAACACTGTTCTAAGCACTGGGGTTGATACAAGTTCATCAGGTTGGACACAGTCCCTCTCCAACATGGGGCTCACAGTCCATGTCGGTGGGAATAGGACTGAATCCCCATTTTATTGAGGCCCAGGCAAGTAAAGAGAAGCAATAGAGAGGCAGCGTGGCTCACTGGAAAGAGCCCGGGCTTTGGAGTCAGAGGTCATGGGTTCAAATCCCGGCTCCGCCACTTGTCAGCTGTGTGACTTTGGGCAAGTCACTTCACTTCTCTGTGCCTCAGTGACCTCATCTGTAAAATGGGGATGAAGACTGTAATAATATAAAATATAATACATATTATATATGTATATATGTTTGTACATATTTATTTCCCTATTTATTTATTTATTTATTTATTTTACTTGTACATATCTATTCTATTTATTTTATTTTGTTAGTATGTTTGGTTTTGTTCCCTGTCTCCCCCTTTTAGACTGTGAGCCCACTGTTGGGTAGGGACTGTCTCTATATGTTGCCAATTTATACTTCCCCAGCGCTTAGTACAGTGCTCTGCACATAGTAAGCGCTCAATAAATACGATTGATGATTGATGAAGACTGTGAGCGCCCCCGTGGGACAACCTGATCGCCTTGTAATCTCCCCGGCGCTTAGAACAGTGCTTTGCACATAGTAAGCGCTTAATAAATGCCATTATTATTATTATTATTATTATTGAAGGGACTCACCCAAGGTAACACAGCGGCAGAGCCGGGAGTAGAATCCCGGTCCTCTGACTACCGGGCCACCTGTTCTTTCCAGGAATCCACACTGCTTCTTATAACTTATAAAGTCTTCTAACATTTCCCCTGCCCTGTGGTGAGCCCACGGGAAGCCATTATTTTGGCCAAGAAGCCATTTTAAGTGTGACTGTTTTTTGACCCCCTGAACAACAATGTCGAAGGAGGGATTCGTGGAGGACCTAGGCAACCCTGCTGAACATCACCGAAGGCTGGTTCTGTCCCTAAAGTGTGTCAAGGTCACTTGAGAAGCAGCATGGTGTAGTGGCTAGAGCCCAAGCCTGGGTGTCAGAAGGTTATGGATCCTAATCTTGGCTCCGTCACTTGTCTGCTGTGTGACCTTGGGCAAGTCACTTCACTTCTCTGGGCCTCAGTTACCTCATCTGTAAAATGGGGATTGAGACTGTGAGCCCCATATGGGACAGGGACTGTGTTCAACCTGATTTGCTTGTATCCACCCCAGTGCTCAGTACAGTGCCTCGCAGATAGTAAGGCTTAACAAATACCACAGTTCATTCATTCATTCACTCAATCATATTTATTGAGCACTTACTGTGTGCAGAGCACTGTACTAAGCACTTGGGAAGTACAAGTTGACAACATATCATCATCAATCGTATTTATTGAGTGCTTACTGTGTGCAGAGCACTGTACTAAGCGCTTGGGAAGTACAAGTTGGTAACATATAGAGACAGTCCCTACCCAGCAGTGGGCTCACAGTCTAGAAGGGGGAGATGGACAACAAAACAAAACATACCAACAAAATAAAATAAATAGCATAAATATGTATAAGTAAAACAAATAGAGTAATAAATATGTACAAACATAAATACATATATGTTGTGGGTAGGGGAAGGAGGTAAGGCGGGGGGATGGGGAGAGGGAGGAGGGGGAGAGGTAGGAGGGGGAGAGGTAGGAGGGGGCTCAGTCTGGGAAGGCCTCCTGGAGGAGGTGAGCTCTCAGTAGGGCTTTGAAGGGAGGAAGAGAGCTAGCTTGGCGGATGTACGGAGGGAGGGCATTATTATTGGGCTCGTGTGCTGTTTTGCTGGAGGGCAGAAGGAATGTGCACACTAGATAACCTCAAAACCAGTTGGAGGGGTGGGCATGGAGGGAGAAGTAGCCTTCCCTCCCTGCTACTACTACTAATAATAATGATGGTATTTGTTAAGCGCTTACTATGTGCCTAGAACTGTTTTAAGAGCCGGGATGGATACAAGGTAATCAGGTTGTCCCACACAGGGCTCACAGTCTTAACCCCCATTTTACAGATGAAGTAACTGAGGCCCAGAGAAGTTGAGAGGTTTGCCCAAGGTCACACAGCAGATACGTGGCGGAGCCGGGATGAGAACCCGTGTCCTCTGACCCCCAAGCCTAGGCTCTTGCCACACACTGCTCTTCCCAGTAATGGGCCTGGAGCAACAAACAACCGACCAAGCCAAAGCAGCTAATCAGGACTTGCCACGATACCCCAGGAGGCCAATAAGGAAGGACTTTTTTTGCCCTAACGAGGGAGGATAAAAGGGGGAAGACCCACACCACAGGGTGGTGGCTAAACCACCTCCATCACGACCCAGGTCGGTTGCCGTGAGCTCAGACTGGCCCACAGCTGAGGGCAGTGCCACCTAAGATCTGTGGCCGGACAGCCAAAACGAGGCGGTCTCCGTGAGTGAAGAACCGGACTATGGCTCGGCCGCCACCAACCAGCTAAGACTTGCAGCGGCCCGCCACGAGCCAGCCGGACTCCTCCAACTCCTCCGACGTGCACCATCTTGGGGTGAAAGGTTGGATGGGTAGTAATGATAATTATGGTATTCGTTAAGGATAATTGTGGCATTTGTTAAGCGCTTACTATGTGCCAGGCACTGTACTAAGTGATGGGATGGATACGAGCAAGTCGGGTTGGACACAGTCCCTTGTCCCAAGTGGGGCTCTCACAGTCTCAACCCCCATTTTCCAGATGAGGGAACTGAGGCCCATAGAAGTGAAATGACTCGACCCAGGTCACACAGCAGACAAGGGGGATTAGAACTCATGACCTTCTGCCTCCAAGGTTCATGCTCTATCCTCTACACCATGCGGTGTGTGTGTATATATGTATATTCGTTAATTCAATTGTATTTATCTAGCGCTTACTGTGGGCAGAGCAATCAATCAATCAATCAATCGTATTTATTGAGCGCTTATTGTGTGCAGAGCACTGTACTAAGCGCTTGGGAAGTACAAGCTGGCAACATATAGAGACAGTCCCTACCCAACAGTGGGCTCACAGTCTAGAAGGGGGAGACAGAGAACAAAACCAAACATACTAACAAAATAAAATACATAGAATAGATAGGTACAAGTAAAATAAATAAATCAATAAATAGAGTAAATAAATCAATAAATAGAGAGCACTGTACTTAGTGCTTGGAAAGTACAATTCGGCAACAGATAGAGACAATCCCTACCCAACAATGGGCTCACAGTTTAGAAGGGGGAGACAGACAAGAAAACAAAACAAGTAGATGTATATGTGTATATGCATAGGTGTATAAGTAGATGTATATGTGTGTTTACCCCTTTAGTTAGATTCTGCTGTGTGTGTGTGTGTGCACGCATGTTGCCGACTTGTACTTCCCAAGTGCTTACTACAGTGCTCTGCACACAGTAAGCACTCAATAAATACGATTGAACGAATGAATGGGTGCTTACCCCTTTAGCCAGATTAAGAGCGGAATAAAGATTTGTGGTGTATACCGTGGTGGTGCGGTTTCACTTTGGACTTGGCACTGAATGCCTGACTAAAGTCAAGGCCCGGCTTCATGGTGGAGGCCAGATTGGGTCTCGGGCCCAAACGTAGAGGGGGATTCTTAGAAGCTCAAAGCCAACTGGGGTCAGGTGAGGGTGTAGGCCTTCTTTAGTTGCCTCTGGGGAGGCTGAGGCAGGCGAGGACCTCAGAGATGGGCTACTAACTTGAGTGCCCGATAACAGGGGGAGGTGAATCCCCAGAGAGGGGCTCATAACTAGGAGAAGCAGCATGCCTTAGTGGTTACAGCACCGGCCTGAGTGTCAGAGGGACCTGGGTTCTAAACCTAGCTCTGCCACACGTCTGCTGTGTGACCCTGGGCAAGTCACTTCACTTCCCTGGGCCCCTGTTACCTCATCTGCAAAATGGGGATTAAGAATATGAGCCCCATGTGGGACATGGACTTTGTCCAAACTTGTGTCTACCCCAGAGCTTAGTGTAGTGCCTGGCACAAAGTAAGTGCTTAACAAATACCCCAGTTGTAATTATTGTTATTGAATGCCAGACAATAGAGGGAGGTGAATCCCCAGAGATGGGCTCATAACCTGAATACCTGAAAATACGGGGGAGGTGAACCTTAGGGACGGGCTTATAATAAGCCCCAAGTCAAATGAATTTCCAGTCTAGGAGCTGAGGGGCTCACATTACGACGGAGAGACTTGGCAGTCATCTTTGGCATCACTGCAGGGAAGAGTGCTTGGGACAGAATCACTTCTACCCCATTCCACTTGGAGATTCGTTCATTCATTCAATCATATCTTTTGAGTGCTTACTGCTTGCAGAGCGCTGTACTAAGCGCTTGGAAGGTACAATTCAGCAAGAAAGAGATAATCCTTGCCCGCACGTAGCTAGATGATTGGGGCAGAGCTGGGCTGCTCTGTCCAAGCACCCCACTCCCCAAATGACCACAGTCTGCTTACCCTGCATCTGACATCAGACCGGCCTCTGTTTGGACAACCAAACCCGGCCCTGCCTGAGCCACCAAAGAGGCAAGGTTGGGACTCAGAGCCTTCCGCTCTCCATCATCATCATCATCAATCGTATTTATTGAGCGCTTACTATGTGCAGAGCACTGTACTAAGCGCTTGGGAAGTACAAATTGGCAACATCTAGAGACAGTCCCTACCCGACAGTGGGCTCACAGTCTCCATCCCGGAAAGCTTCCGGCTAGCGCACCCCGAGATCGCGGATGCACATGACTGCTACTTGTCTTCTGCTGTCGAGTTGTCTCCGACTCATAGCGACGCCACGGACACATCTCTCCCAGAACGCCCCGCCTCAACCTGCCATCGTTCTGGCGGTGGATCCGCAGAGTTTTCTTGGTCAAAATCCGAAAGTGGTTGACCACTGCCTCCTTCCACGCCGTCAACTTTAGCCTCCATCCTTGACTCTCTCCTGTGTCGCTGCTGCCCAGCACAGGGGAGTTTTGACTCGTGGCATATTGCCTGCCACTCGCTAGCCACTGGCCAAGCTAGGAATGGAAAGGGGAGGCCTCTGCTTGACTCTCCCTCCCATAGTCGAGATTGGTAGAGGACTGGAAACTCTCCTGAGAGGGGATGACTGCTACTATCTCCCATCTTCTCAGAGGAACAGGGACCTCGTGGCTTTTCACTAAACTGGTCCTGCACACAGTGGGGGCAGCGGCTGAGGTTTGGAAAGCACTCACATTATCAGTCAATTGTATTTATTGAGTGCTTACTGTTTGCAGGGCACTGTACTAAGCACTTGGGAGAGTACAATATAACAGACACATTCCCTGCCCACAGAGAGCTTACAGTCTAGAGGGGGAAACAGATGTTTATATACTTGTTTTGATGTCTGTCTCCCCCTCACTAAACTGAAAGCCCATTGTGGGCAGGGATTGTCTCTATTGCTGAATTGTACTTTCCAAACGCTTAGTACAGTGCTCAATAAATACGACTGACTGAATGAATAAATAAAAACATTACAGATACGGACATAAATGCTCTAGGGTTGGGAGGGGGGATGATACTGTCTAATCACCTCCCTCAAGACACCGTGGTCTCTCTAAGTCTGTGTGGGTTCACAGTATTTCCAATCTTTGGCAGGGAATGTGCCTGTTTATTGTTCTATTGGACTCTCCCAAGTACTTGGTACAGTGCCCTGCACGCAGTAAGCGCTTAATAAATACGACTGAATGAGTGAATCAATGAATGGTCTAAAAAATGGTCTAAAAATGAATGAATGGTCTAAAAAGATGCAGTGCATTTCTCTCTTTTCAGAGTGATTGCTACTATTTCAACAGGCGCTTAAAGGCAATCTGAACTAACTACAATGATTACAAAATAGCAACTGTATGTGACCAAAGGGATCATGAGGGAGCAGTAGTATTTATTAAGCGCCTAAGCTGTGTACAAAACACCATACTTAGCACTGGGGAAAATATCCATAGGAGAACTAGACAGAAAGTCTGTGAAAACCAGTACAAGAACAGAGCGTTTGTTCAGTCACATATGGAGAGTCTGGATAGTTCTTAGTGAAGGCACATGACAGCCCTGACTCTAAAACATCAACCCACATAATGGCAACCTAGAATCTTTAACGTAGTTTTAAACAACTGCCAACAACAATAATGTTTCATCTTCTGGTCCTCATTAATACTTACCAACAGCACTTTGCTTTCCCATTTGGCACAGAAAATCTCTCCCTGAAAAATGGTCACAAAATATTTTGTTACATATAATTCAAGAATGAAACTCTCAAGCCTAAAAATCTCTTTTTAAACGTCAAATCTAACAAAAGTGCACCATTTACCCGGTAACATTTTTTGGGGGGTACAAAGGTATTTGTTAAGTGCTTACTATGTGCCAGGTACTGTACTAAGCACTGGGATAGAGACAGGTTAATCAGGTTGGATACAGTCCCTGTCCTCATGGGGCTCACAGTCTTTAATTTCCATTTTATTAATTCCGACTCTGCCACATGACTGCTGTGTGACCTTGGGCAAATCACTGAACTTTTCTGTGCCCCAGTTACCTCAATTACCTCAGTTACCTCTCTAGACTGTAAGCTCGTTGTGGGTAGGGAATGTGTCTTTTCTATTCCCAAGTGCTTAGTGCAGTGCTCTGCACACAGTAAGCACTCAATAAATATGACTGACTGACTGACTCAACCGTAAAATGGGGATTAAGACTGTGAGCCCTATGTGGGACATGGATTGGGTCCAACCTTATTATCTTATTCAACTCCAATGTTCTACCCTAAAAAAAATCATCCCTTGACCCTACGGTTCTCTCCAGTTGTTGCCCCAATCTCCCACCTACCATTCCTCTCCAAACTACTTGAGAGAGTAGTTTACCTCTGCTTTCTCCATTTCCTCTCCTCCAATTCTCTCCTAGATTACCTCCTACCTGGCTTCCACTCCCTTCACTCCCTGCTAACAGCCCTCTCAAAGGTCACCAATCACCTCCTTCTTGCCAAATCTGATGGCCTCGATTACATCCTAATCCTCCTGGACTTCTCAGTGTCCTTTGACACTGTCGACCACCTCCTTCTCCTTGAAACTTTATCCAGCCTTGGATTCACCCCCATCTTTCCTCCTTCCCTTCCCCACAGCACCTGTATATATTTATATATGTTTGTACATATTTATTACTCTATTTATTTATTTATTTTACTTGTACATATCTATTCTATTTATTTTATTTTGTTAGTATGTTTGGTTTTGTCTCCCCCTTTTAGACTGTGAGCCCACTGCTGGGTAGGGACTGTCTCTATATTTTGCCAATTTGTGCTTCCCAAGTGCTTAGTACAGTGCTCTGCACACAGTAAGCGCTCAATAAATACGATTGATGACGATGATGATGATGATGATTCACGACACTGTCCTCTCTTGTTTCTCCTCCTATCTGTCTGGCGGCTCCTTCTCAGTCTCTTTTGCAGGCTCCTCCTCTGCCTCTCATCCTCTGACAGCAGGGCTCCCTCAAAGTTCAGTTCTGGGTCCCCTTCTATTCTCCCTCTACACCCACTCCCTTGGAGAACTCATTTGTTCCCAAGGCTTCAATTACCATCTCTATGCAGATGATTCCCAAATCTTTCTTCTTCCCTGCAATCTTGCCTTTCTTCCTGCTTTCAAGACGTATCTACTTGGATATCCTGCCGACACCTCAAATTTAACATGTCCAAAGCTGAATTCCTTCTCTTCTCACCCAAACTCTGTCCTCTCCCTGTCCTTCCCATCACTGCAGATGACACCACTATCCTCCCTACCTCAAAAGCTGTAACCCGGGCACTGTTCTAGATTCATCTCTCTCATTGCACTCACATATTCAATCTGTGGCAAATCCTGTCGGTTCTACCTTCACAACATTGCTAAAACCTGCTCTTTCCTCTCCATCCAAATGGCTACTATGTTGATCCCAGCACTTATCCTATCCCACCTTGACTACTGTGTCAGCCTCCTCGCTGACCTCTCGGCCTCCTGTCACTCCCCACACCAATCCATACTTTATTCTGCTGCACTAATCATTTTGTCAACAAAAACATTCGGTCCATATTTCCCTACTCCTCAAGAACCTGGAATGGTTACCCATCCACCTCCACATAATAATAATAATAATGTTGGCATTTGTTAAGTGCTTACTACGTGCAAAGCACTGTTCTAAGCACTGGGAGCGATAGAAGGTGATCAGGTTGTCCCACGTGGGGCTCACAGTCTTCATCCCCATTTTACAGATGAGGTAACTGAGGTTTAGAGAGGTGAAGTGACTTGCCCAAGGTCACACAGCAGACATGTGGCGGAGCCGGGATTAGAACCCATGATCTCTGACTCCCAAGCCCGCGCTCTTTCCACTGAGCCTCACTCTCCTTACCACTGGCTTTAAAGCTCTCAATCAGCTTGCCCCATCCTACCTCAGCTCATTCAATCGTATTTATTGAGCGCTTACTGTGTGCAGAACACTGTACTAAGCACTTGGAAAGTACAACAGAGCAATAAAGAGAGACAATCCCTGTCCATCGTGGGTTTACAGTCTAGAGGGGGGGAGACAGACATCAAAACGAGTAAAGAGGCATCAATATAACTAAATAAATAGAATTATAGCAGCCCGCACACTTTGCTCCTCTAGTGCCAGCTGACTCATTGTGCCCCGATCTCATCTATCTCACTGCTGACCCCTTTCCCACATCCTCCCCCAACTCCCTCCCCCTCCATATAAGCCAGACCACTACTCCCTTAATCTTCAAAGCATTATTAAAGTCACATCTTCTCCAAGGGGTCCTCCCCAATTAAGCCCTCTTTTTTCCGGCTCGCTCTCCCTTCTATGTCATCCACGCATTGAACTGTGACCGTTGGATATTTCATATTCGCCCCAAACCCAACCCCACAGCACTTTTGTACATATCTTTAAATTACAGATTATAAATTCCTTACTCATTCATATTAATGTCTGTCTCTCCCTCTAGAATGAGAGGCAGAGCGGGGAGTGACAGGAGGCATTTTACAGATGAGGAAACTGAGACACAGAGAAGTGCCTAACAGCCGATAAGTGGCAGAGCTGGGATTAGTTCGGATTCCCAGGGCCGGGCTTTATCCACTAGACCACACTGCTTCACTTAAACCCTCCTCCCTCAACCCTCCTCCCTCCATCTTAGACTGTGAATCTCATGTGGGACAAGGACTGTGTCTAACCTGATAAACTTGCATCTACCCCAGCATTTAGAATGGTGTTTGACACATAGTGAGAGCTACACAAATACCAATAAAGAAATGAATTACCTTGCACCAGTAGTTGACCCACTTTATTCCAGGAAGGGGCAAGTCGGGCTGAGAGAGAATAGGAGAGGCAGGTTTGCAGGATATCTGGGACCACCCGTTGGGGAGCTTCCATCTAAAGACAAAGGAGAGAAACCCTCATTTTCCAAAATGACCTCCTGTCGGCCAGAGATACGCCACTAAACTTTGTCCTAATAACTACTTCCCGAGAAGAAATGGCCTCCAAAAAGCCAGTTAGCTCCTTGTGGTCAAGGACTGTCACTTGCTTGTTTTGTACTTCCCAAGAGCTTAGTGCAATTCATAGCACCCATGCTATAATTATTACTATATGTACTACAGTTCAGGTAAACTCTAAATTGTGAGCTAGTTGTGGGCAGGGAATGTATTTGTTTAGTGTTGTATTGTACTCCCCCAAGTGCTGAACACACAGTGAGTGCTCAATAAATACAACTGAATGAATGAATATGTATACATACATCCAATTATTCATTCAATTCATTCAATCATATTTATTAAGTGCATACTGTGTGCTGAGCACTGTACTAAGCACTTGGGGAAGTACCATTCAACAATAAACTGTGACATTCCCTGCCCACAATGAACTCACAGACTAAAGCGGGGGGAGACAGACATCAATACAAATAAATTAAATGACAAATATATACATAAGTGCTATGGGGCTGGAGGTGGGGGAAGAGCAAAGGGAGCAAGTTAAGGCAACACAGAAGGGAGAGGGAGATAAGGAAAAGCGGGGCTTAGTCTGGGAAGGCCTCTTGGAGAAGATGGGCCTTCAATAAGGCTTTGAAGGGGGGTAGGAAAGTCATTGTCTGTCAGATTTGAAGAGGAAGGGCATTTCAGGCCAGAGGTAGGATGTGGGCCAGGGGTCGGCAGCGAGACAGGTGAGATGGAGGCCCAGTGAGAAGGTTAGTGCTAGAGGAGCGAAGTGTGTGGGCTGGGTTGGAGAAGGAGAGAAGCGAAGTGAGGTAGGAGTGAGTGAGTTGATGGACTGCTTTAAAGCCAATGGTGAGGAGTTTTTGTTTGATACAGAGGTAGACAGGCAACCACTGGAGATTTTTGAGGAGGGGGGTGACATGTCCTGAACGTTTTTACAGAAAGATGATCCGGGAGTGAGGTATGGACTGCAGTGGGGAGAGACAGGAGGCTGCTGATAATCCAGGAGGGATAGGATGAGTGACTGTATTAACAGGGTAGCAGTCTGGATGGAGAGGAAAGGGCGGATTTTAGCGATGTCGTGAAGGTGGGACTGACAGGATTTATATTAGATTTATATACACCATATATTAGATATACATATCTTATGTGTGTAAATTACATATATAATACGTATAATACATACAATGACTACAACCAACTCAAACTCGGGCTCTATTTTTTGTTTTTTTTTGGTATTTGTTAAGCACTGTACTCTCTGTCTCCCCCTTCTAGACTGTGAGCCCACTGTTGGGTAGGGACCATCTCTATATGTTGCCAACTTGTACTTCCCAAGCCCTTAGTACAGTGCTCTGCACACAGTAAGCGCTCAATAAATACGACTGATTGATTGACTGATTGCTAGGCACTGTACTAAGCACTGGGGTAGTTAAAAGGTTCATTCATTCATTCAACTGTACTTCCTGAGTACCTACTGTGTGCAAAGCGCTACACTAAGTGCTTGGGAAAGTACAACACAACAACAAACAGACACATTCCCTGCCCAAAATGAGCTCACAGTCTAGAGGGTGAGATGGACATTCATATAAACAAATAAATAATTAAATAAATAGGTTGGACATAGTCCACGTCCTACACAGGGTTCACAGTCTTAATCCTCATTTTGCAATGAGGTAACTAAGGCTCAGAAAAGTTCATTCATTCATTTAATCATATTTATTGAGCACTTACTGTGTGCCGAGCACTGTACTAAGCACTTGGAAAGTACAATTCGGCAACAAATAGAGACAATCCCTACCCAACAACGGGCTTGCCCAAGATCCCACAGCAGACAAATGGCTGAGCTGGGAGGAGAACCTAGGTCTTTCTGACTCCAAAGCCTGGGCTCTACCCACTAAACCACACTGCTCCTCAAGCACTACTGAA
Source organism: Tachyglossus aculeatus (assembly GCF_015852505.1). NCBI lineage: Eukaryota > Metazoa > Chordata > Mammalia > Monotremata > Tachyglossidae > Tachyglossus > Tachyglossus aculeatus. The sequence continues at coordinate 10,342,999 of NC_052070.1, forward strand.
TTTCAATTCAGTACTCAATAGCCGGCCCATGTACTAGTCACTTTCCAATTGCCTTTCTGAGGGGCAAAACAGTCATCCACACAGGTTCTGTCCTTGAGGAGTTTACAGTCGAATGTGCCCCGTTCCTCCGTCTCTCACCTCCTGCCCAAAAGGCAATACTTTTTTTTCTTCTGGTTTTTGTTAAGAGCTCACTACGTGTCAGGCACTGTTCTAAGCCCTGGGGTAGATACAAGGTAATGAGGTTGGACACAGTCCCTGTCCTACATGGGGCTCACAATCTTAATTCTCATTTTTCAGATGAGGTAGCTGAGGCAGAGAGAAGTTAAATGACTTGCCCATCTCAGAGCAGACAGGTGGCAGAGCCGGGATGAGAATCCAGGTCCTTCTGACTCTGGGGAAGCTGACCCAAGTCCAGACAACTCCATCTTAGCTTTTTGGAATCATTCTGAAATCATTTGGAATCAGCACAAATTTTGCATGCTGTAACTTAACCTTAACCTTGCATAGACCACCCCACCCCGCCCAGCTTTCCCATCTGTGAAAAACCAGATGAATAAGGAGAGAAAGAAAGAGAGAATCCCGCACTATCAACTAGAGAAGCAGCGTAGCTCAGTGGAAAGAGAACGGGCTTGGGAGTCAGAGGCCATGGGTTCTAATCCCGGCCCCGCCACTTGTCAGCTGTGTGACCTTGGGCAAGTCACTTCACTTCTCCGGGCCTCAGTTACCTCATCTGGAAAATGGGGATGAAGACTGTGAGCCCCACGTGGGACAACCTGATCACTTTGTATCCCACAGTGCTTTGCACATAGTAAGTGCTTAATAAATGCCGTCATTATTATTATTATTGGATAAGCAGAAAACCAGGGCGGAGAATCCTCCATTGGTTCTCATCAGAAGCGGGGAAGCAGAAGCGTTAGAACGATGTCGGAGACGAGGATTCGCAGCTGACTTGCATTCCCGCCACTCCAGCCGAGTGGCGGGAAAAGATACATTCTCCTTCACTCCGGACTCTAAAAGGCTGAACTTTCCACCTTTATGGCAGTGACGATCGAGCCCACTTTTAGAGGAGCAGACTACCCCATCCTCACACCTACAGATCGGTATTACTATTGCAATAATAAACCCCCTCTGCTATGTTGCTGTGACTTATTTTTCAGAAGCCGACAACTCCGAGGCCCGGGCTCTCTCCACGAGGTCACGCTTCTCCTGTACTGGATCCAACTGGCCTCCTCGGTCAGAGAGGTAGCACTTTATTTTTTATGGTATTTGTTAAATGCTCATTACAGGCCAGGTACTGAACTAAGCACTGGGGTAAGTACACGTTAATCAGCTTGGACACAGTCCCTGTCCCACGTGGGGCTCGCAGTCTTAATCCCCATTTTACAGATGAGGTAACTGAAGCACAGAAAAGTGAGGGGATTTTTTTTTTAATGGTATTTGTTAAGTGCTTACTATGTGCCAGACACTGTACTGAGCACAAGCTAATCAGGTGGGACACAGTCCCTGTCCTATGTGGGGCTCACAGCCTTAATCTCTACTTTACACTTCTCTGAGGCACAGAGACGTTGACACTTCTCTGAGGCACACAGAAATTAAGTAACTTGCCCAGGGTCAACTTCTGTCCCTGGGAAGTGCCCCTCTTTCTCAATCCCTCCTGCCCCCACACTTCTGAAGGGGCTCAGAGTTGAGGCTCATGTCACCTAACTCCCAGAATGGCAATTGTGCCCAGGCAAGGAAGTTCCAGAGGCAAAAAGATTGTTCCATCTCAGATCAAAAATGGAAAGTTTCTACTGCAAAACCCTCTTTACCTTTGCAATCAATCAATCAATGGTATTTGTTGAGCGCTTCCTCTGTGCAGAGCACTGGACTGAATGCTTGGGAGAGGACAATATAACTGAGTTGGCAGATACGTTCCCTGCCCACAATGAATGGAAATAGTATCTAGAGGAAAGGCTTTAATAATGCTTAACTGGCTAATAGAGACGATTGTTATTTATCAATCCGTCGGTACTATTTATTGTGCCAGACACGGTGGCTGCCTGGAGCTTTGGGAGGAGTTGGGGAGAGGAATAATAATAATTATTATGGTACTTGCTAAGCGATTTCTATGTGCCAAGCACTGTTCTAAACGCTGAGAGGAAGTACACAGGGAAAAGAACCAGAATCTTCTCCCACTCCCTTCTGTGTGACCCTGACTTGCTCCCCTTGTTCGTCTCCTGTCCCAGCACCCCAGCATTTGTGTCCATGTGGCTCAATTTACCCATTCTTGGTGGAAATGGGTAACAGAAATAACATGGATAACCAGAAATTTTACATAAGAACCACCCACTTGATTCCCCGATGAAGGCTCTTTTTCCCGGCTCCCTCTCCGTTCTGCTTCGACTAAGCACTTGGATCTGTGACTTTTGGGTCTGCGAGAAACAGCGTGGCTCAATGGAAAAAGCCCAAGCCTTGGAGTCAGAGGTCATGAGTTCAAATCCCGGCTCCACCAACTGTCAGCTGTGTGAATTTGGGCAAGTCATTTCACTTCTCTGTGCCTCAGTTCCCTCATCTGTCAAATGGGGATGAAGACTGTGAGCACCCCGTGGGACAACTTGATCACCTTGTAACCTCCCCAGTGCTTAGAACAGTGCTTGGCACTTAGTAAACCCTTAATAAATGCCATTATTATTATTATTTAGGCATTTGCTTTTCGCATCACCCTCAGCTCCACAGCACTTATGTTCACAACTATAAATTATATATTATAATTTTTTTAATATCACTGTCTTTCTCCCCCTCTAGTCTGTAAGCCTGTTGTGGGCAGGAAGTGTGTCTGCCAACTCTATTATATTGAACTCTCCCAAGTGCTTAGTACAATGCCTGCACACAGCAAGCGCTCAATAAATGGCAGGGAATATGTTTATTGTTCTATTGTACTCTCCCAAGTGCTTAGTACAGTGCTCTACACACAGTAAGCGCTCAATAAATATGATTGAATGAATGAATAAATATCATTGATGAAGATGATTTTATTCAACAGTTTGGCTCCTTTCTCACTAACCCTCTAATCAGAATTGCCAGTAAAAATGAAAATGAGTGGATTGGAGTTTATTTCACTTCTCTGTCCCCATCCAGGCTTCGGTGGGCAGTGAAATGTCCAAAAGCAGTAGGAAGTAGGAGAAAGAGGAGGAAAGGGTGAGAGTCAGTTAGTCAATGGCATTTATTGAGTGCTTACTGTGTGCAGAGCACTGTACTAAGCGCTTGGGAGAGGACAATAGAACAATAAACAGACACATTCCCTGCCCGCAATGAGCTTACAGTCTAGAGGGGGAGACGGACATTAATAGAAATAAATGCATGACAGATATGGACTGTGAGCCCAATGTTGGGTAGGGACTGTCTCTATATGTTGCCAATTTGTACTTCCCAAGCGCTTAGTACAGTGCTCTGCACATAGTAAGCGCTCAATAAATATGATTGATTATGATGATATGGACATAAGTGCTGTGGAGCTGGGAGGGGGAATGGATAAAGGGGGCAAGTCAGGGCAATGCAGAAGGGATTGGGAGAAAAGAAAAGGAGGGTTTAGTCAGTGAAGGGCTCTTGGAAGAGATGTGACTTCAATTAGACTTTGAAAGAAGGGAGAGTAATCAGAAGATAATCAGCTTCAAATAATCAAGAGTGCAAGCTCGTTATGGGCCGGGAATGTGTCTGCTAATTCTGTCATATGGTAATCTCCCAAGTGCTTAGTACAGTGCTCTGCACATAGTAAGCACTCAGTAAATACCAGTGCTCTGCACATAGTAAGCGCTCAATAAATGTGATTGATTGCTTGATTGATTGGACTGTAATTCAGGCGGCTGTTAAGCAAGACATTTTTTTTTTCTCATTGAAGTCCACAAAAATGAACACTGAGAAAAATAGACTACTGCACATTGCAAGTTTGTAGTTGAAATGGATCAATCAATGGTATTTACTGAGTGCTTACTGTACTGAACTAAACATTTCAGGAATTACAACACAACTGAGTCGGTAGATGCAATCCCTGGCCTACAAAGAGCTTACAGTCCACAGGATAAACATATTAGGAATTAACATTCCCTTTTAAAACTTACCGTAGCTCCATGACTCCTAGCGTAATCTTGAAGCTTTCCACTTTTGTAAAATGTAATCTAAAAAAAATTAAAACATGGACAATTTTAAATAAAATATTTATATAATCCAATATAGAAAGTCCAAAAAAAGTTCATAAAGTTCAGAACAAGCCTACGTGGAGGACAACTTTCCAATCGACCGTAGCTCTCCTAGCCTTACAAGGCCTCGAAATCATTGCGACTCCCATTCTTCTAAACTGTAAACTCGTTGTGGGCAGGGACCATGTCTAACTCTATTGTACTGTAACTCTCCCAAGGGCTTAGTGCAGTGCTCTGCACGTAGTAAGTGCTCAAGGAATGCCACTGAATGAAGGATTGCCTTCTTGAAGTAAGAATTTCCTGAATTTCCATTTCTGGAGGCTGAGCAGACTCCACGGGTAAGACAGGGAAGGAGGGAGAGGAAGTATTAGTCAGCTGGGGATTCTTTCTTGCTACGTTAAGTAGGAAACTGACCTAATTATTAGAAGGCTTGGAAAAGAATTCCAGACTTGCAGACACCCACTTCTCCTTGAAGTGGCATTTCAGTCATTCATTCATTCAATTGTACCTATTGAGCACTTACTGTGTGCAGGGCACTGTGCTAAGCGCTTGGGAGAGTACATTCCCTGCCCATAATGAGTTTACAGTCTAGAGGGGGAGATGGACATCAATAGAAATAAATAAATGACAATACGGACATAAGCGCTGTGGGGCTGGGAGGGGGATGAATAAAGGAGCAAGTGAGTGGGACACAGAAGGAGAGGGAGAAGAGGAAAGAGAGCATTATCCTAGACTTCCCTCTCTTTAACCTTCCATATGACTTATTTATTCATATTAATGTCTGTCTCTTCCTCCAGATTGTAAGTTCATTACGGGCAGGGAACGTGACTGCTAATACTCTTCTATCATACTCTCCCAAGTGCTTAAAACAGTGCTCTGCACCTAGTAAGTGCTCAATAAATACCACTGATTGACTGATTTTCAGTTTATTGTTAAAATCGCAGCTCTGCCCTTTCCTCTCACCCTCCCACCCAGCCACCACCTCTGTCCAGGCACTTGCCACAGTGCTCTGCACACAGCAGATGCTCACTAAATACGATCAACTGAATGAATTAATCTGGGCTTGACTACTATATCAGTCTCCTTGCTGGTCTCCCTGCTCTTCAGTCCATCCTTCACTCTGCTGCCCTCATCGTTCTTCTAAAATACCTCCTATGCCTCAAAAACCTTCATTTATTCATTCAGTCGTATTCATTGGGCTCTTACTGTGTACAAAGCACTGTACTAAGTCCTTGGAAGAGTCCAGTACAACAACAGACAACTTCCTGCCCACAAGGAGCTCCCAGTCTAAAGGGGGAGACCAGACATTAACAGAAATAAATAGATAAATAAATGACAGGTATATACATCTGTGCTGATATGGAAGGATGAATGAAGGAGCAAGTAAGAGCAGTGCATAAGGGAGTGGGAGGAGAGGAGAGGAGAGGAGGGCTTAGTCAGGGAAGGCTTCTTGGAGGAGATGGGCCTAGTTACTGGTTGCCTAGACTGTAGGCTCACTGTGGGCAGGGAATACATTTGTTTATGGTTATATTGTACTCTTCCAAGCCCCTCCTATGAATCAACGCCTAAACATGGTGGGAGAGTTTGCATACGCTGATGAAGTTTAGACCTATGCCACTGAGACACACTCTCTCACCCTGGCTACCCAGAATGGAAAAGTCTAAGCCGAAGTGTCAAAGTTGATTCACCTGTGCTGGGCAGCAGCGGCGTGGGAAAGAGTCAAAGGAGGGTGATCGAGTGATCAAAATGTTGATCAAAGACAAAAAGGCAGAGACTTAAGCTTTTACCGCGCAAAAGAAGGCAATGATGAACCACTTCTGTGTTTTTACCAAGAAAACTCTATGGGAAAAGAACCATAAAATCGCTATGAATCCAAAATGACTCCACAGCATCTAATAAGAGAATCTCCCAAGTGCTTAATAAAGTGCTTTGCACACAGTGAACACTCAATAAATATGGTTGAATGAATGAATGAATGAATGAATCCATCTCTCTGCATCAAGCAGAAACTCCTGATCATTGGCTTAAAGACACTCCACCAGTTCGTGCCCTCCTACTTCTCCACTCCCTTCTCCCAGCACATCCCAGCTCACACTCTCTACTCCTCTAAAGCCAACCTGCTAAATTGCACCGCATTCTCTTCTCTCCTGTTTCTGACCCCATCCTCAAGTCCTTCCTTCAATCAGTCAGTGGTATTTATTGAGCGCTTACTATGTGAAGAGCGCTGGACTAATCGCTTAGGGGGGTACAGTACAACAGAGTTGGTAGACACCTTCCCTGCCCACAAGGAAGTTCCAGTCTAGACAAGAAGCTTAACCTCACTGGGCCTCGTTCTTGCCCATCCCGCCATCGATCCCCGGCCCACGTCCTCCCCCTGGCCCGGAATGCCCTCCCTCCACACATCTGCCAAGCTAGCTCTCTTCCTCCCTTCAAAGCCCTACTGAGAGCTCACCTCCTCCAAGAGGCCTTCCCTGACTGAGGCCCCTTTTCCCTTTCCTCCCCCCCATCCTCCCCACCCTACCTTCTTCCCCTCCCCACAGCACCTGCATATGTTTTTACAGATTATTACTCTATTTATTTTACTTGTACATATTTACTATTCTATTTATTTTGTTAATGATGTGCATTTAGCTTTAATTCTATTTGTTCTGGCGACTTGACACCTGTCCACATGTTTTGTTTTGTTGTCTGTCTCCCCCTTCTAGACTGTGAGCCCGTTGTTGGGTAGGGACCGTCCCTAGATGTTGCCGACTTGTACTTCCCAAGAGCTTAGTACAGTGCTCTGCACACAGTAAGCGCTCAATAAATATGATTGATTGAATGAATGAATGAATCTCTCTTCTGCCTGGAACTCCAGACTGTAAGCTTGTTGTAGGCAGGGAAAGTGTCTGTTTATTGTTATATTGTACTATCTTAAGCGCTTAGTACAGTTCTTTGCACACAGTAAGTGCTCGATAAATACAATGGGATAAATTAATGAATGAATGAACTCGCCCTTCAAATCTGCCAGATCTCAGCTCTCCTGTTCTTCAAGGTCCTTCTTAAAGCTCACCTCCTCCAAGTGGTTTCCCTAATTTTGGCTTCTTCCCAGGGTACGTCCTTTCACCTATAACCTGGCATGCTCACACCAACTATGTCCTTTTTTAATTCACAACCAACTGGAGCAGCACTTCATAATAATGATGGTATTTGTTAAGCGCTTACTATGTGCCGAGCACTGTTCTAAGCGCTGGGAGAGATGCAAGGTTCTTAGGTTGTCCCAGGTGGGATTCACAGTCTTAATCCCCATTTTCCAGCTGAGGTAACTGAGGCACAGAGAAGTGAAGTGACTTGCCCAAAATCACACAGCTGACAAGTGGCGGAGTTGGGATTAGAACCCATGACCTCTGACTCCCAAGCCCAGACTCTTTCCACTGAGCCATGCTGCTTCTCTACGCAGCATCATCTTCATCAACTTCATTTTACACGCACTCTTCTTTAAGCTCTTATCCATCCCTGTATCCACTTTTCCTTCTTCCTCCTATTTTTAAATTTGCTTTGTATCTCCTCCCCTAGACTGTAAACTCTCTGAGGACAGGGATCGTACCTACTAATTCTACTATACTCTCTCAAATTTTCAGTACAGTACCCTGAACCTAAGATGCTCATTAAATACTATTGATTGAACACCCTAATGTTCTATTATAAAACAAAAGAGTGAAATCAAAACTAATAAGCAAGGCTCTCCAAGTCCACACAGATCTGAATGTTCGAGGCCAATAAGTCCCAAACGATCAATCATTGCACTTTATTGATCGCTTACTATATGTCAAACACTGTTTTAAGCCCTTGGGAGAACTGAGTAGTCGGCAGACATCCTCAGCATGCCCTAGTGAAAACAGCAGGGGCCTGGGATCAGGAGATCTCAGTACAGTGCTTTGCACACAGTAAGCGCTCAATAAATATGATCGAATGAATGAATGAATGACTTAGGTTTTAATCCTTACTCTGCCATTTGCAGGGTACGTGACCTCAGGCAAGTAACTTCACTTCTCTGTGCCTCAGTTTTCTCATCTGTAAAATGGGGATTCTGTGAGACGCAGCGTGGCTCAGTGGAAAGAGCACGGGTTTGGGAGTCAGAGGTCATGGGTTCTAATCCCTGTTCCACCACTTGTCGGCTGTGTGACTTTGGGCAAGTCACTTAACTTCTCTGAGCCTCAGTTACCTCATCTTTAAAATGGGGATTAAGACTGTGAGCCCCATGTGGGACAACCTGATCACCCTGTATCACCCAGAGCTTCGAACAGTGCTTTGCACATTCATCATCATCATCATCAATCGTATTTATTAAGCGCTATGTGCAGAGCACTGTACTAAGCGCTTGGGAAGTACAAATTGGCAACATATAGAGACAGTCCCTACCCAGCAGTGGGCTCACAGTCTAAAAGGGGGAGACAGAGAACAAAACCAAACATACTAACAAAATAAAATAAATAGAATAGATATGTACAAGTAAAATCAATCAATAAATAGAGTAATAAATATGTACAAACATATATACATATATACAGGTGCTGTGGGGAAGGGAAGGAGGTAAGATGGGGGGGATGGAGAGGGGGACGAGGGGGAGAGGAAGGAAGGGGCTCAGTCTGGGACGGCCTCCCACACTGTAAGCGCTTAACAAATGCCATCATTATTATTATTCAATACCTGTTCTTCTTCCCTAGTGGATAGAGCCCAGGCCCAGGAGCCAGAGGTCATGGGTTTTACTCCTGGCTCTGGACAACCTTCTGACTTCCAGGCCGGACTCTATCCATTACGCCATGCTGCTTCTTGAGATCAAAGAGGAAAGGGAGAAGGGGGCGGGAAGGAAGTGGAGCCCAGGATATCCCACAGGGATCAAGAGGTGAGCCCCATGTGGGACAGGGACCGCGTCCAACCTAATTAATTAGTATCTTCCCCAGAGCTTAGAACACTGCTTGACTCAGAGTAAACCCTTAACCAAAAATAAAATGGTGAGTGACCCTGCGATTCTTGAAGAGAACCCCTTCTGAAACCACGCTCGCTGTGGGTAAGGAACGTATCTACCAACTCTATTATACTGCACTCTCCCAAGCACTGGGCACGGTGCTCTGCAAACAGCAAGCCCTCAATAAATACCATCGATTGATTGATAATAATAATGGCATTTGTTAAGCGCTTACTATGTGCAAAGTACTCCTCTATGAGCTGGGGAGGATACAAGGTGATCAGATTGTCCCATGAGGCCAGGGGTTTCTCTGTTTGTAATGGTATTGGTTAAGCGCTTACTATGTGCCAGGCACTGTACTAAGCACTGGGGTGGATACAAGATAATGAGGTTGGACACAGTCCCTGTCCCACACAGGGCTCACAGTTTTCACCCCCCTTTTCCAGATGAGGGAACTGAGGCCCGGAGAAGTGGAGTCACTTGCCCAAGGTCATTAAGCAGACAAGTGAAGCAGCATGGCTTGATGGAAAGAGCCCGGGCTTTGGAGTCAGAGGTCATAGGTTCGAATCCCAGCTCTGCCAATTGTCAGCTCTGTGACTTTGGGCAAGTCACTTCACTTCTCTGGGCCTCAGTTCCCTCATCTGTAAAATGGGGATGAAGACTGTGAGCCCCCTGTGGGACAACCTGATCACCTTGTAACCTCCCCAGCGCTTAGAACATAGTAAACACTTAATAAATGCCATCATTATTATTATTACTATGTGCCAAGCACTATTCTAAGCGCTGGGGCGGTTACAAGGTAATCAGATTGTCCCACGTGGGGCTCACAGTCTTCATCCCCATTTTACAGGTGAGGTAACTGAGGCACAGAGAAGTGAAGTGACTTGCCCAAGGTCACACAGCTGACAATTGGCAGAGTCGGGATTTGAACCCTCTGACTCCCAAGCCCGGGCTCTTTCCATTGATCCATTGGATCATACATCTCCCGGGGGGCCTTCCTTGATTAATCTTTCACCTCCCCACCCTATATTATGGCCAACTTCTGCTTCAGCACTGCCAAGTCACCTAAGCACTTGGGTCCTCACAACTCTCCTTCCCCTTCCCACCGCACTCTGTAGTAGCTCTATATTCTACTGCTTCCTCCTCCTCTAATTTATTTTAGTGTCCTTCATTCCCGCTAGATTGTAAGCAGCATGCAGGCAGGGATCGTGTCTATCTCCCCAGCGCTTAGTCCAGTGCTCTGCACACAGTGTCCATCATATTGACTGAGTATTTATTCTGTGCAGAGTATTATACCTAGCGCATGGGAGAGTAATAATAATAATAATGATGGTATTTATTAAGTGCTTACTATGTGCAAAGCACTGTTCTAAGCGCTGGGGAGATTACAAGGAGATCAGGTTGTCCCATGGGGGGCTCACAGTTTTAATCCCCATTTTACAGATGAGGTAACTGAGGCACAGAGAAGTTAAGTGACTTGCCCAAAGTCACACAGCTGACAATTAGCGGAGCCGGGATTTGAACCCATGACCTCTGACTCCAAAGCCCGTGCTTTTTCCACTAAGCCACGCTGCTTCTCTAGCATGGAGAAGCATATTTCCCAAGAGTATACTTGGGAGGGTTGGTAGACACACAATCCCTGCCCTCAAGGATCTTGCAATCTAGCAGGGGAGACGGAGCCTAAAATGAACTACAAGTAAGATGAAGCAACTTGGGCAAGTCACTTCACTTCTCTGTGCCTCAGTTTCCTCATCTGTAAAATGGGGATTCAATACCTGTTCTCCCTTCCTAGTGGATAATGCACAGGCCTAGGAGTCAGAAGGTCATGGGTTCTACTCCTGGCTCTGGTGCTTGTCTGCTGTGTGGCCTTGGGGAAGTCACCTCACTTCTCTGTGCCTCAGTTCCCTCATCTGTAAAATGGGGATTAAGACTGTGAGCCTCACGCGGGACAGGGACTGTGTCCAACTCGATCTGCTTGTATCCACTCTAGGGCTTAGTACAGTGCCTGGCACATAGTAAGGGATGAACAAATACCAAAGTTATTATTATTATTCTAATGTGACACAGAGGTGACTCAGTGCTAGTAGGGGCAAAATACAGTGGTGAGAAAACGATTTAATCTGATAAATGTTAAATCTAGACTGCAAACCTCTGTAGCCTGTAAGCTCCTTCTCTAGACTGCAAGATCCTAGAGGGCCGGGAATGTATCTACCAACTCTGTCATTTTGTACTCTCCCATGCGCTTAGTCCAGTGCTGCACACAACGATTGGTCAATAAATACTACTGATTGATTGATTGGAAGGCCAGCTGGCAGTCAATAGGTACTCCATAAATGCTACTGATTGACTGATTGAATCCAGTTCCTTCTTCTAATGGCCTGATCACCATGGAGAGGGGTAGGGGTGGGGAAGTATTGGAGAAAGGCTGGGTCTCAATTGGGTGGGCTGCAAGGGAGGATGAAAAGCCCCTCACCACTGGGGAGACTGGATGATAGCAGGTCACGCAGATGTTTAACTGCTTTAGGTTGAGCTGAAAGGGGATGTGATGCCTCAGTGACGGCAGAATGAGCAATTTAAAGACACACTGAAGTCCAGTCTCAAAAAATGAGAAATAATAGTGGATTGTTGGGGAACACGGAAGCAGATGAACCAACCTGTGGGGCAACAATCAGGAGAGAGTTTGTTCTTATTGTTCAGAGGCAGCAACGGAGATTGGGATGTTAAGGGGCAGCTTTGAAAATAGACAGATGTTGTATGAGTCAATGACCCAATTAATAGTATTTATTATTATTATTAATAATTATGGTATTTGTTAAGTGTTTCCTATGTGCCAAGCACCGTTCTAAGGGCTGGGGTAGTTACAAGGTAACCAGGTTGTCTCACGTGGGGCTCACAGCCTTAATCCCCATTTTACAGATGAGGTAACTGAGGCCCAGAGGAGTTAAGTGGCTTGCCCAACGTCACACAGCAGACAAGCGGCAAAGTCGGCATTAGAACCCATGACCTTCTGACTCCCAAGCCTGAACTCTTTCCACTAAGCCACGCTGCTTCATTTTTATTGAGTTTTATCAACAACTGACTGTGTGCAGAGCACTTGGGAGAGGACAACAGAGTCAACCGGTTTCCTGCCCACAACAAGTTTACAGTCTAGAAGGGAAGACAGACAGTAAAATACATTATAGATATGGACATAAGGGCTATGGAGCTGAGGTTGGGGTGGGTAAAGGTTGCAAATCCAAGTGCTAGGGCTACGCGGAAGGGAGAGGGAGGAAGAGACTTAAGGGCCTAAGTAAGGAAGGCCTCTTGGAGGGAATGGGATTTTAATAAGGCTTTGAAAGTGCGGAGACTGGTGGTCTGCCGAATGAGGAGGTGGAGGGACTTTCAGGCAAGAAGTAAGTCATGGGTAAGGGGTAGGTGGGGAGATAGACAAGATCAAGATACAGTGAGTAGGTTGGTAAATAGGAGCAAAGTGTCAGGGTTGGATTGGAGTAGGAAATCAGCGAGGTACGATACGAAGGGGAGAACTGAGTGAGGGCTTTAAAGCCTGTGGCAAGAAGTTTCCGTTTGATGTAGACTGATTACTTGATTAATAAGGATCCAACACTAAAAAAAAAGGCAACTGGGAAGAATACAGATACAAACATATAAAGAGGAAGAAAAATGTTGTTTTCAGCCATAACTTAACAATAACAATAACATGCCCCTCTCATAATCCAAATTCACTTTCATTCATTCAATTCATTCAATCGTATTTATTGAGTGCTTACTTTGTGCAGACCACTGTATTAAGCACTGGGAAAGTACAATCCAGCAACAAATAGAGAGAATCCCTGCCCAGCAATGGGCTCACAGTCTAGAAGTGGGGAGACAGACTTCAAAACAAGTGAACAGGCACTTTTCAACTTCATTTGTTTGAATCATTCAATCATATTTATTGAGCGCTTACTGTGTGCAGAGCACTGTACTAAGAGCTTGATGATTTCTTTAACGATACCATTTCTCCCATTAAGTTGGAAGAATTCAGAAGAAATTAAAGATATTACTAACCGCTGTTACTACCAAAATTTTATCTAGCCTTCCCGGATCAGGCGAAGCAAGAACATCCTGGTGTAAAAACAGCAATTGCCTGGGGAGATGAAAAAATATCAATAATTTAATTACTTATTTTATATTTTGATTTACTATATCACCATTATTCATTTAATAATGAATTTACAGCCAGGTGTACTGTTTTTTCTTTGCTTTTAATTTATACCATTTCTCTAAGTATATTTCAATTCTAGTTGAATTAGGACAGTAGCGGGGCACTAGAAAGACATTCTCTAGGCTGGCTCTTTGACATCCTTATCTGAACCCATTGTTGGGTAGGGATTGTCTGTATTTGTTGCTGAATTGTACTTTCCAAGGGCTTAGTCCAGTGCTCTGCACACAGTAAGCGCTCAATTAATACGATTGAATGAATGAATGAATGCAGGCCAGTGCTAATTTGTGGCCTGTTTCATTCAATCTGGCTTGTGGGCCAGTGGATTTGTGTCTGCGCCCATTTCTGGCCCTGACTTTGGATTTGTGGTTCTACCCAAAGTTGTGTCATGGAATATAACTTGCGTGGCTTATTCTTCACTTGCTGGAGTGGCCTGACTATGAACTACACTAATACTGGCAACCTTTTGTGCCAATGTAGTGCAGAGAAAGCCCTCACTCGGCACATTGGCTACCATTTTTACTTGTCAACTTGAAAATATCTTTTCAATTTAATATTTTAATTGTAGACTTTAATGCTTCTGGCTGTAAGTACTTAATGAATATTTAGTTGTCTATTACACTGCGCAGCCCCAAACTCTAGCTTGAATAATAATGATGGCATTTATTAAGCACTTACTATGTGCAAAGCACTGTTCTAAGCGCACAAGGTGATCAGGTTGTACCACGGGGGGCTCATAGACAATCCCCATTTTACAGATGAGGTAACTGAGGCCCAGAGAAGTTAAGTGACTTGCCCAAAGTCACACAGCTGACAAGTGGTGGAGCCGGGACTTGAACCCATGACCTCTGACTCCAAAGCCCGTGCTCTTCCCACTGAGCCACGCTGCTTCTCTGAATGTACGTAGGTAATCATCCCCCACTGATAATAATAATAATAATAATAATATTTGCTCATTCAATCATATTTATTGAGTGCATACTGTGTGCAGAGCACTGTGCTAAGCACTTGGAAAGTACAATTCAGCAACAGATAGAGACAATCCCTGCCCACAATGGGCTCACAGTCTAGAAGGGGGGAGACAGACATCAAAACAAGTAAACAGGCATCAGTAACATCATTATAAATAGATAGAATTACAGATATATACACATTATTAATTAAAATAAGACAAATTATAATTATAAATAGGTACATATATATACAAGAGCTGTGGGGCGGGGAGGGGGGTAGAGCAAAGGGAGCGAGTTGGGGTGATGGGGAGGGGAGGGGGAGCAGAGGAAAAAGGGGGGCTGAGTCTGGGAAGGCCTCATGGAGGAGGTGAGCTTTCAGTAGGGCTTTGAAGTGGGGAAGTGTACTAGTTTGTCGGATTCGAGAATGCGCTTACTATGTGCCAGGCACAATACTAAGCACTGGGGCAGGTACAATATAATAATAATTATTATTATGGTATTTATTATGCACTTACTATATGCCAGGCACTCTACTAAGTGCTGGGGTAGATACAATGTAATAATAATGATAATAGTTATTATGGTACTTGTTAAGCGCCTACTATGTGCCAAGCACTGTTCTAAGTGCAGGAGTAGATACAAGTAAATCAGATTGGACATAGACCCAGTCCCACATAAGGCTCACAGTCTTAATCCCCATTTTACAGATGATGTAACTGAGGCACAGAGAAGTTAAGCGACTTGCTCAAGGTCACACGGCAGATAAGTGGCAGAATCAGGATTGGAACTCAGGTCCTTCTGGCTCCTAGGCCTGTGCTCTATCCTCTAGGCCAGGCCGCTTCTCTAAGTCACACATGTCTTCAAGTATACACACTTACCTGCACATTTTCATCTGTGTACTCCTAATCTCTGTGTCTGTTACCGCATGATTTAGCGTTACTCGGACAGCACAGAGTTTTTGAAAATCTGGCAGACTGGTGAAGAACAGCGACTCTATCTTGGAATCACTCATATTATTCTGTTGTGGGTCACAGCTTTTTACAAGAAAGATGGTACGGCACCTGTCCAAAAGGCAAGAGCAACCAAAATATTAATTTACGCGTAAAAGAGCAAGCGCATTCATTTATGATAGCAAGGAATAAGACAACACAAAAATAAATACATAGAACACAGCACTTAATATTGGGGGACTGTTTTTCCCCAATTTTCTCCCATGAGTTCTAAATAAGCTAAATGCTAGAGAAATTTGAATCTACATTACAGGATTAAGCAAGGGATTTTTCTCAGATTATACAATTGATATTTACACCCATGTATATGTATTTATGGAGTTAATAATGGCAGCATTTTTAAACACTATGTGCCAAGCACTGTACTAAGCGTTGGGGTAGACACAAGATCATCACGTCTGAAACAGTCCCTTTCCGACGTGGGGCTCACAGTCTAGGAGCAAGAGAGAAGCAGTATGGCCTAGTGGAAAGAATAAGGGCCTGGGAATCAGGGGTCCTGGGTTCTAATTCCAGTTCCACCACTTGTTTGCTGTGTGACCTTGGGCAAGTCATTGAATTTCTCTAGACTGCTAGCTCACTGTGGGCAGGGAATGTGTCTACCAACTCTGTTAAACTGTACTTTAACATAAAGTTAAAGTACAGTTAAACTGTACTTTTAAGCACTTAGTACAGTGCTCTGCACACAGTAAGTGCTCAATAAATGACTGATTGATTCTCTGTGTCTCAGTTACCTCATCTGTAAAATGGGGATTAAATCCTACTCCCTTCAATTCATCTTACTCCCTACTCTCCATTCATCCTACTCTCTCTTACTTAGATTGTGAGGCCCGTATGGGACAGGGACTGCGTCCAATCTGATTGTCTTGTATCTACCCCAGTGCTTAGTGCAGTGCTTTAGCACACAGCAAGTGCTTACCAAGTACAATTAAAGCAACAACTAAACAGGGACTGAACTGCCATTTTTGATGAGTTGTTCTGGTATTTAACTAAGACACCCCTGAAAATGACGTTTTCCTATTGGTGCAAGTATGACTAAAAAGGTCACTTGAGCAGACACACACTGATGAGTGCACAGGCTGGACCTTTGTGTTAGTAGTCACGTTTCTTGTTTGCAGCGTTGTATCAATTTGTAAATTGACTCACTATGCTCGATGTTAAATTGGAGTGAGAATACAAATCTTCTCATTTGCTTTTGAGGCTCTTCCTTCAATATTTTCTGATTTCTCCCCTTCCTTCTTCGCAATGTCTTGAAACACTCTCAGATGATTCTAAAATTACAGAAAAAAACAATCGCAGAGAAAAATCTGCATATGGCGTGTGACCTTGGTCAAGTCACTTCACTTCTCGGTGCCTCAATTCCCTCATCTGTAAAATGGGGATTATGACTGTGAGCCTGATGTGGGACACGTACTGTGCCCTATTTGATTTGCTCATATCCCCGCCAGTGCTAAGTATAGTGGTTGGCACATAGTAAGCACTTAACAAATAGGACAATCATTATTATTGTTTTCTCCAGGAGTGACAGGTACAAGATTTCCTTCTCTCCTTCTACAGCCAGCCCACACCCTCCACTCCTCTGCCACTCACCTCCTCACTGGGCCTTGTTCTCGCCCGTCCCGCCATTGACCCCCGGCCCATGTCCTTCCCCTGGCCTGGAATGCCCTCCCACCACACATCCTCCAAGATAGCTCTCTTCCTCCCTTCAAAGCCCTACTGAGAGCTCACCTCCTCCAGGAGGCCTTCCCAGACTGAGCCCCCCTTTTCCTCTCCTCCTCCCCATCCCCTCCGCCCTACCTCTTTCCCCTCCCCACAGCACTTGTACATATTTGTACATATTTATTACCGTATTTATTTTACTTCTACATATTTACTACTCAATTTTATTAATGATGTGCATTTAGCTATAATTCTATTTATTCTGACGGTTTTGACACCTGTCTGCATGTTTTGTTTTGTTGTCTGTCACCCCTTCTAGATTGTGAGCCCGCTGTTGGGTAGGGACTGTCTCTATCTGTTGCCGACTTGTACCTCCCAAGTGCTTAGTACAGTGCTCTGCACACAGTAAGCGCTCAATAAATACGATTGAATGAAGGAATGAATTTCATGGCTCCTGATTTCTACAACATGGTCTAGTGGACAGACCACAGGTTTGGGAGTCAGAGGACGTGGATCTAAAACTGGCTCTGCTACTTGACTGTTCTGTGACCTTGGTCAAGTCATTTAACTTCTCTAGGCCTCAGTTTCCTTACCTGTAAAATGGAGAACAATATCCTTGTTCTCCCTCCTACTTCGACGGTGAACCGCACGTAGGAGAAGGACTGTGCCTGACTTGATTATCTTGTCTGTACCCTAACACTTAATGCATTGTTTGGCACACAGTAAACCCTTAGCAAAATTACAATTATTACGATCCATTTGTATAGGCAGCTTCTTAATGTTTTTAGCATTGATCAGTCACAATTTTCCACCTATTTTAAAGTTATCGTTATATACAGACAAGAAAAATGAAAACCCAAAATTATGGCCCTTATTTTTGGCCACAAAAATTCAAAAATAGTGGCTATGTATAAACACTATTACATTCAGGTCCTAACGCAGATTAATCCCTAGTACTCTAAATTATTTACTTTTAGAGTTTACAGCCTTTGGGAAAATTGGTAACAGATCTCTGAAGTGCCATTCTGATATTACCACTAATGAATACATTTATTAATTCAGAATGCAAATTTAATACAATATAGAGGAAAAAGATGAGGATTCAGTCCAATATGAGGTCTAACACCAGATTGTTTCCTCTCCATTAAATTATAGAACAGTACTTGGCACACAGTAAGTGCTTAACAAATCCCAGCATTATTATTATTATTAACAAATTCCTTGAGCGTGGGGACTATCTCTTATACTTCCACAGTGGGCTTCCAAGTGCCTAGCGCTGTGCTCTGCCCACAAATGATGTAGGTGGGCAGAGGATGGGTGAGAATCAACTGTCGAAGACTGGTTGAGTATGGCGATCAGAATGGGGGCAACTGCTTTGTCTTCGTGGCTCTGGGATTCATTCATTCAATCGTATTTATTGAGTGCCTACTATGTGCAGAGCACTGTACTAAGTGGTTGGGAATGAATGAATGAATGAATGAAGTATAAGTCGGCAACATATAGAGACGGTCCCTACCCAACAACAGGCGCACAGTCTAGAAGGGGGAGACAGACAACAGAACAAAACAAGTAGACAGGTGTCAAAACCGTCAGAATAAATAGAATTATAGCTACATGCACATTATTAGCAAAATAAATAGAGTAGTAAATATGTACAAGTAAACTAAATAGAGTAATAAATCTGTATCAATATATACAAGTGCTGTGGGGAGGGGAAGGAGGTAAGGTGGGGGATGGGGAGGAGGAGAGGATAAAGGGGGCTCAGTCTGGGAAGGCCTCCTGGAGGAGGTGAGCTCTCAGTAGGGCTTTGAAGGGTGGAAGAGAACTAGCTTGGAGGATGGGTGGAGGGAGGGCATTCCGGGCCAGGGGAAGGATGTGGGCCAGTGGTCGATGGCGGGACAGGCGAGAACGAGGCCCAGTGAGGAGGTTAGAAGCAGCAGAGGAGCGGAGGGTGTGAGCTGGGCTGGAGAAGGAGAGAAGGGAGGTGAGGGAGGAGGGGGCGAAGGGATGGAGAGCCTTGAAGCCGAGAGTGAGGAGTTTTAGGGATGATGGTGATATTCATTCATTCATTCATTCAATCATATTTATTGAGCACTTACTATGTGCAGAGCAATGTACTAGAGGCTTGGGAGAGTACAATATAACAATAAACACAGACACAATTACCTGCCAAGAGGAAGAAAAGTAAACAGCATGTGGCACAGTCGATAACTGCAACAGTTAGGTAAAGGCGGCCCTTACCTATACGCGGAGTGTACATGGGGTGAAAAGGATTGTCTGTCACACCTCGTACACTAGCACAGCACTCAATAAATACATGTATTTATACATACATATATGAAGACTAAGCGCTACATATTTAATATAAATTTAATATATATAGTGCTTACTCTGTGTTGCAGAGAGGCGGCTCCTCACTGCCATTGGATGGTGCAGCCCATGGCCCTGACTTAATTACACAGTGCTTAATTCAGTGTCTTGCACATAGGAAGCACTTAACAAATACCATAAAAAACAACAAAAAATAAAAAACAAACTAAGTGCTTGGGAGACTCCAATAAAATCTGTAGACTACATATGTGGGTGTATATATATGTACATATTTATATCTTTAGCTATATATATATATATATTCATTCAATCATATTTATTGAGCACTTACTGTGTGCAGAGTGCTGTACTAAGTGCTTGGGAGAGTACAATAGAACAATAAACAGATACATTAGCTGCCCACGATGAGCTTATTTATACGTATATAAATAAAATCAATCAATATGGATGAGGTGATACTAATCCTTCCTCCAAGTGACTGGCTTTGTTTAGTCACTTTATTTTCCTGGTACTGAGCACATCTGCCTAAATATATTTCTCACAGAAACGATGGGTGGCTGCTGATGGGTTTCAGCTCTTCGGGTAAACAAAGGAAGGGATGGATCCAAGGTTTCCCAAAATTACAACTCTACTGCTATGGGCCAATTTTAGCCAAGAAGCCTTGGTAAGATTTTTATGGCAAAATCTGTAGGGGAGGGGAAACTGAGAGCTGAGGAGTCCAGAAGTCCCACCATGTAGGCCTCAAGTAAAGGGCAGACTTTACATGGAAATTCATATTGTCTAGCATGTGTGTGTGTGTGTGTATGGCTGTCCAATTGTGCACATTGTCTCTAAGTGTGCACATGTGAAGGAGTCCAAATGTACCCATATGAACCTCTAGACCGATTTGATTGACAGACTGTGAGAGAAGTAATAATAATAATGGTGGTATTTGTTAAGCGCTTACTATGTGCCAGGCAATGCACTAAGCGCTGGGGTCTCTTGACTGTAAACTCATTGTACGTTGGGATCATGGATACCAATTCTGTGGTACTGTATTCTTTTTAGCGCTTAGTTCAGTGCTCTACATGCAATAAGCACTCAATAAGCAGCATGGGCAACAGAGTGGTTTAGTGGAAACAGGAGACCTGAATTCTAACCCCAGCTCTGCCACTTGCCTGCTTTGACTTGGGCCTTCTCGGGGCCTCAGTTTCTCCAACTGAAAAATGGGAACTCGTTTGTCTGTTAGTTATTATATTGTACTCTTCCAAGCACTTACTACAGTGCTCTGCACATGGTCAGCGCCCAGTAAATATGACCGAATGAATGGATACGTTCTCCCTCCTACTTAGACTGTGAGCCCCTCATAGGACCTGATTAGCCTGTAACTACCCCAGCGCTTATAACAGTGCTTCAACACACAAAAAGCACTTTAACAGATATCATAAAAAATACCATTGATTGTCTGACGAATCCAAGAGTGTCTGGATATTTGCGTTTTGGTGGCAGGACTGTGTGTCCAAGGGTACACAGCTTCGGCCTCAAAGCCTGTCTCCCCGCCTCTGGCTGCCTGCACCTGCCTACGGGGCTGAGGAAATTGGGAGAGGCTGGAAATGGCGGGCGATGAAGAGGGGGGATTGGAGAGCGGGGACTGAAAAGAATGAAGGGGGAGGATGGAAGGGGGGGATGGAAGAGAGGGGGTGAAAGGGGGGGACGGAAGAGGGGGGATGGAAGAGGGGGGATGGAAGGGGGGGATGGAAGAGGGGATGGAAGGGGGGATGGAAGGGGGGATGGAAGGGGGAGGGCTGAAGAGAAGGGACTGAAGAGAATGAAGAGGGGGGATTGAAGAGGGGGGATTTAAGAGGGAGGACTGAAGAGAATGAAGAGGGAAGAATGAAGAAGGAGGATTGAAGAGGGGGGACTTAAGGTGGAGACTGAAAAGGGAACTGAAGAGGGGGGACTGAAGAGAATGAAGAGGGAGGATTGAAGAGGGGGGATTGAAGAGAATGAAGAGGTAGGATTGAAGTGGGGGATCGAAGAGGGGGGATGAAAGGGGGGATTGAAGAGAATGAAGAGGGAGGATTGAAGAGGGGGGACTGAAGAGGGAGGACTGAAAAGGGAGGACTGAAGAGAATGAATAGGGAGGATTGAAGGGGGACTTAAGGGGGGGGACTGAAAAGGGAAGTGAAGAGGGGGCATTGAAGGGGGAGACTGAAGAGAATGAAGAGGGAGGACTGAAGGGGGGGACTGAAGAGAAAGAAGAGGTAGGATTGAAGTGGGGGATCAAAGAGGGGGGGATGAAAGGGAGATTGAAGAGAATGAAGAGGGAGGATTGAAGAGGGGGGACTGAAGAGGGAGGACTGAAAAGGGAGGACTGAAGATAATGAATAGGGAGGATTGAAGGGGGGACTTAAGGGGGGGACTGAAAAGGGAACTGAAGAGGGGGGACTGAAGAGAATGAAGAGGGAGGATTGAAGAGGGGGGACTGAAGAGAAAGAAGAGGTAGGATTGAAGTGGGGGATCAAAGTGGGGGGATGAAAGGGGAGAGTGAAGAGAACGAAGAGGGAGGATTGAAGGGGGGGACTGAAGAGGGGGGCTGAAGAGAATGAAGGGGGTGGATTGAAGAGGGGGGAATTGAAGAGTGGGGGACTGAAGAGAATGAAGGGGGAGGACTGAAGGGGGGAATTGAAGAGTGGGGGACTGGAGAGAATGAAGGGGGAGGACTGAAGAGAACGAAGGGGGAGGATTGAAGAGGGGGGAATTGAAGAGGGAGGAATATGAAGGGGGAGGATTGATGAGGGGGGATTAGAAGGGAAGGGATTGAAGGGCTAAAATTGAAAAAGGGAGAATTGAAGAGTGAGGGACTGAACTGGGCATCGGAGGAGGAGGTGGAGGAGGCCTCGGAGGCCTCGACACGTAGGCGGTCCACGCGCCGTGGGCCGCGCCCTCCCCCCGCCGCGCTTTAGTTCAGCGCCGGCCCCTCCCCCCGCCCCCCGGCCCCGCCGCGCGCGCTGCGGCCCCAGAGCCAATCCCGTCGCCGATTCGCGGGAGAGCTCCATCTCCAGCCAATCAGAGGCCGGCGCGAGGGCGCGGGCTTTAGCGTCGAAAGGGCCCTCCGTGGCCCCTGATGCGGCGGTGAGTGGCATCCGTCTCAACCAATAGAAAGGCTCTATTCTCCTGGGGGCCCCGCCCCTCCCTCAGGCGAAAGCGGGAAAAGGGCGCGTGTTCGGGTTGGGGAGTGGGCGCCGCCTAGGGGCGTGCGGGGCCCATTGCACGATGGCTCAGATGATGATGATGATGATGATGATGATAATAATAATAATGTTGGCATTTGTTAAGCGCTTACTATGTGCAAAGCACTGTTCTAAGCGCTTGGGGGGATACAAAGTGATCAGCTTGTCCCACGTGGGGCTCACAGTCTTAATCCCCATTTAACAGATGAGGTAACTGAGGCTCAGAGAAGTTAAGTGACTTGCCCAAGGTCACACAGCAGACATGTGGCGGAGCCGGGATTCGAACCCATGACCTCTGACTCCAAAGCCTGTGCTCTTTCCACTGAGCCACGCTGCTTCTCTAATAATAATAATTATTAATTATATAATAATGATTATGATAATGATAATGATAATAATCAATCAATAATCAATCAATCATATTTATTGAGCACTTACTGTGTGCAGAGCACTGTACTAAGCGCTTTGGAAGTACAAGTTGGCAACACATAGAGACAGTCCCTACCCAACAGTGGGCTCACAATAATTGTGGTACTTGTTAAGCGCTTACTGTATGCCAGGCACCGTACTAAGCACTGGGGTGGATACAAGAAAATAATAATAATAATGATGGCATTTGTTAAGCGCTTATTATGTGCGAAGCACTGTTCTAAGCGCTGGAGGGGGAGATACAAGGTGATCAGGTTGTCCCATGTGGGGCTCACAGTCTTAATCCCCACTTTCCAGATGAGGTAACTGAGGTTCAGAGAAGTTAAGTGACTTGCCCAAAATCACACAGCAGACATGTGGCGGTGTCTGTATTAGAACCCATGACTTCTGGTTCCCAAGCCCGTGCTCTTTCATTCAATCATATTTATTGAGCTTGTACTGTGTGTAGAGCACTGTACTAAGCGTTAGGGAAGTACAAGTTGGTAATATATAGAGACAGTCCCTACCCAACAGCGGGCTCACAGTCTAGAAGAAAATGATGGTTTTTGTTAAACACTTACTGTGTGCCAAGCACTGTTCTAATCAATCAATCAATCAATCGTATTTATTGAGTGCTTACTGTGTGCAGAGCACTGTACTAAGCGCTTGGGAAGTACAAGTTGGCAACATATAGAGACAGTCCCTACCCAACGGTGGGTTCACAGTCTAAAAGGGGGAGACAGAACAAAACCAAACATACTAACAAAATAAAATAAATAGAACAGATATGTACAAGTATAAGCGCTGGGGTAGATACAAGGTAATCAGGTTGTCCCATGTGGGACTCACAGTCTTAATCCCCATTTTACAGATGAGGTAACTGAGGCACAGAGAAGTGAAGTGACTTGCCCAAAGTCACTGCATGGGGCTCACAGCCCTAATCCCCATTTTCCAGGTGAGGGAACTGAGGCCCAGAGAAATGAAATGCCTTGCCCAATGTCACACAGCAGACACGTGGCGGAGCTGGGATTAGAACCCGTGACCTGATGGTGATGACCGTCACCATGATGATCGTGCACCGGCCATGGAGTGAACCCCCAGGCCAAGTTCTTGATGTGTCTACCAACTCTATTGGCTTGTGCTCTCCTAAGCGCTTAGTACAGTGTTAAGTCAATCAATGGTATTTATTGAGTGCTTATTCATTCAATCTCATTTATTAAATGCTTACTACGTGCAGAACACTGTACTAAGTGTTGGGAAGGGTACAATAGAACAATAAACAGACATTCCCTAGCCACAATGAATTTATTCATTCATTCATTCATTCATTCAATTGTATTTATTGAGCGCTTAGTGCAGAGCAATATGCTAAGCGCTTGGGAAGTACAAATCGGCAACATATAGAGACAGTCCCCACCCAACGACGGGCTCACAGACTAGAAGGGGGAGAATTTACAGACTAGAGGACTGCTCTATGTGCAGAGCACTGAACTAAGCGCTTGGGAGAGTACAATGTAACAGAATTGGCAGACACATTCCCTGTCCATAAAGAGCTTACAGTCTAGAGGGGGAAACAGACATTGATATGAATAAATAATCTATCAAGTATAATCTAAAGATATGTACATAAGTGCTGTGAGGTGGGGAGAATAACAGATGTTCAAAGGTCACAGATCCAAGGGCTCACGGACAGTGCTCAATAAATATTCATTCAATCATATTTATTGAGCACTTGTGTGTGGAGCACTGAACTAAGTGCTTAATAACAGATGTTCAAAGGTCACAGATCCAAGGGCTCACAGACAGTGCTCAATAAATATTCATTCAATCATGTTTATTGAGCACTTGTGTGCGGAGCACTGAACTAAGTGCTTAATAACGGATGTTCAAAGGTCACAGATCCAAGGGCTCACAGACAGTGCTCAATAAATATTCATTCAATCATATTTACTGAGCATTTATTGTGTGCGGAGCAGTGTACTAAGTGCTTGGGAGAGCACCATACAACAATAAACAGACACGATCCCTGCCCACAGCGCGAGCTTACAGTCTAGAGAGGGAGAGACAGATATTAATATAAACAAATAAATGTCAGACATAGACACAAGCGGTGTGGGGCAGGCAGGGGGAAGAACAAAGAGAGCAAGTCAGGGGGACATAGAAGGGAGTGGGAGAAGAGGAAAGGGCGGGTTAAATCAGGGAAGTCCTCCTGGAGGAGATGGGCCTCCAATAAGGCTTTGAAGGTGGGGCGAGTCATTGCCTGTGGGATTTGAGTCGGAAAGGCATTTCGGACCAGAGGCAGGATGTGGTCAAGGGGCAGGGGCGAGATAAGAGACCGACTGATCTCAACGGATCTTGTGACCAGTTTGTGAGAATTTGTTTTGTGAAGCAAGAGGCTGCAAAAGCTCTGTTTTGTTTTCTAGCTGAAAGGTGAGGGATGAAAATCATGTCTACCATTCTACTGTGTGAGCTCTCTCAAGCGCTTAGTATAGTGCTCAGCACACAGTATGCACACAATAAATACCACTGAGTGATTGAGGTGAGCGGTGTGATGGGAGGCCTGCGAGTCAGAAGGCCCGGGCTCTAATCTCAGTTCATCCACATGTCTGCTGTGTGACCTTGGGCTAGTCACCTAACTTCTCTGGGCCTCAGTTACATCTGTAAATTGGGGATTAAGGCTCTGAGCCCATGTGGGACTTGGATGGTGTCCAAACAGATTAGCTTGTTATCTACCCCTCCCTTCCTCTCCCCCTCGTCCCCCTCTCCATTCCCCCCATCTTACCTCCTTCCCGTCCCCACAGCACCTGTATATATGTATATATGTTTGTACAGATTTATTACTCTATTTATTTATTTATTTATTTATTTATTTATTTATTTATTTACTTATTTTACTTGTACATATCTATTCTATTTATTGTATTTTGTTAGTGTGTTTGGTTTTGTTCTCTGTCTCCCCCTTTTAGACTGTGAGCCCACTGTTGGGTAGGGACTGTCTCTATATGTTGCCAACTTGTACTTCCCAAGCGCTTAGTACAGTGCTCTGCACACAGTAAGCGCTCAATAAATATGATTGATTGATTGATTGATTACCCCAGTGCTTAGTACAGTGCTTGATATAGGACGTGCTTAACATATACCTTAAAAAAAAACAGGGTCCTTCCCCACTGGAATTTATAGTGTGGACATTGAAGCAGCATGTGGTCTAGTGGAAAGAGCCCAGGCTCGGAGGTCATGGGTTCTAATCCCGGCTCTGCCGTTTATCAGCTGTGTGACTTTGGGCAAGTCACTTCACTTCTCTGTGCCTCAGTTACCCAATCTGTAAAATGGGGATTGAGACTGTGAGCCCCACGTGGGACAACCTAATTACCTTGTATCTTCCCTAGTGCTTAGGACAGTGCTAGGCACATAGTAAGCACTTAACAAATATCATTATTATTACTATCTGAGAATCAAGAGCCCTGAGTTCTAATCATAGTTCAGCCACTTACCTGTGGGGTGACTCTAGGCAAATCACTTAACCTCTTCGGGTCTTCATTAGTCACCTCATTTGTAAAATGGGGATAAAATGCTTACACTCTTTTTCTCTTTGATTATGTTATTAGACTGGTGGTATTGATGCCTATCTACTTGTTTTGTTTTGTTGTCTGTCTTCCCCTTCTAGACTGCGAGCCCGTTGTTGGGTATGGATTGTCTCTATCTGTTGCCAAACTGTACTTTCCAAGCGCTCACTACAGTGCTCTGCACACAGTAAGTGCTCAATAAATGCAATTGAATGAATGAATGAGCCCTGTAAAATGATAATAATAATAATAATTGTGGTATTTAAACAAATCACTTCCCTGTGCCTCAGTTACCTCATCTGTAAAATGGGGATTAAGACTGTGAGCCCTGCATGGGGCAACCTGATTACCTTGTATCTACCCCAGCACTTAGAACAGTGCTTGACACATAGTAAATGCTTAACAAATACTATTATTGTTATTATTATTATTAAGCATTTACTATGTGTCAGGCACTGACCTAAGTGCTGGGGTCGACACAGGATAATCAGGTCAGATACAATCTCCGTTTAAGTAGGGGTAGAAACATTGCCTGATCTGAGTATTTTTTATCTACTTCAGTGTTTAGCACATAGTAAGATTGTTATATTGTAGTAATAATAATAATGGTACTTGTTAAGCACTTACGATGTGTCAGGCACTGTTCTAAGCACTAGAGGAGACACAAATTAGTCAGGTCGTACACAGTCCCTGTCCCACATAGGCTTCACACTCTTAATCCCCATTTTAAAGATGAGGTAACTGAGACCCAGAGTGACTTGCCCAAGGTCACACAGCAGAAGAGTGGCCGAGGCGGGATTAGAACCCATGACCTTCTGACCCTCAGGCCTGGGCGCTATCCACTAAATCACGCTCTCCCGAGCTCTTAAAATAGAGTTCTTCCCCCTCCTAACTCCTCAGCACTTATGTACATATGCACTTATGTACATATGCACTTATGTACACACTGTTGGGTAGGGACTGTCTCTATATGTTGCCAACTTGTACTTCCCAAGCGCTTAGTACAGTGCTCTGCACACAGTAAGCGCTCAATAAATACGATTGATTGATTGATTGATAAGCCCCCTCCTTCCTCTCCCCCTCCTCCCGCCTCCATCCCCCCCGCCTTACCTCCTTCCCCCCCACAGCACCTGTATATATGTATATATGTTTGTACATATTTAGTACTCTATTTATTTATTTATTTTACTTGTGCATATTTATTCTATTTATTTTATTTTGTTAATATGTTTTGTTTTGCTGCCTGTCTCTCCCTTCTACACTGTGAGCCCGCTCTTGGGTAGGGACCGTCTCTATATGTACTTCCCAAGCACTTAGTACAGTGCTCTGCACACAGTAAGCGCTCAATAAATACGATTGAATGAATGAATGTAATTTATGAATTTGTATTAATGTCTGTCTCCCCCACTCTAGACTGTCAGCTCGTTGTGCTGGGAATGTGTCTCTTTATTCTTGTATTGTCCTCTCCCAAGCACTAAGTACAGCACTCTGCACACAGTAAGCGCTCAATAAATACGATTGAATGAATGAATGAATAGTCTGCACAGAGTAAGCGCTCAATGAATATGATCGACTGACTAATAAAAACTGTTTTTATTTTTAGCTAGTGTTGCCCTGAGCAGGAGAATTCTTTTTATTTCTTTTAATGCCATTTGTTAAGAACTGTTTGATTTGTTATGCCAGGCACCATACAAAGCACTGGGGTAGATAGAAGCTAATCAGAGAAGCAGTGTGGCTCAGTGGAAAGAGTGCAGGCTTGGGAGTCAGAGGTCATGGGTTCTAATCCTGGCTCCGCGACTTGTCAGCTGTGTGACTTTGGGTAAGTCACTTAACTTCTCTGTGCCTCAGTTACCTCATCTGGAAAATGGGGATTAAGTCTATGAGCACCATGTGGGACAACCTGATTACCTTGTATCTCCCCAAGTGCTTAGAACGGCGCTTGGCACATAGTAAGCGCTTAACAAATACCAAAATTATTATTATTAATCAGGTTGGTCACAGTCCACGTCCCACATTGAGCTCCTAGTCTTATTCCCTATTTTACAAATGAAGTAACTGAGGCCCAGAGAAGTTTAGTGACTTGCCCAAGGTCGACAAGTGGCGAAGCCGGGATTGGAACCCAAGTCCTTCTGATTATTTATTTATTTATATTAATGTCTATCTCCCTCTCTGGACTTTAAGCACACTGTGGGCAGGGAACGTGTCTGTTGTTATATTGTCCTCTCCCAAGTGTTTTGTCCAGTGCTTTGCACACAGTAAGTGCTCAATAAATCTTCTAGACTGTGAGCCGGCTGTTGGGTAGGGACTGTCTCTATATGTTGCCAACTTGTACTTCGCAAGTGCTTAGTACAGTGCTCGGCACACGGTAAGCACTCAATAAATATGATTGAATGAATGAATGAATGAATAAATATGATTGAGTGAATGAATGAAGTGATGAATCGCAGGCTCGTGCTGTATCCATTAGGCCACACTGCTTCTCGTTGTGACAAAAGTCTCCCACACCCTTGTCTTCAGTCCCCAGGTATTTTAGGTAAATGCAGGTCTTAACGTTGGGCTTGTGGTCAACCCCAGCCACCCGGGTTGGCTCTGGGGAAGTCAGGGATAGTCAGAGAGATTTTTGGGGTGACTGACTCGCTAATGAGAAGCAGCGTGGCTCAGTGGAAAGAGCCCGGGCTTTGGAGTCAGAGGTTGTGGGTTAGCACTTAATAAACACCATCATTATTATTATTATTCATGGCTAGATCTCCCAGCGCCCTACAGCCTTGGCTGTTGGAGGGAGGAAAGAGATCTGAGGAGGCTATGAGAGGAGAGTGGGGTGGGGAGAGTCCTCTTTATACAGGAAAAGCTCAATAAATTCTTTTGCTTGATTGATTCATTGAATTCAATTCAATCATATTTATTGTTTACTGTACTAAACGCTTGGGAAAGTACAATACAACAATAAACAGAGACATTCCCTGACCACAAGGAGCTCACAGTTTAGAGGCTTGATTGATTGACTGATTTGGCTTGCTGTGTCCTCTGGTTCTCTAGGCCAGCAAAGGAACTGGCACCTGACAAAATGAATTCTGTTTTTCCTTTGCTCTTCTCTTTTGCTCCAATTTTACCTTGGGTGTGTTCAGCTGCAGAGGAATATTGGCCCTTGAACAGAATCACAGAAACACAATCAAATTCAGGAGAGACTATGAATGATTCTGGATTCTACCAACTGACTCTAAATGCTAGTTGGGAACTGGCACCTGACAAAATGAATTCTGTTTTTCCTTTGCTCTTCTCTTTTGCTCCAATTTTACCTTGGGTGTGTTCAGCTGCCGTGGAATATTGGCCTTTGAGCAGAATCACAGAAACACAATCAAATTCAGGAGAGACTATGAATGATTCTGGATTCTACCAACTGACTCTAAATGCTAGTTGGGTATTCACATAATAAGGACTTTAACAATCTTTTCTTTCCCTCAACAGTGTCTGCTCTATGGTATGTTCAGCAGCTGCAGAAGAAAAGAGGCTAAAAAGAAGTCAAACAACTGTTGTGATTGCAGAAAACCAAGCAATTAGTTAAAATGAAACAATTTTGGGTCCGGGTTCTTTACCATCCCTTTTTAAGAGCTCTGTTTCAACTTTCAGGTAGAGCTTTGGGAAGAGAAAACAAAATCACTCCCTTAGGTCTAAATGTTCCAGGCTGTTGGAAGGAGAAAGAGAATATTTGAAGAGTTAGGGAGGATTTTGCTTGTTTCAAACTCTTGTTTAATTCTCTTCGGTCTCCCAGGAAGACTTATAATAATAATTATGTTACTTTTTAAGTGCTTATTATATACTAAGCATTGTTCTAAGCGCTGAGCTGGTTACAAGTCAATCAGGTTAGACACTGTTTCTCTCTCACATAGAGCTCACACTCTTAATCCCCATTTTACAGATTGTAATAATGATGATAATAATAATTATGGTACTTGTTAAGCACTTACTATGTGTAGAGTGCTGCTCTAAGCACTGGGGAAGATACAAGTTAATAATAATAATAATGATATTTATTAAGTGCTATGTGCAAAGCACTGTTCATTCATTCATTCATTCAATCGTATTTATTGAGCACTTACTGTGTGGAGAGCACTGTACTAAATGCTTGGGAAGTACTGTTCTAAGCACTGGGGACGTTACAATGTGCGGAGAGCAGCGTGGATCAGTGGAAAGAGCCAGGGCTTTGAAGTCAGAGGTCATGGGTTCAAATCCTGTCTCTGCCAACTGTCAGCTGTGTGACTTTTGGCAAGTCACTTAACTTCTTTGTGCCTCAGTTACCTATCTGTAAAATGGGGATTAATAATAATAATGGCATTTATTAAGCTTCTAGACTGTGAGCCCGCTGTTGGGTAGGGACCATCTCTATGTGTTGCCAACTTGTACTTCCCAAGCGCTTAGTACAGTGCTCTGCACACAGTAAGCGCTCAATAAATATGATTGAATGAATGAATGAACGAAAGGTGATCAGGTTGTCCCACAGGGGGCTCACAGGCTTAATTCCCATTTTACAGATGAGGTAACAGGCACAAGGTAGATTTGTCTTTTTAAATGTTTTTATTTATTCATTCATTCACTCATTCATTCAGTCGTATTTATTGAGGGCTTATTGTATGCAGAGCACTATACTAAGCATTTGGAAATTGCAATTCAGCAACAGAGACAATCCCTGCCCAACACCTGGCTCACAGTCTAGAAGTGGGGAGACAGACATCAAAACAAGTTAACAGACATCAATAGCATCAATAGAAACAAACAGAATTATAAATATACACACATTATTAATAAAATAAATAGAATAAATATGTACATATATACACAAGTGCTGTGGGGCGGGGAGGGGGGTAGAGCAGAGGGAGTGAGTCAAGGTGATAATAATAATAATAATGGTATTTGTTAAGCGCTTACTATGTGCCCTACTGAGAGCTCACTTCCTCCAGGAGGCCTTCCCATACTGAGGCCCCTCCTTCCTCTCCCCCTCCTCCCCCTCTCCATGCCCCCTGCCTTACCTCCTTCCCTTCCCCACAGCACCTGTATATATGTATATGTGTTTGTACCTATTTATTACTCTATTTATTTATTTTACTTGTACATATTCTATTTATTTTATTTTGTTAATATGTTTTGTTTTGTTCTCTGTCTCCCCCTTCTAGACTGTGAGCCCACTGTTGGGTAGGGGCTGTCTCTATATGTTTCCAGCTTGTACTTCCCAAGCACTTAGTCCAGTGCTCTGCACACAGTAAGTGCTCAATAAATACGATTGAATGAATGAATGAATGAATGAATGAATGTGCCAAGCAGCGTGGCTCAGTGGAAAGAGCCCGGGCTTTGGAGTCAGAGGTCATGGGTTCAAATCCCGGCTCCACCAATTGTCTGCTGTGTGACTTTGGGCAAGTCACTTCACTTCTCTAAGCCTCAGTTACCTCATCTGTAAAATGGGGATTAAGACTGTGAGCCCCATGTGGGACAACCTGATCACCTTGTATCCCCTCCAGCGCTTAGAACAGTGCTTTGCACATAGTAAGCGCTTAACAAATGCCATTATTATTATTATTATTATTCTAAACATTGAGGTAGATATAAGGTAAGCAGATTGTCCCAGGTGGGGCTCACAGTCTTAATCCCCATTTTACAGATGGGGTAACTGAGGCACAGAGAAGTGAAGTGACCTGCCCAAAGTCAAACAGCTGATAAGTGGCGGAGCCAGGATTAGAACCCACATCCTCTGACTCCCAAGCCCGGGCTCTTTCCACTAAGCCGAAGGAGAGGGGAGGAGGAGCAGAGGGAAAGGGAAGCTTAGTCTGGTCCCACGAGTACTGGACGGGGGAGGTGGGTGGGCATTGGTGGAGTCTTGTCCATCTCATTCCCTAACGCCCCTCCCGCTGCCCACCAAGGAAAAAGGGTCTGTGAAGATGTCGTCGTCTCCAAGAGCTGCTGAAACTGGAGGCCCCAGCAGGTTTTTTTAAAAAATAATATTTGTTAAGCACTTAGTATGCTCCAGGCACTGTACTAAGCCCTGGGGTAGATACAAGACAGTCAGTTTGGACACAGTCCATGTCCCATGGGGCTCACAGTCTTAATCCCCATTTGACAGATGAGGGAACTGAGGCACAGAGAAGGTAAGAGACAGTGACGGGAGGGCACCGGGCCAGGCCAGAGCTCTTAATAATACGTCTAAACCACCCCTTTTGTCTGAACATCTGTCTCCATTTCCTCTGACCTCTTAAAAATTCTTTCTCTCACTTTGTCCCCCCTTCCCAAACAGCTGCCTTCAACTTTTTTTATGGTATTTAATAATAATAATAATAATAATAATGGCATTTAATAAGCGCTTACTGCGTGCAAAGCACTGTATTTGTTAAGCGCGAAGCAGCGTAGCTCAGTGGAAAGAGCATGGGCTTGGGAGTCAGAGGTCATGGGTTCTAATCCTGGATCCCTCACATGTCTGCTGTGTGACCTTGGGCAAGTCACTTAACTTCTCTGAGCCTCAGTTACCTCATCTGTAAAATGGGGATTAAGACTGTGAGCCCTATGTGGGACAACCTGATCACCTTGTATCCCCCCAGCACTTAGAACAGCGCTTTGCATATAGTAAGCGCTTAACAAATGCCATCATTATTATTACCATTCATTCAATCAATCATATTTATTGAGTGCTTACCGTGTGAAAAGCACTGCAATAATAATGATGATGGCATTTGTTAAGCATTTACTATGAGCAAAGCACTGTTCTAAGTACAGGGGGGAGATACAAGGTGATCAGGTTGTCCCACTGGGGGCTCACAGTCTTAATCCCCATTTTACAGATGAGGTAACCGAGGCTCAGAGAAGTTAAGTGACTTGCCCAAGGTCACACAGCAGACATGTGGCAGAGCCGGGATTCAAACCCATGACCTCTGACTCTCAAGCCCGTGCTATTTTCACTGAGCCACGCCGCTTCCCAAAGCACTTGGGAGAGTACAATATAACAACAGATACATTCCTGCCCACAACAAGCTCACAATCAAATCGGGATGGACACAGTCCCTGTCCCACATGAGGTTCACAGTCTTAATCCCCATTTTACAGATGAGGGAACTGAGGCCCAGAGAAGTGAACTGACTTGCCCAAGTGGCAGACAAGTGGGGGTTGGGATTAGAACCAATCAGTCAGTCGATTGTATTCATTGAGTGTTTACTGTGTGCAGAGCACTGTACTAAACGCTTGGGTGAGTCCCACATAGCAATAGACAGATTCCCTTACAGTTTAGTTGGGGGAGGAAGACATTGATATAGATGAATTAGATGAATTAGAGAAGCAGCGTGGCTCAGTGGAAAGAGCACGGGCTTTGGAGTCAGGGGTCATGGGTTCAAATCCCGACTTCGCCAACTGTCAGCTGTGTGACGCTGGGCAAGTCACTTAACTCCTCTGGGCCTCAGTTACCTCATCTGTAAAACGGGGATTAAGACTGTGAGCCCCTCGTGGGACAACCTGATCACCTTGTAACCTCCCCAGCGCTTAGAACAGTGCTTTGCACATAGTAAGCGCTTAATAAATGCCATTATTATTATTATTATTACTGTGAATAATGCCAGATATGTACATAAACATGTACATAGATATGTTCATCTGTAAAATGGGGATGAAGACTGTGAGCCCCACGTGGGACAACCTCATCACCTTGTATCCCCCCAGCGCTTAGAACAGTACTTTGCACATAGTAAGCGCTTAATAAATGCCATTATTATTATTATTATTATTATTATAAATGCTGTGGGACTGGAAGGTGGGATGAATAACAAGTTGGGCTGACACAGAAGGGAGTGGGGTACTTCCCAAGCGCTTAGTACAGTGCTCTGCACACAGTAAGTGCTCAATAAATACGACTGAATGAATGAAAGAAAGGAGGGCCTAGTCAGGGAAGGCTTCTTGGAGGAGATGGGCCTTCAATAAGGCTTTGAAAGAGGGGAGAGTCATTATTTGTCAGATTTGAGGAGGGAGGGCGTTCCAGGCCAAAGGTGGGAGGTGGGCGAGGGAGTGGTGGCCCACTGTGGAGTGGTGGCTCTCCCTCTTTTAGACTGTGAGCCCACTGTTGGGTAGGGACTGTCTCTATATGTTGCCAACTTGTACTTCCCAAGCGCTTAGTACAGTGCTCTGCACACAGTAAGCGCTCAATAAATACGATTGATTGATTGATTGATTGATTGGTGGCAATCAGTGAGAAGGTTAGCACTAGAGGAGTGAAGCGGTCTGGGTTGGAATATGAGAGTAGCCAGGTGAGATGGAAGGGGGCAAGAGGATGGACTGCTTTAAAGCCAATGATGAGGAGTTTCTGTTCGATGCAGAGGTGGATGGGCAACCAATAGAGATCCGTCACTTCTCTGTGCCTCAGTTTCCACATCTGTAAAATGGGGATTAAGACCGTAAGCCCCGTGTGGGACCCGGATTGCGTTCAACCTGATTTGCTTGTAATAATAATAATGATGGCATTTGTTAAGCGCTTACTACGTGCAAAGCACTGTTCTAAGCGCTGGGGGGTATACAAGGTGATCAGGTTGTCATTCATTCATTCATTCAATCGTATTTGTTGAGCGCTTACTGTGTGCAGAGCAATGTACTAAGCGCTTGGGAAGTACACGTCAGCAACATATAAAGACGGTTCCTACCCCACAACGGGCTCACTGTCTAGAAGGGGGAGACAGGCAGCAGAACAAAACATGTAGACAGGTGTCAAAATCGTGAGAACAAATAGAATTATAGCTATATAATAATAATAATGATGGCATTTATTAAGCACTTACTATGTGCAAAGCACTGTTCTAAGCGCTGGGGTGGCTACAAGGTGATCAGGTTGTCCCACGGGGGGCTCACAGTCTTAATCCCCATTTTACAGATGAGGCAACTGAGGCACAGAGAAGCTAAGTGACCTGCCCAAAGTCACACAGCTGACAATTGGCAGAGCCGGGATTCGAACCCATGAACTCTGACTCCAAAGCCCGGGCTCTTTCCACTGAGCCACGCTGCTTCCCATCATTAACAAAATAAATAGAACAGTAAATATGTACAAGTAAAATAGAGTAGTAACTCTGTACAAATACATACAAGTAATGATGGCATTTATTAAGCGCTTACTATGTGCAAAGCACTGTTCTAAGCGCTGGGGAGGTTACAATAATATCTATAATATCTAATAATATCTATCTATTTATTCATCTATGTATGTATGTATCTATCTATTCATTTATTAATTTTCAAGACGCCCTCAGGGCGAGTGTCCCACTTGGGGCTCACAGTCTTAATCCTCATTTGACAGATGAGGTAACTGAGGCTCAGAGAAGTTAAGTGACTTGCCCAAGGTCACACAGCAGACATGCGGCGGAGCCGGGATTCGAACCCATGACCTTGTACCCACCCCGGTGTTTAGAACAATGCCTGGCACAAAGTAAGCGCTTAATAAATGCCACAGTGATTATTATTATGGACAGGATCACCCAAAATCCCAGGTGGCACCTGTCAATCATATACCCCTGAGCCAATCAGGTTGGGCATCTAAAACAGAGTAAATATCTTGCCCCCATGAGGCAGCCAATACATTTCAAGCGCTCCTCAGAATTGCAACCAAATCCTTAGATTACAAACCTCCCATTACTGGATGGAAAACGAGATTCTGCCCTATTGCTGTAGCCTGTTGGTTATCAATTAATCAGTGAATAGAATTTATTATTATTATTATTATTATTATTAATAATGGTATTTGTTAAGTGCTTATTATGTATGTAATTAGGTTAATAATAATTATTGCGGTATTTGTTAAGCACTTACTATGTGCCAGGCACCGTACTAAGCACTGGAGTGGATACAAGCCAATTCAGTCGGACACAATCCCTGTCCCAGGTGGGGCTCACGGTCTCAATCCCCATTTTACAGATGAGGGAACTGAGGCACAGAGAAGTGAAGTGATTTGCCCAAAGTCACACATCTGACAAGCGGCGGAGGCTGGATTAGAACCCACGACCTCTGATTCCCAAGCCTGGGCTCTTGCCCTCTGAACCACGGTGCTTCTCTGAGTGAGACGGGAAGCTCATCCTTGTAGACTAGTAAACTAATTATGGGCAGGGAACATAACTAATCACTCTGTTGTATCGTACTCTCCCAAGCCCTTAGTACAGTGCTCTGAACATAGTAAGCGCTCAGTAAATATGACTGATTGCTTAACACGTGCCATACAGAATTCATTTGTTTTTAACTTGCCAGGAAGTTTGCTCACTGCTACTTGTATGCTTCAACAGAGGCAGAGCGAAATGAGGACTTCAAAACCACTTCTAGCAAGAAGCAGCATGGCTTAATAGAAAGACTATGGGTTTGGGAGTCAGAGGTGGTGGGTTCTAATCCTGCCTCCGCCACTTGTCAGCTGTGTGACTTTGGGCAAGTCACTTAACTTCTCTGGGCCTCAGTTCCCTCATCTGTAAAATGAGGATTAAGCCTGTGAGCCCCACATGGGACAACCTGATTATCTTGTATCTACCCCAGGGCTTAGAACAGTGCTTGGCGCATAGTAAGCATTTAACAAATACCATTATTATTATTATTCTCTGGGCCTCAGTGACCTCATTTGTAAAATGGGGTTGAAGCCTGTGAACCCCACGAGGGACAACCTGATTACCTTGTATCTACCTCAGCGCTTAGAACAGTGTTTGACACATAGTAAGCGCTTAACAAATACCATAATTATTAAGTATGAATGCTTCCTTTCCCACCACAGCCACAGCAGAAAAGAAAAGAGAAGGAGCGTGGCTCAGTGGGAAGAGCCCGGGTTTGGGAGTCAGAGGTTGTGGGTTCTAATCCCGGCTCCCCCACACGTCTGCTGTGTGACCTTGGGTAAGTCATTTAACTTCTCTGCACCTCAGTTACCTCATCTGTAAAATGGGGATTAAGACTGTGAGCCCCACTTGGTACAACGTGATCACCTTGTATCCCCCAGCGCTTAGAACAGTGCTTTGCACATAGTAAGCGCTTAACAAAATGCAATTATTATTATTATTATTAATAAAAGAAAGGGATGAGAAAGTTGTGTTCCGCAGCCTTATTGTAGTGTCAACTTGTACTTCCCAAGCGCTTAGTACAGTGCTCTGCACACAGTAAGCGCTCAATAAATGCGATTGATTGATTGATTGATTATGTATCGGGATAGCGGGAGTTCATAAATAAGCCACTAGGTGTCAGCACGACTCCACATCTTTTATTATTTTCTCTTTTCCTGTTACCTTTCCTAGTAATAAAAAATATTGTGGTTTTTTTTTATTAAGCCCTTACTATGTACCAGGCACTGTACTAAGCGCTGGGGTGGCCAGAAGTAAATCAGGTTGGACACAGTCCCTGTCCCTCACGGTGTTCACAGTCTTCATCCCCATTTTACAGATGAGGGAACTGAGGCCTATTCATTCATTCATTTGTATTTATTGAGTGCTTACTGTGTGCAGAGCACTGTACTAAGAGCTTGGAAAGTACAAGTTGGCACTACAATAAGGCTGCAGAGCACAACTTTCTTATCCCTTTCTTTTATTAATGATAATAATAATAATGGCATTTTGTTAAGCGCTTACTATGCGCAAAGCACTGTTCTAAGCGCTGGGGGATACAAGGTGATCACGTTGTTATTTATTGAGTGCTTACTGTGTGCAGAGCACTGTACTAAGAGCTTGGAAAGTACAATTCGGCAACTGAGAGGCTCCCTACCCAACAACGGGCTCACAGTCTAGAAGGGGGAGACGGACAACAAAACAATTAGACAGGCGTCAATACCATCAAAATAGATAAAACAGAGAAGTGACAGTGTGATCTAGTGGAAAGAGC
Organism: Tachyglossus aculeatus; assembly: GCF_015852505.1. NCBI lineage: Eukaryota > Metazoa > Chordata > Mammalia > Monotremata > Tachyglossidae > Tachyglossus > Tachyglossus aculeatus. Next base: position 10,381,303 of record NC_052070.1, read on the forward strand.
CCAGGTTTGGGAGTCAGAGGACGTGGGTTCTAATCCCGGTTCCGCCACTTGCCTGCTGTGTGACCTTGGGCAGGCCACTTAACTCTCTGTGCCTCAGTTCCCTCTTCTGTAAAATGAGGATTAAGGGTGTGAGCCCCACTTGGGACAACCTGATGACCTCGTATCTAACCCCAGAGCTTAGAACAGTGCTCGGCAATCAATCAATCAATCAATCAATCAATCAATCAATCGTATTTATTGAGCACTTACTGTGTGCAGAGCACTGTACTAAGCGCTTGGGAAGTACAAGTTGGCAACATATAGAGACAGTCCCTACCCAACAGTGGGCTCACAGTCTAGAAGGGGGAGACAGAGAACAAAACCAAACATACTAACAAAATAAAATAAATAGAATAGATATGTACTCTGTCCTAATCCTCCTCGACCTCTCAGCTGCCTTTGACACTGTGGCCCACCCCCTTCTCCTCAACATGCTATCTGACCTTGGCTTCACAGACTCCGTCCTCTCCTGGTTCTCCTCTTATCTCTCCGGTCGTTCTTTCTCAGTCTCTTTTGCAGGCTCCTCCTCCCCCTCCCATCCCCTTACTGTGGGGGTTCCCCAAGGTTCAGTGCTTGGTCCCCTTCTGTTCTCAATCTACACTCACTCCCTTGGTGACCTCATTCGCTCCCACGGCTTCAACTATCATCTCTACGCTGATGACTCCCAGATTTCCATCTCTGCCCCTGCTCTCTCCCCCTCCCTCCAGGCTCGCATCTCCTCCTGCCTTCAGGACATCTCCATCTGGATGTCCGCCCGCCACCTAAAGCTCAACATGTCGAAGACTGAGCTCCTTGTCTTCCCTCCCAAACCTTGCCCTCTCCCTGACTTTCCCATCTTTGTTGACGGCACTACCATCCTCCCTGTCTCACAAGCCAGTAACCTTGGTGTCATCCTCGACTCCGCTCTCTCATTCACCCCTCACATCCAAGCCGTCACCAAAACCTGCCGGTCTCAGCTCCGCAACATTGCCAAGATCCGCCCTTTCCTCTCCATCCAAACCGCTACCCTGCTAATTCAAGCTCTCATCCTATCCCGTCTGGACTACTGCACTAGCCTTCTCTCTGATCTCCCATCCTCGTGTCTCTCTCCACTTCAATCCATACTTCATGCTGCTGCCCGGATTATCTTTGTCCAGAAACGCTCTGGGCATATCACTCCCCTCCTCAAAAACCTCCAATGGCTACCGATCAATCTGCGCATCAGGCAGAAACTCCTCACCCTGGGCTTCAAGGCTGTCCATCCATCCCCTGGCCCCCTCCTACCTCCCCTCCCTTCTCTCCTTCTCCAGCCCAGCCCGCACCCTCTGCTCCTCCACCACTAATCTCCTCACTGTACCTCGCTCTCGCCTGTCCCGCCGTCGACCCCCGGCCCACGTCCTCCCCGGGGCCTGGAATGCCCTCCCTCTGCCCCTCCGCCAAGCTAGCTCTCTTCCTCCCTTCAAGGCCCTGCTGAGAGCTCACCTCCTCCAGGAGGCCTTCCCAGACTGAGCCCCTTCTTTCCTCTCCCCCTCGTCCCCCTCTCCATCCCCCCGTCTTACCTCCTTCCCTTCCCCACAGCACCTGTATATATGTATATATGGTTGTACATATTTATTACTCTATTTATTTATTTATTTATTTATTTTACTTGTACATTTCTATCCTACTTATTTTATTTTGTTGGTATGTTTGGTTCTGTTCTCTGTCTCCCCCTTTTAGACTGTGAGCCCACTGTTGGGTAGGGACTGTCTCTATGTGATGCCAATTTGTACTTCCCAAGCGCTTAGTACAGTGCTCTGCACATAGTAAGCGCTCAATAAATACGATTGATTGATTGATTGATTGATTGATTGATTGATATGTACAAGTAAAATAAATAAATAGAGTAATAAATATGTACAAACATATATACATATATACAGGTGTACATATTCACCTCAGTGCTTATTACAGTGCCTGGCGCATAGTGAGCGCTTGACAAATTCATTCATTCATTCAATCGTATTTATCGAGCGCTTACTATGTGCAGAGCACTGGACCAAGCGCTTGGGAAGTACAAGTTGGCAACATAGAGAGCCGGTCCCCACCCAACGACGGGCTCACAGTCTAGAAGGGGGAGACAAACAAAACAAAACATGTGGGCAGGTGTCAAATCTGTGAGCCCACTGTTGGGTAAGGACCGTCTCTATATGTTGCCAACTTGGACTTCCCAAGCACTTAGTACAGTGCTCTGCACACAGTAAGCCCTCAATAAATACGATTGAATGAATGAATGAAAGTCATCAGAACAAATAGAAGTAAAGCTAGGTGCACATCATTAACAAAATAAATAGCAGCGTGGCTCGGAGGAAAGAGCCCGGGCTTTGGAGTCAGAGGTCATGGGTTCGAATTACGGCTCCGCCAACGGTCAGCTGTGTGACTTTGGGCAAGTCACTTAACTTCTCTGGGCCTCAGTTACCTCATCGGTAAAATGGGGATTAAAACCGTGAGCCCCCCGTGGGACAACCTGAGTACATAGTAAGTGCTTAACAAATGCCATAATAATAGGTGAACCGACTTGCCCAAAGCCACACAGCAGACAAGTGGTGGAGCCGGGATCAGAACTCATGACCTTCTGATTCCTGGGCCTGGGCTCTATCCATTATGCATGCTGCTTCGTACACTGAGAAGCAGCGTGGCTCAGTGGAAAGAGCACGGGCTTTGGAGTCAGAGGTCATGGGTTCAAATCCCGGCTCCACCAATTGTCAGCTGTGTGACTTTGGGGAAGTCACTTAACTTCTCTGTGCCTCAGTTACCTCATCTGTAAAGTGGGGATGAAGACTTTAAGCCCCCGTGGGACAACCTGATCACCTTGTAACCTCCCCAGTGCTTAGAACAGGGATTTGCACATAGTAAGCGCCTAATAAATGCCATCAATATTACTTGGGTGAGCGAACCCTATAGAAAAGCATTCATTCATTCATTGTCAGTCAATCATATCTATTGAGTGCTTCCTGTGTGCAGAGCACTGTATTAAGCGCTTAGGAGAGTACAATATAAGTACAGTGCTCTGCACACAGGAAGCACTCAGTAGGGACCGTCTCTATATGTTGCCAATTTGTACTTCCCGAGTGCTTAGTACAGTGCTCTGCACACAGGAACTGCTCAATAAATGCAATTGAATGAATGAATAAATACGATTGAATGAATAAACAGATACATTCCCTGCCTACAACGAGCTGACAGTCTAGAGGGGGAGACAGACATAATAGAAAGAAAGAAAGAAATTACAGATATGGACAGAAGTACATAAGATATGTACATAAACACAATGGCTCAGTCAAGGAGGTGGAGAAGCGTTCATTTTTACGCTAAGGAAAGGACTGTGGGAGGGAGGAGGGAGGAGCGGGAGGGTGTATTTAATTTTTATTTTTTAATGGTATTTGCTAAACGTTTACTATGTGCCAGGCACTGCACTAAGTACTGAGGTACGTACAAGCTGATCAGGTTGGGCACAGTTTATGTCCCACATGGGGCTCACAGTCTTAATCCCCATTTTACAGCTGAGGTAACTGAGGCACAGAGAAGTGAAGTGACTTGCCCCAAGTCACAGAGCAGGCAAGCAGCGGAGCCAAGATTATTATAGACTGTGAGCCCACTGTTGAGTAGGGACCGTCTCTATATGTTGCCAACCTGTACTTCCCAAGCGCTTAGTACAGGGCTCTGCACACAGTCAGTGCTCAATAAATACAATTGAATGAATGAATGAATTAATTAATTAATTAATAATAATAATAGTAGTAGTAGTTATTAAGCACTTACAATGTACTAAGCGTTGGGGTAGATACAAGGTAAGGAGATTGTCCCACATGGGCCCTACAGTTTTAACCCCCATTTTATAGATGAGATAACAGAGGCCCAGAGAAGTGAAGTGACTTGCCCAAGGTCACACTGTGGACAAGTGTCAGGGCTGGGATCCCTTCTGACTCCCAGGCTTGTGCTCTATCCACTGGGCCACACTGCTTCTCCTTGCCCCCTACTTGCCCCGTGACTCAGTGGAAAGAGCACGGGCTCGGGAGTCGGAGGTCATGGGTTCAAATCCCGGCTCCGCCACTTAGCTGTGTGACCTTGGGCAAGTCACTTAACTTCTCTGTGCCTCAGTTACCTCATCTGTAAAATGGGGAGGAAGACTGTGAGCCCCATGTGGGACAACCTGATCATCTTGTATCCCCCAAGCACTTAGAACAGTGCTTTGCACATAGTAAGCACTTAAAAAATACTATTATTATTACAAATTAATACACACACACACACACAAACACACGCTCAATTCTAGAAGAAATTCACACTTGTTTAGCTTTTGTTTGAATTGAGACTAAGTCCCAACAGGCGCTAACCAAATATATTTTTAGCACGTGTATATTTAGCTTGAGAGCCACTCTCCCTAGTGAGATGATTTCTAGAGGCCTGAAATGGAAAACCCACATTTTTGTTCAAAGTAATCTTTGGGGCGGGGATGTAGTTTAACAGCATATGAATACTTCATCTCTGAGAAAAGGGTGCATGCTGGGGAATAGTGGAGAAGAGAGCTGATGTGAAATACGAAGAAAGTTGGTGGAGGGCCTTGAAGCCAATGGGAAAGTGCTTCATTTATTTATTCAATCGTATTTATTGAGCACTTACCGGGTGCAGAGCACTGTACTAAGCGCTTGGGAAGTACAAGTCGGCAACATATAGAGACAGTCCCTACCCAATAACGGGCTCACAGTCACAGTCCTGCCCCCTCTCCATCCCCCCCACCTTACCACCTTCCCTTCCCCACAGCACCTGTATATATGTATATATGTTTGTACGGATTTATTACTCTATTTATTTATTTATTTTACTTGTCCATATCTATTCTATTTATTTTATTTTGTTAGTATGTTTGGTTTTGTTCTCTGTCTCCCCCTTTTAGACTGTGAGCCCACTGGTGGGTAGGGACTGTCTCTATATGTTGCCAATTTGTACTTCCCAAGTGCTTAGTACGGTTCTCTGCACATAGTAAGCGCTCAATAAATACGATTGATGATGATAGGAGGGGAAGACAGATAACGAAACAGAACATGTGGACGGGTGTCAAAACTGTCAGAATAAATAGAATTATAGCTCTATGCACATCAGAGCCAGGTTCGAATCCTGGCTCTGCCACTTGTCAGCTGTGTGACCTTGGGCAAGTCACTTCACCTCTCTGAGCCTCAGTTCCCTCATCTGCAAAATGGCGATTAAGACTGTGAGCCCCCCGTGGGACAACCTGATCACCTTGTATCCCCCCAGTGCTCAGAACAGTGCTTTGCACATAGTAAGTGCTTAACAAATACCATTATTATTATTATTATTATTAATAATAATAAAATAAATAGAGTAGTAAATATGTACAAGTAAAATAGAGTAACAAATCTGTACAAATCTATACAAGTGCTGTGGGGAGGGGAAGGAGGTAGGGCGGGGGGCAGCGAGGGGGAAGTGGAGAGGAAAAAGGGAGCTCAGCAACCAGGCAGGATTCACTTAAGTGCTTAACAAATACCAGCATTATTTTTTTGGCATGTGGGGTGGCGTCTCAGTGGTAATAATAATAATAATAATAATAATAATAATAATAATAATAATAATAATAATAGCATTTGTTAAGCGCTTACTATGTGCCAAGCACTGTTCTAAGCGCTGGAGGGGATACAGGGTGATGAGGTTGTCTCCCGGGGGGCTCCCAGTGTTCATGCCCATTAGACAGATGAGGTGACTGAGGCCCGGGGCAGGGAGATGAGCTGTGTGTGCGGCGCAGTGGTATTTATTGAGTGCTTACTATGTGCACAGAGTTTTACTAAGCACTGGGGCGAGTATGACAGAATTAGCATGTCATAATGGACAGAGCACAGGCCTGGGAGTCGGAAGGTCATGGGTTCTAATTCCGGCTCGGCTACTTTTCTGCTGTGTGGCCTTGGGCAAGTCATTTAACTTCTCTGAGCCTCAGTTCCCTCATCTGTAAAATGGGGATGAAGACTGTGAACCCCGCATGGCCAACCTGATCATCTTGTATCCCCCCAGCGCTTAGAACAGTGCTTTGCACCTAATAAGCACTTAACAAATGCCATTATTATTATTATTATTATTATTTAATTTCTCTGTGCCTCAGTTACCTCATCTGTAAAATGGGAATTAAGACTGTGAGCCCCATGAGGGACAGGGACTATGTCCAACCCGATTTGCTTGTATCCACTCCAGCGCTTAGTACATTGTCTGGCACATAGTAAGTGCTTAATGGATACCATAATTTAGTAATTTTTTTTTATTTAGCAGATGTTCCCTGTCCATAATGGAAGCAAGAGCCCTTCTCCGACTAAGCCATTTTTTCAATTAATCAATCAATCAATCATATTTATTAATCAATTAATCATATTGAGAAGTAGTGTGGCTCGGTGGAAAGAGCACAGTCTTGGGAGTCAGAGGTCCCACATGGGACAACCTGATCACCTTGTATCCCTCCAGCGCTTAGAACAGTGCTTCACACATAGTAAGCGCTTAACAAATGCCATTATTATTATTATTATTAAGTGCTTACTGTGTGCACTTTGTGCAGAGCACTGGACTGAATGCGTGAGAGAAGACAGAATAACAAAGTTGCTAGACATATTTTCTGCCCACAATGGGCTTACAGTCTAGAGGGCGAGTCAGATAATAATAATAATATTAATGGTATTGGTTAAGCACTATGTGCCAAGCACTGTTCTAAGCACCAAGGTAGATACAAGGTAATCAGGTTGTCCCTTCGTGGGGCTCACAGTCTTAATCCCCATTTTACAGATGAGGTAACAGAGGCACAGAGAAGTCAAGTGAGTTGTCACAGAGTGGACAAGTGGCGGAGTCGGGACTAGAACCCATGACCTCTGACTCCCAAGCCTGGGTTCTTTCCACTAAGCCACGCTGCTTCTCATAAGATATTAATAGGATATTAATAGGAATTACAGATATTAATAGGAATAAACAAGTAACAGATTTGAACATAAGTGCTGTGGGGCTGAGAGAGCGGGGTGAAGAAAGGGAGCAAATCCAAGTGCAAGGGTGATGCAGAAGGGAGTGGGAGAAGAGGAAATGGGGACTTAGCAAGGAAGACCTCTTGGAGGAGGTGTGTTTTCTCTGACTCCCTCTTCCTTCTGTGGCATTTATGCACTTCACTTCTCTTGTCACTACACATGTCTGGGCCTCAGTTCCCTCATCTATAAAATGGGGATTGAGACTGTGAGCCCCACCTGGGACAGGGACTGTGTCCAACCTGATTTGCTCGTATCCACCCCACTACTTAGTACAGTGCCTGGCACATAGTAAGCCCTTAATAAATACCATTATTATTATTATTATGCATTTGGATTTGTGACCTTTGGGCATTTACTATTCACCCACCCCACCTTCAACCTGACAACAATTATGATCATATCTGTCGATTATATGCTATAAATGATTAATTTATATTAATGTATGCCCCCCCTTCTAAACTGTAAGCTTGTTGGGGGCAGGTAACTTGTCTACCGGTTGTTGTAGTGTACTCTCCAAAGTGCTTAGTGCAGTGCTCTGCACACAGAAAGCTCTCAACAGATACCACTGACCTTGCTTTCAATTCATCCATCCATTCATTCAATTATACTATTGAGCGCATACTGTGTGTGCAGCACTGTACTAAGTGCTTGCGAGAGGATGATATAAAAATAAGCAGGCACATTCCCTGCCCATAACGAACTTACAGTCTAGATGGGGGAGACATATATTAACATAAATAAATAAATCAATAACAGATGGGGACATAAGTGGTGTGGAGCTGGGAGGGGGGATGAATAAAGGGAGCAAATCGGGGTGATGCAGAAGGGAGGGGGAGATGAGGAAAAATGGGACTTAGTTGGGGAAGGCCTCTTGGAGGAGATGGGCCTTCCAAAAAGTTTTGAAGGGGGAAGGTCTCCTCTTGCCTCCAGCGCTTAGCACACAGCTTTATTATTATTATTGCTATTACATTTGTTAAGTGCCTATTAAGTCTCAAGAACGATTGAGAAGCAGAGTGGTCTTGTGGCCAGGTCAGAAGTCAGAAGATCATGGGTTCTAATCCTAGCTCCACCACTTGTCTGCTGTGTGACCCTGGGCAAGTCACTCCCCTTCTCCAGGTCTCAGTTCCCTCATCTGTAAAATGGGGATTAATAATGATAATAATAATAATAATAATAATAATAATAATGGCATTTGTTAAGTGCTTACTATGTGCAAAGCACTGTTCTAAGCACTGGGGAAGATACAAGGTGATCAGATTGTCCCACGTGGGGCTCACAGTCTTAATCCTCATTTTACAGATGAGGTAACTGAGGCCCAGAGAAGTTAAGTGACTTGCCTAAAGTCTCACAGCTGACAATTGGCGGAGCTGGGATTTGAACCCATGACTTCTGACTCCAAAGCCCGTGCTCTTTCCAAAGAGCCATGCTGCTTAGATTGTGAGCCCTATGTGGGACAGGGACTATGTCCAACCCGATTTTCTTGTATTTACCCCAGTGCTTAGAACAATGCCTGGTACATAGAAAGTTCTAAACAAATACTATTTGTTGTCTGCCTCCCCCGTTTAGACTGTGAGCCCACTGTTGGGTAGGGACTGTCTGTATATGTTGCCAACTTGGACTTCCCAAGCGCTTAGTACAGTGCTCTGCACACAGTAAGCACTCAATAAATACGATTGATTGATTGATTGATTAATAAGCACTGTTCTAAGCTCTGGGTTAGGTACAGGTTAGTCAAGTTGTAACAGTCCTGATCCCTCATGGGGCTCACAGTCCAAATTGAAGCGGAGAAGATGTATTTAATCCTTATTTTACAGAGGCACAAGAGGAGGTAAGTGACTTGCCCAAAGTTACACAGCAATCAATTGGCAGAGTCAGGATTAGAACCCAGGTCCTCTGACTCCCAAGCCTCTACTCCTTCCACCAGGTTATGCTGCTCGGCAGCTTAATAAATACCACAATTATTATTATTGTAATTGTTACTATTTATTATTAATCAATACCTGGTTGTCATTGAGCACTTGTGCAAAGCACTGTACTAAGCTCTTGGGAGTGCACAACAGAATTGGCAGACACTTCCACTGCCCATAATTAACAATTAATTATTTAAATAATTAACAATTATCATTACTGTTAGGTGGAGAATGATGACGCTCTTTAAATGGATTTTCTCAGCACTGAGAGTTTTTTCCTTGGTGAGGATTTTTGGGAAGAGCATTGTCTCTTTCAGGTCATGAGGAGGTGGCTTAGCGCATCACATCCCTTTGGTGCATATGTGGCCACAGTGCAAAAAAGACGAATATGGTGAAATGTTTATTCAATCTCCCAGAGCAGAATAGAAACGTCTGTTCACTGAAAGGAGAGAAACTCGGAGGCACACGTTCCTGAGACCAGGAATTTCAATTGTTTTTTTTTATTATTATTATCATTCGGAGAAGTTAAGTCCGGGAAGGACACCAGTTGAATGATAACATACCACTCGAATAGGTGGACGAACAAGCTACCATTCATTGATAACGGTGCAGAGGGAGAAATAGATGTTTATACTGAAGGACAGTGTTTGTGTCTTTCAGATATGTGTCTTTCATTTAGTTCTATTTTCTCCTGGTGAGTAATGTTATTATAACACTTTTCTTTAGTTCAAGGTAATTAATGTTCAGGATGTAAAAAAAGAAAAAAACCCCTATAGCTGCCTAAAGTAGTATAGTGTTCATACGATTGTGGACTCTTGCTTTCACAAATGATGATGATGATGGTATTTGTTAAGTGCTTACTATATGCCAAGCACTGTTCTAAGTGCTGGGGTAGATACAAGGTAATGAGGTTGTCTCAGGTGGGGCTCACAGTCTTATTCCCCATTTTACAGATGAGGGAAGTGAGATACAGAGAAGTTAAGTGACTTGCCCAAAGTCACACAGCTGACAAGTGGTGAAGCCGGGATTAGAACCTATGACTTCAGACTCCCGAGCCCAGGCTCTTGTCACTGAGCCTCGCTGCTTCTCCGTTTGTCGCCCTGAGGATCACAGATGGTTCCAGAAACTAATGTAATAATGGCATTTGTTAAGCGCTTACTATGTGCAAAGCACTGTTCTAAGCGCTGGGAGGGGATACAAGGTGATCAGGTTGTCCCACATGGGGCTCACAATCTTAATCCCCATTTTACAGATGAGGGAACTGAGGCTCAGAGAAGTTAAGTGACTTGCCCGAGGTCACACAGCAGACATGTGGCAGAGCCGGGATTCAAACCCATGATCTCTGACTCCCAAGCCCGGGCTCTTTCCACTGAGCCACGCTGCTTCTCTAGTGAGCAGCTCTCTTCTGGTGATGGTGGTTTTACATTTTCCTACCAGTCAGTGGTATTTATTGAGCACTTACTCTGTGCGGAGCACTGTACCAGGCGCTTGGGAAAGCCCAATACAACAGAATTAGTGGACAGGTTCCCTGCCCATAACGAGCTACAATCCTGACGAACGGCATGAGCTTCCTTGTCCTCTGAATTCCTAACAAGGAGCCCATCCCTCTTGAGGGCCCCTCTCCTTCAAGAGGCCTTCCTTGACTAAGCCCTAGAAGCAGCGTGGCTCAGTGGAAAGAGCACGGGCTTTGGAGTCAGAGGTCATGGGTTCAAATGCCGATTCTGCCAATTGTCAGCCGTGTGACTGTGGGCAAATCACTTAACTTCTCTGGGCCTCAGTTCCCTCATCTGTAAAATGAGGATTAAGACTGTGAGCCCCACGTGGGACAACCTAATCACCTTGTATCCCCCCAGCACTTAGAACAGTGCTTTGCACATAGTAAGCACTTAACAAATACCATAATCATTATTATTATTATTCCACTCCCTTCTGCGTCACCCTGACTTTCTCCCTTTATTCATCCCCCCGCTCCCAGCCCCACACCACTTATGTCTATATCTGTCATTTATTCATTTAAATAAATGTCTGTCTCCCTCTCTGAACTTTAAACTTGTTGCGGGAGGGGAATGTATCTGTTATATTGTGTACTCTCCCAAGCGCTTAGTACAGTGCTCTGCACACAGTAAGCTCTCAATAAATACGATTGACTGACTGACCAACTCCCAGGCCTGTGCTCTATCCAGTAGGCAATTTTTCTTCTCCTGGAAACACTATGTAATTGTAGCTTCACCAACATGGCTTGCTCCTGGTTTTCCTCTTACCTTATTGCTATTATTATTATTCTTACGGTATTTGTTAAACACTTACTTTGTGTTAAGCCCTGCTCTAAGCTCTGGGGTAGATACAAGTTAATCAGGTGGACACAGTCCTTATCCATCAACATATTTATTGAATGCCTACTATGTGTAGAGCACTGTACTAAGAGCTTGGGTGAGTATATTTTCAGCTGTGTGAATTGCCAGCTGTGTGACTTTGGGCAAGTCACTTAACTTCTCTGGGCTTCAGTTACCTCATCTGTAAAATGAGGATGAAGACTGTGAACTCCTCATGGGACAACCTGATCACCTTGTAACCTCCCCAGTGCTTAGAACAGTGATTGCACATAGTAAGCGCTTAATAAATGCCCTCATTATTGTTATTTATTTACAATATACCAGAGTTGGTAGACACAATCCCTGCCTACATGGGGCTCACAGTAGGCAGGAGTAACGTTTAATCACCATTTTAATAATAATAATAAAAGTGATATTAATAATGGTACTTGTTAAGCGCTTACTATATGCCAAGCACTGTTCGAAGTGCTGGGGTTATGCTATTGATGCCTATCTACTTGCTTTGTTTTGTTGTTTGTCTCCCCCTTCTTGACTGTGAGCCTGTTGTTAGGTAGGGACTGTCTCTGTCGCTAAATTGTACTTTCCAAGCCCTTAGTACAGTGCTCTGCACACAGTAAGTGCTCAATAAATATGATTGAATGAATGAACTGAAAGAATGGGGTTGATACAAGTTAATCAGTTGGGCACAGTTCCTGTCCCGCATTGGGCTCACACTCTTAATCCCCGTTTTTTACAGATGAGGTAACAGGCCCAGAGAAGCAAAGTGACTTGCCCAAGGTCACACAGCAGACAAGTTTGAGAGGGATGGCGGGATTAGGACCCAAGCCCTGGGACACCCAGGCCCTTATTCTACCCACTACACCCTACTGCCTCTCTACGGCTGCTGTTTCTCAGATTCTTTTATTGACTTCTCTCTGCCTCTTACCCGTAAGGACCTTATACTCTCTCAGAGATCTCATTCACTCCCAACTACCATCTTTACATAGGTGGCTCCCAAATAATAGTAATAATTATGGTCCAGTTAAGCGCTTACTATCTGCCAAGCATTTTTCTAAGCGCTGGAGTAGATAGAAGTTCATGAGGTTGGACACAGTCCCTGTCCCACATGGGGCTTTGAAGAGTGCAGGAAACAACTTGTTAAGTTTAAATGTCCTTCGGCAGCTATCGCTTCTTGTGATAGCGAGCAGCCAGACAGATTGTTTCTAAGCCAAGACCAACTGTCGACGCATCCGAAACGGGTTCCAGGGGAGATGCCTTCTGAGAACAGAAGACAAAGCAGCTGGAATTGATAGATTAGGATAATCAGGCGGAAGAAGCTGGATGTAAGGGTCAACAAGCCTTGTATAAAAGCCGGGAAAAAGTCCTGTTGCCACTGTTCACTGTCCTCTGAGGGGAAGGCAGAGACAGCCCAGGCCCAAGGAAATGCTTAGGCCGGGAATGTCCATGCAGGTCTGGCTTTTTAAGAACTTGAACACCGAACGGGGCTGATCATCTCAGAGTAGGAAAGCATGGTGTAGTAGATGGAGACCGGGCCTGAGAGTTAGAGGGTCATGGGGTCTAATCCTGGCTCTGCCACGGGTCTGCTGTGTGATCTTGGGAAAGTCTAGGCCTTCCCAGACTGAGCCCCATCCTTCCTCTCCCCCTCCTCCCCCTCTCCATCCACCCCCACCTTACCTCCTTCCCTTCCCCACAGCACCTGTATATATGTACATATGTACGTGTTTATTACCCTATTTATTTATTTATTTTACTTGTACATATTTATTTTACTTATTTTATTTTGTTAATATGTTTTGTTTTGTTCTCTGTCTCCCCCTTCTAGACTGTGAGCCCACTGTTGGTAGGGACCGTCTCTATATGTTGCCAACTTGTACTTCCCAAGCACTTAGTACAGTGCTCTGCACACAGTAAGTGCTCAATAAATACGATTGAATGAATGAATGAAAGTCACTTCACTTCTCTGGGCCTCAGTTACCTCATGTGGAAAATGGGGATTGACTGTGGCCCCCAAGAGAAGCAGCCTGGCATAGTGGATAGAGCCCGGGCCTGGGAGCCAGAGGGTCATGGATTCTAATCCTGGTTCTGCTGCTTGTCATCTCCCCCTTCTAGAGTGTGAGCCTGCTGTTGGGTAGGGACCATCTCTATATGTTGCCAACTTGTACTTCCCAAGCGCTTAGTACAGTGCTCTGCACACAGTAAGCGCTCAATAAATATGATTGAATGAATGAATGAATGCTGTATGACTTTGGTCAAGTCACTTCACTTCTCCAGGCTTCAGTTTCCTCATCTGTAAAATGGGGATTGAGACTCTGAGCCCCATGTGGGACAGGGACTGTGTCCAACCCAATTTGCTTGTATCCACCCCAGTGCTTATATGTATATATGTATATATAATAATAATAATAATAATAATGATAGCATTTATTAAGCGCTTACTATGTGCAAAGCACTGTTCTAAGCGCTGGGGAGGTTACAAGGTGATCAGGTTGTCCCCCGGGGGGCTCACAGTCTTAATCCCCATTTTACAGATGAGGTAACTGAGGCGCAGAGAAGTGAAGTGACTTGCCCAAACTCACACAGCTGACAAGTGGTGGAGACGGGATTCGAACCCATGACCTCTGACTCCAAAGCCCGGGCTCTTTCCACTGAGCCACGCTGCTTCTCCAATAAATATGATTGAATGAATGTACTTCTCTACATGTACTTCACTGCTTCTCTATAATAATAACTATGACATTTACTGAGCGCTGACTATGTGCAAAGCACTGTTCTAAGCGCTGGGGAGGATACAAGGTGATCAGGTTGTCCCATGGGGGGCTCACAGTCTTAATCCCCATTTTACAGATGAGGTAACTGAGGCCCAGAGGAGTGAAGTGACTTGCCCAAAGTCACACAGCTGACAAGTGGTGGAGCCGGGATTTGAACCCACGACCACTGACTCCAAAGCCCGGGCTCTTTACACTGAGCTACGCTGCTTTTTTTTATATGTTTTTATATGTTTGTATATATTCATTAATCTATTTATTTATTTATTTATTTATCTTACTTGTACATATCTATTCTATTTATTTTATTTTGTTAGTATGTTTGGTTTTGTTCTCTGTCTCCCCCTTTTAGACTGTGAGCCCACTGTTGGGTAGGGACTGTCTCTATATGTTGCCAATTTGTACTTCCCAAGCGATTAGTACAGTGCTCTGCACATAGTAAGTGCTCAATAAATACGATTGATGATGATGATGATGATGATGATGATGCTTAGTACAGTGCCTGGTATATAGTAAGCACTTAATGAATACCATTATTATTATTATAATGTGGGACAGGGATCATGTCCAGCTCGATTTGCTTGTATCCACCCCAGTGCTTAGTACAGTGCCTGGCACATAGAAGCACTTAAATACCATTGTTATTATTATTATTATTATTATTATTATTATTATTATTATGTAGAACAGGGACTATGTCCAACATGATTTGCTTGTATCCTCCCCAGTGCTTAGTACAGTCCCTGGCACATAGTAAGTGCTTAACAAATGCCATTATTATTATTATTTGGGACAGGGGCTGTGTCCAATCTGATTTGCTTGTATACACCCCAGCACCTGCTACGGGGCCTGGCACGTAGGACGCTCTTAATAAATATCATCATCATTATTATTATTATTATTATGACGGTTGGGCGGGGTAGAGTTGTGTTCTTTACTATAGCTGAATCTTTGCCTATCTATTGATTGCTAACTGCAAAGTATCTAGTTTCCAACTAAACTATGGTGGTCATTCCCTTGGTGGCCCCAAGACACGAACTTTCTAATATAATCTCGGGTAATGAGTTGGCCCACCTCTCAGGGTCACACCTGGAGAGTTTCCAGTTCTCTACCAGTCTCGACCATGGGAGGGAGAGTCAAGTAGAGGCCTATCCATTCCATCCCTAGTTTGGGCAGTGGCTAGCAAGTGGAAGGCCAACTGAACTCTTCATCTTCCCTCTCAAATAATAATAATTGTGGTTTTTGTTAAGCACTGACTATGTGCCAGGCACTGCACTAAACTCTGGGGTGGATTCAAGAAAATTGGGCGGGACACAGTCTTTGTCCCCCAGAGAGCTCACAGTCTTCATCATCATCATCATCAATCGTATTTATTGAGCACTTACTATGTGCAGAGCACTGTACTAAGCGCTTGGGAAGTACAAATTGGCAACATATAGAGACAGTCCCTACCCAACAGTGGGCTCACAGTCTAAAAGGGGGAGAGTCTTAATTCCCATTTTACAAATGATTGTGGTATTTGTTAGAGAAGCAGCGTGGCTCAGTGGAAAGAGCATGGGCTTTGGAGTCAGAGGTAAGGGGTTCGAATCCTGGCTCCGCCACATGTCTGCTGTGTGACTTTGGGCAAGTCATTTAACTTCTCTGTGCCTCAGTTACCTCATCTGTAAAATGGGGATTAAGATTGTGAGCCCCACGTGGGACAACTTGATCCCATTATATCCCCCCCAGTGCTTAGAACAGTGCTTTGCACATAGTAAGTGCTTAACAAATGCCATTATTATTATTATTATTAAACGCTTACTATGTGTCAGGCATTGTACTAAGCATTGGAGTAGATACAAAATAATTGGGTTGTACACAGTCCCTGTCCCACATGGGGCTCACAGTCTTAATCCCCATTTGACAGATGAGGGAACCGAGGCCCAGAGAATGAAGTGATTTGCCCAAGGTCACAAAGCAAGCAAGTGGCAGAACTGGGATTAGAACCCAGGTCCTTCTGACTCTCAGGCCCGTGCTCTACCCAATTAGCCACGTTACCCATCCCTTTCTCTCCAAATAGTCACCACCCTTTCCCATCTAGCCTGGTCTTGTCAAATGACAATAATGATGATAATAATAACAATTACCTTGTTTGTTAAGGGCTTAGCACTGTTCTAAAGCACTGAGGTAGATACAAGGTAATGAGGATGGATACAGTCCCTGTCCTACGTGGGGCTCAAAGTCTCAATCCCCATTTTACAGTTGAGGTAATGGAGGCACAGAGAAGTGATTGAGGTAATGGAGGCACAGAGAAGTGATCTGCCCAAGGCCACACAGCAGACAACTGGTGAAGCCAGGATTAGAACCCATGATCTTCTGACTCCCAGACTGGGGCTCTATCCACTACAACATGATCACTGCTCTTCAAAAATCTCCGATGGTTACTCGTGGTCTTTGTAATTTAGTATTTATGGTATATGTACACCGCTTACTGTGTGATGAGAACTGTGCTAAGCTCTGAGGTAGATACGAGCTAATCAGGCCACAAGCAGTTCCTGTTC
The DNA here is from genome assembly GCF_015852505.1 of Tachyglossus aculeatus. Taxonomy (NCBI): domain Eukaryota; kingdom Metazoa; phylum Chordata; class Mammalia; order Monotremata; family Tachyglossidae; genus Tachyglossus; species Tachyglossus aculeatus. Next base: position 10,397,918 of record NC_052070.1, read on the forward strand.
CACTTGGGGCTCACAGGCTAATCGAGTCCCCATTTTAGAGATGAGGAAAGTGAGGCAGAGAGAAGGGAAGTGCCTTGCCCAGGACACCCTGAAGAGAAGTGACAGAGCCGGGATTAGAACCCAGGTCCTCTGAGTCCCAGGCCTGGGTTCAAAACCACTAGACTGACCTGCTTTAAGGCTCTTGATCTTCTCTCTCTCCTACTTTTCCACTCTTCATTTCTTCCAAGCTCATTCCATGGTGCCTTGTTCCTGATTCTCCCACGACCAGCCCCTTCCTTCCCGCTTCAAATCCACCAGACCCTTTGCGCTTCCCATTTCTGAAGCTTTTCTGAAACTCCCCCCATCCCCGAGAAGCTCTCCCTGATCGATTTTTCTTCTCCCCCCAGGTCACCTCCTGGCTCCCATCATCTCAGTACTTATAGATCGATTGATTCCTTTAATTATATTCTTTGATTTATTCATTCTCTGTCTAGTCTTGTTCTTTACAGTCATCTCTGTGGCGTTCCCTTTTCCCTCCCTTCCTATTGAAAGTGTTCCAGTGCCTGCCTTAGAATTGTAATACGATATTGTTTGCCTGTCTGTTTTATGGTACTTAATAATAATTATAGTATTTAAGCACTTTGTGCTAAGCACTGTTCTAAGCCTTGGGGTAGATACGGGGTAATCACGTTGTCCCACGTGGGACTCACACTTTTAATCCCCTTTATACGGATGAGGTAACTGAGGCACAGAGAAGTTAAGTGACTTGCCCAAGGTCACACAGCAGAAAAGCGGCAGAGCCGGGATTAGAACCCACAACCTCTGACTCCCAAGCCCAGGCTCTTTCCACTGAACCATGCTGCTTGTTAAGCTCTTACTATGTGTCAAACACTGTTCTAAGCGTTGGGGTAGTTACACGTCAATTAAGTCAGGACACAGTCCCTGTCCCGTAAGGGACTCCTAATCTTAAATGGAAGGGAGAAACATCATGGGCTAACAATAATAATAATGATAATTCTGGTATTTGTTAAGCCCTTACTATGTGCCAGGCACTGTATTAAGCGCTGGGGTGGATACAAGCAAATCAGGATAGACATAGTCCCTGTTCCATGTGGGGCTCACAGTCTCAATCCCCATTTTACCGATGAGGTAACTGAGGCACAGAGAAGTGAAAAGTCTTGCCCACGATCACACAGCAGACAAATGGCAGAGTCAGGATTAGAACCCATGACCTTCTGACTCCTGGGCCCGGGCTCTATCCACTATTCCATAGTGAATAGAGCCCAGGCCCGGCAGTTGTAAGGACCTGTGTTCTAATCCAGACTCCGCCACTTCATTCATTCATTCGTATTTATTGAGTGCTTACTGTGTGCAGAGCACTGTACTAAGCGCTTGGAAAGTATAATCCGGCAGTAGAGACAATCCCTGCCAACAACTATGTGCTGTGTGCCCTTGGGTAAGTCACTTCATGTCTCTGTGCCTCAGTTCCCTTATCTATCAAATGGAGATTAAGACCGTGAGCCTCATTTGGGACATGGACTGTGACCAACCTGATTAGCTTGTATCTACTCCAGTGCTTAGTACAGTGCCTGACACATAGTAAGGGCCTACGAATGACATTGTTATTATTACTGTAAGCTCTTTGAGGGCAGGGACCATGTCTTCTAATGCGATTGTATGCTCCCAGGGCCAAATACATTTGAGTAGGGATTGTCTCTATCTGTTGCCAATTTGTACTTTCCAAGCGCTTAGTACAGTGCTCTGTACACAGTAAGCGCTCAATAAATACTATTGAATGAATGAAATACATTGCATTGCAAACAGAAGGGACTCAGTAAGTGCTGGGGATTGTGATACTACTAATAATAGTAATAATAATTGTGGTATTTAAGTACTTACTATGTGTTAAGCACTGGGGTAGATGCAAGCAAATCAGGTTAGACACAGTCCCCGTCCCACACGGGGCTCACAATCTTAATCCCCATTTCACAGATGAGGTAACTGAGGAACAGAGAAGTGAAGTGACTTGCCCCAGGCCACAAAGCATTCATTCGTTCATTCAACCGTATTTATTGAGCGCTTACCGTGTGCAGAGCACTGTACTAAGCGCATAGCAGAGCCAGGATTACAACCCATCACCTTCTGACTCCAAGGCCCTTGTTCTATCCAGTAATTGCAGTATTTGTTAAGCGCTTACTGTGTGCCGGACACTGTTCCAAACGCTGGGTTAGATACAAGCTAATCAGGTTGGACACGATCCCTGTCCCATCTGGGGCTCACGGTCTTTATCCCCATGAGACAGATGAGGTAACTGAGGCCCAGAGAAGTGAAACGACTTGTCCAAGGTCACACAGCAGACAAGTGGCGGAGCTGAAATTAGAACCCTAGACATTTTGACTCCCATGCTGCTGATGAATGATAATGATGATGATGATGATGATAGTGATGCTTGGGGTACACTGCTAATGTCAGGCTATCGATACTACAAGCTCCAATCCAGACCACCTTTTATGTGTTTTAGTTATCTTTTGTTCTCTTCCTCAGCCCCACAATACTATGTACATAGCTATAAATTCAATTAAACTATTTATTTATGTTAATATCTCTCCCTCTAGACAGTAAGCTCCTTATGGGCAGGAAACGTACCTGTGAATGTAAATCAATCAATCAGTTAATCAATCGTATTTATTGAGCACTTACTGTGTGCAGAGCACTGTACTAAGCACTTGGGAAGTACAAGTTGGCAACATATAGAGACAGTCCCTACCCAACAGTGGGCTCACAGTCTAAAATGTAGCAATACCGCTGCTGCTACTACTACTACTCCCCCTTCTAGACTGTGAGCCCGTTGTTGGGTAGGGACCGTCTCTATATGTTGCCGACTTGTACTTCCCAAGTGCTTAGTACAGTGCTCTGCACACAGTAAGCGCTCAATAAATATGATTATTTAATGAATGAATAATAATAATTGTGGAATTTGTTAAGTGCTTACTATGTGCCAGCCACTGTACTAAGCGCTGGGGTAGATGCAAGCAAATCGGGCCGGACACAGTTCCTGTCCCACAGGGGGCTCCCAGTCTTAATCCCCATTTTGCAAATGAAGAAACTGAGGCACAGAGGAGTTGAGTGATTTGCCCAAGGTTAGAGAATCAATCAATCAATCAATCGTATTTATTGAGCACTTACTGTGTGCAGAGCACTGTACTAAGCTCTTGGGAAGTACAAGTTGGAGAAGCAGCGTGGCTCAGTGGAAAGAGCACGGGCTTTGGAGTCAGAGGTCATGGGTTCAAATCCCGGCTCCGCCAACTGTCAGCTGTGTGACTTTGGGCAAGTCCCTTCACTTCTCTGTGCCTCAGTTCCCTCATCTGTAAAATGGGGATTAAAACTGTGAGCCCCCCGTGGGGCAACCTGATCATCCTATAACCTCCCCAGTGCTTAGAACAGTGCTTTGCACATAGTAAGCGCTTAACAAATGCCATTATTATTATTATTATTATTATTATTATAGCAGACAAGCGGCGGAATCAGCATTAGAACCCAGGTCCTTTTGACTCCGAGGCCTGTGCTCTATCCACTGGGCCACACTGCTTCTCCTGAGAGATTAGTCCAATGCCCTGCACACAGTAAGCAGGAAAGAGCCCGGGCTTTGGAGTCAGAGGTCATGGGTTCTAATCCCGGCTCCACCACATGTCTGCTGTGTGACCTTGGGCAAGTCACAACTTCTCTGAGCCTCAATTACCTCATCTGTAAAATGGGGATTAAGACTGTGAGCCCCACGTGGGACAACTTGATCCCATTGTATCCCGAACAGTGCTTTGCACATAGTAAGCGCTTAACAAACACTATTATTATTATTATTATTATTATCATTATTAGAAGGGGGAGACAGACAACAAAACAGAACATGTAGACAGGTGTCAAAACCATTAGAATAAATAGAATTATAGCTATATGCACGGGTTCTCATGCCGGCTCTGTCTCACATTTGCTTTGTGACCTTGGGCAAGTCACTTCACTTTTCCGTGCCTCGGTTTCCTCATCTGTAAAGTTGGAATTAAGAACCTGTTCCCTCCGTCCTCTAGAATGTGAGCCCATGTGGGGTAGGGACCACATCCAACTTGCTGAATTTACGTCTACCCCAGATCTTCGCAGAGCACTTAACAAATACCACAATCATTACCACCAAGGTGAGGACAAGGAGCAGAAGTGCAAGATGTGCATGGCGTAGTTCAAATCTAAATCTGAAGATATACTGGGCTCCATTTCAGTTTCCAGGAATCCCCGCCGTTGACCCCTTTCCCCACCATATTGATTTTTGCTTTTTCTCACTCAGGAAGCCCCTTGAGAATTTGGTTTTCTCTACGACTAAATCGGGCAACTTTCTTCCCAAGTTTATCACTCCCCCGCCCCTGTCCCAAACAGTCTAGTCTCCTCAACGTCCTTTCTCCTCCTCTGCGCCTTAGAGGACAGAGCTCGGGCTTGGAAGTCAGAAGGACCTGGGTTCTAATCCCAGCGCTGCCACATGTCTGCTGTGTGACCTCGGTTGAGTAGCTTCACTTCTCTGGGCCTCGGTTCCTTCATCTGGAAAATGGGGATTAAGGTTGTGAACCCCATGTGGGCCAGGGACTGTGTTCAACCTGATAACCTTGTATCTAGCCCAGTGCTTGGCACATAGTAAGTACTTAGCAAGTAGTACAGTGCTCTGCACACAGTAAGCGCTCAATAAATACGGTTGAATGAAGTAGCAGCGTGGTATAGTGGCTAAAGCGCAGGCCTGGAATCAGAAGGTCATGGATTCTATTTCTGGTTCTGCCACTTGTCTGCTGTGTGACTCTGGGCAAATCACTTCACTTCTCTGGCCCTCAGTTCCCTCATCTGTAACATGGGGATTAAGACTGTGAGCCCTATGTGAGACAGGGACTGTGTCCAACCCCACTGGCCTGTATCTACCGCTGCACTTAGTACAGTGTCTGGCACCTGTCTACATGTTTTGTTTTGTCGTCTTTCTCCCACTTCTAGACTGTGAGTCCGTTGTTGGGTAGGAACTGTCTCTATATGTTGCCGATTTGTACTTCCCAAGCATTTAGTACAGTGCTCTGCACACAGTAAACTCTCAATAAATACGATTGCCCACTGTTGGGTAGGGACTGTCTCTATATGTTGCCAACTTGTACTTACCAAGTGCTTAGTACAGTGCTCTGCACACAGTAAGCGCTCAATAAATACGATTGATTGAATGAATGGCACAGAGTAAGCGCTTAACAAATACCATAATAATAATTACTGTTATCACTCCGCCCAGAGTAAGTGCTCAATAAATGCGATGGAATGAATTGAGCCGATTGCCGTCCAGCTTTCTCCTGGCCTGAGCGGATTCCTGGCAGATTAGTGATGGCCCCCTCCCCTCCCTGAGATGGCATCTCCTGAGAATTCCCCTCTCCTTAACTGAACTCATTACTGAAACTCCTTTACTGGAAATCCCTTAGCTGCCCCGCTCCCACCCCGGGAAATTGGCCACTTTATGCCCATTTAACAGATGGAGACCGGAGGAGTGTGGGCAGTCGTTGTTGCATTAGCTATTAGGTGCTCACTGTGTCCAAGTCACCCCCCCGTCCCTGTGGGAGGCGGAGAGAAGAAGGTGACACCAGCTAGGATCTCAGGACAGGGGCCGTGGTGGTGGTGGTTAAGCGCTTACTATGTGCCAAACACTGTTCTAAGCACTTGGATAGATATAAGGTAATCAGGTTGTCCCACATGGGGCTCACAGTCTTAATCCCCATTTTCCAGATGAGGGAACTGAGTGAGGCACGGAGAAGTGAAGTGACTTGCCCAAAGGCACGCAGCTGACAAGTATCGGGATTAGAACTCAGGACCTCTGACTCCCAAGCCCAGGCTCTTTCCACTAAGCCACGTTGCTTCTACTAAGCCGTGCCTGGGCTACGGTGAGGGGCAAGAATCGGTCAATCAGTTGTATTTATCCAGCGTTTATTCCTTCCTTTATTCATTCATTAGAGAAGCAGCGTGGCTCAGTGGAAAGAGCCCAGGCTTTGGAGTCAGAGGCCATGGGTTCAAATCCCAGCTCTGTGTGACTTTGGCAAGTCACTTCACTTCTCTGGGCCTCAGTTCCCTCATCTGTAAAATGGGGATGAAGACTGTGAGCCCCCCATGGGACAACCTGATCACCTTGTAACCTCCCCAGTGCTTAGAGCAGTGCTTTGCACACAGTAAGCGCTTAATAAATGCCATTATTATTATTATTATTATTATTATTCATTCAATCGTATTTATTGAGCACTTACTGTGTGCGCAGCACTGTACTAAGAGCTTGGGAGAGTGCAATATTGTGTTCAGAGCACTGTACTAAGCGCTCGGGGAGGGCTGTGAGACTGTCTCTAGCATGGTCTAGTTGAAAGAGCCCTGGCCTGGGAGCCAGAAGGTTCTAATCGCAGCTCTGCCACATGTCTGCTGTGTGACCTTGGGTGAGTCAATTCACCTCTCTGGGCCTCAGTTACTTCATCTGGAAAATGGGGCGCGAGATTGTGAGTCCCACCTGGGACAGGGTCTGTGTCCAACCTGATTTGCTTTTATCCACCCCAGCGCTTAGTACAGTGCCTGGCACGTAGTAAGTGCTTAACAAAAGCCACAATTATTATTATTATTACTGGACTGTGAGCTCTTTGTGGGCAGGGAATGTGTCTATTGTACTCTCCCAAGTGCTTAGTACAATGCTCTGCATACAGTGAGTGCTCAATACCGTTGTGGGGAGGGAATGTGTCTATTTATTTATTTATTTTACTTGTACATATCTATTCTATTTATTTTATTTTGTTAGTATGTTTGGTTTTGTTCTCTGTCTCCCCCTTTTAGACTGTGAGCCCACTGTTGAGTAGGGACTGTCTCTATATGTTGCCAAGTTGTACTTCCCAAGCGCTTAGTACAGTGCTCTGCACACAGTAAGCGCTCAATAAATACTATTGATTGATTGACTGATCTGTTGTTATAGTGTACGCCTCCAAAGGCTTAGTACAGTGCTCTGCGTGTTCAATAAATACAGTTGAATGAAGAGATAATAATTGCAGTATTTGTTGAGCACTTACTATGTGCCAGACACTGTACTAAGTGCCGGGATGGATACAAGCAAATTGCCCCGTCCTACGTGGGGCTCACAGTCTCAATTCCCATTTTACAGATGAGGTAACTGAGGCACAGAGAAGTGAAGCGACTTGCCCAAGGCCACCCAGCATACAAGTGGCAGAGCCGAGATTAAGCACTTAGTACAGTGCTCTGCACACAGTTATTGCTTAATAAATACGATTGAATGAATTAGGACCAACCTTCTGACTCCCATGCCTGGGCTCTATTCAGTATTCCAGGCTGGGATGCAATATAACAGAGTCGGTAGAAGCGTTCCCTGCCCACAACACACTTCATCATCATAAGTCGTATTTATTGAGCGCTTACTGTGTGCAGAGCACTGTACTAAGCGCTTGGGAAGTACAAGTTGGCAAATATAGAGACAGTCCCTACCCAATAGTGGGCTCACAGTCTAAAAGGGGGAGACAGAGAACAAAACCAAACATATTAACAAAATAAAATAAATAGAATAGATATGTACAAGTAAAATAAATAAATAAATAGAGTAACAAATATGTACAAACATATATACATATATACAGGTGCTGTGGGGAAGGGAAGAAGGTAAGAAGGTCAAACTTATGACACACTTATGACACACTTAGACACACTTATGGTCTAGAGGGGGATGTGGCAAGATTGTGCCAATCAATCAATCAATCATATTGAGTGCTTACTGTGTGCAGAGCACTGTACTAAGCACCTGGGAGAGGGCACCTATAGCAGACTTTGTAGATGCACTTCCTGCCCACAATGAGCTTACAGTCTAGAGGGGAAAGGGTCAAGGCAGTGTCAATCAATCTAATCAATCAATCATATCATTCATTCATTCAATCAAATTTATTGAGCACTTACTGTGTGCAGAGCACTGTACTAAGCGCTTGGGAAGTACAAGTTGGCAACACATAGAGACGGCCCCTACCCAACAACGGGCTCACAGAAGAAGGGGAGACAGGCAACAAAACTAAACATGTAGACAGGGGTCAAAATCATCAGAACAAATAGAATTAAAGCTAGATGCGCATCATTAACAAAATTAATAGTAAATATGTACAAGTAAAATAAATAGAGTAATAAATCTGTACAAATATATAGACAGGTGCTGTGGGGAGGGGAAGAAGGTAGGGCAGGGGGAATGGGGAAGAGGAGAGGAAAAAGGGGGCTCAGTCTGGGAAGGCCTCCTGGAGGAGGTGAGCTCTCAGTATCTTATACTGAGATATCTTTTATATATCTTTTAGACTGTGAGCCCACTGTTGGGTAGGGACTGTTTCTATATGTTGCCAACTTGTACTTCCCAAGCGCTTAGTACAGTGCTCTGCACACAGTAAGCGCTCAATAAATACGATTGATTGATTGATTGATTATACGAGAAGCAGCATTGCTTAGTGGAAAGAGCTCGGGCTCGAGAGTCAGAGGTTGTAAATTCTAATCCCTGCTCCACCACTTATCAGCTGTGTGACTTTGGGCAAATCACTTCACTTCTCTGTGCCTCAATTACCTCATCTGTAAAATGGGGATTAAGACTGTGAGCCCCAAGTGGGACAACCTGATGACCGAACAGTGCTCGGCATATAGTAAGTGCTTAACAAATACCATCATTGTTATATCTACTGAGCGCTTACTGTGTGCCAAGCACTGTATTAAGCACTTGAGAGAGGACAATATAATAGAAATGTTCCCTGCCCACAAAGAGCTTACAGTCTACAGGGGGAGACTGACATTAATAGAAGCGAATAAATGATGAAGATGGATGTAAGTGCTGAAGACTTGAGGGAGGGGTGGATTGAGGGGGAAAATCCAAGTGCGAGGGTGAAGTGGAAGGGAGCAAGAGAAGAGGAAATGAGGGCTTAGACGGGGAAGGCCTCTTGGAGGAGATCGATCAATCCATCAATCAATCAATGGTATTTGTTGTTTAGTTGCCCCCTCTGCTGCTGGGCCTGAGTTTGTTATAGTAATAATAATAATAATAATAATGGCATTTATTAAGCACTTACTATGTGCAGAGCACTGTTCTAAGCGCTGGGGGGGATACAAGGTGATCAAGTTGCCCACATTGGGATTACTATTATTAGTAATAATAATAATGACGGTATTTGTGTGCCAAACACTGGGGTAAATACAAGATAAACAGGTTGTCCCACGTGAGGCTCGCCGTCTTAATCCCCATTTTACAGATGAGGTAACTGAGTCCCAGAGAAGTGAAGTGACTCGCCCAAAGTCACACAGCTGACAAGTGGCGGAGCCAGGATCAGAACCCATGACCTCTGACTCCCAAGCCCGGGCTCTTTCCACTAGGCCATGCTGCTTCTCACTTTGTTTCATTTTGTTCTATCAAGTTTCTCCCAACCGTTCCGGAGCACTATTAATAGGCAGATTGCCGTAAAGTCTGAAGAAACCAAACACATCATTGTATCTCCTACCTACCTTCTTGTTTTTCGTATTTCCCATTGATTTTTTTTTTGAGGTCTACACACTCCGAAACCCTAGGATGTCTCTATGAACGTGATAACAAATTTAGCCCCTGTCAGATTTAGAATCTAAAAATGTTCTGCGTGTCCTTGTAAGATGGCAAGTTATTTATTAGTGTAATAGCTGTTAGGTTAAATAAAAAGAGCTATACAAATTTGTAGAATGAAAAATTACAGATGGGTTCTATTTATTTTAGAATCGTTCTTTTGGCAATGAAACTCTTTTAATTAATTATTCATTTGCCATGGTTATTTCTGGAAATTCTGAGCAGTAAATAACCTCTACAAGAAAAGAATATAAACGTCCAAGAGTTTTTCCTCCTGGCTGTTGGCAGCCCTGTTCAACATAGCAGATCTATATTTTTTTATATTTGTTAAGCACTTACTACGTGCCGGGCACTGTACTAAACGCTGGGGTTGATATGCGATAATCTCTTTTTAAAATAGTATTTGTTAAGCGCTTACTTCGGACTTAATCTTTTCCTTTTTCTATGGTAATAATAATAATAATAATTATGGTATTTATCAAGTCCTTATTAGTTGCCAAGCACTGTTCTAAGCCTTGGGGTAGATACAATGTAATCAGATTGTCCTGTGTGTCCTTCTAGACTGTTGTCCTTCTAGACTGTGAGCCCATTGTTGGGTAGGGACCATCTCTATATGTTGCCAACTTGTACTTCCCAAGCGCTTAGTGCAGTGCTCTGCACACAGTAAGCACTCAATAAATACAATTGAATGAATGAATGAATGCGGGGCTCACAGTCTTAATCCCCAATTTACAGATGAGGTAACTGAGTCACTAAGAAGTGAAGTGACTGGCCCAAGATCACACAGCAGACGAGTGGCAGTGCCGGGATTAGAACCCACATCCTCTGACTCCCAAGCCTGGGGTCTGGCCACTAGGCCATGCTGCTTCTCTTATTTTTTTATGACATTTATTAAGCGCTTACTATGTGCAAAGCACTGTTCTAAGAGCTGGGGAGGTTACAAGGTGATCAAGTGGTCCCACGTGGGGCTCACAGTCTTCATCCCCATTTTACAGATGAGGGAACTGAGGCCCAGAGAGGTTAAGTGACTTGCCCAAAGTCACACAGCTGACAATTGGCGGAGCCGGGATTTGAACCCATGACCTCTGACTCCAAAGCCCGGGCTCTTTCCACTGAGCCACGCTGCTTATTCTTATGGTATCTGTTAAGTCAGTCAATCATATTTATTGAGCGCTTATTGTGTGGAGAGATCTGTACTAAGTGCTTGGGAGAATACAACAGAACAATAAACAGACACATTCCCTGCCCACAAAGAGCTTACAGCCTAGAGTTTTGTTAAGTGTTTGTTAAATAAAAGAGGGAGTCAAGGTGTAAGAAGGAGAGAGAACTGGTATATAACCTTTATGTTAAAGATGAGGAAACTGAGGCCCAGAGTGGATAAGTGACTTGCCCAAAGTCACACAGCAGCTGATGGGACTAGAACCCCAGTCTTTTGGTCTTTTTATTAGGCCACACTGTTTATTTGTCAACACCTTTAAATGATGTACAATCATTTGCATGGCTTGTTTTGTGTGGGCCTCTAGTAAATCTACTTACAGTAAATCTTGAATGACTATTTGTAGGAGTTTGGTTGATGTTTTTAGACTGTGAGCCCACTGTTGGGTAGGGACTGTCTCTATATGTTGGCAATTTGTACTTCCCAAGCGCTTAGTACAGTGCTCTGCACACGGTAAGCGCTCAATAAATACGATTGATGATGATGATGATGAAGTGTTTACTCTGTGTCAAGCACTGTTCTAAGTACAGGGGTAGGTCCAAGCTAATTAGGCTGGATACAGTCCCTGTTACACATGGGGTTCATGGTTTGATTAGGAGGGAGAACAGCGATTGAATCCCCATTTTGCAGCTGAGAAAACAGAGGGACAGAGGAGTTAAGTGACTTGCCCAAAGTCACTCAACAGGTAATTGGTGAAGCTGGGATCAGAACCCAAGTCCTCGAGCTCCCAGGCCCTTGCTCTTTCCACTAGGCCACGTTGCTTCTCTTGGCCGAAAAAGGTCACGTAACAAAGGATAATCCTCCAAGTATATGGCGTTGTGACTAGATCCCGGGCCCGGGAGTTAGGAGGTCATGTGTTCTAATCCCGGCTCCGCCACTTGTCTGCTTTCAGCTTGGGCAAGTCACTTCACTTCTCTGTGCCTCAGTTACCTCATCTGTACAATGGGGATTGAGACTGTGAGCCCCAAATAGGACGGGGACTGTGTCCAACCCATGTTGCTTGTATCCACCCCAGTGCTTAGTATAGTGCTGGCGCATAGTGTGCGCTTAACAAATTCCATAATTATGATTATTGTTATTATTCTCTTTGCCTCAGCTGTAAAATGGGGATTGAGACTGTGAAACAGGGACTGTGTCCAACTCGATTTGCTTGTATCCACCCTAGAGCTCAGTTCAGTGCCCAACACATAGTAAGCAGTTAATAAATACCATCATTATTTAGATAATAATAATAATGGTGTTTGTTAAGCTCTTGCTATGTGCAAAGCACTGTTCTAAGTGCTGGGGGGAGGCAAGGTAATCAGGTTGTCCTATGTGGGGCTCGCAGTCTTCATCCCCATTTTACAGATGAGGTAACTGCGGCTCAGAGAAGTTAACTGGCTTGCCCAAGGTCACACAGCAGACATGCGGGATTAGAACCCATGACCTCTGATTCCCAAGCCCGTGCTCTTTCCTCTGAGCCACGAACTCTGGATAACCCAGAGGTTTTGCAGTTCCTGTCGTAAGGCGAGAGGGTCACAGCGAAGCTTTCCACCTTTGCCGCTTACTCCCAGATGGCATTGTTATCGAGAGGCGATTCGTTTCTCTTCTCTGGGATAAGGGCCAGAGAAATGGCGTGGACTCAAGCTTCATTTCAAATCAGCTCCTTGTGACGATTCCCTCTTCCTGCTCGGCGTAAGGCTGGGTCAAGGTGGTTTCCTGTGATATGGCCTCACAGCCCCCTTGTGCTCTGAGGAAATACGATGATTGAGCAGGAAGGTTTGTAGTAATTCAGAGAAATAAAGATAATACATCCTTGCAAATAGCCACTTACCGGTGGCAAATCGCAATTTATTTTGAAGGAGTAGGAAAGAATGCAGTTTTATGTATCATAGTGTCTGCAACTGCGTGGGGTGGGTGGGGAGAGGAAGAAAGGGCAGGCTGGTTAAAATATTAGGGTGGGTAAATTTGGGATACTTATTTGCTAAACTGTAACAGTTCATAGTAGCATTGGAAAAGGCTTTGGCCATAACATAATTCATACATTTTTTTGATGGTACTTACCGTTAGAAGCAGTGTGGTCTAGTGGTTAGAGCACAGTCTTGGGAGTCAGAAGGTCATGGGTTCTAATCCCGGCTCCCCCACTTGTCCGCTGTGTGACCTTGGGCAAGTCACTTGTCTTCTCTGTGCCTCAGTTCCCTCACCTGAAAAATGGGGATTAAGATTGTGAGCCCTGTGTGGGACAGGGGCTGTATCCAATCTGATTGTCTTGTATCTATCCTGAAAAATGGGGATTAAGATTGTGAGCCCTATGTGGGACAGGGGCTGTAGCCAATCTGTTTGTCTTGTATCTATCCAAGATCTTAGAACAGTAGCCTGGTATATAGAAAGTGCTTAACAAATACTATTATTATTATTATTATTATTATTATTATTATTATTATTATGTGCTAGGCACCAAACTAGGCACTGGGGTAGATACAAGACAATTAGGTTGAACACAGTCCCTGTCCCACACGGGACTCACAGTCAATCCCCATTTTACAGGTGAGGAAACTGAGGCTCAGAGAAGTGAAGTGACTTGCCCAAGGTCTCACAGCAGACAAATAGCAGAGTCGAGATTAGAACCCAGGTTCATACATCCTGTAGTACAAATTTAGGCTGCAGAGAGAGGCTCAGGATGCATGAACTCAGGTCAACCAGAAGCCCCTTTACTGAGGCAAAATATATAATAATTATGGTGTTTTTAAGCACTTACTATGTGCCAAGCAATGAACTAAACACTGGGATAGATAAAGGATCATCATGTCCTACATGGGCTCCACAGAATTAGTAGGAGGGAGAACAGGTACTGAATCCCCATTTTGTAGATGAGGGAACTGAGTCACAGAGAAGTGAAGTGGCTTCCCCAAGATGATACAATGGGTACACCATGCTGCTTCTCTACCAAGATTCATACATTCCTTAGTACAAGATAAAGCTGAAGAGAGAAGTTCAGGATGCATGAACTCAGCTGAACCGGAAACCCCTTCATAGAGTCAAAATTTATAATAATTGTGGCATCTGTTAAGAGTTTACTATGTGCCAAGCACTGTACTAAGTGCTGGGATAAATACAGGATCCTTAGGTCCCACATGGGGCTCACAGAGCAAGTAGGAGGAAGAACAGGTATTGAATCCCCATTTTGTAGATGAGGAAACCGAGGTACAGAGAAGTGGAGTGACTTGCCCAAGATGACACAATGGGTAAATGGGGGATTTGGGATTAAAACCCGGGTCCTCTGGCTCCCAGGCCCGAGCTCTTTGCACTGGGCCAAGATACTTCCCATCAAACCATTTATTTATCAATCAATCGTATTTATTGATCGCATTTATTAAGTGTTTACTATGTGCCAAGCACTAATCTAAGCACTGGGGTAGATCCAAGTTGGTCAGATCAGACACAGTCCCTGTCCCTCACAGGGCTCACAGTCTAAGAGGCAGGAAGAACAGAATTTAAATCCCCATTTTAATAACAATAGTAATAACATTAATTATGGTACTGCCGATTATACTTCCCAAGCACTTAGTACAGTGCCCTGCACACAGTAAACGCTCCATAAATATGACTGACTGACTGACTGAATGAATGTGGCAAGCAATGTTCTAAATCCTGAGATAAATACAAGCTAATCATGTTGGACACAGTCCCTGTCCCACATAATATATATGTCCCACCTGTATATATGTATATATGTTTGTATGTATTTATTACTCTATTTATTAATTTATTTTATTTGTACGTATTTATTCTATTTATTTTATTTTGTTAATATGTTTTGTTTTGTTCTCTGTCTCCCCCTTCTAGACTGTGAGCCCACTGTTGGGTAGGGATTGTCTCTATATGTTGCCAACTTGAACTTCCCAAACGCTTAGTACAGTGCTCTGCACACAGTAAGCTCTCAATAAATACGATTGAATGAATAATAAAAATAATAATAATAATGATGGTATTTGTTGAGTGTTTAATATGTGCCAAGCACTGTTCTAAGCACTAGGATACATACAAGGTTATCAGGTTGTCCCATGTGGGGCTCACATTCTTAATCCCCATTTTACAGATGAGGTAATTGAGGCCCAGAGAAGTGAAGTGACTTGTCCAAAGTCACACAGCTGACAAGTGACGGAACCGGGATTAGAACCCATGACTTCTGACTCCCAAGCCCGGGGTCCTTCAACTAAGGAGCTCACACTCTTAATCCCCATTTTACAGATGAGGTAACTGAGGCTCAGAGAAGTAAAATGACTTGACCTAGGTCACACACTAGACATGTAGCAGAGCCGGGATTAGAACTCAGGCCTTTTTGACTCCCGGGGCCAAGCTCTATCCTCTTGGCCGTGTTTACAGATGAAGTACCTGAGGCACAGAGAAGTGAACTGGCTTGCCTGAGATTGCACAGCAGACAAGAAGCGGAGCCGGGATTAGAACCCAGATCCTCTGACTCTCGGGCCTGGGCTTTTTCCACTAGGCCACGCTGTTTAATAGGGACACTTCCGTAAACTTCCAGAAGAAGAATGTTAGATTAGGATCCCTACTTGTAGCCCGTCTGGGTCAGAAGCCCATGGGAGAAGTCCGATCTTTCTTTAGGACAGTCCTGGAAAGGAAAGAGATCATTTTCTCCTGGGTTTGGGAAAGACTTTTTCTAAAGATGGTTTCTGCCAGACTGCATGAAGTCACCCAGCACTTACCAGGCCTTTAGGTCACTGTTTGTTGGGTAGGAGAGCGCTAGTAATTTATTTGCCAGCAAATCCAGAGACGTATGATGCATCTGTCTGGGAAGGGAGAGTCATGATGAACGTTTCGGAACAATTTGTGTTTCCCTGCAAATGTAATTTGCAAAAGAAAAAAAAAAATGAATCACTAGTCATTTGAGTTTTGGATTTACTGGTGGAGTCAGAAAGGATAAATTTATGCTGAATAATATTAATAGCATTATTAGGTGCTCACCATGAGCTAAGGACTGGAGAAGAGACGAAGTTATCAGATCAGACTCAGTTCTTGTCCCTTTAAGCATTTTGTGAATCAGCCCTCCCTCAGCCCCATAGCACTTATGTACATCTCCATCTGTAATTTATATTAATGGCTGTCTCTCCGTCTAGCACTTATGTACATATCTGACAATTTGAAACTGGCCTTAGAAACCAGTGAGGCAAATTGGCTAATGGGTAACTCGTACTCTATAGGAATTGTAGCCTCTTGCAGAAAACCTCCATCTTTTATCCAGACATTGGGATTCTCAGACTCTCTTTCTATATACAGTTTTGTTTTGATATTTGTTAAGCGTTTACTATGTGTCAGGCAGTGTACTAAGCGCTGCGGTAGGTACAAGTTAATCTGGTTGTAATAATAATAATAATAATAATAATGATGGTATTTGCTAAGTGCTTCCTATGTGCAAAGAACTGTTCTAAGCGCTTAGGGGATACAAAGTGGTCAGGTTGTCCCACATGGGGCTCACAGTCTTCATCCCCATTTTACAGATGAGACAGTTGTACACAGTCTGTGTCCCGCGTGGGGTTCGAAGTCGTAATCCCCATTCTATAGATGAGGTAACTGAGGCACAGAGAAGCAAAGTGACTTGCTCAAGGTCACACAGCAGACATGGGGAGTAGCCGGAACTAGAACCCAGGTCCTTCTGATTCCCAGGCCTGGGCTCTAGCCACTAGGCCATGCTGCTTTGCTTCTCTGGTTAAACCTGGAGGAAAGAACATGGAACTGGAAGATAGGAGACCTGGGTTCTAATCACAGATGTGGGCAGGGAATGTGTCTGCTTATTGTCGTATTGTAACAATAATAATAATGTCATTTATTAAGCACTTACTATGTGCAAAACACTGTTCTAAGCGCTGGGGAGGTTACAAGGTGATCAGGTGGTCCCACATGGGGCTCACAGTCTTAATCCCCATTTTACAGATGAGGTAACTGAGGCCCAGAGAAGTTAAGTGACTTGCCCACAGTCACACAGCTGACAAGTGGTGGAACCGGGATTTGAACCCGTGACCTCCGACTAGAAAGCCTGTGCTCTTTCAATGAGCCATGCTGCTTCTCTAGCGCTTAGTTCAACACTCTTCACGCAGTAAGTGCTCAATAAATACGACTGACTGACTGGACGATTCTGCCACTGGCCTGCTGTGTGACACAAGGGCATCCCCTGGTTGTCAAAGAAATGACCTAGAGGACCTTGACCCATCTCCCCTCACCCCTAGGAGGGGGCTGGGGACAGAAGGACACTGGATTATTATTATTATTATTATTATTATTATTATTATCATTATTATTATTGTATTTGTTAAGAGCCTTTCATTCAGTCATTCAATCGTATTTATTGAGTGCTTACTCTGTGCGGAGCACTGTACTAAGCGCTTGGAAAGTACAATTCAGCAACAAAGAGATACATTCCCTACCCACAATGGGTTCACAATCTAGGAAGGGGGAGACAGACATCTAAACAAGTGAACAGGCATCACTAGCACCTTCTAGGCATCTTTTAGACTGTGAGCCGGTTGTTGGGTAGGGGCCATCTCTATATGTCACCAGCTTGTACTTCCCAAGCGCTTAGTACAGTGCTCTGCGCACAGTAAGCACTGAATAAATACAATTGAATGAATGAATGAATAGCATCAATATAAATAAATAGAATTATAGATATATACACATTAAAAGTAAACAGGCATTAACATAAATAAATAATTATAGATATGTACATATATACACAAGTGCTGTGGGGTGGGGGATGGAGCAAAGGGAGCCAGTCAGGGTGATGGGGAGGGGAAGGGAGCTGAGGAAAAGGGGGTCTTATTCTGGGAAGGCCTCCTGGAGAAGGTGAGTCTTCATCAGGGCTTTGAATGGGGGAAGGGTGATTGTTGGGCGGATTTGAGGAGAGAGGGTATTCCACACCAGAAGTAGGATGTGGGCCAGGGGCTGACAGCGGGACAGGCAAGAACAAAGCCCAGTGAGAAGGTTAGCGGCACCAGAGCAGCAGAGTGTGAGGGCTGGGATGGCGAAGGAGAGAAGGGAGGCGAGGTAAGAAGGGACAAGGTGTTGGAAAGCTTTGAGGCCAATCATGAGGAGTTTTGCTTGATGTAGAGGTTGATAGACAACCACTGGAGAGTTTTGAGGAGCGGAGTAACGTGCCCAGAGCATTTTTGTAGAAAGAGAAGCCAGGCAGCAGTGTGAAGTATAGACTGAAGTGGGGAGAGATAGGAGAATGGTAGATCAGAAAGGAGGTTGATGCAGTAATCCAGTGGGGATAGGATGAGTGAGTGTACTAATGTGGTAGTGGTTTGGATGGAGAGGAAAGGGCGGATCTTGGCGATGTTGTGAAGGTGAGACTGGCAGACTTTGGTGACCGATTGGAAATGGGTGAATGAGAGAGCTGAGGTCGATGATGACACCATGGTTGCAGGATTGTGAGACGGGAAGGATGTGAGTGCTGTCCACAGTGATGGGAAAGTCAGGGAGAGAACAGGGGGTTTGGGAGGGAAGATAAGGAGCTCAATCTTGGACATGTTGAGTTTTAGATGGCGGGAGGACATCCAAGTGGAGATGTCCTGAAGGTAGGAGAAAGAACAAGGGAGGAGATATAGATTTAGGGATTATCCGCATAGAGTTGATAGTTGAAGCTGTGGGAGTGAATGAGTTCACCAAGGGAGTAAGTATAGATGGAGAACAGAAGGGGACCAAGAGCTGACCCTTGAGGAACCCCTACAATTAGGGAGGGGTGGGGGAAGAAAAGTCCGCGAAGGAGGCTGAGAATGTATGGCCAGAGTGATTAAGAGGAGGACCAGGAGAGGAGAGTCAGTGAAGCCAAGGCTGGAAAACGTGTTGAGGAGAAGGGGTTGGTCGGCAGTGTCAAAGGCAGCTGAGAGGTCGAGGAGGATTAGGATAGAGTAGGAGCCACTGGATTTGTCAAGAAGAAAGTCATTGGTGACCTTTGAGAAGGTGGTTTCAGTGGAGTGGAGGGGATTGAAGCCAGATAGAAGGGGGTCCAGGAGAGAGTTGGAGGAATTTGAGGCAGCGAGTATAGATGACTCATTCCAGGAATTTGGAAAAGAAGGTAGGAGGGAGATGGGAGTATAAGTGGAGGGGGATGTGGGCTTGAAGGAGGGTTTTTTTTAGGATGGGGGAGACGTGGGCATGTTTGAAGGCGGAAGGGAAGAAGCCGTTGGAGAGTGAATGGTTGAAGATGGAAGTTAAGGAGGAGGGAAGGGGCGAGAGTTTTTATAAGGTGGGAGGGAATTGGGTCTGAAACACATGTGGAGGGGGTGGCACTTGAGAGGAGGGAGGAGATCTCTGAAGATACTACTGGGAAGGATGGGAAAGTAGAAAAGGAGGTCGAGAGGAGGGGGGATGGAGGAGGGGGGGTGATTTTGGGGAGCTCAGACCTGATGGTTGTTAATTTTCCTAGTGATGTAGGTGGCTAGATCGTTGGGGGCGAGGGATGGGGGTGGGGGAGAAACAGGGGGCCTGAGGAGGGACTTAAATTTCTGCAACAGCTGAAGAGGGTGATGGGAATGGGTGGCAATAAGGGAAGAGAAATAGTTTTGCCAGGCATAGGAGAGGGCAGAGTTAAGGCAAGAAAAGACAAACTTGAAGCGGACAAGGTCGGCCTGGTGTTTAGATTTCTACCAGAAGGGTTTAGCCACTCAAGTGTAAAGGGAAGGAGTTGAGCAGTGGAGGTGATCCAGGGTTAGAGGTGCGAGAGCAACCAAGGGATAGGGGAGCGAGCGAGTTGAGTTGAGTAGTGAGGGTGGAGCTGAGAGCATCTATTTGGTCATTCAGAGTGGGCAGAGTGTGTAGGGAGGCTAGGTGGGGTGTGATGTGCTGAGAGAGGTGGATGGGGTCGAAAGAGAGGAGGTCTCTGTCGGGGAGTAATACAGATTTACAGGGTGGGGGAATGTGAGAGAGGAGGCAAGTGAGAAGGTTGTGGTCAGAGAGAAGGATTTCCAAGTTGGTGAGGAAGGAGATTGTGCAGCGATTAAAGATGATGAGATCAAACGGGTGTCCAAGTTGGTGAGTGGGTGAGGTGGGGTGGAGCAGGAAGTTGGCGGAGTCGAGGAGTGATAGAAGGCAGGCAGCAGCGGAGTCACCAGGGACATCTATGTGGATGTTGGAGTTTCCGAGGATCAAAGTGGGCATGGAAAAAGAGAGAAGAAAGGTGAGAAATGGGTAAAAATGGTTAAAGAAGTTGGAGGTGGGACCAGGGGGGTAGTAGATGACGGCTACAAGAATCCGGAGGAGGTGGTAGAGGTGGACCATATAGGCTTCAAAGGAGGGAAGGAAAGGGAAGGGAGAGGAGGGACGGTGCGAAAGCGGCTCCGGGGTGGGAGAAGGAACCGGATCCCTCCTCCTTTCCCAGTGAGTCTGGGGGAGTGGGAGATGAAGATGCCTCTGCAGGAGAGAGCAGCAGGAGAGACCATGTTGTCAGGGGAGAGCCAGGTTTCAGTGATGGCGAGGAGGAAGAGAGGGCGGGACAGGAACAGGTCAAGGATGAAGGGAAGTTTACCTAATGGAGCGGGGGTTAATAATAATAGTAATAATGCCATTTATTAAGCCTTACTATGTGCAAAGCACTGTTCGAAGCACTAGGGCGGTTACAAGGTGATCAGGTTGTCCCACGGGGGGCTTACAGTCTTAATCCCCTTTTTACAGATGAGGTAACTGATGCCTAGAGAAGTGAAGTGACTTGCCCAAAGTCACACAGCTGACAATTGGCGGAGCCAGGATTTGAACCCATGACCTCTGATGCCAAAGCTCGGGTGCTTTCCACTGAGCCACGGCTGGGTTCCATAGGCCACACTTGGCAACAGCTGTGGAGGGAGAGGAGTGTGGGGGAAGGTTTGGATGGGGATGAGTTGGAGGGGGCCTGGGCGAGGGGAGGGGGGGCGAGGGGTGGCATTGAGCCAGAGGGATTCCAGGGAAGGGGCAGGGTGGAGCAAGGGGAAGGGAGGAGCTGGGGGGTGGGGGGGAGAAGGGATGGGGGAGGTGAGGACTGGGCCTCAGTTCCCTCATCTGCAAAATGGGGATGAAGACTGTGAACCCCCCCATGGGACAACCTGATCACCTTGTAACTTCCCCATTCATTCATTCAATTAATTGTATTTATTGAGCACTTACTGTGAGCTCAATAAGCTGTAAGACATGTACGCTGCCCACAATGGTCTTCTAATAATAATAATGATGATGATGATGACATTTATTAAGTGCTTAGAACAGTGCATTGCCCATAGTAAGCGCTTAATAAATGCTATTATTATTGTTATTATTACTTCTCACTCACTCATGCCTTCCTTCCCGTGTGGAACTCCCTCCCCGTTCGAACGGGCCAGTCCTCAGCCTTCCCTGTCTTCTAGACTGTGAGCCCACTGTTGGGTAGGGACTGTATATGTTGCCAGCTTGTACTTCCCAAGCGCTTAGTACAGTGCTCTGCACACAGTAAGTGCTCAATAAATACGGATTGATGGATGGATGGATGGACTGGGATGGGCAGACAGGAGGAGGGGGAGTTGAAAGGTCACAGCGAGGTCAGTGAGGTAAATGACACCACTAAGCAGTTTTAACATGTGATAGCAACAACAACATAATCGGGTAATGCCCAGAGGAGATGGTTGAATTGTCCATGGGTCATTCAGTTCGAAAAGGCTAATGGTTAGGAGAGCCCAGGGTCTCTAGCCGAAATGTCTCTGAGGTGGTGGAGGAAGGGAGACCTGTGGATGGCAGTTCTGGAGATGGCTGAATTTGTTATGGGGATATGGGAGTGGAAATGCCTGGGAAGAGGAGCAAATAACCAAATAACATGGGTTAGGCTGAATAGGTGAGAATGCAGGTTGTTACTATAAGTAACAGAGTGAGAACGGGGTCGTTGTTACTGTGGGGGAGAAGTCAGCCACACTTGGTCCGAACACAGGGAAGGAGGGAGAGGGAGGAAGATGTCCTCTTCTCAAGGGCACAGGGAGGGGAAGCTGGGGAAAACAATGTCCCACAGTCCTGTTTGGAGACCTGCTCGGTATAGAGGTTGCTTCGAGGGGCGATTCTAGTAATAATAATAATAACAACAACAACAATAATAATGATGATGGTATTTGTTGAGCTCTCACTATGTGCCAAGCCCTGGTAGATACAAGATGATCAGCTTGTCCCACGTGGGGCTCATAGCATTCATCCCTGTTTTGCAGATGAGGTAACTGAGGCACAGAGAAGTTAGGTGATTGCCCAAAGTTACACAGCTGACAAATGACAGAGCAGGGATTAGAACTGACAACCTCTGACTCCCAAGACCATGCTCTTTTCACTAAGCCACGTTGCTTCTCTGATCTCGGGAGGGGTCCCCAGACCAAGGGTGCTAGATGGTCAGCAAAGGTATGGGCTCCTTAGGGAGGGAGGAAGTCCAACTTCTGACTGGCTGCGGACCCTGCCGGAGGAGGGAGGTAAGCACTGGGGTAGATTAAAAGTAATTGGGTTGGACACAGTCCCTGTCTCACACTGGGCTCCCAATCTTAATCCTCATTTTACAGATGAGGAAACTGAGGCACAGAGAAGTTAAGTGACCAAGGTCACACAGCAGACTCATGGCAGAGCAGGGATTAGCACCCAGAGCCTTCTGACTCCCAGGCTCTCTCCACTAGACCACTCTGCTGGATTCTGGCTTTGCCTCTTCTGGAGAGGAGCCCACAGAACCATGTACCTCTGCTGCCACTTTGAAGGGACTAGATTCCCAGAAGAAACCATGGCTGCAACTCACATAATAATAATAATAATAATAATTATTATAATTATAATTATAATTATAATAATAGCGTGTATTAAGTGCTTACTATGTGCAAAGCACTGTTCTAAGCGCTGGGAAGGTTACAAGGTGATGAGGTTGTCCCACGGGGGGCTCACAGTCTTCATCCCCATTTTACAGATGAGATAACTGAGGCCCAGAGAAGTGAAGTGACTTGTCCAAAGTCACACAGCTGACAAGTGGAAGGGCTGGGATTTGAACCCACAACCTCTGACTCCAAAGCTCGGACTCTTTCCACTGAGCCACGCTGCTCACTTTACCTCTCTGAGTCTCAGTTTCTTCATCTGGGAAATAATAATAATACCCATGATGGTATTTGTTAAGCGCTCACTATGTGCCAATCACTGTACTAAGTGCTGGCTAGATACAAGGTCATCAGGTTGTCCCACGTGGGGCTCATAGTCTTCATCCCCATTTTTACAGATGAGGTAACTGAGGCCCAGAGAAGTGAAGTGACTTGCCCAAGGTCACACAGCAGACAAGTGGCAGAGCAGGGATTAGAACCCACGACATCTGACTCCCAAGCCTGTCTCTTGCCATTGGACTATGCTGGGGAAAGGGGACTGAGATAGATTCTGAGCCCCATCATTCAAGCAATCGATCAATGGTATTTACTGAGCACTTACTCTGGGCAGAGAACTGCACTAAGTGCTTCTGCTACCTGTATATATGTATATATGTTTGTACATATTTATTACTCTATTTATTTATTTATTTTATTTGTACATATCTATTCTATTTATTTTATTTTGTTAGTATGTTTGGTTTTGTTCTCTGTCTCCCCCTTTTAGACTGTGAGCCCACTGTTGGGTAGGGACTGTCTCAATATGTTGCCAATTTGTACTTCCCAAGCGCTTAGTACAGTGCTCTGCACATAGTAAGCGCTCAATAAATACGATTGATGATGATGATGATGATGCTATCACCCGATCCGCACACTTAGCTCCTCTAATGCTAGCCTTCTTACTGTACCTCATTCATTCATTCAATCATATTTATTGAGTGCATACTGTGTGCAAAGCTCTGTACTAAGCACTTGGGAGAGTACAATATAACAACAGACACATTCTTGCCCACAATGATCTCACAGTCTAGAGGAGGAGATGGACATTAATATAAATAAATAAATAAATAGTTAAATAAATAACAGAAATATACGTGCATACAAACATATAAACCTCAATCTCTTCTACCTCACTACCGACCTCTTGCTCACGTCCTGCTTCTGGCCTGTAACGCCCTCCCTCTTCATATCCAAAAGACAACAACTCTTCCCACCTTCGAAGCCTTACTGAAGGCCCACCTCCTCCAAGAAGCCTTCCCTCAGCCCTCTTTTCCTTTTCTTCAACTCCCTTCTGCATAACCCTGACTTGCTCCCTTCATTTATCCCCCTTCCAGCCCCTCAGCACTATGTACTTTTAGCTGTAATTTATTTATTTAGATTAATGCCTGTCTCCCCCTTGAGACGGTAAGCTCACTGTGGACAGGGAATGTGTCTGTTTGTTGTTATATTGATGGGGAGGAGGGGGAGCTGAGGAAAAGGGAGGCTTAGTCTGGGAAGGCCTCTTGGAGAAGGTGAGCCTTCAGAAGGTCTTTGAGGGGGCAAGTGTGATTTTTTGGCAGATGTGAGGAGGGAGGGCATTCCAAGCCAGAGACAGGATGAGGGCCAGTGGTGGACGGAGGGAAAGGAGAGATGGAGGCCCAGTGAGAAGGTTAGCGGTGCCAGAGGAGCAGAGGGTATGGGTTGGGATGGAGGAGAGAAGGGAGGTGAGGTAGGAGGGAGAAAGGGGAGGGACAGCTTTGAAGTCAATATTGAGGAGTTTTTGCTTCATACAGAGGTTGATGGGCAACCACGGGAGATTTTTGAAGAGGAGGGGGGCAGTGATATGCCCAGAATGTTTTTGTAGGAAGATGATCCGGCAGCAGAGTGATGTATGGATTGAAGTGGGGAGAAACAGAAGGTTGGGAGGTCAGAAAGGAGGCTGATGCAGTCATCCAGTCGGAATAGGATGAGTGATTGTACTAACATGGTAGCGATTTGGATAGAGAGGAAAGGGCAGATCTTGGCAATGTTGTGAAGGTGAGATCGGCAGGTTTTGGTGATGGATTGGATGTGTGGGGGAATGAGAGAGAGGAGTGAAGGATGACACCAAGGTTGCGGGCTTGTGAGACGGGAAGGATTGTAGTGTCATCCACAGTGACGGGAAAGTCAGGGAGAGGGCAGGGTTTGGGAGGGAAGATAAGGAGCTCTGCCTTGGACATGTTAAGTTTTAGGTGGCGGGCGACATCCAGGTAGAGTTGTCCTGAAGGCAGGGGGAGATGCGAGCCTGGAAGGAGGGAGAAAGAACAGGGGAGGAGACCGAGATTTGGGTATCATCCGCTTAGAGATGATAGTTGAAGCATGGGAGCGAATGAGTTCACCAAGGAAGTGACCACCTCCCTCCACCCTTCCTTTTCATTCATTCATTCAATCGTATTTATCGAGCACTTACTGTGTGCATAGCACTGGACTAAGTGCTTTGGAAGTATGTCAGCAACATATAGAGACAGTCACTATCCAACAGTGAGCTCACGGTCTAGAAGGGGGAGACCGACAACAAAACAACCTCCCTCCAGGGAGTCTTGGCTCAAGTCTGCACTGGGTCCTATGAATAGGCCACGGTGACCCCAAGTTCTCTCCCAGTCTCTCTGTGTCTCTGCCTCTATCATTCTGGCCCTGTGTCTCTGTCTTGTCTCTTGTTTTTCTCTTTACATCGGTCTCTGCTCCTCCTTGGCTCTCTCTGCCTCTTTATCTCTCTGCCTCTCTGTGTTTCTGTCTGTGCTTCTTTGTCATTGGGTATCTGTTTCCTCCCTCTTTCTCTTTCTCCCTCTATACCTCTGCCCTGTGTGTCTCTCTGGGTATTTCTTCATCTCTCTCTATCACTCCTTGCCCCTCTCTGCTTGTCTTTCTGTTTTTCTCAGTCTCTCTCCATCCTTGTCCCTCTCTGTCTCTGTCTTTCTCCCACCCATTTCTTTCTCCCTCCTTCTGTGTCTCTCTGTTGCTTTCTCTATGTCTCTCTCTATTTCTCTAAGTCTCCTTGGCTTTCCTTCTCTGTCTCTGTCTCTGTCTCTGATTTTTTGTATCTTTATTTCTATGTCGATCTCTGTGTCTCTCCACCTCCCTTTGGATCTCTCTCTCTCTCTCCGTATTTCATCTTTTTATTTCATTCTCTCTACCTCTCTTTCTGTAACCTTGGTGTTATCCTTGACTCTTCTCTCTCATTCAACCCACATATTCAAGCCATCACTAAATCCTGCCGGCCCCACATCATCAATCGTATTTATCGAGCGCTTACTATGTGCAGAGCACTGTACTAAGCGCTTGGGAAGTACAAACATCGCTAAAATCCTCCCTTTCCTCTCCATCCAAACTGCTACCACGTTAATTGAGAGAAGCAGCGTGGCTCAGTGGAAAGAGCCTGGGCTTTGGAGTCAGAGGTTACGGGTTCAAATCCTGGCTCCTCCAGGCCAGTTGCCAGCTGGGTGACTTTAGGCGAGTCGCTTAACTTCTCTGTGCCTCAGTTACCTCATCTGTAAAATGGGGATTAAGACTGTGAGCCCCTTTGGGACAACTTGATCACCTTGTAACCTCCCCAGCGCTTAGAACAGTGCTTTGCACATAGTAAGCGCTTAATAAATGCCATTATAAAAAATAGAGGCCTTCCCTAAGCCCTCTTTTCCTTTTCTCCCACTCCCTTCTGCATCACCCTAACTTGTTCCCTTTATTCATCCTCCCTCCCAACCCCACAGCGCTTATGTCCAAACCTGTGATTTTATTTATTTATACTGATGCTTATCTCCCCCTCTAGACTGTAAGCTTGTTGTGGGCAGGGAACGTGTCTGTTATATCGTTCTATTGTACTTTCCCAAGCGCTTAGTACAGTGCCCTGCCTACGATAAGCACTCAATAAATACGCTTGACTGTCTGACTTTCCGATTCCCTCTCCACCTCTCCTTCTCTCTGCCTTTTTCTCCATTTCTGTATCTCTCTGCCTCTTTTTCACCCCGGGTCTCCGTTTCTCTCTCCGTTTCTCTCTGTTTCTCCTCTTTTCTTCCTCTCTCCCTGTCTCTGTGTCTGTGTTTCTCTCTCTTTCTGTCTCTTTCCACGTTTCTGTATCTTCCTCTCTGTCCACCTCTCTCTTTCGATTCTCTGGCCGAGAATCAACCAACTCCCCACATGGTGGCTCTCTTTACTTATTTTGAGCAGAAAATCTTGGAGCCCCTGAAACGTTCCGACATCTCTACCAACTGAGCGTAGCTCAGAATGTAGGTGGGAGGATTTTAATCGCGATCACCTTTGACTTGGAACCCCAGGGAGAACCGGAGGGCCATCACCAGAAACAGCTTGGGGCGACTTAAGAGGAAAGATGTTGCCCGATATTTATGGAGACACTGTGGCTCTTGAGTTGTGGGACAGGAACAAAAAAAGAAGACTTCCTACACGCTAGTCTACATGCAAACAGACTCCCGTGGGCTCGGAAGCGGAAGAAATAAATATGTCATACAGGGCATATACTGGATTGGGTATGGATAGTGGCACTACGTGAGCCTGGGAAAAGTAATCACTTTATGATCTGGAATAAGATATCAATGTAGAGCGCATTTTAGGGGAGAGCGATAGAGACAGAGGAGAGAGAGACTATGCTTTGGAAAAATCTAATTGAACCGAAATAGTTCATTTATAAACGTGTTATACCCAAATCATTGGAATAGGAAATAGGCGAACCAAATACTGTTGCGCTTCCTGTATTTTCTGTTTACGATCCAAATAATTAAAATTCCCAATCATGGTTATTGATGGCAGTATTTACTTTGCCGGTTCTCGGAAATGAATGGAGTTTTGCACTGGGCAGAACGCGGAAGGGTGACCTGATCTATCCCGTGGCCCAAAAAGCTCCCCGCGAATATCATCTTCCCACAACCCTCCCCCTATTTCATTTTCAGTTGAACATTCCCAGCAGAAGGGGATCCTGTAAAAGTCCCCGCACAAGTGAACTTTTCATGGGGATCTCAGAAGGTGTTCTAGTTTTTCGGGGTCTCACCGCCCCAAACTCACACTGCAGAAAGAGCTTCGGGGTAAAACCCGATTTTCTTTCTCATTCAACCTCTTCTCCCTTCCCCCTCCACCCCTCATACCCCCCACTCTAGGGCAGGAAAAAAAACAACAACAAAACCAACAATCGACGCATCTCTACCCTTTTCCTTTCCAGTCCAGAAAAAGTTATGCAGCTCTTTTGATCTTTCCAAACCGTGTCAGCCGTGTGGGATGAAACCGTACCTTTCCCTTGATTTAAGAACAAAGGACACTCAGGACCCTAGAAACCCCTTTTAAAAGACTATAAGTAGTGCTAGCAGTGATGGCAGTAATGGTATTTATTAAGCGCATACTTTGGGCTGAGCAAGCCGGGGGGATTTTGATCACAGAGAACGATTTTCTGGTAGATGGGAACACATTGGGCGAATCTCTGGTTCCGAAGGGGGATTTTGGAACAGAAAAAAATCTGTCTCCCCTCGTCCCTCTTCTCATTGATTGGTTCTACTATTGATTTCCCCTGCCCTTTTCGGAGCTGGGGCGACCTCCGGCCGAATTGGGGTTAGATTTGGGGTAGGGGCCTTTGGATAGCGACTCAGAGGATGGCACGTCTCTCCAAATTCACCTACCCCCCAGTCAATTACATCCAGCCTCTTTAGACATGTTCTGAAAACCCTCCAAGATTTCAAACCGTCTTTAAAAACACACGCATCTCTCCCCTTAATTGCCCATTTGAGGAAACAGAGGTTAAGCGATTAGGATATTTAGGCTAAATCAAATTCGCCTATCGAAGGGCTTCATCGTTTGAAATCCAGGGCTTTATCGTTTGACTGTTCGGAAAGATCAGGCGAAGGTTTAAGGGTGACCAATTTGAACACGGACCAAAAAAGGAACAACAACCAAAAAAGAATTTCTTGCTCGTCTTCATTTTCCTCCTCGGTTCCTTTAACCCCAGGAAGGAGGCGGATTTGAGAAACATCAAAATAGTCAGACTTCTTAAAAAAAGGGGAGAGAGAGAGTGAGAGAGATGTGTGTGTGTGTGTGTGTGTGTGTGTGTGTGTGTGTGTGTGTGAGGGAGAGGTGTTGACGAGAAACTGATCCTTGAGAACAATACCGACTAGTTATTGTGTTCCTGGAGGAATTGGTAATGGTGACGTCTTTTGATTCTCGATTATTACGTGACTGATAAAAAGTCATTTGATTGGATTTGAATAAAAATCGGAGCGCAACAACAGTACAACAAACAACATTCTGAACGTGCGGGCAAATATTTACGAAGAGGTTCCTAATAAAGTCGAATTGGAAAAGATTTTTTTTAATTGCATCTATATATATATAAATATATATATATGCAATATATATATCCGAGAACAGAGAGTTGGAGTCCCCGAAAGGAGAAGAAACCTGCAACATTTACCACAGCCAGAGGCGTCTCAGAGAAGAGAAGGAGCTCTCCACATCACAGCTTTCTGAAGGAGCTCCCTTTTCGCCACTCTCCAAGACAACGCCACCCTCTCCCTCCTTCCTTCCCTGCTTTCTTTTCTCCCTTCGTTTCTTCTATCCCTCCTTCGTCTCTTCCCTCCTTCCTTCCTTCCCTCCACCTCGTTTCTCCTCGTTTTCTTCCTTCCTTCCATCTCTCTCCCCCTCCTCTCTCTCCTCGCCCTGTGAGCCTGCGAACTTTTCATCCCTAACCAGAGAAGGACCACCTTCCTCCAACATCCCTTCCAGCCGGGAAGGGACGAGGTGATGCCGCTTACTTTGTAACCGTTTCGACTAAAACTTGGAAGAACAAATTTTTTTTTTCCTCAGCGCCTTTAATTGCAGCCCAACGCTCCCCGTGCCAGGGGTTAAGAATTGAATGGTAAGGAAAACTAAGCCCTCCCCCCTCTTCCCGCCCCCTAAATTTATTGGATTCCCAAGCCTTTCGCCCACTTTAGTGGAAGAATTCGTTTCTTACAGGCATGCTCGCTGGTAGAGTTATTGGGTGGTTTTTTTTCCCCTTTCTTATCGAGAGAGGGAAACGGATGGGCAAAGACGTTTATTCGGCTGAGAGAGGAAGTAGGGGTTTTAGGTTTTTTTTTCTTTTTCTTTCCCTGCTATAACTGAACAGCGCTTTCATGGTCAGAGAGGTAAAAAGAAAGGGGCATTTTGACGTCTGTTTTCTTCCCCTTTCCTCCTCCGTTGCTGCCCTCCCATCCGCCCGCCCCACAGAATGGCAATGTGTAGCAAAGCCATCGTGGTCCTGCTAATCTACAGCATCATCATGCATGACAGCATCTACTGCTCACCTGCGGGCGGACTCCAGCTCCCTGGCCTCAGGTAGGAAGGCAATCCGCTTCCCCTCCTCCCTTCTCTCCGTCCCCCTCTTTCCCTCCCCCGGTCCGGCTGGACCAGGCTCGGACTTCTCTTCCGGAGCGCCTCCTCCTCCTCCCCCTTCTCCATCCTCCTCCTCCCCCTTTTTCTCCTTCCCCTCCTCCCCCTCCTCCTCCCGCTCTTCTTCGTCCTCTATTTCCTCCACCTTCCCTCTTCCTCCCCCTGTTCTTCTTCCTCCTCTTACTGTTCTTCTTTTTTTCCTCCTCTCCCTCCTCCCTCTCCTCCTCTTCTTCTTCTTCTTCTCCTGCTCTTCTTCCCTCCTCCTGCTCTTCTTCATCCTCTACCTCCTCCTTTCCCTCTCCTCCTCCTTTCCTTCTCCTCCTCCTGCTCTTCCTCCTCTTACTAGTCTTCCTTCTTTCCTTCTCTCCCTCTCCTCCTCCTCTTCACTCCTCCTGCTCTCCATTATCCTCTACTTCCTCCTTTCCTTATTCCTCTTCCTATTCTTCCTCCTCTTACTATTCTTCTTTCTTTCCTCTTCTCCCTTTCCATCTTCTCCTCCTCTTCCCATCTTCTGCTCTTCTTCATCCTCTACTTCCTCCTCTTTTCCTTCTTTCTCCTCCTCTTACTATTCTCCCTTCTTTGCTCCTCTCCTTCCTCCCTCTCCTTCTCCTCCCTCCTCCTGCTCTTCTTCATCCTCTACTTCCACCTCCCTTCCACCTCCTTTTCCTCTTCCTCCTTCAGTTCTTCCCCCTCCCCTATTCTTCCTTCTTTCCTCCTCTCCATCTCCTTTTCCCTCCTCCTGCTTTTCTTCACCCTCTACTTTCACCTCCTTTCCCTCTTTCTCCTCCTCCTCTTACTATTCTCCCTTCTTTCCTCCTCTCCCTCCTTCCTCTCCCCCTCCTCCCCCTCCTCCCTCCTCCCCCCTTGACCACGCTGCCTCCTCCTCCTCCTCCTTCTTTGCCCGCTGGCCTCGGTTTATTCTCCCGATTCAGTGCCAACCGCCATCCTGACCCGTCGGCGGGTTCGAGATTGGATGCTTCAGGGTCGACTTATTTTTCCCCCATTGTGTTTTTCTCCTGGTTTGGTACTTTCCCCCTAGAGCTCTCCCGCTCCCTTCCCGGCTCCATTCGGGGAATCCTCCGGTAAGGGGGCGGGAGGGTGGGCGGGGAACTGAGCGCATCCTACCTGCAGTTGCGCTGGGCGGAAAATCCCTCTCAAGGGAGAGGGATCCCTTGGGAAAAGGGTGGAAGTGGGGGTGGAGGGCTAGGGATCCACCCTGCCCCTCATTGCATTGTGTGTGTTTGTGGTTTTGTGTGTGTGTGTGTTTTTCTGGTCCATTATTTCCCCAGGGTGTCAGTCACCCCACCTGGCCCTTTCCGCACTCTTTTCTAGAGCCCCCATTGGGCTTTAGAATAAAAATTAGTAATTATTATTAATAATAATAATTCTGGTGTTTATTTAACGCTTAGTATGTGTCAGGCACCTTACTAAGCGCTGGGGTGGATCCAAGCAAATGGGGTTGGACTCAGTCCCTGTTCCCCATCGGGCTCACAGTTCTACCCCCCATTTTCCAGATGAGGGAACTGAGGCCCAGAGAAGCAAAGCGACTTACCCAAAGCCACGCAGCAGCCAAGTGGCAAAACCGGGATTAGAACCCATGACCTTCTGAGTCCCACTACGCCACGCCACTTCCCAGACTTTAAGCTGCCGGTGGGCAGGGAATGTGTTTTATCATGGTTCTATTGGACTCTCCCGAGCGCTTAGTCCAGTGCCCACAAACCCCCGACCCACAAACCACCGCCAAGGCCAGTTACTTCCAACTGGCGCTAAAGTGGTTAGAGAGCAGCCTAGCTCAGAGGCTAGGGCCCGGCTTTAGGAGTCAGAGGGAGTGGGTTCTAATCCCGACTCCTCCACTCGTCTGCTCTGTCATCATGGGCAAGCCGCTTCACTTTTCTGGGTCTCAGTTCCCTCATCTGAAAAATGGGGATTTAAGACTGGGAGCCCCACGTGGGACAACCTGATTAGCTTAGATCTACTCCAGCGCTTAGAACAGCGCTTGACACATAGTAAGCGCTTAACAAATACCATTATTATTATTTGGTTGTTTTTTGGGGTGAGGAGATTCGGGGCGGATCCCAACTTCGGGTATAGGATCATCATCAATCGTATTTATTGAGCGCTTACTATGTGCAGAGCACTGTACTAAGCGCTAGGATGGCAGACACACACACACACACACACACACACACACACACACACACACACACGCCCCCGCCCCTACACCCAGGTTGAATCGACTCAGCCCTTCTCCCTGCCCCAGGAATAATAATGATGGTATTTATTGAGTGCTTACTATGTGCCAAGCACTGTTTTAAGGGCTGGGCCCCCTCCCACCCTCCAATTCCCCTCCTCCGGGGGTCCTAGGCCGCACCCCGCGGGTAGGGAGGGGGAGGGGGAGACCAGGTGACCCCACCCGCCACATGATCCCCGTTCCCCTCCCCTCCAAGAGTCCTCCGGCAGACCCCCGAGGGAGGGAGAGGGGGGCTGCCTCCTCCTCCCCCAGGACCTCTGCCGCCCCCTCCCCACCTTGGCTTTCCCTCCTCCCACCGCCCACCACCCTTTCTCTCCTGGTCCCCCCTCCTCCTCTTGCCTCTCGACCTCCCCAAGCTCCCTTTCCCCCTCCCAGTCTCTCTCCCCTTCCCCTCCCTGCCTCTCTCCTCCCTTCTCCCCCCCTCCCACCCCACTAGTCCAGGAACGGGAAAATCTGAGCTCGGATGGGTTTCTGTAATTCTACTTATTCATTCAATTCATTCAATCGTATTTATTGAGCGCTTACTTGCAGAGCACTGTACTAAGCGCTTGGGGAGTACAAATCGGTAACATGTAGAGACGGGCCCTACCAACAACGGGAGATGTCCGTTTAATTGTATCCATGTCTGTTCCCCCTTCCCCCCCGCCCCCCGCCAATCTAGAATGTGAACTAGTTGTGGGCGGGGATTGCTGAGCGCTTAGTACAGTGCTAAGCGTTTACACCAGTGCTCTGCACACAGTAAGCGCTCAATCAATACGATGGAATGTATTTGCCAGGAGAAAGGAAGTGGGTACCCGCCCCCCAGTCATCCAGCAACGGGAAAATCTGGGCTCGGATGGGTTTCTGGAATTCTATTTATTCCTATCGATGTCTGTTTATTTGTATCCATGTCTGTCTCCCCTCCCTCTGGACTGTGAGCTCGTGGTGGGCGGGGATAGTCTCTCTTTATGGCTGTATCGCCTTTATTTATTTACTGATCATATTTATTGAGCGCTCGCTGTGTGCAAAGCACTGGACTAAGCGCTCGGGACACGATACTAGAACAACACACTCCCTTCCCATTCATTCATTCAGTCGTATTTATTGAGCGCTTACTGTGTGCAGGACACTGGACTAAGCGCTTGGGAGAGAACAAATAAGCAATGAGGAGAGACAATCCCTGCCCGCAACGGGCTTACAACATGCTCACAGTCCAGAGCCCTCGCCCCAACGCTTAGTCCAGTGCTCTGCACACTTCATTCATTCAATCGTATTTATTGAGCGCTTACTGCGTGCAGAGAACTAGACTAAGAGCTTGGAAAGTACAATTTGGCAACAGATAGAGCCAACAACGGGCTCACAGTCCAGAAAATAATAATATTTGTTCATTCATTCATTCAATCGGATTTATTGAGCGCTTACTGTGTGCAGAGCACTGGACTAAGCGCTTGGGAAGTACAAATCGGTAACATATAGAGGCGGCTCCTACCCAACAACGGGCGCTTACTATGTGCCAAGCACTGTTCTAAGCGCTGGGGTAGATACAAGGTGATCAGGTTGTCCCACATGGGGCTTACAGGCTTCATTCCCATTTTACAGATGGGCTTTTTAAGCGCTCAATAAATAAAATGGAATGAATTTGCCAGGAGAAAGGAAGTGGGCGCCCCCTTCTTCTCCCCCCCGCCCCCCGCCAGTAGCCCACCATGGCCCTCTAGTAGCCCGCGGGTGACCGACACTCTTCCTCCCCCCCTTCGGTGGCAGGCTGGAGGACGAGGTATACGACGAGGAAGGAAACTCTCTGCAGGATTTGGCCTTGGACAGCAGCCTCTTGGGGGTCGGGAGCCCCTCCACCTTATTGACGGATGTCTACACGCTCTACTTCCCCCCTGAGAACAGGTGACCAGCCGAGGCCTCCAGACCTTATAATATTACTACTAATAACAATGATAATCATGATGATGGTATTTGTTAAGCGATAATAATAATAATATTACTGATAATGACAATAATAATAATAATGGTATTTATGTAAATGCGTGGCCTAGTGGAAAGAACCCGGGCTTGGGAGTCAGAGGTTATGGGTTCTAATCCCGGCTCCGCCACTTGTCAGCTGTGTGCCTTTGGGCAAGTCACTTCACTTCTCTGTTACCTCATCTGTAAAATGGGGAGTAAGACTGTGAGCCCTATGTGGGACAACCTCATAATCTTGTATCTACACCAGCGCTTAGAATAGTGCCTGGCACATAGTGAGCACTTAACAAATATCATTATCATTATTATTATTATTATCACTTAAACCCGGTGTGGGCAGGGATTGTCTCTCTTTATTGCTGAATTGTACTTTCCAAGCGCTTAGTCCAGTGCTCTGCACACAGTAAGCGCTCAATAAATACGATTGAATGAACGAGAAAAGCACTTACTATGTGCCAAGCACTGTTTTGAGCAGTGGGGGGAGATACAATGTAATCAAGTTGTCCCACGTGAGGCTCACAGTTTTCATCCCCATTTTCCAGATGAGGGAACTGAGGCCCAGAGAATAATAATGATGGTATTTGTTAAGTAGTTACTCTGTTCCAGGCACGGTTCAAAGCGCTGGGGGAGATACAAGGTAATCAGGTTGTCCCACGTGGGGCTCACAGCTTTCATCCCCACTTTCCAGTTGAGGGAACTGAGGCCCAGAGAAGTGAAGTGGCTTGCCCAAAGTCACACAGCTGACAAGTGGCGGAGGCGGGATTAGAACCCACGACTTCTGACTGCCAAGCCCGGGCTCTTACCGATACGCCACGCTGCTTCTCATCTCTGCCTTATGTAGCTATCTGTTATTCCGTTTATTTCTATTGATGTCTGTTCAATTGTATTGATGTCAGACTGTAAACTCGTTGTGGGCAGGGAATGGGTCTGTTTCTTGTTGTAGTGTACTTTCCCCAGCGCTTAGTCCAGTGTTCTGCGCACAGTAAGCGCTCAATAAATACCACTGAATGAATGAATGAAAGGGAGGCGCGGCCGGGGAGGGCGGAGGAAATTCTCCGCATGTCTGTCTGCCTGGCTCTGCCCTATTCAGTCATTCAGTCGTATTTATTTATTTATTTATTTATTTATTTATTTTATTTTATTTTTTAAATAGCATTTATTAAGCGCTTACTATGTGCAAAGCACTGTTCTAAGCGCTGGGGAGATCACAAGGTGATCAGGTTGTCCCACGGGGGGCTCACAGTCTTCATCCCCATTTTACAGATGAGGGAACTGAGGCACAGAGAAGTGAGGTGACTTGCCCAGAGTCACCCAGCTGACAAGTGGTGGAGCCGGGATTTGAACCCATGACCTCCGACTCCAAAGCTCGGGCTCATTCCACTGAGCCATGCTGCTTGCGCTTACTGTGTGCAGAGCGCTGGACTAAGCGCTGGGGAAAGTACAACAGTAAACACATTCCCGCTCACAACGAGCCCTGGTTGGGCCCCAGAAAGCTAGCGCCCCGCTAGAGAAAATGTGTGTGTGTGTGTGTGTGTGTGTGTGTGTGTGTGTGTGTGTGAGAGAGAGAGAGAGAGAGAGAGAGAGAGAGGGAGAGAGTGTATTATAATAATGATGGCATTTATTAAGCGCTTACTATGTGCAAAGCACTGTTCTAAGCGCTGGGGAGGTTACAAGGGGATCAGATTGTCCCACGGGGGGCTCCCAGTCTTAATCCCCATTTTACAGATGAGGTAACTGAGGGCCCAGAGAAGTTAAGTGACTTGCCCAAGGTCACACAGCAGACATGTGGCGGAGTCGGGATTCAAACCCCTGACCTCTGACTCCAAAGCCCGGGCTCTTTACACTGAGCCACGCTGCTTCTCTGTATGGTGTTTGTGAGTCCGGGTGCACAGATGTAGGTGTGATATGCAACTCACGTGGGTGCTTTGTAAAGGGTGTGGGAATCAGAGGTCGTGGGCTCTAATCCCAGCTCTGCCCCTTGTCAGCTGTGTGACCTTGGGTAAATCACTTAACTTCTCTGGGCCTCAGTTACCTCATCTGTAAAATGGGAATTAAGGCTGTGAGCCCCACGTGGGACAACCTGATGACCTTATATCTACACCAGCGCTTAGAACAGTGCTTGGCACATAATAAGCGTTTAACAAATACCACCATTATTATGATTGTTATTTTATTCATTTATTTTAATGTCTGTTTATTTGTATTGATGTCCGCCTCCCCCTTCCCCCGCCCCCAGACTGTGAGCTTGTTATGAGCAAGGATTGTCCCTCTTTGTTGCTCTAGTGTATTTTCCCAAGCGCTTAGTCCAGTGCTGTGCACACAGTAAGCGCTTAACAAATACGACTGAGTGGCTGAATGTGCGACGGGCGTGGGCATTGCAATGGGGTGCCAATGCAGGCCTGATTGACTCGACCTAGGCATGTGGGATGGTCTGGGGCATGCTTGCTTGATTGTGGATGTGTGCAGGCTGCAGGCGTGATTATGTGCGTGTCTACATGCATGGATGATGTGTCTGTATGATGATGATGATGATGACATTTGTTAAGCACTTACTGTGTGCAAATCACTGTTCTAAACGCTGGGGAGGTTACAGGGTGATCAGGTTTTCCCACAGGTGGCTCACAGTCTTAATCCCCATTTTACAGATGAGGTAACTGAGGCCCAGAGAAGTGAAGTGACTTGCCCAAAGTCACACAGCTGACAATTGGCAGAGCCGGGATTTGAACCCTTGACCTCTGACTCCAAAGCCCAGGCTCTTTCCACTGAGCCACACTGCTTCTCTACACTTCTCAGCTGTGTGGCCTTGGACCAGTCACTTCACTTCTCCCGGCCTCAGTTCCCTCATCTGGAAAATGGGGATGGAGACTGTGAGCCCCACGTGGGACAGGGACTGGGTCCACCCCGATTTGCCTATATCGACCCCAGCGCTCAGTACAGTGCTTGGCACCTAGCTTAATGACTACTATTAAAAAAAAAGAGAGCAGCAGGTCATCCCTCCCCCGCTGAGATGGGCTCCCTGTCTTGTGCCCTGACCCCCGGGGTTGGGGCGGAAGCCCAAGGTCTGCAGGAGGCCCGACGGCCGGGGGATGCCCGGGAGGAGATTAGGGGTGGGGCGGGGAGGGGGGAAGGTTGAGGGGTGACGATTTTCGTTTGTGTCCGGGGTGGTTTTCTCTCCCGGCTCTAGACACACGGATGCCACCTTCAATTCCGCCTATCGCCAACCACTGGGCCACTACATCTCTGCCAGGAAATCCCTGCGGGCACTCATCGCCCAACGCGCGGGGTAAGAGTGGGCAGATCCTGGGGGGCGAGGAGAAGTGTGTGTGTATGTGTGTGTGTTGTGTTGTGTGTGTTTAGTAAGGGTGGGTGGTCACAAGCCGCCCCGGGGGCGGAGGCGATGGAGCAGGAGCAGAAAAGGGAAGGGCCCGACCAGCAGAACCCAGCCTGCTGGCCTTTCTTCGGTCGTTTCTTGGTGCGGAAACTTCACCAGCCCCGCCATTCCGGGAGAAATTGCAGTCATTCATTCATTCAATCGTATTTAGTGAGCGCTCATAATAATAATAATAATAATAATGGCGTTTATTAAGCGCTTACTATGTGCAAAGCACTGTTCTAAGCGCTGGGGGGGGGGGGTTACAAGGTGATCAGGTTGTCCCATGTGGGGCTCTCGGTCTTCATCCCCGTTTTCCGGATGAGGTAACTGAGGCCCAGAGAAGTTGTGGCTTGCCCAACGTCACACAGCTGACAAGTGGCCCAGCCGGGATTTGAACCGCTGACTCCAAAGCCCGCGCTCTTTCCACTGAGCCACGCTGCTTCTCTAGGTAGATTAGCTCTATCCAATCTGTATAGGTAGATATAAATTAACAATAAGAGGAGAGTTATTTATATGTAACACACAGAGGCACATATATGTACGCACACTCACATGCTCACACACACACAACAGACATATTCCCTGCCCTCTATCAATACCTATCTATCTATCTAATCTATATAGGTAGATATAAATTAACAATAAGAAGCAAGTTATTTATATATGACACATGCACGTATGTATGCACACACACAACAGACATATTCCCAGCCATCTATCAATACCTATCTATCAATCAATATCTATCTATCTATCTATCTATTTGACCTATATAGGTAGATATAAATTAGCAAAAAGGAGTTATTTTTATATAACACACACATATATGTACACAGTCATACACACACACCAGACATAATCCCTGCCATCTGTCAATATTTATATCTATCTATCTCTATCTATCTCTATCTATCTGTCTATCTATCTATCTATCTATCTATCTATCTATCTATCCTATGTAGGTAGATTTAAATTAGCAATAAGAAGAGAGTTTTTATATAACACACATATATATGTATGCACTCACACACATACTCACAGCAGACATATTCCCTGCCATCTATCAATATCCTATCTATGTATCTATGTATCTATCTATCTGTCTATCTATCTATCTACCTAATCTATGTAGGTAGATATAAATTAACAATAAGAAGCGAGTTATTTATAACACACACACACACACACAGACACACACACACACACACACACACACACACACACCACACACAATAAAAGCGAAGCTCTCAGTGGCTCAGGGGCTCCGGGCTCGGATCTGTCCCGCCCTGGGCGTCGCACATTTCGGCAGAAGGTAACATTTTAATCAAGCCCGTGGGAAAACAGATTACATTTTCCTCCATGAATAATTCAGGCCACGGAAAATACTGTCTACAGCCTGTCGACTTATATTACCATCGGGACCTTCGACTTCTCAGCGGGCCTCTTTCTTTCCGTCTCCCTCTCCCTCCCTCCTGCCAGGGGGCCCGTTATTATCATTATTATTATTATTATTATTATTAGTTATGATTATCATCGATCAAGCGGTATTTTTTGAGCTCCCACTGTGCTCAGAGCACTGAACTAAGCGTCTGGGAGATTACAGCAGAGTTAACAACCACAGTAATGACAATAATCATGGTAAGAGTAATAACCCACCACTAATAATAAATCGACTTTAGAAAAAAAACAAACCCCCAAACCTCTGTGTAGAGTCACGGAAAAGCGGGATTCAGAGGCTGGGAGAGGCCGAGTCGGACGGATCCCACCAAATCTGAAATTCCCCGGACTTTTCAAACCATGGAATTTATTTACTAGCTCACTCGCTGTGTGCAGAGCGCTTGGGAGAGTGCAGGCACTTGCTTCGTCTACGCACTTGGATCCGTAACCTTTGGACATTTGCTATTCGTCCCTCCCCCAACCCCGTAGACTTTCTGCACATGTTTTTAAATTATACATTATAAATGACTTATTTATATTCCTGTCTGTCTCCTCCTCTAGACCGTTAGCTCCTTATGGTTATGGAACGTGTCCACTAATTCGGTCGGTTTGTCTTCTCCCACCAAGCGCTTAGTTCAGCGCTCTGAGCAGAGTAAGCGCTCGATAAATACCATTGTTTGATTGACTGATCGATATAACCCACTAGAGCTGGTAGATAGGATCCCTGCCCTCAAGGAACTGCTAATCCGCTGGAGTTTGCCACCGAGGGGAGCGGACAATCTCTCCTTTCTTTTTCACTGGATTCCCGCCGGGGAACCGGGCGTGGGAACCAGGTAGCTGGCCTATTTTTCATTTCTTTTAAATTTTTAATTTCTTCCTCTTGCCAGGGAAGCCCCGGAGGGGGGAGAGGATCGAGGAAGAGGAGGAAGAGAGGGAGACAAGGAGGAGGAGGAAGAGAAGGAAAAGGAGGAGGAGGAGAGGGAGAAGAGGAGGAGGAGGAGGGGAGGAGGAAAAGGAGGAGGGGAGGAGAAGAAAGAGGGAAAGGAGGAGGGGAAGAAGAAGGAGGAGGGGGAGGAGGAGGAACAGGAAGGAGGAGAAGGAGAAAGAGGAGGAGGAAGAGGAGGAGGGGAAGGAGGAGGAGAAAGAGGAGAAGGAGAGAAAGGAGGAGGGGAAGGAGGAGGGGGAGGAGGAGGAGGAGGAAAGAGGAGGAGAGAGAAGGTGAAAGAGGAGGAGGAGGAAGAGGAAAGGGGGAGAAGGAGGAGGAGGAGGAGGAGAAAGAGAAGTAGGAGGAAAGAGGAGGAGGAGGAGGAAGGGGAAAGAGGGGGAGAAGGAGGAGGAAGAGGAGGAGGAAGAGAAGTAGGAGGAAAGAGGAGGAGGAGGAGGAGGAGAAGGAGGTCCAAGAGAAAGAGGAGGAGGAGGAAAAGGAAAAAGAGGGTCGTTGCCAAGAACTTGGGGAAAACTTGCGGGTCGGGGCTTTCTCCCGCAGCGCATCTAAATGCCGCAACTCTTGTCTCCCGTCCACCACCTCTCTCTTTATGTCTGTCTCCCCATCCCTCCGTGGTTTGGTTTTGTTCGTTTGTTCGTTGATCTGTTTCCCTCCTCAGAGGGGGCAGCGGAGTCGAGGGCAATTGGGAACCTCTCTCCAAACGCCACTCGGACGGCATCTTCACCGACAGTTACAGCCGGTACAGGAAACAGATGGCCGTGAAGAAATACCTGGCCGCCGTCCTGGGGAAAAGGTATAAACAAAGAGTTAAAAACAAAGGACGTCGAGTAGCTTATTTGTAGCCAGCCAGCCACCCAACCCCTCTCTCCCCCTTCCCCCTACCACCCCGGTGTAGATCAAAGCCCGATCAAAATGAAAAGTCATTTCCGAATTGACGGAAAACAACAATCATTCCTCCTTGTGTTCTATCGAAACATGTATTTATGTATGAAGTAAAGCCATTAAATGAATATTTTGATAATAATATTGTTTTTCTTTTGTACGAAAGCACTAGAGAACGCACAGAGCTACTTTGTGGACCAAACGTTAAGTTCTATATACTCTGATAAATATATATAATATATATATATATGGAGAGAGAGAGAGAGAGAGAGAGAGAGAGAGAGAGAGAGAGAGAAAGAGAAATATCATAGAGAGCGATTCCTATAAAGCGTGCAAAAGGACTGGTAATTCGCCTGAGCTGTTTATGTTTTTATAGAAAATAAATAGAAAAAAAGACAATCATTGTTTTGAATATTACTCCTATTTTTGTAACTGGAATTAAAAGGATAGTATTTTTATCCACGACAGGGACGAAGACATTAATACTGACCATTTGCTACTGTACATAAACACTGATGCCCTGCTACAAGGGGATTATGAAACTAATGATTTGGGAGAATTCTCGAAGCAGATTCTTCCCCTGGTGAGTCCACTCAAACGGGCCGCTCTAACCCAAACCTACCTTCAAGGGCCGAGGTCCCTCTTGCTAAAGATTTCGCTTTCTCTGATGCCACTTTGATGTGTATTTGTGTCTCCTCGAAAGCGGGAGCTTCGAAGAGAATTTTCTCGCGGTCAAACAACCGCTCCGATCAAAATTATGCCTCTCTGTCGATTTAAAAAGCAGCTTAACTGGGGAAGGGAAGAGGGGAGGGGAAACGGGGTGGGGGAAAGGGTGGGTGGGGAGGGGGGGAGAGAGTTGAAGCCCATGACACTCCCTCCCCTTTTCTCTGTTCTTGTTGGATTCCCTTCCCCCCCAACCCCAGCCATGCAAGCTGAGAATGACCAGTATTTAGGAGCTGGCGATTTAGAACCTGGAAGAGAAAGGGTGTAAGTTGGAAATTTAGAAGCTGGACAGGATGTAAATCAGAAAAGAAGAGCCCTCCTCCCTCCTCGTCCCCTTCCCTCCCCAGCTCCCCTCTCAGAGAGAAGGTTTGGGGTTTTCAAGAGGGTCTGGGAAATCAAGAGGCCAAGATGTAGTCCTACCTTTAAGAGTCACTTCTTAACTGACTTTGGGCAGCTCGCAACTGGAACCCGATGCAAAGTATAATGTGTTTCTCTTCAGTGCTGTCCACCGTTTTCATCGTGTGAAATGATCAGGATTCTCTCCTTTGAACTATTCCATCGGATTTGTTTATTTTCCCTTGTCCTTTCCCTTCATCCCCCCTCCCTCACCCTCCTGAACCGTTTCCCCCTCCTCATTTCTCTCTTATGATTGTGAACTTTCTCCACCGACTCCTCTGTCCTGTTTTATGCAAGCTCTTGTAAAAGTTTAGGAACCCCTGTTTTAGCTACCACTAAATAATTATGCTCTTGACTAAAGTTTTGTTCCTTGTTTGTTGAGTTTGGAGGTAAAAATGTATTTTTCTACATTATGGCTTTATTGCTTAGTAAAAACTTATTTCATAAAAACCAACTTTTGTCCTGATAGAATGTGTAGTGTTCACCCGCTGTTCAGTTCCAAACACTGATAAATCATTCGAAAATCATCTCTCTATGTACGAGTACTATCTTACATCTGGGTGTCAAGGAAGCTCCTTATTCCTTTTTGAATCAAGAGGGCCTGTCTGTTTCTTTCCGGTCAGCTCACTCAAAACATATGCTAGAGAATCGTTAGTAAAGACAAAAAAAAAAAAAAAAATCCAAACGACAATTCCCACGTCCCGGGCCCACCCACCAGCCTTCAGAAACCAGACAGCCTGTCTCATTCAAAATTGAAAAAAAAAAATCATAGCTTGTCAAATGCCCAAAGCCATGCATTTTCTTAATCGATTGGATCCTTATAATAATAATAATAATAATAATCGGGGTTATTTCTAAAGCGCTTACTATGTGCCAGGCACTGTACTGAGCGTGGGGGTAGACACAAGTCGATCAGGTTGGACACAGGCCCTGTCCCACGTGGGGCTCGCAGTCTCCATCCCCATTTTGCAGATGAGGTCACTGAGGCCCAGAGAAGTGAAGTGACTTTCCCAAAGGTCGCCCAGCAGACAAGTGGCAGAGATGGGATCAGAACCCACGACCTTCTGATTTCCAGGCCCCGGGGTCCAGCCACTAGGCCGTGCTTCACGAAGCCGCAGATGAAAGATAACGGAATCGAAGTGGCTGATCCAGGCAGGGCGGATCCTCGTCTTCGATCCCATCGTAGTGCAGGCATTAGTAAGCAGAGGCATTCGAGTCTATTCCCGAATCTTGTGTATGAAATCAATCTTACTTTAATTTTGCATTACTCCTCAGGCCATGTGACGCAGGATGCAGTTTGCAGCTTTCGTGCCTTTCTTCGCCTTTTAAATCGCCACGAATCACAGATGGCTATTTAGTGGCCCTACAATGCTGCAACACACGAGCTTGCATTTTAGTCTTAATCATTTGTTCTTGGATGACGGGCAGAGTTTTCTGTGTTTTGTGTCCTCTGTAGCGTTGAAATAGGGCTCTAGTTTACGTTTTATTTATGAAGTTGAATTTAGTGTTCCGGTGGCTAGCTGCAAACATTATACAGTGATCATGATACGAGTGATCCTTTTGTATACCTTTTAGACATAGCCAAGAGCCTTACTCGATTGGAGCAGATTTGAGATAGCGATCATTTAGGTAGCTGTTAGTCTTGAAGATCTTATTTTCTGTGCAACTGATTAGAAAAAAATCAACCGCCTTCACCAAGTATGATTACACACATGATATCTATAACTAGGTCTTTGATAATTGTGATATAAAGTGTGTAAAGTTTGTATGAATAAATTTTTGTAAACAATGCAACTTGGTCTAATGTTTGGAGAAAAAAAAGAGATCTAGACAATCACACAGAAATCCGTATACCCTTTAGAGACCTTTTTAAGTAATAGTATTTTTAAGCAAACTTTCATAGGATTTTTCATGCCTGGACCATATACCTTTTTTTTAAAAAAAAAACCTCATCCATATACTTTCATGAACCATCCTCTCATATCTGTCTAGGTTATTGGACTCAAGTAGATTTTAAAAGTAACTCTGGAAGTGGGGAAAAAAATCAAGGCCGTATTAAATAGATTTATTACCGGGTCCTACAGTGGACTTATTTTCGATTGTATTCTATCATCATCATCAATCGTATTTATTGAGCACTTACTACGTGCAGAGCACTCCCACTATCCACTCCCAAACTCCTAAACAGTCAAACCAAAAAGGACTCATAAAAATTGACGCTTAGTAGTCTTCTTTAATGAGAGGCTCTGTAGGCCAAAATGGTCCTAAAGACCATTTACTTTTAGAGTTCTTGTTAAATCTTCCATTTTGGGTTCTAAACTGTTCAGTGAGAGATGCCAACAGTTGGGTTTAATTAAAATGGTTTAGGCAGTAATCACAAAGGCACCAGTCCAGAAATCATGTCCACACAGCCCCAAGTGAAGGGGTGGGGTGGGGGTGGGGGAGAGGAGGAAGGAGGAGGGGGTGTCCTGTCAATTCTTCTTTCTCTTTATGATATGCAGACCCAGCGGAAGAGTAAATTAGAAGTCATCAAGAGTAATTAA
This sequence comes from Tachyglossus aculeatus, assembly GCF_015852505.1. Classification (NCBI taxonomy): domain Eukaryota; kingdom Metazoa; phylum Chordata; class Mammalia; order Monotremata; family Tachyglossidae; genus Tachyglossus; species Tachyglossus aculeatus. The sequence continues at coordinate 10,442,510 of NC_052070.1, forward strand.
CTCCTAAGAACCTCATTCCCAAGAAAGACATTTGTAAAGCATAATATGTCTCACTTCAACCAAGCAAACTTTGTAGTAAAAATCTTTAGGTCAGCTTCTCGTGGGTGGCTAGAAAATTCCCAGTTTCTTTAAACAGATTTCCTTACCAGTTCTGTTGAAATAGAGAATTGGATTCAAATAATTTTATTAAATGGCCTCACTATTCCCTTTAAATCTCTAATCTGTCTTTCTCTCCCTGCACAGATGAGCTAGGAGGGTCTTTGAAAAGAAATTAAACCACAAGCACATCAAAGTCCCTAGAAAATTTTAAAATTCACATCAAAAACTTTGAATTTCTGGACTCGAGTCAGTGAAAATGATCTTCGGGTCTTGTTGTCATGCCTACTAAAATTCCAGACTCGTAGAAAAAGGAACAGGTTACAGATAATCCAGAAATATTGACCGACTGACAGGTTACAGATAATCCAGAAATACTGACCGACCGTTAATAAAAATCAGGGCGGTAATACTTCCTAGTTACAAAATACCTTTTGCCTGTCGCGTTTTTCTCATTAATCATCAGAACTCATCATGCATCAGTTGGGATGGAGGTCAGTGATGCAAGTGATATAAAATGATGCAGTTGTTAATATTGTGGAATTGAGATAATCTGTTTTGGCTTGAATTACCTGGGAGAAGGGATTTGAGACCTGAAATCAATCTATTTACTACTACTACTAATAATATTTTTTAAGTACTTAACTATGTGCCAAGCACTTTTCTAAGTGCTGGGGTAGACACAAGGTAATCAGGTTGGACACAATCCCTGTCCCACATGGGGCTCACGGTCTTAATCTCCTTTATCCAGATGAGGGAACTGATGCCCAGAGAAGTGAGGTGACTTGCCCAAGGTCACACAGCAGACTTATTGAGAGCTTACTCTATGCAGAGCGCTGTCCATAAGGAGCTTTCAGTCTAGAGGAGGAGTTTATTACAGTCTAGAAGAAGAGTTGGCATTCTATTGGAATGTTGGAGAAATTGGGAAGTGTGTTATGGGGTGTCAATATCCAGATCATTTGCTTTCCTAGGCATCTGGATTGTACAAACTCCTGTGAGTTCCTAGTTGCTCCAGAAAAATCTTGGCTTCTGGATTCTAGATTGTCAACTTGTACTTCCCAAGCGCTTAGTACAGTGCTCTGCACACAGTAAGCGCTCAATAAATATGAATGAATGAATGAATGTTTACCTCTTTCTGGTGGTAACCATCGGTATCCACTCTCAGCATTGGCGGGGTGACGTTCTCTTTGTGAGGGATGGCCAAGATGAGAATTTGCTTTATGCCTTTAATTCTCTGATTCAAGAACACATGGCTACATGAGAAAAAACACCCCAGAGAATCCGCTACCATGGTCTTGGCCTTGAGTTGAGGCTGTACACCCCAAGGTAAACCTTAGTTTGAACTTTTCCCGGAGCACTAAAGGCACAGTGGGCAAAGGAACAGAGGCTGAAGGATTTCTGAGCTTTTCAACATTAAGTGAATCATCAGCAAATAATATGCAAATTAAAAAAAATGACCCCTCTCAGGGGACTGTGAGCCCGTTGTTGGGTAGGGACCATCTCTATGTGTTGCCGATTTGTACTTCCCAAGAGCGTAGTACAGTGCTCTGCTCACAGTAAGTGCTCAATAAATATGATTGAATGAGTACTCCACAACCATTTTTTTTAATGGTATTTGTTAAGCATTTACAATGTTCCAGACACTGTACTAAGCGCTGGGGTAGATACCCGCTAATTAGATTGGACACAGTCCCTGTCCCACATGGGGCTCAGAGTTTTAGTCCCCATTTTACAGATGATGGGTAACTGAGGCCCAGAGAAGTGAAGTGACTTACCCAAGGTCACACAGCAGACAAGTGGCAGAGCCAGGGTTAGTACCCAGTTCCTCCTGAGTCCCAGGCCCGTACTCTATCCACTAGACCACACTAAACTGTTTTAACTCTGCACATAGTAAGCGCTCAATAAACACGATTGATTGATTTAACTCCCGTAAATCACTTCCCCAGATAGCACTAAAACATCCTGGAGTTGTTCTTGCAACTTGTAGCAAGGGCCCAGGGAGGTGTTAGCATTGTAGTGATGATTTTAAGCATGTAAAATCAAGGGTTGAGTCCCCTTTTGGAATCAGAGTGCAGCTCTATGTACAGAAAATGGCATGAGCATTTCTGAATGGTGCCTGTGGTGAATGGAATAATAATAATAATAATAATGATAATAATAATAATGGTACTTGTTCAGAACTTACTATGGGTTAAGCACTGTTCTAAGTGCTGGGGTAGATACAAGTTAAGCAGGTCTGACACAGTCCCTGTCCCATGTGGGGCTCACGCTCTTAATCCCCATTTTAGAGATGACATAACCAAGGCCCAGAGAAATGAAGTGGCTTTCCCAAGATCACACAGCAGACATGTGGTGGAGTCAGGATAATAATGATGATAATAATAATAATAATAATAATACTAATAATGATGATGGCATTTGTTAAGCACTTACTATGTGCCAAGCACTGTTCTAAGTGCTGGGGTGGATACAAAGTAATCGGGTTGTCCCATGTTGGGCTCACAGTCTTAATCCCCATTTTACAGATGAAGGAACTGAGGCCCAGAGAAGTAAAGCGACTTGCCCAAAGTCACACAGCTGACAAGCGGCAGAGCTGGGATTAGAACCCGTGACCTCTGACTCCCAAGCCCGGGCTCTTTCCACTGAGCCACACTGCTTCTCATCAGGATTAGAACCCTGGTCCTTCTGACCCCCAGATCCATGCTCTATCCACTAAGCAACGCTGTGGGCTCGGTACAGGGAAAGTCCACAAAAAACAAATGCGAAAAAAATTTCTCTATTTATTTTGCATGAAGTTGAGCCACTTAAAATTCCCATCAAGGCCAAGGGTGATCCAGGACTGGGATCTATTATTATTGCTACTGATAGTATTATTATTATTTTCTCTGCGTGTTTTAAAGAAGAAGTATTACATTTCCCAGCTCCAGAGAATCTGTCAGAATCAGTGGTATTTTTTCGGTGCACCCTATGTGCACAGCCCTGTACTGAGTTCTTGGGAGGTTACACTAGAATTAGTAGACTTGATCTCTGCCTTTAAGACTCTTACAGTTTAGTATGTACAGAGTACCAGACTAAGTGGTTGGAGAGTGTCTTGTCTTGTTTTTTTGCGAGTCGTCTCCGACCCATAGCGACACCGCAGATGCATCTCTCCCAGAACTCCCCACCTCCAGCTACAATCGCTCTGGTAGTGTAGCCATAGAGTTTTAATAATAATAATAATAATAATAATGGTATTTGTTAAGTGCTTACTATGTGCCAAGCACTGTTCTAAGCGCTGGGGTAGATACAAGGTAATCAGGATGTCCCACGTGGGGCACCCAGTCTTCATCCTTATTTGACAGATGAGGTAAACCGAGGCAAAGAGAAGTTAAGTGACTTGCCCAAAGTCACACAGCTGATAAGTGGTGGAGCCGGGATTATAACCCACGACCTCTGATTCCCAAGCTGGGTCTCTTTCCACTAAGCCACGCTGCTTTTCTTGGGAAAAATCCAGAAGTGGTTTACCATTGTCTCCTGCGCGGTAAACTCGAGTCTGCGACCTCGACTCTCTCCCGTGCCTCCGCTGCCCAACACAGGGGAGTTTTGACTTGTAGCCAATTGTCTTCCAGTCGTTAGCCACTGTCCGAGCTAGAAATGAAATGAATAGGCCTCTGCTTGACTCTCCCTCCCGTAGTCGAGACTGGTAGAGGATCGGAAACTCTCCAGGTGCGACCCTGAGATGGGGTGTTGGTAGAGTACCGTGCAGTTAATAATCATGATCCCCACCCTCAAGGAATGGACAGTCTTCTGTGTATAGAGTGTTGTCCTAAATGCTTGGAAGAGTACAATGGTTAGAAGACACAATCTCTGACCTCAAGGGGTTTACAGTCTAGAGCATGGAGAGCACTGTACCTTATTACAATATGACCATCTCTGCCCTCAAGGAACTTACAATCTAGTAGGGAAGACAGACACTATAATAAATTATAGGTAAGATGATCAAGGAATGGACAGTCTTCTGTGTATAGAGTGTTGTCCTAAATGCTTGGAAGAGTACAATGGTTAGAAGACACAATCTCTGACCTCAAGGAGTTTACAGTCTAGAGCATGGAGAGCACTGTACCTTATTACAATATGACCATCTCTGCCCTCAAGGAACTTACAATCTAGTAGGGAAGACAGACACTATAATAAGTTATAGGTAAAATGATGTAATAGGGTATTAATTGTCACTCTTTATTGTTGTACTCTTGTATTGTGCTGTCCTTAAGACAGTGCTCTGCACATGGTAAGTGTTCAGTAAATACGATGGAATGAAGCACTGGAAAGAATACACAGGTAAGAATTAGACACCAAATGAATGAATGTTCCAACTACCCCACTTTATTATTTTTCTTTTATGGTATTTGTTAAGCACTGCTTATGTGCCAGGCACTGTTCTAAGTGCTGGGATAGAAAAAGCTAATCAGGTTGGACACAGTCCATGTCCCACATGAGGCTCACAGTCAATCCCCATTTTAGAGGTGAGGTAACTGAGGCCCAAGTGAAGTGAGAAGCAGCGTGGCCTAGTGAATAGAGCATGGGCTTGGGAGTCAGAGGACCTGGGTTCTAATCCTGGCACCGCCACTTTTCTGCTGAGTGATCTTGGACAAGTCACTTCACTTCTCTGGGCTTCAGCTACCTCATCTGTAAAATGGAGATGAGGACTGTGAGCCCAACACGGGACAGGGACTGTGGCCAACCCAGTTATCTCGTATCTACCCCAGCACTTAGTAAATTGCCTAGCACATAGTAAGTGCTTAACAAATGCCACTATTCTTATTCTAAAGTGAAGTGAATAATAATAATAGTGATTTGCCCAGCAGACAAGTGGCTGAGCTGGGATTAGAACTCAGGTCCTTCTGAGTCTGGGCTGTATCCTCTAGGCCACAATTGCTTCACAGCAAAAAAGGGGAAGCAAGTGGAATTTCTTTTAACAACAAGTAAGGTGATAGTTAACTGAGCTCTCAGCTGCAACAGCACAAAGGAACTTCTCTAAAATCTAGTTATTTCCATTGACGGGAGACCAAAGCTCCCCGAGAGATCCTCTTTGTTTGGCTTCAGTACGTTTTGTATCAGAGCTCTTCCTGTTCAGCACGTGTTGTTGTTACTGGTGGTCCAGTTTATTTTTAGTCAACCTCGGGAATATTTTATAAGAGGGGAGGAAAGCCTCAAACCACGATGGCATTGGCCGTGGTGATGCTGTTTCAGAATCGTAGAGGCGAAGGGCAAGGTATTTGCAGCCTGCCCACAATTCCAAATAATATAATAATAATAGTTGTGGTATTTGTTAAGCTCTTATTTCTGCCAGACACTGTACAAAGGTCTGGGGTGGATAAAAGGAGATCAGGTTGGATACAAGAAAATCAGGTTGGAGACAGTCCCTGTCCCACATGGGGCTCACATTCTTAATCCCCAATTTCCAGATGAGGGAACTGAGGCATAGAATAGATAATAATCAATCAATCAATCAATCAATCAATCGTATTTATTGAGCGCTTACTATGTGCAGAGCACTGTACTAAGCGCTTGGGAAGTACAAATTGGCATCACATAGAGACAGTCCCTACCCAACAGTGGGCTCACAGTCTAAAAGGGGGAGACAGAGAACAGAACCAAACATACCAACAAAATAAAATAAGTAGGATAGAAATGTACAAGTAAAATAAATAAATAAATAAATAAATAGAGTAATAAATATGTACAACCATATATACATAATAATAATAATAATAATGACAGTAATAATTATGGCATTTGTTAAACGCTTACTAAGTGCTGGGCAAGGTACTTAGCGCTGGGGTGGATACAGGGTGGCTCAGTGGAAAGAGCACGGGCTTAGAAGTCAGAGGTCATGGGTTCTAATCCCAGATCTGCCACTTGTCAGCTGTGTGACCTTGGACAAGTCACTTCATTTCTCTATGTCTCAGTTACCTCATCTGTAAAATGGGGATTAAAGACTGTGAGCCCCACATGGGACAACCTGATTACCTTATATCTCCTTCAGCACTTAGAACAGTGGCTGACATATAAAGCACTTAATGAATACCATCATTATTATTATTATTGTTACAAACAAATCAGGTTGGACACAGTTCCTGTCCAACATACATAGTGCTCACAATTGTCATCCCCAGTTTACAGATGAGGGAACTGAGGCACAGAGAAGTGAGGCAACTTGCCTAAGGTCACACAGCAGACAAGTGGCGGAGTTGGGATTAGAACCTGGGTCCTTCTTACTCCCAGGCCAGCTCTATCCACTAGGCCTTGCTGCTTCCTGCTTCCAGATATCTTCCTTTAATAGAGAGTAGGGAACTCACTACATTTCAGAACAGTTTTCTCTGTTCTGAGGGACTGGTTAACCTCACGGCTTTGAAACATGGTTCGTTAATTGTGGGCATGGAACTTGACCACCAACTCTGTGGTACTGTACTCTCCGATGCTTAATACAGCACTCTGCATGCAGTAAGCACTCAAAGGATATCACTGACTGATTGATTACTTAAATATCAGGCAGATCCCCTATAGGTATGACCATCTTCAAGCATAAGAGGGGCTATTTTATGGAGAATGATGGTCAAACGGATGTCCTCCCTGGATAGCCTCATGTCACCTCAAACTTAATATGTCTTAAACGGAACCTCTTATCTTCCTCCCTAAGCCCTGTCCCCCCCTGACTTTCCCATCACTGTACATGGCACCACAATCCTTCCCATCTCACAAGCACGTAACCTTGGCATTATCCTTGATTTCTCTCTCATTCAACCCCCATATTCAATCCATCACTAATTCATGTTGGTTCAACCTACACAACGTCATTAAAATCCGCCCTTTCCTCTCCATCCAAACTGCTACCAAGCTAATCCAATCACTTATCCTATCCTACCTTGATTACTTCCTCAACTTCCTTGCTGACCTCCCAGCCTCCTGTCTCTCCCCACTCCAGTCCATACTTCACTCTACTGTCCGAATTATTTTTCTACAAAGGAATTCAGGACATATTACCCAACTGAAGAAACTCCAGTGGTTGCCCATTCACCTCTGTATCAAACAAAAGCTCCTCACCACTGGCTTTAAAGCAGTCCACCACCTTGCCCCCTCCTACCTCACCTCACTACTCTCCTTCTATAATCCAGCCTGCACACTTCATTCTTCTAATGTCAACCTTCTCACTGTACCTCCATCTCATCTATCTTGCCACCTACTTCTTGCCCACAACCTACCTCTGGCCTGGAATGCCCTCCCTCCTTATATCCGACAGATAATTGCTCTCCCTCGCATTTAAAGCCTTATTGAAGGCCCATCTCCTCCAGGAGGCCTTCCCCAATTAAGCCCCTCTTTCCTCTTCTCCGACTCCCTTCTGCGCCACCCTGACTTGCTCCCTTTATTCATTTCCCCTTCCAGTCCCACAGCACAGATATGCCCATATCTGTAATTTATTTATAGTAATGTCTATCTCCCTTTTAAACTGTACTTGTTGTGGGGAGGGAATGTGTCTGTTCATTGTTCATTCATTCAACCATATTTATTGAGTGCTTACTGTGTGCAGAGCACTGTACTAAGCGCTTGGGAAGTACAAGTTGGCAACATACAGTGACGGTCCCTACCCAACAATGGGCTCACAGTCTAGAAGGGGGAGACAGACAACAAAACAAAACGTGGACAGGTGTCAAGTCATCAGAATAAAAATAAGTGCTAATTACAGTGCTCTGTACACAGTAAGCACTTAATACGATTGAATGAATGAAATGTTCCTCCACTCAAGAGAGAACAGGAATAATGTTAAGTTGCAATAGGAGGGATTAAGGGTAGAAGTGAGGAAGAAATCCTTGATCGAGAGGCATTGGAACAGCCTCCTTCCCTGAGATCCTTAAACATAGGAAGTGCGTTATCTGATAGACTCTAAGTTCCTTGAGGACAGGAATAGTGCCTACCAACTGAATTGTACTCTCCCAAGTGCTTAGTATAGTGCTGTGCACCTAGTAAACACTCAGTAAATACCATTAGTTGGTTGTCCTTAGCACTTTCTAGACCGTGAGCCCACTGTTGGGTAGGGGCCATCTCTATATGTTGCCAACTTGTACTTCCCAAGCGCTTAGTACAGTGCTCTGAACACAGTAAGTGCTCAATAAATGCAATTGAATGAATGAATGTTTGCTGGGGCGATTTTGGTTTAGTATTGCTAAAGCCTGGGCGACAGATCAGATCATCTACAGATGCTCTTCCAAGCCCTGGGGGTGTAAGATTTTGGGATGACCGAAGAAAGGCTCAGGTCTGTTAATGCCTCTTGACTGTCCCCCTCCCTTTGAGAACAGCAGTGTAATAATAATAATAATGGTATTTGTAAAGTGCTAACTATGTGCTCTGTCCCCCATGGGGCTCACACTCTTATCCCTGTGGTGATTCCCTGGTTCATACCAACCAGTACCTTCCTGGATCAGGGGAGGCTCGGTGACACTTAGTAGAAGTCAAACCACACCTCTGATCACCAAGGTTACTGGGGAATGAATGAATGTTTTTTACTTCACTTTATCAACATGCAAGAGAGTGGCACATACACGCTCACTCACTCACTTCACCATCCAAGGGTTCAATACCAGTCTGTGGTCAAAGGAGCCTGTTCTGCAGACATTTCTTCTTTCTGCTTCTTCTGCTGCTTCCAAGTCTGCTCTCCTCCTGCTTCTTCAGCTCTCAATGTGCTTCCTTCTTGCTTCTCTACGTGCTTCTGCTCCTCTGAGGCCCAGAGAAGTGAGGTGATTGCCCAGGGTCACACAACCAACATGTGCTGGAGTCAGGACTAGAACCCAGATCCTTCTGGCTCCCGGGCCCGTGTTCTATCCCATAAGCAACACTGCTTCCCTCTGAGTCTTCCCTCCCTTCTCTGATTTTCGGTGGTGAGGGGTTTCTTTGGAAGTTTTCATGGATATGGAAATCCTGGGATGTTTCTGGCTCCCGGGCCCGTGTTCTATCCCATAAGCAACACTGCTTCCCTCTGAGTCTTCCCTCCCTTCTCTGATTCTCGGTGGTGAGGGGTATCTTTGGAAGTTTTCATGGATATGGAAATCCTGGGATGTTTTCCTCCGTTTAGACCTGGGTAGGGAAGCAAGAGCGGGAGAGTCAGAGAGATCTCCCTGGGGTTCAGGTCTGATGCAGTTAGCTCCACTATCTCGGGACTGGTGACATATTTGTGGACCATTCACACCACAAATTATTATTACTACTATTAATATATTATAATTATAGCCATTATATTATATATTATATTGTAATCAACATAATAAATAGAGGTATCTGCTAAATGCATACTATGTGGCGAGCCCCGTGGTAATGATAATAATAATAATTGTGGTATTTGTTAAGCGCATACTATGTGTCAGGCACTGAACTAAGCTCTGTGGTGGACACAAGCTAATTGGGTTGAATACAGCCCATGTCCCAAATGGGGCTGGCACCTAGTAAACACTTAACAAATACTACAGTTATTATTATTATTATTGTTATTACTATTGACGAGAAGCAGCACGGCATAGTGATTAGAGCATGGGCCCGGGAGTCGGAAGGTCATGAGTTCTAATCCCAGCTCCACCACTTGCTTGTGGTGTGACCTTGGGCAAGTCACTTCACTTCTCTGGGCCTCAGTACCCTCATCTGTAAAATGGGGATGGAGACTGTGAGCCCCTCATGGGACAGGGACTGGGTCCAACCCAATTGGCTTGTTTCCACCCCGGAGCCTAGTACAATGCCTGACACATAGTAAGTCCTTAACAAATGCCATCATTATTATTATTATTGTTATAAATTGTACTGTTTCACACAGATATGCTGGAGGGAAGCAGAGGGAAGCAGCATGGCTTAGTGGAAATAGCCCAGGCTTTGGAGTCAGAGGTCATGGGTTCAAATCCCAGCTCCACCACTTGTCAGCTGTGTGACTTTGGGCAAGTCGCTTAACTTCTCTGTGCCTCAGTTACCTCATCTGGAAAATGGGGATTAAGTCTGTGAGCCCCACATGGGACAACTTGATTACCTTGTATCTACCCCAGCACTTAGAACAGTACTTTGCACATAGTAAGCGCTTAATAAATGCCATTACTATTATTATTATTATATACTGAGGAAGGATGGGAAGGGGTTGAAAATGACCTGGGTTAATCACTCTATTACACTTTTTTAATGATCTTTGTTTAGCACTTACTATGTGCCAGGCACTGTTCTAAGCACTGGGGTAGATACAAAGTAAACAGGTTGGACCAGTCCATAGGGATCACAGTCTTGGTCCCCATTTTACAGATGAGTGAAGTAACTTGCCTCTCAGGGTCGCACCTGGAGAGTTTCCAGTCCTCTACTAGTCTTGGCTACTGGAGGGAGAGTCAGGTAGAGGCCTACCCATTCCATTCCTAGCTTGGGCATTGCCCAGCGAGTGGAAGACAATCTGCTACAAGTCAAAACTCACCTGTGCTGGGCAGCAGTGGCATGGGAGAGAGTCGAGGGTGGAGACTCTAGTTTACCGCGCGAAAATAGGCGATGTAAACCACTTCGGGATTTTTACCAAGAAAAAACTCTGATCCACTACCAGAATAATTGCAGAGGGAGAGCAGGGCATTCTGGAAGAGATGTGTCTATGATGTTGCTATGGGTTGGAAATGACTCGATGGCATAATACGAGACAAGAAATAACTTGCCCAAAGTCACACAACAGATAAGCGTCAGAGCTGGAATTAGAACTCAGGTCCTTCTGACTCCCCGGGGTTTAACCACTAGGACCATCTCCTGGCTGCAGAGCACTGAGCAAAGCACTTAGGAGAGTACAATATTCATTCATTCATTCAAACGTATTTATTTAGCGCTTACTGTGTGCACAACACTGCACTAAGCACTTGGAAAGTACAGTTCAGCAACAGAGACAGTCCCTACCCAACAACAGACTCACAGACTAGAAGGGGGAGACAGGCAACAAAACAAGTAGACAAATATCAATACCATCAAACCAGATAAATGGAATTATAGATATATACACAGTCATTGAGTACAATTGAGTCAATGAGTACAATAGAATTAATAGGCATAAACCCTTCCCTCAAAGAGCTTATAGTCTAACAGGGGAGACAGGCACTAAAATAAAAATTACAGACAGGAAGAAATAGCATATATAAGATGGGTACATAAATGCTGGGGGGCGTTTAGTTATATGCTCGCTGTGGGCAGGGAATCTGTGTTTGTTAGAGTGTTTGTGAAGAGTGCAAGCTGGGAAGACTGTTGCTGAATGGATAGAACACAGGCCTGGAGTCAGAGGACCTGGGTTCTAATCCTGGCTCCGCTGCATGTCTGCTGTGTGACCTCGGGCAAGTCACTTCACTTCTCTTTGCCTCAAGTTCCTCAACTGTAAAATGGAGATTTAATCCTCCTCCTTTAGTACTAAGTGCTTGGGAGAGGACAGTATAACAGAGTTGGTAGACGCATTCCCTGTGCAAAAGGAGCTTACAGGCTAGAGGGGGAGGCAGACATTGATATAAATAAATACATGACAGTTATGGACACAAATGGTGTGGGATTTTTGACTTCCATCTTGGATATTTCCACTAGGCCACACTACTACTGGGAAGAGTCTGAGCTTTGGAGTCAGAGGTCACGGGTTTGAATCCCGACTGTGCCACTTGTCAGCTGGGTGACTCTGGGCAACTCATTTAACTTCTCTGTGCCTCAGTTACCTCATCTGTAAAATGGGGATTAAGACTGTGAGCTCCACGTGGGACAACCTGATTACCTTGTATCTACCCCAGAGCTTAGAACAGTGCTTTGCACATAGTAAGCACTTAACAAACACCATCATCATTATTATTATCATGATTCTAGACTGTGAGCCTGGTGGGTAGGGATTATCTCTATTTGTTGCCAAATTGTAGTTTCCAAGCGCTTAGTACAGTGCTCTGCATACAGTAAGGGCTCAATAAATGCAATCGAATGAATGAATGAATGAATGATTCTTGTGACATCTTGGCTGTACATGGTACATTCATTCAATCATATTTATTGAGCACTTACTGTGTGCTGAGCACCGTACTAAGTGCTCGGTACATCCCATAGACACTATGCCTATCTAGTTCTCGCTTTACCTGTGTCTTTGAAAACCTCCACATAGAGCTGCACATGCATAATAATAATAATTATGGTATTTGTTAAGCGCTTAGTATGTGCCAGGCACTGTACTAAGCACTGGGGAGGATATAAGTAAATAATAATAATAATAATGGCATTTATTAAGCGCTTACTACATGCAAAGCACTGTTCTAAGCGCTGGGGAGGTTACAAAGTGATCAGGTTGTCCCTCGTGGGGCTCACAGTCTTCATCCCCATTTTCCAGATGAGGTAACTGAGTCACAGAGAAGTTAAGTGACTCACCCAAAGTCACACAGCTGACAATTGGCAGAGCCGGGATTTGAACCCATGACCTCTGACTCCAAAGCTCGGTCTCTTTCCACTGAGCCACGCTGCTTCTCCAAATAAACTCGGGTAAATCGGTTGTAAATCGGGTTGTACACAGCCCATATCTCAAATGGAGCTCACATCTTCATCTCTTTTTTCCAGATGAGGGCACTGAGGCCCAGAGAAGTGAAGTGACTTCCCCAAGGTCACACAGAGGACAGGTGGCGGAGCTGGAATTAGAACCCAGGTCCCCGTGACTCTCAGGCACGGGCTTCCACTAGGCTACACTGCTTCTCCCTGGGCCACCCTGCTTCTCCTTATAAATGCATATAAATATACCTGTAGAAACCCATAGATATATTAGATCAAAATGGGAGGACTCATGAAAGCTAAAATATTTAGGTCCTGGGTACAGCCAAACTTAGCTCCAGCATCTAATTTACAGTGACGTCTTTCTTTAACAAGTTTTATAAGAGGGATGATTTAAGTCCAAGGGAGGGTAGTGACTCATTCCAATGGTTGGCCAGTGGCTGAGCTAAGTTTAGATTAGAGGAGATTAGGGTCTTGCAGTGCTTAGTTTTTTTCTATTAAACGATTTTGCTCTCCCTCCCCGTGTTTTTCCGGAGGAAACCAGGATGTGGAGAATCAGTCAGTCCGTCAGTCATATTTATTGAGCACTTGCCATGTGCAGAGGACTGTACTAAGCACTGGGGAGAGTACAATAGAACAATAAATGGACATATTTCCTGCCCACAGGCTTAAGATCTGAGGGGGCTTCCCATTTTCCTGATTTCATTAGCTCATATGCAATTTTGTTTTGCGTTCAGGGAATGCATCTGTTTACTGTTCATTCATTCAATTGTATTTATTGAGCGCTTACTGTGTGCAGAGCACTGTACTAAACGCTTGGGAAGTACAAGTTGGCAACATATAGAGACGGTCCCTACCCAACAGTGGGTTGTACTCTCCCAAACACTTAGTTCCGTGCTCTGTACCCAATAAGCACTCAACAAATACAACTGAATGAAATTTTTTGAACTGATTTGGGGGGTCGGGAAGTTTCCTTTATTTGAAAAGTTAAAGTTTATTTTTGCCATTCTATGATCTGCAGGACGTTTCATTTTAATTTTTAAGTGATAGCTAAACCAGAGGTCTGCAGCTGTTTTGCTTGGTGCAGCAGAGAGATGAATGGAGCAGAATTTGATGACCTCTATGAATGCTTTTGTTCCCTTAGAGGTCTCTGTTCTAATTCTCCTTGTTTGTTTCTCTGTTAAAGGTATTTGTTGAGTGCTTACTATGGGCCAGCCGCTGTACTGAGCTCTGGGGTAGATACAAGTAACTCAGGTTGGACACAGTCTGTGTCCCACCTGCAGCTCACAGCCTTAATTCCCATTTCACAGATGAGGGAATTGAGGCACAGAGAAGTGAAGTGACTTGTCCAAGGTCATCATCAATCGTATTTACTGAGCGCTTACTGTGTGCAGAGCACTGTACTAAGCACTTGGGAAGTACAAGTTGGCAGCATATAGAGACGGTCCCTACCCAACAGTGGGCTCACAGTCTAGAAGGGGGAGACAGAGAACAAAACCATATTAACAAAATTAAATAAGTAGAATAGATATGTACAAGGAAGATAAATAAATAGAGTAATAAATATTTACAAACATATATACATATATACAGGTGCTGTGGGGAAGGGAAGGAGGTAAGGCGGCGGGGAAGGAGGTAAGGCCCCTCTCAACCCCTTTCCAGAGGGAGAGGGGCAAGGTCTAATTCCCATCTGGGTATTTGTTCACATTACTTAGTATAGTTAAGTGCTTAATCAAACCTGTTACTAATAAGTGTGGTATTTCTTAGATGCTTACTTTGTGCCAAGCACTGTACCAAGCACTTCGGTGGATATAGGCAAATCGGGTCGGGCACAGTCCTCATCCCATGTGGGGCTCACAGTCTCAATCCCATTTTACAGATGAGGTAACTGAGGCACAGAGAAGTGCAGTGACTTGCCCAAGAGTACACAGCAGACATGTGGTGGAGCCAGGATTAGAACCCATGACCTCCTGACTCTCAGGCCCGGACTCTATTCATTCATTCATTCATTCAATTGTATTTATTGAGTGCTTACTGTGTGCAGAGCACTGTACTAAGCACTTGGGAAGTACAAGTCAGCAACATGTAGAGATGGTTCCTATCCAACAATGGGCTCACACTATCCACCACGCCATGCTGTTTCTCACTACTACTACTACTACTACTAATTATGGTATTTGTTAAGCTCTTACTATGCGCTAAGCTTAGTGGATAGAACACGGGCCTGGAAAGGAACTGGATTCTAATCCCAGCTCTGCCATGTGTTTGCAGTGTGACCTTGGCCAAGTCACTTTGCTTTTCTGTGCCCCAGTTACCTCATTTATAAAATGGGGGCTAAGGCTGTGAACCTTATGTGGGACATGGACTATGTCCAACCTGATTAACTTATAATTACCCCAGCTCTTAGTATGGTGCCTGGCACATAGTAAGCGTGTTACAAATACTATTAAAAATAACAACAAACATGCATTGTGAAACTGCTTCTCCTAATTTACTATATACGCACCTGCCTTTGGTACTAGAAAGAAATAGCACTGATATTGAAATTTGTGTGTGTGTGTGTGTCTATGTGTGTGTGAATGAGAGAGAGAGAGAGACTGAAAAAGGTCAGTGAGGGCTCACAATTCTCAAGCCCAAGTCTTTCCCTCGTTATGTGTCCAGGAACATCTCTCTAATTTGAACTGGACAAAGGAGTACTAAGTTAAATTGATATTAATCAATTTTTTAATGGCATTTATTAAACACTTACTATGTGCAAAGCACCATTCTAAGCACTGAGGAGGTTACAAGGTGATCAGGTTGTCCCACCTGGGGGTTTACAGTCTTAATCTCCATTTTCCAGATGAGGTAACTGAGGCCCAGAGAAGTGAAGTGACTTGCCCAAAGTCACCCAGCTGACAAGTGGCGGAGATAGAATTTGAACCCATGACCTCTGACTCCAAAGCCCATGCTCTTTCCACTGAGCCACGCTGCTTCTCTTACTTCTTAATTCTTCTAGACTGTAAACTCGTTATGGGTGGGGAAATGTGTCCGTTAATTCTGTTCTGCGCAGAGTAAGTGCCCAATAAATACCACTGACTGATTGATTGCAGATGAGGAAACTGAAGCACAGAGAAGTGAAGTGGCTTTCCGAAGGTCAACAAACAGGCAAGTAGCAGAGCTGGGTACAGAACACAAGTCCTCTGACACCAAGGCCTATACTGTTTTAGCATTTATTCTCTAAATCTTCAAATCCTCAGTCTATGAGCATTTTCATCATTACTGCATCACATTTCTTACATTCCAATCGGCACCCCAGTTTGGGAAGCAGCCATCTTTAGACCCATTCCAAAAAAGAGAGGGGAAGCGTAATCAAATTCTGTGACTCATTGTTGTAGAAAATAAAGAACATATGGCATTTATTTTTCAAAATTAATTGAGCACTTAATGGGTTGGCATCTAAGTGTGTTTTATTAGAATGAGAGGTGGCGATAAGATATGGAGAGTTCATCTGAACCCAAAGATGATTCCTCTCACAGAATGTAATTAGTTGTGCTACTAGGTGTCCATGTTTGACCCAGATAATGAATTCATTTTACTGAGGTCTCCACCATCTTTGCTCAGGGGCACACATCCTTGGAAAAGAAAAAGATGCAAGATCTTTCTTCCCCGATGTCCACCAAAGGGACAGTTTCTAATCTGGTCCTTTTCGCTCCCTGTTGCTTGTCTTCTCTTTTGCCATCGAGTCGTTTCCTACCCATAACGACTCCATGGACACATCTCTCCTAGAATGCCCTGCTCACCATTTGCCATCATTCTGGTAGCATATTCGTAGAGTTTTCTTGGTAAAAATCCAGAAGTAGTTTATCATTGCCTCCTTCCATGCAGTGAACTTGAGTCTCCACCCTCGACTCTCTCCCGTGCTGCTGCTGCCCAGCATGGTTGAGTTTTGACTTGTAGTAGACTGCCTGCCACTTGCTAGCCACTGGTCCAGCTCAGAATGGAATGGGTAGGCCTCTGCCTGACTCTCCCTCTTGTAATCAAAACTGTTAGAGAACTGGAAACTCTCCAGGTGCTGTCCTGAGAGGGAACTCCTTGCTCCACCCCCCAAAAAATCAATGAGTGCTAATTACTGAGTTTTACTGTATGCAGAGCACTGTAAAAAGCATTTAGGGGAGTACAATGCGACAGAATTGATAGATACGGTCCCTGCTCACAAGGACCTTGCAGTCTAGAAGGGGAGACAGACTTGAATATATGTAAATAAATTACAGATTTTTTAATGGTATTTGTTTAGAACTTACTAAGTGCCAGGTATTGTACTAAGATCTGGGTAGATACAAGCCAATCTGTTTGGACACAGTCCCCGTTCTACATCACACTCACAGTTTTAATCCCCATTTTACAGATGAGGTAATAAGTGATGTGATGTGAATATCAAGCACTCAAAGGATACAAATCCAACTGCTTCCAAGTGTGGAGGGAGAGTGAGTCGAGGAAAAGGGGACTTAATCAGGGAAGGCTTCTTGGAGGAGATGTGACCTTAATAAGGCTTTGAAGGTGGAGAGAGTGATCGTTTGGCATATGTGGAGTGGGAGAGAGTCCCAGGCGGCCAGAGACAGGAGGGGGGAGAGGTTTCGAGGGTGAGATAGACGAGATGGACCAATCAATCTGTGCATCAGGCAGAAACTCCTCACCCTGGGCTTCAAGGCTGTCCATCACCTCGCCCCCTCCTACCTCACCTCCCTTCTCTCCTTCTACAGCCCAGCCCGCACCCTCCGCTCCTCCACCGCTAATCTCCTCACTGTACCTCGTTCTCGCCTGTCCCGCCATCGACCCCCGGCCCACATCATCCCCCGGGCCTGGAATGCCCTCCCTCTGCCCATCCGCCAAGCTAGCTCTCTTCTTCCCTTCAAGGCCCTGCTGAGAGCTCACCTCCTCCAGGAGGCCTTCCCAGACTGAGCCCCTTCCTTCCTCTCCCCCTCGCCCCCCTCTCCATCCCCGCCATCTTACCTCCTTCCCTTCCCCACAGCACCTGTATATATGTATATATGTTTGTACATATTTATTACTCTATTTATTTATTTATTTATTTATTTATTTTACTTGTACATATCTATTCTATATATTTTATTTTGTTAGCATGTTTGGTTTTGTTCTCTGTCTCCCCCTTTTAGACTGTGAGCCCACTGTTGGGTAGGGACTGTCCCTATATGTTGCCAACTTGTACTTCCCAAGCACTTAGTACAGTGCTCTGCACATAGTAAGTGCTCAATAAATACGATTGATGATGATGAACAGTGAGTAGGTTGGCATTAGAGGAATGAAGTATATGGGCTGAGTTGGAGTAGGAGAATAGCGAAGTAAGGTAGGAGGGGGCAAGGGGACTGAGGGCTTTAAAGCCGACGGTGAAGAGTTTCTGTTTAATGCAGAGGTGGCTGGGTAACCACTGGAGGTTCTTGAGGAGTCAGGAAACAAGGACTGAATGGTTTCGTGGAAAAATGAATCGGGAAACAGGGTGAAGTATGGATTGGAGTGGGGAGAGACAGGAGGACAGAGAGAAGGTGTATGCAGTAATCAAGATGAAATAAGATAATAATAATACTAACAATAATGATTGTAATATTTGTTAAGAACTTACTATGTGCCAAGCACTGTTCTAAGTGCTGGGGTAGATACACGGTAAACGGCTTGGACACAGTCCATGTCTCTCATGGGACTCACAGTCTTGATCCCCATTTACAGATGAGGTAACTGAGGCCCAGAGAAGTGAAGTGACTTGCCCAAGGTCACACAGAAGACATAGGGTAGAACAGGGATTAGAACCCACTACCTCTGATTCCCAGGCCCATGCTCTTTCTGCTTGACCATGCTGATAAGTGCTTGGAGTTGCATAATAGCAGTTTGGATGGAGAGGCAACTGTAGATTTTAGCAATGTTATGAAGGTAGAATCCACAGGATTTGGTGACAAATTGGATATATGGGCTGAACGAGAGATGAGTCAAGGATAATGCCAAGATGAGAGGCTTTTGAGATAGGGAGGATAGTGGATTGTCTATAGTGATGGAAAAGATAAGGGGAGGACAGGGTTTGGGTGGGAAGATGAGGAGTTGTGTTTTGGACATAGTAAATCTGTGGTGTTGGTAGAGATTTCCCGAAGGCAGAGAGGAAATACGAGACTGCAGAGAAGGAGGGAGATCAGGGCTGGCGATATAGATTTGAGAATCATTCTCTAAGGGAGTGGGCATAGATGGACAATAGAAGGGGACCCAGAACTGAGCTTTGGGGGACCCCCACTGTCAGAGGGTGGGAGGCAGAGGAGGAGTCCGCAAAAGAGACTGAGAAAGAGTGGCCAGACAGATAGGGGGAGAACCAGGAGAGGATAGTGTCAGTGAAGACAAGGTTTGATAATTTTTCCAGGAGAAGGGGGTGATCCTAAGTGTCAAAGTCAGTTGAGAAGTCAAGAAGGATTAGGATGGAGTAGAGCTTGTTGGATTTGGCAAGATGGAGGTCCTTGATGACTTTTTTCATTGAGTGAAGTGGGTGGAAGCCAGATTGCAGGGGTAGAGGAGAGAATTGGAGCAGAGGAATTGGGAGCAGCAGGCCTAGACAACTTTCTCAAGGAGTTTAGAGAGGAATGACAGGAGGGAGATAACCGGAGGGAGCCGTGAGGTCAAGGGACAGTATTTTTGGGATAGGAGATACGTGAGCATGTTTGAAAGCTGTGGGGGAAGAAGCCGTTAGAAGGTTGATGGTTGAAGATGGCAGTCAGGGAGGGAAGAAGGAAGGGGGCGAATGTTTTAATAAGGTATAAAGGGATGGTGTCAGAGGTGCACATCATGGGGGTAGATTTTGAGGGCTGGTGAGACATCAACGTGGCTCAGTGGAAAGAACATGGGCTTGGGAGTCAGAGGTTGTGGGTTCTAATCACGGCTCTGCCACTTACCAGTTGTGTGACTTTGGAGAAATCACTTAACTTCTCTGTGCCTCAGTTCCCTCATCTGTAAAATGGGGATTAAGGCTGTGAGCCACATGTGGGACAGCCTGATTATCTGGTATCTACCCCAGTGCTTGGCACATAGTAAGCGCTTAACAAACGCTATTATTATTAATATAAGCATTTAGTACAGTGCTCTGCACACAGTAACCACTCAATAAATATGACTGAAAGACTATTCCAGGGAAAATTGGGAGAGTTGAAGAGGGTACAGTGGGAGGGAGGGACTGAAGAGGAGCATGGAAGATTTTAGAAAGAGATGATGCCTGATGGTTTTAGTTTTATAATAAAGTGGCCAGATCATTAGGCAGTGTGGCTCAGGTGGAAAGAGCATGGGCTTGGGAGTCAGAGGTCATGGGTTCAAATCCCAGCTCTGCTTCTCGTCAGCTGTGTGACTTTGAGCGACTTCACTTCTCTGTGCCTCAGTTACCTCATCTGTAAAATGGGGATTAAGATTGTGAGCCCCACATGGGACAACCTGATCACCTTGTATCCTCCCCGGCATTTAGAACAGTGTTTGGCACATAGTAAGTGCTTAACAAATATCAAAATTATTGTTATTATTAGGGGAAAGAGATAGGCAGGAGCTGGGGGATAGGAGGTTTGAGGAGGCAGTTAAATGTCTAGAACACCTGGGTGGAGCAATGGGGTTGGGAGGAGGAGTAAAGAGGGAGGAGAATTGTTGTTGGGTGGAAGAGTGGGCGGAATTAAAGCAGGTGAGGAGGAAGTTCGGATGAGTGAAGTCAGCTTGGTGTCTGGATTTCCACCAGAAGGGATCCTTGGCTCAAGGACAGGAGAGGTGGAAGCAGTCTCTGGGGGTGATGCAGGATTGCGGTTTAGTGGTAAGAGATGAAGGGGAGGGATGGGGAGTGAGGGAGTTGGGTTCAGTGGAGAGGGCCATGTTGGGGGTGTCGATTTGTGCTTCAAGGGAAGGTAGTTTGTGTATGGAGACCAAATGGGGCATGATGACTTTGTTCATTCATTCATTCAGTCGCATTTATTGAGCGCTTACGTGTGCAGAGCACTGGATTAAGCACTTGGAAAGTACATTTTGGCAATAAATAGAGACAATCCCTACCCAACAACGGCTCACAGTCTAGAAGGAGGGAGACAGACAACCCAACAAAACAAGTAGACAGGCGTCAGTAGCATCAATCTAAATAAATAGAATTATAGATACATGCACATCATTAATACAATAACTAGAATAATAAATCTGTACGTATATGCACAAGTGCTGTGGGGCACGGAGGGGGGTAGAGTAGAGGGAAGGAGTCGGGGTGATGTGGAGGGGAGGAGGAGCAGAGGAAAAGGGGGGCTCAGCCTGGGAAGGCTTCCTGGGGGAGGTAAACCTTCAGTAGGGCTTTGAAGGAGGGAAATGTGCTAGTTTGGCAGATGTGAGGAGGGAGGGCATTTCAGGCCAGAGGTAGGACGTGGGCCAGGGGTCGATGGCGGGACAGGTGAGAATGAGGCCCAGTGAGGAGGTTAGTGGTGGCAGAGGAGCGGAGTGTGTGGGCTGGGATGGAGAAGGAGAAAGGGGAGGTGAGGTAGGAGGGGGCAAGGGGATGGAGATCTTTGAAGCCAATAGGGAGGAGAATATTTAGAATATTGGAGCGGGTCAAAAGATCAGAGGTCTCTGGGGAACGGTACAGATTTGTGGTGAGTGGGTGTGTGAGAAAGAGAGCAGATGGCGTACTCCAAAGCAGCGTGCTCAGTGGAAAGAGCCCGGGCTTGGGAGGCAGAGGGCATGGGTTCTAATCCCAGTTCTGCCACTTGCCTGCTGTGTGACCTTGGGCAAGTCACTTCACTTCTCTGTGTCTCAGTTCCCTCATCTGTAAATGGGGATTAAGACTGTGAGCCCCACGTGGGACAACCTGATTACCTTGTTTCTACTCCAGTACTTAGAGCAGTGTTTGGCATATAGTAAGTGCTTAACAAATACCATTAATATTATTATTATTATTATTATACTCTGCACATAGTAAACTGTAAGCTCCTTGAGGGCAGGGTTCATATCTACCCACTGTATTGTACTCTCCTAAATGCTTAGGATGGTGCTCTGCACATGAAAGATGGTAAACTCCTTTTTTATGGTATTTGTTAAGCACTTACTGTGTTTCATGTGAGGAGCACTGTTCTAAACATATAATAGACTGTAATCTCCTTGAGAATAGGATTCATGACTACCAACTGTACTGTACTCTTGCAAATGCTTAGTACAGCACTCTGCATATAGTATATGGTAAACTCCTTTTTTATGGTATTTCTTAAGCACTTCCTGTGCTTCTTGTGTCCAAGCATTATTCTAAGCACTAGACTAGTTTCAAGTTAATCAGGTGGGACACAGTCCCTGTCCCACGTGGGGCTCACAGTCTAAGTAGGAAGGAGAACAGGCATTGAATTCCCATTTTATTCTTGAGGAAACTGAGGGACAGAGAAGCTAAGTAACTTGCCCAAGGTCACATAGAATAGTAATAATAATAATAATAATGATAACATTTATTAAGCGCTTACTATGTGCAAAGCACTGTTCTAAGCACTGGGGAGGTTACAAGGTGATAAGGTTATCCCACGGAGGGCTCACAGTCTTAATCCCCATTTTACCGATGAGGTAACTGAGGCACAGAGAAGTTAAGTGACTTGCTCAAAGTCACACAGCTGGCGATTGGCAGAGCCGGGATTTGAACCCATGACCTCTGACTCCAAAGCCCGTGCTCTTTCCACTGAGCCACGAGATCTTCTGACTCATCATCATCAACAATCGTATTTATTGAGCACTTACTGTGTGCAGAGCACTGTACTAAGCGCTTGGGAAGTACAAGTTGGCAACATATAGAGACAGTCCCTACCCAACAGTGGGCTCACAGTCTAAACAGTGGACTCCCAGATCTGTGCTCTTTCTACTAGCCCATCCTGATTTCCTGAGGTCAGAGAATAGTCTATTAACTCTATTATATTCTTCCAAGCACTTAGTACAGTCCTTTGCACACAGAAAACTCTAACCCCCCTTTTTAAAATGGTATTTATTAAGCACTTACTATTTGCCAGGCACTCTACTAAGCCCTGGGGTAGATGAAAGCTAACCAGGTTGGACACAATCCATGTCCCACATTGACCTCACAGTCTTAATCCCCATTTTATAGATGAGGTAAGTGAGGCAAAGAGAAGTTACAAGAGTTGATCAAGGTCACACGGCAGACAAGTGGTAGAGCTCAAATTAGAAGCCAGTGATTCCTGACACCCACACCTAAGATCTATCGATAAGGCCACTATGCTTCTCTTGAAGGCCGAGATCCTATCTACTAACTTCATTCATTCGTTCAATCGTATTTATTGAGTGCTTATTCATTCATTCATTCAATTGTATTTATTGAGCGCTTACTGTGTGCAGAGCACTATACTAAGCGCTTGGGAAGTCCAAGTTGGCAACATATAGAGACGGTCCCTACCCAACAGTGGGTTCACAGTCTAGAAGGGGGAGACAGACAACAAAACAAAACATATTAACAAAATAAAATAGAATAAATATGTACAAGTCTGGGCAGGAGGGTCCAAAACACCACCTCTTTCAGGAAGTCTCTAATCCTGGCTCCACCACTTGTCTGCTTTGTTACCTTGGGCAAGTCCTTTCATCTGTAAAATGGGGAACGAATCTGTGAACCCCATATGGGACAGGGACTCCATTTGCTTGTGTCCATCCCAGTGCTTAGTACAGTGGGAAAGCACTGTACTAAGCGCTTGGGAAGTACAAGTTGGCAACATATAGAGACAGTCCCTACCCAACAATGGGCTCACAGTCTAGAAGGGACTAATTCTACTGTACTTCCCCCAGCACTTAGTACAGTGCTCTGCACACAGGAGACTGTAAGCTCCTTGAAGGCAAGGGCCATATCTACTAACTCTATTGTACTTTCTCAAGTGCATAGTACAGTTTTTTTGTGCACAATAGACTGAACAAAAACCTGTACTAAGCACTTGGGAAAGTACAATAGAGTTAGTAGATAGCTCCTTAAGGCCAGCGATCGCACCATCTACAACGTACACTCCCAATTCATTCAGTCATATTTATTGAGCGCTTACTCATCATCAATCGTATTTATTACTGTGTGCAGAGCACTGTACAAGAGGTTAGTGTAGCGCTCTGCACAAAGTAAGTGCACAATAAATACCATTGATTGATTGATTGATTGAACAATTGCAATGAGATGGCAGCTGGGATGGGAGTCTGGTAGATCGAGGGGAGAGAGAGAAAGAGAGAGAGAGAGAGAGAGAGAGAGAGAGAGAGGAATCTGGATGCAGAATGAAATGTCAGGTTTGAATGACTCAGAATTAGGAAAGTCTGCCTCTTGTTTCTGCTTTCTTCTCTCTCTCTCTTCCACTTTCTCCTTGTCTCTTTTCTCTTTCCTGAAACCTTTAGCTCTCTGCCTTTGCAAATGCTCAGTCCTTCAGAAAGAACAGGCATGAACAGAAATACTAAAGAGAAGGATGAAGATGTTGATATATCTTAAGCCACTCTATCTCACCCTACGTCTCGAGCAAAGGAAGCCAAGGTGCTCCAAAAACTCTTGTTTGCGCTACCGGTTCCCATAGTAACAGACAGCTTCCCTTTGAGGGTTCAAGAGGGGCAAAGGACAATATATGAGTTTCAGCTTTCTTGAAAAAAGATATCCGCTTCAAGATCATCAGCTGTTGGGCCTGGAAGGCATTTTAAGAAGTCATTCAGCCTATCATTCTTTCTTGTAACCCTAAATTGCTCCGCTCTCACCACGTCCCCTCAATCCCCCATCCCCACCCCATCCCTGTCCTCTTTCCATCTCATCTATCTCGCTGCCGACCTCTCACCCATGGCGTGGAACTCCCTCCCTCTTCATATCCGGTAATCACTCTCCGCAACTTTCATTGAATAGTATTTATTAAGCGCTTACTGTGTGCAGAGCACTGTACTAAGCACTTGGGAAGTACAAGTTGGCAACATATAGAGACGGTCCCTACCCAACAACGGGCTCACAGTCTAGAAAGGGGAGACAGGCAACAAAACAAAACAAAACCTTCAAACTTTTATTGAAGGCCCATCTCCTTCAAGAGGGTTTCCCTGACTAAGCCCTCATTTCCTCTCCCCCACAACCCACTTCTGCATTGTCCTGACTTGCTCCCTTTATTCATCCTCCTCAACACCCCCAGCCTCACAGCACTTACATACGTATCTGTAATTTATTTATTTATATTGACATCTGTCTTCCCCTCGAGACTGTAAGCTCCTTGTGGGCAGGGAATGGGTCAGTTACATTGCTAAATTGTACTGTAGAGAAGCAGCATGGCTCAGTGGAAAGAGCACGGGCTTTGGAGTCAGAGGTCATGGGTTCAAATCCCCGCTCCACAAATTGTCAGCTGTGTGACTTTGGGAATGTCACTTAACTTCCTTTGGGCCTCGGTTACCTCACCTGTAAAATGGGGATTAAGACTGTTAGCCCCCCCGTGGGACAACCTGATCACCTTGTAACCTCCCCAGAGCTTAGAACAGTGCTTTGCACATAGTAAACACCATCATTATTATTACTCTCCCAAGCGCTTAGTTCAGTATTTGGCACAAAGTAAGTGCTCAATAAATATAATTGGTGGACTGACTGACAGACATTAAAATGAACACACTCTCATCCAAGCCCTCCCCACCCATCATGCTGTCTCTTCCCTCAGAACACCCCTTCCCCCAAATCCTCAACAAAGTGCCATCTGTGGAAACCCTGCTCCATTATGAGAAAGCTTCCTTTCACCCTTGACTTGTTCCTGATCCGGATACTCCTCCTTCTAGCCATCACTGAAACCTGGCTCTCCCCAGATTCATTCAATCATATTTATTGAGTGCTTACTGTGTGCAGAGCACTGTAATAGACACGGTCTCCCCTTGTGCTCTCCGTACAGTGCCTGGCATATAGTAAGTGCTTAACAAATACCATTATTATTATTATTATCAGGGCATCAGGTCTCACTGTGAGCAGGGAATGTTATTGTTTATTGTTGTACTTTCCCAAGTGCTTAGTACAGTGCTCTGCACACAGAAAGCGCTTAATAAATGCGATTGAATGAATGAATGTATCAGAACACCTCATAGACGTCAGGGGACATAAAGGAGAAATCTGTTTGGCTGGAACAGGTCATTCTGGTGTGTAGAGAAATACAGATGCTCAACACAGGAGGGATTTGATTTGTAGATGTGTCAGGCACTGGAGCTAAAATATGGCCACTTTCCATCACTTGATGCTTCCTTAAGCAAGTAGCCGATGTTTACATGGTTTCTTGCGATCCAAAAGTGTCCCACAGAATTTAGACTATATAATAATGATGGCATTTGTTAAGCTCTTACTATGTGCAAAGCACTGTTCTAAGCACTGGGGATGATACAAGGTAATCAGGTTGTCCCATGTGAGGCTCACAGTCTTCATCCCCATTTTACAGCCCAGCCCGCACCCTGCGCTCCTCTGCCGCTAATCTCCTCACCGTTAGGCCTCGTTCTTGCCTGTCCCGCCATCGACCCCTGGCCCACGTCATCCCCCGGGCCTGGAATGCCCTCCCTCTGCCCATCCGCCAAGCTAGCTCTCTTCCTCCCTTCAAGGCCCTACTGAGAGCTCACCTCCTCCAGGAGGCCTTCCCAGACTGAGCCCCTTCCTTCCTCTCCCCCTCGTCCCTCCTCCATCCCCCCCATCTTACCTCCTTCCCTTCCCCACAGCACCTGTATATATGTATATATGTTTGTACATATTTATTACTCTATTTATTTATTTATTTATTTTGCTTGTACATATCTATTCTATTTATTTTATTTTGTTAGTATGTTTGGTTTCGTTCTCTGTCTCCCACTTTTAGATTGTGAGCCCACTGTTGGGTAGGGACTGTCTCTATATGTTGCCAACTTGTACTTCCCAAGCGCTTAGTACAGTGCTCTGCACACAGTAAGAGCTCAATAAATACGATTGATTGATTGATTGATTGATTGATTGATTTTACAGATGAGGGAACTGAGGCCAAGAGAAGTGAAGTGACTTGCCCAAAGTCACACAGCTGACAATTTGGCAGAGCCAGGATTTGAACCCATGACCTCTGACTCTCAAGCCCGAGCTCTTTCCACTGAGCCACGCTAGAATAAAGAATTTAGGGAAAGAACATACACATTCCCACCTCACCCCGTGGCCCCAAAATTCCAAAGGTAAGTAATAACAATGGTACTTGTTGAGTGCCTGCTATGTGCCAAGCACTGTTCTAAGCACTGGGGTAGATGCAAATTACAGGATGGACACAGTATCTGTCCCACGTGGGGCTCACAGTCTTAATCCCCATTGTCCAGATTAGGTAACTAAGGCACAGAGAAGTGTAGTGACTTGCCCAAGGTCACACGAGATGTGGCAGAGCCGGAATTATAACTCAGGTCCATTCAATCATTCATTCATTTATTCAATCGTATTTATTGAGCACTTACTTTGTGCAGAATACTGTACTAAGCGCTTGGGAAGTACAAATCAGCAACATATAGAGATGGTCCTTACCCAACAATGGGCTCACAGTTTAGAAGGGGGAGACGGACAGCAAAACAAAGCAAGTAGATAGGTGTCAATACCATCAGAATAAATAGAACTATAGCTATGTACATACATACACATATATATATATATATATATATATATATATATATATATATATATATATACATAGCCATATTCTGACTCCCAGGACCATACTCTATCCACCAAGCTACGCTGCTTCTCATCTTTTTCAGCCTCCATTCAAAATGACTTTCTAAAGGACAGCTAGAATCTGAAGCATTCGGAGGAGAACAGACACACCCGAAAGGCTGCTTTTCCATTCCCCCGCCTCCCTCCCACAACCCACCTCCCCAAATCTGATTGACGTTGCTGTCACTCTAGACCTGATCAACCTGTGAATGAAACAAAAAAAAAATGACCGGGATCATGTCTGTAAATCAGTGGATTGGCACTCAGAAAAATGACTGCTCTTAAATGACAGAGGGGTGGAAATAATTCCTTAATTAGGACTTTGAAAGCAAAGGGGCTTAGTGCTACTAAAATCCCAATGATGATTATCATGCAGGATTTTCTTTATAATAGGGACCTGGGGCTATCACGAAGGCAGTTGACTCAAATTGAAGCCTTCCTCTGTTACGCTCACCATACATTTCACCTCTTGTCTCATACCGTCGAGTTGTCTCCGGCCCAAAGCGACACCATGGACACATCTCTCCCAGAAGGCCCCGCTCTCCATCTGCAATTGTTCTGGAAGTGGATCCAGAGAGTTTTCTTGGTCGAAATATAGAAGTGGTTTACCCTTGCTGCCTTCCGCGCAGTCAACTCGAGTCTCCACCCTCAACTCTCTCCCAGGCCGCTGCTGCCCAGGATGGGTGAGTTTTGACTTGTGGCAGATTGCCTGCCACTCGCTAGCCACTGCCCAAGCTAAGAATGGAATGGTTAGGCCTCTGCTTCACTCTCCCTTCCATAGCCGAGACTGGCAGAGGACTGGAAACTCTCCAGGTGTCACCCTGAAAGAGGCATTTCACCTCTACCTAGCTCTCAATCTTGAAATACCTGTATGTGTCTCCTAGCATGTCCTGATAATAATTGCGCAATTGAAATCTGTCACTCAATCAATCAGTAATAATTAATGATAATTCTGGTATTTGTTAAGTGCTTACTGTGTGCCAGGCACCCTACTAAACGCTGGGGTGGATTCAAGCAAATCAGGTTGGGCACAGTCCGTGTCCCACGTGCGGCTTAAAAGTCTCAATTCCATTTTATAGATGATGGAACCGAGGCACAGAGAAGTGAAGCGACTTGCCTAAGACCACACAGCAGACAAAGTGTGGAGGTGGGATTAGAACCCATGACCTCCTGACTCCCAGGCTTGTGCTCTATCCACTATTCCATGCTGCTGCTCATCCCTTGCCCTGAACAATCTGGCCACCTACTTCATTAAGAAAATTAACACCATCAGTCTGAGCTCCCCCAAATCACCCCTCCCCCTTCCTCCATCCCCCCTCCTCTCAACCCCCTTTTCAACTTTCCCATCCTTCCCAGCAGTATCTTCAGAGGAAATCTCCTCCTTCCTCTCAAGTGCCATCCATACTTCATGCTGCTGCCCGGATTATCTTTGTCCAGAAATGCTCTGGGCATATCTCTCCCCTCCTCAAAAATCTCCAGTGGCTACCAATCAATCTGCTCATCAAGCAGAAACTCCTCACCCTGGGCTTCAAGGCTGTCCATCACCTCGCCCCCTCCTACCTCACCTCCTTTCTCTCCTTCTACAGCCCAGCCCGCACCCTCCGCTCCTCCGCCACTAATCTCCTCACCGTACTTCGTTCTTGCCTGTCCCGCCATCGACCCCCGGCCCACGTCATCCCCCGGGCCTGGAATGCCCTCCCTCTGCCCATCTGCCAAGCTCGCTCTCTTCCTCCCTTCAAGGCCCTGCTGAGAGCTCACCTCCTCCAGGAGGCCTTCCCAGACTGAGCCCCTTCCTTCCTCTCCCCCTCGTCCCCCTCTCCATCCCCCTCATCTTACCTCCTTCCCTTCCCCACAACACCTGTATATATGTATATATGTTTGTACATATTTATTACTCTATTTATTTATTTATTTATTTATTTTACTTGTACATATCTATTCTATTTATTTTATTGTGTTAGTATGTTTGGTTTTGTTCTCTGTCTCCCCCTTTTAGACTGTGAGCCCACTGTTGGGTAGGGACTGTCTCTATATGTTGCCAATTTGTACTTCCCAAGCGCTTAGTACAGTGCTCTGCACATAGTAAGTGCTCAATAAATACGATTGATGATGATGATGATGATCCCCCCGCTCCACATGCACATCGGACCCCCTTCCTTCGCCCTTTATAAAAACTCTCGCCCCTTCCCTCCTTAACTTCCATCTTCAACCACTCACGCTCCAACAGTTCCTTTCCCATTGCCTTCAATCGTGCCCTCGTCTCCCCCACCCTAAAAAAAGCCTCCCTTGACCTCACAGCCCCCTCCAGCTATCGCCCCATCTCCCTCCTACCTTTCCTCTCCAAACTCCTGGAGTGAGTCATCTACACTCGCTGCCTCGAATTCCTCTCCTCCAACTCCCTCCTGGATCCTCTCCAATCTGGCTTCCATCCCCTCCACTTCATTGAAACCACCCTCTCAGAGGTCACCAATGACTTCCTTTTTGACAAATGCAATGGCTCCTACTCCATCCTAATCCTCCTCGACCTCTCAGCTGCCTTTGACACTGCCGACCATCCCCTTCCCCTGAACATGTTATCTAACCTTGGCTTCACTGACTCCGTCCTCTCCCGGTTCTCCTCCTATCTCTCTGGCCATTCATTCTCAGTCTCCTTCACGGGCTCCTCCCGCCCCTCCCATCCCCTAACTGTAAAGGGTTCCTCAAGGGTCAGTTCTTGGTTCCCTTTTATTCTCTATCTACACTCACTCTCGGAGAACTCAATTGCTCCCACTCCTCAACTGCCATCTCTATGCCGATGACACCCAAATCTATATCTCCTCCCCTATTCTCTCTCCCTCCCTCCAGGCTCACATCTCCCCCTGCCTTCAGGACATCTCTACTTGGATGTCCTCCCATCACCTAAAACTCAACATGTCCAAGACAGAGCTCCTTATCTTCTCTCCCAAACCCTGTCCTCTCTCTGACTTTCCCATCACTGTAGACGGCACTACCATGCTTCCCATCTCACAAACCCGCAATCTTGGTGTCATCCTCGACTCCGCCCACTCATTCACCCCAGGTATCCGATCCCTCACCAAAGCCTGCCAGTCTCCCCTTCACAACAGCGCCAATATCTGCCCTTTCCTTTCCATCCAAACTGCTACTAAATTAGTACAATCACTCATCCTATCCCGACTGGATTACTGCATCAGCCTCCTTTCTGACCTCCCAACCTCCTGTCTCTCCTCACTTCAATCCGTACTTCACTCGGCTGCCTGGATTATCATTCAATAGGAACGTTGTGGGCATGTCCAGTGTTTGCCTATCATCTTCCGTTTCAAACAAAAACCCCTCACTGTTGGCTTTGAATCTCTTCATCACCTTGCCTCTTCTTACCTCACCTCTCTTTTATCCTTCTCCATCCCAGCCCTTACACTCCACTCCTCTGGTGCTGCTAACCTCCTCACTGGGCCTCGTTCTCACCTGTCCCGCTGTTGACCCCTGGCCCACATCCTACCTCTGGCCTGGAAACACCTTCCCTCCTCAAATCCACCAAACAATCTTTCTTCCCCCCTTCAAAGCCCTACTAAAGGCTCATCTCCTCCAAGAGGCCTTCCCAGACTAAGCCCCCTTTTCCTCAGTTCCCCCTCCTCTCCATGTCGCCTCAACTCTCTCCCTTTGCTCCCCTCCCTGCCCCACAGCACTCAAGTATACATGTACATATCTATAATTCTATTTATTTATATTGATGCCTGTTTACTTGTTTTGATGTTTGTCTTCCCCCTTCTGGACTGTAAACCCGTCATAGGCAGGGGTTGTCTCTCTTTATTGTTGAGTTGTACTTTCCAAGCACTTAGTACAGTGCTCTGTATCCAGTAAGCTCTCAATAAATACTATTGAATGAATAAATTGAATTAGAGAAGCAGCGTGGCTCAGTGGAAAGAGCCCGGGCTTGGGAGTCAGAGGTGATGGGTTCTAATCCCGGCTCAGCTGCTTGTCAGGTGTGTGACTTTGGGCAAGTCGCTTTACTTCTCTGGGCCTCAGTTACCTCATCTGTAAAATGGGGATGAAGACTGTGAGCGCCACGTGGGACAACCTGTTTACCTTAATTTTAATAATGATGGCATTTATTAAGTGCTTACTATGTGCAAAGCACTGCTCTAAGTGCTAGGGAGATTACAAGGTGATCAGGTTGTCCCATGGGGGGCTCACAGTCTTAATCCCCATTTTATAGATGAGGGAACTGAGGCCCAGAGAAGTGACTTGCCCAAAGTCACACAGCTGACAAGTGGAGAAGCTGGGATTTGAACCCATGACCTCTGACTCCAAAGCCCGGGCTCTTTCCACTGAGCCACACTGCTTCTCTTAATAATAATGGCATTTATTAAGCACTTACTATGTGCAAAGCACTGTTCTAAGAGCTGGACCCTTGTAACCTCCCCAGCACTTAGAACAGTGCTTTGCACATAGTAAGCACTAATAAATGCCATTATTATTATTATTAATAAATGAAATTATTGAGCACTGTGCAGATCACTTTACTAGGTACTTTGGAGAGTATAATGTACTAGAATTGGTAGACATGTTCCCTGCCCACAATAACCTTAAAATCTAGAGGGGCTATGGACATTAATATAATCAATAGTATTTACTGAGCACTTACCTTTTGCAGAGCACTGTACTAAGCACTCGGGAGACAGAGTTGGTAGACACATTCCCTACCCTTAATGAGCTTACAGCCTAGAGGGGGAGACAGACATTAATAATAATAATAATGATGGCTTACTATGTGCAAAGCACTGTTCTATGCACTGGGGAGGTTACAAGGTGATCAGGTTGTCCCACGGGGGGCTCACAGTCTTAATTCCCATTTTACAGATGAGTTAACTGAAGCCCAGAGAAGTTAAGTGACTTGCCCAAAGTCACACAGCTGACAATTGGTGGAGCCAGGATTTGAACCCATGACCTCTGACTCCAAAGCCTGGGCTCTTTTCACTGAGCCACGCTGCTTCTCATTAATAATCAATCCATCAGTAGTATTTAGCGCTTACCATGTGCAGGGCACTATCCTAGGCGCTTGGGAGAGTACAGTGTAACAGAGTTGGTAGACTCGTTCCCTCCCCATAACAAGCTTACAGACTGGAGGACTGACAATTATTGAACATTTCCTGAGCGCAAAACACTGTGCTAAGCACTGGGTAGCACAGTAGAAAGGCAGTAAGAAAGGTAGAGGCGCATGAGACTGTGAATCAGTCAGAAAGTAGACCTGGAGCCACTAGTTGCCTGCTGTGTGACCTTGGATAAGTCACTTACGTTTTCGGTGCCTCTCGTGGCTCAGTGGAACGAGCCCGGGCTTGGGAGTCAGAGGTCATGGGTTCTAATCCCAACTCCGCCACTTGTCAGTTGCGTGACTTTAGGCAAGTCACTTAACTTCTCTGTGCCTCAGTTACCTCATCTGTAAAATGGGGATTAAGACTGTGAGCCCCACGTGGGACAACCTGATACCCTTGTATCCTCCCCAGCACTTAGAACAGTGCTTCACACATAGTAAGTGCTTAACAAATGCCATCATTATTATTAAAAATCAGTTCAGCTTCCCCTTTAGCCCGTGAGCCCGTTGTGGGACAGGGACTATGTCTGGCCTGATTACTTTGTATCTACCCAGTGACTGTCCCCCACCCTAAAACACTTATTGAACGCCCATCTCCACCAAGAGGCCTTCCTGATTTAGCCCTCCCTTCCTCTTCTCCTTCTCTCTTCTGCATTGCCCTGACTTGCTCCCTTTATTCATCCTCTCTCCCAGCCCCACACCACTTATGTCCATAACTGTCATTTCTGTATTTATATTGGTGTATGTCTCCCCCTCCAATCAATCAATCAATCAATCGTATTTATTGAGCGCTTACTGTGTGCAGAGCACTGTACTAAGCGTTTGGGAAGTACAAGTTGGCAACATATAGAGACAGTCCCTACCCAACAGTGGGCTCACAGTCTAAAAGGGAGAAAGAGCTTACTCCAGACAGTAAGCTCACTGTGGGCAGGGAATGTGTCTGTTCTTTTGTCCTCTCCCAAGCCCCTAGTCCAGTGCTCTGCACACAGTAAGCGCTCAATAAATACAATTGGCTGACTGACCCCAGGTGCTGCATAATAAACACCTAAGAAGTGCCACAAATCTCACTGTTATTCTGCGGTAACCAATGTGAATGTGGACAGTGGGGAATCCATCCTGGAAATAAGATGACGGTTCCCTGTAAACGTTTAGGATAATGATGTTATGACCTGATTTTTCTCCAGATTTCCCCCAGTGCCCAATCAAATCGCTGCCTGCTTTTCTGATTCTACTCAGCGTGAACCTAGCCCTTTACCACTTCAAAGCACTTCACACACATTAACTAATTAATTCATTACATAAAAGAGAGGTTCTTAACGCGGTCTTGGCAGCCTAACTGTCCAATTTCAGTAAGAGTCAAGTACATTTTAATTCATGGAGCCAAAAGACATGCCTCATTAGTTCGCAGAACGCTCTGACTTTTGCTTCTGAGCTCGAGTTCCCCGGAAATTAGTCAGTCAGCCAGTCAAACTTATTTATGAAGTGCTTACTGTGTGCAGGGCACTGTACTAAGCTCTTGGGAGAGTACAATATAACAATAAACAGACACATTCCCTTCCCACAATGAGCTTAGGGTCTAGGGGAATGAATTAGAATGAAATGGCAATGGCAGGCAAAAAATTTAGAATGGTGAAAACTCCTCACTTTCGGCTTCAAGGTTCCCCATCACCTCACCCCCTCCTACCTCACCTCCCTTCTTTACTTCTCCAGCCCAGCCCACACCCTCCGCTCCTCTGCCACCACTAATCTCCTCACTGTGCCTCATTCTCGCCTGTCCCGCCATCGACCCCCAGCCCACGTCCTCCCCCTGGCCTGGAATGCCCTCCCTCCGCACATCCGCCAAGCTCGCTCTCTTCCTCCCTTCAAAGCCCTACTGAGAGCTCACCTCCTCCAGGAGGCCTTCCCAGACCGAGTCCCCTCCTTCTTCTCCCCCTCCTCATCCCCTCCACCCTACCTCCTTCCCCTCCCCACAGTACCTGTATATATGTTTGTACAGATTTATGACTCTACTTATTTTACTTGTACATATTTACTATTCTATTTATTTTATTTTGTTAATATATTTTGTTTTGTTGTCTGTCTCCCCCTTCTAGGCTGTGAGCCCGTTGTTGGGTAGGGACCATCTCTATATGTTGCCAATTTGTACTTCTCAAGCGCTTAGTATAGTGCTCTGCACACAGTAAGCGCTCAATAAATACGATTGAATGAATGAATGAAATGGCAGTGCAGAATCCAAATCCCCCTGCCTCTTGACAGCAAGCTTGGTGCTTGGCTTCTGCCCCTTTTTCTAAACTGACGCCTCTCAATCAATCAATCATATTTATTGAGCGCTTACTGTGTGCAGAGCACTGTACTAAGCGCTTGGGAAGTACAAGTCGGCAACACATAGAGACAGTCCCTACCCAACAGCGGGCTCACAGTCTAGAACTCGCCTCACGACAACTTGAGGATTGTGAAGCAATGTGGTCTAACGGTTAGAGCCCGGGCTTGGGAGTCAAAGACCCGTGTTCTCATCTAGGCTCCGCCACTTACCCACTCTGGGACCTTGGGCAAGCGACTTCACTTCTCTGCGCCTCAATTACAGCATCCGTAAAAGGGGGATTAAGACTGTGAGCCCCATGTGTGACAACCTGATTACCTCATATCTACCTCAGCGCCTAGAACAGTGCCTGGCGCACAGTAAGCGCTTAGCAAAGACCGTAGAAAAAGAAAGGTCTCAGAGAGGATGGAGTTGGTTCCTTGGTGTCATCCATGTTCATTCATTCATTCAATCGTATTTATTGAGCACTTACTATGTGCAGAGCAGAAGCAGTGCAGCTCAGTGGAAAGAGCACAGGCTTTGGAGTCAGAGGTCATGGGTTCATTCATTCATTCAATCGTATTTATTGAGCACTTACTGTGTGCAGAGCACTGTACTAAGCGCTTGGGAAGTACAAGTTGGCAACATATAGAGACAGTCCCTACCCTACAACGGGCTCACAGTCTAGAAGGGGGAGACAGAGAACAAAACAAAACATATGAACAAAATAAAACAGAATATGTACACATAAAATAAGTAAATAAATAGAGTAATAAATACGTACCAACATATATACATATATACAGGTTGTGGGGCTGCCTTGGGGCTCCCGAGTGCTTAGCCCAGTGCCCTGCACATGGTGGGCGCTCAGTACATGAGAAGCAGCATGGCTTAGTGGAAAGAGCAGGGGCTTTGGAGTCAGAGGTCATGGGCTCAAATCCCGGCTTCGCCAATTGTCAGCTGTGTGATTCTGGGCAAGTCACCTCACCTCTCTGGGCCTCAGTTCCCTCATCTGCAAAATGGGGATGAAGACTGTGAGCCCCCCCGTGGGACAACCCGACCACCCTGCAACCTCCCCAGCACCCAGAACAGTGTCTTGCACATAGTAAGTGCTTAATATTATTATTATTACTAAGAGCTTGGAAAGTACAATTCAGCAACAAATAGAAATAGTCCCTGCCCAATAACAGGCTCACAGTTTAGAAGATAATTATGGTATTTGTTAAGCGCTTACTTTGTGCCAAGCACTGTCCTAAGCGCTGGGGTCGATACAAGGTAATCAGTTTGCCCACGTGGGGCTCACAGTCTTAATCCCCATTTTACAGGTGAGGTAACAGGCCCAGAGAAGTTAAGTGGCTTGCCCAAGGTCACACAGCGGACAGGTGGCGGAGCTGGGATTAGAACCTATGTCCTTTGACTCCCAAGCCGGGGCTGTTGCCACTAAGCCACACTGCTTCTTCTGTAGCACAATTCCACATTCAAGCCGCTGGGATTTTCTTTGCCCTCCCTCTGCCCATCCGCCAGGCTAGTTCTCTTCCTCCCTTCAAGGCCCTACTGAGAGCTCACCTCCTCCAGGAGGCCTTCCCAGACTGAGCCCCTTCCTTCCTCTCCCCCTCGTCCCCCTCTCCATCCCCCCCATCTTACCTCCTTCCCTTCCCCACAGCACCTGTATATATGTATATATGTTTGTACATATTTATTACTCTATTTATTTATTTAATTATTTTACTTGTACATATCTATTCTATTTATTTCATTTTGTTAGTATGTTTGGTTTTGTTCTCTGTATCCTCCTTCTAGACTGTGAGCCCACTGTTGGGTAGGGACTGTCTCTAGATGTTGCCAACTTGTACTTCCCAAGTGCTTAGTACAGTGCTCTGCACACAGTAAGCACTCAATAAATACGATTGATTGATTGATTGATTGATTGATTCTTTACAATCTACCATTCCATGCACATTCTGAATTCCCCTTAGGGCTATCCTGGTGGTCTTTCCAGATTCTCCAGATAGTTTGTCTGCAAGGGGAGGCTCTTCCATCTCAGTAATAATAATAATAATGGTGGCATTTATTAAGCACTTACTATGTGCAAAGCACTGTTCTAAGCAGTGGGGAGGTAACAAGGCGATCAGGTTGTCCCACAGGGGGCTCACAGTCTTAATCCCCCTTTTACAGGTGGGTAACAGGCCCAGAAAAGTTAAATCATCATCATCAATCGTATTTATTGAGCGCTTACCATGTGCAGAGCACTGTACTAAGCACTTGGGAAGTACAAATTGGCAACATATAGAGACAGTCCCTACCCAACAGTGGGCTCACAGTCTAAAAGTTAAATGACTTGCCCAAAGTCACCCAACTGACAATTGGCAGAGTTGGGATTTGAACCCATGACCTCTGACTCCAAAGCCCATGCTCTTTCCACTGAGCCACGCTGCTTCTCACAACAGTACATAAGTTGTTTTCATTATGCTTAGTTTTTAAGCTCCTACCCTGCCTATTGTGTACTAAAGTTTAAAGCCCCGAACAGTCTTTGATGAATAATACAACACTCATCCTAGCTTATTCATATTTCAATGGCATTTTCACCCCAGGAGCTGGGAGTCAGGAGTTTGCATATACATTACATCTTGTTCTCCAGGCCCACTCAATCCAGGGCCTTTAGGGAAATGCTTCCCTTCGTCACGATCGAGTGTGAGAGATGAGGGAGAGATGAATTTTCATTAACAGTGGAATCTCTTTAGGAAATGCAGGGTGCTGGATATTTTAGAGGTCCGATGGATTTAAAATGATTTCAGATGGATGGTATGTGCATCCTGGTTATGGATGGTACTCATTTACGGAGCCCTTTCTCCCTGTGACTATCATGTTGAAATGGGAAAGAAAAAGGTTTTAGTGCCGGCGGATTAATATGGATTGTCTGCTTCCTGAAGTGATAGCCATGGTCCGCACCACGTGAATTTCTTCGGTCTATAGTGTTCATTTTTCAATTAAGAAAGTTCATATGAATTAATGTATTTTTTTCATTAAACCTTGAATAGTTTTTTCATTCAAATTTGATTTGCGTTGTTCCCAGGGTAAATGTGGGCTGGAGGGGATGATAACATTATTTGTGTTTAGTAAGTAATAATAATAATAATGATGGCATTTGTTAAGCGCTTACTACGTGCCAAGTACTGTTCTAAGCGCTGGAGTAAACTTAACTGGATAGCTCGTTATCCGGACCCTATCATTTATTGCGGAGGGCATGTAAAAACACCAATCAAGGTGGGAGACTACATCAGTTAATCAGTCATATTTGTTGAATGCTTACTGGATGCAGAGGGCTGTATTGAACGCTCAGGAGAGTCCAATAGAACAATGAACAGACACGTTCTCTGCCCACAATGAGTCTTAGAAAGGGAGAAAACTGTGCTCTAGGTGTGTTCCCACTGCTATTGCTGCTGTCCTCATGGAATTGGATAATCCACTCCAGATGACCAAACTTGATTCCAGGCTCCTGCCCCCAGAAGACTAGTCTCATACAATGGGCTTTCTCCACATCACTTCCATGCTGCGAATTTCTCTCACCTCAGACGGACTCTCAGGTTGGACATAATAATAATAATAATAATAATAATAATAATGATGATGGCATTTGTTAAGGGTTCACTATGTGTCAAGCACTGTTTAAAGTGCTGGGGTAGATACGGTTGTCCCTCGTGGGGCTCACAGTCTTAATCCCTATTTGTCAGATGAGGTAACGGAGGCACAGAGAAGTTAAATGACTTGCCCAGAGGCGAACAGCTGACAAGTGGCGGAGCCGGAATTAGAACCCACGACCTCTGACTCCCAAGCCCGGGCTCTCGCCACTAAGCCACTGACCTAATCTTCTCCCCTGCATCCTGAATCTGAACCAAAAAATCCCAGCTACTTGGTTTTCTCTGCTCTAAGAATCAACCTTCCTTTGAACCCTGGTCTTGGGCTTCAGGAATTAACAATACTTTTGCTAGACGCTAAGCCCTGTGCTAAATGCTGGGGTAGATACACTACATACAGGTCAGACATAGTCCCTGCCCCACCTGGGGATCACAGTGAATGCGGAAGCAGCTTGGTCTAGTGGATAGAGCACAGGCCTGGGAGTTAAAAGAACCTGGGTCTAATTCCAGCTCCACCATCAGTCTGCTGCGTGACCTTGGATGAGTCACTTTACTTCCTCTGGGCCTCAGTTACCTCATCTGTAAAATGGGGATTAAGACTGTGAGCCCCACGTGGAACAACCTGATTACCTTGTATCTACTCCAGTGCTTAGTACAGTGCCTGACACATGGTAAGCACTTAACAAATACCATACTTATTAATGGGGAGGGGGAACAAGTAGTTTGTCCCCATTTTGCAGACGAGGGAACTAAGGTACACCCCTCTCATGGTCAGTTTTCAGGACTCTACCAGACTCTAGACTCAAGTTTCCAAGACTCTAGAGAAGCAGCGTGGCTCAGTGGATAGAGCCCGGGCTTTGGAGTCAGAGGTCATGGGTTCAAAT
Source organism: Tachyglossus aculeatus (assembly GCF_015852505.1). Classification (NCBI taxonomy): domain Eukaryota; kingdom Metazoa; phylum Chordata; class Mammalia; order Monotremata; family Tachyglossidae; genus Tachyglossus; species Tachyglossus aculeatus. The sequence continues at coordinate 10,481,742 of NC_052070.1, forward strand.
CCCGGTTCCGCCAATTGTTAGCAGTGTGACTTTGGGCAAGGCACTTCTCTGGGCCTCAGTTACCTCATCTGTAAAATGGGCATTAAGACTGTGAGCCCTCTGTGAGACAACCTGATCACCTTGTAATTTCCCCAGTGCTTAGAACGGTGCTTTGCACATAGTAAACAGTTAATAAATGCCATCATTATTATTATTATTTATTACCAGTCTCGGCTATGGGAGGGAGGGAGAGTGAAGCAGAGGCTCACCCATTCCATGTCTAGCTTGGGCAGCGGATAGCGAGTGGCCAGAAATCTGCTACAAGTAAAAACTCACCCACACTAGGCAGCAGTGGCCTGGGTGGGAGAGAGTCGAGGGTGGAGACTCGAGTTTACTGCGCAGAAGGCAGTAGTGGTCAACCACGTCTTTATTTTTACCAAAAAAACTCTCTGGATCCACTACCAGAAAGATTGCAGACGGAGAGTGGGGCGTCCTGGGAGAGATGTGTCTGTGGTGTCGCTATGGGTCGGAAACGACTCGACGGCATAACACAAAACAAGAATTGAGGCACAGAGAAGTTAAGTGATTTACCCAAGTTCACACAGCAAGCAAGTGGCAGACCTGAGATTCGAATTCAGGTTCTGTGGATCCCAGGCCCAAAATTTTTCAGCTAGGCTGGGGTAATTCCCTCCCTGCTTGGGATAGAGCTGAGGTGCTCAAATGTTTCCCTCCAGAAAGCAAAAGACTGAGCCCACTTTATCCACTGCTGGAAGGTTAAGGTGGAGTTTGAATGGGCATGTTTTAAACTTTGGTAAAATCTGTAAAAAGTGTGAATCATATTTTTAATTTCTCAACTTTTCCAGGGCTAGGTGTGGAAACTAGAACTAGGAAATTACTCTTACCTTTATTGCAACTGATATTTTCAGTGTTGGATAACATTATCATGGTGCTTTATTAAGGCCATTAAAGTGGGTCAGGAACTGGTTTTGAGTCTCGTGATGCTCAAAATCTAAAATGGAGTCAGCACCCAGACTAACTGTGGTATTTGTTAAGCGCTTACTATGTGGCAGGCTTCATCCTAAGCGCTCGGGTAGATATAAGGTAATCAGGTTGGACACAGTCCCTGTCCCACGTGGGGCTCACAGTCTTAATCTCCATTTTACAGATGAGGTAACCGAGGACAAGAGAAGTTAAGTGACTTGTCCAAGGTCACACAGCCGACATGGGGCAGAGCAGGGATTAGAACCTGTATCTTCTGACACTCAGGCCCAGGCTCTTTCCACTTGCTGCTGGCCATACAACAAGTCTTATTCTAAAACCAATCTGCTTTGACTCACAGCCAACAGACAACACTCCTTCTCATCTTCAAAGAGCTAGCTCGTCCTTCTATACAGTAAGCTCATTGTGTGCAGGGAATGTGTCTACCAGCTCTGATATATTATATTCTCCCAAGCGCTTAGTACAGTACTCTGTGCACAGTAAGCACTCAAAAAATACCATTCATTGACCGACTGATATTTATTAAGTGCTTACTGTGTGTCAAACACTGATCTAGCATTGGGGTTAGGGAGAAGTTCTCTTCTCAGGGTCACAGCTGGAGAGTTTGCAGTCCTCTACCAGTCTTGGCTATGGGAGGGATTATCAAGCAGAGGGTAGGGACTGTCTCTATATGTTGCCAATTTGTACTTCCCAAGCGCTTAGTACAGTGCTCTGCACATAGTAAGCCCTCAATAAATACGATTGATGATGATGATGATGATGTCCATTCCATTCCTATCTTGGCCAGTGGCTACAAGTCAAAACTCACCCGTGCCGGGCAGCAATAGCGTGGGAAGAGAGTCAAGGGTGGAGACTCAAGTTGACTGCGCGGAAGGAGGCAATGGTCAACCACTTCCGGATTTTTACCAAGAAAACTCTCTGGATCCACTACCGGAATGATTTCAGATGGAGGTGGGGCATTTTGGGAGAGATGTGCCCGTGGCCTAGCTATTGGTCGGAGACGACTCGACAGCATAAGACTAGACAAGAAGGGACAGGTTAATTAGGTTGGACACAGTCCAAAGAGGAGGAAGAACAGGAATTTAATCCTCATTTTCTAGCTGAGGAAACTGAAGCACGAGAAGTTAAATGATTTGGTTAAGGTCACACAACAAGCTATTATTCATTCATTCATTCAGTCGTATTTATTGAGTGCTTACTGTGGGCAGAGCACTGTACTAAGTGCTTGGGAAGTACAAATTGGCAACATATAGAGACGGCCCCTACCCAACAGTGGACTCACAGTCTATTAGCAGACCCAGGATAAGAATCCAGGTCCTCTCACTCCCACGCTGTACTCTTTCCATTAGTCCATGCTAGAAGTGGCATTAGGGGAATAATAATAATAATAATAATGATGGCATTTATTAAGTGCTTACTATGTGCAGAGCACTGTTCTAAGCACTGGAGAGGTTACAAGGTTATCAGGTTGTCCCATGGGGAGCTCACAGTCTTAAAACCCATTTTACAGATGAGGTAACTGAGGCACAGGGAAGTGAAGTGACTTGCCCAAAGTCACTCAGCTGACAGCTGGCAGAGTGGGATTTGAACCCTCGACCTCTGACTCCAAAGCCCGAGCTCTTTCTCAGCAGCGTGGCTCAGTGGAAAGAGCATGGGCTTGGGAATCAGAGTTTAAGTGACTTTGGGCAAGTCACTAACTTCTCTGTGCCTCAGTTAACTCATCTGTAAAATGGGGATTAAGACTGTGAGCCCCGCGTGGGACAACCTGATTACCTTGTATCATCCCCAGCGCTTAGATCAGTGCTTTGCACATAGGAAGCACTTAACAAATGCCATTATTATTATTATTATTATTTTGGCCTAGTGGTAACAGCACGGGCTTGGGAGTCAGAAGACCTTGGTTCTAATCCTGGCTCTGCCACTTGTCTGCCGTGTGACCTTGGGCAAGTCATTTAGCTTCTCTGGGCCTCAGTTACCTCAGTTGTCAAGTGGGGATTAAGACTGTGAGCCCCATATGGGACAGGGACTGTGTCCAACCTGATTACCTTGTGTGTACTCCAATGCTTAGAACATTGCTTGGCACATAGTAAAAGCTTAACAAATATCATCATTATAATTATTCTAACTTCTCCCTGTGTTTTGCTGGACTTTATCAAACAATCAATCAATCAGTCAGTAGTATTTACTGAGCACTTACTTTGGGCAGAGCATTGGAGGAGTACAATAGGGTTATTTGACTTGGTCCCCATTCTCCAGGAACTTAGGATCTACTGTGTACAAAGTAATAATAATAATAATAATAATAATAATAATAATGATGGTATTTGTTAAGTGCTTACTATGTGTCAAGCACTGTTCTAAGCACTGATTCTAAGAGCTTGAAAGAGTCTAGTAGAGTTCGTTGCGGGCAGGGAATGTTACTGTTTATTGTTATATTGTCCTCTCCTAAGCACTTACTACAGTGCTTTGCACATACTAAATTCCCAATATATCCGACTGAATGAATGAATGAGTTAATATATGCAATCCCTGCCCTCAAGAAGCTTATAGTCTAACGGCAGAGACAAACATTAAAATCAGTTACAGGTAGGAGGAGCCACAGGGTACAAAGATGTGCACACAAGCGCTGTGAAAAGAAGTAGCGTGGCCTAGTGGAAAGAGAATGGCCTAGGAGTCAGAGGACCTGGGTTCTAATCCTGGCTCTGCCACATATCTGCTGTGAGACCTGGGGTAAGTCACTTCACTTCTCTGAGCCTCAGTTCCCTCATCTGTAAAATAGGGATGGAGACTGTGAGCCCCACACGGGACAAAGGGACTGTGCCCAACCTGCATCAGGCAAAAACTCCTCACCCTCGGCTTCAAGGCTGTCCATCCCCTGGCCCCCTCCTACCTCACCTCCCTGCTCTCCTTCTACAGCCCAGCCTGCACCCTCCGCTCCTCTGCCGCTAATCTCCTCACCGTGCCTCATTCTCGCCTGTCCCGCTGTCGAACCCCGGCCCACGTCATCCCCCTGGCCTGGAATGGCCTCCCTCTGCCCATCCTCCAAGCTAGCTCTCTTCCTCCCTTCAAGGCCCTACTGAGAGCTCACCTCCTCCAGGAGGCCTTCCCAAACTAAGCCTCCTCCTTCCTCTCCCCATCCACCCCCTCCCCATCCCCCCCGCCCTACCTCCTTCCCCTCCCCACAGCACATGCATATATGCATATATGTTTGTATGTATTTATTACTCTATTTATTTATTTATTTTATCTGTACATATTTATTCTATTTATCTTATTTTGTTAATACGTTTTGTTTTGTTGTCTGTCTTCCCCTTCTAGACTGTGAGACCGCTGTTGGGTAGGAACCATCTCTATATGTTGTCAACTTGTACTTCCCAAGCGCTTAGTACCTGCACACAGTAAGCGCTCAATAAATATGATTGAATGAATGAATGATTATCTTATCTCAACCCCAGTGTTTAATACAGTGCCCACAGTAGGTGCTTAACAAATACCATTACAAACAACAAATGAACTAATGCCGGCTCTGCCAATTGCCAGCTATGTGACTTTGGACAAGTCACTTCACTTCTCTGGACCTCAGTTACCTCATCTGTCAAGTGGGGATTAAGACTGTGAGCCCCCCGTGGGACAACCTGATCACCTTGTAACCTCCCCAGCGCTTAGAACAGTGCTTTGCACATAGTTAGCGCTTAATAAATGCTATTATTATTATTCTGACTCTCAGACCTGTGCTCTATCCATTAGGCCACACTGTTTCCCTATCAGGTGGGATACAGTCCGTGTCCCACATGGGGTTCACGGTTTTAACCCCAATTTTACAAATTAGGGAACTGAGGTACAGAGAAGTGAAGTGACTTGTCCAAGGTCACTCAGCCAATAAATGGAAAAGCTGGGACTAGAATCCAGGTCCGTGTATATTTAGGAGCCGAACGGCTGGATGGCATGGGTGTGTGTCGGAACAGTGCTTGGCACATAGTAAGCGTTTAACAAATACCATAATAATAGTAATGAAAGTGCGATTTGCATAAGAGGCGTTTGATTTTCTTACACATTTATGGGGGCGTCCTATCAATTCTACCAAGCCCGAGTCTACGAGGTCGAACTATGACCCAATATGACACCGCCTCGCCAATGATTGACACAGGGAGTTCTTGGCTAGCGTTCCCTGATTGGTCAATGGGCTGGGACAGCCAGGATTTTTTAACAGTTTGGATGGTTCAAAAGGAAAACCATATTTTCATTGAGTTCGGGCACCTCGTGAAAAAGAAATTTATAGCCCAAATCAATCAATCAATCAATCAATCAATCGTATTTATTGAGCGTTTACTGTGTGCAGAGCACTGTACTAAGCACTTGGGAAGTACAAGTTGACAACATATAGAGACGGCCCCTACCCAACAGTGGGACAAATGGTACTTTGATTCCTCCCTGATGTTATGATTAAATAATGCCAGTTTCTCCAGCCAAATTTCCGTTGTTCATGTTGTTCTGATGGATTTCCAATTCACTGATATAAAAAAATTCCTAGATCACCATGTCCCTTTCCTGTTTTGCAAGCTTCTCTTCTGGAAACTGTCTTACTCTAGAGCCTGAGATCTTTTTAAGTTTAATACTCTCCTCCAAGAGGCCTCTCATCATCTTCACTGGTATTTATTGAGCATTTACTGTGTGCAGAGCACTGTACTAAGCGCTTGGGAGAGTACGGTACAATGGTTTTCCTGCCCAAAATACGCTTACCCTGCTAAGCCCTCATTTCCTCATCTCCCACTCCCTTCTGCACTTGGATTTGCTCCCTTTATCCTCCCACCCTCAGTCCCATGGCCCTTAATCCGGTTCCACCACTTGTCTGCCACGTGACCTTGGGCAAGTCACTTCACTTCTCTGGGCCTCAGTTCCCTCATCTGTAAAATGGGGATAGAGACTGTGAGCCCCATGTGGGAAAGGGACTGTGTCCAACCCAATTTGCTTGTACCCACACCAGGTCTTAGTATAGATCCTGGCACATAGTAAGCGCTTAACGAATACCATTATTATTATTATTAAAGAGAGGCAGCAATCTCTCTCCAAGGCTGCTTAATCTAATAGATAACTCAGAGCATAGGAGAGGAAAAGGTCCTTGTAATATTTAATAAATAATTATGGTGTTTGTTAAATAATAATGATAATAATTGTGGTATTTGTTAAGCCCTTACTGTGTACCAGGCACTGCACTAAGCTTTGTGGCGGTTACAAGCAAATCATTCATTCATTCAATCATATTTATTGAGGGCTTACTGTGTGCAGAGCACCTTACTATGCACTTGGGAAGTACAAATCAGCAACATATAGAGACGGTCCCTACCCAACAACGGGCTCACAATCTAGAAATTGGGCTGGACACAGTCCCTGTCTCATGTGGGGCTCACAGTCTCCATCCCCATTTTACAGATGAAGTAGCTGAGGCACAGAAAAGTGAAATGACTTGCCCAAGGTCACACAGAAGACAAGTGGTGGAGCTGGAATTCGAACTCTTGACCTTAAATAATAATAATAATGATGGCATTTATTAAGTGCTTACTATGTTCTAAGCGCTGAGGAAGTTACAAGGTGATCGGGTTGTCCCACGGGGGGCTCACAGTCTTAATCCCCATTTTCCAGATGAGGTAACTGAGGTCCAGAGAAGTTAAGTGACTTGCCCAAAGCCACAAAGCTGACAATTGGCGGAGCTGGGATTTGAACCCATGAACTCTGACTCCAAAGCCCGAGCTCTTTCCACTGAGCCATGCTGTTTCTCAAATGCTTCTTAAATGCTTACTATATATCAAGCACTGTTGTATCAAGCACTGGGGTAGGTGGAAGTTGAGCAGGTTTGACACAGTCCTTGCCCCACATGGACAACACAATCTAAATAAGAGGGAGAACAGGTATCGAATTCCTCTAGACTGTAAGTTCGTTGTGGGCAGGGAACATGTCTGCTAATTCTGTTGTATTGCGCACTCCCAAGAGCGTAATAATGATAATAATGGCATTTAGTTAGCACTTACTATCATCATCAATTGCATTTATTGAGCGCTTACTATGTGCAGAGCACTGTACTAAGCACTTGGGAAGTACAAATTGGCAACATATAGAGACAGTCCCTACCCAACAGTGGGCTCACAGTCTAAAAGTTGTGCTTACTATGTGCAAAGCACTGTTCTAAGCGTAGTATGGTGCTCTGCACATAGTGAGTGTTAAATAAATATGACCAATTGATTGAATCCCCATATTACAGATGGGGAAACTGAGGTACAGAGAAGTTAAGTGATTTTCCCGGGATCACCTTGCTGGTGTGGCAGAGCCGGTATTAGAGTCCCGGTCCTCTGACTCCCAGCTCCAGGCTCTTTCCATGAGCCACATAGCTCCTCATGGAAATACACTCCATTTTGCTCAAAATGAGTGTGTGTTTTGGCTATACTGTCATTGGGGAGAGATTCATTCTATTTGTTAAGTGCGTACTATGGGCTATCGATCAATCAATTGTATTTATTGAGCGCTTACTGTGTGCAGAGCACTGTACTAAGCACTTGGGAAGTACAAGTTGGCAACATATAGAGACAGTCCCTACCCAACAGTGGGCTCACAGTCTAGAAGGGGGAGACAGAGAACAAAACCAAACATATTAACAAAATAAAATAAATAGAATAGATATGTACAAGTAAAATCAATCAATAAATAAATAGAGTAATAAATATGTACAAACATATATACATATATACAGGTGCTGTGGGGAAGGGAAGGAGGTAAGACAGGGGGTGGACAGGGGGACGAAGGGGAGAGGAAGGAGGGGGCTCAGTCTGGGAAGGCCTCCTGGAGAAGGTGAGCTCTCAGTAGAGCCTTGAAGGGAGGAAGAGAGCTAGCTTGGCAGATGGGCAGAGGGAGGGCATTCCAGGCCAGGGGGATGACGTGGGCTGGGGGTCGACGGCAGGACAGGTGAGAACGAGGCACGGTGAGGAGGTTAGCGGCAGAGGAGCGGAGGGTGCAGGCTGGGCTGGAGAAGGAGAGAAGGGAGGTGAGGTAGGAGGGGGTGAGGTGATGGACAGCCTTGAAGCCCAGGGTGAGGAGTTTCTGCCTGATGAGCAGATTGATTGGTAAGCCATAAATATGATTGAATTAATTAATTAATTTAATTAATTAATTAATTATCTTCCCTTTCAAGGAGGTCTGATTTAAGTCAGGAATACAACTGAAAAATATGTGATCCAGTGATATTTTGGTGAATTACACTTGGGGGTGGAGACTCGAGTTTATGGAAGGCGGCAGAGGTCAACCACTTCCAGATTTTGACCAAGAAAACTCTGTGGATCCACTACCAGAATGATTGCAGATGGAGAGTGGGGCATTCTGGGAGAGATGCATCCATGGCTTCCCTATGGGTCGGTGACAACTCGACGGCATAAGACAAGATAAGACACTTGGGCGATTGATTTTGATTGACACTAGTCTACTTATTTTGCTTTTTTTTGTCTGTCTTCCCCTCTAGACTGTAAGCCCGTTGTCGGCTAGGGAATGTCTCTATGTGTTGCCCATTTGTACTTCCCAAGAGCATATTACAGTGCTCTGCACACAGTAAGTGCTCAATAAATATGATTGAATGAATGAATGAATAATGTCCTTCCTAATATCCAGTAATTTCATTGAGCTAAACAATAATATGAATCAATAAATCACTTATTGAGTGCTTACTGCATGCAAATCACCCTATTAAGTGCTTGAAAAAGTGGTCAGCCAGTCAGTGCTATTTATTGAGAGCTTACTGAGTGCAGAGCACTGTACTAAGTGCTTGGGAAACTACAATTTAACAATATAACAGACACATCCCCTGTCCACAGTGAGCTTACAGACTAGAGGGGGAGACAGACATGAATAGAAATAAATTTCAGATATGTACATAGTGCTGTACATATCAACGCTCTCTGCTACTCTCCCATCCTTCCCAGCAGTATCCTCAAAGGAGATCGCCTCCCTCCTCTCAAGTGCTACTCCGGCCACCTGTGCTTCTGACCCTGATCCCTATCATCTTATGAAATCTCTCGCTCCGTCCCTTCTCCCCTCCTTAACTTCTGTCTTCACCCGCTCACTCTCCACTGGTTCCTACCCCTCTGCCTTCAAACATGCCCACGTCTCTCCCATCCTAAAAAAACCCTCTCTTGACCCCACCTCACCTTCTAGTTATCGCCCCATATCCCTCCTACCATTCCTTTCCAAACTCCTTGAACGAGTTGTCTACACGCGCTGCCTCGAATTCCTCAACAACAACTCTCCTCAACCCCCTCCAGTCTGGCTTCCGTCCCCTACATTCCATGGAAACTGCCCTCTCAAAGGTCATCAGTGACCTCCTGTTTGCCAAATCCAAAGGCTCATACTCTATCCTTATCCTCCTCGACCTCTCAGCTGCCTTCGACACTGTGGCCCACCCACTTCTTCTCAACACGCTACCCACCTTGGCTTCACAGACTCTGTCCTCTCCTGGTTCTCCTCTTCTCTCTCTGGCCGTTCATTCTCAGTCTCTTTTGCTGGCTCTTCCTCCACCTCCCATCCCCTTACTGTAGGGGTTCCTCAAGGGTCAGTGCTTGGTCCCCTCTCCTGCTAGGCCACATTGCCTCCCCTGGCAGAACAAGTATTGAATCTTCATTTTTTACAGTCTCTGTAAAAGTGCAGTGACTTGCCCATGGTCATCAAGCTCTGCATTTGGCAGAGCTGGGATTAGAACCCAGGTCCTCAGAATCCCAGGCCCATTCTCTTTCCACTAGGCTATGTGTTTCAAAGTAACCATAATGATCTAATGTGGTGTGACCAAAGTCAAAATAGGGTTAATTCCCACTTTTTGCAACTCATCAGTCAATCCATCAACGGTATTTATTGAGTGCTTACTGTGTGCAGAACACTGTACTAAGCCCTTAGGAAAGTACAGTGTAACGGAACTCATAGACACATCCCCTGCTTACAAGGAGTTATAGGTTAGAGGAATTTATAGTCTAGAGGGAAACAGAGGGTTTATAATCTAGCAGGGGATACAAACACAAGAAGCCTAAATCCCATCACCTGCCAACACCCAAATCCAAAGCTCCATAAACATTTTTACAGCGGCAGTTTGAAAAGTGCTATCTTCATAAACGGTGATGGCTAGAGTGAAGGCAGAAACCACTCCAAATCCTGGTCAGAGTCCATGAGCCCCAGAACGATCCAAACCTGGTCAGAGTCAATGAATTCCAGAACAATCCAGACCTGATCAGCATCAGTCCCAGAACAATTCTAGGACTCCTAGACTGTGAGCCCCTTTTTGGGTAGGGACCATCTCTATACGTTGTCATCTTGTACTTCCCAAGTGCTTAGTACAGTGCTCTGCACACAGTAAGCACTCAATAAATGCAGTTGATTGATTGATTGATTGATTAAGCGCTTACTGTGTGCAGAGCGCTGTACTAAGTGCTTGGGAAGTACAAGTTGGCAACTTATAGAGATGATCCATACCCAACAATGGGCTCACAGCTCACAGTCTAGAAGTTGGCGGGGGCGGGGGGGCGAGACAGACAAGAAAACAAAACATGTGGACAGGTGTCACATCATCAGAATAAATAGAAGTAAAGCTAGATGCACATCATTAACAAAATAAATAGAATAGTAAATATGTACAAGTAAAATAAATAGAGTACTAAATCTGTACAAACATATATACAGGTGCTGTGGGGAGGGGAAAGAGGTAGGGTGGGGGGATAGGGAGGGGGAGAGGAAAGAGGAGGCTCAGCCTGGGAAGGCCTCTTGGAGGAGGTGAGCTCTCAGTAGGGCTTTGAAGGGAGGAAGAGAGCCAGCTTGGCGGATGTGCGGAGGGAGGGCATTCCAGGCCAGCGGGAGGACGTGGGCCGAGGGTCGACGGTGGGACAGGCGAGAACGAGGCACAGTGAGGAGATTAGTGGCAGAGGAGCGGAGGGTGCTGGCTGGGCTGTAGAAGGAAAGAAGGGAGGTGAGGTAGGAGGGGCGAGGTGATGGACAGCCTTGAAGCCCAGGGTGAGGAGTTTTTGCCTGATGTGTAGGTTGACGGGTAGCCACTGGAGATTTTTGAGGAGGGGAGTAACGTGCCCAGAGTGTTTCAGCACAAAGATGATGAGGAATAAGACAGAGAACCCCTGTGATTGATTTGGGTAGACTCATGGACTCAGAGTCTTTGGGCTAGAGGTTGAATTATCAACCAGGCACGGTCTCATCATGTGAAACAAGTGCTTAGTATAGTGCCAGAGCTTAGTGCAGTGTTCTACACACAGTAAGCACTCAATAAATGCGATTAAATGAATTAATGAAACTCATTTCTCTGGGCCATAGCTTGTGTATCGATATGCCAGGGACATTAATCCTTATGTACATCGCAGTCGTGTTCTGAGAATGAATTGCATAATATCTTGCATGTGCTTTGGGCTTCTTGGAGAATAGAAGATATTGCTATTGTGTGAACTTAATGAAGCTCGCTCACAAGTGTCAGTGTTTTACAAAAAGTACTATGATGAATGGGAGTAGTTTTCCATTTGTAAATCTGGGCTATGGTACAAATTTGCATAGGTTTCTGAAAAATGAAATCCTGTTCTAGGTAAAGAAAGATGCCTAGATGTACATTTAAATCACAAAAATAACCACAAAATCTCTTTGCCTGCCGGGTCCCCAAAATCTTGAGACAAATCAATCAATCAATGAATTTATTTTTTTAAATGGTATTTGCTAAGTGCTTACTATGTGACAGGCACTGTTCTAATAATAATAATAATGATGGCATTTATTAAGTGCTTACTATGTGCAAAGCACTGTTCTAAGTGCTGGGGAAGTTACTAGGTGATCAGGTTGTCCCACAGGGGGCTCACAGTTTTAATCCCCATTTTACAGATGAGGTAACTGAGGCACAGAGAAGTTAAGTGACTTGCCTGAAGTCACACAGCTGACAATTGGCAGAGCTGGGATTTGAACCCATGACCACTGACTCCAAAGCCCGTGTTCTTTCCAGTGAGCCACGCTGCTTCTCTACGTGCTGTTGTAAGCACTGGGGAAGATACAAGCTAATCAATTTAGACAGTCCCTGTCCCACATGGGGCTCACTCTCTTAATCCCCCTTTTACAGATGAGGGAAAGGAGGCCCAGGGAGTCACACAGCAGACAAGTGGTGGAGCCAGGATTAGAACCCAAGTCCTTCTGATTCTTAGGCCCGTGCTGTCCACTAGATCACACTGCTTCTCAGCACTTATTGGGTGCAGAGCACTGAACTAAGTGCTTGGGCGAGTACAGTGCAACAGAATTGGAGTAAGGGACTCAAAGGAAGTCAAATATTTGCCAATAATATGAATGTTTTGCTTAGAATGGTGTCACTCATGGCTCAAAGATTATTATTAATAATAATAAAACTTGTTAAGCATTTGCTGTGTGCCAAGCACTGTTCTAAGCACTAATCACAAGTCAATCAGGTTGGACGCAGTCCCTGCCCCATTTGGGGCTCACACAATCTTAATCCCCATTTTGCAGATGAGATAAGAGAGGCCCGGAGAAGTGAAGTGACTTGTCCAAGTTCACACAGCAGACAAATGGTGGAGCCGTGACTAGATCCCAAGACCTTCTGACTCCCAATCCCATGCTCGATCCACTAAGCCATGCTGTTTCCCAAGACGTGCAGCTTCTCATTAATAATAATAATAATAATAATAATAATTGAGGTGCCCTAATAGTAGTGCACTAATGAGGTGCCCTTAATAATGGCTGGTATTGGGTGGGGGGGGTCAGATCAAATTGACCATTTTGTATTTGCAAATCTCAGGCCGTTAAGCCATAATATACAAAGAGGCTTTTCTGTGGCTTTTTAATCTCTTGATTTGGTATCGACCATCCATAGTGGACCGGGAACACTGATCCCCACCGGCCGAGAACTCCCGGAACGTTCTCCTCCAGACCAAAAATTCCCCTGCCCGAAGATTGGGACAACAGTAGCCTTTATTGCTTTGTTGCCCCCCTTATTTTGGCAGCACATTGAAGGACAGGGCTCTACCTGCCAGCCGCTCATTGAGTGGACTCAATGTCACATACCCCTGCCTCTCCTCAGCTAGTCTTCTACCCATTGTTTTCTGGTATTTGTTAAGCACTTACTATGTGCCAGGCACTGTACTAAACCTTGGGGGAGATACAAGGTAATCAGATTGGACACAGTCCCTGTCCCCAAAATAGGCTCACCAGTCTTAATCCTCATTTTCTAGATGAGGTAACTGAGGCACAGAGAAGTTGAGTAGCTTGATTAAGGTCACAGAGCAGACAAGTGGCGGAGCGGGATTAGAACCCAAGCCCTTTGGAGCACCTTTCCCAGTGCTTAGTACACTGCTTGGCACACATGACAAATGTTTAACAGTTACTACACTTCTTATTATCTGAGCACTGGCAGGCACTTAAAAGGTCACTAGGTCCAGCCTCCTACACCAGAATCATTGGATACACTTTGTTGCCAACTTGTACTTCCCAAGTGCTTAGTACAGTGCTCTGCACACAGTAAGCGCTCAATAAATACCATTGAATGAATGAGTGAATACACACATCCTAGAAATGAAGAATTGTGATCAGTTTGGAAGGGTGTATCTAAATATTTCCAGGTACTTGATAAACTACGCAAGTCATATTTGAGGCTACCTGTTCAATACCTGTTCAAGTTCTTAGTACAGTGCTCTGCACACTGTAAGTGTTCATTAAATACGACTGATCAACTGTTCAAAACCTGTTCTCCTCTCACCCACATCCTGCCTCTGGCCTGGAATGCCCACCCTTTTTATATCAGACAGACTATCACCCTCTCCCAACTTCTAAGCCTTAATGCAGGCCCACCTCCTCCAAGAAGTCTTCCCTGACTAAGCCCTCCTTTCCTCTTTTCACACTCCCTTCTGCATTGCCCTGATTTGCTCCCTTTATTCATCCCCTTTCCCAGCCCCACACCACTTATGACCAGGTCTGTCATTCCATTTATTTCTATTAATATCTGTCTCCCCCTCTAGACTGTAAGCTCATTGTAGGTAGGGAATATGTCTGATATATCGTTCTATGATACTCACCCAAGCATTTAGTACGGTACTTTGCACAGAGTTAGAGCTCAATTAATGAGATTGAGTGAATGTATGAATTGCTCTGCACACTAAGCGCCCAATAAATACGAGTGACTGACTCCTACTTAGCAGCGTGGTTTATCAGCAGGAGCCGGGCTTGGGAGTCAGAGGTCGTGGGTTCTAATCCCAGCTCTGCCGCTTATCAGCTGTGTGACTTTGGGCAAGTCACTTAACTTCTCTGTGCCTCAGTTACCTCATCTGTAAAATGGGGATTAAAACTGTGAGTCCCACTTGGGACAATCTGATTATCTTGCATCTACCCCAGTGCTTAGAACTGTGCTTGTCAATAGTAAGTGCTTAACAAATACCATTATTATTATTATTATTATTATTATTATTATTATTATTATTATTATTATTATCTGGGACCTGATTATCTTGTATCCACCCCAGCCCTTAGTACAGTGTTTGGTTCATTATTATTATTATTAAGTGCTGTTGAGTCATTTTCGATTCATTGTGACTCCATGGATATACTTTCTCCAGAACGTCCTGTCCTCTGCTATAAATCTGCAACCTGTCTAAATGGTTCATTCATTCATTCATTCATTCATTCATTCAATCGTATTTATTAAGCGCTTACTGTGTGGAAAGCACTGTACTAAGCGCTTGGGAAGTACAGGTTGGCAACATATAGAGACAGCCCCTACCCAACAACGGGCTCACAATCTAGAAGGGGGATCACAGTCTAGAAGGGGGAAGAAATGGCTCTTCCATTATCATTGTTCTGGTCTCTATCCATCTAGCTGCCAGCTTGCCTCTTCCACCTTTTCCCTGGACTTTTCCTAACATTAATATCTTTTCCAGAGAATCCGACCTTCTGATGTTGTGTCCAAAATATGCTAATCTAAGTCTAGTCATTTGGCCTTCCAAAGACCACTTCGGTTTAATTTGCTCTAAAATCCATTTGTTCGTCTTCCAGGCAGTCCATGGTGTTCTCAAAAGCCTTCTCCAACACCACATTTCAAAAGAATCGATGTACTTTCTACCCTGCTTTTTCACTGTCCGGCTTTTGGATCCAAACAATGTCACTGGAAACACCAAAGAGTTGACAATTTTTTTTTTGTGGCAATAGTTACATCAGCGCATTTCATGACTTTTTCCAGCTCTTCATAGCAAGTCTTCCTAACATTAATCTTTGGCGTATTTCTTGGCTATTAGTTCCTTTATTATTGATTATTGATCCCAGGAGAGAAAAACTGTCAACTATTTCAATCTTCTTTCCGTCCTACAAATGTATTAAAACTTCCAGTTGTCATGATCTTTGTTTTCTTGACATTTGTATATAGGCCCATCTTTTTGCTCTGTTCCTTAACTTTTAATAATAAACCCTTCAAGGCTAGTAGGGTAGTATCATCAGCATAACGAAGGTAGTAGATATTCCTTCTTCCAATCTTTACTCCCCATTTGTCTTCATCCAGTCTGGCTTCTCTCATTAGGTATTCAGTGTCAAGGATGAACAGTAAAGGTGATAAGATTCATCCTTGTCTTACTCCCTTACTGATGGGAAACCAATCTGTTTCTCCATATTCTGTTCTTATTGCCGCCTCCTGTTTGTCATACAGGTTCCGTATTAATGGAATGAAATGGTCCGGCATGCCCATTTTCCTTAATGTGCTCCAGTTTCTCGTGATCCACGTCGTCAAAGACCTTACTGTAATCAATAAAGCACATGCTGACTTCTTTTTGATATTCTCTTGTCCTTTCAATTATCCAATGGACATCAGCAATGCTATGCTGTGTACCAAAGCTGGCTCTTAACAAAATACCACAATTATGAAAACCATCTGCCCGTTGTTGGGTAGGGACCATCTCTAAATGTTGCCAACTTGTACTTCCCAAGCACTTAGTACAGTGCTCTGCACACAGTAAGCACTCAATAAATATGATTGAATGAATGACTCTCTAAGCTCCTTGAGATTCATCTGGCTGGTGGCCTTAAAAATGCAGTTATACAAAAGTCATAAATAATTATTATTACTATGGCATTTGTTAAGCGCTTACTATGTGGCAGAAACTGTACTAAACGCTTGGGTGGAGATGAGCAAATGGTGTCAGACACAGTCCTTGCCCCATGTGGGGCTCACAGTCTCCATCCTCGTTTTCCAGATGAGGTACCTGAGGCCCAGGGAAGTGAAGTGACTTGTCCAAGGCCACAAGCAGATGGGGGGGTGGACTCGGATTAGAACCCATGACCTTCTGACTCCCTGTCCTGTGCTCTCTCCACTATGCCAAAATCCTATAATAATAATAATGGCATTTATTAAGTGCTTACTATGTGCAAAGCACTGTTCTAAGCATGGGGAGGGGGGATCAGGTGATCCCACAATGGGGCTCACAGTCTTAATCCCCATTTTACAGATGAAGTACCTGAGGCTCAGAGAAGTGAAGTGACTGGCCCAAAGTCACCCAGCTGACAATTGGCGGAGCTGGGATTTGAACCCATGACCTCTGACTCCAAAGCCCGGGCTCTTTCCGCTGAGCCACGCTGCTTCTCTGCTCTCTAAGGGTCGATATGAAAATAGAAGATTTAGTTTCTCTTGTGTTGCTTTCACCAAAGAATGGCGAGGCCCTGAAACCCCAAGTAAATAGGTTGTGGGCTAAATTTAGCAAGAGATTTAAGTGCGTGTTGGCTGGGTGACAAAAACATTGATTTGATATTTAGGAGTTTTGGCCAAGAAGCTGCAAGGTGTCGTAGTGCCCTCTGTGGACCAGGTTCTCACGGTCCTTGGTACACCTTCCATGGTTTCATTCATTCAATCGTATTTATTGAGCGCTTACTATGTGCAGAGCACTATACGAAGCGCTTGGGAAAGTACAATCCAGCAATAAACAGTCACATTCCCCACCCACAACGAGTTGAAGCCTAAAGGAGGAGACGGACATGATGATGATGATGATGATGGTATTTGTTAAGCGTTTACTATCTGCCAAGCACTGTTCTAAGAGCTGGGGGAGATACAATAATAATAATAATAATAATAATATTACAGTAAGCACTCAATAAATATGATTGAATGAATGAATGCCAACTTGTACTTCCCAAGCGCTTAGTACAGTGCTCTGCACACAGTAAGCGCTTAATAAGTACGATTGAATGAATGAATGAATGAACTGGTCTTGAATCTCCATTTTACAGATGAGAAAACTGCAGCACGGAGAAGTGAAGTGACTTGCCTAAGGTCACACAGCAGAAAAGTGGCAGAGCTGGGATTAGAACCCAGGTCCTCTGACTCCTAATCCCGGGGCCTTTCCACTAGACCACACTGCTAATGTTTGCTGAGTGCAGAGCACTGTTCTAAGCACTTGGGACAGTGCTTTGCACATAGTAAGTACTTAATAAATGCCATTATTATTATTATTATTATTGGGAGAGTACTATACAACAGTGTTGTTAGACACCATCCCTGCCTCAGGGAGGTGGTCAGAGCCCCAGCTTTAAAATCATGAAATAATAATAATAATAATGATAACGGTATCTGTTAAACGCTTACTGTGTGTCAAGCACTGTTCTAAACGTTGGGGTAGATACAAGCTAATCAGATTGGTCCCTGTCCTAAGTGATCAATCTCTCAAATACATTTTTTTCTACAAGCATCATATTCTCCAGTATTTTCTGGCCCACTTACATTTTGCATTAATAATAATAATAATAATTGTGGCATTTGTTAAGTGCTAACTGAGTGCCAGATACTATACTAAGCACTGGGGTGGATGCAAGCAAAAGGGGTTGGACGCAGTCCCTGTCCCATGTGGGTCTCCCAGTCTCAATCCCCATTTTCCACTGAGGCCCAGAGAAGTAAAGCAACCTGCCCAAGGTCACACAGCAGACACGGTGGAGCCAGGAATAGAACCAGGTCCTTCCGTCTCCCAGGCCCGGGCTCTTTCCATGAAAGGCGCTCGGAAAACTTAATGTCTTCCTTCTAGAGATATTTCCTTTGCATCAGCTTCTGTGACGGGGCACGTTAAATACATTCTCCGGCCCATTCGCCTCCCATAACCCTTTAATGAATATGGTTGTGGTATTTTTGGAAACATTTTAAGTTGCTTAGCCTAAGGAGATAAATATTAAGCGTCTAGTCTCCAAGCATAATGTGTACCCAGAAAAGTCAAATACAGTACGTGCAGAAACGACCTGAAGGAAACAATTGTGTGCGTTTTTAAATCAAAAAGATTTTTATTCTCCGTGACCTTTTTCTGACCCTTCAATTAGTGAGGCCCTGATCGCTCTGGTCTTTTTCTTTGGAGACTCTAGCAGGAAATAACAGGGCTGGTCTTCCTTCTAGCAGTGGCTTAAAAGTAGGGAAAGTATCAATCGATCACTGTATTTATTGGGAATTTACTGTGTATAGAGTGTTGTATTCACTCAATCGTATTTATTGAGCACTTACTGTGAGCAAAGCGCTTGGGAGAGTACTATATAACAACAGACACAGTCAATGAGCTCACAGTTTGGGGGGAGACAGACATTAATATAAATGAATAATTAAATTACCTATATACAGATGTATACATATGTGTTGTGGGGATGGGAGGGAAGATGAATGTAGGAGCAAGTAAGAGTGGTGCAGAAGGGAGTGGGAGAAAAGGAGAGGAAGTTGGGGAAGGCTTCTGAAGGACACGTGCCTCCCATAAAGCCTCAAATTGGGGGATTAGGCCCTTGGGAGAATGTAATACAATCAAGCAATAACAATGGTATTTTTAAAGCCCTTACTATGTGCCAGGCACTGTACTAAGCGCTGGGGTGGATACAAGCAAATCGGGTTGGACGCGGCCCCTGCCCCATGCGGGGCTCACAGTCTCCATACCCATTTTACAGAGGAGGGAACTGAGGCTCAGAGAAGTGAAGTCAGTCGTATTTATTGAGTGCTTACTGTGTGCAGAGCACTGTACTAAGCACTTGGGAAGTACAAGCTGGCAACATATAGAGACAGTCCCTACCCAAGTGACATAGTAATAATAATAATGATGGTATTTGTTAAGCATTTACTATGTGCAAAGCACCGTTCTAAGCACTGGGGGGATACAAGGCGATCAGGTTGTCCCACGTGGGGCTCACAATCTTAATCCCCATTTTACAGATGAGGTAATTGAGGCCCAGAGAAGTGAAGTGACTCGTCCAAGTCACACAGCAGACAAGTGGAGGAGTCGGAATTAGAACCCATGACCTTCTGACTCCCGGGCCCGGGCTCAATCCACCGCATCATGCTGCTTCTAGGATGTAGTAGGGTCAACTAGTGCAATGGCCTCCTTACTGACCTCCCTGCCTCCAGCCTTTCACCGCTCCAGTGTGTAACCTCACTGTGCCGCCGTGATCATTTTTCTACAAAATTGCTCTGCATATTTTTTCCCACTCCTAGAGTACTTCTTGTCTTGTTTTATGCTGTCGGGTTATTTCCAACCCATAGCGACACCACGGACACATCTCTCCCAGAACGCCCCGCTCTGCATCTGCAACCGTTCTGGTAGTGGATCCACAGAGTTTTCTTGGTAAATATCCAGAATTGGTTGACCACTGCCGCCTTCCAGGCAGTCAACTTGAGTCTCCGCCCTCGACTCTCTCCCGGGCCGCTGCTGCCCAGCACGGGTGAGTTTTGACTCATAGCAGATTTTCTGCCACTCGCTAGCCACTGCCCGAGCTAGGAATAGAATGGGTAGGCCTCTGCTTGACTCTCCCTCCCATAGCCAAGACTGGAAGAGGACTGGAAACTCCGAATGTGACCCTGAGAGAGGCAAATACCTCTAATGGTTGCTTATTCATCTGTCTATCAAGCAGAAAACCCTCACCATTGACTTTGAGGTACTCAGTTCATTCTCTTCCTCCTACCTATCTTTGCTTCTCTCCCTTTACAACCAAGCCCACACTCTTGGCTTCTCTAATACCAGTCTTTTAGACTGTGAGCCCACTGTTGGGTAGGGACTGTCTCTATATGTTGCCAATTTGTACTTCCCAAGCGCTTAGTACAGTGTTCTGCACACAGTGAGCGCTCAATAAATATGATTGATGATGATGATGATAATGCCAGCGTGGCTCAATGGAAAGAGCCCGGGCTTTGGAGTCAAAGGTCATGGGTTCAAATCCCGGCTCCGCCACTTGTCAGCTGTGTGACTTTGGGCAAGTTATTTAACTTCTCTGTGCCTCAGTTACCTCATCTGTAAAAGGGGGATTAAGACCGTGAGCCCCCCCCCGTGGGACAACCTGATCACCTTGTAATCTCCCCAGTGCTTAGAACAGTGCTTTGCACATAGTAAGTGCTTAATAAATGCTATTATTATTATTATTATTATAATTAATACCAACCTACTTCCTGTGCCTTGACCTGTATATATGTGTATATATATGTTTGTACATATTTATTACTCAATTTATTTATTTATTTATTTATTTTACTTGTACATATCTATTCTATTTATTTTATTTTGTTAGTATTTTGTTAGTATGTTTGGTTTTGTTCTCTGTCTCCCCCTTTTAGACTGTGAGTCCACTGTTGGGTAGGGACTGTCTCTATATGTTGCCAACTTGTACTTCCCAAGTGCTTAGTACAGTGCTCTGCACACAGTAAGCACTCAATAAATACGATTGATTGATTGATTGATTGATTGATCTCAAGTCTCTCACCGTTGACTCCTCACTCACACTCACCCCCATGTCTGGCACGTTCTCCCCTTTCCCTATCCTGCATGGACAAAGTCCTTCTAAAAAAAAAAATCTTCCTGAAGAAGCTTTCTCCGACTAACCTCTCATCTCTCCATTCCACTGTCCCTTCTTTCTGTGGTGTCTAGGCACTTGAGAAGCAGTGTGGCCTAGTGGCTACAGCAAAGGCCTGTGAGTCAGAAGGGCCTGGTTTCTGATTCTGGCTCTGCCGCTTGTCTGCTGCGTGACCTTGGGCAAGTCACTACCTTCTCTGAACTCAGTTCCCTCATCTGGAAAATAGGGATTAAGACTGTGAGCCTAATGCGGACAGGGACTGTGTCCAACCCAATTACCTTGTATCTACCCCAGTGCTTAGTACAGTGCCTCACACATAGCAAGTGCTTAAATACCACAATTATTATTATTATTATTATTAATCTCCAAAGCACTGTAATATTCACTCCCCCCTACTACTCTGTTGCTGCCTTAATTTGTAATTTATTTTAATGTCTATCTTCCCCCACTAGACTCTCTTGTTCTCTCCCAGGGGTTCTACACAGAATAAGTACTCGATCAATACCAATCAATCAATCAATCAATCAATCGTATTTATTGAGCGCGTACTGTGTGCAGAGCACTGTACTAAGCACTTGGGAAGTACAAGCTGGCAACATATAGAGACAGTCCCTACCCAACAGTGGGCTCACAGTCTAGAAGGGGGAGACAGAGAACAAAACCAAACATACTAACAAAA
This sequence comes from Tachyglossus aculeatus, assembly GCF_015852505.1. NCBI lineage: Eukaryota > Metazoa > Chordata > Mammalia > Monotremata > Tachyglossidae > Tachyglossus > Tachyglossus aculeatus. The sequence goes on from NC_052070.1 coordinate 10,503,244, forward strand.
TAAAATAAATAGAATAGATAGATTCATTCATTCATTCAATCATATTTATTGAGTGCTTACTGTGTGCAGAGCACTGTACTAAGCGCTTGGGAAGTGCAAGCTGGCAACATATAGAGCTGGTCCCTACCCAACAGCAGGCTCACAGTCTAGAAGTATAGAGAAGCAGCATGGCTCAGTGGAAAAGAGCCCGGGCTTTGGAGTCAGAGGTCACGGGTTCAAATTCCGGCTCTGCCACGTCTGCTGTGTGACCTTGGGCAAGTCACTTAATCAATCAATCGTATTTATTGGGTGCTCACTGTGTGCCGGGCACTGTACTAAGCGCTTGGGAAGTACAAGTTGGCAACATATAGAGACAGTCCCTACCCAACAGTGGGCTTAACTTCTCTGAGCCTCAGTTACCTCATCTGTAAAACGGGGATTAAACTGTGAGTCCCCCGTGGGACAACTTGATCACCTTGTCTCCACCCCCGGCGCTTAGAACAGTGCTCGGCACATAGTAAGCACTTAAACGCCATGATCTAGAAGGTAAGGACGTGGGTCGACGGCGGGACAATGCGCTTAGTACAGTGCTCTGCACACAGCAAGCGCTCAATAAATACAATTGATTGATTGATAATTATGATTGAATGGCCGAATGAATCCCGCAATGTCCCCACCCCGGCGCTCCCCTCCCCATCGGGCACGGGCCCCGTCCGTGGTGCTCATCCTAGGTACAAGTAAAATAAATAAATAAATAGAGTAATAAATCCGTAGAAACATATATACATATATACAGGTGCTGTGGGGAAGGGGTAGATTCAAAATAATAAGTGTGGTCCCTGTCCCTGTCCCAGTCTTCATTCCTGAGGCCCAGAGAAGTTAAGTGACTTGTCCGAAGCCACACATCCGACAAGTGGTGGAGCTGGAATTAGAATCCAGATCCTCTGACTCCCGGGCTGGGCACTTCCCTTGAGGATGCTGCTTCTTTTGCTAGGAGGCTGTGGCAGAGGAAGGGGGAAAAGTCCTCTAGGTGATAGACTGAAACTGTGTAGGTCCCTCTGGACTGTAAACTCATTGTGGACAGGGCATGTGTCTGTTATATTGCTGTGTTGGACTCTCCCAACACCCTGTCAGGATCACACCTGGAGAGTTTCCTGTCCTCTACCAGTCTCGGCTATGGGAGGGAGAGTGAAGCGGAGGCCTACCCATTCCATTCCTGGCTTGGCCAGTGGCTAGTGAGTGGCAGGCAATCTGCTACAGGTCAAAATTCACCCGTGCCGGACAGCAGCGGCACAGGAGAGAGTTGGGGCAGAGTCTCGAGTTTACCACACGGAAGGAGGCAGTGGTCAACCACTTCCGGATTTTTAGCCAGAAAACTCCATGGATACACTACCAGAATGACGGCAGATGCAGATGGGGCGTTCTGGGAGAGATGTGTCCATGGAGTTGCTTTGGATCAGAGATGACTCAATAGCATAAGCCAAGACTCTCCCAAGCACTTAGTACAGTGCCCAGCATCCACTAAGTGCTCAATAAATGTGATTAATTGACTGATTAATTTATCTGAAGCCCTTAATGTCTACATGAGGCATTTCTGTAAATGGTATTAAGCTATTAGCAGCTGAATCAAAATCATCCCTCATAACACAGCTCCTGGACATGGAGTTTTACGATGCCAATCTGAGTCTCCTAATGTTGGCAGTGGCAGGTGGCACTGCAGTTGGAGGGTTGAATGCCATCGTGTGGAGAATCAGTGGGGAAAGTCATGGAATGCTTGGCTGATTCAATCCTGCTGGATGAGCTTTTCCTGTTTTGGACAAGTGCGTCTCGGAAAATTTTTTAATGTGTGCCTCCTAAAACATTTATAGCCAAATGACACAGTGAACATTTTGTTCTGAAATACATGGCAATTCACATTTCATCTTTCTAGCCATACGCACTGCAATCCCTTCCCCTCCACCCACTATATTCCTCTCTGAAGCCACTGATTCATTCAATAGTATTTCTTGAGCACTTACAGTGTGCAAAGCACTGTACTACTACTACTACTAATGATAATAACAGTGGCATTTGTTAAGCACTCACTTTGCGCCGAGCACTGTTCTAAGCGCTGGGGTAGTTACAAGGTAATCAGGTTGTCTCACCTGGGGCTCACAGTCAATCCCCATTTTCCAGATGAGGGAACTGAGGCCCAGAGAAGCGAAGTGATTTGACCAAAGTCACACAGCTGACAAGTTTGGTGGAGCCAGAATTAGAACCCACGACCTCTGACTCCCAAGCCCGGGCTCTTTCCACTAAGCCATGCTGCTTCTCTAATGTATGTGTTGGTGTCACCCAGATGAAATGGGACAGCTGCTTGTTTGTGTTTGCTCCTTTGACCATCCTTACAAGTGCTAGAGAGTTACATGTATTTGTGTTCTCCTGGGAAGTGACCTTGCTATTTTTTTAAATAACATTTGTTAAGCGCTTACTATGTGTACCAGCACTTAGTACAGTGCTCTGCACACAGTAAATGCTCAATAAATGCAATTGAATGAACAAATGTGTCAGGCACTGTACTAAGCTCTGGGATATATGCAAGATAATTAGGTTGGACACAATCCCTGTCCCACATGGAGCTCACAGTCTTAATCCCCATTTTGCAGATGAGGGAACTGAGGCCCAGGAAAGTGAAGTCCCTTGCCCAGGGTCACACAGCAGACAAGGGACAGAGTTGGGATTGGAACTCAGGGCCTTCTAACCACTAGACCATGCTGCAGATGGAATGAAATGTGTTCATTTCAACAGTACACTGTTTGAAAACTCACAACGATTCCTCAAAATCAGTTCACCACAATGGCACAATTTGTTGGTTTGGTTTCAGTTGAGAAATGGTGGTTTTTCCCTCTGGGCTGGTCGAAGTGGTTTCAAAGAATAGTTTTCAGATTCCCTTTGAAGCTTTCCTTTCTTTTCCTCACCGTTCTTTCCTCTCCATCCAAACTGCTTCTACGCTGATCCAAACACTTATCCTATCTCTCTGATCTCCCATCCTTGTGTCTCTCTCCACTTCAATCCATACTTCATGCTGCTGCCTGGATTATCTTTGTCCAGAAACGCTCTGGGCATATTACTCCCCTCCTCAAAAATCTCCAGTGGCTACCAATCAATCTGCGCATCAGGCAGAAACTCCTCACCCTGGGCTTCAAGGCTGTCCATCCATCCCCTCGCCCCCTCCTACCTCACCTCTCTTCTGTCCTTCTCCAGCCCAGCCCGCACCCTCCGCTCCTCCGCCACTAACCTCCTCACCATACCTCGTTCTCGCCTGTCCCGCCATCGACCCCCGGCCCACATCATCCCCCGGGCCTGGAATGCCCTCCCTCTGCCCATCCGCCAAGCTAGCTCTCTTCCTCCCTTCAAGACCCTGCTGAGAGCTCACCTCCTCCAGGAGGCCTTCCCAGACTGAGCCCCTTCCTTCCTCTCCCCCTCGTCCCCCTCTCCATCCCCCCCATCTTACCTCCTTCCCTTCCCCACAGCACCTGTATATATGTATATATGTTTGTACATATTTATTACTCTATTTATTTATTTATTCTACTTGTACATATCTATTCTATTTATTTTATTTTGTTAGTATGTTCGGTTTTGTTCTCTGTCTCCCCCTTTTAGACTGTGAGCCCACTGTTGGGTAGGGACTGTCTCTATATGTTGCCAACTTGTACTTCCCAAGCACTTAGTACAGTGCTCTGCACATAGTAAGCACTCAATAAATACGATTGATGATGATGATCTCACCTTGATTACTGCATCAGCCTCCTCGCTGACCTCCCTGCCTCCTGTCTTTCCCCACTCCAGTCCCCATTTCACTCTGTCACACGGATCGTTTTTCTACAAATGTGTTCAGTCCATCTCTCCCCTCTCTTCAAGAACCTCCAGTGTTTGCCCATCCACCTCCACATAAAATAGAAACTCCTCACCATTGGCTTTAAAGCCCTCCGTCCCCTTGCCCTCTCTTAACTCACCTCACTGCTCTCCACTCCAACCCATCCCACACGCTTCGCTCCTCTAATGCTAAACTTCTCACTGTGCCCCAATCTCATCTATGTTCACCGTTGACCCCTTTCCCAAGTCGTCTCCCTATCCTGGAACTCCTTTCCCCTCCAAAAACATCAGCCCACCCCCCTCCCCACCTGTAAAGCCTTATTAATGGCACACTTCCTCCAAGAGGCCTTCCCTGATTAAGCCCTCTTTTCCCTGACTCCCTCTCCCCTCTGCGTCCTTTTCGGCATTTGGTATTCACCCCAACCTCAGCCCCACAGTAGTTATGAATGTGTCCATTAATTCTGTTGTATTGTACTCTCCTAAATGCTTATCACAGTGCCCTGTATGTAGTAAGTGCACAATAAACACCATCAATTGATCCATAATTTATTTATATTAATATCTGTCTCTTCTAGACTTTAAGCTCATTCTAGACTCTAAGTTCACTGTGGGCAGGGAATGGCGTCTAGTAACTCTTGTATTGTACTCTCCCCAAGGCTTAGAACAGTGCTTTGCACCCAGAAAGAGCTCAGTAAACACCATCAACTCATTCGAAGGCATGTGTGTTGAAGCCTGTTTAAAGTGGCATTGGAATTTGTAGAAATGATTTTGATGTGTTTCCACAGTCTCTCTGCTCTTGAATTTTGGTGCTGGAGTTTAGAAGGGTACCGTGATGAATGAATTCTTACCGACTCACCAAAGAAAATACCATCATGATACTTTCAAAGCGAAGGACAGTTCTCAACGTCACTAGGGTAATTTTTGCCACAGGCAAACACATGAGTAACCTCTTTCTTCGTCTCCCCTCTCTGTGGCTCTCTGACTCAGACAAAATTCCAGTTAACAAATCTAGCAATAGAAAGGTCCCTAAGAGTTGTGGCTTTTCTAGGGCCTTTGGAAGCTGAATTGACCTGAAGAATTTCCAAGTGAGTTTTCCGGGGAAGTTGACTACCGGTTGCATTGTGTTTGCTGTTCCTGATCAACCCAGAGAGGCAGTGTGGCCTAGTGGAAAGAGCCCGGGTTTGGGAGTCTGAGGACTTGGGTTCTAATCCCGGCTCCTCTACTTGTTTCCTGTGTGGCCTTGGGCAAGTCATTCAACTTCCTGCCCCTTCATAGCCCCTTCCTTCCTCTCCCCCTCGTCCCCCTCTCCATCCCCCCATCTTACCTCCTTCCCTTCCCCACAGCACCTGCATATATGTATATATGTCTGTACATATTTATTACTCTATTTATTTATTTATTTATTTTACTTGTACATATCTATTCTATTTATTTTATTTTGTTAGTATGTTTGGTTTTGTTCTCTGTCTCCCCCTTTTAGACTGTGAGCCCACTGTTGGGTAGGGACTGTCTCTATATGTTGCCAATTTGTACTTCCCAAGCGCTTAGTACAGTGCTCTGCACATAGTAAGCGCTCAATAAATGCGATTGATGATGATGATGATTCAACTTCTCTGGACCTCAGTTTTCTCAGTTGTAAAATGGGGATTCTATATATTTTCTCCCTCCTATTTAGACTGTGAGCCCCAAGTGCAGCGTGGCTCCGTGGAAAGAGCCCGGGCTTGGGAGTCAGAGATCATGGGTTCAAATCCTGGCTCTGCCACTTGTCAGCTGTGTGACTTTGGGCAGGACACTTAACTTCTCTGTGCCTCAGTTACCTCATCTGTAAAATGGGGGCTAAGACCGTGAGCCCCACGTGGGACAACCTGATTACCTTGTATCTACCCCAGCACTTAGAACAGTGCTTGGCACATAGTAAGCGCTTAGAAAATACCATTTTTATTATTATGTGGGACAAGGACTGTGTCTGACCTGTTGATCTTGTAGCAGCATGGTTTAGTGGAAAGAGCCTGGGCTTGGGAGTCAAAGGATGTGGGTTCTAATCCCAACTCTGCCACTTGTCTGCTGTGTGACCTTGGGCAAGTCATTTAACTTCTCTGTGCCTCAGTTACCTCATCTGTAAAATGGGGATTAAGACTGTGAGCCCCACATGGGACAACCTGATGACCTTGTATCTGCCCCAGCACTTAGAATAGTGCTTGGCACATAGTAAGCACTTCATAAATATTAGTATCATTCTTAACCCAAGAATGACAGTCAGCTAACTGAGGAGTTGGAAAATCTGTCCTATAGCCTGGAATGGATAGGTTGGTCAGTCAATCAGTTGTATTTAATGAGCACTTACCATGTGCAGAGCCCTGTACCAAGTGCTTGGGAGAGTACAATACAACTATATAACAGGTACATTCCCTGCCCACAACGAGCTTATAGTCTAGAGAGGGAGACAGACATTAATTTAAATTAAAAAAAATTACAGGTACTTACATAAGTGCTGGGGAACTGTGAGGGGAGTTGAATAAAGGAGCGAGTCCGGGTGATGTAGAATAGAATGGGAGAAGAGGAAAGGAGGGCTGATTCATTCAATTGTATTTATTGAGCGCTTATTGGGTGCAGAGCACTGTACTAAGTGCTTAGGCTCAGTCAGGGAAGGCTTCTTGGAGGAGATGTGCCTTCAGGAAGGCTTTGAACAGGGGGAAAGTCAGTGTCCATTGGGTCTGAAGAAGGAGGGCATTCCAGTCCAGAGGCTGGACAAGTTCGAGAAGTCGGCGGATAGATGCGATGGAGACACAGTGAGAAGGTTGGCATTGGAGAAGTGAAGTGTGTGGGCAAAGTCCCATGTTAACTGTGACACTAAACCCAACTCAAACTCTCAAAACACTAGTTTCCAAATTTTCACCCTCTTCCAGGCCTGAAAAGTTGTCCAGGAGAAAAAAGTTCCAGTGAACTCCAACTAGTTGCGCATGATCATGTAGAACTGAAACCAGGAAAGCTGGGGAGGCGGGTACCATTTCATAATATTCATTCATTCATTCATTCAATCGTATTTATTGAGCACTTACTGTGTGCAGAGCACTGTACTAAGCGCTTGGGAAGTACAAGTCGTCAACGTATAGAAATGGTCCCTACCCAGCAACAGGCTCTCAGTCTAGAAGGGGGAGACAGACAACAAAGTAAAACATGTGGACAGGTGTCAAGTCATCAGAATAAATAGAATTAGAGCTACAGGCGCATCGTTAACAAAACAAATAGAATAGTAAATATGTACAAGTAAAATAAATAGAGTAATAAATCTGTACAAACATATATACAGGTGCTGTGGGGAGGGGAAGGAGGTGGGGGGGGATGGAGGGGGAAGAGGAAAGAGGGGGCTCAGTCTGGGAAGACCTCCTGGAGGAGGTGAGCTCTCAGTAGGGCTTTGAAGATAATAATAATAATAATAATAATGGCACTTGTTAAGCACTTACTAAGTGCCAAAAACTGTACTAAGCACTGGGGCGGATACAAGCAAATTGGGTTGGGCGTGGTCCCTGTCTCATGTGGGGCTCACAGTTTCAATCCCTATTTTACAGATGAGGGAACTGAGGCTCAGGGACGCGAAGCAACTTGCCCAGTGTCACACAGCAGACAAGTGGTGGAGCTGGGATTAGAACTCATGACCTTCTGACTTCCAGACCTGGGCTCTGTCCACTATGCCAGGCTGCCTTCCCATATCCATCCCGCCATAATTTTAAAATAATAATAGTAACAATGGTATTTGTTAAGCATTTACTATATGTCAAGCATTATTCTAATAACTGGGGCAGATAATGATCAGTCAATCAATCAATCAATCAATCATATTTTTGTGCACTTACTGTGTGCAGAGCACTGTACTAAGTGCTTGGGAAGTACAAGTTGGCAACATATAGAGACAGTCCCTACCTAACAGTGGGCCCACAGTCTAAAAGTGATAATGATAATGATAATGATAATAATGATAGTATTTGTTAAGCACTTACTATGTGCTGAGCACTGTTCTAAGCACTGGGAGAGATGCAAGGTTATCAGGTTGTCCCACGTCGGGCTCACAGTCTTAATCCCCATTTTTACAGATGAGGTAATTGAGGCACAGAGAAGTTAAGTGATTTCCCCAAAGTCACACAGCAGACAAGTGGTGGAGTAGGGATTAGAACCCACGACCTCTGACTCCCAAACCCGGGCTCTTGACACTAAGCCACACTGCTTCCCCTGTTAAACGGGATGGACACAGTCTCTGTCCCACCTGGGGCTTGGAGCCTTCATCCTCATTTTACAGATGAGGGAACTGAAGCCCAGGGAAATGAAATGACTTTCTCAAGGTCACATAGCAGATAAATGGAGGAGCCAGGATTGGAACCCACATTCTTCTGACTCTCAGGCCTGGGCTCTATCCACTAGGCTATGCTGCTTTTATTGTCTGTCTCCCCTTCTAGTTTGTAAATCCTTTGTGGGCAGGAATTGTCTATATGAATTAAGCTCTTCCAAGTGCTCACTGTGGGCAGGGAATGTGTCTACCAACTCTGCTATATTTTACTCTCCAAAGTATTTGACATAGTGCTCTGCGTGCAGTAATAATAATAATAATAATAATGATGATGACATTTGTTAAGTGCTTACTATGTGCTGAGCACTGTTCTAAGGGCTGATAATGGTGGTATTTGTTAAGCTCTTACTATGTGTCAAGCACTGTTCTAAGCGCTGGGGTAGATACAAGGTAATCAGGTTGTCCCATGTGGGGCTCACAGTCTTAATAACTTCATAACTACTTACTAGTTACTAATGACTCAGTAAATACAACTGATTGATGGATTCATTTGGGCAACATGCAGCATGGCGTAGTGGCTAGAGCCCGGGCCTGAGAGTCAAAAGACCATGGGCTCTAATCCTTCCTCCGTCACTTGTCTGCTGTGTGATGTTGGGCAAGTTGCTTCACTTCTCTGGGCCTCAGTTCCCTCATCTGGAAAATGGGGATTGAGACTGTGAGCCCCACGTGGGACAGGGACTGTATCCAGCCTGATTTGCTTATATCCACCCCAATGCTTAGTACAGTGGCCTGGCACATAGTAAGCACTTAAGAAATACCATCATTATTATTATTATTATTATCATGAGACTTTTATGGCTCTTCAGGGGGACACGCTTTGCTCCCTCTCACCCCCGCACCTATCACCATGGGAGTAGAACCCATTTCTATAGAAAACCCCTCAAAATAGGATTCATCCACCAGTGCCTAAAACGTCTCAGTTTCTTGCCAAAGGAGGGAACGCCACAGGAGGAAAGTTTCATCTTCTGAGTGTTTCCTCTGCCCTGTGGAACTATGCAGCCGGGTCCCCGATGTTATCTAAATATATTACGGTACATCTTCCAAATCACTCAGAATCTGGAGCAATCTCTTTATTGTGCTGTCCTGAAATTGAAAAGCCCCAGGGGAATAAAAAGAGTTCACATCTCCGCAGTGCCTCACAACCTAGTTTCGGGGATTTCTGTTTGACTGTTAGAGGAAACATATCTGCTTCTGCCTCCTCTGATTTTTGAATTTGTATGGAACGTTTAAGTTGAATCTGAGGCAGGATCAAAGGTTCCACTCCAAGAGAGGGAGAGCCCGATTTTTTTTTTTTGTGTCGCTAAAACCAAACCTCCCTGGGAGGTTTGTTCCCGAGATTTGATTCTCCCTCCTCCACTGGAAGCCCTGAACTGGTAATGTTCCAAAGCAACTGGTACTGGATGAAGATGTCAACAATTCCTTTGGCATTGAAAGCCAAGGGGCAGTTGAAATGTTTTGGGGAGGGATCAGAGGGGATTGGGAAGGAGAAATCCCAAGGGGAAGCAGCGTGGGTCTCTGGAAAGAGCACGGGCTTTGGAGTCAGAGGTCGTGAGTTCAAATCCCAGCTCTGCCAACTGTCAGCTGTGTGACTTTGGGCAAGTCACTTAACTTCTCTGGGCCTCAGTTACCTCATCTGTAAAATGGGGATTAAGACTGTGAGCCCTCCGTGGGACAACCTGATCACCTTGTAACCTCCCCAGTGCTTAGAACAGTGCTTTGCACATAGTAAGTGCTTAATAAATGCCATCATTATTATAATTATTATTAAATAGGGGGATAGCTTCATGCTAGGATTTGTGGGAGAAATCAGCAGCGTGAATGTCCTGAATAGCTTTTTTATCCCCTTGATTGCCAATCAGTCAATCAATCGGTGGTATTTAATGAGCACTTACTAGAGTATGCGCTTGGGAGAGTACATTACATTAAAGTTGGCAGACACCATCCCTGCTCACAGGCAGTGTACAGTCTAGAGGGGGAGACCCATCTTTGACAGCTGTGTCCCTTAATAATTATAGTGGATAATAATAATAATAATTATAATAATAATTGTGGTATTTGTTAAGAACTTACCATGTGCCACTCACTACTAAGTGCTGGGGTGGATACAAGCAAATCAGGTTGGACACAGACCCTGTCCCACATTTGACAGAGGGGGGAACTGAAGGACAGAGAAGTGAAGTAATAATAATGATAATAATGATTCATTCATTCATTCTATTGTATTTATTGAGCGCTTACTGTGTGCAGAGCACTGTACTAAGCGCTTGGGAAGTACAAGTTGGTAACATAGAGAGACGGTCCCTACCCAATAGCGGGCTCACAGTCTAGAAGGTATTTGTTAAGCGCTTACTATGGGCGAAGCACTGTTCTAAGCACTGAGGGGGGGATACAAGATGATCAGGTTGTCCCATGTGGGGCTCAGAGTCTCAATCCCCATTTTATAGATGAGGTAGCTGAGGCACAGAGAAGTGAAGTGACTTGCCCAAGGTCACACAGGAGACAAATGGCACAGCTGGGATTAGAACCCACATTCTTTTGACTCTCAGGCCCGTTCTCTATCCACTAGGCCACACTGCTTCTCTGTTGGTTGGTTCAGTGATTCAGTGGCAGGGAGTCCGGGGGGTTTCAGGAGGGAGTTAAAAATCCGAACTAGTAGGTGAAGATAGTGGGAACGGGAGTTAATAATAATAATAATAATAATAATAATAATAATAATAATAAAACAATAACAACAATAATAATAATAATGGTATTTGTTCAGCACTTGCTATGTGCAAAGCACTGTTCTAAGCACTGGGGAGGTTACAAGGTGATCAGGTTGTCCCACGGGGGGCTCACAGTTTTAATCCCCTTTTTACAGATGAGGTAACTGAGGCACAGAGAAGTTAAGTGACTTGCCCAAAGTCACACAGCTGACAATTGGCAGAGCCGGGGTTTGAACCCATGACCTGTGACTCCAAAGCCTGTTCTCTTTCCACCGAGCCATGCTGAGTTGACGAAGGGTTGGCGAGAGGGAGAGAGGGCAGAGTTGTGGTGAGAAAGGATGAATTTGAAGTAAGCAAAGAGCGAACAAATAAATAACTGGAATGAATAAAACAACAGACAGTCTAACTGAGAGCTTAGGTTAGCTGGTGGAAGGACTTGACTAGGAAGGAGAGATTGGAGAGTGCTTCTAGGAGGACGTGATTTTTTGGAGGGCTTTGAAGGAGAGGAGGGATGGTGATTTGAAGTGGACAAGGGATTCCATGCAACATGGAGTAGTAGATAGATCTCGGGCCTGGAAGCCAGAAGGTCATGGGTTCTAATGCCGGCTCCACCACTTGTCTGCTGTGTGACCTCGGGCAAGTCGCTTCACTTCTCTGGACCTCAGTTCCCTCCTGTAAAATGGGGATCGAGACTGTGAGCTCCATGTGGGACAGGGACCGTGTACAACCTGATTTGCTCATATCTACCCCAGCCTTTAGTAGAGTAAAGAAGCAGCGTGGATCAGTGGAACAAGCCCGGGCTTTGGAGTCAGTGGTCATGGGTTCAAATCCCGGCTCCGCCAATTGTCAGCTGTGTGACTTTGGGCAAGTCACTTAACTTCTCTGGGCCTCAGTTACTTCATCTGTAAAATGAGGATTAAGACTGTGAGCCCCCCATGGGACAACCTGATTACCTTGTAACCTCCCCAGTGCTTAGAACGGTGCTTTGCACATAGTAAGCACTTAATAAATGCCATTATTATTATTATTATTATTATTATTACAGTGCCTGGCACATAGTGAGCACTTAACAGATGCCATATTAATTGTTATTATTATTATAGGTAGGAGGCCGTCCACCAAGAGAAAGAAACAGGGGGAGAACTTCCTGCCAGGGGCTGGATCAAACATTATCGGTCATTATTGCCCACCGAGAAAGCGTCTTCATCTTTAGGTAGTAATAATAATAATAATAATAATAATAATAATAATAATAATAACAGTAATAATGGCATTTATTAAGTGCTTACTATGTGCAAAGCACTGTTCTAAGCACTAGGGAGGTTACAAGGTGATCAGGTTGTCTCACGGGGGCTCACAGTCTTAATCCCCATTTTACACCAGATGAGGTAACTGAGGCCTAGAGAAGTGAAATGACTTGCTCATAGTCACACAGCTGACAATTGGCGGAGCCGGGATTTAAACCCATGACCTCTGACTCCAAAGCCTGTGCTCTTTTCCACTAAGCCATGCTGCTTCTAGGATTTAAACCCATGACCTCTGACTCCAAAGCCCGGGCTCTTTTCCACTAAGCCATGCTTCTGGAAAAGAATCATATTTATTGAGCACTTCTTGTGTGCAGAGCACTGTACTAGGTTCTTGGGAGAGTACAATAGAACAACAAACGGACACATTCCCTGCCCGCAATGAGCTTTCTTTCTAGATGGGAAGACAGACTTTAATAGAAATAAATAAATAAATTGCAGATATGTACCATTTAGACTTAGACTGTGAGCCCCACGTGGGACAGGGTTTGCGTCCAACCTGATCGACTTGTTCTACCCCCAGGGCTTAGAATGATGCTTGATGCATAGTAAGCACTTAACCAAAACCAAAACCAGAGAAGCAGCACGGCTCAGTGGAAAGCGCCCGGGCTTGGGAGTCAGAGGTCATGGGTTCGAATCTCATTTCCGCCACTTATCAGCTGTGTGACCTTGGGCAAGCCACTTAATTTCTCTGTGCCTCAGTGAGCTCATCTGTAAAATGGGGATTAAGACTGTGAGCCCCACGTGGGACAACCTGATCACCCTGTAACCTCCCTAGAGCTTAGAACAGTGCATCGCACATAGTAAGCGCTTAACAAATACCATCATCATTATAATAACGTAAGCGCTCAATAAATATGATTGAATGAATAAATGGTAATGGTAGACTTTTGTATCTGAGTCTTAGCTTGTGAACCTCATGAGGGTCAAGGACTGTGTCCCAAATGGCCAAACAATTTATAAAAATAATAATAATTGGTGGTATTTGTTAAGCTCTTACCATGTGCCAAGCACTATACTAAGACCCCTGACCCTGGTCCTACTTCTGGTCTGGAATGCCCTCTCTACTCAAGTCCTCCGGACAATTATTCTCCTCCAGTTCAAAGTCTTATCAAAGGCCCATCTCCTCCAAGAGGGCTTACCTGACTAAGCCTCACTTTTCCTCATCTCCCACTCCCTTCTGTGTCACCCTGACTTTGCTCCCTTTGCTCTTCCCCCCTCTCCCCACCCCACAGCACTTATGTAGACATCTGTCATTTTATTTATTTACAGTGATGTCTGTTTACTTGTATTGATGTCTGTCTCCCCCACCACTAGACTGTGAGCTCATTATGGGCAGGGATTGTTTCTCTTTATTGCTATGTTGTACCTTCCCAATCGCTTAGTACAGTGCTCTGCACACAGTAAGTGCTCAATAAGTATGACTGATTGAATGAATGAAGGAATTCAAGCAAATCGGAATGGACACCGACCCCATCCCACACGGGGATAATGTTCTTAATCCCCATTTTCCAGATGAGGTAACTGAGGCCCAGAGAAGTCAGCCAGTCAATCATATTTATTTAGCACTTCTTGTGTGCAGAGCACTGTACTAAACACTTGGGAGAATACAGTATAATAATGAACAGATAAATGCCCTGCCCATAAGGAGCTCACAGTCTAGGGGTGAGACAGACATTGATATAAATAAATGAATTACAGATATGGACATAAGTGCTGTGGGGCTGGAATGAATAAAGGGAGCAAGTCAGAGTGACACGGAAGGGAGTGGGAGAAGAGGAAAGGTGGGTTTAGTCGGGAAAGGCCTCTTAGAGAGGATGTACCTTCAGTAAGGCTTTGAAGGAGGAGAGAGAAGTGAAGTGACTTGCCCAAGGTCACACAACAGACAAGTGATGAAGCCAGGATTAGAACCCAGGTCCTTTTGATGCCCAGGCCTGAGCTCCAACCACCAGGCCACACAGCTTCTCTATCTGCTTCTCACTCAGTTGTATTTACTGAGTGCTCACTGTGATGATCTTGATCTCACCTCAAGCTTAGCAGCGTGCTCGGCACGCAGTAAAGCGCTTAACACACGCCCCGGTTATTACTACTATCGAGTTTTCATCATCATCAGCCCCGCATTAAAAGAAATCTGTCACTATAATAAAGTATTTGGTTTGGAACAAGAAACCCACTCCCAAAGTTTAAAATATTCATTTAACTAATTGCAGCTATACATTTTGCATGAGCTAGTCGGTGATCGGAGAGCCCGAGATGACTCGGAATTAAAACGTGCCGTTCTTTGGAATTGCTTTGATTCATCACACACCAAATAAGGCTCAGGCAGAGAGTGTCACCCCTTCTAAACAGACATCTGTTCAAACATAAATTTCCTGTTTATTGAGGTTTTTGCTCTTTTGAAGTAAAGGTCCCAGTATGGCTGAACAAGTCAATCATTATAAACCTTGTTAACGTGACAGCTCCCCCGTGTATTGTTCGACTGGAAATGAAACACAAATACACCAAACCCCTTCAGTGTCGGCTTCACGGTGCATAAATTGGCCATGCATCATGTCACTTGAAATTTGATGGCAATCTACCAAATGGCAGACGAGAATCCACCCGCGGAGGGGATAAATATTTAAATTAGTCCATAAAGCACAAGCAAGCAGGCCCCTAGCTAGAAGGGCTTTGTCCCCAGAGTAATTTCCCAGTACAACCAGCAAATTATCTGAATCAAAATGGCAGCGTTCTATTACACAGGCACAGCTGACTTCTGGTCTAAATTTGAAGTGGGAGGCTCTTTCGCTTCTCTCTTCCTCTTTCTCTTTGTGGGCCTGCAGACACTTTTCTGGATATTTATTTCTCCAACTCAGTTTATTTCTCCTCACTGCTCAGTTCCTGGCAAGCGCCAAGTGTGAGCCTTTATTTTCTTTTTCTGAATCTGGAATGAAAATGTCCCTCTCTCTGTTAGCTCTCTCTTTATCCACTGATTCTATTATTTCCTAGTCAAGTGAAATAATTTCCCTCATCTCCCTATGTTTCTGGCAGCAAGTGCGATTTTTAATTAATTGGATTTATCTGTCGAAATCTATTGGGAGAAGTAGTGTGGTCTCGTGGAGAGAGCCTGGTCCTGGGAGTTGAGGACATGGGTCTTAATCCCAGCTCTGCCACTTGCCTGCTCTGTGTCCTTGGGAAAGTCACTTAGCTTCTCCGTGTCTGTAAAATGGGAATTAAATAGCTGTTCTTCTTCCCCCTTAGACTGTGAGCCCCACTGGGGATGGGACACAGTCTGAGCTGATGATCTTGTGTATACCCCAGCCCTTAACATATAACATTATGAGTATTTTGAGGCATTTCTGGAGAATTCCAGAATGTTAGCCCTTAGAAGGTAACTCAAAAGATTATTTAGATCAGCACTTTGCCTTCAGGTAGGGTACCAATCAATCATATTTATTGAGCCCTTACTCTGTGCAGAACACTGAACTGTTTGGGAGAGTACACTAGAGTAAGTAGGCAAAATCTCTGCTCTCAAGGAGTTTATGATTTTTACTGTGCAGAGCGCTGTATTAAGCACTTGGAAGAGTACAATATAACAATAAATAGACACATTCCCTGCCCACAACAAGCTTACAGTTTAGAGGAGATTAGCGGTCATGTTCTCTGCCTAATAATAATACTTGTTAAGCACTTACTATGTGCCAAACACTGTTCTAAACACTGGGGTAGTTACATGTCAATCAGGTTGGACACAGTCCCTGTCTCACGTGGGGCTCACAGTCTGAGTAAGAGGGAGTAGGAATTAATCCCCATTTGACATATGAGGTAACTGTGACTTGTCCAAGGGCACACAGCAAGCAATTGGCAGAGCTGGGATTGGAACCCAGGTCCTCTGATTCCCAGGCCAGACCATGAGTTAGGGGATAGCCCCCCTAAGACCTTCTCCCACACTCTTTCTCTTGAGTCTTTTGTTTTAGACTCTAGACTGTGAGCTCTTTGGGGTCAGGAAATGTGCCTAGCAACTCTCCCAAGTGTTTAGTTCAGTGCTCTGAACACAGTAAGAGCTCGATAAATAGCATTGCTTTTCATCGTAAGAGACATCTTGAACTCTGTTTTAATACACTCTCCCAAGTGCTTAGTACAGTGCTCTGTACACAGTAAGCCTTCGATAAATACCATTGATGTTGATTGTAAGAGACATCTTGAATCTAGCATCCCTCCTTAATGAAAGGTTCCTTGACAGTGATTGCTTCCAGGATGAGAAGACAATACCTCTTGAAAAGGACTGTTTAGCCTTAAGACATGGAACGATATGTTCAGCCACCCAATCATTCCTCTCCATGACCCTGTGTCCATGTTCAGTTAATCAGTGGTATTTATTGAGTGATCACTATGGGCAGAGCAGTGTTCTGCGAGCTTGGGGGAGTCCAATGCAACAGAATTAGCGGAGATGTTCCCAGCCTGTAGCGAGGTCACATTTCCTCTAGAGAGCTTTTTGTCTGCTTCATTCAGATCACTCCCTCAATCCTTTTCTCTCCTTCAGTTGTAAAGTTTTATTAATGATCAATCAATCATATTTATTGAGCGCTTACTGTGTGCAGAGCACTGTACTAAGCGCTTGGGAAGTACAAGTTGGCAACATATAGAGACAGTCCCTACCCAACAGTGGGCTCACAGTCTAAAAAGGGGAGACAGAGAACAAAACCAAACATACTAACAAAATAAAATAAATAGAATAGATATGTACAGGTAAAATAAATAAATAGAGTAATAAATATGTACAAACATATATACATATATACAGGTGCTGTGGGGAAGGGAAGGAGGTAAGATGGAGGGATGGAGAGGGGGACGAGGGGGAGAGGAACGAAGGGGCTCAGTCTGGGAAGGCCTCCTGGAGGAGGTGAGCTCTCAGTAGGGCCAATGATGATTGATGATGATAATGATGATTGATAATGATGATTGATAAGAGAAGCAGTGTGGCTCAGTGGAAGGATCCCTGCTTTGGAGTCAGAGGTCATGGGTTCAAATCCTGGCTCCGCCACTTATAAGCTGTGTGACTTTGGACAAGTCACTTAATTTCTCTGTGCCTCAGTTCCCTCATTTGTAAAATGGGGATTAACACTGTGAGCCCTCCATGGGACAACCTGATAATAATAATAATAATAATGGCATTTATTAAGCGCTTACTCTGTGCAAAGCACTGTTCTAAGCGCTGGGGAGTTTACAAGGTGATCAGGTTGTCCCACGGGGGGCTCACAGTCTTAATCCCCATTTTACAGATGAGGGAACTGAGGCCCAGAGAAGTGAAGTGACTTGCCCAAAGTCACGCAGCTGACAAGTGGCAGAGCCGGGATTTGAACCGATGACCTCTGACTCCAAAGCCTGGGCTCTTTCCACTGAGCCACACTGATCACCTCGTAACCTCCCCGGTGCTTAGAACAGTGCTTTGCACATAATAAGCACTTAATAAAGTGCCATTATTATAATAATAGTAATAATGATAAAAATAAATGGTGGTTTTTGTTAAGCACTTGCTATGTACCAAATGGGGTATACTAGTACTGGGGTAGCTACAGTCATTCAATCAATCAAACGTATTGAATGTTTACTATGTGCAGAGCACTGTACTAAGTATTTGGAATGGTTGTGTTTTACTCTCCCAATCGCTTAGTACAGTGTTCTGCACACAGTAAACCCTCAATAAATATGATTGACTGACTGGGATAATAATAATAATAATGATAATTGTGGAATTTGTTAAGGGTTTACTAAGTGCTTGGTGTTGGGATAAGAATGAGATTATCATGATTTTATATGGGACTCACAATCTAGGAGGGAGAGAAGGTACTGAATCCTCCTTGTGCAGATGAGGGAACTGAGGCACAGAGAAGTGAAGTGACAGGCCCAAGGTCACATGGCAGGGAAGTGATGGAGCTCGGATTAGAACTCAGGTCCTCTGACTCTCAGGCTTGGGCTCTTTCACTAGGTCATGCAGAGTTGGTAGACACGTTTCCTGCCTGCAGTGAGCTCACAGCCTAGAGGTGGAGGCAAGCATTAGTAGAAATAAATAATACTAATAATAATGATGGCATTTATTAAGCACTTACTATGTGCAAAGCACTGTTCTAAGTGCTGGGGAGGTTACAAGGTGATCAGGTTGTCCCACGGGGGGCTCACAGTCTTAATCCCCATTTTACAGATGAGGGAACTGAGGCACGGAGAAGTTAAGTGACTTGCCCAAAGTCACACGGCTGACAAGTGGCGGAGTCGGAATTTGAACCCATGACCTCTGGCTCCAAAGCCCGTGCTCTTTCCACTGAGCCATGCTGCTTCTGGATATGGATATAAGAGAAGCAGCATGGCATAGTGGCTAGAGCAAGGGCCTGGAAGCCAGAAGGTCATGGGTTCTAATCCCAGCTCTGCCACTTGTCTGCTGTGTGACCTTGGGCAAGTCACTTCATTTCTCTGGGCCTCATCTGTTAAATGGGGATTAACTCTGTGAGCCCCACATGGGATAACGTGACTACCTTCTCTGTACCCCATCGCTTAGAACAGTGCCTGGTACATAGTAAGCACTTAACAAATACCATAATTATTATTATTATTTTTCTGTTTTCTCTATGTGGCCTTGGGAAAATCACTTCACTTCTCTGGGCCTCAGTTACCTCAGCTATAAAATGGGAATTTAAGGGCGTGAGCCTCATGTAGGACAGGGACTGTATCCCACCTGATTAACTTGTATCTACCCCAGTGCTTTGAACAATGCATGGCACGTAGTAAGCGCTAAACAAATTCCATCATTATTATTATTAAGTGCTAATAACAAGAAAATCAGGTCAGACACAGTCCCTGTCCCAGTTGGAACTCATATTCTAATGGGGAAGGAGAAGAGGCATTTCATCCCCATTTTTTCAGATGAGGAAACTGAGGCCCAGAGAAATTAAGTGACTCTCCTAGGGTTACACTGTAGGCAAGTGGTGGAGCTGGGATTAGAACCCAGATCTCCCGACTTCCGGATTTGTGCTTTCTCTCAGTGTGTTATTTCCAAAGTTGGAAACCATGGGGTGCAGCGTTGGGACTATGGCGAATCAGGTCTGGGAACTGGGCTGTCGAGGAAGAGAGCGGGTGGGTGGAGATAGGGTTAGGGGGTCAGGATAAAAAAAA
Source organism: Tachyglossus aculeatus (assembly GCF_015852505.1). Lineage (NCBI taxonomy): Eukaryota > Metazoa > Chordata > Mammalia > Monotremata > Tachyglossidae > Tachyglossus > Tachyglossus aculeatus. Next base: position 10,522,578 of record NC_052070.1, read on the forward strand.
AATCGTTCCTAGGTAGGTGGGATGGGCAAAGTTTGGGTTATAATCTCCCCCTCTAGGCTGTGAGTTCATTATGGGCAGGGAATGTGTCTGTTGTTGTATTCACCATCATCATCATCAATCATATTTATTGAGCACTTACTGTGTGCAGAGCACTGTACTAAGCGCTTGGGAAGTACAGGTTGGCAACATATAGAGACAGTCCCTACCCAACAGTGGGCTCACAGTCTTAAAGGGGGAGACAGAGAACAAAACCAAACATACTAACAAAATAAAATAAATAGAATAGATATGGACAAGTAAAATAAATAAATAAATAAATAAATAGAGTAATAAATATGTACAAACATATATACATATATACAGGTACTGTGGGGAAGAGAAGGAGGTAAGATGGGGGGGGATCATCATCAATCGTATTTATTGAGCGCTTACTGTGTGCAGAGCACTGTACAAAGCGCTTGGGAAGTACAAGTTGGCAACATATAGAGACAGTCCCTACCCAACAGTGGGCTCACTTGGAGAGGGGGACAAGGGGAAGAGGAAAGAAGGGGCTCAGTCTCCCAAGTGCTTAGTACAGTGCTTTGCACACAGTAAATGCTAAATAAATATGATTGAATAATAATAATAATAATAATAATGGTATTTGTTAAGCCCTTACTATGTGCAAAGCACTGTTCTAAGTGTTGGGGAGGTTACAAGGTGATCAGGTTTTCCCACGGAAGGCTCACAGTTTTTAATCCCCATTTTTCAGATGAGGTAACTGAGGCACAGAGAAGTTAAGTGACCTGCCCAAAGTCACACAGCTGACAGTTGGTGGAGCCGGGATTTGAACCCATGACCTCTGACTCCAAAGCCAGGGCTCTTTCCATTGAGTCACGCTGCTTCTCACCCACGCTGCTTCTCAATGAATGAATGAGTGGGAACTGTCCACATCCACAGTGACAAAGGCTGGGAGTGTCTCTGCTAATTATCATCATCATCAATCATGTTTATTGAGCGCTTACTGTGTGCAGAGCACTGTACTAAGCGCTTGGGAAGTACAAGTTGGCAACATATAGAGACAGTCCCTACCCAACAGTGGGCTCACAGTCTAAAAGGGGGAGACAGAACAAAACCAAACATAGTAACGAAATAAATAGAATAGATATGCTAATTCTATTTCATTGTTCTCTCCCAGGTGCTTAATACAGTGCTCTGCACATCGTAAGGGCTCAGCTTGGGCCTGGGAGTCAAATGGTCATGGGTTCTAATCCTGACTCCGCCACTTATCTGCTGTGTGACCTTGGGTAAATCACTTCACTTCTCTGGGCCTCAGTTCCCTCATCTGGAAAATGGAGATGAAGACTGTGAGCCCCAAGTGGGACGGGGGCTGTGTCCTACTTGATTTGCTTGTACCCACCCCAGCGCTTAGTACAATACCTGGCAGGTAGTAAGTGCTTAACAAATACTACAATTATTATTAGTATTATTACTAATAAATGCCATTGACTGAATGTACTCTCCCAAGTGCTTAGTACAGCGCTCTGTACAAAGTAAGCGCTCAATAAATACCATCAACTGGTTGATTGAAAAGGAGGATTGATGGAGGGAGAAAGGAGAGCTTCTAAATGATTTACCTGACCCTCAGATCTCCACAGCAAGGAGAATTCCACATTTTTCCCAGCAACCTCCAATCCCATCACCTCCAATCTTCTCCCACTGACCTAACACCCCTGATAGCGGGAAGGAGAAAAAGTGACTTTTTGGAGCTCCTCCCTACTCTAAGATGCCAGACATTCATTCATTCAGTTGTATTTAGTGAGTTCTTACTGTGTGCAGAGTGCTGTACTAAGCACTTGGGAGAGTACAATTTTTTAAATATTTAAATTTTTTAAATTTCTTATGGTATTTGTTAAGTGCTTAATAGGTGTCAGGCACTGAATTAAGCGCTGGGGTGGATTCAAGCAAATCGGGTTGGATTAGAGAAGCAGCATGGCTCAAGGGAAAGAGCATGTGCTGGGGAGCCAGAGGTCATGGGTTCTAATCCCGGCTCTGCCACTTGTCAGCTGTGTGAACTTGGGCAAGTCACTTCACTGGGCCTTAGTTCCCTCATCTGTAAAAATGGGGATTGACTGTGAGTCCCACACAGGCCAACCTGATTGCCTTGAATCTACCCCAGTGCTTAGAACAGTGCTTGGCACATAGTAAGTGCTTAACAAATACCAACATTATTATTATTATATAGTCCCCATCCTGCATGGGGCTCACGGTCTTAATCACCAAATTACAGAAGAGGTAAACGAGGCACAGAAAAGCGAAGCAGATTGCCCAAGGTCACACAACAGACAAGTGGCAGAGCTGGGATTAGAAAGAAATACCACCTTGAGAGAAGCAATCAACTGTATTTATTGAGTGCTTACTGAGTGCAGGGCACGCTGCTAAGTGCTTGGGAGAATACAACACAAAAATATAACAGACACATTCCCTGCCCACGACAAGCTGACAGTCTTGAGCGGGAGAAGAAACAAGCAAACCCCGATTTAAAGCCCCAGTGCAGTCAGTGAGTTCTTCTTGCCTCGGCCTTAGAAGTGATTTCTATGGTTTGAGACCTTTTAGAAAGAATATAAAAACCAGCTCTAAGAGGCAGGTGTACCAATAACTTTTAGATCAGACAGGGCCTCATATAAGAAATGTCAATGTCTTGTAACTTTATTCCCTCTTCTTCTGTTGCCATATTCCTTTTAAGTTCTCAACATCTGTTCATATTTGTTTATTGAGCCCCTGGGTTAGCTAATCCGAAGCCACGTCTAACTTCATCAAGTTGCCATTTCAGAGAGAGTGAACTCTGTGACTGAATAAAAATCACAATAAGAACGTAATTTAGAAACCTGAGGGGTGATTGCTTTTCACCAGGTTTTAATTGGGGGCTCCTTTTTTTTCCTGGTATTTTTTAGAGAAGCAGCATGGCTTAGTGGAAAGAGCCCAGGCTCAGGAGTCAGAGGATGTGGGTTCTAATTCCGGCTCTGCCACTCATCTGCTGTGTGACCTTGGGCAAGCCACTTCACTTCTCTGTGCCTCAGTTCCCTCATCTGTAAAATGGGGATTAAGACTGTGAGCCCCACGTGGGACAACCTGATTACCTTGTATCTACCCCAGGGCTTAGAACAGTGCTTGGCAAATAGAAAGTGCTTAACAAATGCCATAATCATTATTATATCATTAAGCACGTGTTATGTGCCAGGCACTGTACTAAACTCTGGAGTAGATACAGGCTAATCTGGTTGAACACAGTCCAAATCCTACCTGGAGTTCCCAGTTTTAATCCCCATTTTATAGGTAGATGAGTTAGTTAATGTCCCCATTGGCAGATGAGGAAACCGAGGCACAGACTAGTTAGGAGGGCTGTTCAGCATCATACAGTGGACAAGTGGTGGAGCTGGGATAATTAGAATCCAGGTTCTCTTACTCCCAGATCTGTGCTCTTTCCATTAGACCACGCTGCTTCTCAACCATGAGGCAGAGGTCATGGGTTGAAATCCTGAACCACCTCTTGTCAGCTGTGTGCCTTTGGGCAAGTCACTTAACTTCTCTGTGCCTCAATTACCACATCTGTAAAACGGGGATTAAGACTGTGAGTCCCACGTGGGACAACCTGATAGCCTTGTATCTACCCCAGTGCTTAGAACAGTGCTTGGCACATAGTAAGTGTTTAACAAATACCATTATTATTATTATTATTCTTTTTGTCTTGGTTCCCTCACCTGTAAAATGGGAATTAAGAGAGTGAGCCCCATGTGGGACAACCTGATTACCTTGTATCTACCCCAGCCCTTAGAACAGTACTTGGCACATAGTAAGCGCTTAACAAATACCATAATAATTATTATTAATTATTATTATTTTATTATAATTACTAAATGCAGTCATGAAGGTCTGGGAAACATATCCGGGGGCCTAACTCCTTTGGATTCCTTATCTTGGGAAGTTCTTCATAAATTTCCATCTTTGCTCATAATCTTGAAGGGAGAAGGGGGACTCAGAACTGAAGAAATGAACAAACAAAGGGTTGGGTGAAGTAGGAGTGGATCTTTAATTTGACAATTCACAACTGAACCACTTTTGGGATTATTTTAAAATGTATGCTCGGCTAATCCTTTTTCTCTCCAAGGAGGATAATGAAACCGCACTGCTTCACCCATGTAAATTTGAAAGCAAGTGCCTTCTCTTTTTTAAAAAAGACTACTGTTGGCAGAAAACAATCTTAGATAGCTTTTAAAAAGGGGAAACAAAAATATCCTGGTCTTTCCTGCAGGCTTTTTCACTGACTCCTGTGGCCCAGGCTTTATATAAATATATCTAAAGCGTTCTCCCCGTTAGATCACGCTCCCTGCATTTGTGTTGATGAGAGTCCTCAGACCCGAAGACCTTTGGATTCATGGGAGAATTGGTGGCCAAACTGGACTGATGCAGAGTTCTTTGGGCATCTGGATCAGTTCTTCAGAAGCCGAAGGGAAAACAACTTTCAGTGCCTTTTGGTTACTGCTTCTTCAGACAGGGGTTCATTGATTTACCCTGGGAGGAGGTCGGTTAAGCAAGTCACATCAGGAGAAGGGAAAGACAGGAACAGCAGCTGATGGGTCAGGCCGAGAGGGAATTTGAGCTTTCACAGATCGATTCTTGCCTGACCCTTTTTCTATTTTGGGGTGTTTTTCTTATGTGGTAGTTCAGGAGTAAATGGAAAAATGGGAGAAAGAAATCTATTTGGGAATTTGAGTTAGATGAACCAGGCACGTTGTCATATGACTTAGAAAGTTCCGCAAGAATTGAGATTTCGCTTTTAATGAATTTAGAGCCAATGAGTGGTTTGATTTATTCATTCATTCAATTGTATTTATTGAGGGCTTACTGTGTGCAAAGCACTGTATTAAGCACTTGGAAAATACAATTCAGCAACAAATAGAGACAATCCCTACCCAACAATAGGCTCACAGTTTAGAAGGGGGGAGATAGACATCAAAACAAGTAAACAGGCATCAATAGCATCAATATCAATAAATAGAATTATAGATATTACACATCACTAATTAAATAGAATAATAAACATGTACATATATTCACAAGTTCTGTGGGGTGGGAAGGGAGGAAGGGAGTTGGGACATTGGGGAGGGGAGGAGGAGCAGAGGAGAAGGGAGGTTCAGTCTGGGAAGGCCTCCTGAAGGAGGTAAGCTTTCAATAAGGCCCTGAAAGTGAGCTAGTTTGGTGGATGTGAGGAGAGAGGGCATTCCAGGCCAGACGTAGGATGTGGGCTGGGGGTTGATGGCGGGACAGGCGAGAATGAGGCCCAGTGAGAAGGTTAGCGGCAGCAGAGGAGCGGAGTGTGCAGGCTGGGATGGAGAAGGAGAGAAGGGAGGTGAGGTAGGAGGGGGCAAGGAGATGGAGAACTCTGAAGCCAATAGTGAGGAGTTTTTGCTTGATAAAGAGGTTGATAGGCAACCACTGGAGATTTTTGAGGAGGGGAGTGACATGCCCAGAGTGTTTCTGTAGAAAGATCATCTGGGCAGTAGAGTGAAGTGTAGACTGAAGTGGGGGGAGACAGGAGTTTGGGAGATCAGAAAGCATGATCTAATAATAGTAATAAAAATAATTGTGGTATATGTTCAACACTTACTATGTATCAAGCGCTGTTCTAAGTGCTGGGGAAGATGCAAGGTAATCAGGTTGGGAACAGTCCCTGTTCCACATGGGGCTCATGGTCTTAATCCCCATTTCCCAGATGAGGTAAGTGAGGCTCAGAGAAGTTAAATGACTTTCTTATGATCACACAGCAGACATTTGGCAGAGTCAGGATTAGAATCCATAACCTCTGACTCTCAGGCCCAGGCTCTTTCCTCTATGTTATGCTAATCTAGAGGACAGTGTATGGAGTAGAATATTGAGATGGGTAGAGGTGGAGTCTTTTAGACTGTGAGCCCACTGTTGGGTAGGGACTGTCTCTATATGCCAAGCGCTTAGTACAGTGCTCTGCACACAGTAAGTGCTCAATAAATAAATACGATTGATGATGAAGTGGAGAGGAACAAAACAAGCCCTTCTCTCACCTAACTTCAACGTGGCTAGAGAAGCAGTGTTGCCTAGTGGATACAGCACGGGCCTGGGAATCAAAAGGACCAGGGTTCTAATCCAGCTTCTCCACTTGTCTGCCGTGTGACCGTGGGTAAGTCCCTTCACTTCTCTGTGCCTCAGTTATCTCCTCTGTAAAATGGGGATTAAGACTGTGAGCCCCAGATGGGATAGGGACTTTGTCCAACCTGATTATCTTGTATCTACCCCAGTGCTTACTACAGTGTGTGGCACATAATAATAATAATAATGATGATAGCATTTATTAAGTGCTTACTATGTGCAAAGCACTATTCTAAGCACTGGGGAGGTTACAGGGTGATGAGGTTGTCCCACGGGGGGCTCACAGTCTTAATCCCCATTTTACAGATGAGGTAACTGAGGCACAGAGAAGTTAAGTGACTTGCCAAAAGTCACACAGCTGACAATTGGTGGAGCTGGCATTTGAACCCATGACCGCTGACTCTTTCCACTGAGCCACACTGCTTCTCCATAGTAGCACTAAACAAATACCACAGTTATTATTATCATTATTATTAATAATAAATGAGATCCCCAGAGAAGCAAAAATTAGAACAGAAGCAGGCAGAGAACATGTCTGTGAACTCTGTTGCACTGTCCTCTCCCAAAGTGTTTGCTACAGTGCTCTCCATGCAGTAAGTGCTCAATAAATGCCACTGATGATGAGCCCAAGAGAATTGGAACCAAAAGACACAGAGGGTTAGAAAGAATCGGAAGAGGAAGAGCAAGAAGGAGAAAAAAGGCAGGAGAAAGGAAAACAGGAAAAGGCAGAAGAGACGAAGGAAGAGGACAAAAAAGAGGAGAAACAGGAAAAGGTGGAGGAGAATGAAGAGGAGGAGGTGGCATGGTGGCTGTGGGGAGGGGAGGGTTAGATTGTAAATTTCTTGTGGGCCGGGATCGTGCCTACCAATTCTCCTGTATTATACACTCATTCATTCGTTCAATCATATTTATTGAGCGCTTACTATGTGCAGAGCACTGTACCAAGCACTTGGGAAGTACAAATCAACAACATATAGAGACAGTCCCTACCCAACAACGGGCTCACAGTCTAGAAGGGGGAGACAGACAACAAAACAAAACAAGTAGACAGGTGTCAATACCATCAGAATAAATAGAATTATAGCTATCTACACATCATTAATAAAATAGAGTAATAAATATGTACAAATAGAGTAATAAATATGTACAAATAGAGTAATAAATATGTACAAATATATACAAGTTCTGTGGGGAGGGGAAGGTTGGTATTTGGGAGATTGCAGCTATGCCAAATGTGTGGCATTTGCTGTTCTCAGACATAGAGAGCTGGAATACGTTGGAAGGTATGTCTGAAGCACTGAAGCCTTCACTGATCAACCTCTCATTTTTCCACCCTATTTGCCTTCCCCTCTGCATCATCTATGCACTTGGGTCTCTACCTCTTAAACACTTTAGTACTCACTCTACCCTCCAGCCCCACAGCTCTTAAATACATATCTGTATACTCTTCCATTTCCCAATCAGTAATTTATTTTAATGTCTGTCTTGTCTCTCTAGATTAGAAACTCTTCGAGGCAGGGATTGTGTCTACCAACTTCCTTGGTTTGTACTCTCCCAAGTGTTTAGTACAGTGCTCTTACAATAATAATAATAATAATAATAATAATAATAATAATAGTATTTGTTAAGCACTTACCATGTGCCAAGCACCATTTCAAGCACTGGGGTCGACACAAGGCAATCAGGTTGTCCCATGTGGGGCTCACAGTCCCAATCCCCCTTTTACAGATGAGGGAACTGAGGCCCAGAGAAGAGAGGTGTCTTGCCCTCGGTCACACAGCAGACAGTGCTTACTGTGTGCAAAGCACTGTACTAAGTGCTTGGAAAGTACAATTCACTCCTGAGTGAATTGCACACAGTAAGTGCTCAATGTATCCCATCGACGATGATGATGACCCCAGTAGGAGTGGAATTAACAGACACCATGAGGTAAAAAGAAAGACAAGAGGAAGAGCAAGAAGGAGGAAGAGGACAAGGAAGATGAGGAACGAGAAAAGAAAGAGGAGAGGAAGAAGACAGGAAAATGAGGAAGGGGAAAAGACAGAGGAAAATGAAGAGGAGGAGGAGGAAGAACCAAGGCAGCAATGGGAAGAAGAGGGCAACTCCTTGAGGGCAGGGATCATGTCTTCCAACTCTACTGCATTGCACTCTCCCAAACACTTGTACAGTGCTCTGACTCAATTAGTTTTCTACAAATGCTAGTAGTTAGCGCTTGGTAAGTAGTAAGTGGTAGTGGTAAGTGCTTAATTCAGTGCTTTGCACACAGTAAGCACTCGATAAAGACGATTGAATGAATCAAATGACATTCATTCAATCGTCTTTATCGAGCGCTTACTGTGTGCAGAGCACTTGAAAAGTACAATTCAGCAATAAACAGAGACAATCCCTGCCCACACGGGGCTTACAGTCTAGAAGGGGGGAGGTAGACATCAAAACAAATAAACAGGCATCAATATAAATAAATAGAATTATAGATATGTACACATCAAAACAAGTAAACAGGAATCAATATAAATAAATAGAATTATAGGTATATACACATCCAAACAAGTAAACAGGCATCAATATAAATAAATGGAATTTTAGATATGTACATATATACATAAGTGCTGTGGGGTGGGGGAGGAGAGAAAAGGGAGCAAGTCGAGATGACGTGGAAGGGGGGCTGAGGAAAAGGGGGGCTTAGTCTAGGAAGGCCTCATGGAGGAGGTGAGCCTTCAGTGGGGCTTTGAAGTGGGGAAGAGAGCTAGTTTGGTGGATGTGAGGAGCAAGGGCATTCCAGGAATTGTTGGAATGACTTCCATTGATTGACTGAGTTGCTAGAGTGATGGGAGATAGGGGGGAGAGGGGGCCGGGGAGGGGAGGGAACGAAGGCCCAGCGAATGCGACAAGGGACAGGGACTGTGAGTCCAATCTGATGATCTTGTATCTACCCCAGTGCTTAGTACAGTGCTCGGCACATAGTAGGCGCTTAATAAATACCGCAAAAAATGTGAGAGTTTTCAGCCTCTGAGAGGGTCTCCTGTAATATTATCCAGAGCTTGCATAGTAAACTTGGAAATTCCCTCCCCACTGACTGGTGTTTTGCCAGGGGAAGAATGAAAAATTCTAAGAGGGAGAGAGGTTTTTCTGTTCCTATTAGCTCAAGGAAACACCAGTCTTTTCTGTTGACTTGGCATTCTCAGGTCCAGGTTTCTGAAATTCAGCAGCAAGAGTTTCTAAGAAAATCATTAAGGGAACTCTTCCTTTGCATTTCCCCCATTCCCAAGGGGAGAATATTCAGATAATCCCGAGGGACTTTGGTGAGAAGCAAGCCCCCGGGCTATGAATTTAGAGGAGGGTTGATTTGAGTTGTCCTGTAAGTACACCCTACAACTTCAGCTAGGGATATGACAGCACCAAACCAGCAAACTCTGCAGTTTTCAAGGTAATAACTGAAACACAAAATTCACCTAATAATCAGTGACTCTACAAAAACAATCCATTTTAGGCCAACCTAATACAAGCTCTCTCTGCAGCAGCCTGGTCTAATGGAGAGAGCATGGGTCTGGAGTCAGCAGGACCTTGGTTCTAATCCCAACTCTGCCAGTTGTCTGCTGTGTGACTTTGGGCAAGTCGCTTAACTTCTCTATGCCTCAGTTCCCTCATCTGTCAAATTCATTCATTTAATTGTATTTATTGAGCGCTTACTGTGTGCAGAGCACTGTACTAAGCGCTTGGGAAGTACGGGCCCTACCCAACAACGTCAAATGGGGATTAAGACTGTGAGCCCCATGGGGAACAGGGACTGTGGACAACCTGATTATCTTGTATCTACCCCAGCACTTAGAACAGTGCTCGACACATAGTAGCAGCGTGGCTCAGTGGAAAGAACCCGGGCTTGGGAGTCAGTGGTCATAAATTCTAATCCTGGCTCCACTGCTTGTCAGCTGTGTGACTTCAGGCAAGTCACTTCACTTCTCTGGGCCTCGGTTACCTCCTCTGTAAAATGGGGATTAAGACTGTGAGCCCCACCTGGGACAACCTGATCACCTTCTATCCTCCCCAGCGCTTAGAACAGTGCTTTGCACATAGTAAGTGCTTAACAAATGCCATCATTATTATTATTATAGTAAGTGCTTAACAAATACCATTATTATTATTATTAGCCTTGTTGCTGATAACATTTATATTTGGCTCATGATATGACCCTTCCAGGCCATATCTTAGTATTTCAGATCATGAAAAATCTCTCTCCAATCTTATTTCATAAAGTAAAAAGGACGGTATTTTTTTGTTCTTACGAACGATGATGATTATGGTATTTGTTAAGCGCTCACTATGTGCCAGGCACTGTTCTAAGCACTGGGGTCAATACAAAATAATCAGGTTGGGCCCAGTCCCTGTCCTGTATGGGGCTCACAGTCTTCATCCCCATTTTACAGATGAGGTAACTGAGGCACAGGGAAGTAAAATGACTTGCCCAAGTCAAGCGGCAGAGCAGGGATCAGAACCCAGGTCCTTCTGATTCCCAGTCCCAGGTTCTATTCACTACTGCTTCTCAATTATTTATTTATTTGTGACTCATTTATTTTTGGCTCATGATGTGAACCTTCTAGGCCAAGTTTTGGTATCTCAGATCATGCAAATCTCTCTCTAACCTTCTCTCAAAAAGTAAAAAGGGAGGTTTTTTGGTTTTTATGAACGGGTGAGACACTGAATTTTGGAAAAATAAACTATTCACAGAGAATCACATGGAGGTGTGGAATAGGGCCTATTCACAGCTGAGAAGTAGTGTGGCCACATGGAGAAGGTACTAGCATTACCATCATTGTTATTATTTTTATTATTATTATCTGAGGTAATAGTAATAACATCATCATTATTATTACTAATAATAATTATGGTATTTAAGCACTTACTATGTGCCAAGCACTGTTCAAAGCGCTGGGGTGGATACAGGATAATCAGGTTGCCCCACGTGGGGCTCACACTTTTAATCCCCATTTTCCAGATGAGGTAACTGAGGCCCAGAGAAGTGAGGTGACTTGTCCAAGGTCACACAGCAGACAAGTGGTGGAGCCGGGATTAAAACCCACGTCCTCTGACTCCCAAGTCTGGGCTCTTTTCACTAAGCCACACTGCTTCTCTAAAGGTGAAAAGGCAGATGTGGTGAGCCCAAAACGAGCTGCCTGACCAGTGGCTGTTAGTGATCCCAGAACAACATTCATTCATTCATTCGTATTTATTGAGTGCTTACTGTGTGCAGAGCACTGTACTAAGCGCTTGGGAAGTACAAGTTGGCATAATAATGATGGCATTTATTATGTGCTTACTATGTGCCAAGCACTGTTCTAAGAGCTGGAGAGGTTACAAGGTGATCAGGTTGTCCCACGGGGGGCTCACAGTCTTCATCCCCATTTTACAGATGAGGTAACTGAGGCACAGAGAAGTGAAGTGACTTGTCCAAAGTCACACAGCTGGCAACTGGCAGAGCCGGGATTGAACCCATGACCTCTGACTCCAAAGCCTGGGCTCTTTTCCACTGAGCCATGCTGCTTCCAACAAGGAGGGGATTCTGCAAAGGCAGCGATGGGCTCTACCTGGGGCAGGTGATGGTGGCCTTGTGTGGGCGGAGCGTGGAGGGAGGTGTGAACTTCTCTCCCTGTCCTACCTAGTAAGGGGCCTGGACCCATCAATGACCACCGGGTAGAGCCGCAGCTGCAACACTTAAGGCAGTTAAAGAGGGCACCTGGAGGCCTGCTGAGGCATGCAAAGGGGAACGCAAGAGGCACACACACAGATTAGCCCAGGAGGCCCACTGAGGCACAGAGAGAAGCAAGCATTGAAGCAGCAGGAGAGCAACACTCGGAAGCAGAAAGAAGCCTTAGCAGAACGGGCTCCTTTGACCACAGACTGGTACTGGACCCTTGGTTGGTGGAGTGAGTTTGTGTATGTGCCACTCCCTTGCACATTGGTAAAACTAATAACTTTCCCCCGTAACCTTGGTGATCAGAGGTGTGATTTGACTTCTACTATGTGTTATCAAGGCTCCCCCGATCCAGGAAGGTCACTGGGGGCTTGCAACACGAGGAATCTTTAATGAGGAAGCTAACAGTGCTTGGCACATTGTAAATGCTTTGCTTGTGAGAAGCAGCGTGGCTTAGTGTCAAGAGTCTGGGCTTGGGAGTCAGAGGGTATGGGTTCTAATTCTGGCTCCGCCACTTGTCAGGTGTATGACTTTGGGTAAGTCACTTAACTTCTTGGTGCCTCAGTTACCTCATCTGTAAATTGGGGATTAAGACTATGAGCCCCACGTGGGACAACGCGATTACCTTGTATCTACCCTAGCGCTTAGAGCAGTGCTTGGCATAAAGTAAGCGATTAACAAATACCATTATTATTATGAGGGCTGGTTATGCCATCCGTCTCAATCAGTGATATTTACCGTACTCTTACTGTGTGCAGAGCATTGTATTAAGCACTTGAAAAAGTACAATATAATGGAGTTGGTATACACGATCCCTGATCACAAGGACCTTACTGTCTACAGAGAAGCAGCGTGGCTTAGTGGAAAGAGCCCGGGCTTGGGAGTCAGAGGATGTGGGTCCTAATCCTGGCTCTACCACTTGTCAGCTGTGTGGCTTTGGGCAAGTCATTTAACTTCTCTGTGCCTCAGTTACCTGATAACCTTGTATCTCCCCCAGTGCTTAGAACAGTGCTTGACACATAGTAAGTGCTTAATAAATTACCATCATTATCAGCCCTTAGAACAGTGCTCAGCACATAGTAAGTGCTTAACAAATGCCATTATTATTATTACTGCACACAGAGCACTATGCCAAATACTTTGGAGAGTAAAATATAGCAGAGGTGGTAGACACATTCCCTGCCCACAGTGAGCACTTGGAAGAGCATAATTCAAATAGACAATTCCTGCCCACAAAGGATTTACAAACTTGAAGGGGAGACAGACAATAAAAGCAGCATAGCCTAGTGGATAGAGCCCAGGCCTGAGAGTCAGAAGACCATGGGTTCCAATCCTGACTCCTCCTTATCTGTTAAGTGACCTTGAGCAAGTCACTTCATTTTTCTTGGCTTCAGTTCCCTCATCTGTACAATGAGGATGAAGGCTATAAACCCCAGGTGGGACAGAGACTGTGTCCATCCTGTTTAACAGGAGAAGCAGCATGGCTTAGTGGCAAGAGCCACTTTGGGGAAATCACTTAACTTCTCTGTGCCTCAATTACCTCATCTGTAAAAATGGGGATTAATCAGTCAATCAATCAGTCGTATTTATTGAGCACTTACTGTGTGCAAAGCACTATACTAAGCTCTTTGGAAGTACAAGTTGGCAACATATAGAGATGGTCCCTACCCAACAGTGGGCTCACAGTCTAGAAGGGGGAGACAGAGAACAAAACCAAACATATTAACAAAATAAAATAAATAGAATAGATATGTACAAGTAAAATAAATAGAGTAATAAATATGTACAAACATATATACATATATACAGGTGCTGTGGGGAAGGGAAGGAGGTAAGGTAGGAAGGATAGAGAGGGGGAGGAGGGGGAGAGGAAGGAGGGGGCTCACTCTGGGAAGGCCTCTTGGAGGAGGCGAGCTCTCAGTAGGGCCTTGAAGGGAGGAAGAGAGCGAGCTTGGCGGATGTGCGGAGGGAGGGCATTCCAGGCCAGGGGGTTGACGTGGGCCAGGGGTTGATGGAGGGACAGATGAGAACGAGGCACAGTGAGGTTAGCGGCAGAGGAGCGGAGGGTGCAGGCTGGGCTGTAGAAGGAGAGAAGGGAGGTGAGGTAGGAGGGGGCGAGGTGATGGACAGCCTTAAAGCTGAGGGTGAGGAGTTTCTGCCTGATGCATAGGTTGATTGGTAGCCACTGGAGATTTTTGAGGAGGGGAGTAACATGCCCAGAGCATTTCTGGACAAAGACAATCCAGGCAGCGGCGTGAAGTATGGATTGAAGTGGGGAGAGACAAGAGGATGGGAGATCGGAAAAGAGGCTGACACAGTAGTCCAGGTGGGATAGGATGAGAGTTTGAACGAGCAGGGTAGGGGTATGGATGGAGAGGAAAGGACAGATCTTGGCGATGTTGCGGAGCTGAGACCGGCAGGTTTTGGTGACGGCTTGGATGTGAGGGGTGAACGAGAGAGCGGAGTCGAGGATGACACCAAGGTTGCGGGCTTGTGAGACGGGAAGTATTGTAATGCCGTCAACAGTGATGGGAAAGTCAGGGAGAGGGCAGGGTTTGGGAGGGAAGACTGTGAGCTCCACGTGGGACAACCTGACAATCTTGTATCTCTCCCAGCGCTTAGAACAGTGCTCAGCACATAGTAAGCACCTAACAAATACCATTATTATTATTATTGTTATCTGCCCCAGCGATTAGAATAATGCTTGTCATATAATAAATGCTTAACAAATACCATTATTATTATTATTATTTTAAAATTGTGACTGGACGGATATGGGAAGGCAGCCTGATGTAATGGATGGAGCCCAGGCCTGGAAGTCAGAAGATCCTGAGTTCTAATCCCAGCTCCACCACTTGTCCGCTGTGTGACCTTGGGCAAGTCTACATCTACAATCTACATCTCTGCCTCTGCTCTCCCTCCCTCCCTTCAGGCTCATGTCTCCTCCTGCCTTCAGGACAACTCCATCTGGATGTCTGCCCGCCATCTAAAACTCAATGTGTCCAAGACTGAACTCCTTATCTTCCCTCCCAAACCTTTCCCTGACTTTCCCATCACTGTAGACAGCACTACCATACTTCCCGTCTCACAAGCCCACAACCTTGGTGTCATCCTCGACTCTGCTCTCTTGTTCACCCCTCACACCCAATCCGTCACCAAAACCTGCTGGTCTCACCTCCGCAACATCACCGAGATCCACCGTCTCCTCTCCATCCAAACCGCTTCCCTGCTGGTTCAATCTCTCATCCTAGCCTTACTGGATTACTGCATCAGCCTCCTCTCTGATCTCCCATCCTCCTGTCTCTCCCCACTTCAGTCTATACTTCACGCTGCTGCCTGGATCATCTTTGTGCAGAAACGCTCTGGGCATGTTACTCCCCTCCTCAAAAATCTCCAGTGGCTACCAGTCAACCTACACATCAGACAAAAATTCCTCACCCTGGGCTTCAAGGCTGTCCATCACCTCGCCCCCTCCTACCTCATTTCCCTTCTCTCCTTCTACAGCCCAGACTGCACCCTCCGCTCCTCTGCCGCTAACCTCCTTACTGTGCCTCATTCTGACACATAGTAAGTGCTTAACAAATACCATAATAATAATAATAATAATTATTATTATTACAGGGGGAAGCAGGTATTAAAATAACATATTAAATTATAAATTGAGAAGCAGTGTGGGACTGGGGGACATAAGGATTTACTGTTCTATTTATTTTGTTAATGATGCACATCTAGGTTTTTATTTCTATTTATTCTGATAACTTGACACCTGTCCACATGTTTTGTTTTGTTGCCTGTCTCCCCCTTCTAGACTGTGAGCCTGTTGTTGGGTAGGGACCGTCTCTATATGTTGCCAACTTGTACTTCCCAAGAGCTTAGTACAGTGCTTTGCACACAGTAAGTGCTCAATAAATTTGAATGAATGAATGACCCAAGTACTAATCCCAGTTCCACCACTTGTCTGCTGTGTGACCTTGGACAAATCACTTCATTTTACTGTACCTCAATTACCTCATCTGTAAATTAAGATTAATTAAGATGAATCTGTAGATTAAGATTCTGAGCCCCATGTGGGACTTGGGTTGTGTCTAACCTGATTTTGTATCTTCCCCCAGTGCTTAGTACAGTGCCCAAAACATAGTAATCATTACAGAAATACCATGAAAACTTAAGAGACAGGGCAAATAGAAGTGCATAAGGAAATGGGCATAAGGGCTATTGGCTTAAGTGAGTAACAAAGTGCTTAAGGGGTTGTAAATTCTAAATTCTTGTTTCACTTCATGGTCTTCTTATGGCTGGGGTAGTTTGGATGTATTATTCTACCCAGCTTGTGGGGTGAGCACTGGCTTGGGAGTCATTCATTCATTCATTCAATCGTATTTATTGAGTGCTTACTTTGTGCAGAGCACTGGACTAAGCCCTTGGGAAGTACAAGTTGGCAACATATAGAGATGGTCCCTACCCAACAGCGGGCTCACAGTCTAGAAGGGGGAGACAGACAACAAAACAAAACATATTAACAAAATAAATAGAATGAATATGTACAAATAAAATAAATAAATAGAATAATAAATGCATACAAATATATATACATATATACAGGTGCTGTGGAGAAGGGAAGGAGGTAAGGTGGGGGGATGGGGAGGAGGGGGAGAGGAAGGAGCGGGCTCAGTCTGGGAAGGCCTCCTGGAGGAGGTGAGCTCTCAGTAGGGCTCTGAAGGGAGGAAGAGAGCTAGCTTGGCAGATGTGCAGAGGGAGGGCATTCCAGGCCAGGGGGAGGATGTGGGCTGGGGGTCGACGGCAGGACGGGCGAGAACGAGGCACAGTGAGGAGATTAGTGGCAGAGGAGCGGAGGGTGCTGGCTGGGCTGGAGAAGGAGAGAAGGGAGGTGAGGTAGGAGGGGGTGAGGTGATGGACAGCCTTGAAGCCAAGGGTGAGGAGTTTTTGCCTGATGCATAGGTTGATTGGTAGCCACTGGAGATTTTTGAGGAGGAGGGGCATTCAGTGTGGTTCAGTGGAAAGAGCACAGGCTTGGGAGTCAGAGGTCATGGGTCATGGGTTCTAATTCCGGCTCTGTCACTTGTCTGCCGTGTGACCTTAGACAAGTCACTTAACTTCTCTGGACCTCAGTTATCTCATCTGTAAAATGGGGATTATGACTGTGAACCCCAAGTGGGACAACCTGATTACCTTGAATCTACCCCAGTGCTTAGAACAGTGCTTGACACATAAGTGCTTAACAAATACCGTCATCATTATTGCCTACTGCTGCACGTTGGCTTAGCAGCAAGAGCCCGGGCTCAGGAGTAAGAAGGTCATGGGTTCTAATTCCAACTCCACCACTTGTCTGCTGTGTGACTTTGGGCAAGCTGCTTAACTTCTCTGTGCTCATGAGTTCCCTCATCTGTGAAATGGGGATGAAGACTATGAGCCCCACGTGGGACAACCTGATTACCTTGTATCTACCCCAGCGCTTAGAACAGTGCTTGGCACATAGTAAGTGCTTAACAAATATTATTATTATTATTTGGCTCATGTTTGGCTAGAGAGGGACAGGAGGATGGAGCTGAGGTATCAGCATGTGGCTCTATAATAATAATCAAATAATAATTTGGGTATTGGTTCATTCAGTGGTATTTATTGAAGGCTTACCTTGCACAGAGCACTGTACTAAGCACTTGGGAGAGCACGATAGAACAATAAACAGACTTATTTTCTACCCAAAAAGAGCTTACAGTCTAAAGGGGGAGACAGACATGAATAGAGACAAATTCATTCATTCAATCATATTTATTGAGTGCTTACTGTGTGCAGAGCACTGTACTAAGCATTTGGGAAGTATAAGTCGGCAACATATAGAGACGGTCCCTACCCAACAGTGGGCTCACAGTCTAGAAGATGAGATATGTACTTAACTGCTGTGGAGCTGGGAGAGGGGATGAATATTTGTTACTGAATTGTACTTTCCAAGTGCTTAGTACAGTGCTTTGCACACAATAAGTGCTCAATAAATAAGATTGAATGAATGAATCAAGGGAACAAGTCAGGGTGATGCAGAAGGGAGTGGGAGAAAAGGAAAAGAAGGCTTAGGGAAGGCCTCTTGGATGAGATGGGCCTTCGATAAGGCTTTGGAGGGGGAGAGAGTCAGTGTCTGTCAGATCTGAGGAGGGAGGTGGTTCATTCATTCAATCGTATTTATTGAGCGCTTACTGTGTGCAGAACACTGTACTAAGCGCTTAGCAGCCAGAGGGTGGGGTGAGGGGTCGGCAGTGAGATATAGATGAGATGGAGGCACAGTGAAAAGGTTAGCATTCAAGGAGCGAAGTGTGTGGGCTGATTTGGGGTAGGAGGGTAGTGAGAGTGAGGAAAGAGGGGACAAGGTCATTGGGTGCTTTGAGACCAATGGTGAGGAGGTTTTTTTTGGATGCAGAAGTGGATGGGCAACCACTGGGGTTTCTTAAGGAGCAGGGAAACACATCCTGAATGGTTTTTATAGTAAAATTCATTCATTCAGTAGTATTTATTGAGCACTTACTGTGTGCAGAGCACTGTACTAAGTGCTTGGGAAGTACAGGTTGGTAACATATAGAGATGGTCCCTACCCAACAATGATCTGGGCAACGAAACGAAGTATGGACTGGAGCTGGAAGACAGAAGCCTGGGAGGTCAGCAAGGATGCTGATACAGTAATCAAGGCAGGAGATGATAAATGATTATACTAATGTGGTAGCAATACGGAGAGGAGAGGCCAGATTTTGTTAAGCACTTACTATGTGCCAGGCACTGTACTAAGCCCTGGGATGGAATCAAGGTAATCAGGTTGGACACAGTCCCTGTCCCTCGTGGGTTTCAGTCTCAATCCCCATTTTATAGATGAGGGAACTGAGGCCCAGAGAAGTGAAGTGACTTGCCCAAAGTCACATAGCAGACAAGAAGCAGAAATAGGATTAGAACCCAGGTCCTTCTGATTCCCAGGCCGGTGCTCTATCCACTGGACCATGCTGCTTCCCGCATCTTGCCCCTTTCAGCCGCTGAGGTGGCTGTTTCTGTTCCCAAGGGCTTCACTTTGCTGAGGAGGAAGGATCAGAAGGAATCCTGATCATTTTTCTGTAAAAACGTTTAGGCCATGTTTCAGTCCAGGGAAGCAGCGTGGCTCAGTGGAAAGAGCACGGGCTTTGGAGTCAGAGCTCGTGGGTTCAAATCCCAGATCCGCCACTTGCCAGCTGTGTGACTTTGGGCAAGTCACTTTACTTCTCTGGGCCTCAGTTCCCTCATCTGTAAAATGGGGTTGAAGACTGTGAGCCCCACGTGGGACAACCTGATTACCTTGTATCTACCCCAGAGCTCAGAACAGTGCTTGGCACATAGTAAGCGCTTAACAAATACCAACATTATTATTATTATGTTTCCTCACTCAGTAAAATCCCGTGGTTGCCCATCCATATCTGCATCAGTAAGAAACTCCTCACCTTTGGCTTTAAAGCTCTCAATCCCTTTGCCCCCTCCTACCTCACCTAGCTACTCTCCTAATAATAATAATAATGATGGCATTTATTAAGCACTTACTGTGTGCAAAGCACTGTACTAAGTGCTGGGGAGGTTACAAGGTGATCAGGTTGTCCCGTGGGGGTGCTCACAGTCTTAATCCCCATTTTACAGATGCGGTAACTGAGGCCCAGAGAAGTGAAGTGACTTGCCCAAAGTCACACAGCTGACAATTGGTGGAGGCAGGATTTGAACCCATGACCTCTGACTCCAAAGCCTGAAGTCTTTCCACTGTGCACGCTGCAACCCATCCCACACACATTTCCCTCCACTAATGCCATCCTTCACACTGTACCTCAATCTTGTCAGTCTCACCCCTGACCTCTCACCACGTCCTGCCTCTGGCCTGGAATGCCTTCCCTCCTCATATCTGACAGACAATGACTCTCTCCTGCATCAAAGTCTTATTGAAGGCCCATCTTCTCCCAGAGGGCTTCCCTGACTAAGCCGTCCTTTCCTTTTCTCCCACTCCCTTCTGCATTGCCCTGACTCGCTCCTTTTATTCAGCCCCTCCCAGCCCCACACCATTTCTGTCCACATCTGTCATTAATATATATCTATTAATGTCTGTCTCACCCTCTAGTCTATGAGCTCATTGTGGGCAGGAACTGTTTCTGTTTATTGTTATCATCATCATCATCATCATCATCAATCGTATTTATTGAGCTCTTACTATGTGCAGAGCACTGTACTAAGCGCTTGGGAAGTACAAATTGGCAACATATAGAGACAGTCCCTACCCAACAGTGGGCTCACAGTCTAAAAGGGGGAGACAGAGAACAAAACCAAACAGACTAACAAAATAAAATAAATAGGCTAGATATGTACAAGTAAAATAAATAAATAAATAGAGTAATAAATGTATACAATCATAAATGTGTAATGTGTAATAAATGTGTAACCATGTGTACACCTCTCCCAGGTGCTTACTCCAGTTCTCTGCACACAGTCAGTGCTCAATAAATATTATTGAATGAATGGAATGAATGATTGAACTTTTTTGGGGGTGGGGGGAAGATTGTCCAGACCCTGAGTCAGGCCTTTGTCCTTGGGTATTCATTCATTCATCCAATCATACGGATAGGAAGCAGCAGGGAAGAACATGAAAGGAGGAGCAGAAGGATGGAGACAGGAACATGGAAAACAGCATGGCCTAATGGATAAGCGTGTGGGCTTGGTTCTGGTTCTAATCCTGTCTCCTCCTCTTGTCCCATGTGTGACTTTGGGCAAGTCACTTGGCTTCTCTGTGCCTCAGTTACCTCATCTGTAAAATGGGGATGAAGACAATGAGCCCCATGTGGGATGGGGACTGAGTCCATCTTGACTAGCTTATATCTATCCCAGTGCTTAGTACAATGCCCGGCACGTAGTAAGTGCTTAACAAATACCAAAAAAAAGTAAGCGCTTTCTAAATACCATTGACTGATTAAGTGGTACATGTTCTAAGACCATTAAAGTATCGATAAATGTAGGAAAAAAAAGGCTCCAGAGAATAAGAACTCAAGGGATTGGATTTAAAATTCCTGTTGAGCCCTTTTGAGGAAATGCATCCTTAACCACAAATTGAAGGATGGATTCTTAGTTATTTCTCTGGTGGTTTCCTTCCTTCTCTCTCAGGACACACCAGATCCTTGGTGCTGTCTGGAAGGAACGAGGGTTTGGCTCGATTTCCAGTCAGTGAGAAAATAATCCAACTGAAGAAGAATTATGGAAAAGGAAAAAAAAGCATCAGCAGAGATGATATTTTGTTGTCTGTGGAGCAAGAGGTCAAGGGTTGGCTGAGTTTAGTTTATAAATAGCGATATGAGGAGCGACTCATGATACTAAGCCTTGATGCTGACTCTATTGTACTCTGTCTAGGGCTTAGTTCAGTGCTCTGCCCAGTTAAGGCTCAGTAAATCCTATTGTTTGATGGATTAATTCAATTTTACGATGTATGAGAATTGGTTAATCCATTAGTGGTAATTATTGAGTTAGTAGACACACTCCTCTAGATTGTAAGTTCCCTGTGGGCAGGGAATGTCTGCTTATTATTCTGTTGTACTCTCCCAAGTGCTTAGTACAGTGCTCTGCACACAGTAAGTACTCAATAAATGTGAGTGAATGAATGAATAGGGACAATTGTGAAATGTAAATCTGTTAGATTTAAAATGTAAATTTCAATGAACACTTGAGTGGGATTCCTAAGCCAGATCTGTTGCCCCTCTAGAAAGATCCTGGCAGAGGAACAGATAGAGGTAATAGTGAAGGTAATGGTGGGGGTGACTGTGAGCAGAAACATATCAGTTTGTTATATTGTACTCTCCCAAGCGCTTAGTACAGTGCATTGCACACATAAGTGCTCAAATATGATTGAATGAATGGTGGTGGTATTTATTAAGCCCTTACTGCATGTCAAGCAATCAATCAATCAGTGGTATTTACTGAGTGCTTCTTATGTGCACAGCACTGTACTAAGTACTTGGGAGAGTACAAGCGCTTAGTACAGTGCTCTGCACACAGGAAGCACTCAGTAAATATGATTGAATGAATGAATTAGCAGACATGTTCCTTGCCCATCATGAGCTTACACTTAATCGGTGGAATTTATTGAGCACTTACTATGTGCAGAACACTGTACTCAGTACTTAGGAGAGTACAATATAACAGAGATGTTCCCTGCCCTTAATAAACTTACAGTCTAGAGGGGGGAGACAGACATTAATAGGAATAAATATGTAATTTATAACATAATTTAAAGATATGTGCATTAGTGCTGTGGGGTGGGGCTAATAATAGTAATGATGGCATTTATTAAGCGCTTACTATGTGCAAAGCACTGTTCTAAGCACTGGGGAGGTTACAATTGGGGAGGTTGAGAAGCAGCGTGGCTCAGTGGAAAGAGCCCGGGCTTTGGAGTCAGAGGTCATGGGTTCAAATCCCGGCTCCATCACATGTCTGCTGTGTGACCTTGGGCACGTCACTTAACTTCTCTAGCCTCAGTTCCCTCATCTGTAAAATGGGGATTAAGACTGTGAGCCCCACGTGGGACAACCTGATCACCTTGTATTTCCCCAGCGCTTAGAACAGTGCTTTACACATAGTAAGCGCTTAACAAATGCCATCATCATTATTATTATTATTACAATCAATCAATCAGTCGTATTTATTGAGCGCTTACTGTACTAAGCGCTTGGGAAGTACAAGTTGGCAACATATAGAGACAGTCCCTACCCAACAGTGGGCTCACAGTCTAGAAGAAGGTGATCAGGTTATCCCACTGGAGGCTTGTCCCAAGGTGACCCTGGGGTACTGGCCATCTCAAGATCAAAAGCTATCTCGTGACCACCTGAGCCAGCAGGCGGAACTCGGAAGCGAGGGTGGGATACCGTTCCCATGACCAAATCGGCTAGATTGACAGCCCAAGCCGGGAATACAGAAGTCATTCCTCACCCCAGTGCCAGTCAAATTAGGTATGGAGGAGGGGGGAGGGCAGAGATTGGATAGACTGAGGCCTGAAGCTGGATGGCCTAAGGGCACAGGTGATACATATCTGTCACCTCTGACCTTCTGGGGCAGAACACCAAGACACACAGCAGCAGGAGGAGCAGCCGCTGCAGAGGCCCACGTGTTTTTTCTCTGTCCAGAAGGCCAGATGCCCGCTCTGCAACAGAACCAACACACTGAGGCAAGGCCCGCGGGACGGGTGAGTATCTCGTGGGTGGGACCCAGGTGCCCCGCTGTGGATGGGGATCATGAGTGGATTCCTCCCATGTAGGGAGAGCACATGGTGAGAGCTAGCCACCCACCACGTGTGCCGGGAATGGAATGGATTATTCCCGTGTGGGAAAGTAAGTAGATTCTTTTGGAGTGGGAAGTGCACATGAGTGCAAACAAACTGTAAGGGAATTCCGCCGGGGTGGAACCTGGGGGTTCTGCCACATGCTATTAACGTTTGATTGTGTTCCTCGAATATTGCTAATTGATTACATTCCTTCCAAAATGGAAGCTCAATCCGTTGCACCCAAACAACTAAATAATTCAATTCGCCTCGCGGGAATAAATCTTATATAAAACTCAGGCTATCCATCCCTGGCCTCTCTCTCTCCTTCTCACCATGCCAATTACTGAACAAACCTGTCCCTGGGTGATGGGTGACAGGGCTCACGGTCTTAATCCCCATTTTACAGATGAGGTAACTGAGGAACAGAGAAGTTAAGTGACTTGCCCGAAGTCACACAGCTGATAATTGGTGGAGTCATGGATCTCTGATTCCAAAGCCTGGGCTCTTTCCACTGAGCCACACTGGCAAATATCAAATGCCAGACTAAGCCCACCTTTTCTCATCTCCCCCGCTTTCCACGTCACCTCGACTCACTCTCTTTGCTCTTCCCCGTCCTCCCTGCTCCATAGCACTTATGTATTTATGTACATATCTATAATTCTATTTATTTATATTGATGCCTGTTGACTTGTTTTGATGTATATACATCTATAATTCTATTTATATTGATGCTGCTTTAATTGTTTTGATGTCTGTCTCCCCCCTTTTAGACTGTAAACTCAGTGTGGGCAGGGATTGTCTCTCTTTGTTGCTGCATTGTACTTTCCAAGCACTTAGTACAGTGTTCTGCACACAGTAAGCACTCAATAAATGCAAATGAATGAATGAAATGTCCAAAAGCCACAGATTGAATGTGTGGTTGATGCAGAAGCGAGAGCGAACTAGCGCAAAGAGGGCTTAATCAGGAAAGGCATCTTCGAGGAGATTTTTTTGTTGTTTTTTTTTGGTATTAAGTGCTCACTAGGTAGCAGGTATTGTACTAAGCCCTGGAGTAGTAGATGATCAGGTTGGACCTAGTCCACGTTCCACATGGGGCTCACAGTCTTCATCCCCATTTTACAGATGAGGTCACTGAGGCCCAGAGAAGTTAAGTGACCTGCCCAAGGCCACACAGCAGACAAGTGGCAGAGCCGGGATTAGAACCCAGGTCCTTCTGACTTCCAGGCCTGGGCTCTATCCACTAGGCCACACTGTTTCTCTTCGCTTCACATTGCTTTACTAAGCACCCGGGAGAGTACATGAAAGTTCTTAGGTGCAGTTCCCGTCCAGGTAGTTTTCAGTTTCATCTGTAAAATGGAGATCGATCAGTGATGTTTATTGAGCACTTAACTTTGTGCAGAGCACTGTACTAACTGCTCGGGAGAGCACAATACAGTCAGTAGACACCATCCTTCCCCTTACAACTTAATCCAGTGCTCTGCACATAGAAGACTGTAAGCTCCCTGAAGGCATGGATCATTCATTCAGTCTTATTTATTGAACGCTTACTGCGTACAGAGTCCGGAACTAAGTGTTTGGGAGAGTGCAATAAAACAATAGCCTTCAAAAGAGAAAATGGGTGCCAACCCATGGAACTAGCCTCTTCCCCTCTATCAATACACTTCAGGAGCCGTGTGGCCTAATGGCTACAGCCTGGGCCTTGGCGTCAGAAGGATCTGGGTTCTAATCCTAGCTCTGCCGCTTGTCTGCTGTGGACCATGGGCAAGTCACGTGACTTCTCTGTGGCTCAGTTATATTTCCTCTGTAAAATGAGGATTAAGACTGTGAGTCTCAGGTGGGACAGGGATGCAGTCCAACCTGATTAGCCTGAATCTACCCCAGGGCTTAGTACAGTGCCTGGCACAAAGTAAGCGCTTAACAAATACCATTTAAAAACACACACACACACGTTCCAAAGCCCACATGCTTTGATAATAATAAATAATAATCATAATGGCATTTGTTAAGCGCTTACTATGTGCAAAGCACTGTTCTAAGCACTGGGGGATTACAAGGTGATCAGGTTGTCCCACGTGGGGCTCACAGCCATAATTCCCATTTTACAGATGAGGTAACTGAGGCTCCGAGAAGTGAAGTGACTTGCCCAAGGTCACACAGCAGACGTGGTGGAGTCGGGATTCGAACCCATGACCTCTGACTCCAAAGCCCGGGCTCTTTCCACTGAGCCATGCTGCTTCTCTTTGATGCCATTGATGCCTGTCTACTTGTTTTGTTGTCTGTCTCCCCATTCTAATAATAATAATGATGGCATTTATTAAGTGCTTACTATGTGCAAAGCACTGTTCTAAGTGCTAGGGGAGGTTACAAGGTGATCAGGTTGTCCCACGTGGGGCTCACAGTCTTAATCCTCATTTTACAGATGACGGAACTGAGGCCCAGAGAAGTTAAGTGACTTGCCCAAAGTCACACAGCTGACAATTGGCAGAGCTGGGATTTGAACCCATGACCTCTGACTCCAAATCCCGTGCTCTTCCCACTGAGCCATGCTGCTTCTCTAACAGCCTCTAGACTTCTCTAGACTTCTCTAGACTGTGAGCCTCTTGTTTTGGGTAGGGATTGTCTCAATCTGTTGCCGAATTGGACTTTCCAAGTGCTTAGTCCGGTGCTGTGCACACAGTAAGCGCTCAAGAAATACGATTGAATGAATGAAAAGGGAGTGAGCAAGTGTCATTCTTCCATGAATAACAAATGAAAAGGGAAGAGGAGAGGCTCCTTGTTCTAAAAATTTGCCTTTTTAGACTCAAAGCTCAGTTTATATTGAACCAATCAATGGTATTTATTTAGTGATTACCGCACGCAGAGCACTGTACTAAACGCTTGAGAGAGTACGATGCTCACCACCTGAATTCCCAAGTAAGGGGCCATGGATGGTTTTCCTAGTAGTAGGGGCCCCTCTAGACTGTAAGCCCGTGGTGGGCAGGGAATGTGTGTGTTTATTGTTATATCATAAGCTTTCAATAAATGCAATCAAATAAATGGTCCATTAGGGCCTGAGGCTACTTAGAAATTCCTTGCAAGGTTGAATCAACCTATTCCAACCTGTATATATGTATATATGTTTGTACATATTTATTACTCTATTTATTTATTTATTTATTTGACTTGTACATATCTATTCTATTTTATTTTGTTAGTATGTTTGGTTTTGTTCTCTGTCTCCCCCTTTTAGACTGTGAGCCCACTGTTGGGCAGGGACTGTCTCTATATGTTGCCAATTTGTACTTCCCAAGCACTTAGTAAAGTGCTCTGCACACAGTAAGTGCTCAGTAAATACGATTGATGATGATGATTCCAAAAAAGCCCCGATAGGTGAGGAATGGAAAGTTTAAAAACACCGATGAATCTCTCTCCTGCTGAGGGGGCACAGATAAATTAGCTGTCATTGGGGGTGGCTGGGCCTAAAATAGCTAGAATCCTGTGGATTTGCCTATAACTATTCTATTAATTGAACTGTGGGTGTGTTTATGTTTTGGGACCTACTTCAGTGGAATTAGATTTGCCCAGTGAAAAACACAAGGATCAGTTCAACCCAAGATCTAATCAATTTTTCATGCTCATTATCATTTAGATGAGTCTCTTCTATGAGAACGGTTTTCCCGTGATGCACTCGGAGACTGAATAATGCTTGATTTTTGTAGGTAGCAGGACGGAGAACCTGCGGAACTGAAGTTAAAATTTTTACACCTTGTGATTTTCAGAAAGGAAAAAAGAGAATCCAACCTAATCCATAATAAAATCCAAACCAGTAGAATGAAGTACCAAGTTGTAATTTCAATTTTTTGGAGACCAGAGTTATTTTAACCAACTGGAGGAGTTTTCGAATGTCACAGTAATATTGGGGAAGTAAATGGGAGACTCACTGAGAAAATGGACTGGAACAATAAAGGGTATTTTTCCTTTTTAAGCAGGCAGAAGGCCTTTAAAATGACTGAAAATAGTGGCTTTTGAAATTGTGACTATAACGAAACCTCTGAGGCAATAAACTGAAAGTGAGGGAATAAATACCACTGAATGAATGAACTGGATCAAAGAAGAGGGGAAAAAAAAAGAAAAATCCCTTTACCTAAATAAATAGAACTGTAGACAGTAAGCTCATTGTGGGCAGGAAATGTGTCTATTGTTCTGTTGTACTCTCCCAAGTGCTTAGTACAGTGCTGTGCACACAGTAAGTGCTCAATAAATACGATTGAATGAATGAGTATCATCATACTTACTGGGTGCAGAGCATTGTGCTAAATGAGAGCTCGTTGTGGGCAGGGATTGTCTCTCTTTATTGCTGTATTGTACTTTCCAAAAGCGCTTAGTACTTTGCTCTTCAAATAGTAAGTGCTCAATAAATACAATAGAATGAATGAATACAATTTAACAGAGATGAAAGTCATGTTCCCAGCCCACTCTGAGCTTACAGTCTAGAGGGAGACAGACATTAATGTAAATATATAATTTATAGATATGGATATAAGTGCTCTGGGGTTGAGGGTGGGGTGAATACCAAATGCCCAAAGGTCGCAGATCCAAGCGCTTGGATGCAGAAGGGAGAGGGAGTCGGGGGTGGGGGGGAAGGGAAGAGGGAATATGGGAAGCCCTCTTGGAGGAGATGTGACTTTAATACAGCTTTGAAGGTGGAGAGAGTGGTTGTCTGGCATTTATGGAGGGGGAAGGAGTTCCAGGATAAGGGGAGGATGTGAGAAAGACGAGATCAGGACCTAGGAATCAGAGGCAGTGGGTTCCTTTAACCCTGCCACTTGTGTGTTGTGTGACCTCAGGCAAGTTGCTTCACTTCTCTGTGCCTCAGTGAACTCATCTGTAAAATGGGGATTGAGACTGTGAGCCACACGTGGGACGGGGACTGTGTCTAACCTGATTATCTTGTATGTACTCAAATGCTTAGAACAGGGCTTGGCATTCATTCATTCAATCGTATTTATTGAGCACTTACTGTGTGCAGAGCACTGTACTAAGCGCTTGGGACGTATAAGGTGGCAATATACAGAGACGGTCCCTACCGCTGACTGATCTTCACAGTTCACAAGAACGTGTTTTTTATTCACGTCAACCCGTCAGTACACAGAATGGAACAATGATGTGTAGAAATGCTTTGTTTACTATATGTATTGAAGAAATATCTCTTCTTTACATCTTCTCTTCTCTCGAATCTTTGTTTTCCCCCAGGTTCATTTGAGTTTTCAAGTTTGTGAGACTCATGAAAGGAAATAAACCTCCGGAGCCACCTTTTTTAATGAGGTTTCTCTCCAGTCTTCCTAATGCAACCGGAAATCATCAGGTAGAGTCCATAATCTGGGGAAGGCTTCAGTCTCTTCCTTTGTATAGTCATCCAACCTTTTAGGCACTCTTTGGGTCTGGCCGAGTTCTTCCACTAGATTTCTAACAGAGTAAGCACTTAATTATTATTATTCTTGGGGCCCAGTGAGAAAACTGGTACTAGAGGAGTGGAATGTATGGGCTGGACTGTAGAAGGAAATCAGTGAGGTAAGGAGGAGCTGATGGGGTGCTTTAAAGCCATGGGTAAGGAGTTTGCATTTGATATGGAGGTGGGTGGGCAACCTCTGGAGGTTCTTGCCCTCTCCCAAGCACTTAGTACAGTTCTCTGTATGCGGTAAGTGCTCAAAAAATACAATTGATGATAGTGAAGAAATAATTAGAGAAGCAGTGTGGCTTAGCGGAAAGAGCAAGGTCCTGGGAGTCGGTTCTGATCCCGGCTCTGCCGCTTGTCTGCCCTGTGACCATGGGCAAATCACTTCCTCTGTAACTCATTTACCTCATTTGTAAAATGGGGATTAAGACTGGAAACCCCATGTGGGACAGGGACACAGGGACTGTGTCCAAACTGATTGGCTTGGATCCATCTCAGCACTTAGTACAGTGCCTGGCACATATTAAGCACTTAACAGTCTTTTAGACTGTGAGCCCACTGTTGGGTAGGGACCGTCTCTATATGTTGCCAACTTGCATTTCCCAAGCGCTTAGTACAGTGCTCTGCACACAGTAAGCGCTCAATAAATACGATTGATTGATTGATTAACAAGTACCATAAAAAAATCTTGGAGAACACCAGCAAACTCATTCATTCATCCTGTCAGTCGTATTTATTGCATGCTTATTGCGTGCAGAGCCCTGTACTAAGCTTTCTGAATTCTCATTTCTCTAAATTTATGCTCCTGGCTTTGAACCTTCCAAATTCCTTCTCACATCAGATGCAGGGAATTCATTTTACCTCTGCAGTGAAGAATAATATTAATTTTGGTATTTGATAATCACATACTAGTTTCCAAGCAGTGTAGTAATAATAATAATAATAATTATGGTCTTTGTTAAGCGCTTACTATGTGCCAAGCACTGTTTTAAGTGCTGGGTTAGATACAAGGTAATCAGGTTGCCCCACGTGGGGCTCACAGTCTTAATCCCCATTTTACAGATGAGATGACTGAAGCACAGAGAAGTGAAGTTGCTTGCCCAAGGTCACACAGCAGAGAAGTGGTGGAGCCGGGATTAGAACCCACCTCCTCTGACTCTCAAGCCCATGCTCTTTCCACTAAGCCACGCTGCTTCTCTGACTGCTTCTCTAACTCCACTGTTGCTCACTAAGCATAGTAGATGCAAGATAATTAAATCTATCCAATCCCTGACCCATAAGGGATTCAGTCTAAGTAGGAAGAAAAACAGTTATCGAATCCCCATTTTACAGATGAGGAGACCTGTCCACGTGTTTTGTGTTGTTGTTTGTCTCCCCCTTCTAGACTGTGAGCCCGTTTTTGGGTAGTGACCGTCTCTAGATGTTACCGATTTGTACTTTCCAAGTGCTTAGTACAGTGCTCTGCACATAGTGAGCGCTCAATAAATACGATTGAATGAATGAAAAGTGACTTGCCCAAGGTCCTTTGAGACACAGCATGGTCTAGTGGAGAGAGCTGGGCCTGAGAGTGAGAGTACCTCTGCTCTAATCCCTGCTCTACCAATTGGTTGCTGTGTGACCTTGGGCAAGACACTTAATTTCTCTGTGCCTCAGTTTCCTCAAGAAAATGAAGATTAAATCCTACTCCCTCCTACTTAGACTGTGAACCCCATGTGTGACAGGGACTGTGTCCAATGTGATATACTACATATCTATTCTATTTATTTTATTTTGTTAGTATGTTTGGTTTTGTTCTCTGTCTCCCCCTTTTAGACTGTAAGCCCACTGTTGGGTAGGGACTGTCTCTATATGTTGCCAATTTGTACTTCCCAAGTGCTTAGTACAGTGCTCTGCACATAGTAAGTGCTCAATAAATACAATTGATGATGATGATATACATATCTAAGCAGCATGGCTCAGTGGAAAGAGCATGGGCTTCGGAGTCAGAGGTCATGGGTTCAAATCCTGGCTCAGCCACTTGTCAGCTGTGTGACCTTGGGCAACCCACTTAACTTCTCTGTGCCTCAGTGACCTCATCTGTAAAATGGAGATTAAGACTGTGAGCCCCACGTGGGACAACCTGATCGTCCTGTATCCCCTCGGCGCTTAGAACAGTGCTTCACACATAGTAAGTGCTTAACAAATACCATCACTACCCCAGCATTTACAACAGTGGTTGACACAAAGTAAGGTCTTTAAAAAATACCTTAAAAGAAAAAAAAAGGTCACTAAGCAGGCCCATGGTGGACAGGATTAGAACCCAGTTCTTCTGACTCCCAGGGCTGGGCTCTTTCCGTTAGGTCCCGCTGTGAGCGTAAAAATGGGTCTTTGAGAAGGGCTGACCTACTTCTAAACTTTCCAAATTTTGAAACAGTCACCCTCTATCATTTTTAATAAGGTAAATGCCGGAACACTGTGAGCGAACCTCAAAACATTAGCAACGGAATTGGAGCCTTAATGGGAGGACCACGATTTTGCTAAAAAACAAAAATCCCTTCCTCACACCCCGTGTTCCCACATAAAAATGTCTAAAGGCAACGTTTATAGTGTGAGTCACTGACAATTTGTAAATAGCTTTATTCTGAGTTTTCACAGCAGATTATCTCCAGGATATTTATAAAATAATTTAGCTAGAATGCGTTTAAGTCTTCAGAGTCTATTGAAAGTAATCATGCGCAATATTATTGCACTCCAAAGCCATAACCCGGAGCACCGGTTTTATTCCATATTTTGGATCACAAACCAGGAGGTTTAGAGTTTGTCATAAAAGAGTTAATGAGTAAGATGGGAGGAAGGATGCAGGGTTGAATCTCCATCTGTTAATATCACCCTTGCCAGAGCTCTGCCCAATAACAGAGTCATTTCTCCGGGTCGAAGATGTGAAAACCTGTTGAATTCCTCTTTCCAATCTTCCCAAAGATGCCCTTTAAAAATCCATTTGGTTGAGAGGTGACAGGTCTCATCTGCTTTGTAAACCTGCTGAGAAAATAGGGATTGCCTGTAGATGAAGTTATTAAAATGTATCAGTCTGAAAGCATAAACCTTGAACATTGGTGGCAGAGCCTAAAATAAGATTTTATCCACGGCAACATAGAGGTTTTCGAGAGGTACTATTTTCACATGGAAAATTGCTGTTTATTTGACGCTTTTGCCAACTTGTAGACAATATTAATGAAAATATTTTGCATTTCACTTGCATTGTTCTTAAGCATTGTCAAGCATTGTCTGCCATTCGGCAGAATAAAAAACAAAACAAAAACATCACCAGGTACTATAGATAGCCGAGTACTCAAAAGACTGATGCTGTTTATTGAGCTTTTACTGTGTGCAGCACTTAGGGGATGGCAATACATCAGAGTTCCTAGATACCTTCCCTGCTCACAGTGAGCTTGCAGTCTAGGGAAACTGCAGGGTGTAGCAGATAGAGAACAGGCCTGGGAGCAGGTCATGGGTTCTAATCCTGGCTCCTCCACTTGTCTGCTGTGTGACCTTGGACAAGTCGCTTCTGAGGCACTTTTCTGTGCCTCAGTTCCTTCTTCTGGAAAATGGGGATGAAGATTGTGAGCTCCAAGGCGGACAGGGAGTCTATCCAACCCGATTTGCTTGTATCCACCCCTAAGTGCTAAGTACAGTGCCTGATGCATAGTAAGCGTTTAACAAGTACTACAATTATTATTCTTATTTTTAGATGGGGTGACATGGAAGGCCCCACTTTTCCTCACCTCCCACCTCTTCTGCTTAACCCTATTTTGGTGCCATAGCACTTATGTATATATCTGTAATTTTATTTATTTGCATTAATGTCTGTCTGTCTACCCCCCTCTAGACTGTAAGCTCATTCGGGGCAGGGAAGGTCACTGTTTATTGTTGTATTGTACTTTCCCAAGACCTTAGTACAGTGCTCTGCACACAGTAAACACTTATTAAATATGAATGAATGTTTACTGTGTCTGTCTTTTTAGTCACATCCATTTACGTGAATTAAAATGTCATCAAAAGTAGCAGCAGAATCGGGAATGATATTTATGTAATATTGTACCTCACTGTTGCCCTACATCAGGGGCAGAAGTCATTGGTAAGAAATATTTATTGAGCAGCTACTCTATGTAGAACACTGAGTTAGATGTTGAAATCTGGGGATTTGGAGGTCTGTTTCCATTATGGAAGAGAACTGTCATTTTTCTTTACCA
Source organism: Tachyglossus aculeatus (assembly GCF_015852505.1). Taxonomy (NCBI): domain Eukaryota; kingdom Metazoa; phylum Chordata; class Mammalia; order Monotremata; family Tachyglossidae; genus Tachyglossus; species Tachyglossus aculeatus. The sequence continues at coordinate 10,555,397 of NC_052070.1, forward strand.
TCGTAGTTCTTTATCAGCTTGGTTTTATCTGAGTCTACCTTAGGCCAGGGTGAGTTTCTAGATGATAGTAATTGTGGTATTTAAGTGCTTACAATGTGCCAGGCACTGTTCAAAGCAGTGGAGTAGATACCAGGTATTCAGGTTGGACACAGTCCCTGTCCCACATGAGGATCACAGTCTTAATCCCTATTTTACAGGTGAGGTAACTGAGGCCCAGAGAAGTGAAGTGACTTGGCCGAGGTCACACAGCAGACATGTGGCAGAGCCAGGATTTGAACCCAGGGCTTTCTGATTCCCAGGCCCGGGCTCTTTACACTAGGCCATTCTGCTCCATGAGAAGCGGCTAGGCTGTTAATGAAATGTGTCTGTTATATTGCTCTATTGTAACACTTCCAAACGCTTAGTCCAGTGCTCTGCACAAAGTAAGTGCTCAATAAATACCATTGATTGACTGACTGATTTGGATCTAGCACAGGCTGGGAAGTCAGGACACCTGGCTTCTAATCCCAGCCCTGCCACTTCAATCAACCAAGCAATCAATCAATAGAATTTATTGAGCTCTTGTTGTGGGCAGGGCACTGTAATAATAATAATAATGATGTTGGTATTTGTTAAGCGCTTACTATGTGCCAAGCACTGTTCTAAGCGCTGGAGGGTTACAAGGCAATCAAGGTTGTCCCACGTGGGGCTCACAGTCTTAATCCCCCTTTTACAGATGAGGGAATTGAGGCCCAGAGAAGTGAAGTGACTTGCCCAGAGTCACACAGCTGACAAGTGGTGGAGGCAGGATTAGAACCCATGACCTCTGACTCCCAAGCCCGGGCTCTTTCCACTGAGCCACTCTGCTTCTCTAAGTGCTTCTCACTGTACTAAGCACTTGAGACAGCACGGCACAAGATAACAGACATGGCCCCTGCCCACAGTGAGCTTGCAGTCTAGAGGGGCACTTTGGCTGGATGTTAACTTCTCTGGGCCTCAGTTTCTTCATCTGTAAAATGGCAATAAATGAGCTGCTCTCTTTCCCTCTTAGATGGTGAGCCCTGTATGGCACCGGGACTATGTCAGATGTAAGTAACTAGCATCTGATTATCTGGTATCTACCTCAGCATTTAGTACAGTGCCTGACACGTAGTAAACGTTTAATAAATACCATAAAGTACTCTCAGTAAGTTTAAATTAGCTCCCTTTGGCCACGATAGTTCTCCATCCAAATTAAATTATCTGTTGCTGCTAGGGGACTTCAGAAAATCATCTGTTCATTCATTCAATCATATTTATTAAGTGCTTCCCGTGTGCAGAGCACTGTACTAAGCACTTGGGAAAGAACAATACAACAATAAACAACGATAGTCCCTGCCCACCCCAAGCTCACAGTTTAGAGAGCCATTCTGTTTTTCTTTTGCTGGTTAGAAGCAGATTGGCTTGCATGACTAAACTAGGGATAATTTTCACAGTTCCCAGACTTATAGTGGCCTTCCCAAACTTCCAAGTACCAACTTGAGAAACAAGCCATGAACTAGAAACTGTATGTCCGCCTACCTCCTGACCACTGTAATCATAGTTTCCTTTTCTCAGTAAAATATTTTGACTCAGTTCTGGGTCCCCTTTTATTCTCCATCTACACCCACTCTCTTGGAGAACTCATTCACTCCCATGGCTTCAATTATCACTTCTCTGCGGATGATTCCCAAATCTCCATCTCCAGCCCTGATCTCTCTCTCTCTCTCTCTCTCTCCAGTCCCGCATTTCCTCCTGCCTTCCAAGACATCTCTACTTGGATGTCCTCCCGTTCCCTCAAATTTAGCATGTCCAAAACTTGCTTATTTTCACAAGACTAACCTGTCCTTCCTGTGACTTTCACATCACTGTAGATGGCTTTTAGACTGTGAGCCCACTGTTGGGTAGGGACTGTCTCTATATGTTGCCAATTTGTACTTCCCAAGCGGTTAGTACACTGCTCTGCACACAGTAAGCGCTCAATAAATACGATTGATGATGATGATGATGGCACCACCATCCAGCCTGTAAGCTTGGCGTTATCCTTGACTCCTCTCTGTCATTCAACCCACGTATTCAGTCTGTCACCAAATCCTGTTGGTCCCTCCTTCAAAACATCCCTAGAGTCCACCTCTTCCTCTCCATCCATGTTAATAATAATAATAATAATAATAATAATGATAATAACGATGGTATTTGTTAAACCCTTAGTAAGTAGAAAGCACTGTTCAAGCACGGGGGAGGTTACAAGGTGATCAGGATGGAGGCCTTCCCAGACTGAGCCCCTTCCTTCCTCTCCCCCTCGCCCCCCTCTCCATCCCCCCCATCTTACCTCCTTCCCTTCCCCACAGCACCTGTTTATATGTGTATATGTTTGTACATATTTGTTACTCTATTTACTTATTTATTTATTTTACTTGTACATACCTATTCTATTTATTTTATTTTGTTAGTATGTTTGGTTTTGTTCTCTGTCTCCCCCTTTTAGACTGTGAGCCCACTGTTGGGTAGGGACTGTCTCTATATGTTGCCAACTTGTACTTCCCAAGCGCTTAGTACAGTGCTCTGCACACAGTAAGCGCTCAATAAATACGATTGATGATGATGATGATGATGATCAGGTTGTCTCATGGCAGGGTCACAGTCTTCATCTCCATTTTACAGATGAGGTAACTGAGGCACAGAGAAGTTAAGTGACTTGCCCAAAGTCACACAGCTGACAGTTGGCAGAGCTGGGATTTGAACCCATGACTCTGACTCCAAAGCCCATGCTCTTTCCACTGAGCCATGCTGCTTCAATCACTCATCCTATTCTGCCTAGATTACTGCATCAGCCTCCTCGCTGACCTCCCAGCCTCCTGTCTCTCCCCACTCCAGTCCACACTTCACTCTGCTGCCTGCATCATTTTTCTACAAAAACATTTAGGACTCATCAAAAAATTCCTCAAAAAACTCCAGTGGTTGCCCATCCACTCCTGCAGAAAACAAAAACTCCTCACCACTGGCTTTAAAGCAGTCCACCACCTTGCCCTTTCTTACCTCACTTTGCTACTCTCCTACTACCCAGCCCATACACTTTGCTCCTCTAGCGCTAACCTTCTCACTGTGCCTCCATAATAATAATTGTGTTGGTATTTGTTAAGCACTTACTATGTGCCCAGCACTGTTCTAAGCGCTGGGGTAGATACAAGGTCATCATGTTGTCCCATGAGGGGCTCACAGTCTTCACCCCCATTTTACAAATGAGGTCACTGAGGCCCAGAGAAGTGAAGTGACTGGCCTGAAGTCACACAGCTGACTAGTGGCAGAGCTGGGATTAGATGCTGTGACCTCTGACTCCCAAGCCCGGGCTCTTTCCACTAAACCACGCTGCTTCTCCATCTTACCTGATTCGCCGCCGAACCCTCGCCCACGCCCTGCCTCTGGCCTGTAAACACCCTCTCTCTTCAAATCCTACAGACAATGACTCTCCCCCTTCTTCAAAGCCTTACTGAAGGCCCATCTCCTCCAAGAGGCCTTCCCCGATTAAGCCCTGCCTTTCCTCTTCTCCCGCTCCCTTCTGAGTCCCCCGATTTGCTCTCTTTGCTCTTCCCCAGCCCCACAACACTTATGTCTGTTCCTGTCATTTATTTACATTTATTTACATTATTTACATTTATTTACATTTTATTTACATTATTTACATTTATTTCCATTTATTTACATTTACATTAATTTACATCCCCCGGGCCTGGAATGCCCTCCCTCTGCCCATCCGCCAAGCTAGCTCTCTTCCTCCCTTCAAGGCCCTGCTGAGAGCTCACCTCCTCCAGGAGGCCTTCCCAGACTGAGCCCCTTCCTTCCTCTCCCCCTCGTCCCCCTCTCCATCCCCCCATCTTACCTCCTTCCCTTCCCCACAGCACCTGTATATATGTATATATGTTTGTACATATTTATTACTCTATTTATTTATAAATTTATTTTACTTGTACATATCTATTCAATTTATTTTATTTTGTTAGTATGTTTAGTTTTGTTCTCTGTCTCCCCCTTTTAGACTGTGAGCCCACTGTTGGGTAGGGACTGTCTCTATATGTTGCCAATTTGTACTTCCCAAGCGCTTAGTACAGTGCTCTGCACATAGTAAGCGCTCAATAAATGCAATTGATGATGTCATTTATTTACATGTATTAATATCTGTCTCCCCACCTCTAGAACATAAGCTCTTTGTGGATGGGGAATGTGTCTAATTGTTGCTGTACTCTCCCAAGCGCTTAGTAAAGTGTGCTGCACACTGTAAGCACTTAATAAATGATCTAATGAATGAATTAATTTTATAGTTTTATTCAACTGTAGGCTCACTGCGGGCAGGGACTGTGTCTACCGACTGTAATATTGAGAAGCAGCATGGTATAGTGGACAGAGCATGGACTTGGGAGATAGAAGGTCATGGGTTCTAGTCCCACTCCTCCACTTGTCTGCTGTGTGACCTTGGGTAAGTCACTTCTCTTATCTGGGCCTCAGTGGCCTCATCTGTAAAATGGGGATTGAGACTGTGAGCCTCATGCGGGACAGGGACTGTGTCTACCCGATTTGCTTGCTGGATACCACAGAGTTTAGTACAGTGCCTGGCACATCATCATCATCATCATCATCAATCGTATTTATTGAGCGCTTACTGTGTGCAAAGCACTGTACTAAGCGCTTGGGAAGTACAAGTTGGCAACATATAAAGACAATCAATCAATCAATCGTATTTATTGAGCGCTTACTGTGTGCACAGCACTGTACTAAGTGTTTGGAAAGTCCAACTTAGAAACATATAGAGACGGTCCCTACCCAACAGTGGGCATAATATCATAATCATATCGTTATATTGAACTCTCCCAAGCAGTTGGTATAGTACCCTGCGTACAATAAGGACTCAATAAATACGACTGATTATGCCTTTTGTATTTCAGGTTTTATTATGTAAATGTTTTGCACAGTGTGAAAGTTTTTGCAGTGCAGACACCTGCCTGCTGTGCCTTTGAAATTAACGCGAAGCATTGCAGAGTTAATTGAAGTTTTATAGAAGAGTTATTAACATTTGAGTTTCAGGATTGCAAATAGTTTTACTGGGCTATACAATCAAATCACTCAATCAGTGGTATTTGAGTGCTTTCTGTGTGCGGAGCACTGTTCTAAGCACTTGGGTGAATACAATATAACAGAGTGAGTAGACACGTTCCCTGCCCATAATGAGCTTACATTCATTCAATTGTATTTATTGAGCACTTACTGTGTGTAGAGCACTCTACTAAGCCCTTACAGTCTAAAGGGGGAGACACACATGAATGTAAATAAAGAAATTATGGCTATCAACCAATCAATGGTATTTATTGAGCGCTTACTATGGGCAGAGCACTGGACTACATGGATATGTTCATATGAGAAGCAGCGTGGCTTAGTGGAAAGAGCCCAGGCTTGGGAGTCAGAGGACAAGGGTTCTAATCCTGATTCCGCCACTTGTCTGCTGTGTGACCTTGGGCAAGTTACTTCACCTCTCTGTACCTCAATCACCTCATCTGTAAAATGTGTGAGCCCCACGTGGGACAACCTGATTACCCTGTATGTACGTCAGCACTTAGAACAGTGCTTGGCACATAGTAAGTGCTTAACAAATACCATCATTATCTTCTAGACTGTGAGCCCACTGTGGACACAGATTGCCTCTATTTGTTGCTGAATTGTGCTTTCCAAGCACTTAGTACAGTGCTCGGCACACAGTAAGCGCTCAATAAATATGATTGAATGAATTAAGGGCTGCGGGGCTGAGGGACGGGTGAATAAAGGGGAGCCAATCCAAGTTCAAGGGCGACGCAGAAGGAAGTGGGAGGAGAAGAAATGAGGGCTTAGTCGGGGAAGGCCCCTTGGAGGAGGTGTGTCATCTGAATGATGAAATAGTCGATTGTGTTCTAATTAGTTGATCAGTCAAGGAGTGGTATTTATTGAGTGCTTACTATGTGCAGAGCACTCAATCTTCTTGTTTATGGCCTCCAGAGTTGTTGGTCAGTAGGATGTGACTGTTGCTGAAATTAGAATAATCGAAACTACAGTGTTTAAGTGCTTACTATGTGCCAAACATTCTTCTAATTGCTGGGGTAGATACAAACTAGTCAGGTCAGACACAGTCCCTGCCCCACAGGATAATAATAATAATAATTGTGGTATTTGTTAAGTGTTTGTCATTCATGCATTCAATCGTCTTTATTGAGCACTTACTGTGTGCAGAGCACTGTACTAAGCTCTTGGGAAGTACAATGTGGCAACATACAGAGACGGTCCCTACCCAACAATGGGCTCACAGTCTAGAAGCCAGGCACTGTACTAATCACTGCTGCGGGAGGGGGAATATAAGCAAATCAGGGAGGATACAGCGCTTAGTACAGTGCTCTGCACACAGTAAGCGCTCAATAAATATGATTGAATGAATGAATACAAGGTGATCAGATTGTCCCATGTGGGGCTCCCAGTCTTCATCCCCATTTTTACAGATGAGGTAACTAGGGCACAGAGAAGTGAAGTGACTTGCCCAAAGGCACACAGCAGACAAGTGGCGGAGCCGGGATTTGAACCCATGACCTCTGACTCCGAAGCCCAGGCTCTTTCCACTAAGCCACGCTGCTGTGTGCCAGGAAATGTACAAGGTGCCAGGAAATGTACAAGCTAAATCAGGTTGGACACAGTCCATGTCCCATATGGGGCTCACACTCTTAATACCCATTTTATTGTGGGAGAAATCACTTTATGCCTCAGTTTCCTCATCTGGAAAACAGAGATAAAATGCTCCCCACCTCTGTCTTAGACTAGGAGGTCCATGTGGGGCAAGGACTGTAAGCTCCTTGTGGGCTGGGATTGTGTCCGCTTATTGTTGTATTGTACTCCTCCAATGCTTAGTACAGGGCTCTGCACAGTAAGCGGTCAGTAAATATAACTGAATGAATGAGTGAATTTTCAATATTAATGGATAGATTTCTGGTCCGTAATTTATTTACCACGATCATTCACCAGCCCCATACTCTTTCAGCTAGGTCACGCTACTTGTCTTCTATTAACAATGTTTTAGAGACGACCCCGAGAGCTTTGGGAAAGAATCCAAGACTTAACCTGGAACAGATTGAGCCGAATTCTGTCCCTACAATTTTCCCAACAGACATGTCGGATTGGTTTGATTAATGAGGGGCCCGTGGCTTAATCGGTGATCTTACTGTTTTACATTCAACGATTGTCCTGTTGGGCGATAAGAGACGTGCGCACTACGGAGTATGTATGAGAATTTAATTCCTGAAGGAGGGCACGGTGTACACCTGAGACATCAATCTGTGTCACGTTGTACTGGGGAAAAAACAGAATTTGTTGCTGAATCTCCACAGACAGTAAGTCTGTCCCATGTGGGGTTAAACGGTCTAAGTAGGTAAAAGAACCGAGATTGAACCCCCTTTTTCAGGTGGGGGAACTGAGGCCCAGAAGAGTGACCAAGCCCTCCTTTCCTCTTCTCCCACTCCCTTCTGTGTCACCCTGACCTTTCCTTTATTTAGAGAAACAGTGTGGCTCAGTGGAAAGATCACAGGCTTGGGAGTCGAAGGTCATGGGTTCTAATTCCCGGTCTGCCGTTTGTCAGCTGTGTGACTTTGGGCAATTCACTTCACTTCTCTGGGCCTCAGTTCCCCCATCTGTAAAATGGAGATTAAGACTGTGAGCCCCTCGTGGGACAACCTGATTACTTTTTATCCTCCCAGTGCTTAGAAAGGTGCTTGGCACATAGTAAGCGCTTAACAAATACCATTATTATTATTATTATTGTTATTTATCCCCCCTCCCAGCCCCACAGCACTTATGTCCTTATATCTCATTTATTTATGTGTATTAATGTCTGTCTCCCCATCTAGACTGTAAGCTCACTGTGGGCAGGGAATGAGTCTGGTTATTGTTGAATTGTCCTCTCCCAAGCACTCAGTACAGTGCTCTGCACACATTAAGCACTTAGTAAATATAATTGGACTGACTGATTCAAGTGACTTGCCCAAGGTCACACAGCTGACAAGTGGGAGAGTTGGAATTAGAACCCAGATCTTCTGACCCTCAGGTCTGTGATCTTTCCACTAGACCACACTGCTTCTCTTCTTTACAGAGGAATCCATTCCACTGGAGCTGATGTCTACCCTGGCCACCCTAACCTAATAATAATAATAATAGTGGCATTTGTTAAGAGCTTACACTGTACCCGACACTGTACTAAACGCTGGGGTGGGTACAAGTAAATTGGGTTGGATGCAGTCCCTGTCCCACACGGGGCACCCAGTCTCAATATCCATTTTACAGATGAGGTAACTGAGGCCCAGAGAAATGAAGTGACTTGCCCAAGGTCATACAGGAGATGAGTAGAGGAGCCAGGATTAGAACTCATGACTTTCTGACTCCCGTGCCTGTGCTCTATCCACTATGCCATGCTGCTTCTAGAATCAGCATGGCTCAGTGGAAAAGAGCCCGGGCTTTGGAGTCAGAGGTCATGGGTTCAAACCCCGGCTCTGCCAATTGTCAGCTGTGTGACTTTGGGCAAGTCACTTAACTTCTCTGTGCCTCAATTACCTCATCTGTAAAATGGGGATTAAGACTGCGAGCCCCACGTGGGACAACCTGGTCACCTTGTAACCTCTTCAGCACTTAGAACAGTGCTTTGCACATAATAAGCGCTTAATAAATGCCATCATTATTATTATTATTCTAGACTGTGAGCCCGTTGTTGAGTAGGGACTGTCTCTATCTGTTGCTGAATTGTACTTTCCAAGCGCTTAGTACACTGCTCTGCACACAGTAAATGCTCAATAAATATGATTGAAGGAATGTTTCCACCTCTTTCCACCCTCATCCCTCCATGTTTCATGAAGAAGTCATGTGCATAGATTGGGGCCCACGGGGGTGGGAAACTCAAGTTTTGACTTGATTAGCCCACAATAATTGATTAGCCTCAGCAATAATCTGACTCGCCTCCATCACCACTAGCCTCAGTAGATTGAATTCCGGTGTTGTGGGCGGGAACGTGTCTCCCAATTCTGTTGGACGTGATAATGTACAACTTTCTAGGTGGTGAGCCCATTGTTGGGTAGGGACCGTCTCTATCTGTTGTCGATTTAGACTTCTCAAGCGCTTAATACAGTGCTCTGTCCACAGTAAGCGCTCAATAAATACGATTGAATGAATGAATAATGTGTGCATAATAATAGTAGTAATTATGGTACTTGTTCATTCATTCATTCATTGTCATATTTATTGAGCGCTTACTGTGTGCAGAGCGCTGTACTAAGCGCTTGGGAAGTACAAGTTGGCAACATATAGAGACGGTCCCTACCCAACAGTGGGCTCACAGTCTAGAAGGGGGAGACAACAAAACAAAACATATTAACAAAATAAAATAAATAGAATAAATATGTACAAGTAAAATAAATAGAGTAATAAATATGTACAAACATATATACAGGTGCTGTGGGGAGGGGAAGGAGGTAAGGCGGGGGAGTTCTTACTATGGGCCAGGCACTGTACTAAGTGCTGGGCTGGTTACAAGCAATAGGGATTGGACACAGTCCCTGTCCCACATGGGGATCAGAGTCTTAATCCTCATTTTATAGATGAGGTAATGGAGGCCCAGAGAAGTCAAGTGACCTGTCCAAGGTCACACAGCAGGCAAGTGGCAGAGCTGGGATTAGAACCCATGACCTGTGACCCCTGGGTCCATGCTCTAGCCACCACACCCTGCTGCTTCTCTGAATGAGAAATGAAAGAACTGGGAGAAGCAATGTGGCTTAGAGGATAGAACACAGATCTGGGGGTCAGAAGGACCTGGGTTCTCATCCTGGCTTTGCCACCTGTCTGCTGTGTGACCTTGGGCAAGTCACTTCACTTCTCTGGGACTCAGTTTCCTCACCTGTAAAATGGGAATAAATACCGGGAGTCTCACGTGGGACAGGGACTGTGTCCGACTTGATTATCCTTTATCTACCCCAGCATAGGTACAGTTTAGTACAGTTCCTGACGTGGTCAGCACTTAACAAATACCACAAAAATAGTTGCCTTGCATTTTTTAACAGAAAAATATATTTGTAACTGGTTATTATACTACTCTCCCAAGCAATACAGTGCTCTGCACATGGTAAGCACTCAAGAAATACAAATGATTGATTGGTTATTATGCATAGCCATATGGAAATTTGGTGCCATGAAAAATTGTGCAGGCAGAAAATAGATGGTTCAAGAGGAGCTTGGATGACATCATGGATGACAAGGTCCTTTATAGAGAAGCAGCATGGCTCAGTGGAAAAGAGCCCGGGCTTTGGAGTCAGAGGTCATGGGTTCAAATCCCGGGTCTGCCAATTGTCAGCTGTGTGACTTTGGGTGAGTCACTTAACTTCTCTGTGCCTCAGCTACCTCACCTGTAAAATGGGGATTAAGACTGTGATCCCCCCGTGGGACAACCTGATCACCTTGTAACCTCCCCAGCACTTAGAACAGTGCTTTGCACATAGTAAGCGCTTAATAAATGCCATCAATAGTATTACAGATTACTCGAGGAAACTTAGGGATGAATAATAGTAATAATAATGTTGGTATTAAGTGCTTACTATGTGCCAAGCACTGTTCTAAGCACTGGGGTAGATACAAGGTAATCAGGTTGTCCCACGTGGGGCTCACAGTCTTCATCCCCATTTTACAGATGAGGAAACTGAGGCACAGAGAAGTGAAGTGCCTTCATTCAGTCGTATTTATTGAGCGCTTACTGTGTGCAGAGCACTGTACTAAGCGCTTGGGAAGTACAAGTTGGGACTTGCCCAAAGCCCACTGTTGGGAAGGGACCGTCTCTATATGTTGCCAACTTGTACTTCCCGAGCGCTTAGTACAGTGCTCTGCACACAGTAAGCGCTCAATAAATACAATTGATTGATTGATTGATTGAGGAAGCCGGGATGAGAAGTCAGAGATGTTCTACTGAGTGTCTCCAACCGTTAGAGCACATGTTGAGGGATGACGAGGTAGAGGAGGGTAATCTACAAGAAGCAGCATGGCCTAGAGAAAAGATCCCAAGCCTGGGAGTCAGAAGACCTGGGTTCTAATCCTGGCTCTGTCGTGTATCTGCTGTGTGACCTGGGACGAGTCACCTTACTTCTCTGGGCCTCAGTTCCCTCATCTGTAAAATGGGGATTCAGTACCTTTTCTCCCTCCCCTTAGACCGAGCTCCATGAAGGACAGGGACTGTGTCCAACCTAATTACCTTGCATCTATCCCGGCACTTAGTACAGTGCTTGACATATAGTAAACGCTTAAATAATTCCCCCAAGACCTCTCCAGTTGTTATGGCCAGAGGCAAAATACTGATTCAATCCATAAATTTCATTTCTTATATTCTCACACTCCTTTGATTTTTATGTGCATTTCACCGTCCAGATGACTTAATATCGGTGCAATTTCTTCTACCAATTTCAATCATATAAAGAAAATAATGAAAGTCAGGGGTCTTCTGCTGTCTTTGAAATTCTCTGATTTGCAGCATTTTTAGAAGTCTGAGATTGTCATTCAATCCTAGTTGAAGAGTTGGGTGAAATAGGGTTAAGTGGAGCTTGACAAATTCAGACTGTCCCTAAAAGTGCAAATATCAAGCTTTCCCCTAAAGTTTCACTTCTAAAATCAAAATATTCAGGTCATGTTTCCCCGCTCCTCAAGAAACTCCATCCACCTCTGCATCAAAAAAAATCTCCTCACCATTGCCTTTAAGAAGCAGCATGGCTCAGTGGAAAAAGCCTGAGCTTTGGAGTCAGAGGTCATGAGTTTGAATCCTGGCTCCACCAATTGTCAGCTGTGTGACTTTGGGCAAGTCACTTAACTTTGTGCCTCAGTTACCTCATCTGTAAAGTGGGGATTAAAACTGTGAGCCCCCCGTGGGACAACCTGATTACCTTGTAACCTCCCCAGTGTTTTTTTTTTTTAAAATGGCATTTATTAAGCACTTGCTATGTGCAAAGTACTGTTCTAAGCGCTGGGGAGGTTACAAGGTGATCAGGTTGTCCCACGGGGGGCTCACAGTCTTAATCCCCATTTTACAGGTGAGGTAACTGAGGTACAGAGAAGTTAAGTGACTTGCCCAAAGTCACACAGCAGACAAGCTTGGCACATAGTAAGCGCCTAACATATACCATTATTATTATTATTATTATTTAAAGCAGTCTGTCATCCAGCCTCCTCCTCCCTCACCTCGCTACCCTGCTACTCCAATCCATCCCTCACACTTTGCTCCTTAAATGCCAACCTTCTCACCTTACTTCAGTCTTGTCTATCTCACCACCGACCCCTTGTCCATGTCGAGCCTCTGGTCTGGAACACCCTTGCTCCTCAAATCCGACAGATAATGATTCTCCTACTCCTTCAAAGCCTTATTGAAGGCCCATCTCCTCCGAGAGGCCTTCCCTGACTAAGCTCTCCTTTCGTCTTCTTCCCCTCCCTTCTGCGTCGACCCGACTTGCACCCTTTATTCATTCCCCATCCCAGCCCCGCAGCACATAAAAACAGAGCAGAATTTGATAATTGTGGAAAGAGGATGGTTGGGCTCAGGGTCTTGATTTTACCCCCTTCTCTTACACTGTCCCCCTCTCTTGGGCTGTTTATAGGCCTGCTCTTTTACCTCAAAACAGGGAAGCCACAAGTACTGCTGAGCGGGCAAACTTCCCTAATCTTTTTTCCTGAGATTCCATCTTGTTTAATCATCAATCGTATTTATTGAGTGCTTACTGTGTGCCGAGCACTGTACTAAGCGCTTGGGAAGTACAAATTGGCAACATATAGAGACAGTCCCTATCAATGAACAAAGAAGCAGCACAGCTTAGTGGATAAAGTAAGGGCCCAGGAGACAGAAGGACCTGGGTTCTAATTGTGACTCCGCCACTCCTCTGCTTGGACAAGTCACTTCACTTCTCTGGACCTCGGTGACCTCATCTGTAAAACGGGGATGAAGGCTGTGAGTCCCATGGGCTTCAGGGACTGTGTCCGACCCGATTTGCTTGTATCCACCCCAGCGCTTAGGACAGTACCTCGCACATAGTAAGCATTTAACAAATGCCACAATTATTATTATTATTATTGACTCCATCTTAGAAAACTCCATGAGTACTGTGTACTTCTTTCAACCCCCAAGGCCTTAGGAAGCGGTGAATAAGGAGGTAAGCACTCAATTAATACAACTGAATAAAATACGATTGAATAAAAATAATAATATTTGTTAAGCGTTTACTATGTGCCAAGCACTGTTCTAAACACTGGAGTAGAAACAAGGTAATCAGGTTGTCCCATGTGGGGCTCACAGTCTTAATCCCCATTTTCCAGATGAGGTTACTGAGGCACAGAGAAGTTAAGTGACTTGCCCAAAGTCACACAGCTGACAAGGGGCGGAGATTGCTCACCAAGCCTCTCTTATTATCGATCATGATGGACGTCTGAGTGGGAAATCTCTTGCTCATCATCACTCATGGTAGTGACTTTCCTATCATGCATCGTGCCCTCCAATCACGGTCCAACCATGTATAGAGAAACTCTGTATTGTGTGCAGTTGAATTGCCTCGACTAGTAGAGGAAAGTCTTTCTGTTAACCTCTGCTCCATTTATACATTCATTCATTCAATCGTATTTATTGAGCACTTACTGTGTGCAGAGCACTGTACTAAGCACTTGGGACAATAGAACAATAAGCAGACACATTCTCTGCCCACAATGAACGTAGAGTCTCTAGCACCAATAGAAATGTTAGTAGAAAGAAACATCTGTGTTATTCCCACTTGAACTCAATGCAGAGTCTGAAGTTTTTTTCCTTGTAATTAACTTTGATTTATGCCTTGATTGAGAAATCAACGTGGTTTTTGGTATTTATTAAGCATTTATTATGTACCAGGCACTGTACAGAGTGCTGGGACAGTTAAAGTTAGTCAGCCACTTAGAGCTCCCAGTCTTGAGGTAACTGAGGTATAGAGAAGTTAAGTGACTTGCCCAAGGTCACACAACAGACAAGTGGCAGAGTCAGGATTAGAACCCAGGCCTAGGGTTTTTCCACTAGGCTGTGTTGCTTCCCTTGAATATATGATAAGCCATCTAACGTTGGGGCAAACAAAACTGCATCATGGAGCAGAAGACTTTGAGAAGCAGTATGGCCTAATGGAAAGGTTAAGGGCTTGGGAGTCAGAGGACCTGGGATCTAATCCTGAATCTACCAGTTTATGGCATTTATTAAGCACGTACTATGTGCCAGTCACTGTACTTATCACTGGGGTGGATACAAGCAAATCAAGGTGGACACAGTCCCTGTCCCACATGAGGCTCACAGTCTTAATCTGCCCATCCTCCAAGCTAGCTCTCTTCCTCCCTTCAAGGCCCTACTGAGAGCTCACCTCCTCCAGGAGACCTTCCCAGACTGAGCCCCTTCCTTCCTCTCCCCCTCATCCCACTCTCCATCCCCCCATTTACCTCCTTCCCTTCCTCACAGCACCTGTATATATGGATATATGTTTGTACATATTTATTACTCTATTTATTTATTTATTTTACCTGTACATATCTATTCTATTTTATTTTGTCAGTATGCTTGTTTGTTCTCTGTCTCCCCCTTTTAGACTGTGAGCCAACTGTTGGGTAGGGACGGTCTCTATATGTTGCCAACTTGCACTTCCCAAGTGCTTAGTACAGTGCTCTGCACACAGTAAGCGCTCAATAAATATGATTGATTGATTGATTGATTAATCCCCATTTGATAAGTGAGTTAACTGAGGCCCAGAGAAGTAAAGAGACTTGTCCAAGTTTACCCAGGGGACTTATGGTGGAGCCAGAATTAGAACCTACAACCTTCCAACTCCTAGATCCCTGCTCTATCCACTACTCCAAGCTGCTTCAGACACAGTCTTTGTCCCACATGGGGCTCACCAGTCTAAGGGGGAGAGAGAACAGATATTGAATCCCCATTTTACAGATGAGGAAACTGAGGCCTAGAGAAGTGATATGGCTTGTCCAAGGTCACACAGCAGGCAAGTGGTGGAACCGGGAGTAGAACCCAGGTCCTCTGACTCCCAGGCTGGTGCAGCATGGCTCAGTGGAAAGAGCACAGGCTTTGGAGTCAGAGGTCATGGGTTTAAATCCCGACCGCCAATTGTCAGCTGTTTGACTTTGGGCAAGTCACTTAACTTCTCTGGTCCTCAGTTTTCTCATCCGTAAAATGGGGATTAAGACTGTGAGCCCTACATGGGACAACCTGATTACCTTGTATCCCCCCCCCAGTACTTAGAACAATGCTTGGTAGATAGAAAGCGCTTAATAAATGCTATCATTATTAGGCCACTTTTACCTTGCTATCCATCCTAAACCTTTGAAAGATGAGTGGATCAGGAAAAGGAATTTACTTCCCTGTCCTCTCTTCCCCTGTATTTAGGTGACATTCCCTCAGTGAGATGTGTTGACAAGTCTGGTCCACGGAAGAAATGTTAAGGGGAGGGAGTTAATCCCTCTTTTGCCCTTTAGCACGAGTCACCGTATGATCTATGGCTCTGTCCTTAGGCCTCTTAAGGCTGCAGGGCTCAATTTGGCAAATAATAGACTGGTTTTCGCCTTAGGAAGACAAATGGCTACCTTTGTTCGGACACAGAGGAAGAGCTACAACTGCTTCACTGAGTTTCACTATGTTTTTTTCTTTGCTCTGTGGAAAAGTACGGGAGGAGGAAGGCAGAGCAAGGAGTGATGTTCAGTTCGCGGTGTGGCTTGTTGGTGCCCAGACCGAGACAAGACTGTAAATTCCCTGTAGACCGTAAACTGCTTCTAGACTGTAAATTCCCTCTGGAATTCATTCAGTTGTATTTATTGAGTACTTACTGTGTGCAGAACACTGTACTAAGTGCTTGGGAAGTACAAGTCGGCAATTTATAGAGATGGTCCCTAACCACCAACGGGTTCACAGTCTAGAAGCGGGGAGATGTAAGCTCCCTCTAGACTGTAAGCTACCTCTAGATCTAAATTCCCTTTAGACAGGATATTCCCTCTGGACTGAAAGCTCCTCCTACACTGTGAACTCCCTGTAGACTCTAAACTCTCTCTAGACTGTAAATTCCCTCTGGACTGTGAGCTCCCACTAGATTGTAAATTCTCTCTAAATTGTAAATTCCCTCTAAATTGTAAATTCCCTCTAGACTGTAAGCTCCTAGATTGTAAATTCCCTCTAGATTGTAAGCTCCCTCTAGACTTTAAATTCCCTCTGGACTGTAAACTTCCCCTACGCTATACACTCCCTCTGGACTGTAAATTCCCTCTGGAATAATAATATAACAATAATGGCATTTATTAAGCGCTTACTATGTGCAATGCACTGTTCTGAGCACTGGGGAGGTTACAAGGTGATCAGGTTGTCCCACGTGGAGCTCACAGTCTTAATCCCATTTTACAGATGAGGTAACTGAGGCCCAGAGAAGTTAAGCGACTTGCCCAAAGTCACACAGCTTTCAAGTGGCAGAGCTGGGATTTGAACCCGTGACCTCTGACTCCAAAGCCCGGGCTCTTTCCATGGAGCCACGGTGCTTCTCTGCTCCCTCTAGACTGCAGACTCTCTCTAGACTGTAAACTACCTCTAGACCTAAATTCCCCCTAGAATGGATATTCCCTCTGGATGTAAGCTCCTCCTAAATTGTGAACTCCCTGCAGACTCTAAACTTCCCCTACACTGTAAGCTCCCTCTAGACTATAAATTCCCTCTGGACTGTAAACTTCCCCTACACTATACACTCCCTCTACACTGTAAACTCCTTCTGGACTGTAAATTCCCTCTGGAATGTAAACTCCCTCTAGACTGCAGACTCCCTCTAGACTCTAAGCTACCTCTAGACCTAAATTCCCTCTGGAATGGATATTCCCTCTGGATTGTAAATTCCTCCTACACTGTGAACTCCCTGTAGACTGCGAACTTGCCCTACACTGTAAGCTCCCTCTGGACTGTGAACTCTCTCTGCACTGTAAATTCCTTCTGGACTGTGAACTCCCTCTAGACTGTAAAATCCTCCTACACTGTAAACTCTCGGTAGACTAAACTCTTTCTAGACTGTAAATTACCTCTGGATTGTGAGCTCACTCTAGAGTGTAAATTCCCTCTACACTGCAACTCCCCCTGCACTGTAAACTCCCTGTATGTAGACTGTAAATTTCCTCTAGGCTGTAAGCTCCCTCTGGACTGTAAATTAATAATAATAATAATGATGATGACATTTGTTAAGCACTTACTATGTGCCAAGCACTGTTCTAAGCACTGGGGGGGATACAAGGTAATCAGGTTGTCCCACATGGGGCTCACAGTCTTAATCCCCATTTTACACACGAGGTAACTGAAGTCCAGAGGAAACTGTAATTTTCTCTGGACTGTAAGATCCCTCTAAACTGTAAATTTCTCCTCTGGAGAAATTAAGTGACTGGCCCAAAGTCACACAGCTGACAAGTGGCGGAGTGGGAATTAGAACCCATGACCTCTGACTCCCAAGCCCAGGCTCTTTCCACTGGGCCACGCTGCTTCTCTGAGCCATGCTGCTTCTCTAGACTGTCTAAATTCCTATGCACCCTTTAGATTGTAAACTCCCCCAACACCATAAACTCCCCCTAGACTGCAAATTCCCTCAGGAATTGACAGTCTGGTCTAGATTCCGTGCCAGGAATTTTATAGCTAAAATTACAAGCGTATACTCTTCATTGTGATAGCAATGTGTATTCTGCCTTTGAGAAGCAGTAAATCTAGGGGAAACAGTATAGGCTTTGGAGTTTTTGGACCTGGGTTCTAGTCCCAGCTCTGCAAATTACCTACTGTGTGACCTTGGGCAACTCCCTTGACTTCTCTGTGCCTCAGTTTCCTCATCTGCAAATTGGGGATTCAATACCTGTTCTCCTTCCTACTTAGACTGTGAGCCACATTTGGAACAGGAACTACATCTGACCTAATTCACCTGTGCCTACACACTACTACAAACCTAAACACTAGTGCTTAGACCAGTGTTTGACACATTTATTAATAATAATAATAATAATAATAATAATAAATACCATAAAAATCAGCAATGTCTGGGGACTAGTTGTACACTCTTTGAAGACAGGGAATATTATGTCTTGCTTCTGTTGTAAGCTTCCAGCCTATAATCAATCAATCATATTTATTGAGCGCTTATTGTGTACAGAGAACTGTACTAAGTGCTGGGGGATTGTAAACTTCCCTTCTCGACTGTAAGCTCATTGTGAGCAGGGACTGCGTCTACCAACTATGTTGTACCATGCTCTCCCAAGTGCTGCAGTGCTCTGCACCCAGTTAAGTGCTGAATAAATATCGCTGATAGAATATTTGGTTTGTTGAGCGGCAGTGTGGCCTGGGATTAGGGAAGAAGCTTGGGGACAGACGACCTGGCTCTGCCACTTGGCTGCTGTGTGGCCTTGGGCAGGTTGCTTAACCTCTCTCTGCCTTAGTTACCGCATCTGTAAAATGCCTCGCCCCCTCCTACCTCATCTTGGTACTCTCCTATTCCAACCCAGCCCGCACACTTCACTCCTCTATTGCTCACCCTCTCACCATGCCTCAATCTCTATTTTATTTATTTTGTTAATGATGTGCATCTAGCTTTATTTCTATTTATTCTGATGACTTGACACCTGTCCACATGTTTTGTTGTCTGTCTCCCCCTTCTAGACTGTGAGCCCGTTGTTGGGTAGGGACTGTCTCTATATGTTGCCAACTTGTACTTCCCAAGTGCTTAGTACAGAGCTCTGCACATAGTAAGTGCTGAATAAATATGACTGAATGAATGAATGAATCTCATCTATCTTGCCACCGACCTCTCTCCCATGCCCTGCTTCTGGCCTGGAACTCTGTCCCCCCTCAAATCCCACAGACAATGACTCTCCCCTCTTCAAAGTCTTACTGAAGGCCCATTTCCTCCAAGAGGCTTTCCCTCAGCCCCCTGACCTTCCTCTTCTCCCACTCCCTACTGCGTCTCCCCTGACTTGCCCCCTTGGTTCTTCCCCCCGACTCCCAGCCCCACAGAATTCATGTCCATATCTGTCATTTATTCACAGCAGCATTCCTCAGTGGAAAGAGCCCAGGCTTTGGAATCAGAGGTCGTGGTTTCACATTCCTGCTCTGCCAATTGTCAGCAGTGTGACTTTGGGCAAGTCACTTCACTTTTCTGTGCCTCAGTTACCTCATCTGCAAAATGGGGATTAAGACTGTGAGCCCCTCGTGGGGCAATCTGATCACCTTGTAACCTCCCCAGCGCTTAGAACAGTGCTTTGCATATAGTTGGCACTTAATAAATGCCATTATTATTATTATTATTAACATCTGTCTCCCCCCATCAAAACTGTAAGGTTATTGTGGACAGGAATGTGTCTTATATTGTATCATATTTTCCCAAGTGCTTAGTACAGTGCTCTGCATATAGTAAGTGCTCAAAAATACATTTGAATGAATGACTGAATGAATAAAATGGTGATTAAATCCTATTCTCTCCTTCTTAGACTGTGAGCCCCATGCTGGGCAGGGACTGTGTCCAAACTAACAAACTTGTGTCTACCTCTGTGCATAGAATATTGCTTGGAACATACTAAGTGCTTAACAAGTACCATAATTATTATTACTTGCACTAAGCAGAGTCTCGATAAATACCATCAATAGATGATCGAAGGCAGGGACAGCTGAAAATCTTTGCCTCTAGGAATCACTCCTGGAAGATGGAACATTTTCACCAAACTAAAAATAAATTCGAGGGTTTCTGGGCAGAACCCAAAGGAAGTCTCTCAGCTGAGAGACTAGTGAGTGATGTATCTGCGTGGGGAAGGTGGTGAGAGAAATTGCACAAACCCTCCAAAGCCTTCTGGACTTGGTTCTGACCGAGGAAAAAGGGGGTCACGAAGGTTGAGTGGCTAGAGAAGCAGTGTGGCCTAGCAGATAGAGCATGGCCAGGGAGTTAGAAGGACCTGAGTTCTAATTCTGGCTCCGCCACTTGTCTGCTGTGTGACCTTGGGCAAATCACTTCACTTCTCTTTGCCTCAGTTACCTCATCTGTAAAATGGGGATTGAGACTGTGAGACCCATCTGGGGCAGGGACTTCGTTCAGCCTTGTGTCTCCCCCAGTGCTTAGTACAGTGCCTGGCACATAGTAAGCACTTTACAAATACCATAATTATTATTATGGGGAATCTTCAAGGAACATTTCATTCATCATGGGGGGAAGAATCTACTACAGAAGGAGATAAGTCACTGCTTTGACCTCCTAGACAGTCAGTTGTATTTATTGAGCACTTACTGTGTGCAGAGCACTGTACCAAGTGCTTGGGAGAGTATGATATAACCATATAACAGACCCATTCCCTGCCCACAACGAGCTTACAGTCTAGAGAACTGTAGAGGATTGGAAGACTAGAGGAGTCCTAGGGCTGTGTCCACACACAGAAAAGGCCCTGACCATCTGGATCTTCCCAGCCTCGACTTCCCCAAAGCAGCAAGCGATAGCACTTGGAAATCAGAAAAATGGTCCAATTTTAGGACTGCAAAATAACATTCAACTGAGAAACAGTGGAGCCCAGTGGAAAAACCACGGACCCGGGAGTCAGATGACCTAGGTTCAGGAGTGCATCTGTTTATTGTTGTATTGTACTCTCCTCAGTGCTTAGTACAGGGCTTGACACACAGTAAGTGCTCAATAAATATGATTGGCTGACTGACTAATCTTGACTTTACCAATTGCTTCTTGTGTGACTTTGGATAAGTCACTTCCCAGTGCTTAGAATAGTGCTTCACACATAGCGCTTAAAAATGTCATTATTATTATTATTATTCACTCCTCTGTGCCTCAATTTTTCTGTTCTCCTTCCTACTTAGAATGTGAGCCCCATGTGGGATAAGGACTGTGTCCAACCTGATGAAGCTTGTATCTATTCCAGTGCTTAGAACAGTGTTTGTCACATAGTAAGCACTTAACAGCACTTAACAGCATGGCTCAGTGGAAAAGAGCCCGGGCTTTGGAGTCAGAGGTCGTGAATTCAAATCCGGCCTCTGCCACTTGTCAGCTGTGTGACTTTGGGCAAGTCACTTAACTTCTCTGGGCCTCAGTTACCTCATCTGTAAAATGGGGATTTAGACTGTGAGCCCCCTGTGGGACAACCTGATCTCCCTGTAACCTTCCCAGCGCTTAGAACAGTGCTTTGCACATAGTAAGCGCTTAATAAATGTCATCATTATTATTATTAACAAATGCCCTAACCTCCCCCTCCCTCAAAAAATACTGCTTCTGATATAGAGTTCTGTAAAAATCTAACAGTTAGAAAAGGTCAGGGCCTTTCCTGTGTGTGGACACAGCCCTAGGACTCCTCTAGCCCTCTCATCCTCTACAGTTCTCTAGACTGTAAGCTCAATGCGGGCAGGGAATGGGTCTGTCATATGGTTATATCATACTCTCCCAAGCAATTGGTAAAGTGCTCTGCACACAGTGAGCGCTCAATAATAGAATCTAATTTCCTGATCGGTTTAAAGCATATTATACTTTCAGAACATCTCTTGAAATATTGACTCTTCTATATAACTGACATTAGGAGTAGAGTGGCCTAGTGGAAAGAGCCTGGGCTTGGGAATCAGAAGGCCCTAGGTTCTAATCCCAGCTCCTCCCTTTAGTAATAATAATGATAATAATAATAATAATTCTCCACTCAGGGAGAGTTTCCAGTATTCTGTCAGTCTTGACTACGGAGGGAGAGTCAAGCAAAGGCCTAACCATTCCAGTCCTAGCTTGCCCAGTGGCTAGCGAGTGGCAGGAAATCTGCTACAAGTCAAAACTCAACCGTCCTGGGCAGCAGTGGCCTGGGAGAAAGTCGAGGGTGGAAACTCATTTACTGTACAGAAGAAAGCAATGGTAAAACGCTTCCGGATTTTCACTACGAAAACTCTGTGGAACCACTACCAGAATGATTGCAGATGGAGGTGGGGCATTCTGGAAGAGATGTGTCCATGGCTTCACTATGGGTTGGACACTACTCAACAGCATAAAACAACAAATAATATTAATTATGATATTTGTTAGGCACTTACTGTGTGTTGTGCACTGTACTAAGAACTGGGGTGAATACAAGCAAATCGGGTTGGACATAGTCCCTGTTCCACTTAGGGCTCATAGTCTCGATCCCCATTTTACAGATGAAGGAACTGAGGCCCAGAGAAGTGAAGTCACTTGCCCTAGTTGACTCCGCAGACAAGTGGTGGAGCTGGGATTAGAACCCATGACCTTTGACTGCTAGGCCCATGCTCTATCTGTGTGATCTTGGGCAAGTCACTTAACTTCTCAGTGACTCAGTTCCCTCTTCTGTATAGTGGGAATTAAATCCCATTCTCTCTCTTATTTAGACTGTGAGTCCCACAAAGGTCAAGACTATGTCCAACTTGATTACATTGTATCTACGCCAGCACTTAGAACAGTGTTTGACCCATAGTAAGAGCTTAACAAATACCACAAAGACAACCTAATAAATTAATATCCACTTAATAAACAGTCATCTGTAGAAGCTTTGAATTTTTTTTTTCCTTTGTGAGAGAGGGGGCTGCACCTTCTGGGATGGGATTTTTCCGGTCTGATTTTTCCATCTAGACTGTAAGCTTGTTGTGGGCAGGGAATATATTGGACTCTCCCAAACACTTGGTACAGTGTTCTGCGCACAGGAAGTGCTCAATAAATACGATTGACGGAGTTGAGAGTTACCAGTTGCCAACCTAATTTTATATATTCTATATAAAGTCTATGTATGTTGCATTGTGCTCTTCGATGATGGTTGCTGTACCTGGATGTATCAGGATCCATGGAGCCTAGATGTAAAGAAAGGCTGAATTCCTTAGAGTTGAGTTGGTCTTGGCTGGCCAGGGAAACCCCGTCCATCATCATCAATCGTATTTATTGAGCGCTTACTATGTGCAGAGCACTGTACTAAGCGCTTGGGAAGTACAAATTGGCAACATATAGAGACAGTCCCTACCCAACAGTGGGCTCACAGTCTAAAAGGGGAAGACAGAGAACAAAACCAAACATACTAACAAAATAAAATAAATAGAATAGATATGTACAAGTAAAATAGAGTAATAAATATGTACAAACACTATGTCCATCAAACACTATGTCCATCAAATGTCCATCAATATGTCCATCAAACACTACTCCCTACTAGCGCTAGTAGAAATAAACTTACCTCTGACATACCTGCTCCAGTGCAACACAGAGACCGTGATGTCTTTGACAGATCGAATGAGGGAGTCAGAAGACATAAATGATAGAGAAAATAGGTGGAATAAGCAATGATGATCATAACAATAGTAATAATTGTGATACTTGTTAAGTGCTTACTATGTGCCAGCACTGTACTAAGCTTGTGAGCCCCTTGTTGGGTGGGGACCGTCTCTATATGTTGCCAATTTGTACTTCTCTAGCGCTTAGTACGGTGCTCTGCACACAATAAGCGCTCAATAAATACAATTGAATGAATGAATGAGTAGCTAGAAGGTAATCGGGTCGGACACAGTCCCTGTTCCACATACAGTTCACAGTCTAATCCCCGTTTTACAGATGAGTTAACTGAGGCCCAGAGAAGTGAAGTGACTTAAATACCATTATTGCTATTATTCTTATTATTATTGCCCAAAGTCACAAAGCAGACAAGCGGCAGAGCGGGGATTAGAACTCAGATCCTTCTGACTTTCAGGTCTGGGCTCTATCCAGAAAATAGGTTGCAGCATGAGTCTACCAGGAAGAGGTAACCAAACGACTGACTACATAAACAATGAATCAATTGTATTTATTGTTTACTGTGAGCAGAGCACGGGACTAAGCTCTTGTGACAGTACAGTGTAATGGAGTTGGTAGACATGATCCCCATCCATGAGTTTACAGTCTAGAGGAGGAGACAAACATTAATATAAACAAATTCTAGCTAGGGACACAAGTGCCCTGGGGCTGAGTTTGGGATGAATATAGGGTGTAAATCCAAGTGCAAGGGTGACACAGAAGGGGGTGGGAGAAAGAGGAAATGAGGGCTAAATCGGGGAAGTCCTCTTGGAGGACATATGCTTTTAATAATAATAATAGTATTTATTAAGTGCTTACTATGTGCCAAGCACTGTTCTAAGCGCTGAGGGAGATACAAGGTAATCAGGTTGTCCCACATGAGGCTCACAGTCTTACTCCCCATTTCACAGATGAGGCAACTGAGGCACAGAGAAGTTAAGTGACTTGCCCAAAGTCACACAGCTGACAAGTGGCAGAGTCGGAATTAGAACCCATGACCTCTGGCTCCCAAGCCCTTGCTCTTTCCACTGAGCCATGCTGCTTCTCACTAAGCCTTTGACGAAGGGGAGAGTGATTGTCTGGCAGACATGAGAAGCAGCGTGGCCTAGTGGTTAGAACCCAGGGGTCAGAGTCAGGAGGACCTGGGTTCTAATTCTGCCTCTGCCATTTGACTGCTGAGTGAAATTGGGCAAATCGCTTCATGTCTCTGGGCTTCAGCTACCTCATCTGTAAAAGGGGGACAAAAACTGTGAGCCCTCTGTGGGACAGGATCTGTGTCCAAACCAACTATCTTGCAATAATGATAATAATAATGATGGTATTTGTTAAGCGCTTACTATGTGCCAAGCACTGTTCTAAGCACTACTCCAGTACTTAGTACGGGCCCTACCACACACTTAACAAATGCCAAATTATTACTATTATATGAAGAGGGAGGACGATTCAGGCCAGAGGCAGGACGTGAGCGAGAGGTCATCAGTGGCATGTAGCAAGAGCTTAACAAATACCATGAAAAAAATTAAAATCTCCTTTCATGGCCTTCCTGATTTCATAAATTTCCAGGGTTTAGGGGATTAGCAATAGTTTGATCAGTGTTCTCACAGAAAAATATTTGGCCTGTCATTAGACTGATGAGAATATTAATGCCACAACCTCATTTCCTCTTTTACCACTCTCTTCTAATAATAATAACCTTGGCATTTGTTAAGCGCTAACTATGTGCCAGGCATTGTACTAAACGCTGGGTGGATATAAGCAAATCGGGTTGGACACAGTCCCTGTCTCATGTGGGGCTCACAGTCTTAATCCCCATTTTACAGATGAGATTACTGAGGCACAAAGAAGTTAAGTGACTTGCCCAAGGTCACACAGCCCTCAAGAGGCAGAGCGAGAATTGGAACCCAGGACCGCCTGACTCTTAGGCCTGTGGTATATCCGCTATGCCATGCTGCTTCTCTTCTGGGTTGCCCTTGACCTTGAAACTTCACCTTTCATTCATCCTTCCTGCAGCACTTCTGCACACATCATCATTTATTCAATCGTATTTATTGAGCGTTTACTGTTGCAAAGCACTGCACTAAGTGCTTGGGAGAGGACAAAAACAAACAGACACATTCCCTGCCCAGAAGGAGCTCACATTCTAGATTATTCATTTTTTTAAAATGCCGGACATATAACATTCATTTCATTCCCTGAAAAGAAGGCAGAATTTCACAATTTGTTAAATGCCCTTTTTTTAAAAAAATAATGGTATTTATTAAGCCCTTACTGCTTGCCAGGCACTGTACTAGGTTGGACCCAATCCCTGTCCCACATGGGGCTCACAGTCTTACTACCCATTTTACAGATGAGGGAACTAAGGCAGAGAGAAGTGAAGTGACTTGCCCAAGGTCACACAGCAGACAAGTGGAAGAGCTGGTAGAACTTTTGAACATTTCTCCCTTTAGGATATTTTTAGGCGCTGTCATTTATGATCTCTTTTCTCTTTGACGTGGACTCTCGCCACTCGGAAATAGTTGGTCACTCTTGGAACCTTTCTACTAGAATCCGTGGGTAGCAACACCCCGGATTTGTCATATGATTCCCTCGATTGCTTCTCTCATGAATCTTAGAAAAGTTTCTCAAGTGTCAGATAGGGAACTTGATTTATTGAATGTGTTCTCCCTTAGCTGGGTCAAGCTGTCCTGGCTTAATTCTCAGCACTTTAAGGGAAAATAAATATGACCCAAAAGCCCCGTTAGTCTCTCAAATTGCAGTTCTTCAGAGTTTTCTGGGAAAAAAATAATATTCTTTGCTCTGTCAGTGACGAAAATGGAATATCATATATTCATTGCCACCGATAGCAATGAAAGGATAGAAAGTGTGTAGGCGATTGATTCTAGTAAGGTGGCTGTTCATGCGTGAAATATTGAGATTTGAAATAAAGAAATTTGAAATTTTAATTAGGTTTTAAAAGGCTCTTTTAAGTAGGGAAGCCTGTCAGAATGTGGAACAAATAATAATAATGATGGTATTTGTTAAACGCTTACTATGTGCCAAGCACTGTTCTAAGCACTGGGGTGGATCCAAGATAATTAGGTTGTCCCACGTGTGGCTCAGAGTCTCAATCCCCATTTTACAGATGAAGTTAACTGAGGCTCATGGAAGTTCATTCATTCAATCGTATTTATTGAGTGCTTACTGTGTGCAGAGCACTGTACTATGCACTTAGTTAAGTGCCTAAGTGCTTAGTTAAGTGACGTGCCCAAAGTCCCACAGCCGACAAGTGGCAGAGCTGTGATTAGAACCCACCACTCACGGAAGGGAAGCAGGGTGGACTAGCAGATAGAGCCTGGGCCCAGATCTGCCCCAAACCTGCTGTGTGACCTTGGGCAAATCACTTCACCTCACTTTACCTCATCTGTAAACTGGGGATTAAGACTATGAGCCTCATATGGGACAGAGACTGTGTACAACCTGATTAGCTTCTATCTACTCTAGTGCATAGAACAGTGCTTGACCCGTAGTAAGCGCTTAACAAGTACCATAATCATTAATTAATGATTAGCACTTAGAGCAGTGCTTTGCACAATAGTAAGTACTTAATAAATGTCATTATTATTATTATTAATTAATTCAGAACAGTCAGCATCTTTGTGCCGTTTTGAAATCGCTGTATCTCCCCTTTGTAGAAGACATTTTTGACTGCTATTTCCACCAGTAATCCAAAGTGGTCTTTTTTTTATAATGGCATTTATTAAGCACTTACTATGTGCAAGGCACTGTTCTAAGCGCTGGGGGTATACAAGGTGATCAGGTTGTCCCACAGGGGGCTCACAATCTTCACCCCCATTTTACAGATGAGGGAACTGAGGCCCAGAGAAGTGAAGTGACTTGCCCAAAGTCACACAGCTGACAAGTGGCAGAGCCGGGATTCGAACCCATGACCTCCGACTCCAAAGTCCGTGCTCTTTCCACTGAGCCACGCTGCTTCTTGTCTTATGCCATCGAGTCATTTCCGACCCATAGCGACGTCATGGACGCATCTTTCCAAGAACGCCCCACTCTCCATCTGCTATCGTTCCGGTAGTGGATCCAGAGAGTTTTCTTGGTCAAAATCTGGAAGTCTTTGACCATTGCCGCCTTCTGCGCAGTAAACTCGAGTGTCCACCCTCGATTCTCTCCTGTGCTGCTGCTGCCCAGCAAGGGTGAGTTTTGACTTGTAGCAGATTGCCTGCCACTCATTAGCCACTGCCCAAGCTAGGAATGGAATGGGTAGGCCTCTGCTTGACTCTCCCTCCAGTAGCAGAGACTGGTAAAATACTGGAAACTCTCCAGGTGCGATCCTGAGAGGGGAATCCAAAGTGGTAGGAATCAAATTTTCAAAACCAACAATTAGAATTTAATAATAATAATAATGATGATGGTATTTGTTAAGCGCTATGTGCAAAGCACTGTTCTAAGCACTGGGGAGGTTACAAGGTGATCGGGTTGTCCCACGGGGGGCTCACAGTTTTTAATCCCCATTTTACAGATGAGGTAACTGGGGCACAGAGAAGTTAAGTGACTTGCTCAAAGTCACACAGCTGACAGTTGGCGGAGCAGGGATTTGAACCCATGACCTCTGAGTCCAAAGCCCGGGCTCTTTCCACTGAGCCACACTCTTCTCACTTAGGGGGAAGAAACAATTCATGAGGGACGAGTTTTGAACTGGAAGTGGGGGAAAGTCATGGGGAAAGGAATTAACTCCCCAGAGAGAGGAACAATTCTATTTAAATTATGTAGCAATGTAGACTATGGTTTCCTCTCTAAATATACCCTCAGACATTCACCCCGAGGTTAAATTGCACACTACAACCTAGTGCTGTGAGGAGAAAAAAATTCATTTCTTTCACTTGGCTGGAATCAAGTCAAGTGGAAACAAATGGGAATATGGCAGTTTTATAAATAGAGCCTGCTGAATTGGTTCCATTAAGAACAGAACCGACTCAAAATCCCCGCCCCAAACACAAAGTCAGCTAAAGCTCAAGAGTAAATAATATGATTGAATTTAATAGCTAACTAAGGAACAGTCCTTGGCACATGTACTGTTGGTCCCATGATTGGTGGGACATTACATAAAGATTGTGATGTCCTGGAGGTGAACCATCATATTTCTTCTATTTTCTGTTTTGGTTTGTTTTGTTTCATTTCTGTTAAGCACGTACTAGTGCCAGCAACTGTACTAAGTGCTAGGGTAGTTACAAGATAATCAGGTTGGACAGAGTCCTTGGCCCTGACGCAGGTCACATTTTAATTCCCATTTTACAGATGAGGTAACTGAAGAATGGAGAAATGAAGTGACTCACCCAAGGTCACACAGCAGACAAGCGGCAAAACCGGGATTAGGACCCAGGTTCTTCTGATTTCCAGGCCTGTGCTCTATCCATTAGACATCCTCCCAAGTGCTGAAAAAAAATGGTATTTTCTCAGTGCTTACTATAAGCCAGGCACTGTACTAAGTGCTGGGATAGGTACAAGCTAATCAGGTTGGATACAGTCCAGAGCCTATGTGGGGTTCATCATCATCATCAATCGTATTTATTGAGCGCTTACTATGTGCAGAGCATTGTACTAAGCGCTTGGGAAGTACAAATCGGCAACATATAGAAACAGTCCCTACCCAACAGTGGGCTCACAGTCTAAAAGGGGGAGACAGAGAACAAAACCAAACATACTAACAAAATAAAATAAATAGAATAGATATGTACAAATAAAATAAATAGAGTAATAAATATGTACAAACATATATACATATATACAGGTGCTGTGGGGAAGGGAAGGAGGTAAGATGGGGGGATGGAGAGGGGGACGAGGGGGAGAAGAAGGAAGGGGCTCAGTCTGGGAAGGCCTCCTGGAGGAGGTGAGCTCTCAGCAGGGTTCGTAGCCTTAATCCCCATTTTTTCTAGACTTAATCCCCATCTTCTAGACTGTGAGCCCACTGTTTGGTAGGGACTGTCTCTATATGTTGCCAACTTGTACATCCCAAGCGCTTAGTACAGTGCTCTGCACACAGTAAGCGCTCAATAAATATGATTGATTGATTTTTTCGGATGAGGTAACTGAGACAGAGAAGATAACTGACTTGGTACTTAGTACTAGTAAATAGTAATTAAGTAGTTATTTCTACTAACAGCACTCACTTCCTTCTCAGGGTCGCACCTAGAGAGTTTCCAGTCCTCTACTAGTGTTGACTACAGGAGGAAGGGTCAAGCAGAGGCCTATCCATTCCATTTCTAGCTTGGCCCGTGGCTAGCGAGTGGCAGGCAATCTGCTACAAGTCAAGACTCACCCGTGCTGGGCAGCAGCGGCACAGGAGAGAGTCGAGGGCAGAGACTCAAGTTTACTGTGCGGAAAGAGGTAATGATAAACCACCTCTGGATTTTTACCAAGAAAATTCTGTGGATCCACTACCAGAATGATTGCAGATGGAGAGTGGGGTGTTCTGGGAGAGATTCATTCATTCAATCGTATTTACTGTACTTCACTGTACCTCTTTCTCGCCTGTCCCGCCGTCGACCCCCAGCCCACGTCCTCCCCCTGGCCTGGAATGCCCTCCCTCCACACATCCACCGAGCTAGCTCTCTTCCTCCCTTCAAATCCTGAGAGCTCACCTCCTCCAAGAGGCCTTCCCAGACTGAGCCCCCTTTTCCCTCTCCTCCTCCCCATCCCCCAACCTTACCTCCTTCCCCTCTCCACAGCACCTGCATATATGTTTGTACAGATCTATTACTCTATTGTACTTGTACATATTTACTATTCTATTTATTTTATTAATGATGTGCATTTAGCTTTAATCCTACTTGTTCTGACAACTTGACACATGTCCACATGTTTTGTTTTGTTGTCGGTCTCCCCCTTCTAGACTGTGAGCCCGTTGTTGGGAAGGGACCGTCTCTATATGTTGCCGACTTGTACTTCCCAAGCGCTTAGTACAGTGCTCTGCATACAGTAAGCACTCCACAAATACGATTGAATGAATGAATGAATGAATTTATTGAGTGCTTACTGTGTCCATTCATTCATTCAATCATATTTATTGAGCGCTTACTGTGTGCAGAGCACTGTAGTAAGCACTTGGGAAATACAAGTCCGATGCATCCATGATGTCTCTACGGGTCGGAAACAACTCGATGGCACAAGATAAGACAGTGCTTTCTACAGTGCTTGACATATAGTAAGTGCTTAAAAAATACCATTAAAAAAAACCAATTTGCCCAAGATCACATAGCTTACTAGTGTTCTGCACACAGAAAATGCTCAATAAATTTCATCGCTAGTGAAAGGCCCTGATTTGCTCTCTTTGTTCTTCCCCCCTCCCAGCCCCATAGCATTTATGTACATCATCTGTATTTTTATGTATTTGTATTGATGATAGCATTTGTTAAGCATTTACCGTGTGCCAAGCACTGTTCTAAGCACTGATGTCTGTCTTCCCCACTCTAGACTGTAAACCTGTTGTAGGTAGGGAATGTATTTATTGCTGCATTGTACTCTCCCAAGCACTTAGTACAGTGCATTGCACAGAGTAAGTGCTCAGTAAATACGATTGAATGAGTGAATGATGAGAAATGTATTACACAACATATGTTATTGAACGGAAAATATATGTCAATCAATATTATTGCATGCCTCTGTGAGCCCTCTACTAAGCACTTTGAGGTAATGATGATGATGATGGCATTTATTAAGCACTTACTATGTGCAAAGCACTGTTCTAAGCACTGGGGAGGTTCAAGGTGATCAAATAGAGAGTTAGTAGACACAATCCCTCCCCTCAAGGAAAATAAAATCAATTGGGGAGACAGAGGTTAAAATAACTTATGGAGAGGAAGAAGGAAAAGTGGATATGCCCAGGAGTCAGTGTTTTAGTAATCAGATATGTATATTGTGTGTTACACAACAACAACAACACAACAACCTTTGGCAGGTTGTGAGAACACAGGTGTGTACAGGCGTAGAAGTGCTAAAGTGACAATTGTTGAGGGGGAAGGGTGGCAGAGATAATCTAGTGTGTCAATCCTGGGGATATAAACTTTATATAATTTATATATATGCAATGTAACTAGGAGGGAGAATAGGTATTGAATCCCCATTTGGCAGATGAGGGAAATGAGGCACAGAGAAGTTGAGTGACTCGTCCAAGGTCACGCAAGCAGGCAAGTGGCAGAGCTGGGATTAGAACCCAGGTCCTTCGACTTAAGACCGATTTTCTTTCCTGAAGACCACTTTGTTTCACTCAATCAATCAATTTATCGATGGCATTTGTTGAGTGCTCACTGAATGCAGAGCACCCTACTTAACTCCTTGGGAAAGTACAACAGAGTTGGTAGAAAAAATCTCTCCCACAAAGAGTTTACAGTCTACAGAGGGAGACAGACATTAACGTGGATTAGGGGTAGGGGAAATGAGAGAGTATAAATTATAGAAGGACCCTCACTGGGAAGCTGGGAGTTTTTTGAGGTTCTAGCGTTTCTCCAAACTAGATATGAAAATCTCATTAAATTTTAAAGAACGTATTTAATTTAGCTGTGAATACTTTGAAATTGTGTTACTGCTTTTCTGAGACACAATAGCACAGGTTGGTGTTGTATTGCATTTAATTAATATATTGAATGAAAGCCTTTCTTCTGGAGCTTCCTTGTTTCGATGACCTTCCTGGAAAGCGAAAGGGATAAGAGAATAAGTAGGTAATGCACATCACGTGTCAGCGTCTTTTAGGAAAAAGCCTGTGAGTAATTCTCTCCATGGGCTGGAAGCAGGGAGGGTTTGAGTGTCTCTTTTTTAAAACTCCCGGAGTCTTCATTTGAAATGAGGGTGAGGATTTGAGATGGTTTTTGTAATAATGACATTTATTAAGCACTTGCTATGTGCAAAGCACTGTTCTAAGTGCTGAGGAGGTTACAAGGTGATCAGGTTGTCCCACGGGTGGCTCACAGTTTTAATTCCCATTTTACGGATGAGGTAACTGAGGCATAGAGAAGTTAAGTGACTTGCCCAAAGTCACACAGCTGACAATTGGCAGAGCCAGAATTCGAACCCATGACCTCTGACTCCAAAGCCCGGGCTCATGAGGACCAAAGTGGGAAATAGACCTTTAATCTTCCTGACTCTTCTGAAGTTTGTCGATTATGGAGAATGTGAAGCGATAATGCTTTATCTGTCTGCAGAGACTTGTTTGCTTGGCCGGAGGAGGAGTGTCCATTCAGTCGATAAATCGTATTTACTGAGTGCTTAATTCGGGAATTCAGTGCTTAGAACAGTGCTTGGCACAAAGCAAGCTCTTAACAAACACCATTAAAAAAATTCCGGGTACATTTTTGTTGCTTAGCTCATTAATATTCCTCGAGGGCTCATGAGAAGCAGGGTGGCCTAATGGATAGAAGACAGGTCTGGGAGTTAGGAGGGCCTGGATTCTAATCCCAGCTCTGCCACTTGTCTGCTGTGTGACCTTGGGGAAGTCATTTTGCTTGTCTGGGCCTCAGTTATCTCATCTGTGAAATGGGGATTGATAATGTAAGCCCCATGCAGGACGTGGAATGAATCCAAAGTGATTAGCTTATACCTACCTCAGTGCTTAGCCAGTGCCTGGCATAGTAAACACTTAACACATGCCATAAAAAAGGTTATTGTTCGTAGGAAAATAACTCTGAAGCTGGTTCTTAGAGATAATATAATGTCACTCTATTGCATATCAATCAATTAATCAAATTATTTGAGCGCTTACTGTGTTCAAAGTAATAATAATAATAATAATTGGCATTTGTTAAGCGCTTACTATGTGCAAAGCACTGTTCTAAGTGCTGGGGATGATACAGGGTGCTCAGGTTGTCCCAAGTGGGGCTCACAGTCTTAATCCCCATTTTACAGATGAGGGAACTGAGGCCCAGAGAAGTTAAGTGACTTGCCCAGATCACACAGCAGACATATGGCAGAGTCAGGATTCGAATCCATGACCTATGACTCCAAAGCCTGGACTCTTTCCACTGAGCCACACTGCTTCTCTATACATAACTCGGCACTTGGGAGAGTACACTATAACAATATTACGGACACATTCCCTGACCGCAGTGAGCTTGCTTTCTTGAGAATCTTTCAAAATAATTTGTTTTCAGATTGAAAGAACCAAAATAGTTAATTTCCCTTAATGCGGAAGGTTTTTTTTTTGGGTGGGGGGATTAGAAACTCATTTAATTTTCTTTAGAATGTCATGTCATGGTTACTCTAAACTCTACATGGTGAAATGGCTGCTTAATAATGCCTCTTTAATTATTTAGCTCCTCATTTGAGCTGGATCTTCTAATTATGCAAGTAGTGACAGTGAAACTGTTAGCATGTGATGCTTAATGTCAGCCAAGTGCTGACATTATTTCTAGTTCTGCATAATCACACAGAAATCGCTAGTCATTTGCTCACATTCATATGCTCAGCCTGTTTCCTCTGCACTGATGTTATGTCCATTCAAAAGTTAAGACTCTCAGTGTGCTGAAATGAAATACCTTAAACACTCCGGTGAAGTTCTGCACCAAACTCATTCATTTCGAATTAGGGATATTAAAATTCACTGTTGCACAGATGGATGTCTCTAGACTAAATTGAATTTTATATTTGTATTTTGTATTCCTCTAGACTGTAAGCTTAGTGTGGGCAGGGTATATGTCTACCAACTCTGTTGTATTATACTCTCCCAAGTGCTTAGTACTGTGCTCGGTACTAAGTGCTCAATAAATACCACTGAATGATTGATTGAATTGCTTTTTTCTTCCCTGGGCAAATACTGTTGTCATTTTTTATTACTGCTCATTAACAGATAGGCATTCATTCATTCAATTGTATTTACTGAGCACTTACTGTGTGCAGAGCACTGTATTAAGCGCTTGGGAAGTACAAGTTGACAACATATAGAGACGGTCCCTACCCAACAACTGGCTCACAGTCTAGAAGGGGGAGACAGACAACAAAACAAAACATGTGGACAGGTGTCAAGTCATCAGAATAAATAGAAGTAAAGCTAGATGCACAAACTTTTGGGCTGATGTCACTATCTAGACGCTAAGCCCCTCCTAAAGACTGTAAGCCCCTTGAAGGCAGGGATTGTGCTGAAGCACAGATGGTTCAAGCGTCTTAGTACAGTGCTCCAGCACTTAGTACAGCACCCTGGCACTTAGTACAGTGCCGGCACATAGTAAACGCTTAATAAACACCATTATTATTATTTTGATGATGATGACTTTAAAAATCCCAAAGTGATCCCTGCCCTCAAAGAGCTTACACTGTTCTGTGAGAACACTGTACTTTTTTTTAAATGGTTTTTGTCAAGTGCTTAAAACAGTGCCTGGCACATAGTAAGCATTTAACAAATACCATGATAATAATAATAATAACTATTATTATTATTATTATCAGAGAAGCAGCATGGCTCAGTGGAAAGAGTCTGGACTTGGGAGTCAGAGGACGTGAGTTCTAATCCCGACTCCGCCACTTGTCTGCTGTGTGACCTTGGACAAGTCATTTCACTTCTCTGGGCCTCCCTCAGTTACTTCATCTGTAAAATGGGGATGAAGACTGTGAGCCCCACATGGGACAACCTGATCACCTTGTTACCTCACCAGAGCTTAGAACAGTGCTTTGCACATAGTTAGCGCTTAATAAATGCCATTATTATTATTATTATTATTATTACTAAGTGCTGGGGTAGATTTTCCCAAGTGTTCTACACACAGTAAGTTCTCAAAAAATACGATTGGATGAATGAATGAATAAATACAAGAAAATCAGGTTGGACAGAGTCCTTATGCCATTTAGGGCTCACAATCTTTATCCCCATTTTACAGATGAGGCAACTGAGACCCAGAGAAGTAAAGTGACTTGCCCAAGTTCACACAGCAGACAAGTGGCAGAGCTGGGATTAGAACCCAGGTCCTCTTACTCCCTGGGCCATGCTCTTTCCACTAGGTCATGCATCTTCTCTAAGTACTGTACTGACTCCTTAGGAGAGTACAATAGAGTGGGTAGACATAATAATAATAATAATAATAAAATAATAATAAAATAATAATAATAATAATAGTATTTGTTAAGCGTTTATTACTTGCCAGGCACTGTTCTAACTGCTGGGGTAAATAGCGGGTTGGACACATTCTCTATCCCACATAGGGCTCACAGTCCTAATCCCCAATTTACATAAGAGGTAACTGAGGTACACAGAAGTGAAGGGACTTGCCCAAGTTCACACAGCAGACAAATGACTTAGCCAGAATTAGAACCCAGGATCTTCTGACCATCAAACCCATGCTTCAACCACAAGGCCATGCTGCTTCCATGATTCAGGCCCTCAAGGAGTTTACCCCAATGTTTCCTCTGCCTCAAAATTTATTTGGTTTTACTAGATTCATCCAAAGTGCAGGACATTCAGGGTTTCTTGGTTCTCTGAAGCCAGACTTCTCTGTTGAATAAATCTTTGCAAACTAGGTGGCAAATTTGATAACCAATTATTCTTCTGTTTTGGGATGTAACATTTGAGCCCATTGTTGGCTATGGACCACCTCTATATGCCGCCGATTTGTACTTCCCAAGCGTTTAGTACAGTGCTCAGCACACAGTGTGTTCAATAAATACGATTGAATTAATAAAACAACAGCATATGATAATGAGTTGGTAACTGGATGTCAATATGTAGCTCTGAAATCTCACCTCCTAAGATTTTCATGCAGCCTAGTGGATAGATCATGGGCCTGGGAATCGGAAGGACCTGGGTTCTAATCCCGGCACTGCCACTTGTCTGCTGTGTGACCTTGGGTAGGTCACTTCTATTTGTTCTGATGATTTTGACATCTGTCTACATGTTTTGTTTTGTTGTCTGTCTCCCCCTTCTAGACCGTGAGCCCGTTGTTGGGTAGGGACTGTCTCTATATGTTGCCGACTTGTACTTCCCAAGCGCTTAGTACAGTGCACTGCACACAGTAAGCGCTCAATAAATACGATTGAAAGAATGAATGAACTTCCCTTCTCCAGAGCACTGGCCTGGGAGTCTGAAGGTCAGGGCTTCTGATCCCAGCTCTGTCACTTGTCTGCTGTGGGACCTTGGGCAAGTCGCTTCACTTCTCTGAGCCTCTTTTACCCCATCTGTAAAATGGGGATTGAGACTGTGAGCCCCACGTGGGACAGGGACTGTGTCCAACCCGATTTGTTTGTATCCACCCCAGTGCTTAGGACAGTGCGTGGCACATAGTAAGTGCTTAACAGATACCTTTAAAAAAAAGAAATGCAGACATTTCTTTGAAAATATTCACTTAACAGACACTTGGAAGAAGAGGTCAAACGATTTACAGTTTAAGAGAAGCAGCATTGTCCAGTGGAAAGAGCAAAGGCCTGGGAATCAGAGGACTGTGGTTCTAATTCCAGCTCTTCCACTTGCTTGCTGTGTGACCTTGAACAAGTCACATCATAACTTCTCTCTGCCTCAGTTAAATACTTGTTCTTCCACTCAGGCTGTGAACCTCAGCGCTTCATACAGTACATGGCACATAGAAAGTGTTTAACAAATGCCATAATCATTATTATTAATGTACAGGAAGGGACAGTTTCTGATCTGTTTATCTTGTAATAATAATGGTAATTATGGTATTTGTTAAGTGCTTACTATGTGCCGAGCACTGTTCTAAGTGCTGGGGTAGATGCAGGGTAATCAGATTGTCCCCCGTGGGGCTCACATTTTTAATCCCCATTTTACAGATGAGGAGACAGAGGCACAGAGAAGTTAGAGAAGTAGCATGGCTTAGTGGAAAGAGGACGGGTTTGGGAGTCAGAGGACATGGGTTCTAATCCCGGCTCCGCCGCTTGTCAGCTATGTGACTTTGGGCAAGTCACTTAACTTCTCTGTGCCTGTTACCTCATCTGTAAAATGGGGATTAAGACAATCATCATCATCATCAATCGTATTTATTGAGCGCTTACTATGTGCAGAGCACTGTACTAAGCACTTGGGAAGTACAAATTGGCAACAGACGGTCCCTATCCAACAGTGGGCTCACAGTCTAAAAGGTAATGAGCCCCAAGTGGGACAACCTGATTACCTTGTATCTACCCCAGTGCTTAGAACAGTGCTTGGCATGTAGTAAGTGCTTAACAAATATTATTATTATTATTATTATTATTATTATTATTATTATTATTATTATGTGAGTTGCCCAAGGTCACACAGCAGACAAGTGGCAGAGCCAGGATTAGAACCCATGTCATCTAACTCTCAAACCCAGGCTCTTTCCACTAAGCCATGCTGCTTCTCTACATACCATGTTGTTAAGAATAATACTTGGCCAATAGTAAGTGCTTAACCAATACTCCAATTATTATCATTATTCTTACAGTACTTTAATCTTAAGGATACTAGCTATATTTGATGAAATTATGCAACTAATCAATCAATCAATTGTATTTATTGAGCACTTACTATGCACTCAGAAGAGTGTAAAGCAACAGAGTTGGTAGACTTCTTCCCTGGTTCCCTGCCTACAGTGAGATTTTATGGTATAGAGTAATAATAATAATAATAATAATAATAATAATAATAATAATAATGATGATGGTGTTTGTTAAGTACTTACTATGTGCCAAGCACTGTTTCAAGCACTCAGGGAGCTACAAGGTAATCTGTTGTCCCAAATTGGGCTCATAACCTTAATCCCCATTTTACAGATGAGGTAACTGAGGCACAGAGAACTTAAGTGGCTTGCCCAAGGTCACACAGCAGAGAAGGGGAGGAGTCGGAATTAGAACCCATGACTGCTCTCTCCCAAGACTGTGTTCTTTCCACTAAGCCATGCTGCTTCTCAAAGTCTTTTAATTGTGGCAATGAAAATTGTGAAATATATCTAGGCATACATATCATTCACAAGCATTCAAATCCAGTCAAATGTTATGTAAAAATATTGGCAGGGAGTGTGTTCACTGATGCTGTTATATTGTAATAATAATAATTATGGTATTCGTTAAGTGCTTACTACGTGCCAGGGACTGTACTAAGCGCTGGGGTGGATAAGAGTAAATCGGGTGGAA
This sequence comes from Tachyglossus aculeatus, assembly GCF_015852505.1. NCBI lineage: Eukaryota > Metazoa > Chordata > Mammalia > Monotremata > Tachyglossidae > Tachyglossus > Tachyglossus aculeatus. The sequence goes on from NC_052070.1 coordinate 10,593,844, forward strand.
CATAGTCCCTGTCCCGCATGGGGCTCACAGTCTTGATCTCTATTTTCCAGATGAGGTGACTGAGGCCCAGAGAAGTGAAGTGACTTTCCCAAGGCCACACAGCAAAGTGGCAGAGGAGTATTAGAACCCATGACCTTCTGACTCCCAGCTTTTTCCACTGAGCCATACAGCTTCCTAAGTGCTCTGCAGTCACTCAGTCATTCATATTTATTGTTCACTTGCTGTGTGCAAAACACTATATTATGCGCTTGGGAAAGTACAATATAACAATAAACAGTCACATTCCCTGCCCATAATGAGCTTATGGTGCTCAATAAACGGGATTGATTGATTGATAAAAATATATATCCATGGCAGTGACTGTAGCCAACTCAAGAAACATGAAGATTATTGATTATAAAAGCAAATAATGATAATGTGATATCAATAATAACACAATATATTATTAATTAAATTTAGTTCTTTGGAAAACTCTTCGTTGCATTGAAATTTAGTATTCCTTTTACCTTAGAAGGAAATCGAATAAAAGTCTTACTTTCCTAAATGGCATTATAAGAAAAAAAAACCAGCAAAAAAACCAAACCCTCAAATGTTGTATTTGAGCTTTATCTCTGCATATCATCTGATAAACTCTTCCACAGGAATTGTATTTAAATGAAAATGGAAATTTCTTCATTTTGGAAATAATATGCTCACGCAAGATTGAGATGTGGAATAAGATGTGCAGTACCAGAAGGCTATTTATATCTCGCTCTAATAATGAAATATTATAATGAAATGTTGGAAAATATACATTAGGTGGCATTTAGGTAGATGGTGGAGTTTTTGAATGAATCCGAAACCTTGTTAAATGTTGGGACTTAATTTAGAAGCATCCTTTTCCTTTTTAATGAGAAAATGACCCTTGTGACAAAATCACTATGTATCAGTGATGGGTGACTGGAAAGATTTTACTTGACCAGCTGACCTTTCCAAACTGTGTATCCGAAAGGACTGAATTTTAGTTTGCTCTGATAGCTGCTTTATGTAGACCGATCGGTTAGTAATAGCCACTTGTCTGATGTGTGATCTTGGACATGTCAGTGGCTCAGTGGAAAGAGCCCGGGCTTTGGAGTCAGAGGTCATGGGTTCAAATCCAGGCTCCGCCAATTGTCAGCTGTGTGACTTAGGGCAAGTCACTTAACTACCCTGTGCCTCCGTTACCTCATCTGCAAAATGGGGATTAAGATTGTGAGCCCCCCGTGGGACAATCTGATCACCTTGTCACCTCCCCAGCGCTTAGAACAGTGCTTTGGACATAGTAAGCTCTAAACAAATGCCATCATCATAATTATTATTTCTCTGTGTCTCAGTTTCATCGGTAAAATGGGGATTGAGACGGTTAGCCCCATGTGGGGCAGGGACTGTGACCAGCCCAATTTGCTTGCATCCACCCCAGCGCTTAGTACAGAGGCTGGTACACAGTAAGCGCTTAATTAATAAGCGCTGAGTGCTCACCTCCTCCAGGAGGCCTTCCCAGACTGAGCACCTTCCTTCCTCTCCCCCTTGTCCCCCTCTCCATCCCCCCCTTCTTACCTCCTTCCCTTCCCCACAGCACCTGTATATATGTATATATGTTTGTACATATTTATTACTTTATTTATTTATTTATTTTACTTGTACAGATCTATCCTATTTATTTTATTTTGTTAGTATGTTTGGTTTTGTTCTCTGTCTCCCCCTTTTAGACTGTGAGCCCACTGTTGGGTAGGGACTGTCTCTATATGTTGCCAATTTGTACTTCCCAAGCACTTAGTACAGTGCTCTGCACATAGTAAGCGTTCAATAAATACGATTGATGATGATGATGATGATGAATACTATAGCTACTTATTGAGCTCCTATTTTGGGCGGAGCACTCTATTAAGTGTTTGAGAGTGTACAATAGTGTTGGTGGACATAATCCTTCCCCTCAAGAAACTTACATTTTCCTGTGGGCACAGCCTTGTCCTGAGCACTTTTGAGAGTACAATGAAGATAGAATGTAAGGAGCTTATTGTTTGCTGGGCGCAGAACACTGTACTAAGCACTTTGGAGAACGCTTGGGGGAGTGCAAGAGAGTTAGTAATCAATCAATCAGTGGTATTTATCGGGCACTTACTGTGCCCGGAACAATGTACTAAGCAACTGGGAGAGTACAATACAATAGAGTTGCAATTCATTCATTCATTCCATCACACGTCAGTTGTATTTATTGTGCACTTACTGTGTACAAAACACCGTCCTGCGTGGCTTAGTAGAAAGAGCCTGGACTTGGGAGTCAGACGTCGTGGGTTCTAATCCTGACCCCTCCACTTGTCTGCTGTGTGACCTCGGGCAAGTCATTTCACTTCTCCGGGCCTCAGTTACCTCATCTGTAAAATGGGGATTACGACTGTGAGCCCCACGTGGGACAACCTGATTACCTTGTATCTACCCCAGCGCTTAGAACAGAGCTTGGCACATCGCGTTTAACAAATACCATCATCATCATTACTATTAATTGCTTGGAAGAGGACAATAGAACAGTAAACAGACACATTCCCTGACCACCATGAGCTTGTGGTCTAGAGGGGAAGGCACTTACACTCTGCTGAGTGCAGAGAACTGGATTGAGCACTTGGGAGAAAACAATAGAGTTAGAAGATGTGATCTCTGCCTTCAAGGATCTTATGAGGCTATTTCGTTCATTCATTCATTCATTCAAGCGTATTTATTGAGCGCTTACTGTGTGCAGAGCACTCTACTAAATGCTTGGAAAGTGCAATTCGGCGATGAAGAGAGACAATCCCTGCCCTCATGGGACTTACAGTCTAGAAGGGGGGAGACAGACATCAAAACTAATAAACAGGTATCAATAAAAATAAATAGAATCAGAATCTGCCCCTTAGACTTAGAGCCTGCTTAAGCCCTTTAGCTCAAAAAGAGCCATCCATGTCTATTGTCACCTGCCAGGGCCTGTTCTCTTTTCTTGTAATCAATCTATCAATCAATCTTATTTATTAAGTGTCTACTGTGTGCAGAGCACCGTATTAAGCACTTGGGAGAGCAGTGGGACTCAGTGGAAAGAGTATGGGCTTTGGAGTCAGAGGGCATGGGTTCAAATCCCACCTCCGCCAATTGTCAGCTGTGTGACTTTGGGCAAGTCACTTAACTTCTTTGTGACTCAGTTACCTCATCTGTAAAATGGGGATTAAGACTGTGAGCCCCCTGTGGGACAACCTGATTACCTTGTATCCCCCCAGTGCTTAGAACTGTGCTTTGCACATAGTAAGTGCTTAATAAGCACCATCATTATTATTATCATTATATCACAATATAACAGACACAATCCCTGCCCACAGTGAGCTTGAAGTCTAGAGGGGGAGAAAGATATTAATAGAAATAAATGAATTATAGATATGGACATAAGGGCTGGGTGTAAGTCTGGGGGGAGAAATATGTTAATAGAAATAAATGAATTATAGATATGGACATAAGGGCTGGGTGTCGGGAATAAAGGGAGCAAATCAAGGTGACACAGAAGGGAGTGGGAGAAGAGGAAATGAGGGTTTAGTCAGGGAAGGGGTTTCAGATGCGATGGGCCTTCAATAAGGCTTTGAAGGTGGGGAATGTGGTTGTTTGTCGGATATGAGGAGGGAGGGCGTGTGAGCCCACTAGACTGTGAGCCCACTGTTGGGTAGGGACTGTCTCTATATGTTGCCAACTTGTATTTCCCAAGCGCTTAGTACAGTGCTCTGCACACAGTAAGTGCTCAATAAATACGATTGATTGATTGATTGATTGAGGGCGTGCCAGGCCAGAGGCTGGAGGGAAGCGAGAGGTCAGTGGTGAGATAGACAAGATGGAAGGACAGTGAGATGTTTGTCATTAGAGGAGCAAAGTGTGTGGGCTGGGTTGGAGTTGAAGAGCAAGCAAGGTAAGATAGGAGGGAGCAAGGGGATTGAGGGCTTTAAAGGCTACGGTAAGGCGCATAAATCCCCAGTGAAGCTGCAAGGTGATTCCTCTAATTTTGTAATGCAAGCAGCGTGGCTCAGTGGAAAGAGCACGGGCTTTGGAGTCAGAGATCATAGGTTCGAATCCCGGCTCTGCCACATGACTGCTGTGTGACCTTGGGTAAGTCACTTAACTTCTCTGAGCCTCAGTTACCTCATCTGTAAAATGGGGATTAAGACTGTGAGCCCCACATGGGACAACTTCATTACCTTGTTTCCCCTCCCCAGCGCTTAGAACAGTGCTTTGCACATAGTAAGCGCTTAACAAATGCCATCATCATCATCATCATCATTTCTATTTCTAAAGCCCAGTCATCAATATTCAGCAGCTCCTGACTATATAGAGAAGCAGCGTGGCTCAGTGGAAAGAGCCCGGGCTTGGAAGTCAGAGGTCATGGGTTCTAATACTGGCTCCGCCACTTGTCAGCTGTGTGACTTTGGGCAAGTCACTTCACTTCTCGGTGCCTCAGTTACCTCAGATGGAAAATGGGGATTAAGACTGTGAGCCCCACGTGGGACCACCTGATGACCTTGTATCTACCCCAGAGTTTGGAACAGTGCTTGGCACATAGTAAGCACTTAACAAATACCATTATTATTATTATTATTATTATTATCATTATGTGCTTCAGGCTTTTCTTTTATGATATTTGTAAAGTGCTTGCTATGTGCCAGGCACTGTACTGAGCGTTGGTGAAGATACAAGTTAAGCAAGTTGGATACAGTTAATGTCCCACATGGGGCTCGCAGTCTCAACCCCTATTTTACAAATGAGGGAACTGAGGTACAGAGAAGTGAAGTGAGCTGTCCAAGGTCACACTGCAGATAAGTGACATAGATGGGATTAGAATCCAGGACCTCTGACTCCCATGCCTGGGATCTTTCCACTAGGCCATGTTGCTTTCCACAACAATGACATTTATTCACTATCCATGGCCTTTAAACGATTTCCTGGAGGATGAGAGGCAAAGTGTAAGACCAGTTTCCTGCTTCTGTGTTACCTGGCATAGTGGTTAGAATCCAAGCCTGGGAATCAGAAGGTCATAGGTTCTAATCCTGGCTCTGCCGCTTATCTGCTGTGTAACCTTGGGCAAGTCACTTCATGTCTCTGTGCCTCAGATACCTCCTCTGTAAAATGGGGATTGAAACTGTGAGCCCCACATGGGACAGGGACTGTGCCTTGTTAATGATGGCATTTTATTAAGCGCTTACTATGTGCAAAACACTGTTCTAAGCGCCGGGGAGGTTACAAGGTGATCAGGTTGTCCCAAGAGGGGCTCACAGTCTTCACCCCAATTTTACAGATGAGGTAACTGAGGTCCTGAGAAGTTAAGTGACTTCCCCGCAGTCACACAGGTAAGTGGTGGAGTCGGGATTTGAACCCATGACCTTTGACTCCAAAGCCCGTGCTCTTTCCACTGCACCACGTTGCTTCTCTTCTTGTTCTCAGCTGTCCCGCTGTCCACCCCTGGCCCACGTCCTGCCTCTGGCCTGGAATGCCCTCCCTCCTCAAAGCCACCAAACAATCACACTTTGCCCCTTTAAAGCCCTACTGAAGGCTCACCTCTTCCAAGAGGCCTTCCCAGACTAAGCCCCCTTTTCCTCATCTCCCCCTCCCTGCGTCCCCTCAACTCGCTCCCTTTGCTCTACCCCCTCTCCCTGCCCCGCAGTACTTATATATGAGTATATCTATAATTCTGTTTATTTATATTGATGCCTATTTACTTGTTTTGATGTGTATATATCTATAATTCTATTTATTTGTATCAAAACCTGTTCACTTGTTTTGATGTCTGTCTCCCCCCCTTCTAGACTGTTAGCTCGGTAGGGGCAGGGATTGTCTCTCTTTATTGTTGAATTGTACTTTCCAGTCGCTTAGTACAGTGCTCTGCAAACAGTAAGCACTCAATAAATACAACTGAATGAATGAATAACTGTGAACTTGTTGTGGGCAGGGATTGTCACTCTTTACTGCTGTATTGTACTTTCCCAAGAGCGTAGTACAGTGCTTTGAACACAGTAAGTGCTCAATAAATATGATTGAATGAATGAATGAATGAATTAGAACTCTACAGTGCTTTGCACACAGTAAGCGCTTAATAAATGCCATCATTATTATTATTATTATTCTAAAAGCCATCAGTTCTTTCTCATTCATTCATTTAATCACATTTATTGAGCACTTTGTGCAGAGCACTGTAGTAAGCACTTGGAAAGTACAATTAGGCAACCGATAGAGACAATCCCTACCCGACAAATGTTTCTGATAATAAACATTTGGAAAATCCACTAAAGAAGAATAAGGAGAATCCAAGTAAGAAGATATTGGCTGAGAGGCTCTTAAACTAGCTGGTTTTCCAACTCCTTTCTCAGCAATGAGAAGAGTTGAATCTCTAAGTAGAAGCAGCGTGGCCTAGTGGGTAGAGCCCGGGCTTGGGAGCCAGGAGGACCTGGGTTCTAATCTGGCTTCCCCACTTGTCTCCTGCGTGACCCTGGGCAAGTCACTTCACATCCCTGGGCCTCAGTTCCCTCATCTGGAAAATGGGGATGCAGACTGTGAGCCCCAAGTGGGACAGGGACTGTGTTCAACCTGATGATCTTGTAACTTACCCCAGTGCTCAGAACAGTGCTTTGAACGTAGTAAGCGTTTAACAAGTACCAAGATAATAGTAGTAATAATGATGAGTAATGACAATAATAATAATCTCTCTAGCCTGGGATGAAATTGATTTTTGGTCAAGTTCACATGGTAACCCCACATAAGAAAAACAGTTGAGTGAATTTTTGAGTCAGTCTCACCGAGAACCATCTAAACAGATCCTTGGATTTGTTTTTGGTTGTCTTTTTAACCTGCCCCAGATCAGGAGGAGGCAGGAAACGTGTCTACCAACTCTGTTATAATGATTATGATATTTGTTAAGCGCTTACTACGTACCAGGCACTGCGCTAACTGCTGGGTTGGATACAAACAAATTGGGTTGGACGTTGGGCTCACGGTCTCAATCCCCATTTTACAGATGAGGTAACTGAGGCACAGTGAAGTGACTTGCTCAAGGTCACACAACAGACGAGTAAGGGAGCCGGAATTAGAACCCATGAGCACTATGCCACTCTGTTGTACTCTCCCAAACACTTAGCACAGTGCTCTGCATGCAGTAAGCACTCAGTAAATATGATTGACCAATAAGAAGGTGGGTGAAGAGTTGCTTGCCACTGTGACATTCTGCTCCGATCAATACCAATCTAAGAGGAGCAGAACAAAGCAAAAAATTGCTGTAAATCCTTACAAAACCCATGTTCTGACACCCAATTTCTTTTCCCCCAATTTTATGGAGATTGGAGAGTGAAGGTTGCCCGCCACTGAAATGCGATACACCAGAGAGGCCTAATAAATAAGTAAAATCCAGTCAACAAAATACTTCATCTTCCTTTCCCAGGAAGCCCACCCGCTAATTTTGAATTCTCTATGTCGCTTGTCTTTCATTTCTTATTGTTGTCTGTCTACTTCCTGCTTCATTTCTCTTTGGTGTTGGAGCTACATTTTGAAGTATTTTCTTTTTTCACTTTATTATTTTGAAGGAGAGACTGGAGCTTGACCTAAATGACTTTCCCTGTCATTATTTTCATTTTAATCTCTGAGTATGAGTCGTTCTTCCTGACAATTCCCATTTGAAATTAATCTTTCCTTTTAGGGTATACAACGAGGATGGGTTTCTGGGTATCAAGTCCCTCATCTGTAAAATGGGGATGAAGACTGTGAGCCCCACATGGGAAAACCTGATTACTTTGCATCTACCCTAGAGCTTAGAACAGTGCTTGGTACATAGTAAGCGCTTAACAAATGCCATTATTATTATTATTATTATCATCAATCTTTCAGTACTCAGGGCTTAGATATGATGCAGCATGGCCTAGTGGAAAGGGCCTGGGTCTGGGAATCAGAGGATCTGGGTTCTAATCACAGTAAATGCCCGCAACCTTGGTGTCATCCTCGACTCCGCTCTCTCATTCACCCCTCACATCCAAGCCGTCACCAAAACCTGCCGGTCTCAGCTCCACAACATTGCCAAGATCCGCCCTTTCCTCTCCATCCAAACCGCTACCCTGCTCATTCAAGCTCTCATCCTATCCCGTCTGGACTACTGCACTAGCCTTCTCTCTGATCTCCCATCCTCGTGTCTCTCTCCACTTCAATCCATACTTCATGCTGCTGCCCGGATTATCTTTGTCCAGAAACGCTCTGGACATATTACTCCCCTCCTCAAAAACCTCCAATGGCTACCGATCAATCTGCGCATCAGGCAGAAACTCCTCACCCTGGGCTTCAAGGCTGTCCATCCCCTCGCCCCCTCCTACCTCACCTCCCTTCTCTCCTTCTACTGCCCAGCCCGCCCCCTCCGCTCCTCCACCGCTAATCTCCTCACTGTACCTCACTCTCGCCTGTCCCGCCATCGACCCCCGGCCCACGTCCTCCCCCGGGCCTGGAATGCTCTCCCTCTGCCCATCCGCCAAGCCAGCTCTCTTCCTCCCTTCAAGGCCCTGCTGAGAGCTCACCTCCTCCAGGAGGCCTTCCCAGACTGAGCCCCTTCTTTTCTCTCCCCCTCGTCCCCCTCTCCATCCCCCCGTCTTACCTCCTTCCCTTCCCCACAGCACCTGTATATATGGATATATGGTTGTACATATTTATTACTCTATTTATTTATTTATTTATTTATTTTACTTGTACATTTCTATCCTACTTATTTTATTTTGTTGGTATGTTTGGTTCTGTTCTCTGTCTCCCCCTTTTAGACTGTGAGCCCACTGTAGGGTAGGGACTGTCTCTATGTGATGCCAATTTGTACTTCCCAAGCGCTTAGTACAGTGCTCTGCACATAGTAAGCGCTCAATAAATACGATTGATTGATTGATTGATTGATTAAATGCTGGATAAATACGATTAAATGAATAAATAATCCAGACCATCACTTGTCTGCAATGTGACCTTGAGTAAGTCACTTAACTTCACTGTGCCTCAGTTCCCTCATCTGCAAAAGGGCATTCATTCACTCAATTGTATTTATTGAGTGCTTACTGTGTGCAAAGCACTGTACAGAGAAGCAGCATGGCTCAGTGGAAAGAGCCTGGGCTTTGGAGTCAGTGGTCGTGGGTTCAAATCCCGCCTCCGCCAATTGTCAGCTGTGTGACCTTGGGCAAGTCACTTCACTTCTCTGGGCCTCAGTTCCCTCCTCTGTAAAATGGGGGTTGACTGTGAGCCCCCCGTGGGACAACCTGATCACCTTGTATCCCCCCAGCGCTTAGAACAGTGCTTTGCACATAATAAGTGCTTAATAAATGCCATCATTATTATTATTATTACTAAATGCTTAAAGATTTAATACTTGTTCTCCCTCTTACTTAGATTCTGAACACAAAGTGGGACCTGATGATCTTTTTATCTATCCCAGCGCTTAATATAGTACTTGGCGCATAGTAAACACTTATAAAATACTGTAGTTATAATAACGATAATAAAAATAATAATGGCATTTAGTAAGTGCTTACTATGTGCAAAGCACTGTTCTAAGCACTGGGGAGGTTACAAGGTTATCAGGTTGTCCCACGGGGGGGCTCACAATCTTCATCCCCATTTTACAGATGAGGTAACTGAGGCCCAGAGAAGTTAACTGACTTGCCCAAAGTCACACAGCTGACAAGTGGCGGAGTTGGAATTTGAACCCGTGACCTCAGACTCCAAAGCCTGGGCTCCTTCCACTGAGCCACGCTGGTACTAAGCACGGGGTAGAGTATAATAGAACAGAATGGAAGACAGGATTTCTGTCTACAAGGACCTTACAGTCTAGAGGGGGAGGTAGATGTTTGACTAAATCCCCTCCCCACAGCACCTGTATATATGTATATATGTTTGTACATATTTATTACTCTATTTATTTATTTATTTATTTTACTTGTACATATCTATTCTATTTTGTTAGTATGTTTGGTTTTGTTCTCTGTCTCCCCATTTTAAACTGTGAGCCCAGTGTTGGGTAGGGACTGTCTCTATACGTTGCCAATTTGTACTTCCCAAGTGCTTAGTACAGTGCTCTGCACATAGTAAGCGCTCAATAAATACGATTGATGATGATGATGAATAAATTGCTGACAAGGGATGTGGCAGATTTTAAAGTTGTGGACTTAAATGCCGAGGGGCTGGAGAGGGTGTGAATGTCACAGTCGATCAGTATCAAAGCGCTCAAGCTGTGCAGACCTAAGTGATACAGTAGAGAAGCAGTATGGCGCACGGGCCTAAGAGTCAGAAGGTCATGAGTTCTACTCCTGGCTCCGCCACTTGTCTACTGTGTGACCTCGGGCAAGCCACTTGACTTCTCTGTGCCTCAGTTACCCCATCTGTAAAATGGGGATTCAGCCTGAGAGCCCCAAGTGGGACAACCTGATCACCTTGTATCGCCCCAGCGCTTAGAACAGTGCTTTGCACATAGTAAGCGCTTGACAAATACCACCAATAATAATAATAATAAGTCACTTCACTTCTCTGTGCTTCAGTTCCCTCATCTGTAAAATGGGGGATTGAGACTGTGAGCCCCATGTGGGACTGGAACTGTGTCCACCCAGATTAGCGTGTATCCACCCCCAGTGCTTAGAATAGTACCTGGCACATAGTAAGCACCTAACAGATACCGTAATTATTACTAGAAGGTGAATAAGCTGGAGAAATGAAGGATCAGTGCCAATTTGTACTTCCCAAGCGCTTAGTACAGTGCTCCGCACACAGTAAGCGCTCAATAAATACGATTGATGATCAGTGGCAAAAGGAGAAGGTGTTGCAAGGGCATAGGAGATTTAATCAATCACTCATTCGTATTTATTTGTAGAAAGATAATGACAGTGGAAAGAACCCGGGTTTGGGAGTCAGAGTTCATGGGTTCTAATCCTGACTCTGCCACTTATCAGCTGTGTGACTTTAGGCAAGTCACTTAACTTCTCTGTGCCTCAGTTACCTCATCTGGAAAATGGGGATTAAGACTGTGAGCCACACGTGGGACAACCTGTCAACCTTGTATCTATCCCAGCTCTTAGAACAGTGCTCAGCACATAGTAAACACTTAAAATATAACATTATTATTATTATTTATTGAGCGCTAACTATGTGCAGAGCATTGTACTAAGCTCTTGGGAGAGTACAATATAGCAGAGTTGGTAGATATATTTTATAAGCCCACAGAAGCCTTTAGAGGGGGAGACAGAGGTTAATATAAATAAATAATGTCCAGATATGGAGGTAAGTTCTGTGGGGTTGAGGGAACAACTATATTACAGGAATGTCATAGTAATAATAATAATAACTGTGGTATTTGTTAATCGCTTACTATGTGCCAGGCACTGTCTTAAGCACTGGGGACGATTAAAGATAATCAGGTTGGACACAGTCCCTGTCCCATGTGGGGCTCACAATCTCAAACTCCATTTTACAGATGAGGTAACTGAGGCCCAGAGAAGTGAAGTGACTTGCCAAAGGTCACACAACAGACAAGTGGCAGAGTCAGGATTAGAACACAGGACCTTCGGACTCCCAGGCGGGTGCTCTACCCATTACGCCATGCTGCTTCATTTATGATTGCAGTCCGAGTGGTGATCACAGGCAAATATTCACTTTATTGGATATGATAGATTTAAGTTGCAAGTATATGAGAAAATGTCAACAGTTTTATCCCACACTGTAATTTTATTAATTCATATTAATGTCTGTCTCCCCCCTTCTAGGCATGTCACTCCCCTCCTCAAAAATTTCCAATGGTAGTCTATCAACCTTTGCATGAAGCAAAAACTCCACACTATTGGCTTCAAAGCTGTCCATCCCCTTGCCCCCTCTTGCCTCACCTCCCTTCTCTCCTCCTGCAGCCCAGCCCACACACTCCGCTTCTCTGGTGCTGCTAATCTCCTCACCGGGCCTCATTCTCTCCCGTCCCGCCGTCGACCCCGGCCCACATCCTTCCCCTGGCCCGGAATGCCCCCAATCCCTCCACACACCCGCCAAGCTAACTCTCTTCCTCCCTTCAAAGCCCTACTGAGAGCTCACCTCCTCCAGGATGCCTTCCTAGACTGAACCCCCTCTTTTCCCTCCGCTCCTTCTCCCCTCCCCAATACCCCCATCCCACCCTCTGCCCTACCCCCTGCCCCTCCCCACAGTTCTTGTGTATATTTGTACGGATTTATTGCTCTATTAATGTATATATATCTATAATTCTATTTATCTCTTTCTATGGTAGTGACATAGTCTACTTGTTTTGTTTTGTTGTCTGTCTCCCCCTTCTAGACTGTGAGCCCATTGCTGGGTAGGGATTGTCTCTATCTGTTCCTGAATTGTACTTTCCAAGTGCTTAGTTCAGTGCTCTGCACATAGTAAGCGTTCAATAAATATGATTGAATGAATTAATGAATGAATCTCGCCTGTCTCACCACCGACCCCTGGCCCACGTCCTGTCTCTGTCCTGGAATGCTCTCCCTCCTCAAATCCACCAGACAATGACTCTCCCCACTTCAAAGGCTTATTGAAGGCCCATCTCCTCCAAGAAGCCTTCCCAGACTAAGCCCCACTTTTCCTCACCTCCCACTCCTTTCTGCGTCACCCTGACTTGCTCTCTTTGCTCGTCCCCAACCCCTGCGGCCTCAGCCCCACAATATATACGTATATATCTGTAACTGTATTTATGTATATTCCTGTCTGGTTTCCCCCGTCTAGACCATGAGCTTGCTGTGGGCAGGGAATGTCATTGTTTATTGTGGTATTGTACTTCCCCGAGCGCTTAGTACAGTGCTTCGCACACAGTAAGTGCTTCATTAATATGATTGCATGAATTAATGAATGCTCTACACATAATAAGTGCTCAATAAATACAACTGACTGACCTATGGACTGAACAGTTCAGCAGTCTAAATTCTTGGCCAAAAAAGGGGGCAAATGGTTGACTACCATCTACCAGTATTTTCTGACAGACTAGCATTCCTTTTTTTATTGATGAACTATTGTCTAATTTAAGAAGAAAAGGAAACCAGAATCCAATTCCCAGGGCCTAATCAGTGTAAAGGCAATCAATCAGTGGTACTTATTGAGCACTTACTGTGTGCATAGCACTGCCCTAAACACTTGGGAGAGTACAATATAACAGAATGGGTGGATGCATTCCCTGCCCACAAGGAGTTTACAGTCTATAGGGGGAGAGGCGATATCGAGAAAGAAAATTTAAAACTACCTTTCCGTCATCCACTCCCAGTTTTCCTTAGTTCGTAGAAGGTGGTTATTGGCGTTGATCAATCAATCAATCAATCGATCACCGGTATTTTGGGAGCACTTACCACGTGCAGAGCACTGTACTAAGTGCTTGGGAAGTACAGTACAACATAATTATCAGACCCATAAAAAATGGGAATTAAGAGTGTGAGCCCATTGTGGGACAGGTACTGTGTCCGAACTGATTAACTTCTATCTACCCCAGCCCTTAGAACAGTGCTTGGTGATAATAATAATAATAATGATGATGGCATTTGTTAAGTGCTTACTATGTGCGAAGCACTGTTCTAAGCACTGGGGGGATACAAGGTGATCATGTTGTCCCACGTGGGGCTCACAGTCTTAATTCCCATTTGACAGATGAGGGAACTGAGGCTCAGAGAAGTTAAGTGACTTGCCCAAAGTCACACAGCAGACAATTGGCGGAGCCGGGATTAGAACCCATGACCTCTGACTCCCAAGCCCGGGCTCTTTCCACTGAGCCACGCTGTGGTACATAGTAAGCACTTAACAAGTACCATAATAGTTGAGAATCATGAGAAGCAGCGTGGCTTAGTTGAAAGAGCCTGGGCTTGGGAGTCGGAGGTCATGGGTTCTAAACCTAGCTCTGCCACTTGTCTGCTGTGTGACCTTGGTCAGGTCACTTCACTTCTCTGTGCCTCAATTCCTCATCTGTAAAATGGGGATTAAAACTGTAAGCCCCATGTGGGACAACCTGATTAACTTGTACCTATCCTAGTGCTTAGAACATTGCATGGCACTGTTAACAAATACCATCATTATTATAATAACAGCAATCATGATAGTTATATTATATAATATATAACGATGATTGTTATAATATATTATTATTATTATTAACAAGCTCAATGTTACAAGTAAATAAGGTTGTATGCCGTCCCTGTGCCATATGGGGCTCACACTCTTCATCTCCATTTTACAGATGAGGTAACTGAGGCCCAGGGAAGTTAGTTGATTTGCCCAAGGTCACACAGCAGACATGTGGCAAAGCTAGACTTAGAACCCAGGAGTCTCTGACTCCGAGGCCCATGCTCTAACCACTAAGCCATAAGTGCCGTGGGGTTGGGGTGAATAGCAAATGTCCCCAGGTCACAGACAAAAGTTGCACTCAATCAATCGAGCAATCAACTGTATTTTTTGAGCCCTTACTGAGTGCAGAGCACTTAACTAAAAACTTGGGAGAATACGATATAACAAAATTGGTAGACTTGTTCCCTGTCCACGACAAGCTGACAGTCTAGAGGGGGAGACAGACATTAGTAGAAAGAAATCAATTACAGATAGGGACATAAGTGCTGTGGGGCTGAGGGAGGGGTGAAAAAGGGTGCAAATCTAATTGCAAGAGTCAGAAATGAGGCTGATACAACAATCAGGGCAGGAGAGGATAAGTGTCTGGATTAACACAGAGCAGTTTGCATGGAGAGGAAAGGATGGACATTAGCATTGTGAGCCCCTTGTGGGACAACCTGATCACCTTGTAACCTCCCCAGCGCTTAGAACAGTGCTGTGCACATAGTAAGCACTTAATAAATGCCATTATAATAATAATAATAAGGTTGAACTGACAGGATTTAGTGGCAGATTGAATATGAGGGTGGGATGAGAGAATGAGCCAAGGATAACACCGAGGTCATGGACTTGTGAGCCAGGGAGGAGGGTAGTAATGTCTTCAGTGGTGGGCAAGTCAAAAGGAGGACAGGGTTTGGTTGAGAAAATAAGGAGTTTTGTTTTGGACATGTTAAGTTTGAGGTGTTGGTGGGACATCCAAGCAGAGATGTCTTGAGGGCAAGAGGAAATGAGAGACTGCAGAGAACAAGAGAGATCAGGGCTGGAAATATAGATTTGTGTGTCATCCACATAGAGGAGGTGGTAGTTGAAGCCATGGGAGTGAATGAGTTCTTCAAGGAAGTGTGTGTATCTGGAGAATACAAGGGAATCCAGAAATGAAACTTGTGGGACCCCCTCGGTTACAGGGTGGGTGTTAGAGCGCTTAGTACAGTGCTCTGCACACAGTAAGCACTCAATAAATACGATTGATTGATTGTTAGAGGAGAAGCCAGTGAAAGAGACTGAGAATAAGCAGCCAGAGAGGTAATAATAATAATCATAATGATGTATTTGTTAAGTGCTTACTATGTGCCAAGCACTGTTCTAACCGCTGGGATAGATGCAAGGTTATCTGGTTGTCCCACGTGGGGCTTACAGTCTTAATGCCCATTTTCCAGTTGAGGTAACCGAAACACAGAGAAGTTAAGTGACTTTCCCAAAGTCACACAGCTGACAAGTGGTGGAGGCGAGTAGTGAAATATAATAGTAAATCATGTTTTTAAAAATTATGGTATCTATTCATTGCTTACTAGGTGCTCAGCTAGCCCAGCAGTCAGTGATATTTATTGAGCTCTTACTGTGTGCAAAATACCGTAATAAGTGCTTGGAAAGTTCAACATTAAATAGAGTTGGGAGAAGCAATCCCTGCCCAGAGGGAGATTACGATCTTTGGCTGACTCATGGTGACAGTGATTTGCCCTCAATTCCTCTCCTCTCTCTTCCCTCTCTCTCATCTTTGGACTTGGATTTGTTGCCTTTATTCACCCCGCCTTCAGCCTCACAGCATTTACTTTCCTGTCCATCATTGATTTATTTCTATTAACGTCTGTCTCTCCCTCAAGATTTTACAGTGGGCAGGGAATGTGTCTACCAAGCACTTAGTACAGTGCTCTTCCCACAGTAAGTGCTCAATAAATACGATCGATTGATTGTACCTTATCCCAGCAGGCAGCTGCCTCTTTGGCTACTCCCGTCCGCATCACTCAGGTAAACCAGCTACTATTATTATGATGTTATTTGTTATGTGTTTACTATATGCCAGACACTGTACTAAGTGCCAGAGTAGACACAAGATGCAGGTTGGACACAGTCCCTGTCCTGCATGGGGCTCACAATCTGAGAAACAGGGATAGCCAACCGTTTACCCCCATTTTAAAAGTTGAGGAAATTGAGATACAGAGAAGTTGAGTGACTTTCCGAAGGTCAAACAGAACACAGGTCCTAATCCCGGCTCCGCCACTTGTCCGCTGGGAGACCTTGGGCAAGTCATTTCAGTTCTCTGTGCCTCAGTTACCTCATCTGGAAAATGGGGATTGAAACTGTGAGCCCCAAGTGGGACAGGGAATATATCCACTCCAGTGCGTAATACAGTGCCTGGCACAGAGTAAACGCTTAACAAATATCACAGTTATTATTATGATGATGATGATGTCCTCTGATTTCCAGGCCTGGGCTGTTTGTGTTCCAAACCAGTGGATGTGAGTTTCTAATCCCTAAAATAAATGTGAGCCCAAATGGTAGGCTGACTTTTTTTTAATGGCATTTTGTTAAACACTTACTAGGCTCCAGGCACGGAACTAAGTGCTGGGGTAGAGACAAGCTAATCAGGTTGGACACAGTTCACGTCCCACATGGAGCTCACAGTCTTAATCCTCATTTTACAGATGCAGTGACTGTAGCCCAGAGAAGTAAAATGCCTCGCCCAAGGTTACACAACTGACAAGTGACAGAGCTGGGATTAGAACCCAGGTCCTTCAGACTCTGGTTGCTTTCTGATTGTGTTCATATTCCATTTCACTCTGTCCTTAGCTGGCTCTAAGTTCCTTATAGGCAGGAATCGTGACCTACCAACTCCATTATCTTTTACTTTCCCAAGCTCTTAGTCCAGTACTCGGCATACGCAGTAGACACTCAATAAATTCCACCGGTTGATTGATTGAGGCTGATAAAGCCAACCAACCCCTGAATCACGGCTTCCCCTTACTCTCTTTCACTCCTTGCTTCTTCACTCTAATAAGCAACCGGTAATGGGGTACTCATGCCCTCTGAAAGGTGTTCATCTCTGTCACCGACTCAATTACATTTCACCAAACTGTATTTTTAAAAATGTCACACCATATGAAATTTTAATTTCCATTTGGAGCGAACATTGGAATTTCCTCATGCAAATCATTTATCATGTGCTCAAAATCTACAGGGCCAAGCATGATACTAAAAAAAATGGATAAAGCTGTCATCTTCATCATCCTGTAAACTCTCTATCTTTCTCATATGACACTGGAGTCAAACAGATCCGCTAGGGGTAAATAATATCATAAGAAGATGGAGTGATGAGAACGATCTTAACAAATTCAGCGATCAACCTCTCTGTAATTCATTATTCAAATATCTGGGAAAAGCACTAAATAAAGAACCTAAACTTTGGGATTGTTTAATGACCAATGCCAGTGTTTTGAGGCTAACGTTTTAGAAAACCTCTGAATAGTCTGTCCATTGCATTACTTCAAAACCACCCCTAGCAATTTGTCGAAAGAACTTATTTAGATTTGTCTAAAGAAGACAAAATAATACCGGTATTTGGTTGATTGATTACTGTACCGAAACACATTATTCTATCATGTCCACACACTTCGCTCCTCTAATGCTATCCTTCTCCCTATGTCTCTATCTCGCCTGTCTCGTCGCCGGCCCCTGGCCCGTGTCCTGCCTCTGGCCCGTGTCCTGCCTCTGGCCTGGAATGCCCTACCTCCTCAGATCCGACAGACAATGACTGTCCCTCTCTTCAAAGCCTTATTAGAAGGCCCACCTCCTCCAAGAAGCCTTCCCAGACTAAGCCCCTCCTTTCCTCTTCTCCCACTCCCTTCTGCATCACCCCGACTTGCTCCCTTTATTCATCCCCTGTTTTGTTTTGTTATATGTCTCCCCCTTCTAGACTGTGAGCCCATTGCTGGGCAGGGACCTTCTTTATATGCTGCTGACTTGTACTTCCCAAGCGCTTAGGACAGTGCTCTGCACACAGTAAGCTCTCAATAAATACGATTGAATGAATGAATGAATCCACCCCTCCCAGCCCCACAGCACTTATGTACACATTTGTAACTTATTTATTTGTATCGCTGTCTGTCTCCCCCACTCTGGAATGTAAGCTTGTTGTGGGCAGGGAATGTGTCTGTTTCTTGTTGTATTGTACTCTCCCAAGTGCTTAGTACAATGCTCTGCACACTTGTCAGCTTTGTGACCTTGGGCAAGTCACTTAACTGCTCTGTGCCTCAGTTCCCTCATCTCTAAAATGGGGGTGAAGATTGTGAGCCCCACGTGGGACAACCTGATCACCTTGCATCCTCCCCAGCGCTTAGAACGGTGCTTTGCACATAGTAAGCGCTTAACAAATACCAACATTATTACTATTATTGCACACAGTAAGTGCTCAATAAATACAATTTGAATGAATGAATGAATGAATGAATGAATGAATGCCACTGATATGATTATTGTGAGAGCTAAAACGTTATCGCGTATTTGGAGAGTGTAAGATACAGCTTCCTCATCGTATTCTGCCTTTCCAAAATGCATCTCTTGCTAACCTCTCATTTCCCCACCTTATTTGCCTTCTCTTCTGTGTCACATACCTCTTGATCTATCTCTATATCTCGCAAGCTGTCTGATACTCACTCCACACCACTTACAGCACATCGTGTCAGTCCGTCAATTGTATTTATTGAGCACTTACTGTGTGCAGAGCACTGTACTAAACGCTTGGGAGAGTACGACACAAAAATATAATGGATGCGTTCCCTGCCCTCACTGAGCTTACAGTCTAGAGGGGGAGACAGACATTAATATAAATCAATAAATTACGGATTTGGACATAAGTGGTGTGGGGCTGGCAGGGGGGATGAATAAAGGAAGCAAATCAGGGGGTTGAAGAAGGGAGTGGGAGAAGAGGAAAGGAGGGTTCAGTCAGGGAAGGCCTCTTGGAGGAGATGGGCCTTCAGTTAGGCTTTGAAGGGTGGGGAGAGTCATTGTCTATTGGATATGAGGAGGGGGGGCATTCCAGGCCAGAACCATATCCTTATAATAATAATAATAATAATTATTCATTCAATTCATTCATTCATTGACTTGTATTTATTGAACGCTTACTGTGTGCAGAGCAATGTACTAAGTGCTTGGAAAATACAATTCAGCAATAGAGACAATCCCTGCTCACAATGGGATGGTATTTGTTAAGCACTTACTGTGTGCCAGGCACTGTAGTAAGCTCTGGGGTAGTACAAGCTAAAAGCAGTGTGGCTCAGTGGAAAGAACACAGTCTTGGGAGTCAGAGGATGTGGGTTCTAATCCCGCCTCTGCCACTTACCTGCTGTGTGACCTTGGGCAAACCACCTAATTTATCTATGCCTCAGTTACCTCATCTGTAAAATGGGGATTAAGATTGAAAGCCCAACATGGGACAACCTGATTACCTTGTATCTACCCCAGCGCTTAGAGTAGTGCTTGGCACACAGTAATTGCTTAACAAATACCATAATTATTATACCCTGCTGTTTCCCCTCTCTGTAATTTATTTTAATGTCCATCTCCTGACACTAGACGTAAGCTTTTTTTAGGGCAGGGATTGGGTTTCCAACTTGATTGTAATGTTCTTTCTGAAGCGCTTGCCCCATGCCATGTACACATTAAAACACTGAATAAATACCATCAGTGGATTGATTGCAATCATTTTTTAGAGTTATTATTATGTATCTAATCTCACCCTTCATCTCCTGTGTGGCATCTTGGCACACCCTGGCACACCTGGGCGGGAGAGGGGTCCCTGGGAGAAACTGTTCTTGGACTTCAGGGTTGTCCCCGTCCACAGTGTGGCCCACCGGACATAGCAGCAACAAGTGAGAGAGAGTGAAGATGGCTCAGTGCGGGCCATGCCCATTGCTGAAGAAGCCAGAATCCATCTGGCCGGGGAGGAGCAAGGGGGCCTGTAGACTGTAAGCTCTTTGTGGGCAGGGAATGTGTCTGTTTATCGTTGTCTTGTCCTCTCCCAAGCGCTTAGTACACTGCCCTGGCACAGTAAGCGCTCAATAAATATGATGGAATGAATGAATGAATGTCATTTTGCCTTTTCATCATTTTGATCCCATGGTTGATTTTTCTTAGAGAACTAGGATTCCATATCAATTTCTCCGAGGCCTTTCAATCAGTGCAACATAATGCCGACTTGACTCCAGAGCTTAGATCAGTGCTTGATACAGAGGGTGTGCTGAACAAAAATCGTAATCCTTGTTACTGTTGTTATAACGGGGTGACAGACAATATAAGTAATTTATTATATAGGATGTCTAGGTATATGCATTACTATAAAGTTGTCAATACAGGACTAACTCATTTTAGAGCCAGGATGTGTTTCTTGAAAATGTGGCTGTATTGTGAACTGCTATATAATGGGGAGGCAGTGTGGCCTAGTGGAAAGAACCTGGTCCAGGGAGCCAGAGGACCTGGGTTCTAATCCCAGCTCTGCCACTTGTCTGCTGTGTGACCTTGGACAAATCACTTCACTTCTCTTTGCCTCATTGACCACATCTGGAAAATGGGGATTGAGACTGTGAGCCTCAAGTGAGACAGGGACTTTATCCAAGCTGATTTGCTTGTATCCAC
Organism: Tachyglossus aculeatus; assembly: GCF_015852505.1. Taxonomy (NCBI): domain Eukaryota; kingdom Metazoa; phylum Chordata; class Mammalia; order Monotremata; family Tachyglossidae; genus Tachyglossus; species Tachyglossus aculeatus. Next base: position 10,614,649 of record NC_052070.1, read on the forward strand.
CCCAGCGCTTACTACAGTGACCAGCACGTAGTAAGAGCTTAACAAATACCACAATTATTATTATTAGTATAGACTGTAAGCTCATCCTCTAGACTGTAAGCTCGTAGTAGGCAGCAGATGTGCCTGTTTATCATTATATTGTCCTCTCCCAAGCACTTAGCTCTGCACACAGTAAGCACTCCACAAATATGATTGAATGAATGAACGAGGTTGATTGATTGATTGATTGATCGGTAGTTCTAGATTTCACTTTACCTTAGCACTGTTAACAGGTGAGGCTAAGGGGTTGGGGATGAGGGCTTCAGTTCCGCTACCCTCCCCATTTCGGCCGTAGTATTCCACGGAATCTCCCAGTAGCTACTTGCAAAGCGGCAGAATCAACCTATATGAAGAATGCAGAAACCAGAAGTTGTGAAGAGGAAACAAGAGGAGGACTCCCCAAAGCTTGATGGAGGGAATAATAATAGGAGTGCTTAATAATAATGTTGGTATTTGTTAAGCGCTTACTATGTGCAAAGCACTGTTCTAAGTGCAGGGGGGGATATAAGGTGATCAGGTTGTCCCACGTGGGGCTCACGGTCTTAATCCTCATTTTACAGATGAGGCCCAGAGAAGTGAGGTGACTTGCCCAAGGTCACACAGCAGACAAGTGACAGAGCCGGTATTAGAACCCATTGCCTCTGACCTTAATAAATTCTTAGTATGTGCCTACTGTACTAAGAACTGTACTAAGCTGGAGCTTACAGTCTGTCAGCTTACAGTCTAGAGGACGAGTTTATGTTGCCAACTTGTACTTCCCAAGCGCTTAGTACAGTGCTCTGCACACAGTAAGTGCTCAATAAATATGATTGATTGATTGATTGAGTTTATAGTCCATAATAATAATAACAACAACTGTGGTATTTGTTAAGCGCTTACTATGTGCCAGGCACTGGGATGGATACCAGCAAATTGGGTTGGACACAGTCCCTCTTCCATGTGGGGCTCACAATCTCAATTCCCATTTTATAGATGAGGTAATAATAATGATGGCATTTATTAAGCACTTACTATGTGCAAAGCACTGTTCTGAGCACTGGGGAGGCTACAAGGTGATCAGGTTGTCCCTCGGGGGGCTCACAGTCTTAATCCCCATTTTACAGATGAGGTAACTGAGGCTCAGAGAAGTTAAGTGACTTGCCCAAAGTCACACAGCTGACAATTGGCAGAGCCGGGGTGTGATCCCATGGCCTCTGACTCCAAAGCCCTTTCCACTGAGCCACACTGCTTCTCCGGACCTCAGATAAATGACCGAATGGGACATGATCCCAGCTGAAAAGCCGCGTGACCTAAGGGATAGAGCACAGGTCTGGGAGTCGGAATGACCTGGGTTCTAATCTAGGCTCTGTCACTTGTCAGCTGTGTGACCTTGGGCGAATCACTTCACTCCTCTGTGTCTCGGTTCCCTCATTTGTATAAGGGGAGTTAAGACTGGGAGCCCTATGTGGGACAGCAGGGACTGTTCCACTTCAATAACCTTGTATCAATCCCCACACTTATTTGATGCCTAGCCCATCGTTGGCACTTAACAAATACCACAGTTATTATCATTATTATGATTATCATTAATAATCTCCATCTCACATGAGCTTCGCAGTGCAGGGAAGGGACCAGAGAGCAGAATAATGAAGTGACATAAACCCTGTCCATAAGTCTCCTACATTTTCCCGATACCCAGTACCCAGGTCTTTCTGGATCAATCAACAATAGTAATTGTGGTATTTGTTCCAAGCCTACAGATACTGCAAGCGATGGGACAACTTGAGTAGTGGGGGGAGTTCAGCTGGACCCTAGGTTTTCTTTTTAATGTTATTTATGAAGTGCTTCCTATGTGCCAGGCACTGTACTAAGTGCTGGGGTAGATGCAAGCTTATCAGGCTGGACCCAATCCCTGTCCCACATGGGGCTCACAGACTGAATCCCCATTTTCTGGATGAAGTAACTGAGGCCCAGAGAAATGAAGTGACTTGCCCAGGGTCACACAGCAGACAAGTAGCAGAGCTGGGATCAGAATCAAGGTCCTTCTAACTCCCAGATCTGAGCTCTCTCCACTGGGCCATGCTCTTTCCTTTATGTGCTCATTTATTGTTTTGTTGTGTACAGAGATACTGTTCAACTTTTCCATTATTCATATGCTAAAACTCACGTGCATGCTTAGCGATATTTATTCCAGTTGTTGGACTTCATAGAATAATGAGGCCTAAGCTAACACCTTATTTAGCATTGCTCATGGCAAAAAGCCAGGAATTTTTCAGCCCATGGCTACAAGCAAATACCTAATAAGTTTATCCTCTGCGGTTCAAAAGCCAGCATCAAATATTTCCTTTCTTTTTTTGGAAAAAAAGGATTCCAACAAAAGAACCAAAGTAACAAGGGTTTTCACACTATTATCGTCAGCAGCGGCATTTCTTCAGTTCTACTGGTTCTGGGGAGAGAATTATATCCTGCTGTCTTTTCCAATTCAAAAATTTCTAGGACATTTTGCTGTGCTAGAACCTGGTTAACAGCTATGACTAAAAACATATTAGGTTTGCACACCATTAAATGAGTTGTCAAAGTCATAATTGGCTCCCGGTACTGTGGATTATCTCCTGACCTAAGCAATAACAGTGTGGAACAGATTTTCCCATTCGTGGCTCTGAATTTTACTCATTAAAGGAGAATACAAGTCAAATTATGGCACCTATATTCCCTGCCCTTGGGACATACCAGAAAATATCGTGGAAATTTTTTCTTTTGCCAAGAAAATCTGCAAAAACTATGCTAATAATTGTAGTATTTGTTAGTCATTTACTTTGTGCTGAACACTGGGTAGATATAAGATAATCAGGTTTGACCAAGATATTGGCCCACCTGGGCTTCAAGGGCTTAAGAAGAGGGAGAACAGGGATTGAAGCCCCATTTTACAAAGGAGCAAACCGAGGCACAGAGAAGTTAAAAGACCTGCTCAAGATCACCCAACAGGCGAAAGGCAGAACCGGGACTGATACGTATCAATAATGAAAAAAATGTGATTCCCGAGGAGCCTTCTCAAGTATTCATTTCAGTGGATTTCCTCAACTGGAAATCCACTTGAGAGTTGCTTCATTTGTGTCTCAGTTCCCCCACCTGGAAAATAGGATGAAGAAAGTGAGCCCTATGTGGGACAGGGACTGAGTTCAACCTGATCAGCTTATATCTACCCCAGTGTTTAGAACAGTGCCCGGCACATAGTAAGCACTTAACAAATACCATTATTATTATTATTATTATTATTATTATTATTATTAAGGAATGGAGAGAGCTGTTTCCTTAATTCCGTTTTATGGATGAGGAAAGTGGGCCCAGGGAGATTAAGTGACTTGCCCAAGGCCACCCAACAGGAGTGGTGGAGTCGGGATTAGAACCCACGAACTCTAACTCCCAAGCCTGGGCTCTTTCCACTGTCATGCTCCTTCTACAAATAAATACTATTGAATGATTGATTAAATCTCCTACGCCCTTGCAATACATTTGATCCTTCATTTCCTCACCCTATCCACCTTCTAATAATAATTACGGGATAGCTGGGATTAGAACTCAGGTTTCTTTACTCTTTGAGTGGAGCTCTTCCCATTAGCACACTGTCTTTTGAGGGGAAAGGGGAAAGGTCAAGACACTGAAAAGAGTGAGAGAGAAACCCTGAAGCAAATCACGCAGAAGGGAGACTCTCTCACATGCAGAAAGAACACACACTTCTGCTTGCACTACGTCTTATCCCATTATCTTGTGTCATTCATTCAGTCGTATTTATTGAGTTCTTAGTATGTACAGAGCACTGCACTAAGCGCTTGGGAAGGTAGCACACAACAATAAACAGACACATTCCCTACCCACAATGAGGTTACAGTCTAGAGTATGAGCTTACAGCCTAGGGGATACAGTGCTTAGTACAGTGCCTGGCACATATAATAATAATGATAGTATTTCTTAAGCGCTTACTTTGTGCAAAGCACTGTTCTAAGCGCTGGGGAGGTTACAAGGTGATCAGGTTGTCCCATAGGGGTTCACAGTCTTAATCCCCACTTTACAGATGAGGAAACTAAGACCCAGAGAAGTTAAGTGACTTGCCCAAAGTCACACAGCTGACAATTGGCGGAGCCGGGATTTGAATCCATGACCTCTGACTCCAAAGCCCAGGCTCTTTCCACTGAGCCATGCTGGTTCTCAATCAATAGTACTTATTGAGTGCTTATTGCATGTGGAGCACTGTACTAAGCACTTGGGAGAGTACAATGTAACAGTGTTGGCAGGCATGTTCCAATCAATCAGTCGATCGATCGATTGTATTTATTGAGCGCTTACTGTGTGCAGAGCACCGTACTAGTTGCTTGGGAGAGTACAATAGAACAGAGCTGGTAGACATATGCCTTGCCCACGACAAACTTACAGTCTAGAATGGGGACAGACGTTAATATAAATGAATAAATGATGGATATGTCCAAAAGTGTTTTGGGGATGAGGAAGGGATGAATAAAGGCAGCAAGTCAGGAGGATGCAGAAGGGAATGGGAGAAGAGGAGGCACTTAGGGAAGACCTTTTGGAGGAGACGGACCTTCAATAAGGATTTGAAGGAGGGGGAGAATCATTATCTGTCGGATTTGAGGAAGGAGGGTGTTCACTGCCCACGGCAAGCTTACAGTCTAGAGGACCAGCCTACACATAGTAAATGTATAACAAATATCACAACTAGAGAAGCAATATGGCCTAGTGGATAGAGCACGGGCTTGGGAGTCAGAAGGACCTGAGTTCTAATTCTGGCTCAGTACAGTGCCCTGAACGTAGTAAGCACTCAATAGATGCCATTGATTGATTGATGGGCTCTGCCACTTGTCTGCTGCGTGACTGTGGGCAAGTCACTTCACTTCTCTGGGCCTCAGTTCCCTCATCCGGAAAATGGGGATGGAGACTTTGAGTCCCCGTGTGGGACAGGGTCTGTGTCCAACCGGATTTGCTTATATCCACCCCAGCGCTTAGTACAGTTCCTGACATAAAGTCAGTGCTTAACAAATATCACAATTATTATTATTATCTCGTTTCTACCCCAGTGCTTAGTACAGTGTCTGGCACAAAATAAGTGCTTAACAAATACCCCAATTACTATTATTATTATTAATAAAAATGATTATTTCTCATAGAATTAAAGTACCTTAATGGCTGACCAATTTTACTTGTATCCATCCCAGTGCTTAGTACAGTGCCTGGCATGCAGTAAGCGCTTAACAAATACCATGATCATGATAATAATAATAATAATAATTCTTATCTGCAGTAATCAGGAGAGAAGCCCTCTCTGATTCTTAATAATGATAATAATAATAATTTTGGTATTTGTTAAGTGCTTACTATGTGCAAAGCACTGTTCTAAGCACTGGGGAGGATACAAGGTGATCAGGTTGTCCCATGTGAGGCTCACAATCTTAATCCCCATTTTACAAATGAGGTAACTGAGGCCCAGAGAAGTTAAGTGACTTGCCTAAAGTCACACAGCTGACAAGCGGAGGAGCCGGGGTTTGAACCCATGACCTCTGACTCCCGAGCCTGTGCTCTTTCCACTGAGCCACGCTGCTTCTCTGCACTTCTTCACACTGGTTTGTCACAGTGCATATGATTAGCATCTCCTGACAGCCCGTTATGGCTCGCACTCTCTTTCACTTTTGTTATAGGATCTGGCCTGGAGAGTACTCTCAGTACAGGGAAGGAAATGGCTACAAGCTTCAATTTCCATAACTAAGCCTTGGCAATTACTATGAAGATTGTCAGGACATTTCTAAATGGGAACAAAGTCTCTAGAGGAATGTTTTCATATCCTGGATTTTTGTATTTCCTACCCTGGGGAAACGAATCCCTCTTTGAATAGCTTATCTAGAGGAAGGGGGGAAATCTTCCTTTTGACAAAGACCAAACCACTCAAACCACTCCTTTCTCTTCCAAATAAGAATCAGTTTTTTTTAATGGTATTTGTTCAGTGCTTACTATGTGCTGGGCACTTTACTAAGCGCTGGGATGGATACAATCAAATCAGTCCCTGTCCCACATGAGGCTCACAGTCTTATTCCCCATTTTACAGATGAGGTTACTGAGGCACAAAGAGTTAAGTGGCTTGCCCCAGATCATGCAGCAGAAAAGTGGCAGAGTTGGGAGTAATAATAATAATAATAATAATAATAATAATAGTGGTATTTGGTAAGCACTTACTATGTGCAAAGCGCTGAAGTAGATACAAGCTTATTAGGTTGGACAGAGTCCCTGTCCCACATGGGGCTCACAGTCCTCATCCCCATTTTACAGATGAGGTAACTTAGGCACAGAGAAGTGAAGTGACTTGCTCAAGGTCACACAGCAGACAAGTGGCCGAGCCAGGTTTAGAGGACACCCAGGCCTGTACACTTTCCACTAGGCCATGCTGCTTCTAAAAACCTGTGTCCTTTTGACTCCTAGGCCGGTGCTCTATGATAAAATGATTCTTGAGTCCTTGTTTTGATCAATTTCCCAGAAAAATATTTCCCTCCAATTTTCTCCTATCATGGCTAAATTTTTCGTTATTTTAATGGTATTTATTAAGGGCTTACTGTGTGTCAGACACTATTCTAGGTGCTGGGGTAGGTACAGTGCTTTGCACATAGTAAGCACTTAATAAGTGCCTTCATTATCATTATTATTATTATTACAAGGTAATTAGTTTGGACACAGTCCCTTGTCCCACGTGAGGCTCGCAGTCCTATTAGGAGGGAGAATTGGTTTTTAAATCCCCATTTTACAGTTGAGGAAACTGAAGCCCAGAGAAGTTACGTGACTTGCCCAAGATCACACAGCAAGTAGTCAGCAGAGGCAGAATTAGAACCCGGGTTTTTCGACTCCGGGGGCCTGTGCTTTTTTCACTAGACCACATTGCTTCTCATTTCATCGGTGCATGAGGAAGCAGCGTGGCTTATTGGAAAGAGCCCGGGCTTGGGAGTTAGCGGTCATGGGTTCTAATTCCGGCTCCGCCACTTGTCAACTGTGTGACCTTGGTCAAGTCACTTCACTTCTCTGGGCCTCAGTTCCCTCATCTGTAAAATGGGGATTAAGACTGTGAGCCCCACGTGGGACAACCTGATTACTTTCTATCTACTCCAGAGCTTAGAAGAGTGCTTGGCACATAGTTAGTGCTTAACAAATGCCATTATTATTATTATTATTATTATTATTATTATTATTCTTATGCTATCCGTTCTAAAATGGATTTCTTCTTCTATCCTCTTCATTTCCCAGGAAACTCACATGGGCTTTAGAACTGTTTAGGCTTTGTGCATGGGAAATATATTTTTAGTAAGAGATTTACTGATGACTCGTGATAATCTCAACAAAACAGAAATTATTCCAAGATCATTCTATCTGCCTATGAAGGATTTTTGCTACTTACTACTTTACCCTTGTGTTTCATTACAAGGGGCATTTACATGAAAGGAGAATCTTGATTCTTTAGAATTTCCTGTCCGTTTCCCCACCTAAAAACCCAACCTTCAATTCTAAACTTAGATGGGTTTAGTGCGAAAATAACTGTGATGCATGGCATAGAGGATAGAGCACAGTCCTGGAAGTCAGAAGGTCATGGGTTCTATCCCTGCTCTGTGTGACCTTGGGTAAGTCACTTCACTTCCTCTGTACCTCAGTTATCGCTTTGGACACAGCCTCTTTTTGCTTCTTGCCTCTCACCCCAATGTTTTGCCCACTCAGTATGCTCCAATTGAGGAGAGAGTGAGATTCAATCCTCATTTCACCCATGACGAAATTGAGGCAAAGAGAAGTGAAGTGACTTGCCCAAGGTTACCCAGCAGACAAGTTGGAGGAGCTGCGGTTAGAACTCAGGTCCTCCGACTCCCCGGGCTGTGCTCTTTCCACTAGGCCATGCTGCTTCTCTAAATTCCTAGCGGGCAGGGAATGTGTCCGTTTATTTTTATATTGTACTCTCCCAGGCAGTGCGAGAGTCATTTGACAGCGCTCTGCGCACAGTAAGCGCTCAATAAATATGATTGAGTGAATTCCTCGACTAAACCCTCATTTTCTCTACTCCTTCTCCCTTCTTCGTCACCTGTACACTTAGACCTGTACCTTTCAAGCACTTGATTGTCACCCTACAACACTTATGTTCCCATTCCTTAATAGTCTATCGCTTTAGACTGTGAGCCCACCGTTGGGTAGGGACTGTCTCTATATGTTGCTATCTTGTACTTCCCAAGCGCTTAGTACAGTGCTCTGCACACAGTAAGCTCTCAATAAATATGATTGATTGATTGATTGATTAATATCTTTCTCCCCTACTATACTGTAAGTTGCTTGTGGGTAGGGATCATGCCTACCCATTCTGTTATATTATTCTGTCCTCTCCCGAGTGTTTAGTGCACTGCTCTATACACAGTAAGAACTCGACAAATAGCATTAATCAACAAATGGTATTTATTGAGCGTTTACTGTGTGCAGGGCACTGTACAGAGCGCTTGGAAGAGAACAGTATAACAGAGTTGGTATTCCCTGCCCACAGCGGGCTTAGAGTTTAGAAGACCTTAGAACCTTTGTGGCTGAGACATTACTGTGGTTTGTATTTCATTTGCTAAATGCATTCATGTTACTCAGTCTGTTTTGGATAATACTAATGCCTCCACTCCCTCCCTCTGCCCTACCCCCTTCCCCTCCCCACAGCCCTTGTGTATATTTGTACATATTTATTACTCTATTCATTTTATTAATGATGTGTATATAGTTATAAATCTATCTATTTTGATCGTATTGACACCTGTCCACTTGTTTTGTTTTGTCTGTCTTCCCCTCCTAAACTGTGAACCCGTTGTTGGGTAGGGACCATCTCTATATGTTGCCGATTTGTACTTCCCAAGCACTTAGCACAGTGCTCTGCACACAGTAAGTGCTCAATAAATATGACTGACTGAATGAATGAAATCGGACTTTCCCAAGTGCTTAAAACAGTGCCCTGTCCATAATAATTAATCATAATAATTGAGGTACAGCATGGCTTTGTGGAAAGAGCCTGGGCTTGGGAGTCAGAGGATCATTTTAAATAAAAGGTATTCTTAGTTTGCATTTATTGGTGTTGGTTGTGTATATGATTCTTTGTCATATGTGTGGAGATGTAGCATATGCTATTCGAGTTGTTCAGATAAATAACACATTTTGAGCAGCAGTAGAACTTCGCGGGGGAGGGGGTGTGGAGGAGGGCTAATTATCAAACAAAGCACTCCAAAAGAGAGGGTAATTCAGTTGCAAATTGGAATAAATCAAGTAATCTTTTTAGTAATTGAATGCCCTAAGATCTTTTGGCCTTTCAAATTTTTCAAAACACTTATTTTAAATGTTACTCTAGGCCCATCAGATTTACACACACCCCACCCAAATGACTAGCTAAATCAATCGATCAATCAATGGTGTGTATTTTTTTTTCATTTTTAATGATATTTGCTAATTGCTTACTACGCGCCAGACATTGTACTAAGCATTGGGCTAGAAACAGGCTAATCAGGTGGGACATGGGACCTCATCATTTTACAGATGAGGTAATTGAGACACAGACGAGTGAAGTGCCTTTTCATTCTTTCATTCAGTCGTAATTATTGAACACTTACTCTGTGCAGAGCACTGTACTAAGCACTTGGAAAGTACAATTAAGCAATACAGACAATCCCTGCCCACATAGGGTTTATAGTCTAGAAGGGGGAAGACAGACATCAAAATAAATAAACAGGCATCAATGTAAATAAATACAATTATAGATACGTATGCATCAAAACAAGTATACAGACATCAATATAAATAAATATAATTATACAGCTATACATAAACACATAAGTGCTGTGGGGTGGGGAGGGGGGGAAGAGCAAAGGGAGTGAGTTGAGGAGATGCAGATGGGAGCTCAGTAGGGAGCTCCTACTGAGAGCTTACCTACTCCAAGAGGCCTTCCCAGACTGAGCTCCCTTTTTCCTCTCCTTCTCCCAATACCTCCCCACCCTACCTCCTTCCCCTCCCTACAGCACCTGTATATATGTTTGTACAGATTTATTACTCTATTTTACTTGTACATATTTACCATTCTATTTATTTTGTTAATGATGTGCATCTAGCTTTAATTCTATTTGTTCTGACAACTTGACACCTGTCCACATGTTTTGTTTTGTTGTCTGTCTCCCCCTTCTAGACTATGAGCCCGTTGTTGGGTAGGGACTGTGTCTATATGTTGCCAACTTGTACTTCCCAAGCGCTTAGTCCAGTGCTCTGCACACAGTAAGCGTTCAATAAATACGATTGAATGAATGAATGAATGAGGGGGAGTTGAGGAAAAGGGGGGCATAGTCTGGGAAGGCCTCCTGGATGAGGTGAGACTTCAGTAGGGCTTTGAAGGGGGGAAGAGTGATCTTTTGGCGGATTTGAAGAGGGAGTGCATTCCAGGCCAGAGGCAGGATGTGGGCCGGGTGTCGATGGTGGGACAGGTGAGATTGAGTCATGGTGAGAAGGTTAGCACCAGAAGAGTGGAGTGTGCAGGCTGGGCTGTAGAAGGAGAGAAGGGCATCTCTGAGTTGGTTGAGGTGGTCCTAGTGCCTGGATTCCCCCCAAAAGCACTCTATGGCATGAGTGGTCTGATGGTGCTCCTTTCTGGAGAAGACTGGGATGCCCAACAGGGAGCACTGGGTTCAGGCCAGATGCCACTTGTCTCGTCTCCGGCCCACTAGGCAGTTCCCTTCGTTGGAGAGGGAGACCCCAGCCATAGGAGGTCCCTGGAAAATAATAATAATAATAATGATGGCATTTATTAAGCGATTACTATGTGCAAAGCACTGTTCTAAGTACTGGGGGGAGGATACAAGGTTATCAGGTTGTCCCATGGCGGGGGGGGCTCACAGTCTTCATCCCCATTTTACAGATGAGGGAACTGAGACCCAGAGAAGTGAAGTGGCTTGCCCAAAGCCACCCAGCTGACAAGTGGCGGAGCCAGAATTAGAACCCATGACCTCTGACTCCAAAGCCCGGGCTCTTTCCACTGAGCCACACTGCTTCAGAAACATCCCCAGTGCTTAGAACAGTGCTTTGCACATAGTAAGCACTTAACAAATACCATTATTATTATTATTATTATTATTATTATTATTATCTCCACGCACTGGTTCGGAAGACAAAGTTGGACGGAGGCGATTCCGCTGGATTCCTGGGGCCGTGGGGGTGAAAGGCTCGGTCACCTCGGTCACTCGGTCAGCTTCCTCAGAGCAACTTTTGAGGCTGGGTAGGATCCACGCTTTCCCATGGCTCTGGATTTTGGGACCTACTGAGGCTCTGCGGTTGCACTTGAGGGTCACTGAGAGATGAACTGCTCCAGACCTCTCCGGACTTGCCCAAGGTTAATAATAACTATGGTATTTATTAAGTGCTGACTATCTGCCAGGCACTGTTCTAAGTGCTGGGGTGAATACAGGCAAATTGGGTTGGACACAGTCCGTGTCCCAGGTGGGGCTCACAGTCTCAATCACCATTTTACAGAAGAGGGAACTGAGGCCCAGAGAAGCGAAGTGACCTGCCCAAGGTCACACAGGAGGCAAGTGGCGGAGCGAGATTAGAACCCATGACCCTCTAACTCCCAGGCCCAGGCTCTAGCCACTAGGCCATCCTGTTTCTCGCAGGGTTAGCCAGAAGACCCGTAAGTTCGTTTTGGGCAGGGAATATGTCTTTATTACCAGTGGAAAGATCACGGGCTTTGGAGTCAGAGGTCATGGGTTCTAATCCCCGCTCCGCCACATGTCTGCTGTGTGATTTTGGGCAAGTCACTTAACTTCTCTGAGCCTCAGTTTCCTCATCTGTAAAATGGGGATTAAGACTGAGCCCTATGTGGGACAACCTGATCACCTTGTATCCCCCCAATGCTTAGAACAGTGCTTTGCACATAGTAAGCACTTAACAAATGCCATCATCATTATTATTATGTTGCACTGTCTCAAGTGCTTAGTACAGTGCTCTGCACACAGGAAGCTCTAAATAAACAGGATTAGGATGAATAAAGATTAGAAGCCAGGTCCTTCTGACTCCCAGGACTGTGCGCAATCCACTAGGCCACACATTTTGAAGACATTCCACTGATTAATTGATTGATTCCAGCTGAAGTCCATCTCTGCCAGTCTGACGGTAGAAAAGAGAAGAGGGGTTGGGAAAGAGGTAAAAATTAGCTCCTGCGGCAATGGGAAAATGGTTCCTCTCATGTAGGTTAAGCAACAGGGAGTCATCTTGGAATGAAGGGGAAGGTGAACGTTGTAATCCTCAAGCCCTGCAGCTATTCTTTTTGAGATGGGACTTCATCTCTATGTGGAAATAAGTCTGGTGGTTTTATCTTGCCTTATGCTGTCGAGTCATCTCCGACCCATAGCGACTCCATGGACACATCTCTCCCAGAACGCCCCGCCTCCATCTGCAATCGTCCCGGTAGTGGATCTTGGAGTTTTCTTGGTAAAAATACAGAAGTGGCTTACCAATGCCTTCTTCCATGCAGTGGTGGTTTTGGGGTGAAGGTAACTTTCTGGAATTCATTTTGGTGGCACTTCTTCGGCTTTGTATCGCCTTATTTTTGTTGCCAGTTATAGAGGCTGATGGTAAAGGACGCTACTTTAAATTACTGTGTGCTGAGCACTGCACTGAGGGCTGGGATAGATATCATTTTATCAGCTCGTACACAGTCCCTGTCATACATGGGATTCACAGGCTTAGGAGGAGGGAGAACAAGTATTTAATCCCCATTTTGCTGATAAGGACACTGAGATGCAGAGAACTGACTTACCTAAAGTCACACAGCAGGAAATTGGCATTATGAAGATTAGAACTGAGGTTAAATGATTTCCAGGCCTAGGCTCTTCCCACTAGGCCCCAGGCCCACTTGGTGGGCATCATGTCAATCAGCTCTGCTGTATTGTACTTTCCCAAGTCCTGAGTACAGTGCTTTCCACTTTCATTCATTCAATCGTATTTATTGAGCGCTTGCTGTGTGCAGAGCACTGTACTACTACTACTACTACTACTACTACTACTACTAATGGTATTTATTAAGCACTTACTATGAGCAAAGCACTGTTCTAAGCGCTGGGGAGGTTACAAGGTGATCAGGTTGTCCCACGGGGGGCTCACAGTCTTAATCCCCATTTTACAGATGAGGTCACTGAGGCACAGAGAAGTGAAGTGACTTGCCCAAAGTCACACAGCTGACAATTGGTGGAGTCGGGATTTGAACCCATGACCTCTGACTCCAAAGCCCGGGCTCTTTTCACTGAGCCACGCTGCTTCTCTACTAAGCGTTTGGGAAGTACAAGTTGGCAACATATAGAGACGGTCCCTACCCAACAGCGGGCTCACAGTCTAGAAGGGGGAGACAGACAACAAAACATATTAACAAAATAAAATAAATAGAATAAATATGTACAAATAAAATAAATAGAGTAATAAATATGTACAAACATATATACATATATACAGGTGCTGTGGGGAGGGGAAAGAGGTAAGGCTGGGGGGATGGGCTAATTCAAGCACTTATCCTATCTGGCCTTGACTACTGTATCTTCCTCCTTGTTGACCTCCCAATCTCCTCTCTCCCCACTCCAGTCTATAATTCACTTTGCCACCTGGATCATTTCTCTCCAGAAACGCTCGGGCCACGTTTCCCCACTCCTCAGGAGTCTCCTATGGTTGCCCATCCAACTCCGCATCAAACTCCTTACTAACCACTCTAAAGCAGTCAATCTCCTAGCCCCTTCATACCTCACTTCGCTACTCTCCTACTGCAACTCAGCTACACACTTCCCTCTAACTGTACCTCCACCTCATTTGTTTATTTATTTATTTTACTTGTACATATCTATTCTATTTATTTTATTTTGTTAGTATGTTTGGTTTTGTTCTCTGTCTCCCCCTTTTAGACTGTGAGCCCACTGTCTCTATATGTTGCCAGTTTGTGCTTCCCAAGCGCTTAGTACAGTGCTCTGCACATAGTAAGTGCTCAATAAATACAATTGATGATGATGATGATCTCATCTATCTTGCCGCCGACCCCTCACCCACGTCCTGCCTTTGGCCAGGAAATCCCCGCTCCTCAAATCTGAACGACAGTGACTCTCTCCCAATTCAAAGCCTTTCCGAAGGCCCATCTCCTCCAAGAGGCCTTCCCTGACTAAGCCGTCCTCTCCTCTTTTCCACTCCCTTCTGCTTCACCCTAACTTGCTCCCTTTATTCATCCCCTTCCCAGCCCTACAGCACTTATGTTCAGATCTGTAATTCATTTATTTATATACATGCCTATCTCCTGCTCTAGACAGTAAGCTCACTGTAGACAGGGAATGTATCTGTTATATTTTACTCTCCCAAGTCGTTAATACAGTGCTCCGCACCCACTAAGTGCTCTGTAAATACGATTGATTTACTAATAGTTTTTTCCTCTGAGTTCATGAATCAGTTCTGTGATGGGGACTCCCATTTGGAATGCAATGGGCATATTGCTTAGTACAGTGTTCTGCACACAGTAAGTGCTCAATAAATATGACGGTGAATGAATGAATGCTGGGGGTTTTATGGTTTCTTTTGTTTCATGGTATTTATCAAATACTGTTCTAAGCCCTGGGGAAGATACAAGTAAGTTAGGTTGAAAAATAATAATAATAATGATTATGATGGCATTTGTTAATCAATCAATCAATCATATTTATTGAGCACTTACTGTGTGCAGAGTACTGTACTAAGTGCTTGGGAAGTACAAGTTGGCAATATATAGAGACAGTCCCTACCCAACAGTGGGCTCACAGTCTAAAAGCACTTACTATGTGCGAAGCACTTTTCTAAGCACTGGCAAGGTGATCAGGTTGTCCCAGGTGGGGCTCACAGCTCCCATTTTTACAGTTGAGGTAACTGAGTCACAGAGAAGTTAAGTGACTTGCCCAAAGTCACACAGCTGACAAGTGGCAGAGCCAGGATTAGAACCCATGATCTCTGACTCCCAAGCCCGTGCTCTTTCCACTGAGCCACACTGCTCCTCTTATTGAACACAGTCCCTGTTCCATATGGGGCTCACAGTCTAGCTAGGAGGGAGAACAGGAGATCTGAGGCACAGAGAAGTGAAGCGACTTGCCCAAGATCACGCAACATGCAATTGGCAGAGCTGGGATTAGAACCCAGGTCCTCTGACTCCCAAGCCTGGGCTCTTCCTACTAGGCTGTGTTGGTGGTCTACAAAGTGGGTATGTGTCGGGTATATGTGAACAGACAGCAGTGGTTTCATTCTAAGTCTTTTTTGCAGGCTCCTCCTCCCCCTCCCATCCCCTTACTGTGGGGGTTCCCCAAGGTTCAGTGCTTGGTCTCCTTCTGTTCTCGATCTACACTCACTCCCTTGGTGACCTCATTTGCTCCCACGGCTTCAACTATCATCTCTACGCTGATGACACCCAGATCTACATCTCTGCCCCTGCTCTCTCCCCGTCTCTCCAGGCTCGTATCTCCTCCTGCCTTCAGGACATCTCCATCTGGATGTCTGCCCGCCACCTAAAACTCAACATGTCCAAGACTGAACTCCTTGTCTTCCCTCCCAAACCCTGCCCTCTCCCTGACTTTCCCATCTCTGTTGATGGCACTACCATCCTTCCCGTCTCACAAGCCCGAAACCTTGGTGTCATCCTCGACTCTGCTCTTTCGTTCACCTCTCATATCCAAGCCATAACCAAAACCTGCCGGTCTCAGCTCCACAACATTGCCAAGATCTGCCCTTTCCTCTCCATCCATACTGCTACCCTGCTCATTCAAGCTCTCATCCTATCCCGTCTGGACTACTGCATCAGCCTTCTCTCTGATCTCCCATCCTCGTGTCTCTCCCCACTTCAATTCATACTTCATGCTGCTGCCCGGATTGTCTTTGTCCAGAAACGCTCTGGGTATGTTACTCCGCTCCTCAAAAATCTCCAGTGGCTACCAATCAATCTGCGCATCAGGCAGAAACTCCTCACCCTGGGCTTCAAGGCTGTCCATCACCTCGCCCCCTCCTACCTCACCTCCCTTCTCTCCTTCTCCAGCCCAGCCCGCACCCTCCACTGCTCTGCCGCTAATCTCCTCCCCGTACCTCGTTCTCACCTGTCCCTCCATCGACCCCCGGCCCACGTCATCCCCCAGGCCTGGAATGCCCTCCCTCTGCCCACCCGCCAAGCTAGCTCTCTTCCTCCCTTCAAGGCCCCACTGAGAGCTCACCTCCTCCAGGAGGCCTTCCCAGACTGAGCCTCTTCCTTCCTCTCCCCCTCATCCCCCTCTCCATCCCCCCCATCTTACCTCCTTCCCTTCCCCACAGCACCTGTATATATGTATATATGTTGTACATATTTATTACTCTATTTCTTTATTTATTCTACTTGTACATATCTATTCTATTTATTTTCTTTTGTTAGTATGTTTGGTTTTGTTCTCTGTCTCCCCCTTTTAGACTGTGAGCCCACTATTGGGTAGGGACTGTCTCTATATGTTGCCAACTTGTACTTCCCAAGCGCTTAGTACAGTGCTCTGCACACAGTAAGCACTCAATAAATACGATTGATGATGATGATGATGGTTTCAACTGTCATCACCATTTGGATCTATATGCCAGCATTCGTAGAGAAGCAGCGTGGCCTGGGAGTCCGAAGGACCTGAGTTCTGATCCCAGCTCCACTAAGTGGATTCTAATCCCAGTTCTGCCACTTGTCTGCTGTGTGACCTTAGACAAGCCATTTAACTTCTCTGTGACTCAGTTACCTCATCTATAAAGTGGGGATGAAGACTGTGAGCCCCACGTGGGTCAACCTGATTACCTTGCATCCACCCCAGCACTTAGAACAGCGCTTGACACATAGTAACAAATACCATTACTGTTATTATTATTATTATTACTTGTCTGCTGTGTGGCCTTGGGCAAGTCACTTCACTTCTCTGGTCCTCAGTTACCTCATCTGTAAAATGGGGATTAAGACTCGGAGCCCCATGTGGAATAGGGACTGTGCCCAGCCTGATTTGCTTGTAAATACCCTGGTGCTTAGTAGAGCTCCTGGCACATTGTAAATGTCTAACAAACTCCACAGGTTGTTATTATTATTATTGTTGTTTTTATTATTCAATCCATATTGCCTCCTTCCCATGGTCAGTCTGTAAGCTTAAAGAAATTACAGTTGGGTTTGGTCTTAGCGAGGCCCTAATCATGCCCCATTGTGTGATCATCATCATCATCATCATCATGAATCGTATTTATTGAGCGCTTACTGTGTGCAGAGCACTGTACTAAGCGCTTGGGAAGTACAAGTTGGCAGCATATAGAGACAGTCCCTACCCAACAGTGGGCTCACAGTCTAAAAGGGGGAGACAGAGAACAAAACCAAACATACTAACAAAATAAAATAAATAGAATAGGTATGTACAAGTAAAATAAATAAATAAATAAATAGAGTAATAAATATGTACAAGCATGGTGTGATCTTACCATCTGCTCTGAAAAAGGCAGTTTCACCCTTTGAGCTTCCTTCTCAATAACTATGTGGCTGACTTGGGGAGGAAAAAAAGAGAAAAGCATCAGGATAAAAGGCTTCCTCTGAGCTTTACTGGGATTTCTGTTTCCTGTTCAGGAGGGCATGGGGGAAGCCTAGCAAAGCAATGATGATGAAATGATAGAAGGGAAGGCTGAAATGCTTATGAAGCTTGGTACATTGTTTAGTCTAAGCCCTGATCTTGATACATCTGGAGGTTGACCAGGACTTCAGCAGGACAAGCAGAGATTTAGTTGATAATGTAGCAAGGTTGTTTTTTTTCCCTTTACTTTGCCATCAAAGTGACCTGTTGTCTTATTTTGAGAGTCTACTGTGGATGTGTGTCTTTTTTTCTGCACACTGACTCTTACACAGACCATTAGGATGAAAGAAGAAAGGTAAATTTGAGGAGTAAATCATCCTTGCTCTTTACCTTTTGTGAATGTGATCGAATTTATAGGGTTTAGCACTCACACAAGATTTGCTTTTTGGAAATCTCATCTGTTAAATCATAAATCTTACTCATCTGCCAGCAAATGTGACATTGTTCTCAACTCTTTTAGGGAATTTTCTGATGTCATTTTATTTGGACTAAGCTAATCAATCACACATTTGGAGCACTTGCTGTGTGCAGAGCATGAGACTGAGCTTTTGGGAGAATAGAAGTAGCATGGCATGGCAGATAGAGATTGGGCCTGGAAATCAGAAGGTCCGCTTCGCCACTTGTCTGCTGTGTGACCTTGGGAAAGTCACTTCACTTCTCTGTACCTCAGATACCTCATCTGTAAAATGGGGATTGAGACTGTGAGCCCCATGTGGGACAGGAACTGTGTCCAACCTGATTTGCTTGCATCCACCCCACTGCTTAGTACAGTGCTTGGCACATAGTAAGCACTTAACAAATACTATTATTATTATTATTATTATTATTATCCCACCCAGTGCAGTTGTGTTGAACTGAGCTATCCTTTACTCAATAATCGTGTTTACTGAGCACTTACCATATGCAGAGCACTGTTCTAAAGTTCTTGGGAGAGTACACTATAACAGAGTTGGTAGACACATTCCCTGAGCACATCGAGTTTACAGTCTAGAGGATAGTAGAGGATCCTTTGATATTAGGACACTGACTATAGTCCGAAACTTCACTGTCCATAAACTAGTTTGGTTAATCCCTTTATCTCTTGTAGTTATACAATTTATCGTAAACCCAATTTGGTTGATTCCTAGACTCTACAAGGTGGTCATAGCTGTGATATAGAATAAACTTTCTCAGCTTAACATTTTAATCTTGCTTCCAAAGTGATTGTTAGGTACATATCTATAAATTATTGTATAATGATGTCTCTATCCCCCTATAGATTTTAGGCATTTTGTGGGCAGGGAACATATCTACCAACTCTGTTGTACTGTATTCTTCTAAGCACTTAGTACAGTGCTCTGCACACACTAAGCACTCACTAAATACCACTTGCTTGTTCTGCCTTGGTCATGTTGATGTATGACCAATTGTAGACCAATTGTTTTAGTATCATTCTTTTGTTAGAGAAGAGATAAAACCGAGGCAATAGATCATGGCCCTGGGAGTCAGAAAGACCTGGGTTCTAATCTCAGTTCCACCACTTGTCTATTGGGTGACTGTGGGCCAGTCACTGCTCTTCTCTGTGACTCAGTTACCTCATCTGTAAAATGGGGATTAAGATTGTGAGCCCCATGTGAGCCCCATGTTCATTCATTCATTCAATCATATTTATTGAGTGCTTACTGTGTGCAGTGCACTGTACTAAGCGCTTGGGAAGTACAAGTTGGCAACATATAGAGATGGGCCCTACCCAACAACGGGCTCACAGTCTAGAAGGGGAAGAGAGACAACAAAACAAAACATGTGGACAGGTGTCAAGTCATCAGAATAAATAGAAATAAAGCTAGATGCACATTATTAGTAAAATGAATAGAATAGTAAATATGTACAAGTAAAGTAAATAAGAGTAGTAAATCTGTACAAACATATATACAGGTGCTGTGGGGAGGGGAAGGAGGTAGGGCAGGGGGATGGGGAGGAGGAGAGGAAAAAGGGGGCTCAGTCTGGGAAGGCCTCCTGGGGGAGGTAAGCTCTCAGTAGGGCTTTGAAGGGAGGAAGAGAGCTAGCTTGGCGGATGGGCAGAGGGAGGGCATTCCAGGCCAGGGGGAGGATGTGGACCGGGGGTCGATGGCGGGACAGGCGAGAACGAGGTACAGTGAAGAGGTGAGCAGCAAAGGAGTGGAGGGTGCGGGCTGGGCTGTAGAAGGAGAGAAGGGTGGTGAGGTAGGAGGGGTCGAGGTGATGGAGAGGCCTTGAAGCTGAGAGTGAGGAGTTTTTGCTTGATGCGTAGGTTGACTGGCAGCCACTGGAGATTTTTGAGGAGGGGAGTAACATGCCCAGAGCGTTTCTGCACAAAGATGATCCGGGCAGCAGTGTGAAGTATAGACTGAAGTGGGGAGAGACAGGAGGATGGGAGATCAGAGAGGAGGCTGATGCAGTCATCCAGTTGGGTTAGGATGAGAGATTAAACCAGCAAGGTAGTGGTTTGGATGGAGAGGAAAGGGTGGATCTTGGAGATGTTGCGGAGGTGAGACTGGCAGGTTTTGGTGACGGATTGGATGTGAGGGGTGAACGAGAGAGCGGATTCGAGGATAACACTGAGGTTGCGGGCTCGTGAGATGGGAAGGATGGTAGTGCCGTCTACAGTGATGGGAAAGTCAGGGAGAGGGCAGGGTTTGGGACGGAAGATAAGGAGTTCAGTTTTGGACATATTGAGTTTTAGATGCCGGGCAGACATCCAGATGGAGATGTCCTGAAGGCAGGAAGAGACCCGAGCCTATAGGGAGGGAGAGAGAGCAGGGGCAGAGATGGACACTTCTAACTCTTCTCCATTTGGAGCAACTGGTGTGTTCTTAAATCCGGCTGTTCAGACACCTCTAGTAACAGTTCTCCTTATCATTATTATTATTATTATTATTATTATTATTATTATTATTTTTCAGTGACATCCTTGAGTTGAAAAGCAAAGCGGCTGTGGACCACTAGAGGGCTCCCCTATTTTTTTTCCTTTTAATAAAGAAAATATCCCGCTTCTGCAGGGCAGTATCTGGGTCTGAGCTTTGTAATCCAGTAATCAGAAATAAAGATGTGCTGGTGCTTTGACGTTTCCCAACCACTTCAGCCTTCATCTTTATAAAATGTTTCCACTCTTAAATGGCACTTCTTAATTGTGCTCACATTCATTCATTCATTCATTCATTCAATCATATTTATTGAGCGCTTACTGTGTGCAGAGCACTGGACTAAGAGCTTGGGAAGTACAAGTCGGCGACATATAGAGACTGTCCCTACCCAACAATGGGTTCACAGTCTAGAAGGGGGAGACCGACAATAAAACAAAACGTGGACAAGTGTCAAGTCGTCAGAATAAATAGAATTAAAGCTAATGCACATCATTAACAAAATAACTAGAATAGTAAATATGTACAAGTAAAATAAATAGAGTAATAAATCTGTACAAACGTGTAAACAGGTGCTGTGGAGAGGGGAAGGAGGTAGGGTGGGGGGGATGGGGAGGAGAAGAGGAAAAAAGGGGGCTCACCTCTGGTAGAGAGAAATTTTTTCCCCCTCTTTACCAAAGGAGAGGCAGTTTATTGATCTTTAGGGCTTAAGCAGAAAGGAATAAAGTTCTCCTGTTGCATGGTTCAGGATCCAGGGATAGATGGAACAGTGAAGAGGTCAGCACTATCTAATAATAATAATAATGGTATTTGTTAAGCGCTTACTAGGTGTCAGGCAACTGTACTATTGCTGGGGTGGATACGAGCAAATTAGGTTGGACTCAGTCTCTGTCCCTCATAGGGCTCTCAGTCTTCATCCCCATTTTGCAGAGGAGATAACTGAGGCACAGAGAGGTGAAGTGACTTGCCCAAGGTCACACAGCA
Source organism: Tachyglossus aculeatus (assembly GCF_015852505.1). NCBI lineage: Eukaryota > Metazoa > Chordata > Mammalia > Monotremata > Tachyglossidae > Tachyglossus > Tachyglossus aculeatus. The sequence continues at coordinate 10,636,214 of NC_052070.1, forward strand.
GACAAATGGTAGAGCCGGGATTAGAACCCATGACCTTCTGACACCCAGGCCCATGTTCTTTCCACTGTACCCTAATGCTTAGAACAGTGGTTGGCATATTGGAACTGCTTAACACACACCACAATTATCATTGTCATTATGAACAGTGTTTGGAATTTAGTAAGTGCTTAACAAGCAGCGTGGCTCAGTGGGAAGAGCCCGGGCTTTGGAGTCAGAGGTCGTGGGTTTGAATCCCGGCTCCGCCACAAGTCTGCTGTATGACCTTGGGCAAATCACTTCACTTCTCTGAGCCTCAGTTACCTCATCTGTAAAAATGGGGATTAAGACTGTGAGCCCTACGTGGGGCAACTTGATCACATTGTATCCCCCCAGCGCTTAGAACAGTGCTTTGCACATAGTAAGCTCTTAACAAATGCCATTATTATTATTATTATTATTATTATTATTATTATCATTGATTATTCAAGAAGGAAGTGAAAAAGCATATCGGTACCATTTAGTTTAAGCATTAATTCTCTTACACTCTGAGATGATTGAGGAATTTGGATGGAGTCAAGTAGAATCAGTCAATTGTGATGATGGTAGTTAAGCACTTACTATGTGCCAGGCACTGTACTTAGCACTGGGGAGGCTACAGACAAATTGGGTTGTACACAGTTCTTGTCATGTGGGGCTCACAGTCTCAATCCCCATTTTATCGGTGAGGTAACTGAGGCCTAGAGAAGTGAAGTGACTTGTCCAAGGTCATACAGCAGACAAGTGTCAGAGCCTGGATTAGAACCCACGATCTTCTGACTCATTCATTCATTCACATTTATTGAGTGCTTACTGTGTGCAGAACACTGTACCGAGCACTTGGGAGAGTTCAGTATATCAATAAGCAGACACATTCCCTGCCCACAGTGAGCTTACAGTCTAGAGGGAGGGCACAGAACATTTATATTTAATAACAATAAAGCTGGTATTTGTTAAGCGCTTACTAAGTGCCAAACACTGTTCTAAGCACTTGGATGGATTCCGTGTAGCCACTCAGAATGTTGTCTGACTAAATGTTGTGGTCCCTGGTTCCAGCCGAGGAGCCTTTTCTTCTTTTCCCCTCCCTGGCTTAAATCCGCAACCTCGAGATGTCTCTCGACTCCTCTTTCAACCTCAAAATTCAGTCATGAAATCTTGTCCTTTCATTCTTCACGACATCTCCAAAATCTCCTCTCCTCCATCCAAATTGCCACTGCGTTAGTTCACACACTATCACAGTAGCAGTTTGGATCGAGAGGGAAGAGTGGATTTTTAGCAGTGTCATGAAGGTAGAACCAAAAGGTTGGATATGTGGGTTGAACGAGAGGGGTGAGTCAAGGAGAAAGCCGAGTTTTCGGGCTTGTGAGATAGGGAGATCGGTGGTGCTGTCTACAGGGATGGGGAAAATCAGAGGGAGGATAGGGTTTGGGTGGGAAGATAAGGAGTTCCATTTTGGGGCATGTTAAATTTGAGGTAATGGTATGACATCCAAGGAGATATTTCTTGAAAGCAGCAGGAAATGCAAGATTGCAGAGAGGGAGTGAGATTAGGGCTGGAGAAGCAACATGGCTCAGTGGAAAGAGCCTGGGCTTGGGAGTCAGAGGTCATGGGTTCTAATCATCATCATCATCATCAATCGTATTTATTGAGCGCTTACTGTGTGCAGAGCACTGTACTAAGTGCTTGGGAAGTACAAATTGGCAACATATAGAGACAGTCCCTACCCAACAGTGGGCTCTAATCCCAGCTCCATCACTTGTCAGCTGTGTGACTTTGGGCAAGTCACTTCACTTCTCGGTGCCTCAGTTATCTCATCTGTAAAATGGGGATTAAGACTGTGAGCCCCAAGTGGGACAACCTGACTACCTTGTATCTACTCCAGTGCTTAGAACAGTGCTTGGCACATAGCGCTTAACCAATACTATTATTATTATTATCATTATTAGACGTAGATTTGGGAATCATCTGCATAGAAGTGGGAATTCCCAAGACCATCACCTTGGTGTTATCCTTGACTCCTTTCTCTCATTCAACTCACATATTCAATCCTTCACTAAATCCTGTCAGTCCCACCTTCACAACATAGCTAAAATCCACCCTTTCCTCTCCATCCATACTGTCGAGTCATCTCCGACCCACAGCGATGCCATGGACACATCCCCCCGCCTTACCTCCTTCCCCTCCCCACAACACCGGTATATATGTATGTATGTTTGTACATATTTATTACTCTATTTATTTTACTTGTACATATTTATTCTATTTATTTTATTTTGTTAATATGTTTTGTTTTGTTGTCTGTCTCCCCCTTCTAGACTGTGAGCCCGCTGTTGGGTAGGGACCGTCTCTGTATGTTGCCATACTTCATGCTGCTGCCCGGATTATCTTTGTCCAGAAATGCTCTGGGCATATCACTCCCCTCCTCAAAAATCTCCAGTGGCTACCAATCAATCTGCGCATCAGGCAGAAACTCCTCACCCTGGGCTTCAAGGCTGCCCATCTCCTCGCCCCCTCCTACCTCACCTCCCTTCTCTCCTTCTACAGCCCAGCCCGCACCCTCCGCTCCTCCACCGCTGATCTCCTCACCGTACCTCGCTCTCGCCTGTCCCGCCATCGACCCCCGGCCCACGTCATCCCCCGGGCCTGGAATGCCCTCCCTCTGCCCATCCGCCAAGCTAGCTCTCTTCCTCTCTTCAAGGCCCTGCTGAGAGCTCACCTCCTCCAGGAGGCCTTCCCAGACTGAGCCCCTTCCTTCCTCTCCCCCTCGTCCCCCTCTCCATCCCCCCATCTTACCTCCCTCCCTTCCCCACAGCACCTGTATATATGTATGTATGTTTGTACATATTTTTTTTACTCTATTTATTTATTTAATTTATTTGTACATATCTATTCTATTTATTTTATTTTGTTAGTATGTTTGGTTTTGTTCTCTGTCTCCCCCTTTTAGACTGTGAGCCCACTGTTGGGTAGGGACTGTCTCTATATGTTGCCAATTTGTACTTCCCAAGTGCTTAGTACAGTGCTCTGCACATAGTAAGCGCTCAATAAATACGATTGATGATGATGATGATGATGATGTTGCCAACTTGTACTTCCCAAGCGCTTAATACAGTGCTCTGCACACAGGAAGTGCTCAATAAATACGATTGAATGAATGAATGAATCTGTCCCAGAATGCCCCACCTCCATCTTCAATTGTTCTGGTGGAGCATCCATAGAGTTTTCTTCGTAAAAATCTGGAAGTAGTTTACCTTCTGGGAAGTAAACTTGAGTCTCAAGCCCTCAACTCTCTCCCACGTCACTGCTGCCCAGGACAGGTGATTGTTGACTTGTAGCAGATTGCCTTTTACTCGCTAGCCACCTTAATACAGTCACTCATCCTATCCCGCCTTATTCATTCATTCAATCATATTTATTGAGCTCTTACTGTATGCAGAGCGCTGGACTAAGCACTTGGGACGTACAAGTCGGCAACATATGGAGGTGGTCCCTACCCAACAATGGGCTCACAGTCTAGAAGGGGGAGACAGACAACAAAACGAAACATGTAGACAGGTGTCAAAACCATCAGAATAAATAGAATTATAGCTTTATGCACATCATTAACAGAATAAATAGAATAGTAACTATAAACAAGTAAAATAGAGTAATAAACCTATACAAATATATACAAGTGCTGTGGGGAGGGTAAGGTGGTAGGGCGGGGAGGGGGAAGGAGGAGAGGAAAAAGGGGGCTCAGTCTGGGATGGCCTCCTGGAGGAGGTGAGTTCTCAGTAGGGCTTTGAAGGGAGGAAGAGAGCTAGCTTGGCGGATGGGTGGAGGGAGGACATTCCAGGCCAGGGGGAGGACGTGGGCTGGGAGTCGACAGCGGGATGGGTGAGAGCGAGGCACAGTGAGGAGGTTAGCAGCAGAGGAGCGGAGGGTGCGGGCTGGGCTGTAGAAGGAGAGAAGGGAGGTGAGGTAAGCGGGGGCGAAGGGATGGACAGCCTTGAAGCCGAGGGTGACAAGTTTTTGCTTGATTCGTAGGTTGACAGGCAACCACTGGAGATTTTTGAGGGGAGTGACATGCCCAGAGCATTTCTGTACAAAGATAACCCAGGCAGCAGAGTGAAGTATAGACTGAAGTGGGGAGAGACAGGAGGATAGGAGATCAGAGAGGAGGCTGATGCAATAATCCAGTTGGGAAAGGATGAGAGATTAAACCAGCAAGGTAGCGGTTTGGATGGAGAGGAAAGGGCAGATCTCGGCGACGTTGTTGAGGTGAGACGAGCAGGTTTTGGTGACGGATTGGATGTGTGGGGTGAATGAAAGAGCGTAGTCGAGGATGACACCAAGGTTGTGGGCTCATGAGATGGGAAGGGTGGTAATGCTGTCTACAGAGACAGGAAAGTCAGGGAGAGGCAGGGTTTGGGAAGATAAGGAATTCAGTCTTGGATATGTTGAGTTTTAGATGGCGGGCGGACATCCAGATGGAGATGTCCTGAAGGCAGGAGGAGACATGAGCCTGAAGGGAGGGAGAGAGAGCAGGGGCAGAGATGTAGAAATGGGGGTCATCACCATAGAGATGATAGTTGAAGCCATGGGAGTGAATGAGTTCACCAAAGGAGTGAGTGTAGATAGAGAACAGAAGGGGACCAAGAACTGACCCTTGAGGAACCCCTACAGTAAGGGGGTGAGAGAGGGAGGAGAAGTCCGCAAAGGAGTCTGAGAATGAACGCCTGGAGAGATGAGAAGAACCGGGAGAGAACGGAGTCTGTGAAGCCAAGGTTGGATAGCACGTTGAGGAGAAGGGGGGAATTCACAGTGTCGAAGGCCGCTGAGAGGTCGAGGAGAATTAGGATAGAGTAGGAGCCATTGGATTTGGCAAGAAGGAGGTCATCGGTGACCTTTGAGAGAGCAGTTTTGGTGGAGTGTAGGGGATGGAAGCCCGATTGGAGGGGGTTTAGGAGAGAGTTGGAGTTGAGGACTTTGAGGCAGCGAGTGTAGATGACTCATTTTAGGAGTTTGGAAAGGAAGGGTAGGAGGGAGATAGGGCGATAACTAGAAGAGGAGGTGGGGTCAAGAGGGTTTTTTTAGGATGGAGTGAAGATGGAAAGTAAGGAGGGGAGGAGGGAAGGGGTAAGGTTTTTCATAAATCTTTCATTTTTTAAAGAAACAGCGTGGCTCAGTGGAAAGAGCATGGCCTTGGGAGTCAGAGGTCCTGAGTTCAAATCCCAGCTCTGCCACTTGTCAGCTGTGAGACCTAGGGCAAGCCACTTAACTTCTCTGTAAACTTCTCATCTGTAAAATGGGGATTAAGACTGTGAGCCCCACAAGGGACAACCTGATCACCTTGTATCCCCCAGCGCTTAGAACAGTGCTTTGCACATAGTAAGCCCTTAACAAATACCATCATTATTATTATTATAAAATGAGATGGAATGGGGTCCAAAGCCCAGGTGGATGGAGTGGCACTTGAGAGGAGGGAGGAGATCTCATCTGAAGATACTGCTGGGAAGTATGGGAGAGTAGCAGAGAGGTTTGAGAGCGGGGGGATGGAGAAGTGGGAGGGGTGACTTTGGGGAGCTCAGAACTGATGGTTTTAATTTTATCTGGGGGTCGCGTAACTAGTTAGCCTCGATTACTTCATCAGCCTCCTTGCCAACCTCCCAGCCTACTGACTCTCTCCACTCCATTGCATACTTCACTCTCCTGTCCAGATCATTTTTCTACAAAAACATTCAGGACAGGTCACCTCCCTCCTCAGAAAACTCCAGTGGTTGCTTATCCACCTCCGCATCCAACGAAAACTTCTCACCATCGTCTTTAAAGCAGTTCACCCACTTGCCCCCTCCTACCTCACCTCGCTACTCTCCTTCTCCAACCCAGCCCGCACACTTTGCTCCTCTAGTGTTGCTAACCTTCTCGCTGTGCCTCCATCTTGTCTATCTCACTGCCGACCTCTCGCCCACATCCTGCCTGCCTCTGGCCTGGAACACTATTCCTCCTCAAATCCCACAGACAATTACTCTCCCCCAACCTTCAGCGCCTCATTGAAGACCCATCTCCTCCATTAGGCTTTCTTAGTCTAAGCCCAAACTTTTCTTCATCTCCAACTCCCTTCTGCATTGCTCTGACTTGCTCCCTTGGCTCTTCCCCCTTCCCCTTGCCCTACAGCACTTATGTCCATCTCCGTCATTTATTTATTTGTATGGTTGTCTGTCTCCCCGCATCTAGACTGTAAGCTCGTTGAGGGCAGGCAATGTGTTTATTCTTGCTTCATGTCTGCTCTATGACTTTGGGCAAGTCACTTAACTGCTCTCTGCCTGTTACCTCATTTTCAAAGCCCTGCTTAGAGCTCACCTCCTCAAGGAGGCCTTCCCAGACTGAGGAGGTGGAACCCGCAAAGGAGTCTGAGAATGAACGGCCGGAGAGATAAGAGAAGAACTGGGAGAGAACTGAGTCTGTGAAGCCAAGGTTTTCCTCTGCTCCTCCTGCCCTCCCCATCGCCCTGGCTCCCTCCCTCAGCTCTACCCCTTCCCTGCCCCACAACACTTGTGTATATATGTGCATATTTATTATTCTATTTATTTTATTAATGATGTATATATAGCTACAATTCTATCTATCGACGCCTGTCTACTTGTTTTGTTTTGTTGTCAGTCTCCCCCTTCTAGACTGTGAGCCTGTTGTTGGGTAAGGATTATCTCTGTTGCCGAATTGTACTTTCCAATCACTTAGTACAGTGTTCCGCACAGAGTAAGCACTCAATAAATACGAATGAATGAATGAAAGTACAATATAACAGAGTTGGTAGACATAATCAAGCAAAAACTCTTCACTCTTGGCTTCAAAGCTCTCCATTCCCTCGGCCCCTCCTACCTCATCTCCCTTCTCTCCTTCTCCAGCCCAGTCCGCACCCTCCACTCCTCTGACGCTAACCTCCTCACTGTGCCTCATTCTCACCCGTCCCACCATCGACCTCCGGTCCACATCCTTCCCCTGGCCTGGAATGCCGTCCCTCCACACATTCACCAAGCTAGCTCTCTTCCTCCCTTCAAAGCCCTACTAAGAGTTCACCTCCTCCAGGAGGCCTTCCCAGACCGAGCCCCCTTTTCCCTCTCCTCCTCCCCATCCCCCCTGCCCTACCTCCTTCCCCTCCCCACAGCACTTGTATATATTTGTACAAATTTATTACTCTATTTATTTTACTTGTACATATTTACTATTCTATTTATTCTGTTGATGTGCATAAAGCTATAATTCTATTTATTCTGACGGTTTTGTCACCTGTCTACATGTTTTGTTTTGTTGTCTGTCTCCCCCTTCTAGACTGTGAGCCCATTGTTGAGTAGGGACCATCTCTATATATTGCCGACTTGTACTTTCCAAGTGCTTAGTACAGTGCTCTGCACACAGTAAGCGCTCAATAAATACGATTGAATGAATGCATGAATGAATGATTCCTGCCCACAATAAGCCAACAGTCTACAGATACTGCTTGTTTGGACCAGGGAACATGTCTACGAACTCTGTTATGTTGTACTCTCCCAAACATTTAGTACAGTGCTCTGCACACAGTACGTGCTCAGTAAATACCATAGATTAGAAGCCAATTCTAAGCTGCTTGAATGAAGTGCTCTGTACATGGTAAGCTTTCAATAAATAGAATTGATAGCTAAACAAAATTAAGCAAAGCCCCAAATGAGTAATTCTTCGCAAGACCAAAACATACTACTGTATGTAGTCTGAAGCTATAATTTATGAAAACATCTCCAAGGTCAGTTCTGAATTTTTCTTTTGTTTGCATTGGGAACATCCATATGGTTCTGTAAGGCTCTGCTAATTGTAAGGGGTGTTGCTATGGAAATTATGCGAAGGAGCTGACCAATATTTGTTGGAAGTCAGGCTGTTACAAAACACTTCCAGGAGAAAGCTTTGCATCTTATGTTGGGAGTTGAGGGGCAGGGAGAGAGTAATGTATATATTTGTGTCTTTCAAATTAGCTACTGTATTAATACAACATGGATTTTGGGAAAGGCAACCCATGCATGGGTGTTTCTGGCCAAATCAACATTCACGGGCAGAAGGGATGCCGTTTTGGTGGCCTTCCCTCTGCTGTGGGCTGGTCAGTCAATCATATTTAATAAGCACTTACACTGTGTGGAGCACTGTACTAAAAACTTGGGAGAGTATGATATTAATTCAATCATATTTATTGAGCATTTACAGTGTGCAGAGCACTGTACTAAGTGCTTGGAAAGTACAATTTGGCAACAGATAGAGACAATCCCTACCCAATAATGGGCTCACAGTCGAGATATAACGATGTAATAGGCACATTCCCTGCTGACAATGAGCTACAGTCTATGGGAGAGACAGACATTAATATAAATACAATTACAGATATAATAATCATATTAAGTGCAAACTATGTATAAGGCACTGTACTAAGTGCTGGGGTGGATACAAGCAAATCGGTTTGGACACAGTCCCTGTCCCATGTGGGGCTCACAGTCTCAATCCCCATTTTACATATAAGGGACTGTCTTTTAGACTGTGAGCCCACTGTTGGGTAGGGACTGTCTCTATATGTTGCCAATTTGTACTTCCCAAGCGCTTAGTACAGTGCTCTGCACATAGTAAGCGCTCAATAAATATGATTGATGATGATGATGAGGGAATTGAGGCCCAGAGAAATGAAACTACTGGCCCAAGGTCACACAACAGAGAAGTGGTGGAGCTGGCATTAGAACCCATGACCTTCTGACTCCTAGGGCCTGGTCAGGGAAGGCCTCATGGAGGAGATGGGCCTTCAGTGAGGTTTTGAAGACAGGGAGAGTCATTGTTGGCTACGAGGAGGGAGAGCATTCCAGGCCGGAGGGGGGACGAGAGTGAGAGCTTGGCAATGAGTTAGGTGAGATGGAGGTACAGTGAGTAAGTTGGCATTAGAGAACTGAAGTGTGTGAGCTGGTTGTGGTACTTCATACTTGTGGTAACATACTTCATGCTGCTGCCCGGATTATCTTTGTCCAGAAACGCTCTGGGCATATCACTCCCCTCCTCAAAAATCTCCAGTGGCTACCAATCAATCTGCGCATCAGGCAGAAACTCCTCACCCTGGGCTTCAAGGTTCTCCATCACCTCGCCCCCTCCTACCTCACCTCCCTTCTCTCCTTCTACAGCCCAGTCCGCACCCTCCGCTCCTCCACCGCTGATCTCCTCACCGTACCTCGCTCTCGCCTGTCCCGCCATCGACCCCCGGCCCACGTCATCCCCCGGGCCTGGAATGCCCTCCCTCTGCCCACCCGCCAAGCTAGCTCTCTTCCTCCCTTCAAGGCCCTGCTGAGAGCTCACCTCCTCCAGGAGGCCTTCCCAGACTGAGCCCCTTCCTTCCTCTCCCCCTCGCCCCCCTCTCCATCCCCCCATCTTACCTCCCTCCCTTCCCCACAGCACCTGTATATATGTATATATGTTTGTACATATTTTTTTACTCTATTTATTTATTTATTTAATTTATTTCTACATGTCTATTCTATTTTATTTTGTTAGTATGTCGGTTTTGTTCTCTGTCTCCCCCTTTTACCCTGTGAGCCCACTGTTGGGTAGGGACTGTCTCTATATGTTGCCAATTTGTACTTCCCAAGCGCTTAGTACAGTGCTCTGCACATAGTAAGCGCTCAATAAATACGATTGATGATGATGATGATGGTAGAAGAGTAGCCAGGTGAGGTAGGAGGGGACAAAGTGAATGACTTCTTTCAAGCCAGTGGTGAGGAGTATCTTATAATAATAATAATAATGACATTTATTAAGTGCTTACTACGTACAAAGCACTGTTCTAAGCACTGGGGAGTTTACAAGGTGATCATGTTGTCCCACGTGGGGCTCACAGTCTTCATCCCCATTTTACAGATGAGGCAACCGAGGCAGAGAGAAGTTAAGTGACTTGCCCAAAGTCACACAGCTGACAAGTGGCCGAGCCGGGATTTGAACCGATGACCTCTGACTCCAAAGTCCCTGCTCTTTCCACTGAACCACGCTGCTTCCCCTGCTTCTCGGCATGGCTTAGTGGATAGCACCTGGGCCTCCTAGTGAAAAGGTCATGGGTTCTAAGCCTGACTCCGCCTCAAGTCTGCTGTGTGACCTTGGACAAGCCATTTCACTTCTCTGGGCCTCAGTTACCTCCTCTGTAAAATGGGGATTAAGACTGTGAGCCCTACGTGGGGTAAGGACTGTGTCCAACCTGACTGCTTTGTATCTATTCCAGTGCTTTGCACATAGTAAGCACTTAACAAGTACCATTTTTAATTAACAACGGCGGTCATTTTGTTTCTGACACAGTATTTGGTGCTATTAAGCAATTAGTTAATACTATAATGAACTAACCAAAGAGGGGAGAAAATGAACAAGTTAGTTGGAGGCCTAGGGCTAATTCAAGGTTGACTGAAGTTCTCATTGTTCACTTCTGGGTCACAAAGCAGCAAGGGGTAGCCAATTAGATGTTTCCATCTGTGACCCAATAGGCAACTTTAAGGTAAGCTAGGGGAAGGAGTTGGCAACCAATTAGTAGGCTGCAACGTGCTGCTGCTATTGATAATCTTAATAATAGTAATAATAATGATGTTGGTATTTAAGTGCTTACGATGTTCCAGACACTGTTCTAAGCCCTGGAGTACATACATGAGAAGCAGCGTGGCTCAGTGGAAAGAGCCCAGGCTTTGGAGTCAGAGGTCGTGCATTCAAATCCCGGCTCTGCCACTTGTCAGCTGTGTGACTTTGGGCAAGTCACTTCACTTCTCTGGGCCTCAGTTACCTCATCTGGAAAATGGGGATGAAGACTATGAGCCTCCCATGGGACAACCTGATCATCTTGTAACCTCCCCAGCACTTAGAACAGTGCTTTACACATAGGAAGAGCTTAATAAATGCCATCATTATTATTATTGTACAAGTTAAACGGGTTGGACACAATCCCTGTCCCACATGAGGCTCAACATCTTCATCCCCATCTGACAGATGAGGGGACTGAGTCCTAGGGAAGTGAAGTGACTTGACCTTAAGGTGATATAGTAGACAAGCGGAGGAGCTGGGATGAGAACCCAGGTCCTTATAATTCCCAGGCCTGGACTGTAGCTACCAGGCCAAGCAGCTTCTCCATGCTATTCTCCGGCAAACCGGCCAGGAACCATTGACTTGTACAGAATCTTTCCCTGCAGACTTCTAGACTCCAGTGGCTACCAATCAGTCTGCGCATCAGGCAGAAACTCCTCACCCTTGGCTTCAAGACTCTCCATCACCTCGCCCCCTCCTACCTCACCTCCCTTCTCTCCTTCTACAGCCCACCCTGCACCCTCCACTCCTCTGCCGCTAATCTCCTCACCGTACCTCGTTCTCGCCTGTCCTGCCATTGACCCCCGGCCCACGTCATCCCCCGGGCCTGGAATGGCCTCCCTCTGCCCATCCGCCAAGCTAGCTCTCTTCCTCCCTTCAAGGCCCTGCTGAGAGCTCACCTCCTCCAGGAGGCCTTCCCAGACTGAGCCCCTTCCTTCCTCTCCCCCTCGTCCCCCTCTCCATCCCCCCATCTTACCTCCTTCCCTTCCCCACAGCACCTGTATATATGTATATATGTTTGTACAAATTTATTACTCTATTTATTTTACTTGTACAGATCTATTCTATTTATTTTATTTTGTTAGTATGTTTGGTTTTGTTCTCTGTCTCCCCCTTTTAGACTGACTGTGAGCCCACTGTTGGGTAGGGACTGTCTCTATATGTTGCCAACTTGTACTTCCCAAGCACTTAGTACAGTGCTTTGCACACAGTAAGCGCTCAATAAATACGATTGATTGATTGATTCTAGATGCATGTAATTTTTTCCATTCCCTTGGGAGCAGTTCTCTTATAAGGAGTGGTGGGAAAAGCCCCCCTTTTCCTCTGCTCCCCGTCCCCTCCCCACCACCCAGACTGGCTCCCTTGGCTATATCCCCTCTCCCTGCCCCACAGCACTTGTATATATATGTACATATTTATCATTCTATTTATTTACTCATTCATTCAATCATATTTATTGAGTGCTTACTGTGTGCAGAGCACTGTACTAAGCGTATTAATGATGTGTATATACCTATTGTTCTATTTATTTATATTGATGCTACTGATGCCTGTTTGTTTTGATGCCTGTCTCCCCTCTTCTAGACTGTGAACACATTGTGGGCAGGGATTGTCTCTATTTGTTGCTGAATTGTACTTTCCAAGCACTTAGTACAGTGCCCTGCACACAGTAAATGCTCAGCAAATTCGATTGAATGAATGAATGAATGAAAAGCAGCATGCCCTAGTGGAAAGACCATGTGCTTGGGAGTCGGAGGACGTGGGTTCTAATCTAGTACAGTGCTTTGCACTCAATAAATACGATCGAATGAATGAATAATCCCCGCTCTACCACTTGTCCGCTGTGGCACCTTGGGCAAGTTCCTTTACTTCTCTGTGACCTCATCCGGAAACTGGGGATTAAGGGGAATCTACCCCAGTGCTTCATCACAGTGTATATATATGTATACATTTGTACAGATTTATTACTCTATTTATTACTTGTACATATTTACTATTTATTTTGTTAATGATGTGCATATAGTTTTAATTCTATTTGTTCTGACGATTTTGACACCTGTCTACCTGTTTTGTTTTGTTGTCTGTCTCTCTCTTTTAGACTGTGAGCCCATTGTTGGGTAAGGACTGTCTCTATATGTTACCGACTTGTGCTTCCCAAGCACTTAGTACAGTGCTCTGCACACAGTAAGCGCTCAATGAATATGATTGAATGAATGAATGAATGAATGAATGCCTGGCACATAATGAGTGCTTAACAAAGACCATGATAAAGAGGGATCCTAGATTAGGTGAGTTATGGAGGCCATCATTATCATTTTATTTATGGTATTGGTGAAGCACTTAATATGGGTCAAGCACTGCTCTAAGCCCTGACGTTGGTACAACGTAATGGGTTGGATACAGTCCCTGGCCCCATTTTATGGATGAGGTAACTGAGGCACAGAGAAGTTAAATGACTTTCTCAAGCTCACCCAGTTGACTAATAGTAGGATTAGAACCCAGGGCCTTCTGACTCTCGGGCCCGGGCTCTGTCCACTGGGCCATGCCATTTTTAAGTCAAAGGGAATACAGGTATTGAATCCACATTATACAGTTGAGGAAACTGAGGCACAGAGAAGTGAAGTGACTTGGGTAATATCACACAGCAAGCAAGTGATAGAGCTGGGATTAGAACCAAGGTCTTCTGATTCCCAGGCCTGTGTTCTTCCCACTAGGCCAGGCTGCTTGTCTAAGACGATGACTAAATGAAAGCTGAGTGCTATTTAAGTGCTACACCCAATTTCCTCTATATGTTTTTGGAGAAAATGCTTATGATTTAAGTAAGAAAAATATGCGAATAGGTTGCCCAGATGCGTATTTATTATTTAGTTGCGGGACCTGGTACACAAAGTCTGCCAAATGCAAGGCATCTGTTTCTGTTAAGGTGACAATTCAGATTTATTAGGTGAAGTAAATATATGCAAAGCCAAAGTGCAGGATGTTTGCTGTGAAGATAATAAATCTTGGAATTCCCCACACAAGTCCCAATTTATAGACATTTATTCCAAAGCACTCCAATAACTCTAGACTGGAATTCCATCCAATACACTCGGCTCAAATAGTCTACTGGAGAGAGACTAAAATTAGGTTAAGTCAACATATCTATTTGGTTTTGCCATTTGGTTATAAGCAGGGTATCAGGAGTCATGCTAATTGGAAAAATGTTTTCCCTTGTATTTTGGACAGCAAAACTCAAATTGTTTTGGAAACTCAGGGACAGGGGACATGGGGAGGTAGGGAAGACTGTGTCTCTGGGAAAATTCTGGGAATCAGTGCCCAAGTGGACCATCATTGACTTCTAAGACAATCAGACGTTCCTTTCATTTTGCCTGTACTCTCCCAAGTGCTTAGTACAGTGGTCTGCACACAATAAGCACTCAAGAAGTAGGATTGATCCTCACTGTGTTGGAGCGATCAACAGAGACTCAGAAGCCAGTCGGCGGGAGATGGAAGAAGTGAGGGAATTTTCACTTAGCAATAATTGTGCTGTGTGTTCACCGCTGACTAATAATAATAATGACGGTTATGGTATTTGTTAAGCACTTACTATGTACCAGGCACTGTTCACTCATTCATTCATTCAATCATATTTATTATTTACTGTGTGCAGAGCACTGTACTAAGCGCTTGGGAAGTACAAGTCGGCAACATATAGAGACGATCCCTACCCAACAACGGGCTCACAGAAGGAGGAGACAGACAAAAAAACGAAACATGTAGACAGGTGTCAAAATCATCAGAACAAATTGAATTAAGGCTATATGCACATCATTAACAAAATAAATAGAATAGTAAATATGTACAAGTAAAATAAATAAGAGTAATAAATCTGTATAAATATATACAAGTGCTGTGGGGAGGGAATGAGGTAGGAGAGAGGGGAATGGGGAGGAGGAGAGGAAAAAGGGGGCTCAGTCTGGGAAGGCCTCCTGGAGGAGGTGAGCTCTCAGTAGGGCTTTGAAGGGAGGAAGAGAGCTAGCTTGGCGGTTCATTCATTAAATTGTATTTATTGAGCGCTTACTGTGTGCAGAGCACTGTACTAAGCGCTTGGGAAGTACAAGTTGGTAACATATAGAGACGGTCCCTACCGAATAATGGGCTCACAGTCTAGAAGGGGAAGACAGACAACAAAACAACACATATTAACAAAATAAAATAAATAGAATAGTAAATATGTACAAGTAAAATCTAGTAATAAATCTGTACAAACATATACACAGATGCTTTGGGGAGGGGAAGGAGGTAGGGTGGGGGGGATGGGGAGGGGGAGAGGAAAGAGGGGGCTCAGTCTGGGAAGACCTCCTGGAGGAGGTGAGCTCTCAGTAGGGCTTTGAAGGGAGGAAGAGAGCTAGCTTGGAGGATGTGTGGAGGGAGGGATTCCAGGCCAGGGGAAGGATGTGGGCCAGGGGTTGATGGCAGGGCAGGTGAGAGCGAGGCCCAGTGAGATGAGCAGTGGCAGAGGAGTTGAGGGTGCAGGCTGTTCTAAGCTCTGGGGTAGATACAAGAAAATTAGGTTGGACACAGTCCTTGTCCCACATAGGGTCACAGTCTTAATCCCCATTTTACAGATGAGGTAACTGATGCACAGAGAAGTTAAGTGGCTTGCCCAAGCCACACAGCAGACAAGTGGAGGAGTTGGGATTAGAACTCATGACCTTTGTACAATGTACAGTGTTAAACTAAACCCAGTTTAGTACAGTGCCTGGCACATAGTAAGCATTTAACAAAAAAACATAATTACTATTATTATCATTACGAGGGAATGAGACACAGAGAAGTGAAGTGACTTGCCCAAGGTCACACAGCAGACAAGTGGTGAAGCCAGGATTAGAACCCTGGTCCTTCTGACTTCTAGGCCCATGCTCTATCCACTAGGCCATGCTATTTTTTCATCATTAGTCGTATTTATTGAGCGCTTACTATGTGCAGAGCACTGTACTAAGCGCTTGGGAAGTACAAATTGGTAACATATTTTTTTGTGTTGTGTGGCTTTATTTGCTTAGCTTCTAGAGGGGCAAAGGAAAGCCCTTAGCTTGGGAGACTGATTCTGTCGTCACAGCGCGGAAATTCTGAATAGCTACAGCAGCGCATGCAAAGCATTCTTTTCTTCTGGGAAACGTCTCTTGAAATATCCAGGTATTATTGATTTAAACGGAAGCCAGGGTGCTGCATTAAGGATCTACAGCCTTTGACTTAGTGCATGTATAAATGATGAGGCATCTGTAAAAAGATCATCATAACTCAGGAAGCTGTTAGTCTTCTCTGTCCATCTCTCATTTTACCCCAGGTTACTGTGTGACAGGAGTCTGAGCTTTGTTAGGAAAGGAGAAATTTTCTGGCCCCAGAGACACACCTTATCCCTGGAAACGATTTTGAGGATCTGTGGCTCAGGATTAAGGGCTGACTAGCCTAGGGCAAATTTTTTTAAAAAAATAAAGCAATCCAAATTTATTTCACAGATGAAAGTGTGGATTCTAGAAGACAAAATTTCTGAATCCTCTTTTTGTCATCATCATCATCATCAATCATATTTATCGAGCGCTTACTATGTGCAGAGCACTGGACTAAGCGCTTGGGAAGTACAAATTGGCAACATATAGAGACAGTCCCTACCCAACAGTGGGCTCACAGTCTGAAAGGGGGAGACAGAGAACAAAACCAAGCATACTAACAAAATAAAATAAATAGAATAGATATGTACAAGTAAAATAAATAAATAGAGTAATAAATATGTACAAACAGATATACATATATACATGAGGGGAAGCACTGAGGGCTAGTAGGTAGAGCACGAGACTGGGAGTCAGAAGGACCTGAGTTCTAATCCTAGCTCTGCCACTTGTCTGCCTTGTGACCTTGGGCAAATCACTTCAGTTCTCTGTTCCTCAGTTACCTCAAGACCTTATGACTTCCAAGCCCGCATTCTATCTACTACGCCGTATGTATCAGACACATTTGGTCAGTCTTTTAGACTGTGAGCCCACTGTTGGGTAGGGACTGTCTCTATATGTTGCCAACTTGTACTTCCCAAGCGCTTAGTACAGTGCTCTGCACACAGTAAGCGCTCAATAAATACGATTGATTGATATGGAACAGATACAAGCTAATCAGGTTGGACATGTAGTGAGCCTGCAGAAAGCCATTTTATGAGTCACTTTTTTGATCCCACGAATGTCAGAGAAGCAGCATGGCGTAGAGCATGGGCCTGGGGGTAAGTAGGTCATGGGTTCCAATCCCAGCTCTGCCACTTGCCCGCTGTGTGACCTTGGGCAAGTCACTTCACTTCTCTGGGCCTCGGTTACCTCATCTGTAAAATGGGGATGGAGAATGTGAGCCTCACATGGAACAGGGGCTGTGTCCAACCCAATTTGCAAGCTTCCACCTGAGTGCTTAGTACAGTGCCTGGCACATAGTAAGCGCTTAACAAATGTCATTATTATTATTAACAATAGCAAAGAATGAATTCACAGAGAAGTTAGGCTGCTCTGCTCCTGGACAGATGGCTGCAAAAGCAGTCTGCAGGCCGACATATGGAAGAAGAGGTTGACTTCCCTTCCTGCTCTTCCCAATAAATGGCCTGGACCAAACAACAACTGCAACTCAGAGCTGCTGCGATGTCCAAAGCAGAAAAAGGAGGTTGTTTTGAATCCTGATGGGAGAAGGAGGTGGTGGAGACTTCATTCATTCAGGGAAGCAGCATGGCTCAGTGGAAAGAGCACAGGCTTTGGAGTCAGAGGCCATGGGTTCAAATCCCGGCTCCAGCACGTCTGCTGTGTGACCCTGGGCAAGTCACTTAACTTCTCTGAGCCTCAGTGACTTCATCTGTAAAATGGGGATTAAGACTGTGAGCCCCACGTGGGACAACCTGATCACCTTGTATCCCCCCCAGCGCTTAGAACAGTGCTTTGCACATAGTAAGTGCTTAACAAATGTCATCATTATTATTATTATTTATTGAGCACATACTGTGTGCAGAACACTGTATTAAGTGCTTGGAAAGTACAATTTGGTAACAACTGAAGTCTGTGCCACCAGCATGGACTCAAACCCAGCTGCCCTGAGCCATCAGAAACGTCTCCGACTCCTCCGATGTGAGATTGTCTGCACGGACTTGGTGAAAGCGTCTGACGGGTAGCTACATTTGTTGTAGTGTGTGTGAGTGTGTGAGTGTGGTGATGTGTCCCTCCCCCGCAATTGGTTTAAGAATCAAGTTAAGCTTTCCACAATGTAGAGTGGTGGTTTGGTTTTTCACTTTGAACTTCATCCATTCATGCAATGATATTTATTGACCACTTACTGAGTGCAAAGCCCTGTACTAAGTACTTGGAAAAGTACAATAGAACAACAAACAGACACACTCCTGCCCACAGAGAGCTCACAGTCTAGAGGGGGGAGACAGATATTAATAGAAATAAATAGATAAATAAATTATAGATATATACAGATATAGACGTGCTGTAGGTGTTGGGGGGAAGGGTGAATGAAAGTGAAATAAGAGCAGTGTGGAAGTTATTTGTTACCAAATTGTACTTTCCAAGTGCTTAGTACAGTGATCTGCATACAGTAAGCACTCAGTAAATGTGATTGAATGAATGAATGAATGAGGGGGAGAGCTTGTCACAGAATGCCCGGTCTAGGAAATTCCCGGCCAGGACTTTCGATTCAGGGCACGGGGATCGTGATGGGATGCAATCCATGTCCCACGTGAGGCTCACTGTCATTTTACAGATAAAGTAATTGAGGCCCCGAGAAATGAAATGACTTACTCATGGTCCCGCAGCAGAAGAGTGGCAGAGCCAGGATTAGAACCCAGGTTCTTCTGACTCCCGGGCCTGTGCTCTGTTCAGTAGGCCACATATTTTAAAAATCTAAAAGCAGTGTGGCCTGGTGGAAAGAGAACGGGCCTAGAAGACAAGGACCTGGATTCTAATCCCGGCTTCACCACTTTTCTGCTATGTAACCTGGAGCAAGTCACTTAACTTCTCTGTTACCTCATCTGTAAAATGGGGACTAAGACTGGGAGTCCCATGTGGGACATGAACTGCATCCAACCCGATAAACTTGTTTCCTGCCCCAGTGCATAATACAGTGCCTGGCACATAGTAAACACTTAATAAATCACGTTAGAAAACAAAAAGCATCACCTTTAGATTTTCCATCACGGCTTTGGACCGTCCAAACCTAGCGGGTCATCTTCTATGTTTTATAATCTTATCTCCATTTACAAATTCATGGATAGTGTCATTTGGGTTCATCACAGTTTTACTTAATGAGGTTTTGTGCCAATAAATTTACCCATCAGTATGAAGTATTATTTCCCTCAATGGTTATGGAGCTAATGACGTGTGAGTTTTATATTTCCATGTGGATTTCGAGGGCAAGTGATTAAAGTCTGAAAAAATGAAAAATCTGTGAGTTTCAAGTGGAATAGACAGGTGGGGAATTGACTGCCAAACCTCTGTGGATGTGTGAATATCACTTCCTTCCTCTCCTCCAAAAGACCAGTAACTTAATTGATAACATTTCTAGCAACCTCAAAATGAAGTGTTAAAACATAGTTGAGGCTCAATTCCTGGAAGAATTGCTGGTGTTTTTTCTAACCCTGCTATTTACAGAACAGATGCCCGTTTGATTTTCGATTTATTGTTCCAGTTCCTTGGATCTTTATCACTTTGGGAATCCCTGATCCAAAAGCAGTCAGTGTTTTCTTCTGCAAACTTACTCCGTGCAGAAAATTGTGTTAAAGTCTTTGGAGGATATAATACAGTGCTTAGTACAGTGCTTTGCACACAGTAAGAGCTCAATAAATATGACTGAATGAATTGGTAGGCAAAATCCCTGAACACAATATCTAAGATTAGATCTAAGATCCCAGTGGATATAGCAAGGGCCTGGGAGTTAGAAGGACCCGAGTTCTAATCCCAGTTCTGCCTCTTATCTGATGTGTGACCCTGGGCCAATGACACAACTTCTCTGGGCCTCAGTTACCTCATCTGTAAAATGGGGATTAAGTCTCTGAGCTTCATGTGGATCAAAGACTGTGTCCAACCTGATGAGCTTTATATGAGGAGGTAATTTCTTTTTCGATATATTAGATGTGGGGTTCTACACTACTTAGAGGAACTTAAAACTCCCTAAAGCTAGTCTATAGAGTTAGTCAATCAGTTGTATCTATTGAGCGCTTACTGTGTGCAGTGCACTGCATTAAGCGCTTGCGTGAATACAATTTAGCAGAGTTGGTAGACTCTCTCCCTGCCCACAACAAGCCTGTGGTCTGGAGGGGGAGACAGACATTAATATAAATCAATCAATCAATCAATCAATCATATTTATTGAGCGCTTACTGTGTGCAGAGCACTGTACTAAGCGCTTGGGAAGTACAAGTTGGCAACATATAGAGACAGTCCCTACCCAACAGTGGGCTCACAGTCTAAAATACATACATAAATACATATTAAGAGGCAGCGTGGCTTAGTGGCAAGAGCCCAGGCTTGGGAGTCAGAGGTTATGGGTTCTAATTCCGGCTCTGCCACTAGTCAGCTGTATGACTTTGGGCAAGTCGCTTCACTTCTCTGTGTGTCAGGTCCCTCATCTGTCAAATGGGTTGAAGACTGTGAGCCCCACCTGGGACAACCTGATTACTTTACATCTACCCCAATGCTTAGAACAGTGCTTGGCACATAGTAAGTGCTTAACAAATACCAAAATCATCATCATACATCAATTATAGATATAAGCATAAGTGCTGTGGGGCTAAGGGAGGGGTGAACGAAGGGTACAAAACCAAGTGGAAAGCTGACACAGAAGGGAGCAGGAGACCTGGAAATCACCATCAATCGTATTTATTGAGTGCTTACTGTGTGCAGAGCACTGTACTAAGCGCTTGGGAAGTACAAGTTGGCAACATATAGAGACAGTCCCTACCCAACAGTGGGCTCACAGTCTAAAAGGGGGAGACAGAGAACAAAACCAAGCATACTAACAAAATAAAATAAACAGAATAGATATGTACAAGTAAAATAAATAAATAAATAGAGTAAAAAATATGTACAAACATATATACATATATACGGGTGCTGTGGGGAAGGGAAGGAGGTAAGATGGGGGGATGGAGAGGGGGACGAGGAGGAGAGGAAGGAAGGGGCTCAGTCTGGGAAGGCCTCCTGGAGGAGGTGAGCTCTCAGTAGGGCCTTGAAGGGAGGAAGAGAGCGAGCTTGGCGGGTGGGCAGAGGGAGGGCATTCCAGGCCTGGGGGATGACGTGGGCCGGGGGTCGAGGGCGGGACAGGCGAGAACGAGGTACAGTGAGGAGATCAGCGGCAGAGGAGTGGAGGGTGCGGGCTGGGCTGGAGAAGGACAGAAGGGAGGTGAGGTAGGAGGGGGCGAGGGGATGGATGGACAGCCTTGAAGCCCAGGGTGAGGAGTTTCTGCCTGATGTGCAGATTGATTGGTAGCCACTGGAGATTTTTGAGGAGGGGAGTAACATGCCCAGAGCGTTTCTGGACAAAGACAATCCGGGCAGCAGCATGAAGTATGGATTGAAGTGGGGAGAGACACGAGGAAATGAGGGCGTAGTCGGGGAGATGGGCTTTTAATAAGATTTTGAAGATTGGGAGAGTGGTCGTCTGTTGGATATGAAGAGGAAGGGCATTCCAGGCCAGAGGAGGATGTAGGCAAGAGGTCAGAGGCGAGAGAGAGGAGATTGAGGTACAGTTAGTGGGTTGACATTAGAGGAGCAAAGTGAGCAGGGGCTCAGTAAGTACCGTTCACTAAGTACTTGGGAAAGTACATAGCAAAAATGGGACACTTGCTAGTCTTCCTCTCAAGTAGCTTTTCCACTCTCTCCCTTTAAACTGCAAGCTCTCTGTGGGCAGCAGAGGCATCCACCAATTCCATTATCTTGCACTCTCCCAAGCGCTTAGTACAGATTTCTAATAATAATGATGATGATGGCATTTGTTTAGCGCTTACTATGTGTAAAGCACTGTTTTAAGCACTGGGGAGGTTATAAGGTGATCAGGTTGTCCCCCAGGGGGCTCACAGTCTTCATCCCCATTTTACAGATGAGGGAACTGAGGCCCAGAGAAGTGAAATGACTTACCCAAAGTCATACAGCTAAGTGGCAGAGTCAGGATTTGAACCCATGACCTCTGAATCCAAAGCCTGGGCTCTTTCCACTGAGCCACACTGCTTCTCTATACAGAATAAGTGCCTAATAAATACCTTCCATTGATTGAGATGGAGCTCAGTTAATAATTCTGATTATTATGGTATTTGTTAAGCACTTACTATGTGCCAGGCACGGTACTAAGCACTGGGGTGGATACAAGCAAATTGGGTTGGACACAGACCCTGAACCACGTGGGGCTCACGGTCTTGATCCCCATTTTATAGATGAGATAACTGAGGCCCAGAGAAGTGAACTGACTTGCCAAAGGTCACACAGCAGACAAATGGCAGAGCAGGGATTAGAACCCAGAAATAGGAGTCAGAAAGAGGAGATAATTATGGCGTTGGGGATTTAGGACAGGCCTGGGAATCAGACAGTCATGTGTTCCAATCCCGGCTCTGCCAATTTGCTGTGTGGCCTTGGTCAAGTCACTTCACTTCTCCGTGCCTCAGTTACCTCATCTGTAAAATGGGAATTAAGACTGTGAGCCTTATGTGGGATGGGGACTGTGTCCAACCCAATTTGCTTGTATCCACACCAGCACTTAGTACAGTGCCTGGCACATAAGCATTTAAAAAATACCACAATTATTATTATTATTACTATGCTGCTGTTCCTCACATCACTTCTAAAGATGAAGCAGAGGCAAGGCCTACAGATAAGACTTCTTCACTGCGAAACAAAGACAGATCCTAATCCTTTAACACTTACATATATATCTGTAAATTATATATTTTAACATTCATTTTAATGTCTGTCTCCCCTCCAGTCAATCATTTTTATTGAGCACTTACTGTGTGCAAAGCACTGTACTAAGCACTTGGCACTACTCTAGTTTGTCAGCTCATTGGGGGCAGAGAATGCAACTGCTAACTCTGTTATACTGTACTTTCCCAAGCATGCTTAGCGTAGAGTGGGCACTCACTAAAAACCATTGATTGACTGCTAATCCTAGCTCCACCACTTGCCCCCATGTGACCTTGGGCAAGTCATTTACCTCTTTGCCTCCATTTTTTTATCTGTAAAATGGGGATTTAATACCTGTTCTCCCCTTTAGACCGTGAGTCCCATGTGGGGCATAGACTGTGACTGATGTGATTGTACTGTTTCTAGCCCAGTGCTTAGCCCATAAAGAGCTTGGCAAATACCAATATCTTGTTACCAACCCCTCACTCACCTTTATCCATTCATATTTATTGAGCGCTTACTGTGTGCAGAACACTGTACTAAGCACTTGGAAAGTACAATTCGACAACAGATAGAGACAATCCCTAAGCAACAACGGGCACAACTTGCCTCCATCCTGAAACTTCCTCCCCCTTCACATCTGATAGATGATGACTCTCTCCCCACCCTCAAAGCCTTATTAAAGTCACATTTCTCTTTGCCTTTCCCCAACTAAAACCTCATTTCCTTTTCTCCCCCTTCTTTCTGCATCATCCTTGGATTTGCACTCTTTATTCGCTCTACCGTGCTTGTGTCTGTATCTATAATTTATATTTATTACATAGATTATGTTTATGTATTTATTATATGAAATTAATGTCTCTCTCCCTGCGTCTACCAGCTCTGCTATAGTGATCTCACCCAAGCACTCAGTATAGAGCCCTTCACACAGTGAGTGCTGAAATGATTGATTTGTTATCGTTGTTCTTACCGTATCAACGGTTGTATCTGCGCCGGCTGAAGTGGCTAGCTGGCATGCAATGCCACGATCTCGTCTTAGACACTGCAGTCTGGCGATACAGCTGTTTATCAGGCTCAGATATTGGAGAGAGAATTCCCAAATGATCCTCCGTGGAGAAACTAACACTGGTGTGTGTTCTAAAGGTGGCCAGAAGAAAATCAATCAATTGTATTTATTGAGTGCTTACTGTGTGCAGAGCACTGTACTAAGCGCTTGGGAAATACAAGTTGGCAACATATAGAGACGGTCCCTACCCAACAGTCTAGAAGATATTCCACTGACGCTAGTGATAATGAACTCGGGTGAAGACAGCTCCTCAGTGGAGCAATCAGTCATCTTTATTGAGCACTGTGCACAGAGCACTGTACTAAGCACTCGGGAAAGTACAAAACCACAGTAAAGATACATTTCCTGCCTGTAACTAGCTCTTGCGGAGTAGAGAACGGACCTGAGAGTACAGTGCTCTGCACACAGTAAGCACTCAATAAATACGATTGAATGAATGAAAAGGTCATGGGTTTTTATCCCGGCTCTGCCACTTATCTGCTGTGTGACCTTGGGCAAGCCACTTCACTTCTTTTACCTCATCTGTAGAACAGGGATTGAGACTGTGAGCCTTACGTGGGACAGGGACTGTGTCCAACCTGATTTACTTGTATCCATGCCATCGCTTAGTACAGTGTTTGGCACATAGTAAGCACTTAACAAATACCATCTGGTCATCAATGGACCCTACATCTAAGCCTCTATGCTCAGTTGGAAATGCACTAGAAGTAATAGGATCAAGACCATTTTTTTATGGTATTTGTTAAGCGCTTACTATGTACCAGGCACTGTACTAAGCATTGAGGTAGATTCAAGCCAATCAGGTTGGACACAATCCCATGTGGCTCATTCAATCATATTTATTGAGTCTTTACTGTGTGCAGAGCACTCTACTAATGCTTGGGAGAGTACAATACAACAGAATTAGCAACTACGTTCCCTTACAGTCTAGATGGGGAGACAGACTTTGATACATAATTTATAAAATATAATTAATGATATGTACGTAAGTACTGTGGGGTTGGGGTGAATATCAAATGTCTGAAAGTCACAGACTGAAGTGCATAGGCTCACAGTCTTAATCCCCATTTTACATATGAGGTAACTGTTGACCTGAGAAGTGAAGCAACTTGCCCGAGGTCACACAGCAGACAAGTGGAATAGCCGGGATTAGAACTCAGATCCTTCTGACTCCCAGCCCCGCACTCTTTGAGCTAGACCATGAGAGCTTCTGTCACCCTATGCCCCATCACTCAGCGAGGCACTGTTTTCCACAGGCCGACTAAACTTTGGTGTTTTTTCTCATCCCACTCAGAAAATGTCACCTGCACATTAACGATAATACCGGCAAGTAAAACCACAGTTTCTTCTGCAGATCTGTCCCTACCTCCTTCTTTAACTATCTCACTGGGGGCAATGAAAGTAATAATAATAATAATTATGGTACTTATTAAGTGCTTACCATGTGCCAAACACTGTTCTAAGTGCTAGGGTAGATACAAGTTAATCAGATTGAACACAGTCCCTGTCCCACATGAGGCTCACACTCATTTTTTCCATTTTCCAGATGAGGTTACTGAGGCCCACAGAAGCAAGATGACTGGCCGCAGGTCACACAGCAGACGTGGCCGAGCTGGGATTAGAACCCAGGTCCTTCTAACCGCCAGGCCTTGGCTCTAGCCACTTTGCCACACTGCTTTGTCTTCCAGAGTTCAGAAAGAGCAGCCAATTATGACATTGTTGCATATAAAACTTGAAAGCGAAATCGAGTTCTCACGAAAGTGCCTTATTGACAACCTTAGAAAATAAATCTCCCTCCATTTATAATGACACGGGATCCATCCAGAGATGGGACCGTGAATTCTTTCAGATTGCCCCCAGGACTTAGAACTGACCCGGAAAATTCCGTGCATTAGTGTCGCCTGCTTCTTCAAACCATGGACCTTCTTACCCTTTCTTCTTAAACGACGTGGCCACAAAAGATTTCAGTGCTTGCTGTGTCACCTACTACTTGGGTAATGCCTAATTTATTTCCCATAGGCTACAGAAGAGTCATTAGAGAGTCATAATTCCGGGCATCACAGGCTCCGTGGAGATGTGAACTGCTGACCTACTGCTCCTAATTCCATTACTAATCCCCTGGAGCCTTCCACCGCCTGACAGCTTGTAAATGTAATAACGCACGAAATAACTGATGAAGGCGGCTTGGAGAACGTGATACGTATTCTGGTCTGAGATTGCCTGCCTTGCTTTATGAACAATTTGTAAATTGACATGGGGTTTTACGGAGGTTTTCAACTCATTCTGGAAAATCTAATCTGCCATCTAAGTGGTACATGGGAGCTCTTGCTGTACCACAGAGTGACTAAAATTGGGTGAGCACACAATCAGAGGGATTTATCAAGCACTGACTATGTGCTGAGTGCTGTATTCATTCATTCATTCGATCGGATTTATTGAGTGCTTACTATGTGCAGAGCACTGTATTAAGCCCTTGGAAAATGCACCACAACAATAGAGACAATTCCTGCCCACAATGGGCTCAAGTCTAGAGGGAGGCGAGTAAACAGGCATCAATACAAATTAATAGAATTATAGATCTATACATATATACATAAGTACTGTGGGTACATAAGTACTGTACTAAACTCTTGGGAGGGTAAAATACCCTGGAGTCTGACAGCTTGTAAATTTATTAACAGAAGAAACAACAGAATAAGACCTCTGGTCTGAAGGTGGCTCAGAGAATGTGATAATAATAATAGTGATGGTATTTGTTAAATGCTTACTCTGTGCCAAGCGCTGTTCTAAGCGCTGGGGTAGAAATGAGGTAATCAGGTTGTTCTATATGGACAACCTTAATCCAGTCTTAATCCCCATTTTACAGGCGAGCTGAGTCACAGAGAAGTTAAGTGGCTTTCCCAAGGTTACACTGCAGACAAGTGGTGGAACCGGGATTAGAACCCATGTCCTCTGACTCCCAAGCCTGAGCTCTTTCCACTAATCCATTGTACGTATTTATTACTCTATTTATTTATTTATTTTATTTGTACATATTTATTCTATTTATTTTATTTTGTTAATATGTTTTGTTTTGTTCTCTGTCTCCCCCTTCTAGACTGTGAGCCCACTGTTGGGTAGGGACCGTCTCTATATGTCTCCAACTTGTGCTTCCCAAGCACTTACTACAGTGCTCTTCACACAGTAAGTGCTCAATAAATACGATTGAACGAAAGAATGCTGCTTCTCTGATATATATTCTGGTCCGAGATTGCTTTTCTTTCTTTATGAATGATTTGCAAGTTGACGTGGGTTTTTACTAAGGTTCATAATCCATTCTAAAAGATCTAATCTGCCATCTAAACAGTATGGTGTAGTAGAAAGAGCTTGGGCTTGGGAGTCATGGGTTCTAATTGTGACTCCACCACTTGTCTGCCCGTATGACTTTGGGAAAGTCACTTCACTTCTCTGGGCCTCAATTACCTCAATAGGAAAATGGGGATTGAGACTGTGAGCCCCATCTAGGACAGGGACTCTGTCCAACCCAATTTGCTTGGATCCACCCCGGCGCTTAGTACAGTGTCTGGCACAGAGTAAGTGCTAAATAAATACCATAATAATACCATAATTATTATTATTATTACATGTGAACTCATATCACAGAGCAACACAATCAGAGATATTTATCAAACTGACTGTGCTGAGTTCTGTACTAAGCTCTTGGGAGAGTACAATACAATATCAGTTTGTCAGAGGTATTCATTAAGCCTTCCTGTGTTCAGAGCACCTTTGCTGATCAATCAGTCAATAGAAATTATTCAGCATTTACTGTGTGCGGAGCACTGTATAATGTACAGAGAAGAGTACAAGACAACCATATAACGGACACATTCTCTGTCCACGATGAGCTTTCAGAATATCCCCGTTGTTGGGTAGGGATTGACTCCATCTGTTGCCGAATTGTTCTTTCCAAGCACATAGTACAGTGCTCTGCGCACAGTAAGCGCTCAATAAATACGATTGATTGAATAAATGAATGAATATCTACTTTGTCACTCTAATACCAACCTAGGTATCAGCGTGGTTTAGCAGAAAGAGTCCAGGTGTGAAGGAACTGAGTTCTATTCCCAGCTGTACCATTGTCTGCTGTGTGACCTTGGACAAGTCACTTCATTTCTCTGAGCCTCAGTTCCCTCATTTGTAAAGTGGGGACTAAGATTGCGGCATGGACTGTGTCCAACCTGATTAGCCTCTACCTACCCCAATGCTTTGTTGTTGTACCTAGTTGCTGGGGAGAGAGTACTTATAGAGAGAGAGAGAGAGTCAAGCAGAGGCCTACCCATTCCATTCCTTGCTCGGCCAGTGTCTAGTGAGCGGAAGGCAATCTGCCACAAGTCATGACTCCTCTGTGTGGCAGGGGAGAGAGTCATGGGCAGAAACTCATGCGGAAGGAGACGATGGTAAACCCTTCAAGGCCCTTCTGAGAGCTCACCTCCTCCAGGAGGCCTTCCCAGACTGAGCCCACTCCTTCCTCTCCCCCTCCTCCCCCTCTCCATCCCCCCGCCTTATCTCCTTCCCCTCCCCACAGCACCTGTATATAAGTATATGTGTTTGTATGTATTTATTACTCTATTTTATTTGTACAAATTTATTCTATTTATTCTATTTTGTTAATATGCTTTGTTTTGTTCTCTGTCTCCCCCTTCTAGACTGTGAGCCCACTGATGGGTAGGGCCCATTTCTTTATGTTGCCAACTTGTACTTCCCAAGCACTTAGTACAGTGCTCTGCACACAGTAAGCGCTCAATAAATACAATGGAATGAATGAATGAATGAATAAACCGCTTCCTTATTTTTACCAAGAAAACTCTCTGGATCCACTACCAGAAAAATTGCAGATGGAAAGTGGGACGTTCGGGAGAAGATGTGTCCATGGCGTTGCCGTGGGTCAGACATGATAAGACAAGATGAGATGGATTGATTGGTACTTTCACTCTATAAATGGTGAGTAGCAGGCTGATTCGTTGCTCTTAGCCTTTCTTACCGAGACATTTGATTTCCTAATAATAATAATAATGGCATTTATTAAGCATTTACTACGTGCAAAGCACTCTTCTAGGTGCCGGGGAGGTCACAAGGTGATCAGGTTGTCCCACAGGGGGCTCACAGTCTTAATTCCCATTTTACGGCTGAAGTAACTGAGGCACAGAGAAGCTAAGTGACTTGCCCAAAGTCACACAGCTGACAATTGGCGGAGCCGGGATTTGAACCCATGACCTCTGACTCCAAAGCCCAGGCTCTTTCCATTGAGCCGTGCAGCTTCTCTAATCTCACTTTCAGGGAACAGATAGGTCTTAAATTTGAAATCCCCATAAATATTGTTTGTTATATTCCAAAATTCCCTTCCACTAAGGCAGCAGTTGGTATTCCTTGGGCCATATAATAATAATAACAATTATTATTGTGCTATTTGCTAGGTGCTTATTATCAACTCTATCCACTAGGGCTCTATCCACTAGGCAACATTGCTTCTTATGTCTTTTATGGATGGTTGTGCAGGCAGGAGGTTTCCTGAACAGAATCTGGTACCCCTTCGTGCCTGGAAAATGACTCTCCCCCGATTTAGAGCCTTATTGAAGGCATATATCATCCAAGAGGCCTTCCCTGACTAAGCCATCCTCTCCTATTTTCCTCTCCCTACTGCATCGTTCTGACTTGCTCCCTTTATTCATCCCCCCTCCCAGCTCCACAGAAGTTGTGACCGCATCTGTTTTTTTATTTATTTATATTCACATCTGTCTTCCCCTGCAGACTGTAAGCTCCTTAAGGACAGGGAATGTGTCTGTTTATTATTATACTGTGCTCTCCCAAGTGCTCAGTACAATGTTCTGCACACAGTAAGCGCTCAATAAATACGATTGATGGATTGGTTGATGATACTGTGATCACTATTTGAGACTGTGTGACCATTTAGCTGTCTCACCCTCTAGGCTGTAAGCTCATTGTGGGGAGGGAATGCGTCCGTTTATTGTTCTACTGTACTTTCCCAAGCCTTTATTACAGTACACTGCACACGCTAAGTGCTCAATAAATACGACCGAATGAATGAATATCTTCATATGTCAGAGGTGTTAAATAGCTTTAGCTTCACAGACATTCAGTAGCAGGAGTAAGCTCAAATGAGGTGAGAATCTGTTGGTTATGATTGTTTAATGCCTTCATTTGAAAAGGCCTGTGAATTGCTCAGCTCAACTGCAGACATTGGAGACATAAATGAGCAGAGATTGGTGAAGAACAAGGCATAAAGAGGTCTATAATTGCCACTTTATGAGAACGAAAGAATGTTTAGAATTGACTATCGTTTTCAAGGTCCGATGACACCTTCTCTCTTTTTTTAAATGGAATTTTTTAAGTACTTATGGCACAGAGTAAACGCTTAACAAGTACTGTAATTATTATTACTATTTAAATTTTAGTAGAGATGGGCAATCGTCCATGATGAAATACTGCAGTGGGGCTGTCAGGGTTAGAGCGGAAGGTAAGCATTCAGTAAATACCCCTGATGATTGATTGAGGAAGCTGAGACCCTGCATGGAACAGGAGGAAGCAGAAGTTTTTGACTATGGAGAAAAGTAGCATGGCCTAGCAAGAAAAGCCCAGGCTGAGGTCTCTAATAATAATAATAATAATAATACTGGTATTTTTTGAGTGCTTACTATATAATAATGATGGTGTTTGTTAAGATCTTACTGTGTACCAAAGCACTGTTCTAAGCACTGGGGTACATAGAGCTCTCAATCTTAACCCCCATTTTACAGATGAGGTGACTGAGGCACAGAGAAGTTAAGTGACTTGCCTGAAGTCACACAGCTGACAAGTGACAGAACTGGGATTAGAACCCAAGACCTCTGACACCTAAGCCTGTGCTCTTTCCTTTTAGACTGTGAGCCCACTGTTGGGTAGGGACTGTCTCTATATGTTGCCAAATTGTACTTCCCAAGCACTTAGTACAGTGCTCTGCACACAGTAAGCGCTCAATAAATACAATTGATTGATTGATTTCCACTAAGCCACACTGCTTTTCCTGCTATATGTCAAGCATTGTTCTATGCGCTGGGATAAATACAAGCTAATCGGTTTGGATACATGGGGCTCACAGTCTTAATCCCTATTTTACAGAAGAAGTAACTGAGGCCCAGTGAAGTGAAGTGGCTTACCCAAGGTCACACGGCAGACAAGTGGCAGAGCCAGGATTAGAACCCAAGCCCTTCTGACCTCCAGGCCAATGCTCTAGCCAACAGGCCATGCTGCTTTCTAGGATTAGACCTGGGTTCTAATCCCACTACACCATCTGTCTGCTGTGTGACAGGGAATGTGTCTAACTTGATGATCTTTTTATCAAATCCAGTGCTTATTACAGTGCTTGGCACACAGTAAACCCTTAACAAATTCCATCATAATAATGTTACAAGGAAAGGGTGAGCATTTTTGAGAATGCCATCTCTCCCCACAGAGGAAGGCATGTCCACAGTGACCAGTATTTTTCATCTATTCATTCTTGACTTGGCTCTTCAGACAAAGATCTTTAAGGAGATTCTTCAGGGATGGATTCTGAGGTCACCAAAATCTGAGTCTGTTCCTTTAGACAGACTCTTCACTATTGGCTTCAAAGTTGTCCATCCCCTTGCCCCCTCCTACCTCACATCCCTTTTATCCTTCTCCATCCCAGCCCTCACACTCCATCCCAGCCCTCACACTCTGCTTCTCTGCCACCGCTAACCTCCTCACTGGGCTTCGTTCTCATCTGTCCCATGGTCGACCCCTGGCCCACGTCCTACCTCTGGCCTGGAATGACCTCCCTCCTCACATCTGCCAAACTAGCTCTCTTTCTCCCTTCAAAGCCCTACTGAAGGTTCACCTACTCCAGGAAGCCTTCCCAGACTGAGCCCCCATCCTCTACCCCTTCTTCCCTCCCCATCGCCCCCACTCACTCCCTCTGCCCTACCCCGTTCCCCTCCCTACAGCACTTATGTATATTTGTACATATTTATTACTCTATTTATTTTATTAATGATATGCATATATATATATAATATATATATATAATTCGATTTATTTTGATGGTATTGACACTTGTCTACTTGTTTTATTTTGCTGCCTTTCTCCCCCTTCTAGACTGCGAGCCCATTGTTTTTTTATGACATTTATTAAGCGCTTACCATGTGCAAAGCACTGTTCTAAGCGCTGGGGAGGTTACAAGGTGATCAGGTTGTCCCACGTGGGGCTCACAGTCATCATCCCCATTTTACAGATGAGGGAACGGAGGCTCAGAGAAGTTAAGTGACTTGCCCAAAGTCACACAGCTGACAAGTGGCAGAGCCGGGATTTGTACCCATGACCTCTGACTCCAAAGCCCGGGCTCTTTCCACTGTGTCCAATCTGATTACCTTGTATCTACCCCAGTGCTTAGAACAGTGTTTGGCACATAGTAAGCCTTTAACTAGTACCATAATTATTAATTATTATTTTTCCCTGACCTCAAGGAGCTTACAGTCTGGAAGGGGAAGCACATTAAAATACATTTGATATAATAATGTCTGTGAGATAATGATAATAAAACATAGTAACAATCGTGGTATTCGTTAAGTGCTTACTATGGGCCACTGTACTAAGTGCTGTTCTCAGTTATTATTAAGTGCCGTCGAGTTGTTTCCGATTCATAGAGACTCCATGGATATAATTTCTCCAGAATGTCATGTCCTCTGCCACTATCCACAACTTTCCTAACGGTTCTTCCATTATCGTTGTTATCGTCTCTATCCATCCAGCTTCCAGGCTGCCTCTTCCACATTTTCCCTGGACTTTTCCTAGCATTAGTGTCTTCCCTAGAGAAACCATCCTCCTGATTACGTGTCCAAAATATGCTTATCTAAGTCGAGTCATTTGGCCTTCCAAAGACCTCTTTGGTTTAATTTTCTCCAAAATCCGTTTGTTTGTTTTTCAGGCAGTCCATGGTATTCGCAAAAACCTTCTCCAACACCACATTTCAAAAGAATCAATGTTCTTTCTATCCTCTTTTTTCACTGTGCAGCTTTCCAATCCATACATTCTCAGTTACCTCATCTGTAAAGTGGGGATTCGATATCCGTCCTCCCACATAGACTGTGAGCTCTGTGGGGGACAGGGACTGTGTCTGACCCGATTATCTTGTATCTTCCCCAGAGTTTAGAACAGCGCTTGACACATAGTAAATGCTGAACAAATACCACAATTATTGCTAATTATTGTTATCTTGGGGGCAGCAACTCAGTCTCCAACACTTCTGAATCTTGCTTGGTGATTGCTGTGTAATGTTGCATGATACTTAATAATAATAATAATGATAATAATCACTGTTTTAAGTGCTGGGGTGGATACAAACCAATCGGGTTGGACACAGTCTCTGTCCCACACTGGGCTCGCACTCTTAATTCCTTTTATAGATGAGGTCACTGAGGCACAGAGAAGTGAAGTGACTCACCCAAGGTCACACAGCAGACAAATGGCAGAGCTGGGATTAGAACCCATGTCCTCTGACTCCCAAGCCTGTGCTCTTTCCTCTAAGTACTCTGGGTAGAATGTAAGTGTTCATGTCTGCTTTGCGGGGATGCTCAAAGAGAATAAAGTATATTAGCCGGTAGTTATGCACTCATTTTTTTAACAGAAATTCCATCCCCTTCACCCTTCATCTAGTGAAGTACTTTCAAAGTGAGTGTAGTGTCCCTCAAAATGGGATTTCTTTCTCAGTCTCCTTGGTGATACGTTTGTATGATGAGAAAGTCAGAGAATCTGTTATCTGCGAAACGTCGCTCTGTGCCCAGTGCAACTGCATGGCATTATGGCTAGAGCATGGGCCTGAAAATCAGAAGGTTGTGGGTTCTAATCCCAGCTCTTCCCCTTGTCTGCTGTGTGACCTTGGGCAAATCACTTCACTTCTCTGAGCCTTGGTTCCCTCATCTGGAAAATGGGGATCGAGACTGTGAGTCTCATGTGGGATAGAGACTGTGGGTCCCACCTGATTTGCTTGTATCCACCCCAGCGCTTAGCACAGTCCCTGGCACATAGTAAGCACTTAACAAATACTATTATTATTGGGCAGGGAATGATTCTTTTATCATTGTATTTTACTCTTCCAAGTGCTTCGTGCAGTGCTTTGCACATGAAAGCACTCAAATACGATTGAATAATTGAATGTTACTGCAATTAACTCCTAATGACAACCACTCTTTTGCAGGGAGACTTTCCTTCACCTGAAAGTGAAATATTTTTGCATAATGGAAGCAAACACCCTTACTGCCTGGACTTTATAACAGGCTTAATTTTGCTCTTGTGATAATAATAATAATAATGATGATGGCATTTATTAAGCATTTACTATGTGCAAAGCACTGTTCTAAACACTGGGGAGGTTACAAAGTGATCAGGTTGTCCCTCAGGGGGCTCACAGTCTTAATCCCCATTTTCCAGATGAGGTCACTGAGGCCCAGAGAAGTGAGGTGACTTGCCCAAAGTCATGCGGCTGACAACTGGCGGAGCCGGGATTTGAACCCATGACCTCTGACTCCAAAGCCCGGGCTCTTTCCACTGAGCCACGCTGCTTCTCAGGCTTCACAGGCCTGGCACCTTGTCAGAATAATAATAATTTTGGTATTTGTTAAGCGCTTACTATGTGCCAAGCCCTGTTCTAAGCGCTGGGGGAGATACAAGGTGATCAGGTTGTCCCACGTGGGGCTCACAGTCTTCATCCCCATTTTTCAGATGAGGGAGCTGAGGCCCAGAGAGGTGAAGTGATTGCCCAAAGTCACACAGCTGATAAGTGGCGGAGCCGGGATTGGAACCCACGACCTCTGACTGCTAAGCCCACGCTCTTTCCACCGAGCCACGCTGCTTCTCCATGTAGCCGTGGGAAGGGGGTGACCCCTCCACCTGGGCCCTCTTGTCATGGAGCGGGCAGGAAAGAGGATGGGTTCGTGCGTAGAGCCCGGGCCTGGGATTCAGGAGGACCTGAGTTCTAATCCCGGCTCCACCATCTGTCCTCTGTGTGACTTGTACATATTTACTCTTGTACATATTTACTATTTTATTTATTTTATTTTGTTAATATGTTTTGTTTTGTTGTCTGTCTCCCCCTTCTAGACTGTGAGCCCTCTGTTGGGTAGGAACCGTCGCTATATGTTGCCAACTTGTACTTTCCAAGTGCTTAGTACAGTGCTCTGCACACAGTAAGTGCTCAATAAATACGATTGAATGAATGAATTAATGCTCTTACCTGGCAGGTAGTTCCAGGCTCCCAGTTTGGGCTGGAGATGTTTGGGAGAGTGTTTGTAGCTAGCCACTCTCTCCACCTCCCCCACCCATTTGCCCCGCTAATATAGCCTCTGAAATGCTGATTGCTCACAAATACAACTTCCTGGGTTACCGTGTGATATGAACATAATAAGCTTTTATTTCCCATGGTAAAACACTGTCAGCTCCACACAGCTTCTAATAGTCTGCAATTCAGTAATAATGGCTTGCTTCGGTTTAGTTTATTGGACATATAAAAATACTTGGCAGGCAGAGCCTGAAACCCGGAGTTCAAGAGAATCAGAAGCCAGCGGGGACTTAGGCTTTGGGCGGGGAGACACTAGGCACTTAGCAAATATGACTTATTCATTTAGTGAAAAACAGCTTGCAGTAAAGATGATTTATACAGTCATTGAAGAGGGAATTGGACCTCTCCAGTTGGTTGAAAAGGCACCACTGTCTTTTGTTCCGCATGCTTCTCCTTTCTAATCAACCTCCTTCCCGTCTGGACGTATTTCAGCTCCCCACGATTCTCCAGAGAAAACTCTGGTGGTTTAGTTTTGATAAAACAATCCCCAAGCCCAAGTCTGATTCCTCTGCTAAGCAATCTTGGATTAGTCACCATAAACGTCTGGGGTTTAGATGTCTGGAGTTTAGACTGTGAGCCCCATATGGGGCAGGAACTCTGTCTGACCTGCTTACCTGGAAGCTACCCCGGCATCTAGTACAGTGCTTGGCAGGTAGTAAGTGCTTAACAGTGTGGCTCAGTGGAAAGAGCGAGGGCTTTGGAGTCAGAGGTCATGGGTTCAAATTCTGGCTCTGCCAATTGTCAGCTGTGTGACTTTGGGCAAGTCATTTAACTTCAGGCCTCAGTTCCCTCATCTGTAAAATGGGAATTAAGACTGTGAGCCCCCCGTGGGACAACTGGATCACTTTGTAACCTCCCCAGCACTTAGAACAGTGCCTTGCACGTAGTAAGTGCTTAATAAATGCCATTATTATTATCATTATTATTATTATTATTATTATTATTAACAAATACCACAAAGCACGATGAGGGAAATTAAGGACATCCTGACACTTGTCCATGTGGGACTCAATGGTTTTAAAGAATAATGAAGATTAACATACGGGTCAGTCTTGTCTGAGAGCAATATCAATTCAGTTATAATAATAATAAATGTGGTACTTGTTAAGCGCTTGCTATTTGCCAGGCACTATACTAAGTGCTGGGGTTGAAATGAGCAAATCAGGTTGGACACAGTCTCTGTCACACATAGGGCTTGCAGTCTTAATCCCCATTTTACAGGTGAGGAAACTGAGGCACAGGGAAGTGAAATGACTTGCCCAAGGTCACATAGCAGGCAAGTGGCGGAGCTGGGATTAGAACCCAGGTCCTTTAGACTCCTAGACCCATGCTCTATCCACAAGGGATAATATTAAATTAGGAAATCACTATTAGGCCTCAGGTATTTTTAGCACACCAGTGGTGAAAGCAATGGCTAAAATGGTTAGCCATGGGAAGCAGCATGGCCTAGCGGAGAGATCAAAGGCTCAGAGTTAGAGGATGTGGGTTCTAATCCTGACTCTCCCACTCGCCTGCCGGGTGACATTGGGGAAGTCAGTTTTCTTCTCTGTGCCTCAAAAATCCTCATCTGTTAAATGGGGATTCAATCCCTGTTCTCCCTCCTACCTAGACTGTGAGTACCATGAGGGACAGGGCCTGTCTGGAATGATTAATTTGTATCTACCCCAGGGCTTAGAAAATTGCTTTTTTGTTTGTATTGGTCTTTATTAAGCACTTATTATGTGCCAGGCACTGTATTAAGCATTGTCACGACTCACAGTAAGTGCTTAGCAATTACCACAATTATTAAAGTCCATTGGGTTGTAAACTAAATAAATATTTAGGACTATCCTTGGGCTTGGACATTCTAACTTTTCAAAGCATTTTACTTCGGCTGACAAAGTTGAATCATCATCATCATCATCATCAATCATATTTATTGAGCGCTTACTATGTGCAGAGCACTGTACTAAGCGCTTGGGAAGTACAAATTGGCAACATATAGAGACAGTCCCTACCCAACAGTGGGCTCACGGTCTAAAAGGGATATAATGCAGTTATTCCTTGATGAATTATAAGTTACAAAAAAAGATAACAGCTTGGAGCAGGTTCCCCAAAAGATCAGTTAGAGCAAAATGATCTTTAAGTTTTTTTTAATGGTATTTGTTATTTATTCATTCATTCAATCATATTTATTGAGCGCTTACTGTATGTAGAGCACTGTACTAGGAAGTACAAGTTGGCAACAGAGATGGTCCCTACCCAACAACGGGCTCACAGTCTAGAAGGGGGAGACAAACAACAAAACAACACATGTAGACAGGTGTTATGTGTTTATTATATGTCAACCACTGTGCTGAGGGCTTGGGTAGATACAAGTTTTTCAAATTGGACACAGTCCTTATTCATTCATTTCATCATTCATTCATTCGTATTTATTGAGCACTTAACTGTGGGCAGAGCACTGTAGTAAGCTTTTGGGAGAGTACAACTTAACAATAAACAGACACATTCCCTGCCCAAAGCAAGCTTACAGTCTAGAGGGAGAGACAGACATCAATACAAATAAACAAATTACAGATTATGTACTTAAGGGCTGTGGCCCTGGGAGGGGGGATGAATAAAGGGAGCATGTCAGAGTGCAGAAGGGAGTGGGAGAAGAGGAAAGGGGGGCTTAGTTAGGGAAGGCCTCTTGGAGGAGAGGGGCCTTCAGTAAGGCTTTGAAGCGCAGGTGGGGAAACAGTAATTGTCTGTTGGATTTGAGGAGGGGCTCACAATCTAAATTGGAGGGAAGATGATTTAATCCTCATTTTGCTGATGAGGTAACTGAGGCACAAAGAAGTTAAGCAATTTGCCCAAGGTCACCCAGCAGGCAAATGACAGAGCTGGGTTTACAACACAGGTCCTTTGAATCCCAGGCCCATGATCTTTCCAACTAGGCCATGTGTCACCGTCAGTTTTTCTGAGACTGTTTCATAGAGCAATTGCTTTTTCCATTTGAACCTAACGATCCTTTCTTGTGACAGGATTTAAAACAAAATTTACAAAGCCCCAAGGTGGGTGGATGGATGGATGAATGGATGGATGGATGCAGCGTGGCTTAGTGGAAAGAGCCCGGGCTTGAAGAGTCAGAGGTTGTGGATTCTAATCCAGGCTCCGCCACTTGTCACCTGTGTGACTTTGGGCAAGTTGCTTAACTTCTCTGTGCCTCATTTACCTCATTTGTAAAATGGGGATTAACAGTTACTTCCTTTGTAAAATGGGGATTAAGACTGTGAGCCCCACGTGGGACAATCTGATTACCCTGTATCTACCTCAGCACTTAGAAGAGTGCTTGGCACATAGTAAGGATTTAACAAATGCCATAATTATTATTATGACTTTGGCTTTGTGGCCTAGTAGAGAAAGCCCGGGACTGGAAGTCAGAAGGATACGGGTTTTAATTCCAGCTCTGCCACTTGTCCACTGTGTGACTTTGGGCAAGTCACTTCACATCTCTGTGCCTCAGTTTGTAAAATGGGGATTAAGACTGTGAGCCCCACGTGGGGAAGGGACTGTGTCCAACTTGATTTGCTTGTATTCAGTACATTGCCTGGGAAGTAGTAAGCACTTAACAGATACCTCTTTTTTAAAAAAGGTGTTGGGTGCTTCTGTAAACTCCTTACATGATGGTGCATAATTTTGAGTACCGGGAACTTGTGATACCACCAAAATAAAGGCAAACAAATGGCTTTTTCATTCTAGTCAATGCGTTACTGGATTAAACGAAATCTGAGATTATAATTCCTTTTCCATAGATTTTATGCCAAATTGAGAAACAGTTAAAATTTAGAATTCGATGAAGACCTTACATGAAAGGAGGCTCTATTATTCTGTCTAACTTTATTACTGAAATTCAAGTATATTTTATATTATAATGACTTCAGCTCCAGAAGGAAAAGAGGGATATTTCACTCAATAAAATATTCCTAAAACTATGCTAAAAGGAAGGTAGTTAAGTAATTTTCAGGGCTGTAACAATGGTCTAATATTAGATTACCGCTTTGAAGTTGCAGTCATTTAAAGTTGCTTTGCACGTTTCAGGTATTGATCACTTGCACCCATTTTATGCACATTTTCCCCCAGAGCATTGGCCTTTATTTTCTTAATTAGTAAAAACAAAAATATCGACACTGCTGTTGAAAATGTTTCCCTGTTTGGGGTTCTATTTGCTTCTAGGAAAAAGCCTAAAAATATCCCAGTGTTTTATGTTTCGATTGGGAGCTTAAACGATTTTGACCCCTTCCTCACCTTCCGTCTCCTTTTCCATGCCCACTCTGATCCTCGGAGACGTCAACATCCACATGGATATCCCTGGTGACTCCTCTGCCGGCTGCCTTCTATCTCTCCTTGATGCGGCCACCCTCCTGCTCCACCCCACTTTGCCCACTCACCAACTTGGTCACACCCTCGACCTCATCATCTCCTACTGCTGCATTATCTCCACTCTTACCAACTCTGAAATCCCTCTCTCTGATCATAACCTTCTCACCTGCCTCCTCACTCACACTTCTCTCACCTCACAGACACCTCCGCTCTCTCAACCCCATCCATCTTTCTGAGTGCCTCACACCCCACCTCGCCTCCCTTTCCTCTCTACCCAATCTTGATGATCAGATTACTGCTCTCAACTCTACCCTTTCTACTCAGCAAAACTCCCTCGCTCCCCTTGCCCTTCGCTGCTCTCGTACCACTAACCCACAGCCCTGGATCACTGCCACTGTCTGCCTCCTTCGCTCTTATGCTTGAGCTGCTGAATGCAGCTGGCGAAAGACTAAACACCAAGCCAACCTCGTTCACTTCAAGTTTTTCTTTTCCTGCCTTAGCTCTGCCCTCTCCTCTGCCAGACAAAACTATTTCTCCTCCCTTATTGACACCCATGCCCATCATCTCCGTCAGCTCTTCTGTACATTTAACTCCCTTCTCAGGCCCCCTGTTCCTCCCCCACCTCCTTTCCTCACCCCCAACGATCTGGCCTCCTACTTTATTAATAAAATTAACTCCATCAGGTCTGAGCTCCCCAAAGTCACTCCTCTCCCTTCTCCAACCCCCCAGCTCACAACCGTCTTCGCTACTCTCCCATCCTTCCCAGCAGTATCCTCAGATGAGATCTCCTCCCTCATCTCAAGTGCTACTCTGGCCACCTGTGCTTCTGACCCCATTCTCTCTCATCTTATGAAATCTCTCACCCTGTCCCTCCTCCCTTCCTTCACTTCCATCTTCAACCTCTCATTCTCCACTGGTTCCTTCCCCTCTGCCTTCAAACATGCCCATGTCTCCCCCATCCTAAAAAATCCCTCTCTTGACCCCACCTCCCCTTCTAGTTATTGCCCTATCTCCCTCCTACCATTCCTTTCCAAACTCCTTGAATGAGTCATCTACACTCACTGCCTCGAATTCCTCAACACAAACTCTCTCCTCGACCCCTTCCAATCTGGCTTCCGTCCCCCACATTCCACTGAAACTGCCCTCTCAAAGGTCACCGATGACCTCCTGCTTGCCAAATCCAATGGCTCCTACTCTATCCTAATCCTCCCTGACCTCTCAGCTGCCTTTGACAATGTGGACCACTCCCTTCTCCTCAACACACTATCCAACCTTGGCTTCACAGACTCTGTCCTCTCCTGGTTCTCTTCTCTCACCGGCCGTTCATTCTCAGTCTCTTTTGCTGGCTCCTCCTCCCCCTCCCATCCCCTTACTGTAGGGGTTCCTCAAGGGTCAGTTCTTGGTCCCCTTCTGTTCTGTATCTACACTCACTTCCCTGGTGAACTCATTCGCTCCGACGGCTTCAACTATGATCTCTACACTGATGACACCCAAATCTACATCTCTGCCCCTGCTCTCTCTCCCTCCCTTCAGGCTCGCGTCTCCTCCTGCCTTCAAGACATCTCCATCTGGATGTCTGCCTGGCATCTAAAACTCAGTATGTCCAAAACTGAACTCCGTATCTTCCCTCCCAAATGCTGCCCTCTCCCTGACTTTCCCATCATTGTTGACGACACTACCATCCTTCCCGTCTCACAAGCCCACAACCTTGGTGTCATCCTCGATTCTACTCTCTCGTTCACCCCTCACATCCGATCCATCGCCAAAAACTGCCGGTCTCACCTCCTCAACATCGCCAAGATCTGCCCTTTCCTCTCCATCCAAACTGCTACCTTGCTGGTTCAATCTCTCATCCTATCCTGACTGGATTACTGCATCAGCCTCCTCTCTGATCTCCCATCCTCCTGTCTCTCCCCACTTCAATCCATACTTCATACTGCTGCCTGGATCATCTTTGTGCAGAAACGCTCTGGGCATGTTACTTCCCTCCTCAAACATCTCCAGTGGCTACCAATCAACCTACGCATCAGGCAGAAACTCCTCACTCTTGGCTTCAAGGCTGTCCATCACCTCACCCCCTCCTACCTCACCTCCCTTCTTTCCTTCTACAGCCCAGCCCGCACCCTCCACTCCTCTGTCGCTAACCTCCTCATTATGCCTCGCTCTCGCCTGTCCCGCCGTCGACCCCCGGCCCACGTCCTACCCCTGACCTGGAATGCCCTCCCTCTGCAAATCCGCCAAGCTAGCTCTCTTCCTTCCTTCAAAGCCCTACTAAGAGCTCACCTCCTCCAGGAGGCCTTTCCAGACTGAGCCCCCTCCTTCCTCTCCCCCTCCCCATCCCCCCCTGCCCTACCTGCTTCCCCTCCCCACAGTACCTGTATATATGTTTGTACAGATGTATTACTCTATTTATTTTACTTGTACGTATTTACTATTCTATTTATTTTATTTTGTTAATATGTTTTGCTTTGTTGTCTGTCTCCCCCTTCTAGACTGTGAGCCCACTGTTGAGTAGGGACCATCTCTACATGTTGCCAACTTGTACTTCCCAAGCGCTTAGTACAGTGCTCTGCACACCGTAAGCGCTCAATAAATACGATTGAATGAGTGAATGAATGAGCTCCTTCAAACAATCAAGAGTATTTATTGAGTGCTTATGGTGTGCAGAGCACTGTACTAAGCACTTGAGAGAGTAAAA
The DNA here is from genome assembly GCF_015852505.1 of Tachyglossus aculeatus. NCBI lineage: Eukaryota > Metazoa > Chordata > Mammalia > Monotremata > Tachyglossidae > Tachyglossus > Tachyglossus aculeatus. Next base: position 10,678,216 of record NC_052070.1, read on the forward strand.
TAGAACGGAGTTGGTAGAAAACATTCCCTGCCCACAGTTTACAGTCTACAGCTAACAGAGGAGTTTACAGTCTAGAGGGGCAGACAGACATTAATATAAATGACTAAATTAGATATGTACATAATAATAATTATGGTATTTATTAAGTGCTTACTATGTGTCAGGTAGTTTTCTTAGCGCTGGGGTGGTAAAAGCCAATCAGGTTGGACACAGTCCCTTGTCCCATGTGGGGCTCACAGTCTCAATCCCCATTTTACAGATGAGGTAACTGAGGCCCAGAGAAATGAATTGACTTGCCCAAGGTTACACAGTCAACAAGTGGTGGAGTCAAGATTGGAACCCATGATCTTCTGACTCTCGGGTCTGTGCTCTATCCACTATGTCATGTTGCTTCTCTCTAAAAGTGATGTGGGGCTGAGGTAGGGATGAATAAAAGATACAGATGCAAGTGCAAGGATGATGTGGAAGGAAATGAGAAAAGAAGAAATGATGGTTTAGTCAGGGGAGTCAGGGAAGATTTCTTAGAGGAGACGGCTATTTTGTAAGACTGAAGGTAGGAGAGTGATTGTATGGCAGACACAATCTATTCTATTTATTTTGTTAATGATGTGCATTTAGCTTTAATTCTATTTATTCTGACGACTTGACACTGTCTACGTGTTTTGTTGTGTTGTCTGTCTCCCCCTTCTAGATTGTGAGCCCGTTGTTCGGTAGGGACCATCTCTATATAGTTGCCAACTTGTACTTCCCAAGCGCTTAGTACAGTGCTCTGCACACAGTAAGTGCTCTATAAATACAGTTGAATGAATGAATGAAGAGAGAGGGTGCTGCAGGCTAGAGGCAGGATTCATTCATTCAATCGTATTTATTGAGCACTTACTGTGTGCAGAGCACTGTAATGTAAAATGTTTAGATCCTCAAAGTCATCCCCTCATCTTTCTTCTGTTGCACTTGTGCACATATAATTGTGGTATTTGTTAAGCGCTTACTATGTGCTAGGTACTGTACTAAGTGCTTGGGTGGATATAAATAAATCAGGTTGGACCCAATCTCTGTCCCAAATGGGACTCACAGTTTCAATTCCCATTTTACAGAAAAGTAACTGAGGACCAGGGAATAATAATAATAATGATGGCATTTTTTTAAGCACTTACTATATGCCAGGCACTGTACTAAGCACTGGGGTGGATACAAGCAAATCGATTTGGACACAGTCCTTGGCCCACATGGGGCTCCCAGTCTCTATCGCCATTTTCCAGATGAGGGAACTGAGGCCCAGAGAAGTGAAGTGACTTGTCCAAGGTCACAAAGCAGACAAGTGGCGGAGGTGGGATTAGAACTCTTGACTTTCTGACTCCCAGACATGTGCTCTATTCACTACGCAATGATAACAGTAGTAATAATGATAATAATAATTGTGGTATTTAAGCACTTGCTAGATACCAGATCCTATACAAAGCACTGGAGTAGATAAAAGCAAATTGAGTTGGACACAGTCCCTGTCCCACATGGGGCTCACAGTCTTAATCCCCATTTTGCAGGTGAGGTAACTGAAGCACAGAGAAGCTAAGTGACTTGTCCAAGGTCACACAGCACACAAGTAGCAGAGCGGGGATTAGAACCCAGGTCCTTCTGGCTCCCAGGCCCTTGCTCTATCTACTAGACCACACTGTTTCTCTATTATATTGTACTCTCCCAAGAGCTTAGTACAGTGCTCTGCACACAGAAAACGCTCACTACTTAACAGATACTCAACACTGCTTCCTTAATTGTCAGTTTTGATACTGAAGACCAAAGTGCAGAGGTCTTGGCTTTTCACCTGCTCACTTCACTGTGCCTGTTACCTCATCTGTAAAATGGGGTTAATAATAATGATATTAATAATGATGGTATTTGTTAAGCCTTTACTATGTGCCAAGCTCTGTTCTAAGCTCTGGGGTAGATACAAGGTAATCAGGTTGTCCCACATGGGGCTCACACTCTGAATCCCCATTTTACAGATGAGGTTACTGAGGCCTAGAGAAGTTAAGTGGCTTGCCCAAGGTCACACAGCAGACAAGTGGTGGAGTCAGGATTAGAACCCGTGTCCTCTGACTCCCAAGCCCATGCTTTTTCTGCTAAGCCACACCCCATGTGGGACAGGGACTCTGTTCAACCTGACAACCTTGTATCTACCCCAGTGTTTAGTACAGTGCCTGGCACATAGTAAGCACTTAACTAATGCCATTAACAACAACAACCTGTGGGGGGAAGAGGGAATAAGTGTGTTTGGGAAGTGGACTAGACAGGAATATAGGTTGAATCAGTAATAATAATGATGGCATTTGTTAAGTGCTACCCTGTGCCAAGCACTGTTCTAAGCACTGGGGTTGATACAAGGTTAACTGGTTGTTCCATGTGGGGCTCACAGACTTCATCCCCCCATTTCCAGATGAGGTAATAATAATAATAATGATGATGATGATGGCATTTATTAAGTGCTTACTATGTGCAAAGCACTGTTCTTAGTGCTGGGGAGGTTACAAGGTAATCAGGTTGTCCCACAGGGGGCTCACAGTCTTAATCCCCATTTTATAGATGAGGTAACTGAGGCACAGAGAAGTTGAGTGACTTGCCCAAAGTCACACAGCTGATAAGTGGTGGAGCTGGGATTTGAACCCATGACCTCTCACTCCCAACCCCGGGCTCTTTTCACTGAGCCATGCTGAGGTAATCGAGACCCAGAGAAGTTAAGTGACTTACCCAAAGTCACATAGCTGACAAGTGGCGGAGCGGAATTAGAACCCATGACTCTCACTCCCAAGCCCGGGCTCTTTCCACTAAGCCAAGTTTCTTCCCATAATCAATCAATGGTATTTTCCAAGCGCTTATTGTGGGCAGAGCACTGTCCTAAGCACTCGGGGTAGGATTTGCCACTTGAGTTCAAGTGAAGTATTTGGGAAGATTCCCTCCTCTGGCTGGTTTTGCAAAGAATGGATTGATAGAGTCAAAGGCAAGGCTTGAGACCTTTTTAAATAGAGAAGCAGCGTGGTCTAGTGGATAAAGCCCGGTCCTGGGAATCAGAAGGACCTGGGTTCTAATCCCCGCTCTGCCACTTGTCTGTTGTGTGACCTTGGACAAGTCACTTCACTTCTCTGAGCCTCAGTGACCTTACCTGTAAACTGGGGATGAAGACTGTGAGCCCCACGTGGGACAACCGGATTACCTTGTATCGACTCCTGCACTTAGAACTTGGCATATACTAAGCATTTAAAAATACCATATTTATTATTACTATCATTATTATTAAAGCATATGCGGTCTGGGGTGTGGTACACACCCTTTGTTAATATGCGGCTGACCGCATTAAAAGTTGCAAGCAATGCACTGTCTATTAATGCATCTCTGTGAATTAGAGTCCCTTCTAGACTGTGAGCCCGCCGTTGGGTAGGGACCGTCTCTATATGTTGCCAACTTGTACTTCCCAAGCGCTTAGTACAGTGCTCTGCAGACAGTAAGCGCTCAATAGATTGAATGAATGAATGAAGAGGAGATCGAAGTGCAAGATGCCCTAGGCAGCGAGTAAATCCTAAGAGTAAAGATTAATCAATAATTCCGGTCTTTGGAATTCGTTTCTCTGGATTATGGATTAATGGGAAGGACTCAGAGGCAGACCTGTAAAGAAGCAGCGTGGCTTACTGGAAAGAGCCCGGACTTGGGAGTCAGAGATCGTGTGTTCGATTCCCAGTCTGCCACTTGTCAGTTGTGTGACTTTGGGCAAGTCACTTAACTTCTCTGTGTCTCAGTTCCCTCATCTGTAAAATAGGGACTAAGACTGTGAGCCCCAAGTGGGACAACCTGATTACCTTGTAGCTACCCAGCACTTAGAACAGTGTTTGGCACATAGTAACTGCTTAACAAATGCCATTATTATTATTATTATTATTATTAACAGTCTGCTCATCTCTTAGCATAATGGATGATCTTTAGGTTGAATAGGGACTCCAAAACTAGAATCTTTTTCAAAGTCTTAGTTGAAGTGATATTTATTAAGCTCTGTTCTTGCAAGTGTTGACTGTGAGTCTCATGTGGGACAGTGACCGTATCTGATCTGATTAACTTATATGTACCCCAGCACTTAGAAGAGTGCTTCACACATAGTAAGTGCTTAGCCTCCACTTGTCTGCTGTGTGAGCTTGGACAAGTCACTTCCCTTCTCTGTGCCTCTGTTTCCTCATCTGTGAAATGGAGATTAAGACTGTGAGCTCCATGTGGGACAGGGACTGTGTCCAACCAGATTTCCTTGTACTCATCCTAGCACTTAGTACAGTGCCTGGCACACAGTAGGTGCTTAATAAATACCAGAATTATTATTATTATTATTATTATTATTATTATCACACACAATGTGCTTGGACTGGAAGCTCGCTGTAGGCGGGGAATGTGTCTGTTTATTGTTATATTGTACTCTCTCAAGTGCTTAGTACAGTGCTCTGCACACAGTAAGTGCTCAATAAATACAACTGAAGAAGCACTGGAAAGAATACACAGGTAGGAATTAGACAAGCTCCATGGTTCTGAAGGATTGCACAATCTAAGTGGAAAGAGCATTATTTTTCATTTTCCCTATCCCCACATACACTGCCTGTTCGCCCATCAGATAATAATAATAATAATAATAATAATAATAATAATAATGGCATTTATTAAGCACTTACTATGTGCAAAGCACTGTTCTAAGCACTGGGGAGTTTACAAGGTGATCAGGTTGTCCCAAGTGGGGCTCACAGTCTTAATCCCCATTTTACAGATGAGGGAACTCAGGCACAGAGAAGTTAAGTGACCTGCCCAAAGTCACACAGCTGACAAGTGGTGGAGCCGGGATTTGAACCGATGACCTCTGACTCCAAAGCCCATGCTCTTTCCACTGAGTCACGCTGCTTCCCCAGGATCTGGGTTCTAATCTCCACTCTGCCACTGTCTGCTCTGTGACCTAAGGCAAGTCACTTAACTTCTCTGTACCTCAGTTCCCTCATCCACAAAATGGGGATTCAATCCCCGTTCTCCCTCTTACTTAGACCCTGAGTCCCATATGGGACCTGATTATCCTGTACCTATCTACTGCGTAGTACAATGCTTGACACATATTAAGCACTTAACAAATATTATTATAAGTATCATTACTGCATTTACAGTCAAGAACTCTGTGATCTTTCTCCAGCCGAACTTTTAGTGAGGCATCTTGTGCTGTTTTAGATCAGCTGAAAGGTCTGTAATATAAATCTACATCTGTTATGACACGTGGTTTTCGTAATACCCCACATTTTCATTCCTGGAAGCTCACAGTGTATTCCTTTTTGTACTGGTGGTTTGGATTTGGGATGATTTTTATTTTAAAAAACAGGCCGAACCAATTAACTTTCATAAATTGAATTAACCTAACAGCATTCAACAAGACGCCAAACACAATCTGTTTGTTTTAAGACAGAAGTGGATTAGTCAATCAAATCAGATCTCTTGTCAAGCCAAATCAAGTTATGACATTAGGCAAAGAGTAAGAGGATTGGATAAGTCATGCTTTGGTATGCATGATCACAGTGGCTCAGCATAGCAATACCATCAGGTTTTTGGGGCCCTTAGAAATGAAAATTGGGATGGTAACAAATTCCAAATTGGGAAAGAGGAAAAACTTTTTTCTTATTTTGAGTTTTTGTAATAATAATAATAAATAATAATAATTACAATATTTGTTAAGCACTTACTATGTGCCACAGGCTTTTATATATGAACAATAAGGTATAATATAGGCTTAGTTCAACTTCTCCAATCTGATTCAGGTACATCCTTTCTGCAGATGTTGGAAACTACCTGAGAGAAGATTTATTTTCAGTATATAGTAAGATTATTATTCATTCATTCAATCAATCGTATTTATTTAGTGTTTACTGTTAGTAGTTTTATAAAGTGTTATATAATAATAATAATAATTGTGGTATTTGTTAATCACTTACAATATACCAGGCACTGTTCTAAGAGCTGGGGTAGATATAAGGTAATCAGGTTGAACCCAATCTCTGTCCCACATGGGGCTCACGGTCTTCATCCCCATTTTACAGATGAGGTGATTGATTTCCAGAGAAGTGAAGTGACTTGCCCGAGGTGATACAGCAGACATGTGGCAAGCAGAGATTAGAATCCATGTCCTCTGACCCCCAGACCCGTCTGCTCCCCACTAGGCCTCTCTGCCCAAAATCCCACTTATATCATCCAGTAGCAAAGACACCCTGGCTGTATATTTCATTTCCATCATTTATGGAAGTTTAGGAAACCTGAGTAAGTAGGTGTTTTGGACAGTTGACCAGTCGCTACCAGAGATACACAGAACAGTTTCATTGTAACCTTTTCCCTAAATACAAAATCCCTCTAGACTGTGAGCTCGCTGTGGGCCAGAATGTGTCTGTTATATTGTACTCTCCCAAGTGCTTAGTACAGTGCTTGGCATAGAGTGAGCACTCAATAAATATGAGTCCCCCCTCTTACCTCCTTCCCTTCCCCTCAGCACCTGTATATATGTATATATGTTTGTACATATTTATTACTCTATTTATTTATTTATTTATTTTACTTGTACATATCTATTCTATTTATTTTATTTTGTTAATATGTTTGGTTTTGTTCTCTGTCTCCCCCTTCTAGACTGTGAGCCCACTGTTGGGTAGGGACTGTCTCTACATGTTGCCGACTTGTACTTCCCAAGCGCTTAGTACAGTGCTCTGCATACAGTAAGCACTCAATAAATACGATTGATTGATTGATTGATGAATAAAAGGCAAAGTGTCACTCTTTGGTGTTAGTTCAGGATGGAAGGCATTTATCTCATGAGTTTACAGAAGACAGAAGAGATTATGGTTCGTGATAATGGTTGAACTCAACTCTATTGTTTCTTCTGTGGGTTTCAAAGATTTTCATGAATTTGTTATCCACACAAAAGTTTCTCTCTGCTTTAAGTAATGATAATAATAATTATGGTATTTGTTAAGCGCTTATGTGCCAAGCACCATTCTAACCACTGGGGTAGAAACAAGGTAATCAGGTTGTCCCACTTGGGGCTCACAGTCTTAGTCCCCATTTTACAGATGAGGTAACTGAGGCCCAGAGAATTTAAGTGTTAAATGTTAAGTTGTGTGTTGCCCAAGTTTACACAGCAGACAAGTGGTGGATCCAAAAATCCTCTCAACTATTCCAAGGATTTGGAAGAATGATTGTCTAATTATCTTCTTTCCCTTTCCCACCTTCTTTAGGAGGGAAAGAAATGAAGTGGTTTTTTGAGCAGCCAGGATTAGAACCCATGACTTCTGACTCCCAAGCCCGTGCTCTTTCCGCTGAGCCATGCTGCTTCTCTACCATGCCTACCATGTTATGTGATAGGGGAACTAAGCCTCAAGAAGTAGATTGGCTTAGTGGCTCAGTGAAAAGAACATGGGCTTTAGAGTCAGAGGTCATGGGTTCAAATTCCGGCTCCACCACATGTCTGCTGTGTGACCTTGGGCAAGTCACTTAACTTCTCAGAGCCTCAGTTACCTCATCTGTAAAATGGAGATGATGACTGTGAGCCCCACTTGGGACAACCTGATCACCTTGTATCCCCCCAGCGCTTAGAACAGTGCTTTGCACATAGTAAGCGCTTAACAAATGTCATCATTATTATCATTATTATTATTAGTAGTAGTAGTAGTGGGTACATTACGGACCGGAAGTCAGAAGGATCTGGGTTCTAATCCCAGCTCTGCCACATGTCTGCTAGGTGACCTTGACCAAGTCTCTTCACTTCTATCCTAATCCTCCTCGACCTCTCAGCTGCCTTTGACACTGTGGACCACCCCCTTCTCCTCAACACACTATCCAAACTTGGCTTCACAGACTCCGTCCTCTCCTGGTTCTTCTCTTATCTCCCTGGTTGTTCATTCTCAGTCTCTTTTGCAGGCTCCTCCTGCCCCTCCCATCCCCTTACTGTGGGGGTTCCCCAAGGTTCAGTTCTTGGTCCCCTTCTGTTCTCGATCTACACTCACTCCCTTGGTGACCTCATTCGCTTCCATGGCTTCAACTATCATCTCTATGCTGATGACACCCAGATCTACATCTCTGCCCCTGCTCTCTCCCCCTCCCTCCAGGCTCGCATCTCCTCCTGCCTTCAGGACATCTCCATCTGGATGTCTGCCCACCACCTAAAACTCAACATGTCAAAGACTGAACTCCTTGTCTTCCCTCCCAAACCTTGCCCTCTCCCTGACTTTTCCATCACTGTTGACTGCACTACCATCCTTCCCGTCTCACAAGCCCACAACCTTGGTGTCATCCTCGACACCCGCTCTCTCATTCACCCCTCACCAAACCTCTCCAAGCTGTCACCAAAACCTGCCAGTCTCAGCTCCACAACATTGCCAAGATCCGCCCTTTCCTCTCCATCCAAACTGCTACCCTGCTCGTTCAAGCTCTCATCCTATCCGGTCTGGACTACTGCATCAGCCTTGTCTCTGATCTCCCATCCTCGTGTCTCTCCCCACTTCAATCCATACTTCATGCCGCTACCTGGATTGTCTTTGTCCAGAAACGCTCTGGGCATGTTACTCCCCTCCTCAAAAATCTCCAGTGGCTACCAATCAATCTGCACATCAGGCAGAAACTCCTCACCCTGGGCTTCAAGGCTGTCCATCCCCTGGCCCCCTCCTACCTCACCTCCCTTCTCTCCTTCTCCAGTCCAGCCCGCACCCTCCGCTCCTCTGACGCTAATCTCCTCACCGTTAGGCCTCGTTCTCGCCTGTCCCGCCGTCGACCCCCAGCCCACGTCATCCCCCTGCCCTGGAATGGCCTCCCTCTGCCCATCTGCCAAGCTAGCTCTCTTGCTCCCTTCAAGGCCCTACTGAGAGCTCACCTCCTCCAGGAGGCCTTCCCAGACTGAGCCCCCTCCTTCCTCTCCCCCTTGTCCCCGTCTCCATCCCCCCATCTTATCTCCTTCCCTTCTCCACAGCACCTGTATATATGTATAAATGTTTGTACATATTTATTACTCTATTCATTTATTTATTTTACTTGTACATATCTATTCTATTTATTTTATTTTGTTAATATGTTTGGTTTTGTTCTCTGTCTCCCCCTTCTAGATTGTGAGCCCACTGTTGGGTAGGGACTGTCTCTATATGTTGCCAACTTGTATTTCCCAAGCGCTCAGTACAGTGCTCTGCACACAGTAAGCACTCAATAAATATGATTGATTGATTGATTGATTGATTCTCTATGCCTCAGTTACCTCATCTGTAAAATGGGGATTAAGGCCATGAGCCCTATGTGGGACAGGGGACTGTCCCCAACCCAATTACCTTGTATCTACCCCAGTGCCTAAGACAGTGCTTGGCACAAAGTAAGTGCTTAACAAGTACCATAATTAGTATTTAATTATTATTATTTACCAACTCTATTATAGTTTACTCTCACAAATGCTTAATACAGTGCTCTGCACACAATGAGTGCTCAATAAATAAAACCGATTGTTTGATTGAGATACTATCAGGGCAGAGTTTGGTAAGTAAGGGGCCCATCAATCAATCAATCAATCAATCGTATTTATTGAGCGCTTACTATGTGCAGAGCACTGTACTAAGCGCTTGGGAAGTACAAATTGGCATCACATAGAGACAGTCCCTACCCAACAGTGGGCTCACAGTCTAAAAGGGGGGCCCATAAGGTCATTGGGAATTTCCCTTATAATAATTTTAATTACGGTTTTGTTTTAAGTGCTTATTATGTGCCAGGCACTATACTAAGAGCTGGGGTAGATATGAGAGAAGCAGCATGGCTCAGTGGAAAGAGCACGGGCTTGGGAGTCAGAGGTCATGGGTTTGAATCCCGGCTCCACCACTTGTCAGCTGTGTGACCTTGGGCAAGCCACTTAACTTCTCTGTGCCTCAGTTACCTCATCTGTAAAATGGGAATTAAGACTGTGAGTCCCTTGTGGGACAACCTGATCACCTTGTATCCTCCCCCAGCGCTTAGAACAGTGCTTCACACGTAGTAAGCACTTAACACATACCATCATTATCTGAGCAAACTGAATTGGACATGGAGCTCACTGTCTAAATCCCCATTTTTTAGATGAGGAAACTGAGTCCCAGAGAAGTGAAGTGACTTGCCCAAGGCCACAGAGCAGACAAGTGACGGAACTGGGATTAGAACCCATGATCTTCTGACTCTCAGGCCCGGGATCTATCCACTAAGCCCTGCTGCTTCTAACTTGACATCTGTAGATATTTTAATGGAGATGGGTAGCGGTAAATAGCCTAATATTATCACGCCCCACACTTAACAGTTGTAAAACTTGATGGAAATGAACTTCTCGTTCAACTAGAGATGGTAGAGAACCAGAGGCTGTGTGCTCTTTGTGGGTAGGAGTAACCCTTTAATGTACTATTCTATTTATTTTATTATGTTAATATGTTTTGGTTTGTTGTCTGTCTCCCCCTTGTAGACTGTGAGAACACTGTTGGGTAGGGACCGTCTCTAGATGTTGCCAACTTGGACTTCCCAAGCGCTTAGTACAGTGCTGTGCATGCAGTTAGCGCTCAATAAATACGATTAATGAATGAATGAATGAATGGCTTCAAAGATGTCCATCACCTCACCCCCTCTTCCCTCACCTCCCTTTCCTTCTCCAGCCCAGCCCGCACCCTCCGCTCCTCTGCCTCCACTCACCTCCTCACTGGGCCTTGTTCTCGCCCGTCCCGCCATCGACCCCCAGCTCACACCCTTCCCTATGCCTGGAATGCCCTCCCTCCACACATCCACCAAACTAGCTCTCTTTCCCCCTTCAAAGCCCTACTGAGAGCTCTCCTCCTCCAGGAGACCTTCCCAGACTGAGCCCGCCTTTTTCCTCTCCTCCTCCTCCCCTCCCCATCACCCACTGCCCTGCCCCCTTCCCCTCCCCACAGCACTTGTGTTTATTTGTATATATTTATTATATCATTAATTTTATTAATGATGTCTACATATCTATAATTTTATTTATCCATTTTGATGCTATTGATGCCTGTCTACTTGTATTTTGTTGTCTGCCTCCCCTCTTCTAGAGTGTGAGCCCGTTGTTGGATAGGGATTGTCTCTATCTGTTGCTGAATTGTACTTTCCAAGTGCTTAGTACAGTGCTCGGCACACGGTAAGCACTCAATAAATACAACTGAATGAATGAATGCATATCTATTTGTTATACTTTACTCTCCCAAGTGCTTAGTACGGTGCTTTGCACACAGTATGTGCTCAATAAATACGATGCCCGCTGTTGGGTAGGGACTGTCTCTATGTTTTGCCGACTTGTACTTCCCAAGCACTTAGTACAGTGCTCTGCACATAGTAAGCGCTCAATAAATAAGATTGATTCAATGATTGATTGAATGAATGAATGAATGGATAATGACATCAGAAAATTATCACAGTTCTTTAGATATGTGGCCTGAGGGATTCAGATTTTTTTTTTTTAATTTTTCCAGTTGCTTAAACCTTAGGGCTGTAAAATATTCTGGGGACAAGAGGCAAGAAGGTTTGTATTAATGAGCTTTGGAGTGCAACAAACAGCCTTTTTTCTGCACCTTTTAGCTAAGAGTCCCTTCCCAAAAGTTTGCAGATAAGATGTTGGTTTAACCCTTATATCCTCCAATTTCAATTTTCAAAAATAAAGGTATTCTACTACTACCAATAATAGTAATAATAATAATGATGGAATTTGTTAAGCACTTACTATGTGCTAAGCACTGGGGAGGATACAAGGTGATCAGGTTGTCCCACCGGGGGCTCATAGTCTTCATCCCTCTTTTACAGATGAGGGAACTGAGGCTCAGAGAAGTGAAGTGACTTGCCCAAAGTCACACAGCTGACAGTTGGCAGAGCTGAGATTTGAACCCATGACCTCTGACTCCAAAGCCCAGGCTCTTTCCATTGAGCCACGCTGCTTTTCTTCTGATGCTTTCTTCTGAAAAGCGGCATGGCTTAGTGGCTGGAGCCCTTGCCTAGGAGTCAGATGGACCTGGATTCTAATTCCGGCTCTGCCACATGTCTGCGGTGTGACCTTGGGCAAGTCACTTCACTTCTTTGGGTCTCAGTTCCCTGATCTGTAAAATGGGGATTAAGAGTGTGAGCCCCATATGGGACAGGAACTGTGTCCAACCTGATTAACTCGTATCTATGCCAGCACTTGGAACAGTGTTTGGTGCATAGTAAGAGCTTAACAAGTACTATTATTATTATTATTATTATTATTATTATTATTATTATTGTTATTTTCCCAAATAATTGATATGTTATCCGGCCAAGTGAAAAGAGCTCAGGCTTGGGAGACAGGGGTCCTGACTTCTAATCCCGGTTTTACTAAATGCCTTCTTTGTGACCTTGGGCAAGTCACCTTACTTCTCTGTGACTCAGTTTCCTCATCTGTAAAGTGGGAAATAAATGCCTGTTCTCTCTGACTTATATGCTCCCAGATGGATGCAGATTAGGTCTTAACTAACTGTATTGTATTATACTGTATCTTCTCCAGGCTGCTTTGGATGTTGTAAATGCTTAATAGAGCACTCATTATGCATTTCACCCAATTCAATCAAGGAAAGGTATTTATTGAGTGCTTACTGTGTTTGGAGGACTGTACTAAACACTTGGGAGAATATACTACAGTAGAATTGGTACACATGATTCATTCATACATTCATTCATTCATTCAATCGCATATATTGAGTGCTTACTGTGTGCAGGGCACTGTACTAAGCGCTTGGGAGAGTACAAAACAGCAATAAACAGTTACATTCCCTGCCTTCAATGATCCTTGCCCTTAAGGAGCTTACAGTCTAATGGGGTAGATGGACATTGAAATTAATTGCAGGTAAGGGAAGCAATTGAGTATAAAAATGTGTGTATAAATAAAAATAAAATATAAATATAAATAATAATAAAATGTGTGTATAAATCCCTAGCAATTGTCAAAAAGGGCAGAATATCAGATTTATGCCTGAAATTCGGCATAAATCATGAAACTATTGCGTTTCTGTCATAGCAAAATAAGTCATGAATTTAAAATATATTGATTTTTAAGGGCAGCTGGCAGGGATTTTGAAAAATGCTGGGTTTGTGCAATTAAATCCACCCTCCCCATTTACTTAAGTAGACCAATCAATCTTATTTATTGAGTGCTTACTCTGTGGAGTAAGCGCTGGGGAGAGTACACTATAACAGAGTTAGTAGAAACGTTCCTAGCCCACAGTGAACTTAGTCATCAATTGACGTTCAATTATTTATTCAGATTTACTCTCTGCTACAAGTCAAAACTCACCCGTGCCGGGCAGCAGCGGCCCGGGAGAGAGTCGAGGGCGGGGACTCAAGTTGACCGCATGGAAGGAGGCAATGGTCAACCACTTCCCGATTTTTACTGAGAAAACTCAGTGGATCCACTACCGGAACGATGGCAGATGAAGGTGGGGCATTCTGTGAGAGAGGTGTCCATGGAGTCGCTATGGGTTGGAGACGACTCGACAGACAAGATAAGACAAATGGGCAGGGATTGTGTTTTTTAATGGCATTTGTTCTAGACTGTAAGCCCACTGTTGGGTAGGGACTGTCTCTATATGTTGCCATCTTGTACTTCCCACACAGTACACAGCTCTGCACACAGTAAGTGCTCAATAAATACGATTGATTGATTTGTTAAGCACTTTCTACGTGCCAGGCACTGTACTTAGCACTGGGGTAGACAGAAGCTAATCAGATCGGACACAGTCCCCGTCCCACATGGGGCTCCCACTCTTTGTCCCCATTTTCCAGATGAGGTAACCAAGACCCGGAGAAGGGAAGTGACTTTCCCAAGGTCACATGGAAGAAAGTGTGTTTTGTTTCTGGTGGACTTCTCCAGGTGCTCGGTACATTCTTTACAGGTAGGTATTCAATAACTACCATTGGTAGTGATTAGTGATTGGACACTACCTCTCAAGGAAAATGAAAATCTGGTGAAAATCAATCAATCAATTGTATTTATTGAGCGCTTACTGTGTGCAGAGCACTGTACTAAGCGCTTAAGAGTTCAGACCTTCACTGGAAGGGGTGAGGCATGGTGGAGTGGAAAGAGCCTGGGCCGAATCAGAAGGTCATGGGTTCTAATCCTGGTTCTGCCACTTGTCTGCTGTGTGGCCTTGAACAAGCCACTTCACTTCTCTGTGTCTCAGTTACCTCATCCATGAGCCCTTTGTGGGACAGGGACTGGGTCCAATCCAATTTGCTTTTATCCACCCCAGCACTTAGTCCAGTGTCTGGCACATAATAAGCGCTTAACGAATACCATAATTATTATTATAATGACTGTTTTCCTGATTGAGGGCCCCAGCACTTACGTACATATCTATAATTCATTTTAATGCCCGTCAATCAGTTAATCAAAGTCTGTCTCCCCCTCTAGACTGTGAGCTCATTGTGAGCAGGGAAAGTGGTTTCCCTTCAAAGCCCTACTGAGAACTCACCTCCTCCAGGAGTCCTTCCCAGACTGAGCCCCCTCCTTCCTCTCCACTTCCCCATCCCCCCCACCCTACCTCCTTCCCCTCCCCACAGCACCTGTATATATGTTTGTACAGATTTATTGCTCTATTTATTTTACTTGTACATATTTACTATTCTATTTATTTTATTTTGTTAATATGTTTTGTTTTGTTGTCTGTCTCCTCCTTCTAGACTGTGAGCCCATTGTTGGGTAGGGACCGCCTCTATATGTTGCCACCTAGTACTTCCCAAGCGCTTAGTACAGTGCTCTGCACACAGTAAGTGTTCAATAAATACGATTGAATGAATGAATGAACTCCATTACATTGTACTCTCCCAAGCGCTTAGTCCAGTGCTCTGCACAGGGTATGTGCTCAATAAATAGTGTTGGTTGAAAAATACGATTGGTTGACTCAATGATGATGATGATGATGATGGCATTTGTTAAATGCTTACTATAATAATGATGGCATTTATTAAGCACTTACTATGTGCAAAGCACTGTTCTAAGCACTGGGGAGGTTACAAGGTGATCAGGTTGTCCCACATGGGGCTCACAGTCTTAATCCCCATTTTACAGATGAGGTAACTGAGGCCCGAGAAGTTAAGTGACTTGCACAAAGTCACACAGCTGACAGTTGGCAGAGCGGGGATTTGAACCCATGACCTCCGACTTCAAAGCCCATGCTCTTTCCACTGAGCCACTATGTGTGAAGCACTGTTCTAAGTGCTGAGGGGGATACAAAGTGATCAAGCTGTCCCACATGGGGCTCACAGTCTTCATCCCTATTTTACAGATGAGGTAACTGAGGCTCAGAGAAGTTAAGTGACTTGCCCAAGGTCACACAGCAGACATGTGGCGGGGTGGGATTAGAACCCATGACCTCTGACTCCCAAGCCCGGGCTCTTTCCACTGAGCCAAGCTGCTTCTCTGAATTCTCTGAAATGAATTTCTCTGAAATGAATTCTCTGAATTTCTCTGAAATGCATACCAATCAATCATTGGTATTCATTTAGCGCTTACTGCATGCAGACCACTGGTCTAAGTGCTTGGGAGAGTACACTACATCAGAGTTGCTAGACAGGCTACCTGCCCACAATGAGCTTGTTGTTTATTGAGCATTCATTCATTCCAACATATTTATTGAGCACTTACTGTGTGCAGAGCACTGTACTACGCACTTGGAAAGTACAATTCAGCAACCAAGAGATACAATCCCTGCCCACAGCAGGCTCACAGTCTACAAGGGGGGAGACAGACATCAAAACAAGCAAAGAGGCATCAATAGCATCCATATAAATAAATAGAATTGTTACTCTGTGCAGACTGAGAGCACTCAGAAGCAGTTTTGATGAAGGAAAGGACCAAGTTGGTTGGCAGCTGTTAATGAATTTTTTTTAGTGCTTAGAACAGTGCTTTGCACATAGTAAGCACTTCATAAATGCCATCATTATTATTATTTTAAAATGATGGTATTTGTTAAATGCTTACTTGGTTTCAAGCATTATTAGGGAAGCAGCAAGGCTCAGTGGAAAGAGCACAGGCTTGGGAGCCAGAAGTCATGGGTTCTAATCCCAGCTCTGCCGCTTGTCAGCTGTGTGACTTTGGACAAGTCACTTCACTTCTCTGTGCCTCAGTTACCTCATCTATAAAATGGGGATGAAGACTGTGAGCCTCTTGTGGGATAACCTGATCACCTTGTATCCACCCCAGCTCTTAGAACAGTGCTTTGCACATAGTAAGCATTTAACAAATGCCATAATAATAATAATAATAAATTTATTATAATATATTATTATAATATATTATATTATTAATAATTCATTATTTATAATAATAATAATAATTATTATTATTATTATTATTCCAAGCTCTGAGATAGATACAAATCAATCAGGTCTGGCACAGTGCTTTGCCCACATGGGGCTCACAGTCTAAGTCTCCAGACTAAGCCCCACCTTTCCTCAGTCCTCTTCCCCTTTCCATCGCCCCAATTTGCTCCCTTTGCTCTACCCCCCTCCCTTCCCCACAGCATTTGTGTATATATGTATATATCTATAATTCTATTTATTTATATTAATGCCTGTTTACTTGTTTTGATGTGTATACATCTATAATTCTATTTATTTCTATTGAGGCCTGTTTACTTGTTCTGATATCTGTCTCCCCCCTTCTAGATTGTAGACCCACTGTGGGCAGGGATTGTCCCTCTTCATTGCTGAATTGTACTTTCCAAGCCCTTAGTCCAGTGCTCTGCACACAGTAAGTGTTCAATAGATACGATGGAATTGAATTGGATTGAATTAAGTAGGAGGAAGAACAGGTACTGAATCCCCATTTTGCATATGAAAGAACTGAGGCACAGAGAAGTTAAGTAACATCCCCAAGGTCAAACAGCCAGCAAGCTCCTTGTGGGCAGGGAGTGTGTCTGTTCATTGTTGAAGTGTCCTCTCCCAAGTGCTTAGTATGGTGCTCTGCACATAGTAAGTGCTCAATTAATGCACTTGAATGAATGAAGTGGCCGTACAAAAACTTCGAAGACCAGTTTCAAGTGAGTTTAATTAAAGTAACTCCAGCAGAAGCAAGACAAAGATTGCCTTTTATGAGACACTATCGTGCTTGGATAGTAACAGATCAATCAATCAATCAATCATATTTTTTGAGCATTTGTATGCCCAGGCATTTTACTAAGCGCTTGGGAAGAGTACAATATAACAGTGTCGGTAGACACATTTCCTGCAGACATGCTAAAAGTTTAGAGGGGGATAGAGATGTTAATATAAATTAATACAGTACAGATATGTACATAAGTGCTATGAGGCTGTGGAAAGGATGAATAAATTGAGTAAATCCAAGTGCAAAGGTAACACAGAAGGGAGTGGGAGAAGAGGAATAAAGGAATAATCCTTAATTCTAGGTTTGCAAGGCCTGACTTTTCTTGGAGAGGATATCCTGGAGATATTAGTATTTTGGAGCGTGTTTGCTGAGGATCGAATTGTATTTACTACTTACCTCCCCACCGTCTCCATTTCAGTGAAGATCCCTAAGCAAAATACCTTCTGAGTTGTGTTTATGCTGAGCATTTGCAAAAAGACTCCTTTACCTCTGAAATCCTTCACCCGGCTCCACTTAACAATCTCCACAGTTTACTAAAATGGCTCTCAAACCCTTTTACAGTAGCATAATTAAACCTATGAGTCATGCCAAGAGCAGGGGAAATTTGTGAGTTCTTGACGAGAGGGCTTTTGTACCATATCCTGGGCATGGATAATTTATGAGATGCATGTGTAGGGAAGAGACATCCGTCTGCGTTCTCTGTTTATTGCAAACACATTTCTCTCTTGTGGCCCAGAGATGCAGTTACCTTGGCAAGATAGGTTGCAATCCAGTTGCAAATTCAACAGAAGAAGCATTTTCATCCACTGTATGAGATACAATTTTGGAATACGGATGGCCAACTCACTAGCATGGAAAGGAAACAATAATACAGATCCTTACCTTAAAAGCTATCATTTCTCTTTTAAAGAGAAAACCAGTTGTCAGGAAAATGCTCTAGGTTGAAATTCATAAGTACGGGATCAATCCCATGGTAAAATGGAATATTCTGAGACGGATCTGAGCTGGAAGTTGAGGAGAAATCATTGGTCCAAATACATTTTATTTTTTCTGAGGAAACGGCATGGCCTAATGGCTAGAGCACAGGTCTAGGAGTCAGAAAGATCTGGTTCTAATCCGAGCTCCACCACTCATCTGCTGTGTGTGACCTTGGGCAAGTCAGTTCACTTCTCTGTGCCTCAGTTACCTGATCTGCAAAATGGGGATTGAGACCGGGATCCCTATGTGGGACACGGACTGTGTCTAACTTGATTATCTTGTATACACCTCTAGAGCTTAGTCCAGTGCCTGGCACATGGTAAGAGCTTAACAAATACCACATTTAATCAATCAATCCATCAATCAATCGTATTTATTGAGCACTTACTGTGTGCAAAGCACTGTACTAAGCACTTGGGAAGTACAAGTTGGCAACATATAGAGACAGTCCCTACCCAACAGTGGGCTCACAGTCTAAAAGGAGGAGACAGAGAACAAAACCAAACATACTAACAAAATAAAATAAATAGAATAGATATGTACAAGTAAAATAAATAAATAAATAAATAGAGTAATAAATATGTACAAACATATATACATATATAAAGGTGCTGTGGGGAAGGGAAGGAGGTAAGATGGGGGGATGGAGAGGGGGACGAGGGGGAGAGGAAGGAAGGGGCTCAGTGTGGGAAGGCCTCCTGGAGGAGGTGAGCTCTCAGTAGGGCCTTGAAGGGAGGAAGAGAGCTAACATGGCGGATGGGCAGAGGGAGGCCATTCCAGGCCCGGGGCATGACGTGGGCTGGAGGTCGATGGCGTAACAGGCGAGAACGAGGTACGGTGAGGAGATTAGCGGCAGAGGAGCGGAAGGTGCGGGGTGGGCTGTAGAAGGAGAGAAGGGAGGTGAGGTAGGAGGGGGCGAGGAGATGGACTGCCTTGAAGCCCAGGGTGAGGAGTTTCTGCCTGATGCGCAGATTGATTGGTAGATTTTTGAGGAGGGGAGTAATATGCCCAGAGCGTTTCTGGACAAAGATAATCTGGGCAGCAGCATGATGTATGGATTGAAGTGGAGAGAGACACGAGGATGGGAGATCAGAGAGAAGGCTGATGCAGTAGTCCAGACGGGATAGGATGAGAGCTTGAATGAGCAGTGTAGCGGTTGGGATGGAGAGGAAAGGGCGGATCTTGGCAATGTTGCGGAGCTGAGACCGGCAGGTTTTGGTAACGGCTTGGATGTGAGGGGTGAATGAGAGAGCGGAGTCGAGGATGACACCAAGGTTGCGGGCTTGTGAGACAGGGAGGATGGTAGTGCCGTCAACAGAGATGGGAAAGTCAGGGAGAGGGCAAGGTTTGGGAGGGAAGACAAGGAGTTCAGTCTTCGACATGTTGAGCTTTAGGTCATCAGCATAGAGATGATAGTTGAAGCCGTGGGAGCGAATGAGGTCACCAAGGGAGTGCGTGTAGATCAAGAACAGAAGGGGCCCAAGCACTGAACCTTGGGGAACCCCCACAGTAAGGGGATGGGAGGGGGAGGAGGAGACTGCAAAAGAAACTGAGAATGAACGACCAGAGAGATAAGAGGAGAACCAGGAGAGGACGGAGTCTGTGAAGCCAAGGTCAGATAGCGTGTTGAGGAGAAGGGAGTGGTCCACAGTGTCGAAGTCAGCTGAGAGGTCGAGGAGGATTAGGACAGAGTATGAGCCGTTGGATTTGGCAAGCAGAAGGTCATTGGTGACCTTTGAGAGGGCGGTTTCCGTGGAATGTAGGGGACGGAAGCCAGACTGGAGGGGGTCGAGGAGAGAGTTGTTGTTGAGGAATTCTAGGCAGCGCGTGTAGACAACTCGTTCAAGGAGTTTGGAAAGGAGTGGTAGGAGGGATATGGGGCGATAACTAGAAGGGGAGGTGGGGTCAAGAGAGGGTTTTTTTAGGATGGGAGAGACATGGGCATGTTTGAAGGCAGAGGGGAAGGAACCAGTGGAGAGTGAGCGGTTGAAGATGGAAGTTAAGGAGGGGAGAAGGGATGGAGCGAGAGATTTCATAAGATGAGAGGGAATGGGGTCAGAAGCACAGGTGGCCGGAGTAGGACTTGAGAGGAGGGAGGAGAGCTCCTCTGAGGATACCGCTGGGAAGGATGGGAGAGTAGCAGACAGTGTTGAGAGCCGGGGGGTTGGAGAAGGGGGCGGGGGTGACTTTGGGGAAGTCTGACTTGATGGATTTAATTTTGTTAATGAAGTAGGAGGCCAGATCGTTGGGGGTGAGGGAAGGAGAAGAAGGATCATCATCATCATCAATCGTATTTATTGAGCGCTTACTGTGTGCAGAGCACTGTGCTAAGCGCTCGGGAAGTACAAGTTGGCAACATATGGAGACAGTCCTTACCCAACAGTGTGCTCACAGTGTAGAAGGGGGAGACAGAGAACAAAACCAAACATATTAACAAAATAAAATAAATAGAATAGATATGTACAAGTAAAATAAATAAATAAATAGAGTAATAAATACGTACAAACATATATCCATATATACAGGTGCTGTGGGGAAGGGAAGGAGGTACGGCAGGGGGATGGGGAGGGGGAGGAGGGGGAGAGGAAGGAAGGGGTTCAGTCTGGGATGGCCTCCTGGAGGAGGTGAGCTCTCAGTAGGGCCTTGAAGGGAGGAAGAGAGCTAGCTCGGCGGATGGGCAGAGGGAGGGCCCACTGTTGGGTAGGGACTGTCTCTATATGTTGCCAATTTGTACTTCCCAAGCGCTTAGTACAGTACTCTGCACATAGTAAGCACTCAATAAATACGATTGATGATTCCAGGCCCGGGGGATGACGTGGGCTGGGGGTCGACGGTGGGACAGGTGAGAACGAGGCATGGTGAGGAGATTAGTGGCAGAGGAGTGGAGGGTGCGGGCTGGGCTGGAGAAGGAGAGAAGGGAGGTGAGGTAGGAAGGGGCGAGGTGATGGACAGCCTTGAAGTCCAGGGTGAGGAGTTTCTGCCTGAAACTCCCGGCTCTGCCACTTGTCTGCTGTGTTACCTTGGGCAAATCACTTAAGCTCTCTGTATCTCAGTTACCTCATCTGTATAATGGGGATTAAAAGTGTGAGCCCCTCATGAGACAAGCCGATTACTCTGTATCTACCCTAGTACTTAGAACAGTGCTTGGCACATGGTAAGCACTAAACAAATACCATAATTATTAATTATTATTACATTCGGGGTCACAGTCTTAACCCCCACTTTATAGATGAGGTAACTGAGGCACCGAGAAGTTAAGTGACTTGCCCAAGGTCACACAGCAGGCGTGTGGTGGTGGAGCCAGAATTAGGGCTCTGGTCCTTCTGATTCCCAGGCCTGTACTCCATCCACTAAGCCATGCTAACTTCTCTGATTTTTAAGGATCTTAAGGACTCTCCCCCATCTCAGGGTTGCACCTGGAGAGTTTCCAGTCCTTTATCAGTCTCGGCTAAGGGAGGGAGAGTCAAACGGAGGCTTACCTCCTTGCCTTCCCCACAGCACCTGTATATATGTATATATGTTTGTACATATTTATTACTCTATTTATTTATTTATTTTACTTGTACATATCTATTCTATTTATTTTATTTTGTTAATATGTTTTGTTTTGTTCTCTGTCTCCCCCTTCTAGACTGTGAGCCCACTGTTGGGTAGGGACCATCTCTATATGTTGCCAACTTGTACTTCCCAAGCACTTAGTACAGTGCTCTGCACACAGTAAGGGCTCAATAAATACGACTGATTGATTGATTGATTACCCATTCCATTCCTAGCTCTGGCAGTGGCTAGCAATTGGTGGGCCATCTGCTACAAGTCAAAACTCACCCATGCTGGGCAGCAGTGGCACGGGAGAGAGTCGAGGGAGGAGACTCGAGGTTACAGTGCGGAAGGTGGCAATGGTAAACTACTGCCAGATTTTTGCCAAGAAAACTCTCTGGATCCACTACCAGAATGATTGCAGATGAGGAGTTGGGCGTTCTGGGAGAGATGTATCCGTGGTGTCACTATGGGTCAGAAACTACAGAATAAAACAAGACAAGAAGGACTCTTCAGTCTGTATTTTCATCAGGGCTCCAGCTCTCTGCAAAGTCAGGATTAGTGACCACAGGCCCGGCTTTTCACTATCATCTGTAACAGTTAAGCTTTAATTTGAGTTCAAGACTAGAATTCACCTTGCTTATAATAAAAACAGATTGATATTTGCAACCCAGACAATCCCTTGATCTTGTACATTCACAAACCAAAACCCATGGTCTGTTCTCATCCTTCTCTGATTTCACCGAAGCTCTTACCCATTAGCTAACTGATACAGGAGTTGGGTTTTCTTTTTCTTTTTTTTTTTTATTAAACTGGTGTTTAAAATAAATCAGCCTCATCTGTTCCCCTTTTATCTTCTCAATAATAGATTGTCCTCCATGAAAATATATATCCTTCATTTAACAAGGTAATTATTTTGTGAAGTTCGAGTCAAAGTTTTACTATATGTGCAACTTTGAATTAAATTTGAGGCTGGTAGATGGTAATCATTTAGTTCTATTATTAAAACCGATTACTTAAAATATTTTATCACTTAACCAGAAACCGTTGCATTCATTTAAATGAGCTGAGCCTTATATCAGCTAATCCTTGGAAACTGTTTCACTCCTAACCTGTGACCAATAACTGAAAGAGGACTAAATTCATTCATTCATTCAATCATATTTATTGAGCGCTTACTGTATGCAGAGCACTGTACTAAGCACTTGGGAAGTACAAATTAATCTTTTCTCCTAATGGAAAATTCTTCGGAACAAAAATAGGCTGTAGACTCATGATATATTTTAAGGGAAGTTCAGGATTCAGATTCAGGAATCTCATGAAGTTTCATTCCATATACTGATGTTTATATACAAAGAAACCTATCATGACATCAGGTGATTTTTTTTTTTTTGGACAGAGTTCTTTGTACAAAAGTGAAATAAGAACTCTAATTTAACTGCACAGTTGTCTTAAGTATTATTCAAATGCCCACTTAATGTGATAGTTTTGGTTTTTTGGGGGTTTTTTTTGGTGGATTGTAGAAAATTGTGATCAGCTTGCAAAACAACTGGATTATAATGGAAAGATTAACGACAGTTTCACCATTCTATCACCCTTGAGAAACACCGTTCCCTTCTAAGGAATTTGGCCTGAAATATCGAAAATCCTTCATTTTACAAATCTCTATCTGTGAGGATTGAAAAATACATACTCTAGGAAATTGAATGACTCACATATAGAGGAAGCTGTTACTTTTTCATCTCTTGATATGAATTCCTCTATGTTCAAAGCTAAGGACATTTCAGGCAGTCAGCACTATACATTTTATATATCCGTGTGGACCCGGGTATCTCTTTTATCATGATTTCTCCAAAAACCAACGAGAAAGAACACCACACAGACAAGAATAGGATGACAAGCTCCCAGATTGAGCCCCCTTTTTCCTCTCCTCCTTCCCTCCCCATCACACTCCCAACTCTGCCCTTCCCCCTTCCCCTCCCTACAGTACTTGTATATATTTGTAAATATTTATTACTTTATTTTACTTGTACATATTTACTACTACATTTATTTTATTAATGATGTGCATATAGCAATAATTCTACTTATTCTGACGGTTTTGACATTTGTCTACTTGTTTTGTTTTGTTGTTTGTCTCCCCCTTCTAGATTGTGAGCCCGTTGTTGGGTAGGGCCTGTCTCTATATATTGCCGACTTGTACTTCCCAAACGCTCAGTACAATGACCTGCACACAGTAAGCACTCAATGAATACTTTAAGGAGAAGCAGACTGAGCCCCCTCCTTCCTCTCCCCCCCATCCCTCCCGCCCTACCTCCTTCCTCTCCCCACAGCACCTGTATATATGTTTGTACAGATTTATTACTCTATTTACTTTACTTGTACATATTTACTATTCTATTCATTTTATTTTGATAATATGTTTTGTTTTGTTGTCCATCTCCCCCTTCTAGACTGTGAGCCCGCTGTTGGTTAGGGACCATCTCTACATGTTGCCAACTTGTACTTCCCAAGCACTTAGTACAGTGCTCTGCACACAGTAAGCACTCAATAAATACGATTGAATGAATGAATGAAGCAGCATGGCTCAGTGGAAAGAGCATGGACTTTGGAGTCAGAGGTCATGGGTTCAAATTCTGGCTCCGCCAATTGTCAGATGTGTAACTTTGGGCAAGTCACTTAACCTCTCTGTGCCTCAGTTACCTCATCTGCCAAATGGGGATGAAGACTGTGAGCCCGCCGTGGGACAACCTGATCAACTTGTAACCTCCCCAGCGCTTAGAACAATGCTTTGCACATAGTAAGCACTTAATAAATGCCATTATTATTATTATTATTATTAATAAATATGATTGAATGAATGAATGAACAAGTCAGAGTAAAATCATTACTGAGCCCACACACTTCACTCCTCTGGTGCTAACCTTCTTACTTCAACTTGATCTCGTCTAGCTCACTGCTCACCGCTATCCCACGTCCTACCTCTGGCCTGGAATTCCCTCCCTCTTCATTATTAGACAGATAATTACTCTCCCCAATTTCAAAACCTTATTGAAGGACCATCTCCTCCAGGAAGCATTCCCTGACTGAGTCCTCCTCTTCTCTTCTCTTAGTCCCTTCGGTGTCAGCCTGACTTGCTCCTTCATTCATCCCCTCTTCCTTCACCATGGCACATATGTGTATATTATATATATATATATATTATTATCTGTCATCCCCCGGGCCTGGAATGCCCTCCCTCTGCCCCTCCGCCAAGCTAGCTCTCTTCCTCCCTTCAAGGCCCTGCTGAGAGCTCACCTCCTCCAGGAGGCCTTCCCAGACTGAGCCCCTTCCTTCCTCTCCCCCTCGTCCCCCTCTCCATCCCCCCATCTTACGTCCTTCCCTTCCCCACAGCACCTGTATATATGTATATATGGTTGTACATATTTATTACTCTATTTATTTATTTATTTTACTTGTACATTTCTATCCTATTTATTTTATTTTGTTGGTATGTTTGGTTCTGTTCTCTGTCTCCCCCTTTTAGACTGTGAACCCACTGTTGGGTAGGGACTGTCTCTATGTGTTGCCAATTTGTACTTCCCAAGCGCTTAGTACAGTGCTCTGCACATAGTAAGCGCTCAATAAATACGATTGATTGATTGATCTGTCCTGGAATGACCTCCCTCTTCATATCCAGTACAGTGCTTTGCACACAATAGGTGCTCAATAAATATGTTTGAATGAATGAATATCCGACAGACAATCACTTTTCCCCTCTTCAGGCCTTATTGAAGGTACATCTCTTCCAAAAGGCCTTCCCTGACTAAGCCCCACTTTTCCTCATCTCCCACTCCCTTCTGCATCACCCTGACTTGCTCCTTCTGCTCTCCCCCCCCCAACCAGCCCCACACCACTTATGTCCATAGCTGTCATTTATTTATTTCTATTAATGTCTGTCTCCCCCTCAAGACTGTAAGCTCATTGTGGGCAGCGAACACATAATAATAATAATAGTTACAATAATAATTATGGTGTTTGTTAAGTGCTTACTATATGCCAAGCACTGTTCTAAGCATTAGGGTAAATACACGGGAATCAGGTTGTCCCATGGGGGCTCATAGTCTTTATCCCCACTTTACAGATGAGATAACTGAGGCACAAATGAGTTAAATGGCTTGCCCAAGGTCACACAGCAGACAAATGGTGGAGCCGGGATTAGAACCCACATTTTCTGACTCCCAAGCCCGTGCTCTTTCCACTAAGCCAAGCTGCTTCCCTAACTCATCTACCAACTCTGTTCAATCATACTCTCCCAAGCGATTAGTACAGTGCTCTGCACACAATAATCACTCAATAAATAGGATTCATTGCTTGATTGACTGCTGTATTCATTCATTCATTCAATCGTATTTATTGAGCGCTTACTGTGTGCAGAGCACTGTACTAAGCACTTGGGAAGTACAAGTTGGCAACATATAGAGATGGTCCCTATCCAACAGTGGGCTCATTTCCTCCTGGTATTGTCTTGGGCGTAGAGCTTGGAAGTAAGAGGTCGTGGGTTCTAATCCCCACTCTGCCACTTGTCAGCTGTGTAACTTTGGGCAAGTCACTTAACTTCTCTGTGCCCCAGTTTCCTCATCTGTAAAATGGGGACTGTGAGCCCCACGTGGGACAATCTGATGACCTTGTATCTACCACAGCGCTTAGAACAGTGCTTGGCACATAGTAAGCGCTTAACAAATACCATTATTATTATTATTGTTCCATGCGGCCAGTGCCATTGGTGTCACTAATAATAATAATAATAATTGTGGTATTTTTTAAGTGCTTGGCACATAGTAAGCTCTTAACAAATACCATTATTATTATTATTGTTCCATGCGGCCAATGCCATTGGTGCCACTAATAATAATAATAATAATTGTGGTATTTTTTAAGTGCTTACTATGTGCCAGGCACTGTACTAAGCACTGGGGTGGTTACAAGTAAATCAGGTTGGACACAGTCCCTGTCCCACGTGGAGCTCACAGTCTCAATCCACATTTTACAGAAGAAGGAACTAAAGCCCAGAGAAGTTAAGTGACTTGCCCCAAGTCACGTAGCAGACAAGTGGTGGAACCGGGATTAGAATCCATGACCTAACTCCCAGGCCCATGATCTATCCAGTAGGCCACACTGCTTCTCTATTTTTGGCCGGTGCCTTCCCAGTCAAGCCCTCTTTTCTCTGGCTCATTCTCCCTTCTGCATCATCTGCATATGGAGAAACAGCGTGGCTCAGTGGAAAGAGCACAGGATTGGGAGTTAGAGGTCATGGGTTCAAATATCGACTCCACCAACTGTCAGCTGTGTGACTTTGGGCAAGTCACTTAACTTCTCTGTGCCTCACTTCCCTCATCTGTCAAATGGGGATTAAAACTGTGAGCCCCTCCATGGGACAACCTGATCACCTTGTAACCTCTCCAGTGCTTAGAACAGTGTTTTGCACATAGTAAGTGCTCCCCTCCTCCAGGAGGCCTTCCCAGACTGAGCCCCTTCCTTCTTCTCCCCCCGTCCTCCTCTCCATCCCCCTCATCTTACCTCCTTCCCTTCCCCACAGCACCTGTATATATGTATATATGTTTGTACATACTTATTACTCTATTTATTTATTTATTTTACTTGCACATATCTATTCTATTTATTTTATTTTGGTAGTATGTTTGGTTTTGTTCTCTTTCTCCCCCTTTTAGACTGTGAGCCCACTGTTGGGTAGGGACTGTCTCTATATGTTGCCAACTTGTACTTCCCAAGCGCTTAGTACAGTGCTCTGCACACAGTAAGCGCTCAATAAATACGATTGATTGGTTGATTAACAAATACCATGATTATTATTATCTGGATCTGCGACTTTTGGACATTGGATAGTCACCCCACCCTTAGCCCCACAGCACCTCTGTACATATCTATAAAGTATATAAGTTTATTATATTAATTTCTGTCTCCCCCTCTAGGCTGTAAGCTCTCTGTGGGCAGGGAACCTGTCCGCCAACCCTTTTATAGTGCACTCTCCCAGGTGCTCAGTACGGTGCTCTGCACATTGTAAGCGTTCACTAAATACCATTGATGATGATGAACAAGAGCACATTCATTCATTCATTCATTCAATCACATTCATTGAGTGCTTACTGTGTGCAGAGCCCTGTACTAAGTGCTTAGAGAGTACAATTTGGCAACAGAGACAATCTCTACCCAACAATGGGCTCAAAGTCTAGAAAGGGGGAGACAGAAAACAAAACAACGCAAAACAAGTAGATGGGCATCAATGGCATCAATATAAATAAATAGAATTATAGATATATTCACATCATTAATAAAATAAATTAAATAATAAATATGTACATCTATACACAAGTGCTGTGGGGAGGGGAGGGGGGCAGAGCAGAGGGAGGGAGTCGGGATGATGGGGAGGGGAGGAGGAGCAGAGGAAAAGGGGGGCTCAGTCTTTTAGACTGTGAGCCCACTGTTGGGTAGGGACTGTCTCTATATGTTGCCAACTTGTACTTCCCAAGCGCTTAGTACAGTGCTCTGCGCACAGTAAGCGCTCAATAAATACGATTGATTGATTGATTGATTGGGAAGGCCTCCTGGAGGAGGTGATCTTTCAGTAGGGACAAACCCTCTGCTTTTTCAGCTAAGGCTATGGATGGGACTCTATACCGTAAGCTCATTCTCTAGACTGTAAGCTTATTGTAGGTAGGGAATGTGTCTATTTATTATTATATTGTACCAAGAACTTAGTACAAAGCTTTGCACACAGTAAGCACTAGATAAATTCAATTGAATTAGAATTAGTTAGAAATCATTCTCTTTAAGGGAATTACTCAGACCCCCCCACCACTTACCTATCTGATCTACTACTGATCTCCTCCTCTCTTCCTCCTCACCCCATCCACCCTACCTCCTTCCCCTCCCCACAGCACTTGAATATATTTGTACAGATTTATTACTCTATTTATTTTACTTGTACATATTTACTAGTCTATTTATTTTGTTAATGATGTCCATATAGCTTTAATTCTATTTGTTCTGACGACTTGATACCTGTCCACATGTTTAGTTTTGTTGTCTGTCTCCCCCTTCTAGTAATGGCATTTATTAAGCACTTACTATGTGCAAAGCACTGTTCTAAGCGCTGGGGAGGTTACAAGGTAATCAGGTTGTCCCACGTGGGGCTCACAGTCTTCATCCCCATTTTACAGGTGAGGGAACTGAGGCCCAGAGAATAATAATAATAATGATGATGGCATTTATTAAGCGCTTACTATGTGCAAAGCACTGTTCTAAGTGCTGGGGAGGTTACAAGGTGATCAGGTTGTCCCACGGGGGGCTCACAATCTTCATCCCCATTTTACAGAGGAGGGAACAGAGGCACAGAGAAGTTAAGTGACTTGCCTAAAGTCACACAGCTGACAAGTGGCAGAGCCGGGATTTGAACCCATGATCTCTGACTCCAAATCCCAGGCTCTTTTTCACGGAGCCACGCTGCTTCTCATCAGCCACGCTGCTTCTCATCTGCTTCTAGACCGTGAGCCCGTTGTTGGGTAGAGACCGTCTCTGTATGTTGCCAACTTGTACTTCCTAAACGTTTAGTACAGTGCTCTGCACACAGTAAGCGCTCAATAAATACGGTTGAATGAATGAATGAATGAATGAATACTACAACCCAAGGCAGGGCTGATATTGATCAATCTATCAGTGGTATTTTTTGAGTGTTTATTGTGTGCAGAGCACTGTAGTAAATGCTTGGGAAAGTTTATAGAGCAGAACTGGTAGGAGGTATGAGATAGATAATGCATCCCATTTCAATTTATATGGGGAAAAAGGAAAGGAAGGAAAGCCATTGATAATAATAATAACAGTAATAAAAATTGTGGTGCTCTGCACACAGTAAGCGCTCAATAAATACGGTTGAATGAATGAATGAATGGTATTTGTTAAGTGCTTACTATGTGCTCCGCCAATTGCCAGCTGTGTGACTTTGGGCAAGTCACTTAACTTCTCTGTGCCTCAGTTCCCTCGTCTGTAGAATGTGGATTAAGACTGTGAGCCCCCCGTGGGACAACCTGATCACCTTGTAACTTCCCCAGCACTGAGAAGTGATTGATTGATTGATTGATTGACTGATTGATTGATTAGAACAGTGCTTGGCATTCATTCATTCATTCAATCGTATTTATTGAGTGCTTACTGTGTGCAGAGCACTGTACTAAGCGCTTGGGAAGTACAAGTTGGTAACATCTAGAGACGGTCCCTACCCAATAGCAGGCTCACAGTCTAGAAGGGGGAGACAGACAACAAAACACATATTAACAAAATAAAATAAATAGAATAGTAAATATGTACAAGTTAAATAGAGTAATAAATCTGTACAAACATATATACAGGTGCTGTGGGGAGGGGAAGGAGGTAGGGCAGGGGGGATAGGAGGGAGGGGGAGAGGAAGGAAGGGTCTCAGTCTGGGAAGGCCTCCTATAGTAAGCGCTTAATAAATGCTATCATTATTATTATTATTATTGTGTGCCAGGCACTGTACTAAGCGTTGGGGTGAATACCAGAAAATCGGGTTGGGCACAATCCCTGTCCTACATTGAGGACATTACCACATCTTATTCAGGAAAATGAGAACATTAGTACTAAATCTTACATTCTTATTAGAAATATTATAGTCAGTGTTACAGTGAGAAGTGAAGAGGTGATGAGAGGATATTTATTTTCAAGTTCCTTTGTTTTTCAAGTTTCCTTCTTGCACTAGTCAGACTTGATGCCGGAAATAGCAAACTCTCTTCACCAGGCAATTACCTCTGTTTGTAAACATAATTTTCCAGAATGCGTATTAGTGTACTTAGCCATTTTGTATCATCTGGAACCGTTCCAGCTAGGGGGAGTGGGTGGAAGATGTGGAAGAAGAGCTTAATGTTTTAGATTGAGTGAAATCCATTCAGAAAATGACCCTAAAAATGCAAAGAAAGGCCTACATCCAACTGGAGATGGTATTTTGTCATTTCTCTGGGTTTAGGGTGATGGTGTTTTGATTTCTTATCCAATTTTATACCTGAGAAGTTGAAGAAGTTATTATTACCCCATAATTGAGAAGCCACTCATTTTCCCTTTCTTCTGCATTGACTCTGAACTTACCTCTGTGTTCCTTAAATACTTGGGAGAAGCCGCGTGGTCTAGTGGATAGAGCCCAGGCCAAGGAGGCAGAAGGAGCTGGGTTCTAATCCTGGCTCTTCCACTTGTCTGTTGTGTGACCTTGGACAAGTCACTTCACTTCTCTGGACCTCATTCCTTCATCTGTAAAAGGGAGATTAAGACTTTGAGCCCCACGTGGGACATGGACTGGGTCCAACTCAATTTGCTTGTATCCACCCCAGTGCTTAGAACTATGCCTAGCACATAGTAAAGTGCTTAACAGAGAGAAAGAGCATGGGTTTTGGAGTCAGAGGTCATGGGTTCAAATTCTGGCTCCGCCAATTTTCAGCTGTGTGACTTTGGGCAAGTCACTTAACGTCTCTGTGCCTCAGTTGCCTCATCTGTAAAATGGGGGTGAAGACTGTGAGCCCCACGTGGGACAACCTGATTACCTTGCATCCCCACTAGTGCTTAGAACTGTGCTTTGCACAGAGTAAGCGCTTAACAAATGCCATCATTATTATTATTATTATTATTATTAACAAATGCTACAGCATTTAGGTGCCCATTTTTTTTAAATGACATCTGTTAAGCGCTTACTATGTGCCAGGTACCGTATTAAACGCTGGGGTAGATGAAAGATAATCCGTGTGCTACAGCTGATGGGTGGGTCTGGGGTGGAAGGGAAAGAGAGTCACTCAGTGCACATAACCTGCAGCTTTTCTGATTCTTCTGCAAGACTCTTTTAAATGGGTCAAGGGACAAAACTTTTGTAAACTTGTCCTTAGAATGTAAGTTTGTTATGGGCAGGGAACGTGTCTGCTAATTCATTCATTCATTCATTCATTCAATCATATTTATTGAGCACTTACTGTGTGCAGAGCACTGTATTAAGTGCTCGGGAAGCAGTGTGGCTCAGTGGAAAGAGCATGGGCTTTGGAGTCAGAGGTCACATGTATGTATATGTTTGTATGTATTTATTACTCTATTTTATTTGTACATATTTATTCTATTTATATTATTTTGTTGATATGTTTTGTTTTGTTGTCTGTCTCCCCTTTCTAGACTGTGAGCCCGCTGTTGGGTAGGGACCATCTCTATATGTTGCCAACTTGTACTTCCCAAGTGCTTAGCACAGTGCTCTGCACACAGTAAGCGCTCAATAAATATGATTGAATGAATGAATGAATGAATGAATGAATGAAAGGTCTTGGGTTCAAATCCCAGTTCTGCCAATCATCAGCTGCGTGACTTTGGGCAAGTCATTTAACTTCTCTGGGCCTCAGTGACCTCATCTGTGAAATGGGGATTAAGACTGTGAGCCCCTCGAGGGACAACCTGATCACCTTGTAACCTCCCCAGCGCTTAGAACAGTGCTTTGCACATAGTAAGCACTATAAAAATGTCATTATTGTTATTATTATTATTACAAGTCGGCAACATATAGAGATGGTCCCTACCCAACAATGGGCTCACAGTCTAGAAGGGGGAGACAGACAACAAAACAAAATATGTAGACAGGTGTCAAAACCGTCAGAATAAGTGGAATTACAGCTATCTATATGCACAACATTAACAAAATAAATAGAATAGTAAATATGTACAAGGAAAATAAATAGAGTAATAAGTAATAAATCTATACAAACATATATACGGGTGCTGTGGGGAGGGGAAGGAGGTAGGGCAGGGGGGATGGGGAGGAGGAGAGGAAAAAGGGGGCTCAGTCAGAGAAGGCCTCTTGGAGGAGGTGAGCTCTCAGTAGGGCTTTGAAGGGAGGAAGAGAGCTAGCTTGGTGGATGATTCTGTTGGATTGCACTCTCTCAAGCGCTTAGTACAGTACTCTGCATATTTAAGTGCTTAATAAATACCACTGATCGATTGTTTGATTTGAGCAGTTGTCTTTGAGATTCTCCCTGGGGTCTGGAGGAAAAAAGTCAATCACTCAGTGGTACGTATTGAGCGCTAATCATCTTGAGCATTGAGAATATTCCGCTTTGGAGATTAGAAATTCAGGAACAATATGCATTAAGATACCATGCAAAAACTCTTCACTGTTGGCTTTAAAGCTGTCTATCCCCTTGCCCCCTCTTACCTCACCTCCCTTCTCTCTTCCATCCCAGCCCACACCCTCTGCTCCTCTGCCAGTCTTACAGTCTCCTCTAGACTGTAAGCTTGTTGTGGGCAGGGAATATCTCTGTTCCAAGGGCATTCATTCATTCAATCATATTTATTGAATGCTTACTGTGTGCAGAGCACTGTACTAAGCGCTTGGGAAGCAGTACAGTACACTGCATATGGTAAGTCCTCAATAAATATGATTGACTGACTATAAGCTCCTTTTTTTAATGGTCTTTGTTAAGTGCTTATTATGTGTCAAACACTCTTCTAAGCACTGAAATAGATACACGTTTATCAAGGTGGATTCAGTCCTGGTGCCACACAGTAAATTAGAGGGAGGAGGATTTAATCTTGTGTGGAATGAGAATACTGAGACACATAGTAGGTAAATGACTTGTGTAAGGTCACATGGGAAGAAACTGGGCAGAGCTGGGATTAGAGAAGCAGTGCGGCTCAGTGGAAAGAGCTTTGGAATCAATAGTCATGGATTCAAATTCCGGCTCTGCCAGTTGTCAGCTGTGTGACTTTGGGCAAGTCACTTAACTTCTCTGGGCCTCAGTTACCTCATCTGTAAAATGGGGATTGACTCTGAGCTCCCCGTGGGAAAACCTGATCACCCTGTAGCCTCCCCAGCACTTAGAACAGTGCTTTGCACATGGTAAGCATTTAATAAATGCCATCATTTTTATTACTATTATTAGAATCCAGATCCTCTGACTTCTAGGCCTATGGTCTTTCCACTAGGCAATGCTACTTCTCTTAAGTGTTCCTTGTGGGCAAGGAACATGTGTACCAACTCTGATATATTCTCCTCTCCCAAGCACTTAGTAAAGAGCTCTGTGCATAGGAAGCACTCAATAAATATGATTGATGGATCGATTGATTAATTGAAGGCTGAAATTCTCAGCATTCCCAGAGTTATTTCCCAGATTTGAATCCTCATGTCCTTGAGTAGGGAGGTAATCGCTGGAGGATGACTATTTGAAAGCAGAAACTTCAATTTCACTTTCCACCTTAAAGTGCAAAAATTAAATCAGACTGGACACGTTCATTCATTCAATCGTATTCATTGAGCGCTTACTGTGTGCAGAGCACTGTACTAGGTGCTTGGGAAGTACAAGTCGACAACATATAGAGACGGTCCCTAGCCAACATGTTCATAACGGGGAGATTTGGAAATTGAATGGGGTGATTTTTGATACGTGTATCGGCTCTTCTGTTGCATAATTCTCTTTCTTGAAAATTGTTGATGGTTTTAAAAGCAGATTTTGAACTTGGGTGCTTCATTTTAGCATACTCTGGATATAAAGGAAAACTCCGAGGAAGTCTGTTTAACTAGATGTGAAAAATCAAGTTAATCTCAAGCCCGTGGAGTGGGGAGAGAAAAACAGATTTGCTTTTGGAATCATACTTTACCTCCTGCCGCTAGTGCTTGGACTTTGATAAACACTATAACCCTGAAGAGAAAATCGGACCTGCTAACTGAATAATGCTTCCTTTTAAAAAACGAGTTTGCCACCTGCACGTTTTAGCTGAGGCCTACGATCAGTTTTTCTGGACAATATTTAATCTTGGTGGGTTCTGAGAAAAAGGCCTTGGGGTCAAGATGTCCTGTCTATTTTAGATCCCGGATATTGTAACCCAAATTGTCTCAGCTTGAAAGACTGGGGACTTTTCTTTAGTACTAGTTGAATTTATTAAGTGCTTCCCTAGAACCAGTCGCTGTCGCCCTCCCTCCTGCTATGCAACAGACAATTACTCATCCCTTAGTACTCATCCCTTAGCGCTTAGTACAGTGCTAAGTGCTTAGTACAGTGCTCTGCACATAGTAAGCGCTCAATAAATACGATTGATGATCCCACCTTCAAAGCCTTGTTGAAGGCCCATCTCCTCCAAGAGGCCTTCCCTGACTAAGCCCTCCTTTCCTCTTCTCCCACTCCCTTCTGTGTCACCCTGACTTACTCCCTTTATTCATCTTCCCTCCCAGCTCCACAGCACTTCTGGCCACATCTGTCATTTATTTCTTTATATTGGTCCCCTCTCTAGACTGTCGGTTGATTGTAGGCAGGGAATTAACCTGTTATATTGTTATGTTGTACCCTCCCAAGTGCTTAGTACAATGCACACAGTAAGCACTCAGTAAATATGATTGTTGTGAAGCATTCCAAGCCAGAAAAACCCAGAAACTATCTGGAGCGAAAGAAGAAAGCTTCCTGGGGCTTTTTGTTCTGTTTTTTTTTTTTTATGGAATCTGTGTAGGGACCGTCTCTATATGTTACCAACTTGTACTTCCCAAGCGCTTAGTACAGTGCTCTGCACACAGTAAGCACTCAATAAATATGATTGAATGAATGAATGAATGGTTGGAAAGTACGTAGTGGTTTTTGTTTTTGTTAGGGGCTGGTTTCAGGATAGTTCTACTTTAGTATTCCGCTGACAATTCAAACTTAACATGACCAGCACAGAATTCATCCTCCCACCTAAACTCTGTCCTTCCCCCGACTTTTCCATCACTGTTGACAGTATCACTATTCTCCCTGTCCAACAATCCCGTAAACTTCCTTGGCATTATCCTTGACTCATCTCTCTCATGCTTGGCACATAGTAAGCGCTTAACAATTACCATCATTCTTCTTCTTCTTCTTATTCAACCCACATAGCTGATCTGCCACCAAATCAATCAATCAGTGGTATTTATGAAGCACTTACTGTGTGCAGAACATTGTATTAAACACCTACGCACTTGGGAGAGTAAAAAACAACAGAGTTGGTAGACACATTCCCTGCCCACGATGACCTTATAGTCTAGAGGACAAGCTTGTCATTCCTCAGTTGGCTAGTATTTCTTAATTCTAACTCCCACTGCGCTGGTCTGATCAAATGTCATATTCCAAATGGATGACCGCCTTCTCCAATCAATCAGTCAAAGGTACTTATAGAGCAATTAGTGTGCGCAGAGCACTGTACTAAGCACTTGAGAGAGTACATTATAGCCTGCTGCCCAGATTATTTTTCTGAAATCTCATGGTAGGACTATCTCTCCACTTCTCAATTGATCATATTTATTCAAGACTTACTGCATGCAGAGCACTGTGCTAAGTGCTAAGGGAGAGTACAATATAACAGAGTTGGTAGACATATTCCCTGCTCACGAGTAGCTGACAGTCTTGAAGGGGGGAATAAAAATAAATGCAGGAACCTTCAGTTAAAAAAATAAAAATAATTTCCTGACGAATTACTGTGCTCTCTTCTCACCTACCCCACTCTCCTTTCTAAATAAGTTACTACTATGTCACCTGAGGCTTTTGGGAAAATCATTACTGTTTATAGTATATTCTATCAATCAATCAATAATCATATTTATTAAGCACTTTCTGTATGCAGAGCACTGTACTAAACTCTAGGGAGAGTACAATATAATAGAGTTGACAGATAGGTTCCCTGGCCAAAATGAGCTTACAGTCTACAGGGGGAGGCAGACATTAATATAAATAAATATTTTAGTCCCATCTGCATCCCCCTTTCTGTCTGCTCTTTTCCCTGTAACCCATCTCTTTGACATGGAACTCTCTTGCTTTCTAGCTGTTTTATCTCCCTTCAGTTTGAATAAGTAATAGGGAAGCAGCATGGAGTAGAGGAAAAAGCGTGGTGCTGGGAGTCGGAAGGTCATGGGTCCTAATCCCAGCTCTGCCACTTGTCTGCTGTGCGAGCTTGGGTAAGTCACTTCATTTCTCTGGGCCTCAGTTCCCTCATCTGTAAAATGGGGATTGAGACGATGAGCCCGATGTGGGACAAGGGACTCCGTCCAACCTGATTAACTTGTATCTATCCCAGCACTTAGAACGGTGCTTGGCACATAGTAAGTGCTTAATAAGTACCATAATAATAATTATTATTAATAACGTGTTTTGAAATATTTGTAGACCTCTAGAACACAAGCTCCTTGTGGGGAGGGAACCTGTCTACCAGCTCTGTTGTGTTGGACTCTCCTAAGTGCTTACTACAGAGCTCCGCACCCAGTAAGCACTCAATAAATATCTTTGTTTGATTGATTGCTATTCATTATTTATTTATTCATCCCCCATCCCAGCCCCACAGCACTCATTCATTCCTTCATTCAATAGTATTTACTAAGCACTTACTGTGTGCGGAGCCCTGCACTAAATGCTTGGGAAAGTACACTACAACAATAAACAGTAACTATCCCTGCCCACAACAAGCTCACAGTCTAGAGGGTAGGAGACAGACATCAATACAAATAAATAAAATTAAAGATATATATACATAAGTGTCTGTAATTTTATTTATTTATGTCTAGGTATATCTCCCCCTCTAGACTTTAAGCTCGTAGTGGGCAGGGAATGTGTCTGTTATATTGTACTCTCTCAAGTGTTTAGTACAGTGCTCTGCACACAGTAAGCACTCAATCATCATCATCAATCATATTTATTGAGCGCTTACTATGTGCAGAGCACTGTACTAAGCGCTTGGGAAGTACAAACTGGCAACATATAGAGACAGTCCCTACCCAACAGTGGGCTCACGCTCAATAAATACAATTGACTGATTACTCCAAGAGGCCTTTCTCGATTAACCTCTCATTTCCCCGGCTTCCTCTCCCTCTCTGTGTACTTGGATCTGTTAACTTTGGGCATTTGATATTCACCCTAATCTCAACCTCACAGCCCACACCTATCTATACCTATACACACCTATCAATTATTTGTCATAAATTATTTATTTGCATCAGTGTCTATCTCCCCCTCTAGTCTGTAAGCTCGTTGTGGGCAGTGGCTGCCAACTCTTTCATATTGTGCTCTCCCAAGTGCTTCCCACAGTGTTCTGCACATAGCTCGCAGAAAATACTATTAATAATAATATAATAATTATGGTATTCATTAAGCGCTTACTATGTGCCAATGCTCTGCACACAGTAAGTGCTCAATAAATATGATTGAATGAATGAATGTGCCAGACACTG
This sequence comes from Tachyglossus aculeatus, assembly GCF_015852505.1. Lineage (NCBI taxonomy): Eukaryota > Metazoa > Chordata > Mammalia > Monotremata > Tachyglossidae > Tachyglossus > Tachyglossus aculeatus. Next base: position 10,716,138 of record NC_052070.1, read on the forward strand.
TACTAAGCACTGGTATGGATCGGGTTGGACACAATCCCTGTCCCACATGGGGCTCCCAGTCTCAATCCCCGTTTTACAGATGAGGTGACTGAGGCCCAGAGAAGTGAAGTGACTTGCCCAAAGTTACACAGCAGACAAGTGGCAGAGCCGGGATTAGAACCCATGACCTTCTGACTCCAGGACTGTGCTCTATCCACTACACCAGGCTGCTTCTCTGCTTCTATTGATGACGATGATATTCAAACTGATGTTTGTTTAATGGCATCGTGGGATCTGAAATCATGCTATTGGAGAAATTTTTTTTCCTTGGGAAAAAGGTAAAACACTTCACATTTCTCTCCCCACTTTCAAAGCCTTATTAAGGCCACATCTCCTCCAAGAAGCCTTCCGCGATTAAGCCCTCTTTTCCCCAACTCTATCTCCCTTCTGCACCATCTATGCACCTGGATCTGTACTTAGATCACTACCCTTTGGGCTTTTGCTCTTTGGGCCACCTTGATCCTCACAGCACTTATGCGTATATCTGTTATTTATTTTAATGCCTGCCTGCCCCTCTAGACTGTAAGCTCCCAGTGGGTCAGAAACATATCTACCAACTCTGCTACACCTTACTCTACCTAGCACTTAGCACAGTGCTCTGCATACAGTAAACATTCAATAAATAAGATTGATTGATCTGTATTTCATCACACTTTACAGATTCTCAAGAACTTAGTATCACCCTTTCATTAAGAAGTTCAGGCGTATTCAAAAGATTTTCATTTTTTGAAATGAAAGAGGTACAAGATGTTCTGAAAAACCCTCAGATTCAAAGAAGCATCATACCTGGAATTTAAACAGTATTAAAGGATTGCACTCATTATCAAATGCTGTCAAGTCATTTCCGATTCATAGTGAGTCTATGGATCTATTTTCTCCAGAACATCCTGTCTTCTGCCATAACCTTTCTAACGGTTCTTCTGTTATCGTCGTTACGGTGTCTATCCATCTAGCTGTCGGTCTGCCTCTTCCACATTTTCCCCGAACTTTTCCTAGTATTAGTGTCTTATCCAGAGAGTCAGTCTTCCTGATTATGTGTCCAAAATATGCTAATCTAAGTCGAGTCACTTGGCCTTCCAAAGACCACTTTGGCTTAATTTGCTGCAAAATCCGTTTCTTTGTTTTTCGGGCAGTCCACAGCATTCAAAAAAACCTTCTCCAGCACCGCATTTCAAAAGAATCCATGCTCTTTCTATCCTCTTTTTTCACTGTCCAGCTTATGGATCCATACATTGTCACTGGAAACCCTAAATCTATTTTAGGATTTTGCATGACTCAGAACTGTTCTTGCACCATGAGAATTCTTTTCTTTTCTCAGCATTGTCTTTCCATTTCCTGAGTAAGGGAGGATAACATTTTACTTACTGAAGATTCACTATTTTGTACTCAAATCATCATCATCAGAGAAGCAGCATGGCCTAGAGGATAGAGCATGGGCCTGGGAGTGTCTTCCCAAGCGCTAAGTACAGTGCTCTGCACACAGTAAGTGCTCAATAAATACGATTGAATGAATGAATGAATGAGTGAGAAGGTCATGGGTTCTAATCCCAGCTCCACTACTTGTCTGCTGTGTGACCTTGGGCAAGTCACTTCATTTCTCTGTGCCTCATTTCCCTCATCTGTAAAATGGGGATTAAGCCTGTGAACCCTACGTGGGACAGGGACTGTGTCCAACCTGATTATCTTGTATCTACCCCAGCACTTAGAACAGTGCCTGGCACATCATAAGCGCTTAACAAATACCATAATTATTATGTATTGAGCACCATGTGCAGAACATTATACTACAAATACTGATGATCGCCTCCATTGATTTGAACCAAACATTAAATAGCTAAATGAGATTTAACCACTTATGCTAATATCACATAAAAGAGGAGTGGGAAGAAATATTCCAGTAAAAGAAAGCCAATCTTCCAAGATGGGATTCTTTTTTAAAAGCAGGAGTGAAGCAGCATGGCCTAGTGGATAGAGCAGGAGTCTGGGAGTCAGAAGGACCTGGGTTCTAATCCCAGCTCTGCCACGTATCTACTGTGTCCTTGGGTACACCACTTCACTTCTCTGCGGCTTAATGGCCTCATATGGAACATGGGAATTTAGATTGTGAGTCACAATGCAAGACACGGACTCTGTCCACTCTGATTAGCTCTTATCTACGCCAGTGTTTAATACAATGCAGGCTCCACCAACTGTCAGCTGTGTGACTTTGGGCAAGTCACTTAACTTCTCTGTGCCTCATTTACCTCATCTGTAAAATCGGGATTGACAACCTGACTGAGACTGAGCCTCTCCTCTCCTCCTCCCCATCCCCCTGCCCTACCTCCTTCCCCTCCTCACGGCACCTATATATATGTTTGTACAGATTTATTACTCTATTTTACTTGTACATATTCACTATTCTATTTATTTTCTTAATGATGTGCATCTAGCTTTATTTCTATTTATTCTGACGACTTGACACCCATCCACACGTTTTGTTTTGTTGTCTGTCTCCCCCTTCTAGACTGTGAGCCCATTGTTGGTTAGGGACCGTCTCTACATGTTGCTGATTTGTACTTCCCAAGCACTTAGTACAGTGCTCTGCACACAGTAAGCGCTCAATAAGTACGACTGAATGAATAAATGAGTGAATGAATGAATACCCCAACTCCTGGCACTAAGAACTAAACAAAATCCACAAAAGCAAAGAAACAAACAAGAAAACACACAAAAGGGGTATATGTTTCCTTTGGATTTAATGCCCTCTCTTGGTGGGCAAACAGGAAAGTGTCTGGAAAATATCTGAAGGTGTCTGGAAAGAGTACTTTGAGGTAGCATCAGAGGAAAAGATTCAGCGCTTCTCTTTAAAATCTATTCAAACTCAATGTTAAAGTAGAGCACGGCTCCTTCTAAGGAAAACAATGCTCTAATTTTAATTAAAAAAGTGGTCCGGCGGGGTCTTTTCAGGCTCATAATCTGGCAGAACGTCTTCATTTTTTGTGGGTTGCCTTTTGAAAATTTCAACATCTGCTTAAGGTTGTTCACAAATCAATAGGGTAATTTCATAGAAATCATTTCAGGCCTGACCCTGTAGCAGATGGTCGTGTGAGGGTGCGCTGATTTAATGGCTCATTAAGGAGGATAGACAGCCAGTGATGAGAAGATCTCTATCTTAACACTATTGAGGATCAAAATGGAGAGTGGGGTTTCTGTTGGTACAGTGATGCCCTATTAAGGGACTTCGATGAAAAGAAATCCTGTTCAGAAGGCTTTGTTAGGATTAGCTTTTGTTTATCCTTTCTGGAGTATTAAGAAAATCTGTATTCTAATTTTTCATGATTTACTTGGGTGGAAAACAATGACTGGGTTGTGAGGTCTTGGTAATATGATAATAATAGTAATTTTGAGTTGAGATGGGTGGTTTCTGTACTACTAATACAATATATGTAATAGCTGAGGTAATTGTTAAGTGCTTATTCATTCATTCAATTGCATTTATTGAGTACTTACTGTGTGCAGAGCACTGTACTAAGCGCTTGGGAAGTACAAGTCAGCAACATATGGAGACAGTTCCTACCCAACAACGGGCTCACAATCTAGAAGGGGGAGACACACAACAGAACAAAACATGTAGACAAGTGTCAAAATTGTCAGAACAAATAGAATTAAAGCTATATAATAATAATAATAATGATGGCATTTATTAAGCGCTTACTATGTGCAAAGCACTGTTCTAAGCACTGGGGAGGTTACAAGGTGATTAGGTAGTCCCACGGGAGGCTCACAGTATTAATCCCCATTTTACAGATGAGGTAACTGAGGCCCAGAGGTGTTACGTGACTTGCCCAAAGTCACACAAATGACAATTGGTGGAGATGGGATTTGAACCCCTGACCTCTGACTCCAAAGCCTGTGCTCTTTCCACTGAGCTATATGCACATCATTAACAAAATAAATAGAATAGTAAATATGTACAAGTAAAATAAATAGAGTAATAAATCTGTACAAATATATACAAGTGCTGCGGGGAGGGGAAGGAGGTAGGGCTGGGGGATGGGGAGGAGGAGAGGAAAAAGGGGGCTCAGTCTGCTCACTATGTGTCAAGCACTGATGTAGATACTAGAAAATCAGGTCAGACACGGCCCCTGTGGCTCACAGTCTGAGAGGGAGGGAGAATAAGAATTGGAGTTCTATCTTATTGATTTGGAACCTGAGGCTCAGAAAAGTTACGTGACTTGCCCAGGGTCTCACAGCAGGTGTGTGGCGGAGCCAGGATTAGAACCCAGGTCCTGTGACACCCAGGAGTGGGCTCTTTCCACTAGGCCACACTGCTCCTCTTGCTACTATTGGTCAGTCCAACCACTCAACTACACATTGTGGTCTAGCGCTTCCCAAAGCTCTGATCCATCAATTGATCATTCAGTGGTACTTTATTTTTTTTTTTAATTTATTTTTTAAATGCATTTTTGTTGATATTTGCTAAGTGCTAACTCTGTGCCTGGCACTGTACTGAGAACTGGGGTCTTGTCTTCTGTGTTGAGTCGTCTCCGACCCATAGCGATGCCGTGGACACAACTCTCCCAGAACGTCCCAACTCTGTCTGCCATCGTTCCGGTAGTGGATCCACAGAGTTTTCTGGGTAAAAATCTGGAAGTGGTTGACCATTGCCTCCTTCCATGCAGTAAGTTAAGTCTCTGCCCTCGACTCTCTCCCAGGCTGTTACTGCCCAGCACGGGTGAGTTTTGACTTGTAGCAGATTGCCTGCCCCTCGCTAGCCACTGGCCAAACTAGGAATGGAATGGGTAGACCTCTGCTTCACTCTCCCTCCCATAGTCAAGACTGGTAGCGGACTGAAAACTCTCCAGGTGCGACCCTGAAGGGGGGAAAGCACTGGGTAGAAACAAGTTAATCAGGTTGGACACAGTCCCTGTCCCACGTGGGGCTCACACAGTCTTAAACCCCATTTTACAGGTGAGGTAACTGAGGCCTAGAGAAGTTCAACAACTCGCCTCAAATCACCCAGTGGACAAGCAGCAGAGCCGGGATGAAAACCTGACTCCCAGTTTTGGGATCTAGACATTAGGCCCCATTGGCAGAAATGCAGAGCATTGCAGTAGGGACCGTCTCTATATGTTGCCAACTTGTACTTCCCAAGTGCTTAGTACAGTGCTCTGCACACAGTAAGCACTCAATAAATATGATTGAATGATTGAATGCATTTTATTTTTATACACGTAGGACTTAATGCCAGCAGAAGTGACGACAGCATAACGTTGATGCTATCTGGTAGGGCCGTGACCCACAAGTTGGTTGCCTTCCTAGCCACCGCAATCTTTGCTTCCCTTGCTAGCCAGCCAAGTAACAACAGTCTTCCGAGGTCTGTCCACCTTCCCTTAGGTCTTTCTTTGGTCAGAGAGTAGTATAGAAGCAGTAGAGAAGCAGCGTGGCTCAGTGGAAAGAGCCTGGGCTTTGGAGTCAGAGGTCGTGGGTTCAAATCCCGGCTCCGCCACTTGTCAGCTGTGTGACTTTGGGCAAGTCACTTCTCTGTGCCTCAGTTACCTCATCTGTAAAATGGGGATTGAGACTGTGAGCCCCACGTGGGACAACCTGATCACCTTGTAACCTCCCCAGCCCTTAGAACAGTGCTTTGCACATAGTAAGTGCTTAATAAATGCCATTATTATTATAGCCTAGTGTACAGCACAGAAACTCCAGGAAACATTGGTTCTAATCCCCACTTTCATTCATTCAATCATTCAATCGTATTATTGAGCGCTTACTGTGTGCAGAGCACTGTACTAAGCGCTTGGAAAGTACACATCGGCAACATATAAAGACGGTTCCTACCCTACAACAGGCTCACAGTCTAGAAGGGGGAGACAGATAACAGAACAAAACATGTAGACAGGTGTCAAAATTGTCAGAACAAATAGAATTATAGCTATATGCACATCATTAACAAAATAAATAGAATAGTAAATATGTACAAGTAAAATAGAGTAGTAACTCTGTACAAATATATACAAGTAATGATGGCATTTATTAAGCGCTTACTATGTGCAAAGCACTGTTCTAAGCACTGGGGAGGTTACAATAATAATAATAATAATGATGGCATTTATCAAGCACTCACTACGTGCAAAGCACTGCTCTAAGTGCTGGGGAGGCCACAAGGTGATCAGGTTGTCCCACGGGGGCTCACAGTCTTAATCCCCATTTTACAGATGAGGCAACTGAGGCACAGAGAAATCAAGTGACTTGCCCACTCTGCCACTTCCTTTCATTCATTCATTCAATCGTATTTATTGAGCACTTACTGTGTGTAGAGCACTGTACTAAGTGCTTAAGTGCTTCCTTACTGCGTGACCTTGGGCAAGTCACTTCCATGTCTGTTTGCTCGTCTGGAAAATGGGGATTAAAAGTTATGTTCTTCCTCCCCATTTGACAGAGAGGCACAATGGGGCAGGGACTGTGTCTGCTCTGATATTTGGGGTCTACCTAATAATGATAATACTATTTGTTAAGTGCTTACTATGTGTCAAGCACTGTTCTAAGCACTGGGGTAAATAAAAGCTAATCAGGTTAGACAGAGTTCCTGTCTCACCCGGGGCTCACAGTCTCAATCCCCATTTTACAGATGAGGGAACTGAGGCCTAGAGAAGTGAAGTGACCTGCCCAAGGTCACAGAGCAGACAAGTGGCAGAGCTGGGATTAGAAATCAGGTCCTTCTGACTCCCAGGCCTGGGAGCTATTTCTGAGTTCTGAGTTCTAATCCTGACTCCACCGCTTGTCTGCTGTGTGACCACAGTCAAGTGACTTCACTTCTCTGCACCTCAGTTACCTCATCTATAAGATGGGGATTAAGACTGTGAGCCCCATGTGGGAAAGGGACTGCATCCAAATTGATTAGAGAAGCAGCGTGGTTCAGTGGAAAGAGCCCGGGCTTTGGAGTCAGAGGTCATGGGTTCAAACCCTGGCTCTGCCAGTCGTCGGCTGTGTGACTTTGGGCAAGTCACTTAACTTCTCTGGGGCCTCAGTTCCCTCATCTGGAAAATGGGGATTAATGTGAGCCCCCTGTGGGACAACCTGATCACCTTGTAACCTCCTCAGTGCTTAGAACAGTGCTTGGCACATAGTAAGCGCTTAATAAATACCATCATTATTATTAGCTTGTATCTACCTCAGCACTTAGAACAGTGTCCAGCGCATAGTAATCACTTAAGAGATACCATCAAAAAAGGGAGCACTTCTACTAATTCTGTTGTATTGTACCCTTGCAAGTGCTTAGGACAGTGCTCTGTGTATAATAAGTGCTCAGTAAATACCACTGATTGATTGATTGCACACAAAACAGTGATTGGCAGAGTGGTTTAGTGGAAAGAGACAGGGCTTGGGTGTCAGAAGTCAAGGATTCTAACCCCGACTCCACCACTTAACAGCTGTGTGATTTTGGGCAAGTCACTTCATTTCTCTGTGGCTCAGTTACCTCATCTGTAAAATGGGGATTAAGACTGTGAGCCCCACCTGGGACAACCTGATTACCTTGTATCTACCACAGAGCTTAGAACCGTTCTTGGCACATCGTAAGCTCTTAACAAATACCATCATTATTATTAGTCTCCACTGACCAGTTTATAGGAAGAATCCAACTCTAATTCTGGTTTTTCCCCAGCCCAATGTTTCGGGTGGGAAAGTAAAATAAAGTTTGGATAAGCGTAAAAAAAAACTTAGGTGCCGAGTGATAGCCCCTAACCACATTAGATTGGTAATTCAAATGCCATCTGGTTAAACTTATGGCTAGAACCCTGCCCACCCCAGAGCTTCTGTTGAAGGAAATTTCTCTCAATTGACATTTGTGATAATTACCTGTTCAGTCAACACTCTCCTGTGGCTAAAATCAGTCTGGTTTTGGTCAAGACTAATTTGGGAAAATAGCACATATCTCTATCTCCAGTACTTGAGTAAATTGTTTTTGCTTCTGTGGTGAGTAATAAAAGAAGCCAAGGTCTGTCCAATATAAGTCTTAATTGAGTCTGGAGACTGCCGAGGACCTGTTTCTTCTATTAGTTATTCATTTTGTGTCAGTGGTGGCTTTCCATGACACACAGATGTCTGGGGAAAGTGATGGTAATATTATCGGGTGGCCCAAGGAGAAATACATATGTTTTTATCATTGCGTAGGACTCCACCCAATTCAGCATTCGGCATGAAGGAAAAAAAGAGAGTTGCGAGATGTGGAAACATCTCTATGGGGAGAGGGGAGAACAGAGTGTTGCAGTGTCAGAAGACCTGGGTTCTAATCCTGTTCTGCCACTTTCTTGCCCGTTGAGTGACCTTGGGCAAATCAGTTCTCTGTGCCTCTGTTTCCTCATGTGTAAAAAAGAGGTTCATTCATCATTGATGTTATTTATTGAGTGCTTACTATGTGCAGAGCAGTCTGTCAGTTGTGTTTATCGAGCGCTTACTGCATGCACAGCACTGTACTAAGTGCTGGGGAGAGTAGAGAAGCAGCGTGGCTAGAGAAGCAGCATGGCTCAGTGGAAAGAGGACGGGCTTTGGAGTCAGAGGTCATGGGTTCAAATCTCGGCTCTGCCAATTGTCAGCTGTGTGACTTTGGGCATGTCATTTAACCCCTCTGTGCCTCAGTTACCTCATCTGTAAAATGGGGATTAAGACTGTGAGCCCCCTTTGGGACAACCTGATCACCTTGTAACCTCCCCAGCGCTTAGAACGGTGCTTTGCACATAGTAAGTGCTTAATAAATACCATTATTATTATTATTTAGTAAGTGCTTAATAAATATTATTACTATTACAATACAAAAATAAACAGACTCATTTCTTTTCCAAAACAAGTACTGTTCTAAGCATTTGGGAGAGTGCAATGCAACAGAGGTGGAATGTGAGCCCCATGTGAGACATATCCTTTGTCTGACCTGATTATCTTGAATCTACCCTAGTGCTTAGACAAGTGCTTGTGGCATATTAAGTGTTTAACATGAGCCACGGTTATTATTGTTATTATTAGAAGCAAATTGATTCTTAGCTTCAATTAATTCAATTCCCTTGCTGCTAGCCTATATCAGCCAGTTGGCCTGGGCACTTTTTTATACTAAGTGCTTCCCTGACCGGTAAATTATTTTAGCATCTATGTCCCCTGCTAGACTGTCAACTCTTTGAAGGGAGTGCTTAGAACAGTGCTGTGCACACTGACAGCTCCTTTGAGAGTAGGGAGTCTGTCTCCTGAGAAGCAGTGTGGCTTAGTGGAACGAGTACGAGCTTAAGAGTCAGAGGTCATGGGTTCTCATCCCACCTCTGCCACCTGTCAGCTGTGTGACTTTGGGCAAGTCACTTCACTTCTCTGTAACTCAGGTACTTCATCTGTAAAATGGAGGTTAAGACCATGAGCGTCGTGTGGGACAACCTAATTACCTTGTATCTACCCCAGCACTTAGAACAGTCCTTGGTACATAGTAAGCGCTTAACAAATATCATTATTATTATTATTATTACTAACTCTACTGTACTTTTACCAGCCCTTAGCACAGTGCTCTGCACACAGCAGACCATCGGCTCCTCGAGAGCAGGTAGTATGTCTACTAACTACTGTACTCTCCCAGGTGCTTAATACATTGTTCTGCACAAAGTAGACTGTCAGATCCTCTAGATTGTGTGGACTAGTCTGATCTCCCATCCTCCTGTCTCTCCCTGCTTCAGTCTATACTTTGCTGCTCGGATTATCTTTCCACAGAAATGCTCTGGGCATGTCACTCCCCTCCTCAAAAATCTCCAGTGGTTGCCCATCAACCTTCAAATTAAACAAAAGCTCCTCACTCTCAGGTTCAAAGCTCTCCATCACCTCGCCCCCTCCTACCTTTATTCATTCATTCAGTCAGTCGAATTTACTGAGTGCTTACTGTGTGCAGAGCACTGGGTAGGGACTGTCTCTATATGTTGCCAATTTGTACTTCCCAAGGGCTTAGTACAGTGCTCTGCACATAGTATTACCAAGGGGGGATTAAATACCCTGTCTTCCTCTCCTTCAAGCTGTTAGCCCCATGCAAATCAGGGACTATATTTGTTCCGATTAACTTGTATCAACCCCACTGCTTAGTACAGTGCTTGGCACTTAGTAGGCACTTAACAAATACCCCCATTATTGTTATTAGCAACTGAACAATGCGCAGTCTCTCTCCGATCTCTCCAAAAGCCTGCATATCTGTGGATTAAAAAGAGAAGCTACATGGTCCAGTGAATAAAGCACAGGTCTTGGATTCTGAAAATTCTTGTTTCTCTTCCCAGCTCCTCCACTTGTCTGTTGTGTGAACTTGAGTAAGTCATTTCACTTCTCTCAGCCACATGTACCTCATCTGGAAAAAGGGGATTGAGAGTGGGAGCCCAATGTGGGACGTGGACTGTGTCCCACCTGGTTATCTTGTATCTACTCCAGCACTTAGTACAGTGCCCTTTTCTCTCCATCCAAACTGCTAATACATTAATACAATCACTCATCCTGTCCGGCCTGGATGACTGCATCAGCCTCCCTGCTGACCTCCCAGCCTCCTGTCTGTCCCCACTCCAGTCCACACTTCACTTTGCTGCCCGGATCATTTTTCTACAAAAACATTCAGGACCTGTCACCCCGCTCCTCAAAAAACTCCAGTGTGTGGTGAGCTCACAACAAGCTGCCCTACTAATGCCTGTCTGCGATCCCATGAACAACAACAAGGAAGAGCCGGCCAAGCCGCTGATGGGTTCTACCTGAGACAGGTGATTGCGGCCTGTGGAGCATGGAAGGAGGTGTGACCTTCTCTCCGATCAGTGACTGCCCAGCTGCAATGCCTAAGGCAGATAAAAAGGGGCTCTTGAAGGCCCACAGAGAAAACTCAGAGAAGCAAGCATTGAAATGGCACGAGAGGAGCAGAAAGAAGATATGTTAGCAGAACAGGCTCCTTTGACCACACAGACTGGTATTGGACCCTTGGGTGGTGGAGAGAGTGAGCGTTTGTATGTGTCACTCCCTTGCACGTCGGAAAAACTAATTAAGAAAACTTTTCCCAGTAACCTTGGTGATCAGAGGTATGGTTTGACTTCTACTATGTGTCACCGAAGCTCCCCCAGTCCAACAGCGTGGCTTAGTGGAAAGAGTGGCTTTGGAGTGACTGCGAGCCCACTGTTGGGTAGGGACTGTCTCTATATGTTGCCAGCTTGTATTTCCCAAGTACTTAATACAGTGCTCTGCACACAGTAGGTGCTCAATAAATATGATTGATTGATTGGAGTCAGAGGTTATGAGTTCAAACTCTGGCTCTGCCAATTAGTCAGCTGTGTGATTTTGGGCAAGTCACTACACTTCTCTGTGCCTCAGTTACCTCATCTGGAAAATGGGGGTTAAGATCATGAGCCCCCTGTGGGACAACCTGATCACCTTGTAATCTCCCCAGCACTTAGAACAGTGCTTTGCACATAGTAAGGGTTTAATAAATGCCATTATTATTATTATTATTATCTCACCTCACTTCTCTCCTTCTCCAACCCAGCCCGCACATTTCACTCCTCTGGTGATGCTCATCTTCTCACTGGGTCTCCATCTCACCTGTGTCATCACCATTCCCTGATCCATGTCCTGCCTTTGCCCTGGAATGCCCTCCCTCCTCAAATCCCCACACACAGTGACTCTCCCCACCCTTCAAAGCCTTGCTGAAGGCACCTCCTCCAAGAGGCCTTCCTTGACTAAGCTCCTCTTTTTGTCATCTCTCACTCCCTTCTGTGTCACCCTGACTCATTCCGTTTGTTCTTTCCCCTTCCCAGTCCCACACCACTTATGTACATAGCTGTCATTTACTTGTATTGATGCCTGTTTCCCCAACTCTAGACTGTAAGCTTGTTGTGGGCAGGGAATGTAACTGTTTATTGCTGTATGTAATAATAATAATAATGATGGCATTTATTAAGCACTTACTATGTGCAAAGCACTGTTCTAAGCGCTGGGGAGGTTACAAGGTGATCAGGTTGTCCCATGGTGGGGGGCTCACAGTCTTAATCCCCATTTTACAGATGAGGTAACTGAGGCACAGAGAAGTGAAGTGACTTGCCCAAAGTCACACAGCTGACAATTGGCGGACTCTCCCAAGTGCTTAATAAAGTGCTCTGTACACAGTAAGTGCTCAATAAATTCGATTGAATATAGTATATGCTTAAATGCCATTAAAATATATATCAAAAGTTGATGTTTCTGTGGTTGGTAGTCAGTGGTATTTACTGAGGGCTTACGGTGTGCAGAGCACTGTACTAAGTGCTTGGGAGAGTATAATGTAACAATAAGCAGACACATTCCCTGCCCACAATGAGCTTACAGTCAACAACAACTCTCTCCTCGACCCCCTCCAGTCTGGCTTCCGTCCCCTTCATTCCACGGAAACTGCGCTCTCAAAGGTCACCAATGACCTCCTGCTTGCCAAATCCAACGGCTCATACTCTGTCCTAATCCTCCTCGACCTCTCAGCTGCCTTCGACACTGTGGACCACCCCCTTCTCCTCCACACGTTATCTGACCTTGGCTTCACAGACTCCGTCCTCTCCTGGTTCTCCTCTTATCTCTCCGGTCGTTCTTTCTCGGTCTCTTTTGCAGGCTCCTCCTCCCCCTCCCATCCTCTTACTGTGGGGGTTCCCCAAGGTTCAGTGCTTGGTCCCCTTCTGTTCTCAATCTACACTCACTCCCTTGGTGACCTCATTCGCTCCCACGGCTTCAACTATCATCTCTACGCTGATGACACCCAGATCTCCATCTCTGCCCCTGCTCTCTCCCCCTCCCTCCAGGCTCGCATCTCCTCCTGCCTTCAGGACATCTCCATCTGGATGTCCGCCCGCCACCTAAAGCTCAACATGTCGAAGACTGAGCTCCTTGTCTTCCCTCCCAAACCTTGTCCTCTCCCTGACTTTCCCATCTCTGTTGACGGCACTACCATCCTTCCCGTCTCACAAGCCCGCAACCTTGGTGTCATCCTCGACTCCGCTCTCTCATTCACCCCTCACATCCGAGCCGTCACCAAAACCTGCCGGTCTCAGCTCCGCAACATTGCCAAGATCCGCCCTTTCCTCTCCATCCAAACTGCTACCCTGCTAATTCAAGCTCTCATCCTATCCCGTCTGGACTACTGCACTAGCCTTCTCTCTGATCTCCCATCCTCGTGTCTCTCTCCACTTCAATCCATACTTCATGCTGCTGCCCGGATTATCTTTGTCCAGAAACGCTCTGGACATATTACTCCCCTCCTCAAAAACCTCCAATGGCTACCGATCAATCTGCGCATCAGGCAGAAACTCCTCACCCTGGGCTTCAAGGCTGTCCATCACCTCGCCCCCTCCTACCTCACCTCCCTTCTCTCCTTCTACTGCCCAGCCCGCACCCTCCGCTCCTCCACCACTAATCTCCTCACCGTACCTCGCTCTCGCCTGTCCCGCCATCGACCCCCGGCCCACGTCCTCCCCCGGGCCTGGAATGCCCTCCCTCTGCCCATCCGCCAAGCTAGCTCTCTTCCTCCCTTCAAGGCCCTGCTGAGAGCTCACCTCCTCCAGGAGGCCTTCCCAGACTGAGCCCCTTCTTTCCTCTCCCCCTCGTCCCCCTCTCCATCCCCCCATCTTACCTCCTTCCCTTCCCCACAGCACCTGTATATATGTATATATGGTTGTACATATTTATTACTCTATTTATTTATTTATTTATTTTACTTGTACATTTCTATCCTACTTATTTTATTTTGTTGGTATGTTTGGTTCTGTTCTCTGTCTCCCCCTTTTAGACTGTGAGCCCACTGTTGGGTAGGGACTGTCTCTATGTGATGCCAATTTGTACTTCCCAAGCGCTTAGTACAGTGCTCTGCACATAGTAAGCACTCAATAAATACGATTGATTGATTGATTGATTGGATGGGGAGACTTATGGTGACGTGTACGTATGTTTCTGTGGCAAGTACTTTAGATTAATAATAATAATTATTATTATTATGGTATTTGAATGCTTACTACATGCCAAACAGTGTTCTAAGTGCTGTGATAGATACAGGGTATCAGATCAACCCACGTGGGGCTCACAGTCTTAATCCCCATTTTACAGATGAGGTAACTGAGGCAGGGAGAGTTAAGTGACTTGCCCTAGGTCACACAGGAGGCAAGTGGCAGAGCCAGGATTAGAACCCATGTCCTCTGACTCCCTAACTTGGGTGTACGTCTTTCATCATAGCATGTATTAAGCACTTTTTATATCCCAAAGCATAAAAAAGCATATACTAAGCAATAAGGTAGGTATAAGATTGCACAATCTGTGTCCTTAAGCCTTTTTAGTTTGTCACGTGTTCACCAACTCCCTTTCCCTTCTGCATCGTCTGTGCACTCAGATCTGTACTATTGCACTTATGTTCATATCTGTGAATTATTTATTTATATTAATGTCTGTCTCCCCCTCCAGACTGTGAGCTCATTGTGGGCAGAGGATACATCTCCTAGCTCTGCTCTATTTTACTCTTCCAAGACTTTAGTGCACACTCTGCACACAGTAAGTGCTCAGTAAATATCACCGATTGATTCACCGAGGAATTGTGAGCTCCTCGACTGTAGACATTGTGGGTTTTTTTCCTTTTATAAATCCCCCAGGTCTTAGTTCAGTGTTCTGTACCTAGAGAGGGCTCAGTATCTGCTAATAACTAACCAACTTGGAGTCATTTGTTGAGTCAGGGTTGGGATGGAATGAAAGTTTTCTCAGAAGGCTGTGATTTCTGAGCTAGGACGTGATGATTCCCCACCATCTGTGGGTCACTGAATATCGAAATGCCCAAACTGAGAATCATCTTATTTTCACACCCTCTGTGAAGCAACATGGCCTAGTATTGAGAAGCAGCATGGCTGTGGAAAGAGCCCGGGCTTTGGAGTCAGAGGTCATGGGTTCAAATTCTGGCTCCGCCAATTGTCAGCTGTGTGACTTTGGGCAAGTCATTTCACTTCTCTGGGCCCCAGTTACCTCATCTGTAAAATGGGGATGAAGATTGTGAGGCCCCCGTGGGACAATCTGATCACCTTGTAACCTCCCCAGCGATTAGAACAGTGCTTTGCACATAGTAAGTGCTAAATAAATCATCATCATCAATCGTATTTATTGAGCGCTTACTGTGTGCAGAGCACTGTACTAAGCGCTTGGGAAGTACAAATTGGCAACATATAGAGACAGTCCCTACCCAACAGTGGGCTCACAGTCTACAATAAATGCCATTATTATTATTATTAAAAGAGCCTGGGTTCTAATCGCAACTCTGCCACATCTGCTGTGCGACCTTGAGCAAGTTACTTCACTTCTCTATGCCTTAGTTTACCTCAATAGTAAAATGGGGGTTAAAGCTGTGAGCCCCATGTGGGACATGAACTATGTCCAACTGTTGTTATTATCTTGTATCTACGTGAACATTTTATACAGTGCCTGATCTATAGTAAGTGATTAGCAAATACCATCATATACACACTCATTTTTGATCATTTTCACCATCTCAGAAAAATGGAATCCTCAATAAACATTGATCATAATTTTGTAGTTGGGCTTAGCAATCAGTGGTATCTATTGAGCATGTACTCTGTGCAAAACACTGTACCAAGTGGTTGGGAGAGTATGATGGAGATATTAGACGTGATTCCTGCCCTCATAGAGTTTACAAACTACCCCAGTAGCTTTTCTTGAGTGTATAGTGATGAGATGATCATAGTTACAAAAGAAAAATCTGTATCCCAGCCTTGATTTTTAAATAAAGCCTTTTCAAAATTACTGCTGTGCTGCAAAACAGTTTGTGTTTATGGATGTATTATTCATTATCTGAAGGAATAGAGAAAGCCGGGGTCTTAAATAAATTATCACTGGTCTTTGAGCCGGTCATAAGGTGGAGATTTGCATATGTTATTTCCTTGGCTGCCACACAAGTCTGGGAAAGGCATTTCAAGTATTTGTTTAGGATGAAACAGGTGGCAAGCGGGCATTTGCATTGGCAGGCTCATTTCCCCAGCCCCAGGGATGGTCAGCAGAGTTCCAGACCTAACTTGGGGTATGTCAGAACTAATGTGGTGACATTTCACCCAGTTGGTGTTGTACATCAATCGCATATTGTATTCTAGCAAGCGTTTAGCAATAAAAAATTGTGGTATTTAATAATAATAATAATAATAATGGCATTTATTAAGCACTTACTATGTGCAAATCACTGTTCTAAGCGCTGGGGAGGTTACAAGGTGATCAGGTTGTCCCACGGGGGGCTCACAGTCTTCATCCCCATTTTACAGATGAGGGAACGGAGGCGCAGAGAAGTGAAGTGACTTGCCCAAAGTCACACAGCTGACAAGTGGCAGAGCCAGGATTTGAACCCATGACCTCTGACTCCAAAGCCCGGGCTGTTATTTAAGTGCTTGCAGTGTGCCAGACACTGCACTAAGCACTGGGGTACGAGCAAATTGGGTACAACAGAGGTGGTAGACATGAACCCTGCCCACAAGGACCTTACAGTCTAATAATAATAATAATAATAATTTTTGGTATTTGCTAAGGGAGAGCACTGTTTCTGTAGATATACCATTTAGAGAATTCTTTCTTTTCCCATTCATTCACTTGTATTTATTGAGCACTTACTGTGTGCAGAGCACTGTACTAAATGCTTGGAAAGTACAATTTGGCAACAAATAGAGACAATCCCTACCCAATAATGGGCTCATAGTCTAGAAGCGGTGATGGGCATGAACATGAGATCATACGAAGTTAGATAAAGGCATAAATAACTGATTCTTTTTTTTTTCCATAGAATTTGTTAAGCATTTGCTGTGTGCCAGGTATTGTACTAAGCCCTGGGGTGGATACAAGCAAATCGGGTTGGAACCAGTCCCTGCCCCACGTGGGGCTCACAGTCTCAATCCCCATTTACCTGATGAAGTAACTGAGCCCCAGAGAAGTGAAGTGACTTGCCTAAGGTCACACAGCCAGCAAGTGGTGCAGATGAGTCATGTCCGCAGGGTGACCTTAGGCAAGTCACTTTACTTCTCTGTACCTCAGTTTGGCATTCGAGGAGCGATGTGTGCGTGTTGGGTGGTGGCAGAAGAGTAGCAAGGTGAGGTAGGAGGGGGCAAGTTATTGAGTGCCTTAAAGCCGCTGGCAAGGAGTTTCTGTTTAATGTGAAGGGGGATGAGATAGCGTTTTTATTCCCCTCTAGACTACCTCATTTTGGCCAGGGAATAGGTCTACAAACTCAGTTATACTGTCATCTCACAAGACTTAGAACCGTGCTCTACACACAGTAAGCACTCAATAAATGCTATTGATTGATTGATTAATGAGATCAAGCGCTTAGAACAGCGCTTTGCACATAGTAAGCGCTTAACAAATGCCATTATTATTATCAAGGACAGCATTCTGGGATTCCTGCTTTGGACACCTCTCTTCTTTGTTGCTGCTGTTTTTCAGGCATGGGGCTTGTTGCTAAAATGATAATAATAATGATTGTGGTATTTAAGTACTTACTATGTGCCAGTCACTTTACCAAGCGCTGGAGGGGAAACACAAGCAAATCAGGTTGGACATAGTCCCTGTCCCACATGCGGCTCACAGTCTTAATCCCCATTTTGTTCTGTGGTAATTGAGGAACAGAGAAGTGAAGTGATTTGCCCAAAGTCGCAGAGCAGACAGTGGCGGAGCGAGGATTAGAACCCATGACCTTGGGATTCCCAGGCCTGTGCTCTATCCACTAAGCCGTGCTGCTTCTGAAGTTAACCAAACAAGTGCTCACTGTTGCTTGTGGTTAGTTACCTGGGTTATTAAGAATCATGGGCATTGACAGACACTAAGGGAATAATAATAATAAAAATAACAATAATAATTGTGGTATTGGTTAAGTGCTTACTATGTGTCAGGCACTTTACTAAGGCTGGGATGAATACAAGCAAATCGAGCTGGATATAGTCCCTGTCCCGTATGGGGCTCACAATCTCAATCCCCATTTTACAGATGAGGTAACCGAGGCCCAGAGAAGCCAAGTGACTCACCCAAGGTCCCACAGCAGATGAGTGGCAGAGCCGGAATTAAAACCCATGATCTTCTGACTCCTAGGACTGTGTTCTTTAGTTGGACTTCTCCGATGTGTCTGGTTTGTATTTGAGCTGCAGATGAGAAATGCACCCTGACTTATGTCTGTTTTTTCACAAAGAGTAGCACATCAGATTGGGGTTTATATCAGGTGGCAGGCAGTTTTATATTGCATTAATAATGCAGATACACGGCATTAAGGTCAAGAAGGAGCCAAAAAATATGTGGCAGATCATTACTGCATTTTTTATTAATAAATGGCAAGGGTGGTCGTGAAAAAAAAAAGCCATTTGAACAGCCATTATAAGTTCTGGAAAGGCCCGAGGCTGTTCCTGATAACCAAGTCTTGATGTTAAAAATGTGGCCATGAGATCAATCAGTTGTATATTCATTGAACGCCTACTATAGTAAGCGCTTGGAAGAGTAGAGTACCATAGAGGTGGTAGACATGAACTCTGCCCATAAGGAGTTTACAGTCTAATAATAATAATTTTTGGTATTTGCTAAAGGATAGCACTGATTCTGTAGATATGCCATTTAACGAATCCTTTTATTTTTCCGTTCATTCATTCAATTGTATTTATTGAGCACTTACTGTGTGCAGAGCACTGTATTAAACGCTTGAAGAGTACAATTTGGCAACAAATAGAGACAATCCCTATCCAGTAATGTGCTCAAAGTCTACAAGGAGGGGTGGGCATGAACATGAGACTATGTGAAGTTAGTGATCCCGTTGTTGGGTAGCGACTGTCTCTATATGTTGCCAACTTGTACTTCCCAAGCGCTTCGTAAAGTGCTCTGCACACAGTAAGTGCTCAATAAATACGATTGAATGAATAAAGGCATAAATAACTGATTCTTTTTTTTGTGTGGAATTTGTTAAGCGCTTGCTGTGTGCCAGGCACAGTACTAAGCCCTGGGGTGGATACAAGCAAATCGGGTTGGAACCAGTCCCAGTCCAACTTGGGGCTCAAAGTCTCAATCCCCATTTACCTGATGAGGGAACTGAGGCCCAGAGAAGTGAAGTGACTTACCCAAGGTCACACAGCAGACAAGTGGTGCAGACAAGAAAAGTAGAGAAGCAACATGGCTTAGAGGAAAGAGACTGGGTTTAGGAGTCGGAGATTGTGGATTTGAATCCCAACTCGCCACTTGTCAGCTGTGTGACTTTGGGCAAGTCACTTCACTTCTCTGTGCCTCCTCTGTAAAATGGGGACTAAGACTGTGAGCCCCACGTGGGACTATCTGATTACCTTGTATCTACCCCAGTGCTTGGCACATAGTAAGCACTTAACAAATACCATCATTATTATTAAGTGGTGGAGCTGGGATTAGAACTCATGACCTTCCGACTCCCAGGCCTGTGTTTTATTGGCTAAAGTGGGGAAAATTCTTGCTTCTAGGACTCCTTATGCTCCTATTCTTTAATTGAATGAGATCATTCTGAGAGCCTGCTGTGAGGAGACTATTCTAGATACCCATGGGAGAGTGCAGTACCAGTAAAAGTCATTTCTCTGGCCTCAAGGAGTTTAAGATTGAGGGATAGAGACAGACTCAAGAGTTTACAGATAGGAGGAGAAAACATTCAATGGGTAGCATTTTCTGAGCACTTACTGTGTGCAGAGAACTGCACTGAGTGCTTCATTCATTTAGTCATATTTATTGAGCGCTTACTGTGTGCAGAACACTGGACTAAGCACTTAGAAAGTACAAATCGGCAACTTATAGAGATGGTCCCTACTCAACAATGAGCTCACAGTCTAGAAGGGGGAGACAGACAACGAAACAAAACAAGTAGACAGGTGTCAATACCATCAGAATAGATAAATAGAATTATAGCTATAGATGCATCATTAATAAAATAGAGTAATAAATATGTACAAATATACACAAGTGCTGTGGGGAGGGGAAGGGAGTAGGGCAGAGGGAGGGAGGGGGGATGATGGAGAGGGGAGGAGGAGCAGAGTAAAAGTGGAGCTCAATCTGGGAAGGCCTCCTCGAGGAGGTGAGCTCTTGGGCTTTGAAGGGAGGAAGAGAGCTAGTTTGGTGGATGTGTGGAGGGAGGGCATTCCAGGCCTGGGGAAGGACGTGGGCCAGGGGTCAACTGCGGGAAAGGTGAGAATGAAGCCCAATGAAGAGGTTAGCAGTGGCAGAGGAGCTGAGGGTGCAGACTGGGCTGGAGAAGGAGAGAAGGGGGCGAGGTGATGGAGAGCTCTGAAGTCAATAGTGAGGAGATTTTTCTTGTTATGGAGGTTGACAGGCAACCTCTGGAGATTTTTGAGGAGGGGAGTGACATGCTCAGAGCTTTCAATAAGGCTTTGAAAGTGGGGAGAGTCGTTGTCTGTCGGATTTAAGGAGGGGAGGGCATTCCAGACCCAAGGCAGGATGTGGGCTAGGGGTTGGTGGCGAGACAGTGAGATGGAGGGACAGTGAGAAGGTTGGCTTTAGAGGAGCAAAGTGTGCAAGCTGGGTTGTAGAAAGAGAGAAGTGAAGTGAGGTAATAGGGGGCAAGGTGATGGACTGCTTTCTGTAATTTATTTATTTCTATTATTGTCTATTTCCCCCCCTCCCACCCCCCAGACTCTAAGCATGTCATGGGCAGGGAATGTGCCTGGTATATTGTTCTATTTTCCTCTCCCAAACATTCAATACAGTGCTCTGCACACAATAATCACTCAATAAATCCAATTGAATGAATGAATAATGGGCAGTGGCAAATGAAATCATCAAAGCCAAACTCCCTTGAATTAGAACATCATTCTTCAGAGGGGAGAGGCACTCCACCAAAATGTAAACACCATTCGTGGTCTCCCTTCCAACCCTTTCGGGTGATTTGCCATCTGAGGGCTGGCATCTGTCAACCTCACAGATCTCCCTTTGCCCCAAAAGTCGCCTTGACTCTGTCCTTCCCTTCCTCAACTTTGCGTTCAGAAATCAGTTCACTGGCCCCAGTTCTGGCGAAAACCTCTCACAAGTAGAAATGCTGAGGGGGAATAGCGCCAAATACGTTCTTTTGTATTTGCTGGGGGAGAGAGAGGGGAAGGGGGATGGGGTGTCTGCTTTTGTGAGTGTGTGTGTGTACACACGTGCCCAGGACAGCAAGTCCCATTCAAGATGTGACCTTCCGGGGTCAGGCCTTGTCTTCATTACCCTGTGAAGCAGCTGTGACCGATTGCTCGGAGGCAGAGGGAAGGGAGGGCCTCCTAGCTCGGCTTTGATGAAATTAGGGCTGGGTAGCAGGTGGCTTCCTCTGAGTAATAATAGTGGGCATGTGCATCTGGGCAGGGGTGCCAAGGAGGCTGAGGAGAATTGGATTGGGGAACCCTTAGGGGACAGTGGGAGGGGCCTTTTGGCATGTCCCATATGGGCTGATTAAGCAGAGACTGGCTAAATGAACGTTGGCTGCTAATCCCCTTGGAATTGGTCAGGACGAGTAATCTCCATCTCCCCTAAAGAGCTGCGGTTCACCTGCCCCCCTCGTGAACGCTCGATTTATGATGGGCCCATTTTGGTGAGGAGGGGGAAGGGATATCAGCTAAAATGGTAGGATGGGTTTCTCAACTAGCGCATCTCATCTGTTCCCCTGGCTTAAGGCAGCAGGGCTCTGTAAACCCCCGCAAGAAAGAGAGAGGGAAGTCTTTGTTTTTGGAAGAATATCTTCAGAGGAGAAATTTTTCCCACCTCCTCTGGTGTAGCCTGTTTGATTTCACTTCATAGCCCAGTGTCTATAATAATAATAGTTACAATAATCATTCATTCATTCAATCGTATTTATTGAGCACTTACTGTGTGCAGAGCACTGTACTAAGCGCTTGGGACGTACAAGTTGGCAACATATAGAGACAGTCCCTACCCAACAATGGGCTCACAGTCTAGAAGGGGGAGACAGACAACAAAACATTTACGAGAGTGCTCGGTAAATATGACGTTTTGATGGATTTATGAAAGCGTTCAGTAAATAGGCTGATTTTAGGGATTTATGAGACCGCTCAGTAAATAGGCTGATTTAAAAAAGTTACGAAAGTGCCCAGTCATTACGGTTTTAGGGATTTACGAGCGCTCAGTAAATAGGACAATTTGACAGATTTCCGAAAGCGTTCAGTAAACAGGAGGATCTTACGGATTTAGGAGCGCTCAGTAAATAGCTGATTTCACAGAGCACTGTGCTAAGTGCTTGGAAAGCCACTTAACTTCTCTGTGCCTCAGTAATCATGATACTCATTAAGTGCTTACTATGTGCCAAGCCCTGTTCTAACCCCTGGGGTTTATACAAGTTAATCAGGTTGGACACAGTCCCTGTCCCACATGGGGCTCACACTCTTGATTCCCATTTTACAGATGAGGTAACTGAGACACAGAGAAGTTGACCAAAGTTACAGCAAACATGTGGCAGAGCCGGGATTAGAGCTCAGGTTCTTCTGACTCCCAGTGATCTTTCCACTAGGTCACCCTGCTTCCCTAATGATTATAGTATATATCAAGTCCTTACTACATGACAAGCTCTGTACTAAGTGCTGGGGTAGATACAAGAGAATTAGGTTGGACACAGTCCTGATCCCACGAGGGCCTCACAGTCTAAATAATGATAATGATGATGATAATAATATAGTATTTGTTAAGTCCTTTGTAGTGTTAAGCGCTGTTATGATGATGGTATTTGTTATGTGCTTACTATGTGCCAAGCACTGTTCTAAACATAGGGGTAGATTACAAGGTAATCGGGTTGTCCCACATGGGGTTCACAGTCTTCATCCCCATTTTACAGATGAGGTAACTGAGGCACAGAGAAGTGAAGTGGCTTGCCTGAGGCCACCCTGGGGTAATTATCAGCTAATCAAATCGGACAGCCCTACCCCACTCAGGCCTCACAATCCAAGAAGGAGGAAGAACAGGTATTAAATCCCATTTTATAGCTAAGGTAACTGAGGCACAGAGAATTTAAATGGCTTGGCTGAGGTCACGGAGCAGGCACATGAAGGAGCCGGGATAAGAACCCAGGTCCTCTGATTCCCAGCTCTGCACACAATAAATGCTCAATATATACAATTGAATGAATCAGTGGACTAGTCTCAGGGAAACCCTAAAGGAGGCTGGAATTCATCCCCCTCATGAGTCAATTACTGGCTTACCCAACTCAAGAACATCATTTTTTGTTGTTTTTTTTTGACGTTTCCTTTTTCATTTTTCATCCTGTCTATAATCGTACCTCGATATTGGTCATTTCAAGGAAATGTTTAGTCACTCTAGTCTCAGAATTTCCAAAGATAATGATCTACAAAGCGAGGGAATCATTATAAATGAGCCTATATATTGCTTGAGAGTAATATCTTACAGTAGTTGAAATGAGTTGGTTTACTAATGGGAATTCAAAGTACCATTCCCTAAGTATCACAAGGAGTTCAGCCTGACTCAGACACCCACAGTTACTTTCAGGAGGCTAGAATGTTGAGGAGAAAATAGCAAGCTTTAATGGACAAAATCTGTTATTCTCTTATAGGAAAGACATTGCAGTGAACAAATTATATCAAATGTTTACCGATTCTTTCTCTTTCTACACATCCTCTCTGTTATAGAATCCAGCAATCTTGGATTCATCTTTGACTTTTTGCTATCATGTAACCGTTTCATTCACTCTTTGGTCAAATTCTCACTCCACAATATTTCTTGGGCGTTATCTCTTCTGAAGGGTCTACCAACTCTATCGTTTTTCATTCATTTATTCAATCAGATTTATTGAGCGCTTACGGTGCGCAGAGCACTGTACTAAGGGCTTGGAAAGTACAAGTTGGCAACATATAGAGACGGTCCCTACTCAACAGCAGGCTCACAATCTAGAAGGGGGAGACAACAAAACAAAACACAGAATTTAGCATACAGTATGCACTTATAAATACCACTGATTGATATTCCTGCCAACATTTTGAACTTATTCTGTTCAAAACAGAGTCATTATCTTCCCACCCAAACCCTGTACTCCCTCTGACTTTCCCATCACTGTAGACAGCACCACCGCCTCCCTACCTCCCAAGCTTGGAACCTTGGTATTATCCTTGACTCATCTCTCTCATTCAACACACAAATTCAATCTATCACTAAATCCTGCAGGTTCAACCCTTGCAACATAGCTAAATTCTGCCCTTTTCTCTCCCTCCAAACTGCTACCACACTGCTGCTGCTGCTTAGAGAAGCAGCGTGGCATAGTGGAAAGAGCATGGCCTTGGGAGTCAGAAGTCATGGGTTCTAATCCCAGCTCCCCCACCTGTCTGCTGTGTGACCTTGGACAAGTCACTTAACTTCTCTGAGCCTGTTACCTCATCTGTAAAATGGGGATTAAGACTGTGAGCCCCACTTGGGACAACGTGATCACCTTGTACCTCCCCCCAGCGCTTTGAACAGTGCTTTGCACATCGTAAGCACTTAACAAATGCCATTATTATTATTATCATTATTATTATTACCTTGTTAATCCAAGCACTTGTTCTATCCCAACTTGATAATTTCATCAGCCTCCTTGCTGACTCCCTCTTGTCTCTCCCCATTCCAGTCCCTACTTCCTTCTTCTGCTTGGATCATTTTACTACAAAAACGTTCAGTCTACATTTCCCCACCCTTCAGGAATCTCCAGTGGTTTCCTATCCACCTCACCATCAGACAGAAACTCCTTATCATTGGCTTTAAAGAGCCCAGTCACCTTGCCCCCTCCTTTTAATCCTCACTGCTCTCCTACTACCACCCAGCATGTTCTCTTCACTCCTTTCACACCAACCCGCTCGCCATACCTCAATCTTGTACATCTTATTGCCAACTTCTCACCCATATCCTGCCTCTGGCCAGGGAGTTCCACCTCCCTCCCCCTTCATATCCGACAGATGACCATTCTCCCCACCTTCAGAGTCTTATTAAAATCACGTCTCCTCCAAGAGACCTTCCCCAACTAAACCCTCATTTCCTTTCCCTTTTATGTCACCTTTGCACTTGGATTTGTACCCTTTATTAACCCCACAGCCCTTAAGTGAATATCCATAATTTATTTTCGTATCTGTCTCCCCTTCCAGACTGTAAACTCCTTGTGGACAGGGAAAGTGTCTAACAACTTTGCTATATTGTTCTCTCCTAAGTGTTTAGTACAGGGCTCTGTGCACAAGCACTCAATAAATGCAATTGACTGGTTGATTGAGTTTCTCTTTATCACCTGGCTCAAATTCTTGTCCTCTCTCTCTCTCTTTCTCTCTCTCTCTCTCTCCCCCTCTCCCCCGACCACCCCCATCTCTTTGGTCTTCTTGTGTGAAGTCTCTGTCTACTCTTCACTACCAGGGTGATCTTCCTAAAGCAGCATGGCCAATGAAAAGTTCATGGGTCTCAGAGTCAGAGGACCTGGTTTTTACAGCCTGCCAAAAACTCGCCCCCTCCCTTCTCTCCCTGACCGCCATCTTCAACCGTTTGTTCTCCAGTGGCTTCTTCCCCACTGCTTTCAAACATGGTCATGTCTCTCTTATCCTAAAATACCCCTCCCTTGACTCCATGACGCCTTCCAGTTATAGCCCCATCTCCATTCTCCATTCATTCTCATTCTCTTTCACAGGCTCCTCCTCCGCCTCCCACCCCCTAACTGTGGGGATCCCTCAAGGTTCAGTTCCGGATCCCCTTCTGTTCAGATGATTCCAAATCTATATCTTCAGCCCTGATGTCTCTCCTCCTCTGCAGTCTGAGCTCCTCCTACCTTCTGGATGGCTCTACTTGGATGTCCCACCACCATCTCAAACTTAACATGTCTGAAATGGAACTTATCTTCCCAACCAAACCCAGTCCTCCCCCTGACTTTCCCGTCACTGTAGACGACCATCACTATCCTCCATCTTACCCACCCTTGGTGTTATCCTCGACTCATCTCTCTCATTCAACCCACATATTCGATCTGTTACCAAATCCCATCAGTTCAATCTTCACAACACTGGTAAAATCCTCCCGTTTCTCTCCCTCCGAACTGCTACCGCCAGTAATCAAAGCACTTATCCCTTCCTGACTTGATTACTGTGTCAGCCTCCTTGCTCACTTCCCTGCATCCTGTCTCCCAATTCAATCCATACTTCACTCTGCTGCCTGGATGATTTTTCTACAAAAGCATTCAGCCCATCTTTCACCACTCAGAAACTTCCAGTGGTTGTCCATCTACCTTTGCATCAAATCGAGACACCTTACCCCAGGCTTTAAAGAACTCAATCACCTTGCCCTCTTCCCACCTCGCTTCTCTGATCTCCTACGGCAGCCCAGCCTGCACACTTTACTCCTTCAAAGCCAGGAAGGGAAGCAGCATGGCCCAGTGGATAGAGCACGGTCTTGGGGGTCAGAAGGACCTGGGTCCCAGCCCCACAGCATTTATGTACATGTCTATAATTTACTTATATAAATGTCTGTCTCCCCCTCCAGACTGTAAGCTCGTTGTTGGAAGGGAATGTGTTTGTTTATTATTATATTGTACTCTTCCAAGCTCTGTATATAATAAGCGTTCAATAAATACGATTGGATGAATGGACAAATAATCCTGGCTCCACCGCCTTAGGCAGGTCACTTAACTTCTCTGAGCCTTGGTTACCTTACATGTAAAATGGGGATTCATTCATTCAGTCAGTCATATTTATTGAGTGCTTACTGTGTGCAAAGCACTGTACTAAGCGCTTGGGAAGTACAAGTTGGCAACATATACAGTCCCTACTCAACAACGGGCTCACAGTCTAGAAGGGGGAGACAGACAACAAAACAAAACATGTGGACAGGTGTCAAGTGGTCAGAGCAAATAGAATTAAAGCTGAATTAAAGAATAAGATTGAGACTGTAAACACTGAGTGGGACATAGACTGTGTCCAAACTAAAAGCAGCGTGGGGATGAAGAATCTGAGCCCCACGTGGGACAACCTGATCACCTTGTATCCTCCTGAGTGCTTAGAACAGAGCTTTGCACAAAGTAAGCGCTTAACAAATACCATCATCACCATCATCATCATCTATTCCTGACCTTAGTTCAGTGCCTGGCACATGGTAAGTGCTTAACAATTGCCATTAAAAAAAAAACAAGTAAACAAACAAAAAAAACTATGCACCTTACCTTGTTCTCATCTGCCTCGTGGCTGATGTCTTGCTCTATTGCTCCTGCCTTTGGCCTGGCACACCCTCCCTCTTCATATCCTACAGACGACCACTCTCCCACCTTCAAAGCCTTCTTGAAAACACATCTCCCCGAGAAGGTCTTCCCTGAATAAACCCTCATTTCCTCTTCTCCGATTCCCTCCAGTGTAGCTTTTGCACTTGGTTCTCACATGCTGTTTTTCACCCCCATCTCAACCCCACAGCACTTATGTCCATATCTGTAATTTATTTATTATATTCGTGTCTATCTCCCCCTCTAATAATAATTATTATGATAATGATAATGACATTTGTTTAGCGCTTGCTATGTGCCAAGCACTGTTCTAAGCACTGGGGTAGATACACGGTAATCAGGTTGTCCCACGTGGGCCTCACAGTCTCAATCCCCATTTTACAGATGAGGTAACTGAGGCACAGAGAAGTTAAATGTCTTGTCCAAAGTCGCATAGCTGATGAGTGGTGGAGCCGGGATTAGAACCCATGACCTCTGACTTCGAAGACCAGGCTCTTTCCACTAAGCCACGCTGCTTCTCTAGACTGTAAGCTCGCAGTAAGCAGGGAACATGTCTACCAACTATGTTACACTGCACTCTCCCAAGCTTAGTATAGTGCTCTGCCCACAGTAAGCACTCAATAAATACGAGTGATTGACTGTTGGATTAGTAATGAGAAGCAGTGTGGCTCAATGGAAATAGCACAGGCTTTGGAGTCAGAGGTCATGGGTTCAAATCCCAGCTCTGCCAGTTGTCAGCTGTGTGACTTCGGGCAAGTCACTTAACTTCCCTGTGCCTCAGTTACCTCATCTGTAAAATGGGGATTAAGACTGCGAGCCCCCCGTAGGAAAACCTGATCACCTTGGACCCTCCCCAGCACTTAGAACAGTGCTTTGCACATAGTAAGTGCTTAGTAAATGCCACCATTATTATTACTGAGCATTTTCAGTGTGTAGAGTCCTGAACTAAGTGCATTATAGTGAAGCTAAAATAAACTGACAAGTGCAAATGCAATGACTAAAGCAAATGTGCTATCTTATGGGTGTTTCCTGGGGACTTCCACTGAAAGGCCATCTTCCTAGTGGAAAAAAGGCTGAAAGTGAAAAGTTTCAAATGAGCTATTATTAGTACTGAAGTTTAAAACTTGAGGAGAAGAATTCTCGAGCTTCCAGCAGCTTGAAAGCCAATCCAGTCTCAGTTGAATGCCATCCTGGGCTGCCAGTGAGAGGCAGTTAAAGATATTAAGAGTCCAAATGAGGAAAAAGATTAGTCACCCAGGGACAGAGGAGACGAAGCAGAAGATTCACAGTTAGGCTGGGGAAGCACCAAGTATTCTTGAGTGAATTAAGTTTGTTAAGCCTTGGGGAAGCAGCGTGGCTCAGTGGAAAGAGCACAGGCTTTGGAATCAGAGGTCATGGGTTCAAATCCCAGCTCTGCCAATTGTCAGCTGTGTGACTTTGGGCAAGTCACTTCACTTCTCTGTGCCTCAGTTCCCTCATCTGTAAAATGGGGTTGAAGACTGAGCGCCCCCGTGGGACAACCTGATCACCTTGTAACCTCCCCAGCGCTTAGAACAGTGCTTTGCACATAGTAAGCGCTTAATAAATGCCATCATTATTATTAAGCCAGTGGAAGCAGCTAGAACACTTTATTCTCTAGCCAAGTATCACAAAGGACATTTGGAGCCATTTTCAATTGTCTATCAATCAGTGGTATTTATTGAGCACTTACTGTGTGTAGTGCCCTGTACTAAGCACTTGGGGAACTACCATATAATAATATGAGAGGCTTTAAGGTATTCATTCACCTTTCCCCCTCTTACCTCACCTCGCTACTCTACTACTACTACTACTACTACTACTACAACCCAGCCTGTACACTTTGTTCCTCTAATGCCAGGCTTCTCCCTGTACCTCCATCTCATCTGTCTCACTGAGGACCTCTCGTCAATGTCCTGCCTCTTGCCTGGAATGCCCTCCTTCTTCATATCTGACAGACAATTACTCTCCTCACCATCAAAGCCTTATTGAAGGCACATCTCCTCCAAGAGACCTCCTTGGACTATTCCCTTTTTTCCTTTTCTTCAACATCCTTCTGAGTTGCCCTGACTTTCCTTTATTCGTCCCCCCTCCCCCAGCCCCAAAGCACTTGTGTATGTATCTGTGATTTATTTATTTCTATTAATGTCTGTCTCCCCCTGTAGACTCTAAGCTCGCTGTGGGCAGGAAATGTATCTGTTTAAATTGCAGTCCCCCAAGCACTTAGTACAGTGCTCTGCATTCATTCATTCAATCATATTTATTGAGCACTTACTGTGTGCAGAGCACTGTACTAAGCACTTGGGAAGTACAAGTTGGCAACATCTAGAGATGGTCCCTGCCCAACAGCGGGCTCACAGTCTAGAAGGGGGACAGAAAACAAAACATATTAATAAAATAAATAGAATACATATGTACAAATAACACACAATAAAGGGTGAATAAATATGATATCCTGACTGATTAGAAACATTCCCTGCCCACAAAGACCTTTTCACTGTGCATTTATTAGAGGAAAATAGTAATGTAGAAATAGCAAAGGCCTGATATCACCTCCCTCAGGGATGGGCACAAATTTTTTTTTTAATGGTATGTGCTAAGCGCTTATTATGTGCCAGGAGCTGTTCTAAGCGCTGAGGTAGATACAAAGTAATCAGGTTGGACACAGTCCCTGTCCCCAGTGGGGCTCAGAGTCTTAATCCCCATATTATAGATGAAGTAACAGAGGCCCAGAGAAGTGAAGCGACCTGCCCAAGGTGACGCAGCAGACAAGTGGCAGAATGGGGATTAGAACTCAGGTCCTTGTGACTCCCAAGCCTGTGCTCCATCCACTAGGCAATCCTGCTTCTTTCAGTCTGATTCCCTAAAGATTGGGCCAGCTAATGTTCCCCATCTGCTGGGAAAATGAACCATCAGCAGGGAGAGAATGGAGATGTTGACTGTTCATTGCACCCTAACCCTAGGGTTTTTTTATGTTGTCAAACACTTCCTGTGTGGTAGACCCTGCACTAAGCACTGTGGTAGATATAAAATGATCAGGTTGGACACAGTCCATGTCCCACGTGACCCTCACAGTCTTAATCCCCATTTTAATCCCCCCTTTTCCTCTGCTCCCCCTCCTCTCCCCATCGCCCCGACTCACTCCCCTTGCTCTACCCTCCACCCCACAGCACTTGTGCATATATGTATGTATTTATAATTCTATTTATATTAATGATGTGTAGATATCTATAATTTTATGTATTTATACTGATGCTATTGATGCCTGTCTACTTGTTTTGATGTCTGTCTCCCCCGCTTCTAGACTGTGAGCCTGTTGTGAGCAGGGATTGTCTCTAGTTGTTGCTGAACTGTACTTTCAGCAGGTTCCGGTGGGGCAACCTGATCACCTTGTATCCCCCCCAGTGCTTAGAACAGTGCTTTGCACATAGTAAGCGCCTAATAAATGCCATTATTATTATTATTATTATTTCCAAGCGCTCGGTACAGTGCTCTGCACACAGTAAGTGCTCAATAGATATGATTGAATGAATGAATGAATGAATGAATGAATGAAAATGTAGGGCAAGGCTATCTACGAGGCAACTGGATCATTAAAAAGGCATAACGTGGAAGGAGAACCCATGGATTGGAACTCGATGTCTGCAGTTTTGGGGTCCCTGCTAATTGGGGGACTTGCATTTCTCTGGTATGATAAGGCCATTAATAATAATAATAATAATAACATTTTATTATCTATTATTATTAATAACAGCACCATTATTATTATTGGTACTTGTGAAGCCATTACTAGGTTCCAAGCACTATTGTTAGAGCTGGGGTAGTTACAAGATAATCAGGTTGGACACAGCCCCTGTCCCATGTGGGGCTCACACTTTTAATCCCCATTTTACAGATGAGGTAACTGAGGTCCAGAGAAGTGAAGTGACTTGCCCAGGGTCACACAGCAGATGTGTGGTGGAGCCGGGATTCGAATCCAGGTCCTTCTGACTCTGAAGCCCGTGCTCATTCATTAAGCCAAGTTGCTTCTTGAGCCATGAAGCAAGGCCCTACTGAGAGCTCACCTCCTCCAGGAGGCCTTCCCAGACTGAGCCCCTTCCTTCCTCTCCCCCTCATCCCCCTCTCCATCCCCCCATCTTACCTCCTTCCCTTCCCCGCAGCACCTGTATATATGTATATATGTTTGTACATATTTATTACTCTATTTATTTATTTATTTATTTATTTAACTTGTACATATCTATTCTATTTATTTTATTTTGTTAGTATGTTTGGTTTTGTCTCCCCCTTTTAGACTGTGAGCCAACTGTTGGGTAGGGACTGTCTCTATATGTTGCCAATTTGTACTTCCCAAGCGCTTAGTACAGTGCTCTGCACACAGTAAGCTCTCAATAAATACGATTGATGATGATGATGATGATTAAGCTGCTGTAGACGACTGAGTCAGAGCACATTGTGTTCTCTTGAAAAATATCTGGTTTCTCTTGTCTGACGAGCAGACCATGGGAGAGCTCAGTGCTTTGAAGAACGAAAGTCCATTTGACCCAGGGAAAGTGCTACCCATCCTTAGCAATGATACCTGGTATACCAAGCCATCTAGCACAGCTCAATAATAATAATTATAACAACAATACTAATTATGGTGCTTGTTAAGGGCTTACTAGATGCCAATCACTGTTCTAAATGCTGGTATAGGTACAATTTAATCAGGTTGGACATAGTCCCCGTCATTTATTCATTTATTCATATTTATTGAGTGTTTACTGAGAGTGCAACACAAAAATAAAGTCACATTCCCTGCCCACAATGAGTTGACAGTCTAGAGACAAGCTTCCAGTCTGGAGACAAGTTTACAGTCTAATCTACAGTCTCCCATGGGGCGCACGCTCTTAATCCCCATTTTGCAGATGAGGTAACTGAGGCCTAGAGAAGTTAAGTGACTTACCCAAGGTCACACAGCAGATACATGGCAGAGCGGGGGATTAGAACCCAGGCCCACAGTCTATCCTCTAAGCCATGCAGCTTCTCCTACAAAGGCATGCTGCATCTTCTACTCATCCTGCTCCACTGATCAGATACCATCATCATCATCATCATCATCATATTATTATTATTATTATAATTATTATTATGGCCCTGTGGTTAATCAATCAGTGTTACTGTGTGCAGTGTGCCAAATTGTACTTTCCAAGCACTTAGTACAGTGCTCTGCACACAGTAAGCACTCAATAAATATGCCTGATTGATTACTGCTACTAATAATGACTGTGGTATTTGTGTTTTTTGTGTGCTAAGCATGGGGTACATATGACATGAGCAGATTGGACATAGTCCCTGCCCCATATGGGCTCCCAGTCTGAGAAGGAAGAATGGGTGTTGTATCCGAGAACAGCGTGGAGAAGCAGCGTGGCTCAGTGGAAAGAACACGGGCTTTGGAGTCATGGGTTCAAATCCTGGCTATGCCAATTGTCAGCTGTGTGACTTTGCCCAAGTCACTTAACTTCTCCGTGCCTCAGTTCCCTCATCTGTAAAATGGGGATTAAGACTGTGAGCCCCACGTGGGACAACCTGATCACCTGTACCCCCCAGCACTTAGAACAGTGCTTTGCACATAGTAAGTGCTTAACAAATACCATCATTATTATTACTATTATTATTATTATCCCCATTTTACAGATGAGGAAACCTAGGCACAGAGAAATGAATTGACTTGCCCAAGGTCACTCAGCAGGTAGATGACAGAGACAGGATTAGAACCCAGGACTCCTGTCTCCTGGGCCAGCACTCCTTCCACTGGGCCAGCACTCTTTCCACTGGGCAACCTTGCTTCTCTCGGTAGTGGTAAAGGTATTTGTTTAGTATCTTGAACTGCAGAAGCAGTGTGACCTAATGGATAGAGCATAGGCTTGGGAGTCAGAAGGACCTGGGTTCTAATCCCAGCCCTGCCACTTGTCTGGTGTCTTAAAATGTCTAAAACAACTTCTTATTTTCCCACCCCAAACCCTGTCCTCCCTCTGACTTTTCCATCACTGTAGATGGCACCACCATCTTCCCTCCTCACAAGCCCACAATTTAGGCATTGTCCTTGATTCCTCACTATCATTCAACCCACATATAATAATAATAATAATAATGATGATGGCATTTGTTAAGCGCTTACTATGTGCAAAGCACTGTTCTAAGCACTGGGGAGGATACAAGGTGATCAGGTTGTCCCACGTGGGGCTCACAGTCTTAATCCCCTTTTTACAGATGAGGTAACTGAGGTACAGAGAAGTTAAGTGACTTGCCCAAATTTACACAGCTGACAAGTGGCAGAACCGGGATTAGAACCCACGACCTCTGACTCCCAAGCCTGGGATCTTTCCACTGAGCCATGCTGCTTCTCTATTCAATCCAGCACTAAATTCTTTCAGTCCGATGTTCAAAACACGGCAAAAATTCTCCCTTTCCTTTCCATCCAACCATCTGTCATTTTAATCCAATCTTATCCCAGCCCTTCTTGATTACTGTATCAGCCTCCTCACCGACCTCCCTGCTTCTTGTCTCTTCCCACTCCACTCTATACTCTGCTGGCTGGATCATTTTTCTACAGAAATGTTCAGGCCATTTTTATCTACTCTTTAAGTCACTCCAGTGATTGCCCATCCACCTCCGCATCAAACAGAAACTCCTCACCTTTAACTTTAAAGCAGTCAATCAACTTGCCCCCTCCTACCTCACCTTGCCATTCTCCAACGACAACTCAGCTCACATACTTAGCTCCTCTATTTTCAACCTCTCAGGGTACCTAGATCTCGCCTATCTCTCACTGACTTCTCATCCTCCCTCTAGATTGGTGTGCCCTCCTTCCTCATGTCCTACAGGCAATGACTCTCCCCCACTTCAAAACCTTATTGAAGGCCCACCTCCTCCAAGTGGCCTTCCCTGACTAAGCCCTCCTTTCCTCTTCTCCCATCCCTTCTGCATTGCCCTGTCGTGCTCCCTTTATTCACTCCCCCCCCAGCCCCACACCACTTATGTCCATATCTGTCAATTATTTAATTCTATTAATGTCTGTCTTCCCCTCCAGACTGTAAGCTCGTTGTGGGCAGAAAGTGTGTCAGCTTATTGTTTGTCCCAAGGGCTTAGTACAGTTCTCTGCACACAGTAAGCGCTCAATAAATACAACTGACACAGTGGTTGACTGACTAGATAAACAACTAACCTTTCCTAAAGGAGATCGGTTTATAGATGTGACTTCTTTGGGAAGCTTCCGATGTTCTCTTTCTTTCCAGTGAAAAGTTTAGCATTTGACTCTTTTGAGACAGGTAATGAAAGATCAATGTGATCTACTGAAGAAGAAGGAGTGAGGAATATCTCTGTATGGTAGGCCTCAAAAGAAGATTTCTTTGGCAGAAATTAGTAATGTACCTTAGCCTTCTGTCAAATAGGTTGAGGCTAGAGATCATTCTGAAGTACAAATGGTAAGGTGGATTTTACCTCTATAGGCAATGAAATCATCGATATTCCATGGGTGTTTTCTTCTCTTTAACAGAACAACACCGCCTCATTTTCCCCCTAACAGTTAAACGGCATCCTTAATTATATCACTGCTCCAGCTACAAGCACACCACTTGACATCACATAAATCTGATTCTAAATTGGTTTGTAGCTGAATGTGCAAAGGATCAATAGAATCATTTACGCTGACTCCCTGTCCCGTTACTGAAAAACGTGCCTGAACATGCAAAGGATGAGATTATCAGATTTGATTCACAAACCCTCAGCTGTTTCACAAACAGCAGTGCACCTGGAATGCAGGGTATAGCAAATGAAGAATTAAATTAGAGCTCTGGTTGAATCTGCCACTACCATCCTTGCTTAATCTTCAGCAGAAACAGATGGCATATTGGGTTCCACTGCCATTAATAATATCAACTCTGCGTTAGCTCCAAATTTACTTTCAGGGTTTGCCTGCGTCCTCCTACGAAACGAACAGCGAAACCCCAAAATGCGCCTTCCCGAAGCCGCGACATCTATAGAAATCCCTTCGTGAAACGTTACGGTGGAAAAGAATTAGCTGAAGGATGATCACTTTTAAGATTCAATTCAAAATGATTTGAAGGAAAATTGATTGGGGGAATGGCTTGTTTGTAAAACTGATTCAGGATTTATTTTCCTGGTGATCGTTATTATGATACACGGCCAGACCTCCCTGGAGAATAAATGAATCTCAACATGGTGAATGACAGCCAAACTGCTTTGTGGGTTTTCTGTGAAATACTTAGCCAACTGGGGGTTTGTTGTGGGGAGGGGTCTGGAGTGTAACCATCCCCTTCCCCCCCTGCAGAAGAGTAGACTGTTCCCCATTTACATCACCCCCAAATTGTCTCTGGGTAATTTCATTTGGAAGCCAGAATGTAGAGCAAATGAACATATTGAGAGACTTCAGTGTCGACCCAAGTGTGTCAATAGTTGTGTCTTTGCCAGCTTTGTCTTGGCTGTGTCCCCAGGAGGTGTTTGAAACACTTTTTATATATTCAGACACTTCCCCCCTTCCCCCCCTTGTGAATTTCACTATCTGCAGTGTTTTCTTCTGGTATGAAGGATAATTTAGGGCAAATGAGGTCAATCCATCCATTAATCAATCGTACTGATTGAGCGCCTAATGTGTGCAGAGAGCACTGTATCAAGCCAGTAAGTCAGTGGTATTTATTGAGTACTCATTGTGTACAAAGCACTGTACTAAGTATTTGGGACTACAATATTACAACAAACAGACACATTTCCTGCCCACACTACTTGGGAGAGTACAATATACCAGACCTATTCCCTGTCCACATCCAGTTTAGTCTAGAGGGGGAGACAGATATTAAGCCAAATAAATAAATTACAGCTATGTCCATAAATGCTGTGGGGCTGGGAGAGGGGATGAATAAAGGGAGCAAGTCAGGGTGACGCAGAACGGAGTGGGAGAAAAGCCATGACACTGAACAGCTCCATGTTTTAAGTGACCCCTTCCACCTCCCTGTGATGTGCAGTGGGGTGATTTCATCAAGCCGGGACCGAATGATATTCATTCATTCATTCAATCATATTGATTGAGAGCTTACTGTGGGCAGAACATTGTACTGAGAACTTGGGAGAGTATAATTCAACAAAAACACATTCCCTGCCCATAATGAACTTATATTCTCGAGGGAAAGACTCTATCTTTAAAGGAATGTTTTGCCAAGGGCGAAATGGCAATTTCCAGGATTGAACTCTGGATCTCCCACCTCTCTCCCCTCCACTGAGTCAAGATCCATTCTTGTCTGGTTTGGTGCTCAATCACTCAAAGCTCTCAATCCCCTTGCCCCCCTCCTACCTCATCTAGCTCCTCTCTTACCTCAACTCATCCCCTACACTGTATTCCTCTAATTCCATCCTTTTTCTCACTGGACCTCCTTCTCATCTATCTTGCCTCTGACCTCTTGCCCACATCCTGGAATGCCCCCCACCACTTTTCACAACTTCATCCCTTCAAAGCCTTATTGAAGGCCCATCTCCTCCAAGAGGCCTTCCGTGACTAAGCCCTCGTTTTCTCTTCTCCTTCTCCCTACTGCATCACCCTGACTGGCTCCCTTTATGAATTCCCCTCCCAGCCCCACAGCCCTTATGTCCATATCTTTATATTAATGTCTCTCTCTCTCTCTCTCTAGAGTGTAAGCTTGCTGTGGGCAGGGATTGTGTCTGTTTTATTGTATTGTACTCTCCCAAGCACTTAGTACAGCTCTCTGCACACAGTAAATATGATTGACTGACTGACTGCATCACCTAAGCAATCAAGAGGCAGGACGGAGGTGAGATAGAGAAGCAGTATGGCTCAGTGGAAAGAGCACGGGCTTGGGAGTCAAAGGTCATGGGCTCACATCCCGGCTCCGCTGCTTGTCAGCTGTGTGACTTTGGGCAAGTCACTTACTTTCTCTGTGCCTCAGTTACCTCATCTGTAAAATGGGGATTAAGATCGTGAGCCCCACGTGGGACAACTTGATCACCTTGTATACTCTCCAGCGCTTAGAACAGTGTTTTGCACATAGTAAGCGCTTAACAAATACCAAAATTATTATTATGATTAATCAGGGAAGGACTAATAAGCAACATGGCCTAGTGGAAATAACTCAGTCCTAGGAGTCAGAGGACCTGGTTTTAATCCTGGCTCTTCCTTTCTCCTGCTGTGTGACCTTGGGCATATCACTTAACTTCTCTGGGTCTATCTAAATCTACAAAATGGTGAGTTAATCCTGTTCTCCCACCCATTTAAACTGCGAGCCCCTTATGGGTCAGGAACTGTGTTTGATCTGAATAATGTCTATCTACCCCTGTGCTTAGAAATGCAACCATTATGATCGTTAATCAATCAGTCAATTGTATTTATTGAATGCTTTCTGTGTGCAGAGCATTGTACTAAGCGACTGGGAAAGTACAATTTAACAATAAAGAGATACATTCCCTGCCCACAGTGAGCTTACAGTCCACTAGAGATGGGAAGAGCAATGAGTGGGGAGGGCATTGAGTAAGAGGAGAATGGAGAAAAACAAGCCGGACCTTATGCGTCCTTAGTTTATATATCAAAAAACATATTTTTGAAGGAAAATCAGGCTCTTAAATAGCACTTAGTTTCAGATGCAGAATGATAATGATGCTATTTATGAACTTATTGCTTTTATGAGTAGAACATTAATAAGGAGAATAGCTTGAATATCAAAGATCTCAGGGGTCCTGTAGGGATTGAATGTTGACGAAATAATAGGCTATCTTTCCTGGAAATCAATGAGAAGAATTTACGTTTTTCAGCAAGGAAGATTTTATTTGATTCCTTTCGTGATAAATTGATTTTCTTGGTTCTGAGATGGATCATTTACATATTGGGTCATAAAATTTCAAGGCAGACATCCAAAGTGAAGTCTCTTAGTAAAAATTTTAAATAAGATTGAATGGTTCTTATGCCACGTTCTGGAGCTGGTATACTAATATACGTCTCCCTCTCTAGACTGTAAGTGCTCAATAAATATGATTCAGTGAATGAATTGAATGAGCTATGGGCAGGGAATGTGTCTTCTAATTCTGTTATATTATACTCTCCCAAGCGTTTACTACAGTGCTCTGCCCTTAGTAAGCATTCAATAAATACTGTGAATAGATTGATATCAGTTCCGAAGCCAGGGAATCAGTCTATTGTCCTTGTTGCTTTCTCCCCCTTTCAGTCAGTCGATTGTATTAGTTGAGTGCTTACCATGTGCAGAGCACTGTACAAAGTGTTTTAGAGAGTGCAATCCAACAAAAAACAGACACATTCCCTGACCACAACGAGCTTATAGTCTAGAGGGAAAGCTCTGCCCCTTCACCCTGGGGTAAGTGGAAAGAGAAGACTTCCACATCCCAAGTGTTTCTGGGATAAGAAGTCTCAGAAACATCCCCAAAGCAGATCACATTCTCAGGCTTCGTGTCCCAGAAATACATGGGTTAGTACAAGGTTTGTCACCCAGCCCCATTTCCTTTAGACAACATTGGAGTCCACAGAATCTAAAATACCGGTAGCCGTAGGCCCAGGACCGTCAGCTGAGAATTGAAAATGACAACTCTGGCTTGGGAAGTTGTCTGCGTAAGCCAATTTCCAAACGGGACATTAAGTTAATTCAGGACTTTAGGGGATAGTATACAGCTAGTGAACACATTGCAACCGTTGAATTCAAACGCTATTATGGCCTAAATCCATCCTGAGTTTTTTAATATCTGGAGAAGCCTTTTTACTGAAAGGGAAAACTAGGAGGTGCAAGGGCAAACTTCGTACGTGTTAATTCCCGTGATGATTTTGCCAACTGTGAGTCAGTCACGGAGCAACTTGTCATGTTCCGCACTGGGGCTGAATGAGGTGGGGAAAGAAGCAGCGTGGCCCAGTAGAGAGAGCATGTACTTGGGAGTCAGAAGGGCCTGGGTTCTAATCCCAGCTCTGCCACGTGTCTGCAGTGTGACCTTGGACAAGTCGCTGATCTTTTCTGTGCCTCAGTTACCTCATCTGTAAAATGGGGATTGAGACTGTGAGCCTCATGTGGGACAGGGACTGTGTCCAACCTGATTACCTTGTATCTACCTCAGGGCTTACTACAAGTGGCATGGCTCAGTGGAAAGAGCACGGGGCTGGAAGTCAGAGGTGATGGGTTCTAATTCCGACTCTGCCATTGGAGCCAGGTTAAGGCAAGGGCCTGGGGTTCAGAAGGACCTGGGTTCTCATCCCAGCTCTGCCACTTTCATTCATTCATTCAATTGTATTTATTGAGCACTTACTGTGTGCGGAGCATTGTACTAAGTGCTTGCCACTTGTTGACTGTGTGACCTTTGGCAAGTTACTTAACCTCTCTTGGGCTCAGCTTCCTTATCTGTAGAATGGGGTTTCAGACTACAAGCTCTGTCTGGGACATGGATTCTCTCCAATCTCTCTCAGCACATCACACCCCACCTAGCCTCCCTACCCATTCTACCCACTCTTGATGACCAAATAGATGCTCTCAACTGCACCCTCTCTACTCAACTCAACTCACTCGCTCCCCTATCCCTTGGTCACTCTCGCACTCACTAACCCACAGCCCTGGATCACCACCACTGTCCGCCTCCTTCGCTCTTACACTTGGGCCGCTGAACGCCGCTGGGGGAAATCTAAACACCAGGCCACCTTTGTCTGCTTTGTTTGTCCTTTCTTGCCTTAACTCTGTCCTCTCCTCTGCCCAGCAAAACTATTTCTCTTCCCTTACTGACACCCATGCCCATCACCCTCGTCAATTGTTCTGGATATTTAACTCCCTCCTCAGGCCTCCTGTCCCTCCCTCTCCCCCATCCCTCACCTCCAACGATCTGGTCACCTACTTCATTAGGAAAATTGACACCATCAGGTCTGAATTCCCCCAAATCCCCCCTCCCCCCTCCTCCATTTCCCTTTCTCTCGGGCCCTGTTTCAACTCTCCCGTCCTTCCCAGCAGGATCTTCAGAAGAGATCTCCTCCCTCCTCTCAAGTGCCACCCCTTCCTCATGCACGTCAGATCCCATTTCCTTGCACCTTGTAAAAACTCTTGCCCTGTCCCTCCACCCCTCCTTAACTTCCATTTTCTACTGCTCACTCACCAACGGCTTCTTCCCCTCTGCCTTCAAATATGCCCTTGTCTACCTCATCTACTTTGGAGACTACCTCGTGTACTTTGCAACTTTCTACCTCGTCTACTTTCCCCACATCTGCCAAGCTTGCTCTCTTCCTCCCTTCAAGGCCCTACTGAGAGCTCACCTCCTCCAGGAGGCCTTCCCAGACTGAGCCCCGTCCTTCCTCTCCCCCTCCTCCCCCTCTGCCTTACCTCCTTCCCTTCCCCACAGCACCTGATGTGCTGTATATATGTTTGTTCGTATTTATTACTCTATTTATTTATTCTACTTGTACATATCTATTCTATTTTGTTAATATGTTTTGTTTTGTTCTCTGTCTCCCCCTTCTAGACTATGAGCCCACTATTGGGTAGGGACCATCTCTATATGTTGCCAACTTGTACTTCCCAAGTGCTTAGTACACTGCTGTGCACACAGTAACTGCTCAATAAATACGATTGATTGATTTGCAAACTCTCCTGCCACGATGAGGCGTCAATTCATAGGAGAGAATTCCTATGGTTAGTGGATAATTGGGCTGAATCTCCAGTGAACTCTGCTTGGAGCCTGCCAAAGGATTCTGGATAATAATAATAATAATAATAATAATGGCATTTATTAAGTGCTTACTATGTGCTTACTATGTGCAAAGAGTACTATGTACTCTTTATCTACCCCAGTGCTTAGAACTGGGCCTGGCACAAGGTAGTCACTTAACAAATATCATAAAAAAGACGCATCTGTTAGTGTTAGGGCCCAGTGTGATTTCCTTCTATCTCTATGATAATTTTGTGGGATGTTTGGGGGTTCATTCATTCATTCATTCAATCGTATTTATTGAGCACTTACTGTGTGCAGAGCACTGTACTAA
This sequence comes from Tachyglossus aculeatus, assembly GCF_015852505.1. Taxonomy (NCBI): domain Eukaryota; kingdom Metazoa; phylum Chordata; class Mammalia; order Monotremata; family Tachyglossidae; genus Tachyglossus; species Tachyglossus aculeatus. The sequence continues at coordinate 10,757,456 of NC_052070.1, forward strand.
GCGCTTGGGAAGTACAAGTTGGCAACATATAGAAACAGTCCCTAATGTTGGGAGGGAATCATATTCCAAGGCCAGAACTCCAGGTGAGGGGAAAGCACAATTCCTACGGTTCTTCTTCTTCTTCAAATGCTGTCACATCGTTTGATGATGATGGTATTTCTTAAGCGCTTACTATGTGCCAAACACTGTTCTAAGCACTGGGGGAGATACAAGATTATCAGGTTGTCCTAGGTGGGGCTCACAGTCTTCATTCCCATTTTACAGATGAGGCAACTGCGGCACAGAGAAGTGAAGTGACTTGCCCAAAGTCACACAGCTGACAAGTGGCAGAGCTGGGATTAGAACCCATGACCTCTGAGTCCCAAGCCCATGCTCTTTCCACTAAGCCAGGTTGCGTCTAACCCATAGTGAGTCCATGCACATGCCCTCTTCAGAATGGTATACCTTCTGTCATAAACTCGTTCTGATGTGTGTAGCCACGGAGTTTTCTTGGAAAAGGGAAGCAGCGTGGCTCAGTGGAAAGAGCCCGGGCTTGGGAGTCAGAGGTCATGGGTTTTAATCCTGGCTCCGCCACTTGTCGGCTGTGTGACTTTGAGCAACTCACTTCACTTCTCTGCGCCTCAGTTGCCTCATCTGGAAAATGGGGATTAAGATCGTGAGCCCCACGTGGGACAACCTGATCACCTTGTATCCTCCCAAGAACTTAAAACAGTGTTTTGCACATAGTAAGCGCTTTAAAAATGCCATTATTATTAGAGAAGCAGCATGGGCCAGTGGAAAGAGCGTGGACTTGGGAGTCAGAGGTCATGGGTTCTAATCCCGGCTCCCCCACATCTGCTGTGTGACCTTGGGCAAGTCACTTAACTTCTCTGGGCCTCAGTGACCTCATCTGTAAAATGGGGATGAAGACTGTGAGCCCCACGTGGGACAACGTGATCACCTTGTATCCTTCTCAGTGCTTATAACAGTGCTTCACACAGTAAGCGCTTAACAAATGCCATCATGAAAGATACAGAAGCAGTTTATCATCGCCTTCTTCCACGCAGCAAAAACTTGAGTCTCTGCTGCGGTCTTTGCTTAATGTTTTGATCACTTGATCAACCACCTCCAAGAGGCCTTCCCAGACTGAGCCCCCTTTTCCCTCTCCTCCTCCCCATCCCCCCGCCCTACCTCCTTCCCCTCTCCACAGCACCAGTATATATGTTTGTACAAATTTATCACACCATTTATTTTACTTGTTCATATTTACTATTTGATTTATTTTTTAATGATGTGCAGCTAGCTTTACTACTATTTGTTCTGACGACTTGACACCTGTCCACATGTTTTGTTCTGTTGTCTGTCTCCCCCTTCTAGACCATGAGCCCATTGTTGGGTAGGGACCGTCTCTATATGTTCCCAACTTGTACTTGCCAAGTGCTTAGTCCAGTGCTCTGCACACAGTAAGCGCTCAATAAATAAGATTGAGTGAATGAATGAATCCATCTTTGATTCCTTCCCACACTGCCTCTGCCCATCGGTTTCAACCTTCTCATTATGGGCAGCCCTATGTGGCATAGCTCTAAGCTTCATCAGCATATGCAAACTCTCCTGCCACAATGAGGCATCAATTCCTAGGAAAGAATTCCTACGGTGAGTGGAAAATTGGGCTGAATCTCCAATGAACTCTGCCTCGAGCCTGCCAAAGGATTCTGGATAATAATAATAATAATAATGGCATTTATTAAGCGCTTACTTTGTGAAAATCACTGTTCTATGCACTGGGGCAGTTACAAGGTGATCAGGTTGTCCCACTGGGGGCTCACAGTCTTAATCCCCATTTTACAGATGAGGTAACTGAGGCACAGAGAAGTTAAGTGACTTGCAAGTCACACAGCTGACAATTGGTGGAGCCGGGATTTGAACCCATGACCTCTGACTCCAAAGCCCTTGCTCTTTCCACTGAGCCAGGCTGATGTGGGGCAAACTGAGTTTTATTGCCCACTAGAGCATGGCAGACTCACGCAATGTCAGAGATTTAGAAAAGCGGGGTAGACTGGTGGAAAGAGCAGGGGCTTGGGAGTCAGAGGACCTGGGTTCTAATCCCAGCTCTGCCACTGGTCTGCATGGCAACCAATCATTCGATTAATCAAGCTTGGGCAGTCAATCATTCGATCGATTTCCTAAGAGCGTGGGAGGTGACTGTATAACAGGAGCTTACAGTCTTGAGGGAGTCACTTCACACCTCTCTGTGCCTCAGTTCTCTCACCAGCAAAATAGATATTCAATTGTTGTCCTCAATTATTTACGCTGTGAGCCCCTTGTGGGACCTGATTCTTATGCATCGACCCCAGTGCTTGGTACAGTGTTTGGCACAGAGAGCAAAATGAGTATTAATTCAATCATTCATTCAGTCATATTTATTGAGCATTTATAGTGTACAGAGAACCGCACTAAGCGCATGTATGTTGTACAATACAACAGTAAGCAGGCACATTCACTGCCCACAATGAGCTTAGAGTCTGGGGAGGGGAGACAGATATCAATACAAATAAATAAATGACAGATATGGACATAAGTGCTGTGGGGTTAGACGGGAGGGGAAGAACAAAAGAAGCAAGTCAGAGTGTCCCAGAAGGGAGTGGGAGAAGGGGAAAGGCCCGGAGGCTCATTTGGGATGGCATTTTTGAGGAGATGGGCCTTCAATAAGGCTTTGAAGGGTGTGGGAGAGTGTTGGATGTCTGTTGGATTTGAGGAAGGAGGGCATTCCAGGCCAAAGGCAGGACGTGGTCCAGGGGTCGGCAGCAAGAAAGGTGAGACTGAGGCACAGTGAGAAGATTAGCACTAGAAGAGCAAAGTGTGCAGGCTGGATTGTGGAATAATAATAATAATAATGGCATTTATTAAGTGCTTACTATGTGCAAAGCCCTGTTCTAAGCGCTGGGGAAGTTACAAGGTGATCAGGTTGTCCCCCGGGGGGCACACAGTCTTAATCCCTATTTTACAGATGAGGTCACTGAGGCACAGAGAAGTTAAGTGACTTGCTGTCACCCGTCATCTGGAGACGGGTTCGTTCAGTGATTGGTGAGGTGAGACAAAGAGAGAGAGGCTGGGGATGGAAAGCCTGAGTTTTATATAAAATTTGTTCCACGAGGCAAATTGAATTTATGTAATTGTTTAGACACAATGGATTGAACTTCCCTTTCCGGAGGAATATAGTCAATTAGCAATATTAGAGTTTCCCTACACGGGAGGAACACAATCATGCATTAATTGTGTGTGGGTGAGGTGGCTAGCTCTCACCCATGTGTACTTCCCACTCAGGAAGAATCCACTTACTTTCCCACATGGGAAGAATTCATTCCATTCCCCACACACATGGTGGGCGGCTAGCTCTCACCATGTGCTCTCCCTACATGGAAGGAATCCACTCATGATTTCCATCAGCAGCGGGGCACCTGGGTCCCACCCACGAGACACTCACCAGTCCCGCGGCCCTTGCCTCAGTGTGTTGGTTCTGGTTGCAGAGCGGGCATCTGGCCTTCTGGGCAGAGAGAGACATGTGGGCTGCTGCTGCTGCGTGTCTTGGTGTTCTGCCCCCCAAGGTCAGAGGCAACAGGTATTTATCGCCTGTGTCCCTAGGCCATTCTGGTTTCCGGCCTCAGTCTATCCAATCTCTGCCCTCCCTCCTCCTCCATACCTAATTTGATTGGCATGGGGGCGAGGGATACTTTCTGTATTCCCGGCTTGGGCTGTCAGTCTTGCAGTTTTGGTTGTTGGGGTGGTATCCCACCCTCACTTCTGAGTTCCGCCTTCTGGCTCAGGTGGTCACGAGATAGTATTTGACCTTGAGATGACCGGTACCCCAGGGTCACCTCGGGACATACCACCCCTTGGCCCTCACCATCCATGCCCACCTAGCCCCACCCCTTCCTGCGTCCCCTCCGGGTCGCATAGTGGTGGGGTTGCACTGGAAGTCTTGCCTTCCGGCGCTGTCCCTCCCCTGACTGCATGGGCCGATAACCTCCCTGGTTCTCCCTGTATCAGAAAAGCAGATCCATGGGTTGGGGCAGAGGATGTTTCCTATCCCATGGCCAGGGACAACAGAAGGCGGCGCCCCGCCCTCAAGGCATCTGAGTAGAAGGTATGGAGGTATGGAAGGTGGCCCACCATGGTTTTGAGGCACTGCACTGAGGTAAAGGGCCAGGGATGGTTGAAGTGTCCGCTACCCGCAGATAGAGCAGTGCAGCAGTGGGAAAGATAACAACCCCCTCCACCATCATCATCATCAATCGTATTTATTGAGTGCTTACTATGTGCAGAGCACTGTACTAAGCGCTTGGGAAGTACAAATTGGCAACATATAGAGACAGTCCCTACCCAACAGTGGGCTCACAGTCTAAAAGTCTCCACCACTAACACAACAGTCTTAAAATAGTGTAGAGGCAGGAGCCGGGGGCGACTGGAGTGTTTGTCGCACCTTTGTGAAAGAGGCTGAGCAACAGCAACTTAGTAACCACCATCCTCCCACTAAGCCCACCCGCCAGGAGCAAAAGTAGCAGCAACCCATGGAATAGTGAGATTCCCCCTTCAAGTCTAAAGAGTCCATAGAACCAGTCCAAAACTCCTCTGGTGGTGTGGACTCCTCATTAGCTGCATGGTACATTGCCAGAGATCATTGTGTCCAATTGTCCAGAATCACTGGAATGAGGGGCGAGGAGCACCGGTCACGTTGAAACAGGTCGCCTGGTAGAAACAGGTTCCCTTCCCTGATGCTGTCACATCATGGCTAAGGCTGAAGACAGGCTCTCTGGGAGGCAGTTCAGTGATGACTCCTTTGCTGGACCTGTCTGGAAGTCAGGAAATCCTGACCATAGAATTGTGAGGCAGAGAAGTACCCAGGGGCATCATATGGCCAGATACGATTGATAGAAATAATAGCTTTTTCCTAATAATATTAAACCATTCTTAATTCATTCTTAAAAAAACTACTAACAATTTTAACAAATTTTCCAATTATTCTTCTGTTGCTTTTCAAATCCTTGGGATGATGACTAAACCTTTCCAGTCCCTTAAAAGGAAACAATCGCAAAGACAAAGTAGATATTCCGATCTGTACATATGTATGATACTGAATAACATACAACTGCTTTTTGCCCCTTAGCTACGCTATAGCAGAGACAACATGCAGAACTTGCTTTTTCAACCCTTAAAATAATGGAAATTTTATATTAAAGACCATCTGAACCAATTTAACAAGCAAAGATGAACAGACCCCAGTTCTAATACATTCAATTTATAATATGCAACAATTAAATCTGGACTTTGCGTGTCCTAATAATATTTAACACGTTACGTGACGAGCAGGCCAAGCGGTTTCAGAGAGCGATGTGTTGCCATTCCCCCATGCAAACGAGAAGGGTCTAGGTCTTGGAGGATCTCCAAGTCTCTACCAAAGTTAGTGGGCAGCCCTCATTGGTATTAGCTGTACAGTTTTGCCCGGTCAGATTCATTTATCAGGATGACTTTTGTATCTGATTTACTTTTACCTTTTACTAATTTAGCGAAATTTAAGGTAGTAGCATTTCAGAAATAATGATTAAATCACCACCCCTCCAGTTGTTCCTAGGCTGGGAGAACAATGGCAAGTTCCCTCCCAGTTCACTCCTAATTACTGCCATTGTAGTTTCTTGGGGGAGGTGCCTTAGATTGAGGAAGGCAGCCACTTGCTGGAGGGAGGTGTCTTTCCTCAAAGGAATTCCCTTTTAATAATAATAATAATACTGTTGGCATTTGTTAAGCACTTACTATGTGCAAAGCACTGTCCTAAGCGCTTGGGGGGATACAAACTGATCAGGTTGTCCCACGTGGGGCTCACAGTCTTAATCCCCATTTTACAGATGAGGTAACTGAGGCTCAGAGAAGTTAAGTGACTTGCCCAAGGTCACACAGCAGACATGTGGCAGAGCTGGGATTCGAACCCACGACCTCTGACTCCAAAGCCCGTGCTCTATCCACTGAGCCACGCTGCTTTTGATCTCCCAATCTGACAGCTCTCGCCCTGAAGGCAAAGTGGTTAAGTTTCATACCCCCATGCTTTAGCTTGCAAATTTCTTGAGTAGCTGGGTGCTTGGGTGATGGGAAGGGCCCCCCGTTTCCCAGATACGCCAATTATGGAATTATTTCCTGTAATTGATGGTTGGCCTCCTTGCCAAGCATCTTTCCCTATCATAGATATCCGGGCCCTGGTGTCTACCGGTAAGGAGACTTCCTGACGATCACTTACTAGGATGGTCATATGCTGGGGGCACCTGGGTTGCAAGAGGGCTGCGGCCGCTGTCCAATGGTCGGGCCTGCCGGATCCCCCTTCTAGTTTCCCTGCTCCGTGGTGGTTGGGGCCTTGGGTCTACCTTCCCGAGTGAGCAGCTTCAGGATATGTGTGGGCAATCCATCCAGCTCGTCCATAGGAAAGCCCCGCTCCCTTAACTCCCGCCATATGGCCACCCGTTCTCCTGGGCCCAATCTTCCTGAACCGACCCGCTGTGGGGGTCAGTGGGTGTTCAGTCTTCCTGAGCCGACCCCGCTGTGGAGGGTCAGTGGGTGTCCCTTTTATTATTCGTTGGAACCGGCTTTGCCCTCCTGAACCCCGGGCCTTTCCTAATCATGGCTGCTACACGCCGTGTAATCGACATCTCAGGGGACTGGAATAGGGACCAGTCACTGTTGACCACATTGGCCAAAGTGCTCCAGGCTTGTAACCGAGTGGCCCTATTCCTCAAACGGTGATACAGCCCGCACCCCAGCCCTGGGGGTGCACCCATTACTATTGCATGAAGTAATAATAATAATAATAATGGCATTTATTAAGGGCTTACTATGTGCAAAGCACTGTTGTAAGCACTGGGGAGATTACAAGGTGATCAGGTTGTCCCACAGGGGGCTCACAGTCTTAATCGCCATTTTACAGATGAGGTGACTGAGACATAGAGAAGTTAAATGACTTGCCCAAAGTCACACAGCTGACAATTGGCAGAGCCGGGAGTTGAACCCATGAGCTCTGACTCCAGAGCCCGTACTCTTTCCACTGAGCCACGCTGCTTCTCAAGTAGGCCCTCTTGAGCGGGGAGGTTCTTGAGTTTTCTCCCTCTCATCCAGGAGTTGTTCAATTCCTAGCACCAGGAGATGCTGGTTTAATGTAGCCGGGTCGGTCCACCGGAGCGTGCCGGCCCTTCCCTGTTCACTCAGGGGACCGTCCGAGCCCAGTGTACCGCTTGAGTCCAGAGGGTACGACCTTGAGTGTGCGTGTGGGTCACATCCACCCCTGGGCCCAAACCTAGGTGGCTGCTTTCGTTTGGGCTGAGGTCCACCTGAGCGGCCGCTCCCTTCCATCCCATGGCCAGCCAGCCTGTCACCGGCTCCCCGGGAAAACTCCTTGGAGAGCTGCCTGAGTTCAGTGGCTGTCAAGTTAGTAGTTTGGGTGGTGACCTTTCCCTGGAGATTCCGCTTTTCCTTGATAGTAGGATAGAGGGGCTTGGGCTGGCACTCGGGGTTCTGCGGGGGCACCTCCCAATCCTGCAGGGAAGAGGGCAGTTCCAGTTGTGGTAGGGGATCAGGATCCCCCTTCTCCTCCCCAGAGGAATTCTTCCCACCCAGCTCCAAGTACATGACCCACTTGATCTCCTGCTCAGTTACAGGAAATTTCCTCCGTTCTTCTAACTCCTTAGCCACCTGGGGTGCCAATTTCTTCTCTGAAAGTATCGCCTGCTGCATTTCCACCTCGGCCGCTGTCTGGAGTAAGAGGCATTTTGTCTCACGTTCCTTTAGTTTGGCCTCTAGGGCTGCCCTGAACTGCCGCCACGGCCGGCGGTCCTGGGCTGCGGCCTGCAGAGCCTTTGCTATGAGACTGAGGAGGGCTGCCTTTCCTTTCTATCTCCTGATTTGGGTAGCCTCCCAACTCACCAGATCGGCCAGATCCTCCCAGTGCTCTTCCACCCAGCGGCTGTCCCATCTCGGCGTTTTCCATCCCTGATCCACAAGGAATTCAAACAGCCCTCTCGGCTCTCCGTCGCCCATCGCCAATCCCACCCTCGTCGCCATTTATAATAATAATAATGATGGTATTTGTTAAGCACTTACTATGTGCAAAGCTCTGTTCTAAGCGCAGGGGGGAATACAAGGTGATCAGGTTGTTCCACGTGAAGCTCACAGTCTTAATCCCCATTTTACAGATGAGAGAACTGAGGCACAGAGAAGTTAAGTGACTTGCCCAAAGTCACACAGCGGACAAGTGGCGAAGCCGGGATTAGAACCCATGACCTCTGACTCCCAAGCCCGGGCTCTTTCCACTTAGCCATGCTGCTTCTCACCCATCACCCGTCACCTGTCGTCCGGGGACGGGTTCATTCAGTGATCGGCGAGGCAAGAGAGAGAGAGAGGCCAGGGACGGAAAGCCTGAGTTTTATATAAAATTTATTCCGCGAGGCAAATTGAATTTATGTAATTGTTTAGATGCAATGGATTGAACTTCCCTTTCGGGAGGAATATACTCAATTAGCAATATTAGAGCTTCCCTACATGGGAGGAACACAATCATATGTTAATCGCACGTGGGTGAGGCGGCTAGCTCTCACCCATGTGCACTTCCCACTCGGGAAGAATCCACTTACTTTCCCACATGGGAGGAATTCATTCCATTCCCCGAGCATGTGGTGGGCGGCTAGCTCTCACCATGTGCTCTCCCTACATGGGAGGAATCCACTCATGATTCCCATCGGCAGCGGGGCACCTGGGTCCCACCCACGAGACACTCACCTGTCCCGCGGGCCTTGCCTCAATGTGTTGGTTCTGTTGCAGAGCGGGCATCTGACCTTCTGGGCAGAGAGAGACACTTGGGCTGCTGCTGCTGTGTGTCTTGGTGTTCTTCCCCGGAAGGTCAGAGGCGACAGGTATTTATCGCCTGTGCCCCTAGGCCATTACAGCTTCTGGCCTCAGTCAATCCAATCTCTGCACTCCCTCCTCTTCCATACCTAATTTGATTGGCACGGGGGCGAGGGACACCTGTATTCCCGGCTTGGGCTGTCAATCTAGCAGTTTTGGTTATGGGAACAGTATCCCACCCTCATTTCCAAGTTCTGCCTGCTCAGGTGGTCACAAGATAGTATTTGACCTTGAGATGTCCGGTACCCCAGGGTTACCTCGGGACACCTGCCCTAAGTCACACAGCTGACAACTGGCGGAGTTGAGATTTGAACCCATGACCTCCGACTCCACAGCCTGTGCTCTTTCGTTTGAGCCACGCAGGAGAGTAGCGCGGTGAGGTAGGGTGGGGCACGGTAGTGGACTGCTTTTAGACTGTGAGCCCACTGTTGGGTACGGACTGTCTCTATATGTTGCCAATTTGTACTTCCCAAGCGCTTAGTACAGTGCTCTGCACATTGTAAGCGCTCAATAAATACGATTGATGATGATGGTGAGGAATTTTTGTTTGATGTGTAGGTGGAGGGGCAACCACTGGTGCTTTTTGAGGAGGGGGGTGACCTGTCCTGAATGGTTATGATCTGGGAAGCAGAGTGGAGTATGGACTGGAGTGGAGAGAGACAGGAAGCTGATGCTAGAGAAGGAGCATGGCTCAGTGGAAAGAGCACGGGCTTTGGAGTCAGAGGTCATGGGTTCGAATCCTGACTCCACCACATGTCTGCTGTGTGATCTTGGGCAAGTCACTTAACTTCTCTGGGCCTCAGTTACCTCATCTGTAAAATGGGCATTAAGACTGTGAGCCCCACATGGGACAACCTGATCACCCTGTATCCTCCCCAGCGCTTAGAACAGTGCTTTCTTCTGGACTGTGAGCCCGCTGTTGGGTAGGGACTGGCTCTATGTGTTGCCAACTTGTACTTCCCAAGTGCTTAGTACAGTGCTCTGCACACAGTAAGCGCTCAATAAATACGATTGATTGATTGATTGATGCAGTAACACAGGCAAGATAGGATGAGTGATTGTATTACGTGGTAATAAATGCTCTTATTAATTGAGTGCTTACTGGGTGCAAAGCAATATAGAATGTGCTTGGGAGGGTACAGACACATTATATGTTGCCAACTTGTACTTCCCAAGCACTTAATACAGTGCTCTGCACACAGTAAGCGCTCAATAAATATGATTGATTGATTGATTCCCTGTCCACAGCACGTATGTACATATCTGTAACATTTATTTTTATTAGTGTCTGTTTCCCCCTTCAGATTGAAAGCTTGTTGTGCATAGAAATCTGTCTACCAACTCTGTTGTAGTGTACTCTTCCAAGCGTTTAAAACAGTGTAGTTCTAATCCCAGCTCCACCATTTGTCTGCTGTGTGACCTTGGGCCAGTCACTTCACGTCCTCCCCCTGGCCTGGAATGCCCTCCCTCTGCCCAACCACCAAGCTAGCTCTCTTCCTCCCTTCAAGGCCCTACTGAGAGCTCACCTCCTCCAGGAGGCCTTCCCACACTGAGCCCCTTCCTTCCTCTCCCCCTCGTCCCCCTGTCCATCCCCCCATCTTACCTCCTTCCCTTCCCCACAGCACCTGTATATATGTATATATGTTTGTACATATTTATTACTCTATTTATTTATTTTACTTGTACATATCTATTCCATTTATTTTATTTTGTTAGTATGTTTGGTTTTGTTCTCTGTCTCCCCCTTTTAGACTGTGAGCCCACTGTTGGGTAGGGACTGTCTCTATATGTTGCCAGCTTGTACTTCCCAAGAGCTTAGTACAGTGCTCTGCACACAGTAAGCGCTCAATAAATACGACTGATTGATTGACTGATTGATTCACTTCTCTGTGCCTCAGTTCCCTCACTTGTAAAATGGGCATTGAGACTGTGAGCCTCACAGAGGACAAGGGATGGACTGTGTCCATTCTGATTTGCCAGCATCTACCCCAGAACTCAGTCTGGTGCCTGGCACATTGTAAGCACTTACCAAATACCACATCTATTTTCTTACAATTCTCTGCACATAGTAAATACCCAACAAATATCATTTATTGACTGATCAAAGGAAGGATCACTTTCATTTTCTTCCAGTTGGCTCTGTAAACTTCACGGGCCTTTTACCTCCAGCCTCCAAGAGGATGACTCTTTCTGCTTCAAAAAAAAAAAGTATAAAAAGCTTTCCTGACCATTCAGACTCAGAAACGGGACCAAGCAGACGGCCTGATGTATATGTTCCAAAATAGGTATGAGTCAGCGTGTGTGGGCTGGATGGCGCATCCTTTGTTGGCTTTCTATTCCTTCCACCAGGAGGTAAATATTGCTCGGGAGAGCCGGGCCCTTGGGGCGAAACCCCCAAGCTAGGCAAGCACAGGACAAAGATGGGTACTGGGGGAAAGGAGAGCGATGGTGATTAGACTCCTTTCCACGCTGTGTCGGAAGGCACGGAAGGTCAGAGGGAGCAACCCAGAAATGCCTGGGCCTTGTGGAAAGAGCACGATTCCTTCCTCTCCCCCTCGTCCCCCTCTCCATCCCCCCCCATCTTACCTCCTTCCCTTCCCCACAGCACCTGTATATATGTATATATGTTTCTACATATTTATTACTCTATTTATTTTACTTGTACATAGCTATTCTATTTATTTTATTTTGTTAGTATGTTTGGTTTTGTTCTCCCCCTTTTAGACCGTGAGCCCACTGTTGGGTAGGGACTGTCTCTATATGTTCCCAAGCGCTTAGTACAGTGCTCTGCACATAGTTAGCGCTCAATAAATACGATTGATGATGATTGTAAACAGCTATCGGCTGCAGATTCTAGCCTGTCATAGACCCTCTAGACCGTCAGCTCATTGTGGGTGGGGAATGTGCCTGTTTCTTGATATATCGTCATCGTCCTCTCCCAAGCACTTAGTACAGTGCTCTGCCCACAGTAAGCCCTCAGTAAATACGATTGACTGACTGAATGAACGGAAGCACGAGCCTGGGAGTTGGACGACTTGGGTTTTCATCCCGTCTCTGCCACTTTTTTTAGGTATTTTAATGGTATTGGTTAAGCGCCTACTATTTTCCAGGCACTCTGCTAAGATGCTTCTTCTTCAAATGCCATGGAGTTGTTTCCGACCCATAACGACTCCACGGACGTCCCTTTTTTCACAGCGTCCCATCTTCTGTCACAAAGTCTCCCTGCGTTAGAGTTGATCCGAAAAGCATGAGAAGCGGCATGGCTCAGTGGAAAGAGCCCGGGCTTGGGAGTCAGAGGTCATGGGTCGAATCCCGGCTTTGCCACGTCTGCTGTGTGACCTTGGGCAAGGCACTTAACTTCTCTGTGCCTCAGTGACCTCATCTGTAAAATGGGGATGGAGACTGTGAGCCCTACGTGGGGCAACCTGATCACCTTGTATCCCCCAGCGCTTAGAATAGTGCTTCACACATAGTAAGCACTTAACAAATGCCATTATTATTATTATTATTATTATTATTATTATCTCGTCTACTGTTGGGAAAGTCATATAACTTCCCCAGGTTTCAACTTCCTCATCTGCAGGATGGGTAGTCAATATCTTTTCACCTCCAACTGAATCTGAGAACTCCATGTGGGAGAGAGACTGTGTTCCAGCCGATGAGCTCATATCTACTGCAGCACTTGGGACAGTGCTTGGCACATACTAAGCACTTAACAAATATAATAATAATAATAATAATAATAATAATAATGATGGCATCTATTAAGCGCTTACTATGTGCAAAGCACTGTTCTAAGTGCGGGGAAGGTTACAAGGTGATCAGATTGTCCCACAGGGGGCTCACGGTCTTAATCCCCATTTTACAGATGTGGTAACTGAGGCCCAGAGAAGTTAAGTGACTTGCCCAAAGTCACACAGCTGACAACTGGCGGAGCCAGGATTTGAACCCATGACCTCTGACTCCAAAGCCCGGGCTCTTTCCACTGAGCCATGCTGCTTCTCCAATAGTATAGTAATAGTAATAGTATTTGTTAAGTGCTTACTATGTACCAGGTACTGTACTAAGTGCTGAGGTAGATACAAGCAAATCAGGTTGGACACAGTCCCTGTCCCATGTGGGGTTCACACTCTCAAACCCCATTTTACAGAAGAGTTAACTGAGGCCCAGATAAGCCAAATGACTTGCCCAAGGTCACACAGCAAACAAGTGGTGGAGCCAGCATTGGAACCCATGACCTTCAGACTCCCAAGCCCGGGCTTTAGCCATTATGCCATGCTGCTTCAATAATAATTGAATAATTAATAATAACAATAATACCATATGTACATATTGATAATTATATTTATTTATATTAATGATGTACATATATATAATTCTTTTTCATTCTTTCATTCATTCAGTTGTATTTATTGAGCGCTTACTGTGTGCAGAGCACTGTACTAAGCGCTTGGGAAGTACAAATTGGCAACATATAGAGACGGTCCCTACTCAACAATGGGCTCACAGTCTAGAAGGGGGAGACGGGCAACGAAACAAAACGCCTGTTGATTTGTTTTGTTTAGAGGAGCAGCATGGCTTAGTGGCAAAAGCACGGGTTTTGGAGTCAAAGGTCATGGGTTCTAATCCCAGCTCCGCCACTTGTCTGCTGTGTGACCTTGGGCAAGTCACTTAACTTCTATGTGCCTCAGTTACCTCATCTGTAAAATGGAGATTGAGACTGTGAGCCCCACATAGGACAACCTGACTACCTTGTATTTACCCCAGCGCTTAGAAAAGTGCTTGGCACATAGTAAGCACTTAACAAATGCCATTATTATTATTATTGTTATTATTATTATTATGTCTCCCCACTTCTAGACTGTGAACCCATTGTGGGCAGGGATTGTCTCTATTTGTTGCTGAATTGTACTTTCCAAGCACTTAGTTCAGTGCTTTGCGCACAGTAAGTGCTCAAAAAATACGATTGAATGAAAGAATGAACAATAATGATAACAATAATAATAGTATCCCTGGAGTAGAGTTGTTCCCTCAAATCAGGATTATTCTCTCTCATGGTCCAAAGACATTTCAAATCTGGGGGAAGAGATAGGGGAAGGCAATCAATAAATCAAATTTAATGAGAGCTCACTCTGCTCCATGCACTGTACTATGTAATAATAATGATAATAATAATAATGATGTCATTTATTAAGCACTTACTATGTGCAAAGCACTGTTCTAACTGCTGGGGAGATTACAAGGTGATCACGGTGTCCCATGGGGGGGCTCACAGTCTTAATCCCCGTTTTACAGATGAGGTAACTGAGGCTCAGAGAAGTTAAGTGACTTGCCCAAAGTCACACAGCTGATAATTGGCAGAGCTGGGATTTGAATCTGTGATCGCTGACTCCAAAGGCCGTGTTCTTTCCACTGAGCCAGAGTACAAAAGAGACATGATTCCTGTCCTCAAGGAACTTATATTTCAGTGGGGGAGATAGGCATTTAGATAAATTACTTAGAGAAGCAACGTGGCCTAGTGGATAGCATACGGTCCTGGGAGTCAAAGGGACGTGGTTCTAATCCCGGCTCTGCCACTTGTCTGCCGTGTGACGTTGGGCAAGTCACTTTGCTTCCCTGGGCCTCAGTTACCTCATCTGTAAAATGGGGATCGAGACTGGGAGCCCAGTGTGGGATGGGGACTGGGTCCAACTTGATTATCTTGTATCTACCCCAGTGCTTAATATAGTTTCTGACCATAATAAGCGCTTAACAAATACCACAATCATTAATTATTATGATTATTATTGAAGGGGAAGCAGCGGTGTATTAAGGAATTGAACATAAGTGGGTCTGGGAAAGCGGAAGGGAGGGAGGTCAGGGTGGGGAGGTGACAGGTCAGTCACGGAAGGCTTCCCAGAGATGTGATTTTTTTAGGAGGGTAATAATAATAATAATAATAATGATGGTATCTGTTAAGCGCTTACTATGTGCAAAGCACTGTTCTAAGCACTGATGAGATTGTCCCACGTGGGGCTCACAGTTTTAATCCCCATTTTACAGATGAGGTAACTGAGGCACAGAGAAGTTGTGTCTTGCCCAAGGTCACACAGCTGAAGTGGCAGAGCTGGGATTCGAACCCACGACCTCTGACGAGGGTAGTGAAGATGGAGAGTGGGGTGGCCGGTGGGATTTGAAACGGGGAGGGAGTTCTGGGTGGGAGGGAGGGGGTGAGCAAGGGGTTGACGACAAAGAGAGCGAGGCTTAGTCAGCAGCTTAGAAGTAGGAAGCCTGGCCTCTCTTGGTTTTCCTACTCCCTGATATTGTATGTCACCTCACTGTTTATTGTTGTACTGAACTCTCCCAAGCGTTTAATACAGTGCTCTGCACACAGTAAGCGCTCAGTAAATACGATCGACTGAATGTCACCACCCTTCCCGTCAGATTCTAGTTTCCAGGAGGCCCGGGAGGTTAAGCTGAGCTCATTGGTGCCACTCAGAGCTACATCCATTGTGGTTATTCCGATGCCAATCTGGGAAATGGGTGTCACGGCCACCGAAGAAGCAGGGTGCCCTAATGGAAAGAGGATGGGCCTGGAAGTCTGAAGGACCTGGTTTATAATAATAATAATAATAATAATAATAATAATAATAATAATAATAATAATAATAACAATAATAATAATAATAATGGCCTTTATTAAGCACTTACTATGTGCAAAGCACTGTTCTAAGCGCTGGGGAGGTTACAAGGTGATCAGGTTGTCCCCACCTGGGGTTCACAGTCTTAATCCCCATTTTACAGATGAGGGAACTGAGGCACAGAGAAGTGAAGTGACTTGCCCAAAGTCACACAGCTGACAAGTGGCAGAGCCGGGATTTGAACCCATGACCTCTGACTCCAAAGCCCATGCTCTTTCCACTGAGCCACGCTGCTTCTCTAGGTTCAGTCCCGGCTCTGCCACTTGTCTGCTGGGTGTGGCCTTGGGCAAGCCACTTCGCTTCTCAAGCCTCAGTTCCCTCACCTGGAAAATGGGGATTAAGACTGTGAGCCCCACATGGGCCATGGACTGTGTCCGACCCGATTTGCTTGTGTCCGGCCCGATTTGCTTGTTTCTACCCCCATGCTTAGTACAGTGCCTGGCACATAGTAAGCACTTAATGAATACCACAGTTATTATTATTATTAATAAAATGGGGATTAAGCCTGTGAGCCCCACAAGGGACAGAGACTGTGTCTGACCCAATTTACTTATTTCTACCCCAGCGTTTAGTACAGTGCCTGGCACATAGCAAGCACTTAATGAATCCCACAGTTATTATTATTATTAATAAAATTGAGAAGCAGCATGGCTTAGTGGAAAGTGCACGGGCTTGGGAGTCAGAAGGTTGTGGGTTCTAATACCGGTTCCTCCACTTGTATGCTGTGTGACTTTGGGCAAGTCACTTCACTTCTCTGATCCTGACTCACCTCATCTGTAAAAATGGGGATTAAGACTGTGAGTCCCACATGGGACAACCTGCTTACCTTGTATCTACTCCAGCACTTAGAACAGTGCTTGGCACATAGTAAGCGCTTAACAAATATCATTATTATTATTATTATTATTATTAAAATGGGGATTAAGACTGTGAGCCCCGTGTGGGATATGGACTATGTCCAACCTAACTAGCTTGTATCTACCCCAGCGCTTAGTACAGTTCCTGGCACACAGTAAGTGCTTAACAAAAGCCACGTGAGCCCCACGTGGGGCAACCTGATCACTTTGTAACCTCCCCAGCGCTTAGAACAGTGCTTTGCACATAATAAGTGCTTAATAAATGCCATAAAAAATAATGTTAAAAACCCCAAAAGATGTAGCAACTGCTCCCAAATGCCTATTTTGCCTGACTCCTCGTGGAGCAATGACCCGGAATGTGGCTTCTCTAGGCGGCTGTGGCAGTGGCCATGAGAGGCAGGGTTTGGATGGGAAGATGAGGAGTTCTGTTTCAGATACGTTAAGTTTGAGGTGTGGGTGGGACATCCACATAGAGATAGTAATAATAATCATGATGGTATTTGATAAGCACTTACTATTTGTCAAACTCTCTCAGATGCTTAATAATGTATTCCCAAGTACAGTGATCTATGCATAGTACTTAATAAATACACTTGCTTTTATGTCTGATTTGGAAAATTTGAAAATGAAAGCCAATGGCTAGTAAACTCCTAGAGAGCCGGGATGGAGTATATTGACTCTATTTCACTCCCTTAAATTCTGAATATGATGTGATCCCCACTCCTCTAATTCATTCATTCATTCAATCGTATTTACTGAGTGCTTACTGTGTGCACAGCACTGTACTAAGCACTTGGAAAGTACAATTCAGCAAAAGAGACAATCCCTTTCCAAAAACGGGCTCACAGTCTAGAAGGGATGAGACAGACAACAAAACAAGTATAAACAGGCATCAATAGCATCAATAAAAATAAATAGAATTGTAGACATATACACATCAATAATAAAATGAATAGAATAATAAATCTGTACATATATACACAAGTGCTGTGGGGCAGGGAGGGGGCTAGAGCAGAAGGAGGGAGTCGGGGTGATGGGGAGGGGAGGAGGAGCAGAGGAAAATGGGGGCTTAGTTTGGGAAGGCCTCCTGGAGGAGTTGAGCTCTCAGTAGGGCTTTGAAGGGAGGAAGAGAACTAGTTTGGTGGATGTGTGGAGGGAGGGCATTTCAGGCCAGGGGAAGGATGTGGGCCGGGGGTCGACAGCGAGACAGGTGAAAATGAGGCACAGTGAGGAGGTTAGTGGCGAGGAGCGGAGGGTGCGGGCTGGGCTGGAGAAGGAGAGGAGGGAGGTGAGCTAGGAGGGGGCAAGGTGATGGAGATATTTGAAGCCAATAGGAGTTTGCCTGCTGTGTGACCTTAGGCAAGATGCTTACCTTCTCTGTGCCTCAGTTACCTCATCTGGACAAGGCGGATTAAATCTGTGAGCGCTATGTGGGACAGGGACTGTGTCCGATCCGATTACCTTGTATCTACCCCAGCCTGGCACATAGTAACTGCTTAACAAACACTACAATTATTACATAATGCTGAGAAGGTGCTCAATAAATGCTACTGATTGGTTGATTGGTCTCATAGGAAGATGAGTGAGTCTAGATTCGAAAGCAGAATGCATTACTGATTAAAAAAGAAATGGATGTGTCTGCCAAGAAAAGGACAATCTTAGTCTGTGGATCCGGAATTTGGGGTTTTAGGTCCATATGGGATTCCTAGGAACCCAAAAAACAAACAAACAAAAAAGACTAAGAGAATGTAACTGCTCTTTCCTTGATGAATGTTTGCTGAGAATGGATATCCGAGGCCTTGGGTTTGATGACATTTCTTGTATTTGGGTCTAAATAATTAATAGGCAGAGTTAAAATGCTGGAAAATTACAGAAAATACCAACTCGAAAATA
Organism: Tachyglossus aculeatus; assembly: GCF_015852505.1. Taxonomy (NCBI): domain Eukaryota; kingdom Metazoa; phylum Chordata; class Mammalia; order Monotremata; family Tachyglossidae; genus Tachyglossus; species Tachyglossus aculeatus. Next base: position 10,775,802 of record NC_052070.1, read on the forward strand.
AGCTCACAAAAGCTAGGATTTGCTGTTCTCTTAGTGGGTTGCAACGTGTAGATTTCACTGAACGTTTGGTTTAGTTGTTCCCATTTTCCCCAGCTCAGGACAGGGGAAGCAGCTTGGCACAGTGGATCGAGCATGGGCCTGAAAGTCAGGAGGCCATGGGTTCCGATCCTGGCTCCATCACTTGTCTGCTGTGTGGCCTTAGGCAAGTCACTTCACTTCTCTGTGCCTCAGTTACCTCATGTCCAAAATGGAGATTAATATTGTGAGTCCCATGTGGGACAGGAACTGTGTCCAACCCAATTTGCCTGTATCTACACCAGTGCTTAGTACAGTGCTCAGCACATAATAAGCACTTAACAAATACCACACACACACACGCAAAAGAACTAGAGAAGTAGTGTGGCCTAGTGGATACAAGATGAGCCCGGGAGTCAGAGGACCTGGATTCTAATTCTGGTTCTGTCACTTATCTGCTGAGTGACCTTAGGTGAGCCACTTCACTTCTCTCTGCCTTAATTCCCTCACGTACAAAATGGGGGTTAAACACCTGTTCTCCCTTACCCCTTAGGCTCTGAACCCCACTTGGGAGTGGGACTGTTAGACCTGATTTCCTTGTATCTCCCCAGTACGTAGTAAGCAATTAACAAAAATCTTAATTTTTTTTAAAGGTATTTGTTAGGAGCTTACTCTGCTAGGCTCTGTTCTAAGCACCGGGGCATATGCAGAAAAGTAGCACGGCTCAGTGGAACGAGCCCGGGCTTTGGAGCCAGAGGTCATGGGTTCAAATCCCGGCTCCGCCACTTGTCAGCTGTGTGACTTTGGGCAAGTCACTTAACTTCTCTGGGCCTCAGTTCCATTATCTGTAAAATGAGGATGAAGACTGTGAGCCCCTCGTGGGACAACCTGATCACCTTGCAACCTCCCGAGCGCTTAGAACAGTGCTTTGCACATAGTATGTGCTTAATAATTGCCATCATTATTATTATTGTTATTACAGACTAATCAGGTTGGACCCAGTCCATGTCCCACATGGGACTCACAGTCTTAATCTCTATTTTATAGATGAGGCAACTGAGGCCCGTAGAAGTGAAATGACTTGTCCAAGTTCTCACGGCAGACAAGTGGAGGAGCTGGAATTGGAACCCAGGTTCCTCTGACTCCCAGGCTTGGGCTCTATCCTCTAGGCCAGGGGTTTGGGGGCTCCAAGGATGACTACATAACACCAATCAATTGTATTTATTGAGCAGTTTGTGCAGAGCGCTATACTAAGCACTTGGTAGTGTAGCGAAGTGGAATAACGTAGTGGAAAGAGCATGGGAGTCAGTAGGTCTTGGGTTTTTAAAACGGCTCCGCCACTCGTCTGCTCTGTGATCTTGAGCAAGTCATTTCACTTCCCTGTGCCTCAGTTCCCTCATCTGTGAATGGGGATTGAGACAGTGAGCCCCATGTGGGACAGGGACTCTGCCCAACCCGACTTGCTTGTATCCACCCTAGAGTTTAGCACTGTGCCTGTGGTATTTGTTAAGTGCTTACTATGTGCCAAACACTGTTCTAAGCACCAGGGGAGTTACACGGTAATCAGGAATTCCCACGTGAGGCTCACAGTCTTAATCCCCATTTTCCAGATGAGGTAACTGAGGCATAGAGAAGTTAAGTGACTTGCCCAAGGTCACACAGCAGACAAATGGCGGAGTCAGGATTAGAACCCATGTCCTCTAACTCCCAAGCCCGGGCTCTTTCCACTAAGCCAGGCTGCTTCTCCTTGTATAGTACAATAGTACACGATTGGTAGACATGTTCCCTTACCACGAGTTTATAATCTTGAGGGGCATTCGGACATTAATATCAGTGAAACAGACATAAATCCTGTGGATCTGAGGGAGGGGTTGAAATTTGAGAAGCAGCATGGCTTAGTGGATAGAGCACAGGCCTGGGTTTCAGAAGGACCTGAGTTCTAGCCCCGGCTCCACCACATGTCTGCTGGGTGACCTGGGGCAAGTCACTTCACTTCTCTGTGCCTCAGTTCCCTCATCTGTAAAATGGAGACTGTGAGCCCTATGTGGGACAGAGACTGGGTCCAACCTGATTAACTTGGATCTACCCCAGCACTTAGAACTGTAGTTGGCATATAGTAAGTGCTTAACAAGAACCGTAACTATTGAACATCCTCACTCCTCAAATCTGCCAAACAATGACTCTTCCCCCATTCAAAGCCCTACTAAAGGCACATCTCCTCCAGGAGGCCTCCCGGATTAAGCCCCATTTTCCTCAACTCCCACTCCCTTCTACATCACCCTGACTTGCTCCCTTTGCTCTTCCCCCCTCTCCCGGCCCCACAGCACTTATGCATATATCTGTTATTTTATTTATTCATATTGATGTCTATTTATTTGTATCGATGTCTGTCTCCCTCCCTCTATCTAGACTGTGAGCTCGTTGTGGGCAGGAATTCATTCATTCATTCATTCAATCATATTTATTGAGCACTTACTGCATGCAGAGCACTGTACTAAGCACTTGGGAAATACAAGTTGTCAACGTATAGAGACGGTTCCTACTGAACAGCGGGTTCACAGCCTAGAAGGGGGAGACAGACAACAAAATAAAACAGGTAGACAGGTGTCAAAACCATCAGAATAAATAGAATTACAGCTCTATGCACATCATTAACAAAATAGAGTAGTAAATATGTACAAGTAAAATAGAGTAATAAATCTGTACAAATATATACAAGTGCCGTGGGGAGGGGAAGTGGGTAGGGCAGAGGTGGGGGTATGGGGAGACGGAGAGGAAAACGGAGGCTCAGTGTGGGAAGGCCTCCTGGAGGAGGTGAGCTCTCAGTAGGGCTTTGAAGGGAGAAAGAGAGCAAGTTCGGCGGATGTGTGGAGGGAGGGCATTCCAGGCCAGGGGTAGGACGTGGGCTGGGGGTCGACGGCGGGATGGGTGAGAACGAGGCCCAGCGAGGAGGTTAGCAGTGGCAGAGGAGCGGAGGGTGTGGGCTGGGCTGGAGAAGGAGAGAAGGGAGGGGAGGTAGGAGGGGGCAAGGGGATGGACAGCCTTGAAGCCGAGAGGGAGGAGTTTTTGCTTGATTCATAGGTTGACAGGAAACCACTGGAGATTTTTGAGGAGGGGAGTGACATGCCCAGAGCGTTTCTGCACGAAGATGATCCAGGCAGCAGAGTGAAGTATAGACTTAAGTGGGGAGAGACAGGAGGATGGCAGATCAGAGCGGAGGCTGATGCAGTAATCCAGTCGGGATAGGATAAGAGATTGAACCAGGAAGGTAGCAGTTTGGATGGAGTCAGATGCTTCTGACCCCATTCCCTCTCATCTTATGAAATCTCTCGCTCCATCCCTTCTCCCCTCCTTAACTTCCATCTTCAACCGCTCACTCTCCACTGGTTCCTTCCCCTCTGCCTTCAAACATGCCCATGTCTCTCCCATCCTAAAAAAACCCTCTCTTGACCCCACCTCACCTTCTAGTTATCGTCCCATATCCCTCCTACCATTCCTTTCCAAACTCCTTGAACGAGTTGTCTACACGCGCTGCCTAGAATTCCTCAACAACAACTCTCTCCTCGACCCCCTCCAGTCTGGCTTCCGTCCCCTTCATTCCACGGAAACTGCGCTCTCAAAGGTCACCAATGACCTCCTGCTTGCCAAATCCAACGGCTCATACTCTGTCCTAATCCTCCTCGACCTCTCAGCTGCCTTTGACACTGTGGACCACCCCCTTCTCCTCCACACGTTATCTGACCTTGGCTTCACAGACTCCGTCCTCTCCTGGTTCTCCTCTTATCTCTCCGGTCGTTCTTTCTCAGTCTCTTTTGCAGGCTCCTCCTCCCCCTCCCATCCTCTTACTGTGGGAGTTCCCCAAGGTTCAGTGCTTGGTCCCCTTCTGTTCTCAATCTACACTCACTCCCTTGGTGACCTCATTCGCTCCCACGGCTTCAACTATCACCTCTACGCTGATGACACCCAGATCTCCATCTCTGCCCCTGCTCTCTCCCCCTCCCTCCAGGCTCGCATCTCCTCCTGCCTTCAGGACATCTCCATCTGGATGTCCGCCCGCCACCTAAAGCTCAACATGTCGAAGACTGAGCTCCTTGTCTTCCCTCTCAAACCTTGTCCTCTCCCTGACTTTCCCATCTCTGTTGACGGCACTACCATCCTTCCCGTCTCACAAGCCCGCAACCTTGGTGTCATCCTCGACTCCGCTCTCTCATTCACCCCTCACATCCAAGCCGTCACCAAAACCTGCCGGTCTCAGCTCCGCAACATTGCCAAGATCCGCCCTTTCCTCTCCATCCAAACCGCTACCCTGCTAATTCAAGCTCTCATCCTATCCCGTCTGGACTACTGCACTAGCCTTCTCTCTGATCTCCCATCCTCGTGTCTCTCTCCACTTCAATCCATACTTCATGCTGCTGCCCGGATTATCTTTGTCCAGAAACGCTCTGGACATATCACTCCCCTCCTCAAAAACCTCCAATGGCTACCGATCAATCTGCGCATCAGGCAGAAACTCCTCACCCTGGGCTTCAAGGCTCTCCATCACCTCGCCCCCCTCCTACCTCACCTCCCTTCTCTCCTTCTACTGCCCAGCCCGCACCCTCCGCTCCTCCACCACTAATCTCCTCACTGTACCTCGCTCTCGCCTGTCCCGCCATCGACCCCCGGCCCACGTCATCCCCCGGGCCTGGAATGCCCTCCCTCTGCCCATCCGCCAAGCTAGCTCTCTTCCTCCCTTCAAGGCCCTGCTGAGAGCTCACCTCCTCCAGGAGGCCTTCCCAGATTGAGCCCCTTCTTTCCTCTCCCCCTCATCCCCCTCTCCATCCCCCCGCCTTACCGCCTTCCCCTCCCCACAGCACCTGTATATATGTATATATGGTTGTACATATTTATTACTCTGTTTATTTATTTATTTATTTATTTTACTTGTACATTTCTATCCTACTTATTTTATTTTGTTGGTATGTTTGGTTCTGTTCTCTGTCTCCCCCTTTTAGACTGTGAGCCCACTATCGGGTAGGGACTGTCTCTATGTGATGCCAATTTGTACTTCCCAAGCGCTTAGTACAGTGCTCTGCACATAGTAAGCGCTCAATAAATACGATTGATTGATTGATTGATTGATTGAGAGGAAAGGGCGGATCTTGGTGATGTTGTGGAGGTGAGACCGGCAGGTTTTGGTGATGGATTGGATGTGTGGGGTGAACAAGAGAGCAGAGTCGAGGATGACACCAAGGTTGCAGGCTTGTCATCATCATCATCAATCGTAGCTATTGAGCGCTTACTATGTGCAGAGCACTGTACTAAGCACTTGGGAAGGACAAATTGGCAACACATAGAGACAGTCCCTACCCAACAGTGGGCTCACAGTCTAAAAGGGGGAGACAGAGAACAAAACCAAACATACCAACAAAATAAAATAAATAGGATAGATATGTACAAGTAAAATAAATAAATAAATGAATAGAGTAATAAATATGTACAACCATATATACATATATACAGGTGCTGTGGGGAAGGGAAGGAGGTAAGATGGGAGGATGGAGAGGGGGGCGAGGGGGAGAGGAAGGAAGGGGCTCAGTCTGCGAAGGCCTCCTGGAGGAGGTGAGCTCTCAGCAGGGCCTTGAAGGGAGGAAGAGAGCTAGCTTGGCGGAGGGGCAGAGGGAGGGCATTCCAGGCCCGGGGGATGACGTGGGCCGGGGGTCGATGGCGGGACAGGCGAGAACGAGGTACGGTGAGGAGATTAGCGGCGGAGGAGTGGAGGGTGCGGGCTGGGCAGTAGAAGGAGAGAAGGGAGGTGAGGTAGGAGGGGGCGAGGTGATGGAGAGCCATGAAGCCCAGGGTGAGGAGTTTCTGCCTGATGTGCAGATTGATTGGTAGCCATTGGAGGTTTTTGAGGAGGGGAGTAATATGCCCAGAGTGTTTCTGGACAAAGATAATCCGGGCAGCAGCATGAAGTATGGCTTGTGAGACGGGAAGGATGGTAGTTCCGTCTACAGTGATGGGAAAGTCAGGGAGAAGACAGGGTTTGGGAAGGAAGATAAGAGCTCAGTCTTGGACATACTGAGTTTTAGATGGCGGGCAGACATCCAGATGGAGGTGTCCTGAAGGCAGGAGGGGTTGTCTCTCTTTATTGCTCTATTGAACTTTCCCAAGTGCTTAGTACAGTGCTCTGCACACTTTAAGCACTTAATAAATATTACTGAATACACGAATGATATGATTACTATTATTTGGTGCAAATCCAAGTGCAAGGATGATGTAGAAGGGGCTGGGAAATGTGGGACATTACTTCATTATGGTGAGAGAGCTTCAAGAAGCGGGAAACAGTGATGCTTATGACCCTATATCAGCTTTGTGACTCTGGGCAAATCACTTAACTTCTCTGTGCTTCAGTTACCTCTGTAAAATGGGGATGAAGAGTGTGAGCCCCATGTGGGACAACCTGATTACCTTGTATCTACCCACTGCTTAGAACAGTGCTTTGCACATAGTAAGCACTTAACAAATACCGTCATCATCATCATCAGTGGAAAATATGCCCCCTCAACCCCACAGCACTTATGTCCATATTAATTCATTCAATCATATTTATTGAGCTCTTACTGTGTGCTTACTGTGTGCACTGTACTAAGCACTTGGGAAGTACAAGTTGGCAACATATTTTATTTCTGTCAATGTCTGTCTCCCCCTTTAAACTGTGAGCTCATTATGGGCAGGGAATGTGTCTGTTTATTGCTACATTTTACTCTCCCAAGTTCTTAGTAGAGTGATCTGCACACAGTAAGTGCTCAGTAAAGATGAATGAATAAATGAATAATGACGCCTAAAGATCGGGCAGCCTTGAATGACGTATTTTTCCTTGACTTGTGGCGGCTGAATGTCTAAATAATCTGGCCCTGACTAAAGTGGAAGCATCATGTGTGGACCCCTTTTCACTGGCCTGAATCAACCTTCCATTTGGAAAAATACAGATAAAAAAAAAAATCCTTTAATAAAATCGGCTACAATTTTTAGAATGTTGTTACTGAATTTGTGACTCATACCTACCCTTAAATAGAATGAATAGCAGGATGAAGGGCAATTCAAAATGCTGTCTAATCACAAAAGGAGCAGAGATCCGAAACTTGAGGGCAGGCTCGTGAAAACTCAGTAGCTTTAATTGCAGCTTAACATGTAGCATTAACTGAGTGCCCTTAGCTTTATCAATGAATTTCAATTCAAGTTGATTATGAAAATTGAACTCAATCTGTCATCAATCTCTGGAGGCAAAAGACCTACTCAGGTCATAAAGGGGAATTGGGTGGCTCTCAGAGGCCCCACTAAACTGGTCTTGGGGTGGAGGTGGGTAAAGCGTTGCCCTAAATTCATTCATTCATTCATTCATTCATTCGTATTTATTGAGTGCTTACTGTGTGCAGAGCACTGTACTAAGTGCTTGGGAAGTACAAGCTGGCAACATATAGAGACGGTCCCTACCCAACAGTGGGCTCACAGTCTAGAAGAGTGGGCTCACAGTCTAGAAGTTCACTTCAAGAAGTGGGTTGATTTGTAATAATAATTGTGGTATGTGTTAAGCACTTACTGTGTGCTAGGCACTGTACTAAGCAATGGGGTGGATACGAGCAAATTGGGGTGGACACTGTCTCTGTCCCACCCGGGGCTCACTTTCTCCATTCCTATTTTCCAGTTGACATAACTGAGGCACGGAGTAGCGAAGTGACTTACCCAAGATCACAAAGCAGACGAGGTGTGGAGCTGGGATTAGCACCCATGACCTTTTAATTCTCAGGCCTGTGCTCTGTCCACTCCACCAGACTGCTTGTCTCGATATGTTGCCAATTTGTACTTTCCAAGCCCTTAGTACGGTGCTCTGCACACAGTACGTGCTCAATAAATACGATTGAATGAATGAATGGTCTGACCAGCCTATACCTTGTAAGCCATATTAACAGTCACAGACTTCCAATGGTGATGCTGTCACTAAACGAGTCTACCAACTCTGTTATACTGGACTCTCCCAAGAGTGCTCATCACACAGTGAGCACTCAATAAATACCACTGATGGAGCAATTGATTGAATTCTATTACTTTGGCAGCATATTGCTCAAAAACCACGGGACAGACAAAGGTAAGAAAACAAACTCAAGTAGGACTGCATATCCTTTGGGAGGATGATGGGGTTTGGTTCCCAAGTACTAACCCTAAATAAGGGCTTTATATGTACCTCTAAAGAGTATATCAGAAGGTCATGAGTTCTAATCCCGGCTCAGCCACATGTCTGCTGTGTGACCTTAGGCAAGTCACTTCACTTCTCTGGACATCAGTTACCTCATTTGTAAAATGGGATGGAGACTGTGAGCCCTATGTGGGACAGGGACTGTGTCCAGTTAGATTTGCTTGTATCCACCCCAGCATTTAGTACAGTGCTTGGCACATTGTAAGCACTTAATAAATACCACAATTATTACAATTATATATGCACATACATATGTATCTCTATAGCTATATGGGGGGAGAGAGAGAGAGAGAGATACTGCCAAAGCTCTACTGAAGTGTCTACTGTGAAACGTTGGGCAAGTCAATTCACTTCTCTGGGCCTCAGATACCTCATATGTAGAATATTATAATTATAAACATTCTATTCATATTTATATTGCATTTTATATTACATATAATATATATTATATTTATAAACATTCTATATATAATATAAACATTATATTTATAAACATGTATATTAATGTGCATCTCCCCTTCTAGATTGTAAGCTCATTGTGGGCAGGGAATGTGTTTGTTACATTGTTCTGTTGTACTCTCCCAAGTGCTTAGTACAGTGCTCTGCACACAGTGAGCACTCAATAAATACCATTGAATGACTGAAGTGTAGTGATGGCTCTGTCACCCTCATCTTCACAGTCAAGGAAATAATCTTAAAATGGCAACAAATTATCTAAACATTTAGCAAACTGAGTCTTTCATCCTGAAGATGAGGCCTTCTGGAGAAAATTTTGCAAGTTATGTTGGAAAGTATGAACTTATTTACACCCTCCTTGACTCAGTTTATTTATTTCGGTCACTCTAGTGGTAAATATTTTTCCACTTGTCTCCTCCCCTCCCCTATTAGCATATAAGCTCCTTGAAGACAGGGAACATGTCACCCTTTTAGACTGTGAGCCCACTGTTGGGTAGAGACTGTCTCTATATGTTGCCAATTTGTACTTCCCAAGCGCTTAGTACAGTGCTCTGCACATAGTAAGCGCTCAATAAATACGATTGATGATGATGATGATGATGTCACTTCACTATTCTGCACTCCCCAAGCATAGGACACAGTGCACTGCATCATAGGGAAACTCAATAAATAATAATGATAATCATGGTATTTGTTAAGCACTTACTGTGTGTCAAGCACTGCTCTAAGCACTGCAAGTAATAATAATAATAATGGTATTTGTTAAGCGTTTACTATGTGTGAAGCACTGTTCTAAGCGCTGGGGGGTTACAAGGTGATCAGGTTGTCCCACGGGGGGCTCACAGTCTTAATCTCCTTTTTACAGATGAGGTAACTGAGGCACAGAGAAGTTAAGTGGCTTGCCCAAGGTCACACAGCTGACAAGTGGCAGAGCCAGGATTCAAACCCATGACCTCTGACTCCCAAGCCCGTGCTTTTTCCACCGAGCAACGCTGCTTCAAGTTAATCAGGTCAGACACAGTCTCTGTCCTATAGGGGCTCATTTTCCAGTTGAGGAAACTGAGGACCAGGAAAGTTATGTGACTTGTCCAAGATCACATAGCAGGTAAGTGGTGGTGGCAGGATTAGAACCCAGGTCCTCAAACGCCCAGGCCCGTGCTCTTATCACTAGGCCATGCCATTTCCCACAGATTCTATTATGATCATGACAACGTGTAAAAGCTGAGTATAGAGTGGTGATTTCCACAGTGATATTTAAATTCCATGAACAGGATAATAGTTCCGAAGCAAGTCTTCTTCATGTTGATTTGCTGGGAATTGTTTCTACCAACTGTGTTTTATAGGACTCTTTCTAGTACAGCTCTCTGCACACAGTAAGTACCGATCGATGGATTGATTTTCATAGCTAATTCATCTTGTGGAATGCTCTGAAAAATAAAAGTTTCACTTAAGTATATAAAGGACGCAGCAACAGTTCCCTGTGTAAGGCAAACCTTGATGAGTATTTATGCCTCGAAGGACAATAAATCAATCAATTGTAATGAGCACTTACTGAGTGCAGAGAACTGTACTAAGCACCTGGGAAAGTACAATACATTGGGAGCAAGTCAGGGTAATGCAGAAGAGAGTGGGAGAAGAGGAAAGGAAGGCTTAGTCAGGGAAGACCTCTTGGAGGAGATGGGCCTTTAATTAGGCTTTGAAGGTGGGGGAGGAATTATCTGTTGGATCTTCTAGACTGTGAGCCCATTATTGGGTATCTCTATATATTGCCAACTTGTATTTCGCAAGCGCTTAGTACAGTGCTCTGCACACAGTAAGCGCTCAATAAATACGATTGAATGAATGAATGAATTTGAGGAGGGAGGGCGTTCACTATGAAGGGAGTTGGAAGAACAGCTGTTCTACCCCTTCTTCTCCAATATTCAACTCTTATCCCTATATGTTGCCAACTTGTACTTCCCCAAGCGCTTAGTACAGTGCTCTGCACACAGTAAGCGCTCAATAAATACGATTGATTGATTGATTATCCGCTAAAGAATTTGGAGTCATTTTTTTTTGTGGTAATCGTTAAGCTCTTACTCTGTGTCAAGTACTGTTCTACTTATTTACAAGTTATACTTCATCTGTAAAATGGGGGTTTAGACTGTGAGCCCCACGTGGACCAACCTGATTACCCTGTATCTCCCCCAGCGCTTAGAACAGTGCTTGCCACATAGTAAGCGTTTAACAAATACCATCACTATTCCAAGTCAATCAGGTTGGACACAGTCCCTGTCCCACATGGGGTTCACAGTCCAAGAAAGAGGGAGAACAGGTATTCAAGCCCCATTTTACAGATGAGGCGACTGAGGTACTGAGAAGTGAAGTGACTTGTCCAAGGTTACAAAGCAGGTAATCTGGGGTGCCAGTGTTAGAACCCAAGTCCTCTGATGCCCAAGCCCGGGCTTCTTCCAGTAGACCACTCTGCTTGATTATTCACGGGCATAACTTGGTTCACCTCAGATATCATATTAGCTTCCAGTTTTCTCAGATATAATAATAATAATGGTATTTGTTAAGCACTTACTATGTGCAAAGCACTGCTCTAAGTGCTGGGATAGATACAAGGTTATCAGGTTGTCCCACATGGGGCTCACAGACTTAGTCCCCATTTTATGGATGAGGTAACTGAGGCACAGAGAAGTTGAGTGACTTGCCCAAAGTCACACAGCCGACAAGTGGTGGAGCCGAAATTCGAACCCATGACCTCTGACTCCAAAGCCTGGGATATCTGGGAGAAGATAGCTCTCTGAGGTAGTCATAGCCCCAATCCCATTTATAATATGTACTGTGCTAAAATCATTGGGTTGTATCATCATCATCATCCCCTTTTAGACTGTGAACCCACTGTTGGGTAGGGACTGTCTCTATATGTTGCCAATTTGTACTTTCCAAGCACTTAGTACAGTGCTCTGCACATAGTAAGCGCTCAATAAATACGATTGATGATGATGATCATCATCAGTTGAATTTATTGAGCGCTTGCCAGCACTCTACTAAGTGCTTGGGAGAGTACAATTCACTTATTCAATCGTATTTATTGAGCGCTTACTGTGTACAAAGCACTGTATGCTTACCAAATACTATCATTATTATTATATTAAGCACTTGGGACGGTACAAGACCATGTTCCCTGCCCATAACATCAAATAAGAATGTGTTGGATAGAGCTAGGGTGCCATGATGCTTCTGGCAGTCAGAAGGATCTGGGTTCTAATCCTGACTACCACTTGTCTGGTGTCTGTGTGACTTTGGGTAAATCACTTCTCTGTGGCTCAGTTACCTCATCTGTAAAATGGGGATTGAGATGGTGAGCCCCATGTGGGAAAGGGACTGTGTCCAAACTGATTAGTTTGCGTCTACCCCAGTGCTGAAAATAGTGCATGATGCATATTCATTCATTCATTCAATCATATTTATTGAGCGTTTACTGTGTGCAGAGCACTGCATTAAGCGCTTGGGAAGTACAAGTTGGCAACATCTAGAGACGGTCCCTACCCAACAGCGGGCTCACATAGTTAGCGTTTAATAAATACCATAAAAATAACACCATTATTAATATTATAGATGGTTTAGCAGGCAGAAGCATAATAACATTCTTTAAGAAGCTCATTGTACATCCCTAATGATTTAAAAGAAAATACCAGCACTAGAATGTGAGCTTGTTGTGGGCAGGGGGTGTGTCAGTTGTTGTGCTCTCCCAAGCGCTCAGTGCAGTGCCTTGCACACGGTAAGTGCTCAATAAATAATGCTGAATGAACTAACGCTTAGACTATCTAGGGTGTAGCTCCACCACTAGATTCTCAGCTCCTTGAGGGCAGGAATTCATTCAGTCATATTTATTGAGAGCTTAACTTAATAATAATGATGATGGCATTTGTTAAGTGGTTACTGTGTGCAAAGCATTCATTCATTCATTTAATCATATTTAAATCATAATCATTTAACTTACAGTGCGCAGAGCACTGTACTAAACACTTACCATGTCCAACAACGGTTTTGTATTCTTCCTGTGAATTTAGTGAAGTGTTCTGCACATAGTAGATCGCAAACTCAATATTCCTCTAGAGTGTAAGCTCGTTGTTATTATTGAGTTGTATTGTACTCTCCCAAGCTCTTAGGACAGTGCTCTGAACACAGTAAGCACTCAATAAATACAATTTATTGATGGATTGAGAACGATTTAAAGCTGTTTTTGAAGTCATATACAATATCCAAGCGTCTCCACTCCCAAACCTGAATTCTAACAGAATTTCCACTCCTCTCCTCCTCCCCATTCCCCGGCCCTACCTCCTTCCCCTCGCCACAGCACTTGTATATACATATCCAGCGCATAGAACAGTGCTTTGGATGTAGTAAGTGCTTAGCAAATGCTATTGTTATTATTATTATTTGCACAGATTTATTACTCTATTTTACTTGTACATATTTACTATTCTATTCACTTTGTTAATGATGTGCATATAGCTTTAATTCTATTTGTTCTGACGACTTTGACACCTGTCAACATGCTTTGTTTTGTTGTCTGTCTCCCCCTTCTAGACTGTGAGCCCATTGTTGTGTAAGGACCGTCTCTAGATGTTGCCAACTTGTACTTCCCAAGTGCTTAGTACAGTGCTCTGCACACAGTAAGCACTCAATAAATACCACCACCTCCGCCACTTGTCTGCTGTGTGACCTTGGGCAAGTCACTTCACCTCTCTGTGCCTCAGTTACCTCATCTGTAAAATGGGATTGAGACTGTGAGCCCCACGGGGGACAACCTGATTACCTTCCACTTACCCCAGCACTTAGAAAAATGCTCGGCACATAGTAAGCACTTAACAAATGCTATAATTATTATTGAGCTCTTACCGTGTGCAGAGCACTGTGGCAAGCACTTGGGAGGGTACAGTGCTCTGCACACAGTAAGTGCTCAATAAATACGATTGATTGATTGATTGAGGGTACAACACAACAGAGTCAGTAGACACATCCCCTGGCCACAACAAGCTTACAGCCTAGAGATGAGCTTCCAGTCTAGAGATATTTATCAATAAATATCATCATCATCATCAATCGTATTTATTGAGCGCTTACTATGTGCAGAGCACTGTACTAAGCGCTTGGGAAGTACAAATTGGCAACATATAGAGACAGTCCCTACCCAACAGTGGGCTCACAGTCTAAAAGGGACTCAGTAATACTCACTGAGCACTTACTGTATGCAGAGGACTGTATTCATTCATTCACTCATTCAATCATATTTACTGAGCCCTTACTGCGTGCAGAGCACTGTACTAAGCGCTTGGGAATTACAAGTCGGCAACATGTACTGTACTGTACTATACTGTACTGTATACTGTACTATTCTGTACTGTACTCCATGAGTGCACTGAGCGCTTGGGTGTGTACGAAACAACAGAGTTGGTAGACACGTTCCCTGCTCACAACGAGCTTCCAGTATAGAGATATTTATCAGTAAACGTAAATAATATTTACTGAGCTCCTACTGTATGCAGAGCATTGTACTAAACACTTGGGAGAGTTCAACACCGCACAGTTGGTAGATACATTCCCTCGCCACAATGACCTTCCAGTTTAGAGACATGCTTCCAGTCTAGAAACATTTATCAATAAATATCAGTAATATTTACTGAGCACTGTGCTAAGCCTCTTCTATGAATCAGTGACTTATTTATTTCATTTTGTTAGTATGTTTGGTTTTGTTCTCTATCTTCCCCTTTTAGACTGTGAGCCCACTGTTGGGTAGGGACTGTCTCTATATGTTGCCAATTTGTACTTCCCAAGCGCTTAGTACAGTGCTCTACATATAGTAAGCGCTCAATAAATACGATTGATGATGATGATGATGAGCGTTTGCGTACACTGATGAATCTTAGAGCTGTTTCCATACAGGGCTTCCCTAAATGGAAAGGTCTAAGCTGAAAAGTGAGACAAATCGGATTCACCAGCGCTGAGCAGCGGCAATGTGGGAAAGAGGCAAAGTGACTGAATCGTTGATCAAAGACCATCACAAAGACTCCAGTTTTCACTGCTTGGAAGAAGGCGATGGCTTAGTGGAAAGAGCCCAGATTTGGGAGTTAAAGGAACTGGGTTCTAATCCCAGCTCCGCCACTTGTCTGCTGTGTGACCTTGGGTGAGTCACTTAACTTCTCTGGGCCTCGGTGACCTCATCTGGAAAACGGGGATGAAGACTGAGCCCCGTAATAATAATAAAAATAATAATAATAATAATAGCATTTATTAAGCGCTTACTACGTGCAAATCACTGTTCTAAGCGCTGGGGAGGATACAAGGCAATCAGGTTGTCCCACAGGGGGCTCACAGTCTTAATCCCCATTTTACAGATGAGGGAACTGAGGCCCAGAGAAGTTAAGCGACTTGCCCAAAATCACACAGCTGACAAGTGGTGGAGCCAGGATACGAACCCATGACCTCAGACTCCAAAGCCCGGGCTCTTTCCACTGAGCTACGCTGCTTCTCAATGACTGTAGCTCATGTAGGACAACCTGATCACCTTGTACCTACGCCAGTGCTTAGAAAATGCGTGGCACATAGTAAGCGCTGAACAAATACCATTATTATTATTGTTATTATTATTATTATAAACTACTTCCATATCTTTACCAAGAAATCTCTGTGGAGACACATAACGGAGCAACCTTACAACAGAAGATGGGATGCTCCGAAGAGGGTGTGTCCATGGAGGCGATACGGGTCGGAAATGACTGGACGGTATTTGAAGAAGACTATACTAAGTCCTTGGGAGAGTAAGGCACAACAGAGTTTGTAGACACATTCCCTGGCCGAAATGAGCTGACCTCCAGATGCTGAACACCAGCATGGCTCAGTGGAAAGAGCCCGGGCTTTGGAGTCAGTGGTCATGGGTTCAAGTCCTGGCTCCGCCAATTGTCAATCAATCAATCAATTGTATTTAATGAGTGCTTACTGTGTACAGAGTACTGTACTAAGCACTTGGGAAGTACAGGTTGGCAACATATAGAGACAGTTCCTACCCAACTGTGGGCTCACAGTCTAGAAGGGGGAGACAGAGAACAAAACCAAACATACTAACAAAATTAAGTAGAATAGATATGTACAAGTAAAATAAATACATAAATAGAGTAATAAATATGTACAAACATATATACATATATACAGGTGCTGTGGGGAAGGGAAGGAGGTAAGATGGGGGGCATTGAGAGGGGGACGAGGGGGAGAGGAAGGAAGGGGCTTCTTGTCAGCTGTGTGAGTTTGGGCAAGTCACTTAACTTCTCTGGGCCTCAGTGACCTCATCTGTAAAATGGGGATTAAGACTGTGAGCCCCCTGTGGAACAACCTGATCATCTTGTAACCTCCCCAGCGCTTAGAACAGTGCTTTGCACATAGGAAGTGCTTAGTAAATGTCATTATCATTATTATTGGAGCCTTCTCTTGACTCTGCTGACCACACCAACTTACGTGAGAAGCAGCATGGCTCAGTGGAAAGAGCCCGGGCTTGGGAGTCAGAGGACCTGGGTACAAATCCCGGCTCTGCCGCTTGTCAGCTGTGTGACTTTGGGCAAGTCACTTCACTTCTCTGGGCCTCAGTTACCTCATCCGTAAAATGGATATTAAGATTGTGAGCCCCACATGGTACAACCTGATCACCTTGTATCCTCCCCAGTGCTCAGAACGGTGCTTTGCACATAGTAAGCGCTCAACAAATACCAAAATTATTATTATTGTTATTATTATTTGAGACCGTTTAGGCTCCAACTGCTCCAGTTCTCTCCTGTACCTATAACCAGGATGGGATTCTCTCCTACCGGGACCGGGAACGTTCGGCCGTGTGACTTTGGGCAAGTCACTTCACTTCTCTGCGCCTCAGTTCCCTCACCTGGAAAATGGGGATGAAGATTGTGAGCCCCCCGTGGGACAACCTGATCACCTTGTATCCTCCCCAGGGCTTAGAACAGTGCTGTGGTTTTGTTTGGTTTTGTTCTCTGTCTTTGGTTTTGTTCTCTGTCTCCCCCTTTTAGACTGTGAGCCCACTGTTGGGTAGGGACCGTCTCTATATGTTGCCAATTTGTACTTCCCAAGCGCTTAGTACAGTGCTCTGCACATAGTAAGCACTCAATAAATACGATTGATGACGATGATGATGAAGCTTGCAGAGAGCATCTGTCTGTAGACTGGTAAAATCAGGAATAGCATCATTACAGAGGAGTGCGGCCTGTTGGAAAGAACCTGTGAGTCAGAGGACCTGGCTTCTAATCCCGACTCCTCCATATACCGGCTGTGTGACCCTGGGCAAGTCACTTCACTTCTGAAGCAGCATGGCTTAACGGATAGAGCAGGGGCCTCGGAGTCAGAAGGCTGTGGGTTCTAATCCTGGAGCCTCCACCTCGTCTCCTGTGTGATCTTGGGCAAGTCGCTGCGCTTCTCTGGGCCTCAGTCCCCTCACCTGGAAAATGGGGATTGAGACTGAGTACCCCACGTGGGACAGGGACTGTGTCCAACCCGATTTGCTTGTAACCACCTCAGCACTTAGTACAGTGCCTGGCACATATTAAGTTCTTAACAAATGCCCAAATTATTAATTATTATTATTTTCTGGAGCTCAGTTCCCTCATCTGTAAAATGGGGATTGAGACTGGGATCCCCAAGTGGGACAGGGACTGTGTCCAACCCGATTAGCTTGTAACCACCTCAGCGTTGAGTACAGTGCCAGGCATATAGTAAGTGCTTTTAGACTGTGAGCCCACTGTTGGGTAGGGACTGTCTCTATGTGTTGCCAACTTGTACTTCCCAAGCGCTTAGTACAGTGCTCTGCACACAGTAAACGCTCAATAAATACGATTGATGATGATGAAGTGCTTAACAAATGTCAAAATTATTAATAATTATTATTACTATTCGCTGGGCTGGGGACTCAGTACCTGTGCTCCCTTCTCCTTAGCACTGTGAGTGAGCTCCAAGTAGGGCCTGATTATCCTGTATCTACCTCAGCGTTCAGTGTACTGCTTGGCACATAGTAAGCGCTTAATAAATGCCACACTGTATTTATAGAGAGAGTGAAATTAGGGATATGGCACAGGACTTTTCTCAGACCAAATGGGAGGAGGGTTGAAAGTACAGGGTACAATTCAAGCCATCAAGTAAATGCCATTACTTCTCCTGGGGCAGTTAGCCCTGATGCCAAGTAAAGAATAAAAAGGGGAGTGATCAAAACTTAATTGACACTTTGCATTTATGGGGATATGCGGGTTCGCCTCACTCATTCCGAGAAAAACTGTAAAATTTCTTCAGTGGCTCTTCCTGAGGGTTAAATATGATCTTGCGAGAATCAAAACCAATAAATAAAACCAACATTCCGAGCTAAATCATTTTAGGATAGATTACCTACATCTCCTCTGTACTTTTCCTGTCAATCATATGCTATGTTTCTTAAATTAATTTGTAGATTTCATTTTGATTTGTTTAATGTCAATGTTATTATGAAGAAGAAAAATGTCAAGTACAGAGACTGAAAGGCAAGGCAAGTAATTGAGCTTTTCAATTCTACTTCCTCCTAATAATTTTCATTGGTATGCTGGATGTTTTTATTATGCCTGAACTTTAGCTATGCTATTTGGTCTGGGGCTGGTTCCAAATAAATATTGTGTACTGTATTTTAAACTTGGGAACCGTCTCTACTGCTGCTTTGAATCACTGTAAATTTTATTGCAAATATCATGAGGCACACTTTGGAAAATGGAAAAAATAGTGTCTACTCATTCTCATTCCATATTGACCGATCTCATTTTTCCTCATTAGGCATTAATTGGGTACTTTGCCTGAGTACCATCTTGGAATGAAAACAAATCCATTTTCACTCTTTTCCTGACACAGCTTCTATATAATAAATGCTAAAACTGGTAGATTCTAGCTAAAACTATGCTTTGTGATCCTATATATCCATTTAATAGTAATGATAATGATAACTGTACTATTTATGAAGCGATTTCTATATGACATGCATTATACTACTACGACTGATATTTGTTAAGCGCTTACTATGTGCCAAGCACTATACTGAGCACTTGGGTAGATATGAGATCATCGGATGGGACACAGTCCCTGTCCCACATGAGATGGACCGTCTCTATATGTTGCCGACTTGTACTTCCCAAGCGCTTAGTACAGTGCTCTGCACACAGTAAGCGCTTAATAAATACGATTGATTGATTGATTGATTGAATCCCCATTTTATCGGTGAGGTAACTGAGGCCTAGTGAAGTGACTTGTCCAAGGTCATACAGCAGACAAGTGTCAAAGCCTGGATTAGAACCCATGATTAATCAATACAACTGAATGAATGAATGAAAGAGACTCACAGTCTAAATAGGTATCTTTTCCCCATTTTACAGAATAGTCAGCCGAGGCACAGAGAAGTTGAGTGATTTGGGAAAGGTCACACAGCGGGCAAAATGGCGGAGCTGTTTTGTTGATGCCCTTGTTCCTTACAGAACACAATTGTAGGAATTTATATAGAAAATTAGCCTTGAAGTTATGGGAGCCTAATAGTTGATCAATTTTATCAATCAATCAATCAATCAATCAATCGTATTTATTGAGTGCTTACTTTGTGCAGAGCACTACTGTACTAAGCGCTTGGGAAGTACAAGTTGGCGACATATAGAGACAGTCCCTACCCAACAGTGGGCTCACAGTCTAAAAGGGGGAGACAGAGAACAAAACCAAACATACTAACAAAACAAAATAAATACAATAGATATGGACAAGTAAAATAAATAAATAAATAAATAGAGTAATAAATATGTACAAACATATATACATATATATCATGTATAGACTGTCAGCTTACTGTGGGAAGGAGATGGGCCTGCCCACTTTGCTGTACTGTACTCTTCCAAGCTATTGGTTCAGTGCTTTGCACATAGTAGAAGCACCATGGCTTAGTGGAAAGAGCACAGGCTTGGGTGTCATAGGTCATGGGTTCTAATCCCGGCTCCACTACTTGTCAGCTGTGTGACTTTGGGCAAGTCACTTAAATTCTCTGGGCCTCAGTTACCTCATTTGTAAAATGGGGATGAAGACTGCGAGCCTCACGTGGGACTACCTGATTACTTTGTATCTACCCCACCGCATAGAACAGTGCTTGGCACATAGAGAAGCAGCGTGGCTCAGTGGAAAGAGCACGGGCTTTGGAGTCAGAGGTCATGGGTTCAAATCCCGGCTCTGCCAATTGTCAGCCAAGTGACTTTGGGCAAGTCACTTAACTTCTCTGGTCCTCAGTTGCCTCATCTGTAAAATGGGGATTAATGCTGTGAGCCCCACGTGGGACAACCTGATGACCTTGTATCTCCCCAGCACTTAGAACAGTGCTTTGCACATAGTAAGCGCTTAACAAATACCATTATTATAGTAAGCACTTAACAAATACCATTATTATTATTATTATTATAGTAAGCACTCAATAAATGCCATTGATGATGATGACATGTTAACAGTGTCAAACCAATATTACGTCTAGTTGTTTCTTGGATTTCTAGGGGGTTGGTCTACCTGCGTGCTTAGTAGAGTGCTTGGCACATAGCAAGCATTTAAAATAACCCCATCGCTACTATTGTTATTATTAGAATGAAAACTGTAGATTATTTGACCAAAATTAGAACACTAATAATAATAGTAACTGAGGTATTTGTTAAGCGTTTAATATGTTTCAGGCCCTCTACTAAGCACTGCGGTGGATACAAGTAAATTGGGTTGGACACAGTCCCTGTCCCACATGGGGCTCACGGTCTTCGTCCCTGTTTTACAGATGAAGGAAGGAAATATAGATAAATGACTTGCCCAGGGTCTCACAGCAGACTGCTGGCAGAGTCAGGATTAGAACCCAGGTCCTTCTGACTGCCAGGCTATGCTCTATCCACTAATCCACCACGTTGTTTCCCTTTTTGGCTTTACTTTCAGCGCTGACACCTAAAAAAGGGGTAGAGACTTAAGCTGGGAGGTGACTGATTTTTTACACTTGGATTTGCACTTTTTATTCACTCCTTCCTCAGCACTGCTACACTTAAGTACATATCCGTAATTTTTATACTTGTATTAATTTCTGCTCCCCACCAGGCTGTAAACTGGTTGTGGGCAGGGAATGTCTACCAACTCTGTTGATGATGATGATGATGATGGCATTTGTTAAGCGTTTATTATGTGCCATGCACTATTCTAAGTGCTGGGGTAGATACAAGGTAATCGGGTTGTCCCACGTGGAGAGCACAGTCTTTTTCCCCATTTTACAGATGAGGTAACTGAGGCACAGAGAAGTTAAGTGACTTGCCCAAAGTCACACAACTGACAAGTGGCGGAGCAGGGATTAGAACCCATGACCTCTGACTCCCAAGCCCAGGCTCTTTCCACTAAGCCACGCTGCTTCTCCAACGCTCCAGGCTGCTTCTGTTCTATTGTACTCACCCAACCCCTTAAGTACAATGATCTTATATGTATATATGTTTGTACATATTTTTTTACTCTATTTATTTATTTATTTAATGCATTTGTACATATCTATTCTATTTTATTTTGTTAGTATGTTTGGTTTTGTTCTCTGTCTCCCCCTTTTAGACTGTGAGCCCACTGTTGGGTAGGGACTGTCTCTATATGTTGCCAATTTGTACTTCCCAAGCGCTTAGTGCAGTGCTCTGCACATAGTAAGCGCTCAATAAATACGATTGATGATGATGATGATGATGCTCTGCACACAGAAAAGATTCGATAAATACGATTGATTGATTGATCTATCTTTGGAGCAGAACACCATACTTCGTTCAGTCCGTTGGTTCTCCTGACACTCTAATGTCTGCCGAGAGCCCCGTATTGCAAGTCGTGGGAGGAGGGGCATGAAGAGAAGATCCAGTACCGAGTTATGAGATGCTTGAAATCTAAATGGGGAACTAGGACCACCCCAAAAGAATGGCAAGCGAACAAGGGAGAAACTCTTGCCTTCAGGAGTTAGCTGTCTTCTTTGGACTCTGCCACTTGTCCGCTGTGTGACCTTGGGCAAGTCACTTAACTTCTCTGGGCCTCAGTTACCTCATCTGTAAAATGGGGATTAAGACTGTGAGCCCCACGTGGGACAACCTCATTACTGTGTATCTATCCTGTAGTTTAGAACAGTGCTTGGCACATAGTGCTTCACAAATACCATTCTTATTATTATTTCTGCCCATGTCTTCATATCAATCAGTCTATTTATTGAGTGCCTGCTGTATGCAAAGCACTATACTAATAATAATAATAATGGCATTTATTAAGCGCTTACTATGTGCAAAGCACTGTTCTAAGTGCTGACTAATGATGCAATAGGTATAATGGATCTGCTTCCCATATAGGTAAATTTGCTTTAACATCTATCTCCCCAACTAGACTGTAAGCTCCTTGAGGACAGGAATTGCATCTATCAACTGTACTGAACTCTCCCCAGTGCTTATTACAGTGCTCCACATGTCGAAAGCCCTCAATAAACACCACTGATTGATTGATTTCTTGGGGACCCTTGCTTCTTTCCCTTCTGTCCATCTAGCACGGGGCTGGGAGTCAGAAGGACCTGGTTTCTAATCCCACGTGTCTGCTATGTGACCTCAGGCAAGTCACTTCACTTCTCTGCGTCCCGGTTACCTCATCTGGAAAATGGGGATCGGGACTGTGAGCCCCATGTGGGACAGGGACTGTGTCCAAACTGATTAGCTTGTACCTACCCCAGCGCTTAGAATAGTGCCTGGCTCACAGTGAGCGCTTAACAAATACCACCGTTATTATTGTTATCATTTCCCATCCCCCTCTCCTCTTAGAGTCTCCTCCTTTACCATCCTTTCCTCACGTGGATGCCCTCCCTTACCATCTTCTCTTCTCAGAACTGGGTTCCTCCCGTCTCCCCCCGCAATTTCTCTCTTTCTCTTCAACCCAAACACCTTGCCTCCCTTGTTCCCCGTCAAATTATACCAACATTCCTTGGGGATTAAGTAGCCACGCAACTCCATTTGGGCAATCTTAAGTGCTTTCCTAGCTACACTTCCTGCTATTTTATTATCCATTTTACCATCATTACAGTAACTTATTAAAAACCCCTCAGAGTACAAGGTATGATATTGCTGGTAATAGGGGTAGCATGATCTCTGCCCTTAAGGCCCCATAAAATTGAATTGAGACAGGAATGATGAAAGCATTGCTTAGACAATCAAATGTGTTTACAGCTATGGTAGGGAAAATTGCTCCAACACTCATATAGAGGCTCACAGCTGGATGGAAGTCCAAAGTCTCTTTCTCCATTGGTAGAATAGGTGATTTTTTTATGGTTTTTGTTAAACTCATCCTATATGCCAAGCACTTAGTTCAGTGTTGGAGTAGATACAAGTTAATAATGCTAATCAGACACTTACATACATATCTGTAATCTGTTTATATTAATATTGGTCTTCTCCTCTAGATTATAAACTCATTGTGGAAAGGGAGTATGTCTGCTTATTGTCGTATTGTAATCTGCCCAATGCTTAGTACAATACAGTACAGTAGAGAAGCAGCGTGGCTCAGTGGAAAGAGCCTGGGATTGGGAGTCAGAGGTCATAGGTTCTAATGCCTCTTGTCAGCTGCGTGACTTTGGGCAAGTCACTTCACTTCTATGTGCCTCAGTTACCTCATCTGTCAAATGGGGATTAAGACTGTGAGCCCCATGTGGGACAACCTGATTACCTTGTATCTCCCCCAGCTCTTTGAACAGTGCTTGGCACATATAAGCACTTAACAAATGCCATCATTATTATTGCAGTGCTCTGCACACAGTAAGTGCTCAATAAATGTGGTTGAATGAATGAATGAATGAATGAAGTGGGAGAGCCAGGTTTAGAACCCAGGCCATGTTTGTTTCTCGTGCTGCTTTGCGTACTGTCCACATAAGCAAACATGAATTGGAAATGGTGTCTTCTCCAAGAGGCCTTTCCTCCTCCTCCTCATCATCATCAATCATATTTATTGAGTGCTTACTATGTGCAGAGCACTGTACTAAGAGCTTGGGAAGTACAAATTGGCAACATATAGAGACAGTCCCTACCCAACAGTGGGCTCACAGTCTAAAAGGGGGAGACAGAGAACAAAACCAAACATACTAACAAAATAAAATAAATAGAATAGATATGTACAATTAAAATAAATAAATAAGTAGAGTAATAAATATGTACAAACATATATACATATATACAGGTGCTGTGGGGAAGGGAAGGAGGTAAGATGGGGGGGATGGAGAGGGGGACGAGGGGGAGAGGAAGGAAGGGGCTCAGTCTGGTGCCTGAGTTCCTGAGAAAGCCCTCATTTTTGCTACCCTCCCTCCCCTCTCCCTAGACTGTGCTCCTGGCCGTAGACCCCTTAATAATAATTGTTGTATTTGTTAAGCGCTTACTATTTGCCAGGCACAGTACTAAGCGCTGGGGTGGATGCAAGCAAATCGGGTCGGACATAGTCCCTGTCCCGCAAGGGGCTCACGGTTTTCATCCCTATTTTACAGATGAGGGAATTGAGGCCCAGAGAAGTGAAGTGACTTGCCCAAGACCACACAGCAGACTTGTATTGATGTCTGTCTCCCCCTCCAAGACTGTGAGCTGTTGTGGAGAGGGATTGTCTCTATTGTTGTGTTGTACTTTCCAAGTGCTTAGTACAGTGCTCTGCACACAGTAAGCCCTCAAAAAATACGATTGAATGAATGAATGAATGAATGAATGTGAGCTGTTGTGGACAGGGATTGTCTCTATTGCTGTGTTGTACTTTCCAAGCGCTTAGTACAGTGCGCTGCACACAGTAAGCCCTCAATAAATACGATTGATTGAATGAATGAATGAATGTGAGCTGTTGTGGACAGGGATTGTCTCTATTGCTGTGTTGTACTTTCCAAGTGCTTAGTACAGTGCTCTGCACACAGGAAGCCCTCAATAAATACGATTGAATGAATGAATGAATCAATCAATCAATCGTATTTATTGAGCGCTTACTATGTGCAGAGCACTGTACTAAGCGCTTGGGAAGTACAAATTGGCATCACATAGAGACAGTCCCTACCCAACAGTGGGCTCACAGTCTAAAAGGGGGAGACAGAGAACAGAACCAAACATACCAACAAAATAAAATAAGTAGGATAGAAATGTACAAGTAAAATAAATAAATAAATAAATAAATAGAGTAATAAATATGTACAACCATATATACATATATACAGGTGCTGTGGGGAAGAGAAGGAGGTAAGACGGGGGGATGGAGAGGGGGACGAGGGGGAGAGGAAAGAAGGGGCTCAGTCTGGGAAGGCCTCCTGGAGGAGGTGAGCTCTCAGCAGGGCCTTGAAAGGAGGAAGAGAGCTAGCTTAGCGGATGGGCAGAGGGAGGGCATTCCAGGCCCGGGGGATGACGTGGGCCGGGGGTCAATGGCGGGACAGGCGAGAGCGAGGTACGGGGAGGAGATTAGCGGTGGAGGAGCGGAGGGTGCGGGCTGGGCAGTAGAAGGAGAGAAGGGAGGTGAGGTAGGAGGGGGCGAGGTGATGGAGAGCCTTGAAGCCCAGGGTGAGGAGTTTCTGCCTGATGCGCAGATTGATCGGTAGCCATTGGAGGTTTTTGAGGAGGGGAGTAATATGTCCAGAGCGTTTCTGGACAAAGATAATCCGGGCAGCAGCATGAAGTATGGATTGAAGTGGAGAGAGACACGAGGATGGGAGATCAGAGAGAAGGCTAGTGCAGTAGTCCAGACGGGATAGGATGAGAGCTTGAATTAGCAGGGTAGCGGTTTGGATGGAGAGGAAAGGGCGGATCTCGTCAATGTTGCGGAGCTGAGACCTGCAGGTTTTGGTGACGGCTTGGATGTGAGGGGTGAACGAGAGAGCGGAGTCGAGGATGACACCAAGTTTGTGGGCTTGTGAGACGGGAAGGATGGTAGTGCCGTCAACAGAGATGGGAAAGTCAGGGAGAGGACAAGGTTTGGGAGGGAAGACAAGGAGCTCAGTCTTCGACATGTTGAGCTTTAGGTGGCGGGCGGACATCCAGATGGAGATGTCCTGAAGGCAGGAGGAGATGCGAGCCTGGAGGGAGGGGGAGAGAGCAGGGGCAGAGATGGAGATCTGGGTGTCATCAGCGTAGAGATGATAGTTGAAGCCGTGGGAGCAAATGAGGTCACCAAGGGAGTGAGTGTAGATTGAGAACAGAAGGGGACCAAGCACTGAACCTTGGGGAACCCCCACAGTAAGAGGATGGGAGGGGGAGGAGGAGCCTGCAAAAGAGACTGAGAAAGAACGACCGGAGAGATAAGAGGAGAACCAGGAGAGGACGGAGTCTGTGAAGCCAAGGTCAGATAACGTGTGGAGGAGAAGGGGGTGGTCCACAGTGTCAAAGGCAGCTGAGAGGTCGAGGAGGATTAGGACAGAGTATGAGCCGTTGGATTTGGCAAGCAGGAGGTCATTGGTGACCTTTGAGAGCGCAGTTTCCGTGGAATGAAGGGGACGGAAGCCAGACTGGAGGGGGTCGAGGAGAGAGTTGTTGTTGAGGAATTCTAGGCAGCGCGTGTGGACAACTCGTTCAAGGAGTTTGGAAAGGAATGGTAGGAGGGATATGGGACGATAACTAGAAGGTGAGGTGGGGTCAAGAGAGGGTTTTTTTAGGATGGGAGAGACATGGGCATGTTTGAAGGCAGAGGGGAAGGAACCAGTGGAGAGTGAGCGGTTGAAGATGGAAGTTAAGGAGGGGAGAAGGGATGGAGCGAGAGATTTCATAAGATGAGAGGGAATGGGGTCAGAAGCACAGGTGGCCGGAGTAGCACTTGAGAGGAGGGAGGAGAGTTCCTCTGAGGATACCGCTGGGAAGGATGGGAGAGTAGCAGAGAGTGTTGAGAGCCGGGGGGTTGGAGAAAGGGGGGAAGAGACTTTGGGGAGGTCGGACCTGATGGATTTAATTTGTTAATGAAGTAGGAGGCCAGATCGTTGGGGGTGAGGGAAGGAGGAGGGGGAGGAACCGGGGGCCTGAGAACGGAGTTGAATGTACGGAAGAGCTGGCGGGGGTGATGGGCATGGGTGTCAATAAGGGAGGAGAAATAGTTTTGTCTGGCAGAAGAGAGGGCTGAGTTAAGGCAGGAAAGGATAAACTTGAAGTGAACGAGGTTGGCATGGTGTTTAGACTTTCGGCAGCTCGAGCATAAGAGCGAAGGAGGCGGACAGTGGCAGTGATCCAGGGCTGTGGGTTAGTGGTGCGAGAGCGGCAAAGGGAAAGGGGAGCGAGCGAGTCTAGCTGAGTAGAAAGGGTAGAGTTGAGAGCAGTAATCTGATCATCAAGACTGGGTAGAGAGGAGAGGGCGGCGAGGTGGGGTGTGAGGCGCTCCGAAAGATGGGTGGGGTCCAGAGAGCGGAGATCTCTGTGAGGGAGTAATACGGATTTACGGGGGAAAGGAGTGTGAGTGAGGAGGCAGGTGAGAAGATTATGATCAGAGAGAGGGATCACAGGGTTGGTGAGGGTGGACACGGTGCAGCGGTAGGAGATGATGAGGTCGAGGGTATGACCAAGTTGGTGAGTGGGTGAGGTGGGGTGGAGGAAGAGGTTGGCAGCGTCAAGGAGAGATAGAAGGCTGGCGGCAGAGGAGTCGTTAGGGATATCCATGTGGATATTGAAGTCTCCGAGGATCAGAGTGGGCATGGAGAAGGAGAGAAGGAATGTGAGGAAGGGGTCAAAGTCGTTAAAGAAGTTGGAAGTGGGGCCCGGAGGGCGGTAGATGACGGCTACAAGAATCTGGAGGGGGTGGTAGAGGCGAATAATGTGGGCTTCAAAGGAAGGGAAGGAAAGGGAAGGGGGAGGAGGGATAGTGCGAAAGCGACATTGGGGGGCGAGAAGGAAACCGACACCTCCTCCTTTTCCGGTGAGTCTGGGGGAGTGGGAGAAGAAGAGAGCACTGCACTGCACTGCAGAGAGCAGCAGAAGAGACCGTGTTGTCCGGCGACAGCCATGTTTCAGTTAGGGCGAGGAGGAGTAGAGAACTGGAAAGGAAAAGGTCCAGGATGAAAGGGATCTTACTTAAAACGGAGCGGGGGTTCCAGAGGCCACACTTGGCATCAGCTGTCGAGGGAGGGGAGGGAGGGGGAAGGGTGCGAGGGGTGGGGAGGGTTTGGATTGGGATGAGTTGGCGGGGGCCTGGGCGGGGAGAGTGGGAAGGGGGGTGGCGATGGGAAAGGAGAACTGAATGAATGAAAGTGGCAGAGCTGTGATTAGAACCCATGACCTTTTGAGTCCCAGGCCCGGTCTCTATTAGCTACGCCATCCTGCTTCCCCTAAGCCCTTCGATACACATCCCATCCCCATAGCACTTATACCCATTTTCTTATACTCAACTATTTTCCCCCTCCGTAATATATTTTAATGTATCCCGGTAGGCCGTAAACTCCTTAAGGGCGGGGATTGTGTCGGTCAAACTCTGTTGTGTTGTTCTTTCCAAAGTGTTTATTGGTACACCACTCTGCACACTATAAGTGCTCAGTAAGTACCACTGATGGATTGATTATGCTTCTCAGGGTGGCACCGGGAGAATTTCCACTCCTCTGCCAGTCTTGACTATGGGAGGGAGAGCAAGGCAAAGATCCACCCATTCTATTCCTAGCTAGGCCAGTGGCTAGCGAGTGGAAGGCCATCTGCTAAAAGTCAAAAATCCCCTGTGCTGGGCAGTGGCGACATGGGAGAGAGTCGAGGGTAGAGACTCGAGCTGACAATTCGGAAGGAGGCAATGGTAAGCCAGGTGGTAAGACTGTGTTTCATTACGCAGCTATTTATGTCTGCATCAACAATCTCTCCAAAGCCTCTTTATCCTGAACTTCCCTGAACTTGGGGTCTATGCAACAAATAAAGACCTGATATAGAAGACTGTCGCCTTAATAATGAATAACAATAATAATTGGGGTATTTGTTAGGCGCTTACTATGTGCCAGGTACTCTACTAAGTTCTGGGGGTGGGTCCAATCATGATGATAATAATAATGATGGTATTTAAGTGCTTACTATGTGCTAAGCAATGCTCTAAGCGCTGGGGTAGATACAAGGTTAACAGGTTGTCTCGTGTGGGGCTCACAGTCTTAATCCTCATTTTTCAGATGAGGTAACCGAGCCACAGAGAAGTGAAGCGACTTGCCCAAAGTCACACAGCTGACAGGTGGTGAAGTCGGAATGAGAACTGGACACAGTCCCTATCTCACATAGGGCTCACACTCTTATCCATATTTTACAGATGAGGTGACTGAGGCACAGAGGAGTGAAGTGACTTGCCTAAGCCCACCCAGGAGATGATAAGTGGTGGAGGTAGGATTCGAACCCATGACCTTCTTATTCTCAGGCCCTTACTCTACCTGCTACGCCATTATCTGCTTACCAGGTTTCAAGGACTGTTCTAAGCACTCATTCGATATGAGTTAATGAGGTCAGACACAGCCCCCATCCTACATGGGGCTCACAGTCTAAGTAGGAAGTAGGACAGGTATTGAATCCCCATTTTACAGACGAAAAAACGTGACTTACTCAAGGTCATAAAGCAGCCAAGTAACAGAGCCGGGATTAGAACCCAGGTCCTCTAACCCCCAGGTCCAGGTTCTTTCCACTAGGCCGTGCTCCTTCACTTCAGCCCGCGTTCTGAAAACCAAATCAAACAAAACCAACAAAAGAAAAACACCCAGAGGAGATGGTGCTAAAATATGTGGGTTTTTCTTTAGGCAATAAAAGAATTTAGAAAACGAGTACCATTCATTTGAATTAAAAGCATTTTCCAATATGTTGGAGTGGCTCTGGTGTCATTTTGATGCATCATCTTGCTGGGAGTGGAGTCAGTCTCCAAACTATTTCAAATGATAATCAATAGTGTGTTTCCCTGATGTTTAGTGGGAGTTTATAATTGAAAATGTGCTTTGTCCAAAGGGTTTAGCTTCACCATTTTCTCTAATTATTTTTCATTAATCCTCATTAGACAACATTAAACCATAATTTCCAGCCCATCAATTATTAATCGAAATGTTCCGCATTTTAACGGGAAATAGCGCGGTTTTTTTTCTTCCCATTAGGAAAGTAGTTTCCCATTAGGGAAGCAGCATCGCCTAGTGGGTAGAGCATGGGCTTGGGAGTCAGAAGGACCCGAGTTCTAATCCCAACTCCGTCACGTGTCTGCTGTGGGACCTTGGGCAAGTCACAATTTCCCTGTACCTCAGTTTTCTCATCTGTAAAATGGGGCTTAAGACTGTGAGCCCCATGTGGGACAGGGGCATGCTTGATACATAGTAAGTACTTAACAAATACCATCAATGTCATTATTTTTAGTTATCAGTACAGTACAATAATGCGCTCTAAGCATAACAAAACTTCCATTCCAAGAATGTGTTTTAGAATTCTCTTCCTCCCCAGAAAAAAACGGCTGATCCTGAGATAGTAGGTGGTTGGGAGTCTAGTACACTGACACAAGAACAGAAATCTTTATTAGCTGTCTTTCATAGGACCCAGGGTGGAAATCAGGGTGAAATCATTTTAGTGAAACTTGGAGTAAGTTCTTGAGCTTTTTCCCCAGTTGGCAAAAGAGATCCAATTTCTTTTAAAAGAGCAACTTATCTACTTTTTACCCACATTTCTTTCTATCTATATTTAGGAGAGATGTACATTGCCCAGAGTTTGTTCTTTTGAGGGGGCGGAGGAGGTGGAAACTCAGGGTGAGGCCATCCAAAATAAAACTAATGGTCTGTTCAAAACCAGAAGTGGCTTTCGGCAAAAGTGTTTAATTTCCACTATGTACATGTCTGTAGTTTGATATATCCCTTTGCTCTTCCACCTCCCAGCCCCAAAGCACTTATGTACATCTCTGTCATTTTATTTATTTGTACTGATGTCTGTCTTCCCCCCTCTAGACTGTGAACTCCTTGGGAGCAGGGAATGCCACTATTTACTGTTGTATTGTACTTTCCCAAGTGCTTACTACAGTGCTCGGCACACAGTAAGCACTCAATAAATGCGATTGAATGAATGTAGTATGCCTTGGAAAATAAAGAAGGAATGTTTAGCAGAAACCCAGTGATCTAAACATCTGGTGCGTGGAGAAGGTGATCATGGAGTGGATATTGGCGGGGGGGGGCGGGGGTTAAGCTATAATAATAATTATTATTATTATTATTTTAATGATCCGGGCATGTTCATTCATTTGTTCATTCAATCATATTTATTGGGCACCTACTGTATGCAGAGCACTGTACTAAGCGCTTGGGAAGTATAAGGTGGCAGCATACAGAGATGGTCCCTACTCAACAACGGGCTCACAGTCTAGGAGGGGGAGACAAACAGCAAATAAAAACATGTTCTCTGTCTCCCCCTTTTAGACTGTGAGCCCACTGTTGGGTAGGGAATGTCTCTATGTGTTGCCAACTTGTACTTCCCAAGCGCTTAGTACAGTGCTCTGCACACAGTAAGCGCTCAATAAATACGATTGATGATGATGATGATGATGTAGACAGTATGTACTAAGCACTTACTTATGTGTCAGGCATTGTCTAAGATCCTTGAGACTGTGTGCTCACCGTGGACAGGAAATGTGTCTGATGTTGTGTTGTACTCTCCCAAGCACTTGGTACAGTTCTTTACACAGTAAGCACTCAATAAATATGATTAATAATAATAATACAAGAAAATCAGGTCGATGGCAGTACCAGCCCCACATGGGCCTCACAGTCTAAATTGGAGGGGTGGTTTAAATGGTTTAATCCCCATTTTACAAATGAGGTAACTGAGGCAAAGAGGAGGTAAGTGACTTTCCCAAGGTCACACAGTAGACAAGCGGCAGAACCCGAATTTGAACCCAGGTCCTCTGACTCTGAGGCCTGTACTACTTCCCTAGTCAGTTGTGTCCCTATAGCTTTTTAGCCAGGACATTTTAATTTTTTTAGATGGGATTTGTTCAGCACTTACTACGTGCCAGACACTGTACAGAGCTCTGGGGTCGATACAGGTTAAGCAGACAGGACACAGACCAGATCCCACATGGGGGTTCACAGTCTTAGTCCTCATTTTACAGATGAGGGAACTGAGGCACAGAAAATACTAATTATAATAATGATGGTATTTGTTAAGCACTTACTATATGCAAAGCACTGTTCTAAACACTGGGGTAGATACAAGGTAATCAGGTTGTCCCACGGGGGACTCACAGTCTTAATCCCCATTTTACAGACGAGGTAACTGAGGCACAAACAAGTCAAGTGACTGCCCAAAGTCACACTGCTGTTAAGTGGCAGAGTTGGGATTAGAACCCACGACCTCTGACTCCCAAGCCAGGGCTCTTTCCACTAAGCCAGTGAAGTGACTTGCCCAAAGTCACACAGCTGACAAGTGGCAGAGCAGAATTAGAACCCATGGCCATGGGTTAGGCCATGGAGTCTAATCCCGGCTCTGCCACTTGCCTGGTGTGGGACCTTGGGCAAGTCATTTCACTTCTCTGGGCCTTAATTACCTCATCTATAAAGTGGGGATTGAGACTGTGAGCATCACATGAGACAGGGACCCAAAGTAATATTTTTTAATTCTGTACTACAAATTATTTTCAAAATTATTTATTTAATTATTTTATTTTAATTATTTACTTTATTAATTTCATTTAATTATTTTTATTTACTAATTTATTTTATTTTTAAAGTTATTTAATCAAATAATAATAATAATAATAATAATGACATTTTTTAAGGGCTTACTATGTGCAAAGCCAGGAGGCCTTCCCAGACTGAGCCCCTTCCTTCCTCTCCCCCTTGTCCCGCTCTCCATCCCCCTCATCTTACCTCCTTCCCTTCCCCACAGCACCTGTATATATGTATATATGTTTGTACATATTTATTACTCTATTTATTTATTTATTTATTTTACTTGTACATATCTATTCTATTTATTTTATTTTGTTAGTATGTTTGCTTTTGTTCTCTGTCTCCCCCTTTTAGACTGTGAGCCCACTGCTGGGTAGGGACTGTCTCTATATGTTACCAACTTGTACTTCCCAAGCGCTTAGTACAGTGCTCTGCACACAGTAAGTGCTCAATAAATACGATTGATGATGATGATGAAAGCACTGTTCTAAGCGCTGGGGAGGATGCAAGGTGATCATGTTGTCCCACGTGGGGCTCACAGTCTTAATCCCCATTTTACAGATGAGGTAACTGAGGCTCAGAGGAAGCGAAATGACTTGCCCAAAGTTACACAGCTGACAAGCGGCAGGGCAGGGATTAGAACCCATGACCTCTGACTCCCAAGCCCAAGCTCTTTCCTCTGGGCCACGCTGCTTCTCAATAAATTATTTATTTCTTTATGCCTGTCTCCCGCACTAGATTGTAAACTCATAATGGACAGGGGACATATCTGCCAACTCTACTGTATCGTACTGTCCCAAGCACATGATGATGATGCTGATATTTGACAAGCACTTACTATATACTAGGCACTGTACTAATCGCTGGGTTGGCTACAAGCAAATCAAGTTGGACACGGTCCCCGTCCCATGTGGGGGTCAGTCTCAACCCCCATTTTCCAGATGAGGTAACCAAGGCCCAGAGAAGTGAAGCGACTTGCCCAGGGTCACACAGCAGACTCGTGGCAGAGTGGAATTAGAACCCATGACCCTCTCCCAGGCCTATAGTAAGCACTCAATAAGTACCATTGATCAATGGATCGATTGATTAATCAGTTGAAGTGTTGACAATTTACTAGGCCCCACTTTTCCTCATCTCCCACTCCCTTCTGCGTCGCCCCGACTTGCTCCCTTTGTTCTTCCCCCTCCATCCCAGCCCCACACCACTTATGTCCATATCTGTCATTTTATTTCTTCATAGTCTCCCTGCCTCTAAACCGTGATCTTGGTGTTGGCAGGGAATGTCACTTTTTATTGTTGTACTGTACGTTCCCATGCGCTTAGTGCAGTGCTCTGCACACAGTAAGCACTTAATAAATACAATCGATTGATTGATTGATTTAAGGCATTTGAGGATACGACTCAATGGAAGTAACCCAGAACAACACTCTGCACACAGTAAGCGCTCAGACAAAACGATTGAATGAATGAAAGTAACAGAACTTTAAATAGTAACGCTTTAGATAGCCCATTGAGAAGAGGGTGTATTATTAACAGGAAACAAACTGCAGGATTTGGCCTGCGGAAGCACAAACCCGTCAAGATGGGAGCATTGTCAAGTAGCACTGAGACAATCTCCCACCCTAGAAGTTTCCAGCCAGGAAGCCTGCGTCCTTCTTGAATTTATCATCAGATAGACCATTTGGAAGAAATAAATCACTGCTGGAAGCCAACGCTCTTGGCGATAATATCGACGACCGAGTTGCTGGCCGTCCAAACCGAAGTTCCGTGCTCCCCGAAGACCATTATCGGTTAGCGCATTCCGTCAGTGACCGATCATTTTGGGAAACCCTGACAGAGAGCAGAAATCTTCCTTCACTCGCTCCAGCTCTAATGAAGTGCGTTGAAGCGGAATGAAATAAAGTCATCTCGTTTATTATATGGATGACTCACGCTCCCTCTGACTCACGCCGGCTAAATCACCCCGCCGCCAACCAGGAATATGCCACGGCCGAAGAAAGATGGTACTTTGGGGAGATGCAACGTCATGCTTTGTGTTCGTTGCCTCCCTGTTGCAATTGAACCCGGGTAATAAGTCATTTAGCTAGAAGGGGTATCTTTCTGGCTGTAAGTGACCTTGGGGTGAACGTTACCGTTAATCAGTCAGAGCCACGACGTCATTGTGCTCGCAGCTGCCGTGGAGGAACCGCTCCCGACAGCTATGGAGTATTTCCCATTAAAAACGCTTCCGCCAAACAGCGTGGCTTAGTGGATAGAGCATGGGCCCTGGAGTCCGAAGGACCTGGGTTCTAATCCTGGCTCTGCCTCACGTCTGCTGTGTTATCTTGGGCAGGGCAATTAACTTCTCTGGGCCTCAGTTCCCTCATCTGTAAAATGGGGATCAAGACTGTGAGGCCCAAGTGGGACAACCTGATCATCTTGTATCTATCCCAGTGCCTAGAAAAGTGCTTGGTACATAGTAAGCACTTAACAAAAACCATCATTATTATTATTATTATCATTATTATACAGGACAGGGACTGTGTCCATCCCACCTGGTTAACTCGTATCTACCTCAGCGATTAGAACAGTGCTTGGCACATAGTAAACAATTAACGAGTACCATAATTATTATTATTGTTGTTATCATTATTATGACCATTTCTTCCTCAGCTCAAAGACACAGTAGAAAATCATGTTTTGGTGATTTTTTTTTAGATCAATCAATCAATCAATCAGTCGTATTTATTGAGCGCTTACTGTGTGCAGAGCACTGTACTAAGCGCTTGGGAAGTCCAAGTTGGCAACATATAGAGACAGTCCCTACCCAACAGTGGGCTTACAGTCTAGAAGGGGGAGACAGGGAACAAAACCAAACATACTAACAAAATAAAAGGGGCAGAGATGGGGGGACGGATTTGGGGGGGGTCTCACTTAGGGGAGGGGGGATATTTGTTAATCAGCTCATCGTATTTATTGAGCTCTTTACTGTGTGCAGAGCACTGTACTAAGTGCTTGGGAGAGTACGATATAACGATAGACACAGTCCCTGTCTGTGATGAGCTTATGGTCTAGAGGAGCGCTTACTATGTGCCAGGCGCAGTGAATTTGAGTGACTTGCCCGTCGTCACACAACAGACAGTTGGCGGAATGGGGATTAGAATCCAGGTCTGTGCTCTTTCCACTAGGACAAGTGGTTTCTCTGAGCATGATTGAATGATTTAATAACACATGTGGCTTTTCTTTCTCTCCATCCGTTTCTTTCTTGCTCACTACGAACATAAGACATCGTTTGCCCTCTGTTTTGGAACTCCAGCAATCTGGGTTCATTTGCATGGAGAGCCAGAGAAGGAAGAGTTTACCATTTTATTTCTGGAATACTGGGCCATAGTTTTCCAAGTTTAAAATGCAGGCGGATTGCTAATCTTTCCCCAGATGCACATTTAGACTATATATTTTCCAAGAACATAGGTAGGTGGCTACTTTTGGAAGAACTCTGAAATTCCATCAGCGTTTTGAACAGTTAAGTCTATTTTCAGGAGATTGTTAGCATTTTTGTCCAACATCCCTCTAGACCCTAAGTTCCTCGAGGGCAGGGATCATCTCTCCAAAGTAGATTAATAATAATAATGATAATAATATTAATAACAATAATATTTGTTACGCCCTTAGTATGTGCCAAGCACTATTCTAAGCGCTAGAGTTGATACAAGGTCATTAGGTTGGGCAGAGTTCCTGTCCCACATGAGGCTCACCCTCTTAATCCCCATTTTACAGATGAGGTAACTGAGGCACAGAGAAGTTGAGTAATTTGCTGAAAGTCACACAGCTGACAAGTGGCAGAGTTGGGATTAGAACTCATGACCTCTGACTCCAAAGCCCGGGCTCTTGGCACTAGGCCACGCTGCTTCCCTCGGCACATACTGTACTGTACCGTATTCTTCCAAAAGCTTAGAACAGTGGTCCGCACACTTGTACTTCCCAAGCGCTTAGTACAGTGCTCTGCACACAGTAAGCGCTCAATAAATACGATTGATTGATTGATTATTACTCTGTTTATTTTACTTGTACATATCTATTCTATTTATTTTATTTTGTTTATATGTTTGGTTTTGTTCTCTGTCTCCCCCTTCTAGACTGTGAGCCCACTGTTGGGTAGGGACTGTCTCTATTTGTTGCCAACTTGTACCTCCCAAGCGCTTAGTACAGTGCTCTGCACACAGTAAGCGCTCAATAAATACGATTGATTGATTGATTGGTGTGTGTGAATCACAAGTAGCAGCATGGCCTAATGGATAGAGCGCAGGCCTGGGTTCGAATCCCAGCTCAGTAGAAAGAGTCTGGACTTAGGAGTCAGAGGTTGTGGGTGCTAATCCCGGCTCTGTCACTTACCAGCTGTGTGACTTTGGGCAAGTCACTTCGCTCCTCTGTGCTTCAGTTACCTCATCTGTAAAATGGGGATTAAGACTGTGAGCCCCACGTGGGACAACCCAATTACCTTGTATCTAACCCGGTGCTTAGAACAGTGCTTGGCACCTAGTAATCAATCAAGCAATCAATCAATCATGTTTATTGAGCACTTACTGTGTGCAGAGCACTGTACTAAGCACTTGGGAAGTACAAGTTGGCAACATACAGAGACGGTCCCTACCCAACAGTGGGCTCACAGTCTAGAAGCACTTAGGTGCCATTATTTTATTTTTTTTTTTAGTTTGGGAAAATTCCTATGTCATAACTTGTCTGCTTCTGCCCTGCGTCTCAGTCCCACAGCATTTAAGCCCACAACCGTAATTTATTTTATTTATTCATTCATTCATTCATTCACTCATTTTTCTAGACTGTGAGCCCGTTGTTGGGTAGGGACCGTCTCTGTATGTTGCCAACTTGTACTTCCCAAGCAATTAGTACAGTGCTCTGCACACAGTAAGCACTCAGTAAATACGATTGAATTCATTCATTCATTCATTCTATCACATTTATCCACTGCTTACTGTGTGCAGAACACTGAACTAAGTGCTTGAGAGAGTAAAGTTTTTATTTCTAGTAATGTCTGTCTCCTCCTCTAGATTGTATGCTCATTGTGGGCAGGGAATAATGACAACAATAATAATAATAATAATTAATGATATTTGTTAAGCATTTACTATGTGCCAAGCACTGTTCTAAGCACTGGATTAGATATAAGGTAATGAGGATGTCCCTCCTGGGGCTCACAGTCTTAATTCCCATTTTACAGATGATGAGGTAACTGAAGCACAGAGAAATTAAGTGACTTACCCAAAGTCACACAGTTAAGTGGTGGAGTCTGGGTTAGAACCCATGACCTCTGACTTCCAAACCCGTGCTCTTTCCACTAAGCCACACTGCTTTTCTTATGTGTCCGATATATTATTATCTCATACTCTTCCAAGGGCTGACAGATACCCCAGCGTATCATTGATACGCAAAAAATGTTTGTTTTTGTACAGAAACGGTCTGGGCATGTCACTCCCCTCCTCAAAAATCTGCAATGGTTGCCTATGAATCTTTGAATCAAGCAAAATCTCCTCATTATTGGCTTTATAAAGCTGTCCATCCCCTCACCCCTTCCTACCTCAGCTCCCTTCTCTCCTTCTCCAGCCCAGCCCACACCCTCTGCTCCTCTGCCACCGCACACCTCCTCACTGAACCTCGTTCTCGCCTGTCCCGCCATCGAGCCCCCGGGCCACGTCCTCCCCCTGGTCTGGAATGCCCTCCCTCCGCACATCCACCAAGCTCGCTCTCTTCCTCCTTTCAAAGCCCTACTGAGAGCTCACCTCCTCCAGGAGGCCTTCCAAGACTGAGCCCCCCTTTTTGCCTCTCCTCCCCCTCCTCCCCTTCTCATTCTCATTGCCCCCTCCTTCCCTCTGCCCTACCCCCTTCCCCTCCCCACAGCACTTGTGCATATTTGTACATACTTATTACTCTATTTATTTTATTAACGATGTGTATATAGCTATAATTCTATTTATTCTGATGGTACCGACACCTGTCTACTTGTTTTGTTTTGTTGTCTGTCTCCCCCTTCTAGACTGTGAGCCCTTTGATGGGTAGGGACCGTCTCTATATGTTGCCGATTTGTACTTCCCAAGTGCTCAGTACAGTGCTCTGCACACAGTAAGCCCTCAATAAATACGATTGAATGAATGAATTTACCTCTAGATTGTGAGCCCCCAAGGGACAGAGACTGTGTCTAATTTGTACCTCTGAATTTTCTCGCAGAGCTCAGCACAGTGCTCTGCACACAGTAAGCACTTAATTAGAGGCCTTCCCAGACTGAGCCCCCTCCTTCCTCTCCCCCTCCTCCCCCCTCCACCCCCCTGCCTTACCTCCTTCCCTTCCCCATGGCACCTGTATATATGGATATATGTTTGTATGTATTTATTACTCTATTTATTTATTTTACTTGTACATATCTATTCTATTTTATTTTGTTAATGTGTTTTGTTTTGTTTTCTGTCTCCCCCTTCCAGACTGTGAGCCCACTGTTGGGTAGGGACCGTCTCTATATGTTGCCAACTTGTACTTCCCAAGTGCTTAGTACAGTGCTCTGCACACAGTAAGAGCTCAATAAATATGATTGATTGATTAGAATTCACCTAATGCATTCTAGAGGTAGTGTTTTTTTGAGTCTCCATGACACTGTGTGCATTCAAAGACTGTCCTTGGTCATTATGCTGTTTGCAACACTCGCCCGGTTTTCACTTCGGCATTTTTGGCTCGCTGTTGTCTCAGGATTTTTCCTCGAAACGAAGCCCGCCTACTCGACTGCAGTCCGTCACATAACCCGTTTGCCACGACTCTCTTCCAGTTTTCAACTGTGACGCCATATCGTCTGACTCTGGCCCTATGTTCAGCTCTGCCGTTGTTTGGTTGGCTTCCCCTTGACATAGACCTACTCTCTGCGGAGCACTGAACTAAGTTCATTCATTCATTCATTCAATCGTATTTATTGAGTGCTTACTGTGTGCAGAGCACTGTACTAAGCGCTTGGGAAGTACAAGTTGGCAACATATAGAGACAGTCCCTACCCAACAGCGGGCTCACAGTCTAGAAGCAGTGTGGCTCACTAGAAAGGGCCCGGGCTTTGGAGTCAGAGGTCATGGGTTCAAATCCCGGCTCCGCCAATTGTCAGCTGTGTGACTTTGGGCAGGTCACTTCACTTCTCTGTGCCTCAGTTCCCTCATCTGTAAAATGGGGATTGACTGTGAGTTTCCTGTGGGACAACCTGATCACCTTGTAACCTCCCCAGTGCTTAGAACAGTGCTTTGCACAAAGTAAGTGCTTAATAAATGCCATCATTATTATTATTATTATTATAGAAGGGGGAGACAGACAACAAAACAACACATATTAACAAAATAAAATAAATAGAATAAATATGTACAAATGAAATAAATAAATAAATAGAGTAATAAATCCATACAAACATATATATATATATATATACAGGTGCTGTGGGGAGGGGAAGGAGGTAAGGCAGGGCGATGGGGAGGGGAAGAAGGGGGAGAAGAACATAATACAATGGAATTGTAGACACAATCTCTCCCCACAGGGAATGTAAGGTAGATAGGGGGCATTTATCACCAGCATATAATAATAATAATGATGACATTTATTAAGCACTTACTATGTACAAAGCACTGTTCTAAGCACCGGGGAAGTTACAAGGTGATCAGGTTGTCCAACAGGGGGTTCACAGTCAATCCTCATTTTACAGATGAGGTAACTGAGACCCATAGAAGTTAAGTCATCATCATCATCAATCGTATTTATAGAAGTCAACTGACTTGCCCAAAGTCACACAGCTGACAATTAGCAGAGCAGAGATTTGAACCCATGACCTCTGACTCCAAAGCCCGTGCTCTTTCCACTGAGCCACGCTCTTCTCTAATCTAATCTAAATTTCTATATGATTGAATCCCATTAAAGAGTCAATGGTATTTATTGTACTTGGGAAACAGCATGGCTTATGGGAAGCAGCATGGTCTAATGGATAGAGCTCCAGCCTGGGAGTCAGAAGAACCTGAGTTCTAATCCCGGCTCCGCCCCTTGTCTGCTGTGTGACCTTGGCCAAGTCATTTTATTTCTCTGAGCCTCAGTTACCTCATCTGTCAATCTGGGATTAAGACTGTGAGCCACATGTGAGACAGGGACTGTGTCCAACCTGATTTGCTTGTATTGAACCTAGCCTTAGTGCCGGGCCTGGCACATCGGATGCGCTAAACAAATACCACCATTATGATTATTACTCTCCCAAGCACTTAGTACAGTGCTCTGAATGAGCAATAAATATCACTGATTGATTAACGGATCATTTACTATATGCAGAGTTCTGTACTAAATGCCCAGGAGAGTACAAACAAGTAGAGGTAATGCCTAATTTCAAGAGGTCTAGGGGCTTGAATGCAAGCACTATATTAAGTAAATGGGAGAATTCACTGGAAACAGAAATTTGGTCCTTCCTGCTCTGGAGCTGGCTGGTAGACAGGATAGTATATTCACAATCAATCAATCAGTCAATCAATCAATCGTATTTATTGAGCGCTTACTGTGTGCAGAGCACTGTACTAAGCGCTTGGGAAGTACAAGTCGGCAACACATAGAGACAGTCCCTACCCAACAGCAGGCTCACAGTCTAGAAGGGGGAAGAAGGAAACAAAGATAAACCAGCAACAACAAAATCAGAGAAAGTGAACAAAGAAGCAGCCTGGCCTAGTGGAAAGAGCCTGAGCCTCGGAGTCAGAGGATCTGGGTTCTAATCCTGCCTCTGCCACTT
The DNA here is from genome assembly GCF_015852505.1 of Tachyglossus aculeatus. Classification (NCBI taxonomy): domain Eukaryota; kingdom Metazoa; phylum Chordata; class Mammalia; order Monotremata; family Tachyglossidae; genus Tachyglossus; species Tachyglossus aculeatus. The sequence continues at coordinate 10,816,967 of NC_052070.1, forward strand.
GTCTGCTGTGTGACCTTGGGCAAATCACTTCACTTCTCTGGGCCTCAGTTCCCTCATCTGCAAAATGGGGATTTGATACCTTTTCTGCCTCCTATTTAGACTGTGAGCCCTCTGTGGGACATGGTTATCTTGTCAGGGAATGTGTCAACCAACTCTGTTATATTGTACTCTGTTATATTGTACTGTATATTGTAGAGAAGCAGCGTGGCTCAGTGGAAAGAGCCCAGGCTTTGGAGTCAGGGGTCATGGGTTCAAATCCCAACTCTGCCAATTGTCAGCTGTGTGACTTTGGACAAGTCACTTAACTTCTCTGGGCCTCAGTTACCTCATCTGTAAAATGGGGATTAAGACTGTGAGCCCCCCGTGGGACATCCTAACCACCTTGTAACCTCACCAGCGCTTAGAACAGTGCTTTGCACATAGTAAGCGCTTAATAAATCCCATCATTATTATTGTTATTATTACTGTCCCCCAGCCCTTAATACAGTGCTCTGAACAGAGTAAGTGTTAAACAAGTATAATTAACTGACTGATTGATCTTATATCTACCCCAGTGCTTAGTAAAGTGCTTGGCACATAGTATGTGCTTAACAAATACCACAATTATTATTATTAATTATCATCAATTACTAAAATTAATCGATGAATTCATTAAGAAGCAGCGTGGGCTAGTAGATAGAGCCAGGGCCCGGGAGCCAGAAGGACCTGGGTTCTAGTCCTGACTCTGCCTCCTGTCTGCTACGTGACCTTGGGCAAGTCACTTCACTTCTCCTCACCTCAGTTACCTCATCTGTAAAATGGAGATTAAGACTTTGAACCCCACGTAGAACATGTACCTTGTCCAACCTGATGACCTACCCCGGAGCTTAGAACAGTACCTGGCACATAGTAAGTGCTTAACATATACCCTAAAAGAAATTACTAATTGCTAAGGGCGACTAAGCTCCTTGAGGAAATGGATCGTGTCTACCAACTGTAATGTGGTTGTACTTTCCCAAGCTCTAAGTACAGTGCTGAATACACAGTAAGTGCTCAATTGCTCACTCAATCAATTGATGGAATTCACTAAAGTGAGGATGAGTCAGGGAATGCATTCTAGGGATAAGGCTCTTTGGGTCTCTGTGACACCCTGCACACACAAAGATTGTCCTTGGTTGTTGTGTTGTCTGCAGTGCTCGCCGGGTTTTCACTTCTGCATTTTTGGCTCGCTATCATCTCAGGATTTCTGCTTGAAACGAAGCCCTCCTACTCGACTGCGATCTGCCACGCAACCCATCTGCCATGACTGTCCCCCAGTTCTCAGCTGCGACACCATATTGTCTGATTCCGGCCTGGCATTCCGTCTCTGCCGTGGTTCGGTGGTCGGCTTCCCCTCGACATCGGTCCTCTCAGAGAGGAATGGACTTCCTAACATCCCTTCCGCATAAGTGACTGTGACCCAGGGGCGAGGCCGCCAAGATGGGTGGGTGATGGAAGTGAACCTGGAGGACGATATTAAATCACACGACCCTCCCGTCTGAAGACATTTAGCCTGTGTGACCCCAGGATAGACAACTGAGTCATTCATCGCCCCAAATGCCGTCTTCCTGGCTCCTGGTGCTGACAGAGAAAGGAAATCCTTAATGACAGGCATAGATTGGGACGGAAGTCTTTCTCTCTTCATTGTTGAGAAACGCTCTTCCTCTCAGCTAGCTGAGCAGAAGGTCTCTGGTCTGCATGCATTGATTTCCCTCCAGCTGGCTTCTCTCTTTCTTTCTATTACTGATATCTTTCAGCCAATAGTGGTGGGAAACAATCAGATCAGGGGAAAGGGAGGAGAAAAATGACATCCTTAACTCTCTGTAGATTGTCTTGCTTCAGGCTGACTCCAGTGAAGTCTTTTCCCAAATGATCCATACCAGGTGTTTGAGATTGCTGTCTCCATTCCAGAAACTCATGACCATCTAAACCACTCCATCCTCTCTCCCCTGAACCTCCCCTAGGCTTCTCCCAATAATGATATTAGTAATAGTATTTGTGAGTCACTTACTGTGTGCGAAGCACCATGCTAAGCACTGGAGTAATAATAATAATTATGGTGTTGGTTAAGCACTTACTATGTGCCATACGAGGTAAGCAGGTTGTCCCAGTGGGGCTCACAGTCTTAATCCCCATTTTACAGATGAGGTAACTGAGGCACAGAGAAGTGAAGTGACTTGCTCAAAGTCACGTGGCAGAGCTGGATTAGAACCCATGGCCTCTGACTACCAAGCCTGAGCTCTTTCCACTAAGCCACGCTGCTTCTCTAGAAGCAAGATAATCAATCAAGACTCTTTCTCATGTAGAGTTCCCAGTCTATGAGGTATTTACACTCCCATTTCACAGAGGAAGAAATTGAGAGACAGAGAAGCAGCATGGCCTAGTGGAAAGAGAATGGATCTTGGAGTCAGAGGACTTGTGTTCAACCTCTGTCCCATATGGAGCTTGTGGCTAAAGTGTATGGATGAAGGAGCGGAGGTCTTGAAACCCCAGTTTACAGATGTGCCAACTGAGGCTCGGAGAAGTCAAATGACTTGCACAAGGTCACTCAGAGGGGGGTGGTGGCGGAACTATGATCGGAACCCAGGTCTTTTTCCACTAGGCCATGCTGTTTCCTTTTGAATTGCCTAGGCACTTTGGTCTGTACCACCTAACACTTTGGTCTTTCCCCTCGAACCCATCTCACCAGTGTTCTTAGGTACAGCTTTCTCTGATTGTTTGCCTTCCCTAACAGTAATTAATTGTCATTCCCGTCTCCTTCATTAGATTGTAAATTCACTGAGACATGGCCTAGTAGAAAGGGTATGGTCCTGGGAGTCAGAGGATGTGGGTTCTAATCCCGGCTCTGCCTCCCATCTGCTGTGTGACCTTGGGCAAGTTGCTTCACTTCTCTGTGCCTCATTTGTAAAATGGGGATTAAATTGGACACAGGGACTGGGTCCAACCTGATTACCTTGTATGTACCCCAGTGCTTAGAATAGTGTTTGGCACATAGTAAGCGCTTAGCAAGTACCACCATCATTATTATTGTTATTATTATTGTGTCCAATAAATCATCATCAATTGCATTTATTGAGCACTTACTGTGTGCAGTGCACTGTACTAAGTGCTTGGGAATTACAAGTTGGCAACATATAGAGACAGTCCCTACCCTATAGTGGGCTCACGGTCTAAAAGGGGGGGACAGAGAACAAAACCAAACATACTAACAAAATAAAATAAATAGAATAGATATGTGCAAGTAAAATAAATAAATAAATAAATAGAGTAATAAATATGTACAGACATATATACATATATACAGGTGCTGTGGGGAAGGGAAGGAGGCAAGATGGGGGGATGGAGAGGGGGACGAGGGGGAGAGGAAGGAAGGGATTTATTGAGCACTTACTGTGTTCAGAGAACAAAGAACTTTTGAGCATCCAAGACAACAGATTTAATTCATTCATTCAATCATATTTATTGAGTGCTTACTATGTGCAGAGCACTGTACTAAGCTCTTGGGAAGTACATGTCGGCAACATATAGAGACGGTCCCTACCCAACAACGGGCTCACAGTCTAGAAGGGGGAGACAGACAACAAAACAAAACATGTAGACAGGTGTCAAAATCATCAGAACAATTAGAACTAAAGCTATATGCACATCACTAACAAAATAAATAGAATACTAAATATGTACAAGTAAAGTAAATAGAGTAATAAATCTGTACATATATATACAAGTGCTGTGGGGAGGGGAAGGAGGTAGGGCAGAGGTGGGGGGATGGGGAAGTGGAGAGGAAAAAGGGGGCTCAGTGTGGGAAGGCCTCCTGGAGGAGGTGAGCTCTCAGTAGGGCTTTGAAGTGAGGAAGAGAGCTAGCTTGGCGGATGTGTGGAGGGAGGGCATTCCAGGCCCGGGGAAGGAAGTGGGCCGGGGGTCGACGGTGGGACTGACGGGAACGAGGATTAGAATCCATGACCTCTGACTCCCAAGCCCGGCTCTTGTCACTGGGCCAGGCGGTGGTGAATAGACACAGTCTCTGCCCTGAAGCAGGTTTACATCCAGTGGCAGCTAATAAAATAGATCTAGAGGAAGTAAAAGAGTATAATAATATATTCCTAAGTGCTGTGGTCTGGAGGTGTCTAATAACTCAATTGTTCTCTCCAAAGTGCTTAGGACAGTGCTGTGCACACAGTAAATGCTTAATAAATACCGCTAATTGAATGATTGATTGGAAAGTGTCACATCGAATAGTTGTCCCCATGGACAGCTAAAGGACCCATTAACTACTATTTCAGAACTCAGAATCGGTAAGGAGCGTAGTGGCCTCTCAGTTCTTTATAATAATAATAATAATGATGATGGCATTTGTTAAGTTCTGACTATGTACAAAGCACTGTTCTAAGCACTGGGGGGATACAAGATGATCAGGTTGTCCCACGTGGGGCTCACAGTCTTCATTCCCATTTTACAGAAGAGGTAACTGAGGCACAGAGAAGTTAAGTGACTTGCCCAAAGTCACACAGCTGACAATTGGCTCACCTCCTCCAGGAGGTCTTCCCACACTGAGCCTTCTAGACTGTGCTAGACTAGTCTAGCCTTCTAGACTGTGCACCCACTGTTGGGTAGGGACCGTCTCTATATGTTGCCAACTTGTACTTTCCAAGCGCTTAGTACAGTGCTCTGCACACAGTAAGCCCTCAATAAATACAATTCAATGAATGAATGAATGAATGTGTCCCCTCCTTCCTCTCCCCATCCCCCCGCCTTACCTCCTTCCCCTCCCCGCAGCACGTGTATAGATGTATATACGTTCGTACATATTTATTACTCTATTTATTTTACTTGTACATATTCATTCTATTTATTTTATTTGGTTTATCATCATCATCAATCGTATTTATTGAGCGCTTACTGTGTGCAGAGCACTGTACTAAGCGCTTGGGAAGTACAAGTTGGCAACATATAGAGACAGTCCCTACCCAACAGTGGGCTCACAGTCTAAAAGGGGGAGACAGAGAACAAAACCAAACATACTAACAAAATAAAATAAATAAAATAGATATGTACAAGTAAAACAAATAAATAAATAAATAGAATAATAAATATGTACAAACATATGTACATATATACAGGTGCTGTGGGGAAGGGAAGGAGGTAAGATGGGGGGATGGAGAGGGGGACGAGGGGGAGAGGAAGAAAGGGGCTCAGTCTGAGAAGGCCTCCTGGAGGAGGTGAGCTCTCAGTAGGGCCTTGAAGGGAGGAAGAGAGCGAGCTTGGCGGATGGGCGGTGGGAGGGCAGTCCAGGCCCGGGGGATGACGTGGGCCGGGAGTCGATGGCGGGTCAGGCGAGAACGATGTACGGTGAGGAGATTAGCAGCAGGGGAGCGGAGGGTGCAATCTGGGCTGGAGAAGGAGAGAAGGGAGGTGAGGTAGGAGGGGGCGAGGTGATGGACAGCCTTGAAGCCCAGGGTGAGGAGTTTCTGCCTGATGCGCAGATTGATTGGTAGCCACTGGAGATTTTTGAGGAGGGGAGTAATATGTCTAGAGCGTTTCTGGACAAAGATAATTTGGACAGCAGCATGAAGTATGGATTGAAGTGGAGAGAGACACGAGGATGGGAGATCAGAGAGAAGGCTGGTGCAGTAGTCCAGATAGGATAGGATGAGAGCTTGAATGACCAGGGTAGCGGTTTGGATGGAGAGGAAAGGGCAGATCTTGGCAATGTTGCGGAGCTGAGACCTGCAGGTTTTGGTGACGGCTTGGATGTGGGGGTGAATGAGAGAGCGGAGTCGAGGATGACACCAAGGTTGCGGGCTTGTGAGACGGGAAGGATGGTAGTGCCGTCAACAGAGATGGGAAAGTCAGGGAGAGGGCAAGGTTTGGGAGGGAAGACAAGGAGTTCAGTCTTCGACATGTTGAGCTTTAGGTGGCGGGCAGACATCCAGATGGAGATGTCCTGAAGGCAGGACATATGGTTTATATGTTTTGTTGTGTTGTCTGTCTCCCCCTTCTAGACTGTGAGCCTGCTGTTGGGTAGGGACTGTCTCTATATGTTGCCAACTTGTACTTCCCAAGAGCTTAGTACAGTGCTCTGCACACAGTAAGCGCTCAATCAATATGATTGAATGAATGCGTGCCCACTCTTGGGCAGGGACCATCTCTATATGTTGCCAACTTGGACATCCCAAGCGCTTAGTACAGTGCTTTGCACACAGTAAGCGCTCAATCAATACAATTGAATGAATCAATGAATGAGCCCTCTCCTTCCTCTCCCCATCCCCCCCGGCTTACTTCCTTCCCCTCCCCGCAGCACCTGTGTATATGTATATATGTTCGTACGTATTTATTACTCTATTTTACTTGTACATATTTATTCTATTTATTTTATTTGGTTTATATGTTTTGTTGTGTTGTCTGTCTCCCCCTTCTAGACTGTGAGCCCACTGTTGGGCAGGGACCGTCTCTCTATGTTGCCAACTTGGACTTCCCAAGTGCTTAGTACAGTGCTCTGCACACAGTAAGTGCTCAATCAATACCATTGAAAATTGGCGGAGCTGGGATTTGAACCCACGACCTCTGACTCCAAAGCCCGGGCTCTTTCCACTTAGCCACGCTGCTTCTCATTCTTTATAAAGAAGATCTGACTGATGGGCATAATTCTTGTCTCCAAAGCTTCATTCATCTCATGGGGTCTGCTCGAGGAGGAGCATAGCAGTAAAAGACCTTCAGGCAGATATATTTATATGGCATTTCGAAGGGTAGCTGGAAATGAAACCACAGAAAACATCAATTCTAATCATTTTATTTTTCATTCGTTCTGACGCAGAGGCTTTGCTTTCTAGAGGTTTAGAAGATTAAAGCAAGTAAATAAGAGATGGTGATCCAGCTGGGAAATGATAAATTACTTCACATCTTTCTTGAACTTAACGTGATCCAAACCCTCAGGCTTCTGAAACCCGCTTGTAAATATACTCTCTGTTTCTCTGAGATGGGTGAGTTGGTTGTTTTCGATCAATCAGTCAATCAGTCGCATTTTTGAGAGTTTACGGAATGCCATGCAATATATTCGGTACCTAAGTACTGTGTGCAGAGCACTGTATTAAGCTTGTAGGAGAGTACAGCTGAAGAATACAACAGTTGGTAGACGCATTCCTTGCCTACAGAGAGTTTACAGTCTAGAGTGGAAGAATGAATATTGAAATGTTTAAGTGAAGGAATGTGCGGAGACAGCAGAGGAGGGACAATTAGGGGTTAATCAGTAAGCTTTCCTTTATTGTTATTGCTATGGTTATTATTATTAATTCATTCATTCATTCAATCATATTTATTGAGCACTTACTGTGTAAGGAGCACTCTACTAAGTACTTGGAAGAGGACACTAGAACAATCAATGGACACATTCCCTACCCACAATGAGCTGACAGTTTAGAGAAGGGGGAGACAAACATCAATACAAATAGACATCAATTAAGATTGTCATTATTATCATGGTCATTATTATGGTATTTGTTAAACACGTACTTGGTGTTAAGCACTGTTTTAAGTGCTGGAGTAGTGGACACAGTCCTTGTCCCCACTGGGGCTCATGGTCTAAGTAGGAAGGAGAACAGGCACTGACTCCCTATTTTATAGATGAGGACAAGATATGGTTTCAGAAGCTCAATCAATCATATTTACTGAGCGCCGTGCAGAGCACTGTGCTATGCACTTGGAAGAGTATAGTATAGCAAAGTTGGTAGACCCTTGAAGATAGAGAAAACAGTAGTCTGTCTGAAATGAGGTAATGCATCTACCAACTATTTTAATAATAATAATAATAATAATGGTAATAATAATGATAGTATTTGTTAAGCACTTACTAAATTCCAAGCACTGTTCTAAGCGCTGGGGTAGATACAAGAAGATCAGGTAGTACCACATGGGGCTCACAGTCTTAATTCCCATTTTACAGATGAGGTGACTGAGGCACAGAGAAGTTTCGTGACTTGCCCAAAGTCACACAGCTGATAAGGGGCAGAGCAGGCATTAGAACCCATGACCTCTGACTCCCAAGCCCGGACTCTTTCCACTAAGCCATGCTGCTTTTCTCCCAAACGTTTAGTCCAATGCTTTGCATCCAATAAGCGTTCAATAATAATAATAATTATTATTATGGCATTTATTAAGCGCTTACTATGTGCAAAGCACTGTTCTAAGCGCTGGGGAGGTTACAAGGTGATCAGGTTGCCCATGGGGGCCTCACATTCTTAATCCCCATTTTACAGATGAGATAAATACCCTTGAGTGGGAGAAGGGAAGTGATTTGCCAAAGGTCATGCAGCAAAATGCTGTGCTGGGACTGGAATTCAGGTTCTCTGATTCCCAGGCCTTTGACTTAATCACTAGACTATGCTGCTTCACATTTATTGGGTGCCTATCACATGTAATAATAATAATAATGGCATTTATTAAGCGCTTACTATGTGCAAAGCAATGATGATAATGATAATACTGGTATTTGTTTAAGCACTTACTATATGCCAGGCACTGTAATAATAATAATAATAATGATGGTATTTGTTAAGTACTTACCATATGTACTTAACAAACATTTTTCTAAACTCTGGGGCAGATACAAAGTGATCAGGTTGGACCCAGGCCCTGTCCCACGTAGGTCTCGCAGTTTTAATCCCCATTTTATAGATGAAGTAACTGAAGCATGGATTAGTTAAGTGACTTACCCTAGGTCACACAGCAGACAAGTTACAGAGTCAGGATTAGAACTCAGGTCCTTAGGGAATGTGTCCGGTTTTATTGTACTCTCCTGAATGCTTAAGTACAGTGCTCTGTGCGTAGTAAGCACTCGATAAATACGACTGCCTGACTGACTGATTTCTGACACCCGGGCCCGTGCTCTATCCATTAGGCCACACTGCTTCTCGTCACACTTGGGAGAATAAAATACAGCCAGTTGATAGATCCTTCCAAATATTATTGATCCCTTAGCCTCTTGCTGAGCCTGATGATTAGGGCGATAGAGAGATCAATTACCGGGATAATAGATGTGAATGGGAGAATCGTATATTCTGGCCTGGGAAAAAATAATAAATAATATTTAAGGGACGTTTCCTTAACACCCCGATTCAAATGTCACTAAAATAGTGGCTTGATTGTAAGCTCCTCGATGATGGTGTACACAGCCAATATTTCTCTAAACTGGGAAAAGAGTGTATACATGTAATTTTTTTTATGTGTGTAGGAGGTGGCAAACCCAGCTAGAATTTGTTTTGTCCAGTTATTAATTCAGTTTTTTGAATGTCCTTCAACAGAAAATAACAATGTTGCCAATAGCAACTCCCTTCCTCAGAGTTGAGATCACAAACTTCAAAATTTCCAACTTTTTTGATTATCAATCAATCAATCAATCGTATTTATTGGGCGCTTACTGTGTGCAGAGCACTGTACTAAGCGCTTGGGAAGTACAAGTTGGCAACAGATGGAGATAGTCCCTACCCAACAGTGGGCTCACAGTCTAGAAATAATAATGATAGCATTTATTAAGTGCTTACTGTGTGCAAAGCACTGTTCTAAGCATTGGGGAGGTTGCAAGGTGATCAGGTTGTTCCATGGGGGGCCCACAGTCTCAATCCCCATTCTACAGATGAGGCAACTGAGACACAACTGAGGTAACAGTGAGAGAAAAGAATAATAACAGTAGCACTCATTAAGCACTTACTGAGTGTCAGGCACTGTACAAAGTGCTGGGGTGGATCCAAACAAATCTGGTTGGACTTAGTCCCTGTCCCATTGGGGGCTCCCAGTCCCGATCCCCATTTTGCAGAAGAGGGAACTGAGGCCCAGAGAAGTGAAGTGACTTGCCTAAGGTCACCCAGCAGACAGGCGGCAGAGCCAAGCTTAGAACCCACAACCCTCGGACCTCCAGGCTCGGGCTCTACCGACTATTCCACGCTGCCTCTCAAAAGAAGGAGTGAAAAAAGGGGAAAGACAGGAGTTGGCAGGACCACGGGTTCCCCGACGGGCCCCAGAAACGGATGGAATGGGAAAAGAGTCTTATCCCTCCGGCCACCTGAGGGGCTAGAAAAGCCCCCAAAAGGTGTCGAAATTTCCTCTGAGCCCATCAGAGCGACTACATTCCTACTTCTGACGCATGGAACTGTCGCGTAAATGCCAATGTTCATGAGCATTAGGACCTTTGCAGAGAAGATCGATGGATTAAAGGGTGATGGTGAGTGGTGGGGAGGAGATGGAGAACTCCAGTTTAGGAACCATTAGAATCTGCACAGTCAGTGCAACGGCTATCACTTGATAAGATATTAAGTTGATAATTAGATATGGCAAAAAAAGTTTCTCATTGCTGGAGGAAAATTTGATTGCTCTTCATGGAGAAGTTGGCAGGAGGGTTCTTTTGGGTTGTTCTACTTGGATGAAAAGTTGGACCCTCCGCTTATCTCACCGTTAGACTGTAAGTTCATTGTGAGCAGGGAATATGTCTGATATAATTGTGGTATCGTTCTCTCTCGAGCTCTCAGTACAGTGCTCTGCACACAGTAAGCACAATAAATACAATTGACTGACTGACCAACCGACAATTTCAGAAAAAGAACCTTCCAGGAGGATCTTGTTGGGAGCATTGGAACACTTGTCAGGTGCATATTTTAATTTAATAATAATAATTATAGTATTTGTTAAGCACTTACTGTGTTCCAGGCACTGTTCTAAGCTCTGTGTCCAACCTGATTAGCTTGTAGTAAGCCCCAGTGCTTAGTAATAATAATGATGATGATGGTATTTCTTAAGCACTTATTATGTGCCAAGCACTGCTCTAAGCACTAGGGTAGATACAAGGTAATCAGGTTGTCCCACGTGGGACTCAGAGTCAATCCCCATTTTTACAGATGAGGTAACTGAGGCACAGAGAAGTTAAGTGGCTTGCCCAAGGTCACACAGCAGACAATAATAATAATAATAATAATGATAGCATTTATTAAGCACTTACTATGTGCAAAGAACTGTTCTAAGTGCTGGGGAGGTTACAAGGTGATCAGGTTGTCCCACGTGGGACTCACAGTCAATCCCCATTTTTACAGATGAGGTAACTGAGGCACAGAGAAGTTAAGTGACTTGCCCAAGGTCACACAGCAGACAAGTGGTGGAGACGGGATTAGAACCCATGGCCTCTGACTCCCAAGCCTGGGCTCTTGCCACTAGGTCAGTTCCTGGTTTTTTTTTGTCAATGAGAAGAACTCCTTGGCTCCCACATGGGATATAAATTGAGAACCTGATAATAAACTTTCATAATAATTAGTATAACTGTATAATAACAATAGTATTCATTAAGTGGTTTTTTGTGAAGCAACATGTTTCAGTGGAAAGAGCCCGGGCTTAGGAGTCAGATGTCATGGGTTCAAATCCCGGCTCTACCGCTTGTCAGCTGTGTGACTTTGGGCAAGTCACTTTACTTCTCTGTACTTCACTTACCTCATCTGTAAAATGGGGATTAAGATTGTAAGCCCCACATGGGTCAACCTGATAATAATAATAATAATAATAATAATAATAATAATAATAATAATGGCATTTGTTAAGTGCTTACTATGTGCAGAGCACTGTTCTAAGCGCTGGGGGGCTACAAGGTGAGCAGGTTGTCCCACGTGGGGCTCACAGTCTTAATCTCCATTTTACAGATGAGGTAACTGAGGCTCAGAGAAGTGAAGTGACTTGCCCAAGGTCACACAGCAGACATCTGGCAGAGGCGGAATTCGAACCCATGACCTCTGACTCCGAAGCCCGGGCTCTTTCCACTGAGCCACGATCACCTTGTATCCCCCCCCCCCCAGCACTTAGAACCGTACTTTGCACATAGTAAGCACTTAACAAATACCAAAATTATTATTATTATTATTATGGTATTTGTTAAGTGTTTATTATGTTCCAAATACTGTTTTAAGTGCTGGGGCAGATACCAGTTAATTAGGTTGGATAAAGACCCTGGCCCACATTGGGATCACAATCTAGAATAGGTATTGAATCTCCATTTTGTGGATGAGGAAACTGAGACCTAGAGAAGTGAAGTGACTTGCCGAAGGCCACACAGCAGACAAGTGGAAGAGCCGGGATTAAAATAATAATAATGATAATAATGGCATTTATTAAGCGCTTACTATGTGTAAAGCACTGTTCTAAGCGCTGGGGAGGTTACAGGGTGATCAGGTTGTCCCACGGGGGGCTCACAGTCTTAATCCCCATTTTACAGATGAGGTAACTGAGGCACAGAGAAGTGAAGTGACTTGCCCAAAGCCACACAGCTGACAATGGGCGGAGCCAGGATTTGAACCCATGACCTCTGACTCCAAAGCCCAGGCTCTTTCCACTGAGCCACGCTGCTTCTATTTAAATTAAAACCCAGATCCTCTGACTCCCAGGGCTGAACTCGATCCTCTAGGCCACACTTTAGGGGTCAGAACCAGCTCCATGGCAAGGGAAAGGAAAGTTGCCATTTTGAGCTCTTGGAAACGTTAAGGTCACTGTGGATGGAGAACTTGTCCACCAACGCTGTTGTATTGAACTCTTCCAAGCGCAAGAACAATGCTCATCACACAGTAAGGGGTGGTTGAATACCCCGATTGATTGATTGATTGACGCCATAGACGTCCCCTGCTTCCACCCCCCCCTTTAAGCGACCTTCCTTCTAGTGCCCCCCAACCCCCCTTCCCGGTCCGGTCATCATCATCATCATCAATCGTATTTATTGAGCGTTTACTATGTGCAGAGCACTGTACTAAGCACTTGGGAAGTACAAATTGGCAACATATAGAGACAGTCCCTACCCAACAGTGGGCTCACAGTCTAAAAGGGGGAGACAGAGAACAAAACCAAACATACTAACAAAATAAAATGGAATAGATACGTAGAAATAAATTAAATAAATAAATAAATAAATAAATGGAGTAAAAAAATATGTACAAACATATATACATATATACAGGTGCTGTGGGGAAGGGAGGGAGGTAAGATGGGGGGATGGAGAGGGGGACGAGGGGGAGAGGAAGGAAGGGGCTCAGTCTGGGAAGGCCTCCTGGAGGAGGTGAGCTCTCAGCAGGGCCTTGAAGGGAGGAAGAGAGCTAGCTTGGCGGAGGGGCAGAGGGAGGGCATTCCAGGCCCGGGGGATGACGTGGGCCGGGGGTCAATGGTGGGACAGGCGAGAACGAGGCCTAACGGTGAGGAGATTAGCGGCAGAGGAGCGGAGGGTGCCAGGTGGGCTGTAGAAGGAGAGAAGGGAGGTGAGGTAGGAAGGGGTGAGGTGATGGACAGCCTTGAAGCCCAGGGTGAGGAGTTTCTGCCTGATGCACAGATTGATTGGTAGCCACTGGAGATTTTTGAGGAGGGGAGTGATATGCCCAGAGCGTTTCTGGACAAAAATAATCCAGGCAGCAGCATGAAGTATGGATTGAAGTGGAGAGAGACACGAGGATGGGAGATCAGAGAGAAGGCTGATGCAGTAGTCCAGACGGGATAGGATGAGAGCTTGAATGAGCAGGGTAGCGGTTGGGATGGAGAGGAAAGGGCGGATCTTGGCAATGTTGTGGAGCTGAGACCGGCAGGTTTTGGTGACGGCTTGGATGTGAGGGGTGAATGAGAGAGCGGAGTCGAAGATGACACCAAGGTTGCGGGCTTGTGAGACGGGAAGGATGGTAGTGCCATCAGTCGTGACTGACTCTCCCCCCGACACCCCGGGAAAAAAGCCCTTGTTATCACCAAGTTACATTAAGGACAACCTCATTCGCACCTACTCAGCCTTCCTGTCCCGCCATCGACCCCCGGCCCACGTCCTCCCCCGGTCCTGGGATGCCCTCCCTCCGCCCATCCGCCAAGCTAGCTCTCTTCCTCCCTTCAAGGCCCTACTGAGAGCTCACCTCCTCCAGGAGGCCTTCCCAGACTGAGCCCCTTCCTTCCTCTCCCCCTCATCCCCCTCTCCATCCCCCGCATCTTACCTCCTTCCCTTCCCCACAGCACCTGTATATATGTATATATGTTTGTACATATTTATTACTCTATTTATTTATTTTACTCATACCTATCTATTCTATTTATTTTATTTTCGTAGTATGTTTGGGTTTGTTCTCTGTCTCCCCCTTCTAGACTGTGAGCCCACTCTTGGGTAGGGACTGTCTCTATATGTTGCCAACTTGTACTTCCCAAGTGCTTAGTCCAGTGCTCTGCACACAGTAAGTGCTCAATAAATATGATTGATTGATTGATTGATTGAGTGAGTGATTGGAGACAATATCTCCATGGACAGAGCCAGGTAGTTTTGGGGCTCCTACTCCAACTCAGCCCACACTCTTTACTCCTCTAATTCCAATTTACTCACTGCACTTTGATCTCATCTATCCCGCCGCAGACCTTTCACCCACGTCCTGCCTCTGGCCTGCAGTGCTCTCCCTCTTTTATCGACCAGATGATCACTCACCCCATCTTCAAAGCCTTACAGAAGGCACATCTCCTCCAAGAAGCCTTCCCGGGCTAAGCCCCCACATCCTCTTCCCCCACTCCCCTCCTGCATCACCCTTACACTTGGATTTGCTATCTTTATTCACCCCTCCCACAACCCCACAGAGAAGCAGTGTGGCTCAGTGGAAAGAGCCCGGGCTTTGGAGTCAGAGGACATGGGTTCAAATCCCGGCTCCGCCAATTGTCAGCTGGTGACTTTGGGGAAGTCACTTCACTTCTCTGGGCCTCAGTTACCTCATCTGGAAAATGAGAATGAAGACTGTGAGCCCCACATGGGACAACGTGATCACCTTGTAACCTCCCCAGTGCTTAGAACAGTGCTTTGCACGTAATAAGCATTTAATTAATACCATTATTATGATGATGATGATGTCTGTGTCCATAATTCATTTCTTTATATCAATGTTTGTTTCTTCCTCTAGATCCTGAAACTTGTTTTGGGCAGGGTAGTGGGAGAAGCAGCATGGCCTAGTGGCAAGAGCACGGGCTTGGGAGTGAGAGGTCATGGGTTCTAATCCCAGCTCCGCCACACATCTGCTGTGTGACTTGGGGCAAGTCACTTAACTTCTCTGTGCCTCAGTTACTTCATCTGGAAAATGGGGATTAAGTCTGTGAGCCCCACGTGGGACAACCTGATCACCTTGTATCTACCCCAGCACTTAGAACGGTACTTGGCACATAGTAAATGCTTAACAAATGCCATCATTTATTTATTTTTATTTATTTACCATCTCCATTACTTTGTACTCTCCCAAGCACTTAGTACAGTGCTCTGCACCGAGTCAGCGCTCAATAACTACAATTGACTGATTGACTGGCTCCAGTTACTCCCATGCAGAAGTAGATGAAGGATAGGACCTGGGGGAGAGAAAACGTACCTGGGGGAGAGGAAACATGATGCCCAAATGCCCAAAAGGATGTTTTTGGCCCTCAAATGTCCCCCGTGGCTGATTCTTAGACTTCACTCATTTCCTCCCCTGAACCTGAATATTCACTGCCATCCATAGGAGTCAATCACTCAACTGATCAATCCATCAGTGGTATTTAAGGAGTGTTCACTACATGCAGAGCACTAAACTAAGTGCATGGGAGACTACAATATAACAGAATTAGCAGACACATTCCCTTCCAGTAAGTAGCACGTCTAGAGATATTTCTCCAAATGCTCCATTTGCTTGGGCAGTCATGTGCCAATCACAGAACACTTGAGCAGTTTGGTTGCTTCTCTTCCAGTCTTGCTTAATTGTAATTATTATTATTATGGTAGTTTTTGAGTTCTTACTATGTGCCAAGCACTGTACTAAGTGCTGGAGTGCAGCCTGGGGGTAAATTGGATGGAAAACAGATCTCACTCTTTTAGCTGGATTCCTACTTTTCCCCATCTTCTCCCCTCAGGAAATTCAGTCCCTTAGGAAGGATTCTGATTGGATACAACTGTGCCCTTGTGGAAAAAACACAGGTTTGGGAGTCAGAGGACCTGGGTTCTAATCCTACTTCCACCGCTTGTCTGCTGCGTGACCTTGGGCAAGTCACTTAACTTCTTTGGGCCTCAGTTTCCTCATCTGTAAAATGGGGATTAAGACTGTGACCCCATGTGAGGCAGGGATTGTGTCTAACCTGATTATCTTAAATCTACTCCAGTGCTTAGTACAGTGCTTGGCACCTACTAAGCCCCTAACGACTAACACAGTCATTATTATTATTATTATTATTATTATCACTACTTGATAATCAATCAATATTTATTGAATGCTTACTGTGTGCAGAATACCGGAGTAAACCTTTGGAAAAATGTAATGGAGTTGGTAGGGCATGTTCTTTCAGCCAAAATGTTTATTAACTTTATTGGTTTTACCTCTGCTCCTTGTTTCTTAATCTTCCAATTTTCTCTCGTGGGTCATTTCAAGGACTGAGAACCACAACTAATTTATTCTCCTTTGGACTCTTCCCTAATGCCTAGTTCAGTGCTGTAAATCAATTGATCAATCTTCAACCCATATATATTGAGCACTTACTGTGTGCAGAGAACAGTGCTAAACTCTTGGGAGAGTACAATAGAACAATATGATGGAGTTGAGAGATATGTTCCCTGCCCACAAGGAGTTTTCAGTGTAGAGGGGGAGACAGATATTCATGTGAATAAATAAATAAACTATATCGTGGTCTAGTGGATAGCCTACAGGCCCGGGAGTCGGAATGACTTAGGTCCTAATTTCGGCTCTGGATTTTTCTCAAGAAAATTATCTGGATCCACTACCAGAACGATTGCAGATGGAAGTGGGGCGTTCTGAGAGAGATGTGTCTATGGTGTCGCTGTGGGTTGGACACGACTCGACAGTGTAGGGACCGTCTCTCTATGTTGCCGTCTTGTACTTCCCAAGCGCTTAGTACAGTGCTCTGCACACAGTATGAGCTCAATAAATATGATTGAATGAATGAATGAACAACAACAAACTTCAATGCTTAGTATAATGCCTGACACATAGTTAAGCACTTAACGAAGACCATTACTATTATTATTACATATATGCTCAAAAGTGCTGTGGGGCTGAGGGTGGGCTGAATAAAAGGTACAAATCTAAGTGTGAGGACGATGCAGAAGGGAGTGGAGAAAGAGGAAAGGGAAGGAAGAGGAAAGGGCTTAGTCAGGTAAGGCCTCTTGGAGGAGATGTGCTTTCAATAAGATTTTGAAGGTGGGGAAAGAAATTGTCTGTTGAACTTGAGGAGGGAGGGTATTCCAGGCCAGAGGCCAAACGTGGCTAAGAGGTTGGCAGTGAAATAGACGAGACTGAGGTAACGTAAGTAGGTTAGCAACGGAGGAATGAAGTGTGGGGTTTGTTTGTAGTAAGACATCAGGGAGGTGAGAGAGGGAGAGGAGAGATGAGAGGCAGAGATGACTGAGACCTCTAGACTGTAAGCTCGTTGTGAGCAGGAAATGTCTCTGTTCACTATTATATTGTAGTCTCCCACACAGTGAGAGCTCAATAAGTATTGCCAAGATCCGCCACATTGCCAAGATCCGCCCTTTCCTCTCCATCCCAACTGCTACCCTGCTCATTCAAGCTCTCATCCTATCCTGTCTGGACTACTGCATCAGCCTTCTCTCTGATCTCCCATCCTCGTGTCTCTCTCCACTTCAATCCATACTTCATGCTGCTGCCCGGATTATCTTTGTCCAGAAACGCTCTGGGCATATTACTCCCCTCCTCAAAAACCTCCAATGGCTACCAATCAATCTGCGCATCAGGCAGAACCTCCTCACCCTGGGCTTCAAGGCTGTCCATCACCTCGCCCCCTCCTACCTCACCTCCCTTCTCTCCTTCTACTGCCCAGCCCGCACCCTCCGCTCCTCCACCGCTAATCTCCTCACCGTACCTCGTTCTCGCCTGTCCCGCCATCGACCCCCGGCCCACATCATCCCCCAGGCCTGGAATGCCCTCCCTCTGCCCCTCCGCCAAGCTAGCTCTCTTCCTCCCTTCAAGGCCCTGCTGAGAGTTCATCTCCTCCAGGAGGCCTTCCCAGACTGAGCCCCTTCCTTCCTCTCCCCCTCGTCCCCCTCTCCGTCCCCCCATCTTACCTCCTTCCCTTCCCCACAGCACCTGTATATATGTATATATGGTTGTACATATTTATTACTCTATTTATTTATTTATTTATTTATTTTACTTGTACATTTCTATCCTATTTATTTTATTTTGTTGGTATGTTTGGTTTTGTTCTCTGTCTCCCCCTTTTAGACTGTGAGCCCACTGTTGGGTAGGGACTGTCTCTATGTGTTGCCAGTTTGTACTTCCCAAGCGCTTAGTACAGTGCTCTGCACATAGTAAGCGCTCAATAAATGCGATTGATTGATTGACTGACTGACTGACAGTAATTGAGTGCTGTAAAACTGATGGTAAGGAGTTTCTGTTTGATGCAGAGGTGGATGGTGAGAAGTGAACATGGCTTAGTGGAAAGAGCACGGGGTTGGGAGTCAGAGGTCTTGGGTTCTAATCCCAGCTCTGCCACCTGTCAGCTGGGTGACCTTGGGCTGAGGCACTTCTCTGTGCCTCAGTTACCACATCTGTAAAATGGGGATGAAGACTGTGAGCCGACTGTGGGACAACCTGATTACCTTGTACCTACCCCAGTGCTTAGAACAGTGTTTGACACATAGTTAAGCACTTAACAAATACCAACATTATTATTATTATTTATTATGGGAAAGCACTGGAGGTTCTTGAGGAGTGGGGAAATGTGGACTGCAAGTTTTTTAGAAAAATCATCCGGATAGCAGAGTGAAGTATGACCTCAGACCCAGACTGAGCCCCCTTTTTCCTCTCCTCCTCCCCATCCCCCCGGCCCTACCTCCTTCCCCTCCCCACAGCACCTGCATATATGTTTGTACAGATTTATTACTCTATTTATTTTACTTGTACATATTTACTATTCTATTTATTTTGTTAATGATGGGCATCTAGCTTTATTTCTATTTATTCTGATGACTTGTGACACCTGTCCACATGTTTTGTTTTGTTGTCTGTCTCCTTTTGTTGTCTGTCTCCCCCTTCTAGACTGTGAGCCCGTTGTTGGGTAGGGACCGTCTCTAGATATTGCCAACTTGTACTTCCCGAGCACTTAGTACAGTGCTCTGCACACAGTAAGCGCTCAATAAATGTGATTGAATGAATGAATGAAAGTATGGAATGGTGTGGGGAGAGACAGGAGGCTAGGAAGTTAGCAAGGAGGCTGATGCAATCATCCAGGCGGTATAGTCAGTCGTACTTATTGAGCGCTTAAGGTGTGCAGACGACTGGGCCATTTGGGAGAATACAATAAGATAATAAACAAGTGCTTAGTACAGTGCTCTGCACACAGTAAGTTCTCAGTAAATATGATTGAATGAATAAACAGGCACACTTCCTGCCCACAGTGAGTTTACAATCTAGAGGGGGAGACAGCCATTAATATAAATAAATCGATTACAGGTATAGGATAAGTACCTGGATTAAAGAGGTAGCAGTTTGGATGGAGATGAAGAGGCAGAAGGCTTCCTGGAGGAGATGTGAGAAGCAGCATGGCTCAGTGGAAAGAGCATGGGTTTAGGAGTCAGAGGTCATGGGTTCAAATCCTGGCTCCGCCAATTGTCAGCTGTATGACTTTGGGCAAGTCACTTAACTTCTCTGGGCCTCAGTTACCTCATCTGTAAAATGGGGATTAAGACTGTGAGCCCCCGTGGGACAACCTGATCACCTCGGAACCTCCCAACCGCTTAGAACAGTGCTTTGCACATAGTAAGTGCTTAATAAATATTATTATTATTATTATTATTATTATTATTATTATGTGATTTGAGTAGTACTTTGAAGATGGGTGAGTGACAGCCTGTCGGATATGTTGTCGGAGGGAGTGTCATGCAGGAGGAAAGTGGGAGAGAGTAAGTGCTTAATACAGTGCTCTGCACATAGTAAGCGCTCAATAAATACCACTGAATGAATGCATGAGAGTGAAACACAGTGTCTGAGTTGGTGCTGAATGAACAGAGTGTGGAGGCTGAGTTATAGCGGAACACGAATGGGAATAATAATAATAATTATGCTATTTGTTAAGAATTTACTATGTGCCAGGCACTGTGCTAATCGCTGGGGTAGTTGAGTTGGACACTGTCCCTGTCCCACATAGCGCTTGCGGTCTTAATCCCCATTTGGCAGATGAGGGAACTAGACCAGGAGAAGTGAAATGACTTGCCCAAGGTCACACAGCAGACAAGGGGCAGAATCAGGATTAGAACCCAGGTCCTTCTGATTCCCAGGCTGGTGATGTATCCACTAGGCCGTGCTGCTAAGCGAGGAGGGTTAGGATAGTTCACTCAGTGCCCTACAGCCAATTTCTGTTTGATGTGGAGATGGATGGGCAACAATTGAGAAGCAGCATGGCTCAATGGAAAGAGCACGGGCTTGGGAGTTATAGGTCATGGGTTCTAATTCCGGCTCCACCACTTGTCAGCTGTGTGACTTGGGCAAGTCACTTCACTTCTCTGGGCCTCAGTTCCCTCAGCTGTAAAACGGGGATAAAGACTGTGAGCCCCCTGTGGGACAACCTGATTACCTTGTATCCCCCCCAGCGCTTAGAACAGTGCTTGGAACACAGTAAGTGCTTAATAAATGCCATTATCATCATCATCATCAACTATTGGAGGTTTTTGAGGAATGGGGAGACAGGCACAACGTTTATTTTTAGAAAAACGATCGGGAGAGTGGAGGAAAATAAGGGCTGGAGGGGGAAGAGCCTGGAGGTAGGGAGGTCAACGAGGAGGCCTTGTGTCTCCACTGACAGTGATGTTTGTGAAGTCCAGTGATGAATCTGGAAACAGCTCTCTTATGATAATAATAATAAGAAGAAGAATAATGATAATGGTACTTGTTAAGCGCTTACTATGTACCAAGCACTGTTCTAAGCACTGGGATAATAATGATGATAATAATAATAATAATGGTATTTGTTAAGTGCTTACTATGTGCCAAGTACTGTTCTAAGCGCTGGGTAGATACAAGGTAATCAGGTTGTCCCAAATGGGGATAACAGTCTTAATCCCCATTTTACAGATGAGGTGACTGAGGCACAGAGAAGTTAAGTTACTTGCCCAAAGTCACACCGCAGACAAGTGTCAGAGCTGGGATAAGAACACATGACCTCTGACTCCCAAGCCCATGCTCTCTCCACTGTCACACTCCTACTCTAATCAAAGCTTGTTGTAGCTAACAAGTGGCAGAGCCGGGATTAGAACCCATGACCACTGACTCATCCAAAAAGTTCATTAGCTTTTATTGATTTCAACTATGCTCATCATTTCTTAATCTTCCATTTAGTCTCCCTCTCCCTCCACTCATCTCCTCAATTCTTAGATTATGAGCCATTTCAAGGGCTGAGAGCCACCTGTACTTTATCATGGCTCTGTGGAAAGAGCATGGGCTTTGGAGTCAGAGGTCATGGGTTCAAATCCTGGCTCCGCCAATTGCCAGCTGTGTGACTTTGGACAAGTCACTTCACTTCTCTGTGCCTCAGTTACCTCATCTGTAAAATGGGGATTAAGACTGTGAGCCCCATGTGAGACAACCTGATCACCTTGTAACCTCCCCTGCACTTAGAACAGTGCTTTGTACATAGTAAGCACCTAATAAATGCCATCATTATTATTATTATTATCTTCCACTGATCTCTTCCTCAGTGTATAGGTTATCTCTCTAAATCAATCAAGCCCTTGTTGGGTAGGGATTTTCTCTATCTGTTGCCGAATTGTACTTTCCAAGCACTCAGTATACTGCTCTGCGTACAGTAAGAGCTCAATAAATATGATTGAATTAATGAATAAATGAAACAAACAGTCGCATTGATTGAGCACTTACTATGTGCAGAGTACTTTACTAAGCACCTGGGAGAGGGAAGTATTACAGAGTTGTAGACCCATTCCCTGCCGACAAGGAGCTTATGGTCTAGAGTGGGAGACAGACATTAAGACGATTAAATAGTTTAGAGATGTGGACACAAGTGCTTTGGGGCTGAGGGTGGTGTGTACAAAGGATACAATTCCAAATGCAAGGGCGATGCAGAAGGGAGTGGGAGAAGAGGAAAGGAGAGCTTAGTCAGGGAAGGCCTCTTGGAGGAGATGGGCCTTCAATAAGGCTTTGAAGGAGGCGAGTGGGATCCTCTGATGGATATGAAAGGGGAGGATGCTCCAGACCCAAGGCAGGACATTTGCCAATGGCTATCTCTCTTCCCAAATGCAAGGGCGATGCAGAAGGGAGTGGGAGAAGAGGAAAGTAGAACTTATTCAGGGAAGGCCTCTTGGAGGAGATGGGCCTTCAAGAAGGCTTTGAAGGAGGGGAGTGGGATCCTCTGATGGATATGAAAGGGGAGGATGCTCCAGACCCAAGGCAGGACATTTGCCAATGGCTAGCTCTCTTCCCCCCTCCAAAGCCCTACTGAGAGCTCACCTCCTCCAGGAGGCCTTCCCAGACTGAGCCCCCTTTTTCCTCTCCTCTTCCCCATCCCTCCCCCCACCCTACCTCCTTCCCCTCCCCACAGCACTAGTATATATTTGTACAGATTTATCACTATTTATTTTACTTGTACATATCTACTATTCTATTTATTTTGTTAATGATGAGCATATAGCTACAATTCTATTTGTTCTGATGATTTTGACACCTGTCTACATGTTTTGTTTTGTTGTCTGCCTCCAACTTCTAGACCGTGAGCCCGTTGTTGGGTAAGGAGCATCTCTATATGTCGCTGACTTGTACTTCCCAAGTGCTTAGTACAGTGCTCTGCCCACAGTAAGTGCTCAATAAATATGAATGAATGAACGGGTGCCCGCTCAATATTATCGTATTTCCAAATGAATCCATCCAAGGTTTGTGGAACAAGATACAGGACACCTGCCTCCACAAGGACCTCTCAAAAGATGGGAGGACCTTATTTCCAGTGTTTAGTACAGTGCCTGGCACAGAGTCAGTGCTTAGCATATATTATGATTATTATTCTTGCAGAATGAAAAATGGAAAAGGAAAGCAATCCACAGAACTAGTAGAAGCAGCAGCGCCTCATAAGAATAGGATACAATTTGTTTAGACACAACAGAGGAGATGGAAGAAATGTTCAGGAGGATTTAGGAGTGAAAAGAAATCACATTATGCTCCTGAGTCCCTTTCTTGGTCATGGGAAGCAGCATAGCCTAGTGGTAAGAGCACAAGCTTGGGAGTCAGAGGATGAGGGTTCTAATCCTGGCTCTTCCACTTGTCTCCTTTGTGTCCTTGTGTGAGTCATTTCACTTCCTGAGCCTCAGTTACCTTATATGTAAAATGGGGTTTGGGACTGTGAGCCCCACTTGGGACAGGGACTGTGTCCAACCTGATTTCCTTGCATCTATCCCAGTGCTTAGAACAGTGCTTGGCACATAGTAAGTGCTTGAAACAAATATAATAATAACAAAAATAGTAGTAGGCTTTTGAGGTGAGACTCTTTTCATTTGGTCTCTGAGTTTCCCAGTATAATGCAGGGCACTCACTCTAGTAAAAGAGGTAGGGCACATCATTTCACTTTGTAGTTAGCTGAGTTTGCATGGAGTGTTATTCAAGGTGAGAAATCCCCATTGCATGTTTCTATTCTACTTTATTAAGACACTCTGGGTGGAGACTGGAGTAAAGAGGCCCTGGGCTGTAATGGTGCTTCTGTCACCTTAAAATGCCTTTTTTAACCCCACAAAGAGCCTGCAGAAAAGATAAGCAAAGCAGTTAAGGGGCAGAAGCCTTTTGAGAAGACATGACAATAGCAAGCAAGTCCTTGGGGTGGCTTTTGAGGACCAAAAAGAAAGCAGCAGCCTGTCTCAGATTCAAAACCAATATGCTTTTGAGGAGGAACCTTTTCTGAGGAACTACTGAAAGATAAATGAATCGAAGCAAGACCAATGCAGAACAATAAATGAAGGTGATTTATTCAGGTTAAGGTAAATGCCTTCTGCAGAAAAATGGAAATCCAAGAGAGAAACTTTCCATCCATCCAGATTCATTCCCCCTCGCCGTCTTTGGTAATGGGATGGTAGGAAGATGGAAAGTTGAAATGTAGCAAAAAAACTCCCAAACCTCATCGAAGTTAAAAATCTTGATTTCCTAACAAATGACAATATGAACGGGTTTGCATTTAAAAATCTTTACCTTCCCTTTCTAGATTTTTGCTGAGGTGAAATAATAATGCTAATGGTTTGAAGGGAGCACTTACTGTGTGCCAAGTTCTGCCTAGGCAATGGATACAAGATAATAATAATAATAATAATGGCATTTATTAAGCACTTACTATGTGCAAAGCACTGTTCTAAGCGCTGGGGAGGTGACAAGGTGATCAGGTTGCCCCAAGGGGTCTCACAGTCTTAATCCCCATTTTACAGATGAGGGAACTGAGGCCCAGAGAAGTTAAGTGACTTACCCAAAGTCACATAGCTGACAATTGGTAGAGCCAGGATTCGAACCCATGTCCCCAGACTCCAAAGCCCGTGTTCTTTCCACTGAGCCACGCTGCTTCGAGGTTACAATAATAATAATAATGGCATTAATTAAGCACTTGCTATGTGCCAACCACGGTTCTAAGCACTGGGGAGGTTACAATAATAATAATAATAATAATAATAATAATAATAATAATAATGGCATTTATTAAGCGCTTACTATATGCAAAACACTGTTCTAAGCGCTCTGGGTTCTAGTGCTTAGTACAGTGCTCTGCATACAGTAAGTGCTCAATAAAGACGATTGAATGAATAATCCTGGCACCACCACGTCCTCTGTGTGACCTTGGGCAAGCCTCTAACTTTTCTGTGTCTCAGTTCCCTCATCTGTAAAATGGGCAGTAAGCCTGTGGGAACTCTGAGGGTCAGGGACTGTGTCCAACCCAATTATTTTGTATCTACCCTGGGGCTTAGTAAAGTGCTTGGCAAATAGTAAGCACTTAACAAATATCACAATTATTATCAACTTATTATCATCATTATTGTTATTCCATATTATCATCATTATTGTTATTCCAGTAAAGGAAGGAGGTAGAACAGATGTTTTATTACCTGCCTTTCACAATGGGATACAGGATATCAGCAGAAGGAGGGTTCTGACGGCTTGAATTTTCAGCCTGGGAATAATGGAGAATGGTGATCTGGTAATATAAATAACAGAAGGGAAAGGGTGTGTGTGTGTGTGTGTGTGTGTGTGTGTGTGTGTGTGTGTGTGTGTGTGTGTGTGTGTGGTCTTGTTTTGATATCTGTCTCCCCCCTTCTAGACTGTGAGCCTGGGGTGGGCAGAGATTGTCCCTCTTTATTGCTGAATTGTACTTTCCAAACGCTTAGTACAGTGCTCTACACACGGTAAGCACTCAATCAATACAGTTGAATGAAAGAACGAGTGGATGTTATGTACAAACATATACGCATATATACAGACATATATACATATATTCAAGACATCTCCATCTGGATGTCTGCCCACCATCCAGATGGAGATGTCTTGAATATATGTATATATGTCTGTATATATGTATATATGTTTGTACATATTTATTACTCTATTTATTTATTTATTTATTTTACTTGTACATATCTATTCTATTTATTTTATTTTGTTAGTATGTTTGGTTTTGTTCTCTGTCTCCCCCTTTTAGGCTGTGAGCCCACTGTTGGGTAGGGACTGTTTCTATACGTTGCCAATTTGTACTTCCCAAGTGCTTAGTACAGTGCTCTGCACATAGTAAGTGCTCAATAAATACAATTGATGATGATGTGTATGTTTGTCTGAGTGTATATATGTATTCACACACGCGGATGAGCTAATTCAGACTGTAGACTGTAAACTGTGACTATAAGCTCGTCTTCTAGACTGTAAGCTCGTTGTGGGCAGGGAATGTGTCTGTTTATTATCATATCATACTCTCCCAAGAGCTTAGTCCGGTACTCGGCACACAGTAAGCACTCAATAAATACCTAATTTCAGCTTTGGAAACCACTGCAGATCAAAGGCACTGCTTAGTGTCTACGAGCACCCAACAATCAACTGTCTCTCTGTGACCTTCTGCCTTCAATCATATTTACTAAGAGCTTAATGTGTACAAAGCACTGTATTAAGTGCTTGGTTGAATACAGTGTAACAGCAAATGGACACATTCCCTACCCACAATGAGCTCTCCAAGTGGATCTATTTTGAACCAAGTGAAAGTGACCTAAAAGAAGAGGCCAGAAGGCAGTACGTATATCTCAGCAACCTTTTTCTTGTCTGCCTAGATGCCACCCAGCTGCACTGCAGTTTCTTGAGATTAATTAATCAATCGTACTTACTGAGTGCTTACCATGGGCAGGGCATTGTGCTAAGCACTAAAAATTCACCTAAACTTATAATGGAAAAATGATAATAATATAATGATAATAATAATAATTGTGATATCTGTTCATTCATTCATTCAACCGTATTTATCTAGCACTTACTGTGTGCAGAGCACTGTACTAAGCGCTTGAGAAGTACAAGTTGGCAACATATAGAGACGGTCCCTACCCAACAGTGGGCTCACAGTCTAGAAGGGGGAGACAGAGAACAAAACAAAACATATTAACAAAATAAAATAAATAGAATATGTACAAGTAAAATAAATAAATAGTGTAATAAATACGTACAAACATATACACATATATACAGGTGCTGTGAGGAAGGGAAGGAGGTAAGGCGGGGGGGTGGAGGGGGGAGGAGGGGAAGAGGAAGGAGGGGGCTCAGTCTGGGAAGGCCTCCTGGAGGAGGTGAGCTCTCAGTAGGGCCTTCAAGGGAGGAAGAGAGCTAGGTTGGTGGATGTGTGGAGGGAGGGCATTCCAGGCCACGGGGATGACGTGGGCCAGGGGTTGACAGCGGGACAGGCGAGAACGAGGCACGGTGAGGAGATTAGCAGCAGAGGAGTGGAGGGTGCGGGCTGGGCTGGAGAAGGAGAGAAGGGAGGTGAGGTAGGAGGGGGCGAGGTGATGGACAGCCTTGAAGCCCAGGGTGAGGAGTTTCTGCCTGATGTGCAGATTGATTGGTAGCCACTGGAGATTTTTGAGGAGGGGAGTAACATGCCCAGAGCGTTTCTGGACAAAGACAATCCGGGCAGTGGCGTGAAGTTTGGATGGTAGTGGGGAGAGACAGGAGAATGGGAGATCAGAGAGGAGGCTGATACAGTAGTCCAGACGGGATAGGATGAGAGCTTGAACGAGCACTTGGTGTTATGCACTTGGTGTCAAGAATTGTACTAAGCACTGGGGTAGATAGATGATGATCAGGTCAGGCATATTCTCTATCCCACATGGGCTTCCAATTTATTCATTTATTCATTCAAACATATTTACTGTGCGCTTACTGTGTGCAAAACACTGTATGAAGTACCTGGGAGAATACAATATAACAGTGGAAAGACGCATTCCCTGCCCACAACGAGCTTGAATTCTAGAGGGGGAGAACACTTTCATTCATTCACTTATTCAATCGTATTTATTGAGCACTTACTGTGTGCAGAGCACTGTACTAAGTGCTTGGGAAGTAAAGTCAGCAACCTCTAGAGACGGTCCCTGCCCAACAAGGGACTCACAGTCTAGAAGGGGGAGACAGACAACAAAACAAAACATGTAGACAAGTGTCAAAATAGAACAAATAGAATTAAGGCTATATGTACATCATTAACATATGATGAAGCAGCGTGGCTCAATGGAAAAAGCCCGGGTTTTGGAGTCAGAGGTCATGGGTTCAAGTCCCGGCTCTGCCAACAGTCAGCTGTGTGACTTTGGGCTAGTCACTTAACTTCTCTGTGCCTCAGTTACCTCATCTGTAAAATGGAGGTTAAAACTGTGAGCCCCCCGGGGGACAACCTGATCACCTTGTAACCTCCCCAGCGCTTAGAACAGTGCTTTGCACATCGTAAGTGCTTAACAAATACCATCATTATTGTTATTATTAACAAAATAAATAGAATAGTAAATATGTACAAGTAAAATAGAGTAATAAATCTGTACAAATATATATACAAGTGCAGTGGGGAGGGGAAGGTCTTAATAGAAATAAATCTAAGTAGGAGGGAGAACAGATGCCTTATCCCCATTTTACATATGAGGAACTGAGGCACAGAGGAGTTAAGTCACTTGCTCAAGGTCTCACAACAGGGAAGTGGCGTGGCTGGAATTAGAAGCCAGGTCTTCTGACTGCCAAGCCTGTGCTCTGTCCTCCCCTAGGATGTAATTTCTATCCTGTCTTGATGCTTCGTCTTGGTATCAAAGGGTCCAAAATTTCATTAGCTTCCCTAATGCTTATGCTTTCTCCACTGTTTATGATTTTGCAACTCATGGGCTAATAGTGAGAAGGATCATGGCATAGTGGACAGAACATGGGCATTGGATTCAGAAGGTCATGGGTTCTCATCCCAGTCCCACCGCGTGTCTGCTGTGTGACCTTGGGCAAGTCACTTCACTTCTCTGGGCCTCAGTTACCTCATCTGTAAAATGGAGGTCGAGATTGTGAGCCCCAGGTGGGCCAGGGACTGTGTCCAACCCGATTTGCTTGTCTCCACCCCAGCGCTTAATACAGTGCCTGGCACATAGTAAGTGCTAAACGAATACCACAGTTAATATCATTATTATTAGTGGACTATTGGAGGTGGCAGTAGCCTACTGACCAGGCTGGCAGGTAGTCATCAGAAGACAGGTCGTTGCCCCTGAGCGCAGATTTTGGAGAAATCTGTACTAGCAGGAAATGTAAGGGACAAAGGAATGATCTGCACATTTTTCTCAGAATAAACTGAAGTGTTAGGTGGGCAAAAGCCCTTGTACTCACACCCAAACAACTCTCTCTATAAAATATCTATAATTCTATTTATATATCTATTATTCTATTCATTCATTCAATTGTGTTTATTGAGCTCTTACTGTGTGCAGAGCACTGTACTAAGCATTTGGGAAGTACAAGTTGGCAACATAAAGACGGTCCCTATCCAACAACGGGCTCACAGTCTAGAAGGGGGAGCCAGACAACAAAACAAAACATGTAGACAGGTGTAAAAGTCGTCAGAACAAATAGAATTAAAGCTATATGCACATCATTAACAAAATAAATAGAATAGTGAATAGGTACAAGTAAAATAAATAGAGTAATAAATCTGTACAAACATATATACAGGTGCTGTGGGGAGGGGAAGGAGGTAGGGGGAGGGGGATGGGGAGGAGGAGAGGAAAAAGGAGTCTCAGCCTGGGAAGGCCTCTTGGAGGAGGTGAGCTCTCAGTAGGGCTTTGAAGGGAGGAAGAGAGCCAGCTTGGCGGATGTGTGGAGGGAGGGCATCCCAGGCCACGGGGAGGACGTGGGCCGGGGGTAGATGGCGGGACAGGCAAGAATGAGGCCCAGTGAGGAGGTGAGTAGCAGAGGAGTGGAGGGTGCAGGCTGGGTTGTAGAAGGAGAGAAGGGAGGTGAGGTAGGAGGGGGCCAGGGGATGGACAGCCTTGAAGCCAAGACTGAGGAGTTTTTGCCTGATGTCTAGGTTGACAGGCAGCCACTGGAGATTTTTGAGGAGGGTAGTAACATGCCCAGAGTATTTCTGCACAAAGATGATCTGGGCAGCAGAGTGAAGTATAGACTAATGCGTCTATTTTGATGCTAATGATGCCTGTCTACTTGCTTTGTTTTGTTGTCTGTTTCCTCCTTCTAGACTGTGAGCCCATTGTTGGGTAAGTATTATCCCTTTTTGTTGCTGAATTGTACTTCCCAAGTGCTTAGCATAGTGCTCTGCAAACAGTAAGTGCTCAATAAATGCAACTGAATGAATACATGAACTCCCCCTCTAGATTGTGAGCTCATTGTGGGCAGGGAATATGTCTGTTGTATTGTTATATTGTAAGCTCCCCAGCACAGTGCTCCACATATAGTCAGTGCTCAATAAATACGATTGATTGACTGACTGTTCTATCATAATAATAATGATGTTATCTGCTAAGCCCTTACTATGTGCCAAGAACTGTTCTAACTAATCATGCTTTCCCAAGTGCTTTGTTCAATGCTCCACACAGAGTAAGCTTGCAATAAATACCATTGATTGATTGATTGACTGATTGATTGAAGCAGGGACATATTTGTATATAAAGGGCAACATGCATGACCTCACTCTTCACACACAAAAACACACAGTTTACCCACACCTCACACAAATACACCAACACACTAAAGGCTCCTGCACTGTTACCCATACCACTATTCATTGTCTGGAAACTTAGGCCAATTTTGTCCAACTTTCCCTGGGAGAAGGCAGATTCATGTTTTTTGTTGTTGTTTTAATGGTATTTGTTAAATTCATTCATTCATTTGATTGAATTTGTTGAGTGCTTACTCTGTGCAGAGCACTGTACTAAGCGCTTGGGAAAGTACAGTATAACAATGAACAGTGATTTTCCCTGCCCACAACCAGCTACAATCCAGATGGTGGGGGGAGACAGACATCAATACAAATAAACAAAATTACAGATATGTACATGAAGTGCTTTGGGGCTGGGAGCAGGGAAGAGCAAAGGGTTAAATAAAAATGACAGATATGTACACAAGTGCTTGGGAACTGAGAGGAGGGAGGAGAAAAGGGAGCAAGTCAGGGTAATGCAGAAGGGAGTGGGAGATGAGGAAAAGTGGGGCTTAGTCTGGGAAGGCCTCTTGGAGGAGATAATAATGACATTTATTAAGCACTTACTATGTGCAAAGCACTGTTCTAAGCGATTGGGAAGGTTACAAGGTGATCAGGTTGTCCCACGGGGGGCTCACGGTCTTAATCCTCATTTTACAGATGAGAAGATGTGCCTTCAGTAAGTCTTTGAAGCAGGGGAGAGTAAATGTCTGGCAGGTTTGAGGAGGGAGGATATCCCAGGACAGAAGCAGGATGTGGGCCAGGGGTCGGCGGTGAGATAGGGGAGATCAAGGTACAGTAATAAGATTAGCACTAGAGTAGCAGAGTGTGCTGGCTGTCCAACTTGTACTTCCCAAGTGCTTAGTACAGTGCTCTGCACACAGTAAGCGCTCAATTAATGATTGAATGAATGAATGCATTGTAGGAGAGAAGCGAGGTGAAGTAGGAGGGGGCAAGGTGATGGACTGCTTTGAAGCCAATGGAGAGGAATTTTTGTGTGATACAGAGGTGGATGGACAACCATTAGAGTGTTTTGAGGAGCGGGGGCATATCATCAATTGTATTTATTGAGCGCTTACTATGTTCAGAGCACTTCTTCATTAGTATAGTGGTGAGTATCCCTGCCTGTCACGTGGGAGACCGGGGTTCGATTCCCCGACGGGGAGGTGTTTTCGTGCAAAATTTTCACCAATTGCCAGCTGTGTGACTTTGGGCAAGTCACTTCACTTCTCTGGGCCTCAGTTACCGCATCTGTACATCTGTAAAACAGGATTAAGGCTGTGAGCCCCCCCGCCCCCCACCATGGGACAACCTGATCAACTTGTAACCTCCCCAGCGCTTAGTACAGTGCTTTGCACATAATAAGTACTTAATAAATGTCATCGTTAACATCCCGAACACTTTTTGTAGAAAAATGATCCGGCCAGCAAAGTGAACTATGGACCTTTAGTGGGAGGAGACAGGAGACTTGGGAGGTCAGCGAGGAGGCCGATGCAGTAATCCAGGTGGGATAAGATGAGTGATTATATTAACATGGTAGCAATTTGGATGGAGAGGAAAGGGTGGATTTAGTGATGTTGTGAAGGTGGGACTGACAGGATTTGGTGACGGATTGAAAATGTGGGTTGAACGAGAGAGAGGAGTCAAGGATAAAGCCAAAGTTATGGGCTTGTGAGATGGGAAGGGTGGTGATGATGATGGTATTTGTTCAACGCTTACTATGTGTGAAGCACTGTTCTAAGCACTGGGGGGGGTACAAGGTGATCAGGTTGTCCTACGTGGGGCTCACAGTCTTAATCCCCATTTTACAGATGAGGATACTGAGGATCAGAGAAGTTAAGTGACTTGCCCAAAGTCACACAGCAGACAAGTGGCGAAGCCAGGATAAGAACCCATGATCTCTGACTCTCAAGCCTATGCTATTTCCACTGAGCCACGCTGCTTCTCATGGTGCTTAAATAAATTAAGCACTTACTTTGTGTCAAACACTGTTCTACGTGTAGGGGTAGATGCAAGTTAATTAGGTTGAGTCTGCACAGGATTCAACCTCTAAGAAGTGGGGAGTACATGAGAACTGAGGCACAAAAGAGGTATTCAAGATGGAGATGATTAAACAGGATTCGCTTAACGCAGACTTCTACAAGACCACTCCAGCTCACAATTTACAGAAACGGGATGTGCCAGTTTACCAGGCTGTTTTGGAGACGGATCTAGCCCACTATTGGGTAGGGACTGTCTCTATATGTTGCCAACTTGTCCTTCCCAAGCGCTTAGTACAGTGCTCTGCACACAGTAAGCGCTCAATAAATACGATTGATGATGATGATGATGATCTCCTCCAAGGAGCCTTCCCTGACTAACCCCTCCTCTCCTCTTCTCCCACTCCCTTCTGCGTCACCCAGACTCGCTCCCTTCGTTCAATCTCCCTCCCATCCCCACAGCACATACGTATACATCTGTAATTGATTGATTGATTGATTTGTTTATGTATATTAATGACCTTCTCCCCCTCTAGACTGTGAGCTTGTTGTGGGCAGGGAATGTGTCTGTTGTATTGTACTCTCCCAAGAGCTTAGCACAGTGCTTTGCAAACAGTAAACTCTTAGTAACTGCTTCTAATCCCGGCTCCACCACTTGCCTGCTGTGTGACTTTGGGCAAGTCACTTAACTTCTCTGTGCCTCAGCTATCTCATCTATAAAATGGGGATTAAGACTGTGAGCCCTATGTGGGACAACCTAATCACCTTGTATACCCCCCCCAGTGCTTAGAACAGTGCGTCACACATTGTAAGCACTCAACAAATACCATTATTATTATTATTAATAATAAATTTGATTGACCGACTAACTGTCTTCGTCTCATGAGGCCGCACAATGCTATCAAATCATCTTCTTTAAGACAGCGAAAGACACTGGTTGTTGTCAGCGCTCAGTAGATACTGGGCGGCTGACGGCGTACTTTATCCTGTATGTATATATACTGTATGTATATATGTTTGTACATATTTATTACTCTATTTATTTATTTATTTATTTTACTTGTACATATC
The DNA here is from genome assembly GCF_015852505.1 of Tachyglossus aculeatus. Taxonomy (NCBI): domain Eukaryota; kingdom Metazoa; phylum Chordata; class Mammalia; order Monotremata; family Tachyglossidae; genus Tachyglossus; species Tachyglossus aculeatus. The sequence continues at coordinate 10,850,212 of NC_052070.1, forward strand.
TATTCTATTTATTTTATTTTGTTAGTATGTTTGGTTTTGTTCTCTGTCTCCCCCTCATAGACTGTGAGCCCACTGTTGGGTAGGGACCGACTCTATATGTTGCCAACTTGGACTTCCCAAGCGCTTAGTCCAGTGCTCTGCACACAGTAAACGCTCAGTAAATACGATTGATTGATTGATTGATTTATCCTCCTCGGGTTGGCGGGGATTCCTCTGCTGGTGCATATTGTTTGCTCATACGCTGTTGCTCTTATGCTGGGGACCAGATTCTGTTTGTGCAGAAATACCTTTTGTACAACAAACCTCCCAGCTGTGAGTAATACACCAGATTTTCTCCAAAAGCTGCTCCCCAGAATCTCTTGATTCTTGGGGAAAAGAGATTTGCACGAGCACTGAGCTAAAGCTAGCCAGAAGACACCCTCAGGAATGGCTGCTTATATTAGCAGTCTTCTAGACTGTGAGCCCACTGTTGGGTAGTGACCATCTCTATATGTTGCCAACTTGTACTGCTCAAGTGCTTAGTACAGTGCTCTGCACACAGTAAGCGCTCAATAAATATGATTGATTGATTGATTGATTGATTGATTAGCATGTGGCTAGAACAGGGGCCTAGGAGTAAGAAGGACCTGGGTTCTAAACCCAGCTCCGCCACTTGTCTGCTGTGTGACTTTGGGTAAGTCCCTTTGCTTCTCTGGGCCTCAGTTACCTTGTCCGTAAAATGGGGATTGAGACGGTGAGGCCTACGTGGGACAGGTTCTGTGTTCAATATGATTGTTTTATATCTACCCCAGCCCTTAGTACAGGGCCTGGCACGTAGCAAGTGCTTAATAAATATCACAATTATTATTATTATTCATCATCAATCATATTTATTGAGCGCTTACTGTGTGCAGAGCACTGTACTAAGCGCTTGGGAAGTACAAGTTGGCAACATATAGAGACAGTCCCTACCCAACAGTGGGCTCACAGTCTAAGGTGTGATCCTTTCCTCGGTGCTTCCAAACAGAGATTTACGGGCTCTTCACATGGCTTAGTGGAAGGAGCATGGGCTTGGGAGTCAGAAGACGTGGGTTCTAATCCTGACTCCGCCACTTGTCCACTGTGTGACCCTGGGCAAGTCATTTAACTTCTCTGCGCCGCAGTTACCTCATCTGTAAAATGGGGATTAAAAGTGTGAGCCCCACGTGGGACAATCTGATTACCCTGTCTGTACCCCAGCACTCAGAATAGTGCTTATTACTCAATTTTACTTGTACATATTTACTATTCTATTTATTTTGTTAATGATGTGCATATAGCTTTAATTCTATTTGTTCTGACGATTTTGACACCAGTCTACGTGTTTTGTTTTGTTGTCTGTCTCCCCCTTCTAGACTGTGAGCCCACTGTTGGGTAGGGATCGTCTCTATATGTTACTTGTACTTCCCAAGCGCTTAGTACAGTGCTCTGCACACAGTAAGCGCTCAATAAATACGACTGAATGAATGAATGAATGAATGCTTGGCACATAGTAAGCACTTAACAAATACCATAATACTTATAATACCAATAATAACTTCCTTCCTCTCTCTTCCTCCTTTCTGTAGTCTCTTGAGCCAAAGCCACAGTTCAGAGCTCTGCTCTGGAAAGGAAAGCTCTCCTAATAACAATGACTGTAGTAATTGTTAAGTGCGTACTATGCAACAAGCACTGTACTAACCGCTAAGGTCATATAAAATAATCAGGTACGACACTATCCCTGTCCCATGTGGGGCTCACAGTCTAAGTAGAGGGAGAACGGGTATTTAATCCCCATTTTAAAGATGAAGAAATTGACTCAGAAGTTGTGTCCGGCCTGGTTAACTTGTATCTACCTCAGCACTTGGAATGGTGTTTGACAATTCATTCATTCAATTGTATTTATTGAGCGCTTACTGTGTGCAGAGCACTGTACTAAGAGCTTGGAAAAGTACAATACAACAATGAACAGACACTTTCCCTGCCCACAACGAGCTGACCATAGTAAGTGCTTAACAAATCCCCTTAAAAAATAAAACAAAATAAAGTGACTGGCCCAAGGTCACACAGCAGGCATGTAGGAAAGCTGGGGTTAGATGGATTCCAGTTCCTCTGACTCCCAAAATCATGCTCTTTCCACTAGGTCATGCTATTTCCTCCTGAAATCCCACCTCCTCCACTAAATTTTCCCTAGGGAATTTCCCAGCACCCAGAGAGGAAAGAGCATAAGTCTGGGATTCAGAAGACCTGGGTTCTAATCCCGGCTCCACCACTTGTCTGCTGCGAGTCTGCTGGGCACATCACTTCACTACCTTCACTTGAAAAACAGTGTGAGTCAGTGGAAAGAGCACGGGCTTTGGAGTCAGAGGTCATGGGTTCAAATCCCCACTCCGCCACTTGTCAGCTGTGTAACTTTGAGCAAGTCACTTAACTTCTCTCTGCCTCAGTTACCTCATCTGTAAAATGGGGATTGAGACTGTGAGACCCCCCACGGGACAACCTGATCACCTTGTAACCTCCCCAGTGCTTAGAACAGTGCTTGGCATATAGTATGTGCTTAACAAATACCAACATTATTATTATTCTATTTATTTTATTTTGTTAGTATGTTTTGGTTTTGTTCTCTGTCTCCCCCTTTTTAGACTGTGAGCCCACTGTTGGGTAGGGACTGTCTTTATATGTTGCCAACGTGTACTTCCCAAGCGCTTAGTACAGTGCTCTGCACACAGTAAGCGCTCAATAAATACAATTGGTTGATTGATTGATTGATTATTATTATTACCTTGTGTGGTGAGCACACAACAAATTGCCTTATTCATGACTGTTTATAATGCCGTGAACCACAACAAGGAAGAGACTTTGCAAAGCCAGTGATGAGCTTTATCTGAGGCAGGTGATTGCTAGCCTTTGGTGGGCAGAGCACTGAGGGAGGCAGGGCTTTCTAATAATAACAATGATAATAATAATAATGATGACATTTGTTCATTCAAACATATTTCATTCAATCGTATTTATTGAGTGCTTACTGTGTGCAGAGCACTGTACTAGGCGCTTGGAAAGTACAAGTTGGCAACATATAAAGATGGTCCCTACCCAACAGTGGGCTCACAGTCTAGAAGAGTGGGCTCACAGTCTAGAAGAGTGGGCTCACAGTCTAGAAGGCGCTTACTATGTGCAAAGCACTGTTCTAAGTGCTGGGGTAGATACGAGGTAATCAGGGTGTTCCACGTGGGGCTCACAGACTTCATCCCCATTTTACAGTTGAGGGAATTGAGGCCCAGAGAAATGAAGTGACCCTACTGAGAGCTCAAGGCCCTACTGAGAGCTCAAGGCCCTACTGAGAGCTCACCTCCTCCAGGAGGCCTTCCCAGACTGAGCCCCCTCCATCCTCTCCCCCTCCTCCCCCTCCCCACCCCTCCTGCCTTACCTCCTTCCCCTCCCCACAGCACCTGTATATATGTTTGTATGTATTTATTACTCTATTCATTTTATTTGTACATATTTATTCTATTTATTTTATTTCGTTAATATGTTTTGTTTGGTTCTCTGTCTCCCCCTTCTAGACTGGGAGACCACTGTTGGGTAGGGACCGTCTCTAGTTGTTGCCAACTTGTACTTCCCAAGTGCTTAGTACGGTGCTCTGCACACAGTAAGCACTCAATAAATACGATTGAATGAATGAAAGTGTCACACAGCTGACAAGTGGCAGAGGCAGGTTTAGAACTCACGACCTCCGACTCCCAAGCCTGTGCTGTTGCCACTAAAGCCACGCTGTTTTCTGTTCTACCTGGTAATGGGCCTGGACTGATCACAGCTGCCAGGCCTAAGGCAGATAAAAGGCCGTTGGTTTGGGGCATGCCCAAAGACGTGCACCTTGAGCTAGTACAGAGGCCAGCATTGAAGCGGCCGGAAAGCAGCACTCGGAAGCAGAAAGAAGAAGCGTCGGCAGAACGGGCTCCTTCGACCACAGATTGGTATTGGACCCTCGAGAGGTGGAGTGAGTGAACGTGTGTACGTGTCACTCCCTTGCACGCTGGTAAAACTAAGTAAAAAACTTTCCCCAGTAACCTTGGTGATCAAAGGTGGGGTTTGACTTCTACTCCATGTCACCAAGATTCCTCCGGTCCAGGAAGTCCTGGTCATCATCATCATCAATCGTATTTATTGAGCGCTTACAATGTGCGGAGCACCGTACTAAGCGCTTGGGAAGTACAAATTGGCAACATACAGAGACAGTCCCTACCCAACAGTGGGCTCACAGTCTAAAAGAAAAGTGGTCGGTATGAAGAGGGGGTTTGCAGCACCCTCACTTTCCTCTTCTGTAAGATGGGGGTTCAATATCTGTTCTCTCTCCTAAACTGTGAACCCCATGTAGGAGAGGGACCATGTGCAACTTTGAGAAGTAGCAGGACCTGATAATAATAATAATAATGGCATTTATTAACCACTTACTATGTGCAAAGCACTGTTCTAAGCGCTGGGGAGGTTACAACGTGATCAGGTTGTCCCCTGGGAAGTTCACAGTCTTCATCCCCATTTTACAGATGAGGTAACTAAGGCATATAGAAGTTAAGTGACTTGCCCAAAGTCACCCAGCTGACAATTGGTGGAGCCAGGATTAGAACCCATGACCTGTGACTCCAAAGCCCATGCTCTTTCCCCTGAGCCATGCTGCTTCTCTAATGGCTAGAACTTGGGCCTGGAAGTCAGAGGGATCTGGGTTCAAATCCTCCAGTTCTGCCACTTGTCTGCTGGGTGACCCTGAGCAAGTCACTAGACTTCTCTGGGCCTCAGTGACCTCATCTGTGAAATGGAGATTAAGGTTGGGAGCCCCAGGTGGGACATGAACAGCGTCCAACCTGATTCACTAGTATTTACCCCAAGGTTTACTACAGCATCTGACATTTAGTCAGTGCTTAACAAATACCGTAAAACAAACAAACAGAAAACACAAAAAACACCTGATGACCTGATTAATTTCCTTAAGCCCCAGCACTTAAAACAGCATATAATAATGGTATTTCTTAAGCGTTAACTATGTGCCCGGCCCTGTACTAAGCTCTGGGGTGAATACGAGGAATTTGGGTTGGACACAGGCCCTGTTCCATGTGGGGCTCACAGTCTCAATCCCCCCTTTACAGATGAAGTAACTGAGGCATAGAGAAGTAAAGTGACTTGTCCAAGATCAAACAGCAGACAGATAGCGGAGGCAGGATTAAAACTCATGAACGTCTGACTCCAGGCCCATGCTCTGTCCACTACGCCATGCTACTGCTCAACCAAAATAATAATAGTAAGAATAATAATTCTCCCTTTAGCCAAATCCAGCACTTAAGGGCTTTCACCGATCCTCAGCACACATGTGAGTGCTTCATATGTTGAGAAGCAGCATGGCTCAGTGGAAAGAGCCCGCCACCTGTCAGGTCTGTGACTTTGGGCAAGTCACTTAACTTCTCTGTGGCTCAGTTACCTCATCTGGAAAATGGGGATTAAGACTGTGAGCCCCATATGGGTCAACCTGATTACCCTGCATCCCCCCCAGTGCTTACAACAGTGCTTGGCACATAGTAAGTACTTAACAAATACCATTATCATTATTATTATTATTATTTATGTGTATATAACTACTCACTTATTTTGATCACATGTGTGGAAAATATTTTTATGTTGGCCTCCACCAATGTAAAATGATGCAAAACATCATTTTGCAAATGAGGTAACTGAGGCACCTTCAATCAGTCGTATTTATTGAGTGCTTACTCTGTGCAGAGCACTGTAATAAGCGCTTGGGAAGTACAAGTTGGCAACATATAGAGACAGTCCCTACCCAACAGTGGGCTCACAGTCTGAAAGGGAAGTGATTTGACCAAGGTCACACAGCAGGCATGTGGTGGAGCAGAGATTAGAACCCAGGTCCTCTGTTTCCTGGTCCAGTGCTTTTCCTACTAAACCATTGTCTTTCTCCTATCTGATGTTAACCTTTGCCATCTTTCTTTCCTTTGTTAATTTCATATTCTCCTTATTTTGTCCTAAGCTCCTAGATCGTTTGATGTTCATACATAAATCCACCTTCGTGCTATCTCAGCCCTTAATAGTAATAATAATGATGGTATTTGTTAAGCGCTATGTGCAAGCACTGTTCTAAGCGCTGGGGGGATACAAGGTGATCAGGTTGTCCCATGTGGGGCTTGCAGTCTTAATCCCCATTTTCCAGATAAGGGAATTGAGGCACAGAGAAGTTAAGTGGCTTGCCCAAAGTGACACAGCTGACAAGTGGTGGAGTCAGGGTTTGAACCCATGACCTCTGACTCTAAAGCCTGTGCTCTTTCTACTGAGCCACGCTGCTTCTCTAATGTCACCCATAATTCACCCACACCCTTTCTTCTGTGAGCTGGTTGTGGGCAGGTATTGTCACTCTTTGTTGTTATACTATAATTTCCCAAGCACTTACCACTATGCTCTGCACCCAGTAAGTGCTCAGTAAGTACGATTGAATGATTCTGCCCTCCCAACCTTCCACCACACACCCCGCTTTCAGCCCCTCTGCACTTATGTATATATCTGTAATTTTTTAAATTTGTTTTTCACTTTATTCCTAATAATAATAATGGCGTTTATTAAGCGCTTACTATGTGCATAGCACTGTTCTAAGTGCTGGGGAGGTTACAAGGTGATCAGGTTGTCCCATGGGGGGCTCACAGTCTTCATCCCCATTTTACAGATGAGGTAACTGAGGCCCAGAGAAGTGAAGTGACTTGCCCAAAGTCTCACATCTGACAATTGGCGGAGCCAGGGTTTGAACCCATGACCTCTGACTCCAAAGCCCGGGCTCTTTCCATTGATCCACGCTGCTTCTCACTTAAGTGCTCACTATATGTTAGGCACTGCTCTATGATACAAGACTATCTGGTTGGACACAGTGCCTGTCCCACAGTCCAAATAGGAGGGGGGAGGATTTAATTTCCAAATTTCAACGGAGGAAATGGAAGCACAGAGAAGTTAAGTGACTTGCCCAAGGTCACACCACAATCACGGGGCAGAACTGGGGTTAGAACCCAGGTCCTCTGAATCCCAGGCCCGGGCTCTTTCCAGTAGAACAACTGTGTCTGCGTTTATATTAATGCCTGTCTTTCCCCTGTAGACTGTAAGCTCCTAGTGGGCAGGGAATGTGTCTGCCAATGCTGTCACATTGTACTCCGGCAAGGACTTAGTTCAGTGCTCTGCACACAGTTAGCACTCAATAAAGACAATGGATTGATTGACATGCCTTGAAAGTAAGTGCTCCCAATTGAATTAGTTTCCTTGATAATCTAATTCTCTGGGTACTTTGGCTTGTTCACCCTTTGAGTCACTTAATAAATTAGAGCATTGAATATGTTCTCTTTCCCGACGCTTCTGGAGATTTAAGACACCGGTTGGATGGGCTGGCCAATTCGGATCGAGGCAGACGTGAGCATCTACATCACATCCTTGAGAAGAAATTCCGTCAGAAAGAGCCGCGGCGATGTAATGCAGGGTAGGGATGGTGCCATCATTTTTCTAGACGGAAGTTCGGTGGCTCCAAACCCTTTCAACTTCCCTCACTCCTTTCCTACCTCAGTTCATAGCCCGAATCTGTGATTTTTCCCTTCCGCGGGGCCACTAGCAGGGTGCTCAGTGGAAGCAGCATCGTATAATGGATAGAGCAACAAAGTCACGGGTTCTGATCCTGCTCTGTCACTTGTCTGCTGTGTGACCTTGGGCAAGTTACTTCACTTCTCTGGGCCTCAGTGACCTCATATTAATAATAATAATAATGATGGCATTTATTAAGCACTTACTATGTGCAAAGCACTGTTCTAAGCGCTGGGGAGGTTACAGGGTGATTGGCTGTTCCACGGGATGCTCACAGTCTTCATCCCCATTTTACAGCTGAGGTAACTGAGGCACAGAGAAGTTAAGTGACTTGCCCAAAGTCAAACAGCTGACACTTGGCGGGGCCGGGATTCGAACCCATGACCTCTGACTCCAAAGTCCGTGCTCTTTTCCACCGAGCCATGCTGCTTCTCATCTGTACAGTGCTCTGCACACAGTAAGCACTCAATAAATACGATTGATGATGATGTAAAATGGGGATTGAGACTGTGAGCCTCACGTGGGACAGGGACTGTGTCCAAACCGATTTGTTTGTATCTACCGCTGCACTTAGTACAGTGCCTGGCACATAGTAAGCACTTAACAAATACCATAGTTATTATTATCATTATTATTAATAACAATATGAATGCTTCCACTTCTGGCTTGACCTATCCCCCATGGGCTCTCGGTTTTTCTCTTTTCAATCCTATTCTCCCTCCCCTCCCCATCTTGGACTTGCTGAAATGATCATACCTGACCTTATGTGTGGATACGTGTTTATCTGGGGAGCAGGTTACACCCCCGAATACTCCAGCAGATGTTTTTTATACTAGTACATTGGATTCCCCGGGTTATAATTGGCAATACCAATTCCAACCTACATCGCCTGCATTGGAGTACTCCGTGTGGATGAATGAATTCATGCCACTCCAGGGCTCTAGCAATCTGTGCCGTCTCTCACCCCTTTCAAACGCACCTGGGTCGACGCAGAAATAATGAAGGAAAAATATTCCAAATCGGGCTAAATAAAAATGGGCCAGCTGACGACAACTTAGAGTAGCGCAGAATGTGTGTAGGTCATACATATTGCATGAGCATCACCTCGAAGCCGAAAAATTTGTCTTCGCTTCTGGTTTTCAGGGTAGCGAGCTCCTTTTCGAGTTGAGCTGCATCTCCGTGCCCTGTGTGTTTTTGAGTCGGGTACTTCTCTGGGTAGCTTTCAAAAAATCAATCACTGCATTTTTCTGTGCCTCGAGAATCAGAGAAGCAGCGTGGCTGAAGTGATAGAGCCCGGGCCCGGGAGACAGAAGGACCTGGGTTCTAATTCCAGCTCTGCCACTTGTCTGCTGTGTGACTTGGACAAGTCACTTCACTTCTCTATGCCTCAGTTACCTCGTCTGTAAATTGGGGATTGAGACAGTGAGCCCCACAAGGGACAGGGACTGCATCCAACCTGATGATCTTGTATCTACCCCGCTGCTTAGAACAGTGTTTGATGCATAGTAAGTGCTTAACAAATACCATCATCATTATCATCATCAATCATATTTATTGAGCGCTTACTGTGTGCAGAGCACTGTACTAAGCGCTTGGGAAGTACAAGTTGGCAACATATAGAGACAGTGCCTACCCAATAGTGGGCTCACAGTCTGTTAATCTTCCACTCACATCACTTCTTGATCCCAAGCCTTCGACACCAACCTCAAGCTAGTTGCCCCTCATATTTAGAACTGGCTCTGCCAATTGCCAGCTGTGTGACTTTGGGCAAGTCACTTCACTTCTCTGGGCCTCAGTTCCCTCATCTGTAAAATGGGGATGAAGACTGTGAGCCCCCCGTGGGACAACCTTATCACCTTGTAAACTCCCTAGTGCTTAGAATAGTGCTTTGCACGCAGTAAGCACTTAATAAATGCTATTATTATTATTATTATTAACTTGTGTTTTGAGAGGGTTCAACAGATATGCAGGGGTCTATTTCTTCATTCATTCAATCGTATTTATTGAGCGCTTACTGTGTGCAGAGCACTGTACTAAGCGCTTGGGAAGTACAAGTTGGCAACATATAGAGATGGTCCCTACCCAACAACGGGCTCACAGTCTAGAAGATGGCCTGGGTTTTGCCAACATTTGTGAAGGGAATAACTTCAACACTATTATTTCTAAATATTTTTACTACTAGAATGGGAGCTTCCCGTGATCATGCATGTTTGGTCCTTGCCAAGTACTTTGGGGCTACGTACAGTGGTTCTACATACTGTAAGTGCTCAATAAATACTACTGATTGACTGATAACAGTGCACTGCACCCAATGAGAGCTCAATAAATATCACTACTACTTGAGGATGGCACGAATGGTAGAGAATAAAATTGCTTTTTAATTATCAATCAATCACTTGTATTTATTGAGCACCAGCTGTGTGTAAAACACTTGACTAAGCACTTGGGAGAGTAAAATATGACAATAAACAGACACATTCCCTGCTCACAACGAGCTTACAGTCTAGCGGGGGAGTCAGACATCAAAATTAATCATGGATATGTTCTTAAGTGATGTAGGGATGAGGTTGGAGTGAACAAAGGATACGAATCCAAGGCAAGGGTGATGCAGAAGGGAGTGGGAGAAGAGGAAATAAGGGCTTATCAGGGAAGGCCTCTTGGAGGAGATGTGTCTTCAATAAGGCTTGGAAGGTGGAGAGGATAAGTGTCTGTCAGATATGAAGAGGGAGGGCATTCCAGGTCAGAGGCAAGATGTGGGCGATAGATTGGCAGCGAGATAGATGAGACTGAGGCCCAGTAAGTAGGTTGGTATTAGAGGATCAAAGTGAGTGGGGTGGGTTGTTGTGGGAAATCAGGAAGGTAAGGTAGGACGGGAGAAGGTGAATGAGTTTCTCCTGTCTTCCCAAAGCAAACTCCACAGAGATGGATGAATGTACAAGTTTGCACTCATTAACTGAACCTGAAATGATTTTATCACCTCTAACACTATGTGGAAACACTATAACACTTTCCTCATTATGTAGAAAGAACTTGTCTGCTCATTCTGCTGTACTGTACTCTCCCAAGCACTTAGTACAGGGCTCTGCACATTGTAAGTGCTCCATAAATATGATTGGTTGACTGATGTAATGATGGTATTTGTTAAGCGCTTTCTAAGTGTGGCGGTAAAAGCAGTGTGATGTAATGGAGAAAGCACGGGCCTGGGTGTCAGAAGGTCAAGGGTTCTAATCCCTGCTCTGCCACTTGTCTGCTGAGTGACCTTGGGCAAGTCACAACTTCTATTCTCTGGTCCTCAGTTCCCTCATCTGTAAACTGGGGATTGAGAATGTGAGCCCCACGTGGGACAGGGACTGTGTCCACCCTGATTTGCTTGTATCCACCTCAGTGCTTAGTACAGTGCTGGCAACATAGTAAGTGCTTAACACATACCATAATTATTATTATCATTATTCCAAGTCAATCAAGTTGGATACAGTCCCTGTCCCACATGGGACTCACAGTCTTAATCCCCATTTTACAGGTTGGATAACTGATACCCAAAGAAGCCAAGTGACTTGCCCAAGGTTCCACAGCAGACAAGTGGCGGAGGCAGGTTTAGAACCCAAGTCCTTATGACGCTCAGGCTCAGTCTGTTAGGCCATGTTATGCACTGCTTTTTGAGGATAGGTTCTCAGAAGCACACTAACTGAAATATCCCCATCATTGCAGTCAGATGTAAATAGAGAATTGAAGACCATTCTCTCTGAGCTATATATCATCATCACACTGAATTACATTTTATAATCTCCTTTGATTGAATAAATGAATGCCCTTCATTACGCTGAACCCCCAATATTTAATCTAAACACAATTTTTGTCTCTCCACGTACACTGATAATTCTGGGCAAATATTAGGATTTTATGCTATGATAAATGTTATGCATATTGTAGGCACTTCATTTTTCTTTGGTATCCAGCCTCAAGTTGAAGTTACTTCTAAGTTTTTATTCAGCATTGCCTTTCCCCATTTTTAATTGTTTCTCAGCCAGGGCTTTATAGGGCTTAAAAAAGATCGGTCTTCGGCCGACAGACAGTGATTCTCCCTACCTTCAAAGCCTTATCGACATCACATCTCCTCCATGAGGCCTTCCCTGACTAAGCCCTCATTTCCTCTTTTCCAGCTCCCTTCTGCGTCACCTTGATTCGCTCTCTTATTCACCCCTCCCTCAGCCCCACAGCACTTATGTTTGTAATTATCCATAATTTATTCATTTATATCAATGTCTGTCTCCCTCTAGACCGAGAGCTCGTTTTGGCAGGGAATGTGTCTGTTTATTGTTATATTGTACTCACCCAAGTGTTTAGTACAGTGCTCTGCACAAGGTAAGTGCTTAATAAATGTGATTGATTGGCTACATTCTTCCCTCTAGGCCATGCAATATTATCAGATCACCTTCTTTAAGACAGTGAATGGCGCTGGTTGTTCTAAGCAACTTTCTTCTTCTGTCAGATCTTTAGGTGGTTTCCTAAAGCTTCATTATTGCTAAAAGGAACCATTCACTCTCAGGACCAATTGGGATATTTCAGCAACTGGAAAGTCCTGAAAAATTAAGTTTAAACAAATTCTGTGAACGTACAATGCACTCAATTGTGAAATTGTAGTTTATACTCGAAAGCTGCATTTGGTAAAAGCCAGATAAATTTAGTGCTTGACAGCAGGGAGATTTTTAACACAATTTTAATCCCAAGCACTATGAAATTACCCAAATAGGTTATGTCCAATGTTAGTCTAGAGAAAACAGGGATCTGGATTACTGGGGGACCTAAAATGGGATGATAAAATGGGAAAGTTTTACTGGACAATTCTCCCCACATGATTTCACCTCCTCTCTTCTCCCCCTCTACCTCTGCTCTCACCATGGAATAATTGTGGTATTTAAGTGCTTACTATGAGCCAGGCACTGTACTAAGCGTTGGGGTGGTTACAAACAGACTGGGTTGGATATAGTTCCTGTCCCACATGGGGCACCCAGCTTTAATCCCCATTTTTCAGATGAGGGAACTGAGGCCCAGAGAAGTGAATAATAATGATATTAATGATGGTATTTATTAAGCACTTACAGTGTGCCTTGCACTGTTCTATGCACTAGGGTAAATACAAGGTAATCAGGATGTCCCATGTGGGGCTTAAAGTTTTAATCCCCATTTATGAGGTAACTGAGGCACAGTTAATAATAATAATAATAATAATGACATTTATTAAGCACTTACTATGTGCAAAGCACTGTTCTAAGCGCTGGGGGGATACAAGGTGATCAGATTGTCCCGCCTGGGGCTCACAGTCATCATCCCCATTTTACAGATGAGGTCACTGAGGCTCCAAGAAGTTAAGACTGTGAGCCCACTGTTGGGTAGGGACTGTCTCTATATGTTGCCAATTTGTACTTCCCAAGCGCTTAGTACAGTGCTCTGCACACAGTAAGAGCTCAATAAATACGATTGATGATGAAGATGATGATGATAAGTGACTTGCCCAAGGTCACACAGCAGACATATGGCGGAGCCGGGATTCAAACCCGTGACCTCTGACTCCAAAGCCTGTGATCTTTCCACTGAGCCACGCTGCTCCTCAAGTGAAGTGACTTGTCCAAAGTCACACAGCTGACAAGTGGTGGAGCAGGGATTAGAACCCATGCCATTTGTCTCCCAAGCCCGGGCTCGCACCACTGAGCCACGCTGTTTCTCAAGAAGTGAAGCAACTTGCCCAAGGTTGCACCACAGATAAGTGGTGGAGCTGGGATTAGAAGTCATGACCTTCTGACTCCGAGGCCCGCTCTCTACCTACTAGGTTGCAAGGAAATTTGCCATTCATTCTCATCTTGAAAACATCTAAAGAAGATTCCATTATTTCCCTGGGCTCCTCAATATCGTGGCTGGTACTTCTCTAGGAAATTCAAACCCCTCTAGCTGCCAATTCCCTCATGTCGGATCCACATCTTTATCTGTTCGTTCTGATGATTCAGAAAAGGGTGAAATATGAAGGAAAATCAATCACTCAATCGATGGTATTCATTGAGCATTTACTATGTGCAGAGCACTGTACTAAGCGCTTGGGAGAGTATAATACAAATGAATTAGAAGACACCTTCCCTGCCAAAAATGAGACTGATTTTGATCGATTCATATCTAAAACTTCAAGTACCCCTCCTTAAAACATTTATATGTTTGTATAGATTTCTTACTTTAGTTATTTTACTTGCACATATTTACTATTCTATTTATTTTGTTAATGATGTGCATCTAGCTTTAATTCTATTTGTTCTGACGACTTAACTCCTGTCCACATGTTTTGTTGTTTGTCTCCCGCTTCTAGACCATGAGCCCGTTGTTGGGTAGGGTATTTATTTTACTTGCACATATTTACTATTCTATTTATTTTGTTAATGATGTGCATCTAGATTTCATTCTATTTGTTCTGACGACTTGACTCCTGTCCACATGTTTTGTTTTGTTGTCTGTCTCCCCCTTCTAGACAATGAGCCCGTTGTTGGGTAGGGACCGTCTCTATATGTTGCCAACTTGTACTTCCCAAGTGCTTAGTACAGTGTTCTGCACACAGTAAGCACTCAATAAATACGAATGAATGAATAATGAATGAATGAAGGTCACGACTTCTCCTAAAGGCCTTCTCCAACTGAGTCCTCTTTTCCCCCATCGCCCTCTCTCTTCTATTTGGTTCTGTACCCTTGGCGTACTGAACAGAACATGGGCCTGGGAATCAGACGGTCATGGGTTCTAATCCTGACTCTGCCTCCTATAAGCTGTGTGACCTTGAGCAAGTCACTTCACTTCTCTGGGCCTCGGTTCTCTCATCTGTAAAATGGGGATTAAGACCCTGAGCCTCATGTGGGACAGGGACTATTTCCAACCCAATTACCTTGTGTCTGCCCCAGCGCTTAGAACAGTGCTTGGAATATAGTAAGCACTTAACAAATACCATCATTATTGTTATTATCCTTTGGGCATTTAGTTTTTGCCCCACCCACAGTCCCATATTATGTATATCCATATCTGTAACATTCATTTCTAATAATGTCTGTCTTTCCCTCTAGACTGTATGCTGGTTGTGGGCAAGGAATTTGTCCACCACCTCTGTTATATTTTCACTCCCAAGTGCCTAGGGCAGTGCTCTGCAAGCAGTAAGCACTTAATAAATACCACCTGGTTAATAATAATAATGATGGCATTTGTTAAATGCTTACTATGTGCAAAGCACTGTTCTAAGCACTGGGGAGGCTATAAGGTGATCAGATTTTCCCACGTGGGGCTCACAATCTTCATCCCCATTTTACAGATGAGGTAACTGAGTCACAGAGAAGTTAAGTGACTTGCCCAAAGTCACACAGCTGACAATTCTAGACTGTGAGCCCACTGTTGGGTAGGCACCGTCTCTATATGTTGCCAATTTGTACTTCCCAAGCGCTTAGTACAGTGCTCTGCACACAGTAAGCGCTCAATAAATATGATTGAATGAATGAATGAATTGGCAGAGCCTGGATTTGAACCCATGACCTCTGACACTCAAGCTCAGGCTCTTTCCACTGAACCATGCTGCTTCTCTACTTGATTTGGTGATGATAGTTGGACATGGGGGAAATAACATGGCCTTGGGAGTCACGGGAACTGGGTTCTAATCCCAGATCTGCCACTCGCTTGCTGTGTTACCTTGGGCAAGTCATTTAACTTCTCTGTGCCTCAGTTTCCTTATCTGTAAAATGTGAATTCAACCCCTGGTCTCCCTCTCACTTAACTCCCCTTTAGACTGGGAACCCTATGTGGGGCAGGAACTGTGTTCAGCCTAATTGAGAAGCAGTGTGGCTTAGTGGAAAGAGCCCAGGCTCCGGAGTCAGAGGACGTGGGTTCTAATCCCGGCTCCTCCACTTGTCTGCTGTGTAATATTGGGCAAGCCACTTAACTTCTCTGTGCCTCGGTCACCTCATCTGTAAAATGGGGATGAAGACTGTGACCCTCATGTGGGACAACCTGATTGCCCTGTATCTATCCCAGCACTTAGAACAGTGCTTGGCACATAGTAAGCGCTTAACAAATACCATAATTATTATTATTATTAAAAAACATTTTCCATTTATGGTCTTTCCCCTTCAAAGCATTAATAAGGTCACGCCTCCTTTAAGAGGCCTTCCCTGATTACACCCTTTTTCCCCCTGTTCCTTCTCCCTTCTGTACTGACTGTTCACTTGGATCTGTGATCTATGGACATTTTATAATTGCCCCCTCCTCAACACCACAGAAATTATGTATATCTTGAAGTAAGCTCATTATAGGCAGGGGACCCATCTGTTTATTGTACTCTCCCAAGAGCTTAGTACAGTGCAGTGCACACTGTAAGCACTCAATAAATATGATTGAATAAATATACTATGAATTATTCATTTATTTTAAAGTCTGACTCCTCCTCTAATTTGTAAGCTTGTCTTGGGCAGAGAACTATTCTTCCAAATCTGTTGTACTCTACCATGTGCTTACTACAGTGCTCTGCCAAATGGTAACCACTCAATAAATACCATGGATTGAATGACTGATCTCCTCTAGTGCTTAGTCTATTGGTTAATACATGGTAAGTGCTTAACAAATACAATAATTTTCATCATTATCATTATTAAATTAGAAGACGTTCCAATATAGTGAATTAAAGGTCTTGCAGATGGATTAGGAACAAAGTTGGTTTGTTTGAAACCTCTCCCTCCTCTCCTTCCCCGGAAATAATTCCCATCTTGTCTATAATTTAGATTCACAGCAAACGTTTCCTGCATCTATGCCTAAAACCCTGTTAGGGATTTTCTTGTATTTTGCCTCTGTTAAAATTGGTTCCATTACATCTTTTGGGTATTTTATTATTAATAATGGTAATGATAATGATGATAATAATAAGGATATGATTTTCAAGGATATTTAAGTGCTAACTATGTACCTGGCACTGTACTAACTGCTGGGGTAGATACAAAATAGTCAGATTGGACACAGTCCCTGTCCCACATGGGGCTCACAGCCTCAATCTCTGTTTTACAGATGAGATATCCAAGGCCCAGAGAAATGAAGTGACTTGCCCAAGAACACATGTGGCCTAGTGGATAGAGGATGGGCCAGGGAGTTGGAATGACTTCCCAAATGCTTAGTACAGTGCTCTGCACACAGTAAGTGCTCAACAAATATAATTGAATGAATGAATGGTCCCGGCTCCGCCACTTGTCTGCTGTGTGACCACAGTCAAGTCACTTCACTTCTCTGTGCCTTGGTTTCCTCATCTGTAAAATGGAGATTGAGATGGTGAGCTTCACCTGGGACAGGGACAGTGTCCAACCCACTTTGCTTGTATCCACCCCAGCCCTTAGTACAGTGCCTGGCACATAGTAAGTGCTTAACAAATACCACAGTTGTTATTCACTTCTCTGTGCTTCAGGTCCTTCGTCTGTAAAATGGGGATTAAGACTGACCCCTAGGACATGGACTGTGTCCGATCTGACTAGTTTCCATTTGCCCCAGGGCTTAGGAGAGTGCATGGCACATAGTAAGCTCTTAACAATAATAATAATGGCATTTATTAAATGCTTACTATGTGCAAAGCACTATTCTAAGCACTGGGGAGGTTACAAGGTGATCAGGTTGTCCCACATGGGGCTCCCAGTCTTAATCCCCATTTTATAGATGAGGCAACTGAGGCACAGAGAAGTGAAGTGACTTGCCCAAAGTCACCCAGCTGACAAGTGGTGGAGCTAGGATTTGAACTCCAAAGCCCATGCTCTTTCCACTGAGCCACGCTGCTTCTCTAATAAATTAATTTATTTTAATAAATTAACAAATAAATTAATTAATAGATTTATTTTAATAAATGCTATTAAAATAAAAGTGAGGGGGACAGGGAGCTCTAAGTTTGAGTGGCCTTGGAATGGACTGTTGCAAAATGGTGCTTAGGATGACATTGTATTAACTGTGGTTCTGACAGAGTGCAGGCATTGTGGAGAAGCAGCATGGTTTAGTGGGTAGAGCACAGGCCTGGGGATCAGGAGGTCATGGGTTTTAATCCCGACTCTGCCACTTGTCTATTGTGTGGCCTTGGGCAAGTCACTTCACTTCTCCGTGCCTGTTACCTCATCTGCAAAATGGTGACTAAATCTGTGAGCCCTATGTGGGACAGGGACTGTGTCCAACACAATTTGCTAGCGTCCACCCCAGTGTTCAGTACAGTGCTTGGCACATAGTAAGTGCTTAATACATATCACAATTATTATTATGTACTTACGTGCTTAGTACAGTGCTTTGCAAACAGTAAGCACTCAATAAATACGAATGGTACTTCCCAAGTGCTTAGGACAGTGCTCTGCACACAGTAAGCGCTCAATAAATATGATTGAATGAATGAATATACAGTATCATGTTATCATGGCCCTTTTTCATCATCATCATCATCAATCATATTTATTGAGCGCTTACTATGTCCATAGAACTGTACTAAGCGCTTGGGAAGTACAAATTGGCAACATATAGAGACAGTCCCTACCCAACAGTGAGCTCACAGTCTGAAAGGGGGAGACAGAGAACAAAACCAAGCATAGAAACAAAATAAAATAGATAGAATAGATAGAATAAATAAATAAATAAATAGAGTAATAAATATGTACAAACATATATACATATATACAGGTGCTGCGAGGAAGGGAAGGAGGTAAGATGGGGGGGATGGAGAGGGGGATGAGGGGGAGAGAAAGGAAGGGGCTCAGTCTGGGAAGGCCTCCTGGAGGAGGTGAGCTCTCAGTAGGGCCTTGAAGGGAGGAAGAGAGCTAGCTTGGTGGATGGGCAGAGGGAGGGCATTCCAGGCCCGGGGGATGACGTGGGCCGGGGGTCGATGGAGGGACAGGCGAGAACGAGGTACGGTGAATTGTTTTTTCACCACTTCCTTTACATGGAGGATAGGGTGAAATGCTAGGGTTCAGAATAACAAAACCTGCTGCCATTCCCCAGGAAACACAAGTCTATTGGATTCCCCCTAGGCATATTCTTTTGTGAAGAGTGCAATACTCCCCCGAACAGAAATGTGATCTAGTTAAAGCTACGGGACACTGCTCCTGGACTGCTCTCTCGAAATTGGTAATCACATTTACTTATTATATTGAGTGCATACTGTATGCAAAGCACTGTACTAAGCAGTTTGGAGAGTACAATATAACAGCAAACAGACACATTCCTGCCCACAACGAGCTCATAACTAGAAGCTAGATTGTAAAATCCTCACTAGAGTGTAAACTCCTTGAGGGAAAGGATTATGTCTACTAACTCTACACTTATGCAATCAATCATTGATATTTATAAAGTGCTTACTCTGTGCAGAGCACTGTACTAATCTCTTGAGAGCGTACAATACGACAGAGTTGACAGAAACATCCCCTGCCCATAATGATCTTATAGTCTCAAGGGAGAGACACACATTAATATGAAAAAATATGTAATTTAGAATATATGATTTCATTTATCCATTCAATCAATCAATTGTATTTATTGAGCGCTTACTGTGTGCAGAGCACTGTACTAAGTGCTTGGGAAGTACAAGTTGGCAACAGATAGAGACGGTCCTTACCCAACAGTGGGCTCACAGTCTAGAAGGGGGAGACAGAGAACAAAACAAAACATATTAACAAAATAAAGTAAATAGAATAGATATGTACAAGTAAAATAAATAGAGTAATAAACATGTACAAACATATACACATATATCCAGTCGTGTTTATTGAGTGCTTGCTGTGTGCAGAGCACGGTACTTAGTGCTTGGGAAGTACAAGTCAAATCCTACCCAACAATAGGCTCAGGGTCTAGAACGGGGGAGACAGACAACAAAACAAAATAAAGCAAGTAAACAGGCATCTGTAGCATCAGTAGAAATAAATAGAATTATAGATATGTACACATCATTAATAGAATAATAAATATGTCTATATATACACAAGTTCTGTGGGGTGGGAAGGGAGGTAGAGCAGAGGGAGAGAGTTGGGGTGATGGGAGGAGGAACAGAAGAAAAGTTGGGGGGCTTACTCTGGAAGGGCTCCAGTGTTGTGGGTTCGTGGGTAGGGCAAATATCAAATGTCCAAAAGTCCCAGATCCAAGTTCAGGGGTGACACAGAAGGGAGAGAAAGCTGAGGAAAAGAAGGCTTAATTGGGGAAGGCCACTTAGAGGAGAATGGTAGCATTTTGGATGGAGTGGAAAGGGCATCCAATGTGGTGAAGGTAGAGCTGACAGGTTTTGCTGACATGTTGAATACTTGGATGGAAGGAGAGAGACGAGTTGAGGACAATGTCAAGGTCACAGTTTGTCAGACTGGGAGGATAGCGGTGCGATCTACCGTGATGGAAAGACACGGGGGAGGAAAGGGTTTGGGTGGGAAGATAAAGAGTTTGGTTTTGGACATGTTTAGGTGGGACATCCAAGTAGAGATGTCTTGAAGGGAAGAGGAGATGGAAGACTGCAGAGAGGGAGAAAGACCGGGACTGGAGATGGAGATTTGGGAATCATCCGTGTAGAGGTGGAAGTTGAAGACAGGAGAGGGAATGAGTTCTCCAAGGGAGTGGGTGTAGATGGAGACGAGATGGGGTCCTAGTAATGAGCCTTGAGGGACCCCCACCATCAGAGGGTGGGAGGCAGAAGAGGAGTCAGAAAAAGAGATCAAAAGGGAGCAGTTAGATAGTAAGAGAACCGAGAGAGGACAGTGTCAATGAATCCATGGTTGGATAAAGTTTCAAGGAGATGGGGGTGGTCTACAGTGTTGAAGACAACTGAGAGGTCAAAGAGTATTAGGATAGAGGAGAGGACATTGGATTTGGTGAAAAGAAGGTGTTTGGTTACCTATACTTTCTCCAGTGCTCTTTGCACATAGTAGGCTGTCAGCTCCTTGAGGGCAGAGATCACAAATTCAAACTCTAATAATAGTAATAATAATTATAATAATTATGGTATTTGTGAAGCACTTACTATGTGCCAGGCGTTGTTCTATACGCTGGGGTAGACACAAGCCAACATAGTGCTTGACAAAGCTATCCTCTGCATTATGTTTGAAGTTGCAGACCTATAAGCTGATTTTTAGTAATGTATATTCAATCGTATTTATTGAGCACTTACTGTGTGCAGAGCACTGTACTAAACACTTGGCTTAGTAGATGTGCATGCTCCCACACTGTAGCGGAAGTGTCTCTATAACAATTTTTTTTGCTTTACCATTTCTAAATCCTAATATAAGTGGTTGGTACAAGCTTGGCATTTTCAGAAAGGGATTAGACAGATGGGCAGGGTCTCATTCTTAAGGAAAAAAGAATGGGTGGCCTGCCCGTATTATATCACACAAACCACTTAACTAGGATTACTATGCCTTGATATTAAAGAAATTGAGCTAAATTTGAAATAAGTGATTATTCCCCTTGAATGTCAGGCCTTGGGGGTGAAACTCTGATGAGCTAATAATCTGGTTTTAGACTATTGCTTCCATGACCTCTCTCTTCTCTAGTCTTTTTATTTTTTAGAGGGCAGTGCAGAATACCAGGCCTGACATTTTTCTTGGGAGATGAGCTGAACTGCTAATCCTCTAGGGCTACGGGGTTCCATAATTATTAGAAAGTTAGCTTTTGAGCAAAGATTGTGCTTCTAAAGTTCAGAGTGATACTTTACCTTTTTTATGGTATTTAGTAAGTAATAATAATTATGGTATTTGTTAAGCAGTGCTTTGCACATAGTAGGTGCTTAACTTAGAAGCAGCGTGGCTCAGTGGAAAGAGCCCGGGCTTTGAAGTCAGAGGTCATGGGTTCAAATCCCGGCTCCGCCAGTTGTCAGCTGTGTGACTTTGGGCCAGTTGTGCCTCAGTTACCTTATCTGTAAAATGGGGATTAAGACTGTGAGCCCCCCATGGGACAACCTGATCACCTTGTAACCTCCTCAGCGCTTAGAACAGTGCTTTGCACATAGTAAGCGCTTAATAAATGCCATTGTTATTATTATGATTATTAACAAATACCACCGTTATTATTAAGCGCTTACTATGTTCCAGGCACTTACTAAGTGCTGGGGTGGATACGAGTAAATCAGGTTGGACATAGTCCAAGTCCCACATGGGGCTCACAGTCTTAATCCTCATTGTACAGATGAGGTAACTGAGGCACAGGGAAGTGAAGCTACTTGCCCAAGGCCACACAACAGACAAGTGCGTGGCTCAGTGGAAAGAGCCTGGGCTTTGGAGTCAGTGGTCATGGGTTCAAATCCCGGCTCCGCCACTTGTCAGCTGTGTGACTTTGGGCAAGTCACTTAACTTCTCTGCACCTCAGTGACCTCATCTGTAAAATGGGGATTGACTGTGAGCCCCACATGGAACAACCTGATCACCTTGTAACCTCCCCAGTGCTTAGAACAGTGCTTTGCACATGGTAAGCGCTTAATAAATGCTATCATTATTATTAAGTGGCAGAGCTGGGATTAGAACCCATGACCTTCTGACTCTCAGGCCTGTGCTTTCTCCACTACTGCATGCTGCTTCCCCATGATCAAAGTGCTTATCATGTTCATTCATTCAATCGTATTTATTGAGTGCTTACTATGTGCAGAGCACTGTACTAAGCACTTGGGAAGTACAAGTTGGCAACACATAGAGACTATCCCTACCCAACAGTGGGCTCACAGTCTAGAAGGGAAATATAGTACAGAAGGCCCTAGTGAGATGTGCCAGGCACTGCTGAATTGTACTTTCCAAGCGCTTAGTTCAGTGTTCTGCACGTAGTAAGCACTCAATAAATTCAAATGAATGAATGTACTAAGCGCTGGGGTCGATACAAGCTAATCATGTTGGACACAGTCCCTGTCCCAAATGGGGCTCACAGTCTTAATTCCCGTTTTACAGATGAGGTAAGTGAGGTCCAGAGAAGGGAAGTCTCTTTCCCAAGGTCACACAACAGGCAAGTGGCAGAGGCAGATTTAGAACCCAGATCCTTCCGATTCCCAGGCCCGTACTCTAACCACTGGGCCATGTGGCTTCCTTCCAGACTACCAGGTGAGCTGCAAATCCAAATCATCTCATGGCACTCCAGAAATTGTTTTGATTGCTATAATGACACAGAACTGCTTCGTCCCAAGAAGAAAGGGCTGAACACTAAGGAGTTTTAATAAGAGCGATTGAATTTATTCATCCCTTTACTATGCGATAAGCGGTATACTAAGTGCTAAGGTAGATATAGGACAATCAGAGGGGTCTCACAGTCTGAGGGTGAGAGAGAAAACAGGTATTTAATCCCCACTTAACCAATGAGAGAACTGAGGCACGGAAATGATCACGGAAAAGCAGGTTTAAGCACGTAACAAATATAAATTTGATGATAATAATGATGGCATTTGTTAAGCGCTTACTATTAGCAAAGCACTGTTCTGAGTGCTGGGGAGGATACAAGGTAATCAGGTTGTTCCACGTGGGGCTCGCAGTCTTAATCCCCATTTTACAGATGAGGTAACTGAGGCACAGAGAAGTTAAGTGACTTGCCCGAAGTCACACAGCTGACAATCGGCAGAGCTGGGATTTGAACCCATGACCCCTGACTCCCAAGCCCGGGCTCTTTCCACTGAGCCATTCTGCTTCTTATTATAAAGTCTCCTGACTCCCTGCTGCCTCTTCTAACTTAATTCCACCTGGAGCTCAGAATAATTGTCCAGAGATTTTTCTGAAGCTTATTCTGCTATGGATCAATCAATCAATCGTATTTATTGAGCGCTTACTGTGTGCAGAGCACTGTACTAAGTGCTTGGGAAGTACAAGTTGGCAACATATAGAGACAGTCCCTACCCAACAGTGGGCTCACAGTCTAGAAGAAATGGATCAAGTCTTCCTTACCAGAGCTCTGAAGAAGAAGGATGTGAGTTTGTGCCATTTTATCCAGTGTCAGTAGAAAATCAATCAGTCGTATTCAGTCAGCACTTACTGTGTGCAGAGCACTGTATTAAATGCTTGGGAGAGTGCACCCTAACAGAGTGATGAGAGCATTGTGGTCTAATGGATAGAGCACAGCCTGAGAGTCAGAAGGACCTGGGTTCTAATTCTGTCTCTGCAACTTGTCTGTTAAAACAAAAAAATGATAGCATTTGTTAAGCGCTTACTATGTGCCCAGCACTGTTCTAAGCGCTGATAATAATGGTATTTGTTAAGTGCTTACTATGTGCAAAGCACTGTTCTAAGTGCTGGGGGGGGATACAAGGTGATCAGGTTTTCCCACGTGGGGCTCACAGTCTTAATCCCCATTTTCCAGATGAGGTAACTGAGGCCCAGAGAAGAGAAGTGAGTTGCCCAAAGTCACACAGCTGACAAGTGACAGAGCTGGGATTAGAACCCATGATCTCTGACTCCCGAGCCCGGGATCTTTCCACTAAGCCACACTGTTAAGATCATAGCAGGCAGAGGATGCTTCTATTTATGGTTATATTGTCCTCTCCCTAGTGCTTAGCACAGTACTTTCATTCATTCAATCGTATTTATTGAGCACTTACTGTGTGCAGAGCACTGTACTAAGCACTTGGGAAGTACAAGTTGTCAACATATAGAGACGGTCCCTACCCAACAGTGCGCTCACAGTCTAGAAGTGGGAGACAGAGAACAAAACATATTAACAAAATACAATAAATAGAATAAATATGTACAAATAAGAGTAATGAATACGTACAAACATATATACATATATACAGGTGCTGTACTTTGCATATAGTAATAAGTGCTCACAGTACTTTGCATATAGTAAGTGCTCAGTCAAAACGATTGAAAGAATGAATGAATGTTGTGTGACCTTGGGCAAGTCACTTAACTTCTCTAGTCCTCAGTTCACTCATCTATAAAATGGGGACAAGATCTGTGAGTCCCACATGAGACAAGGACTGGGTCCAACCTGATCAAGTTATATCTACCCCAGCGCTCCGTAAAGTGCCTGGCACACAGTAAGCAGTTAACAAACACCATTAAAATAATTCCCGAGAAAGAGTTGGTAGACATATTCCCTGCCCAAAGCAAGCTAGCAGTCTCGAGGGCGTAAAACCTAAATTCGGGCAAGTTAAAACTCAAAGCTTATTCATTTTACCCTGGTATTAATTCCCCTGGGGAAAAGATACAAAGATGTATTATTATTCTCTAGGCCTCAGTTCCCTCATCTGTAAAATGGGGATGAAGACTGGGAGCCCCCCGTGGGATAACCTGATCGCCTTGTATCCCCCCCCGCCCCAGCGCTTGGAACAGTGCTCTGCACATAGTGAGCGCTTAACAAATGCCATTATTATCATTATTATTATCTGGGCCTCAGTTCCCTCATCTGTAAAATGGGGATTAAGACCGTGGGCCCCCACGTGGGACAACTTGATCACCTTGTATCTCCCCCCACCCCAGCGCTTAGAACAGTGCTCTGCACATAGTAAGTGCTTAACAAATGCCATTATTATTATTATTATTATTATTATATTATTATTATTATTATGTAGGTTGGTGAAAGTTTTCCGTGGGGTGGGAAATTGTGGAATTCATTGGCCAGATTCTGGATTTTGCATGCAGCAACCAAACAGAATGATAAAGGGGAAGGGATTTGTGAACATACCTATGAAAACGGAAGAAATGCTCTGGAAATATGTAACTGCACATATGGCTCTCCGAAAGGATTTGTTCAACAGACAGTAGTAATAATAATAATAATAATGGCCTAGTGGCAAGAACATGGGCTTGGGAGTCAGAGGTCATAGGTTCTAAACCCGGCTCTGCCATTTGTCTGCTGTGTGACCTCGGGCAAGTCACTTAACTTCTCTGTGCCTCAGTTCCCTCATCTGTAAAATGGAGATTCATGTTATTTATTTATTTTATTTTACTTGTACATATCTATTCTATTTATTTTATTTTGTTAGTATGTTTGGTTTTGTTCTCTGTCTCCCCCTTCCCCTTTTAGACTGTGAGCCCACTGTTGGGTAGGGACTGTCTCTATATGTTGCCAACTTGTACTTCCCAAGCGCTTAGTACAGTGCTCTGCACACAGTAAGCGCTCAATAAATACGATTGATGATGATGAGCCCCGCTCATTCAGTCATATTTATTGAGCACTTACTGTGTGCGGTGCACTGTACTAAGTGCTTGGGAAGTACAGGTTGGCGACATATTGGGACGGTCCCTACCCAACAGCGGGTTCACAGTCTAGAAGGGGGAGACAGACAACAAAACACATTAACAAAATAAAATAAGTAGAATAAATATGTACAAGTAAAATAAATAGAGGAATAAATATGTACAAACATACATATAGGGTAGGGACCGTCTCTATATGTTGCAGACTTGTACTTCCCAAGCACTTAGTACAGTGCTCTGCACATAGTAAGCGCTCAATAAATGCTATTGAATGAATGAATGAATGAATTGGAGGCCTTCCCAGACTGAGCCTCCTCCTTCCTCTCCCCCTCCTCCCCCTACTGCCTAGCCTCCTTCCCCTCCCCACAGCATCTGTATATATGTTTGTACATATTTATTACTCTATTTTATTTGTACATATTTATTCTATTTTATTTTGTTAATATGTTTTGTTTTGTTCTCTGTCTCCCCCTTCTAGACTGTGAGCCCACTGTTGGGTAGGGACTGCCTCTATATGTTGCCAACTTGGACTTCCCAAGCCCTTAGTCCAGTGCTCTGCACACTGTAAGCGCTCAATAAATACGATTGAATGAATGAATGAATATCCTTGTTACTTTATATCTATCCCACTGCTTAGAACAGTGCTTGGCGCATAGTAAGAGCTGAACAATTCTCTTGTATTGTTTAAATTTGTTGTAATGTGATCTCCCAAGCTCTTAGTATAGTGCTCTGCACACAGTAAGTGCTTGGTAAATGCAATCAATTAATTCATCATCATCATCATCATCAATCGTATTTATTGAGCGCTTACTATGTGCAGAGCACTGTACTAAGTGCTTGGGAAGTACAAATTGGCAACATATAGAGACAGTCCCTACCCAACAGTGGGCTCACAGTCTAAAAGGGGGAGACAGAGAACAAAACCAAACATTCTAACAAAATAAAATAAATAGAATAGATATGTACAAGTAAAATAAATAAATAAATAAATAGAGTAATAAATATGTACAAACATATATACATATATACAGGTGCTGCGGGGAAGGGAAGGAGGTAAGATGGAGGGGATGGAGAGGGGGACGAGGGGGAGAGGAAGGAAGGGGCTCAGTCTTTGAAGGCCTCCTGGTGAAGGTGAGCTTTCAGGAGGGCCTTGAAGGGAGGAAGAGAGCTAGCTTGGCGGATGGGCAGAGGGATTGGGGGCATTCCAGGACAGGGGGATGACGTGGGCCAGGGGTTGATGGCGGGACAGGCGAGAACGAGGTAGGGTGAGGAGAATAGCGGCAGAGGAGCAGAGGGTGTGGGGCTGGGCTGTAGAAGGAGAGAAGGGAGGTGAGGTAGGAGGGGGCGAGGGGATGGATGGACAGCCTTGAAGCCCAGGGTGAGGAGTTTCTGCCTGATGCGCAGATTGATTGGTAGCCACCAGAGATTTTTGAGGAGGGGAGTAACATGCCCAGAGCATTTCTGGACAAAGACAATCCGGGCAGCAGCATGAAGTATGGAGCACTGTATTAAGCACTAGAAAGAATATCATAGAACAACATGAGACACATTCCCTGCCTACATAATAATAATGATGGTATTTATTAAGCACTTAATATGTGCAAAGCACTATTCGTAGCTCTGGGGGGATACAAGATGATCAGGTTGTCCCACGGGGGGCCCACAGTCTTAATCCCCACTTTACAGATGAGGGAACTGAAGCCCGGAGAAGTTAAGTGGCTTGCCCGAGGTTACCCATCTGACAGGTGTCTGAGCCAGGATTTGAACCCATGACCTCTGACTCCCAAGCCCAGGCTCTTTCCACTGAGCCACGCTACTTCTCCTACATGAGCTTACAGTCTACAGGGGACATAGACATTAATAGAAATAAATTAATGATGGATATGGACATAAGTGCTGTGGGGTTGTTAGTAGTGAAGGACCCTGCCCTCAAAGAGTTTATTGTTATCATTAACAATAATAATAATAATTGTGGTATTAGTTAAGCCCTAACTATGTTCCAGGCACTGTACTAAGCACTGGAGTGGATACAAGCAAATCTGGTTGGATGCAGTCCATGTCCCATGTGGGGCTCACACTCTCAATCCCCATTTTACAGATAATAATAATAATAATAATAATAATAATAATAATAATAATAATAATAATAGTAGTATTTGTTAGGTGCTTCCTCTTCGCCAGGCACTGTACTAAGCACCATAATGGATACAAGCAAATCAGGTTGACATAGTCCCTGTCCCACGTGGTGCTCAGAGTCTCAATCCCCATTTTCCAGACTGAGGTAACTGAGGCCCAGAGAAGTGAATTGACTTGCCCAAGGTCACACAGCCAACAAGCAGTGAAGTGAGGGTTAGAACCAATGAACCTCTGTCTCCTAGGCCCATGCTGTATCCACACAAAGCACTTGGGAGAGTCCATTGGAATTCAGAAATATTATCCCTGGCCTCACGGAGCTTAAAATCCAGCACAGAGAGACCTAGACACTAAAACAAATTGTAAATGGGAGGAAGAAGGAAAAAGAGACTATTAGCATTAATTAGTATTTATGTTATAGGGTACATTTTACACACACACACACACACACACACACACACACACACACACACACACACACACACAGAGTCACAGGTTATGAGAGTTCCTGTGTCCTTAATAACTGAGGTTGTGTAGGAGTGCTGAGGGGGTGATTCAGGGATAGAACTGGGGCAAATCTAAATTAATCTGGGGATTCATTCATTCAATCGTATTTATTGAGCGCTTACCGTGTGCAGAGCACTGTACTAAGCACTTGGGAAGTACAAGTTGGCAGCATATAAAGACGGTCCCTACCCAACAGTGGGTTCACAGTCTAGAAGGGGGAGACAGAGAACAACATAAAACGTATTAACCAAATAAAATAAATAGAATAAATATGTACAAATGAAATGAAGAAATAGAGTAATAAATATGTACAAACATATATACATATATACAGGTGCTGTGGGGAGCGGAAGGAGGTAAGGTGGGGGGGATGGAGAGGGGGAGGAGGGGGAGAGGAAGGAGGGGGCTCAGCCTGGGAAGGCCTCCTAATGCTTCCTGGAGGAGGAGGGCTTCAGAAGGGCTTTAAAGATGGAGAGAGCAATCCATCATTCAGTCGTATTTATTTAGAGCCTACTGTGTACAGATCAATGAACTAAGCACTTGGGAGGCTCCCTCCTCTCCCCCTCCTCCCCCTCCCCCTCCCCTCCGCCTTACCTCCTTCCCCTCCCCACAACAACTGTGTATATGTTTGTACATATTTATTACTCTATTTATTTTACTTGTACATATTTATTCTATTTATTTTATTTTGTTAATATGTTTTGTTTTGTTGTCTGTCTCCCCCTTCTAGACTGTGAGCCCGCTGTTGGGTAGGGACCATCTCTATATGTTGCCAGCTTGTACTTCCCAAGTGCTTAGTACAGTGCTCTGCACACAGTAAGCACTCAATAAATACGATTGAATGAATACAGTACAATGATTGACACATTCTCTGCCTATAGTGGGCTTAAGGTTTAGGAGACTGATCTTAAGGAGAGAGTTTCAGTCTGGGGGGAAAACATGAGCAAGAGGTTGGTGGATGGAGGAAAAAGAAGGAGATGGGGTGAGCAGGTTAACTTGAGAGGAACAAAGAGTGTGAGCTGGGTTGTGTTGGGGAAGGGGAGTGGATAAGTCATGGGGAGAGAGATGATTATATACTTTTTTCTGTGAGTCATAAATACCATTGACTGATTGATTGATTGATCGATTGCTTGAAGAGGTGTACATGCTGGCAAAGTCCAGCTCACTTGATGACATCTGATGGAAATGAGCTAATTCTAGGGGAAGACTCAAATAGACAAGACAGGAGAGAGGCTCCCTCTCTCTGTTTTCCGTGGGGAGTTGAGGAAAGTTAGTGCCTTGCCTGCCTAGGCCAAAAAGCCCAGTCCTTTCAGGAGAAAATTGAATTGACAATTAGAGAAGCAGCGTGGCTCACTGGTAAGAGCCCGGGCTTTGGAGTCAGAGGTCATGGGTTCAAATGCCGGCTCCACCACTTGTCAGCTGTGTGACTTTGGGCAAGTCACTTAACTTCTCTGGGCCTCAGTTCCCTCATCTGGAAAATGGGGATTAAGACTGTAAGCCCACCGTGGGACAACCTGATCACCTTGTAACCGCCCCAGTGCTTAGAATAGTGCTTTGCACATAGTAAGTGCTTAATAAATGCCATTGTTATTATTATTATTATTATTAGTAGTAGTAGTATAGGATTAATCCAGCAGTAGTAATAAGTAGTAGTAGTAGCCGCAGCACCTACTCCAGGATGCCTTCCCAGACTGAGCCCCTTCCTTCCTCTCCCTCTCGTCCCCCTCTCGATCCCCCCCATCTTACCTCCTTCCCTTCCCCACCGCACCTGTATATATGTATATATGTTTGTACATATTTGTTACTCTATTTATTTATTTATTTATTTATTTATTTTACTTGTACATATCTATTCTATTTATTTGATTTTGTTAGTATGTTTGGTTTTGTTCTCTGTCTCCCCCTTTTAGACTGTGAGCCCACTGTTGGGTAGGGACTGTCTCTATATGTTGCCAACTTGGACTTCCCAAGCGCTTAGTACAGTGCTCTGCACACCGTAAGCATGCAATAAATATGATTGATGATGATGATGATGATGATGATGGAGTGCTCACTCCGTGTATTGCACAACCCAGACCACACACTTCGCTTCTGTAATGCCAACCTTCTCACTGTCCCTCCATCTCATCTATCTCGCCACCCCTTTCCCACATCCTGCCTCTGGCCTGGAATAAACTCCCTCCCGATGTTCAGCAGATAATTACTCTTTCTCCGACTTCAAAGCCTAACTGAAGGCACATCTCTTCCAAGAGGTCTTCCCAGACTTGTCTCGTCTTATGCAGTCGAGTCATTTCTTACCCAAAGCGACACCATGGACACATCTCTCCCAGAACGCCCCGCTCTCCAACTGCATTTGTTCTGGTGGTGGATCCACAGAGTTTTCTTGGTAAAAACCCAGATGTGGTTGACCATCGCCGACTTCCATGCAGTCAACTTGAGTCTCCGCCCTCAACAGTCTCCCCCATGCTGCTGCCCAGCAAGGGTGAGTTTTGACTTGTAGCAGATTGTTTGCCACTTGCTAGCCACTGGTCAAGCTAGGAATGGAATGGATAGGCCTCTGCTTGATCATCCCTTCCATAGTCGAGACTGGTAGAGGACTGGAAACCCTCCAGGTGTGGCCCTGAGAGGGGTCCTTCCCAGACTAAGCCCCCTCTTTCCTCTTTTTCCCCCATCTTACCTCCTTCCCTTCCCCACAGCACCTGTATATGTGTATATATGTTTGTACATATTTATTACTCTATTTATTTATTTTACTTGTACATATCTATTCTATTTATTTTATTTTGTTAGTATGTTTGGTTTTGTCTCTGTCTCCCCCTTTTAGACTGTGAGCCCACTGTTGGGTAGGGACCATCTCTATATGTTGCCAAGCGCTGAGTGCAGTGCTCTGCACACAGTAAGTGCTCAATAAATACGATTGATTGATTTTCCTACGTCCCTCTGCGTTGCCCAGACTTGCTCCCTTTATTCATTCCCCCTCTCAGCCCCACAGCGCTTATATCCTGTCATTTATTTTTTTAGATTAATGTCTGTCTCCCCCTCTAACTGTAAACTCATTGTAGGCAGGGAATACGTCAGTTTATTGTTATGTTGTACTCTCCCAAGTGCTTAGTACAACACACTGCACACAGTAAGTGCTCAATAAATATGACTGAATAATGACTGACTGACAGTCTCCTAATGAGTAGAGACACACATAAGAATCTTTAAAAATACAGAAATCAGACATGGTTGGGTTTAATTCTATAGCTGCAATTCTATTTATTCTGATGATTTTAATAATAATAATAATTGGCATTTATTAAGTGCTTACTATGTGCAAAGCACTGTTCTAAGCTCTGGGGAGGATACAGGGTGATCAGGTTGTCCCACGTGGGGCTCACAATCTTAATCCCCATTTTACAGATGAGGTAACTGAGGCCCAGAGAAGTTAAGTGACTTGCCCAAGATCACACAGCAGACATGTGGCGGAGTCGGGATTCGAACCCATGACCTCTGACTCCAAAGTCCGTGCTCTTTCCACTGAGCCACGCTGCTTCTCTAACACCTGTCTATGTGTTTTGTTTTGTTGCCTGTCTCCCCCTTCTAGACTGTGAGCCCATTGTTGGGTAGGGACCATCTCTATATATTGCTGACTTGCACTTCCCAAGCGCTTAATACAGTGCTCTACACACAGTTAGTGCTCAGAAAATATAATTGAATGAATGAATAACAGAGAAGGAGTGTGGCTTAGTGGAAAGAGCACAGGCTTGGGACTCAGAGGATGTGGGTTCTAATCCTAGCTCCTCCACTTGTCAGCTGTGTGACCTTGGGCAAGCCACTTAACTTCCCTGTGCCTCTGTTTCCTCACCTGTAAAATGAGGATTAAGATTGTGAGCCCCACGTGGGACAACCTGATTACCTTGTATCTCCCCCAGCATTTAGAACAGTGCTTGGCACATAGCAAGTGATTAACAAAGGCCATTATTATTATTATCGCTGTTATTATAAATAAATATACATCAGTGTTAGTGAAAGCTGGTAGGCCGATACTACTTGGGGGGCTGGGAGTGCACTGGAAAAGAGTTGCTGAAAGAACTGGGATTTTAAGAGGGCTTCAAATATAGGAGAAGCCGTGGTCTGAGGGAATTAGGAAGGAATTTAGGCTTTACTTATTTACTTTAAACTCTCTGTAGCCCAATTATTGTTGCTGTGAGTTTGTCTCCACTGGGCTAAGGGATGTTAAATAATTTGACTTTGCTACTTCTGTAAAATAGGAGATGCACAATGTTTGGGTTAACCGAGAGTGGGGAATAGGGGAGATTGACAAATAGAGGGGTGATTATTTTTGTTGCAAAGACCACATATAGGTATTTTTTAAAGGATGCACAATACATCATCCTTTCGTCATTCCCTCTAGACTGTAAGATCATTGTGGGCAGGTATGTGTCTGTTTATTGTTATATTGTACTCTCACAAGGGCTTAGTACACTGCTTTGCACAGTAAGTGCTCAATAAATATGATTGAATGAATGACTGAATGAATAAAAACACAACAGTGGAATTTATTAAGCTTTTTTGGGTGTACAACGCTGAAAATGGACATCAAAAAATAAAATTTGGTACATTTTGCTGATAGACAGTTTCTTGAATGTGAACCCCATTATTTTGATTATAATTCGGGGAGTTTAATGACTGCTTTCTAAACTCCTGCCCAGAGGGGATTTCATGGTACGCCATAGGCTAAGGTTTTGTTTGGTTTTAAATGGTATTTGTTAAGCGCTTGCTTACTAAGCGCTAGGATAGATACAAGGTTGTCAGGTTTGACAGAGTCCCTTTCACACATGGGGCTCACAGTCTTAATTCCCATTTAACAGATGAGGTGACTGAGGCAGAGAGAAGTGAAGTGGCTTTCCCAAGGTCACACAGCAGATGAGTGGTGGAGCCAGGATTAGAACCCATGATCTCTGACTCACAGGCCATACTCTATCCATTAGGCCAATAGCTGCTCTTCACTTGTAGAGGGAGGAATGCCAAAAGTGTGTTCAGTTTGAATTAAGCACTTAGTACAGTGCCCTGCACAAAATAAGTACTCAATAAATACGACTGAATGAATAAAAGACTGTAAACTCGAAGCCCTACTGAGAGCTCACCTCCTCCAGGAGGCCTTCCCAGACTGAGCCCTCTTTTTCCTCTCCTCCTCCCCATCCCCCTACTCTGCCCTACCTCCTTCCCCTCCACACAGCACTTGTATATATTTTACAGATTTATTACTATATTTATTTTACTTTTACATATTTACTACTCTATTTTGTTAAATATGTGCATATAGCTGTAATTCTATTTATTCTGACAATTTTGACACCTGTCTGCCTGTTTTGTTTTGTTGTCTGTCTCCCCATTCTAGACTGTGAGCCCGTTGTTGGGTAGAGACTGTCTCTATATGTTGCCGACTTGTACTTCCCAAGCACTTAGTACAGTGCTCTGCACACAGTAAGCGCTCAATAAATGATTGAATGAATGAATGTGTTTGCCAACTTTGTTGTATAGTGTTCTTCCAAGTGCTTAATTCAGTGCTCTGCAAATAGTAATTGCTCAAGGGCAGGGAATGTCACTGTTTATTATTGTATTGTACTTTCCCAAGAGGTTGGTATAGTGCTCTGCACACAGTAAGCGCTCAGTAAACACAATTGAATGAACGAATGAATAAACACCCCTGATACTGATGAATAAAAGCTTCCTGTTACCAGAAATATCTGCAGAGAACAACTGTATTTTCCACTTCCACATCTCAGTAAACATTTTAATCTCCAAGGAAACTGATGCTGTGAGAAGTGTATTTTTAAAAAAAGTTATCAGAGACTTCTAGATTTTAAAGTGCATCATTTTGATGCAGAAATATTTGATTCTCATAGGGTGAGGGTGAAAAAGAAGACAGATTTATGGCAATAATAATAATAATTAGTACTATATGCCAACCACTGTACTAAGTGCAGGGGTAGATACAACATAATCAGGTCCCACATGGAACTCACAGAATAAATAGGAAGGAGAATAGTTATTGAATCACTGTTTTGCAGATGAGGCAGAGAGAAGTTAAATGACTTGCCTAAGGTCACACAGCGGGTAAGTGGTCGAGCTAGGATTAGAACCCAGATCCTCTGGCTCCCAGGCCTGGGATCTTTCCATTAGCCAACTAGGCCACACTGCTTCCCAAGTGGCACTTTGCTACCTGGCAGATGAAGAGTGTGTTTTCGTGGAATTGGAGAAAAGAGCCCTTCAAACGTTTCATCAATCTATCCATGCTATTTATTGAGTGCTTCCTCTATGCAGAGCAGTGCGCTAAGCACTTGGGAGAGTAATAATGATATGAATGTTTGCATTTATTAAGCACTTACTATGTGCAAAGCACTGTTCTAAGATCTGGGGAGGTTCCAAGGTGATCAGGTTGTCCCACGGGGGGCTCACAGTCTTACTCCCCATTTTACAGATGAGGTAACTGAGGCCCAGAGAAGTTAAGTGACCTGCCCAAAGTCACACAGCTGACAATTGGCGGAGTCGGGATTTGAACCCATGACCTCTGACTCCAAAGCCCATGCTCTTTCCACTGAGCCACATTGCTTCCCACTAAGCACTTGGGAGAATACAGCACAATGGAATTGGTAGACATGATCTCTGTCCACAAGAAAGTTAAGGCATAGAGGGAGGAGCTTATGGTCTAATAATAATAGTAATAATTA
Organism: Tachyglossus aculeatus; assembly: GCF_015852505.1. NCBI lineage: Eukaryota > Metazoa > Chordata > Mammalia > Monotremata > Tachyglossidae > Tachyglossus > Tachyglossus aculeatus. The sequence goes on from NC_052070.1 coordinate 10,885,343, forward strand.
CAATAATTGTGGTATTTGTTAAGCGCTTACTATGTGCCAAGCACAGTTCTAAGCACTGGGGTAGATACAAGGTAATCAGCTTGGACAAAGTCCCTGTCCCACACAGGGGCTCACAGTCTTAACCTCCATTTTGCAGATGAGGGAACTGAGGACCGGAGAGGTTAAGTGACTTGCCCAAGGTCACACAGTGGGCAAGCGACAGAGCTGGGATTGGAACTATGATCTTCTAGACTGTGAGCCCACTGTTACGTAGGGACCGTCTCTATGTGTTGCCAACTTGTACTTCCCAAGTGCTTAGTACAGTGCTTTGCACACAGTAAGCGCTCAATAAATATGATTGATTGATTGATTGATCTTCCAACTCAGGCCCATGCTTTATCCACTACACCATGTTGCTTCTCTCTAGTGACCTTTTAGTGCTTAAACTTTTTCAGATCAATTTTTAGATGATTTATAGAGGTGCTGCATTTTCAGTAACTTCAGATTGTTTCCTCTGCTGAATCATTACAAAAATAGGTTGTTAAAAATATGGTATTTTTTATAGAATTTGTTAAGACCATACTCTGTGTCGGGCACTGTACTAAGCGCTGGGTTAGATACCACTTCTACCTATGTCTGGGGTTAATTTTCATTCTCTTTTGTTTCTGGTCCTCTAGACAGTTATTTCAAAGGAATAGTGGTTCAAGGTGCCCCTCTCAGGGTGGCATCTGGAGAGTTTCCAGTCCTCTACCAGTCTCGGCTATGGGAGGGAGTCAGGCAGTTTTACTGCACGGAAAGCAGCAATGGTAAACCGTTTCTGGATTTTTAGCAAGAAAACTCTGTGGATCCACTACCGGAATGATTGCAGAGGGAGAGCGGGGAGCTCCGGGAGAGATGTGTCTGTGGTGTCGCTCGCTATGGGTCAGAAACGACTCAATGGCATAAGACAAGTGGTTCACGACACCTCAATGAAAACCCGACTTAACTGAAGACAAATTGTGAAACAGCAACTGCATTCTGCTCCTCAGTTAATCCTATTAAGTCTATTTACTTAGTTATTCAAAAACCATTGGATTTGTCTGGGATAATTTGATCATTACAAAGCCATTATACTTACTGCTTATAGTGTCATTGTCTTCTAGGTCTTTATGGATTTTTGAGCTTAATATTTTACTTCATCTCTTCTTTTCAAGAATGAACATTAGTCAGAGTGAAGGTATTACCCATTCTTTCTTCTTTTTATTCTTAAGAGTCTATCCAGGCTTTGATTTTTGTTTATCCCCCCACACCTGTAATAGTTGCAATTTTTTCTCCGAACTGCCCCAAATCATCCGTCTCTTCAGATGCATATCATCTAAACAGACTCTCTAAGGACATATACATGTATATAACAACTAATGTACATTTTCCACCTCCAGTGCTGAGAACAGTGCTCAACACATAGTAAGCGCTTAACAAATACCATAATCATCATCACCTTTAACTTGTCGCTTTTTTCTGCTTGTGTGTCTACTTTATGTTAACGTTCTTTTTAGAGTTCTGTTGACTTTCAGGTTTCATTATAAAGCTAGAGTATTTTTGAACCCTGGCTTAGTGTATTTGGTCTCTATTTAAAGGTATCATGGGGAATTTTAAAAATTTGAGTCAGCCTCCTTGCTTGCTTCCCTACTTTCAACATCTGCCTTTCTCAGTCAGTTCTAAACTCCACAGCCCAGATACTCTTCTTAAAATGTTGGTTTATTCACATCACCCCACCTTCCCCATAAAAACCTTTGGCCATTATCCATTTCCCTCCACTTTAAGTAAAAAACACTGACCATTGGCTTGTGAGCTCATTGTGGGCAGGCAGTGTGACTACTAACTCTGATTATGCTCTCCCAAGTGCTCAGTACAGTGCTCTGCACACAGTAAGGGCTCAATAAATACAATTGATTGATTGATTCAATATCCATCAGAAGACTTCTTTTTGCTTCTCTGAGCTCTCAACCTATTACTCCCCAGCCCAAACTCTGTGCCACGTGGGGCTCACAGGCTTCATCCCCATTTTACAGATGAGGTAACAGGCACAGAGAAGTTAAACGACTTGCCCAAAGTCACACAGCTGACAAGTGCTTAGTACAGTGCTCTGCATACAGTAAGTGCTCAATAAATAGGATTTAATGAATGAATGAATAGAGGTAGAGGCAGGATTAGAACCCACAACCTCTGAATCCCAAGCCCAGGCTCTTTCCACTAAGCCATGCTGTTTCTCCTAGAACCAAACAATGACTTATTATTCTAAAGCACCTGCAAGTTCAGATCAGTCATTTTTTTTTGCTTTGTGATTCCTAGCTTCTTCCTCTTTGAACATTTTGAAAGCAGTATGCGGTACTCTATTAAAAAAAAACGGAAGAGAAAGCAAGTAATTTTTCCCCCTTAAGGAATATTATAAAGTTATTGGAGCTCTTTATTGTTGCAGAACAATGATTCTGTTTTTCTTGATTGTCTTCTTGATGTAGACTCACGCATATTGTTCACAATAGGCTATTTCAAAGTTATTGAAAAAATGTGGGAGTAGAGTAATTGGGGTGAGGAGAGTTATGGGAAATAAGGCAAGAAGGGCAAATGAGCTTTTCAAAATAGGCTAATGGTTTCTCAAGGAATTTTATCATTGTACTCTACATTCTTTCGATTTTTTTTCCTTCGGTATTTGTTAAGCGCTTACTATGTGCCAAGCACTGTACTATGCACTGGATAGATACAAGATAATCAGGTCCTACATGGGGCTCACAGACTAAGTAGGAGGGAGAACAGGTATTGAATCCTCATTTTGCTGACGAGGGAACTGAGGCACAGAGAAGTTAAGCGACATGTCCAAGGTCACCCAGCAGCTACGTGGCAGAGCCGGGATTAGAACCCAGGTCCTTGGACTTCCGGGCCCATGCTCTTTCCATTAGGCCATGCTACTTCATGTTTTCACTGTACTAACAAGATGAAGTTACATCCTGAAGGGACGTGTTTGGCAACCGGTCTGAGGTGTAGCTATTTTGTTGCCAACTTGTACTTCCCAAGTGCTTAGTACAGTACTCTGCACACAGTAAGCGCCCAATAAATACAATTGATTGATTGATTTTGTTGTCTCTGTTTGCCAACTGTAAAGAAAATGTCACAAAAAGCATGCACCTTTTTATGTGGTTGCTTTTGGTATTTGAAAAATCTGTGATACTGCCGATCAAAATGCATTGTGGCGGATACTTCTGAAGTCCTGAAGAAGCAGCGTGGCCTAATGGATTGAGCTCTGGCCTGAGAGTCAGAAGTTCCTAGTTTTTAATGCTGGCTCTGCCACTTCTTTGCTGTGTGAACTTGGGTAAGTCACTTCACTTCTTTGGGCCTTAGTTGCCTCATGGGGACTAAAACGGCGAGCCCTATGTGGGACAGGGACTGTGTCCAACCGGATTACTTTGTATCAACCCCAGTGCTTAAAACAGTCCCTGGCACATAGTAAGTGCTTAATAAATACGATATAAAAGAACAGTAGTATGCTCTGGGTGAAAATATGTAGTGATAATCAATCAATCAATCTGCATGGCTAAGAGAATCTGCAAGGCTTAGTTGAAAGAACATGGGCTTGGAAGTCAGAGGTTGTGGGTTCTAATGCCGCCTCCATCACTTGTCAGCTGTGTGACTTTGGTCAAGTCACTTCACTTCTCTGTGCTCATTTCCCTCATCTGTAAAATGGGGATGAAGACTGTGAGTTCCACGTGGGACAACCTGATTACCTTGTATTTACCCCAGTGCTTAGAACAGTGCTTGGCACATAGTAAGCGCTTAACAAATACCATCATCATTATTGAGGTCTTACTGTGTGCAGAGCACTGTACTAAGCACTTGGGAGAATACAATATAACAGAGCTTGTAAACATGTTCCCTGCCCACAAGGAGCTTACACTCTATAGGGAGATACAGAGGTTAATATCAAAGCAATGTGGCCTAGTGGATAGATGATGATAATAATAATAATAATAATGATTTTGGCATTTATTAAGCGCTGTGAGCCTGTTGTTGGGTAGGGACTGTCTCTATATGTTCCCAACTTGTATTTCCCAAGCACTTAGTACAGTGCTCTGCACACAGTAAGCACTCAATAAATATGATTGAATGAATGAATGTGCCAATCAATCAATCAATCAATCATATTTATTGAGTGCTTACTGTGTGCAGAGAACTGTACTAAGTGCTTGGAAGTACAAGTTGGCAACATATAGAGATAGTCCCTACCCAACAGTGGGCTCACAGTCTAGAAGGGGGAGACAGAGAATAAAACCAAACATATTAACAAAATGAAATAGAATAGATATGTACAAGTAAAATAAATAAATAAATTAATAAATATGTACAAACATATATACGTATATACAGGTGCTGCGGGGAAGGGAAGGAGGGAAGATGGCGGGGATGGCGAGGGGGATGGGGGGAGAGGAAGGAGGGTGCTCACTCCTTCTAGCACTGTTCTAAGTGCTGGGAGAGATACAAGGTAATCAGGTTGTCCCATGCGGGGCTCACATTCTTAATCCCCATTTTACAGATGATGTAACTGAGGCACAGAGAAGCTAAGTGACTTGCCCAAAGTCACACAGCTGACAAATTCCAGGGCCAGGATTAGAACCCACGTCCTCTGACTCCCAAGCCAGGGCTCTTTCCATTGAGCCACACAGTCCTGGGCATCAGAAGGTCCAGGCTTCTAGTCCTGCTCCACCACTTGTCTGCTGTGTGACCTTAGGCAAGTCATTTAACTTCTCTATGCCTCAGTGACCTCATCTGTATACTGATTAAGACTTTGAGCCCCATGTGGGACAGGGAATGTGTCCAACCTGATTATCTTCTGTCTACCCAGCGCTTAGAACAGTTCCTGGCACATAGTAAGCGCTTAACGAATACCACAGTTATTATTATTATTACTGATTAAATAGATTGCGGGTGTGTAATAATAATGATGGCATTTGTTAAGCGCTTACTATGTGCAAAGCACTGTTCTAAGCACTGGGTACATAAGTCCTGTGAGGCTGAGGGTCGTGTGAATAAAGGGTGCACATCCAACTGCAAGGGCGATGCAGAAGGGAGTGGGAGAAGAGAAGATGGCTTCTTTGGGGAAGGCCTCTAGGAGATGTGCTGGTTGTAGTATTTTTTGAGCACTGACTGTGTGCAGGGTACTGTATTAAGCACTGGGAAATAATACACAGAAGGGAATTAGACATGGTCCCTGTCTCTCAGGGGGCTCAAATCTAAAAGAAAAAGACAGAGAAGGGGCTGATGACTGAAGCATAAGAAGAGATGAAATATATATATATATGAAATATAATATATATGTTGCCAACTATATGTTGCCAACTTGTACTTCCCAAGCGCTTAGTACAGTGCTCTGCACACAGTAAGCCCTCAATAAATACGATTGATGATGATGAAAGAAACACTGAAGCAACCTCAAGACGAAAGCAAAGCTGAGTAGAGGGCTGTGTCGCAGTCTGAAATTCTGGTCTTCTAGTCACAGCCCCCTACCCCGCTTTGTTTGTTTCCCTCTAAACTAAAAGCTCGCTGAGAGCAGGGTTTGATCCTAGAGAAGCAGCGGGGGTCAGTGGAACGAGCACGGGCTTTGGAGTCAGAGGTCATGGGTTCAAATCCTGGCTCCGCCAATTGTCAGCTGTGTGACTTTAGGCAAGTCACTTTGCTTCCCTATGCCTCAGTTACCTCATCTGGAAAATGGGGATTAAGACTGAGCCCCCCGTGGGACAACCTGATCACCTTGTAACCTCCCCAGTGCTTAGAACTGTGCTTTGCACATAGTAAGTGCTTAATAAATGCCATTGTTATAATTATTGTTATTATCCTAGGAACTCTGTTATATTGTACTCTTCCAAGGCCTAAATACAGTAAGAGAGGTGGCATGGTATAAGCTTGGGAGTCAGAATGTCGTGGATTCTAATCCTGGCTCAGTCACTTGTCACACTGTTGTGTGACCTTGGGGAAGACACTTCACTTCTCTGGACCTCAGTTACCTCATCTGTAAAATGGGGATTTAGACTGTGAGCCCCATGTGGGACAGGGACTGGGTCCAGCTTGATCTCTACGCTGATGACACCCAAATCTACATCTCTGCCCCTGCTCTCTCCCTCTCTCTCCAGGCTCGCATCTCCTCCTGCCTTCAGGACTTCTCCATCTGGATGTCTGCCCGTCACCTAAAACTCAACATGTCCAAGACTGAACTCCTTGTCTTCCCTCCCAAACCTGCCCTCTCCCTGACATTCCCATCTCTGTTAATGGCACTACCATCCTTCTCATCTCACAAGCCCGCAACCTTGGTGTCATCCTCGACTCCGCTCTCTCGTTCACCCTTCACATCCAAGCCGTCACCAAAACCTGCCGGTCTCAGCTCCTCAACATTGCCAAGATCCACCCTTTCCTCTCCATCTAAACCACTACCCTGCTCCTTCACGCTCTCATCCTATCCCGTCTGCACTACTGCATCAGCCTTCTCTCTGATCTCCCATCCTCGTGTCTCTCCCCACTTCAATCCATACTTCATGCTGCTGCCCGGATTATCTTTGTCCAGAAACGCTCTGGGCATATCACTCCCCTCCTCAAAAATCTCCAGTGGCTACCAATCAATCTGCGCATCAGGCAGAAACTCCTCACCCTGGGCTTCAAGGCTGTCCATCCCCTCGCCCCCTCCTACCTCACCTCCCTTCTATCCTTCTCCAGCCCACCCCTCACCCTCTGCTCCTCTGCCGCTAATCTCCTCACTGTGCCTCGTTCTCGCCTGTCCCACTGTCGACCCCCGGCCCACGTTATCCCCTTGGCCTGGAATGCCCTCGCTCCCAACATCCACCAAGCTAGCTCTCTTCCTCCCTTCAAGGCCCTACTGAGAGCTCACCTCCTCCAGGAGGCCTTCCCAGACTGAGCCCCCTCCTTCCTCTCCCCCTCATCCCCCTCTCCATCCCCCCGTCTTACCTCCTTCCCTTCCCCACAGCCCCTGTATATATGTATATATGTTTGTACATATTTATTACTCTATTTATTTATTTATTTTACTTGCACATATCTATTCTATTTATTTTATTTTGTTAATATGTTTGGTTTTGTTCTCTGTCTCCACCTTCTAGACTGTGAGCCCACTGTTGGGTAGGGACTGTCTCTATGTGTTGCCAACTTGTACTTCCCAAGTGCTTAGTACAGTGCTCTGCACACAGTAAGCGCTCAATAAATACGATTGATTGATTGATTGATGACCTTGTATCTACCCCAGCACTTAGAACTGTGCTTGGCATATAGTAAGTGCTTAACAAATATCATTATTATTGTGGCTTAGTGGTAACTGCATGGGCTTAGGAGTCAGAGGCCGTGTGTTCTAATCCTTGCTCCGCCACTTGTTTGCTGTGTGACCTTGGGCAAGCACTTCACTTCTCTGGGCCTCAGTGACCTCATCTAGAAAATAGGGAATGAGACTGTGAGCCCCAGGCGGGCTGGACACAGTCTCTGTCCCACATGGGGCTCAGTCCCCATTTTGCAGATGAGGTAACTGAAGCCCAGATAAGTGAAGCGACTTGCCCAAGGTCACACAGCAGACAAGTGGCGGATCACGGATTAGAACCCATGACCTTCTGACTCCCAGGGCTGTGCTCTATCCACTTTACCAAACTGCTTTGATCTTTTACTGTGTGCAGAGCACTATATTAAGCTCTTGGGAAAACACAATATAATGGAGTTGGTAGACATGTTCATTCATTCATTCAATCGCATTTATTGAGCACTTTCATTCATTCATTCAATCGTATTTATTGAGCACTTACTGTGTGCAGAGCACTGTACTAAGCACTTGGGAAGTACAAGTTGGCAACATATAGAGACGGTCCCTACCCAACAGTGGGCTTACAGTCTAGAACACTTACTGTGTGCAGAGCAATGTTCTCTTCCCACAATGAGATTACAGTCTAGAAAAACAAGGACTTAGCAAAGAAGATTATTATTATTATCATCATTACAATAATTATTTCCCAAAAGCGAAAGACAGATTAGATTCTTCCAGGTTCTTACACTCTATAATAGTAATAATAATGATGGCATTTATTAAGCGTTTACTATGTGCAAAGCACTGTTCTAAGATCTGGGGAGGTTACAAGGTGATCAGGTTGTCCCACGTGGGGCTCAAAGTCTTAATCCCCATTTTACAGATGAGGTGACTGAGGCACAGAGAAGTGAAGTGACTTGCCCAAAGTCACACAGCTGACAAGTAGCAGATCTGGGATTTGAACCCATGACCTCTGACTCCAAAGCCCGGACTCCTTCCACTGAGCCACGCTGCTTCATACTCTATCCATACTGGGGATATGGAATATTTCCCCTACCCTGAGGCCAGCCCTCACCGAAAGAAGATGGGTGGAGAAATTAAACAGGTCTTCAGGTGGAAAAGCATAACTTTCCAAAACGAGAGAAACTGAATATTTCCAGACCTATGTTCTTCAACTTGAAGGCACAGCCAAGGAGAGTCAGGTGGCTGTACTCCCTTGGCTGGAAATTCCTGAGATGTGGACACATGGTGAAAACAGTGGAGAAACAGGTGAAATCTGAGAGTGCAAATAGGGCAGCGGCATGGCCTAGTGGGTAGAGCATGGGCCTAAGAGTCAGAAGGACCTGGGTTCAAGTCCAAGCTCTGCCACTTGATAATAATAACAATAATAATAATAATAATGGCATTTGTTAAATGCTTACTATGTGCCAAGCACTGTCCTAACCAACGGAGAAGATACAAGACAATCAGTTTGCCCCACGTGGGGCTCACGGTCTTAATCCCCATTTTCCAGATGAGGGAACTGAGGCACAGAGAATAATAATAGTAATAATGGCATTTATTTAAGCGCTTACTATGTGCAAAGCACTGTTCTAAGCACTGGAGAGGTTACAAGATGATCAGGTTGTCCCACAGGGGGGGCTCACAGTCTTAATCCCCATTTTCCAGATGAGGGAACTGAGGCACAGAGAAGTGCGTATTTATTCTATTTATTTTATTTTGTTAATATGTTTTGTTTTGTTCTCTGTCTCCCCCTTCTAGACTGTGAGCCCACTGTTGGGTAGGGACCGTCTCTGTATGTTGCCAACTCGTACTTCCCAAGCGCTTAGTACAGTGCTCTGCACACAGTAAGTGCTCAATAAATACGATTGATTGATTGATTGAAGTGACTTGTCCAAAGTCACACAGCAGACACGTGGTGGAGCCGGGATTAGAACCACGTCCTCCGACTCCCAAGCCTGGGGTTTTCACATTAAGACATGCTGCTTCTCTACTGCTTGTCTGCTGTGTGACCTTGGGCAAGTCACTTCACTTCTGTGGGCCTCAGGTACCTCAACTGTAAAATGGGGATTAAGACTGTGAGCCCCATGTGGGACACGGACTGTGTCCAGCCTGATTTACTTGTACCATCCCATCGCTTAGAATAGTGTCTGGCACATAGTAATTGCTTATAAAATGTCATAATAAAAAAAAATGTGAAGAAAATCCAGTACCAGCTATATTACCCCCAAACTGAAAGGGAATATGGCTGTACTGATGGCAGGCAGATATCTACTCTGAGGCAAATGCTACAAGTATTGAGGGAAAGATGGTTAACGATGGCTTCCCTAGTGTGGATAGGGAAATGTAGACTGTGAGCCCACTGTTGGGTAGGGACTGTCTCTATATGTTGCCAACTTGTGCTTCCCAAGCGCTTAGTACAGTGCTCTGCACACAGTAAGCGCTCAATAAATACGATTGATTGATTGATGAAGGCCTAACCGAAGTCTTCCTAAGCAAGTGTCAAGCTCCTGAATGAAGTGGAGGGGGCTTGTATTTAAGACTGCGAACCCTGTATGAGAGAGTCAGTCTGACAATAATATTTATTGAGCACTTTGGAGAGTACAATACGATGATAAAAACACATTCCCTGCCCACAGTGAGCTCACAGTCTAGAGGGGGAGACATGAATATAAATAAATAAATTACAGATCTATACATAAGTGCTGTGGGGCTGTGGGGCGGGGTGTAGAAAAAGGGAACAAGTCAAGATGTGTCTTATTTGCTTATATTGTTTCTACCTGAGCGCTTAGGAGGAACATGACCTTAGGCAAGTCACTTAACTTCTCTGGACCTGTTACCTCATATGTAAATTCATTCAGTATATATGTTTGTACATATTTATTACTCTATTTATTTATTTTACTTGTACATATCTATTCTATTTATTTTATTTTGTTAGTATGTTTGGTTTTGTTCTCTGTCTCCCCCTTCTAGACTGTGAGCCCACTGTTGGGTAGGGACTGTCTCTATATGTTACTAACTTGTACTTCCCAAGCACTTAGTACAGTGCTCTGCACACAGTAAGCGCTCAACAAATACAATTGATTGATTGATTGATTCAATCGTATTTATTGAGTGCTTACTGTGTGCAGAGCACTGTACTAAGCGCTTAGGAAGTACAAGTAAATGGGGATTATGACTATAAGCCCCATGTGGGACAGGGACTCTGTCCAACCTGATTACTTTGAGTCTACCCCAGTGCTTAGAACACTGTCTGGCATGTAGTAAGTGCTTAGCAAACACCATAATAATAATTAATACTACTACTAATTATTATATTAATCACCCCACAGCCCTTCTATCTATATCTGTAATTCATTTTAATATCTGCCTCCTCCGCTAAACTGCAAACTCTTTCTGGGCAGGGAATGTGTCTACCTAACTCTGTTGTATTCTCCCAAGTGCTCTGTACAGTGCTTTGCACAAAGTAAGGCCCCAATAAGTGCAATTGATTGCTTGATTGATATTACAGACACCATTCCTGGGTTGGTAAGATGGGACAGTAAGGTGGGAGAGGAAGGCTTACTTAGATCCATTTTTACTTAGATCCACTGCTTTCCTTGTTGTTATCGTAATAACAATAATTAATTATGGTATTTGTTAAGCGCTTACTATGTGCCACTGTTATAAGTGCTGGGGTAGATACAAGGTTATCAGGTTGTCTCACATGGGGCTCGCATTCTTAATCCCCACTTTACAAATGAGGTAACTGAGGCACAGAGAAGTTAAATGGTTTGTTCAAGGGCACACAGCAGACAAGCGGTGGAGCCGGGATTAGAACCCATGTCCTCTGACTCTGAAGCCCATTTTCTTTCCACTAAGCCACCCTGCTTCTCAATGACATTTGTCTCCATAGGCGAAGAGAATTATTATTATTGTTATCATTATTTTTGTTAAGGGCTTACATTATTATTATCATTATTTTTGTTAAGGGCTTACTATGTGCCAAGCACTGTACTGAGGTGGGGAGAATTATCATTATTATTATTATTACTATCATCATTATTCTTGTGAAGGGTTTATTATGTGCCAAGCACTGCTAAACACGAGGATAGGTAGGAATTAATCTGGTTGGACACAGTCCCTGTCCCATATGGAGCTTATAGCCTAAGTTGGAGGGAGTATGACTGAATCCCCATTTTACAGATGAGGTTACAGAGGCACAGAGCAGTGAAGTGATTTACCCAAGGTCACACAGCAAGATGCATGGCAATGCTGGGATTAGAACCCAGGTCATCTGACACCCAGGCCCCTGCTCTTTCCACGAGGTCACCCTGTTTCAGGAAGGAGAGCGTACTTCTTCTCATCCATGTCAGCCAGAATCAAACTTTATCGATCATCTTGAATACGGAACTCTTCTCAGCTCATTCTTTGCCAGCTTCACATCAGCTTAAACATTTCTCTTTGAATTTTCCTTTGTGCGGATGACACACAAAAGCAGATCTGTGCCCGAAAGCATTCTTCGCATTTAAAAATCTGGTCTAACTCAGTTCCATTTTCAAACCCCTGAATGACAGGAGACCTTTTGAAGTTTCCTGCCCCTGATCTCATAACAATCAGCAAAAGATCAAAATCGCTGAGGTAAAAAAAAAAAAAAATCCTTGAGGGAGAGAACAGCCTCATCTGATGTTGTCTGAAAGATTAAAAGACCAATAGATGACAGCATTTTATTGCACCGAACTGCAGTCCCTGAAAGACAATAAATACATTCAGAAGGCAATAGGAGATGGATATAAAAATAGTGAAAAATTGCTTGGGAGAATTATCCTTTTACAAACAGATATAGTTTTTATAAGGTCACGTTTACCAAAGTAGTGTATTTATTCCCAACTTTATACAGCAGTGATTTCTCACTTTATGTGTTGTGTGGCACACTTTAAAAGAAGGCATTTGAGAGGCAGGGAATGTGTCTGTGCATTGTTATATCCCAAGTGCTTAGTTCAGTGCTTTGTACACAGTATGCGCTCAATAAATATGAGTTAATGAATGAAAGAGCAAATGGGAACCTTAGGTGTATGCCACCGATCATACAGCCAAAATATTTTTATAAACTATTATATATGATGGAAAAACACTCAAAATCCATGCAAGCACTGTCTGGACTAGCCAAGGAAGACAAGAAACTTACACTGAAACATCCACAAAGAAGGGATGATAACAGAGAAGTCTGTTTGCTGCTCCTAATAACTGTTTCCATTTGTTCAAATCTCAGGGATTGGTAGTCCATATTCATACGGTGCATTTAATTCTAATAAGCATTATGTACTTTTTCCAGAAAAAAGATTTGTCCTCATTTGATAAATTCCTGTAACGTAACTATGCTGGCTGTTCTTACTGGAAGTAGAACTCAAAAGGAGTAGAAAAGCCTGGAAAATCCAGTTTATATGTTTCTTTGGTCGTGGATGGGTTATCACATTTATACCTTGTGGATGGCAAAATGGATTCATGGCATTTGTGCTTGAGCTCTGCAGGAACTGAGGGAATTGTAAAGAAGAGTGAAACGTGGTCTAGAATAAATAGCCTTTTGAGGTAGGAGGCTTAATGCTTTCCCAAGATTATGTTCCGGCCAGGATTCAATCCATCAATCAATCAATTGGAGGTATTTATTGAGCACTTACGGAGAGTAGACCACTGTACTAAGCATCTGAGCGTGAAGGATATGACAGAATTGGTACATTTTTACATTGTTTTAATGGTGTTTGTTAAACAGATACTATGTGCCAGACAGTGTTCTAAGCACTGGGGTAGATTCAAAGTAATCAGATTGGACATAGTATCTGTCCCACATGGGGCTCACAGTCTTAATCCCCATTTTACAGATGAGGGAACTGAGGCACAGAGAAGTGAAGTGACTTGCCCAAGATCACACAGCAGGCAAGTAGAAGAGTTGGTATTAGAACCCAGCTTCTTCTAACACCCAGGTCCGTGTTGTAGCTACTATGCCATACTGCTTTTGTTTGGTGGAAAGTAACACGGTTACTTTCCCTGCCCACTTGGAGCTTGCAGTCTAGAGGGTGAGAACACCATCAATCATCATCAATGGTATTTATTGAGCGCTTACTATGAGAGGATCATTGTACTAAGTGCTTGGGAGAGTACAATACGGTTTTGACACCTGTCTGCATGTTTTGTTTTGTTCTCTGTCTCCCCCCTTCTAGACTGTGAGCCCGTTGTTGGGTAGGGACCGTCTCTATATGTTGCCGACTTGTACTGCCTAAGCACTTAGTATAGTGCTCTGCTCACAGTAAGCACTCAATAAATACAGTTGAATGAATGAATGATAATTATGGTATTTGTTAAACACTTACTATGTGCCAAGGACTGTTCTAAGCGCTGGGATAAATACAGGGTAATCAGGTTGTCCCACGTGGGACTCATGCTTTTAATCCCCATTTTTCCAGATGAGGTAATTGAGGCACAGAGAAGTTAAGTGGTTTGCCCGAGGTCACACAGCAGACAAATGGTGGAGTCGGGATTAGAACCCCTGTCCTCTGCCTCCCAAGCCCTTGCTCTTGCTACTAAGCCGTGCTGCTTCTCTACGTGTTGGTATGCATGTTCCCTGAACACAAAGAGTTAACAGTCTAGAGAAGAGGAGCAGTCTAGAGAGGGAGAAGTTAAAAATCATGTTGAACAAATATGGGGATCTGAAATTAGCACATGAACTCTTACCCATCAGATAATAATAATAATAATGACATTTAGTAAGCACTTACTATGTATAAAGCACTGTTCTAAGCACTGGAGAGGTTACAAGGTGATCAGGTGGTCCAACGGAGGGCTCACAGTCAATCCTCATTTTGCAGATGAGGTAACTGAGGCCCAGAGAAGTTAAGTGACTTGCCCAAAGTCACACAGCTGACAATTGGCAGAGCCGGGATTTGAACCCATGACCACTGACTCCAGTGCCCGTGCTCTTTCCACTGAGCCATGTTGCTTCTCTAGTATCAATCCCAATCTAGAACTGGCTGTTCCCCAGTGTTCTTATATAAATGTCTTATCTGGTGCTATTATTTGTAGCTGTTTTTTTATTGTATTTGTTAAGCACTTAGTATGTGTCAGGCACTGTATTTAGTGCTGAGGTTGACACTAGCTCATCAATTTGGACAGAATCCGTGTCCCCTGTGGGGCTCAAAGTCTGAATCCCCATTTACAGATGCGGTATTAAAGGCCCAGGGAAATGAAGTGACTTGCCCAGGGTCACACAGCAATCAAGTGGCAGAGCCAGGATTAGAACCCAGCTTTTTCCACTAGGCCACGTTGCTTCTCAGAATTGTCTTCCTGCCTCCTTGTATGAGTCAGAATTCTCATTCTGGGTTATCTGATATTAGCTAGAAACCTAATTATTATTTGGGAGGTAGGAAAGATGGGGTCTGAGTTAAGAGGAGAGGGAGGGGAAATGAAGACGGGGGAGATAGGCGGCTTCGGCCTCGGGTCTTGAGCAGAGTGGTATCCCAGGATATCCCGATGTTGGCGGTGGTAATAAGCTCACAGAAAATCACCTCAAAAAATACACTTCAGAAGACTTAAAGGACATTTGGCGGCGGTGTGGAATTATGCTTCCGACACAACAACGGTTCCATCAATGAGTGGTATCTATTGAGAGCTTCCCATGTGCAGCGCACTGTTCTAAGCGCTTAGCATTTCCTAAGAAATGTGGAGCAGGGTGTAAGGAGCACTGTGCTAATATCTAAGACTGGAAACTCATCTTGGTCAGGGAATGTGTCTAGAGAAGCAGCGTGGCTCAGTGGAAAGAGCGCGGTCTTTGGAGTCAGTGGTCATAGGTTCCAATCCCAGCTCCGCCAACTGTCAGCTGTGTGACTTTGGGCAAGTCACTTAACTTCTCTGGACCTCAGTTACCTCATCTGTAAAATGGGGATTAAGACTGTGAGCCCCAAGTGGGACAACCTGATCACCGCATATCCCCCCCAGCGCTTAGAACAGTGCTTTGCACTTAGTAAATGCCATCATTATTATTACAGTGCTCTGTACACAATAAGCACTCAATAAATACGACTGAATGAATAAGGATCTCTAATTTCCTTTATAGCTATATTTTATGGTATTTGTTAAGTGCTTATTATGTGTCAGGCACTGTTCTGAGCCCTGGGCCTGGGGTAGATACAAGTTAATCAGGTTGGACACAGTCCACGTCCCACATGGATTTAATAGTCTGAATTCCTATTTCACAGATGAGGTAAATGAGGCATAGAGAAGCTGAGTGACAGCAGGCAAGCGAAGCAGCAAGGCTTAGTGGCTAGGGCATGGTCGTTGGAGTCAGAAGGAGCTGGGTTTGAATCCCAGCTCCACCACTTGTCTGCTGTGTGTCCTTAGGCAAGTGGCTTAACTTCTCTGTGCTTGTTACCTCAACTGTAAAATGGTGATTGAGACTGTGAGTCCCATGTGGGACAGGGACTATGTCTAACCCGAGTACTTTGTATCTGCCTCAGTGCTTAGAACAGTGCTTTAAAAGCTCTTAAAAAAAACAGGTGGAAGAGCTGGGATTAGAACCCAAGTCCTCTGACTCACAGACATTTGCTCTGTTCAGTAAGTTGTACTGGTTCTCTTGCATCTATGAGACATGGATTTCCCACAGAAGCCACCTCTCACTTTATAATAATAATGATGGCATGTGTTAAGCGCTTACTATGTGCAAAGCACCGTTCTAAGCGCTGACCATAGCCCTTAGGGGCTATGCTCAAAAAACCAAGACAGGATCACAAACCAGGACAGCACCCTGGCTCCGCTACTTGTCTGCTGTGCGACCCTGGGCAAGCCATTTCATTTCTCTGAGCCTCAGTTCCCTCATCTGTAAAATGGGCATTGAGACTGTGAGCCCCACACCAGACAGGGACCGTGTCCAATCTGATTTGCTTGGATCCACCCCAGTGCTTAGTACAGTGCCTAGCACATAATAATGATGATGGTATTTGTTAAGTGCTTACTATGTGCAAAACACTGTTCTAAGCGCTGGGAGGTTACAAGGTGATCAGGTTGTCCCACGGGGGGGCTCACAGTTTTAATCCCCATTTTACAGATGAGGTAACTGAGGCACAGAGAAGTGAAGTGACTTGAACAAAGTCACACGGCTGACAGTTGGCGGAGCTGGGATTTGAACCCACGACCTCTGACTCCAAAGCCTGTGCTCTTTCCACTGGGCCACACTGCTTCTCGAGTTAAGCACTAAGTTAAGCATTTCTTGGTAAGTGCTTAACAAATACCACAAATAATAATGATGATATTATTATTATTTTAAACAACACAGCCACAGAACCAAGTGAGCATTGCTTAGAAGCGTTGCAGAGGGACGTGTTAGGAGAACTGTAGCTTATCCTCATGGCTGCTGGTTGGTGAAATTAGGAAAGCAAAAGCAAGGAGTCTAGACTGTGAACCCACTTCTAGACTGTGAGCCCACTGTTGGGTAGGGACTGTCTCTATATGTTACCAACTTGTACTTCCCAAGCGCTTAGTACAGTGCTCTGCACACAGTAAGCGCTCAATAAATACGATTGAATAAATGAATGAATAAATACGATTGATTGATTGATTGAAGGAGGGGAGGAAATATTTAGCACACTCATTGTACCTCGATTTTTTCTTTCTCACCGCCGACTCCTCTCTCACATCCTCCTTCGGTTGGAAAGTCCCTCCCTCTTCATATCTTATGCATAATCACTTTCCCTACCCTCAAAGCCATACTGAAATCCCATCTCCTCCCACAGACTTTCCCCAACAGTGCCCTCATTTCTCTAACATCCACTCCTTTATGCATTATCCTGGCACTTGGATATGTACCCTTTATTCACCCCAACCTCAGCTTCACAGAATTTATATAAATTTTATTGAATGGTATTTGTTTGCCGCTTACCATGTGCCAGGCACTATCCTAAGTGCTGGGGTAGGTACAAGCTAATAGAGAAGAAGTGTGGCTCAGTGGTAAGAGCATGGGCTTGGGAGTTAGAGGTCATAGGTTCTAATCCTGGCTCCCCCATGTGTCTGCTGTGTGACCTTGGGCAAGTCACTTAACTTCTCTGAGCCTCAGTTTCCTCATCTGTAAAATGGAGATTAAGACTGTGAGCCCCACGTGGGACAACATGATCTCCTTGTATCCCCCCAGCACTTAGAACAGTTCTTTGCTCATAGTAAGTGCTTAACAAATGTTATTATTATTATTAGAGGCACAGTCCATGTCCCACATGGGGCTCATGGCCTTAATCCCTATTTTACAGATGAGGGAACTGAGGCCCAGAGAAGTGAAATGACTTGCCCAAGGTCACCCATCATACAAGTATTGGAGCCAGCATTAGAACTCAGGACCGCTGACTCAGACCTGTGCTCTTTCCATTAGGCCATGTTGCTTCTCCTATCTATAATTTATTTCAGTGTCTATCTCCCCCTCTAGGAATGGGTCTACCAATTCTGTTAAATTGTACTCTACCAAGTACTTAGTAATAATAATAATGATGGCATTTTGTTAAGTGCTTACTATGTGTGAAGCATTTTTCTAAGCGCTGGGGGGATACAAGGTGATCAGATTGTCCCACGTGGGGCTCACAATCTTGCTCTGCACACAGTAAGCTCTCAATCATCATCATCATCATCAATCATATTTATTGAGTGCTTACTGTGTGCACAGCAGCTTGGGAAGTACAAATTGGAACATATAGAGACAGTCCCTACCCAACAGTGGGCTCACAGTCTAAAAAGGGGAGACAGAGAACAAAACCAAACATACTAAAATAATGAAATAGAATAGATATGTACAAGTAAAATAAATAAATAAATAGAGCAATAAATATGTACAAACATATATACACGTGAAACTATTTATACATATATAAAATGGGGGTTGAAACTGTGAGCCCCACGTGATACAGTCTCTAGTTTCTACTCTAACCTCTAGTCCAGAGAAGCAGCGTGGCTTAGTGGAAAGAGCCCAGGCTTGGAGTCAGAGGAAGTGGGTTCTAATCCCAGCTCTGCCACTTGTCAGCTGCGTGACCTTGGGCAAGTCACTTAACTTCTCTGAGCCTCAGTTACCTCATCTGGAAAATGGGGATTAAAACTGTGGTCCCCACGTGGGACAACCTGATCACCTTAAAAGATGGGGATTAAAAGTGTGAGCCCCATGTGGGACAACCTGATTACCTTGCATCTATGCCAGTGCTTAGAAGAGTGCTTGGCATATAGTAAGCACTTCACAAATGCCATCATTTTCTTTCATTTCTTAGTACAGTGCCTGGCACATAAGTGCTTAACAAATACCATAATTATTATTATTATTATAGTCTCTAGACTCTAAACTCGTTGTAGACAGGGAATGCGTCTAATGTTATAGCATACTCTCCCAAGCGATTAGTACAGTGCTCTGCACACAGTAAGCGCTTAACAAACACCACAGTTTTATTATGTAATAGAGTTAGTAGACACACTGAGAGCATCTTTGTGTGTGTGCCCTGTGATTGACATCTATTTATTTATTTATTTATTTATTTTACTTGTACCTATCTATTCTATTTATTTTATTTTGTTAGTATGTTTGGTTTTGTTCTCTGTCTCCCCCTTCCAGACTGTGAGCCCGCTGTTGGGTAGGGCCTGTCTCTATATGTTGCCAGCTTGTACTTTCCAAGTGCTTAGTACAGTGCTCTGCACACAGTAAGTGCTCAATAAATACGATTGATTGATTGATTGATTGACATCTCAGTTGTCCTCTGGTCTTTTCAGCTCCATTGCTTGCATTCTGAATCCCAGCCAGCTGTGGATTCTGTGACGGATGGATGACATTAATCTTGGGAAAGCAGCTCAAGCAGATGGCATCTATATTTAATTCTTTCAGAAATCATGAATGAAACTGTACCTTCAAACAAACCCTTAGACACTGCTGTTAGCCATAAAGGGGGAAGAAATCTGAGACCTTTTTAAAATAGCTACTTAGAACTTTAGTGTCCTGAATGCGTTCACAGCCAAGAACGAACGCCACTGTGGCAAAAGGGATTTGCCTTTGAACTAGAAGGAAGTCAGGTTGGAGAGAGATCCTTTGGCATTTCAGGGAGGGAGAATTAGGACTTCTTTGGCCAGGATGAGTCGATACGAAGCCAAGATCAATTGCGCTTAGTCGAGAGAGGAAAAAGAATGTTCAAATCAGCTTGGTAGGGAAAGATCTTTATATCAATCAATGTCGGTGGTATTTATTGAGCACTTACTGTGTGCAAAGCACTGAACTAAGCACTTGGAGAGGACAATACAACAGGGTTGTTAGACACATTCCCAGCCCTTAGAAAGTTCATGGTCTATGTCTGGGGCCCAATTTTACTGTCTTCCTTGCTGGACTGCAAGCTCCTTGTAGGCAGGGATAACATATCCTAATTCTCCTGTACTCTTCCAAGTGCTTAGCCAGTCTGTCCGTCAATTGTATTTATTAAGCACTCACTGTGTGCAGAGCACTGTACTAGCACTTGGGAGAGTACAATAAAACAATATAACAGACACATTCCCTGCCCACCCTGAGCTGACAATCTAGCGGGCAGATAGACAATAATATCAAGAAATAATAATAGTAAATATGGTACTTGTGAAGTGCTTACTGTGTGCCAGGTACTGGTCTAAGCATTAGGATGGGTACAAGCAAATCGGTTTGGACAGAATCCCTGTCCCACATGGGGCTCGCAGTCTCAATCCCCATTTTGCAGATGAGGGAACTGAGGCACAGAGAAGTTGTGATTTGCCCAAGGCCACACAGCAGACAAGTGGCGGAGCCAGGATTAGAGCACATGGCCTGTGTGGACACAAGAACTGTGGGGCTGGGAGGGGGATGAATAAGGGGAGTGAGTCAGGGTGCTTCAGAAGGGAGTTGAAGAAAAGGAAAAGAGGGCTGGGAAGACCTCCTGGAGGAGATGTGGCTTTTTCAAAAATGTATCCCAATGGACCCAGGCTGGTGAGTCAAAAACTGCCCAGATTCTTTAATGACAACATTATACCTTACAGGGACAAATTGCCTTCATTCTTCCTATCTTTCAGTTAAGATTCATCAATAGTGATATAAACCAAACACAGTAAAAATCTATTTTGCTGTAAATGAACTGCTTAAAAGTGATGACCATAATAACAGTAATGACGATGATAATAATGAGCAAGGTGAAGCAGAACGGGCCTGAGAGTCATAAGGACCTGGATTCTAATCCTGGCTCCGCCACCTGTTTGCTGTGTGATCTTGGGCATGCCACTTAACTTCTCTGTGTTGTAGTTGCCTCAACTGTAAAATGGGGAGTAGGACTTTGTGCCCCATGTGGGACAGGAACTGTGACCAACCTGATTAACTTGTACACAGTCCAGTGATCGGAGCAGTGCCTGGCACATAGGAAGCATTTAACAAATCTAATAATAATATCAATAACTTACTATGAGCCAAGCACTGTGGTAAGTGCTGGGACAAATACAGTAGTGTCAGATTCAGACACAGTGCCTGATTCACTTGCGATTCACGCTTTAAGGGGGAGGGAGAACAGGTATTAAATCAGGACTTCACAGATGAGGTACATAGAAATCAAGTGACACGTCCAAGGTCACACAGGGTCACACTGGATCCCAGTTCTGTGTTCTTTCTTCTGTAGCACACTGCTTCTCTTGACTGAACGCATTCTTAGTCAAAAAGGAGAGTGTTATAGTGGAATCGCCTTTCTAAACTATGTTATCTCACCCATGAAAAATACTGAATAATTCAACTATCATTGCTATTCTTTGAGCACTTACTATCAAAATAAATATGATTTTATACACCCTATTTAAAGAGAGTGCTATTCTTTGGGTTTGAAAGCAAAGCTAGTGACAGTGAGATTTTTGTCAACGTTGCAAGGGTGACTGACAAGAGCAGTGTGACTTTGGAAATAACAGGGATTAAAGAGTTGCAGTGTCTAAAATGAATGAAATCCCCCAGAGTCAGGGAACACATGAATTCCTGATGTGAAATGTACCCTAGATTTTCCAACTGATTCACATTCAATTGAAGACTCCAAAAAGGAGCATCGTATTTTTATTCTAGATTAGCTTCTTTCTTTCAATCGACCCGCATATTCAATCTGTCAATAAATTCCCTTGGCTCAACCTTTGCAAGGTCGGTAAAACCTGCCTTTCCTCTCCATCCAAACTGTTACCACGTTAATCCAAGCATTTATCCTCTCCCGGCCTTAATAATAATAACAATAATAATAATAATAATAATAATAATAATAATAATAACTGTGGTATTTAAGTGCTTACTGTGTGCCAAGCATTGTACTAAGCGCTGGGGTGGATACAAGCAAATCGGGTTGGTCATAGTTCCTGACACTCTTGGGGCTCACAGTCTTAATCCTCATTTTACAGATGAGGTAACTGAGGCCCAGATAAGTTAAATGACTAGCCCAAGGCCATAGAGAAGCAGCGTGGCTCAGTGGAAAGAGCACGAGCTTTGGAGTCAGAGGTCATGGGTTCAAATCCCAGCTCTGCCAGTTGTCAGCTGTGTGACTTTGGGCAAGTCACTTCACTTCTCTGGGCCTCAGTTACCCCATCTGTAAAATGGGGATCAAGACTGTCAGCCCCCTATGGGACAACCTGATCACCTTGAAACCTCTCCAGCACTTAGAACAGTACTGTGCACATAGTAAGTGCTTAATAAATGCTATTCTTCTTCTTCTTCTTCTTCTTATTATTATTACCAGACAAGTGGCTAAGCCAAGATTAGAACTCATGACCTTCTTACTCCCAGGCCCAAGCTCTATCCACTACGCCATGCTGCTTCTCCTTAATTCAGTCATATTTATTGAGCGCTTACTGTGTGCAGAGCACTGTACTAAGCACTTGGGAAGTACAAGTTGGCAACATATAGAGACTGTTCCTACCCAACAACGGGCTCACAGTCTACAAGGGGGAGACAGATGACAAAACAAAATATGGAGACAGGTGTTAAAATCGTCAGAACAAATAGAATTAAAGCTAGAATTAAAGCTAATTGATTACTGTATTGCTCTCCTCACTGACCTCCCGGCCTCCTGTCTCTCCCTACCCCAGTTCATACTTCACTCCGATGCCCAAATCATTTTTCTTCAGAAGCATTCAGCCCATGTTTCCCCACTCCTCAGGACCTCCGGTGGTTGCCCATTCACCTCTGCGTCCAACAGAAACTCCTTACCATCGGCTTTAAAGCAGTCAATCACCTTGCCTTCTCCTACTTCACCTCGCTACTCTCCTACTGCAACCCAGCTCCCACGCATCCCTTCCCTAATGCCAACCTACTCACTGTCCCTCCATCTCATCTATCTCGCTGCCGACCTCTCGCCCACATCCTCTCTCTGGCCCGGGATGCCCTCCCTCCTCAAATCCCACAGACAATGACTCTCGCCCGCTTCAAAGCCTTGTTGAAGGCCCATCTCCTCCATGAGGCCTTCCCTGACTAAGCCCCCACCCCATTTCCTCTTCTCCCATTCCCCCCTGCATCATCCTGACGTGCTCCCTTTATCCATCCCCCCTCTTCAGCCCCACAGTACTCATTTCCATACCTGTCCACATGTTTTGTTTTGTTGTCTGTCTCCCCCTTCTAGACTGTGAGCCTGTTGTTGGGTAGGGACCGTCTCTGTATGTTGCCAACTTGTACTTCCTTAGGGCTTAGTACAGTGCTCGGCACACAGTAAGAGCTCAATAAATACGATTGAATGAGTGAATGAATTTCTATTCATGTCTGCCCTTCTAGACTGTAAGCTCATTATGGGCGGGAAATGTGTCAATCATATTGTTGTGTCATACTCTCCCAAGTGCTTAGTACTGTGCTCTGCACACTGTAAGCACTCATTAAATATGCTTAATTGATTGATTGAATGACTGCCTCATTTCCTTTATCCTGGCCTTATTACTTCTGAACATGGGGCAGGGTGATTATCTGTGTGATTTCAGCAGGGCTTAAGTTACATGTGGACTAGTTTGAATAGTAAAATTCATTCATTCATTCATTCATTCATTCATTCATTCATTCATTCATTCAATCGTATTTATTCATTCATTCAATCGTATTTATTGAGCGCTTACTGTGTGCAGAGCACTGTACTATGCGCTTGGGAAGTACAAGTTGGCAACATATAGAGACGGTCTCTACCCAACAACGGGCTCACAGTCTAGAAGGGGGAAAATGAACACAAACACTTAGAGATCTCTAAAAGAAGACCTAATCACTAGTCCTGTTGCTGTTATTGAGAAATGTCACTCAGTCAATTATATTTATTGAGCGTTTACTGTGTGCAGAGCACTGTACTAGGCGCTTAGGAGAGTATTATACAATACACAGACACATTCCCTGCCCACAATCAGCTTACAGTCTGGGGGCAAGAGGGCAATCTAGAGGGGGGCTAGTTGAGAAGCAGTGTGGCTCAGTGGAAAGAGCGTGGCCTTGGGAGTCAGAGGTCATGGGTTCTAATCCCAGCTCTGCCGTTTGTCAGCTTTGTGACTTTGGGCAAGTCACTTAACTTCTCTGTCCCTCAGTTACCTCATCTGTAAAATGGGGATTAAGACTGTGAGCCCCACGTGGGACAACCTGATCACCTTGTATCCACCCCAGCGCTTAGAACAGTGCTTCGCACATAGTAAGCGCTTAACAAATGCCATCATCATCATTATTATTATTATTATTATTATAGGCAGGAAGAGTGCAATACTAATTCTGTTGTATTGGACTCTCCCAAGTTCTCTGCACAGTGCTTTGCACCCAGTGAGTGCTCAATAAAGACCAGTGATTGATTGATTTATGTAGTGACTCATCTGGCTGTTGAATATTAATCCAACAAAAAGGACAATCCATTTTTCCACACAAGATGATTTGAAACAATATTGATGAAATTTTTTTCATGGGTGGAGATGGGATTGGAAAGACTGATGAATGACAAATAATCCATTGATCTGTGGTAATAATAATAATGATGGCATTTGTTAAGCGTTTACTATGTGCAAAGCACTGTTTTTTAATGAACACTTACTGTGTGTATAGCACTGTACCCTGTGCATGGGAGAGTACAATCCAGGAGCACTGATTGACACAATCTTTGTCCTCAAGGAGCTTACAGTCTAATAAATAGTTCCTTCTAGACTGTGAGCCCACTGTTGGGTAGGGACCATCTCTATATGTTGCCAACTAGTACTTCCCAAGAGCTTAGTACAGTGCTCTGCACACAGTAAGCACTCAATAAATATAATTATTTTATATGAATATATATCTATATATAATTATCATATATTTGCATGTGTAAATATGTATTTACATGTACATACTCATATATTATACATATATATTTTTATATATGATAATTATATTATTATATATATGATATATATATGTTTGTACATATTTGTTACTCTATTTTACTTGCACATATTATCTATATATAATAATTATGTATTTTTATGCATAAATATGTATTTATATATGAACATGTAAGTCTATTTATGTAAATATATTTATATCATGCATATATATTTTTATATATGATAATTATATATTATATATTATATATGTTTGTATATATTTATTAGTCTATTTTACTTGTACATATTTATTCTATTTATTTTATTTTGTTAATATGTTTTGTTTTGTTCTCCGTCTCCCCCTTCTAGACCGTGAGCCCGCTGCGATTGAATGAATGAATGAATGAAATATGATTGAATGAATGAATGAATGAATGAATCCACATCAAACACAATAAACAATTTGTTTTGTTGAATCAATCGATTAGGGCTTTGAAGGTGGAGAGTGTGGGGCTGTGTGAGGTACGAGGGAGGAGGGCCAGGCCAGTTGGAGGACATGGGCAAGAGGCTGGGGAGAGACAGACCAAATTGAGGTACAGGGAGTAGGTTATTATTATTATTATTATTATTATTATTATTATTATTATTATTATTATTATTGTATTTGTTAAGTGCTTACTATGTGCCAGTCACTATTCTAAGTGCTGTGGTAGATACAAGATAGGTTGGACAGAGACCCGGTCCCACAAATAATAATAATAATAATGATGGCATTTATTAAGCGCTTACTATGTGCCAAGCACTGTTCCAAGTGCAGGGGGGATACAAGGTAATCAGGTTGTTCCACATGGGGCTCACAGTCTGAATCTAGAGAAGCAGTGTGGCTCAGTGGAACGAGCACGGGCTTTGGAGTCAGAGGTCATGGGTTCAAATCCCGGCTCCGCCAATTGTCAGCTGTGTGACCTTGGGCAAGTCACTTCACTTCTCTGGGCCTCAGTTACCTCAACTGTAAAATGGGGATTAAGAATGTGAGCCCACCATGGGACAACCTGATCACCTTGTAACCTCCCCAGCGCTTAGAACAGTGCTTTGCACATAGTAAGCATTTAATAAATGCCATTATTATTAATCAATCCCCATTTTCCAGATGAGGGAACTGAGACACAGAAAAGTTAAGTGACTTGCCCAAAATCACACAGCTGACAGGTGGCAGAGCTGGGATTAGAACTCATGACCTCTGACTCCCAAGCCCAGGCTCTTTCCTCTGAGCCACAGGGCTCACAGTCTTCATCCCCATTGTACAGAGGAGGGAACTGAAGCCCAGATAAGTTAAGGTGACTTGCCCAAGGTCACACAGCAGACAAGTGACTGAGCTAGGATTAGGGCCCATGACCTTCTGACACCCAGGCCTGGGCTCTAGCCATGAGGTCATGCTGCTTCTATAATAATAATAATGGCATTTGTTAAGCACTTACTATGTGCAAAGTACTGTTCTAAGCGCTGGGGAGGATACAAGGTGATCAGGTTGTCCCACTTGGGGCTCACAGTCTTAATCCCCGTTTTACAGATGAGGTAACTGAGGCCCAGAGAAGTGAAGTGACTTGCCCAAAGTCACACAGCTGACAATTGGTGGAGCCGGGATTTGAACCCATGACAGCTGACTCCAAAGCCCGTGCTCTTTCCAATGAGCCACGCTGCTTCTCTATGCTTCTATGGCCAAGAGGAAGGAAGCCAGGTCCTTGCAGTCCAGGAAGCAGGTGACGGGGGGCTGTGAGAAGCCTGGGGGTCCTTCCACTCATCATCATCATCAGTCGTATTTATTGAGCGCTTACTATGTGCAGAGCACTGTACTAAGCGCTTGGGAAGTACAAATTGGCAACATATAGAGACAGTCCCTACCCAACAGTGGGCTCACAGCCTAAAAGCAGTCAAGTGGCAGGGGAAAGGCTAGGCGGGGGGGAAGGGGCTGGGCCCAATTTGGCGTTACAGGAGCAAAGCGTGTGGGTTGAGCTATAGTAAAAAAAAAGAAAAAAATTAAGAGAATCAATCAATCGTATTTATTGAGCGCTTACTGTGTGCAGAGCACTGTACTAAGTGCTTGGGAAGTACAAGTCGGCAACACATAGCGACAGTCCCTACCCAACAGCAGGCTCACAGTCTAAAAGCAGTGTGGCTCAGTGGAAAGAGCCCGGGCTTTGGAGTCAGAGGTCATGGGTTCAAAGCCTGACTCTACCACTTGTCAGCTGTGTGACTTTGGGCAAGTCACTTCACTTCTCTGAGCCACAGTTACTTCTTCTTTAAAATGGGGATTAACAGTGTGAGCCCCCCATGGGACAACCTGATCTCCTTGTAACCTCCCCAGTGCTTAGAACAGTGCTTTGCATATAGTAAGCACATAATAAATGCCATTATTCTAGAGAAACAGCATGGCTCAGTGGAAAGAGCCCGGGCTTTGGAGTCAGAGGTCATGGGTTCAAATCCTGCCTCTGCCACTTGTCAGCTGTGTGACTTTGGGCAAGTCACTTCACTTCTCTGGGCCCCAGTTACCTCATCTGGAAAATGGGGATTAAGATTGGGAGCCCCCCGTGGGACAACCTCATCACCTTGTAACCTCCCCAGCACTTAGAACAGTTATTTGCATATAGTAAGTGCTTAATAAATGCTATCATTATTATTATTATCAGGAGGAGATCAATGAGGAGCCAATTAATAGCCTTAGAGCCTATGGTGATGAGTTTCTGCCAAATGCAGAGGAAGATGAATGCCATGTGTGTGTGTGCATGTGTGTGTGATATATATCTATATGTACATATAGATATATATAGATAGATATTTATCTATATATAGATATATTTACCTATATATATATTTATATATAAGGATATCTACCTATCTCCTAGACTGTGAGTCCATTGTTGGGTAGGGACCGTCTCTATATGTTGCCAACTTGTACTTCCCAAGCGCTTAGTAGAGTGCTCTGCACACAGTAAGCACTCAATAAATACAATTGAATGAATGAATGAGCCCCCCAGCCTTTCTCTTCTCCCACTCACTTCTGCATTGCCCTGATTTGCTCCCTTTTTTCTTCCCCGCTCCCAGCCCCCCAGTACATATCTGTCATTTATTTAATTCTACTAATGTCTGTCTGCCCCACTCTAGACTGTAAGCTTGTTGAGGGCCTGGAATGTGTAGGTTTATTGTTGTATGGTACTCTCCCACGTGCTTAGTGTGGGCTTGGGAGTCAGAGGACATGGGTTCTAAACCTGGTTCCACCACTTGTCTGCTGTATGACAGTTACAGATGACAAAACTGAGGCACAGTTTCACAGAGAAGGGAAATGACTTGCCCGAGTTCACTTCTCTTCGTCTCAGCTACCTCATCTGTAAACTGGGGATTAAGACTGTGAGCCCCACGTGAAAAACCCTGATTACCTTGCATCCACCCCAGCACTTAGAAGAGTGCTTGTCACATAGTAAATGGCATGATTATTATTATTATTATCATTGTTACAGTGCTCTGCATATGGTAAGTGCTCAATAAATACCACAGAATGAATGAATCTGAGGTGTGGGGAGATATAGACTTAACTTTTTTTTTTTTTTCTTTAGAAAAATGATACAGGCAGCAGAGTGAAATATGAATTGGAGAGAGAAGAGACAGGCGGCTGGGAGGTCAGTGTGGAGGCTGATGCAGTAGTTGAGGTGGGATATAAGCAGCATGGCATAGTGGTTAGAGTACGGGTTTGGAGTCAAAAGGTCATTTATTCTAATCCCAGCTCTGCCACAAGTCTGCTGTGTGACCTGGGGGAAATCACTTTACTTCTCTGCACCTCAGTTACCTCATCTGTAAAATGGGGATTGAGACTGTGAGCCCCACGTTGTGTAGGGACTGTGTCCAACTTGATTTGCTGGTATCCACCCCAGAGTTTAGTACAGGGCCGGGCACATAGTAAGTTTTTAACAAATACCATTATTATTATCGTATAAGTGCTTCAGTCAGCGTTGTAGCAGTTCAGATGGAGAGGAATGAGCAGAATTGTGTGACATTGTGAAGAATGAGCTGACAGAATTTGGTTACTGACGGAATACGTGGCCTGAATGAGGGAACTTAGACGAGGATAATGCCAACTTTGCATGAAGGGATTCTCTCGAAATGCATCAGTGAACACGGCAAGTACCTAGATCAATTTGGTGCACGCCTGGCTTGTCTGAGAGAGGTCTCAGAGCTTTCTTTTTTTACATATAAACATCCCCCGAAAAGCCACCACAACTGCAAAATTTGACTAATACCAACTCCTCCTGCTGATATCACTTCTGCCGACTCTTCTGTTGTTTCTCAAAACAGAAGCTGCTCCCTCCTGCTGCTTTTGACTGCCAAATATTCTTGGCAGGCGACTTCAGCGCTCTGCTCTGGCTTCTTGAAGGTGAACAGAAAGATTGTTTTTATGCAGAAAACAGAGCTGCGGGGGAACAAGGAAATGAAACAGATTCTTGAGGGCAGGAATTGCATTTACCAACTCTACTGTACTCTACCAAGTGCTTCGTAGAGTGCTCTGAACACAGTAGGCGCTCAATAAACTCCATTGATTGATGCCTCTCATTTCCAAGTTCATCCCTCAGAGGTGATTTTGAGAAGTAGCATGGCCTGGTGGAAAGACCACGGACCTCTGAGTCAGAGGACGTGGGTTCTAATCCCGGCTCTGGAGTATGTCTGGTGCGAGACCTTGGGAAAGTCACTTAACTTCTCTGGGCCTCGATTTCCCCATCTGTAAAATGAGGATTAAATCCTACCCCCTTCCTACCTAGACTGAGAGCCCCTTGTGGGAGAGGGACTGTGTCCATTACGATAGCCTTCTATCTATCAAAGAAGCAGCATGGCACAGTGGATAGAGCACAGGCCTGGGAATCAGAAGGTCATGAGTTCTAATCCTGGCTTTGCCACTTGTCCGCTGTGTGACCCGGGGCAAGTCACTTCACTTCTCTGGGCCTCAGTTCCCTCATCTGTAAAATGGGGATTTAGGCTATGAACCCCACATGGGACAGGGACTTTGTCCAACCTGATTTGCTTTCCCTTCTAGACTGTGAGCCCGTTGTTGGGTAGGGACCGTCCCTATATGTTGCGAACTTATACTTCCCAAGCGCTTAGTACAGTGCTGTGCACACAGTAAGTGCTCAATAAATACGATTGAATGAATGAATGAATGCTCAGTAAATACGATTGAATGAATGAATGAATCTATGCCTTGCTTCTAACAGTGAGCCTGCTGTTGGGTAGGGACCGCCTCTATACATTGCTGACTTGTACTTCCTAAGCACTTAGTACAGTGCTCTGCACACAGTAAGCGCTCAATAAATACAATTGAACGAATGAATGAATGAATGAACAGTGATTGGCACATAGTAAGTGCATAACAAATACCACTTTTAAAAAAAGCTCACTTTCCTTAAATAACGATCACATCGCCCCTCGCCCACATCCTGCCTCTGGCCTGGAACGCCCGCCCCCCCTCCACAAATCCGCCAGACAAATTACTCTCCCCACCCTCAAAGCCTTACTGAAGGTACATCTCCTCCAAGAGGCCTTCCCTGACTAAGCCCTCCTTTCCTCTTTTCCAACTTCATTCTGCATCACCCTGGCTTACTCCTTTTATTCATCCTTCCTCGCAGTCCCACAGCACCTATGCACGTATCTGTCATTTATTTATTTATATTAATGTCTGTAAGCTCGTTGTGGGCAGGGAATGTGTCTGCTTTTTGTTACACTGTACTCTCTCAAGCGTTTAGTACAGGGCTCTGCACACAGTAAGCACTCAGTAAATATGATCGAATGAATGAATGAATTGAAGTAATGAAAGCATACACAAAAGGGGAAAAATAGCCAATGGGTCTGGGTATCAAACACGTAGAAAGAGCCTAAGGGATCAATTTAGGAGCTGTCTACTATTTAATAATAAAAACATTGTGGTATTTCATTCATTCATTCGTATTTATTGAGCGCTTACTCTGTGCAGAGCACTGTACTAAGTGCTTGGGAAGTACAAGTTGGCAGCATATAACATATGGGACAGGGACTTTGTCCAGTCTGATTTGCTTTCCTTTCTAGACTGTGAGCTCATTGCTGGGTAGGGACGGTCCCTATATGTTGCCAACTTGTACTTCCCAAGCCCATACATAGTACAGTGCTGTGCACATAGTAAGCACTCAATAAATAGGATTGAATGAATGAATGAATCTACCCCTTGCTTCTAACAGTGAGCCCATAGTTGGGTAGGGACCGTCTCTATATGTTGCCGACTTGTACTTCCCAAGCGCTTAGTCCAGTGCTCTGCACACAGTAAGTGGTCAAAAAGTACAATTGAATGAATGAATGAATGAATGTTACCGACTTGTACTTTCCAAGTGCTTAGTCCAGTGCTCTGCACACAGTAAGCACTCAATAAATACGATTGAATGAATGAATGTTACCAACTTGTACTTCCCAAGCGCTTAGTCCAGTGCTCTGCACACAGTAAGCGCTCAATAAATACGATTGAATGAATGAATGTTACTGACATGTACGTCTCAAGCACTTAGTCCAGTGCTCTGCACACAGCAAGCATTTAATAAATACAATTGAATGAATGAATGAATATGCCAGGCGCTATACTGAGCGCTGGGGCAGATAAAAACTGATCGGGTTAGACACAGTCCCTGTCCCACATGGGGATCACAGTGTCA
Organism: Tachyglossus aculeatus; assembly: GCF_015852505.1. Classification (NCBI taxonomy): domain Eukaryota; kingdom Metazoa; phylum Chordata; class Mammalia; order Monotremata; family Tachyglossidae; genus Tachyglossus; species Tachyglossus aculeatus. The sequence goes on from NC_052070.1 coordinate 10,916,657, forward strand.
ATCCCCATTTTCCAGACGAGGTAACAGGCCTGGAGAAGTGAAGTGACTTACCCATGGTCACACAGCAGACACGTGGCGGAGCCAGGATTAGAACCCAGGTCCTTTCAACTCCCAGGCCCTTGGTTTAACTGCTGGTTCATGCTGTTCTCCCTTCTGCATCATCTTTGTACTTGGATTTGTAACCTTTGGACATTGTGACCTTCTAGACTGTGAGCCCACTCTTCTAGACTGTGAGCCCGCTGTTGGGTAGGAACCGTCTCTATATGTTGCCAACTTGTACTTCCCAAGCGCTTAGTACAGGGCTCTGCACACAGTAAGCGCTCAATAAATACGATTGAATGAATGAATGATTGAATGAATGAATGAAAAGAAAAGGGCATATCTATTGTACATATCTATTTGTACATATCTATTCTATTTGTACATATCTATTCTCTTTATTTTATTAATATGTTTTGTTTTGTTCTCTGTCTCCCCCTTCTAGACTGTGAGCCCACTGTTGGGCAGGGACCGTCTCTATGTGTTGCCAACTTGTACTTCCCAAGCGCTTAGTACGGTGCTCTGCACACAGTAAGCACTCAATAAAAAAAACAACATAAAAACAAACTCCACATGGGGCTCACAGTCCAAGAGGAAGGGAGAATAGATATTGAATCCCCATTGTGCCGATGAAGGAACAGAGGCCCAGAGAAGTTAAATAACTCGTCCAAGGTCACACAGGAGGCATGTGGCAGAGGTGGGATTTGGACCCAGGTCCTCTGACTTTGAGGCCCAAACTCTTTTGATTAGGCCATGTTGCTTCCCTTTCTTTCTTATGTGGGATGTCTTCAAATCTGGTCACTCACAAAGAAATTCATTCACACTTTGGAAAGGGCCATGATTTCTGTCTTCTACATGGCAGAGAACGTCTCCATTGAGGCAGACAATTAGAAGTAGCGCTTAGAACAGTGCTTGGCACACGGTAAGTGCTTAACAAATACCAAAATTATTAATTATTATTAAAAATGTCTTGGAATAAAAACTGAATGAAGAGTCTCAGCTCATTTCCATCGGACTTGAGGGCTCGTGTTTTTCACTTTTTTTAATGATATCGGTTAATTGCTTACTAAGTTCCAGGCACTGTACTATGCACTGGAGTAGACGAGCAGAGAAGCAGCGTGGCTCAGTGGAAAGAGCACGGGCTTGAGAGTCAGAGGTCACGGGTTCAAATCCCGGCTCTGCCACTTGTCAGCTGTGTGACTTTGGGCAAGTCACTTCACTTCTCTTGCCTCAGTTCCTTCATCTGTAAAATGGGGATTAAGACTGTGAGCCCCCCGTGGGACAACCTGATCACCTTGTAACCTCTCCAGCACTTAGAACAGTGCTTTGCACATAGTAAGTGCTTAATAAATGCCATCATCATTATTATTATTAGACAGAATTTAATCAGGTTGGACATTGTCCCTGTCCCATATCAGGCTGACAGTTTTAATCCCCATTTTAAAGATGAGGTAAGTGAGGCACAGAGAAGTGAAGTGACTTGCCCAACGTCACACAGCAGACAAGTGGCAGAGCCGGGATTAGAACCCAAATCCATCAGATTGTCCAGCCCATTGTTCTATTCCTAAGGCGGTACTGCTTTTTTACTATATTATCTGTATTATATCTATCTGCATTATATTACTATATTGTGAAACAGCATGGCTTAGTGGAAAGAGCCTGGGCTTGGAAGTCAGAGGACATGGGTTCAAATCCTGGCTCCATCAATTGTCAGCTGTGTGACTTTGGGCAAGTCACTTAACTTCTCTGTGCCTCAGTTCCCTCATCTGTAAAATGAGGATTAAGACAGTAAGCCCCACGTGGGACAACCTGATGACCCTATATCTACCCCAGTGCTTAGAACAGTGCTGCAGATTCTAAGCGCTTAACAAATACCTCAATTATTATTATTATTATTATTATTATTATCATTATTATTATTATTATTATCATCATCATCATCTCAGGCCGTTATTTCAGCACTATACACTCTGGATGCAACTGACAGGGAAGACAGAATGCGAGTGATGTTGCACAAAGTCTTAGTTCAGGGTTCTATACAGAGTAAGCACTCAATAAATACTATTGATTGATTGACAAATCACCAGTACTGTAATCACTAATTTCTCACATTGTTCTTTGTTTCGATGTCTTTGTGCATGGATCAAGACTTGTCTGTTGGGTGCAGTGGGCGATTCTATCATCCTACCCAAGTGGAAAGGGCATGGTTGTGGGAATCAGTGAACCTCGGTTCTTATCTGAGTTCCACCTTTTGCCCGCTCTGTGACCTTCGACAAGTCATTTTACTTCTCTTAAGAGAGGCAGCATGGGTCAGTGGAAAGAGCACGGGCCTGGGAACCAGAGGTCATGGGTTCTAATCCCCGCTCCTTCACTTGTCAGCTGTATGAGTCTGGGCAAGTCACTTAACTTCTCTGTGCCTCAGTTACTTCATCTGTAAAGCGGGGATTAAGACTGTGAGCCCCACGTGGGACAACCTGATCACCTTGTATCGACCCCAGTGCTTAGAACAGTGCTTGGCACTTAGTAAGTGCTTAACAAATGCCATTATTATTATTATTATTCTCTGTGGCTCCATTTCCTCATATGCAAAATGGGGATTAAATGCCTCTTCTCCTTCCCCCTTTGACTGAAAAACCCATAAAGGACAGGAACTGTATCAATTCTGCTAATATTGCATCCAACCCAATGCTTAATACATTGCTTGGAAATCAAACAATCAATCAGTTATTCAGTGATATTTATTCTAGACTGTGAGCCTGTTGTGGGCAGGGATTGTCTCTGTTGCTGAATTGTACTTCCCAAGCACTTAGTACAATGCTCTGCACACAGTAAGTGCGCAGTAAATACGACTAAATGAGGGCTCACAGTGGTCAGAGCACTGTATTAAGTATTTAGGAAAGTACAAGATAACACAGTTGGCAGGCACATTTCCTGCCCATAAGGAGTTTACAATCTTTAGGGGAGACCAGCGATTAAGTTGTACTGATGCCTCTTTATTTGTATTGAGGTCTGTCACCCCCACTGTAGACTGTGAGCTTGTTGTGGGTAAGGATTGTCACTCTCTATTCATCATCAATCATATTTATTGAGCACTTACTGTGTGCAGAGCACTGTACTAAGCGCTTGGGAGGTACAAGTTGGCAACATATAGAGACAGTCCCTACCCAACAGTAGGCTCACAGTCTAAAAGAGTGGGCTCACAGTCTCTATTATTGCATTGTACTTTCCCAAGTGCCCAGTAAAGTCCCCTGCACACAGTGAGCACTTAATAAATGCAATGGAATGAATGAATAAGTGATTAACAGATACTGGAATTGTGATTATTAATTACACTTTAGCTCTTACTGATTTGTTATTGTCACTGTTGCCTGGTTATTGATTGTGATTAATTTATCAACTCTTTCCTTCCTCCTCTTTTAGGCTCTGAGCCTTCTTTGGCCCAAGGAGGAGTCTGGATAATGAGAGTAGTAGTAATAGTATTTATTATGCATTTTCTGTGTTAGGACACTGTAATAATAATAATAGTGATGATGGTATTTGTTAAGTGCTTACTATGTGCCAAGCACTGTTCTAAGTGCTAGGGGGGGATACAAGGTAATCAGGTTGTCCCACATGGGGCTCACAGTCTTAATATAGAGAAGCTGCTTGGATGAAGTGGAAAGAACACGGGCTTTGGAGTCAGAGGTCATCGGTTCAAATCCTAGCTCCACCAATTGTCAGCTGTGTGACTTAGGGCAAGTCATGTAACTTCTCTGTGCCTCAGTTGCTTCATCTGTAAAATGGGGATTAAGACTGTGAACCCCCCTGGGACAACCTGATCACCTTGTAACCCCCACAGTGCTTAGAACAGTGCTTTGCACATAGTAAGCACTGGATAAATGCCATCATTATGATTACTATCATTATTAATCCCCATTTTCCAGATGAGGGAACTGAGGCACAGAGAAGTGAAGTGACTTGCCCAAAGTCACCCAGCTGACAAGTGGCAGAGCCAGGATTAGAGTTCATGACCTCTGACCTCTCACTCCCAAACCCATGCTCTTTCCACTGAACCACACTGCTTCTTGAGGAAAAATATGCAGGTGAGAGTTCATTCATTCATTCATTCATTCATTCAGTTGAATTTTTTGAGCACTTACTGTGTGCAAAGCACTGTATTAAGCACTTGGGAGAGAACACTATAACAATAAATGGACACATTCCCTGCCCACAGAAGTCTAGAAGGGGAGACAGACATTAAAGATGGGGAGACAGACACAGTCTCAGGCCTTCCAGAGCCTTATAATCTAAAAAAAATGAGGGGGGGGGAGATGGATTTAATGACACCCAGAGAAGATGAAATAAGGTAAGTGATCAACACATTCCATAAAAAATGATAAATAGAAAATTTGATATATTTCAACTAGCCTATCTCAGCTCATAAGATATTTTAAAAAATCAGAATTATGTAATGATTTTTTAACCTTCCCACTGAAGAGGTAAAGTGAAAAATTGAAATGGTTTCCACACTGTGGAATAGGGAAGGAGGATGGGGATAAACAATAACAAACTTACTAATTTGTTAGAATCAAACTTTATTCCACAGTCCTTCTTAGCCCTATTCAGTTCTGCTCTCCTCTGGTGTACTCAGTAAAAACCAATCAGTCAGTCCAACCATCGATCAATTGTATTTATTGGGATTCATTCAACCATTTATTGAGCACTTACTGTGTGCAGAACACTGTACTGAGCACTTACTGTAGGTAGAGCACTGTTGTAGCCCAAAACGAGCTTCCTTTGGTTGATGGATTGAGTCTCCCATTTTCTTCACCCCAGCAATTTTTATTCTAGCTCAGACTTGTACTTCCCAAGTGCTTAGTACAGTGCTCTGCACACAGTAAGCACTCAATAAATACGATTGAATGAATGAATGAGTTTCTTTACTTAGAGGAATCACCTAGATCACTAGGACGTAATGATTAATTAAAAGAGAGAAATAAACTGAGCAAAATTTGGAAAATCCCAAACTTCTTCTCTCAGTCAATCAACCAATCTCTCCAGAGAACCCCACTCCTTTCTGAGTCATTTTTGCACTTGGATTTCTACGCTTTGGGCACTTGATATCCACCTGATAAATAATAATAATAATAATAATAATAATAATGGCATTTATTAAGCACTTACTATGTGCAAAGCACTGTTCTAAGCCCTGGGAAGGTTACAAGGTGATCAGGTTGTCCCGGGGGGGGGGGGCTCACAGTCTTCATCCTCATTTTCCAGATGAGGGAACTGAGGCACAGAGAAGTTAAGTGACTTGCCCAAACTCACACAGCTGACAATTGGCAGATCTGGGATTTGAACCCATGAACTCTGACTCCAAAGCCCGGGATCTTTCCACTGAGCCACGCTGCTTCCCGATCCTCAGTTCCACAGTACCTATGTCCCTATCTGTAAATGATTGATGTATATTAATAATAATAGTCTCCCCCTCTAGATTGTAAGCTCACTAGGGACAGGGAACATTCTGATGACTTGACGCCTGACCACATGTTTTGTTTTGTTGTCTGTCTCGCCCTTCTAGACTGTGAGCTCATTGTTGGGTAGGGACCATCTCTATATGTTGCCAACTTGTACTTCCCAAGTGCTTAATGCAGTGCTCTGCACACAGTAAGCGCTCAATAAATATGATTGAATGAATGAATGAATACTGACTCTATTATATTGAACTCTCCCAAGGGTTTACTACATTGGTCTGCACATCGTAAGCACTCAATAGATACCACGGACTAATTGTTTGACATATTCCCCATTCTATCTGCACCAATGTTGCCATTGCTTTGGCTTATAGGTAGGGCACATTTCTTCTTTTGAATGCATCTTTCTGCAATGCAGAACAAAGATGGAATAATTTGGAAGAGTGATGAACGATAGCAATAGTCACAAATTCACCCAAAGCCTGTGGCTCTGTCTGCCAAATGCACATCTCTCAGTCAAAGCAGGGTGGCCTAGTGGATGGGCCCAGGAGTCAGAAAGACCTGGGTTCCGATCCCGGTTCCTCCACATGTTGCCTTGGGCATGTCACTCACCTTCACTGGGCCGCAGTTTTCTCATCTGTAAAATGGGGATTAAGACCGTGAGCCCCATATATGACATGGACTGTGTCCAACTTAATTAGCTTGTATCTACCCCAGTACTTAGTGGCTGGCACAGAGTAAATGCTTGGATTGATGTCTGTCTCCCCACCTCTGGACTTTGAGCTCGTTGTGGGCAGGGAATATCACTGTTTATTGTTGTATTGTACTTTCCCAAGTGTGTAGTACAGTGATCTGCACACAGTAAGCACTCAGTGAATAAGTTTGAGTGAATGAATAATAATAATAATGGCATATGTTAAGCACTTACTATGTGTGAGGCACTGCAGTAAGTGCTGGGGTGGTTACAAGCAAATTGGGTTGGACACAGTCCCTGTCCCACATAGGGCTCACACTTTCAATCCACTTAGAACAGCACTTAGTACGGTGCTCTGCACACAGTAAGCTCTCAATAAATACGATTGAATGAATGAATGAATCCCCATTTTACAGATGAGGTAACTGAGGCACAGAGAGGTGAAGTGACTTGCCCAAGCTCACATGACAGACAAGTGGCAGAGCCGGGATTAGAGCCCAGGTCCTTCTCACTCTCTGGCCCCTTTTCTATCCACTGAGCCATGCTGCTTCTCTAATGAATGAATGAAATGCTGCAATAATATTATTCTTATTAATGCTTGGCATATAGTAAGCGCCTAACAAATAACATCAAAATAACCACAACCCCCTCCCGCAAAAGCCAAGTATTGATGATGCAGGCTGTTGGCTTGAAGCATTCTCCAGCTGATTCTCCATTATCCGCAGAAAGGGAATGCACAAATCCCCAGGTAATCCCCAAACTCATTTTAGTCAATAGCTTGAAACTAGTCTTCTACCAAACCTTTTGGCAGGGCTATTATTAAATTGAGGAGCTGACTGACTTGAGTTTCAATTCCTTTTATTTTCTCTGTTCCGCTGTAAGTGTGAAAAAGGGATGAAATGGATAAAGGGAAAAAGGAAGAGGAAAGAAGGTGGAGGTTAATCTGCAAATCGGATCTTCTTGAATTCTTGAAGACTGGAGTGTTCATACTTTGCAAAGATACACGGTAAAGGCTGTTTATGTGCCAAGCACTGTATTAAGCATTGGGAAGCAGCGTAGCTCAGTGGAAAGAGCACGGGTTTTGGAGTCAGAGGTCATGGGTTCGAATCCCGACTCAGACACATGTCTGCTGTGTGACCTTGGGCAAGTCACATAACTTCTCTGAGCCTCAGTTACCTCATCTGTAAAATGGGGATTAAGATTGTGAGCCCCACGTGGGACAACTCGATCACCTTGTATCCCCCCCAGCACTTAGAACAGTGCTCTGCATATAGTAAGCGCTTAACAAATGCCATTATTATTATTATAGATAAACATCAACTGTTTGTCTAAAGAAGGATTTGTTAGATCAAATTTATTGAGAGCTTACTTGTGTGCAAAGCACTGTACCTGTGTTCTGTCCACTAGTCCATGCTGCATATCAAATCAAGGGTAGTCTGAATAATAGTGATAATAATTTTGGTATTTGGTAAGCACTTACTATGTGCCAGGCACTATACTATTCATTCATTCATTCAATCGTATTTATTGAGCACTTACTGTGTGCAGAGCACTGTACGGTGCTTGGAAACTACAGTTCTGGAACATATTGAGACAGTCCCTACCCAACAACGGGCTCACAGTCTAGAAGGGGGAGACAGACAGCAAAACAGAACAAGTAGACAGGTGTCAATACCATCAATATGAATAGAAGTATAGAGGCATAGAAATCATTAATAAAATAAATAGAATAATAATACAAATAAGTACAAATATACACAAGTGCTGTGGGGAGGGGAAGGAGGTAGGGCAGAGGGAGGGAGTGCAGGTGATGGGGAGGAGAGGAGGAGGAGAGGATGGGGGGCTCAGTCTGGGAAGGCCTCGTGGAGGAGGTGAGCTCTCTAAGCACTGGTTACCAGCAAATCGCCCCATGTCCCACACGGGGCTCACTGTCTCAATCCCCATTTTACAGATGAGGTAATTGAGGAGCAGAGAAGTGAAGTGATTTGCCCAAGGTCACCCAGCAGACAAGTGGTGGAACTGGGATTAGAACCCATGACCTTCTGACTCTCAGACCCAAGCTGTATCTGCTACACCACCCTGCTTCACTAGCAATGTAAAGACAATATTTTTCCCATACAATCCCCCTCGATTATTTCGATGTCCGTATTAGTGGGTTATTAATAATAATGATGACATTTGTTCGCGCTTACTATGTTCTGAGCACTATTCTAAGCACTGGGGTAATAATAATGATAATAATGATGATAATAATGACAGTTATTAAGTGCTTACTATGTGCAAAGCACTGTTCTAAGTGCTGGGGAAGTTACAAGGTGATCAGGTTGTCCCATGGGGGCCCCACGTGGGACAACCTGATCACTTTGTAGTCCCCCAGCGCTTAGAACAGTGCTTTGCACATAGTAGGCGCTTAACAAATGCCAACATTATTATCCCCATTTTACAGATGAGGGAACTGAGGCCCAGAGAAGTGAAGTGACTTGCCCAAAGTCACACAGCTGACAGTTGGCGGAGCCGGGATTTCAACCCACGACCTCTGACTCCAAAGCCCCGGCTCTTTCCACTGAGCCACACTGCTACAGGTCATCAGGTTATTCCACAGGGGGCTCACAGTATTAATCCCCATTTTACAGATGAGGTAACTGAGGCACAGAGAAGTGAAGTGATTTGCCCAAAGTCACACAGCTGGTAAGCAGCAGAGCCGGGATTAGAACCCACGACCTGTGACTCCCAAGCCTGGGCTCTTTCCACTAAGCCATGCTGCTTCTCTGCTATTATTGTTATTATTGTTATTACTATTCTAGAAAATTAGGAGACGCTATGCTATTATTATTATTATTGTTATTACTATTCTAGAAAATTAGGAGACGCTCATCGAAAAGTTGACCTAGGAAGGAACGGGAATTGGCAGATTCTCTTGTCACGCATCATCATTAATCGTATTTATTGAGCGCTTACTATGTGCAGAGCACTGTACTAAGCGCTTGGGAAGTACAAATTGGCAACATATAGAGACAGTCCCTACCCAACAGTGGGCTCACAGTCTAAAACTTGCATCACTGCAAGTTGATGGTGGTCATTTGTGGTTGGTTTTTTTTTTTTGTCTTTTGGTGTTTCTCAGTCTCCACATAATCAATCAATCAATCAATCAATCGTATTTATTGAGCGCTTACTATGTGCAGAGCACTGTACTAAGCGCTTGGGAAGTACAAAATGGCAACACATAGAGACAGTCCCTACCCAACAGTGGGCTCACAGTCTAAAAGGGGGAGACAGAGAACAGAACCAAACATACCAACAAAATAAAATAAATAGGATAGAAATGTACAAGTAAAATAAATAAATAAATAAATAAATAGAGTAATAAATATGTACAACCACATATACATATATACAGGTGCTGTGGGGAAGGGAAGGAGGTAAGATGGGGGGATGGAGAGGGGGACGAGGGGGAGAGGAAGGAAGGGGCTCAGTCTGGGAAGGCCTCCTGGAGGAGGTGAGCTCTCAGCAGGGCCTTGAAGGGAGGAAGAGAGCTAGCTTGGCGGAGGGGCAGAGGGAGGGCATTCCAGGCCCGGGGGATGACGTGGGCCGGGGGTCGACGGCGGGACAGGCGAGAACGAGGTACGGTGAGGAGATTAGCGGTGGAGGAGCGGAGGTTGCGGGCTGGGCAGTAGAAGGAGAGAAGGGAGGTGAGGTAGGAGGGGGCCAGGGGATGGAGAGCCTTGAAGCCCAGGGTGAGGAGTTTCTGCCTGATGCGCAGATTGATTGGTAGCCACTGGAGATTTTTGAGGAGGGGAGTAATATGCCCAAAGCGTTTCTGGACAAAGATAATCCGGGCAGCAGCGTGAAGTATGGATTGAAGTGGAGAGAGACACGAGGATGGGAGATCAGAGAGAAGGCTGGTGCAGTAGTCCAGACGGGATAGGATGAGAGCTTGAATGAGCAGGGTAGCGGTTTGGATGGAGAGGAAAGGGCGGATCTTGGCAATGTTGCGGAGCTGAGACCGGCAGGTTTTGGTGACGGCTTGGATGTGAGGGGTGAATGAGAGACCGGAGTCGAGGATGACACCAAGGTTGCGGGCTTGTGAGACGGGAAGGATGGTAGTGCCGTCAACAGAGATGGGAAAGTCAGGGAGAGGACAAGGTTTGGGAGGGAAGACAAGGAGCTCAGTCTTCGACATGTTGAGCTTTAGGTGGCGGGCGGACATCCAGATGGAGATGTCCTGAAGGCAGGAGGAGATGCGAGCCTGGAGGGAAGGGGAGAGAGCAGGGGCAGAGATGTAGATCTGGGTGTCATCAGCGTAGAGATGATAGTTGAAGCCGTGGGAGCGAATGAGGTCACCAAGGGAGTGAGTGTAGATTGAGAACAGAAGGGGACCAAGCACTGAACCTTGGGGAACCCCCACAGTAAGAGGATGGGAGGGGGAGGAGGAGCCTGCAAAAGAGACTGAGAAAGAACGACATAATGGCGTTTTGGAGGTTAGACCAACTTCAGGAAAGGTTACAGGGTGTTCTCTTTGGGCATTACACAATGGCTGCTTACTCTACTAGTGCTCCTCTAATCAATTCAAGCAGGGAGATGTTGGGTTCCCTAAGCCATAGGACAGACATTCAATCATGTGAATGCAAACAGATCCAGAGGAGAATTAATAATTAATTACGCCGTGTTTAGGCACAACTTGGACGATTAAATAATTTAGAATATCCAAAGCAAACTTGGTTCTGGGTGGAGAACAAAAAAAGTCTTTCTTCAGCTTCGGAAAACAGGCGTACTAAGCGTCTCCACCAACTTTGTTATATCGCTATTTTCCGAAGTGCTTAGCGCAGCGGTCTGCACATAGTAAACACGCAATGAATCTGATTGGACTGTGACTTTTAGACTGTGAGCCCACTGTTGGGTAGGGACTGTCTCTATATGTTGCCAACTTGTACTTCCCAAGCGCTTAGTACAGTGCTCTGCACACAGCGCTCAATAAATATGATTGATTGATTGATTGGGCGTTCAGAAGACCACTTTTGTTTCCATAGAGCCATTCCGCTGTGCCAGTTTCACAGAACTGGATTTGGATGGCTAGTTTCTTAATTTTTGCGGAACTCTTTGGTGATTGTAAGTTTTCTTTGTATCGCAGTATAGTAAAGAAGTGGCCCTCTCCCCCACACAGCTATTTTTTTTTGCAAAGCTCCTACTACATGCCAAACACTGTAGTAAGCACTGGGATAGATACAAGATACTCAGGTTGGACACAGTCTCTGTCTTACTGGAGGCTCACAGCCGAAGCAGGTGGGAGTAGAAGGGATTTTATTTGTGTTTTACAGATGAAGCCGAGAGAATAATAATAATAATGTTGGCATTTGTTAAGCGCTTACTATGTGCAAAGCATCATCATCATCATCAATCATATTTATTGAGCGCTTACTATGTGCAGAGCACTGTACTAAGCACTTGGGAAGTACGAATTGGCAACATAGCACTGTTCTAAGCACTGTGGGGGAGGTACAAAGTGATCAGGTTGTCCCACGTGGGGCTCACAGTCTTAATCCCCATTTCACAGATGAGGTAACTGAGGTTCAGAGAAGTTAAGTGACTTGCCCAAGGTCACACAGCAGACATGTGGCGGAGCCCGTGCTCTTTCCACTGAGCCACGCTGCTTCTCACTGAGCCATGCTGCTTCAGATGAGGTAACTGAGGTTCAGAGAAGTGAAGTCACTTGCCAAAGGTCACACAGAACGCATCCAGTGGAATTGGGAATAGAACCCAGGTGCTCCCAAGCCTTGGCTTGTTCCACTAGGCCACACTGCTTCTTATAATTATGGTATTTGTTAAGTGCTTACTATGTGCCAGGCACTGTACTAAGCGCTGGGGTGGACACCAGCAAATCAGGTTGGACCCAGTCCTTGTCCCATGGGGTGCTTACAGTCTCGTCCCCCTCTCCATCCCCCCCATCTTACCTCCTTCCCTTCCCCACAGCACCTGTATATATGTATATATGTTTGTACATATTTATTACTCTATTTATTTATTTTGCTTGTACCTATCTATTCTATTTATTTTATTTTGTTAGTATGTTTGGTTTTGTTCTCTGTCTCCCCCTTCTAGACTGTGAGCCCACTGTTGGGTAGGGACTGTCTCTATATGTTGCCAGCTTGTACTTCCCAAGCACTTAGTACAGTGCTCTGCACACAGTAAGCGCTCAGTAAATACGATTGATTGATTGATTGATTGATTTTACAGATGAGGGAATTTAGGCACAGAGGAAGTGAAGTGATTTGCCCAAAGTCACACGGCAGGCGAGGAGTGGACACAGGATTAGAACCCATGACCCTCTGAAACCCCAAGCCTGTGCTCTAGCCACTGAGCCACGCTGCTTCTCCATTTCATCTACATGTGGGAAGCAGCATGGCTTAGTGGAAAGAGCACGGGCTTGGGGGTCAGAGGTCGTGGGTTCTAATCCCGGCTCCACCACCTGTGTGCTGTGTGACTTTGGGCAAGTCACTTAACTTCTCTGTGCCTCAGTTACCTCATCTGTAACATGGGGATAAAGATTGTGAGTCCCACGTGGGACAACCTGATAACCTTTTATCTATCCCAGAGCTTAGAACAGTGCTTGGCACATAGTTAGCACTTAACAAATACCATCATTATTATTATTATTATTGTTATCATTTCATGTTTGGGTGTGCAGGGTACAGTGGTATCACTAGCCAGTTAGTACTTTAGAATCCAGGCTCCAGTCCTAATGATAATTAATAATGATTATGCTATTCATTCATTCAATAGTTTTTATTGAGGGCTTACTGTGTGCAGAGCACTGTACTAAGCGCTTGGGAAATACAAGCTGGCATTCATTCATTCAATCGTATTCATTGAGCGCTTACTGTTTGCAGAGCACTGTACTAAGTGCTTGGGAAGTACAAGTTGGCAACATATAGAGACGGTCCCTACCCAACAGGTTAAGTGCTTACTATGTGCCAAGCACCGTTCTAAGCGCTGGAGTAGATATAAATTAATCAGGTTGGGCGGAGTCCCTGTCCCATGTGGGCTCACACTCTTAAGCCCCATTTTACAGATGAGGGAACTGAGGCCTAGAGAAGTTCATTCATTCATTCAATCATATTTATTGAGTGCTTACTGTGTGCAGAGCACTGTACTAAGCACTTGGGAAGTACAAGTTGGCAACATATAGAGACAGTCCCTACCCAACAGCGGGCTCACAGTCTAGAAGGGGGAGACAGACAACAAAACAAAGCATATTAACAAAATAAAATAAATAGAATAGTAAATATGTACAAGTAAAATAAATAGAGTAATAAATCTGTACAAACATATATACAGGTGCTGTGGGGAGGGGAAGGAGGTAGGGCGGGGGGGGATGGGGAAGGGGAGAGGAAGGGGGGGCTTAGTCTGGGAAGGCCTCTGGAGGAGGTGAGCTCTCAGTAGGGCTTTGAAGGAAGGAAGAGAACTAGCTTGGCGGATGCGTGGAGGGAGGGTATTCCAGGCCTGGGGGAGGACGTGGGCCGGGGGTCGACGGCAGGATAGGAAAGAACAAGGCACAGTGAGGAGGTGAGTGGCAGAGGAGCGGAGGGTGCGGGCTGGGCTGTAGAAGGAGAGAATGGAGGTGAGGTAGGAGGTGGTGAGGTGATGGACAGCCTTGAAGCCGAGAGTGAGGAGTTTTTACCTGATGCGTAGGTTGATTGGTAGCCACTGGAGATTTTGGAGGAGGGGAGTAACATGCCCAGAGCATTTCTGCACAAAAATGATCCGGGCAGCATCATGAAGTATAGAATGAAGTGGGGAGAGACAGGAGGATGGGAGATCAGAGAGGAGGCTGATGCAGTAATCCAGTTGGGATAGGATGAGAGATTGAACCAGTAGGGTAGCAGTTTCGATGGAGAGGAAAGGGCGAATCTCTGCGATGTTGCGGAGGTGAGACCGGCAGGTTTTGGTGATGGATTGGATGTGTGCTTGGAAAGCAGAAAGAAAGACGTCATATAAAGTAATAATTGGTGCTTGGCTGGGCCACTTATCTTGCTGTAGTTTTTTTTTTTAATGGTATTTGTTCAGCACTTACTAAATGCCAGGCACTGTACTAAGCACTGGTATAGATACAAGTTAATCAGGTTGGACACAGCCCCGTCCCATAAAGGGCTCACAGTTTTAATCCCCATTTTACAGATGATGTAACTGAGGCACAGAAAAGTGAAGTGACTTACCCGTGGTCACACAGCCGATGTGAGGCGGCGCCAGGATGAGTCAACCTAGCATAGTAAGCGCCAGCCTGTTGGAGGCTGTCTTTGTCCAACAATTTAATCTTTGTAATTGATTGCCTTGCAAAATCAGAAATTTATTCTAGGTCAGACAATAAACTATTAATCACTCAGACGGTCTGGAATTTGCGTTTCGGGGTAGAACATTAGAAAATGAAAGGGCAGGTTTTCAAATGTCAAAAGTGATAGGCTTCAAGCGTGGTCCTAGTTAAGAGAAGCAGTGTGGCTTAGTGGAAAGAGCCCGGGCTTGGGAGCCAGAGGTCATGGGTTCTAACCCCGGCTCTACCACTTGTCAGCTGTGTGACTTTGGGCAAGTCACTTCACTTCTGTGGGCCTCAGTTTACCTCATCTGTAAAATGGGGACCAAGACTGTGAGCCCCACGTGGGACAACCTAATCACCTTGTATAACCCTGAGCGCTTAGAACAGTGCTTCGCACATAATTAGTGGTTAACAAATGCCACCATCATCATCATCATCAACTATCTGTAACAACGAACTGGAGTAAAACTTAGCATGCAAGGTAAGATTTAGGCCGGACAAGAGTGTCGTTTGAAAAAGCTGAGGCCAGATGCATTACCATTCATTGATCCAGCTCTCCAATCCATCAGCGGGACTAATTATTCCTAATTCCTCCCAGGCAGGTGGGGAAGATAAATGAGATGCTGCAGGGAATGTTTTGAGTTTCTGCGTAGAATTCCTCTGGGCACCTCTGGGTGATTCTCTCTGGGGAAGATGGAGATCGTGTTATGTCAGCTGCTTCTCCGTCGCTTTTGATTTTATCCTTGCCACTGTGGAGGAGGTGAGACATCTCCATCTGACATATCCGGACCTTGATTATCATCACAGAATCACGTTTCCTTCCACAAGAAGCAGCGTGGCTCAGTGGAAAGAGCCCAGGCTTGGGAGTCAGAGGTCATGGGTTCTAATCCTGGCTCCTCCACTTGTTAGTTATGTGACTTTGGGCAAGTCACTCCACTTCTCTGGGCCTCAGTTACTTCATCTGTAAATGGGGAGCCCCACGTGGGACAACCTGATTACCTTGCATCTATCCCAGTGCTTAGAACAGTGCTTGGCACATAGCGCTTAACAAATACCATCATTATTATTATCATTATTATGTAAATGGAGATCTCCTATCTGCTGTGGGTAGTGGATTCATTAGTCGAGCAGTCATATTTATTGAATGCTTACCATGTGCAGAGCACCGTAGTAAGGGCTTTGGAGAGCAATAATAATAATAATGATAATAATAATAGTATTTGTTAAGTGCTTACTATGTTCATTCATTCATTCGATTGTATTTATTGAGCACTTACTGTGTGCAGAGCTCTGTACTAAGTGCTTGGGAAGTACAATTCGGCAACAGATAGAGACAATTCCTACCCAACAACGGGCTATGTGCCAAGCACTGTTCTAAGCACCGGGGTGGATATAAGCAAATCGGGCTGTCCCGTGTGGGGCTCATGGTCTTAATCCCCATTTTACAGATGAGGGAGCTGAGGCACAGAGACGTTAAGTGACTTGCCCAAAGTCACGAAGCAGACAAGTGGCGGAGCCAGGATTAGAGCACATGACCTCTGACTCCCAAGCCCGTGCTCTTTCCACTAAGCCATGCTGCTTCTCGATATTCATTCACTCATTTCAGTTGCATTTATTGAGCTCTTACTGTGTGAAGAGCACTGTCCTAAGCACTTGGAAAATACAATTCAGCAACAAATAGACAATCCCTGCCCACAACGGACTCACAGTCTAGAATGGGGGAGATGGACATTAAAACAAGTCAACAGGCATCAATAGCATCAATATAAATAAGTAGAATTATAGATGAATGCACATCATTAAGATAAATAGAATTATAAATATGTACATATATACACAAGTGCTGTTGGGTTGGAGGGGGGTAGAGCAAAGGGAGTGAGTGGGGGCGATGGGGAGGGGAGGGAGAGCAGAGGAAAAGGGGGGCTTACTCGATATAACAATATAGCAGACACATTCCCTGCCCACAATGAGCTTAAGGTCTAAAGTCATTAATAATAATAATAATAATAATGGTATTTGTTAAGTGCTTACTATGTGCCATGAACTGTTATAAGCACTGGGGGAGATACAGGGTAATCAAGTTGTCCTCATGATGATGATGATGATGGCATTTGTTAAGCGCTTACTATGTGCAAAGCACTGTTCTAAGCACTGGGGAGGTTACAAGGTGATCAGGTTGCCCCTCATGGGGCTCACAGTCTTCATCCCCATTTTACAGATGAGGGAACTGAGGCGTAGAGAAGTGAAGTGACTTGCCCAAAGTCACACAGCTGACAACTGGCAGAGCCGGAATTTGAACCGATGACCTCTGACTCCAAAGCCCGGGCTCTTTCCACTGAGCCACGCTGCCTCTCATGGGGCTCTCAGTCTTAAGCCCCATTTTACAGATGAGGTAACTGAGGCCCAGAAAAGTGAAGTGACTTGCCCAAGGCCACACAGCAGACAAGTGACAGAGCTGAGATTAGAACCCACAATGTCTGATTCCCAAGCCCGCACTCTTTCAATTAACCCGCGCTGCTTCTCTACAAGACTAATAATAATGATGGTATTTGTTAAGTGCTTACTATGTGCAAAGCACTGTTCTAAGCTCTGGGGAGATACAAGGTGATACGGTTGTCCCACCTGGGGCTCACAATCTTAATCCCCATTTTGCATCTGAGGTAACTGAGGCACAGAGAAGTTAAGTGATTTGCCCAAAGTCACACAGCCGATGAGCGGCAGAGCTGGGATTAGAACCCATGACCACTGACTCCCAAGCCTGGGCTCTTTCCACTGAGCCAAGCTGCTTCTCTAATAGGCAAAGGAGCTACATGTACAGTGCTCCACAAAGAATAAGTGCTCAATAAATTCCACTGATGATGTATAAAACCTGCATTCTGTTTTTTTTTAATTGATGAGAAATGTAGGATAAAGGCATATTCCCCATTTTACACCCTTAGATCCATTCCCTTTGAAATATTTTCCTCTCACGGCAATACTTAGTTTTCCGGTGAGGAATTCCAATTTCTCACAATGTGGGACCTCAGAAGTGATAGTATATAGGACACAATGCTCAACAATTAATGTGATTATATCCACTGCTCATAACCATTAATGACAATTAGGGCCTAGAGAAGGGCAGTGACAGTAAAATGGGGATTAAGACTTTGAGCTCCATATGGGATATTACTGTATCCAACCCGATTTGCTTTTATCTACCCCAGAGCATAGTACAGTGCCTGGAACATAATAGGCACTTAATAAATACCACAGTTCTTATGGTTCTTCTTATCATGTTCCCTGCCCACAAGGAGCTTATATTTTTACAACTTAATTTGTACTGGGAAAGTGACTGATTTCTCCCCTCTCCCAGTCTCTCACATAAAAAAAAAAAAAACCCAAACATTTCCCCAGTGTAAAATTCAAAACTGATTAGGGGAAAATAAAAGTGTTTGGAAGAATAATAATAATGATGGCATTTGTTAAGCACTTACTATGTGCAAAGCACTGTTCTAAGCACTGGGGAGGTTACAAGGTGATCAGGTTGTCTCACGGGGGGCTCACAGTCTTAATCCCCATTTTACAGATGAGGTAACCGAGGCACAGAGAAGTTAAGTGACTTGCCCAAAATCACACAGCTAAGTGGCAGAGCTGGGATTTGAACCCATGATGGTATTTATTAAGCACTTACTATGTTCCAGGCACTGTTCTAAGCACAGAATTGCTTAGAACAGTGCGATAGCTACAAAATAATCCAGTTGGACGCAGTCCCTGACCCACATAGGGTTCACAGTCTAAATCTCCATTTTACAGATGATGGAACCCAAGGCACAGAGAAGTTAAGTGAATTGCTCAAGGTCACACAGCAGATGAGTGGAAGGGTGGAGATTTAGACCCTTCTGACTCCGAGGCCCGTGTTCCATCCACTAAGCCAACAGGCCTGGGAATCAGAGGACCTGGAGTCTTATCCCGGGTCCACTATTTATTGGCTGCATCGCCTTGGGCAAGATTTTTTTTATGACATTTATTAAGCGCCTACTATGTGCAAAGCACTGTTTTAGGCACTGGGGAGGTTACAAGGTGATCAGGTTGTCCCACGGAGGAGGGGCTCACAGTCTTAATCCCCATTTTACAGAAGAGGTACTCGAGGCACAGAGAAGTGAAGTGATTTGCCCAAAGTCACCCAGCTGACAAGTGACCGAGCCGGGATTGGAACCCATGACCTCTGTCTCCAAAGCCCGTGCTCTTTCCGCTGAGCCATGCTGCTTCTATACCTTCTTCCAGCCCATAGGCTCCTTGTGGACAGAGAATGTGTCCATCCATTATGTTATATTTTACTCTCCCAAGTGCTCACTATAGTGCTCTGCATGCAGTAAGTCCTCAGTAAATATGATTGAATGATCTATTATCCGTGCCTCTGTTTCATCATCTGTAAAATGGGTATGAAATACCTGTTCTTTCTCTCCCTTAGACTGCGAGCCCTGTGTGGGACAGGGCTGTGTCCAACCTGATTAATTTCTATCTACCTCAGTGAATAATACAGTGCTTGAAGAGTAGTCATTGTTTAATAAATACCACAATTATCATTATTATTGCTATTAATAAGAATTCCCATCCTTCTGAGGCAAAGTTCTGCAAAGCCAGATAGACGTGCTTTTTTTTTCTCAGCCTTAATAATGATTATGGTATTTGTTAAGTGCTTACTATGTGTTAGCGCTTAGTACAGTGCTCTGTACACAGAAAGCCCTCAATAAATATGATTGAATGCTAGGCACTATACTGAGCGCTGGAGTGGATACAAGCAAATCAAGTTGGACACAGTCCTTTTCCCACACGGGGCTCACAGTCTCAATCCCCATTTTACAGATGAGGGAACTGAGGCCCAGAGAAGTGAAGTGACTTGCCCAAGGTCACACAGCAGACAAGTGGCAGAACAGGGATTAGAACTCATGACCTTCTGAAACTCAGACCCGAGCTCTATCGGCTACACCACGCTGCTTCTAGACTGCTTCTACATTGCCAAGATCCGCCCTTTCCTCTCCATCCAAACTGCTACCCTGCTCATTCAAGCTCTCATCCTATCCTGTCTGGACTACTGCATCAGCCTTCTCTCTGATCTCCCATCCTCGTGTCTCTCTCCACTTCAATCCATACTTCTTGCTGCTGCCCAGATTATCTTTGTCCAGAAACGCTCTGGGCATATCACTCCCCTCCTCAAAAACCTCCAGTGGCTACCAATCAATCTGAGCATCAGGCAGAAACTCCTCACCCTCGGCTTCAAGGCTGTCCATCACCTCGCCCCCTCCTACCTCACCTCCCTTCTCTCTTTCTACTGCCCAGCCTGCACCCTCCACTCTTCCGCCGTTAATCTCCTCACCATACCTCGTTCTCGCCTGTCCCGCCATTGACCCCCGGCCCACGTCATCCCCCGGGACTGGAATGCCCTCCCTCCCACCATCCGCCAAGCTAGCTCTCTTCCTCCCTTCAAGGCCCTGCTGAGAGCTCACCTCCTCCAGGAGGCCTTCCCAGACTGAGCCCCTTCCTTCCTCTCCCCCTCGTCCCCCCTCCATCCCCCCATCTTACCTCCTTCCCTTCCGCACAGCACCTGTATATATGTATATATGGTTGTACATATTTATTACTCTATTTATTTATTTTACTTGTACATATCTATCCTATTTTATTTTGTTGGTATGTTTGGTTTTGTTCTCTGTCTCCCCCTTTTAGACTGTGAGCCCACTGTTGGGTAGGGACTGCCTCTATGAGTTGCCAATTTGTACTTCCCAAGCGCTTAGTACAGTGCTCTGCACATAGTAAGCGCTCAATAAATATGATTGATGATGATGATGATGATGATGTGAGCCCTTTGTTGGGTAGGGACCATCTCTCTATGTTGCCGATTTGTACTTCCCAAACACTTAGTACAGTGCTCCTCAAACATTAAGTGCTCAAGTCTTCTGCCACTTGTCAGCTGGGCGACCTTAAGCAAGTCCCTTAACTTCTCTGTGCCTTAATTACCTCACCTGTAAAATGGAGATTGAGACTGTGAGCCCCATGTGCAAGCACTTAGTACAGTGCTCTGCACACAGTAAGGGCTCAATAAATACGATTGAATGAATCCCCTCCCCCTCATCCCCCTCTCCATCCCCCCCATCTTACCTCCTTCCCTTCCCCACAGCACCTGTATATATGTACATATGTTTGTTTGTACATATTTGTTACTCTATTTATTTATTTTACTTGTACATATCTATTCTATTTATTTTATTTGTTAGTATGTTTGGTTTTGTTCTCTGTCTCCCCCTTTTAGACTGTGAGCCCACTGTTAGGTAGGGACTGTCTCTATATGTTGCCAACTTGTACTTCCCAAGCGCTTAGTACAGTGCTCTGCACACAGTAAGCACTCGATAAATATGATTGATGATGATGATGATAAATACGATTGATTGAATGAATGAATGAATGACTGTGAGCCCATTGATGGGTAGGGACTGGCTCTCTATGTTGCCGATTTGTACTTTTCAAGGGCTTAGTGCAGGGCCCTGCACACAGTAAGTGCTCAATAAATATGATTGAATGAATGAATGAATGCTTCACTATCAATGTACAGTCAGTATGTTTCCCATATGGTCCCCCTTGATTTTTTTAATGTCCTTGTTAGGGCGTTATTAGATCAGGGGACACTAATCGAAAATTTGACCCTGGAAGGAACAGGCCTATGTTCTCTCCACTACACCATGCTGCTTACTGAGAACAAGTATCTGCCAACTCTGTCATATTATTGTGCTCTCCCAAGTGCTTAGTACATGCTTAATACAGGCAGAGAAGCAGCGTGGCTCAGTGGGAAAGAGCACGGGCTTTGGAGTCGAAGGTCATGGGTTCAGTTCCCGGCTCTGCCACTTGTCAGCTGTGTGACTTTGGGCAAGTCACTTCACTTCTCTGTGCCTCAGTTTCCTCATCTGTAAAATGGGGATGAAGACTGTGAGCCTCACGTGGGACAACCTCATCACCTTGTATCCCCCCAGCGCTTAGAACAGTGCTTTGCACATAGTAAGCGCTTAATAAATGCCATCATTATTATGCATTTATTCAATCAAAGGCATTTACTGTGTATGTGGAACACCTTACTAAGAGCTTGGGAGGGAACAATAGGACAACCAACTGACACATTCCCTGCCTATAGAGAGTCAGTGCTCTGAACGTAGTAAACACTCAGTATGATTGATCGATGTAAGGGGCGGTGAGATCTCTTTGTTCCCTTTAGTTTTGATTTACTGAGCAGCCCGGATTACCTAACCAAATATCCAGGATACACCAGCTGGATGGAGGGGCCCAATCACAGGGGAGTCATCAGTAATGCAAAGTTAATCCCAAGGAATTTCCTGAATTGTAACTCACAGAAATCAGCCCTGGGATTGGTCGTAACCAACCCGGTGCTTAGTACAGTGCCTGACACATAATAATAATGATAATAATAATAATAATAATAATGATAATAATAATAATAATAATAATTATAGACATTTGAGCCCACTGTTGGGTAGGGACTGTCTCTATATGTTGCCAACTTGTACTTCCCAAGCGCTTAGTACAGTGTTCTGCACACAGTAAGCGCTGAATAAATATGATTGATTGATTGATTTATTAAGTGCTCACTATACGCAAAACACTGTTTTAAGCCCTGGGGAGGTTACAGGGTGATCAGGTTGTCCCATGGAGGGCTCACAGTCTTAATCCCCATTTAACAGATGAGGTCACTGAGGCATAGAGAAGTTAAGTGATTTGCCCAAAGTCACATAGCTGACAATTGGTGGAGCCGGGATTTGAACCCACATCCTCTGACTCCAAAGCCCGTGCTCTTTCCACTGAGCCATGCTGCTCCTCTACATATAGTAAGCACTTAATAATAATGATAATACTAATAACTATGGAAATTGTTAAGCACTTACTCTGTGCCAAGCTCCGGGGTAGATACAAAATAAAGTGGTCCCACGTGGGGCTCCCTGTCTTAATCCCCATTTTACAGATGAGGTAACTGAGGCCCAGAGAAGTGAAGTGACTTGCCCAAGGTCATATAGCAGACAAGTGGCGGAGCTGGGATTAGAACCCATGACCTCTGACTCCCAAACCCATGCTCTTGCCAATAATAATAATAATAATAATAATAATAACAATAATAATAATGGCATTGGTTAAGCCCTTACTATGTGCAAAGCACTGTTCTAAGCACTAAGCCACACTGCTTCTCAAATACCGTACCATGCTGCTTAACAAATACCATAGTTATTATTATCATCATTATTATTATTATTATTATTTTCTCTAATATCTGGAGCAGGGTGGCCTAGTGTAAAGACAAAGGCTTTGGAGTCAGAGGACTTCGGTTCTAATCTCAGCTCCTCCTGTAGTTTGCTAAGTGACACTGGGCAAATCATTTAATAATGAAAATAATAACAATGATTGTGGTATTTGTTAAGTGCTTTCTACGTGCCAGACACTATACAAAGCCCTGGGGTAGATAAAAGATAATCAGGTTGGACATAGTCCCACATGGGTCTCACAGCCTTAATCTTTGTCTTAGTGAAGCAGCAAGACATGGGACAAACTGATGACCTTGTATCTACCCCAGTGCTTAGAGCAGCACTTGGCTCATAGTAAGCGCTTAACAAATACCATTATTATTATTATTAATCTCCATTTTATAGATTAATTCATTCATTCAATCGTATTTATTGTGTCCTTACTGTGTGCAGAGCACTGTACTAAGCACTTGGAAAGTACAATACAGCAATTAAGAGAGACAATCCCTGGCCAGAGTGGGCTTGTGTCTACAGGGGGGAAACAGACATCAAAGCAAGTTATCAGGCATCAGTATAAATAAAGAGAATTATAGCTATATACATATATGCATAAGTGCTGTGGGGCAGGGGCTGGGGGGAAGAGCAAAGGGATTGAGTCGAGGTGAGGAGGAAGGGAGGGGAGCTGAGATGAGATTACAGTCACAGAGAAGTTAAATGGTAATTGTTAAGCACTTACTATGTGCTAGGCACTTTACTGAGTCCTGAGCAAATTGGGTTGGACACAGTCCCTGTCCCACATTGGACATAGACTGTGAGCCCACTGTTGGGTAGGGACTGTCTCTATATGTTGCCAATTTGTACTTCCCAAGCGCTTAGTACAGTGCTCTGCACACAGTAAGCGCTCAATAAATACGATTGATGATGATGATGATGACTCCCTGTCTCATTTCCCATTTACAGAGAAGGTAACTGAGACACAGCGAAGTTAAGTGACTTACCCAAGGTCAAACAACAGAGAAGTGGCAGAGGTGGAATTAGAACCCATGACGTTCTGATTCCCAGGCCCGGGCTCTATCCACTATGCCGAGTACTGTCCTGAACTATTTCACTAAGAATATTGGAAGCTAGAGTTTTTTTTTTTTAATGGCATGTATTAAGCGCTTACTACGTTCAAGGCACTGTTCTAAGCAGTGGAGAGGATACAAGGTGATCAGATTGTTCCACATGGGGCTCATAGTCTTAATCCCCATTTTGCAGATGAGGTAACTGAGGCACAGAGAAGTTAAGTGACATGCCCAAAGTCACACAGCTGACAATTGGCAGAGCCAGGATTTGAACCCATGACCTCTGACTCCCTTCTACTCTGCTCTGTTCCAAGCCTTTTGAGTTTCAGTTTGATCAACAGAGTTTTAAAAAAGAGATGAAACTGGAGAGGATATGAAGAAAGGAGGCCAAAGAAAGTGATTAAAAAGATGGAAAATAGTTCCTGTGAGGAAAAATGAAAGGAATCGGGCTTGTTTAGCCTGGAGAAGTAGTTAATGAATATCTTAATAACTATCTTCAAGGATATGAAGAGAGAGGATGCTCAATAGCGTTCTCTGTGTCCACTGAGAACTAAAAGAGAGGAAGTGGATTTGGTTAGGAGCAGCAGAGGTTTTGAGCAGATCATAAGAAATAAGTTCTTATCTCTAAGGGTACAAACTATTTGCATAGTCTAATGAGGGGAAATTTTTAAACTCTGTCCCTGAACCTCCTTAAGAAAAGAATAATAACTGCAGCATTTGTCAAGTGCTTAGAATGTACCAAGCACTGTACTCAGAACTGGGGAAAATATAAGAGAATCAGTTTGGACACGGTCTCAGTCGTAATTAGAACTCAGGTTCTCTGACTCTTGAATCCTTAAACTCCACAACAAAACTGTGATCGAGATACATGTCTATCTACTCTATTACATTCATTCAATCGTACTTATTGAGTGCTTAGTGTGTGCAGAGCACTGTACTAAGTGCTCATCTACCAAGGGCTTGGTATAGTGCTCTTCACCCAGGAAGAACTTAATAAACTTAATAAGAACTTAAGAACTGCCCCTGCTCTCTCTCCCTCCCTCTAGGCTCGTATCTCCTCCTGCCTTCAGGGCATCTCCATCTGGATGTCTGCCCGCCATCTAAAACTCAATATGTCCAAGACTGAACTCCCTGTCTTCCCTCCCAAACCCTGCCCTCTCCCCGACTTTCCTATCACCGTTGACAGCACTACCATCCTTCCCGTCTCACAAGCCCACAGCCTTGGTGTCATCCTCTACTCTGCTCTCTTGTTCACCCCTCACATCCAATCCATCACCAAAACCTGCCGGTCTCACCTCTGCAACATCACCGAGATCCGCCCTTTCCTCTCCATCCAAACCGCTACCCTGCTGCTTCAATCTCTCATCCTATCCCGACTGGATTACTGTATCGGCCTCCTCTCCGATCTCCCATCCTCCTGACTCTCCCCACTTCAATCTGTACTTCACGCTGCTGCCCGGATCGTCTTTGTGCAGAAACGCTCTGGGCATATTGCTCCCCTCCTCAAAAATCTCCAGTGGTTACCAGTCGACCTACACATCAGGCAAAAACTCCTCTCTCTCGGCTTCAAGGCTGTCCATCACCTCGCCCCCTCCTACCTCACCTCCCTTCTCTCCTTCTCCAGCCCAGCCCACACTCTCCGCTCCTCTGCTGCTAACCTCCTCACTGTACCTCGTTCTTGCCTGTCCCGGCATCAACCCCCGGCCCATGTCCTCCCCCTGGCCTGGAATGCCCTCCCTCCGCACATCCACCAAGCTAGCTCTCTTCCTCCCTTCAAAGCCCTACTGAGAGCTCATCTCCTCCAGGAGACCTTCCCAGACTGAGCCCCCTCCTTCCTCTCCCCCTCCTCCCCCTCCCCATCCCCCCGCCTTACCTCCTTCCCCTCCCCACAGCACCTGTATATATGTACATATGTTTGTACATATTTATTACTCTATTTTACATGTACATATTTATTCTATTTATTTTATTTTGTTAATATGTTTTGTTTTGTTTTCTGTCTCCCCCTTCTAGACTGTGAGCCCATTGTTGGGTAGGAATTGTCTCTATCTGTTGCCAAACTGTACTTTCCAAGTGCTTAGTACAGTGCTCTGCACACAGTAAGCGCTCAAAAAATACGATTGAATGAATAAATGCCTAATACATAACATGGATTGATTGCCTGATTATACTATCATCTTCCTGTGTGTTGTCAAGTCCACCCCAGTCCTGACAATTAGTTTCTTGCCCCTCCACTCTCTTGCCGCAATTATCAATCCACACTTTTCACCTGCTATTCCTCAACTTTCTTTTTTCATTCCTCCCAAATTAAGTAGTATTTAACTTTTGTTTCTCTGACCCCATTCCCTAGCTCATGCTGTTCTACCCCATAGACTGTAATTCCATTGTGGGCAGGGAAAGTGTCTGCTTATTGTTGTATTTTACTCTCCCTAGAGCTTAGTACAGTGTTCTGCACACAGTCAGTGCTCAACAAATAAGGCTGACTGACTGAATGAATGGAATGGCCTCTCTTCTCCTATCTGACTTATATGACAGGGATTTTACTGTGGACAAGAGATTGAGCACAAGCAATTCAGACAGTTTTAAAGTGGGTCCTTACTGTTGTCCTCTGATCGGCTTATTGTTCTGTTTGATGGACGGCTCCTTAAGGGTCTTGTCAGACTTGCATTTCCCCTCTTTGATCCCATCACTGGTCTTAGGTTTAGAGAAGCAGTGTGGTTTAGTGTCAAGAGCCTGGATTTGGGAGTCCAGACGTCGTGGGTTCTAATCCGGACTCCACCACTTGTCAGCTTTATGACTTTGGGCAAGTCATTTAACTTCTCTGGGCCTCAGTTACCTCATCTGTAAAATGGGGATCAAGGCTGTGAGCCCCAAGTGGGACAACCTGATAGCCTTGTATCTATCCCAATGCTTGGAACAATACTTAGCACATAGTGCTTAACAAATACCATCATTATTATTCCTGGATTCCCAGCGCTTGCTCTAAATCAGGATGGGAGGCAGGAAGGGGAAAATGGGAAAAGGAAAATAGTGTGGCGTAGTGGATAGATCAGGGGCCTGGGCATCAGAAAGACCTGGTTCTCATCCCAGGACTGCCACTTGTCTTCTGTGTGACTCTGGGCAAGTCACTTTGCTTCCTTTGCCTCAGTTACCTCATCTGTAAAACGGGAATGAAGACGTGAAGACTGAGAGCCCTATTTAGGACATGCTTGGGAGAGAAAAATGCAACAATAAACAGACACCTTCCCTGCCCAAAGTGAGCTTCATGAGTGAGGGAATGGGGGGAAAAGCAATGAGAGCGAAATATCACTTGATTTGGGAGGAATGAAAAGAGAATGTTGAGGAATATTCTTTCTCAGTCTCTTTTGCAGGCTCCTCCTCCCCCTCCCATCCTCTTACTGTGGGGGTTCCCCAAGGTTCAGCGCTTGGTCCCCTTCTGTTCTCGATCTACACGCACTCCCTTGGTGACCTCATTCGCTCCCACGGCTTCAACTATCATCTCTACGCTGATGACACCCAGATCTCCATCTCTGCCCCTGCTCTCTCCCCCTCTCTCCAGGCTCGCATCTCTTCCTGCCTTCAGGACATCTCCATCTGGATGTCTGCCCGCCACCTAAAGCTCAACATGTCGAAGACTGAGCTCCTTGTCTTCCCTCCCAAACCTTGCCCTCTCCCTGACTTTCCCATCTCTGTTGACGGCACTACCATCCTTCCTGTCTCACAAGCCCGCAACCTTGGTGTCATCCTCGACTCCGGTCTCTCATTCACCCCTCACATCCATGCCGTGACCAAAACCTGCCAGTCTCAGCTCCACAACATTGCCAAGATCCGCCCTTTCCTCTCCATCCCAACCGCTACCCTGCTCATTCAAGCTCTCATCCTATCCCGTCTGGACTACTGCATCAGCCTTCTCTCTGATCTCCCATCCTCGTGTCTCTCTCCACTTCAATCCATACTTCATGCTGCTGCCCGGATTATCTTTGTCCAGAAACGCTCTGGGCATATCTCTCCCCTCCTCAAAAATCTCCAGTGGCTACCAATCAATCTGCGCATCAGGCAGAAACTCCTCACCCTGGGCTTCAAGGCTGTCCATCACCTCGCCCCCTCCTACCTCACCTCCCTTCTGTCCTTCTCCAGCCCAGCTCGCACCCTCCACTCCTCCACCGCTAATTTCCTCACCGTACCTTGCTCTCGCCTGTCCTGCCATCGACCCTCGGCCCACGTCATCCCCCGGGCCTGGAATGCCCTCCCTCTGCCCATCCGCCAAGCTCACTCTCTTCCTCCCTTCAAGGCCCTACTGAGAGCTCACCTCCTCCAGGAGGCCTTCCCAGACTGAGCCTCTTCCTTCCTCTCCCCCTCGTCCCCCTCTCCATCCCCCCCCATCTTACCTCCTTCCCTTCCCCACAGCACCTGTATATATGTATATATTTTTGTACATATTTATTACTCTATTTATTTATTTATTTTATTTGTACATATCTATTCTATTTATTTTATTTTGTTAGTATGTTTGGTTTTGTTCTCTGTCTCCCCCTTTTAGACTTTGAGCCCACTGTTGGGTAGGGACTGTCTCTATATGTTGCCAATTTGTACTTCCCAAGTGCTTAGTACAGTGTTCTGCACATAGTAAGTGCTCAATAAATACGATTGATGATGATGATGATGATGAGGAATAGGAGGCAAAAAGCGTGGATTGATAGGTGGGGCTGGAGAGTGGAGAGTCAAGAAGCTAACTGTCAGGACAGAGGTGGACTTAGCAACACAAAGGAGGATGATAGAACAATGAATACCATAATAATAATTATGGTATTTGTTAAGCGCTTACTATGTGCTGGGGTATCTAGTATTCATTCATTCATTCAGTCATATTTATTGAGCACTTGCTGTGTGCAGAGCACTGTACTAAACACTTGGAAATTACAATTTGGCAACAGATAGAGACAATCCCTACTGAACAATCATCATCATCATCATTATCATCAATCGTATTTATTGAGCACTTACTATGTGCAGAGCACTGTACTAAGCGCTTGGGAAGTACAAATTGGCAACATATAGAGACAGTCCCTACCCAACAGTGGGCTCACAGTCTAAAAGGGGAAGACAGAGAACAAAACCAAGCATACTAACAAAATAAAATAAATAGAATAGATATGTACAAGTAAAATAAATAAATAAATAAATAGAGTAATAAACATGTACAAACATATATACATATATACAGGTATATACATATACACAGAAAACAATGGGCTCACAGTCTAGAAGGGGTAGACAGACAACCAAATAAAACAAACAGACAGGCATCAATAGCATCAATAGGGGTAATAGTAATTACCTCAGCGCTTAGTACAGTGTCTGGCACATAGCACTTAACTAATACCAAAAAAAAAAAAAAGAAAAAATACAGTGCTGGGGGGTGAGGGGATCCTGATATGTTCAGGGTTTTGCACAAAGTAAGCACTCCATAAATACCAGTGGTGACTATGATGATGATGATGATGATGATGATGATGATGATAATGTTCTCTGCCAGATGAGGTGTAGAACAGAGATCAGGTTTCTTTAGGAACATTCCAGAGAGGGCCCCATTCATTTGGGGAGTAGGTCTGGGATGCTATGCCTAAAGTGAATTCTGTGCTACTCCATGTTTTGACAGTACCAGGGATAGCGATAGAATCTTATGAGCTACCATGAATTGAGGAGGTAATCTGTAAAAAATAAGAAATTGATATTTTCTGCATAGGTGCTCCAATGATATAATAATAATAATAATAATAATAATAATAATAATAATAATAATAATAATAATAATGTTATTTATTAAGCACTTACTGTGTGCCAGGCACTGTTCTAAGTGAGAAGCACTTAGAGAAGCAGTGTGGCTCACTGGAAAAGAGCATGGGCTTTGGAGTCAGAGGTCATGGATTCAAACCCCGGCTCCACCAATTGTCAGCTGTGTGACTTTGGGCAAGTCACTTGACTTCTCTGTGCCTCAGTTACCTCATCTGTAAAATGGGGATTAAGACTGTGAGCCCCACGTGGGACACCTGATCACCGTGTAACCTCCCCAGCACTTAGAACAGTGCTCTGCACATAGTAAGTGCTTAATAAATGCCATTATTATTATTATTATTATTAAGTCCTGGGATAGATACAAGTGGCTAGGGCATGGACCCAGGAGAAAGAAAGACCTGGGTTCTAATCCTGGCTCTGCCAGTACCCTGGTGTGTGACCTTGGGCAAATCACTTGACTTCTCTGGGCCTCAGTTACCTCATCTGTAAAATGGGAATTGAGACCAGGAGCCCACATGGGACAGGGACTGTGTCCAACCCAATTTGCTTGTATCCACCCCAGAGTTTAGTACAGTGTTTGTCACATAGAAAGTGCTTAACAAGCACCACAACTAATATTATTACTATTAATAAGACAATCGAGTTGGACACAGTCCCAGTCCCACATAGAACTCACAGTCTCAATCCCCATTTTACAGATGAGGTAACTGAGGCACAGAGAAGTGAAACAACTTGCCCAAGATCACACAGCAGACAAGTGGCAGAGCTAGGATTAGAACCCAGGTCCTTCTGACTCATCAGTGGTAATTATAAAGTGCTTACTATGTGCAGAGCACTGTACTAAGCACTTGGGAGAGTACAATTCAACAGAGTTTAGTACAGCACTTTGCACAAAGTAAAGCGCTCAATAAAGAAAATTGAATGAACAGAGTTGGTAGACATGCTCCATGCCCACAACGAGCCTTTGATCTAGAGCAAAATACATTTTGGGGTCTCTAGATTGTAGATTGTAAAATCCTCATGGGCAGGGAGCATGTCTACCAACTCTCTTGTGCCCTGAATGTAGTACTGATGATATGTTCTTTTTTTCTTATATCGTTTAGTTAATAATAATAATAATAATAATAATAATAATAATAATAATAATAATGATGATGATATTTGTTAAGCACCTACTATGTGCCAAGCACTGTTCTATGCGCTGGAGGTGGGGGGGTGGAGAATACAAGGTGGTCAGGTTGTCCCATGTGGAGCTCACAGATTTAATCCCCATTTTACAGATGAGGTAACTGTGGCACAGAGAAGTTAATTGGCTGGTCCAAAGTCACACAGCTGACAAGTGGCAGAGCCAGGATTTGAACCCATGACCTTTGACTCCCAAGCCCGGGCCCTTTCCACCGAGCCACGCTGCTTTTGGCAGAGCATGTTCGATGGAGGAGGCTGCTAACCGCAATTGTTTGGGAAGAAATAGTAAATAGATCCTCCTTCTCTTAAATATATATGCACCTAAACATTGCCAAGAACTTGCACATATTGTCAGTTTGTTTAAATGAGGCACCCAGGGGGAGTCTGCTGAGAACCCAGCCTGGGAAGTTGGGCTGAGAGTTCATAAAACTATTCCAAAATACGGACTGCAAAATAAAAATGAAATATCAGTTTAATATCCCAAAAGCAACAACTTAATGTGCATATAATTTTCAAACACCCTGAATCGTGAGCATCAAGAATTGATATTAGATTCTTTAAAAAAATATTAAATGACTTTACATTTCCCTATGGAGGCTTCATACTTTGCAACTTTATCCAACAGAAATAGACTCTTGGAATATAGTGGAACATAAAACATGAAAGTGAGTGTGGCGATCAATTAATGGTATTTATTGAGTGCTTGCTGTGTGCAGTGCACTGTACTAAGTGCTTGGGCGAGTGCAATATTACAGTTGGTAGACACGTTCCCTGCCCACAAAGTAGTTAGAATCTAGAGAGGGGAACAGACATTAATAGGAATAATTAATGTAGAGAAATGTACATTAAATGCACAGGGATAGTATAGGTTCCATTGTATTTGTTTCTATTCTCTTTAATAATAATTGTGGTATTTGTTAAGCGCTTACTATGTGCCAGGCGCTATACTAAGCGCTGGGGTGGATGAAAGCAAATCGGGTCGGACACAGGCCCTGCCCCTTGGGAGGCTCATAGTCTCAATCCCCATTTTCCAGATGAGGTAACTGAGGCGCAGAGAAGTGAAGTGACTTGTCCAGGGTCACACAGCTGACAAGCAGCGGTGCTGGGACTAAAACCCACAGTCTTCTGGCTCCCAGGCCTGGGGTCTACCCACTGGGCCATGTTGCCTCTCGACTTCTTAAAAGTGATTATTTCCTATTAGGCTTTATTTCCTATCATCTGGAAACAACAGAGATTTATAAACCTCTAGCCCAATGAAAAGGCTCTTATTCATTCAATCGTATTTTACTCAAATTTGGGAACCTCCATGTGAATGACCTTTTTCTTTTAATCCTTGGAGTTTACTACTTAAGATCTTTTTAGGTTGAGCTCTCCCTCAGAGAACTCATTCGCCGACGGGATTTCAACTACCAACTCTACGCTGATGATTTCCCAGTTTCTCTCTCCAAGCCCTGACCTTACTTCTCTGCAGTCTCCCATTTCCTCTAGCCTTCAAAACTTTTAATAATGATAATAATAATAATAATGGCATTTATTAAGCACTTACTATGTGCCAAGCACTGTTCTAAGCACTGGGGAGGTTACAAGGTGATTGGGCTGTCCCACGTGGGGCTCACAGTCTTAATCCCCATTTTACGGATGAGGTCACTGAGGCACAGAGATGTTAAGTGACTTGCCCAAAGTCACACAGCTAACAACTTTTCTATTTGGGTGTCCCACCAACACCTGAAATTCAGCATGTCCATAATAAAAGTCCTCAAATTCACACCTAAACCCTGACCTTCTCTTGCCCTTTAAGTCACTGTAGACAGCACCACTACTCTCCGCTTCCGCGTCCCACAAGCCCCTAACCTTGACGTTATCCTCGACTCGTCTCTCTCATTTAATGCACATATTCATTCGGTCACCAAATCCTTCACGACACTGGTAAAATCTGCCCTTTCTGCTCCACCCAAACGGCCGCTCTGCTGATCTGAGTGGAAGCAGCGTAGCCCAGTGGAAAGAGCCTGAGCTTGGGAGTCAGAGGTCATGGGTTTGAATCCCGGCTCTGCCACCTGTCTGCTGTGTGACCTTGGGCAAGTCACTTAACTTCTCTGAGCCTCAGTTACCTCATCTGTAAAATGGGGATTAAGATTGTGAGCCCCACGTGGGACAACCTGATCACCTTGTATTCCCCCCAGCGCTTAGAACAGTGTTAGCACATAGTAAGTGCTTAACAAATGCCATCATTATTATTATTTATTAATCATCTCGCAACTTGACTACTGCATCAGCCTTCTCACTGACCTCCCTGCCTCCTGTCTGTCCCCACCCCAGCCCATACTTCACTACTCTGCCAGGATCATTTTTCTGACAAACCGTTTCAGTCTGTACCTCTCCACTCCCCATAAACCTCCAGTGGTTGCCCATCTGCCTCCACGTCAACCAGGAGCTCCTTACCACTGTTTTTTAAGCACTCAATCCTCTCATGCCCTCCTATCTTGCCTCAGTGATTTTCTACTACAATCCAGGCACTTGACTCCTCTAAAGTCAACCTTTTCACTCTACCTCGATCTCATCTATTTCGCTGATTTCTTGCCCACGTCGTTTCTCTCGATTGAAACTCCCTCCCTTTCCACTTCGACAGACTACACTCTCCAAACCTTCAAAGCCTTATTAAAAGGCTTTGAGTGATTTGACTCATCTCCTCCAAGGAGCACATCTCCTCCAAGGGGCCTTCTCTGTTTAAGCCCTCATTTCACCTACTCATCCCTTCTGCTTGCCTATGCACTTAGATTTGAACTCTCTAAACTCTGAATAATAATAATGATAATGGCATTTGTTATGTGCTTACAATGTGCCAGGCACTGTTCTAAGCAATGGGGTACATACAAGATAATGGGGTTGGACACAGTTCCTGTCCCGCTTAGGGCTCACAGCCTTAATCCCCATTTTACAGATGAAGGAACTGAGGCCCAGAGAAGTGAAGTGACTTGCCCAAGGTCACACATCAGACAAGAGGCAGAGTTGGGATTAGAAACCATGACCTTCCAACTCCCGGGCCTGGGCTTTAGCTACTAAGCCATGCTGCTTCATGCTGCTCTTGATATCCTGCTCTCAGCTCCACAGCACTTACACAGGTCAATAAACCAACGGCATTAATTAATTAATTAATTAATTTAATTAATTCATTCAATTGTGTCTATTGAGTGCTTACTGTGTACAAAGCACTGTACTAAGCTCTTGGAAAGTACAGTTCAGCAACAAATAGAGACAATCTCTACCCAACAGCGGGCTCACAGTCTAGAAGGGGAGAGACAGACAAAAAACCAGAACGACTAAACAGGCATCAATAGTATCAATAAAAATAAATAAAATTACAGATATATACACATCATTAATGAAATGAATAGAATAATAAATATGTACATATATACACAAGTTCTGTGGATGGGGACGGGCATAGAGCAGAGGGAGGGAGTTGGGGCGATGGGGAGGGGAGGAGGAGCAGAGGAAAAGGGGGCTCATTTTGGGAAGGCCTCCTGGAGGAGGTGAGTTTTGAATGTTTATGGTGAGCAAAGAACTTTACTAAGCACTTGGGAGGGTACAGTATAGTAGAGTGGGGAGCCATGTACCCTGCCCACAACAAGCACACGATCTAGAATCTAAGTGTCCGGTTTCCTAATTCATTCTACAATCTGCCTCCCCCTCTTGACTGTAAGCTCGTTGTGGGCAGGGAAAATGTCTACCTCTCCTGAGTGCTTAGTACAGTCCTCTGCACATAGTAAGCACTCAAGAAATACTCTCCATCAATTTGCTTCCAAGTTGACAACTTCCTTTAGTAGAGGGGAGACTTGCTCCTGAACTGAATTTTAACAACTTCTTCTTTCTGAAAACTGAAGACTCACCCATTAGACTATGACAAGAACTTCGAATACCGCTTGTGCCAACGTCAAGTTAATCGTAGAGGTGGGGGAAGCATAAATTCGATTAACTTTTCTTCGACCCGCCACGTACGAGAGAGCGGAACTGGGTAATTTTAGCTCAGATGAATTTTAATATCAATTGATTTGATAAGACTTAGTCATCACCAAAAAAATTACCCTTCTTGGTAGGAATTTGAACAGTGATAAGAAAGCATCACAGAAAAATTATGTTCAAAGACTGCAAGGCACCCCTAGACCCTGTATATATGTATATATGTTTGTACATATTTATTACTCTATTTATTTATTTATTTATTTTACTTGTACATATCTATTCTATTTATTTTATTTTGTTAGTATGTTTGGTTTTTATTTTCTCTGTCTCCCCTTTTTAGACTGTGAGCCCAATGTTGGGTAGGGACTGTCTCTATATGTTGCCAATTTGTACTTCCCAAGCGCTTAGTACAGTGCTCTGCACATAGTAAGCGCTCAATAAATATGATTGATTGATTGATTGACTATTTATTTTTTCTTTTTTATAATTTTTCTTAAGCACTTACTATGCACAAGGCACTGTTTTAAGCACTGGGGTGGATACAAGTAAATCAGGTTGGACACAGTCCCTGTCCTATGTGGGGCTCACCGTCTCAATCCCCATTTAACAGATGGGGTAACTGAGGCACAGAGAAGTGAAGCAACTTGCACACAGCAGACAAGTGGTGGAGTCAGGATTAGAACACATGACCTTCGGACTCCATGCCCATGCTCTATCCACTATGCCATGCTGCTTCTCTGTATGCTCATCTTCTACACTGTAAGTTTGTTGTGGTGGGCCGGAAATGTGTCCGTTTTTGTTACATTGTCATCATCAATCATATTTATTGAGCGCTTACTATGTGCAGAGCACTGTACTAAGCACTTGTCCTCTCACAAGTGCTTAGTATAGTGCTCTGAACACAGTAAGCGCTAAATAAATATGACTGACTGACTGTCTGACTAATGCTGAATTGGCTTGTAAATAGCTTGAGGGCAGTGGTCTTCTAGTTACTTTGGACCTTGGCACAAACTTGTCCTTTTTATTCATATTTATTAAGCCCTTACTGTGTGCGGAGCACTGTACTAAGTGCTTGGGAAAGTATGATACAGCAATAAAGAGAGACAATCGCTGCCCATAACGAGCTCACAGTTTTGAGGGGTTAGGAAAAGTCCCGGTAGACTGAAAAAACCTTAATAATGGCCATCATTTCATCCAGTTACTTTATACTCTCCTAAGAGCTTAGTACAGTGCTCTGTATACAGAAATTACTCAGAGCAGTCCTCTAGACTGTAAGCTCGTTGTGGGCAGGGAACGAGTCTGACAAATCTGTCATATTGTACTCTCCCAAGCGCTTAGTACAATGCTCTGCACTTAGCGCTCCATGGTATTTATTCATTCAGTCATTCATTCAACTGTATTTATTTAGTGCCCTACTGTGTGCAGAGCACTGCACTAAGCGTTTGGAAAGTACAATTCAGCAACAAATAGAGACAATCCCTATGGGCTCACTATTTGCAGATCATCATCATCGTCAATCGTATTTATTGAGCGCTTACTGTGTGCAGAGCACTGTACTAAGCGCTTGGGAAGTACAAGTTGGCAACATCTAGAGACAGTCCCTACCCAACAGTGGGCTCACAGTCTAAAAGGGGGAGACAGAGAACAAAACCAAGCACTTGGGGGAGTCCAATACAACAGAGTGGACAGGGAATGTGTCCATTTATTGTTGTACTCTCCCAAGCGCTTAGTACAGTGCTCTGCATACAGTCATAATTGTGGTATTTGTTAAGCACTTACTATGTGCCAGACACTGTACTAAGCCCTGGGGTGGATACAAGCAAATCAGGTTCAATAAAAATTTGAATGAATGCATGAACAAGTTAGCAGACATGTTCTCTGCTCATAACGAGCTCAATAAATGTCATCGATGATGATAATGCTATTGATTATATAATAATAATGGCATTTAAGTGCTTACTATGTGCAAAGCACTGTTCTAAGCGCTGGGGAGGTTACAAGATGCTCAGGTTGTCCCACAGGGGGTTCACAGTCTTAATCCCCATTTTACAGATGAGGGAACTGAGGCCCAGAGAAGCTAAGTGACTTGCCCAAAGTCACACAGCAGACAATTGGAGGAGCGGGGATTTGAACCCATGACCTCTGACTCCATAGCCCGTGGTTTTTCCACTGAGCCACGCTGCTTCTCTATGTGATGAAGTCACAAATTGATGGAGTTTCTCATCAGGAATATCAAATTAGACTTCAAGATTGAGAACCTGTGTAGAAGAATTGATGATGAGCCCGTTATTAGGTAGGGACTGTCTCTATCTGTTGCCGAATTGTACTTTCCCACATGCTTAGCACAGTGCTCTGCACGCAGTAAGCGCTCTATAAATGCAATTGAATGAATGATAGTTTTAGTGCCCTCCACAATAGATCAGTGGTATTTATTGAGTGCTTACTGAATATAGAGCAGCGTGGCTCAGTGGAAAGAGCACGGGCTTTGGAGTCAGAGATCATGGGTTCAAATCCCGGCTCTGCCACTTGTCAGCTGTGTGACTTTGGGCAAGTCACTTAACTTCTCTGGGCCTCAGTTTCCTCATCTGTAAAATGAGGATTAAGACTGTTAGCCCCCTGTGGGACAACCTGATCACCTTGTAATCTCCCCAGTGCTTAGAACAGTGCTTTGCACATAGTAAGCACTTAATAAATATTATTATTACTAAGTGCTTGGAATAGGACATAACAAGAGAGTCCGGGCTGTCAACTTCTGCCCCACGAAAATTCAATTCAATTCAGTCATATTTATTAAGCACTTACTGTGTGCAGAACACTGTACTAAGTGCTTGGGAAAGCACAATACAACAATAAAGAGTGACAATCCCTGCCCACAATGAACTCACAGTCTGGTGGAGCGGGGAGACAGACATCAGTGCAAATAAACAGACATCAATATGAATAAATAAAATGACAGATCCATACATGAGTAGCCCACTGTTGGGTAGGGACTGTCTCTATATGTTGCCAACTTGTACTTCCCAAGCGCTTAGTACAGTGCTCTGCACACAGTAAGCGCTCAATAAATATGATTGATGATGATGATAAGTGCTGTGGGGAGGGGAGGGGGGAAGAGAAAAGGGAGTGAGTCAGGGTGATGCAGAAGGGAGTGGGAGATGAGGAAAAGCGGGGCTTAGTCTGGGAAGGCTGCTTGGAGGAGACGGGCCTTCAGTAAGACTTTGAAGGAGGGGAGAGTCATTGTCTGGCCGGTTTGAGGAGTCTACAGGAGAGCAGGCAGCACCGCTGACACCACTCTCTCCCCTGCCAATTATAATAATAACTGTGGTATCTCATTCAATCGTACTTATTGCACGCTTACTGTGTGCAGAGCACTATACTAAGTGCTTGGAAAGTACAATTCAGCAACAAAGAGAGACAATCCCTGCCGACAACGGGCTCACAGTCTAGAAGGTATTTGTAAACACTTATGTGCCAGGCAAAGGCACTGCACTAAGTGCTGGGTAGATGCAAGCAAATCGAGTTGGACACAGTCCCTGTCATATGTGTCATATGTCATATATGTCATATAATAATAGTAATGATAATAATGGCATTTATTAAGCGCTTACTATGTGCAAAGCACTGTTCTAAGTGCTGGGGATTGTCCCACGGGGGACAATCAGGTTGGTGGGGCCAGGATTTGAACCCATGACCTCCGACTCCAAAGCCCGGGCTCTTTCCACTGAGCCATGCTGCTTCATATGGAGAAGCAACGTAGCTCAGTGGAAAGAGCCCGGGCTTTGGAGTCAGAGGTCATGGGTTCAAATCCTGGCTCTGCCAATTGTCAGCTGTGTGACTTTGGGCAAGTCACTTAACTTCTCTGTGCCTCAGTTACCTCATCTGTAAAATGGGGATTAAAACTGTGAGCCCCTCGTGGGACAACCTGATCACCTTGTAACCACCCCAGCGCTTAGAACAGTGCTTTGCATATAGTAAGCAGTTAACAAATACCATCATTATTATTATTATTATATGTGGGGCTCACATTCTCAATCCCTGTTTTACAGATGAAGGAACTGAGGCCCAGAGAGAAGAAGTGACTTGCCCAGGGTCACACAGCAGAGAATAACTGCCATTATTATTATTAAGTGGAGAAGCCGGGACTAGAACCCATGACCTTCAGACTCCCGGGCCCATGCTCTGTCTAATGATGGCATTTATTAAGCGCTTACTATGTACCAAGCACTGTTCTAAGCGCTGGGGAGTTTACAAGGTGATCAGGTTGTCCCACGGGGGGCTCACAGTCTTAATCCCCATTTTACAGATGGGAACTGAGGCCCAGAGAAGTGAAGTGACGTGCCCAAAGTCACACAGCTGACTGTTGGCGGAGCCGGGATTTGAACCCATGACCTATGACTCCAAAGCCCGTGCTCTTTCCACTAAGCCACGCTGCTTCTCTGATCTTTTTAGACTGTGAGCCCACTGCTGGGTAGGGACTGTCTCTATATGTTGCCAACTTGTACTTCCCAAGCGCTTAGTACAGTGCTCTGCACACAGTAAGCGCTCAATAAGTACGATTGATGATGATGATGATGATCTTTCTGGATTGGGTAGGTGAGCAGGGTTGCCTCACAATTTAAAGTGCCTTTGCTGTCTTAGTCTTTGTTTTGACTGTAAATGGATTTTTTTCATAAAATTCCTGCCTGTATTTTGCCACGCGTGGCATTCCTTGTGTCTACTTCCTTGTTGCTTCTACTGTCAAATGGAGAACATGAGTGGCAAGGACACCAGGAGTCAGAAGGTCAAGGGTTCTAATCCACTTGTCTGCTGTGTGACCTTGGACAAATCACTTCCCTTCTCTGTGCCTGAGTTACCTCATCTATTAAATGGGGATTGAGGCTGTGTGAGCCCCAAGTGGGACAGGGACTATGTCCAACCTGATCTGCCTGTATCCACCCAAGGGCTCAGTAAAATTCTTGTCACATAGTAAGTGCTTAACAAATATCATAATTGCTATTATTAATATTCTCCCAAGCATTTAGTATAATGCTCTGCATACAGTAAGCGCTCGATAAATAGGGTTCTGTTGCCAACTTGTACTTCCCAAGCACTCAGTACAGTGCTCTGCACACAGTAAGTGCTCAATAAATATGATTGAATGAATGAAAGGATTGATTGACTCTTCTGTCCCTGAATATCTTTGCATGTGGTTCTTCCCCATCTGTTCTTTCCTTCCCCACATCCCAAATATGCCAGATCACAGCTCTCCCCAGCTTTAAACCCTCCTAAAATTCCATCTTTTTCAGGACATCTTCCATGATTATTTCAAAACACCTCAGTTGGGTCAGCCCAAAGCCCAAAATATACACATAATAATAATAGTAATTGTATTTGTTAGGCGCTTACTATGTGCCAGGCACTGTTTTAAATGCTGGGGTAAATACAAGATAATCTGTCTGGACATAGTTCCTGACCCACAGACAGCTCACAGCAGAGTAGCTTAGTGGAAAGAGCCTGGGTTTGGGAGCCAAAGGTCATGGATTCTAATCCCGGCTCCGCCAACAGTCAGATATGTGACTTTGGGCAAGTCACTTCACTTCTCTGTGCCTCATTTACCTCATCTGTCAAATGGGGATTAAGACTGTGAGCCCATGTGGGACAACCTGATTACCTTATATCTACTCCAGCGCTTAGAACAGTGCTTGGCACATAGTAAGCACGTAACAAATACCATCATTATTATTATTAATCCCCATTTACAAATGAAAGAACTGAGGCACAGAGAAGTTGAGTGACTTGCCTGAGGTCACACAACAGACAAGTGCAGAGATAAGATTAGAACCCAAGCCCTTCAGACGCCCAGGCTCCTGCTGTATCCACTAGTCAACACTGCTTCTCCCTTCTTCGCTCTATTTTTATCCTGGATAATCATATTCATAGGTAAATTTTTATTTATTTCTATGTTTCATTTCTACAATTATCTGTATATTCAATTATCTGTTGAGCTGTTCCGTTCTGTTCCATTTTATAATACTTTATGTATGTATGTCTTATGCCGATGAGTGATTTCAAACCCATAGCAACGTCATGGACACATCTCTCCCAGAACACCCGCTCTCCATCTGCAGTTGTTCTGGTAGTGGATCCAGAGTGTTTTCTTGGTCAAAATCTGGAAGTGGTTTGCCATTGCCATCTTCCACACGGTAAATTGAGTTTCTGTCCTCGACTCTCTCCCGTGCCGCTGCTGCCCAGCACGGGTGCATTTTGACTTGTAGCAGATTGCTTGCCACTCATTAGCCACTGCCCAAGATAGGAATGGGATGGGGAGGCCCCATCTTCACTCTCCCTCCCATAGCGGAGACTGGTAGAGGACTGGAAACTCTCCAGGTGCGACCCTGAGAGGGGCATAATACTCTATACCACCTCCAAATTTAACTATTTGTAAATGACTTTGGTCTCTCATCCCTATTAGACTGTGAGCTCTTTGAAGAAAGGAGACATGTTTCTTTCTACTGTTGTACTCTCCCAACTGTTTAGTTCAGTGCCTAGCATTCAGAAGGCACTCGATAAATACCATCAATTGACTGATTGAAAGAGGAAGTGCTAATGGCGTGACACAAACCACTGGTACTATCATCAATTTCTTTGCATCGGGCCTAGTTCCTAAGGTCTTAGAGAATGGAATAAGATTTATCGAACTTCGATTGTTACTGTTATTATGGTACTTGTTTAGCGCTTACTATGGGTCAAGCGTTGTTCTAAGTACTGGAGTAGATACAAGATAATTAGGTCAGATACAATTCCGGTCTCATATGGGAGCTCACAGTCTAAGTAGGAGGGAGAACAAGTATGAAATCTCCATTTTAAAGATGAGGGAACTGAGGCACAGAAAAACAAGGTGACTAGCCCAAGGTCACACAGCAGGCAAGTAGTGGAGCCAGGATTAGAATCCAGGTGCTCTTTCCACTAATAATAATAATAATGGCATTTATTAAGTGCTTACTATGTGCACTGTTCTAAGGACTGGGGAGGTGATGAGGTGATCACGTTGTCCCTCGTGGGGCTCACAGTCTTAATCCCCATTTTACAGATGAGGTAACTGAGGCACAGAGAAGTGAAGTGACTTGCCCCAAGTCACACAGCTGACAGTTGGCAGAGCTGGGATTTGAACCCATGACCTCTGACTCCAAAGCCCGTCCTCTTTCCAGTGAGCCAAGCTGCTTCTCCTGAGCCACACTGTTTCTCACTAGATCACACTGCTCTCATCACACAGCTAGGGTGACAGGAGACGCCATCCTCATCTTGCCATCGTCTTTTATTCAAAATGATATTTTGTGGAACGAGTGACTAAATCCTTCTTACTGAATGCAACTATTGATTTTTATTGCCTCTATGTCCTGTAGGTTTTCATAACAGTATTTTTGGATTTCTAATACAGTGCGGCTTAACTTTCTTCAAGAAACAGGAAGAAGGGAGCTTGATGAGTTGAAATGGTTTCTCTGAAAAACCACTGAGGTAAATTTACCTAATGTCCATCAATCTCTGAGAGAATTTAAACCTCTGAGGCAATAAGGATTAAGCTTTTCTGGGTGGCATGGAAATCATTGAGTCTAATGAGCAATTTGCATAATGGGATTCCGACTGCTTGTGAGTCAGATGTCCGCCTTGGCTACCAAGTGGCTTAAAATACTGTTCCTGGGAGTATTATTTTGTTGGGATAGTTATAACCATGGAGGTTTGGAAGGCATAAACTATTTGTTATCGTTGTAAGGAAACCAAATTGGGATTTGCCTCGTTGTTATTGTTCTTGCTTAATTACTATCAATGATAATTGTAATAATAAAAATACTAATGGTATTTGTTAATCACTTACTATGTGTCAGGCATTGCACTAAGCAAATAGGATTGGACACAGCCCTGTCCCTTATGGGGTTCACTGTCCCAGTCTCCATTTTACAGATGAGGTAACTGAGGCACAGAGAAGTGAAGTAACTTGCCCAAGGTCGCACAGCAGCCATGTGGTGGAGTCGGAATTAGAATCCGTGACCTTCTGACTCCCAAGCCCATGCTCTATCCACTTCACCATTCTTTTAAACGCCTACTATGTGTCAAGCACTGTACTGAGGGGGTACATATGAATGCATCAGGTTGGACACCTTCTAGACTGTGAGCCCATTGTTGGGTAGGGACTGTCTCTATATGTTGCCAACTTGTACTTCCCAAGCGCTTGGTACAGTGCTCTGCACACAGTAAGCGCTCAGTAAATACGATTGATTGATTGATTGATTGACACAGTCACTGTCCCACATGGGGATCACAGTCTCATTCCCCATCTTGCAGATGAGGGAACTGAGGCACAGAGAAGTCAAGTGATTTGCCTAAGGTCACACAGCAGAAATTTGGCAGAATTGTGATTAGAACTCACATCCTCTGACTCCGAGGTCTGTGCTCTTTCCAGTAGGCCCCACTGCTCCTCATGTTGACACCGAAATGATGATCTTCAGTGTAGATATTTGATGTTAAAGGATTTAAGTTATCAGGAGGAGGTTACTCCTTCTCCCCTCCCAGCCCCACAGCACTTATATACATATCTGTCATTTATTTATATTAATGTCTGTCTCCCTCCTCTAGACTGGAAGCTCATTGTAGGCAGGGAATGTGTCTGTTAATTGTTGCATTGTACTCTCCCAAGCATTTAGTACAGTGCATGGAGAAGGAATGGAGAGATCAACAGCACCAGGCCTCCAAATCTGAAGGTGTACTATTTTCTAATATCTTGCGACCTCCTTCAGAATAGAGGCAAAGACATTTCATCACCTAAAAAG
Organism: Tachyglossus aculeatus; assembly: GCF_015852505.1. Taxonomy (NCBI): domain Eukaryota; kingdom Metazoa; phylum Chordata; class Mammalia; order Monotremata; family Tachyglossidae; genus Tachyglossus; species Tachyglossus aculeatus. The sequence goes on from NC_052070.1 coordinate 10,960,236, forward strand.
CATCAGATTTAGATTTTCTGAGTCTCAGTCATGGCTGTAATTTTATTTTGCCTCTGACTCCAAAGCTGTAATGAAGGATAGGGACATTTTCATCTAGTCTCTATTCAGTGTAATCCATATTCTGGGGATTCAAGAAGAACTTTTTTTTTTTTTGCTGATAAAGTTGACCTGGATCCTTCCATGAATGACAATCCCATTTGTCTCTTGTCACACTGAGTTTTTTGATGACTTTTCTAATTGAGTCATGGGTGGGTATTGGGTTAGCTTAATCAGCTATGTCGTCGAATTGTTCATGTTACTCTTGGAGTCTGAATGAGACGCTAACTCCGTCAGTCAGTGTTGAAGAGGAGCTTCTGAAAGTGTGATCTTATGCCTGTGTCTTTCAAGTATTATAATAATAATTATGGTATTTGTTAAGCACTTATTCTGTGCCAAGCTCTGTACTAACTCCTGGAGTGTATACAAGATAACCAGGTTGGACACAGTCCCTGTCGCATATGGGACTCACAGCTGGGAGAATTTCCTCATCTGTAAATTGGGTATTAAATACCTGTTTCCCCCCCCACTTGGAATATGAGCCCCATGTGGGACAGGGACTGTGTCTGACCAAATTACCTTGTATCTAGGCAAGTTCGGAGTGCAGTGCTTTGTTTGTTTCTTTGTTTGAATGGTATTTCTTAAGTGCTTACTGTGGAAAAGTACAACAATAAACAGTGACATTCCCTGCCAACGTGTGGCTCAGTGGAAAGAGCCCGGGCTTTGGAGTCAGAGGTCAGGGGTTCAAATCCCGGCTCCGCCACATGTCTGCTGTGTGACCTTGGGCAAGTCACTTAACTTCTCTGGGCCTCAGTTCCCTCATCTGTAAAATGGGGATGAAGACTGGGAGCCCCCCGTGGGACAACCTGATCCCCTTGTAACCTCCCCAGCGCTTAGAACAGTGCTATGCACATAGTAAGCGCTTAATAAATGCCATCATCATCATCAACAATGAGCTTACAGTCTAGAGGTTGGGGAGACAGACATAAATAGAAGTGAAGAAAATGACAGCTATGTACATAATGATGTGGGGCTGGGAGAGGGAAGAGCAAAGGGAGCGAGTCAGGGGAACACAGAAGGGAGTGGGAGGTGAGGAAAAGTAGGGCTTAGTCTGGGAAGGCCTCTTGGAGGAGATGGGCCTTCAATAAGACCTTGAAGGAACTGGGGGAGTCATTGTCTGGCAGATTTGAGGAGGGAGGGTGTTCCAGACCAGTGGCAGGATGTGGCCAAGGGGCTGGCAGTGAGACAAGAGCAACTGAGGCCCAGTGAGAAGGTTAGCAGCACTAAAGGAGCCAAGTATGCAGGCCAGGTTGTAGGAGAGAAGCGAGTTGAGGTAGGAGGCGGCAAGGTGACGGAGTCTAACTATAGGCCTAAGGGAAAGAGCACAGAATGGTTGTCAGGAGATCAATCAATCAATCAAACAGTCAACTGCATTTCTTGAGCATTTGTTGTATGAGGAGAGAGTACAATACAACAGTATTGGTAGACACAGTCCTTGCTCACAACAAGCTTACCATCTAGATGGGGAGGCAGACATTAATGTAAATAAATGAATTATGGATATGGACATAAATGCTGTAGGGGTGAGGGAGGAGAGAATGAAATGTCCAAATCCAAGTACAAGGATGACGCAGAAGGGAGTAGGAGAAGAGGAAAGGAGGGCTTAGTCAGGGAAGGCCTCTTAGAGGTGATGGGCCTTCAATCGGGCTGTGAAGGTAGGGGGATGGACATTGTCAGATTTGAGGAGGGAGGGCGTCCCAGGCCAGAGGTAGGATGTGGGCAGGAGGTCAGTGGCGAGATAGACATGATGGAAATACAGGTAAAGTTTGGCATTAGAGGAGCGAAGCGTGCCGGGTTGGAGTAGGAGAGAAGTGAGGTTCAGTAAGAGAGGGCAAGGGGATTGACTGCTTTAAAGCCAATGGTGACGAGTTTCTGTTCTCTGCGGAGATGGATGGGCAAACACTAGAGGTTCTTGACGAGATCTGGACTTGAGTCCCTGCTCTGCCGCTGGTCTATTGTGGCCTATTGTGTGATTAGAGAAGCAGCGTGGCTCAGTGGAAAGAGCACAGGCTTGGGAGTCAGAGGTCATGGGTTCAAATCCCTGCTCTTCCACTTGTCAGCTGTGTGACCTTAGGCAAGCCACTCAACTTCTCTGTGCCTCAGTTACCACATCTGTAAAATGAGGATTAAGACCGTGAGTCCCACGTGGGACAACCTGATCACCTTGTATCCCCCCAGTGCTTAGAACAGTGCTTCACACATAGTAAGCGCTTAACAAATGCCATCATTATTATTATCCGGTTGCCCATCCACCACCGCATCAAACAAAAACTCCTCACCAATGGCTTTAAACAATGGCACCCTCCCAAACCCTGCGCTCTCCCTGACTTTCCCATCACTATTGACGGCACTACCATCCTTCCCGTCTCACAAGCCCGCAACCTTGGTGTCATCCTCGACTTCGCTCTCTCGTTCACCCCTCACATCCAAGCCGTCACCAAAACCTGCTGGTCTCAGCTCCGCAACATTGCCAAGATCTGCCCTTTCCTCTCCATCCAAACTGCTACCCTGCTCATTCAAGCTCTCATCCTATCCTGTCTGGACTACTGTATCAACCTCCTCTCCAATCTCCCATCCTCGTGTCTCTCCCCACTTCAATCCATACTTCACACCACTGCCCGGATTGTCTTTGTCCAGAAACGCTCTGGGCATGTTACTCCCCTCCTCAAAAATCTCCAGTGGCTACCAATCAACCTGCACATCAGGCAGAAACTCCTCACCCTGGGCTTCAAGGCTGTCCATCACCTTGTCCCCCCCACCTCACCTCCCTTCTCTCCTTCTCCAGCCCAGCCCGCACCCTCCGCTCCTCTGCTGCTAATCTCCTCACCATGCCTCGTTCTCGCCTGTCCCACCGTCGACCCCCGGCCCACGTCCTCCCCCTGGCCTGGAATGCCCTCCCTCCGCACATCCGCCAAGCTAGCTCTCTTCCTCCCTTCAAGGCCCTACTGAGAGCTCACGTCCTCCAAGAGGCCTTCCCAGACTGAGCCCCCTCCTTCCTCTCCCCTCCTCCCCCTCTCCACCCCCCTTCCTTACCTCCTTCCCTTCCACACAGCACCTGTATATGTGTATATATGTTTGTACGTATTTATTACTCTATTTATTTATTTTACTTGTACATATCTATTCTATTTATTTTATTTTGTTAATATGTTTTGTTTTGTTCTCTGTCTCCCCCTACTAGACTGTGAGCCCACTGTTGGGTTGGGACCATCTCTATATGTTGCCAACTTGTACTTCCCAAGCGCTTATTACAGTGCTCTGCACACAGTAAGCGCTCAATTAATACGAATTGATTGATTTAAAGCATTCAATCACCTTGCCCTCTCCTACCTCACCTCGCTGCTCTCTTACTACAACCCAGCCCACACACTCTGGTCCTCTAGTGTTAACCTTCTGACTGTATCTCGATCTCTCCATCTCGCCATCGATCCCTGGCCCATGTCCTCCTTCTGGCCTGGAATGCCCTCCCTACACAAATCCAACCGGCACACCCTCTCCCCCTGAACTTCAAAGCCTTATTGAAGACCCATCTCCTCCAAGAGGCCTCCCCTGACTAAGTCCTCCTCTCTTCTTCTCCCACTCCCTTCTGCATCGCCCTGACTTGCCCCCTTTTTCATCCCCCCTCCCAGCCCCACACCACTTATGTCCATATCTGTAATTGTTCATACTGATGTCTGTTTCCCCCGCTAAACTGTAGGCTCATTATGGACAAGGAATGTGAGTGTGTATTGCTATGCTTCACTCTCCCAAGCGCTTAGTACAGTGCTTTGCACACACCACTCAAAAAATATGGATGAATGAATTAATGAATATTCCTTGAGATTTGCCCTCTCAGATCTAATCAATTTCATTCCCAACTTCCTACCCTCTTGAGGTGGCTGGGGTAGAAGAATATGCTTAAAGCAGAGAGGTCAACTGAAAATCCTTCTGTAAACACAGAAACAAATTCCTGAGCATTATGAATTCTACATTACATACATGTTATTAGATTCAAAATAGTCGCATTTAGTATTTATTGCATTTCCTCCTGTAATTCAGAAACACCCATCTCAAAGAACAGGGAAAGATGCTACTTCTTTATTGCATTTGCTCTGAATCTGATTTACCTCCCCCAGGCTATGGAAAATTCTTGAAAATCAGACAAACTGTCATGTAAATGCAAATTCTCTATTAAGATTCAAATATTCAGCTCTTCTTTGTGGTCTCCAGGTTTCTTGGAAGGCCTTGAGAGCTACCATGTGTAAAATAAATAGAAAGCACTTTAATTTTGGACTCACTATGTGAAGATGAATCGGTTTTTATGAACTTTAAATGTCTTTTGTGCTTCTAAACAGGACGTGAATTCCACTTTTTTTTCCTTTGATGTGAAAGAAATGAATTAATTCAGCGTCCCTCCACAATGTGAAAAATAAGTGTTCGGAAAATGTAATCCATGTGGTAAGAGTTAAAGGAAATGGAAATAACTAAAGGAATTAAAGAGAATTACAGTGCGGGTTGCATAAATATATCTAAAAACAGTAACTTGTACTATTCAGTGGAGCCACCCTAAGCATTCTGTATCTGTAGCACCAACCTAATCATTTGTCCATCTTGCCCCTGAGCTTATCCTCAAACCCCATTCAATTTAATTATTCTTGGTTAAGAGTTAAAGGGCTAATGTGCTATTTTTGTTATTGTTGTTGTTGTTGTGTGCATACACCTCTGCTGGATTTCCTTTATACTTGGCAAACGTGTTGGTTTTTGGTGTCCTCACAGTGACCTCATTTGACACTGACCTCCCCTCCTCTTATCTCTCTGGAGGCTCCTTTTCTGTCTCCTTTACTGATTCTTCCTTTGCTTCCCATCCCCTAACAATGGGAGCCCCTCAAGACTCAGTTCTGGTTCTCCTATGGTGATGATTAGAGAAGCAGCGTGGCTCAGTGGAAAGACCATGGGCTTTGGAGTCAGAAGTCATGGGTTCAAATCCTAACTCTGCCAATTGTCAGCTGTGTGACTTTGGGGAAGTCACTTAACTTCTCTGTGCCTCAGTTACCTCATCTGTAAAATGGGGGTGAAGACTGTGAGCCCCCCGTGGGGCAACCTGATCACCTTGTAACCTCCCCAGTGCTTAGAACAGTGCTTTGCACATAGTAGGTGCTTAATGAATGCCATTATTATTATTATTATTATTACATTGATAACGATTGTGATCATAATCATAATTTATTAAGTGCTTTACTATGTGCCAAGCAGTGGAGTAAGTGTTAGGGCAGACAAAAGATAATCCTGTCCCACATGGGCTCATGGTCTAAGTAGGAAGAGCAGGTATTGAGTCCTCCTTTTGTAGATGAGGAAATTGAGGCACAGGAGAGTAATTTGATCAATGTCACCCAGCAAGTGAGCGACAGAGTCAGGATTAGAACCCGCATCCTCTGAATCCCAGGCCCGTGCTCTTTCCACTAGACCACACTCCCTAATCTCCATCAACTCCACGGCTTCAACTATCATCTCTATAAGGATGATTGCCAAATCTACCTCTCCAGCCCTGACCTCTCTCCCCCTCTGCTGTCCCATATTTCCTCCTGCCTTCAGGATATCTTTACTTGGATGTCCCGCCAAGTACCTCAAACTTAACATGTCCAAATTCAATCAATCAATCATATTTACAGAGAGTCTACATTGCCAAGATCCGCCCTTTCCTCTCCATCCATACCGCTACCCTGCTCGTCCAAGCTCTCATCCTATCCTGTCTGGACTACTGAATCAGCCTTCTCTCTGATCTCCCATCCTCATGTCTCTCCCCACTTCAATCCATACTTCATGCTGCTGCCCAGATTGTCTTTGTCCAGAAACGCTCTGGGCATGTTATTCCCCTCCTCAAAAATCTCCAGTGGCTACCAATCAATCTGTGCATCAGGCAGAAACTCCTCACCCTGGGCTTCAAGGCTGTCCATCCCCTCGCCCCCTCCTACCTCACCTCCCTTCTCTCCTTCTCCAGCCCAGCCCGCACCCTCCGCTCCTCTGCCGCTAATCTCCTCACCGTGCCTTGTTCTCGCCTGTCCCACCATCGACCCCCAGCCCACGTCATCCCCCGGGCCTGGAATGCCCTCCCTCTGCCCATCCACTAAGCTAGCTCTCTTCCTCCCTTCAAGGCCCTACTGAGAGCTCACCTTCTCCAGGAGGCCTTCCCAGACTGAGCCCCTTCCTTCCTCTCCCCCTCGTCCCCCTCTCCATCCCCCTCATCTTACCTCCTTCCCTTCCCCACAGCACCTGTATATATGTACATATGTTTGTCCATATTTATTCCTCCATTTATTTATTTATTTATTTTACTTGTACATATCTGTTCTATTTATTTTATTTTGTTAGTATGTTTGGTTTTGTTCTCTGTCTCCCCCTTTTAGACTGTGAGCCCACTGTTGGGTAGGTACTGTCTCTATATGTTGCCAACTTGTACTTCCCAAGCGCTTAGTACAGTGCTCTGCACACAGTAAGTGCTCAATAAATACAATTGATTGATTGATTGATTGTCCAAAACAGAATTCCTTATCTTCCCACTCAAACTCTGTCCTCCCACAGACTTTCCTATCACTGTAGACAACAACACCATCCTCCCTGTCTCGCAAGACTGTAACCTTGGCAATATCCTCAATCAATCAATCATATTTATTGAGTACTAATATTTCCTTTTCTCATCTCTCACATTTAGTCCACACATTCAGTCTGCCACCAAACCTTGTTGGTTCTACCTACACAACATTTCTAAAATCCTCCATTTCTTCTTCACCCAAACTATTACTCTGCTGATCCAAGCATTGTTCGAAGCCCTGGGGTAGATCAGGTTGTCCCACGTGGGGCTCACAGTCTTAATCCCCATTTTACAGATGAGGTAACTGAGGCACAGAGAAGTTAAGTGACTTGCCCAAAATCACACAGATGACAAATGGTGGAACTGGGATTTGAACTCATGATGTCTGACTCCAAAGCCCATGCTCTTTCCACTGAGCCATGCTGCTTCTCACAGCAAGTACTCTCCCAAGTGCTTAGTACAGTGCTCTGCACACAATAAGCATTTAATAAATAATGACTAGGTGTCTAATTCTCTCATGTGTATTCTTCCAGATGGAAATATTCTTCAATCTACTGATTCCTTGTAATGATAATAATAAAATAATAATAATAATAATAATAATAAGAAGAAGAAGAAGAAGAAGAAGAAGAAGAAGAAGAAGAAGAATAACAAGGGTATTTGTTAAGCCTCTACTCCACTGTACTCAGTGCTGGGATAGATGTAAGATAATCAGGGCATACACAGTCCCTGTCTCATGTGGGGCTCACAGTCTAGAAGACTGTGAGCCCACTATTGGGTAGGGACTGTCTCTATATGTTGCCAACTTGTACTTCCCAAGCGCTTAGTACAGTGCTCTGCACACAGTAAGCGCTCAATAAATACGATTGATTGAGTGAGAATAAGTATTGTGACCTTGTTGGAATGGAGAATGTGTAAATGAGGGAGTTTAGCATTTCCTCACTCCTTGTCCATTGGCTCAGTGGAAAGAGTGGAAAGAGCCCGGGCTTTGGAGTCAGGGGTCATGGGTTCAAATCCCAGCTCCGCCAACTGTCAGCTGTGTGACTTTGGGCAAGTCACTTAACTTCTCCGGGCCTCAGTTACCTCATCTGTAAAATGGGGATTAAGACTGTGAGCCCCCAGAGGGATAACCCGATCACTTTGTAACCACCCCAGTGCTTACAAAAGTGCTTTGCACATAGTAAGTGCTTAATAAATTCCATTAAAAAAACCCCTCCACAACAGATTAGTCAGAAAAGTGACATAGAAATGGGTCAAAGACCAACCCCCTTTACTCATTCATTCATGTTGTCCAACCTGTTTAGCTTGTGCCTCAGTTACCTCATCTGTAGAATGGGGATCAAGACTGTGAGCCCCATGTGGAACATGGACTGGGTCCAACCTGTTTAGCTTGTGTCTACCCCAGCACTTAATAGAGTACCTGGCACATAGTAAGCACTTAACAAATACAATGAAAAATAAAAGGAGATATTCCCTCTCTCTATCAGTCATTTACCCCTCCCACTAAGAGAAGCAACGTGGCTTAGTGGCAAGAGCCCGGGCTTGGGAGTGGGAAGTCCTGGGTTCTAATCCTGGCTCCGCCACTTATCAGCTGTGTGCCTTTGGGCAAGTCACTTCACTTCTCTGTGCCTCAGTTCCCTCATCTGTAAAATGGGGATTAAGTCTGGGAGCTCCCCGTGGGGCTACTTATTTTATTTTGTTAATCTACTTATTTTATTTTGTTAATATGTTTTGTTTTATTCTCTGTCTCCCCCTTCTAGACTGTGAGCCCACTGTTGGGTAGGGACTGTCTCTATATGTTGCCAACTTGTACTTCCCAAGCGCTTAGTACAGTGCTCTGCACACAGTTAGCGCTCAATAAATACAATTGAATGAATGAATTACCTTATATCTACCCCAGGGCTTAGAACAGTGCTTGGCACATAGTAAGCACTTCACAAATACCATTATTATTATTATTATTATCTATTGAGCGCTTGCTGTGTGCAGAGCACTGCTCTAAGCACTTGAGAGAGTACAGTACAACAATAAGCAGACACTCTGACACCAACATCCTGGGATTTCACCTCTTGGGCATTACTGAAACCCTCTTTATTCCTGAAGTATTCTTGAAGTGGAATGGTTGCAAAATGGCACTGGCTATATTTCCAGGGCTTTATCCTATGTGTGATGTCATTATTTGCAAAATGAATTATTCTTTTTCCTTTTGATGCGCTGTCAGGGGAGTGGAAAGTTTTGTTAAATTTTTTTTAAAGTTTGGTTGACTGTAAATCTGTTATTTCATTTAATCACTAAGTCTAATCTATTTCTTTTCATTTCAATTCAATTGAACATTAGTCTCCCACTCTCTCTGGCTTGTCAGGAAAAAAAAATTGCTCACATCCCTGAATGGTGAGTAAACAGGCAACTTTTTTCTTTATCAGTAAACAACCAATTCTCATTACAGTACATTTCCTTCCTTTATATTAGTAAATGAAGATTGTTTAACTTGTATTGGATAAATTGAAAATGATTTAGTCCTAATCCAGGCTTCCTATTTGGGCACTTTATAGGCCACCCAAATGAAAGAAACACATCACCAAAACTTGTCAGTCTCACCTCCACAACATCGCCAAGATCTGCCCTTTCCTCTCCATCCAAACCGCTACCTTGCTGGTTCAATCTCTCATTTTATCCCGAATGGATTACTGCATCAGCCTCCTCTCGGATCTCCCATCCTCCTCTCTCTCCCCGCTTCAATCTATATTTCACTTTGCTGCCTGGATTATCTTTGTATAGAACCACTATGGGCATGTCACTCTCCTCCTCAAAAATCTCCAATGGCTGCCTGTCAACCTAGGAATCAAGCAAAAACTCCTCACTCTCAGCTTCAAGGCTGTCCATCACCTCACCTCCTCCTACCTCACCTCCCTTCTGTCCTTCTCCGGCCCAGCCCGCAACCTCCGCTCCTCTGCCGCTGCTCACCTCACTGGGCCTCGCTCTCACCTGCCCCACCATCGACCCCTGACCCTCATCCTTCCCCTGGCCTGGAATGCCCTCCCTCCGCACATCCGCCAAACTAGCTCTCTTCCTCCCTTCAAAGCCTTACTGAGAGCTCACCTCCTCCAGTAGAGGAGAGCTTTTAGACTGTGAGCCCACTATCGGGTAGGGACTGTCTCTATGTGATGCCAATTTGTACTTCCCAAGCGCTTAGTACAGTGCTCTGCACATAGTAAGCGCTCAATAAATACGATTGATTGATTGATTGATTGAGAGGGATGGGCAGAGGGAGGGCATTCCAGGCCCGGGGGATGACATGCGCTGGGGGTCGATGGCAGGACAGGCGAGAACGAGGTACAGTGAGGAGATTAGCAGCAGAGGAGCGGAGGGTGCGGGCTGGGCTGTAGAAGGAGAGAAGGGAGGTGAGGTAGGACGAGGCGAGGTGATGGACAGCCTTGAAGCCCAGGGTGAGGAGTTTCTGCCTGATGCACAGATTGATCGGTAGCCACTGGCGATTTTTGAGGAGGGGAGTAATATGCCCAGAGCGTTTCTGGACAAAGATAATCCGGGCAGCAGCATGAAGTATGGATTAAAGTGGAGAGAGACACGAGATGGGAGATCAGAGAGAAGGCTGATGCAGTAGTCCAGACGGGATAGGATGAGAGCTTGAATGAGCAGGGTAGCAGTATAGATGGAGAGGAAAGGGCGGATCTTGGCAATGTTGCGGAGCTGAGATCGGCAGGTTTTGGTGACGGCTTGGATGTGAGGGGTGAATGAGGGAGCGGAGTCGAGGATGACACCAAGGTTGTGGGCTTGTGAGACGGGAAGGATGGTAGTGCCGTCAACAGAGATGGGAAAGTCAGGGAGAGGGCCAGGTTTGGGAGGGAAGACAAGGAGTTCAGTCTTCGACATGTTGAGCTTTAGGTGGCGGGCAGACATCCAGATGGAGATGTCCTGAAGGCAGGAGGCGATGCGAGCCTGGAGAGAGGGGGAGAGAGCAGGGGCAGAGATGGAGATCTGGGTGTCATCAGCGCAGAGGTGATAGTTGAAGCCATGTGAGCGAATGAGGTCAATGAAGGAGTGCGTGTAGATCGAGAACAGAAGGGGACCAAGCACTGAACCTTGGGGAACTCCCACAGTAAGAGGATGGGAGGGGGAGGAGAAGCCTGCAAAAGAGACTGAGAATGAACGACCGGAGAGATAAGAGGAGAACCAGGAGAGGACGGAGTCTGTGAAGCCAAAGTCAGATAGCGTGTTGAGGAGAAGGGGGTGGTCCACAGTGTCAAAGGCAGCTGAGAGGTCAAGGAGGATTAGGACAGAGCTGTTGGATTTGGCAAGCAGGAGGTCATCGGTGACCTTTGAGAGGGCAGTTTCCGTGGAATGTAGGGGATGGAAGGCAGACTGGAGGGGGTCGAGGAGAGAGTTGTTGTTGAGGAATTCTAGGCATTAATTGATTGATTAATTGATGACTGGGGCATCTATCTCAATCTCTGTATTTTCATTCCCTTCTTTTGTTTGTTTCTTTGCTTTTTATGGTATTTGTTAAGCGCTTACTATATGTTAGGCACTGTACTAAGTGCTGGGGTAGATACGAGTTAGTCAGGTTTGACACAGTCCATGTCTCATGCGGGGCTCACATTCCTAATCTCCACCTTACAGATGAGGTAACTGAGGTACAGAAAAGTGAAAGGACTTGACCAAGGTCACAGAGCTGGGATTAGAAGCCAGGTCAATTCAATTCAATTTCAATTTTCAATTTTTTGGCATTTATTAAGCACTTACTATGTGCAAAGCACTGTTCTAAGCACTGGGGAGGTTACAAGGTGATCAGGCTGTCCCATGGAGGGCTCACAATCAATCCCCATTTTACAGATGAGGTAACTGAGGCACAGAGAAGTGAAGTGACTTGCCCAAAGTCACACAGCTGACAATTGGTGGAGCTGGGGTTTGAACCCATGACCTCTGACTCTAAAGCCCAGGCTCTTTCAACTGAGCCAAGCTGCTTCTCTTTTTGACACCTAGGGTGGGCTCTGTCCCTTAGGACACATTGCTTCTCACACTCGTGTATGTGTGTGCCCTCCCATTTTTATCCTATTTACTATTCTATTTATTTTGTTAATGATGTACATTTAGCTTTAATTCTATTTGTTCTGATGACTTGACACCTGTCCACAGGTTTTGTTTGCTTGTCTGTCTCCCCCTTCTAGACTCTGAGCCCATTGTTGGGTAGGGACCATCTCTATATGTTGCCAACTTGTACTTCCCAAGTGCTTAATCCACACAGTAAGCGCTCAATAAATACAATTGAATGAATGAATGAATCCTATGTCTCTTCCTCACTTTCCAATCCCTCCTCCTCAGTATCTCTTACTCAATTTATCAATTTATGGTATTTATTGAAAGCTCACTATGTGCAGAGTACTGTACCATCACTTGGGAGGGTACAATACAACAGAGTTGGTAGGCATGTTCCCTGACTAAAATGAGTTTACAGCCTAGAGGGGGAGACACATTAATATGAATGAGTAATTCATAGATATGTACATAAATCCCTCCTCTAGACTGTAAGCTTGTTGTGGGCAGAGAATGTCACTGTTTATTGTTGCGTTGTACTTTCCCAAGTGCATAGTAGAGTGCTCTGAACACAGTAATTGCTCAATAAATACGACTGAATGAATAAATGCTTTGGGGTTGAGGGTGGGGTGAATACTAAACTTCCAAAGGGTTCAGATGGAAGTAATTAGGCAACATAATAATAATAATGATGATGGCATTTGTTAAGTGCTTACTATGTGCAGAGCACTGTTCTAAGCTCTGGGGGGGATACAAGGTGATCAAGTTGTCCCACGTGGGGCTCACACTCTTAATCCCCATTTTACAGATGAGGTAACTGAGGCTCAAAGAAGTTAAGTGACTTGCCCAAGGTCACACAGCAGACATGTGGCAGAGTTGGGACTTGAACCCATGACCACTGACTCCAAAGCTAATGCTCTTTCCACTGAGCCACACTGCTTCTCTATAACCTAGAAGGGAGAGGGAATAGGGGAAAAGAAGGCTAAATTGGGTAAGGTCTCTTGGAGGAAATGTGACTTAATAAGGCTTTGAAGTTGAGAGAATGGTGGTCTGATGTATGTGGAGGGGGAGGGAATTCCAGGCCAAAGGGAGGACAGGGGAAAGCAGAGAATGTGTCCATTATATTGTTTTGCTATACTCTCCCAAGCACTCACAACGGTACTCTGAACACCATAAGGTGTTTGCGAAGCAGCGTGGCTCATTGAAAAGAGCCCGGGCTTTGGAGTCAGAGGTCATGGGTTCAAATCCCGGCTCTGCCAATTGTCAGCCGTGTGACTTTGGGCAAGTCACTTCACTTCTCTGTGCCTCAGTTCCCTCATCTGTAAAATGGGGATTAAGATTGTGAGCCCCCCGTGGGACAATCTGATCACCTTGTAACCTCCCCAGCGTTTAGAACAGTGCTTTGCACATAGTAAGCGCTTAATAAATGCCATTATTATTATTATTATAAGGGCTCAATAAATATGATTGATTGAAAGGGTGGGCGGCAAGGTAGTCATTCATTCAATTGTATTTATTGAGTGCTTACTATGTGTGAAGCACTGTGATGATGATGATGATGGTGATGATGAAGGCCTCCTCCAGGAGGCCTTCCCAGACTGAGCCCCCTCCTTCCTCTCCCCCTCATCCCCCCACCCTACCTCCTTCCCCTCCTCACAGCACCTTTATATATGTTTGTACAGATTTATTACTCTATTTATTTTACTTGTACGTATGTATTCTATTTATTTTATTTTGTTCATATGTTTTGTTTTGTTGTCTGTCTCCCCCTTCGAGACTGTGAGGCCGCTGTTGGGTAGGGACCATCTGTATATGTTGCCAACTTGTACTTCCCAAGTGCTTAGTACAGTGCTCTGCACACAGTAAACGCTCAATAAATATGACTGAATGAATGAATGAATGATGGTATTTGTTAAACACTTACTACGTGCCAAGCACAGTTCTAAGCTCTGGGGTAGATACAAGGTTATCAGGTTGTCCCACGTGGGGCTTACAGTCTTAATCCCCATTTGACAGATGAGGGAACTGAGGCAAAGAGACGTTAAGTGATTTGGCCAAAGTCACACAGCTGGCAAGTAGTGGAGCCAGGATTAGAACCCATGACCCAGAGAAGCAGCGTGGCTCAGTGGAAAGAGCCCGGGCTTTGGAGTCAGAGGTCATGAGTTTAAACCCCGGCTCCATCCATTGTCAGCTGTGTGACTTTGGGCAAGTCACTTAACTTCTCTGTGCCTCAATTACCTCATCTGTAAAATGGGGATTAAGACTGTGAGCCCCCCGTGGGACAACCTGACCGCCTTGTAACCTCCCCAGGGCTTAGAACAGTGCTTTGCACATAGTAAGTGCTTAATAAATGCCATTATTATTATTATTATTATGACCTCTGACTCCCAAGCCTGTGCTCTTTCCACTAAGCCACACTGCCTATTAAGCACTTGGAAGAGTACAGTACAACAACAAACTGACACATTCCCTGCCTGTAATAAGCTCACAGTCTAATGGTGACAGATATTACTATACATAAATGGATGAATAAATAAATAAATTACAGATATATCCATATGTGCTGTGGGGATGGGATGGAGAATGAATGAAGGGAACAAGTCAGGGCAACACAGAAGGGAGTGGGAGAAGAGGAGAGGATGGCTTAGTCAGGGAAGGCTTCCTGGAGGAGATGGGCCTTCAATAAGGCTTTGAAGTGGGGGAGAACAAATATCTGTCAGATATGAGGAGGGAGGAAATTCTAGGCCAGAGGTAGGATGTGGCTGGAGGTGAGATAGACGAGATCTAGGTATAGTAAAGATCGAGGTAGAGTGAGAAGATAGATCAGGCGAGATCCATTTATTCATTCATTCAATCATATTTATTGAGCACTTACTGTGTGCCGAGCACTGGACTAAGCGCTTGGGAAGTACAAGTTGGCAACAGATAGAGACAGTCGCTACCCAACAATGGGCTCACAGTCTAGAACATGGAGACAGACAACAATGGCTCAGTGGAAAGAGCCCGGGCTTTGGAGTCCGAGGTCAGGGCTTCCAATCCTGGCTCCGCCAATTGTCAGCTGTGTGACTTTGGGCAAGTCATGTAACTTATCTGTGCTTCAGTTACCTCATTTGTAAAATGGGGATTAAGTCTGTGAGCCCCCCGTGGGACAAACTGATCACCTTATAACCTCCCCAGCACTTAGAACAGTGCTTTGCACACAGTAAGCACTTAATGAATGCTATTAGTATTATTATTAACAATAATAATACTAATACTGCTACTACTACTAATAATAAAAAAAACCGGGGCACAGCGAGCAAACTGGAGCTAGATGAGTGGAGTGAGTGGGCTGGGCTACAATAAGAGCAGTGTGGCTCAGTGGAAAGAGCCCGGGCTTTGGAGTCAGAGGTCATGCGTTCGAATCCCGGCCCTGCCACATGTCTGCTGTGTGACCTTGGGCAAGTCACTTAACTTCTCTGAGCCTCAGTTACCTCATCTGTAAAATGGGGATTGACTGAGAGCCCCCCGTGGGACAAACTGATCACCTTGTAACCTCCCCAGAGCTTAGAACAGTGCTTTGCACATAGTAAGCGCTTAACAAATGCCATCATTATTATTATTATTATTATCTAGATATTCATTCATTCATTCAATCATATTTATTGAGTGCTTACTGTGTGCAGAGCACTGTACTAAACACTTGAGAAGTGCAAGTTGGCAACATATAGAGTTGGTCCCTACCCAACAATGGGCTCACAGTCTAGGAAGGGGAGACAGAGAACAAAACAAAATATGTGAAGATGTGTGAAACAAAACAAGATATGTGCTAGACTGTGAGCCCACTTTGGGTAGGGACCATCTCTATATGTTGCCAACTTGTACTTCCCAAGCGCTTAGTACAGTGCTCTGCACACAGTAAGCACTCAATGAATACGATTGAATGAATGAATGAATGAAGAGGAGGAGGACCAAGTGAGTGGCAAGGGATTGTGGATGGAGGGGAAACACTGCTAGCTGCTCTGGGCTCTGGGGGTTACCGTGCAGTAAAGAGAGTTTCGGGTGGATACACCTAAGCCCCTCCAAACTCTGCCTAGCCCCACCTTGTCAATGAAGTATCAACCCCAGCAATCGACCAGTGCTATATAGTGAATGTCTTACTATGTACTAAGTGCTGGGGAGAGCACAACACAACTTATAACAGACATTTTCCCTGCTTTCCCTTGTTCTCCCTTTGGCCTGGAACTCTCTCCCTCCCCATCTACACAAGACTACCACTCTCTCCACCGGCAAACTTTATTAATCACATCTCCTCCAAGAGGCCTTCCCTGATTAGACCCTCTTTTCTCCTACTTCCTCTCCCTTCTACGTCACCTAGGCCCTTGCGTCTGTATCCTTTGGGAATTTGGTATTCACCCCACATTCCCTGCCCACAAAGAACATACAGCCTAGAGAGATCGATATTAGTATAATTAAATGAATTACTGATGTGAATAAATTGCAGATAGGAGAGGACATCATAGTTCCTTCCAAGGAGCAGTGTGACTTAGTGAAAAGAGCACGGGTTTGGGAGTCAGAGGTTGTGGGCTCTAATTCATTCATTCATTCAATCATATTTATTGAGTGCTTACTGTGTGCAGAGCAGTGTACTAAGTAGTTGGAAAGTACAATTTGGCAACAGATAGAGACAGTCCCTACCCAATAATGGGCTCACAGTCTACTCCATCACTTGTCAGCTGTGTGACTTTGGGCAAGTCACTTAACCTCTCAGTGCCTCTGTTACCTCATCTATAAAATGGAGATTAAGACTGTGAGCCCAAGTGGGACAACCTGATTACCTTGTATCACTGCCCCCACGCTTAGAACAGTGCTTGGCTTATTGTAAGTGCTTAAGAAATGTCATTATTATTATTATTATTATTATTATTATTAGTAGTAGTAGTAGTAGTAGTAGTAGTAGTAGTAGTAGTAGCCATCTCCCTGATTACTCTTAAAACAAGGGTCTCATTTAAGGCTGTCTGATCTCCCCCAATCTGGTTGGAATCATATAACCTTCAAATACTTACTAGACTGTACGCTTCTTGTGGATAGGGACTGCGTCTACTAACTCTGTTATGTTGTACTCTCCTAAGCACTTGGGACAGTGCTGTGCACACAGTAAGCACTCAATAAGTGTGATTGATTGATTGAAGTTTCACCTGGGCGGTCCTGAAGGCTCCCAATACTGTGATCTCTGGCTAGAATATGCCCTGCTTGGGAAAACCCAAATCACCCAAAGCCACAGGCACTGGAGCAAGGCCTCGAGAAAGAGCAATCCTTGCACTCTCCCTTTGGGATGGAACCCCTTTCCCTATCACTTCCAGAAAACCACTCCTCCTCGTATGCAAAATCCTCTGGAAATCACACCCCGCCAGGAATTCTCTCCTAACTAATCTCTCATATCCCCAATCCATTTCCCTCTCTATAGAATCACCTATTCACTTGAGTCCTCGCCCCCTAAAGACGAAGGGTCTTTGTCTTTACCCTCTTACCTTTGTCAACCTACCCTCTTCGTACCTATGAACGTGTCTTTATGCTCATTTGTTTCCCCTACCTGTAAGTTATTTTGATGAGTTCTCCACTAGATGAGAAGATAATAATAATAATAATAATGCTTGTATTTGTTAAGCGCTTACAATGTGCCAAGCATTGTTCTAAGTGCTGGGGTAGATACAGTGTAATTAGGTTGTCCCATGTGGGGCTCACAATCTTAATCCCCATTTTACAGAAGAGGTAACTGAGGCACAGAGTAGTTAAGTGACTTGCTCAAAGTCACACAGCACACAAGTGGCGGAGGCGGGATTAGAACCCATGACCTCTGACTCCAAGCCCGTGCTCTTTCTACTAAGCCGTGCTGAAGATCTTAGAGGACATGGATCCTGTCTATTAAATTTATTTTTTATGGTAATTGCTAAGTGCTTACTATCACCTTCATCATCATCATCATCAATCATATTTATTGAGCGCTTACTATGTGCAGAGCACTGTACTAAGCGCTTGGGAAGTACAAATTGGCAACATATAGAGACAGTCCCTACCCAACAGTGGGCTCACAGTCTAAAAGGGGGAGACAGAGAACAAAACCAAACATACTAACAAAATAAAATAAATAGAATAGATATGTACAAATAAATTTAATAAATAAATAGAGTAAAAAAAAATGTACAAACATATATACATATATATATAGGTGCTGTGGGGAAGGGAGGGAGGTAAGATGGGGGGATGGAGACGGGGACGAGGGGGAGAGGAAGGAAGGGGCTCAGTCTGGGAAGGCCTCCTGGAGGAGGTGAGCTCTCAGCAGGGCCTTGAAGGGAGGAAGAGAGCTAGCTTGGGGGAGGGGCAGAGGGATTGGGGGCATTCCAGGCCCGGGGGAGGACGTGGGCCGGGAGTCGATGGTGGGACAGGCGAGAGCGAGGTACGGGGAGGAGATCAGCGGTGGAGGAGCGGAGGGTGCGGGGTGGGCTGTAGAAGGAGAGAAGGGAGGTGAGGTAGGAGGGGGCGAGGGGATGGACAGCCTTGAAGCCCAGGGTGAGGAGTTTCTGCCTGATGCGCAGATTGATTGGTAGCCACTGGAGACTTTTGAGGAGGGGAGTGATATGCCCAGAGCGTTTCTGGACAAAGATAATCCAGGCAGCAGCATGAAGTATGAAGTATCACCTTGCCCCACTTACCTCCCCTTGCTACTCTCCTACTCCAATCCAGCCCACACACTTCACTCCTCTATTGCTAATCTTCTCACTGTACCTCCTCTGAGGTACAATGACTCTCCCCACATTCAAAGCCTTATGGAAGGATAATCTTCCCCAGGGGGCCTTCCCTGACTAAGCTCCCCCTTTCCTCTTCTCCCACTCCCTTCTCCATCACCCTGACTTGCTCCCTTTGCTCTTCCCCCTTCCAGCCCCACAGCACTTATGTCCACATCTCTCATTTGTTTATTTGTATTGATGACTGTCTCCCCCATTCTAGACTCTAAGCTCACTGTGGGTGGGGAACGTGTCTGTTTATTATTGTATTGTAAAAATAATAATAATGGCATTTTTAAAGCACTAGGTGCAAAGCACTGTTCTAAATGCTGGGGAGGATACAAGGTGATCAGGTTGTCCCACATGGGGCTCACAGTCTTAATTCCCATTCTACAGATGAGGTAACTGAGGCACAGAGAAGTTAAGTGACTTGCCCAAGGTCACACAGCTGACAATTGACAGAGCCGGAATTTGAACCCATGACCTCTGACTCCCAAGCCCGTGCTCTTTCCATTGAGCCATGCTGCTTCTCTCCCAAGCGCTTTGTGCAGTGCTCTGCACACATTAAGCACTCAATACATTTGACTGGATGAATGACTGCAATCCGTTGAAGACCAAAAATCAGTTCTGAGCATCAACAAGGCAGTTGCTGAAGAGGACTTTCATGTGGGGAAAAAGATGATTGATTGATTGATTGATTGATAGTAAACAAGGATGGGAATGAATCTAATGGTGACACTTTCTGAATGCAGTTGCACTTTTTCCATTTACCACGAAAAAAGACTTCTTGAAATGGGAACAATTAGGAAGCAATGGAAATCTTACAAAAGTACTGGTAGACAAAGAGCAGGAAAGGGAATTTTTGGAAAACTGGAATTGAATTTATAGCTGCACTACCAGATGGCTCGCACACTAGGGCATTAAAGAGAATTGACTTGTGAACTTAGCAAATGGAATGACTTCGGTAAGTAATAAATCATAGAAAACTGGGGTGGTCTCTGACTTTTAGATGAGAGGGAAAGGGTATGTAGGCCTGTACAAATGACAAGGTATTGGCTTAGTTGGGAAAGGCCTCTAGGAAGGTTTTGAGAAGCAGCATGGCTTCGTTGATTGAGCATGGGCTTGGAAGTCGGAAGGACCTGGGTTCTAATCCCAGCTTCCCCACGTGTAATGACAAAAATTGTTATAATAATAAGAGCATTTGTTAAGAACTTACTATGTGTCAGGCACACTACTAAGCACTCGGGTCGATACAAGGAAATCGGGTTGAACATAGTCCCTGTCCTATGTGGGGCTCACAGACTTAATCCCCATTTTACAGATGAGAGAACTGAGGCACAGAGATGTGAAGTGATTTGCCCAAGGTCACACAGCAGACAAATGGCTGAGCTGGGATTAGACTCCCAGGCAAGTGCTCTTTCCAGTAGGCCACACTGTTTCCACTTGTCTGCTGTGTGACCTTGGCCAAATCATGTAAATTTTCTATGCCTCAGTTCCCTCATCTGGAAAATGGGAATGAAGACTGTGAGCCCCATGTGGGACAGCACTGTGTCCAACCTGATTAAATTGTATGTACCGCCGACTAAGCCCCCCTTTTGCCAGACTAAGCCCCCCCTTTCATTCATTCATTCATTCATTCAGTCGTATTTATTGAGTACAGAGCACTGTACTAAGCGCTTGGGAAGTACAAGTCGGCAACATGTAGAGATGGATCCTACCCAACAACGGGCTCACAGTCTAGAAATTCCCCCACCTCCACTCCCCAATTCGCTCCTTTTACTCTACCCCGAATCTCACCCCACAGCACTTGTGTATTTATGTACATATTTATACTTCTATTTATATTAATACCAGTTTATTTCTTTTGATGTTTATATATCTATAATTCTATCCATTTATAGTGATGCTACTGATGCCTGTTTACTTGTTTTGATGCCTGCCTCCCCCCTTCTAGACTGTAAGCCCGTTGTGGGCAGGGACTGTCTCTCTTTATTGCTGAATTGTACTTTCCAAGTACTTAGTACAGTGCTCTACACACAGTAAGCGCTCAATAAAAACAATTGAATGAATGAATGCTTAGACTAGTGCTTAACACATAGTAAGCACTTAACAAATACCATCATTACCTTGATTATTATTAAGTACATTTCTCCACTTTTTCCACGCCTCATCACCTTTGCCATTTTGCAACTCTCACTACACTTTGAAAATCCCGCCACACCCCCATCTTCTCTCCTCCCATGCTAGTACGGAAAACACGAAGAGCAAACCTCAGGGCAGATTAACCTTGGGTAGATCATGAGTTCTAATCCCAGCTCCACCACGTGCCTGCTGTGTAACCTTGGCCAAGGCATGCCACTTCTTTGTGCCTCAGTTGCCTCATCTATTAAATAGGGATTCAGACTGTGAGCCCCGTGTGGTCTGGGACTGCGTCCAACTTTTTTATTTAATGGCATTTATTAAGTGCTTACTATGTGCAAAGCACTGTTCTAAACTTGATTTGCTTGTAGTAAGTGCTTAACAAATCCCATCATCATTATTATTATTTAGGTCATTACTACTTGGCAATTATGCATAAAGGCCAATACTCATTGGCCTGTATATTTAATAATAATATTAAAAAATAGAGTGTTTGCTAACTACTTACTGTGTGCCAAGAAGCATTATGGTCCGGTGGAAAGCACATTTGCCTGGGAGTCAGGGGACCTGGGTCCTAATAGTGGCTCTACCACTTTTTTTTTACTTTTAATGGTATTTGTTAGCACTTACTATGTGCCTGGTGCTGTACTAAGAGCTGGAGTAGGCTTTAGTTTATTGGGTTGGACACTGTCCATGTCCCACAGTGGTCTCACCATCTTCATCCTCATTTTACAGAGGAGGAAACTGAGGCACAGAGAAGTGAAGTGACTTGCCCCAGGTCACACAACAGCCAAGAGACAGAGCCGGGATTAGAAACCAGGTTTTTCTGACTTCCAGGACTGTGCTGTATTCATTCATTCATTCATTCAATTGTATTTTTGAGCGCTTACTGTGTGCAGAGCACTGTACTAAGCGCTTGGAAAGTACAAGTTATCAACATATAGAGACGGGCTCTACCCAACAGTGGGCTCACAGTCTAGAAGGGGGAGACAAACAACAAAACAAAACATATTGACAAAATAAAATAAATAGAATAAATATGTACAAGTAAAATGCATTCATAAATAGAGTAATAAATATGTACAAACATATATACATATATACAGGTGCTGTGCGGAGGCGAAGGAGGTAAGGCAGTGGGATGGTGAGGGGGAGGAGGAGGAGAGGAAGGCGGGGGCCCAGTCTGGGAGTCTCTATCTACTAGGCCATGCTGCTTCTTGGCAAATAGTGTCCATTTGTCTGTTCTGTGGCTTGGGGCAAATCAATGAATTGCTCTGGACTAAAGTTTCCTCATCCGTGACGAGGGGATTAACTCCAACGCCTTCATACGTTTCATTCATTCATTCAATCGTACTTATTGACCACTTACTGTGTGCAGAGCACTGTACTAAGCGCTTGGGAAGTACAAGTTGGCAACATCTAGAGATGGTCCCTACTCAACAATGGGTTCACAGTCTAGAAGGGGGAGAGAGACAACAAAACAAAATATATTAACAAAATAAAATAAATAGAATAGTAAATATGTACAAGTAAAATAGAGTAATAAATCTGTACAAACATATATACAGGTGCTGTGGGGAGGGGAAGGAGGTAGGGTGGAGGGATGGGGAAGGGGAGAGGAAGGAGGGGGCTCAGTCTGGGAAGGCCTCCTGGAGGAGGTGAGCTCTCAGTAGGGCTTTGAAGGGAGGAAGAGAGCTAGCTTGGCGGATGTGCGGAGGGAAGGCATTCCAGGCCATGGGGAGGACGTGGGCCGGGGGTCGATGACAGGACAGGTGAGAACAACACCAATTGAGGTGAGCAGCAGAGGAGCGGAGGGTGTGGGCTGGGCTGTAGAAGGAAAGAAGGGAGGTGATGTAGGAAGGGGTGAGGTGATGGACAGCCTTGAAGCTGAGAGTGAGGAGTTTTTGCCTGATGCGTGGGTTGACTGGTAGCCACTGGAGATTTTTGAAGAGGGGAGTAATATGCCCAGAGCATTTCTGCACAAAGATAATCCAGGCAGCAGAGTGAAGTATAGACTGACGTGGGGAGAGACAGGAGGATGGGAGATCAGAGAGGAGACTGATGCAGTAATCCAGTCGGGATAGGATGAGAGATTGAACCAGCAGGGTAGCGGTTTGGATGGAGAGGAAAGGGCGGATCTTGGCTACTTAGCCTGAGAGGCCCATGTTGGACAGGATCTGTGCCCAACCTGATTAATCTGTATGTACCCCAACCCCTAGCAATAATTACAAAACAATAACTGTGGTATTTGTTAAGTCCCTACTATGTGTAGCACTGTACTAAGCTCTGGGTTAGATACAAGATAATCACGTCCCAAATGGGGCTCACAGTCTAAGTAGGAGGGAGAACAGTTATTGAATCCCCATTTTATAGATGAGGGAACTGAAGCACAGAGAAGTGGGCGACTTCCTCAAGGTCACACAGCTTCTATTCATTGCTTGGCACAAAGTAAGAATTTAACAAGTGCCATAAAAACAAAAGCACTGTACTTAGCACTTGGTTTGATATAAAACAATCAGGCCAGACACAGCTCCTGCCTCACATGGGGCTCGTAATGTATGGGATAGAGAGGATAGAGCTTTAATCCCCATTTTGTAGATGAGGAAATGAGGCCAGAGAATTGAAGTGACTTGTCCCAGGTCAAACAGCAGAGAAGTGGTGCAGGTAGAATTAGAACCCAGGTCCTTGGTTCTAAAGAGCACAGGACGTGCTCTTTACACTGAAGTTACACTGCGAGGTAATGGTCAAATGGAGCAACTCTGTGGGGCAGCCAAGTTATAATGAAACAATGGCATCGTAGCACAACAACAACAAATTTCCAGTTATGCACAGGGCACTATCATTCTGGTTCTGAGGAAAACAAACTGTGCTAGACAAGGGTGATTTTCTCCACCCTTCAAAGGGTTTGATAAAGAGGGCTATGGATGACTCTATATCATGTGGGGTCAGATTCGTAGCCTGGGTAATGACACTTGGGTTCCAAGAAAATTGGGATATGAATTAGGCCGGGCTTTGTGAATCATTCAATATAGGGATTTTGACAGTTTTGTTCGAAAACTGCTTCAAATCATCTTGGAGAAAATAGATCGAGGGACTCTGAGGCCAGGAGAAACAGGGTAGGTTGCAAATCTTTATTCTCGGCTAGAGATAGACTGTCCAAAATCAAATAGGTCCTGCTAAACTGTGACTTTTCCCACCCCAACGAGGGCATTTCTAGATCAAACATCTTGACGGTGGGCAGACAAAACAGTACTAATGAAATTCTACTGGCAGGGTGACATCGGGGAGTCTTGGGAACTCCCCTTTGCAGCTGACTACGCCTGCCCCTCAGTTTCCCCAAATATGATATGGAAACAATGGTGTCAGCTCCTGGAAAGTGAAATATTGTGAGATCTGTGGGAAAAGGGCTTCAAGTGATCTCCGTCATGAAGTTGAATTGGACTGAATGGAAGTGAGCTGCAAAGAGATGTTGATGATGACTGTGATGATGATAGTGAGAATGATATTTCACTACAGGGAAAGCTTTGAAACCCAATTATACTGTAGATGGTATGCTGATTTTTCACCGCCCCCCACCAACAACCCTTGGGTGTATCTCATCACATCTTCCGTTGTCGAGTCTGTGACTGTGAGCCTGTTGTTGGGTAGGGACTGTCTCTATATGTTGACAACTTGTACTTCCCAAGCGTTTAGTACAGTGCTCTGCACACAGTAAGTGCTCGATAAATATGATTGAATGAATGAATGAATGGGTCATCTCAGACCCATAGCGACACCATGGACACAACTCTCCAGAACATCCTACCTCCATCTGCAATCGTTCTGGTAATGAATCCGGAGAGCTTCCTGGGTCAAAACCCAGAAGTGGTTTACCATTGCCTTCTTCCACGCAATTAACTTGAGTCTCTCCACCCTCAACTCTCTTCTGTGCTCCTGCTGCCCAGCTCAGGTGAGTTTTGACTTGTAACAGATTGTCTTCCACTTGCTAGCCACTGCCCAAACTGGGAATGGAAGGGGTCTAACTCTGCTTGACTCTCCCTCCCGGGGCCGAGACCGGTAGAGTGCTTGGTGTGTGCAGAGCACTGTCCGAAGTGCTTGGGAAAGTCTCATATAATATAATAATAACAATGATGATGGCATTTATTAAGCACCTACTATGTGCAAAGCACTATTTTAAGCTCTGGGGAGATTACAAGGTGATCAGGTTGTCCCACGGGGGGCTCACAGTCTTCATCCTCATTTTACAGATGAGGTAACTGAGGCACAAAGAAGTGAAGTGACTTGCCCAAAGTCACACAGCTGACAATTGGCAGAACCGGGATTTGAACCCATGACCTCCGACTCCAAAGCCCGGGCTCTTTCCACTGAGTCACGCTACTTCTCTACATTCCCTCTCCTCAATGAACTTACAGTCTAGAGGGAGCTTACAGTGAATGTGTCTACCAACTCGGTTATTTTGTCGTCTCCCAAGCGCTTAGTTCAGTGCTTTCCACACAGTAAGTGCTCTATAAATACAATTGATTGAAAGATAGCTGACAGGACAAGAAAGACTGAAACAGATCTGGGCCCATTGGATTTGACTATGTGGTGGGCACTGGTGAGAATGCAACCTTTATAATCTTAATCTTTATCATAATGGTGGTATTTATTAGCCCCTTACTATATATCAAACACTGTACTAAGCAATGGGGTTGATACAAGATAATCAGGTTGGACACAAGCCCTGTTCCACATGGGCCTCACAGCTTAGGGGGAGAACAGTCATTAAATCACCATTTTACAGATGAGGAAACTGAGACGTTAAGTGACTTCCCCCAAATCATACAGTGGATATGTGGCAGAACTGGGAGTAGAATCCAGGTACTCTGAATTCAAGGCCTGTGCCCCTTCCACACTGCTTCCCTTTCTCTCTATCTCTTGATCCCATTTCTTGGAGGAATCGTATCTGCTTAGGGAAGGTACCCTAGAGAGGTGAATGGGAACTTGAGCAATGATTTCTTTTTTTTTTTTTTGATGGCATTTGTTAAGCGCTTACTATGTGCAGAGCACTGTTCTAAGCGCTTGGGGAGATACATGGTGATCAAATTGTCCCATGTGGGGCTCACAGTCTTAATCCCCATTTTACAGATGAGGTAACTGAGGCTCGGTGAAGTTGCCCAAGGTCACCCAGCAGACATGTGGCAGAGTCGGCATTCGAACCCATGACCTCTGACTCCAAAGCCCGTGCACTTTCCACTGAGCCACGCTGCCTCAAGGTAGGCTGGTGCCTAGTGATGTCATCCAGAAGAGAATATTATATCTAGTCTCAGCAAAATGGTCTCAGGGATGGAAACCTCTTGGTCTAAATCTGAAGCTGCTGATGGTTGCAATGAATTGATCGCTCCTCTCCTTTATTATGGGACCACTTGTTTAGTGATGGAGGAGGTAGGATGTTCATTCTGGTGGATGCTTGTATCGACACCAGCGCTTAGTACGGTGCTTAGAACATAGTAAGCATTAAACAAATCAATCAATCAATCAATCGTATTTATTGAGCGCTTACTATGTGCAGAGCACTGTACTAAGCGCTTGGGAAGTACAAATTGGCATCACATAGAGACAGTCCCTACCCAACAGTGGGCTCACAGTCTAAAATACCACTATTTATCATTATTATTATTATTATTATTATTATTATTATTATTATTATTATTAAAAGACGGGAGAAGATTGGTGGGAGCCCAGAGAGGCCATACCAGGAATGTCAGTCAATCAAATTCATTGAGTGCTTACTGCACTGTACTAAGCACTTAGGAGAGTACAATATAACAGACACATTTCCTGCCTACAACGGCTTACAATCTCAAGAAGCATTCATTCATTCATTCAATCGTATTTATTGAGCGCTTACTGTGTGCAGAGCACTGTACTAAGTGCTTGGGAAGTACAAGTCGGCAACATATAGAGACAACCCCTACCCAACAACGGGCTCACAGTCTAGAAGGGGGAGACAGAAAACAAAACATGTAGGCAGGTGTCAAAATCGTCAGAACAAATAGAATTATAGCTATAGGCAGATCATTAACAAAATAAATCGAATAGTAAATATGTATAAGTAAAGTAAATAGAGTAATAAATCCGTACAAATATATACAAGTCCCGTGGGGAGGGGAAGGAGGTAGGGCAGAGGGGGGGAATGGGGAGGAGGAGAGAAAAAAGGGGCTCAGTCTGGGAAGGCCTCCTGGAGGAGGTGAGCTCTCATTAGGGCTTTGAAGGGAGGAAGCAGCATGTCTTAATGGAAAGAGCACGGGCCTGAGAGTCAGATGATGTTTGTTGTGTGACCTTGGGCAAGCCACTTAACTTCTTTGTATCTGAGTTATCTCATCTGTAAATGGGGATTAGGACTGTGAGCCCCAGGTGGGGCACCTAATTACCTTTTATCTACTCCAGTTCTTAGAACAGTGCTTGGCAATTGTAAGCACTAAACAAATACCATAATTATTATTATTACTAATCTCTAATCTAGATGGGGAATGGATGATGGATTAAGGAATCTGTTCTTGGTGTGTGAGATGGTTTGACTGAAGAATCAGAAATGGGGAAAGAGAGGACTGTGGGAATATGATAGCCAGAGGTTGCCCTACAATCAGTCAATCAATCAATCGTGTTTATTGAGTGCTTACTTTTTTTCATGTTATTTATTAAGTACTGATTATTTACCGGGTGATTTACTAAACTCTGGGATAGATGAAATATAATCAAGTTGTACACAGTCCATGTCCCAAGTGGAGCTCACAGTCTTAATTTTAGATGAGCAACATGGCCTAGTGCATAGAGCAAAGGCCTTGGAGTCATCATCATCAATCGTATTTATTGAGCGCTTACTATGTGCAGAGCACTGTACTAAGCACTCGGGAAGTACAAATTGGCAAAATATAGAGACAGTCCCTACCCTACAGTGGGAGTCAGAAGGACCCGGGCTCTAATCCCAATTCTGTCACTTGTCTGCTGTGTAACCTTGGGCAAGTCACTTAACTTCTCTGTTCCTCAGTTTCCTTATCGGTCAAATGGAACTGTGAGCATAGTGAGCTCTGTGAGAAGAGGAAATAAGGGTTTTGTCAGGGAAGACCTCTTGACGGAGATGTGCTTTTAATAAACCTTTGAAGGTGGGGAGAGTGATTGTCTGTGGGATATGAAGAGGGAGGGCATTCTAGGCCAGAGCAGGACATGGATGAGGGGTTGATGATGAGATAGACAAGACCGAGGTAAAGTGAGAAGATTGGCTCTAGAGGAGCAAAGTTTGAAGACTGGTAATGGGAGATCAGTTAGGTGAGGTAGAGGGGGCAGAGCTTTACAGCCTATGTAAAGGAGTTTCTATTAGATGCAGAGGTGGATGGGAAACAAATGAAGGTTCTTGAGAAGTGGGGAAACATAGACTGAATGGTTTTGTAGAAAACCTATCTGGGTAGAGGAATGAAGTATAGACTAGAGTGGGGAAAATAGGAGGCAGGGATGTCAGCAAGGAGGCAGGTGCAATAATCAAGATGAAATAGGATAATTGCTTGAATGAATGAATCAATCAATCAGTTGTATTTATTGAGCACTTACTGTGTGCAGAGCACTGTACTAAGCGCTTGGGAAGTACAAGTTGGCAACATATAGAGACAGTCCCTACCCAACAGTGGGCTCACAGTCTAAAAGGGGGAGACAGAGAACAAAACCAAACATACTAACAAAATAAAATAAATAGAATAGATATGTACAAGTAAAATAAATAGAGTAATAAATATGTACAAACATATATACATATATACAGGTGCTGTGGGGAAGGGAAGGAGGTAAGATGGGGGGGATCGAGAGGGGGAGAGGAAGGAAGGGGCTCAGTCTGGGAAGGCCTCCTGGAGGAGGTGAACTCTCAGTAGGGCCTTGAACGGAGGAAGAGAGCTAGTTTGGCGGATGGGAGAGGGAGGGCATTCGGGAGGGCATTCTAGGCCTGGGGGATGACGTGGGCCGGGGGTCGATGGCGGGACAGGCAAGAACGAGGTATGGTGAGAAGATTAGTGGCAGAGGAGCGGAGGGTGCGGGGTGGGCTGTAGAAGGAGAGAAGGGAGGTGAGGTAGGAGGGGGAGAGGTGATGGACAGCCTTGAAGCCCAGGGTGAGGAGTTTCTGCCTGATGCGCAGATTGATTGGTAGCCACTGGAAATCTTTGAGAAGGGGAGAAGGGGAATGAATGTGGTAGCAGTCTGGAAGGAGAGGAAATGTGGCTTTTAGTGATGTTGTGTAAGTTGAAAGGTACAGCTCTAAGGGCAGAGGTGATGCAGAGGGTAATGGGCAAAGAGAAAATGAGGACTTATTCGGGGAAGGCCTCTTAGAGATGTGATTTCAATAAAGCTTTCAATAAAGGTGGGGTGAGTGGTGATCTGTCAGTTATAAAGTTGACCTCCCAACCTCCTGTCTCTCCCCATTCCAGTCCACACTTCACTCCACTGCCTGGATCATCTTTCTACAGAAATGTTCAGGACATCACTCCCCTCTTCAAAAATCTCAAGGGGTTTCCTATCCACCTCCAGATCAAACAAAAACTCCTCACCATTGGCTTTAAAGCAGTTCATCATCTCTTCCCCTCCTACCTCACTTCACTTCTCTCCTTTTACAACCCAATCAGCACACTTCGCTCCTCTGGTGCCGCTAACCTTCTCACTAGGCCTCCATCTCACCTGTCTTGCCGCCGACCCCTGGCCCACATCCTGCCTCTGGCCCGGAATGCCCTCCCTTCTTAAATCCACCAGACAATTACTATCCCCAGCTTCAAAGCTTTACTGAAGGCACATCTCCTCCAAGAGGCCTTCCCAGACTAAGCCCTACTTTTCCTCATCTCCCACTCCCTTCTGCATTGCCCTGACTTGCTCCCTTTGCTCTTCTACCCTCTTCCCACCCCACAGCACTTACATATACATCTGTCATTTTACTCATTTATATTGATGTCTGTCTCCCCCCTCTAGGCTGTGAGCTCCTTGTGGACAGGGATTGTCACTCTTTATTGCTTTATTGTAATTTCCCAAGCACTTAGTACAGAGCTCTGCATGCAGTAAGCACTTAATAATTATGATTAAATGAATGAATGAATGAATTAAGGGGGAGTTTTTGGCCAGAAGGAGGACAGGGACAAGGTTTGGTGGTGAAATAGATGAGAAGAGTTGGTGCCAGAGTTGTGAAGGGTGACGAGCAAGGAGTTAAGCACAGCTATTGTAGCTTAGAGTAATTGGCAGGGGATAAAATGATCAGACCCTCTCAGGATGGCACCTGGAGAGTTTCCAGTCTTCTACCAGTCTTAGCTACAGGAGGGAGAATCAAGCAGAGGCTTACCCATTCCATTCCTAGCTTGGGTAGTGGCTAGGATGTGGCAAGCAATCTGCAACAAGTCAAAACTCACTTGTGCTGAGCAGCAGTGGCATAGGAGGGAGTTGAGGATGGAGACTCAAGTTTACTGTGAGGAAGACGGCAATGGTAAGCCCCTTCTGGATTTTTACCAAGAAAATTCTAGATCCACCACCAGAACGATTGCAGAAGAAGGTGGCATGTTTTGGGAGAGATGTGTCCATGGAGTCGCTACGGGGTAGAGATGCCTCGCCAGTATGAGATAAGATTAAACAGTCAGGTCAAATGTTTAGGGTAATCATGCCAAGTGCTGAGATCATTTTGTAAAGGATTTAGCAGAAGTCTTATAATTCAAAGTAATACTTAAGTGGGAAGTAACATGGCTTAGTTGGTAAAGCCCAGGAACCAGAGGTTCTGACTTCTATGACCTGGCTCCCCTAATTGACTGCTGTGTGACCTTGGGCAAGTCACTTAACTTTTCTGTGCATCAGTTTGCTCAATTGCAAAATGGGTATTCAATACCTGTTCTTCCTCCTACTTAGACTGTAAGCCCCATTTGGGGACATGGACTGGCTTAATTAGCTTCAACCTACCCCAGTGCTTAGAACAGTTCTTGACACATAAGTGCTTAATTAATTAATACTATTATTAAAATAAGGGCTAAGAAATGTTTCTGGAAGGGTGCTATATAGTTCTTTTTAGGGAGAAAATTGGATTTGCCTTCAGGTCTTCATGAACTCTGATTTTGGCTGTTTCAGCCTTTTGCCTGCGTCCTGCCTCTGGCCTGGTATGCCCTCTCCTCTTCATATCCAGTAGATAATTACTATCTCCCTGTTCAAAGCCTTACTGAAGGCATATCTCCTCCGAGGGCTTCCTTAAGACTAAACCCTTGCTTCCTTTTCTTCCACGCCCTTCTGTGTTGCCCCGACTTCTCCCTTTATTCATTCCCCCCCTCCCAGTCTCACAGCACTTATGTCCATATCCATAAATGAATTTTTTATTCATTCATTCAGTTGTATTTATTGAAATACTGTACTAAGCGCTTGGGAAGTACAAGTTGGCAACATCTAGAGACGGTCCCTACCCAACAGCGGGCTCACAGTCTAGAAGGGGGAGACAGACAACAAAACAACACATATTAACAAAATAAAATAAATAGAATAGTAAATGCGTACAAGTAAATAGACTAATAAATCTGTACAAACATTTATACAGGTGCTGTTGGGAGGGGAAGGAGGTAGGGCTGGGGGGGAGGAGGGGGAGAGAAAGGAGGGGGCTCAGTCTGGGAAGGCCTCCTGGAGGAGGTGAGCTCTCAGTAGGAGTTTGAATGGAGGAAGAGAGCTAGCTTGGCAGATGTGCGGAGGGAGGGCATTCCGGGCCAGGGGGAGGATGTGGGATGGGGGATTACGGGGGGACAGGCGAGAACGAGGCACAGTGAAGAGGTTAGCGGCAGAGGAGTGGAAGGTGTGGGCTGAGCTGGAGGAGGAAAGAAGGGAGGTAAGGTAAGAGGGGGCGAGGTGATGGAGAGCCTTGAAGCTGAGAGTGAGGAGTTTCTGCCTGATGCATAGGTTGATTGGTAGCCACTGGAGATTTTTGAGGAGGGGAGTAACATGTCCAGAGTGTTTCTGCACAGAGATGATCCAGGCAGCAGTGTGAAGTATAGATTGAAGTGGGGAGAGACAGGAGGATGGGAGATCAGAGAGTAGGCTGACGCAGTAATCCAGTCGGGATAGGATGAGATTCATATCATTCATATCAATGTCTATCTCCCCCTTAGACTGTATGCTCCCTGTGAGCTGGGAATGTGTCTGTTATATGTTACTTTCCCAAGTGCTTAGTACACTGCTTTGCAAACAGTAAGTGCTCAATAAATACAATTGATCAATTTACTCTCCCTTGGAAATTTTCCCAGCAAAGGATTTGTGATTATAACCAAGATCTGGAAAGTTTTGTTTAAATACATAACTTAATAACACAGGCCCTGATCAAATATCACCATGGTGGCAATGATAATGAAAGGTTCTCACCTTCCCAAATGACAATAGGAGATTGATTATGCAATTGATTGCATATCATTAGAAAGGAAATAAGTGAAGAGCTGCAGTGAAAGCACAGAAAGGGATTCTATTAAGGGGTGATGATATTTTTGGAGGGTGTTGACAGATGTTTAATTTCACCAATCTACTATAGTAATCACAGAGGAAAGCTCACTTAATGCCCATCACCTGTATGTACCAGGGTGATGAAGTAACAATCCCTGATTCAGCTAGGAGTTTTCCCTTCCTCTGATTCATATCCTCCTCACCCACCCCACCTCCATCTCCCTTCTTCACTAGCTCATCGTTAGAGGTGCGGTTTTCATTTCCCTCCATAAAGGCTCCGAGTCACGATTAGAATGCCTACCCTTTGTCTGTAACTGGGTACCAGATGGTTTGAGCTGAAATTAGACAGGCACAGATGCCACCACGCTTGGTCTGCCTGCAAAAACACATAGAATCAAGATTCCTAATTGCATGCCAATTTGGGGAATTTTTTTTTTTAAACTCCTCTCTGAGCCCACCTGAAAAAGAGACCCAGGTGGTGAGAACGAACTGCCAAATCAATGACATTAGCCCATGGATCATATAGGACAAACCACAACAAGAGTCATTGTTTAGAGAGATCTTGCACTTTTATTTCCCAGAAAGATGGCCACGTAGCATTTCATTGACAAGTTTCTTCGGGAAGAGGCAGGGTGGCCTAGTGAAGAAAGGATGGGCTTCGGAGTCAGAGGACCTTGGTTCTAATCCTGCCTTCGCCACTTACCAGCTGTGTGACCTGGGCAGTTTGGGCTTAGTGGAAGGAGCTTGGACCTCAGAGGCAGAGGTCCTGGATTCTAATTCTGACTCTGCCGCTTGCCTGCTGTGTGACCTTGGATAAGTCACTTAAATTCTCTGAGGCTGGGCAGTTTCCTCATCTGTAAAGTGGTGATTCAACACCTGTCCTCCCTCCTACTTAAACTGCAAGCCCCGTGTGGGACAGGGACTGTGTTCAACGTGATTAACTGTATCAACCCCAGCACTCAGAACATTGTTTAATATACAGTAAATGCTTAACAAACGATACCATTATTACTAGTATCATAATTATTTTCTGTACCTTGCTTCTCTAATCTGCAAAATGGGGATTCAATCTCTGTTCTCCCTCCTAATTTGACTGTGAGCCCCATATTGGGCCTGATTATCTAGTATGAGTACAGCATTTGTCATATAAGTGCTTAACAAATACCACTATTATTATTATTATTATTAAGAAGCAGCTTAGTTTAGTGGAAAAAGCACACATTTGGGAATCAGAGGTCATGGATTCTCATCCCAGCTCTGCCACTGTTCTACTATGTGACCTTGGGCAAGCCACTCAACTTCTCTGCTTCAGTTCCCTCATCTACTAAATGGGGATTTAGACTGTGAGCCCCATGTGGGACAACCTAATTACCCTGTATCTACCCCAGTGCATAGAACAGTGCTTGGCATGTAGTCAGTGCTTAACAAATACCCTCATTATTATTCAGCACTTACAACAGTGCTTGGCACATAGTAAGCCCTTAACAAATACCACCATTATTATTATTATTATTATTATCATGATTATTTTTGTGCAGTGCTTGACATAGAGTAAGCACTTAGAAAATATCATTTATCATTATTTCCTGTGCCAGCACTGTCATTCCAGACAGTCATTACTGTAGGTGATTCTCTTCAGCAGTACTCTTAAATAGGTTCTCATATACAGCTGCGGATTTCTAATTCAACTCTTTCTATCAGTCAGTTAACCAGCTCGACCTACTGCTGCTATTGACCTGCTGCTGTAATAGACCTACTGCTATTACTGCTATTACATTAAATACAATTGAATGAATGAATACTGCTCATGCCAGCTGCTTCAGATATTTAACTCCCTCCTCAAGTCCCCTTCCCCCTTGACTGCCATCTTTAAACTTTTACTTTTCAGTGGCTTTTTCCCCACTGCTTTCAAGCACACTCCTGTATCCTAGTTAGAGGGAAACTTCCCTCGATTTCATGGCTCCGTCCAGTTAAGGGCCCATCTTCCTCCTACCATTCCTCTCCAAACTCCTTGCGAGAGTTGTCTGTACACTCACTGCCTCCACTTTCTCTGCTCCAGTTCTCTCCCTGATGCTCTCTAGTCTGGCTTTCCCCCTTTTCACACCACAGAAACTGCCCTCTCTTAGAACCCCAGTGATCTCCTTCTTGCCATTGCTCCATTTATCCTCTTTAACCTTTCAGAGGCTTTTGACACTGTGGACCATACTCCTTGAAACATTATCCAACCTTGGCTTCACCGACACTATCCTCTCTGGGTTTTCCTATTCCTCTGGTGGTTCCTTCTCAGTCACTTTAGCTGGCTCCTCCTCTTCCTCCCACCCCCTAGTTGTGAGAGTCTCTCAATGCTCAGTTCTAGGTCCCCTTCTTTTCTCTATCTACACTTACTTCTTTGGAGAATGTATTTCCTCCCTCAGCTTTATGTTTACATGAATGATTCCCAAATATATCTCTCCAGTCCTGATCTCCCTCCTTCTCTGCAGTCTCACATTTCCTCCAACCTTCAGGACATCTCTACTTGGCTGTCCCACTGACACCTCTGACTTATGTCCAAAGCAAAAGTCCTCCACTTCTCCCCTAAACCCTCTCCCCCATTTCTCCCATCACTATAATCAATCATATTTATTCAATCTATAATCAGTTCAAATTATTCAATCGCCCATCCACCTCCGCATCAAACAAAAAACTCCTCACTAATGGCTTCAAAGCACCTTGCCCCCTCCTTCCTCACTTTGCTACTTTCCAACTACAACCCAGCCTGCACACTTCTCTCCTGTAATGTTATCCTTTCAAATGTGTCTCAATCTCATCGATCTCACCACCGACCCTTGGTCCACGTGCTGCCTCTGGCCTGGAATGCCCTTCCTCCTCAAATCCGACAATCTCTTTTCCTGTTTTAAAGCCATTTTGAGGGTCCATCTCCTCCGAGGGGCCCTCCCTAACTAAGCTTCTCTTTCCTATTCTCCCACTCTTCTGTTGCCCTGATTGCTTCTCTTGTTCTTCCTTGCTCCCAACCCCACAGTACTTATGTACATATCTGTCATTCATTTATTCATATTAACATCTGACTCTCTCGGCCCTCCCCCCACCATGGCACCCCTGACAGTAAACTTATTGTGGGCAGGGAATGTGCCTGTTTATTGGTGTTGTATACTCTCCCAAGCACTCAGTACAGTGCTCTGCACAAAGTAAGTGCTCAATAAATACGATTGAATGAGTGAGTGAATTCAACCAATTGTACTTATTGAGCACTTACTCTGTGCACAATGTTTTACTAAGTGCTTGGGGGAGTACAATATAACAGTAGGAAGACGTTTCCTGTCCACAGTGAGCTTACAGTCTTGGCAGGGAGACGGACATTATTATAAATTGATAAATTACCAATATGTACATACGTGCTGTAGGGCTGAGGGAGGGGTGAATAATTGGTGCAAATCCAAGTGCTGGAGACAACACCTCCATCTTCCCTGGTTCACGAACTCATAGCCTTGGCATTATCCTTGACTTAATCGCTGTCATTCAATCCGCATATTCCAACTATCACCAAATCCTGTCAGTTCCACCTTCACCACATTGCTAAAAGTCACCCCTTCCTTCTCCAACCAATTTTCTACTATGCTGAGTCAAGCATTCATCATATCCCACCTCAAATATTTTGTCAGTCTCCTCACTGGCCTCCCTACCTCTCTTCTCTCCCCAGTCTAAATCCATACTTCCCACTGCTGCCTGGATCATTTTTCAAAACAAAATATTCATTCAGGCCAAGGTTACCCTACTCCTGAAGGACCTTGAGTGGTTGCTCATCCGACGTGGCATCAAACAGAAACTCCTTACCCTCTGCTTTCATTCATTCATTCAATCATATTTATTGAGTGCTTACTGTGTGCAGAGCCCTATACTAAGAACTTTTAAGCCCTCAATCAGGTTACCCCTTCTACTTTACCTCGCTGATTTCATACTACACTGCAGCCTGAACACTTCATTCTGCTAATGCCAACCTACTCATTGTATCTTCATCTTGTCAATCTTGCCACTGAATCAATCCATCAATCAATCAATTGCATTTATTGAGTGCTTACTCTGCAGACAACTAAACTAAGCACTTGTCAGAGTACAATAATACTAGAGTTGATAGACAAGTTCCCTGCCCACAAGAAGCTTGCAGTCTGTAGCGGGGAGTCATGACCTCCCTCTGGCTTGGGAATCCTGTCACTAGTCTGCTGTGTGACCTTGGGCAAGTCACTTTACTTCTTTGGGCCTCAGTTACTTCATATATAAAAAGGGGATGGAGACTGTGAGCCCCCATGTGGGACAGGAACTGTGTTCAACTTGATTTGCTTGTATCCATCCCAGCTCTTAGTACAGTGCCTGACACATAGTAAGCACTTAACACTTATTATTATTATTGTTATTATATGATGGACCACTAAACTCAATTTCAAAGCCTTTTTAAAATCCCATCTCCTCCGAGGCTTTTCCCTCGACTAAGCTCTGATTTCCATTACTCCCTTCTGCATTGCCCTTACACTTGTATTTGTATTCTTTAAATGGTCGATAGTCTCTCACCCCTCAACTCTACAGCACACACCACTTATTGTCCATAATTTGTTTTAATGTCTTTCTCCCCAACTAGATTGTAAACTCTTTGTGGGCAGGGACACTGTCTACAAACTCTATCGTATTGTGCTCTCCCAGCTGCTTAGTTCAGTGCTTTGCCCACTTTAAGCCCTCAAGAAATACTCCTGATTAATTGATTGATTGATCTGGCTACCTTCCTGCCATCTTAAACTTTACTTGATTTTGAACTACTAGATAGAGCAGAGACCTTTGGTTTCTATTCTCAA
The DNA here is from genome assembly GCF_015852505.1 of Tachyglossus aculeatus. NCBI lineage: Eukaryota > Metazoa > Chordata > Mammalia > Monotremata > Tachyglossidae > Tachyglossus > Tachyglossus aculeatus. The sequence continues at coordinate 10,997,156 of NC_052070.1, forward strand.
ATACACATTTGACTTTGCTTTCTGGTTATCAGGAACATTTCTTAGGCTCTTCTAATCCCTAATACTTTCCACCAATCTGCCAAAATGTGAGGATTATTTAGGCAATACATTTTGATTCTTTGGATATGCAGTCTGTCAGCCCATGCATGGAATTATTAATGGCAATCATTGTCTGCCTGTCTCTCTGTCTTCCCTGGTAGACTGAAATTTTCCTGAGGAAACAGTAAAGATATTGCACTCTCCCAGGTACTTAGTATCAACCAATAAATCAGTCAATGGTGTTCATTTTGCACTTACTGTGTGCAGACCACCGTATTGAGCACTTGGGAAAAAATAATAAATGATAATGGTATTTATTAAGTGCTTATTATATTCTAGGTACTGTTCTAAGTGCTCAGGTGGTTACTGGCATATAGTAAATGCTTAACAAATACCATTATTATTATGAGCAAATTGGGTTGGATGCAGTCCCTATCCCACCTGTGCCTCACAGTCTCAATCCCCATTTTATAAATGAGGTAACTGAGGCACAGAGAAGTGAAATGACTTACCCAAGGTCACACAGCAGACATGTGGTGGATCTGGGATTAGAACCCAGATCTTTTTGACTCCCAGCACATACTGCTTCTGGTAGGCACGATCCCTGCCCACATGGGTCTTACAGTCTACAGCGGGAAAGAGACAACAAAACGAATTGCATAGAGGGCAAATGGCAGAGTGTTAGGTTATGTACATATGTGGTGGATCTGGGAATGCTGAAGGGGTTCACTCATTCAATCAATTGTATTTATTGAGCATTTACTGTGTGCAGAGCACTGTACTAAGCGCTCGGGGAGTACATGTTGGCAACATATAGAGACGGTCCCTGACACAGTCCATGTCCCACATGGGGCTCACAATCTTCATCTCCCCTTGACAGATGAGGTATCTGAGGCACAGAGAAGTGAATGACTTGCCCAAGGTTCAGATCTGAGGGTAAAAGAAACAGAGAAGGGAGGGCACGTAGAGAGAATAAGGGCTTCTTCAGGGAAGGTCTCTTGGAGAAGACATGACTTTTGGAGGGCTTTGAAAGTGGAGAGAGTGGTCAAGTGTTGGCTATTGAGGGCGTGGGAGTTTTATGGCAGAGAAAGGATGTGGGTAAGGGGTTTGGCAGTGGCATAGATGAGAAGAAAATATAGAGAATAGGTTGACAGGAGTGAAGTTTGTGGTTGGGATCAATGAAGTAAGGGAGGATGGGCAGAGCTCGAGTGTTTTAAAGACAATTTGATCAATCAATCAATCGTATTTATTGAGCACTTACTATGTGCAGAGCACTGTACTAAGCGCTTGGGAAGTACAAATTGGCATCACATAGAGACAGTCCCTACCCAACAGTGGGCTCACAGTCTAAAAGGGGGAGACAGAGAACAGAACCAAACATACCAACAAAATAAAATAAGTAGGATAGAAATGTACAAGTAAAATAAATAAATAAATAAATAAATAAATAAATAAATAAATAAATAAATAGAGTAATAAATATGTACAACCATATATACATATATACAGGTGCTGTGGGGAAGGGAAGGAGGTAAGATGGGGGGATGGAGAGGGGGACGAGGGGGAGAGGAAAGAAGGGGCTCAGTCTGGGAAGGCCTCCTGGAGGAGGTGAGCTCTCAGCAGGGCCTTGAAGGGAGGAAGAGAGCTAGCTTAGCGGATGGGCAGAGGGAGGGCATTCCAGGCCCGGGGGATGACGTGGGCCGGGGGTCGACGGCGGGACAGGCGAGAGCGAGGTACAGTGAGGAGATTAGCGGTGGAGGAGCGGAGGGTGCGGGCTGGGCAGTAGAAGGAGAGAAGGGAGGTGAGGTAGGAGGGGGCGAGGTGATGGACAGCCTTGAAGCCCAGGGTGAGGAGTTTCTGCCTGATGCGCAGATTGATCGGTAGCCATTGGAGGTTTTTGAGGAGGGGAGTAATATGTCCAGAGCGTTTCTGGACAAAGATAATCTGGGCAGCAGCATGAAGTATGGATTGAAGTGGAGAGAGACACGAGGATGGGAGATCAGAGAGAAGGCTAGTGCAGTAGTCCAGACGGGATAGGATGACAGCTTGAATGAGCAGGGTAGCGGTTTGGATGGAGAGGAAAGGGCGGATCTTGGCAATGTTGCGGAGCTGAGACCGGCAGGTTTTGGTCACGGCTTGGATGTGAGGGGTGAATGAGAGAGCGGAGTCGAGGATGACACCAAGGTTGCGGGCTTGTGAGACGGGAAGGATGGTAGTGCCGTCAACAGAGATGGGAAAGTCAGGGAGAGGACAAGGTTTGGGAGGGAAGACAAGGAGCTCAGTCTTCGACATGTTGAGCTTTAGGTGGCGGGCGGACATCCAGATGGAGATGTCCTGAAGGCAGGAGGAGATGCGAGCCTGGAGGGAGGGGGAGAGAGCAGGGGCAGAGATGGAGATCTGGGTGTCATCAGCGTAGAGATGATAGTTGAAGCCGTGGGAGCGAATGAGGTCACCAAGGGAGTGAGTGTAGATTGAGAACAGAAGAGGACCAAGCACTGAACCTTGGGGAACCCCCACAGTAAGAGGATGGGACGGGGAGGAGGAGCCTGCAAAAGAGACTGAGAAAGAACGACCGGAGAGATAAGAGGAGAACCAGGAGAGGACGGAGTCTGTGAAGCCAAGGTCAGATAGCGTGTTGAGGAGAAGGGGGTGGTCCACAGTGTCAAAGGCAGCTGAGAGGTCGAGGAGGATTAGGACAGAGTATGAGCTGTTGGATTTGGCAAGCAGGAGGTCATTGGTGACCTTTGAGAGCGCAGTTTCCGTGGAATGAAGGAATCATATTTATTGAGCACCTGCTGTATGCAGAGCAATGTATTAAGTGCTTGGGAAATTGAAACAACAATATAACAGGCACATTCCCTGTGCACAACTCAGTCAGTCAAACTATTTATTGAGTGCATACTGTGTGCAGAGCACTGTACTAAGAGGTTGGGAGAGAACAATATAACAATAAAACAGACACATCCCCTGCCCACAATGAGCTTACTGTCTAGAGGGTGAAGCAGACATTAAAAGAAATAAATAAAATGACAGATATCATCATCATCATCATCATCATCATCAATCGTATTTATTGAGCGCTTACTGTGTGCAGAGAACTGTACTAAGCACTTGGGAAGTACAAATTGGCAACATATAGAGACAGTCCCTACCCAACAGTGGGCTCACAGTCTAAAAGGGGGAGACAAAACCAAACATACTACAAAATAAAATAAAATAGAATAGATATGTCCATAAGTGCTATGGGGCTGGAAAAGGGGATGAACAAAGACAGCAAGTCAAGGAGATGCAGAAAGGAGTGGGAGAAGAGGAAAGGAGGGCTTAGTCAGGGAAGGCCTCTTGGAGGAGAGGTGTCTTCAATCAGGCTTTGAAGGCCGGGAGAGTCATTTAAAAAGTTTCTGTTTTGTGTGGAGGTGGATGGATATCCCTTGTTGGTTTGTGAGGAGGGAAGAGACATGGACTGCATTTTTTTTTTTTTAAAAGATCCAGGCAGCAGAGTGAGGCATGCACTGATGTGGGAGGAGTTGGAAGTTTGGAGGATCAGCGAGAAGGCTGATGCAGTAATCACATTGCTTCCGATTGATTGATTGATCAGTATTCAATGGGTGTCCCTCAAGACTAAGCCCCTCTTTTTCTCTGCTACTCCTCCCCTTCCCATCACCCAGACTCCCTCCCTCTGCTCCACCCCCCTCCCCGCCCCACAGCATCTGTGTGTATATATATGTACATATTTATTCTATTTTATTAACGATGTGTATATATCTAGAATTCAATTTATTTATATTGATGCTATTGATGCCTGCTTAGTTGTTTTGTTTTGCTGTCTCCCCCCCTCTAGACTGTAGGCCTGTTGTTGAGTAGGGATTCTCCCTGTTGCCAAATTTACTTTCCAAGCGCTTAGTACAGTGCTCTGCACATAGTAAGAACTCAGTAAATATGATTGAATGAGTGAAAGAATGAAATACAATTTCAACAATGGCATGAAAGATGAAATATACATTATTTTATGTGGTGATTTTGTTGCCACTTTAGAGCTGACACTTTTTGGGGGGTCCCAGGGATCAGGCTTTGAAGGAAAGAATCCAAAATTAGATTACTTACACCGTGTCCAGACTGATTACACTGTATCTACCCCAGCACTTAGTACAGTACTTGGCACATAGTAGATGCTTAACAAATACCATAGTTATTGCAAGCAACCAGGATGCAATTATGGATCGGAACTCTTCTCAGCCATCATTTCATATCTGGCAGATGATGAAATCATTAGCATGATGTTCATAAAATGAAATTAAAACATTTTGATAATCACTCATTTCTAGATTGTTTGCTGTATTATTCACGCTTCTATTTACATTTTTATCATAATCCATAATTAAATTGTAAAACCCTGAGTGGTATTTATGTTGCGGTGGAGGCGGCAGGAATTGTTATTAAAATCAGCAAAAGGGCATGACACGAAATCCAAACAGACTTAGAAAGTAATTTCTTCTTCTCTTTCATGTTTAATTTACACTTGAATAAGGTTTGGTTCACCTGAACATTAACATCAAAATGTAATTTTATTTAGAGCTTAAGGACTTACTGCTGATTCTCTTCAGACTTTAAGTTAAAACAAGGACTTTCTCAGAGACCTGACTTAGGATAGAATTAGTGTCAGGATAACAGGATATAGATGTGTAGACCTAACAATGCATTACCCTTCTAGGCACTGAACAAAACTATTCAGGTTGTTTCTATCCTGCAAAACAGAGTATTTCACCTTTAAAGTATCTGGTCAGTGCTGGCATAATCTTCCAGGACTTTCTAAATAACCACTGTGTCTTTTTAGAATGCAGCATGTTCTCCATGGTTTTGGCAAACATTAACCTTCAATTGCCAGAAAAGACATGACAGAGGATAATTGGGTACAATACTCCTACACTGGTATAGGTTTGCAATTATCCTCCTGGTGATTTTATATTATAAATATCGGTGATCTTAAACAAAAGAGCTACATTTTCTTAGACGTACTTGAAACATTATGCAACATTCATTGGGTAATTGAGAGATAGTGGAATGAGTTTGCAATTGCAGGGCAAGACCCGAGGAGAAGACCAAATAGGAATCAGATACTAATTATAATTGGTAATTATGGTATTTATTAAGGACTTACTATGTGCCAGACACTGTTCAAGGTGCTGGGGTAGATGCAAGGTTATCTATTTGGACATAGTCCTTGTCCCACCTGGGGCTCACCATCTAGGTAGGAAGGATTAGGGCTTAATCCCCATTTTACAGATGAGGAAACTGAGGTACAGAGAGGTTAAATGACTTTCCCAAGGTCACAAAGCAGAGAAGCGGTGGAGGTGGCATTAGCCCACAGGTCCTTCTGACTCCCGGGCCCAAGCCACTAGGTCATGCTGCTTAACAAATCCTATAATTATAGGAGAGAAGCAACGTGGCTCAATGGAAAGAACACGGGCTTTGGAGTCAGAGGTCATGAGTTCAAATCCTGGATCCGCCAATTGTCAGCTGTGTGGCTTTGGGCAAGTCACAACTTCTCTGTGCCTCTTATCTCATCTGTAAAATGGGGATTAAGACTGTGAGCCCTCTGTGGGATAATCTGATCACCTTGTAACCCCCGCCAGTGCTTAGAACAGTGCTTTGCACATAGCAGGTGCTTAATAAATGCCATTATTATTATTATCATTATAACACCATCACCTCATGCCCCTCTCAGGATAGCACCTGGAGAGTTTCCAGTCCTCTACCAGTCTTGGCTATGGGAGAAAGAGTCAAGCAGAGGCCTACCCATTCCATTCCTAGCTTGGCCAGTGGCTAGCAAGTGGAAGGCAATCCTCTACGAGTCGAAACTCACCTGCGCTTGGCCAGAGCGGCACGGGAGAGAGTTGAGAGTGGAGATTCAAGTTGACGGCACCCAAGAAGGCAATGGTCAACCACTTCTGGATTTCTACCAAGAAAACTCAATGGACACACTACTAGAACAATGGCAGATGGAAGTGGGGCATAGAAGCAGCGTGGCTCAATGGAAAGAGCACGGGTTCTGCTCATGGGTTCAAATCCCATCTCTGCCAATTGTTAGCTGTATGCCTTTGGTCAAGTCACATAACTTCTCTGTGCCTCAGTTACCCATCTGTAAAATGGGGATTAAGACTGTGGGCCCCACGTGGGACAACCTGATTCATTCATTCAATCATATTTATTGAGCACTTACTGTGTACAGAGCACTGTACTAAGCACTTGGGAAGTACAAGTTTGCAACGTATAGAGATGTTCCCTACCCAACAACGGGCTCACAGTCTAGAAGGGGGAGACAGACAACAAAACGAAACGTGTGGACAGGTGTCAAGTCATCAGAATAAATGGAAGTAAAGCTAGATGCACATCATTAACTAAATAAATGGAATAGTAAATATGTACAAGTAAAATAAATAGAGTAAAGATCTGTACAAACATATACACAGGTGCAGTGGGGAGGGGAAGGAGGTAGGGCGAGGGGGATGGGGAGGAGGAGAGGAAAAAGGGGGCTGAGTCTGGGAAGGCCTCCTGGAGGAGGTGATCACCTTATATCTACCCCAGTGCTTAATAATAATAATAATAATAATAATAATGGCATTTATTAAGCACTTACTATGCACAAAGCACTGTTCTAAGCTCTGGGGAGGTAACAAGGTGATCAGGTTGTCCCACTGGGGGCTCACGGTCTTAATCCCCATTTTACAGATGAGGTAACTTCCAGAGAAGTTAAGTGACTTGCCCAAAGTCACACAGCTGACAATTGGCGGAGCCGGGATTTGAACCCCTGACTTCTGACTCCAAAGCCCAGGGTCTTTCCATTGAGCCACGCTGCTTCCCAAGAATAATGCTTGGCACATAGTAAGCACTTAATAAATACCGTCCTTATTATTATTATGTATCCATGGAGTTACTTTGGGTAGGAAATGACTTGACGGCATAAGACAAGACCCCACCTCCCTCCCTGACTCATCTCTGTTATCCAGTGCCACCTCTCATCCGCGTCCCCCAATGCTGGCCCCAGTCAGCTCATTCCCATCCCACGCCTCACACTGTCCCCTTCCCCTGCACTCTTCTCACAGCTTCAACCAAGTGCAGCCTGTGGAACCCCCACTCCATCAGGGGAAACTGCCCTCATCCGTGACCTGTTCCTGATCCAATTGCTCCTCCTCCTCACTGTCACTGAAACCTGGTTCTCCCTAGATGACACGGTCTCCCCAGGGGGAGACACCCTCTCCTCAAAATTCACTGGGAAAGGGGGAGTGGACTGCTTCCATCTCACTCCCCAGTGCCACTTTCACACCATTCTACCTCTCCCATCCCTTTCTTTCCCTTCCTTTGAAGCCCATCTCAACCGCCCCCTCCAGATTCTAGTAACAGTTACCTACTGCCCCCCAGGTCCCACCTCCAACTTCTTTAACCATTTTGATCCCTTTGTCACATTCCTTTTCTCTATGCCTAAATTGATCCTTGGGGACTTCATTCATTCATTCATTCATTCATTCACTCAATTGTATTTTTTGAGCACTTACTGTGTGCAGATCACTGTATTAAGTGCTTGGGAAAGTACAGCACAGCAATGAAGAGAGACAATCCCTGCCCACAATGAACTCACAGTCTAGAGAGAGGGACTGTACAAGAAAACAGGCATCAAAATGCCGGTATAAATAAATAAAATGACAGATATATACATACATATATGTACATAAGTGATGTGCAGTGGTGAGAGAGGGGAAGAGAAGCAGTGTGGCTCAGTAGAAAGAGTGCAGGCTTAGGAGTCAGAGGTCATGGGTTCTAATCCCGGCTCCGTTACTTGTTTGCTGTGTGACTTTGGGCAAGTCACTTAACTTCTCTGGGCCTCAGTTACTTCATCTGCAAAATGGGGATGAAGACTGTGAGCCCCATGTGGGACAACCTGATTACCTTGTATCCTCTCAGTGCTTAGAACAGTGCTCAGCACATAGTAAGCATTTAACGAATTCCATCGTTATTAAGAGCAAAGGGAACACATCAGGGTAACACAGAAGGGAGTGGAAGATGAGGAAAAGTGGGACTTAGTCTGGGAAGACCTCTTGGAGGAGATGCGTCTTCAGCCGGACTTTGAAGCGGGGGACAGTGATTGGCAGATTTGAGGAGGAAGGGTGTTCCAGGCCAGAGGTAGGATGTGGGCCAGGGGCCAGTGGCAAGACAGGTGAGGTCGAGGAACAGTGAGAAGGTTAGCACCAGAAGACCCACGTGTGTGGGCTGGGTTGTAGAAGGAGAGAAAGGCACTGAGGTAGCGGGAGCTAAGGTGATGGAGAACTTGAAAGCCAGTAGTGAGAAGTTTTTGTTTGCTACAGAGGTGATAGGCAACCACTGGAGATTTTTGAGGAGAGGGGGGTGACATGCCCTGCTCGTTTCTGTAGAAATATAATCTGGCAAACTGAGCTTCTAGTTGGGGCTTTTATTACTGAAGAGCCTTACATTATTTAGGTATTTACTTCTCGCAACCCCCCTGCATGGTAGGGTTCAGGTATTATTATCTCCAATTTATAGCTGGGGAAACTGAGGCAGGAGGAGGTCAATAATCATACAGATGTTCCTGATGACACTTCTGCTTGCCTGGTTTCTAACACTCCCCAACTCCACTGACGTCCTGCTCCACACCACCTCAACCACCACCAATTTGGACACAAACTATGTTTGTCACTGTGTGTCACTGTTGACAGCACTACCATCCTTCCTGTCTCACAAGCCCACAACCTTGGTGTCATCCTCGACTCTGCTGTCTCGTTCACCCCTCACATTCAATCCGTCACCAAAACCTGCCGGTCTCACCTGCGCAACATTGCCAAGATCCGCCCTTTCCTCTCCATCCAAACCTCTACCCTGCTCGTTCAATCTCTCATCCTATCCCGACTGGATTACTGCATCAGCCTCCTCTCTAATCTCCCACCCTCGTGTCTCTCTCCACTTCAATCTATACTTCATGCCGCTGCCTGGATCATCTTTGTGCAGAAACGCCCTGGGCATGTTACTCCCCTCCTCAAAAATCTCCAGTGGCTACCAATCAATCTGCGCATCAGGCAGAAATTCCTCACCCTGGGCTTCAAGGCTGTCCATCACCTCACCCCTCCTACCTCACCCCCCTTCTCTCCTTCTCCAGCCCAGCCTGCACCCTCCACTCCTCTGCTGCTAATCTCCTCACTGTGCATTGTTCTCGCCTGTCCCGCCGTCGACCCCCGGCCCACTTCATCCCCCTGGCCTGGAATGCCCTCCCTCCACACAGCTGCCAAGCTAGCTCTTTTCCTTCCATCAAAGCCCTACTGAGAGCTCACTTCCTCCAGGAGACCTTCCCAGACTGAGTCCCCTCCTTCCTCTCCCTCTCCTCTCCCTCTCCATCCCCCCACCTTACCTCCTTCCCTTCCCCACAGCACCCGTATATATGTATATATGTTTGTACGTATTTATTACTGTATTTATTTATTTTATTTGTACATATTTATTCTATTTATTTAATTTTGTTAATATGTTTTATTTTGTTCTCTGTCTCCCCCTTCTATACTGTGAGCCCGCTGTTGGGTAGGGACCATCTCTATTTGTTGCTGACTTGTAGTTCCCAAGTGCTTAGTACAGTGTTCTGCACACAGTAAGTGCTCAATAAATACAATTGAATGAATGAATAAACAAACTTGATCTCATCATCTCTAGCCACTGCCTTCACCAATTCTGTAATCCCTCTTTCTGACCACAGTCTCCTCACACACCTTCTTCCTCCTCTCTCCCACACCTCCTCTCTGTCAATCTGGGCTGTTCGCCCATAGAGACCTCTGAATTTTAGGCCCCATCCAATTTTTTCAACTCATCGTGTTCCATTTAACCTCCATATCCAAACTAACTCATCTTAATGACCAAATTGATGCCTCGACCCCACCTCTATACTGAACTCAATTCATGTGCTCCCCTCTACTTTCATCGATCTCCTGATAGCCACAGCCAGCCACAGTCCCAGATCACCTCCACAGCCTGCCTTCTTTGCTCTTGTGTATGTAATAATAATAATAATGGCATTTATTAAGCACTTACTATGTGCAAAGCACTGTTCTAAGCGCTGGGGAGGTTACAAAGTGATCAGGTTTTCCCATGGGGGGATCACAGTCTTAATCCCCATTTGATCAATGAGGTAACTGAGGCACAGAGAAGTTGTGACTTGCCCAAAGTCACACAGCTGACAATTGGCAGAGCCAGGATTTGAACCCATGACCTCTGACTCCAAAGCCCGTGCTCTTTGTTGTTTGGGAACTAGGGAACACTAGGGAACACCTGACAACGTGACTGTTTGGATCCAGGACACTGCAGAATCAGAAGAAATGGCTCATACACATTGATGTGTGCTGGACTCCAAGACAACTACAGTGTTACTTTTCTGTATTGTGGGGTTTTACAAGAATGCAACACCCATGGTTTGGTGATAGTAACAGTATTTACTGAGAATCCACTGGGTGCAGTGTTAGTGTACGAAGCACTAGGGAAAGTACCACAGAAGTACAAAGTACCACAGAAGCATGAGATATATTTCTTGGATTAGATGTATTTTTCTAACAAATATAAATGCCACCTCTTCCCTCAACACACACCCCGACACTCACTTTATCTCCCACAATAGATTATATTTATTGAGCACTCATGTGCAGAACACTGTACTAAGCACTAGGGAGAGTACACTATAACAATAAAGAGACACATACCTTGCCCACAACAAGCTCACAGAGCGCTGCCAGTGGAAATCTAGGTATCAGGCCAACTTTGTACACCTCAAGTTCACCCTTAGTGCTTTAACTCTGCTCTCTCCTCTGTGATGCAAAACGATTTCTGCATCTTGATTGACATCCGTGCCCATTGCCCTCGCCAATTGCTCCAAGTGATTTACTTCCTCCTCAACTCTCCACCTCTCTTCCTTCTTTCATCACTTACTTCTAATGACCTGGCCACCCACTTTATTGAGAAAATTGAAACTATCAGGTGAGATCTCCCTAAATTCTCCCCAGCTCCTCTCCGGTTCCTCCCTTATCCTGCCCCTTCTTCATCTCTCCCATCTTTCCCAGCAGGATCTCAAGAGGAGTATTCCTGCCTTCTCTCAAAATCCTCCTCCTGTACATCTAATCCCATCCTTTTGCACCTTATCAAGGCATGGCCCTCTCCTGTCTTCCCTCTCGGATTTATATCTTCAACTGTTCACAATTCAAAGGCTTCTTCTCCACTGCTTTCTAACCTGCTCATGTTTTCACTATCTTTAAAAAGTCCTCCCTTGACCCCACGGATTCCTCCAGTTATAGCCTCATCTCCCTCCTACCATTCAGATCAAACTACTTGAACAAATTGTCTACACCCACTTTCTCAAATTCTTCTCCTCAAATTTTCTCCTTATCCCTCTCCAATGGGGTTGCTGTCCCCTTCATTTCACAGAATCCTCTCTCTCAAAGGTCACAAATGCTGTCTTTTTTGCCAAATTCCATAGCCTCTGCCCATTCAAGTCTTCTTTGACCTTTCAATGCCTTTGACACTGCCGACCACCCCCTTATCAATCAATCAATCATATTTATTGAGCGCTTACTGTGTGCAGAGCACTGTACTAAGCACTTGGGAAGTACAAGTCAGCAACACATAGAGACAGTCCCTACCCAACAGCGGGCTTACAGTCTTGAAGGGGGAGACAGAGAACAAAACCAAACATACTAACAAAATAAAATAAATAGAAAAGATATGTACAAGTAAGATAAATAAATAAATAAATAGAGTAATAAATATGTACAAACATATATACATATGTACAGGTGCTGTGGAGAAGGGAAGGAGGTAAGATGAGGGGAATGGAGAGGGGGACGAGGGGGAAAGGAAGGAAGGGGCTCAGTCTGGAAAGGCCTCCTGGAGGAGGTGAGCTCTCAGTAGGGCCTTGAAGGGAGGAAGAGAGCTAGCTTGGCGGATGGGCAGAGGGAGGGCATTCCAGGCCCGGGGGATGATGTGGGCTGGGGGTCGATGGCGGGACAGGCGAGAACGAGGAACGGTGAGGAGATTAGCGACGGAGGAGTGGAGGGTGTGGTCTGGGCTGGAGAAGGAGAGAAGGGAGGTGAGGTAGGAGGGGGCAAGGTGATGGACAGCCTTGAAGCCCAGGGTGAGGAGTTTCTGCCTGATGCACAGATTGATTGGTAGCCACTGGAGGTTTTTGAGGCGGGGAGTAACATGCCCAGAGCGTTTCTGGACAAAGATAATCCGGGCAGCAGCATGAAGTCTGGATTGAAGTGGGGAGAGACACGAGGATGGGAGATCAGAGAGAAGGCTGATGCAGTAGTCCAGACGGGATAGGATGAGAGCTTGAACGAGCAGGGTAGCGGTTTGGATGGAGAGGAAAGGGCGGATCTCGGCAATGTCGCGGAGCTGAGACCAGCAGGTTTTGGTGACGGCTTGGATGTGAGGGGTGAATGAGAGAGTGGAGTTGAGGATGACACCAAGTTTGCGGGCTTGTGAGATGGGAAGGATGGTAGTGCCGTCAACAGAGATGGGAAAGTCAGGGAGAGGGAAGGGTTTGGGAGGGAAGACAAGGAGTTCAGTCTTGGACATATTGAGTTTTAGGTGGTGGGCAGACATCCAGATGGAGATGTCCTGAAGGCAGGAGGAGATGCAAGCCTGGAGAGAGGGGGAGAGAGCAGGGGCAGAGATGTAGATCTGGGTGTCATCAGCGTAGAGATGATAGTTGAAGCCATGGGAGTGAATGAGGTCACCAAGGGAGTGCGTGTAGATTGAGAACAGAAGGGGACCAAGCACTGAACCTTGGGGAACCCCCACAGTAAGGGGATGGGAGGGGGAGGAGGATCCTGCAAAAGAGACTGAGAATGAATGACCGGAGAGATAAGAGGAGAACCTGGAAACACTAGTTTCCAGTTTCCAGTGTTTCTCCTGGAAACACTATCTAACCTCAGTTTCACTGACACTGTCCTCTCCTGGTTCTCCTCCCATCTCTCTGGCCACTCATTCTCCATCACTTTCCCAGGCTCCTCCTCTGACTCCACCCCCTAACTGTAGAGGTCCCTCAAGATTCAGTTCTGGTTCCCCTTCTATTCTCCATCTACATCCACTCCCTTGGAGAACTCATTCGCTCCCATAGCTTCAACTATCACCTCTATGTGGATGATAACCAAATCTACACCTCCAGCTCTGATCTCTCTCCCTCTCTGCAGTCTTGCATTTCCTCCTGTCTTCAAAACATCTGTACTTCGATGCCCTGCTGACACCTCCAACTTAACATGTCCAAGACAGAACTCCATAGCTTCCCACACAGACCCTGGTTTTCTCTGATTTTCCCATCACTGTAAACATCCTTCAAATAATGTATAACCTAACAATCTATAGTATTTATTAAGCACATACTGTAAGCTAAATATTCTACTATACACTTGGGAGAGGTATAGTACGTACAATCCCCACCCCTCCAGCATTTACAATCTAGTGGGGAAGGCAGGCAAAAAAAATAATTTACAAAAGATGACGGAAAAGTGGATATGTAAATGGATGACTGAACCCTATCAAAATATTATCTAAAGAGTTTACGTAGGAGTCCTGAAAGCACCAGCATGAGTCAGTGATGAGTTTCTTAAATCAGCCAACCCGCTTTCTTTATTTTGTATATATATATATATATATATATATATATATATGTGTCTGTGTGTATATATACACATACACAGTTATGGTGTCTAAGCACTTACTATGTACCAGGCATTATACTAAGTGCTGGGGTAGGTACAATCAAATTGGGTTAGACACAGTCCCTCTCCCACATGGGGCTCACAGTCTCAATCCCCATTTTACAGATGAGGAAACTGAGGCATGGAGAAGTAGAGCAAGCAACTGGCCCTAGGTCACACAGTGGACAAGTGATTGAGCTGAGATTAGAATCCTTAGCCTTCTGACCTCTAGGCCCATGCTCTATACACTATGCCATGCAGTTTCCCACTAGTTGTACATCTATTTATCTCTCTCTCTCTCTCTCTCTCTCTCTCTATACGCATAGTACAGTGCTCTGCACACAGTAAGTGCTCAATAAATATGATTGAATGAATATATATGAATATATGAATACATACACATATATCATATCATATATGAAATATCATATATATATGATTAATGGTAGGTGGGTGAACTTCTCTTTAGGTACGTGCAGAAAAACAAGATGCTTTATTTGAGAAATCATACATTTCTGACTCCCACAGAGAGTAGCATGCAAAAAAGAGAATTCTTAAAATACCAAAAAACACAAAAGGTATGCCTTTCCTAAACTCTAGAGATTCCATCACTCCTTTCTGGTCTCTGGCATTCGTGATCGCCAAATCTTCCCACATTTGCTTACATCCAGGATAGAGGAAGAGGCATTTTCTCAGTTTCATCAGCTCATACACTCGTTTTTTCCATCCAAGACAGGAGAGTCTTCTGATAGGCAACTCATTGAATATTCTTTTGTAGTTAAAACCCAGGGCTCTGGAGAATTCCTCATCGCTCCACGTGGCAGAAGAAAAACAGCCGAGTCTACACAGGGCAAAACAAATTTCCATTGGAAAAACAAACTGTGGTATTCCCAGCGGCTGAGAGATGAGGCATTTGATATCTTGAAAATCATGAAGGGTTTGAATAGGGAATTGTGGTTTCCTCAGTACCATGACAACTGGGCAAGGAAGATACGGTTTGGAGTGTGAAGCTTGAAGGTACTGGCTTTTAAAGGAAGCAGTTTTACAACACTAGGATGATCAAGGAGGGAAGGGATCACAAGTTTCATCCAAGTGTACAGTTGTTACCACTGGAGACAGAGCAACCTATAAGCCAGAGGAGGTTTGAGCGGCCAGATCTTCTCCAAGGAACCTATTGAACTAAAAATGAAATTGAAGGGGAAGGAGAGAATGGTAATAAACAGGAAGAATGATGGAGTTGCCATGAACGGAGCTATGCATTCATTAACAATAATAATAATAATAATGGTATTTGTTAAGTGCTTACTATGTGCAATGCATTGTTTTAAGCACTGGGGAGATTACAAGGTGATCAGGTTGTCCCTTGTGGGGCTCACAGTTTGAATCCCCATTTTATAGATGAGATAACTGAGGCCCAGAGAAGTTAAGTGATTTGCACAAAGTCACACAGCTGATAAGCGGCAGAGTCGGGATTAGAACCCATGGCCTCTGACTCCCAAGCCCGTGCTTTTTACAATAAGCCACACTGCTTCTCTACAATCAGGTTGGACACAGTCCTTGTCTCAAGTGGGGCTCACAGTCCTAATCCCCATTTTACAGATGAGGCAACTGAGGCACACTCAAGTGAAGTGATTTGCCCAAGGTCACACAGCAGACAAGTGGCTGATATGGGATTAGAGCCCATGAACTTCTGACTCGCAGTCCCAGGCTCTATCCACTATACCATGTTGTCTGTGTAGGAGTTCCAAGTTGAAGGGGGATTGTTGTTATTATTAATCATATTTATGGAGCACTTACTGTGTCCAAAACACTGTACTCAGTACTTGGGAGAGTACATTATAACATCAAACACATTCCCTGCCCACAAAGAGCTCACAGTCTAGAGGGGGAGAGGATTTATTAATTCATTCAATTGCATTTATTGAGCGCTTACTGTGTACAGAGAAGTGTACTAAGCGCTTGGGAAGTACAAGTTGGTGACATATAGAGACAGTCCCTACCCAGCAACGAGCTCACAGTCTAGTAGGGGGAGACAGACAACAAAACAAAACATGTAGACAGGTGTCAAAATCGTCAGAACAAATAGAATTAAAGCTATATGCACTTCATTAACAGAATAAATAGAATAGTAGAAGCTGTGTGGCTCAGTGGTAACAGCACAGGCTTTGGAGTCAAAGGTCATGGGTTCGAATCCCAGCTCCACCACTTGTCAGCTATGTGACTGGGTAAGTTACTTCACTTCTCTCGGCCTCAGTTCCCTCATCTGTCAAATAGGGATGAAGACTGTGAGCCCAAAGCGAGCCAACCTGATCACCTTGTATCCCTCCAGTGCTTAGAACAGTGCTTTTCACATAGCAAGCACTTAATAATAAATGCCATCATTATTATTATGATTGTTGTTAGTAAATATGTACAAGTGAATTAAATAGAGTAATAAATCTGTACAAATATATACAAGTGCTGTGAGGAGGGGAAGGAGGTGGGGCGGGGGGGATGGGGAGGAGGATAGGAAAAGGGGGCTCAGTCTGGGAAGGCCTTCTGGAGGAGGTGAGCTCTCAGTAAGGCTTTGAAGGGAGGAAGAGAGCTAGCTTGGAGGATGGGCAGAGGGAGGGCATTCCAGGCCAGGGGAAGGACATGGGCCGGGAGTTGACGGTGGGACGGGCGAGAACGAGGCCCAGTGAGGAGGTGAGTGGTGGCAGAGGAGTGGAGGGTTCGGGCTGGGCAGGAGAAGGACAGAAGGGAGGTAAGGTAGGAGGGGGCAAGGTGATGGACAGCCTTGAAGCTGAGAGTGAGGAGTTTTTGCTTGATTCATAGGTTGACAGGCAACCACTGGAGATTTTTGAGCAAGGGAGTAACATGACCAGAGCGTTTCTGCACAAAGATGATCCAGGCAGCAGAGTGAAGTATAGACTGAAGTGGGGAGAGACAGGAGGATGGCAGATCAGAGAGGAGGCTGATGCAGTAATCCAGTTGGAATATGGACAAGGGGTTTATATTGGGTGAGATGAGAGTGAGGGACAGCTAAGATGTTATTAAGTCGCAGCAGCAATAGTGTTAGTAGAACTTAGTTCTTGCATTCATTTAATGAGCACTTAGTTTGTGCAAAACATGGTACTTAGGGCTTGGGAGAGTACAACATAACAACAGACACATTCCCTGCCCACAACAAGCTCACAGTGTAGAGGTGGTAACAGAAGAGCAGGAGCAGTAGTGTTTGGAGTTACGTTAGCGGTAGTGGTAGTAATTATACAAGTAATAATAATGATAATTATGGTATTTGTTAAGCACTTACTATGTGCCTGGTGCTGCACTAAGCGCTGGGGTGGATACAAGCAAATCGGGTTGGACACAATCCCTGTCCCGCTTAGGGCTCACAGTCTAAATCCCCATTTTAGAGATGAGGTCACTGAGGCCCAGAGAAGTGAAATGGCTCACCCAAGGTCACACAGCAGACAAGTGGCAGAGGCAGGATTAGAACCCATGACCTTCTGGCTCCCAGGCCTTTGCTCCATCCACTATGCCATGCTGCTTTCCTAGTAAGTAGTGAGAGTAGAATTAGCAGTAACAGTAGAAGTAGTAGAGAAGCAGCGTGGCTCATTGGAAAAGAGCCTGGGCTTTGGAGTCAGAGGTCATGGGTTCAAATGCCGGCTCCGTCAATTGTCAGCTGTGTGACTTTGGGCAAGTCACTTCACTTCTCTGTGCCTGTTACCTCATCTGGAAAATGGGCATTAAGATTGTGAGCCCCCCGTGGAACAACCTGATCACCTTGTAACCTCCCCAAGCGCTTAGAGCAGTGCTTTGCACATAATAAGCGCTTAATAAATGCCATCATTATTATTATTAGTAGTAGTAATAGTGGTTGTAGGAGTGGTGGTTGTGAATTGTGGTTGTGAAGCAGCTTGGCCTACTGAAAAGAGCATGGGCCTGGGAGTAAGAGGTCCCGGGTTCTAATCCTGATCCACCGCTTGTCTGCTGTGTGATCTTGGGCAAGTCATTTCACTTCTCTGGGCCTCAGTTACCCTATATGTAAACTGGGGATGAAGAGTGTGAGCCCCATGTGGGACAGGGATGGCATCCAACCTGATGACTTTATATCTACCTCAGTGCTTACAACCGATCTTGACATATAGTAAACACTTTTAACAGATACCATCATTATCATTATTGGTAGTAGTACCGCTAGTAGTTGTAGAAATCGTAATAGCTAGAGAAGTGATAGCAATAGAAGTAGCAGTGGTAGTGATAACAGTCTCCCCCTTCTAGACTGCGAGCCCACTGTTGGGTAGGGACCGCCTCTATATGTTGCCAAATTGTACTTCCCAAGTGCTTAGTACAGTGCTCTGCACACAGTATGCGCTCAATAAATATGATTGAACGAATGAATAGTAGTAGCTATAGTATAGTAGTAGCTACAGTATAGTAGTAGCTATAAAGTTTGTAATTCATTCATTCAATCATATTTATTGAGAGCTTACTGTGTGCAGAGCACTGTACTAAGCACTTGGGAAGTGCAAGTTGGCAACATATAGAGACAGTCCCTACCCAACAACGTGCCGTAATAACAGAAGTAGCAGTAACAGTAATAATAGAAGCAGTAGGAGTATTCATTCATTCATTCAATCGTATTTATTGAACGCTTACTGTGTGCAGAGCACTGTAGTAAGAGCTTGGAAAGTACAATTCTGCAACAGAGAGAGACAATTCCTGCCCACCACGGGCTCACAGTCTAGAGGGGGGAGACTGACATCTAAATGAGTAAATGGGCATCAATAGCATCAGTATAAATATGTAAAATTAGATATATAATTGTAATTATATATATATATAGATATAGATATATAATATAGATATCTATAGATAGATAAATATGTATATAGATATATAGATATAGATATACAATTATTATTATTATTATTAATAATGATGATAATGATGGCATTTGTTAAGCACTTACTATGTGCAAAACACTGTTCTAAGCACTGGGGAAGCTACAAGGTGATCAGGTTGTCCCATGGGGGGTTCACAGTCTTAATCCCCATTTTACAGATAAGGGAACTGAGGCACAGAGAAGTTAAGTGACTTGCCCAAAGTCACACAGCTGACAATTGGCAGAGCCAGGATTCAAACCCATGACCACTGACTCCAAAGGCCCATGCTCTTTCCACTGAGCCACACTACTTCTCTTTATATATATATATATACACATCAGAACAAGTAAACAGGCATTAGTAGAAATAAATAGAATTATAGATATGTACATATAAACACAAGTGCTGTGGGGTGGGGAACGAGGGTAGATCAAAGGGGGTGAGTTGGGGCGATGATGGGAAGGGGGAGCTGAGGGAAAGGGGGGCTTAGTCTGGGAAGGCCTGGGTGTTTGGGATTGTCTGTGAGTAGTAGCTAAAGATATGGTAACAAGGGAAGTAGCAATAGCAGTGATAATAGAAATAGTAGTAGCAGCAGCTATAAAAGTTCTAAGAAGTAGTAGGTTTAATGAATAGTATTAAAGTTTTGGGAAAATTTGAAAGAAGCACTGGTACTGAGGAGTTGAAGTCTTCGAGAGTGACTCAGAGTTGCCTAGGGGAAAGAGTACAGGACTGGATGACAGAGAACCTGGATTCTAATCCCATCTCCACTTGCCATAGTGTGATCTCGAGCAATTTACCTAACTTCTCTGTGCCACAGTTTCCCCATCCGTAAAATGGGGATTAAATCCCTGTTCTCCCTCCCAGTTACGGTATTTGGTGAGTGCTTACTATGTCCCAAGCACCGTACAAAGACCGGGGTAGTTGAAAGAGCATGGATTTGGGATTCAGAGGTCATAGGTTCTAATCATGGCCCTGTCACTTATCAGTTGTTTGACTTTGGGAAAGTCACTTCACTTCTCTGTGCCTCCGTTACCTCATCTGTAAAATGGGGATTAAGACTGTGAGCTCCACGTGGGACAACCTGATTAGCTTGTATCTACCCCAGTGCTTTGAACAGTGCTTGGCACATAATAAGCGCTTAGCAAATACCATCATTATCATTAAATATGCTTACCAGGTTGGACACAGTCCATTCATCTGGGGCTCACAGTCTTAATCGGCATTTTACATGTGAGGCCCAGAGAAGTGAAGTAATTTACCCAGGTTGCACAGCAGACAAGTGGCAGAGTCGGGATTAGAACCCAGGTCCTTTTATCTCCCAGACCCGAATTCTCTCCACTAGGCTGTACGGTTTCTCCCTTAGAGAACCCCAAGTGACACAGGGACTATGGCCAAGCCTGGTAATAATAATAATAATGGCACTTATTAAGCGTTTACTATGTGCAAAGCACTGTTCTAAGCGCTGGGGAGGTTACAAGGTGATCAGGTTGTTCCACAGGGGAGCTCACAGTCTTAATCCCCATTTTACAGATGAGGTAACTGAGGCACAGAGAAATTAAGTGACTTGCACAAAGTCACACAGCTGACAATTGGCAGAGCCGGAATTTGAACCCATGACATCTGACTCCAAAGCCCGGGCTCTTTCCACTGAGCCACGCTGCCTCTCCCGTGCAGAGGGAGAAGCTGGGGGAGATTATCTAGACTCTTCCCCAGTGCTCAGCCCAGTGCTTGGCACACAATAATTGCTGACCAGATAGCACGATTATCATTAAGAATCAGCGTGGCTCGGTGGAAAGAGCACGAGCTTTGGAGGCAGAGGTCATGGGTTCACATCTCGGCTCCGCCAATTGTCAGCTGTGTGACTTTGGGCAAGTCACTTCACTTCTCTGGGCCTCAGTTCCCTCATCTGTAAAATGGGGATTAAAACTGTGAGCTCCCCCGTGGGACAACCTGATCACCTTGTAACCTCCTCAGCACTTAGAACAGTGCTTTGCATATAGTAAGCACTTAATAAATGCCATTATTATTATTATTATTATTATTATTATTATTATTAAGGATCAAACCGTCCCAGAACTGTTTGAAAGGCATTCTGCCTTTGATAAAGCAGCAAAGTCTGAGAAGGTCTGAATGCAGAAGTTCAAGAAGTTCCGAGAACAGGGAACATTTCAGTGTTTGCGTGGGACACTGAACTCTCCTCGCCCACTCGTCGTCTGTAGATACCAGCTGGCTGGGTAATTCAGCCTTGTCCACATCAAGCTGCTCACGAAGGGGGTCTGTGCAGCTGCCCTCTTAGGGTTGGCAGCCCCCATTTTTTTCCCCAGCAGGCCATCTCCATCCCAATTCCAGGATCCTCCGTGAGCCGGTTTTGTCTCCGGCAGGGAGGCAGGAAGGAAGCACTCTGTTTGGCTAGAGCAGAAAAAGAAAACAGGCTCAAGGATAATAATAGTAGTAATAATAATACTAAGAATTATGGTGTTTGTTAAGCACTTACTATGTGCCAGGCACTATACTAAGTGCAGGAGTGGATACATCCCTGTTCATTCACTCATTCAGTCAATCGTATTTATTGAGCACTTACCGTGTGCAGAGCACTGTACTAAGCGCTTGGGAAGTACAATTCATTTATTCATTCAATCGAGTTGGCAACATATAGAGACGGTCCCTACCCAACAGGGGGCTTACAGTCTAGAACAACAAAACGAAACATATTAACAAAATAAAATAAATAGAATAGTGAATATGTACAAGTAAAATAGAGTAATAAATATGTACAAACATATATACAGGTGCTGTGGGGGGGGGAAGGAAGTAGGGCGGGGAGGATGGGGAGGGGGAGGAGGGGGAGAGGAAGGACGGGGCTCAGTGTGGGAAGGCCTCCTGGAGGAGGTGAGCTCTCAGTAGGGCTTTGAAGGGAGGAAGAGGGCTAGCTTGGCGGATGGGCGGAGGGAGGGCATTCCGGGTCAGGGGGAGGACGTGTGCCGGGGGTCGACGGCGGCACAGGCGAGAACGAGGCATCCCTGGGACTCACAGTCTCAATCCCCCTTTTACGGATGATGCACTACTACTACTACTAATAATAATGATGATGGTATTTGTTAAGCGCTTACTATGTGCAAGCACTCTTCTAAACACTGGAGGGATACAAGGTGATCAGGTTGTCCCACGTGGGGCTCACCGTCTTAATCCCCATTTTACCGATGAGGGAACTGAGGCACAGAGAAGTTAAGTGACTTGCCCAAAGTCACACAACTGACAATTGGCAGAGTTGGGATTTGAACCGGTGACCCCTGACTCCAAAGCCCAGGCTCTTTCCAATGAGGCAGAAGTGAAGTGACTTGTGCAAGGCCACAGAGCCGACAAGTGGCAGAATTAGAACTCAGGACCTTCTGACTCCCAGGCTCACGCTCAATCCATTAAGTCATGCTGCTCAAAAGGTGTTTGAGTCAGATTCTGATCCTGGGTGGTAGAAAGACGGCAAGGTCCGAGAGGGTGGGGATAATATCTATATCTACTCTATTATGTTTTCCCAAGTGCCCAGGACAGTGCTCAGCACACATTATAATGTAAGCTTCATGAGGATCAGGATCATATATACTAACTCTCTTATAATCTCCCAAGTGCCTAGCATAGTGCTTGTCACACAGTATAGTGTAAGCTTTGTGAGGGCAGGGATCACATCCTATGACTCTGTTATACTCTCCCAAGTGCTTAAGACAGTGCTCGACACACAACAGATTGTAAGCTTCTTGAGGGTAAGGATCGTATCTACTAACTCTATGTATGCATAACTGTAATTTTATTTACTCATTCAGTTCTATTTATTGAGCGCTTACTGTGTGCAGAGCACCGTACTAAGCACTTGGGAAGTACAAGTTGGCAACATATAGCCCAACAATGGGCTCACTTTGCTCTTCCCCACCCACCCAGCTCCAAACCACATATGTACATATCTTTAATTTTATTTATTTGAATTGACGTCTGTCTCCCCCACTTTAGATTTGCAGCTCCTTGCGGGCAGGGAATATGACTGTTTATTGTTGTAATGTACTTTCTCAAGTGCTTAGTTCAATGTTCTGCACACAGTAAGTGCTCAATAAATATGAATGAATGAACAAATGAATGAATTATACCCTCTCAGTGCCTAGGACAGGGATCGGCACACAGTATAGTATAAGTTTTATAAGGCAAGGATCACCTCTGCTATCTCTTTTATACCTTCCCAAGTGCTCAGGTCAGTGCTCGTCACACAGAAAATTGTAAGCTTCTTCAATTCATTCAATCGTATTTATTGAGCACTTACCGTGTGCAGAGCAATGTACTAAGCGTTTGGAAAGTACGATTCAGCTACAAAGAGAGACAATCCCTGCCCACAATGGGCTCACAGCATCATACCTATTAACTCTATTATACTCTCCCAAGTGTCTGGGACAGTGCTCGGCACATAGTATGGTGTAAGCTTCTTTGGGGAAGGGATAGAATCTACAAACTCTATTATATTCCCCCAAGTGCTTAGGCCTGTTTTCTGCACAGGAAAGATTGATCATAAGCTTCTTGAAGGCAGGAATTGGGACTATTAACTTTATTGAACTCTCCCAAGCACACCGTACAGTGCTCTGCACAGAGTTAGCACTCAATGAATGCTATTGATGAAAAAATAGATACTCTTTTTGAATCAAACGCTTTTACCCCTTCCTCTCTCCTCCAGTCCTTGGATGCATTCTCTTCAATAAAATTCTTACCCCAACTCTCTCTCACTTCTGTGTTGTCTATGCAGTCAATCAACCAATCAATCATACCTATTGAGTGCTTACTACATGCAGAGCACTGTGCTAAGCACTCGTGAGAGTACAATATAACAGAGTGGTTAGACACATTCCCTGGTGATTGTTTTATTCATTCGCATTTTTTGAACGCTTACTGTGTGCAGAGCACCATAGCCGTGGGGTTTCTGTTGATTTCCCGGGTGTGCGAAATGTTTTTCTGCTTGCCTTTTGTTCTGCTGAAAGCAGTTACTTGGCGTAGGCCCGAAAAGCCAGCCAGAGAAAGTGTGTGCCTGTTTACTTGTTTTGATGTCTGCCTCCCCACTTTTAGACTGTGAGCCTGTTGTTGGGTAGGGATTGTCTCTATCTGTTGCTGGATTGTACTTTCCAAGTGCTTAGTACAGTGCTCCGCACACAATAAGCGCTCAATAAATATGATTGAATGAATATTGAACACTTGGTAGAGCATAAGCAAAAGAAAAAACTCCTCACTCTCGGCTTCAAGGCTCTCCATCACCTTGCTCCTTCTTAGCTCTCCTCCCTTCTCTCCTTCTCCAGCCCAGCCTGCATACTCCGCTCCTCAGCCATCATCATCAATCGTCATCAATCGTATTTATTGAGCGCTTACTGTGTGCAGAGCACTGTACTAAGCGCTTTGGAAGTACAAGCTGGCAACATATAGAGACAGTCCCTACCCAACAGTGGGCTCACAGTCCCTCATTCTCTCCTGTCCCGCCATCGATCCCCAGCCCACGTCCTACCTCTGGCCTGGAATGCCCTCCCTCCTCACATCCGCCAAGCTAGCTCTCTTCCTCCCTTCAAAGCCCTACTGAGAGCTCACCTCCTCCAGGAGGCCTTCCCAGATTGCACCCTTCTTTTCCTCTGCTCCCCCTGCCCTCCCCATCACCCAGCTCTCTCCCTCTGCTCTACCCCCCTCCCCGCCCCACAGCACTTGTGTACATACGTACATATTTATAATTCTAATTCTATTTATTTTTATAATGATGTGTATATGTCTATAATTCTTTTTATTTATAGTAATGCTTCTGACGCCTGTTTTACTTGTTTCAATGTCTGTCTCCCCCATTACTGTGAGCCCACTGTGGGCAGGGTTAGTCTATTTGTTGCTGAACTGTACTTCCCAGGTACTTAGTACAGTGCTTTGCACACAGTAAGTGCTCAGTAAATAGGATTGAATGAACGAATGAATACAGTAGAACAATAAACACGCATTCCCTGCCCACAGTGATCTTAGGGTCCAGAGGAGGAGACAGGTGTGAAAATAAATGAACAATTGACAGATATGTAGATAAGTCTTGGGGTGGGAGAGGGTTGAATGAGAGGTGCAAATCGAAGAGCAAGGGCGATGCAGAAGGGAGCTGGAGAAGAGGACTTGAGGACTTAATCAAGGAAGGCCTCTTGGAGGAGATGGGATGTTAATAAGACTTTGAAGGTGGGGAGAATAAAAATCAGTCAGAATGAAGAGAGAGGACATTCCAGACCAGGAGCAGGATGTGGCTCAGTGGCAGGAGCCTGGGCTTTGGAGTAAGAGGTCATGGGTTCTAGTCTCACCTCCGCCACTTTTCAGTTCTGTGACTTTTGGCAAGTCACTTCACTTCTCTGGGCCTCAGTTCCCTCATCTGTAAAATGGGGATTAAGACTGTGAGCCCCTCGTGAGACAACCTTGATTACCTTGTATCCCCCCCAGCACTTAGAATAGTGCCTGGCACATAGTAAGCGCTTAACAAATACCAACATTATTATTATCATTATTATTATTATTATTATTATTATTATTATTATTATTATTATTATGTGGGCAAGAGGTCAGCAGTGAGGTAGACAAAATCGAGGTGCGGTGAGTAATTTGGCATTAAAGGAGCCAAGTATGTGGGCTGAGTTGGAGTAAGAAAGCTGTGAGGTAGGTTTAGGAGGGGAAAAGTGATTGATTGCTCTAAGCAGTTTATTAAGGAGAAAGAGTAGGCATGTCAGTTAGCAAGGGGGCTGATGCAGTAATCAGGGAGGGAGAGAAGAAGTGCTCAGATTAATGTGGTAACCATTTGGCTGGTGAGGAAAGGATGGCTTTTAGTGATGTTGGGACGCTTGAACTGACAGGATTTGGTAACAGATTGAATATGTGGGTTGAATGCAGCAGCCTCCTTGCTGACAGCCTTGCCTCCTGTCTCTCCCCAATTCAGTCCATACTTTAGTCTGCTGCCAGATCATTTTCAGACAAAACCATTCAGTTCATGATTCCCTCCACTCCTCAAGAACATTCAGTGGTTGCCCACCCACTTCTACATCAAACAGAAACTCCTTACCATTGGCTTTAAAACACTCCATCAACTTGCCCCCTCCTGCATTACCTCCCCAATTTCCCACTACAACTCAGCCCGCACAAGCGATCGAGGTTGAGTGAGTAGGTTGGCATTAGACTAGACTGTAAGCTCACTGTGGGCAGGGAGTGTCACTGTTTATTGTTGTATTAGTACAGTGCTCTGCACACAGTAAGCGCTCAATAATTATGATTGAATGAATGAATGAATTAGAGGAGCGAAGTATGTGGGCTGGGTTGTAGTAACTCAGTGAGGTAAGATAGGAGACAGAAAGGTGATTGAGTGCTTTAAAGCCGATGGTAAGGAGTTTGTGTTTGTTGTGGAGGTGGATGGGCAACCACTGGAGGTTTTGGAGGAGTGGGGAGACATGGACTGAAAGTTTTAGCAAAAAAAATAATACGGGCAGCAGAGCAAAACAAGGACTGGAGTGGGAGAGATAGGAGGCTGGGAGGTCAGAAAGGAGGCTGATACAGTAATCCAGGCAGGATAGAAAAAGTACTTGGATTAATTAATTAATTAATTAATTCAATCATATTACTGAGCACTTACTGTGTGCAGAGCACTGTACTAAGTGCTTGGGAAGTACAAATCGACAACATATAGAGATGGTCCCTACCCAATAATGGGCTCACAGTCTTGAAGGGGGAGATAGACAAAAAACAAAACAAGTAGACAGGTGTCAATACCATCAGAATAAATAGAATTATAATCATTAATAAAATAGAGTAATAAATATGTACAAATATGTACACAAGTGTTGTGGGGAGGGGAAGGGGAAGGGCGGAGGGTGGGGAGGGGAGAAGGAGAGGAAACATGGGGGGCTCAGTCTGGGACGGCCTCCTGGAGGAAGTGAGCTCTCCGTAGGGCTTTGAAGGGAGGAAGAGAGCTAGTTCAGCGGATGTGTGGAGGGAGGACATTCTGGGCCAGAGGTAGAACGTGGGCCAGGGGTCAATGGCAGGACAGGCGAGAGCGAGGCCCAGTGAGGAGGTTAGAGGCAACAGAGGAGCGGAGTGTGTGGGCAGGGCTGTAGGAGAGAAGAGAGGTGAGGTAGGAGGCGGCAAGGTGATGGAGAGCTTGGAAGCCAAGAGTGAGGAGTTTTTGTTTGATTCGAAGGTTGATAGGCAACCACTGGAGATTTTTGAGGAGGGGAGTGACATGCCCAGAGCGTTTCCATACAATCAATCAATCAATCGTATTTATTGAGCACTTACTGTGTTCAGAGCACTGTAATAAGACGGTAGGAGGAGAAGACGATGAATATGTAGGAAGTAGATAGCTGACTGTGGGCCTTCCTCTGAAAGTCAAGAGATGCAAAACGCAAAAAGAGTCAAGGGCAGCATTAATAGCTCCCAGAAACATTCTGAAGAAGGGGTTTTAGTGAATTGAGGATGCAGAATTTGTTACTGGAAGGATATATTTTGAGCACCTCATGAGTGCAGCGCACTGTACCAAGCGTCATGGTTAAGTAATAATAAGGATGGCATTTGTTAAGCCCTTACTATGTGCCAAGCACTTTTCTAAGTGCTGGGGTAGATACAAGGTGATCAGATTGTCCCACATGGGGCTCACAGTCTTAATCCCCATTTTACAGATGAGGGAACTGAGGCCCAGAGAAGTGAAGTGACTTGCCCAAAGTCACTCAGCTGAGAAGTGGCAGAGTCGGGTTCAGAACTCATGACCACTGACTCCCAAGCCCGTGCTCTTTCCACTGAGCCATGCTGCTTCATCAGAGCACGGGCCTGGGATTCACAAGGTCATGGGTTCTAATTCCCATTCTGCCACTTGTCTGCTCTGTGGCCTTGGACAAGTCACTTCACTTCTCTGTGCCTCAGTTACCTCATCTGTAAAATGGGGATTAAGACCGTGAGCAGGACAGGGACTATTTTCAACCTGATTTGCATGTATCCAGAGCTTAGTACAGTGCCTGGCACTTAATAAGTGTTTAACTAATACCATTATTATAATAATAATAATAATAATAATTATTATTATTATTATGACAATAGCCAGGTGCCCTGAACATAATGTCTTCATTCATGATTGACAGTGAGAAACATCAGACTAAATTCCCTCAGATTCCTAACCTTACGACTAGGCACTTAAACCCATTTGTATATGTCAAGCTCTTTCCATTCAATCTCTTTAAATTGATTTTATCCTCCTTCTGGGAGGAGATATCAGATTCTTGGGCATTCTCGAGTTACACACCAGATTGTCTTCTGATTCCAGTCAACCGATCCAGTTTCACCATCCCCGATGGACTGAGAGGCTATCAGTCCTGCAGCTAGTAGAGAGGAATCTCTCCCTGGGGGGGGGGGTCTGCCATGTGACCTTGGACAAGTCACTTAATTCTCTGGGCCTCAGTTTCCTCACCTGTAAAATAGGGGTTTCAGTACCTGTTCTCCCTCCAATTTAGTCTGTGACCCTGTGTGAGATAAGGACTGTGTCTTACTATCATATATCTACTCCAGGGCTTAACACAGTGCTTGGTACAGAGTAAGTGCTTAACAAATGCTACAATTATTCATTCATTCATTCAATCATATTTATTGAATGCTTACTGTGTGTAGAGCACTGTATTAAGCGCTTGAAAAGTACAATTCAGCAACAGATAGAGACAATCTCTACCCAACAACGGGCTCACAGGCTATTATTATTCATCAGCTGGGAGACGGCCATGGAGTTTTGATTGTCGATTCCCCTTATCCAGGATTTAACATCCAAGGAGGTGGGGGGGAAGAAGGGAGGAAGATTTTACTGGATTTCACACATTTGATGTGCCCTAAAAGGAGAGGAGAACTGAGGGTGCATTGAGAGGAGTCAATGAATCAGTCACTTAATCGTATTTATTGAGTACTTACTATGGGCAGAGCATTGTTCTAAGGACTTGGGAGGGTACAAAATAAGAGTTGTTAGTTGTGTTCCCTTCCCACAAAGAGATTACAGTCACTTAAATTCTCTAAGTCTCTGTTTCCTCAGCTGCCAAATGAGGATTCAATACCTGTTCTCTCTCTTACTTAGAGAAGCAGTGTGGCTCAGTGGAAAAGAACACGGACTTTGGAATCAGAGGTCATGGGTTCAAATCCCATCTCTGCCAGTTGTCACCTGTGTGACTATGGGCAAGTCACTGAACTTCTCTGGGCCACAAGTTCCCTCATCTGTAAAATGGGGATTAAGACTGTGAGCCCCCCGTGGGACAGCCAATCATCTTGTAACCTCCCCAGCGCTTAGAACAGTGCTTTGCATACAGTAAGCACTTAATAAATGCCATTATTATTATTATTACTTAGACTGTGAGCCCCGTGTGGGAGAGGGATTGTAATGGGGAAGCTGCGTGGTGTAGAGTGGAGGATGTATCTGGAAGTCAAAAGGTCATGGGTTCTAATCTCAGCTCTGCCATTTGTCTGCTATGTGACTTAAGCAAGTCACTTCACATTTCTGGGACTCAGTTACCTCATCTGTAAAATAGGGATTGAGACTGTGAGTCCCATGTGGGACAGGGACTGTGTCCAACTCAATTTACTTGTATCCACCCCAGTGCT
This sequence comes from Tachyglossus aculeatus, assembly GCF_015852505.1. Taxonomy (NCBI): domain Eukaryota; kingdom Metazoa; phylum Chordata; class Mammalia; order Monotremata; family Tachyglossidae; genus Tachyglossus; species Tachyglossus aculeatus. The sequence goes on from NC_052070.1 coordinate 11,026,443, forward strand.
TAGTACAGTGCCTGACATACACTAAGCGCTTAGCAAATACCACCGTTATTTTTTTATCTGGCCTGATACCCAGCACTTAGATCAACGCTTGACACATAATAAGCACAGAGCCAAAAAAGAGAGAGAAAGGCAAAACCATGCATGGAGAAGCAGCATGGTTTAGCGGTTGGATCACAGTCCTGGGAATCAGAAGAACTAATTGCGGTTCTGACACTTGTCTGCTGTGTGACCTTGGGAAAGTCAGAAACTCCTCAGCTACCTCATCAGCAAATCAGTTACCTCATCTGAAAAAAGGTGGATTAAAGAACGTAAGCCCTGTGTGGGACAGGGATTGTGTCCAATCTAATTCACTTGCATCTACTCAAGCACTTAATTCAGTGCCTGACATATTTTAAGCGCTTAATCTATACCTTAAAAACAAAAACCCAGAGAAAGAAGCATCAGCCTACTCACATGACAGCTGTAGGCCCATTTATGTTGGGATATCTCTGCTGAATCCTCTCAAAGTTTGTCCCTTGCGATGAACCAGAAACCCCATTAGCATCCCCAATACTCTTTTCTCTAAAGGCTGCTCTAAATTCACAGTCAAATGGGGACACAATTCTAATTCTTGAAAGGCTGATTTAGGGACAGGTTGTCTGAAGTAAAGGGGCTGAAAGCTTAGGGCCTATAAATGCTCCTCAATCTGGCTTAGTTGCCATTTATATAATTCATTCTCTCGCATTTATTGAGTGTTTACTGTGTGCAGAGCACTGTACTAACTACTTGGGGAGTACAATACAACAGTAGACAGACACATTCCCTGCCCACAACGAGCTTACAGTCTACGGGGGGGGAGACGGACATTAATAGAAATGATTAGAGGAGCGAAGTGTGCAGGCTGGGTTGTAGAAGGAGAGTGGTGAGGTGGCGGGGGGGGGGGGGGCATGTGATGGACGGCTTTAAAACCAATGGTGAGGGGTTTTTGTCTGATGAGGAGGTGGATGGGCAACCACTGGAGTTTTTTGAGGACTAGGGTGACATTTCCAGAAAGTTTTTCTAGAAAGATGATCTGGGCAGCAGAGTGAAGTGTCCACTGGAGTGGAGAGAGAGAGGAGGTGGGGAGGTCAGCAAGGAGGCTGATGTAGTTATCCCGATGGGAGAGGATGAGTGATTGTATTAAAGTGGTAGCAGTTTGGATAAAGAGGAAAGGGCAGATTTTAGTGGTGTCGTGAAGTTAGAACCGAAAGGATTTATTGATGGATTGAATACGTGGGTTCAATGAGAGAGGGGGTCAAGGATAACATCAAGGTTACGGGCTTGTGAGACAGGAAGGATGATGGTGCCGTCTTCAGTGATGGAAAAGTCAGGAGGAGGGCAGGGTTTGTGTGGGAAGATAAGGAGCTCTGTTTTAGATATGTAAAGCTTTAGGTGATGGGAGGACATTCAAGTAGAGATGTCTTGAAGACAGGAGGAGATGCGAGACTGGAGAGAGGGAGAGACATCAGGGCTGGAGATGGAGATTTGGGAATCATCCTCATAGGGGGAGGAGTTGAAGCATGGGAGCGAATGAATCAAAATCACAGTGACCATAGTTGCTGCGTCCTTCTCAAGTCCTGTGTTTTGGCTGGGGTCTGCTGCTGCCATGGCCTCTGCTTCTCTATCCATCAGTAGTATTTACTGAGCACATACTGTGTAGAGAGCACTGTACTAAGCACTTGGGAGTCTACAATGTAAAAGAGTTGATAGACATGCTCCCTGCCCACAGTGAGCTTCCAGTTTTAAGGGGAGACAGGCATTAATAGAAATGAATAAATTATGGAGATGTCTTGTAAGCAGCATGGTGTAATGGATAGAGCACAGGCCTGGGAATCAGAGAGTCATGGGTTCTAATCCTTACTCGCCACTTGTCTGCTGTGTGAACTTGGGCAAGTCACTTCACTTCTCTGGACCTCAGTTACCTCATCTGTAAAATGGGGATTGAGACTGTGAGTCCCTGTGGAACAGGGACTGTGTCCACCCTGATTTGCTGCTATCCTCCCCAGCACTTAGAACAGTGCCTGGCACATAGTAAGTGCTTAATAAATAGCACAGTTTTTATTATTATTATTATTATGTGGTGTGGGACTGAGTGGTGAATAAAAGGTGTAAATCCAAATGCATGGGTATTGCATAAGGAAGTGGGAGAAGAGGAAATGAGGGCTTTGTCAGGGAAGGCCTCTTGGAGGAGATGGGCCTTAGATGAGCCTTGGCTCTATCCTTCCCACTGAGATGGATAATGATGATGATAGTAGTTGTTAAGCACTTACCATGTGTCAAGCACTGTTCAGAACATTGGGGTGGATCCAAGCTAATCATGTTGGACACAGTCCCTGCCCCACATGGGGCTCACAGTCTTAATCCCCATTTTACAGATGAGGGAACCGAGGCAGAGAGCAATGAAGTGGCTTGCGGAAGGTCACACGGCAGAAAAGTGGTGGAGCCGGGTTTAGAACCCAGGTCCTTCCGATTTCCAGGCCCGTATTCTACCCATTAGGCTACGCCACTTCTGGAGATGGAGCAAGGCTGGCTGGGAAAGAGACATTGGCATGACCCTGTTGGTGGGCACTACCTCAGGGGGTCGATGTCCCGATGTTTTGGGAGGCTGAAGAGCGTGTATTACTGCCACTTTTGAAAGAGCACAAGACCAGGAGTGAGGAGATCTGAGTTCTAATCCTGTCTCCACCTCTTTCCTGCTGTGTGACCTTGGACGTGTCACTTCAGTTAATAATAATGATAATAATTATGGTATTTAAGCACTTACCATGTGCAAGGCACTGTGCTAAATGCTGGGGTGGATACAAGCAAATTGGGTTGGACACAGTTCCTGTCCCACGTGGGGCTCACAGTCTCAAATCCCCTTTCTACAGATGAGGTAACTGAGGCCCGGAGAAGTGAAGTGACTTGCCCAAGGTCACACAGCAGACAAGTGGCAGAGTGGGGATTAGTCTGATTCCCAGGCCCCTGTTCTATCTGCTAAGCCATGCTGCTTCTCTAGAAGTTCCCTGCACCTCAGATGCCTCATCTGTAGAATGGGGATAAAGTACCAATTCTCTCTCCCTCTAAAACTATGAGCCCTATCTTGGGCAGAGACTGTGTCCAATCTGGTTGTTTTGTATCTATCCAGTGCCTAGGACAGTGCTTGGCCCCTACTAATTGCTTAACAAATGCCACACTGAGTAAATATGATTAATAATAATAATAATGATGGCATTTGTTAAGCACTTACTATGTGCAAAGCGCTGTTCCAAGCACTGGGGGGGGATACAAGGTGATCAGGTTGTCCCTCGTGGGGCTCATAGTTTTAATCCCCATTTTACAGATGAGGTAACTGAGGCCCAGAGAAGTGAAGTGACTTGCCCAAAGCCACACAGCTGACAAGTGGCAGAGCCGGGATTAGAACCCATGACCTCTGGCTCCCAAGCCCGTGCTCTTTCCACTGAGCCACACTGCTTCTCTACTACAGTGAAGCAGTTTGTCCTAATGGTTAGGGCGTGGGTCTCGAAGTCAGAAAGACCTGGGTCCTAATCCCGGCTCCACCACTCATCTGCTGGGTGACCTTGGGCAAGTCCCTTAACTTCTCTGAGCCTCAGTTACCTCATCCGTAAAGTGGGGACTAAGACTGTGAGCCCCAGGTGGGATAGGGACTGCTTCCAAATTGATTAGCTTGTATCTACCTCAGAACTTAGAACAGTGCCTGGCACAGTAAGCACTTAATAGATACCATTTTCTTTTAATTATTAAGCAGCATGTCCTCGTGAAAAAAGTGACCTTGGGCAAGTCACTTAACTTCTCTGGTGCCTCAGTTCCCTCATCTGGAAACTGGGGACTATGTCCCATCTGATTAGTTTGTATCTACCCCAGCACTTACTACAGTGCCTGGTACTTAGTAAACAATAAATATCTGCTTATTTTGTTTATTTTAATTCATTATTATTTTATTTTACATTTTATTCATACGTCCATTTTATATTGTATCATATTTATTTATTTTTCTATAATTATCATATTGTACTCTCTTCCAAGCACTTAGTACAGTGCACTGCACAGAGTAAGCACTCATAACTATGATTGAATGAATGACATCATAAAAATAATAATAATACACCACTGATCTTGAGATTCTGTTTGTGTGAGTGAGTGTAGTAGATAAGTCTCACCTTATCACTGAATATTCATTTAGTTCTTTCCATAACGTGCTTTTCCATTTGGGCTGAAACCATTAAGGAATTAAGGGATATTCATTGAGTAACACCCTTCTATCTGGATAGAAGCAGAAGCAGCGTGGCTCAGTGGAAAGAGCCTGGGTTTTGGAGTCAGAGATCATGGGTTCAAATCCCGGCTCCACCACTTGTCAGCTGTGTGACTTTGGGCATGTCACTTAACTTCTCTGGGCCTCAGTTACCTCATCTGTAAAATGGGGATTAACACTGTGAGCCCCACGGGGGACAACCTGATCACCTTGTAAATTCCCCAGCGCTTAGAACAGTGCTGTGCACATAGTAAGCACTTAATAAATGCCATTATTATTATTATAGAAGGTGATGGGTGGTCAGAAGAAATGGTTCTGTGACTAAACAAGCACACAGTAGCCCCAGTTCTTCTCAAAGCATAATGTGTCGGGCATCTAGAAGAACAGCCTATATCCAATCTCTGTTCCTCTCTGCTCTGTTCTCTGACCGCACCATGGCTATCCTCTTTGTGGTCGCCATAGGACTGAGGAGATTGAAACCCAGTTACGCTTGGTTGTGTGAGTCATTGGAGATGGGGCAAGTCAAAATCACACTTTGTGTCTCTAGAGGTTCCACTTCCTCCACAGCCATTTGGATGGCCCTGGTCCCTGAGCAAAAACAGGAAGTAAGTTGGCAACTTCCATCACAGAACTCAAATTCAGACTCCACAGAATCGGCGGTTTGAGTTGGAGGCTGTTTCAGAGCACCAGACAGTTATGCCGGCAGTTTAAAAATCAGTTTGCCTTTCAACCCACACTGCTTTTTCCCACTTCCAATTTGCTACATTTAGCTATTGGTAGAAACAGCCTCATCTTAGCAGCAGAAGAGCTATTGATCTGAAAGCAGCACAATGAATCCCCTGGCATTGCTTGTGTTCAGAAAGAATGCTCGCCCCCGTCCAACACACACACACGCTTCTGCCACTCCTGTTTGTGTGTATCTGTCCTCCATGGCTTAAAGGATTTACCATGATCTATTGACTTGATAGCTTGGGGCTGCCCCAGGGTTTCTAATATTGTGCATTAAAGCTGGGTCTTCTGGCCGTTTGCCTGAAACCCCGTGGCCTCCTCCAAGCTACCAAGTGAAACCAATGACTCCCAGGGATGGTCGTGCATGAAAGAATAGGCGGTTTCCCTCAGCAGATTTCCCACTAAGCCGTTAGAAATATCTCTGCTTTCCACATCTCACCGCTTGTTCCCAGCTGTTAGAGGCTGCTTTAATCTCCAGTGTCATCTCTGAGAAAAGTTGCCAGAGATTTTCAACGTTGCAAATGTCTCTATTCTCTGGGGTCACTTCCATCTCTGGAGATGCTAGGGGTTGTGAAATCTTGGAGCTGAGGAATTAGTAGCTGCCATTTGTTGTGTGTGTGTGTGAGTGTGTGTGTGTGTGTGTACACACACAAGCTAGGGGACACCTGTGTGTAGCTGTTTTTGGTGTCTTGAGGATGCTAAATATTACAGAACTCTTTTAAAGATCCACGACATTACAAAAAACTCATCGTGGGCAGGGAACATGAATAGTTAATCAGTCAGTCGTAGTTATTAAGCACTTACTGTGTGCAGAACACTGGAGTAAGCCCTTGGAAGAGTACAATAGAACAATATAACAAACACACTTCCAGCCCACAATAAGCTTTCAATCTAGAGGGGAACTCTGTAGTATTGTACTCTCCCAAGCGCATAGTACAGGTCTCAGACCATGGTAAGCACTCAGTAAATACCTCTGATTGATTGGTTGGTACTGTTTAGATGGCAGTAGTTTGGGTTAGATTGTACACCCCTTGATAAGTTGTAGTAGGGTAGTGTCTTGGGCATCTACTGTACTCTCCCTTACTCTCCCAAGTGCTTAGCATGGTGCTCTCCACTCGGTAAGTGCTCAATAAATTCATTCATTCAATCGTATTTATTGAGCACTTACTGTGTGCAGAGCACTGTACTAAGCACTTGGGAAGTACAAGTTGGCAACATAGAGATATGGTTCCTACCCAACAGCGGGCTCACAGTCTAGAAATGAACTTGGATAGAAAAAAAAGAGCCTGATGAAACTCAAAGTCTATAAACATGGTCACTGAATACTGAAGAATTCTGTACAAACCGACTGAGTACTTAAGTACCCTGTAGGTCCCCCCTTCACAACATAGCTAAAATCTACTCTTTCCTCTCCATTCAAACTGCTACCATGTTAATAGAATCAACTCATCCTATCCCTCCTGGATTACTGCATCGGCTTCCTTGCCGACCTCCCAGCCTCCTGCTTCTCCACAATCTAGTCCACACTTAATTCCGCTGCCCAGATCATACCTCTACAAAAACAATGTGGACTTATCATCCCACTCCTCAGAAAACTCCAGTGATGACCCATCCACCTCTGCATCAAACAAAAACAACTGGCCAGTGACTTTTTAAAGCACTCATTCACCTTGCCCCTTCCTTCCTCATCTAGCTAATCTTCTACTCAAGCCCAGCCCATACACTTTGCTCCATTAATGTTTGCCTTTTCACCTTGCCTTCTCGCTTATCTCACCAACCCCTTGTCCACATCCTGCCTCTGGCCTGGAATCCCCTCTCTCCTCAAGTACGACAATGACTCGCCCCACCATTCAAGGTCTTATTGAAGGCCCATCTCCTCCAGGAGGCCTTCCCTGACCAAGCTCCCCTTTCCTCTTCTCCCACTTCCTTCCACATCACCCTGACTTACTCCCGTTGTTCTTCCCCACTCAGCCCCACAGCATTTATGGACATATCTATAATTTATTAATTTATATTACATTTATATATCCTCCCTTCTGGACTGTAAGCTTGTTGTGGGCAGGTAATGTGTCTGTTCATTGTTGTAATGTACTCTCCCAAGCGCTTAGTACAGTTTTCCGCACATCGTAGGTGCTCAATAAATACGACTGAGGAAATGAATGAATGAACTTGAGCTCTATGCTGCACTGGAGGAATCATGTGCATTATACTGAAATTTTAAACCATGAAGGACATTATTATAATCTTGTATCTACCCCAGTGCTTTGTACGGTGATTGGTACATAGTAAGTGCTAAACAATTATTATTATAATTGTTGTTGTTATTGTGGTTGTTATTATTGTTATTATTCTTGCAGTATTTGGCCTTACCAACTTTCTTAACCAAGATTTTTAGAGGCATCTGATCTTGGAAATCTGATCCAGTGTCTTGTGAATGTTCTGCAAAACTCTAATATATCAGCACAAAATTTTCCCAGAAGCAGCTTGGCCTGGCGGATAGAGAATAGGCCTGGGAATCAGAAGGCCCTGGTTTCTAATTCTGGCTCCACGGCTTGTCTGCCATGTGGCCTCGGACAAATCACATCACATCTCTGGGCCTCAGTTATCTCTACTGGAAAATGGGGTTTAGGACTGTGAGCCCCAAGTGGGACAGGGACTGCGTCCAAGCTGATTAGTTTTTATTGACCCCAGAGCTTGAAACAGTGCTGGACACATAGAAAGCACTTAACAAATACCAGAACAATAATAATGGTATTTGTTAAGCGCTTACTATGTGCTTACCTCTGGAGAAAGAAAATCCAGTGAACTTATAGCCAACTGACATAAGGTGGTCTGCCTGAAAGCTCTGGTGTCCTGTGTGTGACCCTGGGCAAGTCACTTAACCTCTCTGGGTCTCAGTTTCCCCATCTGTCAACTAGGGATAATAAAACCTGCCTCTTCCTACCTCATAAGGGCTTTGCGAGGACAAAACTGTAAGCTCCTTGAAGGCAGGATCATGATTTTCAACCCTATTTTACTCTACTCTCCCTAAGCTCAGTACAGTGTTCTGCACAATGGGAGTGCTTAATGATAATAATAATAATAGCGGTATTTGTTAAGCACTTACTACGTGCCAGGAACTCTAATAAGTGCTCTGGGGTGGATCCAGACTGAGGGGGCCTTCCCACACTGAGCCCCTTTTTCCTCTCCTCCTCCCCATTCCCCCCGCTCTACCTCCTTCCCCTCCCCACAGCACCTGTATATATGTTTGCACAGACTTATTACTCTATTTATTTTACTTGTACATATTTGCTATTCTATTTATTTTGTTAATGATGTGCATCTAACTTTATTTCTATTTATTCTGATGACTTGACACCGGTCCACATGTTTTGTTTTGTTGCCCGTCTCCCCTTCTAGACTGTGAGCCAGTTGTTGGGTGGGGACCGTCTCTATATGTTGCCAACTTGTACTTCCCAAGCACTTAGTACAGTGCTCTGCACATAGTAAGCGCTCAATAAATATGATTGAATGAATGAATGAATTCAAGCAAATCAAGTTGGACACATCCATGATCCATCTAGGGCTCACTGTCTTAATTCTCATTTTACAAATGAGGAAACGGAGGCACAGAGAAGTGAATTGACTTGCCCCAGGTCACATGGCAGAAAGGTTGTAGAGACTGGATTATAACCCCAGTTCCTTCTGACTCTCAGGTTCATGTTCTACCCACTAGGCCAACTGCTTCTCTAATAACTACCACTGATTGATTGATTGACTGATTGATAAAATGAGATCATTGATGGGAAAGCACTTCAGACTGTAAACTCCTTATTAACTGAGTCCTCTCCTTCCTCTCTCCCTCCTCCCCCTACTCGTTCCCCTGCCTTACCTCCTTCCTCTCCCCACAACAACTGCATATATGTATACATGTTTGTGTGTATTTATTATTCTATTTATTTATTTATTTTATTTGTACATATTTATTCTATTTATTTTATTTTGTTAATATATTTTGTTTTGTTGTCGATCTCCCCCTTCTAGACTATGAGCCCGCTGTTGGGTAGGGACTGTCTCTATATGTTGCCAACTTGTACTTCCCAAGCACTTAGTACAGTTCTCTGCACACAGTAAGCGCTCAATAAATACGATTGAATGAATGAATGAATAAACTCCTCGAGGGCAGGGATTTTATCTACCTACTCCATCATACTCTCCCAAGCCATAGTACAGTGTTCTGCATGCAGCAAGTGCTCAATAGATACGATGGATCAATTGGGAAAAAATCAAAACTCTCCATGCAAACAAGATACTATAAACAATATTAGGCTGGGGATTCCTGCCTGTGCATTATGAAGGTGGGGAGATTGAGAGAAGAACCAAAACCTAAATGAATTCAGCCCTTAGACCAATTACTCAATCTGACAGGATATTAAAGAAGAGGAATCTGGCTGATGTGTGCGACTTCATCTACTTTCAGTTCCCTGGAATGAAGTTGGGAGGAAGAGGAAGAGTGGGTGAGAAGAATATGTCTATCAGTCTATCTTGTCATTGCTAATGGTCCTATAATCAAACAATGAATCAATCTATCATATTTATTGAGTGCTTATTTTCATTCATTCATTCATATTTACTGAGTGCTTACTGTGTGCAGAGCACTGTATTAAGTGCTTGGGAAGTACAAGTTGGCAACATACAGAGATGGTCCCTACCCAACAACGGGCTCACAGTCTAGAAGGCGGAGGTAAACAACAAAACAAAACAAGTAGACAGGTGTCAATATCATCAGAATAAATAGAATTATAGCTATATATACATCATTAATAAAATAAATAGAAAGTAAATGTGTACAAGTAAAATAGAGCAATAAATCTGTACAAACATAAATACAGGTGCTGTGGGGAGGGGAAGGAGGTAGGGTGGGGGGGATGGGGAGGAGGAGAGGAAAAAAGGGGCTCAGTCTTTCAGGCCACTGTACTAAGCACTTGGGAGAGTAGAACAAAACAATATGTTATTTTTTTTTTAATGGCATTTATTAAGCGCTTACTATGTGCAAAGCACTGTTCTAAGCGCTGAGGAGGTTACAAGGTGATCAGGTTGTCCCACGGGGGGCTCACAGTCTTAATCCCCATTTTACAGATGAGGTCACTGAGGCCCAGAGAAGTTAAGTGACTTGCCCACAGTCACACAGCTGACAAGTGGCGGAGTTGGGATTTGAACCCATGACCTCTGACTCCAAAGCCCAGGCTCTTTTCCACTAAACCACGCTGCTTCTCTAACAACTGTGGAATTTCTTAAGTGCTCACTATGTGCCAAGCACTCTACTCAGTTCTAGGTGGGTAAAAGATAAGAAGAAGGTATAGAGAAGCAGCATGGCTCAGTGGAAAGAGCATGGGCTTGGGAGTCAAAGGTCATGGGTTCTAATCCCGCTCTGATACTTGTCAGCTGTGTGACTTTGGGCAAGTCACTTAACTTCTCTATGCCTCAGTGACCTCATCTGGAAAATGGGGATTAAGACTGTGAGCCCCATGTGGGACAACCTGATTATTTTGTATCTCCCCCAGCATTTAGAACAGTGCTTGGCATATAGTAAGTGCTTAACAAATACCAAAATTATTATTATTATTATTATAATCAGGGTCCTACATGGGGCTCACAGTCCAGGCAGGAGGGAGAATAGGTAATGAGAACTGAGGCAGAGAGAGAAGTAAAAGGACTTGCCTAAGGTCACCCAGCAGGCAGGTAGTGGAGCCAGGATTAGAGATTAGGACTGGATTACAGATTAGGATTAGAGAAGCAGCATGGCATAGTGGCTAGAGCCCACGCCTGGGAGTCAAAGGACATGGATTCCAATCCCAGCTCCCCACCTGTCTGCTGGGTGACCTTGGGCAAATCACTTCACCCCTCTGGGACTCAGTTATCTCGCCTGTAAAATAATAATAATAATAATGTTGATATTTGTTAAGCACTTACTATGTGCCAAGCACTGTTCTAACCACTGGGGTAGATACAAGGTAATCAGGTTGTCCCATGTGGGGCTCACAGTCTTCATCCCCATTTTACAGATGAGGTAACTGAGGCACAGAGAAGTTAAGTGACTTGTCCAAGGTCACCCAGCTGACAAGTGGTGGAGCTGGGATTAGAACTCACAACCTCTGACTCCCAAGCCTGTGCTTTTTCCACTAAGCCATGCTGCTTCTCAATGGGAGTCAAGGCTGTGAGCCCCATGTGGGACAGGGACTGTAACCAACCTGATTTGCTTGTATCCTCCCCAGTGCTGTGTATAGTGCTTGGCAAAAAGTAGTTGTTTAAGAAATACCACTCATTATCATTATTATTAACTTGGGTCATCTGTCTCTCAGGTCCATATGATTTCCACTGGGCCACCCTGCGTCTTCTGTTAACCTAATAAGCCTGATTCCTCAGGCTACTGCCACTCTTTCAACTTGATAGCCCTCCAGTGCCAGAGGAAAACCTTCTGTGAACAGCCACTGTAAAAAATAATGAAGACATTTTCACAGCGCTACGAATGCCTTGCTTTTCTGTCAAGGAGAGTTTTATGTTCCCTCCTAATATAGCCAGTGGAGAATTTACTATTTTGAAGACTCCTACATCATGTTGAAAGCCAAAAAAGATTGTGTCAACATGAGCCGCGAAACATGAAAGAGGGGAAGGGAAGATATTAATAAAAGACATGGTAGAAATAAAATCCTTTTATAAATACATATTTTGACAGTCAACCCTTTTATAGGAAGGCAGAAAAGTAGACAAGACCATCTGCGAGAGTGACACTTGTACATGTCTGATTTTCACGGTTACTCTTTCTGGATGGATTTGTGTTATTATAGGGATTTTTGTTGTTTATTCTATTTTCCTGTCACATAAAGGGTCTGTGGAAGTCTCAGTTAAAAAAAAAAAAAAGATTGGAAGAAACTAGAGACCAACAGTGTAGGCCATCTACTTACCTTTAATTTATTTTAATGTCAGTTTTTACAGCTAGATTTTAAACTCTTTGAGGTAATGGTTTGTGTCTACCAACTGTACTGTAGCTTATCATTATTATTCTTATCATAGTATTTGTTAAACACTTACTGTCTGTCCAGAAGCAGCATGGCTCAGTGGAAAGAGCCCGGACTTGGGAGTCAGAGGTCATGGGTTCTCATCCCGGCTCCACCACTTGTCATCTGTGTGACCTTTAGCAAGTCACTTAACTTCTCTGTGCCTCAGTTACCTCACCTGCAAAATGGGCACTAGGACTGTGAGCCCTACGTGGGACAAGCTGATGACCTTGTATCTTCCCCAGCACTTATAATAGTGCTTGGCACATAGTAAATGCTTAACAAATACCATCATTATTATTACTATTATTACTAAGCACTGGGGGGAATACAATCAAATTGGGTTGGACACTGTCCCTGTTCCACATAGGGCTCCCAGTCTTAATCCCCTTTTTACAGATGAGGGAACTGAGGCACAGAGAAGTGAAGTGACTTGCCCAGGGTCACCCAGCAGACAAGTGGCAGAGCTGGGATTAGAACCCATGACTTTCTGACTTCCATGCCCGGGGTCTATCCACTATGCCATGCTGCTTCCCAAGCTGCTTTACATCTTCCAAGTGTTCAGTACAGTATTCTGCATACAGTAGACTAAACTCCATGAGGCTGGGGACTGTGTCTACCAGCAATATATTGGACCCTCCCAATGCTTAGGACAGTGCTCCACACAAAGTAAATTGTAAGCTCCCCTGAAGGCAGGGACCATGCCTATCAAATCAATCAATCAATCGTATTTATTGAGCGCTTACTGTGTGCAGAGCACTGTACTGTAAGTGCTTGGGAAGCACAAGTTGGCAACACATAGAGACGGTCCCTACCCAACAGTGGGATCACAGTCTAGAAGGGGGAGACAGAGAACAAAACAAAGCATATTATCAAAATAAAATAAATAGAATAAATATGTACAAATAAAATAGAGTAATAAATACATACAAACATATATACAGGTGTTGTGGGGAGGTGAAGGAGGTAAGGCTGGGGAGATGAGGAGGGGGAGGAGGGGTAGAGGAAGGAGGGGGCTCAGTGTGGGAAGGCCTCCTGGAGTAGGTGAGCTCTCAGTAGGGCCTTGAAGGGAGGAAGAGAGCTAGCTTGGCAGATGGGCAGAGGGAGGGCATTCTGGGCCCGGGGGATGACGTGGGCCAGGGGTCGATGGTGGGACAGGTGAGAACGAGTCACGGTGAGGAGATTAGTGGCAGAGGAGCAGAGAGTGCGGGCTGGGCTGGAGAAGGAGAGAAGGGAGGTGAGGGAGGAGGGGGCGAGGTGATGGACAGCCTTGAAGCCCAGGGTGAGAAGTTTCTGCCTGAAGCAGCGTGCCACTCCTTCTCCAGCCCAGCCCGCCCCCTCCGCTCCTCTGCCACTGCTAACCTCCTCACTGTACCTCATTCTTGCCTGTCCCACCATCGACCCCTGGCCTGGAATGCCCTCCCTCCACACATCCACCAAGCTAGCTCTCTTCCTCCCTTCAAAGCCCTACTGAGAGCTCACCTCCTCCAAGAAGCCTTCCCAAACTGAGCCCCCTGTTTCCTCTCCTCTTCCCCATCCTCCCGCTCTACCTCCTTCCCCTCCCCACAGCACCTGTATATACGTTTGTACAGATTTATTACTCTATGCATTTTACTTGTACATATTTACTATTCTATTTGTTTTGTTAATGATGTGCATTTAGCTTTAATTCTATTTACTCTGATGACTTGACACCTGTCCACACGTTTTGTTTTGTTGTCTGTCTCCCCCTTCTAGACTGTAAGCCCATTGTTGGGTAGGGACCGTCTCTATACGTCGCCAACTTGTACTTCCCAAGTGCCTAGTACAGTGCTCTGCACACTGTAAGCACTCAATAAATACGATTGAATGAATGAATGAATGAATGAATGTTTCCCCTCTCCTCAAGAACCTCCAGTCGTTGCCCAGCCACCTCCACGTCAAAGAGAAAACCCTCTCAGGCGTCAAACAGAAAATCCTCCCAGGTTTAAAGTAGCAGTAATAAGAATTGTGGCCTTCGTTAAGCACTTCCTATATACCAAGCACTGTACTAAACTCTAGGGAAGGTACAAGATCATCAGGCCCCACGTTCTAAGTAGGAAGGAGCGCAGGTATTGAATTCTCAATTTGCAGATGAGGGAATTGAAGCACAGAGAAATTAAGGCAGTTTCAATGGTATTATTGAGTGCTTATCAAGTGCAGATCACTGTACTAAGCACTTGGGAAAGTAAAATGCAACAATAAACAGACACATTCCCTGCCCACAGTGAGCTTACAGTCAAGAAGAGGAGCCAGACATTAGTAGAAATGAATAAAATTACAGATATGTACATCATTGATTGATTACTTGTGCAAATCATGACTGCTCAATAAATATCATGGATTAATAGAGGGAAATATTCTGACCAGCTTCCGAAGCTTGGTTGATTTACCTCCTTTCCCTTAGCATTCATCCATTCAATCATATTTATTGAGTGCTTACTGTGTGGAAAGCACTGTACTAAGTGCTTTGGAGAGTCCAATACAGCAACAGAGACATTCCCTGCCCACTATGAACTCACAGTCTAGAGACTAGCAGCAGGGCCTAGTGGAAAAAAATATGGTCCTGGCGGTCAGAGGACCTGAGTTCTAATCCCAGCTCCTGCTGGGTGACTTGGGGCAAGTCACTTCACTTTTCTCTACCTTAGTTCTCCTGTTCTCCCTCCTATTTAGACTATGAGCTCCATACAGCTGGTTTAATCCTTCCCACCATCACCTACCAACTGCTTATTAATCAATTAATCATATTTATTATTATTATTATTATTATTATTATTAATTTGCTAAGCACTTACTATGAGCCAGGCACTGTCCTAAGGCTGGGGTGGAGACAAGCCAATTAGGTTGGACACAGTTCGTGTCCCACGTGGGGCTCATGGTCTCAATCCCCACTTTACAGATGAAGTATCTAAGGCACAGAGAAGTGAAGGAACTCGCCCAAGGTCACACAGCAGACAAGCGGTAGAACAGGGATTAGAACCCATGACCTTCTGACTTCCAGGTTTGTGCTTTATCCACTATGCTATGATTTATTGAGTGCTTACTGTTTGCAGAACACTGAACTAGCCCTTGGGAGAGTACAATATGACAGAGTTCTTTGGTTTGTTTTTTATGGTATTTTTTTAAGCTCTTACTATGTGCTAGGCACTGTACTAAGAGCTGGGTTAGATACAAACTAATCAGGTTGGATATGGTCCATCTCCCACGTGGGGCAAATGGTCGTATTTCCCATTTTAGAGAAGCAGCATGGCTCAGTGGAAGGAGAACGGGCTGGGAAGCCAGAGGTTGTGGGTTCTAATCCCGGCTCTGCCGCTTGTCAGCTGTGTGACCTTGGACAAGTCACTTAATGTCTCTGGGCCTCAGTTCCCACGTCTGTAAAATGGGGATGACGACTGTGAGCCCCACGTGGGACAACCTGATCACCTTGTATCTACCCCAGTGCTTCGAGCACTGCTTGGCACATAGTAAGTGTTTAACAAATACCAACATTATCATTATTATTATTTTACAGCTGGGGTAATGAGGCCCAGAGAAGTGACTTGCCAAAGGTGACACAGCAGACAAGTGGCAGAGGCAGGATTAGAACCCAGGTCCAGCTGACTTCCAGGCCCAAGCTCCATTCACTAGGCCACACTGCTGCTCCAGGACTTCTCCAGAGTAGTACTAGTAGAGTGTTCGTCAAGACAAAGTTAATATCATTCCTCACAACTGTGGTGGATGTTTGTAATGATATAGCTAGTGTGGTCTAGTGGAAAGAGCATCCGTCTGGGAGTCAGAGGACCTGGGTTCTAACTCTGACCCCGCCCCTTGTCTGCTAGATGACCCTGGGCAAGTCACTTCACTTCTCAGTGACCTCTTCTGTAGAATAAGGATTAAATCATCTTGCCTCCCCTATAGACTGTGAGCCCCATGAAGGCCAGGGCCTGTGTCCAACCTGGTTAACTCGTATCTACCCCAATTTGTAGTACAGTGCCTGGCACAGAGTAAGTTCTGAGCAAGTACTACTGAAAGTACTACCCCTCGTCCCCCCTCCCCCTTGTCCCCCTCTCCATCCCCCCATCTTACCTTCTTCCCTTCCCCACAGCACCTGTATATATGTATATATGGTTGTACATATTTATTACTCTATTTATTTATTTATTTTACTTGTACATTTCTATCCTACTTATTTTATTTTGTTGGTATGTTTGGTTCTGTTCTCTGTCTCCCCCTTTTAGACTGTGAGCCCACTGTTGGGTAGGGACTGTCTCTATGTGATGCCAATTTGTACTTCCCAAGCGCTTAGTACAGTGCTCTGCACATAGTAAGCGCTCAATAAATACGATTGATTGATTGATTGATTGATTGAAAAAGGAGCTTCCTGGAGTAAGTGGGCCTCAAAGTGGGATATAACGAGGAGAAGGGATGGGATTTTTCCCGTGCATCAGTGTAACAGAAAAGGGTTAGGACAAAGTGACCTTCTCTTCCTCTCTTCCTCTCACTGCTTCCACGTACGCTTTAACTCATCTATAATCTTCCCAGCTGTCTCATCTTGATCTTGCTGTTTTTATATGCCTCTTGAGCCCAGTCGCTTGACCTCATTTTGGTGTTTAGCTTGAGCTCACTCACCCCTCTGGACCCTGTTTCAGTATCCGCACAACTTGAAATGCTGCCCTGGTGGGTTTTGGCTACGATTCCTTCCCTCCAGTTTGCCAACCAGCAGGGACTTTGGCATCTGCTTGCATCACATCCCCCTGAAACCACTCAGTTCATCATCCTTGCTTTCTAACTCATTCATCAAACACCCCATCCAGCTCCCTAGAACGACTCACCGGCACATTCACGTCACTGACTCTGCTTCCTCAGGGCTGGCAACCTAAGGAGACGAAACTCGATGAAAGGAGACGAACCTCGATGAGAGCAATTAGTAACAACAGTATTTGCTCATTCGTTTGTTTTGTGGCATTTATTAAGTGATCGCTCTGTGTCGAATGCTGTTTTAAGTGCTGGCGTGGGTACAAGATACTGTGTCTGTCCTGCGTGGGGGTCACAGTCTTAAGTAAGAGAGAGAAGAGGTAAGTACGGTTAAGGAAACTGAGGCACAGAGAAGTTAAGTGACTTGCCCAAGTTCAGGCAGCAAGCAATTGACAGAACATTTGTCAGAGCTGGGATTAGAACCCAGTTCTTTTGACTCCCGGGCTCTTGCTCTTTCCACTAGGCCATGCTGCTTCTCTGTGGTGTCTCATCAATTGTCAGACACTTCACAACATCACTAAAATCCACCCTTTCCTCTCCATCCAAACTGCTACAGTGGTAATCTAATCACTTATCCTACCTCAATTACTGTTTCAGCCTCCTTGCTCATTTCCCTGTCTCCTGTCTCTCTCCACTTCATCCCATACTTCATTCTTTTAGACTGTGAGCCCTCTGTTGGGTAGGGACTGTCTCTATATGTTGCCAACTTGTACTTCCCAAGCGCTTAGTACAGTGCTCTGCACACAGTAAGCGCTCAATAAATACGATTGATGATGATTCTGCTGCCTGGATCATTTTTCTACACAAACGTCCAGGCCCTGTTTCTCCATTCTCCAAGAATCTCCAAGAGTTGCCCATCCACCTCCCCATCAAGCAGAAACAACTTACCATCAGTTTTAAAACACCTTGCTCCTTCCTACTTTACCTCACTGCTCTTCAGAGTGGCTCAGTGGAAAGAGCCCGGGGCTTTGGAGTCAGAGGTCATGGGTTCAAATCCCTGCTCCACCAATTGTCAGCTGTGTGAGTTTGTGCAAGTCACTTCACTTCTCTGTGCCTCAGTTGCCTCATCCGGAAAATGGGGATGAAGACTGTGAACCCCCCGTGGGACAACCTGATCACCTTGTAACCTCCCCAGTGCTTAGAACAGTGCTTTGCACATAGTAAGTGCTTAATAAATGCCATTATATTATATTATTATTAATTAGCTCCTCTAATGCCAACCTACTCAGTATACGTCAGTCTCAGCTATCTTGCTTATGACCTCTAGCTCATGTCCTGCCTCTGGCCTGGAACACTCTCCCACCTCATATGTGACAGAAAATCAATCCTCTCACCTTCAAAGCTTTACTGTTAATAATAATAATAATAATCATAGTATTTGTTAAGCATTTACTATGTGCCAGGTACTGTGCTAAGCATGGAGGTAGATACAAGCAAATCGAGTTGGACACAGTTCCTGTCCCACATTGGGCTCGCACTTTCAATCCCCAGTTTACAGATGAGGTAACTAAGGCACAGAGAATGGAAGTGACTTGTTCAAGATCACACAGCAGACAAGTGGTGGAGCAGGGATTATGTTGCCGACTTGTACTTCCCAAGCGCTTAGTACAGTGCTCTGCACATAGTAAGCGTGCAATAAATATGATCGAATGAATGAATCCCTGACCTTCTGACTTCCAGGACCGAGTTTTATTCACTACGCCATGCTGCTTCTCTACTGAAGACACACCTCCTCCAAGAGGCCTTCCCTAATTCAGCCCCCATTTCCTCTTCTCTGATTCCCTTCTGCTTTGCTCTTCCACTTGGATTTGCATCCTTTCTTCACTCCGCCCTCAGCCCCACAGGATTTATGTCCATATCTGTAATTTATATCAATGCCTGTCCCCCTTCTACACTGTAAGCTCACTGTGAACAGGGAATATGTCTGCCAACTCATATTAATCAATCAATCAATCGTATTTATTGAGTGCTTACTGTGTGCAGAGCACTGTACTAAGCGCTTGGGAAGTACAAGTTGGCAAATATAGAGGCAGTCCCTACCCAACAGTGGGCTCACAGTCTAGAAGGGGAGACAGAGAACAAAACCAAACATACTAACAAAATAAAATAAATAGAATAGATATGTACAAGTAAAATAAATAAATAAATAGAGTAATAAATATGTACAAACATATATACATATATACAGGTGCTGTGGGGAAGGGAAGGAGGTAAGATGGGGGGGATGACGAGGGGGAGAGGAAGGAAGGGGCTCAGTCTGGGATTATTTTGTCCACTCCCAAGCACTTAGTTCAGTGCTCTGCACACAATAAGCACTCAATAAACAAGTTTGATTGATTGATTGGTTGATATGACATTGGCCAGCATTCTCCTGGAGATAAACCTGAGGTCCTGTATAAGCTTAGGCATATCATTTCACAGCTCTGTGCCTCAGTTTACTCACCTGTAAAATGGAGATTCCACCCTGTTTTCTCTCATCCTTAGACTGTGAGTTGCCTGTGGAACAGGTCTGATTGTCTTGTATGTACTCAGCGCTTAGCACAGTGTGTGACACATGATAAGAGCTTAACCAACACCATTAGAACGATTGCATTTTAACAGTTGGTGTAGTCCCATGAAAAGAGTGAGGAGTGAAGCAGACAGACTTGTGTGGGCTGAGTTTAAAACACATAGTTTCTAACAAATACCGTAACAATGAATTAATTTCAATAATAATATGATAATTTCATTATTATTATTTGTAGTGGATATGGATGTCAGAAAGCAATGAGTTCTAATCCCAGCTCCACAACTTGTCTGCTGTATGACCTTGGGCAAGTCATTTCACTTCTCTGGGCCTCAGTTACCTCATCTGCAAAATGGGGATTGAGACTGTGAGCCCCATGTGGGACAAGGGACTGTGTCCAACCCGATTTTCTTGTATCCACCCCAGTTTTTAGTACAGTGTCTGGCACATAAGCACTTAACAAAAACTATCATTATTATTATTATCTTTATATAATAATTATCACTCTGAGTGCTCTGCTCAGAATAAGCCTTCAATAAATACCATTCATTGATTGATTATTAAGCACTTATATGCCAAGAATTTAAGCATTAGGGTGGATAGCATGTTAATCAGGTTGGACACTATCTCTATCCCCAAGGGACTAATAAACTAAGAAGTGGGAGAACAGTCATTAAATCCTCATTTTTTAAGTGAAGAAACAGGCACAGAGGAGTGAAGTGACTTTTTTATGGTATTTGTTAAGCAGTTTTGTTTTGTTGTCTGTCTCCCCCTTCTAGACTGGGAACCCGTTTTTGGATAGGGGCCGTCTCTATATGTTGCCAACTTGTACTTCCCAAGCTCTTAGTACAGTGCTCTGCACACAGTAAGCGCTCAATAAATAGGATTGAATGAATGAATGAATGAATATTCCAAGTATTGAACTAAGTGCTGGGGTAGATACAAACTAATCAGGGTGGACACAGTCCATATCCCACATGGGGCTCGCAGTAATAATCCCCATTTTCCAAATGAGGTAATCGAGGCTCAGAGAAGTGAAGTGACTTGCTCAAGGTCACACAGCAGAGAAGGGACAGAGTAGGAATTAGGACTGAGGACCTTCATTCATTCATTCATTCAATCGTATGGATTGAGCACTTACTATGAGCAGAGCACTGTACTCTAATAATAATAATGATAATGGCATTTATTAAGCACATAATACTAATAATAATAATGGCATTTATTAAGCACTTACTATGTGCAACACACTGTTCTAAGCGCTGGGGAGGTTCCAAGGTGATCAGGTTGTCCCTTGGTGGGCTCACAGTCTTAATCCCCATTTGACAGATAAGGGAACTGAGGCAAAGAGAAGTGAAATGACTTGCCCAAAGTCTCACATCTGACAGTTGGCGGAGCCGGGGTTTGAACCCATGACTTCTGACTCCAAAGCCCGGGCTCTTTCCACTTGGGAGAGTACAATATAACAATGAACAGACACATTCCTTCTGATTTCCAGGCCCGTGCGCTATCCACTAGACCACACTGCTTCTCTAGGGCCCTAAGACTGTCTAGGACTCAAGCTCTCCCAGGAAGCTGAGGGATGGCCGGGACCTGTAGTAGGAAGCGCTTAGTACAGTGCTCTGTACACAGTAAGTACTTAATAAACACAATCAAATGAATGAGCGAGGCTGGTGTAGGTAACACAGATGGCCAGTGTAAGGGGGAATGAGCCCATTGACCTCGTATTCTGTGTCCCTTCACACGTTTACAGAGCAAGCTGGCTGATGAAGCAGCCACGTGTCTGTTGTGTGATCTTGGGCAAGTCACTTCACTTTTCTGAGCCTCAGTTACCTCATCTGTAAAACGGGGATTAAGATTGTGAGCCCCATGTGGGACAACCTGATCACCTTGTATCCCCCCCAGCGCTTAGAACAGTGCTTTGCACATAGTAATTGCTTAACAAATGCCATCATCATCATGAAGCAGCAGTCAGACAGTCAGTCAGTCAAATGTATTTATTATTTTATTTATTAAGTGCCATCAAGAGAAGCAGCGTGGCTCAATGGAAAGAGCCCGGGTTTGGCGTCAGAGGTCATGGGCTCAAACCCCAGCTCTGCCAATTGTCAGCTGGGTGACTTTGGAAAAGTCACTTAACTTCTCTGGGCCTCAGTTCCCTCATCTGTAAAATGGGGATTAAGACTGTGAGTCCCCCGTGGGACAACCTGATCACCTTGTAACCTTCCCAGCGCTTAGAACAGTGCTTTGCACATAGTAAGCACTTAATAAATACCATTATTATTATTATTATTATTATCAAGTTGTTTCTGATTCCTAGCGACTCCATGGATATACTGTCTCCAGAACGTCTTGTCCTCTGCCATAATCTGTAACCTTTCCGATGGTTCTTCTGTTATCATCGTTATGGTCTTTATCCATCTCCATTAGAGAAGCAGTGTGACTCAGTGGAAAGAGCACTGGCTTTGGAGTCAGAGGTCATGGGCTCAAGTCCCTGCTCCACCAATTGTCAGCTGTGTGACTTTGGACAAGTCACTTAACTTCTCTGTACCTCAGTTACCTCATCTGTAAAATGGGGATTAAGACTTTGAGCCCCCAGTGGGACAACCTGATCACCTTGTAACCTCCCCAGTGCTTAGAAAAATGCTTTGCACCTAGTTAGTGCTTAATAAATGCTATTATTATTATTATTATTATTATTATTATTATTATTATTATTATTATTATCTAGCTGCCGGTCTGCTTCTTCCATGTTTTCCCTGGACTTTTCCTAGCATTAGTGTCTTCTCCAGAGAATCAGTCCTCCTTATTATGTGTCCAAAATATGCTAATTTAAGTCCAGTAATTTGGTCTTCCAAAGACCACTTTGGTTTCATTTGCTCTAAAATCCATTTTTTTTTGGTCATTTGGGCAGTACTGTATTTACTGAATTGTATTTACTGAGTAGTTATGGGGTGCAGATCACTGTACTGAACACTTGGGAGAGGACATATAACAATGAACGGACATGTTCTCTGCCCCACAGTGAGCTTACAGTCCAGAGGGGGGGACAAACATTTATATAAACAAATGAATTACAGATACACACTTAAGTGCTGTGGGGCTGGGAGTCAATAAAGCTTCGAAGAGGGGAGCGTCATTGTCTGTCAGATTTGAGGAGGGAGGGTATTCCAGGCCAGAGGGAGGATGATGAGATAGAAGAGATGGAGGTCCAGTGAGAAGGTTGGCATTAGAGGAGTGAAATAATAATGATAATAATAATAATAATGATGGCTTTTATTAAGCACTTACTATGTGCAAAGCACTGGAAATGTGCGGGCTGGGTTGTAATAGGAGAGTAGCAAGGTGAGATAGGAGGGAGGGAGGTGACTGAATGCTTTAAAGAGAATGGTGAAGAGTCTCTGATGCAGAGCAGTGACCTGGGGTTGAAGTCCAAAGAAAATCCTGGCAATCAATCAAATTGATCAGTGGTATTTGCTGAATACTCCCCCATCTTACCTCCTTCCCTTCCCCACAGCACCTGTATATATGTACATATGTTTGTGCATATTTATTACTCTATTTATTTATTTATTTATTTATTTTACTTGTACATACCTATTCTATTTATTTTATTTTGTTAGTATGTTTGGTTTTGTTCTCTGTCTCCCCCTTTTAGACTGTGAGTCCACTGTTGGGTAGGGACTGACTCTATATGTTGCCAATTTGTACTTCCCAAGTGCTTAGTACAGTGCTCTGCACATAGTAAGCGCTTAATAAATACGATTGATGATGATGATGATGTGCAGAGCATGTGGGAGAGTACCTACTGCAGACTTTGAAAACATGTTTTCAGCTCAGTGTGGAAGAAGAACTGTCAATCTAGTAGTGAAAGCAATATCACATCCCTGTGAGGAAGTCAATGAACAGTCCTTTAGACTGTAAGCTCCTGATGGGAAGGGAATGTTTCTACCAGCTCTGTTGTATTATACTCTCCTGAGCACTTAGTACAGTGCTGTGCACACAGTAAGCACTCAATAAATCCCACTGATTGTGAACTCCTTGTGGGCAGGGAGCATGTCTGCTTGCCTCCATTGGAGCAGCATGGCTTAGTGGAAAGAGCACAGGCGAAGGAGTCAGGGGTTGTGGGTTCTAATCCCGACTCTGCCACTTGTCAGCTGTGTGACTTTGGGCAAGTCACTTCACTTCTCTGGGCCTCCGTTACCTCATCGGTAAAATGGGAATTAAGACTGAGAGCCTCTCGTGGGACAACCTGATTATGTTGTATCTACCACAGTGCTTAGAGCAGTGCTTGTTACATAGTAAGTGCTTAACAAATACCTGTGAGCCCGTTGTTGGGTAGGGACCGTCTCTATATGTTGCCGACTTGTACTTCCCAAGTGCTTAGTACAGTGCTCTGCACACAGTAAGCGCTCAATAAATACGAATGAATATTATTATTATTATTAGATTCTTCTGAGAGCATCTTACACAGCATGGCATGGTGGCTAGAGTGTAGGCCTGGGGGTCAGAAGGTCATGGATTCTAAACCGAGCTCTGCCACAACACTGCTGTGTGACCTTGGACATGTCACTTATTATTATTATTATTATTAGATTCTTCTGAGAGCATCTTACACAGCATGGCGTATTGGCTAGAGTATAGGCTTGGGGGTCAGAAGGTCATGTACTCTAATCCCAGCTCTGCCACATCACTGCTGTGTGACCTTGGACATGTCACTTCATTTCCCTGGGCCTCAGTTACCTCATCTGTAAAATGGGGATTGAAACTGTGAACCCCACATGGGCCAGGGACAGTGTCCAACATGATTTGCTTTTATCCACCACAGTGTTTAGTACAGTGCCTGGCACATAGCAAGCGCTTAACAAATACCATAATTATTATTATTATTATTGTGTGGTAAGCGCTCAATTAATCCCATTGACTGTGAGCTCCTTGTGGGCAAGGAACGTGTCTGCTATCTCTGTTATATTGTGCTCTCAGAGCACTTCAGATAGTGCACTGTACACAGTAAGCGTTCAATAAATTTTATCGATTGTGACTGATTCGCAAGCTCATATTTTAAGGGATTAGGCTTTCTTAAAGTCTAACATTTCTCCAAACCCTCACAAGATGGCACTGTGATAAACCTTATTTTCACACGTTAATGTGCATTTCGGTCATGAAGGTTTCTGCCGGATTTCCAGAACTCGAAAAGAGAGGGGTATTTCTTGCACTACCTAAGAACCAAACAAGAAACTGGGGTATCTTCTTCATTATACTTGGCACAGACCTTTTCCATCATCATCAATAGTATTTACTGAGCGCTTACTATGTGCAGAGCACTGTACTAAGCGCTTGGGAAGTACAAATTGGCAACATATAGAGACAGTCCCTACCCAACAGTGGGCTCAATTTGCTACAAAGAAAAAAGACTTCTGTTTAAGAAGAGATCAACCGATCAGTCATGAATGTAGAGCGCTGTACTGAGTGCTTGGGAGAGTAAAATCAGTCAATCAATCAATCATATTTATTGAGCGCTTACTGTGTGCAGAGCACTGTACTAAGCACTTGGGAAGTACAAGTTGGCAACATATACAGTCCCTACCCAACAGTGGGCTCACAGTCTAAGAGGGGGAGACAGAGAACAAAATCAAACATACTAACAAACGTACTAACAAAATAAAATAAATAGAATAGATATGTACAAGTCTTTTAGACTGTGAGCCCACTGTTGGGTAGGGACTGTCTCTATATGTTGCCAACTTGTACTTCCCAAGCGCTTAGTACAGTGCTCTGCACACAGTAAGCACTCAATAAATGCGATTGATGATGATGATGCTGATAAAATAAATAAATAAATAGAGTAATAAATATGTACAAACATATATACATATATACAGCAGGCACATTCCCTGCCCACAATGAGTTTACAGTTTTTCGAGCAAGGTATTAAAATAAATAATGGGTTCTAATCCCGGCTCCGCCTCCTGTCGGCTGTGTGACCTTGGGCAAGTCACATAACTTCTCTGGGCCTCAGTTATCTCATCTATAAACTCTGGATTGAGACTGTGAGCCCCACGTGGGACGGGGACTGGGTCCAATCCGATTTTCTTGTATCCACCCCAGAGCTTAGTACAGTGTGTGGCACATAGTAAGCACTTAACAAAGCCCACAGTTGTTATTATCATTATTATTATGAATATATAATTTAAAAATACGTGCATAATTCCTGTGGGGTTGAGGGTGGAGTGAATAACAGATCTATATGCACAGACAAATTTTAAGAACCAAATTATTTGGAAGATCCACATCTTCACCATTTTGAATTATTTTCTCAGATTTCTCATAAAACCTAACTCAATCAGGTGTCTATTTCCATGTGAATAACAGAAGTTGAATGCGCTGAGACTCCTTTGGAAAAAATGTGCCTGTTGATGTCCTTTGTTTCACTGACGAAGAAAAATGAGCTTGCCCTAATGGCTTAAAACACACACTATTATTCTTGTGACTATCAATGTAATTTCTTGAACAAGTGAGCATAAGGCTCACTGTCTCAAGAAGGTCAAGTTAAATCTTACTGGTTTGCATGAGGTTCCAATTTCATCATGTCTTTGAATCCATCCCTACTCCTTCCAGCCCCTAATTATCTCGAGAAGATAACTAGACCTCCTTCGAGCCAAAACATTTAAATTCTCCGGTCAGATTTTCATGTTCTGTTACACATACCTACAGGCCCAGTACGCTACAGAAGACATGTTGAACTTTATAGATCTTGCACATAATTTTTAATTAAAAATTTTTCCCATTCTCAGTTCTGATTTTCCTCAGTGCAGTCACTGAACAATATGGAAGACCTTTCTCTGGAGGCCAAAGTAATAAATCTCAATTTCCAGCAATATTAACTGAAGACTTCGGAGTATAATAATTGGGCTCTGCCTCATAACTCAAAACCATTTCCTAAGTTTCTCTCCTCCTCCTTGGTGGGTTTTAATATTTTTTAATGGATGGATTTAGGTCCATTGTTCATCCTGTTTGCTGCTCTCCGGCCTCCAGTCGATCATAAGGGAGAACCCCTTATGTGTCTTTAAAGGCAGAGTTTGGATTTGGATCTGCAACTGGGGCAGAGAGACAGATGAGAAATCAGGGCTTAGTTGGCCCATCTCCAGAAGGTTTCATTCTGTTGCTTCTTGGCTGGATTTCTAAACCTTAAAACAATTTCTTGACTTTTATTGAGAAACAACACGAAAGCAGCGACACACTAGAAATGCAGATTAGAATTAAGAAGCCGTGATATATCTGTGTGTTTGAGTACACTTGGAAAACAATAAATAGAGCATTACCAGTGGGTTTTACTTTTAAACTTAAACATTACCCAAGGAAAAAAAAATATTTAATCAGCGGCTGTTTCTCTGCCAAGTCAGTAAATGCAAATTCATCAGATGCCTGAGATTTATCGTGTTTCAGTTTATCTCGTATAAAGGATATCTTACAAGGCATTTCTCTCCAACCATATTTTCTTTCTCGTTTATGCCTATCTCATATACCCTTTAATTTCTTTGGAAGGGGCCTTTTTCTCTCAAACGATCAAAGCCCGCTGTCACGAGCAGAAGCTTGGGTGAGAAAAGCCGGGGATATCACTGCACTTTGAACTCATTATGTGATCTTAGAAATGTTACTTGTTCTCCTTCAAGTTCTTACAGTGAAATGTCACCCTCACATCTTTATAAAGGTGCCGTGAGAAGTAATGACTCGTGTTGTGAACTTCTTGTAGCCTTTTGAAGGTGTGAAGCTTTACTAAAAGTTAGTCTCAATGAGGAAACCCTTTTCAAGCCAAGAATTTCTGACGTGTGGAGTTGTGAGGATCAGCGTGATAGCGCAAAGTTACACGCATTGTCGTCATACGTCAGCGGAGAGCCGAATGTTTGCACCTCTCACACTAGGCAAATTGGACTCTAGAAATAGTAACTTCAGTGGACAAAGTTTATGTGAGAACATTTTGGCTGGAAAAAATTGATGTAATAATAATAATAATAATGTTGGCATTTGTTAAGCGCTTACTATGTGCAAAGCACTGTTCTAAGCGCTTGGGGGATACAAAGTGATCAGGTTGTCTCATGTGAGGCTCACAGCCTTAATCCCCATTTTACAGATGAGGCAACTGAGGCTCAGAGAAGTTAAGTGATTTGCCCAAGGTCACACGGCAGACATGTGGCGGAGCCAGGATTCGAACCCTCGACCTCTGACTCCAAAGCCCGTGCTCTTTCCACTGTGCCACACTGCTTCTCTAATAATAGTAGTAATAATAATAATAGTAATAATAATAATAGTAATAATAATAATAATAATAGTAATAATAACAGTGGTATTTGTTGAGTGCTTACTGTGTGGCAAGTACTGTTATAAACACTGGGATAGATACAAGGTTATCAGGTTGTTCCACATGGGGCTCACAGTCTTAATCCCCATTTGACAGATGAGGTAACTGAGGCATGAGAAGTTAAATGACTTACCTGCGGTCACACAGCAGACATGTGGCAGAGCCGGGATTAGAACTCACGTCCTCTGCCTCCTGGGCCCAACCTCTTTCTGCTCGGCCATGAATTTTGGGAGTAGAAATGGATGTTTTGCCCATAGCTTACGCAGATCAATCAATCAGGAGGATTTGACTGACATAATCTTTTGAACCAGGAAACCAATGATTTCTAGAAAAGCAACATGGCATGGGGAAAGAGCAGAGTCCTGGGAATCAGAGGGCATTGGATTCTAATTTCTACTTCACCATTTGCTCGCTGTGTGACCTAGGGCAAGTCACAACTTCTCTGTGTCTCGCTTACCTCATCTGTAAAGTGGGGATAAAATCCTACTTCCTTCTTCTTAGACAGTGAGTCCTATGTGGGACAGGGACTGTGTCCGACCCTACTATCTTGCATCTATTCACGAGAGTTTAGTGTAGTGCTTGGTGTATAGCAAGAACTTGCAAATACATTTATTATTATTTTTTATTGTTTTAGCCCAAATTTACCAATTTAATGGATTAAGGGGGTATGATTCATTGTCATCTAATGGAACCAGGAAGGCAAGCTGAGAAACTCAGTCAAGATGACCCCACTCTTCTTTTCTATCGTATGTCAGTGGCATTTAATAAAACATGCAGACAGCCTCTATGACAAGTAAAGAGGAATGACAGATGTTCTTTCCAGTTTGATAACATCTATGTCCTTCTAATTTGCTCCATAAACAACCAAAAATTATATCCATCTTCACTTATTTTGGCAAATTATGAAAACATTGGCCTTCCCGAAACATCTTTTTATTTTCTTGTTATTCTAACTTTATTATCTGCTCCTTCACGGGTTTAAATCCAGATTCATTTCTGAGCATCCCACTGGTGAGGCTGTGTCTGGGTAATTGGGTCATGTCAAATAACGGTCCTCTTTGAGACTTAGATTACTTAGGTAGGTACTTACAGAGGTTAGTTACTCTAAAGACCCAATCAAACTCCTAGAAAAGTTATATTCAGTTAAGAGCAGCTTTCAGCATTCTAGACTGTGAGCCCACTTCTAGACTGTGAGCCCACTGTTGGGTAGGGACTGTCTCTATGTGTTGCCGACTTGTACTTCCCAAGCGCTTAGTACAGTGCTCTGCACACAGTAAGCGCTCAATAAATACGATTGATTGATTAATTGATTCAGACTCGATTTCAAATATTTCGTTGTCCACTCACACTCTACCCACTCCAGTCCTTTGATCAGGCCTGCTCTCCCTTGCTTAGTACAGTGCTCTGCACACAGTAAGCGCTCAATAAATATGATTGATTGATTGATTCAGACTCGATTTCAAATATTTTGTTGTCCTTCACTCACACTCTACCCACTCCAGTCCTTTGATCAGGCCTGCTCTCCCTTGCCAGAAAGTCCCTGTTATTTCACATTTCCAGGGAATCTGCCATCTTGAATGGCCACCTTCTGCTGATAATATAGCACTACTACAACTCTTATGAGTATTACTTCTCTTCCTCCTATTACAACAACTATTACTACTATTTGGTAAACGCTTACTACGTCTCAAACACTGTGCTAAGTGCCAGGATAGATGCAATATAATCAGATCAGACCCAGTTCTTGGTCCACACGGGGCTCGCACTCTTATGCTCTTCACATAGGAAGTGCTCAATGCATATGATTGATTAATTGAGGGAGTACAAATATTTAATCCCCATTTTGCAGATGAGGAAACTGATGCCCAGAGAAATCAAGTGATTTACTCAAGTTCGCATGGCAGGCAACTGGAAGAATCGGGTTTAGAACCCACGTTGGTCGTTTCAGGGTGGCAGTGGAGGGAAGCAATGGTGGCCTCCTGAGCCTCCCAAGATGGTTGCTGCTTGAAGCCGTCAAGATGGAGCCCATTTTAAAGATCTCATCAAGATGGCCACTGAGTACAAGCAGGGTCTCCACTGTATACCTCCTCCCTCCAGTGTGTGGCCACCATTGTTAACTGTTACATATACACTTCACTTCACTGTTCTCCCCTAACATCCCTTTTCTAACATTCCATTCAAGGCCCTACTGAGAGCTCACCTCCTCCAGGAGGCCTTCCCAGACTGAGCCCCTTCCTTCCTCTCCCCCTCGTCCCCCTCTCCATCCCCCCATCTTACCTCCTTCCCTTCCCCACAGCACCTGTATATATGTATATATGTTTGTACATATTTGTTACTCCATTTATTTATTTTCCTTGTACATATCTATTCTATTTATTTTATTTTGTTAGTATGTTTGGTTTTGTTCTCTGTCTCCCCCTTTTAGACTGTGAGCCCACTGTTGGGTAGGGACTGTCTCTATATGTTGCCAATTTGTACTTCCCAAGCGTTTAGTACAGTGCTCTGCACACAGTAAGTGCTCAATAAATACGATTGATGATGATTCCATGTCCATCCCTGTCATCTCTACGTGGACGTCCTCTTCCATAAACTGCTAGGCACAACTGTCCATCTAAAGCCATCCTTGGGAAGCAGCGTGGCTCAGTGGAAAGAGCCCGGGCTTTGGAGTCAGAGGTCATGGGTTCAAATCCCGGCTCTGCCAATCGTCAGCTGTGTGACTTTGGGCAAAGTCGCTTAACTTCTCTGGGCCCCAGTTACCTCATCAGTAAAATGGGAATTAAGACTGTGAGCCCCAAGTGGGACAAGCTGATCACCTTGTAACCTCCCCAGCACTTAGAACGGTGCTTTGCACATAATAATAATAATAATAATAATAATAATAATAATAATAATAGTAATAATAATTATAATAATAGCATTTGTTAAGTGCTTACTATGTGCAGAGCACTGTTCTAAGCGCTGGGGGGATACAAGGTGATCACGTTGTCCCACGTGGGGCTCACAGTCTTAATCCCCATTTTACAGATGAGGTAACTGAGGCTCAGAGAATAATAATAATAATGATGGTATTTGTTAAGCAAGTGCTTACTATGTACACAACACTGTTCTAAGTGCTGGGGAGGTTACAAAGTGTTCAGGTTGTCCCACTAGGGGCTCACAGTCTTAATCCGCATTTTACAGATGAGGTAACTGAGGCACAGAGAAGTTAAGTGACTTGCCCAAGGTCACACAGCAGACATGTGGCAGAGTCGGGATTCAAACCCATGACCTCTGGCTCCAAAGCTTCTGCTCTTTCCACTGAGCCATGCTGCTTCTCTAATAGTAAGTGCTTAACAAATACCATCATCATTATTATTATTATTGGGTGCGGTGGCTCTGGCAGGATAAGCTCATTGTGGGCAGGGAATGTGTCTATCCTATTGCATTATATTTTATTATAGATTGTATATATATTACATTTTACTCTTTCAAGTACTTAGTACAGTGCTCTTCCCACAGTAAGCAGTTGAGTGGCCAGTCAATCCCCATTTTACAGATGAGGCAAGTGAAATATGGAGGAGCGAAGTGACTTACCCAAGGTCACCCAGCAGGGAAGTGGCAGATGCGGGATGAGAACCCAGATGCTCTGACTCCCAAGCCTGTGCCCTTTCCACTGAGTCACGCTGCTTCTCCTCTCCTCCTAGCAAGGAGGCAGGTGAAGAGAAGAGTAGGGAAGCAATGAAGGATGTGCGGCAGGCCCCGCTGTGGCTGAGATCTGACTGGCTCTAATTGGCAGGGAGCAGGAAGCATCTGGAAGCCTGTTTCCATGGCAACGGTAAGCAACAGACCTTTGTGGCTACCCGGCTGAAGATAACATTGCGAGGAGATAGCTCTGTCCCGGCCATTCCAAAATACGCAACTTCCTTACCCCTGGGGACAACGTTGACCTCACAAGGACTATTTACGATATTTCATAAGAAACTTTATAGTGCTAAAGAGCCCGTTCTTTCATAGGGACTTGGAACGCATTGGAAAAACAGGAGTTGGATATCTAGTGGACCTCCTTTTTCTCCACGGGAAGAATCGCTGAAATTTCAGCAAAAATTCACAAAGGAAACAAGGATTCTAATAATAAGAATGCCAGTTATAATAATAATAATTATGGCATTTGTTCAGCGCTTACTATCATCATCATCAATCGTATTTATTGAGCGCTTACTATGTGCAGAGCACTGTACTAAGCGCTTGGGAAGTACAAATTGGCAACATATAGAGACAGTCCCTACCCAACAGTGGGCTCACAGTCTAAAAGGGGGAGACAGAGAACAAAACCAAACATACTAACAAAATAAAATAAATAGAATAGATATGTACAAATAAAATAAATAAATAGAGTAAAAAAATATGTACAAACATATATATATATATACAGGTGCTGTGGGGAAGGGAAGGAGGTAAGATGGGGGGGATGGCGAGGGGGACAAGGGGGAGAGGAAGGAAGGGGCTCAGTCTGGGAAGGCCTCCTGGAGGCCTATGTGCCAAGCACTGTACCAAGTGCTAGGATGGTTACAAGCAGATCGAGTTGGATACAGTCCTGGTCCCATATAGGGCTCACAGTCTTAATCCCCATTTTACAGATGAGGTAACAGAGGCAATAGAGAAGTGAAGTGACTCGCCCAAGGTCCCCCAGCAGACAAGCAGCAGAACCGGGATTAGAACCCATAGCCTTCTGATTTCTGGGCCCGTGCTCTATCCACTAAGCCATGTTGCTTCCCCTAGTCTTTATCATGACTGAATTTCAGCTCTCTTTTGTCTTTCCTCCAGTTGATCTCGATTGACTCTTAAGGTTTCCTACTTAGATTTTGGTACATTGATATTATATGTCACCCTAGTTTATTTAATAGTTAGATTTCTCTGCTTTTCTTTTTCCCTTTTTGAATCCTTAACTGGATCATCGACTGTACAGAGAGCTCTATGAAAATTCATCTTAGAGTGCGAGAAAGCCGAACAGAGGATGAAGTGGTGAGAAGTGAAGAAGTGGAGTCTAAAATGTTTTATGCCATAGATGAATTACATCAGAACCGAATTTCTGAAATTCAAAAGTCATCTTTTCTCACTTGGCAACTTTTAGGGAGTTCTCAAATGCTTTTCAGTGGTTGGGTCCCGAGCTTATCGTTTATATCTGAAAGAAGCCTGGACCTTTTGTCCCTGAAAAGGGGCACAGCTTCAGGGAGAAATGAATGGATTGGCTGGTGGGATGAATCATGTTTGGACTGTGGTTGCCGATAGTTGGTATAGACTATAGCATTGAAAAGTGGTAGCATGAAAGACCGTGAGATGAGCAAGTCTGCCTTTTTGAAGCCCAACACTTTCAGGCCTTCCTGCCAAGATCTTCCCCTTGCACTCTGAATCACTTCGAAGTTTCTTGAATGTTTCCTGAGTTAGGCAAACTGAGAATATGAGACAAATTTAGCAGATCAGTGCTCCTTGGACAACGGAGTAGGAACTGGCTATTCAGTGCTTAGAACAGTGCTTTGCACATAGTAAGTGCTTAACAAATGCGATTATTATTATTATTTTTATTATTATGAGGACTCATGGACCGATTAGAAAGCAAGCAGGTATCTGAGTCTCATAACATCTGAATGGATTTGAGACAATATGGAACAGTTATCACAGAAAGACCCTGTTGCAAACTAAGTTCTTTTAAAGCAGGATAGTAAGATGGAGAGACAAAAATAAGAATAAGAGCAGGAATAATAATAATAATAATAATAATGGCATTTATTAAGCACTTACTGTGTGCAAAGCACTGTTCTAAGCACTAGGGAGGTTACAAGGTGATCAGGTTGTCCCATGGGGGGTTCACAGTCTTAATCTCCATTTGACAGATGAGGTAACCGAGGCACAGCGAAGTGAAGTGACTTGCCCAAAGTCACACAGCTGGCAAGTGGTGGAGCTGGGATTTGAACCCAGGGCCTCTGATTCCAAAGGCCGTGCTCTTTCCACTGAGCCACATTGCTTCTCTAGGAAGCAGGAAGTGCCAACATTTAATATTTCAAGGACTATCTTTTTTTAATGTTTTTTAAGCACTTACTCTGTGCCAAGCATTGTTTTAAGCATGGGGTAGGTACAAGGCAATCAGGTTGGACACAACTCTCTCCCTGTACCTCAATCACTTCTATCTTGCTGCTGATCTCTCACTCACATCCTGCCTCTGACCAGGAACGCCCTCCCTCCTCCTATCAGACAAGACAATTCCTCTCTCCCACTTCAAAACCTTATCGAAGGCCCATCTCTTCCAAGTAGCCTTCCCTGACTAAACCCTCTTCTCCTCTTCTCCCACTCCCTTCTTCATCTCCCTGACTTTCTCCCTTCATTCACCTTCCCTCTCATCCCCACGGCACAGATGGATATATCTGCAATCCATTTATTTATGTATATTAATGTCTGTCTCCCCCTCTTGTCTGTGAGCTCATTGTGGGCAGAGAATGTGTCTATTTATTGTTGCATTGTACTCTTCCCAGCACTTAGTGCAGTCTTTGTACACAGTAAGCGCTCAATATATACGATGGAATGAATGAGTGAATAGGCCATGCTGCTTCCCTGTGTGTGAAGTGTTCCTAGTGTCACTATTAGGTTCCAATCAATCAGTCAGTCAATGGAATTTGCTAAGCACATAAGAATAATAATAATAATAATAATAATGATATTTGCTAAGCGCTTACTATGTGCAAAGCACTGTTGTAAGTGCTGGGGGGATACAAGGTGATCAGGTTGTCCCACGTGGGGTTCATCATCCCCATTTTACAGATGAGGTAACTGAGGCACAGAGAAGTTAAGTGACTTGCCCAAAGTCACACAGCTGGCAATTGGCGGAGCCGGGATTTGAACCCATGACCTCTGACTCCCAAGCCCGGGCTCTTTCCACTGAGCCACGCTGCTTCCCATGCTGTTTAATATGTGTCAAGCACTATATTAAGAGCTTGGGAGAGTAGACTCCCAGAATGAGCCCCTTCCTTCCTCTCCCCCTCGTCCCCCTCTCCATCCCCCCATCTTACCTCCTTCCCTTCCCCACAGCCCCTGTGTATATGGATATATGTTTGTACATATTTATTACTCTATTTATTTATTTTACCTGTACATATCTATTCTATTTATTTCATTTTGTTAGTATGTTTGGTTTTGTTCTCTGTCTCCCCCTTTTAGACTGTGAGCCCACGGTTGGGTAGGGACCGTCTCTATATGTTGCCAACTTGTACTTCCCAAGCGCTTAGTACAGTGCTTTGCACACAGTAAGCGCTCAATAAATATGATTGATTGATTGATTGATTGAGAGTAGAATATAATAGAGTAGAATAATAGAGATCCTGTCCAGATCTTACATTCTAGTGGCGGGGAGACCACATTGAAATAAATTACGGATAGAGGAAATGGGAATGTATAAGGATATGGGCATAGGTGCTGTGGGGGTGAGCATGAGGTAAGATTCAAGTGCTTAAGCGTTATCATTTATTCAGTCATATTTATTAATAACTTGCTGTGTGCAGAACACTGTAATAAGCATTTGGTTATCAATCCAAGTATATAGGCAAGGCAGAAGGGAGAGCAAGTAGGGAAAATGAGGACTTCTCTGCATCTCAGTTACCTCGTCTGTCAAATGAGGATTAAAACTGTGAACCTTATGTGGGACAACCTGATTACCTTGTATCTATAACCCAGCTCTTAGAACAGTGCATGGCACGTAGTAAACACTTAACAAATACCTGAGTTGCTATTAGTACACTCCCAAGTACTTAGTAGAGTGCTCAGCACAGAGCACTTAAGAAACACAATTATTATTATAATTATTATTATAATCATAATGATATAAACATTATGCTACTGCATTATATTATAATATTATATATAATATAACAATATATTGTTATTATATTAATTATTATATAATAATAATGTTGGTATTTGCTAAGCACTTGCTATTTGCCAAGCACTGTTCTAAGTGCTGGGGTAGATTCAAGGTAATCAGGTTGTCCAATGCGGGGTTCACAGTCTTAATCCCCATTTTACAGATGAGGGAACTGAGACCCAGAGAAGTTAAGTGACTTGCCCAAAGTCACACAGCTGACAAGTGGAGCAGCTGGGATTTGAACCCACGACCTCTGACTCCAAAGCCCGTGCTCTTTCCACTGAGCCATGCTGCTGTTATCTTTTCTGTAGACTGAAAGCTCTTTGTATGCAGGGAACATATCTGCCAACTCTATTGTATCGTTCTTTTTCAAACACTTATTACAGTGTTCTGCGCACAGTAAGGGCTCAATAAATGTCACCGATTGATCATTCCCATTCTACAGGTGAGGAAACTGAGACACAGGGATATGAAATGATATGCTGATGAACACAGGGCAGACTAATGACAGAGCTGGGATTAGAACCCCAATCTCCTGAGGCCCAGATCCTCGGTCTGTTCCACTATGTTCCATTACTTCTCTTGAAACCTTACCTTCAGAAAATACGTTTCCAAAAAGCTTCATGAGATTGATAAAATGATAAAGGACAGATTCAATCGGCTGTATATTTTGCAAAAGTTTGGCTCTTTCACCTGTGTTGTTTATTTACATGTGTTTTAAAGAGATTGAATCCCTCCAACCAGAGTCGTATACAGTGGCTGGATTAGTTTTCGAGTATTCGTTTGATAAAATGATAAAGGGCGGATTCAATCGGCTGTATACTTTGCAAAAGTTTGGCTCTTTCACCTGTGTTGTTTATTTACATGTGTTTTAAAGAGATTGAATCCCTCCAGCCAGAGTCGTATACAGTGGCTGGATTAGTTTTCGAGTATTCATTTCATATTTAATTTTGCAGATGAACCTTCATCAAATCGAGACTTTCAGAGTCACAGCAGAAGTCTCAGGACTCATAAGAATGACTTCAGACATTGCTGCATTACAGCACAATTAAATTTAATCTTTTCCCCCTTAGCTCTTGGTTACACGGCAGTAAAAAATAAATCTAATTTTTCTATTGCAGATGCAAGCTCTCATGCTTTCATATTTCTCTTCTCTTAAAACACCCACTTACTGTAAATTTCATTTTCTCTCTGAATCAGAACACAAAAAGCACCACATTTTTCTATTGGATCTTTTGTGGGGGTGGGGAAGGTATCTGGGGATAATGTATTTGAGGGCAAGAAAAAGGTAAATCTAAAGAGATAAGTCCAAATAAATGGTTCAGAAGGATCTGTCTGTTATGTCCTTCGACTTGCTAAATATTTCTCTGTTCATCTGCTGCTGGGAAATAAGAGTACATAGTGATGCAAGTGCTTCTCTTTGCTAATTCTTCTCTGCAACAGTCATAAATGAGGTAATTTGACATTGTCTAGGGGAAAATGGTATTTTCTTTTAAACTGTTGCCATGAAACATCTTGCTTTTACCAGAGAAAATATGACATTAAGGGGTAAGATGGAATGAAAGAGACTTCCAGCTTTAGGGCATGGAGCCCAAACATTTAAAACAGGTTCAGTTGCATCTGCCAAATAACCGGATGGGATAAATTCTTTCACAAGGCAGGCAAGCAGGTGAGAAACCATTGCAAATAATGTGCATGAAGTGATTCTTTCCCCAAACCACGGGTTCGATCAACTGGTGGTATTTATAGAGCACTTACTGTCTACAGAGCCCTGTACTAAGGATTTGGGATAGTGCAAATCAATCAATCAATCAATGGTATTTATTGAGTAGTGACTATATGCAGAGCACTGTACTAAACGCTTGAGGGAAAGGACAGTTCAGTAGAGTGAGTAGACATGATGAGTTTACAGACTACATTGGGATGCAAACGTTAAGATGAATTGCAGATAGGGGAAATAGTAAAGTCTTTGGTTATGGACAAAAGTGAGTTGTCACACAAACTAGGCTATATTGTACTCTTCAGCCCTTAGTACAGTGTTTTGAACACAGTAAATGCTCAATAAAGAAAGAACACGGGCCTGGAATTCAGTGGAACTGGGTTCTAATCCTGCCTCTCCCACTTGTCTGTTGTGTGACCTCGGGCAAATCACTTAATAATAATAATTATGATGATAGTAGGACTGTGATAGATGCAAGCAAATTGGGTTGGATAATAATAATAATGGCATTTATTAAGCGCTTACTATGTGCAAGGCACTGTTCTAAGCGCTGGTGATCAGGTAAGCAAGGTGATCAGGTTGTCCCACGTGGGGCTCACAATCTTCATCCCCATTTTACAGATGAGGGAACTGAGGCCCAGAGAAGTTAAATGACTTGCCCAAAGTCACACAGCTGACAAGTGGCAAGTGGCAGAGCCAGTGGCAGAGCCAGTGGCAGAGCCAGGATTCGAACTCATGACCTCTGGCTCCAAAGTCCATGCTCTTTCCACTGAGCCACAATGCAGTCCCTGTCTCATGTGGGGCTCACAGTCTCAATCCTCATTTTGCAGGTGAGGTAACTGAGACCAAGAGAAGTGAAGTGACTTGCTCGAGGTCACACAGCCTGGAATGCCCTCCCTCCACACATCTGCCAAGCTAGCTCTTTTCCTCCCTTCAAAGCCCTACTGAGAGCTCACCTCCTCCAGGAGGCCTTCCCAGACTGAGCTCCTTTTTTCCTCTCTTCCTCACCATCCCTCCCACCCTACCTCCTTCCCCTCCCCACAGCACTTGTATATATACTTACACAGATTTATTACTCAATTTTACTTGTACATATTTACTATTCTATTTATTTTGTTCATGATGTGTATATAGCTTTAATTCTATCTGTTCTGATGAATTTGACACCTGTCCACATGTTTTGTTTTGTTGTCTGTCTCCCTCTTCTAGACCGTGAGCCCGCTGTTGGGTAGGGACAGTCTCTATATGTTGCCGACTTGTACTTCCCAAGTGCTTAATACAGTGCTGTGCACATAGTAAGTGCTCAATGAATACTATTGAATGAATGAATGAATGAATGAACATGTGGCGGAACCGGTACTAGAACCCATGACCTTCTGAATCCCAGGCCCTTGCTCTATCCATTACGCCATGCTGCTCCTCCACTTAACTTCTAAGTGCCTCAGTTCTCGCTACTGTAAAATGGGTATTAAATACTGGTTCTCCCTCCTACTTAGACTGTGAGCCCCATCCGGGACAGACGACTGTGTCAGATCTAATTAACTTGTACCTACTAGAGGGCCTAGAGGAGTGTATGACACAAAGTCAGCACTTACCAAATACCATTTTTAAAAAAACAGAACATAGAAGCAACGTGGCTTAGTGGAAAGAGCATGGATTTGGGAGCCAGAGGACCCAGGTTCTAATCCCGGCTCCACCACTTATCTGCTGTGTGATCTTGGGCAAATGGGCCTCAGTTACCTCATCTGTAAAATGGGGATCAAGACTGTGAGTCTGATTATCTTGTCACTACCCCAGCACTTAGTACAGTGCTTGGCACAGAGTAGGTGCTTAACAGATACCTTAAAAAAGTACATATTTACTATTCTATTTACTTTGTTAATGATGTTCAAACCTTGTCCTCTCCCTGACTTTTCCATCTCTGTTGACGGCACTACCATCCTTCCCGTCTCACAAGCCCGCAACCTTGGTGTCATCCTCGACTCCGCTCTCTCATTCACCCCTCACATCCAAGCCGTCACCAAAGCCTGCCGGTCTCAGCTCCGCAACATTGCCAAGATCTGCCCTTTCCTCTCCATCCAAACTGCTACCCTGCTCATTCAAGCTCTCATCCTATCCCGTCTGGACTACTGCACCAGCCTTCTCTCTGATCTCCCATCCTCGTGTCTCCTTCCACTTCAGTCCATACTTCATGCTGCTGCCCGGATTATCTTTGTCCAGAAACACTCTGGGCATATTACTCCCCTCCTCAAAAACCTCCAGTGGCTACCAATCAATCTGCGCATCAGGCAGAAACTCCTCACCCTGGGCTTCAAGGCTGTCCATCACCTCGCCCCCCTCCTACCTCACCTCCCTTCTCTCCTTCTCCAGCCCAGCCCGCACCCTCCGCTCCTCCGCCACTAATCTCCTCACCGTACCTCGTTCTCGCCTGTCCCGCCATCGACCCCCGGCCCACGTCAGCCCCCGGGCCTGGAATGCCCTCCCTCTGCCCATCCGCCAAGCTAGCTCTCTTCCTCCCTTCAAGGCCCTGCTGAGAGCTCACCTCCTCCAGGAGGCCTTCCCAGACTGAACCCCTTCCTTCCTCTCCCCCTTCTCCCCCTCTCCATCCCCCCTTCTTACCTCCTTCCCTTCCCCCCCGCACCTGTATATATGTATATATGGTTGTACATATTTATTACTCTATTTATTTATTTATTTTACTTGTACATATCTATCCTATTTATTTTATTTTGTTGGTATGTTTGGTTTTGCTCTCTGTCTCCCCCTTTTAGACTGTGAGCCCACTGTTGGGTAGGGACTGTCTCTATGTGTTGCCAATTTGTACTTCCCAAGCGCTTAGTACAGTGCTCTGCACATAGTAAGCGTTCAGTAAATATGATTGATGATAAATACGATTGATGATGTGCATCTAGCTTTATTTCTATTTATTCTGATGACTTCACACCTGTCCACATGTTTTGTTTTGTTGTCTGTCCCCCTCTTCTAGACTGTGAGCCCGCTGTTGGGTAGGGACCGTCTCTATATGTTGCCAACTTGTACTTCCCAAGCTCTTAGTACAGTGCTCTGCACATAGTAAGTGCTCAATAAAAACGATTAAATGAATGAATGAATGATTGATTCATGGGATGTACCGTCTTTGTGGGGAACAGTTTGGGATAAGGCAGAGTAAAGTACAAGAGCACTGTAGACTCCTCTTTCACTGTAGTGTAAAGCTCTGGGAGGACAGCATGGTTTCCAGGTCTGCCATATGTCTGCTCTGTGATCCTGGGCAAGTCACTTCCCTCATCTGTAAAATGGAGATTAATAATAATGATGATATTTATTAAGCGCTTACAACCTGCCGGGCACTGCACTCAACGCTGGACACTGTACTAAGTGCTGTGAGCCCCACGTGGGACAGGAACTGTGTCCAATCTGACTTTTTTGTATCCACCCCAGCGCTTAGTACAGTCCTTGGCACATAGTAAGTGCGTAATAAATATTATTATTATTATCACTATTATTACATACCATAAGCACTTGAAAGGCCGCAATATCAGTACACAGATATAATCCTTTACTCCACGAAGAAGCACCATGGCTCAGTGGAAAGAGCACGGGCTTTGGAGTCAGAGATCATGGTTTCAAATCCTGGCTCTGCCAACTATCAGCTGTGTGACTTTGGGCAAGTCACTTCACTTCTCTGTGCCTCAGTTCCCTCATCTGTAAAATGGGGATTAAGACTGTGAGCCCCACGTGGGACAACCTGATCACCTTGTAACCTCTCCAGTGCTTAGAACAGTGCTTTGCACTTAGTAAGCGCTTAATAAATGCTATTATTATTATTATTATTATCGACGGCATAAGACAAGATGATTGGGGAGATGTGAACAGAACAGTTTTGTAGAAGAAAGGGGAGATACTGGAGGCAGGGAGACCTGTGAGAAGGTTGTCACAGCAGTCAAGGCTGGATATTATAAGTTGTGTACCTTCTAAAACAGAGGAGTGAAACAGTAAAGGGAGAAGCAAGACAGATAAGGAAAAAAAAATCAAGCTAGCAGAGGAAACTCAAGGAATTGCCTGTAGAGAAATAAAACTGAAGCAGTTTCAAGTAGATTTCAAGAATCCAATTCATTTGGTGCTGTTTAGTGATTCGGCCATTTAACAACAGTGAAAGAAAAATTTTCAGGAATTATGTTTAGGTTTGAAATGAGTATATTTCAACTCAAGGCAAATTCCAATTCAGGATGCACTCAAGTAGATTTGAGTAATATTTCTGCCACACAAATCCAAATTTCTAATTCTATCATATTACTTTACCATTATTACATTTTGTATTCATCAATGAATTACAAATGTGACAAAGACAAATGCTCTCATAAGCACTTATGCCCAATTCTTTTGTCCCAATATAGCATAACTAAATAAAATGATTGTTTTACAATTTAAGTTAAATGTGCATACTTTGACAATCTTTAACTGAATTTCTTGTGGGCTTAAGGCACATGCTACTGTTAAGATATTTAATCAAGAAAACATAATGGATTCAGTTAACTAGAAAAAAAGCCATAGCCATTTTTCTCTCAATAGTACAGCTACATCATTCCATCAATCATATTTATTGAGTGCTTACTGTGTGCGGAGAGCACTGTACTAAGCATTTGGGAGAGTACAACAGAAACAAGTAACTGTATTTACTAGCATTGTTGTCTATTTACCCCCTCATCTAGACTGTGAGCTTGTTGTGAGAAGGGAATGTCACTGTTTATTGTTGTATTG
This sequence comes from Tachyglossus aculeatus, assembly GCF_015852505.1. Lineage (NCBI taxonomy): Eukaryota > Metazoa > Chordata > Mammalia > Monotremata > Tachyglossidae > Tachyglossus > Tachyglossus aculeatus. The sequence continues at coordinate 11,068,459 of NC_052070.1, forward strand.
TACTTTCCCAAGTGTTTAGTACAGTGCTCATAGTAAGCGCTTAATAAATATGGTTGAATGAATGAATGAAGATACGGTCCTAGATGTCAGAGGATCTGGGTTCTAATCCCAGCTCCACCACTTGTCAGCCATGTGATCTTGGGTTAGTCACTTAACTTCTCGATGCCTTAGTTCCTCATCAGTAAAATGGAAATTAAGACTGTGAGCCATAGGTACATATTTATAATTTGATTTATAGTAATGATGTGCAAATACCTATAATTCTATTTATTTATATTGATGCGATTGATGCCTGTTTACATGTTTTGATGTCTGTCTCCTACCCCTCTTCAAATGCTGTCGAGTCTTCCTCTTCCTCCCTTCAAGGCCCTACTGAGAGCTCACCTCCTCCAGGAGGCCTTCCCAGACTGAGCCCCCTCCTTCCTCTCCCCCCTCCATCCCCCCACCTTACCTCCTTCCCCTCCCCACAGCACCTGTAAATATGTATATATGTTTGTATGTATTTATTATTCTATTTTACTAGTACATATTCTATTTATTTTATTAATATATTTTGTTTTGTTCTCTGTCTCCCGCTTCTAGACTGTAAGCCCACTGTTGGGTAGTGACCGTCTCTATATGTTGCCAACTTGTACTTCCCAAGCGCTTAATACAGTGCTCTGCACACAGTAAGTGCTCAATAAATACGATTGAATGAATGAATGAGTCATTTCCGTTCCGTAGCAACTCCTTTGACATCCTCTCCTCAGAACATCCCATCTTGTCATAAAGTCATTCTGGTATGTGTCTCCATAAAGGTCTCTTGGTAAAGATATGGAAGTGTTTCACCATTGCCATTAAATCTCTGCCATTGTCTTTGATCAATATTTTGATCACTTTGTCATCCACCTTTGACTCTTTCCAGTGCCTCTGTTGCCCAACCCCAGGTGAGTCGACTCTGTTACATATGTACTTATTCTAGGGATATTAAAGGTAATGATAATAATAATAATGATGGCATTTATCAAGCACTCACTATTTGCAAAGCACTGTTCTAAGCACTGGGGAGTTTACAAGGTGATTAGGTCGTCCCACGTGGGGCTCACAGTCTTAACCCCCATTTTACAGATGAGGTAACTGAGACTCAGAGAAATTAAGTGACTTACCCAAAGTCACACAGCTGACAAGTGGCGGAGCTGGAATTTGAACCGATGACCTCTGACTCCAAAGCCCGTGCTCTTTCCACTGAGCCACGCTGCTCTGCCTCTATGTATATATAAAAGTATATGTATTTATGTATACATACAGGTACCTATTGATTCCTCTATCTTTCAAATCCCTTCAGATTTTGCAGTAGCAGCAGTGGTAATAGTGCACTGGTATTGGTGATATTAGGAGTTTAGGATATTAGGAGTAGAAGAACTTATTCAGACTGAGCCCCTTCCTTCCTCTCCCCCTCGTCCCCCTCTCCATCCCCCCATCTTACCTCCTTCCCTTCCCCACAGCACCTGTATATATGTATATATGGTTGTACATGTTTATTACTCTATTTATTTATTTATTTATTTATCTTACTTGTACATTTCTATCCTATTTATTTTATTTTGTTGGTATGTTTGGTTCTGTTCTCTGTCTCCCCCTTTTAGACTGTGAGCCCACTTGGGTAGGGACTGTCTCTATGTGTTGCCAATTTGTACTTCCCAAGCGCTTAGTACAGTGCTCTGCACATAGTAAGCGCTCAATAAATACGATTGATTGATTGATTGATTGATTGATTATTAGCAGCGTGGCTCAGAGAAGCAACATGTCTCAGTGGAAAGAGCACAGGCTTTGGAGTCAGAGGTCATGGGTTCAGATCCCAACTCCGCCAATTGTCAGCTGTGTGACTTTGGGCAAGTCACTTCACTTTTCTGGGCCTCAGTTACCTCATCTGTAAAATGGGGATGAAGACTGTGAGCCCCCTGTGGGACAACCTGATCACCTTGTAACCTCCCCAGCTCTTAGAACAGTGCTTTGCACATAGGAAGCACTTAATAAATGGGTTCTAACAGTCATGGGTTCTAATACCGGCTCTGCCACATGTCTGCTGTATGACCTTGGTCAAGTCACTTCTCTGGGCCTCAGTTACTTCATCTATAAAATGGGGATGAAGACTGGTTCTCCAAGTTCCTCCTGGGCCCGTCCACCTTGGGGAATGCCTTAGGTGTGCTTTGGTCAGAAGCTGTGAGAGCCTTGGATGCCCAGAAAATCGGGGGTGGGGGTGGAGGGGACACCCCTAATGTGATATTCACGGGTGTCACTCAATACTGAGCCCCCTTTTTCCTCTCCTCCTCCCCATCCCCCCCCAACTCCTTCCCCTCCCACAGCACATATAAATATTTGTACAGATTTATTACTATATTTTACTTGTACATATTTACTATTCTGCTTATTTTGTTAATGATGTGCATATACCTTTAATTCTATTTGTTCTGACGATTTTGACACCTGTCTACATATTTTTTCAGATTTATTACTATATTTTACTTGTACATATTTACTATTCTGCTTATTTTGTTAATGATCATCATCATCATCATCAATCGTATTTATTGAGCGCTTACTATGTGCAGAGCACTGTACTAAGCGCTTGGGAAGTACAAATTGGCAACATATAGAGACAGTCCCTACCCAACTGTGGGCTCACAGTCTAAAAGGGGGAGACAGAGAACAAATCAAACATACTAATAAAATAAATAGAATAGATATGTACAAATAAAATAAATAAATAAATAGAGTAATAAATATGTACAAACATATATACATATATACAGGTGCTGTGTATAGTAATAGGATCATATCTATTAACTCTACTCTCCAGTGCTTAGTTCAGTGCTGGCACATGATAAGCACCTAACAAATATAAAAAAATCATTATTTTTACTGTTACGGTTGACTTGAAAACAACTTGTAATTGCCTATCTTAACAAATATAAAAAATCATTATTTTTACTGTTACGTTTGACTTGAAAACAATTTGTAATTGCCTATCTTTGTAAACCAATAAAGAAGAGTCCATTGTAGGATCATATCTATTAACTCTACTCTACTCTAATGATGTGCATATACCTTTAATTCTATTTGTTCTGACGATTTTGACACCTGTCTATATATTTGTACAGATTTATTACTATATTTTACTTGTACGTATTTACTATTCTGCTTATTTTGTTAATGATGTGCATATACCTTTAATTCTATTTGTTCTGACGATTTTGACACCTGTCTACATGTTTTGTTTTGTTGTCTGTCTCCCCCTTCTAGACTGTGAGCCTGTTGTTGGGTAGAGACCGTCTCTATATGTTGCCAACTTGTACTTCCGAAGCACTTAGTACAGTACCCTGCACACAGTAAGCACTCAGTAGATACAATTGAGTGAATGAATGAATAAATGCCATCATTATTATTATTAAGTCCCACTTGGTACTGTAGTAGGATTTTGCAAATAATGATGCTGATGGTATTTGTTAAGTGCTTACTATGTGATAGGCACTGTACTAAGTGCTAAGGTGGATACAGGCAAATTGAGTAGGACACAGTCCCTGTCCATTGGGGTGCTCACAGTCTCAATCCCCATTTGACAGGTGAGGGAACTGAGGCACAGAGAAGTGAAGTGACTTGCCCAAGGTCACACAGCAGACACGTGGTGGGTCTTTGTGATGCCCTCCCTTGCCCTCAACATTGTGAAACTTCATAGTTATAGAAACAGTATTTATTAAGTGCTTACTCTATGAGGAGCACTGTACTGAGCTCTGGGAGGAAATACACACACAGGTGAAAGTTAGATATAGTCCTAATCCTTCAAAGAGCTCCCAATATACAAGTAATTGAGGGGAAATAATAATAGTAATAATAATAATTATTATTATATACTATTATATATTATATTATTATTATTATTATGGTTATATTGTTATGATTAATATAGTTTATAATTGTTAAGTGCTTACTAAATGCCAGGCACTGTGCTAAGCTCTGGGGTGGATACACCCAAATTCATCCTCCCTCCCAACCCCACAGCAGATATGTATATATAATTTATTTATTTATTCATCTATTTATTTATATTAATATCTGTCTCCTCCCTCTAGACTGTGAGCTTGTTGTGAGCAGGAATGTGTCTGTTTGTTGTTATATTGTACTCTCCTAAGCGCTTAGTACAGTCCTTTGCACACAGTAAATACTCGATAAATATGTTTGAATGAATGAATGAATGAATAGGGCTCAGTCTTAACCCCCATGTTCCAGAAGAGGGAACTGAGGCCCGGAGAAGTGAAGTGACTTGCCCAAGGCCACACAGCTGATAAGTGGCGGAGTCAGGATTAGAACCCATGACCCTGTGACTCCCAAACCAGTGCTCTAACTAGTCCACCATGGGGCAACAGATACATAAAGAAACAATCAAAACACCAACCAATATAAAAGACAAAGACAGCCATATGTACAAGAAAAGAGGCAACTTCTTTCTGCATCATATACATATTTGGATTTGTGACCTGTGGATATTTGATATTCACCCCACCCCCAACCCCATGGCACTTATGTACATATCTTTCAATTCTATCTTATGAGTTATTTATTCATATCAACATCTGTCCCCTCCTCTGGACTGGAAGCATGTTATAGGCAGGGAACGTGTCTCCTAATTATCTTGCATTGTACTGTCTCAAGCGCTTAGGACCGTGCTCTGCAAGGAGTAAGTGCTCAATAAATACTATTGATTGATTGATTAAGTGACTTGCCCAAGATCACACAGCAGTCAAATGATAATAATAATAATAATTAACAATAATAATGGCATTTATTAAGTGCTTACTATAAGAGAAGCAGCATGGCTCAGTGGAAGGAGCCCGGGCTTTGGAGTCAGAGGTCATGGGTTCAAATTCCGGCTCCGCCAATTGTCGGCTGTGTGACTTTGGGCAAGTCACTTAACTTCTCTGGGCCTCAATTACCTCATCTGTAAAATGGGGATTAAGACTGTGAGCCCCCCATGGGACAGCCCCTTCCTTCCTCTCCCCCTCGTCCCCCTCTCCATCCCCCCCATCTTACCTCCTTCCCTTCCCCACAGCATCTGTATATATGTTTGTACATATTTATTACTCTTTTTATTTATTTATTTTACTGGTACATATCTATTCTATTTATTTTATTTTGTTAGTATGTTTGGTTTTGTTCTCTGTCTCCCCCATTTAGACTGTGAGCCCACTGTTGGGTAGGGACTGTCTCTATATATTGCCAACTCGTACTTCCCAAGCGCTTAGTACAGTGCTCTGTACACAGTAAGCGCTCAATAAATACAATTGATTGATTGATTGATTGACAACCTGATCACCTTGTCTCTCCCCCAGCGCTTAGAACAGTGCTTTGCACATGGTAAGCGCTTAATAAATGCTATTATTATTATTATTATTATTATTATTATTATTGTTATTATTATTCTCTGGGCCTCGGTTTCCTCATCTGTAAAATGGGGATTAAGAGTGTAAGCCCCATGGGGGACAGGGATTGGGTCCAACCTGATTAAATTGTATCTACCCCAGCGCATAGAACAGTCCTGAGCATCTGGTCAGCAGTTAACAAGTATCGCAATTATCATCAGTCGGGGAAAACGGAGGCGCCAGAAACAGAGGCGGGGAAAATGTTGTGTGGGTGGTGCCAGACATCTTAGGGAGATGAAGAAGGGAGAGTGGAATATGCAGAAAGCAGTAGCTGCTAATTAGAGCTGAAAAAAGGTTTCCTTTTCAACATCATTAGTTCACTGTGTGATGATGGAAAAAAATTATAGAGGATGGTTCGGAAAATTGAGGGAGCTGACTGGATCCTAGCTGTGCTGCTAAGAACAGTGCTTTGCACATAGAGAAACAGCGTGGCTCAGTGGAAAGAACACGGGCTTTGGAGTCAGAGGTCATGGGTTCAAATCCCACCTCCACCAACTGTCAGCTGTGTGAGTATGGGCAAGTCACTTAACTTCTCTGTGCCTCAGATCCCTCATCTGTCAAATGGGGATTAAGACGGTGAGCCCCCCCGTGGGACAACCTCATCACCTTGTAACCCCCCCAGTGCTTAGAACAGTGCTTTGCACATAGTAAGTGCTTAATAAATACCATCATTATTATTATTATTATTATAGTAAGCTCTTAGCAAATACCATTATTATTAATAGTAAAACCACTTGTAATTCAATTGCATAATTTTTCATGGTGTGGAACTATGAACACAATGTAAAAAGCACATTGGAAGATCATTGTTTCATCTTGGGTCCAGCTTGATTATCTTATAACTATTCCAGTTCTCAAAATGGGGCCTGGCACATAGTAAGTGCTAAACAAAAACCAAAATTATCTGCATATGTTAACAAAGATGCACCTGTAACATTGGAAGTTTGGAGGCTTTAACCTCAATAACCGCTAAACACTGGAATGATCATCATCATCATCATCATCATCAATCACATTTATTGAGCGCTTACAATGTGCAGAGCACTGTACTAAGTGCTTGGGAAGTACAAATAGGCAGCATATAGAGACAGTCCCTACCCGACAGTGGGCTCACAGTCTAAAAAGGGGAGACAGAGAACAAAACCAAACATACTAACAAAATAAAATAAATAGAATAGATATGTACAAGTAAAATAAATAAATAAATAAATAAATAAATAAATAGAGTAATAAATATGTACAAACATATATACATATATACAGGTGCTGTGGGGAAGGGAAGGAGGTAAGATGGGGGGGATGGAGAGGGGGACGAGGGGGAGAGAAAGGAAGGGGCTCAGTCTGGAAAGGTCTCCTGGAGGAGGTGAGCTCTCAGTAGGGCCTTGAAGGGACTAAGATAGCTAGCTTGGCGGATGGGCAGAGGGATGATCATATGATTACAATTTGTACTTCCCAAGCGCTTAGTACAGTGCTCTGCACATAGTAAGCGCTCAATAAATACGATTGATTGATTGATTGATTGATTGATTACAATATGATCAGATCTGACCCATTCTCTATCCTACACAGGGCTCATAGTCTAAGAGGGAAGGAATAGCAGTTCTGTTTTATTGTGTTTTTTAATAGTATTTGTTAAGTGCTTGCTATGTGCCAGGCACTGTACTAAGCACTGGGGTGGAAACAGGACAATCAGATTGGACACAGTCCCTGCCAGTATGTTGTTAGCAGGGAGTGTATCTATTTACTGTTATATTGCCCTCTTCCAAACACTTAATACAGTGCTTTGCACTCAGTAAGCGCCCAGTAACTATGATGGAATGAATGAATGCATTGGGCTCACAGTCTTAATCCCCATTTTTCAGATGAGATAACTGAGGGACAGAGCAGTGAAGTGACCCACCCAAGGTCACGCAGCAGAAAAGTTGCAGAGCCAGGATGAGAACCCAGGTCCTCCTGATTCCCAGGCCCGGGATCTATCCACTAGACCATGCTGAAGCACTTAACAAATAACGATTATTATTATTATGACTATCTCCCCCTCTAGACTTGCTGTGGGCAGAGAATAAGAAGGAGGGTGGTTTAGTAGAGGAAAGAGCATGGGCTTGCGAGTCAGAGGACACGGGTTCTAATCCCAGTTCTGCCACTTGCCTGCTGTGTAATCTTGGGCAAGCTACTTGACTTCTCTGTGTCCCAGTTGCCTCATCGGTAAAATGGGAATTAAATAATAATAACAAATAAATAATGATGGCATTTACTAAGCGCTTACTATGTGCAAATCACTGAATTAAGACCATCAGCCCTACGTGGCACAACTTGATTACCTTGCATCTACCCCAGCACTTTAGACTATGAGCCCACTGTTGGGTAGGGACTGTCTCTATATGTTGCCATCTTGTACTTCCCAAGCGCTTAGTACAGTGCTCTGCACACAGTAAGCACTCAATAACTACGACTGATTGATTGATTGATTAGAACAGGGTGCGGCACATAGTAAGTGCTTAATAAATAACTCTATTATTATTATTATGTGTCCACTGTTGTATTGTACTCTCCCAAGTGCTTAGTTCAGTGCTTTGCCCACAGTGAGCTTTCAGTAAATATGATTGAATTGGATGAATAATAACAAAAACAGTAATAATAATAATACAGTAATATATGAAAATAATATACCATTCATCACCAAATCTGCTGTTACCAGGACAGAGAAAAAATACCCGATGAGTTAAGTAAGCCTGGCTGTTAAATTAGATGTATAGAATCAGAGGAGTAGTAATAGTATTCATTAGCACTTACAAGGTGCAAAGCATTGTACTGAATGCTGGGAGAGAATACACAGTTGGGAATATCCACTGTTGGGAATGTTGGGAATGTCCCTGTCCCTTGGGGGCTCACAATCTAACAAAAGAGTGTACACTGCTAGTGCTTTGCACATAGTAAGCACTTAATAAATGCCATCATTATTATTAAGGTGTTTACAGTGAGGGAAACGGGTTTTTTTTTAATGCACATGAATTAGCGTCATTTTTAAAAAAATCTTAATCTTTTATTCTTGATACACCTTATTTGATCATGCAAGTGACTGCGCAGAAGGAGGTAATGGTCAACCTCTTCTGGATTTTTGCCAATAAACTCTGTAGATCCAGACTTTTTACTTTAATTTTTTTCATTTTTAGATCTATTTCAGCCCATTTTTGAGTCTTGGGTATGCACTAATGGGAAACTATAGTTAATTTAGGGCCCTTTCACTTAACACTCTATTTTCATGGAATCAATTAAGAGCTCAAACTAGGGATTTTCAGTAGTTAAATTTAGATGTGCCACCCCTTGCAGCTTTAGATGTGTTTCATCCTGCTCCCTGGCCTTAATATATTTCCCAGGGTGGGGAGGGAGGTAGAGTCCTGAGATTTTACCTCAGGACTGTTTCTAACTTCTAGAAGGGTATTAAGTGGGATCTTGTCTTTTATGCTGTGGAGTCGTCTCCGACCCATAGCAACGCCATGGACACATCTCTCCCAGAACACCCCACCTCCATCTGCAATTGTTCTGGTAGTGGATCCACAGAGTTTTCTTGGTAAAAGTCCAGACGTGGTTGACCATCACCTCTTTCTGCACAGTCAACATGAGTCTCCACCCTCGACTCTCTCCCATATCATTGCTGCCTAGCACGGGTGAGTTTTGACTTGTAGCGGATTGCCTTCCACTCGCTAGCCACTGGCCAAGCTAAGAATGGAATGGGTAGGCCTCTGCTTGGCTCTCCCCCCCGTAGCTGAGACTGGTAATAATTATAATAATAATAATGATGGCATTTGTTAAGCGCTTACTATGTGCGAAGCACTTTTCTAAGTGCTGGAGGGATGCAAGGTGATCAGGTTGTCCCACGTGGGGCTCACAGTCTTAATCCACATTTTAGAGATGAGGGAACTGAGATACAGAGAAGTGAAGTGACTTGCCCAAAGTCACACAGCTGACACGTGGCAGAGCTGGGATTAGAACCCATGACCTCTGACTCCCAAGCCCGTACTCTTTCCACTGAGCCACACTTTTCTCCGCTTCTGGTAGAGGACTGGAAACTCTCCAGGTGCGATCCTGAGAGGGAAGCTTGGGAGAGCACAGTATAACAATTTAGCAGACACATTCCCTGCCCACAGCGAGTCTAGAGGGGGAGACATTCATTCGTATAAATGAATAAATTACAGATATGGACATAAAAGATATGGACATATGTGCTGTGGGCCTGGGATGAGTAACGAAGTGCTTAAGGGATATATGGCCAAGAGCATAAGCAATGGTGAGGGAAGTGTGGATGGTGAAAGGAGGGCTTAGTCAGGGGAGGCCTCTTAGAGATGTGATTTAAATAAGGCTCTGAAGGTTGGGAGAATAGTGGACTATTTAATGTCAAGGGGGAGGGAGTTCCAGGTCTGAAGGAGACAATAATAATAATGATAATAATAATGATAATAATAATAATAATAATGGCATTTATTAAGCACTTACTATGTGCAAAGCAAGACTGAGGTACAGTAAGTGCGTGCACTGTGGGGAGGGATTGTCTCTATTTGTTGCTGCACTGTACTTCCCAAGCGATCAGCACAGTGCTCTGCACACAGTAGGTGCTCAATAAATACAATGGAATGAATGACGTAGGTTGACAGTAAAGGAGCAGATTATTAGATTGCTGTAGGAGATCGACAAGCTAAGGTAGGCCTCCTTTCCTCTTCTCCCACTCCCTAGCTTGCTCCCTCTATTCATCCCCCTTCCCAGCCCCACACTACTTATGTCCACATCTGGCACTGATTTATTTCTATTAATGTCTGTCTCCCCCCCTAGACTGTAACCTTGTTGTGGACAGGGAATGTGTCTCTTTATTGTTCTATTGTCCTCTCCCAAGTGCTTAGTACAGTGGTCTGCACACAGTAAGCACTCAATAAGTACGATTGCATGAATGAATGAATGAATGATTGACTGAGGAACAGATAGCTGATTGAGCACCTAATAGCAGTTAGTAAGGAGTTCCTGTTTTCTTATAGATTTCCCAGGACAGACAATCCACCAGTCCTCCAGGAGCCTGTTTTAGTCTCCTCTTACCCTTGCTTAGGATTACAATAGGGTAAGGACCAAATTCTTTGGTTTTTCTGCTCCTAGAAACAAGCCACTGTGGCCCTAATAATAATAATGATAATAATAATAATAATTATAGTATTTGTTAAGCACTTATTGTGTGCCAGGAACTGTACTAACTGTACTAACTGCCAGGCACTACCGTCCTTCCTATCTCACAAGCCCGCAACCTTGGTGTCATCCTCGACTCCACTCTCTCGTTCACCCCTCACATCCAAGCCGTCACCTAAACCTGCCGGTCTCACCTCCGCAACATTGCCAAGATCCGCCCTTTCCTCTCCATCCAAACCACTACCCTTCTCGTTCAATCTCTCATCCTATCCCGTCTGGATTACTGTATCAGCCTCCTCTCCGATCTCCCATCCTCCTGCCTCTCCCCACTTCAATCCATACTTCACGCTGCTGCCCAGATTGTCTTTGTTCAGAAACGCTCTGGGCATGTTACTCCCCTCCACAAAAATCTCCAGTGGCTACCAATCAACCTATGCATCAGGCAAAAACTCCTCACCCTGGGCTTCAAGGCTGTCCATCCATCCCCTCGCCCCCTCCTACCTCACCTCCCTTCTCTCCTTCTACAGCCCAGCCCACACCCTCCGCTCCTCTGCCTCTAATCTCCTCACCGTGCCTCGTTCTCACCTGTCCCACCATCGATCCGTGGCCCACGTCCTCCCCCTGGCCCGGAATGCCCTCCTTCCCCACATCCGCCAAGCTAGCTCTCTTCCTCCCTTCAAGGCCCTACTGAGAGCTCACCTACTCCAGGAGGCCTTCCCAGACTGAGGCCCCTCCTTCCTCTCGCCCTCCTCCCCCTCCCCATCCCCCCGCCTTACCTCCTTCCCCTCCCCACAGCACCTGTATATATGTTTGTACGTATTTATTACTCTATTTATTAATTTCTTTATTTTATTTGTACATGTTTATTCTATTTATTTTATTTTGTTAATATGTTTTGTTCTGTTCTCTGTCTCCCACTTCTAGACTGTGAGCCCACTGTTGGGTAGGGACCGTCTCTATATGTTGCCAATTTGTACTTCCCAAGTGCTTAGTATAGTGCTCTGCACACAGTAAGAGCTCAATAAAAATGAATGAATGAATGAATGAATGAATGAATGAATACTAAGCACCTGGGTAGAGACATGCAAATTGGTTTGGACACAGTCCCCATCTCACATGAGGCTCACAGTCTCAATCCCCATTTTCCAGATGAGGTAATTGAGCCCAGAGAAGTGAAGTGACTTGCCCAAGGTCACACAGTAGACAAGGGGCAGAACGAGGATTAGGACCCCCTTCTGAGTCCTCCACTACACTATGCTGTTTCCCCAAGTGAAAAGAGTCCAGAAATAGTAGTCAAGAGACCTGGGTTCTAATCCCAGCTCCATCATTTCCTGACTGGGTGGACTTGGACACTTCCCTGGGCCTCAGTTTCTTCATCTGTAAAGTGGGAATTGAGTACCTGCTCTCCGAACCCTTAACTGGGAAGCGGCATGGCATAATGGATAGAGCACAGGCTTGGGATTCAGAAGATCATGGGTTCTAATCCTGTGTCTGCCACTTATCTGCTGTCTGACCTTAGGCAAGTCACTTTGCTTCTCTGTGCCTCAGTTACCTCCTCTGTGAAATGCGGATTGAGATTGTGAGTCCCACATCGTACTGTGTCCAACTTGATTTACAGGTATCCACCCCAGGGCTTAGTACAGTACCTGGCATATAGTAAGTGCTTAAGAAATACCATTATTTTGTGAGCCCCACACTTTATCCCAGTTAGAGAAGCAAAGTGGCTTAGTGGAAAGAGCACGGTCTTGGGAGTCAGAGGTCATGGGTTCTAATCCCGCTTCCATCACTTGTCAGCGGTGTGAATTTGGGCAAGTCAATTAACTTCTCTGTGCCTCAGTTACCTCAACTGGGGATTAAGACTGTGAGTCCCACGAGGGGCAACCTGATTACCTTGTATCTATCCCAGCGCTTAGAACAGTGCATGGCACATAGTAAGTGCTTAACAAAAGCCATCATTATTATTATTATTATTATTATTATTCTGGGATACTAAACTCTAATAGAGTTCAACTCTTAAAGAGTTATAGTAAACTCTTGACACAGAACACAGTTATTACTGTTATTATCGTTATCATTTCTGTCCAGGAATGCAAGTTACTGTTTAATGTTTCCAGGGGGACTAAATCCCCAAGATAACAGCAGTAAAGCCCATTATGTGGAAATGTTAGGGTGACTTTGAGATGATTGATGCTTATATGAAACTCCATTGCTAGAGTTGACCTGTGGACCCATAGTGGCCTAGTGGATACAGCACGGGCCTCAGAGTCAAAAGGACCTGGGTTCTAATCCCGGCTTTGCCTCTTGTCTGCTGTTTTGACCTTGGGCAAGTCACTTCATTTCTTTGTGCCTCAGTTACCTCATCTGTAAAATGGGGATTAAGACTCAGAGCCCTGGGAGTCCGACCTGATTATCTTGTACCTACCCCAGTGCTCAGAACAGTGCCTGGCACATAATAAGCTTAAGAACTACCAGAATTATACCAAGCCAATTTTTGCAAATATGGAGAAAATACAAATATAATTGTGTGCGTGTTTTGCAGTTACAAGGGTTGTATTGTGAAGGATAAGGATTTATGGTGTACATATCTATAAACAAACTTACATTTCCATTTCTTTAACCATCCAAGTCACTTTGCTGTTGAGACAAAATAGAATGAAAGCAGACTTTAACTGAGTTATGCCTTCTTGTCAGAATCTATTCCTGCCGCAAAGCATACACAAGTGATTTTTGTTTAGGTAAGGCAAGAAAATAAATTCAAGAAGCAGCATGGCATGGTGAGAAAAGCTTGAGCCTGGATCCAATTATTTAATCAATCAATCTTTGATATTTATTGAGCATTTACCATGTGCAGCGTACTGTACTATGTGCTTGGGAGAATACAATATGACAGAGTTGGGGGACATGTTCCCTTCACACAAAGTGCTTTCAGTCGAGAGGGAGAGACAGACGTTGAAATAAAGAAATAAATTATAGATATGTACATAAGTCACATCTCAGGATCGCATCTGGAGAGTTTCCAGTACTCTACCAGTCTCGACTAAGGCAGGGGGAGTCAAACAGAGGCCTATCCATTCCATTCCTAGCTTGGCCAGTGGCTAATGAGTGGTAGGCAATCTGCTACAAGATAAAACTCACCCATGCTGGGCAGCATGGGTCAAAGGCGGAGAGTCCGGTTTACTGCAAGGAGACAGCAGTAATTTCCAGGTAATTACCAGGTAATTCTGGTAAACCGCTTCCGTATTTTTACCAAGAAAACTCTATGGATATACTAACCAGAATGATTGCAGATGGATTCTGGTCATTCTGGGAGAGAGTTGTCAATGACGTCGCTATGGGTCGGACACGACTCTACAGCATAAGAAAACAACAACAATCATATATATAAGTGCTACAGAGCTGTGGGTGGGGTGAATATCAAGTACAAAAGGAATAATAGCAGATATCACAATCCTTATAAAAGAGGGACTATCAACTGTTGGCCAATTCTGTTAAATTCTGGGCTCAGTCTGATTTACCCAACAGACTACTTTTCAATGAAAAGATTCAAATCATCCACCTGTGAGCTTATTTATAATTTCTAGATTTCTTCTTGACTGTAAGCTAATGGTGGGCAGGGATTGTCTCTATTGCTGAGTGGTACTTTCCAAGTGCTTAGTACAGTGCTCTGCACACAGTAAGCGCTCAGTAATAAGATTGAATGTATGAATTTCTACCACCACTCAGCTTGCACACTTTGCTCCTCTAAGGCCAACCTACTCACTGTACCTCGATCTCATCTATCTCACCACTGACCGATCGCCCACATCCTGCCTCTGGCCTGAAAGTCCTCCCTCTTCACATCACCTTGCCCCCTCCTACCTCACCTCCCTTCTCTCCTTCTCCAGCCCAGCCCACACCCTCCACTCCTCTGCCACTCACCTCCTCACTGTACCTCATTCTCGCCTGTCGCGCCGTCAACCCCCGGCTCACATCCTCCCCCTGGCCTGGAATGCCCTCCCTCCGCACATCCACCAAGCTAGCTCTCTCCCTCCCTTCAAAACCCTACTGAGAGCTCACCTCCTCCAAGAAGCCTTCCCAGACTTTTTCTCTTCTCCTTCCCATCCCCCCCACCCTACCTCCTTCCCCTCCCCACAGCACCTGTATACGCATATGTACAGATTCATTACTCTATTTATTTTACTTGTACATATTTACTATTCTATTTATTTTGTTAATGATGTACATTCATGTTGCCAGCTTGTACTTCCCAAGCGCTTAGTACAGTGCTCTGCACACAGTAAGTGCTCAATGAATATGATTGAATGAATTGAATTAAGCTTTAATTCTATTCTGATGACTTGACACCTGTCCATATGTTTTGTTTTGTTGTCTGTCTCCCCCTTCTAGACTGTGAGCCTGTTAGAGGGGCTGCCTCTATATGTCGCCAACATGCACTTCCCAAGCGCTTAGTACAGTGCTCTGCACACAGTAAGTGCTCAATAAATATGATTGAATGAATGAATGAATGAATCCAACAGAGAATCACTCTTCCCGCCGCTTCCCCGCCTTTTTGAAGGCACATCTCCAAAAGGCCTTCCCCGACTAAGCCCTCTTTTCCTGTTTCTCACTCCCTTCTGCATCACCTTTCCCTTATTCATCCCTCCCTCATCTCCATAGCACTTGTGTACATAACCATAGTTTATTCATGTTAATGTCTGTCTCCCCTTTAGTCTGTAAGCTCGTTGTGGTCAGCAAGCATGTCTATCAATTCTTTTATACTGTACTCTCCCAAGAGCTTAGTGAAGTGCTGTATATATGTATATATGGTTGTACATATTTATTTATTTATTACTCTATTTATTTATTTATTTATTTTACTTGTACATTTCTATCCTACTTATTTTATTTTGTTGGTATGTTTGGTTCTGTTCTCTGTCTCCCCCTTTTAGACTGTGAGCCCACTGTTGGGTAGGGACTGTCCCTATGTGATGCCAATTTGTACTTCCCAAGCGCTTAGTACAGTGCTCTGCACATAGTAAGCGCTCAATAAATACGATTGATTGATTGATTGATTGATTGATTGCTGTATATGTAGTAAGTACTCAAGAAGTATGATTGACTGAGTGGTTTTGCCCAGTTAGTACAGAGCAACGATTACAAATTGGCCTGAGAGCATAATTCCCTAATATTGTCTGTTTACTCGTATTGACGTCTGTCTCCTCTAGACTGTGAGCTCACTGTGAAGCAACGTGGCTCAGTGGAAAGAGCACAGGCTTTGGAGTAAGAGGTCATGGGTTCAAATTCCGGCTCCGCCAATTGTCAGCTGTGTGACTTTGGCCAAGTCACTTCACTTCTCTTTGCCTCAGTTACCTCATCTGTCAAGTGGGGATTAAGACTGTGAGCCCCCCGTGGGACAACCTGATCACCTTGTAACCTCCCCAGTGCTTAGAACAGTTCTCTGCACATAGTAAATGCTTAATAAATGCCACTATTATTATTATTATTACTATTATGGGCAGGGACTGTCACTCTTTATTGCTCTATTGTACTTTCCCTAGCACCTAGTTCAGTGCGCTGCACACAGTAAGCACTTAATAAATACGACTGAATGAATGAATAGTATGCCGCACTTTGTTACAGCGAAAATTTTTGATGTCTCACTAATTGGTTTTCACACCGTAGAATAGGTGCCGAAGTCAGTAGGAAAGAAGTTTCCAGCAGTAGGTGGAAAAAGGATCATTTTGATTCACACCATATGCTCTGAGAAAATAAGGCATTACAACACCAGTCCAAAGGAAAAAAAAAAGTCAGGATGCATTTCTTTTTATTTTTAAAGCACCGAGTCACTACGAATGTCGTAAAACAACCCAAAATTTTCTCCCTTATTCTAAAAACCCCAGTCTCATGTTCACGTGTCTTCTTTTTATTTTTCCAGGCACACCACCTGGTATTTGATCTTCATTCTGATCCCTGATGGGTGAAAGTAGTAACAAGGAAGATATCTCATGTACTGTGTGGATGTGCTGAACCATTTCCTTCACTCCCCACGGTTCCTGCATCGGAAATAATTAGATGCTTCCCCTTGGGATCAGTCAGTCAGTCAGTCAGTCAGTCGATTTTATTTACTGAGAGCTTCCTGCGTGCAGAGCACTGTCCTAAGCACTTGGGAGAGTATAATAGAACAACGAGCTGACAGTCTAGAGGAAGACTTGTTTCAGAAGCCATCAGAGCACTCCCATCGTAGGACTGACTGAAACCATCAGACTTTCCTTCAAATCACCTTCCAGTCTGATCCCTCTCCACTCCGGTGATCTGTTTACTTGATTTGATGTCTGTCTCCCCTTCAGTCACACAATCAGTCATGATAATTTAGTCACACGATCTAAGTGCTCCAGCCAATTTGAAACTAGCCATCCTCTATGAGGTGATCACTCTCCCCACCGTCAAATTATCCTCTAGACTGTAAGCTGGTTGTGGACAGGTAACCTGTCTACCGACACTGTCCATTCATTCATTCATTCATTCATTCAGTCTACCGACACTGTCCATTCATTCATTCATTCATTGTCGTATTTATTGAGCTTTTACTGTGGGCAGGGCATTGTATTAAGCACTTGGGAAGTACAGTTCAGCAACAAATAGAGACAATCGCTGTCCACAACAGGCTCATAGTCTAGGAGGGGGTAGACAGATATCAAAACAAGTAAACAGGCATTAGTAGCATCATTATAAATGAAAAGAATTATAGATATATAGATATATACACATCATTAATAAAAATAAATAGAATTATAGTTATAAATATGTATATATATCTGAGTGCTGTGGGGCGGGGAGGGGGGTAGAGCAAAGGGAGAGAGTTGAGGTAATGGGAAGGGTAGGTGGAGCCGAGGAAAAGGGGGGCTTAGTCTGGGAAATTTCCATTGTACTGGACCCTCTCAAGCACTTGGTATGGTGTTCTGTGCGTACTACTACTACTACTACTACTACTACTACTACTACTACTAATAATAATAATAATGGTATTTGTGAAGTGCTTACTATGTGCAAAGCACTGTTCTAAGCACTGGGGTAGATACAAGGTCATCAGGTTGTCCCACTTGGGGTTCACAGTCTTAATCCCCATTTTACAGATGAGGTAACTGAGGCAAAGAGAAGTGAAGTGACTTGCCCCAAATCACACAGCTGACAAGTAGTGGAGCCAGGATTAGCACCCATGACCTCTGACTCCCAAGCTTGTGCTCTTTCCACTAAGCCATGTAATAATGATAATTATAGTACTTCTTCAGTGCCCCTGGCCCACGTCCTCCCCCGGGCCTTTAATGCCCTCCCTCTGCCCAGCCGCCAAGCTAGCTCTCTTCCTCCCTTCAAGGCCCTGCTGAGAGCTCACCTCCTCCAGGAGGCCTTCCCAGACTGAGCCCCTTCCTTCCTCTCCCCCTCGTCCCCCTCTCCATCCCCCCATCTTACCTCCTTCCCTTCCCCACAGCACCTGTATATATGTATATATGTTTGTACATATTTATTACTCTATTTATTTATTTATTTATTTATTTATTTATTTTACTTGTACATAGCTATTCTATTTATTTTATTTTGTTAGTATGTTTGGTTTTGTTCTCTGTCTCCCCCTTTTAGACTGTGAGCCCACTGTTGGGTAGGGACTGTCTCTATATGTTGCCAATTTGTACTTCCCAAGTGCTTAGTACAGTGCTCTGCACATAGTAAGCGCTCAATAAATACGATTGATGATAATGATGATGATTCAGTGCTTACTATGTGCCAAGCACTGCTCTACACACTGGGATGGAATAAAGATAATCAGGTTGGTTACAGTCCCCGTCCACATTAGGGCTCATAGTCCTTGATCCCTATTTTACAGATGAGGGAACGGAGGCCCGGAGAAGTGAAATGACTCACCCAAGGTCACACAGCAGACATGTGGCAGAGCCGGGGTTAAAACCCAGGTCCCCCTGACTTTCAGGTCTGAGCTCTATCCATTAAGTCACGCTCAATAAATACCACTGATGATTTCCTCCATGAGACTTTCCCAGAATAAGACCTAATTTCTCCTGTTCTGTCCTTCAGCGTCACCTGTGCACTTGGATTTGTACGTTTTATTCACCCTACCCTCAGCCCCAAGACACATTCACATATTTATCATTTATTTTAATGACTGTCTCCCCCTCCAGACTCTTTGTATCTTAAATGCCTTAGTGGAGGCCTACCTCCTCCAAGAAGCCTTCCTTGACCAAGCCCTCTTTTCCTCTTCTCTCATTCCCTTCTGCATCACCCTAACTTGCTCCCGTTATTCAATCAATCAATCAATCAATCAATCGTATTTATTGAGCGCTTACTGTGTGCAGAGCACTGTACTAAGCACTTGGGAAGTACAAGTTGGCAACATATAGAGACAGTCCCTACCCAACAGTGGGCTCACGGTCTAAACGGGGACTTTCACTACTCCTGCCCCCAGGCCCACAGCACTTATGTACATATCCATCATTTATTTATTAATATTGTCTGTCTCCCTCTCTAGACTTTAAGTTTTTAGTGGGCAGAGAACGTGTCTGTTTATTGTTGTACTGTCCTAATGCTTAGTACAATGTCCTGTACACAGTAAGAGCTCAACAAATTCAGTCATTCGTTCAATCATATTTATTCAGCGCTTACTGTGTGTAGAGCACTGTACTAAGCACTTGGGAAGTACAAATCGGCAACATATAGAAACAGGTCCTACCTGACAATGGGCTACAAATGGTTGATTGAAGTGGTGGAGCAGAATCAGAACCTAGGTTTCCTGACTCTCAAGATTGTGCTCTTTCCTACGGGCCATACTGCTTCCCATTGTAGATGGAAAAGAGTGGGGTTGTTTCATTCAATCATACTGTTTAAGCACCTACTGTGTACAAAGAACTGTACTAAGCACTTTGGAGAGTACAATACTTGCTTCAATAGGGTTTGACCTAAGTATTGGAAGTTTAAAGCAGGTGCAGCACTATATTTGTGCCAAAAAAAATAACAAAAATCCACACGGATGAAGAGTATATCTCTAGAAGTTATTGAAAACCAGAAAGTCCACAGAATGTCAGCAGAGAGACCAGTTGGATATCTGTCAGTCTGTTTGGAATATAAGGGTTTTTTTAGGCAGTGTCAGTCTGTGACATTCGAACATTCGATATTCGGGCCACTCCCAAGCCCACACAGTTATGTATGTGGCAAAGAGGATAGAGCATTGCTCTCAGAGTCAGAAGGTCCTGGGTTCTAATCCCCACTCTGGCAATTGTCCGCTGTGTGGCCTTGGGCAAGTTACTTCACGTCTCCAGTTCTCAGTTTCCTCATCTGTAAAATGGGGACTAAGACTGTGATCTCCATGTGGGACATGGACTATGTCCAACCCAATTTCTTGTATCATCATCATCATCAATCATATTTATTGAGTGCTTACTGTGTGCAGAGCACTGTACTAAGCGCTTGGGAAGTACAAGTTGGCAACATATATAGACAGTCCCTAACCAACAGTGGGCTCACAGTCTAAAAGGGGGAGACAGAGAACAAAACCCCAGTGCTTAGTACAGAGCCTGGCACATAGTAAGTGCTTAACAAATGCTGCAATTATCATTATTATATTTTTAAATTATATATTATAAATTTAAATCGGTATCTGGTTACCTCTCAAGACATCTGTAAGCTCGTTGTGGGCAGTGATGTGTCAGCTGATTTTATAGCATTGCATTCTCCCAAGCGCTTAGTACAGTGCTCTGAGCATAGAAAGTGCTCAAAAGCTACCATTGATTGATTGGGAGTTAGGGAATCCAGCTTTTTGTCTTTGGTTTTCCCCATACTCGGGCAAGGATTTAGCCGACAGCGGTGTGATCTATTGAAAAGATCCTGGGCCTGGGAATCAGGTGACCTGAGTTCTAACTCCACCCACTGTGTGTCCTTGGGCAAGTCATTTAACTTCTCTGGGCCTGTTCCCTCATCTATAAAATAGGGATTCAATACCTGTTCTTCCTCTGACTCATAATGTGAGCTCAGGGCTTAGAAGGAGCAGAGTTTAGTGGCTAGAACATGGGCCTAGGAGGCAGAAGGTCATGGGTTCTAATCCTGCCTCTGCCACTTGTCTGCTGTGTGACCTTGGTCAAGTCACTTCATTTCTCTGTGCCTTAGTTACCTCATCTGTAAAGTGGGAATTGAGACTGTGAGCCCCAAGTCGGGCAGGGACTGTGTCCAACTGGATAACTTGTATCCACTTCAGCACTTACTAAAGTGCCTGGCACAAAGTAAGCACTTAAGAAATACCATTATTATTATTCATTCCTACATTCATTCATTGTCGTATTTATTGAGCGCTTACTGTGTGCAGAGCACTGTACTAAGCACTTGGGAAGTACAAGTTGGCAACATATAGACAGAGTCCCTACTCAACAGCAGGCTTACTGTCTAGAAGGGGGAGACCGACAACAAAACAAAACATATTAACAAAATAAAATAAATAGAATAGTAAAGTACAATAGGATAGTACAAGTAAAACAGAGTAATAAATCTGTACAAACATATGTACAGGTGCTGTGGGGAGGGGAAGGAGGTAGGGTTGGGGGATGGGGAGGGGGAGACGAAGGAGGGGGCTCAGTCTGGGAAGGCCTCCTGGAGAAGGTGAACTCTCAGTAGGGCTTTGAAGGGAGGAAGAGAATAATAATAATAATAATAATAATAATAATATAATAATAATAATCCTATAATTATTATTATTAGTAGTAGTACTACAGTGCTTGGTACATAGTAAGCACTTCACATATTCCACAGTTAATTAAAAGCAACTCTTAAGATACTTAAGATGCTCAAAATTAAGATCTCTAATCCTTTGAAAGCATCAACTATCAGAGTGTCAAGGAATCAGACACAGTCTTAAGCCACCCGCTATTTCATACAAAGGCATAATTTTTATCCCTGGGTTATCCATTGCTGTAGATTGTAAGCTCATTGTGGTCAGGGAACGTGTCTGTCATATTGTTCTGTTGGACTCTCCCAAGCATTTAGTACAGTGCTCTGCACCCAGTAAGCACTCAATAAATACCATTGACTGACTAACTGACTGTTGCTCAGTGCTGTGATTCGAAAGAGGCAGGTGAAGCAAAATAGGGAAGTGTGTGATTGTTCTACTCTGATTTCCACTTCATCAAAACATATTTGTTCGATGTTAGAGGTTAGGTTGAGAATGGTCTGCATTAACCCCTTTGGATGTTTGATAAATTGAGCCCTTTTTAATAGGTTCAGAGAGACATGGGGGTTGCTTGGCAACCAGATCAGAACACTTTAAACCTGTTTGGATGTGTTGGAGGACTGGATAAAGCTATGTATTAATTGTTAAGACTATAGACTTCTGCCGGCACGGCAGATTTGCACAAACACTTGGACGTCTGTTTGAATTCTCTCTCTGAGCCAATGTGGATCACTGCCCTTTGTCTCAACTGGAACCTCCTCCCAGGGTTCATTTCAGTCATGACTACTATTAATGAAAACATTTCGTGAATTCTCAAATTAGCATCTCAGTAAATTGATGGACAAACTTTTCTTCGGATACTTCTGACCTAGAAGACAGAACAGCAGTGTTGGCTCTCCTGCTGAGAGAAGGAACATGGCCTAGTCGATAGAGCAAGGGCTTGGGAGTTAGAAGGGCATGGGTTCTAATCCAGCTCCGCCACTTGTCTGCTGTGTGACCTTGGACAAGCTACTTCGCTTCTCTGGGCCTCAGTTACCTCATCTGTTAAATGGGGATTGAGACTATGAGCCCCATATAGAGCATGTAGACTGTGAGCCTGTTTCTAGACTGTGAGCCCGGTTGTTGGGTAGGGACCGTTTCTATATGTTGACGATTTGTACTTCCCAAGCACTTAGTACAGTAAGGGCTCAATAAATACTGATCACTCACTGTGGGGCACAGCTCTTATTTAGGTGACTTGGAGTTACCTAATCAACCAATCAATGGTATGTATTGAACACTTACTATGTGCAGAGCACTGTTCTAAGCGCCTGGGGGAGTACAATACAACGGAATCAGCAGACACATTCCCTGCCCATAACAAGCTTAGAGTCGGCTCATGGAGGGTACGATCCAATAATGAAATGAAACAAACGGATTTTTCAGTCAAATGATTATTCACCTATATATGCCATCAATCAATAGTAGTTATTGAGTGCTTACTGTGTGCAGAGCATTTTGTGAAGGGCTGGGGGCCAGTATAATAGAGTTGGTAGGCACAATCTCTGCCATGAAGGATCTTACAATCTAGAACCAATACTTAGAAGTGCAAGTTTGAAGGTGAAGGAGGAGGAGTGTTAGAATTGATTTATTTATTTTATTTGTAGATATTTATTTTATTTATTTTATTTTATTAACATGTTTTGTTTTGTTGTCTGTCTCCCCCTTCTAGACTGTGAGCCCACTGTTGGGTAGGGACCATCTCTATATGTTGCCAACTTGTACTTCCCAAGCACTTAGTACAGTGCTCTGCACACAATAGTGCTCAGTAAATACGATTGAATGAATGAATGAATAAATATGAATGAATGAATGAATGAATGAATAGGGACTGTGTCCAGTGAAATTTGCTTGTATCTACCCCAGAGCTTAGTAAAGTGACTGGCACATAGTAAGTGCTCAACGAATACTATTATCATTATTATTTTTATCATTATTATTATCTGCTGTATTGCCTTAGGTAAGTCAATCAATCAATCAATCGTATTTATTGAGCGCTTACTGTGTGCAGAGCACTGTACTAAGCGCTTGGGAAGTACAAGTTGGCAACATATAGAGACTGTCCCTACCCAACAGTGGGCTCACAGTCTAGAAGGGGGAGACAAAGAACAAAACCAAACATACAAACAAAATAAAATAAATACAATAGATTCACTTCTCTATTCCTCAAGTACCTCATTTGTAAAATGGGGTTAGACTGTGAGCCCCATGTGGGACAAGGGCTATGTCCAACTCAATTTGCTTTTCTCAACTCCAACGCTTAGTATAGTTCCTGGCACATAGTAAGTGCTCAAGGAATATCACAATTACTATTATTAGTAGTGGTATAACTACTACTCAGCCAATCCACGAAGCAGCATGGTTTAGTAGATAGAGCATGAACCTGGGAGTCAGAAGGACCCGGGTTCTAGTCCTGCCTCTGCCACATGTCTGCTTTGAGAACTTGGGCAAGTCACTTCACTTCTCTGGGCTTCATTTACCTCATCTGTAAAAAGGGGATTAAGAGTGGGACAGGGACTATGTCTAACCTGATTAACTTGTACCTACCCCCAGTGCTTGGCACATAGTAAGCACTTAACAAGTACCATTTTTTAATTTATTTTTTTTACAGTCAAGTTAGGGTTTAATGGGGACAAGGTGGGCCATTTTCAGTCTTCCTGAGGGAAGGGAAGGGAACTAGAAATTCCCATTAGCCAACCCTTATCAGATGGACTAGTCTTGAATATTTCAGATAAACCAAAGCCCACCAAAACTTTCACCCATTCTCCCATCTTCAACCTAAATCCCACGCTTGGCAACCACCTCCTTCATCCAGCCATCCAGACTCCCATCTTTCCTTCCTGCTTCCTCTCAGCCAGGTTTTTTTTTAATGGTGTTTGGTAATAATAGTAATTATAATAATAATAACAATAATGGCATTCATTAAGTGCTTACTATGTGCAAAATGCTGTTCTAATTGCTGGGGAGATTACAAGGTAATCAGGTTGTCCCACAGGGGGCTCACAGTCTTGATCCCCATTTCACAGATGAGGGAACTGAGGCACAGAGAAGTGAAGTGACTTGCCCAAAGTCACACAGCTGACAAGTGGCGGAGCCAGGATTCGAACCCATGACCTCTGACTCCTAAGCCCGGGCTCTTTCTACTGGGCCACGCTGCTTCTTACTATAGGTCAGGCACTATACTAAGTGAGGCGGTAGATACAAACTGATCAGGTTGGACACAGTCCCTGTCCCACGTGGGCTCAGTCTTAATTCCCATTTTACAGAAGAGGTAAATGAAGCGCAAAGACGCGAAATGACTTGCTTAAGGTCACACAGTACATAAATGGAAGGGTGTGGGATTAGAACCCAGGTCCTTCTGACTCCTAAACCCATGCTCTATCCACTAAGCCATGCTGCTTCTTCTCTGCCTAGGCTTGATACCAGCAACTCTTCCCTGATCAGCCTCTCTTTCCTCCTCCACCCCACACCTCAAACCTAATAATAATAATAATAGTCATTTATAAGCTCTCACTATGTGCCAATTACTGCAGTAATAATAATAATGATGGTAGTTGTTGAGCGCTTACTATGTGCTAAGCACTGTTCTGAGCTCTGGGATAGATACAAGGTACTCACAGTTTTAATCCCCATTTTACAGATGAGGTAACCGAGGCCCAGAGAAGTTAAGTGACTTGCCCAAGGTCACCCAGCAGACAAGTGGTGGAGCCGGAACTAGAACCCACAACCTCTGACTCCCAAGCCCGGGATCTTGCCACTAAGCCTAGTAATAATAATAATAATGATGATGATGATATTTGTTAAGCACTTACTATGTGCCAAGCACTGTTCTAAGCACTGGGCTGGATCCAAGGTAATCAGGTTTCCCCCCGTGGGGCTAACATTCTTAATCCCCATTTTACAGATGAGGGAACTGAGGCACAGAGAAGTTAAGTGGTTTGCCCAAAGTCACACAGCATTCAAGTGGCAGAGCCGGGATTAGAACCCACCACCTCTGACTCCCAAGCCCGTGCACTTTACACAATCAACCAATCAATGGTATTTACTGAGCGCTTACTATGCACAGAGCACTGTACTAAGAGCTTGGGAGTGTACAACAGAGCTGAATTAGAAGACACACTTCCTGCCCATAACAAGCTTACAGTCTAGAAGGAGGATAAAAAGATACAAGATAAATAGTTCGGACACAATCCCTGTCCACATGGGGCTCCTAAATTGGAGGGAGCAGCATGGCTTAGTGGAAAGAGCCCAGGCTTGGGAGTCAGAGGTCATGGGTTCTAGTTCTGGCTCCACCACTTGTCAGCTGTGTGACCTTGGGCAAGCCGCTTAACTTCTCTGTGCCTCAGGTACCTCATCTGCAAAATGGGAATTAAGACTGTGAGCTCCATGTGGGATGCCCTGATTACCCTGTATCTACCCCAGCGCTTAGAACAGTGCTTGGCACATAGTAAGCACTTAACAAACATCACAGTTATTATTATTATTATTAGAACAGATACTGAATCCCATTTTACAGATGAGGAAATTAAGATACTAAGAAGGGAAGTGACTTGCTCAAGGTCAAATAGCAGGCGAGGGTCAGAGGTAGGATTAGAACCCAGCTCCTCTGACTGGAAATCGGAGTAGGAAATCAGTGGCCCAGTGACAGTAGATAGACCATGAGCCTGGGGGTCAGAATGACCTGGGTTTTGTTCCTGGCTCAGCCACTTGTCTACTGTGCGTCCTTGGGGAAGTCGCTTGAATTCTCTTTACCTCAGTTTCCTCATCTGTAAAGTTGGGATTAAATCCGAATGCCTACCATTTAATCAGAAAGCCCCAAGAAGGGCAGAGTAAGTGCTTAACAAGTACCATAATTTTTATTATTATTATCACTATTCATTCAATCATATTTATTGAGTGCTTACTGTGTGCAGAGCCCTGTACTAAACGCTTGGGAAATACAAGTCGGCAACATATAGAGACGGTCCCTACCCAACAATGGGCTCACAGTCTAGAAAGGGGAGATAGACAACAAAACAAAACATGTAGACAGGTGTCAAAACCATCAGAATAAATAGAATTATGTCATTGTTGTTGTCATCTTGTCAATTATTAGTTGTCATTATCGTTTTTGTTTTGGTGCTCTATAATATCTTTTTTAATGGCTCCTGTGTGACCTGGGGCAAGCAGCGTGGCTCAGTGGGAAAGAGCCCGGGCTTTGGAGTCAGAGGTCATGGGTTCAAATCCTGGCTCCACCACTTGTCAGCTGTGTGACTTTGGGCAAGTCACTTAACTTCTCTGGGCCTCAGTTCCCTCATCTGTAGAATGGGGATGAAGACTGTGAGCCCCACGTGGGACAACCTCATCACTTTGTATCCTCCCAGCGCTTAGAACAGTGCTTTGCACATAGTAAGCGCTTAATAAATACCATTATTATTATTATTATTATTATTCTCTGAGCCTCAGGTCTCTCATCTGAAAAATGAGCCTGGGGGCTGTAAGCCCAACCTGGGACAAGGATGGTTTACAACCTGATTTGTTTGTATCCACTCCAGTGCATAGTACAGTGCCTGGCACATAGTAAACGCTTAACAAATGTCATCATCATCATCATCGTCTTCCGACACAGTAGCAACTGTATAGTTGCCGATAACTGGTTTGGGCTCGTTCAGCCTGGCCATTTTTCTCAGGGACAAAAAATGAATTTTTTTCCTTCTGAAGAATATACAGTGTGTTCATTTGCATTCTGATCATTTGTCCCTCCAGCTAAGACTCCCTTAATTATTTTCTGCCAATAAGAGCCTGCCTTTTTGATTATTTTTATCTTAATGATAAAAAACCAACGGTAGTGGTATGGAGAAATAATTATGCAATTGTATTTATGAAATGGGTCAACTTTTTCTTTCTTAATGACGTTTTATTTATAGAAAAGTAATAATCTTACTGCCAATGGGTTTGAGAGGGAAAGATAATTGGGGCCTTAATTTGTGGCTTAATTATTTTTTGGAAATCCTTTTTCTTAGGTCAACTGAACTCTTCACCCTCCTCTAGGTTAAATCTTTCTGTTTTTATTTTTTGCCATTGGCTGATTTCAGATTGCCTGGGATGGCTTTGCTCACGACAGATCTAGGTGTTCCAGCCCAAAAGTATTCCGGTTTGATTTTTCCTCTTTTGATTTTTACATCCTGGTGCCCTTTTCTCCTGGATAAGGATTGACAATGCCTTTAATGTGGGTTAAACACACCACATATCCCAAGGCTCTGGAACTTCAACATTGTGTGTTTTTTCTTCCTCCCAGCTGATCATTCTGAGTCTATTTTCATGGTAATTTTGCCTGAGCTCACCAGCTCTGTGGAACAGAAGGCTTACATGTCGATGTGGGTGTGTCACAAAACTGCTCCATGGACCGATTTATTCATTCAATCGTATTTTTGAGCGCTTACTGTGTGCAGAGCACTGTACTAAGCGCTTGGGACCGATGCCCCATGGACCACTGAAATGGAATTTTTCCCTTCTGCCACTTCTGGGCAAACTTTCTCCTTCCCTTCTTCTCCTTTCCTCTTATTTGCTTAGTACTTACTATGTACCAGGAACTTTACCAGGTGCGGGGGTAATGACAAGATGATCAGATTGGACACAGTATATGTGTTTTCTATTTATGGTATTTTTAAAGTGCTTACTATGTGCCACAGATTGCCCTAAGTGCTGGGGTAGATACAAAGTAATCAGATTGGACACAGTCTCTATGCCACATGGAGCTCACATCTTCATCCCTTTTTAACAGATAAGGGAACTGAGGCCCAGAGAAGTGAAGTGACTTGCCCCAAATCACACAGCGGACAAGTGGCAGGGCCAGGATTAGAACCTAGTTAAAATATAATCAGTTTGGACACAGTCCCTGTCCCACATGGGGCTCATATTCCCAATCCCCAACTTGCAGATGAGGGATCAGAGGCTCAAAGAAGTTAATAATAATAATAATGATGGCATTAATTAAGTGCTTACTATGTGCAAAGCACTGTTCTAAGCGCTTGGGAGATTACAAGGTGATCAGTTTGGCCCACATGGGGCTCACAGTCTTAATCCCCATTTTACAGATGAGGGAAGTGAGGTCCAGAGAAGTTAAGTGCCTTGACCAAAGTCACACAGCTGACAATTGACGGAGCCGGGATTTGAGCCCATGACCTCTGACTCCCAAGCCCATACTCTTTCCACTGAGCCATGCTGCTTCTTTCAAGTTAAGTGACTTTCCCAAGGTCACACAGCAGGCAAGTGGCAGAGCCTGGGTCTTAGTCTCACTTTTGCTTCTCTCCTTGGCCCATCTTCATCCTCCTCCTCCTTTTCCTCCTCCTCCTTCTCTTACTCCACTTCTAGTCCCACTGGCTGGTGGTTGTGGAGGAGGCCAAAGTGTCAACCAAAGTAGTAGGAGAGCCAGCCTCCTCAAATCCCCTGTTCCCCTCTTCACATCTCTTGTCCCTAATGACCTGGCCATGCACTTTATTGATAAAATTGGAACCAACAGACATTATCTCCCTAATTTCTCCCCTGCCCTTCTGCAGGCCTTCCACCCTCCCACCCTTCTTCGACTCCCACTTTTTTCCGAGCAGTGTCTCAATGGGATGTCTCCTGCATCTTCTCAAAATCCACCCCCTCCACCTGCACCTCTGACCCCATCCTTTCCCACCTTAGCAAATCACTCTCCCCATCTCTTCTTCCCTCCCAGACCACCATCTTCAAATCTTCACTTTTCAATGGCTTCTACCCAACTGCTTTCAAATGTGCACTATCAAACACCCTATCCTAAAAAAAAAAAACCCCAAAACTTCCTTGACTCTATGGCCCCCTTCAGTTATTGCCCCAGTTCCCTCCACCATTCCTCTCCAAATGTCAGCCCCATGCAGGGCAGAGACTATGTCCAACCTAATTAACTTGTACCTACCTGAGTGCTTAGAACAATGTTTGATACATAGGAAGCACTTGAAAAGTGCCATTTAAAATTTGTAAATATATAAATAAATAAATGTCACTGATGATTGATGATATTTCCTATCCTCCCTCCTACTTGTTATAACAGTACAGTTCCTGGCACACCGTAAGTACTTAACAAATTGTTATTATCGTTACTATTATTACTACTTAGACTGTGAACCCCACGTGGGACGGGGCAGAGCCTACGTCCAACCTAATTAACTTGTACCTACCCAAGTTCTTAGAACAATGTTTGACACAAAGTAAGTACTTAAAAAGTGCCATTTTAAATACATAAATAAATAAATGTCACTGATGATTGATGATATTTCATATCCTCCCTCCTACTTGTTATAACACTTAGTACAGTTCCTGGCACATAGTAAGCATTCAACAAATACCAAAGTTGTTATTATCATTATTATTATTACTACTTAGACTGTGAACCCTAGAAGGGGCAGAGCCTACATCCAACCTAATTAACTTGTAACTACCCGAGTGCTTAGAACAGGGTTTGACACATAGTAAGCACTTAACATGTGCCATTTTAAATACATAAATAAGTAAATGTC
This sequence comes from Tachyglossus aculeatus, assembly GCF_015852505.1. Classification (NCBI taxonomy): domain Eukaryota; kingdom Metazoa; phylum Chordata; class Mammalia; order Monotremata; family Tachyglossidae; genus Tachyglossus; species Tachyglossus aculeatus. The sequence goes on from NC_052070.1 coordinate 11,098,341, forward strand.
ACTGATGATCAATAATATTTTCTAGAGCTTTAGCCCTCCTAAAGAGTTGGAGCGACATAGGGTGCACATCTGGAAAAAAAAAATACGTTCTTGTATGCACTACACATCAATCCACTAATTCCTCTGCTTATTGGCTAATTGTGTGTTACCCAGTCCTATTCTAATATACAATTCAGGCAGTTGATCGCTACTGGTGATTGCTCTGGTAAACATGTATACGTTGGCTTGTTCGTGCTGATTGAGCATATTTGAGCTTTTGTTTTACAAATGAAAATATAATGATCCTTTAATTAACGAGCCATAAACTAGCGAGAAGGCGTAGCGATGTCAGATGTTGTTTCTAAGCAACCTAGCCGGTAAAATTATAAAGGGAGAAAGCAAATCATCTCAGGCAGAAAGAAAGAATTCCCACTAAATCTTCGCACTTAGCTGAGTGTTTCTGAAGCTTGCCAAAAAATCACCCTCTTGAGATTCAATGTAAACGTGGTGTTTTTAGCTGAAAATTAGGTTCTCTCACGCACATACACACACAAAAAACCTCCATTATTTTTCTCTCCACCACGCCCCAGTTATTTTTTTTCTACTGCTAATTATGCACTTTAAATTATAATTATTTTTCTCTTCTGCTTATTGTACACACTAGGGTAATCCTTAATCCTCAATCATGATTCTTTCGGCAAATAGTAGACCTAGTCAAGTAAGCCTTTACATCCGAAAGTAAGGATCGTGGAAACGTAAAAAAAGCTTATTGAACCTTTTACCAGGATAGTGTAATTAAGATTATTTTTAGGCTGAGTTAGGTGATGGATGGGACCTGGTGACCAATGGAAAGAGCAGAGAACTGGGAGTCACATGACCTGGGTTCTAATCCCAGTTCCACCCCTCGCCTGATGTGTGACCTTGGGCAAGTCCCTTAACTTCCATATGCCCCAGTTTCCTCATCTATAAAATGCACATTAAAATACTTGTTTTCGTAAACCCCCTTAAATCCTGCGCCCTGTGTGAGGCAGAGCTTGTATTCAGTCTGATGGTACATTATCAACCTCAGTGCTGGGTAACTAGCAAGGGTTTAACCTATACTAGGAATGCATCTACCAACTCTGTTATATTGTTATATTGTGTTATATTGTTACTTCGAGAAGCAAAGTGTCTTATTGGATAGAGCACAGGCCTGGGTTCCAATCCCGATTCATTCATTCATTCATTCAATTGTATTCATTGAGTGCTTACTGTGTGCAGAGCACTGTACTAAGCATTTGGAAAGTGCAATTTGGCAACAGATAGAGACAATCCCTACCCAACAACAGGCTCACAGTCTAGAAGGGGGGAACAGACAACAAAACAAAACAAGCAGACAGGTGGAAAACAAGTAGATTCTGTCCCATGTCTGCCTGTTTACTTGTTTTGATGTCTGTCTCTCCCCTCCTAGACTGCGAGACCGTTGTTGGGAAGGGATTGTCTCTGTTGCTGAATTGTACTTTCCAAGCACTTAGTACAGTGCTCTGCACACAGTAAGTGCTCAATAAATATGACTGAATGATCCCCCGGGCCTGGAATGCCCTCCCTCTGCCCATCCGCCAAGCTAGCTCTCTTCCTTCCTTCAAGGCCCTACTGAGAGCTCACCTCCTCCAGGAGGCCTTCCCAGACTGAGCCCCTTCCTTCCTCTCCCCCTCATCCCCCCTCCATCCCCCCATCTTACCTCCTTCCCTTCCCCACAGCACCTGTATATATGTATATATGTTTGTTCATATTTATTACTCTATTTATTTATTTATTTTACTTGTACATATCTATTCTATTTATTTTATTTTGTTAGTATGTTTGGTTTTGTTCTCTGTCTCCCCCTTTTAGACTGTGAGCCCACTGTTGGGTAGGGACTGTCTCTATATGCTGCCAACTTGTACTTCCCAAGTGCTTAGTATAGTGCTCTGCCCACAGTAAGTGCTCAATAAATACGATTGATTGATTGATTGATTGAATGAATGAATGGATGATTAGCGAGAAGGGGTTTGAGAAAGGGGCATGGTTGTGGGGAAAAAAGCAAGCGTTTCAGGGAGGGAGGTGAGAGTGAGTGGGACAAGAGAGAAGGCCAGGAACCAGATGCCCCCCAGGGCCCAGACTTCCTGAGTGGGTCACGCTACTTCCCAACACATATCTGCAACAGCACGTAAGCTGCAATCCAATGTAGCAGCAAAATGATAAACAATAATACAAAACATGTGCTCACCATGCATAGCAAGCCATGCAAGCCCCACAAGCTGCAATCTGACCTCTCTCATTGCATATGAGTGTGGCCTAGTGGAAAGAGTGGGGAATAGGGAGTGAGGAGCCCCGGGTTCTAGTCCTGGCCCTGCCACTGGCTTGCTTGGGAAGGTCACTTAACTCGGTTCGGCCTTGGTTTCCCCTTCTGGACAATGGGGATGAAATCGATTCCAAGTCCAGGGCAGGACAAGCACTGTATCTTATCTGATGACCTGGAATATGACATATGGTAAACAATGCATTTTTGTAATTGTTATTTTTCTTCTTCTTTCTTCTTCTTGATTCTTTTTTCTTATTCTGTTCCTCTTCCTCCTCCTTTGTTTTTCTTCTTCTCTTCCTCCGCCTCCTCCTCCTCCTTCTCTTTCATCTCCATCTTCTTCTCGTTCTTGCTGTTCTTTTTTCTGAGTTCTCCTTCTCTTTCTTTTCCATCTCCTTCTCCTCCTCCTCCTTCTTCTTCCTCTTCTTCTGCGATTCAGCAGGGCATGGGTTCTTATTCTGGCTCCACCACCTGTCTGCAGTGTGACCTTGGGCAAGTCACTTCACTTCTCTGGGCTTCAGTGAACTCATCTGTAAAATGGGGAATAAAACTGTGAGCCCTATGCAGTACAAGGAATGTCCAACCCGATTTGCTTGTATCCACCCCGACTCCAGGTCTTAGTACATTGCCTCTCACCTAGTAAGTGCTTAACAAATACTATTATTATTATTATTAGTAGTAGTAGTAGGAGGAGGAGGAGGAGGAGGAGGAGGAGGAGGAGGAGTAGTAGTAGGAGTATCAGTTGATTGATAAGTAGATGCTCTCATGAGCTGTTTTGGTGAAGACCATGGATTGATTTATTGATAGATAAATGAATGGGTGCTCCCTTGCCCTTTCTTGGCACATACCATGGATTAATAATGGACTGATTGATAAATAATGAATAATGAATAAATAGGTGCTCTCTCTTGGTCTGACTTGGTAAATACCATTAAATGACTGATTGATAAATAAATATGATGGCATTTATTAAGCTCTTACTATATGCAAAGCACTGTTCTAAGCGCTGGGTGCTCTTTTGGCTTGTCTTGGTGAATACCACTGATCGATTGATTGATGGATAGATAAATAAATGCATGTTCTCTTGGGCTGTTAATATATACCACCAGTCATATGATTGACTGATGAATACATGGATGATTGCTCTTGGATTGTCAGTGAATGCCATTGATTGACTGCTGTATAAATAAATGCATGCTCTGTTGGACAGTCTTGGTAAATACCATTGATTGATGGATAAATAAAGAAGTGCGCTCTTGGGCTGTCTTGGTAAATACCACTAATTGATATATAAGTAAATGGGGTTTTTTTTGGATCATCTTGGTAAATACCATCGATCTATTGATTGAGTGATAGATAAATTGATGCCCCCTTGGGCTGTCTTGGTAAATACCATTGATTGATTGATTGATAAATAGGTGGTCTCCTGGACTGTTTTTCCCAAATACACCTATGTGGGTGCTAATAGTGAGTGCTATGTACATGTCTGCAATTTATGTAATTTATGTATATTAACATCTGTTTCCTCCTTTAGACTGTAAGCTCACTGTGGGCAGGGAGTGTGCCTGTTTATTATTCTAGTGTACTCTCCCAAGTGCTTAGTGTAGTGCTCTGCACACAGTAAGTGCTCAATAAATACAATTGATCAACTGACTACAGAACAGCTGAGAGAGAGCAGCTGCTGTATGTTTGTGGCCCTTTCACCTGGGGCAGATGGGAGGCACATGAGGCAAAATCCTCTCTCCTCCTGGAAGGATACACCTTCTTTTTTCATTTTTTTTTTTCCAACGGCATTTGTTAACTGCTGACTATTTACGAGGCACTATAAAAACAGCTGGGGTATTTACAAGCTAATCAGGTTGGACACAGTCCAAGTCCTACATGGGGCTCACAGTCTTAATCCCCATTTTTCAGGTGAGGGAAGTGAGGCACATAAAAGTTAAGCAACTTGTTTAGTGTTACACAGCAGATAATTAAGACTTATTGTACTCTCTCTAACAGTTAGTACAGTGCTCTGTATATAGTAAACTCTCTATAAATGTCATCGATTGATTGAGTCAAGTGGTGGAGCCAGTCTTCTGACTCCCAGACAGGTGCTCTTTCCAGCTTAATGCCTCGGTGACAAATGACAAAACTAAGTATAGTCATCAGAGTTCTGCTCAAGTACAATCAGACCCAACAGGCCACGGCCTTTCAGTAATTAGAAAATTAATCATAACACATCACTGCTAGAGTGCCCCATATAGTCAAATCAGTAAAATGAGGTTGCTAGGATCAACAGCCGCCAAATTAATTCTCAAAATAACGCCCTTGTTTTGTGCTAAAAGAAAAAAAAAATCACCCCAAGCTTATCTATTTTCCTTGAGTGGAGAAAATGAATGGGATGATTAGATGTTTTTGACAGAGAAAGCACTTGTAAGGTGACCATTTTCAGATGGAAAGTCATGATGGGCCTGTGATGGCCTTCAGATTGAGGTCCCTTCGGGGTTCGATTCACCATAGTTTATTTGGACTTTCTCGTATTGATTTGGACAAGGTATTGCAGGCTTGAACTGAAGCATGGATGAGTCAGTGACAGGGAAGATTCATGAAGGACCACATTGAAGTGCTTTTATGCATGGATGGAAGGATGAGAAAGAGGCCAAAAGAGAGAGATGGAGCTGGGGAGAGGAGGGAGAGAGAGGGAGAAAGAGTGGAGAGAGAAGGGGGAGAGAGAAAGGGGGGAGAGAGAGGGAGGAAGAGAGAGGTGGAGGAAGAGGGAGGGGAAAATAGAGAGAGGAAAGAAGGTAGAGGGAGAAAGAGGACTAGAGAGATGGAGGGGGAGGAGGGAGAGAAAGGGAGGAAGAATGGAGAGATAGGAGGGAGAGAGGAAGGAAATACAGGAGTAAGGGAGAAGCAGGGGAAAGTAGAGAGAGGAGGGAGAAAAGGGGAGAGAAAGGAAGGGAAAGGTAGAGAGAGGAGAGAAAGTGTGATATATCCTGGACTAGAAAATTCATCCTTCTACACTTATGGGTGCTTTTGTATGTGTAGATCGAGTGTTTTTAAATAGAAGCCAAGCGAATAAATTTGTCTTTTCCCAGAACAGTAGGCTGAGAGGTTTTAGAAAAAACAACTGAACCTCTGAATCCATATTATTCCCAAACTATCAGCTTATGTTTGCCTTTCTGTTTCTGGAGTGCTAATGTTGTTTTAGTCAATGGATTGTTTGAAGGTTCCCTGATAACTACATTATGGATGAGGAGAGAGAGGGATGATGTCTATTTCCTGATGACAAGACATTATAGCATTAATAATGGTATTGATTAAGCTTTTACCATGGACAAGCAATGTGCTAAACACTGTCAGTAGAGATACAAGATAAGGTGAAGTCCCTGTCTCACAAGGGGCTCATAGTCTATGAGGGAGGAAACTGAGGATTTAAATCAATTAATTAATCGATCAGTCAGTGGTATTTATTAAGCGCTGACAGTGTTCAGTGCACTGTACTAAATGCTTAGGAGAGTACAATGCAACAGAGTAGGTAGGCACATTTCCTGCTCACAATGAGTTTACCGTTTTTTATTTAATTTAGTCTATGTTTACTTGTTACTGCTAATAGTGAACATAGTTCTATATGTCCCCACTTTTTTCAGTATTTAAAACTACCTGTAAGTCAGAAGGACCTAAGACCTAGGTTAGAGAAGCAGCGTGGCTCAGTGGAAAGAGCACGGGCTTTGGAGTCAGAGGTCATGGGTTCAAATTCCACTCCACCACTTGTCAGCTGTGTGACTTTAGGAAAGTCACTTAACTTCTCTGGGCCTCAGTTCCCTCTGTAAAATGAGGATTATGACTGTGAATCCCATGTGGGACAACCTGATCACCTTGTAACCTCCCCAGTCCTTAGAACAGTGCTTTGCACATAGTAAGTGCTTAATAAATGCCATTATCATTATTATTACTATTATTATTATTAATCCCAGCTCTGCCACTTGTCTGCTGCGTGACCTTGGGCAAGTCACTTGACTTCTCTGGGCCTCAGTTACCTCATCAGTAAAAAAGGGATTAAGACTACAAGCCCCCTGTGGGACATGGACTGTGTCCAACCTGATTAACTTGTAGCTACCCCAGCGCTTAGTACAGTGCCTGGAACATAGTAAGGACTTAACAAATAGTATGTTCTCTGTCTCCCCCTTTTAGACTGTGAGCCCACTATTGGGTAGCGACTGTCTCTATATGTTGCCAACTTGTACTTCCCAAGTGCTTAGTACAGTGCTCTGCACACAGTAAGCGCTCAATAAATACGATTGATGATGATGATATGGAAAAGGAAAAAAAAAGCCATGAAAATCCCTGTTGGTTTCATTAATGCTCCAAGTAATTCGTTGGAAAAATTTTGGGCTCCCTTTCCCTTTAAGCTGCTTTCTATCAGAAACCTTGGTCAGTTACTCAGTCATTGACTAGATAAACCCACTTGAAAAATGGAGCAGAGAAATCTGCTGGAGTTAAAAAGAATAACTCTTTGGAACCTAGCAATGGATCTTGAATTTGAGTTATTATGGATGAAGTCATTGCTAAAAAAAGCAATTCAATCCTTTTGCTTTTCTTCTAAAGAAGAGACCTTAGGAGAAAGTACTGTAGTTCTGATTTAGAGAAGATGTGAAGCACAATGATTCAAATGGGGAAGAATCCTTCTAAGAATAAGTAGTTCATGCGGTTTTGTCGGGTGCGGATTTTTCATTCACTCCACTAACTCCCTCTGTCCTTGGGAACCCATGCATTGAGAAAAGAAGACTTTGGAGTCTGCTATCCAGCAAACATAAAGAGAATCGTGGCCTACAGGGAAGAACATAAGACCAGAAGTCAAGAAATGTAGACTCTGATCTCAACTCTACTGTGTGCCCTTTGGCAAGTCCTTACGCCTCAGTTTCCTCACTTGTAAAATGAGGGATTCGTTACCTGTTCTCCCTTGCCCTTAAACTGTGTCCCCACGTGAGGCAGGAACTCTGTCTGATCTGATTATCTCGTATCTGCTCCAGCGCTAAGCACAGTGTCTGCCCAGTAAATGCTAAATAAATTTCCCAAGTATTTGTATTATTAACAATGGTATGTATAGAAGCAGAAACTGAATAATGCTAGTCAACACATGGCAAGTATGGGAAGTTTCCTGGATGTTTCCATTGAAGCTTTCCTGGAAGTTTTCCAGGATGTTCCCAGAGTGTTAAGGGAAGCAGCGTGGCCTAATGGAAAGAGCACAGAACTGGGAGTCGAAGGACTTGGATTCTAATCCCGACTCTGTCGATTGCTTGCTGAGTGACTTTGGGCGGGTCACTTAACTTCCTCAATTTAAAATGGGGTTTCCATGATCGTTCCCCCTCGACTGTGTCCGACCTGATTGTCTTGTATTTACCCCAGTGCTTACAGCAGTGATTGAAATGTAGTAAGTTATTACAAATATGACAGTAATCATAATCATAATAAAAATAATAATAGGATTAACACAAAAAAAATCGGCCACTGGAGGCAAGAGGAGGAGCGTGGCTCAGTGGAAAGAGCCCGGGCTTGGGAGTCTGAGTCATGGGTTCTGATCCCGGCTCTGCCACTTGTCAGCTGTGTGATTTTGGGAAAGTCACTTCACTTCTCTGTGCCTCAGATCCCTCATCTGTAAAATAAGGATTAAGACTGTGAGCCCCACGTGGGACAACCTTGATTATCTTGTATCAATCAATCAATCAATCAATCAATCAATCATATTTACTGAGCACTTACTGTGTGCAGAGCACTGTACTAAGTGCTTGGGAAGTACAAGTTGGCAACATCTAGAGACGGTACCTACCCAACAGTGGGCTCACAGTCTAGAAGGGGGAGACAGAGAACAAAACCAAACATACTAACAAAATTAAATAAATAGAATAGATATGCCTATCCCCCTATCACTTACAACAGTGCTTGGCACATAGTAACCACTTAACAAATACCAACATTATTATTATTATTTAAACCTCACCCCCTTCAGGAGGCCTTCCCAGACTGAGCCCCCCCTTTACCTCTTCTCCTCCTCCCCTCCCATCTTCCCGACTCATTCCCTCTGCTGTACCCTCCTCCCTACCCCACATTACTTGTGAATATATGTACATGCTTATTATTTTATTTATTAGTGATGTATATGCAGCTAGAATTCTATCAATTTATACTGATGTTATTGATGCCTGTCGTTTTGTTTTGTTTTGTTGTCTGTCTCCCCGCTTCTAGACTGTGAGCCTGTTGTTGGGTAGGGATTGTCTCAGTTGCCGAATTGAACTTTCCAAGCACTTAGTACAGTGCTCTGCACACAGTAAACTATCAATAAATATGATTGAATGAATGAATGAATGAATGAATGAATGAATGAATGAATGAAAAGGAGAAGGAGGAGTAAGAGGAGCGGAATTACAGTGCTCTGTATATGATAAGTACTGAATAAATACTATTGGTTGATTGATTAAGAAACAGAGGGCCTGGTTAATTCATAATCACCAGTCCGTGAGAGACAAATTCAGGCATCTTCTTTCACTAATGGTGTTTTCCTTGGGTGACTGTGCAACACACTTTTAATGAAAAAGGTAGGAATTCTAGGCGATTCCCAACCCAAAAGAGAGGAAAAGGAGGTAAAAGGCTAAGGAGGGCTCACATTGGAATGATCAAATACACATCGCACACTCACACAGATCTTAAACACCTTAGGATCTACTCTATTTTAACATTCATTCATGCATTCAATCGTATTTATTGAGCACTTACTGTGTGCAGAGCACTGTACTAAGCGCTTGGGAAGTACAAGTTGGCAACATATAGAGACAGTCCCTACCCAACAATGGGCTCACAGTCTAGAAATTGAACCTTCTCCTGTGATTGAAATGGTTTCTGTTCAGCAGTTTCTGGCCTCTCCAGCAGTTTCTGGACTACAGCTAACTCCAGAGAACCTTTTCTCTTTGTAATTTGGCTTCGCTTTCAATTGAAATGTTGTTCTTCAGTTTTCTCTCAGTTTTCAGTTTGTTGTTAGATGTTAGCTGTTAAGCAATAAAGTAACTGATTCATTGTCAAAGTCAGAAAATATATGATTCATCGAATCTCATTTGTAGTGGAGCCATGAGGAGGGGGACAATGAAAGAAACCTATCTGCCATCCGGTATCTTAAGGTAATACATTTTAAAGACACTAATGATCCACGAACAGTAAACCTGGTGGTATTTTGAATGCTGATCATTCCTTAAACATACTTAAGGGCAACAAAAATGCTACAGACGATCACAAGGCAAGCTGTTTGCCGAAATAATCATTGCAGGCTGACTTTCAGGTCAATTTAATTAAATATATATGGGGATCTCTTTGTAGTTACATGTACTGGGGTACTTATGGGTCAAATCAAATATCAGTTCCTCTCTCAATCGATCAATTCTAGAAAAATGTAAAATGGAGTATGCTTCCAATTAGCACAACTGCTTCTCAAAGTTAATTAACCTTCGATGTAATCAGGGAAGGCCCCAACATTATTTCTGGAAGAAGTTGTTATTTCCCAGGCATCTCATTTCTTGAGTTATGATCTCTCAAGTAGGTGCTTAGAGAAGATTGCGAACATACTGTGTCTCACAGGCTTGGAGAGTCAGTTCATTAGAGGGGAAATGGGGAAAATTGATTGAATAATGAAGATAGGCCGGTAGATCTGCAAGTTGTTTTAATAACCATCTCAATTTAGAAACTTGCTAATGGATTCATGATCTGGAAAAGGTACGCTCATTGCCTTCAAAAGTAATTGCAGTTTGATTCTGGGAAAGCAGGTACATGCTTAGATGGCAGGCAGGTCTGAACAGATTTAATCAGGGGAGTAGCTCAGAAAGCCTCATTCATTCATTCATTCAATCGTATTTATTGAGCACTTACTGTGTGCAGAGCACTGTACTAAGCACTTGGGAAGTACAAGTTGGCAACATATAGAGATGGTCCCTACCCAACGGTGGGCTCACAGGCTAGAAGGGGGAAACAGACAACAAAACAAAACATGGAGACAGTTGTCAACGTCGTCAGAACAAATAGAATTAAAGCTATATGCACATTCACATCTACTTTTATTTGCTCACTAAGTTATGGCTTTAGCGGTATATGATGTAGCCAGTAATAACGATTCTGGGGAATGTTCTTTGATTAATGTGGTTTTGAACAGCCAACTCAGGCAACTTAACTCAGTAGTTATTTATTGAGTGCTTAGTGTGTGCACTATACTAAGCTCTTGGGAGAGTTCAATAGAACAATGAACAGGCCCATTCCTTGCCCACGGTGAGTTTACAGTCTAGAGGTGGAGAAAAACCTTAATATAAGTGAATAAACTACAGGTACGAATATAAGTCCCATGGGATTGGGGAGAGGGGATTCATCAATCATATTTATCGAGCACTTTGTGCAAAGCACTGTACTATGCACTTGGGAGAATACAACAACAAGCAAGCACATTCCCTGCCTACAAGGAGCTCACAGTCTAGGATGAATAAAGGGAAAATGTCAGAATGGAGTGTGGTGGTGAGGGGAGGGGAGAAAGAAGCATTCATTCATTCATTCAGTTGTATTTATTGAGTGCTTACTGTGTGCAGAGCACTGTGCTAAGTGCTTGGGAAGTACAAGTTGGCAACATATAGAGACGGTCGCTACCCAACAATGGGCTCACAGTCTAGAAGGGGGAGACAAGCAGTGTGACCTAGTGGAAAAAGAACAGGACTGGGAGTCAGGGGACCTGGGTTCCGGTGACTGGCTTCACCACTGGTCTGCTGTGTGACCTTGGGCAAGTCACTTCAATTAATGACCTAATAATAAAATATTATTATTACTATTATTATTGTCATCATCATCATCATTAGCATTGACTAAGAAACTGGTTACCGACATCGGGGTTCACCTCAATTCACTCCTCAGAGCAGATAGCTCCAGAGTCCCAACAGGACTGCTTGCTGATTCATTCATTCATTCAATTCTATCTATTGAGCATTTACCGTGTGCAGTGCACTGTACTAAACGCTTGGGAAGTACAAGTCGGCAACATATAGAGACAGTCCCTATACTTTCCAGAATGCAGTGTGGCTCAGGCCACTCATCTCCACAGTACAGGTGGAATTTTCCGTGCTGTCAAAGCTGCCCAAACCAACCTGCTGTGTGGTTCTTCTAACTTCTCTGTGCCTCAGTTTCCTCAACTATAAAATGGAGATAATGATAATGGCTTTTGTTAAGCACCTACTATGCATCAAGCACTGTTCTGAGCGCTGGGATAAATACAGAAGAAGCGTGGTATAGTGTATTTAGCACGGGCCTGGGTGTCAGAAGGTCATGGGTTCCAATCCTGGCTCTGCCACTTGTCTGCTGTGTGTCCTTCAACAAGTCACTTTATTTCTCTGTGCTTCAGGTACCTCAACTGTAAAATGGGGATTGAGACTGTGAGCCCCTTATGGGACGGAGACTGTGTCCATCTCGATTTGTTTGTATCCTGTACAGATTTGTGTGCTGTAAAGAAGCAGCATGGCTCAGTGGAAAGATCATGGGCTTGGGAGCCAGAGGTCATGGGTTCTAATCCCAGCTCCACCAGTTGCCAGCTGTGTGACTTTGGGCAGGTCACTTAACTTTTCTATGCCTCAGTTACCTCATCTATAAAATGGGAATTGACTGTGAGCCCCCCGTGGGACAACCTGATCACCTTGTAGCCTCCCCAGTGCTTAGAACAGTGGTTTACACATCGTAAGCACTTAATAAATGCCATCCTTATTATTATTACGGGGAAGCAGCGTGGCTCAGCGGAAAGAGCACGGGCTTTGGAGTCGGAGGTTGTGGGTTCAAATCCCAGCTCCGCCACTTGTCAGCTATGTGACGTTGGGCAAGTCACTTCACTTCTCTGGGCCTCAGTTCCCTCATCTGTAAAATGGGGATGAAGACTGTGAGCCCCTCGTGGGACAACCTGATTACCTTGTATCTACCCCAGTGCTTAGAACAGTGCTTTGCACATAGTAAGCACGTAACAAATACCAACATTATTATTATTATTATCCATCCCAGCGCTTAATACAGCGCCTGGCACATAGTAACTGCTTAACAAATGCCATCATCATCATCATCATCATCAACAAAATAATTGGGTGGGACCAAGTCCTTGTTCCACATGGGGCTCAAAGATCCAATACCTGTTTCTTTGTTGTTGTTTTGTTTTATTTTTTGGTATTTGTAAAGCACTTACTGTGTGCCAGGCACTGTTCTAAGCACTGGGGTAGATACAAGCTAATCAGGTTGGACACAGTCCATTTCCCCCATGGGGCTCCCAGCCTTAACCCTCATTAAGCGCTTAGTACAGTGCTCTGCACACAGTAAGTGCTCAATAAATACGACTGATTGATTGATTGTCCAGATGAGATAACTGAGGCCCAGAGAAGGGAAGTGACTTGCCCAAGGTCACCCAGCAGACAAGTGGAAGAACTGTCATTAGAGCCTAGGTCCTTCTGATTCTCAGACCTGTGCCATATCTCTGGAACTGGTTGTGACTAGGAGTTCTTTGCAGTCTGGAACAATATATTGCACAAAAACTCTCCTAAGGGTCAAGGCTTTGCAGTAGATTCGGTGCAGAGTGGAGGTAATTTAGCTATTTTACTGGTCTCCCTGGGTGAATAATGTTTTTTCCAAAATGTGGAAAAGGAGTTATTTTTCAGAATGACAATGAGATCCGTTATCTGCCCCTTGCTTCCTGAGGGTGGAGAAATTCTAGTACCTTTTGTTAGGAATAAGATTAGGTCAACAGAGGAGAAGGAAGTGTCCAGTGGCTTGGAGTTAATTTCCTGGCTGAGTAACTCAGAGAATGATCTGGTTGGGGTCAGAATCTGCAGCCCCAACTCCATACTGGAGTTATTATTATTGTTGTTATTATTAGCAGTAGTAATAATAACTGTAGTATTTCTTAAGTGTTTACTCCATGCAAGGCACTGTATTAAGCACTGGGGTGGATCCAGCAAAATGGGTTGGACACAGCCCCATGTGGGGCTCACTGTCTCAGTCCCCATTTTACAGATGAGGTAACTAAGGTGGAGAAAAATGAAGTGACTTGGTCAAGGCCAACCTGTAGACAAGTTGCAGAGCTGGGATTTGAACCCATCACCTTCTGACTCCCAGAACCATGCTCTATCCACTATGTCATGCTGTTTCCGTAACAGCTGGAATCTGCTCCTAATTTACTAAAAGTAGAGAAGGAGCGTGGTTCAATGGAAAGAGCACGGGTTTGGGAGACAGAGGTCATGGGTTCAAATCCCAGCTCTGTCAAGTGTCAGCTGTGTGACTTCGGGCAATTCACTTAACTTCTCTGTGCCTCAGTTACCTCATCTGTAAAATGGGGATGAAGACTGTGAGCCCCACGTGGGACAATCTGATCACCTTGTATCCTCCCCAGCGCTTAGAATAGTGCTTTGTACATAGTGAATGCTTAACAAATGCCATCATTATTATTATTATTAAAAAGACCTTAGCCCTCCCACTTCACTCTTCTAATGCCAACCTACTTGCTCTTCCTTGACCATGTCCTCCCTTTAACCTGGAATCCCCTCTCTCTCCCCCATCTCTCTCCCACCTCTCTCTCTCAGGGTAGATACAAGAGAATCGGGTTGAATACATTCCATGTCCCTCATTATTATTATTGTACCTTGTAAGCACTTGCTATGTGCCATGCACTATTCTAAGAGTTGGGGTAGATACCAGTTCATCATGTTGGACACAGTCTCTATCCCACATGGAACTCACACTTTTAATCCCCATTTTACAGACGAGGTTACTGAGGAACAGAGAAGTGATGTGAGACTGTGAGCCCACTGTTGGGTAGGGACTGTCTCTATATGTTGCCAACTTGTACTTCCCAAGCGCTTAGTACAGTGCTCTGCACACAGTAAGCGCTCAATAAATATGATTGATTGATTTGCCTAAGGTCACACAGCGGACAAATGGCGGAGCTGGGTTAGAACGCAGACCCTTCTGACTCTCAGGCTCGAGCTCTATCCAGTAAACCATGCTGCTTCTCTGTGGATAGAGATTTTGTCTATGTGATGTAATAATAATAATAATAATGATGACATTTGTTAAGTGCTTACTATGTGAGAAGCACTGTTCTAAGCTCTGGGGGAGGATGCAAAGTGATCAGGTTGTGCCACGTGGGGCTCACAGTTTTAATCCCCATTTTACAGAAGAGGTAACTGAGGCTCAGAGAAGTGAAGTGACTTGCCCAAAGTCACACAGCTGACAAGTGGCAGAGCCGGGATTAGAACCCATGACCTCTGGCTCTGAAGCCCAGGCTCTTTCCACTGAGCCACGCTGCTTCTCTTAACTTTCCTGAGCACTTAGGACAGTACTCTACTTACAATAAGCACTTAATGAGTGCTACTGATTAATTAATTGATTGGTGATGGATATCTGCTCAGGCAGCTGTTTTTCGCAAATCTCTCTGTAGCAGATTCACAGACTCTAACCCACCACAATCTCTATTTTCTGCTCCTTGCTTCGTGATTGTTCCTGTGATTTTCAATTTTTGAGTCTTCTTCTTGCCCGACACCCACTTAGAGTTACCTGGGCTCTAACATGTTTATTTAACATTTGCTTTTGAAGTACATCTCTCCCAGGGATGCACGCTGAAGATGAGGTTGCTTGGCAACCAAGAGAGGCCATGGTGGATTGCTCGATGAATTATGGAGCCCTGATGAAGTCAAGGCTTGGGATGGAGGAATTATCCAATAAAGCCAGATTTTGACTTCCCTTCGGAACGGTTTGGAAAACAGTGAAAACCTTGGATTCGACAAATTTGAACTGAAGAATTAGACTGTGAGTCCCATGTGGGACAGGGACTGTGTCCAAGCTGATTATCTTATATCCACCACAGTGCTTAATACTGTGCTTGGCGTCTAGTAAGTACTCACCAAATGCCATTATTGCACCAGGAATCAGAGCAAGATGGGACTTTACAGATTGTGTGATGTTGGGCAAGTCACTTAACTTCTCGGAGCCTCAGTTACCTCATCTGTAAAATGGGGGGGATGACTGTGAGCCTCACGCGGGACAACCTGATCACCTTGTATCCCCCCCCCACAGTGCTTAGAACAGTGCTTTGCACATAGTAAGTGCTTAACAAATGCCATTATTATTATTATTATTATTATTATTATTATTATTATTATTATATTCTTCCTATCTAAAGACTGTCTGTCTTCCCTAGTTCCAAGCCCTCCTAAGAGCACAACTCTTTTATGAATCCTTCCCTGATTTAAGTCTTGATTTTCCCTACTCCCTCTTCTTTCTGTATCACCCTTGCCCTTCCTTGGATCTATATTCCTTAAGCCTTTGATATTCACCCCACCCTCAGCCCCACATCCATCTGCCCATATTCATTCATTCATTCAATCATATTTATTGAGTGCTTACTGTATGCAGAGCACTGTACTAAGTGCTTGGGAAGTACAAGTTGGCAACATATAGAGATGGTCCCTATCCAACAGTGGGCTCACAGTCTAGAAGGGGGAAGACAGAGAACAAAACAAAACATATTAACAAAATAAAATAGAGTAAATATGTACAAATAAAATAAATAAATAGAGTAATAAATACATACAAACATATATACATATATACAGGTGCTGTGGGGAGGGGAAGGAGGTAAGGCTGGGGGGATGGAGAGGGGAGGAGGGGGAGAGGAAGGAGGGGGCTCAGTCTGGGAAGGCCTCCTGGAGGAGGTGAGCTCTCAGTAGGGCCTTGAAAGGAGGAAGAGAGCTAGCTTGGCGGATGTGCGGAGGGAGGGCATATGACCTTGGTCAAGGCAACTTCTCTGTGCTTCAGTTTCTTCATATGTAAAGTGGGGATAAAATACCGGTTCTCCCTTCAATTTGGACTGTGATCCCCATTTCAGTCAGTCAGTCAGTCATATTTTTTGAGAGTTTACTGTGTGCAGAACACTATACTGAGCTCTTGGGAGAGTATAATATAATAAACGGACATTCTCTGTGCACAATGAGCTTAGAGTCTAGAGGAGGAGACAGACATTAATAGAAATAAATTACAGACATGCACACAAATGCTGTGAGGCTGGGAATGGGGATGAATAAAGGGAGCAAGTCAGGGCAATGCAGAAGGGAGTGGGGGAATTGGAAAGGAGAGCTTAGGGAAGGCCTCTTGGAGGTGGTAGAGTGATTGTCTCCCTTCTCAGGGTCGCACCTGGAGAGTTTCCAGTCCTCTATCAGTCTTGTCTATGGGTGGGAGAGTCAAGCAGAGGTCTACCCATTCCATTTCTAGCTCGGGCAGTGGCTAGGGAGTGGCAGGCAATCAGCTACAAGTCGAAACTCACCTCCTACTGTCAGAGGGTGGGAGGCAGAGGAGGAGCCGGCCAAAGAGATTGAGAGGTAGGAGAACTAAGAAAGGACAGTAGCAGTGAATCCAAGGTTGGATAAAATTTAAGGAGAAGGGGGTGGTCTATCTACAGTGTCAAAGGTGGCTGAGAGGGCTAAAAGGATTAGGATGGAGTAGAGGCTGTCAGATTTGGTGAGAAAAAGGTCACTGGTTACCTTAAATCAATCAATCGTATTTATTGAGCACTTACTGTGTGCAGAGCACTGTACTAAGCGCTTGGGAAGTACAAGTTGGCAACATATAGATACGGTCCCTACCCAACAGTGGGCTCACAGTCTAGAAAAGGCTCACAGTCTACCTTAAAGAGGGCTGTTTCTGTGGAGTGAAGCAGGGGAGCCAGATTGGAGGGGTCTAGGAGAGAACTGGAGCATAAGAAGTGGAGACAGAAAAGGCAAACAATCTCTCACAAAGTTTGGAGAGAAATGGTAGGAGGAGATGGAGCAATAACTGGAAGGAGCTGTGGGGTTAAGGGAGGAGCTTTCTAGGATAGGGGACACAAGCAAGTTTGAAAGCAGCGGGGAAGAAACAGAAATTGAAAAGTTGAAGACGGCAGTCAAGGAAGGAACGAGGGGCGAGTGCTCCAAAAAGGTCTGAAGGGATGGGTCAGAAGCACAGTTCAATTCAATTCAATTCAATCGTATTTATTGAGCACTTACTGTGTGCAGAGCACTGTACTAAGTTGGAAGGGGTAGATTT
The DNA here is from genome assembly GCF_015852505.1 of Tachyglossus aculeatus. Taxonomy (NCBI): domain Eukaryota; kingdom Metazoa; phylum Chordata; class Mammalia; order Monotremata; family Tachyglossidae; genus Tachyglossus; species Tachyglossus aculeatus. The sequence goes on from NC_052070.1 coordinate 11,115,748, forward strand.
AGGAAGAAGGTGAGAAATTTTATCTTGAGTTACTGCAGGAGACACAGGGAAAGCCGAAGAGGGGTTGGATAGGAGCAGGGGAGATTTTAGGGAAATCATGCCTGATGTTTTCCATTTTGTTGATAAATTATATGATCAGATCAATAGGGGGAAGAGATGGTGGTGGTGGGGAGACAGGAGGTTTGAGAAGGGAGTGAAATGTCTGGAACAGCTGATGAGGGCAGTGGGTAAGGGAGTGAATTTAATACAATGCTCTGCACGCAGTAAGTGGTTAATAAATCTGATTGGATGATAACAAATATGATTGAATTTAATAAATTAATAAGGAGTACTTTGACCAGTTCTCCCCTTTTGGGACAGGGACTTTTTCCGATCTGATTGTTATATATCTAGCCCGGTGCTTAGCACAATACGAGCCTAACAAATACCACAAAAATTATTACTAAGAAACGGCATAGGATAGTGGAAAGAGCCCAGGCCTGGGAGACAGAGGATGTGGGTTCTAATTCCAGCTCTGCCTCATGTCTACTGTGTGATCTCGGGCAAGTCACTGAACTTCTCTGTGCCTCCGTTACCTCATCTGTAAAATGGGGATTGAGAGTGAGAGCCCCATGTGGGAAAGGGACTGTATCTGACCTGATTACTTTGTATCTACCCAAGTACTTAAAGCAGTGCTTGGCTTTTAGTGAGCGCTTAAGAAATGCCACTATTATTATTATTATTATTATTACTTCCTCTTTTTCCTTCTTTGGCAGACTGGCTTAATGGAAAGATCAATAGCCCGGGAATAGCAGATTTGGGTTTCAATCCAGCTTACCATGTGCCTGCTATGTGGGCAAGTCACTTATCAATCAATCAATCAATCGTATTCATTGAGCATTTACTATGTTCAAAGCGCTGTACTAAGCATTCGGAAGAGTATAGTACAACAGAATTAGCTGCCACATTCCCTGCCCATAATGAGCTTACTTTTCTTCTCTCTGCCCGAGTTTACTCAGCCTTAAAATGGGGATTAATCAAACAATCATGTTTATTGAGTCCAGTATGACAGTTGGTAGACAGGTTCCCTATCCACAACAAGCTTAGGGTCTATGGGGGGTGCAGATATTAATATAAATAAATGAATTACAGCAATTCCAGGAGAAGACAGGAGTGAGAGAAGATTAACCACCTGTTCTCCTTCCCACATAGACTGTGAATACCATGTGGGACTGAATCCGATCATGTTGTCGTGCTTAGTAAAGGCTTTGGTACATTGAAAGTGCATAGCAAATACCATCATTATTGTATTTATTTCCCATTACAACTCTACTGTCTTTCCCACCCTTATTTCCTGACAGAAGAATCTCCATCTAGCACATTTATCAAAATTCCCCGGAGGTAAAATGATGGTGAAGGGAGAAGAAATGATTAAGAAAATCTAATAAGCTACCCTTCTGGCTTCACTCTTGGCTAGATGAGAAGAAGAGTGGATAGGAAGAAGTTGTTTATGGAATTACTAAAATCTTGAAGTTGCCAGTATTTTCCTACAAAGCATCCTTCAATCAATCTATACATATGTAGATTAATTAATTAATCATATCGGGAAACATTATAACAGTGCGGACAGTAGCTGGAACAATTTGATTGGATACCATTCCCCGCTTTCTAGACTGTGAGCCTGCTGTTGGGTAGGGACTGTCTCTATATGTTGCCAACTTGTACTTCCTAAGCGCTTAGTACAGTGCTCTGCACACAGTAAGAGCTCAATAAATACGATTGATTGATTGATTGATTGATTGATTGCTTTAAGAATGTCACAAGTTTGGTCTAATTTTTGATTCAGTACAAGAGTCTACAATCTTTAGACTGTAGACTTTTAGTCTTTTAGTCTTTTGGACTACAGTCTTGCCCTCGGTGTTGGAAATTAGGGGACTATTAGGTTGAGGGGAAACGAGTCAGCAAGTCTATTGGGGGAGAGGAGGCTATATCCTTGTGACTATTTCTTGTTGGTGCAGGAAGGGTATGGAATGCATATGTTATATTGTTGCGTTGCATTCTTGCAAGCGCTTAGTGCAGTGCTCTGCACACAGTAAGTGCTCAATAAATACGATTGATTGATTGGAAAGGGCACGGTTGTCTATTTAAGCAGCGTGGTCTAGTGGCAAGAGTCAGAGGATGTGGGTTCTAATCTCAGCTCTTCCACATGTCTACTGTGTGACCTTGGTCAAGTCACTTCACTTCTCTGGGCATCTGTGGTTTCAACTGCAAAATGGGGATTAAGAAAGTAAGCCCCACGTGGGACAGGGACTGTTTCCAGCCTGATTAACTTGTATCTACCACAGCGCTTAGATGAGTGCTTGGGACATAAGTAAGGGCTTAACAAGTACCATTATTATGATCATTATTATTATTATTATCATAATTTTACAACTGTTCCCTCTGAGGTGTTTTGTTTCTAGGCCTGTTTGCATTTGTCCTAACCACCTGGTTTAAGTGAACAAGAGTCAGTCTGGTGCCTAGAGGTCCTAGGAGTGGTTGAATACCAAGAGATGGAATATAATGAGCCTTTAGGCCTGGGCTCCATTTTGTTTGGCCATGCCATCATTTCCCAGAAGCATGCCTATCACGTATCCTCCTCTCTCCTTTATTTCTCCTATCAGCAAGTTTGCTTTGTTAAGGAATTGAGACAGGAAGTAGCCAGGTCAGGATTCCTAACCTGCTTATCAGTACTGTTTGCTAACCAGATCGTTGTAAGGAAGAGAACCAGGCAGGGCCTAATAATTATCCTGAGTCAAATTTACTGCTGTTGGTATTAAGGCATATACAATGCTTTGTGCTCTTCGGATCACATGTGAAGCTAAGATGCTGTAACCAACTATAGATAAAGAAACTCTGTATTGTTCATTCACTCAGTGGTATTTATTGAGCGCTTACTGTATGCAGAGCACTGTACTAAGTGCTTGGGAGGTTACACTATAACAATAAGCAGACACATTTCCTGCTCACAGCAATCTTACAATCTATTGAGCAGGCCTTCACTAGGAGGGGAAACTTGCCCCATGAACCACCACTTCCTATTAGTGCTAGGTTAAATCACTTGAGATTTAACTCACCTCATCTGCAAAATGGGGATTCAATACCTGCTCTCCCTCCTTCTTGAACTGTGAGCCCCAGGTCGGATCTGATCATTTTGTTTCTATTCCAGCACTTAGTAGAGTGCTTGGCACTTCATTCAGTAGTATTTATTGAGCATTTGCTGTATGCAGGGCACTGTACTAAGCACTTGGGAGACTACATTACAGCAATAAACAGTCCCATTCCCTGCCCACAGTGGGCTTACACTCTAGAGTGGGGAGATAGACATTAATAAAATTATAGACATGTATAACTATATATGGGCTGGTAGCGGGGAAAAGCAAAGGGAATGTCAGGGTGATGCAGAAGGGAGTGGGAGATGAGGAGAAATGGAGCTTAGCCTGGGAAGACCTCTTGGAGGGGGTGGGCCTTCAATAATCAATCAATCAATCAATCAATCAATCAATCATATTTATTGAGCGCTTACTGTGTGCAAAGCACTGTACTAAGCGCTTGGGAAGTACAAGTTGGCAACATATAGAGACAGTCCCTACCCAACAGTGGGCTCACAGTCTAGAAGGGGGAGACAGAGAACAAAACCAAACATATTAACAAAATAAAATAGAATAGATATGTACAAGTAAAATAAATAAATAAATAGAGTAATAAGTAAAATAAATAAAAGGCTTTAAAGGGAACACATACTGCAATTATCATTGTTATTATTATTATTTATTGGTCCCAGAATGGTGCTCACTGATGAACAGGTCACCTGAATCAGCTATAAATCAGTTCTCAAAACTCTAGAAAAAGACCCTGCTAGATGGTAAGCTCTTTGAGAGCGGGTATCAAGTCTACTGCTGGGATCAGAAAAGCAGCCCATGAAGCAGGATGGCCTAGAGGAAAGAGTCTGGGCCTGGGTGTCAGAAGGTCGAGGGTTCTAATCCCAGCTCTGCCACTTGTCTGCTGTGTGACCTCGGGCAAGTCATTTCACTTCTCGGGGCCCTAGTTCCCTCATCTGTAAAATGGGGATTTAGAATTGCAAGCCTTATGTGGAACAGGGACTGTGTCCAGCATTATTACAGTCATCATCATCATCATCATAAATCATATTTATTGAGCGCTTACTGTGTGCAGAGCACTGTACTAAGCGCTTGGGAAGTACAAGTTGGCAATATATAGAGACAGTCCCTACCCAACAGTGGGCTCACAGTCTAAAAGGGGGAGACAGAGAACAAAACCAAACATACTAACAAAATAAAATAAATAGAATAGATATGTACAAGTAAAATAAATAAATAAATAAATAGAGTAACAAATATGTACAAACATATATACATATATACAGGTGCTGTGGGGAAGGGAAGGAGGTAAGATGGGGGCGGATGGAGAGGGGGTGAGGGGGAGAGGAAGGAAGGGGCTCAGTCTGGGAAGGCCTCCTAGAGGAGGTGAGCTCTCATTAGGGCCTTGAAGGGAGGAAGAGAGCTAGCTTGGCGGATGGGCAGAGGGATTGGGGGCATTCCAGGCCCGGGGGATGACGTGGGCTGGGGGTCGATGGCGGGACAGGCGAGAACGAGGTACGGTGAGGAGATTAGCAGCGGAGGAGCGGAGGGTGCCGGGTGGGCTGTAGAAGGAGAGAAGGGAGGTGAGGTAGGAGGGGGCGAGGGGATGGACAGCCTTGAAGCCCAGGGTGAGGAGTTTCTGCCTGATGCGCAGATTGATTGGTAGCCACTGGAGATTTTTGAAGAGGGGAGTGACATGCCCAGAGCGTTTCTGGACAAAGACAATCCGGGCAGCGGCATGAAGTATGGATTGAAGTGTGGAGAGACACGAGGATGGGAGATCAGAGAGAAGGCTGATGCAGTAGTCCAGACGGGATAGGATGAGAGCTTGAACGAGAAGGGTAGCGGTGTGGATGGAGAGGAAAGGGCGGATCTTGGCAATGTTGCAGAGCTGAGACCGGCAGGTTTTGGTGACGGCTTGGATGTGAGGGGTGAACGAGAGAGCGGAGTCGAGGATGACACCAAGGTTGCAGTCTTGTGAGACGGGAAGGATGGTAGTGCCGTCAACAGAGATGGGAAAGTCAGGGAGAGGGCAGGGTTTGGGAGGGAAGACAAGGAGTTCAGTCCTGGACATGTTGAGTTTTAGATGGCGGGCAGACATCCAGATGGAGATGTCCTGAAGGCAGAAGGAGATGTGAGCCTGGAGAGAGGGGGAGAGAGCAGGGGCAGAGATGTAGATCTGGGTGTCATCAGCGTAGAGATGATAGTTGAAGCCGTGGGAGCGAATGAGGTCACCAAGGGTGTGCGTGTAGATCCAGAACAGAAGGGGACCAAGCACTGAACCTTGGGGAACCCCCACAGTAATGGGATGGGAGGGGGAGGAGGAGCCTGCAAAAGAGACTGAGAATGAGCAACCGGAGTGATAAGAGGAGAACCAGGAGAGGACGGAGTCTGTGAAGCCAAGGTCAGATAGCGTGTTGAGAAGAAGGGGGTGGTCCACAGGGTCGAAGGCAGCTGAGAGGTCGAGGAGGATTAGGATAGAGAATGAGCCGTTGGATTTGGCAAGCAGGAGGACATTGGTGACCTTTCAGAGGGCAGTTTCCGTGGAATGTAGGGGACGGAAGCCAGGCTGGAGGGGGTCGAGGAGAGTGTTGTTGTTGAGAAATTCGAGGCAGCGCATGTAGACAACTCATTCAAGGAGTTTGGAAAGGAATGGTAGGAGGGATATGGGGCGATAACTAGAAGGTGAGGTGGGGTCAAGAGAGGGTTTTTTTTAGGATGGGAGAGACATGGGCATGTTTGAAGGCAGAGGGGAAGGAACCAGTGGAGAGTGAGCGGTTGAAGATGGAAGTTAAGGAGGGGAGAAGGGATGGAGCGAGAGATTTCATGAGATGAGAGGGAATGGGGTCAGAAGCACAGGTGGCCGGAGTAGCACTTGAGAGCAGGGAGGAGAGCTCCTCTGAGGATACTGCTGGGAAGGATGGGAGAGTAGCAGACAGTGTTGAGAGCCGGGGGGTTGGAGAAAGGGGGGAAGAGACTTTGGGGAGGTCGGACCTGATGGATTTAATTTTGTCAATGAAGTAGGAGGCCAATTCGTTGGGGGTGAGGGAAGGAGGACGGGGAAGAACCGGGGGCCTGAGAAGGGAGTTGAATGTACAGAAGAGCTGGCGGGGGCGATGGGCATGGGTGTCAATAAGGGAGGAGAAATAGTTTTGTCTGGCAGAGGAGAGGGCTGAGTTAAGGCAGGAAAAGATAAACTTGTAGTGAACGAGGTTGGCATGGTGTTTAGACTTTCGCCAGCAGCGTTCGGCAGCTTGAGCATAAGAGCGAAGGAGGCGGACAGGGGCTGTGATCCAGGGCTGTGGGTTAGTGGTACGAGAGCGGCGAAGGGAAAGGGGAGCGAGTGAGTCTAGCTGAGTAGAAAGGGTAGAGTTAAGAGCAGTAATCTGATCATCAAGACCGTATAGAGAGGAGAGGGCGGCGAGGTGGGGTGTGAGGCACTCTGAAAGATGGATGGGGTCAAGAGAGAGGAGATCTCTGTGAGGGAGTAATATGGATTTACAGGGGAAAGGAGTGTGAGTGAGGATGCAGGTGAGAAGATTAGGATCAGAGAGAGGGATTTCAGAGTTGGTGATGGTGGACACAGTGCAGCGATAGGAGATGATGAGGTATTTTATTTTTTTAATATATTTGGTTTTGTTCTCTGTCTCCCCCTTCTAGACTGTGAGCCCACTGTTGGGTAGGGACTGTCTCTATATGTTGCCAACTTGTACTTCCCAAGCACTTTCGTACAGTGCTCTGCACACAGTAAGTGCTCAATAAATACGATTGATTGATTGATTGATTGATCTACCCCAGTGCTTAGTACAGTGCCTGGCACATCGAAAGTACTAAACAAGTACGATTAAAACAAATGAACAAACAGAAAAACAACAAAGAAAAGAATGGAACAATGTCTACAGAGCTATCAGAATTTCTGTCATGAGGCATTTTCATCGAACCTGCATTGTATCCACCAGCTGGTTGGGAAAATTCCATGGGGAGATTTTTAACTTGGATTTCTAAGAGCTTTCAGCTTTTGCCCTGGTTGCTTTTCCTAGAGTACTCAGTGACCATTTCCAGGAAGTCTCCTGTTCCCTAAAGATACAAGACTGTGAGAGGTGACAGCAGAAACTGCTTGATGGGACATTTAATGCAGAAACCTGGCCATCTTCCTCAACTTCCTTTCTTGAATGACTCTGGGAGCTGTTCCATTAAGGAGATTAATCCCAAGTCTCTATGTGGCGCCATGTAGAGTTCGCTTATGTGCTCCTCTGGAAAGTCTCCGATGCCTAGTTAGAAAGACTTAGTTGAGCCTGCTAAAATCTGCCCTTTCCTCTCCATCCAAACTGCTACCACGTTAATCCATTCACTTATCCTATTATTATTATTATTATCATTAAGTGCCATTGAGTCATTTTCAATTCATAGCGACTCCTTGGATATACTTTCTCCAGAATGTCCTGTCTTCTTCCATAATCTGCAAACTTTCTAGGAGTTCTTCCATTCTCTTTGTTATGGTGTGTATCCATCTAGCTGCTGGTCTGCCTTTTCCTTGATTTCCCTGTACTTTTCTTAGTATTAGTGTCTTCTCCAGAGAATTGGTCCTCCTGATTATGTGTCCAAAATATACTAATTTAAGTGGAGTTACTTGGTCTTCCAAGGATCATTTTGGCTTAATTTGCTCTAAAATCCATTTATTTGTTTTTCGGGCAGTCCATGGTATTCCCAAAAGCCTTCTCCAGCACCACATTTCAAAAGAATCGACGTTCTTTCTATCCTGTATTTTCACTGTCCAGCTTTCAGGTCCATATGTTGTCACTGGAAACACAATAGAATTGACAAAATCCAATCGCTTATCCTATACCACTTTGATTATTGTATCAACCTCCTTGCTGATCTCCTTGCCTCGCGTCTCTCCCTACTCCACTCTGTAGGGTCATTCATCCATTCATTCAATCATATTTCTTGAGTACTAACTGTGTGCAGAGCACTGTTCTAAGCGCTTGGGAAAGTAGAATATAATAACAAACAGTGACCCCTGCCCAAAATGAGTTTACAGTCAAGGGAGCGGGAGACAAACATCAATACAAATAAATAAAATGACAGTTATGTACATAAGTGGTATGGGGCTGGGATGAGCTAAGAGCAAAGGGAGCAAGTCAGGGCAACAGACAGGAGTGGGAGACGAGGAAAAGTGGGTCTTAGTCTGGGAAGGTTTCTTGGAGGAGATGGGCCTTCAATAAGGCTTTGAAGTGGGGGGAGAGTAATTGTCTGTCAGATTAGAGGAGCGAGGGCATTCCAGGCCAGAGGGAGGATGTGTATTAGGGGTCTGCTGAGGTACAGTCGAGACCGAGGCACAGTTAGAAGGTTAGCACAAGAGGAAGGAAGTGTGCAGTCTGGGTCGTAGAAGGAAAGAAATGAGATGAGGTAGGAGGGGGCAAGGTGATGGACTGCTTTAAAGCCAATGGTAAGGAGTTTCTGTTTGATATAGAAGTGGATGGGCAACCACTGGAGTGATTTTTAGAAGCGGCAAGACGTGTCCCGAATGTTTTTGTAGAAAAATGATACAGGCAGCAGAGTGAACTATGGACTGGAGTGGGAATAGACAGGGGGCTGGGAGATCAGCAAGGAAGCTGATGCAGTAATCCAGGCAGGATAGGATGAGTGACTGTATTTATGTGGTAGCACTTTGGATGGAGAGGAAAAAGCAGATTTTTAGCCATGTTGTGAAGTTGAGACTAACAAGATTTGGTGACAGAGAGGAGAGAGGAGAGAGGAGTCAAGAATAATGCCAAGGTTACAGAAAGGAAGGTGTCACCATCTACAGTGATGGGAAAGTCATGGGGAGGATAGGGTTTGGGTGGGAAGATAAGAAGCTTTGTTTTGGAAATGCTAAGCTTGAGGTGATGGGAGAACATTGAAGTAGAGAGATAGGCAGGAGGAGATGTGAGACTGGAGAGAGGGAGAGATATCAGGGCTGGAGATTAAGTTTTGGGAATCATCCACATAGAGGTTGTAGTTGAAGCCATGGGAATGAATGAGTTCTCCAAGGGAATGGGTGTAGATGGAGAATAGAACTGAATAGAACTGAACCTTGAGGGTCCCCCATAGTTAGCGGGTGGGAGGCAGAGGAGGAGCCTGTGAAGAAGACTGAGAATGAATGGCCGGAGAGATAATAGGAAAACCAGGAGAGGACAGAGTCAGTGAAGCTGAGGTTAGGTAACGTTTCCAGGAGAAGGGGGTGATCCAGAGTGTCAAAGGCAGCTGAGAGGCCGAGGAGGATGCTCCATGGATCATTTTTCTACAAAAACGTTCAGACCATGTTACCCCTCTCCTCAAGAATCTCCGGTGGTTGCCCATCCACCTCTGCATCCAACAGAAATGCCTCACCATTGGATTTAAAGTGCTCAATCCTCTTTCCCCCTTCTACCTCACCTCTCTACTCTCCAATACAGCCCAGCCCACACACTTCACTCCTCTACTGCCAACCTTCTCACTGTACCTCTATCTCATCTATCTCACAGCCGAACTCTTGCCCACATCCTGCCTCCAACCTGTAACACCCTCCCTCCTCAATTCTGACAGGCAATTATTCTCCCCTGCTTCAAAGCCTTATCGAAGGCACATCACCTCCAAGAGGCCTTCCCTGACTAATCCCTCATTTTCTGTTCACCGACTCCTTTCTGGGTCAACCTGTTTACTTCCCTTTAGTCATCTGCCTCTCCTAGCCTCACAGCACTTAAGTCCATATCTGTAACTATTTATTTCTATTAATGTCTCTCTCCACCTCTAGACTGTAAGCTAAATGTGGGCAGAGAATATATATATGGGTTATGTTGTTGTATCGTACTCTCCCAAGCACTTAGTACAGTTGTCTGCACACAGTAAGTGCTAGATAAATATGATCGACTGATTGACTGACTACTTGAAGCAATTGTCCTTCCCCAAATTGTTTCTCCTCTGTGTTGAACCAAGTTTGCTTCAGTCTAAGCTGATCTTCAACAGTGTCTCAGATCATGGATAGAATAGAAATCCTGCAGATAACTGAAAGACACATTGAGCTTTCTCAGAGTTATATCTTTGTGTTTCTTCCTCTACAGCAAGTTGGTCCATAGAATTCAGTACCACCTTACTTTCTGTGCCTCAATAATAACTACAATGCTAATAATAAAAATAATAATAATTGTTATTTACTCATAGCATTGTCTGTCTCCCCATCTAGACAGTGTGGGCATTATGGGCAAGGGATGTGTCTGCCAACTCTGTTATGGTGTATTTTCCCAAGTGCTTAGTAGTATGCTCTGCACATAACAAGTGCTCAATACCATTGATTAGTTGATTAATGATGGTAATGGTATTTGTTCATTCATTCATTCGTATTTATTGAGCGCTTACTGTATGCAGAGCACTGTACGAAGCGCTTGGGAAGTACAAGTTGGCAATAGATAGAGACGGTCCCTACCCAACAGCGGGCTAAAGTGCTTGCTATGTGCCAAGCACTATAATGATAATAATCACTGTGGTATTTGTTAAACAGCTACTAGGTGCCAGGCACTAGCATATGTTGGGGTGAAAACAAGTAAATCGGGTTGGGCACAGTCCCTGTCCCACATGGGGCTCGCAGTCTCAATCCCCATTTTACAGACTGGTAATTAATAATAACAATAATAATAATGATGGTATTTGTTAAGCACTTACTATGTGCAAGGCACTGTTCTAAGCACTGGGGAGGTTACAAGGTGATCAGGTTGTCCCATGGGGGGCTCACAGTTTTAATCCCCATCTTACAGATGAGGTAAATGAGCCACAGAGAAGTTAAGTGACTTGCCCAAAGTCACACAGCTGAAAGTTGGCAGAGCTGGGATGTGACCTCTGACTCCAAAGCCCATGCTCTTTCCACTGAGCCACACTGCTTCCCCCTGCACGTTGTTGTACTAAGCACTGGGGTAGATATAAGATGACTGGGCCACATCGACACAAAATAAGTGCTTAACAAATACAATAATTATTATTATTAATGGGTACAAATCCAAGTGTGAGGAAGATGTAAAAGGGAGAGAGAATATTGGAAATGAAGGCTTAATTGGGGAAGGCCTCTTGGAGGAGATGCAATTTAAATAAAGGCTTTGAAGTTGGGGGGAGAGTAATGGTCTCTCAAATACAAAGTGGGAGGGAGTTCCAAGACAGGAGGAGGATGTGAGAAAGAGGTTGGCACAGCCAACATGACATAATCAGAAGGCCTTGGGTATTAATCCAAGCTCTGCCACTTGTCTGCTCTGCGACCTTGGGCAATTCACTTCATTTCTTTGGGCCTTAGTTACCTCATATGTAAAATGGGGATCAAGACTATGAGCCCTGTGTGGGATAGGAACTGTGTCCTACCTGATTTGCCTGTCATCCCAGTGCTTAATACAGTGCCTACTTAATTAATACACTTAATACAAGGCCCTACTGAGAGCTCATCTCCTCCAGGAGGCCTTCCCAGACTGAGCCCCTTCCTTCCTCTCCCCCTCATACCCCTCTCCATGCCCCACATCTTACCTCCTTCCCTTCCCCACAGCACCTGTATATATGTATATATGTTTGTACATATTTATTACTCTATTTATTTATTTATTTTACTTGTACCTATCTATTCCATTTATTTTATTTTGTTAGTATGTTTGGTTTTGTTCTCTGTCTCCCCCTTCTAGACTGTGAGCCCACTGTTGGGTAGGGACTGTCTCTATATGTTGCCAACTTGTACTTCCCAAGCGCTTAGTTCAGTGCTCTGCACACAGTAAGCGCTCAATAAATACGATTGATTGATTGATTGATTGTCTGAGAAGCAGTGTGGCTTAGTGGAAAGAGCATGGGTTTTGGGAGTCAGAGGACATGAGTTCTAATCCTGGCTGTGCTACCTGCCTGGTGTGTGACCTTGGGCAAGTCACTTAACTTCTCTGTGCCTCAGCTACCTCATCTGTAAAATGGAGATTAAGACCGTGAGCTCCACGGGGGCCAACCCCCAGCACTGAGAACAGTGCTTGGCGCATAGTAAGTAGTTAACAAATACCATAATCATTATAGTAAGTGCTTAACAAATACCAGAATTGTTATTCACAGATGCCACTGAAGTTGAACACTGCTGTTTGCCCAGAGAACCCACTTCTCCCCTCCTCTGTTACCTTAGTTAGCCAGGCTTGGATCCCAGGTCCAACATACTAGGAAATGGCAGGCCTTCTGCTTCTCGGGAATCAATCAATCAATCAATCAATCAATCAATCAATCGTATTTATTGAGCGCTTACTGTGTGCAGAGCACTGTACTAGGCGCTTGGGAAGTACAAGTTGGCAACATGTAGAGACAGTCCCTACCCAACAGTGGGCTCACAGTCTAAAAGGGGAGCTCACAGTCTAGAAGGGGGATCCTGTCTGAGCTTCAGAGAAGCAGCGTGGCTAGAGAAGCAGCGTGGCTCAGTGGAAAGAGCCCGGGCTTGGGAGTCACAGGTCGTGGGTTCAAATTCTGGCTCCGCCAATTGTCAGCTGTGTGACTTTGGGCAAGTCACTTAACTTCTCTGGGCCTCAGTTACCTCATGTGTAAAATGGGGATTAAGACTGTGAGCCCCAAGTGGGGCAGCCTGATCACCTTGTATCCTCCCCAGCGCTTAGAACAGTACTTTGCACATAGTAAGGGCTTAACAAATGCCATCATTATTATTATTATTATTCTCAGCCTCTCAGCCCCTCAGCTCCTCTACTCCAAGCCTCTGGCAAGGACCGGTGGTGCTGTCCTGTGCTTTCGCCCACCCCTTCTCTCTCTGTCAGCTCTCCTCATCTCCTTTTTCCTTAATGAAAGCCAGGCAGCGGGCCTACTGAGAAAGGCAATATGTTCGGGAATATCGTATTCCAAGTTCCCCATTAAACCAAGGGAAACACCAAAGAGGGTGACAGGAAAATATTTTCAAGTAATCTTCAAGTCTAAAGTAGAGAAATCCACAAGAAATATTGCATTTTCAGGGACTGTTTCTGTGACTCCCCTAGCACGATGATAATTGTGTTTTTTGTTAAAAGCTATGTGGCAGACACTATCTTAAATAGCAGGGTACATATGTGATAATCATAATAATAATAATTGTGGTATTTATTACGCGCTTACTATGAACCAGGCACTGAACTAAGTGCTGGTGTGGTTACAGCAAATTGGGTTAGACTCAGACCCTGTTCCATGTGGGGCTCACAGTCTCAACCCCCATTTTATAGATGAGGTAACTGAGGCACAGAGAAGTAAAGTGACTTGTCCAAGGTCACACAGCAGACAAGTGGCAGAGCCGGGATTAAAACCCGTGACCTTCCAATTCCCCAGGCCCATGCTCTATCCACTATGCCATTCAAAGTCCATGTCTCTCATGTGGCTCACAGTCGATGTAGGAAGATGAGCAGTTGTTGAGAAGCAGAGTGGTTCAATGGAAAGAGCATGGGCTGCAGAGTCAGAGGTCATGGGTTCAAATCCGACTCCTCCAATTAGCTGTGTGACTTTGGGCAAGTCACTTCACTTCTCTGTGCCTTCATCTGTAAAATGGGGATTAAAACTATGAGCCCCCCGTAGGACAACCTGATCACCTTGTAACCTCCCCAGTACTTAGAACAGTGCATTGCACATAGTAAGCACTTAATAAATGCCATCACTATTATTATTATTGAACCCCCATTGAGATCATGAGGGAACTGAGACACAGAGAAGCAAAATGATCTACTTAAAGTCACACAGCAGGTATATAGTGGAGGCAGGATTGGAACCCAGATCCTCCGACTCCCAGACGTGGATTCTTTCCACTAGGCCACACCGCCTCTTCCTGGGCAGGCTCTTTTCTGATATCCAAATAGGGCAGCAGGCTCATAGAGAGCTACTGTCTCTGCTTGCCTACCACTGGCAATTAAACCAGTGGACTTTAGTTTTGACTTCTGCCCTCTCTCTTCCCTGCCGTCAACTAAGGAGCTGCTCTGTGCTTTTCATTAAAAAAATAAAGCCCCACTTACTGACATTCAGTAATTGTCGATGACCTATGCTGTGGAGTGGGTCGCTGGAAACTCCCCCCATTTCAAATATCGCTGGGCTAATGATTCCCCACCAGACACCAAGCAACGGGGGACAGGCCCAAGGAAGGGAAAGGGTAAATGGATGTTTCATAAAGGCAACAGAATCCATCCCCCATCGTTTTTCTGTTTGTTTACTCAGGGCTTCATTAAATTTGTATACTAATCCAATGACTATTTCGTTAATAGTCCCACCGAGAGAAGATCATTGGTAGAGCATAAAACCGTGATCTATTTCCTCTAATTATTGCTCTGGAGCTGTTACTAATTTGACAGCTCCCGCTGAAACTGGGCTCATTTACTTTGTGTCATTGTTTTGGAGAGGGGAACGTCAGATGAGCATCAGGAAAACTTGTAAAGAAACACGGAAAGCAAACCAGAGTGGGGAATGGGGTGGGGGTTGGGGGGCTTCTGCAAAATCCAAATGAATTAGTCAATCGCTGGTATTTATTGAGCTTTACTAAGCGCTCACTAGTACAGAGCACTGAACCAAGAGCACAGTACAGTAGAGTTGGTAGATATTCCTGCTCACAAGGAGCTTCTTGTCTAGTGGAAGCTCTAGGCTGTAAGTTCGTTGTGGGCAGGGAATGTGTCAATTATATTGTTGAGAGTGTGACACAACGTACTCCAACCCAGTCCACACACTTCGCTCCTCTAGAGCTAACCTCACTGTACCTCGATGGCATCTATCTCAGGGCCGACCTCTCACCCACAACCTTCCCCGTGGCCTGGAAATGCTCTCTCTCCTCATATCAATCAATCAATCATTCAATCAATCAATCATTCGTATTTATTGAGTGTTTACTGTGTGCAGAGCACTGTACTAAGTGCTTGGGAAGCACAAGTTGGCAACATATAGAGACAGTCCCTACCCAACAGTGGGCTCACAGGCTAAAAGGGGGAGACAGAGAACAAGACCAAACATACTAACAAAATAAAATAAATAGAATAGATATGTACAAGTAAAATGAATAAATAAATAAATAGAGTAATGATTATGTACAAACATATATACATATATATGTATATGTGTACATATATATACGTATATACATATATATATATATACATAAACATATATGCATATATACACATACACACACACACACAGACACACACACACACACACATATATATATATGTATATATATATATATATATACACACACATATATATACATATCCTACAGATAATGACTCTCCCCCAACTTCAAAGCCTTATGGAAGGCCCATCTCCTCCAAGAGGCATTCCCAGACTAAGCCCTCCTTTCTTCTTCTCCCACTCCCTTCTGCATCACCCTGATTCACTCCCTTTATTCATCCCCGGCCCAGTCCCAGCCCCACAGCTCTTATGTAAATATCGGTAATGCATTTATTCATTATAGAGAAGCAGCGTGGCTCAGTAGAAGGAGCCCGGGCTTGGAAGTCAGAGGTCATGGGTTCTAATCCAAGCTCCGACACTTGTCAGCTCTGTGACTTTGGGCAAGTAACTTCACTTCTCTGGGCCTCAGTTCCCTCATCTGTAAAATGGGGATTAAAGACTGTGAACCCCACATGGGACAACCTGATCACCTTGTATCCCCTGCAGCGCTTAGAACAGTGCTCGGCACATAGTAACCACTTAACAAATGCCATAATCATTATTATTCATATTAATGTCTGTCTCCTCTTCTGGAGGAGCCATTCGTTCATTCATTCAATTGTATTTACTGAGTGCTTACTGTGTGCATATCACTGTAATAAGTGTTTGGAAGAGTACAAGAGTTGGGGAAGCAGCGTGGCTCAGTGGAAAGAGCACAGGCTTTGGAGTCAGAGGTCATGGGTTCAAATCCCGGCTCCGCCATTTGTCAGCTGTGTGACTTTGGGCAAGTCACTTAACTACTCTGGACCTCAGTTCCCTCATCTGTAAAATGGGGATTAAGACTGTGAGCCCCACATGGGATAACCTGATTACCTTGTATTTACCCCAGCGCTTAGAACAGTGCTTGGCACATAGTAAGCGCTTAACAAATACCAACGTTTTTTTTTTTTTAATTTTACAGTGTGATGACAAACAGACACATTCCTGCCCACAATGAATTTAGAGTCTAGAGGGGGAGACAGATGTTACTATGAATAAATAAATAAATAAAATATTTATATAGAAACTGAATAAATATAATAAAACTATATGAATACATACATTACATATATATATATACAGATATATACATATGTGCTGTGCAGTTGGGAGGGAGGATGAATAAAGGAACAAGTATGAGTGGCACAGAAGGGAGTGGGAGAAGAGGAGATCATCATCATCATCAATCATATTTATTGAGCGCTTAGTGTGTGCAGAGCACTGTACTAAGCGCTTGGGAAGTATGGGAGCTTAGTCAGGGAAGTGCTCTCCCGAGCACTTAGTAAGCACACAGAATGCGTCCAATAAGTATGATTGACTGATTGATTGATAGCATCCTATAGAATGGAGGATGTCACCTGGAGAGTTTCCAGTCCTCTATCAGTCTCAGCTCCTATTCCTAGCTTGGCCAGTGGCTAGTGAGTAGCAGGCAATCTGCTACAAGACAAAATTCTCCTGTGCTGGGCAGTGGCAGCATGGGAGAGAGTCGAGGGTGGAGACTCAAGTTGACTGCACCTAAGGAGGCAATGGTCAACCACTTCCAGATTTTTCCCAGGAAAACTCTCTGGATCCACTACCAGAACGATTGCAGATGGAGGCGGGGCATTCCGGGAGAGATGTGTCCAAGGAGCCGCTGTGGGTCAGAGACGAATCGACAGCATTAGACAAGACAATGTGGAGTGCAGGGTCTTCCTGGTATGAGGTGATGATGATGATGGTAGTTGTTAAGTGCTTACTATGCACCAAGCACTGTTCTAAGCACTGGGGTAGATAAAAGGCTATCAGGTTGTACCACATGGGGCTCATAGTCTTAGTCCCCGTTTTACAGATAAGGTAACTGAGGCACAGAGAAGTTAAGTGTCTTGCCCAAAGTCACACAGCTGACAAGTGGCAGAACCAGGATTCGAACCCATGGTCTCTGACTCCGGAGCCCGAGCTCTTTCCACTAAATCATGATGCTGATGTTCACCTCCTCCAGGAGGCCTCACCTCCTCCAGGAGGCCTTCCCAGACTGAGCCCCTTCCTTCCCCTTCCTCTTGTCCTCGTCTCCATCCCCCCATCTTACCTCCTTCCCTTTCCCACAGCACCTGTGTATATGTATATATGTTTGTACATATTTATTACTCTATTTATTTTACTTGTACATATCTATTCTATTTATTTTATTTTGTTAGTATGTTTGGTTTTGTTCTCTGTCTCCCCCTTTTAGACTGTGAGCCCACTATTGGGTAGGGACTGTCTCTACATGTTGCCAACTTGTACTTCCCAAGCGCTTAGTACAGTGCTCTGCACACAGTAAGCACTCAATAAATATGATTGATAATGATGCTGATGATGATGTTTTCAGGCATGGTTTTTGCCATTCAGATCGTCTCCGGTTTTTTCCACTCTGGTTTTATTCATTCATTCATTTATTCAATGGAATATATTGAGCACTTACCATGAGCAGAGCACTGTACTAAGTGCTTGGGATAGTACAATATAACAGTAAGCAGACACACTCCCTGCCCACAGTGAGCTTATAGTTTAGAGAGGGGGAGGCAGACATCAATCCAAATAAATGATAGATATGTACATAAGTGCTGTGAGGATGAGAAGCAGCATGGCTCAGTGGAAAGAGCACGGCCTTTGGAGTCAGAGGTCATGTGTTCAAATCCTAGCTCCACCAGTTGTCAGCTGTGTGACTTTGGGCAAGTCACTTAACTTCTCCATGCCTCAGTTATCTCATCTGTAAAATGGGGATTAATAACAATAATAATAGTAATGATGATGGCATTTGTTAAGCACTTACTATGTTCAAAGCACTGTTCTAAGCACTGGGGAGGATAATCCCCATTAAGACTGTGAGCCCCATGTGGGACAACCTGATCACCTTGTAACCACCCCAGGGCTTAGAACAGTACTTTGCACATAGTAAGTGCTTAGTAAATGCCATCATTACTATTATTATTATTATTATTATTATTATTATTATTATTATTATGAGGAGGAGGAGGATGAGGAGGAGGAGGAGGGGGTGAACAAAGAGAGCAAGTCAGGGTGACACAATATGGAGTGGGAGAAGAAGAATAGTGAGGATTAGTCTGGGAAGGCCTCTTGGAGGAGATGGACCTTCAATAAGGCTTTAAAGCAGGGGGAGAATTATTGTCTGTCGGATATATGCACCCACAGCACCTGTATATATGCATATATGTTTGTACATATTTATTACTCTATTTATTTATTTATTTTACTTGTACAGATCTATTCTATTTATTTTATTTTGTTAGTATGTTTGGTTTTGTTCTCTGTCTCTCCCTTTTAGACTGTGAGCCCACTGTTGGGTAGTGACTGTCTCTATATGTTGCCGATTTGTACTTCCCAAGCGCTTAGTACAGTGCTCTGCACACAGTAAGCGCTCAATAAATACGATTGATGATGATGATGATGATATGAAGAGGAAGGGCATTCAGGCCAAACACAGGACGTGGGCTAGGGGTCGACAGCGTGACAGGTGAGATGGAAGCACAGTGACAAAGTTAGCGTTAGAGGAGCGAAGCATGCGGGCTGGGTTGTAGAAGTAGAATAACGAGATGAGGAAGGAGGGGGCAAGGTGTTTGCTTTAAAGCCAAAGGTAAGGAATTTTTTAACATTATGTATCAACTCCCAACCAGCACTCCAAAGCATGGGAATATGAGAGCTTGTGTGAATCACACTATCTTCCAGCATAGGTGTCTTAGCCTATTTTCAGTTTCTGGGCCATGTGGATGAAGATAATAATAATAATAATAATAATAATAATAATAATAGCATTTATTAAGCGCTTACTATGTGCAAAGCACTGTTCTAAGCACTGGGGAGGTTACAAGGTGATCAGGTTCTCCCTTGGGGGGCTCACAGTCTTAATCCCCATGATAGAGCTTGTTTGGCCCTCAACTCCATTTGGAAGCAATTCAGAGAAGCCAAAGGAATTATAGCCTCTTTAAGGAAATCTTTACTTTTGAAAGAGGACTACTACAGAAGTGATGGAAAAAAGAGAATAGAGGAAACAATTTTCCCATGACATGTAGCTTACTTCTCTCTTAGCAAATATCTCAGATATTAGCATTAGTAGTATTTATTGAATGTCCAATTGATTTAGGCCCTTTTCTAGGCCCAGAATAAATATTAAATATTAATATAAATATTAATAATATTAATATTAATAAATATATGTTATAATTTTCTGGCCCACAAAGAGCTCTCACTCTAATGGAGGAGACAAGTGAATGCATGTTATAATCAGTCAGTCAATCAGTGAATGTGTTATTAAATGCTTATGTGAGCAGAGCCCTATACCAGAAGTATTGGGAAAGTACAATACAACGTAAGCTCATTGTGGGCAGGAAATGTATCTGTTATTTTGTTTACAGAGCAGTGTAAGTGCTCAATAAATGTGATTGACTGAATACAGAGAAGTGGCCTAGTGGATAGAATCCAGCTGGGAGTCAGAAGGACCTGAGTTCTAATCCCGGCTCTGACACGCCTGCTGTGTGACCTTGGGCAATTTGCTTAACTTCTCTGGGCCTCAGTTACCTCATCCTTAAAATGGGGATTGAGACTGTGAGCCCCAGGTGGGACAGGGACTGTGTCCAACCTGCTTAACTTGTATCTACCACAGCACTTACAACACTGTTTGGCACATAATAAGTTCTTAATGAATATCATTATTAAGATTATGATTATGGTTATTGATAGACCCAATCCTTGACCATAAGGAGCTCACACAAAATGGGGGAGAAAAACAAATACACATTTACAATTAGAGTGATCAGAATAAAAAATTGGATAAAAACACATTTGCCTGAGTGCTATGGATAGGTCCTCACTGTACCTCGCTCTCGCCTGTCCCGCCATCGACCCCCGGCCCACGTCATCCCCCGGGCCTGGAATGCCCTCCCTCTGCCCATCCGCCAAGCTAGCTCTCTTCCTCCCTTCAAGGCCCTGCTGAGAGCTCACCTCCTCCAGGAGGCCTTCCCAGACTGAGCCCCTTCTTTCCTCTCCCCCTCGTCCCCCTCTCCATCCCCCCGTCTTACCTCCTTCCCTTCCCCACAGCACCTGTATATATGTATATATGGTTGTACATATTTATTACTCTATTTATTTATTTATTTTACTTGTACATTTCTATCCTACTTATTTTATTTTGTTGGTATGTTTGGTTCAGTTCTCTGTCTCCCCCTTTTAGACTGTGAGCCCACTGTTGGGTAGGGACTGTCTCTATGTGATGCCAATTTGTACTTCCCAAGCGCTTAGTACAGTGCTCTGCACATAGTAAGCGCTCAATAAATACGATTGATTGATTGATTGATAGGTCTCAGTCTTGATGAGTTTACATACCTATGGGAAATTTATCAATTGTTGGAGGGGGTGTGATCTGGGATGGAAGAAATTCAGAGACAGAGAAGGAGCATGAGGAGAGGGGACTGAGGTATTCATTTATTCATTCATTCGTGACACATTTCCTGCCCACGGTGAGTTTACAATCTAAGAGGTGGGGGAAAAGATGAGAGGGAGATATAGATAGAAGGTTGGCTTGAAAGGAATGATGAGAGACAGGTGGAAAATAGAGCATGGAGTCAGCAGATAGATAAGGTAATATTTTACACTTAGTGCTTGTTCTCTACAAATCACAGTCTTGTTTAAAAAAGAAAATGCATTACAGGTCGAAGAAAAATTGTACTGCTTCAGATCTGTAATGAGAACCTTTGTCAGCCGATCCTCACCCAGCAGTTAGCCAATTTCAGATTCAGAAGAGGATCGATCAGGTAAAAGAGGCAAATTACTGATTGTGTTCTCTATTGAGTCAATGCTGTTATCGTTTTTTGTTCTTTTTTTTCTAAAATCAGTGTAAGATGTCAGTTTCTTTTATCCCAGGTCCTGGATGGGCATAAAATTCCAAGATGAAATTGAGACGGGAGTAGACTTAATGGGAGGGAGAGAAAGGCTGTTTTTTTTAAATTAAACTAACTGTCCTTTTTTAAAGAGCCAGAAAGCAGAGATAGGGGTTACAGTTAACTTCAGAAGATTTCTTTATGCCCTTGGAGAATCCCTTGGCTCTCTTTAATCCATAACAGCGGTTTGTGTTCAAACTCCAGTGGAGCCAGGTTCCACTCTGATAGTCTAGAATGGCTGGGATTCAGCGGACAAGAAATTCACTTATTCCCCAGGCTTGGAAAAAGGTTCAGGATTCACAGGCTTTTTCTTACTTCAGTATGCATATAGAGAGGTGTTTGTTGGGGGAGCAAAATACATTTTTGCTGTGTGATGACTGTGGAGACAACTCGCTCAAGGATTTTGGAGAGGAAAGGTAGGAGGGAGATGGGGTGATAACTGGAGGGAGTTGTGGGGTCAAGGAAGGGGTTTTTTAGGATGGGGGAGACCTGGGCATGTTGGAAGTCAGTGGGGAAGAGGCCATTAGAGAGTGGACGGTTGAAGATGGCTGTTAGGGAGGAAACGTGGGAAATGGTGAGAGTTTTTATTAGTTTGAGACGGACTTCTAGGCCGTAAGCACACTGTGGGCAGGGATGTGTCTGTTGACTGTTGCAGTGTACTCACCCAAGCGATTAGTACAGTGCTTTGCACACAGGAAATGCTCAAGAATACGAATGACTGATTGCCCGACTGAGCTGGGTTGTCTCTGCCCCTCCTGAAATGGCTTTTCTGTCTCCTGGTCCACACAGGGAGATGTCCCCCTTTAATAATTAATATTAATAATGATGGTCCTTGTTAAGTGCTTACTCTGTGCCAGGCACTATTCGAAGTCCTGGGGTAGATACAAGCAAATCGGTTTGGATACGGTCCCTATCCCACATGGAGCTCACAACCTCAATCCCCATTTTACAGATGAGATAACTGAGGCCCAGAGAAGTGAAGTGATTTGCCCAAAGCCGCACAGCAGGCAAGAGGCAGAGCCAGGATTAGAACACATGCCCTTGCTCTATCCACTACACCATGCTGCTGCTGGTGCTTCTCTGTATCCTGGATGGGCAGCAAACTTCGGGCCTCGGGGGAAACGGACACTTTATTTCAATCTCACTTATCTTGCTGCCGACCCCTAGGCCACGTCCTGCCTCTGGCCTAGAAAGTCCTCTCTCCTCAAATCTGACAATGACTCTCCCCCATTTCAAAGCCTTATTGAAGGCCCATCACCTCCAAGAAGCCTTCCCAGGCTAAGCCCCTCCTTTCCTCTCTTCCCACTCCCTTCTGAGTTGCCCTGACTTGCTCCCTTTGTTCTCCCCCTCCCAGCCCCACAGCACTTATGTCCATATCTCTCATTTATTTATTTGTATTGCTCTCTCTCTCCCCCACCTAGACTGTAAGCTCGTTGTGGGCAAGGGAATGTGTCATTTATTATTGTATTGAACTTTCCCAAGTGCTTAGTAAAGTGTTCTGCACACTGTAAGTGCTCAATAAATACGATGGAATGAAAGAATAATAATAATAATACTGATGACATTTGTTAAGCGCTTACTATGTACGAAACACTCTTCTAAGCACTGGGGAGGATACAAGGTGATCAGCTTGTCCCATGTGGGGCTCACAGTCTTAATCCCCATTTTACAGATGAGCTAACAGGCCCAGAGAAGTTAAGTGACTTGCTCAAAGTCACACAGCCGACAAGTGGCAGAGTCGGGATTAGAACCCATGACCTCTGACTCTCAAGCCCAGGCTCTTTCCACTAAGCCACGCTGCTTCTCTAATGAATGAATGAATGAAGAATGAATGACAGAGCAACTTCAGTTTGGGAGGGAAGCTCACGATGGACTGTTTCCTCTCTGCCCATCCACGGTCTGCCTGGGTCCCTTCACAGATAATAATAATAAGCTTCACGGATAATAATAATAATAATTATGGGGTGAAGCACTTACTATGTGCAAGGCACTGTACTAAGCACTGGGGTGGATATAAGCAACTCGGGTTGGACTCAGTCTTCATGGATAGCCCTGGCTCCCTCTGCCCTTGCAGGCCAGGACACAGTTCAGACGAGTCAACGAGCCAGTACTTTAAACTATGAGATTATCCATCAGCAGACACTGTAAACCACTCATTTATTGGATCATCTTTCTACAAACTGTTCAGAACCTTTTTCCCCAACTTCTCTATAATAATAATAATAATAATAATAATAATAATAATAATGATGGTATTTGTTAAATGCTTACTATGTGCCAAGCACTGGACTAAGTGCTGGGGTAGATTCAAGGCAATCAGGTTGTCCCTCATGAGACTCACAGTTTACATTCCCATTTTACAGATGAGGTAACTGAGGCACAGAGAAGTTAAGTGTTTTGCCCGAGGTCATGGGTTCAAATCACGGCTCCACCAATTGTCGGCTGTGTGACCTTGGGCAAGCCACTTAACTTCTGCAGACAAACGGCAGAGCCGGAATTAGAAGCCACATCCTCTGACTCCCAAGCCAATGCTCTTTCCACTAAGCCACACTGCTTCTAGACACTCCAGTGGTTGCCCATCCACCTCCGCATCCAATGGAAACTCCTCACCATAGGGTTTAAAGCAGTCACCCACCTTGCCGCTCCTTATAATAATAATAATGATGGCATTTATTAAGCACTTACTATGTGCAAAGCACTGTTCTAATCTCTGGGGAGGTTACAAGGTGATCAGGTTGTCCGATGGGGGGCTCACAGTCTTAACACCTATTTTACAGATGAGGTAACTGAGGCACAGAGAAGCTAAGTAACTTGCCCAGAGTCACACAGCTGACAATTGGCGGAGCCCGGATTTGAACCCATGACCTCTGATTCTAAAGCCCGTGCTCTTTTCCACTGAGCCACGCTGCTTCTCGATTTCCCACTCCAACCCATCCCACTCACTTTGCTCCTCTAATGCTCTTCTGATTACCTTGTATCTTCCCCAGTGCTCAGAACAGTGCTTGGCACATAGTAAGCACTTAACAAATACCATTATTACTATTATCATTATAATTATTAATGGATCACCTAGAGGGATTTTGCCTGATTATTGGGTGGTGGCACGAAATGAGCCATTCTGTTGTGCAACCATAGAGAGCCATCCTCCGTAGTGGAAAATGATGTTGCACTTAGAAGAAGAGTGTGTGTGTGTGTGTGTGTGTGTGTGTGTGTGTGTGTGTGTGTGTGTGTGATGTGAAGAATAGTGTGGAGGCATAGAAACATAATAGGAGAAGTAACTTGGAATGGTGGAAAGAGTCGGCCTGGGAGTCAGAGATCCTGAGTTCCAATCCTGTCTCCATAACTGGCCTGCACTGTGGCCTCGGGAAAGTCACTGAACTTCTCTATTTTTTGGTTTCTTCATCTGTAAAATGGGGAATCAATACCTGTTCTCCCCCTCCTTTGAGACTGCGAGCCACATGTGGGAGAGGGACTGTGTCTGATGTGATTGAATCATATCTATCCCACTTTAAAGGATCTATATAAAGGGGGATTAAGACTGTGAGCCCCCCGTGGGACAACCTGATCACCTTGTAACCCCCCAGTGCTTAGAACAGTGCTTGGCACATAGTAAGCACTTAATAAATGCCATCATTATTATATAGATCATAGTCTATAACATAGCTACAACAAGGCTATGTTATAGCTACTACTGCATAAAGAAAATAACATGCATGGCATCATTAAAATAAGCCCTTCCTTCTCTGTCTAACTTTCTATTCTTCTGATCCAAGCACTGATCTTATCCCTCCCTGATTACTGCATCAGCCAATTGTCAGCTGTGTGACTTTGGGAAAGTCACTTAACTTCTCTGTGCCTCAGTTCCCTCTTCTGGAAAATGGAGATTAAGACTGTGAGCTCCCCGTGGGACAACCTGCTCTAATTGTAATCTCCCCAGCACTTAGAACAGTGCTTTGCACATAGCAAGTGCTTAATAAATGCCATTATTATTATTATTATTACTATTATCATTATTATCAGCCTCCTTGCTGACCTCCCTCTCTCCTGTGTCTCCACACTCCGGTCCACACTTCATTCTGCTACGTGGATCATTTTTTCTAAAACCCCATGCATTCCTCAGTTCCCCTCTCAAGATCCTCCAGTGGTTGCCCATCCACCTCCTCATCAAACAGAAACTCCTTACCATCGGCAATAAAGCTGTAAATCAATTGATCCCCATCTATTCTGTTCTCATTCATTCATTCAATCATATTTATTGAGTACTTACTGTGTGCAGAGCACTGTACTAAGTGCTTGGGAAGTGTTCTCCATCCTCTCCATCCCCCCCCCATCTTACCTCCTTCCCTTCCCCACAGTACCTCTATATATGTATATATGTTTGTAAATGTTTATTACTCTATTTATTTATTTATTTTACTTGTACATATCTATTCTATTTATTTTATTTTGTTAGTATGTTTGGTTTTGTTCTCTGTCTCCCCCTTTTAGACTGTGAGCCCACTGTTGGGTAGGGACTGTCCCTATATGTTGCCAATTTGTACTTCCCAAGCGCTTAGTACAGTGCTCTGCACATAGTAAGTGCTCAATAAATACGATTGATTGATTGATTGATTCTCCCTCCTACTCAGCAGGGAGCCCCATGTGGGGCAGGGCTGGATCTGACCTATCTCTTATCTACTGCAGTTCTTAGTACAGTGCTGGGCACATAGTAAATGCTTAACGAATAATATTATTATTGGCATAGGGAGAAGCAGCATGGCATAGTGGATAGACCACAGGCCTGGAAATCAGAAGGTCATGGGTTTTAATCCTGTCTCCATCATTTGTCTTCTGTGTGGCCTTGGGAAAGTCACTTCACTTCTCTGAGCCTCAGTTACCACAACTGTAAAATGGGCATTGAGACTGTGAGCCCCACATGGAAGAGGGACCTTGTCCAACCCAATTTGCTTGCATGCATCCCAGCGCTTAGTACACTGCCTAGCTCACAATGAGCACTTAACAAATAGCATAATATCATTATTATAATATTAAGCAGCATGGCTCAGTGGAAAGAGGATGGGCTTGGGAGTCAGAGGTCATGGGTTCTTATCCTGGCTCCACCACTTGTCAGCTGTGTGACTTTGGGCAAGTCACTTAATTTCTCTGTGTCTCAGTTCCTTCATCTGTAAAATGGGGATTAAGACTGTGAGCCCCACGTGGGACAATCTGATCATCTTGTATCCTCCCCAGCACTTAGAACAGTGCTTTGCACATAGTAAGCACTTAACAAAGGCCATCATTATTATTATTACTATAATTGTTACTATTTTTAAAATTCTACTCTAAGAGCTTAATACAGTGCTCTGCATAGTTTAAGCAGTGAAGTAATGCCATTGATTGACACATAGTAGATGCTTAACTATTATTGCTATTGCTATTATTACTGTTCAGGAGCCCTCACACCCCTGATATCAGAGAGAGAAGTTGCAGAAGACATCAGGCATGCTGCGACCATCTTGAATCAATCAATCAATCATATTTATTGAGCGCTTACTGTGTGCAGAGCACTGTACTAAGCGCTTGGGAAGTACAAGTTGGCAACATATAGAGACAGTCCCTACCCAACAGTGGGCTCACAGTCTAGAAGGGGGAGACAGAGAACAAAACCAAACATACTAACAAAATAAAATAAATACAATAGCTATGTACAAGTAAAATAGAGTAATAAATATGTACAAACATATATACATATATACAGGTGCTGTGGGAAAGGGAAGGAGGTAAGATGGGGGGATGGAGAGGGGGACGAGGGGGAGAGGAAGGAAGGGGCTCAGTCTGGGAAGGCCTCCTGGTGGAGGTGAGCTCTCAGTAGGGCCTTGAAGGGAGGAAGAGAGCTAGCTTGGCACTCGGGGGGTCTCGTAACTAGTTATCTTGAACAAGTGATGGTAATAATGATGATTTTGGTATTTGTTAAACATTTACCATGTGGCACTCTGAGCACCGTACTCAGAAATGGGGTAAATACAAGATAATCGGGCTGGACATAGATCCAAGAGGGGCTCACACTCTAAGAGGTTGCGTGAACAGGTTTTGAATCCTTATTTTTCAGAAGAGGAAATGGTGGCACAGAAATGTTAAGTGACTTTCCCAAAGTCATCCAGCAGGCAAGCGCAGAGCTGGTACTAGAACCCAAGTCCTTTGACTCCCACGCCTGCATGTAGACTCTTCATGACAGCCCCACAGTCCAGAGTTATAACAATAATAATGGTATTTATTAAGTTCTTACTATGTGCCAAGCACTGTACTAAGCGCTGGGGTGGATACCAGCAAATCGGGTTGCACACAGTCCTTCTCCCACTTGGGGCTCAAAGTCTCAATCCCCATTTTACAGATGAGGTAACTGAGGCCCAGAGAAAGGAAGTGACTTGGCCAAGGTCACACAGCAGATGGGTGGCGGAGTCGGGATTAGAACCCATGACCTCCTGTCTCCGAGGCCCATGCTCTATCCACTACACCAGGCTGTAACGAGTCAGCCTGGAATCCAGGGAATGTGCACGGACTCCAGGGAACCAGAAGGAGCAGAGCTGGCTCATTCAGGGCCCTGAAGAAAAAATGTAATAAATACCATAATTATAATATAATTTGATAATTATAATATTTGTTAAGCACTTACTACATGTCATAACGAACAATATTAACACAAGGTAGGCTTCCCTGAGAAATGAGTCTGGGTGGAATTCCTAATGCAAGGCAGAGCTTATAAAGTGGGCTTAGGGCATTGATTCTCCCACTCTCCAGAAATATTAGCCATAGGCACCAGGAGAAAAAAAAAAACCCAGATTCTGAGGGTAATGTTAATTGGAGGGTCATTATGATCTCTCAGAGAAACAGAGACTACAAACAGATGAATTTCTCCTCACTTTCCCGACCATTATTTACCAATTTAAGACACCTGAGGAAATACATCACTAAGCAGTTGTTGTTTTTTTTTCAAAGCATAATTAAAAAAAATCCCCTCAGGAGATGTGTATATGAAATTAATGTTTGAGAATGAGTTGCTGGCAGAACATGTTGCTTAGTAACCATCATCCAAATGTAAATATCTTGTCCTTGGCTTTACATGGTTCTGTCAGTTGAGAAGATGCCATTCAAGTCCTGCAACCTGAGTGATTTTCCTGAGAGAAAGGTTTTCTGTGTTGATGGATGAAATAGAAGTTGAGCTGTTAATGATTTCTCATCGAATGGCACAATTCCTCGCCACTAGTTTGAATGTTCTTAGGATCCTTCCTCAGGGAATGGAAGGATATATGGGAGAGGATTCCCTTCTGAGTTGTAACTGCTGGAAATAATTTTTACAAATGGTATTTAAAAGAGATGGATTGACTGTTTTACCTCTTCATATCTGACAGACAATTACATTCCCCGACTTCAAAGCCTTATCGAAGGCTCATTTCCTCCAAGAAGACTTCCCTGACTTCCTTTTCTCCCACTCCTTTCTGTGTTATTCATGCATTCATTCATTCAATTGTATTTATTGAGCGCTTACTGTGTGCCGAGCACTGTACTAAACTCTTGAAAACTATAATTTGGCAACAGATACAAACAATCCCTACCCAACAACAGGCTCACAGTCTAGAAGGGCAAAATAGACAACAAAACAAGTAGACAGGCATCCAGTGCTTGGAACAGTGCTTTGCACATAGTAAGCACTTAATAAATGCCATTATTATTATTATTATTATTATCAATAGCTCAAAATCCTTCTGACTTCTTTCCCTGTTTCCATCCTGCTCTTGAAATCAGGTTCAGGTGTCATTTGAAATTGGGATGGGGAAGAGTGAGTCAAGACCCCGTAAGATGGTTAGTTAGGAGAGGAACCAGCTGCTTCCTCCTCTTCTGCTTCCTCCTCCTCCTCCTCGTCTTTCTTCTTCCTCCTGCTGCAATTCCTGACCCACCCGTGATTTCCATGGGAGGTGGAGGAGGATCACAGTGATGTTGGAGAGAATTCCTGCTGCTGTATAACTGGTGGTCCTAAGTAGCTCTAAACTTGCCAAAGTAGCTCATACATATATATAATCCATTTAATTGTTTAATTTTGTCACTGGTGTAAATGTCTTCATGTCTGTCTCCCCTGTTAGAGTGTAAGTACCTTGTGGGTAGGTTCCTTTGTTTTTCTGTACTTCCCAAGCACACAGTACAGATCACTGAACAAAACTGGTGCTCAGTAAATAATGCTACTACAACTCCTCTTTCTCCTCCTCCTCCTCCTCCTCCTCCTCCTCCTCATCCTTTCCTCCTCCTCCTCTTTGTCCTTCTCTTCCTCCTCCTTCTCCTCCTCCTCCTCTTCCTGCTCCTCTTTACCCTTCTCCTCCTCCTTCCCCTCCTCCTTCTCCTAATACTACTGCATGCATTGACTGTTTTCCAAATATAAAAATGGGGAAAGATGATTTATTAATCCTTTAAAATCTTCTCCAAGAGTTCTCCCCTGATTAAGCCCTCCTTTCTCCAGCTCCCTCTCCCTTTGACATCTTCTATGACCACAGATCTCTGACTTTGGGGCTTTTGGTATTTCCCCCACCCTCAACCCCACAGAACTTATGTATATATAATGTATATATTATAAATGATTTATTCATATTAATGTCCATCCCCTCGTTTAGTTTGTAAACTTTCTGTGGGCAGAGAAAGTGTCTTCCAACTCTGTTGTAGCGTAATTCCCCAAGCGCTTAGTTCGATGCTCTGCACACAGTAAATACCTCAATAAATACCACTAATTTTATTGATTGACTTCATTTTAGGGGTTACAAATCCTGGACTCAAGGCAATAAAGATAGGGAGAAGCAAGGAAATTCTCCTAGGCAATAGTTTTATAAAGAAATGTAAAGTGTGAGCCTGTAAGTGGGAGATACAAAACATCTTCCCACACAAAGCAAGTAATGTTGTGAAACCAAATAACACAATCGGTGAGTATGAGTGGGTGGAATTCCAGGGGACGGCCAAGCACGTTTCAGTGAAGCTGAATCTCTCTGAAACTTAAATTGACCATGACACTTTAATCAGGGGAGAGAGAGGGTTGGCGTGGATGTGATGGGAAAAAGATGGAGTGAGTCTTGAATAAATGACCGTCCTTTCAGGAGTGCAACACTTAGTTGCTGTTTTGTTTTTGTATTTTACTTTAGCTTTTCCACAGAAAATCTCCTTCCAAAAGTGTGTGATTATTTCTATCCTCCTCCGCCTTATGAAGTTTCCCGAATCCACCACTTTATTGGATAGTCTCTTACTTTTACTGCCCTGAATTGGGGGAGGCTAAGTAGACTGTAAACTCCTTGTGGGCAGGGAATGTAATGTGTCTGTTTATTGTTGTATTATTTTCTCCCAAGTGCTATGTGTGGTGCTCTGCACACAGTAAGCATTGAATGAATATGATTGAATGAATATTTTGAATGAGGAGTATAATAATAATGATAATAATAATGGTATTTGTTAAGTGTTTACTATGTGCCGGCACTGTTCTAAGCAGTGAGGTAGATACAAGGTCATCAGGTTGTCCCACGTGAGGCTCACAGTCTTAATCCCTATTTTACAGATGAGGTAACTGAGGTACAGAGGAGTGAAGTGGCTTGCCCAAGGTCACACAGCAGACACGTGGCGGAGGTGGGATTAGAACCCACCTTTGATTCCCAAGCCCACGCTCTTGCCATTAAACTATGCTGTTTCTCTATAATCAACTTGAACATATTGTAACTATCCTGTTGGTCATAGCCCACACTAGACTGCAAGTTTATTGTGTGCAGGGAATGTGTCTGCTAATTCTTTTGTATCATACTCTCCCAAGTGCTTAGTACACTGCTCTGCACATATTAATCAGTCAACAAATACCACTGATCGACTGACATTGATTGATTGATTGTTTGTGGACTGTAACTCCATAGATTACTCTGAAAGATACTCTCTGTAAGGAGAGTGACAGTCTTTGAGAGCGTAAAAGGAAAGGAAATTAGTTCAAATAGGAGGTCAAAGAAGCTGAATTGGAGGTTTCTGAGACTTTAATTCCTACTTTAAAGAACCTGAGTTATAGCCAGTCCATCTAACTGTAGGAAGAGAAGGGAGAGAGATCAATAATTTAGCAAGAGGCAGCAGTAAATAATGAATTTACTTTCATGCAGTTATGTACAATTCAGACGGTTCTAAATCAAAATGCTTTGGTCTTTGAAAGTCATGAGCTATTTTGGATATTAATTCAATCCCATTGAGTGGATTTTTCTCCCAATCCCGTGGATGCTCAATAACTAAAGACGCAACAAAACCTTGTTGGCTGTGTGGCCTTGGACAAGTTACTTCACTTCTCTGAACCTCATTTACCTCACCTGTAAAATGGGGATTAAGACTGTGAACTCCATGTGGGACAGGAACTGTGTCCAACCTAATCTACCCCAGCACTTAGCTCAGAGCCTGGCAAATAATAAGTGCTTAACAAATACCATATATATATATATATATATATATATATATATATTGCTGAATGACAGTACCCTATGTGTGTGCGTGTGTGTTCATTCATTCATTTATTCAATTGTATTTATTGAGCACTTACTGCATGCAGAGCACTGTACTAAGTGCTGGGGAAGTACAAGTTGGCAACATATAGAGACGGTCCCTACCCAACAACAGGCTCACAGTCTAGAAGGGGCAGACAGACAACAAAACAAAACATTTAGACAGGTGTGTGTGTTTTGTAACTGAAGTGAAAAAACTATCCATGATCACAAGTTTGTTTGAAAAGACCAATGTAACCCTAACACTTTCTATGCAGTTAAGAATGAATCCTTAATCCCTAAGTGTTTGTTTAGTGCTTACTATGTGCTAAACCCCTGATTAAGCACTGGGATAGATACAGTAATAATAATAATAATAATTTTGGTATTTGTTCAATGCTTACTATGTGCAAAGCACTGTTCCAAGCCCTGGGAGATTATAAGGTGATCAGGTTGTCCCTTGTGGGGCGATCAGTTTGTCCCATGTGGGGCTCACAATCTTAATCCCCATTTTACAGATGAGGGAAATGAGGCACAGTTCAATCAGATCCGACACAATCTCTGTCCCACGTGGGGTTCACAGTCTAAGAGCATGGGAAAACAGGTCTCTCACCCCCATTTTACAGATGAGGAAACTGAGGGACAAAAAAGTTAAGTGCCTTGTCCAAAGTCACTGAGCTGGCAAAAAGTGGAGCCCCAGTCACTGATCTTTGGTGACCTAGGTTTGAATTTGAGACGGGTTTGTCTATCTTACTGATGATCCCTCGCCCGCATCATTATCATCATCATCATCATCAATTGTATTTATTGAGCGCTTACTATGTGCAGAGCACTGTACTAAGTGCTTGGGAAGTACAAATTGGCAACATATAGAGACAGTCCCTACCCAACAGTGGGCTCACAGTCTAAAAGACTGCCCCTGCATCCTGCCCCTGAACTTGAAGACCCTTCCTCCTCAAATCTGACAGACAGTGACTCTCCCCCACTTCAAAGCCTTAATGAAGGCCCATCTCCTCCAAGAAGCCTTCCCCGACTAAGCCCATCTTTCCTCTTCTCCCACTCCCTTCTTCATCACCCTGACTTGCTCCCTTTATTTATACCCCATCCCAGCCCCGCAGCACTTATGTACAAATCGGCCAGTGATTTATTTATATTGATGTCTGTCTCCCCCTCTAGACTGTAAGCTCTAAGCTCATTGAGGGGAG
Source organism: Tachyglossus aculeatus (assembly GCF_015852505.1). Taxonomy (NCBI): domain Eukaryota; kingdom Metazoa; phylum Chordata; class Mammalia; order Monotremata; family Tachyglossidae; genus Tachyglossus; species Tachyglossus aculeatus. The sequence goes on from NC_052070.1 coordinate 11,148,672, forward strand.
GGAATGTGTCCGTTTGTTGTGATGTTGTACTCTCCTAAGTGTTTAGTTCAGTGCTCTGCACACTGTAAGCCCTCAATAAATACGATTGAATGAATGAATGAATGCGTGAACATATTAGAGGCCCTTTTACCCAGCAGTTAAATGTCATCACTATGTCATCACACAGTAAGCGCTCAATAAATATGATTGATTGATTGATTGATTGATCACTATAGTTGTGACAGGACAGAGGGGAGGGGAATAGGCATAAACTCCATTTTAGGCTGGGTAAACTCGAAACTGTGTGACTGATCCGATTGATCTGGGTATTTCTCCCTCTACTTTCAAGGCCTCAGAGTTTTACTGAAGAGGAAGCAGTGTGGCATAGTGGAAAGCATGCAGACCTTGAAGTCCGAGCACCTACTGATCATTCGATCAATCAATTATATTGATTGAGCACTTATTGTGTGCCTAGCACTGTACCAAGTGTTTGGGAGAGTACAATATATCAGAGTTGGTAGAAACCTGCCCTGACCACAAAGAGCTTACAGTTCAGAGGGAAAGACAGATGTTGCTATAAATAAATAAATCATGGGTGTGTTCATAAGTGCTGTGGGGCTGAGGGAGAGGGGACTAAAAGGGGCAAATCCAAGTGTAAGGGTGATACAGAAGGGAGAAAGAGAAGGGGAAATGAGGGCTTAGTCAGGGAAGGCCTTTTGGAGGAGATGTGCCTTCAATAAGGCTTGGGAGTTGGGGAGAGAGATTGTCTGTCAGATACGAAGAGGGAGAGCATTCCAGGCCAGAAGCAGGATTTGGGTTCTAATCCTGGTTCTGCCACTTGCCTGTTGTGAGACGTTGGGCAAGTCTCCTCAACTGTAAAATGTAAAATACCCATTCTCCCTCCATCTTGGACTGTGAGCCCCGTGTGGGACGGGGTTGTATCTATCATGATTAATTTGCATTTTCACCACTTAGAACAGTGCTTGCTATATAGTACGCACTCAACGAATGCAGAAGCAGCGTGGCTCAGTGGATATTTATTTATTTATTTTACTTGTACCTATCTATTCTATTTATTTTGTTTTGTTAGTATGTTTGGTTTTGTTCTCTGTCTCCCCCTTCTAGACTGTCAGCCCACTGTTGGGTAGGGACTGTCTCTATATGTTGCCAGCTTGTACTACCCAAGTGTTTAGTACAGTGCTCTGCACACAGCAAGCGCTCCATAAATACGATTGATTGATTGATTGATTGGATAGAGCACAGCCTTGGGAGTCAGAGGATGTGGGTTCTAATCCTGGCTCTGCCACTTGTCCTCTGTGTGACCTTGGGCAAGCCACTTAACTCCTGTATGCCTCAGTTACCTCACCTGGGAAATGGGGATTAAGATTGTGAGCCCCATGTGGGACAACCTGATTACCATGTATCTATCCCAGCACTTAGAACGGTTCTTGGCACATAGTAAGCACTTAACAAATACTGTAATTATTATTATTATTAAATACCATAATTGTCATCATCAGAGGAATGTATGTCCTTAACAAATACCATTAAGAAAAAGTTGAACGTTATCAGACCCCAATTTTTATGATCTGCACACGCAGTTTTCATGCCTGTACGTTTGCTTTCACAGTCATGCTGTTTCCTTCTTCCACGTCATGGTGACATTAAACTGAAAAATCAACTTTGCACCTCTCACTACCTATTTCTTGGTTACTTGTTATTGTTTTCCCTGTGCCTAGTTTAATCTAATATTTGCGCTCAGATTCCAATCCCCTTCCTGCCTTCATTTAAACTTGTTAACGGAAGTTTGCCTCCAATTTTATTACAAGCCCTCTATTGACTTCTTGCTGTTTCTATTAGTATTACTGCCATCACTTTGAGCCTGGCTGTCAGCATTAATGTCAAAATAAATATCAAGAAGCTGCTACTTGTTTTCCATTCAAATCAATGGATGGATAAAAACAAATATAGCAAATAGAGAAGCAGCTTCACTCAGTAGAAAGTGCGCAGGCTTGGGAGTCAGAGGTCATGGGTTCTATTCCCTGCTCTGCCACTTATCAGCTGTGTGACTTTGGACAAGTCACTTAACTTCTCTGTGCCTCAGTTACTTCATCTGGAAAATGGGGATTAAGGCTCTGAGCCCCATGTGGGACAACCTGATTACCTTGTATCTCCCACAGCACTTAGAACAGTGCTTGGCACATAATAAGCGCTTCACAAATACCAAAATTATTAAATATGCATGACAGCAATACACCAAGTAAACAGTTCTGATTAGGGAAAATAAAATGCACTTTGATTAATAATTGTGAGTTCATATTTGAGCAATTAAATAGAAAATGACATCAATCTGCTTTCTCCCATTATTCCAACCCCCCAAAACCACTTACATCCCTATTTATAATTTATTCATTTATATGATTGTCTCTCTCCCACTAGACTGTAAACTCAATGTGGGCAGGGCAGGACAGGACAGAACATGTCAGTTCTATTGTGATATTGTACTCTCCCAAGAGCTTAGTATAGGGCTCTTCACACAGTAAGTGCTCAATAAATACGATTGATTGATTGTACTTTTCCAAGCACTTAGTACAGTGCTCTGCCCAGTGTTCAATAAATACCACTGATTGATTGATGGTTTAAACTGTGAAGAGGATATGGAGACGATCTTGAACTGTTTGGAACAAAGGAAGGCAGCAGTAGGAATTGATTTCTAATTCCAGTTCTTACACAGATTTGTCCACCCTGAACCCCAGTTTCCACACCTCATTATCAATCAATCAATCAATTGTATTTATTGAGCACAAACTGTTTGCAGAGCCCCTGAGAACTACACTAGGCTCCTGAGAGAGAACAATTTAGTGGAATTGGCTGACACATTCCTTGGCCATGAGGCACTTACAGTGTAGAGGAGGAGAGAAGCTTTAAAATAAACTACTGGTCTCTCCAATTCTTTCCCCCTCCATGAAGGAAGTGGACCATATGCTCTAAACCAGATTTAAATTGGAAGCAACATAGCCAAGTTGAAAGAGCACCGGTCTGGAAGACAGAAGACCTGGGTTTTTTTAATCCTGGCTTTTTCACTTGCCTTCTGTGTGCCCCTGGGCAAGTCACTTAACTTTTCTGTGCCTCAGATTCAACATCTGTAAAATGGGCATTCAGTATCATCATCATCATCATCAATCCTATTTATTGAGCGCTTACTGTGTGCAGAGCACTGTACTAAGCACTTGGGAAGTACAAATTGGCAACATATAGAGACAGTCCCTACCCAAAAGGGGGAGACAAAACCAAACATACTAACAAAATAAAATTAATAGAATAGATATGGACAAGTAAAATTAGTAAATAAATAGAGTAATAAATTTGTACAAACATATGTACATATATACAGGTGCTGTGGGGAAGGGAAGGAGGTAAGATGGTATCTGTTCTCCCTTCTACATCCCAGTAGATTATAAACTCCTTGTGGGCAGGGAATACGTCTACCAACTCTATTTCATTATACTCGCCCAAGTGTACAGCATGTGGTGCACATAGTGAGCGCTCTAGTCAGTCGATCATATTTATTGAGCCCTTACTGTATGCAGAGCACTGTACTAAGCACTTGGGAGAGTGCAATATAATAATATTATAGACACATTCCCTGCCCACAGTGATCTTACAGTCTAGAGGGGGAGACAGATACTAATATAAATAAGTAAATCACATAATGTATGTATTAAATAAATACATAAATAGATATTAAACAAAAATAGGCAATTAAATATCAAATAAAATATCACTGATTGATTGATTGATTAGATTGTGAGTCCCCTATAGTACAGGAACTGTATCTCACCTGTCTTCTATCTTCCCCAGCATTTAGCACAGTGCTTGTCATATAATAAAAGCTTACTAAATACTATTATTATCATTATTATTATCTGATTTTGTAACCCCTCCTACAGTCTTCTTTCCCCATGAGGATCTCCTCTTCTTCACAGTTTCCCTCTGGGGTGTGATGTCACTTAGTCATCTGTTCAATCCCAAATGCAATTTGAGAAATATAAAAGAAATAAATGAATGACTAGGTATGAAACAGATGCCATCTTTATTGGTGCCCCTTCTTTGATATCAACAGCATGGAAATATGTCAGAATAGAAAATTTCAGATAGCTTCTTTTTCATAACCACAAGCTTTAATATCTCTTGGGAGTGTTGTGATTATAAAGAAACATATCCATTCTCACAAAGCCTGAGAATATTTTAGCAAGGGAAGACTTCAAAGTCTTCCAGCAAATAACAGGAAAAAAAACCCCCTCACCTTTCTACAGACAAAACGTTTTCTTTAAAGGGGTAGGCAACTTTCTAAGCTGCTAGAAATTCTTTCAACAAAGTGCTAGTGTTACTTATATCACAGTCTTGTAAATGTGGTCAGACAAAAATGGAAAAATTATATTGCAGGAATTTAGCCCACCACCACCCTGATTTAACAACCCTGATTTCTCTACTAGTAAAACTTTTGTCCATTGGGAAAATCGGCCTGAAATGGAAGCAGCGTTAAGCTAGTGGAAAAGGCCCTGGCTTGGGAGTCAGAGGACATGGGTTCTAATCCCGCTCTGCCACGTGTCTGCCGTGTGACCTTGGGAAAGTCACTTCACTTCTCTGTGCCTCAGTTCCCTCATCTGTAAAATGGAAATTGAGACTGTGAGCCCCACATGGGACAATCTGATTACCTTGTATCTACCCTGTGCTTAAAGCCGTGTTTGGCACAAATTAAGCACTTAACAAATACCATTATTATTACTGCTATTATTAATAACTAGAATGGGTCTACGAGTCAGGGGACCTGGGTTCTAATCCTTACTCTTCCGTAAGTGCTTAGTACAGTGCTCTGCACACAGTAAGCGCTCAATAAATATGATTGATTGATTGATTGATTGATTTGTCTGCTATGCCCCAATTGCTATGTCCCAATTGCTTGGTGAGGTGCTCTGTACACAGTGTTTACTCAATGAATAAGCGCTTAGTACAGTGCTCTGCACACAGTAAGCGCTCAATAAATACGATTGATTGAATACCGCTGCTCGCTTGACTGATTGATTGTTTGATTGATTGATTGATTGAGGAGCTGGTCTTCTGTGAACAGGTGAGGCTAGTTAAAGTTAAATGCCTAGCTGAAAGGGTTTTGGGAAGGCACGATTCTCCCCAGTTTAGCTTCCTAAAGGAACTTGGAGTTGTTTGTTTCTTGAAGTTTGCTTCAAACAAAGGAGACTTAGAAACTGCATAAAAAGGTAAGAATTCTGGTCCTTAGTTTGAGTGGGATGATATTCTCTGGGGGAAAAGCAGAGCTTTTAGTCATTCTGTATCTTCTTTTTTAAGTTTGCTGATGAGAAATGTGTAACAGTTTTTTTTTTTTTCTTTTTGGCTACTTGTACTTTCGTGAGGTTAGTCAAGCTGTGACTGGTTGCTTACACCATTTGAGGGCATGATTCATATTTGTCATTTTCACTGTGGTCCTTCATATACCTGTGGTGTGCCCCTGAAAATCCTGTGTGTTGATGTTTATAAACCTAAATGTCATTCTTAAGACAGACAGTAATGTTTCAATGTAGCTCAGTGGAAAGAGCACAGGTTTTGGAGTCAGGGGTCCTGGGTTCAAATCCCAGCTCCGTCAATTGTCAGCTGTGTGACTTTGGGCAAGTCACTTCACTTCTCTGGGCCTCAGTTACCTCATCTGTAAAATGGGGATGAAAACTGTGAGCCCCCCATGGGACAACCTGATCACCTTGTAACCTCCCCAGTGCTTAGAACAGTGCTTTGCACATAGTAAGCACTTAATAAATGCCATCATTATTATTATTACCTCCCTGCTTGGCTTTAAACAAGTTTGGAAATTTTTTTGGATGAATAAACCAAATGTGTAGAGTTGATTTATTTTCTCCTCCTCATCTGGCTTTTAGAGAGTTTTGGAAATGCAAGTTGGACTTAATTGTGCTTTTAGACCTTGGACATCATATTTACAGCCCCTTTGACAGTGAAGTTTTTTCATGAGGTTGCAATATTTGTGGTATTCCTTAAGTGCTTACTATCTGCCAAGCACTTTACTAAGCATTAGGGAAGATATAAGATAATCAGGTCTCTCATGGGGCTCAAAGTCTAAGTAGAAAGAAGAACAGCTATTGAATCCCCATTTAGCAGATGAGGTAACTGAGACAAAGAGAAGTTAAGTGACTTGCCCAGGATTTCACAGCAGACAAATGGCAGAACTGAAATTAGAACCCAGGAAATCTGACTCCTATGCCTGTGCTTTTTCCATTAGGCTATGCTGCTATTGAAAAGTAAAGTATAGCCAGAGAAACTAGTTATATTTGTCTAAATGAAGACACCAGCCAGCAGAAAATGAGGATAGGGGTTATAGCTAACTAGGTAATCCTCTTCTGAAGGGGGGAAAAAAACAACAACAAAATGATTCTATAACATTGGACTCTGAAATTCAACTCAAAATTAATGTGATCCAGCTATCCAAAAAATTCAAAGCAGTCTTCACTCATCTTTGGTCCTAAGGAGCTATTTTGATTCAAAAATGGATCAGGACAGCCCATTATTCTAAGCTGCTTTAAATACATTGGGGTAGTTAACACAGCTTTGTGTTATTTTTTTTTAAATGGCATTTGTTAAGTGCTAAATATGTGCCAAGCACCGTACAAAGTGCTGGAATAGATACAAGTTAATCAGATTGGACATAGACTATGTCCCACATGGAGCTCATCATCAAGCAGCGTGGTTCAGTGGAAAGAGCACAGGCTTGGGAGTCAGAGGTCATGGGTTCTAATCCTGACTCCGCCACGTCAGCTGTGTGACTTTGGGCAAGTCACTTCACTTCTCTGTGCCTCAGTTTCCTCATCTGTGAAATGGGGATGAAGACTATGAGCCCCACATGGGACAACCTTAATTACCTTGTATCCTCCCTGGTGCTTAGAACAGTGCTTGGCACATAATAAGCGCTTAACAAATACCAACATCATTACTACTATTATTATTATTATTATTAATGCCCATTTTACAAATGAGGCACAGAGAAGTGAAGCGACTTGACCAAGGTCACACAGCAGACAAGTGGCAGAGCCAGGATTAGAACCTAGGTCCTCTGACTCCCAAGCCTGTTCTCCTTCCACTAGGCCATGCTGCTTCTCTGAGTTCTGTGTCTACCAACTCTACTGTACTCTCCCAAGTACTTAGTATAGTGTTCTGCACACAGTTATACACTCAATAAATGCTACTGTTTGGTCCTCACATTAAGTAAGCTAATGTAAATAAAACTTGATTCTGGAAAAGTGAGTCAGCTGTGATCTCTAGACTGTAAGCGCATTTTGAGCAGGGAACTCTTGTATAATACTCAGCCAATCAATCAATCAATCAGCCATATTTATTGAGCGCTTACTGTGTGCAGAGCACTGTACTAAGCGCTTGGGAAGTGCAAGTTGGCAACATATAGAGACAGTCCCTACCCAACAGTGGGCTCACAGTCTAAAAGCGGGAGACAGAGAACAAAACCAAACATACTAACAAAATAAAATGAATAGAATAGATATGTACAGGTAAAATAAATAAATAGAGTAATAAATATGTACAAACATTTATACATATATACAGGTGCTGTGGGGAAGGGAAGGAGGTAGGATGGGGGGATGGAGAGGGAGACGAGGGGGAGAGGAAGGAAGGGGCTCAGTCTGGAAAGGCCTCCTGGAGGAGGTGAGCTCTCAGTAGGGCCTTGAAGGGAGGAAGAGAGCTAGCTTGGCGGATGGGCAGAGGGAGGGCATTCCAGGCCCGGGGGATGATGTGGGCCGGGGGTCGATGGCGGAACAGGCGAGAACAAGGTACGGTGAGGAGATTAGCGGCAGAGGAGCGGAGGGTGCGGGCTGGGCTAGAGAAGGAGAGAAGGGAGGTGAGGTAGGAGGGGGCGAGGTGATGGACAGCCTTGAAGCCTAGGGTGAGGAGTTTCTGCCTGATGCACAGATTGATTGGTAGCCACCGGAGATTTTTGAGGAGGGGAGTAACATGCCCAGAGCGTTTCTGGACAAAGACAATCCGGCCAGCAGTATGAAGTATGGATTGAAGTGGGGAGAGACACGAGGATGGGAGATCAGAGAGAAGGCTGATGCAGTAGTCCAGATGGGATAGGATGAGAGCTTGAACGAGCAGGGTAGGGGTTTGGATGGAGAGGAAAGGGCGGATCTTGGCAATGTTGCAGAGCTGAGACTGGCAGGTTTTGGTGACGGCTTGGATGTGAAGCCAAGTACTTCTTACAGTGCTCTGCACACAATAAGCACTCAATAATAATAATAATAATAATGATGATGGCATTTATTAAGCACTTACTATGTGCAAAGCACTGTTCTAAGTGCTGGGGAGGTTACAAGGTGATCAGGTTGTCCCACGGGGGACTCACAGTCTTAATCCCCATTTTACAGGTGATGTAACTGAGGCACAGGCAAGTTAAGTGACTTGTCCAAAGTCACACAGAGGACAAGTGGCGGAGTGGGGATTTGAACCCATGATCTCTGACTCCAAAGCCCGTGCTCTTTCCACTGTGCCATGCTGCTTCTCTACTGCTCATTGACAAATCTCTTGGGATCTTGTGGCCTGTTCGTGAGAGGGTGTTTTGAAACCAAAAGGCCCAAAAAGTCTGTTTGTTTTCCAACTGAAAGGTAAGGGACTAAAACTGTAGATCCAATTCCAATTCTACTAAAATTGCAAGCTCCTTGAAGGCAGGGTTCAGGTCTACCTTTGGGTTGTATGTACTCTCCCAAATGTTCAATATGTACCACTGATTGATTTGATTGATTCTTCAAAAAATGTCTCTGCAAAGAGCCTCATTATCTGCCTTTTTCTCTGTCTTCTCTCTGGCCTTGTACTCATTACCCTCTCATATCCAGATGGCCACCACCCCCCCTTACCATCAAAGCCCTAATAAAATCCCACCTCCTCTATGAGGTCTTCCCTGACTAGCCCCTCATTTTCTGTGCTGGTGTGCACTTGGATCTCTAACACTTCAGCCCAGCCCCATAGCACTTAGATATGCATCCTTATACTCAGTCTGTCTGTCAGGCACATTTAGTGAGTGCTTACTGTATACAGAGCACTGTACTAAGTGCTGCACTTATGTACATATCTCTAATTCATTTGTATTGATGTCCCTCTCCTCATGCTTTGACTGTAAGCAGGGAAGGTGAGGTAGGAGGGGACAAGGTGATTGAGGGCTTTAAAGCCAACGGTGAGGAGTTTCTGTTTGATTTAGATCCCCCGTCTAGACTGTGAGCCCACTGTTGGGTAGGGACCGTCTCTATATGTTGCCAACTTGTACTTCCCAAGCGCTTAGTACAGTGCTCTGCATACAGTAAGCACTCAATAAATACGATTGATTGATTGATTTGGAGGTGGATGGGCAGCCACTGGAGGTTCTTGAGGATTAGAGAAACAAGGCCTGAACGTTTTTGTAGAAAAATAATCTGGGCTGCAGAGTTAAGTATGGACTGGAGTGGGGAGAAACAGGAGGCTGGGTGGTCAGCACGGAGGCAAATGCAGTAATCCAGGTGGGAGAGGATGAGTGTATTATTGCGGTAGCAGTTTAGATGGAGAGGAAAGAATGGATTTTTGCATTGTTGTGAAGGTGGAACTGGCAGGATTTAGTGATGGGTTGAATAGGTAGGTTGAAGGAGAGAGAAGAGATTGGATAACGCCAAGGTTACTGGTTTGTGAGACAGGAAGTATGGTAAAGCCATCTACAGTGATGGCAGAGTCAGGGGAGGACAGGGCTTACATGGGAAGATAAGTTCTGATTTAGACATGTGAAGTTTGAGGTGACAGGAGGACATCCAAGTAGAGATGTCTTGAAGGAAGGAGGAAGTGTGAGACTGCAGAGAGGGAGAAAGAGCAGAGCTGGAGAAATCGATTGGAGAATCGTCCACATAGAGGTAGTAGTTTAAGTAGTTGAGAAGCAGCTTGGCTCAGTGGAAAGAGCACGGGCTTTGGAATCAGAGGTCATGGGTTCAAATCCTGGCTCTGCCAATTGTCAGCTGTGTGACCTTGGGCAAGTCACTGAACTTCTCTGGGTCTCAGTTACCTCATCTGTAAAATGGGGATGAAGACTGTGAGCCCCCAGTGGTACAACTTGATCACCTTGTAACCTCCCCAGTGCTTAGAACAGTGCTTTGCACATAGTAAGCGCTTAATAAATGCCCTTATAATTATTATTATTTGAGGCATGAGAGCGAATGAGTTCTCCAAGGAAGTGGGTATTCATTCATTCATTCATTCAATCATATTTATTGAGCACTTACTGTGTGCAGAGCACTGTACTAAACACTTGGGAAGTACAAGTTGGATAGGTGAAGAATAGAAGGGGACCCAGAATTGAAACTTGAGGGACCCCCACAGTTAAGGGGTGGGAGGCTGAGGAGACGCCCACAAAGGAGACTGAGAATGAATGGCCAGAGAGATAGGAGGAGAACCAGGAGTGGGCAATTTCAGTGAAACTGAGGTTCTGTAATGTTTCCTGGAGAAGGAGATGGTCGACTGTGTCAAAGGCAGCTGAGAGGTCGAGGAGGATTAGGATGGAGTTGAGGCTGTTGGTTTTGGCTAGGAGGAGATCACTGGTGACCATTGAGAGGGCAGTTTCTGTGGAGTGAAGGGGACAAAAGCCAGATTGGAGGGGGTCGAGGAGAGGAATTTAAGACGGCAGGTGTTGGCAACTCACTCAAGGAGTTTGGAGATAAAGGGTAAGAGGAACATGGGGTGGTAACTGGAAGGGGCCATGGGGTTAAGGGAGGCATATTTGTAGGATAGAGGAGACATGGCATGTTTGAAAGCAGTGGGGAAGAAGCCAATGGAGATTGAAGAGATAGCAGTGAGGGAGGGAAGAAGGGAGAGAGCAAATATGACAAGGTGCAAAGTTATGGGTTTGGATGCAAAGACGGAGGGGGTGGATTTGGAGAGAAGGCAGGAGATCTCCTCTAGAGATACTGCTGGGAAAGATGGGAAAGTTGAGGGAGGGACAGGGGAAATTTTAGGGTGATCACATCTGATAGTTTCAATTTTTCTCAATAAATTAGATGACCAGATTCTTGGGGGCCCTTATAATGATGGCTTTTATTAAGTGCTTACTGTGTGCAAAGCACTGTTCTAAGCCCCCCTCCGTAAACCACCTTCCCCTCCGCCTGCCCCCAAGATGGGGGAGGTGGAGGGGAAGGTGGTTTAAAGAGGGAGTTAAATGTCCAGAACTACTGGTAAGAGTGATGGGCATGGGTGTCAATAAGGATGGGGAAATAATTGTGTCAGGCAGAGTTAAAATCCGTGTGGATAAACTTGAAGAGGATGAGGTCGACCTGATATTTAGATTTCCTCCATTGCTCTGCAGCTCATACACAAAAATGAAAGAAGTAGACCGTGGAGGTGATCCAGGCTGTAGGCTAGTGGTAGGAGATGGACAAAGGGTTAGGGGAGCTAGCGAGTTGAATTCAATAGAGAGGGTGGTTTTGTGCATCAATTTGGTCATCGAGTGAAGGTCGTTTAGGTATGGAGGCTAAATGGGGCATGATGAGCTGAGAAAAATGGATGGGGTCAAGGGATTGAAGGTCTCTGTGAGGGAATAGCATAGATTTTGGGGGGTGGAAGTCTGAGTGGAGGAAGAGGCAGGTGAGAAGGTTGTGGTTGGATAAAAAGATTTCAGAGTAGGTGAGGGTAGAGATTGTGCAGTGGCTAGAGACGATGAGATCAAGTGTGCCTCCAACTTGGTGGGTGAAGTGGGGTGGAGCAGGAAGTCGGTGGAGTTGAGGAGGGATAGAAAGAGAGCAGCAGAAGAGTCGGCAGAAACAACTACATGGACATTAAATTCCTTGAGGATCAATGTAAGAATGTGTGAAAGTGACCAAAGTGGTTCCAAAAATTAATGAACACCACCAACCATTGACTAAGGGTTGGAGACTGTCTGTGTTGTAGAATGAATGGCATCCTCTTAAAACATTGATGCTTTGGCAAAAGATTTTGTTCTCTGTGTATAGACCAGTTCTAAAGAATTAGTGATTTTGCTACCGGTCATGGGTTCGAATCCTGACTCCGCCACTTGTCAGCTGTGTGACTTTGGGCAAGTCACTTAACTTCTCTGTGCCTCTGTGACCTCATCTTTAAAATGGAGATGAAGACTGTGAGCCCCCCAGGGGACACCCTGATCACCGTGTAACCTCCCCAGTGCTTAGAACAGTGCTTTGCACATAGTAAGCACTTAATAAATGCCATTATTATTATTATTATCATTATTATTACTGAATCTGAGATTTTAATTGTGTGTGGGCATGCTTGAAAGGATTGATTTGCCAATGATTTGTTCCAGATCATTCATTCATTCATTCAACTGAATTTATTGAACATTTACTGGGTGCAGAGCATGGTACTAACTGCTTGGAAAGTAGAATTCAGCAACAAATAGAGACAATCCCTGCCCAGAATGGGCTCACATCATTTGTCCTGAAAGGTTGTCCTTCATGATGCTGATGGACTTGTGAACTGCAACATATGGTACTAGAATTTGCTTTTATCGTGGAGGCAGGGTAAAGGATAGAGAACAAAGAGAAAACAGTGTGTTTCTGTCACTGTGAGAAGCAACTTGACCCACTGGATAAATCATGGGCCTGGAGTCAGAAAGACCTGGGCTCTAGTCCTGGCTCTGCCACTTGTCTGCTGTGTGACCTTGGGCAAGTTGCTTAACTTTTCTGTGTCTCAGTTACCTCATCTGTAAAATGGGGATTAAGACTGTGAGCCCCACGTGGGACATGGATTGTGTCCAACTTGCTTACCTTGTATCTACTCCAGTGCCTAAAACAGTGCCTGGCACATAGTCAGGGCTTAAAAAAATCCTATTTTTTTTTAAAAAAAAGAACAGGAATAATAAGAGTGAATTTAAATTTACAAACATTTCAAGAATATGACAAGGAAGACCCATTTCTCTTTAGACAGAAGTCTTAAAATAAGCCTAATACTTCTTCAAGAAATGTTAATAACATTTTTAGGTGTGAATCTCATGTGTGCCAAGAACTGGGCTGAGTGTTAAAATAAAGACAAGATAATCAGATCAGACACACACATTAGGGGCTCACCATTTAAGAGGCCAGAAGAACAGAGAAGCAGCGTGGCTCAGTGGAAAGAGCACAGGCTTTGGAGTCAGACGTCATGGGTTCAAATCCCGACTCCGCCAACTGTCAGCTGTGTGACTTTGGGCAAGTCACTTAACTTCTCTGTGCCTCAGTTACCTCATCTGTAAAATGGGGATTAAAACTGTGAGCCCTCCATGGGACAACCTGATCACCTGGTAACCTCCCCAGCACTTAGAACAGTGCTTTGCACATAGTAAGCGCTTAACAAATACCATCATCATCATCATCATCAACAGCTATTTCTCCCCCCTTTGCAGAGGAGAAAACTGAGGCACAATGGATCAAGCTGCAGGAAAGTGGGAAAACTGGGATTAGAACTACTTCAGTCTCGACTACTTTACTTCTGACCTCTAACCCGTGTCCTGCCTCTGGCCTGGAATGCCCTCCCTCTTCATATCAGTCAATCAATCAATCAATCAATCGTATTTATTGAGTGCTTACTGTGTGCAGAGAACTGTACTAAGCGCTTGGGAAGTACAAGTTCAGACAGTGACTCTCCCCACCTCAAAGCCTTATTTAAGGCACATATTCTACAAGAGACCTTCCCTGACTAAGCCCTCCTTTGCTCTTTCCCCTCTCCCTTCAGCATCACCTTGATTTCTCCCTTCATTTACGCCCCCACCTCTCAGTCCCATAGTACCTATCTACATATCTGTAATTTTATTTTTTTTATATTAATGCCTGTCTCCTCTAGGCTGTGGGCAGGAAAAGTCTGTTACATTGTACTCTCCCAGGCGCTTAGTACAGTGCTCTGCACAAGGTAAGCTCTCAATAAATATGATTGAGTGAATGAATAAATATAACTGTCTAGTCCCATGCAATTTCCTCTAGGCCCAGTAAACGACAGTAAATCGATAATATTCAAGTATTCACAGGATGTACGGAGCTCTGATACTCAAGGCTATCATATGATGTAGGAGACGAGGAAGGCAAGAAAACCATCTTTCTAAAACATGCATGGTTGGAAATGATTTTTTTCCACCTATGCTGTGGCATAGAAATGATCTAATATTGTAAAACAAGTGGTAACACTGGTTCACTGGACAATGGTTCACTGGAGCACTGGTTCCTGGAGGAGTAATGTTTTGAAATGCATGAAGGCATCAGAAACTGATTCGATGTTTTTAGGATTTCCATAAAAGGTTGGTGGAAAAAGAACAGTTTAGAACCTGCCATTCATCAATGTGTGTGCTCCACAGAATAAAAAGGGGACTGGAATTTCTTAAACTTTCATATGGTCTAGAAAATAGTTCATTTTGGGGCCCCACCTGACTTTTCACCACCCAAATCAGAACAAACGGAAAAACTTCATTATGTCAATTTGCATGAAACTGAAAAAAATAGACTTGAAATTATCCATCTTATGTTATTGAAATGAAAAAGGGAGTCTGACTGAAGAATAACAGTTGCTTTGAATTATGCACTATTTGAATAAATCAACAGAGATTTTATTGTGCTAAATGTAAAAGGACAGAGTGCGCTAATTTTGAAAACAGATTATTTTTCCTCATAATACCGCTCTGATTAATTCAGCAGCCTACAGAGAACAGATAATCAGGGTTATTTGTGTGTTTGATTTCAGCTCCCCCTAAACTGTTAACTTAATTTTGTAGTGTGTTTAACAGGCTTTTATTGTAAGATGGGATCTGGAAATATTCCTAAATCTGTTTTGGAAAGAGACAAGGGAGCCTTAAGCATTCGGAAGAGAAAACAAACAAACACGATATCATGGTTTAAAGATTAGACCAAGCTATTCTTCTAAGGGGTCATGTCCACAACAAAAATTTGATACTCCATTTTAGATTTTGGTTACCTGGAATCAGAGTGGTCCAGTGGAAAGAGCACGGGCTTGGGAGTCTGAGGTCATGGGTTCTAATCCCGGTTCCGCCACTTATCGGCTGTGTGATTTTGGGAAAGTCACAACTTCTCTGTGCCTCAGTTACCTCATCTGTAAAATGGGGATTAAGACTGTGAGCCCCAGGTGGGAAAACCTGATCACCTTGTATCCCCCAGTGCTTAGAACAGTGCTTTGCACATAATAAGTGCTTAACAAATACCATTATTATTATTATTACCATATATTCCCCTCTAGCTATGTGAACGTTATGGAATCTGAACTCTTCCGTTGAATGTTCAGAGGAAATGGGACAGTGAAAAACATGGAATCTCATTAGTGTTTGCAAAGAAAGTGTGTGATTATCAATCTCTTTTTCAACTTTCAGGATTCACTTAGACTCTTATGAAGTATAGAACATAGAGGATTCAGTGACAAGGCAGGTCAAGCTTTATGAATAGATTCAATAACTTTGTCAATGAATGTTGTCTTTGAATTTCTGATTTTGTCCTTGAAGCTAAGATGAATATTTTCCCATCAGAGCACTTAACTTACCAAATAAAGGCCTAAAGTCACCCTCCACGATACATATTAGAAGGTACGTGTCAATTAGCTGAAAACTATTGACATTTTTAACTCTATCTCCATGTAAGGCTCAAACACATTTTCACAAATGCTCCAAGAACATAAGAGAATAGGCAATGCCAATACGAGACCCTTTGAAAGGCCAGCCAACAGTGTTCTGTCTTCCATGGCAACAGGATGCTTGAAGGATGGATACTGTGATGCTTCCTCTCCTGGACAATCATCCTCATCTCAAATATTATACCTGCTACAATCTCTATTTTTTCCCTTGAGCAATACAGTAATAATAATAATAGTGTGATATTTGTTAAGCACTTACTGCATGCTAAGCGCTGGGGTCTTGCTTTATGCCATTGAGTTGTTTCTGACCCATAACGACATTATGGACACATCCCTCCCAGAATGCCCCACTCTCCACCTCCAATCGTTCTGGTAATGTATACGTAGAGTTTTCTTGGTAAAAATCCAGAAGTGGTTTACCATTGCCGCCTTCCACGCAGTTAACTCGAGTCTCCTCCCTCGACTCTCCCCCATGTCACTGCTGCTGCCCAGCATGGGTGAGTTTTGATATATAGCAGATTGCCTTTCACTTGCGATCCACTGCCCCAGCTAGGAATGGAATAGGTAGGCCTCTGTTTGACTCTCCCTCCCATAGCCAAGACTGGTAGAGGACTGGAAACTCTTCAGGTGCAACTCTGAGAGGGGAGAACTGGGGTAGATACAAGATAATCCTACTGAGAGCTCACCTCCTCCAGGAGGCCTTCCCAGACTGAGCCCCCTCCTTCCTGTCCTCCTCTTCCCCCTCCCTATCCCCCCCCCGCCTTACCTCCTTCCCCGCCCCACAGCACATATATATATATATATGTTTGTACATATTTATTACTCTATTTATTAATTTTACTTGTACATATTTATTCTATTTATTTTATTTTGTTAATATGTTTTGCTTTGTTGTCTGTCTCCCCCTTCTAGACTGTGAACCCGCTGTTGGGTAAGGACTGTCTTTATATGTTGCCAAATTGTACTTCCCAAGTGCTTAGTACAGTGCTCTGCACACAGTAAGCACTCAATAAATATGATTGAATGAATGAATGAATGAATAATCAGGTCCCACATGGGACTCTCAGTTTAAGTAGGAAGGATAGCAGGTATTGAATCCCCATTTAGCAGATGAAAGAACTGGGGCACAGAGAGGATAAGTGACTTGCCCAAAATCCCACAGAAGGTATGTGGCGGAGCTGGGTTTAGAACTCAGCTCCTCTGAGTCCCATGCCTGGGCTTTTTCCACTAGGCCCTGTTGTCCCCAGTAAAAGTCTATCAGCTAAATTCTGAATGATGATGATAATGATAATAGAAATGAAGTGCTTACTATGTGCCAGACACTGTTCTAAGTGCTGGGACAGATACCAGCAAATCGGTTTGGAAAAAATCCCTGTCTCACATGGGGCAGTCAGTCTTAATAACCGTGGTATTTGTTGTGTTTACTAAGTTCTGAGGTGGATACAAGCAAATTAGGTTGGACACAGTACCTGTCCCCTATGGAGCTGATAGTCTTAATCCCTATTTTACAGATGAGGGAATTGAGGCCCAGAGAAATGATGTGACTCGTCCAAGGTCAAACAATAGGCCAGTGGCAGAATCGGGATTACAACCAAGGTCCTTCTAACCCCCAGGCCCGTGATCTATCCACTAAGTCATCCTGCTTTCCTACCTGAGAAGCTGTGAACTGAAAAAGACCATGAAAATACAGGCTCCCTTGAATATGATTGAGGATTAGTCAATCTCATTTATTGAGCGCTTACTGTGTACAATATATATTCATATATATATAAATAGATGGATAGATGGATAGATAGTTATAGATATATTGTTTTGTCCCAAGTGCTTAGTACAGTGCTTTCACTGTATTATATAACATAATAACAATAATAATGATGGTATTTGTTGAGCGCTTACTATGTGCAAAGCACGGTTCTAAGTGCTGAGGAGGTTACAAGGTGATCAGGTTGTCCCACAGGGGGCTCACAGTTTTCATCCCCATTTTACAGATGAGGTAACTGAGGCACAGAGAAGTTAAGTGACTTGCCCAAAGTCACATAGCTGACAGTTGGCGGAGCCGGGATTTGAACCCATGACCTCTGATTCCAAAACCCATGCTCTTTCCACTGAGCCTGTTTAACATATAAACAGGCATATTCCCTGCCCACAATAAATAGGGTTTTTTTAATTCCTTGTTGTGAAGGACAATAATATCTACCGTACTTTCCCAAGAGTAAGTAAACATAGCTATAATTCTATTTGTTCTGACGATTTTGACACCTGTCTACATGTTTTGTTTTGTCATCTGTCTTCTCCTTCTAGACTGTGAATGCATAGTTGGGTAGGGACCGTCTCTAGATGTTGCCGAACTGTACTTCCCAAGCACTTAGTCCAGTGCTCTGCACACAGTAAGCGCTAAATAAATATAATTGAAAGAATGAATGATTTCTGCCTGCAAGGAACTTAGAGTCTAGTGGAGGAGGCAGACATTACAATAAATTGTAGGTATCAAGGTATAAAGATATGTACATACTGTTTGTGGGTGCAATGAAAACCTGAGTGCTCAGAAGTTAAGGACTCAAGTGCAGAGTTGACACAGAGAGGGAAAATAGGATGGGGAGATGAGATAATGTGTCTGTTTACTGCTTTATTGTACTCGTCCAAGTGCTTAGTACAGTGCTCTGCATATAGAAAAGCAGTATGCCTTAGTGGAAAGAGCATGGGCTTGCGATTCAGAGCCTATGGGTTCTAATCCCAGCTCCGCCAGTTGTCAGCTGTGTGATTTTTGGGCAAGTCACTTCTCTGTGCCTGTTACCTCATCTGTAAAATGGGGATTAAGGCTGTGAGCCCTGCCTGGGACAACCTGATTATCTTGTATCTACCCCAGCACTTAGAATAGTGCTTGGCACATAGTAAGTGCTTAACAAATACCATTCTTCTTCTTCTTCTTCTTCTTCTAATTATTATTACAGTAATTGCTCAATAAATATGATTAGGTGGGTATGGAGAAAGGAATTAGGAAGCAAGTTAACTATGATCTGTATATATGTATATATGTACATATTTGTTACTCTATTTTACTTGTACATATCTATTCTATTTATTTTATTTTGTTAGTATGTTTGGTTTTGTTCTCTGTCTCCCCCTTTTAGACTGTGAGCCCACTGTTGGGTAGGGACTGTCTCTATATGTTGCCAACTTGTACTTCCCAAGCACTTAGTACAGTGCTCTGCACACAGTAAGTGCTCAGTAAATACGATTGATGATGATGATGATGATTAGGGAAGCAGCGTGGCTCAGTCGAAAGAGCACAGCTTTGGAGTCAGAGGTCGTGGGTTCAAATCCTGGCTCCACCACTTGTCAGCTGTGTGACCTTGGGCAAGTCACTTAACTTCTCTGGGCCTCAGTTCCCTCATCTGGAAAATGGGGATGAAGACTGTGAGCCCCACGTGGGACAACCTGATTATCTTGTACCTACCCCGGCGCTTAGAACAGTGCTTGGCACATAGTAAGTGCTTAACAGATACCAACATTAAATATGATTGAGTGAATAAGGATTAATCAAGGAAGCCCTCCTGGAGGAGAGACCTGTCCCACATGGGGTTCTTGGTCTAAGTAAGGGGGGGAACAGGCAGTGGATCTCCATTTTACTGGAGAGGAAACTGAGGCCCAGAAAAATTAAGTGACTTGCAGGTTGGCACACAGCAGACAAGTGGCAGAGCTGGGATTAGAATCCACATCCTCTGACTCCCAGCCCATGCTCTTTCCTCTAGGTCATGCTGTTTTCCCAGTGCATAGAGAAGCAGCATGGCTTGGTGGAAAAAGCTCGGGCTTGGGAGTCAGAGATCATGGGTTCTAATTCCAACTGTGCCACTTGTCAGCTTGTCACTTCTCTGTGCCTCAGTTACCTCATCTGTAAAATGGGGATTAAGACTGTGAGCTCACGTGGAACCATCTGGTGACTTTATATCTACCCCAGTGCTTAGAACAGTGCTTGGCACCTAGTAAGCTCTTAACAAGTAACATCATTATTATTATTATGATTATGTGCAGAGTTCAGTACTAAGTGCTAGGGAAATATACAGTACAACAGAATTGATAGGGATAATCCCTACCCTCAAAGATTTTACAGTCAAACAAGGAAGACAGACACTACTCTAGCCTGTGAGGTCCTTGTGGCCAGGGAAGGTATCTGTTGTTGTACTGTAATAATAATGATGATGGCATTTATTAAACGCTTACTAGGTGCAAAGTGCTGTTCTAAGTGCTGGGGAAGTTACAAGGTGATCAGGTTGTCCCATGGGGGGCTCACAATCTTAATCCCCATTTTACAGATGAGGTAATTTAGGCACAGAGAAGTTAAGTGGCTTGCCCAAAGTCACACAGCTGACAATTGGCGGAGCTGGGATTTGAACCCATGACCTCTGACTCCAAAGCCCGTGCTCTTTCCACTGAGCCATGCTTCTTCTTATACTCCCCCAAGCACTTAGTACAGTGCTTTGCATGCAAAAAGTGCTCAATAAATATGAATTGAATTAAAATGAATTACAGATGGGGAAGAGGCAGAGTATATTTATGTAGCAATAAATTCATTCATTCAGTCATATTTATTGAGTGCTTACTGTGTGCAGAGCACTGTGCTAAGTGTTTGGATGCTGTGGGGCTGTGGGTGGGATAAATTGCTTGAGAGCTTTCTGTGTGCACAGCACTGTACTAAGCGCTTGGGAGAGTCTTGTCTTATGCTGTCGAGTTGTTTCCGACCCATAGTGACTCCATGGACACATCTCTCCCAGAACGCCCCACCTCCATCTGCAATCATTCTGGTAGTGGATCCAGAGAGTTTTCTTGGTACAAATATGCTGTGGTTTACCATTGCTTTCTTCTGTGCAATAAACGTGAGTCTCCGCCTTCGACTCTCTCCCATGCCACTGCTGCCCAGCATATAACAAATAAGCATCAAAAGGTTTGAGGGGCACAGGCACTAGTGCATAGGTGATACAGAAGGGATGCAAATAAGATGCCTTGCTTTGGAATGACTCCATTTACTACCCGGCAGGGACAACAAATCCATCTGGTCCTTGTCTGGGTTCTGTTTGCCGTTGTATCAATTTCCTATCACCTTTCCCACTCTTGTCCTGTTTATCGCTTGCATTAGAAATTTCCTGGAAATTGCAAGGCAGTTTGAGAGAGGATGTTAAATAAAGAGGAATTTGCTCAAATGCTGGAAATTTTAATTGCCCACATCAGTAACTCAGAATGTTTGACATTTTCTGTAAATTTGTCTAATTAGGTGATCCTTAGAGATTCGAGGCAGAGGACGGTGAGGCCAAATACGTGAACAAATCTAACTTGTTTTCTCCCTGCACTTAGAGAAGCAGCATGGCCTAGTGGATAAAGCCCAGGCCTGGGAGATAGAAGGACCTGGGTTCTAATATAGACTCCACCACTTGCATGCCCTTTTGCCCTCGGGTGATGCACTTAATTCTTCTGTGCTTGTAAAACCTTCTCTGTAAAATGGGGAATAGGACTGTGAGCCCCATGTGAGACAGGGACTTTGTCCAATCCGATTTGCTTGTATCCACACCAGCGGTTACTCTGGATGTCTCTTTATTGAAAACAAAAGAAAGATAGTTATAGAATTAGTTTTAAAAAATAAGAAAAAGAAATTGGGGTATTGGTTAAGCACTTACTATGTGGATAGTAAATCGGTGGATACGAGCAAATTTGGTTGGATACAGTCCCTGTCCGACATGGGGCTCAGTTTCTGAATCTCCATTTTACTGATGAGGGAACTGAGGCCCAAAGAAATGCAGCGACTTCCCTAAGGTCACTCAGCAGACAAGTGGCAGAGCTGGGATTAGAACCCATGTCCTTCTGACTCCCAGGCTGGCGTTCTATCAATTAGGCCATGCTGTTCATACTGGTAACTTGGGGATTATGGTGACTTGATGTTTTCCTCTTTGGGTTTGTTTTCTACAGATTTCACTTCCAATGGCAGTTACTGATTTTCCTCCCATTCCCCATTTCCCTGAGGTAATAAGCGTTGTTGACCACATTAGAACAGCATACATAGTTTGACTCTAATTACATGTAAGAGTAGCCAAAACCTGGGTAAGAAGAAGAGATACTGAAGGGAAGGGAATGCTCATACAAAGACCCACTTTTATTTCTTGACTTGAGTTTTTTTTGGCCCCAAAATTCATGATGGCTGACCATCAATCAGTCAATCATATTTATTGAATGCTTACTGTGTGCAGATCTTGGGAAAGTACAACCTAAGAGTTTGTAGGCACTTTCCCTGCCCACAGTGAGCTTATGGTCTGGGGGGAGACAGACATGAATATATACATTTATATATATAAATCAATGAATTACAGCTATATACAGCTGTGTACATGGGTTCTGTGGGGCTGATTCATTCATTCCGCCATATTTTTGAGTGCTTACTGTGTGCACAGCAATGTACTAAGCATGTGGGAGAGTAGAATACAACAATAAACAGACACGTTCCATGCCCACAGTGAGCTTACAGTCCAGTGAGGGGAAGACAGACATTGGTATAAATTAATGACAGATATGTACATAAGTTTTGTAGGGCTGGGAGAGGGGAAGTACAAAAGGAGCACATTAAGGTGACACAGAAGGGAGTGGGAGAAGAGGAATGGGAGGGGTTTAGTCTGGAAAGGCCTCTTGGAGAAGATGAGCCTTCAGTAAGGCTGTGAAGTGGGGAGAGTCATTGTCAGATTTGAGGAGGGAGGGCATTGCAAGACAGAAACAGACTTGGGCGAGGTGTTAGCGGCTAGATAGGTGAGATGGAGGACCAGTGAAAAGGTTAACGTTAGAGGAGGAAAGTGTCTGGGCTGGGTTGTAGTAGGATTGTAGCAAGGCGAGGTAGGAGGGGACATGATGATGAACTGCTTAGAAGCCAATAGAGAGGAGTTTTTGTTTGCTGCAGAGCGTGACGGACCGCCTCTGGAGTCTTTTGAGGAGGGGGGTTGACATGTCCTGAACATTCTTGAAGAAAAATGATCCGGGCAGCAGAGTGAAGTATGGATTGGAGTGGGGAGAGACAGGAGGCTGGGAGGTCAGCAAGGAGGCTGTTACAGTAATCCAGGTGGGAATAAAATGAGTGATTGTATTAATGGGATAGCAGCTTGGATAGAACGATAGAGTGATGGATTGAATATGTGGGTTGGAGAGAGAGGAGTCCAGGCTAACTCTAAGGTTACGGGCTTGTGAGAATGGTGGTGATGGGAAAGTTGCGGGGAGGTCAGGCTTTGGGTGGGAAGATAATGAGCTCTGTTTTGGACATGTTAAGCTTGAGGTGATGGAAGGACATCCAAGAAGAGATGTCTGGAAGGCAAAAGGAAATGTGAGACTGCAGAGAGGGAAAGAGATCAAGCTGGAGAAGTAAATTTGGGTATCATCCACATAGAGGAGGTAGTTGAAGCCATGGGAGTGAATGAGTTTTCCAAGAGAGTGGATGTAGCTGGAGAATAGACAGGGGCCCAGAACTGAGCCTTGAGGGATGTCAAGGCTTAGGGACCCCCATAGTTAAGTGGTGGGAGGCAGTGGAGTATCCCGTGAAGGAGACTGAGAATGAATGGCCAGATAGATGAGAGAACCAGGAGAGGAAAGAGTCAGTGAAGCTAGGGTGGTCCACAGTGTCAAAGACAGCTGAGAGGTCGAGGAGGATTAAGGTGGAGTTGAGGCTGTAGGATTCGACTAGAAGAGCATTGGTGACCTTTAAGAGGGGGGTTTCTGTGGAGTGAAGGGGATGGAAGCCAAATTGGAGGGAGTCATTCATTCATTCAATCATTTATTATGTGCTGACTGGGTGCAGAGCACTATACTAAGCGCTTGGGAAAGTACAATACAACAGTAAATAGTGACATTCCCTGCCCACAGTGAGCTCACAGTCTAGAGGGAGGGGACAGTCTAGACTCGTGGAGGGAGTTTGAGGAGGGGAACTTGAGACAACTTGCTCAAGGAGATTGGAGAGGAAGGGTAGGTGGGAGATGGGGCCATAACTGTAGGGAGCTGTGGGGTTGAGGGAGGGTTATTTTAGAATAGGGGAGACATGGGCATGTTTGAGAACAGTGAGAAAGAAGCCATTGGAGGGTGAAGAGATGGCAGTTAGGTTGGGAAAAAGGGAAGGGGTTTGGAAGGGAAGTGTTAGAAGGTGCAAAGAGAAGGGGTTGGATGCTCAGGAGCGGGGGTGGATTTTGAGAGAAGTTAAATGTCTGGAACAAATGGTGAGGTTGATAGGCAGAGAAAAGGGCAGAGTTAAAGCATGTAAGGATAAACCTGAAATGGAGGAAGTCAGCCTGATATTTAGGCTTCCGCCAGCAGTGCCCTGCGCCTCATGTACAAGATTACAGAGGAGTGGCCTGTGTGGGTGATCCGGGGCTGTGGGTTAGTGGTATGAAGCTGATCGAGGTTATAGGGGAGAGAGTGAGTTGAGTTCAGTAGAGAGGTTGGTGTCGAGAGCATCGAGGTAATAAAGAGTGCAAATCAACGTGGCTTAGTGGAAAGAGCCCAGGCTTGGGAGTCAGAGGTCATGGGTTTTAATCCTCGCTCCACCATGTATCAACTGTAAGACTTTGGGCAAGTCGCTTAACTTTTCTGTGCCTGTTACTTCATCTGTAAAATGGGGATTAAGACTGTGAGGCCCACGTGGGACAACTTGATTACCTTGTATCTACCCCAGAGTTTAGAATGGTGCTTGGCACATAGTAAGTGCTTAACAAATACCACCATTATTATTATCATTACTAAATCAGAAGTGAGTGGGAGGAGAGGAAATGAGGGCTTTAAGTGGGGAAGGCCCTTTGGAGGAGATGTGCTTTGAATAAGGCTTGAAAGGCGGGGAGAATGATAGTCTATCAGAAATGAAGGGAATTCATTCCAGGCCCAAGGCACGAGATGTGCAAGAGGTTGGCGGTGAGGTAGACAGTACGTGGATCGATAGGGGTGCCACCCAACTTACCATTTTAATTCATGTGCCTGTGCACTATCTGCTGTCTTCAGTAGATTAAGTGAACAAATGGAAAGGAAGCTCACTCTTGGGACAAGCTGTGTGCCATCCCTTTTTTGATCTTTATGTTGACCTTTTCTTGGTTGACCTTTACATAGTTGTCAAGCTCTACCCGCCTTTTTTTTTTTTTTGGCTTCCTCACAGATATCTCTCCTTTCCTCCACCACATTATGTGCTAATTTATGTAACTCCAGGAACAGCTGCACAGGTGTGCTTTTGGGATGTGATTACAATAAGAAACTGAATCACGAATTGAATGACTCACTGTTGCCCAATTTGCAATCTATCAAACCATTTCCAAAATCTTTGTGGCACTAAAGTTCTGAAGCATCAACCACGACTTCTTTATGCCACCATCCTTCAGAGAGAATCATCTATTTTGGCTTTTGGGCCAATTGAGAATAGGCAATATTTTTTAACCTGAATATTCTCATCTTTTTATTGATTTTTATTTTTGTTCTTGTTACATAGATAAACATGATGAGAAGCAGTGTGGCTCAGTGGAAAGAGCACGGGCTTTGGAGTCAGAGGTCATGGGTTCAAATTCCAGCTCCACCAACTGTCAGCTGTGTGACTTTGGGCAAGTCACTTAACTTCTCTGGGCCTCAGTTCCCTCATCTGTAAAATGGGGATTAATGTCAGCCCCCTGTGGGACAACCGGATCACCTTGTAACCTCCCCAGCACTTAGAACAGTGTGTGGCACATAGTAAACATTTAATAAATGGCATCATCATTATTATTATTATCTACTGTGGGATTTCATGTCACAGCCGGAAGGTGCCTTAGTGGCTTACCTGCTGTGTGACCTTGGAAAAGTCACTTAACTTCTCTGTGCCTCAGTTCCCTCAACTGCAAAGTGGGGATTTGATACCTGTGCTCTCTCTTAGACTGTGAGCCCGATGTGGGCATTTCGTATAGTGGTTGGCACTTTTAAGTACTTAAATAATAATGGTATTTGTTAAGCGCTTACTATGTGCAAAGCACTGTTCTAAGCGCTGGGGGGATACAAGGTGATCAGGATGTCCCATGGGCTCACAGTCTTAATCCCCATTTTACAGATGAGGTAACTGAGGCACAGAGAAGTTAAGTGACTTGCCCAAAGTCACACAGCTGACAAGTGGCGGAGCTGGGATTAGAACCCACGACCTCTGACTCCCAAGCCCGGGCTCTTTCCACTGAGTCATGTTGCCTCTCTACTATTATAATTATACAACTATTATTTAGCCCTCATTCAATCATCCATGGTATTTATTGAGCACTGACTGTGTGCAGAGCACTATAATAAGCACTTAGGAAAGTAGAATTTAACAGAGCTGGTAGATTCATTCTTTGCCCACAAGAGATGTGTGGTGGTTTTGCTTGTACGTTAAGCTTTGAATTGGTGTCTATAGATATGCTTTACTATAAGAGGAAAATCTCCATGTGTTGTGATCTGTTTAGGTTTCTGGTTTACCCAAGAACACTTTGATCTGAGCAATGATTTTGGGCACAAATCCTCAATGATGCTTTTCAGCAGAATTAATTTCCCCTCCCCTTCAGTCATTCAATCGTATTTATTGAGCGCTTAGCGTGTGCACTTGGGAGAGTACAGTATAACAGTAAACAGACACATTCCTTGCTGATAATGAGCTCTCCTCTTTCACTCAGTGGCATTTCATTCTCACTTCATTTTGCCATTTTTCTCCTAGGTGACCCTAAGCAAGTCATTTAACCTCGGTTTCCTTATGTATATAATGGGGATAAGTCAGACTATGAGCAACTTTTGACACAAGTGTTTTGTCTGATTGGAAAACTTTATATCTAGCCCAGTGCTTCTTATATTGTAAGAGGTTTAATATGACATAGCTATTATCATTCATTCTCGCCCTTTAGTAGCTTATGGGTCAAATAGAAAACTGTGGCATGGGGCAACAGATTAAAAAAAACAACCTGAAAGCTGATAAAACATATTAATTTCACTTTGGAAACCCAAAAGAAAAATAAATACAATAATAGAGTGGTTCTCTATGAAGAAATGGGAATTTGGGTGACTATAAATTCTAGATTGCTTTCTGCTGGAAAAAATAAAATTGCAAGTGACAATAGCAATTGATATTTGTTAAGCACTTACTAAGTGCCAAGCACTGTCCTAAGCACTGGGGTGGACATCAGCCAATCTGATCGGACACAGTCCCTGTTCACATGGGAAGCCCAGTCTTAATCCCCATTTTGCTGATGAGGTAACTGAGGCACAGAGAAATGAAGTGTCACATGGGAAAAATGGAGGAGGCAGGATTAGAACTCAGATCCTTCTGCCACCCAGGCTTGTGCTCTATCGACTATGCCACGAACTTCTCTATCAGTCATACTCTATCGATCACAAGTGCCTGTGTGGGCGGGTATCCAGAGCAAGTTCAAGGGGGCAAGATAATCAGTAGTATTTATTGAGCACTTACGATCTGAGAGCACTGTACAAGTGCTTGGGAGAGCATAATAGAGCAGAATTAGCTGAATTTGGTTCCCTGCCCCAAATGAGCCTACAGTCACTCATTCATTCATTCAATCATATTGATTGAGTGCTTACTGTGTGCAGAGCACTGTACTAAGCGCTTGGGAAGTACAAGGTGGCAACATATAGAGACGGTCCCTACCCAACAACGGGCTCACGGTCTAAAACAGGGAGACAGCCAACAAAACAAACATGGACAGGTGTCAAGTCATCAGAATAAATAGAGATAAAGCTAGATGCACATCATTAACAAAATAGAATAGTAAATATGTACAAGCAAAATAAATAGAGTAATAAATCTGTACCAACATATATATAGGTGCTGTGGGGAGGGGAAGGAAGTAGGGTGGGGGGGGATGGGGAGGAAGAGAGGATAAAGGGGGCTCAGTCTGGGAAGAGTGTCCGGTCTAGAGTGGGACAAGCCAGGGTGTAGGGTTAAACATGGGTGCTTTCATTCATTCACTCAATTTTATGTATTATTATTATTGAGGACTTACTATGTACTAAGCACTTGGGAAAGTATACAAGATAACAGCAAACAGACATGTTCCCTGCCTACAACGAGCTTACAGACAGGAGTCTACACTGTAAGCTGTTATGGGTAGGGAATGCCTCTGTTTATTGTTTTACTGTACTTTCCCAAGCGCTTAGTATATTGCTCAACATGTCGTTAACGCTCAATAAATATGACTGAATCAATGAATAGAGGGCGAGGAAGACATTAATGGATATAAATAAATGAATACATTTGCTGTCCTTTTTGGGGGAAAGGGTGGATGGAAAGGGCTCCTACTGTATTTTATTCCCCCAAGAGCTTAACATAGTGCTGTAGGCAGAGGAAGTGCTCAATAAATAGTACGAGATTGCTGCATTGGATGACTCAGATACTTGTCTCTGTGTTTCCAGAAGGTCTCTTCACTTGAAGTGACTTTACTCTGCTTTAAAATGTTGGTTTAAACGGAGTTAGGCAGGCAATCCTGGAAAATGTGAACACTAACACCTCATTTAGCTCTTGTTACCCACCTGCAGCACGGACTGGGTTTTTACTGCCACTGCTGTCAGCGAAACACCTGTGCTCTCTCTCCCCCACTTAGAAAGTGGTTTAATGGCTCAGAAGTGTGTTCCTTGCTCAACGGCATTCTGTTTAAGTTGCCGGTGTTCAGAATTTGGTGCAGTGAAGGCACGTGGGAGTCACTACTGTTCAGTAGCATTAAAGCACTCCAGGGCTTTGAAAATCATGAACCCGTCTGGAAGAAGTGTTGGAGGGGAATTATGTCAAGCAATTAAAACTTTGTTATCATATGAGGCAAAGTAGCAAACTAAAAAGTGATGATAGAATTAAGTGCATACGGTGGACCAAGCACTCTTCTAAGCACTGGGCTAGATAAATGATAATCAAGTCAGACGTAATCCTCGTCCCATAGTGGGATGACAGAGTAGAAGGAAGGGAGAACAGATATTTCCTTCTCTTTTTGCAGATGAGGAAGCAGGCCCAAAGATGTTAAGTGTCTTTTCCGAGATCACACAGTAGGTCAATGGCAGGACTAAATGACCTGTGCTCTCTCTGTTTGAACAGGCTGCAGTCTGGGCTCTCTGTTATCTCTGACATCCCTCTAGACTGTAAAATTGTAGGCAGGAAATATCTCTCTTTATTGCTGTATTATACTTTCCCAAGTGCTTAGTACAGTGCCCTGCACATAGTAAGCACTTACTAAATACAATTGAATGAATGAATAAAGAGTTTCCTGGACTAGGGTGTCAACAGTGCCAAGCACTTAGTACAGTGTTCTGCACACAGTAAGCACACAACTGAATGAATGAAAAAGCTCCCAAAGTCAATTAATCATATTTATTGAGCTCTTAATGTGTACAGATTGCTTGGGACAGCACAGTATAACAGAGTTGATAGACACATTCCATCCACAACAAGCTTACAGTCTCCTCTTTAAATGTTTGATGATGGTAGAATTAAATTCCCTAAATTTATTTCTAGAAAAGCTCTACTTTCAATGAGGACTTGGTAGGCTAACAATAATAATAATAACAATAGTGGCGTTTAAGTGCTTACTATGTAACAAGCGCTGTTCTAAGCACTAGGGTATATACAGGTTAATCAGGTAGGACACAGTCCCTGTCCCTCATGGGGCTCCCACTCTTAATCCCCATTTAACAGGTGAAGTCACTGAGGCCCAGAGAAGTGAAGTGACTTGCCCGAAGTCACACAGACAAGTGGCGGAGTCAGAATTAGAACCATTCATCCTTCTGGCTTCGAGGTCCATGATTTAGCCACCAGGCCATGCTGTTACTCATGTTTCTAGAAACTGAAATGGAACCCTGAACATGTAACTGCAAGTTAAAAGGACAGACTGCCAGTGCTTAGAACAGTGCGTTGCACATAATAAGTGCTTAATAAATGTCATTATTATTATTATTATTATTATAAGTAGGGTAAACCAACTATCCTGTTCAGGCATAACAATTATGGTGTTTCTTAAGTGCTTACTATGTGCCAGGCACTTTCCTAAGCTCTAAATAAATTGGACTCATTATGTTGTTTTGGTCAAACACCTCAAAACTGATGTTCATATTTAGGCATCTGATTCATTCAATTGTATTTATTGAGAGCTTACTGTGTGCAGAGCACTGTACTAAGCGCTTGGGAAGTACAAGTCGGCAACACATCTGATGCAAATAAGGTTCAGTTTGCACGTGACGACAACGTTCGTTGGTGGAAAAGAAACAAATCTGGTTATATCCTGGGAAGGAGGACCAAATTGCTTCAGTTCCCCAAAGGAGCTCTCTCCTTCTTACTAAGAAATAGACCTCAGCATAGTTGTTTTTTTGTTGTTGTTGTTGTTTTGTTTTGTTTTTTTACTTTTTCTGCAATTCATAGGGCCCAATCAGGTAGGACACATTCCTACTTCTTATACCCATAGATGAGATGTGAGGACATCTCGTTGGGAACCCCTTTGCAACTCATGGTGAATTTATTTAATTTGGATCCAAACTGCAGCTAAACACTCTCTCTCCCCTGTCCTGGCCACACAGGTTTTCATAATAATAATAATAATAATAATAATAATAATAATAATAATAATAATAATGGCACTTATTAAGCACTTACTACAGTGCTTACTAAAGCACTGTTCTAAGCACTGGGGAGGTTACAAGTGATCTGGTTGTCCCACGGTGGGCTCACAGTCTTAATCCCCATTTTACAGATGAGGTAACTGAGGCCCAGAGAAGTTAAGTGACTTGGCCAAAGTCACACAGCTGACAATTGGCAGAGCTGGGATTTGAACCCATGACCTCTGACTCCAGAACCCGGGCTCTTTCCACTGAGCAACGCTTCTTCTCATGGTTCTCTTAAACCCCAACCAGTCTGAAATCCCTGATATTCAGTACCTTTTAATATTAATCTTAAACGATATTAGCGGTGGACTACATTTTATGCAAAATGGAATACCGGCACCTTGAGGAATGTAGTAGTAATAGCTTTTATTAAGTGCTTACAGTATGCAGATAATAATAATAACCGTGGTAGTTAAGTGTTTACTATTTACCAGGCACTGCACTGAACTCTGAGGTGACTGCAAGCAAATTGGTTTGGACATAGGTCCCTATCCCATGTGGGGCTCAAAGTCTCAATCCACATTTTATTCATTCATTCATTCAATAATGGGATTTGTTGTGCCTCAGTTACCTCATCTGTAAAATGGGGATCAAGATTGTAAGCCCCACATGGGACAACCTGATTACCTTCTATCTACCCCAGTGCTTAGAACAGTGCTTGGTACATAGTAAGTACTTAACAAATAGCATTATTATTGTTATTACTATTTTCCTTGACCAGCTTTGGTTTGGACCTCGGCCTCATTCATCTCAGGTCTCCAAGACCACAAAACTTTTGTGGACTGGGGACTTCACCCCATTCTCCACCCCATTATGCCTCACCTCCCTTCTCTCCTTCTCCAGCCCAGCCCGCACCTTCCGCTCCTCTGCCGCTAATCTCCTCACCGGGCCTCGTTCTTGCCTGTCCCGCCGTCGACCCCTGGCCCACGTCCTCCCCCTGGCCTGGAATGCCCTCCCTCTGCCCATCCGCCAAGCTAGCTCTCTTCCTCCCTTCAAGGCCCTACTGAAAGCTCACCTCCTCCAGGAGGCCTTCCCAGACTGAGCCCCCTCCTTCCCTCTCCCCCTCGTCCCCCTCTCCATCCCCCCATCTTACCTCCCTCCCTTCCCCACAGCACCTGTATATATGTATATATGTTTGTACATATTTTTTTTACTCTATTTATTTATTTATTTTACTTGTACATATCTATTCTATTTATTTTATTTTGTTAGTATGTTTGGTTTTGTTCTCTGTCTCCCCCTTCAAGACTGTGAGTCCACTGTTGGGCAGGGACTGTCTCTATATGTTGCCAACTTGTACTTCCCAAGCGCTTAGTACAGTGCTCTGCACACAGTAAGCACTCAAATATGATTGATTGAATAAATTTAATCCCCATTTTACAGATGAGGAAAGTGAGGCATGGAGAGGTGAAGTGACTTGCCTGAGGTCACAGAGAAGAACCCTGACAGAGTCAGGATTAGAACCCAGGTCTTTTAACAGCCAGGCCCATGCTCTTTCCATTACAATCGCAGCTAGTGAGTTAGTAGACATGATCCACTTTAACAAGATGCATTACTTAATTTTTCTGCTCAAAACTCATTTTTGTTCTAGTATAGAATGTAAGCTCCTTGTGGGCAGGGAACATGTCTATCAACCCTGATATATTGCACTCCCCCAAGTACTTTGAAGTACTTTCCCCCAAGTAAAGAAGCAGCGTGGCTCAGTGGAAAGAGCCCGGGCTTTGAAGTCAGAGGTCATGGGTTCGAATCCCAACTCCACCACATGCCTGCTGTATGATCTTGGGCAAGTCACTTAACTTCTCTGGGCCTCAGTTACCTCATCTGTAAAATGGGGATTAAGACTGTGAGCCCCACGTGGGACAACCTGATCACCCTGTATCCCCCCCAGCGCTTAGAACAGTGCTTTGCACATAGTAAGCGCTTAACAAAATGCCAATTATTATTATTATTATTATTATTACTTAGCATAGTACTCTGTACATTTGGAATTGTATGGAAGCAGCGTGGCTCAGTGGAAAGAGCAGGGGCTTGCGTTCTAATCCCGGCTCCACCACTTGTCAGCTGTGTGATTTTGGGCAAGTCACTTAACTTCTCTGTGCTCAGTTACCTCAACTGGAAAATGGGGATTAAGATAGTGAGCCCCATGTGGGACAACCTAATTATCTTGTATCTCCCCCAGTGCTTAGAACAGTGCTTGGCACGTAATAAGCACTTAACAAATACCAAAATTATTATTATTATTATAGTAAGCACTCCAAAAAATATGATTGACTGATGGGCAGTCTTAGTGACCACCAAAAGAATGAAGAATCAAATCTGGATTTCACATTCAGTGGGACATAGCTTTTGCAAGTCAACATTTTCACTGGAATAATAACAATAGTTGTGATATGCCTTAAGGGCTTACTATGTGCCAAACACTGTTCTAAGCACTGGGGAAGATACAAGGTAATCAGGTTGGACACAGTCCCTGTCCCCCATGGGGCTCACAGTCTTAATCCCCTTTTTACAGATGAGGTAACTGAGGCACGGAGAAGTTTCAGTGACATGCATAAAGTCACACAGCAGATACATGGCAGAGCCAGGATTAGAAATGCACATCCTTTGACTTCCAGCCCCTTTCTCTTTCCACTAGATCACACTGCTTCTCTACCTTAGAGCATCCTATAGCTTCACAGCTTTCTCTTAACACATCTCAAGTTCTCCAAATCAGAAAATTATTTCTTGTATCTCATCTATAGCCCTCATTCTTCAGTTTGAATCCATTTCCTAGTTTCCCGAGTCAAGAGGCATTGTATAATACCGCCTTATCAACCGCCGTGAAATAATTTCTCATACGCAAGAAGAGACCTAAAAATTAGTCATTTTATATAGTCATGTAAGAATGAAAAGCCAGCTGTGGCCCAGAAAATCTGATTCCAAATATTGATCATTGTATCTGATTTCAGATCAGCATGAATCCCAGTTTAGTGTAAAGCAATCCTTAAAATGCAAGGGAAATTATCTGTGCTTCGTAAGGCCGAATTTAACATCAATGAAATGAATATTTCTTTAGGATGCATTACAACATACAGCCACCTCTTACTAGTACTCAGGAAGAATTAGGTGTTCCAAGAGAATAATTTTAAAACACCTTTTAAACCTTTCTAGAAATCTTTGGAAAATGTATAACTCATTTTTCTGAAAGCTCTGTTTAGATTACCCATATTTGTGCAGAATACTGTGAAAACTGGTAAGGCAAAGCCATGTATTGCAGGAAAAAAATATTAGGATTATTTGGTGTTTACAGACCATTATCTTAGGGGTCTAGGTATCTAGGTATCTTATTGTAGACCTCATGTAGGCTTCATTTCAGGGCAGAACAGTATTAAACGTGGACCAACACATTTAGTGATATTTTGCTACTCAATTTATAATAGCAGCTTAGGTCTGTTGAAATTTCCCAACAGAGGGATTCCAGTCTTTCTTGGGGAATACAGTTCTAGGACTGTGAATAATTTTTCTTTTAAATGAGAATATTAGCATTGTTGCCTAGAAACCAGACAAAGGCATTCAGGAAAGAAAGGTGAGAGAAGGAAAATGAATGAATTTATCATTTGTGTTGACACTTGATTTAGGTGAGGAGCAGAGGGTGTTTGATGCACTGTCCATTTGATGAAACCATCTTTTCATTTCAGTTCTTGCACGGAACCTGAATTCCCTTATATATTTGTCTCGGAGTTCATTGCTTACTGGGAGATCTTCATGTTATCGCAAGCTTTCTTTTTAAGAATTAAAAAATGTAATTCCCTTAATGACCCACATGTTCATCTGATTATGAAAGATTGTACATAAACGGTAATGAACATTTGGTATATGCACTGCTCCTCATTGGAAAACACAAGTCGTAAATTACAATGATTTGCTGCTCTTTTGGGAGAGGGAATATTTACTGATGTGTTGATTCAGGCAAATTAGTTGAGTTTTTTTGTTTACTATGAGTGCTTCTGGCAAGATCCGATGTATAAAAAGAAAACAATTGCTTTGGGAAACCTCTGAGGTACCAATCGGCCTGTAGTTAAATAATCATAATTGTAATATTTTTTAAGAGCTTATTTCAAACTAAGCACTGGGGTAGATGCAAAATAATCATATTGGACACAGTTCCTGTCCTCCATGGGACTCATAGCTAAGGGGGAGGGATAACAGGTATTGAATCCCTGTTTTTCAGTTGAGAAAACTGACGCACAGAGATGTTCAGTGACTTGCCCAGAGTTACAAAGCAGGCATATGGTGGAGCCAGGATTAGAACCTGGGTCCTCTGACTCCTGGGCCTGTGCTCCTTCCATCAGATCATGCTTCTTCAAGTGCAGAGAAGATAAGCCCAGTGCCCAGTAAAAAGTGGAAGCTTTAAAGCACTGAATCAGCTTGCCCCCTCCTACCTTACCGGTCTGATTTTATACCCCAGTGCAGTCCTCACATTTTACTCCTCTAATGCCACCCTTCACACTGTACCTCAATCTCGTCTATCTCGTCACCGACCTCTCTCGCTTCTGTCCTGGAACGACCTCCCTCTTCAACAGACGATGATGATGGCATTTGTTAAGCGCTTCCTATGTGCCAAGCACTGTTCAAAGGGCTGAGGTAAATACAAGGTAATCAGGTTGTCCCGCGCGGGGCTCACAGTCTTAATCCCCATTTTAAAGATGAGGGAACTGAGGCACAGAGAAGTGAAGTGACTTGCCCAAGTCACACAGCTGATAAGTGGCGGAGCCAGGACTAGAACCCATCACCTCTGACTCCCCAGCCTGGGCTCTTTTCATTAAGTCAAGTTGCTGCTCACAGATAATCACTTTCCTCTCTTTCAAAGCCTTGTGGAGTGTTTAAGTGCTTATAAATAGTAAGGATGACACTGTATTGGGGTAATAATAATAATGATGGCATTTATTAAGCTCTTACTATGTGCAAAGCACTGTTCTAAGCCCTGGGGAGGTTACAAGGTGATTAGGTTGTCCCACGTGGGGCTCACAGTCTCAATCCCCATTTTACAGATGAGGTAACTGAGGCACAGAGAAGTTGTGACTTGCCCAAAGTCACACAGCTGACAATTAGCAGAGCTGGGGTTTGAACCCATGACCTCTGACTCCAAAGCCCGTGCTCTTCTCCACTGAGCCACGCTGCTTCTCTGATAGATATATGTTTGATATGTTTTATCAATTTGGACACAGTCCCTGTTCTACATAGGCTAAAAAACACTTTTAAAAGCACATATCCTCCAAGAGGCCTTCCCTGACTAAGCCCTCATTTTTTCCTTTCCCACTATGCCCTGCCTGCCCTTTGTTCATCCTTCCCTCAGCTCCACAGCACTTATGTACATGTTCATCATTTATTTATATTTATGGCTGTCTTCCCCTCCAGACTGTAAGCTTGTTGTGGGCAGGGAACATGGCTAGAGCACTGGGCTGGGAGTCTATAGGTCGTGGGTTCTAATCCAGGCTCCACCACTTGTCTGCTGGAGGACCCTGGGCAAGTCACTTCACTTCTCTGGACCTCAGTTATCTCATCTGCAAATGAGGATTGATGCTGTAAGCCCCACATAGGACAGAGACTGTGTCCGACTTGATTTGCTTGCATCCACCCCAGCGCTTTGTACAATGCCTGGCATCTGGTAAGCACTTAAACACTTAACAAATACCATTATCATTATAATAGGTGGTGGGCAGACATCCAGATGGAGATGTCCTGAAGGCAGGAGGAGATGCGAGCCTGGAGAGTGGGGGAGAGAGCAGGGGCAGAGATGTAGCTCTCATCCTATCCCGTCTGGATTACTGTATCAGCCTCCTCTCTGATCTCCCATCCTCCTGTCCCTCCCCTCTGCAATCCACATTTCAGGCCACTGCCCAGATTGTCTTTGTCCAGAAACGCTTTGGGCATTTTACTCCCCTCCTCAAAAATCTCCAGTGGCTACCAATCAATCTGCGCATCAGGCAGAAACTCCTCACCCTGGGCTTCAAGGCTGTCCATCACCTCGCCCCCTTCTACCTCACCTCCCTTCTCTCCTTCTACTGCCCAGCCAGCACCCTCCGCTCCTCTGCCGCTAATCTCCTCACCGTTAGGCCTCGTTCTCGCCTGTCCCGCCATCGACCCCCGGCCCACGTCATCCCCCTGGCCTGAAATGCCCTCCCTCTGCCCATCCACCAAGCTAGCTCTCTTCCTCCCTTCAAGGCCCTACTGTGAGCTCACCTCTTCCAGGAGGCCTTCCCAGACTGAGCCCCCTCCTTCCTCTCCCCCTCCTCCCCCTCTCCATCCCCCCCGCCTTACCTCCTTCCCCAAAGCCTCCTGTTCGTACATATTTATTACTCTATTAATTTTATTTGTACATATTTATTCTATTTATTTCATTTTGTTAATATGTTTTGTTTTGTTCTCTGTCTCCCCCTTCTAGACTGTGAGCCCACTGTTGGGTAGGAACTGTCTCTATATGTTGCCAACTTCTACTTCCCAAGCACTTAGTACAGTGCTCTGCACACAGTAAGCGTTCAATAAATATGATTGAATGAATGAATGAAAGTACTTGTCTAATATGGAACCTCTCAAAAGACTTTCCAG
Organism: Tachyglossus aculeatus; assembly: GCF_015852505.1. Classification (NCBI taxonomy): domain Eukaryota; kingdom Metazoa; phylum Chordata; class Mammalia; order Monotremata; family Tachyglossidae; genus Tachyglossus; species Tachyglossus aculeatus. Next base: position 11,185,548 of record NC_052070.1, read on the forward strand.
CTCTAGAGCATCAATCCATACCTTAAAAAGGTGATGGGGAAGTTCCTTGCTAATGAACTGCTTTAATCCAAACCTGCCTCTAATGGCATTTTCCAGTTAGGAGTCTAGATGGAAAAGTTTTAGCTATTAAAAGTTCTTAATAGTCTGTGGAAAAGATCGATGAATCGGGTGGGTGAGGCAATACCTCTGGAAATATTCAAGAACCAGTTAGGTCAGGCAGAAAAAACAAGAACGATGTAAAGCGGAGTCTCTTGAAAAATGCAAAAGATCAGCCCAGATGACTAGAAACATTCTTTCATGGCCTTTTGCCCTGAAGTTCTGGGCGCTTTTCTAAGGGATGTGATGCGTATGCCCTGAAGTCAAACTGGTTCCTGCAATGGTAGAGGTAAGAATTTAAATCTGAAAGCTTTAATTTATTTTGGAGAGAATTCTGAAATTTCATCAATTAATCTGTTAATTGTATTTATTGAGTGCTTTCTGTTCTAAGGACTGGGGTAGACACAAGATAATCACGTTGTCCCACATAGGGCTCACAATCTTAATCCCCATGTTACAGATGAGAGAACTGAGGCACAGAGTAGTTAAGAGACTTGCGCAAGGTCACACAGCTGACAAGTGGTGGAGCAAGATTAGAACCCATGACCTCTGACTCCCTAGCCTGGGATCTTTTCATTGTCACGCTGCTTCTCACAGATGATCACTTTCCCCTCTTTCAAAGCCTTGTGTGGTTTTTTTTTTTGAGGTATTTAAGTTCTTATAAATAGTAAGGATGACATACTGTACTACACATTTGAGGAAGTACAATACAATAATAATAATAATAATAATAATAATAATAGCATTTGTTAAGTGCTCATTGTGTGCCAAGCCCTGTTCCAAGTGCTGGGGGGGTACAAGGAAATGAGGTTGTTCCACATGGGGCTCACAGTCTTAATCCCCATTTTACAGATGAGATAACTGAGACCCAAAGAAGTTAAGTGACTTGCCCAAAGTCACACAGAAGACAAGTGGCAAAACTGGGATTAGAACCCATGACCCCTGAATCCCAAGCCCGTGCTCTTTCCACTGAGCGATGCTGCTTCTCTAAGAATGTGATTAGGAATGTGATTAAGATTCTAAGATTAAGAATGTGAGCCCCAAATGGGACTGGGACTGTGTCCAACCTGATTAACCTGTATTTAACCCGTTGCTTAGACAGTGTTTGGCGCATAGTAAGCACTTAGCAAGTACCATTATTATTATTACTGTCATTTTCTGGACCTCAGTTAACTCATCTGTACAATGGGCATTAAGAGTGTGAGCCCCACGTGGGACAGGGACTGTGTCTAAACTGAATGACTTTATCCCAGTGCTTAGAACAGTGCTTGGCATATAGAAAGTGCTTAACAAGTACCACAGTTACTATTATTTGTTTTTCTTATGGTTGAGTTCGCTTCTTTACCAAACCTTTGAGCTAGAATTCACCACTGCAGACAACTTTTAGAGTTCTCATCCAGTTGTAATTTACATTTTGAGATTTATGAGGTTCATTTCTGAGGTAACCAAGATTACTGACAGTTTAATTGGTTTCTTTTCAACTTTTAATCCTTGATCAGGGGCAAGGAGTGACAGAGAAAGGGCAGATTTTTTGAACCATCCTTAGGGCATCCTTTCAAATATCCCCTTCTCTTTCTCTTTATAAAAGCAGAGTGGCCTAGGGGATAGAGCACGGGCCCAGGAGTCAGAAGGACCTGGTTTCTAATCCCAGCTGTGCCACTAGTCTACTGTGTGACCTTGGGCAAGTCATTTAACTTCTCTGTGATTACCTCATCTGTAACTGGGGATCAAGACTGCGAACCCCATATGGGAAAGGGACTCTATCCAATCTGATTAGCTCATGTCTACCCCAGCACTTAGAACAATGCTTTCATTCATTCATTCATTCAGTTGTATTTATTGAGCGCTTAGTGTGTGCAGAGCACTGTACTAAGCACTTGGGAAGTACAAGTCGGCAACATATAGAGATGGTCCCTACCCAACAATGGGATCACAATCTAGAAGGGGGAGACAGACAAAACAAACCATGTAGACAGGTGTCAAAATAGTCAGAACAAATAGAATTATAGCTATATGCACATCATTAACAAAATAAATAGAACAGTGAATATGTACAAGTAAAATAAATAGAGTACTAAATCTGAACAAACATATACAAGTGCTGTGGGGAGGGATAGGGAGGAGGAGAGGAAAAAGCAGGCTCAGTCTGGGAATCAATCAATCAATCAATCGTATTTATTGAGTGCTTACTGTGTGCAGAGTACTGTACTAAGCACTTGGGAAGTACAAGTTGGCAACATATAGAGACATTCCCTACCCAACAGTGGGCTCACAGTCTAAAAAGGGAAGGCCTCCTGGGGGAGTTGAGCTTGCCATATAAGAAGCGCTTAACAAATACCTTCTTCATCTCTTTTCCTCTAATCCAACCTGTTCTCAAAGTGTGGAGTTCTGTGAAACAGTCTTTAGAAGCAGTCAGGGATAAGTTGATAGATTTTTGCAGCTTACACCCTGGGGCAATTATCTGGAGTCTCTCTTCAGTCTTTCCATAGCATTTCACCCAGGAATCCTCCGGCAGCTAGGTTATCGGAGTTCCAGACTGAAAATAAACACAGAATTCCTTCAGTGGGATTCACGGCAGATCATCTCAAACTTTAAACGGTTTTCCCATAGGCCTCAGCAACTGGTGAATGTTTATGAGCAGAGTTTCTATCAAGATTAATTTGATATTAAACTGTTAAATCCTATGAATTTATATATAGTATATATGTAGATAATTGTCTTTTGAGGAAGAAGGTGCCACTAGAGTGATATTCACCTAGGACTGTGGGATTGGAAAGGCTAATCCTGGCTCTTCCATTCACTTACTGTGTGACATGGGCCACCCCCTTTTCCTCTGCTCCCCCCTTTCTTCTGCTCCCTCTCCCCTTCCCATCACCCCAACTCGCTCCCTTTGCTCTACCCCTCTCCCTGTCCCACAGCACTTGTGTACATCTGCACGTATTTGTAATTATAATTCTATTTATCTTTATTATTGATGTGTATAGATGCTACTGATGCCTGTTTACTTGTTTTGATGACTGTCTTCCCACTTCTATACTGTAAGCCCGTTGTTGGGCAGGGATTGTCTCTGTTGCTGAATTGTATTTCCAAGAGCTTAGAACAGTGCTCTGCACACAGTAAGCGCTCAATAAATATGATTGAATGAATGGGGCAAGTCACTTCAATTCTCTGTGGCTCAGTTTCGTCGTGTCAAAAAATGAGGATTCAATACCTGTTTTTTCTCCTACTAAGACTGTGGGCCCCATGTGGAACAAATCTGATAAATGTGCATCTATGCCAGCACTTAGGTTAGCACTGTGACACAAAGTACTTCACAAATACAATAAGAAATATCAATGATTGATTGGGCATATAAAAAGCTATACCTTGTTAATAATGATAAAATAATGATAATTAATAACATTTATTATTACTAGCAATTGCGGTATTTGTAAAGTGCTTACTATGTTCCAGCTACTTTTATAAGCATGGGGGTTGATGTAAGATAATCATGTTGAGAAGCAGCGTGGCTCAGTGGAAAGAGCCTGGGCTTGGGAGTCAGAGGTCATGGGTTCTAATCCTGGCTCCATCACTTGTCAGCTGTGTGACTTTGGGCAAATCACTTAACTTCTCTGTGCCTCAGTTCCCTTATCTGTAAAATGGGGATTAAGACTGTGAGCCCCCCGTGGGACAACCCGATTATCTTGTATCTCCCCCAGTGCTTAAAACACTGCTCGGCACATAGTAAGTTCTTAACAAATGCCCTTATTATTATTATTATTATTATGTTGGACACAGTCCCTGTCCCACAAAGGGCTCACAGTCTTGATCCCCATTCTCCAGATGAGGGAACTGAGGCCCAGATAAGTTAAATGACTCGCCCAAGGTCACACAGCACACAAGTGGTAGAACAGGGATTAGAACCCAGGTCCTTCTTACTCCCAGCCCCGGGTTCTATTGTCAGTCTTAGAGTTTGCAGTGCCTGGCATTGTTTTCTCTTTTACCTCCTTGTCTATGGTGACATAGGAAGTTTTGTTCAGAGAGCCTTTCCCTTCTGAGTAGAAGTGTGCCATGTTGCCGATTTGTACTTCCCAAGCACTTAGTACAGTGCTGTGCACACAGTAAGCGCTCAATAAATACGATTGATTGAATGAATGAATAAATATGATTGAATAAATGGTTTATTCCTACATTTGACACTCAATTGTAAGTGGATGCAGTGTTCTCTGCAGCTTTGTTTTACTGTGTCCTTAAGACACTTTCCAATATCCTCCTTGCTTGAGGCTTCCCAATTGCACCTCTCCATACAACAGTTGTTTGGGTATCCCACCGTAGTTCCCTCTCTTCATGTATCCCCCACTCAGTATATCTACATTAAGATGAGCATAGCCTCGCTGCTAACATAAATTTTATATTAGACTAGGTAGCAATGTATTCAGAAGCAGTGGTCTTGTCAGAGGAAATGTCAGAATAAAGGAGGATGAGACTTATCTGCTCGATTACATCTTTACCATCTCATTACCTTGGAACAATAATACCCGGAGAGGGGAAGATAATGGATGATTTCTACCCCAAATTGCTTCGGGTTTGAACGAAAACAAAAGTGACAGAACTTTCTTATTGCAAATATAAAAACACTAAATGAGGAGGAGTCTGAGGAGCGGCATGAAAATTCACATTCCATCATAGGTGAAAAGGAACATTTTGACAATTCCACTTCGTGTGATTTTTTTTCCCATTAATATTTATTTGAAAGTTCATAAATTATAATGTGGGCTAGCTATGCTGGTGAGCAATTTTCCCAAGATTATGCTGCCAATGTGTGTGTGCTTTTTTTTAAATGGCCACTTTCTCATATTTTGTCACCTAAATTGTTTTTAATTCCTATAGAGAAAGCTCATTATGTAAATGAACTATGCATTTTTAAAAGGCAAAGATGAAATATGCCTGTGCACTTGCATATATATTTGGTTCTTCAGAGAAAGAACCATAGGTGGTGAGCTTCAATTAGTTCTAATGAGGTGAAGTAGGCCACTTAAGGACCCCAAATCTAGATGTGAATTGAGAAGCAGCATGGCTCAGTGCAAAGAACACAGGCTTTGGAGTCACAGGTTATGGGTTCAAACCCTGGCTCCACCAATTGTCAGCTGTGTGACTTTGGGCAAGTCACTTAACTTCTCTGTGCCTCAGTTCCCTCATCTGTAAAATGGGGATTAAGACTGTGAGCCCCCTGTGGGACAACCTGATCACCTTGTAACCTCCCCATGCTAAGAACAGTACTTTGCACATAGTAAGCGCTTAATAAATGCCATTATTATTATTATTATTAGATCCTAGTATGCACAAATCCAGAGAGTGTTGCATTTATTGCTTTGCAGCATGTGATGCAGTACAACTCTGTTGCACTCTTTCAAGTGCTTAGTACAGTGCTCTGCACATAGTTAATGCTCAATAAATAAAATTGATTGGTGCTTTTCTCCCTTCTGTTTCCTAGTTTCATGATCTTCATGACGCTACTCCTCTAAATGAGCCCCTCCTTTCTAGATTGCATGCTGGTCTATCTGTAACAAGAGATTCACTATTTTTAGTTGAGGTGCAATCTTGACTGAGACTTTGCTTTACTCTATTTTTAAACCACTCCTTCTGCTTCCTTACTTTTGGTTTTCCAATTTCAGGTATAAAAATAATAATAATTTTGGTACTTGTTAAGTGCTTACTGTCTGCCCAGCACTGTTCTAAGTGCCGGAGTAGATACAGATGAGTCAGGTTGGACACAGTCCCTGTCTCACATGGGGCTCAGACTCCTATCCCCACTTTACAGATCCAGTAACTGAGGCCCAGATACCTCACTTTGATTGTCGAATTCTGTTGCCAAATTCTGTTGCTGAATTGTACTTTCCAAGTGCTTAGTACAGTGCCCTGCACACAGTAAGCGCTCAGTAAACACGATTGAATGAATGAAGGAGCTTAAAGTTTTGAGGGCAAGACAGACATTAAGGCCCTACTGAGAGCTCACCTACTCCAGGAGGCCTTCCCAGACTGAGCCCCTTCCTTCCTCTCCCCCTCGTCCTCCTCTCCATCCCCCCCATCTTACCTCCTTCCCTTCCCCACAGCACCTGCATATATGTATATATGTTTGTGCATATTTGTTACTCTATTTTACTTGTACATATCTATTCTATTTATTTTATTTTGTTAGTATGTTTGGTTTTGTTCTCTGTCTCCCCCTTTTAGACTGTGAGCCCACTGTTGGTTAGGGACTATCTCTATATTTTGCCAACTTGTACTTCCCAAGCGCTTAGTACAGTGCTCTGCTCACAGTAAGCGCTCAATAAATACGACTGATGATGATGATGATGATTAAGACATAGTACAGCTAGGGGAGGCAAGACTTTTGCATGGAGTAGCTTGTGGTTCCCACTGGCATCATTCAACATTTAAGGTTGAGACCAGACCAGTGTTGGTAACTTTACCAATCTATGCATTGCTCAATCAGTCAATAAATCAATGATTTTTAAAAATTATTATTAGTAGTAGTGGAAGTAATAATAGTAATTATGGTATTTGTTAAGTGCCATGTGCCAAATAACGTTCTAAGCGCTGGGATAGACACAAGGCGCCTGGCACATAGTAAGCGTTTAATGAATACCACAGGTATTATTCACCCATTTGTATTTATTGTGTTTAACAAATACCACAGGTACTATTGTTATTCACTCATTTGTATTTATTAAGCACTTGCTGTGTGCAGAGCACTGCACTAAGCACTTGGGAGAGTACAATATAACAATAAACAGACACATTCCCTGCCCACAATGAGTTTACAGTTTGGAGTGGGGTGGGACAGACATTAAAAGAAATACATAAATTACAGATACAACTTTAACAACCTTCCAGCGCTTAGTACATTTCCTGGCACATAAGTGCTTAACAAATATTATTATTCTTACTATAATTTCAATCAATCAATCAATCAGTGGTATTTATTGAGCGCTTATTGGGTGCAGAGCACTGCATCCAGCTCTTACGAAAGGTCAGTACAACAAAGTTGGCAGAGACTTTCCCAGTTCACATTGAGCTCAGTCCAGAGTACACTGTAGATTCTAAACTGTGAGCTCGTGGTGGGCAGGAAATGTGTCTGTTTATTATTCTACTGAAGCAACGTGGCTCAGTAGAAAGGGCCTGGGTTTGGGAGTCAGAGGTCATGGGTTCTAATCCCGACTTCGCCACTTTCTAATCCCGACTTCGCCACTTGTCTGCTGTGTGACTTTTTGTTTTGTTGTCTGTCTCCCCCTTCTAGACTGTGAGCCCGCTGTTGGGTAGGGGCCATCTCTATATGTTGCCAACTTCTACTTCCCAAGCGCTTAGTACAGTGCTCTGCACACAGTAAGCACTCAATAAATACGACTGAATGAATGAATGAAAGGTAATCAGGTTATCCCACTTGGGGCTCACTGTCTTAATCCCCATTTGACAATTGAGGTAACTGAGGCACAAAGAAGTTGTGGCTTGCCCAAAGTCACACAGCAGACCAGTGGCCAAGCCAGGATTAGAACCCACATCCTCTGACTCCCAAGCCCGTGGTCTTTCCACCAAGGCATGCACAGATACTAATAATAATAATTGTGGCATTTGTTAAGTGCTTACTATTCATTCATTCAATAGTATTTATTGAGCGCTTACTGTGTGCAGAGCACTGTACTAAGCACTTGGGAAGTACAAGTTTGCAACATATAGAGATGGTCCCTACCCAACAGTGGGCTCTACTATGTGCTAAGCAATGTTCTAAGTGCTGGAGCACTGTACTAATAATTGCAGTAGCATGGCAGAATAGAAAGAGCATTGGTTGAGGAATCGGAGTACATGGGTTCTAATCCCAGCTCTTCCAGTTGTCTGCTGTGTGACCTTAGGCAAGCCACTTAATAATAATCATAATAATGATGGTATTTGTTAGGTGCTTACTACTTGCCAAGCACTATTCTAAGCGCTGGGGTAGTTACAAGGTAATCAGGTTTACCTCCGTGGGGTTCACAGTCTTAATCCCCATTTTACAGATGATGTAACTGAGGCCCAGTGAAGTGACTTGCTCAAGGTCACACAGCAGACAAGTGGCAGAGCCGGGATTAGAACCCACGTCCTCTGACTCCTAAACCTGTGGTCTTTCCACTAAGCCATGCTGCGCCACTTAATTTCTCTGTGCCTCAGTGACCTCATCTGTAAAATGGGGATTAAGACTGTGAGCCCCATGTGGGACAACCTGATTACCAGGTATCTACCCCAGTGCTTAGAACAGTGCTTGGCACATAGTAAGCAATCAACACATACCATAATAATAATAATAATAATTATTATTCAGCATTTATTATGTGCCAGGCACCCTACTGAATGCTGGGGTAGATAGAAGTTTGTCAGGTTTGGCACAGATCCTGTACCATGTGGGGCTCATAGTTTTCATCCCCATTTCACAGATCAGGAAAGTGAGGCACAGAGAAGTTAAGAAACTTGCTCAAGTTCACGAAGCAGGCCAGTGGTGGAGCTGGGATTAGAACCCAGGTCCTTCTGATTTCCAAAAAACAACAGAATTTATAGACACGTTCCTTCTCCCCAGGGAACTTGCAGTCTCTCCTAAATTCTACTTTTCAGTGGAATATTAAAATAGCAGCAGCCCAAGTGGGTATTGTTATTCTAAATGGCAAGTTTTGCACCTTTCTTTAAATATTTGATATTAAAGAATGTAGTTCTAATTCGTAAAACCCAAAATGTTAAATCATGTATGTGCAGGGCAGAAGAAGCACTTAATGTGGCTCAGTGGAAAGAGCCCGGGTTTGGGAGCCAGAGGTCATGGGTTCTAATCACAGCTCTGCCACTTGTCAGCTGTGTGACTTTGGGCAAGTCACTTCACTTCTCTGTGCCTCAGTTCCCTCATCTATAAAATGGGGATTAAGACTGAGCCCCACGTGGGACAACCTGATCACCTTGTATCCCCCCCAGCGCTTAGAACAGTCCTTCTCACATAGTAGTGCTTAAAAATGCTATTATTATTATTATTATTATTATTATTATTATTGTTAGTTTAGCCTAGTGGAAAGATCCAGGGCTTGGGAGTCAGAAGATTTGGATTCCAATCCTGGTTCTCTCACCGGCCGGATTATTCATTCATTCATTCAATCGTACTTATTGAGCGCTTACTGTGTGCAGAGCACTGTACTAAGGGCTTGGGAAGTACAAGTTGGCAACATATAGAGACGGTCCCTACCCAACAACTGGCTCACAGTCTAGAGTAGTCACTTGACTTCTCCATACCTCGGTTTCCTCATTTGTAAAATGGGGATTATTATTATTAATAATAATAATAATTAATTATCATCATCATCATCAGTCGTATTTATTGAGCGCTTACTATGTGCAGAACACTGTACTAAGCGCTTGGGAAGTACAAATTGGCAACATATAGAGACAGTCCCTACCCAACAGTGGGCTCACAGTCGAAAAGTCTAAATTATGGCACTTGTTAAGTGTTTACTATATGCCAAGCACTATGCTAAGCACTGGGGTAGATGCAAGTGAGTCAGATTGGAAACAGTAGCTATCCCTCATGGGGCTCACACTCTCAATCCTCATTTTTCAGATGAGGTACCTCAGACCCAGAGAAGTGAAGTGACTTGCCCCAGGTCACACAGCAGACACGTTGCGGAGCCGGGATTAGAACCCAGGTCCTTCTGACTCCCAGGCCTGTGCTCTAATCACCAACTTTCAACTTCTGTTGCATTGATTGGGCGGATTTGTTGCCTTGTTTCCTCCCAAACTTTGGCAGTTGTATCTTGCTGTAGATGCCCAGCTTTTTCTAACTTCCTCTGAAGTAAAATCCCCTGAGTAAACTCCCTTGGCTACACTACCTTTCCAGATCCAACAATCTGAACCAAATTAAATGCAGTCCTCATCTAGTCTTTCAAAGACAAACTGTAGAAAACAAATTAGTTCATACACGCATTCACTAAAATCACACTTTCAAGATGGATAATCATATAACGATTGTAATCATCATCATCATCAATCGCATTTATTGAGCGCTTACTGTGTGCAGAGCACTGTGCTAAGCGCTTGGGAAGTACAAATTGGCAACATATAGAGACAGTCCCTACCCAACAGTGGGCTCACAGTCTAAAAGGGGGAGACAGAGAACAAAACGAAACATACTAACAAAATAAAATAAATAGATATTTGTGATATCTATTTATATTTATATTAAATATTTCTAATATTTAATTTATATTAAATATTTCTAATATATTCTAATATTTGTGAAGGACTTGCTTTAATAATAAAAATGGTATTTGTTAAGTGCTTACTATGTGCCAAGCACTGACTGGGATATTTGTGATATAAGCATGTTGGACACAACCTCTCTCCCACATGGGGCTCACAGTCTAGTGGGGGGAAAGGAGAATGGATATTGAATCCCCATTTTATAGATGTGTACACTGAGGCTTATTGCGATGAAATGACTTGCCCAAAGTCACACAACTGGTAAGAGGCATATCCCCGGATTAGAACCCAGGTCCTTTGACTCCCAGATTTATACTCTACACTAGGCTATGCTGCTTCTCTTCTGGATTGAGAATGATCCAGCTCTGTTTTGGATCTAGGTTAGCAGTGTAATGATGATGATGATGATGGCATTTATTAAGCACTTACTATGTGCAAAGTACTGTTCTAAGCACTGAAGCACTGTTCTAAGCACTGAAGCACTGTTTTAAACACTGAAGCACTGTGTAGTTGAGTGATTCACAGCCGAAATTATCCTTGGGTCTCAAAAGCCCAGTGACACAAATACCCCAATTTTGCCTGAAATGAACAGGTAAATAATAGGGTCTAGACCAAGCAAAGGCTAAGCTATTAGAAAATGAAGAGTGTCTAAGCAGATGGTAAAGGGGATGGAATATCGATTTGGGGCTGAAGAAGTCTGGAGGGCTCAATCAGAGCAAAGTGAGGATACCATTGCTTCGGACTCTTACGACAGATTACTGTGACCTCCTTACTCCTGCAAAAGCGAATTGAGCCATCAGAGTTCCAGGATGGTTAGTGTGTAGTTTGCGCTGGTGAAAGATTAGTCCTGTTCTGAATGGGGAGGAAAAATAGAAAATTCCCCCAGACTCAATCTTTTCTCATTATAAAAGAACTGAGAGGTTAAGTACAATTTTACAAGGCTGATTGCTTGGAAAATTTCCACTGTTTTCCCGTTATTTCTTGTCAACCTCTGTTGATGATGATGATGGTATTTGTTAAGTGCTTACGGGGTATCAAACACTGGGCTAAGCACTGCGGTCGATATAAGCTAATCAGGTTGTACACAATCCCTGTTCCATGCGGGACTCGCACTTTTAAGTCCTATTTTACAGATGAGGGAACTGAGGAGCAGAGAAGTGAAGTGACTTGCCCAAAGTGCACTTCCATTAGGCCATGCTCTGTTGGGGGGAACAGCTGACTGGAAGAAAAATACCCCAGCCTTCCTCCAGACCCCCTCCCCACACCAGAAGCAGCATGGCTTAGTGAAAAGAGCACGGGCTTCGGAAGCAGAGGACATGGGTTCTAATTTCACCTCCGCCTCTTGTCTGCTGTGTGACCTTGGGCAAGTCACTTAATTTCTCTGTAACTCAGTTACCTCATCTTTTAAATAGGGATTAAAAGCGTGAGCCCCGTGTGGGGCAATCTGATTACCCTGTATCTACCCCAGTGCTTAGAACAGTGCTTAGCCATAGTAAGTGCTTAACAAGTATCATAATTATTATTATTATTACTTCCTGAAGGCAGGAGGAAAAACAGATGAGTTATCAAATTCTACAATTAACTTTGTGGTCTTGTGTGTATCAGCTGTGACATAGGGATAAAAGAGCACTCAAAAGTACAAGGTGGATATTGCTTTCAGGTGAAGGCTCCTTAACTCTATTTAAGTTTTTCAGCCACATCATGATTTTTAACACCAGACAATGGCCAATCCTTATTAGAACATCAGTTAGATTTAAAAAATAGTGAGCTTGGATGCCACATTTATAGAAGCCTTACCTTTAACCAATCTTGTCCTCAGTTCACTGTTTATATCTCAGCATCTGTGTTGGGTACTAGGAACTCATAAATATACCTTGAAAATCTAGCTCTATATGGAGACAGCTATAAAGTGGATATATGGCAGTAGCCCTCTTATACTTCCCCTGTATCATATTACATGCTCCCTCCTAAGATATAGTAAATTATTCCTCTAATATATGAACTGCTACGTGCTGAACAAGAATGTCACTCCTGGAGGGCAGGTAATAATAATAATAATTGTGGTATTTGTTAAGTGCTTCCTATGTGCCAGGCACTATACTAAGCGCTGGGGTGGACATAAGCAAATTAGGTTGGACACACAGTCCCTGTCCCACATAATAATGATAATAATAATGGCATTTATTAAGCGCTTACTATATGCAAAGCACTATTCTAAGTGCTGGGGAGGTTACAAGGTGATCAGGTTGTCCCGCGGGGGCTCACAGTCAATCCCCATTTTGCAGATGAGGCAACTGAAGCACAGAGGAGTGAAGTGACTTGCCCAAAGTAACACAGCTGACAAGTGACGGAGCTGGGATTTGAACCCCTGCCCACTGACTCCAAAGCCCGGGCTCTTTCCACTGAGCCACCCACGCTGCTTCTCTATGGGGCTCAAAGTCTCAATCACCATTTTAAAGACGAGTTAACTGAGGTCCAGAGAAATGAAGTGACTGGCCCAAGGTCACGCAGCAAGACAAGTGGCGGCGATGGAATTAGAACTCATAACTTTCTGACTCCCAAGCCCAAGCTCTATCCACTAGGCCATGCTGCTCCTCGCATTTTGTCTACCCAGTTTATTGTACTGCACTCTTCCAAATGCTTAGTAGAGTGTGGCTTAGTCTGGGAGTCAGAAGGACCTGGATTCTAATCCTAGCTTCTGCTAGGTGACCCTGGGCCAATCACTTAACCACTCTGGGCCTCAATTATCTCATCTGGAAAATGGGGATTGTCAGCTTCATGTGGGACAAGGGACTGTGTCCCACCTGATTAACTTCTATTCACTGCAGTGCTCAGAACAGTGCTTGGCAGGTAGTAAATGCTTAACAAGTCTTGTAATTGCCAACTTGTACTTCCCAAGTGCTTAGTACAGTGCTCTGCACACAGTAAGCGCTCAATAAATATGATTGATTGATTGATTGTAATTATTATTATTTATGATGCTGTGCACACACGGAAAGCATCCTGGCCTAGTGGAAAGATCATGACCCTGGGAGTCAGAGGACTTGGGTTCTAATGCTAATTCTGCCACTTTTCCCATAGTGTGACCATGAGCAAGACACTTAATGGTAAAATGAGGATTGAATCCTACTCCCTCCTACTTAGATTGTGAGTCCCATGTGGGACATTGACTGTGTCCAATCTGATTTTCTTGGGTCTATCCTAATGCTGCGTTCATTCAATCATATTTATTGAGCACTTACTGTGTGCAGAGCACTGTACTAGGCGCTTGGAAAGTACAATTCAACAACAGATAGAGGCTATCCCTACTCAACAATGGGCTCACAGTCTAGAAGGGGGAGTCAGACGACAAAACAAATAGAATAGCTATTCAAGAAGAGAATAGAATAAATAGAACAGAATAGCTTAGAATAGTGCTTGGCAAGTACCACTGGAGGAAAAAAAAGTGCTAAATTAAATACCACTGATGGATTCATGAAGGTTGGTTGTCTACAGAGCACGTTCATCTGGTCTTGATGTCTAGATTGAACCCATTATTTTTTGTTAAACATGGAATATGATTCCAAGGCGGTGTTTTTTTTTCCCTTTGTTCTGAGGAGTAGGGGAGAGAGATATGTATTAAAATTGCTCCAACATTTTGGGATGCTGAAAATTCAAGTCTCTGAATGCTGCAAAACCTAGATAAAGTCCAAGCATTTCAAGTGAGGTTTAGGGCCAAGTAACTAGGCAAAGAATAATTCACTCATTCAGTCGTATTTATTGAGTGCTTACTGTGTGCAGAGCACTGTACTAGGCACTTGGAAAGTACAATTCAGCAACATATAGTGGCAATCCCTACCCAACAATGGGCTCCCAGTCAAAAATAATAATAGTATTGTATTTGTTAAGCACTTACCCTAATGCTAAGCACTGCATTCATGGAGATGAAGATAATCAGGTCAGTCACAGTCCCTGTCCCTCGTGGGGCTCCCAGTCTAAGAACCCATGTTACAGATGAGAAAACTGAGGCACAGAAGCTAAGTGACTCACCCAAGGTTCCACAGAGCTAGAATTAGAACCCAACTCTTCTGCCAGCCAGTCTTGTAGTGTTTCCACTAGCAGGTGAAATCCTACATTTATTTTAAGCTAAGATAGGACTTTGGTTTAAACTTCTGATCTCTGCCAGATCTTCTTTTATTACCATCCAGTTAAAGCACAATATGAGAAGCAGCATGGCTTAGCAGCCAGAGCACGAGCTTGGGAGTCAGAGGTCATGGGTTCAAATCCCACTTCTGCCACTTGTCAGCTGTGCGACTTTGGGCAAGTCACTAAACTTCTATGTGCCTCAGTTACCTCATTTGTAAAATGGGGAGTTAGACTGTGAGCCCCACCTGGGACAACTTGATGATCTTCTATCAACCCCAATGCTTAGAACAGTGCTTTGCACATAGTAAGCGCTTAACAAATACCATAATTATTATTATTATTACCTCACCTTGGATCGTAAGCTCATTATAGGCAGGGAATGTGTCTGTTTATTGTTAATAATAATAATAATAACACTAATAGTAATGGTATTTGTTAAGCGCTTACTATGTCCAAGCACCGTTCTAAGCAATGGGGTAGATGCAAGTTAATCAGGTTGTCCCACGTGGGCCTCACAGTCTTTAGACTGTGAGCCCACTCTTTTACACTGTGAGCCCACTGTTGGGTAGGGACTGTCTCTATGTGATGCCAATTTGTACTTCCCAAGCGCTTAGTACAGTGCTTTGCACATAGTAAGCACACAATAAATACGATTGATTGATTGATTGATTAATCCCCACTTTCCAGATGAGGGAACTGAGGCCGAGAGAAATGAAGTGACTTGCCCAAAGTCACACAGCTGGCAAGTCGTGGAGCCGGGATTAGAACCCATGACTTCTGACTCCCAAGCCCGTATTCTTTCCAGTGAGCCATACTCTCCCAAGGGCTTAGTATAGCGGTCTGCGCACAGTAAACGCTCAACAAATACGACTGAATGAATTGGGCTTCATAAGCCTAGAAAAGTAGAAGTGTGTCTGGGAGGCAGGTGACTCTGAACCTCTGATCACCCTCTGCTCCTCAGAAAATGGATGAGACCTGGCTTCATAAGGCAGTAGTTTGGGAATCCTTTGTCTCTTGCCAGTCCCCTCCAGCACAGCTGTGTGGAAAACTTCCAGGGAGAAGCAGTGTGGCCTACTGGAAAGAGCACAGGCCTGGAAGACAAAAGGACCTAAATTCTAATCCCAACTCCGTCACTTGTCTGTCGTGTGACCTTGGGCTGATCACTTTATTTCTTTGGGCCTCAGTTACCTCATCTCTGAAATGGTGATTAAGAGTACGAGCCCCGTGTGGGACAGGGACTGTGTCCAACCCTACTTGAAATCCCGGCTTCAGATCCATCAGGGAAAGTTACTTTAGTTTGATAGTTTTTTTCCATGAATCCTGAGTTGATAAATAAGCACCGATAAACTTAGAGCAGATCGAGAGGCCCAAAGCCTGCCCTCTTCATGAAACTCCTTCTGCCCCCAAATCCGTCACAATTACACCCTCAATACCTTTTTCAAATGTCACCTCCTCCAGGAGGCAATCCCTGATTTATCCCTCCTGGTCTCAGAAACATCTCCAATTTCTCAAATGTCACCTCCTTCAGGAATCATTCCCTGATTTATCCTCTTCTGGTCAGGTGGCTTCATTAATCATCCTGGTGCTTAATGTAGATTCCCTTTGTATATGTTTGTATATGTTTGTACATATTTATTATTCTAGCTATTTATTTATTTTACTTGTACATATCTATTCTATTTATTTTATTTTGTTAGTATGTTTGGTTTTGTTCTCTGTCTCCCCCTTTTAGACTGTGAGCCCACTGTTGGATAGGGACTGTCTCTATATGTTGCCAACTTGTACTTCCCAAGCGCTTAGTACAGTGGTCTGCACACAGTGAGCGCTCAATAAATACGATTGATGATGATGATGATGATGATTTGCTTGTATCTGTCCCGGCGCTTAGTACAGTGCCAGGCACATAGTAAGAGCTTAACAAATACCAAATTATTATTAATCGTTATTAGGAGACTGACTTGGTGCCAGAGAATCAATCAATGATATTTACGGAGCACTTCTGTATGCAGAGCCCTGCAGTGAGCACTTGGGCAAAAGGACAATACCATAGAATTAGTAGACACAATCCTGCCCTCCAGGAGTTTACATTCTAGTGCTTAATCATGTGTGATCCTTTCTTGCTAGTTGATGTCGACATTCTTCCTAAATCACTAGCCCTATTACTTGTACACTAGTGGTAAAGTAGCCAGTCAGTCAACTGTCACTTATATACAATTGAAATAACTTTTGTACAATCAAAGGTGACTTCAAAGAAGTTAGTCTAATAATGATAGTTGTGATATTTGTTAAGCACTGTAATAATAATAATAATGATAATGAGGGTATTTGTTAAGTGCTTACTATGTACCAAGCACTGTTCTAAGTGCTGGAGTAGATACAAGGAAGTCAGGTTGTCCCCTGGGTTCTAATGAATGTTGTTATCATTATTATTATTATTATTATTATTATTATTATTATTATTATTATTATTATGCCATGCTGTCCTGGGAGTCTGGGAGGGAGGAGGGGGGAACCTCTGCTCAAAGGCTTCCAGAGGGAAAATCCCATTGACAGTTTGACCTTCCGGGCTTCAGGAAAGCCGAATTAGGAAGCAAAGCCTAATGCCATGGCTGTGTTCCTTTTGGTTCGGGTTGCTTTCACCGTCTCCCTGTCTCCTTATCAGCTGGTGTCTATACGGTTTCATTTATTCAATCATATTTATTGAGTGCTAACTGTGTGCAGAGCACTGTATTAAGCGCTTGGGAAGTACAAGTCGGCAATATATAGAGACGGTCCCTACCCAACAACAGGCTCACAGTCTAGAATGCCAGAGCAGCAGAGTAGCAGGTTGAGTGCATGATTAGGAAAGGGAAGGGTGGACAATGGATCTTTTAGAGAAGGATCGTGGCCTAAATCATTCATTCATTCATTCATTCGTATTTATTGAGTACTTACTATGTGCAGAGCACTGTACTAAGCGCTTGGAATGTACAGTTCGGCAACAGATAGAGACAATCCCTACCAACAACAGGCTCACAGTCTAGAAGGGGGACAGACAACAAAACAAAACAGACAGGCATCAATAGCAACAAAATAGATAAATAGAATTATAGATATATACACATCATTAATAAAATAGAATAATAAATGTAGAATAATAAATATGTACAAATATACACAAGTGCTGTGGGGTGGGGAGGAGTGGAGCAGAGGGAGGGAGTCGGGGCGATGGGGAGGGGAGGAGCAGAGGAAAAAGGGGGCTCATTCTGGGAAGGCCTCCTGGAGGAGGTGAGCCCTCAGTAGGCCCCAGCCTGGAATTAGAACCTAGGTCTTCTAACACTGATCTGCCACTTGCCTGTTGCACAACTTTGGCAAATCACTTTTAACATCTCTTTGCCTCAATTCCCTAAGCCATAAAATGGGTTGATTCAATCCCTGTTCTCCTTCCTCATCCCATTGGAGGAGAAGCAATTGTGGCCTAGTTGATAGAGCATGGGCTTGGGAGTTAGAAGGACCTGGGTTCTAATCCCAGCTCTGTCACTTGTTTGCTTTGTGATCTTGGGCAAGTCACTTAACTTCTCTGTTCCTCAATTACCTCATCTGTAAAATGGGGATTAAGACTGTGAACCCCATGTGGGACAGGACCGCCTCCAACCCATTTTGCTTGTATCCACTCCAGAGCCTAGTACAGTGACTGACATATAGTAAGTGCTTAACCAATACCTCAATTATCATTGTTATTACTTTGACTGTACGCCATGGGGGACAGGGACTGTGTCTGACCTGATTATCTTGTGACTACCTCAGGGCTTAAAACAGTGCTTGGCTCATAATCAGTGCTTCACATATACCGCAGTCATTGTCATCATCAGTAGTTGTGAAACAAAGATTCGGCTGCCCTCCGGCTAAACACTGGATATCAGTGGCCCAGGATAGGCTAGCATGGGGTAATGCTAACAGGAAAGAAGTTCTTTTTGAGTAATGGCTTCAGAAGGAGAAAAGGACAAGAAGGTAAAAGAAAAAAGTGCCAGGATTTCCACACATTAAGTGTAGCCATGTTACCAAGGACTGCCTTTTTGTGTGCACCCTTTATTCACCCCACCAATCAATCGATCAAATTTACTGAGCGCTTACCATGTGCAGAGCACTGTACTATACACTTTGGTGAATACAATAGAACAATATAACAGACATGTTCCCTGCCCACATTGAGTTAACTGTTTAGAGGGGGAGACAGGCACTAATATAAATGAATAAATTATGGATCAATCAATCATATTTATTGAGCACTTAGTGTGTGCAGAGCACTGTACTAAGCGTTTGGGAAGTACAAGTTGGCAACATATAGAGACAGTCCCTATCCAACAGTGGGCTCACAGTCTAAAAGGGGGAGACAGAGAACAAAACCAAACATACTAACCAAATAAAATAAATAGATATGTACAAGTAAAATAAAATAAAATACATAAGTGCTTCGGGGCTGAAGCAGGGGGAGTAAATAAAGTGGGCAAATCAGGGCCATGCAGAAAGGTGTGGAGGAGCCGCACAGCACTTATGTCCATATCCAGAATTTATTTATTAATATTAATGTTTGTCTTCCTCTCTAGAATGTGAGCTCATTGTGGGCAGGGATCGTGTCTACCACTTCTGTTGTATTGGAATCTTCCAAGCGCTTAGTACAGTGCTCTGCAAATAAGAAGTGCTCAATAAATATGATTGATGAATTGCAAAATGAGCTAGGACTGCCGGTTCTGCATTGCCTTTTTCAGTCACATACACAGAAGTGAATTTCAGCATCGGTGGTACCTCCTCAAACATGAATTATTATATAAGAGGAAGATATTACGTTAGAAGTGCTTTACAATAGCACATTTGAAAAGCCAGATGAAGTTTTGATAGTTCTTTAAAACTTAACTGCCCGAAAGTTTTAGAGAAGGGCAAAATGTTGATTTCTGTTGATTCTTACCCATAGACATTAACCTTGGGTCGAACGTAAGTGACCAGTTCAAATTTCTGCAATGACACATGTATTAATCTTACATTCCAGTAAAAGATAAATGGCATCTAGATCATATTTGATTGGAAATAAAGTTCCTCATTTCCACTTTACAATTTGCCATGTATTATGAATTCATTAATACTTAAAAATAAAATTCATAGCATGATCTTAATTTTAAGATTTAAGTGCATCGGTATGAAATAATGATTCTACTGTTTTAAAATGAAGGCATATCTATTTAAAAATTACATTAGACTTTTATTATAGATAAAACTTTGTCATTAAGTAATGAGTTATCTTCGGTATTGTTCTTTAGTTGAACTGTGAAATATCTCATTTAATTGCATATGAGTAAGGAAGAATTAAAAAGGTAGTAAGATGATTTGCCCTTGATTTTTCAGTTAGGGTAAAACTTAGAGAAAGATTAAAGCCTTGATTTTTCTCACAATGTGATTTGTTTTCAAATGAATTACAACCGATCAGAAATTTGCAGGGCAAGTGACGGTGGAAGTTTGTGATTCAGGTAGGAAAAACGTATTTCAGGTTCTGGTGTCAAAGAGAGTTCTAAAATCCCAATAAAGAGTCCATTTTTCTGAGTTCCTCAGCACTGAAATGTTATCCATTTTATCTTGTGAGGAATATATGGCCCATTTAGCTTGCTTTAAAGCTGACCTATAGCAGGTGTTTGGCAGAAAGCAAGAACTCATAAACATCTCTCAAATGCTAAAGCCATTATGCTGTGCCCAAATTGCCAAGGGAGAGAAGGAAAGAGGAAGTGGACTTGGAGGATTCTTGAAGAAATGGAAGAAAAGCTTTCTTGGCAGGGGTTTCTCTCTCTGGTCCAATCTATCAAACAAAAACTCCTCAGAATTTGCTTCAAAGCTCTCCATCACCCTTTTTATCTCACCTCCCTTCTCTCCTTCTACATCACAGCCTGCACACTCCGCTCCTCTGGTACTAACCTTCTCACTGTCCCTCCATGTCACCTGTCCCAATGTCGACCCCTTGGCCCATGTCCTATCTGTGGCCTGGGATACTGTCCCTCCTCAAATCTGCCAATCACTCTTCTTCCCTTCAAAGCCCTATTAAAGGCTCACCTCCTCCAAGAGGCCTTCCCAGACTAAGCTCCCCTTTTTCTCAGCTCCCCCTCCCTTCCGCATCACCTTGCCTCACTCCCTTTGCTCGTCCGACCCCTGCCCCACAGCACTTCTGTATACATGTAGATATCTATAATTCAATTTATTCATATTAATTGCCTGTTTACTTCTTTCGACGTCTGTCTTCCCCCTTCTAATCCCAGCTCTGCTTGAAGTGAAGGAGCTGGGCCTTCAATAGGGCTTTGAAGGTGGGGTCTGCGATTTTCTGTCAGATTTTCTGTCAGGTAGGATGTGGCCAAGAGGTAAGTGGCAAGCTGGACAAGAGCAAGGAACAGTGAGTAGGTTGGCATTGGAGAAGGGAAATATGTGGGCTCAGTTGTAGTAAAAGAGCAGAAATATAAGGTAGGAGTGGGGAAGAGGATTGAGTGCTCTAAAGATGTTGGAGAGGAGTTTTTGTTTGATGCAGAGGTGGATGGGCAACTGCTGGAGCATCATGAGGAGAGGGAAAACATGGACTGAACATTTTTGTAAAAAATGTTCCCCACCACCCCCCTACTCAATTCATTCATTCATTCAATAGTATTTATTGAGCGCTTACTGTGTGCAGAGCACTGTATGTACTAAGCACTTGGGAAATACAAGTCGGCACATATAGAGATGGTCCCTACCCAACAATGGGCTCACAGTCTAGAAGGGGGAGACAGACTACAAAACAAAACATGTAGACAGGTGACAAAGCATGTAGACTTAAAGGAGCTAGCCAGCTTTATTAATAATAAAAATGATAAACGTTAAATGCTTACTATATTCTAAGCATTGTACTAAGCATTAGGGTACATAGAGCTGAGCCCCCTCCTTCCTCTCCCTCTCCTCCCCCTCCCCAGCCCCCGCCTTACCTCCTTCCCCTCCCCACACCACCTGTATATATGTATATATGTTTGTACGCACTTATTACTCTATTTATTTTATTTGTACATATTTATTCTATTTATTTTTTGTTGTTAATATGTTTTGTTTTCTTGTCTGTCTCCCCCTTCTAGACTGTGAGCCCGCTGTTGGGTAGGGACCATCTCTATAATGTTGCCAACTTGCACTTCCCAAGTGCTTAGTACAGTGCTCTGCACACAGTAAGCGCTCAATAAATACAATTGAATGAATAGAGCTCATATTGGATGTGGAATGTGATTTCCATGTGAGGCAGGGACTAAGGGAGAAAACTATCTCCATTTTATAAGTGAAGAAAATGATGCACAGTGAAGTTAGGTGATTTACCCAAGGCCATACAGCTGGCAAGGGGAGTACCTGGAATAGAGAACTCAAGCCTCCTGTCTACCATTCCTGGGTTCTTTCCATTAGACGACACTGCTTCTCCCTTTTCCTTTACAAAAAATATCCCATGATCAAGAGCGTACAAGAGGAGTAATAATTAATTTTAGGATTAGTTTTATGGTGCTTTTCAGTAGCATTATTCCCTATTTTCTTAGTGGCCTCCCTTCCCAATTAACAGCCAATACTATTTATTGAGCACTGTACTAAGTGCTTGGGAGAGAACAGTATTAAAAATTTGGCAGGCATCTTCTCTGCCTACATGAAGCTTGCCGGCTAGAAGACTCTCCACAGGAAAGCAGCATGGTGGAAAGAGCATGGGCTTGGAGTCAGAGGTATTGGGTTCTAATCCTGATTCCACCTCTTGTCTGCTGTGTTACCTTGGCAAGTCACTTAACTTCTCTGTGCCTCAGTTCCCTCATCTGTAAAATGGGGATTAAAAGTGTGAGCCCCATGTGGGACAGCCTGATTACCCTGTAGCTACTCCAGCACTTAGAACAGTGCTTGGCTTTTGTAAGTGCTTAACAAATATCACAATTATTATTATTATTATCTTCTACTCTGTTTTCTCCCACACCTCATTCTTGACCATGAAATCTCTCTTCCTTTGTTTTGTTATTTTTTATGGTATTTGTTAAGTACTCACTTTGTGCCAAGGCCTGTATTAGATGCTGGGCTTGATATGAGATAATCAGGTTAGACACAGTCCCTATCCTACCTGGGGCTAAGAGTCTTAATCCCCATTTTTCTGAAGAAGTAACTGGGCACTGAGTAGTAAAGTGACTTGTCCAAAGTCACACAGCAGACAAGTGGTGGTTTGACCAGTTCTATCAATCAGAGGTATTTATTATTATTATTATTATTACTAACAATAATGATAATGGTATTTAAGCACTTACTATGTGCAAAGCACTGTTCTAAACACTGGGGGGATACAAGGTGATCAGGTTGCCCTACGTGGGGCTCACAGTTTTAATCCCCATTTTACAGATGAGGTAATTGAGGCACAGAGAAGTGAAGTGACTTGCCCAAAGTCACACAGCTGACAATTGGCGGAGCTGGGATTTGAACCTGTGACCTCTGACTCCAAAGCCCGGGCTCTTTCCACTGAACCACGCTGCTTCTCTAATTATTGAGCATTTACTGTCTGCATAGCACTGTACTAAGTGCTTAGGAGAGTTCATTTATAAGTCCCAACTTCCTAGTTATCTCCTCTTCTTTTCCATTCAGTTGGCAAGTTTGCAGTCTCTTCCTACCATCCTAAAGTCTCACAGCAGGCAAATGGCAAGGCCAAGATTAGAACCCAGGTCCCCAGAATCCCAATCCCATGTTAGTTCCACTAGGCTCTTGTCTTTGTGTTGTCGAGTCATCTCCAACCTATAGCAACGTCTTGGACACATCTCTCCAGTGGCTACCAATCCATCTGTGTAGCAGGCAGAAACTCCTTACCCTGGGCTTCAAGGCTGTCCACCCCCTCGCCCCCTCCTACCTCACCTCCCTTCTCTCCTTCTCCAGCCCATCCCGCACCCTCCGCTCCTCCGCCGCTAATCTCCTCACCGTACCTCGTTCTCGCCTGTCCCACCATCGACCCCCGGCCCACATCATCCCCCGGGCCTGGAATGCCCTCCCTCTGCCCATCCGCCAAGTTAGCTCTCTTCCTCCCTTCAAGGCCCTACTGAGAGCTCACCTCCTCCAGGAGGCCTTCCCAGACTGAGCCCCTTCCTTCCTCTCCCCCTCGTCATCCCCCCATCTTACCTCCTTCCCTTCCCCACAGCACCTGTATATATGTATATATGTTTATACATAGTTATTACTCTATTTATTTATTTATTTTACTTGTACATATCAATTCTATTTATTTTATTTTGTTGGTTTGGTTTGGTTCACTGTCTCCCCGTCTCTATATGTTTCCAACTTGTACTTCCCAAGTGCTTAGTACAGTGCTCTGCACACAGTAAGCGCTCAATAAATACGATTGATTGATTGATTGATCTCTCCCAGAACTCCCCACCTCCACCGGCAATAGTTCTGGTGGTGGATCCACAGAGTATTCGGGGTAAAAATCCAGAAGTGGTTGACCATTGCCTTCTGCTGTGCATCAAACTCGAGTCTCCACCCTCAACTCTGTCCCATGTTGCTGCTGCCCAGCACCGATGGGTTTTGATTAGTAGCAGGTTGCCTTCTGCCCTCTAGTCACTGGCCAAGCTAGGAATGGAATGAGTAGGCTTCTGCTCGACTCTCTCTCCCATAGCCGAGACTGGTAGAGGACTGGAAACTCCCCAGTACCTTCCTGAGATGGGCCACTAGGCCCTGATGTTGTCCAATTTGGCTATGGACTGACTTAATTGTGCCAAATTGACCAAAGTAGTTACACCTCAACTAATCCCAGGAATATTCTTTGGCCAGTGGGCACTCTACCTTATCTTCCAGTTGGGTAATCCATCAATCAATGATATTTACTAAGCTCTAAATGTGTGCAGAGCACTGTGCAAAGCACTTGGAATACAGAACAGAGTTGGTTCCCTTCTTGCAATGAGCTTACAGTTTAGAAAGGAAAGCATATTAATATAAATGAATAATTTACAGATATATCATCATCATCATCATCAATCATATTTATTGAGCGCTTACTATGTGCAGAGCACTGTACTAAGCACTTGGGAAGTACAAATTGTCAACATACAGAGACAGTCCCTACCCAACAGTGGGCTCACAGTCTAAAAGGGGGAGACAGAGAACAAAACCAAACATACTAACAAAATAAAATAAATAGAATACCTATGTACAAGTAAAATAAATAAATAAATAAATATATAAATAAAGCAACACACTCATGCTATCTCTCAGCCATACTGGGATGCTAGCACCAGTTTACCTTACTTTTAAACATTTTTACTGTAATAGATAGCACTTATGTCTTGCCTTGCCTTATGCCATCTTGTCATTTCCGACCCATAGGGACACCACTGACACATCTCTCCCAGAATGCCCCGCTCTCAATCTGCAATGTACATATCTAATTTTATTTATAAGTAATAATAACGATGGTATTTGTTAAGCACCTAGTATGGGCCAGGCACTGTATTAACAGCTGGTTTGGATGGAAACAAAGTGGGTTGGACACAATCCCTGTCCCACGTGGGGCTCACAGTCTCAATCCCCATTTTACAGATGAGGGAACTGAGGCCCAGAGAAGTGAAATGACTTGCCCGAGGTCACACAGCAGACAAGTGGCAGAGCTGGGATTAGAACCCATGACCTTCTGACTCCAAGGCCCATGCTCTATCCACTAGGCCATGATGCTTCTCTAATTTATATTATTGTCCATTTCTCCCTCTAGACTATAAATTCGTTGTGGGCAGGGAATATCTATTATATTGTGTTCTCCCAAGCGCTCAATAAATACGATCGACTAACTCTTTTCTAATTAGTCCAAGTTTTACTTTATCAGTGAATTCACTCATTCATTTTTTTTGCCTTATGACAGATGTTATTGTTTATACAGAGTTTTTACACTGATCTAAATATTCAGACTAGGAATTTAGCCAAGCCCACACTGGTCATTCAGTCTTCCAGTTCTGCAGTGTTCGTAAGCGGATTTACATGGATGAATTAAATGACCCACGTCAAGTTGAGTGCAAACAAATACTCTTGCGGGAATGGCAGGAAACGTATTTCCACCCTTCACCCGTTAATTAATCTGCATGAGGAAATTAGATTCTACTATTCCATCATCATAAAACTCTGATTCAATAAATTACACTTGCAAAACAGCTGAGTAATTATGGAACGGTGCTTGAAGCAATAGCTGCCTCATTTGTATATTAGCAGACATTTGTCACCAGAATTTCTGTCCTGAGCTTCTAAATGTTAAACACAATTAATTCCATCTGACACTAAGGTTGGCCTATTCGACATAAAATAAAAACAACACTCCAAAGGCAGAAAATATGTATGCATACCTTTACTTTCTGCTACCACACTTGCTGTTCTAATAATATGAGCTTATTCATGAAATGGATTACAAAGAGAACTCTTTCCTCTCCTATTATTTACAAGGTGAGGACTCTGTGCTATCATAGCGCTGGGGAGAATTTGGTATTTTAAAAAGAGCAAATGTCATTAGCTCCAGTGAATAACAAACAGGTCTGTATCGATTTTCTGCACACACAAAGGTGACAATAGCATCAGTTCCTCATTTTAAAATGCTTCACTCTCCCGGGAAATACGGCAAAGCACTTCCTTCTGCTATAACCTTATTGTATTTGGGGGGAAAAATACCTTTGCAAAACAGCTAGCTTACACAATTTCAGTACATACTTCATTATACCTCCTGACATTTGAGATCTTCAAAACCAAAGTAGTTGCAGCGTGGAAGGGATTGTCTAGATGACTTGGAAGGAATTTCAAATTCATCCATCTGAGAAACTGAGCGGGTCTTAATCTGATTAATTGTCCAGAGTTTTCCCTTCTTTTTGAACTGAGATGAGAAAGTGCTAGAATGGCAATGTTTGTTTTGGAATTGTTTTTCAAGCGTTCAGAACGTTCTCCGGATCTGAATTTATATATTTGACTTGGTTAATACACATTTCAAACTTGTCTCAACTTTTTGGGAAAGAAGAAATCTTTTTTTATTAAGAATTCTTTTTATTGTTCATTGGGCTTTTCAAATCTGTTCATAATTTGCAGATCTCTACCACTCACTCTTTACCCTGCTACGATACTCAGGAAAAAGAAGCCTCTCTTTCCATTACCCTATGGAAGTAATTAAGGTCGCAGAGGACATGTACCATGTCAAGGCTGTATGTTTAAGTTTTAGAAATGAATCCTCTAAGGAGAAGGTTTCTCATCCAAATTTTGGTATCTGTTCAGTAGGAAGATAGAAATTGTTTTAAAGAAAGCAGTGCACAATATTCTCTGGCTTTATCTCAGAATGAGCAACAGGGAAAGCTCTTGATTGCTTGCTCACATCAAACTTTAGCTTCTTGTTCTCCCCTCTAGAGGTCGAGACCTTTTTGAATCCCATTTCTCTCCCTTCTGCCCAAATGTGTTGATTAGGTTTCTATTTCGTATCTCTGTCCTTCTCATTCCATTGTGTCTGCCATCAATATTCTTAGATGTTCTGTTTCTGTCCCCCCAACCTGCTGTCTTTCTTCCTTCCCTCTGCTTTTCTTCCTCCCCTCTGTCTCCTTCCCCCTGTCTGTCTCTCTTCCCTCTCTGACTCTCTACCCCATCTCTCTTCCCTCTCTGTCTTTCCTCCCCTTTTATCTCTTCTCCCTGTCTGTCTCTCTCTTCCCCCATCTCTCTTTCCTGCCTCTTTCTGTATCTTCCCCCGTCTGTCTCTCTTCCCCCTGTGTCAGTCTCCCCCCTCTGTCTTTCTTTCCCGTCTCTTTCCCCCATCTGTCTCTCTTCCCTCTCTGTCTTACTTCCCCCTCTGTCTCTCTCTTTCCCCTCTGCCTGTCTCTCTTCCCCCTCTGTCTGTCTCTTCCCCCGTCTGTCTCTTCCCCCCATCTGTCTCTCCCCTGTCTGTCTTTCTTGCCTCTCTGTCTGTCTTTCTCCCCCTCTGTGTCTTTCTTCCCCCGTCTGTCTTTCTCCCCCTCTGTGTCTTTCTTCCCCGTCTGTCTTTCTCCCCCTCTGTCTCTCTCTTTCCCCTTTGTCTGTCTCTCTCCCTATCTCCGCCCCTCTCTTACCCTCTGTGTCTCTCCCCTCGTCTCTCTTCACCCTCTGTCTATTTCTCTTATCCTCTGTCTGTGTCTTACCCTCTCTATCTGTCTCTCTCCCCCCCCCCGCCTGACTCTTCCCCACCTGTCTTGCCTCCCAACTCTCTTCCCCCTCTGTCTCTCTCTTCCCACTTTGTCTGTCTCTCTCCCTATCTCCCCCCTCTCTCTTACCCTCTGTCTCTCTCCCCTCGTCTCTCTTCACCCTCTGTCTATTTCTCTTACTCTCTGTCTGTGTCTTACCCTCTCTATCTGTCTCTCTTCCCCCGCCCGAGCCTGACTCTTCCCCACCTGTCTTGCCTCCCAACTCTCTTCCTCCCTCTTTGACTTTCCCTCCCATTTGTCTCTCTTTCCCCTCTGTCTGTCTCTTTCCCCTTTTCTCTGTCTCTTTCCCCTCTTCTCTCTCTCTCCCCACCTCTGTCTCTTTCCCCTTCTGTCTCTCTCTCTCTCTCTCTCTCTCTCTCTCTTTCCCTCTGTCTCATTTCTTCATTCAATCATATTTATTGAGTGCTTACTGTGTGCAAAGCACTGTACTAAGTACTTAGGATAGGACAGTCTAGCAACAGACATATTCCCTGCAAAGAAGAAGCTCACGGTTCATTTCCCTCTATCTATCTTCCCCACTCTATTCATCTTTCTCTCTCTTGCCATCTGCCTGTGCCTCTCCTCCTCTGACTGTCTCTCTCCCCCATCTGCCTCACTCCTCCCTCTGTCTGTCTGTCTCTCTCCCTCTCTACCTGTCTCTGTGGCTCGCTCCCCATCTGTCTAAATCCCCGTCTGTCTCTTTCCCCCTCTGTCTCATTCTTTCCCCGTCTCTCTCCCCCCTCTGTCTGTCTCTTCTCTATCTGTTTCTTCCCTCTCTGCCTCATCCTTTCCCTTTCTCTTTCTCCCTCTGGCTGTCTTTCTTCCACCTCTGTCTGTTTCTCTCCCCATCTCTTTCTGCCCGTCTGTGTCTCCCCCTTTGTCCATCTCCCCTAATCTGTGTCTCTCCCTCCCTGTCTGTGTCTCTTCCCCCCAGTCTGTGTCTTCCCCCTTCTGTCTCTTCTCCCTCTGTGTCTTCCCCTATCATTTCCCCTGTCAGTGTTTCTCCCCCCTCTGTATCTCTTCCTTCCTCTGGCTATCTTTCCTCCCTCTTACTCTTTCCCCCTCTGACTGTCACTTCCCCCTCTCTATCTGTTGGTCTCTTCCCCCCTATCTCTTTCTTTCCCCTTCAGTCTGTCTCTCTCTTCTATATCTCTCTGTATCTCTCTCTTTTATATCCAGCTCTCTTTCTCTGTCTGCCTGCCTCTTCCTCCTCTGTCCCCTTTGCCCTCTCCTGTCTGTCAAGCCACCCACCTGCTCCACACCCTGGAGATTTACTCTTCCAAGAGGAAAGAAGAGGACAATAGTGGGGGCCCTCGTTAGCTCACCATTCCGAACCCTACCCCAGGCGGCCTACTCTTTCAACTAGACCGAGGGGCTTGCTCCCATCAGACATGGGCCAAGTGTTGCCTGTGGTTACGTAATGAGCCTGGAGGGGTGAGGAGACAGCCTGCTGGGCCAGTTTCAGAAACATGCACTACCACAGCAATTAAAATGGATGTGACTATTAAACGAAGTCTTCTGCGTCTTCCCTTAGTTCAGCTCCTAAACCTAATAGACACACCATTCATTCAGTCTTATTTACTGAGTGCTTACTGGGTGCAGAACACTGTACTAAGCACTTGGGAGAGTCCACCACAACAAGAAACAGTGACAATCCCTGTCCACAAGGAGCTCACAGCAGTGCCAGGCAGCACCAGTCTGTCAGCCCACCCCCAAGGCCAAAGCTGCCACCCAGCTTGCTTCCCCTAAGAGAAGCAGCATGGCCTCGTGACAGGAATATGGGCTTGGGATTCAGAGATCAAGGGTTCTAATCCAGCTCTGCCACTTCTCTGCTGTGTAACCTTGAACAAGTCCCTTTACTTCTCTGTGCCTCAGTTACTCCATCTGTAAAATAGGGATGAAGACTGAGAGCCACACATGGGACAATCTGATTACCTTGTATTATATTATTGTTATTATTATTGTGGTATTTGTTAAGCGCTTACTACGTGCCGAGCACTGTTCTAAGCACTGGGGTAGATACAAGGTAATCAGGTTGTGCCATGTGGGGCTCACAGCCTTCATCCCCATTTTACAGATGAGGGAACTAAGGCACAGAATAGTTAAGTGGTTTGCCCAAGGTCACGCAACAGACAAGTGGTGGAGCTGGGATTAAAACCCACATCCTCTGACTCCCAAACCCATGCTCTTTCTACTAAGCCACAATCAATCAATCAATCGTATTTATTGAGTGCTTACTGTGTGCAGAGCACTGTACTAAGCACTTGGGAAGTACAAGTTGTCAACATATAGAGACGGTCCCTACCCAACAGTGGGGTCACAGTCTAGAAGGGGGAGACAGAGAACAAAACAAAACATATTAATAAAATAAATAGAATAGATATGTACAAGTAAAATAAATAGAGTAATAAATACGTACAAACATATATACATATATACAGGTGCTGTGGAGAAGGGAAGGAGGTAAGGCGGGGGGGTTGGAGAGGGGGAGGAAGGGGAGAGGAAGGAGGAGGCTCAGTCTGGGAAGGTCTCCTGGAGGAGGTGAGCTCTCAGTAGGGCCTTGAAGGGAGGAAGAGAGCTAGCTTGGCGGATGTTGGGAGGGAGGGCATTCCAGGCCAGGGGGATGACTTGGGCTGGGGGTCGACGGCGGGACAGGCGAGAATGCAGCACGGTGAGGAGGTTAGCGGCAGAGGAGTGGAGGGTGCGGGCTGGGCTGTAGAAGGAGAGAATGGAGGTGAGGTAGGCGGGGGCAAGGGGATGGAGAGACTTGAAGCTGAGGGTGAGGAGTTTCTGCCTGATGCGCAGGTTGATTGGTAGCCACTGGAGATTTTTGAGGAGGGAAGTAACATGCCTAGAGCATTTCTGGACAAAGACAATCTGGGCAGCGGCCACACTGCTTACGTATTTACCCCAGTGCTTAGAACAATGCTTGGCACATAGTAAATGCTTAACAAATACCATAAGCATTATTATTCTCTGAGTGGGCAGTTAGTCTTTTACTGGCCCTGCTTATGAATCCCAGGCCAGCCACACACAAACACATGAGTCCGAGTGATCAGACTCACCAGGTCTGTGAACCTCAACCTGAAACTGATTACTCCCACTTTTTAAGGACAGATCCCAGCTATGCAGGTGCTCTGGAGTGTAGAGGGTAGGAACAGGGTCCGGTTCTTTAGGACGCCAATCCTGCAGTGAAAGATAAGCCCTCAAGTCTCAGGAAGAGCAATATTTTCCCTGGAAGCCCCCCAATCCACTCTGCCCCTTTGCTGGCAGCTCTGATCAAAGAGTCGCTAGGTTGAGGGGCTGAAATCACCAGCCAAAATTAATCTCCCCTGGCTATCCAACATAGGAGATGAGAGAAATCCACTCATCCTGCCAAGGGCTGGCCACTGAACGCTTCTGAATGGGAGGTTGGTATTCCAAAGGGAAGAGAAGGAGAGCTGGCTGGGATCTAGGAAAGGAGGCTTAGCTGGCAGAGGAGGGAAAGAGGAGATATTGCCATGGCTAAGGAGCTCTCAGCCTTGGCAAGGATGGTCAGGAAAAGGAATGTCAGAGCAGAAAAGGGGGAGGAGGAGCTGAGATTTTTGTACAACCAGGCAATCTGCTGGGAAGCTGTAGAAAACAATGAATGGAATAACAATAATTAATAATAATCGTAATAATAAAAATGGTATTTAAGCACTTACTATGTGTGAGACTCTGTACTAAGTGCTGGGGTAGACACGAGCAAATTAGGTTGGACACAGTCCCTGTCCCACGTGGGGTTCACAGTCTCAATCCCCGTTTCACAGGTAAGGTAACTGAGGCACAGAGAAGTAAATCGAATTGCCCAAGGCCATATAACGGATAAGTAGTAAAGCCGGGATTAGAACCCAGGTCCTTCTGACTCTCAGGCCCGAGCTCTGGCCACTAGGTCACGCTGCTTACTCTCCCACTACTGGACTGAAAGCTCTGTGAAGGTAGCAATCACATCTAAAGACTATTTTCTATTGTCCCATAAATTCTATGAGGGTAGGATTTGTGACTAATGACTCTGTTTTGTACTCTTCCCACTGCTAGACTATAAATTCTATAAGTTATAGACTAGACTATAAGTTATAATGGTCATAATGGTAATCTCCTGGGGGAGATGGGATTTTAGTAGGGCGTTGCAGATTCATTCATTCAGTCAGTCAGTCAGTCAGTCAATCATATTTATTGAGCGTTTACTGGGAGAACATTGGTCTATCAGATACGAAGCTGGGGGGAATTGCCAGACAAGAGGTAGGGTAGAAACATGGGGTCCATGGTGCGAGAGATATGAAAGGTGCTGTGAATAGAGTGGTATTACAGGAGCAAAGTGTGATGTCCGGACAGAGCTGCAGTGGGAGAGGAGTGAGGTAAGGCTGGAGAGAAAGAGCTGAATGAATGTCTTCAAATTCGTGATGGAGAGAACCAGTGTTGCCTAATGGAAAGAGCATAATAATAATAATGATGGCATTTATTAAGTGCTGACTATATGCAAAGCACTGTTCTAAGTGCTGGGGAGGTTACAAAGTGATCAGGTTGTCCCCCGGGGGGCACACAGTCTTAATCCCTATTTTACAGTTGAGGGAACTGAGGCACAGAGAAGTTAAGTGACTTGCCCAAAGTCACACAGCTGACAATTGGCAGAGCCGGGATTTGAACCCATGACCTCTGACTCCACAGCCTGGGCTCTTTCCACTGAGCCACACTGCTTCTCTAGTAAATAAATAGAGTAATAAATCTGTACAAACATATATACAGTTGCTGTGGGGAGGAGAAGGAGATAGGGCAAGAGGGATTGGGAGGAGGAGAGGAAAAAGAGGGCTCAGTCTGGGAAGGCGCTTCTCTGTGCCTCAGTTACCTCATCTGTAAAATGGGGATTAAGAACGTGAGCCTCATGTGGGACAGGGACTGTGTCCAACCTGATTTACTTGTATCCACCCCAGCTCTTAATACAGTGCCTGGTACATAGTAAGCACTTAACAAATAACATAATTGGCAGAGCAGCAGAATGGCATAGTGGCTACAGCCCAGACTTGGGAGTCAGAAGGTCTAACGCCAGCTCCGTCACTTGTCTGCTGTGTGACTTTGGGAAAGTCACTTTGGTTCTCTGTGCCTCGGGTACTTCATCTGTAAAATGGGGATTGAGACTGTGAATGCTGCATGGGACAGGGGTAGGGTCCACCATGATTTGCTTGTATCCACCCCAGCGCTTAGTAAAGTGACTGTCACATAGTAAGTTTCTAACAAATACCACATCTGTAAAATAGGGATTAAGACTGTGAGCCCCATATGGAACATGGACTGTGTCCAATTTTGCTTATATTCCAGCCTCACAATACTTATGTAAATATCTGTAATATCTGTATTTATATTAATTTGTCACTCCTTCTAGACTGTAAGCTCATTGGAGGCAGGGAAAGTGTGTGTTTACTATTATCATTCATTCATTCATTCAATTATATTTATTGATTCTTACTGTGTGCAGAGCACTGTACTAAGTGCTTGGAAAGTACAATTTAGCAATAGAGACAATCACTGCCCACACCATGCTTACAGTTTGGGGAGACAGACATCCAAATGAGTAAACAAGCACAATATACATATATAAAATTATAGATATATACACATCAAAACTTTAGTACAGTGCTCTGCACACAGTAAGTGCTCAATAAATACGATTGAATGAATGAATGAAAGCAAGTTAACAGTCATCAATATAAATAGAATTGTTTACTCTCCCAAGCACTTAATACAGTGCCCTGCACACAGTAAGCACTCGATAAATACAACTGACTGACAGATTAGCTTGTATCTACCCCAGAATAATACAGTGCCTGACACAAAATAAGTGCTTAACAAATACCATTTATAAATGTACACCCTTCACTGATTCTATCTACAAGGATGGCTTAACTTGGGCCTGCCTGAAGGACAGACAAAGGATGGGTAAAGGTTTTCAGCAGAAAATTGGGAAGGAGTCGGAGGGTAGATAGAGATGGGGACAGTAACAGGAGGAGCCAACAATGCAAGCTCAATTGGGAAGGAGCAGCAGAATAGCTAGAAATGGAAAACAGCGGATCACCGGCATGGGCCAATTACTTTAATCGTCAATTATTGAAAATCGATGATCAAGAAGCCTCGGCCTATTTTCGACGATCCAGTAGGATTCCTTTTAGGTAACTTATACACCCATAAAATATAATTGGACTGTTTGACTTGATGCAGTCGTTTTGTTCAAAGGCTTCAGAGAATGGAAAAATGGAGAAAAAAACCAAAGGTCAGGATGGTCATAAATTTTCTGTTTTAAAATGCAAAGTGGGGTAAAAAGGAAGCCACCTAAAATACTGCTGAACCTCTGCATTAGTTCAAATCATGTAAAAGTTTCAAAGTGACTTGCACAATTACGTAAATGTATATCACTTACTCATCCCTCCTGGTTTTCTCCATGGAATCTAAACTTTTCATGAATTTCAAACCTACTGTAATCCATATTGTGAAAACCCCACTTGTCCGCTCCCAAGAGATAATTCCTTCTCATCCTTACCAGCTTTCACACCAACAGAGTACTTGCTGCTTCTTTTATCAGCCACTGACTTATGAAGACGGGGGCAACCTTATGAGACCCACACATCACTAAGAGGACACACATGTGTGGTGAGCATGAGTGACTCCATTTTGTAACACAGAAGCCATTTTAGGAGCGACCAGCATTTGACCCTGTGAACACCAATGTAGAAGGAGGAATTTGGGGAGGAACTGATGACGTAGAAGGAGGACCTTGAAGAGGTACTGAACCATCGTGCCATTGGACAATAGGAGGACTGCCAGAGGTATACGAGATGAGCTAACTTGCAAAAACAGCCCTTAGGGTGGGTTCGGGTGGAGGGGTAGCTGCCCCCATGGCTTTACCGAGTAATGGGCTACAGACAGAGGTAAGAAGAAGCAGGTAATCAGGACCACCACAGCCCCTTGGAAACAACCGACACGAGTGGAGAAAAGGGGGAAGAGCCAGACCGTAGTACGTGTCACGCTCGTGTCATTTCGTGTGGTGTCATGCCACGCCAAATAACTGAAGCAGGTGGTCACCATGAACTAAAGTATCCGACCCCGGACGGTGCCAAAGACCACCTAAACCGAGAAGGTTTACGGAATGGCTGCCAAGACCACCTAAAGACGTGTGAGATGGGCTCAGGACACCATGGTGGTTGACACTTTCCCCATCTTCAAAGTCCTGTGGACACCACACTTCTTCCAGGAGGTCTTCCCCAACAAATAATTCTTTGAACACTTCAGTGCCACCTCTGAATGGTGGAACTGTTTACCCCAGGTGCCATTTTTTTCTCTCTGTGAGTGCAGAGGATGAAATGGAGTTAGGCTGGGGAGGGGGAGACAGGTTTCAGACTGTAAACCCATCGTGGGCAGGAAACATGGCTACCAACTCTGTTGTGTTTTACTCTCCCAAGTGAACTCAATGACCTAGATCTTCCAAACTCACCTAATGGACTCAGAGAATCACCTTGTTTTTCACCATGTTTTAGAGATGGAGCTCTAGCAGCCTGGAGAGCCAAGACTGAAAGCTCCTTGAGGGCAAGGGATGATGTCTATGGGCCTGGGAGTCAAAAGGTCATGGGTTCTAATCCCGACTTTGCCACTTGTCTTCAGTGTCACCTTAGGCAAGTCACTTCACTTCTCTGGGCCTCAGTTACCTCATTTGGAAAATGGGAATTGAGACTGTGAGCCCCACATGGGACGGGACTGTGTCCAACCTAATTTGCTTATACCCACCCCAGAGCTTAGTACAGTACCTGGCACATAGTAAGTGCTTAAGAAATGCCACTGTTATTATTATCATCCTCCCAAGCACTCAGTACATTGCTCTGTACAATGGACATGGACTTCGCCAACCTGATTTGCCTGTATCTACCCCAGTACGGTGCTTGACACGTAGCAAGCACTTAATAAATACCATTAAACAATAAAAAAGCCCTCAATAAATACCATTGATTTATACACTGACATCTTAAATGCTATTAGTTGGAGGATATTTGAGGGAGGAGATATCATCAGAATGAACTAGAATGTAACACTTTACATGTCTCGATTTCACTTTACGTATCCCAGTTTCTTAGGGAAAAACCGAATGGGACGAAAAAGGCCTGGAAACGTCTAGACAGTTTTTGAAAAGCTGAGTGGATGTATTTAAGGTTTATATTGTTAAAAATAGCCATCTGCAAGCACTCTCTGAACTGTAATGCCATTTTCTGAATCTGGTGACCTTCACAAATATTTCAATCATCCTCCTTTCTGGTTTCTACACTTACCAGCCTCTCCCAAAGGAATTAAAGTCACATTTTGTCGAAATGAGTTCCTCACAGAACAGATAGGAATGAGGGACCGCTCTGGTGCGCCACATTTTGTGTTCACCCCGGAAGGCCTGGGAAGCCCTGGAAATTGGATGATTAATTGAGTTGGATCTGTCTGGAAATTTTTAAACAATTTTACCCATGTCCCCAAATCCCTTCTCTCTTCTTTTTTTTCCCCCTGTTATTTCAAACCCCTTGAACTTTCCTGCATACTTCTAAAATCTGAAAGAAACAGAACATATCTGTCTTCTATTGTAATCCATTCAGGTGTGACAGAGGAGGGAAGCTCAGGGAACATTGTGAGTCATGATTCTTCCATTTAGTTAGACCATCTGATGAAAACCCTGGAGACTCTGATTGAAGAGGAAGCGAGGAGGAGGTGTTTGAAGGAGAAGCCATTTTCTCCTAGTCCCTAAATTTCTTTGGCTATATTTTAAAAAACAATTTCTTAGGCACCGTCTAGGCATCCCCAGACTGAACCCCCTCCTTTCCCTCCCCACAGCACCTGTATATATGTATAGATGCTTGTACATATTTATTACTCTATTTTACTTGTACATATTTATTCTACTTATTTTATTTTGTTAATATGTCTTGTTTTGTTGTATGTCTCCCCCTTCTAGACTGTGAGCCCGCTGTTGCGTAGGGACCGTCTCTATATGTTGCCAACTTGTACTTTGCAAGCGCTTAGTACAGTGCTCTGAGCACAGTAAGCGCTCAATAAATACGACTGAATGAATGAATGGATGAATGAATCCGTGTGGAAATGAGTAGAGTAGATGGAATCAAAATTGTCCATAGAAGAACGTTTCACTAAATGTTTTCCTTCATCAGTTATTATTTCAGCTTATTAAAATAATCTTTGAGTGTTTTTGCTGCTTCTGACTCCTCATCTATCAAAGTTACCTGTTAATTAAAAACATTTCGATTTAAGGCCTTATTCCAAATTAAAAAATAAAAACAAATAGCTACACCAAAGAGCATCAGTCGAGTAAAAATCTCCTGAAAATTTCCTGACAAGTCATTTCAGGAAAATATGTAGGTAGATCTATTTAAATTTTTGGTTTAGAGGGTTTGAAATTTTTTATACCGTAAGGCAAATATCAATTAATGCTTTCAGTACTCAAAAATACATTTTGCAGTATAGAAATAGGCACAATTTTGAGTGCATAGCTGCAGAGAGCTATTAAATAGATTTGGCTGTTGGGCTGTCTATGAGAGGATTCTAAATTGGATTCTATGATCTATGGTTTCTATAAGGGGCATTCTAAAAGATCCCAAATACACTCTATGTATCATATTGCCACAAAATTCCAACAAGCATTTTGAAATCTTTATAGTAGAGTAAAATAAAGAGGCGAAGCTTCAGTTCCAAACAGAACAATGAACTCTTCCCACCTACAAAGTAGTTTCTTATTAAGAAAGCCTTGGCTCTTTAAAATTTTGGGTTTCTGGATTATTTTCCTTTCAGTTGACTCCTCTCTCTCTCCTCCCACACCTTAACCCCCACACCTTCTCACTGTACCTCAATCTTATCTATCTCACCGCTGACCTCGCCTATGTTCTACCTCTGAACTGAATACCCTGCCTCCTCTCATCAAACAGACAATTACTCTCCACCACTTCAAACCCTTATTCATTCAATCAAATTTATTTATGGATACAGAGTACTGTACTAAGCAGTTATAATTTTGGCATTTTTGTAAGCGCTTACTACGTGCCAGGCACTGTTCAAAGCACTGGGGTAGATACAAGATATTTGGGTTGGACACAGCCCCTGTCCCACACAGGGCTCACAGTCATAATCCTCATTTTACAGATGAGGCACAGAGAAGCTGAGTGACTTGCCCAAGGTCATACGGCAGACAAGTGGCGGAGTCAGGATTAGAACCCATGATTTTCTGACTCCCAAGTCTGTAGGCCATGCTGCTTTGAAGACCCATCTCCTCCAAGAGGCCTTCCCTGACTAAGCCCTCCTCTCCTCTTCTTCCTCTCCCCTCTATGTCAACCTGACTTGTGCCCTTTATGTATCCCCCAAATCCCATCCTTACAGCACTTAAGTCCATATCAGTCATTTATTTATATTAATACCTTTCTCACCCTCTAGACTGTAAGCTTGTGAGTAGGAAATGTATCTGTTATATTTTACTCTCCCAAGCAGTTAGTACAGTACTCTGCACACGGTAAGCACTCAAATACGATTGACTGACTGAGTGACAACCCACCTCCGTTTTGATTTCTTCCACTCATATTCTGGGCCTTTCCCTTCTGCATCACCCTTGCACTTGGATTTGTAACCTTTATTCACCCACCCTCAGCCCTACAGCACTTACACGCATATTGGTAACTGATTTTAATGTCTGCCTGTAAGAATGTAAGTTCCTTGTGGGCATTCAATCATTTATTCATTCAATATTAATTATTGAGCAGTTACTGTGCTCTTCAAGACATCACTAAATGTCTCCTTTCCCTCTCCATCCAAACTGCTACTACTCTGATCCAAGGACTTATCCTGTCCTGCTTTGAATACCACATCAGCCTTCTTGCTAACCTGACTGCTGTCTCTCCCATCTGCAGTCTGTACTTAACTCAGCTACCCAGATCACTTTCAAAAAAAAAATTAAGTCCATGTTTCCCCATTCTTAAGAGCCTCCGGTGGTTGCCCATCCACTTCCCTTCTAGATTGTGAGCCCGTTTTGGGGTAGGAACCGTCTCTATATGTTGCTGACTTGTACTTCCCAAGCACCTAGTACAGTGCTCTGCACACAGTAAGTGCTCAATAAATACGATTGAATGAATCCACCTCCACATCAAGCAGAAACTCCTTACAATTGGCATTAAAGCATCCATTCAATCACTTTGTCCCCTCCTATGTCACCTTGCTGATTTCCTACGTCAACCCAGCACACGAGAAGCAGTGTGGCTCAGTGGAAAGAGCCCGGGCTTTGGAGTCAGAGGTCATGGGTTCAAATCCCGGCTCTGCCAATTGTCAGCTGTGTGACTTTGGGTAAGTCACTTAAGTTCTCTGTGCCTCAGTTACCTCATCTGTAAAACGGGGATTAATACTGTGAGTCCTTCTGTGGGATAACCTGATCGCCTTGCAACCTCCCCAGTGCTTAGAACAGTGCTTAGCACATAGTAAGTGCTTAATAAATGCCATAATTATTATTATTCTTAACTTCTCTAATGCCAACCTACTCACTGTACCTTAATCTCATGTATCTCACCTTTGACATCTCACCCATATCCTGCCTCTATCCTGGGAATCCCTCTCCATCCTGTCCCATGGATCACCACTATCCCCATCTTCTAAGCCTTATAATCAATCAATCAATCAATCGTATTTATTGAGCGCTTACTATGTGCAGAGCACTGTACTAAGCGCTTGGGAAGTACAAATTGGCATCACATAGAGACAGTCCCTGAGGCCTTCCCTAACTAAGCCTTCATTTTCCCTACTCCCTCTACTGTCTTAATCACCTAACCACTTGGATTTTTACCCTTTGTTCACTCCATCCTGAGCCTCACAGCATTTATGTGCATATACTTGTTTTGTTGCCTGTCTCCCCACTTCCAGATGGTTGAGCCCGTTGCTGGGTAGGGATTGTCTCTATTTGTTGCTGAATTGTACCCCCTAAGTGCTTAGTACAGTACTTTGCACCCTATAAGTGCTCAATAAATAGGATGGAATGAATGAATGAATGAATACTGTGTCCAAAGCATTGTATTAAGCGCTTGGGAGAGTACAATCTAATGACAGACACATTCCTGCCCAGAGTAAGCTCACAGTCTAGATGGGGAGATAGACATAAATATAAATAAATAAATAGATACATTACAGGTATAGACAGATATATACATATGTGGTGTGGGGATGGGAGGGTGGATGAATGAAGGCACAGTAAAAGTGGTACAGAAGGGAGTGGGAGGAGAGGAGGGCTTAGTCAGGGAAGGCTTCTTGGAGGAGATGTAAGATTTTGAAGTGGGGGAAAGCAATTATTTGTCTGATATGAGGCGGCAGGGTGTTCCAGGCCAGAGGTAGGATGTAGATGAGAGTTTGGTGGCAAGATAGATGAGATTGAGGTACAGTGAGAAGGTTGGGCAGGGTGCGTATCCACTGACTGTGTTAAATTGTACTCTCCTGAATGCTTAGTACTGTGTTCTGTACACAAGAAGTACTCAATAAAGTGCTCTGCACACAGTAAGCGCTCAATAAGTACAACTGAGTGAATGATTTTAAATTTCCCAGTCTCTCCCAGGAGTAGAAAGTTCCAGTGACCTAAAGGAGTACTCCGCTGCCCAACTATCCCCTGAAAATGACACCTCTTCCTCTACCACAAGCAGTGGGTTATAGTAATAATAACAGTGACGATGGTATTTGTTAAGTGCTTACTATGTGTCAAGCACAGTTCTAAGTGCTGGCTCAGTGGAAAGAGCACAGGCTTTGGAGTCAGAGGTCAGGGGTTCAAATCCCAGCTTCACCAATTTTCAGCTGTGTGGCTTTGGGCAAGTCACTTAACTTCTCTGTGCCTCAGT
This sequence comes from Tachyglossus aculeatus, assembly GCF_015852505.1. Taxonomy (NCBI): domain Eukaryota; kingdom Metazoa; phylum Chordata; class Mammalia; order Monotremata; family Tachyglossidae; genus Tachyglossus; species Tachyglossus aculeatus. The sequence goes on from NC_052070.1 coordinate 11,226,124, forward strand.
TACCTCATCTGTAAAATGGGGATGAAGACTGTGAGCCCCCCGTGGGACAACCCAATCACCTTGTAACCTCCCCAGTGCTTAGAATAGTGCTTTGCACATAGTAAGCGCTTATAAATGCCATTTTAAAAAAAAGTGCTGGGGTAGATACAAGACAATCAGATTGGGCACAGTCCCTGTCCCGCATGGGGCTCACCATCTTAAACCCCATTGTACAGATGAGGGAACTGAGGTCCAGAGAAGTTAAGTGACTTGCCCAAGATCACACAGCAGACAAGTGGCAGAGCCAGGATTAGAACCCAGAACCTTCTGACTTCCGGAACTGTGCTCTATCCTGAATCGCTGTCCATAAGCCCACATTTCCTTCACTGAAACAAAGCAGAAAATCCTGAAACAAGTATTGAGGGAGGGGGAAAATTCCACTCCTGCTGTTATTTTCTTCCTCTCCCAATCCTCCTTCTGTCCCAATCCTCTCTCTTGGGAAGGAGTATGGTTACAGGTGTATGTCTGTCCCAGCGGATGTGTGACTCGGGACTGGGGAATCATATAGAGAGGGTGAGTGGTAGAAGTAATTGATGGAAAAATGTTAATGCATGGTGTAATCCTCTGGGGCATTCATGAAGACGGCCCATAAACTACTGACTTGTCACGCTAGCATTGACTGAAAAATAATCACCGTATCAAGACAGAAAATAGTGGTCTACCATTAGTAATATATTAAGTTCTCAACTTTGGGCAGCTGGTCTTCTAGGTGGATTAACTCCATAGTTCATTCAGTTGTATTTATTAAGTGCTTCTGTGTGCAGAGCACTGTACTAAGCACTTTGGAAAGTACAAAACAATAATAAACGGTGACATCCCCTGCCCACAATGAGCTCACAGTCTGAGGGAAAGTGGGGTGGGGCGGGGAGGTCACAGACATCAATACAAATAAATAAAATGACAGATAGATAGATATATACATACATCTACATACATAAGTATATATATATATAAAAGTATATATATATATTTATCAGATATATACATACATACATATGCATACATATATATGTATATGTGTATATATATATATATATATCTGTCATTCAGATAGACTGTCCTAAGCATTCAGGAGAGTACATATCTAAGTGTATATATATATATATATATATGTATGTGTATATATATATATATCTGTCATTCAGATAGACTGTACTAAGCATTCAGGAGAGTACATATGTAAGTGTATATATATCTATGTATATATGTAAGTATATATATAGACATATCATACCTATCTATCTATATATCTTTCTATATAGAGAGCTCACCTCTTCCAAGAGGCCTTCCCAGACTGAGCCCCCTTTTTCCTCTCCTCCTCCCCATCCCCCCCACCCTACCTCCTTCCCCCCCGCACAGCACCTGTATATATGTTTGTACAGATTTATTACTCTATTTATTTTACTTGTACATATTTACTATTCTATTTATTTTGTTAATGATGTGCATCTAGCTTTATTTCTATTTGTTCTGACGACTTGACACCTGCCCACATGTTTTGTTTTGTTGTCTGTCTCCCCCTTCTAGACTGTGAGCCCATTGTTGGGTAGGGACCATCTCTATATCCTGCCAACTTGTACTTCCCAAGCACTTAGTACAGTGCTCTGCACACAGTAAGCGCTCAATAAATGATTGAATGAATGTAGATATATAGAGATATATAACAATATAACAGAATAGGTAGACACATTCCCTCCCCACAGTGCACATAGTAAGCGCTTAACAAATGCCATTATTATTATTATTATTATTATTATCTTATAGTCTAAGCACTTGATATATGTATATATCTCTATATCTATATAAAGTACACATTTAACAAATACCATTACTATTATAAAAGTCACATTCCCTGCCTTCTGAGGTCTTCCATTCTAAAATGACAAGATGATATAAAGGGAAATGCACAATATGCTTCAAAAACCAAATCATCTCCAGATTTAGGAGGTAGTCTATCTGCAAAAGGGTGAGTCGATCCCTGATCCCCCTCCTGCTTAGACTGTGAGCCCCATGTGGGACCAGAGCTTAGTACAATGCTTGACACAGAGTAAGCACTTAACAAGTACCACAATCATTAATCATATTTACTGAGCACTTAATGTGTACAGAATATTGCACTAAGTGCTTGGGAGAATATTGGTAAGTTCTGGAGGTGGAAGGATGGAACTCAGTCCATCAACTGTGACCCCCTTTGGGACATCATGATCTTTCATTCAATCGCATTTTTTGAGCACTTACTGTGTGCAGAGCACTGTACTAAGCGCTTGGGAAGTACAAGTTGGCAACATATAGAGACGGTCCCTACCCAACAGCAGGCTCACAGTCACAGTGATTGACACATAGTAAGTGCTTTACAAATACCACAATTAATTTTTCCTGTCTCTATAACCTGTGTACATGGCGAGGAAAGAGGATGTGTTTTGAGTCAAATGACGGAGTGCCGTTATAGATCAACTACAGCGTTGGACGATTTTACTGCCAAAAGCCTAAAGATGCTCTTCCTATAACCAGACCTCCTTCCAAGATCGAGGCCAGAACATTCCCCTGATGCCAGGTTTTCCAGTTCCAAGCTGGTAATGGCCCCTTGGGTTTACATAGGGATGTTTGGCTGTTTTTTCTATTGTTTTAGGACGGATTTTATGTTCGCTAAGGATATTGAATATCGCATGCTTGACTCTGTGAAAAGTCAAGTTAAACAAGCTTCTTGCCCAGTGGGCTCAGCTTAAATTCCTCCAGCACTTAGAACAGTGTTTTGCACATAGTAAGCGCTTAATAAATGTCATCATTATTATTATTAAGTGAGGAGGGAAGATTACCAACAGACTACAGCAAAGTTTTACTCAAGGATCTGCAACCTGGGAGAGAAAGAGGGATCTTGGAGCATTTTCGTCAGTATCAAGAAGCAATTGATCAGGGAAAATAGGGCAAATATTACATTGGATAGAGGATTTTTCCCCCATTAGATTGTAAGCTCGTGGAGGGCAGGTATTTCTACAAACTCTATTGTACCCAAGCACAGAGAACAGTCTTCTGCACACAGTAAGCACACAATAAATTATATATTATCAATTATTAATTTATATTCTTGTTGGTTTCCTCCTCTAGACTGTAAGCTCTCTCTGGACAAGGAACCCGTCTACCAACTCTATTGTTTTGTACTTTCTTAAGCACTTAGTACAGTGCTCTGCACATGGTAAGTACTCAATAAATACCATTGATGATAATGAGGATAATGAAAATAAATGCCACTGACTGATTGAAATTATGGTATTTATATACTCCTACCACCCTGACCATTTCTAATCCTATTTCTCCTATGTCTGGTGCTGTATCCAGAAGCAGCATGGCCTTAGAGTCAGAAGGACCTGGGTTCTAATCCTGCTTCTGCCACTTGTCTGCTGTGTGACCTAGGGCAAGTCACTTTACTTCTCTAGGCTAGGAATTGTCTCTATCTGTTGCCAAATTATACTTTCCAAGCTCTTAGTGCAGTGCTCTACACACAGTAAGCGCTCAATAAATATGACTGACTGACTGACTGACTGAATGAATGAATGAATGAATGAACTACTATAGTGCCCCATACAATGCTACATACACCTGGTAGGTGTTCAATAACTATTGACCGAGTGACTTTGGTACTGAGCATGAAATTCCTTACTTCCCCTTTCCTTTCAGTTCAGCACAGTTTAACATTTTTCATTCATTAAAATTGTTTTTTTTTTCATGTACTAATTTCATTGATCTGAATGAATTATCTGGCCTTGGGTACTGAAATGTGTGGGCAGAGTCCTTGGGGAACGGATAGTAAATGTAATGTGTTTAAAACCACATTTCAACAAGGTGCTCCTCTCCTCTCCCAGTCCTTCATTCCCTTGGCCTCCATCCTTACCCCGACCACATTTTTAGAACATCGTGTGCTTAGGAATTCGGTGGAGAAAAAACATTTACCAATTTATCACTCCCCAAAGCGTATATCCCTCTAATCACACCCTGTCACGCAAAGCCATTCATTTGAGCACCAGAGAGAAATGTCACCTTTAGAGGCCCTGACAGATGCCTGTTTGTGTCTCATTTTGGAAAGCACAAGATGTGAGATCAGAGAACACATTTCAGGCGCAGATAGACAATGGAAAGGGTAAGTCATGAACTTTCTCCAAATCCATCAATTCTCCAGATAATTCATCTGGCCCCTTTCCCCAATAACTTCCATCTAGATCCAAAAATGATTCAAAGGCAGTGGCCAAAATCCTTCCAGCTCACTTCTGTTGAATTCCAGTCACAGAATAAAGAAGCCCATCTTGATCCAGATGGGGAGTGCAGCTCTGTAATTTTCTTCTACATTTTTCCAGCAAAAGACTTAGTCGATTCAGTTATTTCAGAGTTTGGATGGAGAGCAAGGGGAGGATTTTAGTTATGTGAAGATGAACCGACAGGATTTGGTGACTAAATATGGAGGGATTGAGCAGGAAGAACTGAGGGTAATGTCAAGTTTTTAGACTTGAGAGATGGAGAGGATGGTGGCATTGTCAAAAGTGATTGGAGGTAGGTGGAGGAGAGGAGTTGGGAGGAATGATGAGGGAAAAAATACAACGAGAAATATCTACCACAATAAGGTAGGTAGAAGTAGAATATCAATATTATGTATGTGAGGTGTATGTAGAAGCTACGGGTTTCTGAAGTGATTGTTTTGTGCTAGAAGCTCTCCAAAGACAAACTGTTTAACCAGTGAAAATTAAGATTAAAGTTTTACATCACCAGAACAATAATACCGTTCAAGTGAAGAAAGCAAGATATCACAACAGATGACTTTTTCCAGGGCATTTTTTCTGACACTATTTCTTGTGTGTAAAGATGCAATCAGTAGACTGAGTTAGATCATCTTCATCATCAGCAGGGGCAATTATTGAGCAACAATAGTTTGTAGAACTTGGAAGAAGCAGAAAATAGAAAACATGGCCCCCTCCCTTGAGGACAAGCAGACATTAATTGCCACAAAAAAAGAGTGAGCAAACACCCAAATGATAAAAAAAAAAATGCCAGTAGTTTCATAAATAGGTAGAAAACAAAATTTTAATGTTAGCTTTATGCAGCAGTGCTAAATTGATTGACTGTTACTATTATTATCATGGTCTTTGTTTAGTGCCTAATATGTGTCCAGCACTGTTCTAAGTGATGGGGTGAAGACAAGCAAATTGGATTGGACACAGTCCCTATCCCACATAGGCTCACAGTCTCATTCCCCATTTGGCAGGTGAGGTAACTGAGGCACAGAGAAGTGAAGCGACTTGCCCAAGGTCACACAGCAGAGAAGTCATGGAGCTGGGATTAGAACCCACGACCTGATTCCCAGTCCTATGGTCCATCCACTATGTCCTACTGCTTCTTCATTCATTCAATCATATTTATTAAACTCTTACTGTGTACAGAGCAATGTACTAAGCTATTAATGAGGTACTATGGTCAAGAAGGGGGAGAATTAGATTCTCCCAATATCAAAGCCATTTCCCAGTTAGATTTGTGGCAAGCCCGATTCACTCTTTGTGGTTTATAAGACGTTATGGAGGGCATCTTTTGCATTCCTATCTTTGAGAGTCCTTCATAGTAGGTCCTGTAAGCTTACTCTAGACTTTAATCTCACTGTGGGAAGAGAATGATGATGATGATGATGATGATGATGATAATTTGTTAAGTACTTACTATGTGCAAAGCACTGTTCTAAGCACTGGGGGGGATGCAAGGTGATCAGGTTGTCCCACCTGGGGCTCACAGTCTTAATCTCCATTTTACACATGAGGTAACTGAGGCACAGCTGACAAGTGGCAGAGTCGGAATTAGAACCCATGTCCTCTGGCTCCCAAGCCTGTGCTCTTTCCACTGAGCCACGCTGCTTATTACAGTGTACTCTCCCAAGCGCTTAGTACAGTGCTCTGCCCACGGTAAGCACTCAATAAATACGACTGAGTGATTGACCATCCCGACTCCAGAAGGCTTTGGATGAGAAGCAGCATAGTCTGGGGGCTGAGAGTCAGAAGAAGCTGGGTTCTAATCTCATCCCTGGCACATCTGCCACGTGACCTTGGACAAGCTATTCAACTTCTCTGCGCCTCAGTTCCCTCATCTGTAAAATGGGGATTAAGACTGTCCCAGGTGGGCCACGGACAGTGTACAACCTGATCAGCTTTTATCTACCCTGGCACTTAGCACAGTGTCTGGCACATAGTAGGCACTTAACGAATACCATAAAAAAGTGAGAGACAGATTCATAGTAGGAATGAAAATAACTCTTGCAGCAGAAGGAACGGTAACAGTCCCTTTTCACGAGACTAATAGTTAACTAAAGTGAACAAATCAACTGAGGAAGCCCTCATTCCTTCTTAAAGGGTAAGTTCATTCATTCAATCGTATTTATTGAGCACTTACTGTGTGCAAATCATTGGATAGGTACAATATTAATGTTCTCTGAAGACTTGGGCCTTGTGCCATATGGTAGACTATTTATCAATGACTTGGCAAGCCAAGGATGGGTTTGCACCTTTTTCAAAGGGGCTGAATTTATCCCCAGGTAGTTACTGAGGCTCCTCTCAGGGTCACACCTGGAGAGTTTCCAGGACTCTACCAGTCACGGCTATGGGAGGGAGAGTCAAGCAGAGGCCCGTCCACTCCATTTCTAGCTTGGACAGTGGCTAGCTAGTGGCAGGCAATATGCTACAAGTCAAAACTCACCCATGCTGGGCAGCAGAAGCATGGGAGAGAGTCGAGGGTGGAGACTCAAGTTTACAGTGCAGAAAGTGGGAGTGGTAAACCACTTCCAGATTTTTACCTAAAACCTTTCTGGATCCACTACCAGACTGATTGCAGATGGGGAGCAGGACGTTCTGGGAGAGATACGTCCGTGGTGTCACTATGAATCAGAAAGAACTTGATGGCATAAGACAAGTCACTGAGGCTCTAGTAGAGAGAGATTAAAAAAACAGATAGTCCTTGGTCTCACTCAGTGTTTCATTTCATCTCATTATCATCATCAGTGGTATTCACTGAGTCCTAATTGTGTGCAGAACATTCTACTTGTACTACATTCTACATTGAACTTAATGCTTGGAAAGTAAAATACAATAGAAAAGTTTTCCATTTCCCAGGAAAAAATAAACACCTAAGTTCTGAATATGCCTGAGTTCATATGTGAGTCACAGGAGTTTGATTGATTCCAGACAGAATTATCGTCTCTTTGACCACAGAGATAGTGAATGCCAGGTCACTGAGTAATTTGAGCTCAGGTAGCCGTTGGATTCCCTCTGGACCTTTCAAGGTCTGTTGATATCTCTGACCATGCACTGTTCCACATGATTATTTCTTAATGGTATTTGGTAAGTGCTTACTATGTCCCACTCGCTGTACTAATTGCTTAGGTAGATACAAGCTCCCCACCTTCCTCTCCCCCTCCTCCCCCTCCCCCGTCTTACCTCCTTCTCCTCCCCACAGCACCTGTATATATGTTTGTACATATTTATTACTCTATTCATTTATTTATTTTACTTGTACATATTTATTCTATTAATTTTATTTTGTTAATATGTTTTGTTTTGTTGTCTGTCTCCCCCTCCTAGACTGTGAGCCCGCTGCTGGGTAGGGACCATCTCTATATGTTGCCAACTTGTACTTCCCAAGTGCTTAGTACAGTGCTCTGCACACAGTAAGCGCTCAATAAATACGATTGAATGAATGAATGAATTAATATAGTCCATGTCTCACATGGGGCCCTCAGTCTTTATTCCCAATTTACGGACGGGGTGTCCCAGAGAAGTGAAGCAACTTATCCAAGGTCACACAGCAGACCAGTGACAGAGCCAGGATTAGCATCCAGGTCAGTCAGTCAATAACATTTATTTCACACTTATTGTGTGCAGAGCACTGTACTATAATGTCAGGAGAGTACAATATCACAATATAACAGACACATTCCCTGCCCACAATGAGCTTACATTCTATAGGGAGAGACATACATTAATATGAATAAAAACTATTTCAGACAGGTATATTAATGCTGTGGGTCTGGGAGTGGGGATGAATAAAGGGAGTAAGTCAAGGCACCACAGACGGGAGTGGGAGAAGAGGAAAGGAGCGTTTGGTCAGGGAAGCCCTCTTGGAGGAGATGCACCTTCACTGAGGCTTTAAAGGAGGGGAGAGTAAATGTCTGTTGGATAAAAAGAGGGAGGGCACTTCAGGCCAGAGGAAGGACGCGGACGAGAGGTTGGCCCTGAGATAGACGAGACAGAGTGAGAAGTTTGGCATTGGAGGAGTGAGGTGTGAGAGCTGGGTTGTAGTAGAAAAGTAGTGAGGTGAGGTAGAAGGGGAAAGATGGTTGACTGCTTTGACGGTCAGGAGTTTCTCTTTGATGTGGAGGTGGATGGATAACCATTGGAGATTCTTGAGGAGGGGGGAAAACATGGCCTGAACGTTTTTGTAGAAAAACATCTTTCTGACACCCAGGCCTGTGCTATATAATAATAATAATAATGATGGTATTTGTTAAGTACTTACTATGTGCAAAGCACTGTTCTCAGCGTTGGGGGGGATACAAGGTGATCAGGTTGTCCCACGTGGGGCTCACAGTCTTAATCCCCATTTTACAGATGAGGGAACTGAGGCACAGGGAAGTTAAGTGACTTGCCCAAAGTCACACAATTGACAATTGGCAGAGTCGGGATTTGAACCCATGATGTCTGACTCCAAAGCCCGGGCTCTTTCTACTGAGCCACACTGCTTCTCTATATGCTCACTGAGGGCGGGGAATATGTCTGTTACAATGTACTCTCCCAAGTGCTTAGTAAACAGTTCACACAATGCATGCTCAATAATAATAATAATGGTATTTATTAAGCGCTTACTATGTGCCAAGCACTGCTCTAAACACTGGGGTAGTTACCGGGTAATCAAGTTGTCCCACGTGGGGCCCAGAGTCTTAGTCCTCATTTGACAGATGAGGGAACTGAGACCTAGAGAAATGAAGTGATTCGCCCAAGGTCACACAGCAGACAAGTGGCAGAGCCGGGATTAGAACTGACTGACTATCCACTAGGCTATGCCGTTTCTTGTGATAGTTCCTCTTCTAAAGTATCTAGTCAGTCTCCCGGTGGAAGAAAAACTAGTTAGAGTTTCTAGATTTAGTCACCCCTTCCTGCTCATTCTTTGTCTTGGAAGAACGTGAATGAAATCCAATACCAGAAAGTCCAAATTCTCCATTCAGTGCCTCAGGCCTGCCATCTGCCAAGCATTGGCCCAAACCTCTTGGCATAAAGCTCTTTCAGCAGATGAAGGTACAGAGGAAATGACCTGAAATTCAGCCAACTGTGGAACTGATTCATAGCTCAAGTTAGGGCTGTGAAGAAGTGAGACGTCTGTCTAGGATTTCATTCACAGGGCAATGCATTTTTGTATGGTGTTTAAGCACTTTCTATGTGCCCCACACTGTTATAAGTGCTGGGGTAGACCCAAGCTAATCGGGTCCGACACTGTCCCTGTCCCCCATGGATTTCACACTCTCCACCCCCACTTTACAAATGAGGGAACTGAGGCCCAGAGAAGTGAAATGCCTTGCTCAAGGATACCCAGCAGACAGGCAGTGGAGCTGGGATTAGAACCCAGATCCTTCTGACTCCCACTCTCATGCTCCAACCACTAGACAATACCGCTTCTCCATTCAAAAGAGTATTTGCCGCTGGAATCCCCCATCTTCGTATCAGTAAATTCATTCGTTCATTCATTCATTCAATCGTATTTGTTGAGCGCTTATTGTGTGCAGAGCACTCTACTAAGCACTTGGAAAGTACAATTCGGAAACAGAGACAGTACCTATTTCATTCAATTCATTCAACTGTATTTATTGAGTGCTTACTGTGTGCAGAGCACTGTACTAAGCACTTGAGCACTTACCAATCCCTATCCGACAATGGATTCTAAGACCAAGCTCAGAATACTACCAGGCGATAGGTCTTCTCTGGCTTGGGGAATGTGTTTATTTTCAGCTTTTAGTGCCAGATCAACAACTCAGTGAAATTGAGGGGGGTTTTTTCCCCCCACTTTCACTTTTCACTGTGCAGTTCCTGCACCTGTAGTTCGTTCATCCTCTGATGACTTTGTAGGTGCAACTCCTGCGGTTGTGAGCACATGGGTTGATTACTTTAACACCTCCATCTCAAAGCTTCCAGCAGTGACGCTTTATCCCATGATGCTTTCTGGAGTAGCCAGATTGCTCGATATCTTGAAGAGCCACGATCGCATTATACCCAGTCTCTCCTATTCCGTCTGTCCCCTACATTGGCTGCTTAAAATGACTGTCTAGGGACCGATTTGGAAATGAATGGATTTTACTGTAAGTTGCATTTTAGAACTCCTTTATCTGGGCTGATTTGGAGGATGGATGAGATCTGTTGGTGTCCTGATTTTTCTGCAAGTTTACAGGGCTACCACATGATATTATTAGGCAATGACATTTCCTAATCGTCCAAAGCATTCATTAGACACCTAAAAAAGGTACTGTTCTAGGCCCTGGTGAAGATGATAAAAGAGAGGATATGTTATCTGTTCTCAGTGTCACTCCCTCTCTATGTACACACCTACATTTATGTGTGTGTGTTTGTACACATCTGTAGATATACATGTATATATGCACATGTACATATACATAGGTATAAGCATGTGTGTCTCTCTATATCTATACATAGATATATAGACACACATGTATATATCTCTGACTTAAAGGAAGACTAAATGCAAATTGATAAGCAGTGATGTCCATTATGAATTGTGGAAATATTTTTAAAAGGCCAAGTTTTATAAATGGGCTTATATTTTAAAGGAGAAGAGAGCAGTGAAAGAGGAGAGGAGTTGGGGGCGCATACTCTTAATGACCTGGTGGATAGATCATGTTCCTGGGAGTCAGAAGGACCTGAGTTTTAATTCTGGCTCTTCCACTTGTCTGCTGTGTGACCTTGGGCAAGTCGCTTCACTTCTCTGTGCCTCAGTTCTCTCATGTGTAAAATGGGGATTAAGACTGTCAACCCCATGCAGGACAGGAATTATGTCTAACCCGATTTGATTGTATTCACCCCAGTGCTTAGTACAGTGCCTTGCACATAGTAAGAGCTTAACAAATACCATAATTATTATTATTACCGCTGACCCCTCCCCTTGCTTCAGCTCCCCTGTATGTTTAAGGGGCAAGACCCTCCACCCTCCCAACCAGGGCAAGAGTGAGGGTGGGGGAGAATCCAGCTGGAATATGCTTGGGCCATAAAATAATAATAATAATAATAATAATAATAATAATAATAATAATAATAATAAATAATAGTATTTGTTAAGCGCTGACTATGTGCCAAGCAGTGCTCTAAGCGATGGGGTAGATACAAGATAATCAGGTTGTCCAACATGGGGCTCATAGTCCTAATCCCCATTTTACACATGAGGTAACTGAGGCACAGAGAAGTTAAGTGACTTGTCCAAGGTCACACAGCAGACTAGTGGAGGAGCCATGATTAGAACACACATCCTCTGACTCCCAAGCCTGGGCTCTTTCCACTAAGCCATACTATTTCTCAGAAGGGATCTCAGTTTCCTCACCTATACAATAATAATAATAATAATAATAATGGTATTTGTTAAGAGCTTATTATGTGCCAGGCACTGTTCTAAGCACTGGGGTAAATACAAGATATTTGGGTTGGACATAGTCACTGCCCTACATAAGGCTCATAGTCTTAATATCTTAATCTCCATTTTACAGATGAGGGGACTGAGGCACAGAGAAGTTAAGTGACTTGCCCAAGGTCAAACAGCAGACAATTTTGTGTCCCTCCTACTTAGACTGTGAGCCCCGTGTGGGCCATGGACTGTGTCTAACCTGACGAGTGCCTATCTACCTTAACACTTAGTACAGTGCCTCTCCCAGAGGAAGCACTTAACAAGTACCATTAAAAAAAAAAGTTTCTATCCCTAGGAGGAGGCATTCTCCAATAGGTTGTCATTTTCTTTTTGAGGTGACTTCTTATAATTTCCTTATAATGCTATTCATTATTGGGCAATTGGGGACTGAGTAATTAAACTGCCATTTAGGCTAAATCCTCTTTCACCTCCTTCCTTTTTCAGCCTAAGCATCTTTCAGAGCAGCAAGAGAGTGCATTTTGCATCTCAATCCATCTGCAGGTTTACATTCTATCACTCGGCTCTGAGGGGTAGTGAGCGTTCCTGGCCTTTCACACACATAATTTCTTAATCACCTCTCCCGCGTAATCTCGACTTCCTCCTCTCTGGAGAACAAACCACTTGCCAGTTTACAGCATCTGTTCCCAAATCTCCTCTTAAGAAAGATCGTTTTGCCACAATGTTCAATTTTTTTTTAAGCCTTCCTCATATTGAGAAAAAAATTCCATGAGAACACCGCTCCCCACACCCATTCTTAATAAGGGACCTCCAATACCTAAGAAAGGCATCTTGATTCCATCTCCGCTTCTTGAATGGATCATTAGAGTTCAAACAACAACTCTTTAGCAGACAGAATGCTGGATCACACACTGACTTTATCCAGGCAATCTTAGTTCCATGGGAATGCATCAACGAGTCGGTGATTCCCCATGGAAATGTGAACTGTAATTGATTTGGGAAAACGTGTGCCCATGAGAGGCAAAAAATAATCTCATGGCTTCTCCGGTTCGCAACTGGAGCAAGTTCCTGGAGCAAGACATCATTAGCGACGGAGAATTTCTCTGTAAAATCCCCAATGTCAAGAACCCACTAGGGACAGATTATATTTAATAATACTTTGGAAAACTGGGACAAGACCACGGAGAAATGTCTGGGGAGAAGCAACGTTGCCTAGTGGATAAAACGCAGGCCTGGGATTTAGAAGGACCTGGGTTCTAATCCCAGCTCCTCCACTTAATAATAATGATAGCATTTGTTAAGCGCTTACTATGTGCAGAGCACTGTTCTAAACGCTGGGGGGGGGGATACAAGGTGATCAAGTTGTCCCACGTGGGGCTCACAGTCTTCATCCCCATTTTACAGATGAGGTAACTGAGGCCCAGAGAAGTTAAGTGACTTGCCCAAGGTTACACAGCAGACATGTGGTGGAGTCGGGATTCAAACCCATGACCTCTGACTCCAAAGCCCGTGCTGTTTCCGCTGAGCAACGCTGTCTGCTGTGTGACCTTGGGCAAGTCACTTCACTTGTCTGTGACTCAGTTACTTCATCTGTAAAAGAGGGATTAAGCCAGTGATCCTCATGTGGAAGGAGAACATTGACCAACCTGATGTGTTTGTATTAATTAATTAATAATGGTATTTATTAAGTGCTTACCATGTGCAAAGCACTGTTCTAAGCGCTGGGGAGGTTACAAGGTGATCAGGTTGTCCCACAGAGGGCTCACAGTCTTAATCCCCATTTTACAGATGAGGTAACTGAGGCACAGAGAAGTTAAGTGACTTGTCCAAAGTTACACAGCTGACGATTGGCAGAGCCGGGATTTGAACCCATGACCTCTGACTCCAAAGCCCGTGCTCTTTCCATTGAGCCACGCTGCTGGGCTTTATCTACCCTCAGCGCTTAGTATAGAGCCTGGCACATAAGTAAGCGCTTAACAAATACCATTAAAAATTTAAAAAAAAAAAACACAGGGAGAGTGATTGAAGGACTCTAAAGGCTTGGATATTTCCACGGTAGATGTCTTTTTTCCAAGGAAAATAGACATGGAGTGCCCATCCACCAAGCTAGCTCTCTTCCTCCCTTCAAGGCCCTACTGAGAGCTCACCTCCTCCAGGAGGTCTTCCCAGACTGAGCCCCTTCCTTCCTCTCCCCCTCGTCCCCCTCTCCATCCCCCCCATCTTACCTCCTTCCCTTCCCACAGCACCTGTATATATGCAAATATGTTTGTACATATTTGTTACTCTATTTATTTATCTTACTTGTACATATCTATTCTATTTATTTTATTTTGTTAGTATGTTTGGTTTTGTTCTCTGTCTCCCCCTTTTAGACTGTGAGCCCACTGTTGGGTAAGGACTGTCTCTATATGTTGCCAACTTGTACTTCCCAAGTGCTTAGTACAGTGCTCGGCACACAGTAAGCGCTCAATAAATACAATTGATGATGATGATGAACTAATAATCTAGAGTTGAACTCCTCATTACTTGGCTTGTTTATTCTTTCGGTTGTATTTACTGAGCACTTACCATGTGCAGAAGACTGTATTAAGTGCTTGGGAGAGTACAATATAACAATAAACGGGCACATTCCTTCCCCACAATGAGTTTACAGTCTAGAAGCCAAATTTACAGCCTAGAAGCCTGTTTATATTGTCTTTCTTTAGCATGCATCTTTTCATTCTGACTTACAACTAGTTCTTACCATTCCATGCTGACTATCCAATCCACTGGTTTCTCCTCTTCATCTCTTTTGCTGCCTGCTTCTTGCTCGATTCACTGCTCACTAGTGTCTCCACAAGGAGGTGGGGAGGGTAAATATCATTTTTCTAAAACATCATTCAGTGGTCATCTTGCCACTCTTCAAAATCCTCCAATGCTGGGGAGACCAGAGTATAAGATGATGCAAACTCTACTGTTTTGTAGTTCCACAAGGACTTGTACAATGCTTTATACACAGTAAGTCTTAATAAAAACTATTGATCAATTGATTCTCTTCCTCCTGTCCTTTTCATCTTCTCCCCTTTCTCATGCTTTCCTCTTTCTCCTATTCTCTGTTTGTCCATATTCTTCCCTTTCTCTACTCACTCGTCCTACTTGTCTTGCCTTTCCCTCTATCTCTCTCCTCTTCCTAATTACTTCTCTTCCTCCTGTCTTTTGCTTTCCCTTTCCATTTTTTGCCCTTTTTTCTCTTTATCCTCTTATTAATCTACCATCTCCTTTATTCCTCTCACTTCTTTCACTCTGTCCTCTGTTCCTTTCTTCTATTTTTTCTTACCTCTTTTTTCTCTCAGCTCCACTTTTGTCCTTTCCTATTTTTCTTCTTTCTTTAATCTTTCTAGACTGTGAGCCCACTGTTGGGTAGGGACTGTCTCTATATGTTGCCAGCTTGTACTTCCCAAGTGCTTAGTACAGTGTTCTGCACACAGTAAGTGCTCAATAAATACGATTGATTGATTGATCCATATCTGCATTAAACAGAAACTTCTCACCATCAGTTCTCCCCTCCCTCTACTTATCCTCTCTCTACTCCCAAATCAATCCAGATCACACACTTCGCTCCTCTAATTCCAACCTGCTCAGTAGGCCTCACCCTCCCATCTCTCATGTCTCCTGGTTTGCTACCTCCCATCTATCTGGAACTCCCTTCCCTTCACAACTGGCAGGCCGTTATTCTCCCCATCTTCAAAGCCCTACAAAAATACCATCTCCTCCAAGAAGCCTTCCCTGACTAATCTCTCATGTCCCATTCCTATTTTCTCTCCCTGCTACATCACACATGCATTTGAGTCCATACCCGCTACTCGGGTAGGTGCTAGCCCAACCTCCACATTGGGCAAGGATGTCTCTGCTCATTGTTATCAAGCAAAAACTCCTCACTATTGGCCTCAAAGCTCTCCAACCCCTCGCCCCCTCCTACCTCACCTTCCTTCTCTCCTTCTCCAGCCCAGCCCAAACAGTCCACTCCCCTGGTGCCGCTAACCTTCTTACTGGGCCTTGTTCTCACCTGTCCTGCAAACACGGCCCATGTCCTACCTCTGGCTTGGAATGCCTGCCCTCCTCAAATCCACCAAACTAGCACATTGTCCCCCTTCAAAGCCCTACTGAAAGCTCATCTCCTCCAAGAGGCCTTCCCAGATTAAGCCCCCCTTTTCCTCTGCTCCCCCTGCCTTCCCCATTGCCCCGACTTGCTCCTTTTGTTCTACCCCCTTCCCCTTCCCATAGCGATTGTGTAGGTATGTACATATTTATACTTATAATTCTATTTATTTTTTATTAATGATGTGTATATATTCATAATTCTATTTATAATGATGCTACTGATGCCTGTTCACTTGTTTTGATGTCTGTCTCCCCCCTTCTAGACTGTGAGCCCGTTGTGGGCAGGGATTGTCTCTCTTTGTTTCTGAATTGTATATCCCAAGTGCTTAGTACAATGCTCAGCACATAGAAAGCGCTCGATAAATAGGACTGAATGAATGAATAAATGAATTGTTCTATTGTAGTCTCCCAAGCACTCTGGACAGTGCTCTGTACACAGTAAAGTGCTCGATAAATACAACTGAATGAACTAGTGTAAAATATAGGTTCTTTTTTCTTCCCCTATCTATAATTTATTTAAGGGTCGGTATCTCCAATTAGATTGCTAGTTCCTTGAGGGCAGGGATGATGTTTACTAACTATTGCACTTTGAAGAGCTTAAAGTCTACTGCACCCCGTTAGCTTTTGAAAAATTATCCGATTATAAGCCCCATGTGGAGCACGGACTGAGTCTGATCTGCATGATTTCTATCATCCCCAGCACTAATACTGTGCTTGGTACATAGTAAGTGGTAAGGATAGAGCATGGACCTGGGAATCAAAAGTACTGGGTTCTAATCCTGACTCTGCCATTATTCTGCTGTGTGACCTTGGGCAAGTCACTTTACTTCTCTGTGCCTCAGTTCCCTCATCTGTCAAACAGGGATTGAGACTGTGAGCCCCATCTGGGACAGGGACTGTGTCCAACCCAATTACCTTGTATCTACCCAAATACTTAGTACAGTACCTGGCACACAGTAAGTGCTTACCAAATACCACAATTATTATGATTATTATTATGATTATTATGATTATTACTATTATCATTATTATTTGGGACAGGGACAATGTCCAACCTGATTAGCTTGTATATACCCAGCACTTAATGCAGTGCCTGACACATAGTAAGCCCTTAAGAAAGTGCTTAACATATACCACAAATACTATTGCTTGATTGAACTGAGAAGGAATTAAGTCATTTTTGTTCATTGCTAGAGTTTTGGTAAAAGGTTGGGTGGGGAAGAGCATTAAACTAATGGTTAAATTGAGGACTTCAATTTTCCATGCTCTCCTTGCTCCCCAGTGTCACAAAAAATTCAGGTTGGACTGTGCAAATGATTACATATGATTGTATAGAGAAGCAGCATGGCTCAGTGGAAAGAGCACGGGCTTTGGAGTCAGAGATCATGGGTTCAAATCCCGGCTCTGCCAATTGTCAGCTGGGTGACTTCGGGCAAGTCATTTCACTTCTCTGTGCCTCAGTACCTCATCTGTAAAATGGGGATTAAGACTGCGAGCCCCCCATGGGACAACCTGATCACCTTGTAACCTCCCCAGCACTTAAACAGTGCTATGCACATAGTAAGCACTTAATAAATGTCATTACTATTACTATTATTATTATTATTATTATTATTATTATTATTATCATCATCATCACAGGGTCTTGCCAATGAAGTGCTTGCTAAAGAGACTCTGATGATGATCATGGTGACAACCTCGCAGAGCCAAAACCTTTGACAACAGGAATGGCAGGGCCACAGTTCTAAGAAATCAATTGGTCATGGGTTCAAACCCCGGCTCCACCAATTGTCAGCTGTGTGACTTTGGGCAAGTCACTTGACTTCTCTGTGCCTCAGTTACCTCATCTGTAAAATGAGGATTAAGACTGTGAGCCCCACGTGGAACACCTGATCACCTTGTAACCTCCCCAGAGCTTAGAACAGTGCTTTGCACATAGTAAGCGCTTAATAAATGCCATCAAAAAAAAAATTGGTAGTATTTATTAAAAGTTAACCCTGGGCACGGCCCTAAGCACATGGGAGAAAACATTAAGAGTTAATATTAGGCTTGATCCCTGCCTGAAAGCAATTTACAGTCTACCCTGTGCAGAGCACTGTGCCAAGAGCCTGACAGAGTTCAATAGATTAGGTAGACATGATCTCTGCCCTCAAGAAACTTACTTACTTCAGTAGCTTACACAGAAGCTACTGTGTGCAGAGCACTGTACTTAGTGCTTGGGAGAGAACCGGAAAGTTAGTAGGACTGTAAACTCATTGTGGGCAGGGAATTCCTCCCTCCCCCACTTCAAAGACTTAGCGTGGCTTAGTGGAAAGAGCCCGGGTTTGGGAGTCAGAGGTCATGGGTTCAAATCCTGGCTCAGCCACTTGTCAGCTATGTGACTTTGGGCAAGTCACTTAACTTCACTGTGCCTCAGTTACCTCTTATGTAAAATGGGGATTAAGACTGTGAGCCCCACGTGGGACAAGCTGATCACCTTGTATCCTCCCCAGTGCTTAGAACAGGGCTTTGCACATACTACGTGCTTAACAATTGTCATCATTATTATTATTATTGTAAGGACACCTCCTCCTAGAAGCCTTCCTTATGGCCCCAGTTCCTCTTCTCCCACTCCTTCTGCATCACCCTGACTTGCTCCCTTTATTCATTCTCCCTCCCAGCTCCACAGCACCTATGTCCAAATCTGTCATTTATTTATTCATATTAATGTCTGTCCTCCCCTCTAGACTGTAACCTTATCGTGGGTAGAGAATGCATCTGTTCATTAATATATAGTACTCTTCCAAGTGCTTATTACAGTGCTCTGCATACAGTAAGCACTCACTAAATATGATTGAGTGAATATAATAACAATAATGATGGTATTTGTTAAGCACTTACTATGTGCCAAGCATGGGTCTAAGCGCTGCGGTAGATACAAGGTAATCATGTTGTCCCACATGGGGCTCACAGTCTTAATCCCCATTTTCCAGATGAGGTAACTGAGGCACAGAGAAGTTAAGTGACTTGCCCAAAGTCACATAGCTGACAAGTGGCGGAGCAGGGATTAGAAACCACGACCTCTGATGACCAAGACCGGGGTCTGTCCACTAATCCACATTGAATGAATGAATGAAGGGAATGTGTCTGTTATGCTGCTATATTGTACTCTCCTAAGTACTTAGTATAGTGCTCTGCACACAGAAAGCGCTTCATAAATACAATTGACTAACTGACTCTGCCCTCAAGAAGCTTATAACAGGGCAGACAGACACTAAATCACAGATATCCTTACATCTATAGAATGCTGAATGCAAACTAGAGTAGATTCCTATTTCCCTGTTACCAAATCATTGCCAGAGCCAAATTTTGCTCCTTGCTGCAACCTGCAACGGTTCCCTGTATCCCTGACCCCATTTCACTTCACTTCTTTATGCCTCAGTTACTACATCTGGAAAATGGGGATATGAATGTGAACCCCATGTGGGACATGAACTGCATCCAACCTGATTAACCTGTATCTCCTCCAGTGTGCCCCGTCTCAGGGTTGCACCTGGAAAATTTGCAGTCCTCTACCATCTCGACTACAGAGGCCTTCCCATTCCATTGCTAGCTTGGCCAGTGGCTAGTGAGTGACAGGCAATCCGCTACAAATCAAGACTCCCCTGTACTGGGCAGCAGTGGTGTGGGAGAGTATCAAGCATGGAGACTCACACTGACTGTGCAGAAAGAGGCAATGGTAAACCACTTTTGGATTTTACCAAAAATCTCTACGGATCCACTACCAGAACGCTTGCAGACGGAGGTGGGGTGTTCTGGAAGGGATGTGTCTATGGCATTGTTATGTGTCACAGTCGACTCAACAGCATAAGACAAAACCCCTGCACTTAGAATAGTGCTTGGTACATAGTAAGCACTTAACAAGTACCATGTTTATTATGAATTATTATTATTGTAGCAACTACTGCAGAACTAAGCATGAGAGGAAGGAAAAGTGGGCAGGGAGAAACTGAAGTTGAACCTCCGTCCTTTGGCCACATGAGCCCCTTCTGTGAACCCCAGAGGTTCAGTTCTTAGTACAGTGCCAGTGCACTAGTAAGTGCTTAATACAATAATGGTTTAATAGTGTTGATTAAAATATCTCTGCTGCATTAGATGAGTTAAAAATTGAAAGTACATTTTCTAATCCTATCAAGCCCCGCTTTGCTGAGTGTGACTTTGTCACCAGGGCCTCTCTCAAGAACAGCAGCTGTTTCAGGGAACAGAAAATTCCTTGTGATGAATCTTCCATTTGCTATTTACATAAGCTGCTTAGCACATGGCTTATGGTTTTGTTTCAAGAAGAAATAAGGAAATCGACCCCCCTGTACCCAGATCTCCTCTCTGGCCCATGGAGAAATGATGCTGTGTTTTCAATGTCTGTTCTGTGCATTATCCAGTTAAACTTCTTAAAGGGCAGCTTATAGCTCTTAAGATGCAAAACCACATCATAATAAACACCACTCAGAGCAGCGAATAACCAGCTAAAGGAGTGCTGTATTACAGGATCAGGCTTCCTAAAACATAAAAATAAATAAAAATGGTGCTTACTGTGTGCCACACATTTTACTAAGGGCTGAGGTAGATACGAAACACAGTCTCTGTCCCACATGGAACTCCCAGTATAAGTAGGAGTGAGTAGGATATAATCCGCTTTTTACAGATGAGGGAACTGAGGCCCTGAGAAGTGAAGTGACTTGTCCAAGGTCACACAGCAGACAACAGGCAGAGCCGGGAATAGAACCCAGGTCTTCCTGACTCCCAGTCCTGTTTTCTATTCACTAGCCCTCACTGCTTCAAAAGTGTGTCAACAGTCTCTATTGGACCCATAATAATAATAATAATAATAATAATAATAATAATGGTATTTGTTAAGCACTTACTATGGCCCAGGCAGTGTACTAATTGCTGCGGCAGATACAAACAAATCGGGTTGGACACAGTCCCTGTCCCACATAGGACTCACAGTTTCAATTCCCATTTTACAGATGAGGTAACTGAGACCCAGGGATGTGAAGTGACTTGCCCAAGGTCACACAGCTGACAAGTGGCAGAATCAGGATTAGAACCCATGACCTCGAGTCCCAGGCCCACATTCTATCCACTATACCATGCTGCTTCGTCACAGAGGCAGTACCAATGAGTGACTACCTTAAAAATAAGAAAGAGGCTGGTAACTTATTCTTTGCCAATGATTGTGTCTTTCTAAAAGGAAGTGAGATGCAAAAAGATTCAAAGGGAGGAGCTCAGAAACCCCAGAGAAAAAATTTTCTGAATACACTCATAAAAATTGTCCTAGTCTCATTTCTAACTTAGTCCTCCCTCTGATTTCTCTGGAATTAGACCAGCAGCAATTTCCAAGAGGGAAAAGAAATGACAATGACAAGAATGACAAGAAATGACAATGACAAGAATGACTCCTTGAATGAGTTGTCTACACACGCTGCCTAGAATTCCTCGACAACAACTCTCTCCTCGACCCCCTCCAGTCTGGCTTCCGTCCCCTACATTCCATGGAAACTGCACTCTCAAAGGTCACCAATGACCTCCTGCTTGCC
Source organism: Tachyglossus aculeatus (assembly GCF_015852505.1). Lineage (NCBI taxonomy): Eukaryota > Metazoa > Chordata > Mammalia > Monotremata > Tachyglossidae > Tachyglossus > Tachyglossus aculeatus. The sequence continues at coordinate 11,247,537 of NC_052070.1, forward strand.
AAATCCAACGGCTCATACTCTGTCCTAATCCTCCTCGACCTCTCAGCTGCCTTCGACACTGTGGACCACCCCCTTCTCCTCAACACGCTATCTGACCTTGGCTTCACAGACTCCATCCTCTCCTGCTTCTCCTCTTATCTCTCCGGTCGTTCTTTCTCAGTCTCTTTTGCAGGCTCCTCCTCCTCCCCCTCCCATCCCCTTACTGTGGGGGTTCCCCAAGCTTCAGTGCTTGGTCCCCTTCTGTTCTCAATCTACACGCACTCCCTTGGTGACCTCATTCGCTCCCACGGCTTCAACTATCATCTCTACGCTGATGACACCCAGATCTCCATCTCTGCCCCTGCTCTCTCCCCCTCTCTCCAGGCTCGCATCTCCTCCTGCCTTCAGGACATCTCCATCTGGATGTCTGCCCGCCACCTAAAGCTCAACATGTCGAAGACTGAACTCCTTGTCTTCCCTCCCAAACCCTGCCCTCTCCCCTGACTTTCCCATCTCTGTTGACGGCACTACCATCCTTCCCGTCTCACAAGCCCGCAACCTTGGTGTCATCCTCGACTCTGCTCTCTCATTCACCCCTCATATCCAAGCCGTCACCAAAACCTGCCGGTCTCAGCTGCGCAACATTGCCAAGATCCACCCTTTCTTCTCCATCCATACCGCTACCCTGCTCATTCAAGCTCTCATCCTATCCCATCTGGACTACTGCATCAGCCTTCTCTCTGATCTCCCATCCTCGTGTCTCTCTCCACTTCAACCCATACTTCATGCTGCTGCCCAGATTATCTTTGTCAGAAACGCTCTGGGCATATCCCTCCCCTCATCAAAAATCTCCAGTGGCTACCAATCAATCTGCGTGTCAGGCAGAAACCCCTCACCCTGGGCTTCAAGGCTGTCCATCACCTCGCCCCTTCCTACCTCACCTCCCTTCTCTCCTTCTACAGCCCAGCCCGCACCCTCCGCTCCTCCACCGCTAATCTCCTCACTGTACCTCGTTCTCACCTGTCCCACCATCAACCCCCGGCCCACGTCCTTCCCCTGGCCTGGAATGCCCTCCCTCTGCCCATCCGCCAAGCTAGCTCTCTTCCTCCCTTCAAGGTCCTACTGAGAGCTCACCTCCTCCAAGAGGCCTTCCCAGACTGAGCCCCTTCCTTTCTCTCCCCCTCGTCCCACTCTCCATCCCCCCATCTTACCTCCTTCCCTTCCCCACAGCACCTGTATATATGTATATATGTTTGTACATATTTATTACTCTATTTATTTATTTTACTTGTACATATCTATTCTATTTATTTTATTTTGTTAGTATGTTTGGTTTTGTTCTCTGTCTCCCCCTTTTAGACTGTGAGCCCACTGTTGGGTAGGGACTGTCTCTATATGTTGCCAATTTGTACTTCCAAAGCACTTAGTACAGTGCTCTGCACATAGTAAGCGCTCAATAAATATGATTGATGATGATGATGACTGCCTCTATATGTTGCCAATTTGTACTTCCCAAGCACTTAGTACAGTGCTCTGCACATAGTAAGTGCTCAATAAATATGATTGATTGATTGATTGACAACAAATGTCTCAATAAGGATTGCATTCAGGGCGGAAAAAAATACTGACACCATTTCCTGAACGTTTCTTACTGAAGTCCGCATTTGTAGACTCTGAAGGGGTCAGGGGGTTGTAATAATAGTGGTATTTCTTAAATGCTTTATCTGTTCCAGGCACTGTACTAATCACTGGGGTAGAAACAAGATCAGAGTCTTAGTAGGAAGGAGAGCAAGTATTAAATCCCCATTTTACAAGGAAGCCAACTGAGGCACAGAGAAGTTGTGACTTGCCCAAGGTCACACAACAGGCAAGTGGCAGAGCAGGATTAGAAGCCAGGTCTTCTAACTCCCAGGCCTGTGCTCTTTCCTCTAGGTCATGCTTATATTTTTTTCTTAAGACCATCTGGAATGGATACTTCACAATCCCATTAGATCATTTATTCCAACAGTTTTTCAGCATGAGTCAAGGTTGTGAGTTCTAAGTCCGGTTTCGCCACTTGTCTGCTGTGTGATCTTGGGCAAGTCACGACTTCTCTGTGCCTCAGGTACTCATCTGGGGATTGAGACTGTGAGCCCCACACAGGACAACCTGGTTCCTTGTATTTACACCAGTGCTTAGAACAGCGCTTGGCACATAGTAAGCACTTAACAAATATTATAATAATAATAGGAAGAAGAAGTTCCTTACCATATCCACCAAACTCTTTTCTACAGAAATGCTGACCCATTTCCACTCAATCTCCTAAGGAAACTAAGGACTGCACTCACCAGCTGTTTTTAATGGATTAGTGCTTGCCTCATGAAAACCTTTCATAGTCTGTTCTTCAAAATGTCATCTCTAAGCATTCTTTTCTCAGGGGTCATCGTCCCTAATTCTCTTACTCTTCCCTTAGAGCCCATTTTCCATCCCTTTAAACATTTTACTCATTCATTCAGTCGTATTTATTGAGCATTTACTGTGTGCCAAGCACCTTATTAAGTGTTTGGGAGAGAACACGTGCTTGAGAAGCAGCGTGGTTCAGTGGAAAGAGCACAGGCTTTGGAGTCAGAGGTCATGGGTTGAAATCCCAGCTCTACCAAGTGTCAGCTGTGTGACTTTGAGCATGTCACTTAACTTATCTGTGCCTTAGCTACCTCATCTGTAAAATGGGGATTAAGACTGTGAGCCACCCATGGAAAAACCTGATCACCTTGTAACCTCCCCAGCACTTAGAACAGTGCTTTGCATATATCAAGCGCCTAATAAATGTCATCATTATTATTATTATTAACAATATGACAATAAACATATTCCCTGTCCACAATAGGCTGACAATTTGTAACCCTTCTCTGAACTTCCTCAAGATGCTCCACTGTCTTTTAAAATATGGTGACCATGGTCTTATGCTGTTGAGTTGCCTCTAACCCATAGCGATGCCATGGACACATTCATTCATTCATTCAATCATATTTATTGAGCGCTTACGTGTGCAGAGCACTGTACTAAGCACTTGGGAAGTACAAGTTGGCAACATATAGAGACGGTCCCTATCCAACAGTGGACTCACAGTCTAGAAAGATGTGCAACACATCTTTCCCAGAACGCCACACTTCCACCTACAATTGTTCTGGTAGAGGATCCATAGAGTTTTCTTGGTAAAAATCCAGAAGTGGTTCAGCACGGCCTCCTTCTGCATAGTAAACTTCAGTCTCCGCCCTCGACTCTCCCCCATGCCATTGCTGTCCAGCACAGATGAGTTTTGACTTGTAGCAGATTGCCTTCCGCTCGCTAGCCACTGGCCAAGATAGGAATGGAATGGGTAGGCCTCTGCTTCACTCTCCCTCCCGGAGTCGAGACTGGTACTGTACTGGAAACTCAACAGGTACGACCCTGCGAGGGTGATGGTGACCATAAATGTAGAGAATACTCTAACTGGGGTCTGACGCAGATCGGCCACACAGAAAGAGGCCGGGAGTCAGAGGACCTGGGTTCTAATGCCGGCTCCGCCACTTGCCTGTTGTGCGATCTTGGGCAAGTCATAACTTCTATGTGCCTCCATTCCCTCATCTGAAAAATGGGAATTAAACATCTCTTCACCCTCTGACTCACTCTGCTTACCCAGTACTTATCCCAGTACTAGTACAGTGCTTGGTAGACAGTAGCAATTTAAGGATACCACTATTATTGTTATCGTCATTATTATTATTATTAAAGCCCATTTTGGGGCACATTCTCCCCTTCTAGAATGTAAGCTCATTGTAGACAGGGAACCTGTCTACCAACTCTGTTTTATTGTACTCTCTCGGGTGCTTAGTAGAGTGCTCTGCACAAAGTAAGCACTCAATAAAATACCATTGATTAATTGATTCCTAATATCAGAGAGTAAGACAAGGAATAATGACTTTCTGGCATGAATTCAATCTCCTACGACTGATGCTAATATGGAGACATTTGAAGATAATGAGCAGCAGCTGGATACCCAAACAACTGCTGTCATTTTGGGGCTGGTTTTGTTCAATTTATTCACACAGCCATTCTGGAGGATGCAGACCAGAGCCTGAATGTAGGTGTTGGTTAAAATATGCTTCCACACCTCTGGGAGACTTTCAACTCAGCAGACTCTGTTTATTACCCAATATTTAATAGATAGTCATTCAAGAACTAGTCTATGCAGCTAACTGGTCCCTGGTCCCTACTCTCCCAAGACAAGCAAGCAAAGACAAGCAAATAATTGGAGACAGGCTCAGTGAAACAGGCAGACATTTAAGGGAGACAATAAGGCTAAAGAAAATGGAGATGATGTAACAGTGTGTACCAGTGAAACTACACATACACACATACACACACACAGCCAAAAATGTATACTGACAATCTAAGTGCTTAGTACAGTGTCCAGCACAAGGTAAACACTCAATAAATGCCACTGAATGATCATTCATTCATTCAATCATATTTATCGAGCACTTGCTTTGTGCAGAGCACTCAACTAAGCACTTGGAAAGTACAATTCAGGAACAAAGAGAAATAATCCCCGCCCACTATGGGCACACAGTCTAGAAGTGGGGAGACAGACATCTAAACAAGTGAACGGGCATCAAAAGAATCAATTTAAATAAATAGAATTATAGATATATACACATCAAAACAAATAAACAAGCATTAATAGAATTATAGATACATATATCTATATATAGATAACTATATCTATCTATCTATCTATCTATATATATATATATATATACACACACATGTCATGTGAGGTGGGAAAGGGGGTTAGAGCAAAGGGATCAAGTTGGGCAATAGGGATTGGAGGGGGAGCTGAGGAAAAGGGGCGTTTAGTCTGTGAAGCCCTCCTGGAGGAGGTGAGCCTGATTCTTAATATCGAATGACAAGATTGAGTAAAGAACAATGAGGTTCTGTCATAAATTCAGATTCCTAGCTTTGAAGCTAGTACCAAGTGAGACATTTGAAGATCATGAGCAACAGCTGGATACCCAAACAACTGCTGTTATTTGGAGCCCCGGTCTCATTCAATTTATTCTACATAGCCATTCTGGAGGATGCAACAAGAGACCTAAGTGCAGGTGTTCATAAGAATATGCTTCCATAACTCTGGGAAACTTTCAATTCCGTGAATTTTTTGTATTATCTAATATCTTATAAACAGTCATTTAAGAATTAGTCTATGCAGCTAACTGGTCCCTGGTCCCTATTTTCCCAAGACAAGCAAGCAAAGAAGACAAGTAAATAATTGGAAACAGACTCAGTAAAACAGCCAGACATTCAAGGGAGACAATAAGGCTAAAGAAAGTGGAGGTGATGTAACAGCCTGCACCAGTGAAACCATACACACAACCAAAAGTTTATAATGGTAACAAGCATTTAGTACAGTGCTCAGTACATAGTAAACACTTAATAAATACTATTGATGGATCAACTGATTGATTCTGACTCTCAAATCATCAATCATATTTATTGAGCACTTACTGTGTGCAGAGCACTGTACTAAGCGCTTAAATGACAAGGCAAGATGATCATGGCACGAATTCAGAGTCCTAGCATTGAAGCTAATACCAAGTGAGACATTTGAAGATAATAAGCAGCAGCTGGATACCCAAACAACTACTGTCATTTGGAGCCGGTTTTGTTCAATTTATTCTACACAGCCATTCTGGAGATTGCAACCAGAGACCTACTTGCAGGTGTTCATAAGAATATAATTCCACGACTCCGGGAAATTTTCAACTGAAAAGGCTCTGTGTATCATCCAAAATATTCAAGAACCACTCTATGCAGATATGCACTCTATGCAGTTCATGGTCCCTACTAATTATAGTGAGCATAATGATGGTATTTGGTAGTGCCAAGCACTGTTCTAAGCACTGGGGTAGATACAATGTAATAATAATAATGGCATTTATTAAGCACTTAGTATGTGCAAAGCACTGTTCTAAGAGCTGGGGAGGTTACAAGGTGATCAGGTTGTCCCACGGGGGGCTCACACACCCCATTTTACAGATGAGGTAACAGGCACAGAGAAGTTAAGTGACTTGCTCAAAGTCACACAGCTGACAATTGGCGGAGTCGGGATTTGAACCCATGACCTCTGACTCCAAAGCCTGTGCTCTTTCCACTGAGCCATGCTGCTTCTCAGGTAATCAGGTTGTCCCACATGGGGCTCACAGTCTTATCCCCATTTTACACATGAGGTAACTGAGGCACAGAGAAGTTAAGTGACTTGCCCAAAGTCACACAGCTGATGTGACAGAACAGGGATTAGAACCTATGACCTCTGACTCCCAAACCCATGCTCTTTCACTATGTCACACAGCACTACTCTCCCTAAACAAACAAGCAACGAAAACAAGCAAATAATTGGAAAGAGACTTGGTGAAACTCGGTGGCTAAAGACAATGGAGGCGATGTAACAGCCTGTACCAGTGAAACCACACACGCAATCAAAATTATATATTGGCAACTCAAGCACTTAATACAGCGTTCAGCACACAGTAAGCACTCAATAAAACCATTGATGATGAAGAAGAAGAGCTAAATGTGGCCAGGAACTTCGCTTCATAAGCAGCAGAAATAGCAACTGTTGTACTTCCCAAGTGCTTAGTAAAGTGCTCTGCACACAGTAAGCGCTCAATAAATGATTGAATGAATGAATGCAACAAAGTAGAAAAGCGAATCAAGAGGGCAAGAACATCCCTTGGGAGATTGTCAGAGTTTGGCATCAGCAGGATGGAAGAATCCACATCTAAAGAGGGTCTACAGAGTTGTAGCCTTATCCAACCTTTCTCTATGGCTCTGAGACCTGAATAATAACAATAATGAAAACAACTGTGGTATTTGTTAAGTGCTTACTCTGTGCCTGGCACAGTACTAAGCACTGGGGTAGATGTAAGCCTAATTGGACCGCTTAGTTTTTATCCCCATTTTACGGCTGAGGTAACTGAGGCCCAGAGAAGTGAAGAGACTTGTCCCCTCTAGGCCATAAACTCATTGTGGGCCACGCTCTGCGCAAAGCAAGTGCTCATCGATTGGCTGATCTAGCCACCAGAGTGCATAGATCTAATTCCCAACTATTTACTCTTTCCATTCACTAATTGGATCATTCAATCAAATTTATTGAGCACTTACTGTGTGCAGAACACTGTACTAAGTGCTTGGGAGAGGATCTTACAACAACAAACTGACACATTCCCTGTCTACAGTGAGCTTACAGCCCAGTTAGGAGGAGACAGATATTAATATAAATAAATGACAGAGATATACCTAAGTGCTGTGGGGCTGGGAGAGGGGAAGAAAAAAGAGAGCAAGTCGGGGTGATGCAGATGGGAGTGGGAAAAGAGGGGAGTGGGGCATTAGTCTGGGAAGGCCTCCTGGAGGAGATATGTCTTCAGTAAGTTCTTGAATTGTGGGGAGAGTCGCTGTCTGTCGGATTTGAGGAGGGAGGACTTTCCAGGCCAGAAGCAGGATGCAAGCAAGGGGTTGGTGGTGAGATACTCTTTCTCAGTACTTAGTACAGTGCTCTGCACACAATATTAGCACTTAATTCTAGACTGTGAGCCCGTTGTTGGGTAGGGATTGTCTCTATCTGTTGCCAAATTGTACTTTCCAAACACTTAGTACAGTGGTCTGCACACAGTAAGTGCTCAATAAATACGATTGAATGAATAAGTACTATTATTCTAGTACTTGTAATAACTAGTAATAACTAGTAATAAGTACCTGTATGTATGTATATATGTTTGTACATATTTATTACTCTATTTATTTATTTATTTTACTTGTACATATCTATTCTATTTATTTTATTTTGTTAGTATGTTTGGTTTTGTTCTCTGTCTCCCCCTTTTAGACTGTGAGCCCACTGTTGGGTAGGGACTGTCTCTATATGTTGCCAATTTGTACTTCCCGAGTGCTAAGTACAGTGCTCTGCACATAGTAAGCGCTCAATAAATATGATTGATGATGATGATGATATTATTATTACCAGAATCCTCACCCCCTAAACAGTTAGGTCAGTACTCATCCCCCTCCTCCAGTAGCTACATACATATTTTTAAACTCTGGTGCTTCCTCCTACTAGTAATTTATTTGAGCCGCTGTATCCCATGCTAGACTGTGAACTCCTTGTATGCAGGAATAGTGTCTATTAACTTTATTGCCGTCTCCCAAGCTCACGGTACAGTGCTCTGCACACAGTAGATGCTCAATAAATGCAATTGACTGAACATAAACAGTTCACTAAAATGAATCCCAAATCATTACTGTACTCTGTAGTTTGCTTGTATCCCTCTGCTCAACATTTTCCATTTTTCGCCTCAAGACAGTCTATATTGTATTGCCAATGGTTTTGATATGCTGGCAGCCAAATTTATAGATTTTTCCCTCTCCTGGTTGTGCTTGTTTAATTTTTCAGTTCTGAAGAGCAAATGGAACCATTAGACAGGAGACATAATGACTGACTCTATTGCCCCCTGACACATGTAGGGTAATTTATGATTGTTCAATCATAATTCACAATATATCTCTGATTTATTGGCCTATTAATTGTCATTAATACCAGGTTCACTGGGGATAGTTAAAAATGGTTTATGACAATTCAGATGTTACAGTTGCTCAGCATGCAATGAAATTCTGAAACATAATTTATGGAAAAAAAGCTCTTGGCCTTTCTCTGCTAAGTGAATACAGTTTCCCATCTAATGTTTCAGTGTGTTCCTCCATCTATGAAAATGAGGGGAGAAATTAAAAATAACACATTAAAAATTAAATAAATATAGCCTTAAACATAACCTAGAACCAGACATCCAATTTCTTTTATGTTGATAATTTATGTTGATATTGATGATTCTGAGTTTTAAACAGGGTAGGCTTTCATACAAATTTAGGTAATAATCATCGTAATCTCAATCATAATTTTGTTATTTGTTCAGTTCTTACTGTGTGACAAGAGAGGTAAAGGGTGCTGGTTTTAGATACTACTGAAAGCAGGTGGAAATGTGAGATTACAAAGAGGGAGAGAAGTGGGGTTTGGAAATGTGGATTTGGAATTCTTCCACAGAGAAGCAGCATGATGTAGTAGAGAGAGCACAGCCCTGGGACTCATAAAATCATGGGTTCTAATTCCAGCTCTTCCACTTACCTGCTGTGTGACCTTGGGCAAGTCACTTTACTTCTCTGTGCCTCAATTACCTCATCTGTAAAAAGTAGATTGAGACTGTGAGCCCAACAAGGGACAGGGACTGTGTCCAACCGATTTGTTTAGTACAGTGCCTCACACATAGTAAGAGCTTAAAAAATAATATAATCATTAATTTTATTACTTCAAGTCATAGGAGTGGATGAGTTCTCCAAGGAAGTGGGAATAAATGGAGACTAGAAGGAGACATCATCATCATCATCGGTATTTATTGAGCATTTAATAATAATAATTAAATTGTTAATTAAATCTATTAATTTATAATTAATTGTTAATGATTAAATAATTAAAATGTGGGGCTCATGATCTTAATCCCCATTTTACAGATGAGGCTGTACAGATTAGGCTCAGAGAAATTCAACAGCTTGCCCAAGGTCACACAGCTGACAAGTGGCAGAGCCGGGATTAGAACCCACACCCCCTGACTCCCAAGCCCGGTCTTTTTCCACTAAGCCAGGCTGCTTCACAGCTTCACTTTTTTACTGAAAGTAAAGACATTTTAGCAGCCTCGATGGAGAGGAAAGGGTCGAATAAAATGATTTTAAACTGGGAGCCCACTGTTGGGTAGGGACTGTCTCTATATGTTGTCAATTTGTACTTCCCAAGTGCTTAGTACAGTGCTCTGCACATAGTTAGCGCTCAATAAATACGATTGATGATGATGATGATGATGATGTTCTAAATTAGACAGGATATGGTGATAGATTGAATATATGGGTTGGGGGAGAGAGATGAGTCTAGGATAACCCCAAGGATATAAGCTTGTGAGACAGGGATGATGGCAGTGCTGGGGAAGCAGCATGGCTCAGTGGAAAGAGTGCGGACTTGGGAGTCAGAGGTCATGGGTTTGAATCCTGGCTCCACCACTTGTCAGTGGGGATGAAGACTGTGAGCCCCACGGGGGACAACCTGATCACCTTGTATTCTCCCAGTACTTAGAACAGTGCTTTGCACATAGTAAGTGCTTAACAAATGCCATCATCATCATCATCCTTATCAGCTGTGTGACCTTGGGCAAGCCACGTGACTTCTCTGTGCCTCAGTTACCTCATCTGCAAAATGGGGATTCAGACTGAGAGCCCCAAGTGGGACAACCTGATCACCTTGTATCGCCCCAGCACTTAGAACAGTGCTTTGCACATAGTAAGCGCTTAACAAATACCACCAATAATAATAATAATATTGCATCAGCCTCCTTGCTGATTTCCCTGCTTCCTGTCTCTCCCTTCTCCAGTCCGTACTTTACTCTGCTGGCCGGATCATTTTTTCTACAAAACCGTGCAGTCCATGTTTCCCTGCTCCTCAAGAACCTCCAATGATTGCCCATCCACTTCCTCTTCAAATAGAAACAGCTTACCATCTGGTTTAAAGTGCTCAATCCCCTTGCCCCCTCCTACCTTACCTCCCTGATTTCTTACTACAACCCAACCTGCATACTTAGATCCTCTAATGCCAACCTACTCACTGTACCTCAATCTCATCTACCTCGATGCTGATCGCTTGCCCACGTCCTGCGTCTGGTCTGGAACATCCTCTCTCTTCATATCCGAAAGACGATCACTTTCTCCACCCTCAAAGCCTTATTAAAAACACATCTCCTCCAAGAGGCCATCCCCAACTAAAACCTAATTTCCTCTTCTCCCACTCCTTTCTTTGTTTCCTTTGTACTAGGATTTGGGCCCTTTATTCATCCCTCCCTTAGCCCCACAGCACTTATGTCCATATCGATAATTGAATTTATATATATTAATGTCTGCCTCATTAATGCCTGCCTCCCCTTCTAGACTGTGAGCTCGCTGTGGGAAGGTAACATATCTACCAACTTTGTTCTATTGTACTCTCTCAAGTTCTTAGTACACTGCTCTGCACGCAGTAAGTGCTCAATAAATATGACTGATTGAATTATTGCAGTGATTTTAGTCCAGAGGTCATGGGTTCAAATCCCTGCTCTGCCAATTGTCAGCTGTGTGACTTTGGGCAAGTCACTTAACTTCTCTGTGCCTCAGTTCCCTCATCTGTAAAATGGGGATGAAGACCGTGAGCACCCCATGGGATAAACTGATCACCTTGTAACCTCCCCAGTGCTTAGAACGGTGCTTTGCACATAGTAAACGCTTAATAAATGCCATCATTATTATTATTATTAAATCTTTGAATATGGGAAGAATATTAACCTGTAGATGTGAAGGGAGAACTAGTATTTTTGAAGGTGAACAGTCTATCTCTCGTTCCCGTGGTAGAAATCCTCATAATAATAATGATAATAATAATTGTGGTATTTGTTAAGAGTTTACTGTGTGCCAGGCACTGTACTAAGCCCTGGGGTGGCTACAATTAAATTGGGTTGGATGCAGTCCCTGTCCCACATCTCAGTCCCCATTTTACAGATGAGGTAACCGAGGCACAGAGAAGGGAAATGACTTGCCCGAGATCACAAAGCAGACAAGTGGCAGAACTGGGGTTAGAACCCACTACCATCTGGCTCCCAGGCCTGTGGTCAATCCACTATGTCATGCTGCTTTATATGGAATGGCAGAACTTGAGGATTTGCTTATGGGGTAGTTGATCATCATCAATTGTATTTATTGAGCGCTTACTGTGTGCAGAGCACTGTACTAAGCGCTTGGGAAGTACAAGTTGGAATAATAATGATAGCATTTATTAAGCGCTTACTATGTCAAAGTACTGTTCTAAGAGCTGGGGAGGTTACAAGGTGATCAGGTTGTCCCCCGGGGGGCTCACAGTCTTAATCCCCATTTTACAGATGAGGTAACTGAGGTGCAGAGAAGTGAAGTGACTTGCCCAAAGTGACACAGCTGACAAGTGGCGGAGTTGGGATTTGAACCCATCTAACCATTTTGGGGACAGCAGAAGTTTAGTAGCACCGAGAAACACTGTTTTTCAGCCCAGCATTAACATCAATCAGTCAATGGTATTTATTGAGACCTTACTATGCACAGAGCACTGTACTAAGCTGTTGGATGAGTACTTGGGAGACCTCTTGGGAGAGAAACCGCTTGGCCTAGTCATTAGAGTTCGGGTCTGGGAGTCTGAAGAACTTAGGTGCTAATCCCAGCTCTACCACCTGTCTGTTGTGTGACCTTGGATAAGTCACTGCACTTCTCTGTGCCTCAGTTTCCTCATTTGCAAAATGGGGATTGAGACTGCGAGGTTCTAGACTGTGAGCCCACTCTTGGGTAGGGACTGTCTCTATATGTTACCAACTTGTACTTTCCAAGCGCTTAATATAGTGCTCTGCACACAGTAAGTGCTCAATAAATACAACTGAATGAATGAATGAATTAATGTGGGTCAGGGGCTGTGTCCAATCAGATTATCTCGTACCTATCCTAGTGCTTAGTACAGTGCCTGGCACATAGGGAAGCAACATGGCCTAGTGGCAAGAGCATGGGCTTGGGAGTCAGAGGTCATGGGTTCTAATCCCACCTCTGCCACTTGTCTGCTGTGTGACCTTGGGCAAGTCACTTCACTGGGGTCTCAGTTCCCTCATCTGTAAAATGGGGATTGAGACTGTGAGTCCTATGTGGGACAGGGACAGTGTCCAACTTGATTACCTTGTGTCTATCCCAGCATTTAGAACAGTGCTTGGCACATAGTAAGCGTTTAACAAACACCATTATTATTATCATAACAGGGTTAATATATTAATAGATTAAAAGCCTCCAGTAGCCATGCTGGTGTTGGTTTTGCTTTTAATGCTGTATGCTGTATTCTAGACTGTGAGCCAACTGTTGGGTAGGGGCCGTCTCTATATGTTGCCAACTTGTACTTCCCAAGCGCTTAGTACAGTGCTCTGCACACAGTAAGCGCTCAATAAATATGATTGAATGAATGAATGAATATTTAAAGATATTTCAATCAGTTACCTCATCTGTAAAATGGGGATTAAGATGGTGAGCCCCACGTGGGACAATCTGATCACCTTGTATCCCCCCAGCGCTTAGAACAGTGCTCTGCACATAGTAAGTGCTTAACAAATGCCATCATTATTATTATTATTACTGTGTGCCAAGCACTGTAATAAACACTTGGGAGAGTACAGTGTAACAATGAGCCCACAGTCCAGAGCAGGAGACAGACATTATTATAATGAATTATGGATATGTACATAAGTGCTGTATTTTTTAAGTGCTTACTATGTGCTGGGCATGTTCGCAGCGCTGGGTGTGGATACAAGCTAATCAGATTGGACACAGTCCCTGTCCCACATGGGGCTCAAAGTCTTAATCCCCATTTTACAGATGAGGTAACTGAGGCACAGAGAAGTGAAGTGACTTGCCCCCTCTAGACTGTAAACTCATTATGGGCCGGAAATGTGTCTGTTGTATTGTAATAACGTACTCTCCCAAGCGCTTTGTACAGTGCTCTGCACACAGTAAGCGCTCAACAAACACAATTGACCAACAAAATACGATTAATCGACTTAAGGTCACACAGCAGGCCCACACAGTTTTTATAATAATAATAATAATGATGGCATTTGTTAAGCGCTTACTAGGTGCAAAGCACTGTTCTAAGCTCTGGGGAGGTTACAAGGTGATCAGGTTGTCCCACGGGAGGCTCACAGTTTTAATCCCCATTTTACAGATGAGGTAACTGAGGCACAGAGAAGTTAAGTGACTTGCCCAAAGTCACTCAGCTGACAATTGGCGAAACTGGGATTTGAACCCATGACCTCTGACTCCAAAGCCCATGCTCTTTCCACTGAGCCACACTGCCGAACCTGGTAGAAATTAATGCGGATGTTGAATGTGTACAGGAAAGAATCAGTTTGAGAGTTCTCATGTCTTGTGGTGCAGAAAGTTTTAATTCAGAAATGTGAAATTAAAGCAAACTGTATTACCGAGTAATATGAACTGAAAAAGGGCAAGTTCAGAAAATGATCTTCCCTTGGGTTATAATACCATCGGCATATTTTAATGTGTCTGAAACACTTAATTCATCATGTCCTATAACATTTGTAAATGACTAACAGCCTTTCTGAAGGACATTCTTGGAGCCTTTTCTAATGAGGAACTTTCTCTTTCTGGTACATTATATAAGCCCCTAAAATGCTTACAGATTGTATGTAAAATGAGTAAAAATAAATACAAGAATGAAAGAAATATTGATTCAGTGTATTCAGGGAAAAAAACTGCCTTTTAGTTTGCAGCTGCTTGTTGTAGTTTGGCATTCAATAGTAATTTGGCATTCATTTCCAGTCTTTCTCTTAAGAGTCAGTCTTTCATTCACTTGTATGTACTGAGTGCTTACTGTGTGCAGAGCACAGTACTAAGCGCTTGGGAGAGTACAAGTGTGACGTGTGACTTTGGGCAAGTCAGTTAACTTCTCTGGGCCTCAGTTCCCTCATCTGTAAAATGGGGATTAAGACTGTGAGCCCCCCGTGGGACAACCTGATCAACTTGTAACCACCCCAGCACTTAGAACAGTGCTTTGCACATAGTAAGTGCTTAACAAATACCATCATCATTATTATTATTATTATTAGTAGTAGTATTAAAATACAGTCACATTCCCTGCCCACAATGAGTTTACAGTCTAGAGTCAGGGAGGAAAACATCAATGCAAATAAATAAAATTACAGGTATAAATGCTCTGGGTATGGGAAGGAGGGAAGAATAAAGGGATTAAGTCAGAGTGACGCAGAAGAGAGCAGGACATGAGGAAAAGGGGGCTTAGTCTGGGAAGACCTCTCGGAGGAGATGGTCCTTCAGTAGGGCTTAGAAGAGGAGGAGAGTAATTGTCTGTTGGATTCTCACATGGTAATTACAGAAGCTCCCGGAGTCGCACCTGGAAAATTTCCAGTACTCTACCAGTCTTGACCGTGGGAGGGAAAGTGAAGCAGAAGCATATGCATTTCATTTTCTAGACTGTGAGCCCGCTGTTGGGTAGGGACTGTCTCTATGTGTGGCCGACTTGTACTTCTCAAGCGCTTAGTACAGTGCTCTGCACACAGTAAGCGCTCAATAAATACGATTGATTGATTGATTGATTCCTAGCTTGGGCAGGGGCTAGCGAGCAGACGGCAATCTGCTACAGGTCAAAGCTCACCCATGCTGGGCAGCAGCGGCATGGGTAATAGTTGAGGGAGGAGACTCAAGCTTACTGCGTGGAAGGAGACGATTGGTAAACCACTTCCAAATTTTTACCAAGAAAAGTCTCTCGATCCACTACCAGAACGACTGCAGATGGAGGTGGGACATTCTGGGAGAGATGTGTGTCCATGGAGTCACTATGGGTCGGAGATGACCTGACTGTGAGCCCGTTGTTGGGTAGGGACCATCTCTATATCATCATCAATCGTATTTATTGAGCGCTTACTGTGTGCAGAGCACTGTACTAAGCACTTGGGAAGTTCTCTATATGTTGTCTACTTGTACTTCCCAAGCCCTTAGTACAGTGCTCTGCATACAGTAAGTGCTCAATAAATAGGATTGAATGAATGAATAAGACAAGACAATTAGAGAAGCAGTGTGGCCTAGTGGAAACATCACAGATCTTGGAATTAGGCGAACATGGCCCACTGTTGGGTAGGGACTATCTCTATATGTTGCCAACTTATACTTCCCAAGTGCTTAGTACAGTGCTCTGCACACAGTAAGCGCTCAATAAATACAATTGATTGATTGATTGACTGAACAGGATGCTCAATAAATACCATTAATCAATTCCAATTCTGCCTTTGCCAGCTGTCTGCTGTGAGACCTTGGACAAGTTACTCAACTTTTTTTTTTTAATTGCATTTGTTAAGAGCTTATGTTGTGTTATACCAGGCACAAAGTGCTGGGGTAGATAAAAGATAATCGCATTGGCCACAGTCCATGATCCATATAGAGCTCACAGTCTCAATCCCCATTTTACAGATGAGGTAACTCAGGCACAGAGAAGTAAAATGATGAGGAAACTGAAGCCAGAGTAGCAGTGTAACCCAAGGTTGCACAGTGTCCATTAGGCCACGCTGTTACTCTGTGCCTCAGTTTCCTCATTTGTAAAATGGGGATTAGATTCCTACTGCCCTTTCCCCTAAGAGTGTAAGCCCTATGAGGGACTGTATCCAATCTGATTGTATCTTCCCTAGCTCTTGTCACATGACAAGTGCTCAACCAAAAATAGCTACACTACTACTACTACTTCTACTACTACTACTACTACTACTATTACTACTACTACTAATAATAATAATAAGAATAATAATAATAATTGTGATGTTTGTTAATTGCTGTCTATGTGCCAGGCACTGTTCTAAGCGCTGCAGTGGATACAAGCAAATCAGGCTGGACACAGTCCCTGTCCCACATGGGGCTCACAGTCTTCATCCCCATTTTACAGCTGAGGTAACAGACACAGAGATGTTAAGTGATTTGTTCAAGGTCACACAGCAGACAAGTGGCAGAGCTGGAATTAGAACCCAGGGCCTTCTGACTCCCAAGTGCTCTATCCACTAGGCTACGCTGCTTCCATCAAAATCAGTGGTATTTATTGAGCACTTTCTGGGTCCAAAGCACTGTGCTAAGCTCTTGGGAGAGTATAAGACAACAGAATTAATAGACATGTTCCCTGCCCACAATGAGCTTACAGTCTAGAGGCCAAGGAAGCTCTATATTGGAGTGTCCCACTCCCCAAAGGTCAATCCTGACAGACACTAGAAATGAGAGAATTTCTGTCCCACTCCTGCTCCCCTCCATCAGGATAGTTCAGTTGGTCAATCATATTTAGTGAGTGCTTACCGTGTGCAGAGCACTGCACTATGTGCCTGGGAGAGCACAATATAATAATAAACAGACACATTCCCAGCCCACAATGAGCTTACAGTCTAGAGGGGGAGACAAACATTCATACAAATGAATAAAATTACAGATATGCATATAGGTGCTGTAGGGCTGGGAGTGGGGATGAATACAGTCAGGGTGATGCAGAAGAGAGGCAGCGTGACTCATTGGAAAGAGCACGGGCTTTGGAGTCAGAGGTCATGGGTTCAAATCCCGGCTCCACCAATTGTCAGCTGTGCGACTTTGGGCACATAACTTCTCTGGGCCTCAGTTACCTCATCTGTAAAATGGGGATTAAGACTGTGAGCCCCAAGTGAGACAACCTGATCACCTTATATCCTCCCCAGCACTTAGAACCGTGCTCTGCACATAGTAAGCACTTAACAAATGCCGTCATAGTAGAGAAGCAGCATGGCTTGGTGGAAAGAGCACGGACTTGGGTGCCAGAGGTCATGGGTTCTAATCCCGGCTCCGCCGCTTGTCAGATGTGTGACTTTAGGCGAGTCACTTCACTTCTCTGGGCCTCAGTTCCCTCATCTGCAAAATGGGGATTAAAACTGTGAGCCCCATGTGGGACAACCTGATCACCTTGTATCCCCCAGCGCTTAAAACAGTGCTTTGCACATAGTAAATGCTTAATAAATGCCATTATTATTATTATTATTAAGGGAGTGGGAGAAGAAGAAAGGAGGGCTTAGTCAGGGAAGGCTTCTTGGAGGAGATGGGCATTCAATAAGGATTTGAAAGGAAAGAGAGAAATTGGATGTCAGATAATGAGGAGGGAGGGTGTTCCAGGCCAGAGACAGGATGGGGACAAAAGGTTGGTGATTAGATAGAGTCCAGAAAACTACGTATCTCTCTCCATGTCAAGAGAGGTCCTTTATTCAGGGCCTGGTACTGGTCAGAGAGAATTTAGATAATTTGCCCCAGGGAGGGAAGTAAGGGTGGATGACTCATTAAAGCATCATGGTTTAGTGGATAGAGCATGGGCCTGGGAATCAGAAGACCATAAATTCTAATCCCAGTTTCACCACCTGTCTGTTGTGTGACCTTGGGCAAGTAATTTCACTTCCCTGAGCCTCAGTTACCTCATCTGTAAAATGGGGATTAAGGATTTGAGCCCTATGTGGTACTGGGATTGTGTCCAACCTGATCTCCTTGTATCTTAGGAGAAGCAGCATGGCTCAGTGGAAAGAGCCCGGGCTTTGGAGTCAGAGGTCATCGGTTCAAATCCTGGCTCCACCAATTGTCAGCTGTGTGATTTGGGCAAGTCAATTAACTTCTCTGGGCCTCAGTTACCTCATCTGTAAAATGGGCATTAACACTGTGAGCTCCCCTGTGGGAGAACCTGATCACCTTGTAACCTCTGCAGTGCTTAGAACAGTGCTTTGCACATAGTAAGTGCTTAATAAATGCCATTATTATTATTATTATTATTAGCTACCCCAGTGCTTAGAACAGTGATTGGTACATAGTAAGAGTTTAACAAGGACCATTATTATTATTATGATTATGGAGAGGTAAAGAGACACTTCTCAAGCTAAGAGTTCAGAAGACGGATTTCCCAAGCTGGGAAAAGATAACTCCATGACAGAAGAGAAAGAAAAACTGAGTAGAGAAGAGGTAAGACAGGAGAGGAGGAGGAAAGAGTAAAGTCAACGGTTGATCAGGTTCAACCCCAGAGAAGCAGTGTGGCTCAGTAGAAAGAGCCCGGGCTTTGGAGTCAGAGGTCATGGGTTCAAATCCTGGCTCTTCCATTGTCAGCCACGTGACTTTGAGCAAGTCACTTAACTTCTCTGTGCCTCAGTTACCTCATCTGTAAAATGGGGATTAAGAATGTGAGCCCCCTGTGGGACAACCTGATCACCTTGTAACCTTCCCAGCACTTAGAACAGTGATTTGCGCTTAGTAAATGCCATTATTATTAGAATAGAAAGAGTCCTGGAAGTTGAATCTGAGAAGCGTTCTCCTTTTTAGCCCATCTAAACACAGTGTGGTGGGTCTCTCTATCCTGAATCACCAGCAGTTGAATAATAATAATAATAATAATAATAATAATTGGGGTGTATGTTAAGCTCTTAGAATGTGCCAGGCCCTGTACTAAACTCTGGGGTGGATACAAATTGGATTGTACACAATCCCCCTCCCACGTGGGGCTCACAGTCTCAATCCCCATTTTACAGATGAGGTAACTGAAGCCCAGAGGACTAAAGTGACTTGCCCAAGGCCATACAGCAGACAGGTGGGGGAGCCAGGATTAGAACCCATGACCTTCTGACTCCCAGGCCATCCCAGATGTGCAGATCATTCAGTCCCTAACTGCTCCTTTCTTGTTCTCCCACTCCTTCTGTGTCACTTTGATTTACTCCCTTTATTCATCTCCTCTCCCAGCCCCACAGCATTAGTGTACATATCTGTCATTTTTTTATTTGTTTCTATTAATGTCTGACTTCCCCAGTAGTCTGTAAGCTCTCTGTGGAAAGGGAATGTATCTGTTTATTATTATATTGTATTGTTCCAAGCACTTAGTACTGTGGTTCACACATAGTAAGTGCTCAATAAATATGATTAAGTGAATGAATGAAAGAATGAAAGTCAATCGGTGGTATTTACTGAGTGTTTTCTTTGTTCAGAATGCTTGGGAGAGTACAATCAATCAATCAATTGCATTTATTGAACACTTACTGCATGGCATAGTGGCAAGAGCATGGTCTTGGGAGTCAGAGGTAATGGGTTCTCATCCCAGTGCAGCGTGGCTCAGTGGAAAGAGCACGGGCTTTGGAGTCAGAGATCAGGGGTTCAAATCCCGGCTCCGCCACTTGTCAGCTGTGTGACTTTGAGCAAGTCACTTGACTTCTCTGTGCCTCAGTTACCTCATCTGAAAAATGAGGATTAAGACTGTGAGCCCCACATGGGACAACCTGATCACCTTGTAACCTCCCCAGCACTTAGAACAGTGCTTTGCACATAGTAAGCGCTTAATAAATGCCATTATTATTATCCCAGCTCCATTACTTGTCTGCTGTGTGACCTTAGGCAAGTCACTTAACTTCTCTGTGCCTCAATTACCTCATCTTTAAAATGGGAATTGAGACTGTGAGCCCCACTTGGGACAACCTGATTACCTTGTATTTACCCCAGTGCTTAGAACAGTGTTTGGCACGTAGCAAGTGTTAACAAATGAGATCATTATAATAATAATTATTATTATTATCATTACTGTGCCATGCACTTGGAAGAGTACAAGAGATTAAGCAGACATGTTCCTTGACCACAGGGACCTTACAGTCTAGAGGGGTTAGTAATAATAATAATTATGGTACTTCTTAAGCGCTTACTGAGGGCCAACGGCTGTTCTAAGCTCTGGGGTAGATTCAAGTTAGTCAAATTGGACACTGTCCCTGTCCCACATGGGGCTCATACTCTTAATCCCCATTTTTAAGATGAGGGAACTGAGGCCCAGAGAAGTGAAGTGACTTGCCCAAGATCACACAGCAGACATGTGGCAGAGCCAGGATTTGAACCCAGATCCTTCTGACTCCCAGGCCGTGTTCTATTCATTAAGCACACTGCTTCGCCAGTCTTTCAAATTGTCTTTTTGTCTGCGCATAGGAAGCTCCATTTCAGTCATCTGTTTAGGAGTTTCTGGGTTCCCTCTTGTTTGTAATTCTCCTCACCTGATCAGCCCGACGAAGTTGTGCTGTGACAAGCATCATTTTGTTGCTAGTAATTTTCAATTCAATCGTATTTATGGAGCGCTTACTGTGTGCAGAGCACTGTACTAAGCGCTTGGGAAGTACAAGTTGGCGACATATAGAGGCGGTCCCTACCCAACAGTGGGCTCACAGTCTAGAAGGGGGAGACAGAGAACAAAACAAAAACATATTAACAAAATAAAATAAATACAATAAATATGTACAAATAAAATGGAGTAATAAATATGTACAAATCAATCAATCAATCGTATTTATTGAGCACTTACTGTGTGCAGAGCACTGTACTAAGCGCTTGGGAAGTCCAAGTTGGCAACATATAGAGACAGTCCCTACCCAACAATGGGCTCACAGTCTAGAAGGGGGAGACAGAGAACAAAACAAAAACATATTAACAAAATAAAATAAATAGAATAAGTATGTACAAATAAAATAGAGTAATAAATATGTACAAATCAGTCAATCGTATTTATTGAGCACTTACTGTGTGCAGAGCACTGTACTAAGCACTTGGGAAGTACAAGTTGGCAACATATAGAGACGGTCCCTACCCAACAGTGGGCTCTGTACATATATACAGGTGCTGTGGGGAGGGGAAGGAGGTAAGGCGGGGGAGATGGGGAGGGGGAGAGGAAGGATGGGGCTCAGTCTGGGAAGGCCTCCTGGAGGAGGTGAGCTCTCAGTAGGGCCTTGAAGGGAGGAAGAGAGCTAACTTGGAGGATATGCGGAGGGAGGGCATTCCGGGCCAGGGGTATGATGTGGGCCGGGGGTCGATGGGGGGACAGGCGAGAACGAGGCCTAATGGGGAGGAGATTAGCGGCAGAGGAGCGGAGGGTGCGGGCTGGGCTCTAGAAGGAGAGAAGGTAGTACATGGACAGTCAGGTCAATCGTATTTGTTGAGTGCTTACCATGTGCAGGGCACTGTACTAAGTGCATAGAAGAATACAATATAGTAATAGAAGAGACAAATACCCTGCCCACGATGACCTTACAGTCTAGAGGGGGAGACAGACATGAATGTAAATGAATTTAAAGCCCGCTTTTGGCTAGGGACCGTCTTTACCTGTTGCCAACTTGTACTGCCCAAGTGCTTAGTACAGTGCTCTGCACATAGTAAGTGCTCAATAAATACGACTGAATGAATGAATGAATGAAATATTACATAGAGTTCAACTTGGGGATGAATTCAATACCTTCTTTTCCACTCAGTCCCCCCGAATCCTAGGCCCATGATCTATCCTCTAGGCCCTAGTGCATCTCACAATTTGATTCTTTCATTCTTTAAAATGGTCTCAATTTCTCAAAAGGAGCACATGAACAAGTTGGATTTGAAATGATACATGCAACTTCTAAAAGGGTACTGACAGGAGTACCTGACACACATCTCTTCCTCTGGATAAACCAGGCCAAAGAAACATAATGTGCTATGAGACCGTGAGATTTTTTTCCTTCAAAAGTTAATATAAAGCCTCATTTAGCTACTGACTCACTGAGAGAGTTGTTTTTAGAAGCCTCCCAAGTGCTTCATGGAACCAATTAAAAGTCTCTAAATGTGGGGAGGAGCCTTCCTGTTTTTCCACTAACTCTCCAAACTTTATCCACAGAGAAGCAACATGCCACAGTGGATCAAGCACGGGCTTGAGAGTCAGAAGATCATGGGTTCTAATCCTGGCTCTGCCACTTGTCTGCTGTGTGACCTTGGATGAGTCACTTTACTTCTCTGTGCCTCAGTTACCTCATCTGTAAAATGGGGATGGACACTGTGAGCCCCACATAGGCCAGAGACCGTATCCAACCCAGCTTTTAGTACTGTGCCTGGCACATGGCAAGCACGTAACAAGTACCACAATCATTATTATTACCTTCATCTCCAATAGCCCTGGCCCTCAGATTTCTGTTTCAATCAAGAGAAAAAAAACAGTCTCTCTCTCCCCCTCCCTCTCCATCTCTTCCTCATTCTCTCACCATCTCTCTCCCTCTCTTCCCTGCTCCCCCTCTTTCTCCATCTCTCTTCCCTTCTCTCCCTTGTCCCTCCCCCTCCCTTCATTTTGCTCCCCCTTTCCCGGAGTACTTTCCTCCTGTTCCTCCAAAAATATTATTATTATTATTGTTATTATTGTATTCGTTGAGTGTTTACTATGTGTGAAGCACTGTTCTCAGCACTGGGGTATATACATGTTAATCTGGTGGGACACAGTCCCATGTAATAGTAATAATAATAGTAATAGTAATAGTAATGAGGGTATTTGTTAAACACTTTCTACATGCCAGGCACTGTACTAAGCTCTGGGGAGGATACAAGCAAATCGAGTTGGATAAAGTCCATGTCCCATGTGGGGCTCTCCATCTTAATCCCTGTTTTACAAAGGGGGTAACTGAGGCACAGAGAAGTGAAATGACTTGCACAAGGGCACACTACAGACAAGTGGCAGAGCCAGAATTAGAACCTAAGCCCCTCTGATTCCCAGACCCATGCTCTATCCACTATGCACGCTACGTCTCACACACAGGGCTGTGTCTCACAAACCATGCTGCTTCTCGGGACTCACGGTCAAAGTAAGACCCTTTTGCAAGGACCCACTGAGAGCTCTCCATCCTCTGTGCCCACCCCAAACCAGACCCATCTGGCACTGAACTCGTAATGATAATTATAATAATAATAATTATGGTATTTGTTAAGTGCTTACTATGTGCCAGGCATTGTACTAACTGCTAATTGGGTAGGGACCGTCTCTATATGTTGCCAACTTGTACTTCCCAAGTGCTTAGTACAGTGCTCTGCACACAGTAAGCGCTCAATAAATACGATTGAATGAATGAACGAATGCTGCATTGGATACAAGCAAATCGGGTTGGACAAAGTCCCTGTCCCATGTGGGGCTTACAGTCTTGATTCCCATTTTCCAGATGAGGTAACTGAGGCACAGAGAAGTGAAGTAATTTGCCCAAGGTCACACAGCAGACAAGTGGCAGAGCAAGGATTAGAACCCATGACCAGGCCTGTGCTCTGTCCACTCCACCAGTAGTAACTGATCATGACTGTACTTCCCAAGCACTTAGCACAGTGCTCTGCACACAGTAAGTGCTCAATAAATACAATTGAATGAATGAGTGACTCTGGGTCACTGTCATTGGCCTGGTTCTGCCATTTGCATTCTTTCATTCATTCGTTCAATCGTATTTATTGAGCGCTTACTGTGTGCAGAGCCCTGTACTAAGCACTTGGGAAGTCCAAGTTGGCAACATATAGAGACGGTCCCTACCTGACAGTGGGCTCACAGTCTAGAAGATTCTTGCATTTCATTCCTCTGTTCGTGGCTTCGAAGAACCTACTGGGCAGGAATGACGACTTCTTCTTCTTCTGATACACCCACCCTGCTGTGCCCAGTGTTGTATTCACCCAGGACACACTGTCTAAATCTGAGTCTGCCACTTGTCTGCTGCATGACCTTGGACAAGTCACTTCAATTCTCTCTGCCTCTGTTATCTCATCTGTACAATAGGGATTGAGATTGTGAGCTCCACGTGGGACATGGATAGTGTCCAAAAAAAAAAAAAAACAAAGAGAAGCAGCATGGCTCAGTGGAAAGAGACCAGACTTTGGAGTCAGAGGTCATGGGTTCAAATCCCAGCTCTGCCAATTGTCAGCTGTGTGAATTTGGGCAAGTCACTTAACTTCTCTGGGCCTCTGTGAACTCATCTGTAAAATGGGGATTAAGACTGTGAGCCCACCGTGGGACAACCTGATCACCTTGTAACCTCCCCAGCGCTTAGAACAGTGCACATAGTAAGCGCCATTATTATTATTTTTATTATTATCTTGTACAGTGCTTGGCACTGTAGTAAAAGCTTAACGAATACTATCTTCCCCTAAAAAAAAGCAAACAAAAAACACCCAGTCAATAAATGACAGTGCTGATGCTAATGAGTTCCATGGCATTCCTCCTGCCCAGAAATACCTACTTAAATGACCTCCAAGTAAAAATAATAAAAATAATAGTAATAATGTGTGGCATTTGTTAACTTATTACTGTATTTCAAGTGCTGTTGCAGATTTGATATAAGTATAGTCCAGCAGGGAAGGTAGTTGTATATTTAATCCCCATTTAACAAATGAGGAAATTTAGGATCAGAAAAGTTAAGTGACTTGCCCAAAGTCACACAGCAGACAAGTGGCAGAGGCAGGATTAGAACCTGGGTCTCCTAAATCCCAGAACCATACTAGTTCCCCTAGGCCAGGCTGCTTTGTGTTAATTTCAAACTTCCCCAGACTTCCTCTGAACTAAGGACTTATTATTAATAATAATAATAATAATAATAATGATGGCATTTATTAGGTGCTTACTATGTGCAAAGCACTGATCTAAGCACTGGGGAGGTTACAAGGTGATGAGGTTGTCCCACGGGGGGCTCACAGTCTTCATCCCCATTTTACAGATGAGGTAACTGAGGACCAGAGAAGTGAAGTGACTTGCCCGAAGTCACACAGCTGACAACTGGCGGAGCTGGGATTTGAGCCCCTAACTTCGGACTCCAAAGCTCAGGCTCTTTCCACTGAGCCATGCTGCTTTTCTTGGCACATAGTGCCGAAGCACCGTGACTTAGTGGAAAGAGCCCAGGCTTGGGAGTCAGAGGACATGGGTTCTAATCCCGGCTCTGCCACTTGTCAGCTGTGTGATTTTGGGCAAGTCACTTCACTTCTCTGTGCTTCAGTTCCCTCATTTGTAAAATGGGGATGAAGACTGTGAGCCCCACGTGGGCAACCTGATTACCCTGTATCTACCCCAGTGCTTAGAACAGTGCTTGGCACATAGTAAGTGCTTAACAAGTACCATAATGATAATAATAATTATTATTATTATTAATTCTATAGACCAGAAGAAGCCCATTGTTTTAAAAGGGAACCACTGACTGAAATTGAAGAAGCTTCCAGAGAGGACAAATGAGCAGTGGGATACCATGCCTGTATCAACAATAACCCAAACTGGAATGATTTGTAACCATTTCAAGGACAGGCTACGGAAATACATTTCTACCACTGGTAGGCCTAGACCTCTCCCCTGATTCTTCCATAAGTAATATCCAGCCGGTTCCTCTTAATTGGCTTGTAAAATACAATCTTGTCTGCTCAAGTTGGAACACAGAACCTTGATCGAATTAAACTGGGTGTGACAGAAATCAGTAAACCTCATCAGTTCAAATCAGTCAGACCCAATAAACAGAGAGAACCTGGCTCAGGAAAACTAGGAAACTAATTAAAACTAATGACAGTCTTTTAACCCCTCCATGACTGGCACATCCATGTACTCCAAGGGCCTGTCTACTTGTTTTGTTGTCTTACTCTCCCCTTCTAGACTGTGAGCCCGTTGTTGGGAAGGGACTGTCTCTATCTGTTGCAGAATTGTACTTTCCAAGTGCTTAGTACAGTGCTCTGCACATAGTAAGTGCTCAATAAATACAATTGAATGAATGAAAGGGCAAGAATATATAGCCAAATGACAAAAACTAGAGACCACAGCTGAATCTATCACATTTCTTATTTGTTGCCAGTGAAGGAGTCTGAGTAAGGGGGAATGAAGGGGAGATTCCAGGAAGTGTTCTGTCAGCAACCATTCATTTATTCATTCATTCAGTCACCTGTATTTATTGAACACTTAAGGTGTGTACAGCACTGTACTAAGCACTTGAGAGAGTTCAATAGAACAATAAATGGACACATTCCCTTCCCACAAAGAGCTTACAATCTAGAGGGGGAGACAGACATTAATATAAATCAATAAATTAGAGTTATGGAGAAGCAGCATGGCTCAGTGGAAAGAGCCCAGGCTTGGGAGTCAGAGGTAATGGGTTGTAATCCCACCTCCACCACTTGTCAGTTGTGTGACTTTGGGCAAGTCACTTAACTTCTCTGGGCCTCAGTTACCGCATCTGTAAAATGGGGATTAAGACTGTGAGCCCCACATGGGACAACCTGATTACCTTGTATGTCCCCCAGCGCTTAGAACAGTGCTTTGCACATAGTAAGTGCTTAACAAATGCCATTATTATTATTATAAGCACAGTAGGGCTAGGAGAGGGGATGAATAAAAGGAGCAAGTCAGGGTGACGCAGAAGGGAGTGGGAGAAGAGGGAAGGGAGGCTTAGTCAGGGAAGGCCTCTGGGAGGAGACTTACCTTTAATGATGCTTTGAATGGGGGGAGAGTCATTGTCTGTCAGGTTTGAGGAGGGAGAGCATTCCAGGCCAGAAGGAGTGTGTGGGCCTGGAGTTGTTGGTGAAATAGACCAGATTGAGGTATGGTGAGATGGTTAGTATTAGAGGAGTGAAGTGTGTCAGCTGGGTTGTAGAAGGAGAGTACTGAGCTGAGGTAGGATAAATAGACCAGATTGAGGTACGGTGAGATGGTTAGTATTA
Source organism: Tachyglossus aculeatus (assembly GCF_015852505.1). Taxonomy (NCBI): domain Eukaryota; kingdom Metazoa; phylum Chordata; class Mammalia; order Monotremata; family Tachyglossidae; genus Tachyglossus; species Tachyglossus aculeatus. The sequence continues at coordinate 11,274,681 of NC_052070.1, forward strand.
GAGGAGTGAAGTGTGTCAGCTGGGTTGTAGAAGGAGAGTACTGAGCTGAGGTAGGAGGGGGGCAAGGCGACTGCTTTAAAGCCAATGGTGAGGAGATTTTGTTTGATGCAGAAGTGTAAGGGTAACCCTTGGGGAGCAGGGAAACATGTTTTTGTGGAAAAATGCTTTTGTAGAAAAGTGATCCAAGCAGCAGAGTTAAGTGTGGACTCGAATACGGAGAATCAGGAGGCTAGGAGGTCTGCAAGGAGGTTGATACAGTAATAAAGGTACGAGACAATAAATGATTGTATTAACGTAGTAGCAGTTTGGATGGAGAGGAAAGGGGGGGACCCAATTCCACCATTTGTCTGTTCTGTGATCTTGGGAAAGTCACTTCACTTCTCTGTGCCTCAGTTTCCTCATTAATAAAATGGGGACTACTAATAATTGTGGTATTTGTTAACCACTTACTTTGTACCAGGCACTGTACTAAGCACTGGGGTGGATACAAGCAAAAATAGGGTTCATTCATTCATTCAATCGTATTTATTGAACACTAACTGTGTGCAGAGTACTGTACTAAGCGCTTAGTACATAGGTTGGACATAGAGAAGCAGTGTGGCTCAGTGGGAAGAGCATGGGCTTTGGAGTCAGATGCCATGGGTTCATATCCCAGCTCCACCAATTGTCAGCTGTGTGACTTTGGGCAAGTCACTTAACTTCTCTGGGCCTCAGTTACCTCATCTGTAAAATGGGGATGAAGACTGTGAGCCCCCCATGGGACAATCCCGATCACCTTGTAAACGCCTCAGTGCTTAGAACAGTGCTTTGCACATAGTAAGCGTTTAAATGCCATTATTATTATTATTATAGTCCCTGTCCCACAAGGAGCTCAGTCTCAATCCTCATTTTACACATGAGGGAACTGAGGACCAGAGAAGTAAAGTGACTTGCCCAAGGTCACACAGCAGACAAGTGACAGAGCAGGGATTAGAACCCATGATCTTCAGACTCCCAGGCCTGTGTTCTATCCACCACCTGGCTCTGCCACTTATCAGCTGTGAAACTGGGAAAACCACTTAACTTCTCTGGGCCTTGATTCTCTCATGTGTAAAATGGGGATTGAGACTGTGAGCCCCAGGTGGGACAACCTGATTCCCTTGTATCTACCCCAGTGCTCAGATCAGTGCTTGGCACATAGTAAGTGCTTAATACATTCCATAATTATTTTTATTATTGCACCATGTGAGCCCCATTTGGAACATGGACTTTGTCCAACCTGATTAGCTTGAATCTATCTCATTCATTCATTCATTCTTTCAGTTGTACTTATTCAGTGTGAAAATCACTGTACTAAGCACTTGGGAGAGTACAATATAACAAACAGACACATTCTTGCCCACAATGAGCTCAAAGTCCCAGCGTTTAGTACAGTGCCTGACACATAGTAAGGGCTTAAAATACTATTAAGTAAAAAGGAAGGAAGTCCCAGGAGGATGCTTCCTTTCCCAGGCAGGAGATGTTTTTCTCTCCACCTGAATAAGTAACATGACTCTGTGTGTGGAAACTCTATCTCCCACAGGTGTGAGGGAGGTTGTGCATCATGGCGACCGAGGTTCCAGGTGGATGGAGTTTGAGTTCTATGGACTATCTTGGGGAAGAAAGAGGGAAAACAACTAAATACTTGCCTTTCAGGGGAGAAAGAAAGGATATAAATCCCCAAATTTCCCTGCAACGGAAAAGAAAGAAAGATTCTGGGGATGATAGTCATCGGATCGGGCATTCGTAAGACTGAAAAAGGTATAGAATCCAATCCCATCAACCAATAAATCATATTTATTAAGCACTTACTGTTTGCAGAGCACCGTACTAAGCACTTGGGAGAGTACAATGGACTTCTCTGCCCTCAAAGGGCTTACAGAAAGACACTGATATAAATAAATGGATAGGTACAGAAGTGCTGTGGGACTGAGGGAGAGGTGAACTAAGGGAGCAAATCATGGTGATGAAGAAGGGAGTGGGAGAAGAGAAAATTAGGGCTTAGACAGGGAGGCTTCTCGGAGGAGGTGGGCCTTCAGTAAAGCTTTGAGGGTGGGTAGAGTGATCGTCTGAAAAGTGAGGGTGTCCCAGACCAGAGGCAGGCCATGAGTAAGAGTACCCTCTGCCTATCTAGTAGGTGGGATTTCAGGTAAAATGTCCTAAAATTGTATATCTGTTCTGTTTACAAAGCTTCCTCATTGACTCATTTCCATTTTTTAACATATTGTTTCCTTTCTAAAACAAATTTACTCCTAAAAATGTTCATTAAGTAATAACGATAATAATAATAACACTATCTGTTAAGAGCTTACCATGTGCCAAGAATAATAATAATGAATAATGATGGCATTTTTAAGCACTTAGTGCCAGGTACTGTACTAAGCAATGAGGTGGATAATAATAATGATGGTATGTGTTAAGCACTAACTACGTGCCAAGCACTGAGCAAGAGAAGCAGCGTAGCGCAGTGGAAAGAGCTCGGGCTTTGGAGTCAGAAGTTCAAATCCCAGCTCCATCAATTGTCAGCTGTGTGACTTTGGGCAAGTCACTTCACTTCCCTGGGCCTCAGTTCCCTCATCTGTAAAATGGGGATTAAGACTGTGAGCCCCCATGGGACAACCTGATCACCTTGTAACCTCCCCAGCACTTAGTACAGTGCTTTGCACATAGTAAGTGTTTAATAAATGCCATCATTATTATTATTAGTATTATTATTATTAAGAACTGGGATAGATACAAGATAATGAGATTGTGTCACGTGGGGGGTCACAGTCAATCCCCATTTTACAGATGAAGTAACTGAGGCACAGAGAAGTTAAGCAGGGTACCCAAGGTCACACAGCAGACAAGTGTCAGAGCCAGGATTAGAACCCGCATCCTCTGACTCCGAAGCTGGGGCTCTTTCCACTAAGCCACACTGCTTCTTCAGCCACGTTGCTTTTCGCTGTGGTTACTAGCAAATCAGATTGGACACAGTTCCTGTACCATGTGGGGCTCACGGTCTCAATCCCCACTTTGTAGAGGAGGGAACTGAGGCCCAGAGAAGTGAAGTAATTTGTCCAAGGCCACACAGCAGACAAGTGGCAGTGCCAGGATGAGAACCCAAGTCCTTCTGACCCCCAGGTCTGTGCTCTATCCAGTAGGCCATGCTGCTTCTGGGGTAACTAGAGGATAATGAGATCAGACACAATCCCTATCCCACCTGAGGCTTACAATCTAGTAGGAGGGAGAGCAGGTATTTAATCCTCATTTTACAGATGAAGAAATGTGGGTAGAGAAAATCAGTAGATCATTCAATGGTATTTATTGAGAGTTTACTGTATGCCGCATATTGCACTAAGCATTTGAGAAAATACAGTACAACAGAGTTGGCAGATATGATCCCTGTACACAACAAGTTGTATCTCTGGAGGATTACCACAACTGCTGGCTCCAATGTGTTCATCTTGTATCTATCCCTTTGCTTAACAAGTAAGCAAGTACATTCATTCATTCAATCGTACTTATTGAGTGCTTACTGTGAGCAGAGTACTATATTAAGTGCTTGGGAGAGTACGATACAATGATAAACAGTCACATTCCCTGCCCACAATGAGCAGAAACTCCTCACCCTGGGCTTCAAGGCTGTCCATCACCTCGCCCCCTCCTACCTCACCTCCCTTCTCTCCTTCTCCAGCCCACCCCGCACCCTCCGCTCCTCCACCGCTGATCTCCTCACCGTACCTCGTTCTCGCCTGTCCCGCCATCGACCCCCGGCCCCCGTCATCCCCCGGGCCTGGAATGCCCTCCCTCTGCCCAGCCGCCAAGCTAGCTCTCTTCCTCCCTTCAAGGCCCTACTGAGAGCTCACCTCCTCCAGGAGGCCTTCCCAGACTGAGCCCCTTCCTTCCTCTCCCCCTCGTCCCCCTTTCCATCCCCCCCATCTTACCTCCTTCGCTTCCCCACAGCACCTGTATATATGTATGTATGTTTGTACATATTTGTTACTCTATTTATTTATTTATTTATTTTACTTGTACATATCTATTCTATTTATTTTATTTTGTTAGTATGTTTGGTTTTGTTCTCTGTCTCCCCTTTTTAGATTGTGAGCCCACTGTTGGGTAGGGACTGTCTCTATATGTTGCCAACTTGTACTTCCCAAGTGCTTAATACAGTGCTCTGCACACAGTAAGTGCTCAATAAATGCGATTGATGATGATGATGATGATAGAGAGTAGAGATGGGCATTAATATAAATAAATAAATATCAGGTATGTACATAAGTGCTGTGGGGTTGAGAGGCGGGAAGAGCAAAGGTAACAAGTCAGGGTGATGCAGAAGGGAGTGGGAGAAGAGGAAAGGGGGACTTAAGGAGGGTCTTTTAGAGGGATTAAATAAGCGCTTTGAAGGGGGAGACTAAGTTTTTGAAGCAGGGGGAAGTAATTGTCTGCTGGATTTGAGGAGGGAGGGCATTTCAGGCCAGAGGCAGGTTTTTAGGCTGTGAGCCCACTGTTGGGTAGGGACTGTCTCTGTATGTTGCCAATTTGTACTTCCCAAGCGCTTAAGTGCTCTGCACATAGTAAGTGCTCAATAAATGCGATTGATGATGATGGAAGAGAGATTGGTGGAGAGATAGACAACATAGAGGCACAATTAGAAGGTTAGTATAAGGGAGCAAAGTGTGCCTACAGGGTAGGAGTAGGAGAATAGCAAGTACTTAATAATGCAATAACAATAATCATATTTGCTATTGTGTACGATTATTTTAGATCCCCGCCCATCCCTCAATATCTCCAAAAGCCTTCTTTCTCGTGCCTTGCCTAGAAATGGGGTGAATTTTTATAACCCTATCCTTGGCAGTAATACAGCTCGGCCATATTCCCTGTGCTTTCCCCTCCTCCAGTGAGATTTATTTCGCTTCAGGTTATATAAAGAGGAAGAGCAGACCAGATGGATAAAACTTTCACTAGAAACAAGGCAGACAATTTGGCATAGTCAAGATGGATTGATGTAATTGGGCTGTTACACACCTAGAATTTATTAAACAAATCAGACCCTCTGGGAAACACAATTCTTTGCAATAAATTAACTCTCTCCAAATCTCCTTTGTTGGTGGCCTTTTAGTGTTACAAATTGAAATGACTTAAAATTTTGATATTAGGCCTGTTAAAACAACAAAAAAAAACTTTTCTAAGGTTGTTGCTTAACAACTGGGTGATTAGTATTATCACTGCCTTTGAATTTGATTTTAGTTCTTGTAAAGGTATGGAGAATTGGCAAGTTTGGAAACTGACTAGCTACCTTCTTAGCAACCTACGTTCAGAGCCACAGATTATTTTTCTCCCTAAGATCTTACTGTGAGATTCTTTTCTCAGGTGGCGGTCTGGGTAATTTTTAACATATGTCTCCAAATACTAATACAATAATAATAACAGTATTTCTTAATAACAATAATAATAATAATAATTGTGGTATTAAGTGCATACTGTATTCCAGGAACTGTACTAAAGTGTTGGGCTGGATACAAGTAAATCAGGTTGGACACAATCCCTGTCCCACATGGGGCTCATGGTATTAATCCCTATTTTACAGCTGGGAAGAGACGCAACATGGCTAGGTGGAAAGAGCCTGGGCTTGGGAGACAGAGGTCATCGTATTTATTGAGCGCTTACTGTGTGCAGAGCACTGTACTAAGCACTTGGGAAGTACAAGTTGGCAACATATAGAGACGGTGAGTTCTAGTCCCGGCTTCGCCGCTTGTCATCCGTATGACTTTGGGTAAGTCACTTAACTTCTCTGTTCCTCAGTCACCCCATCTGCAAAATGGGGATTAAGACCGTGTATCTCTCCCAGCGCTTAGAACAGTGGTACATAGTAAGTGCTTAACAAATACCATCATTATCGTTATTATTATTCTTCTTCTTTTTATTACTACAGATGAGGTAACTGAGGTTCAGAGAAGTTAAGTGACTTGCCCAAGGTCACACAGCAGACCAGTGGCAGACCTAGGATTAGAACCCAGGTTCATTCATTCACTCATTCATTCAATTGTATTTATTGAGTGCTTACTGTGCGCAGAGCACTGTACTAAGCGCTTGGGAAGTACAAGTTGGCAACATATAGAGACGGTCCCTACCCAATAGTGGGCTCACAGTCTAGAAGGGGGAGACAGAGAACAAAACATATTAACAAAATAAAATAAATACCTAGACCAATGCTCTATCCACTAAGCCATGTTGCTTCTCTGCTAAATTAAGAACTTACTAGTTGCCAGGCACTTAACTGTCAGGGTGGTGTTAATAGTAATAATAATAATGATAACACAAAAAAATATTTGTTAAGCACTCACTGTGAGCAGCATGGCTCAGAGGTAAAAACTTGGGCTTGGGAATCGGAGGTCATGGGTTCAAATCCTGACTGTCAATTGTCAGCTGTGTGACTGGGCAAGTCACAACTTCTCTGTGCTTCAGTTACCTCATCTGTAAAATGGGGATTAAGACTGTGAGCCCCCCGTGGGACAACCTGATCACCTTGTAACCTCCCCAGTGCTTAGAACAGTCCTTTGCACATAGTATGTGCTTAATAAATGTCATCATCATCATCATTATTATTATTAAGTCCTGGACTCTAGACTGTTAGCTCACTGTCTGTAGGGAATATGTGACTTATAGTGTTATTTTGTACTCTCCCAAGCACTTAGTATAGTGTTCTGCATACCATAAACACTCAGTAAATACAACTGATTGATTGATTAATCGGAGTACTCATTCATTCATTCAATCGTATTCATTGAGTGCTCATTCACTCATTCATTCATTCGTATTTATTAAGAGCTTACTGTGTGTAGAACACTGTACTAAGCCCTTGGAAAGTACAATTCGGCAACAAGTCGAGACGATCCCTACGCAAAAATGGGCTCACCTTTCAGTCATTCATTCATTCAATTGTATTTATTGAGTGCTTATTGTGTGCAGAGCACTGTACTAAGCACTTGGGAAGTACAAATCAGCAACATACACAGACGGTCCCTACCCAACAACGGGCTCACAGTGTAGAAGTGGGGAGACAGACTAGCTATAATTCTATTTATTAATAATAATAATAATGGCATTTATTAACTGCTTACTATATGCAAAGCACTGTTCTAAGCGCTGGGGAGGTTACAAGGTGATCAGGTTGTCCCACGGGGGGCTCACAGTCTTAATCCCCATTTTACAGATGAGGTAACTGAGGCACAGAGAAGTGAAGTGACTTGCCCAAAGTCACACAGCTGACAATTGGCAGAGCTGGGATTTGAACCCATGACCTCTGACTCCAAAGCCTGTGCTTTTTCCACTGAGCCATGCTGCTTCTTTATTCTGATGATATTGACACCTAGCTACTTGTTTTGGGGTTTTTTTTTTTGTCTGTCACAGTGCAGAGCACTGTATTATGTTCTTGGGAAAGTACAGTACAGCAACGAAGAGCGACAACCCCTGCCCACAACGAGCTCGCAGTCTAGAGGTGGAGATACAGACATCAATGCCGATGAACAGGCATCGATATAAGTAAAATGACAGATATCAATCTGCGCATCAGGCAGAAACTCCTCACCCTGGGCTTCAAGGCTGTCCATCACCTCGCCCCCTCCTACCTCACCTCCCTTCTCTCCTTCTACAGCCCAGTCCGCACCCTCCGCTCCTCCACTGCTGATCTCCTCACCGTACCTCGCTCTCGCCTGTCCCGCCATCGACCCCCGGCCCACATCATCCCCCGGGCCTGGAATGGCCTCCCTCTGCCCATCCGCCCAGCTGGCTCTCTTCCTCCCTTCAAGGCCCTGCTGAGAGCTCACCTCCTACAGGAGGCCTTCCCAGACTGAGCCCCTTCCTTCCTCTCCCCCTCGTCCCCCTCTCCATCCCCCCATCTTACCTCCCTCCCTCCCCCACAGCACCTGTATATATGTATATATGTTTGTACATATTTTTTGACTCTATTTATTTATTTATTTATTTATTTGTACATATCTATTCTATTTATTTTATTTTGTTAGTATGTTTGGTCTCTGTCTCCCCCTTTTAGACTGTGAGCCCACTGTTGGGTAGGGACTGTCTCTATATGTTGCCAATTTGTACTTCCCAAGTGCTTAGTACAGTGCTCTGCACATAGTAAGCGCTCAATAAATACGATTGATGATGATGATGATGATATACATTAGTGCTGTGGGGCGGGAGATGGGGAAGAGCAAAGGGAGTGAGTCAGGGTGATGCAGAAGGGAGTGGGAGATGAGAAAAAGTGGGGCTTAGTCTGGGATGGCCTCTTGGAGGAGATGGGCCTTTACTGAGGCTTTGAAGTGGGTGGGGGAGTAATTGGTGGATTTATGGAGTAATAAAGATAATAGTGATAATTGTGGTATTGTTAAGCACTATGTGCCAAGCACAGTACTAAACACTGGAATACATATATTATAATGTGATCAGACACAGTCCCTGTCCCACGTAGAGTTCACAGTCTAAATAAGAGGAAGAACCGGTATTGAATTCCCATTTTACAGATGAGAAATCTGAGGCATAGAGAAATTAAGTGACTCGCCCAAAGTCCCACGGCAGGAGTCAGGATTGGAACCCAGCCTCTCTGACTCCCAAGCCACACACTTTCCACTAGGCCTGGTGCTAATATGAAGGGGAAAGGATAGGATAAAAAGTGACTCGGAAGTAACACGGAAATGGAAATTGACTTTTTTTCCCTCCTAGTTAGGGTTTCAGAATTCCCTGGGGATCACTGGGCTAGAGAAGGAACAAAAAAATAGTTGGGAAAATATGGTTGGATTATCTGGGTGGGGATTCTTGCATTGTGGGTGGGATGAAGAGTGTTCTAAAATTAGAGGAAATGGACTTCCTGTTGTGACCGGGGTTTGTTTCCATAAAACTTTTGTTGGAGCAGTCAATTGAAGGGTATTATTTTTGAAGAGTTTGAATGTGGTAGGAAATTTAAAGGAGCTGGAGACAGAGTAGGAGGTGTGCCCTGCTGAACAAGAATGGAAATGACTCGTTGACATTAAGATGGTGGGGAAAAGCTCAAAGGATTCCAGAAGGAATCTGGCTGCAAACCCACCAGGATGGTAGTTGGTACCTTCTGCTGCTCAATCAATGAAATATCATCAGAATTTATTATTAATAAAGAATGATATTTTGGTAGTTACGTGACCCCTGATCCCTTCAAAGCCCTACTGAGAGCTCACCTCCTCCAAGAGGCCTTCCCAGACTGAGCCCCCATTTTCCTCTCCTCCTCCCCATCCCCCCCACCCTACCTCCTTCCCCTCCCCACATCACCTGCATATGTTTGTACAAATTTATTACTCTGTTTATTTTACTTGTATATATTTACTATTCTATTTATTTTGTTAATGATGTGCATCTAGCTTTATTTCTATTTGTTCTGATGACTTGACACCTGTCCACAGGTTTTGTTTTGTTGTCTGTCTTCCCCTTCTAGACTGTGAGCCCATTGCTGGGTAGGGATCATCTCTATATGTTGCCAACTTGTACTTCCCAAGCGCTTAGAACAGTGCTCTGCACACAGTAAGTACTCAATAAAAACGATTGAATGAATGAATAAATGGTATTTGTTGTTGCTGTTGTTCGATACTATTTATTAAGAGCTATGTGCCAGGAACTGTACTAAGCACTGAGGTAGGTACAAGATAAGTGAGTTGGACACAATCCCTGTCCCTCTTGGGGATCACAGTTTTAATCCCCATTTTACAGGTGAGGTAACTGAGGCCCGGAGAAGTTATGTGACTTGTCTAAGGTCACAAGAAGACAAGGAGCAGAGCTGGGATTTGAAGCACTGGGGTAGATACAAGACAACCAGGTTGGACACAGTCCCTGTCCCACATGGTACTAAAGTCCTGGGAGGAGGGAGGACAAGTATTTACGCCCAGAAACTGAGGCACAGAGAAGTTAAGTGACTTGTCCCAGTCACCCAGCAGGCAAGTGACAGAGGTAGGATTAGAACTCAGGTCCTCTGACTTCCAGTTCTGCGCCCTTTCCACTAGGGCAGGCTGCTGCACAATGAGGATTACTAATTAGAACAGCGTTGCTTAGTGGAAAGAGCACTGGCTTGTGAGTCAGAACACCTGGGTTCTAATCCTGGCTTCCTTTCATAACCACTGTGTGACCTCAGCCAAATCACAATTTATTTGTGCCTCAGTTCCCTCATTTGCAAAATGATTATTTTGCATCAAACCCAGTGCTTAGTACAGTGCCTGGCACATAGTAAGAGCTTAACAAATGCTATTATTATTATTTCATATTGATGATGATATTGTGTCCTAGAGACTCTAGCTTGATTCTCCCCTCCTCAGTTTTAGTTATTTATTTATCTTTTATTTATTTATTATTTATTTATGTAGCTATTAATTTATTTACATTAATGTCCATCTCCCCCTCTAGACTGTGAGCTCATTGTGGACAGGAATGTGTCTGTTGTTATAGTGTACTCTCCCAAGCTCTTAGTACAGTGCTTTGCACACAGTAAGTGCCCAGTAAGTACAATTGAATGAATGAAAGATATTTCTGAAAAATGATCCAAGTTAACGGAGAATTCAGTGAATTACAGATTGCCAAGTTTTTGAAAGAGTTCAAATGTAATGTTGTATATTAGCATCACAATGACATCTCTTGACAATAAATCCTTCTGTTATCTCTGAGTTGTGCTAAAAGATTAAGGAGAGAGCTGGCCCTGAGAAACTTGGGGAAGGGGTTGAAAAGGATCCAGAGAAATATTTAGCCTTGAGGAAATAAGGAGAGGTCAATAGAGTCAGCCTTGTCTCTCCCCTTTCCCTGATTTCTCCATCCAACCCTCCATTAACCTCTTCACGGGGGCTCCCACCCTCACTGACTGTCGTATTTCTTGAGCACTTACTACATACTAAGCATTGTAATAAGCACCGCGTTAGACACAAGGTAATCAGGTCAGCACAGTCCCTGTTCCACATGGAGATAATAACTTAAAGAATGGGGGAGAAGAGGTATTGAATCCCCATTTTACAGATGAGGAAACTGAGGCATGGAGAAGTTAAGTGACTTGCCCAAGGTCACATCACAAAACACGGCAGACAAGTGGGAAAGGGAATTAGATCCCAGTTCTTAGGTCCATGCTGTTTCTACTAGGCATGTTGTTTCCTCTGGGCTCTCATTAGGTCTGTTTCCATCACAAATCCTTCTCTTTCCTCATCACTATAGAGAAGCAGTTTGGAAATAATGCGGGCCTAGGAGCCAGAGGACCTGGATTATAATCCCTGGCTCTTCCAATTGTCTGCTGTGTGATTTTGGGTAAGTCACTTCACTTTTCTGTGCCTCATTTTACTCATCTGTAAAATGGGGATTCAATATCTGTTCTCCCTCTTATTCAGACCGAGGCCCACGTGGGACCTGATTATCTTGTATCTACCCCATGGCTCAGCACAGTAATTGGCACATAGTATGCCCTTAACAAATGTCAATTATTAATAATAGTAATAATGATGGTATTTGTTAAATCCTTACTATGTGCAAAGCACTGTTCTAAGTGCTGGGGTAAATACAAGGTAATCAGGTTGTCCCACATGGGGCTCACAGTCTTAATCCCCATTTTACAAATGAGGTAAATGAGGCCCAGAGAATTGAAGTGACTTGCCCAAAGTCACACAGCTGATAAATGGCAGAGCTGGGATTAGAACCCATGACCATTACTACCCTCCCACTCCGGCAGGATTGCATCAGCAAAATATTGCTAGCTTTCTTTTTTTGCTTGCCTAATTAATAATGATAATAACAATAATGACAGTAGTACTTGTTAAGTGCTGATTATGTGTCAAGCACCGTTCTAAATGCTGACGAAGATACAAGATAATCAGGTTGAGGAAACAGAGGCACCGAGAAGTTGAGTGACCTGGCCAAGGTCACACAGCAGACATGAGAAGGAACTGGGATTACATTGTACTGCTCCTTTGAGCTCCCATCCCAAAGTATAACAGAGCAAGTCATTCATTCATTCATTCATTCATTCAGTCGTGTTTATTGAGCACTTACTGTGTGCAGAACACTGTACTAAGTGCTTGGGAAGTACAAGTCACAAGAGGGGCAGCATGGCCTGGTGTAATGAGTGCAGGTGTGAATATCAGAAGATCTGGGTTCTAATCCCAGTTCTACCACTTGTCTGCTGGGTGACTTTGGGCAAGCCACTGAACTTCTCCATGCCTCAATTTCCCCATCTACAAAATGATGATTGAACCCTTGGTCTCCCACCTAGTTAGACTGTGGGACAGGAATTTTGTCAATCTGATCAACCAATCAATCAATTAATTGTATTTATTGAGTACTTACTGTGTGCAGAACACTGTACTAAGTGCTTGGGAGAGGACAATATAACAGAATATAACAGATATATAACAGAATATAACAATGTGACAGAATTGATAGACTCATTCCCTACCCACAATGCTAATTTGTACTCCCCAAGCACTCAGTGCAGTGCTCTGCACACAGTAAGTGCTCAATAAATATGATTGAATGAATGAATGAATGAATGAGCTCACCATCTATCGGGGGAGATGGACATTAATATGAATGAATAAATAACAGACGTACATAAGTGTTGTGGGGCTGGGGGTTGGTGAATAAAAGGAGCAAATCTGGATGACGCAGAAGGGAATGGGAAAAGAGGAAATGAGGGTTTATCAGGGAAGGCCTCTTGGAGGAGATGTCTTCAATAATGCTTTGAAGGTAGAGGGTAAGTGTCTGTCAGATATGAAAAAGGAGGGCGTTCCAGGTCACAGGCAAGACGTGGGCGATAGATTGGCAGCGAGATAGATGAGATTGAGGCCCAGTGAGTAGGTTGGCATTAGAGGAGCGAAGTTTGTGGGCTGGCAAGATGAGGTAGGAGGGAGCAGAGGGATTGAGTTGATATTAAGAAGTTCCTGTTTAATGCGGAGGCGGCTGGGCAACCACTGGAGGTCCTTGAGGAGCTGGGAAACATAAACTGAATGCTTTTGCTGAAAAATGATCTGGGGAGCAGAGTGAAGTGTGGACTGGAGCGGGGAGAGACAGGCGGCTGGGAAGTCAGAAAGGAGGCTGATACTGTAATCCAGGCAAGATAGGATAATTGGTTGGATTAACATAGTGGCAGTCGGGTTGGAGGGGAAAGGGCAGATCTTAGCGTAGGTTGAACCAAGAGGATTTAGTAGTGGAGTGAATGTGTGAGTTGAATGAGAGAAGAGTCAAGGATAGTGCCAAGGTTATGGACTTGAGAGACAGGAAAGATAGTAGTGCTGCCTACAGTGATGGGAAAATCATGGGGAGGTTGGGGTTTGGGTGGGAAGATAAAAAGTTCCGTTTTGGACATGTTAAGTTGGAGGTGTCAGCTGGACATACAGGTAGAGATGTCCTGTAAGCAGGAGGAAATCCAAAGCAGCGCAAAGGGAGAGACAAAAGGATGGAGTTGTAGATTTGGGAATCAGCCGCATAGAAGTTGTAGTTGAAGCCAAGGGAGCAAATGAGTTCTCCAAGGGAGTGGATGGAGAAGGGGACCTGGAACTGAGACTGGAGAGACTCCCACAGTTCGAGGATTGGGGACAGAGGAGGAGCCCGTGAAACAGACTCAGAATGAGCTGCTAGAGAGGCAGGAGGAGAACCACCGCTACCTTTCCATCCAAACTGCTACCACAGTAATGCAAACATTTATCTTGTCCTGCCTTCATTATTGTATCAGCCTCCTTGCTGACCTCCCTGCCTCCTGTCTCTCCCTACTCCAGTCCATGCTCCGTTCTTCTGACCAAATGTTTTTCCTTCAAAAATATCCAGACCATGCTTCTCCACTCCTCAAGAAGCTCCAGTGGTTGCCCATCCACCTCCACATCAAGCAAAAACTCCTCATCATTGGCTTTAAAGCACTTAACCACCTTGCCTCTACTACCTCACCTCACTATTCTCCTGCTACAACCTAGCCCACACACTTTGTTCACCTGGTGCTCACTTTCTCACTGTACCTCCATCTTTCCTATGTTGCCACAGACCTCTCATCCACATCCTACCTCTATCCAGGAATGCCCTCCCTCCTCATATCAGACAGATAATAATAATCATGATAGTATTTGTTAAGCACTTACTATGAGCCAAGCTCTCCCCCATTTCAAAGCCTTTTTGAAGGACCATCTCCTCCAGAAAGCCTTCCCTGACTGAGTCCTCCTCTCCTCTTCTCCCACTCCCGTCTGTGCCATTCCCATACTTACTCCTTAATTCATGCTCCCTCCCTTCCTCACAGCACATGTGTATATATCTGTAACTTACTATTTATCTATCTATTTATTTATATGTCTCCCCCTCTAGACTGTGAGCTCATTATGGGCAGGGAATGTGTCTGATGTTATATTGTACTCTCCCAACCGCTTAGTACAGTGCTTTGTACACAGTAAGAGCTCAAACCATAGAATAAATAAATAGATAAACCAGGAGAGGACAGTGTCATTGAAGCCTAGTTTGGGCAATATTTCCCAGAATGTCTTGTATCTAGCCCAGTGATTAATTAATCAACTAATTAATTCAATCATATTTATTGATTAGTACAATGCTTACCAGTGCTCAGTAAGTGTTCAACAAATACCACTATTATTATTATTATTGTTTTTACTATTAGTAGTATTATTACTGTTTTTATTACTATTATTAATGATAAATATTCTTGGATGCCAAGTGCTTGCACTAAATGGGGAATATTTAAGTGCTTAGTGCTTCACAAACACCATTATTATTATTATTAGTAGTAGTATTCATTCATTCATTCAGTTGTATTTATTAAGCACTTACTGTGTGCATGCAGAGCACTGTACTAAGTGCTTGGAAAGTACAGTTCAGCTACAGAGGCAATCCCTGCCCACAGTGATGTGGTGGTGGTGGTGGTAGTAGTAGTAGTAGTGGTGGTAGTAGTAGTAGTAGTAGTAGTAGTAGTAGTAGTTGTTGTTGTTGTTGTTGTTATATTTGGATCTAAGTGCTCACCCTAAATGGGGAATATTCCAAATGGTCTGCCTTGAAAAACTGAGGAATACTGGTGGTGTTATTGGGAGAGCAGAAACATTTTCACCAGCCCATTGCTAGAACAAGAGTTCAGTTCTCCCCTCACTGTTGGTGATCACTGGTTCCCCAGGCACAAAGGGAGAGAAGAGCCAATTGATTGTCTTTACCCTTCCTCTCTGAAGCCAATCCATTAATCCACCCCTTTACCTGGCTAACAATGTCCTAGATCCTGCTTGCTTATACGCTGAAATGATGTATTTTAGGTTATTTTGGGACCAAAGTAGAAAAGATCTAAACACTCGCACTGAGCTCATCGTGGGCACGGAATGTGTCCGTTATATCGTTGGGTTGCACAGTAAGCACTCAGTAAATACAGTGGAGTAACTGACTTTTGCAAGTGCTTAATACAGTGCCGTGCACACAGTATGCACTCAATACACATAAAGGATTGATTGATTGACTGATTGCACAAGACGCCCCCGTAGATTAATGGCAAATTGTTCTCTCCATTCTCGATCTACTCTTGTCTTGTATTATTGCTGTTGTCTCGTCTCTGACCCATAGCGGCACCATGGACACAACTCTCCCAGAACGCCCCACCTCCATCTGCAATTGTTCTGGTAGTGGATCCACAGAGTTTTCTTGGTAAAAATATGGAAGCGGTTTACCATTGCCTCCTTCTGCACAGTAAATTTGAGTCTCTGCCCTTGACTCTCTCCCGTGCCGCTGCTGCCCAGCACAGGTGAGTTTTGACTTGTAACAGATTGCCTTCCTCTCGATAGCCACTGCCCAAGCTAGGAATGGAATGGGTAGGCCTCTGCTTGTCTCTCCTTCCCATAGTCGAGCCTGATAAAGTACCAGAAATGCTCCAGATGTGACCCTGAGAGGTGGTTCTACTCTTACAAGGGAGAAAATTGGCCTCAAATCACGTCAGTTGGCTTTACTGTTCCAAAAACATCCACTCTCAATTCCCACTTTCCTCCAGGCAGATCCCACTAAAGATGCCTATTTAATGAAAGAAAATGCAGTTACACAGCCAGGAGAATTTACATTCCAACAGCTGAACTTTTCTAAACAACGGAATAATGATGAGGGAGCCTATGATGAGGGAGAAGGAGTGTGGCTCAGTGGAAAAGAGCACAGGCTTTGGAGTCAGAGGTCATGGGTTCAAATCCCGGCTCTGCCAATTGTCAGCTGTGTGACTTTGGGCAAGTCACTTAACTTCTCTGGGCCTCAGTTACCTCATCTGTAAAATGGGGATGAAGACTGTGAGCCCCCTGTGGGACAACCTGATCACCTTGTAGCCTCCCCAGCGCTTAGAACAGTGCTTTGCACATAGTAATCACTTAATAAATGCCATCATTATTATTATTATTATTTGGAAGATGGGACCATGAGATGTGAAGTGAGGAACGAGCAAACAATTTGAGCTCCGAGATGTCAATCATTCAATCATTCAAGTTTATTGAGCGCTTACTATGTGCAGGACACCATACTAAGCTCCTTGAGAGAATACAAAACAACAGTATAACAGACACATTGCTAGCCCACAGTGAGCTTACAGTCTAGAAGGGGAGACAGACATTAATATAAAAAAATTGTGGCTATGTACATAAACTCTGTGGGGCTGAGTGATGCAGACGGGAATGTGGAAAGAGGAAATGAGGGCTTAGTTAGGAAAGGCCTCTTGGAGGAGATCCATTCATTCAATCGTATTTATTGAGCACTTACTGTGTGCAGAGCACTGTACTAAGCGCTTGGGAAGTACAAGTTGGCAACATATAGAGACGGTCCCTACCCAGCAGCAGGCTCATGTGCCTTCAGTAAGGCTTTGAAGTGGGGGAGAGTAATTGTCCATTGGATATGAAAAGGGAGGGAATTCCAGGCCAGAGGCAGGATGCGGGCAAGAGGTTGGCGGAGAGATGGACGAGATCGTGGTACAGTGAGTAGTTTGGCATTTGATAATGTAGATAATGAATTATTCATTGCTCAAGGTAGAGAGGGAATTAGTGTAACTCACCCCACTGTATTCAATTGTCATTAGAGAATGATTAGTTGGGAAATTGCTACTAAGTAGCCTCTTCAGTTATACAAACTAGATTATTAAAATGTGATTAATTTATGTCAGCAATAATCTCATTCCATCCAACTCTGTGGGAATTTTGCCATTGAGAAATATAGAATGAAGGGGACTACAGTCTCACTATCAAATAGTAAGTAATTCTTTAACTCCTCATTTCTATTAATGCACATTAATGTATCAGGGATGTGGTACAGGCAGGCGATGACATTCATTTATTCACTCATTCAGTCATATTTATTGAGCACTTACCGTGTGCAGAGCACTGTACTAAGCGCTTGGGAAGTATAAATCGGCAACATACAGAGACAGTCCCTACCCAACAAAGGGCTCACACACAAATGCCTAATGGATTTGCCCACCCCACAGCACTATAAATGTAGAAAACACTTTTATAAAACTCTCAAAGTGTAACAAAGATTAAAGTGAACTGTCGTGAAGCAGCATGGACTAGTGGTAAGAGCTTGGACCGAAGAGTCAGAGGACCTGGCTTCTAATTCCAGCTCTGCCACTTTCCTGCTCAGAGAACCGGGGCAAGTCACTTAACTTTTCTATGCCCTGCTTTCCTCATCAGTAAAATAAGACTTTAATGCCTGTTTTCCCTCCCCTAAAACTGGGAGTCCCATGTGGGACAGGGACTGTGTCTGACCTGATTATCTTGCAACTACTCCAGCACTTGGTATAGTGTTTGGGGCATAGAAAATACTAGTGAAATATTATTATTATTATTATGAATACTACTACTACACTAATAAAATTGTGATAATAATTGTGCTGGGGGTGATACAGAGAGGCGCTTACTATGTACCTACTATATACTATACCAAGTGCTTGGGTGGATGCCAAAATGGGGCTCCCATTCCAATTTCCATGAAGAGGAACATAGGCTTGTTGGATAGTGACTACTAGGATCAAATTATTATTATTATTATTATTAATAATAATAATAATTTTGGTATTTGTTAAGTGCTTAACTATGTGCCAGGCATTGTACTAAGTGCTGGGATGGATACAAGTAGATCAGGTTGGACACAGTCCCTGTCCCACGTGGGGCTCATAATCTCAATCCCCATTTTACAGATGAGGTAACTGAGGCTCAGAAAAGTGAAGTGACTTACCCAAGGTCACACAGCAGACAAGTGGCGGAGCAGGGATTAGAGCCTAAGACCTTCTGACACCCAGACCCGTGCTCAATTCACTAAGTGATGCCCACCACCTAGGAATCATTTTACTGTGGTATTGGTTAAGCACTTACTATGTGCCAAGCACTATACTAAGCACTGGGGTAGACACAGTCCCTGTTTTTGATTCACAGTGTGAAAGAGAGGGAAGATGATTATTTACTCCTCATTTTACAGATGAGGACACCAAGGCACAAAGATCAGCGACTCGCCTAAGGTCACATGGTAGACAAATGGTATAGCTGGGATTAAAACTCAGGTCCTCTGAATTCCCAACCTGGGCTCTTTCCATTAAACCCTGTTGCTTCTCTGATATTCAAGATTGTACACAGCTGAGATGTTGCTCACTCTGTAGAAAACCCTAGGGAGCTTGAAGGGTACTCATTCAATCGCATTTAGTGAGCGCTTACTGTGTGCAGAGCACTGTACTAAGTGCTTGGGAAGTTCAAGTTCCCCCTTTTAGACTGTGAGCCCACTGTTGGGTAGGGACTGTATATGTTGCTAATTTGTACTTCCCAAGCGCTTAGTACAGTGCTCTGCACATAGTAAGTGCTCAATAAATACGATTGATGATGATACAAGTCGGCAACATATAGAGATGGTCCCTATGTGCAAGGCTCCTCAGTGGCAGGACTGAAAATCAGAGGCTTCTTTTACCACTGATGAATGCATGTTCAATCAATCAATATGATTGATTGAGTGCTTACCATGTGCAGAGCACTGTATTAAGCACTTGGGGGAGTAGAATCAATAACAGAATTGGTCGACACATTCCCTGTCATCATCATCGTCATCGTGGTATTGGTTAAAAGCATACTATGTGCTAGGCACTGTATTAAGCGCTGGGGATGATACAAGTAAATTGGGTTGGACACAGTCCCTGTACCACTTGGGCTTCACAGTCTTAATTCCCAGCAGCGTGGCTCAGTGGAAAGAGCCCGGGCTTTGGAGTCAGAGGTCATGGGTTCGAATCCCGGCTCCACCAATTGTCAGCTGTGTGACTTTGGGCAAGTCACTTAACTTCTCTGTGCCTCAGTTACCTCATCTGTAAAATGGGGATTAAGACTGTGAGCCGCACGTGGGACAACCTGATCACCTTGTAACCTCCCTAGCGCTTAGAACAGTGCTTTGCACATAGTAAGCGCTTAATAAATGCCATCATCATCATCGTCATCATTTTACAGATAAGGTAACTGAGGGGCAGAGATTGAAGTGACTTGCCCTAGGTCACACAGCAGACAAGTGGCAGAGCCAGGATGAGAACTCAGATTCTTCTGATTCCCAGGCCTGGGCTCTATCCACTAGGCCACACTGCTTCTCTGCTTCTCTTCTCAGTCCTGCCGTGGCATAGATCTGCAAATAGGGGCACTAAGATTTCAGGGTTTGGACTCCCTTCTCTGTCCACAACAAATTTGATCATCTAGAGGGCAAGGAGCTCCCTATGTGAGGCTCACAGTCTCGATCCCCACTTTACAGCTGAGGTAACCGAGGCCCAGAGATGTGGAGTGACTTGCCCAAGGTCATACAGCAGACAAGTGGCGGAGCCAGTATTAGACCCCGGCTCCTTCTAACTTCCAGGACCATGCTCTATCCACTATGCCATGTTACTTCTCAAAGCCCCACATGGGACAGGGACTGTGTCCATCCCGATTTATTTGTATCCACCCCAGCACTTAGTACAGGGCCTGGCACATAGTGCTTAACAAATATCATTATTATTATTACTATAAAATAAATCTCCACGATATGGAGAGAAAGTGGGAAAGGTAGGAGGCTTTCGTGACATATTCAATAAAACCAGACTCTCAGATCTCTAAATGTGCCCCTCATTCAGCTATGGCATAAGTGGTTACGGTTTATTTAATGAGAATAAAGAGTGTTCCTTGCTTGATAAAATACAAAAGTCCAAGCCCGTGGATTGTGGCTCTAAGTGTGTTTAGGAGTTATTTATGGGAGTGTCAAGGACATACCTTATGAATGCACAAAAGGAGAACTGGTGGTATTGACTAATGTAGGGCCAATGTCTAATGGTGGATAATTTTATGCAACTAAACTTGTTGAAACCCATAAAAATTTTCACAGATTTAGTGCCATTCAGAAATGTTTGTTCCATACCTGCTCTATGCAGAACACCATACTAGGCATCTGGGACAACACGTAAAAGTTAAAGACACATTCCTTGGCCTTGAGTTACGATCTAATGAGAGAAGAGGGTGACATAAATTTGAAAATAGTATAAAACTCCTGATTAAGATGATAATGATGATGACGATGGCATTTGTTAAGCACGTACTATGTGCAAAGCACTGTTCTAAGCACTGGGGGGATATAAGGTGATCAGATTGTCCCACATGGGGCTCCCAGTCTTAATTCTCATTTTACAGATTCATTCATTCAATCGTATTTATTGAGTACTTACTGTGTGCAGAGCACTGTACTAAGCGCTTGGGAAGTTGGCAACATATAGAGACTGTCCCTACCCAACAGTGGGCTTACAGTCTAGAAGGGAGAGACAGAGAACAAAACAAGACATATTAACAAAATGAAATAAATAGAATAAATATGTACAAATAAAATAAATATAGTAATAAATACATACAAACATATATACATGTAAACAGGTGCTGTGGGGAGGGGAAGGAGGTAAGGCAGGGGGGATGGGGAGGGGGAGGAGGGGGAGAAGAAGGAGGGGGCTCAGCCTGGGAAGAACTCCTGGAGGAGGTGAGCTCTCAGTAGGGCTTTGAAATGAGGTATCCGAGGCTCAGAGAAGTTAAGTGACTTGCCCAAAGTCACACAGCTGACAAGTGGCAGACATAATCACAGACTAAAACTGGAGTGGGAAGCAGGGTTCTTTTGAATTAGAAAAGTAAACGTAACCTCTTATCTGCGGGATAGGGACTGTATCCAGCCTGATTAGCTTGCATCTATCTCAGCGCTTAGTACAGTCCTTGGCATGGAGTAAGCACCTAAGAAAATCATTTTAAAAACATGAGTATCTTGAACACTCGTTGTATGCAGAGGGATGAACCTAAAGGCTTGGGAGAGTACAATATAACAGGAATGAGAAGCAGCATGGCTTAGTGGATAGAGCACGGGCCTGGGAGTTGGAATGTCATGGGTTCTAATCCCAGCTCTGCCACTTCTCTGCTGTGGGACCTTGGGCAAGTCCTTTCACTTGTCAGTGCCTCAGTCACCTCATCTGTAAAATGGGGGTTGAGACTGTGAGCCCAACGTGGGACAGGGACTGTGTCCCAATTTCCCAAAATGTCCCAATTTGCTTATATCCACCCCAGTATTTAGTACAGTGCTTGGCACACAGTAAGTGCTTCACAAGTACCACAAATATTACTAGTATTATTAACTGCTAGACATGTTCCCTGTCCACCATGAGCTTACAGTCTAGAGTCTCCCTCACTAATACAAATAAATGGATTAAATTCTGAATATCTATTCGAGTGCTATAGGGCTGAGGGAGGTGTGAATAAAAGGTGCAAATCCTAGTACAACGGCAAAATAGGAGGGAATGAGAGAAGAGGAAATGAGGGCTTCGTCAGGGAAGACCTCTTGGGGGAGATTTGTTTTCAGTAAGGCTTTGAAGGTGGGAGAGTGATCGCCTAATGGGTATCACCAGGCAGGACATTCTAAGCCAGAGGTGGGATGGGGGTGAGGGGTTGGTGGTGAGGAAAAAGAGATGGAAATACAGTGAGTAGGTTGGCATCAAAGGAAAGAGGTATGTGGGCTGGGTTGCCACGGAAGCAGCGTGGCTCAGTGGAAAGAGCACAGGCTTTGGAGTCAGAGGTCATGGGTTCAAATCCTGCCTCTGCCAATTGTCAGCTCTGTGACTTTGGGCCAGTCACTTCTCTGTGCCTCAGTTACCTCATCTGTAAAATGGGGATTAAGACTGTGAGCCCCCTGTGGGACAACCTGATCACCTTGTAACCTCCCCAGTGCTTGGAACAGTGCTTTGCACATAGTAAGCACTTAATAAATGTCATTATTATTATTATTATTATTATAGTAGGAAATTAGGGAGGTAAGGTAGGAGGAAGCAAGGTAATTCAATGCTTTAAAACTGATGGTAAGAAGTTTCTATTTAATGCTGAGGTGGATAAGCAACCACTTGAGGTTCTTGAGGAGTGGGGAAACATTGATTGAATGGTTATGTAGAAAAGTGATTCGGGCAACAGAGTGAAGCAAGGACTGAAGCCGGGGGAGATAGGAGGTAAGAAGGTCAGCAGGGAAGCTGATGCAGTAATCAAGGCAAGACAGGTTCATCATCATCATCAATCGTATTTATTGAGCGCTTACTATGTGCAGAGCACTGTACTAAGCGCTTGGGAAGTACAAATTGGCAGCATATAGAGACAGTCCCTACCCAACAGTGGACTCACAGTCTAAAAGGGGAAGACAGAGAAAAAAAACAAACATACTAACAAAATAAAATAAATAGAATAGATATGTACAAGTAAAATAAATAAATAAATAAATAGAGTAATAAATATGTACAAACATATATACATATATACAGGTGCTGTGGGGAAGGGAAGGAGGTAAGAAGGGGGGGATGGAGGGGGGACGAGGGGGAGAGGTTAAGTGCTTCCTTTCTGACCTCCCAATCTCCTGTCTCTTCCCACTTCAATCTGCACTTCACACTGCTGTTCAGATTATCTTTTTACAGAAACGCTCTGGGCATGTCATCCCTCTCCTCAAAAATCTCCAGTGGTTGTCTATCAATCTCCGTATCAAGCAAAAACTCCTCACTATTGGCTTCAAAGCTGTCCATCCCCTTGCTCCCTCCTACCTCATCTCCCTCCTCTCCTTCTACATCCCAGCCCACACACTCCACTCCTCTGGTGCCACTAACCTTCACACCGTGCCTCGATCTCGCCTGTCCCGCTGTTGGCCCCTGGCCTACATGCTACCTGTGACTGTGAGCCCATTGTTGGGTAGGGACTGTCTCTATATGTTGCCAACTTGTACTTCCCAAGCGCTTAGTACAGTGCTCTGCACACAGTAAGCGCTCAATAAATACGATTGATGATGATGATACCTCTGGCCTGGAACACCCTCCCTCCTCACATCCACCAAACTAGCACACTTCCCCCCTTCAAAGCCCTACTGAAAGACTGATCCCAGACTGATCCCCCCTTTTGCTCTGCTTCCCCTCTCCTCCTCAACACCCCAACTCCCTCCCCCTGGTCTAACCCCCTCCCCACCCCACAGCACTTATGTATGTTTTTACTTATTTATTTTATTAATGATGTGTAAATATCTATAATTCTATTTATATTGATGCTATTGATGCCTGTTTACTTGTTTTGTTTTGTTGTCTATCTCCTCCCTTCTAGACCGTGAGCCCATTGTTGGGTAGGGATTGTCTCTGTTGCCAAATTGTACTTTCCAAGAGCTTAGTACAGTGCTCTACACACAGTAAGCGCTCAATAAATATGATTGAATGAATCGGTGAACGCTTGGATTAACATGGTAGTAATTTAGATGGAGAGGAAAGGGTGGATTTTAGTGGTGATGTGAAGGTAGAACTGACAGGATTTGATGAAAGGTTGAATATGTGAGTTGAAATAGAGTGATGATTAGAGGACGATGTCAAAGTAATGTACTTGTGAGGCAGCCAAGGTGGTGGTATTATCTACAGTGATGGGAAAGTCAGGGAGAGGACAGGGTTTGGGTGGGAATATGAGTTCAGTTTCAGTCGTGTTAAGTTTGAGGTGTTGGTGAGACATCCAGTGTGGCTCAGTGGAAACAGCCCCAGCTTTGGAGTCAGAGGTCATGGGTTCAAACCCCGGCTCCACCACTTATCAGCTGTGTGACTTTGAGCAAGTCACTTAACTTCCCTGTGCCTCAGTTCCCTCATCTGTAAAATGGGGATTAAGACTGTGAGCCCCCGGTGGGACAACCTGATCACCTTATAGCCTCCCCAGCGCTTAGAACAGTGCTTTGCACATAGTAAACTCTTAGTAAATGCCATCATTATTATTATTATTATTATCCACGTAGAAAGGTCCCGGAGGCAGGAGAAAATGCAAGACAGCAGAGAAGAAGAGAGGTAAGGGCTGGAGATGTAGATTTGGGAATCATCTCCATAGAAGTGGCAGTTGAAGGCATGGGAGTGAATGAGTTCTCCAAAGGAGGGGGAGTAGGTGGAGAATAGAAGGGGACCCAGAATTTAACTGTGGGCAGCCCCCACAGTTGTGGGGGGAGGCAGAGGAGGAGCTCGTGAAAGAGACTGAGAATGAGCAGTCCAAGAGGTAAGAGGAGAACCAGAAGAGCAGAGTGTCAGTGAAGCTAAGGTTGGGTAATGTTTCCAGAGAAGCTGTGTGGCCTAGTGGCTACAGCACGGGGCTGAGAGTCAGAAGGGCCTGGGCTCTAATCCTGGCTCTGCCCCTTGTCTGCTGGGTGTCCTTGGGCTGGTCACTTCATTTCTCTGTGCCTCAGTTCCCTCATCTGTAAAATGAAGATTAATACTTTGAACCCCAAATGGGACAGGGACTGTGTCCAACCTGATTATCCTGTATCTAACTCAGAGCTTAGCATAGTACTTGGAACACAGAAAGCACTTAACACATACCATAAAAAATATTCACTATTATTATTATTTCATCATTGTTATAATGTTCATTACTACCACTATTATAAAGAAAGGGTCTCCCAGAGACCCCCTGTTCTGAGGAACTGGTTTGGCTGGGAGACAGGGTCTGGAAGGAAAACCTGCAGGTTAAAGATTTCAGAGTCTGGAGGAAGGTTTACATTTCTGTCCTCAAATCTTCCTGTGAAGGGTGAAGGCGGCTCTAATCCAAAACTGGAAGCGGCCAGGAATCCGTGAACCTGGTTGCGGGGAGGGACTGTTATCTCTTTCTTGTTGTATTGTACTCTCCCAAGTGCTCGGTGCGGTGCTCTGCATGCAGTAAGTGCTCAATAAATACAATTTAATGAATGAACCCCGAGTGATCTGCCTGGAGTCATCAATGTGTTCACTGCATCTTTGGGTTCCCACCAGTGGGGAGTGAGAAGCAGTGTGCCCTAGTGGAAAGAGCACGGGGCTGGGAGTCAGAAGGCCCAGGTTCTAATTCCACTTCCGCTACCTCTCTGCTGTGTGACCTTGGGCAAGTCACTTCAGCCCTCTGGACTTCAGTTACCTCATCTGGAAAATGGGCAGGGAATGTTTCTTCTTAGACTGTGAGTCTGTTGTTGGGTAGGGACCGTCTCTTTATGTTGCCAACTTGTACTTCCCAAGTGCTTATTACAGTGCTCTCACACAGTAAGCGCTCAATAAATACGATTGAATGAATGAATGAATATGTTGCCAACTTGTACTTCCCAAGTGCTTAGTACAGTGCTCTGCACACAGGAAGCGCTCAATAAATACGATTGAATGAATGAATGAATGATTATATTTTACTCTCCCAAGCGCTTAGTACAGTGCTCTGCACACAGTAAGCACTCGATAAATATGATTGAACAAATGAATAAAATGGGGATTGAGACTGGGAGCTTCATGTGGGACAGGAACTGAGTCCTAGTCATTTGCTTGTATCCACCCCAGCGCTTAGTACATTGCCTGGAACATAGTAAGAGCTTAACAAATACCACCGTTGTCATCATCATCAATCGTATTTATTGAGCGCTTACTGTGTGCAGAGCACTGTACTAAGCGCTTGGGAAGTACAAATTGGCAACATATAGATCATTATTGTTAGTTGCCCTGATACCTTGGGACTGCAGCTTGACTGTATCAGTGCAATCGAGAATGACATCATCTCTTGAGCTCTGGGATCCTTTGGATTCCCAGTTTAGCCCGGCCTGGGCAGTTTGTTGGCTTAAACCAAGCCGAACCCTGCTCTTTTAGCTCAGTCAGTTGAGGATTAAGGAGGGATTTGGGTGAGGTCCACCTGGGGCTTGGCATAAATCTTCCAGCTGGCACGTAGCGGTGTCGGCCAGGACAAATGGAAAGGCCAGAGGTGAAGCCTCACAAAATCAGCCGGGAATTGTAAGGCACAGATGCTCTCTGGCTGAAGCCACCGGCCCAGGAGGTATATGCCGCTACATACTTTTTGGTTAGAACTAAGTGCTGAAAAAAGCCTCGTTTGAAATTGCCTGGCCAAGTGGCAAGAACACGGGCTTGGAAGTCAGAGGACTTGGGTTGTAATACTGGCTCTGCCATTTAATAATAATAACGATGACGGTATTTGTTAGAGAAGCAGCGTGGCTTAGTGGAAAGAGTGCGGGCTTGGGAATCAGAGGTCATGGGTTCCATTCCCGGCTCCGCCGCTTATCAGCTGTGTGACTTTGGGTAAGTCACTTAACTTTTCTGTGCCCCAGTTACCTCATCTGTAAAATGGGGATTAAGACTGTGAGCCTCACAGGGGACAACCTGATTACCTTGTATCTATCCCAGAGCTTATAACAGTGCTTTGCACATAGTAAGCGCTTAATAAATGCCGTTATTACTATTATTATTATTAAGAAATACTATAATTATAATTATGTGCTTAACTATGTGCCAGGCACCGTACTAAGCGCTGGGGTGGATACAAGCAGCGTTGCTCAGTGGACAGAGCATGGGCTTTGGAGTCAGAGGTCATGGGTTCGAATCCCGGCTCCACCACATGTCTGCTGTGTGACCTTGGGCAAGTTGCTTAACTTCTCGGAGCCTCAGTTACCTCATCTGTAAAATGGGGATGATGACTGTGAGCCCCACGTGGGACAACCTGATCACCTTGTATCCCCCCAGCGCTTAGAACAGTGCTTTGCACGTAGTAAGCGCTTAACAATAGTCATTATTATTATTATTATTATTATTATTATTACAAGCAAATTGGGTTGGACATAGGCCCTGTCCCATGTGAGGCTCACGGTCTCAATCCCCATTTTACAGATAAGGTAACTGAGGCCCAGAGAAGTGAAGTGACTTGTCCAAGATACTCCATGATACCATAATTATTATTATCATTATTATTATTGTGCAGTCAGTGTCTCTGCTTTTTTTTAATGGAATTTGTTAAGAGTTTACCAGGTGCTTACTATAAAAAAGCAACATAGCCTAATGGAAAGAGCACGATCGTGGGAGTCAGAAGGACCTGGGTTCTAATCCTTTCTCCAATACTTATCTGCTGTGTAACCTTGGGCAAGTCATTTCATTTCCCTGTTCCTCCGTTACCTCCTCTGGAGGATGGGATTAAGACTGGAAGCCCCTGGGATCTGGCTTGACATGCAGAAAGTGCTTAACAAATACCACAAAAAGAAATGCGTCAGGCACTGTACTAAGCACTTTGGTAGATACAAGTCTATCAGGTTGGATCTGTCCCACAGTCTTAATCCCCATTTTACAGATGAGGTAACCGAGGCTGGGCGAAGTGAAGTGACTTACCCAAGATGACAGAGCAGAAAAGTGGCCAAACTGAGATTAGAACCCAGGTCCTTCTGATTCCCAGGCCCAGGCTCTATTCGTAGGCTACACCGCTTCTAGTCTTCTAGACTGTGAGCCCGTTGTTGGGTAGGGATTTTCTCTACCTGTGGCCGAATTGTACTTTCCAAGCGCTTGGTACAGTGCACTGCACACAGTAAGCGCTCAATAAATGTGATTGAATGAATGAATGAATACTTCTGCTCTGACCACATAGCTTTCCACAGTTAATGCAAAACTCGCATGTGAGTTGGAAATCAGATGCGGGTTAGTTGGTTTCAAACTTCTCTGTGCCTCAGTTTCCTCATCTTTAAAATAGGGGTTAAATTTTATTCTCTCTTAATTAGACTATGAGCATTCATTCAGTCATAATACTGAGCTTTTACTGTGTGCAGAGCACTGTCCTAATTGCTTGGGAGAGTACAATACAACGATAAGCAGACACATTCCCTGCCCACAATGAGCTTACAGTCTCGTGGGATAAGAACTGTGTCCAACGTGATTATCTTGTCTATGCCCCAGTGCTTAGTACAGTTCCTGGAACATAGTAGACACTTGGAGAAGCAGCGTGGCTCACTGGAAAGAGCCCGGGCTTTGGAGTCAGAGTTCATGGGTTCAAATCCCAGCTCCGCCAGTTGTCAGCTGTGTGACTTTGGGCAAGTCACTTCACTTCTCTGGGCCTCAGTTCCCTCATCTGTAAAATGGGGATTAAGACTGTGAGCCCCCCATGGGACAACCTGGTCACCTTGTAAACTCCCCAGCACTTAGAACAGTGCTTGGCACATAGTAAGCGCTTAATAAATGCCATTATTATTATTATTATTATTATTATTATTATTATTATTATTATTATTATTAATGTAACCTCTCCTCTAGACTGAAAGTTCATAGTGGGCAGGGAATGTATCTACCAACCTTGCTCTATTGTACTCTCCCAATTGCTTAGTACAGTGCTCTGCACACAGTAAGTTCTCAGTAAATAAGATTGATTAATTGAACCATAATAATTATTAGTTGGTGGATATTGGCCTCATGAAAATGACGTTTCTTTGGGCTGTTCAACCCTTTAGGGTTTCTTGTGTCACTACTGATTGGAATTCTGACCTAGGATACAGCCTGGGAAACACTTCTGGTTCTAATCAATCCATCATATTTATCGAGTGTTTACTGTTTGCAGAGCACTGTACTAAACATTTGGGGGAGTAGAGTATAACAGAGTCAGTAGACACATATCCCGTCCACAACAAGCTGACAGTCTAAAGGTTCTTCAGCTCTTTGGACTTTTGCCTCTCTTTTAAAAGCAGATTTTCCTGAAAGAAAATCAATCCTGTTACTAACCATGGCACTCTGATTCTGACCTCATGAACTCAGCAGGAAGTGGTGGATGAATCATTTTGCTAAAAAGAAGGAAGAAGACCCTTTGTGTCATTCCAAGAAAAGTCAGGGCACTCTTCTATCGTCACCACCCTTGGCTCCCTCGAAGAAGCACTGCCTCATCCACATAAAAAGTGAGTACTATTACTCTGTGCTGAGGTAAGAGGACATACTCATGATACATCTAGCCCATGACCAAGAGACGCAGCTTGGCTCACTGGAAAGAGCACGGGCTTTGGAGTCAGAGGTCAAGGGTTCAAATCCCAGCTCTGCCACTTGTCAGCTGTGTGACTTTGGGCAAGTCACTTCACTTCTCTGGGCCTCAGTTACCTCATCTGTAAAATGGGGATTAAGACTGTGAACCCCCCGTGGGACAACCTGATCACCTTGTACCTTCCCATGGCACATAGTAAGTGCTTAATAAATGCCATCATTATCATTATTATCAAGTCAATAATAATGATAATAATTGTGGCATTTGTTAAACGCTTACTATGTGCCAGGCACGGTTGTGGATACAAGCAAATCTAGTTGGACACAGTCCCTGTCCCACATGGGGCTCACAGTCTTAATCCCCATTTGACAAATGAGGGAACTGAGGCACAGAGAAGATCATCCATTCATTTAATCGTATTAATTGAGCACTTACCATGTGTAGAGCACAAACTAAGCACTTGGGAGAGTTACAATATAACAATAAACAGTTACATTCCCTTCGGGCAACTGGCTTTCAGTCTGGGCCTGATGGGGGAAACAGACATTAACATAAATAAAGAAATGACAGATAAGAACATAAATGCTGTGGAGCTGGGAGGGGAGATGAACAAAGGCAATCAATCAATCAATCAATCATATTTATTGAGCGTTTACTGTGTGCACAGCACTGTGCTAAGCGCTTGGGAAATACAAGTTGGCAACATATAGAGACAGTAAGTCTGGGCAATGCAGAAGGGAGTGGGAGATGAGGAAAAGGAGAGCTTAGTCAAGGAAGCCCTCTTGGAGGAGATGTGCCTTCAATAAGGCTTTGAAGTAGGGGAGAGTATTTGTCTGGGATTTGGGGAGTGAGGATATTGAAGGCCAGAGGTAAGACATAAGCGAGATCTAGGCAGGGTGAGAAGGTTTGCATTAGAGGAGCAAAGTGTAAGGGCTGGACTGTAGTAAGAGAGTAGTGAGGTGAGGTAGGAGGGGGCAAGGTGATGGACTGCTTTAAAGCCAATGGTGAGGAGCTTTTGTTTTGATGCAGAGGAGGATGGGCAACGACTGGAGTTTTTAGAGGAAGGGGGTGACATGTCCTGAACATTTTTGTTGAAAAATGATCCAGGCAGAAGAGTGAAGTGTGGACTGGAGTTGGGAGGGGGAGGAGGCTGGGAGGTCAGCAAGGAGGCTGCTGCAGTAATATGTGCAGGATAGGATTAGTGATTGTATTATCATTATCATGTTGGATAACCTGATCATCTTGCATCCCCCCAGTGCTTAGAACAGTGCTTCCCACATAGTAAGCGCTTAACAAATGCTATCATCATCATTATCATATAGCAATCTGGATAATGATTATTACAAGCACCCTGGTTCAGTGGAATGAGCACGGGCTTGGGAGCCAGAGGTCATGGGTTCAAATCCCGGCCCTGCCAATTGTCAGCTGGGTGACTTTGGGCAAGTCACTTAACTTCTCTGGGCCTCAGTTACCTCACCTAGAAAATGGGAATTAAGACTGTGAGCCCTCTGCGGGACAACCTGATCACCTTGTAACCTCCTCATTGCTTAGAACAGTGCTTTGCACATAGTGAGTGCTTAACAAATGCCATCATTATTACTTTTATTTGTTAAGTGCTTAGCATGTGCCAGGCACTGTTCTAAGTGCTGGGGTGGAAACAAGCAAATCAGGTTGGACACAGTCTGTGTCCCATGTGGGGCTCATAGTCTCAGTCCCCATTTTACAAACAGGGTAACTGAGGCCCAGTGAAGTGATTTGCCCAAGATCACACAGCAGACAAGTGGCAGAGTTAGGATTAGAACTCAGGTCCTTTGACTCCCAGTCCCATTCTCTATCCTCTAAGCCATGCTGCTTCTCTACTGTAACCAACAAGTGTGAGTCAAGCACGGTGGAGAACTAAATGTATTCTTCTCAATAATAATGGTAGCCTAATTAGTGTCAATAGTAATAGTATCAATATTTCTCTCCATCCCCCATCTTACCTCCTTCCCTTCCCCACAGTACCTGTATATATGTATACGTGTTTGTACATATTTATTACTCTATTTATTTATTTTACTTGTACATATCTATTCTATTTATTTTATTTTGTTAATGTGTTTGGTTTTGTTCTCTGTCTCCCCCTTCTAGACTGTGAGCCCACTGTTGGGTAGGGACCGTCTCTATATGTTGCCAACTTGTATTTCCCAAGCGCTTAGTACAGTGCTTTGCACACAGTAAGTGCTCAATAAATACGACTGATTGACTGATAGTAATGATAGCAATAATTGCATTCCTTAAAGAAATTCTGTATTATAAATCATTTATATTAAAATCTGCCTACCCCTCTAGACTGTAATTGTGTTGTGGGCAGGGATCGTGTCTGCCAACTCTGATGTATGTTCCCAAGCGATTAGTATAGTGCTCTGCATATAATAATGATGGTATTCATTAAGCGCTTACTATGTGTCAAGCACTGTTCTAAGTACTGGGGTAGATACAAACTAGTCTGGTTGGAAACAGTCCCCGCTGGGGATCACGGTCTTAATACCTATATTAAAAATGATGGTATTTGTTAAGCGCTTACTATGTACCAAGCACTGTTCTAAGCGCTAGGCAGATGAAGTTACCGAAGCACAGTGAAGTGAAGTGACTTCACTGTGTCGCTCAGTGGAAAGAGCACAGGCTTTGGAGTCAGAGATCATGGGTTCGAATCCCTACTCCGCCACATGACTGCTGTGTGACCTTGGGCAAGTCACTTAACTGAGCCTCAGTTACCTCACCTGTAAAATGAGGATTAAGATTGTGAGCCCCACGTGGAGCAACCTGATCACCTTGTATCACCCACAGCGCTTAGAACAGTGCTCTGCACATAGTAAGCGCTTAATAAATGCCATTATAAAAAAAAAAGTGACTTGCCCAAGGTCACACAGCAGACAAGTGGTAGAGCCAGGATTAGAACCTAAGTGCTGAATAAAAACCGATGATTGAGTGAATTATCGTGTTGCATGCCGCCGAGTCATATCCGACCCATAGCGACGCAATGGACATATCAATCAATCAATCAATCGTATTCATTGAGCACTTACTGTGTGCAGAGCACTGTACTAAGCGCTTGGGAAGGACAAGTTGGCAACATATCTCTCCCAGAATGCCCCACCTCTATCTGCCATCATTCTAGTAGCGTAGCCAGAGAGTTTTCTTGGGAAAAATTCAGAAGTGGCTTTCCGCGCAGTAAACCTGAGTCTCCACCCTCAACTCTCTCCCGTGCTACTGCTGTCCAGCCCGGGTGAGTTTTGACTTGTAGCAGATTGCCTTCCACTCACTAGCCACTGCCCAAGCTAGGAATGGAATGGGTAGGCCTCTGCTTGACTTTCCCTCCTGCAGCTGAGAATGGAAGAGGACTAAAAATGCTCCAGGTACCACCCTGACAGGGAGATTGATTGAATACTATGTGTCAGACATCATTCAAAGCACTGGGGTAGGTAGAAATTAATCCAGTTGGCCACAGTCCCTGCCCCACAGGGGACTTGCAGTCTAAAGGGAAGGGAGGACAAGTATTGGATCCCCATTTTACAGATAAGGAAACTGTGGCCCAGAAAAGTGAAGTGACTCACCCAAGGTCATACAGCACACAAGGGACAGAACTGGATTAAAACCCAGGTCCTCTGAAGCCCAGGTCTTTCCACAAGGCCCCGCTGCTTCTCTAAAAGAAGATAAAGGCAGCAATGCTAATAATGATGATATTTCTTAAGCACCTACTATGTGGCAAGCACTGCTCTAAGCGCTGGGGTAGACAGAAGTTAATCATGTTGGACACAGTCCCTGCCCCACATGGGGCTCACATTAGAAAAGCAGCATGGCTTAATGGAAAGAGCACAGACTTGGGAGTCAGAGGACGTGGGTTCTAATTCCAGCGAGATATTTTTTCCCCACGTTTTGCTCTCTCATAGTAAGAAATCAGTCCTTCCACCACCTTTTGACTGAAAATAACTTCAAAACCAAGGAGGCGATCTTAGAATTCTTTGCACCAAAAATCTTGCTAGTCATGTCTTTGATGAATCACTAAGACCTGAAAGATCAAATCAGAGCTACGACCCCCCCCCCCCCCAGCCCCACAATTATTACTTATTGCAAGGATGACATCTAGCAGTTTGATTTATTCGAAAGCGTCAGTGTTGGAGATCAATCACACAAACAGACAAGGCCCTAAAATCATAATTGGGACCAAGGAATTGCTTTTTCTGGCTTGAATCATTCACCATGTTACAAAATTCAGGGTCACTTGGTTTCATCCACTTTTAAAACTTTTACCTGAAAGAATTCGCAGCTTTCTTGTTTCTTGCTTGATTTTGATTGTCACCAGTTTAGTCACGTATTCACATAGCTGACAAGTGGCAGAGCAGGGATTCGATCCCAAGGCCTCTGATTCCCAAGCCCACGCTCTTTCCATTTAACCATGTTGCTTAGGGAAGTGACTTGCCCAAGGTCACACGGCTGACAAGTGGCAGAGCCAGGATCAGCACCCACATCCTCTGATCCCCATGTCTGTAATCCCGGCTCTGCCATGTACCTGCCACGTGACCTTGGGCAAGTCATTTAACTTCTCTGCACCTCTGTTCCCTCATCTTCATGATAGGGAATCAATATCCGTTCTCCCTCCTACTTAAACTGTGAGCCCCATGTCGCTCCTGAAGATCTTTTCTACCCTAATACTTAGTACTGGGGTACTTAGTACTTTGAGAAGCAGTGTGGCTCAGTGGAAAGAGCTAGGGCTTTGGAGTCAGGGGTCAGGGGTTTGAATCCCAGCTCTGCCAATTGTCAGCTGTGTGGCTTTGGGCAAGTAACTTAACTTCTCTGTGCCTCAGTTCCCTCATCTGTAAAATGGGGATGAAGACTGTGAGCCCCCCTCTGGGACAACCTGATCTCCTTGTAACCTCCCCAGCGCTTATAACAGTGCTTTGCACATAGTAAGCGCTTAATAAATGCCATCACCATTATTACTATTATTATTATTACATTGCTTGGCACATAGTAGGTGCTTTAAAATGCCTCAATTCCCTTTAAACTGTAAGCTCATTATGGGCCGGGAACGTGTCAGCTAATTCTGTTGTTCTCTCAAACACTTAGGACTGTGCTCTACACATAAATACCATTGCTTGATTGATGAAAAGTTGTGGGCATTTGAGAATCAGTCAATCAATCAATCAATCAATCGTATTTATTGAGCACTTACTGTGTGCAGAGCACTGAGAATTATCAGGAAATCCAAAACCCACAATCATGTAATCCAAATGGCGCAATCTAATTTACAAATATAATGGGCCTTTTTTGTATTAATAGTCTAAGCCCTGGAAAATCATCTCATGAACTTTGAATAAGATTTAAAAGGAAGGAAAGAACTCGACATTATGTGTTTTCTGCTTCAGTAGATTCCTGATATAAAAAACTTTATATTACAATATACTTCAACATTGGGCAAAAATGTGTGTGCACAAAAGAACTGATAGGATCCCAGCTATGCCAGTTTCCTGCTGTGTGACCTTGGGCAAGTCACTTCACTTCTCTCTGCCTCAGCTTCCTCATCTGTAAAATGGGGATTCATTACCTATTCACCCTCCTATTTAGATTGTGGGGCCCTATGTAGAGAAGGGGTTGATTGCTAGACTGGGTGTGGAGGGAGGGTTGAGTGGGGGTGAGACTGCCTATGTTCACGATAGATTATTTTCCTTAATTTTTTTTTATTCTAGTGAGTCAAAAACATAAAGCAATAAAGCAAGACAGAATCTGGAGTGTTAGAGTGAGCATGATGCAGGAATTGTGTTTACCAGCAGATGTGTTCATTCATTCATTCATTCAATTGTATTTATTGAGTGCTTACTATATGCAGAGCACCGTACTAAGTGCTTGGAAAGTACAATCCAGCAATAAAGAGAGACAATCCCTACCTACAATGGGCTTACAGTCTAGAGGGGGGGATACAGACATCAAAACAAGTAACCAGGCATCAATATAAATAAATTGAATTATATATAGAGAGATACATTCATATATATATGTATATATATAAGTGCTGTGGTGCAAGGAGGAGGGGAAGAGCAAAGGTAGTGAGTAGAGATGACGCAGAAGGGAGTAGCTGTGGAAGAGAGGAGCTTAGTATGGGAAGGCCTCTTGGAGGAGGTGTGCCTTCAGTAGGGCTTTGAAGTGGGAAGACTCATTGTTTGGTGGATGTGAGGATGGAGGGTTTTCCAGGCCAGATGTAGGACATGGGCCAGGGGTCGATGGCAGGACAGGTGAGATGGAGGCCTAATGAGGTTAGCGGCACCTGAGGAGCAGAATGTGCAGGCTGGGCTGTAGAAGGAGAGAAGGGAGGTAAAGTAAGAAGGGGCAAGGTGATGGAGAGCTTTGAAGCCAATAGTGAGGAGTTTTTGTTATATATATACCGGCCATCCTGAGTTTAGCTTTAATCTTTCCAGTTTAGAATCTAAGAAAGCCAAGGGAAATATTTTCAAATGTATATATATATGTATATACACAAATATGCTGTGGGGATGGGAGGGAGGATGAATGAAGGATACATCGATGATTCTTTCCCAAGCGCTTAGGATAATCCTCTGCACACAGGAGACTGTAAGCTCCTTGAGGGCAGGAATCATGTCTGCTAACTCTATTGCACTGTCCCAAGTGCTTAGTACAACACTCTGCACACAGTAGACTGAAAACTTCTGGAGGACAGGGATCACGTCTAGTGACTGTACTGGACTTTCCCAACCATTTAGCACAGGGCTCTGCACACAGTAAGCAGTCAATAAAAAGGATTGATTGATATGGCTACTATCATCTTGGAGATTCTGTCCTGCCAGAGAAAATAATTTTTGCCAAAATAACGAGATCACCTTCTTGGGTGGGAAAGTGGAATTTATGGAAAAACCAGAAGACAGGAAATGAACAAGAGTACATTTGAAAATATTTCCCTTGGCTTTCTTAGATTCTAAACTGGAAAGATTAAAGCTAAACTAAGGATGGCCAGTTGGAAGGGAACTGAAATAACATGGACCAAGGAAGCCATAATAATGCACACAAAATTAATCGCAAGAATAATACAAATTAATTTATGATTCCAATTACAGTTGGCTGTAGTCTGGACACGGTAGTGGAAGCAAAAATCATCCATTCCCAGTATGCCCAGGTCATTTCTAGAACTCTGGTCTAGGGCTGATGCTTGTATCCATGACAACAGATATTGTAAATTTGCTGCATTGTTATAAACAATGTTGAAAGCAAGCTTTCAGCCGTTTTCCATTCACATTCTATTTTCTGCTTTGTTATTGCACCCTTTAGAGATATATGTGACAAGAGTTCAATTTCCCAAGGTTTATTACTTCATATTAAAGAAAAAAAATTTAAAACCCTTTTATCTCTGGAGTGCGAATTTTCTTCTTCCAGTTGGAAATTAACAAGGATAACGCACACACACAAATTTCACCTGGTTCTCTGGTGTCCTGCTTCTTTTGGATTAGCCCGACTGAAGCGCAACATCTTTAAAATACTAGCACAAATTCATTCCAGAGCACCAAGAACTTTGGCTCGGGCACCAGATATTTGCCTGTGTAGATATTCTCTTGTGTAGGACGAAGTGCCTCCAAAATACAGTTGAAGGAATGCTGGAAATTAATCTCAGTTCTGCAGTAGAGTGCCAGATTAGATTGAACAGTCTTGTTTGGAAAACACTTGTACCTCAAGTGTTTTTGCCTCTGTAAATAAAAACTGGGACACTAGGATTATCTCTTTGTGAGGAAGCACAGATTGGTATTCTGATTGTGGCAAATAATAATGCATTTATTAAGCACTTACTATATGGCAGGCACTGCACTAAGCGCTGGGGTGGATACGAGGAAATCGGGTTGGACATAGTCCCTTGCCCCACATGGCTTTCACAGTCTTAATCCCCATTTTACAGATGAGGGAACTGAGGCACAGAGCAGTAAAGTGACTTGCCCAAGGACTCGTAGATGAGTGGCAGAGCTAGGATTAGAACCCATGACCTTCTGGCTCCCAAGCCTGTGCTCTATTATTATGATATGCTCCTTCCCCATGGCAGCACTTGAAGTCCTCTAGACTGTAAGGTCGTTATGGTAAGGGGACATGCCTGCTAATTCTGCTGTACTGTACACTCCCAAGTGCTTAGTACAGAGCTGTGCACATAGTAAGCCCTCAATAAATACCACTGATTTGTTGATTGATTCATTGGAGAGCAACACAGATCAAGAAATTTTTGATCTGCCCTGTAATAGATTATAAACTTCTTGAGGGCAGGGATCACCGTCTTTATTTACTCTTTCATACTCTCCCAAGAGTTTAGTACAGTGCTCTGCACAGAATAAGCACTGGGCTGGGTGGTTGTGAGATCAGCTTAGGGACAATCCATGAATCCATCATATTTATTGAGCACGTGCAGGTTGCAGTAAACTGTATAATATAACAGAGTTAGTCGACATGTTCCCTGCCCACAATTAACTTAGGTTTCAGAGCGGGAGATAGACGTTAATATAAATAAATAAATGACAGATATGTATGTAAGTGCTTTGGGGCTGAGGGAGGAGTGAGTAATAATAATAATAATAATAATAATTGTGGTATTTGTTAAGTATTTACTATGTGTCAAGCACTGTTCTTGGGGTAGGTACAAGCTAATCAGGTTGGATACAGTCTATGTTCCACATGGGGTTCACAGTCTTAATCCCCACTTGACAGATGAGGTTACTGAGGCACAGAGAAGCTAAGTGACTTGCCTAAGGTCACACAGCAGACGTGCGGCGGAGCTGGGATTAGAACCCTCGTCTTCCGACTTCCAGTCCCATGCTCTTTCTAGTAGGCCACAAAGGGTATACACCCAAGGGCAAAAGCGAAGTGCTTAGTATAGTGCTTGGCATATAATATGTGCTTAACAGACGCTACAGTCATTTTGCTTGTCTTGACCACAGTGAGATAACAAGTCTAGAGGGGCAGGATTCTTGAGGATGGCAGTTTGTGCATCCAGAGAGGGGAGATTAGGAAGGGAAAATAAGAAGGTGAACTTGACCAAATGATAAATCAGAAGGGGTAAAGAGCAGTGGTGGGTGGGATTAGAACAGTGTTCTGAATTGAGGTCAGAACTTCAGATACATGAGGTCATGTTATCCAGTAGGCTTCATTGTTACAGTCATTCAATCGTATTTATTGAGTGCTTAATCAATCAATCAATCGTATTTATTGAGCGCTTACTGTGTGCAGAGCACTGTACTAAGCGCTTGGGAAGTACAAGTTGGCAACATATCATCATCAATCATATTTATTGAGCGCTTACTGTGTGCAGAGCATTGTACTGAGTGCTTGGGAAGTACAAGTTGGCAACATATACAGTCCCTACCCAACAGTGGGCTCACAGTCTAAAATGGGGAGAGAGACAACAAAACAAAACATACTAACAAAATAAAATAAATAGAATAGATATGTACAAGTAAAATAAATGAATAAACAGAGTAATAAATATGTACAAACATATATACATATATACAGGTGCTGTGGGGAAGGGAAGGAGGTAAGATGGGG
Source organism: Tachyglossus aculeatus (assembly GCF_015852505.1). Lineage (NCBI taxonomy): Eukaryota > Metazoa > Chordata > Mammalia > Monotremata > Tachyglossidae > Tachyglossus > Tachyglossus aculeatus. The sequence continues at coordinate 11,313,548 of NC_052070.1, forward strand.
GGGATGGAGAGGAGGACGCAAAGTACTGTATTAAGCGCTTGAGTGAGTACAAGATAATAGACACATTCCCTGCCCACAGTGAGCTTCAGAGAAGAGTGCCACACTTAAGCCAACATGGCCCCTTTATTGGGCAAAGACAGTGTAATTATCATGGCATTTGTTAAGCCAAATTAATACCACAATTATTATTATTACTATTCAGTGTCAACTTTGTCCTTGGGTGTACACCTTTTATTCACCCTTTCCACAGTCCCACAGCACTTCAGCGTGGCTCAGTGGAAAGAGCCCGGGCTTGGGAGCCAGAGGTCATGGGTTCTAATTCCGGCTCCGCTACTTGTCAGCTGTGTGACTTTCGGCAAGTCACAACTTCTCTGTGCCTCAGTTACCTCATCTGTAAAATGGGGATTAAGACTGTGAGCCCCACGCGGGACAACCTGATCACCTTGTATCCCCCTCCAGTGCTTAGAACAGCTCTTCGCACATAGTAAGCGCTTAACAAATGCCATCATCATTATTATTATTATCCATTATTTATTTATATTAATGTCTGTCTCCCCCTCTAGACTGTAATTCCATTGTGGACAGGGAGCATGTCTGTATTTATATTTATATTACTCTATTTTACTTGTACATATTTACTATTCTATTTATTTTGTTAATTATGTGCATTTAGCTTTAATTCTATTTATTCTGACGACTTGACACCTGTCTACATGTTTTGTTTTGTTGTCTGTCTCCCCCTTCTAGACTGTGACCCGTTGTTGGGTAGGAACCGTCTCTATATGTTGCCAACTTGTACTTCCCAAGAGCTTAGTACAGTGCTCTGCACACAGTAAGTGCTCAATAAATACGATTGAATGAATGAATGAATATGGTATTTGTTAAGTGCTTACTGTGTGCCAGGCACTGTACTGAGAACTGCGGTGGATACAAGCAAATTGGGTTGGATACAGTCCCTGTCCCATGTAGAGATGTGTGTCTGCTGACAACAGTGTCTACCGACTCTGTTATATATTGTGCAGTGCACTGCATACTGAAAGAGCTCAATGAATATGATTAATTGATTGATTAATTGATTGAATACAAGCAGGTTTGACACAGTCACTGTCCCACGTGGGCTCACAGTCTAAGGAGGAGGGAGAATGGGTATATTAATGATGGCATTTATTAAGTGCTTACTGTGTGCCAGGTACTGTACTAAGCGCTGGGATGGATATAAGCAGATAATAATAATAATAATGGCATTTATTAAGCACTTACTATGAGCAAAGCACTGTTCTAAGAGCTGGGGAGGTTACATGGTGATCAGGTTGTCCCCTGGGGGGCTCACAGATAGAGTTGGACACAGTCCCTGTCCCACGTGGGGCTTACGGTCTCAATCCCCATTTTACAGATGAGATAACTGAGGCACAGAGAAGAGAAGTGACTTGCTCAAGATCACACAGCAGACAAGTGAGTAGTGGATAGAGCAAGGGTCTTGGGGTCAGAAGGTCATGAGTTCTAATCCTGGACTGTCACTTCTCTGCTTTGTGACCTTGGGCAAGTCACTTCAGTTCTCTGAGCCTCAGTTCCCTCATCTATAAAAATGGGGATTGAGACTGTGAGCCCCTCATGGGACAGGGACTCTGTTCACCCCGATTTGCTTGTTACCACCCCAGTGCTTAGTACAGTGCCTGATACATAGTAAGCACTTAACAAATACCATTATTATTACTATTAAGTGGCAGAGCCAGGATTAGAACCATGACCTTAAGACTCCCAGGCCTGTGCTCTAACCCCTATACCATGTATATTGATCTCCCTTTTATAGATGAGGAAACTGAGGCACAGAGAAGTTGAGGGACTTACCCAAGATCATAAAATAGGAAAGTGGCAGACCTGAAATTAGAAACCAGGTTCCCCAACTCCCAGGCCCATGCTCTTTCCACTGGGCCACACTGCACAATGGTAAACAGAAAGAAAATGCACTGACCCAAGTGTGAAAATGGATCATTAAAAGTACATCCATTCCTTTCTTTAATTGGTGCTACACCTTTTTACTAATAATGATGATGAAGACAATAATAGCAATAAGAATTATCATTATTATGGTGATAATAATAATCACCATAAAATATATTATTTTATTATTATAAAATATATTATTTTGGTGTCTGTTTAGCCCTTACTACTACTACTACTACTACTAATAATAATAATAATGATAGCATTTATTAAGCTCTTACTATGTGCAAAACACTGTTCTAAGTACTGGGGAGGTTAACAAGGTGATCAGATTGCCCCATTGGGGGTTTACAGTCTTCAACCCCATTTTACAGATGAGGTAACTGAGACCCAGAGAAGTTAAGTGACTGGCCCAAAGTCACACAGCTGATACGTGGTGGAGCTGGGATTTGAACCCATGACCTCTGACTCCAAAGTCTGGGCTCTTTCCACTGAGCCACGCTGCTTCTCCATAATAACGGCATTTATTAAGTGCTTACTATGTGCAAAGCACTGTTCTAAGCTCTGTGGAGGTTACGGATCGGATTCCAGTTGAGCTTTCCAGGTGAAGGCCGAGTATGAGGAGATTCGACACGGGGAGAGCGGAGAATCAGAATTGCTCTTGGATTATGCAGTCAACAGGATCTCTGCGGCAATTAGTACGAGCGATTTTGAAGCCTCTGTTTGTTTTTAAGATTGGCTAGGACTTGTGATTAGTGGTAGGAGGCAAGGCCTCAGTCAGAAGGAGCATGGGGAAAAGATTTCAGGAGATTGGCCTGCCGACGTTAGCCAGCTGTAGGAAAAGGCACATATTGGGATCGAACTCTAACTGCTTAGGGGTATTTCTATAGTGGTACAGTTTTGCTTTTTTGTTTTATTTAGTTTATTTCCTCATCCCTCCACTCTCCCTGAAAACCCAGAATTGTGGACTGAGAGCAATTTGAATTGTCTTCTGGGGTCAGAAACTATGGTAGCTAATCCTCCAACTTTAGATATTATTAGACTTCAGCTGATCTTCCATCTTCAAATGTCACTGATCCTCAGACACTTGGAAATATCGGAGTGTACAGGCGGTTTTATCTCAAACCGGCTCCACACAGTCTTGTCACCCCTGAAACTCTCTGAGAAGGTGGAAAGCAAAGTCTTTGTTACAGTCGGTTCTTCCAAAACACTTAATAATAATAAAAATAAAAATAATAATGATGGTATTTGTTAAGTGGTTACTAGGTGCAAAGCACTGTTCTAAGCACTGGGGTAGATACAAGGTCATCAGGTTGTCCCACGTGGGGCTCACAGTCTTCATCCCTGTTTTACAGATAAGGTAACTGAGGCCCAGAGAAGTGAAGTGATTTGCCCAAAGTCACTCAGCTGACAAGTGGCTGAGGCGGAATTAGAACCCACGACCTCTGACTCCCAAGCCTGTGCTCTTTCCACTAAGCCACGCTGCATCTCTGATACCAGATGACCTGGTCCCACATGACACTCACAGTCTGAGCAGGAGGGAGAACAGATATTGAATCCCCATTTTGCAGGTGAGGGAACTAATAATAATAATAATAATAATAATAATAATAATAATAATAATAATAATGACATTTGTTAAGCGCTTACTATGTGCAGAGCACTGTTCTAAGCGCTGGGGGGTTACAAGGTGATCAAGTTGTCCCATGTGGGTCTCACAGTCTTCATCCCCATTTTACAGACGAGGTAACTGAGGCTCAGAGAAGTTAAGTAACTTGCCCAAGGTCACACAGCAGACATGTGGGGGAGTCGGGATTCGAACCCATGACCTCTGACTCCAAAGCCCGTGCTCTTTCCACTGAGCCACGCTGCTCCTCTAATAATAGTATTTGTTAAGTAATTACTAGGTGTCAAGCACTGTTCTAAGCGCTGGGGGGATACAAGGTGATCAGGTTGTCTCATGTGGGGCTCAGTCTTAATCCCCATTTTACAGATGAGGTAATTGAGGCACAGAGAAGTTAAGTGACTTGCCCAAAGTCACACAGCTGACAAGTAGCGGATCCAGGATTAGAACCCAGATCCTCTGAGTCCCAGGTCCAAGTTCTTTACACTAGGCCACACTGCTACTCCTCCTCCCCGGACTAAGTCCCCCTTTTCCTATTCTCCCACTCCCTTCTGCATCACCCTGACTTGCTCCCTCTGTTCTTTCCCCCTCCCAGTCCCACAGAACTTATGTACCACGCTTAGAACATTCATTCATCCATCCAATTGTATTTATTGAGCGCTTACTGTGTGCAGAGCACTGTACTAAGCACTTGGGAAGTACAAGTTGGCAACATATAGAGATGGTCCACACCCAACAATGGGCTCACAGTCTAGAAGGGGGAGACAGACAACAAAACAAAACATGTGGTCAGGTGTCAAGTCATCAGAATAAATAGAAGTAAAGCTAGATGCACATCACTGAAAAAATAAATAGAATAGTAAATATGTGCAAGTAAAATAGAGTAATAAATCTGTACAAATATATATATATATATATACAGGTGCTGTGGGGAGGGGAAGGAGGTATGGTGCGGGGGGATAGGGAGGGGGAGAGGAAAAATGGGGCTCAGTCTGGGAAGGCCTCCTGGAGGAGAACAGTGCCAGCGCTTAGAATAGAACTTGGCACATAATAAGCACTTAACAAATACCATCATTATTATATCTGTCATTTTTTTTGTATTAATGTCCATCTCCCCACCCCACTAGACTGCAAACTCATTGTGGGCAGGGAATTTGTCTGTTTATTGTTGTATTGTACTTTTTCCCAAGTGCGTAATACACTGCTCTGCACGTAGTAAGAGCTTAATAAATATGATTGAATGAATGAATGCTAGTGTGCAGAGCACTGTACTAAGCACTTGGGAAAGTACAATACAACAGAACTAGTAGGCACATTTCCTCCCCACAAGGAACTAACAGTCTAGAGGAGTAGACGGGAAATATTAGAAATAGATTAATTGTGGATAGGTACAGATTGCTGTGGTGCTAAGGTGAGGTGACTATCAAGTGATCAAAAGATATAGATCCAAGTGCACAGGCCCTACAGAGGGGAGGGGATTTAGGGGAAAAGAGGACTTAATCAGGGAAAGCTTCTTGGTGGTGATGTGATTTTAATTGTTTTACGGTATTTGTTAAGCACTTACTATGGGGTAAGCACTATACTAAGCGCTGGAGTGGACACAAGCTAATCAGATTGGACCTAGTCCATGTCCCATGTGGGGCTCACAGTCTTAATCCCCATTTTATAGATGAGGTAGCTTAGGCACAGAGAAGTTAAGCGATTTGCCCGTTGTCACACAGCAGACAAGTGGCAGAATCAGGATTAGAACCCAGGCCCTTCTGATCCCCAGGTTCGTGCTCTTCCCAGTAGGCAACATAGTAGGCCCTGAAGGTAGGGAGAGTGGTGATCTCTAAGATATGGAGAGAGTTCCAGGCCAGAGGAAGAATGTAGGTGAGGGCTTAGCAGAGAGTTAGATGAGATTGAGTTACAGTGAGCAAGCAAGCTGTCGTGGGTAGGGACTGTCTCTATATGTTGAGAACTTGTACTTCCCAAGCGCTTAGTACAGTGCTCTGCACACAGTAAGCGCTCTATAAATATGATTGATTGATTGATAGGAGCAGAGTGTTTGGGCTGGGTTGACGTAGGAGATCCAGTGAGGCAGTGTGGGAGAGGAAGAGCTGATTAAGTCATTTAAAGTCTAAGGTGAGAAGTTTCTGTTGTATGCAGAGGTGGATGGGCAATGATTGGAGCTTCTCAAGGAGTGAGATAATGTCAACTGAATTTGTTTGAGAAAACTGATCCGGACAGCTGAGTGCAGTATGGACTGGAGTGGGGAGAGGTAGGAGGCAGGGAGGTCAGTGAGGGAGCTGATGCAGAAATCAAAGCGGATAGAATAAGTGCTTGGATCAGCATGGTGGCAATTTGAAAGGAGAGGAGGGGATGGATTTTAACGATTTTTGTGAAGGTGGAACTGACAGGAGTCGGTGACAGGTTGAATATGCGCGTTGAAGGCGAGAGAGGAGCTGAAGATAATGAGAAGGTTACAGGCTGGAACACAAAAATATATAGGCCCCTGAGATCATTAAACTTTTAACTACATATGTGTCACTGGTAGTGTTGTTTTTTTTCCAGACTCTTGTTACATTCTTGACATATAAGAAAACTACAATGCAGCCAGGGAGCCAATATAGCATTTGCTACAGTTAAAGGTATATGGATATAGATCTGGATTTTGTTGGTTGAGATGGTACAGTGCTCTGCACACAGTAAATGCTCAATAAATAGGATTGAATGAATGAATGTGTCTAGATCGCAAAATCCAGAAGGGGACTGTGGGAGGTGACTAGATCCTCTAGACTGTGAGTTCACTGTTGGGTAGGGACCATCTCTATATGTTGCCAACTTGTACTTCCCAAGCACTTAGTACAGTGCTCCGCACACAGTAAGTGCTCAATAAATAAGACTGAATGAATGAATGAATCCTCCAATCCAGAAGGGGAATTCATTCATTCATTCATTCAATCATATTTATTGAGCACTTACTGTGTGCGGAGCACTGTACTAAGCGCTTGGGAAGTACAAGTTGGAAACATATAGAGACGGTCCCTACCCAACAACGAGCTCACGGTCTAGACTGGGAAACAGACATTAATACAAATAGATAAAACAATCAATTACAGATATACACAGATAGATACATATGTGCTGTGTGGAGTCATTCATTCAGTTGTATTTATTGAGTGCTTACTGGAGGAAGGTATCTAGATTCTTGGATCCAGAAGGGGAATTGTGAGTGGTGTCCAGATCCTCAAATCTGGAAGGGGAACTGCCAGAAATTATGTTCCTGACCGTAGCCTGGAGTTTAGACTGTACAAAGTTTTGGGAAGGAGAGGTGGAATATGGGGAAGCATGGGCTTTATTTTAATTGTGCAGTAGAAGAGCTAAAATCCACTAACATCCAAAATTCTCAGTGGGGTGGGAAAGCAGACCTGAGCTGTATATTTCTGCTCTGTCTGATCCTTTCAGAAGATCACTATGCACTGGTTAGAGAAAATTGTTAGTATAGAGGATAGATTATATGCAGATATCACTTAGAAACCGCATTGAAAATACTCCCTTAATGTTGGTTTTAGACCACAATCTGAAGCCCATGTGACCCCAAATCCACAAATATCCAAATTCTAGTCATTGTTGGTCCGAAATTTTGAGGATTTTTGAGTGTTGGGATTATTTGTGCTCCCTCAACATAAAGGTTTAACACAACATTTCGATTATTAACAGATTGAGGAAGTTTTTCAGAGGGAAGGAACTACAGAGAGGCCTAGAGCCAGCTTTATACCCAAACTCCTCTTGACATATGGCATCAATCAATCAGTGGTACTTTCTGAGCCCTTACTGTGTGCAGAGCTCTGTACTAAGCACTTGGTAGAGTACAATTGCTCTGACTTGCTCCCTTTATTCATTCATTCATTCAATCATTTATTGAGTGCAAACTGTGTGCAGAGCACTGTACTAAGCATTTGGAAATCCACCCATCCTCCTACATTAGCTCCACAGCACTTAGGTACATATCCATAATTTATTTATTTCTATTACTGTCTTCCCCGCTAGACTGTTAACTCACTGTGGGCAGGGAATGGGTCTTTTATATTATTGTACTCTCCAAAGCAGCACAGTGAACAGAGTAAGCTTTCAATAAATATGATTGATTTAGCACTTAACAAATATGATAATAATAATAATTATTATTATTGGTTGATCACAACATAACCGAGGTGGCAGACACATTCCCTATCCACGATGAGTATACAGTCTAGAGAGGGAGCTTTCCATCACTTCTCTAAGATAGGTGATAATGCACCCATTTAACATAGAAATAGAGGCATAGAGCTATAAATGTAATGTTCTACAGCTCTCCAGCCCGTTCCGAGATTGAAGTGTGAGTCTCTTGCCTCCTGTCACTCTTTCCATTTGAGTTAGGAATAATAGAAGAAACCAAACTCAGAAGAAGACTATTCCACAGTAAATGATCTTCCAATCTCTGATCTGTTGGGAGGAGGCTTCGAATCCTGTCAGCTCATCAAGTGATCTAATTAGGTCATTGACAATTGGACAGCATTTTTTTCATTGAACCTTGAGGCAGGGATAGTTTTCTTCACCTGGTCTCAGAGGATTGTGTTTGGGTGAAGGTAAAAAGCTAGAGACATATAGGGAGAAGCCTGGATTTTTCTGCTCATGAAAAAATTGACTCCATTATCCTGGGAATTTTAAAACGGGGCTTGAGGCAGTCAGTCGGTCAGTCAAGTCAATCATATTTATTGAACTCTTGCTATGTGCAGAGCACTGTACTAAGCGCTTGGGAGAGTAGAGTATAACAATGAACAGACACATTCCCTGCCCACAATGACAGACCAAGAGTCTGAGGCAGAGACCATAATGAATAAATAATAATAATAATATTTGTTAAGTGCTTATTTTGTGCCAGGCAGTGTTCTAGGACAGGCATTGTAATTATCCTCCAAAAGGATCACTGTGAAAAAAGTGTTGGTGGGGAAGGAAAGAAAAGAAGCAGTAGAAAGATACGGGAAGGAAGGAAGGAATGGGAGGAAGAGGGAGAGAGAAAGTGGGAAAGGAGAGAAACAGAGAACTTTATTCACAATCTGTCATGGCCTTACCCGTGAATCTGAGTCAGAATTGTAAATGTTGTTTGTGTGTTTTGTTTTGTTCTGTGTTTTCTCAAAAAAGATTAAGACAATCCCTTGGCTCAGAGACTTTGTAGGAACAAGGAATTTTGTTTTTCAGTTTAAAAATTCAGCTGTGAGAGCCTTAGGAGGGGAGACAACACTTTGTTATACTCTCCCAGATTGGCCATGTATCTGGATTGCAAGATTCCAGACCTCCTGATTATTTCCAAAGGGATCTGGAGTCATTTATAGAGGAATCTGCAGGCATCTTGTGCATTATGACATGCCATGACTTTCCTACTTTCTTCTGGGTCTCAGGTGGGTTTTTGATTTTTTTTTCTCCTGGTATTTGTAAAGCACTTATTATGTGCTCTGCACACAGTAAGCGCTCAATAAATACGATTGAATGAATGAATATGCCAGGCATTGTACTAATCACTGGAGTAGGTTCAAGATAGGTTGGACATAGTTCCTTCCCACATGGGGCTCACGGTCTTAAAATCCCCATTTTAAGGAGATGAGGTAACTGAGGCACTGAAAAGTGAAGTGACTTGCCCAAGGTCACATAGCAGACAGGTAGCTGAGCTGGGATTAGAACCGATGAATTTCCAGTTTCCCAGCTTGTACTCTATCCGCTAGGCCAGACTGCTTCTCCATTTGCTCTGTTCAATTTGCTTCTATTGATCAGTTTATTTCAAAGCTGCATAAAAACAGAGAATGATCCAAATTGTTTGCCTTGGGCAAGGAATGTGTCTACCAGCTCTGTTATACTGTACTCTACCAAGTGCTTAGTACGGTGCTCAGCACACAGTAATGCTCAATAAATACAATTGGTTTACTGATAGTAAATCATATTTAGTGTTTACTATGGGCAGAGCACTGTACGAGAAGCAGCGTGGCTCAGTAGACAGAGCATGGGCTTTGGAGTCAGAGGTCATGGGTTCAAATCCCGGCTCTGCCAACTTTCAGCTGTGTGACTTTGGGCAAGTCACTTAACTTCTCTGTGCCTCAGTTACCTCATCTGTAAAATGGGGATTAAAGCTGTGAGCCCCCCGTGGGACAACCTGATCACCTTGTAACCTCCCCCGTGCTTAGAACAGTGCTTTGCACATAGTAAGCACTTAACAAATACCATTATTATTATTATTATTACTGAGCACTTGGAAGAGTACAATATAACAATGAAACAGACACATTCCCTGCACACAACGAGTTTACAGTCTAGAGGGGGACACAGACACCAATATAAATATATAAATTGAAGATATGTACACAAGTGCTGTGGGCCTGGGAGGGGCGGTGAATACAGGGACCAAGTCAGGGTGACGCAGAAGGGAGTGGGAAAAGAGGAAAGGAGGGCTTAGTCAGGGAAGGTCTCTTGGGGGAGATGGGCCTTCAGTAAGGCTTTGAAGTTGGGGAGGAGAGTAATTGCCTGTCGGATTTGAGGAGAGAGGGCATTCCAGGCCATAGGGAGGACGTGGGCGAGAAGTCGGTGGTGAGATAGATGAGATCGAGGTACAGTGAGAAGGTTAGCTTTAGAGGAGTGAAGTGTGCAGGCTGGGTTGCAGTAGGAAAGTAGCAAGGGCAAGGTGATTGAGTGTTTTAAATCCAATGGTAAGGAGTTTCTATTTCAGGCAGAGGTGGATGGGCAACCATTGGAGTTTCTTGAGGAGTGGGGGAACATGGCCTGAATGTTTCTGTAAGAAAAATGATCTGGTCAACACAGTAAAGTATGGACTGGAATGGGGAGAGACAGGAGGCAGGGAGGTCGACAAGGAAGATGACAGCGTAATCAAGGTGGGATAGGAGACACAGCATGGCTCAGTGGAAAGAGCACAGGCTTTGGAGTCAGAGGTCAGGGGTTCAAATCCCAGATCTGACAATTGTCAGCTGTGTGACCTTGGGAAAGTCACTTCACTTCTCTAGGCCTCAGTTACCTCACCTGTAAAATGGGGATTAAGACTGTGAGCCCCCCATGGGACAACCTGATCACCTTGTATCCTCCCCAGTGCTTAGAATGGTGCTTTGCTCATAGTAAACACTTAATAAATGTCATTATTATTATTATTATAGTAAGCACTTAATAAATGTCATTATTATTATTATTATTATGGCAGAGGTGCACTCCTCCAAGCATGTTGTGCTCTGCAGAAAGCAAACCCTCAATACTTTGATTGATTGATTGAAAGATCCCAGATCTCTTCATTTTCAAAGCTCTTCTGACATCACATAGCTGCCGAACCTTCGCCCACATCCTGCCTCTGGCCTAGAATGCCCTCCCTCCTCAAATCTCAGAGACAATTATTCTCCCCACCTTCAAAGCCTTACTGAAGGCCCGTCTCTTCCAGGAGCCCTTCCTCTGACTAAGCCCCTCTTTCCTCTTCTCCCACTCCCTTCTGCATTGCCCTGACGTGCTCCCTTTTTTCATCCCCCCTCCCAACCCCACAGCACGAATGTACATATCTGTCATTTATTTATTTCTACTAATGTCTGTCTCCCCCACACTCTAGAATGTGAACTCATTGTGGGCAGGAAAGGTGTCTGTTTATCGTTGTACTGTACTCTCCCAAGCTCTTTACATACACAGTAAGCGCTCAATGACTATGATTGAGTGAATGAATGAATGAAAACTCTCCTAGAGACTTTCCCCAATGAATCTCTCACCTCTCCAGATAATATCCTCCCAAAGGCCACTTCAGCATGAAGAAGTAATCAGGGACGCCACTCTTCTTTTTGATCAAGAAGGAAGTCTTTATTCAAGCCATTGCAAGGGGTGAATAAGGATTATAGAGAGCTCCATTTCTGCGTTACTTTTCCTCTCTGAAAGAAGCAAACAGGCAGCTTTCATACACTTGAACATTGGGCACTCGATACTTTTTCCCTTTTCTCATCTCACCCAACAGCCAAGGTCACCGGCTTCGGTCGGGAGAATCCGCTGATCCGCTGCCTCAGGAATTTGAACACAACAGGCCCGTTGACAGAGTCACTGGATCTAAGATAATAATTATGATTGTGGTATTTGTTAAGCACTTGCTGTGCATCAGGCACTGTTCTAAGTGCTGGGGTAGATGCAAGCAAATCAAGTTGTCCCACATGGGGCTCACAATCTTAAACCCCATTTTACAGATGAAGTAACTGAGGCACAGATATGTGAAGTAACTTGCCTAAGGTCACACAGCAAACATGTGGTGGAGCCGGGGTTTGAATCGAGATCCTTCGGTCTTTCGGGTCCATGCTTTATCCACTGGGCCATTCCGCTTCAGGAGTTCAGCCTCAAATTGGAGGGCCTTTTACTTTCACGAGCTCGTCATTCAATCATACTTATTGAGCGCTTACTGTGTGCAAAGCGCTGTACTAAGCGCTTACTTCTACATTTCCTAGGCACTTATGGACTCCCAACTATCTGTCGCGGTTACTTGCAAATCCTATTTGCCCCATTATTCATGTACTAATTCACATACATCTCCACTTTCTCTTCTTCCTCCTTTTTGGCAGTGATTCTATTATTTCCCTCCTCACCTTGAGTAATGATGGCATTTGTTAAGCGCTTACTATGTGCAAAGCACTGTTCTAAGCGCTGGGGGGGATACAAGGTGATCAGGTTGTCCCACGTGGGGCTCACAGGCTTAATCCCCATTTTACAGATGACAGAACTGAGGCTCAGAGAAGCTAAGTGACTTGCCCAAGGTCACACAGCAGACATGTGGCGGAGCCGGGGTTCGAACCCATGACCTCTGACTCCAAAGGCCAGGCTCTTTCCACTGAGCCACGCTGCTTCTCAGCTCACTGTGGGCAGTAAAAGTGTCTACCAACTCTGTTTTATTGTTCTCAGCATGGTGTAGTGAATAAAGCACGGGCTTGGCAGCCAGAAGGTCATGGGCCCTAATCCTGACTGCCACTTGTCTGCTGTGTGGCCTTGGGAAAGTCACTTCACTTATCTGGGCCTCAGTGACCTCATCTGTAAAATGGAGATTTGGCACACAGCAGACATTGGCAGAGTTTGGATTAGAACCCACTGTTGGGTAGGGACCGTCTCTATATGTTCCCAACTTGTCCTTCCCAAGCGCTTAGTACAGTGCTCTGCACACAGTAAGCGCTCAATAAATACGATTGAATGAATGAATGAACCCATGACCTCTGACTCCCAAGTCCGGGCTCTGTAGAGGTATGCTTCTCAAACTCTCCCAAGTGCTCTGCACTTAGTAGGTATTCAGTAAATACCTTTGCTTTCTGGATGATTTGTTGAAATATCAATCAATTGCATTCATTGAGTGCTTACTACATGCACAGTGCTTATGTACATAAGTGTACAATATGTACACTATGAACATTATTTACATTAACGTCTGTCTCTTCTTCTAGGCTGTAAGCTCCTTGTGGGCAGGGAACGTGTTTACCAACTCGATTGTACTGCGCTCTCCCCAAACACTTAGTACAGTGCTCTGCACACAATTAGTGCTCAGTGAGTAGAACTGATTGATAGATTTTCCTCTACCACTATATTGTAAGTTCCTTAATGTCACGGGTCATGGAGGGGTAAGCTATCAAATGCTCCAAAGACCTTAACACAGTGTTCTGCACATAGTAGGTTCTCAGTAAATGCTTTTCCTGTCGAGGTCGGTGAAAATATCAATCAAGTGTGACCTTAACACAGTGTTCTGCACATAGTAGGTTCTCAGTAAATGCTTTTCCTGTCGAGGTCGGTGAAAATATCAATCAAGTGTATATATTGAGTGCTCACTGTGTGCAGAGCAATATACTAAGTGCTCAGAAGAGTACAACGTAATTCTGTTGGTACACAGGTTTCCTGTCCACAAGGAGCTTACAGTCCAGAGGGTCTGCCATGGGTCATGGGTTAGAGTCATGGGTTCAAATCCTGGCTCTGCCACATGTCTGCTGTGTGACCTTGGGCAAGTCAGTTAAGTTATCGGAGCCTCAGTTACCTCATCTGTAAAATGGGGATGATGACTGTGAGCACCACGCGGGACAACCTGATCACCTTGTATCCCCCCCAGCGCTTAGAACAGTGCTTTGCACATAGTAAGTGCTTAACAAATGCCATCATTATTATCATCATTAGAGAGGGAGACAGATGTTAATATAAACACATTATGTTCATAATGTAAATATTGTGCACTTATGTATGTAAGTGTTGTGGGGCTGAGGGTTCGATGACTAAAGGGTGCCAATCTAGACTGTGAGCCCACTGTTGGGTAGGGACTGTCTCTATATGTTGCCAACTTGTACTTCCCAAGGGCTTAGTACAGTGCTCTGCACACAATAAGTGCTCAATAAATACGATTGATTGATTGATTGATTGATTGTAAGGGTGATGCTGAAGGGAGTGGGAGAAGAGGAAATAAGGGCTTAGTTACAACTAAGCAGAATCGCCTAGTGAAAAGGACACAGATCTAGGAGTCACATGGCCCTGGATTCTAATCCTGCCCCAGCCACTTTTCTACTGTGTGACCTTGGGCAAGTCACTTAACTTCTATGTGCCTCAGTTCCCTCATCTGTATGAGGGTTATGAGCCCCATGCAGGACACAGACTGTGTCCAACCTGATTTACTTATATATACCTTTAGTGCTAGTGTAATGTCTGGCACACAGTAAGACATTACCTTGGGCAAGACACTTAACTTCTTTGTGCCTCAGTTACCTCATCTGTAAAATGGGGATTAAGACTGTGAGCCCCACATGGGACAACCTGATGACCTTGTATCCCCCCAGCGCTTAGAACAGTGATTTGGACATAGTAAGCGCTTAACAAATACCATCATTATTATTATTATTACCATAAGAAAAAACATTTCTTTGTGTTGCAACATTCTTCAGGACTGTGTTTTTGCTGGGGTATATGAATGCTGCACAACCAATGTCTTCGTGACAATTTCTACACAATAACTAGTCCTTTTCCAAACCACAGGAATAGAGGAGTGATAAAGGAAGGACAAAAGTTGTCAATTTTGACCTTGTCTTTTGATGTGTACAAAGAAATTACCAACTCCAGGAGATTACAATTATCAACCTTCATTGGACTCTTGTATTTCTTTCAGCACTGTGAAGGTGAAGACTTTTGCTCAGCAACATTGTGTCATCTGATTGTGTACCCATTGTTGGGTAGGGACCGTCTCTATATGTTGCCGATTTGTTCTTCCCAAGTGCTTAGTACAGTGATCTGCACACAGTAATCACTCAATTAATATGACTGAATGAATCTATGTGAGTCTTCTTTACATTATGCAGTTTCCGCTTAAGTGAAAAGTTGGAATGTCTTCACTTTTATTTCTATGGCAAGTTGAAGGGCTGCATATTTTTTACCATGTCCTTCATGGTTTGTTTGTTTTTTTTTTCAGTGAAAATAAATAGCACCTGGAAGAACAGCACAGGATGGATGCCGTGTTTGTATTCTGATTTTTTAAAAAAATTAAGGTCACTTGCATGATTCAGTGTTGTGTAAAACTTGAGAAAAATATATATGGTTATAAAGATTTTTAATAATAATACTAATAATGATGGTATTTGTGAAGTGCTTACTATGTGCAAAGCACTGTTCTAAGCGCTGGGGAGGTTACAAGGTGATCAGTTTGTCCCACGGGGGGCTTACAGTTTTAATCCCCATTTTACAGATGAGGTAACTGACGCCCAGAGAAGTGAAGTGACTTGCCTAAAATCACACAGCTGACAGTTGGCAGAGCCGGGATTTGAACCCATGACCTGTGACTCCAAAGCCCATGCTCTTTCCACTGAGCCATGCCGCTTCTCCATTAGTCATTTACTTTAAAACCGACAATATTAGTGGATTTTCCCTAGTCAACCAATTGCATTGAGTATAAAAATTTAAAACAGAAGCATTGCCATATTTGGTAGGCTAATCCTCCCCAAGTCTGTGTTTTTTGTGGTGGCAAAAAAAAATATTTAAAGGAACCGAGGAAAGTTTATTCCCAATCAATCAATCGATCATGTTTATCGATTGCTTATTGTGTGCAATACTAGGTGTTTGGGAGAGTACAATATAGCAGAGTTGGTAGACATGTTCCCTGCCAACAAGAAACTTACAGTCTCTTTTTTTTAATGGTATCTGCTAAGCACTTACTATGTGCCAGGCACTGTACTGAGCACTAGGGTAGATACAAGATAATCAGGTTCAGTATGGTTCATATCCTACATGGGGCTCATAGTATTAATCTTCATTTTACAGATGAAATAACTGAGGCAGAGAGAAGTTAAGTGACTTGCCCCAGGTCGCACAGCAGACAAGTGGTGAGCTGAGATTCAAACCTAGGTCCTTCTGACTCCCAAATCTTGCTCTATCCACTAGACCATGAAAAGAAATGGCTACTTTTCTTGTCTTAAATCCTTGTGATTATGGATATACACATTTTTATGGCATTTATTAAGTGCTTACTCTGTGCCTAGCATTGTTCTAAGCGTTCAGGTAGCTACAAGGTTATCAGGTTGAACACAGTCACTGTTTTGTATGGGGCTCGCAGTTTACGTAGAAGGGAGTAGGATTTAATCCCCATTTTACACATGAGGCAACTGAGGAACCAAGAAGCAAAATGACTTGCCCAGGGTCACACTGCAGACACGTGGCGGAATGGGATTAGAACTCAGATCCTCTGACTCCGGGGCCTGAGCTCTTTTCCACTAGGCCGCTGCCTCCAATATCGTAATATCTTTTCTCAACCTATTATGCAACTACATCCATATATGTGGAAAGCAGCATGGCTTAGTGGAAAGAGCACGGTCTTGGGAATCAGAGGTCATGGGTTCTAATCCCAGCTCCGCCACTTGTCAGCTGTGTGACTTTGGGCAAGTTCCTTCACTTCTCTGTGCCTCAGTTACCACATCTGTAAAATGGGGATTAAGACTGTGAGCCCCATATGGGACAATCTGATAACCTTATATGTACCCCAGAGCTTAGAACAGTGCTAGGCACATAGTAAGCGCTTGACAAATACCATCATTATTATTATTATGTAACTCTTCTCAAATCTCTTTCTCTTTCTTTCCCTGCAAACATCCCTAACCTTTCCCTCTAGTAACTTGTGGATTTGTCCCATCCATGATTTCATCCAAACACAATTCCAGGAGGAAGAGATAAAAATGGTACCACGGGTTTTATATGTACGCTCAGCAAGACAACATCTTTACATGCACAAAATGTGGAAGGAATTTTCCGTAATACACTGACCTTTTCAGCCACACTCGCATGCGCTAAGAAAATCTCACCCTCAGTGGCTTCTCCTTTAAACCTCAAAGGTCAGCGATGAACAAAATCCACATTGTCAGATGGATTTCAGTACCAAGACAGATGTTTGAAAATTCAATCTGATCAAATAAAGTACTCCTGAATCCATTTGGGCCTGTACCATCTACATGGGTTCAATTTTTAGAAAAATATTTTTTGGACTATTTTCATGTTCCATCTCTATGTCACGCATCTCGATAGTTTTAACCCTGTAAATGTGGCGTGACGCTTTAGCAAAAAGATAATTGGCTGGGTATAACTGGTGCAAAACTTCACTTCACTCAGTTCTGAAAAACAATCGGTACTATTTCAAGTCCGGAATGAATCTTCACTGCCGTCAGCTAATTTAGAATATGACCAAGGTTACTGAAGCTCAACCCTTTGTAAGGGTTAGTTAGGAGTGTGTCTTCAAAGTCACACTTGCCTCAAATACCAGAAAATCATTTTGCATCTTAATTAGTGGATGGTAGATTTCTTTCAAGAGGATGCTTTGTGTCACCGGAATGGAAAATTAGTGACCCTTCTAAGGCGGGAGGAATAGCACAGTTTGGCATGATAACATTACAAACCCATCCATCAATCAGTTAATGATATAAATTGAGCGCTTTCTGTTTGCATAGCACTGTACTAAGTGCTGGGGGAGGAAGTGTTTCTTTGTCTTTCCACAGCAACTCACAGACTGAAGCAATCCCAAAGAGTGGCAGGTCTGAGGAACCAGAGAGAAAACATGGGGAATTCTTCTTCCTTGAGCTAATTTATGGCCCTGTTTCAAAAGGAACCAACCCTAAGGGATGGGTGGAAAAATAAACAAATGCAAACAGTAAAAAAAAGGATTTAATTACCTCTAGCAGGGTCCCACAGTATTTGCCCTAGAGACTCGGTAAACAAAAACACTATTAAAGAGAGGAAATGTTTGTAACAGATTTTTGTCTCCCTTTTGGAAACCTTTTATCAAGCAAAAACTCCCCACTATTAGCTTCAAAGCTCTCCATTACCTTGCCCCTTCTTACCTCCCCTCCCTTCTCTCCTTCTCCATCGCAGCCTGCCCACTCTGCTCCTCTGGTACTGCTAACCTCCTCACTGGGCCTCGTTCTCGCCAGTCCTGCTGTCGACCCCTGGCCCACATCCTACCTCTGGCCTGGAATGTCCTCTTTCTTCAAATCCGCCAAACTAGCACACTTCCCCACCTTCAGAGCCCTACTGAAAGCTCACCTCCTCCAGGAGGCCTTCCCAGACTAAGCCCCCCTTTTCCTCGGCTTCCCCTCTCCTCCCCACTGCCCCAACTCACTCCCTTCGCTCTACCCCTCTCCCCGCCCCATAGCACTTGCATATACATGTACATATTTATAATTATAATTCTATTTATTTTTATTAATGATGTATATATCTATATATCTATAATGCTATTTATTTATGATGCTACTGTTGTCTCTTTACTTGTTTTGATGTCTGTCTCCCCCCTTCTAGACTGCGAGCCCATTGTGGGCAGGGATAGTCTCTATTTGTTGCTGAACTGTACTTCCCAGGTGCTTAGTACAGTGCTCTGCACACAGTAAGTGCTCAATAAATTAATTCATTCAATCGTATTTATTGAGTGCTTACTGTGTGCAGAGCACTGTACTAAGCGCTTGGGAAGTACAAGTTGGCAACATATAGAGTCCCTATTCAATCATATTTATTGAGAGCTTATTGTGCGCAGAGCACTGTACTAAGTGCTACTAAGTACTAAGTCCCTACCCAGAAATGGGTACCCAGAAAACCCTTCCCTTAACCCCAAGGCTCTCTCTGGTTATCACCCCATCTCCCTCCTCCCATTCCCTTCCAAACTCCTTGAGCGAGTCGTCTACACCCAGTGACTCAAGTTCCTCTCCTCCAACTCTCTCCTTGACCCCCTTCAATCTGGTTTCCATCCCTTTCACTCCACAGGAACCACCCCCTCAAAGGTCAACAATGATCTCCTTCCTGCCAGATCCAACGGCCTCTACTCCATCCTAATCCTCTTCCACTTCTCAACTGCCTTTGACACTGTCACCCACCCTCTTCTCTTGTTTGTTATATCGTTACATTATACTCTCCCAAATGCGTAGTCGCTCTGTACATGGTAAATGCTCAGTAAATATGACTGACTGACTTTCCTTCAGCATTTATGTAAGTATAGTCAACTATATTGTCAATTTATTTGTTCACTCATTCATTCATTCATTCAATGGTATTTATTGAGCACTTACTGTGTGCAGAGCACTGCACTAAGTGCTTGGAAAGAACAATTCAGCAATAAAGAGGGACATTCCCTGTCCACAACAGGCTTACAGTCTAGAAGCAGGGAGACAGACATCAAAACAATTAAACAGGTGTCAGCAGCAGCAATATAAATAAATAGAATTATGGATATATACACATCAAAACAAGTAAACAGGCATTAATATAGATTTATAGATATGAACATATATACGCAATCAATCAATCGCATTTATTGAGCACTTACTGTGTGCAGAGCACTGTACTAAGCGCTTGGGAAGTACAAGTTGGCAACATATAGAGACAGTCCCTACCCAACAGTGGGCTCACAGTCTAAGAGGGGGTGATAGAGAACAAAACCAAACATACTAACAAAATAAATAGAATTGATATGTACAAGCTGTGGGGTGGGGGTTAGAGAAAAGGGAGCAAGTCGGGACAATGGGGAGGAGACGGGGAGGAGAGGGGGAGCTGAGGAAAAGGGGGGCTTCATCTGGGAAGGCCTCTTGGAGGAGGTGCGCCTTCAGTAGGGCTTTGAAGGGGGAAAAATGTGATTGTTTGGCGGAATAGAGGAAGGAGGGCATTCCAGGTCAGAGGTAGGATGTGGGCCAGGAGTCGATGGCAGAACAAGTGAGAACGAGGCCCACTGAGAAGGTTAGCGGTGGCAGAGGAGCAGAGTGTGCGGGCTGCGACGGAGAAGGAGAGAAGGGAGGCGAGGTAGGAGGGGGCAAGGAGATGGAGAGCTTTGAAGCCAATAGTGAGGAGTTTTTGCTTGATACGGAGGTTGATAGGCAACCACGGAGATTTTTGAGGAGAGGGGTGACATGTCCTGACTGTTTCTGTAGAAAGATAATCCAGGCAGCAGAGTGAAGTATAGACTGAAGTGGGGAGAGACAGGAGGTTGGGAAGTTAGAGAGGAGGCTGATGCAGTAATCCAGTCAGGATAGGATAAGTGATTGTTCTGATTGTTACATTTGTCAAAATTTTTATGTCTGTCTCCCCTATTAGACTGCAAGCTCCTTGAGGGCAAAGCAAGTTGCCTCACGCTCTTGTTAGACTTTTCCAAGTTTTTAGTAGAATGAATCACAACCAGCGGGCATTTAATAAAAAACTTTACTCCTGCAACAATGGAAAAAATTTAATTCCCTACATATTTATCTTGTTCTAGGTCTGAGATGAGGAGTGAGTGGACAATTTGCAAAATTTACAATTTATAATCCTGGTCTTTAAAAATAAAGTTAGAGAGAGTATCTCAATTTCCTTCCTAGGCAGAAAGAGCTCAAAGTTCAAAGACGTGGCAATGCCAATCAAATCTCTATATGCTCATTAAGAAATTGAAGCCCCTTATTTGAGCAACCTGAAGAGACAAACTGGAAAGCTTGAGTGTAAGCAGTGTGGCCTAGTGGAAAGAGCACAGGCTTGGGAGTCAGGGGACCTGAGTTCTAATCCTGGATCTGCCAAATGCTTGCTTGGTGACTTTGAGAAAGTCACTTAATTTCTCTGTGCCGCTGTTTCCTCAATGATAAAATGTGGATCAAATCCCTGTTCTACCTCCTATTTAGATTGGGAGCACCATACAGGACAGGGACTGTGTCTAACCTGATTAACTTGTATCTTCCCTAGTGCTTACAGTGTTTCACACATAGTAAGCATTTAACAAGTGCCATAAGAAAAGAAAAAAAAAAGAAATTTTCAGGCAGGTAAAACTGAACAGCTTTCACAGGAAGCAAAAACCCAGGACCATGAGAACACAGAATTACCATCACCATCATCATCTTCATCATCATCGATGGTATTTCTTCAACACCTACTGTGGTCAGAGCACTATAATAAGCTCTCTGGAGATTACAACAGAAGATAGACTCATAGTCCCAGCCCTCAAAATGCTTATAATAGTCTGAGGAAGACAGTCAGAAATTATTTATGATTAGGAGTCGTGGTGTTTATTGAGAGCCTTCAATTAATCAATCAATGGTATTTATTGAGTGCTTACTGTGTGCAGAGCACTGCACTAAGCTCTTGGGAGAATACAACAGAGTTAGCAGACACATTCCCTGTCCACGAGTTTACATTCTTTCATTCTTTAAATAGTATTCACTGAGCATTTACTGTGTGCAAAGCACTGTACTAAGCACTTAGGAACATACAATATAACAACAGACACATTTCTGCCTACAATGAGCTCACAGTCTAGAGGGGGAGACAGACACTAATATAAATAAATAGATAAATAAGTTCCAGATATATGCAGATATATACATACGTGCTGTGGGGATGGAAGGGAGGATGAATGAAGGAGCAAGTAAGAGCGACGCAGAAGAGAGTGGGAGAAGAAGAAAGGAAGGCTTAGTCAGGGAAGGCTTCTTGGAAGAGGTTTGCCTTCAATAAGGCTTTGAAGTTTGGGGAAATCAATTATCTGTCTGATATGAAGAGGGAGGGCCTTCCAAGCCAGCTGTAGGGTGTGGACAAGAGGTCGGCAGTGAGATAGACAAATCGAAGTACAGTGAGAAGGTCAGCATTAGAGGAACAAAGTGTGCGGGCTGGATTGTAGTAATAATAATAATAATAATAATGTTGGTATTTGTTAAGCACTTACTATGTGCAAATCAATCGCATTTATTGAGCGCTTGCTATGTGCAGAGCACTGTACTAAGCGCTTGGGAAGTACAAATTGGCAACATATAGAGACAGTCCCTACCCAACAGTGGGCTCACAGTCTAAAGCACTGTTCTAAGCTCTGGGGGGGAATACAAGGAGATGAAGTTGTCCCATGTGGGGCTCACAGTCTTAATCCCCATTTTACAGATGAGGGAACTGAGGCACAGAGAAGTGAAGTGACTTGCCCAAGGTCACACAGCAGACATGTGGGGGAGGTGGGATTCGAACCCATGACCTCTGCCTCCCAAGCCCGCGCTCTTTGCACTGAGCCATGCTGCTTCGCTAAGTAGTAGGAGAGTAGTGAGGTGAGGTAGGAGGGGGCAAGGTGATAACGGCTTTAAAGCCAATAGTGAGGAGTTTTTGCTTGAGGCAGAGGTGGATCGGCAACAACTGGAGTTTCTTGAAGAGTAGGCACGGGCTTGGGAGTCAGAGGACGTGGACTCTAATCCTGGCTCTGCCGCTTGTCTGCTGTGTGAGTTTGGGCAAGCCACTTCACTTCCCTGGGCCTCAGTTACCTCATTTGTAAAATGGGGATGAAGACTGTGAGCCCTACGTGGGACAACCTGATTACCTTGTATCTACCCCAGCACTAGTGGAAAAAGCACAGGTTTGGAAGTCAGAAGTCATGGGTTCAAATTCCGGCTCCACCGCTTGACAGCTGTGTGACTTTGGGCAAGTCACTTAACTTTTCTGTGCCTCAGTTACCTCATTTGTAAAATGGGGATTAAGGTTGTGAGCCCCAGATGGGACAACCTGATCATCTTGTATCCTCCCCGGCACTTAGAACAGTGCTTTGCACATAGCAAGCACTTAACAAATTATTATTATTATTATAAGTGCTTAACAAATATCAGAATTATTATTATGGTCTGAACATTTTTGAAGGAAAATGATTCGGGCAGGAGAATGGAGTATGGACTGGTGTGGGGAGAGACAGGAGGCAAGGAGTTCAGCAAGGAGGCTGATACAATAATCAAGGCCGGGATAGGATAAATGTTTGCATTACAGCCTTGGGGGCAGGGACACAGAGCTATTTAATAGTACAAGTCAATAATTAAATGTAGAGTTGAATAAGCATATGTACAAAATTGCCGAGGATGAATATAGGTGCCAGAAATGGCTGAAGGGTTTATTCAATTCACTGTGGTGGAAATTAATCATGGAAAGTTTTTGGAGAAGGTGAGGTTTTAAGAGGACTTAGAAGGAACGTGGGGAGAACTGCAATCTTTTGGATTTGGGGAGGGAGGAATGGCCTGGGAGTCAGAAGGTCATGGGTTCTAATCTTGACTCTGCCACTTTGCTGTGTGGCCTGGGGCAGTCACTTTAGTTCTCTGAGTCTCAGTTACCTCATCTGTAAAATGGGGATGGAGACTATGAGCCTCATGTGGGACTGGGACTGTGTCTTATGTGATTTGCTGGTATCCACCCTAGTGCTTAGTACAGTGCCTGGCACATGATAAATGCTTAACAACCTCCCTAATTACTATTATTAAATGAAAAGAGCAGCAGGATAATTTCTCTTACTTTCTACTACTACTGCTACTCAAAGCCATGGGTATAATAATGATAATAATGACAATAATAATTATTATGGTATTTGTTAAGCATTTACTATGTGCCAGACACAGCACTAAGCATTGAGCAAATTGGGTTGGACACAGTCCCTGTCCCACATGGGGCTCAGAGTCTTTCTAATCCCCATTTTACAGATAAGGTAACTGAGGCCCAGAGAAGTGAAGTGACTTGCCAAAGGTCACACAGCAGACAACTGGGGGACCCATGACCTTCTGAGTCCCATGTCTGTGCTCTATTCACTATACCATGCATCTATTTTGGTTAGTGCATGTCTTAGTAAGTGCTGTGACACTGACTCTGTCTTTCTATTCATTCTTTCAATCGTATTTATTGAGCTCTTACTGTGTGCAGAGCACTGTACTAAGCGCTTAGCACTGTACTAAGCACTTTTGTTCCAATCCCTTGGTGAAGTACAGACACATCTGCAAGTCAACCATAACAATTATTAATAATAACGATAATAACAATGATATATTTAAGGCTGTTGTGAGGTTTTGGAAGAAAGGTCCCATTTCTAAGTAGGCATCTTAATTTACTATTACATTTTTAATGTTGGGAGATGACCACAGGAAAAACGATCATTTTTTAAAAAACCATTATCTCCCACCATCTTGTTCACTTATAGTGATCATCAGAACAGGGGCTACAGGGGAAGGAAGCAACAACTTGATATAATCCATAGAAAAATGACATTGGGTTTTCTCCCCATTTGTAGTTGTGTCATATGATGGTTTTGGAAAGTCCCATTTCTAAATAGACATTTTAATTTATGATTAATTTTTTAAAGTTGGGAGATGACCCCAAGAAAATGATAATTTTTTAATAATAATAATAATAATAATAATGGCATTTATTAAGTGCTTACTATGTTCAAAGCACTGTTCTAAGCACTGGGGAGGTTACAAGGTGATCAGGTTGTCCCACGGGGGGCTCACAATGGTTTTAAAACACCATTATCTCCCGCCCTCTTGTTCACCTACAGTGATCATCTGACTTGTACTTCCCAAGCACTTAGTACAGTGCTCTGCACACAGTAAGTGCTCAATAAATATGATTGAATGAATGAATGAATCAGAACAGGGGCTTCCAGGGGAGGAAGCAACAACTTGATATAATCCACAGAAAAATGACATTTGGGTTTTCTCCCACTTGTAGTTGCGTCGTATGATAGCAATTCATCATTACCAATCTTTTATTTTTTTCCTCGTTAATAGAGATGTGCTAAGGTTGTTCAGAAATGCTTCTTCCAGAAGGAGAAAGAGGATCTTTCTCCAGAATGGTAAAAAGGCCTAATTATCACCTCAGGTCAATCAGGAAGGGTGGCAGGTGTTAAGAATTGGATAATTGAAAGCAAGGGAGCTGGAGTATTAAGGAGAAGAGTTCCATAATGAATCTCTTGGCAAGTCACAGAGAAAAATGCACCTGGACTCTCCCGGAAATGAAACAGAATGGAGAAAAATGGATTGGGGAAATACAGCAAGAAATGCGTGCATTCGATACGATGAGAAATACAACCCTTTGGACAAACTTGCTGGAGTTAATGGCCATGTACTGATAGGAAAGGAAAGCCTATTTAATAATGATGATAATAATAATGATAATAATATTTGTTAAACTCTTACTGTATATCAGGCACTGTTCTAAGCACTGGGGTAGATTCAAGATCATCAGATTGGATATAGTCCCTGTCCCGCAATGGGGCTCACCATCTGAATCCTCATTCTACAGATTAGCTCACTGAAGCATAGAGAAATGCTTGAGAAGCAGTGTGGATCAATGGAAAGAGCCTGGGCTTTGGAGTCAGAGGTCATGGGTTCAAATCCCGGCTCTGCCAATTGTCAGCTGTGTGACTCTGGGCAAGTCACTTTGCTTCCCTGTGCCTCAGTTACCTCATCTGTAAAATGGGTGTTAAGACTGTGAGCCCCCCATGGGACAACCTGATCACCTTGTAACCTCCCCAGTGCTTAGAACAGTGCTTTGCACATAGTAAGCACTTAATAAATGCCATTATTATTATTATTATGATGATGATGATGATGATGTCAGGTATTATTCTAAGTGCTGGGGTAATCCAAGATCATCAGGTTGGATACAGTCCCTGTCCCACAATGGGGCTCACCATCTGAATCCACATCCTACAAATTTGGTCACTGAAGCACAGAGAAATGAAGTGACTTGGCCAAGGTAACACGGCAGACAGTGGAGGAGCCGGAATTAGAACCCAGGTTGCACTTTGCAAAGTGCTTAGTGCAGTACTTGTCTGCCACTTGTCAGCTGTGTGACTTTGGGCAAGTCACTTCACTTCTCTGTGCCTCAGTTCACTCATCTGTAAAATGGGGATGAAGACTGTGAGCCTCCTGCAGGACAACCTGATCACCTTGTAACCTCCCCAGTGCTTAGAATGGTGCTTTGCACATAGTAAGCACTTAATAAATGCCATTATTATTATTATTATTATTACCCTGCAGTCAGTAAATGCTCAATAAATACGATGCAATGAGTGAATGAATGCTGACTTTCAGGATCAGGCTCTAACCCCTAGTCCGTGCTGCTTCACATAAGGGAGCAGGCTGAATGTGTTAACATTAATAATAATTCTATAATTATGATATTTGTTAAGCACTTACTATGTACCAGGCACTGTACTAAGCCCTGCAGTGGATACAAGCAAATCCAGTTGTACACATTCCATGTCCCACACAGGGCTCACATTCATTCACTCATTCATTCATATTTATTGAGCGCTTACTGTGCGCAGAGTACTGTACTAAGCGCTTGGAAAGTACAATTTGGCTACAGAGATAATCCCTACCCATCAATGGGCATTCTTCATCCCCATTTTAAAGAGGAGGTAACTGAGGCACAGAGAAGTGAAGTAGCTTTCTCAAGGCCACACAGAGGACAAGTAGCAGAGCCGGGATTAGAACTCATGACCTCTTGACTCCCAGGACCAGGCTCTATCCATTACGACATGCTGCACAGAAACCATCTAAAATTTAAGAAATGCATCCATAAAAAAAAATCCTTGACTCCTTCCTGACTGATATATTTATATGATGACTTGAAGGGATGTTTCTGCAAAAAATAAATGGCTTGGATTGAGTCTAATCTAACAGAGGCTACGGATGAGACAAAGTTTGGAAAGGGTGAGGATTTTCTGCTTGGAAAAAACATCAGATCTAGCTGGCTTCGAATAATCCTTTTCTTATTCATTCATTCAGTCGTATTCATTGAGCGCTTAGTGTGTGCAGAGCACTGTACTAAGCGCTTGGGAAGTACAAGTTGGCAACATATAGAGATGGTCCCTACCCAACAACGGGCTCACAGTCTTGCTTGTAGTGAGATGGGATTAAGTGAGGTTTGGCAATTAGAGAGAGCTCTGCACAAAGTGAGTGCTCAATAAATACCACTGATTGATTGATTGATTGATTGATAACTGGATTACAGAAGAACATAGTTGTTCTATTAAGTGGGAAGAAGGATGTGGTTGAGTGGATAGAGCACAGGCCTGCAAGTCAGAAGGACCTGGGTTCTAATCCTGCTCACTCTGCCACTTGTCTGCTCCTTGACCTTGGGCAAATCACTTCACTTCTCTGTGTCTCTGTTACCACACATGGGAAATGGTGATTAAGATGGTGAGCCTCATGCAAGACAGGGACTGTGCCCAACCTGATTTGCTTGTATTTGTGACTGTGGGAAAGTTCCTTCACTTCTCTGTGCCTCAGTGATTTCATCTGTAAAATGGGGACTGAAACTGTGAGTCCCACAAGGGAAAAGAACCATGTCTAACTCAATTTGCCAGAATCCACCCCAGTGCTTAGTAGGATGCCTGTAATAGTAAGCGCTTAACAAATACCATGCTTGGCACATAGTATGTTGCCAATTTGTACTTCCCAAGCGCTTAGTATGGTGCTCTGCACACAGTAAGCGCTTAATATGATTGATTGAATGAATGAATGAATGAATAGTAGGCACTTAACAAATACCATTATTATTAAATATCATCATCATCAACCCCAGTACTTAGTATAGTGCCTGGCACTTAGTAAGGACTTAACTAATGCCACAGTTATTATTATTATTTTTGTTATTATTATTAGTGACAACGGTCATTACCAAGGCTGGGGAAGAAAAAAACATGAAGAGGTGTGAATAATAGCTTTAAGAGAGGTGTACTTAGATGATTACTTTAGTGACATTATCACCTCATTAACATTCCCTCCAAAGCAACTTCTGTTCCTTAAAACCATTTGCAAAATAGAGTACTATGGAAATACCAAGGACTAATAGAGGAAACAATAGAAAGATCCCCTTCAATTATGAACTTTCAGAATGCTGAGTTCACCAAATCCACAATCCCCTTTTATTCATCCCCACTTCCAGCCCCACAGTACTTATGTCCATATAAGAATAATAATAATGATGGCATTTATTAAGCGCTTACTATGTGGAAAGCACTGTTTTAAGTGCTGGGGAGGTTACAGGGTGATCAGGTTGTCCCACGGGGGGCTCACAGTCTTAGTCCCTATTTTATAGATGAGGTAACTGAGGCACCGAGAAGTTAAGTGACTTGCCCAAAGTCACATAGCTGACAATTGGCCATATCTGCAATTTCTTTATTTCTATTAATGTCTGTCTCCCCCCCTAGACTATAAGCTGGTAGTGGACAGGGAGTGTGTCTGTTTATTGTTGTACTGTACTTTCCCAAGCACTTGGTACAGTGCTCCTAAGCACCTAATAAATATGACTGACTGAGTGAATGAATGGTGTTGCTCAAAATCTTCCCATGACTGATTTTCATCATCACTCGCATTTATTGAGCACTTACTGTGTGCAGAGCACGGTACTAAGCGCTTGGGAAGATTTTAAGGCTTGACCTGCCTCCCCACTTCCCCATAAGAGTATAAATTCCTGAGGTCAGGGGCCATGTCTAATTACTCTAATGTACTTTTCAAGGCACTTAGTACAGTGCTCTGCACAATAAGCACTCACTAAATACTATGGATTGAATAAAAAAAGAACTCCATTACTTTATAATCCATCCCTTACATCATTGTTCTTACATTTTATTAATTGCTCTACAAATTTTGTAATCAAACTTCTTTTGACTCTGGACAACTGAGCTGAAGATCAACCTATGTTTTTTCTAATGGAATTTTTCAAGTGCTTACTATGTGCCAGGCACATGGTGTAGTGGATAGAGCATGACCCTGGGAGTCAGAAGGTCATGGATTCTAATCCTGGCTCTTATCTGCCGTGTGACCATGGGTGGTTCACTTAATAATAATAATAATAATAATAATAATAATAATAATGGCATTTGTTAAGCACTTACTATGTGCAAAGCACTGTTCTAAGCGCTGGGGGGATACAAGGTAATCAGGTTGTCCCACGTGGGGCTCACAGTCTTCATCCCCATTCTACAGCTGAGGGAACTGAGGCCCAGAGAAGTGAAGTGACTTGCCCAAAATCACACAGCTCACAAGTGGCGGAGCTGAGATTTGAACCCACGACCTCTGACTCCAAAGCCTGTGCTCTTCCCACTGAGCCACGACTTAACTTCTCTGGGCTTCAGTTACCTTGTCTGTTGCCAACTTGTACTTCCCAAGCGCTTAGTACAGGGCTCTGCACACAGTAAGCGCTCAATAAATATGATTGATTGATTGATTGTCTGTAAAATGGGGATTAAGACTGTGAGCCCCACGTGAGACAACTTGATTATTTTATCAGTGCTTGACACATAGTAAGTGCTTAAAAAAATACCATAATTATTATTATTATTATCTGTGCCCCAGTTACCTCATCTTTAAAATGGGTGTTGAAAATATGAGCCCCATGTGGGACAGGGATTGTACCCAACCTGGTTTACATGTATCCATCCAATATGTGCTTAGTACAGTGCCTGGTACATAGTGAGCACTTAACAAATATTAGAATTAGTATTACCAAGCACTGGGGTAGATACAAAATAATAGGTTGGACACAGTCCATGTCCCACATGGAGCTCAGTCTTATCCCCATTTTACAGATGAGGTAACTGAAGCAGGGACATCAAGTGAACTGACTTGCCCATATTTGCACATAGCAAATATGTGTCAAAGTCAGAATTAGAATTCAGGTTCTCAGATGCCTACACCAGTGCTCTTTCCACTAAGCAATGCTGTTTCTCTAAATATGTACATATAATGTACATATCTGTAATTTATTTATTTATATTATGCCTGTCTCGCTCTAGACTGTAGCTCACTGTGGGCAGGGGATGGGTCTATTTATTGTTATATTGCACTCTCCCACGGGCTTTGTACAGTGGTCTGCACACAGTCAGAGCTCAATAAATACGATCAAATGAATTGAATGAATAAATACCTAAATCTAAGGTATTTTTTTTCTGATTCTCCCTGTTGTAGAACTAAATATTTAATCTTCATTTGCCAAATTGAGAAAAAACTCGAGTCGGGATCTGGTCTAGAACAGAACCAGGTGTTTTCTCCCATGAATCAACGAAACATTGATGGATAATAATGATTCTAGAGACAGCATTACCATCCTGTGGTATGTGGAACTTTGGCCTGCAGGAAATCTCTAAAAGTCGATGTTTTGCAGGGCAGTTTCCATGGCAGCAGAAATTAAGCTCCAGGAAGGCTACGGCTCCATGTGTGTCTCGAAGTAACAGCACTACACATTATTCCATCTAGGTTCTTTGATTGGCTTCATGGACATAGGTTCCTCAAGACCAGTGTGGCTCAGTGGAAAGAGCACAGACTTGGGAGTCAGAGATCATGGGTTCTAATCCCAGCTCTGCCACTTGTCAGCTGTGTGACTTGGGGCCAGTCACTTCACTTCTCTGTGCCTCAGTTACCTCATCTGTAAAATGGGGATTAAGACTGGGAGCCCACGTGGGACAACCTGATTACCTTGAATGTTCCCTAGTGCTTAGAACAGTGCTTGGCACATAGTAAGTGCTTAACAAATACCACCATCATCATCATCATCCACACTATTCTCGTTTATGTCTTGCCATCATCCTTAATACGTAGAGTCTATAATGTATCCAAAGCTAGAAGTAGTATTAGGGTAGCCATATAAAATGAACACTGGGTTACAGTGCCTTATTATTATTATTATTACGGTATTTGTTAAGCTCTCAGTATGTGCCAAGCACTGTTCTAAACACTGGGGTAGATACAAGATCATCAGGATGTCCCACATAGGGCTCACAGTCTTAATCCCCATTTTACAGATGAGGGAACTGAGGTACAGAGAAGTGAAGTGACTTGCCTAAGGTCACATAGCAGACAAGTTGAGGAAACGGGACTAGAACCCATGTCCTCTGATTCCTTAGCCCGGGCTCTTTCATCATCATCAATCGTATTTATTGAGCGCTTACTATGTGCAGAGCACTGTACTAAGCGCTTGGGAAGTACAAATTGGCAACATATAGAGACAGTCCCTACCCAACAGTGGGCTCACAGTCTAAAAGTGCTCTTTCCATTAAGCCATGCTGCTACTAGAAAAAGAGAGCAAAAAAATGCTAATTTGAACTTCTGAGAATTCAGGATCATGGGCACCCAAGAAGTATTTAGGGGCAGTCCTCTAGACTGTAATTTCATTGTGGGCAGGGAATGCATCTCTTTATTGTTTGTACTCTCCTAAGCATTTTGTATAGTGCCCTGTACACAGTAATAATGATAATTGTGGTATTTGTTAAGTGCTTATTATGTCAGGCACTGTACTAAGCGCTGGGTTGGCTACAAGCAAATCGGGTCCCACATGGGGCTCACAGTCTCAATCCCCATTTTACAGATGAGGTAACTGAGGCACAAAGAAATGAAATGACTTGCCCAAGGTCACACAGCAGACAAGTGGCAGAGCCAGGATTAGAACCCATGACCTCTTTATTCCCAGGCCCAGGCTCAATCCACTACACTATGCTGCTTCCGATGGACTGACTGAAAAGACTGACTGGTTGCTGATTTGGCCTCTCGATCTTTAAAAAAACCCTGGATTAAGGCTAACAGGGTTCATTTGGAATCTAATTTGAGAAGCAGCGTGGCTCAGTGGAAAGAGCCCGGGCTTTGGAGTCAGAGGTCATGGGTTCGAATCCCGGCTCCACCACATGTCTGCTGTGTGACCTTGGGCAAGTCACTTCACTTCTCTGAGCCTCAGTTACCTCATCTGTAAAATGGGGATTAAGACTGTGAGCCCCACGTGGGACAACCTGATCACCTTGTATCCCCCCCAGCGCTTAGAACAGTGCTTTGCACATAGTAAGCACTTAATAAATGCCATTATTATTATTATTATTATTATTATTATTATTATCTAAAGGTCCCATGTGCAGGCCTGTGGAAACATCAGTGGCTGAGGTCATTTCAAAATGGTCCTTGGACAGGGCTCAGTTCTCGCAAAACTGAACATTTTCATTGACCCACAGAATCATGTTGAGAAACAATCAGTCAATGGTATTTGTTGAGCGCTGTACTAAGAGGTTGGGAGAGTACAATATAACAATATAAAATGGACACATTCCCTGCCCACATCAAGCTTAGAGAGTGAAAGAGATTTTGATATAAACGAATTACAGGTATGTACCTAAGTGCCGTGGGGTTGGGAGGGGAGATGAATGAAGGGGGGATGTCAGAGTGACGCAGTGGAGAGAGGGAGAAGAGGAAAGGAGGGCTTAGTCAGGGAAGGCCTCCTGGAGGGGATGGACCTTTAATCAATCAATCAATCAATCAATCCTATTTATCGAGCGCTTACTGTGTGCAGAGCACTGTACTAAGCGCTTGGGAAGTACAAGTTGGCAACACATAGAGACAGTCCCTACCCAACAGTGGGCTCATAGTCTAGAAGGGGGAAACAGAGAACAAAACCAAACATACTAACAAAATAAAATAAATAGCAATAAAATAAATAGATAAATAAATAAAGCCTTTAATAAGCTTTGAAGCAGGGAAAGTGACTGTCTGTTGGATTTGAGGAGGGAGGGCATTCCAAGCCAGAGGCAGGACGTGGGCGAGGGGCTCAGCGGGGAGATAGCAGCGTGGCTCAGTGGAAAGAGCCCGGGCTTCGGAGTCAGAGGTCATGGGTTCAAATCTCGGCTCCACCAACTGTCAGCTGTGTGACTTCGGGCAAGTCACTTTACTCCTTTGTGCCTCAGTTACCTCGTCTGTAAAATGGGGATTAAGCTGTGAGCCTCACGTGGGACAACGTGATCACCTTGTAACCTCCCCAGCACTTAGAACAGTGCTTTGCACACAGTAAGCACTTAATAAATGCCACCATTATCATTATTATTATTGGATAGACGAGATTGAGGTACAGTGAGAACGTTAGCATTAGAGGAGTGAAATGTATAGGCTGGATTATAGTAGGAGAGTAGCAAGTGAGCAGGGTGGCAAGTGAATTAGGGAGGATATGATGATGGTATTTGTTAAGTGCTGACTATGTGCTAAGCACCGTTCTAAGAGCTGGGGTAGATACAAAGTAATCAAGTTGTCCCACGTGGGGCTCACAGCCTTAATCTCCATTTTACAGATGAGGTAACTGAGGCCCAGAGAAGTTAAGTGACTAGCCCAAGGTCACACAGCAGACACATGGCAGAGCTGTGACTAGAACCCACGACCTCTGACTCCCAAGCCCATGCGTGCTCTTTCCACTAAACCACGGGACATCACTCAGGTTTAGAGTGAAAATGTGGATCCTTCAATCTCATTGCACTGCATTCCATTATATAATAATAATGGCATTTATTAAGCACTTACTATGTGCAAAGCACTGTTCTAAGCACTGGGGAGATTACAAAGTAATCAGGTTGTCCCATGGAGGGCTCACAATCTTAATCCCCATTTTCCAGATGAGGGAACTGAGGCACAGAGAAGTGAAGTGACTTGCTCAAAGTCACACAGCTGGCAAGTGGCGGAGCCAGGATTTGAACCCATGACTTCTAACTCCAAAGCCCGTGCTCTTTCCACTGAGCCATGCTGCTTCTCAGAATTGATCAGGGTGTCCCTCGGGGGGCTCACAGTCTTAATCCCCATTTTACAGATGAGGTAACTGAGGCACAGAGAAGTGAAGTGACTTGCCCAAAGTCACCCAGCTGACAATTGGTGGAGCCGGGATTTGAACCCATGACCTCTGACTCCAAAGCCCACGCTCTTTCCATTGAGCTTGCTGTGTGACCTTGGACAAGTCATTTCACTTCTCTGTGCCTCGGTTCCCTCACCTGTAAAATGGGGATTGAGACTGTGGGCCCCATGTGGGACAGGGACTGTGTCTAACTCAGTTTGCTTGTATCCACCCCAGCACCTAGTACAGTGCCTGGCACATAGTAAGCACTAAATAAATACCATCGTTATTGCTATTATAAATAATGGTAATAACAATACTGTGTCTTCTTCGTGCCTCACTTCCCCCATCTGTAAAATGGGAATTAAATCCTACTCCCTCCTAGTTAGACTGTGAACCTCAGGCTGGAGAGGGACTGTGTCCAACCTACTTTTTCTACATCTTAGCCAGGCCTTAGAACAGTGCTTGGCCCATAGTAAGCACATAACTATCATAATAATGGTAATAACCAATTGTAAAAAGAAGGAATTCCCCATATTCTCTCCCAAATACTCTGCACCACCTACTTTCCCATTCCAATGGACACCACCATGGCTTATTGGAAAGAGCATGGGTTTGGGAGTCAGAGGTCGTGGGTTCTAATCCTGGCTCCACCACTTGTAAGCTGTATGACTTTGGGCAAGTCACTTGACTTCTCGAGGCCTTGGTGAACTCCTCTGGAAAATGGGGATTAAGACTATGAGCCCCACGTTGGACAACCTGATTACCTTGTATCTACCCCAGCATTTAGAACAGTGCTTGGCACATGGTAAGCGCTTAACAAATACCATTATTATTACTATTATTGTTATTATTAGAGAAGCAGCATGGCTCAGTGGAAAGAGCACAGGCTTGGGAGTTAGAGGTCATGGGTTCAAATTCCGGCTCCACTGCTTGTTAGCTGTGTGCCAACTTGTACTTCCCAAGTGCTTAGTACAGTGCTCTGCACACAGTAAGCACTCAATAAATACAATTGAATTAATGAATGAATGACTTTGGGCAAGTCACTTAACTTCTCTGGGCCTCGGTTACCTCATCTGTAAAATGGGGATTAAGATTGTGAGCCCCACATGGGACAACCTGATGATCTTGTATCCTCCCCAGTGCTTAGAACAGTGCTTTGCACCTAGTAAGCACTTAATAAATACCAAAATTATTATTATTATTATTATCAAACCCCACACATAACTTATACGTTATCCTTGATTCCTCTCTCTCTCTCCCTCTTTCACTCTCTTTCTTTCTCTCACTCGCTTCCAATCCTCCTATTTCACCTGTAACCAAATCCTGTCATTTTCTCCCCTACAACGTGTCTAGGATCACTACTCCTTCTCCTTTTAGACTATGAGCCCACTGTTGGGTAGGGACTGTCTCTATATGTTGCCAACTTGTACTTCCCAAGCGCTTAGTACAGTCCTCTGCACACAGTAAGCGCTCAATAAATATGATTGATTTATTGATTGATTCTCCAAACCAATGGGCCACAGCCTACTCCAGATACTTGTCACATCCTGGTTTGAATATCGCATCAGCCTCCTTGCTGATCACCTTTCCTCCAGTCTCCCCCTTCTCCATTCTCATTTTTCTAAAATTCTGTTCTGCCGCAGTCTTCCCATTCCACAGAAACTTCAAATGGCGATATATTTCTTCCACTATCAAGGAGAAACTTCTCATCATTGGCTTTGATATTTGACTAGCTGTCTCCATCTTATCCAATCAATCAATCAATCGCATTTATTTAGCGCTTACTGTGTGCAGAGCACTGTACTAAGTGCTTGGGAAGTACAAGTTGGCAACATATAGAGACGGTCCCTACCCAACAGGGGGCTCACAGTCTAAAAGGGGGAGCCGGAGAACAAAACCAAACATACTAACAAAATAAAATAAATAGATACTCTCTTCACCCACTAAACCCCAGCTCTTAACCTTTGTTCCCCTCAAGCTAACCAACTTTCTTTATCCCTTTCTCATTTCTCACACCTCCA
Organism: Tachyglossus aculeatus; assembly: GCF_015852505.1. NCBI lineage: Eukaryota > Metazoa > Chordata > Mammalia > Monotremata > Tachyglossidae > Tachyglossus > Tachyglossus aculeatus. Next base: position 11,349,038 of record NC_052070.1, read on the forward strand.
AAGTCTTTCTCACATCTTCCCTGCTTGTCTGGAACTACCTCCACTTTTAAATCCATCAGACCACAGCTCTCCCCGTCTTCATAGCTCTTATTCAAATCAAATTTCCTCCAGGAAATCTTCCCTGATTAATTTCTACTCTCCCCAGAATATCAGTCAATCAATCAATGGTATTTATTTGGCATTCATTTGTTTCAAAGCACTATAATGAGCAATTCAAACAGCAGTATTTTTTAAGAACTCACTATGTGCCAGGCACTGTACTAAGAAGTAGGGTAGATCAATTCATCAGTCATATTCATTGAGCACGTACCATATGCAGAGCACTGTACTTGGGAGAGTACAATATAACAATATAACAGATGTATTCCCTGCCCACAATGAGATTACAGTCTTAATAATAATAATGATAATGATGGCATTTGCTAAGCACTCACTATGTGCAAAGCACTGTTCTAAGAGCTGGGGAGGATACAAGGTGATCAGGTTGTCCCAGGTGGGGCTCACAGTCTTAATCCCCATTTTACAGTTGACGTAACTGAGGCACAGAGAAATTAAGTGTCTTGCCCAAAGTCACACAGCTGACAATTGGCGGAGCCGGGATTTGAACCCATGACCTCTGACTCCCAAGCCTGTGCTCTTTCCTGTGTATATGTTTGTATGTATTTATTACTCTATTCATTTATTTTACTTGTACATATCTATTCTATTTATTTTATTAATATGTTTTGTTTTGTTCTCTGTCTCCCCCTTCTATCAATCAATCAATCAATCGTATTTATTGAGCGCTTACTATGTGCAGAGCACTGTACTAAGCGCTTGGGAAGTACAAATTGGCAACACATAGAGACAGTCCCTACCCAACAGTGGGCTCACAGTCTAAAAGGGGAAGACAGAGAACAGAACCAAACATACCAACAAAATAAAATAAATAGGATAGAAATGTAAAAGTAAAATAAATAAATAAATAAATAGAGTAATAAATATGTACAACCATATATACATATATACAGGTGCTGTGGGGAAGGGAAGGAGGTAAGATGGGGGGATGGAGAGGGGGACGAGGGGGAGAGGAGGGAAGGGGCTCAGTCTGGGAAGGCCTCCTGGAGGAGGTGAGCTCTCAGCAGGGCCGGGTGACTCCACTGCCACCCGCCTTCTATCTCTCCTTGATGCTGCCCACCTATTGCTCCACCCCACCTCGCCCACTCACCAACTTGGTCACACCCTCGACCTCATCATCTCCTACTGCTGCACTATCTCCACCCTCACGAACTCTGAAATCCCTCTCTCTGATCATAACCTTATCACCTGCCTCCTCACTCACACTCCTCTCCCTTGTAAATCTATATTACTTCCTCACAGAAACCTCCACTCTCTCGACCACATCCATCTTTCTTAGCGCCTCACACCCCACCTCGCCTCCCTTTCCTCTCTAACCTATCTTGATGATGGTTAGACTGGGAGCCCACTGTTGGGTAGGGACCGTCTCTATATGTTGTCAACTTGTACTTCCTAAGTGCTTAGTACAGTGCTCTGCACACAGTAAGTGCTCAATAAATATGATTGATTGATTGATTGATTGATGTATTCCCTGCCCACAACAAGATTACACTCTTGATAATAATAATGATAATGATGGCATTTGCTAAGCACTTACTATGTGCAAAGCACTGTTCTAAACTCTGGGGATGCCCTCCCTCTACCTATCTGCCAAGCTAGCTCTCTAACTCCCTTCAAAGCCTTACTGAGAGCTCACCTCCTCCAGGAGGCCTTCCCAGATTGAGCCCCTTCCTTCCTCTCCCCCTCGTCCCCCTCTCCACCCCCCTCATCTTACCTCCTTCCCTTCCCCACAGCACCTGTATATATGTATATATGTTTGTACATATTTATTACTCTATTTATTTATTTTACTTGTACATATCGTATTTCTTTATTTTGTTAGTATGTTTGGTTTTGTTCTCTGTCTCCCCCTTTTAGACTGTGAGCCCACTGTTGGGTAGGGACTGTCTATATATTGCCAACATGTACTTCCCAAGTGCTTAGTACAGTGCTGTGCACACAGTAAGCACTCAATAAATACGATTGATTGATTGACTGATTGAGGAGGATACAAGGTGATCAGGTTGTCCCATGTGGGGCTCACAATCTTAATCCCCATTTTACAGATGACGTAACTGAGGCACAGAGAAATTAAGTGACTTGCCCAAAGGCACACAGCTGACAGTTGGTAGAGCTGGGATTTGAACAAATGACCTCTGACTCCCAAGCCTGTGCTCTTTCCACTGAGCCACGCTGCTTCTCTATAAACTCATCAGATTGAACACAGTCCCTGTCCCTAATGAGGCTCACAGATTTACGCCCCATTTTAGAGATGAGGTAACTGAGGCAGAGAGAAGTTAAGTGACTTGCTCAAAGTCACACAGCTGACAAATGCTGGAGCCAGGATTGGAACCCACAACCTCTGACTCCCAAGCCCTTGGTCTTTCCACTAAACCACACAAGTTGGTAGACCCGTTCTCTACTCACACCAAACTTTCAGTTTAGAGGGGGAGATAGATATTAATATGAATTAATTATGGATATGGACATAAGTGCCGTGGGGCTGAGGGAGGGGTAAATAAAGGGTGCAAGCTGCAAGTGCAAGCAGGGTGGGAGAGAGGAAATGAGGGCTCAACTGGGGAATAATAATAATAATTGTGGTATTTGTTAAGAGCCTACTATGAGCCAGGAAAAGTTCTAAGCACTGGGGTGGATACTAGCAAATCAGGTTAGGCACTATCCCACAAATACCACAATAATTATTTTTATTTACATCTCTGTGCCACAGTTCTCTCAACTGCACAGTGAGGATTCAATACCTCTTCTCCCTCCTACTTAGACTGTGCGCACCATGTGGGAACAAATCATCTTATATCTACCCCAGTGCTTAGTGTAGTGCTTGACACATAGTAATTAACAAATACCATTTTATTATCATTATTAGGTCAACAGATGACCAATCATTGACTATCAAGTCTGCATGTTTTTTCAAAACATTTCTCAATAAACAGTTGATCATTATATAAGGTCAAAACCTTAATTTAAAAAATCTGCATTCATTTATGATTAGAGAGGATTGCTTTTATGATCTCACTTTAAAGAGATCCTTATATGATGAATTTGCAGCATCTCTGGACTTGGGAATTTAAGAAAAGAAAAAATGAGGAGTTTGCTAGATTGAGAATGAATGTTTTTACCTTATACTGTTTTGTCTGGAACCAATTAGAACATGATAATGGAGAAAATTTGTGAGGTAACCCATCTTGCTCACCTTCTGATTATAAGAAGTAGGAGCACGCAAGAGTATTGGACTCCAGCCTGAGAAATGAAGTTTGAGTAGAGACATTTATTCAATGCAGCTTTATAATCAATGGATTTTAAGGTTATTATGCTAAAAAGGCAAGCGAATCAATAATCTTAGAGAAGCAGCATGGCATAGTGGATAGAGTATGGGCCTGGGAGTGAGAAGGTCATGGGTTCTAATCCCAGCTCCATCATTGGTCTTGTGTGTGACCTGGGGCAAATCACTTAACTTCTCTGTGCCTCAGTTACCTCATCTGTAAAATGGGGATTAAGATATGAGCCCCACATGGAACAACCTGATTACCTTGTGTTAACTCCAGTGCTTCGAATAGTGCCTGGCACATAGTAAGTGCCTAACAAATACCATCATTATTATTATTATTGTCATTTCCCCATCAAGCAGTTGAGGCCTGATGGAAAAAGCACAGGCCTGGGACTCAGAGGACGTGGGTTCTAATGCTGACTCTGCCAGCTGCCGCCTGTGTGACCTTGGGCAAGTAACTTCACTTTTCCCTGTGCCTCAGTTACCTGTAAAATAGAGATTCAATTCTACTCCCTTTTACTTAGACTGTGAGCCTCATGTGGGACAGGAACTGTGACCACATTAACTTTTATCTACCCCAACGCTTAGAACAGTACTTGGCACATAGTAAGCCTTTAACAAGTACCACAATCATAATAATGTTGCCAACTTGTACTTCCCAAGCGCTTAGTACAGTGCTCTGCACACAGTAAGCGCTCAATAAATGCGATTGAATGAATGAATAATGATAATAATCAAAGTTCAGTCCAAATTGTCATTTGTTCTCCATGACTTTACATGTTCTTTGTCAGTTGGTTTAGAAGGCATTTGAGGCAGAATGTTTTTGCTGGGCAATCTGCCTGCAGCAAAACAATGTGGTAGACCTGCTATCTGAATAATAATACTAATCATATTTGTTAGTGCTTACTATGTGCCAAGCACTGTTCTATGCACAGGGGTAGATACAAGGTAATCAGGTTGTCTTCCTGTCCTGTCTGGAACCAATTAGAACATGATGATGGAGAAAATTTGTGAGGTAACCCATCTTGCTCACCTTCTGATTATAAGAAGTAGGAGCACGCAAGAATATTGGACTCCAGCCTGAGAAATGAAGTTTGAGTAGAGACATTTATTCAATGCGGCTTTATAATCAATGGATTTTAAGGTTATTATGCTAAAAAGGCAAGCGAATCAATAATGTCTCCTGTAATCAGGAGGCCTTCCCAGACCGAGCCCCTTCCTTCCTCTCCCCCTCGTCCCCCTCTCCATCCCCCCATCTTACCTCCTTCCCTTCCCCACAGCACCTGTATATATGTATATATGTTTGTACATATTTATTACTCTATTTATTTATTTTACTTGTACATAGCTATTCTATTTATTTTATTTTGTTAGTATGTTTGGTTTTGTTCTCTGTCTCCCCCTTTTAGACTGTGAGCCCACTGTTGGGTAGGGACTGTCTCTATATGTTGCCAATTTGTACTTCCCAAGCGCTTAGTACAGTGCTCTGCACATAGTAAGCGCTCAATAAATATGATTGATGTTGATGAATCAGGTTGTCACACGACGTTCACAGTCTTAATGAATGAATTTTGAGCCCCACTGTGAAATTTCAGTCAACTAGGAGTTTGGGACAGTACGATATAGCAGAGTTGGTAGACATGTTCCCTATCCATGAGGTTATAATCTAGGATGGGAGACGGACTTTGATCAAAATAAATAAATGACCGAGATGGACATAAGTGCTGTGGGGCTGAATAAAGGGAGCAAATCCAAGTGTAACGTTGACACGGAAGGGAGTAGAAGAGGAAATGATATTAATGTCTGTCTCCCTAGACTGTAAGCTCCTTGTGGGCAGGGAATTTGTCTGTTTATTGTTGTATTGTTCTCTCCCAAAAGATTAGTACAGTGCTCTGCACATGGTAAGTGCTCAGCAAATACAATTCAATGAATGAATGAGGGCTTTGTCAGGGAAGTAAATCCAGAGATCATGTATCTAAATTAGTACAGAAGGGGAACTGTTGGTAAGAACATGGGAATACAGTGGTTTAAAATGAAGAATGCTACTGAAACTGAATAGCATGCAAAAGTATCATTTTGAGTTAGGCATTGAGAGGCTCTTTGATTCTCTCCCTTTGCCCTCGAGATAAAAGAGAGCTACATGGATCATTATTTTTATGTCAACATGGATGTATTTATTCTGTGCCTGAGAAAGAAGCAGATGTAGAAAGAGAACTATCCATCCCAGGAAATGGATTTCCCAGGCTGAAAGTAAAGCCTTATTGTCCAGAAACCAGCAGAAAATAATCATAAAGCCGAGGAGTCTAGAAATGTCAAGTTCTCTCTTGAGCTATCAGAACGTGATAGAAATCCAGAAACTTGTAGTCATTTGCCAAGATTCTTCAGCACAGATTTTTTTTTATCTTATTCAGTCTGGATAAAATCAACAATCTGATAGAGCCAGGCCCGGATGACAATAAGAATTTTCAGAATGATTTTAAAAAGTCCCAAGATGAATTTATTTCCATATCTGTCTCTCTGGCTAGATTGTCAGCTCCTTGAGGGGAGAGAATATGTCTACCAACTCCACTGTGCTCACCCAAGCACTTAGGAGTCTGCTGTGCCCATAGTTGGCACTTATACATGCTTTTGATTAATTGATGGGGAAAATGCACTGTAAAATGATAGGCTAGGGTAAACATAAATCAGTAAGTGGGAGTTAGTCCAGGATATTATGAAACTGATAATAATAGTAATAATAATAATGATAATGGTATTTGTTAAGCTCTTACTATGTGTCAGACACTGTACTAAGCGCTGGGGTAGATACAAGCAAATCAGTTGGAGGCAGTCCCTGCCCCATGTGGGACTCACGGTCTCAATCCCCCTTTTACAGATGAGGTAACTGAGGCTCAGAGAAGTTAAGTGACTCACCCAAGGTCACACAACAGACAAGTGGTGGAGCCAGAATTAGAACCCATGACCTTCCAACTCCCAGGCCTGTGTTCTATCCACCACTCCATATTGCTTCTCTTCAGTGTCTGAAGAAGGTTCCTTACTCCCTTATCAAGGTTGCAGGTCAACACACACAGTGAAAGTGCGTGTCATGACCGAATGAGGTGTAGTATGAAAATACAATAAAAAACGAATTTAACTTTGAAATAGAGAAGCATCATGGCCTAGTGGATAGAGCACAGGCCCGGGAGTCAGGAGGACCTGAGTTCTAATTTCACCTCTACACTGTGAGCTTGCTGTGGGAAGGAAGTAACAATAACAATGATGGTATTTGTTAAGTGCTTACTATGTGCCAAGCACTGGTCTAAGTGCTAGGGTAGATACCAGGTATTCCGGTTGTCCAAGCATGACTTAGTGGATAGAGCACGGGCTTGGTAGTGCGAAGGACCTTCCCTTCCCTAATTCATTCATTCAATCATATTTAATGAGCGCTTCTTGATGCAGAGCACTGTACTAAGCGCTTGAGAAGTACAAATTGTCAACATATAGAGATGGTCTCTACCCAACAACAGGCTTCAACTGTTCGCTCTCCAATGGCTTCTTCCCCAACGCTTTGAAACATGACCAGTTCTCCCCTAGCCTAAAAAAATCCCTCCTTTGACCCCCCTGGCTACCTCTAGTTATCACCCCATCTCCCTCCTTCCATTCCTCTGCAAACTCCTTGATCGAGTTGTCTACACCCGCTGTCTCAAGTTCCTCTCTCCTAATTCTGTCCTGATCCCCTCCAATCTGGCTTCTGTCCCCTTCATTCCACAGAAACCGCCCTCTCAAAGATCACCAATGATATCCTTCTTGTCAGCATCTCTTAAATACCTTAAATGACTGCAAACCAAAAGCTTCTACTTTGGCTGAAGAACTGAAAGCTAAAAAAGGATTTCTTTCCATGTAACTTTTATTATTGCTATTACCATGACACAAATAAATTGATCTTGGGACATTTTAAAATCATTCTGAAAATTCTTTTTGTTGTCTGGGCTTGGCTACATCTGATGATTTTGATTTTATCCTGGCTAAATTTTTTAAAAAGCTTGAACTGAGGAATCAATCTCAAGCTGAGGAATCAATTAGGCAAATGATTACAAGTTTATGGGTAATAATAATGATAATAGCAATGACAGTGATTGTGGTGTTGTGGAGAAGCAGCATGGCTCAGTGGAAAGAGAGCCCCCCTCCCCCTCGTCCCCCTCTCCATCCCCCCCATCTTACCTCCTTCCCTTCCCCACAGCACCTGTATATATGTATATATGTCTGTACATATTTTTTACTCTATTTATTTATTTATTTATTTTATCTGTACATATCTATTCTATTTATTTTATTTTGTTAGTATGTTTGGTTTTGTTCTCTGTCTCCCCCTTTTAGACTGTGAGCCCACTGTTGGGTAGGGACTGTCTCTATATGTTGCCAATTTGTACTTCCCAAGCGCTTAGTACAGTGCTCTGCACATAGTAAGCGCTCAATAAATATGATTTATGATGATGATGATGAGTCATATGTAGAACAGGGACTGTGTCCAACCCAATTTGCTTGTTACAGTGCCTGGCTTATAGTCAGTGCTTAACAAATGCCATAATTATTTCCCTCTAGACTGTAAGGACATCGTGGGCAGGGAATGTGTCTGTTTATTGTTATAGTTTACTCTCCCAAGCCCTTAGTACAAGTGCAATGTACACAGTAACACTCAGTGAATTCGATTGAAGGAATGAATGAATGAATTGTCCATGATCAATCTGTGTGTGGCTCTTTTCCACACACCCAGTGAATGTGTGAGGATCTATCTACTGCTACTCAAAGAATCCCACTGGTGTCTCACAGACATGAATTCTCTTTCGGTCCCATAGGTGTACTGGCTAATGAGAACTTTGAATAAAATAAATGTTGATCAATCAATCCATCAATAGTATTTATTGAGGTTCAGTTCTGCATTACCTTCTACTCTCCATCTACTCCCACGGCTTCAAACTACCATTTCTCTGCAGATGATACTCAAATGTACATCTCCAGCCCAGATCTCTCTCACACTCTGCAGATTCGCATATACTCTTGCTTTCAAGACACTTCTACTATTTATTAACTGACACATTCCCAGCCCACAATGCCAGCATTTAGTACAGTGCTTAGTGCAAGGTAAGCACTCAATAAATACAACTAATTAATTGTTCTATTTTTGTTTTTCTCTTACTGTGTACAGAGAGCATGAAATCTCTATCTACACTCACACCATTGGTGAACTCATTCGCTCCCACGGCTTCAACTATCATCTCTATGCTGATGACACCCAAATCTACATCTCTACCCCTGCTCCCTGCTCTCTCTCCCTCCCTCCAGGCTCATATCTCCTCCTGCCTTCAGGACATCTCCATCTGGATGTCTGCATGCCATCTAGGACTCCATATATTAAACACTGAACTCCTTATCTTCCCTCCCAAACCCTGCCCTCTCCCTGACTTTCCTGTCACTGTAGATGGCACTTCCATCCTTCTCGTCTCACGAGCCCACAAACTTGGTGTCATCCTCTACTCTGCTCTCTCGTTCACCCCTCACATCCAATCCATCACCAAAACCTGCCGGTCTCACCTCCGCAAAATTGCCAGGATCCGTCCTTTCCTCTCCATCCAAACCGCTACCTTGCTGGTTCAACCTCTCATCCTATCCCGACTGGATTACTGCATCAGCCTCCTCTCTGATCTCCCATCCTCCTGTCTCTCCCCACTTCAGTCTATACTTCATGCTGCTGCCCGGATCATGTTTGTGCAGAAACGCTCTGGGCATGTCACTCCCCTCCTCAAAAATCTCCAGTGGCTGCCTATCAACCTACAAATCAAGCAAAAACTCCTCACTCTTGGCTTCAAGGCTGTCCATCATCACACCCGCTCCTACCTCACCTCCCTCCTCTCCTTCCACAGCCCAGCCCGCACCTCCAACTCTTTTGCCACCGCTCACCTCCTCACTGTACCTCATTCTCGCCTGTCCCGCCATCGACCCCTGGCCCACGTCCTTCCCCTGGCCTGGAATGCCCTCCCTCCACACATCTGCCAAGCTAGCTCTCTTTCTCCCTTCAAAGCCCTACTGAGAGCTCACCTCCTCCAGGAGGCCTTCCCAGACTGAGCCCCCTTTTTCCTCTCCTCCTCCCCATCCCCCACAACCTACCTTCTTCCCCTCCCTACAGCACTTGTGTATACATTTGTACAGATTTATTACTCCATTAATTTTACTTGTACATATTTACTATTCTATTTATTTTCTTAATGATGTGCATGTAGCTTTAATTCTATTTGTTCTGACGATTTTGACACCTGTCTACATGTTTTGTTTTGTTGTCCATCTCCCCCTTCTTGACTGTGAGCCCATTGTTGGGTAGGGAGCGTCTCTATATGTTGCCTACTTGTACTTCCCAAGCACTTAGTACAGTGGTCTGCACACAGTAAGCGCTTAATAAATGCGATTGAATGAATGAATGGATACAGAAGAGTTGGTTGATTCAGTCCCTGACCACAATGAACTCCTTATCTTCCCATCCAAACCCTGTCCTCCCCTGATTGTCCCATCACTGTAGACAACACCATCAACCTTCCTTTCTCACAACTGGTTACTGCCGCCTATAGAAGAAGCATAATTTTAGGTAGTTATCTTACTTTTGTTTATTCAGTCATTTATTCATTCAATCATATTTACTGAGCACTTACTGTGTGCAGAGGACAATAACATACACATTCCCTGTCCACAAGGCAAGTCCTTAGTATAGTGCTTAGTGCAAGATAAGCACACAATAAATGCAACTAATTAATTGGTCTATTTTTGTTTTGCTCCGGTATTTGTTAAGCACTTATTATGTTCTAAGTGAGGTTCAGTTCGGGGTCCCCTTCTACTGTACGTCTACATGTACTCCCCTGGAGAGCTCATTCATCAATTGCCATTTCTATGTGGATGATAAACAAATCTACATCTCCTGCCCAGATTGATCAGGGGGTGGGTCTCTTTCTCTCTCTCTCTCTCTCTCTCTCTCTCTCTCTCTCTCTCTCTCTCCAGATTCGCATATCCTCTTGCCTTTAAGACACTTCTGCTTGGATGTCCATCTGCCACCTCAAGCTTGACATGTCCAAAACTTCTTATCTTCCCACCCAAACCCTGTCCTCCCCCTAACTTTTCCATCAAAGTAGATGGCACCACCAACCTCCTGTCTCATAAGCTTGTAACCTTGGCGTTATCCTTGACTCCACTCTGTTATCCAACCCATCACTAAATCCTCTCAGTCCTTCCTTCACAACATTGCTAAAATCCATCCTTTCCTCTCCATCCAGACTGCTACCCTGTTAATACAATCACTCATCCTCTCCCACCTGGATTACTGCATCAGCTTCCTGGCTGACCTCCCAGCCTCCTGCCTCTCCCAATCAATCAATCAATCATATTTATTGAGCGCTTACTGTGTGCAGAGCACTGTACTAAGCACTTGGGAAGTACAAGTTGGCAACATATAGAGACAGTCCCTACCCAACAGTGGGCTCACAGTCTAGAAGACTCCACTCCAGTCCATTCTTCACTCTGCTGCCTGGATGATTTTTCTACAAAAAATGTTCAGGACATGTCATCCCACTCCTCAAAAAAAACTCCAGTGGTTGGTCATCCACCTCCATATCCAACAAAAGTTCCTCACCGCTGGCTTTAAAGTAGTCCACCACCTTGCCCTCTCCTTCCTCATCTTGCTTGTCTCCTTCTACAACCCAGCCCACCCACTTTACTCTTCAAGTGCTACCCTCCTCACTGTGTCTCTGTGCCTCAGTTCCCTCATCTGTAAAATGGGGATTCAATACCTGTTCTCGCTTTTCTACATAGACTTTGAGCCTCTTGTGGAACCTGATCATCCTGTATCTTCCTTAGAGCTTTAGTACAGTGCTTGGCACATCTCAAGTGCTTAACAAATACTACAGTTAAGGAGTTACTCGGTTCAGGGTTGCTCAAACCTGGAAAGAACAGATAAAGCAGGTTGTTCAGGTAGTTTAGAAGAGCTCAGCCTTCTGTCCTTTCCCCTAGGAAAAGCAGTGTGGCTTAGAGGCAAGAGCCCAGTCTTGGGAGTCAGAGGTCATGGGTTTTAATCCCAGCTCTTCCACTTGTCAGCTGTGTGACCTCTTCTTCTCTGTGCCTCAGTGACCACATCTGTAAAATGAAGATTAAGTCTGTGAGCCCCACATGGAACAACCTGATTACCTTGTATCTCCCCCAGTGCTTAGAACAGTGCTTGGCACATAGTAATTGCTTAACAAATACCATCATTATTATTATTACAACTGTGAACATTAGATCTAAATTAGAAATCCTCATCAGAGAACCAGTGCCCAAGGAAACAGTTATCAAGCAGGTAAATTTCTGAGCCAATTCATTTCTGTTCACTTGGTCAGCAAGGCTTTAAATAGCAAACCTCAGTCAGTTCTTCAACAGTCGTATTTATTGAGAGCTTACTGTATGTAGGGTACTGTAGTAAGTGCTTGGTAACAATGTAACAGGCATATTCCCTGCCCACAATGAGGTTAGAGTCTAGAGGGGGAGACAGATGTTAATATAAACTGTACTTTCCAAGTGCTTAGTACAATACTCTGCATACAGTAAGTGCTCAATAAATATGACTGAATGAATGCTGTAGGGCTGGGAGAGGGGATGAATAAATGGAGCAAGTCAGGGCAACACAGAAGGGAGTGGAAGAAAATGAAAGGCGGGCTTGGTCAGGGAAGCCCTCTTGGAGATGTGCCTTCAGTAAGGTTTTCAAGGTGGGGAGAGTAATTGTCGGCTATAAAGAGAGAGGGTATTTCAGGCCAGAGGCAGGTTTTGGGCCAGGGGTAGGCAGTGAGACAGATGAGGTGGAGGCACAGTGAGAAGCTTAGCATTAGAGGTGCAAAATGTGCTGGCTGGATCGCAGGAGGAGAGTAGCGAGGTAAGGTAGGAGGGGTGAGGTGATTGAGAACTTTCAAGCTGTTGGAGAGGAATTTCTGTTTGGTGCAGAAGTGGATGGGCAACCACCAGAGGTTCTCGAGGAGTGGGTAATCCCCCTTTTCTTAGGCTGGAAATGAAGCTCCTCTCATTACAAGGTCATTAGCAAGTATGGATTTTCAAGTCTTTTAGAATAGGGAGTATTTTGCACTGTGCAAGATTTGACCATTTTTTTCCAGGACAGTTTGGAGCAGAGAATTTTTCATCTTCCTACACAATTTCAGACCAATTTACAGGTTCATTCTTTGAACCTAGAGGTATTTGTTTAAACCAGGCTGCAAGTTGAAGTTTGGCTTTTACTAATATAGACAGGATAAAGCATCGTGACTTGGCATAAGTAACTGCGATGTTGACATCTTCCCCTCATTCTTCCTCTCTGTGAGGGTCTATTTTTCCCTGAAATAATATGTCAATCTTTAAATGGCTTCTCTGTGTTCTGAGTGAAGAAAATGTACTAACTCATGAAGCTGGCCTGGGTTTCCTTCCTCTGTGGCGTACTAACCAAAAGGTAAAGATTGGAAAATCTAAAAATCCAGCTGGGGAAACACAACTGAAGAGCAAAATCAAGTAAGAGCTGCTTTTGAAGCAGTCATTTTATTTGCCAAGGCTGTTTCAGTGTGTATATATCTTGTATCACCCCGTGAAGATTTCATATAGAACTCCATTGTATAAACACCTGAGAAAGCTCATTAACTTCCATGCCCATCTCCATGTGAAGTGGATAATGTTGGTGAATTTTTGAAGCATTTTTACCTCAGCAGTTGGTGAATAAAGACAACTGTTGGAGACAGTTTAACAGGAGAGAAAAGTTAGCACCCTCTGAAGATGGAATAAAATGTTTCAGACATACTGAAGCAGGATTTAACAATGTAAAGATTTATGCGGAAATTAGCATCAGTCTAAATGAACACTTTTTAGTTGTTTTGCTCTCATTCAGGAGTTCTGATTGTTTTTCCCAGCCTCTTTGCTGAGATTTATCAGCCTACAGGATGGCAGTTGCAAAGACCACTCTAATATATGTAATCAATAAGTATATTTAATGATGATGATGGCATTTTTTATTAAGTGCTTACTATATGCAAAGCACTGTTCTAAGCACTGGGGAGGATATAAGGTGATCAGGTTGTCCCACGTGGGGCTCACAGTCTTCATCCCCATTTTTCAGATGAGGGAACTGAGGCTCAGAAAAGTTAAGTGACTTGCCCAAAGTCACACAGCTGACAAGTGGCAGAGCCGGGATTAGAACCCATGACCTCTGACTCCAAAGCCTGGGATCTTTCCACTGAGCCACGCTGCTTCTCTATTGAATGCTCACTGTGTTTGCAGAACTGTATTAAGGGCTTGGGATAGTAGTAGTAATAATACTACACACAGTAAGTGTTCAATAAATACAATTGAATGAATAATAATATTAATAAATAATTGAGGTATTCAGTAAGAACTTACTAGACGTTGTGTAGATACAAGATCATCAGGTCCCATGGGGGCTAACGGCTTAAGTGCGCGAACAGGTATTGAATCCCCATTTTGCAGATGAGGGAACTGAGGCACAGAGAAGTGAAGTGACTTGCCCAAGGTCACACAGCAGACAAGTGGCAGAGCTGGGATTAGCTATGCTCTTTCCACTAGGCCACGCTGTCTAGTGCACTTTAGTTGGTGGACACAATCTCTGTTCTTAGGGTATTAAGAATTAATGGGGGAGACGGATGTTAAGATAAATTACAGATAAGGGAAGGAGCAGAGAATAAGGATATATTCATCAGGCTGTAAGATTGGGGGTGGTTTGAGTACCCAAGTCCTTACTTTGGGAAGGAAGTAGCATGGAGTAGTAGTTAGAGCCTGGGCCTGGGAGTAGGAAGGTCATGGGTTCAAATCCCAGCTCTGCCACTTGTCTGCTGTGTGGCCTTGAGCAAGTCACTTCCCTTCTCTGGGCCTCACTTGCCTCATTGGTAAAATGGGGATGAAGATGGTGAACCCCTTTCTAGACAGGGACTGTGTCCAACCTGATTTCCTTTTAGCCACCCCGGTGCTTAGTATGGTGCCTGGCACACAGTAAGGCTTTAAGAAATACCACAGTTCTCATTATTATTGTCCTGGGATAGGTGAAGCAGAAGGGAGGGAGAATAGGGCGAGGAGATGAGAGATTAGTCAGGGAAACTTTTGTCTTTCCTAAAAAGCTGGAAAGTGGAAAGAAATCCACCAATATTCGCTCTACAAAATTAGGGAGAGAGAGCTATGTGAAAATGAGCCTAAAACAGGTAATAAAATGAACTTGCCTTTTTATATAACCACATTAGTGGTCTTTCTCTCTATTGCCCTGGAAAATTCAATTGATTTTAAGTGTTACCTGAAGTGCAGATAAAGAACCTTTGCTAGAAATAAAGGCAATAAAAACTTTTTACCTTTTTTTTAGCATTTCAAAACAAGTTGGTGAACAATATTTTTTGCTTCCCTAAAAGATCAACTAATTTCTTCCCACTCCCAAAGCTTAAATGAGCCACACAAATTACTAGCCACATTCAATCAATTGTATTTAATCAGTGCATACTGTGTGGAGAGCACTGTACTAAGCGCCTAGGAGACTATAATATAACTGAGTTGGTAGACATGTTCTCTGCCCAGAAGGACCTTATGAGAAAATTAGTTACACAGGATTTGTACACTGCTAGAATGCTGTCTAAAAACTTGGTCTTTAGCCTGCACCTTGGTGTGAGAGGAATTGAGACAAAGTTTGGGTGCACAAACTTATGGAGGCCTGGATGCGTAAGATGATGGACAGACAAACATCCCAAAATATACATTTTGAGAATCAATTTGGTCTAGTGGATACAGCATGGGCCACGGAATCAGAAGGATTTGAGTTCTAATCCCAGCTCCTCCACATTTCTGCTGCGTGACCTTGAACGTCACTTTACTTCCCTATGCCTCAGTTCCCCCATCTGTAAAGTGGGGATAAGAGTGTCAGTCCCACATGGGACAGGAACTGTGTCCAATCTGATTAACGTGTATCTACTGTATGCTTAGAACAGTGATTGGCACATAATAAGTGCTTAACAAGTACTATTATAATAATAATTATTGGTGTGGGTGAGAAGAGGGAAGGGAGTAGAACAGTGCTTGGCACATAGTAAGTGCTTAACAAATGCCTTCATTATTATTATTATTAAGTTTATTGGATCCTGTGTTCTGTAGTTATCAGAAAGAAAAGTTGGAAAAGAGATTTTCATGTGATGAACTAAATACTTCAGTGATCACATTTTTCATTTGCTACAATCACCTTCATGAGCATTAAATAGGAAAAAGAAGAATGAGTTATTTAGATTAATGAAAGGAAACAACACACTCTGGGCTTTAGTATTTTAAATAGCTGGTGGATTGTCAACAATCTTCGTGTTTGCCTCGGGAAACGAAATACCAAGAGCAAGAAGTGTAACTAATCCACAATGGAAGTGAAGGAAAACATAAATAATGAAGAAATACCAGCCACTTGCAGGAAATAGCGTGGAGGCTTGTAGATGGAAAGTGGGAAGGTGCTCTGCTCACGGTAAGTGCTCAATAAATACAATTGAATGAATGAGAAAGAATCAGGAAAGCTCTGATTCGTCTTTATTGCGAAAACTGGTCAGGAAATACATAAATCATAAAATATGAGAAATTTAGAAAGACTAAGTAGGCAAAAGATGGAGTGCTAATGCCAAAAATTGGGACACTAATCACCTTGTGCAAGACATAAATGTTCGATATGCTCTGAAAAATATTGTGGCGGAGATAAAACTGTCGTCGAAAGGAAAGGGGAAGTGCTTTTGAAGGGACAGCTCAGTTACTCTGGAGGAAAGGAAATGTGAAGAGCAGGGGCAAGGATTCTAAAGTATGGGGAAAGAGAGAGAATGGGTGTGAGGTTTTGGGTCTCCATGTGTCTGGCACATTTCGACTACTGCATCAGTCTCCTTGTTCATCTCCCTGTCTTCAATCCCTCTCCCCTCTCTAATCCATACTTCCAACGGCTGCCCAGATCTTTTTTATTTAAAATGTGTTCTCTGAAGGCCTCCTCACTCCCCAAAAGCTGCCCATCTAGCTCTGCATCAAGCAACTCCTTTTTTTTCTCTCCCACTCCACCTCAGTCCATAACATTTGACTGGGAGTCAGAAGGACCTGGGTTCTAATCCTCACTCTGCCACTTGCCTGTCTTGTGACCTTGGGCAAGTCACTTAACTTCTCCATGCCTCGGCCTCTGAAAATGGGGAAGATTGTGAGCTCTATGTCCAACCCAACTACCTTGTATCCACCCCAGTGCTTAGTACAGCGCCTGGCACATAGTAACCACATAACAAATACCACAATTATTACTATTGTTATTACACTTCACTCCTTTTAACATTAACCTACATCCTGTGCCTCATTCTCATCTCTCACAATCAACCTTTTGCTTCCTCCTTCCTAAAATTCCCTTCCCCATCATAGTCAACAGCCCACTAATAATAATAATAATTATGGTATTTGCTATACATTTATTCACTCAATTGTATTTATTGAGCACTTACTGTGTGCAGAGCACTGTACAAAGTGTTTGGAAAGTATAATTCAGCAGTAGAGGCAATCCCTGCCCACAGTGGGCGTACAGTCTAGAAGGGGGAGACAGACATCAAAACAAGTAAGCGGGCATCAATACCATCAGTATACATAGAATATTTAGGTATATACATATCAAAACAAGTAAACAGGCATTAATGTAAATAAATACAATTGTAGATATTTATAGATGTGTACATATATACACAAGTGGGGAGGGGAGAGGAGGGGGGATAGAGCAAAGGGAATGAGTTGGGGCAATGAGGAGGGGAGCTGAGGAAAAGGGGGGCTTAGCCTGGGAAGGCCTCTTGGAGGGGGGAAGTGGGCTTTGAATGGGGGAAATGTGATTGTTTGGTGGATGTGAGGAGGGAAGGCATTGCAGGCCAGAGGTAGGATGTGGGCCAGGGGTCGACGGCGGAACAGGCAAGAGCGAAGCACAGTGAGAAGTTTAGCACCAGAGGAGTGGAGGGTGAGGGAAGCAGTATGGCCTAGTGGCAACAGCACATGAGCTTGGGAGTCAGAGGTAGGAGGTTCTAATCCTGGCTTCACCACTTGTCTGCTCTGTGACCTTGAGCAAGTCACTTAATTTCTCCGTGCCTCAGTTACCTCATCTGTAAAATGGGGATTAAGAGTGTAAACCTCATGAGGGACAGGGACTGTGTCCAACCCGATTACCTTGCATCTACCCCAGCACTTAGAATAGTGCTTGGCACATAGTAAGCACTTAACAAATACCATTATTATTATTGTTAAGTGCTTACTATGTGCCAAGCATTGTTCAAAGCGCTGGGGTAGATACAGGGTGATCAGGTTGTCCCATGTGGGGCTCCCAGACTTAATCTCCATTTTACAGATAGGGTAGCTGAGGTACAGAGAAGTGAAGTGACTTGCCCAAAGTCACACAGCTGATAAGTAGCAGAGTCAGGATTAGAACCTCTGATTCCCGAGCCCCATGTGGGACAACCTGATCATCTTGTATCCCCCCTCCCCGCCAGTTCTTAGAACAGTGCTTCGCACATAGTAAGTGCTTAACAAGTGCCATTACCATAATTATTATTATTATAAGGGGTCCCTCGTTGAACAGGGGCTGTGTCCAATCTACTAAGATCAATGTGGACAGGGACTGTGTCTATTGTTATAGTGTCCTCTCCCAAGTGCTTAGTACAGTGCTCTGCACACAGTAAGCATTCAATACGATTGAATGAATTGATGAATGAATAACAATAACTTTATAGTTATTCAGAAACTGATGTCCAATCAGCTGTTTAAATGTATTGTTTTGTACCTAGAATGGGTCACAGACACTGCTAGTGGAACTCCTCCTGCTTACATATGAATGATCGATTGATTGAATCAATTGAATCAATCGATTGATTGATTAAGTGACTTGACGTAGGCCCCTAAATTCCTAGCTGGCAAATGGCAGAGCTTGGATTCCGTGGTCTAGTGGAAAAAGCACAGGCCTGGGAGGCCAAGGACATGGGTTCTAAACCTGGCTCTGCCACTTGTCTGCTGTGTGACCTTGGGCAAGTCATTTATCCATTCATTCAATCATATTTATTGAGTGCCTACTTATGCAGAGAATTGTACTCAGCAGTTGGGAGAGTACACTACAGCAATAAACAGACACATTCCCTGCCCTCAATGAACTTACAGTCTAGAGGAGGGGAGACAGACAACAATACAAATAAATAAATTACGGATATGGACGTTAGTTGTGTGGGGCTGGGACAAGGGAAGAACAAGGGAAACAAGTCACGGTGAAACAGAAGTGAATGGGAGAAGAGGAAATGGGGGGCTTAGTTTGGGAAGGCCTCTTGGAGGAGGTGGGACTTCAATAAGGCATTGAAGGGGGGAGAGTAACTGTCAGATTTGAGGAGGAGCACCTTCCAGGACTGAGGTAGGACACGGTCTAGGTGTCAGTGGTGAGATAGAGATGGAGACACAGTGAGAAGGCTAGTACTAGAACAGTGAAATGTATGGGCTGGGTTGTAGGAGGAAAGTAGCAAGGTAAGATAAGAGAGGGCAAGGTGATGGACTGCTTAAAGCCTATGGTGAAAAGTTTTTTTTGACTCTGAGGTGGATGGACAATCACTGGAGTGTTTTGAGAAGCTGGGCAACAAGTCCTGAATGTTTTTGTAGAAAAATGATCTGGGCAGCAGAATGAAGTATGGACTGGAGTGGAGAGAGACAGGAGGCTGGGAGATCAGCGAGGAGGCTGATGCAATAATTCAGGCCAGACAGGATGAGTGATTACATTAATGCAGTAGCAGTTTGGATGGAGGGGAAAGGGTGGATTTTAATGATGCTGTGACCAACAGGACTATTGTTGGATTGAATAGACTGAGAGTCAAGGAAAATGCCGAGGTTACGGGTTTGTGAGGCAGGAAGGACGGTGGTGCCGTCTATAGTGATGGGAAAGTCAGAGGCGGGGTGCGGGGGACAGGGTTTAGGTAGGAAGATAAGGAGTTCTGTTTTGGACATGTTAAGCATTGAGGTGATCGGAGGACATCCAAGTAGAGATGTCTTGAAGGCAAGAGGAAATGTGAGACTGCAGAGAGGGAGACAGATCAGGGCTGGAGATGGAGATTTTAGACGTAGAAGTCATTTAACTTCACTGTACCTCAGTTATATCATCTGTAAACTGGGGATTAAGACTGTAAGCCCTATATGGGATAGGGACTGTGTCCAATCTGACTACCTTGTATCGACACCAGAGCTTAGAACAGTTCTTGGCACATAGTAAGTGCTTAAAAAATACCACAATTTTTATTATTAGTAGTACCCGGTCCTCTGATTCTCAGGCCCGGCCTCTATCTGTTGACAACTTGGACTTCCCAAGCACTTAGTCCAGTGCTCTGCACACAGTAAGTGCTCAATAAATATGATTGAATGAATTTTTATTTTCTTAATATGTTTTGTTCTGTCGTCCGTCTCCCCCTTCTAGACTGTGAGCCCATTGCTGGGTAGTGACCGTCTCTATCTGTTGCCAACTTGGACTTTCCAAGCACTTAGTACAGTGCTCTGCACACAGTAAGCACTCAATAAATACGATTGAATGAATGAATGAATAGGGCAAGCTGTTCTTTGTTTCTCTTTGAATCTTTGCCCACAATATAGTCCCCTCATCTGTAAAATGGGGATTAAGACTGTGAGCCCCACATTGGACAACCTGATAACCTTGTAACCTCCCCAGTGCTTAGAACAGTGCTTGGCACATAGTAAGCGCTGAACAAATGCCATCATTATTCTCAGGGCAGAATATGACAAAGACGGCAAATGGCATGACTCTGATGTAATTTAATTATCCTTTTCCCGAGAAAGATTATATTCTTTTCTCTCACTTAATTCCCCAAGGAGACCCAACACAGTTTCACTTCAAATTATTTTCACACTCTACCAACACCCACCACAGACTACAATTCATAATAACCCATCGCCAAAATGTATCTACTCTCTCACAGTAACTGTCATTGAATAAAGCAGCAATTAAGGAACCCAATTCCACTCTCATTTCGGGATTCAGTGTGAGAATCGGTCAACAATGAAGAACAATCTCTCCATCGGTACAAAGTGGAAAACTCAATACTGATATAAACCTACTTATTCCATAGAAAGAACTAATCCTCTATGGCAGGGAGGAAAGGGAGAAAGGATTACGTGTGACTTAGAGCTGTCTTCAGAAATTCAATATCTAGGAATGAGACTTCTAAAGTTGGTAAGAAAATAAAGTTTTTAAATCTTAAATGAAGATATAACTGGGGGGTTGCCCCTATATCTCTTGGCTTACTTTGTGAAAAAAATTAGAAACATTAGGAAGGCTACATTTTAAATATCTGGCACGTTAGTTCTCTGATAAATCAGTGTTTTTCAGGAAAGCCTTCCAAACACACACTTGGGTAAATTTAATATATTTATGTGTTAATATTTTCAGTTGTTTAATAAAACATTGAGGCCAAGCATGACTGATTTCTTCTCTGTGTTCCAGTTTGCCACTAATAACGCCATGTTATTATTGTTATTGTTATTATTATTGTTAAGTGGTTTATTATGTGTCAAGCACTTTTGTAAGTGCTGAGATACATACGAGTTAAAATGGTTGGACACAGTCCCAGACACACGTGGGGCTCAAAGTCTAAGTTGCTTTAAACAGTTCAACCAAGCACTGTACTAAGCCCTGGAATAGATGCAAGATAATCGGGTCAGGTACGATTCCTGTCTGACATGGAGCTTATAGTCTAAGATGGAGGGAAAACAGATATTGCATTTCACAGATGAGGAAACTGAGTTCCTGAGAAGTTAAGTGGCTTGTCCAAGGTCACACACCATGCAAGTGGCAAATCCAGAATTAGAACTCAGATCTTCTGACATCCAAACCCTGCTCTTTCCAATAGGCAGTGCTGTTTCTTCTTGACTAGATTGATATTGGGTAACCCGGCTTGTAAACCTGTCGACTTAAATCCTGTCTTTTCACAGAAAACATTATAAGTAAAACACTATAAAACTATCACTACGGTATAATGAGAAGTTAACAGTAGGGTAAAAGTTTTTCCGAGAGAAGCCACTCCATTTTTCCCATCCCAAATCCAAAGTAACCAGACAATGGAACTAGAAAATGATCATAGCTCACAAAATGCTGCCAAAATCATCACATGCCTTGTCACTGCAAAAGTCTCATATATAGACATTACTGTCTCAAGTCTTTTACCAGATTGTTACACCCGTCAAAACTTTGTAAAAGTAGCCTAAAGTAAACTGACAACATATCCAGCACTGTTACCCAGAATAATCTTCCAGATCAATTTGATCTTACGAGATACCAGTTTCGCTCTGTAGTTGACTTGCTGTACAATAGGACTCTCTTCTGGTACGTGTTAGTAGTGAATAAATACAAAAGCAAATGCAGAATTAGAAATTTTTCCTTAGAAAGATGAAACCCCAAAGAATGCAGCTAGTGGTTATGCAACCTGGACTTTCTGAATTCTGTCCAGGTGGGATTTTCTGGGATTCCTAAAACACCCCAGAAGATTTCTTCCAACAGTACTACATTCCTTCAATGGGTGAATCAGTTGATCATATTTAGTGAGTGCTTACTGTTGGCAGAGCACTGTACTAAGCGCTTGGGAAACCACAATACAATAGAGTTGGTAGACATGATCCCTCCTTGAAGTCAAGAAGGGGAACCAGTCATTAAACTAATTAAACTGAAAAGCAGCGTGGCCAGGTGGAAAGAGCACAGGCCTCGGTGTCAAAAGGATCTGTGTTCTAATCCCACCTCTGCCACCAGTCTGCTGCATGACCTTGGGCAAGTCACTTAACCTATCTGTGCCTCAGCTCCTTCGTCTGTCAAATGGGGGTTAAGACTGTGGGACAGGGGCTGTTTTCAACTCAATTACCTCGTATCTGCCCCAGTGTTTAGGACAATGCTTGAAAACATAGTAAATGCTTAACAAATACCATCATTATTACTATCATTATTAAATTACAGATAGGGAAAATGGCAGAGAGTAAGGATGAGTACACAAATGTTGAGGGGGCTGGGGTGAATATCAAGTGATTAAGGGATACAAATCAAGTGCACAGGTAGAAGGAAAGGCAGGTGGATGAAATGAGGGCTCAGTTAGGGAAAGACTCTTGAAAGAGATGTGAATTTAGGAAGTCTCTGAATGTTAGGAGAGTGGTGGTCCACAGCATATGGAGGGGGTAGGTCTTCCAAGCCAGATTGAGGGTGTGGGTGTCATTGGTGAGATAGATGAGATTGAGGTGCAGTAAGTACCTTGGCCCCCTCTCAGGATGGCACCTGGAGAGTTTCTAGTCTTCTACCACTCTCAGCCATGGGAGGAAGAGTCAAACAGAAGCCTACCCATTCCATTCCTAGCTCGTGCAGTGGCTAGAAAGTCGAAGACAAACTGCTACAAGTCAAAACTCACCTGTGTTGGGCAGCAGGGTCGTGGGAGAGAGATGAGGGCAGAGACCCAAGTTGACTGCGTGAAAGGAGGCAATGGTCAACCACTTCTGGATTTTTACCCAGAAAACTCTGTGGATCCACCACCAGAACAATTCCAGATGGAGGTGGTGTGTTCCAGAAGAGACGTGTCCATGGTGTCGCTATGGGTCAGAGACAAGACAAGAGTACATTGGCATTAGTGGAGCAAAGTGTGTGGGCTAAGCTGTGGCAATAGTAATAATAATGATAATAATTTTGGTATTTGTTAAAGGGCTTACTATGTGCCAGGCACTGTAGGAGATCACATGGGGCTCACAGTTTCAATCCTCATTTTACAGATGAGGTCACAATCACAGAGAAGTGAAGTGACTCACCCAAGGTCACACAGCATTCATTTATTCATTCAATTCATTCAATCGTATTTATTGAATGCTCACTGTTTGCAGTGCACTGTACTAAGCGCTTGGGAAGTACAAGATGGCAACATATAGAGACGTTCCCTACCCAACAACGGGCTCATAGTCTGGAAGGGGGAGACAGACAACAAAGCAAAACATATAGACAGGTGTCAAAATCGCCAGAACAAATAGAATTATAGCTATATGCATGTCATTACCAAAATAAATAGAATAATATGTACAAGTAAAATAAATAGAGTAATAAATCTGTACAAATATATACAAGTGCTGTGGGGAGGGGAAGGAGGCAGAGCAGGGGGAATGGGGAGGAGGAGAGGAAAAAAGGGGGCTCAGTCTGGGAAGGCCTCCTGGAGAAGGCGAGGGCTTTGAAGGGAGGAAGACAGATAGCTTGGCGGCTGTGTGGAGGGAGGGCATTCCAGGCCAGGGGAAGGATGTGGGCCGGGGGTCGATGGTGAGACAGGCAAGAACGAGGCCCAGTGAGGAGGTTAGCGGCAGAGTAGTGGAGTGTGCAGGCTGGGCTTTAGAAGGAGAGAAAGGAGGTGAGGTAGGAGGGGGCAAGGTGATGGACAGCCTTGAAGCCAAGAGTGAGGAGTTTTTGCTTGATTCATAGGTAGACAAGTAGCCACTGGAAATTTTTGAGGAGGGGAGTACATGCCCAGAGCGTTTCTGTACAAAGATAATCTGGGCAGCAGAGTTAAATATAGACTGAAGTCGGGAGAAACAGGAGGATGGGAGATCGGAGAGGAGGCTGATGCAGTAATCCAGTTGGGATAGGATGAGAGATTGAACCAGCAAGGTAGCAGTTTGGATGGAGAGGAAAGGGCGGATCTTGGCAATGTTGCAGAAGGGAGACCAACAGGTTTTGGTAACGGATTGGATGTTTGGGGTAAACGCGAGATTGGAGTCGAGGATGACACCAAGTTTGCGGGCTCGTGAGACGGGAAGGATGGTAGTGCCATCTACAGTGACAGGAAAGTCAGGGAGAGGGCAGGGTTTGGGAGGGAAGATAAGGAGTTCAGTCTTGGACATATTGAGTTTTAGATGGCAGGCAGACATCCAGATGGAAATGTTCTGAAGGAAGGAGGAGATACGAGCCTAGAGGGAGGGAGAGAGAGCAGGGGCAGAGGTGTAGATTTGGGTGTCATCAGTGTAGAGAGGGTAGTTGAAGCCATGGGAGCGAATGAGTTCACCAAGGGAGTGAGTGTAGATAGAGAATAGAAGGGGACCAAGAACTGACCCTTGAGGAACCCCCACAGTAAGGGGATGGGAGGGGGAGGGGGAGGAGAACCCCACAAAGGAGACTGACAATGACTGGCTGGAGAGATGAGGAGAACCAGGAGAGGACAGAGTCTGTGAAGCCAAGGTTGGACAGCGTGTTGAGGTGAAGGGGGTGATCCACAGTGTTGAAGGCAGCTGAGAGGTCGAGGAGGATTAGGATAGAGTAGTAGCCGTTGGATTTGGCAAGAAGGAGGTCATCAGTGACCTTCGAGAGGGCAGTTTTGGTGGAGTGTAGGGGGCGGAAGCCAGATTGGAGGGGGTCAAGGAGAGAGTTGGTGTTGAGGAATTCGAGGCAGCAAGTGTAGACAGCTCGTTCTTGGAGTTTGGAAAGGAAAGGTAGAAGGGAGATAGGGTGATAACTAGAAGGGGAGGTGGGGTCAAGAGAGGGTTTTTTTAGGATGGGGAGACATGGACATGTTTGAAGGCAGAGGGGAAGGAACCAGTGGAGACAGCAGACAAGTGGCAGATCTTGGGATTAGAACCCATGACCTTCTGACTGGACTGGAGAGGGGAGAGACAGGTGGAAGGGTGAACAGCAAGGAGGCCAATGCAGCAGTCAAGGAGGGATCTAAGTTCTTGGATTGGTGTGGTAGCAATTTGATAATAATAATAATAGCATTTACTAAGTGCTTACTATGGGCAAAGCACTGTTCTAAGCTCTGGAGAGGTTACAAGGTGATGAGGTTGTCCCACGGGGGGCTCACAGTCTTAATCCCCATTTTACAGATGAGGTAACTGAGGACCAGGGAAGTTAAGTGACTTGCCCAAAGTCACACAGCTGACAAGTGGCGGAGCTGGGGTTTGAACCCATGACCTCTGACTTCAAAGCCCGGGCTCTTTCCACTGAGCCACGCTGCTTCCCTTCCATTGGATCAAATGGAAAGGGCGGACAGGTTGTGAAGGAAGAATCAACAGGATTTCTTCTACACCATTTACTTTAATGCAGTTACACGAGGACAGCTTTATTCAGTGACAACTGGAATGCCCAAATCAATGTTATTTCCCTTCAAAAATGGTTCTTGGGAACACAATTGGTCCTCTAGACCATAAGCTTGTTGTGGGTGGGGAACGTGCTTACCAATTCATTTAAATTATACTCTCCCAAGCACTTAGTACCATGCTCCGCACAAAGTAAATTCTCAATATGACTGATTGATATAAATTGTGCACATGAATGTGTAAAATGGATGAGGAGAAGACCACCCTGGAATTATATCAGCAAGTGGATATAGAAAAAAAAATTCAAACAAACTGGTTAGTGGAAACAAAAGGATCTTTCCTGAATTTAAATGATTTGCTTTTGCCAACAGTTCAAATGTCATCACAAAGTTTAAAAAGGAATGCAGGACAATTTAAATAGGACAGGATTCTATGAGAAGGTATGCCTAGTGAATAGAACCAGGGCTTGGGAGTCAGAAGGAGCTGGGTTCTAATTCTTGCTCTGACACTTGTCCATTGTGTGACCTTGGGCCAGTCCCTTCTCTTCCCTGGGCCTCAGTTACTTCATCTGTAAAATGGGGATTAAGACTGTAAGCCCCATGTGTAACATGGCTGATGTCCAAACTGCTCAGTTGGTATCTACCCCAGTACTTAATACAATTCCTGGCACATAGTAAGTGTTTGACAAATGCCATTAAAAATTTTAAAAAAGACCCAGCAGAAGATCATATATGTAGTAGCTTTAAGGGTTGAGAGATAAAACAGGATAACCATCATGTCCGAAAATAGACTTGATTTTTGGTTTATGCATCAATAGAAAACTGAATTTGTGTGTAACTCCTCCACAAAAATGAAAACTGGGTTTCTCACCTGTCTACATGTTTTGTGTTGTTGTCTGTCTCCCTATTCTAGACTGTGAGCCCGTTGTTGGGCAGGGACCATCTCTATATGCTGCCGACTTGTACTTCCCAAGTGCTTAGTATTGTGCTCTGCACACAGTAAGTGCTCAATAAATGCAATTGAATGAATGAACCCATTTTGATTAATACCTTATAGGGTACAGCATATCAATAGGTGCTTGATAATAGTGAGAACTTAATACCATCATTATTATGAGTCAGTATTACAAATGCAATTGGAAGTATCATCTAGAAAGACTGCAGCTTTCAATAACAGTAAGTAGATTCAGTAGAATTCAGTACAGGACTAAAAGATATTAAGCTGAGCTTCTGCTGATACAAAGCAGCCACGTGGCCTGAAAAAAGAACACAGGTCTGGGACCTTCTTTCTATTAAACACACACTTGCTGAACTTCACTCTCTCTCCAGAACCCCAATCACTGTTTTCTCTCTTCAAATTGGCAAATATTTAAAAGTACTTCTACATAAATAACCCCTTCTGAGAACCTAAAATTAAAACATGCACTAAAGTAGGAATATCAGCTAAATTATATTTCTGAATTGATGAGTTCTTTCTCAAAGACCCCGTTTTTTGAAAAAAAAAATCTAATTTAATTCTCCCTTACTTCCCAAATATGCCCTTAAATTACTCATCAGAGAACAGTGTCCATAAATGGCCCTGAATAACAAATTCAATTAAGTGCTATTCTTGCCAGATAAATGATTATTGAAGCTCATTCTCTCTTGGGTTTGCTAAGCCATCTGGGGTAGATTCTGGCATTTTGAAGTCAATCACTTATATTTAGTGAGCACTTACTACATGCAGAGCACTGTACTAAGCTCTTGGGATAGTACAGTACAGCAGAATTAACAGGCCCGTCCCCTGTCCACAATGAGATTACAGTCTTTACCGACAACTCACAGTGATTCCATCCCACTAGAATAAGGTCACATCTGTGAGTTAATACATGCTGTCTCTGTGTGTTATTTCTTCTCACACTTGCAAATCACCTCTTGATTTACACAGTTAACATTTGCCTCTTTGTTTTATGATACTTTTAAGTGCTTACTATGTGTCAAACACTGTTATAAGCCCTGGGATAGATTATTGTATGTTATATAATGGCATTTAATGAGCACTTACTATGTGCAAAGCACTGTTCTAAGCACTGGGGAGGTTACAAGGTGATCAGGTTGTGCCACAGGGGGCTCACAGTCTTCATCCCCATTTTACAGATGAGGTAACTGAGGCCCAGAGAAGTGAAGTGACTTGCCCAAAGTCACACAGCTGACAATTGGCAGAGCCGGGATTAGAACCCACGACTTCTTACTCCAAAGCCCAGGCTCTTTCCACTGTGCCACGCCGCTTCTCTATAGATACAAGTCAATTAGTTCAGACACAGTCCATGTTCCACTTGGGGCTCACAGTCTTAAGTGGGAAGGAAAACAGGCACCGAAACCCATTTTACAGTTGAGGAAACTGAGACACAGAGAAATTAAGTGACTTGCCCAAGGTCACACAGCTAGCAATCGACAGATCAATTGGCAGAGCAGGAATTAGTTCCCAGGTCCTCTGACTACTAAGCCCGTCCTCTTTCCGCTAGGCTGCATGGCAAAGATATAGATCTTTGCTGGATACTGTCTTCTTCATTGAAGAACAGCCCTCCCACAAACGGTGAATGTGCATTTCTAATAATAGTTATATCATAATCGATTGGCCTGGTTATTTTTACTTTTAGCACTGAGTTTTTACATTCAAAATAAGATTCTCATTTCAAGTGTGTGATACCTTTTTTTTTTTCTTCTTTCCGGATATTTTTATGTGTTTCTTCAGAGATGTGAATCTTGACTATTTCTGCCTCCAAGTGAAGGAGGACTTGGTGAAATCATTTTTATAAAAAGAGTGTTTTCCTTTTCTATTTGTAAGGCAATTGGAAAGAGTCCAGATCCCTTGGTGAGTAAATGGCTTGTATCTTACTTTTTGTATGGTTCCCAAGTTCCTGTTATAGTATGGATAATAATAATAATTTTGAAAATAATGTTATTGTTAAAATGTCTTAACCCCGTACTGAACAGTGGGGTTGATGAGAGATCAACAGGGTGGACAAAGTCCTGTCCCACATGGGGCTCACACTCGAAGGGGGAAGGAGAAGAGGTATTGAAACCCTGGTTTATAGATGAGGAAACTGAGGCACAGAGAAGTTCAGTGAAACACTATGGTATCACAGCAGGCAGGTGAGAGCTGGAATTAGAAACTCTGATTCTGCCTTCTCCATACCTATTGATTCCCAAGCCCATGGTCCTCAGCAGTTGTTTCAGACTTTTAACTCCCTCCTCAAGCCCCATCCAACCACCTTCCCCACTTGCCCTTAAGGACCTGGCCATGTTCCTTAGTAATAAACTTCAACCCACCAGGCATGACTCACTAAATTCTCCCTTGATCCTCTCCAATCTTCCCTCCTCATGCCCTACTTTGACCCTCTCAACTTTCCCAGCAGGTCTCAAGAGGAGACCTCCCACCCCTTCTTAAAATCTAACCCTTTCACCTGTGCCTCTGATCATAAGAATTTGTCTCTTCCTTCTTCCCTCCCTGCCTGTCATCTTCACATGCTCACTCTCCAACGGCTCCTTCCCTACTGCTTTCAAACATACTCATGTCTGCTTTATCCCAAAAAAACCCCTCCCTTGAAACCACAGTTCCCTTCAGTTATCACCCCATCTCCTGCCAATATTCCTGTCTAAACTCTTGGATTGAGTTGTCTACACCCAGTTCCTCCACTTCACTGGCACTGTCCACTCCTGGTTCTCCTCCTTTCTCTCTGGCCACTCATTCTCAGTCTCTTTTAGTAATCATGGTATTTATTACTCACTTACTATGGGCCAGGCACTGTACTAAGCACTGGGATGGGTATGAAAACATCAGGTTGGACGCAGTCCCTGTCCCACATAGGGCTCACAGTCTCAATCCCCATTTTACAGATGAGGGAACTGAGATACAGGGAAGTTATGTGACTTGCTCAAGGTCACACAGCAGATAAGTGGCAGAGCCAGGATTAGAACCCATGACCTTTTGTGAGTTCCTCCTCTCTCAAACTCCCTGTGGTGGTGCCTCAGTTCAGTTCTGGATCACCTTATTTTCTCCATCTATACCCACTCCCCTGAAGAACTCATTCACCCCCATGGCTTCCAACTACCATTTCTACGCAGGTGATTCCCAAATCTGTATCCCCAGCCCTGGTGTCTCTCCCTCTCTGCAGTCTCACATCTCCTCCTGCCTGCAAGACATCTCTACTTGGATGTCCTCCTGTCACCTCAAACTTACCATGTCCAAAACAGAGCTCCTTATCTTCCCACCCAAACCCTGTCCTTCCCTAACTTCCCCATCACTGTAGTCAACACCACCATCCTCCCTGTCTCACAAGCCCATAACTCTGGAATTATCTTCACCTTATATCTCTCATTCAAGCCACATATTTAGTCTGTCATCAAGTGAGGAGGGAGTTGAACATCTGAAACAACTGGTGAGGGTAATGGCTATGGGAGTCATTAGGGAGGCAGAAATAATGTTGTCGAGAAGAGGAGAGGGCAGAGTTGAAGCAGGCAAGAATGGTATTGAGGTGGATGAGGTCGGCCTGAACTCTGGATTTACATTCATTCAATCGTATTTGAGTGCTTACTGTGTGCAGAGCACTGTACTAAGCACTTGGGAAGTACAAGTTGGCAACATATGAAGATGGTCCCTACCCAAAAACGGACTCACAGTCTAGAAGGGGGAGAAAGAAAACAAAACAAAACATGTAGACAGGTGTCAAAGTTGTCAGAACAAATAGAATTAAAGCTATATACACAACATTAACAAAATAGAATAGTAAATATGTGCAAGTAAAATAGAGTAATAAATCTCTACAGACATATATACAGGTGCTGTGGGGAGGGGAAGGAGGTAGGGCGGGGAGGAGGGGAAGGAGGAGAGGAAAAAGGGGGCTCAGTATGGGAAGGCCTCTTGGAGGAGGTGAGCTCTCAGTAGGGCTTTGAAGGGAGAAAGAGTAAACTTGTAGTGAGCAGGGAATGCAATTTTTAATGGCACTTTCATTCATTTGGTAGTATTTGAGTGCTTACTATATGTGGAGCACTGTACTAGGACTTGGGAGAGTACAATGTAGCAATAAACGGACATTCTCTGATCACAATGAGCTTGCAGTAGATGCGGGGGAGAGACATTAAATAAATTACAGATATGTGCGTTAGTGCTGTGGAGCTGGGAGAGGGGTTAAATAAAGGGAACATTTGTTAAGCGCTTACTCTGTGCCAGGCAATGTACTAAGAGCTGGGATAGATTCAAGCAAATCACACTGGATATAGTCCATATCCCACATGGGGCTCACAGTCTCAATCCTCATTTTACAGTTGATGTAACTAAGGCACAGAGAAGGTAAGTGAGTTGTCCAAGGTCACACAGCTAAAAAGCGGGTGACAAACCTAGTCCATGCTAACTCTAAGCCAAGAGTGGAATGCCTTAAAACTCATTCATTCATTCATTCAATCATATTTATTGAGTGCTTACTGTGTGCAGATCACTGTACTAAGCGCTAGGGAAGTACAAGTTGGCAACATATAAAGATGGTCCCAACCCAAAAACGGGCTCACAGTCTAGAAGAGGGAGACAGACAACAAAACAAAACATGTAGACAGGTGTCAAAGTCATCAGAACAAATAGAAGTATAGCTATATCATCATCAATCATATTTATTGAGCGCTTACTGTGTGCAGAGCACTGTACTAAGTGCTTGGGAAGTACAAGTTGGCAACATATAGAGACAGTCCCTACCCAACAGTGGGCTCACAATCTAAAAGGGGGAGACAGAGAACAAAACCAAACATACTAACAAAATAAAATAAATAGAATAGATATGTACAAGTAAAATAAATAGAGTAATAAATATGTACAAACATATATACATAGATACAGGTGCTGTGGGGAAGGGAAGGAGGTAAGATGGGGGGGATGCAGAGGGGGATGAGGGGGAGAGGAAAGAAGGGGCTCAGTCTGGGAAGGCCTCCTGGACGAGGTGAGCTCTCAGTAGGGCCTTAAAGGGAGGAAGAGAGCTACATGCACATCATTAACAAAATAAATTGAATAGTGTATATATATATATATATATATATATATATACACACAAGTAAAATAGAGTAATAAATCTGTACAAATATATATATACAAGTGCTGTGGGGAGGGGAAGGAAGTAGGGTGGGGAGGATGGGGAGGAGGAGAGGAAAAATGGGGCTCAGTCTGGGAAGGCCTCTTGGAGGAGGTGAGCTCTCAGTAGGGCTTTGAAGGGAGGAAGAGAGCTAGTTTGGAGGATGTGAAGAGGGACGGAATTCCGGGCCAGGGGGAGGACGTGGGCCGGGGGTCGACGGCGGGATGGGTGCGAACGAGGCCCAGTGAGGAGGTTAGCAGCAGAGGAGCGGAGGGTGCGTGCTGGGCTATAGAAGGAGAGAAGGGAGGTGAGGTAGGAGCGGGCAAGGTGATGGACACCCTTGAAGCCGAGAGTGAGGAGTTTTTGCTTGATGTGCAGGTTGACAGGCAGCCACTGGAGATTTTTGAGGAATGCTAAAATGCTAAATAATCAGAGGAATCTTTCAGGACCAAACTTGAGATGGACATTGGCTTTATGGCTCATTTCTGAGAAACGTTATAGTGGCCATTAACAAGTTAAAACTCTGTTCTACATAACTCAGCCAGTGCAGCTTTGGAGGAGAAACAGGGTGAGAAGATGATGTTTGTTTTCCAGAGACTGGCCTTTTCTGTGTTGTTTTTATGATCCCTGTCAGTCGGCATTTTGAAATGTTAACTTGGTGAGATGGCTTAAAATCACTGTTCCACAATATTCTGTCAGGCAAGCTAGTGATCGTTTGATAGATAGCCCTACAGGACAGAACTTTATGAATCCAAGTTTGCCCTTTCATCAGTTTCGTTGTTTCTTGTATTTAAAAAAAGAAATCCTTAATCTCTCACCTTCTTTTGGGTCTTTGAAACAAAATCTCCGTATTTACACAAGTAGATGCAACCTGGAGAGACGTTATTATATTGGATACCAGATTCATTCCCCACAAGCAAGTGTTCTGTAAAAATCTCTGTATGTATCATGAAATTATTTTATTCCCAACCGTAAACGAACTTCATTTCTAGAAGAAATGGAGATAGACACTAGAAAATTGCTTCTTCACAATTCTGTCCTTGAGGTTCAGTACTAGCAAATTTTGATATAATGAACTTCTCCGTGACTCAGTCACCTCTTCCGTAAAGTGGGGATTAAGACACTGAGCCCCACGTGGGACAACCTTATTACCTTGTATCTACCCCAGAACTTAGAACAGTGCTTTGCACATAGTAAACACTTAAAAAATACCCTAATTATTATTACTATTATAGGGGTGGATCTCAATGATTCTTTCTTTTAATCATATTTGTTAAGCACTTACTACGTGCCAGGCACTGTACTAAACTGTGGGGTAAATAAAAGTTAATCCGGTTGGACACAGTCCCTGTCCCACATAGTCTTAACCCCCATTCCACAAATGGGGTACCTGAGGCACAGAGAAGTTAAGTTTTCTGCCCAAGATCACACAGCAGACAAGTGGCAGAGCCAGAGTTAGAACCCAGGTCTTTCCAACTCCCAGGCCACAATCCCCTGCCCGCAAAGAGAAGAAACATGGCCTAATGGAAAGGCCTCGGACCCAGATGTCAGAGGACCTGGGTTCTAATCGCGCTTCCACCACTTGTCTTCTGTGTGACCTTGGACAAGTCACTTTACTTCTCAGTGCCTCAGGTACCTGATCTGCTAAATGGAAGTTAAGACAGAGAGCCCCATGTGGGACACGAACTGTGTCCAACCTGATTAGCTTGTATCTACCCCAGAGCTTAATAATAATAATAATAATAATAATAATGGCATTTGTTAAGCACTTACTATGTGCAAAGCACTGTTCTAAGTGCTGGGGGGGATACAAGGTGATTAATTTGTCCCACGTGGGGCTCACAGTCTTAATCCCCATATTACAGATGAGGTAGCAGGCTCAGAGAAGTTAAGTGACTTGCCCAAGGTCACAAAACAGACATGTGGTGGAGCTGGGATCCGAACCCATGACCTCTGACTCCAAAGCCTGTGCTCTTTCCACTGAGCCACGCTGCTTCTCTACCATGCCTGGCACATAGCAAGTGCTTAACAAATACAATTTTTTTTTTTAAAAAAAGGAGCTTATAGTCTAGGGCGATCACTTATGAATGCCTTTGAGATACTCAGTTAAAAGGGTCCGGGTAAATTATCTTCATTTGAAGTAGTTGTGTTCAAGGGGGCTCACTGTGGACAGGGAATGTGTCTGTTTATTAATAATAATGATTGTTGTATTTGTTAAGTGTTTGTTATGTGCCAGGCACTATATTAAGTGTTGGGTGGATACAAGCAAATCAGGCTAGACACAGTCCCTATCGCACATGGGGCTCACACTGTCAAGCCCCATTTTACAGATGAGGTAATTGAGGCACAGAGAAATAAAGTGACTTGCCCAAGGTCACACAACAGGCAAGTGGCGGAGCTGGGAATAGAACCCATGACCTTCTGGCTCCCGGGCCCATGCTCTACTATTACCTTGTAGTACTCTTCCAAGTCTGTAGTACAGTGCTGTTCGCCCAGTAAATGCTCAACATATATGATTGAATGAATGAATGAATGAATGAGGCATCTATTCTAAATAAGAATTGAAATATCTGGTGGCACTGTGATTGCAGATATTTCTGAGACCAAAGGACAACTCTAGCTGGAAAAGTTTGTTGATCTGTGAGAGGTATAATGCATTAGTTATAGTTCAATCTTTTAATTGCCTTCAGAAGAAGCATGGTCTGTTCATAAATTCAAATTGGCTATATGCACTTTCACGTAACTGCTGCACTGGTTTCTGAGTGAGATTTTCTTCAACCCAATTTGCAACAAATATTACAAATGAGTTCTTCTGGCCATCTATTTTTTAAATGACTGTGCCTCATTTTTTCTACCATTTGCTTACCTTAGAAATTATACTCCGATGTTTCGCTCCTCCATCCATTTTCGTTATCATTTTGTAATTGGGATCTTTCTAGGAGCCTCCTAACTTTTCTTCTTCTGCTTTTAGTCTCTAGAGATGCAGTTAGTTACACAGAATCTCCTATAATTGGTTCTTAAGAGGCTTCTGTTCTCACTTATTACTCTTATGAATATCCATCAAGCTTTCCACGCTGTTCACCTTCAAATCTCTCAGACTGGCAAAGCATTTGAAGAGAAACGCTAAAGATGTTGAAAGGCAGATTGCTAGTGTGATGGACTTTCATCCAATCCATCATAACACTGCTTCCAGGTCTAGGTAAAGAGAGGAGAGACCAAGGAAACTTTAAATCAGAGAACAGGACTGAGAGGTTAAGAGGCCTGGGTTCTAATCCCACCTCCCCCTCTAGACTGTGAGCTTGTTATGGGCAGAGAATGGGCACATTTTTTTGTTGTAGTGTACCCTCCCAAGTGCTTAGTAGAGTGCTTTGCACACAGTAAGTGCTCAATAAATAAGATTGATTGAATGAATGCATGAATGAAGCCTTCCTTTACTAGTCTGCCATCTATCCACCTGATTATGCCCCTTACTGAATCACCTTTGCACTTGAAAATTAGAGTGAAAGTTCTTTTTTTCTTTTTAATAGCATTTGTTAAGTACTCCTTCTGTGCCAGGCACTGTACTAAGCTCTGGGGTAGATATAAGCTAATCAGGTTGGACACAGTCCATGTCTCACACGGGGCTCACAGTCTTAATCCCCTGACCCCAAAGCTCACTCCAGTTATCGCCCCATCTCCTTCCTACCATTCCTCTCCAAAATCCTTGAGCGAGTTGACTACACCCTCTGTTTCAAATTCTTCTCCCCCCGTTCTCTCCTTGATCCTCTCCAATCTAGCTTCCATCCCCTGCACTCCACAGAAACCACCCTCTCAAAGGTCACCAATGATCTCCTTTGACCAAATCCAACAGCCTATATCCTAATCCTCCTCAACTTCTCAGCTGTCTTCAACCCTGTGGATCACCCCTCCTCTCCTGGAAACAGCATCCAACCTTAGCCTTACTGACTCTGTCCTATCCTGATTCTCCTCATCTCTATGGCCTTTCATTCTCAGTCTCTCCCATAGGCTCCTCCTTGACAGATTGTGGGGGTCTGTCAAGGTTCAGTTCTGGGTCCCCTTTTATTCTCCACCTATACCCACTTCCTTGGAGAACTCATTCCTTCCCTTGGCTTCAACTACCAACTCGATGCAGATGATACCCAAATCTCCATCTCCAGCCCTGATCTCTCTCCCTCTCTGCAGTCTCGCATTTCCTCTTGCCTTCAGTACATCTCTACTTGGATGTTCTCCCTCACCTCAACCTTAACATGTCCAAAACAGAACTCCTTATCCCCCAACTCGAACTCTGTCCTCCACCTGGGTTTTCCATCACTGTAGATATCACCGCCATCCTTCCCATCTCAAAAGCCCATAACCTTAGCTTTTCCCTTGATTTCTCTCTCTCTCAAGCCACATATTCAATCCATCACTAAATCCTGTCTGTCCCCTGTCACAACATCACTAAAATCTGCCCTTTCCTCTCCATCCAAACAGCTACCACATTAATGCAATCACTCATCCTAACCCACCTAGATTACTGCATCAGCCTCTTTGCTGACCTCCCAGAAACCTGTCTCTCCTCACTCCAGTCCATACTTCACTCTGCCACCCAGATGATTTTTCTACAGAAATTTTCAGGACATCAATCAATCAATCAATCGTATTTATTGAGCACTTACTGTGTGCAGAGCACTGTACTAAGCGCTTGGGAATTACAAGTCGGCAACACATAGAGACAGTCCCTACCCAACAGCAGGCTCACAGTCTAGAAGGGGGAGACAGAGAACAAAACCAAGCATACTAACAAAATAAAATAAATAGAATAGATATGTACAAGATAAATAAATATAAATAAATAAATAAATAAATAATGTCACATTACTCCTCTAAAAAACTCCAGTGGTTGTCCATACATTTCCTTATCAAACAAAAACTCCTCACCATTAACTTTAAAGCAGTCTACCACTTGCCCCCTACTACCTTTCCTCACTTCTCTTCTCCAACCCAGCCCACAAACTTGGCTCCCCTAGTGCCGTTAAACTTCTCTCTGTGCCTCCATCTCGCCTATCTTGCCACCGACCTCTAGCCCACATCCAGCCTTTGGTCTGGAACAATTCCCTCCTCAAATCTGCCAATTACTCTCCCCCTCCTCAAAGCCTTATTGAAGGCACATCTCCTTCAAGAGGCCTTCCCAGACTAAACTCCCCTTGTCCTCTTCTCCCAC
The DNA here is from genome assembly GCF_015852505.1 of Tachyglossus aculeatus. Lineage (NCBI taxonomy): Eukaryota > Metazoa > Chordata > Mammalia > Monotremata > Tachyglossidae > Tachyglossus > Tachyglossus aculeatus. The sequence goes on from NC_052070.1 coordinate 11,385,851, forward strand.
TCCCTTCCGTATCACCCCAACTTGCTCCTTTTGTCCTTCCCCCACTCCCAGCCCCACAGCATTTATGTCCATATCTTTATTTATTTATTTGTATTGAAGTCTGTCTCCCCGCCTTTAGACTGAAAGCTTGTTGTGGACAGGGAATGTGTCTGTTTATCATTGTATTGTACTCTTCCAAACACTTAGTACAGTGCTCTGCACGCAGTAAGTGCTCCACAAATACGATTGAACAGATGAATGAATGAATTGTACAGGAGAGGTAACTGAAGCCCAGAGAAGTTAAGTGACCTGCCCAAGGTCCCATAGAAGACAACTGGAGGAGTCAGAATTAGAACCCAAGTCTTCTGAATCTCCATGCTGGAGAAGCAGTGTGGCTCAGTGGAAACAGCCCAGGCTTTGGAGTCAGAGGTCATGGGTTCAAATCCCAGGTCCGCCAAATTGTCAGCTGTGTGACTTTGGGCAAGTCACTTCACTGGGCCTCAGTTTCCTCATCTGTAAAATGGGGATTAAGACTGTGAGCCCCCCGTGGGACAACCTGATCACCTTATATCCCCCAGTGCTTAGAACAGTGCTTTGCACATAGTGAGCGCTTAACAAATACCATCATTATTTATTATTATTATTATTATTATTATTATTACTCCCAGGCCCCTGGCCACACTGGTTCTCCAGGAAGCAGGAATCACATCCATTTAATTTACTATACTTGCCTATGCATTTAGCACAGTGCTGTCCACAGCATAATCATTCAATAAATACCACTGATTTACTGATTCTTCCATCTAAATGCTTTATCACTGTCGATAGATTTCACTGAGGAAATCATATCCTTAAAACTTCAAGCTGAGTTTAAGCCTTCAGCTTTAGTCCCATTTTCTAGATTCTGCAAAGGGGTTTTACAAAGGAAGGCATGTTCAGAAGATCACAGTAGTTTATATAATGAATGAAGACATGTATTGAGCACTTACTGTGGGAAGGACACTGCACCAAGCTCTTGGGAGAGACAAGAAAGTAGGCAAAATCCCTGTCTCCAAGGAGCTTACAATCTAACGGAGGAGATAGAGAAGCAGTGTGACTCAGTGGAAAGAGCCCGGGCTTGGGAGTCAGAGGTCTTGGGTTTGAATCCCAGCTCTGCCACTTGTCTGCTGTGACCTTGGGCAAGTGACTTCACTTCTTTGAGTCTCAGAAACCTCATCTGTAAAATGGTAAGATTGTGAGCCCCATGTGGGACAACCTGATCACCTTGTGTTCCCACCAGCGCTTAGAACAGTGCTTTGCACATAGTAAGCACTTAACAAAATGCCATAGACATTCAAACAAAATTACAGGGAGACGAAGGAATCAAGTATAAGGCTATGTAAATGTGGGCTGTAGGGTTTGAGGGTAGGGGACAGTTCCTAACTACTCAAAGCCGCTTTTCCTCTCTAACTAAATCCACTTCTCTAGCAGAACTCAGCCAGCCTTCCTCTAAAGCCGCCCTACTCATTTTTGTACCTCGCTCTCATCTGTGAGCCCGTTGTTGGGTAGGGATTGTTACTATTTGTTGCTGAATTGTACTTTCCATGCACTTAATACAGTGCTCTGCACACAGTCAGCGCTCAAGAAATGCAATTGAATGAATGAATCTATCCTGCCACCAAAGCCCTCGCCTACATCCTCCCTCTGGCCTGGGACTCCTCCCTTCATAATCAACAGACCACCACTCTCCCCACCTTCAAAGCCCTCCTCAAATCCCATCTCCTCCAGCAGGCCTTCCCTGACTAAAGCCTCATTTCCTGTACTTAAGGAAAGTTAAGTTCATGGAGCTTTGTCAGTGATGAAAAGGTGCATGGCATAGTGGAAAGCGCATAAGTCTGCGAGTCTGAGGCCCTGGATTCGAATCTCACATCTACCATCTAAATGTTGTGTGACCTTGGGCAAGTCATCATCATCAATCGTATTTATTCAGCGCTTACTGTGTGCAGAGCACTGTACTAAGCGCTTACTGTACTAAGTCACTTAACTTCTCTTCCCTCGATTCCCTCTCACCTATAAAATAAGGATTCAGTACCTGCCCTCCCTTCTTCTTAGACTGTGAGCCCTATGGGGACCTGATGTTCTTGTATCTTTGTGCTTTACACACAGTGAGTACTCAATAAGCGCAACTGTATCTACCCCAATGCTCAGCATAGCACTTAGTACCGTGCAGTCAATATATCTCTGGATCTCTTCAACTTTGGCATCCCATCACTGGCTGTGTCCATTTCTTAGCACGATTTCCATGTCCTACTCCAAGAATCTGGAGGCTTCCCTTTGTTATAATCTTGAAGTTCTGAGGTATTGTTGGTGCATTCAATCAATCATTCGTGTTTATTGAATGCTTACTGTGCACAGAGCACTGTACTAAGCAGTTGGGAGAGTACAAGGCCCTTCAAGGCCCTACTGAGAGCTCACCTCCTCCAGGAGGCCTTCCCAGACTGAGTCCCCTCCTTCCTCTCCCCCTCCCCCCGCTCAATCCCCCTCACCTTACCTCCTTCCCTTCTCCACAGCACCTGTATATATGTTTGTACGTATCTATTACTCTTTTTATTTTACTTGTACATATTTATGCTATTTATTTTATTTTGTTAATATGCTTTGTTTTGTTCTCTGTCCCTTCTAGACTGTGAGCCCACTGTTGGGTAGGGACCATCTCTATATGTTGTCAACTTGTACTTCCCAAGCACTTAGTACAGTGCTCTGCACACAGTAAGCGCTCAATACAACTGAATGAATGAATACAATGCAAAAGAGATGGTAGACAAATCCAGATCCTTATACTCTGCCATTTCCTCTACCTATATAAAGCAGTGTGGCTCAGTGGAAAGAGCATGGGCTTTGAAGTCAGGGGTCAGGTGTTCAAATCCCGGCTCCACCAATTGTCAACTGTGTGACTTTGGGCAAGTCACTTAACTTCTCTGTGCCTCACTTACCTCATCTGTTGAATGAGGATTAAGACTGTAAGCCCCCCGTGGGACAACCTGATCACCTTGTAACCTCTCCAGCACTTAGAGCAGTGCTTTGCACATCGTAAGCGCTTACTAAATGCCATTATTATTATTATTATTATTATCTGTGTTCCCCACAAGACTGTCAATTCCTTGAGGGCAGGGATCATGTTCATACATTCAATTGCATTTATTGTTTACTGTGTGCAGAGCACTGTACTAAACACTTGGAAAGTACAATTTGGCGACAGATAGAGACAATCCCTACCCAGCAACAGGCTCACAGTCTAGAATGGTGAGACGGATAACAAAACAAAACAAGTGGACAGGCATCAAAACCACCAAAATAGATAAATAGAATTATAGCTATATACACATCATTAATGAAATCAATAGAGAAATAAATATGTACAAATATACACAAGTGCTGTGGGGAGGGGAAGGGAGTAGAGCAGAGGGAGGGAGTAATGGTGAAGGGGAGGAGAGTAGGAGCAGAGGAAAAGGGAGGCTTAGTCTGGGAAGGCCTCCTGGAGGAGGTGAGCTCACAGTAGGGATTTGAAAAGGGGAAGAGAACTAGTTTATTATTGGCTGTCTCCCTGTCTAGACTGTAAGCTCATTGTGGGCAGGGAACATGTCTACCAACTAATAGCATATCTTCCCAGCACTTAGTACAGTGCTCTTCTAGATGGTGAAGCCGTTGTTGAGTAGGGATTGTCTCTAACTGTTGCTGAATTGTACTTTCCAAGTGCTTAGTACAGTGCTATGCAATACAGTGAGCACTCAGTAAATATGATTGAATGAATGAATGCTCTGCACCCAGTAAGCACTTCAATAAAAATAATAATAATAATAATAATCAATATGGTGTTCATTAACAGTTTACTATGTGCCAAGCACTATTCTAAGCAAGCACTGGGGTAGATACATGGTAATCAGTTTGCCTCATGTGGGGCTCACAGTCTTTATCCCCATTTTACAGTTGAGGTAACTGAGGCTCAGAGAAGTTAAGTGACTTGCCCCAGGTCACATAGCAGACAAGTGGTGGAGTTGGGATTAGAACTCACGTCCTTTGACTTGGCACACGCTAAGCCCTCAACAAATATCACTGATTGAATGACAGGGTAAACCTAGATTAGATTTATACATAATGTTCACTAAGTTTAGCACCGTATTTCGTGAGTTTCCTTTCCCAGTGACCTATTTTTTTGTCTGAGTTAGTTTTTCCAAAGATTCCAAATGTAATGGCGAGTTCTGAAATTCAGAAACTGAACAGAAAAGTTCCCCAAATTACAGAGATGAGAACTGAAACAGAGCTGGATCTTCAGCTCCTGAACTTTTATTTGATCAAATGAAACATATGAAGATAAATATGCTACAAAATGTCATCTGGTTAGAAGGAAGTTTTTCTTTGAATTTGTATTTCCTGGAGGAAATAAAACAAATACATTTGTATTTGTTACTAGGAAAATTGTAGGATGGGTTGGATTGATAACGCTCTCCAGCCTCTACACTTTTACCAAGAGGGAACGTCTGCTGGAGGAGACTTTATCATTTTTTACACATAAAATTACATAAAAAACTCAAGGAACTACTGAACTTTATTCATAAAGGATGAAACTCAGTGATTGATACCTTCTAAGCTAGCCCTTCTGGACTAATCTGATTCAAGTTGTTTTCCAAATGTAAACATTTGTCTTTATTTCTCTTTAGGAGTATGAATGTTCTTTGATCGCACTGTGCTGTGTTTGAATCATGTCATCTCAGCATGTGTAAAAAATACCAAATTTCTTGTTCAACCTAAGAAACAAGAATCCCGTTTGTTACTAAATGCTAAAGAAGAGAAATCGTTTTGTGTTACCGGTCTTTCTATTTTGCCGACTTTCTCCCCATTGGCCTTTGCTACTTGTCTTCATCTTCTAAATATCATCTCAATCCCTTTTACTATAGTCAACCCAGCTTTATCGACACTTTTGTTGCATCGATTTGAAAACAAAACAAAACTAGAAATGTATTCCAGGAAGGAAATAAATGTAATATTACAGGGTCAGATCGTTATATTGTACTCTCTCAACTGCTCAGTGAAGTGCACTGCACATAGTAGGTGTTCAATAAATACAACTGATTGATTTTTTTTGGTCCATGCTTAACAAATACTATAAACTACTGGTTTTAAACAATTATTTAGCTCTTAGAGCAAAAAAAAAGTTGCACAGGAGAAAACAACCATTCATTTTTCGAGCATTACTGTGTGCAGAGCACTGTACTAAGTACTTCAAATACATCCCTAACATCTGAGTATATAAGCTTCATGAATGCAGGGATTGTGTCTTCCAATTCTACTTTAATAATAATAATAATAATAATAATAGCATTTATCAAGCACTTACTATGTGCAAAGCACTGTTTTAAGCACTGGGTAGGTTACAAGATGATCAAGTTGTCCTTTGGGGGGCTCACAGTCTTAATCCCCATTTTACTGATGAGGTAACAGGCACAGAGAAGTTAAGCGACTTGCCCAAGGTCACACAGCTGACAATTGGCAAAGCCGGGATTTGAACCCATGACCTACTCTTCCAATCTCTTAGTACAGTGTTCTGCACACAGTAGGTGTTCAACAAATACTGTTAATGCACTGAATGTCTTAATTATGGAAACATTTCCTCTTATTTCCAGTTTAATGTTCAGCTTGGTAGAGGAGGAGGAAGAAGAGGGGGTGGAGGAGGAAGCGATCATATTTACTGAGCGCTTACTGTGTGCAGAGCACTGTACTAGTGCTTAAGAGGGCACAATATAACAATATAACAGATGCATTCCCTGCCCACAATGAGCTTATTCATTCATTCAATCGTATTTATTGAGCACTTAGTGTGTGCAGAGCACTGTAATAAGCGCTTGGAAAGTACAAATTGGCACCATATTGGCACCTACCCAACAACGGGTTTACCGTCTAGAATGGGGAGACAGACTACAAAACAAAACAAGTAGACAGGCATGAAAACCATCAGAATAGATTAATAGAATTATAGCTTTATACACGTCATTAATGAAATAGAGTAATAAATATGTGCAAATACACACGAGTACTGTGGGGAGGGGAAGGGGTTAGGGCAGAGGGAGGGAGTCGGGGTGATGGGGAGGGGAGGAGGAGCAGAGGAAAAGGGGGGCTCAGTCTGGGAAGGCCTCTTGGAGGAGGTGAGCTTTCAATAGGGCTTTGAAGGGAGGAAGAGAGCTAAAGGGGGAGACAGACAAATATAAAGAAATGACAGATATCACCATCATCATCAATCATATTTATTGAGCGCTTACTATGTGCAGAGCACTGTACTAAGCACTTGGGAAGTACAAATTGGCAACATATAGAGACAGTCCCTACCCAACAGTGGGCTCACAGTCTAAAAGGGGGAGACAGAACAAAACCAAGCATACTAACAAAATAAAATAAATAGAATAGATATGTACAAGTAAAATAAATAAATAAATAGAGTAATAAATATGTACAAATATATACCTATATACAGGTGCTGTGGGGAAGGGAAGGAGGTAAGAAGCGGGGGTGGAGAGGGGGACGAGGGGGAGAGGAAGGAAGGGGCTCAGTCAGGGAAGTCCTCCTGGAGGAGGTGAGCTCTCAATAGGGCCTTGAAGGGAGGAAGAGAGCTAGCTTGGCGGATGGGCAGAAGGAGGGCATTCCAGGCCCGGGGGATGACGTGAGCCGGGGGTCGATGGTGGGACAGGCGAGAACGAGGTACAGTGAGGAGATTAGCGGTGGAGGAGCGGAGGGTGCGAGGTGGGCTGTAGAAGGAGAGAAGGGAGGTGAGGTAGGAGGGGGAGAGGTGATGGAGAGCATTGAAGCCCAGGGTGAGGAGATATGTTCAAAAGTGCTGAGGGGCTTAGTGAGGGCTGAATAAAGGGTGCAAATCCAAAGGGGCAGGGCAACTCAGAAAGGAGGGGAAGTAGAAATGAGGGTTTAATTAGTGAAGGCAAAGGGTCAGATGCTTCCAATCATGGTAGTTGCTCTCTGACCGAGCCTGGTGTGGGTGAATTCAATAATCCCTTAATGCCACAGCCCTGAGATCAACAACATAATCCCCATTTGACAGATGAGGTAACTGAGTCCCAGAAAAGTCAAGTGACTTGCCCAAGGTCACAGAGCAGACAAGTGGCAGAGTTGAGGTTAGAACCCAGGTCCTTCTGACTCCCAAACCCGTGCTCTATCCACTTGGCCACTTAATTATAGGTAGGGGGAAGCAACAGAGTTTCAAGAGATGGAAGGAAGGGGTATCATCATCATCATCAATCGTATATATTGAGCACTTACTATGTGCAGAGCACCGTACTAAGCGCTTGGGAAGTACAAATTGGCAACATATAGAGACAGTCCCTACCCAACAGTGGGCTCACAGTGGATAGGGGATAAGGACTCAAGTACATAAGTGACTGGAAAATGTTGAAATAACAGTCAGGGAGGAAATTGGGTGGAAGGGATGAGAGTCTAGTCAGGCAAGGCCTTCAGGAGTAGAGACGATTTTAGGAGCGCTTTCAAGATGGTCTACCGAATACGAAGAAGGAGAGAATTGAGCCAACTTTTGACAGTGAGAGAAACAATGCCCTGAACTCTCCCAAGCACTTAGTACAGTGCTCTTTGCACAGTAAGCACTCAATAAATAGGATTGATTGACTGATTGACTGGAAGGATCACTTTACTGTTGCCTCTTTAAGCTCCTTGTGGGCAGGGAATGTGCCTGTCATATTGTTAGACTGTACTCTCCCAGGTGCTTAATACAGTGCTCTGCACATAGTAAGCACTCAATAAATACAATTGATGATAGCAAAGCACTCAATAAATAGGACTGATCTATTGATTGGAGGGATTGGTTTACTTTTTCCTCTGTAAACTCGTTGTGGGCAGGGAATGTGTTTGTTATATCGGACTCTCCCAAGTGCTTAGTACAATACTCTGCACACAGTAAACACTCAATAAATAGGATTGATTAATTGATTGGAAGGACTGCAGTAAGAAGCAGCATGGCATAGTGGCTAGAGCCCTGGCGTGGGAGTCAGAAGGTCATGGGTTCTAATCCCTGCTCTGCCACTCATCTGCTGTGTGACCCTGGGGAAGTCATTTCACTTCTCTGACCCTAGTGCTCTGCACATAGTAAACGCTCAATAAATACGATTGATGATGATCTCATCTGTAAAGTGGGGATTAAGACTGTGAGCCCCACAAGGGACAGAGACTGTGTCCAACCCATTTTGCTTGTATCCAATCCAGTGCTTAGTACAGTTCCTGGCACATAGCACTTAAAAACCTAATTATTATTACTGCTACTAATAATAATAAGTACCATAATTATTAGTAAGCACCCAGTAAATACCATCAATTGGTTGACTGATTCTCTAATCATTAGAGAAAGATATCAGGGGCAGAGCCTATAAATTATGAACACTTACTGACAGATCTAAAAAAATAGACCGCCAAGCCGGGCCTTTCCTGCACTTTCTTGGTACGTGACCATAGACTCCTGGCACATTAGACTTTCAAAACAACCCCTCTGTTTAGAAACCCCTAGCATTATTTATTCAGATCAGATAAAGTGATCAGATTTGGTCTTTACGTCAGTATACTTTATAACAAAGCACATTATCTTGTTTGAGTTGCTCGGTGCTCTGCATTGTTTAAAAGACCTGGCAGAAATTGAAAGGTCTTTCATAAATATGGAATGTTTTTCTCCCATTATTATTTCAAGGTAAAAATGAGTACTCAAGCGAAGCATAGTGACATCTCTATAGAATAATAGGTTCATTTCAGCTCCAAGAAAGATTGATTTACTCTTTCGGTTCTTTCTATATCGGGCATCATTATAACGAAGTATTACATTTTGAAAGATACATTATTATCCCTGCCCACAAGGAACTTGCAGTCTAGAGTAGAAGACAGATATTAAAACAAATTACTGAGGAATCTGTAAGTCAGTGCTGCTGGGCTGGGGGAATGAATAGCAAAGCGCTTGAAAATAACAGATCCAAGTGCATGTGCTCTGCACACAGTAAGCGCTCAATAAATATGAATGAATGAAAGTGCATAAGTGAACTTACACACTTCTCCTCCCCATCCCCGCCGCCCTACCTCCTTCCCCCTCCCCACAGCACTTATATATATTTGTACAGATTTATTACTCTACTTGTACATATTTACTATTCTATTTATTTTGTTAATGATGTGCATATAGCTATAATTCTATTTATTCTGATGGTTTTGACACCTGGCTACATATTTTGTTTTGTTGTCTGTCTCCCCATTCTAGACTGGGAGCCCATTGTTTGGTAGGGACCATCTCTATATATTGCTGACTTGTACTTCCCAAGCGCTTAGTACAGTGCTCTGCAAACAGTAAGCACTGAAAAAATACAATTGAATTAATGAATGAAGCAGAAGGAAGGGCTTAAGGAATGGGAATATTTATTTATTTTGGTAGTTATTGAGTGCTTACTGCCTGCAGGGCACTGTACTAAATGCTTAAGAGAGTACAATACAACAGAGTTGATAGAAACATTACCTGCCCATAGTGAGCTTACAATCCAGAGGGGGAGATGATTTAGCAGCGTGGCTCAGTGAAAAGAGCCCGGGCTTTGGAGTCAGAGGTCATGGGTTCAAATTCCGACTCCGCCAATTGTCAGCTGTGTGACTTTGGGCAAGTCACTTCACTTCTCTGTGCCTTAGTTACCTCATCTGTAAAATGGGGATTAAGACTGTGAGCCCCCCGTGGGACAACCTGATCACCTCGTAACCTCCTCAGCACTTAGAACAGTGCTTGGCACATAGTGAGTGCTTAATAAATGCCATTATTGTTATTATTATCCATTATCCATTTATCTTAAAGCGTCACTTTTAGCATCTGCTAGATTTGGTGGGAGTGTGAACGAAAAAGCTTTGGTCTTGTGGATTGAGAATGAATTTGTGGATGGTTGAGACACAGACTGGATCAGATAGGAGCTTCAGTTCAGGACCTAGGGCTAGGTCAATATGCTAGGCACTTAGTTCACTGCTTTGCCCACAGTAAGAGCTCAGTAAATAATAATAATAATAATAATAATAATAATAATAATAATGGCATTTGTTAAGCGCTTACTATGTGCAAAGCACTGTTCTTAGCGCTGGGGGGGGATACAAGGTGATTAGGTTGTCCCACGTGGGGCTCACAGTCATCATCATCCCCATTTTACAGATGAGGTAACTGAGGCTCCGAGAAGTTAAGTGACTTGCCCATGGTCACACAGCAGATATGATTGAATGAATGAATGCGCTACATCTATAGATCAGTTTGGGAATCAGTATGACCCAATGCATAAAGTTCCAGCCTGGGAGTCAGATAATCTGGGTTCTAATCCTGGCTCTGCCACTTGCCTGCTGAGTGACCTTGAACAAGTCACTTCACTCCTCTGTGCCTCAGTTATCTCATCTGTAAAATAGGGATGAAGAATGTGAGCCCTGTGTGAGACAGGGACTGTGACCAACTGGATTTTCTTGTATCCACCCCAGCGCTCAGTACAGGGCCTGGCACACTTGTAAGTGTGTAACAAATTAGAACAGTGCTTTGCACATAGTAAGAGCTTAATAAATGCCTTTATTATTATTATTATTATTATATCCAAATGCCCCCCACCCTTTAGCCCATACTACAGGGAGGGAAAATTTAAAGGGGAAACCCCGAGATTTGGATCAGATTAGGGTGCCTGATTTTTCTTGTAATGGTATATTCATTAAGTGCTTACTATGTGCCAGGCATTGTACTAAGCACTGAGATAGATACAAATTAATCAGAAGAGACACAGTCCCTATCCCACAAGGAGCTTGCAGTCTTAATCCCCATTTTACAGATGAGGGAACTGAGGCCCAGAAAAGTGAAGTGACTTGCCCAAGATCACACAAAAGACAAGTGGAAGAGCTAGGATTAGAACCCAGGTCCTTCTCACTCCCAGGCCTTTGTTCTATCCACTAGACAACACTGCTGATCATACAGAGCAACCAGATAATGTACTGTACAACAAGTCAGGTCTGAGAGAGAGAGATCATCAAGGAAATATGCTCAAGTCTAAAATGTCCTCTTATTGGATTTATGCCCTGCAATCCTGTTATAAGCTTATCTCCTTCCTGAAGACCTGTCCCTTATAACAATTGCACTTCCTTTATTTTCATACTGTAACGATTATTTGCGTGTGCAGATATTATAATGATCTTCAGCACTGCAAAGCAAACCCTGAAAGATGAATGATAACAGCTTTCTGATCAGTCCCAATTTGAAATTGAAAATCCTTCCTATGGACCGTAGGGTTTACTGCATTTTGAGAGATAGAGAGGGAAAGAAATCAATACGATCAAATTAAGATCTCATTAAGGATTCTTGGTATTAAGACAGTTCTTGGAAAAGAGTAAAATGTACTATTATTTTGAAGCTTTTCAGGAATTGAATTTAAAACCCTTCAGTGTTTCATAGAAGTTCAAAAATCATCGATTGTCTTGCCAAGTTTTAAGCAGCCTCACCTCTTATTTTCTATGATGTACTCAACAGTTTGATAGAGAGGATCTGGGAGAAAGAGAGAACAGATAAGATGAAGGAAAAGATAGTGTCTAAACTTGCTACCTGATTTCTTTTACACCTTGACTGATTTCTTTTGGATTCAGAGCACATGCCTATTTTCATTTTCCCTGCTGAAATCTGGGACACTTGTCAGTTGTTTCCAGAATGGAATTTTTCCCCAGAAAAATTAAAGATCATTTCACCCAGAAAGGAATATTTGCCATCCATTCATTCTTCCTGGATGGAAAAAAGAAAAAAAAACAAGTCAACCAGAAGAGGATTCTAGCAATCCCTTTCTGATAGTTGTGCAGAAGGTAATACTCAATTTCTTACCCTCTCTTAGAACGGAAGACACGTTTCACTTTTGTTCAATGCATCTGAATCACAAACTTTGCCAAAAAAAAGCCCTTCTCCTCCAGGAAGCCTTCTCTGACTAATCTCTCATTTCCCTTCCCTACTTTTTTCCCCTTCTGTCCTTGATTCTGAAATCCCAAGGCATTTTGACCTTCACCTCTACCCCACAGAGCACATGCACTTATACTTATGTTTGTCTCTTCAACTAGATTTTAACTTTTTTAGGGAAAGGATCCTGTCTACCAACTCTATTGTATTGTTCTCTCCCAAAAATTTAGTACAGTGCTCTTCACATAGTAAGTGTTCAACAGATAAGATTGATTGACTGAATAATGATGGCACCACTGAGTACCTATTATGCACAGAGCAGTGTAGTTTTTTTATGGCATTTATTAAGCACTTACTATGTGCAAGGCACTGCTCTAAGTGCTGGGGGATACAAGGTGATCAGGTTGTCCCACAGGAGGCTCACAGTCTTCATTCCCATTTTACAGATGAGGTAACTGAAGCACAGAGAAGTGAAGTGACTTGCCCAAGGTCACACAGTTGACATTTGGTGGAGTCGGAATTTGAACCCATGACCTCTGGCTCCAAAGCCCATGCTCTTTCCACTGAGCCACGCTGCTTTTCTAATACTTGGATACTTGGGCTGGCCTAGTGGATAGAGCACAGGCCTCGGAGTCAGAAGGACCTGAATTCTAATCTCAGTTCTGCCATTTGTCTGTTGTGTGACCTTGGGCAAGTCACTGCGAACTCCATGTGGGACAGGGACTGTGTCCAACCCAATTTGATTGCGTCCACTCCAGCACACACAGGGAATGCTTAATGAATACCACAATTATTAATTACTATTACCAGGTGTTAGGGCTTTAAAGTGGGGGAAGACACTTGGCTGTGTGTTTCTGAAGCCCTTTTAAGCCCCAATTGTGGACTGTGGGGAAGCAGCATGGCCTAGTGGCAAAAGCATGGGCTTGGGAGTCAGGGCTCTCCATCTCCTCGTCCCCTCCTACCTCACCTCCCTTCTCTCCTTCTCCAGCCCAGCCCACACCCTCCGCTCCTCTGCCACTAACCTCCTCACTGTACCTCATTCTCGCCTGTCCTGCTGTTGACCCCCAGCCCACATCCTTCCCCAGATCTGGAATGCCCTCCCTCCACACATCCACCAAAATAGCTCTCTTCCTCTTCCATACTGAGCCCCCTTTTCCTCTCCTCCTCCCCATCCCTCTGCCCTGCCTCCTTCCCCTCCCTACAGCACTTGTATATTTGTATACAGATTTATTACTTGTACATATTTACAATTCTATTTATATTGTTAATGATGTGCATATAGCTATAATTCTATTTGTTCTGACGATTTTGACATCTGTGTAGATGTTTTGTTTAGTTGTCTGTCTCCCCCTTCTAGACTGTGAGCCCGTTGTTGGGTAGGGACAGTCTCTATATGTTGCCGACTTGTACTTCCCAAGCACTTAGTACAGTACACTGCACACAGTAAGTGCTCAATAAATATGATTGAATGCATGAATCTTTAGAACCTTCAGAGCTTCTTAATGCTCCCATTTAGAGCTAGAGGGTTTATTGTGTTAAAGTCCAACCCTCCAGAAATTGTTTGGGGGCTGGAAAATGACACTCAGACAAAGCTATTTTAATACTCATTTTAAAATAAAAATCTTTTTTTTTTTTTAGCTTGCCGGGAGTGGGTTTAGCTTTTTACACATCACTCATCATTTTCACGTATGTACTCCTCTCATTTATACAAGTCAGTTTAGGGATAGAAAAATCCCATCTTGAGCCAATTAAAGGAAAAGTCCTCTCATTTCCCCACCTCCCTGCTCCCTAGACATATTTTCTCCTAACATCAGGCCTGTTAGCCTCTCAAAACCCTCCTAATGAAAATGAAGTGTGTTAGCACCTGAAGCAGGGAACAATGAGGGAACACTGCTGATTTCCTTTCTGTCTTTAGTGGTGACATCTCCATTTCTGATCCTTGGGTTACAGCCCTCATTTACATTATCCTTTTACACTGCTCCTTCTCCCATCCAGAATTTAATTTAACATCGCTACCCCCTCTCCTTTATATTTTTGCTTTGTTTTAATGGTATTTGTTAATATGTGCCAGATGCTGTAGTAAATGCTGGGGTTGATATAAGCTAATAATAATGATGATAATGATGGCATTTATTAAGTGCTTACTATGTGCAAAGCACTGTTCTAAGTGCTGGGGAGGTTACAAGGTGATCAGGTTGCCCCATGGGGGCCTCACAGTCTTAATCCCCATTTTACAGATGAGGTAACTGAAGCACAGAGAAGTTAAGTGACTTGCCCAAAGTCACATAGCTGAGATGTAACAATCGGGATTTGAACCCATGACCTCTGACTCCAAAGCCCGTGCTCTTTCCATTGAGCCACACTGCTTCTCATTAAGATAGTTACCACATCCTCAACCCCACATCACTTAGGCATCTATCTTTTAATTAATGATAATGATAGCAATGATAATTGTGGTATTTGTTGAGCATTTACTATGTGGTAGGCATTGTACTAAGCGCCGCAGTGGATGAGAAGCAGCATGGCTTAGTGGAAAGAGCCCAGGCTTGGGAGTCAGAGATCGTGGGTTCTAATCCTGGCTCTGCCACTTACCAGCTGTGTGACTTTGGGCAAGTCACTTAACTTCTCTGTGCCTCAGTTACCTCATCTGTAAAATGGGAATTAAGGCTGTGAGCTCCATGTGGAACAACCTGATTACTTTGTATCAACTCCAGCGCTTAGAACCATGCTTGGCCCATAGTAAGTGCTTAACAAATGCTATAATTATTATACAAGAAAATGGGGTTAGACAGCCTCTTTCCCACGTGGGACTCAATCCCCATTTTCCAGATGAGGTTACTGAGTTACAGAGAAGTGAGGTGATTTGACCAAGGTCACACAGCAGATAAGTGGCAGAGTCAGGATTAGAACCCATGACCTTCTGACACCCTGGCCTGTGTTCAATCCACTATACCATGCTGCATTTTACTATGCCATGCTGCTTCTTGCAGTCATGTATTATAATTACTTATTGATGCCTATCAATGTCTGTCTCCCAATCTAGACTGTAAACTCATTAAGTGCAGGGAACATGTCCGCTAATTCTGTTGTACTGTATTCATTTGTTCATTCAATCATATTTATTGAGCCCTTACTATGTGCAGAGCACTGTACTAAGCGCTTGGGAAGCGCAAGTCAGCAACATATAGAGACAGTCCCTACCCAAAACAGGCTCACGGTCTAGAAGGGGGAGACAGACAACAAAACATGTAGACAGGTGTCAAAACTGTCAAAATAAATAGAATTATAGCTATATGTACATCATTAATAAAATAGAGAAGTAAATATATACAAGTAAAATAGAGTAATAAATATATACAAATATATACAAGCACTGTGGGGAGGGGAAGGAGGTAGGGCCGGGGGTCGACGGCGGGACAGGCAAGAACGAGGCACAGTGAGGAGATTAGCGGCAGAGGAGCGGAGGGTGCGGGCTGGGCTGGAGAAGGAGAGAAGGGAGGTGAGGAAGGAGGGGGCGAGGTGATGGACAGCCTTGAAGCCGAGGGTGAGGAATTTTTGCTTGATTCGTAGGTTGACAGGCAACCACTGGAGATTTTTGAGGAAGGGAGTGACATTCCCAGAGTACTTAGTACAGTGCTCTGCACATAATAAGCACTCAAATGTAATTGATTGATCAATGGTTACAAGATAGTTTCAGACACAGTCCTTGTCCCATATGAAGCTCACAGACTAAATAGGAGGGAGAACATTTGCCAAATCTCCATCTTATGAAGAAACTGAGGCACAGAGAAGAGACTTGCCCAAGGTCTCCCAGCAGGAAAGTGGCAGAGCCAGGATTAGAACCCAGGTCCTCAGTCTTCCAGCTCTGTGCTCTTTCCACTAGGCCTCTAGCAATTATGTATTCATTCATACCCATCCTCAGCACTTATGCATGTACATTTATTCAATAGTGCATTCAATTATCCATCCTGATCAGTCTGCTTCTAAACAGTTTTATGTCTCTCTCTACCCTTTCAGATTTCAAGTTCCTCTTAGGGAGGGAATGTTTCACTTTATTTTGTGTTTCCTGCATACTTGGTACACTGCATTACACCCAATGCTTTCACAATAAATGTTCTTACTATTACTCTACCACAATAGGAATTTTCTAGTTTCTAGGAGTGGGACAGGCTAGCTGTACATAGGATAGTTTATTCTGCCAGGGGAAGTGTTATTCTCGATTAAATGCAGCAGCAGGGGATAAAGTAAGGCTTTTGGATCAAGATGTCAATATAAATAAACTCTGAGGCATTAACCCTGGTTACTCCCTGAATCTCCAGATGGATCACACATTTCTTTTATCGTAGTATTTCGAATTCTACCCCCCATAAAAAAAGATGGCTTTGCCTATGCACTTGGATGCTCCCTACGGGCTTGCACCCCTTAAGCACTTCGATACTCACCTCAGCCCAACAGACTTTATGTCCATTTCCTCATAATCTGCCATTTCCCCTGTCTGTAATTTATTTTATTGTCTGTTTCCCCTGCTAGACCGTAACTCCTTGTGAGCAGAGAGGGTATCTGCCAACTCTATTATAATGTACTCTTCCAAGTGTCTAGTACAGTACTCTGCACCTGATAAGCACTCAATAAGTGCAGAGAAGCAGCATGGCTCAGTGGAAAGAGCATGGGCTTTGGAGTTGGAGGTCATGGGTTCAAATCTCAGCTCCGCCAATTGCCAGCTGTGTGACTTTGGGCAAGTCACTTAACTTCTCTGTGCCTCAGTGACCTCATGTGGATTAAGACTGTGAGCCCCCCATGGGACAACCTGGTTATCTTGTAACCTCCCCAGTGCTTAGAACAGTACTTTGTGCATAGTAAGCACTTAATAAATGCTACCATTAACTAAATACCACTGATTGATCAATACCATCTCTATTATATTGTGCTCTCCCTAGCGCTTAGTACAGTGCAACCACTGAATAAACACCATCGATGGACTGATTGATCAAAACCAATTCTGAGGCACTGAGACTGTTTCTTCCTTGAATCTCGGAACCGATTGACATGATTCTTTTATCCTGGTATTTCCCAGCTCCCCTGAAATGTTAACTTTTATTGAAATATCGAGGGCTCATTTACCTGACTCTTTGCTAGTGCACATCTGGCTGCGGGAACTCTGAGATAGTTCCTTGGGAGGCCCGATGCCAATATGTTGCCTGGACATCTACCTACGTGGCTCCTGGGTGAGTAATGAATATTAATGACGCCATAGCAAGCCACCAGGGCCCGGGGAAGGGCTTAGATGACTATGAAGATACAGAGTGATGAAAAGATTAATGCTTCTTAATAGCAGATCATCGGGGAGTTCTCTTGACTTCTGCTGTTCCCAGAAACTGGTCTTGAATTAGATCGAGGTAACTAGCACCAGGAAGAGAACTCGGTGGAGTTTTGATTTTTAAGTGCCTGTAAAGTTTCTTATTTTGCTCCTGTCTTGAAATTGCAAAGTCCTGTTAGAGATTGCATAGTGGAGTGGACAGAGCACAGGCCTCAGAGTCAAAAGGTCATGGGTTCTAATTCCCGCTCCACCACTTGTCTGCTGTGTGGCTTTGGGCAAGGCACTTCACTTCTATGCACCTCAGTTACCTCATCTGTAAAAGACAGATTAAAACTGTGAGCCCCGCATGGAACAGGGACTGTGTCTGACCCAATTTGCTCTTAGTACAGTGCCTGGTACATAGTGAGCACTTAAATACCATAAAAATAAATAATAATCGGCTCTGTGATTGGTCCAGTTCATTAATAACTATAGAAAATAAATTCAGTTTCCAGGCTAGGAAATGCTGTCACTTTAAAGGAATTCAGTTCATTCAATCATATTTATTGAGTTCTTACT
This sequence comes from Tachyglossus aculeatus, assembly GCF_015852505.1. Classification (NCBI taxonomy): domain Eukaryota; kingdom Metazoa; phylum Chordata; class Mammalia; order Monotremata; family Tachyglossidae; genus Tachyglossus; species Tachyglossus aculeatus. Next base: position 11,403,670 of record NC_052070.1, read on the forward strand.
GTGTGCAGAGCACTGTACTAAGCGCTTGGGAAATACAAGTTGGCAACATATAGAGACGGTCCCTACCCAACAGCGGGCTCACAGTCTAGAAGGGGGGAGACAGATAACAAAACAAATTAACAAAATACAATAAATAGAATAAATATGTACAAGTAAAATAAATATGTACAAACATATATACATATTTAAAGGTATATATCCAATGTGTATGCTGCAGTTTGTCTCCTGTTAGTATTAATTTTATTTTTAATTGAATGTTCACATTCACATAATATTAGAGATGCTAAGAGTTTTTTTTGTGGTGGTATTTGTAAAACATTTACTATGTGCCAGGCACTGTATTAAGTGCTGGGGTAGATTCAAATTACTCAGAATGGACATACTCCCTCTCCCACACAGGGCTTACAGTCTTAATTCCCATTTTACAGATGAGGCAACTGAGATACAGAGGAGTTAAGTGACTTATCCAGGTCACACAGCAGACAAATGGCAGGGCTGGGATTAGAATCCAGGTCCTTCTGAATCCCAGGCCTGTGCTCTATCCACTAGGCCATGCTGCTTCTTGATCCTCAAATTTTAATCCTCAAGTACTAATAGAGTTTCCCATTTTGTTCCCATGTATCTTGAAATTGTAGTCTTGATAGAGATTGTCTTGATAATAGAATCTGTGAATGATCTATTTCATTCATTCAATATTTATTGAGCGCTTACTGTGTGCAGAGCACTGTACTAAGCGCTTGGGAAGTACACGTTGGCAACATATAGAGATGGTCCCTACCCAACAATGGGCTCACAGTCTAGAAGGGAGAGACAGACAACAAAACATGTGGACAAGTGTCAAGTCATCAGAACAAATAGAATTAAAGCTAAATGCACATCATTAATAAAATAAATAGAATAGTAAATATGTATAAGTATTCTCTCATTAAGAGAAGCATTTTGGCTTAGTGAAAAGAGCCCAGGCTTGGGAGTTAGAGGTCATGGGTTCTAATCCCGGTTCCACCACTTTTCAGTTGTGTGACTTAGGACAAGTCACTTATCTTGGGTCTCAGTTACCTCATCTGAAAAATGGGGATTAAGACTGTGAGCCTCACGTAGGACAACCTAATCACCTTGTATCTCCCCCCAGGGCTTAGAACAGTGCTTTGCACATAATAAATGCTTAAATACCATCATTATTATCACTATTATCATTATTATTATTGTTATTAATAATTGTACAAAAAACATTCCATTTCCAGGCCAGGAGAGACTGTCTCTTTAAAACCTGATTTGCTTGTATCCACCCCAAGGCTTAGTACAGTGTTTGGCACATAGGAAGTGCTTAAACACCCCAATCATCATTATTATTATTGAAAATAATTCTATGTTACGGTGTCATTTTTGTTTAGCATTAATTGAATTTCTAATTGAATGTTTGCATTCATATGAGATCAAAAGGTAGGAAGGTTGAACTTTTTTTAGTAAGTCTGCCTGATAATCAACCAGAGTCAAGTGATTTGGGTGGTTCATGTAAGTGCTTAGTACAGTGCTCTGCACACAGTAAGTGCTCCATACAATTGATTGATGTCACAAGCCCCCAGTTGGTACAAACAAAGAAGTTGGGATAGAGAAGCAGCGTGGTTTAGTGGAAAGAGCCCGGGCTTGAAAATCAGAGGTTGTGGGTTCTAATCCCAACTCTGCCATTTGCTGTGACTTTGGGCAAGTCACTTCACTTCTCTGTGCCTCAGTTACCTCGTCTGTAAAATAGAATTCAAGACTGTGAGCCTCAAGTGGGACAACCTGATAACCTTGTAACTAACCCAGTGTTTAGAACAGTACTTGACACACAGTTAAGTGCTTAATAGCAAGATTCTTATTACTACAAACCAGGACCCTCCTGGATTGGGGGAGCCTTGATGACATATAGTAGAAATCAAACCATGCCTCTTATCACCAAGGTTACTGGGAAACATTTTTCACTTAGTTTTACCAATTTATAAGGGAGTTACACACACACACACACTCCACCACCCAAGGGTCCAATACCAGTCAGTGGTCAAAAGAACCCATTCTCCTGATGCTTCCTCTTTCTGCTTCTGAGTGCTGCTCTCCTGCTTCTCTGGATGTCTCTACTTCTGAGTGCCCCCAATCCACCACCAGCTACTCTCATGACTCAAAATGAGCCTTTTTATCCAGCTTAGGCATGCCAGCTGTGGCTCTTCATGGCAATCATTGATCCGTCCAGGCCCATTACCGGGTAGAGCAGGGAGAGAAAGTCCCACCTCCCTCCATGCTCCACCCCCACAGGCCCACAATCACCTGTCTCAGGTAGAGCCCATCAGTGGCTTCACAACTTTCTTCCTTCTTTGTTGTTTGTGGGATAACAAACAGTTCCTAATAAGGCAGCTTGTTGTGGGCTCACCCCAGTTCACTTCTCCAAATGCCCAGGGTTTTGGGTCCTTATTTATTTCAAACAAAACCAAAAGGTGCAACTGAATTAACTTTCAGACCTTCAGTGTTGTAATGCTTTATAATAATAATGATGGCATTTATTAAGCACTTACTATGTGCACAGCACTGTTCTAAGTGCTGGGGCAGTTAGATCAGGTTGTCCTACGGGGGGCTCACTGTCTTAATCCCCATTTTTCAGATGAGGGAACTGAGGCCCAGAGAAGTTAAGTGGCTTGCCCAAAGCCACACAGCTGGCAATTGGCAGAGCCGGGGTTTGAACCCATGACCTCTGACTCCAAAGCCCGGGCTCTTTCCACTGGGCCGTGCTGCTTCTCTGCTTTATGAGACGCTGCACGCCATAGTTGGCTAGAGCATCGGCTTGGGAGTCAGAAGGTTGTGGGTTCTAATTCTTACTCTGCTACTTGCCTACTGTGTGCCCTTGGGCAGGTCACTTCACTTCTCTATGCCTCAGTTACTTCATCTGTAAAATGAGGATTGAGATTTTGAGCCCAATGTGGGACAGGAATGGTGTCCAACCCGATTTACTTGTCTCCACCCCAGTGTCCACCCCAGTGTTTAGTACAGTGCCTGACACAAAATAAGTGCTTAACAAATACCATAATTATTATTATTAATTGTGACAAAAGTATTATTAAAAATGATCGTATTTGTTCATTCATTCAATCAATCATATTTATTGAGTGCTTACTGTGTGCAAAGCACTGTACTAAGTGTTTGGGAAGTCCAAATAGGCAACATATAGAGATGCTCCCTACCCAACAACGGGCTCGCAATCTAGAAGGGGGAGACAGACAACAACAACAAAAAAAAAAAAACAAGTAGGTGTCAATACCATCAGAATAAATATAATTATAGCTATAAACACAACATTAATAAAATAAATAGAATAATAAACGTACAAATATACACAAGTGCTGTGGGGTGGGGAAGGGGGTAGGGCAGAGGGAGGGAAGGGGGCGATGGGTGGGGAGGAGGAGAGGAAAAGGGGGTGCTCAGTCTGGGAGCCCTTTGTTAAGTGCTTACTATGTGCCAAACACTGTTCTAAGAGCTGATAATAATAATGATGGTATTTGTTAAGCACTTACAATGTGCCAAGCACTGTTCTAAGCACTGGGGGAGATACAAGGTTATCAGGCTGTCCCACGTGGGGTTTGCAGTCTTAATCCTCATTTACAAATGACGTAACTGAGGCACAGAGAAGTGAAGTGACTTGCCCAAAGTCACACAGCGGACAAGTGATGGAGGAGGGATTAGAACCCACGACCTCTGAATCACAAGCCCGTGCTCTTTCCACCAAGCTGATCCTTCTCTCATTAGTTAGCTATGTTAGGTAAGAGTCAGATTTCATTGAGGCTGATAAGAAGAAACATGGATTTTGCCTCATTTTCACCATTCCTTTCAATTGGGCAGTGCATGTGTGAAGGAAATGGCGAGATGTAATGGGCAAGGCCCAACTACAGCAATTTAACTTAGCAGGGAGGAACGGGAAGTTGGCTGAAGTGGGGAACTATTTAGAGTCCCTGTCCCATATAGGGCTCACAGTCTCAATCCCCATTTTACAGATGAGGTTAACTGAGGCTCAGAAAAGTGAAGTGTCTTGCTCAGGGTCACACAGCAGACAAGTGAGAAGCAGCATGGCTCAGTGGAAAGAGCATGGGCTTTGGAGTCAGAGGTCGTGGGTTCAAATCCCAGCTCTGCCAGTTATCAGCTGTGTGACTTTGAGCAAGTCACTTAACTTCTCTGGGCCTCAGTTACCTCATCTGTAAAATGGGGATTAAGACTCTGAGCTCCCAGTGGGACAACCTGATCACCTTGTAACCTCCCCAGAATTTAGAACAGTGCTTTATACATAGCAATTGCTTAATAAATGCCATTATTATTATATTATTATTATTATTATTATTAAGTGGCAGAGCCAGGATTAGAATGCATGACCTTCTGATTCCCAGGCTCTATCCACTACACAATGGTAAACATATTCCCTGACCACAAGGAGCTCTCTCTCGATCTCGCACTCTGCACTCTCCCATTACCAGCCTTAAACCAAAGAAAGGGAACGGGTTTCTGTCTCTTTTTTTATACTGAATTTCTCAAGCACAAATACACTGCTCCACACACATTGAGAATGCATATATACTATACTATATTACTATACAATAATAATAATAATAATAATAATAATGGCATTTGCTAAGCGCTTAGTATGTGCAGAGCACTGTTCGAAGTGCTGGGGAGGTTACAAGGTGATCAGGCTGTCCCACGGGGGGCTCACTGTCTTAATCCCCATTTTACAGATGAGGTAAATGAGGCACAGAGAAGTTAAGTGACTTGCCCAAAGTCACACGGTTGACAATTGGCAGAGCTGGGATTGAACCCATGACCTCTGACTCCAAAGCCTGGACTCTTTCCTCTGAGCCATGCTGCTATACTATACTATATTATTATTACTACTACTATTATGAAAAACTGTAGGTTTGTATGTCATTAACTGCATCTCTTGAACCTGGATTGGAACACTTGGAGAAAATTTTATAAAGCAGCAAAAGCAGGAAAAGGGTCTGAAAGAAAAGAAAAGACAGTCAAGTGGAAGGATAGACGTAAGGAACAGGGAAGGGGAGGAGGGAGAGAAGGGAACAATAAAAAAGGAGAGAAAACAGGATGCAAAAATGGACAAAATAAATCAGGCAAGTAGTCTGATTTGTGGAACGACCCAAATAGTCTATAACTATTGTAAAGGTTGATAAAATGGGGGCTGAGAATAGGAGATTGTAGATGAAGAAAATGCACTTTTAAGCCTGCCACAGTTCTTTAGTGAAGTAGAGTTCAAGTGCAACAACCTGTACTTTCCTTTGAGGATGAACCAGAGAGATCAAAAAGTGAAAGCCAAAATATTAACTTTCGTGGAACTCATACCCAGGGAATCCTCTTTTAAATATGTTCTCTTTAGAACCAGGTCACTGTTAGGGAGGGATGGGCTCAATAAATCCACCAATGGTTTTTATTGAGCATTTACTCAGTGCTCAGCAGAAGTAAACCCGTGATCCTTTTCCTCAAAGAGAATATACTTTAGTGGAGGAAACATTTACATAAGATTGGGAACAGGAAGAAAAACAAAAATCTAACAGGGCACCTGCTTACACTATGTGCTCAATATCATAGATTGATTGACTAAACAAGGAGTCTGAGTGGAGATTAGAAACAGCTGTGGTTTAGTGGAAAGAGCATGGGCTTGGGAATCATTCATTCATTTATTCATTCATTCATTCAATCAATCGTATTTATTGAGCGCTTACTTTGTGCAGGGCACTGTGCTAAGCGCTTGGGAAGTCCAAGTTGGGAACATATAGGGATGGTCCCTACCCAACAGCGGGTTCACAGTCTAGAAGGGGGAGACAGACAACAAAACAAAACATATTTATAAAATAAATAGAATAAGTATGAACAAGTAAAATAGGGTAATAAATATGTACAAACATATATACATATATACAGGTGATATACATATTACAGCACCAGGCCCATAGGAAGCGCCTAACAAATGCCATGATGATTATTATTAGTAATAATCACAATTATTATTACTTAAACCTTCTCTTACATCTGCAGGCATATCTCAGACACCCCCTCCCCCCCACACACACACCCCGCAGGGGAGGGAAACTGAGGCCCACTCACCGACTTCGCAGACGCCACACACGATGATGAAAGGAGAGGTCATGGGTTCTAATCCCAACTCCACTACTTGACAGTTATGTGACCGGGCAAGTCCCTCAACTTTGCTGTGCCTCGGTTACCTCATCTATAAAATGGGGATTAAGATTGTGAGCCCCACCTGGGACAACCTGATAACCTTGTATCTACCCCAGCACTTAGAACAGTGCTTGGCACATAGTAAGCACTTAATACATACCATCATTATTATTATAATTTTAACAGAACCATTTTTTTTGTTCACTCTTGGAAGTCAAATGAGAGATGCAATCTTCATTCCATCCCTTTTCGATCCTTCTAGGTTGTGGAAGGAATTTGGTGGGTCAGTCAGTCAATCGTTTTTATTGAGCACTTACTGTGTGCAGAGCACTGTACTAAGCACTTAGGAGAATACAATAGAACAATAAACAGACATATTCCCTGCCTACAATGAGCATACAGCCTAGAGGACTGTAGAAAAGGGGCAGGCTGCACCTAAAGCAGGCTGTTTGAAGAGCTGAATTCAGAGCAGGTGAGAGGACACTGGAAAATCCATGAGGGAAAGAGTGTTGTAGCATTGACGATTAGAGGCATCAGAAGCAATACCTATCAGAAGCAGCATGGCCTAGTGGAAAGAGCACGGTCCCAGGAATCAAAAGGACCTGGGTTCTAATTCTGGCTCTGCCTCTTGTCTGCCATGTGACCCTGAGTTATATCTATTTATTCTGATGACTTGACACCTGTCCACATGTTTTGTTTTGTCATCCGTCTCCCCTTTCTAGACTGTGAGTCCATTGTTGGGTAGGGACCATCTCTATATGTTGCCAACTTATACTTCCTAAGTACTTAGTACAGTGCTCTGCACACAGTAAGCGCTCAATAAATATGATTGAATGAATTTCCGTTCTCTCTGCCTCAGTTCTCTCCTCTGCAATATGGCAATTTAATCCCTGTTCTCCTTCCTAATTAGACTGTGAACATCGTGTAGAACCTGATTGTTTTATATCTACCCCAGCACTGAGTACAGCATTTCGCATATAGTAAAAGCTTAACAAATCAACAAATGAATAAATAACCTAATTACTGTATCTACCCCAGTGCTTAGTAATAATAATAATAATGATGATGATGATGGTATTTGTTAAGCACTTACTGTGTGCCAAGCACTGTTCTAAGCACTGGGGAGGTTACAAGGTGATCAGGTTGTCCCATGGGGGGCTCACAGTCTAAATCCCCATTTTACAGATGAGGTAACTGAGGCCCAGAGGAGTGAAGTGACTTGCCCAAAGTCACACAGCTTGGTAGCTTGGTAGAGCCTGAGATTTGAACCCATGACCTCTGACTCCAAACCGTGCTCTTTCCACTGAGCCACGCTGCTTCTCCTAAGTACAGTACTTGGCATATAATAAAAGCTTAACAAATCTCCCTCTTACAGAGACTGTGATTCCTATGTAGGACCTGATAATTTTGAATCTATACCAGTTCTTAGTACAATGTATGGCACAGAGTAAGCGCTTAACAAAAACCACAATTCTTACTATTAATAGTCACGGGATACAGAACATCCATTGGCCTATCACAGCCAAACTGTAACCCACTTAGCAGTATATGTTTGGTGCGATCTGAATGGGAAACTCACAGGAAAATGTTTCAATCTTTTCCTCAAGACAGTCCAGATACCCGGTCTTTGAGGAAGTCCTGCCCTGTTGACTTCCTTCAGATTTCAGTTTTTACCCGCAAGCGAGAGAGATGCTGTCAGTTGTCAAGAAGCTTGAGATGACACGTTACATGTGAGCAGTCAGACTGACTTCTCAAAATGTGCAGCATTTTTAGATTACCCCAGACAGGAAGCTGACGGGTTAGAACATTTAGATCAAGTAACATCAAGTGGAAAGTTCAGGAAGGGGCTTGGAACTCTTTTTTCAGTGGTATTTGTTAGGTGCTTACTATATGTCAGGCACTGGGTTAGACAAAAGCTAATCAGGTTGACCCAAGCCAAGGCCCACATGGAGCTCATAGCTTTAATCCCTGTTTTACAGACGAGGTAACTGAGGCACAGAGAAGTTGCAACAGACAAGTGGCTGAGTCAGGACTAGAACTCAGGTCCTTATGACTCCCAGCCCATTCTCTATCCACTAGGCTTTGCTGCTTCTCAAACCCTGAATCACACAGATGGATGATGGTTTATTTCTAGAACAGAAATTCAAGTGTCTGCTTCAAGAGAGATCAAGGCTGTAATGGCTATCAGTAGCTCCTGTCAGATGAGCGTCTGACAGCCTGGTGTAGTGGAGAGAGCATGGGCCTGAGAATCAGAAGGTCATGGGTTCTAATCCCAGTTCTGCCTTGTGTCTGCTGTGTGACCTTGGGCAAGTCACTTCACTTCTCGGGAACCTCAGTTTCCTCATCTGTAAAATGGGGATTGAGACTGTGAGCCCCACATGGGACAGGGACTGTGTCCAACCCAAATTGCTTGTATAGAACTCAGAGATTAGTAGGGTGCTTGGCACAAAGAAAGCGCTTAACGAATACCACAATTATTATTACTGATTATTATTATTGAGTGCAGATGAATCAATCGGGCCAAGTTTCCAGAGTCCCACTTGACCTGAAAAGAACTGATCGAAGATCTGGTATTTTTCCCCCCCTACCAATGGTAGCCCACTAATGAAATACTGGACTCTTTACCTGGAACCATCATTAGGGAAAACTAATGAATTTGTTCAAGAGGCATCAGGAGCTTATCACCTACTTTATCAGTCGATAATCCTGGAAGGAGGCAATTTCCATCACTGTAGGGACTCCCAAGTTCATTTAGAATCTACCAGATTTTAATTAGCTCCAGGGATTACATACTGGGGAGTAAAAATCTCACAGCCAAACTGAGAGTCATTTCAGAGCCTATTAGTATAAAGATCCCATGAGCAGCTGCAAGAAGCTGAATTCCAGCCCTTCCTTAAAATAAATAAATAATAATGATAATGATGGTATTTGTTAAGCACTTAATATGTACAAGCACTGTTCTAAGCACTGGGGGAGATACAAGGTAATCAGGCTGCCCCACGTTTTAATCCCCATTTTACAGATGAGGTAACTGAGGCACATAGAAATGAAGTGACTTGCCCAAAGTCACACAGCTGACAAGTGGCAGAGCTGAAATTAGAACCCATGACCTCTGACTCCCAAGCCCAGACTCCTTCCACTAAACCATGCTGTTTCATCAATGAATTAATTAAGGGTTGATGTGGAAAGACAATGTGTCTGTTTATGATTATATTGTACTCTCCCAAGCTCTTAGTACAGTGCTCTGCACGCAGTTAGCACTCAATAAATACGAATAACTGATTGACTGATTGGGACGTGTAGTTTTCACTGGACCTAAATTTTCTGCCCCAATAGATCCTCAAACTCACCTGGACTAACTTGGGTTTTCTTCTTTCTCCCTACCCAAGCTACAGGATAAAACTACTGACCTACTTAGGTTAATTCTCTGCCCTTACAGAAAAGGACAGTCACTGTCAGGATAAAAACTTTAAATTATATGATGCTGCACGTGCCTAAAAATGTAGCAGTAAAGAGTACATTATTAGTAGTGCAAACTTAGCATGAAGCAAGCAAAAGGAATACCGCCTTTAGGGCTCTGTGAATGAATTTTTCAGTAGAACATCTTAAAATGAAACAGTTTCCACTTTTATTCAGAGCCATTGAATACATTACCTTCCAAGAAAATTTCATTGATTTTTCAAAATGTAGAATTATTAGGACTCACATTTTAAACCACGCCTGTAAGTCATGCAGACTGATCGTTTTATACAGGAAAGAAATATCCTGTCAGGTTCTTTCCAACCCTCCTGAGGCCAGACGTGACAAGAATCTGACCTACCCTATGAGCTGCTGAACAAGAAGAAAAGAGAGGAAAGCAGAACTAGGCAAACCCTTAGGTGATCTTATGCAGAAAAGTGATTCACAGGAGATAACAAAATGTCAGACAATTTCCAGGATTTATAGGTGGGAAACTGGCCCAGGAAAAGTAAGAGGAAGGGAAGTGAGATCTCACCAATAATAATAATAATAATAGTGATGGTATTAGTTCCATGCTTACTATGTGCCAGGCACTGTACTAAGCGCTGGGGTGGATACTAGCAAATCGGGTTGGACACAGTTACTGTGCCACGTGGGGCTCACTGTCTCAATCTCCATTTTACAGATGAGGCTACCTCTGGCGTGGAATGCCCTTCCCTCCTCACATCTGCCAAACTAGCACACTTCCCCCCATCAAAGCCCTACTGAAAGCTCACCTCCTCCAGGAGGACTTCCCAGACTGAGCCCCCCTTTTCCTCTGCTCCTCCTCCCCTCCCCATCGCCCCGACTCCCTCCCTCTTCTCTACCCCCCTCCCTGCCCCACAGAACTTGTGTATATATGTGCATATTTATTATTCTGTTTATTTTATTAATGATATGGCTATATCTATAATTCAGTCTATTTATATTGATGCTATTGATGCCTGTCTACTTGTTTTGCTTTGCTTTGTTGTCTGTCTCCCCCCTTCTAGACTGTGAATGCCTTTTTGGGTAGGGATTGTCTCTGTGGCCAAATTGTACTCCCCAAGCACTTAGTACAGTGCTCTGCACAGGGTAAGCACGCAATAAATACGATTGATTGAATGAATGAATGAAGTGAAGTGACCTGCCCAAGGTCACACAGAAGACATGTGGGGGAGCCAGAATTAGAACCCATGACCTTCTGACTCCCAGGCATGAGTTCTATCTGCTAGGCCAGGCTGAGACAGAAGCCAAGGTTGAATCTACTAATACCCTTCTAATAGCCTTCCACATATCTTAAGATCACTTATTTCCTTTCATGTTATTATATTATTCATATTATTATTCATATCATCATTTACAATGATTCCAATAACTTTTCTCCCAGTGAACTAAACAGAAGCATGACTGATAGCCAAAAATCCATACAGCACACTTAGCTTCTAAATTAATCAACTGGTCATAATAATCTCCTAATAACTTTCTTACACAGAGCTCTATGACTAATAAAGCGATATATTTAAACACCACCATTTCTGTTGCCAAAGACCTTTCTCTTTTGGCTATTTCTCCCTACAGTGAGCCGTTAAAGTTAATGGCCTCCAGATGAATGGGGTTGCTGTGGGGATACTGATTATCTTGTAACACTAAAATAGATTTATTGTGTTGCTGTTCTTTTTAAATGGGGGTAGTGAAAGAATGTGAACTTGTTTAAGGATGACAAATTTCAGGCTTCCAATGTAGCAGAGCCGCTGTCTCTCTGTCAAACGTGAAAAATGTTAAGATGCTATTATGTATTCCAAAGGACTCCAAATATTTTAATGAGGAAGATGTTATATAAGTTTTTTGAAATTGTCCATTTCTGTTGCTTGTTTTTGGAAGCCATTAGAAAGTTTAAGCTTTAAACACTTTACGTGCAATCTCCACCCCCTTAGGTGTGGATGTTTCAGTCACAATAAAACTAAATATTTTTCCCAGCTAAGATTTCCTTTCTTTGTCCCCTGGAAATAAATCGGTGAATATTTGTACCTCTTAATTCTGCACATTATCACCCTGAGCCCATCTTCAAATGATATCGACTGGTTTATTGCCCATTACCTTTGTTAGTCAAGTGTTTTAGAGGGCTAATGATTATTTTAGAAAATATAATGAATCAATCAATCCATCAGTGGTGTTTGTTGAGCACTTAACTGTGTGCAGAGCACTGCAGTAAGCGCTTGGGAGAGTACAATGAAACAGAGTTGGCAGACATGATTCCTGCCCACAAATAGTCACTAGGTCTAGATAGCCTGGAGTTCATAGATCATATTATATGCTCCTTAAAAATGGCTTTGAGTCCTCTCTTCCCTTCCTTCCTTACCTCACTGTCTTCCTTCTACAAGGAGCCTAAATGCTTCACTCCTCTAATAATAATAATAATAATGGCATTTGTTAAGTGCTTACTATGTGCAGAGCACTGTTCTAAGCGCTGGGGAGGTTACAAGGTGATCAGGTTGTCCCACGGGGGGCTCACAGTCTTCATCCCCATTTTACAGATGAGGGAACTGAGGCACAGAGAAGTTAAGTGACTTGCCCAAAGTCACACAGCTGACAATTGGCGGAGCCGGGGTTTGAACCCATGACCTCTGACTCCCAAGCCCGGGCTCTTTCCACTGAGCCACGCAGTTCAAAAAGGCAGCCAAAGCACAAATCATATATCGCCTTCAAAATCCTCCATCTAAGTAGCCATACAGCTGGCGACTCCAAATACGCACACAGCAGCATTGATTAAAATATTCAGTAATTTAGATCATACGATAGATCATAATAATAATAATGGCATTTATATAAAGATCATTATAATCTAGCACTTGGTACAGTTTCTGGCATGTAGTAATCACCTAATAAATATCATTACCATGAAATATAGGATAATATGTGTAATATAATCCATCAATAAATTGTACTCGTTGTGGGCTCATTATGTGCAGAGCACTGTACTGAACACTTGGGAGAGTACAATATAACAATAAACAGACAGACACATTTCCTGTCCACAATGAGTCTAGGGGAGAGGCAGACATTAATATGAATAAAAATAATATAATACTGTTCTGTGATATATATTAAACTGTACTTTATGTGATAATAATAATAATGATAATAATAACCCCTCCCTCAGCCCCACAGCACTTACATCCTTATCTGTAATTTATTTATATTGATGTCAGTTTCCCCATCTAGACTGTGAGCTCGCTGTGGGCAGTGACTGTGTCTTCTAACTCAGTTGTATTTTTCCAAGCACTTGGCACAGTGCTCTGCAAAGAGTAAACTTTCAATAAATACAGTTGACTGATTGATAACTGTGGTGCTGGTAAAGTATTTACAATATGCAATTATTATCCTGAACTAATACTGGTATGAAATTAGGATAATCAGGTCAGACACAGACTCTGTCCCACATGGGGCTCACAGTCTAAGTGGGGATAGAGAACTGGAATATAATCCCCATTTTTCAAATAAGGAACCTGAGGCACAGAGAAGTTAGGTGACTTGCCCATGGTCACACAGCAGGTGAGCTGACTTTAGAATCCAGGATTCCTAACTCCCAGTTCTATTGTCTTTCCCCTGGGCTACACTACTTCTCATAATAGTTTTTTGGCGGTGTGGGGGGTGTGGGGGGGGAGGGCGGGGGGAATTCATTCAGTCATTCATTCAATGTATTTATTGAGCACTTACCATGTGTAAAGCACTGTACTAAGCACTCAGTAGAGTACAATACAATAACAAAGAGACCCATTCCTGCCCACAGAGTGCTCACAGTCTAGAGGAGGAGACAGACATTAATACAAATAAATAAATGAATAAATAAATTACAGATATATACAGATTTGGGTAATGAGAAGAGTCTTCATCCCCCTCATCTTACCTCCTTTCCTTCCCCACAGCACCTGTATATATGTATATATGTTTGTACATATGTATTACTCTATTTATTTATTTAGTTTGCTTGTACATATCTATTCTATTTTATTTTGTTAGTATGTTTGGTTTTGTTCTCTGTCTTCCCCCTTTTAGACTGTGAGCCCACTGTTGGGTAGGGACTGTCTCTATATGTTGCCAACCTGTACTTCCCAAGCGCTTAGTACAGTGCTCTGAACACAGTAAGTGCTCAATAAATACGATTGATTGATTGATTTACAGAGATGATCTCTCACTGCTTACGGAATCCCCCAGAGCCAGCCCTGTCTTCTGCGCATGGGAAAAGACTGTGAGAGTAAGAAAATGACAACAGTTCAAGCTGATATCCCACCTTTTGACTGACCAATAAATAGAAACTTTTGCTCTCCACTGTCTGTTGCCAAACTAAACCCTCCTGCTTCCGTTACATCACCTCTTTGAACTTGGAAACTAGGGAGCTTAAATACATTTTTCCCTTCAGAGACCTCTGTGAAATAGCATGAGAACATTTCAAACCGTGAGGAACAGAGGCTCGATTAGCAAGTTTCTTAGGTCCTTCCCCTCTGGACCTCATCAACACCATCCATCCTCCCTCCGAGAAGCCTGACATTAGAGTCATCAGTGGCAAGCACCTTGGTCACAGCCAAAGGGAATGGAAAATTGAAGGGTCTGTCAAAAGACACAAACATTGTAAATGATTGGCTTGACAGCGGATACAAGATACTGTATTTCTGCCTGTACCTCCCAAACAGCTAAGTCAATCCAAAATAAAATTCAGAGAGGCCCCGGGGGTGGGAAGGGGAGATTAGCTGGCTAGACCATTCAACTTCTGCATGATCTACTATAGATTATGTGCTAATAATAATAATACGGTATTTGTTAAGCGCTTACTGGGTATCAGGCACTGTATTAAGCACTGGGGTGGATATAAGCAAAACGGGTTGGAAGCGGCCCCTGTCCCACGTGGGGCTCAAGTGGAACTCCAAAGGGTTAAATTAACTGGGGAAAAATATCACAAGCACTGCTTTACATTGGACTGTTAGCTTGTTTTGGAGAGGTTTTGTGTCTATTGTTATATTGTACTCTCCTTAAAGCTTAGTACAGTGCTTTGCACACAGTAAGCTCTCAATAAATACAATTGACTGAATGAATTTGATGATTACCCTCTTGCAGTTACAATGCCCTGCCTGTAAACCCTGAAACACTCATAATTTTTATGAAATATTCTCTCAAGATATTCTTCCCGTCACTTTGACTCAGCCCAGCCTTTTTCTTCCTCAATCTCCCTTTCTCACCAAATCTTGTTTTTTGTAATGCTATTTGCTAGGCACTTACTACACACCAGACACTGTTCTAAGCACTGAGTTAGATACAAGATAATCAGGTTGAGCACAGTCCGTGTACCACTTTACTGATGAAGTAGCCGAGGCACAGAGAAGTTGAGTGACTTGCCTGAGGTCACACAGCAGATGAGGAGCGGAGCCAGGATTAGATGCCAGGTCCATCTGACTCCCGGGCTTGTGCGTGATCCACTAGGCCATGCTGTTTCTCATGTGTTTCTTTTCATTGTGTGTTTTTCCACACAACTGCATCATTGTTTAGGTATTGACAAGTATCGATCTGAGATTTATTACGATTATTATTATTATAATCACTGTGCTTGTTATGCACTTAATATGTGTCATGAACTTTGCTGGAGTAGAGAAAAGATAATCAAGTTGGACACAGTCCTTGACCCCATGGGATTCAAAGTCTAAGTAGGGGGAAGTGGTATTAATAATAACAATAGTAATAATAATGATGGTTATATGTTAAGTGCTTACTATGTGCCAGGCACTGTTCTAAGCACTGGGGTTGGGCATATTAATTGGATTATGAGAAGCAGCGTGGCTCAATGGAAAGAGCCCGGGCTAGGGAATCAGAGGTCATGGGTTCAAATCCCAGCTCTGCCAATTGTCAGGTGTGTGACTTTGGGCAAGTCACTTAACTTCTCTGTGCCTCAGTTCCCTCATCTGTAAAATGGGGATGAAGACTGTGAGCCCCACGTGGGACAATCTGATGACCTTGTATCCTCCCCAGCGCTTAGAACAGTGCTTTGCACATAGTAAGCGCTTATCAAATGCCATCATTATTATTATTATTATTGGACACAGTCCCTGTGCCACATAGGGCTCACAGTCTTAATCCCTATTTTACAGGTGAGGGGGCCCAGAGGAGTGAAGTGATTTGCCCAAGATCACCCAGCAGACAAGTGGCAGAGCTGGGATTAGAACCCATTCATTCAATCATATTTATTGAGTGCTTACTGTGTGCAGAGCACTGTATTAAGCGCTTGGGAAGTACAAGTTGGCAACATACGGTCCCTACCCAACAGCGGGCTCACAGTCTAGAAGGGGCAGACAGGCAACAAAACAAAACATATTAACAAAATAAAATAAATAGAATAGTGAATATGTACAAGTAAAATAAATAGAGTAATAAATATGTACAAACATATATACAGGTGCTGTGGGGAGGGGAAGGAGGTAGGGCGGGTGGGATGGGGAGGGGGAGGAGGGCCCAGGCTCCATCCACTGTCATGCTGCTTCTCGATTCCATCTTGATGGAGAAGCAGTGGTGCAACTGGAAAAAACAAAGGCCTGGGAATCAGAGGACTTGGGTTCTAATCCTGGTTCTGCCAGTTACCACCTGTGTGACTTTGGACAAGTCATTTAACTTCTCTGTGCCTCAGTTTTCTCATCTGTAAAATGGGGATACAGTACCTGTTCTCCCTCCTACTTAGATTGTGCATCCCATATGAGACAGGATGTGTGCCCAACCTGATTGAATTGTTTCCACCCTAGGGCTTGGAATAGTGCTTGATGTATAATAAGAATTTAACAAATACCACCATAATCATCCCCATTTTACAGAAGAGGAAATTGATGAAACGCATGCTTAAGTTATAGGTTTCCATCAGGTAAATTCGTAATGGGCAGGGAATGTGTCTACCAATTCTGTTTTATTGGTCTCAGAAGCACTTAGTACAATGCTCTGCTGGTAAGTTCTCAATAAATACAACTGATGATTATTTGATTCCGTGCATCAGGGAAAGAATTTTCATTTCATCGTTACATCATTAAGGGTAATGAATCTATTGGGTTTTACTGTGGGGAACTTAATCCTGAACATTTTGAGTCCATGTGAAAAAACATTTCTGTAAGAAGCTCCTACTAAACTTTTTAATAAGGCTGTGGAGGCCGATGTGTGAAATATATGTTCTATTCACCTCATGGCTGAATTCGGTTTTCCGTTGCATTTCTGGATTGCCCATTGCTATCAATGAGAGTTCAACTATTGTATTAGGGATAGGAACTTATTCCTGCATTTTATCCTTCGCGGCAGAGCAGCGAATTGACATTATTAAGAATTTTCCATCTTTTCCTACTATGTGAATCAAGAAGCTTAAATTAGGGCACATCCCAAGTGACATGCCCCTCTAGACTGTAAACTCCTTGAAGGCAGGGAATGTCTCTATCAACTCTGTTGTACTCTCCCAAGTTCTTAGCACAGTGCTGTGAACATAGTAAGTGTTCAATAAATACCAATGATTGGTTAATTGATTGACATGAATCATTTGTTCCTACCAGAATTGTTTTTTGCTTCAAGGCTGGTTTTTCACTCAAGTGAAGTGAAGCCCTGGAGGTGCCATTTTATATTCCAAGAAAGTGTAAACTCCTCTTTCACCAACCTTAAGTTTCAAAGATCTAATGAACCGAGCAGGGGGAGAGCATTTAAGATCACCTCTTACAAAGGTGAATGGGAGCTGTTTGAAATCTAGATACTGTTTGATGTAGTCAATACATATATATTTTATATAATAATATAATCGGTCATGCTGCTTCTTAATGACTTGTTCAAATAAGTCATCCTGAAGAACATGGTCTAATGGGTTAACCATGGGCCTGGGAGCCAGAGGATCTGGGAAAATCATGAGAACTAGGCGATCTAGATGTGGAAATATTGTTTCCCATCTCCCCCCATATACACACACAAAAATGAGAAGTCCAATTTAGGCCTCATTCCTTGAGTACCAGGCTGTCAGTGAAATAAAACTTGAGAAGAGATCTCTCTCAGTTCATTCAATCATATTTATTAAGCGCTTACTGTGTGCAGAGCACTGTACTAAACATTTGGGAAAGTACAATACAAAAATAAAGAGTGACAATCCCTGCCCAGAAGGAGCTCATAGTCTAGAGGGTCTCATATTAAAATGTTGATTGTTGAATTTACCCTTTTTTGTCTGTAAATACAGTTCTTCTATCCTCTCAGAGTCTCATCTGGAGAATTTCCAGTCCTCTACCAGTCTCGACTACAGGAAGGAGAGTCAAGCAGAGGCCTACCCATCCCATTCCTAGCTTGGGCAGAGGCTAGCAAGTGGCAAGGCATCTGCTACAAGTCAAAACTCCCCTGTGCTGGGCAGCAGTGACATGGGAGAGAGTGGAGGGCAGAGACTCAAGTTTACGGCACTGAAGGCGGCAATAGTAAACCCTTTCTGTATTTTTACCAGAAAACTCTGTGGATCCACTACTAGAACGATTGCAGATGGATGTGGGGTGTTCTGGGGGAGATGTTTCTATGGTGTCGCTATGGGTCAGAGACAACTTGACAGCATAAGACAAGACAGTTCTTCTAACTAAGCCAGTTTGTCTCTTTCCCACTGAAAATTCATCAGTGACCTACCCAAGGTCACACAGCGGGCAAGGGGTAGAACTGGCCTTAGAACCCAGTTCTACCCCTCTCAGGCCCATGCTCTTTCCACAAGTCCATGCTGTTTCTCACAGTCAATCCAGATCAACTGAGAGATCTAAGAACTCAGAGCTCCCAATTTACTGACGAAGTGATGATTAGAAAATACATATCACTAGTTTATTCACTAAAAAATCTAGACATCTGTCCAGGAATCGATAGGACACGTTAAGAAGATAGGAAGTCTTCCTCAAAATGATTGAATTAGGGGAGGATTTTAGTGCATCTTGTTGAACTTACAGAAAGCAGCAGCAGCAGTGATGAAATATTTCGAAGTGTCTGAAAGTACATTTTTCATACGAAAGTACCCAAAGTCTCCAAGATCACTTTAAATGCTTTTAGCCAGTCACCTCTGCCAAAAACACCATCAAGATAGAATTGCTTTTCTGTTTCCCTGGAGTCCTAGGTCTAAAGGAGTCAGAATGTTCTGGATGGTTGCGATAGGACCTGGACTGGGAAACATTTTAGAAACATTTCAAGCAGTGAGGTCTACTGGAAAGAGCTCGGGCCCGGGAGTCAAAAGGACATGGGTTCTCAACCCGGCTCTGCCACTTTACTGTGTGACCTTGGGCAAGTCACTTCAATTCTCTGGGCCACAGGTACCTCATCTATACAATGGGGATTAAGACTGTGAGCCCTGTGTGGGGCAGGGACTGTGTCCAACCCAATTTGCTTGCCTCCACCCTAATTAATTAATTAATTAATAATGGCATATATTAAGTGCCTACTATGTGCAAAGCAATGTTCTAAGTGCTGGGGAGGTTACAAGGTGATCAGGTGTCCCACGGGGGGCTCACAGTCTTAATCCCCATTTTACATATGAGGGAACTGAGGCACAGAGAAGTTAAGTGACTTGCCCAAAGTCACACAGCTGACAATTGGCAGAGCCAGGATTTGAATCCGTGGCCTCTGACTCCACAGCCTGTGCTCTTTCCACTGAGCCACGCTGCCTGGCACATCATCATCATCATCATCATCAATCGTATTTATTCAGTGCTTACTGTGTGCAGAGCACTGTACTAAGCGCTTGGGAAGTACAAGTTGGCAACATATAGAGATAGTCCCTACCCAAAAGTGGGCTCGCAGTCTAAAAGGGGGAAGTAAGCATAGTAAGCACTTATCAAATAAGATCGTGTGGGCAGGGAATGTGCCTGTTTATTGCTATACTGTATATAGCAAGCGCTCCCAAGTGCTTATTGTAATTAAATATGAAGACTGTAAGCTTGTTATGGGCAGGGAACGTGTCGGCTAATACTATTACTTTATTGTATTGTACTCTCCCAAGTTCTTAGCAGGCCTATTTTTAGTTCAATTATTGTGGGATTTGCACATTCATATTTTTGATGCAACATATATATGTGTCACACACAGTCCCTAGACCTTGCTTTCTCCTCAGAGTTAAATTTAATTTAAATGTAGAGAATCTAAACTGTGGTATTTTGGCAAAATGTCTAATATTGATAATAATTACAGCATTTGCTTAACACTTACCAAGTGTTAAGGACCATTCTAAACTCTGGGGTTTGGCACTTAGAGCAGTGCCTGTCACACAGTGAACACTTAACAAATACCATAAAAAGTACTTATTGTGTGCCAAGCTGGGTAGTAAGCACTGTGGTAGATACGAGTTACTCAGATTGGACATAGTCCATGTCCCACATGGGGCTCAGTGTCTTGCTTTTGTTTTGACGTGTATATATCTATAATTCTATTTATTATATTGATGCTTGTTTACTTGTTTTGAGGTCTGTCTCCCCACTTCTAGACTTCCCAAGTGCTTAGTACAGTACTGTGCACAGAGTAAGTGCTCAATAAATACGATTGAATGAGTGAATGAATGTCTGCCTGGTTTGGACAGGGATTGTCTCTATTGCTGAATTGTACTTTCCAAGTGCATAATAATAATAATAATAATAATAACAATAATAATAATAATAATAATAAATAATATTTTTAAGCACTTACTATTTGCCAAGCACTGTTCTAAGTGCTGAATAATAATGGTATTTGTTAAGCACTTACTATGTGCCAAGCACTGTACTAAGCACTGGGGTAGATGCAAGGTGGCTCAGTGGAAAGAGCATGGGCTTTGGAGTCAGTGGTCATGGGTTCAAATCCCAGCTCTGCCAATTGTCAGCTGTGTGACTTTGGGCAAGTCATTTAACTTCTCTGCACCTCAGTTACCTCATCTGTAAAAAGGGGATTGACTGTGAGGCCCCTGTGGGACAACCTGATCACCTTGTAACCTCCCCATTGCTTAGAACAGTGCTTTGCACATAGTAAGTGCTTAATAAATGCTATTATTATTATTATTGTTATTATTATTAATCAGGTTGTCCCATGTGGGGCTCACCTTCTTTATCCCCATTTTGCAGATGAGGCAACTGAGGCACAGAGAAGTTAAGTGACTGGCCCAAGGTCACACAGCTGACAATTGGCAGAGCTGGGATTTGAACCCATGGCCACTGACTCCAAAGCCCGTGCTCTTTCCACTGAGCCACCTTGCATCTACCCCAGTGCTTAGTACAGTGCTTGGCACATAGTAAGTGCTTAACAAATACCATTATTATTCAGCACTTAGAACAGTGCTTAGCAAATAGTAAGTGCTTAACAAAGTGGCAGAGCCAGGATTAGAACCCACAACCTCTGACTCCCAAGCCTGTGCTCTTTCCACTAAGCCATGCTGCTTCCCATTGCTTAGTATAGTGTCTGCACACAGTAAACACTCGATAGATATGATTGAATGAATTGATACCCTTTTACAGATGAGGCAACTGAGGTACCAAGGAGCTAAATGACTTTCCCTAGGTCACACAGTAGACCAGTGTTGGAGTTGGGGTTAGAACCCATTTCCTAGACCATCTCCCAGACCCGTGCTCCCTCCACTAAGCTACAGCTGCTTCAATTCACAGGCCCAACCCATGGGCCTTTTCTAAGCTAATCATCAATCGTATTTATTGAGCGCTTACTATGTGCAGAGCACTGTACTAAGCGCTTGGGAAGTACAAATTGGCAACATATAGAGACAGTCCATACCCAACATTGGGCTCACAGTCTAAAAGCTAATGAGCTTAATGTTGTGAAGGTAGGTAAAAAGATTTGGGAAATTACTGGCACCTGCAAAACCTATTCTGCAGGCAATCAATCAATAAATCAATGGTATTTATTGAGTGCTTATAATGTGCAGAGCACTGTAGTAAGAACTTGGAAGAGTGTAATGCAACAAAAGTAGCAGACACCTTCCCTGCTCATAATGAGCTTACACTAGAACAGTGCTTTGCACTTAGTAAGCGCTTAATAAATGCCATCATCATTATTATTATTTTCATGTCTTAACACTGCTGCCTTTGGAAAATGAAATAGTCAAACTCTCCCAGAATATTTGATTAGGTTTGTTTTCCTGTTTAGTCATTGAAACACCCAAATGCAAGTTTTCCCCAACTTCAACTTTGTGGTAAGATGGTCAGGGAAACCTTTATTAGATCTAGGGAGTCAGAAAGTTTGCCTTTTGATAAAATGAGTGACAACTTCTATTAGGTTTCCCATGAATTTCTCCTCATGTTACGTTGAGGTGGTTTAAAGAGATTGAGAGGTTTATTGGATTCAGGTGCCACAAAGCTATCGCTGTGTCATCCCAGATTTTTAAAAGTCTGAAAACAGAGAAAAATCGAACAAAGAAAATGTGGGGAGACCAGCTGGGCTGGTTGGGACAGAAGGGTAGAAATGACACAGGCCTTTTCAATGAGCCATATGTTGTTGTCTACAGCTTCGTTTGGAAGCTGGCCTAAGCAGTTCTTCAGCCTCTTCCAAATGAGCAGAGAGGAATGTTTCCCCACCATTGGAGGATAGAGCTATGTCACTCACAAACCTAAGCAATCCCTCCTTTATCTGCTATGTAACCATGCACAGGGAAATCGTATTAAAAATAAACAATTATTTTTCCATCGGGGGCAGATTTGGGGCTTTTTATTCATAATAGTAATGGTATTTAAGTGCTTACTATGTGTCGGGCACTGTACTAAGAACTGGGGTAGATAAAAGCAAATCGGGTTGCACACAGTCCGTGTCCCACTTGGGGATCACAGGGGTGGGTAGGAAGATAGTGCCGAGAAGTGATAATAATAATTCATTATTATGGCATTGTTTGCTAACTGTATGTTAGGAGCTGGGGTAAACTTAAAAACCTAGTGGAAAGACAGACCTGAAAGTCAGAGGACCTGGGTTCTAATCAATCAATCAATCAATCAATCATATTTATTGAGCGCTTACTATGTGCAGAGCACTGTACTAAGCGCTTGGGAAGTACAAATTGGCAACATATAGAGACAGTCCCTACCCAACATTGGGCTCACAGTCTAAAAGGGGGAGGTCCATCTAGGTTTATCTAACTCTCATGTCTTCTACCATGTGCCTGCCGGGGGGTGATTTGGGACAAGTCACTCAACTTCTCTGTACCTCAATTTCCTCACCTGCAAAATGGGGATTTAATGTCTGTTTTGCCTACTTTGGACCGTGAGCCCTTTGTAGGACAGGGACTGTGTCTGGCAGGATTAATTTGTAGGTGGGATTACTTGTCAGGTGTGTGACTTTGGACAAGTGACTTCACTTCCCTGTGCCTTACTTACCTCATCTGTAAAATGGGGATTAAGACTTTGAGCCCCACGTAGGACAACCTGATTACCTTTTTCTACCCCAGTGCTTAGAACAGTGCTTGGCACATAGTAAGCATTTAACAAACACCATCATTGTTATTATTATTATTATTAATTTTTTTCTTTTTAATGGCATGTGTTAAGCACTTACTATATGCCAAGTACTCTACCAAGCCCTGGGGTAGATATACACTATTCAGGTTGGGCCCAGTCCATGTCCCACATGGGGCTCAAATCTTAATCCCCTTTTTAATAATACTGATAATAATATTAATAATAATAACAATTAAGGGATTTGTTAACTGCTTACTATATGCCAAGCACTGTTCTAAGCGCTGGGATAGATACAAGGTAATCAGGTTGTCCCACGTGGAGCTCACAGTCTTAATCCCCACTTTACAGATGAGGCAACTGAGGCACAGAGAAGCTAAATGACTTTCCCAATATCACAGTGCAGGTAAGTGGTGGAGGGAGATTAGAACCCAGGTCCTTCAGACCCCCAGACCTGTGCTCTATCCATTGCAGCGTGGTTCAGTGGAAAGAGCGTAGGCTTTGAAGTCAGAGGTCATGGGTTCAAATCTCAGCCAACTGTCAGCTGTGTGACTTTGGGCAAGTCACTTAACTTCTCTGTGTTTCAGTTACCTCATCTGTAAAATGGGGATTAAAACTGTGAGCCCCCTGTGGGACAACCTGATCACCTTGTAACCTCCCCAGTGCTTAGGACAGTGCTTTGCACATAGTAAGCACTTAACAAATACCATTATTATTATTACTATTATTATTATTATTAAGCTGTGCTACTTCTCTACTAGGCCATGCTGCTTCATTCCCTAAAATATCTTCTGGCCCATCTAGGTTTATCTAACTCTCAGAATCAATCAATAAATAGCATTGATTTTTTTGGTTGCAATTGTTCTAATGGTATTTGTAAACCACTTACTATATGTCGGGCATTGTACTAAGCATTGGGTTAAATACAAGCTAATCAGGTTGGACACAGTTTATGTCCCACATGGGGCTCACAGTCGTAATCCCCGTTTTACAGTTGAGTTAAATGAGGCCCAGAGAAGTGAAGTGACTTGCCCTGGGTCACACAGCAGATAAGTAGTGGAGCCAGGACTAGAACCCAGGTCCTTCGGACTTCCACATCCGTGCTTTATCCACTGGGAAATTCTTTCAATTCCCCTCCTAGTCCTCTCCTCTGCATTTCCTTTGCACTTGGCTGTGGAGGCCTTAAGCACTTGGTACCCTAGTGTCACAGTACTTTTGTACATATTGTATTCCCTAAGCGCTTGGATTCCCCCTCTATCAGTCAATCAATCAATCGGTTGTATTTATTGAGCACTTACTGTGTGCAGAGCACTGTACTAAGCACTTGGGAAAGTACGATACAACCGGGTTGGGAGACAAGTTCCCTGCCCACAAGGAGTCCAGAGGAGAAGGGAGACATTAAAATTAATTATGGATATGCACATAAATGCTGTGGATCACTGGAACTTGGACAAATGGGGATGGGAAGGGTTGAGTTTTACCTCTTCGTCCTAACGTTAAAGGGTGTTACTAATTAACACTGTTTCCGGGAAAGTCCTTGAATAGGGAACTAAGGAACAACAGGAGCGATTTCCGAGAAACACCGTTAACCCGGCCCATGTCTGTCTAAAAGAAATAAAGTTAGCACTGCCTGTCTGCAGTTCGGTTTTTAAAATGCTAATTCGAACTCCGTTGCCCTTTTCTTGGTGTAACCTAATGAAACAGCTTTCCGAAACGAAAATCATTATGTTCCCCCACAGGCCTCTCATTATGCATCGGTTCGCATCTTCCGAAAGGTAAAGTAAGTTCATTAGACCAGGCAGAGTTTCTTTATTGCATAGAGAGGGACATGGGCTTAAAATGATTCTTGGCCCTAGGTTACAGTAGATCCTTAGGGATCGGTGGTAGTACTAATGAGAGGCTTTAAACTTAGCAGTGCTGTGCACACAGTAAGTGCTCAATAAATACCTTTGTTTGATTCACCAAAATAGATTCTTGAGGCCTAAAAACAATTGGTAACAGCTCACTAGATACAGAGGTATCAGACCGCTCTGATAAACTACCTCTACTCTACATTCAGGACAACCAGCAGGCTTATCCCTGTCGCCTTTAAACTGTAGGTAAAGAGGACAGGGGAGATTTATAATAATAAAATAATAATTATGGAATGTGTTAAGCACTTACTATGTGTCAAGCACTGTTCTAAGCTCTGGGGTAAACACAGGGTAATCAGGTTGTCCCATGTGGGGCTCACACTTTTAATCCCCATTTTACAGAAGAGGTAACTGAGGCACAGAGAAGTGAAGTGACTTGCCCAAGATCACACAGCTGACAGGTGGTGGAGCTTGGATTAGAACCCAGGTCCTCTGACTCCCAAGCCCACACTCTTGTCACTAAGCCACGCTGCTTCTTTATCTATGCCCTACTGAGAGCTCACCTTCTCCAGGAGGCCTTCCCAGACTAAGCCACCTTTTTCCTCTCCTTCTCCCCATCCCCACCCCTGCCCTATGCCCTTCCCCTCCCCACAGCACTTGTATATATTTGTATAGATTTATTACTCTATTTATTTTACTTATACGTATTTACTACTCTATTTATTTTGTTAATGATGTGCATATAGCTGTAATTCTACTTATTCTGATGGATTTGACGCCTGTCTACGTGTTTTGTTTTGTTGTCTGTCTCCCCCTTCTAGACTGTGAGTCCGTTGTTGGGCAGGGACCGTCTCTATATGTTGCCAACTTGTACTTCCCAAGCGCTTAGTACAGTGCTGTGCACACAGTAAGTGCTCAATAAATACCATTGAATGAATGAATGAATCTGTGGGAGATAGTAATGATGGTATTTATTAAGCTCTTACTATGTGTCAAGCACTGGAGATCTAGACTTCCCAGGATTTGGATGAGTAGCTGGCCTACTGGAAAGAGCCTGAACCTGGGATTCAGAAAAACTGGGTTATAATGTCAGATCTGCCACATGTCTGCCATGTGACCTTGGGTATATCGCTTCACTTCTCTGGGCCTCAGTTTCCTCCTCTGTAAAATGGAGATTAAGACGGTGAACTCCATGTGGGACAGGAATCACGATTAAAACTTGATTAACTTGTACCCTAATGCTTCAAACAGTGCTTGGCACATGGTAAGTGCTTAACAAGTACCGTAATTATTACTATTATTATATGAGCTGAAGAGGCATGGCATATATGTTGCCAACTTATACTTCCCAAGTGCTTACTACAGTTCTCTGCACACACTAAGTGCTCAATATGATTGAATGAATTGAATAAATGAATAGTGGATACCTCCTTCCCTTCCCCACAGCACCTGCATATATGTATATATGTTTGTACATATTTATTACTCTATTTATTGATTTATTCTACTTGTACATATTTATTCTATTTATTTTATTCTGTTAACATGTTTTGTTTTGTTCTCTGTCTCCCCCTTCTAGACAGTGAGCCCACTGTTGGGTAGGGACCGTTTCTATATGTTGCCAACTTGTACTTCCCAAGTGCTTAGTACAGTGCTCTGCACATAGTAAGTGTTCAATAAATATGATTGAATGAACAGAGAGCAGTGCACATAGTAAGTGCTCAATAAATATGATTGAATGAACAGAGAGCAGGCCTGTGAGTCAGAAGGTCATAGGTTCTAATCCTGGCTCTTCCCCTTGTCTGCTGTGTGACCTTGGAAAAGTCCCTTCACTTCTCTGGGCCTCAGTTACCTCATCTGGAAAATGGGAATTGAGACAGTGAGCCCCAAATGGGACAGGGACTGTGTCCAACCTGATTTGCTTGTGTCCACCCCCGTGCTTAGTAAGTGCTTAACATGCATCATATTATATAGAGGCTTTTTCTATAGACCTCATTCTTCTTTTCCCAAACCCATACAAACCCCCAAAAGCAGCGTCTTCATTGTGTGTATAAGGCATCTGTGGCACAAAAATAATAGTAGTAATAACTGTGGTATTTGTTAAGCGCTTACTATGTGCCAGGCACTGTTCTAAGCACTGTGGTGTATATATGCAAATCGGATTGGATACAGTCCCTGAGGCTCACAGTCTCAAGAAGCAGCATGGCTTAGTGGAAAGAACATGGCCTGGGAATCAGAGATCATCGGTTCTAATCCCGGCTCCACTACTTGTCTGCTGTGTGACCTTGTCTGCTGCTTAACTTTTCTGTGCCTCAGTTACCTCAACTGGAAAATGGGGATAGAAACTGTGAGCACCACATGGGACAACCTGATTACCTTGTATCTACCCCGGAACTTAGAACAGTGCTTTGCACATAGTAAGTCCTTAATAAATGCCATCACTATTATTATTATTATTGTATTCCCCCAGCGCTTAGAACAGTGCTTTGCACGTAGTAAGCGTTTAACAAATACCATCATCATTATTATTATTATTATTATGAGGTAACTGAGGACCAGAGAAGTGAGGTGGTGGCCCCATGGCAGACTATTGGTGGAGCCGGCACTTTATCAAATTACCAAAACTTTGAAAAGCAAAATTAATCAGGGCTCCCAACCTGCACAGATCAAGAGAAACCTTCTTCAACCTCAATTTCCCTATCAACCATCGACTGCCGAGTAAAGGACTTGGAAATCTACCGATAAGTCACCGTGCAGAAGGGCAGGCATATTGACCCCTCTCTTTTCATCTTAAATTCCGTCCCCTGACATAATCTAATAAAGGGAGAGGTGAGGACTCAGTGACCGCCAATTCAGCATCGATATGTTGCAATTGTAGGTGGCTGCCACAGGAAAGCGTCCTCTATGAGTCTGATGGAGAAAGAGAGATTGATTCTTGACATTTTCCTTCCCCGTCCCAGTCACGCATCTACAGACCCTCTGAAGGCCACAGAACTTCTACGTGGGAAGCTGTAAACAAACTCCAAATCCAGATTGTTTGTAATGAAGAAACCACTTTGGTCTGCCTACATCTTTCTCTTTAATGAAGATAAAAACTTTCCCGACGTGAGAGTCGTTGTACTGTGTGCATTAGCATTAGTGTACTGTATTCTCCCAAGTGATTAATACAGTGCTTTGTACATAGTAAGCACTCAATAAATATGATTGAATGAATGAATGAATGAATGAATGAAAGTTAACATATTTCCTGATCCTTCAAGGTGCCAACAAGATCCTTCAAGGTGCCTCCTGGCCCACATCCTTCCCCTGGCCTGGAATACCCTCCCTCCACACATCCACCAAGCTAGCTCTCTTCCTCCCTTCAAAGCCCTACTGAGAGCTCACCTCCTCCAGGAGACCTTCCCAGACTGAGCCCCCCTTTTCCTCTCCTCCTCCCCATCCCCGCCTCTGCCCTACCTCTTTCCCCTCCCCACAGCACTTGTATATATTTATACAGATTTATTACTCTATTTATTTTACTTGTACATATTTACTACTCTATTCATTTTCTTAATGATGTGTATATAGCTACAATTCTATTTACTCTGACAGTTTTAATTCCTGTCTACATGTTTTGTTTTGTCATCTGTCACCCCTTTCTAGACTGTGAGCCTGTTCTTGGGTAGGGACCGTCTCTATATGTTGCCGACTTGACTTGCCAGACAACAAAACATGTGGACAGGCATCAAGTCAGGCAATTGGCTGGAGGAAGGAGAGGGTTCATTTGTTCAATCTTGCCATTTTTTCTAAAAAAAATAAAGGCACATAACTAAGGCCTCAGGTAGGAAAGATTTGAAAGTAGAAGGGAAGATTTAAATATTTCAAAGAAATGTAGTGTCAATATCAACTACCTTTGCTTTTCCCAGGTTGTCCTCCTCTCCATCTCCAACTAAAGGGTTGCATCCTAGATCTTGCCCTACTTAAACCATTTTGAAGTATTAGGTATCTTGGAAATATGCTCTGGAAAGGAACATTCTGCCTCTCTGCCTTCCAACTGGTTGCAACTATAAATATCCAACCACAAGCAATGTCACCCTAAAAACTAACCATAAAACTCAGCTCTGGAAAGTAAATGCCATTCTATGCCTTAGGGTAAGAAATTTTAGACATTAGAGCTGAGTGTCATCGAAAGCCACAATTCTATTCTCACTTGAAATGAGAGGCACATTCGGTTCCCCTCATCAGATCCTTTAATCAATCAAGCAATTTATTTATATTAACGTCTGACCTCCTCTAGACTGTGAGCTCGTTGTGGGCAGGAATGTGTCTGTTAATAATGATGGTATTTATTAAGCGCCTACTATGTGCCAAGCACTGTTCTAAGTCTGTTGTTATATGGTACCTTCCCAAGCACTTAGTACACATTAAGTGCTCAATTAATACGACTGAACGAATGAATTGAGAATAATAGTAATGATGGTATTTGTTATTAATAATAATAATAATGGCATTTATTAAGTGCTTACTATGTGTACAGCATTGTTCTAAACACTTGGGAGGTTACAAGGTGCTCAGGTTGTCCCACGGGGGGCTCACGGTCTTAATCCCCATTTTACAGATGAGGTACTGAGGCACAGAGAAGTTAAGTGACTTGCCCAAAGTCACACAGCTGACAGTTGGTGGAGCCGGGGTTTGAACCCATGACCTCTGACTCCAAAGCCCATGCTCTTTCCACTGAACTACGCTGCTCCTCTGTTAAGCACTTTCTATGTGCAAAAGCACTGTTCTAAGCACTGGGGGGAGATACAAGATGATCAGGTTGTCCCGCACGGGGCTCACACTCAATCCCCATTTTACAGATGAGGTAACTGAGGCACAGAGAAGTTAAGTGACCGGCCCAAAGTCACACAACCGATAAGTGGTGGAGCTGAGATTAGAACCCACGATCTCTGACTCCCAAACCCGGGCTCTTGCCACATGGGTTCTAATCCCGGCTCCGCCACTTGTCAGCTGTGTGACTTTGGGCAAGTCACTTAACTTCTCTGTGCCTCAGTTACCTCATCTGTAAAATGGGGATTGAGTGTGAGCCCCGTGCGGGACAACCTGATCATCTTGTATCTCCCCCCAGTGCTTAGAACAGTGCTTCACACATAGTAAGTGCTTAACAAATGCCATCATTATTATCATTATTATTATTATTACTAAGCCATGCTGCTTCTTGCGGGGTTCTGGGAGTCATAGGGCCCAGGTTTGAATCCCAGCTCTATCACTTGTTTGCTGTGTGATTTGGGCAAGTCACTTAATTTGTCTGTGCCTCAGTTCCCACATATGCAAAATGGGGTTTCAACACCTGTTCTCCCTCCTATTTACCCTGTGAGCCCCATGTGGGTCAGGGACTGTTTCTGACCTGATTATCTTCTATCTACACAGTGTTTGACACACAGTAAGCTCTTAATAGATACCCCAATTAGCATTATTACTTCAGTGTGCTGCACAGAGCATACCTTTGAGAAATGCTAAGTATTATATTTGGTCTTTGGGCACAAACTTGATTAGCATCAACATGACCAACTAAAGAACATAGCTCTTGGGGATTTGTTCATTAATTCATTCATTCAATTGTATTTATTGAGCACTTACTGTGTGCAAAGCACTGTAGTAAGCACTTGGGAGAGTACAATCTAACAACAAACAGAAACATTCCAGCCCACAGTAAGCTCACAGGCTAGGGGAGTAGACAAACATTAATATAAATAAGTAAATGAATAGATAAATAAATAAATTACAGATATATACATACATGCAGTTAGGTGTGTGTACTCAATCCTTTATTTGACAACTTCCGTTGTAAATATTTTTATGTCTGTCCTTTCCATTAGAGTGCAAGCTCTTCATTGGCTGGGAACATGTCAGCATGGCTTAGTGGAAAGAGCAAGGGCTTGGGAGTCAGAGGTCGTGGGTTCTAATTCTGCCTCCACCTGTCTGCTGTGTGACTTTGGGCAAGTCACTTCACTTCTCTGGGCCTCAGTTACCTCATCTGTAAAATGGGGATTAAGACTGTGAGCCCCATGTGGGACAACCCGCTAACCTTGTATCTACCCCAGGACTTAGAACAGTGCTTGGCAAATAGTAAGTGTTTAACAAATACCAATATTATTATAATTATTATTATTGTTACTCTAATTGTTAATACTTGTGATATTTGCTAAGTGCTTACTGGGATAATCATAATCGGGTCCCAAAGAGGGCTCATACGCTAAGTAGGAGAGAGAACAAATATTGAATCCCCATTTTGTAGATGAGGGAACTTGGGCACAGAGAAGTTAAATGACCTGCAAAGGTCACAAAGCAGGTAAGTGACCGAGAAGGGATTAATAATAATAATAATAAATAAAGATGGCATTTATTAAGCGCTTACTAGGTGCAAAGCAGTGTTCTAAGAGCTGGGGAGGCTACAAGGTGATCAAGTTGTCCTACGGGGGGCTCACAGTCTTAATCCCCATTTTACAGATGAGGTAACTGAGGCCCAGAGAACTTAAGTGACTTGCCCAAAGTCACACAGCTGACAATTGCCAGAGCCGGGATATGAACCCATGACCTCTGACTCAAAAGCCCGTGCTCTTTCCACTAGGCCATGCTGCTTCAAGGTACCTAGGACAATGGAAAGCAGCATGGCTCAGTGGAAAGAGCCCGGGCTTGGGAGTCAGAGGTCATGGGTTCGAATCCCAGCTCTGACATTTGTCAGCTGTGTGACCTTGGGCAAGCCACTTAACTTCTCTGTGCCTCAGTTCCCTCATCTGTAAAATGGGGATTAATCAATCAATCGTATTTATTGAGCGCTTACTATGTGCACAGCACTGTACTAAGCGCTTGGGAAGTACAAATTGGCAACACATAGAGACAGTCCCTACCCAACAGTGGGCTCACAGTCTAAAAGGGGGAGACAGAGAACAGAACCAAACATACCAACAAAATAAAATAAATAGGATAGAAATGTATAAGTAAAATAAATAAATAAATAAATAAATAGAGTAATAAATATGTACAACCATATATACATATATACAGGTGCTGTGGGGAAGGGAAGGAGGTAAGATGGGGGGATGGAGAGGGGGACGAGGGGGAGAGGAAGGAAGGGGCTCAGTCTGGGAAGGCCTCCTGGAGGAGGTGAGCTCTCAGCAGGGCCTTGAAGGGAGGAAGAGAACTAGCTTGGCGGAGGGGCAGAGGGAGGGCATTCCAGGCCCGGGGGATGACGTGGGCCGGGGGGTCGACGGCGGGACAGGCGAGAACGAGGTACGGTGAGGAGATTAGCGGTGGCGGAGCGGAGGTTGCGGGCTGGGCAGTAGAAGGAGAGAAGGGAGGTGAGGTAGGAGGGGGCGAGGTGATGGACAGCCTTGAAGCCCAGGGTGAGGAGTTTCTGCCTGATGCGCAGATTGATTGGTAGCCACTGGAGATTTTTGAGGAGGGGAGTAATATGTCCAGAGCGTTTCTGGACAAAGATAATCCGGGCAGTAGCATGAAGTATGGATTGAAGTGGAGAGAGACAGGAGGATGGGAGATCAGAGAGAAGGCTGGTGCAGTAGTCCAGACGGGATAGGATGAGAGCTTGAATGAGCAGGGTAGCAGTTTGGATGGAGAGGAAAGGGCGGATCTTGGCAATGTTGCGGAGCTGAGACCGGCAGGTTTTGGTGACGGCTTGGATGTGAGGGGTGAATGAGAGAGCGGAGTCGAGGATGACACCAAGGTTGCGGGCTTGTGAGATGGAAAGGATGGTAGTGTCGTCAACAGAGATGGGAAAGTCAGGGAGAGGACAAGGTTTGGGAGGGAAGACAAGGAGCTCAGTCTTCGACATGTTGAGCTTTAGGTGGCGGGCGGACATCCAGATGGAGATGTCCTGAAGGCAGGAGGAGATGCGAGCCTGGAGGGAGGGGGAGAGAGCAGGGGCAGAGATGTAGATCTGGGTGTCATCAGCGTAGAGATGATAGTTGAAGCCGTGGGAGCGAATGAGGTCACCAAGGGAGTGGGTGTAGATTGAGAACAGAAGGGGACCAAGCACTGAACCTTGGGGAACCCCCACAGTAAGAGGATGGGAGGGGGAGGAGGAGCCTGCAAAAGAGACTGAGAAAGAACGACCGGAGAGATAAGAGGAGAACCAGGAGAGGACGGAGTCTGTGAAGCCAAGGTCAGATAGCGTGTTGAGGAGAAGGGGGTGGTCCACAGTGTCAAAGGCAGCTGAGAGGTCGAGGAGGATTAGGACAGAATATGAGCCGTTGGATTTGGCAAGCAGGAGGTCATTGGTGACCTTTGAGAGGGCAGTTTCCGTGGAATGAAGGGGATGGAAGCCAGACTGGAGGGGGTCGAGGAGAGAGTTGTTGTTGAGGAATTCTAGGCAGCACGAGTAGACAACTCATTCAAGGAGTTTGGAAAGGAATGGTAGGAGGGATATGGGGCGATAACTAGAAGGTGAGGTGGGGTCAAGAGAGGGTTTTTTTTAGGATGGGCAAGACATGGGCATGTTTGAAGGCAGAGGGGAAGGAACCAGTGGAGAGTGAGTGGAGAGTGAGTGGTTGAAGATGGAAGTTAAGGAGGGTAGAAGGGATGGAGCGAGAGATTTCATAAGATGAGAGGGAATGGGGTCAGAAGCACAGGTGGCCGGAGTAGCACTTGAGAGGAGGGAGGAGAGTTCCTCTGAGGATACCGCTGTGACTGTGATTAAGACTGTGAGCCCCACGTGGGACAGCCTGGTCACCTTGTATCCCCCCAGTGCATAGAACAGTGCTTCACACATAGTAAGTGCTTAACAAATACCATCATTATTATTATAAGTGAAAGCTTAATAAATACTACTAATATCACTACTTATTCACATGTAGAGAAGCAGTGTTGCCTAGAGGAAAGATTCATTTATTCATTCATTCATTTATTCAACGGTATTTATTGAGCCCTTACTGTGTGCAGAGCACTGTACTAAGCGCTTGGAAAGTACAATTCGGCAACAGAGACAATTCCTACCCAATAACAGGCTCACAGTCTAGAAGCAGGGAGACAGACAACAAAACAAAACAAAACAAATAGGCATCAACAGCATCAATATAAATAGATAGAATTCTAGATCACAGACCTGGGAGACAGAAGGTCTTGGGTTCCAATTCCAGCTTTTGAAAGCAATGTTAATTACTCAGTAATTCTCCTTTAACTCTATTTTGAAGAGATAAAGCTCAACCCTTGCCCATTCCCATTATTCCAAGCTTCTGGTCCCAGGGGACTTATGCATATATCCATAACTTATTTTAACGTTTCTTTTCCCTTCTAAACTGTAAGCTCCTTGTGGGCAGGGAAGATATCTAACCAACTTTGTTCTATTGAACTCTCCGAAGCACATAGTACAGTGCTCTGCACACAGTAGTGCTAAATGAGAAGCAGCATAGCCTTGTGGAAAGATCATCAGCCTGGGAGTCAGAAGACCTGTGTTCTAATCTCAGTTCTGCCATTTAATTATAATAATTGTGGTATTAGTTAAGTGCTTGCTATATGCCAGGCCCTGTACTAAGAACTGGGATGGATACAAGAAAATCCTGACTTTAGGCAAGCCAATTAATTTCTCTGTTCCTCAGTTCCTTCATCTGCACAATGGGGTTGAAGACTGTGAGCCCCATGTGGGCCATGGACTGTGTCCAACCTGATTAGCTTGTATATACCAGAGCATTTAGTTCAGTGGTGGCACATAGTGAGCCTTTAACAAATACCATAAAAAACAAAAAAAGGCTCAAAGCAACACAATTATCGGGCTGGGACTAGAGCCTTCCTAGGTGGTGTCTCTTCTAGAAATGCTTTGTGCATTTAAAAACCACAAACCATGTTCTCTAGGCAAGGCTTGAGAAGCAGTATATCCTAGTGAATAGATCACGAGCCTGGGAGTTAAGAGGACCTGGGTTCTAATCCCAGCTCTGAGCAAGTCTCCTGTGTGACCTTGGTCAAGTCACTCTACTACTCTGGGCCTCAGTTACCTCATCTCTAAAATGTGGATTAAGACTGTGAGCCCCATGAGGGAAATGGTCTATTTCCCAACTTTGTATCTACTCCAGGGCTTAGAACAGTGCCTGGCACACAGTAAGGGCTTAACAAATACAATAATAAAAAAAACAAAATATGCTGGGCCTCTCCCTGTCTACTGGCTCCTTGCCACCGTCAACTGTCTCCCATGCTGCTGCTGCCCAGCACAGGGGAGTTTTGACTTGTAGCAGACTGCCTGCCACTCGCTAGCCACTGCCCAAGCTAGGAATGGAATGGGTAGGCCTCTGTTTGACTCTCCCTCCTATATCTGAGACTGGTAGAGGACTGGAAACTCTCCAGGTGTGACCCTCAAGGGGGAAAGGGGGATTACAGATGGGAAAATCTATGGGAAAATGGGGGAGTATAAGAACATGTACATGATTGTTGAGGGGTTGGAAGGAGCACCAAAAGACTTAAGGTGTATACAGCCAAGCACAAAACCGATGGTGAGGGGAAGGTGGATAGGCAAAATAAGAGTTTAGTCTGGGAAGGCCTCTTGGAGGGGATGTGCATTTAGAAGACTTTTGGATGTGGGGAGAGTGTTGGAATGTCAAATATGAAGGAGAAGGATTTCTAGGCCTGAAGGAGGAGATGGGCAAGGGGTAATAAGAATAATTAATTATTATAGTTCTTGTTAAGTGTTTACTATGTGCCAAGCACTGTTCTAAGCAGTGGGGTAGATAAAAGCAGCATGGCTTAGTGGAAAGAGCCCCGGCTTGGGAGTCAGAGGTCGTGGGTTCTAATTCTGGCCCCACCACTTATCAGCTGCCTGACTTTAGGCAAGTCGCTTCACTTCTCTGTACTTCAGTTACCTCATCTGTAAAATGGGGATTAAGACTGTGAGCCCCCGTGGAGTGGGCTCATTACCTCATATCTCCCCCATCACTTAGAACAGTGCTTGGCACATAGTAAGTGCTTAAAAAATACCATAATTATTATAATGACAAGGTAATCAAGTTAGACACAGCCCCTGTCCCACATAGGGCTCACAGTCTTAATCCCCATTTACAGATGAGGTAACTGAGGTGCAGAGAAGTGAAGTGTGGCTACTGTGTGCAGAGCACTGTACTAAGGGTATCTTATCTATCTATCTTACCACTAACCTCTCGCCCACATCCTGCCTCTGGTCTGGAACGCCCTCCCTCCTCTTTTCTGAGAGACGATGACTCTACCCCGATTCAAAACCTTATCCGAGGCTCATCTGCTCCAAGAGGTCTTCCCTAACTAAGCCCTCCTTTCCTCTTCTCCCACTCCCTCTGCGTCGCCCTGATTTGCTCCCTTTATTCAATTCCTGCCTGCCCCACAGCACTTATGTCCATGTCTCTCATTTATTTCTTTATATCGGTGTCTGTCACCCCAGCTAGACTGTAAGCTCGTTGCAGGCAGGGAATGTGTCTGTTGCTTGATACATTGTACTCTCACAAGTGCTAGTACAGTGTTCTGTTCACGTAAGTGTTCAATAAATACAACAGACTGACTGACCTACTGAATGATAGAATGTGCAGGTGGGAATCCGACACGGTTCCTGTTCCCCTGGGATGCTTAAAATCTAATCTAACTAGCACTTAGCGTTCATTCTCTGCCTTTCAGAACTGACTCTTGTCCTCATTGCAACAAGAGACTCCATCATTTTACATATGGGAAATAAAAACACTGGAGTTGTTCCAAGTCAGTGAAGGAGACCTCTTTTGGCAGTTGAATTTAATTGAGGTACAACTTGACAACTCGATTAGAGACGGGACTAAACAAAAGTGAGAGGTTCCACTATTTTAAATAAATTTTTGTCATTCTTCCCCCATCAGATTGTAAGATCAAGAGCCAGGAGCTGAGGCTGTATGGCCTAGTGGGAATCAATCAATCAATCAGTTGTATTTATTGAGTGCTTACTGTGTGCAGAGCACTGTACTAAGTGCTTGGGAAGTACAAGTTGGCAACATCATCATCATCAATCGTATTTATTGAGCGCTTACTGTGTGCAGAGCACTGTACTAAGCGCTTCAGAAGCACAAATTGGCAACATATAGAGACAGTCCCTACCCAACAGTGGGCACAGTATACAGGTAGTAGTTGAAGCCATGGGAGAAAATGAGTACTCCAACCGAGTGGGTGAAGATGAAGAACCCAGAACTGATCTTAAAAAGACTCCCAAAGTTAGGGAGTGGAGGAGGAGCCCACAAAACAGACTGAGAATGAGTGGCCAAAGAGATAGGGGAGGAATACCAGGCGAGGACAGTGCCAGTGAAGCCAAGGTTGGATAATGTTTCCAGAAGAAGGACAGTGTCTAAGGCAGCTGAGAGGTCGAGAAGGATTAGGATAGAGTAGAGGGAGTTGGATTTAGCAAGGAGAAGATCATTTGTGATGTTTGAGAGGGCAGTTTCTGTGGAGTGAAGGGGGCAGAAGCCAGATTATAGGGCATCAAGGAGAGGGCTGGAGGAGAGGAACTGGACCACGGGGTGTAGACAATGACTCGAGAGGTATGGAGGGGATGAGAATGGTGAGAAGAATAAGAAAAGCAAAAGAACAAAGAGAAGGCAACCTGAGAGCTAAGAGGAAAGAAATTTCACTTTTCATGTCATTAGAATGTTTGTTTCTTTTGTTCACAAGAAAAATTCTCAAATTTACTTACTCCTACTCACTCATCCCTATTGTTCCTCATTCTTTCTCTCCAGAGTTCATAAGTCACCTTCTCCCACCCCATGCAATATATAAAGAAGGTTCCAGTTTACATCTTCACAGCCAAAATCTGTAATCATGCTGCTTAGTGTTATATAACCGAGGTACAACACAGCACATGGCCTAAAGAACAAAAAGGACACCTTCATCTATTTTTAACATTTTATCTGTGGATTGGAAGGAATAGTCTGTGTGCACGTGCAGATGTGTTTGCATTGGAACAAGGAAGATTTGACCAGAAGGTGATCCCTGGGTCTCAAAATAGTAGTAGCAGTGGTAGAACAGTGTTAATTGAGCCTCCACTTGGAGCAGTACACTGTACTAGGTGCTTGAGAGATTCAGGAAAGAACAGAGGCCTGGGCATCAGAGGAGCCGGGTTCTAATCCTGGCTTTATCACTTACCTGCCATGTAACTTTGGGCCAGTCACTTAACTTCTCTGTGCCTCAGTTCCCTCAACTACAAAATGGGGATTCAATACCTGTCCTGCCTCCTATTTAGACTATGTAAGATCTGATTATTGTGTATCTACCCCAGCGCTTAATACAGTGCTTGGCACATAGTAAGCACTTAACAAATACCACAACTATTATGCTGAATAACCCCCAAGTGTTTCATATAATACCACTCTACTTGGTAAACAATAAAAACCATTGACTGACTAATCTGGTATGTCCCTTTCAGACAATTATATTGTCTTGGCCTATGGATGAAGACTTCCTCATTTTCCAACAATAAACTTTAGGTGGCAATGGCTACTAGAAGAAAATATGGGGAAGTTAAAACAACGAAAGTAATGATTGGGGAAAGAAAACCTTACATTCCTCAGTTCACTGCAGGTGAAGATATTTCAGTGTTCATTTTCCCAATTCTTGTTCATTGCATTTGATTTGTTAGCTATGGAGGAAGTGAGCATTTTTCAACCAGCTCTCCGAGGCTTAATGCCGCTACAAATTGTATGTTTAGTTAGCATTCGGATGCCGGATATGAAGTACAAGCAAGCGTCTACATTGTATTCAAATTGTCCATCATTGTAGCCATTCTGGAAGCTTATTTCGGTCAGGTACTCTATTCAGCTTATGTAAGTCAAACAATAGAATCGACTTTTAGCCTGAAGATGAAGAAACTCCGGAATTTCTCCCAATAATAGTTCTCCTTGAAATAAGCCCCCAAAGCCCTAAAGCATAATGACATCAAATGGTCATCTGCCATTTTCGACTGTGAGCCCACTGTTGGGTAGGGACTGTCTCTATATGTTGCCAACTTGCACTTCCCAAGCGCTTAGTACAGTGCTCTGCACACGGTAAGCGCTCAATAAATATGATTGATGACGATGATGATAATGTATTAGAAGCAGCATGGCTCAGTGGAAAGAGCACGGGCTTTGGAGTCAGAGGTCATGGGTTCAAACCCCAGCTCTGCCAATTGTCAGCTGTGTAACTTTGGGCAAGTCACTTAACTTCTCTGTGCCTCAGTTACCTCATCTGTAAAATGGGGATTACGACTGTGAGCCCTCCGTGGACAAACTGATCACCTTGTATCCTCCCCAGCACTTAGAACAGTGCTTTGCACATGGAAAGCGATTAATAAATACCATTATTAATTAATTAATTAATTAATTAATTAATTAATGCAAACACATCAGGATCGTCAATGTTCTCATTCCACATGAGAATCACTGGCTTAATCCCTATTTTACAGATGAAGTAACTGAGTCACAGACAAGTGAAGTGACTTGCCCAAGGTCACACAGCAGACAGCGTTGCTCAGTGGAAAGAGCATAGGCTTTGGAGTCAGAGGTCATGGGTTCAAATCCCGGCTCCGCCAATTGCCAGCTGTGTGACTATGGGCAAGTCACTTAACTTCTCTGTGCCTCAGTTACCTCATCTGAAAATGGGGATGAAGACTGTGAGCCCCACGGGGGACAACCTGATCACCCTGTAACCACCCCAGTGCTTAGAACAGTGCTTTGCACATAGTAAGGACTTAATAAAAGTTATTATTATTATTATTTAGCTCACAAAGGGATGTTTGTCCTTTTCAAAAAAGGAAGCCAAGGTAACTGTTGATTTTGTTTTTTAATGGTATTGATTAAGTGCTTACTCTGTGCCAAGCACTGTTCTAAGCATTGGGGTAGATACGAGGTTGGGCGCAGTCCGTGTTTCACATAGGGCTCGCAGTCTTAATCCCGTATTTTACAGATGAGGGAACTGAGGCCCATAGAAGTGAAGTGCCTTGCCCAAGGTCACGCAGGTGCTAAGCACTTGGGAGAGTATGATACAACAATAAACAGATACATTACCTGCCCACAACGAGCTTACAATTAGAGCCGAGGAGAAAGACATCAATACAAATAAATAAATCACAGATATGTACATAATATGGAGCTGGGACTGGGGAAGAACAAAGGGGGAAAATCAGGTTGACACAGAATGGAGTGGGAGAAGGAAGGCCTCTTGGAGGAGATGTGCCTTCAGTAAGACTTTAAAGTGAGGGGAGGAGATCTGTTAGATTTGAGGAGAGAGGGCATTCCAGGCCTGAGGCAGGGCATGGGCTAGAGCTTGGTGATGAGATAGGTGAGTTGGAGGCAGAGTGAGAAGGGTAGCACTAGAGGAGTGAAGTGTGTTGGCTGGATTGTATAATAATAATGACATTTATTAAGTGCTTACTAAGTGCAAAGCACTGTTCTAAGTAAGCACTGGGGAGGTTACTAGGTGATCAGGTTGTCCCACGAGGGGCTCACAGTCTTAATCCCCATTTTACAGATGAGGTCACTGAGGCACAGAGAAGTTAAGTGACTTGCCCAAAGTCACACAGCTGACAATTGGCGGACTGGATTTGAACCCATGACCGCTGACTCCCAAGCCCGGGCTCTTTCCACTGAGCCACGCTCCTTCTCCACGCTGTTGGAATGTAGTAGGATAGCAAGGTGACGTAGGAGGGAGCAAGGTGATTGAGTGCTTTAAAGCCAATGGTGAGGAGTTTTTGTTTGATGCTGAGGTGGATGGGTAACCCCTGGAGTTTTTTGAGAAGTGGGGAGACAAGTCCTGAACACTTTTGTAGAAAAATTATGCGGGCAGCAGAGTGAAGTGTGGACTGGAGTGGAGAGAGACAGGCGGCTGGGAGGTCAGCAAGGAGGCTGATGCAGTCTTCCAGGCGGAACAGGATGAGTGACAATAACGTGGTGGCGGTTTGGCTGGAGAGGAATGGGCAGATTTTCGCTATATGGTGAAGGTGGGACCCACAAGATTTAGTGATGGATTGAATACATATGTTCCGAGTGGGACCAGATGATCTTGTATCTACACCATCACTTAGCCTGGTGCTTGGCACATAGTAAAAAATATCATTATCGTTATTATTGTTAATAAAAATAATGATAATTCTGGTATTTTTAAGTGCTTAAAATGTGCTAGGCTCTGTACTAAGTATCAATCAATCAATCAATCAATCGTATTTATTGAGCACTTACTGTGTGCAGAGCACTATACTAAGCGCTTGGGAAGTACAAGTTGGCAACATATAGAGACAGTCCCTACCCAACAGTGGGCTCACAGTCTAAAGAGGGGGAGACAGAGAACAAAAACAAAACATATTAACAAAATAAAATAAATAGAATAGATATGTACAAGTTAAATAAATAAATAAATAGAGCAATAAATATGTACAAACATATATACATATATACAGGTGCTGTGGGGAAGGGAAGGAGGTAAGACTGGGGGGTGGAGAGGGGAATGAAGGGGAGAGGAAGGAGGGGGCTCAGTCTGGGAAGGCCTCCTGGAGGAGGTGAGCTCTCAGGAGGGCCTTGAAGGGAGGAAGAGAGCTAACTTGGCGGATGTGCGGAGGGAGGGGATTCCAGGCCAGGGGGATGACGTGGGCCAGGGGTCGACGGCGGGACAGGCGAGAACGAGGCACGGTGAGGAGATTAGCAGCAGAGGAGCGGAGGGTGTGGGCTGGGCTGTAGAAAGAGAGAAGGGAGGAGAGGTAGGGGGGGGGCAAGGTGATGGAGATCTTTGAAGCTGAGGGTGAGGAGTTTCTGCCTGATGCGCAGGTTGATTGATAGCCACTGGAGATCTTTGAGGAGGGGAGTAACATGCCCAGAGAATTTCTGGACAAAGACAATCCGGGCAGCGGCGTGAAGTATGGATTGAAGTGGAGAGAGACACGAGGATGGGAGATCAGAGAGGAGGCTGATGCAGTAGTCCAGACGGGATAGGATGAGAGCTTGAACGAGCAGGGTAGTGGTTTGGATGGAGAGGAAAGGGCGGATCTTGGCAATGTTGCGGAGCTGAGACTGGCTGGTTTTGGTGACGGCTTGGATGTGAGGGGTGAATGAGAGAGCGGAGTCGAGAATGACACCAAGGTCGCGGGCTTGTGAGACGGGAAGGATGGTAGTGCCGTCAACAGTGAGTACTGGTGAGGATACAAATAATAGCACTAATAATTATTATGGTATTTGTTAAGCACTTACTATATATCAAGCATTGTTCTAAGCATTGGGATAAGTACAAGGTAATCAGATTGGACATAGTCCCTGTCCCATATGGGGCTCACTATCTTAATCCCCACTTTACAGATGAGGTAACTGAGACACAGACGAGTTAAGTGACGTCCCCAAGGTCACACAGCAGACAAGTGGCAAAGCCGGGATGAGAACACATGTCCTCTGACTCCTAAACATGTGCTCTTGCCACTAGGCCACGGGTTGGACAGAGTCCCTGCCCGACATTGGGCGCACAGTCTTGATCACCATTTTACAAATGAGGAAACTGAGGCCCAGAGAAGTGAAGTGCCTTGCCCAAGGTCAAATAGCAGATAAGTGTCAGAGAGGGGATTAGAACCCCAGCCCTTCCTACTTCCAGATGGGTGCTCTATCCACTAAGCCATGCTGCTTCTCTCTCCCACTCTACATTTATTCAATTATATTTATTGAGCGTTTACTGTGTGCAGATTACCTCCCACTCTACAGCAGCACGGACTTGTAGTGATTCTGTTTCACTAAAAGCAGCATGGCTCCGTGGAAAGAGCACGGGCTTTGGAGCCAGAGGTCATGGGTTCAAATCCCTGCTCTGCCACTTAGCTGTGTGATTTTGGGCAAATCACTTCACTTCTCTGGGCCTCAGTTCCCTCATCTGTAAAATGAGGATGAAGACTGTGAGCCCCCCGTGGGACAACCTCATTACCTTGTAACCTCCCCAGTGCTTAGAACAGTGCTTTGCACATAGTAAGCGCTTAATAAATGCTATTATTATTATTATTATTATTATTACTAAAGCCCCAAGTGCTCTTTTTTGCCCAAGTCTAGTGGTGGTTTGGGGAGTCATAACAATGATAATAATA
The DNA here is from genome assembly GCF_015852505.1 of Tachyglossus aculeatus. Classification (NCBI taxonomy): domain Eukaryota; kingdom Metazoa; phylum Chordata; class Mammalia; order Monotremata; family Tachyglossidae; genus Tachyglossus; species Tachyglossus aculeatus. The sequence goes on from NC_052070.1 coordinate 11,446,683, forward strand.
ATGATGGCATTTGTTAAGCGCTTACTATGTGCCAGGCACCATTCTAGGCACTGGGGAGGATACAAGCAAATTGGATGGGACACAGTCCCTTTCCCACCTTGGGCTCACAGTCTCAATTCCTATTTTACAGATGAGGTAACTGAAGCACGGAGAAGTGCTTCTCCTCCTCTTCTCTGACTTACCCAAGGTCACACAGAGGATAAGTGGGAAAGGCAGGATTAGAACCCATGACTTTCTGATTCCCAGGCCTGTGCTCTATCCACTCTACGACATTGTGGCATCCCTGAACACTGAAAATCATGGGTTTGGGGAGGGGGGATTGTTGAATCCCACATAAAGAGGGTAGATAGCTGGAGGGGACAGAACAGAGGAAGCACTTAGCAAGGCCCAGTGGAAAATGCCCAGGCCTGGGCATCAGAGGACATGGGCCCTAATCTCAGCTCTGTCACTTATCCGCTGTGTAACCCTGGACAAGTCACTTCACTTATATGTGCCTCACATCCCTCATCTGCAAAATGGGAATTCAATACCTGTTCTCTCTCCTTTTTGACTGTGAGCCCCCTTCTAATCAATCAATCATTCAATCGTATTTATTGAGCGCTTACTGTGTGCAGAGCACTATACTAAGCGCTTGGGAAGTACAAGTTGGCAACATATAGAGACAGGCCCTACCCAACAGTGGGCTCACATGCTAGAAGGGGGAGACAGAGAACAAAACCATACATACTAACAAAATAAAATAAATAGAATAGATATGTACAAGTAAAATAAATAAATAAATAGAGTAATAAATATGTACAAACATATATACATATATACAGGTGCTGTGGGGAAGGGAAGGAGGTAAGATGGGGGGATGGAGAGGGGGACAAGGGGGAGAGGAAGTAAGGGGGTCAGTCCGGGAAGGCCTCCTGGAGGAGGTGAGCTCTCAGTAGGGCCTTGAAGGGAGGAAGAGAGCTAGCTTGGCGGATGGTGGGAGGGAGGGCATTCCAGGCCAGGGGGATGACGTGGGCTGGGGGTCGACAGTGGGACAGGCGAGAACGAGGCACGGTGAGGAGATTAGCGGCAGAGGAGCAGAGGGTGCGGGCTGGGCTGTAGAAGGACAGAAGGGAGGTGAGGTAGGAGGGGGCAAGGTGATGGACAGCCTTGAAGCCCAGGGTGAGGAGTTTCTGCCTGATGCGTAGATTGATTGGTAGCCACTGGAGATTTTTGAGGAGACTGTGAGCCCCCTGTTGGGTAGGGACTGTCTCTATCTGTTGCCAACTTGTACTTCCCAAGTGCTTAGTACAGTGCTCTGCACACAGTAAGCGCTCAATAAATACGATTGAAAGAATGAATGAATGAATGAATGTGGCCTAATAATAATAATTATGGAATTTGTTAAGCGCTTACTATGTGCCAGGCACTGTACTAAGCACTGGGGTGGATACAAGCAAATTGGGTTGGACACAGTCCCTGTCCCACGTGGAGCTCACAGTCTCAATCCCCATTTTACAGATGAGGTGACTGAGGCCCATGGAAGTGAAGTGACTTACCTAATGTCACACAACAGGCATGTGGCGGAGCTGGGATTGGAACCCATGACCTTCTGACTCCCAGGCTCTTGCTCTGTCCTTCTGATTATCTTGTATCTACCCCAGCGCATAGTAGAGAAGCAGCATGGCTCAGTGGAAAGAGCCCAGGCTTGGGAGTCAGAGGTCATGGGTTCTAATCCTGGCTCTGCCACATGCCTGCTGTGTGACCTTGGGCAAGTCACCTAACTTCTCTGAGCCTCAGTTACCTCACCTGTAAAATGGGGATTAAGACTGTGAGCCCCACGGGGGACACCTGATCACCTTGTATCCCCCCCAGAGCTTAGAACAGTGCTTTGCACATAGTAAGTGCTTAATAAATGCCATTATTATTATCATCATCATCAATCATATTTATTGAGCGCTTACTGTGTGCAGAGCACTGTACTAAGCGCTTGGGAAGTACAAATTGGCAACATATAGAGACAGTCCCTACCCAACAGTGGGCTCACAGTCTAAAAGGGGGAGACAGAGAACAAAACCAAACATACTAACAAAATAAAATAAATAGAATAGATATGTACAAGTAAAATAAATAAATAAATAGAGTAATAAATATGTACAAACGTATATACATATATATATGTATTATTATTATTATTACAGTTCTTGTCATATAGTAAGCACTTAACAAATACTACAATTATTCAATAACATTTAAGTAAATAAATAAGGATTTATTTATTGATTGGTTTAAGAAGCTGTCTTCTCCCTTACACATCAGTCAGTAATAATAATTATGGTATTTGTTAAGTGCTTACTACATGCCTAGCACTGTTCTAAGTGCTGAGGTAGATATAAGGTAATTGGGTTGTCCCACGTGAGGCTCACAGTCCTAATCTCCATTTTACAGATGAGGTAACAGAGGCACAGAGAAGTTAAGTGACTTGCCCAAGATCACATAGCAGACAAATGGCAGAGCCAGGATTAGAACCCACATCTTCTGAGTCTCAGGCCTATGCTCTTTCCACTAGGCCATGCTGCTTCTCATAAATCAGTAAGACAGTAAGTCAGTCAGTCACTCAGTCATATTTATAGGGAAGCAGTGTGGCTCAGTGGAAAAGCACGGGCTTTGGAGTCAGAGGTCATGGGTTCAAATCCCAGCTCTGCCAATTATCAGCTGTGTGACTTTGGTCAAGTCACTTAACTTCTCTGTGCCTCAGTGACCTCATCTGTAAAATGGGGATTAAGACTGTGAGACCCCCCGTGGGACAACCTGATCACCTTGTAACCTCCCCAGTGCTTAGAACAGTGCTCTGCACATAGTAAGCACTTACTAAATGCCATTATTATTAATATTATCATTATTTATTGAGTGTTTACTGTGTGCAGAGTAGACTGTGAGCCCAATGTTGGGTAGGGACTGTCTCTATATGTTGCCAATTTGTACTTCCCAAGCGCTTAGTACAGTGCTCTGCACATAGTAAGCACTCAATAAATATGATTGATGATGATTGTACTAAGAGCTTGGGAGAGTGCAATATAACAGAAGAACCAAATTACAGATATGGACATAAGTGCTGTGGGGCTTGAGGGGGAGGTGGATAAAGGGAGCAAGTCAGGGCAACATAGAAGGGAATGGGAAAAGAGGAAGAAAGGGCTTAGTCAGGGAAGGCCTCTTGGAGGAGATGGCCCTTCTATAAGGCTTTGTAGCGGGGGGAAGAGTAATTGTGAGTCAGATTTGAAGAGGAAGGGCATTCCAGGCCAATTGCAGGATGTGGCGGAGAGGACAATGGCGAGATAGAGGAGATGGAGGTACAGTGAGTAGGTTAGCATTAGAGGAGCAAAGCTTGAGGACTGAGTTGTAGCAGGACTGATTCTATTAGAGAAGACTCTTACCTCTTCTTCTCCTTCTCAGTTTGGACCAGGCCTAGAAGTCAAAAGTTCTAGAACTCTGTTCTGTAGGAGGAGAATATCTAATTATAAATGTTTTGGTGGCAGGCAGGTTTCTTGGGGCACTTACTGTCCCCATGCTGAAAATTGGTGTGATGGCTCCAGATAATAATAATAATGATGGTATTTGTTAAGTACTTACTATGTGCAAAGCACTATTCTAAGCACTGGGGGGATACAAGGCGATCAGGTTGTCCCATGTGGGGCTCACAATCTTAATCCCTATTTTACAGATGAGGGAACTGAGGTGCAGAGAAGTGAAGTGACTTGCCCAAAGTCACACAGCTGACAATTGGCAGAGGTGGGATTTGAACCCCTGACCTCTGAATCCAAAGCCCGTGCTCTTTCCACTGAGCCACGCTGCTTCTATGAAAGTCATAGGCTTGGCTGAAGAAAGAAGAGAAGACTAAAGGAAGAAAGATAATAACTCAAGACCAGTGGTAGGAGGAAGATGAAGAAAAAATGGGAGAAGAGGCCTCAATTGGAGAGAAATCAGGACATATATTGGGAGCCAATGAATGGGAAATGAACCTGGGGAGGTTGAAACTTTAGGGTAACATAGGATGGACATTTGAGAAGCAGCATGGCCTAGTGGATAGAGCATGGGCCTGGAAGACAGAAGGATGTGCGTTCTAATCCCAACTCCTCTGCTTGTCTGCTATGTGACCTTGGGCAAACTACTTCACTTCAGTGTGCCTCAGTTACCTCATCTGTAAAATTGGGTAGGGTCTGTGCCCAACCCAATTTGCTTGAATCCAATGAATATTCCCAGCCCACAGCTAGCTCACGGTGTAGAGGGGGAGGTAGACATTAACATAAATGAATAAATTATGGATTATGTACGTTTGTGCTGAAGGAGGGCTGATTAAAGGGAGCAAATCAGGGTGACCCAGGAGGGACTGGGAGAAGAGGAAATGAGGGTTTAGTTAGGGAAGACCTCTGGGAGAAGTCGTGCCTTCAGTCAGGCTTTGAAGGTGCAGAGAGTGATTTTCTGTCAGATATGAACAAGGAAGGCATTCAAGACACAGAGGCAGGACATGGGCAACAGGTCAGTGGCGAGATAGATTCATTCATTAATTCATTCAATCGTATTTATTGAGCGCTTTTGTGTGCAGAGCACTGTACTAAGTGCTTGGAAAGTACAAGTCAGCAACATACAGAGATGGTCCCTACACAACAACGGGCTCACAGTCTAGAAGGGGGAGACAGACAACAAAGCAAAACATATTAACAAAATAAAATAGAATAAATATGTACAAGTAAAATAAATAGAGTAATAAATATGTACAAACATATATGCATATATACAGGTGCTGTGGGGAGGGGAAGGAGGTAAGGCAGGGGGATGGGGAGGGGGAGTAGGGGGAGAGGAAGGAGGGGGTTCAGTCTGGGAAGGCCTAATAAGGTAATAATAGATGAGAATAAGGTAGAGAGAGTACCTTTATCCATTGACTAACAAGCATGGCAAGGAGGTCAGTTGGGTTGTGGTGTTGGTGGTGGCGGTTGTTTCAGCCCAGGGCCAAGGAACAGAAAATCTCTGTGCGTTCTCCTCAGCCACAAATCCCACGGGGTCCTCACCCAGTCGGGTCTCCATTCCTGAGAGAGCGATATACAAGTCATGGTGGTCTCCAAGAGGCAGGTTTATATTTATTAAATGCTTACTATGTTCACGGCATGCCCCATTTCCATCTACAATCATTCTACTAGTGTATCCTACGAGTTTTCTTGGTAAAAGTACAGAAGTGGTTTGCCATTGCCGCCTCCCGCGCAGTAAACTTGAGTCTCTGCCCTCAACTCTCTTCCATGCTGCTGCTGCCCAGTATGGGTGAGTTTTGTGAGTTTGTGAGTTTAGAGAAGCAGCGCGGCTCAGTGGGAAGAGCACAGGCTCGGGAGTCAGAGGTCATGGGTTCTAATCCCGACTCTGCCACTTATCAGCTGTGTGACTTTGGGCAAGTCACTTAACTTCTCTGGGCCTCAGTTACCTCACCTGTAAAATGGGGATTAAGACTGTGAGCCCCATGTGGGACAACCTGATTACCTTGTATCTCCCCCAGAACTTAGAACAGTGCTTGGCACATAGTAAGTGCTTAACAAATACCAAAATTACTATTATTATTATTTTGACTTGTAGCAGGTTGCCTACCATTCACTAGCCACTGGCCAAGCTAGGAATGGAATGGGTAGGCCTCTGCTTGACTCACCCTCCTGTAGCCGAGACTGGTAGACTACTGGAAACTCTGCAGGTGTAATCCTGAGAGGGGACATAGCCTAATTTACTTAATTACTTTAAAGTCTGTTTCCCCCTCTACACTGTAAGATCATTGTGTTGAGGGAATATTTCCACCAACTCTATTGAGCCATACTCTCCCAAGAGCACAGTCCAGTCATTCAGTCAATCATATTAATTGAGTGCATACCGTGTGCAGAGCACTGTACTAAGGATTTGGGAGAGCACAATATAACAGGCCCATTCCCACACAGGAAACAAGTGGCAGAACCAGGATTAGAATCCAGTTCCTTCTGATTCCCAAGCCAGGGCAATATCCATGAGATCATGCTGTTTCATTACTAGGCCACTCTGCTTCACTAATTTGAGAAGCAGCTTGGCTTAGTGGATCGACCACAGGCCTGGGAATCAGAAGGACCCGGGTTCTAATCCTGCCTCTGCCACATGTCTACTGGGTGACCTTGGGCAAGTCACTTCACTTCTCTGGGCCTCAGTTCCCGCATCTGTAAAAATGACTGACTTTTATCTACTCTAGCGCTTAGAACAGTTCTCTGCACGTAGTAAGTGCTTAACAAGTACCACAATTATTATCATTATTATTTTTATCATTAATTCTCTCTCAGGTGTGACTTTCAATAGATGTGCTGGAAACAATGAAGCAAGAGATAATTCTTGGCAAACCTGACCTTCCTCTAGAGCGTCGTGAGGTAAAAAGAGGGTGGATTGGGGTAGATCCCTTTTTCCTTACTCTGGTTAATCCTCTTTGCTCTGAAGACAGAAAACTCCCAGCTTCAGAATTACCAATGGAGCATCTTTTGTTGGCAAGAGACTTTAATTAAAAAGAAAGAAAAGAAAATACTTATAATGAGTCATCTCACTTCTTTCTGTCTGACACCAATGGGGAGGAATTGATTTTTGAATCAAATACATTAAGAAAAAAATTAACAAGCACAAGATAAGTAGAAAATGTTCTATAAACTTCCCAACGACTAGCTTCCTTAGAAAAGGAGAAGAAAAATAAATGCACTGTGGGGAAGTGTAGAGAAAACTGGCAAAATGTAAAAAGTCTTCATTTCCTCTTTTCCACTCCCTCTACATCACACTGATTTGCTCCTTTTATTTACTCCTCGCGCAGCTTCACAGCACCTATGTATGTATTTGTAATTTATTTATATTAATGTCTAGCTCCCTTTCTAGACTGTAATCTCGTTGTGGGCAGGGAATGTGTCTATCAGCTCTATTGCATTCTCCCAGAGTTTAGTACAGGGTTCTGCATACAGTAAATGCTCAGTAAATCCCAGCTCCGCCAATTGTCAGCTGTGTGACTTTGGGCAGGTCACTTAACTTCTCTGTGCCTCAGTTATCTCATCTGTAAATTGGTGATTAAGACTGTGAGCTCCCCGTGGGACAACCTGATCACCTTGTAACATCCTCAGCGCTTAGAACAGTGTTTTGCACATAGTAAACACTTAATAAATGCCATTATTTTATTATTGTTATTATTATTATTACTAAATACGACTGATTGACTGATTGATTGCAAAATTAGAAGCATGCACTCCTGAAGCCCTGCAGTGCAGATGGAGTCTTTGAGGAGCCACATTTTTTAAAATAATATTTGTTAAGCGCTTACTATGTACCAGGCACTGTTGTAAGCACTGGGGTAGATACAAGTCATTCAGGTTGGACATAGTCTCTGTCTCACACAGGACTCACACTCTTGATCAGCAAAATGGGGATTAAGACTGTGAACGCCAGGTGGGACAGGGACTGTGTCCAACCCAATTAGCTTGTATCTACCTCAGCGCTTAGTACAGTGGCTGGCACAAGGTAAGCTTTTAGCAATTACTATAAAAAAAATACTCGAGAAGGGCAGTGCTGTCGTCCCCCGGACCCCCAGCCCCCAAACTGTACCTCATAATCTACAAGCAGCTGGTGAAGCTATCTGAGGCTAGGCTCTGGGGACTGCTTGGAATTCAGCTCATGTCCGCATGCAGACCTTTGTTCCTAAGTCAGAAGGGTTTTTAATTCCTCTCCTGCAGGGAAGACGTTTAGTGATTTGGAGTCTGAGATCACTCTTGCGCCTGACAGAAGAATGAGACAGGGGGGGGGAAGCATTTGGGCGTGTTTTGGTTTTATAAATCCCTTGGGTGCTTTTAGAATACCACCAATCTGCTACGTAAATGCAGAAAAGACATTGGTGGGTTATCAGTTTCTGCCCATTCATTCATTCAATCGTACTTATTGAGCGCTTACTGTGTGCAGAGCACTGTACTAAGTGCTTGAAAAGTACAATTCCATAAGAGATAGAGATGGTCCCCACCCAACAACGGGCTCACAGGCTAGAAGGGGGTGACAGACAACAAAAAGAAACATGTAGACAGGTGGCATGTAGATATGTAGACATGTAGACCAATCGATATCTATCCCGACAGTCAACCGATCGATGGTACTTATTGAGTGCCTTCTGAGTGCACATGCTGTACTGAACACTTGAAAAGTATAGCGTGATCCAGGCACAGACTGGTCAGGCAGTGTGAGCACCGGTCAGAGGAGACAATCAAGAATGGTGACAGGGGAGTCTGAGAGAGGCAGGTAGCCCCTGCCTCCCTACTAGTGGGGCTGTGCAATCAATGTGGGCAGGGAATTTGTCTATTATATTGTTGTGTTTTACAATAGCAGTGTGGCTTAGGCAATAAATTATTGGGGAAGCAAGCAACAAAGTTTAAAAACATGTATATAAGTTTTATATGTATTATATATAAATGTTTTTAATGTGTTATATATTGTTATATATTATATCTATATAACAGAGAAGCAGTATGGCTCAGTGGAAAGAGTATGGACTTTGGAGTCAGAGGTCATGGGTTCAGATCCCGGCTCCGCCAATTGTCAGCTGTGTGATCTTGGGCAAGTCACTTCACTTTTGAGAAGCAGCGTGGCTCAGTGGAAAAGAGCATGGGCTTTGGAGCCAGAGGTCATGGGTTCGAATCCCAGCTCTGCCACATGTCTGCTGTGTCACCTTGGGCAAGTCACTTAACTTCTCGGACCCTCAATTCCCTCATCTGTAAAATGGGGATTAAGACTGTGAGCCCCACATGGGACAACGTGATCACCTTGTATCCCCCCAGCACTTAGAACAGTGCTTTGCACATGGTAAGCACTTAACAAATGCCATTATTATCATTATTATATATATATATATATATATATTATAAATGTTTCATATATGTTTTATATACATGCAGAGAAGCAGCCTGGGTCAGTGGAAAGAGCCCGGGCTCTGGAGTCAGAGGTCACAGATTCAAATCCTGGCTCCACCAACTGTCAGCTGTGTGACCTTAGGAAGTCACTTCACTTCTCTGGGCCTCAGTTCCCTCATCTGTAAAATGGGGATGAAGACTGTGAGCCCCACGTGGGACAACCTGATTACCTTGTATCCCCCCCCAGCACTTAGAACAGTGCTTTGCACGCAGTAAGCGCTTAATAAATGCCATCATTATTATTATTATAAGAGCCCGGGCTTGGGAGTCAGAGGTCATGGGTTCCAATTCTGGCCTCGCCACTTACCTGCTGTGTGACCTTGGACAAGCCACTTCACTTCTCTGGGCCTCAGTTAGCTCATCTGTAAAATGGGGATTAAGACTATGAGCCCCACGGGGGACAACCTGATTACCTTGTATCCCCCAAGCACTTAGAACAGTGCTTTGCACATAGTAAGCGCTTAACAAATAGCACCATTATTATTATTACCCTAATGATTAGAACAGTGCTTGGCACATAGTAAGCACTTAACAAATACCATCATTATTATAATAAGGTGGAAGAACGTGTTTTTAATCCCTCCTCTACAGATATATTAACAGGCACAGATAAATTAAGTGACTTGCCCATGATCACATAGTGTCACTTAATTTTTTTTAGTGATATGCGTTAAGGGCTTAAAATGTGTCAAACACTCTTCCAAGTGCTGGAGTAATGCTACTACTAATAATAATTATAATGATAGTATTTTTTAAGCACTTTCTATGAGCCAGATGCTGGATCAATTTCGTAGCGGTTTGGATGGAAAGTAAGGGGCCATTCCAGAGATGTGAAGGAAAAATCAACAGAATTCGGTGACAGATTGAATATGTGGGCTGAGTGACAGCCAATGACACAGGGATAATGCCAAGATCGTGGACTTGTGAGACAGGGAGGATGGTGTTGATATCTACAGGGATAGAAAAGTCAGCAGAGGGATAGGGTTGGGATGGGAAGATGAGGAGCTTTGTTTTGAACATGTTAAAGTTTGAGGTGTTGGTGGCATATCCAAGTAGAGAAGTCCTGAACGTAGGAGGAAATGAGAGCCTGCGAAGAAGAAGTAGATTTGGAAATCATCTGCAAAGAGATGGTAGTTGAAACCAGGGGAGCAAATGAGTTCTCCAAAGAAGTGGGTATAGAAGGGGACCCAGAACTGAACCTTGGGGGTCCCCCCCATCTCAATCCCTTGCAATCCGGCCTTTACCCCCTTCACTCATCATCCTCATCAGTGGTATTAATTAAGCTCTAACTGTCTGCAGAGCACTGTACTAAGCACTTGGAAGTGTATAATATAACAGATTGGGGGACACGTTCCCTGCCAGCAATGAGTTTACAGTCTAGAGATGAGCTCCGTGGAAATTGCCCTCTCTAAGGTCACCAGTGAACTTCCTCTTGCCAAACCTAATGGTCTCTACTCTATCCTAGTCATCCTTGACCTCTCAGCTGCCTTTGACACTGTGGGCCACCCCTTCCTCCTGAAAACGTTATCTAAACTTGGCTTCGCTGACAGTGTCTTCTCTTCATTCTCCTCCTCTCTCTATGGTCTTTCCTTCTGTTTCCTTCGCTGCCTCTTCCAATCACCTACTCTGACCCTAAGATACCTCATACATGGATTATTTTGATACTCTGACTTTACACTCTTCAAGACGAAAATGCTGTTTATTGGACCATCATCCTTTGCCCAGTTTACAACAAAGTGGTTTTCCTTTCACCTATTGAATTAAGTACCCAGAGGCTGATTCCTGCAGTGGAGAATGCCAACTTGGACAGCTTGACATTTAATTGAGTTGAGGCACTTAACATTCAGAGTCTTTTTGGGACAATCTTTGACTACTAGTCATCCCCAACTCTATTTGGCAACCTGCAGATGAAGCAGAAGGATTATAAAACTAACTCTAAAAAATTTCAAGAGTTGGATAAGATTTAGCCTCTCTGAATACCCTGGCATGGGAGAACAGAAAAACCTTCTTCTTCAATGAGGTCTCCTCAGTTTACCTAAATCAACTCCCATTGAATCCTCTAGTTAAGAGGTTTATGTGTAGGTGGTCTCTTGGAAGGAACGTTCTTGTTTTTCTTTTGAATGAAACCCTACTTGACTCAATGCTACGACTCCATGTTCTCTAAGAGCTTAGATTTTGTTTATTTTCAGAACTTCACAAAAACTCCTTATATTTCCAGAGTTCTTGCCTCAAAATATCTTTTCCTATTTCTGCCCATTTATTTTGACAAAGTTAAATGATACAAAGGCTGCAAAAAAAAAAGAAAAAAATATCTGGTTTAAGGTATTAAGGTACAACTGGAAAAATTTCCCTGATTAATCTGTCAACTTCCCACCCTAGTTCTCTACTAACTGCTGCTTCTCTCAAGTATGCCAATACCCCACTATGCCCCCATAAAAGCAGCATAGCCAGTGGATAGAGCACAGGCCTGGGAGTTAGAAGGACCTGTGTTCTAATCCCCATTTTCCCATTTGTCTGCTGTGTGACCTTGGGTAAATCACTTCACTTCTTTGTGCCTCTGTTACCTCACCTGTAAAATGAGGATTAAGACTGTGAGCCTGTTATGGGTCAATCAATCAATCGATCAATCGTATTTGTTGTGGGTCAGGGACTGTGTCCAATTTAATATGCTTGTATTCCCCCACCCCCAGTGCTTAGTACACTTTCTGGCACATAGTGCTTAACAAACACCACAGTTATTATTAATTATAATAATAATGGCATTTGTTAAGTGCTTACTATGTGCCAAGCACTGTTCTAAGCACTGAGTTAAATACAAGGTAATCAGGTTATCCCACATGGGGCTCACAGTCTTAATATCCCTTTTACAGATGAGGGAACTGAGGCACAGAGAAATTAAGTGTCTTGCCCAATGTCACAAAGCTGATAAGTGGGATTAGAACCCAAGACCTCTGACTTCCAAGCTCATGCTCTTTCCACTAAACCACGTTGCTTCTCACTTTCTCACATTCACTTTGATACAATCTTCATTCTCTGTGATTTCCGTCAACCATTCATTTACATTAATTTACACTAATTTACATTAGAGTCTGTCCTCTACCCTCACAAGATTATAAGGTGTTTTAGGGCAGGCATCTGTGGTATTGTAAAACCGATCAATGGCATTATTTGAGAACTTAATTTGTGCAGAGCACTGTACTAAGTACTTGGAAAAATACAATACAAGAGTTGGTAGGCCCAATCATTGCTCACAAGAAGATTTCAGCCTAGAGGTGTAGATAAAATGAATTATAGATGGGGAAATACAGTATAAGGTTATAAATTCATGGTTTTTATTTATTCATTCATTCAGTTGTATTTATTGAGCTCTTACTGTGTGCTCAATTGGGGGAGGACAATACAACACGGTACACAATCAACCAATCTATCAATCAATCGTATTTATTAAGCGCTTACTGTGTGCAGAGCATTGTACTAAGCTCTTGGGAAGTACAAGTTGGCAACATATAGAGACGGTCCCTACCCAACAGCGGGCTCACAGTCTAGAAGGGGAAGACAGAAAACAAAGCAAAACATATTAACAAAATAAAATAAATAGGATATGTACAAGTAAAATAAATAGAGAAATAAATAGAGCAATCCCTGCCCACAACAAGCTTACAGTCTAGAGTCAGGGAAGCAGACATCAATACAATAAATAAAATGACAGCTATGTACATGAGTGGTGTGGGGCTGGGAGGGGGAAAGAGCAAAGGGAGCAAGTCAGGGCGATGCAGAAGGGAATGGGAGATGAGGAAAAGGGAGCGCTTAGTGTGGGAAGGCCTCTTGGAGGAGATGGGCCTTCATTAAGGCTTTGAAGGAGGGGAGAGTAATTGTCAGTCGTGTTTGAGGAGGGAGGGCGTTCCAGGCCAGAGGCAGGATGTGGGCTTGGGGTCAGAGGAGAGGCAGGTGAGATCATCAATCGTATTTATTGAGCGCTTACTGTGTGCAGAGCACTGTACTAAGCACTTGGGAAGTACAAGTTGGATGGAGGGACAGTGAGAAGGTTAGCATTAGAGGAGCAAAGTGTGCAGGCTGGGTCGTACAAGGAAGGAAGCCAGGTGAGATAGGAGAGGGCTAGGTGGTGGACTGCTTTAAAGCCAAAGGTGAGGAGTTTTTGTTCGATATGGAAGTGGATGGCAACCACTGGAGTTTTTCGAGGACCGTTTTTGTAGAAAAATGATCTGGGCAGCAGAATGAAGTGTGGACTGGGGCGGGGAGAGACAGGAGACTGGGCGGTCCTCTCTCACATATTCGATCTGTCCCCAAATCCGGTAGATTCAACCCTCACCACATCACTAAAGTCCACTCTTTCCTTTCACAGTCTGAGTAGGAGGGGGAACATTACTATAATGATGATGGCATTTATTAAGCGCTTACTATGTGCAAAGCACTGTACTAAGCACCAGGGAGGTTATCAGGTGACCAGTTTGTCCCACGGGGGTGCTCACAGTCTTAATCCCCATTTTACAGATGTGGTAACTGAGGCCCAGAGAAGTGAAGTGACTTGCCCAAAGTCACACAGCTGACAATTGATGGAGCCAGGATTTGAACCCATGACCTCTGACTCCAAAGCCCAAGCTCTTTCCACTGCACCACGCTGCTTCTCTTAAGCTGCTTCTGGTTCTCTTCTCTTACTATAAGCTCCTTAAGGGCAGGGAACAATACTCTATTGTAGTGTACTTTCCCAAGCGCTTAGTACAGAGCTCAGCACACAGTAACCGCTCAGTAAATATCACTGATTGATTGGTAGGGCAATTCCTTAGAGTGAATTTCAGTTCCTTAACTATTTATTTGTATGCATAGGTCTACTTGACACGCCCAAGCGCTTAGTACAGTGCTGTGCACTCAGAAAGCACTCAATAAATTACATGCATTAATCAATTGATAGGTGATTAGTTCATGTCTAGAGGGGGATTTTTCTATTAGATCTTGAGTCTCTTAGTAACGAAGGCTTACACCTATTTTCCCTGTGTTGATCGGCCTTTGGCTTTGTTATTTTATGCTCTCAAATCTCCATTTGGGAAGCCTGATTAGTCAGTTTACCCTAGCCCTGTTTTTCCGCTCATCTCATTATCACCTCCACCAGAAGTCTGAGGACAGGAACGGGGAAAAAAGAAGGCACACGGATCAATCCATTTTGCTACTTGTTGGTGACGCAGATAAAATTTTGGTGAGAAAAGAGTGGTAGGAAATATCAGTTGAAGTTTGACTTTTGCATTATCTGGGCATAATGCTTTTTGTGTTCTCCCTATTCCTCGTTAGTCAGTCATTCAACCGTATTTATTGAGCAGTTGCTGTGTGCAGAGCACTGTACTAAGCACTTAGGAGAGTACAATGCAACAATCAACAGACACATTCCCTGCCTACAGTGAGCTTACAGTCCAGAGTTTACAGAGAAGCAGTGTGGCTCAGTGGAAAGAACACAGGCTTGGGAGTCAGAGGTCGTGGGTTCTAATCCCGGCTACATCATTTGTCAGCTGTGTGACTTTGGGCAAGTCACTTGACTTCTCTGTGCCTCAGTTCCCTCATCTGTAAAATGAGGATTAAGACTGTGAGCCCCATGTGGGACAACCTGATTACCTTGTATCCCCCCCCAGCGCTTCGAACAGTGCTTGTCATATAGTAAGCACTTATCAAATGTCATTATTATTGTTATTATTATTATTATTATTATTCTCTCTGCCTCTGTTACCTCATCTATAAAATGTGGGTCCCACTTGGGAAAACCTAATTACCTTGTATCTCCACCAGCATTTAGAACAGTGTTTGGCACATAGTAAGTGCTTAACAAATATCATCATCATTATTATTATTATTTTTAGAGGGGGATAGATAGACATCAATACAAATAAATGAAATTACAGATATGTACAGAGGTTATATTCATATAAGATAATGCTAATAGACTGCTCTTTCAAATGAATTTATTACGTGTTTGTATTTGTCATTAATATGGCATAATAATATTATGTCTCATAATATTGCTGCAGAGTTAGGCGATGTATTTTTGAGCACTTACGGTGCACTATGCTCTCATTTCCACTACTCCCTTTCCCTTCTATGCCCCCCTCACACTTGGATTTGTACCCTTGGATTTGAGAAGCAACCTGGTCTAGTGGATAGAGCACAGGCCTGGAACTCAGAAAGACCTAGTTTCTAATCCTGGCTCTACCACCTGTCTGCTGTGTGACCTTGCGCGAGTCACTTCGCTTCTCGGTGCATCAGTTAGCTCATCTGTAAAATGAGGATGAAGACACTGAGACCTATGTGAGACAGGGACTGTGTCCAGCCCAATTATCCTGTATCTACCCCAGCACTTAGTACAGTGCCTGGCACACAGTAAGTTGGGAGGCATGTGGACAATGACTTTTTAGAAAAGTGATCCAGGCAGCAGGGTGAAGCTCACCTCCTCCAGGAAACCTTCCCAGACTCAGCCCCCTTTTTCCTTTCCTCCTCCCCATCCCCCCTGCCCTACTTCCTCCCCCTCCCCATAACACCTATATATATGTTTGTACAGATTTATTACTCTATTTATTTTACTTGTACATATCTACTATTCTATTTATTTTGTTAATGATGTGCATCTAGCTTTACTTCTATTTATTCTGATGACTTGACACCCGTCCACATGTTTTGTTTTGTTGTCTGTCTCCCCCTTCTAGACTGTGAGCCCGTTGTTGGGTAGGGACTGTCTCTATATGTTGCCAACTTGTGCTTCCCAAGCTCTTAGTACAGTGCTCTGCACACAGTAAGTGCTCAATAAATACGATTGAATGAATGAATACCATTATTACTATGATTATTGTTATTATTAATAACCCAATTATCCTGTTCCCTCTCAGGGTCGCACCTGGAGAGTTTCCAGGACTCTACCAGTCTCAGCAATTGGAGGGAGAGTCAAGCAGAGGCCTCTCCATTCCATTCCTAGCTTGGGTAGTGGCTAGCGAGTGGCAGGCAATCTGCTACAAGTCAAAACTCACCCTTGCTGGGCAGCAGCGGCACGGGAGAGAGTCGAAGGTGGAGACTCGAGTGGACTGCACCGAAGAAGGCAGTGTTAAAAGACGTCCGGATTTTTACCAAGAAAACTCTCTGAATCCACTACATGAATGACTGCAGATGGAAGTGGGGTGTTCTGGGGGAGATGTGAGCCCACTGTTGGGTAGGGACTGTCTCTATATGTTGCCAACTTGTACTTCCCAAGCGCTTAGTACAGTGCTCTGCACACAATAAGCGCTCAACAAATACGATTGATTGATTGATTGATTGATGTGTCCGTGGAGTCACTGAGGTTCGGAAACCACTTGACAGCATAAACCAAATCCCGGTCTCTCAGAGCCCAGGCTCTTTCCACTAGGCCATGTTGCGTCTCCTCGATCAATCAGTGGTATTTATTAAGCACTTAACTGTGTGCAGAGCACTGTACTAAGAGCTTGGGAGAGTACAGTACAACAGAGTTGGTGGACACATTCCCTGCCGGCAATGAGTTTAGAGTCTAAAGGGATAATACGCTTTGGCTCTCTCTTACAATTTTTTTTTTGATGGCATTTGTTAAGCACTTACTATGTGCAAAGCACTGTTCTAAGCACTGGGGGGAATACAATGTGATCAAGTTGTCCCACGTGGGGCTCACAGTCTTAATCCCCATTTTTACAGATGAGGTAACTGAGGCTCAGAGAAGTTAAGTGACTTGCCCAAGGTCACACAGGAGACTTGCGGTGGAGAGGGATTCGAACCCATGACCTCTGACTCCAAAGCCCGTGCTCTTTCCACTGAGCCACGCTGCTTCTCTAAGCGATAAGATAAGCAATCGAGTTAAGACAATTCTTATCTCAGTATCCAGCTAAAGTGGAAATTAACAGTGTAGTTGGGGGAGATTGGGAAATTGCCATATAAAAAAGGATCTGGGGAAATAGGGGAAGAATAAGGGGGATGAAAAACTCTAAGAATATTGGAGAAACTGGTTTTGAGAAAGGTTGTTTTGAGCATTTGTCCTTAAAGGGGAGTTTCTGGTGGCTGAAATTAAGACCAGACAAAATGGTTACTTCTGAAATGACAAGCCAGCACTGCTCTGTGGATTATTCAGCTGCTTGTAAATTATCTAGAATTTTGACAGGTGGAGCGATATTCTCAAGCGTCACGAATTGTGTGTGTGCCGTATGGTAAATGTGTTCCACTGGGTAAAATTATATGATTGTTTATGAATAATTGTCATCCTTGTCAACTGTTTGATTAAACATTTGCCCACTCCGTGTAGTATTTTCACCAAGTAATTGTCTGCAGCAGATAATACCTTCACTCAAGTGATTGCTGGCTCTGAATAATATATTCGCTGAATCATTTCCCAGATAGTGTTACATTTTATTGAATGATTTTCCTGTTGTGAGTCATGTTAATCTAACTTAAATGTGACTTAGTTGAAGAATTATATCTTTGATCGTATTACTGTACCTTTAGAGGTGCCTGGGAGTCTGCCACTTTTCTGCTGTGTGACCTTGGGCAAGTGATTTCACTTCTCTGTGCCTCAGTATCCTCATCTGTAAGACGGTGGTTAAGACTGTAAGCCCGATGTGGGACAGGAACTGTGTCCAACCCTATTTTCTTTTATTCCCCCTGTCAGTGCTTAGTACAGCGCCAGTCAGAGTAAGCACTTAAAAAATAACACAATTATTATTATTACTCAGTGCCTAGAAAAACAAAATAAAATGGAGATACATTGGCAGGCCCAATTTAAGATAGAGGAAAACGTATATAAATATATTATATGAATAAATATACATATTTTTATGTGTCTGTTTTGGTGCCTATTGGCAGACAATTATCATACATATTATTTTGGTATTTGTTAAATGCTTACATCTGCCAGGCACTGTACTAAGCCCGGGGGTGGAAACAAGCAAATCGGGTTAGACGTAGTCCCTGTCCCATGTAGCGCTCACATTCTTCATCCCCATTTTACAGATGAGGTTAATGAGGCACAGAGACTTGAAGTGACTGGCTCAAGGCCACCCAGGAGACAAGTGGCAAAACTGGGGAAGCAGCGTGGCTCAGTGGAAAGAGCACGGGCTTTGGAGTCAGAGGTCATGTGTTCAAATCCCAGCTCTGCCAATTGTCAGCTGTGGGGCTTTGGGCAAGTCACTTAACTTCTCTGTACCTCAGTTACCTCATCTGTAAAATGGGGATTAAGACTGTGAGCCCCACGTGGGACAACCTGATCACCTTGTAACCTCCACAGTGCTTAGAACAGTGCTTCGCATATAGTAAGCACTTAATAAATGCCATTATTATTATTATTATTATGTCCATGCTCTATTCACTAGGGCTATGGGGTATATGGAGAAAGGAAGGGGTCAGGCAGATAAATGAATCTACAAATACTCAAAATCCTGCTCTCCTCCCAGTTTCAATACTGAAACTGAAAAGTGTAAAGCACTTTTCGAAGCGCTGGGCAGGTTACAAGGTGAACAGGTTGTCCCACGGGGGGCTCACAGTTTTATTCCCTGTTTTACAGATGAGGTAACTGAGGCATAGAGAAGTTAAGTGACTCACCCAAAGTCACACAGCTGACAGTTGGCGGAGTCAGTATTTGAACCCATGACCTCCGACTCCCAAGCCCGTGCTCTTTCTACTGAGTCACGAGTAAGGTGGGGGACGAGAGAAGAAGAGAATTTACAAATACTCAAATGACACTCTTCCCCCATTTTCAATTATTTGGGAATTAATTAGTAGAAAGCTGCCTGCTTTTGACTCTTTCATCCCTCTCTGAAGCCTGCATCAATCAATCATTAGGTCATATTGCAAATGTCACAGGCACTGGAGAACATGGAGGAAAATGTTAAATCCTACTTAAATAGTAAAAATTAAAATGGTCTACTTGTTTTTTTCAGATATGTTCATTATTCTGACCATCCGCTGCCATGTCAGACCTGGATTTGTATTTTAAAACAACTGTGGCTTCTACGAATAGAGTTGATCTCTACCCGCCTAAATCACCATTTCCCCACTCATTCATTCATTCATTCGATCGTATTTTTTGAGAGCTTACTATGTGCAGAGCACTGTACTAAGCGCTTGGGAAGAACAATTTAGCAACATATAGAGACAGTCCCTACCCAACAACGGGCTCACAGTCTAGAAGGGGGAGACAGACAACAAAACAAAACAACTAGACAGGTGTCGATACCAACAGAATAAATAGAATTAGAGCTATATAAACATCATTAATAAAATAGAGTAATAAATCTGTACAAATATACACAAGTGCTGTGGGGAGGGGAAGGGGGAAGGACAGAGGAAGGGAGGAGGGATGGAGAGGGGAGGAAGAGGAGGAGGAGAGGAAAAAGGGGGCTCAGTCTGGGAAGGCCTTCTGGAGGAGGTGAGCTCTCAGTAGGTCCTTGAAGGGAGGAAGAGAGCTAGCTTGGCGGATGTGTGGAGGGAGGGCATTCCAGGCCAGGGGGAGGACATGGGCCGGGGGTCAATGGTGGGACAGGTGAGAACGAGGCACGGAGAGGAGATTAGTGGCAGAGGAGCGGAGGGTGGGGGGTGGGCTGGAGAAGGAGAGAAGGGAGGTGAGGTAGGAGGGGGCGAGGGGATGGACAGCCTTGAAGCCAAGGGTGAGGAGTTTTTGCTTGATTCGAAGGTAGACAGGCAACCACTGGAGATTTTTGAGGAGGGGAGTGACATGCCCAGAACATTTCTGTACATAGATAATCTGGGCAGCACAGTGAAGTATAGACTGAAGCGGGAGTGAAAGGAGGATGGGAAAATACGAGGAGGATATAATTTAGCTTCTATATAAATTCTCTCTTCTGACTTGCGACCCCAATCCCCGTTTACCTGTATATATGTATATATGGTTGTACATATTTATTACTCTATGTATTTATTTATTTATTTATTTTACTTGTACATTTCTATCCTATTTATTTTATTTTGTTGGTATGTTTGGTTCTGTTCTCTGTCTCCCCCTTTTAGAATGTGAGCCCACTGTTGGGTAGGGACTGTCTCTATGTGTTGCCAATTTGTACTTCCCAAGCGCTTAGTACAGTGCTCTGCACATAGTAAGCGCTCAATAAATACGATCGATTGATTGATTGATTGATTTCTCCACCTTCACCTTGCCACCAGAGCAAACGAGATGGTAAATTCTCTCTTCCACCTAATAATAATAATCATGGTATTTGTTAAGCACTTACCATGTGCCAGGCACTGTATTAAGCACTAGAGTGGATAGAAGACAATCGAGTTGGACACAGTCCCTGTCCCACATCTCAATCCCCATTTTACAGATGAGGGAACTGAGGCCCAGAGAAGTGAAGTGACTTGCCCAGGGTCACAAAGCAGACAATTGGCAGAGGTGGGATTAGAACCCATGACCTTCTTGCCTCCAAGACTTAGGCCCTTCTCACGAACACTTATTCCCTTCCGCATCGCCCTGACTTGCTCCCTTTATTCATCCCCTTTTTCAGCCCCACAGTGCTTATGTCCATACCCATCATTTATTTATTTATTTATATTAACGTCTGTCTCTCCCTCTAGACTTTAAACTAGTTGCGGGCAGGGAATGTGCCTGTTACATTGGTATAATGTCCTCTCCCGAGCACTTAGTACAGTGTTGTACACACAGTAAGCACTCGGTAAATATGGTTGATCGATTCAATCGTATTTATTGAGAGCTTACTGTGTGCAGAGCACCGTACTAAGCTTGGACAGTACAATTCGGGTTGCAACCCAAGCAGTTTATTCATTCAGCCATTCATTCATTCAATTGTAATTATTGAGTGCTTACTGTGTGCAGAATACTGTACTAAGCACTTAGAAAGTACAATTCAGCAACAGACAGAGACAATCCCTAACCAACAACAGGCTCACAGTCTAGAAGAGGGGAGACAGACAACAAAACAAAACAAGTAGACAAGCTCACTGTGGGCAGGGAATGTGTCTGTTATACTGTTGTGTCATGCTCTCCAAAGTCCTTGTGACAGAGCCCTGCGCACAGTAAGTGCTCAATAAATACGATTGATTGACTGAAGTTCATTCATTCATTCAATCGTATTTATTGAGCGCTTACTGTGTGCAGAGCACTGGACTAAGCGCTTGGGAAGTAAAAGTTGGCAACATATAGAAACGGTCCCTACCCAACAGCAGGCTCACAGTCTAGAAGGGGGAGACAGACAACAAAACAAAACATATTAACAACATAAAATAAATAGAATAGTAAATATGTACAAGTAAAATAAATAGAGCAATAAATCTGTACAAACATATATACAGGTGCTGTGGGGAGGGGAAGGAGGTAAGGCGGGGGGGGAGGGAGAAGAGGGGGAGAGGAAGGAGGGGGCTGTTCCGATTGCAACTCAAGTACTTTAGAAACATTGGCTTTTGCAAGTATCCCATGCTCGTGGTCAGCTGTACATTCCTTAAAAAGAAAAATGAGAAGCAGAAATGCATAGTGGTTAGAACACAGGCCTGGAAGTCCAAAGGAAGTGAGCAGCCATTAGTCAGCTGTGTGACCTTGGGCAAATCACTTCACTTCTCTGTGCTTCAGTTCCCTCATCTGTAAAAGGGGGATTAAGACTGTGAGTCCCACATGGGACAACCTGATTACCTTGTATCTACCCCAGAACTTAGAGAAGAGTTCTTGGCATATAGTAAGTGCTTAACAAATACCATAATAATAATAATGATTATTATTATTACATCTCAATACCTCAGCTACCTCAGCTGTAAAATGGAGATTAAGACTATAAAATGGGGACTGTGTCCAACCTGATTTGCTTGTATCTACACCAGCACTTAGTAAAGTGCCTAGCACATAGTAAATGCTTAACAATTATTATCATTATTATTATCATTGTAGGCAGGGAGTGGAAGAGTCACTTGGACAGGTAACAGCACTGCCTTTTAACATACAGAAGCAGTGTGGTTAAATGGAAAGATCCCAAACCTGGGAGTCAGAAGACTTGGGTTCTAATCCTGATCCACCGGTGGTCTGCTGTTTGGCCTTGGGGAGGTCACTTAACTTCTCTGGGCCTCAGTGTCCCCATCTGTAAACTAGGGATTAAATTTTCCTCCCTCCTACTTAGACTGTGAGCTCCATATGTGACAAGTACTGTGTCCATACTGATCATCTTGTATCCGTCCCAGCGCTGAGAGCAGTGCTTAACACCCAGTAATCACTTTATAAGTACCATCATTATTAGTTACATAGATCTACAAAATTGAATTTTGGATGAGTCTGTTTTCTACTGTATGAGAATTTATTATGAATCCTAAGCACTTATTATTTCAGAATTTAAGGAAAACATCTGCAAGGAAACGGTTTATATTTAAAAAACTGCCAGGACTAAAACAAAACCATTACAAAAGAAGTGAAAGCGTACGAGAGGGGTAATTTTCGGTCTATCGGAACACCTCGGTCAGCAACAAGAAGTCCTATTGAATTATACAAGATGCCTGGGATTGTACTTAATCAAGTTTGGGCTATGTCTTGACACTGTGGAAGCTTGCGAGAATAGGGTCTGGGTTGAAAGATGTATGTTTCATGAGACTGATCAGCCTTCGGCACATTACTCACAGGGTGACGTCAGTTCTAAAGACATTTCCTGGCCCTGGCTGAGCAAAGTGTACAGCTTTCAAAAAGTATACATAGCTTTGATGGTCTCTTGAGACTTTAGCATGTCTACAGTGATAAACCTTAATCTAAAAACTGAAAAAAAAAATAAGAACTTGGGCAATCTCGGCTTCCTTTTTAGTTTTGCACAAATACACTCCTTAAAAAAAAACATTCCTTAATGAACTGTATCGCGTTTCACCTATGCTTCGGTGTATTCCAGGAAATGGGGTTGGACGCAGTCCCGGTCTCACGAGGGGCTCACAGTCTTAATCCCCGTTTTACAGATGAGGGAACTGAGGCACGGAGAAATGAAATGACTTGCACAAGGGTACACATCAGACTAGTGGCATAGCTGGGATTATTCATTCATTCAATCGTATTTATTGAGCGCTTACTGTGTGCCGAGCACTGTTCTAAGCGCTTGAGAAGCACAAATCAGCAACAAATCAGGAACATAGAGAGATGGTCCCTACCCAATAATGGGGATTAGAACCCAGCTCCTTCTGTCTCCCAGGCCCATGCTTTAACCACTAAGCCAACGAGTACACATCAGTCACATCTCTCTCTCTGCTTCTGTTAATGGAACACTAAAAGTCTGCAGGAACTGTTATTCATAACATCATTCGATAATATTTATTAAGCACTCACAGTATGCAGAGCACTGAACTAAACTCTTGGGAGCGTACAGTGCGAGATTAGTATAAACGATTTCCACCCACAAGAGGTTGACAGACCAGACAGGCATCAAGTTATAAAAGCATAAATCACTCTGTGCGAAGCACTGTGCGAAGCAGTAGGGTAGATACCAGATGATCAGATCAAACACAGTCTTGTCTGTACATGAGATAGAAATCGGAGAGATGAGGAAAGCAGGTAGCTACGCTGCCTTTGACACTTCAGGCTACTCTGTTCTCCTGGGGACTTTATCTAGACCTAGTTTTACCAAAGAGTTCTCTCCTGATTCCCCTCCTACTTCTCTGATCATTCAGCCTCAGTTTTTTGCTGTTTTTTTCACTGATTCTTCCTCTGCCTTTCCTCCCCTAGCTGTGAATGTCCTTCAAGACTCTGTTCTGGATCTCCTTTTCTTCTGAGTTTATCATCGTTCCCTTGGGGAGCACCTCCAAATCATTCTAAAATCCCATCTCCTCCAGGTTTTCCCTGAATGTCTCATCTCTTTTCCATCTTTTTTTTCCCACCCCTTGCCACAGCATGGCCTAGTGGGTAAAGCACAGCTTTGGGAGTCTAAAGGACCTGGATTCTAATCCCAATTCTGGCACTACTCATTCATATTCAATCGTACTTATTGAGCACTTACTGTGTGTGGAGCGCTGTACTGAGTCAGATGAGTGACCTTGGGCAAGTCACTTCACTACTCCGGCCCTCCGTTCCGTCATCTGTAAAATGGGAACTAAGACTTTGAGCCCCAGGTAGGATGGGGATTGTGTCCAATTCTAATATGCTTATATGAACCCCAGCTTTTAGTACAGTGCTTGGTACAAAGTAAGCACTTAACAAATACCACTATTATTATTATTATTCAGTACTTCCACGTCACTTAAGCACTTAGGTATTCATCCAACACCACTCCCTTTGCCCTTATTAAGGTATCTTTACTCACTACCACTTCCTCTTAACTGTAATTAATTTTAGTGTTTGTACCCCCAACTAGACTATAAGCTCCTTGAAGGCAGGGATCATGTCTACTAATTCTATAGTACTCTCCCTAGCACTTAATACAGTGCTCTGCACTTAATACAGTGCTCTGCACACAGTGCACTGTAAAATAGGGCAGGGATCATGTCTACTAACTCTACGGGACTCTCCCAAAAACTTAGTACAGTGCTCTGCCCACAGTAGACTGACTGCAAGCTCTTTGAAGACTGATCATATCTCAATGAATAAGATTGATTGATTGATTGATTGGGTGGCTTTGGATAGAGAACAGCAGGCTAAGGGTCGATTTAATAAATTATATTCAAAGGTACAGAAGGTCTTTCTGAGGAGAACATTGATCAAAGCAACCTTTGAAAAACGGTATGGAACAATGAGCTTCAAATGAAACCAAGAGAATTTGCTCTGTCATAGAGAAGAATTTCTGGACTTGACAGTGTAATAAGACACAGGACAGGGTGCTAATAAGGACTATGGAGTCTACAAACCTGGGGATCTTTATTCATTCACTCATTCATTCAATCGTATTTTCTGAGCACGTACTGTGTGCAGAGCACTGTACTAAGCGCTTGGGAAGCACAAGTCGGCAACATATAGAGATGGTCCCTACCCAACGACGGGCTCACAGTCTAGAAGGGGGAGACAGAAAACAAAGCGAAACATGTAGACAGGTGTCAAAATCGTCAGAACAAATAGAATTAAAGCTATATGCACATCATTAACAAAATGAATAGAATAGTAAATATGTATAAGTAAAATAGAGTAATAAACCTGTACAAATATATATACATGTGATGTGGGGAGGGGAAGGAGGTAGGGCAGAGAGGGGATGGGGAGGAGGAGAGGAAAAAGGGGGCATAGTCTGGGAAGGCCTCCTGGAGGAGGTGAGCTCTCAGTAGGGCTTCGAAGGGAGGAAGAGAGCTAGCTTGGTGGATGTGTGACAGAGTAGCTCAGTGGAAATAGCACAGGCTTTGGAGTCAGAGGGCATGGGTTCAAATCCCGGCTCCACCGCTTGTCGGCTGAGTGACTTTGGGCAAGTCATTTCACTTCTCTGGGCCTCAGTTCCCTCATCTGGAAAATGGGGATTAAGACTGCGAGCCCCACGTGGGACAACCTGATCACCTTGTATCTCCCCAGCGCTTAGAACAGTGCTTTGCACATAGTAAGAGCTTAACAAATACCATTATTATTATTATTATTATTATTATTGTTGTTATTATTATTATTATTATTATTATTATTCCAGGCCAGGGGAAGGACGTAGGCTGGGGGTTGACGGTGGGATGGGCGAAAACGAGGCCCAGTGAGAAGGTGAGTGGCAGCAGAGGTGTGGAGGGTGTGGGTTGGGCTGGAGAAGGAGAGAAGGGAGGTGAGTTAGGAGGGGGCGAGGTGATGGAGAGCCTTGAATTCAGTCCATTAGTGAATGGTATTTATTGAGCGCTTACTGTGTGCAGAGATCAGTACTAAGATCTTGGGAGAGGACAGCGCAGTGAAGTTGGTCTTGCTTCACCTCACTTCCCCCACTCACCAACTTGGACACACCCTCCATCTCATCATCTCTGGCCACTGCACGATCTCCACCCTCATCAATTCTGAAATCCCTCTCTCTGACCACAACCTTCTCACTTGCCTCCTCTCTTACATTCCTCCCCCTTGTAAATCTGTATTACTCCCCCACGGAGACCTCCGCTCTCTCAACCCCATCCATCTCTCTCTGCGCATCACACCCCACCTAGTCTCCCTACACACTCTACCCACTCCTGATGGGTACTCAACTCCTAGTTGCTTAGTACAGTGCTCTGCACACAGTAAGTGCTCAATAAATACGATTGAATGAATGAATGAATGAATGAATGAACTCCACCCTCTCTACTCAATTCAACTCACTTGCTCCCCTATTACTTTGTCGTTCTCACGCCATTCATGCATTTAATCATGTTTATTGAGCACTTACTGTGTGCAGAGCACTATACTAAGTGCTGGGAAAGTGCAATTCGGTAACAGATAAAGACAATCCCTACTCAACAAAGGGCTCCCGGTCTAGAAGGGGGAGACAGACAACAAAACAAAAACTCACAGCCCTGGATCACCTCCACTGTCTACCTCCTTCGCTCTTACATTCGAGCTGCTGAATGCTGCTGGAGGAAATCTAAAACACCAGGCCGACTTTGCGCGCTTCAAGTTTGTCTTTTCTTGCCTTAATCTTGCCCTCTCCTCTGCCCGGCAAAATTATTTCTCTTCCCTTATTGACACCCATGCCTATCATCCTTGTCAGTTCTTCCGGACATTTAACTCCCTCCTCAGGCCCCCTGTCCCTCCCCCTACCCCATCCCTCATCCCCAATGACCTGGCCACCTACTTCATTAGGAAAATCAACACCATCAGGTCTGAGCTCCCTAAAATCATCCCTCCCCCTCCTCCATCCCCCCTCCTCTCGATCCCCTCTTCTACTTTCCCATCCTTCCCAGCAGTTTCTTCAGAGGAGATCTCCTCCCCCCTCTCAAGTGCCAGCCCCTCCACTTGCACATCAGACCCCATTCCCTCCCACCTTATATAAGTCTCACCCCTTCCCTCCCCTACTCCTTAACTTCCATCTTTACCTGCTCACTCTCCAATGGCTTCTTCCCTTCTACCTTCAAACACGCCCTCATCTCCCCCATCCTACAAAAGCTGCCCCTTGGCCGCACAACCCCCTCCAGCTATCACCCCATCTTCCTCCTACCCTTCCTTTCCAAACTCATGGAGCGAGTCCAATTCCTCTCCTCGAACTCTCTCCCGGACCCCTTCCAATCTGGCTTTCGTCCCCTCCATTTCACCGAGACTGTTCTCTCAAAGGTCACCAATGACTTCCTTCTTGTCAAATCCAATGGCTCCTACTCCATCCTAATCCTCCTCGACCTCTCAGCTGCCTTTGACACTGTGGACCATCCCCTTCTTCTCAACACGTTATCCAACCTTGGCTTCACTGACTCCATCCTCTACTGATTCTCC
Organism: Tachyglossus aculeatus; assembly: GCF_015852505.1. NCBI lineage: Eukaryota > Metazoa > Chordata > Mammalia > Monotremata > Tachyglossidae > Tachyglossus > Tachyglossus aculeatus. The sequence continues at coordinate 11,473,953 of NC_052070.1, forward strand.
CCTTATCGCTCTGGCTTTTCATTCTCAGTCTCCTTCACAGGCTCTCCTCCTTCCCCTCCCATCACCTAACTGTAGGGTTTCTTCAAGGGTCAGTTCTTGGTCCTCTTCTATTCTCCATCTACACTCAGTCCCTTGGTGAACTCATTCACTCCCACGGCTTCAACTATCATCTCTACGTGGATGACACCCAAATCCATATCTCCTCCCCTGTTCTCTTTCCCTCCTTCCAGGCTCGTATCTCCTCCTGCCTTCAGGACATCACTACTTGGATGTCCTCCTGCCACCTAAAACCAAGCATGTCCAAGACAGAGCTTCTTATCTTCCCTCCCAAACCCTGTTTGCTCTCTGACTTTCCCATCACTGTGGATGGCACTACCATTCTTCCCATCTCACAAGCAAGTGACCTTGGTGTCATCCTTGACTCCACTCTCTCATTCACCCCACATAACCAATCCATCACCAAAGCCTGTGGGTCTCACCTTTACAACATCGTCAAGATCCACCCTTTCTTCTCCACACAAACTGCTACAATGTAAGTACAATCACTCATCCTATTCTGACTGAATTACTGCCTCAGCATCCTTTCTGACCTCCCATCCCCCTGTCTCTCCCCACTTCAGTCTATACTTCACTCTGCTGCCCGGATTATCTTTTTACAGAAACATCCTGGGCATGTCATCCCTCTCCTCAAAAATCTCCAGTGGCTGTCCCTCAACCTCCATATCAAGCAAAATCTCCTCACTATTGGCTTAAGAGCTCTCCATCACCTTGCCCCCTCCTACCTCACTTTCCCTCTCTCTTACTTCATCCCAGCCCGCACACTCCACCCCTCTGATGCAAACCTTCTCACTGGGCCTCATTCTCGCCTGTCTTGCCACTGTCCCCGTCCCACGTCCTACCTCTGGCTTGGAATGCCCTCCCTCCTCAAATCCGTCAAACAATCACTCTTCCCCACTTCAAAGGTCTACTGAAGGCTCATCTCCTCCAAGAGGCCTTCCCAGACTAAGACCCCCTTTTACTCAGCTCCCCCTCCCCTCGCCATCCCCCTGACTTGCTCTCTTTGCTCTACCCCCTAGCCTGACAGTACTTGTGTATATATGTACATATCTATAATTCTATTTATATTAATTCCTTTTTACTTGTCTTGATGTGTATATATCTATAATTCTATTTCTTTATATTGATGCTATTGATGCTATTTTCTCCTCAAAAATCTCCAGTGGCTACCAGTCAATCTGCGCATCAGGCAGAAACTCCTCACCCTGGGCTTCAAGGCTGTCCATCACCTCACCCCCCTCCTACCTCACCTCCCTTCTCTCCTTCTACAGCCCAGCCCGCACCCTCCGCTCCTCCGCCACTAATCTCCTCACCGGGCCTCGTTCTCGCCTGTCCCGCCATCGACCCCCGGCCCACGTCATCCCCCGGGCCTGGAATGCCCTCCCTCTGCCCATCCGCCAAGCTAGCTCTCTTCCTCCCTTCAAGGCCCTACTGAGAGCTCACCTCCTCCAGGAGGCCTTCCCAGACTGAGCCCCTTCCTTCCTCTACCCCTCATCCCCCTTTCCATCCCCCCATCTTACCTCCTTCCCTTCCCCACAGCACCTGTATATAGGTATATATGTTTGTACATATTTATTACTCTATTTATTTATTTATTTATTTTACTTGTACATATCTATTCTATTTATTTTATTTTGTTAGCATGTTTGGTTTTGTTCTCTGTCTCCCCCTTTTAGACTGTGAGCCCACTGTTGGGTAGGGACTGTTTCTATGTGTCGCCAACTTGTACTTCCCAAGTGCTTAGTACAGTGCTCTGCACACAGTAAGCGCTCAATAAATACAATTGATTGATTGATTGATGCCTGTTTATTTGTTTTGAAGTCTGTCTCTCCCATTCTAAACTGTAAGCCCATTGTGGATGGGGATTGTCTCTCCTTATTGCTGAGTTGTACTTTCCAAGTGCTTAGTACAGTGCTCTGCGCACAGTAAGCGCTCAATAAATATGATCGAATGAATGAATGAATAGACAAGATGCCAGCCCATAATGATATTGCAATCTGTAAGGGGAGACAGACATTAAAATAAATTACAGATTGGGGAAATTGGAGAGTATAAGGATATGCACATAAGGGCTGTGGGACTGAGGGTGGAGTGAATTGTGAATAACAATAATAAATGTGGTATTTGTTAAGCGCTATGTGCCAGACACTGTACTAAGCACTGGCGTGGATACAAGTAAATAGGGTTGGACACAGTCCCTGTCCTATGTGGGGCTCACAGTCTTAATCCCCATTTTACAGAAGAGGTAACTGAGGACCAGAGAAGTGAAGGGACTTGCTCAAGGTCACACCGCAGAGAAGTGGCAGACCCAGGATTCGAACTAATGATCTTCTGACTTGCAGGCCCGGGCTCGATCCACTATGCCAGAACCAAGTGTACAGCTGATGCAGAAGGGAAATCAAGTTGGGGAAATGAGAGCTTAGTCAGGGAAAGTCTGTTGGAGGAGATGGGATTTTAGGAGCACTTTGTGGGTGGAGAGAGAGTGTTGGTCTGTTATAATAATAATAATGTTGGTATTTGTTAAGCGTTTACTATGTTGAAAGCACTGTTCTAAGCACTGGGGGAGATACAAGGTAATCAGATCGTCATTCATTCATTCATTCATTCAATCAATCGCATTTATTGAGTACTTACTGTGTGCAGAGCACTGTACTAAGCGCTTGGGAAGTACAAGTTGGCAACATATAGAGACGGTCCCTACCCAACAGTGGGCTCACAGTCTAGAAGGGGGAGACAGAGAACAAAACATATTAACAAAATAAAATAAATAGAACAGATATGTACAAGTAAAATAAATAAATAAATAGAGTAATAAATATGTACAAACATATATACATATATACAGGTGCTGTGGGGAAGGGAAGGAGGTAAGGTGGGGGGGATGGAGAGGGGGGAGGAGGGGTAGAGGGGGAGGGGGGAGGGGATTGTATTTATTGAGCACTTACTGTGTTCAAAACACTGTACTAAGCGCTTGGGAAATACAAGTTGGCAACATATAGAGACGGTCCCTACCCAACAATGGGCTCACAGTCTAGAAGGGGAGACAGACAACAAAACAAAACATGTGAACAGGTGTCAAGTCATCAGAATAAATAGAAGTAAAGCTAGATGCACATCATTAGCAAAATAAAATAAATAGAATAGTAAATATGTACAAGTAAAATCGAGAGAGGCATGGTTTGGAAAACGAGAGGGGAGAAGGTCAATCAATTGATAGTATTTACTGAGTACTTACTATTTGCAGAGCACTGTATTAAGTGCTTGGGAAAGTAAAATACCACTGACAGGAGGAAATGTGTGACTAATGTGTCGGGAGTGGAAGATTCAGGAACAAGAGATGGTTGGAAGGCTGGCTTGGAAGGAGTTTATCAATCAGAGGTAATCGCTGAGCAAAGCTTACTGTGTGCAGGGCACTGAACTTTCACTTAATAATAATAATAATAATGGCATCCATCAAGCGCTTACTATGTGCAAAGCACTGGTCCAAGTGCCGGGGTGGCCACAAGGTGATCAGGCTGTCCCACGGGGGGCTCACAGTCTTCATCCTCATTTTACAGATGAGGGAACTGAGGCCCAGGGAAGTTAAGTGACTTGCCCAAAGTCACACAGCTGATAAGTGGCGGAGTTGGGATTCGACCCATGGCCTCTGACTCCCAAGCCCATGCTCTTGCCACTAAGCCATGCTGCTTCCCTAGTCTCAACTACTTGGCATTCTCAGAATGTCCTCCATTTTATGCAAACAAAATATGAGAGGAACATGCTTATGCAATAATTTCAACTCTTAAAGCAGCGTGGCTCAGTGGAAAGAGCACGGGCTTTGGAGTCAGAGGTCATGGGTTCAAATCCCAGCTCTGCCAATATCCAGCTGTGTGACTTTGGGCAAGTCACTTAACTTCTCTGGGCCTCAGTTCCCTCGTCTGTAAATTGGGGACTAAGACTGTGAGCCCCCGTGGGACAACCTGATCGCCTTGTAACCTCCTCAGTGCTTAGAACAGTGCTTTGCACATAGTAAGTGCTTAATAAATGCTATTATTATTATTATTATTATTATTATTATAGCAGAATGCTCTGCACATTAACTCTCTTCCTCAAAGAGGAGGGTGCACCCAATTCCACATTCACACAGTGTTTTCAGTACTTTAAAAAACTGAACGGAGAGGTTTTCTGGTCATCATCAGGAACTTCTCCATTGGGGGCATTAAAAATCAGCTTCCAGCACACACAGATCTCTCATGTAAGAATGGTTTGGTGCCTGCAACTTAAAACTAGATAACTTGGTTAGTGCTGGTTTAATGTAGAGGGATTATTCCATCGGAAGGCACTCGATCCCTCATAACTGTTGGTTATGAAGGGGAAGAGGTTGGTGATGCGATTGAGGTACAGTGAGTAAGTTCATGTTAGAGGATTGAAGTCTGCAGGCTGGGTTGTATCAGGAGATCAATGAGGGAATGTAGACGGGGGAAAGATTACTGAATGCTTTTAAGCTTATTCATTCATTCATTCATTCATTCAATCCTACTGATTGAGCGATTACTTTGTGCAGAACACTCTACTAAGTGCCTAGGAAAGTACAATACAGCAATAAAGAGAAAGAGTCCGTTCCCACAGCGAGCCCACAGTCTAGAAGAAGGGAAAGTTGGTAGATATGATCCCTGCCCACGATGATCTTACTATCTGTAAGTGGGGACAGACTTTAAAATAAATTACAGATCGGAGAAATTGGAGAGTATGACATGTACGTAAGCTGTGGTGCTGAGGGTGGAGTGAATTGTGAATAACAATAATAACTGTGGTATTGGTTAAATGCTTACTATGTGCCAAGCACTGTTCTAAAAGCAGGGGCAGATACAAGGTAGTTAGGTTGGACACCGTCCCTGTCCCACATGTGGTTCACAGCCTTACTCCCCATTTTGCAGATGAGGTAACTGAGGTGCAGAGAAATGAAGTGACTTGCCCAAGGTCACAAGCAGACAAGTGGCAGAGCCGGGATTAGAATCCACGACCTTCTGACTCTCAGATCTGTGCTCTATTCACTACACCAGAGTTGCTGTTTAATGTGGTGGTGGATGGGCAATCACTGGAGGTTCTTGAGGAGGGGGGAAACAGGGACTGAAGGGTTTTTTTTTTTTTAGAAAACTGATCCAGGCAGCAGAGTGAAGTATGGACCGGAGTGGGGAAAGACAGGAGGCTGGGAGGTCCGCAAGGACGCTGATATAGTAGTCAAGATGGGTTATCGTGAGTGCTTGGTTCAGGGTGGTAACAGTTTGGATGGAGACGAAATGGCAGACTTTAGAAAATTTGTGAATATAGCACTGAAATGATTTGGTAATGGGTCAAATATGTTGGTTGAATGTGAGAGAAGAATGAATGATAATGTCAAGCTTACAGGCTCATGAGATGGGAAGGACAGTGTTGTTGTCTACAGTGATGGGAAAGAATTGGGGAGGACAGAGTTTGGGTGGCAAGTTAAGGAATCTGTTTAATTCAGTCATTCATTCATTCAATAATATTTATTGAGTACGTACTGTGTGCAAAGCACTGTATTAAGTTGTTGAGAGAGTACAATATTAGCAACAAACAGACACATTCCTGCCTATAACGAGTTCATGGTTTGAGGAGTTGGAAGGACATCGAAGTAAATAGGTTCTAAAGGCAGGAGGAAATGTGAGACTGCAGAGAAGACGAGAGGTCAGGGCTGGAGAGGTAGATTTGGGAATCATCCACGTAGAGTTGAAGCCACGGGGGTGATGAGTTTTCCAAGGGACTGGGTTTAGATGAAGAATAGAAGGGGACCCAGAACTGATCCTTGAAGGACTCCCACAGTTAAAGGGTGGGAGGCAGAGGAGGAGCTTGTGAGAGAAACTGAGAATGAGCGACTAGAGAGATAAGAGGAGAACCAGGAGAGGACAATGTCAGTGAAGCTGAGGTTACATAATGTTTCCAGGAGAAGGGAGTGGTCCAGGATTGGAATGATGTAGTCATTCGATCAATCAATCAATCAATCAATCATATTTATTGAGTGCTTACTGTGTGCAGAGCACTGTTGGCAACATTTAGAGACAGTCCCTACCCAACAGTGGGCTCACAGTCTAAAAGGGGGAGACAGAGAACAAAACCAAACATACTAACAAATAATATAAATAGAATAGATATGTACAAGTTAAATAAATAAATAAATAAATAGGGTAATAAATATTCATTCAATCATATTTATTGAGCGCTTACTGTGTGCAGAGCACTGGACTAAGCGCTTGGGAAGTACAAGTTGGCAACATATAGAGACAGTCCCTACCCAACAGTGGGCTCACAGTCTAAAAGGGGGAGACAGACAACAAAACCAAACATACTAACAAAATAAAATAAATAGAATAGATATGTACAAGTAAATAAAATAAATAGAGTAATAAATATATACAAACATATATATAGAGAGAAGCAGCGTGGCTCAGTGGAAAGAGCCCGGGCTTTGGAGTCAGAGGTCATGGGTTCGAATCCCAGCTCCGCCACATGTCTGCTGTGTGACCCTGGGCAAGTCACTTAACTTCTCTGAGCCTCAGTTACCCCATCTGTAAAATGGGGATTAAGACTGTGAACCCCACATGGGACAACCCGATCACCCTGTATCCCCCCCAGCTCTTAGAACAGTGCTTTGCACACAGTAAGCGCATACATATATACAAGTGCCATGGGGAAGAGAAGGAGGTAAGATGGGGGGGATGGAGAGGGGGAAGAGGGGGAGAGGAAGGGAGGGGCTCAGTCTGGGAAGGCCTCCTGGAGGAGGTGAGCTCTCAGTAGGGCCTTGAAGGGAGGAAGAGAGCTAGCTCGGCAGATTGGCAGAGGGAGGGCAGGATCTGGACACAGGAAGCTGGAATGGTCAGCGACTCATGGCCACTTCATGGGCAGGGCAGGTTCCTAGTGAGAGGTCCAGCGTGGCTCAGCGACAAGAGCACAGGCTTGGGAGTCAGAGGTCATGGCTTCTAATCCCGGCTCTGCCACACATCTGTCGTGTGACCTTGGAGAAGTCACTTAACTTCTCTGAGCCTCAGTTACCTCATCTGTAAAATGGGGATTAAGACTGTGAGCCCCACGTGGGACAACCTGATCACCTTGTATTCCCCGCAGCGCTTAGAACAGTGCTTCGCACATAGTAAGCGCTTAACAAATGCCATCATTATTATTATCTGGATCCATTCAAAACCACGGACTTTTCACTGTTCACTTTGTTATTTAATTTGATTTACAAAGGCAACTTGAAAAATTAAATCACATCCAGGACCCACGTACAAGGAAATGACAAGTAATTAAAATAAACAAAACAGAAAAATTAATGGCTTTTATTCAAGTCGATTAAACATCCGATGAGAAATGTGGTTTTTTTTCCTATAGTGTATCCGGAAGGTTGACTCATTGGCAATACCTAAGGAGGGTAGAAAAGGAAATCCTCTTTAGAAAACCCTTAATTCTCCTAATTTTTTGTAATTTGGAACTAGGAACTGCCATCCTTTTGCTTTTAATTGTAGAGGGACGGTCTCTAAGGTATGAAAGGCCTAAGCAATTCAGGACGGTCTCAATGACAGCCTATCTTTTGGCTTTGATGATGTCTCCCTTTCCTTTCTTCCTACCTTGTGGGAAGGGACTGTGTCCACGTCATGGCCTAGTGGAAAGAGAAGCTGTGTGACTTTCGGCAAATCACTTCATTTCTCTGTGCCTTAGTTACCTCATCTGTGGGATGGAAATTAAGATTGTGAGCCCTAGGTAGGACATGGACTGTGTCCATCCTGATTACCTTGTAATCAGGGCTTAGTGTGGTGTCTGGCTCATAGTAAATGTTTAACAAATACCTTTATAAAAACTAGAGAGGATCATGTCAGTGAAACCAAGACTGGATAAGAGATCTTCTCAGACAAAGCCCCTTCTTTCCTCTTCACCCTCTCCCTTCTGCATCGGCCTGACTTGCTCCTTTTTCTCTCCCCACCCCCACCAGTCCCATAGCACTTCTGTTTACATCTGTCACTTATTTATTTGTACATCAGTCTGTCTCCCCCTCCCTAGACTGTAAGCTCACTGTGGGTTGGGTATGTGTCTGTTTATTGTTGCACTGTACTCTCCCAAGTGCTTAGTACAGTGCTCTGCACACAGTACGAGCTCAATACATACGATAGAATGAATGGATAAAGTCTCCATGAGAAAGCAGGGGTTCTACGGTGTCGAAGGCAGCTGAGAGATCTAGGACAATTTCAGATTTGGTGAGAAGGTTTGTTGTTTAATTTAGAGGGGACTGTTTCCATGGAGTGAAAGGGATGAAAGCCAGATTGGAGGGGGTCAAGGGAAGAACTGGAGGAGAGAAAGTGGAGCGAGCAAGTGTAAACATCTTCTCCAGAAGTTTGGAGAGGAATCAGAGGACAGAGATGGGGCGATAACTGGAGGGAGCCGTGGGATCAAGGGAAGGGTTTTTACATTGTATCGTATTTATTGAGCGCTTACTGTGTGCAGAGCACTGTATTAAGTGCTTGGGAAGTACAAGTCAGCAACAGATAGAGACGGTCCCTACCCAACAACGGGCTCACAGTCTAGAAGGGGAAGACAGACAACAGAGAAGCAGCGTGACTCAGTGGAAAGAGCCCGGGCTTTGGAGTCAGAGGTCATGGGTTCATATCCCAGCTCTGCCAATTGTCAGCTGTGTGATTTTGGGTAAGTCACTTAACTTCTGTGTGCCTCAGTTACCTCATCTGTAAAATGGAGATTAAGACTGTGAGCCCCCTGTGGGACAACCTGATCACCTTGTAACCTCCTAGGTGCTTAGAACAGTACTTTGCAGATAGTAAGCACTTAATAAATCCCATCATCATCATCATCATCAAAACATGTAGACAGGTTTGAAAGCAGTGGGGAAGAAGTTGTTGGAAAGTGAACAGTCGAAGATGGCAGTCAAGGAGGGAAGAAGTCGGGGGAGGTAGGCATCCTTTAAAAAGGTATGAAGGGGTAATGTCAGAAACACAGGTGGAGGGGTTTGATTTAGAGAGGCGGTGAGAGACCTCTTCTTGAGATACTGCAGTGAATGTAGAGAGAGTCAAAGAGGGTTCCCCTCTCAGGGTTGCACCTGGAGAGTTTCCAGTAGTCTACCAGTCTCGGCTATGGGAGGGACAGTCAAGCAGTGGGCTACCCATTCCACTCCTAGCTTGGGCAGTGGCTAGTGAGTGGAAGGCCATCTGCTACAAGTCAAAACTCAATTGTGCTGGACAGCAGTGGCAGGGGAGAGAGTCGAGGATGGAGACTCAAGTTGACTGCACACAAGGAGGCAATGGTAAACTACTTCCCGATTTTTACCGAGAAAACTCAATGGATACATTACCAGAACGTTTGCAGATGGAGGTGGGGCATTCTGGAACAGATGTGTCCATGGTGTCACTATTGGTCGGAGACAACTCGAGGGCATAAAACACAACACAAAGAGGGTGGAATGGAAAGTGGAATTGTAGAGGAGTAGGGGAGATTTTAGCGAGGTCACACCTGACGGTTTCAAATATATTGACAGAGTTACATCTCCTCTCTAGACTGCAAGTTCACTGTGGGCAGGGAATGTGTCTGTTTATTATTATATTGTACTCTCCCTAGCACTTAGTACAGTGCCCTGCAGAAGTCGGCACTCAATAAATATGATTGACTGACTGCCTGAATAATCTTGAATGGGATAAATTATTAATACTGACATCTGTTTACTTGTTTTGATGTCTATCTCCCTGCCTCTAGACTGTAAGAGCATTGTGGGCAGGGATTCTCTCTATTGCTGTACTGTACTTTCCAAGCACTTAGTACAGTGCTCTGCACACAGTAAGCACTCAATAAATACGATTAAATGAATGAATGCCATTGATGATTGATTGGAAAAGCTAGATCATTCATGAGACACAAACACTTGTCTCCCTGCCATGCATGATATTGCCGTTATTTTTCTAAAACTTGACCTGCTCCAGACTTAATCTTTGCTTTAACTCAATCAAAATTCCGAACCATTTGAGACTGAAGCAAAAGTTCCATCAACACGGACGAAGGCCTTTCCGTTTCGGTAGAAATTAGATTGGGCATTTCATGAATGACAAATCATCACTCTATTGGGTCCTCACAATTATAAATACACATTAACTTCAAGATTACCTGAGTGATTCAAGCATCTTACGATGTACTGAAAATTAGATTCAAGTCATTATCATCAATGTGTCGTTTTAAGCTGGAAGAAAAATGGGCATGATGTCACTTCGATCAATTCTGCAGCTAGAAGAGACCGTACGTGTTTTCATTTTATCCTTAGGAGATACGACCCGCATCCATCTGGCAATAATCCCAAAAGATGCAACTGGCATTTGACGTGCCAAGGAAAAGCTCATTATTGCTCCTGCAATGAAGGCTGGATTGCCCAGTGCTCTGTAACATTTCCATTTATGAAACAAATCTGTGGACTCCGCCAGTACTGTAATTGACGGCCCAAACAAACAGCGGTTTTAGCGAAAGAGGCATTGAGAAAAATGGGATGTCGAAAATACTGTACGTCAAAGACAAGCTATTGCCCATGAAAAAATTCAGCCGGGAGGCTCTCTGAGGAAATGCCTTATTATAATAATTGTTATAATAATAATAATTGTATTTTAAGTGCATACTATGTGTCAGGCACTATACTGAGCGCTGGGGTGGATACAAGTAAATCAGGTTGGACACAGTCCCCATCCCTTATGGGGCTCACAGTCTCCATCTCCATTTTACAGATAAGGAAACTGAGGCCCAGAAAAGTGAAATGACTTGCCCAAGGTCACACAGAAGATGAGCGTCGGAGCTGGGATTAAAACTCAGATCTTTTGACATGCCCAGAGTGTTTCTGTAGAAAGACAGTCCGGGCAGCAGAGTGAAGTATAGACTGAAGTGGGGAGGGACAGGAGGATGGGAGATCAAAAAGGAGGCTGATGCAAATTTCTTTGCATACTCTATTATATACTAATCAATTTACTTGTTCTGCTTGTCTTTCCTATGAAATGGTAAGCTCCTTGAGGGCAGGGGCCTCATCTTGCTGTTCTTTTGTATATTCACATAATTCTTAACATAATGCTTTATACACATTATCAATCAATCAATCAATCAATCGTATTTATGGAGCGCTTACTGTGTGCAGAGCACTGTACTAAGTGCTTGGGAAGTACAAGTTGGCAACATATAGAGACAGTCCCTACCCAACAGTGAGCTCCTAGTCTAAAAGGGGGAGACAGAGAAAAAAACCAAACATACTAACAAAATAAAATAAATAGAATAGATATGTACAGGTAAAATAAATAAATAAATAAATAGAGTAATAAATAAACATTATATCCTGGCTGTTTCCAGATACTTTGGGTGTTTCCAGTTTTCATCAGTGTTTCTAGATATCATGAGTGCTTCCAGATAATGCAGGTGTTTCCAGATACTGTGGATTTTTTTATGGTATTTGTTAAGTGCTTACTATGTGTCAGGCACTGTACTAAGTGTTCATTCATTCATTCATTTAATCAGTTGTATTTACTGAGCGCTTACTGGGTGCAGACCACTGTACTAAGCACTTGGAAAGTACAAAATGTTGGGGAAGACACAAGCTAATAAGGTTGGACACAGTCCCTATCACGTGGGGCTCACAGTTCTGATCCCCATCTTTCAGATGAGAGAACTGAGGCATAGAGAAGTTAAATGAGTTGCCCAAAGTCACAGAGCAAATAAATTGGAGAGCCAGGATTAGAACTCAGGTACTTCCAACTCCCAGGCCCATCCTCTAGCCTCTAGACCACGCGGCTTCTGGTTTCCAGATACCGTGGGTATTTCCAAGCACCATGGGTGTCTAGATATCATGGATGCTTCCAGATACTGTGGGTGTTTCCAGATACTGGAAGTTTTCCCAGTTACTATCGCCGTTTCTGGTTATTATAGATGTTTCCATATTTCCAGTAGTCTAGAAGATTGGGCAGCTTTACGGCTCTGTAGATGCTTAGTTCCGATATTCAGACATTCTCTAGATTGTAAACTCATTGTGGGCAGGGAACACGTCTACCCATTCTATTATATCGTACTCTCCAAAGTGCTTAGTATAGTGCCCTGCACACAATGAGCACTCATTAAATGCCACAGAAGCAGCGTGGCTCAGTGGAAACAGCACGGGATTTGGAGTCACAGGTCATGGGTTCAAATCCCAGCTCCACCAACTGTCAGCTGTGTGACTTTGGGCAAGTCACTTCACTTCTCCGTGCCTCAGTTACCTCATCTGTAAAATGGGGATTAAAACTGTGAGCCCCCCGTGGGACAACCTGATCACCTTGTAACCTCCCCAGCGCTTAGAACAGTGTTTTGCACATAGTAAGCGCTTAACAAATACCATTATTATTATTGATTGATTGATTGTGCCCTGAACCCACGTGCCTTCTGAAGCACTGCCAATACTGCTTATAGAAAAACAGGAATTTTGAGGGGATATTTAGGGAATTCAATTTTTTATTCTACCTGAAGAAGAATAGGTTAGGTATGGGATTTTCAATCTTAGGGGATCAATAATGCAGTGCTAAGAAGTCCAGAATGCCCACTGCTGTTGAAGTTAAAGGGTACATATCTGAGGGAATGGACAAGAATACTCCAAGAGACATAATCCAGTCTGGGAAGAGAATGCTTTTTTTTTTTTTAATAGTATTTGTTAAGTGCTTATTATGTGCCAGGGATTGTACTAAGCCCTGGTTAGATACAAACAGGATACAGTCCATGTCCCACATGGGGATCACAGTTTCTCTCCCCATTTAACAGATGAGGGAACTGAGGTAACAGAGAAGCAAAGTGACTTGCCTAAGGTCACCCAGCCGATAAATGAAATGAAAAGAATTAGCTAAAGAAAGGACGTGAGTAATGTAGGTGGAATCCCTCAGAGTCTATCTCCTAGTAGCCTTGTGCTGATGCCAGGCTAATCCAAGGAAGTAGGATCTTTGTGATTCCTGCTTGTAGGAAAACAGGAATTTTGAGGGGTTATTTAGGGAATTCAATTTTTTATTCAAACTGAAGAAGAAAAGGTTAGGTGTAGGATTTTCAGTTTTAGGGGATCAATAATGCAGGGCTAAGAAGACCTGAATGCCCACTGCTGTTGAAGTTAAAGGGTACATATCTGAGGGAATGACACGCAAAACTCTCCTTCTTCTCCTCCACAAGCCCTAATCCTCGGTTTCCAATGAAATAATCATCTCCAAAGCAACCGGTTGTGTTGGCAAAACAGAGCATTATGATATTTACATTTGGAATAGGAGTCTCTCAGATTCTTTAGATCTCCTAAATATGGTGTAAAAACTAAACATTATCTAGGGAATTTTAACCGTTATTAGATCTTGACGGTGTTTATTCATGAATAATAATAAAATGATGGTATTTGTTAAGTGCTTACTATGTGCAAAGCACTGTTCTAAGGGCTGGGGGGATACAAGGTGATTAGGTTGTCCCACTTGGGGCTCCCAGTCTCAATCCCCATTTTACAGATCAGGTAACTGAGGCACAGAGAAGTTAAGTGACTTGCCCAAAGTCACATAGCACACAAGTGCGGGAGTCAGGATTAGAACCCATGACCTCTGACTCTAAAGCCCATGTGCTTTCCACTGAGCCACGCTGCTTCTCTAGCCACACTGCTTCTCTCCAAAGAACAACTGAAAACCCTTGCAAAATATAAATATATGTTTAAAGAATAGGGAGAATTTGTCCAAAAACCTAAATACGGGAGAATCAATCAATTGATCAATTGATTGTATTAACTGAGTGCTTACCATGTACTGTGCATTTACACTTATTATTGATAATATTTATATTGCAGCTAGTAAATGAGTGAGGAACGAGTCTTCAGGTGGTGATGACTGGAATAAATGAGTGCAATATTTGATTTCTTTTATTTGAAAATGGAATTATACCCTTGGATTGAGTAGTCGAATCAAATTAGGCAGTAAGGAACTTGACATAGTTGTCCTCTACTAAAAAGATAGCACTAACAAGGTGATTCACCCATAACAGCATGTACAGCACTGTTTTTTTTCCTTTGGCCTCCTTGTTCTTGATCTTTACAGAGCTTTCATTTGAAGAAATCTACTCCTTTCTTGATCAGTTGAAAAACTAAAGAAAGGCTGGAGGGGTAAATCCTCAAACTGTCCTGTAGGATAGAGAGGAATTCTAGATAAATAGTTATCAAACTTGCATTTTGCCTATAATTCCATCAAAAAGGTATCTGACCTCCCTGGCATACTTGGAGCCTTGGGCCTTGGAGCCTTGGAGTCAGAAGGCCATGGGTTCTAATCTCGGCTCTGCCTCTCGGCTGCTGTTTGACCTTGGGCACATCACTTTACTTCTCTGTGCCTCAGTTACCTCATCTGTAAAATGGGATTGAGACTGTGTCCAACCCAATTTGCTTGTATCTATCCCGGCACTTTGTATAGTGACTGGTACATAGTAAGCGCTGAACAGATTCCATAACAATTATTATTATATTTGCCTTTAATTGGAGCTCTACTACATGAATTGCATCTGAGAGAGTTACCTTAAACTCGCTGTGGGAAGGGGACCCATCCCACTTCTGACAGCTTTGCTTTTCCAGTGCTTAGAACAGTGCTTTGCACATAATAAGCACTTAATAAATGCTATTATTATTATTATTATTATTATTATTACCAACACTGTACTTCCAAAATGCTTAGTACAGTGCTCTGCACACAGTAAAAGCTCAATAAATACGATTGAATGAATGAATGAATGTTCCATTGTACTCTCCCAAGTACTTAGTACAGTGCTCTGCATACCGTAAGTGAATGACGAATACCACTGACAGATTGATAATAATAATAATAATAATAATGGTATTTGTTAAGCACTTACTATGTGCCCAGCACTGTTCTAAGAAAAAGGTGGGAACACAGTTACCCTCTATATTCAGAGTTATCATGTGAATTGGGAAATTTTTCTGACAGAAATTCAAGTTTTTGAAAAGAACAACTGAAAAGAATAGGATTCACCATTTCTGTGCCTGTCTGATTGATGACATAATGTGATTTGTGTCCCTGTAATTGATAGACCACTGACCTAAGAAACAACGTCGGATTGACTTTCTCTTGGATAAGGTTAATGGCTTGTTTGTTCGTCTGTATTTCCTATTTGCGTGTGATGTTTGTTTCTCTATTTTCATTTAATGATTTTGGGGGGTAAAAACCATTTAGTAAATAAGATTACAGTTATTGATGTTAGGAATGGAGCTGCTGTAGGAATCAGGATGCCAGGTTGTATACCTAAGTTTCTGATCACAGAGTCCTCATTAATATTTCTGTTTTAGATTTGAACCATTTATCTCTCCCTTAATCACCTAGGGATAATCCAAAATTAATTACTATGTTGTGCAAGTAGTGAGCAAACTAAATCATTTTTAAAAGAGGGCCGGAATGGCAGTTGATACTTCACAATAAAGTCATCCGAATTTTGTTTTTCATCTTTCAAATGTCCCCTCGTTGACAGATCGGGAGATATTTATAGGATTCATTATAAAACAGTTTAGTAAGAGTTAGAGATTTAGAGTTAAAGTCGGATCCTCAGAGAAGAAGTGCTGTCACCTGACAAGTCATGTAGAATAAATAAGAGGAAAAGACTAATTAAAATGCCCCAATTATTCATATTTAACCATCTAACTCGAATTTTGGTGATTGCAAACAGATGATATATAGCTGGTTATCTGACAATAGCTGAATCTCAATTAGCGTCTAGGGCCTCCCTCAGCCCCTCAGCACTTACGCACATATGAGTAAAGTATTTATTTATATTAATGTCTGTCTCTCCTCATAACCTTAAGCTCCTTGTAAACAGGGATCACGTCTACCAGCTCTGTTGTAGTCTTCCTACCACTTAATTCAGTGCTCTGTACACAGTAAAAGCTCAGTCTTGTCTTATGCTGTCGAGTGGTTTGCGACCCACAGCGATTCCATGGACGCATCTCTCCCAGAACGTCCCACCTCCAACTGAAATCGTTCTGGTAATGGATCCATAGAGTTTTCTTGGTAAAAATCCAGAAATGGTTGACTCCTTCCTTCCACATGGTAAACTTGAGTTTCCGCCCTCGACTCTCTCCCATGCCTCTGCTGTCCAGCACTGGTGAGTTTTGACTTGTAGCAGATTGCCTTCCACTCTCTAGCCACTGCCCAACTGTGGGCAGTAGCAACTGTGTAAAAACCAGTAAGCAGAACTGTCTCTGAACTGCAGAATGGAGGAAAAAGCTCAGTAAATACCACTAATTGATTGATTATCCATAATTTCTTTTAATGTCTGTCTTTCCCTGTAGACCCTAAACAGCTTGTGGGCAGGGAATGTGTCTACCATCTCTGTATTGTACTCTCCAAGTGGTTAGTACAGTGTTCTGCACAAAATTAGCTCCCAATACATATCATTAGTACAGTGTTCTGCAAAAAATTAGCTCCCAATACATATCATGGATGATTGATTGAGATGCTCTAACTGAACATACTCCACTTGGCCTCATTTTCTGAGTTTCTCCTCAGCTAGAAGCATTCATTTCCTGCCACTGGGCAGTTTCAAAAATACACTACGCTTGAGAAACAGCATAGCTTAGTGGACAGAGCACAGACTTGGGGGTCGAAGGACCTGGGTTTTAATCCTGGCTCCACCACCTGTCTGCTGTGTGACCTTGGGCAAGTCACTTCACTTCTCCGGCCCTCAGTTCCCTCATCTGTAAAAGGGGGATTAAGTCTACGAGTCCTATGGACAGGGACTGTGTCCAACCGATGAATTTGTATCTTCTCCGGTGCTTGGCACATAGTAAGCAATAATAATAATGATGGCATTTGTTAAGTGCTTACTATGTGCCAGGCACTGTAGTAAACACTGAGGTGGATACAAGCAAGTTAGATTGGACACAGACTCTATCCCACATGGGGCTCACAGTCTTCATTCCCATTTTCCAGATGAGGTAACTGAGGCACAGACAGCAGATGAGGAGCATGAGAAGATGAGGAGGCCTTCCCAGATTGAGCCCCCTCCTTCCACTCCGCCTCCTCCCCTTCTTCATCTCCCTGCCTTACCTCCTTCCCTTCCCCACAGCACCTGAATATATATATATATATATATATATACGTTTGTACGTATTTATTACTCTATTTTACTTGTACATATCTATTCTTTTTATTTTATTTTGTCAATATGTGTTGTTTTGTTCTCTGTCTCCCCCTTTCTAGACTGTGAGCCCACTGTTGGGTAGGGACCATCTTTATATGTTGCCAACTTGTACTTCCCAAGCGCTTAGTACAGTGCTCTGCACACAGTAAGTGCTCAATAAATGCGATTGATTGATTGATTGAGCAGCATGATGTAGTGGATAGAGCACAGACTTGGGAGTCAGAATGTCATGGGTTCTAATCCTGGCTCTGCCACTTGTCTGCTGTGTGGCCTTGGGTAAGCCACCTCACTTCTCTTTGCTTCAGTTACCTCAGCTGGAAAATGAGGATGAAGACTGTGAATCTCTGCAAGATGCAAATTCCATTATTATTATCATTATTATTACTTTCTATGTGCCAAGCAGTGGAGTAGATACAAGTTAATCAGCTGGACACAGTCCCTGTCCCACATGGGACTCACTATTATAATGTGCTTAACAAGTCCCATTATTAGGAAAATAGCTAAGCCCCAGTGCATTCATGATGCTTGTGATGGTAGTATCTTCTCGATTGATGACCAGGAAATCCTTGTTCCAGATTTCCTCCATTAGAGAGTAAGCTCTTAAGGACAGGGAATGAGTCTACCTATTCTATTGAATGTTCCCAAATGCTTAGTACAGTACTCTGCACAAAGTAAGCAGTGCAGCCTAATGGATAGTGCACAGGCTTGGGAGTCAGAAGGACTTGGGTTCTAATCCCAGCTCTACCACCTGTCTGCTGTGAGACCTTGGGACTCAGTTCCATCATCTGTAAAATGGGGATTAAGAGTATGAGCCCCTTGTGGGACAGGGACTGTATGCAATCTGATTAAGTTGCACTTACCCTAGCCCTTAGAACAGTGCTTGGAACATAGTAAGTGCTTAACAAGTACGATAATTATTACTAGGAGTAGTAGTAGTAGTAAATACCAAAGAATTCTCAGTCCTCTACCAGTATTGGCTATGAGAGGGAGAGTTAAGCAGAGGCCTACCCATTCCCATTCCTAGTTTGGCCAGTGGCAAGTGAGTGGCAGGCAATCTGCTAAAATCAAAACTCATTCGTGCTGGGTAGCAGCGGCATGGGAGAGAGCTGAGGGTGGAGACTCAAGTTGATTGTGCGGAAGGAGGCAATGGTAAACAACCTTTTGTACTACTCTGTAGATGTACTACCAGAACATTTGCAGATGGAGGTGGGGCACTGTGGGAGAGATGTGTCTGTGGAGTAGCTATGGGTTGGACACAACTCGACGGCATAAGACAAAAGAAGACTAATATTATTAGTAGTAGTAAGCCTCAATGAACATCATTAATCATTAATCAATTGATCACATGGGAATCCCAACCGCCATTTCGCTTTATTTTGTCTTGAATTGGGGTGAAAGACTCAGCCCTAAAAAGTTAAATATAATGGGGACTTGAAACTGTGGATGACTTTTTCAAGCCTCACTCATCCCAAGTAGGTATCCTGCTTTTTTTCCAGTAAGCAGTACAGGTTGACAAAAATAAGAATCTAGAGAGATACTGCCTGATGCTCAGGGCCCTAGCATTTCCAGCCTTGGTGTCAACTCTACAGAAAGGGCAATATTCAATTGTGTTTTAAATTGCAATCCAGCTTGGTTTGAGTTGAGAGCGTGCATAGTGGTCAGAGCATGAGTCTCCTGAGAACGCTTAGTACAATGCTCTTCACACAGTAAGTGCTCAATAAATACGATTGATTGATTGATTGATTGAGAGCAGAAGGACTTGAGTTCTAATCCCGGCTCCACCACCTGTCTGCTGTGTGACCCTGGGAAATTCACTTCACTTCTCTGGGCCTCAGTTACCTCATCTGGAAACTAGGGATTAAGACTGTGAGCCCATTGTGAGACAGGGACAGTTTCCAACCTGATTTGCTTGTATTCCCCAGTGCTTAGTAAGATGCCCGTAATATTGTAAGCCCTTAACAAATACCACAATTATTATTATCATTATTATTAAATAAAATTGGCAAATTGTCAGGCAAGGCAAATGAGAGGGAAGTGAAACTGCATGCCAACAGTCTTGGGGGGAAATTGTCCATCTGACTCAGGTGTTTAGGGTGATCCAGGCAAAAGTGTTTGTTGGCCAAAGGAAGAAAGTACTACCTAACTCTCAGAAACTCATCCACAAGCCCATGCCCAGACAGCTGAATTTTTAGAAGACATAACAATGAATGCCGCAATAAACTGAAAAAAAGCATAAAATGCCTAGTAACAGATATGTTTCAATCAATGAATTAGTCGTATTGATTGAGCTCTTATGTTTTCAGAGCACTGTATTAACCACTTGGGAGAGTACAATACAATGGAGATGGTAGGCACATTTCTTGCACACCACAAGTTTACAGTTTAGAGAGGGAGACGGATTTTAAAAAAATCAATGGTATTTATTGAGAGCTTACTATGTGAAGAGCACTGTACTGAACTCTTGGGAGAGTGCAAGACCACAGAGTTGGTAGACATGTTCCATGCCCCCAAGGAGTTTATAATCTAGAGAGGGAGACAGATGTTAAAATAATCAATCAATGGTATTTTCTTAGAGCTTACTGTGTGCAGAGCACTGTACTAAGTGCTTGGGAGAGTACAGTGCAACAGAGTTGGTAGACATGTTCCCTGCCCACAAGGAGCTAACTGTGAAGTAAGCTCCAAGATAATAATGCATGGCTCATCTGATATTCCTCAAGATAAGCTGTGCACAAACACAGTGTAGAATGATGTTGGGGTGGTCACCCACACGTCATTTGTCATTCCATAGATCATCTTATATTCCTCAAGAATAAATTGGGGCATGATGGGGGGCGGTGATCATCCCCGCTTTGCCACTTCATTCATTCATTCACATTCATTCAATCGTATTTATTGAGCACTTACTGTGCGCAGAGCACTGTACTAAGCACTTGGGAAGTACAAGTTGGCAACATATAGAGACGGTCCCTACCCAACAACGGGCTCACCACTTGTCTGCTGTGTGACCTTGGGCAAATCACTTCACTTCTCTGTGCCTCATTTCCCTTAGCTGTAAAATCGGGATTGAAACTGGGAGCCCCATATGAGACAGGGACTGTGTCCAACTCAATTTACTTGCATCCACCCCAGAGTTAAGTACAGTGTCTGGCACATAATAAGTTCTTAACAAATACCATGATGATGATGATGATGATGATGATGATGATGATTATCCACAGGTCTTTTGACATTCCACAGGACATCTGATATTCCTTAGGAATAAACTGGGTACCCATACAGGGTGGAATAATGGAGGGGTGGTAACCCACAGGTCATCTGATATTCCACAGGTCATCTGATATTCCTCAAGAATAAAGTGGGTCCCTACCCAGTGTGGAATAATGGAGCAGTGGTCCACACAGATCATTTAATAACAATGATAATAATTAATAATAATTATTATGGTGTTTATTAAGTACTTATTGTGTGCCAGGCACTATTCTAACCACTGGAGTAGATACAAGGTAATCAAATTGTCCCATGTGGGGGTCACAGTCTTCATCTCCATTTTACAGATGAGGTAACTGAGGTACAGAGAAGTGAAGTGGCTTGCCCGAGATCCTACAGCAGACAAGTGGCGGAGTCAGGATTAGAACCCATGTCCTCTGATTCCCAAGCCTAGGCTCTTGCCACTAAGCCATGCTGCTTCTTTGACATTCCACAGTATAGCTGATATTTCTCAATGTAATCCATTTATTTATAATAATGTCTGTCTCCCCCTCTAGACTTAAGCCCAGCGTGGCTCAGTGGAAAGAGCACGGGCTTTGGAGTCAGAGGTCTTGGGTTCAAATCCTGGCTCTGCCACATGTCTGCTGTGTGACCTTGGGCAAGTCGCTTAACTTCTCTGAGCCTCAGTTACCTCATCTGTAAAATGGGGATTAAGACTGTGAGCCCCTCGTGGGACAACTTGATCACCTTGTAACCCCCCAGCGCTTAGAACAGTGCTTTGCACATAGTAAGCGCTTAACAAATGCCACCATTATTACTGTTATTATTATGGGCTGGGAATGTGTCTGTCATATTGTTCTATTTTACTCTCCCAAGAACTCAGTACAGTGCCTGGCACAGAGTAAGCACTTAAGAAAATACCATTAAAAAGTGGGCTAATTTTGTTGTATTGTCCTCTTCCAAGCACTTAGTACAGTGCCCTGCACATAGTAAGAGCTCAATAATTGCCATTGATTGAATGATTGCTCTGCACACGATAAGCACTCAATAAATACGATCGACTGACTCAAGGATTAGCTGTCTGCCCACACAGTTTGGAATGATGGAGGGGTGGTCACTCACAGACCATTTGATATTCCACAAGTTCATCTGATGTTCCTCAAGGATAATCTGGGTGCCCACACAGTGTGGAATGACGGGGGCGATCACCCACAGGTCATTTCAGTCACACCCTCACGTATCGTTTGGGTCTCACCCCTCCATGGCGTCATCTCGGAGTAAGAAGGATGGCTAAATATAGACTTGGCTGCTCCAGAAATAAAGTCTAATGTTGTTGAAACTGCAAAATGCTTCCTTAACAACCAGTTTGCAGCAGTTAGAGCAGCTGGAGAGCCAGAGGAATCCAATTAAATCTCCTAAAAACTTGCGATGGGACTTAGTTCTGGACTTTTTTAAGGCAATATGTTGAGGACGGACTTGAACTGAATTTGTAAACAAAACTGTGAAAAAATAGATGGAACGGGTGAAGACAAAGTCACCGACATTTAGCTCAAGAAATATGGTAACTTGGAAGAAACCTGCTTTCCCAGCCGTGAATGGAGGGCTGGGAAATTGCCATTTTAAGCTTAATGCTACTGCAATAATAATAATAATAATAATGTTGGCATTTGTTAAGCGCTTACTGCAATATAAGGTTGGTATTTGTTAAGCACAACCTTTCTGTCAACCACTGGGATAAATATAACATAATCAGGTAGAATACAGTGGCTGTCCCACATAAGGCTCACAGTCTAATTAAGAAGGAGAATAAGTATTGAATCCCTATTTTCTGGGAAACAGCCTGGCATAGTGGATAGAGCATGGGCCTGGGATTCAGCAGGTCATGGGTTCTAATCTTGGTTCTGCCACCTGTCTGCTGTGTGACCTTGGGCAAGTCACTTCATTTCTCTGTGCCTCAGCTACCTCATCTGTAAAATGGGGAATGAGACTGTGAGCTATACATCGGGCAGGGACTGTGTCCAACCTGATTTGCTTGTATCTACCCCAGTGCTCAGTAAAGTGCCTGGCACATAGTGAGCACTTAACAAGAACCATAATTATTGTTATTTCATAGATGAGGAAGTTGAGGCACAGAAAAGTCAAGTAACATGCCCGAGGTCACAGGCAAGTTGCAGAGCTAGGTTGGCAGGGAATGTCACTGTTCATTGTTGTATGGTACTTTCCCAAGTGCTTAGTACAGTGCTCTGCACACAGTAAGGTCTTGATAAATACGAATGAATGCACTCGAGTTCATTGACTCCCAGACTTGGACTGTTTCCCCAGAGCCGCATTGCTTCCCCAGTATAAGACCACGAAAGAGGAAATGCACCAGGACAGGTTAAATCTGATCATTTAAAAGGAACTCATCACACGCACATCTCCACTTCATTTTCTTGTCATTATTCCCAATTCTCAATAGCAGTCACACGCTAATGCCTGAAGAGGAATTATCTGTGATTCTGCAGTTATATCACTGCAATACCAACTACACCAAAAGGGAACCATTCAAGGAAAAATGTGTTTATGAATGAAGCCTTAAAGCAGCAACGCCAATAGATTGGTCTCTCAGGGAATGAGACCCAGAGATGACACAGGTCCATATGGCAGGGAAAGAGATAATTGTTCAGAAAAATGGTCCGGTCGGCAGAGTGACGTAAGAACCAGAGAGGGGAGAGACAGGAGGCTGGTAGGTCAGAAAGGAGACTGATGAGGTAGTCAAGGCAGGATATAATAAATGTGCATATCAGTGTGGTAGCGGTTAGGATAGAGAGGAGTCGGGGGATTTTAATCAATTTCTCAACTGTAAAATGGAGGCGAAATGCCCCTTCTCGTCCCCCTTACGTTGTCATCCCTGTGTGACTCGGAGTCTGGGTCTGACCAGATTGCCCCCAACATTTAGCACAGTGTTTAGCCCGTAGCGCTTAGCAAATGCCGCAGTTCTTTTGTATCATTGCTTGAATATTGTGTGAGCTCATTGTGGGCAGGGAATGTGTCGACCAACTCTTTTATATTGTACTCACCCAAGCACTTAGTACAGTGCTCTGGACACAGTGAGTGCTCAATAAATCCCATTGATGGATTGATTGGCTTCAGGCTGGCCTCATGTGAATGGGGACTGAAAGGTAGGTTCATGTTTTGGCTCTTGTTTCCTTTTCACAGTCTCCTCTCCATGAGGGCAGACTTTCCCTCAAAGCTCTTAATGGCCTGTTGAGAAAAAGGTCTGGACTAAATGGACCTCCGCTATTTCAAAATGACGCACCATGGAAAATGGACAGAGTGTGGAAAATTGTCACAATTGCAACTCCCCTACCCCTATAATAATAATCAATCAATCAATCAATCATATTTAGTGAGTGCTTACCGTACGCAGAGCACTGTACTATATGCTTGGGCAAGTCCAATATACCTGAGTTGGTAAACACATTTCCTGCCCACAATGAGCTTACCGTAATGATTATGATAATGATAATAATAATAATAATGATATTTGTTAAGTATTAACAAGTAATTCACCTAAAAAGAGAAATTTCTTAGGAACTGAAGAGATAAAAGAACTCACCTTTTCTTTCAGCTTATGGGATCAGTGAAAAATTGAGCTGGGTTCAATATCAAAGTGTTTAAGCATTTACAACAACCTGCATGAAATCATCTATTTATATTTTGCTAAAACTCTGCATTTATAATTGAAGTAGTTTTAAAATTCACAATTCTATAGGCTTATTTGGTTACTAATGATATGTATTGCTGAGGAAGAAAAGTATCTTCACATGACAGTTTTGGTTATCTTCGGTAATTAAAATAAGCAACTATGAATTCAGTTTTCTGATGTGAGCTGTAAAATGAATGTGAAAAATATCAAAATGACATTCTGATATCAAAATATTTTAATTTAAAATAGTAGTAGTAATGATGGTATTTGTTAAGCACTTACTATGTGCCAAGCACTGTTCTAAGTGCTGGAGTATTTATTCATCCATTCATTCAGTCGCATTTATTGAGTGCCTACTGTGTGCAGATCACTGTACTAGGTGCTTGGGAGAGTACAATACAACAATAAATGGCCACAATCCTTGCCCAAAACAAGCTTAAAGTCTGAGCATCATCCAGTCAATCATATTTATGGAGTGCTTACGGTCTGCAAAGCACTGTACTAAGCTCTTGGGAGAGTACAATATAACAGTAAACAGACACATTCCCTGACCACAATAAACTTACAGTCTAGAGGGATCAACTTGGTGTTGTACACATTTGGGAAATAGAAAATAAAAGGGATGATCCCTGCTGACAAATAGCTGATATTCTAATGGGGAAGACAGGCATTCAAATATTTCCCAACTAGAGTGGCCCAAATCAATCAACTAAGCAATCAATCGATTATATTTCTTGAGCTCTTACTGTGTACAGACACTGTACAAAGCGCTAGGGAGAGTATAATGTAACAGAGTTGGTAGGCACATTCCCTGCCCTTAATGAGCTCACAGTCTAGAGGGTGACAGACATTAATATAAATAAAATAAGTCTCTGAACATATGTATATGAGAGCTGAAAATGGATATGACTAAGTTCAAAAGCTCATTGTGGTGAGGGAACATGTCCACTTAATTATATTGTATTGTACTCTCCCATAGTAAGCTCTCAATCAGTACCATTGATTGATTGATTGATTGCCTGAGTTGGCTGATTAGTGTTATGGCTAAGGGTGTCAAATTGATCTACGACGGAAAATTACATGTCCCTGGGCATAGTGAATGAGCCCTATGCTTAATAATTACAGTACTTGTTAAGCGCTTACTATGTGCCAAGCAATGTTCTAAGCACTGAGCTAGATACAAGATAATTAGATTGAACAAAACCTGTCATTTATTCATTCATTCATTCAATCATATTTATTGAGTTCTTACTGTGTGCAGAGCACTGCACTAACTGCTTGGGAAGTACAAGTCGGCAACAAATGAAGACGGTCCCTACCCAACAAGAGGTTCACAGTCTAGAACGGGCTCAATGTGACTTTGAGCTCACAGTCTGTCCCACACAGACTTAATCCCCATTTTACAAGTGGGGGAAATCAGGCAAAGAGAAGTGAAGTGCCTTGCCTAAGGTCACACAGCAGGCGAGTGGAGGATCCAGGATTAGAACCCAGGTCCTTCTGACTCCCAAGCCCGGGCTCTATCCACTAAGTCATGCTGCTTCTGATTCAACTTCAAGTATGCATCTTAGAAAATAAGTTTTTTCTCAGTCTTAACATTTTATAATATTCAACCCTTAAGTTTTTCCAACTAGTTACTTTTTTAATCAATGCATGATAAGAATAGGGACATCAGTAGCTGTGCTCATTCACCACTAAGCCTTTATACGTTCATAATTAAATATTCTTCTTTTCAGAAAAGTGACCACTTCAACCGAACACATTGTCTTATATCTTTTCAAACCTAAGTGGAAAATGTTCTCTGGGCAGAGACTTAATGTAAAGGAAAAGAGGACACTTTTGTGTTTCTGAAGACAAATGGCCTCTACGTCAGTTTTAATTTGGAGAGTTTCTTCTGGAGATTAAAAAGAGAAGTCTAGACAGGATTCATTGAGTCAAAGGTCTAGGCCATGAAAATGAATCGTGCTACCCATGAGTGAGTGTTGTAAAATGGGTGGCTGCAAATGAAACCAAAAGGATTCTAATAGAATTGTAAAGAGTTCTCTTAAAATGATTCTTCTAAATATAATTAAAGAGGTGTTGTTCCCCTCCTACTTGCCACTCTTGAACAAAAAATATGTAATTTTTTGGAGATTCACCTTTTCCTTTAAGAAAGAGATGACCTCATGGGAAATTACTACAGTCTTTCTTTGAATGGACAATTAAGCCATTATCGAGGCCACTAGACAACTGTATTTCCCTCTAAGATGTTAATTAAGAAGATGGATAATGCAGGCCTGAAAACACTGTAAACAGATGTAGCTTGAGAACTGGACAGCTTTCTAAATTCAGCCTTCTTATGGTGATCGTAAGAGGAAGCAGAATGAATCTAGTGGAAGTCATTAAATAGGCTGTACAGTGGGGGTTCACCATTGCATAAATGCAGTTCCGTGAGCCCACTGTTGGGTAGGGACCGTCTCCATATGTTGCCAACTTGTACTTCCTAAGTGCTTACTACAGTGCTCTGCACACAGTAAGTGCTCAATAAATACGATTGAATGAATGACTGAATGATGGGGTTCTCACACCTTCGTTCTGTACTCAATGCAAAATCTTTTCATCCTTGGGAATTAAAGGTGTGGCCTAATGGAAAGAGCATGAGCCAAGGAATCAGAGGACCTGGGTTCTTATTCCAGTTCTGCCACTTGCCTGTTGTGTGACCTCAGGCCAATCACTTAACTTCTCTGAGCCTCAGTTTCCTCTTCTCCCTCTGAGATTCTGAGATCCACGTGGGACAGGGACTGTTTCCGACCCAACTGTCTTATATATACCCTAGCCCTTTGGCACATAATAATAATAATAATAATAACAATAGCAATAATTACAGTACTTATTAAGCACTTACTATGTGCCAAGCACTGTTCTAAGCACTGGGGTAGATACAAGGTAATCAGGTTGTACACAGTCCTTGTCCTACATGGGGCTCACAGTCTCAATTTACAGATGAGGTAACTGAGGTACAGAGAAGTAAAGTGATTTGCCCAAGGTCACACAACAGACATGTGGCAGGGCTGGGATTAGAACCCCCATCTTACCTCCTTCCCTTCCCCACAGCACCTGTATATATGTATATATGTTTGTACATATTTTTTACTCTATTTATTTATTTATTTATTTTATTTGTACATATCTATTCTATTTTATTTTGTTAGTATGTTTGGTTTTGTTCTCTGTCTCCCCCTTTTAGACTGTGAGCCCACTGTCGGGTAGGGACTGTCTCTATTTGTTACCAATTTGTACTTCCCGAGCGCTTAGTACAGTGCTCTGCACATAGTAAGCGCTCAATAAATATGATTGATGATGATGATGACCTTCTGACTCCAAGGCCCCAGTTCTATTCACTCCGCCATGCTGCTTCTGCTTCTAGTAAGCGCTTACCCAATACCACAGTTACTGTTATGAATGGTTTCCTTTTTGCATTCACACCCCTCTGCCCTCTTTTTAAGTTCATTATCAGGCCTTGATAAAAAATCCAAATCGTCGGCACATTTGGTGGTGGGAAAAAGCAGTGCAGAACTCCAGGGGAGAAGAAAAGTCTTGGGAAAATGACTACAAATGGAAAGCACTAAGAAAGACCCCCTGCCTTCAGCCATCCTCTCACACTGTTGTCCCAGCCTGGAGTAACCTCCCTGCACTAATAATAATAATAATAATTGTGGTATTTGTTAAATCCTTACTCGGTGCCAAGCACTGTACTAAGCCTTGGGTTGTATTCAAGCAAATCGAGTCAGAAAAAGCCCCTGTCCCACACGGGGCTCTCATTTTAATCTCCATTTTAATAATAAGGATGGCATTTGTTAAGCGCTTACTATGTGCGAAGCACTGTTCTAAGCGCTGGGGGGGATACAAGGTGATCAGATTGTCCCACGTGGGGCTCACAGTCAATCCCCATTTTACAGATGAGGTAACTGAGGCCCAGAAAAGTGAAGTGAGTTGCCCAAAGTCACACAGCTGACAAATGGCGGAGCCGGGATTAAAACCCTTGACCTCTGACTCCCAAGCCCGGGCTCTTTCCACTGAGCCATGGATACCTGAGAAAGGCGAAGTGACTTGTCCAAAGTCACACAGCAGGGAGGTGGAGGGGGGGTTTTGATGGGAAGAGACTGGGATTATCCAGTGGTCTAGTGGTTCCATTCCCTTCTGCGTCACCCTGACTTGCTCTTTTTTTTCCTCCCTCCTAGCCCCATAACACTTACGTACATACCTGTCATTTATTTATTCCTATTAAGCCTTTCTTCCCCTCTCTAGACTGTAAGCTCATTATGGGTGGGGCGTGTGTCTGTTTATTGCTATATTGTACTTCTCCAAGCACTTCATATAGTACTCTACACACAGTAAATGCTCAATAAAGTCAACTGAATGATTGGTTTGGAAGGCCAAGGCTAGGCCCGCTTCTGTCCTTCCCTCTGGAGCAGGGAAGGCTGGAATTGAGGCTACAGGATGGCCAAGGGGACCAGAATGGCACAATAAGGGCAATAGGGTATTACCTATCTATCTACAGAGAAGCAGCATGGTCTAGTGGTTAGAACGTGGGCCTGGGAATCAGAATAATAATAATAATAACAATGAATCAATCAATTGTATTTATTGAGCGCTTACTGTGTGCAGAGCACTGTACTAAGCGCTTGGGAAGTACAAGTTGGCAACAAATAGAGACAGTCCCTACCCAACAGTGGGCTCACAGTCTAGAAGGGGGAGACAGAGAACAAAACAAAACATATTAACAAAATAAAATAAACAGAATAGATATGTACAAGTAAAATAAATAAATAAAATAAATAAATAAATACATACATACATAACTAGAGTAATGAATACGTACAAACATATATACATATATATAGGTGCTGTGGGGAAGGGAAGGAGGTAAGGTAACAGTGGTATTTGCTAAATGCTTACTATATGCCAGGCACTGTACTAAGCGCTGGGATGAATACAAGCAAATCAGGTTGAACGCAGTCCCTGTCCCACATGGGGCTCACAGACTTCATCCCCAATTTACAGATGAGGTAACTGAGGTACTCGAGAAGTGACTTAGCCAAGATCACCCAGCAGATAAGTGGCAGAGCTGGGATTAGAACCCACCACCTTCCGATTCCCAGGCCCAGGCTTTATCCACTAAGCCACTCTGCTTCTCAGACCTTGTTCTAATCCTGGCTATACCACAGTCTGCTGTGTGACCAAGGCAAGACACTTCACTTCTCTGGGCCTCAATTACCTCATGGGTAAAATGGGGATCAAGATTATGGGCCCTATATGGGACATGGACTGTGTCCAATCTCATTTGCTTTTATCTTCACCTTTGCTTAGTACAGCCCCTGGTTCAGAGTAAGTGATTAACAAATACCATTAAAATTTTTTTTTCAAATTTTCTGGAAGTTCATCTTCACCATTCCCTAATGATTGGTCTCAGTCTGTCCGTGTTCATGTTATTGGCAGTAACCACAAATTATGTCTTTTACTAGATGAGCTAGGATCAGGGAATTTTCTCAAGGTTAGATCCTGTGTTTTGCCAAGGGAGAGGGAAGGAATTAGTTTACAGAGGAAACTCATAATGGTGTTATTTTGGTTTGCGGGGACAGTAATTCTATTATTTTGTTTTAATCAGAACAACCAGAAGTGCCAATCATACCCATGAACCAGCAACTGGGAAAATAGCAGCCTTTGGGGATCATTTCATTTCATATTTCTGTTTCATAGGAGAATTACACCAAAGGGAAAGAAGAAATGGTCTGCGGAGGCAAAGTAAATTTCTAGAGTTCTCAAGGATCTCTGTAAATGAGTTTTCTAAGTTGATGCCAGAAAAGATAACATGTCCCTACAAGGTCATTCATGAACGAAAACCTTTGGTGGGCTCTAACATTCTGCTCAATTTTTGTTCAAATCCTAAATGTATTTCAGTTGGGCCACAATTTAGGATTTTTTCTCTGATCTAAAAAAGTGCCTGAAATACTAAAGGATTAAAATGTTCACTTTGAATCAGGATGATAATAAGTGATCCTTTAGTTAGAGCTTATGAGGATTTATTCTTACAAGATAATTATACAAAGTTTCACCTTTCCCAAAGAAGAGGAGATTAAAATCTGACAGGCTGAGAATCTTACTAATGCTGTCATTTTCTTTTTCTCCTTGTCAAGAGGAAAAGAAAAAAAAAAACTGGTTGGTGAGGGTCACCAACAAAATCTTATTAAAATGTAGCTCGTGTGTCATGGTGAGACATCCCAACTAAGTCAGGTCAAAGTGATATATCCAAATGCCTGATTGTAGGATTCATAACTGGCAGGATAATCATTTTCTAAAGCCTTTTCAATGTATTCTTCCAGGAGGATCTCAGGATTCTAGCCCAGAAAGTTTTCAAATGCAAGAAGTGGGAGAAAATAACGAAAGTTCGAGACGAGGCAGAGAAATATTGTAAACCCTAGAAGCTATTTTCTATTTTAGCTCACCGGTCTCTTAAAGGAAAGAAAAAAAGCTGTCTTGTTTTAAATATCTGTGTAGCCTTGAGCAGAATTCATAAGGAAAAAAATGACAAAATGTGATCTATCAATATTAGCAATTCATCAAGGTTTCAGTTCAGTGTTCTTTTTCGGGATTGTTTTGCCAGACTGCAAATGAATCTCCGTGTTCTCGATGCTGTTGCATATATTTGGGGACCTATTTCAGGGTGATTTGTCAGAGTCTGTTTCCAAAATACAACTGATTGCATGCAATGATAAATAATATCCTGAAAGACCGAATGCTATGATTAACTCTCTTAGTTTAAGTAAGCACAGTAAGTGTTATGTGGAAGCATGCATTTGCATTAATCAGAATTATAGTCGCTTGATTAAATCTCACTATAACATTCATTCTGACTCATTTGTCACTCATTACCTACCTGTTTGCGGTCTTCTTTGACCCTCAGATCTTTTGTGCCAAGCCATATTGGTGCTTAATCTTTACGTGTTATTTGTACAGTATGTGATACTTGTGGAATAAGATTCTTAGGAAGATATTTTCTGAAAAATATTGTGAAGTGAGAGGCTGTTAAGTTAGCATTGCTGGGCTTGTTGATTAGAAAGGTAAACTGTTTGGACAAGTAGCATTACATTAAAGCAACATAAAACTGTGAGCCCCATTGGCAACAGGGACTGTGTCCAACCTAATTAACTTGTTTCTATCCCAGCGTTTAGAGCAATGTTTGACACAGGGCTTAACAAATATCATGAAGCATGACTCTAATTGTGATTAAGAAGGAAATTATGATTGACAGCAGTAGCCTTCCTTGAGGACTTGCTCTTAGCTTGCAGGAATTTCAGAAGAAGAGTAAGAAACTGACCTAGGGTGGTGTTCCCTGCCCACAAGGAGCTTACAGTCTAAAGGGGAAGGCAGACATTAAAATAAATTACAGAAATGGACATAAATGAGACAAGGATAATGCCAACCTGTGCTATTCCTCAGCAAATTTTATCACTATTATTATTGCTATATGTTTTACTATTAACAATAATAATGATAATATATTATTAGCAATAATAATCATTATATGTTATGATATATTGTTTGTATCATTATAATAATAATGATAATAATAATTGTATTATCATAATAGTAATAATGATAATAATAATAATTTCCCTTTCTAGCTTTCTTCTCATCCTTTATCCCTCTTTTGTCTTCCACTTTCTCCCTCTCTATATGTTTTACTATTAACAATAATAATGATAATATATTATTAACAATAATAATAATTATATAATATATTGTTTGTATCATAATAATAATGATAATAATAATTGTATTATCATTATAGTAATAATGATAATAATAATAATTGTGGTATTTATAAAGGTTTTTCCCTTTCTAGCTTCCTTCTCATCCTTTATCCCTCTTTTGTCTTCCACTTTCTCCCTCTCTAGATGCCCCCTCCTATTTCTCTGTTCTTTCTGGCCCTTCTCTTCCCAACATAAATCCTGCCTTCATCCCTACTATCTTTGTAGCAATATTTCAGAACAGTTATCTGAAAGGGTTCAGGGAAGCGGCATGACCAAGTGGATGAACCCAGAAGGACCTGGGTTCTAATTCTGGCTCTTCCACATGTCTGCTGTGTGAGCACGGGCCAGTCACTTCACTCCTCTGTGCCTCAGTTATATCATCTGAAAAATGGGGATTAAGACTGTGAGCCCCATGTGGGACAGGGATTGTGTCCGACCTGATTAGCTTGTATCTACCCCAGTGCTTAGAACAATGTCTGGCACATAATAAGTGCTTAACAAATACTGTTATTATTATCATTATTTGTTACTGTCATTGTGGGAAGTTCATTCATTCATTCAAACATATTCAAACTTACTGTGTGCAGAGCATTGTATTAAGCACTTGGAAAGTACAATACAGAGAGACGATCCCTGCCCACAACGGGCTCTCAGTCTAGACCGGGGGCAGGGGAGCAGGGGCAGGAAAAGAAATCATGGGTTCTAATCCTGGCTTCGCCACTTGTCAGCTGTGTGACTTTGGGCCAGTCACTTAACTTCTCTGGGCCTCAGTTACCTCATCTGTAAAATGGGGATGAAGACTGTGAGCCCCACGTGGGACAACCTGATCACCTTGTACCCCCCAGCGCTTAGAACAGTGCTTTGCTTATAGTAAGCGCTTAACAAATGCCATCATATTAATACAAATAAACAGGCATCGATATAAATGAATAGAATTATAGATATATACATATGTAATAAGTGCTGTGGAGTGGGGAGAGGAGGGAAAAGCAAAGAGAGAGAACTCTTAAGAAGTCTCTAAAATAAGAACTCTAAGTCTCTAAAATAACATTTCTACCAGGTTTGGAAGCAATGAACATGAATTTTGTCCCCAGATCAAGAAGTCAGTTACTTGTAGGACAGGAATTGCATTCAACCTGCTTAGTTTGTGTCTAACCCAGTGCTTAGAGCAGTGCTTGACATATTGTAAGCGCTTAACAAATACCATTCTTATTATTATTATTATTATTAATAATAATAAAGGGCTTGAGAGGGTTAAGGTTCATTCATTCATTCATTCAATGATATTTATTGAGTGCTTACTGTGTGCAGAGCACTGTACTAAGCGCTTGGGAAGTACAAGTTGGCAACATGTAGAGACGGTCCCTACCCAACAGCGGGCTCACAGTCTAGAAGGGGGAGAACAGTCTAGAAGGGGGAGCCACATCAGGTTGCCACAGGTTGCTAGCTCTCTTCCTCCCTTCAAGGCCCTGCTGAAAGCTCACCTCCTCCAGGAGGCCTTCCCAGACTGAGCCCCTTCCTTCCTCTCCCCCTCGCCCCCCTCTCCATCCCCCCCATCTTACCTCCTTCCCTTTCCCACAGCACCTGTATATATGTATATATGTTTGTACATATTTATTACTCTATTTACTTATTTATTTATTTATTTATTTGTACATATCTATTCTATTTATTTTATTTTGTTAGTATGTTTGGTTTTGTTCTCTGTCTCCCCCTTTTAGACTGTGAGCCCACTGTTGTGTAGGGACTGTCTCTATATGTTGCCAATTTGTACTTCCCAAGCGCTTAGTACAGTGCTCTGCACATAGTAAGCACTCAATAAATACGATTGATGATGATGATGATGATCTGTCCCCTCCCACTCACAATACAGCAAGATGGAGACTTCAGAAACCGTCACCCAGGCATACACTTCCAAAGGCTGAAAATTCACCCTGAAGAGAGCATCCAAAACAGTAAAGGAGCAGATTTGGAGGGAAAATTTCAAGATTGATTAAAAGTCAATTAACAGGTCATAATTTCCACCAGGAAAAGTAAAGTTCATCGTTCCTATCGATGGTATTTACTGAGCTTTGATTATTTGCAGAGCCCTGAACTAAGCACTTAGGAACGTACAATAGAGGAGATAGACATGAACCCCGCCCTTAAGGATCTTATAATCGTTAGGTTCTGGGATAAAATACTGGATCATGACAGGCGACAAAGTGGGCAACTAATATAGTCTTTGTAGAATTTATCGTCAACTCCGTGATACAATCAGAAGCAGTGTTGTCCAGTTGAGAGAACACAGGCCTGGAAGTCAGAGGCCCTGAGTTCCAATCCCGGCTCTGCCACTTGTCTGCTCTGTGACCTCGGTCAAGTGACTTCACTTCTCTGGGCCTCAGTTCCCTCATTTGCAAAAGGAGGTTTCAATGTCTGTTCTCCCTCCTACTTAGACTGTGAGCCCCATGTGGGACCTGATTACCTTGAATCTACCTCAGTACCTTTCCTTACAAGTACCTGGTACCTTAACTCCCCCTCCTTCCTCTCCCCCTCGCCCCCCACTCCATCCCCCCGTCTTACCTCCTTCCCTTCCCCACAGCACCGGTGTATATGCATATATCAATCAATCAATCAATCAATCAATCAATCGTATTTATTGAGCGCTTACTATGTGCAGAGCACTGTACTAAGCGCTTGGGAAGTACAAATTGGCATCACATAGAGACAGTCCCTACCTGATAGTGGGCTCACAGTCTAAAAGAGGGAGACAGAGAACAGAACCAAACATACCAACAAAATAAAATAAGTAGGATAGAAATGTACAAGTAAAATAAATAAATAAATAAATAAACAGAGTAATAAATATGTACAACCATATATACATATATACAGGTGCTGTGGGGAAGGGAAGGAGGTAAGACGGGGATGGAGAGGGGGACGAGGGGGAGAGGAAAGAAGGGGCTCAGTCTGGGAAGGCCTCCTGGAGGAGGTGAGCTCTCAGCAGGGCCTTGAAGGGAGGAAGAGAGCTAGCTTGGTGGATGGGCAGAGGGAGGGCATTCCAGGCCTGGGGGAGGACGTGGGCCGGGGGTCGATGGCGGGACAGGCGAGAACAAGGTACGGTGAGGAGATTAGTGGTGGAGGAGCGGAGGGTGCGGGCTGGGCAGTAGAAGGATAAATATGTTTGTACATATTTATTACTCTATTTATTTATTTATTTTACTTGTACATATCTATTCTATTTATTTTATTAATATGTTTGGCTTTGTTCTCTGTCTCCCCCTTCTAGACTGTGAGCCCACTGTTGGGTAGGGACCGTCTCTATATGTTGCCAACTTGTACTTCCCAAGTGCTTAGTACAGTGCTCTGCACACAGTAAGTGCTCAATAAATATGATTGATTGATTGATTAACTCAGTACCCTTTCTTCTCTACCCAATCTTGATGATCAGATTACTGCTCTCAACTCTACCCTCTCTACTCAGCTCGACTCCCTCGCTCCCTTTCCCTTCATCACTCCCGTACCACTAACCCACAGCCCTGGATCACTGCCACTGTCTGCCTCCTTCGTTCTTATGCTCGAGCTGCTGAACATTGCTGGCGAAAGTCTAAACACCAAGCCAACCTCCCCGCATCTTACCACCCCCATCTTACCTCCTTCCCTTCCCCACAGCACCTGTATATATGTATATATGTTTGTACATATTTATTTCTCTATTTATTTATTTGTTTATTTTACTTGTACATATCTATTCTATTTATTTTATTTTCTTGGTATGTTTGGTTTTGCTCTCTTTCTCCCCCTTTTTAGACTGTGAGCTCACTACTGGGTAGGGACTGTCTCTATATGTTGCCAACTTGTACTTCCCAAGCGCTTAGTACAGTGCTCTGCACTCAGTAAGCGCTCAATAAATACGATAAATACGACTGATGATGACCCCTGGCCCACGTCATCCCCCGGGCCTGGAATGCCCTCCCTCCGCACATCCACCAAGCTAGCTCTCTTCCTCCCTTCAAAGTCCTACTGAGAGTTCACCTCCTCCAGTAGGCCTTCCCTGACTGATCCCCCTCCTGCCTTCCCCCCCCCCTTCCCATCCCCCCTGCCCTACCTCCTTCCCCTCCCCACAGCACCTGCATATACGTCTGTACAGATTTATTACTCTATTTATTTTACTTGCACATATTTACTATTCTATTTACTTTATTTGGTTAATGTGTGTTGTTTTCTTGCCTGTCTCCCACTTCTAGACTGTGAGCCTGCTATTGGGTAGGGACCATCTCTATATGTTACCAACTTTTACTTCCCAAGCGCTTAGTATAGGGCTCTGCACACAGCAAGCGCTCAATAACTACGACTGAATGAATGAATGAATACCTAGAAAAGCAGCATTGCACAGTGGATACATTACAGGCCTGGGAGCCAGAAGATCATGGGTTCTACCCCTGCCTCCGCCTCTTGTGTGCTGTGTGACCTTGGGCAAGTCACTTCACTTCTCTGGGCCTCATTTACCTCATCTGTAAAATGGAGATTGAGACTATGAGCCCCACGTGGGACAGGGACTGTGTCCAACCCAACTTGCTCGTATCCATCCCAGAGCTTAGCACAGTGCCTGGCACACAATGAGCTTTTAACAAATACCACAATTGTTATTATTATTATCACCTAGTACGGTGCTAAACTCTCAGGGTCGCACCTGGAGTGTTTCCAGTCCTCTACTAGTCTCGGCTACGGGAGAAAGAGTCAGGCAGAGGCCTACCCATTCCATTCCTAGCTCGGGCAGTGGCTAGCGAGTGGAAGGCAATCTGCTACAAGTCAAATCTCACCCATGCTGGGCAGCAGCGGCATGGGAGAGATTCGAGGACGGAGACTCAAATTGCCTGGAAGGAGGCAATGGTAAACCGCTTCTGTGTTTTTACCAAGAAAACTCTGTGGATCCACTACCAGAACGATTACAGATGGAGGTGGGGTGTTCTGGAAGAGATGTACCATGGTGTCGCTATGACTCGGAGACAACTCGACAGCGTAAGACAAGACACGCATGAGACACACTAGGTCAACTAGGCCCTTCTGCCTAGGTAGGACCATAATTGGCTTGGGTCTGGTGAGATCACCCCACTAGCCTCCCTTCTTCTATTCTGATTACTTTTCAGGAAGAGAAGTAGTGTTATCAACTTCACAAAACAAGAGGTCCGAGAATTCACGGTCCGGAAGCTGAGTCACCCCTCATTCTTTGCTCGCCTGTAGGCATGGCTCCCGATGGCTGCTGTTTCAGATTTCCACCCTAAATTTAAGTGACAAAGAAGCCTGCCGAGAGTCAATTTTCCTCTGAAGACAACCTACCTAAAAAGACAGATTTTCTGGGCCCATTTTATATTTTCTTTAAGAGCTCTTGCCTTTTGGAGTTGCATTCAGAGAAAGACCTATCTGGCTGTGCACTGCTTTCCAAAAGGATGAACGAACCCTACTGAAGGAGGTCAGTGGTTCAAATTGCATTATAATACTTTGTATGAAATAAAATTCTTTAATAAGATAAGGTAGCTCCCAATTCTTCCAGATTTAGAATTAATCCTGAAACACCTGACTCCAGGATGTTTGCAACCGTGGTATTCAGGGCTGCCTTATGAAGGAGGGAAAATGCAACAGTCATGTTATCATCATCATCAATCGTATTTATTGAGCGCTTACTGTGTACAGAGCACTGTACTAAGCGCTTGGGAAGTACAAGTTGGCAACATATAGAGACAGTCCCTACCCAACAGTGGGCTCACAGTCTAGAAGACCAATCAACCACTCAGTGAGTGTATTAGGAACTCTTAGCCTAGATGACTCCATTTGGCTCATGGACTTAGCCTAAGTGACTCCATTTTGACCAAGGACTACGTCTTAGCAGTATTGAGGAAGAAGTTCACGTAAACAAGACATCTTATCAGGAGTTCCTGTTCAAGCAAACTAAATAAACAAATAAACAGGACTTGTTGTTAAGCTGTTACATTCCCAGTGAGTCTGAGTGTTTGAAGCTGTAATAAAGGCTGCAGTGGGAGATGGGATCGGAGCTGTTCCTCATACGTACCCCGCCGGGATAAACGGGCAGACTCCACTTTCCTGCCTTTCTGCTCTGGTGACTTCTCCCTTTTGAGTCCTTCTTCCCTTGACCCTACCAGGGTCTTGTGACACCCTCACTCACAACTCTATCCTCTATCCTCTGACTAGTCTCTCGTACCCCACTGGGGTGAAAGGACTAGTCGGGACCTCACATTTCCAACAAGTGGTTCTTATTGAGCACTTACTCTGTGTAGATTGATTGATGGATTGATTGGAACACCGTACTAAGCACCTGGGAGAGTACACTATAATAATTCTGGTATTTGTTAAGCACTTGATATTTACTGAGCACTCTGTTCAGCGCACTGGGCTAAGGGCTTGAATTACAGTACAACAGATTTGATAGATTCATTCTCTGTTCACAATGAGCTTACAGTCTAGAATCAATCAATCAATCAATCAATCAATCATATTTATTGAGCATTTACTGTGTGCAGAGCACTGTACTAAGCGCTTGGGAAGGACAAGTTGGCAACATATAGACAGTCCCTACCCAACAGTGGGCTCACAGTCTAAAAGGGGGAGACAGAGAACAAAATCAAACATACTAACAAAATAAAATAAATAGAATAGATATGTACAAGTAAAATAAATAAATAAATAAAATAAATAAATAAGGGAAGGGAAGGCATATTAATATAAATATTAATATAAATGAATAATTTACAGACATGTAAATAAAGCAAAACACCCATGCTATCTCTCAGCCTTACTGGAATGCTAGCATCAGTTTACCTTGCTTTTAAACATTTTTACTGTAATAAAGAGATAGCACTTATATATATTTGATTTGAACCCATGACCTCTGACTCCAAAGCCCGGGCTCTTTCCGCTGAGCCACGCTGCTTCCCAGGGAGATTGGAAAGATTGAGATTTGTTAGTATGTTTGGTTTTGTTCTCTGTCTCCCCATTTTAGCCTGTGAGCCCACTGTTGGGTAGGGACTGTCTCTAGATGTTGCCAACTTGGACTTCCCAAGCGCTTAGTACAGTGCTCTGCACACAGTAAGTGCTCAATAAATACGATTGATGATGATGATGATGATATACCTGTAATTTTATTTATTAATAATAATAATAATGATGGCATTTGTTAAGTGCTTAGCATGTGCCACGCACTGTACTAAGCACTGGGGTTTATTCAAGCAAATTGGGTTGTACACAATCCCTGTCCCACGTGGGGCTCACAGTTTCAATATCCATTTTACAAATGAGGTAACTATAACAGAGTTGGTAGACACTTTCACTGCCCTCACTGGGCTTGAAATCTAGAGGGGGAGGTAGACGTTAATAGAAATAAATAGTTGGATTTAATTTAATTTATTGGTATGTCAATGAGATGACAGGAACAGGGATCAATAAATGGTATTTATTGAGCACATACTGTATTCAGAGCACTGTACTAAGCATTTGGGACAGTACAATACAGCAGAATTGGAAGTCACATTCCCTGCCCACAGTGAGCTTATAGTCTAGAGGGGGAGATAGTCATTAGTACTAATAAATGATTTAATTTAATTTATAGATATGTCCAATGAGAGGACAGGGACAGGAATCAATTAATGGCATTTATTCAGTGCTTACAGTGTTCAGGGTACTGTTCTAAGCACTTGTAGTACTAAATACTAAAGCAGGGATGAGAAGAGAGTCTATAAGAGACTTTCCCATAGGAATTGATTCCAGAAATGTAATCTGACTTTATCAGTCAACCAATCAATCAATCATATTTATTGTGCATTTAGTGTGTTTCTGAGCACTGTACTAAGTGATTGGGAGAGTACAATATAATATTCATTCATTCAATCATATTTATTGAGTGCTTACTGTGTGCAAGGCACTGTACTAAGCTCTTGGGAAGTACAAATTGGCAACATACAGAGATGGTCCCTACCCAACAATAGGCTTACAGTCTAGAAGGGGGAAACAGACAACAAAGCAAAACAAGTAGACAGGTGTCAGTACCATCAGAATAAAGAGTTATAGCTACATACACATCATTAATATAGTAAATATAGTAAATATGTTCAAATAAGCTAGAGTAATAAATATGTACAAATATATACAAGTGCTGTGAGGATGGGAAGGGCTTATGGTTGGGGGGCAATGGGGTGGGGAGGAGGAGGAGGAGGAGAGGAAAAAGGGGGGCTCAGTCTGGGAAGGACTCCTGGAGGAGGTAAGCTCTCAGTGGGGCTTTGAAGGGGGATAGGTGATTGTTTGGTGGATGTGTGGTGGGAAGGCATTCCAGGCCAGAGGAAGGACGTGGGCCAGGAGTCGATGGCGGGACAGGGAAGAACGAGGCTAAGTGAGGAGGTTCACGGCAGAGAAGCAGAGGGTGCAGGCTGGGATGTAGAAGGAAAGAAGGGAGGTGAGGTGGGATGGGGGGCAGGTGATGGACAGCCTTGAAGCTGAGAGTGAGGAATTTTTGCTTGATTCAAAGGTTGACAGGTAACCACTGGAGATTTTTAAGGAGGGGAGTGACATGCCCAGAGCATTTCTGTACAAAGATAATCCGGATGGCAGAGTGAAGTATAGGCTGAAGTAGGGAGAGACAGGAGGATGGGAGATCAGAGAGGAGGCTGATGCAGTAATCCAGTTGGGATAGGATGAGAGATTGAACCAGCAAGGTAGCAGTTTGGATGGAGGGGAAAGGGCGGATCTTGGCAATGGTGTGGAGGTGAGACCAGCAGGTTTTGGTGATAGATTGGATGTGAGGGGTGAATGAGAGAGCAGAGTTGAGGATGACACCAAGGTTGCGGGCTTGTGAGACGGGAAGGATGGTAGTGCCGTCTACAGTAACAGGAAAGTCAGGGAGAGGACAGGGTTTGGGAGGGAAGATAAGGAGTTCAGTCTCTGATGTGTTGACTTTTCAGTGGGGGCAGACATCCAGATGGAGATGTCCTGAAGGCAGGAGGAGATACGAGCCTGGAGGGAGGAAGAGAGAACAGGGGTGGAGATGTAGATTTGGGTGTCATCAGTGTAGAGAAGATAGTTGAAGTTGTGGGAGTGAATGAGTACATCAAGGCAGTACAGATAGAGAACAGAAGGGGACCAAGAACTGACCCTTGAGGAACCCATTCACTAAGGGGATGGGAGGGGGAGGAGAAGCCTGTGAAGGAGACTGAGAATGAACCACCAGAGAGATAAGAAGAGAATCAGATATGATGGAGTCTGTGAGGCCAAGGAGCGTGTAGAGGTGAAGAGGATGGTCCACAGTGTCGAAGGCAGTTGAGAGGTCAAAGAGGATTAGGATAGAGTAGGAGCCATTTGGTTTGGCAAGAAGGAGGTCATTGGTGACCTTTGAGAGGGCAGTTTTGGTGGAGTGTAGGGGACAGAAGCCAGATTGGAAGGGGTCTAGGAGAGAGTTGGCACTGAAGAATTCAAGGTAGCGAGGGTAAACCACTCATTCTAGGAGTTTGGAAAGGAAGGATAGGAGGGAGATAGGGTGATAACTAGAAGGGGCAGTGGGGTCAAGAGAAGGTTTTTTTTAGGATGGGGGAGACATGGGCATGTCTGAAGGCAGAGGGGAAGGAACCAGTGGAGAGTGAACGGTTGAAGATGGAAATTAAGGAGGGGAGGAGGAAAGGGGCGAGAGTTTTCATAAGATGAGAGATATTATATTTCATATGAGAAATATTTCATAAGAATTTTCATAAGATGACAGATATTATATTTTATATGAGAAATATTATACATTTCATAATATAATAGAGTGGGTAGAAACATTCCTTGCTCACAATGAACATTATGCACAGAGGTCCTCATGTTTGGCAAATTCCCAAATATTGATCATTTTAGAGACTGCTTTAGAAAGTGATCATTCTCTTTCTCAACTCTATCGAGGTTTGATGTGGACGTTCCTAGTGAAGAGGGGGAGGGTCAGCGGGAAGATTCAGAGTGGGGTAGGATTCTGCTCCCTGGCTCCTAGGACCACCTCCCCAGAGACCACCCATTTACCCCCAGTTTTCCTGGAGTGGAAATAATAATAATAATAGTACCTGTTAACACCACATGCAAAGGACTGTACTAAGCACTGAGGTAGATTCAAGAGGGGGAAATGAAGACACAGAGAAGTGACACTCACAAGCATGGGTCGATAGAGTCCGGGCCTGGGACTCAGAAGGTCATGGGTTTTAATCCCAGCTCCACCACTTGTCTGCTGTGTGACCTTGGGCAAGTCACTTTACTTCTCTGTTTCTCAGTTACCTCATTTGTAAAATGGGGGTGGAGACTATGAGCTCCACGTGGGACAGGGACTTGTTTGTATCCACCCCAGGGTTTAGTACAGTGCCAGGCGCATTAGGAAGTGCTTAACAAATACCACTAGTATAATTATTATTATTTAGCAGATAAGTGGTAGAACCAGGATTAGAATCCAGGTCTATTGACTGCCAGACCCATAATCTTTTCACTAAGCCATGCTACTTCTTGCTCCAAAGTTGACAAGGCTCAGACTCATTCTGCCCTGAAGCTATCAGGGGCCCTGGAGAAGCAGCCCAATATTCCCCTCTTCCCCTCCAAAGCCATCACTCAACCAAAGAGGTCTGCATTACTGGCAAAGGGAGACTCGACAGGAAGATTTGCCCATTAATAATAATAGTAATAATAATAGTGGTATTTGTTAAGTGCTTACTATGTGGAAGGCACTGTACTAAGCTCTGGGGTGGATACAAGGTGAATGAGTTGGACACAGTCCCTGTCCCACATGGTATTTGTTAAGCGTTTACTATGGGGCAGGCATTCTATTAAGCACTGGGGTGGATACAAACAAATCAGGTTGGGCACAGTACCTGTCCAAAACGGAGCTCGCAGTCTTAGTCCCCATTTTTAAAATGAGGTGACTGAGGCACAGAGAAGTTCAGCAATTGGCCCAAGGTTACATAGCAGACAAGTGGCGGAGCAGGGATTAGAACCCAGATCCAACCAGATCCTGCCTCTAAGAGGCCTTCCCGGACTAAGCCCTCATTTCTTCTTCTCCCACTTGCTTCTGTGTCATCCTTGAACTTGAATTTGCATGCTTTTCACCCCACCCTCAGTCACACAGCACTTATGTACATATCTGTAATTCATTTCTTCATCAATCAATGTATTGAACACTTACTATGTGCACAGTACTGTACTAAGCACCAGGGAGAGTGCAATACTGCAATATAACGGTCACTTTCCCTGCCCTCAATGAACTTACAGTCTATTGTTTTGTTGTCTGTCTCCCCCTTCTAGATTGTGAGCCCATTGTTGGGGAGGGACCGTCTCTTTATGTTGCCAACTTGTACTTCCCAAGCGCTTAGTACAGTGCTCTGCTCACAGTAAGCACTCAATAAATATGATTGAATGAATGAATGGAGGGGGATACTGACATTCATAATAAACAAATAAATTATCGACATGGACATAAGTGTTGTGGGGCTGGAAAGGGGGTGAATAAAGGGAACAAGTCAGGATAATGCAGAAGGGAGTAGGAAAAGAGGAAAGGAGGGTTTAGTTAAGTAAGGCTTCTTGGAGGCAATGTGCCTTCAATAAGGCTTTGAAGTCGGGGAGAGTCATTGTGTCAGAAATGAAAAGAGAAGGTGTTCCAGGTGGGAGGCAGGATGTGGGGGAGAGGTCGGTGGTGAGATAGATGAGATGGAGGTACAATGAGTAAGTGGGCAAATTATGTGGGCTAGTAGGAGTAGTAGGAGAGTAGCGAGATGACGTAGGAGGGGCAAGGTGATTCAGTGCTTCAAATTCGATGGTGAGCAATTTCTGTTTGATGTCGATACGATGGGCAGTCATTGGAGGCTCTTGAGGAGTGGGGAAATATGTCCTGAAC
Source organism: Tachyglossus aculeatus (assembly GCF_015852505.1). Lineage (NCBI taxonomy): Eukaryota > Metazoa > Chordata > Mammalia > Monotremata > Tachyglossidae > Tachyglossus > Tachyglossus aculeatus. The sequence goes on from NC_052070.1 coordinate 11,517,775, forward strand.
ATTTTTGTAGAAAAATGATCCAGGCAGCAGAGGAAAGTATGGACTGGAGTCGGGAGAGACAGGAGGCTGCGAGGTCAGCAAGGAGGCTGAGAATGTAATCAAGGAGGGGTAGGATAAGTGCTTGAATTAACTTGGTAGTGGTTTGGATGGAGAGGAAAGGGTGGATTTTAACAATGTTGTGAAGGTGGGACTGTCAGGATTTAGTGATGGATTGAATATGTGGGTTGAATGAGAGAAGAATCAAGGATAATGCCATGGTTATGGGCTTGTGAGACAGGAAGGGTGGTGGTGCCTTTTACAGTGATGGGAAAATCATGGGGAGGACAGGGTTGGGGTGGGAAGATAAGGAGCTCTGTTTTGGACCTGTTAAGCTCTAGGTGACTGGAGGACATCCAAGTAATAACAATAATAATAATAATAATAATGGCATTTATTAAGCGTTTACTATGTGCAAAGCACTGTTCTAAGCGCTGGGGAAGTTACCAGGTGATCAGGTTGTCCCACGGGGGGCTTACAGTTTTAATCCCCATTTTTACAGATGAGGCAACTGAGGCCCAGAGAAGTGAAGTGACTTGCCCAAAGTCACACAGCCAACAAGTGGCGGAGCCGGGATTTGAACCATGACCTCTGACTCTAAAGCCCGGGCTTCACCCCCTGCCTCCGGGGTCTGGGGCTCCGCCATCCTGTCCTTCCTTCCCCCCCACCCTTCTTTCTTTTCCCTTCAGGGGGAGAAAGAGGGATGGGGGCAGGGGAGGAGGGGATGTGGTGGCGGTGGTCACCTCCCCTCCCTGGTCAGTCTGGTGGGTCACGTTTGGTGGGGGACGGGCTGCCCTGCCCTGACCCCGGCGCAACGTTTCCTTTTTGTTGTCCCGATCCTCCAAGCCAGCTAGTTCTCTTCCTCCCTTCAAAGCCCTACTGAGAGCTCACCTCCTCCAGGAGGCCTTCCCAGACTCAGCCCACTCCTTCCTCTCCCTCTCCCCATCCCCCCGCCTACCTCCTTCCCCTCTCCACAGCACCTGTATATATGTTTGTACAGATTTATTACTCTTTATTTTACTTGTACATATTTACTATTCTATTTATTTTATTTTGTTAATATATTTTGTTTTGTTGTCTGTCTCCCCCTTCTAGACTGTGAGCCCGTTGTTGGGTAGGGACCGTCTCTATACGTTGCCAACTTGTTCTTCCCAAGCGTTTAGTACAGTGCTCTGCACACAGTAAGCGCTCAAAAAATACGATTGAATGAATGAATGAATGAATGCTGAGCCACGCTGCTTCTCAAGAGACTTCTTGAGGGCAGGAGAAAGTGCGAGACTGCAGAGAGGGAGAGAGATTAGGGCTGGAGATGTAGATTAGTGATTTATTCACATTGAGGTGGTAGTTGAAACCATGGGCGCAAATGAGTTCTCCAAGTGAGTGGGTGTCGATGGAGAACAGAAGGGGTCCCAGAACTAAACCTTCAGGGACTCCCACAGTTAGTGGATGGGAGGCAGAGGAGGAGCCCATGAAGGAGATTAAGAATAAACTGCCAGAGAGATGAGGAGAACCCGGAGAGGCAAGTTCAGTGAAGACAGTGTTGGATAGCATTTCCAGGAGAAGGGGGTGGTCCACAGTGTCAAAGACAGCTGAGAGATTGAGGTGGATCAGGATGGAGTAGAGACCATTGGATTTGGCAAGAAGGAGGTCATTTGTGACCTTTAAGAGGGTGGTTTCTGTGGACTGAAGGGGGTGGAAACCAGATTGTAGGGGGTCAAGGAGAATATTGGAGGAAAGGTGTTGGCAACTCGCTCAAGGAGTTTGAAGAGGAACTGTAGAGGAGAGATGTGGTGATAACTGGAGGGGGCTGTGGGGTCAAGAGAGGGTTTTTTTAGAATGGGGGAGACATGGGTGTGTTTGAAAGAACTGGGGAAGAAGCCATTGGAGAGCAAGCAGTTGAAGATCAGAGAGGGAAGAAGGAAGGGGGTAAGTGTTTTGATGAGGTGAAAAAAGATGGGGTCTGATGTGCAGGTGGAGGGGGTGGATTTTAAGAGAAAGCAGGATATCTCCTCTTGATATAGTGCCGGGAAGGATGAGAGAGACGAAGACGGGGCAGGAGGAGGGAGAGACTTGGGAGGAGCCAGGGAGATTTAGAGGAGTTCACTCCTGATAGTTTCAATAGTCTCAGTAAAGAAAGGGAGATGGGCAAGGGTGTCAATAAGGGTGGAGAAATAATTTTGCCCGGCAGAGGAGAGTGCAGAGTTAAAGCACACAAAGATAAATTTGAGGTGGACAACGGCAGCCTGATATCTAGATTTCTGCCTGGAGTTTAGTTCAGTAGAGAGGGTGGAGTTGAGGGCGTCAACCTGGTCATGAAGGGAAGTGCTTAGGACAGTGCTGGCACATAGTAAGCCCTTAAAAAATACCATAATTATTATTATTAAGGGAAGGTAGTGTAGGTATGGAGGCTAAATGGGACGTGCCAAATTGAGAAAATTGGATGGGATCAAAAGATCGGAGGTCTCTGTGGGGGAATAGTACAGATTCGAGGGTAGAGGTGTCCGTGGGAGAGGAGGAAGGTGAGAAGTTGTGGTTGGATTGAAAGATTTCAGAGTTAGCGAGGGTAGAGTTTGTTCAGTGACTAGAGATGATGAGATCCGTGTCCAAGTTGGTGAGTGGGTGAGGTGGGGTGGAGTAGGAGGTCAGTGGAGTGGAGGAGTGATAGAAAGCAGGTAGTGGAAGGGTTGTCAGGAACATCCGTGTGGGTAGTGAAGTCCCCAAGAATCAATGGAGAGGTGGAGAAAGAGAGAAGGAATCAATCAATCGTATTTATTGAGCGCTTACTGTGTGCAGAGCACTGTACTAAGTGCTTGGGAAGTACAAGTTGGCAACATACAGAGACAGTCCCTACCCAACAGTGGGCTCACAGTCTAAAAGGGGGAGACAGAGAACAAAACCAAACATACTAACAAAATAAATAGAATAGATATGTACAAGTAAAATAAATAAATAGAGTAATAAATATGTACAAACATATATATATATATATATATATACAGGTGCTGTGGGGAAGGAAAGGAGGTAAGATGGGGGGATGGAGAGGGGACGAGGAGGAGAGGAAGGAAGGGGCTCAGCCTGGGAAGGCCTCCTGGAGGAGGTGAGCTCTCAGTAGGGCCTTGAAGGGAGGAAGAGAGCGAGCTTGGCGGATGGGCGGAGGGATTGGGGGCATTCCAGGCCCCGGGGGATGACGTGGGCCGGGGGTCGATGGCGGGACAGGCGAGAACGAGGCCTAACGGGGAGGAGATTAGCGGCAGAGGAGCGGAGGGTGCGGGCTGGGCTGGAGAAGGAGATAAGGGAGGTGAGGTAGGAGTCTATCTCCCCCTCTAGACTGAAAGCTCCTTTCATTCATTCCTTTGATCATATTTATTAATAATAAGGACATTCGTTAAGTGCTTTCTATGTGCAAAGCACTGTTCTAAGCGCAGGGGAGGATACCAGGTGATCAGGTTGTCCCACTTGGGGCTCACAGTCTTCATCCCCATTTTACAGATGAGGTAACTGAGGCACAGAGAAGTTAAGTGACTTGCCCATAGTCACACAGCTGACAATTGGTGGAGGTGGGATTTGAACCCATGACCTCTGACTCCTAAACCCATGCTCGTTCCACTGAGCCATGCTGAGCTCTTACTGTGTGCAGAGCACTGCACTAAGCACTTGGAAAGTACAATTCGGCAACAAATAGAGGCAATCCGTACGCAACAATGGGCTCAGTCTAGAACAGGGGAGACAGGCATCAAAACAAGTAAACAGGAATCAATATAAATAAATAGAATTATAGATCTATACACACTATAAATAAAATAAATATGTACATATATACACAAGTGCTGTAGGGTGGGGAGGTGAGGAGGAGCAGAGGAAAGGGGGACTTAGTCTGGGAAGACCTCCTGGAGGAGGTAAGCTTTCAGCTCCTTGTGGGCAGGGAACATGTCTACCAACTCTGTTATACTGGACTCCCCCCAGCACTTCATCCATTCATTCATTCAATCGTATTTATTGAGCACTTCCTGTGTGCAGAGCACTGTACTAAGTGCTTGGGAAGTACAAGTTATTCATTCAATCATATTTACTAAGCGCTTACTATGTGCAGAGCACTATACTAAGCGCTTGGGAAGTTATTGCAAAGCTCTGAGCTCAGTAATTACTCAATAAATTTGATTGATTGGGGGAATAAATCAGAGGCCAGAGAGAGACTGGCAGATCTGGACCGTAAGCTCGTTATGGTCGTTAAGCGCTTAGTACAGTGCTCTGCACACAGTAAGCGCTCAAAAAATACGATTGATTGATTGATTATGGTCAGGGAATGTGTCTTCAATTGTTATATTGTTATATTGTACTCTCCCAAGCATTTAATATGGTGTTCTGCATTCATTCATTCATTCGATTGTATTTATAGAGTGCTTACTGTGTGTAAAGCACGGTACTAAGCACTTGGGAGAGTACAATACAACAACAAATTTCTACCCACAACTAGTGGAACCAATCAATCAATCAATCGTATTTATTGAGCACCTACTGTGTGCAGAACACTGTACTAAGCACTTGGGAAGTACAAGTTGGCAACATCTAGAGACAGTCCCTACCCGACAGTGGGCTCACAGTCTAAAAGGGGGAGACAGAGAATAAAACCAAACATACTAACAAAATAAAATAGAATAGATATGTACAAGTAAAATAAATAAATAAATAAATAGAGTAATAAATATGTACAAACATATATCCATGTATACAGGTGCTGTGGGGAAGGGAAGGAGGTAAGATGGGGGGGATGGAGAGGTGGATGAGGGGGAGAGGAAGGAAGGGGCTGAGTGTGGGAAGGCCTCCTGGAGGAGGTGAGCTCTCAGTAGGGCCTTGAAGGGAGGAAGAGAGCTAGCTTGGCGGATGGGCAGAGGGAGGGCATTCCAGGCCCGGGGGATGCCATGGGCCAGGGGAGTAAAAGTAAGCGCTCAATGAATACGATCGAATTGAATGAAGGAATAAATAAATGTCTTCACTGGAGGTGTCTGAAAAACAGAAGTTGTCTGGAAGCCATTCGTCATCGAGGAAGTCGTAGATGAGCATAACTCACGCTCATCGTGAACCTGCAACTTCCTCTTCTAGATCAGAATGCGGAAATGAGAGATATCCCAGCTCACAGTTCAGTTGAGCTGTTCGCTCAGAAAATGGATAAGTTCTCTGGACTGCATGGTCCCTGGGTGGTGATGAACATGGGGAGGTGGAGAGATCAGAGGGGGCAGAGATCTGTGCGGTGATTTGGAGAAGGGAAAGTTGCTCCTTGGAGGAATTTCCTCACAGAACTACCGTTGAGAAGAAAATCAGTGAGGAAAATCCCCTCCCAAAGCAACTTTTCATTTCCAAAACATACAGAGGAAAACCGTGTTCACTCCTTTCTCTCCTCCTCCTGGAGAATTCTCCTCCTTGAGAAGATGAGAGATTGCGGCCCCTCAGTTGATGAATGCTCACTTTTGGAAAAAAAAAGGAAATGTGGCTTCAAAATTCTCCAGTGGTGACTGAAATTCCAAATTTAATTGTGTAATGCTGAAACCTTTTAGCCGTACAGCCTAAACTGAAATAGCTGAGAAACAGCGGGCCTCATGGTTAGAGCATGGGCCTGAGAGTTGGAAGAACCTGGGTTCTAATCCCAACTCTACCAATTGTCTGCTGTGTGACTTTGGGCAGGTCGCTTCACTTCTCTGGACCTTAGTTAACCTCACTGAAAAATGGGGATTGAGACTGAGCCCTATGTGGGACAGGGACTGTGTCCAAACATTTTACCTTGTATATACACTAGGGCTTAGTACAATATCCAGTAATAATAATAATGATAATAATAGCATTTATTAAGCACTTACTGTGTGCAAATCACTGTTCTAAGCACTGGGGAGGTTACAAGGTGCTCAGATTGTCCCACAGGGGACTCACAGTCTTAATCCCCATTTTTCAGATGAGGTAACTGAGGAACAGAGAAGTTAAGTGACTTGCCCAAAGACACAGAGCTAAGTGGCAGAGCCAGGATTAGAACCCATGACCTCTGACTCCAAAGCCCGTGCCCTTTTCCACTGAGCCACGCTGCTTCTCAGTACATAGTAAGTCCTTAATAAATACCATAAAAACAAATAAGAAAACAAACAAAACACAACCCTGTATTCAAAGAAGAAGCTTAGTGGCAAGAGCACAGGTTTGGAGTCAGAGGACATGGGTTCTAATCCTGGCTCTGCCGCTTGTCTGCTGTGTGACCTTGGCCAAGCCACTCAACTTCTCTGTGCCCCAGTTTCCTCATCTGGAAAATGGGGATTAAGCCTGTGAGACCCATTTGGGAAAACCTGATTATTTCATATCTACCTCAGTGCTTAGAACAATGCTTGGCATATAGTAAGTGCTTAACAAATACTATAATTATTAAAATTATTAATACCTGTCAAAAACACTCTGGGTTACACCTTCCTTGTCCCTTTCCTAGCCCCTTTGAAACTCCTGATCGGTGGATTTCCTCTATGGGTTAATAGAGGAAATTCTGTAAAAGACATTAAAATTCCATCCTATTTATTTGGTTGGGTGTTTCGAGATCTATGATTGAACAAATTAACAGCACTAAAAAGCCAAATGCAACAATATTATTTTTCATCAGTTAAAATTTTCCATCCATGATTTTGTTTCACACTTCCAGTAAAATAGACATTTTTAATGAAGTTTTAAACTCCTCTTTGTATCAGGATCTTCTTCAGTCACATCTATAGTACATCTGTTTTCTTGAAAATTAGTGTTAAACTGTTTAATATTAAGCTTTTAGATGGTGGGGGAGAAATAACACGTAAACAGAATGTAATATCTCGATTGGAGAAACAACGTGGCTTAGTGGATAGAGCACGAACCTGAGAGTCAGAAGGTCATGGGTTCTAATCCCGGCTCTGCCACTTGTCTGCTGGGTGACCTTGGGCAGGTCACTGCACTTCTCTGGGACTCAGTTACCTCATCTGTAAAATGGAGATTACTACTGTGAGCCCCATATGGGATAGGGATTGTGTCCCGCCTAACTTGAATCTACCCTAATGCTGAGAACAGTGCACATAGTAAGAGCTTAACAGCAGCGGGGCTCAGTGGAAAGAGCATGGGCTTTGGAGTCAGTGGTCATGGGTTCAAATCCCGGCTCTGCCAACTGTCAGCTGTGTGACTTTGGGCAAGTCACTTCACTTCTCTGGGCCCCAGTTGCCTCATCTGGAAAATGGAGTTTGACTGTGAGCCCTCCGTGGGACAACCTGCTCACTCTGTAGCCTCCCCAGCGCTTTGCACATAGTAAGCGCTTAATAAATGCCATCATTAACAAAGACCATAATTATTATTTATTCACACACCCTCACCACACACTGCCCCTCAGATTGCTTTCCCCAGAATGGAGGAGGATGCAGGGTGCATCGAGTTAAAACAGGGGTGACAGAGGGGTGACTTCCCCTCTTCCCCCCAGTCAAGGCGGCAGTCCACAGCTATCAGATGAGAATCTAACCGTCATCACACGATCACACGAGGACAGATACGTGTTCAGAAACTCATTCTATGGACCTCCAGATACACAGTCAGTCAGTCAGTAAATCACATTTATTGAGCACTTACTGTGTACAAAAGCACTGTAGTAAGCGCAAGGGAGAATGCACTGTAACAATATAACAGACACATTGCCTGCCCACAGTGAGCTTACGGCCTAGACGAGGAGGCAGACATTACTATAAATAAATCAATGACAGATATAATAATAATAATAATAATGGCATTTATTAAGCGCTTACTATGTGCAAAGCACTGTTCTAAGCGCTGGGGAGGTTACAAGGTGATCAGGTTGTCCCACGGGGGGCTCACTGTCTTAATCCCCATTTGCCAGATGAGGTAACTGAGGCCCAGAGAAGTTAAGTGACTTGCCCAAAGTCACACAGCTAAGTGGCGGAGCCGGGATTTGAACCCATGACCTCTGACTCCAGAGCCCGTACTCTTTCCACTGAGCCACGCTGCTTCTCATATGGACGTAAGTGCTGTGGGGCTGGGAGGAGGGATGAATAAAGGAAGCAAGTCAGGGTGACGCAGAAGGGAGTGGGAGAAGAGGAAAGGATGGCTTAGCCAGGGAAGGCCTCTTGGAGGAGATGCATCTTCAATAAGGCTTTGAAATCAATCAATCAATCAATCGTATTTATTGAGCACTTACTGTGTGCAGAGCACTGTACTAAGCACTTGGGAAGTACAAGTTGGCAGCATATAGAGACAGTCCCTACCCAACAGTGGGCTCACAGTCTAGAAGGGGGAGACAGAGAACAAAACCAAACATATTAATCAAAAAATAAATAGAATAGATATGTACAAGTAAAATAAATAAATAAATAAATAGGGTAATAACTATGTACAAACATATATACATATATACAGGTGCTGTGGGGAAGGGAAGGAGGTAAGACGGGGGGATTGAGAGGGGGACGAGGGGGAGAGGAAGGAAGGGGCTCAGTCTGGGAAGGCCTCCTGGAGGAGGTGAACTCTCAATGGGGGAGAGTCATTGTCCGTGGAATTTGAGGAGGGAGGGTGTTCCAAGCCAGAGGCACAAGCACACAGCTTGGAAAATCAGGACTATTTTACCTATCTGTAATTTATTTCTTTATATGAATGTCCGGCTCCATCTCTAGACTGCAAGTTCCTTGTGGGCAGGGAACATGTCTACCATATGTTTCAATGTACTCTCCCAAATGCTTAGTATGGTGCTCTGCACACAGTGAGTGCCCAATAAATATGATCGGTAGATTGACTGCTATCTCCAAATGTTCAGAGCGCAGTATTAAAAACCGGTACTAAAATGCAATAAAACCAGGGTACAGCAGGGCTCTGGGAGTCAGAAAGACCTGGGTTCTAAGCTCCAACACTTGTCTGCTGTGTGACCTTGGGTAAATCACGTCACTTCTCTGGGCCTCCATTTTCTCACCTGTCAAATGGGGATGAAGACTCTGAGCCTCATGTGCGACAGGGACTGTGCCCAACCTGATTAGCTTGTATCTACCCCAGAGCTTTGTACAGTGCCTAGAACATAGTGAGAACCTAACAAATACCACAATTATTATCATTATGATTATTATTATTTAGACATGCATTAAAAAAGGGACACTATGAGCATTCAGCTCTTTGTTATTTTTCCTTGCCCTCTCTGAGCCACTTCTTCCTTCTTACTGATGTATTAAAATGTATTAAGACCCTGATCTCTGTGTACTAAGACTGTGAGCCCTATGTAGGGCAGGGACCTTTTCCAACCTCATTAACTTCATTCAATCATATTTATTAAGCACTTACTGTATGCAGAGCACTGTACTAAGCACTTGGGAAAGTCCAATAAAACAATAGACACATTCCCTGCCCACAATGAGCTTACAGTCTAGAGGACGACCTTACTTTCAATCATTCATTCATTCATTCAATCGTATTTATTGAGTGCTTACTGTGTGCAGAGCACTGTACTAAGCGCTTGGTATCTACCCTAGCACTAAGTTCAGTGCCTGGCACATAGTAACCGCTTAACAAACACCATTAAAAAAAAAATCCCTCCAGTTCCAAAGTAGCATTTGCTGTCCACTAAAATCCTTTTGAGGGAATAAGTCACTTTAAACTACCGCAGTTCTCCATTCAGGGTTTCCATGTTAATGAACAATTGCATTCTTCCAATGACCTAGTTTTGATCCTAGATTGCCACTTTTGGAAAGCTCTAACAAGTTTAGTGAAATATGGAATTTCTTTTTCTCACCCTTAATTGTATTGAGTTCATATCTCCCAGTTAAGCTGCACGGTTTGAAACAGTGACTTCCTGTTAAACAATCTTCCTGCCCTCACACCTTCCCACCTCATTTAAGTGATAATCTGCCTCCCTGTATTCCCCTCCTGAACTCAAGGCTCTATCGTCAGCACAAATCAATCAATCAATGATGTTTTGGGGATTCAGAGAATACAATAGAGGCATTTTCCCTTCTATGAAGGATCTTACTTTCATCTAGCTCAGTGGTAGAGTGCATGCTTCGCACGTATGAGGCACCAAGTTCGATCCCCAGCATCTCCGTGATTTTAGAGAAGCAGCATGTCTCAGTGGAAAGAGCTCGGGCTTTGGAGTCAGAGGTCACAGGTTCAGATCCTGGCTCCGCCAATTGTCAGCTGTGTGACTTTGGGCAAGTCACTTAACTTCTCTGTGCCTCAGTTGCCTCATCCGTAAAATGGGGATTAAGACTGTGAGCCCCCTGGGGGACAACCTGATCACCATGTATCTCCCCAGCACTTAGAACAGTGCTTTGCACATAGTAAGCGCTTAATAAATGCCAACATTATCATTATTATTATTATTATCTATTCATTCATTCAATCATATTTATTGAGCACTTACTGTGTGCAGAGCACTGTACTAAGCGCTTGGGAGATACAAGTTGGCAACGTATAGATCTATTATGCCCAGAGCACTGTACTAAGCACGTGGGAGAGTACAATAGAGTCAGTAGAAAGGATGATGATGATGATGGTATTTGTTAAGCACTTACTATTTGCCAAGCACTGTTCTAAGAGCTGGGGTAGCTACAAGGTAATCAGGTTGTCCCACGTGGGGCTCACAATCTTAATTCCCATTTTACAGATGAGGTAACTGAGGCACAGAGAAGTTAATTGTGAGCCCACTGTTGGGTAGGGACTGTCTCTATATGTTGCCAATTTGTACTTCCCAAGCACTTAGGACAGTGCTCTGCACACAGTAAGTGCTCAATAAATGCCACTGATTGATTGATTGATTGATTGACTTGCCCAAAGTCACACAGCTGACATTTGGCAGAGCCGGAATTTCAACCCATGACCTCTGACTCCAAAGCCCATGCTCTTTTCCACTGAGCCACGTTGCTTCTCTAGGTCATCAGGTTGTCCCACATGGGACTCACAGTCTTCATCCCCCTTTTACAGATGAGGTAACTGAGGCCCAGAGAAGTAACGTGATTGCCCAGTGTCACATAGCTGACAAGTGGCACAGCTGGTATTAGAACCCGGGTTGAGAAGCAGCATGGCTCAGTGGAAAGAGCCCGGGCTTTGGAGTCAGAGGTCAAGGGTTCAAATCCCAGCTCCACCAATTGTTAGCTGTGTGACTTTGGGCAGGTCACTTCACTTCTCTGTGCCTCAGTTACCTCATCTGTAAAATGGGGATTAAGACTGTGAGCCCCCCGTGGGACAACCTGATTACCTTGTAACCTCCCCAGTGCTTAGAACAGTGCTTTGCACATAGTAAGCTCTTAATAAATGCCATCATTAACCCACGACTTCTCACTCCCAAGCCCGGGCTCTTTCCGCTGAGCCATGTATTGTTATTATTATTATGGTATTTGTTAAGCACTTACTATATGCCGGGCACTGTTCTAAGTACTAGGGTGGATACAAGGCAATCAGGTTGTCCCACGCAGGGCTCACAGTCCTAACCATTTTCCAGATGAGGTAACTGAGGCACAAAGAAGTTAAGTGACTTGCCCAAGGTCACACAGCAAACAAGTGGTAGAGACGGAATTAGAACCCACATCCTCTGACTCCCAAGCCCGTGCTCTTTCCACTAAGCCACGCTGGTTGATGTTAACTCACTGTGGGTCAGGGAATATGTCTACCAACTCTGTTGTAGATCCTCTCCCAGATCCTTAGTACAGTGCTCTGCACATAGTAAGTACTCAATAAATACCACTGATTGACTTATTGATTGATTGTTTCATTCGTTCATTTGAAATGCATTCATTCATTCATTCATTCAATAATATTTACTGACTTACCGTGTGTAGAGCACTGTACTAAGCACTTGAAAAGTACAATTCAGCAACAAATAGAGACAATCCCTGCCCACAATGGGCTCACAGTCTCAAAGGTGGGCGACAGGCATCAAAACAAGTAAACAGGCATCAGTAGCATCAGTATCAATAAATAGAAATATTGATATATACACATCATTAATATAAATAAATAGAATTATAAATATGTACATATATACACAAGGGCTGTGGGGGTAGGGGAGTAGAGCAAAGGGAGCCAGTCTGGAGACTGGGGAGGGGAGGGGGAGCAGAGGAAAAGAGGGGCTAGCTTATCTAGCCCCCCTTTAGTATCTAGCTTATTCTACCAAATTAGGAAGAGTCTTTCCTTCAATCAATCAATCAATCAATCATATTTATTGAGAACTTACTGTGTGCAGAGCACTGTACTAAGCGCTTGGGAAATACAAGTTGGCAACATATATATAAATATATATATTTTATATATATATATATATATAAATTTAATGAAATAGCAATCTCCCTCTGATGCCTCAGTCACAGGCTCAATGTCAAAAAGAAAGTTGAAGTTTCAAAAGGTGGTAGAGCCCAAGAGGAGGCAGATACTGCATTTACTTCAAAGTTAAGCAATGCTATCCTCTAACGCAACTCACTAAACTCACTGGGAATTCCTCTATTTCTTCTGGGAGTCATGTGAAAATGCCTTAATGACTGATATCCAACTGGAGGCCTGAACGTTGGAATGATAATAATAGTCATGGTAGTATTTGTTGAGTACTTACTATGTGCCAAGCACTGTTCTATGCACTGAGGTTTGTACATATTTATTACTCTATTTATTTATTTATTTATTTTACTTGTACATATCTATTCTATTTATTTTATTTTGTTAGTATGTTTGGTTTTGTTCTCCATCTCCCCCTTTTAGACTGTGAGCCCACTGTTGGGTAGGGACTGTCTCTATATGTTGCCAACTTGTACTTCCCAAGTGCTTAGTACAGTGCTCTGCACATAGTAAGCGCTCAATAAATACGATTGATGATGATGATGAGGTAGATACAAAGTGATTAGGTTGGACACAATCATTTATTCATTCATTCAATCGTATTTATTAATAATGTTGGTATTTGTTAAGCGCTTACTATGTGCAAAGCACTGTTCTAAGCGCTGGGGTAGATACAAGTTGATCAGGTTGTCCCACGTGAGGCTCACAATCTTAGACCCCATTTTACAGATAGGGTAACTGAGGCACAGAGAAGTTGAGTGACTTGCCCAAAGTCACACAGCTGACAATTGGCAGAGCCGGGGTTTGAACCCATGACCTCTGACTCCAAAGCCCGTGCTCTTTCCACTGAGCCACGCTGCTTCTCTATTTATTTATGTATTTATTGAGTGCTTACTGTGTGCAGAGCACTGTACTAAGCACTTGGAAAGTACAGTTTGGCAACAGATAGAGACAATCCCTACCCAACAACGAGCTCACAGTCTGGAAGGGGGAGACAGACAACAAAACAAAACAAGTAGACAGGCATCAAAATAGATAAATAGAATTATAGATATAGACCTATCATGAATAAAATAGAGTAATGAATATGTATAAATATTCACAGGTGCTGTGGAGAGGGGAAGGGGTCAGTGGGAGGGAGTGGGGATGATGGGGAGGGGAGGAGGAGGAGAGGATAAGGGGGGGCTCAGTCTGGGAAGGCCTCCTGGAGATGGTGAGCTCTTAGTAGGACTTTGAAAGGAGGAAGAGAGTTAGTATGGCGGATGTGTGGAGGGAGGGCATTCCAGGCCAGGGGGAGGACGTGGGCCGGGGTTCGATGGCGGGACAGGAGAGAACAAGGCACTGTGAGGAGGTTAGTGGTGGCAGAGGAGTAGAGGGCATGGACTGGGCTGGAGAAGGAGACAAGGGTGGTGAGGTAGGAGGGGGCAAGGGGACGGAGAGCTTTGAAGCCGAGAGTGAAGAGTTTTTCCTTCATGTGAAGGTTGATAGACAACCACTGGAGATCTTTGAGGAGGGGGGTGACATGCCCATGGTGTTTCTTTAGAAAGATAATCTGGGCAGCAGAGTGAAGTATAGAATGAAGCGGAGAGAGAGACAGGCGGTTGGGAGATCAGAAAGGATGCCCCTGTCCCACATGGAGGTCACCATCTTAATCCCTATTTTACAGATGAGGTAACTGAGACCTGCAAGCTGCACTAGACTGTGAGCCAGTTGTGGGCAGGGATTGTGTCTATTTGTTGCTGAATTGTACCTTCCAAGGGCTTAGTACAGTGCTCTGCACACAGTAAGTGCTCAATAAATACGATCGATTGAATGAAGGAGTGAATTTGGTCCACAAACAGATGCACCTTTGAAGTTTCAAAAGGTGGTGATAATAATAATAATGATTGTGAAGTGCTTACTGTGGGCCAGACCCTTTTCTAAGCACTGGGGTGGATGCAAGCTAAATTGGGATAGGCACAGTCCCTGTCCCACGTGGGGCTCACAGTCTTAAACACCATTTTACAGAGGAAGTAGCTAAGGCTCAAAGAAGAGCCTCCTCCTCCCCCTCCTACCTCACCTCCCTTTTCTCCTTCTTCAGCCCAGCCCTCACCCTCCACTCCTCTGCCGCTAATCTCCTCACCGGGCCTCGTTCTCTCCTGTCCCGCCATCGACCCCCGGCATCCCCCGGGCCTGGAATGCCCTCCCTCTGCCCATCCGCCAAGCTAGCTCTCTTCCTCCCTTCAAGGCCCTACTGAGAGCTCACCTCCTCCAGGAGGCCTTCCCAGACTGAGCCCCTTCCTTCCTCTCCCCATCGACCCCCTCTCCATCCCCCCATCTTACCTCCTTCCCTTCCCCACAGCACCTGTATATATGTATATATATGTTTGTACATATTTATTACTCTATTTATTTATTTATTTATTTTACTTGTACATATCTATTCTATTTATTTTATTTTGTTAGTATGTTTGGTTTTGTTCTCTGTCTCCCCCTTTTAGACTGTGAGCCCACTGTTGGGTAGGGACTGTCTCTATATGTTGCCAACTTGGAATTCCCAAGCGCTTAGTACAGGGCTCTGCACACAGTAAGCGCTCAGTAAATGCGATTGATTGATTGAAGAGAAGTGACTTGCCGAAGGCGACACAGCAGAGAAGTGGTGGAGGCAGGTTTAGAACCCAGGTCCTTCTGACTCCCAGGACCGGTCTCTATCAAGTAGGCCATGCTGATTCTCGGGGAGGGACTCCAGATACATTGAATCCAAAGTTACAATACTATGGTTTAATGGCTAGAGCCCGGACCTGAGAGTCAGAAGGTCATGGGCTCTAATCCAGGCCCCACCACTTGGCTGCTGTGTTACCTTGGGCAAGTCACTTCACTTCTCTGGGCCTCAGTTCCCTCATCTGTCATGAGGACTGAGACGTGGGACAGGGACTGTGTCCAACCCCATGCTGGAGAAGCAGCATGGCTCAGTGGAAAGAGCCCGGGCTTTGGAGTCAGAGGTCATGGGTTCGAATCCCGGCTCCGCTGCATGTCTGTTGTGTGACCTTGGGCAAGTCACTTCACTTCTCTGAGCCTCAGTTAACTCATCTGTAAAATGGGGATTAAGACTGTGAGCCCCCCCGTGGGACAACCTGATTCATTCATTCATTCAATCATATTTATTGAGCTCTTACTGTGTGCAGAGCACTGTACTAAGTGCTTGGGAAGTACAAGTTGGTAACATATAGAGACAGTCCCTACCCAACTGTGGGCTCACAGTCTAGAAGGGGGAGACAGACAACAAAACAAAACATATTAACAAAATGAAATAAATAGAATAAATATGTACAAATAAAATAGAGTAATAAATATGTACAAACATATATACATATATATAGCTGCTGTGGGGAGGGGAAAGAGGTGAGGAGGGGGGATGGGGAGGGGGAGGAGGAGGAGAGGAAGGAGGGGGCTCAGTCTGGGAAGGCCTCCTGGAGGAGGTGAGATGATCACCTTGTAACCTCTCCAGCGCTTAGAACAGTGCTTTGCACATAGTAAGTCAATCAATCAATCAATCAATCAATCAATCGTATTTATTGAACGCTTACTGTGTGCAGAGCACTGTACTAAGCGCTTGGGAAGTACAAATTGGCAACATATAGAGACAGTCCCTACCCAACAGTGGGCTCACAGTCTAAAAGGGGGAGACAGAGAACAAAACCAAACATACTAACAAAATAAAATAAATAGAATAGATATGTACAAGTAAAATAAATAAATAAATAAATAGAGTAATGACTATGTACAAACATATATACATATATACAGGTGCTGTGGGGAAGGGAAGGAGGTAAGATGGGGGGATGGAGGGGGGACGAGGGGGAGAGAAAGGAAGGGGCTCAGTCTGGGAAGACCTCCTGGAGGAGGTGAGCTCTCAGTAGGGCCTTGAAGCTCTCAGTGGGGCCTGACAAATGTTATTATTATTATTATTATTATTATTATTATTATTATTATTATTATTATTATTATTATTATTATTATTATTATTATCTGCTTGGATCCACCCCAGTGCTTAGTACAGTGCCTAGCACATAGTCAGCACTCAGCAAATACCATAATTATTATTATTATTGTCCTCTAGCACAACTCACAACTCACTGGGAATTCTTCCAGTTGTTCAGAGAGTCCCATCCAAATGCCTGGATCACTGATATCCTGCTAGGGGCCTGTATGTTGCATTTGGTCGATAAACAGATGCTCTTTTGGTGTCACAATGTCTCTGATCATGTAATAATAATTGTACTGATTGCGGAATTGGTTAAGTACCTACTATGTGCTAAGCGCTGTATTAACTGCTGAGGTATATCCAAGTTCATCTCATTCCAATTGGGCCTCACGGTCTAAGTAGGAGAGCAACAGGGATTGAATCCCCATTTTGCAGAGGAGGCAACTGAAGCCCAGAGAAATGAAATGACTTGCCCAAGGTCATGCAGCAAATAAATGGCAGGATGGGGAATAGAACCCAGGTTCTCTGATTCCCAGGCCTGGACTTTCTCCAGTAGGCCATGCTGCTTCCCTACTGTATTCTCTCTGAAATACAAAAGTGAACACCTCCTGGTTAGTTCCTCTTTATTTTTGGCTGCGGAAAGACTGTGCAATCATTTTTACCATTAAAATAACTTACTTTGAGGCTGCTTTCTTTTTTTTACTTTGAATATCACCGCACTATCCTTCAGAGGAAGAACTGGTTTGTTGGCATGCCTTAAACCAGAGTTACCCAATTATTTGGGCTCAGGTGTTACATACTCCTTTGTGAAGTTGTCATCAGGCTGACAATGTTAAACAAAAGGGGAGAGCTGGTTTAGGGAGGGTGAGAGAAAGAGGTTGATATGGAAGTGCAACTCATGTCATTCATTCATTCATTCATTCAATCGTATTTATTGAGTGCTTACTTTTGCAGGGCACTATACTAAGTGCTTGGAAAGTACAAGTCGGTAAAATATGGAGACGGTCCCTACCCAACAACGGGCTCACAGTCTAGAAGGGAGAGACAGACAATAAAACAAAACATGTAGACAGGTGTCGAAGCAGTGTGCCTTAGTGGATAAAGCACAGGCCGGGGGACCAGAAGGACCTGGGTTCTAACCCCCACTATGCCACATGTCTGCTGTATGATCTTGGGCAAGTCACTTCACTTCTCTCTCCCTCAGTTACCTCATCTGGAAAAATGGGGATTAAGACCATGAGCCTCATATGGGACAGGGACTTTTGTCCAACCCAACAAACTTGTACCTACCCCGGCACTTAGAACAGTGCTTGGCACATAGTAAGCACTCAACAAGTATCATAATTATTATTACTATGATTATGTCGATATTTTCACTGACCCCAAGATGCCTTTATTCTTAAGGTGCAGTGTGTCAAGAATACATTGAGTTAGGTCTGTGATGGATATATACTAGCTACACTGACTTAGAGAAGCAGGGTGGCTCAGTGGAAAGAGCACAGGCTTTGGGTCTGAGGTCATGGGTTCAACTCCTGGCTCTGCCAATTGTCAGCTGTGTGACTTTGGGCAAGTCACTTAACTTCTCTGTGCTTCAGTTACCTCATCTGTAAAATGGGGATTAATCAATCAATCAATCAATCGTATTTATTGAGCGCTTACCGTGTACAGAGCACTGCACTAAGCGCTTGGGAAGTACAAGTTGGCAACATATAGAGACAGTCCCTACCCAACAGTCGGTGAGCCCCCCATGGGACAACCTGATCACCTTGTAACCTCCCCAGAGCTTAGAACAGTGCTTTGCACATAGTAAGTGCTTAATAAATGCCATCATCATTATTATTATTACACTGATATATACAGAAGCAGCATAGCCTAGTGGAAAGAGGTCAGAGGACTGGGAGTCAGAAGGATCCGGGTTTATAACCCCAGATCGGCCACTTGTCTGCTGAGTGACCTTGGGCAAGTCACTTCATTTCTCTGTGCCTTACTTACCTCATCTGTAAAATGGGCATCAAGACTGTGAGCCCCATTTGGGTCAGGGACTGTGTCCAACCTGATGAGCTTGTATCTACCTCAGCATGTGGTACAGTGTCTGGCGCATAGTAAATGCTTAACAAATGCCATAAAAAATTGTTGTCAGAGCTGCAAAGATGGATTTGCTTGGTCTGAATTCAGCCCACAGTCAAATTTCACCCCTCATCCTCCCTCTAAATTCATTCAGTCATATTTATTGAGCGCTTACTATGTGCAGAGCACTGGACTAAGCTCTTAGAAATACAATTCAGCAACAAATAAAGACAATCCCTGTCCAACAACAGGTTCACAATCTAGAAGTGGGGAGATGGACAACCAAACAAGTAAACAGGCATTAATAGCATCATGAATATGGCCCGCTATTATCCAAGAAATTAAACAGCACTGGTCTCAGTGATCAAAAATGGAAACTCTTGGAATTTTGTGAGCTCATTCCCCAAGTCTATTTCCTCTACCACAGCAGTCCGGAAAGTACAATAATGTGCTTCACTGATGTATTATACCTTCTAAGCCCTTGTTTCTTTCTATAAACTTGTAATGATTATAAATAAAGATGAGCAAAGGAAATAGTTATTTTGAGAGAAAATGCTAAATACATTCTTTCGCAAGTCTTATAGGTGCCTCTTTCAGAAAGTCACAAGTAGCATAAATAGCGTGTGATGTGAAAGTTGTCATTGTAGAAAAATCAGTTTGCATCAGCTTGCACAGTTGGTTCCCCAAAATGCTACCTTACTCATTGGTTAGAGTGCACTGGGATCCATGTCGTTATTATGAAAAACAACCAAACTAACCAAGAGCATTTCTAACTTCTTTAATTCACTAACACTGCTACAAACTCATTATCTCTAAACTTGTAGATGAAAGTTAATGGGCTGGCTTTCAAATCGCTTTGTTCTAGCTACCTAGTGATTATAGTGAGACAAAGGGCTCTTCCATTAACAAGGTCATTAAGGCAATTCAGAAATAAACCCATGTCCTTTCTGCTAAATCTAAGATGAATTCCAACTGCGCCAGCGCCACCGGCTACCATAGCATAATATTCATTCATTCATTCATTCAATCGCATTTATTGAGTGCTTACTGTGTGCCGAGCACTGTAGTAAGCGCTTGGAAAGTACAATTCAGCAACAAAGAGAGACAATCCCTGCCCACAGCGGGCTCACAGTCTAGAAGGAAGGAGACAGACATCAAATCAAGTAACCAGACATAATTGTTTGGGGGAATTGGGACACTGGGAGCCGGTTTCCACAGACATGCCCTTGCCTCAATCTAAGGGTGTGGGCAGAGAGGCTGCCCGCTCGCTTTCATCTCCCTCGGGCTCTCCCCCACCACTTTCCCTGCCCCATCAGGGTCTGTTGAAGTTATTTCCTTAAACGTATCCAACAGAAGCATTTTTCTGTCCTGTCTTTCCTACAAAGCGACCTTGCGAATTCGTACAAGTCCATGTGCCCAAGACCTACTTGAAACTGGGCCAGCCAAAAAATGAATCACTGTGTGGAAGCAGATAAATAAAAAATAAATGTAGGACTCACTTGAGACTTCTGCATTTCATTTAGGTCCTGGTACTCATACGCATCAGATCACCATCTCTTAGAAAATACAATTGAGAGGCGCTTGTTAAGATTTGGTAAGCCAGTAAGAATTAGGGGAGGGTGAGACAACAAAGATTCCCAAAACTTTCAAGAAGGCTGCGGGGATCGCAAATTTGGGGTTTTGCCAACCATTGCCCTTCTTAAGTGAGCCCTGCACAAATAATGTCAAAATCTGAGAGATTAGAAATAGAATTCCATACAGTATGAGAGCAGAGAGGGGGAATACTAATAGCCAGCTGTATTTGCTCAGTTTCAGCCTTTACAGTCTGAAAGGCAGCAGCGATTGTTCTGCTAAGCAAAGAGCTAAGCAAAGAGCTAAGAGAATCCCATAAGATTACCGTAGCTAAGGACCGTATTCAGTAAGTATATCTGTCAGTGGCATTTACTGAGCACTTACTGTGTGCAGAGCACTGTACAAAACGCTTGGGAGAGCACAACAGAACAATATAACAGACACATTCCCTGCCCACAACGAGCTTACAGTCTAGAGGACAGGAAGGGATGGAGCAGACACTTATATACGTATCTGTAATTTATTCATTTGTATTGATGTCTGTCTCCCTCCCTTCTAGACTATGACTCTAAACAGTAAGCGCTCAATAAATGCGACTGAATGAATGACTGAATGAATGAATAATGAGGGTGGAGCCAGGGGAGAAGAATCATACCATTTGATGGGTTGATTAACATACTTTCCCAAGAGCAGAAAACTCCATCATCCCAAGTGGGGCTCACAATCTTAATCCCCATTTTACAGATGAGGTAACTGAGGCACAGAATAGTTAATTGTGAGCCCACTGTTGGGTAGAGACTGTCTCTATATGTTGCCAACTTGTACTTCCCAAGCGCTTAGTACAGTGCTCTGCACACAGTAAGCGCTCAATAAATATGATTGATTGATTGATTGAGCCCATTGTGAGACATGGATTGTGTCCAACCTGATTAGCAAGTATCTACCACAGTGCTTAGTGTGGTTCCTTCCTGGCACAAAGTACAAAGCATAAAGTAAGCACTTAAACACCATGAAAAGAAAAAAGATAAAGGAATCACAGTCTTAACTTCAACTGTTCTTTTCCACTGGCACATTTCCAATCAGCCTGGAAGTTGGGGAGAAATATTTTACCAGCTGCTATCATTTGTTTATTTTACTAAAGGACCCTCTACATAGAGAATGAATCAAATCACTGTGATTATGGGACCACTCTAAACATTTTTTTTATGGCACTGAGGATTTGGACAAGCGGCTACCTGAAGAGCTACCTCAGATTATTTTCAAATTTGGAAAATTTCTCAATTATTTGCCCGTAGCATGGGACTGATTGTCAGCAAATTGTAAAAGTGACGAGTTTTGGTTTGGGTCAAAAAGAAATACATCTTCATTGGAGCATTTGTAGCTAGGAACCATCAATTTAGGGATTTTAAAGCAAATAACTTCTGCTGCGAGCCTCAAAAAAAAAAATCCTGCAATATAGTGCGACTATTGAAATTTTAATTATCCTGTTGAGGACTTTGTGTCTCTTTCCTCCAAAATTCCTTTGGATTGCATTAGAGCAAGCTCTAGTGGCAAATAAGTAGAAAGCCCCCCCAAAATCCGTGCCCCTCAGCAAAGACCTGAATGAATCCCAGATAAACGGCATATTCAGTCAGAACACAATAACTGGAATTTCTCATTTTCTCATGAGCAACAGCAAGAAACCTAAGAGTCAAGCTCAGATATTTCTTAGTAACTGTAAAAGCAGCCAGTCACAGCATCCTTCAGGATAATAATAATTAGCTTTACATCTCAAAAGCACTTTGCAAATATTAACTAATTAACAGGAGCAGCAAATCCATAAATAGCAATAGGTAATTACAGCAGATTTACCATCCCACACCAAAACAGGAACTAAAACTTGACCGTTTGCTTCGTATCAAAAATGATCTAGACAACAGTAGAATTCCAAGGAAAATGGCATGTGTTGGTAACCAGAGTGTTTGGGAAGGAATATTTTAAAATAAAGAAGTGATCAGTCCCTTCTGGGTGGTACAGGGTGAAAGAAACTGGACAAAGCTCTTTAATAATGATAACTGTGGTATTTGTTAAGCACTTATATGAGTCAGGCACTGTACTAAGCACTGGGGTGAATACAAGCAAATTGGGTTGGACACAGTCCCTGTCCCATGTGGGGCTCTCTGTCTCAATTTGCCTTTTTACAGATGAGGTAACTGAGGCCCAAAGAAGTGAAATGACTTGCCCAAGGCCACACAGCAGAAAAGTGGCGGAGCTAGGATTAGAATCCAGGTTATCTGGCCCCGAAGCCCGGGCTTTATCCATTAGTCCACACTGCTTCTACAGGCTCAACTCTGAAGCTCACCTATGAATAATAAGGATGACATTTATTAAGCGCTTACTATGTGCAAAGCACTGTTCTAAGCACTGAGCACTGATCTAAGCGCTGGGTGAATGTGTGGGTGTGGCTGAAAAAGGCAAGAAGGGAGCTACTGTCCCAAAACACTGTTTCACAAAACAATTGCCCCTGTTTCATCATCACCAATTGTATTTATTGAGCGCTTACTATGTGCAGAGCACTGTACTAAGCGCTTGGGAAGTACAAATTGGCAACATATAGAGACAGTCCCTACCCAAAAGTGGGCTCACAGTCTAAAAGGGGGAGACAGAGAACAAAACCAAACATACTAACAAAATAAAATAGAATAGATATGTACAAATGAATTAAATAAATAAATAAATAGAATAAAAAAAAATGTACAAATATATATACATATATACAGGTGCTGTGGGGAAGGGAGGGAGGTAAGATGGGGGGATGGGGAGGGGGACGAGGGGGAGAGGAAGGAAGGGGCTCAGTCTGGGAAGGCCTCCTGGAGGAGGTGAGCCCTCAGCAGGGCCTTGAAGGGAGGAAGAGAGCTAGCTTGGAGGATGGGCAGAGGGATTGGGGGCATTCCAGGCCCGGGGGATGACGTGGGCCGGGGGTCGATGGCGGGACAGGCAAAAGCGAGGTATGGTGAGGAGATCAGCGGTGGAGGAGCAGAGGGTGCGGACTGGGCTGTAGAAGGAGAGAAGGGAGGTGAGGTAGGAGGGGGCGAGGTGATGGACAGCCTTGAAGCCCAGGGTGAGAAGTTTCACAAAACAATTGTCCCCTTATAGTGTTATTGTAGGAGGCAGTAGAAACTAAGTTGAAGATGCCATATATGTGTTGAAAGTTTGTAGAACGAATCTAACAATTCTGTGGTATTGTACTCTCCCAAGGTCTTAGTACAGTATTCTGCACACAGTAAGCACTCAGCGAATGCCACTGATTGACTGGAGATACAATTAGGCATAAAAATACTTCAACATCTTGATCTCTTTCTACAGCCCCTTCCTTCCTCTCCCCCTCGTCCCCCTCTCCATCCCCCCAATCTTACCTCCTTCCCTTCCCCACAGCACCTGTAGATATGTATATATGTTTGTACATATTTATTACTCTATTTATTTATTTATTTATTTTGCTTGTACATATCTATTCTATTTATTTGATTTTGTTAGTATGTTTGGTTTTGTTCTCTGTCTCCCCCTTTTAGACTGTGAGCCCACTGTTGGGTAGGGACTGTCTCTATATGTTGCCAACTTGTACTTCCCAGGCGTTTGGTACAGTGCTCTGCACACAGTAAGCACTCAATAAATATGATTGATTGATTGATTGATGGATGGGAGAAATGTCTTAGCATCTATTTACCTAGCTACATCTTCCTTGGGTATCTATTACCACATGCATTGTTAGGCTGACACAAAAGGATAAAAGCCCTGCTAAAATCATATCTCCACCAAGAGGGCTTTCCTGATTAAGAATGCATTCCCCCTATGTGCTCCACTTTCTGCATCACCTGTGTAATAATAATAATAATAATGAAAATTATGGTATTTGTTAAGTGGTTACTATGTGCCAAACACTGTTCTAAGTGCTAGGGTAGGTACAAGGTAATCAGGTTGTCCCGCATGGGACTCACACTCTTAATCCCCATTTTACAGATGAGGGAACTGAAGCACCGAGAAGTGAAGTGACTTGCCCAAGGTCACACAGCTGACAGGCAGCAGAGCCGGCATTAGAACCCAAGTCCTCTGGCTCCCAAGCCTGTGGGAGCTATGCCATGCTGCTTTTCTTTGTACTTTGTGTACTTTGGTTTGTCCCCATTAAACCCATGTTGCTCAATTCACCCTCGGCCCTTCAATACTATTTTGTCTGTATCCTTATTCTCTGCCACTTCCCTCATCTGTAACTGATTTTAATATCTGCCTCACAGCTAGTGAGTAAACTCCTTATGAACAGGGATTGTGTCACTAACCCTATTGCAATGTTTTCTTCCAAGTGCTTAGTAAAACGCCCTGCACATAATAATAATAATAATGATAGTATTTGTTAAGTGCTTACCATGTGCAAAGCACTAAACAAATACCATCATTATTATTACCATGTGCAAAGCACATGGTAAGCACTTAATATATACCTTTGATTGGACTGATATTGGCAACAGAGAACTAAAGTTTATTAGCCTTGGTAGTGAGGCCAAGCTGCCTAAGGCACTGCATTTAGGCTCCATTCTCCTTGAAAGGATGGGTTTAAATAATAATAATAATGATGGCATTTATTAAGTGCTTACTATGTGCAAAGCACTGTTCTAGGCGCTGGGGAGGTTACAACGTGATCAGGCTGTCCCATGGGGGGCTCACAGTCTTAATCCCCATTTTACAGATGAGGTAACTGAGGCACAGAGAAGTTAAGTGACTTGCCCAAAGTCACACAGCTGACAACTGGCAGAGTCGGGATTTGAACCTATGACCTCTGACTCCAAAGCCCGTGCTCTTTCCACTGAGCCATGCTGCTTCTCTGAAGACTTTAAATGTTTAAAGACTTTAAATGCTTCGAATATTACTGCCACGTGCTTAGTACAGTGCTTTATACCCAATAAGCACTCAGTAAGTACGATTGAATGAATGCCATCCTTTCTTTTAATCTCTTCCAAGAGCTCTTTCCTGACTAATCCCTCTTTTCCTCTTCCCCCACTCCCTTCTGCATCACCCTGACTTGCTCCCTTTATTCATCCCCCCTGCCCTGCCCCACAAAACTCATGTCCATAGCTGTAATTTATTTATTTATTATACTTATATTAATGTCTGTCTCCCACTCTGGCCTCTAACCTCATTATGGGCAGGGGATCTGTCTTTATTGTTCTCTTGTACTCTCCCAAGCCCTTAGTACAGTAATCTGCACAATAAATGACTGAATGAATGAATCACCACATCCTGCTGCATGGCAAAAACACTGTCCCAAGATATAATAGATGTAAAAGTAGACAACTAAATTAAGAAAGGCAGAATTTTGGGGAAAGTTTTACATAGAATTATACCATTTTAGCAGCAAGCTGTTTTGTTCTGTTGTCTGTCTCCCCCTTCAAGACTGTGAGCCCTTGGTTGGGTAGGGACCGTCTCTATATGTTGCCGACTTGTACTTCCCAAGCGCTTAGTACAGTGCTCTGCCCACAGTAAGCGCTCAATAAATACGATTGAATGAATGAATGAATGAATGAATGGTTTACAAAGTGGCAGACTTCAAACCACAATTTCAACACTGTTTTCTATCAATCAATCAATCATATTTATTAAGTGCTTACTGAGTGCAGAATACTGTACTAAGCACTGGGAAGAGGACAATTCAATAATAAACAAGCAGCCATCAAGGGACAACACAGGAATGGCCTAGAGTCCTATAGCGTGGAAACCAAGTTTGCTGAAACTCATTCCACTTGGTAAAGAAGAATACCATATGAAAAGATGAAAGATTACCAGTTGAGCTTTTCAGCCCACTCATTCATTCAATCATATTTATTGAGCACTTACTGTGTGCTGAGTACTATACTAAGCACTTGGGAAAGTAGAACACAATAAAGAGTGACAATCCCTGACCACAAAGAGCTCAGTCTCAGACAAATGATTATCAACCTTCAGAAGTGCCACCTTCAAGCAACAAAGACCATGGTATTTAATTATTCCAACAAATCTTGCTCTGCTACTTATTAATTCCACCACAGTTGGGAATATCTCGCCACCACAGCAAACAGTTTGTCCCAGAGCTGTTTCAGGTTTGGGGAGAAATGGCAGTCATTGGGTAAGACAAGGAAATCTTAAAGTCAGAAAATAAAAGCAAGAAGGACCAGAAAGCACCCAGAAAAAGTTGGGTCAGTGTTAGGGAAAGATAGGGTGGAGGCTTTATTTTTATTTTTTACCTGGGAATTTGTCTTTCTTCTCTTCTATGTAGCTTTGTTTGTAAAAAAAAACAGCTTGTGAGAAAAATGTTGCCATGGTGAAATGTTCACCAAATTTCACTGCCTTTTAGTTAAATATGCTCCAAGGCATAACTGATGAGCTAAAGATTATTCCTTGTACTCTTAAACTCCATTTCTCCTTCACACCAGGGAGGAGGCAGTGCACATTCATATGCTGTACTTTAAGAAAAGGCTACATTTTATGCCATCGGCTTTAAGACACTGGCTTTGAAAATAGCCATCTCCCACACCGGGACAAAATGTCCAGCAGAGATGAGGCACAGGAACTAGTGGAATTATTTTGAGAACCGCAATGGGGACTCAAAATGCCTGATCACCTAGTCACTTTAGTCCAAGCTCAAGAAATGAGAATGCTTTCTCTTAAATGCCTTCTTGTTAGAATAGCTTTTGAGTTATTTCTTCTGATTCCCTCGTAACTGAAAGAGGAATGGATTCAGTGGTCAACTTTGGATGTAAGATGGTGGTCCTCCTTCCCTATGCATGCGCCTTCTCCCCAATGATCTTCCTCTTCCAACAGGCATTCTCCTTTTCTTAATGGTATTTGTTAAGCGCTTTCTAGTAAGTGCTGGGCACTGTTCTAAGCGCTGCTCACCCTCAGTTCTACTTTGTAATGTAGCAAAGGAGGATTCTACAGACTTAAGGCAGAACTCCAACCTAACTTCCTCCCTCCAGAATAGAGCAGGAGAAGACACTTTAGGCATTCAAATGCTCTCTTAATGAAGAGGACCATTCTGCACATATGGAAGAAAAAAGAAATCATTATTTAATGAACTAGGTAGCTGGGTCATTCATTCATTCATTCAATCGCATTTATTGAGTGCTTACTGTGTGCAGAGCACTGTACTAAGCGCTTGGGAAGTACAAATCGGCAACATACAGGGACGGTCACTACCCAAAAACGGGCTCACGGTCTAGAAGGGGGAGACAGACAACAAAACAAAACATGCAGACAGGTGTCAAAATCGTCAGAACAAATAGAATTAAGGCTTTATGTACATCGTTAACAAAATAAATAGAATAGTAAATATGTACAAGCAAAATAGAGTAATAAATCTGTACAAATATACACAAGTCCTGTGGGGAGGTGAAGGAGGTAGGGCGGGGGAGATGGGGAGGAGGAGAGGAAAAAGGGGGTTCAGTCTGGGAAGGCCTCTTGGAGGAGGTGAGCTCTCAGTAGGGCTTTGAAGGGAGGAAGAGAGCTAGTTAGGCGGATGTGTGGAGAGAGGGCATTCCAGGCCAGGGGAAGGACGTGGGCCAGGGGTCGACGGCGGGACAGGCGAGAACAAGGTACAGTTGATATCATTATTAATCATTAATAATAATTAATATCATTCATTTACTGTTATACTTTTGCTTTTACCAACAACTTGTAACTTCAGCAAGCAAGTCAGTATTAGCCCTAATTTGTATCTGGGTTCCCTTAATCTTAGGACGATAATGACCTGAACAAGAAGCAGCACGGCCTAATGGACAGACCACGAACCTGGGGGTCAGAAGGATCTGGATTTTAATCTGAGATCCACCACTTGTCTGCTGTGTGACCTTGGGTGAGTCACTTAATTTCTCTGCGTCTCAGTTCCCACATCTGTAAAATGGGGATGAAGACTGTGAGCCCCACGTGGGATGGGGACTGTGCCCAAACTGATTAGCTTCTATCTACCCCAGTGTTCAGTACAATGTCTGGTACAGATTAAGCGCTTAACAAATAACATTTTTAAAAAATTGTAATGTGGATTAGGACTAAGACTTTATCTCCCCTTTGCTTCAACTAAGCACTTGGTTGTGTTGCTCACAGTAGTTATATAAATATTCTTATAGTCTACTATTTTCCCTATCCATAATCTATTCTGATGTCTGTCTCCCCCTCTAGACTGAAAACTCCCTGTGGGCAGGAAATATGTCTACCAACTCTGTTGTACTGTACTTTCGTAAATTTGATGTAAATTTTTTCCATACTTTGTAAGAATAGTCTCGAAGGTTTTTTGTGTACTTCTAGATTTCTTCCCTGGAAGCTTCCAGCAAACAGTTTGTCAATGTTCTTAAAGAAATAATATGATCCAAAAGCAGGGTTCTTTTTTCCTTCTCATTAAACTAGAGTCCCCAACTCTAGGCATTTTTTTATGTTTGCTCTAGAAGAAAGCCAAAAAAATAAAATATAAAACCCTCAAATTTATGCACTTTAGTGAAACTGCTAAGTAGCTTTATTGTTAGTGTCCTTTGAGAACAGCCTGGATTAGTGTAAAGAGCATTGATTTGGGAGTCTGTGGACCTGGGTTCTAATCCAGGCTCTGCCGTATGCCTGCTGTGTGACTTTGGACGAGTCACTTAACTTCCCTGTGCCTCATTTTCCTCATCTGTAAAATGGGGATTCAATAACTTCTCCCTCTTACTGAAGACTGTGAGCGTGAGACTGTGAGCCTCTAGACTGTGAGCCCGTTGTTGAGGAGAGACCGTCTCTATATGTTACCAACTTGTACTTCCCAAGTGCTTAGTACAGTGCTCTGCACACAGTAAGCGCTCAATAAATATGATTGAATGAATGAATGAATGAACAGAAACTGTGTCAGACCTTATTATCATGTATCTACACTAATCTTAGTACAGTGCTTGGCATATAATAATAATAATAATTATGGTGTTTGTTAAGCACTTACTATGTGCCAAGCACTGTTCTAAGTGCTGGGGGGATTCAAGGTAATCAGGCTGTCCCACATGGGGCTCACAGTCTTCATCCTCATTTTCCAGATGAGGTAACTGAGGCCCAGAGAAGAGAAGTGACTTGCCCAAAGTCACACAGCTGACAAGTGGCAGAACAGGGATTAGAACCCAAGGCCTCTAACTCCCAAGCCCGTTCTCTTTCCACAGAGCCACGCTGCATATAGTAAGTGCTTAACATTAATTCATATTAATATGACACTTTCTTACCTTCCCAATAATACTACTTCCAAAAGCAAGGCAAGTTGGACTGAAAATGATTACCCGATTTACCTAAGCTGTAATAAAAACTATGTAAATAAAAAACTAACTATGGGAATCATAGTTAGATATTAAATTTCAGAGCATTTGGCATACAGACCAGTACCATTAATCAATGGTACTAAGCACTTGGGAGGGTACAATACAACAGACTAGGTTGGTAGACATACTCCACTTACAATACTCCAGTACCACATTAGAGTTAATTAAAGCCATTTCATTCAGCAATATCATTCCTTTTCTAAAGCTGAAATAATATTACCTCAGTGCTAGGAGAGCAATATGACATTTAGCCAGAATATTTTGATGACAATTATTGAGGTGGATTAATTACGTAAGCATCAAATGGTTCTAAAATCCAATATTGCTCTGAAATTTGGATTTAAGACCATCTCTCAAATCAGTTGTTTCAGAATGGAAAAAATAAATCATTATTTACTAATATCTTGGGTAGCCACCCTTCATCACCTTTCCCCCTTTTTCTCCTTAACTGTTTCTACATTGCATTTTTTCTTAACTCACAGTTTTTAAGGCATTCAGAGCAGATGACTGGAGGCGGGAGAGAAAAACAGGCAGAAAGGAACAGAGGCCGAGAGGAACAGAGAGACAAAGCTGTAAAGAAGAATAGTTTCTCAAACGATTAGCACAGTGCTCCGTGCACAGTAAGCACTCAGTAAATAAGATTGATTGATTGATTCATTCATTCATTCAATTGTATTCATTGAGCACTTACTGTGTGCAGAGCACTGTACTAAATGCTTGGGAAGTACAAGTTGGCAACATATAGAGATGGTCCCCACCCATCAACGGGCTCACAGTCTAGAAGGGGGAGACAGACAACAAAACAAAACAAATAGACAGGTGTCAATGCCATCAACACATCATTAATAAACTAAATAGAATAGTAAATATGTGCAAGTAAAATGAATAGAGCAATAAATCTGTACCAACATATATACAGATGCTGTGGGGAGGGGAAGGAGGAAGGGTGAGGGGGAGGGGGAGGAGGAGAGGAAAAAGGGGGCTCAGTCTGGGAAGGCCTCTTGGAGGAGTTGAGTTCAATTGATTGATTGAAAGACAGAGGAAGCAAGTGTTTTATTAGCCTGGCTTTTTATTCTGTGAAACAGTGGAATTAGCACTGGCCTGCAAATCAGCCTGCTGTGTGATCTTGGGTGAGTCACTTAACTGCTCTATGCTTCATTTTCCTCATGTATAAAATGGAGATTAAGACTGTGAGCCCAATGTGAGACTGTGTCCAAACTGATTAGCTTGTATCTACCCCAGCACTTAGTACAGTGCCTGGCATGTGAACCCCCTGTGGGATAACCTGATCACCGTGTAACCTCCCCAGCGCTTAGAACAGTGCTTTACACATAGTAAGCGCTTAATAAATGCTATTATTATTATTATTATTATTATTATGCAGAAAGCACTAAACAAATACCATTAAAAAAATACCTGTTCTTCCTCCTACTTAGACTATGAGCCCAATGTGAGACAGGGGCTGTCCTTGACCTGATTAACTAGTGGGGTAGGGACCGTCTCTGTATGTTGCCAACTTGTACTTCCCAAGCACTTAATACAGTGCTCTGCACACAGTAAGCGCTCAATAAAAATGATTGAATGAATGAATGAATGAACTAGTGTTAGTACAATACTTGGTATATAATAAATGCTAAACAAATAACATGCAGCAGCATGGCTAGTGGATAGAGCATAGGCCTCGGTGTCAGGAGAACCTGGGTTCTAATCCTAGCTCCACCACATGCCTGCTGTGTGACCTTGGGCAAGTCACTTAACTTCTCCGTGCTTCAGATGCCTCATCTGTAAAATGGGGATGAAGACTGTGAATCCCATGTGGGATGAGGACTGTGTGTCTGACCTGATTAGTTTGTATCTACCCCAGGGCTTAGAATAGTGCTTAGCATGTAATAAGCACTTAACAATAATAATAATAATTGTGGTATTTGCTAAGTGCAAATATATATATATATATATATACACATTGTGGGGCTGAGTGGGGTGAATAAAGGGTACAAATCCAAGTGCAAGGGTGATGCAGAAGTAGGGGAAATGAGTTTCTGACCCCATGTGATTCTGAAGTAATTGCTTCCTTCCAAATCAATTTTCAGCATTGTTCTGAAATTTTCATTCAGCTCAAATAAACTAACTTCTTCACTGACTCAAGAGCACATGGAATCAGACAGCCCACACTTCAGAGATGACATGTACTTTCATCATTCAGTGAAATGA
This sequence comes from Tachyglossus aculeatus, assembly GCF_015852505.1. Classification (NCBI taxonomy): domain Eukaryota; kingdom Metazoa; phylum Chordata; class Mammalia; order Monotremata; family Tachyglossidae; genus Tachyglossus; species Tachyglossus aculeatus. The sequence continues at coordinate 11,549,248 of NC_052070.1, forward strand.
CTCAATCTCCTCTCACATTGCTACTAATTGAGTTCAGAGGAAAGCGAGGTAAAACATTGTGATAATGCATCGCTCACTAAAAACATAAATGTTACCAATTACAGTTTTTATTTTTCCAGTATAGGGTCCTGACTGAATGATGATGACTGTTCTATTGCAGAGATATGGGCAATGCCACGAATGACATTTCTTTGCAATGGGGTTTTTGCCCTTCTAGGTACTAAGAGTCCCCTCTCAGGGTTACACGTAGAGAGTTTCCAGTCCTCTACCAGCCTTGACTATGGGAGGGAGAGTCAAGCAGAAGCCTACCCATTCCATTCCTAGCTTTCCCAGTGGCTAGAGTGGCAGGCAATCTGCTACAAGTCAAAACTCACCTGTGCTGGGCAGCAGCGGCACGGGAGAGAGTCGAGGGTGGTAACTCGAATTTACAGCACAGAAGGAGGCAATGGTAAACCACTTCTGGATTCTTACCAATGGATACACTCCTGGAATGCTTGCAGATGGAAGTGGGGTGTTTTGGGAAGGACGTGTCCATGGTGTCACTATGGGTCGGAGACGATTCGACATTATAAGACAAGACAAGGTACTAAAGGTAACTCTCCATCACATCAGCAAATTAAATGGCAAAGGGCACACAGGAAAGAACAATCCAAAGAATATCCAACCTCCCCTTCATATATTAGAGAGCATCCCAATGTCAGCTTCGCTTTGCAAGTGCCAGTGAATGGTCAATTAGTAATTATTTTGAAAATGGGGTTTCAGTTTTTAATTTTGATTCTGGCCTCCACCACTTTGAAACTCACACAAGCAGAAGTAAATGAGGCTTCAGTGGTGATGAAAGTTCACCGGCAATGAATATAAAATGTAGACAACATGATAAGTGGAAAATTCATTCCTCGGCCTTTTTCCAAGTCCTTTGACAGCACCTTGTGAATGCTTTCATTTAGAGGGGGATGAATCCTAGGTAGACACGTAACAAAAATATTCAAAGCTTTGGTGGGATATGCTGGAAAGCTGTGCTTGTGGTGAAAATAACCCAATATTTCTCAGGATTTAATATGACTAAGGGCATAGCAGAATAAGCAAAAATAGCCTTTTGACCTTCAGTTCCTTATGAACACTGTTTCTCATAAGTGGAAAGCTAGCCACCTCTGCTTAAGGAAAGTGATTTTTCTCTTTAATCTACCTTACATGTGATAGTTTTGCTTTTACGTGCCCATTTCTGAAAAAGCTCTGAAACTAATATCATGAAACGTGAGTTATGGGTCCACAGAGAATAGTTGAAATTTCCTTAGAGAGCTTTCTTACTCACCCACACCATATGGAGAGCAGAGTACCCCAGTTCTTTCTGAAGCCCATCAGCCTGAATGTACCAGATTTCATCTCCGTTCAACTACAGCTTCATCAACAAATTTGGGAGCTGATCACATTTTACCAATCACTTTTCTTTCCTCCTTTCTCCCCCTTTCCCACTTAAAAAATTCAGTCGCTTCATCCCTCCATCTTGAATCTTTCTTCTGGAAGCCAGATGGACCAGGTATACACAAAATGCACCAAACATCCTAGTCAGAGATTCTATCTTTGGAGGTATTTCGAGGTTTCCAGATTCTCCCCACTGCATCCTCCATCAGTCGTTCATTTCCAATGAGAAAATGCATTGTTTTGTTTAATGACTCCTTTTTGGCAGCTGCTAATAAAATGTCCATAAATATGTCCAAAAACTCGCTATGAATTTATGACCAAAGATCCAATTTTTCCAGCCTGAATTTCATTTTGGCCTATTTAATGATTTCATCCAACTGAACTCTTAATGACTGAGCAGTTGTCACTCAAAGTCATGAATATGTGATGTGTCACATGGGTGAATCTTCCCTAACAGCCCATCGCTCTTCAGACTCAGCTACCAGGTTTTCTCCCGGCAAATATACAGTTTCCAATAACGTGCGCCTCTTCCTAATTGCCTTACCACCTCTTCCTATTTTGTCTCTCCCTCCTTCACATTTAAACCACATGCAATTGTTTCCTAAGATTAATTTCTCAGCAACTCCATTCGCAGTGCCCTCTTCATCTTCCCCATCTCTCTTGCTGCAGTAAACCACTTTAGTTTCACGGGGTTTTTCCTGGGGCCCGAGGAGGGCCGGAGGAATCTGCAATTTCTGTAACAAGAAGAGCCAGAATGAGGATTGAAAGTCCGTCTGTGAGACTGGGCTATTGATTCGTTTGATCATATTTATTGAGCAGTTACTGTGTGCAGAGCACTGTACTAAGTCTTGAAAAATGAGCCCATTGTTGGGTATGGACCATCTCTATATATTGCCGTTTTGTACTTCCCAAGTGCTCAGTACAATGCTCTGCACACAGTAAGCCCTCAATAAATATGATTGAATGAATGAAAGCACAATTCAGCAACAAAAAGAGACAAGAGAGACTGCCCAGATGGGTCACTGGCATCACAAGAATGCCAATCTGCATAGAAGCAGTGTGGCTTAGTGGAAAGATCCTGGGCTTGGGAGTCAGAGAACGTGGGTTCCGATCCTGGCTCCTCCACTTGTCTGCTGTGTGACCTTGGGCAAGCCACTTAACTTCTCTGTGCCTCAGTTACCTCGTCTGTAAAATGGGGATTAAGACTGTGAGCCCCACGTGGGACAACTCAATTACCTTGTATCTACCCCAGCACTTAGAACAGTGTTTGGCACATAGTAAGCACTTAATAAATACCATAATAATAATCAATCAATCAATCAATCAATCGTATTTATTGAGCGCTTACTGTGTGCAGAGCACTGTACTAAGCACTTGGGAAGTACAAGTTGGCAACATATAGAGACAGTCCCTACCCAACAGTGGGCTCACAGTCTAAAAGGGGGAGACAGAGAACAAAACCAAACATACTAACAAAATAAAATAAATAGAATAGATATGTACAAGTAAAATAAATAAATAAATAGAGTAATAAATATGTACAAATATATATATATATATATATATACAGGTGCTGTGGGGAAGAGAAGGAGGTACAATGGGGGGATGGAGAGGGGGATGAGGGTAATAATAATAATAATTATAATATTATAATAATTATTATTATTATCATTACAAAAAATGTTGAGCCCTTGGTAAATCAGTAAACACTTAAAGCACATAATCAATCATTTGATTGTATCTATTGAGTGTTTACTAGGTGCAGAGCACTGTACTAAGTGCTTGGGAGCATACAATGCAACAGAATTATCAGGCACTTACCTGCTCATATAACCTCCACCTTAGTCTGGATTGCACTGAAAATTGATTTTTACCCCCAACCAAGGTGCATTAGGATTCCTACAGCAATAACAATCCCACAGAACTTGAGGTGTGATTTTTTGGGGAGCCACTGCTGGGCAAAGATGTCTTCAGCTGTCCCCAAGTTACTCTCTAAGCATTTCTTCCAGAGAGCTTCCTGGGACAGGAGGTTAAGGTTTAATTGTCACGGATGATGCCTGAAGATTCAATTAATCAATGGCATTTATTGAGCGCTTACTGGGGGCAGAGCACTGAGCTAAGTCTTTGAAAGAGTACATTATAATCAGCTTAGGCGATTCCTGTTCTCAAGGAGTTTACAGCCTTCTGTGAGCAAAACACTGTACTAAGAGCTTGAGAGTATAAAGGAGTTAGTAGACCTGATTCCTTTCCCAAGGAATTTACAGTCTATTGTGTGCAGGGCACTCTATTAAGTACTTGGCTCAGTGGAAAGAGCACAGGCTTTGGAGTCAGAAGTCATGGGTTCAAATCTCGGCTCTGCCAATTGTCAGCTGTGTGACTTTGGGCAAGTAACTTAACTTCTCTGTGCCTCAGTTACCTCATCTGTAAAATAATGAAATGTAAAATGTAAGTGCTTAGTACAGTGCTCTGCACACAGTAAGCGCTCAATAAATACGATTGAATGAATGAATGAATAAAATGGGGATTAAGACTGTGAGCCCCCCATGGGACAATCTGATCATCTTGTAACCTCCCCAGCACTTAGAACAGTGCTTTGCACATAGTAAGTGCTTAATAAATGCCATCATTATTATTACAATAGATTTGGTATCCATGTTGTGGACAGGGAATGTGTCTGTTATATTGTTATATTGTACTCTCCCAAGAGTTTAGTACAGTGCTCTGACAACAGTAAGTGCTCAATAGATACTACTAACTGAATGATCCTTATCCACCAATAGCTTCTTAGAGCCCATTGTTGGGGAAGGACCATCTCTATATGTTGCCGATTTGTACTTTCCAAGCGCTTAGTACAGTGCTCTGCACACAGTAAGCACTCAATAAATACTACTGAATGAATGCAGGAAGAGGAGGGATTGCCAGCCTTGATTCAAGAAAACTCCTTTCTCAGAGCTTGGTCAGTTTCTTGAGTCTCCAGAAAGGAAAGTTTCTGGAGAAGATGCCAAAGGAATATTTGCCACCAGCAGGCCGGTGAATATCACTGCTTCTGAGATACAGAGAAGCCGTGTGGCCTAATGGAAAGAGCACAGGCTTGGGAGTCAGAGAACCTGGGTTCTAATCCTGACTCTACCATGGGTCTGCTGGGTGACCCTGGGCAAGTCACGCAACTTATCTGTGCCTCGTTTTTGTTTTTTGTGTTAAAAACAAAACACAAAACACAGGTAAAAATTCCTCACTCTCGGCTTCAAGGCTCTCCATCCCCTTGCCCCCTCCTACCTCACATCCCTTCTCTCCTTCTACAGCCCCACCTGTACCCTCTGCTCCTCTCCCGCTAATCTCCTCACTGTGCCTCATTCTCACCTGTCCCACCATCGACCCCCAGCCCACGTCCTCCCCCTGGCCCGGAATGCCCTCCCTCCACACATCCGCCAAGCTAGCTCTCTTCCTCCCTTCAAAGACTTACTGAGAGCTCACCTCCTCCAGGAGGCCTTTCCAGATTGAGCCCTCTCCTTCTTCTCCCCCTCCTCCCCCTCCCCATCCCCCCCACCTTACCTCCTTCCCCTCCCCACAGCACCTGTATATATGTATATATGTTTGTACATATTTATTACTCTATTTATTTATTAATTTTACTTGTACATATTTATTCTATTTATTTTATTTTGTTAATATGTTTTGTTTTGCTGTCTGTCTCCCCCTTCTAGACTGTAAGCCTGCTGTTGGGTAGGGACAGTCTCTATATGTTGCCAACTTGTACTTCCCAAGCGCTTGGTACAGTGCTGTGCACACAGTAAGTGCTCAATAAGTACAATTGAATGAATGAATGAATTTATTAAGCCCTTACTAGGTTTCAAGCACTGTTCTAAGTGCTGGGGTAAATACAAGATAATTAGGAAGTATAATGTCCCTGTCCCACTTGGTGCTCACAATCTAAATAGGAGAAAGATTCCTCAGCCGTTCTTCATCCAATTTCGACTGTGAGCCTCATATGGGACAGGGACTCTGTCCGACCTGAATATCTTTTATCTTCCCAAATGTTCATTACCTTGCAGGCACATGGTAAGTGCTTAACAAATACCACAATTACTATTATTCCTAAAAAATGATAATGATAGTGTCTGTTAAGCACTTACTTTGTGCCAGGCACTGTGCTAAGGGCTGGGGGGAGTACCAGCAAATTGTGATGGACACAGCCTCTATCCCATGTGGGGCTCACAGTCTCAATCCCCATTTTACAGATGAAGTAACTGAGGTAATTACTGATTCCACCTCACAGCTGAGGTGCCAACTTTTTATTTTGAGCATAGGAGTGAAAAGTGGGCAGGGAGTCCATAAATCAGTGTTTCCTGCCTCAGCTACGCTCATGACTGTGGACTTATGCCTCATTGTCAATCAATCAATTGATCGATCATGTGTATTGAGTGCTTACTATTTGCAGAGGACTGTACTAAGCCCTTGGAGAGTACAATATGACAGATTTGGTAGACATTACCTGCCCGCAATGAGCTTACAGTCTAGAGAGAGAAACGGGCATTAATATGAATAAATAAGTTTATGGATATGTACATAAGTGCTGTGGGGCTGAGGTGAATAACGGGTGCAGATCGAGCATGGCTCAGTGGAAAGAGCCCGGGCTTTGGAGTCAGTCAGAGGTCATGGGTTTGAATCCCGGCTTCATCACTTGTCAGCTGTGGGACCTTGGACAAGCCACTTAACTTCTCTGTTCCTCAGTTACCTCATCTGTAAAATGGGATTAAGACTGTGAGCCCCATGTGGGACAACCTTGTCACCAGCACTTAGAACAGTGCTTTGCACATAGTAAGCGCTTAACAATTACCAAGAAAAAAATAATGCCAGGGTGACACAGAAGGGAGTAGGAAAAGAGGAAATGAGGGCTTAGTCGGGGAAGGCTTCTTGGAGGAGATGAGCCTTCAGGAAGGCTTTGAAGGAGGGGAGAGTCACTGTCTGTCAGATATTAAGAGAGAGGGTTGTTACAGGCCAGAGGCAGGATGTGGGCGAGAGGTCAGCGATGAGATAGATAAGTTTGAGGCACAGTTAGCACTAGGGTGTGAAGTGTGCGGGCTGATTTTTGTAGGAAATCAGGGAGGTCAATCAATCAAGCAATCAATCAATCGTATTTATTGAGCGCTTACTGTGTGCACAGCACTGTACTAACCTCTTGGGAAGTAGTGCTTTGTACATAGTAAGCGCTTAATAAATGCCATTATTATTATTATTATAATTACAAGGTGGCAACATATAGAGACAGTCCCTACCCAACAGTGGGCTCACAGTCTAAAAGGTCGGATAGGAGGGGTCAAGGTGATTAAGTGTTTTAAAGCTGATGGTAAGAGCTTGAAGGAGCTGGCTTTCTTCTTCAGAAAGAATTCAGAGACGAAAGCACGGCACGATTCCTATCCTACTAAAAAGACACCAACCTTCTACTCTTTGCCTTTCTGATTACCTTTGCACTACGAGAAATTAGAAATCCTGTAGACCTAACATAGCTGAATCAGATAAAGGCATCAACATTAAACACCTTGAGAAATTTTGAAACTCTTCCACTGATTTCAGAAGGATGAAACAAACTACCTGGCCACATGTATGTTATTTCATAGGATCCCCTGGTAACAATAATAGAATATATTAAGACTCCATTTTGCTCCCTTTTGTTGTATACTGATATTTGCCACATGACTCCAGCCAGAATTAGGTATATTTGCCAAAAAAAAGGAAACAAATAAAATTACTTAATTCTCTCCAAAGGCATACTAATGTATTTCCTGCAAAGAATTAGCATATCTGAAAATTGGAATTTGATTATCCAGAATTCCCTGAACATCAATAAACATTAGCATATCACAGCCCCAGACTGGCGCTTTTTGATTCCCGGGAAAAAGTCACGATCATCCCGGTAGGGTCCTTTATTCTCATTCAATTAAACTGAAAAAGCCCGATGAAGGAGTTGATTTTCATGGTATGTATTTTCCACGGGTTCCATTTTTACTACAATCCATCACACCATAACCCCAGATTCTGAACACGTTTGTGTCTGGCAGCTAAAGCATTTGGAACAGGTTTTAATACCCAGAGCAGATCGGATTTGTGAAATCATACAATAGCTTGGCATAGTAAATACGGCCCATAGTCATGCATATCGAATGTCGCTAATACGTGTGCTCCTGTGTCCGTGGAATCAAACCTGCTTTCACAAAGGTAAAACAATAAAGTCAAAGCGGTTCCAAGTCAGTTTGGAAATGATATTCAGCGCCTAGAACAGTGCTTGGCACATAGTAAGCACTTAACAAATACGATAATTATTAATTATTATTATTTTTACAGCTGTTTAGAGACTTTGACATTTTAGGTTCTTTGGTTACTTGAATAATGTGCTGATTGCTGTTTTAGAGTAACAGATAACGGGTCCCTGATGGAGGCATATCTTTTACTTAATAAAAACTTCTCCCCACCCACTCCACCCACACAAAACAATCAATAGGAATGCAATTTTAACCTACCCCGGCTAGAAATTGGAGCTCCAGAAACCAAAAAGAACCACAGCGAGCTTCCAGGCTACACTTTGAAGAAGTCAGGTTTCACTTCAAATCTGAAAGGCTAAAATATTGGTCTTTCACATTGGTGTATTTTTCAAACTAGAATTGCCGTTGTATTGTACTCTCCCAAATGCTTAATAAAGTGCCTTGCACAAAGTGAGTGCTCAATAAATATGAAATAAATGAATGAAACCACCTGGACCCTTAGGAAGGAAGGGAGGAAGTGAGATGTGATATCCTAATCTGATCAGGGAGGTGGTTACTTTGACAGAGCTTGTGGATTTGTATGGAAATTTTCCCAGTAAATTGGGGATGTTATTTAGTGTGTTCCCAGGCCATCCGGTGCTGAATCTGTGCCTGGTTATTTTCGGTCATCATTAAGAGAGATAGGGTTCCATGAAAATGTTTTCATGAGGCAGCGGGGTGATAAAAATGTAAATGCTGGACTCTGAGGTCAAAACGCCAGTGATAACTTTATGTTTGGCTTGCTTTCTGGGATAACATCCTGTCCAGTGGACCAGGCTTTTATTCATTCATTCAGTTGTATTTATTGATCACTTATTGTGTGCAGAGCACTGTACTAAACGCTTGAGCACTGTACTAAGTGCTTGAGCACTGTGCTAAGCGCTTGGTTTGTCAAGCAGGGCTAGAGAATGTTTACTTTCCACTCGAGCTTGGCTAGGCTTTTCACTGCTGATAGGAACTAGAGACTGCTCAACATACTAAGAGGCTGGAGAGGTCATTGGCTAGATGACAGTGCTCTGCACAGAGTAAGTGCTCAATAAATAATAATGATAATAATAACAATAATGGCATTTATTAAGCACTTACTCTGTGCAAAGCACTGTTCTAAGCAGTGGAGAGGTTACAAGGTGATCAGGTTGTCCCACAGGGGGCTCACAGTCTTCACCCCCCTTTTACAGATGAGGGAACTGAGGCACAGAGAAGTTAAGTGATTTGCCCAAAGTCACACAGCTGACAAGTGGCAGAGGCGGAATTTGAACCCATGACCTCTGACTCCAAAGCCCGTGCTCTTTCCACTGAGTCATGCTGCTTCTCTTACAATAAATTCAATAAACATTCACATTCACATTCAATTCACATTCAATAATGAATGACACCGTTCTAAGGCCAGGATAATATTTTGTGAGCATGCCCAAGAGATTTAGCTAGCTACAACCCTAATCAATCAATCAATCAATCAATGGTATTTATTGAGTGCTTATTCTGTGCACAGCACTGGACTAAGAGCTTGGGAGAGTACAACATCACAGAGTTGGCAGACACATATCCGGGCCACAGAGAGCTTCCAGGCTACACTTTGGAAAGGTCAGGCTTTGCTTTGTATCTGAAAGGCTGAAATATGAATGTCTTTCCCATTGGTGGATTTTTCAAGCAAGCATTGCCATTGTATTGTACTCTCCCATCACTTAGTACAGTGCTTTGCACAAAGAAAGTACTCAATAAATATGAAATAAATGTATGAAACCACCTGGACCACTAGGCTTGCCATCACTACTTATAGTCAAAACAGTTTTGTTCTCTGTCTTTCCCTTTTAGACTGTGAGCCCACTGTTGGGTAGGGACTGTCTCTATATGTTGCCAATTTGTACTTCCCAAGCGCTTAGTACAGTGCTCTGCACATAGTAAGCGCTCAATAAATATGATTGATGATGGTCTTTCCCTGAGTGCTTTGCACATAGTAAGCACTTAAGAAATGCCATTAATATTATTATTATTATCTTCATGGAAAGCAGCATGGTTTCGTGGGTAGTACACAGTCCTGGGAGTCAGAAGGACCTGACTTGTCTGCTGTGTGACCTTGTGCAAGTCACTTCACTTCTCTAGACCTCATCTGTAAAATGGGGATTGAGACCGTGAGCCCTCTGTGGGACAGGGACTGTTTCCAACCCTATTATCTTGTATCTTCTCCAGTGCTTAGTACAGTGCCTGGCACATAGTAATAATAATGATGGCATTTATTAAGCACTTACTTTATGCCAAGCACTGTTCTAATCACTGGGGAGGTTACAAGGTGATCAGGTTGTCCCATGGGGGGCTCACAGTCTTAATCCCCATTTTCCAGATAAGGTAACTGAGGCTCAGAAAAGTGAAGTGACTAGCCCAAAGTCACACAGCTGACAATTGGCAGAGCCAGGATTTGAACCTATGACCTCTGGCTCCAAAGCCCAGGCTCTTTCCATTGAGCCATGCTGCTTAAAGTCAACTCTACCACTCTGTGTGGTAAATTTTATCCTTTCAAGCAGAATAGCAGCACAGAGAAGTGATTGAATTGATTCTCACAATTCTGACCTTTTTTAATTGACAGTTACAGAACTATTAGTCACATTTAAACTAGCAGCAGAATCACACCTGTATCACTGTCTCTGTTTTCATGCTACACATAGTTCATTTTTCACTTTCAAGGTCCACACATTTCCAAGACTCCATTAACTGGTATCTACAGACTATAGTTTGAACATTTGATTAGGAGGGGGAGAATCTAGCTTTTGTTCAAATTTCTCTAAAGAATATCAAGAGATTCAAACTAAACTTTGATAGTATTAGTTATACTACAAGTACTTCAGTCAAAAGTTACTAATGACACCATGTGAAACTTCGGCCTGATTAATTTCCATTCTTTGTGGGAATACACAGAGCTTAGTATTAATTCTATATTTGTTAAACATAATTACATATCAAATTAAATCTAAACCAGCAACTAACAAATACTATAATCATTGTTAAAGAAATTTAATTCATTTTTGATGTTTTATGGCTCACTGTTAGGTATAAAGAACAAGCATATGTTAAGAATGGGGAAGAGTCGTGAGCAGGAAACTGCTTTTTGCTTTTCAGTCTTTCCCTTGTTACCCTTGTAGTGAGTCTTTGTCTATCCAGAAGATTGCAGACTTGGGGTGCAGGATGTTTTGGGGACACAGAGAGCATAAGGTGGTTGTGAGCCGGGGATGTGCCAACCAATTTTGCTGTACTGTACTCTCTCTATCGCTTAGTACAGTGGTCGGCACACAGTAAGCGCTTACTGTTGATTGAATGATTGATGGGGAGAAAAACCGAAGGGAAGTAGAAGTGGCAGTGATGACAAAATGAGACTCCATGGACAGAGGGTGTCTTTCATCTTCTAGGACATTCCCCTCCCCTCCTTTCCTTCCCAATCTTTAATCTGCTTTAATATTTGAGATCTGCTATCAATGCTTGGAAATCTCTGACAAAGGGGAAGAGGTTTGAAGGTGGCAAAAAAGGACTCATTCATTCACTCATTCAATCATATCTTTTGAGCACTTACTGTGGGCAGAGCACTATACTAAATGCTTGGAAAGTACAATTCAGCAAAAGATAGAGACAGTCCCTACCCAACAACAGGCTCACAGTCTAGATTACTGCATCAGCCTTCTCTCTGATCTCCCATCCTCCTGTGTCTCCCCTCTTCAGTCTATACTTCACTGCTGCCTGGATTATCTTTGTACAGAAATGCTCTGGGCATGACACTCTCCTTCTCAAAAATCTCCAGTGGTTGCCTGTCAACCTTCGATTCAAGCAAAAACTCCTCACTCTCGGCTTCAAGGCTGTCCATCCCCTCACCCCGTCCTACCTTACCTCCCTTCTCTCCTTCTCCAGCCCAGCCCACACCCTCTGCTCCTCTGCCACCGCTAACCTCCTCACTGAGCCTTGTTCTCACCCGTCCCGCCATCGACCCCCAGCCCATGTCCATCCCCTGGCCTGGAATGCCCTCCCTCCACACAACCTCCAAACTAGCTCTCTTCCTCCCTTCAAAGCCCTACTGAGAGCTCACCTCCTCCAGGAAACCTTCCCAGACTGAACCCCCTTTTTCCTCTCGTCCTCCCCATCGTCCCCCCCGCCCTACCTCCTTCCCCTCCCCACAGCACTTGTACATATTTGTACAGATTTATTATTATATTTTACTTGTACATATTTACTACTCTATTTTATTAATGATGTGCATATAGCTATAATTCTATTTATTCTGATGGCTTTGACACCTGTCCACATGTTTTGTTTTGTTGTCTGTCTCCCCCTTCTAGATGGTGAGCCCGTTGTTTGATGGGGACTGTCTCTTTATGTTGCCAACTTGTACTTCCCAAGTGCTTAGTACAGTGCTCTGCACACAGTAAGTGCTCAATAAATATGACTGAATGAATGACTGTCTGACTGAATGAATGAATACAAGACTCCACATAGGCCCTCATCCCATCAGGCAACATAATAATAATAATGATAATGGTACTTGTTAAGCACTTTGTGCCAGGCATTGTTCTAAATGCTGGGCCAGGTGTAAGTTAATCAGGCTGAATACAGTCTCTGTCCCATATGAGGCTCATACTCTTAATCCCCATTTAACAGGGGAAAGAACTGAGGCCCAGAAAAGTGAAGTGACATGCCCAAGGATACATAGCAGACACATGGCAGAGCTGGAATTAGAACCCAAGTCCTTTTGACTCCCAAGCCTGTCCTCTATCAACTAAGCCACTCTACTTCTATGGTCTTTTGGAGAGAATACTGGCCTGAGAGTCAGATAACCTGGGTTCTAATCCTGGCCCTGCCATTTATCAGCTGACTGACTTTGGATAGTCCACTGAACTACTCTGTGCCTTAGTTCCCACATCTTGCAAAACTAGAGATAAGATATCTGTTCTCCCTCCCTGAGCCTCATGTAGGACGGTCGGGAACTGATTCTGATCTGTTTATATTGTATCTACCCCAGGGCATAATATGGTGCTTGACACACACTAAGTACTCAAAAACCTCGGTTCTTATTATTAGTCAGTCAGTCAGTCAGTCAATCGTATTTACTGAGCGCTTACTGTGTGCAGAGCACTGTACTAAGCGCTTGGAAAGTACAAGTTGGCAACCTATAGAGACGGTCCCTACCCAACAGCGGGCTCACAGTCTAGAAGGGGGAGACAGAGAACAAAACAAAACATATTAACAAAATAAAATAAATAGAATTGATATGTACAAGTAAAATAAATAGAGTAATAAATACGTACAAACATATATACATATATACAGGTGCTGTGGGGAGGGGAAGGAGGTAAGGCAGGGGGAGGGGGAGAGGAAGGAGTGGGCTCAGTCTGGGAAGGCCTCCTGGAGAAGGTGAGCTGTCCGTAGGGCTTTGAAGGGAGAAAGAGAGCGAGCTTGGCAGATGTGGGGAGGGAGGGCATTCAAGGACAGGGGGATGATGTGGGCCGGGGGTCGACGGCAGGACAGGCAAGAACGAGGCACAGTGAGGAGATTAGCGGCAGATGAGCGGAGGGTGTGGGCTGGACTGGAGAAGGAGAGAAGGGAGGTGAGGTAGGAGGGGGTGAGGTGATGGACAGCCTTGAAGCCAAGGGTGAGGAGTTTTTGCCTGATTATTAGTACCATCAGGTCTCTGCTAGATTGTAAAATCCTGGAGAGAAGAGAATTTTGTCTACTTTACTGTACTCGCAAATACTGAGTGCAGTGCTTGCACGTGGAAAGAACTCAACAAATTACGTCACGTCTCCTCCAAGAGGTTTCCCTGATTAAACCCTCTTTTCTCGGCCTCACTCTCCCTTTTGTGTCACCTATGCACTTGGATCTGTGACCTTTGGGTATTCGATATCCTCTTCAACCACAACGCCGCATCACTTATGTACAGAGAAGCAGTCTGGCTCAGTGGAAAGAGCACGGGTTTGGGAGTCAGATGTCATGGGTTCAAATCCTGCTCTGCCAATTGTCAGCTGTGTGACTTTGGGCAAGTCACTTCACTTCTGTGTGCCTCAGTGACCTCATCTGGAAAATGGGAATTAAGACTGTGAGCCCCATGTGGGACAACCTGATCACCTTGTATCCTCCCCAGCACATAGAACAGTGCTTTGCACATAGTAAGCATTTAACAAATGCCATCATTATCATTATTATTACATATGTTTAAATTATATACTATAAGTTATTTATTTATAATAATAATAATGATGGCATTTGTTAAGCGCTTACTGTGGGCTAAGCACTGTTATAAATTCTGGGGTAGATGCAAGGTAATCAGGTTGTCCCACGTGGGGCTCACAGTCTTTAACCCCTATTTTACAGATGAGGTGACTGAGGCCCAGAGAAGTGAAGTGACTTGCCCAAAGTCACACAGCTGACAAGTGTTGGAGCCGGGATTATTTATATTAATGCCTGTCTTTCCCTCTAGACTGTAAGCTTGTTGAGGGCAAGGAACGTGTCAGCTAACTCGGTTGTATTGCATTTTCCCAAGTGCTTAGAACAGTGCTCTATACATCAATCAATCAATCAATCAATCGTATTTATTGAGTGCTTACTGTGTGCAGAGCACTGTACTAAGCACTTGGGAAGTACAAGTTACTGAACACAGTAAGTGTTCAGAAAATGCCACTGATAATGATGATGATGTTGATGAAATTGCATGGCCTAGTGATAAGAGCCTGGGCTTGAGAGTCAGAGTACATGTGTTCTAATCCCGGCTCTGCCACTTGTCAGCTGTGTGACTTTGGGCATGTCACTTAAGTTCTCTGTTCCTCAGTTACCTCATCTGGAAAATGGGGATTAAGACTGTGAGCCCCACGTGGGCCAATGTGATTACCTTGTATCTGCCCCAGTGTTTAGAACAATGCTCAGCACATAGTAAGTGCTTAAAAAATATCATAATTCTGATTATTGATTGATTGGTATCCAATATGGCAGTGTGGAAAAATTCCTCAATATCACTAATGGGATCTTTCTCCCTTTCCCCTTCTCCTTTCCCATCACTTTTTTCTGTGGAATTTGTAAAGAGAGTACTACGTGCCAGGCACTGTACTAAGTACTGGGGTAGATACAAGTGAATCAGGTAGGACACAGTCTTTGTCCCACTTGGGGCTCACAGTCTTAATCCCCATTTATCAGGTAACCAAGACACAGAGAAGTTAAGTGACTTGACCAAGGTCACAAAGCAGAGAAGCAGCACGGCTTAGTGGAAAGAGCCTGGGCTTGGGAGTCAGAGGTCGTGGATTCTAATCCTGGCTCTGCCACTTGTCAGCTATGTGACTTTGGCCAAGTCACTTCACTTCTCTGGGCCTCAGTTACCTCATCTGTAAAATGAGAATTAAGGCTGTGAGCCCCATGTGGGACAACCTACTGACCTCGTATCTACCCCACTGCTTAGAAGGGTACTTGGCAAATAGTAAGCGCTTAATAAATACCATAATTATTAAAACAAATGCCATAATAATACCATAATTATTATTATTATTATGAGTAGAAGAGCCAGAATTGGAACCCAGGTCCCTCTGAATCCCAGCCCATGCTATGTCTACTAGGCCATGGTGCTTCAACAAACTTGCCCCCATCTTTGCATCTCAGGTGCTATAATTTCTGGATTTCCTATCTCTAAAAGTCTCTTGGAAATTATTCTTGTGAAGTACCAAGTCGATGACCCAGCCTCACAAAATCACAGCTGAATATGGAGAAACCAAGAGGTTGTGGATCGTCCAGTGGCTCCTTATTGGCTGGAAAATATGCAGGATTCCTCCCAAGAATTAGCCTTCGATCCCTAGTGAATAAAGCACAGGCTTGGAAATCAGAGGTTCTAATCCTGGCTCCACCTCTTATCTGCCGTGTGTCCTTGGGAAATAAAAATAATAATAATGATGGCATTTATTAAGCACTTACTATGTGCAAAGCACTGTTCTAAGCACTGGGGTGGTTACAAGGTGATCAGGTTGTCCCACAGGGGGCTCACAGTCTTAATCCCCATTTTACAGATTAGGTAACTGAGGCACAGAGAAGTTAAGTGACTTGCCCAAAGTCACACAGCTGACAATTGGCGGAGCTGGGATTTGAACCCATGACCTCTGACTCCAAAGCCCGGGCTCTTTCCACTGAGCCATGCTGCTTCTCTAAGAAAGTCACTTAACTTTTCTGTGCTTCAGTAACCTCATCTGTAAAATGGGGCGGAAGACTGTGGGCCCCTCGTGGGTCATGGACTATGTCTAAACTGAGTAACTTGCATCAACCCCAGTGCTTAGTACAGTGCCTGGCACATAGTAAGCACTTAACAAATACCATTTTAAAAAATTGGAAAGAAAAAGTGGAAAATGGTTAGCGTGAATAACTGCCAAATTTTCAACCTATTCCTCATGGACTGTGCAATATTTTCCACTGGTCATAGTTTGAGATTTGGTCCATGCCCCAAGTTGTGTCTAAAATGATGACCTAATGCAAGTCTCGCAGAATCTCCCAACCAGTTTCTCTAACTTGTTAGAGAAAATAAAAATATTCTCTGCCCAGTTGTACTCACTCCATGATTCCCCTGCCTCTCCCCTCCATCTTCAGAACCAAACAAATTCATCTCTGCTAAATTATTCCATTATAACTAGACACTTCCATCAAATTGCTATTTGTTTTTTCAGTTGCCTCATGATTACTGAAATAAGATGAGCAATATACTCACGGTTAAAGAAGAGGATTAAGGTGGACGCTTTCTAAATGAGAACTACTGTTTTAGTTATTGTAAAATTCGAGGCACAGTTAAACGTGAATAAGAGAATAGTATTTTTAAATCTCCCAGCTATTATAAGGTGGTGTGATATAAGTCTCAGAATACTGAAATGTAGTGCAAAGCTATCCAGGATAGGAGCTAGAAAATACGATAAATTTGAGTTCCTGTTCCTCTTTGGTTCAATTTTCATGAGATACACTTATGCAATTGTTACTCCATGGTCAAAATTAACTGTAATCTGAATAATGGTAATCAAAAGCTTGATGTAATTTCAATGAATTAAATAAATACACACAGTTCTTTTCTTTCAGAAAATCCTAGAGTCAAATCTGTACCAAAATCTGTCAGGTCCAATGACATCTACTCCATCTTAATCCTCCTTGATTTCTCAGATGCCTTCAACACTGTGGACTACCTCTTTCTCCTGGAAACATTAACTAGCCTTGGTTTCACTGACACTGTCCTCTCCTGGTTCTCCTCCCATCTCTCTGGCCGCTCATTCTCAATCTCTTTCACGGGCTCCTCCTCGACCTCCCACCCCTTAGCTTTGGGGGCCCCTCAAGACTCAGTTTTGGCTCAGTTTTGGGTCCCCTTCTATTTTCCATCTACACCCACTCCCTTGGAGAACTCATTCACTCCCATGACTTCAACTGCCATCTCTATGTGGATGGTTCCCAAATCAACAACTCCAACCCTGTTCTCTTTCCTTCTCTACAGTCTCGCATTTCCTCCTGCCTTCAGGACATTTCATTCATTCATTGATTCAATCATATTTATTGAGCACTTACTGTGTGCAGAGCACTGTACTAAATGCTTGGGAAGTACAAGTTGGCAACATATAGAGACGGTCCCTACCCAACAGCGGGCTCACAGTCTAGTCTGACATTTCTATCAGGATGTCCTTCTGACACCTCCGATTTAACATGTCCATCAATCAATCAATCGTATTTATTGAGCGCTTACTGTGTGCAGAGCACTATACTAAGTGCTTGGGAAGTACAGGTGTCCAAAACAGAACTCCTCATATTCCATCCCAAACCCTGTCTTCCCCTTGACTTTCCCATCACTGCAGACAGAAACACCACCCTCCCTGTCACACAAGCCCGTACCTTATTACCTTCCACTTATCTCTTTCATTCAACCTTCATATTTAATCTGTCATCAAATCCTGTCAGTTCATCCTTCACAGCATCGCTAGAATCCACCCTTTCCTCTCCAGACATGTTAATCCAAGTAGTTATTCTATCCCGCCTTCATTCAATCATATTTGTCGAGCACTTACTGTGTGCAGAGCACTGTACTAAGTGCCTATTAATTAGTGCACCAGACTCCTTGCTAACCTCCCTGCCTCTAGCCTCTTCTTACTTCAGTCCAGACTTCACTCTGCTGCTTGAATCATTTTATTGCAAAAGCAGTCAATCCAAGTATCCCTCCTCCTCAACTACTACCAGTGGTTGTCCATCTACCTCCTTCTCACACAGAAACTTCTTACCATCAATTTTAAAGCACCCAATCACCTTGCCCACTCCCTGATTTCCCACTACAACCCAGCTCCCACACTGCGATCCTCTAATTCCCTATCGCCAACCTTCTCACTGTACCTTGGTCTCGTCTATTCATTCAATCATATTTATTGAGCGCTTACTGTGTGCAGAACACTGCACTAAGCGCTTATCTCATCACCGACATCTCACCCACATCCCGCCTCTGGTTCAGAAAACCGTCCCTCTTCGTGTCCGACAGACGATCACTCTCCACGTATTCAAGGTCTTATTAAAAACACATCTCCAACAGGCCTTCCCTCACTAGGCCTTCATTTCCTTTCTCCCACTCCCTTCCATTATCACCCTTGCATTCATTCATTCATTCTTTCAATCATAATTATTGAGCGCTTACTGTGTGTAGAGTAATGTACTAAATGCTTGGAAAGTACAATTCGGCAACAAATAGAGAAAATCCATACTCAACAATGGGCTCACCATCTAGAAGGGGGGAGACGGACAACAAAACAAAACATGTTATTCTCCTCAGCATTGCTTAGTGGAAAGAGCACAGGCTTGGGAGTCAGAGGTCATGGGTTCTAATCCTAGCTCTGCCACTTGTCAGCTGGGTGACTTTGGGCAAGTCACTTAACTTCTCTGTGCCTCAGTTACCTCATCTGTAAAATTTCCACTTCTCCCACTCCCTTCTGCATCATTCTTGCACTTGGATTTGCTCCTTTTCTTCACCCCTCTCTCAGCCCCACAGCACTTATGTACTTATGCACTTAGAGAAGCAGCATTGCTCAATGGAAAGAGCACGGGCTTTGGAGTCAGAGCTCATGGGTTCAAATCCCGGCTCCACCAATTGTCAGCTGTGTGACTTTGGGCGAGTCACTTAACTTCTCTGTGCCTCAGGTACTTCATCTGTAAAATGGAGATTAAGACTGTGAGCCCCCTGTGGGACAATCTGATCATCTTGTAACCTCCCCAGCACTTAGAACAGTGCCTTGCACCTAGTAAGCACTTAATAAATGCCATTATTATTATTATTATTATTATTATTAAAATGGGGTTTAAAACTGTGAGCCCCACATGGGACAAGCTGATTACCCTGTACCTACCCCAGTGTTTAGAACAGTGCTTGGCACATAGTAAGCACTTAACAAATGCCATCAGCAGCAGCAGCAGCAGCAGCACTTCTCCCTCAGCCCCATAGCACCTGTGTACATATCTGTAATTCATTTATTTGAATTAATGTCTGTCTCCCGCCCTAGCCTGTAAGCTTACTGTGGGCATAGAATGCATCTACCAACTCCATCTATTGGACGCTCCCAGGTGCTTAGGACAGTGCTCTACACCCAGCCAGTGCTCAGTCAATCATTTGATAGATTAGTAAAGCCAATTTTTTAGGTTTTCACAAGCTTCACGCTCTTCAGTGGTGCATTTAAACACTGTGTGGTAACACAGCATCAATTATGGCTTAAGAAATGGTTTACTGTGTCAAGTTTGCCACTGAAAACAGAAGTCAATCACTGATCTAAGTAACATCCAGATATTGTTATTAATGGGCCTCAATTCTTTTTTTTCCTAACAATCCTTCTGGGAACTGAA
Organism: Tachyglossus aculeatus; assembly: GCF_015852505.1. Lineage (NCBI taxonomy): Eukaryota > Metazoa > Chordata > Mammalia > Monotremata > Tachyglossidae > Tachyglossus > Tachyglossus aculeatus. Next base: position 11,568,819 of record NC_052070.1, read on the forward strand.
ATATCTAAAGGTCAGGTGTATATTTTTTTTCACCCTGACCCTCCAAGATAAAAACAGAAGATACGCTGTTCATCTGCAAACTGATTACCTTTTGGAGGACAGTTGGTAATACCTGAAGGAGTCATTTGTATGGCCTTCAGGGAAATGAGGCCACTTTACATTTTCATTCCCTCTCTGTCATGTGGGTTCCATTATTTTAAAAAAATGCTAAAGGTCAGAATCAATCATTGGGAATTTGAATGAGAAATAATAATGTGGAAGACTTTTACCGATAAAAGTTTGAGGAATTAAAAAGCAAACAAATATTGACATTTAGGCTATTGGCAAAAGAAATGGTGAGTTAAATGAGCTCTCATTAGTAGGTTTCTCATTATCAGGTTTTCTTGCCTACTGCATTCATTTGTTTAGTCCCAGACAAACCCTGCCATTTACAGTGGGACCTTGTTAGTTCATTCTCCAGCTTGTCTCTTTTTTTTCCATTAGAATCCTGGGAAAAGAGATTGTTGAAGTTTCAGTACAATAATAATTCTTTCTTCTTACACTGTGCCTTTCATCAACAGGACTTTTAATTTATATTCCTCTTTTGAAATATCTTTTAATGTCTTTCTCCCCCTCTAGACTGTAAGCTCATTGTGTAAACTAATTATATGTTGTAATCTCCCAAGTGCTTAGAACAGTGCTCTGCGCATGGTAAGCACTCAATAAATAAGATTGATTGATGGATGGATGGATTGAGTGCTTACTGTGTGCAGGGCACTGTACTAAGTGCTTGGGAAAGTAGAATACAATAGAGTTGGGAGATAAAATTCCTGCTCTCGAGCAATTCTGCTGCTTCTTCCCAAATTTCCCCAAGTAACTTTCTCGATTGCCTTTCCATCACATCTTGTGAGGAAATCCATAATGCTTACTGGTCATAAACATTTTATGCATGAATAGGAGTTTCAAATTACCAATTTGACTCCTTGCTGCATGAGACAATTATAATAATAATAATGGTATTTGTTCAGCGCTTATTATGCATCAAACACTCTTCTAAGCGCTGGGTTAGATCCAAATTAAGCAAGTCAGACACAGTCACTGTCCCACCTGGGGCTCACAGTGTAAGTAGGAGGAAGCATAGGTACTGAATCCCTATTTTACAGTTGAGGAAACTGAGGCTGTCAGTTAAGTGACTTGCCCCAGGTCACATAGCAGGTAAGTAATGGAATCAGCATTAGAACCCAGGTCCTCTGATTCCCAGGCCGGTGCTCTTTATACTAGGCCATCCTGCTTCCTCATTTTTAATCATGTCATTTCCATTTCACTGGGTTATACTAATAATATTTCACCTTACTGAAACTGTAAAAAAAACAGCTCAGTGCCAGGCACATAGTAAATACTTAATAAATACCAACATCATCATGACTGCAGGCTTGCCTTGGGATTTAGTGACAAATTGGTCACTATGGTAATAGCTCTGCTCAAAATCTACTTGACCTTCATGCATTCATTCATTCAATCATATTTATTGAGCACTTACTGGGTTCAAAGCGCTGTACTGAGTACTTGGAGGAGTAAAATATAATAATAAACAGAACCATTCCCTGTCCACAATGAGCTTAGAGTCCAGAGGACTTTGCTCTTTGCTCACCTTTAACTTTCACCCAGTTGATCTGTATCCATTTCGATAAAAGAGCAAGTTGCAATCTCCCTGTTGTATAGTTAAAATCAGGCTGCTTCCACTTGCACTGTTAAGACGTGATGTTTTGAGTTTTTTCTAGACTGTAAACTTGTGGAGGTCCTGGAACATGTCTACTAACTGTTATATTGTATTCTCCCCAAAGTGCTTAGTACTGTGAATAGAGTAAGAGTTTGGTAAATGCCATCGATAGATGGATTGGTTGGTTTTCTTCATGCAGATTCTGACAGGGCCTGGGGAACATGGAAAATCCATCATCAATTTCATCTTAGCAGTCAAGGTCTCCTCTTATCCATTATGAGAAGCAGCATGGCTCAGTGGAAAGAGCACGGGCTTTGGAGTCTGAGGTCATGTGTTAAAATCCCAGCTCGACCACTTGTCAGCTATGCGACTCTGGGCAAGTCACTTAACTTCTCTGTGCCTCAGTTACCACATCTGGAAAATGGGGATTAAGCCTGTGTGCCCCACATGGGATGACCTGATCACCTTGTAACCTCTCCAGTGCTTAGAACAGTGCTTTGCACATAGTAAGTGCTTAATAAATGCTATCATTATTATTATTATGATCCATCTGTAGCTACAAGACAGCCTGGCATATTTATATAGTGATCTTGTGAATTAGAAGATGTTGCTACTGGTGAAAATAATAATAACTGTGGTATCTGTTAAGAGCTTATTATGTGTAAGGCACTGTACTAAATGCTGGGGTAGAGACAAGTTAATCAGGTTGGACACAGTCCCTGTCCCTCACAGGGCTCCAGTCTTAATCCCCATTTTACAGATGAGAAAACTAAGACACAGAGAAGTGAAATGGCTTACCCAAGGTCACACATCAGATTAGAACCCAGGTCCTCTGATTCCCAGGCTTGAGTTCTCTCCCCTAGGCCATGCTGCTTCTCTTGTTGTACTGAGACTGAGAGTCCTACCACCCCTGACGACACAAAGATTGTGGTTGTGTTGATGTGTTCACTGTTTGCGGCACTTGGCGTTGTATTCATCTGTTCTTTTCAGGGTCCCGTAGAAGGCTTCAGCCTTAAAAAAAAGAACACACTCCTTTCTCTGGTTCATTTGGGTTTTCTCTTCAAGGATTCACTTCGTAGTGAGAAAGCATTCTAAGGACTTTGGTACCCACACAACCCTGAAAGACCTAAAAACAAAAGCCACATTAGGAGGGAAGAAACCAAATCCATTGAAATTCAAAGGAAAAGAAGAGCTGTTCAATTTTAATGAGCTGAAGGCTTAACTGAAAGACTTGAGGATTCCCAGAAGAAGCTTCTTTCCTCTGCCTCACTAGAGGTCACCCCCAGGATGGTCTATCCTGCTGCAAAATTCAGTTGATGCATTGTCTCTCGGCTCCACTGTCTCCCAACTTTTCCTAATCAATCGATCAATCAATCAACGAATGCCATTTATTGATTACTTTGTGCAGAGCACTGTGCTAAGTGCTTAGGAGAGTACAGCATAATATAACAGAGTTGATAGGCATGTTCCCCACCCATATGAGCTAACAATCAATCCTTTAGTCAGTTGGGGTGGATACAAGCCAATCGGGTTGGACACAGTCCCTGTCCCATGTGGGGCTCACTGTCTCAATCCCCATTTTACAGATGAGGGGACTGAGGCCCAGAGGTGTGAAGTGACTTGCCCAAGGCCACACAGCAGACTCGTGGTCCTTTTGTCCTTGTATGTCATAGCACAGGAGAAGGGCCCGAGCCCCTGATGGGTCCAGGGGCTAGGCGGGTGTCCGGATAGTAAGCTTTCATGGGCAGAATATGTGTCCATTTATTGTTCTATTGGGAAGCAATGTAACCTAGTGGCTACAGCCTGGGCGTCAGAAAGTCATGTGTTCTAATCCCTGCTCTGCCACTTGTCTGCTGTGTGATCTTGGGCAAATCACTTCACTTCTCTGGGCCTCAGTTACCTCATCTGTAAAATGGGGGTTAAGACAGTGAGCCCTATGTAGGATGGGGACTATATGTCCAACTTGATTTCCTTGTACCCCCTCCAGCACTTAGTACAGTGCCTGGCACATAGTAAGTGCTTAATAAATATCAGAATTCTTATTATTATTACTTTACTCCCCCTAGCACTACAGTTCTATTTATCTATTTTGATGCTATCGATGCCTGTCTACTTGTTCTGTTTTGTTGTCTGTCTCCCCGCTTCTAGACTGTGAGCCCACTGCAGGGTAGAGATTGTCTCTATCTGTTGCTGAATTGTACTTTCCAAGTGATTAATACAGTGCTCTGCACACAGTAAGTGCTCAATAAAGACCGACTGAGTGGCAGCTGGATGAGGACCCCATGGTGAGGCTGATGGCCACCCGAGAAGGGGCCCTCGACCCTCGCATCCTGCTGGAGAAAAGGGCGCGGCATGGGCCCCCTTCTGCTACTTGTCTTTTGGGTGAAGTTGGGTAAGTCACTTCATTTCTCTGGGCCTCAGTTCCCTCATCTGGAAAACAGGGATGAAGAATATGAGCCCCATGTGGAACAGCAACTGTGTCCAATCCAATTTGCTTGTATCTATCCCAGAGCTGAGAACAGTGCTTGACTTATAGTAAGCACTTAACAAATACCATCATTGTTATTATTGTTATTACTGCTCGCCTGGGTTCCCTTTGGGAACTAACGTGGTTGTGGCCTTTGTCACACACCAACCTTATTTCTGAGCGACCCGGGTTGCCATGAGCAGAGACGGGCTTGCAGACCCCGGCTAACAACCTGCAGGAACCCTGCCAGGTCCTCAGGCTCAGGACCCTGGACTCAATAATAATAATGTTGGCATTTGTTAAGCACTTACTATGTGCAAAGCACTGTTCTAAGCACCAGGAAGGATACAAGGTGATCAGGTTGTCCTGTGTGGGGCTCACAGTCTTAATCCCCATTTTACAGATGAGGTCACTGAGGCACAGAGAAGTTACGTGGTTTGCCCAAGGTCATACAGCTGACAAGTGGCTGAGTGGGGATTCAAGCCCATGACCTCTGATTCCCAAGTCCATGTTCTTTATTCTGAGCCATGCTGTTGTCTCCCCTCCTCTAGACTGTAAGCCTGTTGTGGGCAGGGATTGTCTGTCTTTATTGCTGAATTGTACTTTACAGATGAGGTAACTGAAGTACAGAGAAGTTAAGTGACTTGCCCAAAGTTACACAGGTGACAATTGGCGGAGCCGGGATTTGAACCCCTGATCTCTGACTCCAAAGCCTGTGCTCTTTCCACTGAGCCACGCTGCTTCTGTCTGCTGTGTGACCTTGAACAAGTCACTTCACTTCTTTGCACCTCAGTTCCTTCATTTATAAAAGGGGGATTAAGACTATGAGCCCTACGTGGGATAGAAGTAGCGTGGCTTAGTGGAAAGAGCACAGGCTTGGGAGTCAGAGGTCATGGGTTCTCATCCCAGCTCTGCCACTTGTCAGCCGTGTGACTTTGGGCAAGTCACTGAACTTCTCTGTGCCTCAATTCCCTCATCTGTAAAATGGGGATTAAGACTGTGAGCCCCATGTGGGACAACCTGATTAGCTTTTATCTACCCCTGCACTTAGAACAGTGCCTGGCACATAGTAAGTGCTTAACAAATATGATAAAAAAAAAGATTTTAAAGCAACAGTGAAATTCTAAGACGTCTATTTTTTGTGAATCACTGAAAATTTGAAGGTGTTTTGAATAGGCTGTGTTATTGATACTTACTGTTTTTGATCATTCAGTTTCCTTGATCAGAATGTCTATAATCCTAACTGCATTTTTCAGTCCTTTTCTTTTCCAGACACCCTCCTTTCTCAATCACTGACAGCCTCTCTTTTATATGAAATGTTCTGCTCAAATGACACTCATAACTTCAGTCAAGTTAAACTCTCACTCTCTGCTAGTGAGATGTTTGGAGAATTGTGAAGTCGTAAAGAACACCATTAGCATTTAGAAAATACATGATCTACTGTGACAGGAAGGAGCATTACAAAAAAAAAACACATTTCTAAGGAAGGAAGGGTGTAAGATGGAATAAATTGAGTTAAAGTTAAAAGGGAAATGGTAAATACATTTGATTTCTTATTTGTCATATTGAAATGGCCTTTCTCTTCCAATTCCTTCTTCCAAATTGGAAAAATAGGCTCTATCAATTCCTTCTCTTTGGGGAAAATAAATTACTAAATCTGGGGCCTGGACCCAGAGGTATATTCTCTAATCTTTGTAATCATTTTGATAAAATAATCGATATGTTAATAGCATTTCTTGAGCATGTCTGTGCAAGGTACCGCAAAAGCACTTGAAATATTACAATAATTAATAGACAAGATCCCTGCCTTCAAGGAGCTTTCAGTCCTGGGATGGTCAGAGACAGGAGGCAGGGAGGTCAGGAGGCTGATACAGTAATCAAGAGCAAGTTAGAATAAGTGCCCTGTTAATGTGGTAACCATTTGGATGGAGAGGAAAGGGCAGATATTAGCGATGTTGTGAAGGTCAAATTAACCAGATTTAATGATAGGTTGAATATGTGGGTTGAACGAGAGAGATGAGTCAAGAGTAATGCCAAAGTTATGGGCTGGTGAAACAGGAGGGATATTGGTGCCATCTATGGTGATGGGAAAGCCAGGGGGAGGACAGGATTTGGGAGGGAAGATAAGGAGCTCTGTTTTGGACATGTTAAGTTTGAGGTGTTGGCGAGACCTCCAAGCAGAGATGTCTCGAAAGTAGGAGGAAATGAAAGACTGCAGAGAGGGAGAGAAAGATAAGGGTTGGAGATGTCTATTTGGGAATCATTCATTCAATTTTATTTATTGAGCGCTTACTGTGTGCAGAGCACTGTACTAAGCATTTGGAAGTACAATTCGGCAACAGATAAGAGACAATCCCTGCCCAACAATGGGCTCACAGTCTAGAAGACTAGAATCACCCGCATAGAGGTGGTAGTTGAAGCCATTGGAGCAAATGAGTTCTTCAAGAGAGTGGGTGTAAATAGAGAATAGAAGGGGACCCAGAACCGAGACTGGAGAGACTCCCCCAAGTTAGAGTTATTAGACATAATCCTTATCCTCCAAGAGGTTACACTCAAGAACATGGACAGTCAGTAAAATCAGTTACGAGTAGGGGGAAACAATCAATCATATTTATTGAGTGATTACTGTGTGCAGAGCACTGTACTAAGCACCTGGGAAGTACAAGTTGGCAAGAAACAAATCCTTCTTTCTAACTCTCCTCAAAAATCCCCCCAATTGGTCACAAACATACCCATCACATCATTTCCTAGGAACAGCTTGGCCTTGTGGAAAGAGCTTAGGCCTGTGAGTCAGAGCACTTGGGTTCTCTGGTCAATCAGCAGGCAAGTGGTGGCGGCGGGTTGGAACCCAGTTCACAAGACAAACCTTAAAATAATGGCCGAGTTCAACGGAGCTTGGGAGAAGTCAGTCAATCACATTTATTGAACACATACGGTGTGCAGAGAGCACTGTACGAAGTGCTTGGGAGAGTTGTGTTGTCTTATGCTGCAGAGTTTCCTCCGACCCATAGAGACACCACGGACACATCTCTCCCAGAACGCCCCTCCGCCACCTGCCATCATTCTGGTAGTGGATCCACAGAGTTTTCTTGGTAAAAATCCAGAAGTGGTTTACCACTGCCTCCTTCCTTGCAGTCACCTTGAGTCTCCACCCTCAACTCTCTCCTGTACCACTGCTGCCCAGCACAGGGGAGCTTTGACTTGTAACTGATTACCTTCCACTTGTTAGCCACTGGCCGAGCTAGGAATGGAATGGGTAGGCCTCTGTTTCACTCTCCCTCTCGTAGTCGAGACTGGTAGAGGACTGGAGGCTCTCCAGGTACTGCCCTGAGAGGGAGTATACTACCATAATAAACAGACACATTCCCTACCCATAACGAGCTTCTAGAGGGTACTAAAGGGAGTCAAGAGCCGTGGTCCAGGAGGCAGTCTGGGATATTTCCAGGGGAGATGAGCAATGAATCAATCAATGACTAGAAGTAGGCTTCTCTGGTGAAATCCTCAGTTTGGCCATAGCCTACTGGAAAGAGCACAAGCCTGGGAGTCAGAGGACCTGGGTTCTAATCCTGGCACTGCCTCGTCTGCTGGGTGACCTTTGGCAAGTCACTTAACTTTCCCATGCCTATCTTACCTCATCTGTGAAATGGGGAGTCAATTCCTGTTCCCCTGCCTGTTTAGACTGTGAGTCCTGCTTAGGACAGGGACTCTGTCTGACTGACCTGATTACCTTGTATCCTTCCTGGTGCTTAGAACAGTGCCGGGCATGTAATGAGCATTTAACAAGCAGCACAATTATTATTATTATTGTCATCAATTAGCAGCGTCATCTCAACTGTCCCCAGCATGGCAGGGAAAAACATAACTGGAATTATTATTATCAAACACTTGTTGATTCAGTGTTTGATAATAATAATTCCAGTTATTTTTTTAACATAATACTTGATGCACTAATAACATTTAACACAGTGTTGGGATAGATGCAAGATAATCAGGTCATATCTGAGGCCCTATCCCGAATAAGGCTCATAATTTCAGCAGGAGGGAGAACAGTAATAATAATAATAATAATAATAATAGTGGCATTTGTTATGCATTTTCTATCTGCCAGGCACTGTACTAAGCACTGGTGGAGATACTAGGTGATTCAGTTGGACACAGCCCCTGCTCCACTTGAGGCTCACAGACATAATCCCCATTTTATAGATGAGGTAACTGAGGCACAGAGAAGTAAAATGACTTGCCCAAGGTCACACAGCAGACAAGTGGTGGAGCTGAGATGAGAATCATTTCCACAAGCCCACGGCCAAACTGAGGTTTTCACTAGAATAGATCGCTTCCCCCCAGCTCTGTTCAGTTGATTCCCAAGCACTAATTTAAACTTTTCCTTCCCACCTGAGAGAATCAAAAGAAAATAAACTTGTTTCCTTTCCTGGCTTATTGTGTAGCATAGAGTTTCCTGGTTCTCTCATTCATTCAATCGTATTTATTGAGTGCTTACTGTGTGCAGAGCACTCTACTAAGTGCTTGGGAAGTACAAATCGGCAACCTAGAGAGACGGTCCCTACCCAACACCAGGCTCACAGTCAAGAAGGGGGAGACAGACGACAAAACAAAACAAGTAGACAGGTGTCAAAACCATCAGAGGAAATAGAATTATAGCTATATGCACATCATTAATAAAACAAATAGAGTAGTAAATATGTACAAGTTAAAGTAATAAATATGTACAAATATATACAAGTGCTATGGTGGGGAAGGGTAGAGCAGAGGGAGGGAGTTGGGGCGATGGGGAGGGGAGGAGGAGCAGAGGAAAGGGGGGAGCTCAGTCTGGGAAGGCCTCCTGGAGGAGTTGAGCTCTCAGAAGGGCTTTGAAGGGAGGAAGAGAGCTTGCTTAGCGGATGTGTGGAGGGAAGACATTCCAGGCCAGAGGTAGGATGTGGGCCAGGGGTTGACGACGGGACAGGTGGGAATGAGGCACAGTGAGGAGATTAGCGGCAGAGGAGCGGAATGTAAAGCCTATCAGTCAATCGATGGTATATATTGAGCACTTACTGTGTGCAGAGCCCTGTTCTAAGTACTCTGAGAAGAGGCATGGCCATGTGGATGGAGCATGGGCACTTCTCTGCTGTATGGCCTTGGGTAAATCACTTCATTTCTCTGGGCCCCACTTACCTCATCTGTGAAACGTTGATTCGATCCCACTCCCTCCTACTAAGACTGTGAGCCCCATGTGGGACAGAGTCAATGTCCAATCTGATTAACCCCAGCCCTTAGAACAATGCTTTGTACCCTTAAAAAATCTCAAAACCTCAAAAACCTCAAAACCTCAAAATCCTCCAGTGGCTACCAATCAACCTACGCATCAGGCAGAAACTCCTCACCCTGGGCTTCAAGGCTGTCCATCCCCTCACCCCCTCCTACCTCCCCTCCCTTCTGTCCTTCTCCAGCCCAGCCTGCACCCTCCACTCCTCTGGCACCGCTAATCTCCTCACCGGGCCTCATTCTTGCCTGTCCCGCCGTCAACCCCCGGCCCACGTCATCCCCCTGGCCTGGAATGCCCTCCCTCCCCACATCCGCCAAGCTAGCTCTCTTCCTCCCTTCAAAGCCCTACTGAGAGCTCACCTCCTCCAGGAGGCCTTCCCAGACTGAGTCCCCTCTTTCCTCCCCCCCTCCTCCCCGCCTTACCTCCTTCCCTTCCCCACAGCACCTGTGTATATGTATATATGTTTGTACATATTTATTACTCTATTTATTTTACTTGTACATATCTATTCTGTTTATTTTATTTTGTTAATATGTTTTGTTTCGTTGTCTGTCTCCCCCTTCTAGACTGTGAGCCCACTGTTGGGGAGGGACCGTCTCTATATGTTGCCAACTTGTACTTCCCAAGCGCTTAGTACAGTGCTCTGCACACAGTAAGCGCTCAATAAATATGAGTGATTGATTGATTGATTGATTAACAAGTACTACAATTATTATCATTACACCACAACCGAGTTGGTAAACACATTTCCTGTGCACAACAAGCTCACTGTTGGCTGGGAATGTGTCAGTTGCAATGTTATATTGTCCTCTCCCAAGCACTCATTACAGTGCTCTGCACACATTAAGCGTTCAATAAATACGATTGACTCCCTGACTTTGGTGGGGTTACAGTCCTAGGTTTGGGATGTTTGGGGTGTTTTTTAAAAGCCCATCCAATCCTTTATTGAGGATTGCTCTGCTCTGATTAAAGGACTCCAGGAAACATTGTACAGAAAACCTGCTCAGAAGGCTGGAGCACGAGGATAATGAGGTGAGATGTGTCATTTCATATTCCCCAACCGCACCCCGGGAGAAGATGTTTTTTCCTAAGTTAGCAGGGACCCGAGTGGGTGGCGTGCAATAGCTGAGGAGAAAAAGAACTCATTGAGAACGACCTCCTTTATCCAAAGAAAACCAATCTGTCTGAGTCCTGCCTAAACTGAGGGATTGGGGTGACTTTTCCCATCGACGTTGACCCCTGTCTCCAAGCGGGAGCCCCGATCCTGACGTCTTTCTGATTAGTCCAGTTTGCCAGCGTTACTCAGAGCCTGTGTCTCAGGCAGAGGGCCATCAGGAGGCTTTTTTTGGTTTGCAATTCTGATGCATCATTTCATGAAACAGAAGCTGTGTGAAGCTCTGCCTTGGGTCCGGGAGGAACCAGAAGAAAATAAAATGTTCTCAGGAGTTAACAAGTTCATTCAATCATATTTACTGAGCGCTTACTGTGTGCAGATCACTGTACTAAGCACTTGTACAGTACAATTCAGCAACAAATGGAGACAATCCCGTACCCAACAACGTTCAGGGGTGTGTGCCTCTTAGCTGGAATGTTTGAAAGGAGACCCCTGTTCAATCGATAAATGGTCTTTATTTTTTTTAATGGCATTTGTTAGTGCTTATTATGTGCCAAGCACTGTACTGAGTACTAGGATAGATACAAGGTAATCAGGCTGGACACAGTTCCTGTCCACGGGTGGCTCACAGTCTTAAACCGCATTTTACAGATGAGGTAAACGAGGCCTAGAGAAGTGAAGTGACTTGCCCAAGGTCACAGAGCAGACAAGTGGCAGGGCCGGGATTAGAACCCACGTCCCTCGGACTCTCAAGCCCATGCTCTATTCACTAGGTCACACTACTTCTTGCTGAGTGAGAGTTCTCACTGACTGCTCACTACTTGCAGAGCACTGAACTGAGTGCTTGGGAGAGTAAAGTATAGTTGGTAATAATAATAATAATAATAATAGCATTTATTAAGCGCTTACTATGTGCAAAGCACTGTTCGAAGCGCTGGGGAGGTTACAAGGTGATCAGGTTGTCCCATGGGGAGTTCACAATCTTAATCCCCATTTTACAGATGAGGGAACTGAGGCCCAGAGAAGTTAAGTGACTTGTCCAAAGTCACACAGCTGGCAATTGGCGGAGCCAGGATTTGAACCCATGACCTATGACTCCAAAGCCCGGGCTCTTTCCACCGAGCCACGCTGCTTCTCTAAAGTTGGTAGTTGGTAGTCACAATGCCTCTGACCTTGGGCAAGTCACTTCACTTCTCTGGGCCTCACTTACCTCATCGGTAAAATGGTAAAATGGGGATTAAGAGTGTGAGCCCCATGGGGGACAGGGACTGTGTCCAGCAAGATTAACTTGTATAATAATAATAATAATAATAATAATGGTATTGGTTAAGCACTTACTATGTGCCGAGCACTGTTCTAAGCACTGGGGTAGATATAAAGTATGTTGCCAACTTGTACTTCCCAAGCGCTTAGTACAGTGCTCTGCACACAGTAAGAGCTCAATAAATGTGATTGAATGAATGAATAAAAGGTAATCAGGTTGTCCCATGTGGGGCTCACAGGCTTAATCCCCATTTTAAAGATGAGGTAACTGAGGCACAGAGAAATGAAGTGGCTTACCCAAGGTCACACAGCAGACGAGTGGCGAAGCCGGGACTAGAACTGATGTCTTCTGACTTCCAAGGCCATGCTCTTTCCACTGAGCCACACTGCTTCTCTATACATATCCTGAATGTATCCACCCCAGTGTCTAGTACAGTCCCTGGTACATAGCATATACAGGCACACACAGGGACATAGTAAGTGCTTAATAAAAACGATACAAAAATTCCTGCCATCACAGTGTTTATGCTCTGCATTTGCTTCTCCTGGATAGGATTCAGTCCTTGTGCTTAGGAGGTGGATTCTTTCAGGCCTTAAGGGTAGTCCCATTTAAAGCTTGGTAAAGACCATCCTGGGCAGCAGTGGCACGGGAAGGAGTCGAGGGCAGAGACTCAAGTTGACTGACAATGGTAAACCACTTCTGGATTTTTCCCAAGAAAACTCTCTGGATCCACTACCAGACTGATTGCAGATGGAGAGCGGGGCGTTCTGAGAGAGGTGTGCCCGTGGTGTTGCTATGGGTCAGAAATGACTCGACAACTTAAGATGAGACAAAAGACCATCTTCCCCTCTCAGGGTGGCACCTGGAGCGTTTGTAGTCCTCTACCACTCATGACTGCAGGAGGGAGAGTCATTCATTTAGTCGTATTTATTGAGTGTTTACTGTATGCAGAGCACTGTACTAAGAGCTTGGGAAGTACAAGTCGGCAACATATAGAGACGGTCCCTATCCAACGGCGGGCTCAATCAATCAATCAATCAATCAATTGTATTTATTGAGCACTTACTGTGTGCAGAGCACTGTACTAAGCGCTTGGGAAGTACAAGTCGGCAACATATAGAGACGGTCCCTACCCAACAGCAGGCTCACAGTCTAGAAGGGGGAGACAGACAACAAAACAAAACATACTAACAAAATAAAATGAATAGAATAAATATGTACAAGCAAAATAGAGTAATAAATATTACAATCAATCAATCAATCGTATTTATTGAGCGCTTACTGTGTGCAGAGCACTGTGCTAAGCACTTGGGAAGTACAAGTTGGCAACATATAGAGACGGTCCCTACCCAACAGTGGGCTCACAGTCTAAAAGGGGGAGACAGAAAACAAAACCAAACATACTAACAAAATAAAATAAATAGAATAGATATGTACAAGTGCAAACATATATACTTATATGCAGGTGCTGTGGGGAGGGGAAGGAGGTAAGGCGGGGGGATGGGGAGGGGGATTTGAACCCATGACCTCCGACTCCAAAGCCCGGGCTCTTTCCACTGGGCCACGCTGCTTCTCTGGAAGCAGAAATAATAATAAAAAATAATGGAAATAATAATAATAGAAATAAGAGAAATAATTTCCACCCTCAGGTCAAAGGTGGGGGGCTCCTGGTCCCGGCTGGGTGACCCCTGAGTCAAGCAACGGTCTACCCATTCCATTCCTAGCTTGGGCAGTGGCTAGCGAGTGGCAGGTAATTTGCTACAAGTCAAAACTCACCTGTGCTGGGCAGCAGTGGCATGGGAGAGAGTCAAGAGTGGAGATTCAGGTTTACGGTGTGGAAAGAGGCAGTGGTAAACCAATTCTGGATTTTTACCAAGAAAATTCAATGGATACACTACCAGAATGATTGCAGATGGAAGTGGGGTGTTCTAGGAGAGATTTGTCTATGGCATTGCTATAGGTCTGCTTAGAGAAGCAGCGTGGCTCAGTGGAAAGAGCACGGGCTTGGGAGTCAGAGGTCATCGGTTCTAATCCCGGCTCCCCCACATGTCTGCTGTGTGACCTTGGGCAAGTCACTTAACTTCTCTGAGCCTCAGTTACCTTCATTCAATAGTATTTATTGAGCACTTACTGTGTGCAGAGCACTGCACTAAGTGCTTGGGAAGTAAACGTCGGCAACATATAGAGACGGACCCTACCCAACTATTTGTAAAATGGGGATTGAGACTGTGAGCCCCACTTGGGACAACGTGATCACCTTGTATCCCCCCAGCGCTTAGAACAGTGCTTTGCACATAGTAAGCACTTAACAAATCTCCTCAGAAACCTCCAGTGGCTACCAATCAATCTGCGCATCAGGCAGAAACTCCTCACCCTGGGCTTCAAGGCTGTCCATCACCTCACCCCCTCCTACCTCACCTCCCTTCTCTCCTTCTCCAGCCCAGCCCGCACCCTCTGCTCCTCTGCCACTAATCTCCTCACCATGCCTCGTTCTCGCCTGTCCTGCCATCGACCCCCGGCCCACGTCATCCCCCGGGCCTGAAATGGCCTCCCTCTGCCCATCCGCCAAGCTAGCTCTCTTCCTCCCTTCAAGGCCCTACTGAGAGCTCACCTCCTCCAGGAGGCCTTCCCACACTGAGCCCCCTCCTTCCTCTCCCCCTCCTCCCCCTCCCCATCCCCCCCGCCTTACCTCCTTCCCCTCCCCACAGCACCTGCATATATGTATATACGTTTGCACATATCTATTACTCTATTTACTTCATTTATACATGTTTATTCTAATCATTTTATTTTGTTAATATGCTTTGTTTTGTTCTCTGTCTCCCCCTTCTAGACTGTGAGCCCACTGTTGGGTAGGGACCATCTCTATATGTTGCCAACTTGTACTTCCCAATCGCTTAGTACAGTGCTCTGCACACAGTAAGCGCTCAATAAGTACGAATGAATGAATGAATGAATGAATGAACAAATGCCATCATCATTATTATTATTATGGGTAGGACACGCCTAGACAGCATAAGACAACAACAACAAAGACCAGTTTAGCAAGAGTTGTGATCCCCTCATTACTCGAAAAAGCAGAAACTGCCCAAAGGGGCCAACACACTCCCAAGGGTGAGAAGGGAACAAGGAATGGGAAACTACGTGATGGGGGTGAGATTTACTTAAGAGGCATCTGATTGTATAACGAATGCATCTGGGCATACAATCAGCTCTACCAATACCTAGTAGAAGAGGTTGAATTGCGACCCAACATAGCGCTTGCCCAAGGTCCCACAGCAGACATGTGACAGAGCTGGGATTAGAACCCAAGTCCTCTGATTCCCAGACCCGTGCTCCTTCCACTAGGCCATGCTGCTTCCCGCTTCCACGTTGCTTCCTTCACTCTGAGTGGAGTGAAGGAGGTGAAAGTCGGAAGCTCACGTGGTCACAGGGAGTGGGTTGAGGAGGGAGTGGAGAGGTGCAAGAGTGACTTTTAGGGAGACCAAACCTGATGGTTTCAATTTTATCAATTAAATTGGTGCAAGAGATGGGGAAAGCAGGGGTAAGGGGGCTTTGAGGAGAATAAATCTGAGTTCCCAGAGAAGGTGGCCCAGAACTTTGGCCAGTGTACACTGACCTGTTCTGTGAGATAAAACCACAAGGCAACAGTGACATAGCAACCAGGTGAAAAAACAAAAAACAACAACCCCAAAATAAGCAGTTTCATAGCAACAATAAGACAGAAACAACAAGGCCACAGGTTTCATTCCGAGACCGCAATCCCCCAAGCACAGACTAGCTCTTTCTGCAGAAACACAAATCTTCCTGAACCTTGAAGACAGGAGCCTAGACTGAGCCCATTGTTGGGTAGGGATTGTCTCTATCTCAATCAATCAATCAATGGTATGTTTTGAGCGCTTACTGTGTGCAGAGCACTGTACTAAGCGCTTGGGAAGTACAAGTTGGCAACATATAGAGACGGTCCCTACCCAACAGTCTAGAAGTCTATTTGTTGCCTAATTGTACTTTCCAAGCGCTTAGTACAGTGTTCTGCACACAGTAAGTGCTCAATAAATACAATTGAATGAATGGCACAAATACCATTATTATTATTATTATTATTATTATTATTATTATTATATTTGTTAAGCAGTTACCATGTGCCAAGCACTGTTCTTAGCACTGGGGTAGATATGAGCTAATCAGTTTGGACACAGTCCCTGTCCCACATGAGGCTCTTAATTCTCATTTTACAGATGAGGTAACTGAGGCCCAGAAAAGTGAAATGACTTGTCCAAGTTTACACAGCAGACCAGTGGTGGAGCCGGGATTAGAACCCATGACCTTCTGACTCCAGCCCTGGGCTCTATCCACTATACCATGTTGCTTCTCTTCTCAACACCATCCCTCTCCGTAGCAAGGAAATGGGCTGCAGAATTGTCCAAGGTCACACAGCAGACATGTTCCCCACCCACAAGGAGCTTACAGTCGACTGCGTGCAGAGCACCATACCAAGATCTTGAGAGAGTACTGTAGGACAGAGTTGATAGGCCTGTTCCCTGCTTACAGGAGCTTACAGTCTACTGTGTGTAGAGCACTGTCCTAAGAGCCTGGGAGGATATACTACATTAGATTTGGTAGATACATTCCCTGCCCACAAGGAACTTACAGTCTATTGTGTGTATCGCACTGTTCAAAGAGCTTGGGAAAATACACAGAGCTAGAGTTTCCTCTCCCCCTTGTCCCCCTCTCCATCCCCCTCATCTTATCTCCTTCCCTTCCCCACAGCACCTGTATATATGTATATATGTTTGTACATATTTATTACTCTATTTTTTTTTTTACTTGTACATATCTAGTCTATTTTATTTTGTTAGTATGTTTGGTTTTGTTCTCTGTCTCCCCCTTTTCGACTGTGAGCCCACTGTTGGGTAGGGACTGTCTCTATATGTTGCCAACTTGTACTTCCCAAGCGCTTAGTACAGTGCTCTGCACACAGTAAGCACTCAATAAATACAAATTGATTGATTGATTGATAGAGTTTATGTCTTGTCTTATGCCGCCAAGTCATCTCCGACCCACAGCGACTCCATGGACACATCTCTCCCAGATTGCTCCGCTCTCCAACTGCCATCGTTCTGGTAGTGGATCCAGAGAGTTTTCTTGGTCAAAATGTGGAACTGGTTTATTGTTTCCTTCTTCCGTGCAATAAACTCGAGTCCCCACCCTTGACTCCCTCCCGGGCAGCTGCTGCCCAGCACAGGCGAGTTTAGGCTTGTAGCCAATTGCCTGCCACTCGCTAGCCACTGCCCGAGCTGGGAATGGAATGGGTAGGCCTCTGCTTGACTCTCCCTCCCATAGCTGAGACTGGTAAAGGACTGGAAACTCTCCAGGTGCCACCCTGAAAGAGGAGAGTTTATGTACATATCTGCAATTTATTCATTTATTTATAATAATGAAAATAATGATAGCATTTAAGCGCTTACTACTAATAATAATAATAATGACAGCATTTATTAAGCACTTACTATGTGCAGAGCACTGTTCTAAGCGCTGGGGAGGTTACAAGGTGATCAGGTTGTCCCACATGGGGCTCACAGTCTTAATCCCCATTTTCCAGAAGAGGTAACTGAGGCACAGAGAAGTTAAGTGACTTGCCCAAAGTCACACAGCTGGCAAATGGCGGAGCCAGGATTTGAACCCATGACCTCTGACTCCAAAGCCTGTGCTCTTTCCACTGAGCCATGCTGCTTCTCTATTTAAATCAATGTCTATCTCCCTGCCCCTAGACTGTAAGCCCATTATGGGCAAGGAATGTTTCTACAGACTCTGTTATCCTTTACTCTACCAAGTGCTTAGCACAGTGCTCTGCAGACAGTAAGCACTCAATCAATCAATCAATCGTATTTATTGAGCGCTTACTGTGTGCAGAGCACTGTACTAAGCGCTTGGGAAGTACAAGTACACGTTGGCACTCAATAAATATGATTGTTGGATTGATTGATTGATTGATTGATCTTCCCTCTGGCCTGGAACTCCAAGTGTCAGACCACCACTCTCCATACCTTAAAAGCCTTATTGAGCAGTGTGGCTCAGTGGAAAGAGTATGGGCTTGGGAGTCAGAGGTCATGGGTTCGAATCCCGGCTCCACCACTTGTCTGCTGTGTGAACTTGGGCAAGCCACTTAACTTCTCTGTGCCTCAGTTACCTCATCTGTAAAATGGGGATTAAGACTGTCAGCCCCATGTGGGACAAACTGATCACCTTGTATCCTCCAAGCACTTAGAACAGTGCTTTGCACATAGTAAGCGCTTAACAAATACCATCATTATTATTATTATTATTATTAAAGTCATATTTCCTCCAGGAGGCCTCCCTGATTAAGTCCTCTTTCCCCCACTCCCTTTCTTTTCCGTGTCATTCATTCATTCATTCAGTCGTATTTATTGAGCACTTACTGTGTGCGGAGCACTGTCCTAAGCACTCAGTATTCATTCTACCCTCAACCCGACAGCACTTATGTCCAAATCTGTAATTTGTTTATTTCTATTAATGTCTGTCTCTGACCCTAAACTCTAACTGTAAGGGAATGTCTCTACCAACTCTGGTGTATGGTACATTGCCTAGTGGATAAATAATAATGATGGCATTTGTTAAGCGCTTACGACACGCAAAGCACTGTTCTAAGTGCTGAATAATGATGGCATTTGTTCATTCATTCATTCAATCGTATTTATTGAGCGCTTACTGTGTGCAGAGCACTGTACTAAGTGCTTGGGAAGTACAAGTCGGCAACATATAGAGACGGTCCCTGCCCAACAGTGGGCTCATTTGTTAAGCACTTACTATGTGCAAGGCATTGTTCTAAGCACTG
The DNA here is from genome assembly GCF_015852505.1 of Tachyglossus aculeatus. NCBI lineage: Eukaryota > Metazoa > Chordata > Mammalia > Monotremata > Tachyglossidae > Tachyglossus > Tachyglossus aculeatus. The sequence continues at coordinate 11,587,482 of NC_052070.1, forward strand.
GGGAGGATACAAGGTGATCAGGTTGTCCCATGAGGGGCTCACAGTCTTAATCCCCATTTTACAGATGAGGTAACTGAGGCACAGAGAAGTTAAGTGACTTGCCTGAAGTCACACAGCTGACTAGTGGTGGAGCCAGAATTAGAACCCATGACCTCTGACTCCCAAGCCTGTGCTCTTTCCACGGAGCCACTTTGCTTCCCTAAGCATAAGGCAAGGAGTCAGAAGGTCATGGATTCTAATCCTGGCTCTACTGCTTGTCTGCCGTGTGACCTTGGCCAAAGCACTTCTCTTTTCTGGACCACAGTTCCCACTCTGCCACTTGTCTGCTGTGTGACTTTGGGCAAGTCATTTGACTTCTCTGTGCCTCAGTTCCCTCATCTGTAAAGTGGGGATTAAGACTGTGAGCCCCATGTGGGACAACCTGATTACCTTGTATCCCCCCAGCACTTAGAACAGTGTTACGCACACAGTAAGCATTTAACAAATACCATCATTATTATTATTATTAAAATGGGAATTAAGACTGTGAGCCCCGAGTGGGACAGGGACTGTATCCAATCCAATTATCTTGTATCTACCCCAGCACTTAGAACAGTGCCTGGCGTATAGTAGGCGCTTAACAAGTACCTTAGTAATAATAATAACTTCACAAGTGCTTCTTATAGTGCTCTGCACGCAGTAATCACTAAATAAATACCACTGACTGATACTAAACCTGAAATGGTACAGTGCTCTGCACACAGTAAGTGTTCAATAAATACAATTGAATTAATGAATATGAATGGAAAACTAGCATCCAGAACAGAGAAAAGCCACATTATTAAGATTTGAAAAGGTTTAAATGGGGTGATATTGTTTGAATCATCAGACATAAACAACTAGAACAAGCTAAAGCTATCTTTTAAAAAAAGAACTCCCATGTATTTTGGCTGGTTCCCACACAGGTTTCAATGATGATACAAATAAATTGGTTTGATGAGTCACTGCCTCTTCCGGTGAAAAATGTGTCCCTGGATGCCATCTAAAACGGGATCATCTCAGTCTAGGAATAGATTTGGGGAAGTCAAGTCATCTTTTCTTAAAATAAGATTATTTCCTCTCCACCAACACGTGACCACTAAATCTATTGCACTTGCCTAAGAGCTTAGCATAGTGCTCTGCACAGAGTAATCATAATAATAATAATTGTATTCATTAAGCGCTTACCAGGTGCTAAGCACTGTTCTAATTACTACAGTAGATATAAGGTAATCAGGTTGTCCCACGTGGGGTTAACAGTGCTTGGCACATAGTAAGTGCTTAACAATAAGGTTGTTCCACATGGGGCTCACAGTCTTAATCCCCATTTTACAGATGAGTTAACTGAGGCCCAGAGAAGTTAAGTGGCTTGCCCAAGGTCACACATCAGACAAGTGGCAGAGCCGGGATTAGAACCCACATCTTCTGACTCCCAAACCCATGTTCTTTCTGGTAAGCATGAAATTATTATTGACTGATACTTGTCAACAACCCAAATCACCCCCATTTAGGGAAATGGACTGGGATGTGACACATACAGTAAATCATCAACACATCTTGGGGAAGGTAGAGCTCAGAGAAAATTAAAGTACATTTATAAAGATGGAATCAGATAAAGACATAGAGTGACAGAGATAAGCTTCCTGTTATCCCCATTTGTTGGGTGTGAAATCTCCCCTTTGAGCTGCTTCAGGGGACTAGATAAGGCAGAACAGAGTTATTCTGAATATATCCAAGAAAACCTAAATGTAATTACACATCTCCTCCCCCCTTCTAGACTGTGAGCCCGTTGTAGGCAGTGATTGTCTCTATTTGTTGCTGAACTGTACTTTCCAAGCGCTTAGTACAGTGCTCTGCACACAGTAAGCACTTAATAAATACAATTGAATGAATAAGCGAGCACATAGATCAGTCAATGGTATTTACTCATTCAATCGTATTTTTTTTCATATTCCTATTTTATTGAATGCTTACTGTGTGCAGAGCACTGTACTAAGCACTTGGGAGACTCCAATATAAATACGATTGATAAATACGATTGATGATGACATGGCATGATCCCTCCCGACAATGAGCTTGCAGTCTCTAGTAAAGCAAAGCATTCATATACCCAGATAGTCACACTTTATTCTTTCTGACAGATATTTCCTCCAGATTAAAGACCATAGACTGCTCTCCATAGTCTACAGTCCTCTAGACTGTAAGCTCCCTGCGGGCAGGGAATGCTTGTTGCATCGCCCTCTCCCAAGAACTTAGTACAGTAGTGCTCTGCAAACAGTAAGTGCTCAATAAATATGATTGATTGATGGAATATTGATGAGAAGGGCATGGGGAAGACACCAGGATACATCAATTAAAGCAATTCTACAAGATGCGATCCGTATAGGGCACATACAGAAAAGATGTGTGCCGAGAAAATCTACACAATAAAGGTTTGTGTGTGTGTCTGCAAATATAATACCAATGTTTCTGCATATTCAGCTTTGGGGAAGGAAATATCAGAGAAGTGCCCTTATCTGTATAGGTGAGAGAGCATGAAGCCATTTGGGGCAGTGGTATTCTGGCTTAAATAAACCTCCTGGATTAACCCAGTTTAACTGTTTTTATGTCTTTCTATGGGATACAGATCTCAGATTTTTATGTTTCCTGGCTCGTCAGCTCTGATTACGAGGCGAAAGTTAAATGACTTCTCTGACCGAACTGCCGTCTGGCATTTGCAGTTATGATTCTCCTTCTCTAGGATAATATCAGAACTTCACTTGTTTTCACCTATTAAAATGGTGGAAATCTAAAGAGGATGCTGTTCACTGAGTTTATTTGTTGCTGTTTGATACACTGACATCCTTGATTTTCAGAGAAAAATTTTAAAAGGCCACTCTTCACTCAGTCTCTTGCAAAGGAAGGAGACTAACCTGAATAAAGTGAAACATTGTACATGACAAGCATAGAACCAAGGTATTTTCTTCTGTATCTTCTTTCCTCAGTGGCTGGTTGGTAATAAAGGTAGCTGTAAATATTTTGTTTCCCTGAGCAAATGCTTTTTACCAATTTTCATACTGTATTTGCCTCTGAGAGTTTCTTTCTTTTAATGGACACATCATTCATAAATAGTTCAGAGAGTATAAATATTGTTTGTGACTCTTTCCAAAATAGAGGAAGAGTTTTATAGCTCTGTGAATCCTAAAACACAATCCATTTTTTTTTTAATGTTGCCCCATTTTAGGACCATTCTTTCATCTTTGAGTATAAATCTCAGAAATGTAATCAAAATGCAACAAGATATTTGACCACCCTCAGAGTAGCAGAAGGGAAAAAAAGATGAACAAAGGAATAATGATTCTACTTGGGTGATTCTTGATGTGTTACTAAAGTTCCTGTTTTGCATTTCTTGTCTAAAGCCTAGCAACTTTTCCTCACGTGAGATCGCATATCTCATCTTTGGAGCAAAAGAGATTATCCTGGCAACTTCCTTTAATTGGTTAAAACCTGCACAGCCCTGGACAGCAGGAGACACTCTTTGAAAGACTGTTTTTTCCAAGTAGCACTACAAAATAAAAAAGGTGTCAAAGAATACTCAAAGAAAGCTCAAGTTGCAAAAGAAACCCCTTCTTTTCGGAAGATGTAAATGAAAATCACCTTTCCCCCTTCCCAGTTTCCCTCACTGATCTCCCACTACAACCCACACACGTTGCTCCTCTAATGAAGCAGTGTGGCTCATCTGAAAGAGCCCAGGCTTTGGAGTCAGAGGTCATGGGTTCAAATCCCAGCTCTGCCAATTGTCAGCTGTGTGACTTTGGGCAAATCACTTAACTTCTCTGTGCCTCAGTTACCTCATCTGTAAAATGGGGATTGAGACTGTGAGCCCCCCAAGGGACAACCTTATCAATTTGTACCTCCGCAGTGCTTAGAATGGTGTTTTGCACATAGTAAGTGCTTAATAAATGCCATTATTATTATTAATGCTCCCTTCTCACTGTAACTCAATCTCATTTGTCTCAACAATCCCTTGCCTACATCCTCCCTCTGGCCTGGAATCCCTCCCCATTCATAGCAAACAGGCTCTCTTCATTCTCTTCAAAGTCCTCCTAAAATTATATCCCCAGGGTGGCTTCCCTTTCTAACCCTTCATTTCACCTATTCACTTTCCCTTCTGCATCCACTATGTATCTGAATCTGTATCCCTTAAACATTTTGCTATTCAACCTAGCTTCACAGCACTTCTGCACATATTCTTATACTCTCCCCTTTCCTCTGTCTGTAATTTATTTGAATGTCTTTCTCACCCTCTAGACTACAAGAAGCAGCATAGCTCAGTGGAAAGAGCATGGGCTTGGGGGCAGAGGTCATGGGTTCAAATCCAGGATCCACCAATTATCAGCTGTGTGCCTTTAGGCAAGTCACTTAACTTCTCTTGGCTTCAGTTACTTCATCTGTAAAATGGGGATTAAGACTGTGAGCCCCACGTGGAACAACCTGATCACCTTGTATCCTCTCCAGCGATTAGAACAGTGCTTTGCACATAGCAAGTGCTTAATGAAAGCCATCATTATCTTTGTTATTATTACAAGTGCCTTGCAAACAGGGATCTTGTCTACCAACTCCATTAAGCAGCGTGGCTTAGTGACAAGAGCCCAGGCTTGGGAGCCAGAGGTTGCTGGTTCTAATCCCGCCTCCGCCACTTGTCTGCTGTGTAACCTTGGGCAAGCCACTTCTCTTCTCTGTGCCTCAGTTCCCTAATCTTTAAAATGGGGATTAAGACTGTGAGCCCCACGTGGGACAACCTGATTACCTTGTATCTACCCCAGTGCTTAGAACAGTCCTTGGTACATAGTAAGTGCTTAACAAATACCATGATTTAATTGGAAGTAGCGTGGCTTGGTGGAAAGAGCACATGCTTGGGAGTCAGAGGACATGGGATCTAATCCTTGCTCCACCCACTTGTCTGCCGCATGTCCTTGGGCAAGCCACTTAACTTCTCTGTGCCTCAGTTCCCTCATCTGTCAAATGGGGATTAAGACCGTGAGCTCCACGTGAGACAACCTGATTACCTTGTATCTACCCCAGTGCTTAGAATAGTGCTTCACACATAGTAAGCACTTAACAAATACCATAATTATTATTCTTATTATTCCCCTAAGCGCTTAGCAGCATGGCTCAGTGGAAAGAGCCTGGGCTCAGGAGTCAGAGGTCATGGGTTCTGATCCCAGATCCGCCACTTGCCAACTGTGTGACTTTGGGCAAGTCACTTCACTTCTTTGGACCTCAGTTACCTCATCTGTAAAATGGAGTTTAAGACTGTGAGCCCCACGTGGAACAATCTGATTACCTTGTATCCCCCACAGCACTTAGAACAGTGCTTGGCACCTAGTAAGCGCTTAACAAATACCATTATTATTATTATTATTAGTGCACTGCTCTCCACACAGTAAGTGCTTAATAAATCCAATTGACTGAATGATTTATTAAGAGCACAAGCCTCAAAGATAGGATAGAAATGTCAGAAGCCCTAGGGGCACTGCAGAAATTTTGTCAGAAGAAAAACAAAGAAAAAACCAAAACCCTAAGTCCGTTCCTTTGGACGTAGGTAGGGAGTTTGTATTGATTCAATCGTATTTATTGAGCACTTACTGTGTGCAGAGCACTGTATCTGTTCCATTTGCTGCACACTGGGTTTCCTCATACCCAGATCCAAAATTTGTGCTCAGACAACCTCTGGGTCCCTGTGAGGAAGCACTGGGGTAGATAGAAGCTAATCAAGTTGGACACAGTCGTTGTCCCACATAGGGCTCCCAGTCTAGTCTTAATCCCTTTTCCAGATGAGGTAAATGAGGCACAGAGAAGCGCGACTCGGCTGTGGCCACCCACCATACAAGTGCCAGAGCCGGGATTAGAACTCAGATCCTCTGACACCCAAGCCCAGGCTCTTTCAAATAGGCCACGCAGCTTCTGATTCCACTGTGTCGAATTTACTATCCTGGCTCCACCAATTATGTACTGTGGGACTTTGGTCAAGTCACTTCACTGTGCCTCGGTTGCCTCATCTATAATATGGGGATTGAGACTCTGAGCCCAACATGGGACAGGGACTGTGTTCATCCCAATTTGCTTGTATTCACCCTAGCATTTAGAAGAGTGCCCGGTACATAATAATAATAATAATAATAATAATAATAATAATGTTGGTATTTGTTAAGTGCTTAGTATGTGCCAATAACTGTTCTAAGCGCTGGGGGGGATACAAGGTGATCAGGTTGTCCCATGTCATCATCATCATCAATCATATTTATTGAGCACTTACTGTGTGCAGAGCACTGTACTAAGTGCTTGGGAAGTACAAGTTGGCAACAATGTGGCCATGTGTGGCTCACAGTCTTAATCCCCATTTTACAGATGAGGGAACTGAGGCACAGAGAAGTGAAGTGACTTGCCCCAAAGTCACACCGCTGATGAGCAGTGGAGCTGGGATTACAACCCATGACCTCCCAAGCCCGTGCTCTTCCCACTGAGCCATGCTGCTTCTAATATAAGTGCTTGACAAATACCATAACTATTATTCAATAAGAAATGAGTCCAGAAGTCGTAAGTATGAAACCTTGTAACTGGGCCACATCTATATTTTGATATTTTCCCTAATCCTTTTACTATCTTCCTAATATTTTTCCTACCCTGTATTGCTCCACTAAATTTCAGGTTGAACCCCAAAGTTGGAACTAAGGGTCTTACCATTCCTGCTTCCCTGAGAAGTTGGTCTGTCTAAGAGAAGTGTTGCCCACCCTCTCAAATTCAAGTTCCAGATACAAAAGAAAGTCGACTCATGTCAAGATTATCACTCGTGTTATTAGTCTACACTTTTGCAATTGATGAAACTTAGCGTGTTCAAAATCAGGACAGATTTAGCCACAAGACATAGGAGACGGATCCCGGGCTTGAGAGTCATGGTTTCTAATCCTGGCTCCATCACTTGTCTGCTTTGTGACCTTGGGCAAGTCACTTCACTTCTCTGGGCCTCAGTTACCTCATCTGTAATATTGGGATTAAGACCGTGAGCCCCATGTGGGACACGGATCGTGTCCAACCTGGTTAGCTTGTATCTATCCCAATACTTAGTACAAGGCCTGGCACATAATAAGCATTTAATAAATACCATTAAAAAAAACAAACAACAACAACAAAAAAGCTGTTCCTAAAAAGGGGATGAAAGTCATCACCAAATGTGCAGACTAAAAACATTAGAGTCTTACATGAGTCAGCTTTCTGTTATCTGTGGAATGGGGAATTCCACAATTTCCAAATTAATTTTAACCCACAATTTCACCAGCCTTTCCTAAAAACATTTTTGACCAAAGTCCCGCTTGACGGTAGCAGCATGGCCTAGTGGAAAGAGAAGAGCTCTGAGAATTTGAGCATATTGTTTCTAATCCTGTGTCCATCACTTTTCTGCTCTGTGACCTTGGGCAAGTCGTTTCACTTCTCTGTGCCTCAGTTTTCTCACCTGTAAAATGGAGATTAATACTGTCAACCCTATGTGGGACAAAGACTAAGCCCAACCTAATAATAATTGTGATATTTCTTAAGCACTTAACTATATCATCATCATCATCAATCGTATTTATTGAGCGCTTACTGTGTGCAGAGCACTGTAGTAAGCGCTTGGGAAATACAATTTGGCAACATATAGAGACAGTCCCTACCCAATAGTGGGCTCACAGTCTAAAAGGGGGAGACAGAGAACAAAACCAAACATACTAACAAAATAAAATAAATAGAATAGATATGTACAAGTAAAATAAATAGGAACTGTATTAAGTGCTGGGGTGGATACAAGCTAATTGGGTTGGACACAGTCCCTATCCTAAGTATTTAATTAATTTAATTTAATGATGGTATTTGTTAAGTGCTTACCACACTGTTCTAAGCGCTGGGGGGATACAAGGTGATCAGGTTGTCCCACGTGAGGATCACAATCTTAATCCCCATTTTACAGATGAGGAAACTGAGGCACAGAGAAGTGAAGTGACTTGCCCAAAATCACCCAGCTGACAATTGGTGGAGCCAGGATTTCAACCTCTGACTCCAAAGCCCATGCTCTTTCCATTGAGCCACACTGCTTCTCCAAGTGAAGTTCACAGGCTCACTCCCCACTTTACAGAAGAGGTAATGGAGGCCCAGAGAAGTGAAGTGACTAGTCCAAGGTCACACAGCAGACAAGCGGCCGAGCTGGGATTAGAACCCATGACCTTCTGTCTCCCAGACCCGGGCTCTATCCAGTATGCCATGCTGCTTCTCATCAAACTCAGTGCTTAAGTGCTTGACACATATTGAGGGCTTTAATAAGTATCATTATAAGCCTGGAAATGTGCATTTGGGAGAGGGTGGGAAGAACCTAGAGGATAAATCAATGGCACTTATTGGATGCTTATTATATGCAGAGCGCTATAATCAGCACTTGAGAGAGTACAAGACAATAGTGTTGATAGACATGATTCTTGCCTTTGTCTTATGCCGTCAAGTCAACTCCGACCCATAGCGACACCAAGGACACATCTCTCCCAGAAGATCCCATTTCGATCTGCCATCGTTCTGGTAGTGGATCCGGAGAGTTTTCTTGGTAAAAATCCGGAAGTGGTTGACCACTGCCTCCTTCCACACAGTAAACTCGAGTCTCCTCCCTCGACTCTCTCCCAGGCCGCTGCTGCCCAGCACAGGGGAGCTTTGACCTGTAGCAGATTGCCTGCCACCGCGTGTCAGCTGTGTGACCTTAGGCAAGTAACTTAACTTCTCTGTGCCCCAGTTACTTCCTCTGTAAAATGGGAATAAACACTGTGAGCCCCATGTGGGACAACCTGATCACCTTGTATCCTCCCCAGCGCTTAGAACAGTGCTTTGCACATAGTAAGCGCTTAACAAATGCCACCATGATTATTATTATTATTATTAGCCACTGGGCAAGCTAGGATTGGGATGGGTAGCCCTTTGCTTGACTCTCTCTCCTGAAGTCACAACCGGTAGAGTGCTGCACACTCTCCAGGTGCGAACCTGAGAGGGGGGATCCTTCCCTACAACGGGCTTATAGTCTACCAAGGGAGACAGACGTTAAAATAAATTGCAGGTTGGGGAAAGCAAAAGAGTATAAGGACCCGGGTTCTAATCAATCAATCAATCAATCAATCAATCGTATTTATTGAGCGCTTACTATGTGCAGAGCACCGTACTAAGCGCTTGGGAAGTACAAATTGGCAACACATAGAGACAGTCCCTACCCAACAGTGGGCTCACAGTCTAAAAGGGGGAGACAGAGAACAGAACCAAACATACCAACAAAATAAAATAAATAGGATAGAAATGTACAAGTAAAATAAATAAATAAATAAATAAATAAATAAATAGAGTAATAAATATGTCCTAGCTCCATCACTAGCTAGCTCCTAGCTCCACCACTTACTATCATTATTATTATTATTATTATGGTATTTGTTAAGCACTTATTATGTACCAAGCACTGCTTTAAGCTCTGGGGTAGATACAAGGTAATCAGAACGTCCCACATGGGGCTCACAGTCTTTATCTGCATTTTGCAGATGAGGGAACTGAGGCATAGTGAAGCGACTTGCCCAAGGACACACAACAGACAAATGGCAGAGCAGGGATTGGAACCCACATCGTTTGAATGCCAAGCCCATGCCCTTACCACTAGACCGTGCTTGTCTGCTATGTGTTCTTGGGCAAACTGCTTCACTTCTCTGTGCCTCAATTAACTCATATGTAAAATTGGGACTAAAACTGTGAGCCCCATGTGGGACATGGACTGTGTCCTACCTGAATATCTTGTAATTACCCCAACACTTAGTTCAGTACCTGACACATAATAAACTCTTAACAAATACCACTTTTTTTTAAAAAAAAAAAGGATATGAACTAGTGTTTTGGAAATGTGGAAAGAACTGTCGAGTCCAAAGAAAATCAAGCTTCAACAATATAGCAAAAGGGGTTTTATTGAAATATTAAATACAGATCTGTATGGATGAGGACAGAGAGAGTCTGTTGCCCTAAAAACAGGCTCAACCTGATCACCGGAAGGTGGGAGAGGTAGCTAGTTATATTTGGTGGTGGACATGATTTAGGAAAACAAGGTAAGTAATGCAAAATGGAGACTGAAAACAAGATGGAGTAAGGCTAGTTAAGAGTTGGTTTCCACAATACCAAACTGCGAAAGGGGGACAAACTTAAATCCATAAATTACACAGAAGGGAGGGAAATAGGGAGGGGAGCTAAGAGGTTAGTTAGGGAAATCTTCCTGGAGGCAATATGATCTTAATAGGGCTTTGAAGATGGGGAGAGAAGTGGTTTGCCGGGAAGAGGAGATAGTTCTAGGAAGGAGGAAAGGTGTATGTAAGTGGGAGACAGCAAGAGAGAGAAGAGTGAGGCATAGTAAAGAGGTTGGCATAAGAGAGAAGCTAAATTTGCAGGTTTAGTTGAAGAGGGAGAGCAGCAAGTATAAAGTAGATAGAGCTGAATGAGGAGAGATAAAGAGCCTTGATAATCAGTAAACTGTTTGGCTGAAGAGCAAACGGATTGATTTGGGTTTTCTAAACAATTCCTGTGGAATTTAATGTTCAATCTTCATCTGCAGGCCCAGGTACTTCAGTTTCAGGTGCTTTTCTACTGTATTTGAGGACTATTTGGATAATCCAATCTCATTCATAGTAAAGCCAAGGGTGGAACATGGAGAGACAGGGCAAGGAGAGGACTAGGAACACTGGAAAAATAAGCCAGGAGTCACAATTACCTGGTTTCTATTTGGACAGACAAGATGGAGCCCTTCAGTGAAGTGCCATTCGCAAGGTTGATTGTGGACTTTCCTAGATGACTTTTGAGTGCTTAGTACAGCCCCGGCATACAGTAAATGCGTAACAAAGCAGTGTGGCCTTGTGGTTAGAGTATGGACCTGGGACTCAGAAGGACCTGGGTTCTAATCCCAGCACCTCCACTAGTCTGCTCTGTGACCTTGGGCAAGTCACTTCGTGGCTCAGTGGAAAGAGCCCGGGCTTTGGAGTCAGAGGTCATGGGTTCAAATCCCAGCTCCGCCAATTGTCAGCTGTGTGATCTTGGGCAAGTCACTTAACTTCTCTGGGCCTCAGTTACCTCATCTGTAAAATGGGGATTAAGAATGTGAGCCCCCCGTGGGACAACCTGATCACCTTGTAACCTCCCCGGCACTTAGAGCAGTCCTTTGCACATAGTAAGCACTTAATAAATGCTATTATTATTATTGTGCCTCAGTTACCTTGTCTGCAAAATGGTGATTGAGATTGTGAGTCCCACTTGGGACAGGGACTGTGTCCAACCTGATTAACTTGTATCTATCCAGCACTTACAAGGATGTCTGGCACACAGTAAGCGCTTAACAAATGCCATTAAAAAATACCATTAAAAAGAAAAGGGGGAAATTAGGCTCTATTCGATCGCTTTCTGGAAAACTTCTCTTCCATTTCTTTGCATTGGGAGGGTTGATGGATTTCACGTAGCTTGTCACATCAATACAGCTCTATCATGTACATTCTGGCTCTAAAACCCTCAATCAATAGCTGCCACCTCAGTCTTTAATTTCCAGTCTCGTCTTTCAATCATTCCCCTAACATAAAGCAGAGCACAGCTACTGAAAAAAGCCGGTCCTGGAAGTCAGATCACCTGGATCTGAATCCCAGCTCTGCCAATTGCTTGCTGTGTGACCTTATGCAAGTCAGTTACTTCTCTGTGCCTCAGTTCTCCCATTCTCCATCCTACTTAGACTGTGAGCCCCATGTGGGACAGGGACTGTATCCAACCAAATTATCTTGTATCCACTCCAGTGCTCAGAACAGTGTATGACACAAAGTAAGCGCCTAACAAAGTATCATGAAAAAAAAAGCTACAAATTGTCATATTGGTGTCATCGTGGTCAATAATGAAAGCTCTTGAAAGCAAAACACCTATGGGCTACATTTTTTTGAACAAGTCTCTTTTGCGGGGAAGTCGGGAAAGATTTGTTCTCAGATCATTGTACATGCAATCCCTTGTTCTAGGCACAGCAAAGATGCTGAAAAGTTCCAAGTATTGATTAGTCTGTCAAGCCCTTTCAGTGTGAAGCTAGCCATTTTCCAGTTTGGAACTGAAGTGTAGCTCTGAAGAGCAAAATTAAACCCGAGGTGAATGGGGCTTAAAAGGATGGGTTTTTTTGTGGAAGAAATACATATTTATATAGTTAAGAGAGTTTTTTTGTTTGTTTGTTCATTGTAGTATTTGTTAAATGCTTATTATGAGCCGGGCATTGTTGAAGCATTACAAGATAGAGTCCATTTATTCAATCACATTTATTGAGCACTTAGTGTGTTCTGAGCTCTGTACTAAGCGCTAACATTAAGCAGACACAGTCCCTGCACACATCATGTTTATTGAGTGCTTACTGTGTGAAGAGCACTATATACTTGAGAAAGTACAGTATAGAAGAGTTGGTAGATATGTTCCCTGCCCACCATAAGCTTGCAGTGTAGAGAGGATTAATTCACTCATTCATTCAATCAATCGTATCTATTGAGCGCTTACTCTGCTTAGAGCACTGTACTAAGCTTTTGGGAGTACAATATGCAATAGACACATTCCCTAGGCACAATGAGCTTACAGTTTAGAGGGGGATGACAGACATCAACACAAATAAATGAATAAATGATAGATAAGTACATAAGGGGTGTGGGACTAGGAGGAGGGAAGAAGAAAGGGAGCAAGTCAGGTTGACACCGAAGGGAGTGGAAGAAGAGGAAAGTGGGGCTTAAGTCTGGGAAAGCCTCTTGGAGGAGAGGGGCCCTCACTAAGGCTTTGAAGGTGGGGAACGTAATTGTCTATCAGACTTGAGGAGGGAGGGCTTTTCAGAACAGATGCCTAATGTGGGCCAGGGGCCGGTGGCGAGAAAAGCGAGATCGAGGCACAATGAGAAAGTTAGTATTAGTGGAGTGAAGTGTGCAGGCTGGGTTGGAGAAGGAAAGTAGCCAGGTGAGGTAGGAAGGGGCAAGGTGGTGGACTGCTTTAAAGCTAATGGTGAGGAGTTTTTGTTTGATGTGAAGGTGGATGGGCAACCACAGCAGTCTGTTGAAGAGTGGAGTGACATGTCCTGAAACATATTTGTAGAAAAATGGTCCAGACACTGTGCTAAGCACTGGAAAGTCAGCTAGGAAAGTTCATAATCAACGCTGTGTACTAAGTGCTTGGGAGAGTACAAACAGAATAAGTAGACGTGATCCCTGCCCTTGAGATTACAATCTGGTGCAGAGTTTACTTCTTCATCCTTTTCTCCCTCTCTTTGTTTTAAATGGTATTTTTAGTGTTTACTAGGTACCAGCAATTGTACTAAGCACAGGGGTAGAAACAAGCTAATCAGGCTGTATATAGTTCACGTCCTACATGAGGCTCACAACATTCAACTCCATTTTACAGATGAGCTAACTGAGGTAAAAAGAAATTAAGTGATTTGCCAAAGGTCACACAGTAGAAAAATGGAAGAGCAGGAATTAGACCCTAAGTCCTCTGATTTCCAGGCCCTTTGTTCTTTCCCCTTAAGCCACACTACTCTCCCTTGTTGAAATACTGCAATGTGATTTATTTTTTAAATCTTCCTAATTGCCTAATAAGGTTGAGGAAATGAGTCACTTATTCAATGGGCTTTGGGAGTGTTTGCAGTGTAGAACAGATTGGAATTGGGGCAGACTGGGGATTCTTTTGGCTGGTTTCAGGTAACTGCTGCGAAGTGGATGGTGAGCCCTAACTGTGACATTATATTCCAATCCTCCAGGCAGGTTTTCAGTCCTGAAGCCTCAGGGATAAGACTCACCCACCATTCCCTACAGGAGACTCCATCCATTTCACAAACAGAGCCTCACTGAAGCCAAATAGGCAGGGGCTTCGATTTGAGTTATACCTAAAGCCAGTAAAACCTCTATTCTAATCACCATACCCCCCTCCAACAAACCAGGTGTTCTGGAGGAAGAAAGAAAAATTTCCATAGCGCACTCTGCAATTACAAAAATACGTATGTACTCTCCACTAAGCTATTCTTGGGATCCCAGAAGTCATTACAGAGAAATTGATACTTCAACCTCTAGAAAGAAAGGTGTTATGATGCCTTTTAGTGTCTCTCTAAGGGAAGCATATCTCTACCTCTTCCCAAATTTGCTCTATTTTACAGCTTTCTGACGGCCAATTAGTAGCTGACTGTATAAGGAGTGCTTGCCAATTCAGCTTGTACGTAATTCTTCTGACACCAAATTAAACTGAATCATCCATTAAATAGTGTAAGCCTTGGGCTTTTGGAAACTTCAGGTATGAAAAGAGAGGGGCCCAAACTTCAAATCATGACTGAGCCCTCATAAACTCTTGCATGCAGGGAATATGTCTATTATATTATTATAGCGTACTCTCCCCAGCACTTAGTGCAGTGCTCTGCACACAGTAAGTGCTCAATAAATACGACTGACTGTTCACCCACCCACTTTTGTGTCACCCTTGCAATTGGATTTAAGCAGCTTATTCACCTCTCCCTCTGACCTACAGCACTTCTGAACAAATCCGTAATTTATTTACATCGATGTCCACCTCCCCCTCTAGACTGTAAGCTCACTGTGGGCAGGGGACGTGTCTACCGAGTCATTCATTCATTCATTCAATTGTACTTTTTGAGCGCTTACTGTGTGCAGAGCACTGAAGACTGCATGAAGATAGAGGAACTGGCAAGGAGTGAGGTGAGCCAATAGCAAGGCCACTGTGAACGTCAACTTGGTTTTACTTTTTTTGTGGTATTTGTTAAGTGCTTACTATGTTCCAGGCCCTGTATCAAGTGCTGTGGTAGCGACAACCTAATCTGGGTTGACACAGTCCATGTCCCACATGGGGCTCAGAGTCTTAATCCCCACTTAACAGATGAGGTAACTGAGGTACAGAGAAGTGAAGCGTCTTGCCCAGAGCTGAAATTAGAACCCAGGTCCTTCAACTCCCAAGCCCCTGCTCTAACCAAGAGAAGGTGAGCCTCCTATCCCCTCACAAAAATGTCTTTGGTATATGACACTACTGTTCCAACGATTTTTCCTTTTTTACTGTCAAGAGCTGCCCGGCATGTCTGAGGGTAGAAGGGCGCTTTAATTTAGAACACTGTCCATCTCGCAGAAGGACTTCCTCCACGTAAAGTGTGTGTTCGTTCAAAGTACTGAACTGAAAATTGAACAGAGACTCGGTAAAGTCTGACAGTGCTTGAAACTTCAATGGTTGAGCTGTCATGACTGAATCACAAAACTAAGGCTGTGGTTTTGCAATGTATTGTCAAAAGAGAATACCAAACTTGAACATCCAATTTCAGACTGCTCAAGCATAGTTTAAAAATTTAAACAAACTCAAGATTATTCCCCATGTGGGACAGCGACTGTGTCTGACAATTATCAGTCATCTACCCCTGCACTTCGTTCAGTTCTTAGTTTTGTTCTCTGTCTCCCCCTTTTAGACTGTGAGCCCACTGTTGGGTAGGGGCTGTCTCTATATGTTGCCAATTTGTACTTCCCAAGCGCTTAGTACAGTGCTCTGCACATAGTAAGCACCCAATAAATACGATTGATTGATTGATTGATTGATTGATTCTTGGCACAGATCTTGAGACACAGCACGGCCTAGTGGGAAGAGCACAGGCTTGGGAGTCAGAAGATGTGAATTTTAATCTTGGCTTTGCCACTTGTCTGCTGTGTGACCTTGGGCAAGTCATTTAGAGTCTCTGAGCCTCCTCTGTAAAATGGGGATTAGGACTCTGAACCCTGTGGGACAGGGACTGTGTCCAACTTGATTACCTTGCATTTACCTCAGTGCTTGGCACATAGTAAGCACTAAACAAATATTATTATTAAAAGTACATAGTAAGCCCTTAACAAATACCGCAGTTGTTTTTATTATTATTATAATTATTAATAGTAATATGATTTCTTCTCGGGCTTCCACCTTCAAAAGAATACCCTCGGCGACATCACTTTCATATTTCCTCAAAGATGGGAAGTCCATTTGGCCACTTTACACTTTTTACAAGGGAAATGAAAATAGAAAGATGCTATTAATAAATCAGTCAATGGTATTTAATGTACTGTGTGTCAGGCACTATACTAGGCAGTTGGAAGAGAACAATGCAGTAGAAGTTGGTGGACACAATTCTTCTCCACAAGGAACTCACAGATCAAAATAGCTTGGTTCTGCACAATGGAAGGGATGATAAGTACAGAGCAGCATGTCCTAGAAGAAAATGCATGGGACTTGGAGTCAGAAGGACTTGAGTTCTAATCCCAGTTCTGACAATTACTTGCTATGTGATCATAGGCAAGTCACCTGTACAAAGCCCGGCACAAATTAAGCGTTTAATACATACCACTGGGGAAAAAAAAGAGTAAGCTCTGCCCTGAGAAGTCCTAGATGAAGGTCAGAGGAGGAAAAATAAGGCAGAAAGAGAAAATAATGTAAATAACCAGCAAACAATTGACTGGAGTAATCTTAGTCTAGACTCTACACTCATTGTGGGCAGGGAATGTGTCTGTCTATTAATTTATTGTACTCTGCCTAGTGTTTAGTACAGTGCTCTGCACACAGAAGTGCTCAATAAATACAATTGAATGAATGAACAAATAAAATCATCTTTGCTTTTGGAGTAGTTAACGGCTTCTGTAAATCTTTTGGCCTGATAAGCGCTTAGTACAGTGCTCTGCACACAGTAAGCGCTCAATAAATATGATTAAATGAATGAATTTATTCACTAGTGGTCAACCTCCCATCAGTGAGTTTATCCACTTCTCTTGAAATTGAGAAGCTAATAATAATAATAATAATAATAATAATAATAATAATAATAATAATAATACTTGTGGTATTTGTTGAGAGTTTACTATGTGCCAGGCCCTATACTCATTCATTCATTCATTCGATTGAATTTATTGAGCGCTTACTGTGTTACAATGGGTTTACAGTCTAGAAGGGGGGCGTCAGATATCAAAAGAAGTAAACAGGCATCAATAGTATTAATATGAATAAATAGAATTATAGATATGTACATATATACACAACTGCTGCGGGGTGGGGAGGCAGAATAGAGCAAAGGGAGTGAGTCGGGGAGATGGTGAGGGAGGGGAGCTGGGAAAAAGGGGGCTTAATCTGGGAAGGCCTCTTGGAGGAGGTGAGCCTTCAGTAGGGCTTTGAAGCGGGGAAGAGAGCTAGCTTGGTGGATGTGTGGAGGGAGGGCATTCCCAGACTGAGCCCCCTCCCCCAGACTGAGCCCCCTCCTTCCTCTCCCCTTCGTCCCCCTCTCCATTCCCCCTGCCTTACCTCCTTCCCTTCCCCACAGCACCTGTATATATGTATATATGTTTGTACGTATTTATTACTCTATTTATTGATTTATTTTACTTGTACATATTTATTCTATTTATTTTATTCTGCTAATATGTTTTGTTTTGTTCTCTGTCTCCCCCTTCTAGACTGTGAGCCCACTGTTGGGTAGGGACCATCTCTATATGTTGCCAACTTGTACTTCCCAAGTGCTTAGTACAGTGCTCTGCACACAGTAAGTGCTCAATAAATACGATTGAATGAATGAATGAATGAATTCCAGGTGGGACAGGTAAGAACGAGACCCAGAGGAGGTGAGTGGTGGCAGAGGAGCAGAGTATGCAGGCTGGGCTGTAGAAGGAGAGAAGGGAGATGAGGCAAGGGGATGGAGAGATCTGAAGACAACAGTGAGGAGTTTTTGCTTGTTGCATAGGTTGACTGGCAGCCACTGAAGATTTTTGTGGAGGAGGGGAGAAACGTGCCCAGAGCATTTCTGTAGAAAGATAATCTAGGCAGTAGAGTGAAGTATGGACTGAAGTGGGGAGGTTCTGACCTCCCAACAGGAGGTTGGGAGGTCAGAAAGGATGCTGATGCAGTAATCCAGTTGGGATGGAGTGATTGTACCAACAAGGTAACGGTTTGGATGGAGAGGAGAGGGTGGATCTTGGTGATGTTGTGAAGTTAAGACTGGCAGGCTTTGGTGATGGATAGGATATGTGGGGTGAATGAGCGACCGGAGTCACAGATGACACCAAGATTACAGGCTTGTGAGACAGGAAGGATGGTAGTGCCGTCCACAGTGATGGGAAAGTCAGGGAGAGGACAGGGTTTGGGAGGGAAGATAAGGAGGTCTGTCTTGGACATGTTGAGTTTGAGGTGGTGGGAATGCATTCAAGTAGACATGTCCTGAAGCCAGGAGGAGATGCAAGCCTGGAGGTAGGGAGAGAGAACAGGGGAAGAAGTATAGATTTGGGTGTCATCCACGTAGAGATGATTGCTGAAGCCATGGGAGTGAATGAGTTCACAAGGGAGTGAGTGTAGATGGAAGGGAGTGAGTGTAGACTTCTCTGGGGTGGATTCAAGCAAATCGGGTTGGGCACAGTGCCTATCCCATATGGGGCTTGTGGCACGAGAAGTGAAGTGACTTGTCCAAGTTCACAGAGCAGCTTTGTGGCAAACTGGGATTAGAACCCAGGTCCTTCTAACTCTTAGGCCCTTGCTCTATCTACTAGGCCAAGCTTTCTCAAAGGAAAGCTTTGCCTGTATATATGTATATATGTTTGTACATATTTGTTACTCTATTTATTTATTTATTTTACTTGTACATATCTATTCTATTTATTTTATTTTGTTAGTATGTTTGGTGTTGTTCTCTGTCTCCCCCTTTTAGACTGTGAGCCCACTGTTGAGTAGGGACTGTCTCTACATGTTGCCAACTTGTACTTCCCAAGCGCTTAGTACAGTGCTCTGCACACAGTAAGCGCTCAATAAATATGATTGATGATGATGAAAGGGAGATGGAGTCGTTTGCAGAGTCACTACCTAAATTTCAATTCATTAGTGCTAACGGAGTCATAAGAATCAAATTGTGTATCTGGCACCTCAAGATGATTCTTTCCATGTGACCTTGCTTATTTGAAGCCAAATATAATTGGGTAAAACTCTAACAACTGAAAGAAAGAAACCAGATGAGTAGAAATTCATAAGATAATTAACTGAAATACTGTATGCCTTGTCTGGATTTCCTCTCAGGGTATCTCTAAGTTGCCATTGGCCTTTCAAGTAACTATTTTCGAAATTGAAAATAATTGTAATGAAATAAACTAAAAAGACGTTCTGGTTCACTGGTGCTCAGAATGAAATGGAGTCCAGGTCACTGACAAAATATGCTTAAAACCCTCGTTGTGGGCAGGGAATGCGTCTGTTATATTTTTATATTGCACTCTCCCAAGGGCTTAGTACAGTGCTCTGCACACAGTTAACACTCAACATTTCCTGCCCACAACGAGCTCACAATCTAGAGGAGGAGACAGACATTAATATACATAAATAAATAAAGTACAGGTATATACATAAGTCTAATTTCATGTTCCCACCTAGCAAATGAAAGGAGTGTTTGACATCTTCTGTCTCTGGATAAAATATTCCAAAATATGGTAAAACTCCCTCCTTCTCTATATACATCAGACTACCAATCTACCCACCTTCAAAGCCTTATTAAGGTGATATCTCCTCCAAGAAGTCTTCCCTGATTTAACCCTTTCCTGGCTTGATCTCTCTCCTATGCCATGCATGCCCTTGAATCATCACCCTTTGGGCATTTGCTATTCACCCCACCCTCAGCCTCACAGCATTTTTGTACATATTTGTAATTTATTCATTTATATTAATGTCCGCCTCCCCATCTAGACCGTAAATTCGTTATAAGCAGGAAACTTGTTCATTAATTCTGTTATACTGTACTCTCCTAAGTGCTTAGTACAGTCCTCTGCACATAATGAGCGATCAATAAGCACCATTGATTGATTGTACTCTCCCAAGCACTTAATACAGTATTCTGCAATCAGTAAGCACTCAACCACTGATAAATCGATCAATTCAAACCTCCCTAATCAGGAATTCTTGATCATTCAGACCCAATATATCTGTAATTTATTTATTTATTTAATGTCTGCCCTGCCCCATTGTAGACTGTAAACTCATTGTGGACAGGGAATGTCTGTCTATTGTTTTATCGTACTCTCCTAGGCACTTAGTTCAATGCTCTGCGCACATTAAGTGCTCAATAAATACAAAAGACTGACTGACTGACAGTACATACTGATGTTAAATTGGGCTAGGTTACAATACAGACACATAAATCTATTGTTGAAAGTGAGATGTGGCTCAAAGAGCACTGGGAATCAGAAGGACCTGGATTCTAATCCCAGCTTTGCCACCTGTCTGCTGTGTGACCCGGGGCAAGTCACTTCACTTCTCTGAGCCTCTGTTATCTCATCTGTAAAATGAGGAATAAGACTAAGAAGGGCCAACAAAAGCAAATCACTTCATTCCAAAGGGGTCTTCTGGTACTGAGCTTCCTTTGCTACTCCTTTTAAATGCCTTCCTTCTTCATAGATGACAATTACACTCCCCACCTTCAAAACCTTATTTTTTTTCTAATGGTATTTGTTATGCTATGGCAGAAGACAGGATGTTCTGGAGAAAATATATCCATAGAGTCACTATGAATTGGAAAGAACTCAATGACATGATAATTATACTAATAGTTTGTTAAGCACTTACTATGTGCCAGGCACTGTACTAAGTTCTGGGGCAAATACAGGCTTATTGAAGGCACATCTCCTCCAAGAGGTCTTCCCTAAGTCCTCATTTCCTCTTCTCCTATTCCCTTCTGCATCACCCTGATTTTCTCCCCTTATTCACCTCCCACCAAGCCCCAGTACTTTTATACACATCTGCAATTTATTTATATGAATGTCTCACATCCTCGAGACTGTAAGCTCATTATGGGCAGGGAATGTGTCTACCAATATGCTGACAATTTTGACACCTGTCTACATGTTTTGTTTTGTTCTCTGTCTTCTCCTTCTAGACTGTGAGCCCGTTGTTGGGTAAGGACCGTCTCTATATGTTGCCGACTTGTACTTCCCAAGTGCTTAGTACAGTGCTCTGCACACAGTAAGTGCTCAATAAATACGATTGAATGAATGAATGAATGAATGAATGAATGTGGGACAGTGTCTGTGTCCTATCTTATTAACTTGTATCTACCCTAGTGCTTTTAACAATACCTGGCACATACCAAGCGCTTAACAAATGTCACAATTATTATTCACCCATCCTTATCTCAAAGAAGCATGGTGTAGTGGATAGACCCCGGGCCTGAGATTCGGAAGGTCATGGATTCCAATCCTGGCTCTGCCACTTGTCTGCTATATGAGCTTGGGCAAGCACTTCACTTCTCTGGGCCTCAGTTACCTCATCTGTAAAATAGGGGTTGAGACTGTGAGTCCCATGTGGGACAGGGACTGTGTCCAACCTGATTTACTTGTATCCACCCCAGAGCTAGCACATAGTAAGCGCTTAACAAATACCACAATTATTATTATTATTATTATTGGAGATGAGTGAGGGCACTGCAGGGAAAGCAGGCCCAAGATACATTTCTTAATAAGAAATATTCTAGAAACATTCACAGTCTTTTAGACTGTGAGCCCATTGTTGGGTACGGACCGTCTCTATATGTTGTTGACTTATACTTCCTAAGCGCTTAGTACAGTGCTCTGCACATAGTAAACGCTCAATAAATATGACTGAATGAATGGATAAGCATAGGGGCTCATTTCATCACACTCCTTCCTCCTAGGAGCTGTCCTAGAAGATGGAACTGAGCTCTCAGTATTCTCCTGGTGAGAGTTTGCAGGAACTTTCCTAATTTTCCTCTGGCCTAATCGCAGGTATCTGAGTCTCATTTCTGCTCCAAGCTTCACCCTGAGGATATATGGCGAGTCTCTCTCTCTCGCAGCTAATTGATGAAACAAGGAAGGTTAGCTATGGCCATAATCAATCAGTGGCATTTATGGAGTGCTTACTATGTGCAGTAAACTGTTCTAAACACTTGGGAGAGTACTAAGCACTGAAGCAGTGTGGCTCAGTGGAAAGAGTACGGGCTTTGGAGTCAGAGGTCATGGGTTCAAATCCCTGCTCCGCCAATTGTCAGCTGTGTGACTTTGGGCAAGTCACTTAACTTCTCTGTGCCTCAGTTACCTCATCTGTAAAATGGGGATTAAGAATGTGAGCCCCCCGTGGGACAACCTGATCACCTTGTAACCTCTCCAGCGCTTAGAATAGTGAGTGCTTTGCACAAAGTGCTTAATAAATGCCATTATTATATATTATTATACTAAATAGTTGGTGTATCAATCAATTCATCCATCAGTGGTGTTTATGAGTGCCTACTATGTGCGGAGCACTGTACTAAGTGCTTGAGAAAGTACTGTCCAAAAGAATTAGCAGACTCGGTTCCCTGCACATAATGAGCTTACAGTCTAGAGGGGAGATTATAATATATAATTTTAAAATGTGTGCATAAGAGCTATGAGGTTGAGGATGGGGTGACTATCAAATGCCCCAAGGTCACAGATCCAAGTACGTAAATGACATAGAAGGGAAAGCGAACCGGGGAAAATACGGCTTCAATCAGGAAAGACTTCTTGGAGGAGATGTGCCCTTAATAATGCTTTGAAGATGGAGAGAGTGATGCTCTGGCATAAATGGAGAGGAGGGAGTTCCAGGCTAGGAGGAAGATGTGGAAAAGGGGACAGTGTGGTGAGATAGACGAGATTGGGGCCCAGTGAGTAAGCTGGCACTAAAGGAGCGGAGTGCTTGGGCTGGGCTGGAGTAAGGTGTGGTAGAATGGGGCAAAGTGATTGACTGCTTTAAAGCCAATAGTGACGAGTTTCTGTTTGATGTGGAGATGGATGGGCAGCCATCGGAGATTCTTGAGCAGTGGAGGGACATGAAGTGAATGTTGTTGGTGATAAATGATTCCTGCAGCAGAGCGAAGTATGGATTGGAGTGGGGAGAGACAGGAGGCAGGAAGCTCAACAAGGAGGAAGATGCAGTAGTCAAGGTGGGATAGGATAAATGCATGGATCAGCATGGTGGCAGTTTGGATGGAGAGGAAAGGCAGATTTTAGCAATGTTGAGAAGGTAGAACGTACAGGATTTGGTGGCAGATTGAGTATGTGGGTGGAATGAGAGAGATGAGTCAAGGACAACACCAAGGTTACAGGCTCATGTGGTAGGGAGGATAGTTGTCTACAGTGATGTGAAAGACAAGAGGAGGACAGGGCTTGGGTGGGAACATAACAAATTTGGTTTTGGACAGGTTTAACTTGAGGTGTTGGTGGGACATCCAGTAGAGATGTCTTGAAGGCAGGAGGAAATGTGAGATTGCAGGGAAGGAGAGAGGTCAGGGTTGTACTGAGAGCTCACCTCCTCCAGGATGCCTTCCCAGACTGAGCCCCCTTTTTCCTCTCCTCCTCCCCATCCCCCTCGCCCTACCTCCTTCCCCTCCCCACAACACCTGTATATATGTTTGTACAGTTTTATTACTCTATTTATATTATTTGTACATATTTACTATTCTATTTATTTTGTTAATGTTGTGCATCTTGCTTTACTTCTATTTATTCTGATGACTTGACACCTGTCCACATGTTTTGTTTTGTTGTCTGTCTCCCCCTTCTAGATTGTGAGCCCGTTGTTGGGCAGGGACCATCTCTATATGTTGCCAGCTTGTACTTCCCAAGAGCTTAGTCCAGTGCTCTGCACACAGTAGGTGCTCAATAAATATTATTGAATGAATGAATGAATGATTTGGGAATCATCAGCATAGAGGGGGTAATAGAAGCCATGGGAGTGAATGAGTTCTCCAAGGGAGTGGGAGTAGAGGTAGGATAAAAGGGGACCCAGAACTGAGCCTTGAGGAACCCCTACTGACAGAGGGTGGGTGGCAGAGAGGAGCCAGCTAAAGAAACTGAGAAAGAGTGGTCAGAGAGTTAGGAGGAGAACCAAGAAAGGACAGTGTCAGCGAATTCAAGATTGGGTAAAGTTTCAAGGAGAAAGGCATGGTCTACAGTGTCAAAGGCTGCTGAGAGGCCTAGGATGATTAGGATGGAGTAGAGGCCATCGGATTAAGCGAGAAAAAGGTCATTGGTTACCTAAGAGAGGGCTGTTTCAGTTGAGTGAAGGGGGAGGAAGTCGGATTGGAGGGCATCTAGGAGAGAATTGGAGGAGAGGAGTTAATAAGTCTCTCAAGAAAGTTTGGAGAGAAATGATAGGAGGGAGATGGGGTAATAACTGGAGGGAGCCATGGGGTCAAGGGAGGTTTTTTTTTTTAAGATAGGGGATTTACGAGGATGTTTGAAAGCAGTGCAGAAGAAGCCGTTAGAAAATGAACAGCTAGGAGGGAAGAAGAGAGGGGGGCAAGTGCTTGAAAAAGGTCTGAAGGGATGGGGTCAGAAGCACAGGCGGAGGGAGGGATTTAGAAAGGAGGCGAGAGATTTCATCTTGAGTTACTTCAGGGAACGAAGGGAGAGTCAAAGAGGGTGGAGGAGGAAAGGGAAATTGGAGAGGAGCAGGGGAGATTTTAGGGAGATCACACCTGATGGTGTTCATTTTGTTGAAACCTACTCATTGTGCCTCTTTCTCTTCTCTCGCACTGTATACTTCCTATTTTGAACTCCCTCCCCTTTCACATCTGGACATATACTGTCCATCTTCAGAGTCCTTAGAAAACTATATCTGTGCCAAGTGCTCAATAAGTACCACTGATTGATTGACATCTCCTCCAAGAGGTCTTCACTGATTAATCCCTCATCTTCCAACTGTATTTTCCTACTGCAATTTCAATACTTGTCACTCTCTGTCTGCCTTTGAGTTCTCATCTCCTAAGCACTTGAGTACTTCTTTTTTTAATGGTATTTGTTAAATTCTTACTATATGATAGGGACTGCGCTAAGCACTGGGGTTAGATACAAGATAATCAGGTTCCACATAGAGATCTCAGTCTTAATCCGCATTTGACAGATGTGGTAACTGAGACACAGAGAAGCTGAGCTACTTGTCCAAGGTCACAGAGCAGACTAGTGGCAGAGCCATGATTAGAAACAGCATGGTGTAGTGGAGATAGCATGGGCCTGGGAGTTGGAAGGTCATGGGTTCTAATTCTGGCTCTGCCACTTGTCTTCTGTGTGACCTTGGGTGAGTTACTTCATCTCTCTGTGCCTCAGTTACCTCATCTGTAAAATGGGGATTGAGACTGTGAGCCCCATGCGAGACAAGGAATATATACAACTTGATTTGCTTGTATCTACACCAACATTTAGAACAGTGCCTGGAACATAGTAAGTGATTAACAAATACCATTATCATCATTATTATTATTAATAACAATAATAATAATAACTTGGGTCCTTAGAACCATCCTCTTTCCCTATTTCCAACACCCATAGCATTTATATACATACTTCTTAAGTGCATAGTACAGTGCTCTGCACACAGTAAGCACTCAATAAATATGATTGAATGAATAATGAATGTTTTTAAACCCTGTTTAAAGGGGCTAATTCCCTGTATTCAAATAATAATAATAATAATAATGACATTTATTAATCACTTACTATGTGCAAAGCACTGTTCTAAGCACTGGGGAGGCTACAGGGTGATCAGGTTGTCCCGCTGGGGGCTCACAGTCTTAATCCCCATTTTACAGATGAGGGAACTGAGGCACAGAGAAGTTAAGTGACTTGCCCAAAGTCACACAGCTGACAGTTGGCAGAGCCAGGATTTGAACCCATGACCTCTGACTCCAAAGCCTGTGCTCTTTCCACTGAGCCACAATTGTGGTATTTGCCCAGTACTCTACTATGTGCTGGAGTAGATGAATACATTACATGTAGATCAGAAACAATTCCTCTCCCACATGGGGTTGTGGATTAAATTTTAGGTGTTCCCTTCTGAATTCCAATCCTTCATTAAGTCAATACCTCTGTAAGTAAATATTCTCAGAGTAAATTAGTGTTGCTTGCTAATGCTGCATCTGTGAATTCCCCCTCAAATATGTTCACGAAAAAACTTCCTAGCTGCCCAAGAGACTGCTACTTAGGATGACTCTTGACTTCTCATTCAAGGTACGTAAGCAAGAAAAGAATGCCGTTATCTCACAACCCATTAGAGTGTGAGCTCCCTGTGGGCAGGATACACATCTTGCACTCCAATTGTAATAATAATAATAATTACAGAGTTTATTAAGTGTTTACTAGGTGTCAAGCGTGATTCTAAGAACTGGGACAGATACACAGTAAGCGCATATCAAATTCCATAATTCTCATTATTATTTTTATTATTATGATAGGAGTACAAGATGTGTCAAAGACCATTCTAAAGTGTGGGATAGATACAAGTTAATTGGGTCAGACACAGTCTCTGTCCCACATGGGGCTCAGTCTAAGAAGGAGGGAAATCAGGTATTGAATCCCCATTTTACAGTTGAGAAAACTGAGGTACAGAGAAGTTAATAACATTTGGGGCATTTGTTAAGCACTTACTGTGTGCCAGGCACTGTACTAAGTGCTGAGGTGGATACAAGCAAATTGGGTTAGAGAAGCAGCATGGCTCAGTGGAAAGAGCCTGGGCTTTGGAGTCAGAGGTCAGGGGTTCAAATCCCCACTCCACCACAAGTCTGCTGTGTGACCTTGAGCAAGTCACTCAACTTCTCTGAGCCTCAGTTGCCTCTTCTGTAAAAATGGGGATTAAGACTGTGAGCCCCACGTGGGACAACTTGATCACACTGTATCCCCCCAGCACTTAGAACAGTGCTTTGCACATAGTAAGCGCTTAACAAATGCCATCATTATTATTAGTATTATATTGTCCCTGTCCCATATAGGGCTCACAGTCTTAATCCCCATTTTACAGATGAGGGAACTGAGGCTCAGAGAAGTGAAGTGACTTGCCCAAGGCCACACAGCAGACAAGTGGCAGAGTGAGGATTAGAGCCCATGACCTTCTGACTCTTAGGCTCATGCTCTATCCACTATGCCAAGGTCACACAGCAGGCAAGTGGCAGAGTGGGATTAGCACCCAGGTCCTCTGACTTTGAGGCCCGTGCTCTTTCCACTAGGCCATGCCACTTTCCAAGTGCTTTCACTGAGTGGGTGTTCAATAAATACCATTAATTGCTAATACTACTTTCACCCTTTATCTTTCAGCTGCCTATCTTTCATACTGTCTACCACCTGCTTCTTCTGGAAATATCATCCAACCTCAGCTTCACTGACATTGTCCTCTCCTGGTTCTCCTCCCAGCTCTCTGGCTGCTCATTCTCAGTCTCTTTCGCGGGCTCCTCCTCTGCCTCCCACCCCCTAACTGTGGGGGTCCCTCAAGGTTCAGCTCTGGGTCCCCTTTTATTCTCCATTTATACCCACTCCCTTGGAGAACTCATTCGCTCCCATGGCTTCAGTGACCACATCTATGAGGGTCATTCATTCATTCATTCATTCATTTTGACTGTGAGCCCACTGTTGGGTAGGGACTGTCTCTATATGTTGCCAACTTGTACTTCCCAAGTGCTTAGTACAGTGCTCTGCACACAATAAGCGCTCAATAAATACGATTGATTGATCGATTCCCAAATCTCCATCTGCAGCCCTGATCTCTCCCTCTCTAGCCAGTCTCACATCTCCTTCTGCCTGCAGAGTCCCGGAGCTGTACGTGGGAGAGGCCACTCACTGACCTTAGACATGGACTATCTATAGCCAATTCTTTATCCTGTTCATACTATTTTTTGATGGCATTTGTTAAGCGCTTACTATGTGTCAGACACTGTACAAAGAGCTGGGGTAAGAGACAAGCTAATCAGGTTGGACTCAGTCCTGTCCCACATGGGGCTCACAGTCTTAATCCTCTTTTTAGAGAGGAGGGAACTGAAGCACAGAGAAGTGAAGTGAGTTGCCCAAGGTCACATGGCAGACAAGCTGCGTGGCTGGGATTAGAACCCATGTTCTCTGACTTCCATGCTGGTCTTCTATCAACTATATATATGTATATGTATATATATGTATATATATATAATGTATATGTATATATAACTGTATATATGTATATATGTTTGTACATATTTATTACTCTATTTATTTATTTATTTATTTTACTTGTACATATCTGTTCTATTTATTTTATTTTGTTAGTATGTTTGGTTTTGTTCTCTGTCTCCCCCTTTTAGACTGTGAGCCCACTGTTGGGTAGGGACTGTCTCTATATGTCGCCAATTTGTACTTCCCAAGCGCTTAGTACAGTGCTCTGCACATAGTAAGTGCTCAATAAATACGATTGATTGATTGATTGATTGATAACTAGACCACGGTTGTCTGTTTTGTATCAGGTCTTACTGCTGCTGGGTCCTGCTGAGTTCTCAGTGACCCTTATAAAGTGATAAACAGATTTCCTATAATCCTCCACTTGGTGTCTTCCCTTACCAGTACCGGAATCCAACTACTTAAAAAATATATATTTTAACAATATAGATTTTTTTCAGTGATCCAGATCAGACTTCTCCCGCCCATTCTCCTCTCCCACCTGGAGTCTAAATGAATGATGTAGGATATCCCCAGATGTTATATGCATTTCAGTCTTGGTTTGTTGAATGTTTCTTGTTGTGTTTTGTAAAAGTTACCATTGTTTATAATCTGTTTAGCTACACCTAGATTGTGAGCCTCTTTTTTTAATGGTATTTGTTAAGCATTTATTGTGTCAGGCACTGTTCCAAGTGTGGGGGTAGATACAAGATAATCAGTTGGGACAAAGTCCCACGTGGAGCTCACAATCTTAGACCCCATTTTACAGATCAGGTAATGGAAACACAGGGAAGTGAAGTGGCTTGCCCAAGGTCCCACAGCAGATGTGGCAGGGCTGGGATTAGAACCCAGATCCTTCCAAATCCCAGGCCCATGCTCTATCCACTAGGCCTCTTGTGGGACAAGGACTGTGTCTGATCTAATAATTATGATATTTGTTAAGTGCTTACTATGTGCCAGACATTGTTCTAAGTACTGAAGTACTAAGTACTAAGTACTGTTCTAAGTAGAGAAGCAGCATAGCTCAGTGGAAAGAGCTTGGGCTTTGGAGTCAGAGGTCATGGGTTCAAATCCCAGCTTCGCCAATTGTTGGCTGTGTGACTTTGAGCAAGTCACTTTACTTCTCTGTGCCTCAGTTACCTCATCTGTAAAATGGGGACTAAGACTGTGAGCCCCATCATGGGGCAACCTGATCACCTTGTAACCTTCCCAGCACTTAGAACAGTGCTTTGCACATAGTAAGTGCTTAATAAATGCCATCATTATTATTATTATTACTGGAGTAGATACAAGCTAATTGGGTTGGACACAGTCCCTGTCCCACGTAGGGCTCACACTCTTAATCCCCTTTTTACAGACAAGGGAACTGAGGCCCAGAAGAGTGAAGTGACCTGCCCAAGGTCACACAGCAGACAAGTGATGGAGCCGGGATTAGAACCCATGACCTTCTGACTCCCAGGACGGTGCTCTGTCCATGCTGCACCTGATCTGTTTAATTTGTTTCTACCCCAGTTTTTGGCAAGTAAACTTTTAATACTTACCAGAGCTAATAAGTATTGGAGCTAACTGATGTTTAGAAAAATTCAGAGAAAAATAATAATGATGGTATTTGTTAAATGCTTACTACGTGCCAGGCACACAGTGGAATCCCCTTGTTCACGTCCTAGCTTGTTTCATTCTTGAAAAAACAGAGTTGCACATTCAAATGGTTTTCAAATCATTAGTAAGTGCTTCATTTTCAGTCCTATTTTTAATTTTGCAAATCACATCATAGATCCTGGCAGAAAGCCAAATATTTCAGAGCAAGACTGCCTTATAATTTCCAGTACTACCGAGCTTCTGAAATGGCTTCCATTGAAGTGACGAATGACTTCCTTTGGCTTCAGAATAATTCCCAAATCAAACTATTTGAAACAAACCCTTATCAGAAAACCGCATGATCAGAAAGAAACCCTTATTTCTGCAGGATCAAGATGGCTTAGCAGGTTTCAAACACAGATGGACTCTCCTGAACTTTTCCTGATCAAAGTTACACCTTGACAAAAGCAATAAATCCAGGGGCTTTGAAGCTGCTGGAAGCACCGGGGAATGTAGACATTGAGGAAGAACTTTCTGTTTTATTGGTAACTTTCTCTTCACTGATTTAGAAAAAAAAATATGTAAATAGTGTGGTTGAAAGCTCCTGATTACTGACATTTCCTCTTGCCTCCAGGACATCTTGAAATATATGTCCCTTGAGATTTTAAACTCAATATTGCTAAAACCCAACTCCACATCTTCCGTTCTAAATCCACTCCTCCTCCTAATTTTCCCATCACATCAACAAAACCTTCACCTGCCTCAGAAGCTCATAACCTTTGCAATATCGTCAGCTTCTCGCTGTTTTTAAACTCTCACGTTTGGCGGCAACTACTCAATGATATGTATTAAAGACTTTGGAAACATTACCAAACATTTGGGAAAATATGATCCAACAGAGTGGGTAAGCATGCTCCCTGCCCACTATGAGCTTACAGACTAGACGGGGAGACAGACATTAAGATAAATAAATTATGGATATGTCCATAAGGTCTGTGGGACGGAGAATAGGATGAATATAGAGCATTTGCTTTGTTTTGTTGCTAAATGCTGCCAAATTCTTTCTTCACATTTCCCAGATTCAGTCATTTCTAGACTGTAAACCCGTTGTTGGGTAGGGACCGTCTCTAGATGTTGCTGACTAGTACTTCCCAAGCACTTAGTTCAGTGCTCTGCACACAGTAATCACTCAATAAATATGATTGAATGAATTAATTAATTCAATCAATCATATTTATTGAATTAATTAATTCAATCAATCATATTTATTAAGCGCTTATTGTAAGCAAAGCACCCAATAAATATGACAATGAACGAATGAATTAATTCAATCAATCATATTTATTAAGCGCTTATTGTATGCAAAGCACCCAGATCTGCTCCTTCCACTCCAGCCTAACAGCTCACAGTCTTAGTTCAAGTTCTAGACAGATTCAGTCCCTGTCCCACATAGGGCTCACAGTCTTAATCCCCATTTTACGATGAGGAGACTGAGGCCTGGAGCAGTGAAGTGACTGGCCCAAGGTCACACTGCAGACAAGTGGCAGAGCAGAGATTAGAGCCCTATTTCTATGGATACCTGTTTACCTGTTTTGATGTCTGTCTCCCTCACTCTAGACTGTAAGCCTGTTGTGGGCAGGGATTGCCTTTATTCCTTTTTAATAATTATGGTATTTGTTAAGCACTTACTAGGTGCCAAGCACTGTTCTAAGCACTGGGGTAGATACAAGGTCAGCAGGTTGCCCCACCAGGGGCTCACAGTCTTAATCCCCATTTTACAGTTGAGGTAACTGAGTCACAGAGAAGCTAAGTGACTTGCCCAAAGTCCCACAGCTGACAAGTGGCAGAGGCGGGATTAGAACCCACAACCTCTGACTCCCAAGCCCATGCTCCTTCCACTAAACCACGCTGCTTCTCATTTCATTCAATCATATTTATTGAGCGCTTACTGTGTGCAGAGCATTTTACTAAGTGCTCCAACCACTTAATACAGTGTTCTGCACACAGTAAGTGCTCAATAAATATGACTGACTGACTGAATGAATGAATAAATGAATGAATGAATGACAGGGCCTTCTGACTTCTAGACCTGTGCTCTATCCACTAGACCACACTCTGCAATGTTACCCTGGACTGTCTTTCTAAACCACTGTT
The DNA here is from genome assembly GCF_015852505.1 of Tachyglossus aculeatus. NCBI lineage: Eukaryota > Metazoa > Chordata > Mammalia > Monotremata > Tachyglossidae > Tachyglossus > Tachyglossus aculeatus. The sequence continues at coordinate 11,619,248 of NC_052070.1, forward strand.
TGATGCACATTGAGAAGCAGCATGGCTCAGTGGAAAGAGCCCGGGCTTTGGAGTCAAAGGTCATGGGTTCGAATCCTAGCTCTGCCACATGTCTGCTGTGTGACCTTGGGCAAGTCACTTCACTTCTCTGAGCCTCAGTTCCCTCATCTGTAAAATGGGGATGAAGACTGTGAGCCCCACGTGGGACAACCTGATCACCTTGTATCCCCCCCCAGCGCTTAGAACAGTGCTTTGCACATAGTAAGCGCTTAACAAATGTCATCATTATTATTATTATTTTTTCTCCTCCATGAAGCGTCTCCAATGGTTACCTATTTCTCTCCGCATCAAGCCGAAATTCCTAGCCATTAGCTTCAAGTCCCTTCACCATCTCCAAATTTATCTGTTCTTTTCTCCTACTGTTCTCTTTGTTCTCTCCAAACTCACCTTATCACCGTGGCTCACTTTTAACTCTCGGAAGCCTCCTGGCTCACACATTTCCTGCCCTCAAATCTGCTCTGACGCAACTCTCCCCATCCTCAAAGATCTCCTGACATCCCACTTACTCTGGGAAGCATTTTCTGATGAATTGCCAGCTCCCCAAGCCATGCCAATTAACAGTGTTTATTGAGCAGTCTAATGAGCACTTGGAAGAGCATAAAATAACAACTTTAAGAATAACTGTGGTATTTGACAGGCACTTTCTATGTGTCAAGCACTGCTCTAAGCACTGAGGTAGATATAAGGTTATCAGGTTGGACATGGTCCCTGTCCCACATGGGGCCCTATCCCCATTTTACAAATGAGGTAACTGAAGCACAGAAAAGTTAAGTGACTTAACCAAGGTCACCCAGCGGAAATGTGGCAGAATCGGGATTAGAACCCACGTTTCGTGACTCCCAGACTCACACTCTTTTCACTGGGGCACACTCAATCCCTAAAGATGATAGAAGCACCCAGTAAGCACTCAATAAATACAACTGAATGAATGAGTGAATAGAAGACATGATCCCTACCTTCAAGACACTTACAATCTAGGGGGAGGGAGAGACTCCAAACAAATTACAAATAGGAGGAAGAAGGGAATAGAAGGATGGACTTGTTGGTGAGAAAGTGTGAAAATAGGGTATTTTTGTCGATGAGGAAAGAAGTTTTACAGACGGTGGTCAGTGTCTGTCTGTGCTTATGTGTTATATACCACTTCTTAACCTGTAAGTCCATACTGATTTTTTGGTAATGGTATTGGTCTATCTTCTTTTTATCTTACCATATATTCAATCACTCTGAACTGTAAGCTTGTTGTGGGCAGGGAATACGTCGACCAAACCTGTTGTTCTGTACTCGCCCAAGTGCTTAGTGCTCTGCACATAGGAAGTGCTCACTAAATACTACTGATCATGACAATGATCATGAATTAGTCTCTTTTGTGGGTTCTTCAACTGCCTCCCATCCATGGTTCAGTTCTGGGTCCCCTTCTATTCTCCATTTACACCCACTCCCTTGGAGAACTCATTCACTCCCATGGCTTCAACTACTATGTCCATGTGGATGATTCCCAAATGTTCATGTCCAGCCCCAGTCTCTCTAGCCTCTCTGCAGTCTTGCATTTCCTCAAAGGTATTTCCTCAAATGCCTTCAAGACATTTCTACTTGGATGTCCTCCCATCACCTCAAACTTAACATGTCTGAAATGGAAGTCCTTATCTTCCCACTCAAACCCTATCCTCCCCCTGACTTCCCCATCACTGTAGACAGTACCACCACATTTCCTGTCTCACAAGCCCGTAACCTCTCCCCTTGTCCCCCTCTCTCCCCCTCCTCCCACTCCCCATCCCCCTGCCTTACCTCCTTTCCCTCCCCACAGCACCTGTATATATGTATATATGTTTGTACATATTTATTACTCTATTTTACTTGTACATATTTATTCTATTTATTTTATTTTGTTAATATGTTTTGTTTTGTTGTCTGTCTCCCCCTTTTAGACTGTGAGCCTGCTGTTGGGTAGGGACCATCTCTATATGTTGCCAACTTGTACTTCCCAAGCGCTTAGTACAGTGCTCTGCACACAGTAAGCGTTCAATAAATACGATTGAATGAATGGATGAATGAATCCTTGACTCCCCTCTCTCATTCAACCCCCATATTTAAACTACCATTAAACCTTGCCAACTTAACCTTCACAACATCACTAAAATCTGCCCTTGCCTCTCCATCCAGGAGGAAACTGAGGTACAGAGATGTTAAATTCATTCATTCATTCATTCAATCGTATTTCTTGAGAGCTTACTGTGTGCAAAGCACACTACTAGGTGGTTGGGAGAATACGATATAATAATAGACACATAACCTGCCCACAACGAGCTTTAAGTCTAAAGCTTACAGTCTAATAATAATAATAATGATGGCATTTATTAAGCGCTTACTATGTGCAAAGCACTGCTCTAAGTGCTGGGGAGGTTACAAGATGATCAGGTTGCCCCACGGGGGGCTCACAGTCTTAATCCCCATTTTATAGATGAGGTAACCGAGGCCCAGAGAAGTGAAGTGACTTGCCCAAAGTCACACAGTTGACAACTGGTGAAGCCGGGATTTGAACCCATGACCTCTGACTCCAAAGCTCGTGCTCTTTCCACTGAGCCACGACTTGTCCAAGTCCAACACCAGGCAAATGGTGAAGCTGGGATTAGAACCCAGGTCCTTCTGATTCCCAGGCCTGTGCTCTATCCACAAAGCCATGCTGAATAATCATAATTATAGTACTTAAGTGTTTACTATATGCGAAGCACTGTTCCAAGCACTGGGGTAGATACAAGTTAATCAGATCGGCCACAGTCCCTGTCTCACATGGGGTTTACAGTCTTAATCCCCGTTTTACAGATGAGGGAACTGAGGCCCGGAGAAGTGGAGTGATTTGCCCAAGGTCACCTAGCAGACAGGTGTTGGAGCTGGGTTTAGAACCCAGATCCCTCTGACCCCCAGGCCGTGCTCTATCCACTAAGCTATGCCACTTCTCAAACATCCGTTCATGCTCGTTTCATAGCAGGTTACAGTCCAGGTGAATTGTCTGCCATCCAAACGGTGAGGTAAACTCTCATTCAATTCAGTCATACTTATTGAGTGCTTACCGCGTGCAGAGCCCTGTACTAAGCACCTAATCCAGTGGTTACCATTTGAGCCCAGACTGAGCCCCCTTTTTCCTCTCCTCCTCCCCATCCCCCCCACCTCTGTCCCCTCCCCACAGCACCTGCATATATGTTTGTACAGATTTATTACTCTATTTTATTTGTACATACTTACTATTCTATTTATTTTGTTAATGAAGTACATTTAGCTTTATTTGTTCTGATGGCTTGACACCTGTCCACACGTTTTGTTTTGTTGTCTGTCTCCCCCTCCTAAACTGTGAACCCGTTGTTGGGTAGGGGCCGTCTCTATAATGTTGCCAACTTGTATTTCGCAAGTGCTTAGTACAGTGCTCTGCACACAGTAAGCACTCAATAAATACGATTGAATGAATGAATAAATGAATGAATGAATAAATGAATGAATGAATGACTTTGCGCTGCCTTTTCTGGGTGGAGAATTTGATTCTAAGGTACACTTTTCTTCTTGGCACAGTGTAATGTTTTTGGGTCTTCTTTTCCATTTATCCTCCTTGTCTCAAAGACATGGCAAGTGAATGGTAGAAAATCGGACACATAAGCTCACTGCGGATAGAGAACTTGTCTACCAATCGTGTTATATTATACTCTCCCAAGCATTTAGTACAGTGCTCTGTACACAGTAAGTGCTTCATAAATGTGATTGATTGGCTGATGGTGAAAAATGTACACAAGTACATTTCTAGACTGCGAGCCCGCTGTTGGGTAGGGGCCGTCTCTATATGTTGTCAACTTGTACTTCCCAAGCACTTAGTACAGTGCTCTGCACACAGTAAGTGCTCAATAAATACGATTGAATGAAAGTACATATCTGTATAACAACTGAAGCAGCATAGCCTAGTGGATAGAGCATGGGCCTGGGAATCTGAAGGACCTGAGTTCTAATCCTGACTCCTCCACTTGTCTGCTGCATGACCTTGGGCAAGTTACTTCACTTCTCTGGACCTCATTTACTTCATCTGTAAAATGTGTCCAACCTGATTGGATCTGGGTTCTAATCTCAACTCCGCCACTCATCTTCTTGGGCAAGTCACTTAATTTCTCTGAGCCTCAGTTACCTCATCTGTGCAATGGGGATTAAGGCTGTGAGCCCTAGTGTGGGATTGAGACTCTGTCCAACCTGATTAGTTTGTATCTACTCCAGATCTTAGTACAGTGCTTGACACATAGTAAGAGCTTAACAAATACCATCATGGGCATTATCATTATTATTATGAGGTGTCTATGAGCCCTAGCCTCCTTTCTCTCCTGAAAAGGAAATCTAAAAACGCTCCAGTGTCGGTGGAAATGTGACCAAGCACTTCTCGCACTTACATTAAACCTACCGGCTGCTAGTTTTCCCTCATAAACTCTCTGGGGAACAAGTGCTTACTGTTTTAACAAGACATCCTCCCACAAAATAATCTCTGGCTCGGGTTTATAAATTAACCTAGCAAATAAGAAGATAAAACTAATCAGCCCATAAGTTTTTTAACCTGCTCAATCCTTCCTTTGGAAACTGCCTCAGTAGTCGAATAAATAAAATCAGCCTCTCTCTTTCACCAGACGGAAAGCCATTATTCTCTCAGAGCATGCGGTTATTAGCACGTAATTTGAAATCCAGTTGAATATTCTGCAATGGTATCTACCTAAACTCTGAAAGTGGGAGAAAGAGACTTTGCTCTGTATCTTCCAGAAATTGTTCGTGGACTGTTCGTAACCTAGGGCATCCTTCAGTGGTATTTATTGAGCGCTTACTGTGTGCAGAGCACTGTACTAAGCACTTGAGAGAGTACAACAATAAACAGACACATCCCCTGGCATTGTGAGGTAGGAGATAATCTGTTCTTTGGAGAAGCATTTGCTTTGGCTGAACTTCTGTAAACTCTCAAGGAGGCTGTTTCCTAGGAGGTTAACCTTCCTATAAACCTCCCTGCCTCCAGTCTCTCCCTTCTCCAGTCCATATTTCTCGATGCTGCTCAGATCAGTCTTCTAAAATGTCATTTTACTTGAGAGGAGCAGCGAGGCCTAGTGGAAACAAGACGTGCCTGGGAGTCAAACGTCTTGGTTTCTAATCCTAGCTCCTCTGCTAATCTGCTGGGTGACCTCAGGGAAGCCACTTGATTAATAATCATAGCATCTGTTACATGCTTACTATGTGCCAGGCACTATACTAAGTGCTGATGATCTGGACCTCAGTTTCCTGCCTGGTAAAATGGGGATTCAAAATCTGGTTCTCCCTCCTAGGCTGTGAGCGCCATGTGGGTAAGGGACTGTGTCCAATCTGATTATCTTGTAATTATCTGAGTGCTTAGTACAGTGTTTGGCACATAGTAGGAACTTAACAAATGCCACCATTATTATTATTAGGCACACAGTGAGCGTTCAATAAATAGGACTGATTCATTCATTCATTCATTCAATCGTATTTATTGAGCAGTTACTGTGTGCAGAGAACTGTACTAAGCTCTTGGAAAGTACAATTCAGCAATAAAGAGTGACAGTCCCTGCCCACACTGGGCTAACAATCTAGAATGGGGGAGACAGACGTCGAGAAGTAAACAGGCATCGATATAAATAAATAGAATTATAGATAGATACACATCAAAACAAGCAAACAGGCATCTAGCCTTCATTTTTCAGAATGAAGAGTCCTGATCTTTTCAGGCTATCCTTAAAAAAATGATGATACTAAGCAATTGCTTGATTGTTACATGCTCTACACATATAAAAAACCTATGTTGTGGACAGGGATTGTGTCTGTTTATTGTTGTTTTGGACTCTCCCAAGTGCTTAGTACAGAGCTCTGCACATAGTAAGTGCAGTAAGTGCACATAGTAAGTATGTATGTATATATGTTTGTACACATTTATTTCTCTATTTATTTATTTATTTTACTTGTACATATCTATTCTATTTATTTCATTTTCTTGGAATGTTTGGTTTTGCTCTCTGTCTCCCCCTTTTAGACTGTGAGCCCACTATTGGATAGGGACTGTCTCTATATGTTGCCAACTTGTACTTCCCAAGCGCTTAGTACAGTGCTCTGCACACAGTAAGCGATCAATAAATATGATTGATGATGATGATGATGATGATGGAGACCGCGAGCCCCACGTGGGACAACCTGATGACCTTGTATCTTCCCCAGTTCTTAAAACAGTGCTTGGCACATAGTAAGCGCTTAACAAATCCAAGCTGGCTCCTTCTCCTCCCCACAGCACCTGTATAGATGTTTGTAGATATTTATTTTACTTGTACATATTTACCATTCTATTTATTTTGTTTTGTTAATATGTTTTGTTTTGTTGTCTGTCTCCCCCTTCTAGACTGTGAGCCCGCTGTTGGGTAGGGACCATCTCTATATGTTGCCAACTTGTACTTCCCAAGCGCTTAGTACAGTGCTCTGCACACAGTAAGCACTCAATAAATATGACTGAAGGAAAAGCTGACTCCTTCCCCTCCCCACAGCACCTGTATATATATTTGTAGATATTTATTTTACTTGTACATATTTACCATTCTATTTATTTTGTTTTGTTAATATGTTTTGCTTTGTTGTCTGTCTCCCCCTTCTAGACTGTGAGCCCGCTGTTGGGTAGGGACCATCTCTATATGTTGCCAACTTGTACTTCCCAAGCACTTAGTACAGTGCTCTGCACACAGTAAGCACTCAATAAATACGACTGAAGGAAAAGCTGGCTCCTTCCCCTCCCCACAGCACCTGTATATATGTTTGTAGATATTTATTTTACTTGTACATATTTACCATTCTATTTATTTTGTTTTGTTAATATGTTTTGTTTTGTTGTCTGTCTCCCCCTTCTAGACTGTGAGCCCACTGTTGGGTAGGGACTGTCTCTCTATGTTGCCAACTTGTACTTCCCAAGCACTTAATACAGTGCTCTGCACACAGTAAGCTCTCAATAAATATGATTGATTGAAGGAAGTAAGCGCTCAATAAATAAGATTGAATGAATCGAATGAATGATTGGTCCATTCTTATGTAGCTCTTTGTGGGCAGGGAGCGTGTCTACCAACTATGTAGTGGACACTCCCAAGTATCTAGTACAGCACTCTGCACATGAGAACCGCTGATTGGCTGATTGTTTGATTGGTTGCTGTTCCATCAGCTGCTCTGGGGAGTGAGTTTGATGGTCTCAGGTGAGGTGTGTTTGGAGTTTTCTTGTACATGTTGTGGACACCCAAGACGTGATCACTACAGGAAGATTGAAGGAACTCCAAAGAACAATAATAATAATAATAATAATAGTATTTGTTAAGCACTTGCTCCCCTCTCAGGGTGGCATCTGGAGAGTTTCCAGTCTTCTATCAGTCACGACTACAGGAGGGAGAGTCAAGCAGAGACCTACCCATTCCATTCCTAGCTCGGGAATGGCTAGCGAGTGGCAGGCAATCTGCTACAAGTCAAAACTCACCCGTGCTGGGCAGCAGCAGCATGGGAGAGAGGCGAGGGCATATAATTTGCTGTGTGGAAGGAGGATATGGTCAACCACTTCCAGATTTTTACCAAGAAAACTCTATGGATCCACTACCAGAACGATTGCAGTTGGAAGTGCTGTGTTCTGGGAGAGGCATATCTATGGCATCGCTATGGGTCGGACAAGACTCGACAGCTTAAGACAACAACCACAAGCACTTACTACGTGCCTCTAGACTGTAAGCTCACTGTGGGCGAGGAATGTGTCTGTTTATTGTTATATTGTAGTGGAGAAACAGTGTGACTCAGTGGAAAGAGCACGGGCTTTAGAGTCAGAGGTCATATGTTCAAATCCTGACTCTGCCAACTGCCAGCTGTGTGACTTTTGGCAGGTCACTTAACTTCTCTGTGCCTCAGTTGCCTCATCTGTAAAATGGGGATTAAAACTGTGAGCCCCCCGTGGGACAACCTGATCACCTTGTAACCTCCCCAGTGCTTAGAACAGTGCTTTGCACATAGCAAGCGCTTAACAAATACCATCATTATTGTTATTAGTAGTAGTACGGTGCTTTGCACTCGGTAAGTGCTCAATAAATACAATTGAATGAATGAATGAATGTGCCAGGTACTATACTAAGTTCTGGGATAGATACAATACGATTGAATGAATGAATACAAGATAATCAGGTTGGACACATTCCCTGTCCCACGTGGGGCTCAAAGTCTAAGTAGGAGTTTAATCCTCATTTTTACATTTTACTGGTGAAGTCGGGAGACTAAAATGATCTGCCCAAAGTCACACAGCAAGCAATTGGTGGAACCAGCATTAGAACCCAAGCCCTCTGATTCCCAGGCCTGTTCTTTCCCAACAAGAAAACAAGAAAGAACCGCCAAATTTTTGTCCATTTTCTTCTACACTTCCTGCCTTAAAGACTGAAGGAGAAATCCTGTTTATCTTTTCGACCGAAGCAAGGAAACAAACTTTGAAGTCTAATCATTAGAGTGGCTCCTCACAAGCTCAGATTAACCGTGACTTGGCAGTGTCATACACCCTTAATTCCTCAGAAAATCTCTATTCCTTCCACGCTAATTCAACTGATAGACTTCTGCTCACATTCCAATCTAAACTATAAAATCAAAGTAAGGTTATGTGCAAATAGCTCTGTGTTCATAATAATCAAATAGCCAGTACAGCTAATGCTAAAAAATTCCATTAGCCGTTTGTGGAGGAGGTCTTCTGGGAGATTTCATTATCTCTGTTATGACTGCATTAAGAAACAGGCTTGGGGAGCTATTGTTAAGAGAGCTGACGAAACAGTCTTTGGATGGGCATTGGGTATACTAAACTGGTGGAAAAACTAACAAAACCTGGATTATTTTGTTCTTTCTTTTTCTGCCCGTTTCTCTTCAGCGTGGTTGTGAACTAGGTGGCCACTGCAGGAGAAGAAAAGGAATCTGTGGTTGTACCTCTTTGATGTGCACAAAGACAAGTCCCCTCTGAGGCAATTAGACTGATCCTAGATAGAGACACACTGCCCTCATCAGATCAAATCAGCCTGGGAACCAAACTCCTCTTGTGAAAAAGAGAGAAAATGGCATAATACATGCAGGCACTGTATAATAATGATGGTATTTGTTAAGCGCTTACTCTGTGCCCTGGGGTAGATACAAGATAATCAGGTTGCCCCACGTGGGGCTCGGTCTTAATCCCTATTTTACAGATGAGGTAACTGAGGCGTAGAGAAGTTAAGTGGCTTAGCCAAGGTCACACAGCGGACAAGCAGCGGAATTGGGATTAGAACCCACATCCTCCGACTCCCAAACCCATGAATGTGCTTCAGATCAATTAATGACACTCATCGTGTGTTTCCTATGTACTCTCTCTCCACCTACAAAGCTTGATAGAAGGCACATCTCCCCCAAGAGGCCTTCATGGCCTAGTGGATAGAGTCCAGGCCTGGGGGTCAGAAGGTCACGGGTTCTAATACCAAATTCGTGAAGCGTTCCATATTTTTTGCTAACCTCCTCATTGTACCTCATTCTCACCTGTCCCACCAACGACCCCTGGCCCACATCCTCCCCCTGGAATGCCCTCCCTCCACACGTCCGCCAAGCTAGCTCTCTTCCTCCCTTCAAAGCCCTACTGAGAGCTCACCTCCTCCAGGAGGCCTTCCCAAACTGAATCCCCTTTTTCCTCCCCTCCTCCCCATCCCCCCCCCACCTCCTTCCCCTCCCGACAGCACCTGTATATGTTTGTACAGATTTATTACTCTATTTATTTTACTTGTCCATATTTACTATTCTATTTTGTTAATGATGTGCATCTAGCTTTAATTCTATTTGTCCTGACGACTTGACACCTGTCCACGTGTTTTGTTTTGTTGTCTGTCTCCCCCTTCTAGACTGTTAGCCCATTGTTGGGTAGGGACCATCTCTATATGTTGCCAACTTGTATTTCCCAAGTGCTTAGTACAGTGTTCTGCACACAGTAAGCACTCAATAAATACAATTGAATGAATGAATGAATAATACCGACTCTGCCACTTGTCCGCTGTGTGACCTTGGGAAAGTCACTTCACTTCTCTGGGCCTCAGTGACCTCATCTGTAAAATAGGATTAAGAATTTGAGCCTTATGTGGGACAGAGAATGTTTCTAACCCAAATAGTTTGTATCTGCCCCAGCTCTTAGACCAGTACCTGGAACAGAAAAAGTGTTAAACAAAGACCACAATTCTTCTTATTATTATTGCTACACTATCCCTGACCTCCTTCTCTGTGATCTTTCATTTCATCTTTATTTCAGGACATCTCTACAAGGATGCTTCAGCAGCATCTCAAATTTAATATGTTTCAAAGTGAACCCCTCGTCTTCCCTCCCAAATGCTGTCCTTTTCCAGGCTTCTCCATCACTGTTGACAGCATCATCCTTCTCCTATCTCTCACTGCCAAGATCCGCCCACATTGCCAAGATCCGCCCTTTCCTCTGCATCCAAACCACTACCCTGCTCGTTCAAGCTCTCATCGTATCCCATCTGGATTACTATATCAACCTCCTCTCCGATCTCCCATACTCCTGTCTCTCCCCTCTTCAATCCATACTTCACGCCGCTGCCCGGATTGTCTTTGTCCAGAAACACTCTGGGCACGTTACTCCCCTCCTCAAAATCTCCAGTGGCTACCAATCAACCTACGCATCAGGCAGAAACTCCTCACCCTCGGCTTCAAGGCTGTCCATCACCTCGCCCCCTCCTACCTCACCTCCCTTCTCTCCTTCTCCAGCCCAGCCTGCACCCTCCACTCCTCTGCTGCTAATCTCCGCACCGTGCCTCATTCTCGCCTGTCCCACCGTCGACCCCCGGCCAACGTCATCCCCCTGGCCTGGAATGCCCTCCCTCTGCACATCTGCCAAGCTAGCTCTCTTCCTCCCTTCAAAGCCCTACTGAGAGCTCATCTCCTCCAGGAGGCCTTCCCAGACTGAGCCCTCTCCTTCCTCTCCCCCCTCCATCCCCCAACCTTACCTCCTTCCCCTCCCCACAGCACCTGTATATATGTATGTTTGTATGTATTTATTACTCTATTTATTTATTTTATTTGTACATATTTATTCTATTTTATTTTGTTAATATGTTTTGTTTTGTTCTCTGTCTCCCTCTTCTAGACTGTGAGCCCGCTGTTGGGTAGGGACTGTCTCTATATGTTGCCAGCTTGTACTTCCCAAGTGCTTAGTACATTGCTCTGCACACAGTAACCACTCAATAAATATGATTGAATGAATGAATGAATTCCTGCAACCTTGGCATTATCCTGTCTCCTCTCTCTCCCTTCCAACTCCCACATTCAGTAAATCATCAAATCCAGTTCTTTCTTCACAACAACTCCAGAATCCACCCTTTACTCTCCAGTCAAACTGAGAAACAGCATGGCCTAGTGGGGAGAGCACGGGCCTAAGAGTCAGAAGGACCTGGGTTCTAATCCCAGCTCTGACAATTGCCTGCTGTGTGACCTTGGGCCAGTCATCTAACATCTCTGTACCTCAGTTATCTCATCTGTAAAATGAGGATTAAGACTGTGAGCCCCATATGGGACAGGGACTGTGTTCAAACTGGTTAGCTTGTGTCTACCCCAGTCCTTAGAACAGTGCCCTACACATAATAAGCGCTTAACAAATACCATCATTATTATAATTACCACACCTGTTTAACCAAGTGTGATGTCCCAACTACTGCCTCAGCCTTCTCTCTGACCTCCTTCCCTCCAGCCTCTCTCTCCAGTCCATACTTCACTCTCCTGCTGCTGCTAGGATTATTCTTAAAACACATCATTTCATGCACATTTCCCCACTCCTCTAATGAGCTCACTGTGGGCAGGGAATGTGTCTACCAACTCTGTTATATTGTACTCTCTCATTCATTCATTCATTCAATCATATTTATTTAGTGGTTACTGTGTGCAGAGCACTGTACTAAGTGCTTTGGAGAGTACGATGCAACAATAAACAGACACATTCCCTGCCCACAATGAGCACTTAGCACAATGCTCTGCACACAGTAAGCGCTCAATAAATATGACTGAATGAATGAATGTGCTTACAGTCCAGAGGCGGGGAGACAGACATGAATACAAATAAATAAATGACAGTTATGTACATAAATGCTGCGGGACTGGGAGGAGGAAAAACAAAGGGAGCAAGTCATGGTGATGCAGAAAAGAGTGGGAGAAGAGGAAAGAAGGGGGCTTCATCTGGGAAGGCCTCTTGGAGGAGATGTGCCTTCAATAAGGATTTGAAAGGGGGGAAGAGTAATTGTTTGTCAGATTTTGAGAAGGGAAGGCATTCCAGGCCAGAAGCAGGGCGTGGGCTAGGGGCCAGTGGCAAGACAGGCCAAATGGAGGCACAGTGAGAAGTTTAGCACTAGAGGAGCAAAGTGTTTGGGCTGGGATGTAGAAAGAGAGAAGCGAGGTGAGGTAGGAGGGGGCAAGGTGGTGGACTGCTTTAAAACCAATGGTGAGGAGTTTTTGTTTGATGAGGAGGTGGATGGGCAACCACTGGATTTTTTTGAGGAGTGGGGTGACATACAAGCCCTGAACATTTTTGTAGAAAAATGATCTGGGCATCAGAATGAAGTATGGACTAGAGTGGGGAAAGGCAGGAGGCTGACAGGTCAACAAGGAGACTGATGCAGTAATCCAGGTGGTATAGGATGAATGATTGTATTAACAGGATACCTGTTTGGATGAAGAAGAAAGGGCAGATTTTGGCGATGTTGTGAAGGTGGGACCAACAGGATTTAGTAATAGATGGAATATGTGGGTTGAATGAAAGAGAGGAGTGGGCTTTTGAGAAAGGAAGGATGGTGGTACCATCTACAGTGATGGGAAAGTCAGGAGGAGGAAAGGGCTTGGGTGGGAAGATAAGGAATTATCTTTTGGATATGTTAAGCTTGAAGTGACAGAAGGAGACATCAAAGTAGAAATATCTTGAAGCCAAGAGGAAATGCGAGCCTGGAGAGAGGGAGAGAGATGAGGGTGGGAGATTTAGATTTGGTTAGCATCCACATAGAGGTGGTGGTTGAAGCCATAGAAGTGAATGAGTTCTCCAAGGTGGTCGGTGTAGATGGAGAATAGAGGGGACCCAGAACTGAACCTTGAGGGACCCCCACAGTTAGGGGGTGGAAGGCAGGGGAGGAGTCCACAAAGGAGGCTGAGAATGAACGGCCAGAGAGAGGAGGAAAACCAGAATAGTTCAGGATCAGTGAAGACAAGATTGTACTAAGCATTCCCAAGTGCTTAGTACAGGGCTCTGCACACAGAAAGCAATCAGCAAATACAACTGATTGACTAATTGCCCATTCCTCTCCACCTAAAGCAGAAAGTCCTGGCCACTAGCTTTAAGGCACTAAATCAATTCTCTCCTCATTATTCATCCTCATTCCTCTCCTACTACAACCCATGTGGTATACTTCACTTCTCCTACTCACTATGTCTTGTTTTTGTTTCTGTTGCTGCAAACTTTGTGTTCCTGCCCTCTCTGCTACTTAGAACACCTCATCCCCTTCACCATCTGTCAGCTACTACTCTCCCCGTTTTCAAAGCCCTTCTGAAGTCACATCATCTCCAGGAAGCCCTCCCTGATCAGTCTCTCATCTCCCTATCTTATTTCCAACAACTACTGTTACATAATAATAATAATAATAATAATAATAATAATAATAATAATAATATTACTTGTTAAGTGCTTACTCTGTGTCCAACACTGTTCTAAATACTGGAATAAATACAAGTTAATCAGGTTAAGCCTACAGCCCAAGTAGGAAGGAATAGATGAGGTACAGATGAGGTAACTGAGGCAAAAAGAAATAAAGTGACTTGCCCAAGGTCAAACAACAAACACAAGCCAGGACTGGGATTAGAACTCACATCCTTCTGACCCCCAGGCCCTTATTCTTTCCATTAGGCCATGCTGTTTCACTTCAGCATTTCCATATCCCTTAAATAATAATGGCATTTATTATTATTATTATTATTATATACAATATATTATCATATATTACATATATTATCAATCAATCAATCAATCAATCATATTTATTGAGCGCTTACTGTGTGCAGAGCACTGTACTAAGTGCTTGGGAAGTACAAGTTGGCAACATATATAGTCCCTACCCAACAGTGGGCTCACAGTCTAGAAAGTGGGCTCACAGTCTAGAATATATATTGTATGATATATTATTAGTAGTAGTAGTAGTGTTTATTAAACACCCTCATTCCCGCTAGCACTTATGTACATGTTGTTGTTTTCCTCACCTGTAATTCATTTTAGCATCTATTTCCCCTACTAGATTGTAAGTTTTTTGAGGGCAAGGATCACATCAACTAACTGGAATTGTACTTACCCCATGACTTAATGGAGAGCTCTGCATAGAGTAATACCTCTCTGAGCTTGTTTCATGTTTTTGGCTTTCTATTTTCCTTTTTATTTTAGCTGGCAGATCACCAAGCTTTCTTGAATCTGACCTTAGAGATGTAACTTTGGAATCCTGGTCTGAAAGGTTTGGTATAATCTTGTTTCTAAGTGAAACAATCTGCCTGAAAATTCCCTGAGTGAGATTTATGAGGGAGAGCATTTCTTTGAATTGCTTGTTTGTCTCTAATCCAGTCACCCGGCTGACGCCAAAAGATCTCATAACTTTTCCTTTCCCTCCAAATGACATCTTTGCTTCGGTTCCTTCTTTCCTAAGCCTATTTTTGTGCAACCGCTGGAAGGTTGGCAGGTTTCTAAACTGAAGAGGTTGAATTCGCGAGAAGAAATCCAATCACTTTGCAATGGAACTGAGGGAGTGGAACTGACCCTTTTCGAAAAAAAACTAGATTTCCACTCTGGACACAACTTCAGGCAGAAGAGAGGGAACTGATCAAGGTATTAAATATCTTTGACCAACTGTAAAAGTCACATGGACTTCTGGTCCAATCGAGGGGTGGTCAAACCTGTGGGCTTGCGAGTCCACTTGTATAATGTCTTGTCTTACGCCGTTGAGTCGTGTCCGACCCATAGCGACTATGGACACATCTCTCCCAGATCGCCCCACTCTCCATCCGCAGTCATCCTGGTAGCGTATCCATAGAGTTTTCTTGGTAATAATCAATTGCCTCCATCCGTGCTGTAAACCTGAATCTCCTCCCTCGACTCTCTCCCAGGCCGCTGCTGCCCGGCACAGGTGAGTTTTGACTTGTAGCAGATTGCCTTCCACTCGCTAGCCACTGCTCAAGCTAGGAATGGAATGGATAGGCCTCTGCTTGACTCTCCTTCCCCTAGTCAAGACTGGTAGAGTACTGGAAACTCTCCAGTTGCAACTCTGAGAGGGGACTTGTACAATAATAATCACAATAATGATGACATTTGTTAAACCTTTACTAGGTGTCAAGCACTGGTCTAAGCTCTGGAGTAGATACAAGCTCCTCAGGTTGAACACAGTCCCCGTCCTACACGGGGCTCACGTCTTAATCCCCATTTTACAGATGAGGTAACTGAGGTCCAGAGCAATGAAGTGACTTGCCCAAGGTCACATAGCAGACAAGTGACGGAGTCAGAATTAGAATCCAAGGCTTTCAGATTCCCAGGCCCGTGCTCTATTCACTAGGAGATGCTGCTTCTCTACTTACATTTTCCAACCTTCTTATATGGGATTGAGGCAACCTCTTTTCTTGAACTGAAAATGTGGCTGGTTTAGTAAGTCACATAACCAATGAGTAGAATCTAATAACTGTTTTTTTTTCCTTTTTTCCCAGCTGCTCCCAGTTTTGCGCCACGATACAGCATGGTATAGTGGATAAAGCATGGGCCTGAGAGTCAAAAGCCCATGGATTCTAACCCTAGCTCCGCCACTTGTCTGCTGTATGACCTTGAGCAAGTCACTTCACTTCTTTGTGCCTCAGTTACCTCATCTGTAAACTGGAGATTGAGACCGTGAGCCCCATGTGGGACAGGGATTGTTTCCAACCCAATTTGCTTGTGCCCACCCCAGCACGTAGTACAGTGCCTGGCACTTAGTAAGCCCTTAAAAAATATAGTTATCATTGCTATTATTATTATTATTATTATTATTATTACTCTGCATGTGTGTGTGTGTGTGTGTGTGTGTGTGTGTGTGTGTGTGTGTGTTTTCCAGCTCACCAGTCCTACCATCTCTGCTGACTTTTATTTGGGTATTTTTTGGGAGGGCAGCATGGCTCAGTGGAAGGAGCCTGGGCTTTGGAGTCAGAGGTCATGGGTTCAAATCCTGGCTCCGCCACTTGTCTGCTGTGTGACTTTGGGCAAGTCACTTAAATTCTCTGTGCGTCAGTTACATCATCTGTAAAACGGGGATTAAGACTGTGAACCCCCTGTGGCACTACCTGATCACCTTGTATCTACCCCAGCACTTAGAACAGTGCTTTGCACATAGTAAGCGCTTAATAAATGCTATTATTATTATTATTATTATTATTATTATTATTATTATTATTATTATGTCTGACAACCTTGGGTTTCAGGGAAGTTGTTAGATCTACTATCCAGCATGTTTTGGGATTCCTCAGTTGGAGCATGCCCTTAGCATGGAGTCTTCTCTTTGGCTAGAGGATGCCAAAGATGAGTGGACAAGGAAACCGACCCTGAGAGAAGAAAAAACCAGGTTCTCTCCTGGATTGTTTTTTGTCAGTGATTTCTCTCAGGGTGTAGCCTTTCAAGGTTGAGAAGATTCAATCATTTTAGACATCTGCACAGGACATGAATCGACAAAGCTTCCTATACAGTTAGGGCCTCAGAGAACTTTGCATGTAAAGTATTAAAGTATTAACCATATGCCTGCAAGCCGAGAGGAGCTCTTTAACTTTTACAATCTGGATATGAGACCTGTTTCAATGAAATACATCATGAATTTTGTGCAGTGATTCTCCAAGATTAACTATTTATTTTATGGTATTTGTTAGGCCATACTGCTTCTTTGGTACTTGCTCTTAGCTAGGCAGGGAAAGATTTTTTCAGTGGGACTTTTATGCTTGGAGATGTTATTTCTCTCTATTTCTCCCAGTGACTGAGGCACCACAAATGTGTAGGCTTTTGGTAGTTATCGGTGCATCCAAGGTGCAGTGCGCCCTAGCAGTAAGGCTTAGTGGAAAGAGCCCGGGCCTAGGGAGTCAGAGAACGTAGATTCTCAATTCTGCTCTGCCATTTGTCCACTGTGTGACCTTGAACAGGTCACTTCACTTCTCTAGGCCTCAGTCACCTCATCTGGAAAATGGGGATTAAAGCTACGAGCCCCCCGTGGGACTTGGACTGTGTCTCCAACCTGACTGTCTTGTATCTACTCCAGCACTTAGTACAGAGTCTGACACACATAGTAAGCACTTAACAAATAGAGTTAAAAAAAGGCTTTGTCCTGAATACCACCCCCTGTTGAGTTGTGTCCTACAACTTTTGACCCACTCCATTCAGAATCCTTGATTTCCCCTGCCGGGAACAAGAAAGGGGCATGAAGGGGAGAAATAAGGAGACAACCTTTATTTCCTTTACTTCTAGACTGTGAGCCCGCTGTTGGGTAGGGACCGTCTGTATATGTTGCCAACTTATACTTCCCAAGCGCTTAGTACAGTGCTCTGCACACAGTAAGCACTCAATAAAAACGATTGAATGAATGAATGAACCTTTCATTTGTCAGGATTAGTATCCAGTTTCTCTGACTAATCTTGTTGTCTCTGGAGAATTTAGGGTTGGAATTCGTCATTTCCTAGCTGCCTGCCTTTTGCTTTGAAATACAGGTAAATCCAAAGCTTGACACTCTATTTGTGTCAAGGGGAGTTCACTCATTCATTCATTCAGTCGTATTTGTTGAGCTCTTACCGTGTGCAGTGCACTGTACAGCTGTCATTTTCTGGTGGTTATTGCTAGATTTGGAAGAGAGGGAATGTTGGGCAGAAGTGAAAATGGATTCATTCTCCAATCATTCACTCAGAGTAAAATTTTCATAAACACCTGTGATCAAAGTGTGGGGAGCCTGTCCCCAGGTTTTAAATTACTCCAATCAAAATTTGGTGATTGTGAAGCAACCAGGTCAAAATGAGGAAGCAGCTTGGCCCAGAATAAAGAGCATGGACCTGGGAATCTGAGGACCTGGGTTCTAATTCCAGCTCCACCACTGATCTGCTGTGGGTCCTGGAACAAACCCCTTTACTTCTCTGTGCCTCAGTTACCTCATCTGCAAAATGGGGATGAAGACTGTGAGCCCCATTTGGGACATGAACTTTGTCTAACCTATCTTGTATCTACTCCAAATCTTAGTACATATCGTAAACACTTAGCAAACACCATTTTAAAAAGACCCCCTGGCTCAGAATGATCTCTTTCATTTCATGCTGCTACAGCAAACTGCTTCATTCATTCATTCAATCATATTAATTGAGCATTTACTGTGCAGAGTACCATGCTAATAATAACAATTATGGTATTTGTTAAGCATTTACTATGCACCAAGCACTGTTCTAAGTGCTGGGGTAGATACAGGGTAATCAAGTTGTCCCACATGAGACCCACACTTTTAATCCCGATTTTACAGAGAGGTAACTGAGGCCCAGAGAAGTGAAGTGACTTGCCCAAAGTCACACAGCAGACAAGTGGCGGGGTTGATATTAGAACCCACCTCCTCTGACTCCCAAGCCTGTGCTCTTTCCACAAAGCCACATTGCTTCTTGTATCTACCCCAGAGCTTAGTACAGTGCCTGGCTCTTGGGAGAGTACAAAGTAACAATAAACAGAAACATACCCTGCCCAAAGTGAGCTTATGGTTTAGAGGGGGAGACAGACATTAATAAAAATAAATAAATGAAAGCTAAGGACATAATTGTTGTGGGGTTGGAGGGGTGAATAAAAGGAGCAAGTCAGGGTGATGCAGATGGGAGTGGGAGAAGAGGAAAGGAGGGCTTATTCAGGGAAGGCTTCTTGGAGGAGATGTGAATAAAGTTTTGAAGGGGGAGAGAATATTTGTCTGCTTCTCGAAGAGAGAATAATGAAAGGGGCTTTCAAGTTTTCTGGTTGGAAATACCTTCACTTCCGTTTGTTCGGAAAAACATCTTTTTAAAATGGTATTTGTTAAGTATTTACTACAGTACCAGCAAACAAGTGACAGAGTTGGGATTAGAACTCAGGTCCTCTGACCGATCTTGTTGTCTCTGGGGAATTTAGGTTTGGAATTCATCGTTTCCTGGCTGCCTGCCTTTGGCTTTGAAGTACAGGCTAAGTCCAAATCTTGACACTCTCTTTGTGTTAAGTGTAATTCACTCATTCATTCATTCAATCGTATTTATTGAGCACTTACTGTGTGCAGAGCACTGTACTAAGCGCTTTGGAGAGTACAATGCAACAATAAACAGACACATTCCCTGCCCACAATGAGTTTACAGTCTAGAGACAGACATTAATAGAAATAAATTACAGATCGAATAATAATAATTGTGGTATTTGTTAAGCACTTACTTTGTACCAGGCACTATACTAAGCGCTGGGGTGAATACTACCAAATCGGGTTGGACGAAGTCCCTGTCCCATACTGGGCTCAGAGTCTCAATCCCTGTTTTACAGATGAGGTAACTGAGGCCCAGAGAAGTGAAGTAACTGCCCAAGGTCACACAGCAGACAGGTAGTGGGGCTGGGATTAGAACCCATGACCTTCTGACTCCCAGGCATGTGCTCTATCCTCTATGCAGAGTCTGCCAGTAATTGTGTGTGTATACTTCCCAAGCGCTTAGTACAGTGCTCTGCACACAGTAAACGCTCAATAAATACGATTGAATGAATGTGTGTGTGTGTGTGTGTGTGTCTGAGAGAGAGACAGGGAGAGCGAGAGAGGGAAAGTTGGTAGTACAGCTAATTCTCATTATTTTTTTATTAACCATCAACAGATTCCATTGTTTCGGTGGTAAGAGTTTTTTCTAAAGAAACAAAGCCCGTATTTGCATTCAGTAACACTGATTGACTTGCTGCTTTCATCTTTCAATTGCATTGATTTCTCCAGTCACAACCACCCTGCCTCCCCCATGGAGACCCAGCTTACTCTCTGGGTCCCTGCCATGTACCCAGCAGTTTAAGGGAGTCTAATTCTTTTAAGGTGTGGCAAACACAGAAAGAAACCTCGGTGCCAATGGCTTGAGTAACAAATCCAAACGGTGAACAAAAGCAGATGCTAAAACAGTTTAGCTTTTTTTGTTTTTTTTCCAATCCTTCTTTCCTTTGTTTTCACCTGCCATCCTCCACCCTAGGTCCAGTGACTGGGCTCAAACACAAGTAAATTAACCACCTTAGGAGGAATGAGAATAATAGATTAAACCCAGCCATAGATACAAGAAAATCAGGTTGGACACAGCGCCTGCCCACCAAAGACTCACATTCTAAGAAAGAAGATCAGGGAGTTGAATCTCCATTTTACAGAGGAGGAAACTGAGGCACAAGGTCACACAGCAAGCATGGGATAGGTCCTCTGAAGTAACTAATGATTTATAAAATATTTACTATTCTATTTATTTTGTTAATAATGTGCATCTAGCTTTATTTTTATTTATTCTGATGACCTGACACCTGTCCACATGGTTTGGTTTGTTGTCAGTCTCCCCCTTCTAGACTGTGAGCCTGCTGTTGGGTAGGGACCGTCTCTATATGTTGCCAACTTGTACTTCCCAAGCACTTAGTACAGTGCTCTGCACACAGTAAGCGCTCAATAAATACAATTGAATGAGTGAATGAATGAATAAAAAAAGATGTAATCATCACAGTTTTGGGAAAGTGGTTTTGGTATTGAACTCAACTTTGCTTTTAACAAAGCCCATATTTCTTGAGTGGGTTGACATTGGTCCTTTACAACTCCCTCTTTAACCCCCCCAACCTTCTCTATCTCTTGCCCCTAATGACCTTTCCACCCATTTCGTTGAAAAATTTGAAACCATCTGGCATGATCTCCCTAAAATCTCTCCAGTCCTCCACTCCTCCTACCCTCTTTGACTGTCCCATCTTTCCTAGCAGTATCTCAGAACTCCTGCCTCCCCTCAAAATCTCCACCACCCTTTGCTTCCAACCCCATTCCTTCTCACCTTATTAAAACACTTGCCCTTTCCCTTCTTCCCACCCTGACTACCATCTTCGACCAATTATTCTTCAGTGGCTCCAGCCCATGTTTTGAAACATGCCGTTGTATCACCTAGCCTAAAAAGAACTTCTTCCAGCATTACCCCATCTTGCTTTACTAACTCTTCTTTTTTTGTCTGGGAATGGGGGGAACGGGAGGGGCGGTTGTGGTATTTGTTAAGCACTTACTTTATGCTAGACACTGTACTATGCACTGAAATAGATACAAGATAATCATATTGGACCCAGTCCATGTCCCCCATGGGGCTCATAGTTTTAATCCCTTTTTTACAGATGAGGTAACTGAGATGCAGAGAAATAAAGTGACTTTCCCAAGGCCACACAGCAGATGAGTAGTGGATCCAGGATTAGAACTCAGGTCCTCCGACTCCAAGGCCTGTGTTCTTTCCATTAGGCCTTGCTGCTTTACACCTCCCCTAGTGAGTTTCTTACACTGGTTTTCTCCACTTCCTTACCTCCATTTCTTTCCTTGACCTCCTACTTCTGACTTCCACCCCTTTCACTTAATGGAAACTGATCTCTCTAAAATCACCAGTAATCCCTTTCTCGCCGAATGCAACAACCTCTGCTCTATCCCAATCCTCCTCATCCTCTATTACAGTGTTCTGCACACAGTAAGCACTCGGTAAATATAATCAAATGAAATACGATTGACTATACCTGGAAGTAATACAGTAGAATTCTGTTGTATTGGACTCTCCCAAGCACTTAGTACAGTGTGCTCAATAAATACCATTGATTGATTAATTGGACCGCCCTCTTCTCTAGAATAATAATAATAATAATGCCATTTATTAAGCGCTCACAATGTGCAAAGCACAGTACTAAATGCTGGGGAGGTTACAAGGCGATCAGGTTGTCCCATGGGGGGCTCACAGTCAATCCCCATTTTACAGATGAGGTAACTGAGGCACAGAGAAGTGAAGTGACTCCCCAAAGCCACACAGCTGACAATTGGCGGAGCCGGGATTTGAACCCATGATCACTGACTCCAAAGCCTGTGCTCTTTCCACTTAGCCACGCTGCTTCTAACCTTGTCTTCACTGACACCATCCACTCCTGGTCTATCTATTCTATCTCTATGACCACTCCTTCTCAGTGTTATTCACAGGTTCTACCTTTCCCTCCCACCCCCAAACTGTGGGGGTCCCTCAAGTCACAGGTTTTGGTCCCCTTCTATTCTCCATCTGCACCCACTCCCTTGAAGAACTCATTCGCTCCCTTGGCTTCAACAAACATCTCTATGCAGACAATTCCCAAATCTACCCCTTACCTCTCTCCTTTCTTGTTGTCTCACATCTTCTCCTGCTTTCAGGACATCTGTACTTTAATTTCCTTAACTCCTCAAACTTAACATGTCCAGAACACTAAACGCTTAGTCCCCTCCCTCATCCTTCTCCCTTGGTTTTCCATCCCCCCTCCCCGGGTGAGAATCCTCAATCCTGTCGTTCCCTTAATTTCTTCCTGTTACATCTCCTTCCAATTTAGGCTGTGAACCTAATGTTGGACAAGAACTGTACCTGACCTGATGAATCTATATCTACCCCAACGCTCAGTACAGTGCTTGGTACGTAGAAAGTGCTTAGCAAGTACCACAATTATTATTATTTACCACTACCCAATGAGAAAGGTTCCTGGTTTCATCTTCAATTTATGGACAAAGAGACTGGACCTCGAAGTCAGATGAGCTACCTCAGCTCACCCAAAAATTTAAGGATCGAAACAGGACAGTTTCATTCTGCTGTGCAGCCAGTTACTCATAAAGCCTCTTTACACCTTTCTCCAAAGTAGCATGACATAGAATTACCCTCTAAAATTCTGGGTAGTTTGCCAGGGACTAGAGAAGCAGCATGGCTGGGTTCTAATCCCGGCTCCTGAACCTGTCCATGGTGTGATATACCTTTATATATGTATATATGTTTGTACATATTTATTACTCTATTTATTTATTTATTTTACTTGTACATATCTATTCTATTCATTTTGTTAGTATGTTTGGTTTTGTTCTGTCTCCCCCTTTTAGACTGTGAGCCCACTTTTGGGTAGGAACTGTCTCTATATGTTGCCAACTTGTACTTCCCAAGCACTTAGTACAGTGCTCTGCACACAGTAAGCGCTCAATAAATATGATTGATTGATTGATTGATCTTGGGCAAGAAACTTCACTTCTCTGGGCCTCATCTGCAAAATAAGGATTGAGATTGTGAGCCCTACATGGGACAGGGTCTGTGTTCAACCCAATTGGCTTGTATCCATCCCAGCGCTTATTAGAGTGCCTAGCACATAGTAAGTGCTTAACAAATACCATCATTATAGTTTTCTTATGTTGTGGCATCTTTAATAGAAGCATCTCCCAGGACTCATTTTCTGAATCCACCTCAGCGCTATGTACATTAAACTGCACCTCGATGAATCAACTCCAAGGAGGAAATTGGGTAGATATTTGAAAAATAAAGAAATAAGTACCATCAACACACAGTCCCATGCTTTGCTTCTGAAAGAGGTCTTTATTCATTCCTAGTCTATTAGCTTTACTTGCCAGCCAAAGAGTGCTGCTTTCCCCTTAAAACCAAATATGATAAAACTTTTCGATGCTTTTTCAAGGAATAAAGAGCTTTAAAGCCATTATGAAAATCAATGAAGATAAGAGCAAAGTAAAAAGCCAGAAAGAGCACACGATTGATTCATAGGTGTTTTCAGTTCCCCACAGTCTGTTAATATTTGTTAGGCATTAGAGATACTCCATTAAGTAATTTACAGTGAAGGACCACTTTTCTCTATTGAGACACTATCTTGCTGAGTTATAATGAAGTAAATGTCATCAAGTAGATGCTGAGCACAAGTGGATAGGAAAAAAAAAAGAGTTGAAGTGATGACATCTAATTTCAATGTAACACATTTCATTCTTGACCTGTCAGCATTTCTGGGTTCTCCTTTTAAATCAATAACATCTATATTATCGGGAGGTTAACCACCATCGGTCAAATACGCTAAAACTGTAAAATTGTTGCGAAGTTAGGAGATCATCATTCTATTCACATGTATTCCTTAAGCACTACTTTCTTCTATTTGTAAATTCAAATGTGTCATTCTTCCCCTTATATTGTAAACTCCTCGTGAACAGGGGTCATGTTTGCTTCATTTTCTGAACTCTCCCAAATCCTTAGTATGATGGTAGATGTGCCAAGAGTACTACTGATTGATGGAAAACAAGAAAGAGAATTCTACACAATTTCTGAAAATGTCGAAGTGTTGGTAGCTCAAGGTTACGAGGGCAGATGTCACGGGAAGAAAAACAGGGCTGTTACATAGTTTCAGGAATCTTTTATTGATCTTACTTGAAGTATAAAAAGAAAGTTGGATTTTTATGGCAGAGAATATATATTTGCTTTGGAGCTGCGGTTGCATTTCAAGGAGGACAAACATCATTGTGCTTAAACACGCTCAAATCCATGAAGAAGCTCTAATGCTAATATCACAACAAATGATACTTTTTTATAGGCTCTTCTGAAAATTTATGATTCTTGAAGTCTCAGAGCTTAAGTGGATGCTAGACTGATTTTATTCAATACAAACATGCCTGGCAACCCTTTTTAAGATGCTCTTTATCCAGACTTTCCAGCATCTTCCTGCTAGTTTAAAAAACAGAGGAGGAAATCAGATTTTTCACAGGGTAGGGAAACATCTGACTATTTGTCCTCAACAAGACTTCACCAGAGAAGTAAAGAAGCAGATTTATCTTCAAATGTGAATGAACCTCTTCAGATGTAAGCTTATTGTGCGTGGGGAATGTGTCATATTGTTAGATTGTACTCTCCCAAGCACTCAGTACAGTGCTCCGCATGAAGTAAGTGCTCAATAAGTATGATGGATTCATCAATTGATCAGATGAAAAACGGAGAGCCAGCTTGCAGAGTTTCTTGCCACTTCATACTATGGTGTTTATGGAACCATTTACTACACACTTCTCAAATGGGGCCCAGGGGTCAATCATTTTGTCCATCCCAGTGGCCTAGTTCTCTAAATCAATCAATCAATCTTATTTATTGAGCACTTACTGTGTGCAGAGCACTGTACTAAGCGCTTGGGAAGTACAAGTTGGCAACATATAGAAACAGTCCCTACCTAACAGTGGGCTCACAGTCTAGAAGGGGGAGACAGAGAACAAAACCAAACATATTAACAAAATAAATAGAATAGATATGTACAAGTAAAATAAAAAAATAGAGTAATAAATATGTACAAACATATAT
Organism: Tachyglossus aculeatus; assembly: GCF_015852505.1. Lineage (NCBI taxonomy): Eukaryota > Metazoa > Chordata > Mammalia > Monotremata > Tachyglossidae > Tachyglossus > Tachyglossus aculeatus. The sequence goes on from NC_052070.1 coordinate 11,644,730, forward strand.
ACATATATACAGGTGCTGTGGGGAAGGGAAGGAGGTAAGATGGGGGGATGGAGGGGGGGGAGGGGGAGAGGAAGGAGGGGGCTCAGTCTGGGAAGGCCTTCTGGAGGAGGTGAGCTCTCAGTAGGGCCTTGAAGGGAGGAAGAGAGCTAGCTTGGCGGATGTTGGGAGGGAGGGCATTCCAGGCCAGGGGGATGACGTGGGCCAGGGGTTGACAGCGGGACAGGCGAGAACGAGGCACGGTGAGGAGATTAGCGGCAGAGGAGCAGAGGGTGTGGGCTGGGCTGGAGAAGGACAGAAGGGAGGTGAGGTAGGAGGGGGCGAGGTGATGGACAGCCTTGAAGCCCAGGGTGAGGAGTTTCTGCCTGATGCGCAGATTGATTGGTAGCCACTGGAGATTTTTGAGGAGGGGAGTAACATGCCCAGAGCGTTTCTGGACAAAGACAATCCAGACAGCAGAATGAAGTATGGATTGAAGTGGGGAGAGACACGAGGATGGGAGATCAGAGAGAAGGCTGATGCAGTAGTCCAGATGGGATAGGATGAGAGCTTGAATGAGCAGGGTAGCGGTTGGGATGGAGAGGAAAGGGCAGATCTTGGCAATGCTGTGGAGCTGAGACCGGCAGGTTTTGGTGACGGCTTGGATGTGAGGGGTGAATGAGAGAACGGTCTAAATGTGACCCCTCATTCATTACCTGCACTTGGAGTAAAGAAATTGCTTTGGGGATGGGTGAAAGCTTGATTCCCCTCTCAGGGTCTCACCTAGAGAGTTTTCAGTCCTCTACCAGTCTCGACTATGGGAGGAAGGGTCAAGCAGAGGCCTACCCATTCCATTCCTAGCTTGGCCAATGGCTAGCGAGGGGAAGGCAATTGGCCACAAGTCAAAGCTCCCCTGTGCTGTGCAGCAGTGTCACGGGGGAGAGTCGAGGGCCGAGACTTAAGTTTCCTGCACGGGAGGAGGCAATGGTCAACCACTTCCAGATATTTACCAAGAAAACTTTATGGCTACACTGCCAGAATGATTGCAGATGGAGGCGGGGCATTTTGAGAGAGATGTGTCCATGGTCTCGCTATGGTTGAAGATGGCTCGATTGCCTAAGGCAAGATAAGAAGGCTTGATAGGAGCCCTTGGTAAACTTGGATCTAGGGGAAAGGGGATAATCCTGGCTATCAGGGGACCTGAATTCTAATCCTGCCTTTGCCAGTTCGCTGCTCTATTTTGGGCTAAGTCATTTAACTTCTGTGTGCCTCGGTTTCCTCATCTGTAAAATGGGGATTCAATGCCTGTTCTCCCCACTAATAAATAATGGTGGTATTTGTTAAGAACTTACTACATGCAAAGCACTGTTCTAAGCGCTGAGGGGGATACGAGTTGATCAGGTTGTCCCACTTGGGGCTCACAGTCTTAATCCCCATTTTACAGATGAGGTAACTGAGGCACAGAGAAGTTAAGTGGCTTGCCCAAACTCACACAGCTGACAAGTGGTGGACCCGGGATTCGAACCCATGACCTCTGACTCTCAAGCCCGTGCTATTTCCACTGAGCCACACTGCTGTGGGGCCCATGTGGGAAAGGGTCTGTGACTGATCCTATTAACTTGTCTCTATTCCAGTGACTAGAACAGTCTGCTAGTTCTGTTGTGCTGCACTCTCCCAATCACTTGGTACAGTGTTCTGCACATAGTAGGTGCTTAATAAATACCACTGATTGATTGATAGTAAGTGCTTGAGACATAGCAATAATAACAATTTCATTTATCAATCCACATCCTTGCAAGTGTTCAATCAAAATTAGCTCAAGGAGCATAGTATGAAAGTATTAATATGGCTACCACACCAGACTTTTGGTATTTGTTAACCGCTATTGTGCCAGGCCCCATACTAAGCACTGGTGTAGTTAACAAGCTAATCAGGTTGGACTTAATCCAAGTCCATGGGACTCTTAGTCTTAATTCTCTCTTTATTCATTCAATCGTATTTATTGAGCGCTTACTGTGTGCAAAACACTGTACTAAGCACTAGGAAAGTACAAATCCGCAACATATAGAAACAGTCCCTACCCAACAATGGGCTCACAGTCTAGAAGAAGAATAATAATGATGGTGTTTGTTAAGCACTTACTATCTGCCAAGCACTGTTCTAAGCACTGGGGTAGATACATAGTAATCAGGTTGTCCCTCATGGGACTCACATTCTTAATCCCCATTTTACAGTTGAGGTAACTGAGGCCCAGAGAAGTTAAGTGACTTGCCCCAAGTCACACAGCTGGTAAGCGGCAGAGCCGGGATGAGAATCCACGACTTCTGACTCTCAAGCCCTTGCTCTTTCCACTAAGCCACGCTTTACAGGTGAGATAACTGAGGCCCAGAGAATAATAATAATGGCATTTGTTGAGCATTTACTATGTGCCAAGCACTGTTCTAAGCACTGGGGCACACACAAAGGCAATAAGGTTGTCCCACGTGGGGTTCACAGTCTTAATCCCCATTTTACAGATGAGGCAACTGAGGCACAGAGAAGTTAAGCAACTTGCCCAAAGTCACACAGCTGATACATGGCAAAGCCGGGATTAGAACCCACGTCCTCTGACTCATAACCCCTTGTTCTTTCCTCTAAGCTACGAGAAGTGAAGTGACTTGCCCAATGTAACAAAGCAGACAAGTGGTGGAGCTGTGATTCAGGCTCTTCCAACTCTCAGGCCACTGTGCTATCCACTAGGCCACATTTAGCCTAAAATCGGACCTCCAGGGATTCCTCATGCACTTAATCAATCAGTCAATCAATCAATCGTATTTATTGAGTGCTTACTGTGTGCAGAGCACTGTACTAAGTGCTTGGGAAGTACAATTGGCAACTTAACCTTTGCCACATCTGCTGGGAAAGAGAAGGTAGTTTCAAGCTGGCAATTGGCATCTCCAAGTTGCCCAGACATGAAAGGAAGAAGTTGTCACCCCACAGGAAAACACTGCTACCCGCCTCTTTACCCACCTGTTGCTGGGACTTAGAGAACCTGAAGGACGCTTCACTGCAAGCCTGATTCAGATACACGCTCTCTTTTATTATGCATTAAAATGACAATGATGTGCCAAGCATCAATGTCACTGAATTTAAAAAAACGACTCCTCATCCCGTCTCTTTATGTAGCACTTCTCGCAAATCACCTCAATGATTTGACAAGAAATGATCAGGGGTCCCAAAATAAACTCATTTCACATCGCAGCGGCGTAACGTTTTTAGTCCCTCGCTCAGCATTCGCGATTCCAGCAGAGAAATCACACGCCTCTCAGTGACTGATGAACTCTTCCAAGCAGTAATCAGAGGTGAAGGGCAGCATGGCCTAGTGGATAGAGCAAGGGCCTGAGAGGCAGAAGGACCTGGGTTCTAATCCTGGATTTTCCACTTGTCTGCTGGATGACCTTGGGCAATTCACTTCACTTCTCTGTGCCTCAGTTCCCTCATGTGTAAAATGGAGATTAAGACTGTGAGCCCTAAGTGGGACAGGGACTGCGCCCATCCCGATTATCCCATATCTAGTCCAGCACTTAGAATAGTGCCTGGCACATAGTAAACGGTCAACAAATACCACAGGTATTAATTAGTATTATTTAGTTACCTATGCTGATCTATCCATCGCTTTCCGTGCTGTAGTTCGTTAGGTTTTACTGACTCCATTTAAATCAGGTAAATCCTTATACCCTTTAAAGAAACTTATGGATGTGCTTAGGGAGAATTATCATCCATGTTGGGCAAACCCAAAAAGTGCAAATAGATATATACTAAAAATATAAACTCCCCCACTAGATTGTAAGACTGAGAATATGTCGACCAACTTTATTGTACTGTACCATACCAATCAATCAATCAATCGTATTTATTGAGCGCTTACTGTGTGCAGAGCATTGTACTAAGCGCTTGGGAAGTACAAGTTGGCAACCTATAGAAACAGTCCCTACCCAGCAGTGGGCTCACAGTCTAGAAGGGGGAGACAGAGAACAAAACAAAACATATTAACAAAATAAAATAGATAGAATAGATATGTACAAGTAAAATAAATAGAGTAATAGATATGTACAAACATATATACATACGTACAGGTGCTGTGGGGAAGGGAAGGAGGTAAGGCGGAGGGATGGAGAGGGGGAGAGGGGGAGCGGCAGGGGGAGACGAGGGAGAGAGCTCAAGCTTTTAGCTTCTGCATGCAGTAAGCACAATTGATTAATCATATCTTGACCATAGTCATGGGAAAATAATACTTTAGTGCTATATTAGCATCCTCTCAGGGTCACACTTGGAGAGTTTCCAGTCCTCTACCAGTCTTGGCTACAGGAGGGAGAGTCAAGCAGAGGCCTACCCATTCCATTCCTAGCTTTCCCAGTGGCTAGCGAGTGGCAGGCAATCTGCTACAAGTCAAAACTCACCCGTGATGGGCAGCAGCGGCAGGGGAGAGAGTCGAGGGCAGAGACTCAAGTTTGCTGCGCAGAAGGGGGCAATGGTAAACCACTTCCATATTTTTACAGAGAAAACTCTCTGGATCCACTACCAGAACGATTGCATATGGAGAGTGGAGTGTTCTGGGAGAGATGTGTCCGTGGTGTCGCTACGGGTCGGAAACAACTCGATGGCATAAGACAAGACAAGCTATATTAGCCTCAACATTGCATTTGCAATTCTGAATTTTGCAATCTCTACTCACAGCCCTCATTATCTAAATGACATAAGAATAGTTTTATTTCAGAGACTTGAATAGCAGAACACTCATCACTGATGGCATCAGGACACTTTCGAAAGCCAACAACTATTTCTGATCATTTACTGTAACACGTCTAGGTAACTACGTATCAAATATAGTGAAGAACTATGATGTCCCGTTAATATTATGTAAACTGTTTTCTCTTATTTAACCCTGCATTATTATTGTTAACAGTAATAATAATTGTGGTATTTGTTAAGCACTTACTATTTGCCACTATGGATCCACTACCAGAAATTGCAGATGGAATTGGGGTGTTCTGGGAGAGCTGTGTCCATGGTGTCGCTAACAGTCAAAGATGACCCAACGGCATAAGACAAGACTGTGTGTGGAGCACTGTACTAAGCGCTTGGGGGTGTTACAATACACAACAGTGACATTCCCTGCCCACAGCAAGCTCACAGTCTATAAAGTACAACCTTATAGAGTTGATAGACATGTTCCCTGCTCACAGTGAGCTAATCCTCTTCTAAATCCAAGAGTGGGGTGAAATAGCTATGTTATTCCGCCTTTGCAAAAAGCTAATGAAATCACCCGCACTTTGGCAAACCTCTGGGGTCATGGCCTTCATTGAGAGATGCTTTCCAGAGTGTGTTTTTCTCCCTGAGATTTAATAAACCAACTCGGGTGAGGCCTAAAGGTAACATACATACTTTTGTTGTTAGAGTCTAACCTCCTTCTGTGTAGGGAATACGCCCCTGTTTGTTTTCTTACCATTATCATTATTAGATATTATATATTATTATATTATTATCATAATATATTAGAGAAGCAGCGTGGCTTAGTGTAAAGAGCCCGGGCTTGGGAGTCAGAGGTTCTGGGTTCTAATTCTGGCTCTGCCACTAATCAGCTGTGTGACTTTGAGCACTTAATTTAACTTCTCTGTGCCTCAGTTACCTCATCAGTAAAATGGGGATTAAGGCTGTGAGCCCCACTTGGGACAACCTGATTACCATGTATCTACCCCAATGCTTAGTGCTTAACAAATACCATCATCATCATTGTAATAATAATCATGGCATTTACGAGCACTTCACTTCTCTGGGCTTCAGTTACCTCACCTGTAAAATGGGAACTGAGACTGTGAGCTCTGTTTGGGACAGGGACTGTGTCCAATCCAATTGGCTTGTACCACCCCAGTGCTTAGTACAATGCCTGACACCTAGTCAGTGCTTACCAAATACAATTATTATTATTATTATTGTTAATCCCCATTTTGCAGATGAAGTCACTGAGGCCCAGAGAAGTGAATTGACTTGTTCAAGGTCACACAGCAGATAAGTAATAATAATAATAATGATAATACTGGCATTTGTTAAGCGCTTACTATGTGCAAAGCACTGTTCTAAGCACTGGGGGCGGGGGGGGGAATACAAGGTGATCAAGTTGTCCCATGTGGGGCTCATAGTCTTAACCCCATTTTACAGATGAGCCATTTTATGGCTCTGCCAAATGTCAGCTGTGTGACTTTGGGCAAGTCACTTAACTTCTCTGTGCCTCAGTTGCCTCACCTGTCAAATGGGGGTTAAGACTGTGAGCCCCCCGTGGGACAACCTGATCTCCTTGTAACCTCCCCAGCACTTAGAACAGTGCTTTGCACATAGTAAACACTTAATAAATGCCATTATAATAATAATAATAAAAGATGAGGTAAGTGAGGCTCAGAGAAGTTAAGTGACTTGCCCAAGGTCATACAGCAGACATGTGGCAGAGCCAGAATTCAAACCCATGACCTCTGACTCCAAAGCCCGTGCTCTTTCCACTGAGCCATGCTGCTTCTCTAAGTAGTGGAGCCAGGATTAGAAGCCAGGTCCATTTTACTCGCAGGATTGTGCTCTATGTGCTAGGCCATGCGACTTCTTCCCCCAGGATATATCACCCCATTACTCACCAGATGTCTCGTAAAGAAGACTAGCTTTGGGAGGGTAGGGCTTTGGTTCCTGAGGGACAGGGCAGAAGACATGCCAGTGCTGTGGTGGAATTAGAAGGTAATGCGCTGTGGTTTGAGCACAGACAGTCATGGCTAGTGGCTAGAGACCAGGCCAAGGATTCAGAAGGACCTGGATTCTAATCCCGGCTCCGCCGACCGTCTGCTATGTGACCTTGGGCCAGTCGTTTCTCTGTGCCTCATTTCCCTCAACAGTAAAATGGGGATTAAGACTGTGAGCACCCTGTGGGACAAGGACTATGTCCTACCTGATTTGCTTGTATCTACCCCAGCGCTTAGAACAGTGCCTGGCACCCAGTAAGCACTTAACAAATACCCTGATTATGATCATTATTATTATTTAGGCTGGACCATGCTCATCCAGTCACCTTGAGCAATGCTCCTCCTGGTTAGAACTTCACCCCTATTGCAGCGAAACCTCTTCTCTTTCTACAGTGGGGTCATTGATGATAATAATAATAATAATAATAATGGCATTTATAAAGCACTTACTATGTGCAAAGCATATTTCTAAGCGCTGGGGAGGATACAAGTTGTCCCATGAGGGGCTCATAGTTTTAATCCCCATTTTACAGCTGAAGTAATGGAGGTACAGAGAAGTGAAGTGACTTGCCCAGAGTCACACAGCTGACAAGCAGCGGAGCAGGGATTTGAACCCACAACCTCTGACTCCAAAGCCCATGCTCTTTCCACTGAGCCACGCTGCTTCTGATTTCCCAGGCACCATTAGAATGCTGTCCATTCAAAAACATGGAAAACCCTGCACCTAGTAATCGCTCAATAACTACCATTGATAGTTTGACTTTTTAATGCCATCTCTCTTCACCTTTTGAACTAGGCAACATCAGAAAAATCCGAGGCATAATAAGAGAGTAGAAACTGAAGGAAAAAGAGTAGATTTGTCAGCTCAAGAAATCTGGAAAGTCAGGAAAGTCCTTCAAACATTTAAGGATTTGTCTTAATCCGACTGAATCACTGTCCTTTCGGATTCTCTCATCCCTGTAGTTTTTTCCAGGCAACACTGTAAATCTCCTGATCTCATATCCGCCTTTGTCATCTACTTTATGCTGTTCGTTTCTATGGCATGATTACCAGACTGTGTCCAACCCGATTACCTTGTATCTACAGCTCATAGTACAGCACACATCCCAAATATCACCAACATCAGGACTCCATTTCAAAACCCTCTACACAGTTTTTTTCAATTATTCAAGAGATTGACAAGAAGCAGCAACTGCTTGGTATTTTGCCAAGGGGCTTAGCATAGGACAAATAAAATAAAGCACATCGGTGCTTCTGGAAAATGCAAGCGATGTAAGGTTTTTTGTTCAACTCTCAGTACAACAAATGGCCAGTTTTCATTCTCAGGACAAGGACTTCATTCCTGCTCCAGAGGATGGGATCTTCTATAGTTGTCATAACAACAGTCTTATTGTGACCTGCCAGTATTATTTCGTACTTTCTGCTTTGTCATTTTGAAGAGATCGTATAGGAGAGGCTAGGACAGAGGTTGTCATCAATAAAATAACAGGAGAGTTTTATTGGCAATGGGAACAGGAAAGCATATAGCATTTCGATAGTTCCATTTTGTCATTAAGTACTCTCGAAATGATTTAGGACTATTCATGACAGTGGGGAAAAAAAGATCATTATTTGCTTATTTGGAACTTCACAGGAGGGAAAGCAATTTCTTGCCTGATGCAAATGACAGCTTCATCTGGGTAATACCCATCGTAGTTGATCTTCATCACCATCAATTGAGCGCTCGCTCGGAAATAAACTCTTGAGAGTCACCTCACTCATCGACTGAGAAGCCAATCTGTAGGATGGGCCAAGACCTGGTCCTCTGCTGTGTGACCTTGGGTAAGTCACTTAACTTCTCTGATTCTCAGTTACTTCATCTGCAAAATGGGGATCAAGATGGTGAGCCCCAAGTGGGACAGGGACTGCGTCTAACCCAATTTGCTTGTATCCACCCCAGCACTTAGTACAGTGCCTGCCACATAGTAAATGCTTAATAAATACCACAATTATTATTATTATTATTATTATTATTATTGTTGTTGTTGTCATTATTGTTATTAAAAACATGACTATGCAATTGTTCAAAGTCACATAATCATTGTAGGAGCTTGGAGAGGACAGGTAGATGTGAGGAAATGGAAAACCGAGGAATATTTTCCACCCATCCACACAACTCCTTTCATTTTGAAAAGGATAAATATTTCTAAGACTCCCAACACAAATGTCTATGTAAATTGTTTAGACTTGTAAATCAATAGAGTTGAATCATTTTTGTTTGTTTCTTGGTATTTATGAAGTGCTTACTATGTGTCAAGCACTGTTCTAGAGCTGGAGCAGTTACCAGTTTATCAGGTTGGACACAGTCCCTGTCCCACATGGGGAACACAGTCCATGTAGGAGGGAGGAGGATTTAATCCCCATTTTACAGTTGAGGAAACTGAGGCACAGGGAAGTTAAGTGACTTGTCCAAGGTCACACAGAAAGCAATTGGCAGAGCCGGGATCCTCTTACTCCCAGGCCCATGCTCTTTCCATTAGGGCATGCTGCTCCTTATTTGAGTCCTTTAAATCACGCTTTTCCAAGACATGGAAAACATACTGACTGCATAGATGGCCTTCACCAAGCACTTTCCTGCATAAATTATAAATGCCGTGCGGATTGAACATCTCCCTCGCTTTATCCCAATATTACTTTTCTTTAAAAATGCAACAGTTCAGCAGCAAATTGGAACTATCTTTTCAGCCTATGTAAAATAAAAGCATTGTTGAAGAAGAAATAAGACTGGGGTTGTAACATATCAGAAGGGAAAATGTAAAGCTTCAGGGATGGGGCGCGACAAACCTGGTGAAACGCACCAGGAGGCAAGATAATGATCCGGGAAAATGAATAATGAATGAAGGAATGGTTCCATGTTGGAGACTGCAAAAAATGTCTCAAGTGGAAGAAAGCTCTTCCCTCTCCTGTTTCTCAGGATTGGTCACTGGTAGGCTGATGGGGCTCGAGAATTTACCATAAGAAGTTATTTCTACTTTTCTGTCTCTAAGGTAGAATTTCAGGAGGAGTCAAGTAGACTCAGAGAACCCACAGGCTTTTTCAGGACTTAAGAAAGAGCAGTCTGAATACTCAGAAGACCCTCTAGCCCCAGAAAAATAATATGATAAGGAGATGAGAAGCAGTATTGCCTACTAGAAAGAGTCCAGGCCTGGGAATCCAAGGACCTGCCTTCTAATCCTGGCGCTGCCACTTGTCTGCTGTGTGACCTTGGACTAATCACTTAACTTTTTTGTGCTTCACGTTATCCCTTCTGCAAAATGGAGAGTAATTCCTCCTCGCTCCAACAGACTGCAAGCCTCATGAGGGACAGGGACTGTGTCCAACCTGATTCTCTTGTATTTACCTCCGTGATTAGAACAGTGCTTGGCATGGAGTAAGCACTTAACGAATGCCATTAAAAAATAAAGATGACTCTGAAGAGAAGCTTGAGATTGACAATTGCAGCCTTCCCCTTCCAAAAAGGGGGCTACGATTAAGGGGGAGAAAGCCAGAGAAAAGAAATAAGGCTCTATTAATCAATTGATGGCATTTATTGAGCACTTACTGTGTGCAAAGCACTGTACTAACGGCTTGGGAGAGTATGAGTTCCTAGACATAATCCCTCCCCTCAAGGAGCTCACACCTACAGGAGTTACATGTGTAAACACTATGGACCACCAAAAAAATCAATCAAGCAGTGGCATTTATTGGGCACTTACTGAGTGCCTAGGTGACTACAATAAAGTATTCATACGCTCTGCCCTCAAGAAGTTTACAATTTAGCGGGATAGATAGCCGTTAAAGTAAATTACGGGTAGGTGAACCAAAGGAGTATTAATAATAATAATAATAATGATAATAAAATAATGATGGCATTTATCAAGCTCTTACTATGTGCAAAGCACTGTTTTAAGCCCTGGGGAGGTTACAAGGTGATCAGGCTGTCCCATAGGGGGTTCACAGTCTTAATCCCCATTGTAGAGATGAGGCAACTGAGGCACAGAGAGGTTAAGTGAGTTGCCCAAAGTCACACAGCTGACAATTGCCGGAGCCGGGATTTGAACCCATGACCTCTGACTCCAAAGCCCGTGATTGGATTGGACATAGTCCCTGTCCCACATCGGGCTCACAATCTTCATCCCCATTTTACAGATGAGGGAACTGAGGCATAGAGAAGTTAAGTGACTTGCCTAGGGTCACACAACAGACAAGTGGTGGAGCCGAGATTATAATCTTCTGACTCCAGGCCAGAGGCAGGATGTGGGTACTGAATGCTGAATCAATCAATGGTATTTACTAGACTGTGAGCCCACTGTTGGGTAGAAACCATCTTTATCTTTATATGTTGCCAACTTGTACTTCCCAAGCGCTTAGTACAGTGCTCTGCACACAGTAAGTGCTCAATAAATACAATTGAATGAATGAATGAATTTACTGAGTGGTTGTTCTGTGCAGACCATTGTACTAAGCATTTGGGGGCGTATAGTAGGGAAGGTAGACATTAAAATAAATTAATAATAATAATAATGATGGTATTTATTAAGCCCTTACTATGAGCCAAGTACTGTTCTAAGCACTGGGGTAGATAGAAGGCAATCAGGTTGTCCCGCGTGGGGCTCACAGTTTTAATTCCCATTTTACATATGAGGTCACTGAGGCACAGAGAAGTGAATTGTCTTGCCCAGGGTCACACAGCAGAAAAGTGGTGGAACAGGGATTAGAACCCATGTCCCCCGACTCCCAAGTCTGGGCTCTTTCCACTAAGCCACACTGAAGTGAGTATACATATGTACTGTGGGGACTGGTGATGGAGAGAGGTGAATACCCAAGTATTCACATCCACGTACTCAGAATATTAAGCATTCGGTACCCACATCCTGCCTCTGGCCTGGAGTCAGGAGGTTCGGCTCCGCCACTTGTCTGTTGTGTGACCCTAGGCAAGTCACTTAACTTCTCTACGCCTCTCAGTTCCCTCATCTGTAAAATGGGGATGAAGACTGTGAGCCTTATGTGGGACAGGGACTGTGTCCAACCCGATTTGCCTGTGTCTACCCCAGTGCTTAGAACAGTGCCTGGCACATAGTAAGCGCTTAACAAATATCATGATTATTACTGTTATTATTATCTCCCTCCAGTTCATATCCTACGGATGATCGCTCGCCCCACCTTCATACCTTCTTAAAAGCACATCTCTCTCAAGAAGTCTTCTCCAACTAAGCCATTTCCCCTTCTCCATCACCCTTGCAATTGGAATTGCACCCATCTTTCACCCCACTCTCAGCGCCACAGCATTTGGGTAGATATCCATGATTTATTAATTTATATTACACCTGTTTGGCCCTCTAGACTGTAAGCTCCTTGTGGGCAGGAACTATATCTACCAACTCAGTTGTATTGTATTCTCCCTAGAGCTTAGTACAGTACTCTGCAAACAGGAAGCACTCAATAAATACAATTGATTGAATGATGGATTAAGCATTTAGGCGGTAAGTATTCAAGTGCATGAGTGATGCAGTGGCAGGGAAATTGGATGGGGAGGTGAGGGATTTTTTTCAGGAAAGACTTCCTAGAGGTGATATGATTTTAGTAGGGTTTTCAAGATGATGAGGCCGGAGGTCTGTCAGATATGAACGCGGGTTGAGAGAGGATGAGGGTTCGAATCCCGGCTTCTCCACTTCTCTGCTGTGTGACCTTGGGCAAGCCACTTAACTTCTCTTTACCTCAGTTACCTCATCTGTAAAATGGGGATTGAGACTGTGAGCCCGTGGGACAACCTGATTACCTTGTATCTACCCCTGCACTTAAAACAGTGCTTGGTACATAGTAGGCCCTTAATAAATACCATAATAATTATTATTATTATGTGAAGGGAAGGGATATCCAGGAAAGAGGGAGGATGTGAGTGAGGAGTTGATGGTTGATGATGAGACCTCTAGACTGTAAACTAGAAGATGTGTCTGTTTATTATTATATTGTACTTTCCAAGCGCTTAGTACAGTGCTCTGCACATAGTAAGTGCTTAATGAATACAACTGACTCACTGACTGACAGAGACATAAGATTGAGGCAGGGTAAGTAGTTTAGTGTTAGAGCAACAGAGTGTGCCGTCTATGTTGTAGTGGGAGAGGAGCAAGGATAAGCATAGGAGGGAGAGAAAGGGGTGGGGGAAAGGCTGATGAGAATGCTTTAAAGCTGAATGGTGAGGAGTTTCTGCTTAATAATAATAATAATATTAATAATTGTGGTGCTAAGCACTGGGGTGGATGCAAGCAAATCGGGTAAGACACAGTGGGGTTCACAATCTTCATCCTCATTTTACAGATGAGGTAACTGAGGCCCAGGGAAGTGAAGTGACTTGCCCAAGGTCACACAGCAGACAAGGGGGAAGCCAGGACTAGAGCTCGTGACCTTATGATTCCCAGGCCCATTCTCTAGCCACTAGGCCATGGGATGGACAACCATTGGACGATTTTGAGGAGTGGAGGCAATTGTGTATGAGAAAAATGATGCAGACCTCCAGGCCTGGGTTCTTTCCGCTAAGCTAGGGTGACACTTTCTCCCTATCCCAACATCTTCATCCCTCACCTAACCTTTTTTTTTTTTTTGAAGTCCACCTCAATCCCCCACTCCAATTATTGGGTGCAGTTATCTTCCTCTCCTCTCATACTCCCCTCCAATTTTTGAAGGATTTTTATGCCTCTCCCCCACTTCCTTCTGTACTCTCTGATCCATGGGGATTTTAATATCCAGCTCAGTGTCTGCGATCACCTGCAGCTTCCTGTTTCCTCCAAATAAATACAACTGAATCGATGGGTGAGTGAATGAACCCCAATCAGCAGACCTGTTCCATGTCACTTCACCCATTCACCTACTTGGTCACCCCATCGATAACAATCATTATTATCATTATTATGGTACTTGTTAAGCACTTACTATGCGTCAAGCACTGTTCTGAGCACTGGGGGAGATACAAGTTAATCGGGTTGGACACAGTCCCTGTCCCACATAGGGCTCAGAGTCTCAATCCCCATTTTGCAGATGAGGTCACTGAGGTCCAGTGAAGTGACTTGCCGAAGGTCACACAGCAGCCATGTAGCAAAGCGGGGATTAGTACCCAGGTCCTTCTGACTCACATCTGGTCTCTATCCATTAAGCCACACTGCTTCTCATCGCCAATCACTGCAGAACAATTCTGGCTCTATGTTAAGACCTCAGAATCCTAAATAGTAATACTTGTGGTATTTGTTAAGCACTTAATATGTTCCAGGCATTGTAGTAAGCAGTGGGGTGGATACAAGCAAATCGGGTTGGACGCTGCTTCTGTAGTCACCCCCTATCTTCAACCCAGACCATCATATCTGCCAAACTCAACTCCCTCATCCCTCTGCCAGCATGGTACAGTGGCTAGAGTCCGGAGCTGGAAGGCCAATGGTTCCACCACCTGTCTGTTGTGTGACCTTGGGCAAGTCACTTCACTTTTCTGGGCCTCAGTTACCTCATCTGTAAAATGGGGATTAAGAATGTGAGCCCCACATGGGAAAAAGGACTAGGTCCAACCTGATTTGGTCGTATTCATCCCAACATTTAGTACAGTGCCTGGCACATAATACGCGCTTAACAAATACCATAACGTGGCTCAGTGGAAAGAGAACAGGCTTGGGAGTCAGAGGTCATGGGTTCTAATTCCAGCTTCACCACTTGTCAGCTGTGTGACTTTGGGCAAGTCACTTCACTTTTCTGTGCTTCAGTTACCTCATCTGTGAAATGGGGATTAAGACTGTGAGCCCCACATGGGACAACCTGATTACCTTGTATCTCTCCCCCCCCACAACCCCGCAGCATTTAAAACAGTGTTTGGCACATAGTAAGTGCTTAACAAAAAACATTATCATTATTATTATTATCGTTATCATTCTCTGGGTCTCAGTTACCTCATCTTTAAAATGGGGATTAAGCGTGTGAGCCCAATGGGAGACAGGGAATGTGTTCTACCTGATTAACTTGAATCTACCCCAGTGTGTAGAACAATGCTTGACATATAGCGCTTAATTAATTCAATGGTATTTATTGAGCGCTGAGTGCACAGCATTGTACTAAGTGCTTGGGAAGTACTAGTCGGCAACACATAGACAGTCCCTACCCAACAACAGGCTCACAGTCTAGAAGGTAACAAGTACCATAATTAAGTACCATTATTATTATTATAAAGAGTCCATTAAAAGCGATTAGACACAGGGTAAGTTAGAGGCAGGTGTAAAAGCAGAATGTAAGAAGCACTTCAATTGCTTCTGTGCCTACCTAACTTCCTCACAGAGACCCCAACTTTTCCAATAAATTACAGGAATGATGCTGTTTCCGCACTTGAATGCAGCTGCAGAGAGCCCACATCCATAATTCAGAAAACTCCCCCTCTGGGAAAGACTCCACAAGTGATTGGCTACAGAGATAGGTTTTGCTTTCAAGTGTTCTAGAACATAGTATCAGTGCTTAAAACAGTGCTCTGCACATAGTAAGCGCTTAATAAATACGATCATTATGATTATAGTATCTGATGAGTCTCCCAGCATCCTCTTCCTCCATCCTATTACTGTCAACATCCATCGCACCAGGGAGCTTTCCAGTGCAAGGGGTTCCATGGAAAATGTTTGGGTAAGATCATCTCTTTTCATTTCTGTCTGGTAATGACTCTCTCTGAATTGAAAGATACCTGAGTCAAATTTTCCTACACTTTTTTTCGAGGTTGCGTATGTAAAATATAGCTGTAATCCTATTTATTCTAACGGTTTTGACATCTGTCTGCATGTTTTGTTTTGTTGTCAGTCTCCCCCTTCTAGACTGTGAGCCCGTTGTTGGGTAGGAAGCGTCTCTATAAGTTGCCAATTTGGACTTCCCAAGTGCTTAGTACGGTGCTCTGCACACAATAAGCGCTCAATAATACGATCGAATAAAACCTACTATAAGGCGCAAGGAAGAATTTAGGTTTCTCGTGCTGAAAGTTGTCTGGATAAATTGTTGTTTTTGCATATTTGTTCCTTCCATTTTACAGGCCAGTTTTTGCAAAACCTGTATCTTCCCCAGTGCTTAGAACAGTACTTGACATATAGTTAGTGCTTAACAAATACCATTAAAAACCCCTATGACATAAAGCAGCGTGGCTTAATGGAAAGAGCCCGGGGTGGGAGTCAGAGGACATGGGTTCTAATCCCAGCTCTGCCACTTGTCTGCTGTGTGAGCTTGGTCGAGTCACTTAACTTCTCTGCGCCTCAATTACCTCATCTGTAAAATGGGGATTAATATTGTGAGCCCCACTTGGGACAACCTCATTACCTTGTGTCTTCCCCAGCACTTAGAACAATGCTAGGCACATAGTAAGCGCTTAACAAATACTGTAATTATTTACTATTATTACAAAGGAAAATTTTCGAGAAGATGAATTTGGAATTTTACTGTGAGTCTGCTTCAAGAAATTATAATGTCAAGAGCAGCCCAAACTGGAGATGTTCCTCTTGTTTACTAAAATGTGTTAATTCAAGTTCTGAGGAAAGTCTCCAGGCACCATTCCTGCCCCCAGCAGCAAAGCCACGGGTAATTTCATATAGGATGTTCACCTTTTGGCCTGTATCACAGACTCCAATCCTTCTCTCTGTGGATGTTTCTCTCAGGCAATATGGCAAGTCTTTGAGGCAAGACAGACAACAGGAGGTTAATTTTCCATTTGTTTTAATTAGCAAGGAATGAGCTAATTAGTCCCTGAGTCATAGAAAGTATCTGACTCATCTATGAGACACCAGGCACAACCACCAAAAAAGCAACCTTACACTGCACCAGTTGAATAATTATGCATAAACAAGAGAAACCTAATTCTCAGTTTCTTCCCCAAGAAAAGCTAGGTTCCACTGAAGTCTGGTCCAAGCTACCTGAATTACTGCATCAGTCTCCTCACTGACCTCCCTGCCTCCAATCTGCCCCCGATCAAGTCCGTACTTCACTCTGCTGCCTGCATCTATTTTTTTTTTAGAAAAAAATAAAAAGCATTCATCCACATCTCCACATTCCTCAAGAACCTCCAATGGCTGTCCATCCACTCATAATAATAATAATAACAATGGCATTTATTAAGCGCTTACTATGTGCAAAGTACTGTTCTAAGTGCTGGGGAGAATTCAAGGCGATCAGGTTGTCCCTCGGGGGGCTCACAGTCTTAATCCCCATTTTACAGATGAGGTAACTGAGGGCCAGGGAAGTTAAGTGACTTGCCCATAGTCACACAGTTGACAATTACCAGAACCTGGATTTGAACGCATGACCTCTGACTCCAAAGCCTGGGCTCTTTCCACTGAACCACGCTGCTTCTCTGAGCAGAAACTCCACATCTTGCTCTCCACTGGCATTAAGGCACTTGTTCAGCTCTTTTCCCTCTTTCATTCTTACTCAGCAGCAACCCAGCCCATATATTTCATTTTTCTAATATCAAGAGACAGAGACATAAATATAAATAAATAATTTGTAATAAAGAATGTAAAGATATGTATGTAAGTGCTGTGGAGTTCAGGGTGGGGTGAATATCAAATGCCCTAAGGTCACAGATCTAAGTGCAGTCTAATAATGATAATAGTAATAATTATTATTAGTAAATACTATTGATTGATTAATACTGCTTATATTTGTTTTTGCTGCAACTTTCGCTATCTGTAAATACTGATTCTGCCTTCCCAACCGAATTGTTACTTAAGGGTAGGAAACGGAGCTTGCCACATTTATAGTCTCTAAAGTGAAGTAGCAAAGCTTAGTCGATAGAAAAATGTCCTGAGAGCCAAGGGACCTGGGTTCTGATCCCGTTCCTCCACTTGTCTGCAGTATGACCTCGGGCAAGTCACTTAACTTCTCTGAGTCTCAGTTACTTCAGTTGTAAAATAGGGATTAAGACTGTGAGCCCCTGTGTGGGACAGGGACTGTGTCCAAACCGATTATCTTGTATCTAAGCCAGTGCTTAATACTGTGCCTGGCATCTAGTAAGGATTTAACCAGTGCCATAAAAAAAAAGTGCTTATTTCAGAGCCAAGCACACAGAAAGCTCTCAATAAACCCATTAAATGTCTGTGGTGGTCAGATTGCACAACAGAGCCAGAACCAGAGATTGATTCTCATTCCTTGGCTCTTCCCACTCAATCATGCTGTCCTTGACTCTTAGACCGCCTCAGTCGAAGGGAAGTTCATGAAAGAAAACTCGTGTCTTATCCACAAGGTGCAACCTGGAGAACGGAAGGATACGATCCAACCCCTGCCGAACTAACAGCCTTACCCCCAAACAGGTTTGCTCGATTGGATGGATAAAACCTAATTTGGTGGTGAGGCTGGTAGTCTGCTAAAATAAACCAGCTTATCAATATTTTGGATTTCCTGTTAAGCTAAGCTTCCCCTTGGAGCCACAGGTAAGAAAGGGATCTGAGACTCACAAGCGTGCTGAACAGTGGGAAGGGAGAATAATCAAAAATAAGAGGCTTCCTGTGTGCTACCTTATTTTTAGTTCTCAAGAAAACAGAAGCATAAAGCTGGGCTTGAAAAAATGTCTTGCAGAGTTTGGCTGGGGCACTTAAGGTTTTCCTGTTCCCTTGTCTCATTACTGGCTTCAGGCAGGGAAACATGAGCCATTCGCATTGATTTCAAAGCATGCTCTTGGTTTCTTCTTCACTAAGACTGACAGGAATTCTTTCTTTTTTATTGCAGGCTGCAATAATAATAGTTATTACTATAGTACTTGCTCAGTGCTTACTGTGTGCCTAGTACTGTTCTAAACACTGGGGTAGATACAAGATAATCATGTTGGACACAGTACCTGTCCCGCATGGGGCTCACTCTTAATCCCCATTTCACATATGAGGTAACTGAGGCCCAGAGAAGTGAAGTGAATAGGCTATCTAGCCTTGTCTACTTGTTTTATTTGTTGTCTGTCTACCCTTTCTAGACTGTGAGCCCGTTGTTGGGTAGGGGCTGTCTCTAACTGTTGCCGAATTGTACTTTCCAAGTGCTTAGTACAGTGCTCTGTACACAGTAAGCGCTCAATAAATATGACTGAATTAATGAATGAAGTGGTGTGCCCAAGGTCACAAAGCAGACATAATAATAATAATAATAATGACATTTATTAAGCACTTACTAGGTGCAAGGCACTGTTCTAAGCGCTGGGGAGGTTACAAGCTGATCAGGTTGTCCCTCGGGGGGCTCACAGTCTTAATCCCCATTTTACAGATGAGGGAACTGAAGCCCAGAGAAGTAAAGTGACTTGCCCAAAGTCACACAGCTGACAATTGGTGGAGCCGGGGTTTGAACCCAAGACCTCTGACATCAAAGCCCGGGCTCTTTCCACTGAGCCATGCTGCTTCTCAGACATGTGGCAGAGCCAAAAATAGAACCCAGGTCCTTGTGACTTCCGCACTTGTGCTCTATCCACCAAGCCAAGCTGAAACCATCAGTTGGGGGCATATTCATCTTGTCTTGTTTGTCTTATGCTGTCCACTCATATCTGACCCATAGCAACTTCATGGACACATCCTGTAATATGGGGGTTAAGACTGTGAGCCCCATGTGGGACAACCTGATTACCTTGTACCCCCTTAGCCTTTAGAACAGTGTTTGGCACATAGTAGGCGCTTAACAAATGCCATCATTATTATTATCATTATAATGATAATCCCCATCCCCCCCGCCTTACCCTTACTCCTTTCCCTCCCCACAGCACCTCTATATACATATATACGTTTGTACGTATTTATTACTCCATTTATTTATTTATTTTATTTATACATATTTATTCTATTTATTTTATTTTGTTGATATGTTTTGTTTAGTTCTCTGTCTCCCCCTTCTAGACTGTGAGCCCAATGTTGGGTAGGGACCATCTCTATATGTTGCCATCTTGGACTTGCCAAGTGCTTAGTACAGTGCTCTGCACACAGTAAGTGCTCAATAAATACGATTGAATGAATGAATGATTATTATCATCTCTCCCATAATGACCCCCTCTCCATCTGGACCATTCTAGCAGTGTATCCATAGAGTTTTCTTGATAAAAATACAGAAGTGGTTTACCATTGCCTTCTTTGGGTGGAGGTAAATGATAGTTGGGAACTCAAGAGAATTAACTGCTATCTTAAAGGGGGAAAGTGGGAGTCTGTGACAGAGGAAGGTTCAGATCAAAAACTGTGCTCATGCTGAGTTTGGCGTTAGCTCTAGGGCCGATGCTCGCCTACTGTTTGATCTCAGGGAAGTCACTTCACTTCTCTGGGCTTCTGTTTCCTCTTCTGGAAAATGAGGATTCAATACCTGTTCTTCTTCCCCCTTCAGACTGTGAATCCGACCCCATTATCTTGTATTTTATCCAAGGCCACACAGCAGACAAGTGGTGGAGTCAGGATTAGAACTCATGACCTTCTGCCTCCCGGCCCGTGTTCTATCCACTAAGCCATTCAGATATAAGTGCTGTGGGCTGATAAAACAATCCTAGTTCAAGGGCCTTGCAGAAGGAAGTGTGAGCAGAGGAAATGAAGGCTTTGTTAGGGAAGGCCTCCTAAAGGAGATGGGATTTTAATAAGGAGATTGTCTGTCAGATATGGAGATAAAGGGAAGTACAGGCCAGAGTCAGGACATGGGCGAGGGCTCAAGATTAAGGTACGGTGTGTAGGTTGGCATTAGCGGAGCAAAATGAGGGTAAATGCAAGGAATTACTACATTGATTTGTTTTTGTTAGCAAGTTGGAATAGCATCTTAAAGAAACAGCATGGCCTAGTGGATAGAGCACGAGATCGGGAGTCAGAAAGTAATGTGTTCTAATCCCAGCTCCATCACTTGTCTGCCGTGCGACCTTGGCCAAGTCATTTCACTTCTCCGTTCCCTCAGTTCCCTCATCTGCAAAATAGGGACTAAGAGTGTGAGCTCCGCACGGGACAGGGACTGTGTCCAACCCAATTTGCTTATAATAATAATAATGATGGTGTTTGTTAAGTGCTTACTATGTGCCAAGCACTGTTCTAAGCACTGGGGTAGGTACAAGGTAATCAGGTTGTCCCACGTGGGGCTCATAGATGAGCTCTCCTCCCTCCTCTCAAGTGCTACTCTGGCCACCTGTGCTTCTGACCTCATTCCCTCTCATCTTATGAAATCTCTCGCTCCGTCCCTCCTCCCCTCCTTAACTTCCATCTTCAACTGCTCGCTCACCACTGGTTCCTTCCCCTCTGCCTTCAAACTTGCCCATGTCTCCCCCATCCTAAAAAAACCCTCTCTTGACCCCACCTCACCTTCTAGTTATCGCCCTATCTCCCTCTTACCATTCCTTTTCAAACTCCTTGAACAAGTCTTCTACACCCGCTGTCTCGAATTCCTCAACGCCAACTCTCTCCTCGACCCCCTCCAATCTGGCTTCCATCCCCTACATTCCATGGAAACTGCCCTCTCAGAGGTCACCAATGACCTCCTGCTTGCCAAATCCAATGGCTCCTACTCTGTCCTAATCCTCCTCAACCTCTCAGCTGCCTTCGACACTGTGGACCACCCCCTTCTCCTCAACACGCTATCCAACCTTGGCTTGACAGACTCTGTCCTCTCCTGGTTCTCCTCATCTCTCCGGCCATTCATTCTCAGTCTCTTTTTTGGGCTCCTCCTCCTCCTCCCATCCCCTTACTGTAGGGGTTCCTCAAGGGTCAGTTCTTGGTCCCCTTCTGTTCTCGACCTACACTCACTCCCTTGGTGACCTCATTCGCTCCCATGGCTTCAACTATCATCTCTACGCTGATGACACCCAAATCTACATCTCTGCCCCTGCTCTCTCCCCCTCCCTCCAGGCTCGCATCTCCTCCTGCCTTTAGGACATCTCCATCTGGATGTCTGCATGCCATCTAAAACTCAGTATGATGAAGACTGAGCTCCTTAACTTCCGTCCCAAACCCTGCCCTCTCCCTGACTTTCCCATCACTGTTGACGGCACTACCATCCTTCCCGTCTCACAAGCCCACAACCTTGGTGTCATCCTCGACTCCACTCTCTCATTCACCCCTCACATCCAATCTGTCACCAAAACCTGCCGGTCTCACCTCCACAACATAACCAAGATCTGCCCTTTCCTCTCCATCCAAACCGCTACCCTGCTGGTTCAATCTCTCATCCTATCCCGACTGGATTACTGCATCAGCCTCCTCTCTGATCTCCCATCCTCCTGTCTCTCCCCACTTCAATCTATACTTCACCCTGCTGCCCAGATCATCTTTGTGCAGAAACACTCTGGGCATGTTACGCCCCTCCTCAAAAATCTCCAGTGGCTACCAATCAACCTACGCATCAGGCAAAAACTCCTCACCCTCGGCTTCAAGGCTGTCCATCACCTCGCCCCCTCCTACCACACCTCCCTTCTCTCCTTCTCCAGCCCAGCCCGCACCCTCCACTCCTCTGCCACTAACCTCCTCACTGTGCCTCGTTCTCGCCTCTCCCGCCGACGACCCCCTGCCCACGTCCTCCCCCTGGCCTGGAATGCCCTCCCTCCGCACATCTGCCTAGCTAGCTCTCTTCCTCCCTTCAAAGCCCTACTAAGAGCTCACCTCCTCCAGGAGGTCTTCCCAGACTGAGCCCCCTTCTTCCTCTCTCCCTCCTCCCCCTCCCCATCCCCCCTGCCCTACCTCCTTCCCTTCCCCACAACACCTGTATATATGTCTGTACAGATTTATTACTCTATTTATTTTACTTGTACATATTTACTATTCTATTTATTTTATTTTGTTAATATGTGTTGTTTTGTTGTCTGTCTCCCCCCTCTAGACTTTGAGCCCGCTATTGGATAGGGACCATCTCTATATGTTACCAATGTGTACTTCCCAAGCGCTTAGTACAGTGCTCTGCACACAGTAAGTGCTTAATAAATATGATTGAATGAATTAATTAATCATAGTGCTGTTAAGCATTTTCTATGTGTCAGGCAACCTACTAAGTACTGGGGTAGATACAATAGACCCAGATAAGACACAATTCTTGTCCCGCATATGGGCTCATACTCCAAGATAAGTTGGTTTTAATTTTATGAAGTTTATTTGCGAAAGGAATGCGTAGTAATCGTTGTCTACTCTCCTGGCAGAGTTCTATTTGACAATCAACACTCATAATTCCTCTGCAAACACATCTTCACTAAATTAGCTTTTCTGTTGTGGCATCTGAGATCTACACAGAATTCAAAAAGGTTAAGGAGTACAGTAAAACATCAGGAAAATGAAAGAGCAGGAAAAAATATATCTCAATGACAATGAAATATTAAAATGGAGTGAGAAGGACCAGAGGAATCAAGTTGGGTGAAATCTGTTCAAGGACCCCTATTGTTTGAAAATTATAGTAAATCTCATTCAGCCAAGAGCTAATCTGGAAATTAGGAAGAAGAATGCACTATTTTGCAACATGGGCAGTGATATCACTTTTACTTGTGGTCTAGCAGATAGAGCACAGACCTTGAAAGTCTGAAGAACGTGGCTTCTAATCCCGGCTCCACCTCATGACTGCTGTGTGACCTTGGGCAAGTCACTTAACTTCTCTGTGACTCAGTCACCTCATCTGTAAAATGAGGATTCAATTCCTGATCTCCTTCCTACAGGAACAGGAAAGATTATTTTGCAGCTTTCCCAGAGCTCAGAACAGTGCTTGACATAGTAAGTGCTAAACAGATACCACAATTAAGAAAATAAGATTCTGTGAAAGAGGAGAAACATGGCCTAATGGAAAGGGCACAGGCCTGGGAATCCGGGGACCTGGGTTCTAATTCTGGCTTTGCCAAGGGTCTGCTCTTTGACCTTGGGCAAGTCACTTAACAACAGATTGGGATGCCCACTCTCCCTGTGACTCAGTTACCTCATTGGTAAAATGGGGACTCAATACCTGTTCTACTTTCTGTTTAGCATGGGAGTTCTGTGTGGGACAGGGACTGAGACTGACCTGATGATCTCTTGTGCCTTCCCCAATGCTTAGAACAGTGTTTGACACACAGTAAGTACTTAACAAGTACCATAATCATACCACAGTTGTTCAAGAAAAGCCACCATTTTACCATCAAAAACATCAGACTGGAATGTTAGCTGCCAACATATTCCGAGGAAAAGAAAATGCCACAATAATAATAATAATAATAATAATAATAATAATAATGGCATTTATTAAGCGCTTACTATGTGCAAACCATCAATATATTGTATTTATTGAGCACTTACTGTACTAAGTGCTTGGGAGAGTACATTATTACAGAGTGGGTAGACACATTCCCTGCCCACAATGAGTTTACCATCTAGAAGGGGAGATAAATGTTAGTACAAAGTGCAGTGCAAATACAAAGATTCCCTTGGAAGGCATTTTCCAAACAAATTAAAATCGTTTAGGTGTCCGTGAGACCTGAACAATATAGAAAGGTGGATGCACTGCCTTGCTGGAACTCCACTGAATATGCTGGACTCCAGAAATCATAAAACATCTGGATAGAAGACTGAGAAAACACTGGGCAGAAGTTATGGCAAAACCTTAGTCTGAGATGCAAGCAATATCTTCAAAATAAGATATGCTAGTAGGTCTTCAACTTCCACTGGGTGACAAGAAAAAATATAAAGGTACTTGAGTGTTTATTGTGTGCAAATGACTGTACTGATCATAACTGTGGTTTTTGTTAGGCACTTATTATGTGCCAAGGACAGCACTAAGCAGTCGGGTAGATATGAGCTAATACTAAACATAATATTTGTGGGGTTTTTTAAGCACTTACTATGTGCCAAGCACCATACTAAGCACTAGGGGTGGGTACAAGCTAATCCCTGTCCCAGGTCAGGCTCACGGTCTCAATTTCCATTTTACAGATGAGGTAACTGAGGCCCAGAGAAGTGAAGTGACTTGCCCAGGGTCACACAGCAGACAAGTGGCAGATCCAGGATTAGAATCCATGACCTCCTGACTCCTAGGCCCATTCTATGGGGTCCACAGTTTAAGTTGAAAAGATATTAGCTATTCAATCCCCACTTTGCAGATGAGGAAACTGAGGCACAGAGGAAGTGAAATGACTTGCTCAAGGTCACCCAGCAGGTATGTGGTAGAACCAAGATTAGAATCCAGGTCCTTTGTTCTTGACACTGGGCCACGCTGCTTCTACTAAGCACTTGGGAGAGTGCAATATAGTAAACGGATGTCATCCCTGACTTCAGGTAATTTCCAATCTAACAAATGGGGGATCAATCAAATAAAATCTTGTTTTTTTTTCTGAAAAAGGGCAGATGAATTTTACCAATCTTACTTATACATATCTATTTTATTTATTTTATTTTGTTAGTATGTTTGGTTTTGTTCTCTGTCTCCCCCTTTTAGACTGTGAGCCCACTGTTGGGTAGGGACTGTCTCTATATGTTGCCAACTTGTACTTCCCAAGCACTTAGTACAGTGCTCTGCACACAGTAAGCGCTCAATAAATACGATTGATTGATTGATTCAAGTAATTTCCAATCTAACAAATGGGGGATCAATCAAATAAAATCTTTTTTTTTTTCTGAAAAAGGGGCGATGAATTTTACCAAAAGAATCTTGACTTATTGACATCTCAAGTAGTTAGGTTATCTTGTAATTTAAACCAAGACCAAGGTCAACTATATAACTAATAGAAGCAAAGGAGTGGCTTATGAATCAAGCAAAAATAAAGGTTTCTTGGGGTTTTCTGACAGCTCTACCAATGTAATTCTTTTTATGAGACTTGTTAAGCTCTTACTCTTACTACTCAGAGAGGCAGCGTGGCTCAGTGGACAGAGAACGGGCTTTGGAGTCAGAGGTCACAGGTTCAAATCCCTGCTCTGCCAATTGTCAGCTGTGTGATTTTAGCCAAGTCACTTCACTTCTCTGTGCCTCATTTACCTCATCTGTAAAATGGGGATGAAGACTGTGAACCCCTGTGGGACAACCTGATTGCCTTGTAACCTCTCCAGCGCTTAGAACAGTGCTTTGCACATAGTAAGCGCTTAATAAATGCCATTATTATTATTATTATGTGCCAGGCTCTATACTAAGTGCTGGGGATGATACAAGCTAATCAGGTTGGACACAGTCCCTGACCCACATGGGGCTCACAGTCTTAATCCCCATTTTACAGATGAGGCAACCGAGGTGCAGAGACGTTCAGTGACTTGCCCAAGATCACACAGCAGAGAAGTGGCGGAGCCAAGATTAGAAAGAATCCCTGCGGGTGTCACTTCTACCAAATGGACTAGTCCTTAGATAAAATAAAATAAAAAGAAAGTCATATATTGCATTTTGGTCCAGAGAAGTTAAGTGACTTGCCCAAGATCACACAGCAGAGAAGTGGCGGAGCCAAGATTAGAAAGACTCCCTGCGGGTATCACTTCTACCAAATGGACTAGTCCTTAGATAAAATAAAATAAAAAGAAAGAAAGTCATATATTGCATTTTATGCCCTTCACTGTGGGAACTGGCAGACAACATGGAAGCCACCAGAAGAAATGCATCGTAATATTCAGAGTAATTTATAGTAATACATGCAAATATATGTAAATAATATGTTATTTACTGCTGATTTCCGTCTCCACCGTTAACGACACTGGTGATACAGGGGACTCTTTCACATTTCTTTCCCCATTCCTCCACGCAAACAGCTTCCAAAAAAAAAAAATTATGCTGGGATCTGGCGCACTTTAAAATTATCCATCCCTGGCAGACTCCCGGCTAGTCTTTGAGCAACAGAGGCACTTTGTTCCAAGCTATGTGATTTCACGTTTGCGGCCCCACTGCAGATCAGATTCAGACCAACTGGTTTTAAACTTAACAGCCAAATGATATCATACGTTATTAAATATTTATGGAGCACTCTGGGAGAATATGCAGCCTGTACCTTGCTCATTAATAGATGCAAGAACAACCAGTGAATTCCATTGATTGATCATCTGAATTTCCTTATTACAAAGGAACATTAGAAAACAGGTCTTTAATCACCAAACACTTTGGAACTGTGATACTATCTGTCTCTATCTGTTAATGTGGCAACGGCAGTGTCATTTCTCCTCCAAAGCAATTACAGAAAAGGGGTCTAATCTTAGCAGAAACACAATATAAGCTGGGGTAAACGATTTCAAAGTTGACTGTGGAATTATTGTTTTCAACAAGACCCTAAAAGACAGAGGGGAGGACACCCTTTACTTTGGGAAACATTCCTTTCTTCTGGATTGTTCCAAATCAAGTGACTGAAGAGACTCTTTATAGAATACTCTGGTAACAAAGAGTTTTAGGTGGAGTTCAAGCCTGAAAAGATTTGAGTCCCGAACTGAATGTTTTTAGAAAGTTATGAGAGACTAAATATAGGACTTCTCAGTGGGAATGTCAATTCGACCTTCTCTTGGACATCTCAGCTCCGGTTAAACTAATTGCTCAATTCCTCTGGGTCTCTTGGTTTGTTTGCTCTCCTTAGGAGAAGATGCCCTGGTAAAGATTTTTAAAACGCATTTAGAAACATAGGATTCTGTAGTTTGCCTTACCCCAGTTAACAAATAAGTAAGAAATCAGGCAAATGGCTAGGGCCGGGGGGAGAAATGGGTGGTCAAATGTCTGTGATGGACCCTCTCCATTTCTGGCCACACACGACAGAATGCTGGGAAAGTTGCCGCTGTTTGAAACTTGCAATTGATCTATAGTAGTAATAATAATAATAATAATAATGGCATTTATTAAGCGCTTACTATGTGCAAAGCACTGTTCAAACCACTGGGGAGGTTACAAGGTGATCAGGTTGTCCCACGGGGGACTCACAGTCTTAATCCCCATTTTACGGATGAGGAACTGAGGCCCAGAGAAGTGATGTGACTTGCCCAAAGTCACACAGCTGACAAGTGGTGGAACCAGTATTTGAACCCATGACCTCTGACTCCAAAGCCCGGGCTCTTTCCACTGAGCCATGCTGCTTTTCTAGTAGTAGTTATGTACATAGTAGTTATGTACCTGAGGACTGACTACTCAAAAACCTGTCAGTTCAACAATCATTGGTATGATTTATTTATATTAATGTCTGCCTGTCCCTCTCGACTGTAACCTCTAGCATGGAGCATTGTATGTTATACGTACTTTCTAGTAACACACATTAATAAAAATAAGGCAAAACAAAAACAACAGCAGCACTTTTTTAGAGGTATAAAAATGACAGAATGTAACTCAATGGAGAGAGTCGGCAGGCATATTCCTTGCTTAAAGGTTGCAGTCTAGGAGGGAAGACGGACATTAAATGATGGATTTGGGTATAAGTGTAATGCGGCTGAAGGTGGGGTGAGTGATAATTATGGTATTTAAGCGCTTACTATGTGCCAGGCACTGTACCAAGTGCTGGTGTGGATACAAGCTAATTCATTCATTCATTCAATTTTATTTATTGAACACTTACTGTGTGCAGAGCACTGTACTAAGCGCTTGGAAAGTACAAGTTGGCAACATATAGAGATGGTCCCTACCCAACAATGGGCTCACAGTCTAATTGGGTTGGACACAGCACCTGTCCCACACAGGGCTCACAGTCTCAATCCCCACTTTACGGATGAAGTAACTGAGGCACAGAAAAGTTGAGTGACTTTCCCAAGGTCACACAGCAGAGAAGTGGCAGAGAAGGGACCCATGACCTTTTATGACTACCAGGACTGTGCTCTATCCACTATGGCATGATGCTTTTACAGGATAAAAGGTATAAATCCAAGTACGAGATACGGAAGGGAGGGGAGTAGAGGAAATGAAAGATTAGTCAGGGAAAGCTTCTTGAAAGAGATGGGATTTTAATAGGCTTTGAAAGAGGGGAGAGTGATGATCTGTCAGAGGTGACTTCCCAGACTAATCGTCCCCTTTTCCTCTTTTCCCACTCCCTTCTGCATCACCCTGACTTGTTCCCTTCATTCATCCCCCCGTTCCAGCCCTTATGTCCATTACTTATGGACATGTTTTGTTTTGTTGTCTGTCTCCCCCTTCTAGACTGTGAGCCCATTGTTGGGTAGGGACCGTCTCTATGTGTTGCCAACTTGTACTTCCCAAACATTTAGTACAGTGCTCTGCACACAGTAAGCGCTCAATGAATATGATTGAATGAATGAATATCTGTCATTTATTTATTTGTATGGATGTCTGTCTCCTCTAGACTGTAAGCTCGTTATGGGAAGGGAATGTGTCTGTTAATTGTTGTGCTGTACTCTCCCAAGCACTTAGTACAGTGTTCTGCACACAAAAAACACTCAATAAATAAAACTGAATGAATGAGGCCCAGAGAAGTGAAGTGATTTGCTCAAGGTCACACAGAGAAACATGGTCGAGCCAGGATTAGAATTCATAATAGTAATAATAATGATGGCTCTTATTAAACGCTTACTATGTGCCAAGCACTGTTCTAAGTGCTCAGGAAGTTCCAAGGTGATCAGGTTGCCCCACAGGGGGGGCTCACAGTCTTCATCCCCATTTTACAGTTGAGGTAACTGAGGCACAGAGAAGTGAAGTGACTTCTGACTCCCAAGCCCATGCTCTACCCACTAAACCATGCCGCTTCTCAATCATAATTGTGGTATTTCTTGTGAATGATTATGATGGTGAAGGAAGACCCAGAGTAGAGGTGGGATGTGGACAAATGGTCGGCGGCGAGATGGACAAGATCAAGGTGCCGTGAGTAGGTTGGTGTTAGAGGAGACAAGCAAATGTTCATCTCCCACTTTATCTCCCTCCCTACTGCATACACGACCAGAATGATTGCTGATGGAGGTAGGGCATTCTTGGAGAGATGCGTCCATGGCGTCACTATGAGTCAGAGATGACGATGTCATATGACAAGACTGCGTCACTTTGGATCTTGAATCCATGCTCCCTAAACAACGGTGTTCACCCCTCCCCCAAAAGTATTTAGTGTAGATATATTTATACTGGGTTGCTGCTCCTTCCCGTAACTTATTTTAATGTCCATCTCCCCAACTAGACCATATGATCTTTTAGGACAAAAATCAAGTCTACTTAACTCTACTGTAGTCTCCCAAGTACTTAGAGTAGTGCTCTGCACACATAAATGCTCAATAAATAAAAATGATGGACGGAGATGAGATTTCTCGGTCATTTATTCAATCATATTTATTGAGCGCTTGCTGTGTGCAGAGCACTGTACTAAGCACTTGGGAAGTACAAGTTGGAAACATATAGAGACGGTCCCTACCTAACAACAGGCTCACAGTTCTTGAAAGTGTTCTACCATGATGACGATTATGGTATTTTTTAGGTGCCGACTTCTGGGGTAGGTACATGATAATCAGGTGGGACCCAGTCCCCATCTCAGTTGGGCTTCACAGTCTTAATCCCCATTTTACAGATGAGGGAACTGAGGCCTAGATAAGTAATGTGATTTGCCCAAAGTTACACAGCAGACAAGTGGTGGTGTCGAGATTAGAACCCATGTCCTCTGACTCCCAGTCCCAGGCTCTGTCCACTAGGCCGTATTGCTCCTCTGGGCATTACACTGTGGGAGTTATATTCTTGTAAACCCTATGTTAAGGAAAATTCACATTGCAGTACAAATGGTTTTACTATAAGACATGTTTTTAGTATGAGTTTTGACCCCAACATTGAGATTAATAAATGCCAGAATCACTATTAAGTGCTTATTGACATGAGTTAACCACTGGAGCAGGTACAAGGATAAGAGATTGGACACAGTCCAGATCCCACACAGGACTTGCAAGCTATCTTATTTGGCAGGTGAGGAAACATTCATTCATTCAATCATATTTATTGAGCAGTTACTGTGTGCAGAGCACTGTACTAAGCGCTTGGGAAGTACAAGTTGGCAACATATAGAGACAGTCCCTACCCAACAGTGGGCTCACAGTCTAGAAGGGGGAGACAGACAACAAAACAAGACATATTAACAAAATAAAATAAATAGAATGAATAAGTACAAATAAATTAAATAAACAGAGTAATAAATACGTACAAACATATATACATATATACAGGTGGTGTGGGGAGGGGAAGGAGGTAAGGAGGTAAGGTGCGGGGGAGGGGGAGGAGGGGGAGAGGAAGTAGGGAGCTCAGCTTGGGAAGGCTTCCTGGAGGAGGTGAGCTCTCAGTAGGGCTTTGAAGGGAGGAAGAGAGATAGCTTGGTGGATGGGCAGAGGGAGGGCATTCCAGGCCAGGGGGATGACATGGGCCAGGGGTCAATGGTGAGAACGAGGCACAGTGAGGAGATTAGCAGCAGAGGAGCAGAGGGTGCGGGCTGGGCTGGAGAAGGACAGAAGGGAGGTGAGGTAGGAGGGGGTGAGGTGATGGACAGCCTTGAAGCCGAGGGTGAGGAGTTTCTGCCTGATGCGTAGGTTGATTGGTAGCCACTGGAGGTTTTTGAGGAGGGGAGTAACATGCCCAGAGCGTTTCTGGACAAAGACAATCTGGGCAGCAGCGTGAAGTATGGATTGAAGTGGGGAGAGACAGGAGGATGGGAGATCAGAGAGGAGGCTGATGCAGTAATCCAGTCGGGATAGGATGAGAGATTGAACCAGCAGGATAGTGGTTTGGATGGAGAGGAAAGGGCGGATCTTGGCGGTGTTGCGGAGGTGAGACTGGCAGGTTTTGGTGATGGTTTGGATGTGAGGGGTGAAAGAGAGAGCGGAGTCGAGGATGACACCAAGCTTATGGGCTTGTGGGACAGGAAGGATGGTAGTGCCGTCAACAGTGTTAGGAAAGTCAGGGAGAGGGTAGAGTTTGGGAGGGAAGTTAAGGAGTTCAGTCTTCAACATACTGAGTTTTAGATGGCGGGCAGAGTTCAGTCTTGGACATATTGAGCTTTAGATGGTGGGCAGACATCCAGATGGAGATGTCCTGAAGTCAGGAGGAGATGTGAGCCTGGAGGGAGGCAGAGAGAGCAGGGGCAGAGATGTAGATTTGGGTGTCATCAGCATAGAGGTGATAGTTGAAGCCATGGGAGTGAATGAGTTCACCAAGGGAGTGAGTGTAGATAGAGAACAGAAGGGGACCAAGAACTGACCCTTGAGGAACCCCTACATTAAGGGGATGGGAGGGGGAGGAGGAGCCCGCAAAGGAGACTGAGAATGATTGGCTGGAGAGATGAGGAGAGCCAGGAGAGGACGGAGTCTGTGAAGCCAAGGTTGGACAGCGTGTTGAGGTGAAGGGGGTCATCCACAGTGTCGAAGGCAGCTGAGAGGTTGACCTCTCCTCTGCGAGGCCTTTCCTGACTAAGCCCTCCTCTCCCCATCTCCCACTCCCTTCTGCATCACCCTGACTTCTTTCCTTTATTCATCCCCTTCCCAGCTCCCCAGCACTTATGTTCATATCTATCATTTTATTTATTTCTATTAATGTCTGTCTCCCCCTCTAGACAGTAAGCTCATTGTGCATAGAGAATATGGCTGTTATATTGTCCTATTTTACTCTCCAAACATAGCACAGTACCCACACATAGGAAGCGCTCGATAAATATGACTGACTGACAGACCAGGGTAAGTGACTTCTCTAATGTCACCCAGCAGGCCTATAGCGGATCTGGAGCTCAAATTTGCATCACTGGATGATCGGGCCTATATTCTCTTCACTAGGTCACAATGGGCTGGCAAAGCAAGCCTGTTCGGCTCCGGTGTGCCAAAGGTATTGGATGAACCAGCTTGTGACCGTATTGAGAGAGTAGAATTCCAGCTCCACTGTTTGCTTGTGGTGTGATCTTGGGCAAGTCACTTTACTTCCTCTGTGCCTCAATTACCTCATCTGCAAAATGGGGATTAAGACTGTGAGCCCCACGTGGGACAGGGACTGTGCCCGAACTGATTTATTTTTATCCATCCTAGCACTTAGTACAGTGCCTGGCACATCTTCTAGACTGTGAGCCCATTATTAGGTAGGGACCGTCTCTATATCTTGCCGACTTGTACTTCCCAAGTGCTTAGTACAGTGTTCTCCACACAGTAAGCGCTCAATAGATATGAATGAATGAATAGCAAGCACTACACAAATATCACCATTATTATTATTATTATTAAAATGAGGGAGTACAGCAGCATGAGTTTTCAAGAAGGTGACCTATCCACTGTGCAACCCTTGGTAGGACACATAATAAAAATGATAATTGTGATATTTGGTAAGCATTTACTATACGCTAAAGTCATACTGAGTGCTGAGGTAATAAAATAATAATAATCGTGGTACTTGTTAAGTGCTTACTATGTGCCACGCACTGTACTAAGCTCTGGGTCAGTTCTTATTTCTAGACTGTGAGCCCGTTGTTGGGTAGGGACCATCTCTATATGTTGCCAATTTGTACTTCCCAAGCCCTTAGTACAGTGCTCTGCACACAATAAGCACTCAATAAATATGATTGAATGGATGAATGAATGAATATGGGGCTCACAGCCTTAACCCCCATTTTATAGTTGAGGTAAGTGAGGTACAGAGAAGTTAAAGTGACTTGCCGAAGGTCACACTGCAGGCAAGTGTGCAACAGCAGGGAGAAGAAGCATGGTTCAGTGGAAAGAGCACTGGCTTTGGAGTCAGAGATCATGGGTTCAAATCCTAGATCCGCCAATTGTCAGCTGTGTGACTTTGGGCAAGCCACTTAACATCTCTTTGCCTTAGTTACCTCATCTGTAAAATGGGAATTGAGACTGTGAGCCCCCTGTGGGACAACCTGATCACCTTGTAACCTCCCCAGTGTTTAGAACAGTGCTTTACACATAGTAAGCGCTTAACAAATGCCATCATTATTATCATTATTATTATTAAGTGGCAGAACCAGAATTAGAACCCAGACCTCTGAATCACAGGGTCTTGCAAAACACGAATGCATGCAAACCAGATCTTTTGACACTGCAATTCATGGCCTCTAAATAGGCTCATCTCATTGGATGCTCTGGGCATGTTACTCATCTCCTCAAAAATCTCCAGTGGCTACTAATCAACCTATGCATCAGGCAGAAACTCCTCACCCTCAGCTTCAAGGCTGTCCATCACCTCGCCCCCTCCTACCTCACACCTCCCTTCTGTTCTTCTCCAGCCCATCCGGCACCCTCCGCTCCTCTGCCGCTAATCTCCTCACCGGGCCTCGTTCTCGCCTGTCCCGCCATCGAACCCCGGCCCACATCATCCCCCTGGCCTGGAATGCCCTCCCTCCCACATCCGCCAAGCTAGCTCTCTTCCTCCCTTCAAGGCCCTACTGAGATCTCACCTCCTCCAGGAGGCCTTCCCAGACTGAGCCTCCTCCTTCCTCTCCCCCTCCTCCCCCTCCGCCTTACCTCCTTCCCTTCTCCACAGCACCTGTATATATGTATATATGTTTGTACGTATTTATTACTCTATTTATTTTACTTGTACATATTCTATTTATTTTATTTTGTTAATACGTTTTGTTTTGTTCTCTGTCTCCCCCTTCTGTGAGCCCACTGTTGGGTAGGGACCGTCTCTATAAGTTGCCAACTTGGACTTCCCAAGCGCTCTGCACACAGTAAGCGCTCAATAAATACGATTGAATGAATGAATGAATGAATGAATGAATTGGATGATCATTCCCTACTCCTTCAATATTTTAGCCAAAGAAGGAAATGAAAACCCCAGTTGGAGAACGACTCATTGCATCCTCATCTTTAGCATTTACTTACTCACCTATCCATCTTTCCTTTCTCTTGCTATTGAATATTTACATTCTCTCTCCTGCTCATATTGCAAACCATTTATGTCTGCCCATCCCCCCGTGAACCTGTAAATTCCTCAGGGGCAGAGACTATATTCTACATCAATTCCTCTTACATGTTTAAATACTGTCCATTGTTTTCTCTTTGAATCTTCCAACAGTTGAACACAGTAAAAAGCAATTATTTTACATTTTGCAAAATAGTATTCAACCTATCACCCTATTTATTTGCATAGGCAAATCTAAGGATTTTCTCCTTCGTGCCTTTGAACGTAGTCACTTAAACTAGAAGAGTAGAATGCATTTATTAATTTTCCAGACTTACAAACTCTCTTTTGTTTCAGTCTACACCACAAAGAACTGTGCTTTTACTGTGAATAAGGGAATCTGTTTGATGAGCAGAATAGAAGGTAATAGAGAATGGGGAAATGTTTGACTGAAGTTGATGCCGCGTGGCAGAAAAGAGATTACTGGGAAAATCTAAAGCCTCCAAGGTCCTCGACGTCAAAATTAAAGGTGGAGAGAAATGGCTTGTGAGTGATGAAGTATCCTGTCCGTTTGCCAGACACTAAATTTCCTTTGCTACAGAAATTATTGAGGTAAAGATTCAAGTTGAGAGTCTCAATTTCGCAACACGCCATTATTGCGGTAACTAAATACATCCCCCCATGGTAATTACAGCATAATAATGTGCATCTTTTGACATACGAGCTACATTTCCTGCCCACAAAGAAGCTTAAATTCAATAAATGCCCAATCTGTTGTGGGAGCTTAGTAAATTTGAAGTGTAAGAAATAGTCAAAGATGTCCTCCGAATCAATATCCTCAAAATGTCTGATTGTCAATAGACAGCTCAAATAGACAATGTGTCATTATTTCAAAAGCAAAGAGGGGCTAAGAAAAAAAAAAACTGACTGTTGCTGCAACAGATTCTAATCACTCTAGTTGATATGAATTATTCATGAAGGTTCACTGTATCCAGCCAGGAAATTCAACTCCTTTTTTCTTGATACTCTCCTCTAGGATACTTACTTCCCTACCTATTTCTACAGCACTGGGATTAATATTTTAAAAGTTCTTCTAAATTGTTTTGGTCTCTGTAGGAGGGGAAAGGTTGCTTAAACAAGTTTCTTTCCATCCCCACCGGGCGCTGTCTTTCCAATAAAGTGCTAAGATAGCTTGTACTTACTCAAGAACATTTTTAAAAATAAAACTTTTAAAGGTAGAATGTAAGATCTTCAGTCCACGAAATAAGCTTTATTCAACAGGATGTTCAAAATGGGTGGAATGCCAAAGTGTCCATGGCTATAGAATCATAACTCATTCTTTTTTCTTCTTTTTCAATGGTATCTGTTAAGTCCTTACTATATGCCAGGCACTGTACTAAGCACTGGGGTAGTTATAAAATAATCAGGTTGGGCACAGTCCCTGTCTCACATGGTGCTCGTAGCCTAAATCCACATTTTATAAATGAGGGAACTGAGGCACAGAGAAGTGAAGTGACTTGCCCAAGATCACTCAACACACAAGTGGTGGAGTCAGAATTAGGACCCAGGTCCTCTGGCTCCCAGGCCCGAGCTCTTTTCGCTAGCCACACTGCTTCTCTGATTTCCTGAATTTGGACTGATTTGGTATTTTGCTTTTTGAATTTTCCACCTTCCAGTACGTTTTCATCATCGTCAATCATACTTATTGAGCGCTTACTGTGTGCGGAGCACTGTACTAGGCGCTTGGGAAGTACAAATTGGCAACATATAGAGACAGTCCCTACCCAACAGTGGGCTCACAGTCTAAAAGAGTGGGCTCACAGTTTTCATTTAGAACTTAGGATACTTATGACATTAAACATAGAGATGTTTCCTTGTAGGAAAGTCAGCTGGGAGTAGAAAGTAGAGGAAAAGAAGTAGCAGGAGGAGGAAAGAGACAACAGCAATTACATGGAAATATAGCAGATATGCTTCCAAGGCCCGTAACTCTCTTTTCTCCTACTCCAACCCAGCCCGTAGGCTTTATTCCTCTAATGCTAATGTTCTCACTGTACCTCCATCTCATCTATCTCTCCGCCATCCTCTCTCCCACATCCTGCCTCTGGCCTGGATTGCCCTCCCTCCTCAAATCTGACAACAATAACTTTCCCTGCCTTCAAAGCCTTATTGAAGGCACATCACCTCCAAGACACCTCCTCTAAGCCCTCCTTTCCATTTCTCCCACTCCCTTCTGTGTCATCTTGACCTGCTCCTTTTATTCCTCCGTCCCCCCCACCCGCAAACTCCAAAGCACTTTTGTACTGTAATTTATTTATTTATATTAATGTCTGTCTCCCCAACTAGACTGTAAGCTCATTGTGGGGAGGGAATCTGTTCATTTGTTGTTCTACTGTACTCTTCCAAGCACTTACTTCAGAGTTTTGCACACAGTAAGTGCTCAATAAATATGATTGAATGAATGAATGAATGAATGATAGTTCCCAGTGGTACTCTCCTTTCCCCTCAGAGGAGGGCACACCCCTGGAATTTGCACTTTCAGAAATCATTAAAAGGTTATAGAAGTACCATCATGATAAAAATAAAAATCGAAAATAAATCAACAAATGTTAAGGCTGATGAGACATTTCCATCTCTAGACTGTAAGCTCATTGTGGGTAGCGAACGTGTCTACCAACTCTGTGGTACTGAACTCTCCCAAGTGCTTAGTTCAGTGCTCTGCACACAGTAAGGGCTCAATAAATACCATTGATTGGTTGATTGATCGATCGATCCGCGGCTTGAGTTTGTTTTCAGCTTTGGTGAACATTTGACAGGAATACTGCTACGTGACCCATTTGGCTCATTAAAACCCAGAGCTGTCTGAGACTTGAGAAAAAATCTAAGTTTGCAGACTTTCAAAAGGAAAACTTTTGGATTGTTAGAGTTGTTGGATTGTTAGGATAGGATACAAATCTCTCGATTCCATTAACATTGACATGAATGACTCCAAATGGCCACTTTATCCTAGGGAAATTCTAGAGAATTATATGAAGTCAGACTACCTACATAACATATTCTGCAAATTCCTTGTGTATGCCGCTTCTATTACACTCTTGCGAGCACTTAGTACAGTGCCCTGTACACAGCCAGTGCTCAATAAATACCACTGATTAATCATACAATCAACTCTGAGACAATGGTATTGAACCATGCAGAATACAAACAAGCTCCCACATTCACAAATTCCTTAATGGGATAATTAGATGGCATTAAGGAGGAATGCTGAGCAACACGGATTGATTATGTACCAAACCAGGAAGAATACAACTAGTGGAAAGAGCCCGGGGCTGTGTGTTAGAGAACGGCTCTTTCTTCTTCATCCAAACTGTTATCACATTAATACAATCACTCAACCTATCCATCCTGGATTACTGCATCAGCCTCCCAGCCTCCTATCTCTCCCCATTCCAGTCCTTGCTTCATGCTGCCGTCCGGACCATTTTTCTACAGAAACGTTCAGGACATGTCACCTCACTCCTCAAGACACTCCAGTGGTTCCCATCCAATCAATCAATCAATCAATCATATTTATTGAGCGCTTACTGTGTGCAGAGCACTGTACTAAGCGCTTGGGAAGTACAAGTTGGCAACATCTAGAGACAGTCCCTACCCAACAGTGGGCTCACAGTCTAGAAGGGGGAGACAGAGAACAAAACCAAACATACTAACAAAATAAAATCAATAGAATAGATAGGTACAAGTAAAATAAATAGAGTGATAAATATGTACAAACATATATACATATATACAGGTGCTGTGGGGAAGGGAAGGAGGTAAGATGCGGAGGATGGAGAGGGGGACGAGGGGGAGAGGAAGGAAGGATCCACCTCCGCATCAAACAAAAAATTCCTCACCATTGGCATTAAAGCACTCAATCACCTTGCCCCCACCTGCCTCATCTCACTACTCTCCTACTCCAACCCAGCCCTCACAGTTCGCTCCTCTAGTGCTAACCTTCTCACTGGGCCTCGATCTCATCTATCTCACCACCAAACCCTTGCCCATGTCCTGCCTCTGGCTTAGAACTCCCTCCCTCCTCAAATCCGACAGATAATTATTCTCCCTGCCTTCAAAGTCTTACTGTAGGCACATCTCCTCCAAGAAGCCTTCCTGACTAAGGAGCCCCCCTTTCCTCTTCACCCACTCCCTCCTGCATCACCTTGATTTATTCCCTGTGTATTCCCCACTCCCAGCCCCACAGCACTTATGTACATATCTGTCATTTATTCATTTGTATTGACGTCTGTATCCCCTCCCCCGCTAGACTATGAGCTCATTGTGGGCAGGGAATGTGTCTGTTCATTGTTGTGTACTCTCCGAAGTGCTTAGTACAGTGTTCTGCACACAGTAAGCGTTCAATAAATACAGCTGAATGAATGGGCGTGCTTGAAAGCAGAGGGGAAGAAGCCATTGGAAAGTGAACAGCTGAAGACGGTGGTCAGGGAAGGAAGAAGGGAGCAGGCAAGTGTTTGAATAAAGTGATAAGACACTCAGAAATGTTATTTATAGGCCGTTAACCTGTTCAAGCCGTGTATAGTCAGCCCTAAGGCAATATTAGCACTGGCTAATCAACCATGGTCTGTAACAGTATGTGACAAGCTGATAGACCTTTGTTATCATTTCTTGTTTCCAATAATATTAATCCCATATTCCACAGAGAACATTAATAATAATGATGGTATTTGTTAAGTGCTTACTATGTGCCAAGCACTGTTCTAGGCGCTGAACATTCTAACTTGCAAATAATGAAACCTTACAAAACTAATGTCATTCATTCATTTATTCAATCGTATTTATTGAGCACTTACTGTGTGCAGAGCACTGCACTAAGCACTTGGGAAGTACAAGTTGGCAACATATAGAGACGGTCTCTACCCAACAATGGGCTCACAGTCATCTTGTCCAGACCTTAACACTGTGTCGCTACTAAACCTGAATTGGGTAAGTGTAGACTCCTAGCATCACAAATAGAGAAAAACCTCAGCATTAATAAGTGAAAAGGTTTAAATGGGATGCTGTTGTTTCAACCATACATAGCGAGAGCAAGCTAAAGCTATCTTTTCAGCAAACTCCTATGTATTTTGGCTAGTTCCCACACAAGCTTTGATGACGATACAAATAAATTCATTTGATGAGTCACTGCCTCATGTGTCCCTGGGTGCCATCTAAAACAGGATCATCTCAGTCAAGGAATAGATTTGGGGAACTC
Organism: Tachyglossus aculeatus; assembly: GCF_015852505.1. Taxonomy (NCBI): domain Eukaryota; kingdom Metazoa; phylum Chordata; class Mammalia; order Monotremata; family Tachyglossidae; genus Tachyglossus; species Tachyglossus aculeatus. The sequence goes on from NC_052070.1 coordinate 11,684,411, forward strand.
AAATCATTTTTTTTTCTTAAAAAAGGATTATTTCCTCTCCACCCTCACATAGTTTTTTTTTTTAATTCCGTGGGCTAGGAGTTCAACTAATTAAAATTGCTTCCCAGATGCCATTCAAAGATGACTTTCAGAAGAAAAAAAAAACCAACTAAAAATAACTAGAGACTATGCATTTTTAAATAGTGTCTGAACAGATCAATGTCTGCATCAGTGGTCTTCATTGCTACCACTTTCATTAGACATTGAGTATTTAGTCTATCACCATTTGGAAAACAAATCCTGCAATAATCTTTGTTTTTAAGCATACTAACAATTGAGGATTGAAATGGATTTTCACATATTCTCCAAATTGGATTGTCATCATCAGAGGACAAATTTTAAAAGATCTCAAGAAGATATCTTTAAGCAATTAGGAAATATCTAGTGCTATTTAATCAATCAATCATCTTTATTGAGCACTTACTATGTGCAAAGCACTGTACTAAGTGCTTGGGAGAGAACAATATAACAGAGTTGGTAGATACGTTCCCTGCCCACAGCGAGCTTACAGTCTAGAGACAAACTTGTAGTCTAATAAATGCTTCTTGTCTATCTTCACACAAATGCAAATCCACAAACTTCTATTCATGGCCTGGAAGATGCAGAAAAAATGAATTTTAAATACAGGAAATTTTCATTCATTCATTCAATCACATTTATTGAGCACTTACTGTGTGCAAACCACTGTACTAAGCACTTGGGAAAGTACAGTATCCAAATCTACATCTCCATCCCAGATTTCTCTCTCACTCTCTGCAGTCTTGAATTTCCTCCTGCCTTCAAGACATCTTTCTGTGGATGTCCTCCCTTCATGCCAAACTTCACATGTCAAAACCAGAACTTCTTATCTTTCCAGCCAAACCCTGTCCTCTCCCTCACTTTCCCATCACAGAATACGGCATCACCATCATTCCTGTCTCAAAGACCCATAAGCTTGGCCTTTTCCTTGACTCCTCTCTCTCATTCAACCCACATTCATTCATTCAATTGTATTTATTGAGCGCTTACTGTGTGCAGATCACTGTAGTAAGTGCTTGGGAAGTATCAGTCGGCAACATATAAAGATGGTCCCTACCCAATAACGGGCTCACAGTCTAGAAGGGGGAGACAGACAACAAAACATGTAGACAATCAATTAAATCAATCGTATTTATTGAGCACTTACTGTGTGCAGAGCACTGTACTAAGCACTTGGGAAGTACAAGTTGGCAACACATAGAGACAGTCCCTACCCAACAGTGGGCTCACAGTCTAAAAGGGGGAGACAGAGAACAAAACCAAACATGCTAACAAAATAAAATAAATAGAATAGATATGTACAAGTAAAATAAATAAATAAATAGGGTAATAAATAAGTACAAACATATATGCATATATACAGGTGCTGTGGGAAGGGAAGGAGGTAAGATGGCGGGGATGGAGAGGGGGACAAGGGGGAGAGGAAGGAAGGGGCTCAGTCTGGGAAGGCCTCTTGGAGGAGGTGAGCTCTCAGTAGGGCCTTGAAGGGAGGAAGAGAGCTAGCTTGGTGGATGGGCAGAGGGAGGGCATTCCAGGCCCGGAGGATGATGTGGGCCGGGGGTCGATGGCGGGACAGGCAAGAACGAGGTATGGTGAGGAGATTAGTGGCAGAGGAGTGGAGGGTGTGGGCTGGGCTGGAGAAGGAGAGAAGGGAGGTGAGGTAGGAGGGGGCGAGGTGATGGACAGCCTTGAAGCCCAGGGTGAGGAGTTTCTGCCTGATGCGCAGATTGATTGGTAGCCACTGGAGATTTTTGAGGAGGGGAGTAACATGCCCCGAGCGTTTCTGGACAAAGACAATCTGGGCAGCAGCATGAAGTATGGATTGAAGTGGGGAGAGACACGAGGATGGGAGATCAGAGAGAAGGCTGATGCAGTAGACAGGTGTCAAAATCGTCAGAACAAATAGAATTATTCTATTCACATATTCAATCCACCACTAAATCCTGTAGGTTCCACCTTCAAAACATGACTAAAATCTTCCCATTCCTCTCCACTGAAACTGCTACTATGCTAATCCAAGCATTTATCTAATCCCGCCTTGATACTGTATCAGCCTTCTTGGTGACCTCCCTGTCTCTCCCTAATCCTGTCTGTACTTCACTCTGCTACCCAGATCATTGCCCACAAAAAGGTTCCAACCATGTTTCCCCACTCAAACAATTCCAGTGGTTGCCCATCCATTTCTGCATCAAACAAAAACTCCTCACCATTGGCTTTAAAGTTCTCCATCTCCTTTCCCTCTCCTACTTCACCTCGCTACCATTCTGCTCCAACCCAGCTCGCACACATCGCTTCTCTAATGCAGACCTTCTCATTGTAGCTTGATCTCATCTATCTCGCCGCTGACCCACGTCCCACCTCTGGCCTGGACTAAGACCTCCTTTCTTTTTCTTCCACTCCCTTCTGCATCACCCTGACTTGCTTCTTTTATTCATCCCCCCTCCCAACCCCTCAGCACTTAGGTACATATCTGTAATTAGAGAATAATAATAATAATAACAATAATGGCATTTATTAAGCACTTACTATGTGCAAAGCACTGTTCTAAGCGCTGGGGAGGTTACAAGGTGATCAGGTTGTTCCACATGGGGCTCATAGTCTTAATTCCCATTTTACAGATGAGATAACTGAGGAATAGAGAAGTTAAGTGACTTGCCCAAAGTCACATAGCTGACAATTGGCAGAGCCGGGATATTGAACCCATGACCTCTGACTCCAAAGCCCGTGCTTTTTCCACTGAGCCACGTTGCAGCATGGCTTTGTGGATAGAGCCCGTGCCCGGGAGTCCGAAGGTCATGAGTTCTAATCCTGGCTCCAGCACTTGTCTACTGTGTGACCTTGGGCAAGTCACTTCACTTCTCTGGGCCTCAGTTCCCTTATCTATTAAATGGAGACTGAGACTGTAAGCCCCACGTCGGGCAGGAACTGCATCCAACTCGGTTTGCTTGTAACCACCCCAGCGCTTAGTACAGTGCCTAATACATGGTAAGCAGTTAACAAATGTTGTTATTATTCATTCATTCAATCATATTTATTGGGTGCTTACTGTGCAGAGCACTGTACTAAGCTCTCATTATCATTATTAATAATAATTTATTTAGTCATATTAATGCCTGTCTCCCTCTATAGACTGTAATAATAATAATAACAGTGGCATTTATTAAGCACTTACTATGTGCAAAGCACTGTTCAAAGCGCTGGGGACGTTACAAGGTGATCAGGTTGTCCCACATGGGGTTCACAGCCTTAATCCCCATTTTACAGATGAGGTAACTGAGGCACAGAGAAGTGAAGTGACTTGCCCAAAGTCACACAGCTGACAGGCGGCAGAGCCGGGGTTTGAACCGACGACCTCTGACTCCAAAGGCCGTGCTCTTTCCACTGAGCAGGAAATGTGGGCAGGAAATGTGTCTATTATGCTTCTTTGGACTCTCCCAAACACAGTACAGTGCTTTGAACATAAATAATAAATTAAATAAATAAATCTCAATAAATCCCATTGAAGGAATGAATACAATATAGCAATAAACATCATCATCATCATCATCAATCGTATTTATTGAGCGCTTACTGTGTGCAGAGCACTGTACTAAGCGCTTGGGAAGTACAAATTGGCAATATATAGAGACAGTCCCTACCCAACTGTGGGCTCACAGTCTAAAAGGGGAGACAGAGAACAAAACCAAACATACTAACAAAACAAAATAAACAATAAACTGTGTGCTTCCTCTATCTGACAACAATATTCATTTTAAAAATCCATATCCCCCTAGACTGTATGCTCTTTGTGGGTGCTCTTTGTCACCCAATCCTATTGTATTGTACTTTACCAAGTACTTAGTACAGTGCTCTGCACCCAGATAAAAGCCATTGATTGATATACCACTGCAATTGTTGTATAGAAGCTTTCAAGGAAGTAGAGGGCTTGCCAAAGAGGAAAGGATTGAAAGGTTTCTCATGCAAATTCAAAGGGATTAATCCACTTAACTGGCTCCTATAGAGAGCCAGGTGGCTAAGAGCTTTTAATTTGAATATGATCTTTGACTCCCCTCAGCCCCCTGGGCTCTCCTTTCTCCTTTTCAACAAGCATTCATATCATTTTGAAATCTGGCTTCATCTTCCTTGCCTACAAGCCTAATATTCTGCCTTCTCATTACCAGCCTTTCTGCCCCTTCCAAAAACCTTAAGTCTAAAGTGGAAATGCCATTCCCTGGCCTAATAATAACAACAACAACAATAAAAATAATAATAATAGCTAATCACTACATACCCAATGATACAAATGACCAAGCCAGACACAGTCCTTGTCCCACATGAAGCTCAGTCTGAGGAGGAGGGCTATCAGGTATTTAATCCCCATTACGAATAAGTGCTTAGGAAAGTGCTCTGCACACAGTAAGCGCTCAATAAATATGATTGAATGAATGAATGTGAAAAAAACTCTATGGATACACATAGCAGAATGACCTTTAGCCAGAGAATGGGAGGGGTTTTTTTAATGGCATTTATTAAGTGCTTACTATGTGCAAAGCACTGTTCTAAGCGCTGGGGAGTTTACTGTGTGATCAGGTTGTCCCACGGGGGGCTCACAGTCTTAATACCCATTTGACAGTTGAGGTAACTGAGGCACAGAGAAGTTAAGTGATTTGCCCAAAGTCACACAGCTGACAAGCGGTGGAGCCAGGATTTGAACCGATGACCTCTGACTCCAAAGCTCGGGCTCTTTCCACTGAGCCCTGCTGCTTCCCCGGAGTGTGTCCAGGAAGTCACTATGGGTTGGAATAATAATAATAATAATAATAATAATAATAATAATAATTGGCATTTCTTAAGCACTTACTATGCGCAAAGCACTGTTCTAAGCACTGGGGAGGATACACGGTGATCAGGTTGTTCCACGTGGGGCTCACAGCCTTAATCCCCATTTTACAGATGAGGGAACTGAGGCCCAGAGAAGTTAAGTGACTTGCCCAAGATCACACAGCAGACATGTGACGGAGTCGGGATTCAAACCCATGACCTCTGACTCCAAAGTCCGGGCTCTTTCCACTGAGCCACGCTGCTTCTCTTACAGATGAGGAAACAGGCCCAAAAAATTGAAGTGACTTGCCCAAGATCACATGGCAAGCAAATGATGGATCTTGGGATAGAATCCAGGTCCTCCCAAGTGGTTAATAGCATCGGTAAGCAATTAGTAAATACGCTTGATGGATTAGAGATCATCTTCATTCACTCAAAGGCAGATGCTGTGCAGAGTACTTTACAGAGTCCTGGGGAATAATAATAATAATTGGCATTTGTTAAGCGCTTACTATGTGCAAAGCACTGTTCTAAGCGCTTGGGAGGATACAGGGTGATCAGGTTGTCCCACGTGGGGCTCACAGTCTTCATCCCCATTTTACAGATGAGGTAACTGAGGCCCAGAGAAGTTAAGTGACTTGCCCAAGATCGCACAGCAGACATGTGGAGGAGCAGGATTCGAACCCATGACCTCTGACTCCGAAGCCCGGGCTCTTTCCACTGAGCCACGCTGCTTAAGACCACAGTGAGTTCCTCCCTAGCCCTCAGAGGGCTTTCTATCTAGTGAAGTGGCAAGTGGTGAGGCAGGTTGGTAATCAATTGCCTCTCTGTTGCTGAATTGAGCTTTCCAAGCACTTAGTACTGTGCTCTGCACAAAATAAATGCTCAAAGGAAGGGGCTCCTTCTATAAATGCTCAACAAATACAGCTGAATGAATGAATGAATAATGGGTACATGAGGCAACATATAGAGACGGTCCCTACCCAGCAGTGGGCTCACAGTCTAGAAGGGGGAGACAAACAACAAGACAAAACATATAAACAAAATAAAATAAATAGAATAAATAGAATAAATATGTACAAATAAAATAAATAGAGTATAAATACATACAAACATATATACATATATACAGGTGGTGTGGGGAGGGGAACGAGGTAAGGCGGGGGGATAGGGAGGGGGAGGAGGGGGAGAGGAAGGAGGGGGCTCCTTCTATAAATGCTCAATAAATACAGCTGAATGAATGAATAAATAATGGGTACATGAGGTAAACAGACTACCTAGGGAAGCAGGGTGGCCTAGAGGAAGAGCATGGGCCTGGGAAATTGAGGACCTGGGTTCTAATTCCAGCCCTGCCACTGGCCTCCTGTGTGACCTTGGGCAAGTCACTTTTAACTTCCCTGGCCCTCAGTTTCCTCATGTGTAGATGGGGATTCAATCCCTGTTCTCCCTCCCCCTTAGACTCAGCCTCTAAGCTCCTTGTGGGCAGGGAATGTGTCTACCAACTCTGTTATATTCTACTCTCCCGAGTGCTCCATCCGAAGTAAGCACTCAATAAATTCATTGTCATATTTATTGAGCACTTACTGTGTGCAGAGCACTGTACTAAGCACTTGGAAAGTACAATTTGGCAACAGAGACAGTCCCTACCTAACAAAGGACCATCGATGGATTGATTGACAGATACTGTGTCTAACCTGATTATCTTTCATCTGCCCCAGTACTTAGTGCAGTATTTGGAGCGTATTAAGCATTTGAATGTCACAATTATCATCATTGTAAAGATTCATTCATTCATATCGTATTTATTGAGTGCTTACTGTGTGCAGAGCGCTGTACTAAGTGCTTGGGAAGTACCAGTTGGCAACATATACAGACGGTCCCTACCCAACAGTGGGCTCACAGTCTAGAAGGTGGAGACAGACAAGACAAAACATATTAACAAAATAAAATAAATAGAATAAATATGTACAAATAAAATAAATAAATAGAGTAATAAATACGTACAAACATATATACATATATACAGGTGGTGTGGGGAGGGGAAGAAGGTAAGGTGGGGGGATGGGGAGGGGGAGGAAGGGGAGAGGAAGGAGGGGGCTCAGTCTGATAAAATAAATAAGTAAATAAATAATTATGATTATGGTACTTATTAAGTGCTTACTATGTGCCAAGCGCTGTTCTAAGCTCTGGGGTAGTTACAAGTTAATCAGGTTGGACACTGTCCCTGTCCCACATAGGGTTCACATTCTTCTCCCCATTTTACTGCTGAGGTAACTGAGGCCCAGAGAAGTGATGTGACTTTCCCAAGGTCACACAGCAGACAAATGGCAGAGCTGAGATTAGAACCCAGGTCCTTCTGATTCCCAGGCCCAGGCTCTATCCACTAAGCCGATGGTGAATACTAGGGAACAGTAATATACAGGCCAGTTTGCTGATTATCTTTCGGAGATCTGTAGACTGTAAGCTCCTTATGACCAGAGAATGTATCTATGAACTGTTATATTGTACTCTCCCAAGCACTTAGTGCAGTGCTCTGCACACAGTAAACACTCAGTAAATGCCACTGACTGATCTGTAACACTAATCTATGCTCTAGCTGTGGGTTTGGCATGTTTGAAGAGGCCTCTAAAAGAAAAGAAAAGGACAGAATTCTGGATTTCTGTAACTTTCTCACATACATTTGATATTCAGGTGTGGGGTAGGGCCTTATAAATATTCATTTTAAGAATACATTTTACACTGTGGCTTTCATTGTTGAATTATTCATTTCCTTACATCAAAAGGGATCAATAAGAAATGCATAAAATGATTGATTTTGGGCCAGCCTGCTAACTTTCAAATGTCCTTATGTGAATTTTAATTAGGACATTCGGGGAGTTAAATATGTTGCCCATAGAATTAACTTATGCGCTTGTAACCGGTAAATTTCTCCCCCTCCCTGACCACATCCTAAAATCCAACTAAAAAACCAGAGGCCCAGCATGAGAATCCTCCCCCTCAGAAACAAATCCGATTGACAAATCAAGCTGATCAATTAACATTTCCTAGGTTAATGAGCTCCTTGAACATAAAGTCAGGATGCGCATTATGCATCTTTTCCCCTTGAGGGAAGTAGAGTTTGCAACATAGTTATCAAGTAACAGGCAGTCTGATTTGAAAGATGGAGATCAATCTCGTAGAAACACTAGTTTCACCGAAACGGGATTTATACACAGATTTTTCCAATGCAGTCTCAAGAGACTAAGATCTTCCGCTACCCACCTTATTCTCCCGCCCTACTGTCTCAACCATCAATCAATCAATGGTATTTATTAAGCACCTAATGGATAAAGCCCGGGCCTTGTCAGCTGGGTGACTTTGGGAAAATTACCTCACTTCTCTGGGCTTCAGTTACCTCATCTGTAATGAGACTGTGAGCCCCTTGTAGGACATGGACTGTGTCCGACTTGATCAGCTTGTATCTACCACAGCACTTAGTACAGTGCCTGGCACATAGTAAGCGCTTAACAAATAACGTAGAAAAAAAACCTTCTCTGTACTTCAGTTTTCCTATTTGGACTCAGAGTCCCATGTGGGACAAGGACTGTGTCCAAACTAATGAACTTGTATGTACCTCAGTGCTTAGAACAGTGTTGTACGCGTAGTAAGTGCCTGAATAACATTAAAAAAAATAGGACCTGGGTTCTAATTCCAACTCCACCTCTTATCTGGTGTGTGAGGCTGGGCAACTCATTTAACTTCTCTGTGCCTTGTGTGTAAAATGGGGATTAAGACTGTGAGCCCCATGTAGGGAACGGATTGTATCTAACGTGCTTGGTTTGTATCTACCCCAGCGCTCAGAACAGTGCCTGACACATAGTAAGCCCTTAACAAGTACCATGAAAAAAAATTTTTTTAATAGAACCAAACTGTTCCAAATAGAAGTTTTTTTTAATGGAACCAAACATGTTCCCTGCCCAAGCATGCACTTAGTCCCAACCCTAAACACTTAGTCACCACCTCACTCCTCCACCACTTATCAATCTGTCAGTCAGTGGTATTTAACTGAGCATTTACTGCGTGCAGAGCACTGTACTAAGCGCTTGGGAGACTACACTAGAGCAATAAACAGACATGGTCCCTGCTCACAACAAGCTTAAAGTCTAGAGGGGGAGACTGACATTAATATAAATCAATGTTACAGATATAATAAATAAATTTTAGATATTATACATTTATGAATATATCCCTTATTTGGGTGATTCCCTTACCTGTAGTGTCTGTCTTCCCTGCTATATTGTAAGATCTTGGAGGGCAGGGATCGTATCTACCAACTGTTCTCTAGTCTCCCAAGCATTTAATACAGTCCTATGTATTCGTTCAATCACATTTATTGAGCGTTTACTGTGTGCAGAGCACTGTACTAGGCTCTTGAGCACTCAATAAATGCCACTGATTGATGGATCAAGAAGTGACGTGGCTCAGTGGAAAGAGCCCGGGCTTTGGAGTTAGAGGTCATGGGTTCAAATGCCAGCTCCACCAATTGTCAGCTGTGTGACTTTGGGCAAGTCACTTCACTTCTCTGGGCCTCAGTTCCCTCATCTGTAAAATGGGGATGAAGACTGTGAGCCCCCCATGGGACAACCTGATCGCCTTGTAACCTCCCCAGCGCTTAGAACAGTGCTTTGCACATAGTAAGCGCTTAATAAATGCCATTATGATTATTAATCTTTCATAAGTATGTAGTACAATGCTCTGCCCACAGTAAGCGCTCAATAAATACGATTGAATGAATGAATAAGTACATAGACATAAGAAACATGGACTGCTTTGGAAAAAAAAATGGAGCATTTCCAAAATGTACATGCACACTTCCTCATCCCCTGCTAAGAGTGCATGTACATTTTGGTCTGTTAATGAATGCCACTGAAGGAGTAGTTTGATGGATGGAAAAGATATAAATCTATTTAATGGAATCATGGCACACCTTAACAGCCCTGGTTTGGTGGGCCAAATCTCTATTAGATTGTAATCCATCACTCAGTTGTATTTATTGAGCACTTAGTATGTGCAGAGCACTCTAATAATAATAATAATAATAGTATTTGTTAAGCGCTTACTATGTGCCAAGCACTGTTCTAAGCGCTGGAGTAGATACAAGGTAACCAGGTTTTCCCACATGGGGCTCACAGTCTTAATCCCCATTTTCCAGATGAGGGAACTGAGGCCCAGAGAAGTGAAGTGACTTGCCCAGAGTCACAGCTGATAAGTGGCAGAGCCAGGAGTAGAACCCAAGTGCCGTACTAAGCACTTGGGCGAGTACAGTATAACCAAGTTGGTAGGTATGTTTCCTGCCCACAGTGAGTTTTCAATCTAGAGGGAGAGTCAGACATTAATATAAATGAATCAATTACAGATATGTATGGAAAGTGCGGTAGGGCAGAAGGAGGGGTGAATAAAGTGTCCAAATCCAAGTGCAAGGGTGACAGAGAAGGGCATGGGAGAAGAGGAAATGAGGGCTTAAGTCAGAGAAGGCCTCTCCCAAGCAATCAATCAATCAATCAATCAATCAATCGTATTCATTGAGCGCTTACTATGTGCAGAGCACTGTACTAAGCGCTTGGGAAGTACAAATTGGCATCACATAGAGACAGTCCCTACCCAACAGTGGGCTCACAGTCTAAAAGGGGGAGACAGAGAACAGAACCAAACATACCAACAAAATAAAATAAGTAGGATAGAAATGTACAAGTAAAATAAATAAATAAATAAATAAATAGAGTAATAAATATGTACAACCATATATCCATATATACAGGTGCTGTGGGGAAGGGAAGGAGGTAAGACGGGGGGATGGAGAGGGGGACGAGGGGGAGAGGAAAGAAGGGGCTCAGTCTGGGAAGGCCTCCTGGAGGAGGTGAGCTCTCAGCAGGGCCTTGAAGGGAGGAAGAGAGCTAGCTTGGCGGATGGGCAGAGGGATTGGGGGCATTCCAGGCCCGGGGGATGACGTGGGCCGGGGGTCGATGGCGGGACAGGCGAGAGCGAGGTACAGTGAGGAGATTAGTGGTGGAGGAGCGGAGGGTGCAGGCTGGGCAGTAGAAGGAGAGAAGGGAGGTGAGGTAGGAGGGGGCGAGGTGATGGACAGCCTTGAAGCCCAGGGTGAGGAGTTTCTGCTTGATGCGCAGATTGATCGGTAGCCATTGGAGGTTTTTGAGGAGGGGAGTAATATGTCCAGAGCGTTTCTGGACAAAGATAATCCGGGCAGCAGCATGAAGTATGGATTGAAGTGGAGAGAGACACGAGGATGGGAGATCAGAGAGAAGGCTAGTGCAGTAGTCCAGACGGGATAGGATGAGAGCTTGAATGAGCAGGGTAGCGGTTTGGATGGAGAGGAAAGGGCGGATCTTGGCAATGTTGCGGAGCTGAGACCGGCAGGTTTTGGTGACGGCTTGGATGTGAGGGGTGAATGAGAGAGTGGAGTCGAGGATGACACCAAGGTTGCGGGCTTGTGAGACGGGAAGGATGGTAGTGCCGTCAACAGAGATGGGAAACTCAGGGAGAGGACAAGGTTTGGGAGGGAAGACAAGGAGCTCAGTCTTCGACATGTTGAGCTTTAGGTGGCGGGCGGACATCCAGATGGAGATGTCCTGAAGGCAGGAGGAGATGCGAGCCTGGAGGGAGGGGGAGAGAGCAGGGGCAGAGATGGAGATCTGGGTGTCATCAGCGTAGAGATGATAGTTGAAGCCGTGGGAGCGAATGAGGTCACCAAGGGAGTGAGTGTAGATTGAGAACAGAAGGGGACCAAGCACTGAACCTTGGGGAACCCCCACAGTAAGAGGATGGGAGGGGGAGGAGGAGCCTGCAAAAGAGACTGAGAAAGAACGACCGGAGAGATAAGAGGAGAACCAGGAGAGGACGGAGTCTGTGAAGCCAAGGTCAGATAACGTGTTGAGGAGAAGGGGGTGGTCCACAGTGTCAAAGGCAGCTGAGAGGTCGAGGAGGATTAGGACAGAGTATGAGCCGTTGGATTTGGCAAGCAGGAGGTCATTGGTGACCTTTGAGAGCGCAGTTTCCATGGAATGAAGGGGACGGAAGCCAGACTGGAGGGGGTCGAGGAGAGAGTTGTTGTTGAGGAATCCTAGGCAGCGCGTGTAGACAACTCGTTCACTTATTACAGTGCTCTGCACACAGTTAATGCTCAATAAATACCATTGATTGGGGTCAACATCTTTAGTCACCATTACTTTGTTCAAGAAACAGAACATTTCATTCCCTTGCACTCTACCAAACAACCTCTAAATGCCATATGGATTTCCATCCACTTGGTGCTGCTCTTTTCCAACTCTGTCACATTCCTTCAGTCTTTTCTGCAAGTGTCATTTTCATGCCTCCTAAATCAATCAATCAGTGTGATTTATTGAGCACTTACTATGTGCAGAGCATTGCACTAAGAGCTCAGGAGAGTACAATCAATACAACAGGATTAACAGATACATTCCCTGCACAAAACAAGCTTACATTCTAAAGGGAGAGATGGAAGTTGATATAATTCATAATAATATATAATTTATAGATAAGTACTGCGGGGTTGAGACTGGGGCAAATATCAAATGGCCAAAGGTCACATATCCAAATGCATAGATGCTGCAGAAAGGAGAGGGGGTCAGGGGGAAAGAGGTTTTAATAGGGGAAGGCATCTTGGAGGAGGCGTGACCTTAATAAAACTTTGAATAATAATAATAAGAATGATGGCATTTGTTCATTCATTCATTCAATCATATTTATTGAGTGCTTACTGTGTACAGAGCACTGTACTAAGTACAAGTTAGAGAGCCAGTGTGGCTCAGTGGAAAGAGCACGGGCTTTGGAGTCAGAGGTCATGGGTTCAAATCCCGGCTCTGCCACTTAGCTGTGTGACTTTGGGCATGTCACTTCATTTCTCTGTGCCTCAGTTACCTCATCTGTAAAATGGGGATTAAGACTGTGAGCTCCATGTGGGACAACCTGATCACCTTGTAACCTCCCCAGCGTTTAGAACAGTGCTTTGCACATAGTAAGCGCTTAATAAATGCCATTATTATTATTATTACAAGTTGGCAACATATAGAGACGGTCCCTAACCAACAACGGGCTCACAGTCTAGAAGACTTTTAAACACTTACTATGTGCGAAGCACTGTTCTAAGCGCTGGGGAGATGTACAGTGCTCTGCACACAGTAAGCGCTCAATAAATACGATTGATGATGATGAGATACAAGGTGATCAGGTTGTCCCAGGTGGGGCTCACAGTTTTAATCCCCATTTTACAGATGAGGTAACTGAGGCACCGAGAAGTTAAGTGACTTGCCCAAAGTCACAAAACTGACAAGTGGCGGAGCCGGGATTAGAACCCATGACTTCTGGTTCCCAATCAATCAATCGTATTTATTGAGTGCTTACTGTGTGCAGAGCACTGTACTAAGCGCTTGGGAAGTACAAGTTGGCAACATATACAGTCCCTACCCAACAGTGGGCTCACAGTCTAAAAGGGGGAGACAGAGAACAAAACCAAACATACTAACAAAATAAAATAAATAGAATAGATATGTACAAGTAAAATAAATAAATAAATAGAGTAATAAATATGTACAAACATATATACAGGTGCTGTGGGGAAGGGAAGGAGGTAAGATGGGGGGGATGGAGAGGGGGACGAGGGGGAGAGCCCAAGCCCGGGCTCTTTCCACTGAGCCACGTTCTTTGAAGGTAGGGAGAGTGGTGGTACAGTGCTCTTCACACAGTAAGCGCTCAATAAATACGTTTGAATGAATTGTCTAATGTATATGGAGGGGGAGGGGGATTCCAGGCTAGGGGGAATTCCTCCTCACCTGTCTCCCACAGACAACAGCAGGTTACTAAGGCGGTTGATATTCCCCCTCAGGTAGCCAGCAAGACCCAGTTGGGAATTCAGTTATCAACCTTCTCCAGAATTTGAATGGGCCACTGATAAGAAGATCAGATCTCCCACTATCTTGATAGTGTCATGGTTTGTCGTGATAATAATGATCCATAAGAAGGAGCAGGCTGGACTAGTGAATAAAGCATGGGCCTGGGAACCAGAGCGCCTGGGTTCTAATCCCAGCTCTGTCACTTGCCTGAAGGGTGACCTTGGGCAAGTCGCTTAATTTCTCTGTGCCTCAGTTTCCTCAATTGTAAAATGGGGATTTGATCCCTGTTCTCCCTCCTACTTAGACTGTGAGCCCTATGTGGGACAGGGACTGTGTCCGATCTGATTAACTTGTATCTACTCCAGTGCTGAAACCCAGGAAACATTTAAATACCATATAAAAAAGAATAATAATAGCATTTGTTAAGAATTTACTATGCATGAAGCTGTAAACTAAGTATGATATAATCAGATCAGACCCAATCCCTATCCTGTACGAGGCTCACAGCCCAAGAGGAGAGAGAACATTTTACCGATGAAGACATCGAGGCACAGAGAAGTTACTGGACTAAAATCACCCTGCAGGCAAGTGAAGGAGCCAGGGATTAGAAGTCAGTTATCCTAGCCTCCAGGCCTGTGCTCTTTCCATATCTGCCTGGAGGAGTCCTGATTCCCCTCATCATCATCATCATCAATCGTATTTATTGAGCGCTTACTATGTGCAGAGCACTGTACTAAGCGCTTGGGAAGTACAAATTGGCAACATTCCCCTGTAGGCTGTAAGCTTGCCGCGGGCAGGGAATGTGCCCATTTATTGATAGAGTGTACTCTCCCAAGTGCTTAGTACAGTGCTCTGCACACAGTAAGTGCTCAATAAATATGATTGCCTGAATAACTGACCAATTCCATCGATCTTGAATTGTCCCCTTTGACTGAGGACTGCCTTGGCAGAAAAGTTCAGTCTCAGCTTCCTTACCTATGTTGCCGGTGAACGATTTTTTGGCCCGGAAATATTGTGAACACATAGAGTCTCAGTAACTTTCAAGTTTGCTGCCAATCCATAACATTGTATGGTTCTCTGGCTCATTCTACAATTGGCTGATTTCTCTGGCACCAACATTAGCACACGATAATTCAAAAGTGAAGGCTTCAGACATTTCACAGGAGGCTCACAGGAGCCCACTGAATTGAAAATACAATAATACTATCAGATTGGATTTATGTATGTCCCTGTCTGCTTAAATAATTTCCATGGGATCTGAAACAGGCACTATACTGAGAGATTGGGAAAGTACATTAGAGTTGGTGAACAGATTTCCTGCCCACAACGAGCTTTCATTCATTCATTTATTCATTCATTCATTCATTCATATTTATTGAGCACTTACTGTGTGCAGAGCACTGTACTAAGTGCTTGGGAAGTACAAGTCGGCAACATCTAGAGACAGTCCCTACCCAACAATGGGCTCATAGTCTAGAAGGGGGAGACAGACAACAAAACAAAATACGTAGACAGGTGTCAAAATCATCAGAACAAATAGAATTAAAACTATATGCACATCATCAACAAAATAAATAGTAAATATGTGCAAGTAAAATAGAGTACCAAATCTGTTCAAACATATATACAGGTGCTGTGGGGAGGGGAAGGAGGTAGGGCGGGGGGATGGGGAGGAGGAGAGGAAAAAGGGGGCTCAGTCTGGGAAGGCCTTCTGGAGGAGGTGAGCTCTCAATAGGGCTTTGAGGGAGAAAGAGGGCCAGCTTGGCGGATATGTGGAAGGAGGGCATTGCAGGCCAGGGGAAGGAAGTGGGCTGGGGTCGATGGCGGGACAGGCAAGAATGAGGTACAGTGAGGAGGTCTTGACACCTGTCTGCTTGTATTATTTTGTTGTCTCGTCTCCCCCTTCTAGACTGTGAGCCCATTGGGACCATAGGGACCATCTCTACATGTTGTCAATTTGTACTTCCCAAGTGCTTAGTACAGTGCTCTGCACACAGTAAGCACTCAATAAATACGATTGAATGAATAAATGAATTTAACAGTGTCTTACAGTCTAGAGAAGCTCGTTGTGGGCATGGAATGTATCTGTTTATTGTTATTTTGAACTCTCCCGAGCACTTAGTACAGTGCTCTGCACACAGTAAGCGTTCAATAAATATGATTGAATGAACGTATTGTGGGGTTGAGGGAGGGGTGAGGGACGGCTTTACCTTTTGGCTAGGGGAATTTTCTCAGCAAAAGCTCTATGATCTAAGGTAGTCACTGCAGCCTATATTCAAGCTAAAAGCTAAGGATATAGAGAACCTGCCATTCAAACTTCCTCCATGGATAGAAATGGAATCAAAGTAACTCAGAGGGAAAAAAAAAAAAGATTACCATCACAGTACACAGCCAAATTGCTCAACTCTCCATTTTATTTCACTTGTGAAAATACAGATTAATAAGGAAGCCAGGCACTCTGAGCCATTAGGCCACCAGGAAAATTCCGTTGGCCAGTCAGTCAGTCAGGGGTATTTATTGAGCCCTTACTGTGTGCGGAGCACTGTATCCATTCAATCGTATTTATTGAGCACTTACTGTGTGCAGAGCACTGTACTAAGCGCTTGGGAAAGTAAGCTCTACTAAGAGAACACACACATTCCCTGCCCACACGAGCTTAGAGTCCAGAATCTGTAAGTTACTATGTGGACCTCCTTCCCTTCCCCACAGCACCTGTATATATGCATATATGTTTGAACATATTTATTACTCTATTTATTTATTTATTTTACTTGTACATATCTATTCTATTTATTTTATTTTGTTAGTATGTTTGGTTTTGTTCTCTGTCTCCCCCTTTTAGACTGTGAGCCCACTGTTGGGTAGGGACTATCTCTATATGTTGCCAACTTGTACTTCCCAAGCGCTTAGTACAGTGCTCTGCACACAGTAAGCACTCAATACATATGTTTGATTGTTTGACAGCTGGACAGGTCAGGTGTTCTGTCTGTCAGACACTAAGTAATCAGTCAGTTAATTATATTTATTGAGCATTTACTGTGCGTGGAGCATTGTACTAAGCACTTAGGAGAGTATGATATAATCATAAACAGACACATTCCTTGCCCACAATGAGCTTACAGTCTAGAGGGCTAATCTCATGTAGCACAACAGATGGAATTAAAGGAGATTCAGCACCTTAAGTCTCTCTCTGTCCCAACTGGAGCATTCAAAATGGGATTTTCACCAACTCTGAAGTCAGTTTAAGCCCAGCAAGAAGAGATGGATTTAAAAGGATGGAAAGATTTTAGAAATTTTCCACTAGGGCTCCTGTGGGACCTCACCTAGTCACCAGAAGGAATTTGGGGTTTCAGGATCTTTAGTGAAACAAGACCTCTGACTTCTTGGTTAGAAGAAGAGCGTACCTGATTTTGAAAGTCGTCAAGAGGCAAAGCCAGTCTGTGCGAGTCTGAATGTGCAGCTCCAATCAAACTGGAGGATTTTTTGGGTGCCTCCTAGGCACTGTAATCAACACTTGGGAGGGTAGCCCAGGAACAAGGTACACCTGTTCCCCTGAATTCAAGGAGATC
The DNA here is from genome assembly GCF_015852505.1 of Tachyglossus aculeatus. Taxonomy (NCBI): domain Eukaryota; kingdom Metazoa; phylum Chordata; class Mammalia; order Monotremata; family Tachyglossidae; genus Tachyglossus; species Tachyglossus aculeatus. Next base: position 11,701,743 of record NC_052070.1, read on the forward strand.
GGGCTGTAATGGAAGACAAAAAAAAAAAAAAAAAGACAGGTAAGGGTAGGAAATAGTTCAAAGCTAAAAGGATAACTTTGAGAAGCAGCATGGTCTAGTGGATAGAGCATGGGCCCAGGAGTCAGAAGGACCTGGGTTCTAATCCCAGCTCTGTCAATTGTCTGCTGTGTAACCTTCACTTCTCTGTGCTTCAGTTACCTCATCAGTAAAACAGACTGTAAGCTCCATGTGGGACAGGGACTGTGTCCAACCTGACTTGCTTGTATCCCCCCTAGTGCTTAGAAAAGTGCCTAGCACATAGTAAGTGCTTAACAAATACCCCTCCGTGCCTCAGTTTCTACATCTGTAAAATAATAATCATGGTTTTGGTCAAGTACTTACTATGTGCCAGGCACTGTACTAAGCACTGGGGTGGATAGACTGTGAGCCCATTGTTGGGTGGGGACCATCTCTATATGTTGCCAGCTTGTACTTCCCAAGCACTTAGTACAGTGCTCTGCACACAGTAAGCACACAATAAATACGATTGAATGAATGAATGGATACAAGCAAATCGGGTCCCTGTCCCATGTCGGGGGTCACAGTCTCAGTCCTCATTTTACAGATGGGATAAATGAGGCACAAAGAAGTAAAATGACTCGCCCAAGGTCATAAGCAGCATGGCTTAATGGATTGAGGATGGGCCTGGGAGTTCGAAGATCATGGGTTCTGATCTCGGCTCTGCCACTTGTCTGTTGTGTAATTGGGCAAGTCACGTCACTTCTCTGTGCCTCAGTTACCTCATCTGTTAAATGGAAATTGGGATTGTGAGCCCTCTGTGGGACAGGGACTGTGTCCAACCCAATTTGCTTGCATCCACCCCAGCGCTTAGTATGGTGCCTGGCTCTCTTTACTCATCCCCCCGCCCCCAGCCCCACAGCACTTATATCAATGTCTGTCCCTCTAGACGGTAAGCTCACTGTGGTTAGGGAATGTGTCTGTTTATTGTTCTATTGCACTCACCCAAGTGCTTAGAACAGTGCTCTGCACATGTAAGCACTCAATAAATACAACTGGTTGACGGAGCCCTGGGTGGGACATGGATTGTGTCCAACTTGATAAGCTTGTATCTACCTTCAGTGCTTAGTACAGTATCTGGCACACAGTAAGTGCTTAAATGCCATAAGAAATAATAATAAAAAATACTGTTGATTGAATGAATAAGCTCACTTTGGGAAAGGAATGTGTCTATTGTTATATTATACTCCCCCAAGCGTTTAGTACAGTGCTCTGCACACGGTAAACACTCAATAAAAACGATTGAATAAATGAATGAATAAATATAGTCAGCCTCACCCTCCATTCAGTGAAGACTACCTTTTCCAGCAAGGCCAAAAGAGGACATTCTCTAGGGTGAAGCTGGCTGATAGGATTCATTCATTCATTCAATCGTATTTATTGAGCGCTTACTGTGTGTAGAGCACTGTACTGAGCGCTTGGGAAGTACAAGTTGGCAACATATAGAGACGGTCCCTACCCAACAGCAGGCTCACAGTCTAGAAGGGGAATAATTTTGGTATTTGTTAAGTGCTTACTATGTGCAAAGCACTGTTCTAAGCGCTGGGGAGGATACAAGGTGATCGGGTTGTCCCATGTGAGGCTCACAATCTTAATCCCCATTTTACAGATGAGGTAACTGAGGCCCAGAGAAGCTAAGTGACTTGCCGAAAGTCACACAGCTGACAAGCAGAGAAGCCGGGATTTGAACCCATGAACTCTGACTTCCAAGCCTGTGCTCTTTCCACTGAGCCACGCTGCTTCAGGATCCTAATAATAATTATAATAAAGGTATTTGTTAGCACTTACTGTGTACCAAGCATTATAGTAAGCAAATTGGGGTGGATACAAGCATATTGGATTGGACACAGTCCCTGTCCCTCTTGGGGTTCACAGTCTCAATCCCCATTTTACAGGTGAGGTAACTGAGGCAAAGAAAAGTGAAGTGACTTGCCCAAGGTCACACAGCAGGCAAGTGGCAGACCTGGGATTACAATCCATGACCTTATGACTCTCAAGCCTATCCACTATGCCATGTTGGTTCCCCTTCCCTCTTCCTTCTATAAACATGTTTCAGATTATTGGCTCTTTTTAACAGGAATGCTTTTTTTTTTCCCCTCTTCCCAGCTTCATCCTTTTGAAGTAATTAACTCCCACGAGACCAGAGAAAACAAATGGAACAGGTAGAGCAAACTCCACAGAAACCCTCTGCAAATGGTGTGTAGTTCGTTGGGGTGTCAGGTCTTAACTTTTAAAGGTCACTGTTCAATAGCAAGAAACTTTTTGATGTCCTCTTTAAAAAGGTGATCAAACTGTCTGTGCAGTGGAGAAATCCATTAGGTTAAGGAAAGAGAATATTTTCTTTTTTCTTGTCCAGAGATGGGCACTGCTTTCTGCTCTGACCTGTATATGCCCGGACTAGACCTGATCTCAAAATAGGTGGCTTTAGGGAAGCAGCATAGCCTAATGGAAAGAGTATAAGCCTGTGAGTCAGAGGACCTGGGTTCTAATCCTGCCTCTGCCACTTGCTTGCTTTGTGGCCTTGGGCAAGTCTCTTCATTTCTCTGTGCCTCAGTTTCCTCAATCACAAAATGGGGATTCAATATCTGTTCTCCCTCCTGTTTAGACTACGCAGGAAAGGGATTGTGTCTGACCTAAACTGTATCTACCCCAGTGCTTAGAACAGCATTTGATACATAGTAAGTGAAGGAAGAGAGAGGGAGCGAGAAAGAAAGGGGGTGAGGGGAGAGAAAAAAGAGAGAGAAAGAGAGAAGAAAGAATGAAAGAGAAAGTGAATGAAAGAGAGAAAGAGAATAAGCATAAGAGGAGAAGCCAAAATGCAAACATTTCTAAGCATTTCCTGAGTGAGTACTCATAGTAGTGGTCTCTTTTTCAGAGACACTAGTCACCTGTAACACCAGGTTTAGCATCCAGTATAGACCCATCCCCCAAAACTATAAACAGTTACTGCATGGTGGTCAAAACTACATATTGATAAAATTAACATTCTGAATTACAGGATAGACACACCCTTGTAACACTTCAACATAAAATAATGTTGGATAAGACAGAGACAGAGAGTGTGCAATAGACTGTTGAAAGCAGCTTCTGTCAATGAGAATAACTGAGTGCCTAGTATAGTGCTTCGCACACTGTAGTGGTAATAAAATGATGCAAGTCCTCACTGAATACAATGCATTCAAACTACAAAGGAAGTGTAGCAGAAGGACGTTGCTTAGTGGACAGGCCTGGGTTCTAATTCTGCTTCCACCACTTGTCTGCTATGTGACCTGGGGACACTTAATTTCTCTATGCCTCAATTATTTCATCTATAAAATGGGGATTGAGACTGTGAGCCCCACGTGGGATAAGGACTGTGTCAAACCTGATTAGCTGGTATCTCTTCGTTCAGTGCCTGGCGCATAGTAAGCATTTAAATTCCGTAACAAAAAAAGTCTCATCTTCACTTAATAATAATAATGATAACAGTGGTTTTTGTAAAGTGCTTAATATGTGCCAGGCACTTTACTAAACAGTGGGGTAGAGTCAAGCAAATCGGATTGGACACAGTGCCTGTCCCACATGCGGCTCGCAGTCTCAATCCATGTTTTACAGATACGGTAGGGATTGTCTCTATTTGTTGCCGAATTGTACTTTCCAAGCTCTTAGTACAGTTCCCTGCACACAGTAAGCGCGCAATAAATACGACTGAATGAATGAATGACTGAGGTAAATGAGGTTCAGAAAAGTAAATTAACTTGCCCAAGGTCACAGAGCAGACAAGTGACAAAGCTGGAATTAGAAACCGGACCTTCTGACTCCTAGGCCCAAACTCTATCCATTCATTAATTCATTCTTTGGATTTATTGAGTGCTTACTGTGTGCAAAGCGCTGTACTAAGCTCTTGAGAAAGTACAACAGAACAAACAGACACATTCCCTGACCAAAACAAGCTGACAATCTAGAAAGGGAGACAGACGTTAATATAAATATTTATATTTATTCATAGTGGCCCATCCACTAGGTCACGCTCCTTTTCACAAGTTCCATTATGACTGCACCCTTGGGAGAGTAGTATGTAGCTGTTGCCATCTGTTAGAGAAGCAGCATGGCTCAGTGGAAAGAGCAAGGGCTTGGGAGTCAGAGGTCATGGATTCAAATCCCAGCTTCACCAATTGTCAGCTGTGTGACTTTGGGCAAGTCCCTTAACTTCTCTGGGCCTCCGTTACCTCATCAGTAAAATGGGGATGAAGTCGGTAAGCCCAACATGGGACAATCTGATAACCTTGTATCCTCCCCAGTGCTTAGAACAGTGCATTGCACATAATAATAATGCCATCATTATTATCTGTGTCAGGCAAGTCCGATGGCCACCCCTCCACTCAAAAGATTTATAATCAATCAATCAGTCATATTTATTGAGCGCTTACTGTGTACAGAGCACTGTACTAAGCGCTTGGGAAGTACAAGTTGGCAACATATAGAGACAGTCCCTACTCAACAGTGGGCTCACAGTCTAGAAGGGGGAGACAGAGAACAAAACATATTAACAAAATAAAATAAATAGAATAGATATATACAAGTAAAATAGAGTAATAAATACATACAAACATATATATATATATATATACAGGTGCTGTGGGGAAGGGAAGGAGGTAAGGCGGGGGAGATGGAGAGGGGAAGGAGGGGGAGAGGAAGTGCTTAGTACAGTGCTCTGCACCCAGTAAGTGCTCAGTAAATACGATTGCCTGAATAACTGACCAATTCCATCGATCTTGAATTGCCCCCTTTGACTGAGGACTGCCTTGGCAGAAAAGTTCAGTCTCAGCTTCCTTACCTATGTTGCCGGTGAATGATTTTTTGGCCCGGGAATATTGTGAACACATAGAGTCTCAGTAACTTTCAAGTTTGCTGCCAATCCATAACATTGTATGGTCTCTGGCTCATTCTACAATTGGCTGATTTCTCTGGCACCAACATTACCACAAGATAATTCAAAAGTGAAGGCTTCAGACATTTCACAGGAGGCTCACAGGAGCCCACTGAATTGAAAATACAATAATACTATCAGACTGGATTTATGTATGTCCCTGTCTGCTTAAATAATTTCCATGGGATCTGAAACAGGCACTATACTGAGCGATTGAGAAAGTATATTAGAGTTGGTGAACAGATTTCCTGCCCACAACAAGCTTTCATTCATTCATTTATTCATTCATTCATTCAATCGCATTTATTGAGCACTTACTGTGTGCAGAGCACTGTACTAAGTGCTTGGGAAGTACAAGTCGGCAACATCTAGAGGCAGTCCTTACCCAACAACAGGCTCATAGTCTAGACAACAAAACATGTAGACAGGTGTCAAAATCGTCAGAACAAATAGATTTAAAACTATATGCACATCATTAACAAAATAAATAGTAAATATGTGCAAGTAAAATAGAGTAATAAATCTGTTCAAACATATTTACAGGTGCTGTGGGGAGGGGAAGGAGGTAGGGCAGGGGGGATGGGCAGGAGGAGAGGAAAAAGGGGGCTCAGTCTGGGAAGGCCTCCTGGAGGAGGTGAGCTCTCAGTGATTGCCTAGCCCCACCTGATGACTGATAGCCGGTGTTGAAACTTTGGCAAACATCATCACCATACTGGAAGCCGCTTCTAAATTTCAGAATCAGAGTTGGATAATAACAATAATGGCATTTGTTAAGTGCTTACTATGTGCCAGGCACTGTACAATCGCTGGGGTGGATACAAGCAAATCGTATCGGACACAGTCCCCATCCCACATAGGGCTCACAGTCTCGATCCCCATGTCACAGATGCGGCAACTGAGGCAGAGAGAGTTGAAGTGACTTGCCCCGGGTGTCACAGCATAAAAGTGGTGGAGTAGGAATTCGAACCCATGACCTTCTAACTCCCAGGTCTGCGGTCTATCCACTAAGCCATGCTGCTTCTCATCATAACACAGGCCAGCCCTCCAACCTGAAACCAAGCAAGGACTAAATTTCACAGAACAGACAGGCATCGATTATTTCCTGGAAGAGTAGATATCATTTTATTAATTTATTAAGTACCCTACCACAAGCTCCTCATGGGCAGGGAACTTGTCTACCAACTCTGTTATATTGTACTCTCCCAAGTGCTTAGTACAGTGCTCTGCACACAGTGAGCACTCAAAAAATCCGATCTGTGAATTATATGTTAAGCACTGTACTATGTGCTAGGGAAAAAAGTACATGGATGAGAATAGGCATGATCCCTGGACTTTACGGAGATCAATACTTTAAGAATAAGGTGTGGGAAAGGGATAGGCGACAGACAAATGAGAAGATGAAGATTCATTCAATAATTGATCATATTTATTGAGTGCTTACTGCGGGCAGAGCACTGCACTGAGTGCTTGGGAAAGTACAATACAACAATAAACAGTGACAATCCCCGCCCACGATGAGCTCATAGTCTAGAGTTGCGGAGACAGACATCAATACAAATAAATAAAATAACAGATATGCATATAAGTGCTTTGGGGCTGTGAGTGGGGAAGAGCAAAGCCCTTGTGATGCAGAAGGGAGTGGAAGATGAGGATAAACGGGGCTTAATCTGGGAAGGCCTCAGACTTGGAAGCCGGGAAGACTGTTTGTCTGTCGGATTAGATGAGGGAGGGTGTTTCAGGTGAGAGGAAGGACGTGGGCTAGGGGTTGGCGGTGACACAGACGAGTTTGAGGCACAGTGAGAAGGTTAACACTAGAGGAGAAAAGTGTGCAGGCTGGATTGTAGGACAGAAGCGAGATGAGGAAGGAGTGGGCAAGGTGATGGACTGCTTTAAAGCCAATGGAGAGGAGTTTTTGTTTGATACTGAGGTGGATGGGCAACCACTGGAGTTTTTTGACTCTATCCTCTTTCCATTTTTGTAGAAAAATGATCTGGGCAGCAGAGTGAAGTATGGACTGGAGTGGAGAAACACAGGAGGCTAGGAGGTCAGCAAGGAGGCTGATGCAGTAATCCAGGTGGGATAGGATGAGTAAGTCTTTTAGACTGTGAGCCCACTGTTGGGTAGGGACTGTCTCTATGTGTTGCCAACTTGTACTTCCCAAGCGCTTAGTACAGTGCTCTGCACATAGTAAGCGCTCAATAAATACGATTGATTGATTGATTGATTGTAATAACGTAGTAGCAGGATGGATGGAGGGGAAAGAACAGATTTTAGCTATGCTGTGAAGGGGGGACTGACAGGATTGGGTGATGGTTTGAATATGTGGGTTGAATGAGAGAGGTGGAAAGGATAACACCAAGGTTATGGGCTTGTGAGATGGGAAGGGTGGTGGTGCCATCTACAGTGATGTGAAAGTCACGAGGAGGACAAGGGTGGGAAGATAAGGAGCTCTGTTTTAGGCATGTTAAGTTTGAAGTGACGGGAGGACATCCACATAGCGATGTCTTGAAGGTGGGAGGAGATGCGAGACTGGAGAGAGGGAGACAGATCAGGGCTGGAGATGGAGATGTGGGTGTTATCTGCATAGAAATGGTAGTTGAAGTCATAGGAATGAATGAGTTCTTCACAGGAGTGGGTGTAGATGGAGAATAGAAGGGAACCCCGAACTGAACCTTGAGGGACCCCCACAGTTAAGGGGTGGGAGGCAGAGGAGGAGCCCATGAAGGAGACTGAGAATGAACGGTCACAGAGATAAGAGGAGAACCAGGAGATGACAGATTGAGTGAAGCCAAGGTTGGATAATATTTCCAGGAGCAGGGGGTGGTCCACAGTGTCGAAGGGAGCTGAGAGGTTGAGGAGGATTAGGGTGGAGTAGAGGCCATTGACTTGGCAAGCAGGAGATCACTGGTGACCTTTGAGAGGGTGATTTCTGTGGAGTGAAGGGATCAGGAGCCAGATTGGAAGGAGTCAAGGAGGGAACTGGAGGACAGGAATTTGAGACAGCAGATGTAGACAACTGGCTCAAGGATTTTTGAGCAAAGATGAAGACTGTGAGCCCTATGGGTGACACGGACGGTGTCCAACATGATTAGCTGTATCTACCCCAGTGCTTAGAACAGTGCCTGGCACATAGTAAGCGCTTAGTACACACCAAACAAAAAAAGAATAAAAATATAGGAGAATGAAGACAAAGAGGGCAGTAGAAATGTAGGTTCCTCAAAGCTCAGACCAGCAGTTACCCAAATGACAGCTGTTCCCAGCTAGGTAGATATTTCCAGACTGATCCAGTGTCCACCACCTGATAATCAAATCCAACGAGTAGCTCTCAGCTATAGTTTACATTCATTTTCTCTTACTTGCCATCTGCAAGCAGAGAGAGCCTGTCAGCATCCTGATTTTCATATTTGCTTGTTTATGGTATTTGTTGAGCGCTTACTATATGTGCCAAGCCCTGTTCTAAGCACTGGAGTAGATGCAAGCTAATCAAGTTGGACCCACTCCCTGTCCCACATGGGGCTTACAGTCTTAATTCCCATTTTCCAGATGAGGGAACTGAGGCACAGGGAAGTGAATCTACTTGCCCAAGGTCACACAATGGAAAAGTGGTGGAGTTGGAATTAGAATCCAGGTCCTTCCAGACTTCCAGGCCTGTGTTTTATCCACTAGGTCACGCTGCTTCCCGAAGATGCTTGAATCTAGTGAAATCACACCTTCTCTAGACTAAACAATTTCATTTCCTCTTTCAAGGCCTATTTTTGCCTTCTTTCAAATATTTTTGAGGTTTGGATCTGGATTCTGTCCCATTTCTCCCCATCTTTTTGAAAGTGCAGTGAACAAAATTAGATCCAATACTTTAAGAAGAAATTGACAAACAAAGAATAGAGCAGAAGGATTACTTGGCAGTGCCTGCTTGCCAACTCCTATTAATATATCCCAATCTCCTGTGGGATCTTCCCCCCCCCCCGCCAACCCCCCCCCCCCCCGCGCTTCTGAAGCGCACTTTAGATTTTATTTCTGTCTTTCAGCATGTTGGCAATCCTTCCTACTTTGGTATATTTTGCTAATGCGATGAGCCACTTCTTAATTCCTTCATATAGAATATCAAACAAATCATTAAATTGAACTGACATGTCTGCCCCTCTAGATTTCTAAACTCATAGTGGGTAGGAGCTGTGTGGCCTAGTGGACAGAGCATGAGCCTGGAGTCAAAAGGTCCTGGGTTCTAATCCTGGCTCCACCACTTGTCTTCTGTGGGACCTTGGGCACATTACTTCACTGGACCTCAGTTCCCTCATCCGTAAAATAAGATTAAGACTGTCAGCCCTATGTGGGACAGGAACTGTTTCCAACCCAATTTCCTTGTATCTTCCCCAGTGCTTTGAACAGTGCTTGTCTCACATGCATTTGACAAATACCAGTTTTTTTAAAACCAACTTTGTTACAGCTTACTCTCCCAAGCACTCAGTACAGTGCTCTGAACACGGGAAAGTTTCAAAATAATAATAATAATAATAATAATAATGGCATTTATTAAGCGCTTACTAAGTGCAAAGCACTGTTCTAAGCGCTGGGGAGGTTACAAGGTGATCAGTTTGTCCCACGGGGGGCTTACATTCTTCATCCCCATTTTACAGATGAGGTAACTGAGGCCCAGAGAAGTGAAGTGACTTGCCCAGAGTCACAAAGCTGACAAGTGGCGGAGCCGGGGTTTAAATCCATGACCTCTGACTCCAAAGCCCAGGCTCTTTCCACCAAGCCACGCTGCTTGGTGGAACCCCACTACTGACTGATTGATCAAGACGACTGTGAGCCCACTGTTGGGCAGGGACTGTCTCTATATGTTGCCAATTTGTACTTCCCAAGCGCTTAGTACAGTGCTCTGCACACAGTAAGCGCTCAATAAATACGATTGATGATGATGATCTGGAGCCCTTTAATATCCCTCTCTCTCGCTCTCTCTCTCCCTCTTCCACCCCACTTAGGTTGACATCAAGATTAGAGAAGCAGCGTGGCTCAATGGAAAGAGCCCAGGCTTTGGAGTCAGAGGTCATGGGTTCAAATCCCAGCTCCACCACTTGTCAGCTGTGTGACTTTGGGCAAGTCACTTAACTTCTCTGGGCCTCAGTTACCTCATCTGTAAAATGGGGATTAAGACTGTGAGCCCCCCGTGGGACAACCTGATCACCTTGTAACCTCCCCAGTGCTTAGAACACTGCTTTGCACATAGTAAGCGCTTAACAAATGCCATTATTAAGATGTTAGCTCCCTTTTTGGAATGGAACAAACCATTTATGTTCAAAATCTTAAGGAGCATGGCCTAGTGGCTAGAGCATGGGCCTGGGATTCAGAAATACCTGGGTTCCGATCTCGGCTCTGCCACTTGTCTGCAGTGTGACCTTGGGCAAGTCACTTTACTTCTCTGTGCTTCAGTTACTTCATCTGTAATATGGGGATTAAGACTGTGAGCTCCATGTGGGACAGGGTCTGTGTATACCCTGACAAACTTGTATTTCCACCCTAGAGCTTAGAAGCAGTGTGGCTCAGTGGAAAGAACACAGTCTTTGGAGTCAGGGGTCATGGGTTCAAAACCCGGCTCCGCCAATTGTCAGCTGTGTGACTTTGGGCAAGTCACTTAACTTCTCTGGGCCTCAGTTCCCTCATCTGTAAAATGGGGATGAAGACTATGAGCCCCCGGTGGGACAACCTGATCACCTTGTAACCTCCCCAGTGCTTCGAACAGTGCTTTGCTCATAGTAAGTGCTTAATAAATGCCATCATTATTATCATTATTATTATTATTACAGTAGCTGGCATTTATGTACATATCTGTAATTTATTTAGCTATATTAATGTCCCTTTCTCATCCTCTAGACTGTAAGTTAGTTATGGGAAGGGAATGTATCTGTTTATTGTTATATTGCACTCTCCCAAGTGCTTAGTTCTGTGCTCTGCTTTCAGTAAGCACTCAATAAATATGATTGAATGAATAATAATGATATAATAATGACATTTGTTAAGTGCTTACTATGTGCAAAGCACAGTTCTAAGCGCTGGGGGAATACAAGGTGATCACGTTGTCCCTTGTGGGGCTCACAGTCTTAATCCCCGTTTTATGGATGAGGTAACTGAGGCTTACAGTTCACAAGCAAACATGTGGCAGAGCCGGGATTAGAACCCATGACCTCTGACTCCTAAGCCCGGGCTCTTTCCACTGAGCCACACTGCTTCTCTACCTCTTCTCTTCCTTATGAAATACCAAAAAAAATTCCTAGCTTCTCATGGGCAATGGATGCAAATTCCTTACTGAAATCAATCCGTTGTATATGCAGATCATTTCATTCATTCAATCATATTTATTGAATGCTTACCATGTACAGAGCACCATACTAAATGCTTGGGTGCTTGGCACATAGTAAGCACTTAACAAATACTATCATTTTATTATTATTACAATATGATAATAGACACTATTCCTGTTGATAATAAGTATTAATTCTGTGCAGAGCATTGCACTTAGAAGAGTACAGCAGAGTTATTAGACATGAGCCCCCAGTGCCCAAGGAGCTTTACAGTAAATCTGGGGAGTCAGACTCTAAACTAAATTTCAAGTAGGAATTTCTTGCACATATTTACTATTCTATTTATTTTATTTTGTTAATACGTTTTGTTTGTTGTCTGTCTCCCCCTTCTAGACTGTGAGTCCGTTGTTGGGTAGGGACCGTCTCTATATGTTGCCAACTTGTACTTCCCAAGCGCTTAGTCCAGTGCTCTGCACACAGTAAGCGCTCAATAAATACGATTGAATGAATGAATGAAAAAGTAGGAGGCACCAACTGAGTACTAAGGCACGTCCAGGAGTACAATCTAGAGGGTCATGAGTAATTAATTAATCAATTGTATTTACTGAACGCTTACCAAGCCCTGCCCCACCCCTCCATTGGCCTTGTTAGGCCAGTGGTTAGAGCCCTCCTTCTATGGCATCTATCCCCAAGTCTGACTTCACCTCAACTGCTCGGTTGACAGAACGTGTCCACCGTCTTGTTTGGACAAGAATGACGGATGATCACAGAGTCATCAACCCACTGAAGGGTCCCCCATCATGAGTGAGGCGTAAGTCAGAGGTCAACCAGGAGGTACACGTGAGGAAGCAATTCTGGCGAGACTCCGCCATCATAATAAGAATATTTGTTAAGCGCTTACTATGTGCTAAACACTGTACTAAAAACTGGGATAGATACAGGCTAAACTGATAGGACAACACAGCTTCTTCCTGCTTAGACTGTGAACCCCATGTGGGCCTTCATTTTTAATGGTATTTGTTCTGCTTTTACTGTGTGCCTGGAACAGAACTAAGCTCTAGACTGTAAGCTCATTGGGGGCAGGAAATGTGTCTGTTGTTGCATTGTACTCTTCCAAGTGCTTAGTACAGTGCTCTGCACACAATAAACACCATTCATTCATTCAATCGTATTTATTGAGCTCTTACTGTGTGCAGAGCACCGTACTAAGCGCTTGGGAAGTACAAGTTGGCAACATATAGACGGTCGCTACCCAACAGTGGGCTCACAGTCTAGAATGAACTAAGCACTGGGGTAGATACAAGCTAATCAAGCTGGATACAGTCCATGTCCCACATGGGGCTCACAGTCTTAAGCCCCATTTTTTTTTTTAAAAACAGATGAGGAAACTGAGCCCCCTTTCTTCTCTCCTTCTCCCTATCCCCCCATCCTACCTCCTTCCCCTCCCCACAGCACTTGTATACATTTGTACAGATTTATTACTCTATTTTACTTGTACATATTTACTACTCTATTCATTTTGTTAATGATGTGCATATAGCTACAATTCTATTTATTCTGACAGTTTTGACTCCGGTCTAAATGTTTTGTTTTGTGGTCTGTCTTCCCCTTCTAGACTGTGAGCCCGTTGTTAGGTAGGGACCGTCTCTCTATGTTGCCAGCTTGTACTTCCCAAGCGCTTAGTACAGTGCTCTGCACACAGTAAGCGCTCAATAAATACGATTGAATGAATGACTGAATGAAACTGAGGCATAGGGAAGTGAAGTGACTCGCCCGAGGTCACGTAGCGGATAAGTGGCAGAGCCGGGACTAGAAACCAGGCCCTTCTGCTTTTGACTCAAGACAATACTCTATCCACTAGGCCTTGCTGCTTCTCTAGACCCGATTATCTTGTGCCTACCCAAGCATTTAGTACAGTGCTTAGCCCATAGTAATCACTTAATCCCTTAATAAATGCCAATTGTCAGCTGTGTGACTTTGGGAAAGTCACTTCACTTCTCTGGGCCTCAGTTACCTCAACTGTAAAATGGGGAATATGTGAGCCCCAGGTGGGACAACCTGATCACCTTGTATCCTCCCCAGTGCTTAGAACAGTGCTTTGCACATAGTAAGCGCTTAACAAATACCATCATTATTATCATTATTATTACAGTTCCTGTCCCACATGGGGCTCATAATCTAAGGGGAGGGAGAACAAGTATCTTAACTCCAATTATGCAGATAAGCAAACAGACACAGAAAGGTTAAGTAACTTGACCAAGGTCACACAGCAAGCAAATGGCTGGCATTAGAACACACATCTCCTGACTCTCAGGCCTGGGCTCTTTCCACTAGGCTACACTACTTCTCTATTTCCCCTGTCATACTCAATTTTAATATAAATAGAAGTAGCCAGACCTTCTTGAGATAGCTAATATGTGTATCACATCAATGCCTTAAGAGACAGAATCTATGAATTTTTTATCAACCAGGTGTCAAGTTCAACTCCTTTAGATAAAGGCTGTGGAAATACAAGCAGGGGAGGAAGAAGTATAGTTATCCAGTTGTAGTTCTCTGAATTGAACTGCAAGCCCTAGTGTGGGACAGGGACTGTTTCTGACCTGATTAACTCGTATCTACCCCGGAGCTTAGTACAGTGTACTAAGTGTACATAGTAAGCATATAATACCACAATAATAATGATAATCTATACATGCACCCTCGCAAGTAATCTGCAGACCCACTTTTCATTCAGTCAGTCCTATTGAGTGCTTACTGTGCTTAGAGCACTTTAACTAAGTGCTTAGGAGAGTACAATAAAGCAATAAACAGACACATTCCCTGCCCACAATGAGCTTATAGTCTGGAGGGGGGGAGACAGACATCAACACAAATAAATAAGATTATAGATAAGTGTTATGGGGCTGGGAGGGGGAAAAGAGCAAAGGGAGCAAGTCAGATTGACGCAGAAGGGAGTGGGAGATGAAGAAAGGTGGGGCTTAGTCTGGGAAGGCCTCCTGGAGGAGATTTACCTTCAATAAGGCTTTGAAGAGTAATTGTCTGTCGGATTTGAGAAGGGAGGGCGTTCCAGGCCAGAGGGAGGACGTGAGTGAAGGGTTGGTGGAGAGACAGGCAAGACTGAGGCACAGTGAGAAGGTTAGCACAAGAGGAGCGAAGTATGCGGGCTGGGTTGTAGAAGGAGAGAGGAGAGATGAGGTAGGAGGGGACAAGGTGATGGACTGTTTTAAAGCCAATGGAGAGGAGTTTCTGTTTGATACAGAGGTGGATGGGCAACCACTGGAGTTTTTTGAGGAGTGGGGTGACATGTTCTGAATGTTTTTTTTAGAAAAATTACAGGGCAGCAGAGTGAAGTACAGACTGGAGTAGGGAGAGACAGGAGGCTGGGAAGTCAGCAAGGAGGCAGATGTAGAAATCCAGGCTGGATAGGATGAGAGATTGCATTAACATGGCAGCAGTATGGGAGGAGAGGAAGGGGTAAACTATGAAGATGGGACTGACAGGATTTGGTGATGGACTGAATATATGGGCTGAATGAGAGAGAGGAGTCAAGGATAATGACAAGGTTATGGGCTAACGAGACAGGAGAGATGGTGGCTCCGTCTACAGTGATGGGAAAGTCAAGGGGAGGACGTGGTTTGGGAGAAAAGATAAGGAGCTATGTTTTGGACATGTTAGGCTTAAAGCAATGAGAGGAAATCCAAGTAGGTATGTGTTGAAGGCAGGAGGAGATGTGAGAGAGGAGATGCAAGATGAGAGGGAGAGGGAGAGGGAGAGGGAGAGAGAGAGAGAGAGAGAGAGAGAGCGGGGCTGGAGATGTAGAATTGGGTATCATCCGCACAAAGGTGGTAGTTAAAGCCATGGGAGTGAATGAGTTCTCCATCTTTTGATGGCCCTACTCCTAGAATCACCAGGAAAAGAACCAGTAATTACTTTTATACAAATGTACAGCACTTAAGTACATAGCCACAATTTATTACTGTGGTATTTGTAAAGCGCTATTATGTGCCAAGCACTGTTCTAAGCACTGGGATAGATACAAGGTAATCAAGTTGTTCCACGTGGGGCTCACAGCCTTAATCCCCATTTTACAGATGAGGTAACAGGCACAGAGAAGTTAAGTGACTTGCCCAAGGTCACATGTCTGTCTCCCCCTTTAGACTGTAAACTCCTTATGGTCAGGAGAACATGTCTACAACTCTGTTGTATTGTATCTTTCCAAGTGCTTAGTACAGTGCTCTGCACGCAGTTAGGACCCAATAAATGCAACTGGATCCCTTCAAAGCCCTACTGAGAGCTCACCTCCTCCAGGAGGCCTTCCCAGACTGAGCCCCCTCCTTCCTCTCCCCCTCGCCATCCCCCCCGCCAGCCCCCCCGCCTTACCTCCTTCCCCGCCCCACAGCACCTGTATATATATTTGTACAGATTTATTACTCTATTTATTTTACTTGTACTTATTTATCATTCTATTTATTTTATTTTGTTAATGTTTTCTTCTGTTGTCTGTCTCCCCCTTCTAGACTGTGAGCCCGCTGTTGGATAGGGACTGTCTCTATATGCTGCCAACTTGTACTTCCCAAGCACTTAGTAGAGTGCTCTGCACACAGTAAGTGCTCAATAAATATGATTGAATGAATGAATGAATGAATGAATGAACTGACTTTTTAATAGTATTGTTTAATCGCCTTCTATGGGCAGGCACTGTACTAAGCACTGTGGTAGAAACAAGCTAATCAGGTTAGACACAGACCATGTCCCACGTGGGGCTCAGTCTTGATCCCCATTTTACAATTGAGGGAACTGAGGCACAGAGAAGTGAAGGGACTTGCCCAAGGTCACACAGCAGATACGTGGTGGAGCCAGGATTACAAACCAGGTCCTTCTGATTCCCAGGCCCATGCCCTATCCACTAGGCCATGATTCATTGATTTACTCTCTTCAAAAGTAAGTGTTTGTATTGTGGGTGTAGGGGGAGAAATGATGCTATCGTAGGGCTAAGCCACTTGATTGCTTTCCTTCCAGACTGAAATATGTAATTTTTCACAACCTTTAAATCTCTCAGTTTTCATTTTCCACTCCAGTTGTGCTGGTTTGGGTTTGCCGTATAGAAGACGCCAGATCACAAATGCAATTGCATGGACCGAGTAAGCTCTTTGCCCCTGGTGGTTCTTATACAACATCTAGAAGAGTTATCCTGTGGCAGGATTTCTGGATAAAGACCCAAAATATTTAAGGAAGCATTGTGACCTAGTGTAAATAGCATAGGCTTGGGAGTTAGAGGCCCTGGATTCTCATCCCAGCTCTGCCACTTACCTGTTGTGTGACCTTGGGCAAGTTACTTGACTTCTCTGGGCCTCAGTTACCTTATCTGTAAAATGAAATTTTGATATAGTGCTCAGCACATAGTAAGTGTTCAATAAATACAATTGAATGAATAAACATTCTGCCTCTTAGTGGATCAGGTGAGGGACAGCGATTGCGTCTGCCTACTTGTTTTGTTGCTTGTCTACTTGTTTTGCTTTGTTTTGTTGTCTGTCTCTCCCCTTCTAGGACTGTGAGCCCGTTGTTGGGTATGGATTGTCTCTATTGCTGTATTGTCCTTTCCCAAGCACATAGTACAGTGCTCCGCACATAGTAAGTGCTCAATAAATACGATTGAATTGAATGAATTAACATATCTACCCCAGCACTTAGTACAGAGCTCAGTAAATAGCGGATTAACTTAACCAATAACATAAGCACAAATAGATTTCCCTGCATCTGAGTTGTAAGACTGTATGTATCTAGGTCTAAGATACCTGACCTGGATTTCAGAGCAGTGGGATAATCCTTATCTACTACATTTTCTCACTCTGTCATTGATTTTTGCCTCTTTCTCTACAAATGTATTTCGTGCTTTTTTGCTAACCCAATTATGGCATGAATTAGTAGTAACAATATATAATTAGCTCTTACTATGTGCAAAACATTGTACTAAGAAAGAGTACACCATTGGGAATAATAGCCCTGTGACCAGAGACCTGGTGTGTAGGAGTTATAATAATAATAATAATAATAATGATAGCATTTATTAAGCGCTTACTATGTGCAAAGCACTGTTCTAAGCGCTGGGGAGGTTACAAGGTGATCAGGTTGTCCCACGGGGGGCTCACAGTCTTCATCCCCATTTTACAGATGAGGTAACTGAGGCCCAGAGAAGTTAAGCGACTTGCCCAAAGTCACACAACTGGCTATTGGTAGAGCCGGGATTCGAACCCACGACCTCTGACCCCAAAGCCCGGGTTCTTTCCACTGAGCCACGCTTCTTCTCTATGTTATCTCTATGTCTCTATATTATCATTATAATGATAATAACAATAATAATAATAATAATAATAATAAATTTTTAAGCACTTACAAGGTGCTAAGCACTATACTAAGGTATACCTGGAGAGCAATTCTCCTTCATGAAATTGAGCCTATCATCCTAGTTCCAAACCTGTAATAATAATCATTGTCTTGCTGTTCATTAAGTCCTTACAATGTGCCAAGTACTGTTCTTAGCTCTAGGGCAGATAGAAAATAATCAGGCCAATTATGAGATTCATAGTCTAAATTGGAGGAAGAAGAGGTACTGAATCTCCATTCTGCAGGTGGGGGAAATGAGGCAGAGAGAAGCTATGTGACTTGCCCAAGGTCACACAGCTGGTAGATGGAAGAGCTGGGATGAGAACCCAGGTCCTCTGCCTCCCGAGACTGTGAAATCCCAGTTCTGGTTTGGGGATGGAAGCGGTGGAAAGAGAATGTAAAACCCAGTGGAAAGAGCACGGACTTTGGAGTCAGAGATCATGGGCTCAAATCCCAGCTCCACCAATTTTCAGCTCTGTGACTTTGGGCAAGTCACTTAACTTTTCTGGGCCTCAGTTACCTCATCTGTAAAAGTGGGGATTAAGATTGTGAGTCACCCGTGGGACAACCTGATCACCTTGGAACCTCCCCACTGCTTAGAACAGGGCTTTGCACATAGTAAGCACTTAAAAAATGCCATTATTATTATTATTATTAATAATAAAGAGGGGGACCTAGAGAGGGCAAGAGGGACAGTCGGTTGAACAACATTCCCTCCAAAACATTTTGGAACAATTAAAAAGCAGCATGGCCTAGTGGACAGAACGCATGCCTGGGAGTCAGAAGGACCTGGATTCTAATTCCCGATCCAACGCTTGTCCTCTGCGTGACCTCGGTCAAGTCACTTCACTTCTCTGGGCCTCAGTTCCCTCATCTGTAAAAAAAGAGGATCAAAACCTGGAGCCCCGTGAGGGACAGGGACTGTGTCCAACATAATTAACTTGTATCTACCCCAGCGCTTAGAACAGTGCCTGGCGCATAATAAGGACTTAATAAATACCATTTAAAAAAAAGCAAAACAGCCCTTCTGTGGGTCCAGGAGAGAGGTTATACATAAATCCCTCCTCAACCCTCAGACTTCACAACCCAAGAGACGACTCCATCTACTCCACAGAGAGGTTAGATCTCCAAAAACTGGCCAGTGTAAATTGGGAGCCTTTTCATTAAGCAGGGAGAAATGCAAAGCCCCAAAAACATTTGAAGAAAATGTTAAGAGAAGGCACTTCAGTATCTATTTTCACATTCAGGTTGCTCATCCAGATTTTGGCTAAATTTGATCACCTGGTACTCTGACACAGCTGATATCTAAGGCATCTTTATGTCTCCGGCTAAAGTTTATGTTATTAATGCAGTAGAATAGGGCTTATTATTCTGGTGGGCACCTGCCAAGGCTCACATTTTGTAATATTGTTATTACTTACTCTTCAATTCGCAACTAATCAAATTCTCAGCTTAACCCTTCCCGAGAAATCTACTTGGAATAATATTATGAAGAATCATCTCCCTATTCTTTTTCCAAAAGTTACTTGGATACTGTTTTGCTCTTCTACTACATCATTTTAATAATTGTTTTACAGGGAAGAAGAATATTTACTCCATGTCAAGTAAGGAGAATATGTGACAGCTTCTACTTTTTTTTCCAAGTGGCCTTTCAGCTCTCTTACAACAAGAAAAATGCAGTGAGAGTGTTATTTGTTTTTTAATAGACTTTTTCTCTAAATAATTAAAGAACCTTTGCAAGTCTTGATTTGTCTAATTGGCATTAATCCTTGCAACCTCCTTTGGAGACAGGTGATCATTATTTCATAGGATAATAGTCAAAACAAATTTGATAGTCCCCGCCTTCCAGACATGGTATTGTCAATCAATCAATCGTATTTATTCAGTGTTTGCTGTGTACAGAGCACTGCAATAAGCGTTTGGGAGCATACAATGTAACAGAGTTGGTAAACAGTCTCTACCCACAACGAGCTCACAGTCTAGAAGAGGAAACAGGCATTAATATAAATAAATTACAGCTATGTATATTAGTGCTGAGGGAAGGGTGAATAAAGGGAACAATTCATGGTGACACAGAAGGGAGTGGGAGAAGAGGAAAGGAGGGCTTTGTCAGGGGAGGAGTCTTGGAGGAGATGGGCCTTCAATGAGGCTTTGAAGGTGGGGAGAGGAATTATCTGCCTTTTAGACTGTGAGCCCACTGTTGGGTAGGGACTGTCTCTATATGTTGCCAACTTGTACTTCCCAAGCGCTTAGTACAGTGCTCTGCACACAGTAAGCGCTCAATAAATACAATTGATGATGATGATGATCTGCCAGATATGAAGAGGGAGGGCATTTCAGGCCAGAGACAGGATGTGGGCAACGAAATAGATGAGATCAAGGTACAGTGAGTATTTGGTATCAGAGAAGTGAAGTGAGCATTCATTCATCCATTCATTCAATCATATTTATTGAGTGCAGAACACTGTACTAAGCGCTAGGAGAGTACCAAGCAGGGTGGTAGGAGGAGAGCAGCGAGGTGAAGTAAGTAGGAAGGGGCAAAGTGATTTGGTCTTTAAAGTCAAAGATGAGGACTTTCTGTTTGTTATGGAGGTGGATGGACAACCACTAGAGGTTCTTGAGGAGATGTGGATTGAATGTTTTTATAGAAAAATGATCCTGGCAGCAGAGTGAATTACGGATTGGAGAAGTGAGAGATGAGAGCCTGGGAGGTCAGGAAGGAGGCTGCTACAGTAATCAAGGCAAGATAGGATAAGTGTTTGGATTAACATGGCAGCAGTTTGGAGGGAGAGGAAAGGTTGGATTTTAGCGATGTTGTGAAGGTTGAACTGACAGAATTTGGTGAGATTCAATAGATGGGTTGAATGAGAGAGATGAGTCAAGTATAACGCCAAGGTTATGGGCTTGCATGACAAGAAGGATGGTAGTGCTGTCTACAGTGTGGGGAAAAAATCAGGGAGAGGACAGGATTTGGGTGGGAAGATAAAGAGTTCTCTTTTGGACTGGTCAAACTTGAGGTGTTGGCAGGACATCCAAATAGAGATGTTTTGAAGGGAGGAGGAAATGCAAGACAGCAGAGGAGAGACATCAGGGCTAGAGATGTAGATCCAAAGGTATAGCATGCCACAGTTCAAAGTGGAGGAGAGTAGTTATACAACAGAGAGAACAAGCCTATTATTACCCAATGTAATCCATCATTATTGATTAATAGATAACAATAATAATAATAATGGCATTTGTTAAGCCCTTACTATGTGTGAAGCACTGTTCTAAGTGCTGGGGGGGATACAAGCAGTGTGGCTCAGTGGAAAGAGCATTGGCTTTGGAGTCAGAGGTCATGGGTTCAAATCCTGGCTCCGCCACTTGTCAGCTGTGTGACTTTGGGCAAGTCACTTAACTTCTCTGTGCCTCACTTACCTCATTGTAAAATGGGGATTAAGACTATGAGCCCCATGTCAGACAAGGGCCGTATCAAACCTCATTAACTTGTTCATATCCCAGTGCTTAGTACAGTGCCTGGCACATAGAAATGCAATTAAAAGATACTTTCTGGAAGGCAAAGCAAGCTTGGGTGGAGGGTGGGGAGGTGCAGAGAAAGTGGTGGGAAAGAGTTTTTCAATGTACTAGTCTCTCCCACTTTCACCATTGTGAAAACTGAGTGACCAGATATTGAAAAATGCAAGAATTAAGACTTTTCCCCTTGTAAAAGAGGCTGGGTTCTGAGGCGAGAAGGGGAAGAAAAGGTAAGAGGGATGTTTCTCTAGATGCAATTACAACCATCAGAGGACAACAGTAGTTGCCCTGCACTAAATATAAGTGATTTACTTAACACCATTCCAGCAGAAAGCTTTCTAATCAGTCTCATGTGTGCACATTCTCTCACAACAGAGTAGAATCACAAACTTGGAATAGCTAATGAGCTCTTTAAGGATCTCATTGTTTCATGCTTTACAAAAAGCAGAGAGCTGAGCCTAAACCTAGAATCCTGTGCTGAGGTGAGATCAAGTGGAACTGGCTTATTACGGTCTCTTTTGCAGTGAGGAAGGCAAGACTGATCTTCAACCCTCTTTGATGATTTACTGATTCAGCCTCTTTCTGAAAAAGGGGGCATAATGGTTAGTGGTATAACAGGAAAGGTTTTAAATAAGCCATGCTAATTCATTCCGATTCAAACATCCCCTCTTTCCTCTTCTCCCATTCCCTTTTGCATTGCCCTGACTTGTTCCCTTAATTCAGCCCCCCCTCCCAGCCCCACAGCACTGCTGTACATATCTGCATTATTGTTATTATTATTATTATTATCTGCAATTCATATATTTTAATGTCTATCTCCCAGGCCCTAGACTGTAAACTCATTGTGGGCAGGGAATGTTTATTGTTATATCATACTCTCCCAAGTGCTTAGTACATCATTCTGCATGCAGCAAACACTCAATATGATTGAACAAATAATCATTCATTCAATTGTATTTACTGAGCATTTACAGTTAGCAAAGCATTCTGCTAAGCATTCTAATGAAACCCTTGCCCTCAGCAGTATTTGTGTTAAAGAAACAGCCTGAGAGAAAGGTGAATAAAGGGAGCAAATCACAGTAGGACAGAACAGAGTGGGAAAAGAAGAATTAAAGACTTAGAAAAATGATCTTTTTGAAGATAATTCCGTCTTAATTCTAAGGCGCTGGGATCACCTCCTATCCCCAATTCCTCTTGTCCCAGTACATACATCCCCTCTCCTGGGAGAAAGCGATCAAACACCCTACCTGGGCTTGTTTTCTTTAGGTTATCCCCACTGCCCTTTGGAGGTCCAACACCTATGCCCCGGTGAAAATTCTTCTTTCACCTCATCATCTAGCCCTCTCTTTCATTCATTCACTCATTCAACTGTATTTTGTTGAGTACTTACTGTGTGCAGAGCACTCTACTAAGTGCTTGGGAAGTACAAGCCCAATCCCGAAGGCCTCATCCTGAACTCTTATCACATCCACCTGCTTGTTTTCAGAGTTGAGGGCTCAGCCTCAATGAAAAACAGCTGGCTCATTAGCCTACCCTAGAAATCCCTCCCTGCTCCTACCCCCTCCACTTGAGGGGTGGATTATGGATGCTACTTCACAATGACATTTTCATGTCTTGTTTCTGGGCTAGAGGATTGATTAAAATTATTTTATACAAAAGCAAAGGATAAAGTGAAAATAAGTTTCTGTGCTGTGAACAGAAAAGTTAAAGTCTCTCCGCACTGTTACACTCTCTACCCTCACCAACTCTAAAATTCCTCTAGCCCTCCACTTAATAACAATAAAAATTAAGAATAATAATTGTGGCATGTGTTAAGAACTTACCATGTGTCAAGCACTGCACTACGCACTGGGATAGGTAGAAGATATTCAAGTCCCACATGAGGATCACAGTCTAAGCAGTGGAAGAATAGGTATCGAATCCCCATTTTGCAGATCGGGAACTAAGACACAGAGAAGTGAAGCGACTTGCCGAGGGTCACATAGCAGACAACTGGTGGAGTCAGAATTAGAACCCAGGTCCTCTCTCAAGGCCCTGCTTTTTCCACTAGGCCACATTGCTTCACATCCAAGCAGTGGAGAAGCAGCATGTCTCAGTGGAAAGAGGCCGAGGTTTGGAGTCAAAGGCCATGGGTTCAAATCCCGGCTCTGCCAACTGTCAGCTGTGTGACTTTGGGCAAGTCACTTAACTTCTCTGTGCCTCAGTTACCTCATCTGTAAAATGAGGATTAAAACTGTGAGTGCTCCATGGGACAACCTGATCACCTTGTAACCTCCCCAGTGCTTAGAACAGTACTTTGCACATAGTAAGCACTTAACAAATACCATCATTATTACTATTATCCAATCCCATCCCTTCTTATCATGTCTTATGCCATCCAGTCTTTTCCAACTCTCAGCGACACCGCGGACACACCTCTCCCAGAACGCCCCGCTCTCCATCTGCTATCATTCTGGTAGTGTATCCTGAGAGTTTTCTTGGTAAAAATCCAGACGTGGTTTACAATTTCCACCTTCCATGCAGTCAAATCAAGTCTCCACCCTCGATTCTCTCCCGTGCCGCTGCTTCCCAGCATGGGTGAGTTTTGACTTGTAGCAGATTGCCTTCTACTTGCTAGCCACTGGCCAAGCTAGGAATGGAATGGGTAGGCCTCTGCTCTCCCCCTCTGCCCTATCTCTCTCCCTGCAACCCTACCTCCTTCTCCCCACAGCACCTGTATATTTGTTTGTACAGATTTATTACTCTATTGATTTTGCTTGTACATATTTACTATTCTATTTATTTTGTTAATGATGTGCATCTAGCTTTACTTCTATTTATTCTGATGACTTGACACCTGTCCACATGTTTTGTTCTGTTGTCTGTCTCCCCCTTCTAAACTGTGAGCCTGTTGTTGGGCAGGGACTGTCTCTACTTGTTGCCAACTTGTACTTCCCAAGCGCTTAGTACAGTGTTCTGCACACAGTAAGCACTCAATAAATATGATTGAATGAATGAATGACTCTCCCTCCCAAAACCAAAACTGTTAAAGTACTGGAAACTCTCCAGGTGTGACGCTGAGAGGGGCCCGTCCCTTCACACCTTATCAAAACACCTGTCCCCTCCCAATTTCCCTCCCTGACTGCCATATTCAGCTGTTTACTTACACCTTATCAAAACACCTGTCCCCTCCCACTTTCCCTCCCTGACTGCCATATTCAGCTGTTCACTTTCCAGTGTCTCCTTCCCCACTCCTTTCAAACATGCCCGTGTCTCCTTTTTCCCCCAAAAAAACAAAAAACCCTCCCTTTGCCCCATGGATCACTCCAGTAATCACCATTCCTCTCCAAACTCTTTGATTAAGTTGTTTATACCCCCTGCCATCACGGTCTCTCCTTTGACCCCTTCCAGTCTGACTTTCTCCCCCTCCACTCCATGGAAACTGCCCTCTCTAAGGTCACCAGTGACCTCCAAGTTCTTGCCAAATCCAATAGCTTCTTGTCTTGTCCTATGCTGTCGAGTCATCTCTGACCCAGAGGCTCCACCTCCTTCTGCAACACATTATTAGCTCTTACAACTTCTACCATCTCTAAGTAAATGATTCCCAAATCTACCTCTCCAGCCCTGACATCTCTCCTTCGCAGTCTCACCTTTATTATTATTCATTCATTCATTCAATCATATTTATTGAGCACTTACTGTGTGCAGAGTACTGTACTAAGAGCTTGGGAAGTACGAATAGGCAACATATAGAGACGGTCCCTACCCCACAACGAGCTCACAGTCTAGAAGGGGGAGACAGACAACAAAACAAAAATAACAATAATGGTCTTTGTTAAGCACTTACTATGTGCCAGGCACTGTACTAAGCACTGGGGTGGGTACATGCAAACTGAGTTGGACACAGTCCCTGTCCCATGTGGGGCTCACAGTCTCAATCCCCATTTTACAGATGTAGGAACTGAGGTCCCGAGAAGTGAAGTGACTTACCTAAGGTCACACCAAAGTCAAGTGGTGGAGCCGGGATTAGAACCCATGACCTCCTGAATCCCAGGCCCAGGCTTTACTCCCTACATCATAATTTCCTCCTGCCTTCAGGACATCTATACCTGGATGTCCCACGGACCATTCAAACTAAACATTCCTAAAAGAAAACGTCTCATCTATCCACCCAACACTGCCCTCCTTCTGTCTTTCCCATCACTGTAGACAACAGTACTATCCTCCTGTCTCAGAAGCCCATAACCTTGACATGATCTTCGATTCATCTCTCCCACTCAACCCTTACATTCAATTTGTCATCAAAACCTGCAGGTTCTACCTTCAGGACATCACTAAAATCCACCCTTTCCTCTCCTTCCAAACTGCTCCATTCAGTCCATGTTTCCCCAATCCCCAAGAACCTCCAGCGGTTGCCCGTCCACTTCCCCATCAAACAGAAACTCCTCACCATTGGCTTTAAAGCACTCAATCCCCTTTCCCCCTCCTACCTCACCTCGCTGCTCTTCCTAATACATCCCAGCCTGTACATTTCTAATGCCAACCTGCTACTCACTGTACCCTGATCTGTCTGTCTCACTGCCGACAACTCGCCCAAATCCTGACTCGGGCCCAGAACCCTCTCTCCCTTCATATCCGTCAGACAATGACTCTCCCCCTCTTCAAAGCCTTTTTGAAGGCCCATCTCCTCCAAGCGGCCTTCCCTAAGCCATCTTTTCCTCTTAATAATTATAATAATAATGGTATTTATTAAGCACTTACTCTGTGCCAGGCACTGTTCTAAACGCTGGGGTAGATACAAGGTGATCAAGTTTTCCCACTTGGGGCTCAAAGTCTTCATCCCCATTTTTTACAGATGAGGTAACTGAGGCGCAGAAAAGTAAAGTCGTCCCCCTCTCCCCCTCTCCCCCTGGTCGTCCCCCTCATCCCCCTCGTCCCCCTCTCCATCCCCCCATCTTACCTCCTTCCCTTCCCCATAGCACCTGTACATATGTATATATGGTTGTACATATTTATTACTCTATTTATTTATTTATTTATTTATTTTACTTGTACATTTCTATCCTATTTTATTTTGTTGGTATGTTTGGTTCTGTTCTCTGTCTCCCCCTTTTAGACTGTGAGCCCACTGTTGGGTAGGGACTGTCTCTATGTGTTGCCAATTTGTACTTCCCAAGCACTTAGTACAGTGCTCTGCACATAGTAAGCGCTCAATAAATACGATTGATTGATTGATTGATTAAAGTGGCTTGCCCAGGATCACATAGCAGACAAGTGGCGGAGCCGGGATTAGAACCCATGACCTCTGACTCCCAAGCCCGAGCTCTTTCCACTGATCCACGTTGCTTCTTTATGATGCTTGCTCATCTCCCACTCCTTTCTCTGTCACCCTTGCACTTGGATCTCTACCCTTCATTCACACCTCCCTCAACTCCACAGCGCTTGTCTGTCTCCCCCTCTAGAGTGTAAGCTCATTGTGGACAGGGAGCGTGACTACCAGCTCTGCTATATTGTACTCTCCCAAGCCCTTACAGCAATGCTCTGCACACAATAAGCACGTTATAAATATGAACGATCGATTGCTTCTCTGCTGATCAAAGCACTTATCCTATCCTGCCTTGACTACTGTCACTGATCTCTGGTGGTTTTCCATCTCGTCTATCCCTCCACTGATCCCTTGCCCACGTCCTCCCTCTGACCTCCCACCCCCTTCATATAATTAATCAATCCAGAGTGCTTGGGAGAGTACAATATAACAATATAATATAATATAACAGTAATATAACAATATAATACAACAATAAAACAATATAAGTCCTCCTCCCCATCCCCGCTCCCTACCTCCTTCCCCTCCCCACAGCACTTGTATATATATTTGTACAGATTTATCACTCCATTTATTTTACTTGTACGTATTTACTATTCTATTTATTTTGCTAATGATGTGCATATAGGTATAATTCTATTTGTTCTGATGATTTTGACACCTGTCTACATGTTTTGTTTTATTGTCTGTCTCCCCCTTCTAGACTGTGAGCCCGCTGTTGGTTAGGGACCGTCTCTATATGTTGCCAACTTGTACTTCCCAAGTGCTTAGTACACTGCTCTGCACACAGTAAGCGCTCAAAAAATACGATTGAATGAATGAATCAATGAATGAAAGAATATAATAGAGTTGGTAGACAGATTCCCTGCCATTACAGACCATCACCTTCTCCACCATTCAAATCCTACAACAGTCCTTCCTCTACTAAGCAAGGCTTTATGTCCTCTATTTCCCTTCATTAATTAAATATGAATTAATTGATTTGTGCATTAATTATTAATAATCTATTAGTGGATTATAATTAAATTATACAGATGAGTATATTGATATGTGCATGTAAATGATTATGGTTTATAATCAATTATAAATTATAAATTTATTTATTCATTTGATTAATAAAATTAAAGGAATCTGTGTCCTTTAAGCTCTTGGTATTCATGTGGGACAGGGACTGTGTCCAACTCGATGTGCTTTAATCCACCCCAGTGCTTAGCATAGTGCTGGGCATGCAGTAAGTGCTTAACAAATTCCATAATTATTATTATTATTATTATTATTATTATTATTCACCCCACCCTCAGCCCCACAGCACTTATGTACCTATCCATAATGCATTTTAAAGTCTGTTTCCCCCTCTAGAATGTAAGCTCCTTATAGACAGGGACCATGCCTTCCAACTCTGTTGTTTTGTACTCTTCCAGTCACTTAGTACAGTGTTCTGCACATGGTACATGCTCGATAAATACCACTGACTGATTAAAGGCTAGTTTTGAAAATACAGAGGAGTTGTATGAGAGGAGATCTTTGTTTTCAAATATGCTCCTACTTTAATTTTAAATAAAATACAGCAGCACATATTTCTGAAGAGGGGTTATAATCAGTCCATCAATCAATAATTGTATTGAACGTTTACTGTGTGCAAATCCTGGGAGAGAAAAATACATATGGAAAACACATCCTCAATCCACAAGTTTGCGGTCTGGAGGGGGAGATGGACATTGAAATAAATTACAGATTTGTACATCAGGGTTGTGGGACCGAGAGTGAGGTGAGTATCAAGTGCTTGAAGGGTATAGATCCAAGTGGGGTTGGTTTTATAATAATAATAGTAATAATTGTGGTATTTGTTAAGTGCTTATTGTGGACCAGGAACTGTATTAAGCTCTGGGGTGGATACAAGCAAATCAGGTTGGACACAGTACCTGTTCCATGTGGGGATCAAGGTCTCAACCCCCATTTTACAGATGAGGTAACAGGCGCAGAGAATTGAAGTGACTTACCCAAGGTCACACAGCAGACAAGTGGCAGAGGTAGAATTTGAACCCAGTGCCTCTCACTCCCAGACCTGTGCTCTCTCCATGATCCCAGGGGTTCCAGGATACCTGTTTCTCATATAAAGAGAGGAGTGGCACAGCAATAGACAGTTACAAATGAAGAGGAAATAGTAGGCTTTTCACATTTTACCAGCATCTGATATTCGTTTCACTGGAGAGCGGTCTCTGATATCTTCCTGGCATCTGCTTGCAAAGTCAGACCTCTACCTGGGATAAGAATCAGATCATTTTTCAGGCTCTATTAACGAAATGTCGTTTGGAGATGACAGGGCAGGATCTCCATTCCAGATTTAGTGAATTTATTTTTGTTCTTCATTTCTGTCCATTCCTTTCAAACATCTCAGGGGGAGGGTAGGAAGTGATGGGAAGAGCATATCCACAGTGCCCTGGAGGGATTCTCCTCTTTTCCTTTTCACCTCCCCTTTCTAATGGAAATGAGAGCTTTCTCCAAGAACCCAAGGGGGCCTGCCTCCCCCTCAACCTTGCCGAAAGGCATATTGAGCTTTTCAATAAAATAACACTACTGACAGATATTTAGGAAGTCCGAATTTGAAGTTTAACCTTCCTTGAAAATGAGGTTTCCAGTTTCCTTTCACAAAATAGATCCCAAAGGATCCTCCACTCCTTTCTGGGCAGTCTGCTGGCTACACTTCTGAAGTCTACTTCTCAAGGGTTGAACAAAGAGCCGCTCAAAAAGTTACTGTGTGGAAAAACTGAGGGCCAATCCTCTGCAATAAGCTCCTAGCAATTTCTCATTATACACCTTAGTTCATGGAGATTTTAGCGTTGAGAAGGATCTACTAAGGATTAAGCGCTTAGTACAGTGCTCTGCACATAGTAAGCGCTCAATAAATACGATTGATGGTGATGATCTACTACCCCCAAGTCTTTTGGTTCTGCCCTCAGAGTGGATACAAAGGAAGCAGTGTAGCCAAATGGATAGAGCCCAGGCCTGGGACTCAGAGGACTTGGGTTCCAATCCCAGCTCTACTACTTGCTTGCTGTGTGACCTTGGGCAAGTCACTTAGCTACTCTGTGCCTCAGTTTCAGCACCTAGTTCATTCATCCCTTCATTCAGTCGTATTTATTGGGCACTTACTGAATGCAGAGCTCAGCGTGGCTCAGTGGAAAGAGCATGGGTTTTGGAGTCAGAGGTCATGGGTTCAAATCCTGGCTCTGCCAAGTCAATCAATCGTATTTATTGAGCACTTACTGTGTGCAGAGCACTGCAGTAAGCGCTTGGGAAGTACAAGTTGGCAACATATAGAGACAGTCCCTACCCAACAGTGGGCTCACAGTCCAAAAGAGGGAGACAGAACAAAGAACAAATTGCCAGCTGTGTGACTCTGGGCAAGTCATTTAACTTCCCTGTGCCTCAGTTACCTCATCTGTAAAATGGGGATTAAGACTGTGAGCCCCCCGTGGGACAACCTGATCACCTTGCAACCTCTGCAGCAGTTTGAACAGTGCTTTGCACATAGTAAGTGCTTAATAAATGTTATCATCATTATTATTATTATTACTGAGCTCTTGGGAGAGTGTGTGTGGGCAGGGATTGCCTCTATTGCTAAGTGGCACTTTCCAAGCACTTAATACAATGTTCTGCACACAGTAAGTGCTCAATAAATAGGATAGAATGAATAGAACAGTAGACACATTCCCTGCCCACAACGATCTTATAGTCTCCCTCTTTTCTAGACCTTGAGCCCCATGTGGGCAGGGACTGCGTCCAATCTGATGATCTTGTATCTATCCCTACACTTAGTACAGTGCTTGGCACATAGTAAGTGCTAAACAATCGCCAACCAATCAGCTGTGTTTATTGAGCACTCCCCAAGTGCAGAGCGCTGTACTATGTGCTTGGAAGAGTGCAGTATATCAATAAACAGACACACGCCCTGCCTACAGTGAGCTTATAATTTATCAATTTCCACAGTGTCTTATTGAAATAATAACATTATTATTTATGGACCTACACTTCCTTGATCTTGCTTTTTTAGCATGCCTTCATTAGACAAAAATTTTATTATGAAACTTTGCCTTCATTTCCTTACTGCTTTTAAATTATTAACTAAAACCTAAACTGCATTCCATTCCATGTCTAATTAATATCAAAGTAATTAAAGTGCTGTGAAGAGAGCTGAGACTTGTTGGCATAATTAAAGTCGTAACTTTAATAGGTGTGCTGATAGGAAGGAAGGGTTATGGGTGAAGGCTAGATTATCTATTTCATTTTAATGGTATATAAATGAAAACCATTTACTTTGAGGAAAGTAAATCTAGTAATTTTATAGTCTGTCCATTATAGGATGTACATATAAAAGTTTATGCTTAGAGAAGCATGTTCCCAGAGAGAATCAAACAATCAATGGTACTTATTGAGTTCTTACCGCGTGCACAGTACTGTACTAAGCACGTGGGAGAGTGCAGTTCAACAGGGTTAGCAGACATTCCCTGCCCACAATGAGCTTACAGTCTAGAGATGAGTTTACAGTCTAGAGAAGGGGGGATCAATCAATCAATCAATCAATTGTATTTATTGAGCGCTTACTGTGTGCAGAGCACTGTACTAAGCACTTGGGACGTACAAGTTGGCAACTTATAGAGACAGTCCCTACCCAACAGTGGGCTCACAGTCTAGAATGCAGGGATGCAGTGTGGATCAATCAATCAATCAATCAATCAATCGTATTTATTGAGCGCTTACTATGTGCAGAGCACTGTACTAAGCGCTTGGGAAGTACAAATTGGCATCACATAGAGACAGTCCCTACCCAACAGTGGGCTCACAGTCTAAAAGGGGGAGACAGAGAACAGAACCAAACATACCAACAAAATAAAATAAGTAGGATAGAAATGTACAAGCAAAATAAATAAATGAATAAATAAATAGAGTAATAAATATGTACAACCATATATACATATATACAGGTGCTGTGGGGAAGGGAAGGAGGTAAGACGGGGGGATGGAGAGGGGGACGAGGGGGACAGGAAAGAAGGGGCTCAGTCTGGGAAGGCCTCCTGGAGGAGGTGAGCTCTCAGCAGGGCCTTGAAGGGAGGAAGAGAGCTAGCTTGGCGGATGGGCAGAGGGAGAGCATTCCAGGCCCGGGGGATGACGTGGGCCGGGGGTCGATGGCGGGACAGGCGAGAGCGAGGTACAGTGAGGAGATTAGTGGTGGAGGAGCGGAGGGTGCGGGCTGGGCAGTAGAAGGAGAGAAGGGAGGTGAGGTAGGAAGGGGCGAGGGGATGGATGGACAGCCTTGAAGCCCAGGGTGAGGAGTTTCTGCCTGATGCGCAGATTGATCGGTAGCCATTGGAGGTTTTTGAGGAGGGGAGTAATATGTCCAGAGCGTTTCTGGACAAACATAATCCGGGCAGCAGCATGAAGTATGGATTGAAGTGGAGAGAGACACGAGGATGGGAGATCAGAGAGAAGGCTAGTGCAGTAGTCCAGACGGGATAGGATGAGAGCTTGAATTAGTAGGGTAGCGGTTTGGATGGAGAGGAAAGGGCGGATCTTGGCAATGTTGCGGAGCTGAGACCGGCAGGTTTTGGTGACGGCTTGGATGTGAGGGGTGAATGAGAGAGCGGAGTCGAGGATGACACCAAGGTTGTGGGCTTGTGAGACGGGAAGGATGGTAGTGCCGTCAACAGAGATGGGAAAGTCAGGGAGAGGACAAGGATTGGGAGGGAAGACAAGGAGCTCAGTCTTCGACATGTTGAGCTTTAGGTGGCGGGCGGACATCCAGATGGAGATGTCCTGAAGGCAGGAGGAGATGCGAGCCTAGAGGGAGGGGGAGAGAGCAGGGGCAGAGATGTAGATCTGGGTGTCATCAGCATAGAGATGATAGTTGAAGCCATGGGAGCGAATGAGGTCACCAAGGGAGTGAGTGTATATTGAGAACAGAAGGGGACCAAGCACTGAACCTTGGGGAACCCCCACAGTAAGAGGATGGGAGGGGGAGGAGGAGCCTGCAAAAGAGACTGAGAAAGAACGACCGGAGAGATAAGAGGAGAACCAGGAGAGGACGGAGTCTGTGAAGCCAAGGTCAGATAACGTGTTGAGGAGAAGGGGGTGGTCCACAGTGTCAAAGGCAGCTGAGAGGTCGAGGAGGATTAGGACAGAGTATGAGCCGTTGGATTTGGCAAGCAGGAGGTCATTGGTGACCTTTGAGAGGGCAGTTTCCATGGAATGAAGGGGACGGAAGCCAGACTGGAGGGGGTCGAGGAGAGAGTTGTTGTTGAGGAATTCTAGGCAGCACGTGTAGACAACTCGTTCAAGGAGTTTGGAAAGGAATGGTAGGAGGGATATGGGACGATAACTAGAAGGTGAGGTGGGGTCAAGTAAGGGTTTTTTTAGGATGGGAGAGACATGGGCATGTTTGAAGGCAGAGGGGAAGGAACCAGTGGAGAGTGAGCGGTTGAAGATGGAAGTTAAGGAGGGGAGAAGGGATGGAGCGAGAGATTGGACAAGTGGAAAGACCCTAGGTGTAGGAGTCAGAAGACCTGGGTTCTAATCCTTCTCCGCTACTTGTCTGTTGTGCAACCTTGTGCAAGTCGCTTCACTTCTCTGTGCCTCGGTTACCTCATCTGCAAAATGGGGATTAAGACTGTGACACAAGGGACATGGACTGTGTCCAACCTGACTAGCTTGTATCTTCCCCAGTGCTTAGTACAGTCCCTGGCACATAGTAAGGACTTAATGATAATTATAATAATGGCATTTGTTAAATGCTTACTATGTGCAAAGCACTGTTCTAAGCGCTGGGGGGGGAATACAAGGTGATCAGGTGGTCCCACGTGGGGCTCACAGTCTTCATCCTCATTTTACAGATGAGGCTCAGAGAAGTTAAGTGACTTGCCCAAGGTCACACAACAAATAATATTTAAGAGAGAGGGAGAGAGAGAGAGAGAGAGAGAGAGAGAGAGAGAGAGATGTGTTCTCCACTTGGTCTTGTGAACAAAGGTTCTTGAGAGCATAAATTTTTAGCTTAAATAGCACACTCTTGGAGTGCTCCCCCTCGTCCCCCTCTCCATCCCCCCATCTTACCTCCTTCCCTTCCCCACAGCACCTGTATATATGTATATATGTTTGTACATATTTATTACTCTATTTATTTATTTATTTTACTTGTGCATATCTATTCTATTTATTTTATTCTGTTAGTATGTTTGGTTTTGTTTTCTTTCTCCCCCTTTTAGACTGTGACCCCACTGGTGGGTAGGGACTGTCTCTATATGTTGCCAATTTGTACTTCCCAAGCGCTTAGTACAGTGCTCTGCACACAGTAAGTGCTCAATAAATACGATTGATGATGATGATGATAGAGTGTAAGCCTCATTAGGGATAGAGACAGTGTTGAATTCTTCCTGAGTACTCTTTCCCAGTGCTTAGTATAGTGCTTTGTACATAGTTCTTAGTAAATACTATTACTATAACTACTACACATTCTTCAATTCTCTTATTTCTATTCATGAGTCAACCTGCATCAGATCCTGGAATCTTTGCTAGACACTGAAATCATCTCTACTAACACCATTGTATGGTACTCTCCCAAGAACTTAGTACACTACTGTGCACACAATAAGCACTCAATAAATACCAGTGATAGATTACTTTGATTTGGCCCTGGGTGGTAGTAAAGAATAAGTTTCCAAGCCTATAGTGGAATCAATCAATAGATCGATGGTATTTATTGAGTGCTTATTGGTCCAGAAAATCTTACTAAGCACTTGAGAGAGTACATAATAAGTTCTGGGGGTCAGGAGGTCGATGAATACCAAATGCTCAGTACATAGGTGATGCAGAAGAAAGGGTGAATAGTGTGGGGAATGAGAGGTTGTCAGGGAAGGTTTCTTGTGGGAGATATGTTTTAGTAGGTGTCATGCAGAATTAAACAAGAAAGAGCCCCAATCAATCAGTCAATCAATGGTATTTATTCATTCATTCATTCTGTCGTATTCATTGAGTGCTTACTGTGTGCAGAGCACTGTACTAAGCGCTTGGGAAGTACAAGTTGGCAACATATAATGACAATCCCTACCCAACAACGGGCTCACAGTCTAGAAGGGGGAGACAGACAATAAAACAAAACATGTAGATAGATGTGAAAATCGTCAGAACAAATAGAATTATACCTATATGCATATCAGTAACAAAATAAATACAATGGTAAATATGAACAAGTAAAATAAATAGAGTAATTAATCTGTACAAATATATATAGAAGTACTGTGGGGAGGGGAACGGGGTAGGGCAGAGCTGGGGGAATGGGGAGGAGGAGAGGAAAAAGGGGGCTCAGTCCTGGAAGGCCTCCTGGAGGAGGTGAGTTCTCAGTAGGGCTTTGAAGGGAGGAAGAGAGCTAGCTTGGTGGCTGTGGGGAGGGAGGGCATTAAAGGCCAGGGGAAGGATGTGGGCCGGGGGTCGACGGTGGGACAGGCGAGAACGAGGCACAGCGAGGAAGTTAGCAGCAGAGGAGCAGAGTATTCTCACTGTAATAATAATAATGGCATTTGTTAAGCACTTACTATGTGCAAAGCACTGTTCTAAGCGCTGGGGGGGATACAAGGTGATCAAGTTGTCTCACATGGGGCTCACAGTCTTAATCTCCATTTTACAGATGGAGTAACTGAGGCTCAGAGAAGTTAAGTGACTTGCCCAAGGTCACACAGCAGACATGTGGCAGAGTCAGAATTCGAACCCATGACCTCTGACTCCAAAGCCCGTGCTCTTTCCACTGAGCCACGCACTGTACTAAACACTTGGGAGAGTCCAGTACAACAGAGTTGGTAAACACATTCCCACCTACAAGGCGTTTTTAGACTGATGCCTGTTTACCTGTTTTAACGCTTGTCTCCCTGCTTCCAGACTGTGAGCCCATTGTGGGCAGGGATTGTCCCTATTTGTTGCTGAATTGTACTTCCCAAACTCTTAGTACAGTGCTCTGCACATAGTAAGTGCTCAATAAATATGACTGAATGAATGAATACAGCTGAATGAATGAATGAGAATGAATGAATGAATGAATGAAGGGCAATGATACAAAAGGACCTGGATACTAATACCAGCTCTCCCAATTTGTTGCTCTGTGACCTCAGACAAGTCGCTTCGCTTCTCTGTTCCTCAATTATCTCATCTGTAAAATGGGGATTAAATCTCTCTCCCTCAACCTTAGACTGTGAGCCCCATGCGGGACTGGGGACTGTATCCAACCTGATTGTCTCGTATCTACCCCAGCGCTTAGAACAGTACTTGATACATAATACAGAGAAGCAGCTTGGCTCAGTGAAAAGAGCCCGGGCTTTGGAGTCAGAGGTCATGGGTTCAAATCCCGGCTCCGCCAATTGTCAGCTGTGTGACTTTGGGCAAAGCATTTCACTTCCCTGGGCCTCAGTTACCTCATCTGGAAAATTCATTCATTCATTCATTCAATCGTATTTATTGAGCGCTTACTGTGAGCAGAGCACTGTACTAAGAGCTTGGGAAGTACAAGTTGGCAACATATAGAGACGGTCCTGACCCAACAGCGGGCTCACAGTCTAGAAGGGGGAGACAGACAACAAAACAGAACATATTAACAAAATAAAATACATAGAATAAATATGTACAAATAAATAGAGTAATAGAAAATAGGGATTAAGACTGTGAGCCCCCTGTGGGACAAGTTGATCACCTTGTAACCTCACCAGCACTTAGAACAGTGCTTGCACATAGTAAGTGCTTAATAAATACCATCATTATTATTATAATAATCACTTAACAGATACCATTAAAAAAAACTTTTCTGCTTCCTGTTCCTGTGCAGCACTTAATCACCCTCTCAAATTCTCTTTCCTATCATGCTCTCTTTGCACACCTCTGTCTTTCTTTTTTTATTATTATTATGGAATTTGTTAAGTGTTTACTCCATGCCAGGCACTGTATTAAGCACTGGTGTAGATACAAGGTAATCAGGCTGGACACAGTCCATGTCCCCCAAGGGGCTCCCAGTCTTAAACCCCATTTTACAGATGAGGGAACTGAGAAACAGAGAAGTTTAGTGACTTGCCCAAGGTCACACAGAGCAGGGATTAGAACCCAGCTCCTTCTGACACCCAGGCTCTAGCCACTAGGCACACTACTTCATCATCATCAATCGTATTTATTGAGCGCTTACTGTGTGCAGAGCACTGTACTAAGCGCTTGGGAAGTACAAGCTGGCAACATATAGAGACATTCCCTACCCAATACTTCTCACTTGCTACTTCTCTGTTAATGTGTGCATAAACATCACATCATAATCAACAATACAACATAAATCTGTTGTATTGTACTCTCCCAAGCATTTAGTACAGTGTGCTGCACAGAGTAAGCGCTCAACAAATACCATCAATTGATTGATCACTGACGGCATGTGTTAATTATCTTCTGAGTGGTAAATCATACTAAATCTTGGGCGAATACAACAATAAAAGCTTTTTATGTCTGTCTCCCCCATTAAAGTGTAAATTCCTTTTAGGATGGGGAATACGTCAGCTTGCTTGTTTCCTTTATCTTTTTCTTTTTTCTTTTTTTATAATGGCATTTATTAAGCACAAGGCACTGTTCTAAGCGCTGGGGAGGTTACAAGGTGATCAGGTTGTCCCACTGGGGGCTCACAGTCTTAATCCCTATTTTACAGTTGAGGTAACTGAGGCCCAGAGAAGTTAAGTGACTTGCCCAAAGTCACACAGCTGAGAAGTGGCAGAGTCGGGATTTGAACCCATGACCTCTGACTCCAAAGCCCATGCTCTTTCCACTGAGCCACGCTGCTTCTCCTTATGTACAGATCTGTACATAAGCTTCTCCACGCTGCTTTTGTCTTCACTGACACTGTCCTCTCCTAGTTCTCCCCTCAACTCTTAGCCCACACCTTCACTGTCTCTGTCGCAGCCTTCATCACTCAATCAAATGTATTTCTTGAGTGCTAACTCTGTGCTAAGCACTGTACTGATCACTTGGGAGAATACAATATAACATTATTATTATGGTATTTGTTACGCACTTGCCATGTGCCAGGCACTGCATTAAGCACTGGGGTGGATAAAAGCAAATCGGTTGGACACAGTCCCTGTCCCAAGTGGAGCTCACAGTCTTGATCACCATTTTCCAGATGAGGTAACTGAGACCCAGAGAAGTGACGTGATTGGCCCAAGGTCACACAGCAGACAAGTGGCAGAGTCAGGATTAGAACCCAGGCACGGGCTCTAGCTACTAAACCATGCTGCTTCATGGTACATGGTACATGCTGCTACAGGGTATGTAAGATAATTTGCATATAAGACATACGCAACGTAATATGGCATAAAAGAGAACATGTATATAATACAAATGCAAAATAACATGACATATACGAGAAGCATCATATCCTACTGGAAAGAACCCAGGCCCAGGAGTCAGAGGATTCTAATCCCAGTTCTGCCAATTGCTTATTGTATGATCTTGGGCAAGTCATTTAACTTCTGTGTGCCTCAGCCCGATGTGGCCCATGAACCGTGTCCATTCTAATTAACTGTATCTACCGCAACATTTAGAACAGTGTTTGACGCATAACGGGAGCAGCACGGCTTAGTGTCAGGGTTTGGGAGTCACAAGTCGTGGGTTCTAATCCCAGCTCCGCCACTTAGCAGCTGTGTGACTTTGGACAAGTCACTTAACTTCTCAGCGCCTCGGTTACCTCATCTGTAAAAAGGAGGATTAAGGCTGTGAGCCCCATGTGGGACAACCTGATTACCTTGTATCTACCCCAGCACCTAGAACAGTGCTCAGCACATAGTAAGCGCTCAACAAATGCCATCATCACTATCACTATCATCATAATAAGTGATTAACAATTTACCATCAAAAAAATGGAAGATGTAGTCCCTACCCACAAGGACCTTACAGTATAGAGGGAGAGAGCAACATTTAAATAAATTACAGATCTGTACATTAGCTCTGTGCGCTTGAGGGTGTGATGATAATGGATGCAATTTCCCCCTGGCCTGGAATGCCCTCCCTCCGCACATCTGCCAAGCTAGCTCTCTTCCTCCCTTCAAAGCCCTATTGAGAGCTCACCTCCTCCAGGAGGCCTTCCCACACTGAGCCCCCTCCTTCCTCTCCCCATCCCCCAGCCTTACCTCCTTCTCCTCCCCACAGCACCTGCATATATGTATATATGTTTGTACATATTTATTACTCTATTTATTTATTTTACTTGTACATATTCTATTTATTTTATTTTGTTAATATGTTTTGTTTTGTTGTCTGTCTCCCCCTTCTAGACTGTGAGCCCACTGTTGGGTAGGGACCGTCTCTAGATGTTGCCAACTTGTACTTCCCAAGCGCTTAGTACAGTGCTCTGCACACAATAAGCGCTCAATAAATACGATTGAATGAGTGAATTAATGCAGATCCTAGTGGAAGGGTGATGCAGAAGGGCAAGGGAAATGAGGGCTTTGTTAGGGAAGGTCTTTTGGAAGAGATGGGATTTTTATAAGGTTTTGAAGGTGGAAAGAGTGAACGTCTGTCAGATATGAAGGGAGAGGGTTTCCAGGCCAGAGGCTTGTCATGGGCAGAGCGTGGGTGGCGAGACAGACAAGTTGTGGAGATGTAGGTTTGGGAATCATCCCCGTGGAGATGGTAGTAGAAGCCCTGGAATAAAATGAGAGGCTCCTCTTCTGCCTCCAGCCTTCTAGCTGTGAGGATTCCCCAAGGCTCAGTTCTGGGGAAGATAGGCTGTCTTTCCAAGCACACAGGATAAATGATCAGACTCACTTGCCTGTGTGAATATATTCTCACCATCATCAGTGTCCCCTTCAAATATGAAGAACAGATTTAGACATGTATGCCTAAGCTGAGAGATAAGCTGTTAAGAAGAAAGTATCATTCATTTATTGAGGGCCGACTGTGTGAAGAGCACTGAACTGAGCGCTTGGAAAGTACAGTTCAGCAACAGAGACAATCCCTATGCAACAACGGGCTCATGCCTATGTCTAGATAATTCCTCCTCCATAAAAACCCCAGAACAATCACCCATGACTTAAAGGTTCAGAGGAATATGTGGAATTTTAATTAGCAAAGTCATGCAGCTAACTCCCCAAACCACGCTGTGGCTATTAAGAATAATTTGTCATGAACTATTAATGGTCTCTCAAGAGTAAATAATCTACTTACAGGTTGTTACATTTTAGTCGTGGGATGTGGAAAATGGCTGAGGTAAGGGACAGCTGTGTTCTGCCTACCTTTCATGGGGAAAAAAAAACAACAAGAATCTCTAATTTCCATAATTGGCTCCTTGCGAAAAACTAACTCAAGGAAGACTCCTGATGGTGCTTACTGTCTTGTTTCATGAATAATTCAGAAACTAGTTTCCCCATGAAAACTCCCCAGTTCGCTTCTTAATCTGGTCAGGAAATATTTTTCCACGCTCTCCGGGTTTCTACTCTTGGACAAGGAAAGAAATATACAAATAGCCAAAAGAAAGGATTTTACTTTTTTTTCCTGGGACTGTTCACAAAGCAGTTGGTTTCACGCAAGTTTTATACCCAAGGTGCAACATTCCCAAGAGTAGAGGAATTCCGGGTAAGACCAAGTATGAGATACTTTATCAAGAAGTTCCTGATTCAACCACTTCAGAAAGATGAATTCAGTGGGTCAGTAGGTCTTTTCCAGTTCTAAGAATGTGACACGAGGTCCTCTTTGAAATTGGAAATCTCTCTTCCAACAAAAAAGCAAAAGTCTTCAAAGTTCGTCAAATTCGTCTCAGAGAGGAAACCAAACTGTCCTGAGGAGAATCTTCTAGTGCAGAATTTGAGAGGTTCCAGGTCAAGGTGGGACATTTTACTTTGGGGAAAAAACAAGTGCGATCAGAGACATACAATGAGCCCGTTATTATAATAATTATAATTATGATGGCATTTATTAAGTGCTTACTATGTGCAAAGCACTGTTCTAAGTGCTGTGGAGGTTACAAGGTGGTCAGGTTGTCCCACAGGGGGCTCACAGTCTTAATCCCCATTTTACAGATGAAGTAACTGGGGCACAGAGAAGTTAAGTGACTTGCTTAAAGTCACACAGCTGGCAGAGCCGGGATTTGAACTCTTGACCTCTGACTCCAAAGCCCGGGCTCTTTCCACTGAGCCACGCTGCTTCATCTGTACCAGTTGTTGTTGGGTAAGGACCGTCTCTACATGTTGCCGATTTGTACTTCCCAAGTGCTTACTACAGTGCCCTGCACACAGTAAGTGCTCAATAGGATTGAATGAACAAATCAATCAATCAATCAATCAATCAATCAATCGTATTTATTGAGCGCTTACTATGTGCAGAGCACTGTACTAAACGCTTGGGAAGTACAAATTGGCAACACATAGAGACAGTCCCTACCCAACAGTGGGATCACAGTCTAAAAGGGGGAGACAGAGAACAGAACCAAACATACCAACAAAATAAAATAAATAGGATAGAAATGTACAAGTAAAATAAATAAATAAATAAATAAATAAATAGAGTAATAAATATGTACAACCATATATACATATATACAGGTGCTGTGGGGAAGGGAAGGAGGTAAGATGGGGGGATGGAGAGGGGGACGAGGGGGAGAGGAGGGAAGGGGCTCAGTCTGGGAAGGCCTCCTGGAGGAGGTGAGCTCTCAGCAGGGCCTTAACAAATGAATAAACACTTAATACAGTGTTCAATGCATGCCATTAGTTGATATGCAGTTCCCTCCATCTGTAACCACAAACATCAGAGAATCAATCAATCAATCAATCAATCAATCGTATTTATTGAGCGCTTACTATGTGCAGAGCACTGTACTAAGCGCTTGGGAAGTACAAATTGGCATCACATAGAGACAGTCCCTACCCAACAGTGGGCTCACAGTCTAAAAGGGGGAGACAGAGAACAGAACCAAACATACCAACAAAATAAAATAAGTAGGATAGAAATGTACAAGTAAAATAAATAAATAAATAAATAGAGTAATAAATATGTACAGAGAAGCAGCATGGCCTATTAGATAGAGCATAGGTGTAGGTTTTAGAAGGACCTGGGTTCTAATCCTAGCTCTGCCACTTGTCTACTGTTTGACCTTGGTCAAGTGACTTATCTTTTCTGTGCCTCAGTTTCTTTCCCTGGAAAATGGGGATTAAGACCGTGAGCCCCAAGTGGGGCAGGGTGGCTTAGTGGAGAGGACACGGGCCTGGAATTCAGAAGGACCTGGGTTCTAATCCCAGTTTTGCCACATGTCTGCTGGTGACCTTGGGCAAGTCGCTTCACTTCTCTAGACCTCAATTACCTCATCTGTAAAATGGGGATTAAGACTGTGAGCCCCACGTGGGACAACCTGATCACCTTGTATCCCCCCAGAGCTTAGAACAGTGCTTCGCACATAGTAAGCGCTTAACAAATACCGTCATTATTATAATGGGACAACCTGATTACCTTGTATCCCCCCAGAGCTTAGAACAGTGCTTCGCACATAGTAAGCGCTGAACAAATACCGTCATTATTATAATGGGACAACCTGATTACCTTATATCTACCCCATCTCTTAGAAGAGTGCTTGGCACATAGTGCTTAACAAGTACCAACTTGTTGTCAACTTGTTGCCAACTTGTACTTCCCAAGCGCTTAGTACAGTACTCTGCACACAGTAAGTGCTCAATAAATACGATTGATGATGATGATGAAGTACCATAACTATTATTTTATGGACAGTGTCCAACCTGATTAGCTTGTATCTACCCCAACATTTTGCTAATTCATTCATTCAGTGGTGTTTATTGAGCGCTTACTGTGTACAGAGCACTGTACTAAGCGCTTGGAAAGTACAATGCAGCAATAGAGAGAGACATTCCCTGCCCACAACAGGCTCACAGCCTAGTAGCGGGGAGACAGACATCAATTTGTGCAACCAGGCATCCATATAATGCAGTACCTGACACATAGTAAGTGCTTAACAAG
Organism: Tachyglossus aculeatus; assembly: GCF_015852505.1. Lineage (NCBI taxonomy): Eukaryota > Metazoa > Chordata > Mammalia > Monotremata > Tachyglossidae > Tachyglossus > Tachyglossus aculeatus. The sequence continues at coordinate 11,744,233 of NC_052070.1, forward strand.
TACCATAAAAAATAAAACAAACAAAAGTCTTTCCCTCCCCACAACCCCTTTTTGGCCTACTCTTCCTTATAGGTCTTTATTGATAATGATAATAATGATAGTTATCAATAATAATAATACAATTGGTGGGATTGGTAAGCACATATTATAATAATAATGATGGTATTTGTTAAGCGCTTACGATGTGTGAAGCACTGTTCTAAGCGCTGGGGGGGATACAAGGTGATCAGTTTGTCCCACGTGGGGCTCACAGTCTTAATCCCCATTTTACAGATGAGGTAACTGAGGCCCAGAGAAGTGAAGTGACTTGCCCAAAGTCACACAGCTGACAAGTGGCAGAGCCGGGATTAGAACCCATGACTTCTGACACCCAAGCCTGTGCTGTTTCCACAGAGCCACGCTGCTTCTCATTAATAAATCCATTTTGGCCTACTCTTCCTTCCTTATTAATGCTGATAATAATGAAAGGTATTAATAATAATTTAAAAAATCGGTGGTATTTGGTAAGCACATATGATGAGATACTCCATTAATAAACCAATAGTATTTATTACCCTATACAGGGCACTGAACTGAACTCATGGGAGAGTATGACATAGTAGAATTCATTCAATCATGTTTATTGAGCACTTCATTCATTCATTCAATCGTATTTGTTGAGGGCTTACTGTGTGCAGAGCACTGTACTAAGTGGTTGGGAAGTACAAGTTGGCAACATAATAATAATAATAATAATAATAATAATAATAATAATGATAGCATTTATTAAGTGCTTACTATGTGCAAAGCACTGTTCTAAGCGCTGGGGAGGTTACAAGGTGATCAGGTTGTCCCACTGGGGGCTCACAGTCTTAATCCTCATTTTACAGATGAGGGAACTGAGGCGCAGAGAAGCTAAGTGACTTGCCCAAAGTCAATCAATCAATCAATCGTATTTATTGAGCGCTTACTATGTGCAGAGCACTGTACTAAGCGCTTGGGAAGTACAAATTGGCAACATCTAGAGACAGTCCCTACCCAACAGTGGGCTCACAGTCTAAAAGGGCGTCACACAGCTGACGGTTGGCGGAGCTGGGATTTGAACCCATGACCTCTGACTCCAAAGCCCGGGCTCTTTCCAGTGAGCCACGCTGCTTCTCCAACGTATAGAGACGGTCCCTACCCAACAGTGGGCTCACAGTCTAGAAGGGGGAGACAGAGAACAAAACAAAACATATTCACATAATAAAATAAATATGTGCAGAGCACCGTACTTAGCGTTTGGAAAATACAATGAAGTTGGTAGACAGGTTTCCGGCCTACAAAGAGCTTACAGCCTAGACGGGGAAGACAGACATTAATATACTAATTAAAGCTCCATTTATTTTTTATTAGTGATGTGTATTTATCTATAATTCCATGTATTTATAATGGAATATAATATATTATATAATGTATAATAATGTATAATAATATACTAATTAATATATTCCAGATAGGTAAAAAACTGCTGTGGGGCTGAGGGTGGAGTGAATACCAAGTGCCCAAAGGAGACAGATCCAATGACAGATACCACGCTTAGTACAGTGTTCTGCACGCAGTAAGCTCTCCATAAATACGATTGACTGAGGAGTCGGGTTTTGAAGATGGGGAGAGGGGTGGCCTGTTAAGCAGCGTGGAAAGAGCCCGGGCTTCGGAGTCAGAGGTCACGGGTTCGAATCCCGGCTCCGCCACTTATCGGCTGTGTGACTTTGGGCAAGTCACTTCACTTCTCTGTGCCTCGGTTACCTCAACTGTAAAATGGGGATTAAGATTGTGAGCCCCACGTGGGACAACCTGATCACCTGGTATCCCCCCCCCCAGCGCTTAGAACAGTGCTTTGCACATCGTAAGCGCATGGGTTCAAATCCCAGCTCCACCAACTGTCAGCTGTGTGACTTTGGGCAAGTCACCTAACTCCTCCGGGCCTCAGTTACCTCATCTGTAAAATGGGGATTAAGACTGTGAGCACCACGAGGGACAACGTGATCACCTTGTAGCCTCCCCAGCGCTTAGAACAGTGCTTTGCACATAGTAAGCGCTTAATAAATGCCATTTAAAAAAAAAGGGGGGGGATGGAGTCCTTTCCCTTCTTCTCCATCCCAGCCCGCACACTCTACTCCTCTGCCGCCGCTAACCTCCTCACTGGGCCTCGTTCTTACCTGTCCCGCCATCGACCTCTGGCCCATGTCCTACTTCTGGCCTGGAATGCCCTCCCTCCTCGCATCCACCAAACTAGCTCACTTTCCCTTTCAAGGCCCAACTGAAAGCTCACCTCCTCCAGGAGGCCTTCCCAGACTAAGCCCCCCTTTTCCTCTGCTCCCCCTCCCCTCCCCATCACCCCCACTCCCACCCTCCCTCTGCTCTACCCCCTTCCCAACCCCATGTATATATATGTAAATATTTATACTTACAGCTCCATTTATTTTTTATTAGTGATGTGTATTTATCTATAATTCCATGTATTTATAATGGAATATAATATATTATATAATAATTATATATTATAATATATTATATATAACTATATATAATACATATTGATGCCTGTTTACTTGTTTTGGTGTCTGTTCCCCCCTTCCAGACTGTGAGCCCATTGTGGACAGGGATTGTCTCGATTTGTTGCTGAACTGTACTTTCCAAGCGCTTAGTACAGTGCTCTGCACACAGTAAGCGCTCAATAAATACGATTGAATGAATGAATGAGTTTATAGTCCTGCGACTTCAATCCCCTGACTCTCTGCTCCCATAGTGTTTGGGGGAATTAATAATAATAATAGTAGTACCCGTTAAGTACTTATTATGTGCCATCTCTGACACTTGTCTGCCGTGTGACCTTGGGCAAGTCACTTAACTTCTCTGTGCCTCTGTTACTTCATCTGTTAAATGGGGATTAAAACTGTGAGCCCCATGTGGGACAGAAACTGTGTCCAACCTGATTTCCTTGTATCTACCCCAATGCTTAGTACAGTGACTGGCACATAGTAAGCATTTAAAAAGTACCACAGGGATTATTATTATTATTATTATTATTATTACTATTACTGGAAAGAGCACAGGCCTAGAAGTCAGAGGACCTGAGTTCTAACTCTGGCTCTGCCACTTGTCTGCTGTGTGACCTTGCATGTAGTACAGTGCTCTGCACCCGGTAAGTGCTCAGTAAATACGGTTGAGTTAAATGAATCAATCAATCAATCATATTTATTGAGCGCTTACTGTGTGCACAGCACTGTACTAAGCGCTTGGAAAGTACAAGTTGGCAACATATAGAGACAGTCCCTACCCAACAGTGGGCTCACAGTCTAAAAGGGGAGACAGAGAACAAAACCAAACATACTAACAAAATAAAATAGAATAGATATGTACAAGTAAAATAAATAAGTAAATAGAGTAATAAATATGTACAGACATATATACATATATACAGGTGCTGAATGAACTTCACTTCTCTGTGGCTCAGTTACCTCATCTGTAAAATGAGGAATAAGACTGAGCCCTATGTGGGACAGGGACTGCGTCCAACCTGATTATCTTATATTTACCCCAGCGCGTAGTAGAGTGCCTAACACATAGTAAGCGCTTAACAAATACCATAGAAAAAAGTATTTAAGAGAGTTGGCCAACAAGAGAAAATGATTTTGCAAGGTGATAAAGCATGCTTCTGTTAGGGAGTTTGCCATAGAAATATTGGGGCAATCAAACAATAACTATCTGCGCATCTTCATAGAAAATGTCAATTTCTCAATAAAATCCCATCTCCGCTACGAGGATATTTCCGGCTCAGAGCAAACATTTCTTTTTCACTGTTAATCTGACAGTAATGACAGTCAAGACAATGTTTTTCTGCTGAAAATGCTCTCCTCCCCTGAGAAATAGGTGCATCTAATTGGCTCGTTATAGGCCTGTAAGTGCTGATATTAGAGAAACAGCGTGGCTCAGTGGAAAGAGCTCGGGCTTGGGAGTCAGAGGTTGTTGGTTCTAATTCTGACTCTGCCCCTAATCAGCTGTATAACTTTGGGCAAGTCACCTAACTTCTCTGTGCCTCAGTAACAGCGTGGGCTCGGTGGAAAGAGCATGGGCTACAGAGTCAGAGGTCATGGGTTCAAATCCTGTCTCTGCCAATTCAATCAATCAATCGTATTTATTGAGCACTTACTGTGTGCAGAGCTTGGGAAGTACAAGTTGGCAACATATAGAGACAGTCCCTACACAACAGTGGGCTCACAGTCTAAAAGATTGTCAGCTGTGTGACCTTGGGCAAGTCACTTCACTTCTCTGGGACTCAGTAAAATGGGGATTAAGACTGAGAGCCCCTCGTGGGACAACCTGATCACCTTGTATCCTCCCCGGCGCTTAGAACAGGGCTTGGCACATAGTAAGCGCTTAACAAATACCATCATTATTAATTATTATTATTACTCAATGGATCATCATCAACATCATCCCCAGTGGTGTTAATTGAGCACTTACTGCATGCAGAGGACTGTACTAAGTACTTGGATGACTAATGATAATGGGATTTGTAAAGTGCTTACTTTGTGCCCAGCAATGTTCTAGGTGTTGTTGCGAGCACTGTTCTAAGCAAGGTAATTAGGTCGGAAACAGTCTCTGTCCCACGAGGGACTCACAGTCTTGATCCCCATTTTACAGATGAGATAACTGAGGTGCAGAAAAGTGAAGTGACTTGCCCAAGGTCACCCAGCAGTCATGTGGCAGAACTGGGGTTGGAACCCATGACCTTCTGACACCCAGGCCTGGAGAAACAGCGTGGCTCAGTGGAAAGAGCACGGGCTTTGGAGTCAAGGGTCATGGGTTCAAATCCCCACTCCACCAATTGACAGCTGTGTGACTTTGGCCAAATCACTTAACTTCTCTGGGCCTCAGTTACCTCATCTGTAAAATGGGGATTAAGACTGTGAGCCCCCCATGGGACAACCTGATCACTTTGTAACCTCCCCTTTGCTTAGAACAGTGCTTTGCACATTGTAAGCACTTAATAAATGCCATCATCATTATTATTATTATTAGGCCACGGTGCTTCTCTACAATACAACAGAGTTGGTAGACATGTTCTCTCCCCACAGAGAGGTTACAGTCTAGAGGGGGAGACAGACATTAATATAAATGAATAATTTCTATCATCTCATTTATAGATATGTACATTAAGTGCTGTGGGGCTGAGGGTAGGCTGAATACCAAATGTCCAAATGTCACAGATCCTAATGTATAGATGACACAGAAGTGAAACAGAGCTGGGGAAAGGGGGACTTAACGCCTCAAGAGAGATGCCATCTCTGTCCTGCAGAAGGCTCCCAGTCAAAGAGGGAAAGGAGAACAGAAATTTAATCCCCATTTCACAGGTGACAATACTGAGGCCCAGAGAAGTTAAGGGACTAGCTCAAGATCACCCAGCGGGCCAATGGCAGAGCCGGGATTGGGATTCCTGGTTCCCGGTCCTGTGTTCTTTGCGCTAGGCCATGCTGCTTCTCAAGTCTTTAAAATAAGGCTCAAGTCTTTAAGGATATTTTCACAAGACCCAAGTACAATTTGCCTGCAGAGGGAATTTTTCAGGTGATTATGTTATCTGTGTTGTGAAGGTTTATGTAGCCTAGGCACTTGGATAATAATAGTAATGATGATATTTGTTAAGTGTTTACTATGTGCCAGGCACTGTTCTAAGTACTGGGGGGGGGGGGGCGGGGGGATACAAGGTAATCAGGTTGTCCCACTTGGGGCTCTCAGTCTTCATCCCCATTTTACAAATGAGGCAACTGAGGCACAGAGAAGTTAAGTGACTTGACCAAAGTCACACAACTGACAAGTGGCGGAGCTAGGATTAAAACCCATGACCTCTGGCTCCCAAGCCCATGCTCTTTCCATTGAGCCATGCAGCTTCATACTCACCCCTCGATCATTCATTCATTCAATCGTATTGAGTGCTTACTGTGTGCAAGCACTGTACTAAATGCTTGGAAAATACAATTCAGCAACAAATAAAGACAATCCCTACCCATTAATGGGCTCACAGTCCATCAGTCAAACAACCGATCATAATTATCGAGCACTTACTGGGTGCAGAGCACTGTACTAAGCGCTTGGGAGTGTACAGTATAACAGAGTTGGCAGGCAAGATTCCTGCCTGCAAGCTGCTCATTAGGCTATTCAGTTTGGGGGTAGCCTTTTCAAACATAGCTTTAAATGCTATTGCTTGCTATTCCTTGTATATTTTTAGTGTCTATTTCCCTGGCTACACTGTAAGCAAGTTAAGCCTAGGCCTCTCCTAACTATATTGGACTCATCCAAATGCTTAGTTCAGTGCTTTGTACTAAGTACCCAAGAAATACTCTTGTCTTGTCTTATTCTGTCAAGTCGTCTCCGATTTACAGGGACTCTAAGGACACATCTCTCCCAGAACACCCCCCCTCCATCTGCAATCATTCTGGTAGTGGATCCAGAGAGTTTTCTGAGTAAAAATCAGAAGTGGCTTACCATGGCCTCCTTCTGTGTAGTTAACTTTAGTCTCTGCCCTTGACTCTCTTCCATGCCGCTGCTGCCCAGCACGGATAAGTTTTGACTTGTAGCAGATTGTCTTCCACTCTAGCCACTGCCCAATCAATCAATCAATCAATCGTATTTATTGAGCGCTTACTGTGTGCAGAGCACTGTACTAAGCGCTTGGGAAGTACAAGTTGGCAACATATAGAGACAGTCCCTACCCAACAGTGGGCTCACAGTCTAAAAGGGGGAGACAGAGAACAAAACCAAGCATACCAACAAAATAAAATAAATAGAATAGATATGCACAAATAAAATAAATAAATAAATAAATAGAGTAATAAATATGTACAAACATATATACATATATACAGGTGCTGTGGGGAGGATGGAGAGGGGGACGAGGGGGAGAGGAAGGAAGGGGCTCAGTCTGGGAAGGCCTCCTGGAGGAGGTGAGCTCTCAGTAGAGCCTTGAAGGGAGGAAGAGAGCTAGCCCAAGCTAGGAATGGAATGGGTCTGCTTTTACTTTACTCTCCCTTCCGTAGCCAAGACTGATAGGGCACTGGAAACTCTCCAGGTGCCATCCTGACAGGGGCCAACAAATACTATCAGATTGATTTAGAAGCATCCAGCAGTATTAAAAAAGATTTCTAATTTGGGGAGAAATTGCAGAGCTGCGATTGAATTCAGTGGCAAAAATCTAGAATCAATTCCTGAGAACCCTCAAGCTATCCCTTTTTAAATGCACATCAATAAAATGAGGAAAAAATGCTTCTAGTTCCTAGTTCAACATCAGCATAAATGCCCAACATAATTTTTTGAAGATCATTCCACATCAAGAAACGTATCCTTAGTATAGTGCTGTGCACACAGTAAGCGCTCAATAAATATGATTGAATGAATCCTCCAATTTAGGAGCTTAAGTGGCTGCTTATTAAAGGGAGCTTATAAACTTTTCATCTTGCAGGTACTCAACCAGCTGATTTTGTCTTTAGCTATAAATGAAAAAGTATCGATTGCTGGTGCCAGTGCCAAGGTGACAAAGATTAAAGATGTCAGCCAAGAACAAGGAGTCCATTTTTGCCACTCTTGGTGGCAAGATTTCAATAGGGTACTAATCAACTCATCTGTTAAGTAGCTCACGGGTGCAATTAAAGCCTTGGAATTTAGAACGACAAGAAGTTGTATGTCTGTTTAGCTGGCCCCAGATGGCAAGAATAGCTTCACCTTTCTTGGAAGATGGTCAGAATCAAATTAACTTCCCTCTAATATGTCTGTTTCAGAGAGCAGCACTTCGCGCTTCTTCTACTTGTCAGATGTTCAGAGATGCCATTTCCTAGCAACTAGGATATGTTAATTCATGACTCTGATTAAATTGCTTTGACTGGCCAAGCCACAAGACGCTACTTTTTTAAGGCCTTGGATTTATTTCTCCATTAGACTAGGCCGAGTCAAAGCAGCCAGGTGTAGTGGAAAGAGTATGGGACTGGAAATCAGAAGGCCTGGGTTCTAATCCCGGCTCCCCCACTTGTCTGCTGTGTGACTTTGGACAAGTTATTTCACTTCTCCGTGCCTCATCTGTAAAATGGAGATTAAACCTTCTGACTTAGGCTGTGAGCCCCAGGTGAAATATGGGTTCTGTCCAACTTGATTATCTTATACCTACCCCAGTGCTTAGAACAGTGCTTGAGACATATGCTCAACATATGTTGCCAATTTGTACTATGTTGCCAATTTGTACTTCCCAAGCACTTAGTACAGTGCTCTGCACACAGTAAGCGCTCAATAAATATGATTGATGATGATGATGATGATGATATGCTTGTTGTGAAGCAGCAAGGCTTAGTGGAAAGAGACTGGACTTGGGAGTCAGAGGTCAAAGGTCCGCCACTTGTCAGTTGTGTGACTTTGGGCAAGTCACTTCACTTCTCTGGGCCTCAGTTACCTCATCTGTAAAATGGGGATTAAGACTGTGAGCCCCATGTTGGACAACTTGATGACCTTGTATCTACCCCAGCGCTTAGAACAGTGCATGGCATATAGTAAGCACTTAAATACCAATATAATTATTATTATTATTGTGGGCAGGGAACTTATCAACCAACTCTGTAATATCGTACTCCCCCAAGCATTTAGGACGGTGCTCTGCACACAGAAAACACTGAATAGATAACAACTGAATGATTAACAAATACCATAAAATTATTTAACATAGGAGGAAATTAAAAATAATAATGATACCCACAAAGAACTTACTATTTGCCAAATACTGTACTGTAGATACAAATTAATCCGGTCAAACACAGTCCCTGTCCCAACCAGGGCTCACAGTCTAAGGTTAGAGAGAGAACTAGTATTCAACTTCCACTGAAGAGATGGTCAAACTGAGGCACAGAGAAATTAAGAAACCTTCCCAAGGTCACCCTGCAGAAATGTATCTACCATCTCTGTTGAATTGTACCCTCCAGAATGCTTAGTGAAGTGCTCTGCGCACAGTAAGTGCTCAATGCCATTAATTGATTGATTGATTGATTGAATCCCGGCTCTGCCACTTGTCTGCTGTGTGACCTTGGGCAAGTTGCTTAACTTCTCTGTGCCTCAGTTAGCTCATCTGGAAAATGGGGATTAAGACCGTGAGACCCATGTGGGACACAGACTGTGTCCAACCTGATTTACTTGATGACGATTTACGTAGAGAAGCAGTGTGGCTTAGTGGAAAGAGCCCGAGCTTCGGAGTCAGAGGTCATGGGTTCGAATCCCGGCTCCGCCACCTGTCTGCTGTGTGACCTTGGGCAAGTCACTTAACTTCTATGACCCTCAGTTACCTCATCTGTAAAATGGGGATTAAGACTGAGAGCTCCACATGGGACAACCTGATCACCTTGTATCCCCCCAGCGCTTAGAACAGTGCTTTGCACATAGTAAGCGCTTAACAAATGCCATCATCATCATTATTATTATTACTTGTAGCTATTCCAGGGCTTAGTACAGTTTCTGACCCATAGTAAGTGCTTGACATATACCATGAAAAACAAACAAAAAGAAATAATAGTAATAATAATAATGGAACTTATTGAGCGCTTACTATGTGCAAAGCACTGTTCTAAGCACTGGGGAGGTTACAAAGTGATCAGGTTGTCCCACGGGGGGCTCACAGTCTTAATCCCCGTTTTACAGATGAGGTAACTGAGGCCCAGAGAAGTGAAGTGACCTGTCCAAAGTCACACAGCTGACAAGTGGGGAGTGGGACTAGAGCAGAACTAGAACTCAGTTCCCCGGACTTGCAGTCCCAGGCTCTTTCCATTAGGCTACCTTGTCTTAGGCTGTTGTGGCATCTCCAACCTAGAGCGACTCTATGGACGCATCTCTCCCAGAACGGCCCACCTCCATCTGCAATCGTTCTGGTAGTGGATCCACAGAGTTTTCCGGGTAAAAATACAAAAGTGGTTGACAACTACCTTCTTCCGTGTGGTAAAACCGAGTCTCTCCCATGCCTCTGCTGCCCGGCACTGGGGATTTTTGACTCATAAAAGATTGCCTTCCACTCGCTAGCCATCACGCAGCTAGAAATGGAATGGGTAGGCCTCTGCTTGACTCTCCCTCCCATAACCAAGACTGGTAGAGGACTGGAAACTCTCCAGGAGCCAAAATGCTTCTCAATCGAACTAATTCTCATATAAACAATTGAAGCGAGGTTCATGCAGAGTTCTAGGTAGTAAAGGAATAAGCAGAAGGACTGGATGCAGGTGTGAGTCATCTGGGATTGCTTCATGTAGGAGATCAATTTTAACCAATTTTTGGAAGATAGATGGAGAGAAGCGAAAGGAGATTCATTTTATCCAATCGAAGAATTCATCCTGAAATTAAAACAGAGCCCCTAGTTGGTGAATTGGGAGCCATTATTTGCAATAATTTCCTCACACAGTTGATTTGATTCATTCTGACTTTCCTCGGCTTAACTCCAAAACCAAAAAATATAACCTAAGGTGCATGGCCTAGTGGATAGAGGCCTTTGCCTGGGAGTCAGAAGGACCTGGGTTCTAATCCTGACTCTGCCACTTGTCTGCTGGGTGACTTGGGCAAGTCATTTCACTTCTCTGTGCCTCACTTAACTCATCTGTAAACTCACGGTGATTGAGTCTGTGAGCCCCACGTGAGACAGGGACTGTGTCCAACCCAATTTGCTTGTGTCCACCCCAGTGCTTAGTGCAGAGCCAGGCACATAATAAGTGCTTAACAAATTCCATATTTATTGTTATCATTATTATTATTTGATACACAACCTCCCCTCCTTACTATGCATGGGTGTAAAGAAAGAGAGAAAAATTAGGCATCCCCCAAAATGGTGAATACATAAGTCTGGACAGCTTAGATGTACCAGATGAGTTATTTGTCTTTTATTACTATTGAGCTGGAGAAAAAAAAACTTTATGGGCTTTACCTGGCCTTTAAAGAATGAACAACGTCATGAAAAACGTTGCGGCGTTACATTTTTTATCATTAAAAAGTCCTATGGAGACCAATAAGAAAGAAAAATATTTGATTTTTAGAAGCTGCACATGTTTATGAATATTCATAATCTGCTGTTTATGGTCACAAGAATTCTGCAGTACCCATATTTTATCTGACAGAAAATCAGGTATAATTTCAGGTGAGGAGAAATGAGACAGGAAGAAAAGAAACCATCATCCTTTTATGCAAAGATGGATACTATTCTCAACCCCTGCCTGAAGGGCCAAAATGTAATAATCCATTACTTTGTTTCTAAGTGTAACAATTATTAAATTCATTTACAGAAGGAAATTTTGTTTTCTTTGAGATAATTTGGGGTTGAGGACTTTATATACACTCTAGAGAGAGGGCTCATTATGTGCAGGGAACGTGTCCGCTAATTCTGTGATATTGTACTCTCCCTAGGGCTTAGTATAATGTTTGGCACATAGTAGAGCACTCAATAAGTACCACCAATTGATTGACCATATAGAACTATGAGACAAAGCCCATCCTTGAGATTTTAATATTCCATTATCACTATCAATAATGATAATCATTATAATGATTAATTATAATATTATATATCCCATAATTTAGATTCTCCCCCCTTGGGTTTTATCTTAAAAATCCCAATCAATCCAAAACATCCAAACATAAACTGATCTGAGTCCTGCCTTTTAACTGATGTCAGGCTCGGCCTAAGCGATCGATCAGTGATATTTTATTGAGCTCTTACTGTGTGAAGAGCACTGTACTAAGTGCTTGGGAGAATATAACACAAGACTATAATAGACACATTCCCTGCCCACAACGAGCTTACCATTGTAAACTCCCCAGCGCTTAGAACAGTGCTTTGCACATAGTAAGCGCTTAATAAATGCCATCATTCATTCATTCATTCATCTAGAGGGACCCCACCTCTAGACTGTGAGCTCATGGTGGGCAGGGATTGTCCCTCTCTAATTGCTTTATTGTACTTTCCCAAGCAGTCAGTACAGTGCTCAGCACACACACAGTAAAGATGTTCAAAAGAATGAATGACCTTACAGTCTAGCAGGGTTAACATTTCACCTTCAGTGGCACGGAGCCTTAAAATTCAGGAATTTTAAGAAAATTTAGGCTTCCCCCAAAATGGTGAAGACATAAGTCTGGACAGTTTAGATGTACCAGATGAGTTATTTGACTTTTGTTATTATTGAGCTGGAGATAATTTGGGGAAAACCAATTAACTCCTGGAGGGGGTTTCCAGTCCTCTACCAGTCTCAACTATCATTATCAATCGTATTTATTGAGTGCTTACTGTGTGCAGAGCACTGTACTAAGCGCTTGGGAAGTACAAGTTGGCAACATATAGAGACAGTCCCTACCCAATAGTGGGCTCACAGTCTAAAAGGGGGAGACAGAGAGCAGAACCAAACATACCAAGAAAATAAAATAAATAGAACAGCTATGTACAAGTAAAATAAATAAATAAATAGAGAATTAAATATGTACAAACATATATACGTATATGGGACTATGGGAGGGAGCGTCAAGCAGAAGCCTACCCATTCCATTCCTAGCTTGGCCAGTGGCTGGTGAGTGGAAGGCCATCTCCTACATGTCAAAACTCACCCATGCTGGGCAGCTGCGGCAAAGGAGAGAGTCGAGGGCGGAGACTCAAGTTGATCGCGTGGAAGGAGGCAATGGCAAACCAATTCTGGATTTTTACCCAGAAAACTTTCTGGATCCACCACCAGAACGATGGCAGATGGAAGTGGAGTGTTCTGGGAGAGATGTGTCCCTGGTGTCTCTATGAGTTGGAGACGACTCGACAGCATAAGACAAGACAGGACAAGGGAGTGGAAAATACAGAGCACAGGCTTCGGAGTCAGAGGACGTGGGTTTTAATTGCGGCTTAGCTACTTGTCTGCTGTGTGACAAGTAATTTCTCTGTGCCTCAGTTACCTCAACTGTAAAATGGGGGTTAAGCCCACGGGCCCCATGTGGAACAGGGACTGTGTCCAAGCTGATTAGCTTGTATCTACCCTAGAGCTTAGAACAGTGTGTGGCACCTAGTGAGCACTTAATAAACACCATAATTTTTATTATCATTAGACATGTTGCCTACCCTCGACGAGATCAGAATCTAGTTGGGGAGACTATCGCTAAAATAAACTTTAGGGAGGGAGAAGCAACAGAGTTCAAGAAGATATGGTATTAAGGTTTATGTGGTGAGGGAAGGCAGCGTTCATTGAATACCCAAGTACTAATTCATCAATTAATCAATCAATCAATCACATTTATTGAGCACTTGAGAGAGTACAATAAACAGAGTTGGTAGAGAAAGAGTGTGGCTTAGTGGAGAGAGCACAGGCTTGGGAGTCTGAAGGTCATAATAATAATAATGATGGTATTCATGGGTTCTAATCCTGCCTCCGCCACTTTGCTGTGTGACCTTGGGCAAGTCACTTCACTACTCTGGGCCTCAGCTCCCTCATCTGTAAAATGGGGGTTAAGAGTGTGAGCCCCACATGGGACAGGGACTGTGTCCAACCTGACTGACTTGAATCTATGCAAGCGCTTAGAACAGTGTTTGGCATATAGTCAGCACTTAACAAGTATGATAATTATTATTATTAGACATGTTCTCTGCCCACGACGAGGTTTCAATCTAGAGGGGGAGACAGACATCCATATTGATAAATAATTTATAGACCTATAAGTGCTTAGTGGTAACAGGTTGAGGGGTGGGAGGGAGACAATAATAATAATAATTGTGGTATTTGTTAAGAACTTACTGTGTGGCAGCACTTTCCTAAACACAGGGTGGATACAAGCAAACAAGGTTGGACACAGTCCCTGTCCGACATAGAGCTGACAGTCTCAATCCCCATTTTCCAGAAGAGGGAACTGAGGCACAAGGAAGTGAAGTGACTTGCCCAAGGTCACACAGCAGACATGTGGCAGAGCCTGGATTAGAACCCGTGAATTTCTGACTCCTAGGACCATGCTCTATCCACTAAGCCACTCTGAGATGACCGATAAATTGGAAAAGTCTTCGGCTTAAGGCTTTTAAAAACCCCACAACCTGTAATTGTTTGAGAACTGGGCTCTTCTGTCCTCACTATAAGAGCTGAGCACACCAGTTAATCAAAAGAGGAGGTAGGACCTATTTGCTTCATTCAATTAGCCTACTAATCGATACAAATTTTGGTTAATGTTTCATCCACTTTTGTGACGTCTAAATGATCCCACTGAGGCTGAAGTTCATCTCCCTCTCCATGGAGTGTTCTGTCTGCCAAAACAAGGCCGCTTGGCAGAAATCTGACACAGGTAAAAGTTCACTCTGACAAACAGGGTCCCAATTAATTGTTCAGGGCTGCACTGTTCTTGGAGGATACAGGGCAAAGAGAGCATCTCTGAAAAGAGCAAGATACACTCTCTGAATGTTCAAAATAAAAAAAAAGCCTCCAGCCCAAGAGGAAAAACCAGTTCTGTTAACTCTTCTCAAAAAGTCTTTGAAGAATTTCATGGAATTCGTTCATTCAGTCGTATTTATTGAGCGCTTACTGTGTGCGGAGCACTATGCTAGCATCCTCCCCCTAGTCTGACCACCACTCTCTCCACCTTAAAAGAATTATTTAAGTGAGCCCAAGGAAAGATCGGGATTGTGTCTGACCTGATTATAGTATATGTTGCCAATTTGTACTTCCCAAGCGCTTAGTACAGTGCTCTGCACACAGTAAGCGCTCAATAAATACGATTGATTGATAGTATAAGAACTAGCATCGCCTAATGGAAAGAGCAAGAGCCTGGGTATAAAAGGACCTGGGTTCTAATCCCGGCTCTGCCACGTGCCTGCTGTGTGGCCTTGGACAAATCATTTAACTTCTCTAGGCCTCATCTCCCTCATCTGTAAAATGGGGATTAAGACTGTGAGCCCTTGTGGGACAGGGACTGTGTCCAATGTGATTACTTTGTATCTACCCCAGTGCTTGGCACGTAGTAAGCACTTAATGAATACCACAATTTAATCAACTCTTAGTACAGTGTTCTGCACATTGTAAGCACCTGCTACAATGTTTATGCTTTGCAGCTTCTCCATCTGTAATTTGTTTTTTGGTCTCTCTCCTTCTGCCAATCTGCCATTGTTCTCTCCCAAGCTCCTAGTACAGTGCTTTGCACATAGTAAGAACTCAATAAATATGATCGACTGAGAGCTTGGTTGAAATATGTTTAGCTCCGGAGGGGATTGAAGTTTTGGGTCTCCTTCTGTTCTCCATCTACACCCACTCCCTTGGAGAACTCATTGGCCCCCATGGTTTCAACTGCCATCTCTCTGCAGATGATTCCCAAATCTCCCTCTCCAGCCCGGATCTCTCTGCTTCTCTGCAGTCTGGCATTTCCTCCTGACTTCAGGAGATCTCTACCTGGATGTCCCTCCGACACCTAAAACTTAAGGTGCCCAGAATGGAACTCATCATTTCCCACGCAAGCCCCATCCTCTCCTGTTTTTCTCAAGTCCATAACCTTGGTGTTGTCTCTGATCCATCGCTTTCATTCAACTTTCATCGCTTTCATTACAGAAGCAGCGTGGCTTAGTGGAAAGAGCCCGGGCTTGGGAGTCAGAGGTCATGGGTTCTAATCCTGCTCCGCCACTTGTCAGCTGTGTGACTTTGGGAAAGTCACTTCACTTCTCTGTGCCTCAGTTACCTCATCTGCAAAATGGGGATGAAGACTGTGAGCCCCAGGTGGGACAACCTGATAACCTTGTATCTATCCCAGTGCTCAGAACTGTGCTTGGCACATAGTAAGTGCTTAACAAATAACATTATCATCATCATTATTATTATTATTATTATTATTATTATTAACCCACATTCAATCTATCACCATAACTGGCCATTTTAACCTTTACAACACTGCTGAAAAAAACAGTTACCAAAAAAAAGGGTCATAAACCTTCAGAACAGACAGATCTGTTGTAGGGAGGAATATGGAGTTCAATATGGCACAGAGGGTCAGGAATATACGGTAATTTCAGAATCCATTCATCAACCTGAGGGATGTCAAGGTGGTAATAATATTCATTATGGAATTTGTTAAGCACTTACTATGTGCCAAGCACTGTTCTAAGCACTGGGACATATACAAGGTAATCAGGTTGAATAGAGTCCCTGTCCCACATAACAATAATAATAACAATAATAATGGTATTTGTTAAGCACTTACTAAGAGCTAGGGTAGAAACAAGCAAATTGGTTGGACACATTCCCTGTCCCACGTGGGGCTCACAGTCTCAAACCTCATTTTACAGACGAGGTCACTGAGGCACAGAGAAGTAAAATGACTTGCCCAAGGTCACACAGCAGACAGTGGCGGAGCCGGGATTAGAACCTATGACCTTCTGACTGCTGGGCTCGTGCTATAATCCCCATTTTACAGATGAGGGAACTGAGGCACAGAGAAGTGAAGTGACTTGCCCAAGATCACATGGCAGACTACTGGCGAAGTCAGGATTAGAACCCATGCCCCCCGACTCACAAGTCCAGGCTCTTGCCACTGACCCATGCAAGCAAGCTTTCCAGAAGTAAATTTCAAGAAGGGATTTTAGAGAAGCATCACAGCTCTGTGGAAAGAGCTCGGGCTTTGGAGTCAGAGGTCATGGGTTCAAATCCCGGCTCTGCCAGTTGTCAGCTGTCTGACTTTGAACAAGTCACTTAACTTCTCTGTGCCTCAGTGACCTCATCTGCAAAATGGGGATGAAGACTGTGAGCCCCACGAGGGACAACCTGATTACCTTGTAACCTCCCCAGCACTTAGAACAATGCTTTGCACATAGTAAGTGCTTAATAAATGCCATTATTATTTATTATTATTTTATTTGGAGCCAAAGAGGGAATAGTGAGTATTCATGGAACCTCGTGGAAAAACAGAGTAGTAAGAATTGGGAGAAAGAGACCACAGAAACTTGACTAAAATATGTCCAGCCCAGAAATGGAAGTGAAAGGGGAGATGCAAACAGAGGAGAGCAGGGCCCTTTAGGGGAAAAGGTGAGTGGGAAAGAAAGGAAATCCAGAAAAGACAATTAAGAACAAGGGAAGGTAGGAATGGGCAAGGTATTTATTTACTTAAAAACTCAGTACTGAAAGTAGATGCAACCAGGTGATCATCATCATCAATCGTATTTATTGAGCGCTTACTATGTGCAGAGCACTGTACTAAGCACTTGGGAAGTACAAATTGGCAACATATAGAGACAGTCCCTACCCAACAGTGGGCTCACAGTCTAAAAGGGGGAGACAGAGAACAAAACCAAACATACTAACAAAATAAAATAAATAGAACAGATACATACAAGTAAAATAAATAAATAAATAAATAGAGCAATAAATATGTACAAACATATATACATATATACAGGTGCTGTGGGGAAGGGAAGGAGGTAAGATGGGGGGGATGGAGAGGGGGACGAGGGGGAGAGGAAGGAAGGGGCTGAGTGTGGGAAGGCCTCCTGGAGGAGGTGAGCTCTCAGTAAGGCCTTGAAGGGAGGAAGAGAGCTAGCTTGGCAGATGGGCAGAGGGAGGGCATTCCAGGCCCAGGGGATGATGTGGGCTGGGGGTCGTTGGCGGGACAGGCGACAACGAGGCCCCGTGAGGAGATTAGCGGCGGAGGAGCTCTAAGAAGGAGAGAAGGGAGGTGAGGTAGGAGGGGGCGAGGGGATGGATGGACAGCCTTGAAGCCCAGGGTGAGGAGTTTCTGCCTGATGCGCAGATTGATTGGTAGCCACTGGAGATTTTTGAGGTCATAACAACCAAGCTGGGATTTTTCCAGAGAAAAGGCAAGAAGCATGGAAGAGAATGGATACTGGAGATCAGTTGATGGTATTTATTTATTTAGTTTTAACTGTATCTGTTAAGTCCCCTCTCAGGGTTGCCCCGGATAGTTTCCAAGTCCTCTACGTGTCTCGGCTACAGGAGGGAGAGTGAAGCAGAGGCCTACCCATTCCATTCCTAGCTTGGGCAGTGGCTAGCGAGTGGCAGGCAATCGGCTACAAGGCAAAACTCACCTGTGCTGGGCAGCAGCGGCCCAGGAAAGAGTCGAGGGTGGGGACTCAAGTTGACTGAGCAGAAGGAGGCAATGGCCAACCACTTCCCAATTTTTACCCAGAAAACTCAGTGGATCCACTACCGGAACGACGGCAGATGGAGGTAGGGTGTTCTGGGAGAGATGTGTCCGTGGCTTCGCTGTGGGTTGGAGATGACTCGACGGCATAAGACAAGATTTGTTAAATACTTACTATGTGTCAAAAGCTGTTCTAAGCACCAGGTCATAGTGGAGAGAACCCAAGTCTGGGAGTCAGAAGGTCATGGGTTCTAAATCCCAGCTCTGCCACATATGGAATGTCCTCCCTCTGCCCACCCGCCAAGCTAGCTCTCTTCCTCCCTTCAAGGCCCTACTGAGAGCTCACCTCCTGCAGGAGGCCTTCCCAGACTGAGCCCCTTCCTTCCTCCCCCCTCATCCCCCTCTCCATCCCCCACATCTTACCTCCTTCCCTTCCCCACAGCACTTGTATGTATGTATATATGTTTGTACATATTTATTACTCTATTTATTTATTTATTTTACTTGTACATATCTATTCTATTTATTTTACTTTGTTAGTAAGTTTGGTTTTGTTCTCCGTCTCCCCCTTTTAGACTGAGCCCACTGTTGGGTAGGGACTGTCTCTATATGTTGCCAACTTGTACTTCCCAAGCGCTTAGTACAGTGCTCTGCACACAATAAGCACTCAATAAATACGATTGATGATGATGATCTGCTGTGTGACATTGGACAAGTCACTTCACTGCTCTGTGCCTCAGTTACCTCATCTATAAAATGGGGACTAACTGTGAACCCCATGAGAGACATGGATTGTGTCCAAACTGATCAATTTGTAGCTATCCCGGTGCTTCATACAGTGTGTGGCACATGATAAGTGCTTAATAAATGTTACAATTATTATTATTATCAAGTGCTTAGTCCAGTGCTTTGCACACAGTAAGAACTCAATTCATTCAATCATTCAATCGTATTTATTGAGCGCTTACTGTGTGCAGAGCACTGTACTAAGCGCTTGGGAAGTACAAGTTGGCAACATATAGAGACGGTCTTTACCCAACAACAGACTCACTCAATAAATATGACTGAATGAATGAATTATTAAGCACTGGGGTAGATATAAAGGGTTTTTTTTGTTTTTTTTCTTATTTAAATGGCATTTATTAAGCACTTACTGTACACCAGGCATTGGTGTAGTGGATAGAGCACAGGCTTGGGAGTCAGAAGGTCATGGGTTCTAATCCTGTCTCTGCCACTTATCTGCTGTGTGACCTTGCGTGGTTCACTTAACTTCTCTGGGCTTCAGTTACCTTGTCTGTAAAATGGGAATTAAGACTGTGAGCCCCACGTGGGACAATTTATCTTATCAGTGCTTGGCACATAGTAAGTGTTTAACAAATACCATAATTATTATTACTGAGAAGCAGCATGGCTCAGTGGAAAGAGCACGGGCTTTGGAGTCAGAGGTCATGGGTTCAAATCCCAGCTCTGCCAATTGTCAGCTGTGTGACATTGGGCAAGTCACTTAACTTCTCTGGGCCTCAGTTCCCTCATCTGTAAAATGGGGATTAAGACTGTGAGCCGGTAGTGGGACAACTTGATCACCTTGTAACCTCCACAGCGCTTAGAACAGTGCTTTGCACATGGTAAGCACTTAATCAATGCCATTATTATTACTATTATTGTACTAAGCACTGGGGTAGATACAAGATATCTTTATATGGATATCTTTATACCGATTATCTTCCTACAGAAACATTCAGGGCATGTCACCCACCTCCTCAAAAATCTCCAGTGGTTGCCAGTCAACCTCTGTATCAAACAAAAGCTCCTCACTATTGGCTTCAAAGCTGTCCATCCCCTCGCCTCCTCCTACCTCACTTCCCTTCTCTCCTTGTCCAGCCCAGCCCGCACCCTCCGTTCCTCCGCCACTGCTAACCTCCTCCCTGGACCTCGTTCTCGCCTGACCCGCTGCCAACCCCGGCCCACGTCCTCCCCCTGGCCCGGAAAGCCCTCCCTCTGCCCATCCGCCAAACTAGCACACTTCCCCCCTTCAAAGCCCTACTGACAACTCACCTCCTCCAGGAGGCCTTCCCAGACTAAGCCCCCCTTTTTTCCTCAGCTCCCCCTCCCCTTTGCTCCGACTAACTCCCTTTGCTCTACTCCCCTCCCCGCCCCACAGCACTTGTGTATATATGTATATGTGTATATAAGGCCCTACTGAGAGCTCACCTCCTCCAGGAGGCCTTCCCAGACTGAGCCCCTTCCTTCCTCTCCCCCTCGTCCCCCTCTCCATCCCTCCATCTTACCTCCTTCCCTTCCCCACAGCACCTGTATATATGTATATATGTTTGTACATATTTATTACTCTGTTTATTTATTTATTTATTTTACTTGTACGTATCTATTCTATTTATTTTATTTTATTAATATGTTTGGTTTTGTTCTCTGTCTCCCCCTTTTAGACTATGAGCCCACTGTTGGGTAGGGATTGTCTCTATATGTTGCCAATTTGTACTTCCCAAGTGCTTAGTACAGTGCTCTGCGCATAGTAAGTGCTCAATAAATATGATTGATTGATTGATGTACATATCTATAATTCTGTTTATTTATAATTAATGCCTGTTTACTTGTTTTGCTGTGCATATAGCTATAATTCTATTCATTTATGTTGATGCCTGTTGACTTGATTTGATGTCTGTCTCTCCTATTCTAGACTGTGAGCCTATTGTGGGTAGGGATTGTCTCTCTTTGTTGCTGAATTGTACTTTCCAAGCACTTAGTCCAGTCTTTTAGACTGTGAGCCCACTGTTGGGTAGGGACTGTCTCTATATGTTGCCAACTTGTACTTCCCAAGCGCTTAGTACAGTGCTCTGCCCACAGTAAGCGCTCAATAAATACAATTGATTGGTTGATTGATTGCTCTGCACACAGTAAGCACTCTATAAATACATTTGGTCCATGAGACGCTCCTGAAGGCAGATGAGTCTCCTCTGAAGGCAGACACATCCAAATGGTCATAAACATTTGAATACACTTTCACCCTTGCACTTGAATTTCCACCCTTATTCACCCCTCCCTCAGCCCCACAGCACTTATTTATTGATTGATATTAATGTCTGCAACCGCCTAGACTGTAAGCTTGTTGTGGGCAGGGAATGTGGGAACCAACTCTATCAGAGGTAGCGTGGCTTAGTGGAAAGAGGCCGGGCTTGGGAGTCAGAGGTTTGTGGGTTCGAATCTCGGCTCTGTCACTTATCAGCTGTGTGATTTTGGGCAAGTCACTTAACTTCTCTTTGCCTCAGTTACCTCATGTGTATAATGGGGATTAAGACTGTAAACCCCACGTGGGACAAACTTATTACTATGTATCTACACCAACGCTTAGAACAGTGCTTGACACATAGTAAGCGCTTAACAAATACTATCATTTTATTATATTGGACTTTCCCAAGTGCTTAGTGCAGTAAACACTTAAGAAATATGATTGACTGATTGACTGGTTAAGCACTTTTCAGCTACAAAACGAGGCTATTTGTGACCAGTATTGATTTTTTATGGTAATTAAGGGCTTTCTATGTGCCATGCACTGTACTAGATTCTGGGCTAGACTCAAACTAATCAGGTTGGACATAGTCCATGTCCCACATGGGGTTCACAATATTAATCCCCATTTTACAGATGAGGTAAATGAGGAACAGAGAAGTTAAGAACAGGACCAGAATGACCACAGAGGAATAATTGGCTTCGATAAGTGATAGAGAGGCAGCATGACTTAGGGGATAGAGCACAGGCCTGGAGGCAAACGGATCTGAGTTCTAATCCTGCCTCCATCACGTGTCTGCTGTGTGATCTTGGGCAAGTCACTTCACTTCTCTGGGCCTCAATTACCTCATCTGGAAAATGGGGATTAAGATTATGAGCCCCATGAGGGACAGGGATGTTATCCAACTCAATTACCTTGTATCTACCTCAATGCTTAAAATAGTGCTTGTCACCTAGCAAACACTCAACAAGTACCCTATTATTATTATTATTATTATTGTTATTATTATTATTATTATTAAGGAAGGTGCAGGCAGGGAGTCCTCAACTCTGACTGCTAACCAGATTGCCCCTCTTTATCTCTGTATTGTACTTTCCAAGCGCTTAGTATAGTGATCTGAACAGTAAGCGCTCAATAAATATGATTAAATGACTGAATGAATGAATTCCATAATAATAATAATAATAATAATGGCATTGATTAAGCGCTTACTATGTGCAAACCACTGTTCTAAGCACTGGGGAGGTTACAAGGTGATCAGGTTGTCCCATGGGGGGGGCTCACAGTCTTCATCCCCATTTTACAGATGAGGTAACTGAGGCCCAGAGAAGTTAAGTGACTTGCCCAAAGTCACACAGCTGACAATTGGTGTTATCATGGTGATCGGCACTGCCTAAGTCTCTGTGGATGCCCAGTAATTGGTCGCTTCTTCATCAATTTCCTGAAGAAGCAACAGGAAGTCCTTAGGTGGAGGCCAAAGTTCAGAGAAACACAAATTCAGTTAAGTGAAAAGCAACACGGTCAAGCAGAAAGAGGATGGGCCTTAACCTAGCTGTGTGACCTTGGGCAAGTCACTTAACTTCGCTGTGCCTTGGTTTCCTCATCGGTAAATGAGAATTAAATCTTCCTCCCTCCAATTTAGACTGTGAGCCCAAAGTGGGATGGGGCTGTGTCCATCCTGACAACTTTCTTTCTACCCTAACACCTTGAACACAGTTCGATACATAGGAAATGAGTAACAGATACCACAAAAAATGGCAGAACTCATTTTCTGCATTTGTTTAGATAAAAGAAAGAATTTGGTTCATTTGTGTTGTAACAATATCAAGTGAAAAGGTCCTTAGGAAACTTAGGCATTTCGTCATTCCCTCCATAAAAGTCAATGGTGAAATCATCTATTTCCATGACATTTTCATAATTGGAAATCTTTTTACCTCTTCAAAAAATGATCCCGGCAATTGCAAAGTATCTATTGAGCTGAAATTGAATGGAGCTCATCTCTGAAGGTCACATTTTTAACCTTTAGCTTGCAATTGTTGAATATTGTTGAATTCTTTTGATTCCGCAAATGCTGGCATCATAAGCTGAAATTCCAACATTGTGACTGGGACATACATGATGATTCTTCTCTTGCCAAAGTAGACATTCTGTGCATTGCCAAGGTCAACAACTTGTTCTCAGAATAACCCAGTATTATGAATTTAACCCTAATATTTCTATATTTTTGATACAAAGGTACACTAATATTTCCTCACTTTTGGGCTTAAGACTTCCTGTAAGGCATTTAAATTTTCCAATAATAGTAATACTAGTACCTGCAAAGTGCCTCCTATGTGCCACTTATGTGTCCCTAAGGGCTGGGGAGGATACAAGTTAATCAGGTTGGACACAATCCCTATCCCACGTGGAGCTCAGTCTAACTGTGAGCCCCGTGTGGGCCAGGGACTGTGTCCAACTCGATTTGCTTGTATTTATTCTATTTATTTTATTTTGTTAATATGTTTTGTTTTGTTCTCTGTCTCCCCCTTCTAGACTGTGAGTCCACTGTTGGGTAGGGACTGTCTCTATATGTTGCCAATTTGTACTTCCCAAGCGCTTAGTACAGTGCTCTGCACATAGGAAGCGCTCAATAAATACGATTGATGATGAACAGTGCTTTGCACATAGTAAGTGCTTAATAAATGCCATCATTAATTGGTTAATGAATTGACTAGATCATTGTCAGAGAGGAAACAGTGGTTAGAGGCTTCCCTTAGTGTTCTGTCCTGCTTTCCTTCTAACATCTGGATGAGCTGATCGAATCATTTTTTTATGATCCCCTGATCATTTTATCAAAGATTAGAGGACATCAAAACCAAAAATGTGATTTTCTCATGGTGGCACAGCGGACAAGTGGTGGAGCTGGGATTAGAACCAAAGGCCCTTCTGAGTCATAGGTCCTTGCTCTATCTTTAGGCCATGTTCTACCTATTAGACCACACTGCTTCTCACCAGCTGCTTCTAAGATTGTTTTAGTGGGTTAGGAGAGACTTATCATTATATCCAGCACTTAGTACAGTGCCTGGCACAGAGTAAGCGCTTAACAAATACCATTATCATTATTATTCTTAATAATAATCTGATTCCTCCCCTCAATACTTGTTATCCTTTTTACTGAAAATAATAATAATAATAATAATGGCATTTATTAAGCACTCAGTATGTGCAAAGCACTGTTCTAAGTGCTGGGGAGATTACAAGGTGATCAGGTTGTCCCATGGGAGGCTCACAGTCTTAATCCCCATTTTACAGATGAGGTAACTGAGGCACAGAGAAGTTAAGTGACTTGCCCAAAGTCACACAGCTGACAGTTGGCGGAGCCGGGATTTGAACCCATGAACTCTGACTCCAAAGCCCGGGCTCTTTCCACTGAGCCACGCTACTTCCCTACAAAGCCCTCATTTCCTCTTCTCCCACTCCCCTCTATGGAGCCCTGGCACCCTTTCCTCAACCCCACAACACTTATTTATTATGTCAATGTCTACCTCCCCCTCTAGACTGTAAGCTCATTGTGAGCAGGGAATGTGTCTACCAACTCAGTCAAATTGTTCTTTCCCAAATGCTTAGTACAGTGCTCTGCACACAGTAGGTGCTCAATAAATACGAAGGACTGATTGATCCAATTCTATTTTTCCCTTGTGATTATTTTATTGGTATTTGTTAAGCATTTACTATGCACTGTACTAAGCGCTGGGGTAGATACAAGCTAATCAGGTTGGACAGAGTCCATGTCCCTCAGGGGCTCATACTCTTAATCCCCATTTACAGATGTGGTAACTGAGGCCCAGGGAAGTTAAATGACTTACCCAAGGTCACCCAGCACACAGGTGGCAGAGCCAGGACTAGAAACCGGGTCCATCTGACTGCCAGGCCCGTGGTCTACTGATTCTGATAATCTAGCGAGTAAAACTTTCCTCCTCTTTATAGCTCGTTCTAGTTAGGAGAGATCAATTTCTTTGCTGTCCTTGCAGAAGATTCCAATTCTGCCTATCTTGGTGTATGTTTCAATTTCTCAATTCCGCTAGATTTCAAACTGTAACTTTTCTGGCTCATTCTTTCTGCCGGCAAGATATCTCTGCTTAGATGTTCTGCCCCCTCCTCAGATTTAACATGTCCAAAACAGAACTCCTAATCTTGCCACCCAAACCCTGTCCTCTCCATGACTTTCCCGTCACTGTAGATGGCCCTACCATCCTTCCTGTCTCCCAGGCCCAAAACCTTGGTGTTATCCTTGACTGCTCTCTCTCATTCAACCCACATATCCTACAAAAACATTCAGTCCATGTTTCCCCACTCCTCAAGAAACTCCAGTGATTGCCCATCTACCTCCACATCAAACAGAAACTTCTCACCATTGGCTTTAAAGCGCGTGATCCCCTTGCCCCCTCTTACCTCACCTAGGAGCTCTCCTTCCCCAACACAGCCCACACATTTTCCTCCTGTAATGCCAGAAGACTCACTGCACCTGAATCTCATCTATCTCATCGCTGACCTCTCGCCCACATCCTGGCTCTGGCCTGGAATGCCTTTTTGCTTCAAATCTGACAATTCTTCTCCCCATCTTCAAAGCCTTATTGAAGGCCCATCTCCTCCAAGAGGCTTTCCCTGATTAAGCCCTCCTTTCCTCTTCTCCCACTCCCTCTGTGTCGCCATAATTTGCTCCCTTTGTTCATCCCCCCTCCTCCCAGCCCCACAAAACTTAGGGACATATCTGTAATTAATTTATTCATATTAATGCTTGTCTGCCTCCTAGACTGCAAGCTTGCTGTGGGCAGGGAATGGTTCTAGACTGTGAGCCCACTGTTGGGTAGGGACCGTCTCTATATGTTGCAGTGCTCTGTACACAGTAAGTGCTCAATAAATATGATTGAATGAATGAATGCTATATTGAATGAATGAATATTAATAATAATAATGGTATTGCATTCATTCATTCATTCAATTGTATTTATTGAGTGCTTACTATGTGCACAGCACTGTATCAAGTGCTTGGGAAGTACAAGTTGGCAACATATAGAGTTGGTCCCTACCCAACAACAGGCTCACAGTCTAGAAGGGGGAGACAGACAACAAAACAAAACATGTGAACAGGTGTCAAGTCATCAGAATAAATAGAAATAAAGCTAGATGCACATCATTGACAAAATAAATAGAATAGTAAATATGTACAAGTAGAATAAATAGAGTAAAAAATCTGTACAAACATATATACAGGTGCTGTGGGGAAGGAAGGTTAGGGTGGGGAGGATGGGGACGGGGAGAGGGAAAAGGGAGCTCAGTCTGGGAAGGCCTCCTGGAGGAGGTGAGCTCTCAGTAGGGCTTTGAAGGGAGGAAGAGAGCTAGCTTGACAGATGTGAGGAGGGAGGGCATTCCAGGCCAGGGGGAGGACCTGGGCCGGGTGTCGACGGCAGGATAGGTGAGAACGAGGTACAGTGAGGAGGTTAGCGGCAGAGGAGCGGAGGGCGCTGGCTGGGCAGATGGAGAGCCTTGAAGCCGAGAGTGAGGAGTTTTTGCTTGATGCATAGATTGACTGGTAGCCACCGGAGATTTTTGAGGGGGGGAGTAACATGCCCAGAGCATTTCTGCACAAAGATGATCCAGGCAGCAGTGTGAAGTATAGGCTGAAGTGGAGAGAGACAGGAGGATAGGAGTTCAGAAAGGAGGCCAATGCAGTAATCCAGTTGGGATAGGATGGGAGATTGAACCAGCAAGGTAGTGGTTTGGATGGAGAGGAAAGGGCAGATCTTGGCAATGTTGCGGAGGTGAGACCTGCAGGTTTTTGTGACAGATTGGATGTGAGGGGTGAACGAGACAGCGGAGTCAAGGATGACACCAAGCTTGTGGGCTTGTGAGACAGGAAGCATGGTAGTGCAGTCTACAGTGACGAAAAAGTCAGGGAGAGGGCAGGGTTTGGGAGGGAAGATAAGGAGTTCAGTCTTTGACATATTGAGTTTTAGATGGCAGACAGACATCCAGATGGAGATGTCCTGAAGTCAGGAGGAGACCCGAGCCTGAAGGGAGGGAGAGAGAGCAGGGGCAGAGATGTAGATTTGGGTGTCATCAGCGTAGAGATGATAGTTGAAGCCATGGGAGCAAATGAGTTCACCAAGGGAGTGAGTGTAGGTAGAGAACAGAAGGGGACCAAGAACTGACCCTTGAGGAACCCCTACGGTAAGGGGATGGGAGGGGGAAGAGGAGCCCGCAAAGGAGACTGAGAATGAACGGCCGGAGAGATAAGAGGAGAACCAGGAGAGGATGGAATCTGTGAAGCCAAGGTTGGATAGCGTGGTGAGGAGAAGGCAGCTGAGAGGTTGAGGAGGATTAGGATAGAGTAGTAGCCGTTGGATTTGGCAAGAAGGAGGTCATTGGTGACCTTTGAGAGGGCAGTTTCGGTGGAGTGTAGGGGATGGAAGCCAGATTGGAGTGGGTCAAGGAGAGAGTTGGCGTTGAGGATTTCGAGGCAGCGGGTGTAGATGACTCGT
Organism: Tachyglossus aculeatus; assembly: GCF_015852505.1. Classification (NCBI taxonomy): domain Eukaryota; kingdom Metazoa; phylum Chordata; class Mammalia; order Monotremata; family Tachyglossidae; genus Tachyglossus; species Tachyglossus aculeatus. Next base: position 11,771,893 of record NC_052070.1, read on the forward strand.
TCAAGGAGTTTGGAAAAGAATGGTAGGAGGGAGATAGGGTGATAACTAGAAGGGGAGGTGGGGTCAAGAGAGGGTGTTTTTAGGATGGGGGAGACATAGGCATGTTTGAAGGCAGAGGGGAAGGAACCAGTCGTGAGTGAGCAGTTGAAGATAGAAGTTAAAGAGGGGAAGATGGAGGTGGTGAGAGATTTGATAAGATGAGAGGGAATGGGGTCAGAAGCACAGGTGGCTGGAGTAGTACTTGCACTTACTATGTTCTAGGCACTACACTAAGCGCTGGTGTAGATACAAGGCAATTGGGTTGGGCACAATCCCTGTCCTACATTGGGCTTGCAGTCTTAATCCCTATTTTATAGATGAGGTAACTGAGGCACAGGGAAGTAAAGTAACTTGCCCAAGGTCACACAGCAGGCTCATGGTGGAACTGGGATTAGAATCCTGGTCCTTCTGATTCCCAGGTCCTTGCTCTATCCCCTGACCACACTGCTTCCCCTGTATTGTCACACTGTATACGTCCAAGTGCTTAGTACAGTGCTCTGCACACAGTAAGTGCTCAATAAATGTGATCGATTGATTGATTTTCTTTAATAAAATGAATAAATGGGGAAAATGGTCCCTGGCGTGTCTGAAAATTGCCCAACGTGAATGAAGTGTGCTCGTGACAACACTCACTGCCTAGTACAGTGTTCTGCACACATTAAGTGCTCAATAAGTATGATTGATTGATTGATTGATTGAACTGTCTTCCAAGGACTGAACATTTACCCATCTTCCCATAGTCCTTTCAAACCCAAGCTGTCTCCTGTCAGCTGCAATGAGCTGGTGGATATCTTGCAAGATAGGTGAATTCAAACCTTTTTCTTTCAACCTTATCTATCTTACTATGGAAAACGATTCCTATTTTGTCTTCCCACCCAAACCCTGTTCTCCCCTTGATTTTCCCATCACTGTAGATGGCACCACCATCCTTCCTGTCTCACAAGTCCACAACCGGGATGTTATCCTTGACTCCTCTCTCTTATTCAACCCACATATTCAATCCATCACTAAATCCTGTCATTCCCACCTTCACAACATAGCTAAAATCTGCTCTTTATAATAAGAATAATAATGACATTTATTAAGCTCTTACTATGTGCAAAGCACTGTTCTAAGCACTGGGGAGGTTACAAGGTGATCAGGTTGTCCCAAGGTGGGCTCACAGTCTTCATCCCCATTTTACAGATGAGGTCACTGAGGCCCGGAGAAGTTAAGTGACTTGCCCAAAGTCACACAGCTGACAATTGGTGGAGCAGGGATTTGAACCCACAACCTCTGACTCCAAAGCCTGGGCTCTTTCCACTGAGCCATGCTGTGAAACTACTACTAGAAGCTACTACTACTACTACTACAGTCTCCTAGACTGTGAGCCCACTGTTGGGTAGCGACCGTGTCTATATGTTGCCAACTTGTACTTCCCAAGTGCTTAGTACAGTGCTCTGCACACAGTAAGTGCTCAATAAATACGATTGAATAATAATAATAATAATAATACAATCACTCAGCCTGTCCTGTCAGGAATACTGCATCGGACTCCCTGTCAACCTCCCAGCCTCCTGTCTCACCCCACTCCAGCCCATACTTCTCTCTGCTGCCCAGATCATTTTCTACAAAGACTTTCGGGACATATCACCCTACTCCTCAAAAAAACTCCAGTGGTTGCCAATCCACCTCCGCATCATATAAAAACTGGACTGGAGAAGCAGTGTGGCTCAGTGGTAAGAGCCCAGGCTTTGAAGTCAGAGGTCATGGGTTCAAATCCCTGCTCTGCCAATTGTCAGCTGGGTGACTTTGGGCAAGTCGCTTCACTTCTCTGGGCCTCAGCTACCTCATCTGGAAAATGGGGATTAAGACTGTGAGCCCCCCGTGGGACAACCTGATCACCCTGTATCCTCCCCAGCGCTTAGAACAGTGCTTTGCACATAGTAAGCGCTTAACAAATGCCAATTATTATTATTATTATTATTATAAAAACTCCTCACCATTGGCTTTAAAACAATCCACCACCTAATCCCCTCATTCATTCATTCATACATTCAATCATATTTATTGAGTGCTTACTGTGTGCAGAGCACTGTACTAAGCACTTGGGAAGTACAAGTTGGCAACATATAGGGACAGTCCCTACCCAACAACAGGCTCACAGTCTAGAAGGGGGAGACAGACTACAAAATAAAACATGTGGACAGGTGTCAAGTCGCCAGAACAAATAGAAATAAATCTGACAAAGACTCTATCCCGCTTCAAAGCCTTATTGAAGGCCCATCTCCTCCAAGAGGCCTTCCCAGACTAAGCCCCACTTTTCCTCATCTCCCGCTCCCTTCTGCGTTGCCCTGACTTGTTCCCTTTTCTCTTCCCCCCTCCAAGCCCCATGCCACTTATGTACATAGCTGTCATTTTATTTATCTGTACTGATGTCTGTCTCCTCCATTGTATTCATTCATTCATTCAATCGTATTTATTGAGCGCTTACTGTGTGCAGAGCACTGTACTAAGCGCTTGGGAAGTACAAGTTGGCAACATACAGCGACGGTCCCTACCTGACTGTAAGCTCATTGTGGGCAGAGAGCGTGACGGTTTACTGTGGTATTGTACCCTCCCAATCGCTTAGTACAGTGCTCTGCACACAGTAAGTACTTGATAAACACGACTGAATGAATGAATCGAGCCAGGCAGTCAGCCAACCTTATTTATTAAGTAATTATTGTGTGCAGAGCACCATATTAAGTCCTTAGCACTACATTTAGACTGTGAGCCCACTGTTGGGTAGGGACTGTCTCTATATGTTGCCAATTTGTACTTCCCAAGCACTTAGTACAGTGCTCTGCACATAGTAAGCGCTCAATAAATATGATTGATGATGATGATTAAGTGGAATTGGAAAGTGGAAAAATGAACTAACTCCTCTGCAGAGGAGTTCATCTAAAGGTTAGCTCATTGTGGGCAAGGAATATGTCCATCTGTGGTTGTATTGTACTTTCCCAAGCACTTAGTACACACAATAGGTGCTCAATAAATATGAATGAATGAATAATAATAATAGCATTTATTAAGCACTTACTATGTGCAAAGCACTGTTCTATGCACTGGGGAGGTTACAAGATGATCAGGTTGTCCCAGGGGGGCTCAAAGTCTTAACCCCCATTTTACAGATGAGGGAACTGAGGCACAGAGAAGTTAAGTGACTTGCCCAAAGTCACACAGCTGGTAATTGGTGGAGCAGGGATTTGAACCCGTGACTTCTGACTCCCAAGCCCGGGCTCTTTCCAGTGAGCCACGCTGCATCAATGAATGAATGAATGAATGAATAAATGAATGAATGAATGAGAGAAAATTTCACCTTGATTTTCAGGGAAAAAGTCACCCTGGATTGTCCCGAGTCAGGTCATGAAGAACTGTAGCTATCATCTGAGAATGCCAAATTTCCAATCTGTTCACCTAAATTCTTGACTTTGTGAAGTGCTGGCTAAAGTTGGCTAAATATTCCACCTTCTAAGAATCGACAGCCTGAAAGTAATTATGAAGGTGTCCCAAGGTGAACTGGGGTACCCACAATCTCAAGGTCAAATGCTATCTCGTGACCCCCAGAGCCAGCAAGGCAGAGCTCGGAAGCATGGGTGGGATCAATCAATCAATCAATCAATTGTATTTATTGAGCGCTTACTGTGTGCAGAGCACTGTACTAAGCACTTGGGAAGTACAAGTTGGCAACATATAGAGACAGTCCCAACCCAACAGTGGGCTCACAGTCTAGAAGGGGGAGACAGAGAACAAAATCAAACATACTAACAAAATAAAATAAATAGAATAGATATGTACAAGTAAAATAAATAAATGAATAGAGTAATAAATATGTACAAACATATATACATATATACAGGTATACCACTCCCACAACCAAAACCGCTAGACTGACAGCCCACGCTTGGAGAACAGAAGGTGCCCCTCGTCCCTTTGCCAATCAAATCAGGTATGGAGAAGGGGGGAGGGGGAGATTGGATAAACTGAGGCTGGAAGCTGGAATGGTCTAGGAGCCCAGGTGATAGATACCTGCAGCCTCTGACCTTATGGGCAGCAGATCGAGTCTCGCAGCATTCACTCATTCAATCATATTTTTTGAGTGCTTACTGTGTGCAGAGCACTGTACTAAGTGCTTGAGAAGTACAAGTTGGCAACATATAGAGACGGTCCCTACCCAACAGTGGGCTCACAGTCTAGAAGGGGGAGACAGACAACAAAACAAAACATGTGGACAGGTGTCAAGTCATCAGAATTAATAGAAATAAAGCCAGATGCACATCATTAACAAAATAAATAAGAGTAATAAATCTGTACAAACATATTCACAGGTGCTGTGGGGAGGGGAAGGATGTAGGGAGGGGGGATGGGGAGGAGGAGAGGAAAAGGGGGGCTCAGTCTGGGAAGGCCTCTTGGAGGAGGTGAGTTCTCAGTAGGGCCTTGAAGGGAGGAAGAGAGCTAGCTTGGCGATGTGCAGAGAGAGGGCATTCCAGGCCAGGGGGAGGATGTGGGCCTGGCAGCAGCTGGCTGCGGGTCGTCTCTGCCTAGAGGGATGCCCACTCTGCCTGAACTAAGTAAGGAGCCATGGGATGGCTGAGTGTCCCCCTGAACACTACTGAGGCTGGAAGCATCTTACCCCATCTTACCCCCTTCCCTTCCCCACAGCACCTGTATATATGGATATATGTTTGTACATATTTATTACTCTATTTATTTATTTATTTATTTTACTTGTACATATCCATTCTATTTATTTTATTTTGTTAGTATGTTTGGTTTTGTTGTCTGTCTCCCCCTTTTAGACTGTGAGCCCACTGTTGGGTAGGCACTGTCTCTATATGTTGCGAACTTGTACTTCCCAAGCACTTGATACAGTACTCTGCACACAGTAAGTGCTCAATAAATATGATTGATTGATTGATTGATTGATTGATTGAAGCAGGGCTCTTCGCTATGGGTGGGTAACGCATAAATGGATTCCTCCCAAGGAGGAAGCATTTGGGGGTCAGATCTAGCCACCTCACAGTGTGAAAATTCATCCCGGGTGGGACCTAGGTGTTTTGCCACATGCGAATAACACGTAAGTATATTCCTCCAGATATGGAAGCTCTAATATCATTAAATAAACTTGTTCCTTCCAAAAGGGGCCTCCCAAAACGGACGTTCCGCCGGCCTGAAACATTCAAATAATTCAATTCACCTCACAGAATAAATATTTTATAAAACTCAGCCTTTTTTTCTCTCGCTGGGACAATTCCTGTACGAACCCATCCCTGAGCGACGGAAGGAACACTCACTTTTTCATCTGCCATCACTTGGCAGACAAATGACAGCATCAATCAACCAATCAATCAATTGTATTTATTGAGGGCTTACTGTGTGCAGAGCACTATCCTAAGTGCTTGGGAGAATACATATATATTACAGAGTGGGAAGTTCCCTGCCTACAAGGAGCTTACAGTTTCGAGGCAGACATTAATATAAATAAATAAATTATGGATATGCACGTGAATGCCAAAGGGGTGAATAAATCAATCAATCAATCATATTTATTGAGCACTTACTGTGTGCAGAGCACTGTACTAAGCACTTGGGAAGTACAAGTTGGCAACATATAGAGACGGTCCCTACCCAACAGTGGGCTCACAGTCTAGAATAAAGAGAAGCAGGAAAGGCTCAGTGGAAAGAGCCCGGGCTTTGGAGTCAGAGGTCATGGGTTCAAATTCCAGCTCCGCCAATCGTCAGCTGTGTGACTTTGGGCAAGTCACTTAACTTCTCTGTGCCTCAGTTACCTCATCTGTAAAATGGGGATGAAGACTGTGAGCCCCCTGTGGGACAACTTGATCACATTGTAACCTCCCCAGCACTTAGAACCTTGCTTTGCAAGTAGTAAGTGCTTAATAAATGTCATCATTAGAGAAGCCGTGTGGCCCAGTGGAAAGAGTCTGGGCTTGGGAGCCAGAGGTTCTAATCCCAGCTCTGCCACATGTCCGCTGTGTGACCTTGGGCAAGTCACTTCACTTCTCTGGGCCTCAGTTACCTCAACTGTAAAATGGGGATTAAGACTGTAGGCCCCCCGTGGGACAACCTGATCACCTTGTATCCCCCCAGTGCTTAGAACAGTGCCTTGCACATAGTAAGTGCTTAACAAATACCATCATCATTATTATTATTATTAAAGGGTGCAATTCCAAGTGCCAGGATGACACAGGCAGGAAGTGGGAGAAGAGGAAATGAGGGCTTAGTCAGGGGAGGCCTCTTGGAGGAAGTGAGCTTTTTTAATAAGGCTCTGAAGGTGGGGAGACCTATCGTCTGATGGATATAAAGAGGGAGGGCAATCCAAGTCAGAAGCAGGACGCGGGCAAGAGGTTAGAGGTGAGATAGGCAAGATCCAGGTACAATTAGTAGTCTGGCATCAGTCTACTTGCTGATCTTCCAGCCTCCTGTCTCTCCCCACTCCTGTCCATACTTCACTCAGCTGTCCAGATCATTTTTCTACAAAAACACTCAGGACATGTTTCCTCTCTTCTCGAGAAACTCGGGTGGTTGCCCATCCACCTCTGCAACAAACAAAAATTCCTCACCATTGGCTTTTAAGCAGTCCATCACCTTGCTCCCTCCCACCTCACTTTTCTACTGTTCTACTAAACCCATTTCACTCTAATGCCAACCTTCTCACTGAACCTCGATCTTGACTACCTCGCCGCCAACCCCTCTCCCATATCCTGCCTCTGGGCTGGAACACCCTCCCTCTACAAGTCCACTAGACACTTTCAAAGTTTTATTGAAGGACCACCTCCTCCAAGAGGCCTTCCTGACTAAGCCCTCCTTTCCTCTCCTCCCACTCCCTTCTGTGTCACCCTGACTTCCTCCTTTTATTCATCCCCCCTCGCAGTTCCAAAGCACTTGTGTACATATCTGTAATCTATTTTCATTCATTCATTCAATCAATCATATTTATTGAGCGCTTACTGTGTGCAGAGCACTGTACTAAGCGCTTGGGAAGTCCAAGTTGGCAACATATAGAGACGGTCCCTACCCAACAGTGGGTTCACAGTCTAGAAGGGGGAGACAGAGAACAAAACAAAACGTATTAACAAAATAAAAAAAATAGAATAAATACAAGCAAATCGAGTTGGACACAGTCCCTGGTCCACACGGGGCTCACAGTTTCCATCCCCATTTTACAGATGAGGTAACCGAGGCCCGCAGAAGTGAGGTAACTTGCCCAAGGTCACCTAGCAGACAAGCGGCGTAGTACAGTGCTCTGCACACAGTAAGCGCTCAATAAATACGACTGAATGAACGAATGAAGCGGCAGAGCCGGGATTAGAACCCATTACCTTTCGACTCCCAAGCCCAGGCGATGCTGCTTTTCTTCATATAATAACACATGCCCTGCCCACAATAACTCGCTGCAGGGCCCTGCCCAAAGCCCGACCAACCATATCAATGGTAATCATACCAAGCATCACAAACATCGCAAACATCACTGTACTAAGCGCTTGGGAGAGGGCAATACAACAGAATTAGGAGACACAATCCCTGCCAATGAGGAGCTTAGAATCTAGAAGGGAGATTCAATCACTCAACTGGATTTATTGAGTGCTTACTGTGTACAGAGCACACATATAATATCATTATTATTATTATTATTATTAAATCCCAGCTCTGCCAACTGTCAGCCGTGTGACTTTGGGCAAGTCACGTCACTTCTCTGTGCCTCAGTTACCTCATCTGCAAAATGGGGATTAAAACTGTGAGCCCCCCATGGGACAACCTGATAACCTTGTAACCTCCCCAGCGCTTAGAACAGTGCTTTGCACATAGTAAGCGCTTAACAAATGTCATCATTATTATTATATTTATTTATATTATTGTCTGTCTGCCCCTCTAGACTGTAAGCGCATTGTGGGCAGGGAACGTGTCTGTTTATTGTTACACTAAGCACTTAGTACAGTGCTCTGTATACAGTAAGCACTCAATAAATACAACTGAATGAATGAACAGCTGAATCGGGTGTGGGCTGGGTTATAGTAGGGGAGCAGTGAAGTAAGGTAGGAGAGGGTAAGGTGATTGACTGCTTTAAAGCCGATAGTAAGGAGTTTCTGTTGGATAAGGAGGTGGATGGGCAACCACTGGAGGTTCTTGAGGAGTGGGGAGACACGGACTGAGTGATTTTGTAGAAAAATGATCCGGGCAGCGGAGTAAAGTATGGACCGGAGTGAAGAGAGACAGGTGGCTGGGATGTCAGCAAGGAGGATGATACAGTAATCTTGGCCAGTTAGGCTAAATGCTCGGATTAAAGCGGTAGGAGTTTGGTTGGGGAGGAAAGGGTATATTATAGTGATTTTGTGAAGGTTTAACTGACAGGATTTAGTGATAGATTAAATATGTGCATTAGGTGAGAGAGGCCAAGGATAACGCCAAGGTTAAGGGCTTGTGAGACAGGAAGGATGGTGCTGAGCCTATTCATCAAAGAACTACTCATTCTAACAGAGCTTTGGTGGGCAGACATGTGAGGAGAATGGATGACTAAGAAGCTACTGCACTAGAGAAGAGACATTTTAAAAGCTCGAAGGCCACCCTCTCACACAGTGAAGAACGACATGCAGAAATCTGGAGAGGGATTGGTTTCCTTTCGTAAAGTTTCAGGAAATTTAGACTCCCACGAAACAAATTCATAAACAGAGACAAGCGCCAAAAATGCGTATCACCCCAGCATCACAAAGAATGGTAATTAAGGTATTTGTTAAAGCACTATGTGCCAGACACTGTACTAAGCGCTGGACCACATTTATGTGCATCCGAGGATTAAATTCTCACTCTCAGTAACATCATCTTCAAACATGAAGCAGGTTTTCTCTTGCTCTCTCCGGTTCATCGAATAAGTATATAAAATATTGGATTGAGTTTGGGGTATCAAGCTTGGTGCTGTTTATTTTTAAATGCCAAAAGAACATCGGGTAATTGTTCAGAATATATTGGTATACAATGTTCATGCACAGTTGGACGTAACCGAAATAAGACCATTAGTACTGAAAAATGCTGGTGGGGGCGGGAAAAAGGGGATGACAGGTGATTCCCTTCCCCACAGCACCTGTATATATGTATATATGTTTGTACATATTTATTACTCTATTTATTTATTTATTTTACTTGTACATATCTATTCTATTCATTTTATTTTGTTAGTATGTTTGGTTTTGTTCTCTGTCTCCCCCTTTTAGACTGTGAGCCCACTGTTGGGTAGGGACTGTCTCTATATGTTGCCAATTTGTACTTCCCAAGCGCTTAGTACAGTGCTCTGCACATAGTAAGCACTCAATAAATACGATTGATTGATCCTCTTCAAACATGAAGCAGGTTTTCTCTTGCTCTCTCCGGTTCACCGAATAAGTATATAAAATATTGGATTGAGTTTGGGGCATCAAGCTTGGTGCTGTTTATTTTTAAATGTCAAAAGAACATCGGGTAATTGTTCAGAATATATTGGTATACAATGTTCATGCACAGTTGGACGTAACCGAAATAAGACCATTAGTACTGAAAAATGCTGGTGGGGGCGGGAAAAAGGGGATGGCAGGTGATTAGCCCGGAGGAGTTTGCCTCTGGTTTTTCTTCATTCTACCACAAACAACTTACAGCCCCTTCCATCTCGACAGAGAAATTAGATGTGCAACCTGGAAGAGGTGAAACCCAAAGCCAACCACAAAGTAGGTTTTGAGAAGACATGAGTAACCCCCAGCCAGCTTTCTCATACATTAGGAAAGAATGGTCAGAGGTGTCAACATGCTTTGGTGGACAGAACACAGGCCTGGGAATCAGAAGGTCATGGGTTCTATTCCCAGCTCCGCCACTTGTCTGCTGTGTGACCCTCTTAACTTCTCTGTGCCTCAGTTACCTCATCCGTAAAATGAGGATTGATAATAATAATAATAATGGCATTTATTAAGTGCTTACTATGTGCAAAGCACTGTTCTAAGCGCTGGGGAGGTTACAAGGCAATCAAGCTGTCCCACAGGGGGCTCATAGTCTTCATCCCCATTTTACAGATGAGGTAACTGAGGCCCAATGAAGTTAACTGACTTGCCCAAAGTCACACAGGGGACAATTGGCGGAGCCGGGATATGAACCCATGACCTCTGACTCCAAAGCCTGTGCTCTTTCCACTGAGCCACGCTGCTTCTCTACGATGTTACCATGACCTGTAACATTCAGTACACTGTTCCCATTCTCTCCTTTTGGAAGAAGAAAGTCATGAAGGACATTTTAAACTGTAAAATATGAAGCAAATACCCTCTGAGCCCCACGTGGGACAGGAACCGTGTCCAACCCGATTAGCTTGTATCCACCCCAGCATTTAGTACAGTGCCTGGCACGTAGTAAGCGCTTAACAAATACCACTGTTATTGTTATTTGAAGTTGTGACTGAGAGGAAGCCAGAGAAGGAAACAAAGTGGCTAGAGCACAGGCCTGGGAGTGAGAAGGATCTGGGTTCTAATCCTAGCTCCTCCATGTGACCTGGGGCAAGTCACTTCACTTCTCTGGGACTCAGTTACCTCATCTGTGAATGTGTCTGTTTATTGTTATATTGCTCTGTCCCAAGGGCTTAGTACAGTGCTCTGCACACAGTAAGTGCTCAATAAACACTATTGAAAGAACAAATGAATCTGTAAAATGGGGGTTAAGACTGCGAGCCCCACATAGGACATGGACTGTTTTCAACCTGATTAGTTTGTATCTACCCCAGGGCTTAGAACTGTTTACTTGTTTACTTGCCTGTTTACTTGTTTTGATGCCTGTCTCCCCAGCCTTCTAGACTGTGAGTCCTTTATGGGCAGGGATTGTCTCTCTTTGTTCATTCATCCATTCGATCATATTTATTGCGCACCTACTGTGTGCAGAGCACTGGACTAAGCGCTTGGGAAGTACAAGTTGACAACATATAGAGACGGTCCCTACCCAACAATGGCCTCACAGTCTAGAAAGGGGAGACAGACGACAAAACAAAGCATGTAGACCGGTGTCAAAACCGTCAGAATAAATAGAATTAGATAGTTTCTGAATTGTACTTTTCAAGTGCTTAGTACAGTGCTCCGAGCATAGTAAATGCTCAATCAATCAATCATATTTATTGAGCGCTTACTGTGTGCAGAGCACTGTACTAAGCGCTTGGGAAGTACAAGTTGGCAACATATAGAGACAGTTCCTACCCAACAGTGGGCTCACAGTCTAAAAGGGGGAGACAGAGAACAAAACCAAACATACTAACAAAATAAAATAAATAGAATAGATATGTACAACTAAAATAAATAAATAGAGTAATAAATAAATAGAGTAATTGTACTTATTGTGCTCAATAAGTACAATTGAATGAATGAATGAATGAATGAATGAATGAATGGTTTCTGGCACATAGCAAGTTCTTAACAAATGCCATTAAAAAAAAAAATACCTCTGGACAAATTAAGGGGGATTCCAAGAGGAAGAGGAGGGGGATATGAACTAGAGCAGTATGGGATGGGAGGTAATAATAATTGCGGTATGTGCTAAGTGTCTCTAGACTGTAAGCTCACTGTGGGCAGAGAACATGTCTGTCAACTCTGTTGTACTGTACTCTCCCAAGTACTTATTACAGTGTTCTGCACATAGAAACTTATTGTGGGCAGGGAACATGTCTACCAACTCTGTTATATTGTTATAATAATAATAATAATAATGGTATTTGTTAAGTGCTTACTACGTGTGAACCACTGTCCTATGCGCTGGGGTAGATACAAAGTAATCAGGTTATCCCACATGGGGCTCACCGTCTTAATCCCCATTTGACAGATGAGGTAACCGAGGCAAAGAGAAGTGAAGTGATTTGCCCAAAGTCACACAGCTGATAAGTGATGAAGCCGGGATAAGAACTCAAGACCTCTGACTCCCAAACCCGTACTCTTTCCACTAAGCAATGCTGTTTCTCTAACTCTCCTATGTGCTTGGTACAGTGCTCTGCCCATAGTATGCACTCAATTAACACAATAGATTGGTAGTAAGTGTTCAATAAATACCATTGTTTGATTAAGCGCTTACTATGTGGCAAGCACTGTACTAAGCCCTGGGGTAGATACAAGATAATCAGATCCCCCATGGGTTCCAGACTGTAAACTCATTATGGGCAGGGAATGTGTCTACCAGTTCTATCGTACTCTCCCAAGTGTTTAGTACAGTGTTCTGCACACAGAAAGTGCTCAATTAATATCAATCAATCAATCAATCATATTTATTGAGCACTTACTGTGTGCAGAGCACTGTACTAAGCACTTCGGAAGTCCAAGTTGGCAACATATAGAGACAGTCCCTACCCAACAGTGGGCTCACAGTCTAAAATACGATTGATTGATTGATGAGGAAGAAGGACACCCATTATATCTTCATTTTGCAGATAAAGGGCCTGAGGCAGAGGAGTAAAGTGACTTAGAGAAGCAGTGTGGCTCACTGGAAAGTCAGCTGTGTGACTTCGGGCAAGTCACTTCACTTCTCTGTGCCTCAGTTCCCTCATCTGTAACGTGGGGATGAAGACTGTGAGCCCCACGTGGGACAACCTGGTTACCTCGTATCCCCCCCACCAGCACTCAGAACAGTGCTTGGCACATAGTAAGCGCTTAACAAATACCACAGTTATTATTAGTCCAAGGTCACATTGCAGGCAAGTGACAGCAGAGTGGGATTAGAACCCAGGTCCTCTGATCCCCAGGCCCAGGCTCTTTCCACTAGGCCACGCTGAAATCTCATTGTGGGCAGGGAACATTTCTCATGCTTCTATTGTCTTTTCAGGAGCACTTAATTCAGATGCTTCTATTGTCTTTTCAGGAGCACTTAATTCAGTGCCATCTGTAGCAGGGAACGGGTCTGCCAACTCTGTTGTATCATACTCTCCTAAGTGCTTAGTACAGTGCTCTGCATATAGCAAGCTGTCCACACTTGATCGATTGATTGATAAGACAAAATCTTTCCAAATCTCTCCTGCCATTCATTCAATCATATTTAATGAGTGCTTACTGTGTGCAGAGCATTGTCCTAAGTGCCAAGTACTCTACTCTTTTTCCTACTTCTATTTTTGTTTCTCAAGAGAAGCAACGTGGCTTAGCTGAAAGAGCATGTGCTTGGGAGTCAGAGGATGCGGGTTCTAATCCCCCTCTGCCACTTGTCTGCTGTGTGACCTTGGGCTAGCCACTTTACTTCTCTGTGCCTCCGTTACCTCATCTGTAAAAATTGGGGATTAACACTTTGAGCCTTAAGTGGGACAACCTGATTACCTTGTATCTGCCCCATCGCTTAGAACAGTGCTTGGCACATAGTAAGCACTTAATAAATACCATAATTATTATTATTATTTTATTCTGACACCCAGAGTCAACTGCTACAGACCATGAGCGCCAGGTGAGACAGGAATTGGGTCTTATCTGATGGTCTTCTATCTAACCCAGTGTTCAGTACAGTGTTTGGAATATATTAACAAATATCACAGTTATAATTATTAAAGAAATTGTCATTCATTCATTCATTCAATCATATTTATTGAGTGCTTACTGTGTGCAGAGAATTCCTAGCTGCAATTGTACTGTTAATTTTCTCCAATCCCCAACGAATTATTCAACAATTTTCTCTCTCATTTTGGACTCAGCTCCTTCCTTATTCTGCAATTAGTCTGGAAGACATCTGACATGTTGTTTTCCCATTCACTAATAATAATAATTATGGCATTTGTTAAGCATTAACTATGTTTCAAGCATTGTACTAAGCACTAGAGTAGACACAAGATAGCACTGGAGTAATAATAATAATAATAATAAATACAAGATAATCAAGTCCCACATGGGGCTCACAGTCTAAATAAGAGGGGGGACAGGTATGGAATCCCCATTTTAGGGAACTGGGGCACAGAGGCAGAGTCAGAAGGACCTGGGTTCTATTCCCAGATCCACCACTTTTTTGCTGTGCGAACCTGGGAAAGTCACTTCACTTCTCTGGGGCTCAGTTACCTCATCTGTAAAATGGGGATTCAGACTGTGAGACATGCACTAGGTCCAACCTGATTAGCTAGTAACTACCTCAGCACGTAGCACACTGTCTGGAACAGAGTAAGCGCTGAACAAATAACTTTTCTTTTCTTATTATGGTAAGGGGTTTACCAACATCATGTGGCAGACAAGAGGTAGAGCCAGGATCAGAACCCAAGTCCTCTAAATTGCCAGGCCAGTGCTCTTTCAATCAATCAATCAATCAATCAATCATATTTATTGAGCGCTTACTGTGTGCAAAGCACTGTACTAAGCGCTTGGGAAGTACAAGTTGGCAACATATAGAGACAGTCCCTACCCAACAGTGGGCTCACAGTCTAAAAGGGGGAGACAGAGAACAAAACCAAACATACTAACAAAATAAAATAAATAGAATAGATATGTACAAGTAAAATAAATAGAGTAATAAATATGTACAAACATATATACATATATACAGGTAATGCTGTATATATGAGGATATATGTATATCCTTGAGGTTATGCAGTTTCTCCGATCCCAATCCAGAAAACAGTGGAGTAGTCCATTGATCCACCCCCCTCTTCTAGACTGTGAGCCCATTGTGGGCAGGAATTAATAATAATGAGGGCACTTTATTAAGTGCTTACTATGTGCAAAGCACTGTTCTAAGCACTGGGGAGGTTACAAGGTGATCAGGTTGTCCCACTGGGGGCTCACAATCTTAATCCCCATTTTACAGATGAGGGAACTGAGGCACAGAGAAGTTAAGTGACTTGCCCAAAGTCACACAGCTGACAATTGGTGGAGCCGGAATTTGAACCCATGACCTCTGACTCCAAAGCCCGGGCTCTTTCCCGGAATTGTCTCTCTTTATTGCTGAATTGTAGTTTCCAAGCGCTTAGTACAGTGCTCTGCACAGAGTAAGCACTCACTAAATACGACAATGAATGAATGTATGAATTTCCATCCATCGACCAAGCTAAGCCAATAATAACTAAAGCAAACTCAACAATCAACATCTACTATACCTACTCCATGCAGGTCCTGGACCAGACCTTTCTATTTTCTATTTCTTCTTCAGGTCAAGAATTTAGTTGGAAGATAGAGTTACAATTAGGGTTATTGCTGTTATACGGTATGCCCCATGTTCAGATTTTTAACACTTTTAAGTAGTTCTCCATAAGCTTTCAACATTTCAACAGAAGAATCAAACTTTTTTCTCTTCCAAAGTTTCTTTTTTTCCTAATCTACATTAGGAAGAAAGCAGACCTTCATCGTGAGTTGTATGTTTTATTATAGCTCTTGCTCCTTCTCAGCGCACATTTGAACTTCAAGAACTATTTTTGCTTGAACTACCCCTAATACTTTTAATTTGATTCATACTAATCTTTATAGTTTCTGCTTATTCAATTTAATAGTGTTCAATGATTAATGCCATTTCTCCCTGTCCCATTTTGCCTAGATTTTTGCAAGTAGCCCTTTATTCCTGGTTGTGGCCATTTCTTCCTCCTCTAAAATTGGAGTCAAATCATTGCTTGAGAGGGCAAAGGTGATCAGTGGTCACTGTCCAAGACCCCTAAGAACTGGAGTAGATACTTGATAATCCCACCACAGTCTCTACCCCACATAGGATTGATGCCTGTCTACTTGTTTTGTTTTCTTTTCTTGTCTGTCTCCCCCTTCTAGACTGTGAGCCTGTTGTTGGGTAGGGATTGTCTCTGTTACCGAACTGTACTTTCGGTACAAGTGCTTAGTACAGTGCTCTGCACACAGTAAGGGCTCAATAAATATGACTGAATGAATGAATCCCACTTATACTGCCTCCCTCCTACTTCTGAGCCCCAAGTCGACCAGGGACTTTATCCAACCTGATTAACTGGTGCCTACCCCAGCATTTAGAATGGTGTTTGGCACATAGTTAGCACTTAACAAATGCAGTAATTAGAATAACTACAATAATAATAATTACTGAAGATGTAGATCTTCCCAACCTTCTCTTTAAACATTCCTGAAAAAAGACGAGACTTTGTTTCCAGAAATCACTTTGGATTTTTAGCCAAGTGTTTGTCATTACTCTATTTGTATGTTACTCTACTACATTACTACACTACTCTACCCCACTACATTAGAGTACATTACTCTACTACAATCCCGGCTCCGCTACTTGTCAGCTGTGTGACTTCGGGTAAGTCACTTGACTTCTCTGGGCCTCAGTTCCCTCATCTGTAAAATGGGGATGAAGACTGTCAGCCCCCGTGGGACAAACTGATCACCTTGTAACCTCCCCAGCACTTAGAACAGTGCTTTGCACATAGTAAGTGCTTTATAAATGCCAATATTATTATTTATTTTACTTATACATATTTACTATTCTATTTATTTTGTCAATGATGTGCATCTAGCTTTACTTCTGTTTATTCTGATGACTTGACACCTGACCACATGTTTTGTTTTGTTGTCTGTCTCCCCCTTCTAGACTTTGAGACCATTGTTGGGTAGGGACCGCCTCTATATGTTGCCAACTTGTACTTCCCAAGTGCTTAGTACAGTACTTTGCACACAGTAAGCGCTCAATAAATACAATTGAATGAATGAATGAATGAATCCACTGAAACTTTGCTTTTTTAACCTTGCCTGTGCATCTTCGGGGTACATATGTACCCATTGCAGTTACAAATATTAAATAGTAAGGCTATCCTTCCCATTTTTTCCCCAGAAGTCTACCTACTTTCAAAATAAATACTCTTCAGCTATTCCCTAACATCTATCAGATTCTCATTTGTCTTCTCTTTATTGATCTTAGATCACACTTTCTAGAAGATGTCTCAAAAAAATCCCTAAAAAATCTAGGAAGCTAATAAAGATGGAATGTTTGAAATTATTTTTTAGCTTTTTCAAATGATCTCAAATTTTTAAAGTATTTCAAATGAAGGGGGAAAAGATTCGGCCATAAAAGAATATATTTGCACATCTATTCCTATTTCCTATTTGGAATCAAGCAAACATTATGCTTCCCAAAATACAATTTTGGAGGGCTGGATTTTTTTTTTCCTATTGATTTTAATTAAACATCATAGTTTGCCTAGATCACATGCCTAGATCACATTCCTAGAGCAAGAGAGAGATAGAGAGAGAGACAGAGAGAAAACTTTTTAAAAAATGAGCCAGTTTCCTGCCCAAGCTCTAGAAAAAACTAATAAATCATCTCCTCAGTGAATTTCTGGTGAATCATTAACCGAAGATTTGTTGCCTTGGATACTGAGCCAGGTAGAGCCTAATATAAAAGCAGTGTGACCTGGAAACCCAGGAGATGGAAGTAGCAAAGTTTTCCTTTGCTATTGGCTGAAGTTCCTTGTCTAGAAAGAAGAAGTGTGGTAGAAAAAAAATTGGGCTGGTTGCAAAGGACTAAAAAAAGAATTATAACAGCCCTCAAACTAATGAAGACATTCCTCTAGACCTTATACCTGGATATCGGAACTATTCACCTTTGAGATGTCACCCTGTTGGGAACATATCCCGTTAATCAATCAATCACTGGTAATGGTACTTGGCCCTTGGGAGACTGTAATGAATACAATGTAGTAGAGTTTGTAGACACATTTCCTGCCCATTAGCTTACAGTCCAGAGAGGAATACAAACCTGAGTATAAATAAATAAATTGTGGATAAGCACATAAGTGCCCTGGTGATGAGGGAGGGGTAGATAAAGAATGCAAATCCAAATGAAAGGGTGACAAAGAATGGAATGGGAGAAGAGGAAATAAAGGCTTAGTTGGGGAATAATAATAATAATAATGGTATTTGTTAAGTGCTTACTATGTGTCAAGCACTGTTCTAAGCAGTGGGGTAGATACAAGGTAAGCAGGTTGTCCCTGCTCAAAGGCTTCGTCCCCATTTTACAGATGAGGTAACTGAGGCACAGAGAAGTCAAGTGACTTCCCCAAAGTCACACACTTTGACAAGTGGCAGAGGCGGGATTAGAACTCACAACCTCTGACTCCCAAGCCTGTGCTCTTTCCACTAAGCCACATCTTGGAGGAGATCATCTTTAAATCAGGCTTTGAAGATGGGGAGAGTGACCATCTGTCGGATTTGAGGCGGGAGGGTGTTCCAGGCCAGAGACTGGACGCGGGTGGCAGGTCAGAGGCGAGATAGATGAGATCGAGATCATCATCATCATCAATTGTATTTATTGAGCTCTTACTGTGTGCAGAGCACTGTACTAAGCACTTGGGAAGTACAAGTTGGCAACATATAGAGACCGTCCCTACCCAACAGTGGGCTCACAGTCTAAAAGATACAGCGAGTAGGTTGTCAGTTAGTCAATCGTATTTATTGAGCACTTACCATTTGCAAAGCACTGTACTAAACGCTTGGGAGGATATGATACAACAATAAGCAGATACATTCCCTGCCCACAATGAGTACAGAATTGGAGTGTGTGGGCTGGGTTGGAGTGGGAAAGTAGGGAGGTGAGGCAGGAAGGGGCAGGGTGAATAACTGCCTTAAAGTCGATGGCGAGGAGTTTGTGTTCGATGCCAAGGTGGAGCTGTCTCTCCCTGCATCTGGATTGCAAAACTCTTATTTAGCAGGAGTGATGGGGAACCCTGTTGGTGATCACACACCATAATTGCTGTTCCTGTCCAGACTCTGAAGGTGAGCTCGCAGACCAGATTTTCCAGCTAAATATATCAATGGCTCCTTCTCCAAGTTCTTAGGCTCCAGTTCCTCGTCTCACATTGAGTCAAAAATAGAAATCGCAGCAGGCGCAAAAAGATGAAATGAAGAATGTCGCTGGGGGGGAAGCAATCCATACACAGTGTAGGAGAAAAACAAAAGGGAGGGAGCAAGGTTTTTTCTGAAATGGGATTTGTTAAGTGCTTATTATGTGCCAGTCCCTGTACTATGAGCTGGGGTAGATCCAAGCTAATCGTCGTTGATTGAATTTCACCATGTTACCATGTTGGGGACATATCATCATCATCATCAATCGTATTTATTGAGTGCTTACTGCTGCAGAGTATGTAAACATCTCTAGACTGCAAACTCATTGTGAACAGCGAATGTATCTATTTATTGTTATATTGCACTCTCCCAAGCTCTACTGCACATTACTACAGTGTTCGGCACATAGTAAGCGCTCAAGGAATATGATTGAATGAATGAATATTAAGCATTTGGGAGAGTATAATATAGCAGAGTTGGTAGACATGTTCCCAGTCCACAATCTTAATCAGGTTGGACACAGTCCACGTCCCACAGTGCCTCACGGTCTTAATCCCCATTTTCCGGATGAGGTTACTGAGGCACAGAGAGGTGAAATCAATCAATCAATCAATCAATCGTATTTACGAGCACTTACTGTGTGCAGAGCACTGTACTAAGCGCTTGGGAAGTACAAGTTGGCAACACATAGAGACGGTCCCTACCCAACAGTGGGCTCACAGTCTAGAAGGGGGAGACAGAGAACAAAACAAAACATATTAACAAAATAAAATAAATAGAATAGATATGTTCAAGTAAAATAAATAAGTAGAGTAATAAATATGTACAGACATATCATCAATCGTATTTATTTATTGAGCGCTTACTGTGTGCAGAGCACTGTACTAAGTGCTTGGGAAGGACAAGTTGGCAACATATAGAGACAGTCCCTACCCAACAGTGGGCTCACAGTTTAAAAGGGGGAGACAGAGAACAAAACCAAACATACTAACAAAATAAAATAAATAGAATAGATATGTACAAGTAAAATAGAGTAATAAATATGTACAAACTTATATACATATGTACAAGTGCTGTGGGGAAGGGAAGGAGGTAAGATGGGGGGATGGAGAGGGGGATGAGGGGGAGAGGAAGGAAGGGGCTCAGTCTGGGAAGGCCTCCTGGAGGAGGTGAGCTCTCAGTAGGGCCTTGAAGGGAGGAAGAGAACTAGCTTGGCGGATGGGCAGAGGGAGGGCATTCCAGGCCCGGGGGATGACGTGGGCTGGGGGTCGACGGTGGGACAGGCGAGAACGAGGTACGGTGAGGAGATTAGCGGCGGAGGAGCGGAGGGTGTGGGCTGGGCTGGAGAAGGAGAGAAGGGAGGTGAGGTAGGAGGGGGCGAGGGGATGGATGGACAGCCTTGAAGCCCAGGGTGAGGAGTTTCTGCCTGCTGCGCAAATTGATTGGTAGCCACTGGAGATATTTGAGGAGGGGAGTAACATGCCCAGAGCATTTCTGGACAAAGACAATCCGGGCAGCAGCATGAAGTATGGATTGAAATGGGGAGAGACACGAGGCTGGGAGATCAGAGAGAAGGCTGATGCAGTAGTCCAGACGGGATAGGACGAGAGCTTGAATGCGCAGGGTAGCGGTGTGGATGGAGAGGAAAGGGCAGATCTTGCCAATGTTGCGGAGCTGAGACCGGCAGGTTTTGGTGACGGCTTGGATGTATACAGACATATATACATATATACAGGAGCTGTGGGGAAGGGAAGGAGGTAAGGCAGGGGGATGGAGAGGGGGAGGAGCGGGAGAGGAAGGGGGGGAGAGGAAGGAGGAGACTTGCCCAAGGTCTCTCAGCAGATAAGTGGCAGCACTGGGAATAGAACCCAAGTCCTCCCAACTCCCAAGTCCATGCTCTATCCACTAGGGCACACTGCTTCTGGTTAGGGTAAAGGTTGTTGTACAATAATACTCTTACCTTGAATCTACAATGGCTTTGTTGTAAATCCAGGGGAGGTTCTCCAAAGCTGTGAACGAATACCCTGGCTGGCTAAACGACAAGCAGTATTTTCTGCTGGACTGGCAATTAGGCCCTTGGCTTCCTGGTTCATAGCCCAGGGATCACTCTGTTGCTAGAGCCAAGCCAAGAACCAGAGAAAAGAGCAGCTGGCACAGCTTCTGCTACTGTTCATTCTACCACCTCACTCCACTTCCCGTGGGCCAGCTTCATTCTTTCTGGGGAAGAGCAGGTCATCTTTAGACGAAGGGGTCCCCTAGCTCAAGTATAACCAATTCTTATATCAATCAATCAATCAATCGTATTTATTGAACGCTTACTGTGTGCAGAGCAAATTCTTCTAGACTGTGAGCCCACTGTTGGGTAGGGACTGTCTCTATATGTTGCCAGCTTGTACTTCCCTAGCACTTAGTACAGTGCTCTGCACACAGTAAGCGCTCAATAAATATGATTGATTGATTGATTGATTATAGTGCCAACCTTCTCGTTGTACCTCAATCTCGTCTATCTCGCTATCCATCTCTCACCCACATCCTACCTCTGGCCTGGAACTCCCGCCCTCCTCCCATCTGACACTCTCCCCACCCTCAGAGCCTTATTGAAGGTGCGTCTCCTCCAAGAGGTCTTCCCTGACTAAGCCCTTCCTTCCTCTTCTCCCACTCCCTTCTGTATCTCCTTGACTTTATTCATCTCCACTCCCAGCCCCACAGAACTTATTTGTAATTTTATTTATTTATATTACTGTCTGGCTCCCCCTCTCCACTGAAAGCTCATTAAGGGGAGGGACTGTGTGTATTATATTGTTATAATAAAGGTGGTATTTGTTAAGCACTTACTATGTGCCAGGCACTGTTCTAAGCGCTGGGGGTGGAGGGGAACAAGGTAATCAGATTGTCCCACGTGGGGCTCACAGTCTTAATCCCCATTTTCCAGAAGCACTTGGCACAGTCTGACACTTGCCAAGTTCTAAGCACTAGACTAGATACAAGTTAATCAGGTAGGACTGAGTTCCTGCCCCACCTGGGGCTCACAGTCTAAATAGGAGGGAGTAGGAATTCATCCCCATTTTACAGATGAGGTAACTGAGGCACAGAAAAGTTAAGTGGCATGCCCAAGATCACCCAGCAGACATCAATCATTCATTGGTATTTACTGAGCACTTACTGTGGGCAGAGCACTGTACTAAGCACTTGGAAGAGTGCAATATAACAGAGTTGGTAGACACGTTCCCTGCCCACAAGAACCTGTTGCAGAGCTGGGAGTAATTAATTAATTATTAATTAAGGTACTCGTTAAACATTTGCTCTGTGCCAAACACTGTTCTAAGCGCTGGTGTGGATATAAGCAAATCAGGTTGGACACAGTCCCTTTCCCTCATGGGGCTCAGAGTCTCAATCTCCATTTTACAGTTGAAGTAACTGAAGCACAGAGAGTTGAAGTGACTTGCCCAAGGGTACACAGCAGACATGTGGCAGAGCCAGGATTAGAACCCAGGTCCTTCTGATTCCCAGGCCCGGGCTTGATTCGCTAAGCCATGCTGCTTCTGCACAAGTCTTCAAACTTTCCCAGAATGAGGAGGGACCTATCTTAGTCAGTCAGTCAGTCAGTCAGGTTGGGGGCTTACTGTGTGCAGAGCACTGTACTAAGTGCTTGGAAGAGTACAATACAACAATCAATCAATCAATCATATTTATTGAGAGCTAACTGTGTGCAGAGCACTGTACTAAGCGCTTGGGAAGTACAAGTTGGCAACATATAGAGACAGTCCCTACCCAACAGTGGGCTCACAGTCTAAAAGGGGGAGACAGAGAACAAAACCAAACACACTAACAAAATAAAATAGAATAGATATGTACTGGTAAAATAATTAAATAAATAAATAGAGTAATAAATATGTACAAACATACATGTATACAGGTGCTGTGGGGAAGGGAAGGAGGTAAGATGGGGGGATGGAGAGGGGAACGAGGGGGAGAGGAAGGAAGGGGCTCAGTCTGGGAAGGCCTCCTGGAGGAGGTGAGCTGTCACAGACACCTTCCCTGACATTCAATCAACCACCCCCCCCCATTTAAAAACCCTTCCCCTGAAGCTCCTTTACCCATACGCCTCTGCCTCTTTTCCTTTCTTCTCTTATGCAGTAGATGCTCTCTGACCCATAGCTCACCTCCTCCAGGAAGCCTTCCCAGACTGAGCCCCCTCCTTCCTCTCCCCCACCCCATCCCCCCTGCCTTACCTCCTTCCCCTCCCCACAGCACCTGCATATATGTATATATGTTTGTACGTATTTATTACTCTATTTTATTTGTACATATTTATTCTATTTATTTTATTTTGTTAATATGTTTTGTTTTGTTGTCTGTGTCCCCCTTCTAGACTTCTAGACTGTTGGGTAGGGACCGTCCCTATATGTTGCCAACTTGAACTTCCCAAGCGCTTAGTTCAGTGCTCTGCACACAGTAAGCGCTCAATAAATACGATTGAATGAATGAATAGCGACACTGTGGACACATCTCTCCCAAAAAAATAATAATAATGATGGCATTTGTTAAGCGCTTACTATGTGCAAGGCACTGTTCTAAGCACTGGGGAGGATACAGGGTGATCAGATTGTCCCATGGGGGGGCTCACAGTCTTAATCCCCATTTTACAGATGAGGTAACTGAGGCACAGAGGAGTTAAGTGAGTTGCCCAAAGTCACACAGCTGACAAGTGGCAGAGCCGGGATTAGAACCCATGACCTCTGACTCCCGGGCCCAGGCTCTTTCCACTGAGCCACGCTGCTTCCCCCATCATCATCATCATCATCAATCGTATTTATTGAGCGCTTACTATGTGCAGAGCACTGTACATGGTGCTGCGTTCCCCCAGAATCAATCAATCGATCAATCAATCGTATTTATTGAGCGCTTACTGTGTGCAGGGCACTGTACTAAGCGCTTGGGAAGTACAAGTTGACAACATATAGAGACAGTCCCTACCCAACAGTGGGCTCAGAACACCCGAACTCCATATGCAATCGTTCTGGTGGTGGATCCAGAGAGTTTTCTTGGTAAAAATTCAGAAGTGCCTCCTTATAATAATAATAATGGCATTTGTTAAGCACTTACTATGTGCAAAGCACCGTTCTAAGCACTGGGGGGATACAAGGTGATCAGATTGTCCCACGCGGGGCTCACAGTCATCATCCCCATTTTACAGATGAAGTAATGGAGGCTCTGAGAAGTTAAGTGACTTGCCCGAGGTCACACAGCAGCACACAGCATTTCCTTCCTCTCCCCCTCGCCCCCCTCTCCATCCCCCCCCTCTCCATCCCCCCCATCTTACCTCCTTCCCTTCCCCACAACACCTGTATATATGTTTATATGTTTGTACATATTTCTTACTCTATTTATTTATTAATTTTACTTGTACATATCTATTCTATTTATTTTATTTTGTTAGTATGTTTGGTTTTGTTCTCTGTCTCCCCCTTTTAGACTGTGAGCCCACTGCTGGGTAGGGACTGTCTCTATATGTTGCCAACTTGGACTTCCCAAGCGCTTAGTCCAGTGCTCTGCACACAGTTAGCGCTCAATAAATACGACATGATGATGGTGATGAGGTAACTGAGGCTCTGAGAAGTTAAGTGACTTGCCTGAGGTCACACAGCAGACATGTAGCAGAGCCGGGATTCGAACCCACGACCTCTGACTCCAAAGCCCGTGCTTTTTCCATTGAGCCACGCTGCTTCCTTCTGCGCAGTAAACTCAAGTCTCCACCCTCGTGTCTCTCCCCAGCACAGGGCAGTTTTGACTTGCAACAGATTGCCTGCCACTCGCTAGCCACTGGGCTAGCTAGGAATGGAATGGATAGGCCTCTGTTTCACTCTCCCTCCCGTAGCTGAGGCTGTTAGAGGACGGGAAATGCTCCAGGAACAACCCTGAAAGGGGATTATTCCTTTCTACTGCATGCCAAATAACTAATCCTCCCTTTCCTCTCCTCCCACTCCCTTCTGCGTCACCCTGACATGCTCTTCCCCCCTCCCAGCCCCACAGCACTTAGGTACATATCTGTCATTTGTTTATTTGTATGGATGTCTGTCTCCCCTCATCTATACTGTAAGCTCACTGGGGGCAGAGAATCATCATCATCACCAACAATCATATTTATTGAGTGCTTACTATGTGCAGAGCACTGGACTAAGCGCTTGGGAAGTCCAAGTTGGCAACATATAGAGACAGTCCCTACCCAACAGTGGGCTCACAGTCTAAAAGGGGGAGACAGAGAACAAAACCAAACATACTAACAAAATAAAATAAATAGAATAGATAGGTACAAGTAAAATAAATAAATAAATAAATAAATAGAGTAATAAATATGTACAAACATATATACAGGTGCTGTGGGGAAGAGAAGGAGCTAAGAAGGGGGGATGGAGAGGGGGACGAGGGGGAGAGGAAGGAAGGGGCTCAGTCTGAATGTCACTGTAAGCGCTTAGTATAATGCCCTGTACACAGTAAGTGTTCAATAAATATGACAATGACTAACCATTGCAGCAGGAGTTGCACCTAAAGTCCGACCTGAGTTTGAACTGAGTGGAAATCATTCCCCAGGTCCCGCGAAGACAAGTCAATCAACCTGAGAAGAGTTCTCCTCACGAAACAAATATGGAGAATTTCATCTAATGTGGAATCTTGAAATACCTGGTTTTTCCAGGTCATTGCCCAGCTATTCCAGAGAGGAAAATAATTGAGCTCAATATGTTCCGTAGCCTAGTGCTATAACAAATATTCATCTATCTTTAAAAGTATGCAGTTTTCAATACTGTTAACAACTATGTCATATAAGTGCTTAGTACAGTGTTCTGTACACTGTAAATGCTCAGTAAATACCACTGATTGATTAATGAAGCCCTTACAATGTGCTAAGCACAGGGCATAAATAAATTTATGGGATCAGATTCGTGCATTTGAGTAATAATAATAATTGTGGCATTTGTTAGGCACTTATTATGTGTCAAGCCTCTGAGGTGGACCATTTAGGGCTCACAATCTCAATCCCCATTTTGCAGATGAGAAAACTGAGGCCAGAGAAGTGAAGTGACTTGCCCGAGGTCACACAGCAGACATATGGCGGAAACGGGATTAGAACCCATCACCTTTTGATTCCCCGGCCTGAGCTCTCTCCATTAGGCCATGCCGCTTCTCTACCCTTTGGGCATCTTCAGCCCCACAGCATTTATATTCACATTTATATATATATGTACACACACACACATACATATATACGTGTGTGTGTGTACATATATATAATTACAATTATATAATTCATTTCTATTAATGCCTGCCTTCCTCCCCCAACCCCACACTGTAGATTTATTGTGGGCAAGGAATTTTGTTGTATTGTACTCTCCCATACCTAGTAAAGTGCTCTGCATACAATAAGTATTCAATTGACTGACTGAGAGCCCCATTTTACAGATGAGGAAACTGAACCCTGAGAGGTTAAGTGAGCTGCCCAAGGTCACACAACAGTGGCAGAGCTCAGACTCAAATTTAGATCTCCTGATTGCCCGTTCTGTGCTCATTCTAACTCTTTATTTAGTGGTGTGGCCTGATGGAAAATGTGTTTTGTGTTAATATGTCTTGTTTTGTTCTCTGTCTTCCCCTTCTAGACTGTGAGCCCACTGTTGGGTAGAGACCATCTCTATATGTTGCCAACTTGTACTTCCCAAGCGCTTAGTACAGTGCTCTGCACACAGTAAGCGCTCAATATGATTGAATGAATGAATGAATGAATGAATGGAAGAAGTGACCTCTATCTCCTCTTTCTCTCTCACTGTCTTTCCCCAGGAAAATGTTACTAGCAATACTCCCATCCAAATGACTTTTAGACAGGTGATTGGGCTCAGGTCTAATTAGAGATCTCATCAGACAAGCACCGTGGCTCAGTGGAAAGAGCCCGGGCTTGGGAGTCAGAGGTCATGGGTTCTAATCCCGGCTCCACCACTTGTCATCTGGGTGACTTTGGGCAAGCCACTTCTCTTCTCTGTGCCTCAGTTCCCTCATCTGTAAAATGGGGATTAAGACTGTGAGCCCCACTTGGGACAACCTGATTACCTTCTATCCACCCCAGCACTTTGAACAGTATTTGGCACATACTAAATGCTGAACAAATACCATCATCATCATCATTATTATTATTATAGGGAGAGCAAACAAAGCTAAATATATTGGAGATGTCAAGAATGACTGAAGTAGAAGCAAGGAGTTTGTCCCCATCGAGATACGACTTGGCATAATGGAGAAGTCTCCTAACAGGATTTGAAAGGTTTCATACTTCAATCCCTTCCTGATAGATCTTGCTCAAATTAATTCACCAAGCTGGCCCTGAGTCTTCCTCAACAAAATCATTTCCACATTTCAGATCATTAAAACAGTATGTAGACTGACAAGTTTCCAGTAGCAATCCATAACTGATAATAACTCCATCTGAATGTTTTTCATCCCATATGGAGCATTCATTTTGATAGATATCACAGTTTGAAAATACCATTACAGAATTTTGCACATGTATTCTTGGTTAAAAAAAAAAAAAAAAAGCCCAAAGCAAAATCTCCTTGCTTACCTTTCTGCACTCAGAAATAGCATTATCATTCACCGGGTGAGTTTCAAGTCCTAAGTTAAGTGACAGAACAGTGGGGAAAAGCTATATGTTGCTAATGAGGCAGAGCATGAATCACTCTGAATCATCGGAATAAACAGCTTCAAAGTCATTTAAGGTTTCAAGTAGAATCACTTATAAAATCCAAAGGCATGGATTTAAGCTATCACCCCATCCTCCCCATACCCAAACCTCAAGGCAAAATTTACCAAGGGGAAAACTGCCCTCTGAGAATGTGAAAGATTTGTACCACATGCTTAAAAATCATCATCATCATCATCAATCGTATTTATTGAGAGCTTACTATGTGCAGAGCACTGTACTAAGCGCTTGGGAAGTACAAATTGGGAACATATAGAGACAGTCCCTACCCAACAGTGGGCTCACAGTCTAAAAGGGGGAGACAGAGAACAAAACCAAACGTACTAACAAAATAAAATAAATAGAATAGATATGTACTAATAAAATAAATAAATAAATAGAGTAATAAATATGTACAAACATATATACATCTGTGTCTTTCCTCACATTCTCGTAATTACTTCTAAACCATAAGCTCGCTGTGGGCAGGATATGTGCCTGTTATATTGTACTCTCCCAAGTGTTTCATACAGTACTCTACACACAAATAAGCACTTAATACAGTTGACTGACTGAAATTATCTCCATCAAAGTTCCTAGGAAAATCAACTAAGACAGTCTAAGTCAGCAGAACTTGGTTACGAGAATGCTCACGCTCCTTTAGAAGGTCAAATCTGGGAGAAGAAACTGTGGTTGGCCTTCTCTTCCTTCTGAGACCACACTCTTGCCCTATTCTCTCCAGCCAAACTGCTTCCACGTTAATCCGGTCACTTAGCCTATCCCGCCTGGATTACTGTATCAGCCTCCTTGCTGACCTCCCAGCCTTGCTGTCTCTCCCCGCTCCAGTCCTTACTTCACTCTGTTGCCCGGATCATTTTTCCACGAAAGCGTTCAGGCCATGTTTCCCCTCTCCCCAAGAATGTCCAGTGGTTGCCCATCCACCTCCTCATCAGACAGAAACTCCTCACCATTAGCTTCAAAGCCCTCAATCACTTTGTCCGCTCCTACCTCACCTCACTACTCTCCTACAACAACCCAAACCGCATAATTCATTCCTCTAATGCCAACCTACTCACTGTACTTCCATCACACCTATCCCAACATTGACCGCTCACCCGCATCCGACTTCTGGCCTGAAATGCTCTCCTTTTTCATATCAGACCAACAATGACTCTCCCTCCCAGTTCAAGGCCTTATTGAAGGATCATCTCTTCCAAGAGGCCTTCCCTGACTTTTCCTCTTCTCCCAGTCCCTTTCGCATCACCCTGACTTGCTCCCTTTATTCACCCTCCCGCCCAGCTGCACAGCACTTATCTACATATCTGTCATTGATTTATTTCTGTTAATGACTGTCTCCCCCTCTAGACTGTAAACTCGTTGTGGTCAAGAAATGTGTCTGTCTATTGTTCTATTGTACACTCCCGAGCGCCTAGTACAGTGCTCTGCACACAGTAAGTGCTCAATAAATACTACTGACTGACTCTGGTGATCTTGATAGCTGATCTTTCCATATGCTGACTTGAGAATTTACTTCATCTAAGAAAAGTTTGCTTGAATTGTTATAAGAGTTTATGGGTTGACCAAAACCTCTTTATTTAGGGATGTGTAGGCAATAGGGTTTGCTTTTCCCCTTTTTATCTCTCTAGGTACTCCTCTAACCTGTAAGCTCCTTTTTTATTTTTTAATGGGATTTGTTAAGTGCTTATTATGTGCCAGGCACTGTCCTAAATTCTGGGATTGGTACAAGATAATCAGGCTGGACACGTTCCATGTCCCACAATGGCCTCACAGTCTTTCAGTCTTATTCCCCATCTTAGAAGAAGGGGAACTGAGGTCCAGAGAAGTTAAGTGACTTGCCCAAGGTCACACAGATATGAGACAGGATTAGAACCCAGGTCCTCCTAACTCCCAGCCCCATGCTCTCTCCTCTAGGCCAGGCTGCTTCTCAGGCCATGCTGCTGTTGAGTTCAAGTTTCTGAAGAACATCCAAGATCACAAAACAGTGAAGTTCTGGAACATAGCCTCCTATAATCAAAGTTATGCTCACTTTAATGCAGCAATGCTGGGTGGCACACATGAGGAGAATGAACAACAGCAGGATGCCCGAACAACCTCTGCGGAGAGGCAAAATTGGGAAACCAAAAACAAAGAGGCCAGAGAAAACATTCAAAAGGCGCAGTAAATAATAATAATAATAATAGCATTTGTTAAGCGCTTACTATGTGCAAAGCACTGTTCTAAGCACTGGGGAGGATACAGGGTGATCAGGTTGTCCCACGTGGGGCTCACAGTCTTAATCCCCATTTTACAGATGAAGTAACTGAGGCCCAGAGAAGTTAAGTGACTTGCCCAAGATCACACAGCAGACATGTGGTGGAGTTGGGATTCGAACCCATGACCTCTGACTCCAAAGCCCATGCTCTTTCCACTGAGCCACAATCCCCACTGAAAAGTGGGAGTCAATTACCAAGGATAGACCAGCATGGAATACTATCATTAAGGAAGGAATGGTCATTTTTGAGTAAAATTTCTTAAAGAATGAGGCAAGCAGGAAAAAGAGAAAACAGCATAAGACACTAAAAACATTAACTATAACCACCCAATAATGAACTTTTTCTGTGGGCCCACATGCATGAATTTTGCCACGCAAAGGACAAACTACATGACGAACTAATGGTCAGAATGTTCTGCTTAGAGCGGCCAGGTCATTAACCGGAGGACAATGGACCAGCCGTGATTTCTCCAAAGCCACTGAGGAGCTGTGATGTCTCACCAACAAGCAACAAAAGCAATAAGGCCCAAGTAAGAAAGATACTTATGAAGTCCTGAACAAATGCTCAGTGGGAATAATTTCTGTGACGGTAATTGGTGCAAGGGAAAACAAACCAGAGCGCCATGTTCATAAACCAGTATCCATTCACTTCACAGACCCCAATCAGAAATAGCGGGAAAGGCTAAATATAATGAAAGCAGAACACTAAAACGAGCTGTATTGATTAATGGTTCCTGACAAATTCAGTGGCTCGACTGCAAATATCTACCCATTAGGGCAAGACTTCAGCTGAGTCAGTTTAGCTCTCGGCACCAGAATTTGATGCTGTGGGAACTTGTTTGCCAAAGTTCAGCTGGGTCTTGATGACTTTGCAAGCCCGCTTTTCCTCTAGAGTTGAGTTCCCCAGCTAAATAACTTTTGCTTTCATTTCTGTCTACATTTCAAAACTGCATTCAACTGAACTTTTCCCCCTGGTTCCTTTGGACTGTGTCCTGTATATATGTATATATGTTTGTACATATTTATTACTCTATTTATTTATTTATTTTACTTGTACATATCTACTTTTAGACCGTGAGCCCACTGTTGGGTAGGGACTGTCTCTATATGTTGCCAATTTGTACTTCCCAAACGCTTAGTACAGTGCTCTGCACATAGTAAGCGCTCAATAAATACGATTGATGATGATGATCTATTCTATTTATTTTATTTTGTTCGTATGTTTGGTTTTGTTCTCTGTCTCCCCCTTTTAGACTGTGAGCCCGCTGTTGGGTAGGGACTGTCTCTATATGTTGCCAATTTGTACTTCCCAAGCGCTTAGTACAGTGCTCTGCACATAGTAAGCACTCAATAAATGCGATTGATGATGATGATGGTGTCTGGTCTGATTTACTTGTAGCCACCCCGGTGCTTGGCACATAATAATGATGATGATGGTATTGTACTTCCCAAGCGCTTAGCACAGTGCTATGCACACAGTAAGCACTCAATGAATATGATTGAATGAATGAATGAATGAATGTGAAGAGCTTACTATGTGCCAAGCACTGTTCTAAGTGCTGGGGTATATACAAGGTAATCAGGTTGTCCCACATGGGGTTTACAGTCTTAATCCCCATTTTCCAGATGAGGTAACTGAGGCACAGAGAAGTTAAGTGACTTGCCCAAAGTCACACAGCTGACAAGTTACAGAGGCAGGATTAGAACCCATGACCTCTGACTCCCAAGCCCTGGCTCTTTCCACTGAGCCATTTCCACTTACTTCCTTAAGTAAGTGCTTCAGAAATACCACAATTCTTATAATCATTATTAGAGAAGCAGCGTGGCTCAGTGGAATGAGCACGGGCTTGAGAGTCAGAGGATGTGGGTTCTAATCCCAGCTCTGCCACTTGTCTGCTGTGTGACCTTGGGCAAGCCACTTAACTTCTCTGTGCCTCAGTTACCTCATCCGGAAAATGGGGATTAAGACTGTGAGCCCCATGTAGGACAACCTGATTACCTTGTATCTACCCAGCACTTAGAATAGTGCTTGGTACATAGTAAGGGCTTAACAAATACCAAAATTATCATTATTATTATTATTATTATTATTCCTCATGAGTACCCTCCCCTCATCCCCAAAGGAATGATCCTTTTCCACACACCTAAGCTTCCGCCCTTTAAAGAAGAACAAAACTCAACAGCCGTACAAATATAATCAATTCAATCATTTTTACTGAGCGCTTACTGTGTGCAGAGCATTGTACTGAGTATTTGGGAGAATATAACAAAAAACAGACACTTTCCCTGCCCACCTTGAGTTTACAATCAAGAGAAAACAAATCCCCTAGGCTCCTTCCCAAAATCCAAAGAAGTTTCAGAAACAGGGTTCCCTCATCAATGGCTGAACCTTCAGAGGAGTGAGGCCTACTAATAATAATAGTGATAATAATTGTGGTATGTGTTAAGCACTTACTACATGTCAGGCACTGCACTAAGCACTGGGGTGGATAGAAGCAAAAGGATTGGACCAAGCGCCTGTCCCACATGGGAATCACAGTCTCAGTCCCCATTTAAAGATGAAGTAACTGAGGCACTGAGAAGTTAAGTGACTTGCCCAAGGTCACCCAGAAGCCAAGTGGCGGAGACAGGATTAGAACCCAGGTCCTTCTGACTCTCAGTCCCATGCTTTATCCACTAGGCCATGCTGTTTCTCATTTTATTTTATTTTATTTTATTTTATTTTGTTAGTATGTTTGGTTTTGTTCTCTGTCTCCCCCTTTTAGACTGTGAGCCCACTGTTGGGTAGGGACTGTCTCTCTATGTTGCCAATTTGTACTTCCCAAGCGCTTAGGACAGTGCTCTGCACATAGTAAGCGCTCAATAAATACGATTGATGATGATGATGATGATAAAAAGAGCACAAGCCTGGGAATGAGTGGACCTGGGTTCTAATCCCATCTCTGCCATTTGCCTGCTGTGTGACCTAGGGCAAGTTGCTTCACTTCTCTGGGCCTCACTTTCCTCATCTGTAAAATGGGGATTCAGTACTTTTTCTCCCTCCTACTTAGACCGTGAGCCCCATAATAATAATAATAGTAGTTATTAGTGTGGTACTTGTTAAGCACTTACTATGTGCTAAGCACTGTTCTTAACACTGGGGTAGGGACAAGTTAATCAGATTGGACATAGTTCCTGTCCCACATGAGGCTCACTACTTATCCCCATTCTACAGTGCCATGTGGGACAAAGACTGTACTAACTTGACTCTACCCCAGGGCTTAGAACAGTGCTTGACATGTAAACAGTTAACAAATAAATAAAAAGTTAGAAATAAAATGTATACAGTGAAGAAAATCAGAGAATAGAAGAATTGCAGGAGTAGGTGAAGGAAGGGAAGAATTGGGTGGAGACACAAGAATGGCCAGAGGAAATAATAATAATAATGGCATTTATTAAGCACTTACTACATGCAAAGCACTGTTCTAAGTGCTGGGGAGGTTACAAGGTGATCAGGTTGTCCCATGGGAGGCTCACAGTCTTCATCCCCATTTTACAGATGAGGTAACTGAGGCCCAGAGAAGTTAAGTGACTTGCCCAAAGTCACACAGCTGACAAGTGGCAGAGCTGGGATTTGAACCCGTGACCTCTGCCTCCAAAGTCCGTGCTCTTTCCATTGAGCCACAATGCTTCTCAAAGCACATAGCTTAGCAGTGGCCATTAGGAAGCTACGATCAGAGCACCTAGCATCTTGCACATGGTGACGATGAGCCCCAGCAATATAATCAAATATAAAATAATAATATAAAAATAAAAAATAAAATAAAATAAAATAAAATAATAATATAAAATATAATCAAAACTGAGGGCCTCAGTTCCCTCATCTGTAAAATGGGGATGAAGACTGTGAGCCCCACGTGGGACAACCTGATCACCTTGTAAATTCTCCAGCGCTTAGAACAGTGCTCTGCACATAGTAAGCGCTTAATAAATGCCATTAAAAAAAAAATCAAAAGAACATTTATTCAGCTTCAATCTGTTCATGGATTAAGTAGCGGATTATCGACCAGATCCCTGTCCCATTTACACCTACAATATAAAAATGACAGCTTTTATAAAGTCCTAGGGACAACTGCCCCTCTCAGGGTGGCACCTGGAGAGTTTCCAGTCCTCTACTAGTCCCAACTAGTCACCCACATCGGGCAGCATTGGCCTGGGAGCGAGTCGAGGGCAGAGACTCAAGTTGACTGCGTGGAAGGAGGCAATGGTCAACCACTTCTGGATTTTTACCAAGAAAACTCTGTGGATCCACTACCGGAACGATTGCAGATGGAGGTGGGGTGTTCTGGGAGAGATGTGTCCATGACGTCGCTATGGGTTGGACATGACTCGACAGCAAATGGCAACAAGGGACAACTGGGTAGGAACAGAACAAGAAAAAAACTAAGAAAGACTCCCAGCAGGAAGAATCAATCAATCAATCAATCGTATTTATTGAGCACTTACTGTGTGCAGAGCACTAGACTAAGCGCTTGGGAAGTACAAGTCGGCAACACACAGAGACGGTCCCTACCCAACAGTGGGCTCACAGTCTAGGAGGGGGAGACAGAGGACCAAACAAAACATATTAATAAAATAAAATAGAATAGATATGTACAAGTAAAATAGAGTAATAAATATGTACAAACATATATACATATATACAGGTGCTGTGGGGAAGGGAAGGTGGTAAGGCGGGGGGATGGAGAGGGGGAGGAGGGGGAGAGAAAGAGGGGGCTCAGGAAGAAGAAAGTAGATATTGAGGGAGCAGTGACTGAAGATGGTGTCACGGGAGTCCTCTAGACTGTAAACTCATTGTGGGCAGGGAATGTGTCTGCTTGTTGTATCATACTCTCCCCATCGCTTAGTTCAATTGAATTGAACAATTGAATGAATGAATGAATACGACTGACTAACTCACTACCTCCACTTCCTCTACTTCAGCTTCCTTCTTGACCCTCTATAATCTGGGCTCTACGCACTTGACTCCACTGACACTGCTCTCTCTCCTGCTGCCCATCACCTCTTTCTTGCCAAATCTAGTGAAATCGGCTCCATCCTAACCCTCTCAGAACTCTCGTCTGATTCATTCATTCATTCAATCGTATTTATTGAGCGTTTACTGTGTGCAGAGCATTGCACTAAGCGCTTGGGAAGTACAAGTCAGCAACAGATAGAGACGGTCCCTACCCAACAACGGAAGGAATGCTCCCTTCTTCTGGAAACACTATTTAACCTCAGTTTTTATGGCACAGTCCTCTCCTTCTCCTTTCAACCTCTCTCGCGGATCCTTCTGTCTTTTCCCCAGCTCCCTAACATGGGGCTTCCACTATGGATCCCCTTTTCTTCTCAGTGTACTCTCATCATCAATCGTATTTATTGAGCGCTTACTATGTGCAGAGCACTGTACTCTGCTGTCACGGTTCCAACTACCACCTCTAATCGGATGTCTCCCAGATCGATCCCTCCAGGCCTGACCTCTTTTCTCCTTGCAATCTCTCATTTCCTCCTGCCTCAAAGACGGCAGATTCCTTTGTGTGTCCAGAACAGAAATCCTCTCTTTTCTCCCAATCCTCTCCTTCCTCCGACTTTCCCATCCCAGTGGACACCAACAGCTTCTCCAAATCTAAAGCATATAGCCTTGTAAATTCATTCTCTAGACTGGAAACTCAAATGTGTCTCCATTGTGTTGTACTTTCCCAAATACACTGCTCCATTGTACTCTCTTGAGTGCTTAGTACAGTGCTCTGTACGTAGTAAGCAGCACGGTTTAGGGAGAAGCAGCGTGGCTTAGCGGCAAGAGCCCGGGCTTGGGAATCAGAAATCATGGGTTCTAATCCAGACCCTGCCACTTGTCAGCTGTGTGACTTTGGGCAAGTCACTTTACTTCTCTGGGCCTCAGTTATCTCATCTGGAAAATGGGAATGAAGACTGTGAGCCCCACATGGGACAACCTGATTACCCTACAGGGTAATAGATACATCTCCCTCATACATACAGATACATCTCCCTCAGCACTTAGAAGAGTGCTTGGCACATAGTAAGCTCTTAACAAATACCATCATCATTATTATTAAACTGACTGACTGATTATCTCTCACTCGTCCTTCTCTTTCAAGATGTATATTCAATGTCACCAATTTCTGTGCACCTTTCTTCTGCAACACTTTCAGGATACACCTGTACTCTTGGTCTAAACAACTACCACACTCAGTACAGGCTCTTGGCAAATCAATCCATCAATTGAGCCATCATTTATTGAGCACTTACTGTGTGCAGAGCACGGTACTAAGCACTTGGGAGATCACTGTAACATTGGTAGACACAATATCAACTTGACTACTGATTTAGCCCCTTCTCTGCTCTCCCTGCCTCCAATCTCTCCCTTCTCCAGTCTGTAATTCACTCTGCTGAACAGATCATTTTCTTAAATAATAATGATACTTGTTAAGCAGGTACTATGTGCCAAGCACTGGGGTAGATACAAGTTAATCAGGTTGGAAACAGTCCCTGTCCCTCATGGGGCTTTCACAGAGAAGCAGTGTGGCTCCGTGGAAAGAGCCCGGGTTTTGGAGTCAGAGATCATGGGTCCAAATCCTGGCTCTGCCACGTGTCAGCTGTGTGACTTTGGGCAAGTCGCTTAACTTCTCTGAGCCTCAGTTACCTCATCTGTAAAATGGGGATGAAAACTGTGAGCCCCCCTGCGGGACAACCTGATCACCTTGTAACCTCCCCAGTGCTTAGAACAGTGTTTTGCACATAGTAAGCACTTAATAAATGCTATTATTATTATTATTATTATTATTATTATTATTATTATTATTATTACACTCATCCCCATTTTATATATGAGGTAACGAAGGCCTAGGAAAGTGAAGTTCATTCATTCAATCGTATTTGACTTGCCCAAGGTCACACAGCGGACATGTGGACTGTGAGCCCGCCATTGGGTAGGGACTGTCTCTATGTGTTGCCGACTTGTACTTCCCAAGCACTTAGTACAGTGCTCTGCACACAGTAAGTGCTCAATAAATATGATTGATTGATTGATTGATGTGGAAGAGCTGGGATTAGAACCCAGGTCCTTCTGACTCCCAAACCCGTGCCCTATCCACTAAGCCACATTATTCTGTGGATTTTTTTAGGAAATGCTCTGGGCAGCAGACACCTATAGTTCAATGGGGCCTCCGAAATCAACAATTGTCACCCACTTCTCTCCGCAGAAAACAAAAACTTGTAACTGTTGAATCAGCTCTCTCATTCATTCATTCATTCAATCGTATTTCTTGAGCGCTTACTGTGTGCAGAGCACTGTCCTAAGCGCTTGGGAAGTACAAGTTGGCAACATATAGAGAGGGCCCCTACCCAACAGCGGGCTCACAGTCTAGAAGGGGGAGACAGACAACAAAATGAAACATATTAACAAAATAAAATAGAATAAATATGTACAAATAAAATAGAGTAATAAATACGTACAAACATATATACATATATACAGGTGCTGTGGGGAGGGGAAGGAGGTAAGGCGAGGGGGAGGAGGGGGAGAGGAAGAAGGGGGCTCAGTGTGGGAAGGCCTCCTGGAGGAGGTGAGCTCTCAGTAGGGCTTTGAAGGGAGGAAGAGAGCTAGCTTGGCGGACGGGCAGAGGGATTGGGGGCATTCCAGGCCCGGGGGAGGACGTGGGCCGGGGGTCGATGGCGGGACAGGCGAGAACGAGGCCTAACGGTGAGGAGATTAGCGGCAGAGGAGCGGAGGGTGCGGGCTGGGCTGTAGACAACAAAACAAAACGTGGACACATGTCAAGTCATCAGAATAAATAGAAATAAAGCTAGATGCAGATCATTAACAAAATAAATAGAATAGTAAATATGTACAAGTAAAATAGAGTAATAAATCTGTACAAACATATATAAAGGTGTTGTGGGGAGGGGAAGGAGGTCAGGCGGGGGGGGACAGGGAGGAGGAGAGGAGAAAGGGGGCTCAGTCTGGGAAGGCATCTTGGAGGAGGTGAGCTCTCAGTAGGGCTTTGAAGGGAGGAAGAGAGCTCACTGTGGACAGGGAACGCGTCTGTTGTACCGTTCTATTGTACTCTCCCAAGCGCTTAGTACAGTGCTCTGCACACAGTAAGTGCTCAATAAATACAACTGATTGACTGACTGACCATAGCTCTTACATTCCACCTAAGTACTTGTTGTCACAGCTTCTGTAGTTCATAAAGACATATTTTTTATACTCTAGTATTCTCCCTAACTGTGGTTTATTTATTGTCGGCCTTCCTGATTAAATTGTAAATTTAAGGGCAAGGATTGTGTCTTTGATCTCCTCTGTACTCTACCAAGTGCTTAATATAGTGCTCTCTACCCAGTACATTTCAATACATGCTATTTATTGGGAAGCAGCATGGTCTAGTGGAAAAAATACAGGCCTGGGAGTTAGAAGAAGACCTGGGTTCTAATCCTGGTTTTGCCACTTGTCTCCTGTGCAACCTTGGGCAAGTCACTTAACTTCTCTGTGCTTCAGTTACCTCATTTGTAAAATGGGGATTAGCATGGCCTAGTGGATAGAGCATGGGACTTGGAATCAGAAGCAGAGAAGCAGCGTGGCTCAGTGGAAAGGGCACGGGCTTTGGAGTCAGAGGTCATGGGTTCAAATCCCGGCTCCACCAACTGTCAGTTGTGTGACTTTGGGCAAGTCACTTAACTTCTCTGTGCCTCACTCAGTTACCTCATCTGTAAAAATGGGGATGAAGACTGTGAGCCCCCCGTAGGACAACCTGATCACCGAGTATCCTCCCCAGAGCTTAGAACAGTGGTTTGCACATAGTAAGCGCTTAATAAATGTGATTAAGTAGAAGAAGAAGGACCTGGGTTCTAATCCCAACTCTGCCACTTGTCTGCTGTGTGACTTTGGGCAAATCAATGCACCTCTCTGTGCCTCCATTACCTCATCTGTAAAATGGGGATGAAGACTGTGAGTCCCCTCTGGGAAAGGGAATGTGTCCAACGCGGTTTGCTTGTATCCACCCCAGTGCTTAGTACAGTGCCTGGTAAATAGTAAGCACTTAACAAGTACCATTATTATTATTATTATTGCTCTCTTTGCCTCGGTTCTTCATCTGTAAAATGGGGATTAAGACTGTGAGCCCTACATGGGACAAGGAGTGTGTTCAATGCAATTTGCTTGTATCCACCCCAGTACTTAGTAAAGTCCCTGGTACTGTAAGCTTGTTGTGGGCAAAGGATGTGTCTGTTTATTGTTATACTGTACTTTCCCAAGCACTTGGTACAGTGCTCTATATGTCACCAATTTGTACTTCCCAAGCGCTTAGTACAGTGCTCTGCACACAGTAAGCACTCAATAAATACGATTGATGATGATGATGATCGACTGACTGACTTAGTAAGTGCTTAACAAATACCATCGTTATTACTATCAATCATATTTTTTGAGTGCTTACTGTGTGCAGAGCACTGTACTAAATGGTTGGGAGAGTACAGGGCAAGCACTTAGTCAGTGCTAAGTGATTAATACAGTGCTTCGCAAACAGTAAGCAATCAATAAATACAACTGAATAAATGAAAGCACAATATAACAGACTGTGAGCCCACTTTTTAGACTGTGAGCCCACTGTTGGGTAGGGACTGTCTCTATAAGTTGCCAATTTGTACTTCCCAAGCGCTTAGTACAGTGCTCTGCACACAGTAAGCGCTCAATAAGTATGATTGATGATGATGATGATAACAAAATTAGCAAACACATTCCCTGTCCATACTTTTCATGTCCATAGGCATACGTGATATTGCAAACTCCTATACAAATACCGCTTCTGTTTATTTTGTTTATAAAGGGGCTGTCACAGCCCTGTGCCTCGGTCCACACTTAATGAATTCTGGTTGATGAGTTGCACAAAGATCAAGTTTAAATTTGGAGTTACGGCTTCCTGTTCGGTTTTTTCATCTGAACTTACGATGTCTCCAAAGCTCTGAAAACTTACATTCCGACTAATGCTTCCTTATGATCTCTTGCTTCTCGTAGTTCAATAAACAAGAAAACAGAGAAGTAATGAAGCTAACAAAATACTTTACCCTGTGTATTATGATCCCTAGAAATCATTATAGCACCAACTCCTTGTCATTTTTTCCCTGAAATTTATCCAGAGAATTTGTTCAAACATGCAAGTGTATAATGAACTTCAGCTTCTACATATTGATCATGTCCCTAAGAAACGGTGCGGCAGATTTTCACATGAATTAGTCAGTCATTGCAACTCCCCACTCTCAAAGAATGGACTGGAAAAACAATCATTGCAGTGTCATCCGTGGATCATGAGAAAGAAAAGAGTAAAATCATCTCTGCTAGATTGTAAAATCTTTGAGGGCAGGAGAAGCAGCGTGGCTTCATGGAAAGAGCCCAGGCTTGGGAGTCAGAGGTTGTGGATTCATTCATTCATTCATTCATTCATTCATTCATACATACAATGGTATTTATTGAGCGCTTACTGTGTGCAGAGCACTGTACTAAGCGCTTGGGAAGTACAAGTTGGCAACACATAGAGACGGTCCCTACCCAACAGCGGGCTCACAGTCGAGAAGGGGGAGACAGAGAACAAAACCAAACAAATTAACAAAATAAAATAAATAGAATATGTACAAGTAAAATAAATAAATAGAGTAATAACTATGTACAAACATATATGCATATATATAGGTGCTGTGGGGAGGGGAAGGAGGTAAGGGGAGGGGGAGGAGGGGGAGAGGAAGGAGGGGGCTACAAACAAACCGAACAATTTCGGCACTTACTAACCCGGGCTCCACCACTTCTCTGCTGTGTGACTTTGGGCAAGTCACTTAGCATCTCTGTGCCTCAGTTACCTCACCGGTAAAATGGGGACTGTGAGCTCCCCCGGGGACAACCTGATCACCTTGTATCTACCCCAGCACTTAGAACAGTGCTTGGCACATAGTAAGTGCTTAATAAATACCATCATTATTATTCTAACTCTCCTGATGTGTGCTAATTCTCTTGTACTTTCTCAAGCTCTTCATACAGTGTTCTGCGTACAGTAGACTGTTAACTCCGTGAACGCAGAGATCATTTCTAGTAACTCTATTGGACTCTTCCAAGGTCTTCGCACAATGCTCTGCACACAGTAGACAGCTTCTTGAGGGCAGGAATCCCTTCTACTATCTCTACTGTAACTCTCCCAAAAGGGCTTAGTTCAGTGTTTTGCACAAAGTGCTCAATAAACACTATCAATGAATTGATGCAGGAAACAGGCATCGGAGGGTTTTAATAATAATAATAATAATAATAATAATGGCATTTATTAAGCATTTACTATGTTCAAAGCACTGCTCTAAGCACTGGGGGGTACAAGGTAATCAAGTTGTCCCATGGGGGGCTCACAGGCTTCATCCCCATTTTACAGATGAGGGAACTGAGGCCTGGAGAAGTGAACTGACTTGCCCAAAGTCACACAGCTGACAATTGGCAGAGCCGAGATTTGAACCCATGACCTCTGACTCCAAAGGCCTGGCTCTTTCCATTGAGCCATGCTGCTTCCCAGTGGGATAATAATAATAATAATAATAATAATTATTATTATTATTATGAATACTTATGGCATTTGTTAAGCACTTAATGTGCGTCAACCCTGTTCTAAGCGCTGGGGCAGATCAATCAATCAATCAATCAGTCGTATTTATTGAGCGCTTACTGTGTGCAGAGCACTGTACTAAGCACTTGGGAAGTACAAGTTGGCAACATATAGAGACGGTCCCTACCCAACAGTGGGCTCACAGCCCCCTTCCTTCCTCTCCCCCTCGTCCTCCTCTCCATCCCCCCATCTTACCTCCTTCCCTTCCCCACAGCACCTGTATATATGGATATATGTTTGTACTTATTTATTACTCTATTTATTTGTTTATTTTACCTGTACATATCTATTCTATTTATTTTATTTTGTTAGTACGTTTGGTTTTGTTCTCTGTCTCCCCCTTTTAGACAGTGAGCCCACTGCTGGGTAGGGACTGTCTCTAGATGTTGCCAACTTGGACTTCCCGAGCGCTTAGTACAGTGATCTGCACACAGTAAGTGTTCAATAAATAGGACTGATTGAAATACGATTGACTGATTAAAAGGGGGAGAAAGAGAACAAAACCAAACCTACTAACAAAATAAAATAAATAGAATAGATATGTACAAGTAAAATAAATAAATAGAGTAATAAATATGTACAAACATATATACATATATACAGGTGCTGTGGGGAAGGGAAGGAGGTAAGATGGGGGGGATGGAGAGGGGGACGAGGGGGAGAGGAAGGAAGGGGCTCAGTCTGGGAAGGCCTCCTGGAATCGAAGGTGGAGATT
Organism: Tachyglossus aculeatus; assembly: GCF_015852505.1. Classification (NCBI taxonomy): domain Eukaryota; kingdom Metazoa; phylum Chordata; class Mammalia; order Monotremata; family Tachyglossidae; genus Tachyglossus; species Tachyglossus aculeatus. The sequence goes on from NC_052070.1 coordinate 11,814,089, forward strand.
CCAGTTGACTGCACGGAAGGCGGCAATGGTCAACCACTTCCATATTTTTCCCAAGAAAACTCTCTGGATCCACTACCAGAACAATGGCAGGCGGAGAGCGGAACGTTCTGGGAGAGATGTGTCCGTGGTGTCGCTATGGGTCGGAAATGACTGACGGCATAAGACAAGATACAAGATAATCAGGTTGGACACAGCCCCTGTCCCACATAGGGCTCCCAGTCTTAATCCCCATTTTACAGATGAGGGAACTGAGGCGCAGAGAAGTGAAGTGACTTGCCCAAGGTCACAAAGCAGGCAAGTGGCGGAGCGGGGATTAGGACCTACGACCTTCTGATTCCCAGCCCTGGACTCTATCCACCAGGCCATGCTGCTTCCCTTTTAGACTGTGAGCCCACTGTTGGGTAGGGACCGTCTCTATATGTTGCCAACTTGTACTTCCCAAGCACTTAGTACAGTGCTCTGCACACAGTAAGCGCTCAATAAATATGATTGATTGATTGATTCCCTAGGTCTTGGAAATGGGAGGCAGGTTTCAAAGAGGTTGACTGACAGCAGTATGGCACAGTGGATAGAGCACAGGCTAGGAGTCAGAAGGTCAGGGTTCTAATTCCAGCTCTACCACTTGTCTGCTGTGTTACCCTGGGTAAGTCACTTGACTTCTCTGTGCCTCAGTTATCTCATCTGTAAAACGGAGATTGAAACTGTGAGCCCCATGTGGGACAAGGACTGTGTCCAACCCTATCAGCCTGTATTCACCCCGGTGCTCAGTACAGTGCCTGGCATGTAGTAAGCCCTTAACAAATACCGTAATTATTATTATTATTATTATTATTATTATTATTATTATTATTATTAAAGAGCTAATGTGGAAGAATAACCTGAATGGGGTCATTTCAGCCCCACCATATTGTACTCTCCACGGCATTTAGTACAGTGCTCTGCACACAGAGTAAGCGTGCGATAACTTGACCATTGATTGATTGACTTTTTAAAAGATCAAATCTATAAAGTGTGCAGAAAGAGCAGCTGCCAGGGCCCTACAAATCCCAAATATATCACTTTTTCTGCAAAAGGCAATAAAAATGAAAATAATTATTCCATCATTAATGATACCTTTGTGAAGATCCATGGCACTTTTCAAAGGCCTCAAAAATACTCAATGAGATTGCTTAGAAAGGTACTCAAATGTGCCCATATCATCATCATCATCATCAATCGTATTTATTGAGCGCTTACTATGTGCAGAGCACTGTACTAAGCGCTTGGGAAGTACAAATTGGCAACATATAGAGACAGTCCCTACCCAACAGTGGGCTCACAGTCTAAAAGGCCATATCTTACTAGGCCCATTCGATTTTCTTGTCATCAACAATCTACGGGCCTTTTCCAGGAATTTTAATTCAAGCGATAATTGTAGTCCAAATCACCCCTGGAGTCTTCTTGTTCAGAAGGTTCAGAAGGTTCCATTCTGTTGAGGCTAGACAATCAACCTTTATTTTCTCTCTGTGGCATTGGTAACTTAATTAGCTTCCGTTTCCAGATCCAGCCTCATCTTTTTCTAGTTCCCACACTTAAATCCTAACCCAGAAAATGGCAATCAATTAAACGTGCTGTTATAAAAAGAACCATTTTGCCAAGTCCCAGAACGTTAAATAAGCTGACAGCGTATTCCAAAGATCGGGTTTTTCACACTAGACACAGTATTGTTGTCATTTTGATTGAACTTCACGAAAGGTTTCTGTGAATTGGAGAATTTCTTAGCAGTTATCATTATTATGGTATTTGTTAAGCACTTACTATGTGTCAAGCACTGTTCTGAGCAACGGGCAAAGTAGGGATTTATCAGGTTGGACAGCACCCCTGTCATCATCATCATCATCAATCGTATTTATTGAGCGCTTACTGTGTGCAGAGCACAGTACTAAGCGCTTGGGAAGTACAAGTTGGCAGCATATAGAGACAGTCCCTACCCAACAGTGGGCTCACAGTCTAAAAGGGGGAGACAGAGAACAAAACCAAACATACTAACAAAATAAAATAAATAGAATAGGTATGTACAAGTAAAATAAATAAATAGAGTAATAAATGTGTACAAACATATATACATATATACAGGTGCTGTGGGGAAGGGAAGGAGGTACGATGGGGGGGATAGAGAGGGGGACGAGGGGGAGAGGAAGGAAGGGGCTCAGTCTGGGAAGGCCTCCTGGAGGAGGTGAGCTCTCAGTAGGGCCTGTCCCACATGGGGCTCACAGTCTACGTGGGAGGGAGTGGGATTTTATCTCCATTTTACAGATGAGGAAACTGAGGCCTAGAGCAGTGAAATGACTTGACTAAGGTCACACAGCAGACAAGTGGAGGAGCAAGAACCAGAACCCAGGTCCGTTGACTCCCGGCCACTGTTCTTTCCATAAGGACATGCTGCTTCTCAAGTTCCATGACAACTCTTTGGACAACCAAGTGAAAGGGAAAAAATAAAAAGCCTTCTTCACTTCCTCTCCCTTGAGCACTTACTATGTGCCAAGCACTGTTCTAAGCTCTGGGGTAGATACAAGGTAATCAGGTTGTTCCACATGAGGCTCACAGTCTTAATCCCCATTTTACAGATGAGGGAACTGAGGCACAGAGAAGTGAAGTGGCTTGCCCAATGTCACACAGCAGACAAGTGGCAGAGGCAGGATTAGAACCCATGTCCTCTGACTCCCAAGCCCTGGCTCTTTCCACTAAGCCATGCTGCTTCATAGAACAAATAGTTCTATGAAGGGGGAACACATAGTTCCCCCTTTTAATACTAATGATGGCATTTGTTAAGCGCTTACTATGTGCAGAGCACTGTTCTAAGCGCTGGGGGGGATACAAGGTGATCAAGTTGTCCCACGTGCGGCTCACAGTCTTAATCCCCATTTTACAGATGAGGGAACTGAGGCTCAGAGAAGTTAAGTGACTTGCCCAAGGTCACACAGCAGACATGTGGCGGAGCCAGGATTCGAACCCATGACCTCTGACTCCAAAGCCCGTGCTCTTTCCAATAAGCACGCTGCTTTTAGACTGTGAGCCCACTGTTGGGTAGGGACTGTCTCTATATGTTGCCAACTTATACTTCCCAAGCGCTTAGTACAGTGCTCTGCACACAGTAAGCGCTCAATAAATACGATTGATTGATTGATTGATTGATAGTAACTGTTGTATTTGTTAAGCACTAATGCTGTGCAAAGCACTGTGCTAAATTCTGTAGAGAAGAGGTGTGGCCAATTGGATAGAGCACATGCCTGGCAGTCAGAAGGACCTGGGTTCTAATTCCTGCTTCACCACTTGTCTGCTGTGTGACCTTGGGCAAGTCACTTCATTTCTCTGTGCCTCGGTTACCTCATCTGCAAAATGAGGATTAAGACTGTGAGCCCCATGTGGGACAGGGACTGTGTCCAACCTGATTAGCTTGTATCTACCCCAGTGCTTAGAATCAATCAATCAATCAATCAATCGTATTTATTGAGCGCTTACTATGTGCAGACTGTACTAAGTGCTTGGGAAGTACAAATTGGCAACATATAGAGACAGTCCCTACCCAACAGTGGGCTCACAGTGACTGGTGCACAGTAAGCACTTTTTTTATTATTAATAATAATAATAATGATGGCATTTATTAAGCGCTTACTATGTGCAAAACACTGTTTTATAGATACAATGCACATCACATCAACACCTGTATATATGTTTGTAGATATTTATTACTCTATCTATTTTACTTGTACATATCTATTCTATTTATTTTATTTTGTTAGTATGTTTGGTTTTGTTCTCCGTCTCCCCCTTTCAGACTCTGAGCCCACTGTTGGGTAGGGACTGTCTCTATATGTTGCCAACTTGGACTTCCCAAGCGCTTAGTACAGTGCTCTGCACACAGTAAGCGCTCAATAAATACGATTGATTGATTGATTGATTGATTGATCAACAGCTGTATTCCTAGTAACGGTCACAACAAAACCAGGTCACAACTAGAGAAGCAGCATGGCCTCACAGATAGAGCCCGGGCCACTTCGCCACTTGTCTGCTGTGTGGCCTTGGGCAAGTTGCTTCACTTCTCTGGGGATCAGTTACCTCATCTGTAGTCCGGGGATCAAGACTGTGAGCCCCAGGTGGGACAGGGACTGTGTCCGACCCGATTAGCTTATATCTACCCCAGAGCTTAGTACAATGCCTGGCATGTAGTAATAATAATAATAATGTTGGTATTTGTTAAGCGCTTACTATGTGCAAAGCACTGTTCTAAGCGCTGGGGAGGATACAAGGTGAACAGGTTGTCCCACATGGGGCTCACAGTCTTAATCCCCATTTTACAGATGAGATTACTGAGGCACAGAGAAGTCAAGTGACTTGCCCAAAGTCACACAGCTGACAAGTGGCGGAGCTGGGATTAACAAATTAACAAATACCAAAATTATTATTACTTATTTACTACTGAAAGGAGGCTTGTCTCCTGTCACCTGGATGAATTTGTGTGTGTGTGACACACACGTAAATTCAGCTGTGTGACTTTGGGCAAGTCACTTAACTTCTCTGTGCCTCAGTTACCTCATCTGGAAAATGGGGATGAAGACCGCGAGTCCCCCATGGGACAACCTGATCACCTTGTAACCTCAGTGACCTCATCTGGAAAATGGGGATGAAGACCGTGAGCCCCCCCGTGGGACAACCTGATCACCTTGTAACCTCCCCAGTGCTTAGAACAGTGCTTTGCACATAGTAAGCGTTTAATAAATGCCATTATTATTATTATTATTATTAATTTAAAATTTGTTTCATTCTAAAAGAATTATTGTTACTTATTAACTACTGAAAGGAGACTTGTCTCCTGTCACCTGGATGAATTTGTGTGTGTGTGACACGCACACAGATTCAGGTGTGTGACTTTGGGCAAGTCACTTAACTTCTCTGTGCCTCAGTTACCTCATCTGGAAAACGGGGATGAAGACTGCAAGTCCCCCGTGGGACAACCTGATCACCTTGTAACCTCAGTGACCTCATCTGGAAAATGGGGATGAAGACCGTGAGCCTCCCTGTGGGACAACCTGATCACCTTGTAACCTCCCCAGTGCTTAGAACAGTGCTTTGCACATAGTAAGCGCTTAATAAATGCCATTATTATTATGAATTTAAAATTTGTTTCATTCTAAAAGAATTATTGTTACTTAACTACTGAAAGGAGACTTGTCTCCTGTCACCTGGATGAATTTGTGTGTGTGTGACACGCAACAAATTCAGCTGTATGACTTTGGGCAAGTCACTTAACTTCTCTGTGCCTCAGTTACCTCATCTGGAAAATGGGGATGAAGACCGTGAGCCCCCCCGTGGGACAACCTGATCACCTTGTAACCTCCCCAGTGCTTAGAACAGTGCTTTGCACATAGTAAGCGCTTAATAAATGCCATTATTATTATTATTATTATGAATTTAAAATTTGTTTCATTCTAAAAGAATTATCGTTACTTATTAACTACTGAAAGGAGACTTGTCTCCTGTCACCTGGATGAGTTTAAAATTTGTTTCATTCTAAAAGAATTATTGTTACTTATTAACTACTGAAAGGAGACCTGTCTCCTGTCACCCGGATGAGTTTAAGATTTGTTTCATTCTAAAAGAATTATTGTTACTTATTAACTACTGAAAGGAGACTTGTCTCCTGTCACCCGGATGAATTTAAAATCTGTTTCATTCTAAAAGAATTATTGTTACTTATTAACTACTGAAAGGAGACTTGTCTCCTGTCACCTGGATGAATTCAAAATTTGTTTCATTCTAAAAGAATTATTGTTACTTATTAACTACTGAAAGGAGACTTGTCTCCTGTCACCTGGATGAATTTAAAATTTGTTTCATTCTAAGAGAATTTCTAGGCCTGCTGGCCATTCCCACTCCCTCTCTTCCTCCCGTGCTTCTCCAGGTTTGGGGGCTTCCAGGGTTTCAAGATTCCGGCCCCTTTGACCTCTGGAACAGTAATCTGAAAGTTCACCAACATCCCGCTCCAATTTAGACTGTGAGCCCACTGTTGGGTAGGGACTGTCTCTATGTGTTGCCAATTTGTACTTCCCAAGCGCTTAGTACAGTGCTCTGCACATAGTAAGCGCTCAATAAATACGATTGATTGATTGATTGATTGATTTCTTTTCCCAGAGTGGCTTCACCGTTCATCGGGACCTCTCTCGTCCTCAGATTCTCAGGACTTCTAAAGTAGGCCTCAGAAGAACTTTCTGAGCGTCTCTCCACCTGGAGAAGCAGCGTGAAGGAGCCTGGGCCGTGGAGACCGATGACCTGGGTTCTAAATCTGCTTCTGTCACCTGCCTGCTGTGTGATCTGGACTGAGCTACTTAAATTCTCTGTGCCTCAGTTTCCTCATCTACGAAATGAGGGGTATGGCCTAGTGGATGGAGCACAGGCCTAAGATTCCAAAGGACCTGTGTTCTAATCCCAGCTCCACCACCTGTCTGATGTGTGACCTTGGGGCAGTCACCTAACTTCTCTGTGCCTCAGTTCCCTCATCTGTAAAATGGGGATTAAGGATGTGAGCCCTCTGTGGGACAGGGACTCTTTCCAACCTGATTATTTTGTACCTACCCCAGCACTTAGAACAGCGCCTGGCACATGGTAAGTGCTTAGAAATACTATTACTATAACATTAATTATTATTATTATTGGTAGTGTTGTTGTTGTTATAACTATTTTCCCTTCCCCTGTGACCGTGAGTGCCATGTGGGGAAAGGGACTATGTCTGTGTTGATTATCTTTTATTTACTGTTTAGTATAGTACTTGGAAAAAAAGAAAGTGTTTAACAAATACCACAGTTATTAGACTGCGGGCTAATTTTTTTATTGTATTTGTTAAGTGCTTACTACGTGCCTGGCACTGTACTACGTGCTGGGGTAGAAACAAGCTAATCAGTTGGATCATCATCATCAATCGTATTTATTGGGCGCTTACTGTGTGCAGAGCACTGTACTAAGTGCTTGGGAAGTACAAGTTGGCAACATATAGAGACAGTCCCTACCCAACAGTGGGCTCACAGTCTAAAAGGGGGGAGACAGAGAACAAAACCAAACATACTAACAAAATAAAATAAATAGAACAGATATGTACAAGTAAAATAAATAAATAAATAAATAGAGTAACAAATATGTACAAACATATATACATATATACAGGTATATACCCAAATGGGCCTCCCAGTCTTAATCACCATTTTCCAGCTGAGGGAACTGAGGCCCAGAGAAGTGAAGTGACTTGCCCAAGATTCATTCATTCATTTATTCATTCAGTCGTATTTATTGAACGCTTACTGTGTGCAGAGCACTGTACTAAGCGCTTGGGAAGTACAAGTTGGCAACAGATAGGGACGGTCCCTACCCAACAACGGGCTCACAGGCTAGAAGGGGGGGATGGACAACAAAACAAAACATGTGGACAGGTGTCAAGTCATCAGAATAAATAGAAATAAAGCTAGATGCACATCATTAACAAAATTAATAGAATAGTAAATATGTACAAGTAAAATAAATAGAGTAATAAATCTGTACAAACATATACAGGTGCTGTGGGGAGGGGAAGGTGGGGGGGGGGGTTGGCTGAAGCTATATACTTTAATATATTTATATATTATATATATTTAATATTTAACAGACAAGTGGCAGAGGCAGGATTTGAACCCAGGTCCTTTTAACTCCCAGGCCCGGGCTCTCTCTACTAGACCACACTGTTTCCACACGGTTTAGTCTCAGGTGAGCGAATAATCTTAATATTCTTTCCCGGAGCATGCATTTTCTAGAGAAATCATTCATCACTTGCAAAGAAGAGGATTGACTGCAAAGGGAAGAGAGCTTAGAGACTTTGACAAAATGTCTATAAATAACCTCACAGAATTTGAACACCCACCTCACCGTGATGACTAAGAGGGTGAACAATATTGGCAGAAGAGTCTAAGGAAGGGATCGTTGCTTCCTTTTCAACTGCAAATCTTTTTCGTCCCCAATCAGTTACTTTATTTCTTTTCAGATCAAAAAAGTGAAAGAGGTTGCACCTTCATGTTGCCCTAACTGAGGAAGCGGAGAAGTTCTGAGGGGACTGAGGGGAAGATACAAACGTTCATGGAATTGGGGGTTTGGAAGGGAATTTAAGAGGGCTTTCGTCTCCCACTCCAACCCAGTTTCTAGGCAAAACCATCTCAGGTTGGGGAGACATTAAAAACCTAGCCTATAGGTAAATAATAATAATAATAATAATGGTATTTGTTAAGCGCTTACTATGTGCCAAGCATTGTTCTAAGTGCTGGGGAAGTTATAAGGTAATCAGGTTGCCCCATCTGGGGCTCGGTCTTAATCCCCATTTTAGGGATAAGGTAACTGAGGCACAGAGAAGTTAAGTGACTTCATCATCATCATCATCAATCGTATTTATTGAGCGCTTACTATGTGCAGAGCACTGTACTAAGCGCTTGGGAAGTACAAATTGGCAACATATAGAGACAGTCCCTACCCAACAGTGGGCTCACAGTCTAAAAGGGGAAGACAGAGAACAAAACCAAACATACTAGCAAAATAAAATAAATAGAATAGATATGTACAAGTAAAATAAATAAATAAATAAATAAATAGAGTAATAAATATGTACAAACATATGTACGTATATACAGGTGCTGTGGGGAAGGGAAGGAGGTAAGATGGGCAAGAAGTGACTTGCCCAAAGTCACACAGCTGACAAGAGGTGGAGATGGGAGTAGGACCTAGGACCTGTGACTCCCAAGCCACGCTGCTTCTCAGCATATCCTGGCTCTGCCACTTTGCTGTGTGATCTCGGGGAAGTAACTTTAATTCTCTGGGTCCTCGTTACCTCATCTTTAAAATGGAGATTAAGACTGTGAGCCCTATGTGGGACAGGAACTGTGTCCAACCTGATTGGCTTGTATCTGCCCCAGGGCTTAGTATAGTGCTTGGCACATAATAAGCACTTAAAAATATCATTAATTATTATTATTCTCTGTGCCTCAGTCTCCTCATCTGTAAAATGGGGAATAATGATGATGATGATGGCATTTGTTAAGCGCTTACTATGTGCAAAGCACTGTTCTAAGCGCTGGGGGTATACAATGTGATCAAGTTGTCCCACGTGGGGCTCACAGTCTTAATCCCCATTTCTACAGATGAGGTAACTGAGGCTCAGAGAAGTTAAGTGACTTGCCCAAAGTCACACAGCAGACTTGTGGTGGAGCCGGGATTCAAACCCATGACCTCTGACTCCAAAGCCCGTGCTCTTTCCACTGAGCAACGCTGCTTCTCATCCTACTTCCTCCTACTTTCATTCATTCATTCATTCAATCGTATTTATTGAGCACTTACTGTGTGCAGAGCACTGTACTAAGCGCTTGGGAAGTACAAGTTGGCAATACATAGAGACAGTCCCTACTTAGATTGCCAACTCCATGTGGAACACTCGCGTCCAACTTGATTATTCATTCATTCATTTAATCGTATTTATTGAGTGCTTACTGTGTGCAGAGCACTGTACTAAGTGTTTGGGAAGTACAAGTCGGCAACATCTAGAGACGGTCCCTACCCAACAACGGGCTCACAGTCTAGAAGGGGGAGTCAGGCAACAAAACAAAACATAGCCAGGTGTCAAAATCATCAGAATAAATAGAATTATATCTTGTATCTACCCCAGTATTTAGTAATAATAATGATAATAATAATGGTATTTGTTAAGCGCTTACAATGTGTCAAGCACTGGGGAGGACACAAGCTAATCAGCTTGGGCATAGTCCCTGTCCCACATGGGGCTTACAGTCTTGATCCCCATTTTACAGATGAGATAACTGAAGCACAGAGAGGTAAAGTGGAGGCCTTCCCAGACTGACGCCCCTCCTTCCTCTCCCCCTCCTCCCCTTCCCCCCACCTTGCCTCCTTCCCCTCCCCACAGCACCTGTATATATGTATATATGTTTGTACGCATTTATTACTCTATTTATTTATTTTATTTCTCCATATTTATTCTATCTGTTTTATTTTGTTAATATGTTTTGCTTCATTGTCTGTCTCCCCCTTCTAGACTGTGAGCCCGCTGTTGGGTAGGGACCGTCTCTAGATGTTGCCAACTTGTACTTCCCAGGCGTTTAGTACAGTGCTCTGCACACAGTAAGCACTCAATAAATACGATTGAATGAATGAATGAATAAAGTGATTTGCCCAAGGTCACACAGTAGACAAATGGCAGAGCTGGAATTAGAACCCAAGTCCTTCTGACTCCAGACCCATGCTCTATCCACTAAGCCATGCTGCTTCACATAGTACAGTGCTTGGCACATGGTAAATGCTTAACAAATACTATAATAATATATTGTACACTCCCAGGTGCTTAGTACAGTGCTATTTGCTTGCTCTCTCTCCCCCCCCCAGCTCCTCCTTCCTCTCCCCCTCGTCCCCCTCTCCATCCCCCCATCTTACCTCCTTCCCTTCCCCACAGCACCTGTATATATGTATATATGTTTGTACATTTTTATTACTATATTTATTTATTTATTTATTTTACTTGTACATATCTATTCTATTTATTTTATTTTGTTAGTATGTTTGGTTTTGTTCTCTGTCTCCCCCTTTTAGACTGTGAGCCCACTGTTGGGTAGGGACTGTCTCTGTATGTTGCCAACTTGTACTTCCCAAGCACTTAGTACAGTGCTCTGCACACGGTAAGCGCTCAATAAATATGATTGATTGATTGATTGTCCTTTGGATTCTAAGAGCCTCAGACTCCCCTGACAAAAACTGTTCTTTTGTGTCTAATCTCAGTTGTTCATGTTTGGTCCGATAGAGCAGCAGTATGGCTTAATGGAAAGAGCCCAGGCTTGGGAGTCAGAGGTCATGGGTTCCAATTCTGGCTCCACCACTTGTCAGCTGTGACTTTGGGCAAGTCACTTCACTTCTCTGGGCCTCAGTTACTTCATCTGCAAAATGGGAATGAAGACTGTGAACCCCACATGGAACAACCTGATCACCTTGTATCTTCCCCAGCGCTTAGAACAGTGCTTGGCCCACAGTAAGCGCTTAATAAGTACCATCATTATTATAGATCAAGCCCATTTCATTTTGTTCTGAGCATCAGATTTTCATCATCTTCATCATCATCATCATCATGAACAGGATTTAATGGTAGAGTACACTGTTCTGAGAATACCAGGAAATACACAGAGAAAGGAAAACCCACCAAGTCTGGCCAGGAAGCACTGTGGCCTAATGAATGGAGCCTGGGCCTGGGAGCCTAATCCCAGCTTTTCCACTTGTCTGCTCTGTGACCTTGGGCAATTCACTTCACTTCTCAGTGCCTCAGTTTCCCTCATCTGGAAAAAGGGGGTTAAGACTGGGAGCCCCATGTGGGACAGGGATGGTGTCCAACCTGATTTGCTTCTATCTACCCCAGTGCTTAGTACAGTGCCTGGCACATAGCGCTTAATAAATACCATTAAAAAAGAAAAAAAGTATACTCTTTCTTGTCTGAGAAGGGCCTGACCCAACTATAAATTGATTCCTTTAAATCCATTTTCCCAGTGAAACTACATTAAAAAGAAAACATACCAGCTGGAATTCTAAATCCAGTCAAGGATGAATAAATCCTAAAACCAGAATTCTCAATGCACAAAACTGAAATGCCCTAAATCCCAGGTGCTGAAACGTGTCTTTCCCTATCCCAATTACCAACATTCATTCATTCATTCAATTGTATTTATTGAGCACTTATTGTGTGCAGAGCACTGTACTAAGCACTTGGGAAGTACAAGTTGGCAACGTATAGAGGCAGTCCCTACCCAACAGCGGGCTCACAGTCTAGTTGAGCCCTACCTCAATCCAATCACTCATCCTACCTCGTATTGATTACCGTATCAGCCTCCTTGCTGAGCTCCCAGCCTCCCGTCTCTTCCCACTCCAGTCCATACTTCACTCCACTGCCTGGATCATTTCTCTATACAAATATCCAGGACATGTTTCCCTGCTCCTCAAAAAGACTAATGTGTGTCTCCCCCTCCACAATGCAAGCTCCTCATGGGCAGGGAACGTTTCTGCTTATTGTTATATTGCCCTCTCCCAAGCACTGAGTAGTGCTCTGCAAACAGTAAGTGCTCAATAAATACAATTGAAAGAATGAATAGCTGTATCAGAGGAGAACGAAGCCTAGATTTAAAATATAAATGATGGTATTTATTAAACCCTTACTATGTGTCAAGCACTATGCCAACCGTTGAGGTAGATACAAGATAATTAGGTTGGACACGCTCTCTGTTGTCTCACATGAGGCTCACCATCTAAAATGGAGGGAAAAGAAGTCAGGTTTTTCCTATTTGACAGATGACAAAACTGAGGCACAGAAAAGCTACATGATCCCCATGGTCAAACAGCAGGTGAGTAGGGGATGTGGGATAAGAACCCAGGTGAAAAACCTCCCAGTCCCAGGTTTCTTTTCCCAAGATTTCGCCTTAGGAATGGCATGTGACCGAAAAAGTCTACACAGAGACTCAGGCAAAACAGCAGTCAAAGAAGTAGTTTAGTCTAGTGGATAGAGCATGTACCTGGGAGTTGGAAGGTCCTGGGTTTCTAGTCCCAGCTCTGCCACTTTTCTGCTGTGTGACCTTGGGCAAATCACTTCGCTTTTCTGTTCCTCGGTTACCTCATCTGTAAAATGGGGGTTAAGACTATGAGCCCCATGGAGGGGCAGGGGCAGTGTTCAGATTGATTATCTTGTATGTACCCCAGGACTTAATATAGTGCCTGGAACATAGTAAGCATTTAAATATCATTTAAAAAAAGTAATTGGGATCCTACACCCACACCTACCTTGTTCAGTCTAAACTCAGGGAAACCTCAAGAAGCATAGTTAAGGCATTTGTTAAGTGCTTACTATAAAAATAATGAGGGTATTTGTTCAGTGCTTATTATATGCCAAGCACTTTTCTAAGCACTGGGATAGATACAAGGTAATCAGGTTGTCCCCCGTGGGGCTCACGGTCTTAATCCCCATTTTACAGGTGAGGTAACTGAGGCCCAGAGAAGTGAAGTGACTTGCCCAAGTTCACACAGCAGACAAGTGGCAAGGACAGGATTAGAACTCACATCCTCTGACTCCCAAGTGGGCTCCTGCCACTAAGACTTGCTGCTTCTCTGTGCGTGAAGCACAGTCCAAGTTCTGGGATAGCTAGAAGAAAATCAGTTTGGACATGATTCCTGGCCCATGTGGAGCTCACAGTCTCATTAGGAGGGAAGACAGAAGGGGCATAATCTTTGAAAGGTTTGCAGTCTTAATTCAGTGCTCTCAGAGCAGTAAGGTATATTAGCCTTAGCCTTCTCTTCATGAGGTTAAACAAGAAAAGAACAGTTTCAATATTTATCCATCGGAATCATCAACCTGCCATATTTTCCACCACTGACTTCTATGTTCTGCATTAATAGGGATTAGCAGTCTAGGTTTCTCTGTCTAATCAGGGATTGCTTGGCAAACCAACAGATTATGTTGGAGGGATTTTACGGAATTAAATTTAGGACCTGGGGCATGTAATCCTAACGGCTACAAAGTCCCGAAGACAAATTCTATTCCGCAGCAAGCAATCAAAGGTACATTTACAGACCCCCCCCTCTAAAAAAAAAAAGGAGAGGCTTGACGAAATGAACGCTTTGGAGAGTATGTCACACGGGCTGGGAACGTCTCTGCTAATTCTGTTGTACTCTCACTTAGACAGGGCTCTGAACATAGTAATAATAATAATAATGGTATTTGTTAAGCGCTTACTATGTGCAAAGCACTGTTCTAAGCACTGGGGAGGTTACAAGGTGATCAAATTGTCTCACAGAGGGCTCACAGTTTCAATCCCCATTATACAGATGAGGTAACTGAGGCCCAGAGAAGTTAAGTGACTTGTCCAAAGTCACACAGCTGACAGTTGTCAGAGCCAGGATTTGAACCCGACCTCTGCCTCCAAAGCCTGTGCTCTTTCCACTGAGCCATGCTGCTTCTCTAATAATTATGGCATTTATTAAACGTTTACTATGTGCAAAGCACTGTTCTAAGCACTGGGGAGGTTACACGGTGATCAGGTTGTACCAAAGGGAGCTCACAATCTTAATCCCCATTTCACAGATGAGGTAACTGAGGCCCAGAGAAGTTAAGTGACTTGACCAAAGTCACACAGCTGACAATTGGCAGAGCTGGGATTTGAACCCATGACCTCTGACTTCAAAGCCTGTGCTCTTTTCCACTGAGCCACGCTGCTTCTTCTAGTATCCACACCAGAGCTTAGTACAGTGCCAAGCACATAGTAATCCATACTTCAATCCATACTTCATGCCCCGGCCCGGATTGTCTTTGTCCAGAAGCACTCTGGGCATGTTACTCCCCTCCTCAAAAATCTCCAGTGGCTACCAATCAATCTGCGCATCAGGCAGAAACTCCTCACCCTGGGCTTCAAGGCTGTCCATCCCCTCGCCCCCTCCTACCTCACCTCCCTTCTCTCCTTCTCCAGCCCAGCCCGCACCCTCCGCTCCTCTGCCACTAATCTCCTCACCGTTAGGCCTCATTCTCGCCTGCCCCACCATCGACCCCCGGCCCACGTCCTCCCCCTGGCCTGGAATGCCCTCCCTCTGCCCATCCGCCAAGCTAGCTCTCTTCCTCCCTTCAAGGCCTTACTGAGAGCTCACCTCCTCCAGGAGGCCTTCCCACACTGAGCCCCCTCTTTCCTCTCCCTCTCCTCCCCCTCTCCATCCCCCCCGCCTTACCTCCTTCCCCTCCCCACAGCACCTGTATATATGTATATACGTTTGTATGTATTTATTACTCTATTTATTTATTTATTTTATTTGTACATATTTATTCTACCTATTTTATTTTGTTAATATGTTTTGTTTTGTTCTCTGTCTCCCCCTTCTAGACTGTGAGCCCACTCACTGTTGGGTAGGGACCATCTCTATACGTTGCCAACTTGTACTTCCCAAGCACTTAGTACAGTGCTCTGCACACAGTAAGCACTCAATAAATATGATTGAATGAATGAATGAATAGTAAGAGCTTAACAAATACCACAGTTATTATTATTATTATTAAAACCCACTCGGCTGTTTGGACAGGAATAGAAAGTGGGATGAGGAGCGTTCAATCAATGGTGCAGTAATACTAATAATAATAATTGTATTCGTTAATGATAATAATAATATTACTTGTTCAGCACTTACTATTTGACTATTGCTGTTCTAAGCACTGGGGTAGGTACAAGTCAATCAGGCAGGACACCGTCCCCATCCCACATGGGGTTCACAATCTAACTAGGAGGGAGTAGGATTGGATTCCTATTTTACAGCTGAGTTAACTGAGGTACAGATACGATAAGTGACTTGCCCAAGGTCACACAGCAGACAGGTGGCAAAGTCGGCATTAGAACCCAGATCCTCTGGCTCTCAGGCCCGGGCTCTTCCTACTAGGCCACACTGCTTCTCCTCTGAGTTCTTTGGCTTTTCAATCCAAGGGCAAGTTTCTCTTCTAAAAGTAGCAGCTCTCGCTATCAGCAGTGTACTTGCATGTGTAGATTTACAGTAGGGTGCATAACAATAAATCCAAATAAACTACTTCAGGGAAGGATGCACACATTGCTACTGAAGAAGAAAAAACAAGTTGAAGAGCCTGAATTGGCAGAAAACAAATTCTTGAGTGGGACCGAGAGCAGCACACAGGAAATGAGTCAGAGCTAACAAAAAAAATCGGTTCTTCTCTCAAATGAAATGAACTTCACTCTTTATTTTTCTTTCTCAAAAAAATTTTCCCTTCAAACATATAGGCTCAATCAAATTAAGGGCTGACTATGTCCCCTAGAGAGTAAGTTACCTGATGCAAGGGATCTTTTCTACCTACTCTGTTGAAATTATGGTAAGTCTTTTAGACTGTGAGCCCACTGTTGGGTAGGGACTGTCTCTATATGTTGCCAATTTGTACTTCCCAAGCGCTTAGTACAGTGCTCTGCACATAGTAAGCGCTCAATAAATATGATTGATGATAATAAGAGTGGTATTTATTAAGTGCCAACTATGTTCCAAGCACTGACCTAAGCACTGGGGTAAATGCAAGTTAATCAGATCAGACACAGTTCCTGTCCAACACGGGACTTGCAGCCTATAGGAGTAGGAGAACGGGTAGTTAATCCCCATTTTACAGATGAAAAAACTGATACACAAGTTAAGTGACTCACCCAAGGTAACACAACAGGCAGAGCAAGGCCAGGATTTGAACGAAGGTCTCCTGTCTCCTAGGCCTGTGCTCTTTTCATTAGGCTAAACTGTTTCTCTACTCTCCCAAGCACTTAGCACTGAGCTCAGCACACAGTAAACATTCAATAGATGCCACGGATTGACTAGTTGATTGTCTCCACCCCGACGCTTAGTACACTGTCTGGCGTGAAGTAAGCGCTTTAACAAATACCAATCAATCAATCAATCGTATTTATTGAGCGCTTATTGTGTGCAGAGCACTGTACTAAGCACTTGGGAAGTACACATTGGCAACATATAGAGACAGTCCCTACCCAACAGTGGGCTCACAGTCTGAAAGGGGGAGACGGAGAACAAAACCAAACATACTAACAAAATAAAATAAATAGAATAGATATGTACAAGTAAAATAAATAAATAGAGTAATAAATATGTACAAACATATATACAGGTGCTGTGGGGAAGGGAAGGAGGTAAGATGGGGGGATGGAGGGGGGACAGGAAAGAAGGAGGTCAGTCTGGGAAGGCCTCCCATCCTGGAGGAGGGTCACTGGGCGCTTAGTAAGTGCAAAGCACTGTACTAAGCGCTTGGACGGTGTAATAGGGCAATGTTAGAGGGATAAAAGAGTCCGGCGGCCGGCTCACTAATACCACGATTAGTTCTGCCTATGTTATCAGTGAAGAATCATTGAAAAGCCACCTGACCACCTTGGGGGAAGGACTCCCCCACGACACAAACACACACAAAAAAAATTTTTTAGTAAACTATGAAGACCGCAGCAGCAGCTGTAGCTATATTTGGGGCTGTACTTTTGGACTCTAAGTTTCAAGGGTCCTGAAACGCTTCTCTTCGAGCCACAGTACACTTTCCTCTTGTATTTATTATTTTCCTTGTCTTTCATATTGTTTTTTGCCAACTTGTCCGTCCCAAGTCATCCTCACTTGCTTTAAATCTGCCATCTGCCCAGCAACAGGATTTCTCCATCTTATTCTATTCCCATGCCCATTGTCCACGTCAGCTGTTTCAGACTTTTAACTCCCTTCTCAAATCCCATATCCCTCCTCCCCCATCATCTCTTGCCCTTAGTGACATGGCCATGTAGTTTAGTGGTAAAATTGAAACCATCAGCCACGATGCATCACCCCTGCTCCAATCCAGTCCCTGCCTCTTCCTGCCCCATATGTGCCTCTCATTCATTCATTCATTCAATCATATTTATTGAGTGCTTACTTACTGTGTGCAGAGCACTGTACAAAGCACTTGGGAAGTACAAGTGGGCAACATATAGAGACGGTCCCTACCCAGCAACGGGCTCACAGTCTAGAAGGGAGAGACAGACAACAAAATAAAATAAGTAGACAGCCCTCGATAGTATCCCATCCTTCCTGGCAGTACCTCAAGAGGAGTTCCCCAGCTTCCTCTCAAAATCCACCCCCTCCATCTTCATACCTCCCTCTTCCTTCTGTGTCGCCTATGCACTTGCATGTCTCTAGCTTTTAAGCACTTGAGAGTCATCTCACCCTCAGCACCACGGAATTTAGGCCTATATCCATAATTTATTTTAACGTCTGTCTCGCCCTCTAGGTTATAAATTCCTTTTGGGCAGGAAACCAATCAATCACTTGAATTTATTGAGCACTTACTGGATGCAGAGCACTGTACTAAGCACTTGAAAGAGTACAATATAACAGAGTTGGTAGACACGTTCCTTGACCCTGACGTGCTAGGGTCTGCCAATTGTGTAATTCCATACTCTAATAATCATAATAATGTGAGCCTGTTGTTGGGTAGGGACCATCTCTATATGTTGCCAACTTGTACTTCCCAAGTGCTTAGTACAGTGCCCTGCACATAGTAAGCGCTCAATAAATACAATTGAAATAATTAATTAATAATAATAATAATGATAGTATTTGTTAAGCACTTACTATGTGCCAAGCACTGTTCTAAGCACTAGCGTACATACAAGGTTAGCAGGTTGTCCCACGTGGGCCTCACAGTCTTAATCCCCATTTTACAGATGAGGTAACTCAGGCACAGATAAGGTAAGTGACTTGCCCGACCAAGCACTGTACTGAGCACTGGGGTCGATACAAGGTAATCAGGTTGTCCCACTTGGGGCTCACAGTCTTAATCCCCATTTTTCCTGCTGAGGTAACTGAGGCCCAGAGAAGTGAAGTGACTTGTCCAAATTCACACAGCAGACAAGTGGCAGAGCCGGGATTAGAACCCATGACCTCTGTCTCCTTAGCCCGTGCTCTTGCCACTAGGCCATGCTGCTTCTCTACCAAGCACTTAGTACGGTGCCCTGCTCATAGTAAGTGCTCAATAAATACTATGGATTGATTGTTTTTCACACTGTAGGCATTTAATAAATACTATTGCTCTACTGCTCTCCCCACTGCCTATGAAGAATGATCAATTGTAGCACCAACAGCAGCTTCAGACGTCAACTTTGCTATAGCGTTATACACCTCTTCCCCTACAGTTAGCTCAAAAATCAGTCATGACAGCTATTACCACCTGAAATTGATTCTGTTCCTCATAATCATAATAATAATGGCATTTATTAAGGGCTTACTATGTGCAAAGCACTGTTCTAAACACTGGGGAGGTTACAAGGTGATCAGGTTGTCCCACGAGGGGCTCACAGTCTTAATCCCATTTTACAGATGAGGTAACGGAGGCACAGAGAAGTGAAGTGACTTGCCCAAAGTCACACAGCTGACAATTGGCGGAGCCGACATTTGAACCCATGACCTCTGACTCCAAAGCCCGTGCTCTTTCCACTGAGCCACACTGCTTCTCTACTGCTTCTCAAGGAACTATTGCCCCAGAGGGGTTATTTTAGTCCAGCGCTTAGATCAGTGCTCGGCATATAATAAGAGCTTAGCAAATACCATAATTATTATTACCTCAGACTCTCGAGTAACTCATAGCTCGGTCCCTCGAGAAATGTTCGACACAGCTGTGCTCTCTGCCACGTGTCCTTAATAAATCTTCTCCCATTCAACTGAATCCCCATTTGGCTGCATAACATGGAGATAGTAGAGCTCCTAAAACTGAAGGGATTTTGACACATTCGATCCATTCAGCATAAAATATCATTTATTCAATCGTATTTATTGCGCACTTACCGTGTGCAGAGCACTATACTAACCACCTCCATTAAGTAGCTGATAATAATAATAATAATGATGATGGCGTTTGTTAAGTGCTTGCCATGTGCCAAGCACTGTTCTAAGTGCAGAGGTAGATAGAAGGTAATCAGGTTTCCCCACATGGGGCTCACGGTCTTAATCCCCATTTTACAGATGAGGTAACTGAGGCCCAGAGAAGTGAAGTGGCTTGCCCAAAGTCACACAGCTGATAAGTGGTGGAGCCAGGATTAGAACCCATGATCTCTGAGTGCCAAGCTCGTGCTCTCTCCACTAAGCCATGCTGCTTCTCCAATTTTTCTGCAGGTATTGAGCACTTAGTGTGTGCAGAGCACTGTACTAAGCGCTTGGGAGAGTACAATATAGCATTATTACAGACACATTCCCTGCTCACAATGAGCTTACAGTCCAACAGACCATTGTTTCCTCCTAAATTTTTAAAATATGAAATTCCGATCAGCTCTGAGCTAAGCCCCTTCAATTTCAACTTTTTTAATTTATTTATTTGGTGTCAAGCACTGTTCTAAGCGCTGGAATAGATATAAATTAATCTGGTTGGATTAATTTATCTGGTTGGTTAACTTGGATTAACTGGTTGGATAAACGGTCCTTACCCTACATGGATCTCAGTTGCATTAATTCGTCTCTGAGAATACTGAGTGACACAGCCTCACTGAAGTGAAAGTATTCCCTAACGGCTGTTTTTCAACGTCCATTGAGTTGTTTTATCGAAAGAAAATTTACTTTTTAACTTTTTTAACACCTGTGTAGCTGCTTCTTAACACCTTGCAATTCTCCTGGGGCTTGCAAACTACTTGCAAGAATCTTTTTTAATGCAAATATCAGGTTAATTGGTCTATACTATTTGTTTTCTTTTTCTATAAAGACGTGTTCCGCTATACACTTAAATCTGTACCCTCTAAGCAAGTGATCTTCAACCCACCCTCAGCCCTATGGCACTTATGTACAGATCCGTAATTTATTTTACTTTCAATCAGTCAGTTGAATTTATTGAGCACTTACTGTGTGCAGAGCACCGTACTGAGCACTTGGGAGAGTACAGCACAACAGTGAACGGACACATTCCCTACCCACAACGAGCTTACAAGTTGTTGCCAACTTGTACTTCTCAAGCGCTTAGTGCAGTGCTCTGCACACAGTAAGTGCTCAATAAATACGATTGATTGATAGAGCTTTCAGTCTAGAACTCACTATCTGTCTCCCCCTTAGGACTGTAAGCACTTTGTGGGCAGGAAACGTATCTATTGACTTTGTTATATTGTTCTCTCCAAAGCGCTTAGTACTCTGCTGTGCACATAGTAAGTGCTCAGTAAATACCATCGACTGATTGATTGATAGTCAGCCGATCTGGAATTATTTTTGAGACCCATGGGGTTCTCTGAATTGTCTTACGCCGTCGAGTTGTTTCCGACCCATGGCGACACCATGGACACATCTCTCCCAGAACATCCGACCTCCATATGCAATCATCCTTCGTAGTGCATCCATGGAATTTTCTTGGTAAAAATCCGGAAGAGGTTGACCATTGTCGCCTTCCACGCAGTCAACTCAAGTCTCCACCCTCGATTCCCTCCTACGCCGCTGCTGCCCACCATGTACAAACCATAAACTGTCATCACAAAATATAAGATCAAATGCAACGTGGCCTAGAGGAAAGAGAAGAGGCCTGGGTTTCGAGACACTTGCATTCTAAACCCAGCTTTGTCCCTTAATCAAACCATCAATCAATCGGTCATTCAGTCGATTATATATATTGAGCATTTGCTTTGTAAAGAGCAATGTACTAAGTGCTTGGAAGAGAACAGTAATAATAGTAATAATAACAGCATTTATTAAGCGCTTACTATGTGAAAGCACTGTTCTAAGCGCTGGGGAGGATACAAGGTGATCAGGTTGTCCCACATGGGGCTCACAGTCTTCATCCCCATTTTCCAGATGAGGTAACTGAGGCACAGAGAAGTTAAGTGACTTGCCTGAAGTCACACAGCTGACAATTGGCAGAGCCGGGATTTGAACCCATGACCTCTGCCTCCAAAGCCTGTGCTCTTTTCCACTGAGCCACGCTGCTTCTCTACTTCTCTACTTTGTAAAGAGCAATGTACTAAGTGCTTGGAAGAGAACAGTAATAATAATAATAATAATGGCATTTTATTAAGCACTTACTATGTGCAAAGCACTGTTTTAAGCACTGGGAAGGTTACAAGGTGATCAGGTTGTCCCATGGGGGAATCACAGTCTTAATCCCCATTTTACAGATGAGGTAACTGAGGCACAGAAAAGTTAAGTGACTTGCCCAAAGTCACACAGCTGACAATTGGTGGAGCTGGGATTTGAACCCCTGACCTCTGACTCCAAAGCCCGGGCTCTTTCCACTGAGCCACACTGCAGTACAACAGAGTTGGTTAGAAACTATAATAATAATAATAATGATAGTATTTATTAAGTGCTATGTGCAAAGCAGTGTTCTAAGCGCTGGGGAAGTTACAAGGTGACAAAGTTGTCCCACGGGGGGCTCATGGTCTTAATCCCCATTTTACAGATGAGGTAACTGAGGCCCAGAGAAGTTAAGTGACTTGCCCAAAGTCACACAGCTGGCAATTGGCGGATACAAGATTTGAACCCATGACCTCTGACTCCAAAGCCCGTGCTCTTTCCATTGAGCCACACTGCCATGCTGCTCCGCCACTTGTCCGCTGTGTGACCTTGGGCAAGTCATTTCACTTCTCTTTGCCTCAGTTACCTAATAATTATAATGGTATTTGTTAAGCGCTTACTATGGGCCAAGCACTGTTCTAAGCATTGGGGTAGATACAAAATAATCAGGTTGTCCCCCGTGGGGCTCACAGTCTTAATCCCCATTTTACAGATGAGGGAACTGAGGCCCAGAGAAGTTAAGCGGCTTGTCCAAGGTCACACAGCAGACAAGGAAACTAATCTGTAAAATGCAGATTAGGACTGTGAGCCCTAAATGGGACAGGGACTGTGTCCAACCTGATTTGCTTGTATCCACCCCAGCACTCAGTACAGTACCTGGTTCATAGTAAGCGCTTAATAAATACCGTAATTATTATTATTAGAGTGGGAAATAGACATTAAAATAAATGACAGAGGCAATGGCAGAATATAAGTATAAGTACATAACTATAGGGGCGTTGGAGGGGGTAAGGGAAGTGCTAAAATGCTTAAGGGGTCCACACAGTTTCCTGCTGTATGACATTGATCATACCACTTAAGCTCTTTGTCTTTCAGTTTCCTCATGTGTAAAACGGGGAAAAGAAAGCTGTTCTCTCTCCCCCTTAGTCTATGAGCCCCAAGTGGGAAAGGGACTGCATCCAGTCTGATTATCGTGTACTTACCCCAGCAGTTACTACAGTGCTTGGCACTCCACTTAACAAAGCTCTTAGGATAGTGCTTTGCCAACAGGAAGCTCTCAGTAAATACCACCGATCAACAAATGGCGCCGCATGAAAGATAGAACTGGTTTTGACTTTAATTTTTTGTTTTTTAATTGCAAGGGCTATTAGGACTGGCCCCTGGAAAACCACAAGGCAAAGCAAAGCCCAAACAGCTGCTAATAAATGTGTATCTAAAGGACTTCATGGAATGCTGATTCACGGATAGGGGGATATGGGGAAAAAAATTAGGGGGAAAAAAAGAGCACAAATGCCACAGTGTCATTTTAGTCGTAATTTTTAAACAGAAACCGTGCAACTTATGTTATCAAAGTCAAATGCTAACAAGCTAGTGTTCCACTTTTTTTCTGAAGAAAGTTTTTAATCATCATCATCATCAATCGTATTTATTGAGCGCTTACTATGTGCAGAGCACTGTACTAAGCGCTTGGGAAGTACAAATTGGCAACACATAGAGACAGTCCCTACCCAACAAATGACACCATTCATTCAATCATATTTATTGAGCGCTTACTGTGTGCAGAGCACTGTACTAAGGGCTTGGGAAGTACACATTGGCAACATATAGAGACAGTCCCTAGCCAACAACAGGCTCACAACAGTCTCTAATGATATGGTATTTGTTAAGCGCTTAGTATGTGTCAAGTACCGTTCTAAGCGCTGAGGTAGATATGAACTAATCAGGTAGGACACAATCCCTCTCCCACTTAGGGTTTATAGTCCTAATCCCCATTTTCAGAAGAGGTAACTGAGGCCCAGAGAAGTGAAGTGACTTGTCCAAGGTCACACAGCAGACAAGTGGAGGAACCGGGATTAGAACCCAGGTCCTTCTGACTTCCAGGACCAGGCTCTATCTACTAGGCCATGCTGCTTTTAGTACAGTGCTCTGCACACAGTAAGCGCTCAATAAATACGATTGAATGAATGAAAAACAGTTCCTTTGCTGAGGTGCTGAGCTGTCTCTAAGTCTGACAAAACATGTAGTTTCTCCCAAGGAAAACCATGCTACTAAAGAAGAACTGATATCTCTCTGGGGATAACCTGCCTCCAAGGTCTAAGGCGATAAATCTTTTATTACCAGCGGCCTTTTAAGTTGAAGATACATTAAATCTGACCCTGGGGGAAATGCTCACCTAGAACTAATCCTTGCATTTATTCCCCTTAAACTTCAACTTCTCTTAGAAGAATAAGCGAAGCAGTTTGGTCTAGTGGATAATAATAATAATAGTAATAGCTGTGGTATTTGTTAAGTGCTTATTATGTGCCAGGCTCTGTACTAAGCGCTGGGGTGGATACAAGTAAATTGAGTTGGACACAGCCCCTGTCTCACATGGGGCTCACAGTCTCAATCCCCATTGTCCAGATGAGGTAACTGAGGCAGAGAGAATTAAAGTGACTTACCCAAGGTCACACAGCAAACAGGTGGCAGAGCAGGGATTAGATTGATTTTGATTTCCAGGCCCGTGCTCTGTCCTCTACACCATGCTACTTCTGGGAGTCAGAAGACCTGGGTTCTAATCCCACCTCCGTCACGTCTGCTGTGTGACTTTAGGCAAGTCAATTCACTTCTCTGGGCCTCATTCGTAAGATGGGGGGGTTAAGACTGTGAGTCCCACGTAGATCGCGGACAGTGTTCAACCCGATTAGCTTGTATCCACCCAAGGCACATAGTAAGCAATTAAGACTTAAGCACTTAGTACAGTGCTCTGCACACAGTAAGCGCTCAATAAATACGATTGAATGAAAGACAATCCCAGCTGTGTGGCAGCAGAGTGTCTGGCACTTAGTAACCACTTAATAATAATAACAATAATAATAACGATAATAATTATGGCATTTGTTAAGTGCTTACTATGTGCCAAGCGCTGGAGTGGATACAAGTAAATCAGGTTGGACACAGTCCCTGCCCCATGTGGGGCTCACAGTCTCAATCCCATTTTATAGATGAAATTTCTATATAGATCCCACTTTCAAGTACTTAGTACAGTGCTCATGTTCTGTAGTACAGGGACTGTGCCCGATTTGATTATCTTAAATCTGCTCCAGCCCTTAGAACCCTACACGACCTACAGCAAGTGCTTAATAGATACCACAATCATTATTTAATCCCCCTCAAGCTCTCGAGCAATGATGCCAGCAGCTTCTCCCCGAGAAAACCTCTTTTGTGATTTTTTTCCCATCCTAAATCCCCATTATTCCACATCCTGGCTTCTCCTAAAGCTGTTTATCCCTTCCCTGAGCCTTGGATTTGACTTAATAATCACCGCATTTATTGGCTAAGGCCCCCGAAGAAAACCAAAGGGTAATCCAGTTTACTGTCTCCCCATCTTCCACCACCTCAGTTAAAATTCTGGAAAATGGGGATTAAGACTGTGAGCCCACGTGGGACAACCTGGTCACCTTGTATCCCCCCAGCGCTTTGCACATAGTAAGTGCTTAACAAATGCCGTCATTATTATTATTATTATTATTATTCTCTGTAATCCAGAATCCACATCCCATTTTATCCCTCCTCTATGGTCCCAATTTTTCCTGGCTTGGCCCGCTGAATGCCAACCCAGTCTCGAATCTCATGATTTTCCTCCTGAAAAACTCCTCGGCTGCTTGTTCAGCTCCAACGTCTGGCCTTAGGACTTCTGGTGCCACACAAAAGCCTCTCCCCAGGTTGAACAGCATCTTAGTTTGTTTTTGTCTCTGCCACTAATTATCTCATGACTATTCTGCAAGGCAATTTACAGGCTGATTTCCCTTGCAGGCTCAGAATCATGCCGTAATAGGAGGAGAGGAACTTTATGGAGCAAGCCCAAGTGAGGGGCCTCGGTAGTAGCAGGAAATCAGTGAGATAAAGTAGAAGGGGGCGAGTCGATTGAACATTTTAAAGCCTACGATATGGAGTTTTTGTTTGAGGCAGAGGTGGATGGGCAACCACTGGAGGTTCTTGAGGAGGGGGGGAGTTGCCGACTGATGTTTTTTGAGGAAAATGATCCAGACAGCAGAATTAATTAAGGACTGGAGTGGGGAGAGACAGGAGGCACGGGAAATCAGCGAGGAGGCCGATGCAATAGTCAAGGTGGGATGTGAGAAGTGCTTACAGCAGCATAGTAACAGTTTGGAGGAAGAGGAAAGGGTGGTTTTTAGCGATGTTGCGAAGGTGGTATCAATCGGTGATATTTATTGAGTGCTTACTGTGTGCACAGCCTTGTACTAAGCACTTGGGAGAGTACACTACAACAGAATTGGTAGACATGTTCTCTGTCAACAAGGAGCTAGAGGAGGAGCTTCCAGTCTAGAGGCCCTGCTGAGAGCTCACCTCCTCCAGGAGGCCTTCCCAGACTGAGCCCCTTCCCTCCTCTCCCCCTCGTCCCCCTCTCCATCCCCCCATCTTACCTCCTTCCCTTCCCCACAGCACCTGTATATATGTATATATGGTTGTACATATTTATTACTCTATTTATTTATTTATTTATTTATTTTACTTGTACATTTCTATCCTATTTATTTTATTTTGTTGGTATGTTTGGTTCTGTTCTCTGTCTCCCCCTTTTAGGCTGTGAGCCCACTGTTGGGTAGGGACTGTCTCTATGTGTTGCCAATTTGTACTTCCCAAGCGCTTAGTACAGTGCTCTGCACATAGTAAGTGCTCAATAAATACGATTGATTGATTGATTGATAGAGGACAGGATTTGGTTACAGACTATTTGTGTTGAACAAGAAACTTGAATATAGGATAATTCCAAGCTTACATGCTTGTGAGCTAGAGAGGATAGTGGGGTTTTCTACAGGAATGAGAAAGACAGGACGGGGAATAGGGTTTGGTTGGGAAGATGAGAAGTTCTGCTTTGGACATTTTTAGTTTGAGGTGTCATTGATAGAGATTTCCTGAAGGCAGAAGGAAATGTGAGAGTGCAGAGGGGAGAGGTCAGTGCTTCTCACTGTGCCCAACTCATCTATCTCACTGCCAAACCCTCACCCGCGTCCTGCCTCTGGCATGGAACACCCCCCTCCCCACTCAAATCTGACAGATAATTACTCTCCCCAGTTTCAAAGCCTTACTGAGGGGATATCTCCTCCAAGAGGCCTTGCCTACCTAAGCCCCCCTTTCCTCTTCTCCCCCTCCCTTCTGTGTCACCCTGACTCGCTCTCTTAATAATAATAGTAATAATAATAATGGCACTTGTTAAGTGCTTACTATGTGCAAAGCACAGTTCTAAGTGCTGGGGGCGGGATACAAGGTGGTCAGCTTGTTCTACACGGGGCTCACAGTTGTAATCCCCATTTTACAGATGAGGTAACCAAGGCCCTGAGAAGTAGAGTGACTTGCCCAAAGTCACACAGCTGACAAGCAACAGAGCCGGGATTAGAACCCATGACCTCTGGCTTTGTTCATCCCCCCTCTCAGCCCCACAGCACTTATATAATAATAATAATAATTTTGGTATTTGTTAAAAGATTACTATGTACCAAGCACTGTTCTAAGCACTGGATTATATGGATTATAGATATCCATATCTATAATTTGTCTATCTACATTAATACCTGTCTCCCCACCTATAGACTTTAAGGTCACTGTAGAGAGGGAATGGGTCTGTTTACAGTGCTCTGCACACAGTAAGCGCTCAATAAATATGATTGAATAAACGAATGAAGGGCTGGAGAGGTAAATTTGGGAATCATATGTGTGGAGACTGTAGTTGAAGTCGTGGGAGTAAATGAGTTCTCCGAAGATATAGATGGAAAATAGAAGGGAATCCAGAACAGAGCCTCGAGGGATTCCCACAGTTAGAGGGTGGGAGGCAGAGGAGGAGCCCGTGAAAGAAACTGAGAAGGGGCAGCCTGAAAGACAGGAGGAGACCCAAAAGAGGAAAGTGTCACTAAAGCCAAGGTTTGATAATGTTTCCAGGAGAAGGGGATGGACTGCAGTGTCCGAGGCAGCTGAGAAGTCAAGGAGGATTAGGATGGAGTAGACGTCCCAGACTGAGCCCTCTTTTTCCTCTCCTCCTCCCCATTCCCCCGCCCTACCTCCTTCCCCTCCCCACAGCACTTGTATGTATTTGTACAGATTTATTACTCTATTTATTTTACTTGTACGTATTTACTATTCTCTTTATTTTGTTAATGATGTGCATACAGCTTTGACACCTGTCTACATGTTTTGTTTTGTTGTCTGACTCCCCCTTCTAAATTGTGAGCCCGTTGTTGGGTAGGGACCGTCTCAATATGTTGCCGACTTGTACTTCCCAAGCGCTCAGTACAGTGCTCTGCACACAGTAAGCGCTCAATAAATACAATTGAATGAATGAATGAATGATTAGAGGGACTCGGAAAGAATTGGAGGAGAGGCAGTGGAGGCAGAGGGTTGGAGACAAGGAATTTGGAGACGAATGGTAGGAAGGAGATGGAGGTGATAATTAGACTGTAAGCTCAATGTGGGCAGGGGATGAATTCATTTCTCATTATATTGTACCCTCCCAAGCGCTTAGTATGATGCTCTGCACACAGTAAGTGCTCAATAAATACAATTGAATGAATGAATGAATGAATGAATGGGGGGGGAGTTCTAGAGTCAGTCTCTGGCCCCCTATATTTCTCCTCTACCACTCTTAAGGTCCAGATCCACAGGTGTCCAGTAGACCAGTGTCCCCATTTACCAGAGCATGCATGATTGTGATGTATTATCAAACAATAAATGGTATTTATTGAGCACTTACCGTGAGCAGAGCACCATACTAAGTGCTTGGGAGAATACAAGAGTTAATAATTATGATAATTGTGGTATTTGTTAAGCACTTATTATGTGCCAAGAACTGTAATAATAATAGTATTTGTTAAATCCTTACTACGTGCCAGGCACTGTACTAAGCTTAGGGTAGATAAAACGGTAATCGGTTTGAACACTATCCCTGTCCCATGTGGGACTCACAGTCTGAATCCCCATTTTCCATATGCGGTAACTGAAGCCCAGAGAAGTGAAGTGGCTTACCCAAGGTCACATAGCATGTGGCAGTGAAGTGGCAGAACTGGGATTAGAACCCAGGTCCTTCTGACACCCAGGCCCGGGCTCTTTCCACTAGGTCTCGGTGCTTCTGTACCGAGCGCTGGAGTAGACACAAGATTATCATTCATTCATTCATTCAATCGTATTTATTGAGCACTTAATGTGTGCAGAGCACTGGACTAAGCCCTTGGGAAGTCCAAGTCGGCAACATATAGAGACGGTCCCTACCCAGCAACGGGCTCACGGTCTAGAAATTATCAGGTCCCACATGGGCCTCACAGCCTAAAACGGAGAACATATATTAAATCCCAATTTTGCAGATGAGGAAACTGAGGCACAGAGAAGTAAAAAGACTTGCCCGAGGTCACCTAGCAGGCGAGTGATGGAGCTGAGATTGAAACCCAGGTCCTCTGCTCCCAGGCCTGGGCTCGATCCACTAGGCCATACAGACATTATTCCTGCCTTCAAGAGGTTTATAATCTAGTGACAAAGCAACCCTGGAACTTTATCTCCATATGTTACAGAAGGCCTTTGAAGGTGGGGTTCATATCTACCCACTGCACTGTACTCTCCCAAGGGTTTGGCACAGTGCTCCCTTCCATCACAGCTGTGTTAAATAATAACAATTATAACACTTATTAAGTGCTTATTATGTGCTAAACACTCTTCTAAGCACAGGGGCAGATATGAGTTAATAATAATAATAATAATTGTGGTATTTGTTAAGCACTTACTATGTGCCAACTTGTACTTCCCAAGCGCTTAGTACAGTGCTCTGCACACAGTAAGCACTCAATTAATATGATTGATTGATTGATTGATCAATCAAGCACAGTTCTGAGCACTAGGATAGATACAGGGTAATCAGGTTGTCCCACGTGGGGCTCACAGTCTTAATCCCCATTTTACCGATGACATAACTGAGGCCTAGAGAAGTGAGGTGACTTGCCCAAAGTCTCACAGCTGACATGTGGTGGAGGCGGGATTAGAACCCACGCCCCCCGACTCCCAACCCCGGGCTCTTTCCACTGAGCCATGCTGCCTCCCTAACAAGCTTTTCTGCCCGAACAGGGACTTGAACCCTGGACCCTCAGATTAAAAGTCTGATGCTCTACCCACTGAGCTATCCAGGTTCAGGAGGGACAGAGTCTCTGTCCCAGAGGGGGCTCCCACTCTTAATCCCCATTTTACAGATGGGGAAACTGAAGCCCAGAGATGTGAGGTGACTTGACCAAGGTCACGCAACAGACAAGCGGCAGAGCTCGGAGTAGAATCCAAGTCCATCTGACTCTCAAGCTCATGCTCTAGCCACTAGGCAACACGGCTTTATTGCGAACATACTGTGTGCAGAGCATTATACTAAGCGCTTGGGACAGTACAATATAAGAGTTGGTAGACAGGTTCATTAGTAGACACTATCCCCACCCTCCAGGAGTTTACAATCATCGTCCTCGAGCGATGAAGATGCATCAGCTAGTACATTTTATAAATATAAATATAACAGTAGGGGGAAGTCATGTAGCCCGATAAAGAGTGTCTGACTGGAAGTTTTGAGATAAAAATCGAGAAAAGGAATCAAATTTGAGATGGACTTCCTCCCTTCAAGACCCTACTGAGAGCTCACCTCCTCCAGGAGGCCTTCCCAGACTGAGCCCCTTCCTTCCTCTCCCCCTCGTCCCCCTCTCCATCCCCCCCATCTTACCTCCTTCCCTTCCCCACAGCACCTGTATATATGTATATATGTTTGTACATATTTATTACTCTATTTATTTATTTATTTTACTTGTACATATCTATTCTATTTATTTTATTTAGTTAGTATGTTCGGTTTTGTTCTCTGTCTCCCCCTTTTAGACTGTGAGCCCACTGTTGGGTAGGGACTGTCTCTATATGTTGCCAACTTGTACTTCCCAAGCGCTTAGTACAGTGCTCTGCACACAGTAAGCGCTCAATAAATACGATTGATGATGATGATGATGATGGACAGTTGTCAACCCGCAGAATCATCTTCCAAGACAGGTCTTAACAGGACCAACCCTTGAGTGGTTTAAAGTCAGCCTGGGCCAGGAGAGGAATTGACTAGAGTAAGTGGAAAATTCAGCAGTGTTCAACAAGGGATGATATACAGATGAACTAACATGTTCTTCCTGTCTCTATCATCTATCACTGTGTGTCAAAAGGGATGTTACATCTTCCTTCGGGGATTTAAAAAAAAAGCAACCAACTTCCATTAATTGCCATGAAAGGGCAGTAGGAGAAAAAGCGTGGTTCAATGGAAAGAGCACAGGCTGGAGAGTCAGAGGTCATGGGTTCAAATCCCGGCCCTGCCAATTGTCAGCTGTGTGACTTCGGGCAAGCCAGTTAACTTCTCTGGGCCTCAGTTCCCTCATCTGTTGAAGATGAAGACTGTGATCCCCACGTGGGACAACCTGATCACCTTGTATCCTCCCCGGTGCTTAGAACAGTGCTTTGCACATAATAAGTGCTTAACAAATGCCATCATTATTATTATTTCCAGAGCATCTATGTTGCCAATTTGTACTTCCCAAGCGCTTAGTACAGTGCTCTGCACATAGTAAGCGCTCAATAAATATGATTGATGATGATCTAAGAGATCTTATCTCTGTTCCAAAACCTTTCACCACCAAAGCTTTCAAACTGAAATAACCTGCCTCCGTGATGGTGGCAACAGTTTATTTTTTTTTACCAAAATTTGGTCTAGGCTCTTTCTCTATATTTTTCTCTATTATATTATATTACTCTATATATTACTCTATTTATTTATTTTACTTGTACATATCTATTCTATTTATTTTATTTTGTTAGTATGTTTGGTTTTGTTCTCTGCCTCCCCCTTTTAGACTGTGAGCCCACTGTTGGGTAGGGACTGCCTCCATATGTTGCCAACTTGTACTTCCCAAGCGCTTAGTACAGTGCTCTGCACATAGTAAGTGCTCAATAAATTGATTGATGATTGATTGATTGATTTTTCTGCATGGCTTATGGGTGCTGGGTAGATCAGATTCACTGGAAGTTGCCATATTATATATCCTAAAGTGAAGTCAATGAACAAGTCATTCATTTAATTGTATTTGTTGAGCTTTTATTGTGTGCAGAGCACCGTACTATCGTGGTGTTCGTTAATCACTTTCTTTGTGCCAGACACTGTACTAAGCACTGGGGTAGAGACAAGGATATCGGGTTGGACACACTCCATGTCCCACATGGGGCTCAGTCTTAATCCTCACTTTTCAGATGAGGTAACAAGCACAGAGAAGAGAAGTGACTTGCCCAAGGTCATCATCATCATCATCAATCGTATTTATTGAGCGCTTACTATGTGCAGAGCACTGTACTAAGCGCTTGGGAAGTACAAATTGGCAACATATAGAGACAGTCCCTACCCAACAGTGGGCTCACAGTCTAAAAGGGGGAGACAGAGAATAAAACCAAACATACTAACAAAATAAAATAAATAGAATAGATATGTACAAGTAAAATAAATAAATAAATAAATAGAGTAATAAATATGTACAAACATATATACATATATACAGGTGCTGTGGGGAAGGGAAGGAGGTAAGATGGGGGGGATGGAGAGGGGGACGAGGGGGAGAGGAAGGAAGGGGCTCAGTCTGGGAAGGCCTCCTGGAGGAGGTGAGCTCTCAGCAGGGCCTTGAAGGGAGGAAGAGAGCTAGCTTGGCCGATGGGCAGACACAC
This sequence comes from Tachyglossus aculeatus, assembly GCF_015852505.1. Taxonomy (NCBI): domain Eukaryota; kingdom Metazoa; phylum Chordata; class Mammalia; order Monotremata; family Tachyglossidae; genus Tachyglossus; species Tachyglossus aculeatus. The sequence goes on from NC_052070.1 coordinate 11,846,675, forward strand.
AGCAGAAAAGTGCCAGAACCAGGATTAGAAAGGAGAAGGCAATATTTAATACTACTACTAATAATAATAGTAATAATGAGTGGTATCTGTTAAGCACTTACCGTGTGCCAGGCACTGAACAAAGTGCAGGGGTAATAATAATAATAATGATGGCATTTGTTAAGCGCTTACTATATGCAGTGCACTATTCTAAGCACTGGGGAGGATATAAGGTGATCAGGTTGCCCCACGTGGGGCTCACAGTCTTAATCCCCATTTTACAGAGAGACAGAGGACTTAAGTGACTTGCCCAAAGTCACACAGCTGACAAGCGGTGGAGCCGGGATTAGAACTCATGACCTCTGACTCCCAAGCCCGTGCTCTTTCCTCTGAGCCACGCTGCTTCCCAGTGGTAGATTTCCATATGCTCAGGTGGGAAATGGTCCTGTCCCACATGGACTGTGAGCCCACTGTTGGGTAGGGACTGTCTCTATATGTTGCCAACTTGTACTTCCCAAGCGCTTAGTCCAGTGCTCTGCACACAGTAAGCGCTCAATAAATACGATTGATTGATTGATGGGACTGGCAGCCTGAGTAGGAGGGAGAACAAGTAAGGAATCCCCTCCCCACGGCACCTGTATATATGTTTGTACATATTTATTACTCTATTTATTTATTTATTTTACTTGTACATATTTATTCTATTTATTTTATTTTGTTAATATGTTTTGTTTTGTTGTCTGTCTCCCCCTTCTAGACTGTGAGCCCGCTGTTGGGTAGGGACCGTCTCTAGATGTTGCCAACTTGGACTTCCCAAGCTATTAGTACAGTGCTCCGCACACAGTAAGCGCTCAATAAATACGATTGAATGAATGAATGAATGAACCCCCATTTTAGAAATGAGGGAACTGAGTCACAAAGAAGTTAAATGACATGTCCAAGGTCACACGCAGCAGACATACTGTGGATCCAGGATTAGAACCTGGGTCCTGCGACTTCCGGGCCCCTGTTCTAGACTGTGAGCCCACTGTTGGGCAGGGACCGTCTCTATATGTTGCCAACTTGTACTTCCCAAGCGCTTAGTAAAGTGCTCTGCACACAGTAAGCGCTCGATAAATACGATTGATTGATTGATTGATTGTTCCTTCCACTAGGCTGCTCTGCAGAGGACAGACCCAGGTGACTCAGGTGACATGGAGTGATTCTTACCCTCTACTGCCACAGTAAGCGCTCAATAAATATGATTGATTGATTGACTGATAGAAGACAGTGTTGGAAATAGAAAAGCAGCGTGGCTCAGTGGAAAGAGCCCGGGCTTGGGAGTCAGAGGTCATGGGTGCTAATCCCACCACATGTCTGCTGTGTGACCTTGGCAAGTCACTTCACTTCTCTGAGCCTCAGTTACCTCATCTGTAAAATGGAGATAAAGACTGTGAGCCCCATGTGGGACAACCTCATCACCTTGTATCCCCCCCAGTGCTTCGAACAGTGCTTCACACCTAGTAAGCACTTAACAGATGCCATCATTATTATTATTATTATTATTATTATTATTATTATTATTATTATTATTATATCATTGATTCAGGAAACCCTAGCTGGATGACTAGTTAATTGGTTTTCTGCTAAGCAAGCTCAGGGGCTCGACCTATGGTCCCCCAATTTAATGAGCTCTTATTGTGTGCAGAGCGCTGTACTAGGTACTTCTACTGAGCACTGTACTAGACACTTCTCTTACCATGCCCTAGAGCTCTCAGTCCAAGTAGGAGTGGAAACAAGTACTGACTCTTCCTTTTGCAGATGAGGAAACTGAGGTCCAGAAAAGTGAAGTGAAGCTAAGTCCCTCTCTAGACTGTGAGCTCATTGGGAGCATGACTGAGTCTGTTTGGTGTTATATTGTACCCTCCCAAGCGCTTAGTATAGTGCCTTGCAATCAGTCATATTTATTGAGCGCTTACTGTGTGCAGAGCACTGTACTAAGTGCTTGCACACCGTAAGTGCTCCATAAACATGATCGAATGAATGAACTGCCCAAGATCACCCAGCAGACAAGTCGCAGAGCCGGAATTAGAACTCAGGTCCTGTGACTCCCGAGGCACTCTTCCTCTAGGACTTGGGCTTGCCTCCTTTTCTCAGAGTTTGGTAGCCTGAACTGTGTGCAAGATCTTCGGCAGCAAAAGTGAAAATTGGGGTTATGCTGCTGCCCCTTGTCTGCTGTGTGACCTTGGGCAAGTCTCTTCACTGCTCTGGGCCTCAGTTACCTCACCTGTAAAATGGGGATTAAGACTCTGAGCCCCGTGTGGGGCAGGGATGGCGTTCAACTTGACTAGCTTATATCTACCCCAGTGCTTAATACAATTCCCTATATGTAATAAGTGCTTAACAAATATCTTAAAGAAACAGCATTTCTTGAGTACCCACTGGGGCAATGCTCTCTCCTAATGATCTAAGAAAGCTCAACAGAAGCACAAGACTTGCCCTGACCACAAAGATTTTACACTCTTTAATGGGACAAGAGTGTGTCTACCAACTCTGTTATGTTGTACTCTCCTAAGCACTTAGTACAGTGCTCTGCCAACAGTAAGCGCTCAATAAATTGATCGATTGATTCTTCATTCTCCTCTGAGGCAAAGGGTAGCCTGTTTCTTCTAAAGCCATCCTCAATTTCGGGAAGTTCTTCACTCCTCAAAATCACCAGCTGTGAGAATCTGTTACAAAGCCCTTTCTAGATATTTGGAGGAATTCAAAAACAAGAGAACATTGAAAGGAAACACAGATGGGAGATACGGGATTTTTTTTTCCACCTCATTAAGCTGCATGGCTAGAGAAGTAGTGTGGCTTAGTGGAAAAAGCCCGGGCTTGGGAGTCAGAGGGTCGTGGATTCTAATCCCGGCTCTGCTACTTGTCAGCTGTGCGACTTAGGGCAAGTCACTTCACTTCTCTGGGCCTCAGTTACCGCATCTGTAAAATGGGCATTGAGACTGTGAACCCCACGTGGGACAACCCGATTACCTTGTATCTAGCCCTGTGCTTAGAACAGTGTTTGGCACATAGTAAGCGCTTAACAAATACCATTATTATTATTATTCCTCTAAAGACATTCCTCAGCAGGGCTTCAGTGAAAATCAAATGATCTTGTCCTTTTCTATTTGACAGAATTGTACGAAACACAATGCTATAAAATGATTGAAGTCTTTTTGTCCCGGTAAGGAGCGTGATTCTTAATTATGTTGTTTTCCTCTTCTGGGTGTTTTACGAGCATATTATTAAGCCATTAAAATGGAAAATCTGATCGTTTCTCTCCAATTTCCTGGAAAGTTCCACCCCCATTTCTTCATTTTCAATGAAGATGTTTTCACCTGGAACTAAGGCACGTGCAATTTCATTAGATTTTCAACTGATCATGCCACGCTGCTTGAAGAGTCCTGCCAAACAAAAGGGTTTTAAATCTACTTCTTGAAAAAAAAAAGCACTTGCTTCTTGGAATCAGAAAAAAAAAAACGACATCTGGAGCTTCGTGTGGCACTCAAAACCCTGGGGACTCTCAGGAAATGATGGTAATGTGGAGATGGTTGGCGGTGTGCAATTGGGGCTGAATTTCACCAAACAGCTGTAGCATGAAGCATCTTGACCCATCTTCAACCGGAGAGAGCTGCCTCTCCTCAGATGTTTAATAAGAACAACATCATCCTCCTCATTTATTGAGAGTCTCTAGATTGCAAGCAACTTTTTTAACTCTTCCTACAGGTTTGTGACAAGAATAGCGGGCGGGGAATGTGTCTGGCCACTCTGTTGTATAGTTCTCAACACTTAGTACTGGGTTCTGCTAATAATAAGCATTCAATAAATCTCACTGAATGAATATTGTGTGCCGTTCAAGTCTGTGAGATCATGATGACTGCGGACCATATCCAGAGCTAACTTCAGACGCTACGGGAGGTAAGCAGCCGCCTCAGGATGGCAAATGGCAGGGGCTACCGCACGCCTCTATTGGATGGGGGGCCATCTTGGGGCATTCAAGATGGTAGTAGTAATGCCATTTATTAAGCGCTTACTATGTGCAAAGCACCGTTCTAAGCGCTGGGGAGGTTACAAGGTGATCAGGTTGTCCCAAGGTGGGGGGGGGCTCACAGTCTTCATTCCCATTTTACAGATGAGGTTACTGAGGCACATAAAAGTGAAGTGACTTACCCAAAGTCACACAGCTGACAATTGGCGGAGCCGGGATTTGAACCCATGACCTCTGACTCCAAAGCCCGGGCTCTTTCCACTGAGCCACGCTGCTTCTAGGCCATATCAAAATGGCCACTATGCATGTGCAGAGTCCCCTCTGGTCAGTCATTAAGTCAATTGTCTTTACTGAGCGCTTACTGCATGCAAAGCACTGTGCGGTATCTGCTAAGTGCTTACTATGTGCCAGGCGCTGTACTAAACCCTGGGATGGATACAAGCAAAATGGGGTGGACACAGTCCCTGTCCCTCATGGGGCTCAAGATCTCAATTCCCATTTTACAAATGAGGTAACTGAGGCACAGAGAGGAATAATAGTAATAATGATGGCATTTGTTAAGCGCTTACTGTGTGCAAAGCACTGTTCTAAGCTCTGGGTGAAGTGAAGTGACTTGTCCAAGGTCACACAGCAGACAAGTGAAGGAGCTGGGAGTAGAACCCGTGACCTTCTGACTCCAGACCCGTGCTCTACCCACTAGACTACGCTTCTCTATTTCTCCAAAGGGATGCTGTTAGAACAGCTGCTCACCTTCTACCTGCCTTACATATCCCAGGCATCTCGATTCCGGGCCCATTTAATCCCGGGCAGTTCATTCATTCATTCAATCATATTTATTGAGCGCTTACTGTGTGCAGAGCACTGTACTAAGCGCTTGTTGAATCCTGCCCTCAGACTTGATACTGCCTGACTTTTCTCAGACATCCTGGAAGACTTCTGTGGCCCCCCAGACTAACCCCATCAAGAGGGCCCGGCAATAATCCAATCTGGAAGTCAAAAAGCCATGGATTAGTAATGCCGTACAATGATACATGCCTAGGTTTGGGTTTTGTTATTTTGTTTTTGCATACTCCCCAATATCCTTTAATCAAAATGAGACCTGGAATCACTTTAACAAATTCTAATTGGCTCCATCTAGACTACTGTAAAATCCCTCTTGCTTACTTTTAACTTTATTATTTATATTTACATATCACATTATGTTATATCTATATTCAACCAGAGAAGAGCAATGACAAAATGTATCCAGAATTCTCCTTAGAAAGCGGCTCATAATAAGCAGATTGTTAACATTTATCATCATATGATATAATCGTATGAAAGCCTCTTCTAGCCTCATCCCCATAAGGTACAGCTCTATTGCATTATAATGACAAACGGCAAAACGTCTCGCACGACATTTAAGCTATTATGGAATTCTAGAGGGATTGCAATGCCATTACACAAGTTTCCCGTTAAGCAACTGTAGCTGAATGAAAATATCAATTTCTAAAACCAAACGATACCTTTCCTCCACAATGTTTATTTCTAAGAAACAATTTGTCAGTGAACCCAGTGATTCCATAAGGTCACCCGAAGCCCAAGTCAGGAACTATAGTCCCGTGCCGCTTCACGGCAGGACAGAGAACGTAGCTGAGACGCCGGCTTTATGATGGATTTATATCTGGGTTATGGTTTGGTTCAGAGATATCCGTTTGAGAGTGTATGAGTAATTACATAGCTAATTCTCCATTCTCTATGGTCATGGGAAGGTAGGAGAACAATTATAAATGCAGTAATCGAAATCCCCAGGTAATCCACAAACAGCATTTTAGCCATGACTTTCTACTTCTGCTCCAACCAAAGTCCTTGTGGCCCGAGGGAGGGAGGAAGCGAGGGGTGGAAAGGTGAGGGAGTGAATGGAAAAACTATCCCAGGCTGTGGGTAGAGCGTCATGTGGCATTTTTTTAAATGGTATTTGTTAAGAGTTTACTAAGTGCCAGGCACTGTACTAAGTGCTAAGGTGCTATTCAGGGTAGGCACAGTCCCTGTTCCACATGGGGCTCACAGTCTTAATTCTCATTTTCCAGATGAGGGAACTGAGGCACAGAGAAGTGAAGCGACTTGCCCAAAGTCACACAGCAGACAAGTGGTGGAGTAGGATTAGAACCCAGGACCTCTGAATCCCAGGCCCGGTCTCCTTTCACTAATGATAATGATGATGATGGTATTTGTTGAGTGCTTACTATGTGCCAAGCACTGTTCTATGCGCTGGGGAAGATACAAGATAATCAGGTTGTCCCACGTGGGGCTCACAGTCTTAATCCTCCCCATTTTGCAGATGAGGCAACTGAGGCCCAGAGAAGTTAGGTGACTTGCCCAAAGTCACACAGCTGACAAGTGACGGAGCGGGGATTAGAACCCACAACCTCTGACTCCCAAGCCCGTGCTCTTTCCTTTGAGCCGTGCCGCTTCTCTGACCACACTGTTTCTTTATTCTTTATCCTGTGGTATTCTCCAAGTGCTTAGCACAGGGTTTTGCACAGAATAAGTGTTCAATAAACTCTATTGGTTAATGGACATCCTCTTGTATATTCAATTCTTTATTCAGATATCTCATTCTGAGATTTAGCCTTGTTCTTTCTTTTTCCCCTATTTATAAATAATTCAAGCCTGGATTTTTGGGCACCTGGTGAACTCGCCCAAGCACTTAGTACAGTGTTCTGCACCAAGAAAGAGCTCAATACTGTTGATGATGATTATGATTATTATGATGGAAATTGAGATAGGTTATTTTTTTCCTTCCCTCTTTATTAATTTCCCTGTTTGTTTTTTATTTTTTTTGTTTTGCGGCGGTGGGGGTTGGGTGTGGATTTTTTGTGGGGTTTTTGAGGGTTGTTTTTTTTTTGAAACACCAAAACCTATTCAAAATCTTTACAAATAGATTAGATGAAATGAGCAGAAATTCCTCCAGGTATTTCCTACACAATGTTTGTTTCGAAAGTTATTTCTCCTGGCAGTCAAATGGAACGGTAAAATGCTGACCAGATCTGAGTCCATAGGGAACTCTGTGAAGCTCTGACTTAGTTCCTGAGAAGCAGCATGGCCTTCTAGTGGAAAGAGCCCAGGCCTGGGTGTCAGAGGTCCTGAGTTCTAATCCCAGTTCAACCACTTACCTACTGTGTGACCCTGGGCAAGTCATTTCACCTCTCTGAGCCTCAGTTCCTTCACTGGCAAAATGGAGATTTAGTACCTGCTCTCCATCCTACTTAGACTGTAAGCCCCGTGTGGAACCTGATTATCTTGTATCTGCTTCAGTGTTTAGAACAGTGCTTAGCATGTAGTTGGCACTTAACAAATGCCATCACTATCGTCATTAGTTATGTATCCTATACCTTGACTGAACTGCCCACTTGTTAGTTTTGCACTCGGAAAGGATTTCAGGATGCAGTGCCAAGGTTTATTTTAAAGCAGCATACAGTGACAAGGAACCTTGCATACACCATCTATATATTGCGTATAAGTGATGATTACTGTACTGATTAGATAAACACCTCACGCTTTTCTAGGTGAAATGATTATCTTGTTTGTGTACATGTTCTAGTGGTGCATTTGTTCTGTGGCAATTATTACCTTAGAGGAATTGTTCTAAGAGAAACAGTGTTGTTTACATGACATAAATCTTTATGTTCTTGATTTTTAAAATGCTTACAAGATGCTTATGGCTATTTTATGAGCTTCAAGAAATATTGGAAGAGCTGGAAACTCCCAGAGAATGCCCATGGCCGTCAGAGAAACGTCGGAATCTAAAGAAGAAGCCGGAATGCAACGAGCGCAAGTCAAATTACTCTTTATGGTGGTTATCTGTTGGGTACAATCATTTTATCAAAGTAGAAGTCCAGATTACAGAAATATTTAGTTTTGTCTCCAGGCGTGGTAATCAATCAATCGTATTTATTGAGCGCTTACTATGTGCAGAGCACTGTACTAAGCGCTTGGGAAGTACAAATTGGCAACATATAGAGACAGTCCCTACCCAACAGTGGGCTCACAGTCTAAAAGGGGGAGACAGAGAACAAAACCAAACATACTAACAAAATAAAATAAATAGAATAGATATGTACAAGTAAAATAAATAAATAGAGTAATAAATATGTACAAACATATATACATATATACAGGTGATATACATATATACAGGTGGTATACATATATACAGGTGGTAAGAGGGGAAGCAAGGCCAAGAACGCTTATCAAATGGGCCTGAGGTGGACAGTGCCATGTGTCGGACATCGGCAAGACTTTTGCCCTTCCTGGCCTCTTGTAGAGAAGCAGCATGGTCTAGTGGATAGAGCACGGGCCTGGGACTTAGAGGGACCTGGGTTCTAATCCCGACTCCGGCATTTGTCTGCTGAGTGACACGGCGCAAGTTGCTTCGTTTCCCTGTCCCGGGAGTCAGAGGATGTGGGTTCTAATCCCGGCTCTGCCACTTGTTTGCTGTGTGACCTTGGGCAAGTCACTTAACCTCTCTGTGCCTCAGTGACCTCATCTGGAAAATGGAGATAAAGACTGTGAACTCCATGTGGGACAAACTGATTACCTTGTATCTAACCCAGCACTTAGAACAGTGCTTGACACATATTAAGCGCTTAAGAAATACCATAATTATTATTCTTATCCTCTGGAAAATGGAGATTTAAGTCTGTGAGCCCCATGTGGGACAAACTGATTACCCTGTATCTAATCTAGCGCTTAGAACAATACTTGGCCCTTAGTAAGCGCTTAACAAATACCATCGTTATTATTCTTATTATCATCTGGAAAATAGGGATTAAGACTGTGAGGCCCATGTGGGACAGGGACTGTGTCCAATCTGATTAAGTTGGATCTACCCCAGCGCTTAGTACAATGCCTCACATAGAGTAAATGCTTAATCATTAACCTCTTCACTCTCAAGGGCCACTCTCAACCACCTCCTCAGGGTTTCCCCAAACACTGACCTCTTCATCCTCAAAGACCCAAGGGCAAGGCGACCATCACCACAGGGGATCACCGGTTTAAGTAGTTATTGCTGTCGTTTACCTCAACTTCAAGGTTTTAACTTTACCAATCCCATTAAGTAAAGTTAAAGTAAAGTAAGTAAAGTTAAAGGGAGTGACCCCTCCACTCTCCCCCTCTCCAGTCAGCCCATCCCAGTCCTCTCTTCCCATCGCACCTCCCCTGCCCCCTCTGCCACCCAACCCTTCCCCACCTCCTTGAGTCATCTCTCCCCCTCCTCCCGTCCCATCCCTGTCCTCCTGCCCCAACATGCCCTTCCCCCTGCGCCGACCCCCGTCAAGTCACTCCCACCCCTCACATGGTCCCCTTCTCCTGAACTCCCACCACAGCCTCAACCAAGTGCGGCCTGTGGAAGCCCCGTTCCATCTTGACCTGTTCCTGACCCCATCACTGCTCCCCCTCCTCACCGTCGCCGAAACCCGGCTCAATCAATCAATCAATCGTATTTATTGAGTGCTTACTGTGTGCAGAGCACTGTACTAAGCGCTTGGGAAGTACAAGTTGGCAACATATAGAGACAGTCCCTACCCAACAGTGGGCTCACAGTCCAGTGACACGGTCTCCCCTGCTGCTGCTCTCTCCAGAGGGGATCTCACCTTCTCCCACTCCCCCAGACTCACTGGGAAAGGAGGAAGTGTCGGCTTCCTGCTCGCACCCCAATGCCACTTTCTTGCATCGTTCCACCTCTCCTCCTCCCTCTCTTTCCCTTCCCTCAAAGCCCAAACCATCCACCTCTACCACTGCCTCCAGGTTCTAGTAACGGTTATCTACCACCCCTGAGGTCCCACCTCCAACTTCTTTAACTATTTTGATCCCTTTCTCACATTCCTTCTCTCTTTCTCTGTACCTACCATGATCCTTGGGAACTTCAATATCCACTTAGATGTTCCCGATGACCCTTCTGCCACCTGCCTTCTATCACTCCTCAATGCTGACGACCTCCTGCGCCATCCCACCTCTCCCATGCACCAACTTGGACACGTGCTCGATCTCATCATCTCTAACCAGTGCAGAACCTCTACCCTCGCCAACTCCGAAATCCCTCTCTCTGACCACAGCCCCCTCACTTACCTTCTCTCCCACACAACCCCTCCCCATAAATCTGTACTCTTCCCCCAGAGACCCCCAATTTTTGACCCCATTCAGTCTTCTCACCTCATCATGTCCCACTTAGCCTCCATACCCCAATTATCTTCCCTTGATGACCAAATTGATGCTGTCAACACCACCCTCTCTACTGAACTCAACTTGTTCTCTTCTTATCCCATCGTTGATCTCGTACCACTAACCCACAGCCCTGGATCACCTGCCTGTTCTCCTCCTTTGCTCTTAGGCCCGAGTCACTGAGCACTGCTAGTGGAAATCTAGATAACAGGCCAACTTCCTTCACTTCAAATGTGTGCTTTAATTCTGCTCTCTCCCTTGCCCAGCAAAATTCTTTCTCCACCCTTATTGACACCTGTGGCTATCGCCTTCGCCAGTTGTTCCAGACATTTAACTCCGTCCTCAGGCCCCTGTCCCTGCTGCCTACCCCATTCCTTGCCCCCAGTGTCCTGGACACCTACTTCATTGAGAAGATTGCCACTATCAGGCGTGATCTCCCTAAAATCTGCCCTTCCCCTCCTCAATCCCTCCCTCCTCCTGCCCGTACTTCAACTGTCTCATCTTTCCCAGCAGTATCTCTAGAGGAGCTCTCCTGCTGTCTCTCAAAATCTACCCCATCCACCTGCACATTCGACCCCATTCCTTCACACCTTATCAAAACACTTGCCCCTTCCCTTCTGCTCTCCCTAACTGCCATCTTCAACTGTTTGCTCCCCAGTGGCTTCTTCCCTACTGTTTTCAAACATGGCCAGGTGTCCCTATCTTAAAAAAAACCCTCCCTGATCCCCACGGCTCCCTCCAGTTATTGTCCCATCTCCCTCCTACCATTCCTCTCCAAACTCATTCATTCAATTGTATTTATTGAGCACTTACTGTGTGCAGTGCACTGTACTGAGCACTTGGAAGAGTACAATATTACAATAAACAGATATATCCCCTGCCCACAGTGAGCTGATTTACTGTCTTCTGTTTCACCCCACTAGACTGGAAACTCCTTGCAGGCAGGGATAATGCCTCCCAACTCCAGTGTGGCCACATGGAAAGAGCACGGCTAGACTGTGAGCCCACTGTTGGGTAGGGACCGTCTCTATATGTTGCCAACTTGTACTTCCCAAGCGTTTAGTACAGTGCTCTGCACACAGTAAGTGCTCAATAAATACGATTGAATGAATGAATGAATGGGAGACAGAGGACATGGGTTCTAATCCTGGCTGTGCCACTTTGACTGTTGTGTGATCTTGGGCAAGTCACTTCATTCATTCATTCAATCATATTTATTGAGCGCTTATTATGTGCAAAGCACTGCACTACGCACTTGTGACTGCACTTCTCTGTACCTCAGTCACTTCATCTGTAAATTGGGGATCAAGACAATGAGCCCCATGTGGGTCAAGGACTATATCCAACCTGATTAGTTTGTATCTACCCCAGCACTTAGAACAGTGTTTGGCATGTCTTAAGTGCTTAATACCACAATTATTATTATTGTTATTATTCCCAAGCTCTTACTATACAGTGCTTGACACACAGTAAACGCTCAAAAAATAGCAATGATCGCTTGTTCAGAATACAACTTTAATAATAATAATGATTGTGATATTAAGTGCTTAACATATGCCAGGCACTCTACTAAGTGCTGAAGTCCCCCTTCTAGACTGTGAACCTGCTGTTGGGTAGAAACCGTCTCTACGTGTTGCTAAGTGCATAGTACAGTGCTCAGCACACAGTAAGCGCTCAACAAATATGATTGAATGAATGAATGAATGAATGAATGAAGGCACATCTCCTCCAAGAAGCCTTCCCTGATTTAGCCCTCCTCTCCTCTTCTCCCACTCCCTTCTGTGCCACTCTTACTTGCTCCTTCCAATCTCCTTGCTTTCCATGAGCTCTACTTCAAATCTGGTGAAACAGGCTTAATTCCAGCAGCAACAAAAAAATCTTTGTCCCAAAGCTCTCTTTACATTAGCTTGAAAGTGAGAGATTTTTATAGCATTTATTAAGCGCTTACTATGTGCAAAGCAACAACTAATAATAATAACTGTGATATTCCTTAAGGACTCACTATATGCCAAGCACTGTACTAGGGACTGGGGAAAATACAGCACAATTAGAGCAGACACAATCTCTGTTCCACATGAGGCTCATAAGGGAAAGAGAACAGGTATTTAATCTCATTTTACATATGAGGAAACTGAGGCACTGAAGGATTAAGTGACTGGCCCAAGGTCACACAGCTGACAAGTGACAGAGCTGGGGTTAGAACTGAGGTCTCCTGGATAATAATAAAATAATAATAATAATAATAATAATAATAATAATAATAATAATTACAATATTGGCATTTATTAAGCACTTACTATGTGCAAAGCACTGCTCTAAGCACTGGGGAGGTTACAAGGTAATCAGGTTGTACCACGGTGGGCTCACAGTCTTAATCCCCATTTTACAGATGAGGTAACTGGGGCACAGAGAAGTTAACTGACTTGCCCAAAGTCACACAGCTGACAAGAGGCGGAGCCGGGATTTGATCCCATGACCTCTGATTCCAAATAATAATAATAATAATAGTGGCATTTATTAAGTGCTTACTATATGCAAAGCACCGTTCCAAGCTCTGGGGAGGTCACAAGGTGATCAGGTTGTCCCATGGAGGGCTCACAGTCTTCATCCCCATTTTACAGATGAGACAACTGAGACAGACAGAAGTTAAGTGACTTGCCCGAAGTCACACAGCTGACAATTGGCAGAGCTGAGATTTGAACCCATGATCTCTGACTCCATAGCCTGTGCTCTTTCCCCTGAGCCACGCTGCTTCTCTACAGATCCCAGGCAAATCCCAGGCTGGATCCCAGGCTTGTGTTCTTTCCACTAGTCCATGCTATTTCTTTCATAATTATGGTATTTGTCAAGCGCTTACTATGTGCCAAGCACTGATCTAAACACGGGGATAATACAGGGCTATCAGATTGGACACTGTCCCTGCCCCAAATGGCGCTCACAGTCTCCATTTTACAGATGAGGTAACTGAGGCACAGAGAAGTTAAGTGATTTGCCCAAGGTCACACAGCAGACAAGTGACTGCCTTACCCATGATAAGGAGAAGTTGGTAATAATCAATCAATTAATTGTATTTATTGAGTGCTTACTGCATACAGAGCAGTATACCAGTAGTTTGGAAGAGTACAACAGAACAGAGTTGGTAGACATGCTTCCTAGCCACAACAAGCTTACAGTCTAGAGGAGTAGACTGTGAGCCCACTGTTGGGTAGGGACTGTCTCTATATGTTGCCAATTTGTACTTCCCAAGTGCTTAGTACAGTGCTCTGCACATAGTAAGCGCTCAACAAATACGATTGATGATGATGATGGTGAGTATCAGCTCCAATTCTTTTTTTTATAGCATTTTTAAGCTCACACTATGTCCCAGGCACTGTTCTAAGCACTGGAGTAGAAACAGGGTAATCAGGTTGGACACACTCCATGCCCCATAACGGGCTCACAGTCTTAATCCCCATTTTACAGATGAAGGAACTGAGACCCAGAGAGGTGAAGTGACTTTCCCAGAGTCACACAGCAGACAAATGGCAGAGCCAGGATTAGAAGGTTCCTTATGATTCTCAGGCCCATGTTCTATCCACTAGGCTACAGAGCTTCAGTTGTCTTTCATAACGACGCGCTATTCCTCAGCATGCTATATGTTTATTCATTTTCCAGTGGAGTAGAGATTTTCCTGTGAGTCTTCCCGAATTAAAAACAAGCTGTGAGGTTCCCCTCTTTGGGTATGTTTCATGCCAATCCAGAAAACCCCCACGTTCTTTGAACTCCAAGATCTCTATCACAGCTTCAGAGAGTTATTTTTGTTTGGCAACAACATACTCGCATCCCAAGTCAAAATCTGGGGCTTGCTATTATTTTCATTTGCTATGAAAGAAACATTTTTTTCTGGGAGAAAAACAAATGATATAGACTGATGATGAGAGTCTTGAGGGGGGGGGGGGATGAATTGATTTTTATCACCTAAAATGATATCCACATCGTGATGTTCCAACGATTTTTCTCAGGAGCTGCCTTAAGGCCATTTTCCCAGGCTGCAAATAAATAAATATAAGAGCATTTCTGATTCCTATAGAAAGCATTCAAAGCTGTTCTGGAGAATAGAAAAGAGGGTTTTTCTTTTTTAGGCTTTTTATGGCATTTGTTAAGCTCTTACTGTCTGCCAGGCACTGTACTAAGCACTGAGGTAAGTACAAGATAATCACGTTGGATACGTTTTATGTCCCACATGGGGCTCATAGTCTTAATCCTCATTTTACAGACAAGATAACTGAGGCACAGAGACGTGAAGTGACTTGTCCAAGGTCATACAGCAGACAAGTGGTGGAGCCAGGACTAGAACCTAGGTCTTCTGACTCTGAGGCCCATGTTCTTTCCCCTAAGCCATGCCACTTCTGTTGTAGTCTGAAGGAGTCAAAGTTTATTATTGCAATTATGGATACTTCTACTAATTATAATAATCATAATATTTAATTTCTTACTATAATAATAATAATAATGGCATTTATTAAGCGCTTACTATGTGCAAAGCACTGTTCTAAGCGCTGGGAGGGATACAAGGTGATCAGGTTGTCCCATGTGGGGCTCAAAGTCATCATCCCCATTTTACAGATGAGGTAACTGAGGCTCCAAGAAGTGAAGTGACTTGTCCAAGGTCACACAGCAGACATGTGGCGGAGTCGGGACTAGAACCTAGGTCTTCTGACTCTGAGGCCCATGTTCTTTCCACTAAGCCACGCCACTTCTGTTGTAGTCTGAAGGAGTCAAAGTCTATTATTGCAATTATGGATACTTCTACTAATTATAATAATAATAATCATAATATTTAAGTTCTTACTATGTGCCAGGGTTGCACTTGGAGAGTTTCCAGTCCTCTACCTCTCTCGGCTAAGGGAGGGAGAATCAAACAGAGGCCTACCCATTCCATTCCTAGCTCGGCCAGTGGTTAGCAAGTGGAAGGCAATCTGCTACAAGTCAAAACTCACCCATGCTGGGCAGTAGCAATCAATCAATAAATCGTATTTATTGAGCGCTTACTGTGTGCAGAGCACTGAACTAAGCGCTTGGGAGGTACAAGTTGGCAACATATAGAGACAGTCCCTACCCAACAGTGGGCTCACAGTCTAAAAGGGGGAGACAGAGAACAAAACCAAACATACTAACAAAATAAAATAAATAGAATAGATATGTACAAGTAAAATAAATAAATAAATAAATAAATAAATAGAGTAATAAATATGTACAAACAAATATACATATATACAGGTGCTGTGGGGAAGGGAAGGAGGTAAGATGGGGGGGTGGAGAGGGGGACGAGGGGGAGAGGAAGGAAGGGGCTCAGTCTGGGAAGGCCTCCTGGAGCAGCATGGAAGAGAGTCGAGGGTGGAGACTCAAGTTTACTGTGTGGAAGACAGCAATGGTAAACCACTTCTGGATTTTTACCAAGCAAACTCTCTGGATCCACTAATAGAATGATTGCAGATGGAGAGCGGGGCGTTCTGGGAGAGATGCATCCGTGGTGTCGCTATGGGTCGGAAACGACTCGACGGCACAAGACAAGACAATGTGCCAAGCACCGTACTAAACACTAAGGTAGATACAAGATAACCAGGTCAGACACAGTCCCTGTTCCACACGGAGCTCACACTCTAGAGGAGAGGGAGAACAGATATTAATCCCTATTTTACAGATGAAGAAACCGAGGCAAAGAGAAATGATGTACCTAAAGTCACACCGTAGGAAAGTGGAGGAGCTAGGATTAGAACCCAGGTCCTCTGGCTTCTAGGCCTGCACTCTTTCTACTAGACCACATTGCTTTCTTCCTGATTCATATCTCTTCCACCCCTCTCTCTTTTTTCCCCTCCATAGGATCATATTCTTCTTTGAACCAACTCTGCCCCTCTGACTTTGATGCTTCTTCATCCTCCTGAGTTCTAATCTTGGCTCTGCCACTTGCCTGCTGTGTGATCTTGGGTGAGGCATTCATTCATTCAATCGTATTTATTGAGCACTTACTGTGTATAGAACACTGTATTAAGTGCTTGGGAAGTACAAGTCGGTAACATGTTGGGTAGAGATGGTCCATACCCAACAAAGGGCTCGCAGTCTAGAAGGGGGAAACAGCCAACAAAACAAAACATGTAGACAGGTGTCAAAATCGTCAGAACAAATGGAATTAAAGCTAAATGCACATCATCAATAAAATGAATAGTAAATATGTACAAGTAATAATAATAATAATAATAATAATAATGATAGCATTTATTAAGTGCTTACTTTGTGCAAAGCACTATTCTAAGCGCTGGGGAGGTTACAAGATGATGAGGTTGTCCCACAGGGGGCTCACAGTCTTCACTCCCATTTTACAGATGAGGGAACTGAGGTGCAGAGAAGTTAAGTGACTTGCCCAGAGTCACACAGCTGATAAGTTGATTTGACCCCATGACCTCTGACTCCAAATCTGTACAAATACATATACACGTGCTCTGGGGAGGGGAAGGAGGTAGGGCGGGGGGGATGGGAGAGGAGAGGAAAAAGGGGGCTCAGTGTGGGAAGGCCTCCTGGAGGAGGTGAGCTCTCAGTAGGGCTTTGAAATGAAGAAGAGAGCTAGCTTGGCGGATGGGCAGAGGGAGGGCATTCCGGGCCCGGGGGATGACATGGGCCGGGGGTCGATGGCCGGAGAAGCGAGAACGAGGTACGGTGAGGAGATTAGCGGCAGAGGAGCGGAGGGTGCGGGCTGGGCTGGAGAAGGAGAGAAGGGAGGTGAGGTAGGAGGGGGGTGAGGTGATGGACAGCCTTGAAGCCCAGGGTGAGGAGTTTCTGCCTGATTCGTCGGTTGACAGGCAGCCACTGGAGATTTTTGAGATTTTGAGTCACTTAATTTCTCTGGGCCTCTGTTTCCTCATAAGCAAAATTGCAGATTCAATAGCTGTTCTCCCTCCCAGTTAGGCCAGATCTTTGTGGGACAGGGACTGTATCCAATCTGATTATCTTGTACCTACCCCAGTACTTAGTACAGTGCTGGGCAAACAGTACCACCATGATTAGAAGCAGGAAAGCCTAGTGGATAGAACATGGGCCTAGGGGTCATTAGGACCTGGGTTCTAATCCCAACTCTGCCACTTGTTTGCTGTGTGACCTTGGGCAAGTCACTTAAATTCCCTTTTCTTTAGTTACCTCATCCGTAAGATGGAGGTTAATGCTGTGAGCCCCATGTGGGACATGGATTGTGTCCAACCAGAGTAGCTTGGGTCCTCCTCAGCGTTTAGTACAATCAATCAATCAATCAATCGTATTTATTGAGCGCTTACTGTGTGCAGAGCACTGTACTAAGCGCTTGGGAAATACAAGTTGGCAACATATAGAGACAGTCCCTACCCAACAGTGGGCTCACAGTCTAAAAGGGGGAGACAGAGAACAAAACCACACATACTAACAAAATAAAATAAATAGAATAGATATGTACAAGTAAAATAAATAAATAAATAGAGTAGTAAATATGTACAAACATATGTACATATATACAGGTGCTGTGGGGAAGGGAAGGCGGTAAGATGGGGGGGATGGAGAGGGGGACGAGGGGGAGAGGAAGGAAGGGGCTCAGTATGGGAAGGCCTCCTGGAGGAGGTGAGCTCTCAGTAGGTACAGTGACTGGCACATACTAAGCACTTAACAAACACCATAAAAAACTAGTATTATGTTAATGCTTCTAATGCTGCTAATCCTTCTAATGCTAACCTTCTCCCCCACATCCTACCTCTGGCTTGGAACGCCCTTCCTCCTCATATCAGACAGACAATTGCTCTCCCCCACTTTAAAATCTCCTCCAAGAAACCTTCCCTGACTAAGCCCTCCTCTCCTCTTCTCTCCCTCCCTTATGTGCCGCTCTTACTTGCTCCTTCATTCATCCTCCCTCCCAAACCCACAGTGCAGATGTATATATCTGTAATTTATTTCCTTACGTATTTATATTAATGTCTGTCTCCCCCTCTAGACTGTGAGCTCGTCGTGGGCAGGAATGTGTCTGTTTGTTGTTATATTCATTCATTCATTCAATCGTATTTATTGAGCGCTTACTGTGTGCAGAGCACTGTACTAAGCGCTTGGGAAGTACAAGTCGACAACATATAGAGACGGTCCCTACCCAACAACGGGTACTCTCTCAGGCGCTTAGTACAGTGCTTTGCAAGCTCTCAATAGATATGACTGAAATGGAAAAAATTGGAGATCAGGGAAAGAAACTTTGACCAAGCCAAGGAGTAATAAGATCTCAGGCCAAGTGGAACCACCCTATTTGAAAACTTCAAGTGAATCAGCCTCAGAAAATATCTATGGAGTACTCCTTTGAGTAAAGCATTATACTGAGCACATTGCATTTGGATCTGTGACCTTTGGACACTGGATATTCGCCTCTAAGATGTAATCTCACTGTGGGTAGGGAACATGTCTGCTAACTCAGTTGCACTATATTCATTCATTCAATCGTATTTATTGAGCGTTTACTGTGTGCAGAGCACTGCATTAAGGGCTTGGGAAGTACAAGTTCTCCAGCATTTAGTACAGTGTTCTACGCATAGTAAGAGCTCAGTAAATGCCGTCGATTGATATTCGATAGATTGGCAGTCAGAAAGTCCAATTCGATAGAATTGGATATTCGATAGATTGGCAGTCAGAAAGTCCAATTCCCTACCTTTTGGATTAAAGGAATTTTTTTCTAATTAGCTCCCCTTTCTACAAACTTTCACAGTGTTCTTTCATGAGGCAGCATGGCTAGGTGGAAAGAGCACGGGCTTTGGAATCAGAGATCAGGGGTTCAAATTCTCGGCTCCGCCAACTGTCAGCTGTGTGACTTTGGGCAAGTCACTTAACTTCACTGTGCCTCAGTTCCCTCATCTGTAAAATGGGAATTGAGACTGTGAGACCCCCGTGGGACAACCTCATCACCTTGTAACCTCCACAGTGCTTAGAATAGTGCTTTGCACATAGTAAGCATTTAATAAATGCCATCATTATTATTATTATGAGGCATTTTCCTGTGAGAAAACCCTCATTTTAACAAGAATGGATTCAGTGAACAAGGCTCTTATCACACGTGTTTGGGCGAATTCTGGACATGGTGATTTTTGCCCCGTCAGAAGAGAGACAGTAAGGTTGCTGTTGCCCTTCATTTTATTAATAAAAAATGTTGAAGTAGCCCCTATGCTGATAAAAAACCCAAATATTATTAAGACCAATTAGCAACAGCATCAGTTTGCAGCCTTTGAAATTATTTTGTCTGTTTGAGTTCCTGGAAACTCATTCTATTCCTTGCCTTCAACAACCACTTCTAATAATAATAATAATAATGGCATTTATTAAGTGCTTACTATGTGCGAAGCACTGCTCTAAGAGCTGGGGAGGTTACAAGGTAATCAGGTTGTCCCACGGGGGGCTCACAGTCTTAATCCCCATTTTACAGATGAGGTAACTGAGGCCCAGAGAAGTTAAGTGACTTGCCCAAAGTCACACAGCTGACAATTGGCGGAGGTGGGATTTGAACCCATGACCTCTGACTCCAAAGCCTGGGCTCTTTTCCACTGAGCCACGCTGCTTCTACCCAGTTGATTCCCAAATCTCCCTCTCCGGCCTTGACCTCCCTCCTTCTCTGCATCCTCACGTTTCTTCCTGCCTTCAGGACAGCTCTACCTTAATGTTCCTCTGGCACCTGACGAAACATGTCTTAAACAGAAGTCCTCATCTTCAGACCCAAGCCCCGCCTTTTCCTTGACTTTCCCATCACTGTAGACAGCACCACCGTCCTCTCACAAGCCCATAACCTTGGCTTTGTCCTCGACTCTTCTCTCTCTTTCCATCCACATATTCAATCTGCCCCAGATCTTGCCCATTCTACCTCCACAACATCTCTAGAGTCGGCCCCTTCCTCTACGTCCAAACTGCTACCAAGCTGATCCAAGCTCTCTTAGGTCACACAGTAAACTCCCAGGGCCGTGCTCTATCCACTAGGCTACCCTGCTTCCTGTCAATGACACAACCAATGTCAATGTCGGGAGCATCAGCTTGTTGTGATTTAGGAAACCAATTTATGCAGCTGTGTTGGATGGCTTCTTTTGTGCCAACTAATAAGAGTATATCCTCATCTTCCACTCCCTTCTGCGTCCCCCTAATTTGTTCCCTTTGCTGTTCCCCCCTCCCAGCCCCAAAGCACTTCTACGTAGCAGTCATTTTATTTCTCCCTATCATCAATCGTATTTATCGAGCGCTTACTGTGTGCAGAGCACTGTACTAAGTGCTTGGGAAGTACAAGTTGGCAACATACAACTTGGAAAGTAAAAGTTCTCCCTATGCCTTTCCTCCTTGCAGCCCCAAAGCACTTAAGTACATATTTGTAATTTTATTTATTTGTATCGATGTCTGTCTCCCCTACTCTAGACTATGAGCTCATTGTGGGCAGGGAATGTAGCTGTTTATAGTTGTATTGTACTTTCCCATGTGCTTATTATGGTGCTCTGCACATAGTAAGCACTCAATAAGTATGATTGAATGAATGAATTAATCCTTAAGGTTCAAAAATTACACTTTTGAGCGAACCACACCAGCTTTACATAGTCATTCTGCATTCCTATCACAACGAGTATCCGTCCTTGAAATCCTCAAACAGATTTCACCTTTCCCACCGCTGAAATACGTCTTGGATGGCAACCGCTTTTCCTATCTGTTGGTCATGTGCAAAAAATTGCAGAGGAGATTCCCAAGTGCCATATTATGCCAAACAGTCAAGCCAGCAAGCAACAGAATTTATTCAGTGCTTAGAACAGTGCTTTGCACATAGCGCTTAATAACTGCCATCATTATTGAGCATTTACCAGGTGCAGAGCACTGTACTAAGTATTTGGGAAAGTACAATACAATATTCCAACTGTCCATATGCCAGTCTTATGTCTACAGAGATAAGAATTGGTTGGAATGAATACATGGGACACAGTCACTGAGCCCTCCTTTTCTCTTCTCCCTCTCCCTTCTGCATCCCCCGACTTGCTCCCTTCATTCATTTCCCCCTCCCAGCCCCGTGGCACTTATGTCCATATCTGTCATTTATTTATTCATATTAATGTCCGTCTCCCCCTCTACACTGTAAACTCACTATGAGCCAGGAATGTGTCTGTTATATGGGTATATTGTACACTCCCAAGCACTTAGTACAATGCTCTGCACACAATAAGCACTCAATAAATAAAACGGACTGACTGACTGATTGACAGTCTACTGGATGCCCCCGAAGGAGGGGCAAAATGAAAAAAAGAAGAAGAAGGAGAAGAAGAAGAAGAAGAAGAAGAAGAAGAAGAAGAAGAAGAAGAAGAAGAAGAAGAAGAAGAAGAAGAAGAAGAAGGAGAAGAAGAATGGTATTTGTTAAAGTCCTTACTATGTGCAGAGAACTGTTCTAAGCACTGGGGAGGTTACAAGGTGATCAGGTTGTCCCATGGGGGGCTCACAGTTTTAATTCTCATTTTACAGATGAGGTAACTGAGGCACAGAGAAATTAAGTGACTTGCCCAAACTCACACAGCTGACAATTGGCAGAAATGGGATTTGAACCCATGACCTCTGACTCCAAAGCCCATGCTCTTTCCACTGAGCCACGCTGCTTCTCTGGTATTTGGTACTATGTATTATGGTAAAACAAATTATGGTATTTGGTGTGTTTACTAAGCACCGTAATACGCACTGGGATAAAAATGAGATAATCGGCTACCACACGGGGCTCACAGTCTAAATAAGAGGGGGAACAGCTATTGAATCCCCATTTTGCAGGAGAGGGAACCGAGGCACAGAGAAGTGGAGTGACCTGTCCAAGTTCACGCAGCAGGTCAGGGGTGAACCTGGATTAAAACCTAGGTACTCGCGCTCTCAAACCCGTACTCCCTCCACAAGGTCACGCTGAGATTTCAGAATCGAACCAAAATGCGGTTGGAGTTATCATCTACTAGACCTCCTCACTCTCCGCTGCCCCTCTCTCTTAGGAATATTCCGTTCTTCCAGTTACTTAATTATTTATGAAGCACTTATCTCTGCAGTGCTTTTACCACCCAGAGCTCACCGAACAAAGCACGGAGAAATAGTCATAGTGGATAGACCGACCTGGCCTATTTTGAGTTTTGCTTAAGTTGGCAGAACAAGGCCTATGTGTTTTTATCATCTGTTCTCCTTAGATTTATGAAGCACTGGTCTCTGCCCGGTTCATCAAATTTTCAACACACGGCTTCATCAGGAAGTGTTTCTAAATGTATAACCCTATTTACACTGCATCTCCCTTTCATGCTTAGGGCACAAAGTAAGCACTCAACAAATGCCACTGATTGGTTGATTGATGGGTTCCTTTTCATAAGCATTTATTATTTCTGTACCTTACTTGAAAGGCCCAACCGAAATATTTCTAAAACAGCTCAAACAGGCATATCCTTCCCCTCCTGGAATTTGCACTGAGTTGTAAATATAAGCCATGAAGCACCTGCAGATATAAGACATTCCTTTTATAGAGCAAGATATCACTTTCTGCGCTTAGGACAGTGCTTGGCACATAGTAAGCCCTTAACAAATAGCAACATCATTATTATTATTATTATATAATAAGAATTATTATATAATAAGAATTATTATTATATAAGAAAACTAATAATACAATAATAAGAAAACTAATAAAATAATAATAATATATGATATAATGTTATAATATATAATAATAATATAATATAATAAACTAATTATATAATAAGAAAACTAATCAAGACTTAGAACAGTGCTCAGTGCTTAGAACAGTGCTTTGCACATAGTAAGCGCTTAATAAATGCCATTGTTATTATTATTACTTACCTTTCTTTCACACGTTTCAGCCACTGTGGTTGTTGAGTTTTGAACGAATAATGCCCATTGAAGGGGTGGGGGATTAGGGGTGTAGGGAAGGTAAGATTTCTGTTAAAACCAAGGAAGCTTTCTTGAGGAAACAGGATTTTAAGAAGTTCTTAAAAGAAGAATGGGAGGATAATCAGAGAATAATCTGAGAGAAGGAAGCAGTGGAAAGGAAGCTGTGAAGATCAAAGTAGAGAAGCTGAACAACTCATAGCATTTATTGAATGTCTATAAGAATAATAACTGTGGTGTTTGCTAGGCCTTTACTGTGTGCCAGGACTGTACTAAGCACTGGGGTGGATACAAGCAAATTGGGTTGGACATAGTCCCTGTCCCATGTGGGACTCACAGTCTCAATCCCCATTTTGCAGATGAGGTCACTGAGGCACAGAGAAGTGAATTAACCTGCCCAAGGTCACACAGCTGACAAGTGGCAGGGTCAGGATTAGAACCCATGACTTTTTGACTTCTAAGCCCATGCTCTATCCCCTAGGCCATGCAGAGCACTGAACTAAGTGCTTGCAAATGTACAAAAGAGTTACTCTATTACACAGTGCTCTGCACACAAGACAGCATAAATTAAGTCTTGTGTGCAGAGCACTGTGTGATAGAGTGCTTGGAAGAGTACAATAGAGTTAATAAATATGCTCCCTGCCTCCATGGAATTTATAATCCAATAGGGGAGGCTGACACAACTCATCAATGGTATTTACTGAGTGCTTATTATGTGCAGAGCACTGTACTAAGCCCTTGGGAGACAACGGTACAGCAGAGGTGGCAAACACATTCTCTGCCTAAAATGAATTTAGAGCCTAATAATAATAATTATTATTACAAATCCCAGCTCTGCCAATTGTCAGCTGTGTGACTTTGGGCAAGTCACTTAACTTCTCTGTGCCTCAGTTACTTCATCTGTAAAATGGGGATTGACTGTGAGCTCCCCGTGGGACAACCTGATCACCTTGTAACCTCCCCAGAGCTTAGAACAGTGCTTTGCACATAGTAAGCGCCTAAAAATTCCATTATTACTATTATTATTGTTATCATTAATAATGGCGATGGTATTTGTTAAGCACTTAATATGCGCTAGGCACTGTACTGGGGTGGATACAAGCAAATCAGGTTGGACAGAGTCCCTGTCCCACATGGAGCTCACACTTTTAATCCTTATTTTACAGATGTGGTAATTGAGGCACAGAGAAGTGAAGTGATGTACCCAAGGCCACACAGCAGACAAGTGTGCTTGAATGATTTTATTTTATTTTTTTTATTTTATTTTGTTAGTATGTTTGGTTTTGTTCTCTGTCTCCCCCTTCTAGACTGTGAGCCCACTGTTGGGTAGGGACTGTCTCTATATGTTGCCAACTTGTACTTCCCAAGTGCTTAGTACAGTGCTCTGCACACAGTAAGCGCTCAATAAATACGATTGATTGATTGGCAGAGTCAGGATTAGAACTCACTCTCTTGGAGAACTCAGTCACTCCCACAGCTTCAACTACCATCTCTATGCAGAAGACCCCCAAATCTACATCTCTTCCCCTGTTCTCTCTCCTTCCCTCCAGGCTCGCATCTCCTCCTGCCTTCAGGACATCTCTACTTGGATGTCCTCCTGCCACCTATAGCTCGACATGTCCAAGACAGAGCTCCTTATCTTCCCTCACTAACCCCGTCCTCTCTCTGACTTTCCCGTCACTGTGGATGGCACTACCATCCTTCCCGTCTCACAAGCCCGTATCCTTGACGTCATCCTCCACTCCGCTCTCTCATTTACTCAGTGTATCCAATCCATCACCAAATCCCGTCCCTCTCACCTTCACAACATCGCCAAGATCCGCCCTTTCCTTTCCATCCAAACCGCTACCTTGTTAGTACAATCACTCATCCTATCCCAACTGGATTACCGCATCAGCCTCCTTTCGAACCTCCCAACCTCCTCCGGTTTGGATGGAGAGGAAAGGGCAGATCTTTGTGATGTTGTGGAGGTGAGACAGGCAGGTTTTGGTGACAGATTGGATGTGTGGGGTGAACGAGAGAGCAGAGTCAAGGATGACACCAAGGTTTTCTGTGCCTCAGTTCCCTCATCTGTAAAACAGGGATTAAGACTGTGAGCCCTACGTGGGACAGGGACTGTGCCCAGCTTGATTTGCTAGTATCCACCCCAGCTCTTAGTACAGTGGCTGGCACATAGTTAGCGCTTAACAAATACCATTTTTAAAAAGTGTAGAAAGGAGATGGAATTGAAATACATTTCCCTAACTTGCTTTGGCCTGTATATTTGAATTTTCTACTATGTCGGTGGTAAATTTTCTCAGAAGGAGGCCTCCCAGAAGGTAGCACCAGAACTAGGTTACCCTTGAAGGGGCAAAATTAATCAGTATATTGAGAAACACTTAAGCATCGAGACTCACGTTATAGCTATGCTTGGTTCCATAAGATCTTCTTTATAATAATAACAATAATGGCATTTATTAAGCGCTTACTATGTGCAAGGCACAGTTCTAAGCCAGGGGAGGTTACAAGGTGATCAGGTTGTCCCACGAGGGGCTCACAGTCTTCATCTCCATTTTCCAGATGAGGTAACTGAGGCCCAGAGAAGTGAAGTGATGTGCCCAAAATCACACAGCTGACAGTTGGTGGAGCCAGGATTTGAACCCATGACCTCTGACTCCAAAGCCCAGGCTCTTTCCACTGAGCCACGCTGCTTCTCAAAATGCAAATGCTTTCAGCCCTTTCGAGGATATCACCAACACTCACACAATGGCTCAGTTGAAATGTGAATAAAGTCTGGGCTGGAGATGGGTCAAAATTAAGCATGCTAACTTTGGGGTGGGCCTCTGGCACGAGATCAGGGCAAATGCCAACTAAGGAAGGGTTGACTGAGCTCTTAGCTCACAGGTTTCTAGTAGATGCAGTGTGGCCTAATGGAACGAGCCCGGGCCAGAGAATCACTGCGTGGCTCAGTGGAAAGAGTGCTTTGCACATAGTGCTTAATAAAAGCTATTATTATTATTATTATTAAAAGTGTGCAGAGTGGGTTATAGAAGGAGATGTGAGGTAAAATAGGAGGGGGTAAGATGATCGAATGCTTTAAAACTAATGATAAGGACTTCCTGTTGAATGAAGAGGTGGATGGGCAACATTTGAGGATCTTGGGGACTGGGGAAAGATGGTCTGAACGTTTGCACATAGTGCTTAATAAAAGTTATTATTATTATTATTATTATTATTATTAAAAGTGTGCAGATTGGGTTATAGAAGGAGATGTGAGGTAAAATAGGAGGGAGTAAGATGATCGAATGCTTTAAAACTAATGATAAGGACTTTCTGTTGAATGAAGAGGTGGATGGGCAACATTTGAGGATTTTGGGGACTGGGGAAAGATGGTCTGAATGTTTGCACATAGTGCTTAATAAAAGCTATTATTATTATTATTATTATTAAAAGTGTGCAGATTGGGTTATAGAAGGAGATGTGAGGTAAAATAGGAGGGGGTAAGGTGATCGAATGCTTTAAAACTAATGATAAGGACTTTCTGTTGAATGAAGACGTGGATGGGCAACATTTGAGGATCCTGGGGACTGGGGAAAGATGGTCTGAACGTTTGCACATAGTGCTTAATAAAAGCTATTATTATTATTATTAAAAGTATGCAGATTGGGCTATAGGAGATAAGTGAGGTAAAATAGGAGGGGGTAAGGTGATCGAATGCTTTAAAACTAATGATAAGGACTTTCTGTTGAATGTGGAGGTGGATGGGCAACATTTGAGGATCTTGGGGACGGGGAAAGATGGTCTGAATATTTTTGTAGAAAAGTGATCCATCCGGGAAGCAGAAGGAAGCGTGGACCAGAGTTGGGAGAGACAGGAGGCAGGGAGGTCAGCAAGGAGGCCGATGCAGTAATCCAGGCAGGACAGGAGAAGTGCTTGGATTAATGTGGTAGCAGTTTGGATGTAGAGGAACGGGTGGATTTTAGCGATGTTGTGAAGTTAGAACCAACGGAATTTGGTGACGGTTTGCATAGTACAGTGCTCTGCACACAGTAAGCTCCCAATAAATATGATTGAATGAATGAATGAATGTGTGTGGGGGTTGAATGAGAGAGATGAGTCGAGTATAATGCCAAGTTTACGAGCTTGTGAGGCAGGGATCAGGATGGCGATGCTGTGATGGGAAAGTCACTGGGCGACAGAGTTTAGGTGGGAAGGTGAGGACCTCTGTTTTGGACATGTTATGTGCTTACATATATTGCTTGTATATACATCAATATGAAACCTTGATCTCTTTCAGTTGTATTATTATCTCAGTTTGCGCATTTTTAGCTTTTGTGATTCTCTAGACCGTAAGCTCCTCCAAGAGGCCTTCCCAGACTGAGCTCCCTTTTTCCTCTCTCCCTGCCCTACCTCCTTCCCCTCCCAACAGCACTTGTATATAATAATGATGGCCTCAGTTGCCCATCTGTAAAATGGGGATTAAGACCGTGAGCCCCACGTGGGACCACACCTTGCATCTACCCCAGCGCTTGGAACAGTGCTTTGCACATAGTAAGCGCTTAACAAATGCCAACATTATTATTTATTATTATTATCATTGTTATTGAAGGTGGGGTCAGAAGGGTCTCCGGGGCCAAGCTCCAGGACGGGGGTGGGGTGTTGGGGGATGGGCTGGAGTGGTCGGTGGAGAGGTCAGTGAGGACCCACGTGGGGCTCACGGTCTTAATCCCCATTTTACAGATGGGCAACTGAGGCCATCATTATTATATACAAGTGCTGTTGGGAGGGGAAGGAGGTAGGGCAGGGAGAAAGGAAAAAGAGAGCTCAGTCTGGGAAGGCCTCTTGGAGGAGCTTATGGTCTAGAGAATCACAAAAGCTAAAAATGCACAAACTGAGTTAATAATACAACTCCAGTCCTCACTGACCTCTGACCCAGGCCCTGGACCCTCGGGGACCGGTCCGAGGGAGGACCCCGGGTCCCCTCGTTTGGCCGCCAAGCTGTCCCGAGGGCAGGGGGGGTGCATGGGCCTCCCCCCCCGACCCCGATAAGTAGTGATGGTATTGACACTTGTCTACTCATGTTTTGTTGTCTGTCTCCCTTCTAAAAAAAAATAGTATTTGTTAAGTGCTTACTATGTGCCAAGCACTATTCTAAGCACTGGGGGGGATACAAGGTAAGCAGGTTGTCCTACGTGGGGGCTCGTAGTCTTCATCCCCATTTTACAGATGAGGGAACTGAGGCACAGGGACGTTAAGTGACTTGCCCAAAGTCACCCAGCAGACAAGTGGCGGGATTAAAACCCATGACCTCTGACTCCCAAGCCCGGGCTCCTTCCATCGAGCCACGCTTCTCACGTCTGTGAGACTGTCTTCTAGACTGCGAGCCCATTGTTGAATAGGGATTAATAATAATAATAATAATAATAATGGCATTTGTTAAGCGCTTACTATGTGCAGAGCACTGTTCTAAGCACTGGGGGGATACAAGGTGATCAAGTTGTCCCACGTGGGGCTCACAGTCTTAATCCCCATTTCACAGATGAGGGAACTGAGGCTCAGAGAAGTTAAGTGACTTGCCCAAGGTCACACAGCAGACATGTGGCGGAGCCGGGATTCGAACCCATGACCTCTGACTCCAAAGCCCGGGCTCTTTCCACTGAGCCACGCTGCTTCTCTAAAGCGCTTAGTACAGTGCTCTGCACACAGTAAGCGCTCAATAAATACGATTCACTGACTGAATGAATGAATAAGCCACGCTGCTTCTCTGGATTGTAGTCTCCTAAGTGAGGGGTACGTTGCTCTGCCCACAGGAAGCGCTCAGTAAATGCATTGATTGAGTGATTGATTAGAAGGGGATTCGTTCAGGAGACGGAAAAATGCTACTTGGATCTCCTGTTCTCGGCTGCCTGCGTTGAGTCTGTCCAGGGAAGCTTGGCGGCCTCGGACATTGCCGAAGAGATGGTCAGCAGGAAGTTCAGCAGGACCTCACTCTGAATGTCCTTCTCTCTGCCAATTAGTGTCCTAATCATTCTGGTATTTATTAAGTGCAAAGCACTGTCCTAAACACCGGGATAAATGCAATAATAATGCTGATAATTAAAATAATATTTATAATAATACTTGTGGTATTTGTGGGTGAGTCACTTAATTTCCCTAGGCCTCAATTTTCTCATCTGTAAAATTTATTTATTCATTTGATTGTATTTATTGAGCACTTACTATGTGCCAGGCACTGTACTAAGCGCCAGGGTGGATACAAGCAAATCACATCCCCGTCCCGTGTTAGGCTCACCATCTCCCACCCCATTGTACAGATAATAATAATAATAATGGCATTTATTAAGCGCTTACTATGTGCAAAGCCTGTTCTAAGCGCTGGGGAGGTTACGAGGTGATCAGGTTTGTCCCAAGGGGGCTCACAGTCTTTATCCCCATTTTACAGATGAGGTAACTGAGGCCCAGAGAAGTGAAGTGACTTGCCTAAAGTAACACAGCAGACAAGATTGGACAGAGTTCCCATCCCTCATGGGGCTCATAGTCTAAGAGGGAGGGAGAACAGGTATTTTATCCACATTTTATGCCTCTTTACTTGTTTCGATGTCTGTCTTCCCCCTTCTAGAATGTGAGCCCGTTGTGGGCATGGATTGTCTGTATTTGTTGCTGACTTGTACTTCCCAAGCGCTTAGTACAGTGCTCTGCACACAGAAAGTGCTCAATAAATACAATCAAATGAATAAATAAATTTCACAGATGAGAAAATTGAGGCCTAGGGAAATTGAGTGACTCACCCACGATCACCCAAAAGGACAGCTCTGTGAATTCTTCCCCTCTTCTTTCTCCTTCTCTGTTTTCCCTCCTTCAGGACAGGGAACGTGTCTATCACCGGCTACATTATACTCTCCGAAACGCTTAGTGTAGTGCTCTGCCCACAGTAAGCGTTCAATAAATTCCACTGATTGATCAATTGGCTTGCTAATAAACACCAATTGCCTGGAGCAGTGGGGACTTCACCTGTTCATTTAGTGATGATGACGATAGTAGTAATAATGATAATAGTACTTGCTAAGCACTACTATGTGCCAGCACTGTACTGAGCGCTGCGGTAGACACAAGATCAACAGGTCCTACAAAGGGCTCACAGTCTATGTAGGAGGGAGAGTGGGTCTTGAATCCCCATTATGCTGATGAAGGAACTGAGGCACAGAGAAAAGGGGGGCTTAGTGGCAAGAGCCCAGGCTTGGGAGCCGGAGGATGCGGGTTCTAATCCCACCTCTGCCTCTCGTCTGCTGTGTGACCTTGGGCAAGCCACTTCACTTCTCTGTGCCTCAGTTCCCTCATCTGTAAATGAGAATTAAGACTGTGAGCCCCACGTGGGACAACCTGCTTATCTCGTATCTACCTCAGTGCCTAGAATATTGCTTGGCACATAGTAAGCACTTAACAAATACCATAATAATAATAATTATTATTAAGCGATAATAAAAACCATTAAATACCAATAAATACCATTATTATCCTTATTATTAAGTGATAATAAGCACTATTAAATACCAATCAAAGCCATTATTATCAGCACTTAGAACAGCACTTGGCACATAGTGCTGAACAAACACCATTATTATTATTATGATTATTATGTGATTTACCCAAGGTCACACTGCAGACAAGCGGGCTAGTTGGAATTAGAATCCAGGTCCCCGGACCCCCGGGCGTGGGTTCTCTCCTCTAAGCCATGCCGCTTCTTAACTAGTTTCCAAATTCAAAGTGCGTGATCAAATACATTGCCAATACTGATGGACTTTAGCAAACTTGTGCAATTAGAGCGGTTAACTGAAGCGTGTGGGAGGGCTTCAGTTCTTCAGGGGCACAGACTAGAGGCAGAAGGGTCGGGGAGAGAAAGATGAGGTCTGAAAGAGATGGGGTTCGGCCATTACACTAATATCAACGTACAGATAAGCTTGGAGGTTTAATGAATGTATGGCTTTTTTTTTTTAAGACATGGGTAAAGGATATGGATGGTAAAAAATGATTGCAAGGATTTAGGTACATTTTCTTATGCATTTTATTCACTCCATCCAGCAGAGATTGTGCTTACCATAATAAGATTGATTCAGTTGTAATTTCCTGAGGAATTGCAGGCAAAACGAAATTAATGACCATGTTTACCCTCATGTATCCAATTAGGCCCTTTCTTTCTCAAGCAGCTGCTGTTTCCCACCCACTCCCTCTGGCTCCCTCTTTCCCATAGACCCTCTCCTCCCAACCACCTTCCACTTTTCCCCACTCATCCGTGCTTTCACTTACCGATCTACACACTCTCTTAAAATCTTTCTTCTCCTCTGATGCCTTCTCTCCTCACCCTTTTTCTCCTCGTTGTCTCCTTTGTCTTCCTTTCATTTTACTTCATTTTTCTTAGACCTTTCTTCTGTGTTTTTCCTACTCGTCGATATATTTATCATCTTTACTGTTCATCTTGTCTTCGCTTTGTCTTTCCTTTGCCTTCCTGGCTTTGCCTTCTTTTCGGCTTTATCCTTCTCATTGCTATCCCTTTTTCTCCTCTTCCTCCCCCCTCCTTCCCTTTTCCTTCCCTCCTCCCCCTTCTTCATCATCATCATCATCAATCGTATTTATTGAGCGCTTACTGTGTGCAGAGCACTGTACTAAGCGCTTGGGAAGTCCAAGTTGGCAACATATAGAGACAGTCCCTACCCAACAGTGGGCTCACAGTCTAAAAGGGGGAAACAGAGAACAAAACCAAACATACTAACAAAATAAAATAAATAGAATAGATATGTACAAATAAAATAAATAAATAAATAGAGTAGCAAATATGTACAAACATATATACATATATACAGATGCAGTGGGGAAGGGAAGGAGGTAAGGTGGGGGGGCGATGGAGAGGGGGAGGAGGGGGAGAGGAAGGAAGGGGCTCAGTCTGGGAAGGCCTCCTGGAGGAGGTGAGCTCTCAGCAGGGCCTTGAAGGGAGGAAGAGAGCTAGCTTGGCGGATGGGCAGAGGGAGGGCATTCCAGGCCCGGGGGAGGACGTGGGCCGGGAGTCGATGGCGGGACAGGCGAGAACGAGGTACGGTGAGGAGGTTAGCGGCGGAGGAGCGGAGGGTGCGGGCTGGGCAGTAGAAGGAGAGAAGGGAGGTGAGGTAGGAGGGGGCGAGGGGATGGATGGACAGCCTTGAAGCCCAGGGTGAGGAGTTTCTGCCTGATGCGCAGATTGATTGGTAGCCACTGGAGATTTTTGAGGAGGGACTGGAGATTTTTGAGGATTAGAACCCACATCCTCCGGCTCCCAAGCCTGGGCTGTTGCCACTAAGGCACACTTAGCGCTTACTATGTGCCAAGCACTGTTCTAAGCACTGGGGTAGATACAAGGTAAGCAGGTTGTCCCACGTGGGGCTCACAGTCTTAATCCCCATTTGGCAGATGAAGTAACTGAGGCACAGAGAAGTGACGTGACTTGCCCAAAGTCACACAGCTGACAAGTGGCAGAGCCGGGATTAGAACCCATGACCTCTGACTCCCAAGCCCGGGCTCTTTCCGCTAAGCCACGCTGCCTCAGAGAAGCAGCATGGCCTAGTGGAAAAAGCCCAGCCTTGGGAGTTTGAGGACTTGGGTTCTAATCACGGCTTCTCCACTTGTTGGCTATGCGACCTTGGGCAAACAGCTTCATTTCTCTGTGCCTCAGTGATCTCATCTGTAAAATGGGGATTAAGACTATGAGCTCCATGTGGGACAGGGACTTTGTCCAACTGATTAGCTCAGGTCTGCCCCAGTGCTTAGAGCTGTAAGCTTGTTGCGGGCAGGGAATGTGTCTATTTAATCAATCAATCGTATTTATTGAGCACTTACTGTGTGCAGAGCACTGTACTAAGCGCTTGGGAAGTACAAGTTGGCACCATATAGAGACAGTCCCTATTCAACAGTGGGCTCACAGTCTAGAAGCTTTAATGTTATATTGGACTCTCCCAAGTACTAACTACAGTGTTTTGAACACAGTAAATGTTCAATCAATATGATTGGTTTGAATGAATAATAATGATGGCATTTATTAAGCGCTTATTGTGTGCAAAGCACTGTTCTAAGCTCTGGGTGAACGGTGCCTGGCACACAGTAAGTGCTAAACAAGTTCCATAAATAAAAAAATAAATGATCTACCCCATCACTTGGAACAGTGTCTGGCACATAGTTAAGCGCTTAACAACTACTACAAAAAAAATTGGTGCTCAGTAAATACAGTCGATCACTTGATTTGGCCGGGGTGGATAGAGGGAAAAGTAGTTTGACCTGGTCTTCTCGTTCAATTTTTCTTCCCCCACTGCTGACTCTAACCCCCTTCTCCCAAAATCCTCATTTTAATATCAAGTTTTTGAATGCTTTCAGTTACGGAGGGGAGGGTTGCCTTGACAACTCACTGAGAAAGAATGTGTGTGGACGGCCCAATATTTTTGCTGTCAGTTCAGACCCTTTCAGACATCTAGATTTTTGGTAAATCAGAGAAACAGAAGTAATAATAATAATAATTTTGGTTTTTGTTTAGCACTTACTGTGCGCCAAGCACTGTTCAAAACACCGAGTCGATACAAGGTAAATCAGCTTGGACACAGTCCAACCTGTTCCGCATGAGGCTCACACTCAAAACAAACAAAACAAAACATATTAACAAAATAAAATAAATAGAATAAATATGTACAAATTAAATAAATAAATAGAGTAATAAATATGTACAAACATATATACACATATATATATATATGCACATATATATTTGTTAGGCACTTACAATGTGCCAAGCACTGTTCTAAGCGCTGGGGTAGACACAAGGTAATCAGGTTGTCCCACGTGGGGCTCACAGTCTTCATCCCCATTTTACAGATGAGGTCACTGAGGCACAGAGAAGTTAAGTGACTTGCCCAAGGTCACGCATCAGACAAGTGGCAGAGCTGACTAGAACCCACAACCCCTGATTCCCAAGCCCGTGTCCTTGCCACTAGGCCGGTGATTCTGAGAAACTCAGAAGCAGCGTGGCTCAGTGGAAAGAGCCTGAGTTTGGGAGTCAGAGGTCATGGGTTCTAATCCCACTCTGAAACTGATCAGCTGTCTGACATTGGGCAAGTCATTTGACTTCTCTGTGCCTCAGTCCCCTCATCTGTAAAATGGGGATGAAGACTGTGAGCCCCATTTGGTACAACCTGATTACCTTGTGTCTACCCCAGTGCTTAGAACAGTGCTTGGCACGTTGTAAGTGCCTAACAAATATATATATGCATATATATGTTTGTACATATTTATTACTCTATTTATTTATTTTATTTGTACATATTTATTCTATTTATTTTATTTTGTTAATATGTTTTGTTTTGTCCTCTGTCTCCCCCTTCTAGACTGTGAGCCCGCTGTTGGGCCATGTGTTGCCACCTTGTACTTCCCAAGCGCTTAGTACGGTGCTCTGCACACAGTAAGCGCTCAATAAATATGATTGAATGAATGAATGAATGAACAAATGCCATTATTATTATTATTATTATTATTATTATTATTATTATTATTATTTTCAGGGGACAGACACTGGGTTCCGGAGACTTAACAATTGCTAGAGGTTTGCGGAGGGAGAGTCTCACTTCTCCCAAACCCACAGAGTTTCACAGCCATTTGCAAGGTGGGAGGAGACCCCCGAAAGGCTGCCGATTTAATCCGGAGTTTGCAGATCATCCTGGATCTTCTAATAATTAATAATGATGGTATCTGTTAAATGCTTACTATGTGCCAGGCACTGTTCTAAGCACTGGGGTAGATACAAGGTCGTCAGGGTGGACACAGTCCCGGCCCTACAGAGGGCTTCCAGTCTTAATCGTGGCTCAGTGGAAAGAGCCCAGGCTTTGGAGTCAGAGGTCATGGGTTCAAATCCCAGCGCAGGGAATGTTCTACCAATTTTGTTTAATTTTTATATTGTACTCTCCCAGACAGTACAGTGGTCTGCACATAGTAAATGCTCATTAAATGCCGCTGATTGATTGACTGATTAAGGGATTGATTAGTACTTTCCAAGTGCTTAGTACAGTGCTCTGTACACAGTAAGTGCTCAATAAATACAATTGAATGAATGAATGATCTGTGTGAAATAAATCCAGTTTTCCTGGCTCTATTTTAAGCAGCCGAGATTAATTCTTTCTAGACTGTAAACTCATTGTGGGCAGAGAACGTATCTACCAACTCTGTTACACCGTACTCTCCCAAACACTTAGTACAGTGCTTTGCACACAGTACGCACTCAATAAATATCACTGATAATAAAGCTGTTAGAATATATTTCCGATGATCAATTATTATCATCATTATTTAGTGCATTTGTTAATCCACTTATTTTGTACTGAATACTACACTAATCTCTGGGGGAAGATACAAACATAATCAAGACACCCTCCCAGACCCACACTGGTCCTTCGGGAAACGTCTTACTTGTTACAATAAAATCTAATAAAATTGCCTTGAGATTGAAATGCCTGTAAATTGATAATTATGCTCTTCATTTATTCATGCAATCAATCATATTTCTTAAGCGCTTTCTGGGTGCAGAGCACTGTACTAAGCACCTGGGTGATACAGTATAACAATCAACTGACACATTACCTGACCACAATTCATTCATTCATTCATTCAATCGTATTTATTGAGCATTTACCGGTGCAGAGCACTGTACTAAGCGCTTGGGAAGTACAAGTTGGCAATAGAGACGGTCCCTATCCAACAAAGGGCACACAGTCTAGAAGGGGGGAGACAGACAACAAAACAAAACATGTAGACAGGTGTCAAAGTCATCAGAACAAATAGAATTAAAGCTAGATTCATTCAATCGTATTTATTGAGCGCTTACTGTGTGCAGAGCACTGTACTAAGCGCTTGGGAAGTACAAGTTGGCAACATATAGAGATGGTCCCTACCCAACAGTGGGCTCACAGTCTAGAAGAATAATAATGATGGCATTTACTAAGCGCTTACTATGTGCCAAGCACTGTTCTAAGCACTGGGGAGGTTACAAGGTGATCAGGTTGTCCCACAGGGGGCTCACAGTCTTAATCCTCATTTTACAGATGAGGTCACTGAGGCACGGAGAAGTTAAGTGACTTGCCCAAAGTCACACCAATGCACACCATTAGCAAAATAAATAGACTAGTAAATATGTACAAGTAAAACAGAATAATAAATCTGTACAAATATATATACAAGAAGAAGCAGCGTGGCTCAGTGGAAAGAGCACAGGCTTTGGAGTCAGAGATCATGGGTTCAAATCCTGGCTCTGCCAATTGTCAGCTGTGTGACTTTGGGCAAGTCACTTAACTACTCTGTGCCTCAGTTACCTCATTTGTAAAATGGGGATAAAGACTGTGAGCCCCCTGTGGGACAACCTGATCACCTTGTAACCTCCCCAGCGCTTAGAACAGTGCTTTGCACATTCATTCATTCATTCATTCAATCGTATTTATTGAGTGCTTACTGTGTGCAGAGCACTGTACTAAATGCTTGGGAAGTACAAGTTGGCAACATAAGTAAGTTGGCACATAGTAAGCACTTAAAAATGCCATTATTATTATTATTAGAACAGTGCTTTGCACATAGTAAGTGCTTAATAAATTCATTCATTCATTCATTCAATTGTATTTATTGAGCGCTTACTGTGTGCGGAGCACTGGACTAAGCGCTTGGGAAGTACAAGTCGGCAACATTCATTCATTCAATCATATTGAGCGCTTACTGTGTGCAGAGCACTGTATTAAGCGCTTGGGAAGTACAAGTTGGCAACATATAGAGACGGTCCCTACCCAACAGCGGGCTCACAGTCTAGAAGCAGCGTGGCTCAGTGGAAAGAGCCCGGGCTTTGGAGTCAGAGGTCATGGGCTCGAATCCCGATTCTGCCACATACCTGTTGTGTGATCTTGGGCAGGTCACTTCACTTCTCTGAGCCTCAGTTCCCTCATCAGTAAAATGGGGATTAAGACTGTGAGCCCCACGTGGGACAACTTGATCACCTTGTATTCCCCCTCAGCGCTTAGAACTGTGCTCTGCACATAGTAAGTGCTTAACAAATGCCATTATTATTATTATTATTATTATTATTATTATTATTGGGAAGTACAAGTCGGCAACATATAGAGATGGTCCCTACCCAACAACGGGCTCACAGTCTAGAAGGGGGAGACAGACAACAAGACAAAACATGTAGACAGGTGTCAAAATCATCAGAGCTTAGTGGATAGAGCCCGGGCCTGGGAGCCAGAGGACCTGGGTTCTAATCCCAGCTCTGCCGCATGTCTGCTGTGTGACTTTGGGCAAGTCACTTCACTTCTCTAGGCCTCAGTTCCCTCAGCTGGAAAATGAGGATTAAGAGTGTGAGCCCCGTGTGGGACAGGGACTGTGTCCAACCTGATGAACCTGTAATCCACCCCAGCATTTAGAAGTGACTTGACCTTGGGCAAGTCACTTAACTTTTCTGTGCCTCAATTCCCTCATCTGTAAAATGGGGGTTAAGACTGTGAGCCCCCCGTGGGACAACCTGATCACCTTGTAACCTCCCCAGCACTTAGAACAGTGCTTTGCACATAGTAAGTGCTTAATAAATGCCATTATTATTATTAGAACAGTGCATGGCACATAGTAAGTGCTTAATAAATGCCATTATTATTATTAGAACAGTGCATGACACACAGTAAGGACTTAATGAGAAGGAGCATGGCTCAGTGGAAAAGAGCATGGGCTTTGGAGTCAGAGGTCATGGGTTCAAATCCCAGCTCTGCCAATTGTCAGCTGTGTGACTTTGGGCAAGTCACTTCACTTCTCCGGGCCTCAGTTCCCTCATCTGTAAAATGGGGATTAAGACTGTGAGCCCTGCTGTGGACAACCTGATGACCTTGTAGCCTCCCCAGTGGTTAGAACAGTGCTTTGCACATAGTAAGCGCTTAATAAATGTCATTATTATTTTTTTATTATTATTATTTATTATGTGCCAGGCACTGTACTAAGCTCTGGGATGGGTACAAGTAAATCGGGTTAGGCACAGTCCCTGTCCCTGGTGGGGCTCACAGTCTCAATCCCCATTTTACAGATAAGAAAACTGAGGCCCAGAGAAGTAAAGTGACTTGCCCAAGGTCACACAGCAGACAAACGGTGGAGCCGGGATTAGAACTCATGACCATCTGACTCCCAGGACCATGCTCTATCCACTACGCCATGCTGCTTCTGACAAGTGCTATAATTACTATTATTAATTATTATTACAATCTACCGGACACAGACCCTGCCCATAACGAGTTTACAGTCTAGTCATCATCATCATCATCAATCGTATTTATTGAGCGCTTACTATGTGCAGAGCACTGTACTAAGCGCTTGGGAAGTACAAATTGGCAACACATAGAGACAGCCCCTACCCAACAGTGGGCTCACAGTCTAAAAGGGGGGGACAGAGAACAAAACCAAACATACCAACAAAATAAAATAAATAGGATAGATATGTACAAATAAAATAAATAAATAAATAGTCTGTAAGCTTACTCTATTCTGTAAGCTCACTGTGGGCAAAGGAACTTGTCTACCGACACTATTGCATTGTACCCTCCCTAGTGCTTAGCACGGTGCTCTGCACATAGAAAACGCTCAGTAAGTACAATGGATTGATCGAATGAAAGGAGCACTCACAATCTGAGCAGTTAATAACAATGATAATAATGATGGCAGTTGTTAAGTGCTTCCTATGTGCCAAGCACTGTTCTAAGCGCTGGGAAGGATACAAGGTGATCAGGTTGTCCCACGGCGGGCTCACAGTCCTTAATCTCCATTTTACAGATGAGGTAACTGAGGCCCAGAGAAGTGAAGTGACTTGCCCAAAGTCACACAGCTGACAAGCGGCGGAGCCGGGATTAGAACCCATGACCTCTGACTCCCAAGCCAGGGCTCTTTCCACTGAGCCACGCTGCCGTGAGCAGTTGGGAAGAGAATCCAACTTCAAATGAAGTGGAATTGTAAGAAACAATTCCAGCCCGTCAACCAGGAAATCAATCAATCAATCAATCGTATTTATTGAGCGCTTACTGTGTGCAGAGCACTGTACTAAGCGCTTGGGAAGTACAAGTTGGCAACATATAGAGACGGTCCCTACCCAACAGTGGGCTCGCAGCCTAGAAGGGGGAGGCAGAGAACAAAACCAAACATATTAACAAAATAAAATAAATAGAATAGATATGTACAAGTAAAATAAATAAATAATCAATCAATCAATCGTATTTATTGAGCGCTTACTATGTGCAGAGCACTGTACTAAGCGCTTAGTAAATAGAGTAATAAATACGTACAAACATATATACATATATATAGGGAAGCAGCGTGGCTCAGTGGGAAGAGCCTGGGCTTTGGAGTCAGAGGTCATGGGTTCAAATCCCGGCTCCACCACTTGTCAGCTGTGTGACCTTGGGCAAGTCACTTAACTTCTCTGGGTCTCAGTCCTCTCATCTGTAAAATGGGGATGAAGACTGTGAGCCCCACGTGGGACAACCTGATCATCTTGTATCCCCCCAGTGCTTAGAACAGTGCTTTGCACATAGTAAGTGCTTAATAAATGCCATCATTATTATTATTATTATTATTATATACAGGTGCTGTGGGAAAGGGAAGGAGCTAAGGCCGGGGGGATGGAGAGGGGGAGGAGGGGGAAAGTAGGAAAGTAGCATCTGTAAAAACGTTTATAGCATCTGTTAAGAACATTAAAAATTAAAAACCAATGACAGCACACATCCACCTGAAGCAGCGCCCAATGATTAATCGTTGTTTCCCCAAGGGGGCAAAAAAGGACCCATTGGTTCTGGAAGCAGCTCCATCTCAAGATTTCTCCAGACCAGATCAATCAATCAATCAATCAATCAATCGTATTTATTGAGCGCTTACTATGTGCAGAGCACTGTTCTAAGCGCTTGGGAGGTACAAATTGGCAACACATAGAGACAGTCCCTACCCAACAGTGGGCTCACAGTCTAAAAGGGGGAGACAGAGAACAGAACCAAACATACCAACAAAATAAAATAAATAGGATAGAAATGTACAAGTAAAATAAATAAATAAATAAATAAATAAATAAGTAGAGTAATAAATATGTACAACCATATATACATGTATACAGGTGCTGTGGGGAAGGGAAGGAGGTAAGATGGGGGGATGGAGAGGGGGACAAGGGGGAGAGGAAGGAAGGGGCTCAGTCTGGGAAGGCCTCCTGGAGGAGGTGAGCTCTCAGCAGGGTTCTCAGCAGATCCAGACATCCTAGGTCCCAGAAGATCGGCATGGCCTTGAATCACTCTGATCTCCTGGCAAGATTCAGGGCTGAATTGGCTGGCCGCATGGAGTACTGATCTGGCCCACTGAGAAGGATGAGGGAACCATCCTTTCTGCTCTCCCATCCTCCTGTCTCTCTCAGCTTCAGTCTATGGCCTTCCCAGACTGAGCCCCTTCCTTCCTCTCCCCCTCGTCCCCCTCTCCATCCCCCCCATCTTACCTCCTTCCCTTCCCCACAGCACCTGTACATATGTATATATGTTTGTACGTATTTATTACTCTATTTATTTATTTATTTATTTTACTTGTACGTATCTATTCTATTTTATTCTGTAGTATGTTTGGTTTTGTCTCCCCCTTTTAGACTGTGAGCCCACTGTTGGGTAGGGACTGTCTCTATAGGTTGCCAATTTGTACTTCCCAAGCGCTTAGTACAGTGCTCTTCACACAGTAAGTGCTCAATAAATATGATTGATGATGATGATATACTTCACTCTGCTGCCCGAATTATCTTTGTACAGAAACGCTCTGGGCGTGTCACTCCCCTCCTCAAAAATCTCTAGTGGCTGCCTGTCAACCTTCGAATCAAGCGAAAACTCCTCACTCTGGGCTTCAAGGCTGTCCATCCATCCCCTCGCCCCCTCCTACCTCCCCTCCCTTCTCTCCTTCTCCAGCCCAGCGCGCACCCTCCGCTCCTCTGCCGCCGCTAACCTCCTCACTGGGCCTCATTCTTGCCCGTCCCGCCATCAACCCCTGGCCCACGTCCTACCTCTGGCCTGAAATGCCCTCCTGCCTCACATCCGCCAAACTAGCACAATTCCCCCCTTCAACGCCCTACTGAGAGCTCACCTCCTCCAGGAGGCCTTCCTAGACTGAGCCTCCCCTACCCATCGCCCCAACTTCCTCCCTCTGCTCCACCCCCTTCCCCACCCGACAGCACTTGTGTATTTATGTGCATATTTATTATTCTATTTATTTTATTAATGATGTGCATATATCTGTAATTCTATTTATTTATATTGCTGCTATTCATGCCTGTCTACTTGTTTTGTTTCTTTTTTTGTCTGTCTCCCCCCTTCTAGACTGTGAGCCTATTGTTGGGTACGGATTGTCTCTATTTGTTGCCGAATTGTACTTTCCAAGTGCTCAGTACAGTGCTCTGCCCACAGTAAGCGCTTAATAAATACAATTGAATGAATAAATGAATGAACCATCATCATCGTTATCATTGTCGTGAGAAGCAGTGTGGCCTTAGTGGGAAGACCGTGGGCCTGAGAGTCGGAAGGACCTGGGTTCCAATCCCAGCTCCACCACTTGTCTGCTGGGTCACCTTGGGCAAGTCTGTTCTCCATCCCTCCGTTACCTCCTCTGTAAAATGGGGATTAAGACTGTGAGCCCCAGTGACTCTGTCAATCAATCAATCAATCGTATTTATTGAGTGCTTACTGTGTGCAGAGCACTGTACTAAGCGCTTGGGAAGTACAAGCTGACAACATATAGAGACAGTCCCTACGTCCAACCTGGTTAGCTTGTTTCTACCCCAGAGCTCAGTACAATGCCTGGCACATAGTATGTGCTTAACAAATCCTCCCTTCTCCGGCCAAAAAAAATATGGCATTTATTCACTCATTCATTCAATCATATTTATTGAGCGCTTCCTGTGTGCTGAGCACTGTACTAAACGCTTGGAAAGTACAATTCAGCAACAAACAGAGACAATCCCTACCCACAACGGGCTCACAGTCTAGAAGGGTCTAGTAAAGTGCTCTGCAGATGGTAAGAGCTCAATAAATACGACTGAATGAATGAATTAATGAATAATAATAATTAATAGTGATGGTATTTGTTAAGCACTTCCTATCATCATCATCATCATCATCAATCATATTTATTGAGTGCTTACTGTGTGCAGAGCACTGTACTAAGCGTTTGGGAAGTACAAGTTGGCAACATATAGAGACAGTCCCTACCCAACAGTGGGCTCACAGTCTAAAAGGGGGAGACAGAGAACAAAACCAAACATACTAACAAAATAAAATAAATAGAATAGCTATGTACAAGTAAAATAAATAGAGTAATAAATATGTACAAACATATATATATATATATATATACAGGTGCTGTGGGGAAGGGAAGGAGGTAAATTGGGGGGATGGAGAGGGGGACGAGGGGGAGAGGAAGGAAGGGGCTCAGTCTGGGAAGGCCTCCTGGAGGAGGTGAGCTCTCAGTAGGGCCTTACTATGTACCTGGCTCTGTACTAAGCGCTGGGGCAGATACAGGCAAATCAGGTTGGACCCAGTTCCTGTCTCATGTGGGGCTCACGGTCTCAATCCCCGTTTGGTCGGTGAGGTAACTGAGGCCTAGAGGAGTGAAGTGACTTGTCCAAAGTCGCACAGCAAACAAGTGGCAGAGCCGGGATTAGAACCCACGACCTCCTGGCTTCCAGGCCCAGGGTCTCTCCACTACGCCATGCTTCTTCTTACAATGAATTGGGAGCTGTGTGTAAAACACTATATTTGGCGCTTGGGAGAGTCCAGTACGTCAGAGTTGGCGGACTCGTTCCCTGCCCAGGACGAGTTTCCAGTCTAGAGGGAACAGGACAAGGTTCTTCTCCTCAGATTAATCAGTCTCAAGGTCCTCTAGGATTGCTTACTTTTAGGCTGCTCTCAAATTTCTCTCCAGAGTTGTCCGGTAACATTTATAGGTGCTCACCTTATTTTTACATCCCCTCTCCACCACACCTCCCACTCACTGTGGGGAAAAAAAAAAGCCAATAATCAAAACTAGGAACAAACTTTCTGCTAACCGGGCACATACACATTCTGACGCTAAGAGCCTTTAAAGTGTCCTTTTTACCCATTACTTCTGTCCAGGGAACATCTTACCCGGAAAAAGCTTTCACGTCATGTTTTTAAAGGAAAAGCGTGTCTTCAAAAGAAAACAGTGCTCGATGAAATGCACGGGCTCTCAAGCACATTTAGAAGGTCGTCTCTATCGGCTTTCCCTAAATTTGGGTTTTGTTTCCAGAATTTGAAATCGGTTGATTCTTTTTAAAAATATATACTTCTGATCTGTAGAACGATGGGTCGTTGTTTTATTTTCCGACGTTTATCACTTTTTAAATCCCTTCTCTTTGCAGGTTACGATCTCCCTCTCGTCAGTATCAATCTCTCATGTCCATGTTTGTTCAATCGATTGGTCAATCAGTTGTTATAAGTTCAAAGAATCATGGAAAAAAGGAAAAAAATATTCCTGACAGTAGCCAAAACACCTCTAACCAAACAACAAAAGA
The DNA here is from genome assembly GCF_015852505.1 of Tachyglossus aculeatus. Lineage (NCBI taxonomy): Eukaryota > Metazoa > Chordata > Mammalia > Monotremata > Tachyglossidae > Tachyglossus > Tachyglossus aculeatus. The sequence goes on from NC_052070.1 coordinate 11,890,372, forward strand.
AGAAATCTTAAAGTCTTTCACTTAAAATTGAAGATATGATTTTTCAAAATTTCTAAATTTCACAACTCTCTGCCCTGATGTAAAGAGGAAAGGGTAAAAAGAAAAATTTGCCCAGAACCTTGTTTTCTTTTGAGTATTTCTTTTTTTTTCCTTATTCAGATCTCGAGAAGCTCTCCTTGTTCAGATGCTCCCTAGAGGAGGAACGGAGTTTGGTGATTTCATTTCAGAATGGTTGTTGAATATTTCGGTAAGTGGAAATATGGCTTACATTTCCTCAATTTTGTTTGGAGAGCAGCTACTTCAGAACCTTTTGTTCAGACGTGCAGCTGAAGGAGAATCAGAACTTTTCCACCCCTGGGAATTTAATTGGTTTGGCCAAAACAAATAACTTTCCCGCATCAATCTCTCTTAGCCACTAGAGAACTGAAAAATATCCGCCGCAAACAAGTGAATTCTAAAATCTAATGGAAGGAGCTCTCGTTTTTTAAAATTCAATTTTTCTAGGCTTTAAAGGGTCATTTGAGTTGGCTGTGCTAAGTTTTCAGCTTTCTTTTAACATCATCAGTGGTATTTATTGAGTGCTTACTGTGTGTAGAGCGCTGTGCTGAGCACTTGTGAAAGTAGAAGTCAACATTCACGTATTCTATCATATTGATTGGACGCTTACTGTGTACACAACGCTGTGCTAAGTGCTTGTGAGGGTACGATATAACAATAAACAGACATATTCCCTGCCCACAAGGAGCTTACAGAGTTGGCAGAAATGTTCCCTCCTTTTCAAAGAAGGAGAAGCTGGGTTATTGCTTTCCTGTTGTTCCATTTACCTCGGCTTGTGTTCGAGAACCGCTTTTTGTGCCCTTCTCTCTCACTTCCCGAGATTTACGGAGCCCATTGTTCTGTAACTACCCCTGCTTTCCCCCAGAACTAGGAAATAGGAAAAAAGTAGGGAACAAAGTAGCAAAGAATGGCTACTTCATGTCGCTTCGTGTCTGAGAGGCTGTGGGTTGTGGGAAAAAAAGAATTCATCTTCAGAGGAAACGTGAGACTGGAGAGCCGATAAGAGATTAGATCTAGGTCTGGGAGTTGTAATAAATAATAATAATAATAATAATGATATTTTTAAGCTCTTATTATGTGTTAAGCACTGTTCTAAGCACTGGGATTGAACGAGGTAATCAAGTTGGACACAGTCCCTGTCCCACATGGGGCTCCCGGTCTTAACCCGCATTTTACATATGAGGTAACTGAGGCACAGAGAAGTTAATTGACTTAATAGTAATAATAATAATGGTATTTGTTAAGCGCTTATTAGGTGCCAAGCACTGTTCTAAGCACTTGGGTAGATACAAGGTTATCAGGTTGTCCCATGTGGGGCTCACAGTCTTAATTCCCATTTTACAGATGAGGTAACTGAGGCACAGAGAAGGTAAGTGACTACCCAAAGTCACACAGCTGACAAGTAGCGGAGCTGGGATTAGAACCCGTGATCTCTGACGCCCAAGCCCGGGCTCTTTCCACTGAGCCACACTGCTTCTCTATGAATCAATATTACTAGAAGTCCGCAAGGGACTGTGAGTGCAGAAGTCCTGAGTTGATGGCGGGAAGGATGTGATCTGGGAAGAAGAAAAATTCATCCATCAATCAATGGTATTCATTGAGCACTTACTGTGTGCAGAGCTCAGTGGAAAGAGCACGGGCTTTGGAGTCAGAGGTCATGGGTTCGAATCCCGGCTCCGCCACATGTCTGCTGTGTGACCTTGGGCAAGTCACTTAACTTCTCAGAGCCTCAGTTACCTCATCTGTAAAATGGGGATTAAGACTGTGAGCCCCACGTGGGACATCCTGATCACTTTGTATCTGCCCAAGCGCTTAGAACAGTGTTTTGCACATAGTAAGCACTTATCAAATGCCAACATTATTATTATTATTATTACAATATAACAATAAACGGATACATTCAAGCTTACAGTATAAAGCGGGAGACAGACATGACTATAAATAAAGTACGAAAACAAAGAATCTCCGCCAGTTCCCAGACAGCAAGAGAAATCCGTTGGGTGAACAGACCTGAGCTTATTCACAGCGCATATGTGTATCACAACACATTTGTATATAACTGTATATATCTGTAATTTATTTATTCATATTAATGTATCTCCCCCATTTAGACTCTGAGCTCATTGTGGGCAGGAATGTCTGTTTGTTGTTATATTGTACACTCTCAAGCGCTTAGTACAGTGCTTTGTACACAGTAAATGCTCAATAAATACAATTGAATATTGTCTGGGGCTCCCATTCTAAGTAGCAGGGATAACTGATATTCGATCTCCATTGTACAGATGAGGAAACACAGGCACAGAAAAGTTAAGCAACTTGCCCAAGGTCACACAGTAAACAAGTGGCAGAGTTGGGATTAGAACCCAGGTCCTCTGGCTCACAGACCCCTGCTCTGTCTACTAGGCCATGCTGCTTCTTCATTCATTCATTCATATTTATTGAGCGCTTACTTGATGCAGAGCACTGTACTAAGTGCTTGGAAAGTACAATTTGATGCTATTGATACCAGTCTACTTGTTTTGTTTTGTTGTCTGTCTCCCCCTTCTATAATAATAATAATACTGATGGTATTTGTTAAGCGCTTACTATTTGCAAAGCACTGTTCTAAGCGCTGGGGAAGTTACAAGGTGATCAGGTTGTCCCATGGAGGGGCTGACAGTCTTAATTCCCATTTTACAGATGAGCCAATTGAGGCTCGGAGAAGTGAAGTGACTTGCCCAAAGTCACACAGCTGACAGGTGGCGGAGCCGGGATTTGAACCCATGACCTCTGACTCCAAAGCCCAGGCTCTTGACGCTGAGCCACGCTGCTTCTCTCCTGTTGTTTGGAAGGGATTGCCTCTGTCCATCACCAAATTGTACTTTCCAAGCGCTTAATACAGTGCTCTGCACACAGTAAGCGCTCAATAAATACGATTGAATTAATGAATGAATACAATTCGGCAACAGGTAATCAGGTGGTCCCACGTGGGGCTCTCTGTCTTCATCTTCATTTTACAGATGAGGTCACTGGGGCACAGAGAAGTGAAGTGGCTTGCCCAAAGTCACACAGCTGACAGGTGGCGGAGCTGGGATTGGAACCCATGACTCTCTGAAGAAGGAGCGTAGACATTTTGCAGTAGCCTTCAGGCTCTCTGATGGCTTCACTTAAGGCAAAGGAGCTGTCAGTGGAGCCAAATAAGAAGTCAGCATTAAAATTCTTCCCCTTTGAGTGAAAATCAGGCAGTATTGACATTAGGGAGAGAAGCAGCGCGGCTAAGTGGAAAGAGCCCAGGCTTGAGCGTCAGAGGTCATGGGTTCTAATCCCGGCTCCGCCACTTCTCGGCTGGGTGACTTTGAGCAAGTCACTTCACTTCTCTGAGCCTCAGTTACCTCATCTGGAAAATGGGGATTGAGACTATGAGCCCCACGTGGGACCACCTGATTACCTGTTGCCACATTCATTAATTCAATCGTATTTATTGAGCGCTTACTGTGTGCAGAGCACTGTATTAAGCGCTTGGAAAGTACAATTTGGTGATGGATAGAGGCAATCCCTTCCAAACAACAGGCTTACCTTGTATCTACCCCAGCGCTTAGAACAGTGCTTGGCACATAGTAAGCACTTAACAAATACCACAATTATTATTATTATTAGAGGTGAAGCCCCCTGTGAGCGGAGAACGGAGCTTATGCATCTCTGTCACCCCAGAAGAGCAGCACGGCCTAGTGGATAGAGCTCGGGCCTGGGAATCAGAAGGTCCTGGGTTCTAATCCCAGCTGCTGTGTGACCTTGGGCAAGTCGCTTCCCTTCCTCTGGGCCTCAGTTCCCTCATCTGTAGAGAAGCGGCGTGGCTCAGTGGGAAGAGCCCGGGCTTTGGAGTCAGAGGTCGTGGGTTCGAATCAGAGGTCATGGGTTCGAATCCCGGCTCTGCCAATTGTCAGCCGTGTGACTTTGGGCAAGTCACTTCACTTCTCTGAGCCTCAGTGACCTCATCTGTAAAATGGGGATGGAGACTGTGAGCCCCACGTGGGACAACCTGATCACCTTGCATCCCCCCAGCGCTTAGAACAGTGCTTTGCACATAGCAAGCGCTCGATAAATACGATTGAATGAATGAAAGAATCTGTAAAATGGGGGTGAAGACTGTGAGCCCCACGTGGGACAGGGACTGTGTCCAACCTGATTAGCTTTTATCTACCCCACAGCTTAGAACAGTGCCTGGCACCTAGTAAGCACTTAACAAATATTGTAATTATTAAGAGCAAGAAGTGGGTACGAAAGCCTCGGTTCTAATAGCAATGCCCCGTTACCATATTATTCTGTAAAGACGAGTCCTTTTAAGCGGAGCTGTGAACAAGACTAAAGAACTGCTACCTGCTGTTTAGGAGCCGAGCACCAATATCAGCCCACAGGTCTGTCTTAGATCTTTCTCATTCTGGATTCTTCCTACTTCACACTGGTAGCTGGGAGAAGGGAATCCATAAAGAAGTGATCGCTGTTTTTAATGTAGCGGGTACCCCTCCTGTCATTTTTCTCTTTTCCTCTTTGTTTCCTCTCCTTTATCCTTCGTATCCCAAGCCTTGTTATGTGGAGCCTCCCCAAAGCATAGTCCGCCACTTGTCTGCTGCGTGACCTTGGGCAAGCCACTTAACCTCTCTGTGCCTCAGTTATCTCATCCGTTCCATACTTCATGCTGCTGCCCGGATTATCTTTGTCCAGAAACGCTCTGGGCATATTACTCCCCTCCTCAAAAATCTCCAGTGGCTACCAATCAATCTGCTCATCAGGCAGAAACTCCTCACCCTGGGCTTCAAGGCTGTCCATCCATCCCCTCGCCCCCTCCTACCTCACCTCCCTTCTCTCCTTCTCCAGCCCAGCCCGCACCCTCCGCTCCTCCGCCGCTAATCTCCTCAGCGTACCTCGTTCTCGCCTGTCCCGCCATCGACCCCCGGCTCACGTCATCCCCCGGGCCTGGAATGCCCCCAATCCCTCTGCCCATCCGCCAAGCTAGCTCTCTTCCTCCCTTCCAGGCCCTACTGAGAGCTCACCTCCTCCAGGAGGCCTTCCCAGACTAAGCCCCTTCCTTCCTGTCCCCCTCGTCCCCCTCTCCATCCCCCCCTTCTTACCTCCTTCCCTTCCCCACAGCACCTGTATATATGTTTGTACATATTTATTACTCTATTTATTTATTTTACTTGTACATATCTATTCTATTTATTTTATTTTGTTAGTATGTTTGGTTTTGTTCTCTGTCTCCCCCTTTTAGACTGTGAGCCCACTGTTGGGTAGGGACTGTCTCTATATGTTGCCAATTTGTACTTCCCAAGCGCTTAGTACAGTGCTCTGCACATAGTAAGCGCTCAATAAATACGATTGATTGCTCGATCCGTAAAATGGGGATAAAGACTGTGAGCCCCACGTAAGACAACCCAATTACCTTGTATCTCTCCCAGCGCTTAGAACAGCGCTTGGCACATAGTAAGCGCTTAACAAATACCATAATTATTATTATTATTCTTGCCAGTTATCTCAGGGGCAACAGTGTGGGTTGTTAACGTATCCCTAAGTGGGAATTTAAAGAAGCCAGTGCCCTCCCTAGAAGTGGAAATTTATTTTGCTGCCTTCGGGCCTTCACAGATTTTTTTTTTTCAGATCTTGTTTGTCTCCAAGAACCACCACATCACAAAAGGCTTCTCATAGCAGCAATCCCCACCAGGTTTGATCAATAAATCAACCAGGAATGGTATAAAGCAGCGCCTCTTTCATGATTTCCTTCTGACATTTTCCTCCCCTGCCCGAGATGTAAGCGAGGGAAAGGGGCCTTCGGTGAGAAAGACGTAAATGTGGAGAACGGGAGTGCAGGTTTTTTATCTTCTGACTAATGAGCTTGTCTCACGGAGGGTTGCACCTACAGACATTTACTGGAAGTCCAACAGGCTTCGCGTGCCAGGTTTCTAGATGGGAAAGAGAGAGAAATAAAGAGAGCAGGGGGAGAGGGAGATGGGGAGAGGGAGAGAGTTGGAAAGGGAGAGGGAGAGAGAAAGCACGCTTCCCCACAGGTGTGGGGATATGATATGATATGATATGATACACATCCCCCTAACCCCCCCCATCTTACCTCCTTCCCTTCCCCACAGCACCTGTATATATGTATATATGTTTGTACATATTTATTACTCTATTTATTTATTTATTTATTTTACTTGTACATATCTATTCTATTTATTTTATTTTGTTAGTATGTTTGGTTTTGTTCTCTGTCTCCCCCTTTTAGACTGTGAGCCCACTGTTGGGCAGGGACTGTCTCTCTATGTTGCCAATTTGTACTTCCCAAGCGCTTAGTACAGGCTCTGCACACAGTAAGCGCTCAATAAATACGACTGATGATGATGATGATATGATATATCGCAAGAGCTCAGCATTGTCTTCCTGGCATTTATGACTGCCATAACGTCCTAGAGAGTTGCTGAACACTACAATGTCAAAAGACGCCATAACGGATAAAAAATGGCCCATCTTGGCTTCCCCAGTATTCATTCATTCATTCATTCATTCAATCGTATTTATTGAGCGCTTACTGTGTGCAGAGCACTGTACTAAGCGCTTGGGAAGTCCAAGTCGGCAACATACAGAGATGGTCCCTACCCAACAATGGGCTCACGGTCTAGGAGGGGGAGACAGACCACAAAACAAAACATGTAGACAGGTGTCAAAATAGTCAGAACAATTAGAATTAAAGCTATATGCCCATCATTAACAAAATAAATAGTAAATATGTACAAGTAAAATAAATAGAATAATAAATCTGTACAAATAATAATAATGATAGCATTTATTAAGCACTTACTATGTGCAAAGCACTGTTCTAAGCACTGGGGATGTTACAAGGTGATCAGGTTGTCCCCCGGCGGGGCTCACAGTCTTCATTCCCATTTTGCAGCTGAGGGAACTGAGGCACAGAGAAGCGAAGTGACTTGCCCGAAGTTACACAGCTGATAATTGGAGGAGCTGGGATTTGAACCCATGACCTCTGACTCCAAAGCCCGGGCTCTTTCCACTGAGCCATGCTGCTTCTCATTATTATTCTCAGTATTATTATTATTATTATTATTATTATTATTATTATTATTATTATTATTATGACTCCCAGGCGTGGGCTCAATCTACTAGGCCCTGCTGCCTCTCTATTATTGTTGCTGTTATTATTATTAATAATAATAATGGCATTTATTAAGCACTTACTATGTGCAAAGCACTGTTCTAAGCACTGGGGAGGTTACAAGGTGATCAGTTGTCCCACGGGGGGCTCATAGTCTTCATCCCCATTTTACAGATGACTTAACTGAGGCCCAGAGAAGTGAAGTGACTTGCCCAAAGTCACACAGCTGACAATTCATGGAGGCGGGATTTGAACCCCTGGCCTCTGATTCCAAAGCCCGGGCTTTTTCCACTGAGCCACGCTGCTTCTCTATCACTTCATTTCTTTCAAGACAAACTACTCGCTGTATCGTATTCTCATACGTATTCTCACACAGTAAGCACTCAATAAATACGATTGATGATGATTCTCATCCGTATCACCCCGACCTCTAACTCACTCCTTGTCACCACTGCTTAGTACAGCGCTCTGCCCCCAGGAAGCCCTCATTAAATACCATTCATTCGTTCACTGATTGCTCTCTCCATTTTCAAGGCTCTTCTGAAATCACATCTCTTGAGAAGCAGCGTGGCTCAGTGGAAAGAGCCCGGGCTTTGGAGTCAGAGGTCACGGGTTCAAATCCCGGCTCCACCACTTGTCAGCTGTGTGACTTTGGGCAAGTCACTTCACTTCTCTGGGCCTCAGTTAAGTCATCTGTAAAATGGGGATGAAGACTGTGAGCCCCCCGGGGGACAACTTGATCACCTTGTAACCTCCCCAGCGCTTAGAACAGTGCTTTGCACATAGTAAGTGCTTAACAAATACCATCATTATTATTATTATTATTATCTCTTCCAAGAGGCCTTCCTTGATTTTTCTCTCAGCATGCCTCTCCCCACCTCAACTCACCTACTGCCTCCTCAACATTTTCCCTGTCACGGAAGCATTTTGGACTCCCTCATTCTCCCTCCTCCTCCCCACCACCCAGTAGCTCCCATAAATCTATCTTTCCACTCTTATTCATTCAATTGTATTTATTGAGTGCTTACTGTGTGCAGAGCACTGCACTCAGCACTTAGGGAAGTAGAGAAGCAGTGGAAAAGAGCACGGGTTTTGGAGTCAGAGGTCATGGGTTCTTGGTCAAGTGACTTGCCCAAAGTCACACAGCTGACAGTTGGCAGAGATGGGATTTGAACCCATGACCTCTGACTCCAAAGCCCATGCTCTTTCCACTGAGCCACGCTGCTACCCCATACCTCCTTGTTCATAAATATGTGATATTCTCCCCACCCCCACAGCAATTATGTACATATCTTTAAATTATATATTATAAATTACTTATTCATTTCTATTAATGTTTGCCTCCCCCTCTGGACTATAAGCTCGTTATGGGCAGGGAATGAGTCCGCTAATTCTGTTTTACTGCATTCTCCCAAGTGCTTAGTACAGCGCTCTGCCACAGGAAGCGCTCAGTAAATACAACTGAATGAATGAATGAATGGTCAGTCGTTTATATCTGTAATTTAGCTACTTACAAGACTGTCTCCCCCTCTAGACTGTAAGCTCATTGGGGTCAGGGAATGTGTCTGTTTATTGTTATTATTGAACTCTCCCCTGCTTAGTACACAGTACGAATTCATTAAAAACGCTTGAATGAATGATCTGCACATACTAAGAGTCAATAAATACCATTAATACTTTGATCTCCCCAGTTAGATTGAAAGCTTCCCTTGGAAAAATGTTTTGTGCTGTGGTATTTTAGCTCGAATATTACGACTGCTACTCAAACTATTTGTTTAGGGATTCATTTAGAGCGGACACTCTTCGTTTTCTGCCTCCAAACAGCAAACAATCTTCAGCCTCAAAGAGATTCTTAAAAAAGCAGTGGGCTGAAGTATGGGTTGAAGGAGAAAGCTCTGATCTCCCTAACCCTTCCTAAGTGTATTCTTTATTAACAGAGCCAGCTGTCAAATCTCCTCTTTCATACATTCCTGGGGAATATATTTTGGTAAGTAGTTTGCCCTGAAAATATTTAATAAAGTAACTTTTGCTACTTTGAAATAATTCTACCGGTTTATGCGTGGTTGCCTTCGGGATCAGCTTTAATTACAGATGTCGCCTAAAATATGCATGATTATTTGGAGATGCTTATTACCCAAATCCTCCATCTGATGTTCAACCCGCAAATCAAGCTTAATTGTCGACCCCTGGTCCACGTCCTACCTCTGGCCCGGAATGACCTCCTTCCTCATAATCCACCAAACTAGCTCATTCCCCCCCTTCAAAGCCCTACTGGAAAGCTCACCTCCTCCAGGAGGCCTTCCCGGACTGAGCCCCCCTTTCCCTCTCCTCATCATCAATCGTATTTATTGAGCGCTCACTGTGTGCAGAGCACTGTACTAACCCTCCCCATCACCCCCACTCCCTCCCCGGGCTCTACCCCCTCCCTGCCCCACAGCACTTGTGTATATTTGTACATACCTCTAATTCTATTTATTTTATTAATGATGTGAATATATCTATAATCCTATTTATTCATATTGATGCTATTGATGTCCATTTACTTGCTTTGATGCCTGTCTCCCCCTTCTAGACTGTGAGCCCGGTGCGGGCAGGGATTGTCTCTATTTGTCTTTTAGACTGTGAGCCCACTGTTGGGTAGGGACTGTCTCTATGTGTTGCCAATTTGTACTTCCCAAGCGCTTAGTACAGTGCTCTGCACATAGTAAGCGCTCAATAAATGCGATTGATTGATTGATTGATTGATTGTTGCTGAATTGTACTTCCCAAGCGCTTCAAAAAGTGCTCAGTAAATACAATCGAATGAATGAATGAATGTTGGGCCATCATCTTCACATCTTCCGAATTCAGGTTTTAACATTCCGTTCTGTCAGTTTTAAATTTTCCAGAAAAGAAACCCCTTCCATGCAGCCCTCAAAAAGAAAAAACAATTTTAGGCATTACCATGAAGAGTGCTAACACATCGAGACCCGCATTAAATCAATGTTTGGTTCAGTGAAGCCCTAATTAGGAAAATGCTCTCATATGTTTCAGGAAAATACCTAGACACATTTTTGGCTCCAAGGAAATGCCGAAACAGCCATGCAAAATCATCCAGGCCCTCAAATTGCAGATTATACTGTTCTCTCCCAAGCGCTTAGTACAAGTACAATACATCCGAGTTGATATATGCATTCCCTGCCCACAACAAGCTTATGGTCTAAAGGGGGAAAGAGGCATTATTATAAATAAATTGCAGAGATGTACAGAAGGGGTGAATAAAGAGTGCAAATTCAAATGCAAGGGTGACGTAGAAGGGAGTGGGAAAAGAGGAAATGAGGACTTTGTTGTTATTATTATTGCTTCTCCTGGAGGAGATGGGCTTTTAATAAGACTTTGAAGGTGGGGAGAGTGATTGTCAATAAGCTCACAGTGGGCAGGGAATGTGTCTGCTTATTGACATATTGTACTCTCCCAAGCGTTTAGTACAGTGTTCTGCATAGAGTGAGCGCTAAATGTCATCGATGATGATAATGAGGCCATGGCAGGAAAGGAGAGGGGGTAAATAAATAAATTTTATTTATACTACCGTCCGTCTCCCCCTCAAGACTGTAAGCTCTTCTTGGGAAGGGATTGCATCTACCAACTCTGCTGTATTGTACTTTTCCCGAGTGCTTAGTACAGTGAGCCCACTGTTGGGTAGGGACTGTCTCTATATGTTGCCAACTTGTACTTCCCAAGCGCTTAGTACAGTGCTCTGCACACAGTAAGCGCTCAATAAATACGATTGATGATGATGATGATGTCCTAAACGCAGTAAGCGCTCAGTAAATTTCCCTACTGAAAGTTCACCTCCTCCAGGAGTCCTCCCCAGACTGACCTTTTCCTCTGCTCCTCCTCCCCTCTCCATCTCCCTGACTCCCTCCCTCTGCTCTATTCCCCTCTCCGCCCCACAGCACTTGTGTATATTTGTACATATTTATTATTCTACTTATTTTATTAATGATGTGTATATAGCTATAATTCTATTTATCTGTTTTGATGCTATCGATGCCTGTCGACTTGTTTTGTTTTGTTGTCTGTCTCCCCCCTTCTAGACTCCGAGCCCGTTGTTGGGTAGGGATCGTCTCTATCTGTTGCCAAACTGTGCTTTCCAAGCGCTTAGTCCAGTGCTCTGCACACATTAAGCGCTCAATAAATATGATTGATTGAATGAATCATCAATCAATCAATCAATCAATCGTATTTATTGAGCTCTTACTGTGTGCAAAGCACTGTACTAAGCACTTGGGAAGTACAAGCTGGCAACATATAGAGACAGTCCCTACCCAACAGTGGGCTCACAGTCTAAAAGGGGGAGACCGAGAACAAAACCAAACATACTAACAAAATAAAATAAATAGAATAGATATGTACAAGTAAAATAAATAAACAAATAAATAGAGTAATAAATATGTACAAACATATATACATATATACAGGTGCTGTGGGGAAGGGAATCAATACCACTGATTGATTGATTGATTGATTGATTGAGCAGGGAGGCAAGGTCAGAGCAGGGCTCCCTGCCAATCGGGGGTGGCTCCTTGGCACAACCCTTGTAGCCAACGCCAAGGAAGGACCTCCGTCATCCTGTCCATCAGTCAGTCGTATTTATTGAGCACTTACTGTGTGCAGAGCACTGTGCTAAGCACTTGGGAAAGTATGATACAAAAATATACAGACACATTCCCTGCCCACAATGAGCTTACAGTCTAGAGGGGGAGGCAGACATGAGTAGAAATAAATAAATGACGGATTTGGACATAAGTGCTGTGGGGCTGGGAAGGGGGATGAATAAAGGGAGCCAGTCAGGGTGACGGAGAAGGGAGTGGGAGAAGAGGAAAGAGGGGCTTAGTCAGGGAAGGCCTCTTGGAGGAGATGCGGGGCTCAGGAGAAAGAGTACGGGCTTTGGAGTCAGAGGTCATAGGCTCGAATTCCGGCTCCACCAATTGTCAGCTGTGTGACTTTGGGCGAGTCACTTCACTTCTCTGTGCCTCAGTTCCCTCATCTGTAAAATGGGGATGAAGACTGGGAGCCCCCCATGGGACAACCTCCCCAGCGCTTAGAACAGTGCTTGGCACATAGTAAGCGCTTAATAAATGCCGTCATTATTATTATTCTCATTTCACACAAACTTTTTTTAATCTGATAGAGGAAAACCAAAGAGAAGAATCCCTCCAAGTTGTCTCTTTTGGAGCTGTTTTTCTCTCCTGAATTGCTGTCTTTTTAAATGTTTTTATAATTAAGGGAAGACCACAAAATGCAAATAAAGATCCATCAGCAGCTGGAAGAGGACATAAACCATGAATTATAAGGACATTTTTGCCTTTAACCACAAGATTGTTCATTAAAAATTGAAGGTACTTTTAGTTTTTCAGAAGAAAGCTCTTTTATTTCCTTTTTTATGATATTTTTTAGGTGCTTAGTATGTACCAGGCTGTCTAAGTGCTGGGAAGATACAAGCTAATCAGGTTGGGCATAGTTCCTGTCCCACGTGGGGCTCAGAGTCTTGATCCCCATTTTAATAATTTTGGTATTTATTATGCACTTATTATGTGCCAGAAACTGTTCTAAGCACTGGGGCAGATACAAGCAAATCAGGAGTGGACACAGTCCCTGCCCCAAGTTGGGCTCACAGTCTCAATCCCCATTTTACAGATGAGGCATGGAAAAGTGAAGTGACTTGGCCAAGGTTACACAGCATTCATTCATTCATTCAATCAGATTTATTAAGCGCTTACTGTGTGCAGAGCTCTGTACTAAGCACTTGAGGAAAGTACAATACAACACTAAAAAGTGACAATCCCTGCCCATGAGGGGCTCAAAGTCTAGAGGGGGGATTGAAACTGTGAGCCCCACATGGGATGGGGACTGTATCGGCCCCAACACTTAGTACAGTGCCTGACACATAGTAAGCGCTTGATAAATTATTATTATTAATAAAAGTCCATCTCCTCCACGAGGCCTTCCCTAAGACCTCCTTTCCCCCTCTTCCATTCCCTTCTGTCATCACCTGGATTTACTCCCGTTACACACTACCGTTCATTCAATTCATTCAATCATATTTACTGAGTGCTTACTGTGTACAGAGCACTGTACTAAGCGCTTGGGAAGTACAAGTCGGTAACATATAGAGACGGTCCCTATCCAACAACGGACTCACCCCCATCCCCACAGCACTTACGTCCATCTCCGTAATTTTTTTATTTCTATTAATATCTGTCTCCCCCCAACACCTCTAGACTGTCAGATTTTACATAAGTGCCACCCACCGTACTAAGCTCTGGGGTAGATATACAAGGTTGTCAGGTTGGACACAGTCCCTGTCCCACATTCATTCATTCATTCATTCATTCATTCATATTTATTGAGCGCTTACTGTGTGCAGAGCACTGTACTAAGTACTTGGGAAGTACAAGTTGGCAACGTATAGAGACGGTCCCTACCCAACAGCAGGCTCACAGTCTAGAAGGGGGAGAAAGACAACAAAACAAAACATACACACCAAATAAAATAGAATATGTACAAGTAAAATAAATGGAGTAATAAATATGTACAAACATATATACATATATGCAACATATATATGCATATATATATGTATATATATATATATATATATATATATATATGCATATATATGCTCTTTTAGACTGTGAGCCCACTCTTTTAGACTGTGAGCCCACTTTTGGGTAGGGACTGTCTCTATATGTTGCCAACTTGTACTTCCCTAGCGCTTAGTACAGTGCTCTGCACACAGTAAGCGCTCAATAAATATGATTGATTGATTGATTGATTGATTGATTGATATACAGGTGCTATGGGGAGGGGAAGGAGGTAAGGCGGGGAGGATGGGGACAATCAATGGTATTTAGTGAGTGTTTATGGGGCTCACAGTCTCAATCCCCCTTTTATGGATGAGGTAACTGAGGCCCAGAGAAGTGAAGTGACTTGCCCAAGGTCACACAGCAGACAAGTGGCGGAGCCAGGATTAGAACCCATGACCTTCGAACTCCCAAGCCCGGGCCCTAAACTAGGCCACGCTGATGCAGAAAGGGCCTAATTGAGGGCAAGAATTTTGCTTTCCCAGATGTGACACGGTGTCCGGTAAGACACAAAAGAAAAAAGCAGGAATGAAAGGAAGGAAGAAGTTCCGAGGCTGAAGAGCACCATAATGAGGTCTTCTTCAGGAAGCTGTGATCTTTGCCTTAAAGTTTGTCCACTCGGTTGGGAAGCAGCATGGATTAGAGGAAAGCTCACTACTGAAAGCTCACCTCCTCCAGGAGGCCTTCCCAGACTGAGCCCCTCTTTTCCTCTGCTCCTCCTCCCCTCCCTCCCTCGGCTCTATCCCCCTCCCCACCCCAAAGCACTTGGGTATATATGTACATATTTATTCTTCTATTTGCTTCATTAATGATGTGTATATATCTATAATTCTATTCATATTGATGCTATTGATACCTGTCCACTTGTTTTGATTTGTTTTGTTGTCTGTCTCCCCCCCCGCCCTTCTAGACTGTGAGCTCATTGGGTAGCGATTGTCTCTATTTGTTGCCGAATTGTACTTTCTAAGCGCTTAGTACAGTGTTCTGCACACAGTAAGTGCTTCAGTAAATATGATTGAATAAATGAATAAATGAATGAATGAAATGAAAGAGCAGGGGCTTGGGAGTCAGAGGTCGTGGGTTCTAATCCCGGCCCTGCCACTTGTCAACTTTGTGATTTTGGGCAACCCACTTAACTTCTCTGTGCCTCAGTTACCTCATCAGTAAAATGGGGATTAATAATAGTAATAATGGCATTTATTAAGTGCTTACTATGTGCAAAGCACTGTTCCAAGTGCTGGGGAGGTTACAGGGTGATCAGGTTGTCCCACGGGGGCTCACAGTCTTAATCCCCGTTTTATAGATGAGGTAACAGGGGCCCAGAGAAGTGAAGTGACTTGCCCGAAGTCACACAGCTGACAATTGGCAGAGCTGGGATTTGAACCCATGACCTCTGACTCCAAAGCCCGTGTTCTTTCCACTGAGCCACGCTGCTTCTCTAAGACTAAGACAAGACTGAGACTAAGACAAGACTAAGACAGATTAAGACTGTGAGCCCCAGGTGGGACAACCTGATTACCCTGTATCTCCCCCAGTGCTTAGAACAGTGCTCAGCACATAGTAAGTGCTTAACAAATCCCATCATTACTATTATTATTTAGAGCAGGACAGTCCTCACTCTGTACCAAGGGCTCAGATAGACTGTCAGCTCTTTGCGGCAGGCAGTGTGTCTGGTTACTGTTCTGTTGTGCTCTCCCAACCGCTCAGTACAGTGCTCTGCAAACAGTAAGTGCTCAGAAAAGATGATCGAATGAATCTAGGATCAGTGTGGGTCCAGCCAGCTAAAGGGAACAGAGGAATCAGTTGATCCCTCAGTGATTACTCTTGGATAGACGAGGCCAAACTCAGGAGAAGGAGTGTAGAGAAGCAGCATGGCCTAGCGGAAAGAGTCCGGGTTTGGGAGTCAGAGGACGTGGGTTCTGATCCCGGCTCCTCCACTTGTCTGTTGTGTGACCTTGGGCGAGACCTTAAACCTCTCTGTGCCTCAGTTACCATGTCTGTAAAATGGGGATTAATTCATTCAATCGTATTTATTGAGCGCTTACTGTGTGCAGAGCACTGTCCTAAGCGCTTGGGAAGTACAAGTCGGCAACATATAGAGATGGTCCCTACCCAACAGCGGGCTCACAGTCTAGAAGGGAGAGACAGACGACAAAACAAAACATATTAACGAAATAAAATAAATAGAATAAATATAAATAGAGTAATAAATATGTACAAACATATATACATATATACAGGGGCTGTGGGGAGGGGAAGGAGGTAAGGTGGGGGGGATTCATTCATTCAATCATATTTATTAAGTGCTTACTGTGTGCACAGCACCGTACTAAGCGCTTGGGAAGTACAAGTTGGCAACATATAGAGACGGTCCCTACCCAACAGCGGGCTCACAGTCTAGAAGGGGGAGACAGACGACAAAACAAAACATATTAACAAAATAAAATAAATAGAATAAATATGCACAAGTAAAATAAATAGAGTAATAAATATGTACAAACATATATACATATATACAAGGGCTGTGGGGAGGGGAAGGAGGTAAGGTGGGGGGGGTTCATTCATTCAAGTGTATTTATTAAGCGCTTACTGTGTGCAGAGCACTGTACTAAGCGCTTGGGAAGTCCAAGTTGGCAACATATAGAGACGGTCCCTAACCAACAGCGGGCTCACAGTCTAGAAGGGGGAGACAGACGACAAAACAAAACATATCAACGAAATAAAAAAATAGAATAAATATGCACAAGTAAAATAAATAGAGTAATAAATATGAATAAACATATATGCATATATACAGGGGCTGTGGGGAAGGGAAGGAGGTAAGGCGGGGGGGATTAATTCATTCAATCGTATTTATTAAGCGCTTACTGTGTGCACAGCACTGCACCAAGCGCTTGGGAAGTCCAAGTTGGCAACACTCAGAGACGGTCCCTACCCAACAGCGGGCCCACAGTCCAGAAGGGGAAGACAGATGACAAAACAAAACATATTAACAAAACAAAATAAATAGAATAAATATGTACAAACAAAACAAATAAGCAAATAGAATGAATCAATTAATTAAGACTCTGAGACCCATGTGGGACGACCTGATTACCTTGCATCTACCCCAGCACATAGAACTGTGTTTGGCATGCAGTAAGCACTTAACAAATACCATCATCATTATTATTATTATTATTATTATAGTAACTGTGGTATTTGTTGAGTGTTTACTATGTACCAGGTAACATACTAAGCTCTGGGGTAGATAAAAGCTAATTAGGTTGGACACAGCCTCTGTCCTACGTGGGGCTCACAATAAATTCATTCATTCATTCATTGTCGTATTTATTGAGCGCTTACTGTGTGCAGAGCACTGTACTAAGCGCTTGGGAAGTACAAGTCGGCCATCAAATTTCAATCATCCATGACTACACATATTCTCTGCCATTACCTTTATTCACGCTTCACACGCCTTCTATCCCTCTTGGAATAAAAATTCCAAGTAAGAAGAAACACAAAACAACCTGTAGTTTGGCAAATATATTTTAACCTTTTTCTCTGGCTAGTAATTCAAGTCCATTAAACAGACTAGGGGGAAAAGTTCCCAGCCCATGATTCCATTTGGTTAATGTTTCTATTCTCTGTTGGCTTCTTGCTGCCAGCTAGTTTATTCATCTTCCTCGTCTTTCTCATCACTTTCTTCTGAAATAAAGAGATGGCGGTGTAAGTTGGGCCAACGGCATAAAATGGGCTGATGGAAACTTAAAACGTAATCATCCGAAAATAAATCCCCATTTTGCAGGTGAGGGAACTGAGGCATAGAGAACTGAAGTGACTATCGTATAGTGTAGTGTATAGGGACTCTCACCTCTCAGGGTGGCATCTGAATGAGACACAGTGTATTTGAGATGCTTTGTCATTCCTCTAAATCCAAACAGGCACATAAGAGACTGTAAATAACCAAAACTGTAAATACGTGCGGATTTGTAATCTAACGGTTTAAGGAAGAAGCCATTTACCAAACAGAATGGGTGAGGTAAGAGCATGCAACGCTTAGAGGGCAATATAGTCAAGGAACAAGAGGGAATTAGGGGATTCGGGGTGGGGATGGGGAGACCCCCAAACTCTACCATTAGCAGGAGGACCAGGACCGAGGGCAGTGGGGTGGATTTGTGTGGTGAGAAAGGGAAAAGAAAGACTCAGAGTATATATGTATATATGTTTGTATGTATTTATTACTCTGTTTATTTTACTTGTACATATTTACTCTATTTCATTTTGTTAATATGTCTTGTTAGAGAAGCAGCGTGGCTCAATGGAAAGAGCCCGGGCTTTGGAGTCAAAGGTCATGGGTTCGAATCCCTGCTCCACCACATGTCAGCTGGGTGACCTTGGGCAAGTCACTTAACTTCTCTGAGCCCCAGTTCCCTCATCTGTAAAATGAGGATTAAGACTGTGAGCCCCACGTGGGACAACCTGATCACCTCGTATCCCCCCAGCGCTTAGAACAGTGCTTTGCACATAGTAAGCGCTTAACAAATGCCACCGTCATCATCATCATCATTGTTTTGTTGTCTGTCTCCCCCTTCTAGACCGTGAGCCTGCTGTTGGGTAGCGACCGTCTCTAGATGTTGCCGACTGGGACTTCCCAAGCGCTTAGTTCAGTGCTCTGCACACAGTAAGCGCTCAATAAATCATCATCAATCGTATTTATTGAGCGCTTACTACGTGCAGAGCACTGTACTAAGCGCTTGGGTAGTACAAATTGGCAACATATAGAGACAGTCCCTACCCGACAGTGGGCTCACAGTCTAAAAGGGGGCATGAATCTGGAAGTTTCCAGTCCTCTACTGGTCTCAGCTATGGGAGGGAGAGTCAAGCAGAGGCCTACCCATTCCATTCCTAACGTGGGCAGTGGCTAGTGAGTGGCACTAGCCACTGCCGTTCTTTTTCTGCAGAAACGTTTAGATCATGTTTCCCCACTCCTTGAGAAACTCTAGTGGTTGCCCATCCATCTCCACATCGTACAGAAACTCCTCACCGTTGGCTTTAAAGTTAATCACCTTGCCCCCTCCTAAATCACCTTGCTACTCTCCTGCTACAACTCAGTCCACACACTTTGCTCCCCTAAGGCGAACTTTCTCATTGTACCTTGAACTCGTCTATCTCATCACCAAACTCTCCCCCACATCTTGCCTTTGTCCAGAAACACCCTCCCTCCTCATTATCCAACAATGACTCTTCCCCACTTCAAAGCCTTATTGAAGGCCCATCTCCTCTTCTAGACTGTGAGCCCACTGCTGGGTGGGGACCGTCTCTATATGTTGCCAACTTGTACTTCCCAAGTGCTTAGTACAGTGCTCTGCACACAGTAAGTGCTCAATAAATACGATTGATTGATTGATTGATTGATTGGCAGACAATCTGCCCCTCGTCCCCCTCTCCATCCCCCCCATCTTACATCCTTCCCTTCCCCACAGCACCTGTATATATGTTTGTACATATTTATTACTCTATTTATTTATTTATTTTACTTGTACACATCTATTCTATTTATTTTATTTTGTTAGTATGTTTGGTTTTGTTCTCTGTCTCCCCCTTTTAGACTTTGAGCCCACTGTTGGGTAGGGACTGTCTCTATATGTTGCCAATTTGTACTTCCCAAGCGCTTAGTACAGTGCTCTGCACATAGTAAGCGCTCAATACATACGATTGATGATGATGATGATGATGAAGTCAGAACTCACTTGTGCTGCGCAGAAGGAGGCAGTGGTCAACCACTTCTGGATTTTGACCAAGAAAACTATGTGGATCCACTACCAGAACGACTGCAGGTGGAGAGCGGGGCGTTCTGGGAGAGATGTGTCCGTGGCGTCACTATGGATGGGAAATCATCATCATCAATTGTATTTATTGAGCGCTTACTGTGTGCAGAGCACTGTACTAAGCACTTGGGAAGTACAAATTGGCAACATATAGAGACAGTCCCTGCCCAACAGTGGGCTCACGGTCTAAAAATGACTCAACGGCATAAGACAAGACAAGACATAGTGACTCTACAACTCTATTGTTCCCCCTCAAGGCCTGAATTCAGTGCTCTGAACACCTTAAGCCCTCAATAAATATCACTGATTGACCCCAGAGCAAACATTGGCTCACCCTTGTGTTTAGCTGGAGATACACGCTATTCTCCCTTCTGCTCCTATTCCCACTTAATAATAGTGATGGCTTTTGTTAAGCGCTTACTATGTGCAGAGCACTGTTCTAAGCACTGGGAGGGGATACAAGGTGATCAAGTTGTCCCATGGGGGGCTCGCAGTCTTAATCCCCACTTTACAGATGAGGTAACTGAGGCTCAGAGAAGTTAAGTGACTTGCCCAAGGTCTCACAACAGACATGTGGTGGAGTGGGATTCGAACCCATGACCTCTGACTCCAAAGCCTGGGCTCTTTCCACTGAGCCACGCTGCTTCTCTCAAGAGAAGCAGTTTGGACCAGAAGATAGAGCCCATGTCTGGGAGTCAGAAGGACCTGGGTTCGAATCCTGGCTCTGCCACTTGTCTCCTATGTGACCTTGGGTATGTCACTTCACTTGTCTGGCCCTTGGTTACCTCATCTATAATAATAATGATAATAATGGCATTTATTAAGCGCTTACTATGTGCAAAGCACCGTTCTAAGCACTGGGGAGGTTACAAGGTGATCAGGTTGTCCCACGGAAGGCTCACAGTCTTAATTCCCATTTTACAGATGAGGTAACTGAGGCCCAGAGAAGTGAAGTGACTTGCCCAAAGTCACACAGCTGACAATTGGTGGAGCCGGGACTTGAACCCATGACCTCTGACTCTAAAGCCCGGTCTCTTTCCACTGAGCCACGCTGCTTCTCATCTGTAAAATGGGAGGCATAATACTGTGAGCTCTATGGGGGACAGGGACTGTGTCCAACCTGATTAACTTGTGTCTTACCCAGCGCTTAGTACAGTGCCTGGCACAGAGTAAGCACTTAACCAATACCATTAAAACAAAGACTGGAGAGGATTTTGGCAGAGCCATATTCAATATTTATGAAGGGAAAGGCAAGAAACTGGAGGCATTCATTCATTCAGTCAATCGTATTTATTCATTCATTCATTCAATTGCATTTATTGAGCGCTTACTGTGTGCAGAGCACTGTACTAAGCGCTTGGGAAGTACAAGTTGGCAACATATAGAGATGGTCCCTACCCAACAGCGGGCTCACAGTCTAGAAGGGGGAGACAGACCACAAAACCAAACATACTAACAAAATAAAATAAATAGAATAAATATGTACAAGTAAAATAAGTAGAGTAATAAATATGTAGAAACATATAAGTCACTTAACTTCTCTATTGAGCGCTTACTGTGTGCACAGCACTGTACTAAGCGCTATACTTAGGTACTTGATTGCGAGGCAAAGCACTGTGGGAGAAGGAAATGGGTTGGGAAGGACCGTAGGGAAAAGAATACGTTTTTCCCTAACAGATTGCAAAAACCGCTTTAAAGCTGTTCACTTATGGTAAAATATGCCACTGGTAATCCTGCCAACGTCAACGAAGCCTGTCTGGGGAAAGTTTTAATTTATTAATAATAAATATTTGGCAATTCTCCATCACAGCTCCCGTAACGCCAACCTACTCACTGAGAAGCAGCGTGGCTCAGTGGAAAGAGCCCGGGCTTTGGAGTCAGAGGTCATGGGTTCGAATCCCGGCTCCGCCACATGTCTGCTGTGTGACCTTGGGCAAGTCACTTCACTTCTCTAAGCCTCAGTTCCCTCATCTGTAAAATGGGGATTAAGACTGTGAGCCCCACGTGGGACAACTTGATCACCTTGTATCCCCCCCAGCGCTTAGAACAGTGCTCTGCACATAGTAAGCGCTTAACAAATGCCATCATTATTTATTATTATTATTATTACTTCAATCTCGTCTCTCTCGCTGCCGACCCCTCGCCCGCATCCTGCCTCCAGCCCGAAAATCCCTTTCCCTTCAGATGCGGCAGACGACCACTCTCCCCACCTTCAAAGACATTAAAATCCCACCTCCTCCAAGAGGCCTTCCCTGACTAAGCTCCCATTTCCCCTACTCCCCCTCCCCTCTCCATCGCCTTTGCACTCGGATTTGTACCCGTTATTCCCCCCACCCTCAGCCCCACGCCTCTTATGGTCGTATGTTCAAGCAGAAGCAGCGTGGCTTTAGTGGAAAGAGCCCGGGCTTGGGAGTCAGAGGTAGTGGGTTCAAATCCCGGCTCCAACTCTTGTCAGCTGGGTGACTTTAGGCAAGTCACTTCACTTCTCTGGGCCTCAGTGACCTTATCTATAAAATGAGGGTGAAGACTGTGAGCCCCACGTGGGATGACCTGATGACTTTGCATCTACTCCAGTGCTTAGAACAGTGCTTGGCACCTATTAAGTGTTCAACAAATACCATCATTATTATTGTTATTATTCTGGTCAATGAAAAGCTACTTCTATGGAAAAAAACACACAAATAAACCAACTTCTGTCAGAAATCTGTTGGCTCCAAGCTGAATTAGCCTTTATCTCCCTTTCAGCTCAGAGAAGTGAGGGCCAGGGTCAAGAGGCAGGATCAAGACTAAAGATAATAATAATGGTGGCATTTATTAAGCGCTTACTATGTGCAAAGAACTGTTCTAAGCACTGGGGAGGTTGCAAGGTGATCAGATTGTCCCACGTTGGGCTCACAGTCTTAAGCCCCATTTTACAGATGAGGTAACTGAGGCCCAGAGAAGTGAAGTGACTTGCCCAAAGTCACATAGCTGGCAATTGGCTGAGCCGGCATTACAACCTATGACCTCTGACTCCATTCATTCATTCATTCATTCATTCATTCATTCAATCGTATTTATTGAGCACTTACTATGTGCAGAGCCCTGCACTGAGCGCTTGGGAAGTACAAGTTGGCAACCTATAGAGCCGGTCCCTACCCAACAGTGGGCTCACAGTCTAGAAGGGGGAGACAGACAACGAAACCAAACATATTAACAAAATAAAATAAATAGAATAAATATGTACAAATAAAATAGAGTAATAAATACGTACAAACGTATACACATATATACAGGACTCCAAAGCCCATGCTCTTTCCACTGAGCCACGCTGCTTCTCTATGGCCTGGAGTCCTGATTCTCTCAATTTCTGACATTTCTCCTCTTGTCCTGTGGTGTATATGTCTCCCCCTTCTAGACTGTGAGCCCACTGTTGGGTAGGGACCGTCTCTATATGTTGCCAACTTGTACTTCCCAAGCGCTTAGTACAGTGCTCTGCACACAGTAAGCGCTCAATAAATATGATTGGTATATACAGGACTCCAAAGCCCGCGCTCTTTCCACTGAGCCACGCTGCTTCTCTATGGCCTGGAGTCCTGATTCTCTCCATTTCTGACATTTCTTCTCTTGTCCTTGGTGTATAGACAGGACTCCAAAGCCCGTGCTCTTTCCACTGAGCCACGCTGCTTCTCTATGGCCTAATCCCAGCTTCACCACTCGTCAGCTGTGTGCCTTTGGGCAAGTCACTTAACTTCTCTGTGCCTCAGTTACCTCATCTGAAAAATGGGGATGAAGACTGTGAGCCTCCCATGGGACAACCTGATCACCTTGTATCCTCCCCAGCACTTGGAACAGTGCTTTGCACATGGTATCCTCCCTTCAAGGCCCTGCTGAGAGCTCACCTCCTCCAGGAGGCCTTCCCAGACTGAGCCCTTTCCTTCCTCTCCCCCTCATCCCCCCTCCATCCCCCCATCTTACCTCCTTCCCTTCCCCACAGCACCTGTATAGATGGATATATGTTTATACATATTTATTACCCTATTTATTTCTTTATTTATTTTACTAGTACATATCTATTCTATTTATTTTATTTTGTTAGTATGTTTGGTTTTCTTCTCTGTCTCCCCCTTTTAGACTGTGAGCCCACTGTTGGGTAGGGACTGTCTCTATATGTTGCCAATTTGTACTTCCCAAGCGCTTGGTACAGTGCTCTGCACATAGTAAGCGCTCAATAAATACGATTGATGATGATGATGATGATGGAGTCCTGATTCTCTCCATTTCTGACATTTCTTCTCTTGTCCTGTGGTGTATATACAGGACTCCAAAGCCCGTGCTCTTTCCACTGAGCCACGCTGCTTCTCTATGGCCTGGAGTCCTGATTCTCTCCATTTCTGACATTTCTTCTCTTGTCCCGTGGTGTCAGCCCCGTGATGACCCAGGATTGGGAAAAAGTTTTTGATTTCTCTATCTGGTAAAGACCTTCCCCTGGAGACAGGATTCTTTAAGGCAAAGAAACAGGGCAGAGGAGGTGGAAATCTGCAAAAAAAAACCACTCTCTCTTTCTCTCTCTCTTTCTCTTTCTCTCCCTCCCTCCCTCTCTCTGTGCCAGGCTGTGTTCACAGACACAGACACGGAGCACAGAAGGTGGAAATGCAAAGAGGCCATGTGGCCTGGTGGATAGAGCCCAAGTCTGGGGGTCGGGGGACCTGGGTTCTAATCCCGGCCCGCCACTTGTCATCATCATCATCATCATCATCATCAATCGTATTTATTGAGCGCTTACTATGTGCAGAGCACTGTACTAAGTGCTTGGGAAGTACAAATTGGCAACATATAGAGGCAGTCCCTACCCAACAGTGGGCTCACAGTCTAAAAGGGGGAGACAGAGAACAAAACCAAACTTACTAACAAAATAAAATAAATAGGATAGATATGTACAAGTAAAATAAATAAATAAATAAATAGAGTAATAAATATGTACAAGCATATATACATATATACAGGTGCTGTGGGGAAGGGAAGGAGGTAAGATGGGGGGGATGGAGAGGGGGACGAGGGGGAGAGGAAGGAAGGGGCTCAGTCGGGGAAGGCCTCCTGGAGGAGGTGAGCTCTCAACAGGGCCTTGAAGGGAGGAAGAGAGCTAGCTTGGCTGTGTGACCTCGGGCAAGTCTTCTCTGGGCCTCAGTTCCCTCATCTGTAAAATGGGGATGAAGACTGTGAGCCCCATGTGGGACAGGGACTGTGTCCAGCCTGATTAGCTGGTATCTACCCCAGCTTTTAGTACAGCACCTGCCACATAGTAAGCACTTCACAAATACAAAGCACATTGGAGAGAAGCCAGGCAGGCAGCAAGAGCCCTTGGGCAAGACCAGCAAAATGATGTTGATGGATTGATGATGGTATTTGTTAAGAGCTTATTATCAATCAATTAATCCATCCATCAATCATATTTATTGAGCGCTTACTGTGTGCAGAGCACTGTACTAAGCGCTTGGGAAGTACAAGTTGGCAACATATAGAGACGGTCCCTACCCAAACAGTGGGCTCACAGTCTAAAAGGGGGAGACAGTGAACAAAACCAAACATACTAACAAAATAAAATAGAATAGATATGTACAAGTAAAATAAATCAATAAATAAATAGAGTAATAAATATGTACAAACATATAGACATATATACATATACATATATGTATATATGTGTGTATATATGTGTATATATGTATATATGTGTGTATATATATGTGTGTATATATATGTATATATGTGTGTATGTATGTGTGTATATATATATGCTCGTGATATATGTATATATATATACATATACATATATATATTATGCGTCCAGCTCTCTTCTAAGTGCTGGGACAGATGCAAGCTAATCAGGTTGGACACAGTCCCTGTCCCACGTGAGGTTCACACTCTCAATTCCCATTTTACAGATGAAGTAACCGAGGCACAGAGAAATGAAATAATAATTATGGTACTTGTTAAGCACTTACTACAAGCCAACTATGAGTTCTAAGCACTGAAGTAGATGAAATAACCGAGGCACAGAGAAGCGAAATGATAATAATAATGGTACTTGTTAAGCACTTACTATGAGCCAACTATGAGTTCTAAGCACTTGAAGTAGATGAAGTAAACGAGGCACAGAGAAGTGAAATAATAATACTAATAATGGTACTTGTTAAGCACTTACTATGAGCCAACTATGAGTTCTAAGCACTGAAGTAGATAAAAGCTAATGAGATTGGATGCATTCTCTGTCCCACATGGGGTTCACAGTCTTAATCCCCATTTGACAGATGAAGGAACTGAGAAATGATGTGACTGACCCAAGGTCACACAGCAGACAAGTAGCGAAGCCGGGATTAGAACTCAGGTCCTTCTGACACCTAGGCCCAAGCTCTATCCACTAGGCCAAGCTGCCTCTTAGCCTTGTGGGTGAAAGGGAAAAAAACAGTAAGTGCAAACCAGAGAAAGAGCTGTGGCTTCCATGTTAAGCAGAAATTTCTGTAGCATTTAGAAAAGAAAGCTCTCTAAAAGTTTAATTCCCATTAATATTTTACCATTTCACTAAAACACTGCAGAAAGCATCATACAGAAGGCTTGAATAGTGACATAAGAAATCCATTAAAATCCTAATTAAAGTGTATTTTGCATAATAGCAATCCTTGGCAAAACGTATTCCACCAAATGCTCTTAAATACCTTGGAGGATTCTGAGGCGATTTGTAGTCCTTAAAAGTTTCAGAAAATAATTACATCCAAGACGGAGGGAATCCATTAAAACTGTGGTCACTTTGCAGGGTCCTTTGAAGTTACACATTAGTGAAAAGGCAACTGCTCCCCCCTGAGATCCTAAAATTATGGGGACGAGTCCTCCATTCATTCATTCAATCGGATTTTTTGAGCACTGTGTGCAGATCACTGTACTAAGCGCTTGGAAAGTACAATTTGTAAACTCATCCTCTAGGCTGTAAGCTCGGTATGAGCAGGGAATGTGTCTGTGATATTGTTGTATTGTACTCTCCCGAGCACTTAGTACAGTACTCTGAACACAGTAAGCCCTCAATAAGTAATAATAATAGTAATTATGATACTTGTTATGTGCTTACTATGTGCCACACACTCTCCCCCTTTTAGACTGTGAGCCCACTGTTGGGTAGGGACTGTCTCTATATGTTGCCAACTTGTACTTCCCAAGCGCTTAGTACAGTGCTCTGCACACAGTAAGTGCTCAATAAATATGATTGATAATGATGATTTATGATACTTGTTATGTGCTTACTATGTGCCACACACTCTCCCCCTTTTAGACTGTGAGCCCACTGTTGGGTAGGGACCATCTCTATATGTTTCCAACTTGTACTCCCAAGCGCTTAGTACAGTGCTCTGCACACAGTAAGCGCTCAATAAATACGATTGAATGAATGAATTTTACATTTACACTGGGAAGTGAGGCCCAGAGAAGGGAAGTGATTTGCCCGAGGTCACACAGCAGACAGGCGGCGGAGCTGGGATTAGAACCCACGTCTTTCCAACTCCCTGACACGTGCTCTATCCGCTAAGCCACCTTCCTTGACTGACCCTCAAGCGTTTAGGTTTTCCTTCTGCAAACTTCCTTCTCTTTTACTCATTAGCAGAAGGTAATAAAATGTAATTCAATCAAATGTAATCGAAAAGCAGCGTGGCCTACTGGATAGAGCCCGGGCCTGGAGGTTAGAAGGACCTGGGTTCTAATTCCAGCTCCGCCACTTCTCTGAGAACAGGAGAACTGAGGCACTGAGAAGTGAAGTGACTCGCCCAAGGTCACGAAGCATTCAAGTGGAGGAGCCAAGATTATCATTATCATCATCATCAATCGTATTTATTGAGCGCTTACTATGTGCAGAGCACTGTACTAAGCGCTTGGGAAGTACAAATTGGCAACATATAGAGACAGTCCCTACCCAACAGTGGGCTCACAGTCTAAAAGGGGGAGACAGAGAACAAAACCAAACATACTAACAAAATAAAATAAATAGAATAGACATGTACAAGTAAAATACTTAAATAAATAAATAAATAGAGTAATAAATATGTACAAACATATATACATATATACAGGTGCTGTGGGGAAGGGAAGGAGGTAAGATGAAGGGGATGGAGAGGGGGACGAGGGGGAGAGGAAGGAAGGGACTAGAACCCTGCTCTTCTGAATCCCAGGCCTGGGCTGTATCCATTAGGCTGTGAGCCCACTGTTGGGTAGGAACTGTCTCTATATGTTGCCAACTTGTACTTGCCAAGCGCTTAGTACAGTGCTCTACACACAGTAAGCGCTCAATAAATATGATTGATTGATTGATTAGGCCATGATGCTTCTTCCTTTGTCCCTTTGGCTTTCTCTAGACTTTGTCCTATAAGACCATCTGTGGTCTCTATTTCAGGAACTAATTTCTTCTTCTCATCAGAAGAAGAGAAGCAGCGTGGCTCCGTGGAAAGAGCCCGGGCTTTGGACTCAGAGGGCATGGGTTCTAATCCTGGCTCCACCAATTGTCAGCTGCGTGACCTTGAGCAAGTCACTTAACTTCTCTGGGCCTCAGTTACTTCATCTGTAAAATGGGGATTAAGACTGTGACCCCCCTGTGGGACAACCTGATCACCTTGTAACCTTCCCAGCGCTTAGAAGAGGCCTCTTCTTCTCCCACTCCCCCAGACTCACCGGAAAAGGAGGAGGTGTCGGTTTCCTTCTTGCCCCCCAATGTCGCTTTCGCACTATCCCTCCTCCCCCTTCCCTTTCCTTCCCTTCCTTTGAAGCCCACATTATTCGCCTCTCCCACCCCCTCCAGATTCTTGTAGCCGTCATCTACCGTCCCCCCGGCCCCACCTCCAACTTCTTTAACGACTTTGACCCCTTCCTCAACTTCCTTCTCTCCTTCTCCATGCCCACTATGATCCTCGGAGACTTCAACATCCACATGGATATCCCTGATGACTCCTCTGCCGCCCGCCTTCTATCTCTCCTCGACGCTGCCAACCTCTTGCTCCACCCCACCTCGCCCACTCACCAACTTGGTCATACCCTCGACCTCATCATCTCCTACCGCTGCACTGTGTCCACCCTCACCAACTCTGAAATCCCTCTCTCTGATCATAATCTTCTCACCTGCCTCCTCACTCACACTCCTTTCCCCTGTAAGTCCGTATTACTCCCTCACAGAGATCTCCGCTCTCTGGACCCCACCCATCTTTCGGAGCACCTCACACCCCACCTCGCCGCCCTCTCCTCTCCACCCAGTCTTGATGACCAGATTACTGCTCTCAACTCTACCCTTTCTACTCAGCTAGACTCACTCGCTCCCCTCTCCCTCCGATGCTCTCGTACCACTAACCCGCAGCCCTGGATCACTGCCACTGTCCGCCTCCTTCACTCTTACACTCGAGCTGCCGAACGCTGCTGGCGAAAGTCTAAACACCGTGCCAACCTCGTTCACTTCAAGTTTATCCTTTCCTGCCTTAACTCAGCCCTCTCCTCTGCCAGACAAAACTATTTCTCCTCCCTTATTGACACCCATGCCCATCACTCCCGCCAGCTCTTCCGTACACTCAACTCCCTTCTCAGGCCCCCGGTTCCTCCCCCTCCTCCTTCCCTCACCCCCAACGATCTGGCCTCTTACTTCATTAACAAAATTAAATCCATCAGGTCCGACCTCCCCAAAGTCTCTTCCCCCCCTTCTCCAACCCCCCGGCTCTCAACACTCTCTGCTACTCTCCCATCCTTCCCAGCAGTATCCTCAGAGGAGCTCTCCTCCCTCCTCTCAAGTGCTACTCTGGCCACCTGTGCTTCTGACCCCATTCCCTCTCATCTAATGAAATCTCTCGCTCCATCCTTTCTCCCCTCCTTAACGTCCATCTTCAACCGCTCACTCTCCACTGTTTCTTTCTCCTCTGCCTTCAAACATGCCCATGTCTCTCCCATCCAAAAAAAGACCCTCTCTTGACCCCACCTCACCTTCTAGTTATTGCACCGTCTCCCTCCTACCATTCCTTTCCAAACTCCTTGAACGAGTCGTCTACACGCGCTGCCTCGAATTCCTCAACACCAACTCTCTCCTCGACCCCCTCCAGTCTGGCTTCCGTCCCCTACATTCCACGGAAACTGCCCTCTCAAAGGTCACCAATGACCTCCTGCTTGCCAAATCCAATGGCTCATACTCTGTCCTAATCCTCCTCGACCTCTCAGCTGCCTTTGACACTGTGGACCACCCCCTTCTCCTCAACACGCTATCTGACCTTGGCTTCACAGACTCCGTCCTCACCTAGTT
Organism: Tachyglossus aculeatus; assembly: GCF_015852505.1. NCBI lineage: Eukaryota > Metazoa > Chordata > Mammalia > Monotremata > Tachyglossidae > Tachyglossus > Tachyglossus aculeatus. Next base: position 11,920,297 of record NC_052070.1, read on the forward strand.
CTCCTCTTATCTCTCCGGTCATTCACACTCAGTCTCTTTTGCAGGCTCCTCCTCTCGCTCCCATCCCCTTACTGTGGGGGTTCCCCAAGGTTCAGTGCTCTGTCCCCTTCTGTTCTCGATCTACACGCCCTCCCTTGGTGACCTCATTCTCTCCCATGGCTTCAACTATCATCTCTACGCTGATGACACCCAGATCTCCATCTCTGCCCCTGCTCTCTCCCCCTCTCTCCAGGCTCGCATCTCCTCCTGCCTTCAGGACATCTCTATCTGGATGTCTGCCCACCACCTAAAACTCAACATGTCCAAGACTGAACTCCTTGTCTTCCCTCCCAAACCCTGCCCTCTTCCTGACTTTCCCATCTCTGTTGACAGCACTACCATCCTTCCCGTCTCATGAGCATGCAACCTTGGTGTCATCTTCGACTCTGCTCTCTCATTCACCCCTCACATCCAAGCTGTCACCAAAACCTGCCGGTCTCACCTCTGCAACAACACCAAGCTCTGCCCTTTCCTCTCCATCCAAACTGCTACCCTGCTCGTTCAAGCTCTCATCCTATCCCATCTGGACTAGTGCATCAGCCTTCTCTCTGATCTCCCATCCTCGTGTCTCTCCCCACTTCAATCCATACTTCATGCTGCTGCCTGGATTGTCTTTGTCCAGAAATGCTCTGGGTGACGCAGAAAGGAGAGCGAGCCGGGGAAAGGAGGGCTTCATCGGGGAATCTTGTTGGATCATTCTGACTGCAAAGTCCTTTAAAAAAGGCTTCATAAAGACTCTAACTTTTATCAGAAACAATTCCAACTTATCAACAATCTTTGCATTTTCCAACACAGTCCATTGCTGATTCAGTCTCTCATTGCTGGTTCAATCTCTCATCCTATCCCGACTGGATGACTGCATCAGCCTCCCCTCTGATCTCCCATCCTCCTGTCTCTCCCCACTTCAGTCTATACTTCACACTGCTGCCCGGATCATCTTTGTGCAGAAACGCTCTGGGCATGTTACTCCCCTCCTCAAAAATCTTCAGTGGCTACCAATCAACCTACGCATCAAGTAAAAACTCCTCACTCTCAGCTTCAAGGCTGTCCAACTCCTCGCCCCCTCCTACACCTCCTTCCTATCCTTCTCTAGCCCAGCCCGCACCCTCCGCTCCTCTGCCACTAACCTCCTCACCGTGCCTCGTTCTCACCTGTCCCGCCGTCGACCCCCGGCCCACGTCTTCCCCCTGGCCCGGAATGCCCTCCTTCCCCACATCCGCCAAGCTAGCTCTCTTCCTCTCTTCAAAGCCCTACTGAGAGCTCACCTCCTCCAGAAGGCCTTCCCACACTGAGCCCCCTTTTTCCTCTCCTCCTGCCCATCCCCCCCGGCCCTACCTCCTTTCCCTCCCCACAGCACCTGTACCTATGTTTGTGCAGATTTATTACTCTATTTATTTTACTTGTACATATTTACTATTCTATTTATTTTGTTAATGATGTACATCTAGCTTTATTTCTATTTATTCTGATGACACCTGTCCACGTGTTTTGTTTTATTGTCTGTCTCCCACTTTTAGACCGTGAGCCCGCTGTTGGGTCGGGACCATCTCTATATGTTGCCAACTTGTACTTCCCAAGCACTTAGTACAGTGCTCTGCACACAGTAAGCGCTCAATAAATACGATTGAATGAATGAATGAATTCCTAGCCAAACCCTGTCAGGCGACCCAGAATTTCCTGTGGAGAAGCGCTTCAAGCCATGACCGGAGGTGTTATTATTCATGTGCCATTTTCCTTCCGATCCTTGCCTTGCTGTTGGTCTCTGGAGATACTCCCAAGTGGACAGAAAAGTCCTGGCGAGTTCCTGGAATTATCTATACTTGCTCACTGCCAACGGTCTCAGCGCTGACTCAGAAGACGTCGGGGTGATTCACCTTCGGCCTGACATAAACCGAGAAAGAGAAGTTGACGCTTCCATGTCCTCATCCTTCCATCCCAGAGGCCCTGAAAACTTGAGGGAAGAACCCCTCTGAAATTTTGCCTTGAAGCTGTGCTTCATCTGTTCTTCTAGAAGCCGCAGGGTTTTCAGACAAACCAAATGTTCCTGTGGAAGTAAATCAATCAATCAATCAATCAATCATATTTATCGAGCACTTACTGTATGCAGAGCACTGTACTAAGCACTTGGGAAGTACAAGTTGGCAACATATAGAGATGGTCCCTACCCAACAGTGGGCTCACAGTCTAGAAGGGGGAGACAGAGAACAAAATATATTAACAAAATAAAATAAATAGAATAAATATGTACAAATAAAATAAATAGAGTAATAAATATGTACAAACATATCTACATATATACAGGTGCTGTGGGGAGGGGAAAGAGGTAAGGCTAGGGGGATGGGGAGGGGGAGGAGTGGAAAAGGAAGGAAGGGGCTCAGTCTGGGAGAAGAGAAATGAAATATCTCCAGTGTTTCTGCCTCGATTCCTAAGCCAAGAGAGAAGGCAGTTCCTTTATGTCGATGGTGTGTTAAGGCCAAGAATGATAAACAACGTCCTTTAGTCGTATTCATAAAATATGAGAAAGATAAGGGGCATTGGAAAATCACTTGCTGATGCAGTGTAGATTAGGTAAATTCTCTGTAATTACATCTCTTCGGGGTTTGGAACTTTAAGTAACCAAGTGCTTGTTAGATCGTTTTGCAGATGTCCTGACTGATTTCAGCATCTTGTCATTTTATTGATTCTTAAATAAGAAAGCTATCAGGCTTCTGACTGCTGCTTAAGAGGAAACTAATTAGATTACCTCTTTATTCGTTCATCTGGCTCATGGAGGCAGGAAATACTCAAGTCTCACAGCTGGTTTCAAGACAAATATCTCAGAGCAAGATTTTAAATGAAAACAATTATATCTTCACTTGGATTAGCATTTCAAAATGGCTAGACAGTAAAAGTGTTGAAGACAGCACATCCTATTTCACGACTCATGACTGGATAGGGAGTTAACATATCCAGTGCGTTCTGATGTATTTTCACACCGACAAAAGACAGTTATTAAAGTTCACATTTAAAAAAACACCCTGCAGTTATGCAGAACCATAACAAAGAGAAAACATATCCAGAGGCGCATTTGGATACTGGCAGCTTCTGAATAGTCTTAGCCTTTAGCATTTACTATGGATAGAAAATTTTTCTTAGCTTTCCAAGTGTTGAAAAGTACTTCCCCTTGAACGAAAATGAAAAATAAAGGTGATCATCATCAATCGTATTGAGCGCTTACTGTGTGCAGAGCACTGTACTAAGCGCTTGGGAAGTACAAGTTGGCAACAGAGACAGTCCCTACCCAACAGTGGGCTCACAGTCTAAAAGGGGGAGAGTGTGTGGCACATAATAAGCACATAACAAGTATCATAAATCATCATCATTATCAGTTGTATTTATTGAGCGCTTACTGTGTGCAGAGCACTGTACTAAGCGCTTGGGAAGTACAAGTTGGCTACATATAGAGACAGTCCCTACCCAACAGTGGGCTCACAGTCTAAAAGGGGGAGAGTGTGTGGCACATAGTAAGCACATAACAAGTATCATAATTACTATTATTATTACTTATTGAGTGCTTACTGTGTTCAGAGTACTGTACTAAGTGCTCGGGAGAGTACAATACAACAATATCACAGACACATTCCCTGTTCATATCGAGCTTACAGCCTAGAGGATGAGTTTACAAATTGTACTTTCCAAGCGCTTACTACAGTGATCTGCACACAGTAAGCGCTCAAAAAATCCGACAATGAATGGAGGACTCGTCCCCATAATTTTAGGATCTCAGGGGAAAGCAGTTTCCTTTTCACTAATGTGTAGCTTCAAAGGACCCTGCAAAGTGACCACAGTTGTAATGGATTCCCTCCGTCTTGGATGTAATTATTTTCTGAAACTTTTAAGGACTACAAATCGCCTCAGAATCCTCCAAGGTATTTAAGAGCATTTGGTGGAATACGTTTTGCCAAGGATTGCTCCCTTTATTCATTCCATCCAAAGGACCTGCTCCCTTTATTCATTCCCCCAACTCGGCCTCACAGCAGTTATGTACATATCTGTCATTTATCTGTAATTTATTTATTTCTATTATAGTCCAATTCCCCCTCCAGCCTTACATATCTGTCGTTTATCTGTAATTTATTTATTTCTATTATAGTCCAGTTCCCCCTCCAGCCTGTAAGCTTACTGTGGGCAGAGAATGTATTTAAGTCAGAGGTCGTGGGTTCTAATCCCACCTCCGCCACTTATCAGCTGTGTGACTTTGGGCAAGTCGCTTAATCAATCCATCGTATTTGTTTATTGAGCGCTTACTGTGTGCAGAGCACTGTACTAAGCGCTTGGGAAGTCCAAGTTGGCAACATATAGAGACAGGCCCTACCCAACAGTGGGCTCACAGTCTAGAAGGGGGAGACAGAGAACAAAACAAAACATATTAACAAATTAACAAAATAGAATAAATATGTACAAATAAAATAGAGTAATAAATACGTACAAACATTTATACATATATACAGGTGCAGTGGGGAGGGGAAGGAGGTAAGGTGGGGGGGATGGGGAGGGGGAGGAGGAGGAGGCTTAACATCTCTGTGCCTCAGTTCCCTCATCTGTAAAATGGGGATTAAGATTGTGAGCCCCATGTGGGACAGCCTGATTACCTTGTATTTACCCCAGCACTAGAACAGTGCTTGGAACATAGTAAGTGCTTAACAAATGCCATTATTATTATTATTATTATTGTTGCACTGAATTCTCCCAAGCGCTTAGTACAGTGCTTTGTGCACAGTAAGCGCTCAATAGATATGATCGAATTCATAGAGAAGTAGTGTGGCTCAGTGGAAAGAGCACGAGCTGTGGAGTCAGAGGTCATGGGTTCAAATCCCGGCTCCGCCAATTGTCAGCTGTGTGACTTTGGGCAAGTCACTTCACTTCTCTGGGCCTCAGTTACCTCATCTGTAAAATGGGGATTAAGACTGTGAGCCCCCCGGAGGGACAACTTGATCCCCCCTTGTAACCTCCCTAGCACTTAGAACGGTGCATTGCACATAGTAAGTGCTTAATAAATGCCTTCATCATCATTATTATTATCATTATTCATTCAGTCGTATTTATTGAGCACTCACTGTGTGCAGAGCACTGTACTAAGCGCTTGAGAAGTATAAATCATCAACATATAGAGACGGTCCCTCCCCAACAACGGGCTCTGAAGGAATAAAGTCCCAGATGCCCACTTTGTGTCAGAACTATGTCCCCACATGCTATTGCGATGGCTCTGCAGCAGTAAAGAGGCTGGAATCCCAATGTCCAGAACCTTTCTGACCCGCTGCTCCTAGGGAGAAATATTCCATGCTACCCGGTAATTTCCCGGCTAGTTGGTTGCTACAGTTACAAGGCAACTATAACAGCCACCTGCCAGGGAGACCAAGAAAGCGTCAGGGCAGCCGACAGCACTATAACTTGGCATGTGCCACCACAGCTTGGAAGGTGTTTGGTGTGATTCCTGTGGACGGGTAGGGGACAAAGATTAGTATTGGTAGCCCTAACTCACATCCAGTCTTTTCATCCTCTCCCACCATCAATGGAAAACCTTTTTTTAAAAAACTGGCATTTGTTAGGCACTTACTATGTGGCAGGCACTGTACTAAACGCTGGGGTAGATCCAAGCTAATCGGGTGGGACACGGTCCATGTCCCACATGGTGCTCACAGTCTTCATCCCCATTTAATAAGAATAATAATAATAATAATAATAGCATTTATTAAGTGCTTACAAGGTGCAAAGCACTGTTCTAAGGGCTGGGGAGGTTACAGGGTGACCAGGTTGTCCCAAGGTGGGGGGTCACAGTCTTCATCCCTATTTTACAGATGAGGTAACTGAGGCACAGAGAAATGAAGTGTCTTGCCCAAAGTCACACAGCTGACAAGTGGCGGAGCCAGGATTTGAACCCTTGACCTCTGACTCCAAAGCCCGGGCTCTTTCCACTGAGCCACACTGCTTCTCAATAATAATGGCATTTGTTAAGTGCTTACTATGTGCCAAGCACTGTTCTAAGCGCTGGGGGGGATGCAAGGTGATCAGGTTGTCCCGTGGGGTGCCCACAGTCTTCATTCCCATTTTACAGATGAGGTAACTAAGGCACTGAGAAGTGAAGTGACTTCCCCAAAGTCACACAGCTGACAATTGGCGGAGTTGGGATTTGAACCCATGACCTCTGACTCCAAAGCCCGGGCTCTTTCCACTGAACCACGCTGCTTCGAACTGAGGCCCAGGGAAGCAAAGTGACTTTGCCCAAGGGCATGCAGCAGACAAGTGGTGGAGCCAGGATTATTCATACATTCATTCATTCAATCGTATTTATTGAGCGCTTACTGTGCACAGAGCACTAGACTAAGCGCTTGGGAAGTACAAATCGGCAACATGTAGAGACGGACCCTACCCAACAACGGGCTCACAGTCTAGAAGGGGGAGACAGGCAACGGAACAAAACAAATAGACAGGCGTCAATACCATCAGAATAAATAGAATTGTAGCTATATACACATCATTAATAAAATAGAGAAATAAATAAGTACAAGTATATACAAGTGCTGTGGGGAAGGGGAAGGGGGTAGGGTGGCAGAGTGGCATTGGGGAGGGGAGGAGGAGAGGAAAAAGGGGGGCTCCATCTGGGAAGGCCTCCTGGAGGAGGTGAGCGCTCAGTAGGGCTTTGAAGGGAGGAAGAGAGCTAGTTTGGTGGATGTGTGGAGGGAGGGCATTCCAGGCCAGGGGTAGCACGTGGACTGGGGGTCGACGGCGGGACAGGCGAGAACGAGGCCTAACGGTGAGGAGATTAGCGGCAGAGGAGCGGAGGGTGCGGGCTGGGCTGGAGAAGGAGAGAAGGGAGGGGAGGTAGGAGGGGGCGAGGGGATGGATGGACAGCCTTGAAGCCCAGGGTGAGGAGTTTCTGCCTGATGCGCAGATTGATTGGTAGCCACTGGAGATTTTTGAGGAGGGGAGTGACATGCCCAAAGTGTTTCTGTACAAAGACAATCTGGGCAGTAGAGTGAAGTATAGACTGAAGCAGGGAGAGACAGGAGGATGGGAGATCAGAGAGGAGGCCGATGCAGTAATCCAGTCGGGATACGATGAGACATTGAACCAGCAGGGTAGCAGTTTGGATGGAGAGGAAAGGGCGGATCTTGGCGATGTTGTGGAGGTGAGACAGGCAGGTTTTGATGATTGATTCGGTGTGTGGGGTGAATGAGAGAGCAGAGTCGAGGATGACACCAAGGTTGCGGGCTTGTGAGACGGGAAGGATGGTAGTGCCATCTACAGTGACGGGAAAGTCAGGGAGAGAACAGGGTTTGAGAGGGAAGATAAGGAGCTCAGTCTTGGACATGACTTGTGGATGGCGGGCAGACATCCAGATGGAGATGTCCTGAAGGCAGGAGGAGATACGAGCCTGGAGGGAGGGAGAGAGAACAGGGGTGGAGAGGTAGATCCTTCTGACTTGCAGGCCCGTGTTCTTTTCATTCAATAGTATTTATTGAGTACTTACTATGTGCAAAGCACTGTACTAAATGCTTTGGAGAGTGCAATATAACAACAAACAGGCACATTCCCTGCCCACAACTAGCTCACAGTCTACAGTGCTCTATCCACTAGGCCACGCCGCTTCTCTGGAATTTTGGAAATATGTAGGCAAGTTGTTTTGGGGGATGTTGACAGTTGGCTTTTTCTCCCTAATCTTCTGTTCAAGTATAAGGGATCAATGAGCATTTCAGTGGTCTTAATGCTTCTTTGGCTTCCTCTCCCTCCATTCCCCTGGAACTGCCCTCTGAAAAGTCACCAGTGACCTCCTCCTCCGTGCCAAATCCAATGATTTCCACTCCACTCTAATCCTCCGAGACCTCACCGATGCATTCGACACTGTGGACCACCCCCTTCTCCTGGAAACATTATCAAACCTCGGCTTCCCTAGTACCGTCCTCTCCTGGTTCTCCTCCTATCTCTCCAACTGCTCCTTCTCAGTCTCTTCCACGGGTTTTTCCTCTGCTTCCCATTCCTGAATTGTGGTGGTGGTGGTGCGGGGTGGGGGGGGGGGGGGGGCGGTCCCTCAAGGCTCAGTTCTGGATCCATTCTCCAAGCAGCGTGGCTCAGTGGAAAAGAGCCTGGGCTTTGGAGTCAGAGGTCATGGGTTCAAATACCGGCTCCGCCACTTGTCAGCTGTGTGACTTTGGGCAAGTCACTTAACTTCTCTGGGCCTCAGTTACCTCATCTGTAAAATGGGGATGAAGACTGTGAGCCCCCCATGGGACAACCTGATCACCTTGTAACCTTCCCGGCACTTAGAACAGTGCTTTGCACATAGTAAGCGCTTAATAAATGCCATTATTATTATTATTATTATTATTATTATTATTATTATTATTATTATTATACCCTTTCCCTTGGATAACTCATTTGCTCCCACAGCTTCAACCACCACTCTTACACAGATGATTCCCAAATCTATGTCTCCATTCCCAAACTCTTCCTTTCTCTGCAACCTCACATTTCCTCTTGCCTCCAGGATATCTCTTTTTTGCTGTCCTGCTGACACTTGAAACTTGACATGTTCAAAACAGAACTCCTCTTCTCCCCACCAAAACCCTATCCTCCCCAAGACTTTCCCATCATAGTAGACAACCCCACTGTCCTCCCCGTCTCATAAACATGTCATCTTCGCATCATCCTCAACTCCTCTCTCTCATTCAACCCTCATGCTCAGTCATTCACCAAATCTTGTCAGTTCTACCTTCATATCTTTAGAATCCACTCCCTTCTCTCCATCCAATTGTTACTACCCCGGCTCTAACGCTTGCCATATCAATCAATCGTATTTATTGAGCACTTACTGTGTGCAGAGCACCGTACTAAGCGCTTGGGAAGGACAAGTTGGCGACATACAGAGACAGTCCCTACCCAACAGTCTAAAAGGGGGAGACAGAGAACAAAACCAAACATACTAACAAAATAAAATAGAATAGATATGTACAAGTAAAATTAAATAAATAGAATAATACTTATCAAAGTATCTTCCAGAGAGCTGACCAATCATTCATTCATTCAACCGATGGTATTTACTACCATATACTACCATATACTACCTTAACTGCTGTATTAGCCCCCTTTCTGGTCTCTCCACAGCCTGCCTTTCAATCCCTATTTCACTCCGCTGCCCATACCATTTTTCTTTCAAATTGCTCTGCACACATCTCCCCACTCCTCCAAAACCTCCAATGGTTAGTCATCCATCTCCTAATCAAGCAGAAACTCCTTACCTTCGGCTTGGAAGGTAACCCTTCAGCATTCTCCCTCATTCTACCTTCACTCCTCTCCCACTACAATCCCATGTCCTCATGTTGCCAACTTGTACTTCCCAAGCACTTAGCAGAGTGCTCTGCACAGAGTAAGCGCTCAATAAATACGAATGAATGAATGAATGAACTTACTTACTATGCTCCAATCTTGTCTCGCTCGCCGTCAACCTCTTTCTCATCCTCTCTTCCTGCTTGGAACTCCCTTCTCCTCCATATCTAACAGACCACTACTTTCCCCATCTCCATATAGACTGTCTCTATATGTTGCCAATTTGTACTTCCCAAGTGCTTAGTACAGTGCTCTGCACACAGTAAGTGCTCAATAAATACGATTGATTGATTGATTGATTCAAAGCCCTACTGAAATAATGCCTCCTCCAAGAAGCCTCCCCTAACCTCTCATCTCTCCACCCTATTCACCCTCCCTTCTGTGTCACCCAAGCACTTGGGTCTGATATTCACTGCCCACCTTCGGTATTGATGTATATATCCTCATACTCTGTTGCTTTCCCTATCTGCAATTTATTTTAATACCTGTCTCCCCAAGTAGATTATAAACTCTCTGTGGGCAGAGATCAGGTTTATCAATTCTATTGTAGCAATAATAATAATACTAAGATTGTGGCATTTGTTAAGCACTTACTATGTGCCAAGCAGTATTCTAAGGAATGGGATAATGGGATAGACACAACATAATCAGTTCAGACATAGTCCCTGTCCCACATGGGGTTCATGGTCTTAATCCCCATTTTACAGAGGAGGTAACTGAGGCACAGAGTAATGGAGTGCCTTGCCAAGGATCACACAGCAGAAGACACGTGGCAGAGGCAGGATTAGAACCCAGGTCCCCTGACTCCTAGGCCTGGGCTCTTTCCACCAGGCCACGTTGCTTCTCCTTACTCTCCCAAGCACTTAGTAGTGTTCAGTACATACCACTTACTGTCTGGGGGCTTAAAAGAGGCAAAACAGCTTCCAAAACTATCTAATTTACTCCTGAGAAGAAGTTTGCTCTGGAGAACCTGGCTCGGAATATTTGAAAACGCTCACAAGTGGAAAAGTAAGCTATATATCCAAGCTAATGGAATAAAAAAAAAGTTTTGGGACCATAGACTTAAAAAGGAGCTACAATAAAAGCTTTTAAAATTTGCAGGGAGGGCCATGAGGAGAAAGGCAAGAGATTCCTTTTAGACTGTGAGCCCACTGTTGAGTAGGGACTATCTCTATATGTTGCCAATTTGTACTTCCCAAGCGCTTAGTACAGTGCTCTGCACATAGTAAGCGCTCAATAAATACGATTGATGACGATGGTGCCAGAATTTTCAGTATGACCACGATCAATCAATCAATCAATCGTATTTATTGAGCGCTTCCTGTGTGCAGAGCACTGTACTAAGCGCTTGAGAAGTACAAGTTGGCAACACGATGTGGAGCGCAGTTCTATTTTAAGAGATCTGTTTAGATAGTTTCACCCAGGGTGTCCTTTCTGGATCCCATCCACCCCCACCCTTCTTTTTTTTTTTTTTAATGGTTTTTGTTAAGCACTTACTACATGTCGGGTACTGTACTAAGTAGTGGGGTTGATACAAGCTCATCAGGTTGGACACAGATCATTTAATTCTATTTGTTCTGACGACTTTGACACCTGTCTACATGTTTTGTTTTGTTGTCTGTCTCCCCCTTCTAGACTGTGAGCCCGTTGTTGGGTAGGGACCGTCTCTCTATGTTGCCGACTTGTACTTCCCAAGCACTTAGTACAGTGCACACAGTAAGCGCTCAATAAATATGATTGAATGAATGAATGAATCATTGTACTACGTACGGGTGGCGACCCTTCGAAGTTCAACGAGCTCAGTGGAATTCTTTCTCTCTCCAGCTTCTAGCTTTGGTTTACAAAGGCCCTCCAGACTCTGTCTGCAGGAAAATTATACAAACTTAATAAATCACAAAGAAGTGTCACGCGGTAGTTTACAGATACTGCGCTTTTTCTTGTAGTGTGAAATCCGTGTTTATGCTAAACTGGTTTAGGAAAAGCACAGACGGCACTTTAGCCCTGGAAAACGGCTGGTAAACAAAGTTATTACCTCCTCTTCAAGCATATTGCTCTATATTCAGCTTATGTCTAGATTCAGCTGGACACGATACAGCAAAACGTGCTCTAGAACATTGGTTCTCACCTTGAATTCCATGAAAAGGAGGAGTCGGGGAACTTTTTGGAACCAGAATTCTCTCTCTCCTCATACCCATCTTCTGCCAAAAGTCTTCCCCACAGCACCTGTATATATGTATATATCAATCAATCAATCAATCAATCGTATTTATTGAGCGCTTACTATGTGCAGAGCACTGTACTAAGCGCTTGGGAAGTACAAATTGGCAACACATAGCGACAGTCCCTACCCAACAGTGGGCTCGCAGTCTAAAAGGGGGAGACAGAGAACAGAACCAAACATACCAACAAAATAAAATAAATAGGATAGAAATGTACAAGTAAAATAAATAAATAAATAAATAAATAGAGTAATAAATATGTACAACCATACATACATGTATATATATATATATATACATAAATATGTTTGTACATATTTATTACTCTATTTATTTATTTATTTTACTTGTACATATCTATTCTATTTATTTTATCATCATCATCATCATCAATCGTATTTATTGAGCACTTACTATGTGCAGAGCACTGTACTAAGCGTTTGGGAAGTACAAATTGGCAACATATAGAAGTACAAATTGGCAACATATAACATTATTTTGTTAGTATGTTTGGTTTTGTTCTCCATCTCCCCCTTTTAGACTGTGAGCCCACTGGTGGGTAGGGACTGTCTCTATATGTTGCCAACTTGGACTTCCCAAGCGCTTAGTACAGTGCTCTTGCACACAGTAAGCGCTCAATAAATACGATTGATTGACTGATTCACTTTATATATGTATATATTTGTACATATTTATTACTCTATTTATTTTACCTGTACATATCTATTCTATTTATTTTATTTTGTTAGTATGTTTGGTTTTGTTCTCTATCTCCCCCTTTTAGACTGTGAGCCCACTGTTGGGTAGGGACTGTTTCTATATGTTGCCAACTTGGACTTCCCAAGTGCTTAGTACAGTGCTCTGCACACAGTAAGTGCTCAATAAATACGATCAATTGATTGATTGATTCATTCATTCATTCATGCAAAGCATTGTATTAAGTGCTTGGGAGAGTGCAATACAACATCAGACACAACGAGCTCACAGTCTAGAGGGGTAGACAGACATCAATATAAATAAATAGATGAGAAGCAGCGTGGCTCAGTGGAAAGAGCCCGGGCTTGGGAGTCAGAGGTCATGGGTTCTAATCCCGGCTCCGCCAATTGTCAGCTGTGTGACTTTGGGCAAGTCACTTCACTTCTCTGTGCCTCATTACCTCATCTGCAAAATGGGGATGAAGACTGTGAGCCCCACGTGGGACAACCTGATCACCCTGTATCCTCCCCAGTGCTTAGAACGGTGCACATAGTAAGCGCTTAACAAATGCCATCATTATTATATAAATAAATTACAGATCTATACTTATGTCCTGCGGGGAAAGGAGGGAGAATGAATGAAGGAGCAAGTATGAGTGACGTGGAAGGGAGTGGGAGAAGAGGAGAGCTCAAAAAGGGAAGGCTTCCTGAAGGGATGGACTTTCAATAAGACTTTGAAGTGGGGGAGAGCAATTACCTGTGAACAGTGCTTTGCACATAGTAAGCGCTTAATAAATGCCATTATTATTAATTACCTGTCTGATATGAGGAGGGAGGGCATTCCGGGCCAGAGGTAGGATGTGGGCGAGAGGTCGGCGGCGAGATAGACGAGATGGAGGCCCAGTGAGAAGGTTAGCACCAGAGGAACAAAGTGTGGGGGCTGAGTTGGAGCAGTAGAGCAGCGAGGTGAGGTAGGAGGGGGAAAGGTGGTTAAAAGCTTTAAACCCAATGGCGGGACTCGAACCCATTGTGACTCCCAAGCCCACGCTCTTTCCACTGAGCCACGCTGCTTCTCGACTGCTGCTTCTCCCAAGCCTGGGCTCTTTCCACCAATCCAACCAATTATGTTGCCAAATCGTACTTCCCGAGCGCTTAGTACAGTGCTCTGCACACAGTAAGCGCTCAATAAATACAATTGAATGAATGAATGAATCCATGCTGCCTCGCATGAATGAATGAATAAAGTAGGAGGGAGCTGACAGACTTTATTTTGTTAATATGTTTAGTTTTGTTGTCTGTCTCCCCCTTCTAGACTGGGAGCCCACTGTTGGGTCGGGACTGTCTCTAGATGTTGCCGACTTGTACGTCCCAAGCGCTTAGTACAGTGCTCTGCACACAGTAAGCGCTCAATAAATACGAATGATTGATTGATTGTACATATTCTATTTATTTTATTTTGTTAATATGTCTTGTTTTGTTGTCTGTCTCCCCCCCTTCTAGACTGTGAACCCACTGTTGGGTCGGGACCATCTCTATATGTTGCCGACTTGGACTTCCCAAGCGCTTAGTCCAGTGCTCTGCACACAGTAAGCGCTCAATAAATATGATTGATTGATTGATTGACTACCTTAAAGCAGCAGTTTCTGCTTGATGAGAAGATGGATGGGCAACCCCGGAAGGTGACTGATGAGAGGGGAAACGTAAGCAGTATTCCCAATGACTTTTTAGAAAAATGATCCGGGCAGCAGAGTGAAGTAATACACTTGTACATATTTTTTTACTTTGTACATATTTTTTTACTTGTACATATTTTTTTACTTTGTACATATTTTTTTACTCTATTTATTTAATTTATTTGTACATATCTATTCTATTTATTTTATTTTGTTAGTATGTTTGGTTTTGTTCTCTGTCCCCCCCTTTTAGACTGTGAGCCCACTGTTGGGTAGGGACTGTCTCCATATGTTGCCAATTTGTACTTCCCAAGCGCTTAGTACAGTGCTCTGCACACAGTAAGCGCTCAATAAATACGATTGATGATGATGATGATGATGATGATGATGAAGTAAGGACTGGAGCAGGGAGCAGGGAATTTGTAAAGACTGGTGAAAATAGTTCATCTTTCCTGGCTTGCCAGTGGCACGAGCCGCGATGTGAGGAAAGGAGCTAATTTCAAGAGGTATGATGGGAATCAATCAATCAATCAATCAATTAATTGTATTTATTGAGCACTTACTGTGTGCAGAGCACTGTACTAAGCGCTTGGGAAATACAAGTTGGCAACATATAGAGACAGTCCCTACACAACAGTGGGCTCACAGTCTAAATGGTATGATGGGAATGTCCGTCTGCCCCGGAGAAGTAGCGTGGCCTAGTGGAAAGAGAAGGGGCTTGGGAGTTGGAAGAGGTGGGTTCAAATCCCGGCTCTGCCCCTTGTCAGCTGTGTGACTTTGGGTAAGGCACTTCACTTCTCTGGGCCTCTCAGTGACCTCATCTGTAAAATGGGGATGAGGACCGTGAGCCCAACGTGGGACAACCAGATTACCTTGCATCTACCCCAGCGCTTGGCACATAGTAAGTGCTTAATACCATAATTATTATAATTATCATTATAATATTATTATCATTATAATATTATTATCCCTTTTAGACTGTGAGCCCACTGTTGGGTAGGGACTGTCTCTAGATGTTGCCAATTTGTACTTCCCAAGCGCTTAGTGCCGTGCTCTGCACACAGTAAGCGCTCAATAAATACGATCGATGATGATGATGATGATTAAAACACACTATTCGCTGGCACATAGTAAGTGTTTAATACCATAATTATTATAATTATCATTATTATTATTTGGACAGGGATTGGGTCTCCCAAGCCTATTTTATGTTACTCTCCTCAGCACTTACTCCAAAGCTCTGCACACTGTAAACAATCAGAAAATACCAGGAATCAACTGACTCGTTGGAATCCGTCAATGAAAATAACTGGAATGGTCGAATGGATTGGATTAAAACACACTATTCGCTGGCACATAGTAAGTGTTTAATACCATAATTATTATAATTATCATTATTATTATTTGGACAGGGATTGGGTCTCCCAAGCCTATTTTATGTTACTCTCCTCAGCACTTACTCCAAAGCTCTGCACACTGTAAACAATCAGAAAATACCAGGAATCAACTGACTCGTTGGAATCCGTCAATGAAAATAACTGGAATGGTCGAATGGATTGGATTAAAACACACTATTCGCTGGCACATAGTAAGTGTTTAATACCATAATTATTATAATTATCATTATTATTATTTGGACAGGGATTGGGTCTCCCAAGCCTATTTTATGTTACTCTCCTCAGCACTTACTCCAAAGCTCTGCACACTGTAAACAATCAGAAAATACCAGGAATCAACTGACTCATTGGAATCCGTCAATGACAATAACTGGAATGGTCAAATGGATTGGATTAAAACACACTATATGTTGCCAACTTGTACTTCCCAAGCGCTTAGCACAGTGCTCTCCACACAGTAAGCGCTTAATAAATACGATTGATTATGATGATGACTATTCGCTGGCACATACTAAGTGCTTAATACCACAATTATTATAATAATTATTATTATTTTTGGACAGGGATTGTGTCTACCAAGCCTATTTTATGTTACTCTCCTCAGCACTTACTCCAAAGCTCCGCACACTGTAAACAATCAGAAAATACTAGGAATCAACTGACTCGTTGGAATCCGTCAATGACAATAACTGGAATGGTCAAATGGATTGGATTAAAACACACTATATGTTGCCAACTTGTACTTCCCAAGCGCTTAGCACAGTGCTCTGCACACAGTAAGCGCTTAATAAATACGATTGATTATGATGATGACTATTCGCTGGCACATAGTAAGTGCTTAACACCATAATTATTATAATTATTATTATTATTATTATTTGGACAGGGATTGTGTCTCCCAAGCCTATTTTACGTTACTCTCCTCAGCACTTACTACAAAGCTCCGCACACTGTAAACAATCAGAAAATACTAGGAATCAACTGACTCGTTGGAATCCGTCAATGACAATAACTGGAATGGTCAAATGGATTGGATTAAAACACACTATTCGCTGGCACATAGTAAGTGCTTAATACCATAATTATTATAATTATCATTATTATTATTTGGACAGGGATTGTGTCTCCCAAGCCTATTTTATGTTACTCTCCTCGGCACTTACTCCAAAGCTCCGCACACTGTAAACAATCAGAAAATACCAGGAATCAACTGACTCGTTGGAATCCGTCAATGAAAATAACTGGAATGGTCAAATGGATAGGATTAAAACACACTATTCGCTGGCACATAGTAAGTGCTTAATACCATAATTATTATAATTATTATTATTTGGACAGGGATTGTGTCTACCAAGCCTATTTTATGTTACTCTCCTCAGCACTTACTCCAAAGCTCCGCACACTGTAAACGATCAGAAAATACTAAGAATCAACTGACTCGTTGGAATCCGTCAATGACAATAACTGGAATGGTCAAATGGATCGGATTAAAACACACTATTTACTGGCACATAGTAAGTGCTTAATACCATAATTATTATAATTATCAATATTATTCTTTGGACAGGGATTGTGTCTCCCAAGCCTATTTTATGTTACTCTCCTCAGCACTTACTACAAAGCTCCGCACACTGTAAACAATCAGAAAATACTAGGAATCAACTGACTCATTGGAATCCGTCAATGACAATACCTGGAATGGTCTAATGGATTGGATTAAAACACAGTATTTGCTGGCACATAGTAAGTGCTTAATACCATAATTATTATAATTATCATTATTATTATTTGGACAGGGATTGGATCTCCCAAGGCTATTTTATGTTACTCTCCTCAGCACTTACTACAAAGCTCCGCACACTGTAAACAATCAGAAAATACTAGGAATCAACTGACTCACTGGAATCCGTCAATGACAATAACTGGAATGGTCAAATGGATTGGATTAAAACACACTATTTGCTGGCGCATAGTAAGTGCTTAATACCATAATTATTATAATTGTCATTATTATTATTTGGACAGGGATTGTGTCTACCAAGCCTATTTTATGTTACTCTCCTCAGCACTTACTCCAAAGCTCTGCACACTGTAAACCATCAGAAAATACTAGGAATCAACTGACTCTTTGGAATCCGTCAATGACAATAACTGGAATGGTCAAATGGATTGGATTAAAACACACTATTCGCTTTCAAGATGAGAGAAATCCATAATCCAGTGAAATGAATTCTCAGGGAGTCTTGTGGAACCACGAATTTCTTTGACCTTTGAATGTGCTGATGAGACTTGCCCACCTGTGACAGTACTCTTTTGAAAATGTTCTTCTGGAAAAATGGAAAACATTTCTCTGTATTAGGGAGCGTCTCTATATGTTGCCAACTTGTACTTCCCAAGCGCTTAGTACAGTGCTCTGCACACAGTAAGCGCTCAATAAATACGATTGATTGATTTTATTGCAGGAGTTTGTGAGATATAATGGTTCACTTTCAATTTCATGAGAAGCGTCCACGGTGCAGGGGATAGAGCTGGGCCTGGGAATCAGAAGGACATGGGTTCTAATCCACAGCTCCGCCACTTGTCTGCTGTGTGACACCGGGCAAGCCACTTGACTTCTCTGTGCCTCAGTTGCCTCATCTGTAAAACGGGGATTAAGATAATGCTGGTATTTTTTAAGCGCTTACTATGTGCCAAGCACTGTTCTAAGCGCTGGGGGAGATACAATCAATCAATCAATCAATCAATCGTATTTATTGAGCGCTTACTATGTGCAGAGCACTGTACTAAGCGCTTGGGAAGTACAAATTGGCATCACATAGAGACAGTCCCTACCCAACAGTGGGCTCACAGTCTAAAAGGTAATCAAGTTGTCCCCCGTGGGGCTCACAGTTTTAATCCCTATTTTGCAGATGAGGTAACTGAGGCCCAGAGAATAATAATAATAATAATAATAATAATAATAATAATAATAATAATAATAATGGCATTTGTTAAGCGCTTACTACGTGCAAAGCACTGTTCTAAGCGCTGGGGGGATACAATGTGATCAAGTTGCCCCATGTAGGGCTCACAGTCTTAATCCCCATTTTTAGAGATGGGGTAACTGAGGCTCAGAGAAGTTAAGTGACTTGCCTAAGGTCACACAGCAGACTTGCGGTGGAGCCGGGATTCGAACCCACGACCTCCGACTCCAAAGCCCGGAGAAGTTAAGCGACTTGCCAAAGTCACACAGCAGACTCCTGGCAGAGTTGAGATTAGAACCCGGGTCCTTCTACTTGGCCGTGATGCACATATCAAGATCGTCCTTTTCCAGAAATCCCTACAGAGAAACGATTTCACAGTGGATTCTGATCCTAAAACTCTGCGGCGAACAACCAGAAACTGATTAAAATTTTACAAGAATGGCTCTAAATGATTAAATTCTCATCATCATCATCATCAATCGCATTTATTGAGCGCTTACTGTGTGCAGAGCACTGTACTAAGCACTTGGGAAGTACAAGTTGGCAACATATAGAGACGGTCCCTACCCAACAGTGGGCTCACAGTCTAAAAGGGGGAGACAGAGAACAAAACCAAACATACTAACAAAATAAAATAAATAGAATAGATATGTACAAGTAAACTAAATAAATAAATATATAGAGTAATAAATATGTACAAACATATATACATATATACAGGTGCTGTGGGGAAGGGAAGGAGGTAAGATGGGGGGAATTCTCAGATGGGGGGCAGAGCTTAGAGAATGCCTCATGAAACCTTTAAACTCAATTTAACATTCCATAGTCACCAACTGTCATTGACACTTTTTAGCAGAAAATTCCTTTCCTCTCAATGTTGAATAAAAACAACACTTCTAACTTTCATTTCCAAACAAAAACTAAGGGAGGAAGAGGATGTTTGAGATTTTTTTCTAATGGTATTCATTCAAATTATGTCACTATGAGAGAGAAGGAAAAAGAAATGATGTTGTAAGAATTAATCCTACACTAGGGAGATCCTATTGACTAGCTGGTCTAGATTTTCCCCCAAAAATACTTGCATTTGTACTTTAAATGGAAGAGTCAAGAATGTGTGAAAAAAAATTAATAATAATAACGGCATTTATTAAGCGCTTACTATGTGCACAGCATCATCAATCATATTTATTGAGCACTTACTGTTTGCAGAGCACTGTACTAAGCGCTTACTGTTCTAAGCACTGGGGAGGTTACAAGGTGATCAGGTTGCCCCCCGGGGGGCTCATAATCTTCATCCCCATTTTACAGATGAGTTAACTGAGGCACAGAGAAGTTAAGTGACTTGCCCAAGGTCACACAGCTGACAATTGACAGAGCCAGGATTTGAACCCATGACCTCTGACTCCATAGCCCGTGCTCTTTCCATTGAGCCCCGCTGCTTCTCACAAAATACTTCCGAATTCGGTAAGAATTCATAAACATTACAAGAAACAAAGAAGTACCAAGCTGTCTGGAGTCTTGGACAGTAATTTATTTTTATTTTTCAATTAATTTAAAACAACACGAAAGTATTTTAACAGAAATGCCAATATCTTAATAAAAAAGGTTTACCTTTGGAATCAATCACGCAACTATTTAGAGACCGAACACCATTACAACGGTGATATAAAATTGCTGTCAACACACTAATTTTAAAATAGTCAACAGGAGGCACAGTTAACCCTAAATTCACTCTTATTACTCTAATAATAGCAACTGTAGTGATAATAAATAATGATAATTATGGCATTTGTCGAGCACTTACTTTATTATAATAATAATAATAATAATAGCATTTATTAAGCGCTTACTATGTGCAAAGCACTGTTCTAAGCGCTGGGGTAGATACAAGGTGATCAGGTTGTCCCACGGGGAGGCTCACAGTCTTAACCCCCATTTTACAGAGGAGGGAACTGAGGCCCAGAGAATAATGATAATAATAATAATAATAATAATAATAATAATAATAATAATAATATCATTTATTAAGCGCTTACTATGTGCAAAGCACTGTTCCAAGAGCTGGGGTAGATACAAGGTGATCAGGTTGTCCCATGGGGAGGCTCACAGTCTTAACCCCCATTTTACAGAGGAGGTAACTGAGGCCCAGAGAACAATAATAATAATAATAATAATAATAATAATAATAATAATAGCATTTATTAAGCACTTACTATGTGCAAAGCACTGTTCCAAGAGCTGGGGTAGATACAAGGTGATCAGGTTGTCCCATGGGGGGGGCTCACAGTAATAATATAATGATTAAAGAATTTGTATGTATAAAATTAATAACTAATAATATAATGATCTACAATACGATTATAGTAATATAATAATAATAATAATAATAATTTTGGTATTTGTTAAGCGCTTACTATGTGCAAAGCACTGTTCTAAGCGCTGGGGAGGATACAAGGTGATCAGGTTGTCCCATGAGGGGCTCACAATCTTAATCCCCATTTTACGGATGAGGTAACTGAGGCACAGAGAAGTTAAGTTGCTCAAAGTCACACAGCTGACAATCGGCAGAGCTGGGACTTGAACCCATGACCTCTGACTCCCAAGCCTGGGCTCTTTCCACTGAGCCACGCTGCTTCCCAATAATACTGTAATATAATAATTATGGTATGTTAATAATAATAATAATAATAGCATTTATTAAGCGCTTACTATGTGCAAAGCACTATTCGAAGCGCTGGGGTAACTGGGGTAGATCCAAGATATTCAGGTCAGACAGAGTTCCTGTCCCACCCAAGGTTTACAGTCGAAAGGAGGGAGAGCAAGTATTTAATCTCCATTATACAGATGAGGAAACTGAGCCACAGAAAAATGAAGTGTCCTGCCCAAGATCACACGGCCGGCAAGCGGTAGAGCGGGATTAAAACCCAGGTCCCCCCGACTCTCAGGACCCACGTTCATTTCCACTAGGGTCTTATTAGAGTGTGAGCCCGCTGTTGGGTAGGGACCGCCTCTCTATGTCGCCAACTTGTACTTCCCAAGCGCTTAGTACAGTGCTCTGCACACAGTAAGCGCTCAATAAATACGACTGAATGAATGAACTAGAGGAGCAGCGTGGTTCAGTGGCTACAGCCCGGCCTTGGGAGTCAGAAGGACCTGCCTTCTAATCCCGGCTCCGCCACTTGTCTGCTGCGTGACCTTGATCGAGTCACTTCCGTTCTCTGGGCCTCAGTTCCCTCATCTGGAAAATGAGGATTAATCCATCGAGCGTATTTATTGAGCGCTTACTGTGTGCAGAGCACTGGACTAAGAAGCAGCGTGGCTCAGTGGAAAGAGCCCGGGCTTTGGAGTCAGAGGTCCTGGGTTCAAATCCCAGCTCCGCCAATTGTCAGCTGGGTGACTTTGGGCAAGTCACTTCCCTGAGCCTCAGTTCCCTCATCTGTAAAATGGGGATTAAGACTGTGAGCCCCCCGTGGGACAACCTGATCACCCTGTAACCTCCCCAGTGCTTAGAACAGTGCTTTGCACATAGTAAGCGCTTAATAAATGCCATTATTATTATTATTATTATTATTATTACTAAGCGCTTGGGAAGTACAAGTTGGCAACATATAGAGACGGTCCCTACCCGACAGTGGGCTAAGAGTGTGAGCCCCACGTGGGACAGGGACTGCGTCCAACCTGATTAACTTGAATCTACCCTAGCGCTTAAAACAGTGCTTGGCATATAGTAAGCGCTTAACAAGTACCATCATCATTATTATTATTACAAATGAATATAAAGATTTAGAAACGCTGTACGTGATATAAACGTGTTCAGATCTAATCAGTCAAATTAATGGTATTTATTGAAGGCTAACAGGAGTGTTTATTCTTTATTCTTCTAGACTGTGAGCCAAACTGTTGGGTAGGGACTGTCTCTATATGTTGCCAGCTTGCACTTCCCTAGTGCTTAGTACAGTGCTCAGCACACAGTAAGCGCTCAATAAATACGATTGATTGATTGAATCGGCAGCACATATACTAAAATTGGAACGATACAGAGAAGATTAGCATGGCCCTTGCACAAGGATGACACGCAAATTCGTGAAGCGTTCCATATTTTTAGACTGAGCCCCTTCCTTCCTCTCCCCCCTCGTCCCCCTCTCCATCCCCCCCATCTTACCTCCTTCCCTTCCCCACAGCACCTGTATAGATGTATATATGTTTGTACATATTTATTACTCTATTTATTTATTTGCACATATCTATTCTATTTATTTTATTTTGTTAGTATGTTTGGTTTTGTTCTCTGTCTCCCCCTTTTAGACTGTAAGCCCACTGTTGGGTAGGGACTGTCTCTATATGTTGCCAATTTGTACTTCCCAAGCGCTTAGTACAGTGCTCTGCACATAGTAAGCGCTCAATAAATACGATTGATGATGATGATGATTGATTGATTACCAGCCATCATGATCAGCACAAACACCTCTACAGCTGTGTATGTCTGGGGTAAGTGTGTTTTCTTTAAAGGACTTTTCCTTAAAAAGAAATAATAATAATAATAAATAATGATGGTATTTTTGAAGCACTTACTATGCGCAAAGCACTGTTCTAAGTGCTGGGGAGGTTACAAGGTAATCAGGTTGTCCCACGGGAGGCTCACAGTCTTAATCCCCATTTTACAGATGAGGTCACTGAGGCCCAGAGACATTAAGTGACTCGCCCAAAGTCACACAGTTGACAGTTGGCGGAGCCGGGATTTGAACCCATGGCCTCTGACTCCAAAGCCCGGGCTCTTTCCACTGAGCCACGCTGCTTCAAAAAAATGTAATTGGAGGCCCGAACGTCTCAGGGGAATCCTTACGGTTAAGTAGGGGTGGGCATAATAGGCCACATTGCCTCCTAGTACTCTCCCAAGTGCTTTGCACACAGTAAGCACTCAATAAATACGATTGATCGATTGTAACCAGTAAGGGGAAATAGAATGGAAATCCTTAGGACTGAGCGTTATTGAAGGGAAGGTTTCTTCTTCCAGCCTTTCCCTGCTCTGTTCTCAAAGACTAGTTACCTTCACTTTAGCTCTTGGTGGGCATGGAACGTGTTTGCTAATTCGGTTGTCCCCCAAGTGCTTAGTACAGTGTTCTGTACATAATAAGTGCTCAATCAATACCATTGTTTGATTGATTTGGGCAGTCTGCTGGCTGGGGAAGAGAGGGGAAGCAAGAGAGACATTCTAGGTGACAGGAATTTTTCTGAGGCCTGTGATTTGCTTGGAAGCCTTCTTCCTCCTTCTGTGGGAAACCGGGGGCTGTCAGCTCCCGTTCGGGTGGGCTCCAATGGTGCCTTTTGTCGCAGTTCAACACAGAAAGGCTAAAAGCCAAAGGTGTGCTAGTATTTTTCTTCTTATACCTGTTAAGCACTTACTAGGTATCAGGCACGGCTCTAAGCAGAGCCAAGTTAATCCAGTCAGACACAGCCTCTGTCCCACACGGGGCTCTCAATCCAAATAAGAGGGAGAACAGGTGCTGAATCCCCGTTCTACAGATGAGTAAACCGAGGCCCAGAGAAGTTAAGGGTCTTGCCGAAGGCCAGGGGAAACGTCAGAGCTGTGGTGAGAACCCAGATCCTCTGGCTTCCAGGCATGGGCTCTTTCCACTAGGCCGCACTGCTCCTCAGGGTGGCCCAATGTTAATGCAAATGATCTTTTTTTCCAGAGGTTTGCCTCCTTATGCCCACCCCTTGACACACAGTAAGTGGTTAACAAATACCCTCATTACTACACAACCGAGTTGGTTACCTCGGCTTCCAGGGCCCCTGTCTGCCGGGGAAGAGAGAGGAGGCAGCATTTATGCCACAGAACCATTTCCTGTGGCCTGTGGGGACTGCTTCCTATCCCTTCTCCAACAGGTGAGTAACCACTACTGGAGTATTAAGAGGAAATAAGGCACCAAGAGAGGCCGTGAGAAAGAGTTTCTCCTTTCTCCAGCGTCCCTTCCTGCCCTCAGGATACCTTCTCTGACCCCTGACCCCCAGTGAAGTTTTCATATCCTGTTTCCTCTGGCTCAAGGAATGAGGAGAGTCCTCTTTCTCGGCCATACACCACTCCTCCTCCTCCCATGAGAGAATTCCAGGTTTATTTTTGTAAATTATTGAAAAAAAGAAAATAACGGGGCCCGCGCGACGAGCCATTTTAGAAGGGGGTGCCAATATGGCTGAGTTAGAGATCCTAACCCCCTGTCAAAGGCAGAATCCAATCATTTATTTTCATCATTTATTTTATTTAGACTGTGAGCCCACTGTTGGGTAGGGACTGTCTCTATATGTTGCCAATTTGTACTTCCCAAGTGCTTAGTACAGTGCTTTGCACATAGTAAGTATGTAGTAAGTATCCTGTATATATGTATATATGGTTGTACATATTTATTACTCTATTTATTTATTTATTTATTTTACTTGTACATTTCTATCCTATTTATTTTATTTTGTTGGTATGTTTGGTTTTGTTCTCTGTCTTCCCCTTTTAGACTGTGAGCCCACTGTTGGGTAGGGACTGTCTCTATATGTTGCCAATTTGTACTTCCCAAGTGCTTAGTACAGTGCTTTGCACATAGTAAGTATGTAGTAAGTATCCTGTATATATGTATATATGGTTGTACATATTTATTACTCTATTTATTTATTTTACTTGTACATTTCTATCCTATTTATTTTATTTTGTTGGTATGTTTGGTTTTGTTCTCTGTCTTCCCCTTTTAGACTGTGAGCCCACTGTTGGGTAGGGACTGTCTCTATGTGTTGCCAATTTGCACTTCCCAAGCGCTTAGTACAGTGCTCTGCACATAGTAAGCGCTCAATAAATACGATTGATTGATTGATTGATAGTAAGCACTCAATAAATACGATTGATGATGATGATGATGATCCCATACAGACATGACCTAGTTCTACATTAAAAAAAAAACAAATCAAATTAAGAAAGGTTCACAAATGACCCACTGCAGAATCTGAAACCATAGTAAAACCTCCAGAGCACCAATGGCTCGATTTGGGCTTTGCAGGCTACTGATTCAGAATGTTCTTGGCGGGGTCTACGACAAGGGTCCAGGGCTTCTGTTGCCACTCAATCAATCAATCAATCAATCAATCGTATTTATTGAGCGCTTACTGTGTGCACAGCACTGTACTAAGCGCTTGGGAAGTCCAAGTTGGCAACAGATAGAGACAGTCCCTACCCAACAGTGGGCTCACAGTCTAGAAGGGGGAGACAGAGAACAAAACGAAACATATTAACAAAATAAAATAAACAGAATAGATACATACAAGTAAAATAGAGTAATAAATATGTACAAACATATATACAGGTGCTGTGCGGAGGGGAGGGAGGTAAGACGGGGGGGATGGAGAGGGAGACAAGGGGGGAAGGCCTCTTGAAGGAGATGTGCCCTCAATAAGGCTCAGAACGGAGGAGACTGACTGTCAAATATGAATATAAATACATTATGGACATGTACTTAAGTGGGGCTGGGAGATGCAGAAGGGAGTGGGAGAAGAGGAAATGAGGGCCTTGTCAGGGAATCAATCAATCAAAATCAATCAATCGTATTTATTGAGCGCTTACTGTGTGCAGAGCACTGTACTCTCTCTCTCCCTCGCCTTCAAAGCCACAAACAAGTCCAAAACAAATGGAACCACGGTGCAACTGAAGTGTGAAATGCCTGAGCAGAAACAGAAAGAGTCTGTCCCACCATAAAACATTTTGAGTCCCACTGACCGTACACCCTAAGAACAGAGAGGGTCAGAAAAAAAGGCAACGTGGCCCGAGGCGATGGGAGGGCGCCCCGGGGGAGAAATATTCCTGACGACGAGAGACGGTCCTCAGTGCCCGATCTCGGAAGCCACGAAATAATCAACGTGCTGGAATTTGAGCACCTCGTTACCCCAGCTGGTCCACCCGGCATGCAGATTGCGGGCAAACAACTCCAAGCATTCCACATCTGGCTTGAGATAGTCTGCTAGAACCTCTGTCCAAAAAAAAAAGATTAAAAAAGAAAAATCAATTTCCTTTCAGCTACAGAGAGATGAAAACAGGGAACGTTTCATTAAAAAAAGACAGCAAATTAATTTCAAGGATTTCATCAACAAGCCTTTGCTATTTATAGTTAGCGAGTCATTCGAAATAAGTGCCCTTGAGATTGCGAACAATACGATCGGAGCCTTCAATAGCCCTGATTTATTGGTTTTCATTTGGAGGCGAGGAATAGGGATTTCAACACAGGTGACTTTTCCATTTTTCAGCACTGTCAACATAACATCTCCCGAGTACTAACTTTCTCTATTTTTTAATAAATGTTGTCGATGCACGGGAAAAGGAAAAATGGAAGTATCCTTTTTTTGAATGTTTAAAGGAACAATTAAATCAGGAGCAATTGGGCGTGCGGGGCCGGGGGTGGGATTTCTTCTCAAAAATAACACTGCAGGGAAGGGCATTAGTGCCGAGGGAATACGCGCAAGGTTGGTTTCAATGTGAAGATTTCAAAAATAAAACCACATCAGTGCGTCGTGGGCAGGGAGCGTGTCTGTTTATTGTTATATTGTACTCTGACAAGCGCTTAGTACAGTGATTTGCACACATGAAGTGCTCAATAAATACGACCGAGTGAGTGAATGACACTAAATTGTAACAGCTTTGTAATACCAGACTCGTTCCATTATGTTTGCATAAGAAAGCAGGCTCAAGATTATCACTCATCACCTAATAATTCTGCTATCATCAGCTGAGTTCTGAAGTCAAGTCCTCCCTATTAATCATACAACTTTTCCTTATTCTTGGAAGTGCGGTTTACTTGCAAAGGATTATCATCTGCAAAAATTTTACTAAGAGTGGAATCCTTAAACGGCTGTGATGGGATTCATTTTGGTTAAAAAGATACTCAATTAGCACCAGATATTTCAACCAATTCACAATCTTGATTAAGATGCTAATCGGCTGTATTGAAATTATTGCATCAGCTACAGTGATACTAAATAGCACCAAAAAAATCCCCGGGTGGGGGGGGGTGGGGGGGAATTATGGAAAAAAAAGCCAAGGAAACAAGTAGAAAGATGAGATTACCTAAATGATACAATCTTTAAAATGCTGTCGTATCAAGAAATTAGAAGCAAATGCCGCTTGCCTCATGAGGAGAGTGATCATTTCCCTGTTCTTTCTGAGATTTGTCAGACCTCTATCAAATCCCCCATTTTTTAATTGCATTTTGCGGCTTCCACTTTTCTCTCGTAAAATAATATTCGGTATGTATACAGCAGTTCGACAAACCAAGTGAAATACCGGACAGGCGGTTATTAATGCCAAAATGGAAATGGTTTTCCTGGCCGGACTTTCAAACTCCCACAGGTGCTGGCTTGAGGAATTCTGGCGTTTTCATAAACATGCAGTTAAAAGATGCTGTTTTTGGAAAAGAAAAATTTCCCAGGAGCCTGAGAGGACAATGACCTCCACAATTCTTTCATTTTCCAAACCGTGAATTCTCTCCCCTAACAGCCTATTTTCACCTTTAATATCATCTAGGGTTGCATCTGAAATCAGCATTTATCTTTGAGGTACAAAGATGAACCAGTCAGAAACATTTCCTGATTACAGCAGCAGCGTGGCTCGGTGGAAAGAGCCCGGGCTTTGGAGTCAGAGGTCATGGGTTCGAATCCCAGCTCGGCCAACTGTCAGCTGTGTGACTTCAGGCAAGTCACTTCACTTCTCTGGGCCTCAGTTACCTCATCTGTAAAATGGGGATGAAGACTGTGAGCCCCCCGTGGGACAACCTGATCACCTTGTAACCTCCCCAGCGCTTAGAACAGTGCTTTGCACATAGTAAGCGCTTAACAAATACCATTATTATTATTATTAAAGATGAACCAGTCAGAAACATTTCCTGATTACAGCAGCAGCGGGGCTCGGTGGAAAGAGCCCGGGCTTTGGAGTCGGAGGTCATGGGTTCGAATCCCAGCTCGGCCAACTGTCAGCTGTGTGACTTTGGGCAAGTCACTTCACTTCTCTGGGCCTCAGTGACCTCATCTGTAAAATGGGGATGAAGACTGTGAGCCCCCCGTGGGACAACCTGATCACCTTGTAACCTCCCCAGCGCTTAGAACAGTGCTTTGCACATAGTAAGCGCTTAACAAATACCATTATTATTATTATTAAAGATGAACCAGTCAGAAACATTTCCTGATTACAGCAGCAGCGGGGCTCAGTGGAAAGAGCCCGGGCTTTGGAGTCAGAGGTCATGGGTTCGAATCCCAGCTCGGCCAATTGTCAGCTGTGTGACTTTGGGCAAGTCACTTCACTTCTCTGGGCCTCAGTTACCTCATCTGTAAAATGGGGATGAAGACTGTGAGGCCCCCGTGGGACAACCTGATCACCTTGTAACCTCCCCAGCGCTTAGAACAGTGGTTTGCACAAAGTAAGCGCTTAATAAATGCCATTATTATTATAGATAGATCGATAGATATAGCGTATATATATATATCCTACTATATATAGTATATAGCCTCCTACTAGACTGTGACCCCCCTACTAGACTGTGAGCCCACTGTTGGGTAGGGACCGTCTCTATATGTTGCCAACTTGTACTTCCCAAGCACTTAGTACAGTGCTCTGCACACAGTAAGCGCTCAATAAATATGATTGATTGATTTGCACATAGTAAGCACTTAATAAATGCCATCATTATTATTATTATTATTATTACTGAGTAGAGCCCATCACCTATTTTAATCCGGTTGCCAAAGAGTAGGCTAGGTAGTCCATGATTACCAAGTGCCAGATCAAACCAACAGTGGGATTGTTGATATTATTATTATCAGTCTATTCATTAAGCGCTTACTACATGTCAGGCACTGTTCTAAAGGCCGGGGTGGATACGAGCTAATCAGGTCAGACACAGTCTCCCTCCCACCCTGGAATCTCGGTCTAAGGAGGAAGGAGAACAGGTGTTGACTGCCCCATTTTATAGACAGGGCAACTGAGGCAGGGAATCAATCAATCAATCCTATTTATTGAGCACTTACTGTGTGCAGAGCACTGTGCTAAGCGCTTGGGAAGTACAAGTTGGCAACATATAGAGACGGTCCCTATCCAACAGTGGGCTCACAGTCTCAAAGACTGCTTCTCTAAAAGGGCAGCAGCGTGGCTCAGTGGAAAGAGCTCGGGCTTTGGAGTCAGAGGTCGCGGGTTCGAATCCCAGCTCCTCCACGTGTCTGCTGTGTGACCTTGGGCAAGTCACTTAACTTCTCTGCACCTCAGTTCCCTCATCTGGAAAATGGGGATGAAGACTGTGAGCCCCACGTGGGACAACCTGATCACCTTGCATCCCCCCCCAGCGCTTAGAACAGTGCTTTGCACATAGTAAGCGCTTAACAAATGCCATCATTATTATTATTATTATTATTATTAAAAGAGAAGTGAAGTGACCTGCCCAAGATCACAGAGCAGGCAGAGCTAGGATTAGAACCCAGGTCCTCCGACTCGCAGGCCCCTTTCTGCCATTCATTCATTCAATCGTACTGACTGAGCGCTTACTGCCAACTTGTACTTCCCAAGCGCTTAGTACAGTGCTCTGCACATAGTAAGCGCTCAATAAATATGATTGATTGATTGATTGATTACTGTACTGTACTAAGCGCTTACCAGGCCTCGCTGTGACTCCAGTTGGGATGAATTTTATCGGCAGCCCCAAGTTCCCAGCTCCGCCAATTGTCAGCTGTGTGACTTTGGGCAGGTCACTTCACTTCTCTGGGCCTCAGTTCCCTCATCTGGAAAATGGGGATTAAAACTGTGAGCCCCCCGTGGGACAACCTGATCGCCTTGTAACCTCCCCAGCGCTTAGAACGGTGCTTTGCACATAGTAAGCGCTTAATAAATGCCATCAAAAAAAAAAAAGTTAAAGGCGAAACATTCTTCCCTTCTTAATTGATGACATGTGACGGAAACTCTGGCCCTGACAGGAAGAAATGATCATCGCGTCGAATCATCTGCCAACAGAATTGTCTGGGACTTTGAGGCTATAAACGAGAAAATGTCCGGCATTTAACCGATTAATTTTTAAGGGACGCGGAAAGAAAGGAGAAGCTTCTTCTCTGGGGAGTTGGAAGGGACGGCAATCGTGCCGAGTTTGTTCTGGAAGGAGCAGTTTTAAGAATAAAACTGTGCTGGTTTAGGATGGTCTGTTTTAGGGTTTTTTTTTATGGCATTTGGTAATAATAATAATAATAATAATAATAATAATAATAATAATGGCATTTATTAAGCGCTTACTATGCGCAAGGCACTGTTCTAAGCGCTGGGGAGGTTACATGGTGATCTGGTTGTCCCACGGGGGGCTCACAGTCTTAATCCCCATTTTCCAGATGAGGCAACTGAGGCCCAGAGAAGTTAAGTGACTTGCCCAAAGTCACCCAGCTGACAGTTGGCGGAGCTGGGGATTTGAACCCATGACCTCTGAGTCCAAAGCCCGGGCTCTTTCCACTGAGCCACGCTGCTCCTCTGGTAAGCGCTTACTAGACTGTAAACTCACTGTGGGTGGGGAATGGGTCTGTTTATTGCTATATTGTAGTCTCGGGAGAGACTACAAGCAGCGGGGCTCAGTGGAAAGAGCCCGGGCTTTGGAGTCAGAGGTCCTGGGTTCAAATCCCGGCTCCGCCAACTGTCAGCTGGGTGACTTTGGGCAAGTCACTTCACTTCTCTGGGCCTCAGTTCCCTCATCTGGAAAATGGGGATGAAGACTGTGAGCCCCCCCGTGGGACAACCTGATCATCTTGCAACCACCCCAACGCTTAGAACAGTGCAAAGCACATAGTAAGCACTTAATAAATCTGTTGACGGCACTACCATCCTTCCCGTCTCACAGGTCCGCAAACTTGGTGTCATCCTCGACTCCGCTCTCTCGTTCACCCCTCACATCCAATCCGTCACCAAAACCTGCCGGTCTCACCTCCATAACATTGCCAAGCTCCGCCCTTTCCTCTCCATCCAAACCACTACCTTGCTGGTACAAGCTCTCATCCTATCCCGACTGGATTACTGCCTCAGCCTTCTCTCTGATCTCCCATCCTCGTGTCTCTCCCTGCTTCAATCCATACTTCGCGCCGCTGCCCGGATCATCTTTGTGCAGAAACGCTCTGGGCCTGTTACTCCCCTCCTCAAAAATCTCCAGTGGCTACCAATCAACCTACGCATCAGGCAGAAACTCCTCACCCTGGGCTTCAAGGCTGTCCATCACCTCGCCCCCTCCTACCTCACCTCCCTTCTCTCCTTCTCCGGCCCAGCCCGCACCCTCCGCTCCTCCACCACTAATCTCCTCACTGTACCTCACTCTCGCCTGTCCCGCCGTCGACCCCCGGCCCACGTCATCCCCCGGGCCTCGAATGCCCCCAATCCCTCTGCCCATCCACCAAGCTCGCTCTCTTCCTCCCTTCAAGGCCCTACTGAGAGCTCACCTCCTCCAGGAGGCCTTCCCAGACTGAGCCCCTTCCTTCCTCTCCCCCTCGTCCCCCTCTCCATCCCCCCGTCTTACCTCCTTCCCCTCCCCACAGCACCTGTATATATGTTTGTACATATTTATTACTCTATTTTACTTGTACATATCTATTCTATTTATTTTATTTTGTTAATATGTTTGGTTTTGTTCTCTGTCTCCCCCTTCTAGACAGTGAGCCCACTGTTGGGTAGGGACTGTCTCTATCTGTTGCCAACTTGTACTTCCCAAGCGCTTAGTACAGTGCCCTGCACATAGGAAGCACTCAATAAATACGATTGATGATGATGATGATGATGATGGCAGGGCCAGGATTAGAACTCAGGTCCTTCCGACTCCTAGGCCCGGGCTCTATCCACGGGGCCAGGCTGAAATAACACATGAAATTTAAATAAACACCCCCCTAAAACTGACGTTACTTCAATTCAAACCTCGAGTGAATTTGGATTTTTGTTTTAATGTTGAGAAAACTGTTTAAAAACATTTATAGTGGCATATTAAAGCTGTAAGCATTAAGCACCGACCGTGAGTCACCAAAAACCCCTTCAGTCACGGTTTCATTATTATATGCAGCGCGGGATCGGAAATGCCTCTTCTCGATGGCTTACTTTATTTGCACCTTCCGCTTTCCCGAGAGAAATAAATCATACCGCTGCTCTACGGGTACCAACGCATGTTCTATAGGTACTTATATAGATGTTTTACTGATAAGATAACATGTTTTACTGATAAACTGATCCAACAGATGTTACGCTGATAAAAGCATCTATAGATGTAGCATGCAATCAAACCACGGGCCACACGTTTAATTGCTGATACTTTCGTTATTCCTTCGACCGTAAATAACAAATGCAAATCGGGCAGGTCCTTTCCTCCCGAACTCAGAGTCCGAACGACGGTGACGGAAGGACAAATAGAGGGATGCAACTGCTCTCTACAGGCTAGATGAAAATGCGGCGTTCCTTCAAATTCAAACAGCTCGAAATCAGAGATCGGGAAGTAGTTTTGGCAGCCCTAACTCGCTTTTATCGCGCGTTACCTACTCCATTAAGGCCACCCTTCACCTCGCGCATTCGGACGATTTAAAACCCGGCGATCCATTCGATCCGAAATCTTTACCAACGTCGGCCACGGCGGGAGACGACTTTAGGTCCCCGCGACCGCTGTTTGTTGCCAGTGTGGGAAATAAGCCCCACAGCAATTAGCAAATGGATCGGTTGGGACAGAATCAATCGATCAATCGTATTTATTGAGCGCTTACTGTGTGCGGAGCACTGTACGAAGCGCTTGGGAAGCCCGAGCTGGCAACATATAGAGACGGTCCCTACCCAACAGTGGGCTCACAGTCTAGAAGGGGGAGACGGAGAACAAAACCATACATACTAACAAGATAAAATAAATAGAATAGATAGGTACAAGTAAAATAAATAGAGTAATAAATATGTACAGAAGGTGAGCCAGTGGAAAGGAGCCCTGAATACATTCAATAATTCATCTTTCCTCGGCCCGGTACAAAAATGGTGCCAAATCCTTGGACGACTCCCTTTTGAACCAAAGCTTAATACTGCCTTCCTTTTTCAGCCAGTTTGAGGTCTCCGTATCCCCAGTTGGCAACATTTGACAACGTCCAGTCTTTCCGAACAGGGTTCCCGGTCTCGACGCCGATTTGGACCGTTCGGCAAACGTTTCCCTGCAAGTCGGTCAAAGGAAGGGGTGAAGCCACAAGGAATTTCCAAGGGACGCCGTCAGACGTTACCCACCTCCCCCCGGCAAGCTACTGATAAAAAGAGGAGTTTGGATATCCGCGTTTTAATTCCACAGAGAGGGGCCCCCCAATCCATCCGGCTGGAGTTCACTTGAGAAGCAGCTGGCGGCAAATTAATAATAATAATAACAATGTTGGCATTTGTTAAGCGCTTACTATGACTGTTCTAAGCGCTTGGGGGATACAAAGTGATCAGGCTGTCCCACGTGGGGCTCACAGTCTTAATCCCCGTTTTACAAATTCACAATAGACGGGCCGTTACAATCTACGAACAGCACCCGCTTATCGATTTTCGAAATTTTTCTTCTAATTTCTGTTCAACGAGAGGCCTACCGGAAAGGGGAGGTTTGTGAGAATGAAGGACGCAGGGCACGCTGACGATTACTTTGTGGTTTGGGATCGGAGACGTCTCCGCTTCAGGTTTCCTAGGACGACATCGGAAGGAGAAACATGTCATGCTGATGAAACCCGTGTTCGATATAGAGGCTCATCCCTTTGATTCTCTCTCCCCACTGATGAACTATAAATTATAATTTAATTATAATATAAATTCGTGTAACTGAGAAAGACACCTCGAGGAAATCAAATATCTAAGGATTAAAATCAATCGTCTTTATTGAGCGCTTACTGTGTGCAGAGCGCTGTACTAAGCGCTTGGGAAGCACAAGACATATTGTGATTTCCTGTGATGAGACTGTAAACTCTTTGTGGGCAGAGAATACGTCTACTTATGCTACTGTATTGCATTGCACTGTACTCTTTCAAGTGGCTAGTACGGTGCTCTGTACATAGGAAGAGCTCAAATAATAGGATGGATTGATTCATTAATAGTAGTACATAGTAAGCGCTCAATAAATACAATTGATGATGATGATGATTAAAGGACAGCTTATCAGATTGCCCAGGCTCTGAGAAAAACAAAATGTAGCAAGGCAAAAACCTAACCACCGAAACTAATCTGTTAATTTTCAAATCTCTATATGTTGCCAACTTGTACTTCCCAAGCGCTTAGTACAGTGCTCTGCACACCGTAAGCGCTCAATAAATACGATTGATGAAATATGCAGAAATAAAGGGA
This sequence comes from Tachyglossus aculeatus, assembly GCF_015852505.1. NCBI lineage: Eukaryota > Metazoa > Chordata > Mammalia > Monotremata > Tachyglossidae > Tachyglossus > Tachyglossus aculeatus. Next base: position 11,954,997 of record NC_052070.1, read on the forward strand.
TACACAGGCCTACTTTTCCCTTCACAAGGTAGTTTAAACATTATATATTGTTGATCTAGGAAAATACCTCTCATTCTTCAACGGTGATGCGGTTCCTCCTTGGACTCTTCCTAAAACAAGACCTTCGTAAGGCTTTTTGTGAGGTGAATCTAACGGAAACACAAATTCGCCCGATCTGGTAATCTGTCGCAAAGGAACAAAAAGGCACATTCAGAAAATGCATACTGATGATATTGCAAAAACATACGGTATACTTTCTACTCATTTAGCATATTCAAAAATACGGGATTGTTCGTACCTCAGGAAATGAATGAGGGCTTGGCCTCTTAACTAGCATCTGGTATAAATGATTTTCACAGTTAAAAGGCAGTATTCATTCATTCATTCAGTGGAATCCCAACTCCACCACGTCTGCTGTGTGACCTTGGGCAAGTCACTTAACTTCTCTGAGCCTCAGTTACCTCATCTGTAAAATGGGGATTAAGGCTGTGAGCCCCACGTGGGACAACTTGATCACCTTGTGTTCCCCCCCTCCCGCGCTTAGAATAGTGCTCTGCACATAGTAAGTGCTTAACAAATGTCATTGTCATTATTATTATTATTATTACTTATTGAACACTTACTGTGTGCACAGCACTGTACTGAGCGCTTGGGAAGTACAAGCTGGCAACATCTAGAGACGGTCCCTACCCAACAGCGGGTTCACAGTCTAGAAGGGGGAGACAGACAACGAGACAAGACATATTAACAAAATAAAATAAATAGAATATGTACAATCAATCAATCGTATTTATTGAGCGCTTACTGTGTGCAGAGCACTATACTAAGCGCTTGGGAAGTACAAGCTGGCAACATATAGAGATGGTCCCTACCCAACAGCGGGTTCACAGTCTAGAAGGGGGGAGACAGACAACAAAGCAAGACATATTAACAAAATAAAATAAATAGAATATGTACAATCAATCAATCGTATTTATTGAGCGCTTACTGTGTGCAGAGCACTGTACTAAGCGCTTGGGAAGTACAAGTTGGCAACGTATAGAGACGGTGCCTACCCAACAGTGGGCTCACAGTCTAGAAAGTGGGCTCACAGTCTAGAAGTAAAGTAAAATAAAGGACAAGTAAAATAGAGTAAGACTGTGAGCCCACTGTTGGGTAGGGACGGTCTCTATATGTTGCCAACCTGTACTTCCCAAGCGCTTAGCACAGTGCTCTGCACACAGTCAGCGCTCAATAAATACGATTGATTGATTAATAAATACGTACAAACATATATACATATACGTACATAAACATATATGCATATATACATATGTATAGGTGCTGTGGGGAGGGGAAGGAGGTAAGGCAGGGGAGGGATGGGGAGGGGGAGAGGAAGGAGGGGGCTACAAACAAACCGAACAACTACGGCACTTACTTTCACCCAATGCCACTCGGCAAGTGTTTCTACGGACCAGCCAGGATAAAGTTCCTCTTTAACGAAACTCAGGTGTTTCTGTCTGTTAGTCACCCAGGTGATCACCAGACAGTTGGGAGCCGCCAGTTTGGGGATGGGAATTTGCTTGATTTGCCAGGACGGTAGGTAACCGTACCTACATAGGATCAGAAAACAGGGTCATCAAATATGTGACAATTAATGAGAGGAAACCCATGAAAATGAATGAGAACTTCGGAGAACTTTGCCCATCCGCCCAGCTGGCTCTCTTCCTCCCTTCAAGGCCCTACTGAGAGCTCACCTCCTCCAGGAGGCCTTCCCAGACTGAGCCCCCTCCTTCCTCTCCCCCTTGTCCCCCTCTCCATCTCCCCCATCTTACCTCCTTCCCTTCCCCACAGCACCTGTATATATGTAGATATGTTTGTACATATTTATTACTCTATTTATTTTACTTGTACATATCTATTCTATTTATTTTCTTTTGTTAGTATGTTTGGTTTTGTTCTCTGTCTCCCCCTTTTAGACTGTGAGCCCACTGTTGGGCAGGGACTGTCTCTAGATGTTGCCAACTTGGACTTCCCAAGCGCTTAGTACAGTGCTCTGCACACAGGAAGCACTCAATAAATACGATTGATTGATTGATAAATATATATACTTCCCAAGCGCTTAGTACAGTGCTCTGCACACAGGAAGCGCTCAATAAATACGATTGATGATGATGAAAATGCCACGAGAATCATGGATGAGCCAAGGCTGACATCTGGTGGCCACAATTAAAACAGCCTTTGATTAATTTCATTTTAGAATCAATCGATCAATCGTATTTATTGAGCGCTCACTGTGTGCAGAGCACTGGACTAAGACTTTTAGAAGTCAAAGGCACAGACACCACTCATTCAATCCGTTACATTTCATTCATTCCTTCATTCATTCAATCGTATTTATTGAGCGCTCACTGTGTGCACAGCACTGGACTAAGACTTTTAGAAGTCAAAGGCACAGACGCCACTCATTCAATCAATCAATCCGTTACATTTCATTCATTCCTTCACTCATTCAATCGTATTTATTGAGCGCTCACTGTGTGCAGAGCACTGGACTAAGACTTTCAGAAGTCAAAGGCACAGACGCCACTCATTCAATCAATCAATCCATTACATTTCATTCATTCCTTCATTCATTCAATCGTATTTATTGAGCGCTCCCTGTGTGCAGAGCACTGGACTAAGACTTTTAGAAGTCAAAGGCACAGACGCCACTCATTCAATCAATCAATCCGTTACATTTCATTCATTCCTTCATTCATTCAATCGTATTTATTGAGCGCTTACTGTGTGCAGAGCACTGGACTAAGACTTTCAGAAGTCAAAGGCACAGACACCACTCATTCAATCAATCAATCAATTTACATTTCATTCATTCCTTCATTCATTCAATCGTATTTATTGAGCGCTCACTGTGTGCACAGCACTGGACTAAGACTTTCAGAAGTCAAAGGCACAGACACCGTTCATTCAATCAATCAATTTACATTTCATTCATTCCTTCATTCAATCGTATTTATTGAGCGCTCACTGTGTGCACAGCACTGGACTAAGACTTTCAGAAGTCAAAGGCACAGACGCCACTCATTCAATCAATCAATCCATTACATTTCATTCATTCCTTCATTCATTCAATCGTATTTATTGAGCGCTTACTGTGTGCAGAGCACTGGACTAAGACTTTCAGAAGTCAAAGGCACAGACACCACTCATTCAATCAATCAATCAATTTACATTTCATTCATTCCTTCATTCATTCAATCGTATTTATTGAGCACTCACTGTGTGCACAGCACTGGACTAAGACTTTCAGAAGTCAAAGGCACAGACGCCACTCAATCAATCAATCAATTACATTTCATTCATTCCTTCATTCATTCAATTGCATTTATTGAGCGCTCACTGTGTGCAGAGCACTGGACTAAGACTTTTAGAAGTCAAAGGCACAGACGCCACTCATTCAATCAATCAATCCGTTACATTTCATTCATTCCTTCATTCATTCAATCGTATTTATTGAGCGCTTACTGCGTGCAGAGCACTGTGCTAAGCGCTTGGGAAGTCCAAGTTGGCAACATCTAGAGACGGTCCCTACCCAACAGTGGGCTCACATGAGCACTTACTGTGAGCAAAACACTGTACTGATAATAATAATTAATAATTTTGGTATTTGTTAAGCGCTTACTATGTGCAAAGCACTGTTCTAAGCGCTGGGGAGGATACAAGGTGATCAGGTTGTCCCATGTGGGGCTCACAATCTGAATCCCCATTTTACAGATGAGGTCACTGAGGCACAGAGAGGTTAAGTGACTTGCCCAAGGTACTAAGTGCCTGGAAGAGTCCAGACTATAAGCACATTGTGGGCAGGGAATGTGTCTACCAACTCTGTTCATTCAATCGTATTTACTGAATACGATTGAGAAGCAGCGCGGCTCAGTGGAAAGAGCCCGGGCTTTGGAGGCAGAGGTCATGGGTTCAAATCCCGGCTCCGCCAATCGTCAGCTGTGTGACTTTGGGCAACTCACTTCACTTCTCTGGGCCTCAGTTACCTCATCTGTAAAATGGGGATTAAGACTGGGAGCCCCTTGTGGGACAACCTGATCACCTTGTAACCTCCCCAGCGCTTAGAACAGTGCTTTGCACACAGTAATCAATCAATCGTATTTATTGAGTGCTTACAGTGTGCAGAGCACTGTACTAAGCGCTTGGGAAGTACAAGTTGGCAACATATAGAGACGGTCCCTACCCAACAGTGGGCTCAGTAAGCGCTTAATAAATGCCATTATTATTACTATTATTATTATTTATTCATTCATTCAATCGTATTTATTGAGCGCTTACTGTGTGATGATGACGATGATGATGGCATTTATTAAGCGCTTACTAGGTGCAAAGCACTGTCCTAAACCCCGGGGTAGATACAAAGTAATCAAGTTGTCCCCCGTGGGGCTCACAGTCTTAATCCCCATTTTACAGATGCGGTAACTGAGGCCCAGAGAAGTGAAGTGACTTACCCAAAGTCACACAGCTGACAATTGGCAGAGCCGGGATTAGAACCCACGACCTCTGACTCCAAAGCCCAGGCTCTTTCCACTGAGCCACGCTGCTTCTATCATTAATAAATAATAATAATAATAATGATGGCATTTATTAAGCGCTTACTACACACAAAGCACTGTTCTAAGCACTGGGGAGGTTACAAGGTGATCAGGTTGTCCCACATGGGCTCACAGTCTTAATGCCCATTTTACAGATGAGGTAACTGAGGCCCAGAGAAGTCAAGTGACTTGCCCAAAGTCACACAGCTGACAATTGGTGGAGCAGGGATTTGAACCCATGACCTCTGACTCCAAAGCCCAGGCTCTTGCCACTGAGCTACACTGCTTCTCAATGCCATCCTTATTATGAATTCATTCATTCAATCGTACTTATTGTATACTCTCCCAAGCGTTTAATACAATGCTCTGCACACAGTAAGAGCTCAATAAATACCACCGGCTAGAGGAGATGAAAGACAGTGAAAATAATAATAATGATGGTTTCTGTTAAGCACTTACTATGTGCTGAGCACTGTTCTAAGCGCCGGGGTAGATACGAGGTCATCAGGATGTCCCACTCGGGGCTCGCAGTTTTAATGCCCATTTTACAGATGAGGGAGCTGAGGCACAGAGAAGTGAAGTGACTTGCCCAAAGTCACCAGTGGCGGAGCCAGGATTAGAACCCACGACCTCTGGCTCCCAAGCCCGGGCTTTTTCCACTAAGCCACGCTGCTTCTCTAATCACAATCACACCAGTCATTCATTCATTCATTCATTCAATCGTATTTATTGAGCGCTTACTGTGTGCAGAGCACTGTACTAAGCGCTTGGGAAGTACAAGTTGGCAACATCTAGAGACGGTCCCTACCCAACAGCGGGCTCACAGTCTAGAAGGGGGAGACGGACAACAAAACAAAACATGTGGACAGGGGTCAAGTCATCAGAATAAATAGAAGTAAAGCTGGATGCACATCATTAACAAAATAAATAGAATATTAAATCAATCAATCAATCGTATTTATTGAGCGCTTACTGTGTGCAGAGCACTGTACTAAGCACTTGGGAAGTACAAGTTGGCAACATATAGAGACAGTCCCTACCCAACAGTGGGCTCACAGTCTAAAAGGGGGAGACAATCAATCAATCAATCGTATTTATTGAGCGCTTACTATGTGCAGAGCACTGGACTAAGCGCTTGGGAAGTCCAAGTTGGCAACATCTAGAGACAGTCCCTACCCAACCGTGGGCTCACAGTCTAAAAGGGGGAGACGGAGAACAAAACCAAAGATACTAACTAAATAAAATAAATAGAATAGATAGGTACAAGTAAATAAAATAAATAAATAGAGTAATAAATATATACAAACATATATAGACAGAGAAGCAGCATGGCTCAGTGGAAAGAGCCTGGGCTTTGGAGTCAGAGGTCATGGGTTCGAATCCCGGCTCCGCCACATGTCTGCTGTGTGACCTTGGGCAAGTCACTTAACTTCTCGGAGCCTCAGTTACCTCATCTGTAAAATGGGGATTAAGACTGTGAACCCCACATGCGACAACCGGATCACTTTGTATCCTTCCCCAGCGCTTAGAACAGTGCTTTGCACATAGTAAGCGCTTAACAAATGCCAACATTATTATTATTATATACATATATACAGGTGCTGTGGGGAAGGGAAGGAGGTAAGACGGGGGGGGTGGACAGGGGGACGAGGGGGAGAGGAAGGAAGGGGCTCAGTCTGGGAAGGCCTCCTGGAGGAGGTGAGCTCTCAGCAGGGCCTTGAAGGATTAGAACCCAAGTCCACTGACTCCCAAGTCGGTGCTATTGCCACTAGACCACGCTGTTTAAAAACATAAGCAGAGTTTTGACAATGACACAAAGGCCTTTATAATTGAATCGCTATGGTTTTTTTTCACCTCCTTTTATAGCACCGGACTATAAAATGTTAGCCAGGGGTTATATGACTCTTTTTCCCCCCTAGAAGCAATGGGCACTCGCCAAAGGTTTGCTCTCCAGTGGTCAACGCCACGTTTGAGGACACAACGGATTTTTGGAATGATTTTGGACAGGTTCCCTAAGGTTCGTCTGCGTCATCTGGATGCCAACGATACGCACCACGGAATCCATCAAACCTCATTTCCTCTTGTCCCAATCCCTTCTGCGTCACCCTGATTTGCTCACTCATTTGTGAACCCTAATGGCCCCTCCGTCATCCATAATAACGATGGCATTTATTGAGCGCTTACGACGTGCAAAGCCCTGTTCTAAGCGCTGGGGAGGTGATTGAGCGCTTACTGTGTGCAGAGCACTGTGCTAAGCGCTTGGGAACTTTTCTCTCCCTGCGCTTAGTACAGTTTAATCTCCACCCCCCCCAACTTACCTCCTTCCCTTCCCCACAGCACCTGTATATATGGATATATGTTTGTGCAGATTTATTACTCTATTTTGCTTGTACATTTCTATTTACTTTATTTTGTCATATTTATTACTCTATTTTACTTGTACGTATCTATTCTACTTATTTTATTTTGTTAATATGTTTGGTTTTGTTCTCTGTCTCCCCCTTCTAGACTGTGAGCCCACTGCTGGGTAGGGACTGTCTCTGTATGTTGCCAACTTGTACTTCCCAAGCGCTTAGTGCAGTGCTCTGCACACAGTAAGAGCTCAATAAATATGATTGATTGATTGATTGATTGACAAGGTGATCAGGTTGTCCCACGGGGGGCTCGCAGTCTTCCTCCCCGTTTTACAGTTGAGGGAACCGAGGCACAGAGAAGCGCAGTGACTTGCCCAAAGCCACCCGGCTGACAAGTGGCGGAGCCAGGATTTGAACCCATGACCTCTGACTCCAAAGCCCTTGCTCTTTCCACTGAGCCACGCACTTCATCATCATCAATCGTATTTATTGAGCGCTTACTGTGTGCAGAGCACTGGACTAAGCGCTTGGGAAGTACAAATTGGCAACATATAGAGACAGGCCCTACTCAACAGTGGGCTCACTTATGTCCATACCTGCAATTTAATTATTTCTATTAATAATTATTATCAATTAATAATTGATGATATTATTATAAATTGTCATTATATTATATGTTGTATGTTATATAATAATCGATCGACCAATCAATCAATCAATCGCATTTATTGAGTGCTTACTGTGTGCAGAGCACTGTACTAAGCACTTGGGAAGTACAAGTTGGCAACATATAGAGACAGTCCCTACCCAACAGTGGGCTCACTTATGTCCATACCTGAAATTTAATTATTTCTATTAATAATTATTATCAATTAATAATTGATGATATTATTATATATTGCGTCATTATATTATATGTTGCATGTTATATAATAATCGATCGACCGATCAATCAATCAATCATATTTATTGAGTGCTTACTGTGTGCAGAGCACTGCACAAAGCGCTTGGGAAGTACAAGTTGGCAACATATAGAGACAGTCCCTACCCAACAGTGGGTTCACAGTCTAATATTGTATAATCATCATCAATCATATTTATTGAGCGCTTACTGTGTGCAGAGCACTGGACTAAGCACTTGGGAAATACAAGTTGGCAACATATAGAGACAGTCCCTACCCAACAGTGGGTTCACAGTCTAATATTGTATAATCATCATCAATCATATTTATTGAGCGCTTACTGTGTGCAGAGCACTGGACTAAGCACTTGGGAAATACAAGTTGGCAACATATAGAGACAGTCCCTACTCAACAGTGGGTTCACAGTCCAATATTGTATAATCATCATCAATCATATTTATTGAGCGCTTACTGTGTGCACAGCACTGTACTAAGCGCTTGGGAAGTACAAGTTGGCAACATTATAGAGACAGTCCCTACCCAACAGTGGGTTCACAGTCTAATATTGTATAATCATCATCAATCCTATTGAGCGCTTACTGTGTGCAGAGCACTGTACTAAGCGCTTGGGAAGTACAAGTTGGCAACATTACAGAGACGGTCCCTACCCAACAGTGGGTTCACAGTCTAATATTGCATAATCATCATCAATCGTATTCATGGAGCGCTTACTGTGTGCAGGGCACTGTACTAAGCGCTTGGGAAGTACAAATTGGCAACATATAGAGACAGTCCCTACCCAACAGTGGGCTCACAGTCTAAAAGGGGGAGACAGTCTAAAATTGCGTATAATACGCAATTATATATTTTATATTATGTATTATCGTATATAACATAATAATAGAAGATAATATTATATTATAATAGTATATTTAATTATATTATTATGCATTACTGATTATAATTAATTAATTATAATTACTAATTATTTCTATTAATGTCGGTCTCCCCCTCTAGACTGCAGACTCACTGTGGGCAGGGAACGTGAAAACCAACTCTGTTTTACCATACTCTCCCAAGAGCTTAGTAAAGGGCCCTGTATACTGCTGCTTTGGAGAAGCAGTGTGGCCTAATGGGTGGAGCACGGGCTTGAGAGTCAGAGGGACCTGGGTTCGAATCCCGACTCCACCACTGGTCCGTTGTGTGACCTTGAGCAAGTCACTTGCTCCCATAATTGTATGGGTGGCCTGGGGCCCTGGAGTGGGGGAGGGAAAGGGGACGGGGGTCTCCTTTTCAAACCCATCAATCAATTGATCAATGGTAACAATAATAATAATGACGGCATTTATTAAGTGCTTACTATCAATCAATCGTATTTATTGAGCGCTTACTGTGTGCAGAGCACTGGACTAAGCGCTTGGGAAGTCCAAGTTGGCAACATATAGAGACAGTCCCTACCCAACAGTGGGCTCACAGTCTAAAAGGGGGAGATGGAGAACAAAACCAAACATACTAACAAAATAAAATAAATAGAATAGATATGTACAAGTAAAATAAATAAATAAATAGAGTAATCATCAATCATCATCATCAATCGCATTTACTGAGCGCTTACTATGTGCAGAACACTGTACTAAGCGCTTGGGAAGTCCAAGTTGGTAACATATAGAGACGGTCCCTACCCCACAGTGGGCTCACAGTCTAAAAGGGGGAGACAGAGAACAAAACCAAACGTACTAACAAAATAAAATAAATAGAATAGATATGTACAAGTCAAATAAATAAATAAATAGAGTAATAAATATGTACAAACATATATAGAGGTGCAAAGTACTGTTCTAAGTGCTGGGGAGGTTACAGGGTGATCAAGTTGTCCCACGGGGGGCTCCCAGTCTTCATCCCCATTTTCCAGATGAGGTCACTGAGGCACAGAGAAGTGAAGTGACTTGCCCAAAGTCACACAGCTGACAAGTGGCGGAGCCGGGATTTGAACCCATGACCTCTGACTCCGAAGCCCGGGCTCTTTCCACTGAGCCACGCTGCTTTTAGATGGTACTACAATCGCGCTTGAAAGAGTACGATTCAAAAGAGTAGGTAGATACATTCCCTGCTCCCAACGAGCTTAAAATCTACAGGGAGTTCTTTTAAGCAGTCTGCAAATCCACCCAATCAATAAATCATATTTATTGTGCACTTATAATAATAATTATATTATATATAATAACTATATAATGGATGATTATATAATTATAATTATAATTATGATGGCATTTATTAAGCGCTTACTATGTGCAAAGCACTGTTCTAAGCGCTAGGGAGGATACAAGGTGATCAGGTTGTTCCACAGGGGCTCACAGTCTTAACCCCCATTTTAGAGATGAGGTCACTGAGGGCCAGAGAAGTGAAGTGACTTACCCAAAGTCACCCAGCTGACAAGTGGCAGAGCCGGGATTTGAACCCATGACCTCTGACTCCAAAGCCCGGGCTCTTTCCTACTGAGCCACGCTGCTTTTGTACAGAACACTATCTTAAGAACTTGGGAGAGAGTACGACTGAATGGGGATTAAGACTGTGAGCCCCATGTGGGACAACCTGATCACCCTGTACCCTCCCCAGCGCTTAGAACAGTGCTTTGCACATAGTAAGCACTTAACAAATGCCAATTATTATTATTATTATTAAGTCGCAACTTCTCTGTGCCTCAGTTACCTCATCTTTAAAATGGGGATTAAGATGGTGAGCCTTATGTGGGACAGGGACCGTGTCCAACCCGATTACTCTGTAGCGTTGTCATGTGGGACAACCTGATATCCCTGTATCTCCTCCAGCGCTTAGAACGGATTTGCTTGCCAAATCCAACGGCTCCTACTCTGTCCTAATCCTCCTCGACCTCTCAGCCGCCTGTGACACTGTGGCCCACCCCCTTCTCCTCAACACGCTATCTGACCTTGGCTTCACAGACTCCGTCCTCTCCTGGTTCTCCTCTTATCTCTCCGGTCGTTCTTTCTCAGTCTCTTTTGCAGGCTCCTCCTCCCCCTCCCATCCCCTTACTGTGGGGGTTCCCCAAGGTTCAGTGCTCTGTCCCCTTCTGTTCTCAATCTACACGCACTCCCTTGGTGACCTCATTCGCTCCCACGGCTTCAACTATCATCTCTATGCTGATGACACCCAGGTCTCCATCTCCGCCCCTGCTCTCTCCCCCTCCCTCCAGGCTCGCGTCTCCTCCTGCCTTCAGGACATCTCCATCTGGATGTCCGCCCGCCACCTAAAGCTCAACATGTCGAAGACTGAGCTCCTTGTCTTCCCTCCCAAACCTTGTCCTCTCCCTGACTTTCCCATCTCTGTTGACGGCACTACCATCCTTCCCGTCTCACAAGCCCGCAAACTTGGTGTCATCCTCGACTCCGCTCTCTCATTCACCCCTCACATCCGAGCGTCACCAAAACCTGCCGGTCTCAGCTCCGCAACATTGCCAAGATCCGCCCTTTCCTCCCCATCCAAACTGCCACCCTGCTCGTTCAATCTCTCATCCTATCCCGTCTGGACTAGTGCACCAGCCTTCTCTCTGATCTCCCACCCTCGTGTCTCTCTCCACTTCAATCCATACTTCAGGCTGCTGCCCGGATTGTCTTTGTCCAGAAACGCTCTGGGCATGTTACTCCCCTCCTCAAAAACCTCCAGTGGCTACCAATCAATCTGCGCATCAGGCAGAAACTCCTCACCCTGGGCTTCAAGGCTGTCCATCCATCCCCTCGCCCCCTCCTACCTCACCTCCCTTCTCTCCTTCTCCAGCCCAGCCCGCACCCTCCGCTCCTCCGCCGCTAATCTCCTCACTGTACCTCGTTCTCGCCTGTCCCGCCATCGACCCACGGCCCACCTCCTCCCCCGGGCCCGGAATGCCCCCAATCCCTCTGCCCATCCGCCAAGCTCGCTCTCTTCCTCCCTTCAAGGCCCTGCTGAGAGCTCACCTCCTCCAGGAGGCCTTCCCAGACTGAGCCCCTTCCTTCCTCTCCCCCTCGTCCCCCTCTCCATCCCCCCATCTTACCTCCTTCCCTTCCCCACAGCACCTGTATATATGTATATATGTTTGTACATATTTATTACTCTATTTATTTTTTTATTTATTTTACTTGTGCATATCTATCCTATTTATTTTATTTTGTTAGTATGTTTGGTTTTGTTCTCTGTCTCCCCCTTTTAGACTGTGAGCCCACTGTTGGGTAGGGACTGTCTCTATATGCTGCCAACTTGTACTTCCCAAGCGCTTAGTACAGTGCTCTGCACATAGTAAGCACTCAATAAATATGATTGATGATGATGATGATGATATATATGTATATATGTTTGTACATATTTATTACTCTATTTATTATTTTACTTGTACATATCTATTCTATTTATTTTATTTTGTTGGTATGTTTGGTTTTGTTCTCTGTCTCCCCCTTTTAGGCTGTAAGCCCACTGTTGGGTACGGGCTGTCTCTATATGTTGCCAACTTGTACTTCCCAAGCGCTTAGTACAGTGCTCTGCACACAGTAAGCACTCAATAAATATGACTGATTGATTGATTAATGGCATTTATTAAGCGCTTACTATGTGCCAAGCACCGTTCTAAGCACCGGGGAGGTTACAAGGTGATCAGGTTGTCCCACGGGGGGCTCACAGTCTTAACCCCCATTTTACAGATGAGGGAACTGAGGCCCAGGGAAGTGAACTGACTTGCCCGAAGTCACACAGCTGACCAGTGGCGGAGCCGGGATTTGAACCTATGACCTCTGCCTCCAAAGTCCGAGCTCTTTCCACTGAGCCACGCTGCTACTTCACTAACCACAAAGGTGTTCCCGATGACCCTTCTGCCGCCCGCCTTCTATTCACTCATTCATTCAATCGTATTTATTGAGCGCTTACTGTGTGCAGAGCACTGTACTAAGCGCTTGGGAAGTACAAGTTGGCAACATACAGAGACGGTCCCTTCCCAGCAGTGGGCTCACAGTCTAGAAGACCCCTCCTTCTACCACTCCTCAACTCCGCTGACCTCCTGCTCCATCCTACCTCGCCCACTCACCAAGTTGGACTCCCGCTCCGTCTCCTCGTCTTTACCCAGTGCTTTGCACATAGTAAGCGCTTAATAAATGCCATCATTATTATTAACCGCCCCACAATCTCTACCCTCACCAACCCTGAAATCCCGCAATCTGACCACAACCTCCTCGCCCACCCACCTCCTCCCAGTAAATCTGTACCCTTCCCCCGGAGAGCTCCGATTCTCTGACCCCGTCCAATTTTCTCAACTCCTCATGTCCCACTTAGCCTTCACATCCCAACACGAGAAGCCGCGTGGTTCAGTGGAAAGAGCCCGGGCTTTGGAGTCAGAGATCTAGGGTTCAAATCCCGGCTCCGCCACTTGTCAGCTGGGTGACTTTGGGCAAGTCACTTCACTTCTCTGGGCTTCAGTGACCTCATCTGTAAAATGGGGATTGAGACTGTGAGCCCCCCGTGGGACAACCTGATCACCCTGTAACCTCCCCAGCGCTTAGAACAGTGCTTTGCACATAGTAAGCGCTTAATAAATGCTATCATTATTATTGTTATTACCCTCCCTCGATGACCAAATAGTACAGTGCTCTGCACTCGGCAAGCACTCAATAAATACAACTGAATGAAATAGACGTTCTCAACACCACCCTGCCTGCTGACCTCGACTCTCTGATTCTCCTAACCCTTCGTCGATCTCGTACCACCAACCCACAGCCCCGGATCTCCTGCCTGGGCCGTCTCCTTCAATCAATCGTATTTATTGAGCGCTTACTGTGTGCAGAGCACTGTACTAAGCGCTTGGTAAATCCAAGTTGGCAACATCTAGAGACGGTCCCTACCCAACGGTGGGCTCACAGTCTAGAAGGGGGAGACAGAGAACAAAACGAAAATATATTAACAGAAGAAAATAGAATAGATATGTACAAGTGAAATAAATAAATAAATACAGCAATAAATACGAACAAACATATATACATATATGCAGGTGCTGTGGGGAAGGGAAGGAGGTAAGGCGGGGCCCAAGTGCACCTATAGAGAGTAATAGGTTTTACCTTCTCTCATTTGTTTTCCATTTCGCTCTTGAGTCCGAGCCGCAGAGCGCTACTGGCGGAAATCTAGATACCAGGCCGACTTCTTCCGCTTCCAGTTTATCCCTACAGGCTTTAACTCTGCCCTCTCCTCTTCCCGGCAAAACTATTTCTCCATCTTTATTGACCCCCATGCCCACCGCCCTTGCCTGTTGTTCCAGACATTTAACTCTCTCCTCAGTCCCCCTGCTCCCCTCATCCCTTGCCTACTTTATTATGAAAATTGACATCATCAGGTGTGAGCTCCCTAAAATCACCTCTAGCTTATCGTCTAGAGGACCGTACCTCACAAGGGATTGGAGTTATGCCGGAAAATTTACTGATCAATCAATCAATCAATGGGATTTACTGAGCTCTTACTGTGTGTACAGCACCATACTGAGCCCTTGGGAGAGCACAGTATCAGAGCTGAGACACCACGGCTTGCCCAAAACAAGTCTAGAAGCGATATTTACTGATATTTTTTGATAGCAAATCTTTCAAATAAACTTGAAAAGGTTACCTGTTACTCCTTTTAACCGACTTGTTTTGCCACGGTGGGTCTATTACGATGACATCGTATTTTTTTCCATCTAGAAGCCAATGCACGATTTCAGAAAACAAGCAGTCATTTCATCCCAATTACAAAGACAACACAAAAATTCAAATTGGTCTTTAAAACCAAAGCACATCAGCTAGAGAGACAAAAAACCTCGAATGGGGATTAAAAAGCTACAGGAGTCCTTTTTGAGTTATAATCACTGCTGTGCTAGGATAATTTCTCTTTCTTGCTGAATTTCATAATGAGTGAAGACGGGTTTGTTATCTTCACTCGGATTCTTCTGCGACAATGACACAAATAACTTCTAAATTACCTATTATTGTCCGTAATATGGGGACTAAGATTGTGAGCCCCAGGTGGGACAACCTGATTACCTTGTATCTACCCCAGGGCTTAGAACAGTGCTTGGCGCATAGTAAGCGCTTAACAAATGCCATTATTTATTATCATTATTATCATCATCATCATCAATCGTATTTATTGAGCGCTTACTATGTGCAGAGCACTGTACTAAGCGCTTGGGAAGTACAAATTGGCAACATCATCATCATCATCATTACTAAATGTCCCATTAGTTACAGCAGTTATGCTGTGCTATGTTCAGTCCAAACCTTGACATGTGAAAAACTCATAATGCGCTATACACTACTTTTTTCATATTTTAATCTTTTAGCCTTTACTTCCTGGCTTTTAATGGCAACCGTACTAATAATAATAATGATGGCATTTGTTAAGTGCTTATTATGTGCCAAGTACTGTTCTAAGCGCTGGTGGGGGGGGAATACAAGGTAATCAGACTGTCCCACATGGGGCTCACAGCCTTAATCCCCATTTTACAGACGAGGGAACTGAGGCACAGAGAAGCGGAGTGACTTGCCCAAAGTCACACAGCTGACAAGACATCTTTTACAGATGACTTTGGGCATCTCTGTTGCCGACTTGTACTTCCCAAGCGCTTAATACAGTGCTCTGCACACAGTAAGCGCTCAATAAATATGACTGAATGAAGTAGGTGAAGTTGGAGAAGCGGCGTGGCTCAACGGAAAGAGCCCGGGCTTTGGAGTCAGAGGTCATGGGTTCAAATTCCGGCTCTGCCAACTGGCGGCTGTGTGGCTTTGGGCAAGTCACTTCACTTCTCTGGGCCTCAGTTACCTCATCTGTAAAATGGGGATTGAGACTGTGAGCCCCCCGTGGGACAACCTGATCACCCTGTAACCTCCCCAGCGCTTAGAACAGTGCTTTGCACATAGTAAGCGCTTAATAAATGCCATTATATAAAAAAAGTAGGTGGTTTAAGAGAGAATCAGCTCAATCAGCTAAGGGGACCCATCGGTCAGGGAGTAGGGGGCGAGGAGTTGGCATCCTCTAGACTGGAAGCTTGTTTTTCGGTCTGATTTTATTTTTTATGGTATTAATTAAGTGCTTATTCTGTGTCAAACATGGTTTTAAGTGCTGGGGAGGGTGTAATTTAATTAGGCTGGACGCAGTCCCTATCCCGCGTGGGACTCAAAGTCTAAGTAGGAGGGAGAACAAGGATTTAATCCCCATTTTACAACTGAAGAAACGGAGGCACAGGGAAGTTAAGTGACTTGCCCATGGTCATGCAGTAGGCGAGCAATAAGTGAGAAGCAGAGCGGCCTCGTGGATAGAGGGCGGGGAGTCGGGACCTGGGTTCCAATCCTTGCTCCGCCACCTGTCTGCTGTGTGACCTGGGCAAGTCACTTCACTTCTCTGTGCCTCAGTGACCTCAGCTGTAAAATGGGGATTAAGACTTTTAGACTGTGAGCCCACTGTTGGGTAGGGACTGTATCTATGTGTTGCCAATCTGTACTTCCCAAGCGCTTAGTACAGTGCTCTGCACATAGTAAGCGCTCAATAAATACGATTGATGATGATGATGATGATGAAGACTGTGAGCTCCACATGGGACAGGGCCTATGTCCCAACTGATTACTTTGTATCTACCCCGACTCCTAGAACAGTGCCTGGCACAAAGTAAGCCCTTAACAAACACCAGTAAAATAAAGTTAATCATCATCAATCGTATTTATTGAGCGCTTACTGTGTGCAGAGCACTGTACTAAGCGCTTGGGAAGTCCAAGTTGGCAACATATAGAGACAGTCCCTACCCAACAGTGGGCTCACAGTCTAAAAGACTAATCGACTTGCCGAAGGACACACGGCACGCATCTGGCAGGGCTGGGATTTGAACCCAGAACCCGGGTCCTCTGACTCCCACGGCCGTGCTCTTTCCGCTAGGCCACACCGCTTCTCAGCATTTTTTTAAATGGTACTTATTAAGCGCTTACTATGTGCAAAGCACTGTTCTAAGCGCTGGGGAGGTGACAAGGTGATCAGGTTGTCCCACCTGGGGCTCACAGTCTTAATCCCCATTTTACAGATGAGATAACTGAGGCCCGGAGAAGTGAAGTGACTTGCCCAAAGTCACCCAGCTGACAAGTAGCGGAGCCGGGAGTTGAACCCATGGCCTCTGACTCCAAAGCCGGGGCTCTTTCCACTGAGCCACGCCGCTTCTCTCGCATTGTGGGCAGGGAACGTGTCTATCGACTCCACCGTACTGTACTCCCCCAAGCGTTTAGTACAGTGCTCAGCCCATAACAGGCGCTCAATCGATACCATTGATTGACAAGGATTCTATCTTTAAGCGCTTAAGACTGAGCCCAGACTGAGCCCCTTCCTTCCTCTCCCCCTCGTCCCCCCTCCATCCCCCCCATCTTACCTCCTTCCCTTCCCCACAGCACTCTATTTTACTTCTGCATATCTCTTCTATTTATTTTATTTTGTTTGGTTTTGTTCTCTGTCTCCCCCTTTTAGACTGTGAGCCCACTGTTGGGTAGGGATTGTCTCTATATGTTGCCAATTTGTACTTCCCAAGCGCTTAGTACAGTGCTCTGCACACAGTAAGCGCTCAATAAATACGATTGATGATGATGATGATGATGATTTATTGAGCACTTTCGATGGGCGGAGCACTGTACTAAACACATGGGAGAGTGCAATGTAAGAGAGTCGGTAGATATATTCCCTGCCCACTCTAGTCAAGACTTTCCATTCATTCAGTCATATTTATTACTGTATATATGTATATATGTTTGTACATATTTATTACTCTATTTATTTTACTTGTGCATATCTCTTCTATTTATTTTATTTTGTTAGTATGTTTGGTTTTGTTCTCTGTCTCCCCCTTTTAGACTGTGAGCCCACTGTTGGGTAGGGATTGTCTCTATATGTTGCCAATTTGTACTTCCCAAGCGCTTAGTACAGTGCTCTGCACACAGTAAGCGCTCAATAAATACGATTGATGATGATGATGATGATGATTTATTGAGCACTTTCGATGGGCGGAGCACTGTACTAAACACATGGGAGAGTGCAATGTAAGAGAGTCGGTAGATATATTCCCTGCCCACTCTAGTCAAGACTTTCCATTCATTCAGTCATATTTATTACTGTATATATGTATATATGTTTGTACATATTTATTACTCTATTTATTTTACTTGTGCATATCTCTTCTATTTATTTTATTTTGTTAGTATGTTTGGTTTTGTTCTCTGTCTCCCCCTTTTAGACTGTGAGCCCACTGTTGGGTAGGGATTGTCTCTATATGTTGCCAATTTGTACTTCCCAAGCGCTTAGTACAGTGCTCTGCACATAGTAAGTGCTCAATAAATACGATTGATGATGATGACCTATATATATGTATATATGTTAGTCCATATTTATTACTCTATTTATTTACTTGTACCTATCTATTCTATTTATTTCATTTTGTTAGTATGTTT
This sequence comes from Tachyglossus aculeatus, assembly GCF_015852505.1. NCBI lineage: Eukaryota > Metazoa > Chordata > Mammalia > Monotremata > Tachyglossidae > Tachyglossus > Tachyglossus aculeatus. The sequence continues at coordinate 11,973,305 of NC_052070.1, forward strand.
GGTTTTGTTCTCCGTCTCCCCCTTTTCGACTGGGAGCCCACTGTTGGGTAGAGACCGTCTCCAGATGTTGCCAACTTGGACTTCCCAAGCGCTTAGTCCAGTGCTCTGCACACAGTAAGCGCTCAATAAATACGATTGATTGATTGATCTACTTACAATTCAGAAGCGGCTCCATGCGGGAAATGTCAGACAACAGGAAGCTGCTCTTTGGGGGCACCAAATATTTCTGTCCCATTAACGTTAATATCTTTGTAAAGGTGGAGCGGTTCTCTGTGACCTGCGAGAAAAGATTTTGCTCGGGAATGCCCATTTCTTCATCGGTCGCCCGGACCGTCTGGCGTCGATTTTCATCCGCCGAAGGCAGCTGCTTCGCCATGTCACACAGCTCAGCCAGTCCGCAACCACCAAGCCCTTCAGGGCCGGCCTTGCCGCAACGGTCTTCTTTTCCCGAAAGGGGATGGAGGAAACCACCTCTGAGGCCTTTCTGGACTAATTCTGCGGTGCCTGCCAATATCAACCCTCTGATCTGTAAAACAACAGGAAAAATACAGAGGTGGAAAAGAATTCATTCAATCGCCTTCACGGGGTGCTTACTGTGTGCACTAAGCGCTTGGGGGAGTGCATTATAACAATAAACGGACACACTGCCTGCCCACGATGCAAAATCACAAATTCTACACCAGTGAAATGCCAACCGCTTTTATTTTTGTATGGTATTTGTTAAGCGCTTACTATGTGCCAGGGACTGTAATAAGCACTGAGGTAGTTACAAGCTAATCATCATCATCATCAATCATCAATCGTATTTATTGAGCGCTTACTGTGTGCAGAGCACCGGACTAAGCGCTTGGGAAGTACAAGTTGGCAACATCTAGAGACAGTCCCTACCCAACAGTGGGCTCACAGTCTAAAAGGGGGGGGACAGAGGAAAAAAAACCAAACATACTAACAAAATAAAACAAAATAAATAGAATAGATATGTACAAGTACATATCTTATATCATCATCATCATCAATCGCATTTATTGAGCGCTTACTATGTGCACTTGCCTTCACAGGGTGCTTACTGTGTGCACTAAGCGCTTGGGGGAGTGCATTATAACAATAAACAGACACACTGCCTGCCCACGATGCAAAATCACAAATTCTACACCAGTGAAATGCCAACCGCTTTTATTTTTGTATGGTATTTGTTAAGCGCTTACTATGTGCCAGGGACTGTAATAAGCACTGAGGTAGTTACAAGCTAATCGTCATCATCATCAATCATCAATCGTATTTATTGAGCGCTTACTGTGTGCAGAGCACTGGACTAAGCGCTTGGGAACTACAAGTTGGCAACATCTAGAGACAGTCCCTACCCAACAGTGGGCTCACAGTCTAAAAGGGGGGGGGACAGAGGAAAAAAACCAAACATACTAACAAAATAAAACAAAATAAATAGAATAGATATGTACAAGTACATATCTTATATCATCATCATCATCAATCGCATTTATTGAGCACTTACTATGTGCACTTGCCTTCACAGGGTGCTTACTGTGTGCACTAAGCGCTTGGGGGAGTGCATTATAACAATAAACGGACACACTGCCTGCCCACAATGCAAAATCACAAATTCTAGACCAATGAAATGCCAACCGCTTTTATTTTTGTATGGTATTTGTTAAGCGCTTACTATGTGCCAGGGACTGTAATAAGCACTGAGGTAGTTACAAGCTAATCATCATCATCATCAATCATCAATCGTATTTATTGAGCGCTTACTATGTGCAGAGCACTGGACTAAGCGCTTGGGAAGTACAAGTTGGCAACATCTAGAGACAGTCCCTACCCAACAGTGGGCTCACAGTCTAAAAGGGGGGGACAGAGGAAAAAAACCAAACATACTAACAAAATAAAACAAAATAAATAGAATAGATATGTACAAGTACGTATCTTATATCATCATCAATCGTATTTATTGAGCGCTTACTATGTGCAATTGCCTTCACAGGGTGCTTACTGTGTGCACTAAGCGCTTGGGGGAGTACATTATAACAATAAACAGACACACTGCCTGCCCACGATGCAAAATCACAAATTCTAGACCAGTGAAATGCCAACCGCTTTTATTTTTGTATGGTATTTGTTAAGCGCTTACTATGTGCCAGGGACTGTAATAAGCACTGAGGTAGTTACAAGCTAATCAGGTTGGACACAGTCCACGTCCCGCGTGGGGCTCACAGACTTAATTCCCGTTTTACATACAGGGTAGATGAGGCACAGAGAAGTTAACCGACTTCCCCAAGGTCACACAGCAGACAGGTGGTGGAACAGGGATTAGTCAGTCAATCATACTGATTGAGTGCTTACTGTGCATAGAGCGCTGTACTAAGTGCTTGGGAGAGTACAATACAACAGTAGAGAAGCAGCTTGGCTCAGTGGAAAAGAGCCAGGGCTTTGGAGTCAGAGGTCGTGGGTTCAAATTCCGACTCCGCCAATTGTCAGCTGTGTGACTCTGGGCAAGTCACTTCACTTCTCGGGGCCTCAGTTACCTCATCTGTAAAATAGAAACTAAGACTGTGAGCCCCCATGGGACAACCTGATCACCTTGTAACCTCCCCAGCGCTTAGAGAAGCAGTGTGGCTCAGTGGAAAGAGCCCGGGCTTTGGAGTCAGAGGTCATGGGTTCAAATCCCAGCTCCTCCAATTGTCAGCTGTGTGACTTTGGGCAAGTCACTTCACTTCTCTGGGCCTCAGTTACCTCATCTGTAAAATAGAGATTAAGACTGGGAGCCCCCGGGGGACCATCTGATCACCTTGTAGCCTCCCCAGGGCTTAGAACAATGCTTTGCACACACTAAGTGCTTAATAAATGTCATCATCATCATCATTATTATTACTATTATTATAATTAACAGTATTAACAGACACAATCCCTGCCCACGACAAGAATCTAAGTCCTTCTCACTCCCGGGCCCATGCTCTCTCTACCTATCATCATCATCATCATCATCAATCGTATTTCTTGAGCGCTTACTATGTGCAGAGCACCGTACTAAGCGCTTGGGAAGTACAAATTGGCAACATATAGAGACAGTCCCTACCCAACAGTGGGCTCACAGTCTAAAAGGGGGAGATACCTATCGGGCAACGCTGCTTCACTGGTGATAGAATGGAGATCTGAGTCTTTATTCGCTATTGGTATTAAATTAATCCAGACCTATGAGGAAAGTCCTGTCCCGTCTTATACCGCCGAGTCGTCTCCGACCCATAGCGACCCCACGGACACATCTCTCTCCCAGAACGCCCCGCCTCCATCTGCAATCGTTCTGGCAGTGGATCCGTAGAATTTTCCTGGTAAAAATCCGGAAGCGCTTGACCATTGCTTCCTTCCGCGTGTTAAACTTGAGCCTCCGCCCTCGATTCTCTCCCAAGCCGCTGCTGAGCCCCTTCCTTCCTCTCCCCCTCGTCCCCCTCTCCATCCCCCGCATCTTACCTCCTTCCCTTCCCCACAGCACCTGTATATATGTATATATGTTTGTACAGATTTATTACTCTATTTATTTTATTTGTACATATCTGTTCTATTTATTTTATTTTGTTAGTATGTTTGGTTTTTTTCTCTGTCTCCCCCTTTTAGACTGTGAGCCCGCTGTTGGGTAGGGACCGTCTCTAGATGTTACCAACTTGTACTTCCCAAGCGCTTAGTACAGTGCTCTGCACACAGTAAGCGCTCAATAAATACGATTGATGATGATGATGATGCCCAGCGCAACCTCTTAAAATAAGGCAAAAGATCCCAAACATTTGATACTTTCCGGGCAGGCCCTCTCCCAGAATGCTAATTTTTTTTTTTGCTGGGGGTGGGCATCTCAACTAAACCAAATATTTTTCAGGGTGGCAGGTTTGGGGGAAAAAAAGTTATTATACGTTGCTATTATTTCCAACACATATGGAACCGACGGTCTCGCACTGCTCCTCTCCTCATCCTTCCCCTTCTTCGACTCTTCCTCTCCCTTCGACTCCCCTTAATTAGCTTTCCCCAACTAAACCCTCATCTCCTCTTCTCCCACTCCCTTCTGTCACCCCCGCACTTGGATTTGCTCCCTTTATTCTCCCCCCACTCAGTCCCACTGCAGCGTGGCTCAGTGGAAAGAGCATGGGCAGAAGTGAAGTGACTTGCCCAAAGTCACCCAGCTGACAATTGGCGGAGCCGGGATTTGAACCCATGACCTCTGACTCCAAGCCCGGGCTCTTTCCCCTGAGCCACTCTGCTTCTCTAGCAGAGAACTTTATTAATCTTAGTGGGGAAAAAAGACTCTACCTTTTTCTAAGAAGTTTGAAAGTGTTAGATATAATAATGGTAATAATTATGGTACTTGTTAAGCGCTCAGTGGAAAGAGCCCGGGCTTTGGAGTCCGAGGTCATGGGTTCAAATCCTGGCTCCGCCAATTGTCAGCCGGGTGACTCTGGGCAAGTCACTTCACTTCTCCGGGCCTCAGTTCCCTCATCTGTAAAATGGGGATGAAGCCTGTGAGCCCCCAGTGGGACAACCTGATTACCCTGTCCCCAGCGCTTAGAACAGTGCTTTGCACATAGTAAGTGCCCAGGCCCTACTGAGAGCTCACCTCCTCCAAGAGGCCTTCCCAGACTGAGCCCCTTCCTTCCTCTCCCCCTCGTCCCCCTCTCCATCCCATCTTACCTCCTTCCCTTCCCCACAGCACCTGTATATATGTATATATTTTGTACATATTTATTACTCTATTTATTTATTTATTTATTTTACTTGTACATATCTATTCTATTGATTTTATTTTGTTAGTATGTTTGGTTTTGTTCTCTGTCTCCCCCTTTTAGACTCTGAGCCCACTGTTGGGAGACTGTGAGCCCACTGTTGGGTAGGGACAGTCTCTATATGTTGCCAACTTGTACTTCCAAGCGCTTAGTACAGTGCTCTGCACACAGTAAGCGCTCAACAAATACAATTGATGATGATGAAGTGCTTAATAATAACAATGATGATGATGGTACTAATGGTAATGGTAATAATTATGGTACTTGTTAAGCGCTTACTATGTGCCAGCCACTGTTCTAAGCCCTGACGTAGATACAAGATAATCGGGTCGGACACAGTCCCTGCCCCACATAGGGCTCAAGGTCTTCATCCCCATTTTCCAGATGAGGGAACTAAGGCCCAGAGAAGTGAAATGACTGGCCCGAGGTCACGCAGCAGACATTTGGCAGGGCAGGAATGAGAACCGTGACCTTCCGATCCCCAGGCCCGGGCTCTAGCCACTAGGCCGGGCTGCTTCCCGAAAAGGATAACTGACTGCAGCTTGGAAAGAGGAAATTCTTGGAAAGGGGAAATTCTTGAGAATAGTGACACTTGGAAAAAGATTGTCCCCGAGAGGGACGTAAGTTGCCCCAACAGGAGCAACGGAGGGGTCTCCACTTCTCCCCAGGAGCTGAGGATGTGTGAAGCTCCTCTACAACCTCAACTGGGAAGAGTACAATGGCAGGGACTGTGTCCAATCTGCTCCTATTTTTTTACTGGTATTTGTTAAAGCGCTCGCTTTGTGCCAGGCACTGTACTAAGCACTGAGCAGCGTGGCTCCGTGGAAAGAGCCCGGGCTTTGGAGTCCGAGGTCGCGGGTTCAAATCCCGGCTCCGCCAATCGTCAGCTGGGTGACTCTGGGCAAGTCACTTCTCCGGGCCTCAGTTCCCTCAGCTGCAAAATGGGGATGAAGCCTGTGAGCCCCCAGTGGGACAACCTGATTACCCTGTCCCCAGCACTTAGAACAATGCTTTGCACATAGTAAGTGCTTAATAAATGCCATCATCATTGTTATTATTAAGCACTTAATAAATGCTTAATAAATTAGTAAGTGCTTATAAATGCCATCATCATCATTATTAAGCGCTTAATAAATGCCATCATCATCATTATTAAGCGCTTCAGAGAGTACAATATATCAGACATAGTCCATGACCACAGCAATCTTATAATCACTATTCTGACTGCAAGAATATATAATAATAATAATAATGGTATTAATTCATTCAATCGTATTTATTGAGCGCTTACTGTGTGCAGAGCACTGTACTAAGCGCTTGGGAAGTTCAAATCGGCAACATAATGAGACGGTCCCTACCCAACAACGGGCTCCCAGTCTGGAAATGGGCTCACAGTCTAGAAAGCGCTTACTATGTGCCAAGCACTGTACTAAGTGCTGGGGCGGATACAGGCAAATCAGGTTGGACACAGTCCTTACCCCTTCTGTGCACTCACAGTCGCAATCCCATTTTACAGATAAGGTCACCGAGGCCCATTCATTCATTCATTCAATCGCATTTATTGAGCACTTACTGTGTGCAGAGCACTGTACTAAGTGCTTGGGAAGTACAAGTTGGCAACTTATAGAGACGGTCCCTACTCGACAGCGGGTTGTCCAAGCAGCGGACAAGTGGCCGAGCCAGGATTAGAACCCACGACCTGCTGATTCCCAGGCCCCCGGATCTATCCACTACGCCATGCTGCTTCTCGTTGCACTGCATTGCACTGCATTAACTGCACTCTGTCTGCTCCACTGCTTTGGTCCAGGGCTTGTCAGACAGTAAGTTCATTCATCCATTCAATCGTATTTATTGAGCGCTTACTGTGTGCAGAGCACTGTACTAAGCGCTTGGGAAGTCCAAGTTGGCAACATATAGAGATGGTCCCTACCCAACGGGCTCAGAGTCTAGAAGGGGCAGAGTCTAGTAAGTGCTTAACAAAACCACAATAGTAGCAAATTTGTATTTATTTTATTTTGTTAATCTGTTTGGTTTTGTTCTCTCCCCCTTCTAGACTGTGAGCCCGCTGTTGGGTAGGGACTGTCTCTATATGTTGCCGACTTGGACTTCCCAAGCGCTTAGTACAGTGCTCTGCACACAGTAAGCGCTCAATACGATTGATGATGATGATCATCATCATCAAGGTGATGAGGTTGTCCCACGTGGGGCTCACAGTCTTAACTCCCATTTTACAGATGAGGGAACTGAGGCCCAGAGAAGTGAAGTGACTTGCCCAAAGTCACACAGCTGACAAGCGGCAGAGCCGGGATTTGAACCCATGAACTCTGACTCCAAAGCCCGGGCTCTTTCCAGTGAGCCCCGCTGCTTCTCACTGAAGGGCCATCTCCTCCAAGAGGCCTTCCCTGACTAAGCCCTCCTTTCCTTTTCTCCCACTCCCTTCTGCATCACCCTGACTTGCTCCCTTTTTTCATCCCCCTTTTAGACTGTGAGCCCACTGTTGGGTAGGGACTGTCTCTATATGTTGCCAATTTGTACTTCCCAAGCGCTTAGTACAGTGCTCTGCACATAGTAAGCGCTCAATAAATACGATTGATGATGATGATGATGATCCCCCGTCCCAGCCCCATATCACTTATGTCCATGCCTGTCATTTCTTTTTATTAACGTCTGTCTCTCCTTCTAGACTGGAAGCTCGTTGTGGGCAGAGAACGTGTCTGATACATTGTCCTCTCCCATTCATTCATTGTCGTATTTATTGAGCGCTTACTGTGTGCAGAGCACTGTACTAAGCGCTTGGGAAGTACACGTTGGCAACATATAGAGACGGTCCCTACCCAACAGTGGGCTCACACTCCCAAGTTTTTAGTACAATGATCTGCACACATTAAGCGCTCAATAAATCCGACTGCCTTGGGTAGGGACCGTCTCTATATGTTGCCAACTTGGACTTCCCAAGCGCTTAGTACAGTGCTCTGCACACAGTAAGCGCTCAATAAATACAATCGATTGATTGATTGACTGACAGATGTCATTCACTAGAGGTTCTAAACCATTTCAACCTGCATTTTCAAACGTAACGGCTACAAACATCCAACTTACCTTTGAATGGTATTCAATGGCATCCAATTCCCCTTGGTTGAACGCAGAGCATCGTTTTCGCTTCTAAAAAGTGACAAAATTCAGAAAGAAAATTAGCTCTCCTGCTATATATTGCAAATGAATCGTGACGGGCTTAGGGCACAAAATGGTTTTCTCTTGTTCTACCTTTTCATTGCACACGTCATTCCTTCAAAAGTATCGGTAGTACTGTTTTTCCATCTAAATGATTGAGTGCCTACTGTGTGCAGAACGCTGTACCAAGCAGGGTGGACTAGCAGATAGAGCCTAAGTCTGGGAATCAGAAGGATAATAATAATAATAATAATAATAATAACAATAATGATAATAATAATAACTTGTTAAGCACTTACTATGTGTCAAGCACTGTTCTAAGCACTGGGGTGGATACAAGGTAATCAGGTTGACCCACGTGGGGCTCACAGTCTTCACCGTTCTGAGAGCTCACCTCCTCCAAGAGGCCTTCCCAGACTGAGCTCCTTCCTTCCTCTCCCCCTCGCCCCCCTCTCCATCCCCCCATCTTACCTCCTTCCCTTCCCCACAGCACCTGTATATATGGATATATGTTTGTACATATTTATTACTCTATTTATTTTACTTGTACATATCAATCCTATTTATTTTATTTAGTTAGTATGTTTGGTTTTGTTCTCTGTCTCCCCCTTTTAGACTGTGAGCCCACTGTTGGGTAGGGACGGTCTCTATATGTTGCCAATTTGTACTTCCCAAGCGCTTAGTACAGTGCTCTGCACATAGTAAGCGCTCAATACATACGATTGATGATGAGCCCCCTTTTCCCCTCCTCCTCCTTCCCCTCCCCACAGCACCTGTATATATGTTTGCACAGATTAATTACTCTATTTATTTTACTTGTCCATATTTACTATTCTATTTATTTTGTCAATGATGTGCACCTAGCTTTAATTCTATTTGCTCTGACGACTTGACACCTGTCCACGTGTTTTGTTTCGTTGTCCGTCTCCCCCTTCTAGACTGTGAGCCCGCTGTTGGGTAGGGACCGTCTCTAGATGTTGCCGACCGGTACTTCCCAAGCGCTCAGTACAGTGCTCTGCACACAGTAAGCGCTCAATAAATGATTGAACGAACGAATGAATCCCCAATTGACGGATGAGGGGACTTGAGGCCCAGAGAGGCGAACCGACTTGCCCAAGGTCACACAGCAGACAAGTGGCGGAGCGGGGATTAGAACCCGGATCCTTCTGACACCCGGGCCTGGGCTCTAGCCATTAGGCCACACTGCTTCCCCTTAGGCCAGGCTGCTTCCCCATGTGAGACGGGGATTGTGTCCAACCTGATTGGCTTGCATCTACCCAGCGTTTAGTACAGCGCCTGGCACATAGTAAGAGCTTTACAAATACCATAAAAAAGCAATTATTATTATCTAGTGGGCTTCCAGATGATAAAATATTCACCCAATTGAGCACTTACGGTGTGCAGAGCACTGTACCAAGCGCCCGGGAGAGTACAATCCAACAAGAAACAGATACATTCCCTGCCCACAACGAGCCTACGGTCAAGACGGTATATTTCCGCAATCAACCCTGTACCTTCGGAGCGGCTGGGAGGGATCGCCGACCTCCTCCATCTACCTCCTTCTCCCCGCCGCCGTTTCCTTCCTTGGAATCCCACTCCGCGCGTCCCGGTGGATTTTCCCAACCCACGGCTGCAGCCACGTGCGGCTTATCGACCCGGAACAGTTCGGCTCGAAATACGTATTTTCGCCCCGGGGTTTCTTCCCCCGGCCTTCGATCGGTCCCGAGCGAGGCCGAGGCGGGATTCGGAGCCGCGGGAGAGGAATTCCCGGCGTTTGGGGCCGGAGGGCGACTGTCCTGGCGGAGTTGGTAGCCGGCCTCGTTGACGAAGGCCAGGTGATCCAGCAGCCAGCCGGCTGAACACTGGCACACCACGGACATTTTGGGCTTGACTTCTGAGTTTGGGAGTGAAACCTCCAGCCCAACTTCTCAGGGCAATATTTCCATCTTCCTGCATGGGGATAAAAACATCAATTTGGTTTATTAATAATCATAACAATGGTATTTGTTGAGCGCTTACTACGTGCAAAGAGCTGGGGTAGTACAAGATAATCAGGGTGTCCCACGCAGGAGACAGGAGATTCAATAACAATATTTAAAAGCGAGCCTGCGACTGACAGAGCATTTGGGGTCCAGGTTTTAGTGCGTGGGGGGCTAATTCTGGAGATATTGTCTTTTTAATGGCGTTTGTTATGCGTGTACTACGGGCCAGGCACTGAAAAAAGGGCTGGGGTAGACACAAGGATGTCAGGTTGGACTCAGTCCATGTCCCGCACGGGGCTCACACTCTTAATCCCCATTTTAGACTGTGAGCCCCCTTTTAGACTGTGATCCCACTGTTGGGTAGGGGATGTCCCTATATGTTGCCAAATTGTACTTCCCAAGCGCTCAGTACAGTGCTCTGCACACAGTAAGCACTCAATAAACACCATTGATGATGATGACTGTCTCTATATGTTGCCAACTTGTACTTCCCAAGCGTTTAGTACAGTGCTCTGCACACAGTAAGCGCTCAATAAACACCACTGATGATGATGATGACTGTCTCTATGTTACCAACTTGTACTTCCCAAGCGCTTAGTACAGTGCTCTGCACACAGTAAGCGCTCAATAAACACCACTGATGATGATGATGACTGTCTCTATATGTTGCCAACTTGTACTTCCCAAGCGCTTAGTACAGTGCTCTGCACACAGTAAGCACTCAATAAACACCACTGATGATGATGATGACTGTCTCTATATGTTGCCAACTTGTCCTTCCCAAGCGCTTAGTACAGTGCTCTGCGCACAGTAAGCGCTCAATAAATACGATTGATGAGGAGGAGGATTTTGCAGACGAGGGAACTGCGGCCCAGAGAAGCGAAGGGACTTCTCCGAGGTCACCCAGCACACGAGTGGTGGAGCCGGGATTAGAATCCAGGTCCTTCTGAGCACCAGGCCTTGCACAGGAGCTTCTTCAGGGTAGGAGGGTTCCCTAGCCAGCCTGCTAATTCACACTCTTTTAGCCATCCCAACTAATTCAAACTCCTTTGAGTCATCCCACCTAGGGTTGAAGATTTTAATCGATCGTATTTATTGAGGCTCTGGCACTCTGTGCGCACAGCACTGTACTAAGCACTTGGGTAACAATGATGGCATTTGTTGCCATCTCTGTATGTTGTCAACTTGTACTTCCCAAGCGCTTAGTACAGTGCTCTGCACACAGTAAGCGCTCAATAAATACAATTGAATGAATGAATGAATTTGTTAAGCACTTACTATGTGCAAAGCACTGTTCTAAGCGCTGGGGGGGATACAAGGTGATCACATCCCACATGTTCGGAAGCCTTCCCAGACTGAGCCCCCTCCTCCCTCTCCCCCTCATCCCCCTCTCCGTCCCTCCCATCTTACCTCCTTCCCTTCCCCACAGCACCTGTATATATGTATATATGTTTGTACATATTTATTACTCTATTTATTTTACTTGTACATACCTATTCTATTTATTTTATTTTGTTAGTAGGTTTGGTTTTGTTCTCTGTCTCCCCCTTCTAGACTGTGAGCCCACTGTTGGGTAGGGACTGTCTCTAGATGTTGCCAACTTGGACTTCCCAAGCGCTTAGTACAGTGCTCTGCACACAGTAAGCGCTCAATAAATACAACTGAATGACAACCTGACGACCTCACATCGCCCCAAGCGCTTCAAACAGTGCTGGTGCATAGGAAGCGCTTAACAAATACCGGTCGTTATTATTACCTGGGGACCAAGCAGCTGCCGGGCCCAGACCCAGGTCAATCAATCAATCAATCGATCGTATTTATTGAGCGCTTCCTGTGTGCAGAGCACTGTACTAAGCGCTTGGGAAGTACTAGTTGGCAACATCTAGAGACAGTCCCTACCCAACAGTGGGCTCACACTCTAGAAGGGGGAGACAGAGAACAAAACCAAACATATTAACAAAATAAAATAAATAGAATAGATAGGTACAAGTAAAATAAATAGAGTAATAAATACGTACAAACATATATACAGGTGCTGTGGGGAAGGGAAGGAGGTAAGATGTGGGGGATGGAGAGGGGGACGAGGGGGAGAGGAAGGAAAGGGCTCAGTCTGGGAAGGCCTCCTGGAGGAGGTGAGCTCTCAGCAGGGCCTTGAAGGGAGGAAGAGAGCTAGCTTGGCGGATGGGCAGAGGGATTGGGGGCATTCCAGGCCCGGGGGAGGACGTGGGCCGGGGGTCGATGGCGGGACAGGCGAGAACGAGGCACGGGGAGGAGATTAGCGGCGGAGGAGCGGAGGTTGCGGGCTGGGCTGGAGAAGGAGAGAAGGGAGGTAAGGTAGGAGGGGGCGAGGGGATGGATGGACAGCCTTGAAGCCGAGAGTGAGGAGTTTTCGCTTGATTAGAAGGTTGACAGGCAGCCACTAGAGATTTTTGAGGAGGGGAGTGACACGCCCAGAGCGTTTCTGGACAAAGACAATCCGGGCAGCAGCATGAAGTATGGATTGATGTGGGGAGAGACACGAGGATGGGAGATCGGAGAGGAGGCTGATGCAGTAGTCTAGACGGGATAGGATGAGAGCTTGAATGAGCAGGGTTGCAGTATGGATGGAGAGGAAAGGGCGGATCTTGGCAATGTTGCGGAGCTGAGACCGGCAGGTTTTGGTGACGGCTCGGATGTGAGGGGTGAATGAGAGAGCGGAGTCGAGGATGACACCAAGGTTGCGGGCTTGTGAGATGGGAAGGATGGTAGTGCCGTCAACAGTGATGGGAAAGCCAGGGACAGGGCAGGGTTTGGGAGGGAAGACAAGGAGTTCAGTCTTCGACATGTTGAGCTTTAGGTGGCAGGCAGACATCCAGATGGAGATGTCCTGGAGGCAGGAGGAGATGCAAGCCTGGAGGGAGCCTGCTTGGCACATGGTAGGCGCTTAACAAATACCATTATTATTATTATCTCTCCCGCCCATGCCCTCCAACCCCAGGAAGAAACGTATCCTCCCTTACCTTTCGGGGCAGGTCACACCAATCAGTTCTGAGCGCCGGAGAGTGGGAGTCGACCAGACATTGGATGGAGTGGGGCTGGGAGGCCTCAGCAAATAGGACCACCTGACCGATTGACAAAAGTCATCAGTAAATAGGCTGATTTTCAGGGGTTGCAAAGCGCTCAGTCACTACGGTTTAACGAATTTCCAAAAGCACTCAGCAAATAGGACGATCTGACGGATTTCTGGGCGCTCAGTAAATAGGACGCTTTGAAGGAGTTACGAGAGCACTCAGTAAATAGGACGGTTTGACGGATTTGTGGCAGCGCTCAGTAAACAGGCTGATTTGAAGAAGTTATGAAAGCACTCATTCAATCTTATTTCATTATGAATTTATGAAAGTGCTCAATAAATAGGATGATCTGACAGATTTAGGAGTGCTCAGTCAACAGGCTGCTTTGACAGATTTCTGAAAGTGCTCAGTGAATAGGCTGACTTTAAGGATTTCTGAACGCACTCAATAAATAGGCTGATTTTAAGGAGCTACAAAAGCGCTCAGTCATGACGATTTTTACAAATTTCTGAAAGCGCTCAGTAAGTAGGATGCTTTACTGATTTAGGAGAGCGCTCAGTAAATAAGCTGATTTGACAGATTTATGAAAGCACTCAGTAAATAGGCCGATTTGGCAGATTTAGGAGAGCGCTCAGTAAACAGGACAACCTTAAGGATTTACGAAAGAGCTCAGTAAATAAGAGGATCTGACGGATTTCCAAAGGTGCTCAGGAAATAGGACGATCTTAAGGATTCAGGAGCGCTCATTAAATAGGACAAATTTACGGATTTCCGAAAGCACTCAGTAAATAGGCAGATCTGATGGATTTCTAAAAGCGCTCAGTAAATAGGACGATCTTAAGGATTTCCAAAGAGCTTAGTAAATAGGCGGACCTAATGGATTTCTGAAAGTGCTCAGCAAATGGGACTATCTTAAAGACTCCCGAAAGCGCTAGGTAAATAGGCCGATTTGGCGGATTCAGGAGAGCGCCCAGTAAATAGGAGGATCTGACGGATTTCCGACAGCGCTCAGTAAACAGGACAATTCATTCACTCAGTCGTATTTATTGAGCGCTTGTGTCCAGAGCTCTGTACTAAGCGCTTGAGAAGTACAAGTTTGCAACATCTAGAGACTGTCCCTACCCAACAGTCTAGAAGGGGGTGACAGACAACAAAACAAAACATATTAACAAAATAAAATAAATAGAATAAATATTTCCAGGTAAAATAGAGTGATAAATCTGTACAAACATATTGACATATATACAGGTGCGGTGGGGAGGGGAAGGAGGTAAGGTGGGGGGGGATGGGGAGGGGGAGGGGGGAGATTAATCAATCAATCAATTGTATTTATTGAGTGCTTACTGAGTGCTGAGCACTGTACTAAGCGCTTGGGAAGTACAAGTTGGCAAAATATAGAGACGGTCCGTACCCGACAGTGGGCTCACAGTCTACAATAATAATAATGATAGTATTTATTAAGCACTTACTATGTGCAAAGCACAGTTCTAAGCACTAGGGAGGTTACAAGGTGATCAATCAATCAATCAATCGTATTTATTGAGCATTTACTGTGTGCAGAGCACTGGACTAAGCACTTGGGAAGTACAAGTTGGCAACACATAGAGACGGTCCCTACCCAACAGTGGGCTCACAGTCTAGAAGGGGGAGACAGAGAACAAAACATATTAACAAAATAAAATAAACAGAATAGATATGTACCAGTAAAATAAATAAATAGGGTAATAAATCTGTACAAACATATATCCATATATACAGGTGCTGTGGGGAAGGGAAGGAGGTAAGGTGGGGGGGGATGGAGATTAAACTGTACTAAGCGCAGGGGGAGGAAAGTTACCAAGCGCTCAGTACGGTGCTCTGCACACAGTAAGTGATCAATCAATCAATCAATCGAATTTATTGAGCGCTTACTGTGTGCAGAGCCCTGTACTAAGCGCTTGGGAAGTCCAAGTTGTCAACACATAGAGACGGTCCCTACCCAACAGCGGGCTCACAGTCTAGAAGGGGGAGACAAACAAAAAAACAAAACAAATTAACGAAATAAAATAAATAGAATAGATACGCAAAAGTAAAATAGAGTAATAAATATGGCAAAATAAAGTAAATAGAATAGATATGTACAAGTAAAATAAATAGAGTAATAAATACGTGCAAACATATATCCATATATACAGGTGCTTTCGGGAAGGGAAGGAGGTAAGGTGGGGGGGTGGAGATTAAACTGTACTAAGCGCAGGGGGAGAAAAGTTCCCAATAATAATAATAATGGCATTTGTTAAGCGCTTACTATGTGCAAAGCACTGTTCTAAGCGCTGAGGAGGGTACAAGGTGATCAGGTTGTCCCACGGGGGGCTCACAGTCTTAATCCCCGTTTTACAGATGAGGGAACTGAGGCTCAGAGACGTTAAGTGACTTGCCCAAGGGCACACAGCAGACATGCGCTGAGTACAGTGCTCTGCACACAGTAAGCGCTCAATCAATCAATCGTATTTATTGAGCTATTACTGTGTGCAGAGCACTGTACTAAGCGCTTGGGAAGTCCAAGTTGGCAACATCTAGAGACGGTCCCTACCCAACAGCGGGCTCACAGTCTAGAAGGGGGAGACAGACAACAAAACAAAACATATTAACAAAATAAAATAAATAGAATGAATATGTACAAGTAAATAAATAGGGTAATAAATCAGTACAAACATCTGTCCATATATACAGGTGCTGTGGGGAAGGGAAGGAGGTAAGGTGGGGGGGGGTGGAGATTAAACTGTACTAAGCGCAGGGGGAGAAAAGTTCCCAGGCGCTTAGCACAGTGCTCTGCACACAGTAAGCGCTCAATCAATCAATCGTATTTATTGAGCACTTACTGTGTGCAGAGCACTGTACTAAACGCTTGGGAAGTCCAAATTGGCAACATATAGAGACGGTCCCTACCCAACAGTGGGCTCACAGTCTAAAAGGGGGAGACAGAGAACAAAACCGAACATATTAACAAAATAAAATAAATAGAATAGATACGTACAAGTAAAATAGAGTAATAAATGACAAAATAAAATAAATAGAATAGATATGTACAAGCAAAATAAATAGAGTAATAAATCAGTACAAACATCTGTCCATATATACAGGTGCTGTGGGGAAGGGAAGGAGGTAAGGCGGGGGGGATGGAGGTTAAACTGTACTAAGCGCAGGGGGAGAAAAGTTCCCAGGCGCTTAGCACAGTGCTCTGCACACAGTAAGCGCTCAATCAATCAATCGTATTTATTGAGCTATTACTGTGTGCAGAGCACTGTACTAAGCGCCTGGGAAGTCCAAGTTGGCAACATCTAGAGATGCTCCCTACCCAACAGTGGGCTCACAGTCTAAAAGGGGGAGACGGAGAACAAAACCAAACATACTAACAAAATAAAATAAATAGAATAGATATGTACAAGTAAAATAAATAAATAGAGTAATAAATATGTACAAACATATATACAGGTGCTGTGGGGAAGGGAAGGAGGTAGGAGGGGGGCATGGGGAGGAGGGAGATCAATCAATCGTATTTATTGAGCGCTTACTGTGTGCAGAGCACTGGACTAAGCGCTTGGGAAGGACAAGTTGGCAACATATAAAGACAGTCCCTACCCAACAGTGGGCTCACAGTCTAAAAGGGGGAGACAGAGAACAAAACCGAACATATTAACTAAATAAAATAAATAGAATAGATACGTACAAGTAAAATAAATACAGCCATAAATATGACAAAATAAAATATAATAGATATGTACAAGTAAAATAGAGTAATAAATACTTGCAAACATCTATCCATATATACAGGTGCTGTGGGGAAGGGAAGGAGGTAAGGTGGGGGGGGTGGAGATTAAACTGTACTAAGCGCAGGGGGAGAAAAGTTCCCAGGCGCTTAGCACAGTGCCCTGCACACAGTAAGCGCTCAATCAATCAATTATACTTACTGAGCGCTTACTGTGTGCAGAGCACTGTACTAAGCGCTTGGGAAGTCCAAGTTGGCAACATATAGAGACGGTCCCTACCCAACAGCGGGCTCACAGTCTAAAAGGGGGAGACGGAGAACAAAACCAAACATACTAAGAAAATGAAATAAATAGAATAGATATGTACAAGTAAAATAAACAGAGTAATAAATATGACAAAATAAAATAAATAGAATAGATATGTACAAGTAAAATAAATAGAGTAATAAATACGTGCAAACATCTATCCATATATACAGGTGCTGTGGGGAAGGGAAGGAGGTAAGTTGGGGGGGGGTGGAGATTAGACTGTATTAAGCGCAGGGGGAGAAAAGTTCCCAAGCATAATAATAATAATAATAATAATAATAATGGCATTTATTAAGCGCTTACTATGTGCCAAGCACTGTTCTAAGCGCTGAGGAGGTTACAAGGTGATCAGGTTGTCCCACGGGGGGCTCACAGTCTTAACACCCATTTTACAGATGAGGGAACTGAGGCCCAGAGAAGTGAAGTGACTTGCCCGAGGGCACACAGCAGACATGCGCTGAGTCCAGTGCTCTGCACACAGTAAGCGCTCAATCAATCAATGGTATTTATTCAGCGCTTCCTGTGTGCAGAGCACTGTACTGAGCGCTCGGGAAGGACAAGTTGGCAACCTAGGAAGCGCTCAATAAATACGATTGAATGAATGAATGAATACCATTGAGTGAATGAATGAAGGAAGGAAGGAGAAAACAATAAAGATTAAATTCACTTCATCGTATTTATTAATCAATCAATTAATCGTATTTATTGAGCGCTTCTGTGTGCAGAGCACTGTACTGAGCGCTCGGGAAGGACAAGTTGGCAACCTAGGAAGCGCTCAATAAATACGATCGAATGAATGAATGAATACCGTTGAGTGAATGAATGAAGGAAGGAAGGAGAAAACACTAAAGATTAAATTCACTCCATCGTATTTATTAGTCAATCAATCAATCAATCGTACTTTTAGACTGTGAGCCCACTGTTGGGTAGGGACTGTCTCTGTGTGATGCCAATTTGTACTTCCCAAGCGCTTGGTACAGTGCTCTGCACATAGTAAGCGCTCAATAAATACGATTGATTGATTGATTATTGAGCGCTTCCTGAGTGCAGAGCACTGTACTGAGCGCTTGGGAAGGACAAGTTGGCAACACAGGAAGCGCTCAATAAATACGATCGAATGAATGAATAAATACTGTTGAGTGAATGAATGAAGGAGAAAACACTAAAGATTAAATTCACTCCATCGTATTTATTAATCAATCAATCAATCGTACTTATTGAGCGCTTCCTGTGTGCAGAGCACTGTACTGAGCGCTCGGGAAGGACAAGTTGGCAACCTAGGAAGCGCTCAATAAATACGATCGAATGAATGAATGAATGAATACGGTTGAGTGAATGAATGAAGGAAGGAGAAAACACTAAAGATTAAATTCACTCCATCGTATTTATTAATCAATCAATCAATCAATCGTACTTATTGAGCGCTTCCTGTGTGCAGAGCACTGTACTGAGCACTTGGGAAGCCCAAGTTGGCAACACAGGAAGCGCTCAATAAATACGATCGAATGAATGAATGAATGAATACCGTTGAGTGAATGAATGAAGGAAGGAGAAAA
Source organism: Tachyglossus aculeatus (assembly GCF_015852505.1). NCBI lineage: Eukaryota > Metazoa > Chordata > Mammalia > Monotremata > Tachyglossidae > Tachyglossus > Tachyglossus aculeatus. The sequence continues at coordinate 11,991,900 of NC_052070.1, forward strand.
CACTAAAGATTAAATTCACTCCATCGTATTTATTAATCAATCAATCAATCAATCGTACTTATTGAGCGCTTCCTGTGTGCAGAGCACTGTACTGAGCGCTCGGGAAGGACAAGTTGGCAACCTAGGAAGCGCTCAATAAATACGATCGAATGAATGAATGAATGAATACCGTTGAGTGAATGAATGAAGGAAGGAGAAAACACTAAAGATTAAATTCACTCCATCGTATTTATTAATCAATCAATCAATCAATCGTACTTATTGAGCGCTTCCTGTGTGCAGAGCACTGTACTGAGCGCTTGGGAAGTCCAAGTTGGCAACCTAGGAAGCGCTCAATAAATACGATCGAATGAATGAATGAATACCGTTGAGTGAATGAATGAAGGAAGGAGAAAACACTAAAGATTAAATTCACTCCATCGTATTTATTAATCAATCAATCAATCGTACTTATTGAGCGCTTCCTGTGTGCAGAGCACTGTACTGAGCGCTCGGGAAGGACAGGTTGGCAACCTAGGAAGCGCTCAATAAATACGATCGAATGAATGAATGAATAAATACCGTTGAGTGAATGAATGAAGGAAGGAGAAAACAGTAAAGATTAAATTCACTCCATCGTATTTATTAATCAATCAATCAATCGTACTTATTGAGCGCTTCCTGTGTGCAGAGCACTGTACTGAGCGCTCGGGAAGTCCAAGTTGGCAACACAGGAAGCGCTCAATAAATACAATCGAATGAATGAATGAATACCATTGAGTGAATGAATGAAGGAAGGAAGGAGAAAACAATAAAGATTAAATTCACTTCATCGTATTTATTAATCAATCAATTAATCGTATTTATTGAGCGCTTCTGTGTGCAGAGCACTGTACTGAGCGCTCGGGAAGGACAGGTTGGCAACACAGGAAGCGCTCAATAAATACGATCGAATGAATGAATGAATAAATACCGTTGAGTGAATGAATGAAGGAAGGAGAAAACAGTAAAGATTAAATTCACTCCATCGTATTTATTAATCAATCAATCAATCGTACTTATTGAGCGCTTCCTGTGTGCAGAGCACTGTACTGAGCGCTCGGGAAGTCCAAGTTGGCAACACAGGAAGCGCTCAATAAATACGATCGAATGAATGAATGAATGAATACCATTGAGTGAATGAATGAAGGAAGGAGAAAACACTAAAGATTAAATTCACTCCATCGTATTTATTAATCAATCAATCAATCGTATTTATTGAGCGCTTCTGTGTGCAGAGCACTGTACTGAGCGCTCGGGAAGGACAGGTTGGCAACCTAGGAAGCGCTCAATAAATACGATCGAATGAATGAATGAATAAATACCGTTGAGTGAATGAATGAAGGAAGGAGAAAACAGTAAAGATTAAATTCACTCCATCGTATTTATTAATCAATCAATCAATCGTACTTATTGAGCGCTTCCTGTGTGCAGAGCACTGTACTGAGCGCTCGGGAAGTCCAAGTTGGCAACACAGGAAGCGCTCAATAAATACGATCGAATGAATGAATGAATGAATACCATTGAGTGAATGAATGAAGGAAGGAGAAAACACTAAAGATTAAATTCACTCCATCGTATTTATTAATCAATCAATCGTACTTATTGAGCGCTTCCTGTGTGCAGAGCACTGTACTGAGCGCTTGGGAAGGACAAGTTGGCAACACAGGAAGCGCTCAATAAATACGGTCGAATGAATGAATGAATACCGTTGAATGAATGAAGGAAGGAAGGAGAAAACACTAAAGATTAAATTCACTCCATCGTATTTAATAATCAATCAATCAATCAATCGTATTTATTGAGCGCTTCCTGTGTGCAGAGCACTGTACTGAGCGCTCGGGAAGGACAGGTTGGCAACCTAGGAAGCGCTCAATAAATACGATCGAATGAATGAATGAATAAATACCGTTGAGTGAATGAATGAAGGAGAAAACAGTAAAGATTAAATTCACTCCATCGTATTTATTAATCAATCAATCAATCGTACTTATTGAGCGCTTCCTGTGTGCAGAGCACTGTACTGAGCGCTTGGGAAGTCCAAGTTGGCAACCTAGGAAGCGCTCAATAAATACGATCGAATGAATGAATGAATACCTTTGAGTGAATGAATAAATGAAGGAAGGAGAAAACACTAAAGATTAAATTCACTCCATCGTATTTATTAATCAATCAATCAATCAATGGTATTTATTGAGCGCTTCCTGTGTGCAGAGCACTGTACTGAGCGCTCGGGAAGGACAAGTTGGCAACACAGGAAGCGCTCAATAAATACGACCGAATGAATGAATGAATGAATACCGTTGAGTGAATGAATGAAGGAAGGAGAAAACACTAAAGATTAAATTCACTCCATCGTATTTATTAATCAATCAATCAATCGTACTTATTGAGCGCTGCCTGTGTGTAGAGCACTGGACTGAGCGCTCGGGAAGGACAAGTTGGCAACATAGGAAGCGCTCAATAAATACGATCGAATGAATGAATGAATGAATGAATACCGTTGAGTGAATGAATGAAGGAAGGAGAAAACACTAAAGATTAAATTACGGTCGAATGAATGAATGAATGAATACCGTTGAGTGAATGAATGAAGGAAGGAAGGAAGGAGAAAACACTAAAGATTAAATTCACTCCATCGTATTTATTAATCAATCAATCAATCGTATTTATTGAGCGCTTCCTGTGTGCAGGGCACTGTACTGAGCGCTTGGGAAGTCCAAGTTGGCAACACAGGAAGCGCTCAATAAATACGATTGAATGAATGAATGAATAAATACCGTTGAGTGAATGAAGGAAGGAAGGAGAAAACAATAAAGATTAAAGAAAAAAAAACCCAACCCCAAGACGATCTTAAGGATTCAGGAGCGCTCCGTCAAGGGGGAAAGTTTAGAGAGCTTACGGGGTTGGGGGAGCGCTCAGTAAATAGGCGGATCTGAGGGACTGGGGAAGGCGCTCAGTACAGAGTCCGACGGACCCGGGGCGCGAGGCTGAGGAGGCGGCGCCATCTTGGTGCGGGGGCGTGAGGCACTTCCGGCGTCCGCGCGCGCGCGCGCGCACGCACGTCGCGGACCCCCCCGCGACGAGGGGACGCCAAGGCGGGCGGGGGCGCGCACGCACGCACGCCGCGGACCCCCCCCCCGCGACGAGGGGACGCCAAGGCGGGCGGGGGCGCGCACGCACGCACGTCGCGGACCCCCCCCCCCCCCCGCGACGAGGGGACGCCAAGGCGGGCGGGGGGCGCGCGCGCACGCACGTCGCGGCGTGATGACGGAGGCGCCGGGCGCGAATTTTGAAAGGCGGGCGGCGGAAAAGCCGCTGGCGGCCATCTTGGGGGGGCTGGTGATGGCTGAGGTAACGGGGGCGGTCGCCGCCATTGAGGGGGTTCTCCTCTCCTTTCTCCTCACCTGAGGCATCTCCTCCATCCCTAAAAACTCCTCCGGCCCCACCGCTTTCCCAACGCCTTCGTGTCCGCCCGCCTGCTCGGCGACCTCCGAACTCGGTAAGACCGGATCCTATTTCACCCGTTCAGTCATTCCACCGTAGTTTTTGAGCGCTTGATCCTATTTCTTTCATTCATTCATTCAATCGTAGTTTTTGAGCACTTGATCCTAATTAGTTCATTCATTCAATCGTAGTTTTTGAGCGCTTGATCCTCATTCATTCAGTCGTAGTGTTTGAGCGCTTGATCCTATTTCATTCATTCATTCATTCAATCGTAGTTTTGAGCGCTTGATCCTCCTTCATTCATTCAATCGTAGTTTTTGAGCGCTTGATCCTATTTCATTCATTCATTCAATCGTAGTTTTTGAGCGCTTGATTCTCATTCATTCATTCAATTGTATTTTTGAGCGCTTGATTCTAATTCGTTCATTCAATCGTAGTTTTTGAGCGCTTGATCCTCATTCATTCATTCAGTCGTAGTTTTTGAGCGCTTGATCCTCATTCATTCATTCAAGCGTATTTTTTAGCGCTTGATCCTCCTTCATTCATTCATTCATTCAATCGTAGTTTTTGAGCGCTTGATCCTCATTCATTCAGTCGTAGTGTTTGAGCGCTTGATCCTATTTCATTCATTCATTCAATCGTAGTTTTGAGCGCTTGATCCTCCTTCATTCATTCAATCGTAGTTTTTGAGCGCTTGATCCTATTTCATTCATTCATTCAATCGTAGTTTTTGAGCGCTTGATCCTCATTCATTCATTCAATTGTATTTTTGAGCGCTTGATCCTAATTCACTCATTCATTCAATCGTAGTTTTTGAGCGCTTGATCCTCATTCATTCATTCAGTCGTAGTTTTTGAGCGCTTGATCCTCATTCATTCATTCAAGCATATTTTTGAGCGCTTGATCCTCCTTCATTCATTCATTCATTCAATCGTAGTTTTTGAGCGCTTGATCCTATTGCATTCATTCATTCAGTCGTGTTTTTGAGCGCTTGATCCTCATTCATTCATTCAATCGTAGTTTTTGAGCGCTTGATCCTATTTCATTCATTCAGTCATTTCAATCGTATTTTTGAGCGCTTGATCCTAATTCATTCATTCATTCAATCACAGTTTTGAGCGCTTGATCCTATTTCATTCATTCATTCAGTCGTATTTTTGAGCGCTTGATCCTAATTCATTCATTCATTCAATCCACCCCTCTCCATCCCCCCCGCCTTACCTCCTTCCCTTCCCCACAGCACCTGTATATATGTTTGTACTGATTTATTACTCTATTTTACTTGTACATATCTATTCTATTTATTTCATTTTGTTAATATGTTTTGTTTTGTTGTCTGTCTCCCCCTTCTAGACTGTGAGCCCGCTGTTGGGTAGGGACCGTCTTTATATGTTGCCAGCTTGTACTTCCCAAGCGCTTAGTACAGTGATCTGTGCACAGTAAGTGCTCAATGAATACGATTGATTGAGCGCTTGATCCTATTTCATTCATTCAGCCGTATTTTTGAGCGTTTGATCCTATTTCATTCATTCATTCAATCGTATTTTTTGAGCGCTTGATCCTATGTCATTCATTCATTCAATCGTATTTTTTGAGCGCTTGATCCTCATTCAGTCGTAGTTTTTGAGCACTTGATCCTCATTCATTCATTTATTCAGTCGTAGTTTTTGAGCGCTTGATCCTATGTCATTCATTCATTCAATCGTAGTTTTGAGCGCTTGATCCTATGTCATTCATTCATTCAATCGTAGTTTTTGAGCGCTCACTGTGTGCAGACCACTGTACTAAGCGCCTGGGAAGGACAAGTTGGCAACATCTAGAGACGGTCCCAACCCAACAGTGGGCTCACACTCTAGAATAATAATAATAGCATTTATTAAGCGCTTACTGTGTGCAAAGCACTGTTCTAAGTGCTGGGGAGGTTACAAGGTGATCAGGTTGTTGTCCCATGAGGGGCTCTTAGTCTTCGTCCCCATTTTACAGGTGAGGGAACTGAGGCCCAGAAAATAACAATGATGATTGCATTCCGCTTGCTATGTGCAAAGCACTGTTCTAAGCACTGGGGAGGTTACAAGGTGATCAGGTTGTCCCACAGGGGGCTCTGTCTTCATCCCCATTTTACGGGTGAGGGAACTGAGGCACAGAAAGTAATAATAATAATAATAATGATGGCATTTATTGAGCACTTACTATGTGCAAAGCACTGTCTAAATGCTGGGAGGTTACAAGGTGATCAGGTTGTCCCACCGGGGGGCTCTCAGTCTTCATCCCCGTTTTACAGATGAAGTAACAGGTAACTGAGGCCTAGAGAAGTGAACTGACTTGCCCACAAGTCAGACAAGTGGAGGAGCTGGGATTAGAATTTACGATCCCTGACTCCTAAACCCGTGCTCTTAATAATAATATAATAGTATTCATTAAGCGCTTACTATGTCTAGCACTGTTCTAGGCGCTGGGTAGATACAAGGTGATCAGGTTGTCCCACCTGGGGCTCACAGTCTCAATCCCCATTTTACAGATGAGGGAACTGAGGCCCAGAGAAGTGAAGTGACTTGCCCAAAGTCACACAGCTGGCAAGTGGCGGGGCTGGGATTCGAACCCATGACTCCTGACTCCAAAGTCCGGGCTCTTTCCATTGAGCCACGCTGCTTCTCTAGAAGGGGGAGACAGACAACAAAGCACATTAACAAAATAAAATAAATAGAATAGTAAATATGTGCAAGTAAAATAGAGTAATAAATCTGTACAAACATATATACAGGTGCTGTGGGGAGGGGAAGGAGGTAAGGTGGGGGGAAGGGGGGAGAGGGAGGAGGAGCGCTATTTACTGAGCGCTTTTGGAAAGCCGTGGTCCCTCAGCACGCTCCTCAGTCTCCCAAGTCGGCCTGTGTACTGAGCACTCGTCAATCCGTCAGGTCATCCTATTTATTAATAATAATAATGCTGGCATTAATGATAGAAGCAACGTGGCTCAGTGGAAAGAGCCCGGGCTTTGGAGTCAGAGGTCGTGGGTTCAAATCCCACCTTGGCCACTTGTCAGCTGGGTGACTTTGGGCAAGTCACTTCACTTCTCTGGGCCTCAGTTCCCTCATCTGGAAAATGGGGATGAAGACTGAGCCCCCTGTGAGACAACTTGATCACCTTGTAACCTCCCCAGCGCTTAGAACAGTGCTTTGCACGTAGTAAGCACTGAACAAATACCATCATCATTATTATTAAGTGCTTAGTACAGTGCTCTGCACACAGTAAACTCTCAATAAATATGATTGAATGAGTGAATTAATAATAAGGATAATAATAATGATGGCGTTTATTAAGCGCTTACTATGTGCAAAGCACAAAGGATGGCATTTATTAATGATAGAAGCAGCGTGGCTCAGTGGAAAGAGCCCAGGCTTTGGAGTCAGAGGTTGTGGGTTCTAATCCCAGGTCCGCCAATTGTCAGCTGTGTGACTTTGGGCAAGTCACTTCACTTCTCTGGGCCTCAGTTACCTCATCTGTAAAATGGGGATTAAGACTGTGAGCCCCACGGGGGACAACTTGATTACCTTGTATCTACCCCAGCGCTTAGAACAGTGCTTTGCACATAGTAAGTGCTTAAGAAATGCCATCCTCATTACTATTATTATTATTATTACCATCCTATTTATTAAGGAGAAGCAGCTGGCTCGGTGGAAGGAGCCTGGGCTTTGGAGTCAGAGGCCATGGGTTCAAATCCTGGCTCCACCAATTGTCAGCTGTATGTATCCCCGCATCACTTAGAACAGTGCTTTGCACATAGTAAGCGCTTAATAAATGTCATTATTATTATTATTATCGTCCTATTAAGAAGAAGCAGCTGGCTCAGTGGAAAGAGCCCGGGCTTTGAAGTCAGAGGTCATGGGTTCAAATCCCGGCTCTGCCAATTGTTAGCTGTATGTATCCCCCCAGCACATAGAATAGTGCTTTGCATATAGTAAACGCTTAACAAATACCATCATTATTATTAAGCGCTTAGTACAGTGCTCTGCACACAGTAAGCGCTCAATAAATACGATTGAATGAATGAATTAATAATAATGATGGCATTTATTAATGATAGAAGTAGCGTGGCTCAGTGGAAAGAGCCCGGGCTTTGGAGTCAGAGGTCATGGGTTCTAATTCCAGCTCCACCAACTGTCAGGTGTGTGGCTTTGGGCAAATCACTTCACTTCTCTGGGCCTCAGTCCCCTCATCTGGAAAATGGGGATGAAGACTGTGAGCCCCACGTGGGACAACCTGATCACCTTGTAACCTCCCCAGCACTTAGAACAGTGCTTGGCACGTAGTAAGTGCTTAATAAATGCCATCATTGTTATTATTATTATTATTGTATCCTCCCTAGTGCTTAGATCAGTGCTTTGCACAAAGTAAGCGCTTAATAAATGCTATCATTGTTATTATTAGTTATTAATAAATGCTAGTATTATCATTAATAAATGCTATTGTTCTCATTAATAAATGCTATCACTTGTTATTATTATTTATTAAGCACTTACTATGTGCAAAGCACTGTTGTAAGCTCTGGGGAGGCTACAAGGTGATCAGGCCGTCCCACGGGGGGCTCGCAGTCTTCATCCTCATTTGACAGATGAGGGAACTGAGGCACAGAGAAATGAAGTGACTTTGGGAAAGTCACGCAGCTGACAGTTGGCGGAGCTGGGATTTGAACCCACGACCTCTGACTCCAAAGCCCGGGCTCTTTCCACTGAGCCACACTGCTTCTTTACTGAGCGCTTTGGGCAATCCATCAAACGGTCGTGACCGAGCGCTTTCATCGCTCCTTAAAATCAGCCTGGTTACTGAGCGCTTTCATAAATCCGTCAAAGCAGCCTATTTCCTGAGCTCCCCTAAATCCATCAGATCACCCTATTTACTGAGCGCTTTCATAAGTCCTATTTTCAAGGAAGCAGTGTGGCTTAGTGGCCAGAGCCCGGGCTTGGGAGTCAGAGGTCGTGGGTTCGAATTCCGACTCCGCCATTTGTCAGATGGGTGACTGGGCAAGTCACTTCACTTCGCCTCAGTTCCCTCATCTGTAAAATGGGGATGAAGACTGTGAGCCCCATGTGGGACAACCTGATCATCTTGTATCCGCCCAGCGCTTAGAACAGGGCTTTGCAAATAGTAAGTGCTTAATAAATTCCATCATTATTAGTATTATTATTACTGAGCGCTTTCGGCAGTTCATAAACGGTGGTATTTGTTAAGCGCTTACTAGGTGCTGAGCACTGTTGTAAGCACTGGGAAATCGTCATGACTGAGCACTTTCGTAGCTCCTTAAAAGCAGCCTATTTACTGAGCGCTTTCATAAATCTGTCAAAGTAGCCTATTTACTGAGTGCTCTTAAATCCGTCCGATCGTCTTGTTTACTGAGCGCTCTCCTAGATTGGTAAAAGCGTCCTATTTGCTGAGTGCTTTCGTAACTCCTTAAAATCAGTCCATTTACTGAGCGTGCTCGGAAATCTGCCAAATCAGCCTATTTACTGAGCGTCCCTAAATCCGTCAGATCCTCTTATTTACTGAGCACTCGTAAATCCGTCAGATCCTCCTATTTACTGAGCGCTTTTGGCAATTTGTCAATGGTGGTATTTGTTAAACACTAGGTGCTGAGCATTGTTGTAAGCGCTGAGAAATCGTCATGACTGAACTTCTTAAAATCAGCCTATTTCCTGAGCGCTTTCATAAATCTATAAAATCAGCTATTTACTGAGCGCTCCCAAATCCGTAAGATCCTCCTGTTTACTGAGCGCTTTCGGAAATCTGTCAAATCATCCTATTTACTGAGCGCTCGTAAATCCCTAAAACCGCAATGACTGAGCACTTTTGTAACTTTTTTAAATCAGCCTATTTACTGAACGCTTTCATAAATCCGTCAAATCGTCCTATTTACTGAGCGCTCTTGTAAATGTTTTGTTGTCTGTCTCCCCCTTCTAGACTGTGAGCCCAGTGTTGAATAGGGACCGTCTCTATATGTTGCCGACTTGTACTTCCCAAGTGCTTAGTACAGTGCTCTGCACACAGTAAGCGCTCAATAAATGCGATTGAATGAATGAAATCCTCCTGTTTTCTGAGCGCTTTTGTAAATCCCCGAATTCATTGTATTTAGTGAGCGCTACCTTTGATCCCTTGTAGTTTTTGAGCGACACAGTCAATCCCTCATATTTAGCGCTATCGTGAATTCGTAAATTTATAAATTCATTGTACTTAGGGAGCGCTACCGTGAATCCCTCGTATTTATTGAGCACCACAGTCAATCGCTCGTATTTATGGAGCACTGTCGTGAATTTGTAAATTCATCTCATTTATTGAGCGCTACCTTCAATCCCTCATATGTATTGAGCACCAGTCAATCCCTCGTATTTATTGAGCGCCTTCGGGAATCCGTGAATTCGTCAGTCCATGAATTAATTGTATTTATTGGTTATTATGATTATTGAGCATCACTGTCAGTCCATCGTATTGATTGAGCACCACAGTCAATCCCTCGTATTTATTGTGCTAATTGTATGCAGAGCACTGCACTAAATGCTTGGGAGAGTTAGTAGAACAATAAACAGACACAGTCAATCAATCAATCAATCAATCGTATTTATTGAGCGCTTACTGTGTGCAGAGCACTGTACTAATCGCTTGGGAAGTACAAGTTGGCAACATATAGAGACAGTCCCTACCCAACAGTGGGCTCACAGTCTAAAAGGGGGAGACAGAGAACAAAACCAAACATATTAACAAAATAAAATAAAGAGAATAGATATGTACAAGTAAAATAAATAAATAGAGTAATAAATATGTACAAACATATATACAGTCCCTGCCCACAGCAAACTGACAGTCTGGAGGTTGGGGGGATACAGCTATTAATAGAAATAAATAAATGACGGAGATGGATATAAGTGCTGTGGGGTTGGGGGGCGGGGGGTGAATAATGGGAGTAAATCAAAGTGATGCTGCAATAAATACGACTGAATGAATGGGAGAAGGGGAAAGGAGGTTTTAGTCAGGGAAGGCCTCTTGGAGGAGATAATAATAATAATGATAATGCTATTTGTTAAGCGCTTACTCTGACTCCAGAGTAAGCTTTGGAGTCAGAGGTCATGGGTTCAAATCCCAGCTCCGCCAATTGTCAGCTGTGTGACTGTGGGCAAGTCACTGAACTTCTGTGGGCCTCAATTCCCTCATCTGTCAAATGGGGATGAAGACTGTGAGCCCCCCGTGGGACAACCTGAGCACCTTGTCACCTCCCCAGTGCTCAGAACAGTGCTTTGCACGTAGTAAGCGCTTAATAAATGCCATTATAATTATTATTATTATGTGCCAAGCACGGTTCTAAGCACTGGGGGAGACACAAGGTAAGCAGGTTGTCCCACGTGGGCTCACGGTCTAGATAGGAGGGAGAATAGGTATTGAATCCCTTCCAGATGAGGGAGCACAGAGATAGTAATAACAATAATAATAATAATAATGGCATTTATTAGGCGCTTACTATGTGCAAAGCACTGTTCTAAGCGCTGGGGGAGGTTACAAGGTGATCAGGTTGTCCCACGGGGGGGCTCACAGTCTTAATCCCCATTTTACAGATGAGGGAACTGAGGCCCAGAGAAGAGAAGTGACTTGCCCAAAGTCACACAGCTGACAACCGGCGGAGCCGGGATTCGAACCCCTGACCTCTGCCTCCAAAGCCCAGGCTCTTTCCACCGAGCCACGCTGCTTCTCAGAGATGTGAAGTGACTTGCCCAGGGTCACACAGTGGAGCCGTGGTGGGGCCGGGATTAGAACTCAGGCCCTCCGACTCCCAGGCCTGTTTTGTTTTTTAATGGCATTTGTTAAGCGCTATGTGTGAAGCACTGTCCTAAGCGCTGGGAGGGATACAAGGAGATCAGGTTGTCCCTCATGGGGTTCACAATCTTAATCCCCATTTGACAGATGGGGTCACTGAGGCACAGAGAAGTGAAGTGACTTGCCCAAGGTCACACAGCTGACCAGCGGCAGAGCCGGGATTAGAACCCATGACCGGGCTCTTTCCACTGAACCATGCTGTGTTCTTCTCACTTGGTCACACTGCTTCTCCGTATTACCATCATCATCATCATCAATCGTATTTATTGAGCGCTTACTATGTGCAGAGCACTGTACTAAGCGCTTGGGAAGTACAAATTGGCAACATCTAGAGACAGTCCCTACCCAACAGTGGGCTCACAGTCTAAAAGGGGGAGACAGAGAACAAAACCAAACATACTAACAAAATAAAATAAATAGAATAGATATGTACAAGTAAAATAAATAGAGTAATCAATATGTACAAACATATACACATATATACAGGTGCTGTGGGGAAGGGAGGGAGGTAAGATGGGGGGATGGAGAGGGGGACGAGGGGGAGAGGAAGGAAGGGGCTCAGTCTGGGAAGGCCTCCTGGAGGAGGTGAGCTCTCAGCAGGGCCTTATTACGTTTGAGTTTAGGGAAAGGTCCGAGTTGGGCTGTGGCGGTGGTGGAGGAGGAGAAGCGCGTCGTAGCGAAAAGGGCAGATTTTCAGGCTCATTCATTCATTCAATTGTATTTATTGAGCGCTTACTGTGGGCAGAGCACCCTACTAAGTTCTTGGAAAGTACAAATCGGTGATAGAGACAATCCCCACCCAACAAGGCTCACAGTCTAGAAGGGGGAGACAGGCAACAAAGCCAAACAAGTAGATGGGCGTCAATATAATTAAATAGAATTATAGCTGTATACACATCATTAATGAAACAAGTAGAGTAATAAATATGTACAAATAGACACAAGTGCAGTGGGGCGGGGAGGGGGGTAGATCATCATCATCATCATCAATCGTATTTATTGAGCGCTTACTATGTGCAGAGGCCTTCCCAGACTGAGCCCCTTCCTTCCTCTCCCCCTCGTCCCCCTCTCCATCCCCCCTGCCTTACCTCCTTCCCTTCCCCACAGCACCTGTATATATGTATATATGTTTGTACATATTTATTACTCTATTTTACTTGTACATATCTATTCTATTTATTTTATTTTGTTAGTATGTTTGGTTTTTTTTTTCTCTGTCTCCCCCTTTTAGACTGTGAGCCCACTGTTGGGTAGGGACTGTCTCTATATGTTGCCAATTTGTACTTCCCAAGCGCTTATTACAGTGCTCTGCACATAGTAAGCGCTCAATAAATATGATTGATTGATTGATTGCAGAGCACCGTACTAAGCGCTTGGGAAGTACAAATTGGCAACATATAGAGACAGTCGCTACCCAACAGGGGGCTCACCGTCTAAAAGGGGGAGACGGGGAACAAAACCAAACATACTAACAAAATAAAATCAGTAGAATAGATATGTGCAAGTAAATTAATTAAATAAATAAATAAATAAATAAATAGATTAAATAAAAAATAAATAGTGGGGAGGGGGAGCAGAGACAAAGTGGGGCTCAGTCTGGGGGAGGTGAGCCCTCAGTAGGGCTTTGAAGGGAGGAAGAGCTAGTTTGGTGGATGTGAGAAGGGAGGGCGTTCCAGGCCAGGGGGAGGACGGGGGCCGGGGATCGACGGCGGGACAGGCGAGAACGAGGCCTAACGGTGAGGAGATTAGCGGCAGAGGAGCGGAGGGTGCGGGCTGGGCCGGAGAAGGACAGAAGGGAGGGGAGGGAGGAGGGGGAGAGGTGTTGGATGGACAGCCTTGAAGCCCAGGGTGAGGAGTTTTTGCTTGATTCGAAGGCCACCACTGGAGATTTATATGTTGCCAACTTGTACTTCCCAAGCGCTTAGTACAGTGCTTTGCACACAGTAAGCACTCAATAAATACGATTGATCGATTGATTGATTTTTGAGGAGGGGCGTGACAGGCCCCGAAGGAGAACGATGAGCAAGGAGTAGGCCAGGGCGGGAAGCGCGGGGAGGTGTGGAAGTTGGGACTGTAACTCTTCTCCGGTTCGAAGAGATAATCGTTTTATTTTGAACCAAGTAGGTCTTGCCATCCTCGACCACCCGGTTGTTACTAGTGGCCGTCGGCATAGCTTCACGGGATGAGACGCAGCACGCTGACCGGACTGCCGGCCCTCAGAGCGCAGGATTCCAATGGAGATTTCTATGTTGCCAACTTGTACTTCCCAAGCGCTTAGTACAGTGCTTTGCACACAGTAAGCGCTCAATAAATACAATTGATTGATTTTTGAGGAGGGGCGTGACAGGCCCCAAAGGAGAACGATGAGCCAGGAGTAGGCCAGGGCAGGAAGCGCGGGGAGGTGTGGAAGTTGGGACTGCAGCTCTTCTCCGATTCGAAGAGATAATCGTTTTATCTTGAACGAAGTAGGTCTTGCCATCCTCGACCACCCGGTGGTTACTAGTGGCCGTCTGCGTAGCTTGACGGGATGAGACGCAGCACGCTGACCGGACTGCCGGCCCTCAGAGCGCAGGATTCCCATGGAGATTTCTATGTTGCCAACTTGTACTTCCCAAGTGCTTAGTACAGTGCTTTGCGCACAGTAAGCGCTCAATAAATACGATTGTTGAAGGAGAACGATGAGCCAGGAGTAGGCCAGGGCAGGAAGCGCGGGGAGGTGTGGAAGTTGGAACTGCAACTCTTCTCCGGTTCGAAGAGATAATCGTTTTATTTTGAACCAAGTAGGTCTTGCCTTCCTCGACCACCCGGTTGTTACTAGTGGCCGTCGGCGTAGCTTGACGGGATGAGACGCAGCACGCTGACCGGCAGCGGCGCCGGCCGGCAGTCCATGCAGGCCCTCAGAGCGCAGGATTCCAATAAACTGGGCCTCCACACTCCCCAAACGTAAGTCTCCCCCTCGCTCTATTCTGTCACCTGTTTGGGAAAGAAAGGTTACGCCAAAGCGGTACCCGCCATCACCTCTGCCCTTTACCCTCTGGCCCTTAAGCACGTTGATGCCCACCCCAGCCCCCTGACACTCCTGTCCGTATCCTTCCACTCTGCCACTTCCCCGATCTGTCATTTATTTTAAAGTCATTTATTTTAAAGAGAAGCGGCGTGACTCAGTAGGAAAGAGCCCGGGCTTTGGAGTCAGAGGCCATGGGTTCAAATCCCGGCTCCGCCACTTGTCGGCTGGGTGACTTTGGGCAAGTCACTTCACTTCTCTGGGCCTCAGTTACCTCATCTGGAAAGTGGGGATTAAGTCTGTGAGCCCCACGTGGGACAACTTGATTACCTTGTATCTAGCCCAGCGCTTAGAACAGTGCTCTGCACATAGTAAGCGCTTAATAAATGCCATCATTATTATTATTATAGTCTATCTGCCCCTTGTAGGCACAGATCCTATCTACCAACTCTACTGCATGGTGCTCTCCACTCAATAAATACCACTGATCGATTAGCAGGGTGAGAGATGTGTAGGCTGGCTAATCGGCACACGAGAAATCGCCTTAGCACTCCTAGCTCTTGCCCAGCTAAGCCATTTGATTTTATTTTCTTTATTCCCCACCCCGGCCCTTCCCTTTTTAAACTTAGGAAAGCAGCGTTGTTTAGTGGAAAGAGCCCGGGCCCAAATCCAGGCTCTGCCAGTTGTCTGCTGTGTGACCATGGGCAAGTCGCTTCACTTCTCTGGGCCTCAGTTACCTCACCTGTAAAATGGGGATTAAAAGTGTGAGCCCCACGTGGGACCACCTGATTACCTTATATCTCTCTGGGCCTCAGTTACCTCATATGTAAAATGGGGATTAAGAACGTGGGCCCCATGTGGGACAACCTGATTACCTTGTATCTCCCCCAGCGCTTAGAACAGTGCTTAGCACATAGTCAGTGCTTAACAAATGCCATCATCATTATTATTATTACCACCTGTATCTACCCCAGTGCTTAGAACAGTGTTTGGCACATAGCGCTTAACAAATACCGTAATAATAATAATTATTATTATTATTCCTGGGTCCTGAGGCTACCTGACTTGAACCCGTTCAGTTTGCTTTTTTTAAGGAACAAAAACCAAAAACTTGCTCCCTGAGTCTCCACCCCTGCCATTGTCAGTCCTTGGGGGAGACTTAGAGGGCACCAGTGTGGGAAAGCAGTACCGTTTAAATCTGATTTTGTTTGGGAATCATCAATGTAGCTTGGATAGGAACGGCTTGAGGTTTTTCAAAGATAGCCTTTGTGGGAGGGGGGAGAACCATATGCCTTCTAGCGAGTAGATCTTATTCTTATATTGAACTGTTATTCAAGTGGACGTTGTGCTGTGTGTCTTAAAAGATATGTGACTCTTTTTGTTAAAGCAAAGAAAGACCGACATTTGGGAAACTGAGTGTAAGTAAACCCCAATCTGGTACGTCGGAAAGAAGAGTCAGCTTCTTTGGTAAAAGGTAATGATGCTGCTTTTTAACAGGAATCTTATTTAACACACACACCCAACCCTCTGTTCAGAATATAAGCTCTTTAAGATCAGGGATTTGCATCTTTATTTTGTTTGCTATCTACGACTTAGCTCTGTACGTATAATAATAATAATAGTGGTATTTGTTAAGCACTCAGCTGTACTAAGCTCTGGGGTTGATACAAGCAAATCGGGTTGGACACAGTCCCTGTCTCCTGTGGGGCTCACAGTCTCAATCCTCATTTTACCGACGAGGTAACTGAGGCCCAGTGAAGTGACTTGCCCAAGGTCACGTAGCAGAGAAGTGGCCGAGCCGGAATTAGAACCCACGACCTTCTGACTGCCAGGGCCGTGCTCTATCCACTGCGCCGTGCCGCTTCTCGACGTGTGTCGAGTGATGAATTGCAAAATACTCTTGAGCACTCAGGAGCCTTCTTTGTGTCAGTAGGCCAGTCAGTTCAGCCAAGTTTATAAAATTATTTAGCCCTAATATTGGTTCGGAGAGGAAAAAAAAGCACGGCCGCGGTGAAGCAGAAAATGTGGATTCTGGGCTTCTAAAGTAGGGGAATGTCTTCGGAAGCCGTGCGGTTAGCTGTGACAGTTCCTTGCCAAAGAAAGCCCCCGGAGCTTTCCGGGAAGCGGACAAGCTAACGGAAGCGACCGGGAGCGGCTACCGGGACGGCCGTCAGCTGGGTTCTAACACTAAGGGCTGACATCAGCACTGTGCTGTGGTCACTTTGACCATCTATGTGTCGTCCCAGACAGAAAAAGCCATCATCATCATCATCAATCGTATTTATTGAGTGCTTACTATGTGCAGAGCACTGTACTAAGCGCTTGGGAAGTACAAATTGGCAACATCTAGAGACAGTCTCTACCCAACAGTGGGCTCACAGTCTAAAAGGGGGAGACAGAGAACAGAACCAAGCATACTAACAAAATAAAATAAATAGAATAGATATGTACATATAAAATAAATAAATAAATAAATAGAGTAAAAAATATGTACAAACATATATACAGGTGCTGTGGGGAAGGGAAGGAGGTAAGATGGGGCGGATGGAGAGGGGGACGAGGGGGAGAGGAAGGAAGGGGCTCAGTCTGGGAAGGCCTCCTGGAGGAGGTGAGCTCTCAGCAGGGCCTTGAAGGGAGGAAGAGAGCGAGCTTGGTGGATGGGCAGAGGGAGGCCATTCCAGGCGCGAGCGCTTTCTACTCTTCATCGTTCTGATCGTGAAAACGCACTTCTGTGCAGCGTGGCTCAATGGAAAGAGCCCGGGCTTTGGGGTCAGAGTTCTCGGGTTCAAATCCCGGCTCCGCCAGTTGTCAGCTGTGTGACCTTGGTCAAGTCACTTCTCTGTGCCCCAGTTCCCTCATCTGTAAAATGGGGATGAAGACTGGGAGCCCCCCGTGGGACAACCTGATCACCTGGTAACCTTCCCAGCGCTTAGAACAGTGCTTTGCACATAGTAAGCGCTTAATAAATGCCATTATTATTATTATTATTATGTTAAAAATGATTCTAGACTGTGAGCCCGTTGTTGGGTTGGGACCGTCTCTATATGTTGCCAACTAGTACTTCCCAAGCGCTTAGTACAGTGCTCTCCACACAGTAAGCACTCAATACGGTTGAATGAATGAATTTATTTACATTAATGTCTGTCTCCTCCTCTAGCTTGTAAGTTTCCTCGCTGTGGGCACTAAGCGTGTCTGCGAACTCTTTTGGATTCTCTCCCAAGTGCTTAGTACAGTGCTCTGCACATAGCCAGCACTCAATAAATACCCATCATCATCATCATCAATCGTATTTATTGAGCGCTTACTATGTGCAGAGCACTGTACTAAGCGCTTGGGAAGTACAAATTGGCAACATATAGAGACAGTCCCTACCCAACAGTGGGCTCACGGTCTAAAATGATGATGATGATATTTGGAAAGCCAAATATCTTTTCCTTTACTGGAAGTAGATTAAGCAGGCTGGTCTGGACTAATACTATCAATCAATCAATCGTATTTATTGAGCGCTTACTGTGTGCAGAGCACTGTACTAAGCACTTAATACTTAATACTAGAAGGCCACTAGGAGATTCTAAGTGCTCTCTCTCTGCCTAGAGAGAAGAAACTAAGCTCGATGATCTTTAAGGATCTCGACTTAAACTGTAAAGGGTTGGTGGGTGCAATAAGGACTTGAGATAAACAAAGCTAGCGGCTGAAAGGGCTGGGAGAACCTGGGGCAAATCAGTCAATCAATCAATCAATCAATCGTATTTATTGAGCGCTTACTGTGTGCAGAGCACTGGACTAAGCGCTTGGGAAGTACAAGTTGGCAACATATAGAGACAATCCCTACCCAACAGTGGGCTCACAGTCTAGAAGGGGGAGACATCATCATCCTCATCATAATCAATCGTATTTATTGAGTGCTCACTGTGTGCAGAGCACTGTACTAAGCGCTTGGGAAGTACAAGTTGGCAACATATAGAGGCAGTCCCTACCCAACAGTGGGCTCACAGTCTAGAAGGGGAAGACATCATCATCATCAATCGTATTTATTGAGCGCTTACTGTGTGCAGAGCACTGGACTAAGCGCTTGGGAAGTACAAGTTGGCAACATATAGAGACAATCCCTACCCAACAGTGGGCTCACAGGCTAGAAGGGGGAGACAGAGAACAAAACCAAACATACTAACAAAATAAAATAAATAGAATAGATATGTACAAGTAAAATAAATCAATCGAGTAATAAATATGTATAAAATGCGGGTAAATCTGGGCGGGATACCCGCATTTTAAAAGGCCTTTGGAGTGGGATGGGAGACTAGGCTGAATACTCTTTCCCAGCACTTAATACACAACTCTGCACACAATAAGCACTTAATAAATACTACTACTACTAGAAAGCAGGGACCTATGTCCTTGAATGGGAAGACTATCGGGGAGAGGCTGAGAAGGGGAGGAGTCGGAAGGAAGTTTATGGGCTGCTCAGATTAGAGAGCGAGTTGGGCTGGGTGTACGTGTAAAGATGTCAAACAACTTTCTCTTTCTTTCCAGAACAAGTGGTCCTGGATCACGCAACAGCCAGTATGGTATATTTGGCACGGAAAAAATCAAGGATCCCAGGCCACTTAATGACAAGGCATTTATCCAACAGTCCATCCGTCAACTCTGCGAGGTACCCTGCCCTGTCTTTTTTTGGATGTACAAAATGGACAGGCAATATCTGCATTTCTAACCCCACCATGCTTTCTTTTCTTCTAATTACTGTTCCTGGCTCAGTTTCTTTCAGAAAATGACTACGCTTTCAACGTGTCCATGAAATCTCTTCAAGCACCGTCCGTTAAAGACTTCCTAAAGATCTTCACTTTTATTTATCGTTTCTTGTGCCCCTCTTATGAGCTTCCTGATGCTAAGTTTGAGGAAGAGGTTCCTCGAATCTTCAAAGACCTTGGGTTTGTGCATTCGACTTTCACATTAGTCCTATTTGAAGAGTATCGGGGAAGGCAAATGTTTAAACCAATAAGGTGGCGAAGGAGAAAAAACAGATTCCCTCCTCTGAAATTTGGGACTAATAAATGCCGGGTGTCTCCCCTTTCTAGACTGTGATCCCGTTGTTGGATAGGGACTGTCTATATGTTGCCGACTTGTACTTCCTAAGCGCTTAGTACAGTGCTCTGCACACAGTAAGCGCTCAAATCCGACTGAATGAATGAAGCAACACAGGAACTTATGTAAGAGTAAAGATGCGTTTATACCTATGATGGGGATCCCAAGTGTACGAGAAGCAGCATGTCATAGTGGATAGAGCCCGGGCTTGGAAGTCAGAAGTTCATGGATTCTAATCCCGGCTCTGCCACTTGTCTGCTGTGCGACCTTGGGCGAGTCGCTTCACTTCTCTGGGCCTCGGTTACCTCATCTGGAAAATGGGGACCGAGACTGTGAGCCCCACGTGGGACGGGGACCACATCTAACCCTATTTGCTTGTATTCACCCCAGCACTTAGTAGAGTGCCTGGTCCATAGTAAGCTCTCAACAAATACCACAATTATTATTATTATTTAAAAGCCTGACTGTGTGGCATTTCTTATAATAATAATGGCATTTATTAAGCGCTTACTATGTGCAAAGCACTGTTCAAAGCGCTGGGGAGGTTACAAGGTGATCAGGTTGTCCCACATGGGGCTCACAGTCTTAGTCCCCATTTTACAGATGAGGTAACTGAGGCCCAGAGAAGTTAAGTGACTTGCCCAAAGTCACACAGCTGACAATTGGCGGAGCCGGGGCTTGAACCCATGACCTCTGACTCCAAAGCCCGGGCTCTTTTCCAGTGAGCCACGCTGCTTCTCTATCCCAGCGGGTGTCACCGAACAAGCCATTCCTACTCTGAGAAGCAGCATGGCTCAGTGGAAAGAGCACAGGTTTTGGAGTCAGAGGTCATGGGTTCGAATCCAGCACCCCCACATGTCTGCTGTGTGACCTTGGGCAAGTCACTTAACTTCTCTGAGCCTCAGTTACCTCATCTGTAAAATGGGGATTAAGACTGTGAGCCCCACGTGGGACAAACTGATCACTTTGTATTCCCCCCCAGCGCTTAGAACAGTGCTCTGCACATAGTAAGCGCTTAACAAATGCCATCATTATTATTATTATTATGTGGGACAAACTGATCACTTTGTATTCCCCCCAAGCACTTAGAACAGTGCTCTGCACATAGTAAGCGCTTAACAAATGCCATTATTATTATTATTATTATTATTATTATTATAACCCCGTGCTCTGGATGGGTTCTGGGTTCTGAAGTTTCAGGTCTGAGGCGCATCCATCATCCCTGGCACATTCAAGCGCTTAGTAAAGTGCTCTGTACACACTAAGCCCTCAAGGACCCTTGATTAAGACTACACCTCATCTCAGAATTTATTTCTTTTTCCTTCAATTACGTGGAGAAGAGCCAGTGTCATCGAATAACACAGTCCTGGCTGGTCTTACGGAGACAGGCCCCCTATCAATCAATCAATCAATCGTATTTATTGAGCGCTTACTGTGTGCAGAGCACTGTACTAAGCGCTTGGGAAGTACAAGTTGGCAACATATAGAGGCAGTCCCTACCCAACAGTGGGCTCACAGTCTAAACGGGGGAGACAGAACAAAACCAAACATACTAACAAAATAAAATAAATAGAATAGATATGTACAAGTAAAATAAATAGAGTAATAAATATGTACGAACATATATACATATATACAGGTGCTGTGGGGCAGAGAAGGAGGTAAGATGAGGGGGTTGGAGAGGGGGACGAAGGGGAGAAGAAGGAAGGGGCTCAGTCTGGGAAGGCCTCCTGTCGAAGATGACCCCCTCCCGTAAGCGCTTAGTACAGTACTCTGCACATAGTAAGTGCTCAATAAATGCGAGTGATGATCAGCGGGAGATAGGCGATAGAAACCGCTCTTTTATGACTCCATGCCTACACGTACTCCCCCAGCTCATTTGGATCTATCTACCTCACAGTTTAGCACATTCATTTGCGTCAGTAAATAGGGACAGTGGACCAGATGACATATACCAACTTAAAAAGGTTGTGGTTATGAAGCTGGCCCTCTTTAGCTTTGTTCGTGCCCGTTCGACGGAGAACGAACTCTGGAAAAAAAACTAGCTTATTTTCTTCTTTTGTAGGTATCCCTTTGCGATATCCAAAAGCTCCATGTACACCGTGGGGGCACCGCACACGTGGCCTCAGATTGTGGCCGCCTTGGTTTGGCTGATCGACTGTGTCAAGGTATTGTCAACTTTCCATAGAGAAGTTTTTAGCCCGCGATTACATTTTTCAGAATTTTTGTTTCCTCCAGCCCTCCTCTTTCTCCCTCCCCAGTCCGTTAAGAACTCCCTCTGTAGATGTCATGGTTGCAGTTAGTTGATTTGAATGGTTGAAAATATGTTTTATAGTCTCATGACCCTATAAAAGTAAAGATCTGGTGGTCCAGGGCTGGGATGAGTAATTATCTTGGCCAAAACTTCACATTTCAAGTTGAGGTGTCCGCAGTTTCCATAGACGATGGGCGGCCTACCCAAGGCCACACAGCAGTCAGGTAGCAGGACCGGGCTGAAAAGCCAGGCCTCCTACTCCTGGTCCTGTGCCCTTTTCACTAGGCTAACTTGAAAATTGTCATAGGTTTTTGAAATGAAGGATTTTAAGTACAAACCCTAATTTATAAAAAAAAAAAAACCCAACAAAATAACAAAGTACGCGCTTAACAAATACCAGAAAAAAAAAAACAACTTCCAAGATAAATGAATTAAAACCTATAATTCTATCCTGAAGTAATCGTTTAGTTGTCACTTTGATTTCAAAGGAAAGGAGTTTTATATCCATTCCACACACGAATTTAGCTGATCTAAGTACCCAGAGGGGGAAGGGTACTGAACAGATATAACCCATTTGGGTAAAATTTGGATAGAATCATCCACCAGTGCTTCTAAGCAATGCTCTTTATCGAGCTGTGAAGAATAGGAAGCATTGATTACCTCTGCTTAATCAGTGGTATTTATTGAACCCTTAATGTGTGCACGGCACTGTACTAAGCACTTGGGGAAAGTCCAGTAACAGAGTTTGTAGACGTGATCCCTGCCCATATTATAATAATAATAATAATGTTGGTATTTGTTAAGCGCTTTCTATGTGCCAAGCACTGTTCTAAGCGCTGGGTAATCAGGTTGTCCCATGTGGGGCTCACAGTCTTCATCCTCATTTTACAGATTGAGGTAAATGAGGAACAGAGAAGTGAAGTGGCTTGCCCGAGGTCACACAGCTGACAAGTGGCGGAGGCGGGATTAGAACCCACGACCTCTGACTCCGAAGCCATATGGAGCTTGCCCAACCATCCACCCCCACCCTGAACTGCAGGGACACCACAAATTACCCCTGGGCAACTTCCCAACATAGTTTTTCCTTCCACAGTCTCAACCTCACTGAATAAATCTCCCTCAACCTCACCCCCTCGCCCATAGCCACGCATCCCTTTTCATGATCACCCTGCAATTTGATTTTGCTTATGAGCCATTTGGGGGCTTAACCTCAGAAGGCTATAAATGCCTGGAAGGAAGGAGTCTTACTGTGGATACTTTTATATAATAATAATAATAATGTTGGTATTTGTTAAGCGCTTACTATGTGCAAAGCACTGTTCTAAGCGCCGGGGTGGTTACAAGGTGATCGGGTTGTCCCACGGGGGGGCTCACAATTTTAATCCCCATTTTCCAGATGAGGTAACTGAGGCCCAGAGAAGTTAAGTGACTTGCCCCAAGTCACACAGCTGACAGTTGACAGAGCTGGGATTTGAACCCATGACCTCTGACTCCAAAGCCCAGGCTCTTTCCACTGAGCCACAGCAGCTTCTCCAAGCTTCTCTTTATACTACTATTTACCTAGGAGGAAAAAAAAATAACTGGAGAGGTGGGGGCAGAAGAGAAGATGTTCTCATTTAGAGAGGAATTTCTTGAAGTTATGCCTAAAGATGAGATTTTCAGTCGATTTTTATTTATAATTTTTTGGATACAGTTTGGCGGGCAAGAGAAGCAGCGTGGCTCAGGGGAGAGAGCCCGGGCTTTGGAGTCAGAGGTCATGGGTTCAAATCCCGGCTCCGCCAATTGTCAGTTGGGTGACTTGGGGCAAGTCACTTCACTTCTCTGGGCCTCAGTTCCCTCATCTGTAAAATGGGGATGAAGACTGTGAGCCCCCCGTGGGACAACCTGATTTGCCTTGTCTCCTCCCCAGCGCTTAGAACAGTGCTTTGCTCATAGTAAGCGCTTAATAAATGCCATTATTATTATTCTCTGGGCCTCAGTTCCCTCGTCTGTAAAATGGGGATTAAGACTGTGAGCCCCCTGTGGGACAACCTGATCTCCTTGTAATCTCCCCAACGCTTAGTACAGTGCTTTGCCCATAGTAAGCGCTTAATAAAATACCATTATTATTATTATTATTATTATTATTATTATAATTGGGGTTGAGTTAATTTTATTCTAATTAAAAGATGATATACATGGAACACTGGGGAAGTCAAGAAATTCAAATTCTCTTTCCAGTGGTTATCCATGGAAAAGCCTTAAGCCTCCTTCTCCGTTGCTCCAACTTGGGTAGAATTGCCATCTGCTGACTTCAGGGGGGATGTTAATATAAAAGTTTAGAAAATGCATTGAGCTCTTTGGAAGTAAAGAATGGCATTCATGGTATTAGATAAAAAGTATAACCAGGCTGTTCTGCAATGATCTGAAGTCATTCCCTTTTTGGTAATCGCTCATATTCACAACTGGGCCTCTAGACTGGGCAATACTAATAGTATATCTTTAGTAGCAACACTTAATCTATAAAGAATCACTGTAAAACTTAGCAAAAGTATAGAGAAGCAGGAACCACAACTGCATTTGAATTTTTTATGGTTTGGGTTATGCTAATGTCGAGCAAGAGTAGAGAATGGATTAAAGACTTACCTTTAATATCCTTTTCCCTGATATTTTAGGTAGTTTATTGATTGGGAAGATAGGCCTCTATTCTTGAACATCAGCTAACTATTGGATTCGTTACCTCACATAGCTCTATCACGCCAAGAAGGACAGTTCCCCATCATTTGAAGACGGACAGCCCTGGGGCGGAGAGACTGAAGATGGAATTATTCATAATAAGGTATCATAACTGCTTATTATTATTATAATAATTGTGGTGTCTAAGCACTACGTGGCACGCACTGTTCTAAGCATCGGGGTGGATACCAGCAAATGGCACAGGGCACAGTCCCTGGCCCACGTGGGGCTCACGGTCTCAATCCCCATTTCACAGTTAGGAAACCGAGGCACAGAAAAGTGAGGTGACTTGCCCAAGGTCACACAATACCCAAGTGGCAGAGCCGGGACTAGAACCCATGAGCTTCGGACTCCTAACAAGACTGCGCCATGCTGCTTATTACAGTCTTATAATAGACTATACTCCTGCACTCTTGTGTGTGTGCTATTAAATAAAAAATTACCGACTACATCGCTATGAATTCAGTCAATCAATCGTATTTATTGAGCGCTTACTGTGTGCAGAGCACTGTACTAAGCGCTTGGGAAGTCCAAGTTGGCAACATATAGAGACAGTCCCTACCCAACACTGGGCTTACGGTCTAAAAAGGGGAGACAGAGAACAAAACCAAACATACTAACAAAATAAAATAAATAGATATGTACAAGTAAAATAAATAGAGTAATAAATATGTACAAACGTATATACAGGTGCTGTGGGGAAGGGAAGGAGGTAATTTAATTCAATAAATAGTAAATGATATAAATGTTGATGGTCTAATAAAATACCATTCTCCTTAAAATATCTTTGTCTTATGCTGTCGGGTCTCCTCCGACCCATAACCACACCACGGACGCATCTCTCCCAGAAAGCCCCACCTCCATCTGCAATCGTTCTGGTAGCGGATCCAGAGAGTTTTTCTTGATAAAAATCTGGAATTGGTTTACCATTGCCTCCTTCCACGCAGTAAAGCTGAGTCTCCGCCCTCAACTCTCTCCCCTGCCGCTGCTGGTTTTATTTCATTTTGTTAGTATGTTTGGTTTTGTCTCCCCCTTTTAGACCGTGAGCCCACTGTTGGGTAGGGACTGTCTCTATATGTCGCCAATTTGTACTTCCCAAGCGCTTAGTACAGCGCTCTGCACACAGTAAGCGCTCAATAAGTACGATTGATGATGATGGTGCCCAGCACGGGGGAGTTTTGACTTGTAGCAGATGGCCTGCCACTCGCTAGCCATTCATTCATTATTCAATCGTATATATTGAGTACTTACTGTGTGCAGCGCTTGGGAAGTACAATTCAGCAACAGATAGAGACAATCCCTACCCGACAACGGGCTCGCAGTCTAGAAGGGGGGAGACAGACAACAAAGCCGAACAAGTTGACAGGCATCCATAGCATCAAAATAAACAAAAGTGTAGATATATACACGTCCTTAATAAATAGAATGATAAAATGTACACATATATACACAAGTGCTGTGGGGCGGGGAGGGGGTAGAGCAGAGGGAGGGAGTCGCGATGGGGAGGAGGAGCAGAGGAAAAGGGGGGATCAGACTGGGAAGGCCTCCTGGAGGAGGTGAGCTCTCAGTAGGGCTTTGAAGGGAGGAAAAGAGCTAGTTTTGGTGGATGGGCAGAGGGAGGGCATTCCAGGCCCGGGGGATGACGTGGGCCGGGGGTCGATGGCGGGACAGGCGAGAACGAGGTACGGTGAGGAGATTAACGGCGGAGGAGCGGAGGGTGCGGGCTGGGCTGGAGAAGGAGAGAAAGGAGGTGAGGGAGGAGGGGGCGAGGGGATGGACAGCCTTGAAGCTGGGAGTGAGGAATTTTTACTTCATGCGAAGGTTGATAGGGAACCACTGGAGACCTTTGAGGAGCGGGGCAACATGCCCAGCCACTGGCCAAACTAGAAATGGAATGGATAGGCCTCTGCGTGACTCTCCCTCCCATAGTCGAGGCTGGTAGAGGACCCAAAACTCTCCCATTGTGACCCTGAGAGGGAAAGATATCTTTAGGAATTAAAAATGAGCTAGAATCAAAAGTCTGACAGAAAATAGTGCTGCATGTGAACATTAGGCTGAACACGAGCAAAGATTTTCCTCAGGTCTCTATAGTGAGTGGGGAAACAGTGCGGGAAAATCTCTCTTCTAAGTGCCTGGTTAAATCAGGAGATCATAAAAGGAGTCTGCTTGGTTTTTCCATGATGTGTTTGGTCTAGACGGCTGTTAACCAAGCAAGGTGGTCTTGTGGAAAGAATGCAGGATTAGGAAGCAGCCGGGTTTCTAATCCCGCCTCTGCCACTTACCTACTGTGTAACTCTGGACAAGCAATTTTAACTTCTCTAAAGCTCAGTAAAATGTGTTTTAAATGCCTGTTCTATCTCCATGATGGAAAGGGACAGTGTCTGATCTGACAAGGGAGAGAGGTGGGAGGGAGGGAGGGAGACTGTGTCCAATCCAATTTGCTTATATCCACCCCAGTGCTTAGTACAGTTCCTGGCACATAAGGGCTTAGCAAAACCACTATTATCATCATTGTTATTATTATTCTATCCGCCTCAGCATTTAATGCAATGCTTGGCCCATAGTAAACACTTGACGATTGGTATTTTTAGAAAATTTGGTTATTGTTGTTAGGGAATGTTCTTCCAACAACTCAGCCATCTTGATGACAATGGGGATTAATAATAATAGGGGTATTTGTTAAGCACTGTGGTAGATGTAAGATAATCATGTTGGACACAGTTCCTTCCCGTCCCACATAGGGCAGGCAGGTGAAGTAGCAGGGAGCACATCCCCATTTTATAGGTGATAGAATCCAAAATGTCCTGCCAGTCAACAGTGATCCCAGTGAGACTGTACTCAAACCTTCATCTCTCTCTCAACCCTCACATTCCATCCACCGCTAAATCCTGTCGGTTCCACCTTCACAACATCGCTAAAATCCTCCCTTTCCTCCATCCAAACTGTTACCACCTTAATACAATCACTTATCCTGTCCCACTTGTATTACCGTATCAGCCTCCATGCCGACCTCCCAACGTCCTGTCTCTTCCCCACTCCAGTCCATGCTTCTGCTGCCCGGGTTATTTTTCTACAAAAAATTTCAGGACATGTTTCCCCACTCCTCAAGAAACTCCAGTGGTTGCCCGTCCACTGCTGCATCAAAGAAACTCCTCACCATTGGCTTTAAAGCCCTCAATCCCCTTGCCCCCTCGTACCTCCCCTCGCTACTGTCCTACTGCAACCCAGTCTGCACACTTTGCTCCTCTAATGCTAACCTTTCTCAATCTACTTTGCGGGCTCCTCCTCCCCCTCCCATCCCCTTACTGTAGGGGTTCCTCAACGGTCAGTTCTTGGTCCCCTTCTGTTCTCTACACTCACTCCCTTGGTGAACTCATTCGCTCCCACGGCTTCAACTATCATCTCTCCGCTGATGACACCCAGATCTCCATCTCTGCCCCTGCTCTCTCCCCCTCTCTCCAGGCTCGCGTCTCCTCCTGCCCTCAGGACATCTCCATCTGGATGTCTGTCTGCCATCTAAAACTCAATATGTACAAGACTGAACCCCTTATCTTCCCTCCCAAACCCTGCCCTCTCCCTGACTTTCCCGTCACTGTAGACGGCACTACCATCCTTCCCGTCTCACGAGCCCGGAACCTTGGTGTCATCCTTGACTCCGCTCTTTCGTTCACCCCACACATCCAATCTGTCACCGAAACCAGCCGGTCTCACCTCCACAACATACCAAGATCCGCCCTTCCCTCTCCATCCAAACCGCTACCTTGCTGGTTCAATCTCTCATCCTATCCCGACTGCATTACTGCATCGGCCTCCTGTCTCTCCCCACTTCAGTCTATACTTCACTCTGTTGCCCAGATCATCTCTGTGCAGAAACGCTCTGGGCATGTTACTCCCCTCCTCAAAAATCTCCGGTGGCTCCCAATCAATCTGCGCATCAGGCAGAAACTCCTCACCCTGGGCTTCAAGGCTGTCCATCCATCCCCTCGCCCCCTCCTACCTCCCCTCCCTTCTCTCCTTCTCCAGCCCAGCCCGCACCCTCCGCTCCTCTGCCGCTAACCTCCTCCCCGTACGTCATTCTCGCCTATCACGCCGTCGACCCCCGGCCCACATCCTTCCCCTGGCCTGGAATCCCCTCCCTCCGCACATCCACCAATCTCGCTCTCTTCCTCCCTTCAAAGCCCTACTGAGAGCTCACCTCCTCCAGGAGGCCTTCCCAGACTGAGCCCCCTTTTTCCTCTCCTCCCCATCCCTCCCGCCCTACTACCTGCCTCCCCTCCCCACAGCACCTGTATATATGTTTGTGCAGATTTATTACTCGATTTTACTTGTACATATTTACAATTTATTTTGTTAATGATGTGCATATAGCTTTAATTCTGTTTGTTCTGACGATTTTGACACCTGTCTACATGTTTTGTGTTGTCTTTCTCCCCCTTCTAGACTGTGAGCCCGTTGTTGGGTAGGGACCATCTCTATATGTTGCCGACTTGTGCTTCCCAAGCGCTTGGCACTGTTCTCTGCACCCAGTAAGCGCTCAATAAATACAATTGAATGAATGAGTAACCTTCTCACTGTACTTAGATCTCGCCTGCCTCGCCACCAACCCCTCGCCCACATTCCGCCTCTGGCCTGGAACTCCCTCCCTCCTCATTTTCGACAGACAATCGCTCTCCCTCCCTTCAAAGAAGTATTGGGGCGTGTTTCCTCTTGCCCCCCTTTCCTCTTCCCCCCCACTCCCTTCTGTATCTCCCCAACTTGCTCCCTTTGTTCATTTCCCCCTCCCTTCTCTCCCCCCCCCCCCCCCGCCCCCGATCACTTGTGTACATATCTGGAATTTATTTATATTAACGTGGGCAGGGAATGCATCTGTTTATTGTTCTTCTGGTACTCCAAGTGCTTAGTACAGTGCTCTGCACACAGAAGGCACTCAATAAATACCTTCCCAGACTGAGCCCCTTCCTTCCTCTCCCCCTCGTCCTCCTCTCCATCCCCCCCTTCGTACCTCCTTCCCTTCCCCACAGCACCTGTATATATGTATATATGTTTGTACATATTTATTACTCTATTTTACTTGTACATATCTATTCTATTTATTTTATTTTGTTTGGTTTTGTTCTCTGTCTCCCCCTTTTAGACTGTGAGCCCACTGTTGGGTAGGGACTGTCTCTATATGTTGCCAATTTGTACTTCCCAAGCGCTTATTACAGTGCTCTGCACATAATAAGCGCTCAATAGATACGATTGATGATGATGAAATACGATTGAATGCATGAATGACTACAACAGTGTGGCCTAGAGGCTAAATCACAGGTCTGAGAGTCAGGACCTGGGTTCTAGTCTCAGCTCCATCGCTTGTCTAGTATATGACCTTGGGAAAGTCACTTAACTTCTCAGTCTCTTTTGCAGTTATTACTCTATTTATTCATTTATTTTACTTGTACATATCTATTCTATTTTATTTTGTTAGTATGTTTGGTTTTGTTCTCTGTCTCCCCCTTTTAGACTGTGAGCCCACTGTTGGGTAGGGACTGTCTCTATATGTTGCCAACTTGGACTTCCCAAGCGCTTAGTACAGTGCTCTGCACCATAGTAAGTGCTCAATAAATACGATTGATTGATTGATTAACTTATCCAGTGCTTAGAACAGTGTTTGGCACATAGTATGCACTCAACAAATACCATGTTATTAATACCAATTAATACCAAATACCTATTATTATTATTATCTGTGCCTTTTACATCATCTGTAAAGTGGGGGGTTGACAGTGACCTCCACATGGGGCATTGTCTGTGTCCAAATTGACTAACTTGTATCTATTCAGCACTTATTGCCGCACCCAAAATACGCTTAACAAATACCATTTTAATAAAAATTGCTAAATAGGATCCATCAATGATTCGCATTATGTTTAAATGCTTACTGTGTGCTCAGCACCGTCCTAAGTGGTGGAGTCGATGTCAGACACAGTCCTTATCCCACATGGGACTCAATCTAAGGGAAGGGAGAACAGGAATTTAATCCTTTCATTCATTCATTCAATTGTATTTATTGAGCGCTCACTGTGTGCAGAGCACTGTACTAAGCGCTTGGGAAGTACAAGTTGGCAACATATAAAGTCCCTACCCAACAGTGGGCTCACAGTCGAAGAAGAGTTGTCACTCTCAAATTTGTCATTATCATCCAGCCTTCCTACCTTTGATACTATTTCATGCTGAAAAATGACTGGGCCCAAATTATTTGTTTTGGTACTGGGTAGAATAGAAAATTAGCTATGGACTCTCTGGATATTAGGGCAAGTGGGGTTTTGGTACCTCTTCATTTTTAACAGTTCAGATTCTAGGTAGGAACGTTCGCTGGGTAGCTAACGGTGATATGGAATCTTGGCTTTCTCATAAATGCAATTTTTTTAAAATTTTTGTTTCAGTTGTTTTTGGACTACACTATAAAGTGCTATGAGCATTTCATGACTGGTGCAGATTCCTTTGAAGAATTTGATGCAGAACTGGAGGCAAAGCTAAGTAAGTGCTAAATTTGATTAAAAGCATCGAGAGAACTCTTTCTCTATGTGGAACACTGTACTATCATCATCATCATCAATCGTATTTATTGAGTGCTTACGGTGTGCAGAGCACTGTACTAAGCGCTTGGGAAGTACAAGTTGGCAACATATAGAGGCAGTCCCTACCCAACAGTGGGCTCACAGTCTAAAAGGGGGAGACGGAGAACAAAACCAAACATACTAACAAAATAAAATAAATAGAATAGGTATGTACAAGTAAAATAAATAAATAAATAGAGTAACAAAATAAATAGAGTAACAAAATAGAGTAACAAAATAAATAAATAGAGTAACAAAATACTAGGCACTTGGGAGCGTATAATAGTAAATATGATCCCTGCCCTCAGAGCGCTTACAATCTAGTGAGGAAGACCTACTCAAATGAATTATCGGCAGGGGGAAAACCACAGAATTTAAAGATATCTATATAAACTCTAAAGGGGGTGGGTGAGGGACGCAGAGAAGAACCCAAGCGCTTAATAATGCGAAGGAGCTAAGGTGGCAGTGGGAGTAATACAACCCAAATTAGATAGATATTATTATTATTTTATACTTAACATCTCTTAGGCCTTCCCAGACTGAGCCCCTTCCTTCCTCTCCCCCTCATCCCCCTCTCCATCCCCCACGTCTTACCCCCTTCCCTTCCCCACAGCACCTGTATATATGTATATATGTTTGTACATATTCATTACTCTATTTATTTTACTTGTACATATCTATTCTATTTATTTTATTTTGTTAGTATGTTTGATTTTGTTCTCTGTCTCCCCCTTTTAGACTGTGAGCCCGCTGTTGGGTAGGGACTGTCTCTATATGTTGCCGATTTGTACTTTCCAAGCGCTTAGTACAGTGCTCTGCACATAGTAAGCGCTCAATAAATACGATTGATGATTGATGATCTCTGAAAGAGGCATTCGTTCTGTCCGCTTTATGAATTGAGCCACCGAGGCACGGTGAGGTCTATGTGCCCGGCCCCGATTTATCCCCGGCAGGAGCAGAGCCAGGGCTGGAACCTGCCGTCTAGACCATCATCATCAATCGTATTTATTGAGCGCTTACCGTGTGCAGAGCACTGTGCTAAGCGCTTGATGCTCTTTCTATTAGACTGCTGCAGTAATAGTGTTCACTGAGCACCCACTGAGAAGAACTTGAGAAGCACAAAGCAACCAAATGGCATATCCCCTGCCCACAAAGAGCCTAGATCGTAATGGAGGAGACGGGGGAAAAAAAAGTATTTCCAGAGTAATCAAAGGAATAATAATTAATAATAAAAATAATTATTATGGCATTTGTTAAGCACTAACCAAGTTCTAAGCACTGGGGTAGATACAGAGTAATCAGGTTGTCCCACGTGGGGCTCACACTTTTAATCTCCATTTTGCAATGAGGTAACAGGCCCAGAGAAGTTAAGGGACTTGCCCAAGGTCACACAGCTGACAAGTGGCAGAGGCGGGATTAGAACCCACGTCCTCTGACTCCCAAGCCCGGGCTCTTTTCCACTAGGCCACGCTGCTTGGTCATCGAATGTAAGTGCTGAGGAGGAGTATAAGTGGCAGAGGTGGCTGCTGGATTTATTATAAGCCTGTTGTGGGCACAGAACGTGACTACCGACTCTGTTATATTGTTAAATTATTGTCTCTTAAGCACTTAGTACAGTGCCCTGCACACAGCAGGCGCTCAATATATATGACTGATATATAATATATCATATATATATATATGATATATATTATTACTCTATTTATTACTCTATTTATTTTATTACTCTATTTATTTATTTATTTATTTATTTTGCTTGTACATTTCTATCCTATTTATTTTATTTTGTTGCTATGTTTGGTTCTGTTCTCTGTCTCCCCCTTTTAGACTGTGAGCCCACTGTTGGGTAGGGACTGTCTCTACGTGTTGCCAATTTGTCCTTCCCAAGCGCTTAGTACAGTGCTCTGCACATAGTAAGCGCTCAATAAATACGATTGATTGACTGATTGATTGACTGATTATGCCTTGAGGTGGCTTTTAGAGAGGGCTTTGAATATCAAGAGGACTGGCAACTGTTGGAAGCAGCGTGGCCTAGTGGAAAGCACACGGACCTGGAAGTTGGAGGTCCTGGATTCTAATTCCGGCTCTGTCACGCGCCTGCTGGGTGATCTTGGGCAAGCCACTTCACTTCTCAGTGCCTCGGTTGCCTCATCTGTAAAATGGGTGTGAAGACCGCGAGCCCCCTGCGGGACAGGGACTGTATCCACCTGATTACCTTGTTTCTATCCCAGTGCTTTGAACAGTGCTTGGCACGTAGTATGTGCTTAACAAGTACCATAATTATCAGTAGTATGTGCTTAACAAGTACCATAATTATCGTTATTATTATTATTGTTGTTATTATTAGCAGGAGAGGGAGTTCCAAACGGGGAGAGCGAGGCGACCGTGATTAGAAAGGTGGAGAATGAGGTAAAGCTAGAAGGTTTAGACTTTCAGACTGTGAGCCCACTGTTGGGTAGGGACTGTCTCTATGTGTTGCCAATTTGTACTTCCCAAGCGCTTAGTACAGTGCTCTGCACATAGTAAGCGCTCAATAAATACGATTGATGATGATGATGATGAAGGTTAGTTGCAGTGTGCATTTGGCCCTGTTAATTTCATAAATTGCACAGAGGTTTTACATTAGCTTTCTTTTTCCCCCTCCTTCTTTGCAATTAGCAATTTATGTGAAAAGCCAAGGGAGTCATTGATTAAGGTGAGGTAAGGATGATGACTACCTGAGCTAATTTAATCCAAAACATAGGTATTATTTCCAGAGGAGGAAACTTTATTGCCGACAAAGCGTCCAAAGACTTTAAGCTTGTTTCGGGACCTCTTCATTTTTAGTTTTTCCTCGGAATCCTGGTTTAGGAGCTTTCTGTACTTCCCAACTTGTACTTCCCAAGCGCTTAGTACAGTGCTCTGCACACAGTAAGCGCTCAATAAATATGATTGATTGATTGATTTCTGCAACTGAGCCACATGGGGAAGAGAGAAACCGGATGCGTTTAAAATGTTCTGTCTTTGTTTTCCTAATTGTGGAGTTGCTTATCTGATTTGCTGCTCCGGGACAATATAATGCAAAGTATGTTATTTCGGGACAATAACCAGTTATACCTTTTATCTTCCTTGCAGAAGATTTATATAATGTGGCCGAATCCCACTTGGAATCCATAACAACGGAAAACAAAAGACTGAATATAGAAATTGCGAGACTGGAAAGAGAGAGAGAGAATGAGCCGGTTAGTAAACATGTTTTTCTCTGGGGGAACCTCACCCTATGGGGAAATGGAAACTAAACTGGATTTGTCATCTTCAGGTTCCTAACAGAAATCAAATAAACATGTTTTTCTCTGGGGGAACCTCACCCAATGGGGAAATGGAAACTGAACTGGATTTGTCATCTTCAGGTTCCTAACAGAAATCAAATAAATCAGGCTCCTAACATAAATCGCCATTTGATCTTAATCAGAGGAATAGATAAATGTTCCTTGTAAAAGTTTCCTTAAGCCAAGACTAAGAAGCTCTATGGAAATATTTGTTCCGGTTTATCGAAAATATGGTTGTCCCTTGAGGTGTTGAAGAAGCTTACTAATTAATGTATGGTGCAAGATACCTCTCTATTTGCATAAGACTGTTAATGTTAGCAGATTTGCTAGTTGGTGAAAATTTGCCAAGTTGCTGAACCAGAAATGTTTGATAAAAAAGAATTTGCATGTTCTCCACAGCACATGGGTACTCTTCTTATTTTTCTGGCTGCTGCTGTGGTGATGATGGACATCTATTAATCTATTAATTTATTACTCTAATTATAATTAATTATTATTATTATTATGGTGACTTGACACCTGTCCACATGTTTTGTTTTGTTGTCTGTCTCTCCCTTCTAGACTGTGAGCCCGTTGTTGGGTAGGGACCGTCTCTATATGTTGCAAACTCGTACTTCCCAAGTGCTCTGCGCACAGTAAGCACTCAATAAATACGACTGAATGAATTAACCCATGTGGGTCTTGAGTGACAAGAACTTGTTTTTTTTGTTTGTTTTTGAAATGCCAGGTTCAGACTCTTATGAGCCTCCTAAAATAAGTCAGTGCACTGTTACCCAAGACGAAACTTTGCAAATAATCTCCTTCCGGTCTTTACCTCCTCACCCAAAATGTTTACAAGTGTTTTCTGAGTTAAACTCTCTTACATTTGCCAAATGTTCCCCTGTAAGGAAAAAAATGAGGTGCAGGTTCCCAATGGACTTTGGCTGGGGATTAAACACCGTTACCTTAATTTATCGCTTGAACTGGACCACGATATGCCCGATCTCCGATGTGTGGATCTGAGAGGTGCTTTTCCATAAACAAGTTTTATCGGTCCCTCTTTCTCTTCTCCAAGAATCGTCTAGTATCGCTGAGGAAACTGAAAGCGTCCCTACAAGGAGATGTTCAGAAATATCAGGCTTATATGACCAATTTGGAGTCTCATGCGGGCATCCTCGACCAGAAGGTGAAAGATGTTTCAGAGGAGGTTGCCGCAGCAGGTGGGAAAATAGCCCGGTAGGCCAACCCCTGAAATAGCCCGGTTAGGAAACTGATGATTTGCATTAACGCCCTTATTTGCAAACCTCGGAGGCCTAGCAGTTTCTCACTGTGCCTCGATCTCGCCCGTCTCGCGGCCAACCCCCAGCCCAGGTCCTGCCTGTAGACTGGAACACCCTCCCTCCTCTAATCTGATAGATAACCATTCTCCCCCCACTTCAAAGCCCTACCGAAGGCCCATCTCCTCCAAGAGGCCTTCCCAGACTAAGCCCCACTTTTCCTCATCTCCCCCTCCCTTCTGCATCACCCTGACTTGCTCCCTTTTCTCTTCCCCCTTCCCAGCTCCACACCACTTACTTACATATCTGTCATTTTATTTCTTTGAATTTGGTGTCTGTCTCCCCACCTCTAGACTGTAAGCTCGTGGGCATTGATTGTCACTGTTTATTATCGTATTGTGCTCTTCTAAGCACTTACTACAGTGCCCTGCACACAGTATGCGCTCAGTAAATGCAATTGGATGTATGTTTGTAGGTACATTTAATTCTGAAATCGAGCATAAGATGTGAAGTGGGGCAAATGCTTTCTTTCGTTTGGCAGGTTCTTGTCCACTTCCTGGGTAAGGAGGAAATTTTTGCCAAAGATTACTCTTCATTAAGAGCAAATACTTTGAAGCGGAGGGGGCCGGCTTCTTCCTCCAATGTTCATATGATCCTTATATTCACTAATTACTACTCCCCCATTTCTAGTCTTGCAGTTCTTGTCAGTGCTACGTAATATTTCTCTAACCTCCCTTTTGAGAGATCCTGACTCATTAATATTTCAAATCTCACAATTGTCGACTTACACGGTTTTCCACTAGAAACTTTCAAAATTCCTGATTTTTTTTTTTCCACTCTGAAGCTTCCTTTTTCATCAAGAGCACTTGTCTTTGGAACGGACAGGCTTCCAGTGTCACCGTTCGAAACAAGCCTAGCGTAGGACTTGTTAATATCCGCCCGCGAAGTCCTCCCTGATAAGTGAAGTTGAAGAAATGTGGTTTCCTTAATGCAGAAATGGAGCTTGAAGCAATAAAGCAGGAGAATGCCAAACTGCAGCATACTTTTGATAACCAGAAGTACTCAGTCGCGGACATTGAAAGAATAAATCATGAAAGAAATGAGTTGCAGCAAACCATCAACAAATTGACCAAAGAGCTGGAGGCCGAGCAGCA
The DNA here is from genome assembly GCF_015852505.1 of Tachyglossus aculeatus. Lineage (NCBI taxonomy): Eukaryota > Metazoa > Chordata > Mammalia > Monotremata > Tachyglossidae > Tachyglossus > Tachyglossus aculeatus. The sequence continues at coordinate 12,028,594 of NC_052070.1, forward strand.
GCAGCTCTGGAATGAGGAACTAAAGTATGCTCGAGGCAAAGAGGGGGTATGACACGGATATTTTCATTTATTTTCATAATGGTCATGGCTGATTTAAGCTAGAGTTGCTTTGCGGAATGGACTCATCGTAGAGCTAGTCGGTTGGGCTTGAACCTCTCCGCTGTGGTGTTCTACGAATGCCCTGATCCGTCTACACTGTTGTGTTCGTATCGTATGTGAAGGGCCCTGTAAAACTGAAATCTAAGAGTCCCTCCTCTATTTCCAAGAAAGCATGGCGGCAAAACTGTCACCTTTCTGAAGAGGCAGAAAACATGATGCAGTCGAGTAAATTGGGTTAGTAATTGAGAAGCTAGAGAAAATTGGCTTTCCCAAATGAGTCAATAAAGACTGCTCTCTTCTGAAATGGTCCGCCGAAGTGGGTGGGGAAGTTATCTGCTGTGTTGTGATCTTCTAAGCACCAAGTACATATATACCTGTATATATGTTTGTACATATTTATTACTCTATTTTACTTGTACATATCTATTCTATTTATTTTATTTTGTTAGTATGTTTGGTTTTGTTCTCTGTCTCCCCCTTCTAGACTGTGAGCCCACTGTTGGGTAGGGACTGTCTCTATATGTTGCCAACTTGTACTTCCCAAGCGCTTAGTACAGTGCTCTGCACACAGTAAGCGCTCAATAAATACGATTGATTGATTGAGGATGACACCAAGGTTGTGTTCATTACAACTATGAACAGTGCTCTGTTCATAGTAAGCACTCACTAAATACCATCATCATCATCAATCGTATTTATTGAGCGCTTACTCACTTAATACCATTGATCGTCCCCATCCCCCCGCCTTACCTCCTTCCCCTCCCCACAGCACCTGTATATATGTATACACAGTTGTGCATATTTATTACTCTATTTATTTTACTTGTACATATTCTATTTTATTCGGTTTATATGTTTTGTTTTGTTGTCTGTCTCCCCCTTCTAGACTGTGAGCCCGCTGTTGGGTAGGGACTGTCTCTATATGTTGCCAACTTGTACTTCCCAAGCGCTTAGTCCAGTGCTCTGCACACAGTAAGCGCTCAATGAATACGAATGAGTGAATGATTGCTGCCAAACTGAAGGCAGAAAAGGAGCGATTTGTTTTCCAGTTTGGGTAGAGTGGGCATGGTTTCTGACGTGTCTTTTTGTTGCTCTCCTTCACAGATTGAAACCCAATTAGCAGAATATCACAAACTGGCTAGAAAACTAAAACTCATCCCCCAGAGTGCCGAGAATTCCAAAGGCTGTGACTACGAAATCAAGTTTAACCCCGAAGCGGGCCCAAATTGCCTAGTGAAATATAGAACTCAAATCTACGTAAGTGGATGCCGCGTGGGTGTGTATCTAATGAACCGAAGAACGTGCAGGCATTTCTCCTACCGCAAGTCATTGCGTTTCTGCAAACCCATTGTTTCATCCAAAAGTACCGCTCTTCAAAACCGTTTTCAGTGGAAACAGGGTAAAGATTATTAGAAATAACCCAAGACTTCGTCATTTCGCAGCGTGATAAGTTGTGGAAGTCAAAGATCTTGATTCCAGTTTAAAAAGCTTTCTAGTTGAGAAGCAGCGTGGCTCAGTGGAAAGAGCACGGGCTTTGGAGTCAGAGGTCATGGGTTTGAATCCTGGCTCCACCACATGTCTGCTGTGTGACCTTGGGCAAGTCACTTAACTTCTCTGAGCCTCAGTTACCTCATCTGTAAAATGGGGATTAAGACTGTGAACCCCACATGGGACAACCTGATCACTTTGTATCCCCCCCAGCGCTTAGAACAGTGCTTTGCACATAGTAAGCGCTTAACAAATGCCAACATTATTATTATTAGTTAGCAAACTGTTTAGGGTTGTTAGAAGCGGATACCCTTGCAGTGTTAATAAAGTCTCCCCCTTCTAGACTGTGAGCCTGTTGTTGGGTAGGGACCGTCTCTATAGATCGCTAATTTATACTTCCCAAGCGCTTAATACGGTGCTCTGCACACAGTAAGCGCTCAATAAATATGATGGGGGAGAGGGGAAAGGAAGATAGGTTTCTGCAAGGTTCAAGCAGAGGTTCAGCACTGCATTTATTTTTTTTTTTGCATGCTGCAAAAAAAACTGCATGCATAATATTTGGTAATTATGGTGAAGTGATTAGTCTATTTCTTACTAAGGGAATAAACATTTTAATGATGTTTAATAAATGTGGTATTTAAGTGATTATTCTGCGTCAAGCACTGTTCTAAGAGCTGGAGTACATATAAGTTCATGCTGCTGGAGTACATATAAATTCATGCTACTGCACGCTCGGCTCCATTGCTTTGAAACCCCTTCACGACACGGTAACTGTTCCCCTTTCCTCCGTCTTACTCTATACGAAGTGTATAATCGAAACATATGTTCGAACAGTGCTTGGCACACAGTAAGCGCTTAACTAATATTATTATTATTAAATGTAACAGCAGAATAACTTCTCTCGCTGGCCATATTTCCAAAGACTCAAGTTGGGGAGAGGGAGGAAAGATTGATAGGTTGTGCTTTGTTTTTTTTGTTTGTTTGTTTTTTTCTACTTCCATTTTTTTACTCCATTTAAATTTTAATTGCTAATTCTTTAAAACAGTGTGGCCCAGTGGAAAGAAGAACGGACCTGGGCTCTAATGCTGATTCTGCCACTTTCTTGCTCCGTGACCATGGGCAGTTCCAAAAACCATTCGCAGTTTCTCAAGCGCTTAGCACAGTGCTTTGCACACAGTAAGCATTCAGTAAATACAATTGAATGAACTCGTCCGGGCCAGTTTCCTCAACTGAAGAATGAGGATTCAATACCTGTTCTCCCTCTTACTAATTAATAATAATAATGATGGCATTTATTAATCAATCAATCAATCGTATTTATTGAGCGCTTACTGTGTGCAGAGCACTGTACTAAGCGCTTGGGAAGTACAAGTCGGCAACACATAGAGACAGTCCCTACCCAACAGTGGGCTCACAGTCTAGAAAAGCGGGTTTAAGCGCTTACTATGTGCAAAGCACTGTTCTAAGCCCTGGGGAGGTTACAAGGTGATCAGCTTGTCCCACGGGGGGCTCACAGTCTTCATCCCCATTTTACAGATGAGGTCACTGAGACCTAGAGAAGTGAAGTGACTTGCCCAAAGTCACACAGCCGGCAATTGGCGGAGCCAGGATTTGAACCCATGACCTCCGACTCCAAAGCCCAGGCTCTTTCCACTGAGCCACGCTGCTTCTCTAATTGTGAGCCCCCTTGGAACAGGGACCTGATGAACTTGTATCTACTCCAGCTCTTAGAACGGTGCTTGACACAGAATAATCACTTAAATGCCACATTTATTAAATATCATTAAAATGTTTGTGTTTTTTCCCCATAGTAATAAATAATCACTTCACTGTAATTACCAAATATTATTAAAATGTGTTTTTACCGTAGTGTGGTCAGATGCGTAGCAATAGTGTAAAGAAGAAATGTAGCAGCTATGCCTACTGTCCTCGGTTTGCTTAATCGTTTGTGGAGAGTTGGGGTAATAATTGTGATCCTTGTCAAGTAATAATGATGGCATTTATTAAGCGCTTACTATGTGCAAAGCACTGTTCTAAGCGCTGGGGTTAGTGCTAAGTAAATGCTAAGTTCTAAGTGCTTACCATGTGCCAGGCACCGGGGTAGGTGCAAGAAAATCAGGTCCTACATGGGGTCTGCGTTTTAAGTAGGTGAGGGAACTGAAGCACAGAGAAGTTAAGTGACTCACCCAAGGTCACGCAGCAGGTAAGTGGTAGAGCGGGAATTATCATCATCAATCGTATTTATTGAGCGCTTACTGTGTGCAGAGCATAGTACTAAGCGCTTGGGAAGTACAAATTGGCAACATCTAGAGACGGTCCCTACCCAACAGTGGGCTCACAGTCTAAAAGGGGGAGACAGAGAACAAAACCAAACATACTAACAAAATAAAATAAATAGAATAGATATGTACAAGTGAAATAAATAAATAGAGTAATAAATATGTACAAACATATATACAGGTGCTGTGGGGAAGGGAAGGAGGTAAGATGGGGAGAGAGAATTAGAACCCACGTCCACTCATTCATTCATTTAATCCTATTTATTGAGCGCTTACTGTGTGCAGAGCACTGGACTAAGCGCTTGGGAAGTACAAGTCGGCAGCATATAGAGACGGTCCCTACCCAACAGTGGGCTCGCAGTCTGGAAGGGGGAGACAGGCAACAAAACATGTAGACAGGTGTCAAAGTCATCGGAACAAATAGAATTAGAGCTATATGCACATCATTAACAAAATAAATTGTAAATATGTACAAGTAAAATAGAGTAATAAATCTGTACAAACATATATACAGGTGCTGTGGGGAGGGGAAGGAGGTAGTAGAGTGGGAGGGATGAGGAGGAGAGGATAAAGGGGGCTCAGTCTGGGAAGGCCTCCTGGAGGAGGTGAGCTCTCAGTAGGGCCAAAGATTCCACGGCCCATGCTCGGTCCACTAAGCCACGCTGCTTCTCAGCAGCTTAAAAAGAGGGAGCGGGAGGTAGAAAGCGACTGCTTAAATCTGAAGATCACTTTTGAGTCAAATCATCATCATCAATCGTATTTATTGAGCGCTTACTAGGTGCAGAGCACTGTACTAAGCGCTTGGGAAGTACGTCTCGTTAGCTTCTGCTCGAGCACATCTGGAAAGAGCACAGGCTTGGGAGTCGGAGGGCGTGGGTTCCAGTCCCGCCTCTGCCACTTGTCAGCTGTGTGACCTGGGGCAGGCCACTTCGCTTATCTGTGCCTCAGTTCCCTCATCTGTAAAACGGGGATTAAAAGTATGAGCCCCACGAGGGACAACCTGATTACCCCGTATCTACCCCAGCGCTTAGGACAGTGCTTGGCACATAGAAAGCGCTTAATAATAATAATAATAATAATAATAATAATAATGGCATTTATTAAGCACTTACTACGTGCAAAGCACTGTTCTAAGTGCTGGGGCACTGTTCTAAGCTCAAATACCATGATCATTATTATTTTGTGGGGTGAGGGATAGATGATAATGGAACAATGCAAGGATCAGCAGAACCACGGAAATTGGAAATATAAGGGACTACTGCATTGTAATGAAGTGTGTGAAGTTTGTAATTCTCTTTATCTTTTTGAGAGTGATCCAGGCACTGTAAAATGACTAAAACACAGAATTGATCACAGGAAAACTATTCCTAGTACCAAATAACTTGCATTTCTGGAGTATTTATCTTTATGAACTCTTAGCCACTCTCCACCGTGCGAGGGTTAAACTACTGCATTGTAATGAAGAGTATGAAGTTTGTAATTCTCTTTATCTTTTTGAGAGTGATCCAGGCACTGTAAAATGACTCAAACACAGAATTGATCACAGGAAAACTATTCCTAGTACCAAATAACTTGTATTTTTGGAGTATTTATCTTTATGAACCCTTAGCCACTCTCCACCGTGCGAGGGTTAAAAATGTTTTCTTCTGCTTTCAAGGTGCCTCTTAAGGAACGCTTAAACCAAACCGAAGATGAAATCAGTAAAGCGCTCCATAAGAAAATCAGTTTGGAGGATGCTCTGGAACAAGTAAGTCCAGGGCAATGTTATATCTTAATCGTTGTCCCAGCGACCTTTCGTTCCATTATTAGAGACTGAATATTGGGCTGGAGGCCCAGCTGTCTGATGCAGTAGGGTATTTCTAAAATATTGAAATGAAGTCACTTAAAAACAAATAAAACTTGTGAAACAGACGTGACTTTGGGAAAGTTGAGGGGGAGCTGCTTTTTCAGCAGAAGCTGTTAACAGAATAATGGACAAAACTTGGATGACTTGCAAACTTTGAAAAGGTTGTTGGGGTTTTTCTGCTTTTCAATTGAAGAAATAGGAAAGGTTTGGTGTTTTTTGTTTTGGGGGGGCGTGTTGGGGTTTTCTTTTTTGTTTTGAAATAACTTTAGGCTAAAATAATCCTAGTAAGGTGTCACGTTTCATGTGGATTCAGAGAAAATATTTTATAAACAGATCACTCCTATTAGACACCAATCCCGAGAAGCACTCAGCTAGCGTCAATGCTATTCATTAAGCGCTTAGTACAGTGCTCTGCTCACAGTAAGAGCTCAATAAATGCAGCGTGGCTCAGTGGAAAGAGCACGGGCTTTGGAGTCAGAGGTCATGGGTTCGAATGCCGCCTCCGCCACATGTCTGCTGTGTGATGCTGGGCAAGTCACTTAACTTCTCTGAGCCTCAGTTACCTCATCTGTAAAATGGGGATTGACTGTGAGCCCCACGTGGGACAACTTAATCACCTTGCATCCTCCCCAGCGCTTAGAACAGTGCTTTGCACATAGTAAGCGCTTAACAAATGCCATTAAAAAAATAAAGAAAATAAAAAAAATAAAAAATAATAAATACGATTGATTGATTCATTAGGGAAGTAGCGTGGCTCAATGGAAAGAGCCTGGACTTGGGAGTCAGAGGGCTTGGGTTCTAATCCCGGCTGCGCCACTTGTCAGCTGTTTGACTTCGGGCAGGTCCTTAACTTCTCTGTGCCTCAGTTACCTCATCTGTAAAATGGGGATGAAGACTGAGCCCCACGTGGGACAACCTGATCACCTCGTATCTCCCCCCCAGCGCTTAGAACAGTGCTTTGCACATAGTAAGCACTTAAATGCCACCATTATTATTATTATTATTCAATCGTATTTATTGAGCACTTACTGTGTGAAAAACACTGTACTAGGCACTTGGGAGATTACAACAGAACAATAAACAGACAAATTTTTTTTGATGACATTTAAGTGCTTACTGTGTGCAAAGCACTATTTTAAGCGCTGGGGGGGATACAAGGTGATCAGGTTGTCCCATGTGGGGCTCAGTCTTAATCCCCATTTTACAGATGAGGTAACTGAGGCTCAGAGAAGTTAAGTGACTTTCCCAGGGTCACACAACAGACATGTGGCAGAGCTGGGATTAGAACCCATGACCTCTGGCTCCCAAGCCTGTGCTCTTTCCACTGAGCCACGCTGCTTCCCGTTCTCCACCCCACAACGAGCTTACAGTCTAGGGGCGTGACAGACATTAATATGAATGAATAAATATAAATAACAAATAGGTACACAATAGTAGTAAAAGGAGTGTGGCGTTTCTGTTAGCAGATAAATCCTTTTGGGCCTTCATCAGGAACTTTGAGGAAAGAGCTGCAAAGTGCCAAATATTGAGGATTGATTTTTATATTTTTTTTTTCCTTCAAGTTGAGCTTTGGCTTTTTTGAGGGAGGGATTCAGAACTGATACAGACTCTGGTTTTGACTGCCAAATATTGAGGACTGATTTTTATTTTTTTTTTTTTCCTTCAAGTTGAGCTTTGGCTTTTTTGAGGGAGGGATTCAGAACTGATACAGACGCTGGTTTTGACTTCATGGAAGAGGTGTGAAATGAGAGTTCCCCAAAACTTTTGGCACTTAAGGCCATTAATGGATTGGACAGTTCTTCAAAAACATCCTCTAGATGTAAATTCCTTGTGGGATTTGTCTACCAATGTGTCTACAACGCTTTCTTTGTTGTTGGTTTGTTTATTAATAGTACTGTATTCTCCCAAGCACTTCAAGTGCTCTGCACACGGTAAAATTCATTCCTTCATTATTCAGTCGTATTTATTGAGTGCTAACTGTGTACAGAGCACTGTACTAAGCGCTTGGGAAGTACAATCCGGCAACAGATAGACAGTCCCTACCCAACAACAGGCTCACAGTCTAGAAGGGGGAGACGGACAACAAAACTAAACAGTGCTTAATAATAGCAATAATAATAATAATCAATCAATCAATCAATCGTATTTATTGAGCGCTTACTATGTGCAGAGCACTGTACTAAGCGCTTGGGAAGCACAAATTGGCAACATATAGAGACAGTCCCTACCCAACAGTGGGCTCACAGTCTAAAAGGGGGAGACAGAGAACAAAACCAAACATACTAACAAAAAAAAATAAATAGAATAGATATGTACAAATAAAATTAAATAAATAAATAAATAAATAGAGTAATAAATATGTGCAAACATATATACATATATATGTATATGTATACATATACATATATACATATAATGATGGTATTTGTTAAGCTCTTACTATGTGCAAAGCGCTCTTACTACCAATAAGTGCTCAATTAATACCATTGATTGATCCCTTCTGTTTTGGTGACATTTACTGAGCACCTACTGTATGGGGCAAGTTTTTTTTTGTTTCACTTCCCCAGTAAACATGAATTCCAGACCTCTGTTCCTATTGTCGTGGTATCTGACGGCAGGGGAGACTTTTTAAATGAATCCCCTTTTCAAGTACAAGTCACCATCAATTTTAGGAGGAGAAAAGTGGCTTTCTCCCCCTCTCCCTCCTTCACCCCTTGGGTGTTTTTGTTTAGATGAGACCCTGGACAAAAACAGCCAAAGCTGTTGAAATGTTGTGGCTTTTGTTTTGTTGTTTTGTTTTTTAAAGTATTATTATTTTAATGAAACTTTATCCTTTACTTTTTAAAATTCTAGTGTACGGTAAGACTTCAAGGCCACGAAAGCAGCTTGGCCTAGCGGAACAAGCACGGGCCTAGGAGTCGGAAGACCTGGGTTCTAATCCCGGTTCTCCCACTTAGCTGCCGTGTGACCTTGGGCAAGTCACTTAATTTCTCTGGGCCTCAGTTCCCTCATCTGCAAAATGGGGATTAAGACTGTGAGCCCCAGTGGGACCAGATTTTCTTACATCTTACATTTTCAAGTCCCAGCTCCGCCACTTGTCAGCTGTGTGACTTTGGGCAAGTCACTTAACTTCTCTGGGCCTCAGTTACCTCATCTGTAAAATGGGGATGAAGACTGTGAGCCCCACGTGGGACAACCTGATTGCCATGTATCCCCCAGAATTTAGGGATAGTAGTGCATAGTAAGCGCTTGATAAATGTCATTATTATTATTATTATCTATGTAGTAAGAACTTAATAAATATTATTATTGTTATTATTAGCCCCAAATCAAGACCTGTGCTGAGGGAGAATAAAACTATCTTACTCATTCCCCTATTTTTGGGCTAAATTCTATTTTCTTCTCACCCTGGAGAATCTGTCCTCCAGTGTTCAGTAATACATGGTTATGAACCTATTTGTCACTTTTTTCTAATGGATTTTATACGCAGGACTAATAATAATAATAATAATAATGATGATGGCATTTGTGAAGCGCTTACTATGTGCAAAGCACTGTTCTAAGCGCTGGGGAGGATACAAGGTGATCAGGTTGTCCCACGTGGGGCTCACAGTCTTCATCCCTAATAGAGTATATAGCAAATAATAGACTAATAAATAATAGACTAATAGAGTATATAGCAAAAAATGTTGATATTTATAAATTAAAATTGAGACCTTGTTGGTCCAGTGTGTCCTATCCCATGGACCAGTTCTGTCACCAAGTAGTTGAGCTGTTTCAAATTGTCCCAGTTGAAGCCGATGGCTCTTATTTGAGAGTTCTCTGTAAAAGTGTAAATTTTCAGCAATGAAAAAATGAAAGTGGAAGGATTTGCAAAAACAGGAAGCGGTCCTAAAAACAAAGAGGAAGGCAGTTTATCGCTACTCTGCTACTACAATCCAGCCCACCCGCTTTGCTCTTCTAATGCTAACCTTCTCACTGTATCTCCATCTCGTCTCTCGCCACTGACCCCTCGCCCACATCCTACCTCTGGCCTGGAACGTCCTCCTTCCTCTTATAAATAATAAATAATAATGGCATTTATTAAGCACTTACTGCACCATTCTAAGTGCTGGGGAGGTTAACAAGGTGATCAGGTCGTCCCACGGTGGGGCTCACAGTCTTCATCCCCATTTTATAGATGAGGGGACTGAGGCCCAGTGAAGTGACTTACCCAAAGTCACACAGCTGACAATTGGCGGAGCTGGGATTCGAACCCATGACCTCTGACTCCAAAGCCCGGGCTCTTTCCACTGAGCCATGCTGCTTCTCGATAATAATAATAATAATGATGGCATTTGTTAAGCGCTTAGTATGTGCAAAGTACCGTTCTAAGTGCTGGGGAGGATACAAGGTGATCAGGTTGCCCCACATGGGGCTCACAGTCTTAGTCCCCATTTTACAGATGAGGTAACTGAGGCTCAGAGAAGTTTAAGTGACTTGCCCAAGGTCACACAGCAGACATGTGTCAGAGCTGGGATTCAAACCCATGACCTCTGACTCCAAAGCCCGGGCTCTTTCTACTGAGCCATGCTGCTTCTCTATAATAATAATAATAATAATGGCATTTGTTAAGCGCTTACTATGTGCAAAGCACTATTCTAAGTGCTGGGGAGGAAACAAGGTGATCAAATTGCCCCACGTGGGGCTCACAGTCTTAGTCCTCATTTTATAGATGAGGTAACTGAGGCTCAGAGAAGTGAAGTGACTTGCCCAAGGTCACACAGCAGACGTGGCGGAGCCGGGATTCGAACCCATGACCTCTGACTCCAAAGCCCAGGCTCTTTCCGCTGAGCCGCGCTTCTCTATCTGACAGACCATTATTTCTCTCCCCCTTCAAAGCCTTAGTTGAGCCACATCTCCTCTGAGAGGCTTTCCCTGACTAAATCCTCTTTTTTCCCTCTTTTTCCTCTCACTTCTGGGTCACTCTGACTTGTTCCCTTCATTTATCCCCCCCTCCCGGCCCCACAGCACATATGTCCGTATCTGCAACTTATTTTTTTATATTAATGTCCGTCTCCCCATCTAGACTGTAAGCTCACTGCGGGCAGGTAACATGTCTGTTTATTGTTACTCCCAAGTGCTTAGTATAATGCTCTGCACACAGTAAGCACTCAAAAAATATGATTGAATGAATAAAGGTCAGTGAAAGAAGAGTAAAATCGTACTGCCCATTTCTTGCTAGGGAAATTGAAGTATTTGCATCCTAGAACTGTAGTAACAGCTCATTTTTTTAAAACGAAATTGTCTTCCAGGTGAACACAATGGTGGCAGAAAGCAAGAGGACTGTAAAAATGTTGAAAGAAGAAATACAAAAGTTGGACGATCTTTACCAGCAGAAAATAAAGGTACGGATCTAGTATTTGGGAAGTTGTTGTCCATTCTCTTGTTCCCGTATATGCAGCCGTAACTGCCAGGATTCTTACCACAGCAGAGGCAATGAAACAATGCTAGTATTGTGAGGGGCTTTCCATTTGTTGAATATAAAATTTGAGGAAGGAATTGAGCTGTCTTTTTTTTTCCAACTCCACTTTGTCCTTCCCTCTTTGAAAACAAGTCACCGCCCCTCTGTTTTTTCCCATGAATCTGGCCTCGTGGAAAGAGCCAGGGCCTGCGAGTCGGGAGAATCTGGATTCTAATCCCAGCCGTTGTGTTTCCCTTCTATATGAGCTTGAGCTAGTCACTTCCCATCTGGGCCTCAGTTTCCTCATCTGTAAAATGGAAACTCAATGCCCGTTCTCCCTCTTACTCCATTAGGCACTAATTGACAAAACTAGAAAATCCCTCCCCAAAAGAGTACATCTTTTCTGCGTGTAAACTGACAGGACTGCGCTTTTAATGTGATGTCAAGCTTCGAAATAATAGCATCATCTCTTTAATCCAAATATATCTTACCCAGGTACAGTGTATATGTATATCCCGTATATATGTATATGGGTCATGGGTTCATCATCATCATCATCAATCGTATTTATTGAGTGCTTACTGTGTGCAGAGCACTGTACTAAGCGCTTGGGAAGTACAAATTGGCAACATCTAGAGACAGTCCCTACCCAACAGAGGGCTCACAGTCTAAAAGGGGGAGACAGAGAACAAAACCAAACATACTAACAAAATAAAATAAATAGAATAGATATGTACACATAAAATAAATACAGTAATAAATATGTACAAACATATATACATATATACAGGTGCTGTGGGGAAGGGAAGGAGGTAAGATTGGGGGGGATGGAGAGGGGGACGAGGGGAAGAGGAAGGAAGGGGCTCAGTCTGGAAAGGCCTCCTGGAGGAGGTGAGCTCTCAGCAGGGCCTTGAAGGGAGGAAGAGAGCTAGCTTGGCGGATGGGCGGAGGGATTGGGGGCATTCCAGGCCCGGGGGATGACGCGGGCCGGGGGTCGATGGTGGGACAGGCGAGAACGAGGTATGGTGAGGAGATCAGCGGCGGAGGAGCGGAGGGTGCGGGCTGCGATGGAGAAGGAGAGAAGGGAGGTGAGGTAGGAGGGGGCGAGGTGATGGACAGCCTTGAAGCCCAGGGTGAGGAGTTTCTGCCTGATGCGCAGATTAATTGGTAGCCACTGGAGATTTTTGAGGAGGGGAGTGATATGCCCAGAGCGTTTCTGGACAAAGATAATCTGGGCAGCGGCATGAAGTATGGATTGAAGTGGGGAGAGACACGAGGTTGGGAGATCAGAGAGAAGGCTGGTGCAGTAATCCATTCGGGATAGGATGAGAGATTGAACGAGCAGGGTGGCGGTTTGGATGGAGAGGAAAGGGCGGATCTTGGCAATGTTGCGGAGCTGAGACCGGCAGGTTTTGGTGACGCTCGGATGTGAGGGGTGAATGAGAGAGCGGAGTCGAGGATGACACCAAGTTTGCGGGCTTGTGAGACGGGAAGGATGGTCGTGCCGTCAACAGAGATGGGAAAGTCAGGGAGAGGGCAAGGTTTGGGAGGGAAGACAAGGAGTTCAGTCTTGGACATGTTGAGTTTTAGGTGGCGGGCGGACATCCAGATGGAGATGTCCTGAAGGCAGGAGGAGATGCGAGCCTGGAGGGAGGGGGAGAGAGCAGGGGCAGAGATGGAGATCTGGGTGTCATCAGCGTAGAGATGATAGTTGAAGCCGTGGGAGCGAATGAGGTCACCAAGGGAGTGCGTGTAGATCGAGAACAGAAGGGGACCAAGCACTGACCCTTGGGGAACCCCCACAGTAAGGGGATGGGAGGGGGAGGAGGAGCCTGCAAAAGAGACTGAGAAAGAACGACCGGAGAGATAAGAGGAGAACCAGGAGAGGACGGAGTCTGTGAAGCCAAGGTCAGATAGCGTGTTGAGGAGAAGGGGGTGGGCCACAGTGTCAAAGGCAGCTGAGGGGTCGAGGAGGATTAGGACAGAATATGAGCCGTTAGGATTTGGCAAGCAGGAGGTCATTGGTGACCTTTGACAGGGCAGTTTCCGTGGAATGAAGGGGACGGAAGCCAGCCACTGGAGGGGGTCGAGGAGAGAGTTGGTGTTGAGGAATTCGAGGCAGCGCGTGTAGACAGCTCGTTCAAGGTTCAAATCCTGGCTCTGCCAATTGTCAGCTGTGTGACTTTGGGTAAGTCACTTAACTTCTCTGTGCCTGTGACCTCATCTGTAAAATGGGGATTAAGACTGTGAGCCCCCCTGAGGGACAACCTGATCACCTTGTAACCTCCCCAGTGCTTAGAACAGTGCTTTGCACATAGTAAGCGCTTAATAAATGCCATCATCATTATTATATGTGTTTGTACATATTTATTACTCTATTTATTTTACTTGTACATGTTTATTGTATTTTATTTGGTTTATATGTTTTGTTTTGTTGTCTGTCACCCCCTTCTAGACTGTGAGCCCGCTGTTGGATAGGGACCGTCTCTATATGTTGCAATCTTGTACTTCCCAAGCGCTTAGTACAGTGCTCTGCACATGGTAAGCGCTCAATAAGTACGATTGAATGAATATAGTAATATCACCCTGCTTATTAATGGTTGTGACACCTGGGTATTTGACTGCTGTTCTTATCACCATCACTTGTCAGCTGTGTGACTTTGGGCCAGTCACTTAACTTCTCCGTGCCTCAGTGACCTCATCTGTAAAATGGGGATTAAGTCTGTGAGCCCCACGGGGGACAACTTGATCGCCTTGTATCTACCCCAGCACTTAGAACAGTGCTTTGCACATAGTAAGCGCTTAATAAATGCCATCATTATTATTATTATTATTATTATCTCTGGCTGAAGGGGTGATCAATTTGAAGTACTGTCAGACAGACAGGAGTTTCTGTAAGCAAAGTGCTGGCAGGCTAGAATCATCATTTCTCACTTAGTTTGAAGATAAACCTAGTATTATCTGAAGCACAGAACCACCAACGGTGCCCTGGAGGTCATTAACTGGTGATCATCATCATCATCAATCGTATTTATTGAGCGCTTACTGTGTGCAGAGCACTGTACTAAGCACTTGGGAAGCACAAGTTGGCAACATATAGAAGTATACTGTGTATACTTCAGTGGATTTTTCTGCTGTGGTGGCCCATCAGGTGTTGAGGTGATCATCATCATCAATCGTATTTATTGAGCGCTTCCTGTGTGCAGAGCACTGTACTAAGCGCTTGGGAAGTCCAAGTTGGCAACATAGAGAGACAGTCCCTACCCAACAGCGGGCTCACAGTCTAAAAGGCGATACTTCCAGGGGTTTGATCTGAGAAGAAAAATGAATGGGAGATGCTTCTTGGAGGTGGGTTTTGGCCTATTGCGTAGAGCACGGGCCTGGGAATCAGAAGGACCTGGGTTCTAATCCCGGCTCCACCCCCTGTCTGCTCTGTGACCTTAGGCAAGCCACTTTACTTCTCTGTGCCTGAGTTAGCTCATCTGTAAAATGGGGATTTAGATTGTGAGCCCCATGTGGGACAGGGGCTGTGTCCAACCTGATATCTTGTATCGACCCCAGCGCGTAGAACAGTGCCTGGCACATAGTAAGCATTTAACAAACACCATAAAGAAAAGGGGAAGGTGTCTGTTTATTGTTATGTTGTCCTCTCCCAAGTGCTCAGTACAGTGTCTTGCACACAGTAAGTGCTTAATGAATACAATTGAATGAATGAGCTCCAGGAAGGAGGAAGAGCCTGTCCCGCCATCGACCCCCAGCCCATGTCATCCCCCGGGCCTGGAATGGCCTCCCTCTGCCCATCCGCCAAGCTAGCTCTCTTCCTCCCTTCAAGGCCCTGCTGAGAGCTCACCTCCTCCAGGAGGCCTTCCCACACTGAGCCCCTTTCTTCCTCTCCCCCTCGTCCCCCTCTC
This sequence comes from Tachyglossus aculeatus, assembly GCF_015852505.1. Lineage (NCBI taxonomy): Eukaryota > Metazoa > Chordata > Mammalia > Monotremata > Tachyglossidae > Tachyglossus > Tachyglossus aculeatus. The sequence continues at coordinate 12,043,660 of NC_052070.1, forward strand.
CATCCCCCCATCTTACCTCCTTCCCTTCCCCACAGCACCTGTATATATGTATATATGTTTGTACATATTTATTACTCTATTTTATCTGTACATATCTATTCTATTTATTTTATTTTGTTAGTATGTTTGGTTTTGTTCTCTGTCTCCCCCTTTTAGACTGTGAGCCCACTGTTGGGTAGGGACTGTCTCTAGATGTTGCCAACTTGTACTTCCCAAGCGGTTAGTACAGTGCTCTGCACATAGTAAGCACTCAATAAATATGATTGATGATGGTGATGATGATGAAGAGCGTGTGCAACATGTTGGAGGTGGGGAAGTTGAGCAGGCTGGCTTCAAAGAAATAGACAACGGGGGTGTAGCGGGAGAAGAGATCAAACAATGGTATTTATTGTGCGCTTGGTTTACAGAGCACTGTACTAAGCGCTTGAGAGAGTGCGGGAGAAGCGGGAGAAGAGATCAAACAATGGTATTGTGCACTTAGTTTACAGAGCACTGTACTAAGCACTTGAGAGAGTGTGGGAGAAGCGGGAGAAGAGATCGAACAATGGTATTTATTGTGCACTTAGTTTACAGAGAGCACTGTACTAAGCACTTGAGAGAGTGCCGGGAGAAGCGGGAGAAGAGATCAAACAATGGTATTTATTGTGCACTTAGTTTACAGAGCATCATCATCATCATCAATCGTATTGAGCGCTTACTATGTGCAGAGCACTGTACTAAGCACTTGAGAGAGTACGATACAACGGGCTTTCAGCCTAGAGGGCACACGGACTAAATGTGCTTTTTAGGACAAGATCATCCCCAAAGAGGTGGCGGTTGAAGCCGGGAGGGAGGAATGAGCTCTTCGAGCGCGTGGGTATAGGTGGAGAATAGAAGAGGATGCAGAACTGAACCTTGAGGGACCCCCACAATTAGGCGGCCGGAGGCAGAGGAGGAGCCTGCGGCGAAAGAGACTGAGGAGGAGAAGCAGGAGAGGACAGTGTCAGTGAAGCCGAGGTTACCACATCATCATCATCATCATCAATCGTATTTATTGAGCGCTTACTATGTGCAGAGCACTGTACTAAGCGCTTGGGAAGTACAAATTGGCAACATAGAGAGACAGTCCCTACCCAACAGTGGGCTCACAGGCTAAAAGGGGGAGACAGAAAACAAAACCAAACATACTAACAAAATAAAATAAATAGAATAGATATGTACAGAATACATAGATAGATAAATAAAATAAATAGAATAGATATGTACAGAATAGATATGTTAGACTGTGAGCCCACTGTTGGGTAGGGACTGTCTCTATGTGTTGCCAATTTGTACTTCCCAAGCGCTTAGTACAGTGCTCTGCACACAGTAAGCGCTCAATAAATACGATTGATTGATTGATTGATGTACAAGTAAAATAAATAAATAGAGTAATAAATATGTACAAACATATATCCATATATACAGGTGCTGTGGGGAAGGGAAGGAGGTAAGATGGGGGGGATGGAGAGGGGGGCGAGGGGGAGAGGAAGGAAGGGGCTCAGTCTGCTGTGTGACCTTGGGCAAGTCACTTCACTTCTCAGAGCCTCAGTTCCTTCATCTGTAAAATGGGGATGAAGACTGTGAGCCCCACGTTGGGACAACCTGATCACCTTGTATCCCCCCCAGTGCTTAGAACAGTGCTTGGCACATAGTAAGCGCTTAACAAATGCCTTCATTATTATAATGTTTCCAGGAGATGGGGAGTGGGGGCCGCCGAAGCAATGGGAGCGGCTGAGCTCCCCCGAAGCAGTGAGAGTAAAGCGAAAAGAGGACCCCAAAGAGAGCCTTGAGTGACCCCACATACAGGGGGTTAGCAAAAAGCGGAGGGTGAGGGCAGAAGTGAACACAAGACGGAGGAGGAGGGGTTGGAGAGTGAGGAGAGTCAGTAAAACCAAGGCTTTTGACCTCGGTGACATGCCTCATTTCCAGTTGGTTGGGATGTCCTGTGTTGGGCAACATCAGGAACAAACTTTGGTTATCCCACAGTCTGTTGAATTTAGAAAACATGCCTCAGGTATAAAACTACCTAAAATCATCATTTGCCATGTAGGTAGAACAGTTGACCACCAGACTTTTTTTTTTTTTCTTCCTCTTTGACAGTTTTCAGTTGCAGCCATTTTGGAGAATTGAAAGTCTCCATTAAGAGTATCATCTGCAGACGAGTTAGCATTTCCTGGAAACTTTCTTGGGGGCAGGGGAGGGAGAGAGAGAAAGACTCCACATAAACACTAGTTTTCTTTTCAAGTGAGTCCATTCCGTTCCCTAAAATGGAACAGAAATCCACTGCTAGCTTCAAAATCACTAATCCTCAGTAATGTAGCTGCGGCCTTAGACCAGAATGTTCCGTACATGCAAGTTGGATCCATATGACCACAGCCAAGCCCATTTCTTGGGTGTTATCTAGCTACAAGTATTTTCTGCTTGGATAGACTGAGAGCTCCTAATTTCACGAACTTTCATCATCATCAATCGTGTTTATTGAGCGCTTACTATGTGCAGAGCACTGTACTCAGCACTTGGGAAGTACAAATTGGCAACATATAGAGGCAGTCCCTACCCAACAGTGGGCTCACAGTCGAAAAGCCTGTTTATCATCATCATCATCATCAATCGTATTTATTGAGCGCTTACTATGTGCAGAGCACTGTACTAAGTGCTTGAGAAGTACATATATTATGTACATATATATTATATATATATAATATATATATTGTATATATTAAGTACATATATATTATGTTTATAATATTGAAAGCAACGGAAGCCTTTGATTTATGGCTTTGCAAATATTTTCCCCCTTCTTATCACCCCCCAACTTACTTCAGGATTTCTACATTTTGTTTCAGTGACTTCCAACACTGGAATTTTCTCACTAATCTAATTTTAAAGCCGTGAGAATTCTTCTTGAAAGAATCTAAAAGAACAAATAAAAAAAAACCTAGTGAAAACTCCTTCGCAATAGGCATCCACGCACTTAAGGCCCTGACTCTGTTACAAGCTCTATTCCAGTTCTGCAAACAGGTCTTTCGGCGGGCTGCTCTCTCTTTGCACTTCACTGAGGGTTATTTGTTGTTCTAAAGTCACCCTGAAACGACACTGACATATGTGGTTGTGGTGGTGGTTTTAATGTTAGCACATACTATGTTAACGTTAGCATTAATGTTTAATGTTAGCATTTACTATGTGCTAAGCTCGGGGGTAGATGCGAGGAGATTCTGCGGGGACAGAGGGACACGAACGGGGCTGAACCGACTTCTGGTGTGTTCTCATCCCTGAAGGAAGCAGAAGAAGAGGAGAAGAAGTGTGCCTCCGAGCTAGAGTCCCTGGAGAAGCACAAACATTTACTTGAGAGCGTGGTAAATGAAGGCCTCAGCGAAGCTACAAATGAACTGAATGATATTCAGCGCCAGTAAGTACAGTTTTTCAAAGGAGCATTTTCAGAATCAGTCTCCCAATTTATGTATTTTTTAAAAAAAAAAGTTCATGCATGCATTGAATCGTATTTATTGAGCGCTTACCGTGTGCAGAGCACCGCACTAAGCGCTTGGGAAAAGCGTACTTACAAGTTGGCAACAGATAGAGACGGTCCCTACCCAACAGCGGGCTCACAGTCTAGGAGGGGGAGACAGACAACAAAACAAAACATATTAACAAAATAAAATAAATATGTACAAGTAAAATAGAGTAATAAATACGTACAAACCTATATACATAGTGCTTGCGACGTGGCAGGCGCTGTTCGAAGCACTGGGATAGATACAAGGTAATCAGGTTGGACACAGTCCATGTTCCACATGGGGCTCAAAGCCTTAATCAGAGGTATTTATCGAGCAATTACTATGTGCAGACCACTATACTAAGCGCTTGGAAGAGCACGGTACAACCGAATTAATAGACGCGTTCCCTGCCCAAAATGAGATTATAGTCCAGAGGGAGAGATGGACGTTAATATGCATCAATAAGTAATTTATAATTTAATCCCCATTTTGCAGACGAGGTAACAGACCCAGAGGAGTGAAGTGACCTACCCAAGGTCACACAGCAGACAGGTAGCGCGAAGCAGGGATTAGAACCCGGGTCCTTCTGATTTCCAGGCCCGAACTCTATCCGTTAGACCGCACTGCCGTCTTACATAATGGTAGGTGTGCAGGGGGTCGGCAGGTGCGTGGGTGAGCAAGCAAGCAGGAAACAACTTTTTAGACTCCTTGTAATTGCTACAGAAGGTTAAAAAAAAAAGATGTCTCTAGACCATGTTGCCAACTTGTACTTCCCAAGCGCTTAGTACAGTGCTCTGCACACAGTAAGCACTCAATAAATACGATTGATTGATTGACCACTGGGTAATTTTCAGTGAACTTCAACTGGAGAAGCAAGCTCATTGTTAAATGAGAGGCCTTCCCAGACTGAGCCCCTTCCTTCCTCTCCCCCTCGTCCCCCTCTCCATCCCCCCCATCTTACCTCCTTCCCTTCCCCACAGCACCTGTATATATGTATATAGGTTTATATCTATTTATTACTCTATTTTACTTGTACATATCTATTCTATTTATTTTATTTTGTTAGTATGTTTGGTTTTGTTCTCCGTCTCCCCCTTTTAGACTGTGAGCCCACTGTTGGGTAGGGACTGTCTCTATATGTTGCCAATTTGTACTTCCCAAGCGCTTAGTACAGTGCTCTGCACATAGTAAGCGCTCAATGAATACGATTGATTGATTGATTGATTAAAAACCTGACTTCTCCTTAGCAGGGTAGGAAGGTTACCCGTTGAAAAGAGTATGCGGATATATTGGGAGTCTTCACTGAACTTCAGTTTTCATTATGTGTATATAATGCCTTCCTTTGGCTCTTTTACAGAAAATTCAGTCTAGGCGAATTTACCTATAGTGAAACCTCCTTCAACCGCTATCAACTTTTTTTTTTCCCCATAGATATCAGGTGGTCCTGCAGACGACAACTGAGGAAAGATGGAAAATCGGTATCAATGTGCAACGTCTCTTGGAAGTCGTCGCCACTCATGTAGAATCTGTGGAAGTAAGTGGTGGGAAACTGACTCCTATCTAGGTTCAAAGTAATTTCAATGAACGGATTTAATATATATATATACATATATATATATATATACACATATATAGATATATATATAGATATATATATATATTAAATCCTATACTATATATATATAGTATTAAGTACTAGGGTGGATACAAGATAATGAGGTTGGACGCAGTCCCTGTCCCATGTGGGGCTCCCATTCTTATCCCCATTCTACAGATGAGGTAACTGAAGCCCAGAGAAGTGAAGTCACTTGCCCAAGGCCACACAGCAGGCACGTGGCGGAGACAAGATTAGGACCCAGGTCCTTCTGACTCCTAAACAGGTGCATACTGAGTGAGAAAGGCCACTGCATGAGGTGCTTTGGAGAACCTACAGAACCAAAACATCCATTTCCTGCCCTCAGGGAGCTAGCAATCTAATGGGAAAATTGTGGACAAGCTTCCTCCAACCTTCTCCCTGAGTGTAGCGTGTAATCCCTTCAATTCAGAACTACTCGAAATATAGTAAGTTAATGCGGCTCTCACCGGTTGGCACCACACTGGTGACTTTTTTGATCTGTAAAATGGGGACTGAGGCCGTGAGCCCCATGTGGGACAGGGATTTTGTCCGACGGGATTTGTTTGTATCCACCCCAGCACTTAGTACAGCGCCTGGCACATAGTAAGTGCTTAACAAACACCATGATTATTGTTATTACTAATTTTTGCCAGGGTTTACAATGTTCTTTTTGTAGAGACACTGTCCAATAGAAAGATCAAGCTGAATTGTCTGAGAGATCCTATTTAAATAATTCTTTAATGAAGTCTTTAATTACAAATAGCGTGTTTTGTTGAGTTTTTTTTTTTTTCCTCTCTTCCCTCCCCGCCACTGTCTGGCTCTCTTGAAGCAAAAATTTAAGTTCTGAAAGTCATGTACAGTAAGGATCCCAGTTTCTAGCTTCTTCTCCATCTCTCGCACACACGAGCGTGCTCTGTTCTGAACCGCAGTGTCAGAAGGAAGTCGGAAGGGCCTGGATTCTTAGTCCCAGATCCACCACTTGTAATAATAATAATAATAATGGTGGTATTTAAGTGTTTACTATGTTCCAGGCACTGTACTAAGTGCTGGGGTAAATACAAGATAATCAGTCTGCTGTGTGACCTTGGGCAAGTCATTTCTCTGTGCCTCATCTGTAAAAGGGGGATTAAGATTGCGAGCCCCATATTTGGGATACGGACTGTGTCTAACCTGATCAGCTTGTACCCATCCCAGAACTTAGTACGGTGCCTGGCGCGTAGTAAGTGCTTAACAGCTATTTTTTTTTTTTCCAAATCCCGCTATACGGATCATCTTCCTGAAGCATCAGTCTTCTCTAAACCCTTCATTAGCCTCCTTTGTCTCTCTGAATCAAACTCCTTAGTCAACTCCAAGCTTCTCCATTATCTGACCCCTTACTGATCAGCAGTATTTATTGAGCCTTACTGTGTGCAGAGCACTGTACTGAATTCTTGGGAGAGTACAATACAACCCCGTCAGTAGACACATTACTTGCCCACGATGGGCTTCCTCTCCCCCCAACTCCATTCTTTTTCCTCCCAAGCCAGCCCCCTTAGACGTCACTCTCAACTCTCCTCAGTCCCCTCAACCCTGCTGTTCCTCCATCTTACTTCCCTCTCCCACATATTAAAATTCCTCCTAAAATTCCACCTTCTCCAATAAACTTCCTTCAGTTCATATCTCAAGAGCCTTTCCCCCTTCTAGACTGTGAGCCCACTGTTGGGTAGGGACTGTCTCTATGTGTTGCCGACTTGTACTTCCCAAGCGCTTAGTACGGTGCTCTGCACACAGTAAGCGCTCAATAAATACGATGGATTGATTGATTGATTGACTTATAAACCGTAAGCTCCTTGTGGGCAAGGAGCGTGCCTATTCCTTTACATTGCACTCTCCCAAATACTTGGTACATCGCTGCACACAGTAAGTACTCAAATACAGCGCTTGGCACGTAGTAAGCGCTTAACAAATACCATTATTATTATTATTATTAAATACAGTTGATTGCTGTTCCTTCAGCCAATCTCTAGCATTTATGAAATTATTTTACACCTTAGCACTCAAGTATGTGTGTTCTTTCTGGGTATTTTGCACCCCCAACCACCCCATAGTGGTAAATAATTCGGTTTTTCTCTCCTGTTAGAGTGTAAGCTCTTTATGGTCAGACCACAAGTGATTTTGTTCCACTCTTCCCAAGCCTCTGGTATTATGCATGACACCAAGTGGGCACGCAAAAAATGGTGCTACTAGTTGCCTTATCTTTATAAATCAATGCCATTTATGAATAATTACAATAATTACGGTGTTTGCTAAGCACTTACTATGTGCCAGGCACTGTTCTAAACGCTGGAGTGGATACAGGGCAAATAAGGGAGGACACAGTCCGTGTCCCACATGAGGCTCATAGTCTCAATCCCCATTTAACAGATGAGGTGACTGAGACACAGAGAAGTGGAGTGACTTGCCCAAGGTCATACAGCAGACAAGTGGCGGAGCAGGGATTAGAACCCACGAACTCCTGATGCCCAGGCTCTATCCACTACACCATGCTGCTTTAGAGCACTGTACTAAGCACTTAATACCAATGGCATTTGTTAAACACTTACTATGTGCCAAGCACCGTTCTAAGCACTGGGGTAGATGCAGGGTAATCAGGTGGTCCCACATGGGACTCACAGTCTTAATCCCCACTTTACAGATGAGGTAACTGAGGCACAAAGAAGTGACTTGCCTAAGGTCACACAGCTAAGTGGCAGGGGTGGGATTAGAATCCACAACCTCCGACTCCCAAACCCGGGCTCTTTCCACTAAGCCACGCTGCTTCTCACTTGGGATAGTACTGTCTGCTCTGTGACCTCGGGGAAGTCACTTAACTTCTCTGGGCCTCGGTTACCTCACCTATAAATTGGGGATTAAGACTGTGAGCCCTATATTGAACATGGACTCCGTCCGATCTGATTACCTCATCTACCCCAGCGCTTAGAACAATAAGCTCAAAGAGCCCAGGCTTTGGACTCAGACATCATGGGTTCAAATCCCGGCTCCGCCAATTGTCAGCTGTGTGACTTTGGGCAAGTCACTTAACTTCTCTGTGCCTCAATTCCCTCATCTGTAAAATGGGGATTAAGACTGTGAGCCCCACGTGGGACAACTTGATCCCCTTGTATCCCCCCAGCGCTTAGAGCGGTGCTTTGTAAGCGCTTAACAAATATCTGAGAAGCAGCGTGGCTCAGTGGAAAGAGCCCGGGCTTTGGAGTCAGAGGTCATGGGTTCAAATCCCGGCTCCGCCACTTGTCAGCTGTGTGACTTTGGGCCAGTCACTTCACTTCTCTGCGCCTCAGTTCCCTCATCTGTGAAATGAGGATGAAGACCGTGAGCCCCCCGTGGGACAACCTGATCACCTTGTAACCTCTCCAGTGCTTAGAACAGCGCTTGGCACATAGTAAGCGCTTAAGAAATGCCAACATTATTATTATTATAGGAAGCGCTTAAAAAACACCATTATTTTTACAATACACCAGAGCTGGGAGACACATTCCCTGTCCACAGTGAGCTTACAGTCTAGAGGGGTAGACAGCCGTTAATATAACTAAATTTATCGATCTATACATCTTTTCCGTAGAAATACCTCGAGGAACAGATTGTCAAAGCGGACAGAGAATTTGAAGAATTTCTGTCCGAAGACTCCTTGAAAGATTTGAATGAAATCATAGACAAGTATAAACAGAAGGCTGCCATCTTGGAGACGGAAGAAGAAATGCCGACTCGCGAGTGATCGACGGCCCTCTCACTCCCTTCTGATGTAGAAATATGTATAAATGTGTCTCTTCTCGCAATTGCCGTCCGTGTGCTAGAGTCAGGCCCTCTCCTCTTTGTTAATATCTATGTGCCTTGGCAACTTGAAAAAGAGTGGGCAAAATGCCCACGGAGTAGACTTCCTCATTGAATGAGTGGCTTTTATTGTCGTCAGTATTTTATTGGCGAGGGTGATCAGAGAGGAGTCCACTAGTGCTTCTTGCGGGGAATTGGAAGGCGCTATCCAGGTGATGAGGTAAAAACGCAGGGATTCGGGTGTTCAGAAATCTGAAATTCTTGAAGATTGCAGTCTCCATTCGAAGAGAAAAATGCTGGAAGTGAACTGGACCCGGAGTCTGTGTGTGTCCCCCTGACCAAAAGTAAAACATCAGAGGCGGTAGTAGCATCTACCTTCTCTTGGAAGACCAAGGACGGGCTTGGGCTTCAAAACCCCCCAGAAAGAAGAAGAAAGTAGGGACGTTGAACTGAACTAAGTGCCCAGAGCATCCATTCCTTTCTATATTTACGATGACGATCGGTTGGCTTTGGGAATTGCCGTAACTTCCATGCACCTGCAACTGGGGCTATAGGAAAGGAATTAATGAAGCCAAAATGCCGTTCCAAAGCATACACAAGTCAGATAGACTGAGGATAGGAAAGGAATTAATGAAGCCAAAATGCCATTAGCAAAGCGTACGCAAGTCAGACTAAGGATAGCCAGCCGTTAGAACTTAAAAGTCATCTCTCTCTTTTTCGGTGGGAGGCGGGTGGGGAGACAGAGTTGTGGGGAAACTGAGGCTTGTGAAGAGATGTAGGAATTAGGGCAATTGTTGAATGCTTTTGCTGACCGTTACGCTGCCCAGGACCGACAAGTGAGGGAAGGGGATAGTAGCCGGGGCTTTCACCGTAGGACAGGATGATGGGCTGTTTGGAAAGGGCATCCAAGCAGCTGCAGTTCCTTCCTAGGGAGCTTTATTTACGGCAAGAGGGTGGGCTCTGGCCGGTGTTTTGAGGTGCAGGGTGTTTCTAAACCCACAGTTCTACGGTTACTTTGAAATACGGCCTCACTGTGGAATAAAAGCTAGGCAACTGAGGCGTAGCCTCAGCGTAGCTTAGAAGATTTGAAATTTTGCAAAGCCTCCCGGAGGGATAGATCCTAGGTATCCAGATTTAATGAGGGAGCCGGATTCTCGCCAACCGGACATATGGAAGAGAGTCTTTGAAGTCCCAAAACCTGAAGGGTAAGGTAGCGGCCCATGTAAACCTTTCTTTTTTCGGTTTTGTTTTAACCTGCAAATGCTAAGCCACTTTTACGAAGAAGTTATAGTTTCTACTCTCTGATTCCAAAAAGGAGTCACAACTGTTGTACATAGTCTTCTATTGGTGCCATTGTTTTCTCCCGGTTACGTCTCTTGCCCGTTTTTCCGTCCTCTGTATTTCTTGAAGCGTTTCACTCTCCTTTTTTGGCCCTTCCTTTCCATTCCCTTTCAGTTGTGCTCCTCCTTTTCCTTCCCCACTGTGGATTCTCTCTGACTTTTTCCCTTTCCGGTCGGCACTCGCGCCTTCCGTGTTTCCTTTCATTTTCTTGATCTGACAGTGTGATAAATTTTATATTAACGGAACGATCATTTTTATATGGTATTAAAGGACTGCATTGGAAAATTGTTTTTACGCTCAATTCAACTCTGTTTTTCTTTAATCAGTTACTTCTCTACTCCTTCCCTTTGTCGTATAAATGGCTATTGTGCTTCTTCCCTATTCAGTCATCGTACTGATTTATTTTTCGTTCTTAGTTGGTGCTTTTGTTTGTAAGTCTTAAGCCTCAATCTGGAATGGACTACTTAATTTTTTGAAGACTTTCCTGTGGAATTTTTTCCAAATTTTTTAGTTGGCAATTGATTATTTTTCCTCTGATACTCGTCTTTTGTTTTCTCACATGATCTTCTTTTTGAATATGACTTTTGGTTTTGGTTCATTTGCCTAAGTTGTCACATCTGGTGGGTGGGGAGGAGGGAGTGTGTAGAGAGATGTATAAATCTCTGGTTTTAGCCCCTTTCCCCTCAACCTTCCCTCTCCGCAGTTGACTTGTATATCTGGGTTTTTCTAATATGTCGTAGTGATGTTTGGGTGGGGAAGGGCTGGGTTGCACAAATGTCGTAAGATATATATATATATATATATATATATATATATAATAATGGCATTTGTTAAGCGCTTACTATGTGCAAAGCACTGTTCTAAGCGCTGGGGGGATACAAGGTGATCAGGTTGTCCCGCATGAGGCTCACAGTTATCATCCCCATTTTACAGATGAGGTAACTGAGGCTCCGAGAAGTTAAGTGACTTGCCCAAGGTCACACAGCAGACACGTGGTGGAGCCGGGATTCAAACATATATGTGTATGTGTGTATATATATGTGTATATATATATATATATATTATAATGATGGCATTTATTAAGCACTTATTATGTGCAAAGCACTGTTCTAAGCGCTGGGGAGGTTACAAGGTGATCAGGTTGTCCCGCATGGGGCTCACAGTTATCATCCCCATTTTACAGATGAGGTAACTGAGGCTCCGAGAAGTTAAGTGACTTGCCCAAGGTCACACAGCAGACACGTGGTGGAGCCGGGATTCAAACGTGTGTGTGTGTGTGTGTGTGTGTGTGTGTAATAATGACGGCATTTATTAAGCACTTACTATGTGCAAAGCACTGTTCTAAGCGCTGGGGAGGTTACAAGGTGATCAGGTTGTCCCGCATGGGGCTCACAGTTATCATCCCCATTTTACAGATGAGGTAACTGAGGCTCCGAGAAGTGAAGTGACTTGCCCAAGGTCACACAGCTGACAGTTGGTGGAGCCAGAATTTGAACCCATGACCTCCGACTCCAAAGCCCATGCTCCTTCTACTGAGCCACGCTGCTTCTTGTGTGTTTGTGTGTGTATCTCCAACTTGTACTTCCCAAGCGCTTAGTACAGTGCTGTGCACACAGTAAGCGCTCAATAAATACGATTGATTGATTGATCTCCAGACGATTACATTGGGTATTTGGCTCCTGGCTCCTTCAGGATTTCCCTCTGGAAGATCTCATGCCACCTTTCATTCATTCATTCAACTCATTCGATTGTACTTATTGAGCGCTTACTGTGCGCAGAGCACTGCACCGAGCATTTGGAAAGTTCAATTCGGCAACAAATAGAGGAAATCCCTACCCAACAATGGGCTTACAGTCTAGAAGTGGGGAGACAGGCATCAATAGCATCAGTATCAATAGAATTATAGAAATATATGTAGCATTGATAAAAATAAATAGAATAACAAATATGTACATACATGCCATCATCATTATTATTATTATTATCCACAAGAGCTGTGGGGAGGGGAATAGAGCAGAGGAAAGGAGTCGGGGCGATGTTCTCAGAAGGCCTCCCGCAAATTCGTCATAGTCGAATCGAGTGGGGCTCTTCTCTGCCCTAATCCTCCACCCCCTCGTCTGCCTCCCAGATTGTAGGAGAAGCAGCGTGGCTCAGTGGAAAGAGCGCGGGCTTGGGAGTCGGAGGTCATGGGTTCGAATCCCGGCTCCGCCACTTGTCCGCTGTGTGACCTTGGGCAAACCACTTAACTTCTCTGGGCCTCAGTTACCTTGTAACCTCCCCAGTGCTTAGAACAGTGCTTTGCATATAGTAAGCACTTAATAAATGCCATCGTTATTATCATTATTATTAATTATCAGCTGTGTGACTTTGGGCAAGTCACTTCACTTCTCTGTGCCTCAGTTGCCTCATCTGTAAAATGGGGATTAAGACTGTGAGCCCCACGTGGGACAACCTGATCACCTTGTCCGTCCCCCCACCCCACCCCAAGCAGTACAAGAGAAGCAGCGTGGCTCAGTGGAAAGAGCGCAGGCTTGGGAGTCAGAGGTCATGGGTTCGAATCCTAACTCCGCCACTTGTCAGCTGTGTGACCTTGGGCAAGCCACTTAACTTCTCTGGGCCTCAGTTACCTCATCTGTAAAATGGGGATTGAGATTGTGAGCCCCATGTGGGACAATCTGATCACCTTGTTCCCCCAAGAGAAGCAGCATGGCTCAGTGGAAAGAGCCTGGGCTTTGGAGTCAGAGGTCATGGGTTCAAATCCTGGCTCCGCCACCTGTCATCTGTGTGACCTTGGGCAAGCCACTTAACTTCTCTGTGCCTCAGTTACCTCATCTGCAAAATGGGGATTAAGACTGTGGGCCCCCCTAGGGACAACCTGATCACCTTGCTTCCCCTCCCACCCACCCCAAGCACTACTAGAGAAGCAGCGTGGCTCAGTGGAAAGAGCCTGGGCTTTGGAGTCAGAGGTCATGGGTTCAAATCCCGGCTCCACCAATTGTCAGCTGTGTGACCTTGGGCAAGCCACTTAACTTCTCTGGGCCTCAGTTACCTCATCTGTAAAATGGGGATTGAGACTGTGAGCCCCATGTGGGACAATCTGATCACCTTGTTCCCCCAAGAGAAGCAGCGTGGCTCAGTGGAAAGAGCCCGGCCTTTGGAGTCGGAGGTCATGGGTTCAAATCCCGGCTCCACCAATTGTCAGCTGTGGGACCTTGGGCAAGCCACTTAACTTCTCTGGGCCTCAGTTCCCTCCTCTGTAAAATGGGGATTAAGACTGTGAGCCCCACGTGGGACAATCTGATCACCTTGTTCCCCCAAGAGAAGCAGCGTGGCTCAGTGGAAAGAGCCCGGGCTTTGGAGTCAGAGGTCATGGGTTCAAATCCCGGCTCCACCAATTGTCAGCTGTGTGACCTTGGGCAAGCCACTTCACTTCTCTGGGCCTCAGTTACCTCATCTGTAAAATGGGGATTAAGACTGTGAGCCCCCCGTGGGACAACCTGATCACCTTGTAACCTCTCCAGCGCTTCGAACGGTGCTCTGCACATAGTAAGCGCTTAATAAATGCCATTAGTATTATTATTAGGAGGCAGCATGGCTCAGTGGAAAGAGCCCGGGCTTGGGGGTCAGAGGACATGGGTTCTAATCCCAGCTCCGCCACCTGTCTGCTGAGTGACCTTGGGTGAGCCGCTTAACTTCTCTGTGCCTGTCACCTCATCTGTAAAAGGGGGATTAGGACTGTGAGCCCCATGTGGGACAACCTGATTAGCATATATCTACCCCAGCGCTTAGAACAGTGCTTGGCACCTAGTAAGCACTCAACAAATACCATCATAATTATTATTATTAACCCAGCCTGCACACCTTGCTCCTTTAACGCTAACACATTCTCACTGTTGTTTATTTGTATTAATGCCTGCCTCCCTCTCTGTTATTTATTTATATTAATGCCTGCCTCCCTCTCTAAGCTATAAACTCATTGTGGGCAGGGAGGGTGTCTAATGTTGCACTCTCCCAAGCACTTAGTATAGCGTTGTGCACACAGTAAGCACTGAATAAATACGATTGACTGGCTGACTGCCCCAGCAACACAGCCTAATGGGAAGAGCAATCAGTCAATCGTATTTATTGAGCGCTTACTGTGTGCAGAGCACTGTACTAAGCGCTTGGGAAGTACAAGTTGGCGACATATCGAGACGGTCCCTACCCAACAGTGGGCTCAAGCTTCTAGGAGTCAGAAAACTTGGGTTTCTAAGCCTGGCTCCATCATTTGTCTGCTGGGTGACCTTGGATAAGTCACTTCCCTGGGCCTCAGTTCCCTCATCTGTCAAATGAGGATTGAGATCGTGAGCCCCATGTGGGACGGGGACTGCGGCCAACCCAATTTGCTTGTATCCATCCCAGCGCTTAGTACAGTGCCTGGCATATCATCATCATCATCAATCGTATTTATTGAGCACTTACTGTGTGCAGAGCACTGTACTAAGTGCTTGGGAAGTACAAGCACTTTACAATATTGATGCTATCGTAATACAAGCACTTTACAAACCCCATCATTATTATTATTGTTGTTATTAACTCTACCCCAGCACTTAGTGCAACGCCTGACATGTAGTAAGCGCTTAACAAATACCGTAAAAAAGGGGGGAGCTTACAATCTACATTGGGAGACAGACATTAAAATTATGGGTACGTATATAAGTGCTGTGGGCTGAATAACGAGAACCAAAAAAAAAAAATTCGGTGGAGGTCACAAAGACTGGAGGTCTATGAGTTTCCCACCTTCACATCCCGAGCCGGCGGGATAAGTGGGAAAACGGACCAGAGTTCCCAACTACCTCAGTCCATTAAAGTAGAAAAGCTACTTCTTTTCAAGGGCTAGCTGCTTCTGAATCAATCAATCAATCATATTTATTGAGCGCTTACTATGTGCAGAGCACTGTACTAAGCGCTTGGGAAGTACAAATTGGCAACATAGACAGTCCCTACCCAACAGTGGGCTCACAGTCTAAAAGGGGGAGATGGAGAACAAAACCAAACATACTAACAAAGTAAAATAGAATAGATATGTACAAATAAAATAGAGTAAAAAATATGTACAAACATATATACATATATAACATATGTGTCCTCAAATACCATAGGCTTGGGTTACTTCTGCAAATAGGACTGGTGAAAGGAAATGAATAAAAACTGGAGCACACCTAGATATTTATTTTCCCAATCTATATCCGTGCAAAACTAGGAAGATCACACCCATCGCCAAAGTCCCGACAGAATCCATTATCAACCATAAGCGCTTAGTACAGTGCTCTGCACATAATAAGTGCTCAATAAATACGATTGATGATGATGATTAGAGAATCAGCTTGGCTCAGTGGGAAGAGCCCGGGCTTGGGAGTCGGAGGTCATGGGTTCGAATCCCGACTCCCCAACGCGTCTGCTGTGTGACCTTGAGCAAGTCGCTTCACTTCTCCGGGCCTCAGTTCCCTCAGCTGTAAAATGGGGATGAAGACTGGGAGCCCCACGGGGGACAACCTGATCACAAAGTACGCGCTTAACAAATGCCATCATCATTATTATTATAGAGGACGGGGCTGGGAAGCAGGGCCTGGGTTCTAATCCTGATTCCATCACGTGTCTGCTGTGTGACCTGGGGCAGGTCACTTCACTTCCCGGGGCCTCCTCTGTAAAATGGAGGTTAAGATGGGGAGCCTCATGGGGGACGGGGACTGTGTCCAAACTGATTAACTTATATCTTTTCCAGTGATTAGAACAGTGCTTGGCGCCTAGTAAGGGCTTAACAAGCCTTAATTTTAATTTAATTTAATTTTAAGCCTTACTAGGGCTTGTTAAAAGTAAGGGCTTATGGACTGTGAGCCCACTGTTGGGTAGGGACTGTCTCTATATGTTGCCAGTTTATCCTTCCCAAGCGCTTAGTACAGTGCTCTGCACACAGTAAGCGCTCAATAAATACGATTGAAAAAAAAACCAAGCCCCTTCCCCTCCCCATTGCCCCAACTCCCTCCCTCTGCTCTACCCCCTTCCCTGCCCCACAGCACTTATAATAATAATAATAATAATGGCATTTATTAAGCGCTTTCTATGTGCAAAGCACTGTTCTAAGCGCTGGAGAGGTTACAAGGTGATCAGGTTGTCCCACGGGGGGCTCACAGTTTTAATCCCCATTTTACAGATGAGGTAACTGAGGCCCAGAGAAGTTAAGTGACTTGCCCGAAGTCACACAGCTGACAATTGGTGGAGCAGGGATTTGAACCCATGACCTCTGACTCCAAAGCTTATGTATATTTGTACATATTTATTACTCTATTTTATTAATGATGTTGTATATGTATATATAATTCTATTCATTCATTCAATCAATCGTATTTATTGAGCGCTTACTGTGTGCACAGCACTGTACTAAGCGCTTGGGAAGTACAGGTCGGCAACATATAGACTGTGAGCCCACTGTTGGGTAGGGACTGTATATGTTGCCAACTTGTACGTCCCAAGCGCTTAGTCCAGTGCTCTGCACACAGTAAGCGCTCAATAAATACGATTGATTATATGTTCCTGACTTGGACTTCCCAAGCGCTTAGTACAGTGCTCTGCACACAGTAAGCGCTCAATAAATACGATTGATTGAATGAATGAACATCTAGAGACGGTCCCTACCCCACAACGGGCTCACAGTCTAGAAGGGGGAAACAGACAACAAAAGAAAACATGTAGACCGGTGTCAAAATCGTCAGAACAAATCGAATTAAAGCTGTGTGCACATCGTTAACAAAATAAATAGAATAGTAAATGCGATTGAATATGTCCAAGTAAAATAAATAGAGTAATAAATCTGTACAAATATAGACATGGGCCGTAGGGAGGGGAAGGAGGTAGGGTGTTGGGGGGGAGGAGAGGAAAAAGGGGGCTCAGTCTGGGAAGGGTATTGACCTACTTTCATTCATTCATTTAATCGTATTTAATCAATCAATCAATCAATCGTATTTATTGAGCGCTTACTGTGTGCAGAGCACTGTATTAAGCGCTTGGGAAGTACAAGTTGGCAACATATAGAGACAGTCCCTACCCAACAGTGGGCTCACAGTCTAAAAGGGGGAGACAGAGAACAAAACCAAACATACTAACAAAATAAAATAAATAGAATAGATATGTACAAGTAAAATAAATAAATAACTAGAGTAATTAATATGTACAAACATACGTATATATATATACGTATGTTTGTACGTATACATATATGTACATGTATATATGTATACATATATATATAAATACATATATACATATATAAATTCAATCGTATTTATTGAGCGCTTACTGTGTGCAGAGCACTGTACTAAGCGCTTGGGGAGTACAAGTTGGCAACTTGTTCTGTTTTGTTGCCTGTCTCCCCCTACTAGACTGTGAGCCCACTGTTGGGTCGGGATTGTCTCTATCTGTTGCCGAGTTGTACTTTCCAAGCGCTTAGTCCAGTGCTCTGCACACAGTGAGCGCTCAATAAATACGATTGAATGAATGAATAAGAATAATAGAATCTCAGATTGATCAAAAGTGCTTCAGAAGGGCTCTAGCAGAAACATGCAGGCATGGAAAGAGAGGGGTGGGGGGGATGAAATCCATTAAGTGTTGCTAATCAATCAATCAATCAATCGTATTTAGTGAGCGCTTACTGTGTGCAGAGCACTGGACTAAGCGCTTGGGAAGTACAAGTTGGCAACGTATAGAGACGGTCCCTACCCAACAGTGGGCTCACAGTCTAAAAGGGGGAGACAGACAACAAAACCAAACATACTAACAAAATAATTAACTCCCTCCTACACGCACTGTCCTCTCCCAGACACGTGTGCTCTCCCCAAACCTTAATTGCATGATTAAAGGTGCATCAGATGTGATAATGACCACCTTGGCCATACTGCCAACTACCTCAAACATGAATGTGCCTGGAAGACCTACCCAAGTATTCATTCATTTATTCATTTCAATGATTGATTGATTGATTAAGCGCTTACTATGTGGCAAGCACTGTTCGAAGTGCTGGGGTAGATACAGGGTCATCTTTGAGACTGTGAGCCCACTGTTGGGTAGGGACCGTCTCTAGATGTTGCCAATTTGTACTTCCCAAGCGCTTAGTACAGTGCTCTGCACACAGTAAGCGCTCAATAAATACGATTGATGATGATGATGATTTATTCTACATGAACGAGCTGTAGCGTGGTCGAGGGGAAAGGGCGCCGGCCTGGGAATCCGAGGACTTGGGTTCTGATCTTGCCTCTGCCACTTGTCTAATAATAACAATGGGACAAGATGGGTTTTTTTGTGTGTGCGTCCGTGTGTTATTATTTATTTATTTTACTTGTACCGATCTATTCTATTTATTTTATTTTGTTAGTATGTTTGGTTTTGTTCTCTATCTCCCCGTTTTAGACTGTGAGCCCACTGTTGGGTAGGGACCGTCTCTATATATTGCCTATAGTCCAGTGCTCTGCACACAGTAAGCGCTCAATAAATACGATTGATTGATTAAGCGCTTACTATGTGGCAAGCACTGTTCTAAGCGCTGGGGTAGATACAAGGTCATCCCCACAGCACCTGCATATGTGTGTGTGTGTGTGTGTGTGTTTGTGCATATTTATTACTCTATTTATTTTACTTGTACATATCTATTCTATTTATTTTATTTTGTTAGTATGTTTGGTTTTGTTCTCCGTCTCCCCCTTTTAGACTGTGAGCCCACTGTTGGGTAGGGACCGTCTCTATATGTTGCCAACTTGTACTTCCCAAGCGCTTAGTACAGTGCTCTGCACACAGTAAGCATTCAATAAATATGATTGGTTGCTTGATTGATTAAGCGCTTACTATGTGACAAGCACTGTTCTAAGCACTGGGGTAGATACAAGGTCATCTTTTAGACTGTGAGCCCACTGTTGGGTAGGGACTGTCTCTATATGTTGCCAACTTGTACTTCCCAAGCGCTTAGTCCAGTGCTCTGCACACAGTAAGCGCTCAATAAATATGATTGATTGATTGATTGACTGTCTCTATATGTTGCCAACTTGGACTTCCCAAGCGCTTAGCCCAGTGCTCTGCACACAGTAAGCGCTCAATAAATACGATTAATTGATCAGGTTGTCCCCCGTGGGGCTCACAGTCTTCACCCCCGTTTTACAGATGAGGGAACTGAGGCACAGAGAAGTGAAATGGCTTGGCCAAGGTTACGCAACAGACAGGTGATGGAAATGGGTTTAGAACCCACATCCTCTGATTGCCAAGCCCGTGCTCTCGCCGCTAAGCCACACTGCTTTTAGACTGTGAGCCCACTGTTGGGTAGGGACCGTCTCTATATGTTGCCGACTTGGACTTCCCAAGCGCTTAGTACAGTGCTCTGCACACAGTAAGCGCTCAATAAATACAATTGATTGATTGGAAAGAGCATAACTCTACTGTGTGACTTTTCTGTGTCTCATTTACCTCGACTGCAAAATAAGGATTAAAGCCTCCTTCCTCTGACTTGGGATGTGAGCCTTATTATAACGATAATGATGGCACTTCATTCATTCATTCAATCGTATTTATTGAGCGCTTACTGTGTGCTGAGCACTGTACTAACCGCTTGGGAAGTCCAAGTCGGCAACATCTAGAGACGGTCCCTACCCAACAGTGGGCTCACAGTCTAGAAGGGGGAGACAGACAACAAAACCAAACATTTATTAAGCGCTTACTATATTTGGTCCAGGGACTGTGTCCAACCTGATGATCTCGTATCTCCCCCAGCCCTCGTGGTGGGCAGAGAATGTGTCTGTTTGCTGGCCTCTCCCAAGTGCTCAGTACAGCGCTTTGCACCCAGTAAACGCTCAATAAATACAATTGATCGAATGAACATAGTAAGCCCGATACATCAATCAATCAATCGTATTTATTGAGCGCTTACTGTGTGCAGAGCACTGGACTAAACGCTTATAGTATCAGATAGATATATAGAGAGAAACAGCATGACTCAGTGGAGAAAGCACGGGCTTTGGCGTCAGAGGTCATGGGTTCAAATCCTGGCTCCGCCAATTGTCAGCTGTGTGACTTTGGGCAAGTCACTTCACTTCTCTGGGCCTCAGTTCCCTCCTCTGTAAAATGGGGATGAAGACTGTGAGCCCCCCGTGGGACAACCTGATCACCTTGTATCCTCCCCAGCGCTTAGAACAGTGATTTGCACATAGTAAGTGCTTAATAAATGCCTTCATCATTATTATTATTATTATTATAGTAAGCCCTATAAAAAAAGGAAACTAAATTGGGGTTGCCATTATAAATGGCCCAGTGCTTAGAACAGTGCTTTGCACATAGTAAGCTCTTAATAAATGCCATCATCATCATTATTATTATTATAGTAAGCCCTATAAAAAAAGGAAACTAAATTGGGGTTGCCATTAGTTCATTCACACATTCAATCATATTTATTGAGTGTTTACTCAGTACAGAGCACTGTACTAAGCGCTTGGGAGAGTACAATGCAATAATAAACAGACACATTCCCTGCCCACAGCGAGCTTGCAGGCTAGAGTGGGGAAGACAGACATTAATAGAAATAAATAAATTACAGAGATGGGCATACGTCACTTCACTTCTCTGGGCCTCAGTTCCCTCCTCTGTAAAATGGGGATGAAGACTGTGAGCCCCCCGTGGGACGATCTGATCACCTTTTATCCTCCCCAGTGCTTAGAACCGTGCTTTGCACATAGTAAGCGCTTAATAAATGCCTTCATTATTATTATTATTATTATTATAGTAAGCCCTTTAAAAAAAGGAAACTAAATTGGGGTTGCCATTAGTTCATTCACGCATTCAATCATATTTATTGAGTGTTTACTCGGTGCAGAGCACTGTACTAAGCACTTGGGAGAGTACAATGCAATAATAAACAGACACATTCCCTGCCCGCAGCGAGCTTGCAGACTAGAGTGGGGAAGACAGACATTAATAGAAATAAATAAATTACGGAGATGGGCATACGTGCTGTGGGGCTGGGGCGGAAGGGGAAAAACACAGGGAGCAAGTCAGGGTGATGCAGAAGGGAGTGGGAGAAGAGGAGGGAGCCCGTTGTTGGGTAGGGACCGTCTCTATGTGTTGCCAACTTGTACTTCCCAAGCGCTTAGTACACTGCTCTGCACACAGTAAGCGCTCAATAAATACAATTGAATGAATGATTAGTCAGGGAAGGCTTCCTGGAGGAGATATTAATAAATATCTCAATCGTCTACATGTAATAGCTACTCAATAAAGTCTATTGTTGAGTTGATGAAGGCTTAAATTTGATTTCTGTTACTGGATTGTACTTCCAAGCGCCTAGTACAGTCCTCAATAAATACGACTGAAAGAATGAATGTGTTTCCAATAAGGCTTTGAAGGCAGACTACGTCTCCTAGGCTACTAGAGAAGCAGCGTGGCTCAGTGGAAAGAGCCGGGGCTTGGGAGTCAGAGGTCATGGGTTCTAATCCCAGTTCCGCCACATGTCTGCTGTGTGACCTTGGGCAAGTCACTGAACTTCTCTGAGCCTCGGTTCCCTCATCTGTAAAATGGGAATGAAGACTGGGAGGCCCCACATGGGACAACCTGGTCACCTTGTATCCCCTCAGTGCTTAGAACAGTGCTTCGCACATGGTAACCACTTAACAAATGTCATTATTATTATTATTATTATTATCTCCCTAAACTAATATCTTTAATTCTAGGTCATCTCATTCTGATCAGAAATTCTAAGTGAACTAAAATGATTTCATGGAGTTATTAGTCATTACTTTGTGCACTAAGTGCTGCTATTGCTACAGTTTTGACAGGGCTCCACATTCCTCATTCATTCATATGTGTGTGTGTATATATATATATATATATATATATATGTTTGTACATATTTATTACTCTATTTTACTTGTGCATATCTATTCTATTTTATTTTGTTAGTATTTTTGGTTTTGTTCTCTGTCTCCCCCTTTTAGACTGTAAGCCCACTGTTGGGTAGGGACCGTCTCTATATGTTGCCAACTTGTACTTCCCAAGCGCTTAGTACAGTGCTCTGCACATGGTAAGCGCTCAATAAATACGATTGATTCATTCATTCATTCATTCAATTGTATTTACTGAGCGCTTACCATATGCAGAGCACTGTACTAAGCATTTGGACAGTACAATTTGGTAACAGAAATCAAATTTACGCCTTCATCAACTGAACAATAGACTTTATTGAGCAGCTATTAAGTGTAGATAATAATTGGGATATTTGTTAATGATATTTATTGAGCACTTCCTGTGTGCTGAGCACTGTACTAAACTCTTGGGAGAGTACAATACGACAGAGTTATAATAATAGTAATAATAATGGCATTTATTAAGCACTTACTATGTGCAAAGCACTGTTCTAAGCGCTGGGGAGGTTACAAGGTGATCAGGGTGTCCCGCATGGGGCTCACAGTTATCATCCCCATTTTACAGATGAGGGAACTGAGGCCCAGAGAAGTGAAGTGACTTGCCCAAAGTCACCCAGCTGACAACTGGCGGAGCCGGGGTTTGAACCCATGACCTCTGACTCCAAAGCCCGGGTTCTTTTCCACTGAGCTTCAATTAGAGGTAAGTGTTAGAGTTTAGAGTCAATTTGGGATTAGAGTTGGAAGACATGTTCCCTACCCACAAGGAGCTTACAGTCTAGAGGGGGAGACAGATTTTAAAATTACAGACGGGAACAAAAGCGCCGGAGGGCCGAGGGTGGGGTGAATGAAAGGGGCAAATTCCAGTTCCAAGGCAGAAGGGAGTGGGAGAAGAGGAGATGAGGGCTCAGTCAGGGAAGGCCTCTGGGAGGAGTTGGGCGTTCGGTAAGGCTCTGAAGTTAAGTGTTTGTCGGATATGAAGGGGAAGGAAGTTCCAGGCCAGAGGCAGGATGTGGGTGAGGCGAGAAAGACGAGATCAAGATACGGTGAGTAGGTTGGCATTAGAAGAGCAAAGTGGGCGGACTGGGGTGGAGGAGGAGAGCAGCGAGGTGAGATAGGAGGGGGCCAGGAGATGGACGGCTTTAAAGCCGACGGTGACGAGTTTCTCTTTGAGGCCGAGGTGGATGGGGAACCACGGAGGTTCTTGAGGGGAGGAGAAATGTGGACCGAACTGTTTTTAAAAAATAAAAGATCTGGGCAGGAGAATGAAGGGTGGACTGGGTCGGAGTAGGAGAGCAGCGAGGTGAGATAGGAGGGGGTGAGGAGATGGACGGCCCTGCTGAGAGCTCACCTCCTCCAGGAGGCCTTCCCACACTGAGCCCCTTCCTTCCTCTCCCCCTCGTCCCCCTCTCCATCCCCCCATCTTACCTCCTTCCCTTCCCCACAGCACCTGTATATATGTATGTATGTTTGTACATATTTATTACTCTATTTATTTTACTTGTACATATCTATTCTATTTATTTTATTTTGTTAGCATGTTTGGTTTTGTTCTCCGTCTCCCCCTTTTAGACTGTGAGCCCACTGTTGGGTAGGGACTGTCTCTATATGTTGCCAATTTGTACTTCCCAAGCGCTTAGTACAGTGCTCTGCACACAGTAAGCGCTCAATAAATACGATTGATGATGATGATGGCTTTAAAGCCGATGGTGACGAGTTTCTCTTTGAGGCGGAGGTGGTTGGGTAACCCATGGAGGTTCTTGAGGGGAGGAGAAATGTGGACTGAACTGTTTTTAAAGTAAAAAAAGATCTGGGCGGGAGAATGAAGGGTGAACTGGGTCGGAGTAGGAGAGCAGCGAGGTGAGATAGGAGGGGGCGAGGAGATGGACAGCTTTAAAGCCGACGGAGGTTCTTGAGGAGGGGAGAAATGTGGACTGAACTTTTTAAAAAAAAAAAAAGATCTGGGCAGGAGAATGAAGTATGGACTGAAGTAGGGAGAGACAGGAGGCTGGGAGGTCAGCGAGGAGGCTGACGCAGTAATCAAGGCAGGAGAGGAGAAGTGCTTGGATTGACACAGTTGCAGTTCGAATGGAGAAGAAAGGGTGGATTTTAGCGATGTCGTGAAGGTTGAACCCACAGGATTTGGTGGCAGGTTGAATATGTTGAGGGCTTTCTGTAGGTCAAGCACAGTACTAAGTACTGGGGTAGTTACATGGTAATCAGATCCGACACAGCTCCTTTCCCACATGGGGCTCACGATCTTAGAGGGAGGGAAGACAGTTATTTAATCTCCCTTTTCCAGACAAGGAAACTAAGGCACAGAGGATAATGATAATACTTCTGATATTTGTTAAGCACTGACTGTTCCAGGCATTGTACTAAGCCTGGATCCTAGCAAATTAGGTTAGTCACAGTCCCTGTCCCACGTGGGGCTCGCAGTCTCCATCCCCATTTTACAGGTGAGGGAACTGAGACACAGAGGAAGTGAAGTGACTTGCCCAAGGTCACACGGCAGACAAGTGGAGGAGCGGGGGTTGGAACCCATGACCTTCTAACTCCCAGAACCATGTTCTATCCACTGCACCATGCTGTTTCCCATAATTATGGTATTCGTTAAGTGCTTATTATGCACCAAGCACTGTTCATTCAATCGTATTTATTGAGCGCTTACTGTGTGCAGAGCACTGTACTAATCAATCAATCAATCATATTTATTGAGCACCTACTGTGTGCAGAGCACTGTACTAAGCACTTGGGAAAGTTCAAGTCGGCAACATATAGAGACGGACCCTACCCAACAGCGGGCTCACAATCTAGAAGTTCTCTCGGGTAGTTACAAGGTAATCAGGTTGTCCCACGTGGGGCTCACAGTCTTAATCCTCATTTTACAGATGAGGCAACTGAGGCCCGGAGAAGTTAAGCGGCTTGCCCAAGGTCACACAACGGACAAATGGCGGAGCCGGGATTAGAACCCACGTCCACCGGCTCCCAAGCCCGGGTTCTTGCCACTGAGCCACGCTGTGAGCCGTGAGCACTTTACTAGGAGCTGGGTAGAGTACAGCTCAAGGAGTTTGGAATCTAGTAGGGGAGATGGATCCAAAATAAATTCCAGATAGGAAGAAGTAATGGGGTATTAAAAATGATAGACAAATGTTGATGATGATGGCATTTATTAAGCGCTTACTATGTGCAAAGCACTGTTCTAAGCGCTGGGGAGGTTACAAGGTGATCAGGTTGTCCCACGGGGGGCTCACAGTCAATCCCCATTTTACAGATGAGGTAACAGGCACAGAGAAGTTAAGTGACTTACCCAAAGTCACACAGTTGACAATTGCCAGAGCCGGAATTTGAACCCATGACCACCGACTCCAAAGCCCCTGCTCTTTCCACTTTCCAGACAAATGCTTCTGGGATGGGGACATGAGTCTTGTCTTATGTCCATCCGCCCAGCTAGCTCTCTTCCTCCCTTCAAGGCCCTGCTGAGAGCTCACCTCCTCCAGGAGGCCTTCCCAGACTGAGCCCCTTCCTTCCTCTCCCCCTCGTCCCCCTCTCCATCCCCCCCATCTTACCTCCTTCCCTTCCTCACAGCACCCGTATATATGTATATATGTTTGTGCATATTTATTACTCTATTTACTTATTTATTTTACTTGTTCTATTCTATTTATTTTATTTTGTTCGTATGTTTGGTTTTGTTCTCCGTCTCCCCCTTTTAGACCGTGAGCCCACTGTTGGGTAGGGACCGTCTCTATATGTTGCCAACTTGTACTTCCCAAGCGCTTAGTACAGTGCTCTGCACACAGTAAGTGCTCAATAAATATGATTGATTGATTGATCGGGACATTTCCGACCCTTCGAGACACCACGGACACATCTCTCCCAGAACTCCCCGCTCTCCATCTGCAATCATTCTGGAGGTGGATTCACAGAGTGTTGCCGACTTGTACTTCCCAAGCGCTTAGTACAGTGCTCTGCACACAGTAAGCGCTCAATAAATACAATTGATTGATTGATTGGTAAAAATGCAGAAGCAATTTATCATTGCATCCTTCCGCTCAGTAAGCTCGAGTCTCCACCCTCAACTCTCTCCCAAGCCGCTGCTGCCCAGGATGGGTGAGCTTTGACTCTCCATCTCCCCCTCTCCATCCCCCCCGTCTTACCTCCTTCCCTTCCCCACACCACCTGTATATATGTATATATGTTTGTACATATTTATTACTCTATTTATTTTTTGTACCTATCTATTCTATTTATTTTATTTTGTTAGCATGTTTGGTTTTGTTCTCTGTCTCCCCCTTCTAGACTGTGAGCCCACTGTTGGGTAGGGACTGTCTCTATATGTTGCCGACTTGTACTTCCCAAGCGCTTAGTGCAGTGCTCTGCACACAGTAAGTGCTCAATAAATATGATTGATTGATTGATTGATTGACTTGTAGCAGATTGCCTGCCAATCGCTAGCCACTGCCCAAGCTAGGAACGGAATGGGTAGGCCTCCGCTTGTCCCTCCCTCCCGTAGCCGAGATTGGTAGACGACTGGAAACTCTCCAGGTGCGACCCTGCGAGGGCTGAGACGTGAGTAATCAAGTCTCTCTCCTGAGGGGAGACCAGAACAATAATAATAATAATAATAATAATAATAATAATAATAATAATAATAATAATAGTGATGGCATTTGTTAAGCACTTACTATGTGCCAAGCACTGGGGTACATATAAGGTAATGAGGTTGTCCCCCATGGGGCTCACAGTCTTCATCCCCATTTTACAGATGAGGTGACCGAGGCACAGAGAAGTGAAGTGGCTTGCCCAATATTACACAGCAGACGAGTGGCGGAGCCGGGATTAGAACCCACGTCCTCTGGCTCCCAAGCCTGGGCTCTTTCCACTAAGCCATGGTGCTTCTCTGGCACACCGCTCTCAAGCAGCGTGGCTCAGTGGAAAGAGCATGGGCTTTGGAGTCGGAAGTCATGGGTTCGAATTCCGACTCTGCCACATGTCTGCTGTGTGACCTTGGGCAAGTCAATTCTCTGAGCCTCAGTTACCTCACCTGTAAAATGGGGATTAAGACTCTGAGCCCCACGTGGGACAACTTGATCACCTTGTATCCCCCCCAGCGCTTAGAACAGTGCTCTGCATATAGTAAGTGCTTAACAATCGCCATCATTATTAAGTAAGGAGAGGCTCTCTCTGAGTGCAAGCTTCATGTGGAATGCGAGACAAAGGGGGAAACAGTGTCTGGTGCAGCAAACATTGAACACAATAACACAATCAGGGACATCCTTTTTGCTAGCCCCGGCCTGGGAGTCAAAAGGACCTGGGTTCTAATCCCAGTAATAGTAATAATAATGATGGCATTTGTTAAGCGCTTACTATGTGCGAAGCCGTTAGTCTGCTGTGTGACCTTGGACAAGTCACTTCACTTCTCTGGGCCTCAGTTCCTCAGTTCCCTCACCTGGAAAATGAGGATTACGATTGTGAGCCCCATGTGGGGCAGGGACTGTGTCCAACCTGACTCACTTGTATCCACCCCAGCGCTTGGTAAGTGCAGGCACATAGTAAGCACTTAACAAATACCACAATTATTATTATTATTATTATTAGCGCAATGCAGCTGGGATTGTCATTGGCCTTTTCAGTCACCCTCCTAGGTAAACTTCACTCTCAATGATGTCTTCTTTCTTTTTTCTTTTTTTTAACGGTATTTGTCAAGTGTTTGCTATGTGCCAGGCATTGTAAAAAGCACTAAAGTAGATTTTTTTTTTAATGGTATCTGTTAAATGCTTATCATGTGCCAGGCACTGTACTAAGCACTGGAGTAGATTTTTTTAAATGGCATCTGTTAAGTGCTTACCATGTGCCAGGCACTGTACTAAGCACTGGAGTAGATTAACATCAATCAGGTTGGACACAGTCCCATATGGCTTCACCGTCTTAATCCCCATTTTACAGGTGAGGTAACTGAGGCACAGAGAAATCAAGTGACTTGCACAAGGTCATTCATTCATTCATTTGTATTTATTGAGCGCTTACTGTGTGCAGAGCACTATACTAAGCCCTTGGGAAGTACAAGTTGGCAACATGTAGAGTCGGTCCCTACCCAACAGCGGGCTCACAGTCTAGGAGGGGGAGACAGACAACAAAACATATTAACAAAATAAAATAAATAGAATAAATATGTACAAGTAAAATAGAGTAATAAATATGTACAAACGTATGTACATATATACTGGGGTTGTGGGGAGGGGACGGAGGTAAGGCCGGGGGGATGGCGACAGGTATTGAATTCCCATCTTATAATCAAGGAAACGAAGGCTGTTACTACTGCTAATATGAGCCCGCTGTTGGGTAGGGACCGTCTCTATATGTTGCCAACCTGCACTTCCCAAGCGCTTAGTCCAGTGCTCTGCACACAGTAAGCGCTCAATCAATACGATTGAATGAATGAATGAATAATAATGATTGTGGTACTTGATAAATGCTACGTGCCAAGTACTGAGAAGCAGCATGGCTCAGTGGAAGGACCACAGGCTTGGGAGTCCGAGGTGGTGAGTTCTAATCCTGTCATTTGTCAGGTGTGTGACTTTGGGCAAGTCACTTTTTTTTTCTAATGGCATTTATTAAGCGCTTACTACGAGCAAAGCACTGTTCTAAGCGCTGGGGAGTTTCAGACAAGAAGAGGAGTCGCTATTAGAACCCAGGTCCCTCTCGCTCCCAGGCCAAGGCTCTATCGACTACACCACGCTGCTTCTGGAGGCCTAACGAAAGGTTTCTGAAGGGCTAAAGCAATGTGAGAAGAGTCTGGCTGGAAGACTTGGATGTCCCCTTCTCGAGACGCCCGGCCAGACTTTAATAATAATAATAATAATGGCATTTATTAAGCACTTGCTATGTGCAAAGCACTGTTCTCAGTGCTGGGGAGGTTACAAGGTGATCTGGTTGTCCCACAGGGGGCTCACAATCTTCATCCCCATTTTACAGATGAGGCAACTGAGGCCCAGAGAAGCGAAGTGACTCGCCCAAAGTCACACAGCCGACGAGTGGCGGAGCCGGGGTTTCTACCCGTGACCTCTGACTCCAAAGCCCGGGCTCTTTCCGCTGAGCCGCGCTGCTTCTCTAATACGTTCCTTAGTGCGCGGGGAGATCAGTTAGGGAAAAGTTGTGGGAAGAGGTGGGATTTGAAGAGGACTTTGGGGAGTGTACTGAACGGTCTGAGCTGGGCCATCAGGGGGGTTCAGGTCGGTGGAATGACATAAGTAAGGGGAAGAGGGGGGAGTCTATGGTGTCGGATGGTGTCTACTACGAATGCCCTGATCCGTCTACACTGTTGTGTTCGTATCGTACGTGAAGGGCCCTGTGAAGCTGAAATCTAAGAGTCCCTCTTCGATTCCAAGAAAGCACGGCAGCCAAACTGTCACCTAACGGTACTGAAGAGGCAGAAAACATCATCATCATCATCAGTCGTATTTATTGAGCGCTTACTATGTGCAGAGCACTGGACTAAGCGCTTGGGCAGTACAAATTGGCAACATCTAGAGACAGTCCCTACCCAGCAGTGGGCTCACAGTCTAAAAGGGGGAGACAGAGAACAAAACCAAACATACTAACAAAGTAAAATAAATAGAATAGATATGTACAAGTAAAATAAATAGAGTAATAAATATCATCATCATCATCATCATCAATCGTATTTATTGAGCGCTTACTATGTGCAGAGCACTGTACTAAGCGCTTGGGAAGTACAAATTGGCAACATATAGAGACAGTCCCTACCCAACAGCGGGCTCACAGTCTAAAAGGGGGAGACAGAGAACAAAACCAAACATACTAACAAAATAAAATAAATAGAATAGATATGTACAAGTAGAATAAATAAATAAATATCATCATCATCATCCTCATCAATCGTATTTATTGAGCGCTTCCTATGTGCAGAGCACTGTACTAAGCGCTTGGGCAGTACAAATTGGCAACATATAGAGACAGTCCCTACCCAACAGCGGGCTCACAGTCTAAAAGGGGGAGACAGAGAACAAAACCAAACATACTAACAAAATAAAATAAATAGAATGGATATGTACAAGTAGAATAAATAAATAAATGGAGTAATAAATATGTACAAACATATATACATATACAGGTGCTATGGGGAAGGGAAGGAGGTAAGACGGGGGGGATGGAGAGGGGGACGAGGGGGAGAGGAAGGAAGGGGCTCAGTCTGGGAAGGCCTCCTGGAGGAGGTGAGCTCTCAGCAGGGCCTTAACATGACGTGGTCTAGTAAATTGGGTTAGTAATTGAGAAGCTAGAGAAAATTGGCTTTCCCAAATGAGTCAATAAAGACTGCTCTCTTCTGAAATGGTCTGCCGAAGTGGGCGGGGAAGTTATCTGCTGTGTTGCGATCTTCTAAGCACGAAGTACAGTGCTCTGTACGTAGTAAGCACTCACTAAATACCACTGATTGTCCCCATCCCCCCCACCTTACCTCCTTCCCCTCCCCACAGCACCTGTATAGATGTTTGTACAGATTTATTACTCTATTCATTTTACTTGTACATATTCTATTTTCTTTGGTTTATATGTTTTGTTTTGTCGTCTGTCTCCCCCTTCTAGACTGTGAGCCCGCTGTTGGGTAGGGACCATCTCTAGATGTTGCCAACTTGTACTTCCCAAGCGCTTAGTACAGTGCTCTGCACACAGTAAGCGCTATAAATACGATTGAATGAATGAATGAACTTGTACTTCCCAAGCCCTTAGTGCAGAGCAAGCGCTCAATAAATACGATTAAATGAATGAACCTGATCACCTTGGAACCTGATCACCTTCTAGAATGTGAGCCCACTGTTGGGTAGGGACCGTCTCTATGTGTTGCCAACTTGAACTTCCCAAGCGCTTAGTCCAGTGCTCTGCACACTGTAAGCGCTCAATAAATACGATTGAGTGAACGAATGAATGAACCTGATCACCTTGGAACCTCATCACCTTCTAGACTGTGAGTCCACTGTTGGGTAGGGACTGTCTCTATATGTTGCTAACTTGGACTTCCCAAGCGCTTAGTACAGTGCTCTGCACACAGTAAGCGCTCAATAAATACGATTAAGTAAGCACTCAAATACGAATGAATGAATGAATGAATGGCCACAGTGTCGGCTTGGAGGGAAGGAAAGAAGCAGGTTGGGAAATAAAGGTGAAAACAGCAGATAATAAGGAGCGGAGAGCCTCGAAGCCAACTGGGAGGCGGCCCTAAGGATGCTACAAGAATTTGTATGGAAAAATGTCAGTTGTAGGAATATCTTTGAACCATCAACCCCCTAACCCATTCATTCCCACTGCATCCATGGTTGCTATAACGCCATTGTCCCCAAAACACACGTCCCTTCAAGAACGGGACCTTGTATCACAGGAGAAGAGTGTGTGGACAGACATTTCACGAGTACAAGAATTCCACAGACTATACAAAATAATAATAATAATAATAATAGCATTTATTAAGCACTTACTATGTGCAAAGCACTGTTCTAAGTGCTGGGGAGGTTACAAGATGATCAGGTTGTCCTACGGTGGGCTCACAGTCTTCATCCCCATATTACAGATGAGGGAACTGAGGCCCAGAGAAGTTAAGTGACTTGCCCAAAGTCACGCAGTTGACAATTGGCAGAGCTGGGATAGAGAAGTAGCACGGCTCAGTGGAAAGAGCATGGGCTTTGGAGTCATTCATTCATTCATTCAATTGTATTTATTGAGTGCTTACTGTGTGCAGAGCACTGTACTAAGTGCTTGGGAATTCCAAGTTGGCAACTTGGACCATACAGAGATGGTCCCTACCCAACAGCGGGCTCACAGTCTAGGAGGGGGAGACAGCAAAACAAAACATATTTACAAAATAAAATAAATAGAATGAATATGTACAAGTAAAATAAATAGAGTAATAAATACGTACAAACATATATACATATATACAGGTGCTGTGGGGAGGGGAAGGAGATAAGGTGGGGGCATGGGTAATAATGATAGCATTTATTAAGCACTTACAATGTGCAAAGCACTGCTCTAAGTGCTGGGGAGGTTACAAGATGATCAGGTTGTCCCACGAGGGCCTTACAATCTTCATCCCCATATTACAGATGAGGTAACTGAGGCCCAGAGAAGTTAAGTGACTTTCCCAAAGTCATGCAGCTGACAATTGGCAGAACCGGGATAGAGAAGCAGCGTGGCTCACTCACTTCATTCATTCATTTATTCACTCATTCATTCATTCATTCAATCGTATTTATTGAGCGCTTACTGTGTGCAGAGCACTGGACTAAGCGCTTGGGAAGTACAAGTTGGCAACATCTAGAGACGGTCCCTACCCAACAGTGGGCTCACAGTCTAGAAGGGGGAGACAGACAACAAAACCAAACATATTAACAAAATAAAATAAATAGAATAAATACGTACAAGTAAAATAAATAGACTAATAAATATGTACAAACATATCTACATATATACAGGTGCTGTGGGGATGGGAAGGAGGTAAGGCTGGGGGAGATGGAGAGGGGGAGGAGGGGGAGAGGAAGGATGGGGCTCAGTCTGGGAAGGCCTCCTGGAGGAGGTGAGCTCTCAGTAGGGCTTTGAAGGGAGGAAGAGAGCTACCTGGACGGATGTGGGGCATTCCGGGCCCGGGGGATGACGTGGGCCGGGTCAGAGGTCATGGGTTCAAATCCCGGCTCCGCCAATTGTCAACTGGGTGACTTCGGGCAAGTCGCTTCACTTCTCTGGGCCTCAGTTCCCTCATCTGTAAAATAGGGTTTAAGACCGTGAGACCCCCGTGGGGACAACCTGTGATCACCTTGTAACCTCCCCAGCGCTTTGAACAGTGCTTTGCACGTAGTAAGTGCTTAATAAATGCCACCATCATTATTATTATTTGAACCCACGACCTCTGACTCCAAAGCCCGTGCTCTTTCCACTGAGCCACGCTGCTTCCCGGAAGGCTCCTCTCCTCAGAGTGCCAGAGAGGCCCGCCCGGCCGCCATCACACCGCGTGGCCCCGCTGCTTCTGGAAGGCTCCTCTCCTCAGAGCGCCGCCATAGACGCCCCCTGCTTCTGCCGCTAATCTCCTCACCGTTAGGCCTCGTTCTCGCCTGTCCTGCCATCGACCCCCGGCCCACGTCCTCCCCCGGGCCCGGAATGCCCCCAATCCCTCTGCCCATCCTCCCAGCTAGCTCTCTTCCTCCCTTCAAGGCCCTGCTGAGAGCTCACCTCCTCCAGGAGGCCTTCCCACACTGAGCCCCTTCCTTCCTCTTCCCCTCGTCTCCCTCTCCATCCCCCTCATCTTACCTCCTTCCCTTCCCCACAGCACCTGTATATATGGATATATGTTTGTACAGATTTATTACTCTATTTACTTATTTATTTTACTTGTACATATCTATTCTATTTATTTTATTTTGTTAGTATGTTTGGTTTTGTTCTTTGTCTCCCCCTTGTAGACTGTGAGCCCACTGTTGGGTAGGGACTGTCTCTATATGTTGCCAACTTGTACTTCCCAAGGGCTTAGTACAGTGCTCTGCACACAGTAAGCGCTCAATAAATACGATTGATGATGATGATGATGATCCGCCGAGCTAGCTCTCTTCCTCGCTTCAAGGCCCTACTGAGAGCTCACCTCCTCCAGGAGGCCTTCCCACACTGATCCCCTTTCTTCCTCTCCCCCTCGTCCCCCTCTCCGCCCCCCATCTTACCTCCTTCCCTTCCCCACAGCACCTGTATATATGTATATATGTTTGTACAGATTTATTACTCTTTATTTATTTTACTTGTACATATCTATTCTATTTATTTTATTTTGTTAGTATGTTTGGTTTTGTTCTCTGTCTCCCCCTTTTAGACTGTGAGCCCACTGTTTGGTAGGGACTGTCTCTGTATGTTGCCAATTTGTACTTCCCAAGCACTTAGTACAGTGCTCTGCACACAGTAAGCACTCAATAAATACAATTGATGATGATGATGATGATCCGCCAAGCTAGCTCTCTTCCTCCCTTCAAGGCCCTACTGAGAGCTCACCTCCTCCAGGAGGCCTTCCCACACTGAGCCCCTTCCTTCCTCTCCCCCTCGTCCCCCTCTCCATCCCCCCCATCTTACCTCCTTCCCTTCCCCACAGCACCTATATATATGTATATATGTTTGTACAGATTTATTACTCTATTTATTCATTTATTTTACTTGTACATATCTAGTCTATTTATTTTATTTTGATTAATATGTTTGGTTTTGATTTTGTTCTCTATCTCCCCCTTCTAGACTGTGAGCCCACTGTTGGGTAGGGACTGTCTCTAGATGTTGCCAACTTGGACTTCCCAAGCGCTTAGTCCAGTGCTCTGCACACAGTAAGCGCTCAATAAATACGATTGATTGATTGATTGATTTGGAGTTAGAGGCCGTGGGTTCAAATCCCAGCTCTGCCAATTGTCCGCTGAATCCCTTTGGGCAAGTCACTTCACTTCTCTGTGCCTCAGTTCCCTCATCTGTCAAATGGGGATGAAGACTGGGAGCCCCACGTGGGACAACTTGATCACCTTGTATCCTCCTCGGCGCTTAGAACAGTGCTTTGCACATGGTAAGTACTTAAGAAATGCTATTATTATTATTATTACTATTATTATTATTATCATTATTATTACTGGAGGATGTGGGCGTGGCCTGGGCGACAAGGGGCGGGACTCTGCCGGCAGGGGGCGTGGCTGGGCAACGAGGGCGTGGCCACTGAAGGATGTGGGCGTGGCCTGGGCGACGGGGCGAGGCACTGCCGGCAGGGGGCGTGGCCTGGGCGACAGGGGGCGTGGCCTGGGAGTCGAGGCGTGGCGACAGGGGGCGTGCCACAGGAATTTATGGGCGTGGCATGGTCCAAAAGGGGCGTGGCAGGGCGGCCGGGGGCGTGGCCTGGGTGTCGGGGCGTGGCACTGGAACTTATGGGCGTGGCACGGTCAGAAAGGGGGCGTGGCAGGGCGGCAGGGGGCGTAGCCAGGGAGTCGGGGCGTGGGCTGGGCGGCAGGGGGCGTCACACTAGAGGGTGTGGGCGTGGCCTGCGAGACGGGGGCGGGACTGGCATCTGTGGGCGTGGCCGGGCAGAAAGGGGCGTGGCCTGGGCGATAGGGGCGCTGGAATTTGTGGGCGTGGCCTAGACGGCGGTGGCCGGACTTTCGCGTCTGTGGGCGTGGCTGGACAGAAAGGGGAGTGGCATAGGCGTCAGGGGCGTGGCTCTGGAGTTTGTGGGCGTGGCCTGGGCGGTGATTCGCGACGCTGGAGTTTGTGGGCGTGGCCCGGGGCGGCAGGGGGCATGGGCTGAGCGGCAGGGAGCGTGGCACAAGAGTCTGTGGGCGTGGCCTGAGCGTCGGGGCTTGGGCCAGGCGGCAGGGGGCGTGGTCTGGGCGACACGGGGGCGCTTACACGGGAATTTGTGGGCGTGGCCTGGGGCAAGGGGGCGGGACTCTGGCGTCTGTGGGCGTGGCCTGGATGTCAGGGGGCGTGGCCTGGGCGCCTGGACCCGGGCAGGGCGGCAGGGGGCGTCACACTGGAGGTTGTGGGCGTGGCCTGGGCGACGGGGGCGGGACTCTGCACATCATCATCATCATCAATTGTATTTATTGAGCGCTTACTATGTGCAGAGCACTGTACTAAGCGCTTGGGAAGTACAAATTGGCAACATATAGAGACGGTCCCTACCCAACAGTGGGCTCACAGTCTAAACGGGGGAGTCGAACAAAACCAAACATACTAACAAAATAAAATAAATAGAATAGATATGTACAAGTAAAATAAATAAATAAATAAATAGAGTAATAAATCTGTACAAACATATATACATATATACAGGTGCTGTGGGGAAGGGAAGGAGGTAAGATGGGGGGATGGAGAGGGGGACGAGGGGGAGAGGAAGGAAGGGGCTCAGTCTGGGAAGGCCTCCTGGAGGAGGTGAGCTCTCAGTAGGGCCTTGAAGGGAGGAAGAGAGCTAGCTTGGCAGATGGGCAGAGGGATTGGGGGCATTCCAGGCCCGGGGGAGGACGTGAGCCTGGGGTCGACGGCGGGACAGGAGAGAACGAGGCCTAACGGTGAGGAGATTAGCGGCAGAGGAGCGGAGGGTGCGGGCTGGGCTGGACAAGGAGAGAAGGGAGGTGAGGGAGGAGGGGGCGAGGGGATGGATGGACAGCCTTGAAGCCCAGGGTGAGGAGTTTCTGCCTGATGTGCACATTGACTGGTAGCCACTGGAGATCTTTGAGGAGGGGAATAATATGCCCAGAGCGTTTCTGGACAAAGACAATCCGGGCAGCGGCATGAAGTATGGATTGAAGTGGAGAGAGACACGAGGATGGGAGATCAGAGAGAAGGCTGGTGCAGTAGTCCAGACGGGATAGGATGAGAGCTTGAACGACCAGGGTAGCGGTTTGGAGGGAGAGGAAAGGGTGGATCTTGGCGATGTTGCGGAGCTGAGACCGGCAGGTTTTGGTGACGGCTTGGATGTGAGGGGTGAAGGAGAGAGCGGAGTCGAGGATGACACCAAGGTTGCGGGCTTGTGAGACGGGAAGGATGGTAGTGCCGTCAACAGAGATGGGAAAGTCAGGGAGAGGGCAAGGTTTGGGAGGGAAGACAAGGAGTTCAGTCTTCGGCATGTTGAGCTTTAGGTGGCGGGCGGACATCCAGATGGAGATGTCCCGAAGGCAGGAGGAGATGCGAGCCTGGAGGGAGGGGGAGAGAGCAGGGGCAGAGATGGAGATCTGGGAGTCATCAGCATAGAGATGATAGTTGAAGCCGTGGGAGCGAATGAGGTCACCAAGGGAGTGCGTGTAGATTGAGAACCGAAGGGGACCGAGCACTGAACCTTGGGGAACCCCCACAGTAAGGGGATGGGAGGGGGAGGAGGAGCCCGCAGAAGAGACTGAGAATGAATGACCAGAGAGATAAGAGGAGAACCAAGAGAGGGCGGAGTCTGTGAAGCCAAGGTCGGATAGCGTGCTGAGGAGAAGGGGGTGGGCCACAGTCTCGAAGGCAGCTGAGAGGTCGAGGAGGATTAGGACAGAGTAGGAGCCGTTGGATTTGGCAAGCAGGAGGTCATCGGTGACCCTTGAGAGGGCAGTTTCCGTGGAATGAAGGGGACGGAAGCCAGACTGGAGGGGGTCGAGGAGAGAGTTGTTGTTGAGGAATTCTAGGCAGCGCGTGTAGACGACTCGGTCAAGGAGTTTGGAAAGGAATGGTAGGAGGGAGATGGGGCAATAACTAGAAGGTGAGGTGGGGTCAAGAGAGGGTTTTTTTAGGATGGGAGAGACATGGGCATGTTTGAAGGCAGAGGGGAAGGAACCAGTGGAGAGTGAGCGGTTGAAGATGGAAGTTAAGGAGGGGAGAAGGGATGGAGCGAGAGATTTCATGAGATAAGAGGGAATGGGGTCAAAAGCACAGGTGGCCGGAGTAGCACTTGAGAGGAGGGAAGAGAGCTCCTCTGAGGACACTGCTGGGAAGGATGGGAGAGTAGCAGAGAGTGTTGAGAGCCGGGGGGTTGGAGAAAGGGGGGAAGAGACTTTGGGGAGGTCGGACCTGATGGATTTAATTTTGTTAATGAAGTAGGAGGCCAGATCATTGGGGGTGAGGGAAGGAGGAGGGGGAGGAACCGGGGGCCTGAGAAGGGAGTTGAATGTACGGAAGAGCTGGCGGGGGTGATGGGCATGGGTGTCAATAAGGGAGGAGAAATAGTTTTGTCTGGCAGAAGAGAGGGCTGAGTTAAGGCAGGAAAGGATAAACTTGAAGTGAACGAGGTTGGCATGGTGTTTAGACTTTCACCAGCGGCGTTCGGCAGCTCGAGCATAAGAGCGAAGGAGGCGACGGTGGCAGTGATCCAGGGCTGTGGGTTAGTGGTGTGAGAGCGGCAAAGGGAAAGGGGAGAGAGTGAGTCTAGCTGAGTAGAAAGGGTAGAGTTGAGAGCAGTAATCTGATCACCAAGACTGGGTAGAGAGGAGAGGGCGGCGAGGTGGGGTGTGAGGCGCTCCGAAAGATGGGTGGGGTCCAGAGAGCGGAGATCTCTGTGAGGGAGTAATACGGATTTACAGGGGAAAGGAGTGTGAGTGAGGAGGCAGGTGAGAAGATTATGATCAGAGAGAGGGATCTCAGAGTTGGTGAGGGCGGACACAGTGCAGCGGTAGGAGATGATGAAGTCGAGGGTATGACCAAGTTGGTGAGTGGGCGAGGTGGGGTGGAGGAAGAGGTTGGCAGCGTCGAGGAGAGATAGAAGGCGGGCGGCAGAGGAGTCGTCAGGGATATCCATGTGGATGTTGAAGTCTCCGAGGATCAGAGTGGGCATGGAGAAGGAGAGAAGGAAGGTGAGGAAGGGGTCAAAGTCGTTAAAGAAGTTGGAAGTGGGGCCCGGAGGGCGGTAGATGACGGCTACAAGAATCGGGAGGGGGTGGGAGAGGCGAATAATGTGGGCTTCAAAGGAAGGGAAGGAAAGGGAAGGGGGAGGAGGGATAGTGCGAAAGCGACATTGGGGGGCGAGAAGGAAACCGACACCTCCTCCTTTTCCGGTGAGCCTGGGGGACTGGGAGAAGAAGAGGCCTGCACTGCAGAGAGCAGCAGAAGAGACCGTGTCGTCCGGAGACAGCCATATGTTGCCAACTTGTTCATTCATTCAATTGTATTTATTGAGCGCTTACTGTGTGCAGAGCACTGTACTAAGCACTTGGGAAGTACAATCAATAGTATTTATTGAGCGCTTACTGTGTGCAGAGCACTGTACTAAACCTCCCCACCCCCCCCGCCTTACCTCCTTCCCTTCCCCCTTCTAGACTGTGAGCCCACTGTTGGGTAGGGACTGTCTCTATATGTTGCCAGCACTTAGTCCAGTGCTCTGCACACAGTAAGCGCTCAATAAATGCGATTGATTGATTGATTGATTGATTGAGGGTGGGAGGAAGGCCTGAGGGGAGGCCCTGCCCAGCTACCAACGGAGAAGCAGAGTGCCTCAGTGGCAAGACGTGGGGCTTGGGAATCAGAGGTCACGGGTTTCAATAATAATAATAATGATGATAATCATAACAGTGGCATTTATGAAGAGCTTACTATGTGCAAAGCTCCCTTCAAAGCCCTAGTGAGAGCTCACGTCCTCCAGGAGGCCTTCCCAGACTGAGCCCCCTCCTTCCTCTCCCCCTCCCCATCCCCCAGCCTTACCTCCTTCCCCTCCCCACAGCACCTGTACAGATGTTTGTACAGACTTATTACTCTATTTTACTTGTGCATATTTATTCTATTTGTTTTATTTTGTTTTGTTCTCCGTCTCCCCCTTCTAGACTGTGAGCCCGCTGTTGGGTAGGGACCGTCTCTCGATGTTGCCAACTTGGACTTCCCAGGCGCTTAGTCCAGTGCTCCGCACACAGTAAGCGCTCGATAAATACCACTGAATGAATGAATGAATGCTCTGCACACAGTAAGCGCTCAATAAATGCGATTGAATGAATGAATGAATGAGTGAATGAATGAGTGAATGAATGAATAGGGGGCGTGTCCGAACGTCAGGGGCCGCGGGCTGGCCGGTAGGGGGCGTGTCTGAACGTCAGGGGCGTGGCGCTGGAGTCTGTGGGCGTGGCCTAGACGTCGGGGGGCGTGACGCTGGAGTCTGTGGGCGTGGCCTAGACGTCAGGGGGGCGTGGCCCGGACGTCGGGGGCGTGACGCTGGAGTCTGTGGGCGTGGCCTAGACGTCGGGGGCGTGACGCTGGAGTCTGTGGGCGTGGCCTAGACGTTAGGGGGCGTGACGCTGGAGTCTGTGGGCGTGGCCTAGACGTCGGGGGCGTGACGCTGGAGTCTGTGGGCGTGGCCTAGACGTCGGGGGGCGTGGCCCGGACGTCGGGGGCGTGACGCTGGAGTCTGGGGGCGTGTGCAGGGACCCTCCCTCTATGTTGCCGACTTGGACTTCCCAAGCGCTTAGTCCAGTGCTCCGCACACAATAAGCGCTCAATAAATACGATTGAATGAATGAATGAATGAATGAATGAATGAGCAGGGGGCGTGTCTGAACGTCAGGGGCCCCTGGGCTGGCCGGTAGGGGGCGTGCCCGAACGTCAGGGGGCGTGACGCTGGAGTCTGTGGGCGAGGGCCGGGCGTCGGGGGGCGTGGCCTGGGCGTCGGGGGGGCGTGATGCTGGAGCCTGTGGGCGTGGCCTGGACGTCGGGGGGCGTGACGCTGGAGCCTGTGGGCGTGGCCTGGACGTCGGGGGGCGTGACGCTAGAGTCCGCGGGCGTGACACTGGGGTTTGTGGGCGTGGCCCGGACGTCGGGGGCGTGGCCGGGGCGTCAGGGGGCGTGACGCTGGAGTCTGTGGGCGTGTCCCGTGCGTCTCGGGGGCGCGTCCCCGGCGTCGCGCGCGGCCGCAGTTCCCGCCAAGTGGGGCCGACGTCCAACCCCCGGCCGGGCCCCGCCCCCTCCCGCGCGCGCGCCCCCTCTCGGCTCGGCCCCGCTCGGCTCGGCTCGGCCCCGAGGACGCGGAAGTGACGTCGCAGTGCGGCGGGGCCCCCGGTTTGAATCGGGTCCCGGGGGCTGCGCGGAGGAGGAGGCGGCGGCGGCGGCTGCGCCTGCGCGGCCATCCGGGGACACGGACCATCGCCGCCCGGCCCAGACCGGCCCAGCCCGGCCCCCGGGCCTGCAGCGCACCGCACCGCACCGCACCGCACCGCTCCGCTCCTTCCGTCCTCCCCCTCCTCCTCCTGCCCGCCAATATGGCAGCGGCGGCGGCGGCGGCTGCGGCGGCCGTTGGCGACGTTGTCGTCCCCGTCCCGGCCGTCGGCGCCCCGGACTTGGGGTCTGCGGGTCCCCCCCCCGCCTCCTCCCCCGCCGGTGGTGGCGGCGGCGGCGGCGGCGGCGGGCGGGGCGGGGCGGGGCGCGCGGGTGCGGACGGTGTTCCTCTTCGACCGGCGGCGGGAGCAGTCGGAGCCCGGGGAGCGGGCGCTCGACGTGGGCCAGGACGACGACTACGGGGCCTTCCGACGGGCGCTCTGCCAGGTCAGACCCGGGGCGGGGGAGGGGGACGGGGATCCCCTTGGGCGGGACCCCCTTCCCGCCTCTGCTGCGCTAAGCGCTCGGCACCGGGGCCGCGTCTTAGGCCTTCATTCATTCGTCCATTCGCTCCGACGTATCGAGCGCGCGCGCGGAACGCCGGGCCCGGCACGTTCGTTCATTCATTCATTCACTCATTCATTCATTCGGTCGCGTGTATTCGGCGCACGCGCGCTGACTGTGTGCGGAGCGCCGGGCTCAGCGCCTTCGTTCATTCATTCATTCGGTCGCGTGTATTAAGCGCACGCGCGCTGACTGTGCGGAGCGCCGGGCTCAGCGCCTTCATTCATTCATTCACTCATTCATTCATTCGGTCGCGTGTACTGAGCGCGCGCGTAGACTGCGGAGCGCCGGGCTCAGCGCCTTCGTTCATTCATTCACTCATTCATTCATTCGGTCGCGTGTATTCGGCGCACGCGCGCTGACTGTGTGCGGAGCGCCGGGCTCAGCGCCTTCGTTCATTCATTCATTCGGTCGCGTGTATTAAGCGCACGCGCGCCGACTGTGCGGAGCGCCGGGCTCAGCGCCTTCGTTCATTCATTCACTCATTCATTCATTCGGTCGCGTGTATTGAGCGCGCGCGTAGACTGCGGAGCGCCGGGCTCAGCGCCTTCGTTCATTCATTCATTCACTCATTCATTCATTCGGTCGCGTCCATTGAGCGCGCGCGCGCGCCGACTGTGCGCGGAGCGCCGGGCTCAGCGCCTTCATTCATTCATTCATTCATTCATTCGGTCACGTGTATTCGGCGCACGCGCGCCGACTGTGCGCGGAGCGCCGGGCTCAGCACCTTCATTCATTCATTCACTCATTCATTCATTTGGTCGCGTGTATTGAGCGCACGCGCGCTCAGCGCCGGGCTCAGCGCCTTCGTTCATTCATTCATTCACTCATTCATTCATTCGGTCGCGTGCATTGAGCGCGCGCGCCGACTGTGCGCGGAGCGCCGGGCTCAGCGCCTTCATTCATTCATTCACTCACTCATTCACTCATTCATTCGGTCGCGTGTATTCGGCGCACGCGCGCCGACTGTGTGCGGAGCGCCGGGCTCAGCACGTTCGTTCATTCATTCACTCATTCATTCATTCATTCATTCGGTCGCGTGCATTGAGTGTACGCGCGCTGACTGTGCGCAGCGCCGGGCTCAGCGCCTTCATTCATTCATTCATTCATTCATTCATTCACTCATTCATTTGGTCGCGTGTATTGAGCACGCGCGCGCCGACTGTGCGCGGAGCGCCGGGCTCAGCGCCTTCACTCATTCATTCATTCGGTCGCGTGTATTCGGCGCATGCGCGCTGACTGTGCGCGGAGCGCCGGGCTCAGCGCCTTCATTTATTCATTCACTCACTCATTCGGTCGCGTGTGTTATTGAGCCTGCGCGCCGACTGTGTGCGGAACGCCAGGCTCGGCACGTTCGTTCATTCATTCATTCAGTCACTC
Organism: Tachyglossus aculeatus; assembly: GCF_015852505.1. Classification (NCBI taxonomy): domain Eukaryota; kingdom Metazoa; phylum Chordata; class Mammalia; order Monotremata; family Tachyglossidae; genus Tachyglossus; species Tachyglossus aculeatus. The sequence goes on from NC_052070.1 coordinate 12,086,376, forward strand.
ATTCATTCGGTCGCGTGTATTGAGCGCGCGCGCGCTGCCTGCGTGCGGAGCGCCGGGCTCAGCGCCTTCATTCATTCAATCATTCATTCATTCACTCACTCATTCGGTCGCGTGTATCGAGCGCGCACGCGCCGTGTGTGTGCGGAGCGCCGGGCTCAGCGCCTTCATTCATTCATTCACTCATTCATTCATTCGGTCGCGTGTATCGAGCGCACGCGCGCCGACTGTGCGCGGAGCGCCGGGCTCAGCGCCTTCATTCATTCATTCACTCACTCATTCACTCATTCATTCGGTCGCGCGTATTCGGCGCACGCGCGCCAACTGTGTGCGCAGCGCCGGGCTCAGCGCGTTCGTTCATTCATTCACTCATTCATTCATTCATTCGGTCGCGTGCATTGAGCGCGCGCGCGCGCTGACTGCGCAGCGCCGGGCTCAGCGCCTTCATTCACTCATTCATTTGGTCGCGTGTATTGAGCGTGCGCGCGCCGACTGTGCGCGGAGCGCCGGGCTCAGCGCCTTCATTCATTCATTCATTCATTCATTCATTCATTCGGTCGCGTGTATTAAGCGCACGCACGCCGACTGTGAGCGGAGCGCCGGGCTCAGCACGTTCGTTCATTCATTCATTCATTCATTCATTCACTCATTCATTCATTCATCGCGTGTATTGAGCGCGCGCGCGCCGACTGTGCGGAGCGCCGGGCTCAGCACGTTCGTTCATTCATTCATTCACTCATTCATTCATTTGGTCGCGTGTATTGAGCGCACGCGCGCTGACTGTGTGCGGAGCGCCGGGCTCATCGCCTTCATTCATTCATTCATTCGGTCGCGTGTATTAAGCGCGCGCGCGCTGACTGTGCGCGGAGCGCCGGGCTCAGCGCCTTCATTCATTTATTCACTCATTCATTCGGTCGCGTGTATTGAGCGCACTTGCGGCGACTGTATGCGGAGCGCCGGGCTCAGCGCGTTCGCTCATTCATTCACTCATTCGGTCACGTGTGTTATTGAGCCTGCGCGCCGACTGTGTGCGGAACGCCGGGCTCGGCACGTTCGTTCATTCATTCATTCACTCATTCATTCATTCGGTCGCGTGCATTGAGCGCGCGCGCGCTGACTGCGTGCGCAGCGCCGGGCTCAGCGCCTTCATTCATTCATTCACTCATTCGGTCGCGTGCGCGCCGACCGTGCGCAGCGCCGGGCTCAGCGCCTTCGTTCATTCATTCACTCATTCATTCACTCATTCATTCGGTCGCATGTATTGAGCGCACGCGCGCTGACTGTGTGCGCAGCGCCGGGCTCAGCGCCTTCATTCATTCACTCGCTCATACATCCATTCGGTCGCGTGTATTGAGCGCACGCGCGCCGACTGTGTGCGGAGCGCCGGGCTCAGCACGTTCGCTCATTCATTCACTCATTCATTCATTCGGTCGCGTGTATTGAGCGCACGCGTTGACTGCGGAGCGCCGGGCTCAGCGCCTTCATTCATTCATTCATTCACTCATTCATTCGGTCGCGTGTATTGAGCGCACGTGCGCCGACTGTGCGCAGCGCCGGGCTCAGCGCCTTCGTTCATTCATTCACTCATTCATTCATTCGGTCGCGTGTATTGAGCGCACGCGCGCTGACTGTGTGCGGAGCACCGGGCTCAGCGCCTTCATTCATTCGTTCATTCACTCACTCATTCATTCGGTCGCGTGTATTCGGCGCACGCGCGCTGACTGTGTGCGGAGCGCCGGGCTCAGCGCCTTCATTCATTCATTCATTCGGTCGCGTGTATTAAGCGCACGCGCGCTGACTGTGCGCGGAGCGCCGGGCTCAGCGCCTTCGTTCATTCATTCATTCACTCATTCATTCATTCGGTCGCGTGCATTGAGTGCGCGCGCACTGACTGTGTGCGGAACGCCGGGCTCGGCACGTTTGCTCATTCATTCATTCATTCACTCATTCATTCATTCGGTCGCGTGCATTGAGTGTGTGCGCGCTGACTGTGCGCGGAGCGCCGGGCTCAGCACCTTCATTCATTCGTTCATTCATTCACTCATTCATTCGGTCGCGTGTATTCGGCGCACGCGCGCTGACTGTGTGCGGACCGCCGGGCTCAGCGCCTTCATTCATTCATTCATTTGGTCGCGTGTATTAAGCGCACGCGCGCTGACTGTGCGCGGAGCGCCGGGCTCAGCGCCTTCGTTCATTCATTCATTCACTCATTCATTCGGTCTTGTGCATCGAGCGCGCGTGCGCGCTGACTGTGTGTGGAGCGCCGGGCTCGGCACGTTCGTTAATTCATTCATTCACTCATTCATTCATTCGGTCGCGTGCATTGAGCGCACGCGCGCTGTCTGTGTGCGGAGCGCCGGGCTCAGCGCATTCATTCATTCGTTCATTCATTCACTCATTCATTTGGTCGCGTGTATTCGGCGCACGCGCGCTGACTGTGTGCGGAGCGCCGGGTTCAGCGCCTTCATTCATTCATTCATTCATCATCAATCGTATTTATTGAGCGCTTACTGCGTGCAGCGCACTGGACTAAGCGATTGGGAAGTCCAAGTTGGCAACATCTAGAGACGGTCCCGACCCAACGGCGGGCTCACAGTCTAAAAGGGGGAGACGGAGAACAAAACCAAACATACTAACAAAATGAAATAAATAGAATAGATATGTACAAGTAAAATAAACAGAGTAATAAATCTGTACAAACATATCTACATATATACAGGTGCTGTGGGGAAGGGAAGGAGGTAAGATCGGGGGGATGGAGAGGGGGACGAGAGGAAGGGGCTCAGTCTGGGAAGGCCTCCTGGAGGAGGTGAGCTCTCAGTAGGGCCTTGAAGGGAGGAAGAGAGCGAGCTTGGCGGAGGGGCAGAGGGATTGGGGGCATTCCAGGCCCGGGGGTCGATGGCGGGACATCCTGGCTGAGCAGGTGCGAATGAGGTTGTCGTTAATGTAACTTGATGATAACAAGGGCCTTTTCCCCGGGGTGGGGGCGGGGGGGGGGATGTATTGAGCGCGCGCACCGACTGTGTGCGGATTGCTGGGCTCAGCGCCTTCGTCCATTCATTGATTCATTGATTCACGCATTCGGTCGCGTGTATTGAGCGCACGCGCGCTGACGGTGCGCGGAGCGCCGGGCTCAGCACCTTCATTCATTCACTCATTCATTCATTCATTCGGTTGCGTGTATTGAGCGCGCGCGTGCCGACTGTGTGCGGAGCGCCGGGCTGAGCGCCTTCGTTCGTTCATTCATTTATTTATTCATTCATTCATTCATTCACTCGGTCGCATGTATTGAGCACTCGCGTGCTGACCGCGGAGGGCCGGGCTCAGTGCGTTCGTTCATTCATTCATTCATTTGGATGTATTGAGCGCGCGCGCGCGCTGACTGTGCGCGGAGCGCCGGGCTCAGCGCCTTCATTCACTCATTCATTCTGTCACGTGTATTGAGCGCATGCGCGCTGACTGTGCGCGGAGCGCCGGGCTCAGCGCCTTCATTCACTCATTCATTCTGTCACGTGTATTGAGCGCATGCGCGCTGACTGCGTGCGGAGCGCCGGGCTCAGCGCCTTCATTCATTCATTCGGTCGCGTGTATTGAGCGCACGCGTGCTGACTGTGCGCAGCGCCAGGCTCAGCGCCTTCATTCATTCATTCACTCATTCATTCAGTCGCGTGTTTTGAGCGCGCGCGCCGACTGTGTGCGGAGCGCTGGACTGAGCGCCTACATTCATTCATTCATTCATTCGGTCGTGTGTATTGAGCGCACGCGCGCCGACTGTGCGGAGCGCCGGGCTCAGCGCCTTCATTCATTCATTCATTCACTCATTCATTCATTCGGTCGCGCGTATTGAGCGCGCGCGCACTGAGCGCCTTCATTCATTCGCTCGGATGTATTGAGCGTGCGCGCGCCGACTGCGTGGAACGCCAGGCTCAGCGCCTTCATTCATTCATTCATTCACTTACTCATTCACTCACGTGTATTGAGCGCACGCGCGCTGACTGTGTGCGCAGCGCCGGGCTGAGTACGTTCATTCATTCGCTCGGATGTATTGAGCGCACGCGCGCCGACTGTGCGCGGAACGCCGGGCTCAGTGCCTTCATTCATTCATTCACTCATTCATTCGGTCGCGTGTATTGAGCGCACACTCCGACTGTGTGCGGAGCACGTTCATTCATTCGCTCGGATGTATTGAGCGCGTGCGCACACGCCGACTGTGTGCGGAGCGCCGGGCTCAGCGCCTTCATTCATTCATTCATTCACTCGGTCGCTTGTATTGAGCGCGCGCTGACTGTGTGCGGGAGAGCCGGGCTCTGCGCCTTCGTTCATTCATTTATTCATTCATTCACTCGGTCGCTTCTTCATCATCATCATCATCAATCGTATTTGTTGAGCGCTTACTGTGTGTAGATCACTGTACTAAGCGCTTGGGAAGTACAAGTTGGCAACATATGGAGACAGTCCCTACCCAACAGTGGGCTCACAGTCTAAAAGGGGGAGACAGAGAACAGAACCAAACATACTAACAAAATAAATAGAATAGATATGTACAAGCAAAATAAATAGAGTAACAAATATGTACAAACATATATACGTATAAACAGGTCGCATGTATTGCGCGCACTGTGTGCGGAGCGCCGGACTGAGCGCGTTCATTCATTCGTTCGGATGTATTGAGCGCGCGCGTGCGCACTGACTGTGTGCGGAGCGCCGGGCTCAGCGCCTTCATTCATTCATTCATTCATTCACTCATTCATTCGTTCGGATGTATTGAGCGTGCGCGCACTGACTGTGTGCGGAGCGCCGGGCTCAGCGCCTTCATTCATTCATTCATTCACTCATTCATTCGTTCGGATGTATTGAGCGCGCGCACTGACTGTGTGCGGAGCGCCGGGCTCAGCGCCTTCATTCATTCATTCATTCACTCATTCATTCAGTCGCATGTATTGAGCGCGCGTGCTGACAGTGTGCGGAGCGCCGGGCTGAGCGTATTCATTCATTCATTCGGTCGGATGTATTGAGCGCGCGCGCTGACTGCGTGCAGAGCGCCGGGCTGAGCGTATTTATTTATTCATTCATTCATTCATTCGGTTGGATGTATTGAGCGCGCGCGCTGTGTGCTGAGCACGTTCATTCATTCATTCAGTCGCATATATTGAGCGCGCAGTGACTGTGCAGAGCGCCAGACTGAGCGCATTCATTCATTCATTCAGTCGGATGTATTGAGCACAAGCGCTGACGGCGGAGCGCCGGATGGAGCACGTTCACTCATTCATTCATTCACTCATTCATTCATTCGGTCGCATGTGTTGAGCACAAGCGCTGACTGCGCGGAGCGCCGGACTGAGCGCGTTCATTCATTCAGTCATTCATTCATTCGGTCAGATGTATTGAGCGCAAGCGCTGACTGTGTGCTGTGCACGTTCATTCATTCATTCAGTCGCATGTATTGAGCGCGCGCAGACTGTGTGCTGTGCGCGTTCATTCATTCGGTCGCGTGTATTGAGCACGCGCGCGCTGACTGTGCGGAGCGCCGGACTGAGCGCGTTCATTCATTCATTTATTCATTCATTCATTCGCATGTATTGAGCGCAAGCGGTGACTGTGTGCGGTGCGCCGGGCTGAGCGCCTTCATTCATTCATTCATTCATTCGGTCACATGTATTGAACGCGCTCGCTGACGGTGTGTGGAGCGCTGGACTGAGCGCGTTCATTCACTCATTCAGTCATATTTATTGAGCGCTTATTGTGTGCACCGCACTGGACTAAGCGCTTGGGAAGTACAAATTGGCGACATCTAGAGCCGGTCCCTACCCAACAGCGGGCTCGCAGTCTAGAAGGGGGAGGCAGACAACAAAACATATTAACAAAATAAAATAAGAATACATATGTACAAGTAAATACAGTAATAAATACGTACAAACATATATACATATATGTATATTCATCCATTCAGTCGTATTTATTGAGCGCTTACTGTGTGCAGAGCACCGTACTAAGCGCTTGGGAAGTCCAAGTTGGCAACATCTAGAGATGGTCCCTGCCCAACAGCGGGTTCGCAGGCTAGAAGGGGGAGACAGACAAAACAAAACATATGAACAAAATAAAATAAATAGAATAAATACGAACAAGTAAAATAGTAATAAAAATACGTACAGACATATATGTATATTCATTCATTCAATCGTATTTATTGAGCGCTTACTGTGTGCAGAGCACTGGACTAAGCGCTTGGGAAGTCCAAGTTGGCAACATCTAGAGACGGCTCCTACCCAACAGCGGGCTCGCAGTCTAGAAGGGGGAGATAGACAACAAAACAAAACATATAAACTAAATAAAATAAATAGAATAGATACATACAAGTAAAATGGAGTAGTAAATACGTACAGACATATGTATATTCATTCATTCAAGCGTATTTATTGAGCACTTACCGTGTGCAGAGCACTGTACTAAGCGCTTGGGAAGTCCAAGTTGGCAACATCTAGAGACGGTCCCTACCCAACAGCGGGCTCACAGTCTAGAAGGGGGAGACAGACAACAAAACAAAATATACTAACAAAATAAAATAAATAGAATAAATATGTACAAGTAAAATAAATAAGTAGAGCAATGAATCTGTACAAACATATATACAGGTGCTGTGGGGAGGGGAAGGAGGTAAGGTGGGGGGATGGGGAGGGGGCGTATATACATATATATACATGTATACATATGCGTATATACATATATATACATGTATACATATGCATATACACATATATACATATATACAGGTGCTGTGGGGAGGGGAAGGAGGTAAGGGGGGGGAGGGGGAGGAGGGGGAGAGGAAGGAGGGAACTGTGTGCTAAGCGCTTACTCTGGGCCGAGAAACGTTCTGAGCGCCAAGGTTTGGACAAGAGAAGCAGCGGGGCTCAGTGGAAAGAGCCCGGGCTTGGGAGGCAGAGGTCGTGGGTTCCAATCCCGGCTCCACCGCTCAGCAGCTGCGTGACTCGGGGCAAGTCACTTCACTTCTCCGGGCCTCAGTTCCCTCGTCTGTAAAATGGGGATGAAGACTGGGAGACCCCCCGTGGGACAACCTGATCGCCTTGTAACCTCCCCAGCGCTTAGAACCGTGCTTTGCACGTAGTAAGCGCTTAATAAATGCTATTATTATTATTATTTTGTGGGCCTCAGTTCCCTCACCTGTAAAATGGGGATGAAGACTGGGAGCCCCCCGTGGGACAACCTGATCACCTTGTAACCTCCCCAGCGCTTAGAACAGTGCTTTGCACATAGTAAGCGCTTAATAAATGCTGCTATTATTATATTCTGGACCTCAGTTCCCTCACCTGTAAAATGGGGATGAAGACTGGGAGCTCCACGTGCGAGAACATGATCACTTTGTAACCTCCCCAGCGTATAGAACAGTGCTCTGCACATAGTAAGCGCTTAATAAATGCCATAATTATTATTATTTTCTGGGCCTCAGTTCCCTCCCCGGTAGAATGGGGATGAAGACTGGGAGCCCCCCGTGGGACAACCTGATCACCTTATAACCTCCCCAGTGCTTAGAACAGTGCTTTGCACATAGTAAGCGCTTAATAAATGCCATTATTATTATTATTACAAACGAGCACCCACTACGAGAGAAGCAGCGTGGCCCGGGGGTCAGAGGTCGTGGGTTCGAATCCCGCCTCCGACACCAGCCTGTCTGCTGCGGGACTTTGAGCAAGCCGCTTCACTGCGCTGGGCCTCGGTTTCCTCAGCTGGGAAATGGGGATGAAGAGGGCGAGCCCCACGGAAGACGATCACCTTGGATCCGTGGGGCAACGTGATTACCTTGTAACCTCCCCAGTGCTTAGAACAGTGCTTTGCACATAGTAAGCGCTTAATAAATGCCATTATTATTATTATTATCTCTCCCAGCGCTTAGAACAGGGCTGGGCACCTAGTGAGCGCGGAAAGATCACGATGACGACGACTCTCCCCCCGCGTCCGGCCCCGTTCTAAGCGCCGGGGCGGCGACAGGCTTGTCCCACATGGCGCTCCCCGACTTCATCCCCATTTTACAGATTAATAATAATAATGACGGCATCTGTTAAGTGCTCGCTATGTACCAAACACTGTTCTAAGGGCCGGGGAGGTTACAAGGTGATGAGGTGGTCCCACGGGGGGGGTCACAGTCTTCATCCCCATTTTGCAGGTGAGGGAACTGAGGCCCAGAAAATAATAACTCCAAAGCCCGGGCTCTTTCCACTGAGCCATGCTGCTTCTCTTCCCGAGGGAGGGCCACGTGCCTGGGCCGCCGGGGATCCTGTTTGACGCCCCTCGACCTCTGACCCCCGACCTCTGGGCCCCCCCCCCCCCCATGGGGCTGCTCGGCCTTCTGCGGCCTCCCCCAACCCCCTCGTCCCCTCCCCCCGACTTCTGACCCCTGACCTTTGACCCGCCGCTCACCCGTCTCCCTTTCTTTGTCTCTGTCTCTCCACCTCTCCAAGTGTCTCTCTGTGTCTGTGTCTCTGTACCTTTCAGTCTCTTTGTCTCTGTCTCTCCACCTCTCCAAGTGTCTCTCTGTCTCTTTTTGCCTTTCAGTCTCTTCATCTCTGTCTCTCCACCTCTCCCAAGTGTCTCTCTGTGTTTCTGTGCCTTTCAGTCTCTTTGTCTCTGTCACTCCACCTCTCCAAGTCTCTCTCTGTGTCTCCGTCTCTCTGTGCCTTTCAGTCTCTTTGTCTCTGTCTCTCCACCTCTCCAAGTCTCTCTCTGTGCCTCTGTGCCTTTCAGTCTCTTTGTCTCTGTCTCTCCACCTCTCCAAGTGTCTCTCTGTGCCTTTCAGTCTCTTTGTGTCTGTCTCTCCACCTCTCCAAGTGTCTCTCTGTGCCTTTCAGTCTCTTTGTGTCTGTCTCTCCACCTCTCCAAGTGTCTCTCTGTGCCTTTCAGTCTCTTTGTCTCTGTTTCTCCACCTCTCCAAGTGTCTCTCTGTGCCTCTGTGCCTTTCAGTCTCTTTGTCTCTGTCTCTCTACCTCTCCAAGTGTCTCTCTGTGCCTCTGTGCCTTTCAGTCTCTTTGTCTCTGTCTCTCCACCTCTCCAAGTGTCTCTCTGTGTCTCTGTCTCTCCACCTCTCCAAGTGTCTCTCTGTGTCTCTGTGCCTTTCAGTCTCTTTGTCTCTGTCTCTCCACCTCTCCAAGCATCTCTCTGTGTCTCTGTGCCTTTCAGTCTCTTTGTCTCTGTCTCTCCACCTCTCCAAGTGTCTCTCTGTGTCTCTGTGCCTTTCAGTCTCTTTGTCTCTGGCTCCCCACCTCTCCAAGTGTCTCTCTGTGCCTTTCAGTCTCTCCCCGCCTCCCTAGCTCTGTCTCTCTGCGTCTCTCCCTCCCTGTGTGTCTCACCGTCTCTGTGTGTCTCTCTCCCTGTGTGTGTCTGTCTCTCAGTCTGTCTTTGTCTCTCTGTGTCTGTCTGTCTCTCTGTGTGTCTCCTTCTCTCTGGTTCTTTCTGTGTCTCTCTCTGTCTCCCAATGCGGGTCTCTGCTTTTCTGGGTCTGTCCGTCTCCGTCTGTCTTTGTCTCTCTCTGTCTCTGTCTCTCAGTGTGTCTCTGTCACTTTTCTGTGTCTGTCCGTCTCTCAGTGTAAATAATCATCATCAATCGTATTTATTGAGCGCTTACTATGTGCAGAGCACCGTACTAAGCGCTTGGGAAGTCCAAATTGGCGACATCTAGAGACAGTCCCTACCCAACAGTGGGCTCACAGTCTAGAAGGGGGAGACAGAGAACAAAACCAAACAGACTAACAAAATAAAATAAATGGAATAGATATGTACAAGTAAAATAAATAGAGTAATAAATATGTACAAACATATACACATGTATATATGTATATACATGTATATATGTGTAAACATATATACATATATAAATCATCATCAATCGTATTTATTGAGCGCTTACTGTGTGCAGAGCACCGTACTAAGCGCTTGGGAAGTCCAAGTTGGCAACATACAGAGACGGTCCCTACCCAACAGTGGGCTCACAGTCTAAAAGGCTGGGGGCGGGGGGGGGACAGAGAACAAAACCAAACATACTAACAAAATAAAATAAATGGAATAGATATGTACAAGTAAAATAGAGTAATAAATATGTACAAACATATATACATGCATATATGCATATAAATTTATATATGTATAAACATATATACATATATAAATCATCATCATCATCAATCGTATTTATTGAGCGCTTACAGTGTGCAGAGCGCCGTACCAAGCGCTTGGGAAGTACAAGTTGGCAACATGTAGAGACGGTCCCTGCCCAACAGCGGGCTCACAGTCTAGAAGGGGGAGACAGAGAACACCACCAAACGTAGTAACAAAATAAAATAAATGGAATAGATATGTACAAGTAAAATAAATAAATAGAGTAATAAATATGTACAAACATATAGACATGTATATATGTATATACATTTATATATGTATAAACATGTATACATATATAAGTCATCATCAGTTGTATTTATTGAGCGCTTACAGTGTGCAGAGCACCGTACTAAGCGCTTGGGAAGGACAAGTTGGCAACATCTAGAGACGGTCCCTACCCTACAGTGGGCTCCCAGTCTGAAAGGGGGAGACAGAGACCAAAACCAAACGCACTAACAAAATAAAATAAATAGAATAGATATATACAGGTAAAATAAATAAACAAATAAACATGTACAAACATATATACATGTATATATGTATAAAGATATATGCATATATAAATCATCATCATCATCAATCGTGTTCATTGAGCGCTTACAGTGTGCAGAGCACTGGACTAAGCGCTTGGGAAGTCCAAGTTGGCAGCGTGGCTCGGTGGGAAAAGAACCCGGGCTTTGGAGTCAGGGGTCATGGGTTCAAATCCCGGCTCCGCCAGTTGTCAGCTGGGTGACTTTGGGCAAGTCACTTCACTTCCCCGGGCCTCAGTTCCCTCCTCTGTAAAATGGGGATGAAGACTGGGAGCCCCCCGTGGGGACAACCTGTGATCACCTTGTATCCCCCCCAGCGCTTAGAGCAGTGCTTTGCACAGAGTAAGCGCTTAATAAATGCCGTTATTATTATTATTATTATTATATAGAGACGGTCCCTCCCCCACAGTGGGCTCACAGTCTAAATACGTACAGCTACGTACGCGTGTGTGTGCGTGTGCGCGTGCGCGCGCTTGGTGGGGGGGAGGGGGCGGTGCGTGCGTGCGTGCGTGCGCGCCCCCGACCAGCCCCGTGACCTCCTAGCCCCCTCAGCGCTCAGTACGGCGCCCGCCCCACCGGAAGCGCCAAACCAGCGCCGTTAAAAAAAAAAAAAAAAAACCGAGGTGGATTTTGGGGGTTGCTTTTTTTTTTTTTTTTTTTAATACTCTCCCGTCGAGGCAGGGCGTAGCGGGAGTGTAAACGGCTGAGGGGACACGCGCACGTGCGAACCCCCGAACGGCCGAACCCCCGAGCTCCAGAACGGCCGAGCTCCCGAACGGCCGAACCCCCGAGCTCCCGAACGGCCGAACCCCCGAGCTGCCGAGCGGCCGAGCCCCCCAGCGGCCGAACCCCCGAGCTGCCGAACGGCCGAGCTCCCGAACGGCCGAACTGCCGAACCCCCGAGCTCCCGAACGGCCGAGCTGCCGAACCCCCGAGCTTCAGAACGGCCGAGCTCCCGAACGGCCGAACCCCCCAACGGCCGAACCCCCGAGCTCCCGAACGGCCGAACCCCCGAGCTGCCGAACGGCCGAGCTCCCGAACCCCCGAGCTCCAGAACGGCCGAGCTGCCGAACCCCCGAGCTCCAGAACGGCCGAGCTCCCGAACGGCCGAACGGCCGAACCCCCCAACGGCCGAACCCCCGAGCTGCCGAACGGCCGAGCTCCCGAACGGCCGAACTGCCGAACCCCCGAGCTCCCGAACGGCCGAACCCCCCAACGGCCGAACCCCCGAGCTGCCGAACGGCCGAACAGTGATAATGATGGCGTCACCATCATCAGTCGTGTTTATTGAGCGCTTACTGTGTGCAATCAATCAATCAATCAGTCGTATTTAGTGAGCGCTTACTGTGTGCAGAGCACTGGACTAAGCGCTTGGGAAGTACAAGCTGGCAACATCTAGAGACAGTCCCGACCCAACAGTGGGCTCACAGTCTAAAAGGGGGAGACAGAGAACAAAACCAAACATACTAACAAAATAAAATAAATAGAATAGATAGGTACAAATAAATTAAATAAATAGAGTAATAAGTAAGTACAAACATATATACAGGTGCTGTGGGGAAGGGAAGGAGGTAAGATGGGGGCATGGAGAGGGGGACGAGGGGGAGAGGAAGGGAGGGGCCCAGTGTGGCAGAGTCGTATTTATTGAGCGCTTACTGTGTGCAGTCAATCAATCATCAATCGTATTTATTGAGCACTTACTGTGTGCAGAGCACTGGACTAAGCGCTTGGGAAGTCCAAGTTGGCAACATACAGAGATGGTCCCTACCCAACAGTGGGCTCACAGTCTAAAAGGGGGGGACAGAGAACAAAACCAAACGTACTAACAGAATAAAATGAATAGATATATACAGGTAAAATAAATAAATAAATAGAGTAATAAATAAGTACAAACATATATACAGGTGCTGTGGGGAAGGGAAGGAGGTAAGATGGGGGGATAGAGAGGGGGATGAGGGGGAGAGGAAGGAAGGGTCTCAGTGTGGCAGAGCACTGTACTAAGCACTTGGGAAGGACAAGTCGGCAACATAGAGAACAGGAGAAGCAGCGTGGCCCAGTGGAAAGAGCGGGGGCTTTGGAGTCAGAGGTCATGGGTTCAAATCCCGGCTCCGCCAGTTGTCAGCTGTGTGACTTTGGGCAAGTCAATTCACTTCTCTGGGCCTCAGTGACCTCGTCTGTAAAATGGGGATTAAAACTGTGAGCCCCCCATGGGATGACCTGATCACCTTGTAACCTCCCCAGCACTTAGAACGGTGCTTTGCACATAGTAAGCGCTTAATAAATGCCATCATCAACATAGAGAGACGGTCCCTACCCAACAGTGGGCTCACAATCTAGAAGGGGGAGACAGACGACAAAACAAAACATATTAACAAAATAAAATAAATAGAATAGATAGGTACAAGTAAAATAAATAAATAAATAGAGTAATAAATATGTACAAACATATATACATATATACAGGTGCTGTGGGGAAGGGAAGGAGGTAAGATGGGGACGAGGGGGAGGGGTATGCATTAAGCGCTTACTATGTGCAAAGCACGGTTCCAAGCGCTGACCGAACCCCCGAGCTCTCGAACGGCTGAACTCCCGAACGGCCGAACAATAATAATCATCATCGTCAATTGTATTTATTGAGTGCTTACTGTGTGCAGAGCACTGTACTAAGCGCTTGGGAAGTCCAAGTTGGCAACATATAGAGACAGTCCGTACCCAACAGTGGGCTTACAGTCTAGAAGGGGGAGACAGAGAACAAAACCAAACATACTAACAAAATAAAATAAATAGAATAGATAGGTACAAGTAAAATAAATAAATAAATAGAGTAAAAAATATGTACAGGCATATATACATATATACAGGTGGTGTGGGGAAAGGAAGGAGGTAAGATGGGGGGGATGGAGAGGGTCACGAGGGGGAGAGGAAGGAAGGGGCTCAGTCTGGGAAGGCCTCCTGGAGGAGGTGAGCTCTCAGTAGGGCCTTGAAGGGGGAGGAAGAGAGCTAACGACGGCATGCATTAAGCACTTACTACATGCAAACCACTGTTCCAAGCGGCGACCGAACCCCCGAGCTCCGGAAAGGTCGAACAATAATAATGATGATGGCATTCATTAAGCGCTTACTATGTGCAAAGCACTGTTCCAAGCGCTGACCGAACCCCCGAGCTCCCGAACGGCCGAGCTCCCCCTCCTTCCTCTTCCCCTCCTCCCCCTCCCCACAGCACCTGTATATATGTTTGTTTGTACAGATCTATTGCTTTTATATTTTACTTGTACGTATTTACTATTCAATTTATTTTATTTTGTTAATATGTTTTGTTTTCTTGTCTGTCTCCCCCTTCTAGATTGTGAGCCCGCTGTTGGGTAGGGACCGTCTCTAGATGTTGCCATCCGCCCAGCTCGCTCTCTTCCTCCCTTCAAGGCCCTACTGAGAGCTCACCTCCTCCAGGAGGCCTTCCCACACTCAGCCCCTTCCTTCCTCTCCCCCTCGTCCCCGTCTCCATCCCCTCGCATCTTACCTCCTTCCCTTCCCCACAGCACCTGTATAGATGTATAGATGTTTGTACATATTTATTACTCTATTTATTTATTTTACTTGTACCTATCTATTCTATTTATTTTATTTTGTTAGTATGTTTGGTTTTGTTCTCTGTCTCCCCCTTCTAGACTGTGAGCCCGCGGTTGGGTAGGGACTGTCTGTATATGTTGCCAGCTTGTACTTCCCAAGCGCTTAATAATAATAATAATAATAATTTTGGTGTTTGTTCATTCATTCATATTTATTGAGCACTTACTGTATGCAGAGCACTGGACTAAGCGCTTGGGAAGTACAAGTTGGCAACATATAGAGACGGTGTATATATGTTTGTACAGATCCATTACTCTATTTTACTTGTACATATTTACTATTCAATTTATTTTATTTTGTTAATATGTTTTGTTTTCTTGTCTGTCTCCCCCTTCTAGACTGTGAGCCCGCTGTTGGGTAGGGACCGTCTCTATCTGTTGCCAACTTGTACTTCCCAAGCGCTTAATAATAATAATAATAATAATAATTTTGGTATTTTTTCATTCATTCAATCGTATTTATTGAGCGCTTACTGTGTGCAGAGCGCTTGGGAAGTACAAGTTGGCAACATATAGAGACAGTCCCTACCCAACAGCGGGCTCACAGTCTGGAGAGAGGAGTGATTAAGCGCTTACTATGTGCAAAGCACTGTTCTAAGCGCAGGGGAGGAAACAAGGTGATCAGGTTGTCCCATGTGAGGCTCACAATCTTAATCCCCATTTTACAGATGAGGGAACTGAGGCACAGAGAAGCTGTGACTTGCCCAAAGACACAAAGCCGACGAGCGGCCGAGCCGGGATTTGAACCCATGACCTCTGATTCCTAAGCCCATGCTGTTTCCACTGAGCCACGCTGCAATATCCTAAAGATAATGTTTGCTCATAGTACGAACTTTGGCAGATAATTAGTGATGTACTGTCTATAATTTGGAGATGCAGTCCTGAAAAATGCAGCTTCAACCACGTCCCTGAATTTAATTTTCCGTAGACAACGATATAATTAAGGAATAGTCCAGTGCTCTGCACCCAGTAAGCGCTCAGTAAAT
Organism: Tachyglossus aculeatus; assembly: GCF_015852505.1. Classification (NCBI taxonomy): domain Eukaryota; kingdom Metazoa; phylum Chordata; class Mammalia; order Monotremata; family Tachyglossidae; genus Tachyglossus; species Tachyglossus aculeatus. The sequence goes on from NC_052070.1 coordinate 12,101,682, forward strand.
ACGATTGATTGAATGAATGCGATTGATTGATTGATTGATTGAATGAATGCAATGGGAAGTGGTGGGTCTTTGGGGGGGGTCGTGCCTGGGGCACTTCAAGGCCCTACTGAGAGCTCACCTCCTCCAGGAGGCCTTCCCAGACTGAACCCCTTCCTTCCTCTCCCCCTCGCCCCCCCTTCCCCCATCTTACCTCCTTCCCTTCCCCACAGCACCTGTATATATGTATATATGTTTGTACATATTTATTACTCTATTTATTTTACTTGTACCTATCTATTCTATTTATTTTATTTTGTTAGCATGTTTGGTTTTGTTCTCTGTCTCCCCCTTTTAGACTGTGAGCCCACTATTGGGTAGGGACTGTCTCTAGATGTTGCCAAATTGTACTTCCCAAGCGCTTAGTCCAGTGCTCTGCACACAGCGCTCAATAAATACGATTGAATGAATGAATGAATTTCTAGTGTGCTACAGTAGGCCCAAGGGCCCAGGGGCTTAATGAGGGGCTGGAATTGATTATTGAAAGGTGACAGTTTTGACAGTGGACAGGGCCAACTGGATAGGACCTTGGCATTATTTTCCATCGGTAATAATCATAATAATAATGATTAGACTGTGAGCCCACTGTTGGGTAGGGACCGTCTCTATATGTTGCCGACTTGTACTTCCCAAGCGCTTAGTACAGTGCTCTGCACACAGTAAGTGCTCAATAAATACGATTGATGATAATAATGATGGTATTTGTTAAGCGCTTACTATGTGCCCGGCACTACTAAGCACCGGGATGGATACAAGCAAATCGGGTTGGACACAGTCCCTGTCCCAGGTGGGGCTCATGGTCTCAATCCCCATTTTACAGATGAGGGAACTGAGACACCCAGAAGTGAAGTGACTCGTCCAAGGTCACTCAGCAGACAAGCGGCGGAGCCGGGATAAGGCCCCCCGGGGTTCCAACTCCAAGACCTATGTAGTAGCTGATATTTTGCCCGCCTTGGAGTGGCCTCCCTACATTGATGATTAAATCCATCCATTCATTCAATCGTATTTAATGAGCACTTACTGTGTGCAGAGCACTGTACTAAGCACCTGGGAAGGAGGCAATGGGGAGGAGGAGAGGAAAAAGGGGGCTCAGTCTGGGAAGGCCTCCTGGAGGAGGTGAGCACTCAGTAGGGCTTTGAAGGGAGGAAGAGAGCTAGTTTGGCGGATGTGTGGAGGGAGGGCATTCCGGGCCAGGGGGAGGACGTGGGCCGGGGGTCGACGGCGGGACAGGCGAGAACGAGGTACGGGGAGGAGATAAGCAGCAGAGGAGCGGAGGGTGCGGGCTGGGCTGGAGAAGGAGAGAAGGGAGGTGAGGGAGGAGGGGGCGAGGGGATGGATGGACAGCCTTGAAGCCCAGGGTGAGGAGTTTCTGCCTGATGCGCAGATTGATCGGTAGCCACTGGAGACTTTTGAGGAGGGGGGTAACATGCCCAGAGCGTTTCTGGACAAAGATAATCCGGGCGGCAGAGTGAAGTATAGACTGAAGCGGGGAGAGACAGGAGGACGGGAGATCAGAGAGGAGGCCGATGCAGTGATCCAGTCGTGATAGGCCGAGAGATTGAACCAGCAAGGGAGCGGTTTGGATGGAGAGGAAAGGGCAGATCTTGGAGATGTCGTGGAGGTGAGACCGGCAGGTTTTGGTGACAGATCGGATGTGTGGGATGAACGAGAGAGCAGAGTCGAGGATGACACCAAGGTTGCGGGCTCGTGAGACGGGAAGGATGGTAGTACCGTTTATAGCAAGGGAGAGGGCAGGGTTTGGGAGGGAAGATAAGGAGTTCAGTCTTGGACATGTTGAGTTTTAGATGGCGGGCAGACATCCAGATGGAGATGTCCTGAAGGCAGAAGGAGACCCGAGCCTGGAGGGAGGGAGAGAGAGCAGGGGCAGAGATGTAGATTTGGGTGTCATCAGCGTAGAGATGATAGTTGAAGCCGTGGGAGCGAATGAGGTCACCAAGGGAGTGAGTGTAGGTCGAGAACAGAAGGGGACCAAGCACTGAACCTTGAGGAACCCCTACAGTTGACAAACAGTGACTGCTGTTGACAAGCCGTCTCTGAAAAGCAAAGTTCACTTTCGTATCTGATCCTCCTAGAAGTCTTCGAAAGGAAAGAAGTCTTGAGGTTTTGGGTGGATAGTGATTCTTTTTTCTCCTGTGGCAGAGTCCCCAGCATTCATTCAGTCATGTTTATTGAGCACTTACTGTGTGCAGAGCACTGTACTAAGCGCTTGGGAAGAACAAGTTGGCAACATATAGAGACGGTCCCTGCCCAGTAGCGGGCTCACAGTCTAGGAGACTTAGTATAGGGCATTGCCTTCACTGGGTGCTCAATAAAAATTACTCCTACTAAGCGTAGTCAGTAGAGCAGGGGCTTGGGAGCCATGGGTTCTAATCCCGGCTCCACCACCTGTCTGCTGGGTGACCTTGGGCAAGTCACTTCAGTTCTCTGGGCCTCTGTGACCTCATCTGCAAAATGGGGATGGATGCGTCCAACTTGATTTGCTTGTATCCACTCCAGTTTTTAGTACGGCGTTTGGCACATAGTAAGCACTTAACAAATACCACAGTTATTATTATTATTAATATTACTGTTACCACCACCGTAACTCTGTGGGCTCTAGAGGAAGACAAATTATTGGGAATAAAGGTAAACTGCGTAAATATTTGATTTGATTTGAAATGTAGCTTCAGTCTGAAACAGCAGATGTTCCCAGGTAGTTTTGACAAGCAACAAACTTGCTGGATGAGAATGAAGGACAATTGCAATTGGAAACTTAAAAAAAAATCTCTCAACCTAAGTTATATTTCTGTTTTATTGTTTTTCTCACTCTTTCTTGTCCGTCGTGTATCGCTTTTGGAATTCCTGTACGGTAGAGAAGTAATGTGGATTAATGGGTAGAGTGTGCAAGGGCCTCGATGTCAGAAGGACCTGGGCTCTAATGCCGGCTCCGCCACTTGTCCGCTGGGTGACCTTGGGTGAGTCACTTCACTTCTCTGGGCCTCAGCTTCCTCAGCTGCAGAATGGGGATGGATGTGTCCAACTTGATTTGCTTGTATCCACTCCAGTTTTTAGTACGGCGTTTGGCGCTGGGTGACCTTGGGTGAGTCACTTCACTTCTCTGGGCCTCAGCTTCCTCAGCTGCAGAATGGGGATTTAATAGCTTGTTCTCCTGCCTAGACTGTGAGCCTTATGCAAGACAGAGACTGTGTCCAGCTCCATTATCATGTATCTACCCCGGTACTTAGAATAGTATTTGGCACATAGTAAGCACTTAACAAATGCTCCAATCATTATTATTATTATTATTATTATTATTATTATTATTATCTACAGGCAGTTGAATTTACAGCTGCATGCTGCATTCTGCATGAAAAGCAGCATGGCATAGTGGATTGAGCCCAAGCCTGGGATGTGTGAGGTCATGGTTTCTAATCCCAGCTCTGCCACTGGTCTGCCTTGTGACCTTGGGCAAGTCACTTCACTTCTCTGGGCCTCAGTTACCTCAGCTGTAAAATGGGGATTAACACTGTGAGCTTGTATCCAGCCCAGCGCTTGGTACAGTGATTGGCACATAGTAAGCGCTTAACAAATGCCATTATCATTATTATTATTACTAATAATCATCATTATTATACTCTTGTTGTGTGTCAAGGACCGTTCTAATCACTGGGTTAGATCCAAGTTAATCAAGCTGAATTCAGACCTTGGCTTACGTGGGGCTCTGTGCCAGATGTTTAAATCCCCATTTTGTAATTGAGGAAACTGTGGCACTGGGATGGTAAGCGACTTGTCCAGGGTCACACAGGAGGCAAATGGCAGGGCCGGGATTAGAACCCAGGTCCTCTGGTTCCTGTCGTGACTGTACTAACCTTGTGGGAAAGTAATAATAAGCGTGGTATTTGTTAAGTGCTTACTGTGGTGCCAGGCACTGTATTAAGCGCCAGGGTGGATACAAGCAAATCAGGTTGGACCCAGTCCCTGTCCCCCATCCCTGTCCCCCATGGGGCTCACGGTCTCAATCCCCATTTTCCAGATGAAGGAACTGAGGCCCAGAGAAGTGATGCGACTTGCCCAAGGACACACAGCAGACAAGACTGTGAGCCCGCTGTTGGGTAGGGACCGTCTCTATATAATAATAATGGTATTTGTTAAGCGCTTACTATGTGCAGAGCACTGTTCTAAGCACTGGGGGGACTACAAGGTCATCAGGTTGTCCCACGGGGGGCTCACAGTCATAATCCCCATTTGACAGATGAGGTAACTGAGGCTCAGAGAAGTTAAGTGACTTGCCCAAGGTCACCCAGCTGACAAGTGGCGGAGCCAGGATTAGAACCCATGACCTCTGACTCCCAAGCCCGGGCTCTTGCCACTGAGCCACGCTGCTTCCCTATATGTTGCCAACTTGGACTTCCCAAGCGCTTAGCAGTGCTCTGCACACAGTAAGCGCTCAATAAATACGATTGAGTGAAAGTGATGGAGCCGGGATTGGAACCCGTGACCTTCTGACTCACAGGCCCGAGCACTGTGCCCTACACCGTGCTGCTTGAATGCAGTAGAGATGGTGGTAATAATAATAATAATAATAATAATAATAATAATAATAATAATAATAATAGTAGCATTTGTTAAGTGCTTACTATGCGCAAACCACTCTTCTAAGTGCTGGGGGGGATACAAGGTGATCAGGTTGTCCCACGTGGGGCTCACAGTCTTAATCCCCATTTTACAGAGGAGGTAACTGAGGCCCAGAGAAGTGACTTGCCCAAAGTCACCCAGCTGACAATTGGCGGAGCTGGGATTTGAACCCGTGACCTCTGACTTCCAAGCCCGGGCTCTTTCCACTGAGCCACGCATGCTTCTCTATGGACCCAATCCTTGCCTACAAGGAGCTTCCAGTCTCCAGTGGGAGCCAGACTTTGCAATAAACCACAGAGCAGGGAAATAGTAGAGTAGGAAGAGATGGCCTTAAGTGCTGTGCGGCTGGGGTGAGGATCAAAGGGCTTAATGGGCGCCGTCTTCAACTCTCCCATCCTTCCCAGCAGTGAGATCTCCTGCCTCCCCCTCTCCCTGCATCATCATCAATCGTATTTATTGAGCGCTTACTGTGTGCAGAGCACTGTACTAAGCGCTTGGGAAGTACAGATTGGCAACATCTAGAGACAGTCCCTACCCAACAGTGGGCTCACAGTCTAAAAGGTGGGGGGCGGGGGGGGATCTCCAACCCCATCCCTTCTCACCTCGTTAAAACACTGGGATGGCCATCTTCAACCGGATTTCACAACACGCCCATGTATCACCCCAAACCTTAAAAAATATAAAAAACCCATCTATGACCCTAGGAGACTCTCCAATTATCGCCCCATCTAACTTCTACTCCATCAATCAATCAATCGTATTTATTGAGCGCTTACTGTGTGCAGAGCACTGTACTAAGCACTTGGGAAGTACAAATTGGCAACATATAGAGACAGTCCCTACCCAACAGCGGGCTCACAGTCTAAAAGGGGGAGACGGAGAACAAAACCAAACATACTAACAAAATAAAATAAATAGAATAGATATGTACAAGTAAAATAAATAAATAGATATATGTATAAATAAATATATATTTATATAATATAAATAAATACTCTTCTTCTCCAAACTCTTCTACCAAGTTTACCCCCATCTCTCTACTTCCTCTCCTCCAATTCTTTCCTTGACTCCCTGCTGTCTGGCTTCTTCTCATTCAGTCATTCATTCATTGTCAGTCAGTCATATTTATCGAGCGCTTACTGTGTGCAGAGCACTGTACTGTGCGCTTGGAAAGTACAATTTGGCAACAGATAGAGACAGTCCCTACCCAACAACGGGCTCACAGTCTAGAAGGGGGGAGACAGACAACAAAACAAGTAGACAGGCATCAATAGCATCAGTATAAATAAATAGAATTATAGATATATATCTGTATCATTAATAAAATAAATAGAATAATAAATACGTACATATAGACACAAGTGCTGTGGGCCGGGGAGGGGGATAGAGCAGAGGGAGGGAGTCGGGGCGATGGGGAGGGAAGGAGGAGCAGAGGAAAAGGGGGGCTCAGTCTGGGAAGGCCTCCTGGAGGAGGTGAGCTTTCAGTAGGGCTCTGAAGGGGGAAGTGTGCTAGGTTGGTGGATGTGAGGAGGGAGGGCGTTCAAGGGTGAGGAGTTTTTGCTTCATAGGAAGGTTAATGCCACTGTTGGGTAGGGACCGTCTCTATGTGTTGCCAACTTGTACTTCCCAAGCGCTTAGTACAGTGCTCTGCACACAGTAAGCGCTCCATAAATACGATTGATTGATTGATTAATAGGTAGCCACTGGAGATTTTTGAGGAGGGGGGTGACATGCCCAGAGCGTTCCTGTAGAAAGAATATTCGGGCAGCAGAGTGAAGTATAGACTGAAGCGGGGAGAGACGGGAGGATGGGAGATCAGGGAGGAGGCTGAGGCAGTAGTCCAGTCGGGGTAGGATGAGTGGTTGTACTGACAAGGTAGCGGTTTGGATGGAGAGGAAAAGGCGGATCTTGGCCATGTGCTTCTCCCTTTGCTCCACCGAAACTGCCCTCTCTACGGTGTGGCCCAGTGGGAAAAGCCTGGGCTTTGGAGTCAGAGGTCATGGGTTCAAATCCCAGCTCCGCCAGTTGTCAGCCGTGTGACTTTGGGCAAGTCACTTAGCTTCCCTGTGCCTCAGTTACCTCATCTGGAAAATGGGGATTAAGACTGTGAGCCCCCCCGGGACAACCTGATCACCTTGTTACCTCCCCAGCGCTTCGAGCAGTGCTTTGCAGATAGTAAGCGCTTAATAAATGCCATCATTATTATTATTATGATTACGGTCACCAGAGTTGATCTTCTCGCCAAATCCAACGGCCCCTACTCCATCCAGATCCTCCTTAGTCTCTCATCGGCCTGGACGCTCTGTTTCTCCTGGAAACGGTATCTAACCTTGGCCTCCCTGACGCTGTCCTCTCTTGATTCCCCTCCTACGGCCTGAACGCTCATTTGCTTTCGCGGGCTCCTCCGCCTCCCACCCTCTAACCGTGGGAACCCCTCAAGACTCAGCTCTGAATCCCCTTCTTTTCTCCATGTACACCCACTCCTTTCCCTTCCCCACAGCACCTGTATATATGTATATATGGTTGTACATATTTATTACTCTATTTTACTTGTACATATCTATCCTATTTATTTTATTTTGTTGGTATGTTTGGTTTTGTTTTCTGTCTCCCCCTTTTAGACTGTGAGCCCACTGTTGGGTAGGGACTGTCTCTATGCGTTGCCCATTTGTACTTCCCAAGGGCTTAGTACAGTGCTCGGCACATAGTAAGCGCTCAATAAATGCGATTGATGTTGATGGAGAACTCATTTGCTCCTCTGTCTTCAACTACCATCTCTAAGCGGACGACTCCCACCCACATCTCCTCTACAGTCTCGCATTTCATTTGTTCATTCATTGTCGTATTTATTGAGCGCTCACTGTGTGCAGGGCACTGGGCTAAGCGCTTGGAAAGTACATTTCGGCAGCAGGTAGAACCAATCCCTACCCAACAACGGGCTCACAGTCTAGAAGGGGGAGACAGACAACAAAACAAAACAAGCAGACAGGCCTCAGGAGCATCAAAATAGATAAATAGAATTATAGATGTATGCACATCATTAATAAAATAAACAGAGTAATAAATACGTACAAATATGCACAAGTGCTGTGAGGCGGGAAAGGGAGTAGAGCAGAGGGAGGGAGTTGGCGATGTGGAGGGGAGGAGGAGCAGAGGAAAAGGGGGGCTCCGTCTGGGAGCCTTCCCTCAGGATTTCCTCCCTACCTTCTTTCGTCAGGATCAATCAATCAATCAGTCGTATTTATTAATAATAATAATAATAATAATAATGGCATTTATTAAGCGCTTACTATGTGCAAAGCACTGTTCTAAGCACTGGGGAATTTACAAGGTGATCAGGTTGTCCCACGTGGGGCTCACGGTCTCCATCCCCATTTTGCAGATGAGGTAACTGAGGCACAGAGAAGTTAAGTGCCTTGCCCAAAGTCACACAGCTAATTGGCAGAGCTGGGATTTAGTGAGTGCTTACTGTGTGCAGAGCACTGTACTAAGCGCTTGGGAAGTACAAGTTGGCAACATACAGAGACAGTCCCTACCCAGCAGTGGGCTCACAGTCTAAAAGGGGGAGACAGAGAACAAAACCAAACATACTAACAAAATAAAATAAATAGAATAGATATGTACAAGTAAAATAAATAAATAAATAGGATGCTCTACTTGGATGTCCCACTGACACCTCCTCTAGCCTGGAAGCTCACTGTGGACAGGGAATGTGTCTGTTATATCAGTCTGTTGTAACTCCCCTAAGCGCCGAGTACAATGCTCTACGTACACTAAGCGCTCTCCTGTCTTAATAATAATAATAATGGTTTTTGCTAAGCGCTTACTATGTGCCAAGCACTGTTGTAAGCGCCGGGGTAGATACAGGGTTATCAGGCTGTCCCATGCGGGGCTCACAGTCTTAATCCCCATTTTCCAGATGAGGTCACTGAGGCACAGAGAAGCTGAGTGACTTGCCCAGAGTCACACAGCTGACAAGTGGTGGAGCTGGGATTAGAACCCACGACCTCTGACTCCCAAGCCCGGGCTCTTTCCATGGAGCCTGGCTGCTTCTCAGTTCATTCATTCAATCGTATTTATTGAGCGCTTACTGTGTGCAGAGCACTGTACTAAGCGCTTGAGAAGTACAAGTTGGCAACATCTAGAGACGGTCCCTACCCAACAACGGGCTCACAGTCTAGAAGGGGGAGACAGAACAAAACAAAAAATGTGGTCTGGTGTCAAGTCATCAGAATAAATAGAAGTAAAGCTAGATGCACATCATTAACAAAATAAATAGAATAGTAAATATGTACACGTAAAATAAATAGAGTAATAAATCTGTACAAACATCTATACAGTTGCTGTGGGGAGGGGAAAGAGGTAGGGCGGGGGGGGATGGGGAGGGGAGAGGAAAAAGGGGGCTCAGTCTGGGAAGGCCTCCTGGAGGAGGTGAGCTCTCAGTAGGGCTTTGAAGGGAGGAAGTTCAATGCTCTGCACACACTAAGCACTCAGCAAATACGATCAATTGAGCGAGCACTTTGATAACTCACCCCAGCCCGAGAACATGCTCATTAATGGTGTTTCTTGAGTGCTTACTACTTGCAGAGCACTGTACTAAGCAGATATGTATATATCCCTATAATCCTCATCATCATCATCAATCGTATTTATTGAGCGCTTCCTGTGTGCAGAGCACTGGACTAAGCGCTTGGGAAGTACAAGTTGGCAGCATAGAGAGACAGTCCCTACCCAACAGTGGGCTCACAGTCTAAAAGGGGGAGACAAAACCAAACATACTAACAAAATAAAATAAATAGAATAGATATGTGATATCCCTAAAACCATAATGACAGCGCTTTCATAACTTTTTTAAATCAGCCTATTTACTGAACGCTTTCATAAATCTGTCAAATCGTCCTATTTACTGAGCGCTCTCGTAAATGTTTTGTTGTCCGTCTCCCCCTTCTAGAGTGTGAGCCCACTGTTGGGTGGGGACTGTCTCTATATGTTGCCAATTTGTACTTCCCAAGCGCTTAGTACAGTGCTCTGCACATAGTAAGCGCTCAATAAATACGATTGATGATGATGATATGTACAAGTAAAATAAATAAATAAATAGAGTAATAAATATGTACAAACATATACATATATACAGGTGGGGTGGGGAAGGGAAGGAGGTAAGATGGGGGGGCGGACAGGGGGACGAGGGGGAGAGGAAGGAAGGGGCTCAGTCTGGGAAGGCCTCCTGGAGGAGGTGAGCTCTGCCCCTTCTTTTAGCTGCAGTTTATTTTAACGCCTCTATCCCCAACTAGATTGTAAGCTCCTTGTGGGCAGTCAGGGATGTCTTCCAACTCTCTGGTATTGTACTCTCCCTAGCATTCAGCGCCCCTAAATCCGTCAGATCGTCTTATTTACTGAGCGCTCTCCTAGATTGGTAAAAGCGTCCTATTTGCCGCGTGCTTTCGTAACTCCTTAAAATCAGCCCATTTACTGAGCGTGCTCGGAAATCTAAGTCAGTCTATTTACTGAGCGACCCTAAATCCGTCAGATCCTCTTATTTACGGAGCGCTCATAAATCCGTCAGATCCTCCTATTTCCTGAGCGCTTTTGGCAATTTGTCAATGGTGGTATTTGTTAAACACTAGGTGCTGAGCGTTGTTGTAAGCGCTGAGAAATCGTCGTGACCGAACTCCTTAAAATCAGCCTATTTCCTGAGCGTTTTCGTAAATCTGTAAAATCAGCTATTTACTGAGCGCTTTTGGAAATCTGTCAAATAGTCCTATTTACTGAACGCTCGTAAATCCCTAAAACCGTAATGGCAGCACTTTCGTAACTTTTTTAAATCAGCCTATTTACTGAACGCTTTCATAAATCTGTGTCAAATCGTCCTATTTACTGAGCGCTCTCGTAAATGTTTTGTTGTCCGTCTCCCCCTTCTAGACGGTGAGCCCGTTGTTGGGAAGGGACTATCTCTATGTGTTGCTGACTTGTACTTCCCAGGCGCTTAGTACAGTGCTGTGCACACAGTAAGCACTCAATAAATGCAATTGAGTGAATGAATGAATACAGTGATCTGCACACAGTAAGCGCTCAATCAATACCATTGATTACTAATTCTACTGTACTTTTCCCAAGCGTTTAATAAGGTGTTCTGTGCCCATTGTGTGCTCAGTGTATACTATCGATCGATAATCTCCAGTAGAATAACCTCAGTAACGGAGTGTGTAGTTAACTAAGCCTGTAGAAAAATTGTTCTAAGGATTGGCAAAAGCCCTCACCTCCAAGCCGTCACCAAAACCTGCCGGTCTCAGCTCTGCAACATTGCTAAGATCCGCCCTGTCCTCTCCATCCAAACCGCTACCCTGCTCGTTCAAGCGCTCATCCTATCCCGTCTGGACTACTGTATCGGCCTCCTCTCCGATCTCCCATCCTCTTGTCTCTCCCCACTTCAGTCCATACTTCATGCTGCTGCCCGGATTGTCTGTCCAGAAACGCTCTGGGCATGTTACCCCCCTCCTCAAAAACCTCCAATGGCTACCAATCAATCTGCGCATCAGGCAGAAACTCCTCACCCTGGGCTTCAAGGCTGGCCATCCATCCCCTCGCCCCCTCCTACCTCACCTCCCTCCTCTCCTTCTCCCGCCCAGCCCGCACCCTCCGCTCCTCTGCTGCTTATCCCCTCACCGTGCCTCGTTCTCGCCTGTCCCGCCGTCGACCCCCGGCCCACGTCATCCCCCGGGCCCGGAATGCCCTCCTTCCCCACATCCGCCAAGCTAGCTCTCTTCCTCCCTTCAAAGCCCTACTGAGAGCTCACCTCCTCCAGGAGGCCTTCCCAGACTGAGCCCCCTCCTTCCTCTCCCCCTCTCCATCCCCCCCCACCTTACCTCCTTCCCTTCCCCACAGCACCTGTATATATGTTTGTACATATTTATTACTCTATTTTACTTGTACATATCTATTCTATTTATTTTATTTTGTTAATATGTTTTGTTTTGTTCTCTATCTCCCCCTTCTAGACTGTGAGCCCACTGTTGGGTAGAGACCATCTCTATGTGTTACCAACTTGTGCTTCCCAAGCGCTTAGTACAGTGCTCTGCACACAGTAAGCGCTCAATAAATACGAATGATTGGGGGGAACAGTGGGAGGGAGAGGAGCCAGGTGGAAGAGTCAAGAGCAAGGATAGTCGAGCAATCTGCTTGGAAGGAGTGAAGGGAGTGAGCTAGGGAAGAAATAGGTGAAGAAAGCAGATAGGTCACGGTGCTGGGAGTTACCTCCGAGCTCTCTCGTTCTCCTCTTTTCAACTTAGAATTTGCATGGAGTTTATTTTTAAGGCTCTCGGAGGATTTTTCGGTATCTGTTGCGTCTCTTCTTTGAGCTATTCCTGTCAAGGAGGTACTGTGTTTAATAGACTAGAAAGCACACTCTGCTGACAATTTGCTTGACTTACCTGAGGTCACAAATCCTGTTTTCAAAGGCGAACATTCCAAATCGAATTTTATGATTTTTTTTTTTTTAGATTAAGAACCGACTCGATAGTCTTTCGTAGGCAGTCTTTTTATGTGGTTGTTAAAAAAGTCAAAAGTTTTGTTTCTCTTTTTTCGGTTTCCCAAATAGACTTTTTGACCTCTAGTTGCCTAATTTTATCTAAGTCGAATGAGAGTATTTGATCTAGAGTGTCATCCTGTACTACGACAACAGAATAGTGGTATGGCACAATTGAGGCTATTGAATAATAACAACATTAGAAAATTTGAGAGCTCTCCATGTATGAGTCTTTTCATTCTCCCCGGAAACGGCACTTTAGCACTCGGTTTCCAGGTCCGTTAAGATCCACTCCAGAAAACAGTAGAGTCGTCCACAGTCATCCTGTCCAAATTCTCAGTATTATTATTATTATTATTTTTCTTCTAGACTGAGCCCGCTGTTGGGTAGGGACCGTCTCTGTGTGTTGCCGACTTGTACTTCCCAAGCGCTTAGTACAGTGCTCTGCACACAGTAAGCGCTCAATAAATGCGATTGATTGATTGATTGATCCAGGAGAAGGAATCAGGTGTGTGACAGGTGCTGTTCTAAGCACTGGGGTGGATACAAGCGAATCAGCTTGGATACAGTCCCTGTCCCACATGGGGTCCCAGTCTCAGTCCCCATTTTCCAGATGAGGTAACGGAGGCCCAGAAACGTGAAGTGACTTGCCCAAACTCACACAGCAGAAAAGCGGCAGAGGGAGGATTAGAGCCCATGACCTTCTGACACCCATGCCACAGCTGTTCCTTCTTATACTGCATCTCCTCTTTTTTTTTTAAATGGTATTTGTTAAGTGTTTACTATGCGTCAAGCACTGTTCTAAGACCTGGGGTGGACATAATAATGATAATAATAATAATAATAATAATAATGATGATGTTGGTATTTGATAAGCAGTTACTTTGTGCCAAGCACTGTTCTAAGTGCTGGGGGAGATATAAGGTAATCAGGTTGTTCCAGGTGGAGCTCACAGTCCCAGTCATTTGACAGATGAGGTAACTGAGGCACAGAGAAATTTAGTGATTTGTCCAAGGTCACACAGCTGACAAGTGGCAGAGCCGGGATTAGGACCCATGACTTCTGACTCCCAAGCCCGGGCTCTTTCCACTGAGCCATGCTGCTTCTCCACCCCTCAAGTTAATCAGGTAAGACACTAACTCTGTTGTACCCTCCCAAGTGCTTAGTACAGTGTTCTGCACATAGTAAAAGCTCATTAAATACCATAGATTCATCAATAATAATAATAATAATAATGATGGCATTTATTAAGCGCTTACTATGTGCAAAGCACTGTTCTAAGCGCTGGGGAGGTTACAAGGTGATCAGGTTGTCCCTCGTGGGGCTCACAGATTTAATCCCCATTTTCCAGATGAGGGAACTGAGGCCCGGAGAAATTAAGTGACTTGCCCAAAGTCACACAGCTGACAATTCACACAGTCCTTGTCCCATTTGGAGCTCACAGCCTAAATAGGAGAGAGAACGGTATCAGACCTGTTTGGCGGTTGAGAAAACAGGCCCAGAGAAGTGAAGTGACTTCCCCAAAGTCACCCAGCAGACAAGCAGACTGAACTCCTTGTCTTCCCTCCCAAACCCTGCCCTCTCCCTGACTTTCCCATCACTGTTGATGGCACTACCATCCTTCCCGTCTCACAAGCCCGCAACCTTGGTGTCATCCTCGACTCCGCTCTCTCGTTCACCCCTCACATCCAAGCCGTCACCAAAACCTGCCGGTCTCAGCTCCGCAACGTTACCAAGATCCGCGCTTTCCTCTCCATCCAAACCGCTACCCTCCTATGCCGTCTGGACTACTGCATCAGCCTTCTCTCTGATCTCCCACCCTCGTGTCTCTCCCCACTTCAATCCATACTTCACGCCGCTGCCTGGATCGTCTTTGTCCAGAAATGCCCTGGGCATGTTACTTCCCTCCTCAAAAATCTCCAGTGGCTACCTATCAACCTACGCATCAGGCAGAAACTCCTCACCCTGGGCTTCAAGGCTGCCCATCCCTCGCCCCCTCCTACCTCTCCTCCCTTCTCTCCTTCTCCAGCCCAGCCCGCACCCTCCGCTCCTTCGCCACTAATCTCCTCCCCGTACCTCGTTCTCGCCTGTCCCGCCATCGACCCCCGGCCCACGTCCTCCCCCAGGCCTGGAATGCCCTCCCTCTGCCCATCCGCCAAGCTCGCTCTCTTCCTCCCTTCAAGGCCCTACTGAGAGCTCACCTCCTCCAGGAGGCCTTCCCACACTGACCCCCCTCCTTCCTCTCCCCCTTGGTCCCCCTCTCCATCCCCACCGTCTTTCCTCCTTCCCTTCCCCACAGCACCTGTATATATGTATATATGTTTGTTCGTATTTATTACTCTATTTATTTTACTTGTACATATCTATTCTATTTATTTTATTTTGTTAATATGTTTGGTTTTGTTCTCTGTCTCCCCCTTTATAGACTGTGAGCCCACTGTTGGGTAGGGACCCTCTCTATATGTTGCCAACTTGTACTTCCCAAGCGCTTAGTACAGTGCTCTGCACACAGTAAGCGCTCAATAAAGACACAAGGTAGGGCAGGAGGGGCGATGGGGAGGGGAGGAGGAGACCTGACCCCAACCCACGTACTACCTCTGGCCTGGAATGCCCTCCCTCTACACATTCGCCAAACTATCTCTCTTCCTCCCTTCAGAACCCTACTGAGAGCTCACCTCCTCCAGGAGGCCTTCCCTGACTCAGCCCCCACTTTTTCCTCTCCTCCTCCCCTCCCCATCGCCCCTCCTGCCCTACCCTGTTCCCCATAGCACTTGTATATATTTGTACATATTTATAATAATAATGATGGCATTTGTTAAGCGCTTACTATGTGCAAAGCTTATTTCTCTATTTTATCTGTGTGTATTTATTACTCTCGTTTATTAATGATGTGTTTATAGCTATAATTCTATTTATTCTGATAGTATTGACACCTGTCTACTTGTTTTGTTCCGTTGCCTGTCTCCCCCTTCTAGACTGTGAACCCGTTGTTGGGTAGGGACCATCTCTATATGTTGACCATTTGTTCTTCCCAAGCTGTTAGTACAGTGCTCTGCACACAGTAAGCGCTCAATAAATATGATTGAATGAATGAATGAATGCCGTTTCATTAGAGACCTAGAGAATGATATATTAGTCCAAGCCAGAATGATGAATAAAGTTGGCCGTGAGGGTTAGGTTATGTGACTGTGCATACATATAATTCTTTAGCTATACAGTCAATTGCACATTTAATTATTCTGATTACTCTGTTGCGATGTCACCGGGGGTTTTCAGAGCTAAATCCTGGCCGAAAAAAGCCCCCAGAGTCACTTAATGTGAGAGTACATCATCTGTAATTTGTTTCTATTAGTGTCTCTCTCTCCCCTTGTAGACTGGGAGCTCGTTGTGGGCAGGGAATGTGTCTGTTACGTCATTCTATTGTACTCTTCCAAGCGCTTAGTCCAGTGCTGTGCACATAGTAAGCGCTCAATCAGTAAGATTGACCGAACGACTGAGTGCCTGGCCGCCCCCACAGCCTCTGCTGGATCCTAAAGCTGTCCAGGTTTCTCAGTCTTTTACCGCCGATTAAAAGAAATGAAACTCACCTCCAAGTCAAAGGAAATGGAGCAGGAAGCTGGAGGTCATCAGTCTTAATATGGTGTCAGACTGATTGTTTGCTAGGATTTTAATTCCAAAAAACCACTACTGTTTGTGCCCTGCGGCCCACCCGATTTGCACGTATCCACCCCAGCGCTTAGTACAGGGCTGGGCGCATAATAGGCGCTTAACAAATAACACCACCACCATCACCAGGAGAAGCAGTGTGGCTCGGTGGAAAGAGCACGGGCTTTGGAGTCAGAGGTCATGGTCAGCTGTGTGACTTTGGGCAAGGCACTTAACTTCTCTGGGCCTCAGTTACCTCGTTTGTAAAATGGGGATTAAGATTGTGAGCCCCCAGTGGGACAACCTGATCATCTTGTAACCTCCCCAGCGCTTAGAACAGTGCTTTGCACATAGTAAGCGCTTAATAAATGCCATTATTATTATTATTATTATTATCACCATCAAAATTTTCATCCTATTTCTGTCTTTAAACTGATCAGGAAATCTTCCCTTTTCCTCTGCTCCCCTTCCCATCACCCCGATTCCCTCCCTCTGCTCTACCCGCCTCCCCACCCCACAGCACTTGTGTATATATGTACATATTAATCTATTTTGTTAAGGGTGTCTTTATATCTATAACAGAGAAACAGCGAGGCTTAGTGGCAAGAGCCCGGGCTCGGGAGTCAAAGGTCGTAGGTTCTAATCCCGACTCCGCCACTTGTCAGCTGTGTGACTTTGGGCAAGTCATTTAACTTCTCTGTGCCTCAGTGACCTCATCTGGAAAATGGGGATTAAGACTGTGAGCCCCACATGGGGCAACCTGTTACCTTGTATCTCTCCCAGTGCTTAGAACGGTGCTTGGCACATAGTAAGCGCTTAAATACCATCGTTATTATAATTCTATTTATTTGTATTGATGCCTGTTTACTTGTTTTGATGTCTTTCTCCCCCCTTCTGCGAGCCCGCCATAGGCAGGGATTGTCTCTTTTTGTTGCTGAATTTTACTTTCCAAACGCTTAGTACAGTGCTCTGCACACAGTAAGTGCTCAGTAAATACGATTGAATGATTGAATGGATTGTGTCTACCAACTCCGTGGTATCATACTCTCCCAAATGCCTAGTATGGGGCTCCGCACCAAGTGGGCCCTCAGTAAATACCCTGAATTGACTGATTCAGAATATGTAGCACTGCAAATCATGATTATCCAGTGCCGAGGATGGGTGTGCCAAGATTGCCGTGGGATTGCTATCATTATTGATCAGTCAATAAAGAGCAACCCAGTAAATGGAATGAATGGAGGCAAGTCTTCATTCATCGGCCATAGTTTGCCCTCAGAGAGGTCTTGTTGGAGAACAGCAATTTCGCAAAAACCGTCAGGGATTATGGATCCCGTAACCCACAGCAGAGAATTCACACTCTCATACTTTTCCTGCGTATGGGAAGCAGCGTGGTTTAATGAAGAACGCCCAGGCTGGAAATCTAATTCCAGCTCCGCCCCATGTCTACTGCGTGACCTTGGGCGAGTCGCTTCGCTTCTCTGGGCCTCGGCTCCCTCATCTGGAAAAGGGGAATGAAGATTGTGAGCCCCATGTGGGACAGGGACTGTGTCCAGCCTCCTTACTGGTATCTACTTCCGTGCATAGAACAGTGCTTGGTGCGTGGTAAGTGCTTAGCAGGTAGCATAATTATTAATTATGACTGAGCCCGCTCCTCCCAGACTGAGCCCCCTCCTTCCTCTCCTCCTCCTCCCCCTCCCCATCCCCCCCGCCTTACCTCCTTCCCCTCCCCACAGCACCTGTATATATGTATATATGTTTGTACGTATTTATTACTCTATTTTACTTGTACATATTTATTCTATTTATTTTATTTTGTTAATATGTTTTGTTTCGTTGTCTGTCTCCCCCTTCTAGACTGTGAGCCCACTGTTGGGTAGGGACCGTCTCTATACGTTGCCAACTTGGACTTCCCAAGCGCTTAGTTCAGTGCTCTGCACTTAAATACGATTGAAGGAATGAATGAATAATTCCTATTAATTCTCATCCCCGACTCATCATTGGAGAAATCAGTCAATCAGTGGTATTTGATGATAATATGAGTAATGATGATATGTAAGCGCTTAATATGTGCCAACCACTGTTCTAAGCTCTGGGGTAGCTACAGGGTAATCAGGTTACCCCACGTGGGGCTCACAGTCTTAGTCCCCATTTCACAAACGAGGGAACGGAGGCACAGAGAAGTGAAGTGACTTGCCCAGAGTCACACAGCCGATAAGTGATGGAGCCGGGATTGGAACCCAACAACCTCTGATTCTCAAGCCTGGGGTCTTGCCACTGAGCCACACTGCTTCCGAACGTGGGAAAGTACAGTACAGCAGAATTAGCGGATGTGTTCCTTGCCCGTAACGAGCCTACTGGAGAGAAACCCTTCAAATGGCGTGAATGTGGGGTGGATTTCCTTCGTGCCTCACAATTTTGCCGTCCATTGGATGGTTCACATGGGTTTTTTCCGTTCATTTTGATATCCCCCGATCAGCCCTCCCGGGGAGATTCCCCCTGTTGACTATAACCTCATTGTGGGTGGGGATCATGACTGCCAACTCTATTGTGTCGTAGTTTCCCACACACTTAGTACAGTAATTGATTAGTCTGTGAAGACCTCATGGAGGAAATGTGATTTTAGGAGGGTTTTGGAAGTGGGAAGGAGTGATGGGCTGTCAATAAACCAGTGCTTATTGACTCTTCTGTATGCACAGGGTGGTTGGTCAAGACGCAGGGGTGAGTTTTGACTTCAAAGAAGTGTAAACTCTTGTGTGTCTGTTCTGTTGTACCCTCCCAAGCGCTTAATATAGTGCTCTGCACAGAGTAAGTGCTCAGTAAACACCACTGATGGATTGATAGTCCTACTTTTTGAGCGCTTACTGTGTGCAGAGCACTGTCCTAAGCGCTTGGGAGAGTACAATATACAGACACGAGCTGACAGTCTAGAGGGGGAGACAGACATGAATAGAAATAAAGAAGTTACGGTTAATTGTCCTTCAGGTAATCAGTTTGGTTAGTGGATAGGACCTTAGTTGGGAATTCAGAAGAGCACGGCTCTGCTCACAATTCTCCTGGTCCATTCTGTGGTCACAGCTAATCACTTAATTAACCGGCTTGTTTTTCAGATTTGCCCTTTGTAAGATGGGCGTATTGGCAGGCATTCCTGGAAAGATGCTACGAAAAGCAAAGCCATTCCTAGTGAATTCCAATTTCTCAGAGCCATAGTTCTACTCTAATATTTGGTTTCCAGCACTCACACTAAAGTAAACATGAGTAATACACACGTGCCCTTTTGTACTCCAGAACAAACGGGATTCTTTTGCTCTTGGGGATGGAATCAATCATCATCTATTGGTTTTATATATTAGAAAGCTACGCTAGCTGGCTATGTAGGTTTCCTCGTTTTTGGATTTTTTTTTAAGCTGACGAACTGCTTCCACTTCAAAACCCAGTATGGGCAGGGATTGTCCGTCTTTATTGCTGAATTGTACTTTCCCAGTGCTTAGTACAGTGCTCTCCACACAGTAAGCGCTCAATCAATTTGATTGAATGAATGACTGAGATAGATTAGCAGCTGAAAATCTTTCCTGGTAGAAAAGCCATTATTTGCCAGTGTTAATGGTGAAGGGAACTCGCAAGGCTTCTGAGGATTCGGTTACTGGAGGCAGAATCTCTCCTCAATCCCCGAGATGGTCTTAGCGGGAGACCCTCTAGACTGTAAGCCCGGTGAGGGCAGGGATTGTCTCTTTATTGCCGAATTGTACTTTCCAAGCGCTTTGTACAGTGCTGTGCACACAGTAAGCGCTCAATAAATACAATTGAATGAATAATATGGATGGTATTTGTTAAGCGCAGACTATCTGTCAAGCACTGTTCCAAGAGCTGGGGTAAATATAAGTCAATCACATGGGGCTCACAGTCTTCATCCCCATTTTATTCATTCATTCATTCAACCGTATTTATTGAGCACTTACTGTGTGCAGAGCACTGTACTAAGTGCTTGGGAAATATAAATCGTCAACGTATAGAGACCGTCCCTACCCAGCAACGGGCTTACAGTCTAGAAGGGGGACACAGACAACAAAACAAAGCAAGTAGACTGAGCCCCCTTTTTCCTCTCCTCCTCTCCATCCCCCCCGCCCTACCCTCTTCCCCTCCCCACAGCACTTGTATATATATTTGTACAGATTTATTATTCTATTTATTTTACTCGTACATATTTACTAAGCTATTTATTTTGTTAATGATGTGCATGTTCCCTCCCCCCCCCCCCCCTTTTAGACTGTGAGCCCACTGTTGGGTAGGGACTGTCTCTATATGTTGCCAATTTGTACTTCCCAAGCGCTTAGTACAGTGCTCTGCACATAGTAAGCGCTCAATAAATACGATTGATGATGATGATGATGATGTAGCTTTAATTCTATTTGTTCTGACGACTTTGACACCAGTCTACATGTTTCGTTTTGTTGTCTGCCTCCCCTTTCTAGACTGTGAGCCCATTGTTGGGTAGGGACCGTCTCTAGATGTTGCCGACTTGTACTTCCCAAGCGCTTAGTACAGTGCTCCGCACACAGTAACCGCTCAATAAATATGGTTGAATGAAGTAGACAGATAATTGAGGCACAGAGAAGTGAAGTGACTTGCCCAAAGTCACACAGCTGACAAGTGGCGGAGCCGGCATTAGAACCCATGACCTCTGACTTCCAAGACCGGGCTCTTTTCAGTAGGCCACGCTGCTTCTCATGTTGAATGAGTTCTCCTAGCTCACCTGTTAATAAAGGAAAAATTAGGTAATTCCTCATTAATCTGTATAATAACAATAGTATTTAAGTTCTGTATGCAAAATGATTTGGGAACGTCTTATAATAATAATAATGATGATGATAATAATGGTACTTGTTAAGTTTTCTATTTATTTTATTTTGTTAGTATGTTTGGTTTTGTTCTCTGTCTCCCCCTTCTAGACCGTGAGCCCGCTGTTGGGTAGGGACAGTCTCTATGTGTTGCCGACTTGTACTTCCCAAGCGCTTAGTACAGTGCTCTGCACACAGTAAGCGCTCAATAAATACAATTGATTGATTAAGTGCTTACTGTGTGCCAAGCACTGTTCTAAGTGCTGGGGTAGATACAAGTCAAGTCAGCCAGGCTGGACACAATCCCTGTCCCGCTTGGGGCTCACAGTCTAAATAGGAAGGAGTAGGATTGAATCCCCATTTTACAGATAGGTAACTGAGGCACAGAAAAGTGAAGTGACCTGCCCAGGGTCACGCAGTAGGTTCATGGCCGAAGCGGGATTTTATGACCCCCAGGCATATGCTTTTTCCACTAGGCCAGGCTGCAGAAAAGTTTTCTTTTAATACAGTATTTTCTCTCCACCTTGATTTGGGGAGCGGCGTTAGGATTATAGTTTGGGGTGTGCCTTAGTACGACAGGTAAAATCTGAAGCGAGGGCCTCTCTTTGGACACGACAAGCACTCACTGTTTAACAAGCACTTTTAGGAAATTCTGCACACTTTTAATGTAGCGGGAGGTCACCTGAACTCAGACTCGAAAGAAAGTTAAAATTTTTGTTTCTTGATTTCCTTGTCCTTAGACTAATAAAATAATACCCATCACAGTTGAATTAAACTGTTGTATTCTGTGCAAATCCTTAAACTGGGATCTGGGGAAAATAGAAGCAGTGTTAGGGATTTCCTCATGCGGTTAATGTAGTGTCTGATGTTTAATATTGCTTTGCTTCTTGGGAATGAAAGTGTTTAGTGTGCTTTGATTTATCATGCATTTTGTATAATAACGGATTATTGATATCTCTTGCTAGGCACTCGGCATCTCACCCGAAGAGAAATTTGTCATTACAACAACAAACAGAAAAGAAATTACAGATGATAACTTTAGTAAGTAAACAGTGGTTATTAATCTCATGCTTCTCTTAAGTTGTAAACATTTCACATAACCTAGAAATGTCATTTAAGGCCCACTTTTTGTTGCTGAAATTGTAACGAGGGTGCAGGATTCAATCCAGAGTTCCTCTTTTGCCAACTTTTCCGGTCATGGTCTTGAAAAGCCAACAATTAATGATTCAGTTACGTGATAGGTGATGCCTGGAGAGCTTGTCAGAACCTATTCAAAGGCTGATTCTTCTCACAATTATAGCCGAAAGTATGCTCATCTAAACCCAGTTGGAAAGTGGCATTCTTTTTGTGATCCATTTGGAATTAGATCAGAAAGACTCCTATCGAGAGTGTGTTTAAAATGCACATCTCCTAGCCGTCACTTTATTTTCTTCAGATTAAATTACGGTGGCATTTTGCTAGAGATAATTATATTGGTGTGTGTTACATTTCTCACCTTCTTTGCAGGCGACAGTGTCCAAGATGGGATTACCTTGTACCTGCTGCAGTCAGTCAATCAATTATTACTTTCCGCAACAAAGGAGCGAATTGACTTCTTACCGCATTATGACACGCTGGTCAAGAGTGGCATGTATGAATATTATGCCAGCGAAGGACAAAACCCGTTGCGTAAGTCCCCCAAACCTGGGGAATCGTCTAAATGATATACACATTATTCTTAAATATGGAAACTTAAGGAATCCTCTTTTGAATAGTTCCCTCAGTTTTTGGATCTGTACCCTTTGTCCGCCCCACCCTCAGCTCCACAGCTTTTAGGTACGTAGCTGGAATTTATTTTAATGGCTGTCTCCCCCCTCTAGACTGTAAGCTCCTTGTGGGCAGGGACGCTGTCTACCAAATCTGGCAGTGAACTCTCCTAGGCACTTAATACAGTGGCCTGGGCACAATAAAGCTCTCAGGAAATAGGTTTGCTTTTTTATCCACAGTTAAGCTCCTTTACCATCTATATTTTGGCATTCGTAGCATTTAGTTTTAAATTTCAAATCATACTCGTTTTGAAATTTACTTGCATACTTGAGCTATAGACTGAGGGTTTTTTCTTTCATTTTTTTGATTTTTCTTGACCCTTTTCTGAATGGGGGTTATGGATAACTAGACAAAGGGACATGCGAGGAGAGGTGGGGATAGCGATAAGGAGTCCTCCAACCTCTGCGGCCAATTCTTTCGTCAGCTCTTTCTCTACGTTTTGTAAAAATTATTTTAATGGTATTTGTTAAGCACTAACTAGGTGCCAGGCACTACTCAGCACTGGGGTAGACACAGGCTAATATGGTCGGACACGGTCCTTGTCTCCTTTGGGGGGGCTCACAGTCTTAATCCCCATTGTACAGATGAAGGAACTGAGACATACTGAAGTGGAGTGGATTGCCCAAGGTCACACAGCCGACAAAGGGTAGAGCCGGGATGGCCTCCAGCCCCTTACTGTGGCTCTCTTCTGGGTCCCATTTCTCTTATCAGAGGACACTCCTTCTCTAGGGAAGCTCATTGCTCCTTCAGCTTCTAATAATAATAATAATGATGGCATTTATTAAGCGCTTACTATGTGCAAAGCACTGTTCTAAGCGCTTGGGGAGGTTACAGGGTGATCAGGTTGTCCCACGGAGGGCTCACCATCTTAATCCCCATTTTACAGATGAGGTAACTGAGGTACAGAGAAGTGAAGTGACTTGCCCAAAGTCACCCAGCTGACAGTTGACGGAGCCGGGATTTGAACCCATGACCTCTGACTCCAAAGCCCGGGCTCTTTTCCACTGAGCCACGCTGCTTCTCTAATCATCTTCCCCATCTCTCAAACCTGTAACCTTGACAGTGTTCTAGACTTCCCTTACTCTTTCAAATCCCTATTCAGCCATTTCTTAATAATAATAATAATAGTAACAGTAATGGTACTTTCATTCATTCATTCATTCATTTAGTCAGTCGTATTTATTGAGCGATTACTGTGTGCACAGCACACAGTACTTGTACTGAACGCTTCCTAAACGCTTGGGAAGTACAAGTTGGCAACATATAGAGACAGTCCCTACCCAACAGCGGGCTCACAGTCTAAAAGGGGGAGACAGAGAACAAAACCAAACATACTAACAAAATAAAATAAATAGAAAAGATATGTACAAGTAAAATAAATAAATAGAGTAATATAGAGACGGCCCCTACCCAACAACGGGCTCACAGTCTAGAAGGGGGAGACAGACAACAAAACAAAACGTGGACAGGTGTCAAGTCATCAGAATAAATAGAAATAGAGCTAGATGCACATCATTAGCAAAATAAATAGAATAGTAAATATGTACAAGTAAAATAAATAGAGTAATAAATCTGTACATCTGCTGTGGGGAGGGGAACTTCCCAAAAAACAAGCAAATGGATTTTGGAGCAAATTAAACCAAAGTGGTCTTTGGAAGGCCAAATGACGCTACTTAGATTAGCATATTTTGAACACATAATCAGGAGGACTAATTCTCTGGAGACAGTACTATGTGCCAAGCACTGTTCTAAACACAGGAATAGAGACAAGTGGATCAGTTTGGACCCAGTCCCTGTCCCACGTGGGGCTCACGCCCTTAATTTTTAGAGGTGAGGTAACTGAGGCCCGGAGAAGTGAGGTGACTTCCCCAAGGTCACATAGCAGATGTAGCGGAACATGGATTAGAACCCAGGTCAATCAATCAATCGTATTTATTGAGCGCTTACTGTGTGCAGAGCACTGTACTAAGCGCTTGGGAAGTACAGAGGTCCTTGTGACTGACAGAGCGGTGCTTTAATGACTAAACCCACACTGTTAAAGATCCGTCCTTTCTCTTCCTCTCTACTCAGGCGCCTCAGGCACCTGGTCCTATCACGCCTCGACTACTGCATCGGCCTCCTCATTCATTCATTCAGTCGTATTTATTGAGCGCTTACTGTGTGCAGAGCACTGTACTAAGCGCTTGGGAAGTACAATTTGGCAACATATAGAGACAGTCCCTATCCAACAGCGGGCTCACAGTCTAGAATGGGGAGACAGATGACAAAACGAAACGTGTGGACAGGTGTCAAGTCACCAGAATAAATAAACATAATTATAATTATTATAATTAATAGATTAATAAATTAATTAACAGATTAATAGATGTCCATCATCACCTCATTTGTCTCCGTGCTTCCTATCTGTCTTTCCCTGCTCAAGTCCATATGTCACTCGGTTGCCGGGACCATCTTTCTAAAATGTAATTCTACACATGACTCCCCACTCCTCAAGAACCTCTGATTTTTTTTTTTAAATTTAATGGTATTTGTCAAGTGCTTCCTACGCGTCCAGCACCGTTCCAAGTGTTGGGGTAGGGACAAGTTCA
This sequence comes from Tachyglossus aculeatus, assembly GCF_015852505.1. Classification (NCBI taxonomy): domain Eukaryota; kingdom Metazoa; phylum Chordata; class Mammalia; order Monotremata; family Tachyglossidae; genus Tachyglossus; species Tachyglossus aculeatus. The sequence continues at coordinate 12,126,752 of NC_052070.1, forward strand.
TCAGGTCGAACACAATCCCTGTACCACGTGGGGCTCATGGTCTAAGTAGGAGGGAGAACAGGGATTGAATGTCCATTTTGCAGGTGAGGGAACTGAGGCCCAGGTGAGTTGAGTGGCTTGCCCGGCGTCACGCTGCTGGCACATGGTGGAGCTGGGCTGAAAACCCAGTTATTCTGATTCCCAGGCCTGTTTGTATTCCACTGGGCCACGCTGCCGGTTGCCCTCTCCTCTCCATGCGGAGCAGAACTTCAATCAATCAATCAATCAATCGTATTTATTGAGCGCTTACTGTGTGCAGAGCACTGTACTAAGCGCTTGGGAAGTACAAGTTGGCAACATCTAGAGACAGTCGCTACCCAGCAGTGGGCTCACAGTCTAAAAGGGGGAGACAGAGAACAAAACCAAACATACTAACAAGATAAATTAAATAGAATAGATACGTACAAGTAAAATAAATAAATAAATAGAGTAATAAATACGTACAAACATATATACATATATACAGGTGCTGTGGGGAAGGGAAGGAGGTCTGACACTCACTCAGCTCTCTCCCACTACTTATCCCCACTCTTAATAATAATAATAATAATAATAATAATAATTGTGATATTTGTTAAGCAGTTAGTATGTGTCACTCACTGTTTGAAGCACTGAGGAAGATAATTAATTAATAATGGCATTTGTTAAGCGCTTACTATGTGCAAAGCACTGGTCTAAGCACTGGGGGGATACAAGGTGATCAGGTTGTCCCACGGGGGCTCACAGTCTTAATCCCCATTTAACAAATGAGGTAACTGAGGCTCAGAAAAGTTAAGTGACTTGCCCAAGATCACACAGCAGACATGCGGCGAAGCCAGGATTAGAACCCATGACCTCTGACCCCCAAGCCTGTGCTCTTCCCACAGAGCCACGCTCTTCTCTTAAGATAGAAGATAATCAGGTTAGACACAGACTCCCACACAGGGGCTCACCATCTAAGTAGGAAGGAGGACGGGTATTGAATTCCCATTTTACAGATGAAGTTACTGAGACTTGCCCGAGGTCGTACAGCAGATCCAGGTTTAGAACCCAGGTCCTCAGACTCCCAGGGCTGTGCTCTTTCCGCTAGGCCATGCTGCTCTGATCTTATTACCCCTTAGTTGGCATGGTTCATTCTTCTCAAGCCAACTTATTCACACTATGCTCTGCCCTCGTCCTCCTCCCCATCTTCCTCTTCTTCACATCCTCCTCCCTTTCGGGAACTTCCCTCCCACTTCCCTTTTGACAGGCCCCTTCTTCCAAACCCTTTTGAAATCACATTTCTTCCAGGGGGCCTTTGATTGATTTTTACATCTTCCCCCCTTCTATCCCCACAACTCTCACTGCAGTGTGACCTTGGACAAGTGACTTAACTTCTCTGTACCTCAGTTACCACACCTGCAAAATGGGGATTAAAAGTGTGAGCCCCACATGGGACAACCTTGTATCTACCCCGGTTCTTAGAACAGTGCTTGGCACATAGTAAGCACTTAACAATTATTATTATTGTTATTATTATTATTATTATTATCTGAGCCCTTGGGTTCTCCCACCTCTTTTGGTCACCCATTTTGTTAAAGCGCTTAATATGGGTTCCGTATCTGGTAAGCGCTTACTATGTGCCGGGCACCTTGTTAAGCACTGGGGTCGATACAAGTTAATTAGGTTGGACGCAGTCCCGTCCCACACGGGGCTCACGGTCTTAATACCCATTTTACAGTTGAGGTAACTGAGGTGCGGAGAAGTGGAGTGACTTGCCCAAGGTCACCCAGCAGACAGTTGGTAGAATCAGGATTAGACCTCGGGTCCTTCTGACTCTTAGGCCCATGCTCTATCCAGTCATGTGCGCATCTTTATGCGCTGTTGCTTCCTCTTTTCTGTAATTTGTTTTATTATCTGTCTCCCCCTTGTTGGCAGGGACCGTCTCTATTAACTGTATTTTAGTCTTTAAGAGCTTAGTACGGTACTCTGTACTCAGGAAATGCTATTATTTGGAAGTGTTGAGGATTAGCTTGTGGGCAGGGAACGCGCGTGCCAACTCACGTTACCTTGTCCCACGCTCTTCGTACAGTGCCCTGCCCATAATAATCACTTGATAAACACGATCGATTGATCGACTGAGAGAGAAGCTCCTATCTACTGTGGGAGGAAGAAACTATACCTTTGTAAATTTTGTCCCCAACGAGAGGTGGTTCTATAATTTCTTTTCTTTATCTTTCCTAGCATTTGCCCTTGCAGAGTTGATTGACAACTCGTTATCCGCTACGTCCCGTAACACCGGTATTCGGAGCATCCAGATCAAACTGGTAAGCTATCTGCGCCGGGAGCTCAGCGGGTGCTGCCCGCCTTCATCCTCCTAACGCAAATAAGACTTAGTAGGTGCTTTCTCTCGGCAGCCGCGGCGCCTCGTGAACAGTGTGTGGTTGCCGGGCTTAGTGCTTGTCCCGAATCAGAGGCGGCTGGAGACTTTGAAAAGTTACTTTTAAGCAAAACTGTTGGGCGGTGGCACGGAGAAGGAGAAAAGAAACAGATCAAAAATTGGGATTCTTCTGGGGGAAGTAGTAAGGGGCCGAAAGACTCTACAGGACCTTTGTTTGTCTTGTCTCATGCTGTTGAGTCGTCTCCGACCCGCAGCGACTCCATGGACCCATCTCTTCCAGAACACCACCCGCTCCATCTGCCATCGTTCAGGTAGTGCATCCAGAGAGGTTTCTTGGGAAAAATCCAGAAGTGGTGCCTACCATTTGTAATTTCATCTCCATACACACTCCCCGCCTCTTTAGCTCCTCCTCCTCTCCTTTTCGTCGATGGCCTTTTTTCCCCCCTTTGTTGATTTTCAGCTTTGCTACGTGGTTCTATCACACCTGAGTTCCCGCCTCTTCATTTGAATTCTTTTCTTTGACTCTTTTCTCTTCTTGGTTTGTTTTTTTTTTCCACCGGTAGAGCGTCTCCTTTCTTTCCCATCCCTTTTCCCGCCTCCTCCTCTCCACTCTAATTCCCTAAGTCCTAAGGCTGCCTCTTTCTCTTACTTCCCATTCCTGGCCTGTCTCGCCTGTCCCGCCGTCATCCCCCGGGCCTGGAATGCCCCCAATCCCTCTGCCCATCCGCCAAGCTAGCTCTCTTCCTCCCTTCAAGGCCCTACTGAGAGCTCACCTCCTCCAGGAGGCCTTTCCAGACTCAGCCCCTTCCTTCCTCTCCCCCTCGTCCCCCTCTCCATCCCCCCATCTTACCTCCTTCCTTTCCCCACAGCACCTGTATATATGTATATATGTTTGTACATATTTATTACTCTATTTATTTTACCTGTACATATCTATTCTATTTATTTTATTTTGTTAGTATGTTTGGTTTTGTTCTCTGTCTCCCCCTTTTAGACTGTGAGCCCACTGTTGGGTAGGGCCTGTCTCTGTATGTTGCCTACTTGTACTTCCCAAGAACGTAGTACAGTGCTCTGCACACAGTAAGCGCTCAATAAATACGATTGATGATGATGATGGCCTGTACAGCAGACCAAGAGACTTTAATTGGGTGACGCCACAGACCAGTATTCTCCGAGGACGGATTTGTCTCCAGAAAGCGTTGGGCGTTTCCAGTCGAGCGAGGTCGGCCAGCGTTTTCCCCTGCCTGGTGGATCGCCTCTAGGGAGGAGTGGCCCCCAGCGAAAGCTCGGTTGGACTGGGCTGGAAACGGGGTTTTTCCAGAGCTCCAGTAGAATAGTAGGCTTAGCTCTTGGCTCCCCTTAATGCGGGCGTCTGGTGGACTCTGCGGTGTAGTCCACCCTAAATTACCTGGAATTGACAAGCCCCCATCAGGGGCCAACCGGCCCAGACTGGCTGACAAAGTTGGACCACTAAAAGCAGCATGGACAGCACCCAAGCTTGGGAGTCCGGGGACCTGGCTTCGAATCCCAGCTCCGCCACCTCTCTGCTGGGTGACTTGGGGCAAGCCGTTTCACTTTTCTGGCCCTCAGCGTCTTCACCTGAGAAATGGGGATTAAGATCATGAGCCCCAAGAGGGACGTGGGCTGATAATAATAAGAACAGTAATAATCATGGTAATTCATTAAGCGCGTACTGTTTGCTGGGCACTGTAGTAAGCGCTGGGTAGATATAAGTTAATCGGGCCGGACACAGTCTATGTCCCACATGGGGCTCACGGTCTTAATCCCCATCAGCGCTTACTACTACTACTAATAATAATAATGGCATTTATTAAGCTCTTACTATGTGCAAAGCACTGTTCTAAGCGCTTGGGAGGTTACAAGGTGATCAGGTTGTCCCACGTGGGGCTCACGGTCTTAATCCCCATTTTACAGATGAGGGAAATGAGGCCCAGAGAAGTGAAGTGACTTGCCCAAAGTCACACAGCTGACAATTGGCAGGGCCGGGATTCGAACCCATGACCTCTGACTCCAAAGCCCGGGCTCTTTCCACTGAGCCATGCTGCTTCCCTAGTACTGTGCCTGGCACATAGTAAGCGCTTAACAAATACCGTTACTATTATTTTGGTTAGACTGTGTCCAATCTGATCGACTTGCGTCTATCCCGGCACTTAGTCCGGTGCCTGGCGGAGAGGAAGCGCTTAACCAATACCGTAAAAAACAAATCAGGCCCTCAAATCCCACTAGTATCTCCTCCTCCTGCTTTCCCAAGGGCAGCAGGATCCAGAGAGGAGGCCGAGAGTTAAACCTGATGGTTTCTCTTAGTGCCCCTGCCTCTCGTGGAGATGTAGCACGCTGAGGATATAATTGGGGAGGTCCCCAGGTAAGTGATCCCTGGAGTGTACTGAAGTTAAAACCGGTGCTAAGCTACCGTGCATTTTCAGTAGAAACTGTGGCCCTGAAGTCTGCAACATAACAGTGTGTTCCGTAGCGATCCGACATTTTTCATTATTTGTCTTGGTTTTCATTCACCGAAAGTAAACGATCGGACTTGAGCATTTGTACGTGACCGGGAACTGCGGTATTTACTGTGCACGCCCTCATATGCTGTCATTTTCCATTCTGTTGTTGTTTTTTTTCTGTATGTTCTGTTCTTTAGCTTTTTGATGACTCACAAGGCAAACCTGCAGTTGCAGTGATTGATAATGGAAGAGGAATGACCTCCAAACAGCTCAACAACTGGGCCGTGTATAGGTTGTCAAAATTTACAAGAAAAGGTGACTTTGAAAGGTTAGCGTTATTCACTGTTTTTCTGAAAAATTACAACTGCGTAAGTAGGGTAATGGAACAGCAGAGTTGCCACCTTAAATGCCCAATTGGGAAATATAACTTTGTCACTGATGAGGTGGTTGAGTTTGGAGGACTAATAATAGTAATTGTGGTATTTAAGTGCTTATTATGTGCCAGGCACTGTACTGAGCACTGGGGTGGATATAAGCTAATAGGGTTGGACACAGTCCCTGTCCCACGTGGGGCTCATTGATTCAGTCCTCATTTTCCAGATGAGGTAACTGAGGCCCAGAGAAGGGAAGTGACCTCCCCAAGGTCACACAGCAGACCAGTGGCAGAGCCGGGATCAGAACCCATGACCTTCTGATTTCCAGGCTTAGAACAGTGCTTTGCACATAGTAAGCACTTAATAAATGCCATCATTAATGAATTAATTCCAGGCCCACGCTCTTGCCACTGCACCCTGCTGCTTCTCACCACGCTAGGAGTCAGAGGACTAGATATGTGGGGTGGGAGTGTTTTTAATGTTAGAACTTTTAGTAATTTAAATCAGTCAGTAGCATTTTGAGCACTTGTTCTTTGTAGAAAACTCTATTAAGTACTTGGGAGAGTACAGTAGAATCAGTGGACATCACCCTGGCCCTCAGAAAGCTTGCAATCTAATGGTGGAGACTGACTCGAAAATCATTCATAGATAGGAGAAAGAAGGAGAGTTCAACCCTTGAGTTAGTGCTTCAGTAATAAGGTGTAAAAGTTTTTCCAAAAGTGCTGTGGGAGGTGGAATGTTACTTAAGTACAGTGCTTAATACAGTGCTCTGCACACAGTAAGCGCTCAATAAATACGACTGATTGATTGATTAAGTGCTTGGGTGGCACAAAAGTGGTGGAGAGGAAGTAGGGGTCTGGTCAGTGGGAGGATTAGAAATCGGGGTAGGCTTTCTGGAGGAGATGGGATTTTTAGAAACGCTCTGAGAATGGGGATGGAGGATAGCGGGTAATGGGATCGCAGGTGGAAAGCGGGAGGGACTTCCAGGCTTAGAGGAGGGTGTGAGGAAGAGTTTGGCAGAGGAAGAGAGGAGAATGAGGCCCAACGAATAGGCAAGCTAGAAAACTTAAGAGAATTGGGGTGTGCAGAGAAAAGAGAGTGTAGGCAGGAGAAAGCTGATTCAGCCCTTAAAGCCAATGACTATTTGATGCGGAGGAGACCGGGTACTATTTGGGAGTTTTTGAGGAGGGAGGAGATGTGCACAGTGACTTTTTAGGAAAGTGACTGGTGTAGCCCAGTGAAACCCGGGCAGGAATGGAGAGGCAGGGAAACTAAGAAACTAGTTGTTAAGACGGAGTAGGACAAGCGGTTTTTCCACATGGAGGGAAAAACCGGCAGGATTTGGTGGCGGACTGAGCGTGGGCGTTGAAAGAGAGAGGGAGGAGGAGAGGATAATGCCAGGGTCGCGGGCTTCGTGGGGATAACTGATGGGAAAGGAGAGCGGCGGATTTGTGAGGGAAGGTGGGTTGAGGTGCCTTTGAGACATCCATGTAGCGGGGTTCTGGAGATGGGAGGGGATAGTACAGTGCTAAATGCTTAGTACAGTACTTTACATGCAGTAAACGCTCAGTAAATATGAATGAATGAGAGGATGTGAGATAGAGAAGAGGAGAGGTCAGGGCTAGAGAAGAAGATTTGCAGTTCATCCACGTAGCGGTCAGTCAGTCCCATGTAGGGCTCACAGTCTCCATCCCCATTTTGCAGGTGAGGTAATTGAGGCCCAGTGCAGTGAAGTGATTTGCCCAAGGTCACACAGCAGACAGGTGGTGGAGCAGGGATTAGAACCCATGTCCTTACTCCCAGACCCGGGCTCTAGCCACTATGCCATGCTGCTTTATATTTGGAGATGGCCATTGCAGTTGTGGGAGTTGATGAGTTTAAATAAATAATCATCGAACTGGATAACTGGAAACCAAGGGAGAAGAAGAGGGGGGTTCATCAGGTTGAAGGTCGAGGAAGATTGATAGTAAAGTCTGGTAGAACTGGCAAGAGGGAGAAAGCCACAGGATGAAGAAAGCTTATTCTGGATGGGAGCGAGGCGGGTGGTGGAGGTTGAGGGGAGATAATAATAATAATGATGATGATGGCATTTGTTAAGCGCTTACTATGTGCAAAGCACTGTTCCGAGCGCTGGGGAGGACACAAGGTGATCAGTTGTCCCGCGTGGGGCTCACAGTCTTCATCCCCATTTTACAGATGAGGTAACTGAGGCCCAGAGAAGTGAAGTGACTTGCCCAGGGTCACACAGCTGACAAGTGGCGGAGATGGGATTTGAACCCAGGACCTCTGACTCCGGAGCCCGGGCTCTTTCCATTGAGCCACGCTGCTTTTGCGAGATAGAAGGAGATCGGGGGGCTGGTGTCGAGGCCCTGGAGTCCGAGTGGGGTGCGACAGCTTGGGGTACATGGAGGCGGTCTAGAGACTGGAGGTCTCCGAGGGGGAAGAGAGCAGTTTGAACCCACAGAGTTTAAATTTCATGGAAATGGCTAAATTCAGCTTTGAAGTCAACGTCTCTGGCAGCCGCCTGCCTCTCCCACCAGCTGTTAGGAGTGAGAGTCTCCTCGAGACTGTAAGCTCGTTGTGGGCAGGGATTGCGTCTGTTTACTGTTCCGTTGCACTCTCCGAAGCGCTTAGTACAGTGCTTTGCTCACAGTAAGCGCTCAATAAGTACGATTGAATGAATGAATGAGAGTCATGGGGCCATCCTGGGGACCGCAGCCATGCCCGTCTCTGGAGCCTGTGGCAAGCGTTTTCCGCAGCTTCCCCAGAGGCCAGGATATAGAGAGGCGGCGTGGCCTAATGGATGGAGCCCAGGCCCGGGAGTCAGGAGGACCTGAGTTCAAATTTCGGCTCCACCACGTGTCTGCTGGGTGACCTTGGGCAAGTCACTTCACTTCCCCCGCGGCTCAATTGCCTCCCCTGTAAAAGGAAGATTAATTAAGACCGTGAGCCCCCTGTAGAACATGGACTGTGCCGTACCTGATTATCTTGCGTCTACCCCAGCGCTTAGTACAGTGCCTGACACGTAGTAAGTGCTTAACAAATGCCATAAAAGGGAAAAAAAGCCGTAGTCAGATCATGGTGCCTTTGCCCTTTCCCGTGTCTTCCTTCACCCAGTCCTCTTGACGTTGGGAGTGAGGGTCTTGGGGAAATTCCCATATTTGAAAGTGGGATTTTGGAAACGCTTGGATATAAGTGCTTGTGCTTATTTTGAGTGTGAGTCTAATAATAGTTGTGGTTTTTATCAATCAGTCAACCAATCAGTCGTATTTATTGAACGCTTACTGTGTGCCGAGCACTGTACTAAGCGCTTGGGAAGTACAAGTTGGCAACATATAGAGACGGTGTCTACCCGACAGTGGGCTCACAGTCTAGAAGAGCGCTTATTATGAAGTAAGCACCAGGGTAGGTGCAAGGTAATCAGTTTGGATTCAGTCCCTGGCCCACATGAGGATCTCAGCCCATGGATTCATTTAATTTTTTTGAAATAATGGAAAAACGGGGAAAATTCCCAGTAGTTTCCATTTTAATGCAGTGGCGAAAAGGAACAGGGTCAGAGTGTAGTGGAAGAAAAGGAAAAGAAAAAAGAGGCCTTTCTTAACACTTGACATCCTGCCTTCTTCCCAGTCTTATTCCCACTGGGCTCTGATGATCACAGAGTAAGCAATCAATATATTTCACTACTACTGCTATCATACTACTACTGTCAGTTTACCCGATATGGGTCTTTGCAGTTAACAGGCTTTCAAGTAATTATTGACTGGTGATGATTAGGTAGGTTTTTATAATTTTTTCCAATTGAACCCACTTTCTTCTTCCAGATACATTTGTAGTTGTGAAAATTTAGTTGAAATTCCAACCACCAATAAGAAGAAAACCCAAATTAAATTTTAAAGAGAGTTTTGCAACACTTACTACTTTAACTATTTCACTTTGGACTGTGGTCGCTGAAATGTTGAGCTACTATTAAATACACAATTTTTTTCTTCAGAAGGGATTTTCCCTTCTAGAACTTGGGGGTGCTGGCAATTTGGATATCTCTGATTGAATGTCATCATTCTCATAACAGTGTAGATAGCTCTCCTCAAGATGAAGATTTAAATGTTGTTAAAGTTTAGATGGACACTGGACTCCAATCCTTGAAATTAAAGCAGGCTGCTTAGTTTTGTTTAATACTATTAAGATCTCAGGTAATTGTGATAACAAGCATTCCAGTTAGCCATTTCCATCTCTTCTGTACACTGAAAAGAAGTCAATCTTTTTTTTTTTTTGAAGAACTGCTGGCCTTGGTGGCATTGTTTTAATGTGGATCAGAAAATGAGGCAACATTTTTGAAATCTTTAGAAACCTGAGATTTAAATTTTAACAGATTAAAAAATTTGTAACTGGGCAAAAGTCATACTGTGTTATCCATATATATATATATATATATATATATATATATGTATTGTTCCCCCCTTCAGTGAATATTTAGTAGTAGGCTAGGTGCTCTGGGAGTGCATTCAATTGTAATGGAAAATGCAGCATAATGGTGAGGTCTTAGATTTTAAATACGCTTCCGTGCTTGTGCAAGACAGTAAATGAGGCCTGTCTGGCTGTTTATGCTATTGCAGATCTCATTAGCTGTAATTGTGTACCATGAATGTACCCAATCATATTCTGATTGGATACATTTATAATTGGGAATGATCAGTGTTGTTTTTTTACCGCTTTGTTTCTTCCCCGGTAGAGAAGCCAACATGGTGATAATTGAAGCTATTAGACTCATTAAGAGCTATTAGGTTGCATAATGAAATGGGGATTGGCTTTATTTTTGGCCTGTCCTAAAATGGGGGTACCCTCATCTTTAATCACTGCAAACTTTATTTCGCAAAAATGATGCCTTCAGGACATCTCTACTCGGATGTCCCGCCGACACCTCAAGCTCAACACATCCCAAAGTGAACTCCTGACTTTTTCATCCAAACTCTCCCTCCTCCCCTGGACTCTTCCGTCACCTTTGACAACTTCACCATCTTTCCCTGTCTCACAAGCCACAACCTTGACGTTATCCTCTGCTCCTGCCTCTCATTCAACCCGCGTGTCCAGTCAGTCGCCAAATCCCATCAGTTCTATCCTCAGAATATCATCGATTAATTGAGTGCGCACCACAATTCATTCAATCGTATTTATTGAGCACTTACTGTGTGCAGAGCACTGTACTAAGCGCTTGGAGAGTACATACTAGATCTTTCTCACAAGCCCACAACCTTGACGTTATCCTCTGCTCCTGACTCTCATTCAACCCGCGTGTTCAGTCAGTCACCAAATCCCATCAGTTCTATCCTCAGAATATCATTGATTCATTGAGTGCACACCACAATTCATTCAGTCGTATTTATTGAGCACTTACTGTGTGCAGAGCACTGTACTAAGCGCTTGGAGAGTACATACTACACTTGATCTTTCTCACAAGCCCACAACCTTGACGTTATCCTCTGCTCCTGACTCTCATTCAACCCGCGTGTTCAGTCAGTCACCAAATCCCATCAGTTCTATCCTCAGACTATCATCGATTAATTGAGTGCGCACCACAATTCATTCAGTCGTATTTATTGAGCACTTACTGTGTGCAGAGCACTGTACTAAGCGCTTGGAGAGTACATACTACACTTGATCTTTCTCACAAGTGCACAATCTTGACGTTATCCTCTGCTCCTGACTCTCATTCAGCCCGCGTATTCAGTCACCAAATCCCATCAGCTCTATCCTCAGAATATCATCGGTTAATTGAGTGCGCACCACAATTCATTCAATCGTATGTATTGAGCACTTACTGTGTGCAGAGCACTGTACTAAGCGCTTGGAGAGTACATACTACACTTGATCTTTCTCACAAGCGCAGAACCTTGACGTTATCCTCTGCTCCTGACTCTCATTCAACCCGCGTGTTCAGTCAGTCACCAAATCCCATCAGTTCTATCCTCAGACTATCATTGATTAATTGAGTGCACACCACAATTCATTCAATCGTATTTATTGAGCACTTGTGCAGAGCACTGTACTAAGCGCTTGGAGAGTACATACTACACTTGATCTTAGCCAGAAGGCCAAGAAACGATGAAACAATGAGATTGTGTTCGCCGAAAATATGGCTGTATGGTGACATAGTTTCCCCTAGACTTGACCTGATGTAAATTAGGATCTGTTCTAAAACCTTTGGAAAAAATATGAAATTCCTTTATCTGCTGTATGCTATTATGTTAAACACCATGAAATTATCGCTCAATCTTAAAGTCATCCAAAATATTACTATATTAAATGAGAAGTTGTAGTGTAACTGAGTCTTAGCTTAGTGGAAGCAGAACAGGCCCAGCAGCCAGAGGACCTGGGTTCTAATCCCACCTCCACTACTTGCCCGCTTTATGACCCTGGGCAGAGTCACTTAAATTCCTTGTGCCTCAGTTTCCTCATCTGTAAAAATGGGAATTCAGAGCCTCTTTTGCCTCCTACCCGATTATCTCGGATCTACACCAGTGCTTAGTTTGGTGCTTGGCACATAGTAAATGCAGAACAAAGACCATTATTATTTCAGGACAACAATAAGCTTATTAATACAAGTTTTCATTTCAGTGACCACTCGGGGTATGTTCGCCCTTTGCCAGTGCCTCGTAGTTTAAACAGTGACATTTCCTATTTTGGTGTCGGAGGGAAGCAAGCGGTCTTCTTCGTTGGACAGTCAGCCAGAGTAAGGACACTCCTTTTTCAATATTATACACTTTCAAAAGTGAGATTATATCATTTTAAATGATCTGATGTTTTCTCGTTTGTGTAAATACTACCGTCATGGTGTCACATCTATTTGTTTTATTCCTACTAGATGATCAGCAAGCCTGCAGATTCCCAGGATGTTCATGAGCTTGTGCTTTCAAAGGAAGATTTTGAGAAAAAAGAGAAAAATAAAGAATCAATATATAGTGGATTTATCAGGAACAGGAAGGTAAATATTCCTCAGGCAAATGTTCATTTGGTGCTTTCTCATCACATAAGATTGCCCATTTAATGTACCACTTTTGTCATCTTTAGTAAAAACAAAATTTGCAATTTATTAGAATAAATACCCTTTTCAGTCTTACTTTAACTTAAAGTTCATAATTTATATGTTTTTCCGTGGGATCTGTGCATGCAGAGTTATATATATATATATATATATATGTATATATATATTTATATCTTATATATATTTATGTTATATATACCTATCATATATATATATATATATATATATATCTTTAGTTCCAATGTACAAGCAGTGTATAAAATTTGTAAAGGGGGGGAAAAAGACTGCAGAGGGTTCTTTTTGGGGAGAGATATAATATCTCCCCCAAAAGATAAAGATATACAAATAAAATAATTATGCATGAATAATTTATATACATATTAAATAAATATATTAAATATATAATTAATTAACTATATTGAATATATATATATACATATATAAATATATATGTGTCTTTTCCAAAGGGGGGAAAAAGAACTTTCTGCAGACTTTTTCCCCCCTTTACAAGTTTTATACACTGTTTATACATTGGAAAAAAGAACTATTATATTTTGTTTTAATTGAAAGGGGAAGAGAACACAAAAATTCCTAAAGCGTGAAACGTGGCTATCACTAATAGTAGTAGTAATAGTATTAAGCACTTACTGTGTGCAGGACACTGTACTAAGTGCTAGGAAAGAATACAGAGGTGGGAGTTAGACTTGGCCCCTGCTTTCCAAGGGGGGGCTCCCAATCTAAGATGGCACTCACACTTATATAGTTCTTCAGTTGATCAATAATAATAATGATAATAATTATGTACTAAGGGCTGGGGTGGACACAAGCAGATCAGATTGATCAATAATAATAATGATAATAATTATGTACTAAGGGCTAGGGTGGACACAAGCAGATCAGATTGAACACAGTCCCTGTCCTGCAATGGGGCTCACTCTTAATCCCCATTTTACAGATGAGGTAACTGTGGACCAGAGAAGTGAAGTGACTGGCCTAAAGCCACACAGCAGACAAGTGGCCGAGGCAGGATTAGAACCCATGACCTTCTGACGCCCAGGCTCTATCCACTAGGCCTTGCTGCTTCCCATCAGTGACATTTATCGAATGGTTACTATGTGCAGAGCACTTTTCTAAGTACGTGGGAGAGTCCAATCCATGAGAATTAGCGGACCGGTCTAATATATCATCCTGCCCACGAGAAGCTTACATTCTACAGGGGGGAGACAGGCAGACAAGACAGGTCCAAGTTACTCGACCAGGTTGAAAGTGGGTATCCACTACAGCCTTTCAGCTTGATGCTGTTTTGCTTGCCAACTTGTCCTTCCCAAGCGCTTAGTACAGTGCTCTGCACACAGTAAGCGCTCAATAAATACGATTGATTGATTTTGCTACCACACTATCCACCACCTCCCAAAGATAGGCTGGTCATCTTGTTTAGATTTTTTGTTTTTGACCTCCTTGTCTAGCTTTGCACGGTTGATTTCTCCTTTTTTTTTTTAAGCCTGCCGATTCATCTCATATCGGAAATGACGATGAAAGATTTCTACACGGTCTGATCCTAGAGGAAAAGGAAAAAAACAGCTTCACCGCAGTAGTTATAACGGGGGTGCAACCGGAGCACATACAGTACTTGAAGAATTATTTTCATCTCTGGACAAGACAATTGGCGTAAGTCGCGGTTCTTTTCGATGGATGGAGAGAACGGAATATGGGTTGTGTTCTTCCTTTGAAACCTTTCCTTTTGAAACCTCCAAAGTTAGTGAAGATCTTTGTTACTCTGATGAAATTAATTAAGGAAAATAGCATTTATTGAGTTGGTAGGTGAATTTTGGCGAGTGTTGTGTTTTAGACTGTGAGCCCACTGTTGGGTAGGGACTGTCTCTATATGCTGCCAACTTGTACTTCCCAAGCGCTTAGTACAGTGCTCTGCACACAGTAAGTGCTCAATAAATACGATTGATGATGATGATGTTTTGAAAGTTATCTATGTGATATTTTTAAAAGAGCAATAGCTACAGCTTCACCGCAGTAGTTATAACGGGGGTGCAACCGGAGCACATTCAGTACTTGAAGAATTATTTTCATCTCTGGACAAGACAATTGGCGTAAGTCGCGGTTCTTTTCGGTGGGTGGAGAGAGAACGGAATATGGGTTGGGTCCTTCCTTTGAAACCTTTCCTTTTGAAACCTCCAAAGTTAGTGAAGATCTTTGTTACTTTGATGAAATTAATTAAGGAAAATAGCATTTATTGAGTTGGTAGGTGAATTTTGGCGAGTGCTGTGTTTTAGACTGTGAGCCCACTGTTGGGTAGGGACTGTCTCTATATGTTGCCAACTTGTACTTCCCAAGTGCTTAGTACAGTGCTCTGCACACAGTAAGCGCTCAATAAATATGATGATGATGATGATGTTTTGAAAGTTATTTATGTGATATTTTTAAAAGAGCAATAGCTACTGTAACACTTTCTATAAAGCATCTTCCTGAAATTGCCAAAAAAGAACCTTTTAAATAACTATATTTTACCCTTATTCATCAATCGTATTTATTGAGCGCTTACTATGTGCAGAGCACTGTACTAAGCGCTTATTCGACACAATGACTATATATACTTGAGACTTTAGAACTGCCCCGTCTTTTAAGTGGTTATCTGCTGAGGCACCACTTTAAAGCTTTCATTGTTCCCAGTGAGAATGTTTTGGCCTTTAAACTACTGGACCAAATGAGCATTTTTCTTTTCTGGTGCGCTGTAGTTTTCTCCTCCCCCAACAAAAGTTTAATTCTTTTTTGTTGTACAGTAGGACTTCTATGCCTTTATTTCACCCAAGAATCATTTTGTACAAGTAATCTCGTTGTCGTACCTCCAGTTCCAATTGACAAGAGAACATAAAATCTGTGTAAATTCACCATGCCTTCTGATGACATAACACAGCGTCCCAAAACTCCACTGAGTCCGTTCAGCGCAAGGAATTAATTTCCCTTCCCTCATGCCAGTCAGTTCATCATCATCATCATCAATCGTATTTATTGAGCGCTTACTATGTGCAGAGCACTGTACTAAGCGCTTGGGAAGTACAAATTGGCAACATATAGAGACAGTCCCTACCCAACAGTGGGCTCACAGTCTAAAAGTTCCCCCTTTGCCCTGTTCTGAGCAGACTCCTAACCTGGCCCCTCCCTTGAAATAATAATAATAATAATAATAATAATAATAATAATAATAATTGTAGTATTTAAGTGTTTAGTATCTGCCAGGCACTGTACTAAGCGCTGGTGTGGGGGGTGGGGATACAAGCAAAGCATCCTGGCCTAGTGGGAGTCAGAAGGTCATGGGTTCTAAACCCGGCTCCACCACTTGTCTGCTGTTTGACCTTGAGCAAGTCACTTCACTTCTCTGGGCCTCGGTTACCTCATCTGTAAAATGGGGATGGAGACTGGGAGCCCCATGTGGGACAGTGTCCACTCCAGCGCTTAGTTCAGTGCCTGGCAAAGAGTTAAGCGCTTAACAATTGAATTGTACTTTCCAAGCGCTTAGTACAGTGCTCTGCACAAAGAAAGCGCTCAATAAGTACGATTGAATGAACGAATGAACAAATACCGTAATTGTTATTATTACTAAATCGGATTGGACACAGTCCCTCTCCCGCATTGAGCTCACGGTCTCAATCCCCACTTTAAGATGAGGAAACCAAGGCCCAGAGAAGTGAAGTGACTCGCCTAAGATCACACAGCAGACAAGTGTGGAAGCAGCGTGGCTCAGTGGAAAGAGCCCGGGCTTTGGAGTCAGAGGTCATGGGTTCAAATCCCGGCTCCGCCACTTGTCAGCTGTGTGACTTTGGCCAAGTCACTTCACTTCTCTGGGCCTCATCTCCCTCATCTGTAAAATGGGGGTTAAGACTGTGAGCCCCCGTGGGACAACCTGCTCACCTTGTAACCTCCCCAGCGCTTAGAACAGTGCTTTGCACATAGTAAGCGCTTAATAAATGTTATCATTATTATTATTAAGTGGAGGAGCCAGGATTAGAATCCATGTCCTTCTGACTGCCAGACCTGTGCTCTATCCACTAGGATGCCCCTCTTTTTTAAAAACCAAAAAAGAAAGCGAGTCAATCATATTTCTACCTGCTGTTGGGTAGGGACCGTCTCTATACGTTGCCAGCTTGTACTTCCCAAGCGCTTAGTACAGTGCTCTGCACACAGGAAGCGCTCAATAAATACGATTGAATGAATAAATATTTATTGAGTGCTTAGTAATAATAATAATAATAATAATAATGGCATTTATTTAGCACTTACTATGTGCAAAGCACTGTTCTAAGTGCTGGGGAGGTTACAAGGTGAGAAAGTTGTCCTACAGGGGGCTCACAGTCTTAATCCCCATTTGACAGATGAGGGAACTGAGGCACAGAGAAGTGAAGTGACTTGCCCAAAGTCACACAGCTGACAATTGGCGGAGCCGGAATTCGAACCCTCGACCTCTGACGCCTCTCACGCCGCTTAGTGCATGCAGAGCACTGTACTAAGCGCTAGGGAGAGTTCAACACAACAGTAGAAACATTCACTGCCCACAAGGAGGTCACAGTAGTGTGGTGACACAGTGATCCTTGCTTCCAGCCTTTGCATTTAATAATGGCATTTATTAAGCGCTTACTATGTGCAAAGCACTGTTCTAAGCGCTGGAGAGGTTACAAGGTGATCAGGTTGTCCCACGGGGGGCTCACAATCTTCATCCCCATTTTACAGATGAGGTAACTGAGGCCCAGGGAAGTGACTTGCCCAAAGTCACACAGCTGACAATTGGCGGAGCCGGGATTTGAACCCATGAACTCCGACTCCAAAGCCCGGGCTCTTTCCACTGAGCCACGCTGCTTCTCCTGAGCCACGCTTTCGCTACAGAACCATCATCATCAATCGTATTTATTGAGCGCTTACTGTGTGCAGAGCACTGGACTGAGCGCTTGGGAAGTACAAGTTGGCAACATAGAGAGACAGTCCCTACCCAACAGTGGGCTCACAGTCTAAAAGAAGCGTCCTTATTCTTTGCTTCTTCCATTTGCCTCCTCTACTGCTCTTATTCCATGA
The DNA here is from genome assembly GCF_015852505.1 of Tachyglossus aculeatus. Taxonomy (NCBI): domain Eukaryota; kingdom Metazoa; phylum Chordata; class Mammalia; order Monotremata; family Tachyglossidae; genus Tachyglossus; species Tachyglossus aculeatus. The sequence continues at coordinate 12,144,104 of NC_052070.1, forward strand.
CCTAAAGGAAGAAATGCAAAGTGCCCTCCCTCCACACATCCACCAAGCTAGCTCTCTTCCTCCCTTCAAAGCCCTACAGAGAGCTCACCTCCTCCAAGAGGCCTTCCCAGACTGAGCCCCCCTTTTCCTCTCCTCCTCTCCATCCCCCCACCCTGTTTGTACATATTTATTACTCTATTTTACTTGTACATATTTACTATTCTATTTATTGTATTTTGTTAGTATGGTTTGTTTTGTTGTCTCTCTCCCCCTTCTAGACTGTAAGCCCGCTGTTGGGTAGGGACCGTCTCTAGTTGTTGCCAACTTGTACTTCCCAAACGCTTAGTACGGTGCTCTGCACACAGTAATGCTCAATAAATACAATTGAATGAATGAATGGATACCTCCTTCCCCTCCCCACAGCACCTGTATATATGTTTGTACAGATTTATTACTTTATTTTACTTGTCCGTATTTACTATTCTATTTATTTTGTTAATGATGTGCATCTAGCTTTAATTCTATTTATTCTGACGACTTGACACCTGTCCACCTGTTTTGTTTTGTTGTCTGTCTCCCCCCTTCTAGACTGTGAGCCCATTGTTGAATAGGGACCATCTCTATATGTTGCCTACTTGTACTTCCCAAGCGCTTAGTACAGTGCCCTGCACGCAGTAAGCACTCAATAAATACGATTGAATGAATGAATGAATGAAAATCCACACTGTAATTTACAAAACCTCTTTCAGACTGCAAGATCAAGAAATCTATAGAGGATTGTGAGAGAACATTCATTCATTCAGTCAGTCGTTATTTACTGAGCGCTTACTGTGTACAAAGCAGGGTAATAAGTGCTTGGAAGAGTATCCTATAACAATAAACTGACACATTCTCTGCCCCAAACAACATTTCCAGCTGCTCTTGTTAGACTTAGGCGTAGAGTACTGAAATTATAGACCTATAATTAGGTCCATATAGACCTATAGACCTAATAGACCTATATAGACCTATATTTAGAATGTGGGGAGGTGCTCATTCATTCATTCATTGAATCTGTCAATCATTCAGTCGTATTTATTGAGTATTTAATGGGTGCAGAGCACTGTACTAAGCGCTTGGAAGAGTACAGTACAACAATATTGAAGCAGTGTGGCTCAGTGGAAAGAGCCCGGGCTTTGGAGTCAGAGGTCAAGAGTTCAAATTCCGGCTCCACCAATTGTCAGCTGTGTGATCTTGGGCCAGTCACTTAACTTCTCTGAGCCTCAGTTACCTCATCTGTAAAATGGGGATTAAAACTGTGAGCCCCACGTGGGACAACTTGATCACCTTGTATCCCCCCCCAGCACTTTGAACAGTACTTTGCACATAATAAGCACTTAATAAATGCCATCATTATCATTATTATTTGGAGTCAGAGGTCATGGGTTCAAATCTCAGCTCCACTAATGGTCAGCTAGGTGACTTTGGGCAAATCACTTCACTTCTCTGCCTCAGGTCCCTCATCTCTAATATGGGGATGAAGACGGTGAGCCCCCCCCCCCCCCACCCCGTGGGCCAACCTGATCCCCTTGTAACCTCCCCAGCGCTTAGAACAGTGCTTTGCACATAGTAAGCACTTAATAAATGCCATCATTATCATTATTATTATTTGGAGTCAGAGGTCATGGGTTCAAATCTCGGCTCCACTAATGGTCAGCTAGGTGACTTTGGGCAAGTCACTTCTCTGCCTCAGGTCCCTCATCTCTAAGATGGGGATGAAGACTGTGAGCCCCCTCGGTGGGCCAACCTGATCCCCTTGTAACCTCCCCAGCACTTAGAACAGTGCTTTGCACATAGTAAGCGCTTAATAAACGCCACCGTTATTATTATTATTATTATTAAAAAAAATAAACAGACACATTCCCTGCCCACAATGAGCTTACAGGCTAGAAGCGGGGAGACAGACATGAATGCAAATAAATAAAAAGACAGCTGTGGACCTAAGTGCTGTGGGATTGGGAGGCGGGAAGAGCAAAGGGAGTAAGTCAGGGTGACACAGAAGGGAGTGGGAGAAGAGGAAAAGGAGGGCTTAGTCTGGGAAGGCCTCTTGGAGGAGATGGGCCTTCAGTAAGGCTTTGAAGAGGAGGAGAGTCATTATCTGTCTCTCTGTAGTCATTACTATTCTATTTATTTTGTCAATGATGTGCATCTAGCTTTACTTCTATTTATTCTGATCAATCAATTGATCAATCGTATTTATTGAGCACTTACTGTGTGCAGAGCACTGTACTAAGCGCTTGGGTAGTACAAGTTGGCAACATCTAGAGACAGTCCCTACCCAACAGCGGGCTCACAGTCTAAAAGGGGGAGACAGAGAACAAAACCAAACATACTAACAAAATAAAATAAATAGAATAGATACGTACAAGTAAGAAATGATGACTTGACACCCGACCACATGTTTTGTTTTGTTGTCTGTCTCCCCCTTCTAGACTGTGAGCCCGCTGTTGGGTAGGGACCGTGTCTGTATGTTGCCAATTTGTACTTCCCAAGCGCTCAGTACAGTGCTGCGCTCACAGTAAGCGCTCAATAAATACGACTGAATGAATGAATCTGTTGGATTTGAGGAGGGAGCGTGTTGCAGGCCAGAGGCAGGACAGCGCTGCCTGGATCATTTTTCTATAAAAATGGTCAGGCCATGTTTCCCCACTCCTCAGGAACCTCCAGTGGTTGCCCATCCAACTCTGCATCAAACAAAAACACCTTAATATTGGTTTTAAAGCAGTCCACCACCTTACCCCCTCACTTTACCTCACTTCTCACCTTCTACAACCCGGCCCGCACACTTCACTCCTCTAGTGCTGTCCTTCTCACTGGGCCAAAATATCGCCTAGCCCCTTGTCAGTTCTAGAGTAAAAACTACACTGCATTTTATTTTCCTCTGCCTGGATTTTCCCCAGCCCTCATTTGGTCCAAATTACAACATTTTCACAGTACTTGGTTAGTTACCCCATGGCAACTCGTTGGGTTGAAGAGCAACGGGGATCCTAAGGGACTTACTGTCTAAATCAGATCATTGATTAGTCATCTGAGGAGCTAATGAAGAGAATCGAGCTAGCAAACCTATGCTAATTCTTGCTTTAAATTTTCTGAATGGGTGAGTAAAAAGTGGATTTGGCTGAAGTTGATCCCTGATGATTTCCCTTTCTTCCACTCATGGTGCACTTTGACTAATTCTTGTAAGTGTGAAAATTAAATTAGAATTTCCCAAATGCAAATATGTGGAGCTAAATTGAGGGTGTCCTGAAATGTCAGATCCCTCAAATGGGGATGGTGCTCAATACTGAATATCGTTTGAATCAGGATCAGCTCAAATGGGGATGTTGCTCTATACTGAATATTGTTTGAATCAGGATCAGCTGATCAGTGGTATTCATTGAGCACTTACTGTGTGCAGAGCACTGTACTAAGTATGGGAGAGTACAATGAGAAGAAGAAGCAGCTTGGCTCAGTGGATAGACCACGGGACTGGAAGTCAGAAGGTCATGGGTTCCAATCCCGACTCGGCCACTTGTCTGCTATGTGACCGTGGGCAAGTCACTTCACTTCTCTGGTCCTGTTACCTCATCTGTAAAAAATGGGGATTAAGACCGTGAGCCCATTGTGGGACAGGGACTGTGTCCAACTTGATTTGCTTGTCACCACCCCAGCACTTAGTACAATGCCTGGCATGTAGTAAGCGCTTAACAAATGCCATCATTATTATTACAGTGCAACAGAGTGGTAGACACGATATCTGCCCACAAGGAGCCTACAGTCTAGAAGAGAAGACAGACATTAAAATAAATAACAGATGTGTAAATAAAGCTGGGGCTAGGGTGTGATTTTCAAGTGCTAAAGGTTACAAATCCAAGTGCCCAGGTGATGCAAAAGGGAAAGGGAGCAGGGGTAGAGAGCAGACATTAAGATTAATAGCTGCTTGCTCCAGAAAAATGCCTTATGAGTGAGGAGAAAGGAGAGCTCTAATTGTAACATTTGGGAAAATATTTTGTTTTGTTTTTTGTAAAACGCTTTTAAGTAAAAAAAATCAGCAATCTCCATTTTACATATCGATTAGAACAGTAAAATTGTTGTTTTAAATTCTAGACATATTTATCATTACTATATTCATGGACCAAAAGGAAATGAAACCAACATTTCGGCAAAAGAAGTCGGACCATTCAACAACATTGATATGGAGGTAAAATGTGAATCTATCAGCTATTTCAGATCACCTGAGCGGCTCTATAACTCTTGGAAATTCTTGCGACCTAGTTATCCGAGGTTATCTGATTGTGGAATTGGGAACTTTAGTCAAAGCCTCACTGGCTTCCTTTTCCCTTTTTTTTCCTACCTAAATTCCTTAGTCCCCTGGACTGTTAATCGGCAGGAGCTGTGATATCACTGTGATTTTTTTGCTCCTGAGCTTGTGGGATAGAGAAGCAAGGGCCTGAGTGTCAGAAGGTCTTGGGTTCTAGTCCCAGCTTTGCTAATTGTCTGCTGTGTAACCTTGGGCAAGTCACTTCACTTCTCTGTGCCTCAGTTACTTCATCTGTAAAATGGGGATTAAGACTGTGAGCCCCATGTGGGACAGGGACTAGCTGATTATCTTCTGATTATCTTGCATCTATCCCAGCACTTAGTACAGTGCCTGACACCCAGTAAGTATACCCAAGAATAGTTAGGGTGGAGCTAATTTAGGTTCCCTACAGTTTTCTGGCAGGGATGATGATGATGATAGTATTTGTTAAGCACTTACTATGTGCCAACACTGTTCTAAGCGCTGGGGTAGTTACAAGGTAATCAGGCTGTCCCACGTGGGCTCACAGTCTTCATCCCCATTTTCCAGATGAGGTAACTGAGGCACAGAGAAGTGAAGGGACTTGCCCAAAGTCACACAGCTGATAAGTGGTGGAGCCAGGATTAGAACCCACGACCTCTGACCCCTAAGCCCGGGTTCTTTCCACTAAGCCATGCTGCTTCTGGATGGATTTGGGGGTGGTTTAGAGTCTGTTTTCTCAGTCTCTGCCCATCCAGGATCCCAAATTCATGATGATGATGATGATGATGGTATTTATTAAGCGCTTACTATGTGCAAAGCACTGTTCTAAGTGCTGAGGAGGTTACAAGGTGATCAGGTTGTCCCATGGGGGGCTCACAGTCTTCATCTCCATTTTACAGATGAGGGAACTGAGGCCCAGAGAAGTGAAGTGACTTGCCCAAAGTCACACAGCTGACAGTTGGCACAGCCGGGATTTGAACCCATGACCTCTGACTCCAGAGCCCGGCCTCTTTCCACTGAGCCACGCTGCTTCATCCCCCTCACTCTGCCACCAGGATGACCATGAGTGCAGTAGATCTTAAGCGCTTAGTACAGTGCGCTGCACACAATAAGCGCTCAATAAATACGATCGATTGATCTTCCGGTGGGTCAAACCCTGGGAGTCAGAGCCACTTGGGTTCTAATCCCAGTTCCTCTGCTCGTCTGCCTCAGTTCCCTCATCTGTAAAATGGGGATTAAGACCGTGAGCCCCATGGGATTAGCTCGTGCCTATCCCAGTGCCTAGTAAAGTGCCCGGCTCATAGTAAGCAATACAAGTATAGAAGCAGCGTGGCTCAGTGGAAAGAGCCCGGGCTTTGGAGTCAGAGGTCATGGGTTCGAATCCCGTATCTGCCACTTGTCAGCTGTGTGACTTCGGGCAAGTCACTTCACTTCTCTGAGCCTCAGTTCCCTCATCTGTAAAATGGGGATGAAGACTGTGAGCCCCCCGTGGGACAACCTGTTCTCCTTGTAACCTCCCCAGCGCTTAAGCGCTTAGTACAGTGCTCTGGACATAGTAAGCGCTCAATAAATACGATTGATGGTGAATACAAGTACAATTAAACAAACATGATTGTGAAACCCTTGGGGGACAGGGATTCTGTGACCCTCTTCCAAGTGCTTTCAACTCGGGCACTGAAATATCATTGACTGATTGACCAAAGTTTGAATAGCTAGAGTCCCTATATTATTTGCAATTAGCAGTAATAGCATCTATTCTTTCCCACTGGATAATTCCCCCGATCACGGGATGCGTCCATGCAACTCCTCTGAAGCCGAAGGAAGCTCTTCCCCTAAACCGGATAATTCAGTTTTAACTGTCGGCCGATGAGAGGCAAGGGGTATCTAGTGCTTCAACCATGGCGATAATGTGTCTCCTTTCGTTTTAGATCGCCATGTTCGAAAAGGGGAAGGTACCGAAGATAATCAACCTTAGAGAAATCAAAGATGACATGCAGACGTTGTACATAAATACAGCAGCCGATAGCTTTGAGTTCAAGTCCCACGTGGAAGGAGAAGGTGTAGTAGAAGGAGTCATCCGCTACCATCCTTTCCTCTATGATAAGGAGACGTATCCTGATGATCCCTGTTTTCCATCAAGTATGTTGACTGATCGTCTGCATTTTCCACCGGACTAAGCGCTTGGGAGAATACAATATAGCGGTAGATGAAAAACTCACAGGAATAGGAATAGTCATAATCTTTAAATTTCAGCACTTAGAACAGTGCTTGGCACATAGTGCTTAACAAATGCCATCGTTGTTATTAAATTATATTCATACATTAAATTAGATATAATATATAATATAAATTACTGATTTATTCATAGTAATGTCCGTCTCCCCCCTCTAGACTGTCAGCTCGCTATGGGCAGGGAACGGATTGGCTGATTCTGCTACATTGTACACCCGAGCGCTTAGTCTAGTGCTCTGCACATAATAAGCGTTCAGTAAATGCCAGAATAACTGGTGACATTGAAAATATATACATTTATTGATTCTAGACCGTGAACCCGTTGCTGGGTAGGGATTGTCCCTCTTTGTTGCCAAATTGTCGTTTCCAAGCGCTTAGTTCAGTGCTGTGCACACAGTAAGTGCTCAATAAAAACGACTGAATGAATGAATTACTGTAGAAGGGAAGTCGATTAACACCTGGGAACTTAAGAAATTGTGCCATTGAAATGTGTGTAAATCAATCAATCAGTCGTATTTATTGAGCGCTTACTGTCTGCAGAGCACTGTACTAAGCGCTTGGGAAGTACAATTTGGCAACATATAGAGATGGTCCCTACCCAACAGTGGGCTCACAGTCTAGAAGGGGGAGACAGAGAACAAAACAAAACATATTAACAAAATAAAATAAATAGAATAAATATGTACAAATAAAATAAATAAATAGAGTAATAAATACGTACAAACATATATGCATATATACAGGTGCTGTGGGGAGGGGACGGAGGTAAGGCGGCTTAGTCTAGCGCTCTGCACATAGTAAGCGTTCAATAAATGCCAGAATTACTGGTGACATTTAAAATATATACATTTATTGATTCTAGACCATGAACCTGTTGCTGGGTAGGGATTGTCTCTCTTTGTTGCCAAATTGTCGTTTCCAAGCACTTAGTACAGTGCTGTGCACACGGTGAGTGCTCAATAAATACAACTGAATGAATGAATTACTATAAAAGGGAAGTGGATTAACACCTGGAAACTTAAGAAATTGTTTGCACCATTGAAATGTGTGTAAATCAATCAATCAATCGTATTTATTGAACACTTACTTTGTGCAGAGCACTGTACTAAGTGCTTGGGAAGTACAAGTTGGCAACAGACGGTCCCTACCCAACAGTGGGTTCACAGTCTAGAAGGGGGAGATAGAGAACAAAACCAAACATATTAACAAAATAAAATAAATAGAATAGATATGTATAAGTAAAATAAATAAATAGAGTAATAAATATGTACAAACATATATACATATATAAATTTGAGGGAAGAAATGCCACCTTTAGAGATGCTGCATCATAATCATGATGACATTTATTAAGCACTTTGTGCAAAGCATCATCATACATTCTCTTTATTTTGATCTGTATTGGCACTAAATTTTAGGAAATAATGTCAGCATTTTATTTTGGAGGCTTTATTCTTATAAAGCACATATTCGTGTGAGGAAAAAGACCTTTCTGTTGTCTTTGAAGTCCTCCACAAATACTGTAATTATTATGATGATGGCGTAGGTTCATCTTGGAACCAGAATACACCTCTGCTCTCTCTTGCTAAGGAATTAGAGAGGGCAGGTAACCTTAGCCCAGCTGAAATTTCAATGAACTCAAGTTGGCTTTTTACTTTCCCTTCCTTAAAGTAATTTGAAGGGTCTGATTCTAAGATATGTTTGTACATATTTATTACTCTATTTATTTATTTTACTTATATCTATTCTATTTATTTTATTTTGTTAATATGTTTTGTTCTCTGTCTCCCCCTTCTAGACTGTGAGCCCACTGTTCGGTAGGGACCGCCTCTATATATTGCCAACTTGGACTTCCCAAGCGCTTAGCACAGTGCCTGGCATATAGTAAGCACTTAACCAATACTATTATTATTATCATGGTTATTAAAGGCAGCATAGTGACTCTACAATGATCTTTTATTTTGTAGGAGTAAAAACTCATAGTCGGTAGATGTCAAGGTTTTTTTTTTTCCTGTTTTGATCTAGAATTAAAAGATGATGACGACGACGACGATTGCTTTATAATAGAGAAAGGGGCCAGAGGGAAAAGACCAATTTTTGAATGTTTCTGGAATGGAAGATTGATACCGTACACAACTGTGGAAGAGTAAGCGTCACTGCTTTGGTTTTTATCATTCACATTCAAAGAGGTTTCCAGGAAAGGATGTCTACTAAACGTTTCCTCTTCCGTTCAAGCTTTGACTGGTGTGCGCCTCCGAAGAAGAGAGGGCTCGCCCCAATTGAATGCTACAATAGAATCTCTGGGGCGTTGTTCACGAACGACAAATTTCAAGTCAGCACAAACAAACTGACTTTTATGGATCTGGAATTAAAGTTGAAAGAAAAAAACACCCTCTTTACAAGAGTTTTTAATGGACAGGTAATGCTCTTCAATTTTGAATTTTGTTTTAGTGACTGCGTCAATAGACTTTAAGTTCTAAAAATCACAAGTGACCATTTTGTATTTTCTATCCCTGTATGCCTCGTTTCAATCTACTTTTTGCCCACACCCTGGTCCTGGCGATTTTAGTCATGGTAAGATCCATATGTAGTGAGTTATTGAAGCAGATGATACTTTTTTTAAAAAAACAAACTTTTCCCACTCTTTTAGATGTGGTGTAGGAATTTTAACACATCAAGATCACAGATCATTTGTTTTAGATCTTGGGGTTTAATCTGAAGAACAGAGTGATGACTTTTAGTTTTTCTTTTTATGATATTAGTTAGGTAAACTATTGCCATGCCTTATATATTAAATTTGAGATTAACTCAGCTAAGTAATGGTGGTTGATCTTGGGACTCAGGGATGTAGGAGACTAATGACAAACATGAAGTTTCTAGGTCTAGAAGAAAAAAAGCATGGAAGAAAAGCAAGAATGCCCGATCCCCTTAAGCATTTTGGTTAAAGATGGCTTGAAATTAGTAGATCTTTTTGCATCAAAAATCTAGCCACTTATATAAAGTAATAATCAGCCTGGAGTATATTCTCATGAACATTTCAGGAATGCTTGTTTTATCAACCAAGGTCTAAAATGCTAGTTTCTTTTAGTCTGAAATTGGAAGTAATGTGAATTCTACAGTAACCACATTCTTCTAAGATTTGCAGCCCTTAAAATCGTAGAACTTTGTTTCATTTTCATTTGTATGCATTTTCAGTTTTTCCCACTTTGAGCATGTAAAAATTGAAAAGGACTAATGTGGAACTCCCTTCTCCAACAGCTCTTTTACAGCTATTACGAAGAGTAGTTGGATTGTACCATTGGTGTTCTGATCATTTCAGTCTGGTTGACAGTGGATCCTTTTCTTGTCTCAAAATCACTTTGTGAATTTAGCATTCTGGCAGTCATTTCTTTGGAGAATTTCAAAATCCCTTACTTGGAAAAACTGTAGTTTTAGAATTGAGATAATGCTAGAAAAACTGTGTGGTCTTCATTAAATTCAGTATTTTGAAGGGGCATTGTTAAGTCATCACTCAGGAATAAAATGAAGTGGGGAGCAGGCCGGGAATTTGGACTTTTTGGTTTTAGAGTTGTTGATGTGCTCGGAACTGAAATCAGGCTCCTCTCCTGTTTACCGTATTGACGTAAAAGTATTCCATTGCAAAAGAAATACGATCACTTTTTAAAAGCATAAAAACATTTCTGGCACTCTTCCTGCTTATAAGTGTCCTCTGACAATTTCAAAACATTTCAGGAGCAGCGAATGAAAATCGACCGAGAATTTGCCTTGTGGTTGAAAGACTGTCACGAGAAGTATGATAAACAAATAAAATTTACACTTTTTAAAGGAATAATTACTCGTAGCGATCTGTCTTCAAAAAGAATGCAAAGTCCTTGGGCAACGTACTCTGCAATAGAGTGGGATGGAAAGACATACAAAGCCGGACAGTTGGTAAGAAAAAATTGGGGCCTGCCTCCGTCTTAAAATCCAGTTTTCTTACGTTTGAGATCAGCCTTGAATTTTTACGGAACTAGAAATCAAATGAGTAAAATGAGTTGGAAGTAAATGGCGAAATATATTTCTAAGGCAGTGAGTAAAATGAAACAATTCTTTGTGTTTTAACATCAGACTGTGTGTAATGGCTTCTTCTAGGGATGGAGAGTGTTTGTTTCACTCAGATTTTCCATTACTCTTTTTTCATCTCGTTCAGGCCAGGTTATTGTCTGTTAGAAACACATTCCTATTTGTTGAAAACATTAACAGAGCTGTTTGTGTTTGACTTAGGTCACTCTATTCCTGTCACCTGGGTCATAAATGAGTCCAGCTCTTTGTAGGGGGCTGCCTTTCCACCCCTCGCTCCCCCAAATCCACCTTTTGTGGGTCACCCTAATGGCACTGTGCAAACCATTATCCCTGGGATCATGGTCCCTGCTACTAAAATTTGAGGACCAAGTCTCCTCCATCATTCCCAGTGGGAGACTCCGCCACCCTCGTTGCCTTATCTGCGGCCGTCTCCGTCTTTTTTGTGTGTGTGGTATTAGTTGAATACTTAATATGTGCCAGGCACTGTTCTAAGCACTGGGATAGATTGAAGCTAATCAGGTTGGACACAGTCCTTGTCCCACATAGGACTCACAGTCTTCATCCCCATTTTACAGATGAGGGAACTGCGGCCTAAAGAAGGGAAGTAACTTGCCCGAGGTCACACAGCAGTCAAATGGTGGGGCCGGCATTAGTACCCAGGTCCTTCTGACTCCGAAGCCCGGGCTCAATCCACGCTGCTTCTCAAGACTACTAATGCCATGCCTCAGGATGAAATCCTAATTATGAAATCATCAATCGTATTTATTGAGCGCTTACTGTGTGCAGAGCACTGTACTAAGCGCTTGGGAAGTACAAGTTGGCATCATATAGAGACGGTCCCTACCCAACAGTGGGCTCACAGTCTAAAAGGGGGAGACAGAGAACAAAACCAAACATACTAACAAAATAAATAGAATAGATATGTACAAATAAAATAAATAAATAAGTAGAGTAATAAATATGTACAAACATATATACATATATACAGAAATGACCATTTATAGTTCTTTAAAGCACTACCTGCAAAATGATCAGAAGGCGATTGACAGTTAATATTGGCTAGGCCTATTGACGAGGCACGATTGTGTTTTGTGTGAAGGTTTTCAGTGTTTTGGCATGTATGTTGCACACTTCTCGAAGGAACTCAGGATTCCAAGCTCAGCATTTTTTAATTACTCCTTATTACTTGGGGTAAGTGGTATTATATCTTTTTAAAGGTAGTAATTGAGGCAGACAACGAGGCGTACTGGAAAGAGCATGGGCCTCGGAGTCAGGAGACCTGGATTCTAATCCCAGCACCGCCACTTACCTGCGGTGTGACCTTGGACAGGTCACTTCACTTCTCTGTGCATCAGTTCCCTCATTTGCTAAAAGGGGGAACAATACCTGTTCTCCCTCCTACTTAGAATGTGAGCCCCACTTGGGACTTGAAAATCTTGTATCTACCCTGTAGCTTAGTACAGTGTTGGGCACATATTAACTGCTTAACAAATGACACAGTCGTCATCATCAATCAGTGGAATGTACTGAGCACGTACTTGTACGGAGCACTGTACTAAGCGCTTGGGAGAGTAAAGTAGAACAGAATTAGCAGACATGTCCCCTGCCCATCATCAGACAAGTCGTGGCTCCCTCAGAGTCAGGAGTATCGGAGCAGTTCCGTTCCAGGACTAGGGAGCAGATTTCCTGCTTGCCACTTCAGTGCTTCTTGCTTCTCTGATACGCTGCCTGCAGAATCTTAAGTGTGCATATTGATAATATTTTTATTGTTAAATGTTGTAGGTGAAAACCACCAAGACACTTCCTTTATTTTATGGAAGCATAGTGAAGTTTTTTCTTTATGGCGATCATGATGGAGATGTGTACGCTACAGGAGGAGAAGTTCAAATTGCAATGGTAAGCTGGAAAGGAATATTTGATCATTTTAGAATTCAGGAACCATTTTGCTGGAGCTATTCTTTGGATTGCAATTGCACTTTTTAAATTCATTCAGTCGGATTTATTGAGAGCTTACTGTGTGCAGAGCACTGTACTGTACTACTTGGTTGATAAATTTTAAAAAGTTCAAGATTGGTGGCATTCATGGAGCACTCACTGTGCTCAGAGCACTGTACTAAGCCCTCGGGAGAGCGGGTAGACATGTTTCCTGCTCACAAGGAGCTTACGGCCTGGAAGAGGAGTAGACTGTCATCAATATAAATATGTAAATTATGGATGTGTATGTCAGTGCTTTGGGGCTGAGTGTGGGGTGAACATCCAGCGCTTAGAACAGTGCTTGGCACATAGTAAGCCCTTAACAAATGCCATCATCATTATTATTGTTATTATAAAGGGTACCAATCCTAGTGTGTAGGCAACATAGAATGGAGAGGGAATAGGGGAAATGAGGCCTAGGGGGGAAAGCCTCGAGGAGGAGATGGAATTTTAATAAGACTTTGAAGGTGGGGAAGAGGGATCGCTGTCGGAGATGAAGGGGAAGGGAATTCTAGTCCAGAGGCAGGATGTGGGCAAGAGTTCGGCGGCAAGATAGGTGAGATGGAGGTACAGTGAGTAGGTTGGCATTAGATGAACGAAATGAGCGTGCTGGGTTGTAGGAAGTCAATGTGGTTAAATAGGGGCAAATTGAGCGCTTTAAAGCAGAAAGGAAGGAGTTTCTCTTTGATGCGGGGGTGGATGGGCAACCACTGGAGGATTTGGAGAAGTGGAGAGATGTGGGCTAAGTGGTTTTTCAGAAAATTGATCCTGGGGAGCGTCAGGAGGCTGTGATTTTGTCAGAGAGGCAGAAGCATGGTCAGGGTAACATAGGATAAGTTCTTGGGTCAGCCTTTAGTAGCAGTAGGGATGATCATCATCAATCGTATTTATTGAGCGCTTACTATGTGCAGAGCACTGTACTAAGCGCTTGGGAAGTACAAATTGGCAACATATAGAGACAGTCCCTACCCAACAGTGGGCTCACAGTCTAAAAGGGGGAGACAGAGAACAAAACCAAACATACTAACAAAATAAAATAAATAGAATAGATATGTACAAGTAAAATAAATAGAGTAATAAATATGTACAAACATATACATATATACAGGTGCTGTGGGGAAGGGAAGGAGGTATGATGGGGGGGATGGAGAGGGGGACGAGGGGGAGAGGAAGGAAGGGGCTCAGTCTGGGAAGGCCTCCTGGAGGAGGTGAGCTCTCAGTAGGGCCTTGAAGGGAGGAAGAGAGCTAGCTTGGCGGATGGGCAGAGGGAGGGCATTCCATGAAATGAAAGATAAGTTGCAGACAATACCAAAGTTATGGGCTTGTGAGACAGGGAGGTTAGTGGTGTTGTCTACAATGATGGGGAAGATCTGAGGAGGATAAGGTTTGGGTGGGAAGATCAGGAGTTGTTTTGGACACGTGAAGTTTGAAGTGTTGGCGAGACATCCAAATAGAGTCCTAAAGACAGGAGGAAATGTGAGAGTACAGTGATGGAGAGGGCTAGAGATGTAGGTTTGGGACTCTTACGGGTTGAGATGGTAGTCGAAGGGGTAGGAGCAGATAAATTCTCCGAGGGAGTGGGTGTAGATGGACATTAGAAGGCAGCCAGATATTGAGGCTTGCGGGGCTCCCACTTTTAGATGGTGGGAGGCAGAGGGACGAGTCTGTTATTTACACTCATCTCCATGTTCCCCATTGAAATGTTTTGAGTTTACTTATTTTGTAGTCATTGTACAGTTTTACTGTTCTGAGCCAAAAATGGGATAAACAACGAAAGTTTCCCGGACTCAGAAGCAAGTTAGAAATATTGTAGAATATATCAGTACTCTCTACGTGGAAAAAAATTAAAAGTTCAGACTCCCTCTTAATTAGGTTTTATTATTTTCTATGAATTCTTTGCACGTTGTAACGTGTGTTGGATTTGATTTGTTCAGGAACCTCAGGCGCTGTACGATGAAACAAAAACCGTCCCAATCACAAAGCTGGACAGATCGGTGGCTGAAAAAGCTGTTAAAAAATATGTAGAGGATGAAATGGCAAGGTAAGAACTATGTCAGAGCAATGGGGTAGCTGTCTTCTGAAAGCCTTAGGTGCGTGTTCAAAGGATCAGTTAAAAATCGCTCATTACCAGAGCAGAATGATGTCTCTCCTGTCATATTTGAAAGCCGCTCAGAGCCTACTTCTAGATTGTCTATCAGTTAACGGTGTGAGTCCGAGTATGTCACTTTATCTGTATCAACATTGCCAAATCTGAAACATATTTTTCTTCGTTCATGTTAATTCAATTCAGTCATATTTATTGAGCATTTACTGTGGGCAGAACGCTTGGAAAGTACAATTCGGCAACAAATAGAGACAATCCCTATCCAATAACGGGCTCACAGTCTCGAAGATTATTAGACCTGGAAATTCTTTCATTGAAAATAAGCCATGATAAGATGCCAGGAAGCAACATTGTTATGCTTTGCGAATAAGGGTCTAGCTTAAATGGACTAGCTAAGAAATACTCCTCCACAGAAAGCATTTTTTTTACCTCATTTTGGCGATTGTTTTGACCTCGTTTGAGTTATCGCATTGGCGTATGAACCAGTGTGGTGACTTCAGAGATAATTGTAGGGTGGAAAGTTACAGTTCAGTTCAGTTCAAAATGGATAAAGAATGGATCTAGGTTTAGTTTTATCAGATTGATATTTTAGTGGCTCATGGTCGGGATTGTGACGGTTGGACTTGAGTCCTGAGGAGCCTGAAATCCTGCTTCATCAGCCACAGTACCCTACTGATTTTTTAAAATTACATTTTGTGTGTTTGTTTTTGTCTTTAGGCAATCTTTATACCATTTTGTTTCATCATTATTCATGTGTCTATAACCAGTCCCCTCTCTCCCTCTCCTCCTCCCCTCAAGAAGCGGCATTAGTGGCTAGAGCCTGGGAGTCAGAAGGTCATGGGTTCTAATCCTGGCTCCGCCACTTGTCTGCTGTGTGACCCAGGGCAAGTCACTGCACTTCTCTGTGCCTCAGTTCTCTCATCTGGAAAAAGGGAATGGAGACTGTGAGCCCCACCTGGGACTAGGATTGTGTCCAACCCGATTTACTTGTATCTACCCCAGAGTTTAGTACAGTGCCTGGCATATAATAAGCGCTTAACAAATAAACAGTTGTTGTTTATTAATATTATTATATTGTTGCTGTTGTTGTTGTGAGCCCCCTCAAGGCCAGGAACTGTGTCTGATTCTCACCTGTGTATTCTTTCCCAGGGCTCACTACAGTACTGAACACGAAAGTGCTTCATAAATACAATTACTACCATGTAATAACAGTAGAAATGGTATTTTTTGAGCACTAGTGCTGTGCCAAGTAATAATAATAATAATAATGGCATTTATTAAGCGCTTTCTGTGTGCAAAGCAGTTTTCTAAGCACTGGGGAGGTCACAGGGTGATCAGGTTGTCCCACGGGGGGGCCCACAGTCTAAATCCCCATTTTACAGATGAGGTAACTCAGGCACAGAGAAGTGAAGTGACTTGCCCAAAGTCACACAGCTGACAATTGGCAGAGCTGGGATTTGAACCCAGGACCTCTGACTCCAAAGCCCGGGCTCTTTCCACTGAGCCACGCTGCTTCCGTACTAAGCACTAGTGTAAATACAAAATAAGGGAATTCAGACCTGGTTCCCTGTTCCGATCTAGGTTCATTCATTCATTAATTCAGTCGTATTTACTGAGCACCTACTGTGTGCAGAGCACTGTACTAAGCACTTGGAAAGTACAGTTTGGCAACAGATAGAGACAATCCCTACCTAACAGCGGGTTCACAGTCTAGAAGGGAACTTGTGGTCTCTGTTAAGTGCTTATTCAGCGTGGCTCAGTGGAAAGAGCCCGGGCTTTGGAGTCAGAGGTCATGGGTTCGAATCCCTGCTTCGTCACATGTCTGCTGTGTGACCTTGGGCAAGTCACTTAACTTCTCTGGACCTCAGTTACCTCATCTGGAAAATGGGGATGATGACTGTGAGCCCCAAGCGGGACAACCTGATCACCTTGTATCCCCCCCAGCGCTTAGAACAGTGCTTTTCACATATTAAGCGCTTAACAAATGCCATCATTATTATTACTATGTGCCAGGCATTTACTAAGTACTGGGGTGGATGCAAGCAAATCGGGTTGGACCCAGTCCTTGCCCCATGTGGGGCTCTCATTCTCAATCGCCATTTTCCAGATGAGGGGACCGAGGCACAGATAAGTGAAGTGACTTGCCCAAGGTGCGTGGCTCAGTGGAAAGAGGGTGGGCTTTGGAGTCAGAGGTCATGGGTTCGAATCCCAGCTCCGCCACATGTCTGCTGTGTGACCTTGGGCAAATCACTTAACTTCTCTGTGCCTCAGTTACCTCATCTGTAAAATGGGGATTAAGACTGTGAGCCCCACGTGGGACAACCTGATCACCTTGTATCCCCCCCCCAGTGCTTAGAACAGTGCTTTGCACGTAGTAAGCGCTTAACAAATGCCATTATTATTATTATTATCATTATTACAAGTGGTGGAGCCGGGATTAGAACCCATCACCTTCTGACTCTCAGGCTTCTGCTAGGTCTTGGGGAGCACAGACATTTATAAGAGGGAAATTAATTCAGACATATCGCCGCAGGCCATTGCATTGAGATAATAATAATATGTGTTAAACAGGTGAAATAGGAACTGTGATTCAATAATAAATGTGAATGTGTGTACTAGGCTTCCCGATCGACTGTCAGTAACCTGGCCTGAAGGAGATGAATTATTACCAAATGAAGTCAAGCCCGCAGGGACTCCAATCGGTATGATATTAAAATGAAAATTCTTCAAAGTTTTGCCCACCCTGGTGTGGGCGCGTTATGCATGTTGTGTCTATAATTTTGAGTTTGATTACCTATTTGAAAGTCCCAAGATGCCTAAACCCCTTTTTCTTTCTCTGTCCTTTCAAACGTGTAAAAATACAGGTGCTTTAAGAATTGAAATACTGAATAAGAAAGGGGAAGCCATGCAAAAGCTCCCTGGTACAAGTCACGGCGGCTCAAAGAAACTTTTGGTTGAGCTCAAGGTCATTTTGCATTGTAAGTGTGCGGATTTGAACATTTTAACAGGCTTTTCTTTTCAAAGTTTGAGGGGGTGGGTTTCAAGTTGTTTCGGCTTAAGAAACGTATTATATTCGCCCCTAAGGATCTGAAAAATGTAGATGTCCATAGTATCCCTATTCCCACTTCCTGAGCTATAGGAAAAAAGTCCCTTTTTAGCTGTTCTTATGCACCCAGAATAGTTCATGTGGGTCCTTTAATAATCATTTAAACAGTGCATGCATTTTAAAAAAAATTGCCATACCTGTTCTCCGTTATTCCTCTAGACTGTGAACTCTTTGAGGGCAGGGAACATGTCTACCAATTCTTTTGTATTGTACTTTTCCAAGTGCTTAGTGCAGTGTTTTTATAAATACCACTGATTTGATTGAATGATTCTTCTCCCCCCCCCCCCCCCCCCCCCCCCGGCTTTGCAACTTTTCCTTCCTTCTTTTCTTCACATTTTGTGTCTTTGCCCTCTGCTTTCCGTAATTCATTCTCTTCTACTCTTTAGCCTAGCCTTTCCTTAATTTCTCTCCGGCTTTTTTACCTCTTTGCCTGGGTCCTCCCCATTTTATTCTTCCCCTCTTCCTCCCATCTGTGGTTGTTTCTGCTTGAGAAGGGCATCACTTGCTGTATTCAGGCATTGGGTGGAGCTCACCTCACAGTTAAGCATCTCTAAATCCTTAAAGGAGCTTTTCCTTCTGTTTACTGGGCTTTGTGGAAAGGGATAGTGTTTCAAATGGGAATACATTCTTCCCTACTCAGAGGGTATTATTAAAAAAAAAAAGAAACATAGGTGAAAAGGCTCTGAATTCTTAAGGCACTATAGAAACCATAATCATAACATTCTAAATTTAGAGGTCACAGTTTTTATGGAAAGTCTTGATAGAAAAAAATATATAATTTTTTCTGGAGCACTTCTCGATTTAAATGACCCAACTGTGTAAAATTTAATAAAACAGGAATAGTCTGTTATTTGGGAAATGCCGATGAAAAGAATAACTACTTCATTGCTGATGATGATGAGGTCAGAAATGTTGTAACTTTTAATCCTGTTTTGAAGAGTTAAAATAGTGATCAAGCGCTTAGTACAGTGCTGTGCACACAGTAAGCGCTCAATAAATACGATTGATTAATTGATCAAAAGATCAATCAGAGCTCTTGGAATTTTGGGTTTTCAGATTGAACGACCAACTGTCTAATTGTCTCCTCTCTTCTGTAATTTAGCGCCGAGTGGGAATAAAGAAATCATTTCACATATCAGTCAGCATGGGGGTAAATGGCCTTACTGGTTTAAAAAAATGGGTACGTATTTTATCAGGTGTTTTTTAAAGTAGTAATGCTTTGATGATTTCTTACTAATTTTTTTTTTTTTACTTGCTTATAGAAAACATTCAAAAACTGGGGAACTACACATTAAAATTGCAAGTGGTATTGAATGAAAGTAATGCAGACACTTACGCAGGAAGGCCGCTGCCCTCTAAAACATTAAAATTTTCTGTCAAAGGTAAGTGGAATACAGCACTGGGCAGGTGGGGCATCCTAGTCATCCGGTGCATGATCAGCCAGAAATTTAAAAATGAGATACCATACCATAAAATGTCTTAATTTTCTAGACTGCCATCTAGACTGTCATCTAGACTGTTTTCTAGACTAGGCATCCTAGTCATCCAGTGCCTGATCAGCCAGAAGTTTAAAAATGAGATACCAGACCATAAAATGTCTTAATTTTCTAGACTGTGAGCCCGGCTGTTGGGTAGGGACTGTCTCTATGTGTTGCCGACTTGTACTTCCCAAGCACTTAGTACAGTGCTCTGCACACAGTAAGCGCTCAATAAATATGATTGATTGATTGATTGATTCTAATGTGAGTTCAAAATGCTTATGTTGAGGCTTTGCAAATATTTCATGACATCAAACGTAAGCTCAGCCTATCTCTGTGACGCTTCCAGTACGGCGCTTGTTTGCTCTTGCGTTGTCGTAGCGCATGTGCAGTATGGACGGGGAATATGCCTGCTAATTCTGTTGTACGCTCCCAAATGCTTAGTACAGTGCTCTGCACATAGGAAGCGCTCAATAAATACCATTGATTGATAGTGTAGGTAGGCTGAGGACCCAGGGCACAGAATAATTTGGTACTTGGCAGTTTTATGGCTGACTCCATGCCGCTTTGACTCCCTCCTGTAACCCCCACCTCTCCTCTCTCTAGCGAACCAGCTATTTGGTTCACAAAATTAAACTCAGGTGAGCTTCACAAAGCTTATCTTCGCATCTGCCACCCACTCCCTCATCCATTTTTTCTTCCTTCCCAGCCATCTCTAGGGAGAAGATTTGCCTGCTTTCAAAATCTACCCTCTACCTGTGATTTTGTCTCCTCTCATATTCTAAAAACACTTGCTGCTACTCTTCCTCCCAACCACCGTCTTCAACTACTCACCTATCGATGGCTGTTTCCTCTCTGACTTCATGCCTGCTGCATCTCCCTATTCTGAAACAAAAAAAACCCAAACCTTCCCTCCAACCCATTGCACCATTCAGTAATCCTTCCATCATCCTCTTTCCAATCCCAACTCCTTGAACGGGGTGTAATTATTTGCTGTCTCTTCTTCCTCTTCTCCAATTCCCTTCTCAACCCTTTACACCCTGATTTCTGTTTCCTTCATTCCAGTGAGACTGTACTCTCCAGTATCACTGTGTCCTCCTCCTTGCCAAGTCTTATCAGTCAGTCATATTTATTGAGCACTGATCGTGTGCAGAGCACTGTACTAAGCACTTGGGAGAGTACAATATCATGGATTTAGCAGATACCTCCCTGCCCATAATGAGCTGACAGTCTAGAGGAGGAGACAGGCCTTAGTATGAATAAATAATAATAATAATGGCATTTATTAAGCGCTTACTATGTGCAAAGCACTGTTCTGTGCGCTGGGGAGGTTGTCAGGTGATCAGGTTGTCCCACATGGGGCTCACAGTCTTAATCCCATTTTCCAGATAAGGTAACTGAGGCACAGAGAAGTTAAGTGACTTGACCAGAGTCACACAGCTGGCAATTGGCAGAGCTGGGATTTGAACCCATGACCTTCTATTTCAAAGCCCTTGCTCTTTCCACTGAGCCACACTGATATATAGAATTTAAAGATATGTACCTAAATGCTGTGGAGTTGGGTGGGAGGAGAATCAAATGTCCAGAGGTCATAGATTGAAAGGCGTCATATGAACTCCTTTCCATCCTAATGCTCCTTGACCTCTTGGTTGCCTTTGACACTGGGCTATACTCTCTTTTGAAAGAGATTAGATTAGAGATTGGAGATTAGCAACTAAACGAATCTAATCTTGGTTTTATTGAATCAGTTCTCTCATTTCCCTTAATCTCTTGGCCACTTCTCAGTCTTTTGAACTGCTTCTTCCTCTAACTGGGTGTCCTTCAGACTTCTAGTACGGTTTCTATTTCTCCTCAGATTGCGCTTCTCTCTTGGGGAAACTCATCCTCTCCCATGGCTTTGGCCACCACCTCTAGGCAGACCACTCCCAAATCTATCCCCCGACCTCTCGTATATCTGCAGCAATGTTCTACTGGAACTTCAAACCAATATGTTTGACAGGACTCTTTTATCTTCTCTTCCAAATTCTTTCCTCCGCCAGACTTTGTTGTCACAGTGAACAACACTCCCACCCCCCACTATCTCTGAAACCTGTGACCTTGGCATTATCTTTGACTCCTTTCTGTCTTTGAGGGCCACATTTAATATGCAGCTTTATCCAATGGGTTTTTTCTCCAAAAGCATTTTCTGGAATCGCCTTTTCCTTTCCATCTCAATGGCCGCCGCCCTTGTCAAGTCACTCACAGTATCCTGGCTTGGCTACCGTATCCGCCTCCTTATATGTCTTTCATCCTCCAGCTTCTCCACTATCCAGCCCATATTTCACGCTGCTGCCTGGATCAGTTTTCCCCACATCTTCCCACGACTTGAAAACCCCCCAGGGGTTACCCATTTCTCTCCCCATCAGGCCGAAACAACTGGCTGGTGGCCTTGATGCCCACTTCCTCTTATCTGTTCCCTTCTCTCACTTCTCCCCCAGTTTTCTGAAACTTCATTTTCCCTCGTGTTCCCATACCTCCAAAAACCCTGGCCGTTACCCATTTATTTATCTCCTCGTCAAACCAAAACAATTGACAATCAGTTTTAAGATGCCCACTTCCTCTTATTTGTGCATTCCCTTCTCTCACTTTGTCTGCACTTGCATTTTTTGTTTCTCTCAAGCTCTCTCACCTTCTCACTGTGCCTCTTTCTCCCCTCTCTCTTGCCTCTGACCCCTTGCTCAAACCCTTCTTCATGCCTGGAGCTCTCTCCCCTTCCCGCTTCCAACTTGCCTGACCACACCTTTCTCCATTTCTAAGAGAGCCCACCTGCAGAAATCCTGTCCCAATGAACTTTTCTTTCATCTATTCATTCAATCATATTTATTTATTTATTTTACTTGTGCATATCTATTCTATTTATTTTATTTTGTCAGTATGTTTGGTTTTGTCTCCCCATTTTAGACTGTGAGCCCACTGTTGGGTAGGGACTGTCCCTATATGTTGCCAATTTGTACTTCCCAAGCGCTTAGTACAGTGCTGTGCACACAGTAAGCGCTCAATAAATACGATTGATGATGATGATTTATTAGAGAAGCAGCGTGGCTCAGTGGCAAGAGCACGGGCTTTAGAGTCAGAAGTCAAGGATTCAAATCCTGGCTCTGCCAATTTTTTTTAATGGCATTTATTAAGCGCTTACTATGTGCAAAGCACTGTTCTAAGCGCTGGGGAGGTTACAAGGTGATCAGGTTGTCCCACGGGGGGCTCACAGTCTTAATCCCCATTTTACAGATGAGGTAAACTGAGGCCCAGAGAAGTGAAGTGACTTGCCCAAAGTCACACAGCTGACAAGTGGCGGAGCCGGGAATCGAACCCATGACCTCTTACTCCGAAGCCCGGGCTCTTTCCACTGATAAAGTGTTGAAATGACCAAATTCTAATATAAAAATGGTATTTAAAACTATCTCTGTATATATTCTTATAGGCAAGTAACGGAGATAATTAGGAATAGGTTGTCCTGCATGGGGCTCGCAGTCTTAATCCCCGTTTTACAGATGAGGTAAACTGAGGCCCAGAGAAGTGAAGTGACTTGCCCAAAGTCACACAGCTGACAAGTGGCGGAGCCGGGATTTGAGCCCATGACCTCTGACTCCAAAGCCCGGGCTCTTTCCACTGAGCCACGCTGCTTCTCTAATTGTCAGTTGTGTGACTTGGGGCAAGTCACTTCTCTTCTCTCTGCCTGTTACCTTATCTGTAAAATGGGGATTAAAACCGTGAGCCCACCGTGGGACAACCTGATCACCCGGTAATCTCTCCAGCGCTTAGAACAGTGCTTTGCACATAGTAAGCGCTTAATAAATGCCATTATTATTATTATTATTATTACTACCACATGGGAGAGTACCATATGGTCATACTCTCCCAACCCCCTCTTCGTCATTCTGTGCCACCTTGGCACCTAGGCATTTACACTGTAGCACCTCTGTACTTAGATTTGCCTATTGTAATATTGGAACACTTACTTGTCTACATCCCTGTTTTCTGTTATTTTTTTCAGTAATTATTTTTTATCAGTCTCCCCCGCTAGATTATAAGGTAGAATCAGCATGGCGCAGTGGATAGAGCCTGGGACCGGAAGTCAGGTGGTCCTGAGTTCTAGTCCCACCGCCGCCACTTAATAATGTTGGTATTTGTTAAGTGCTTACTGTGCGCAAAGCACTGTTCTAAGCGCTGGGGGGAATACAAGGTGATCCGGTTGTCCCTCGTGGGGTTCAAAGTCTTAATCCCCATTTTACAGATGAGGTCACTGAGGCACAGAGAAGGTAAGCGGCTTGCTGAAGGTCACACAGCTGACAAGTGGCTGAGCCGGGATTCGAATCCATGACCTCTGACTCCCAATCCCGCGCTCTTTCCACTGAGTCATGCTGCTTCAAGAGATAATAATAATGGCATTTATTAAGCGGTTACTATGTGCAAAGCACTGTTCTAAGCGCTGGGGAGGTTACAGGGTGATCAGGTTGTCCCATGTGGGGCTCACAGTCTTAATCCCCATTTTACAGATGAGGGAACTAAGGCACAGACAAGTTGTAACTTGCCCAAAGTCACACAGCTGACAATTGGCGGAGCTGGGATTTGAACCCGTGACCTCTGACTCCAAAGCCACTTGAACCCACTTGTGTGCAGGGTGACCTTGGGCAAGTCACTCAGCTTCTCTGGGCCTCAGTTATTTCATCTGTAAAATGGAGGTCGAGGCTGTCAGCCCCATGTGGGGCAGGGACCGAGTCCAAGCCAATTTGCTTGTATGCACCCCAGCACTTAGTACAGTGCCTGGCACCTTGTAAGTGCGTAACAAATATCACTATTATTATAATTATCATTATTATAAGGTACACGAGGGGCAGGGATCCTAGAATTCTCTCTCAAATCTCCCAAGCCCTTAGTACAAGGGTTGGCCCAGAGGAGCTCAATAGGCCCTATTACCTCAGTTACCTCATCTGTAAAATGGGCATGAAGACTGTGAGCCCCCTCGAGGGACAACCTGATCATCTTGTAACCTCTCCAGCACTTAGAACAGTGCTTTGCAATCAATCGTATTTATTGAGCGCTTACTGTATGCAGAGCACTGTACTAAGCGCTTGGGAAGTACAAGCTGGCAACATATAGAGACAGTCCCTACCCAACAGTGGGCTCACAGTCTAAGTAGTAAGCGCTTAATAAATGTCATTATTATTATTATTATTATTATTTTTAATGATTGGGTTTATGGGGGAGCAGCAGAGAAGACTAAATGGGGAATAAAAAGGACAATGGCTGTTATCTATCTTTGATCCCTACTGAGTGCTCCGGGTAACTGGGAGAACCTCTGATATAACCTCTATTTTTATTTTTTTTGGAAGGGGTGATTGTGATCGGTCAATTAATGGTATTTAGTGAGCGATTTCTCTGTGCAGAGCCCTGTACTAAGGGCTTGGGAGAGTACAATACCAGAGTTGGTAGATGTGATTCCCACCCAAAAGGAGTTTAACACTCTACAGGGGGAGACCCATTAAAATGAATTAAGGATAGGAGAAAATAGTAGAGTATAAGAAGATATTCCGAAGTGCTGTGGGGCTGGGGGTGAGTATCAGGGTGCTTAAGGAATCCGCAGCCAAGTTCATAGTCGACGCAGAGGGGAGGGGCAGATAGGAGATGGTGAATAGGGATCAGATCCTTATGGCTTCTGCGTATCAGACAGATGACTGCTCTCGTCCACTTCATAGCCTTATTGAAGGTCTCTCTCCTTCAAGAAGCCTTCCTCTTCTCCCACTCCTTTCCTCCTTTCTGCATCACCCTGACTTGCTCCCTTCATTCATTCATTCAGCGCTTAGAACAGCACTTTGCACATAGTAAGCGCTTAACAAATGCCATCATTATTATCCTCCCTAGCCCCAGAGCACATACGGATATACCTGTCATTTATTTATTCCTATTAATGTCGGTCTCCCCCTCCATCATTATTATCCTCCCTAGCCCCAAAGCACATACGGATATACCTGTCATTTATTTATTTATTCCTATTAATGTCGGTCTCCCCCTCCATCATTATTATCCTCCCTAGCCCCAAAGCACATACGGATATACCTGTCATCTATTTATTTATTCCTATTAATGTCGGTCTCACCCTCTAGACTGTGAGCTCGTTGTGGGCAGGGATTGTGTCTGTTTGTTGTAATATTGTACTTTCCCAAGCAATTTATACAGTGCTTTGCGTACAGTAAGCACTCAGTAAATACGACTGAAGTGAATCGAATGGAATCAGACCCTGTGTGTGACATGCTTTTTAAATCCATTCATGCCATGGCCGCAATTCAATTTTGTTTTAAATGGAAATTCTTAGAAATTCATCCTGCTCATCAAGGTGGAGTTGCGGTCCATGAAATTTAAAAGTTGCAACTTTGTACTTGGCCAAAACACAATTGTACCAGGCATATGCAGCGTGCAGCGTGTACCAGAAGCAGCGTGGCTCAGTGGAAAGAGCCCGGGCTTTGGAGTCAGAGGTCACGGGTTCAAATCCCGGCTCCGCCAACTGTCAGCTGGGTGACTTTGGGCAAGTCACTTCACTTCTCTGAGCCTCAGTTCCCTCATCTGTAAAATGGGGATTAAGACTGTGAGACCCCCGTGGGACAATCTGATCACCTTGTAACCTTCCCAGCGCTTAGAACAGTGGTTTGCACATAGTAAGCGCTTAATAAATACCATCATCATCATATAGATGTCGGTCTGGAATTGAGAGGTTAAAAGTAACTTGGACAATCATCAGATTTCATTCCCTTCTTTGTAGAGAGGACTTCACCCAAACTCATTCTCAGAAGTGTTTATCCTTCATTCCAGATAAAGAGATTCCACAACATCAAATCAATTCTAGTTTTGATAGGGCTGTAATCAAAATATTTTCATCTATGTTTTATTTTTTTAAAGTGCACAATCAACATTGTTTTTCTTTTAAAGAGGGGAAACCAGAAAAATTTTCTGTGGGTCTTCTGGATCCTCCATTTCGTGTTGGAGTGCCATTCAACATTCCTTTGGACTTGCAGGATGAATTTGGTCATACGACTCAGCTGATGACTGAAATCAAGCCAATTCTTGAAGCAAGGTAATTAAAAATTGTTGTCTCCAACATCAGCATACATTTACTACCTTGTCATTGAGTATGTTGCCTTATGTTAGGTTTTATGTATTAACATGCAAGGTTTAAGATTTTGATATAACAGAAGATGTCACTATGACAAGTTTTGGAAGGAGAGACGGGGAGAGAGAGAGACACTCCTCGCATTATAGCTACTCTACCACATTAAAATATTGAAGTCTGAGGATATGGAGGTGTTCGAATTCCATTTCTGACTCCAAGATCAGAAAATAAAGTCGCAGCAGAGCCTCTTACTCTAATCAGAAAGCAAATTACTGGGGCTTCAGTGCACTATGTGAAATTGGGTCTCGTTTCTGACCCTGGAGTGAGATCTGAACCTACCTGGAGTTCACTATTCAGTCAAAACCTAGAGCCAAGCACCCTTTCCCAACTTGCAGGCCTAACCTGCTTCAATCCCGGGTTTTTCAGCTGAAGCCCCCAAAACTTTGAAAATTGGGCCTACCTGCTGCTATATTATGGATATGAGAAAGATCACTTAGAGGCCTTAAATTTCAGAAGTGTTCGTCATCTTTTCAGCAAAGTTCATGGCCGCGTTCGAGAAAGGCCATCCTAGTGAAACTGAACTGAAGGACTGTATACTTTGTGCTCTGGCACAAACCAGAACCCAGATGGTTGACTTCTAAATAAAGCATAATTCGAGGGATTTGTACTTACCTGCAGTATGTTAGAATAGGCACAGTTAACCAACTGTGTTATAATGGGACTTTGCCAATCTATCGTTCTCTTTCCATTCCTTTGTTTGAGAAATACGTCTCGGTGATAAATGGTTCTGCACTACAGAACGCTTCTGAAATTTAAGGCCTCTAAGTGATCTTTCTCAAATCCATAATATAGCAGCAGGTAGGCCCAATTTTCAAAGTTTTGGGGGCTTCAGATGACCCAAGATAAGTGGGAGGCAGTGGGAAGGACTAGACTGTAATTAGCTTGTGGAGAGGCAGGCAGCATGTCTACCAACTCTGTTATACTCTCCCAAGCACTTAGTACAGTGCTCTGCACACAATAAGCGCTCAAGTATGATTGATTTAGTCACCGTAGCTGGTGTACATGCTTTGAGCCAGTGGCAAGGGTCAAGTACTTTATGAACTTTCCACCCAGTTGTTTGCATATTGGCATTAATTGTGAATAATAATAATAATGGTATTTAAGCGCTTATTATGTACCAAACAGTGTACCAAGCACTGGGGTGGATACAAGCAAATTGGGTTGGACACAGTCCCTGTCCCACGCAGGGCTCGCAGTCTCAATCGCCGTTTGACAGATGAGGTAACCGAGGCCCAGAGAAGTGAAGTGACTTGCCCAGGGTCACACAGCAGACAAGTGGCAGAGCCGGGATTAGAACCAGTGACCTTCCGATTCCCAGGCCTAGGCTGTCCCACAGCAGACAAGTGGCAGAGCCAAAGTTATAGAACTCGGGTCCCTTGAACCCCAGGCCCTTATTCTTTCCACTAGGTCATACTGTTACTCATGACATCCTCAATTACGCAGCCACCTTGGGATTATCTATCACCATGATTGAGTCGCAGAAAATTCCCCCTTTTAAGCTTTGTGCCTTTTATTTAAATTGTCACTTTTGTAATTATCCGTTGTATTCCTGTAGACTTGTGGAGAGCAGGGAATGTGTCCGTTATATTGTTCTATGTTCTCTCCCAAGTGCTTAGTACAGTGTTCTGCCCACAGGAAGCGCCCAATAAAAACAGCTGATCACATCGTGTCCCTTGTAATCTTAAAATCCCCAGGGGAGCTGATGGAAGAATTGAGCTGATTGAGAAGCAGTGTGGTTAAGTGGATAGAGCAAAGGCCTGGGAAGTCAGAAGGCCCGGCTTCTAATCCCGGCTCTGCCGTTTGTCTGCCGGGTGACCTTGGGCAAGTCACGTTACTTCCCTGCACCTCAGTTTCACCTCACCTGTAAAACGGGGATTAAGACTGTGAGCCCCAACCGTGTACCTACCTACCCCAGCAATTAGTATAGTGCCTGGCACAGAGTAAGCGCTTAGCAGATACCTTTTAAAGCAGTCCTGCCGACTTTGGCCGTTGTTGCTGGCAACTCAGAGGTTCAGGTAGATGTTAATCCGTGTGCATTCCCTTCCCACTGCTAATGGACAGGTGGAAAGTTGAACCCTAAATTCTCGAGGAGTAAGGGACGCAGTTCAAGAAAATATCTATATGTTGCCAACTTGTACTTCCCAAGCGCTTAGTACAGTGCTCTGCACACAGTAAGCGCTCAATAAATACGATTGAATGAATGAGTGAATAAGATGTTTCCTAAAAAGGGAATAGAAAGAGTTTTGCCCCAAACTCATAGAGAGCTGCGTGGAAAGAGCATGGGCTTGAGAGTCAAGAGATCGTGGGTTCTAATCCCACCTCTGCCGCTTGTCAGCTGTGTGGCTTTGGGCAGGTCACTTCTCTTCTCCGGGCCTCAGTTACCCGATCTGCAAAGCGGGGATTAAGACTGTGAGCCCCACTTGGGACAACCTGATAAACTTGTATCTCCCCCCCCGCAGTGCTTAGAACAGTGCTTGGCACGTAATAAGTGCTTAACAAATACCATCTTTATTATTATTAAATTTATTAAATGTAAATTTATTATTTTTTTACATTTGTTGAGCCCTTTTTATATCAGTGGGTCCAATGGAAATGTTTTCCCCAATAAATTCTTTTTAATACAGTTGGGGACTTTGCATTTTAGCAATCTGAATGAAAACACGAACAAGCTGAAATTGCCTCACCTTTGCCAAAGAGCCAATACAAAGATATTCCTTAATGCTGCACAATTTATCACAGATTTTGATCATAGCTTAGTCATCATCCTGGGAGGTTACAGCCACGGTAGTCGTTACCCTTCTTGTATTCCTTTTCTAAGATCTGGGTGCGAGTAGGAGGAGTGATTGGTGTGGTCAGTGATTCATGGCTGTAATATAGGCAGTTCCCCCTTGTCTAATCCTCAGCGAAATGCTTCCAAGTCTTTCAGGATTTGACTCCCTTCAGCATTCAATCGATCAAGGGTATTTATTGAGCGTTTCCTGTATGCAGAGCACTGTATTAAGTGCTTGGGAGAGGACAGCACGGCAGAGTTGGGAGACACGTTCCCTGCCTGCAGCAAGCTAACGTGCTTGCAACACTCCATTTATTTATGAATATAAATAAATAAATTACGGCTATGTTCACAAGTACCGAAGTACTGTGGAGCTGGAGGAGGGGTGAAGGTAAGGTGCAAATTCAAGTGTAAGGGTGATACAGAAAGGAGTGGGAGAAGAAGAAATGATTACATCCCATCAGCATAGGGGCTAAATCCACAATTATGATCACCCCTCAAGATGGGGAGAAATGATGGTGTTGTAATTAAGCAGTTACTGAGCTCCCCAGTGGTATTGCTATGCAGAATAGAAAGACATTTCGTGAAAGTCCAATATTTTGTACTGTTTCTCTGTTGCATTTAGTCGCAGAATGAAGTGATGATAAAGCCTGGTAGCATAGCATTTCAGAAAACTCATACTATATGTTTTCATTTGTTTTTGTAGCGGTTTGTCATTGGAGTATGAAGAAATAAGTAAAGGACCAACTTGTATAATTAAGGGTGTTACAGCTAAGGGCCACGTAAACAATTACCAGGGCAAGGTAAGCAGGGTGCCGAAATGGGTCTTCATTCCATAGCTTTCGTTCATCTTTACTGAGCGCTTACTGTGTGCAAAGCACTGTACTAAGGAGCTCATATTGAAAATATTGAAAATAACGTGGTGTCTTCATGTAAGTGAAACGCAGTGAGAGATGAAAGCATCGTCTGTTGTGCTCTCAGCTGGCTCTTCCAATCTGTAGTTTTGCAAGTCAATCCTAGTTAAGCCTAAGTGAATGTAATCCATTCTCCTGTTTCCTCAGTCCTTCAGACAATTAATTGGGAAAGACGTTCAGACCTTCCCTTTTGTGGGATTTTACAGCCAAGGAACTTAACGGCTCCCTCCTCCAGGGACTGTGCACTCGTTAACACAATTAAATGAACCAGTGGGCCTGTTGTAAGTGACAGAACAAGTTCTGGCTGTTTTCACTGGGGAATATACCGTTCTCTAGACAAATCGAATTGGGAAAATGTCTGGAACTCACAGTCCAGAGTGGCAGAATGGATTGCTCATCACGACACAGTGTGAATGCTTTTCCTCAGCCATTTCCCTTTCTAAATCCTGTCCCGATCCATCATTTCCAATTTCACACTCTTCTATTACTCCAGCTTCACATCTGGTTTTCCCAAATCTATGCTCTAAGCTACAACTTTCCTTAGCAGCTTCCAAAGTCTACTCCCTTCCCATCCAGTGCTTTGATTTCACTTCTAAGGTAGACACATTTCAAACAGTCTTGAGGAAGAAGTTGTCAATAGGTGATTTATATGGGCATATCATTATCTAGATTTAACATAAAAATGTGTAGTTCGAGGTGACTGTGTACAACAACGAGAGCATTTGTCTTGACGATAATGGTTTAGGAATTCCAGTTGCAGGTTAATGTATTATGTTGTCAGTTTTTCCATCAGGGTGTAAGAAACCCATGGCTCTGCAACTTGAATTCATAGATAAATTAGTCCCTTGGTGATTCGGCAAGTTCACACCATTTTTTAAAGTTATTTCAGTAAGTATGTGCTTTCTTAGTACAGAATGTTTAATATAAACCAGGGGAAAAAGCAATTTATTTTAAACATATGTACCAGGGAACAAGTAAAATTCCGGGAGGAGGAAATTTTTCCTAATCAAAATTTTCTATGAAATAAATGTTCTCCCTCACTGCAAAGCAGCTTCAAAAAATTGCTTAATTTTCTTTCTAAATTCTCTTTATCTTTTAAAATGGCTGGGGAAAATCACTAGTTATTACCATCTCCTGAGTAAGTTTCTTGCTATGCTTTCAAATCCCCTTATTAATTTTACTACCTGCTGATAGATATCAATATCATAGTTCTGCATACTTTGCGCTAAGCACTGTACTAGATAAAACCCAGTTAAAATACACTTTAGTGCCCCAGATGGGGCTCACAAGCCATGTAACAGTGAAAAAACATACTTCTTGAACAAAGATGGATTTAATTGGCACCATTTGAATAATGGTTTTTGAATTTGTAGAAGAATGTTTACTAGGAAGAAATAATTCGACTCCCACTTTTTGTTCCAAGTGTTTCAAAGAGGCATAAATTGAGCATTTTCAGTGAATTCTAGATTAATCAGTCAATCAGTGATATGGATTGAGTGCTTTCTGTGTACAGAGCACTGTATTAAGCGCTTGGGAGAGAACAGTCGCACAGAGTTGGTAGATGTGTTCCCTGCCCACAGTGAGCTGTAATGGGACAAAAATGAAATTCCAAAATAAGATTAATTTTTGAGTTTGTTGTTACTTTGTTGACTCAGTTTAATATTTCAAATATTCTTTTCAACAGAATTTTAACCTGAAGGTTATTCTACCAGGTTTAAAAGAAGACTCTCAGATTTTGAAAATTCGATTGCTGCCTGGTAAATACTTTTTTAAGAAACATTCCTCATGGTATGCTTTGAAATGTGCCAACAGGTTTAATATATAATGTTCGTCCTCTAGTGAGAGAGAATTCTGAAACGTGCGCTTGGTTCCAAGCCATCAGTGGTATTTGTTGAGTGGTATTATATTTTATATAATGTTATATAAAATATGGTATGCAGAACACTGAGCTAAGCCCTCAGGAGAGTACAATGCAACGGAATTGATAGACAACGCTCCCTGCCCAGAAAGAGCTTCCAGTCTGATGATGAGGATAATTGTACTTCCCAAGCGCTTAGTACAGTGCTCTGCACATAGTAAGCGCTCAATAAATACATTTGATGATGATGATGATGATGATGATGATAATTATGGTATTTGTTAATAATAATAATAATAATAATGGCATTTATTAAGCTCTATGTGCAAAGCAGTGTTCTAAGTGCTGGGGAGGTTACAAGGTGATCAGGTTGGCCCACGGGGGGGCTCACAGTCTTCATCCCCATTTTACAGATGAGGGAACTGAGGCCCAGAGAAGTGAAGTGACTTGCCCAAAGTCACACAGCTGACAATTGGCGGAGCCGGGATTTGAACCCACGACCTCTGGCTCCAAAGCTCGGGCTCTTTCCACTGAGCCACGCTGCTTCTAAGCGCTAGGGTAGATACAAGCAAGTTGGGTTGGACTCAGTCCCTAACCCACAGTCTCCAACCCCATTTTAC
Organism: Tachyglossus aculeatus; assembly: GCF_015852505.1. NCBI lineage: Eukaryota > Metazoa > Chordata > Mammalia > Monotremata > Tachyglossidae > Tachyglossus > Tachyglossus aculeatus. Next base: position 12,176,705 of record NC_052070.1, read on the forward strand.
AGATGAGGTAACTGAGGCCCAGAGAAGTGAAGTGACTTGCTCAAGGTCACACAGCAGACAAGTGGCAGAGCGGGGATTAGAATTTGTGACCTTCTAACTCCCGGGCCCCTGCTGTATCCACTACACCATGCTGCTTCAGTCTAGAGGGGGAGGCATATATTAAGTGCTGTGGGGAGAAGCAGCGTGGCTCAGTGGAAAGAGCCCGGGCTTGGGAGCCAGAGGTCGTGGGTTCTAATCCCGGCTCTGCCACTTGTCAGCTGTGTGACTTTGGGCAGCGATTAAGACTGTGAGCCCCACGTGGGACAACCTGATCACCTTGTAACCTCCCCGGCGCTTAGAACAGTGTTTTGCACATAGTAAGCGCTTAATAAATGCTATTATTATTATTCTCTGTGCCTCAGTTCCCTCATCTGTAAAATGGGGATGAGGACTGTGAGCCCCCCGTGGGACAACCTGATCACCTTGTAACCTCCCCAGCGCTTAGAACAGTGCTTTGCACATAGTAAGCGCTTAATAAATGCCATTATTATTATTATTATTATTATTCTCTGTGCCTCAGTTCCCTCATCTGTAAAATGGGGCTGAAGACTTTGAGCCCCCCATGGGACAACCTGATCACCTTGTAACCTCCCCAGCGCTTAGAACAGTGCTTTGCACATAGTAAGCGCTTAATAAATGCTATTATTATTATGATGATGATGAGGGTGGAGTGAATACCAAGTGCCTGAAGTTTACGCATCCAAGTGCATAGATGACGCAGAAGGGAGAGGTAGTTGGGGAATGGTTATTGTTCAAAATATATTCAATATAAAATGGGTGAATGCTTGCAGTATTCATACTTATTGTTCAAAATGTTTAATGTAAAAGGGGTGAATCCCCGCAGTGTTCATATTGTTCAGAATGTATTTAAATGTAAAATAGAGTAAAGCAGAGCAATAGAACAGACACATTCCCTGCTCACAACGAGCTTTCAGTCTTTAAAATCGATGAATTACGGCTACGTACACAAGGGCTGGGGCTTGGAGGTGGAGGGGGTGAATAAAGGGAGCAAATGGGGACAACGCAAAAGGGAAGCAGCGTGGCAGAGTGGATAGTGCGAGGGCCTGTGAGTCATGGGTTCTAATCCTGGTTCTGCCACTTGTCTGCTGTGTGACCTTGGGCAAGTCACTTCATCATCATCATCATCAATCATATTTATTGAGCGCTTACTGTATGCAGAGCACTGTACTAAGCGCTTGGGAAGTACAAGTTGGCAACATATAGAGACAGTCCCTACCCAACAGAGGGCTCACAGTCTAAAAGGGGGAGACAGACAACAAAACCAAACATACTAACAAAATAAAAGAAATAGAATAGATATGTACAAGTAAAATAGAATAATAAATAGAGTAATAAATATGTACAAACATATATATACAGGTGCTGGAGGTAAGATGGGGGGGATGGAGAGGGGGACGAGGGGAAGAGGAAGGAAGGGGCTCAGTCTGGGAAGGCCTCCTGGAGGAGGTGAGCTCTCAGTAGGGCCTTGAAGGGAAGTAGGGCCTTCTCTTCTCTGGGCCTCTGTTACCTCATCTGGGAAATGGGGATCGCAACTGGGAGCCCCAGGTGGAACAGGGACTGTGTCCATCCCTGTTGGCTCGTCTCTTTCAGCATGGGACGTCGTGTATGGCAGAGGAAAACGAAGGCGCTGTGATGAACAATTACTAGGTTCCTACAAGTAGCGTTCATTCATGTTTAAAACTTGTGCCCCTGGTGAAGATATTCAAATTAAGACCGTTAGTGAGCTTAGGCTGAGCGAGACAGAAGTAACCAGATTTTCAAAGAGATTTTCAACCACTGGCAGAAAATGGTGGCACCTTGCATAGAGACTTCAAATGCACTAAATTTTATGTGGCGATTAAATTTCAGAGCAAATCAGGGAATGGCCAGTTTTGCTTATTTCAAGTTTGGTACAACTTGGAGATGTTCACTAGAAGGACTGTTTAAGGCCAAAGGGAAAATTTGAGTTCAGTTCTTACCGAAAATGATAAAACAGAAAAATGAAAGTTTCAGTCAGTCAGTGGTATTTATCAAGCGCCTGGTGCAGAGCACTGTACTAAAATGTTTGGGACAGAACAGTGCAGTTGGTAGACACAATCCCTGCTCTCAAGTAGCTTGCAGTCCGGTGGGGGAGACAGACGTGGCTCAGTGGGAAAAGCCCGGGCTTTGGAGTCACAGGTCATGGGTTCAAACCCCGGTTCCGCCAATTGTCAGCTGTGTGACTTTGGGCAAGTCACCTAACTTCTCTGTGCCTCAGTTCCCTCATCTATAAAATGGGGATAATAATAATGGCATTTATTAAGCGCTTACTATGTGCAAAGCACTGTTCTAAGCGCTGGGGAGGTTACAAAGTGATCAGGTTGTCCCACGGGGGGCTCACAGTCTTAATCCCCATTTTACAGATGATGTAACAGAGGCCCAAAGGAGTTAAGTGACTTACCCAAAATCACACAGCTGACAACTGGCAGAGCTGGGATGAAGACTGTGAGCCCCCCGAGGGACAACCTGATCACCTTGTAACCTCCCCAGCGCTTAGAACAGTGCTTTGCACATAGTAAGCGCTTAATAAATGCCATTATTATTATTATTAATAAAATAAATTACAGCTGAGTATAAGGATATGTATATATATACAAATACCATCATTATTATTATTATATTTGCTGTTGGGATGGGTGGGGAGTACCTAAGTGTTGAAAGGGTGGAACCCATGGCGTAATGGATTGAGCACTGTCCTGGGAGTCAGGAGGTCATGGGTTCTAATCCTGCCTCCACCACCAGTCTGCTGGGCAAGTCACTTCACTTCCAAGTGCCTCAGTTACCTCATCTGTAAAACGGGGAGTGAGAGTGTGAACCCCACATGGGACAGGGACTGGGTCCAACTTGATTTGCTTGTGTCCACCCCAGTGCTTAGTATAGTGCCTGGCACCAAGTAAGCACTTAACAGACACCATCATCATTATTATTAGAATACATGGGAGAGGCAGGAGTGAAGGAAAATAGAAGAGGGGTGAGATATGATTTCAGTAAGGCTTTGGATTTGGGGAGAGTGCTTTCAATGATGAAATGTTTTAAAATCTAAATCAATCAGTGGCATGTATCGAGTGTTTACTGTGTGCAGAACACTGTACCCAGACTGAGCCCCTTCCTTCCTCTCCCCCTCGTCCCCCCCTCCATCCCCCCCATCTTACCTCCTTCCCTTCCCCACAGTACCTGTATATATGGATATATGTTTGTACATATTTATTACTCTATTTATTTATTTTACTTGTACATATCTATTCTATTTTATTTTGTAGTATGTTTGGTTTTGTCTCCCCCTTTTAGACTGTGAGCCCACTGTTGGGTAGGGACTGTCTCTGTATGTTGCCAATTTGTACTTCCCAAGCACTTAGTACAGTGCTCTGCACACAGAAAGCGCTCAATAAATACGATTAATTATGATGATGATGACGACGTACTAAGTGCTTGGGGAGTTGCTTGAGAAGCAGCATTCTGTAGTGGCTAAAGCACGGGCCTGGTAGAAGGTCATGGGTTCTAATCCCTGCTCTGCCACTTGCCTGCTGTGTGACCCTGGGCCAGTCACTTCACTTTTTGTGCCTCAATTCCCTCATAATAATAATAATAATGGCGTGTATTAAGCGCTTACTATGTGCCAAGCACTGTTCTAAGCGCTGGGGAGGTTACAAGGTAATCAGGTTGTCCCACGTGGGGCTCACAGTCTTCATCCCCATTTTACAGATGAGGCAACTGAGGCACAGAGAAGTGAAGTGACTTGCCCAGAGTCACACAGCTGACAATTGTTAGAGCCGGGATTTGAACCCATGACCTCTGACTCCAAAGCCCGGGCTCTTTTCCATTGAGCCACGCTGCTTCTCTCTGTCAAATGGGGATTAAGACTTTGAGCCCCACGTGGGACGGGGCTGCATCCCACCCGATTTACCCCAGCACTCTGTACAGTGCCTGGCACATAGTAAGCACCTAACAAATTCCATAATTATTCTTATTATTACAATACAACAGAGTTGGTAGATGCTAGACTGTGAGCCCGCTGTTGGGTAGGGACCGTCTCTATATGTTGCCAACGTATACTTCCCAAGCACTTAGTACAGTGTTCTGCACACAGTAAGCACTCAATAAATACGATCGAATGAATGAGTGAATGCTACTGGTACTCACAAGGAGCTTGTAGTCTTCGGGGGAGACGTACATTACAGTCTATTAGGGACAGGGGAAATAATAGTAAAGTTTGGCTATCATTCATTCATTGTCATATTTATTGAGCACTTATTGTGTGCAGAGCACTTGTACTAGGCTCTTGGAAAGTACAAGTTGGCAACTTACAGAGATGGTCCCTACCCAACAATGGGCTCACAGTCTAGAAGGGGGAGACAGACAACAAAACAAAACATGTGGACCAGTGTCAAGTCATCAGAATAAGTAGAAGTAAAGCTAGATGCAAATCATTAACAAAATAAATAGAATAGTAAATATGTACAAGTAAAGTAAATAAAGTAATAAATCTGTACAAACATATATACAGGTGCTGTGGGGAGGGGAAGGAGGTAGCGCGGGGAGGAGGAGAGGAAAAAGGGGGGCTCAGTCTTAAGATGGTAGAATAATTTTGCACAGTGCAGTTTTTTGTAGTGTTTGACCATGTGTCCTGTAATTCCTGTACTAATGTGTCACGCGTACACTTTTATCCTGGAGATAGCCTTGAAGTTGAATAAATGCGTAAGTTTTATAAATTTCAGCTCGATGAAAGTAGGAATTGAACCTTGGGTTTTTCAGTTTCCCTTTTTTGGTGGCATTCATTTTACCAGGGCCTCCTCGTCAGTTGAAAGTGAAACCCGAATCGGACATTTTAGTCATTGAAAATGGAACAGCCTTTCCATTCCAGGTGGAAGTGTTAGATGAAGTTGGGAATATCACAGCCCAGCCCAAGTTGCTTGTACACTGTAAGGTAAGTTGCCCCTTGTGAGAAACGAATTATCGTCTTGCTCTCTTGTGCTCTGAGGGGCCCCAGACCACTTAGGGGTGACTGGTAGTTTAGTTGGCAGGAGAGAGAAGAACCCCTAGAGTGGACAGAGAGTCATGAAACAATGAGCAAGCGCTTAGTACAGTGCTCTGCACACAGTAAAGTGCTCAATAAATATGAATGCATGAATAAATGAGCAGGAGGTTTTCCTATAATAATAATAATGGTACTTGTTAAGCGCTTACTATGTGCCAAGCATTGTTCTAAGCAGCATGGCGTAGTGGAGCACAGGCCTAGGAGTCAGAAGGTCATGGGTTCTAATTCCGGCTCCTCCATTTCATTCATTCAATTGTATTGAGCTCTTACTGTGCGCAGGGCACTGCACTAAGCACTTGGAAAGTACAATTCAGCAACAGAGACAATCCCTGCCCAACATCATCATCATCAATCGTATTTATTGAGCGCTTACTGTGTGCAGAGCACTGTACTAAGCGCTTAATGGGCTTGCAGTCTCCTTACAGGCTTACAGTCTCCTCGGGCAGGTCATTTCACTTCTCTGGGCCTCAGTGACCTTATCTGTAAAATGGGGATGGAGACTGACCACGTGGGACAGGGCCTGTGTCCAACCGGATTTGCTTGTCTCCAGCCCAGCACTTAGCGCAGTGCCTGACACATAGTAAGCACTTAACAAATACCATGATTATTATTATTTTTATTATCGTCAACACCAACCATAATCACTTGACTAACCTCTGGCCCCACTCCAGCTATACACCCCCATCTTGGACTCCCCTTCTGACCTTCCCCTCGATAATGTGCTCACAGCAAGCGCTCAATAAATACCATTGACGGATAGAAGATATGATTGATGGATTCCCACTACTCGATGCAGAAATATGTGCCTTCAACTCTGACCCTTTCTACCAAATTCAGTTCTTTTCTCCCCCATCCCTCTTAACACTCTTCCAACAGCCCTCCATCACCCCCCCCCACAGTCTGCTGTTTCTGTTTGTGCAGCAGAAGGCCGCCAGCAGTTAAACTAGCCCCCTGTATCCCACTGTAAATCAAATCATAGTTCTCTTCTGCTCATGAATTCACGACAGAACACAGGCTGGGAGTCAGAAGGTCATGGGTTCTAATCCCAACTCCTTCACGTGGATGCTGTGTGACCTTGGGCAAGTCACTGCACTTCTCTGTGCCTCAGTTGCCTCATCTGTAAATTGGGGATGGAGACTGTGAGCCCCACTTGGGACTCACACGATTTGCTTATATCCACCGCAGCTCTTTGTACAGTGCCTGACACATAGTAAGCACTTAACAAGTACCACAGTTGTTATTATTATCATTATTATTTTTATTGTTATTCAATTCTCCCCTTCATTAACTCCCCTGCCCTTAATCCCGGCTAATTGTTCCAAACTTCCACATCCCCCCCGAAGCCCCCAATTATGGCACTTGTGAAGCGCTTCCTATGAGCCAAGCACCGCTCTAAGCGCTTGGGTTGGATACATGTTAACATGTTATTCAGGGTGGACACAGTCCCTGTCCCATGTGGTGCTCACACTCTTATTCCCACTTTCCAGATGAGGGAACTGAGGACCAGAGAAGTGAAATGAATTGCCCAAGGACAGGTGGCAGAGCCAGGATTAGAACCCAACTCCTTCTGACTTTCAGGCCAGTGCTCTATCCCACTGACCCACCCTGCTTCCGATGTCCCCAGTGCCCACAATTCCTACCTCTAAATGTCCAGTGACCTCACCAACTGTCCTGATAGTATCGGTCGGTTGTATTTATTGAGCGCTTACTGGATGCGGAGCAGTGTACTAAGCACGTGGGAGAGCACAGTGTAACAGAGTGGGTAAGACATGTTCCCTGGCCTGGAAGAGCTTACAATCTAAAGGGGGAGACAGCCATGAAAATAAATGACATATGCGGGCATAAATGCTGTGGGGCTGAAGCTGGGGTCAGTAAAGGGGGCAAATCCAAGTGCAAGGACAACGCAGACGGGAGAAAATAGAAACCATCAGGGGACGAGAGAAGAGAAAATTAGGACTTAGTCGGGGAAGGCCTCTTGGAGAAGAAGGGTTTGAAGGTGGGGAGAGTAATCATTTGTTAGGAAGAGGGAGGGTGTTCCAGGTAGGACACGGGCGAGAGGTCAGCGGCCAACCATCAGGGAACGAGAGAAGAGAAAATAGGGACTTAGTCGGGGAAGACCTCTTGGAGAAGAAGGGTTTGAAGGTGGGGAGAGTAATCATTTGTTAGGAAGAGGGAGGGTTTTCCAGGTAGGGCACGGGTGAGAGGTCAACGGCCAACCATCAGGGAACGAGAGAAGAGAAAATAAGGACTTAGTCGGGGAAGGCCTCTTGGAGAAGAAGATTTTGAAGGTGGGGAGAGTAATCATTTGTTAGACAGGAAGAGGGAGGGTTTTCCAGGTAGGACACGGGCGAGAGGTCAGCGGCCAACCATCAGGGAACGAGAGAAGAGAAAATAAGGACTTAGTCGGGGAAGGCCTCTTGGAGAAGAATGGTTTGAAGGTGGGGAGAGTAATCATTTGTTAGGAAGAGGGAGGGTTTTCCAGGTAGGACATGGGCGAGAGGTCAGCAGCCAACCATCAGGGAACGAGAGAAGAGAAAATAAGGACTTAGTCGGGGAAGGCTTCTTGGAGAAGAAGGGTTTGAAGGTGGGGAGAGTAATCATTTGTTAGGAAGAGGGAGGGTTTTCCAGGTAGGACATGGGCAAGAGGTCAGCCGCCAGGTGGAGAGGCTCGAGGTTCTGTGAGTAGGTTGGCATTTGAGGAGCGAAAGCACGTTGGGTTGGAGTGGGAAATCAGGGAGGTGAGGTAGGAGGGGGCCGGGGGAGTGAGTGCCTCAAAGCCGACAAAAAAGAGTTTCTGTCTGGGGTGGAGGTGGTTGGGCAACCGCTTGGAGGTTCTTGAGGAGTGTGGAGACGTGGGACTGAACGGTTTTGTAGAAGAATGACCCAGCTAGCAGAGTGAAATTCAGAAGACTGTCTGTTATTTTTTTCCCTAGTTCCTAGGTGCTCCAAACCTTCCAGTATACACCGTGGATTGCAGCAACGCTGGGACCAGTATTTTAACTGGGCCTGTAGTCCAAGTACAGAACATAAAGAAAGATCAGACACTTAAAGCAAAGATCGAAATACCTGTAAGTGGTTTTGTGTGTGGTGTTTTTTTAGTTGGTTCGATTTACATCGATATCTGTAATGAAAGGATGGGTCATGAAATTGCTTTGTAACATTTTACAGCAGTGAGTTCTTTGGGCTTTTCAACAGGGAAAACACGTAAAAAGGGAAGATGTTTTCACACTTTGAATGTCGGATGTGTCTCCGAAACTGTTAATTCAAAATGCCTCCCTGAAACTCGGCCACTTTTGCAACAATCACCTTTCCGTAGCTGCTTGTAAACTGAACTGGCAGTAAACTGAACGAAAGCTTCCCGGCTCTTCCCCGGCCCTTTTTAAACCCATTTTTAACCTGGTTTCTTGCCAAGTCATTCCAGTTTATGTTTTTGCTTATACCTAGAGTTGTAAAGAGGTAACAGCCGTGGAGAAGACTTTCAAATTGCTTCCCAGCAGCCACGTTGCCAGATTGCAAATCTTCAGTGTGGAAGGACAAAAGGCGATTCAAATTAAACATCAAGACGAGATCAACTGGATCGCGGGCGACGTCATGCATAATCTCATTTTTCAGATGTATGATGAAGGGGAGAGGGAAATCATCATAACGGCAGCTCTGGCAGAGAAAATCAAAGTACGTTATTGAAAACAAACTCCCCCCCCCAACTTCAATCAGTGGTATTTATTGAGAGCCTACTTGGTGTGGAGCACCATACTAAGTGCTTGGGCGAGTACAGTGCACTAGAACTGGTAGACACGTTCCCAAGGATTTCTTGTTCTAAGATCATATCTCTCTTTGTGTCTTAATTTGTCATAATCTAATTAATTAATTGTCTTAATCTAATTCCTATTTGAAAAACAAATTGACTCGAGAAAAATATCAATGAGTTAGAATCATCGTCCTCATACAGTAATTAAGAGGACATTAGTTTTTGGCCTGTTAATGTCGAAAGCTTGGATGATTAAATTTTGCAGAAATTCCAAGAATTTGCACAGAGTGGACTTCTCTGGTATTATAAATAAAAATAATAATAATGGCATTTATTAAGCGCTTACTGTGTGCAAAGCACTGTTCTAAGTGCTGGGGTGGTTACGGGATGATCAGGTTGTCCCGCAGGGGGCTCACAGTCTTAATCCCCATCATCATCATCATCATCAATCGTATTTATTGAGCGCTTACTGTGTGCAGAGCACTGTACTAAGCGCTTGGGAAGTACAAATTGGCAACGTATAGAGACAGTCCCTACCCAACAGTGGGCTCACAGTCTAAAAGGGGGAGAGATTTTACAGATGAGGGAACTGAGGCAGAGAGAAGTGAAATGACTTGCCCAAAGTCACAAAGTTGGCAGAGGCAGGATTCGAACCCATGACCTCGGACTCCAAAGCCCATGCTCTTTCCACTGAGCCACGCTGCTTCTCATTGAGATTTATAATCCAGCCCATTGGCACCAAAGGACTCCCAAAGGAAAGTCATTGTTATTATTTATAATAGTAATAATAATGATGGCATTTTTTAAGCGCTTACTATGTGCCAGTCACTGCTCTGGGGTAGATACAAGCAAATTGGGTTGGGCACAGTCCTTGTCCCACATGGGGCTCACTGTTTCAATCCCCATTTTCCAGATGAGGGAACTGAGGCCCAGAGAAGTGAATTGACTTGCCCGGTAAGCTCTGGGGTAGATACAAGCAAATTGGGTTGGACACAGTCCCTGTCCCACATGGGGCTCACAGTTTCAATCCCCATTTTCCAGATGAGGGAACTGAGGCCCAGAGAAGTGAAGTGACTTGCCCAAGGTCACACAGCAGACAAGTGGCGGAGCCAGGATTAGAACCTTGTTGAAGTGGTTGATCAAATGGGTTTGCATATGCCTTGTCAGCTTTTTGAGAAGATCATTCTCATAGTACAGGGATTACATATCATCCTTTGTGTTTAAAAATGGGTGTAGCTGTTGAAGTATTTGTAATTGTGTGTTTTGGGGTGTCCTTATACTCCGCTGTTTCTCCTATCTGTAACTTATTTAAATACGTGTCTTACCCACTAAATTGTATTCTTCTTTTTTATTTGCTAATAATAACAACAGTAAGGGTATTTTTTAAGGGCTTACTAGGTGCCAGGCACTGTACTAAGCACTGAGGTGCTGCTTCTCTTTATTTGTTTATTTGTTTATTAATCTATCTATTTATTTATTTATTTATTTTATTTGTACATATCTATTCTATTTTATTTTGTTAGTATGTTTGGTTTTGTTCTCTGTCTCCCCCTTTTAGACTGTGAGCCCACTGTTGGGTAGGGACTGTCTCTATATGTTGCCAACTTGTACTTCCCAAGCGCTTAGTACAGTGCTCTGCACATAGTAAGCGCTCAATAAATATGATTGATGATGATGATGATGATGATTTGTTAAGTGCTTACTGTATTCCAGGCACAGTACTGAGCGCTGGGGAAGATATAAGTTTATCAGGTTAGACATAGTCTCTGTCCCCTACCGCCTAAATTACTACATCAGCCTCCTTGCTGACCTCCCAGCCTCCTGTCTCTCCCCATCATCATCATCATCATCATCATCAATCGTATTTATTGAGCGCTTACTATGTGCAGAGCACTGGACTAAGCGCTTGGGAAGTACAAATTGCAACATATAGAGACAGTCCCTACCCAACAGTGGGATCACAGTCTAAAAGGGGGAGACAGAGAACAAAACCAAGCATACTAACAAAATAAAATAAATAGAATAGATATGTACAAATAAAATAAATAATTTTTATCCCCACCGCAGTCCTTACTAAACTCCGCTGCCCAGATCATCTTTTAGAACAGTGCTTTGCACATAGTAAGCGCTTAACAAATATCATCATTATTATCATCTTTCTACAGAAACGTTCAGGACATGTCCCCCACCCCCACCTTCAAAAATCTCCAGCGGTCGCCCATTCACCTCCGCATCAAATAAAAACTCCTCACCATTAACTTTAAAGCAGCCCACCACCCTGTCCCCTCCTTCCTCACCTCGCTTCCCTCCTTCTACGTCCCGGCCCACACACAGAGGCACAGAGAAGTGAAGTGACTGGCCCAAGGTCACACAGCAAGCAATTGGCAGAGCCGGGATTAGTAAATACCATTATTGCTGCTGTTGCTACTTCAGGTGGGCCTGGTTGCTTACAAGGCCTGTAAACAGTTGTAAAGTCTTCAAAAATTCCTTCCAGGTAACGGGAGATGGGTGGGTGCGACCCACAGTGGACTTATTGATTTATTTTACTTGTACATATCTATTCTATTTATTTTATTTTGTTAGTATGTTTGGTTTTGTTCTCTGTCTCCCCCTTTTAGACTGTGAGCCCACTGTTGGGTAGGGACTGTCTCTATATGTTGCCAATTTGTACTTCCCAAGCGCTTAGTACAGTGCTCTGCACATAGTAAGCGCTCAATAAATACGATTGATTGATTGATTGACTTGTAACTTGACGTATACGCTGCTGAAAATGAAACCAGATTTCTCCCCAGAAGAATTTTGACTTGGTGGTATCTTCAGCGGTGCTGTACCTCCTCCCCTTAAGGATGCAGTACTGTTAGAATTTGGTGTATGCTTTTGCGTCCTCAGATGTGCATTTCATACATATATATATGTATATTTTTCTCATCAGGTTAACTGGACACCGAAAATTAACAAAGAGCACTTGCTTCAGGGTTTGTTACCAGACGTGAAAGTGCCGACGTCTGTGAAAGATGTGCGGTATTGCCAGATATCATTCCAGGATGATCACGTCTCTCTGGAGAGCGCATTTACAGTAAGGTCTGTGTTTTATTTTTTTTCCCTCCTTTTTAAGAGTTTTCAAAGTGTGTATAATAGGTTTTTGATAAATACTCTTCTCCAAAAAAGGTATGTAGTGAAATCTCACTAATTTGGAGTAAAATAGTGTAGTCTGTTAGCTCGTTTTAGGCAGGGAATGTGGCTCCCCACCCTCTTCTATTGCACTCTCCCAAACACTTAGTACAGTGCTCTGCACACAGTAAGAGTTCAATAAATGATTGATTCATTCAGTCGTATTTATTGAGCGCTTACTGTGTGCAGAGCACTGTACTGAGCACTTGGGAAGTACAAGTTTGGCGACATATAGAGATGGTCCCCACCCAGCAACGGGCTCACAGTCTAGGAGGGGGAGACAGACAACGAAACAAAACGTATGGACAGGTGTCAAGTCATCAGAATAAATAGAATTAAAGCTAAATGCACATCCTTAAATAGATAGGATAGTAGATATGTGCAAGTAAAATAAATAGAGCAATAAATCTGTACAAATGTATATGCAGGTGCTGTGGGGAGAAGAAGGAGGTAGGGTGGGGGGATGGGGAGGAGGAAGTTACAATTTGATTTAGTGGGAAAAAAATCTGTAGTATAGAGTGTGAGTACTAAAGTTTTTTTCTACTGGTTTGTTTTTTTTTTCCTCTGTCTCCTTCCTGTCTCTTCCTCTCCCTCTCTCTTCCCACCCTAACTCTTTCTCAGTCTCTCCTTCGTGTGTATTTCTCTCTCCCTCTCTCTCTTTCTCCTTTTCTCCTTCCCCCACCCCTTTCCTCCTCTCTTTGGTTATTTTTTTCTTTCAATCCGCGAGCAGGCGGGAGTTGTTTTGGGTTTATTTTTTTTTTTTGCTTGTTTTTTTAAATGTGGTATTTGTTAAGCACTTACTATGTGCCAGGCACTGTACTGAGTGCTGGGGTAGATACAGGCTAATCAGGTTGGACACAATCCGTGTCCCACATGGGGCTCACAGTCTTAATCCCCATTTTCCAGATGAGGACACTGAGGCCCGGAGAAATGAAGTGACTCACCCAAGGTCACACAATAGACAAGTGGCAGAGCTGGGAATAGAAGCCAGTCCTTCTGACTCACCAATCAATCAATCGTATTTATTGAGCGCTTACTGTGTGCAGAGCACTGTACTAAGCGCTTGGGAAGTACAAGTTGGCAACATATAGAGACAGTCCCTACCCAACAGTGGGCTCACAATCTAAAAGGGGGAGACAGAGAACAAAACCAAACATACCAACAAAATAAAATAAGTAGAACAGATATGTACAAGTAAAATAAATAAATAAATAGAGTAATAAATATGTACAAACATATATACATATATACAGGTGTATATATATACATATATATATTTATACATATATACAGGTGTATATATATACATATATACAGGTGTGTATATATATACATATATACAGGTGTGTATATATATACATATATACAGGTGTGTATATATATACATATATACAGGTGTATATATATACATATATACAGGTGTATGTATATACATATATACAGGTGTATGTGTGTATATATATATATGTATATGCACACAGCCCACCAGCCTGGGCTCTATCCAGTAGGCCACACTGCTTCCCAAGGGTTATTAGTCCCTGATGCCTCTTCATATCTCCTCTTGCCTGCGGCCTAATGAGGTCGTTAGCCACGATGTAACACAGGCATTTCCTTTGTCAGACAAAGCCATAGAAAAAGAGAACGATTTTCTGTGGCAGTGGTCTGCATTACCACAGATTTCCCAGTAATGGTGTGCAAATTAATGAGATTTTTATCCCGATTTCAAAATTGTGATTGGAAGAACTATTTCTAAGAGAATCTAACCATTACGATGTTATGAGAAAATCATGCCCATCCGTCGGCTTTTCAAATTCACATAGCCATTATGAGTAAGTGATTCGGTCATAAGAAATGTATTTATTGACCCATAAAGTGCACTGAAATATAATTTACACACTTACACTTATATTTCTGTATTTATGCATATCATGTGAAATGTATTTTATTTCATTCGTTCATTCATTCAGTCGTATTTATTGAGCGCTTACTGTTTGCAGAGCACTGTAGTAAGCGCTTGGGAAGTGCATGTTGACAGCATACAGAGACAGTCCCTACCCAACAACGGGTTCACAGTCTAGAAGGGGGAGACAGACAACAAAACAAAACGTGGTCAGGTTTCAAGTCATCAGAATAAATAGAAGTAAAGGTAGATGAACATCATTGACAAAATAAAATAGAATAGTAAATAACCGTGAGTGTGTGTGTATGTGTGTGTTTGAAATAAAATGTATTCGTATATGATTTCCTGAGGATCATGGTGGGATCTTAGAGGGGATTTATTTGGCTTCACCAGACTTAGAATATCATCTCACGTTACAAGTCCCCTAGGTGTAAATTACAGAGGGCTTTTGCCTTTACTGCTCAGAACATCATTATTATTATTATTATCATCATTATCATTATTGTTTTCCAAATTCTTACCCAAAGTACTAATTGGCATCAGATTTTCATTTCATAACGCTTTCTTCTTTGGAGCAGAACAGTGGCCCAAAACGATTCTGCAGAAGGAAAGAGGAGGAGGAGCTGAATAGTTAAATCAAGAAGCAGTTAATCTATGGGGTCAGAAGGTTGAAAGGATCTGTTCATTTGGAAGCATAACTTAAAAAAAAAAAAACCCTCTGGCATGGAGTAATATTAACGTCCACATGAAAGTAACGTGCTTCTGCTGAGTAACTATTTCAGTAAACTTTTGTTGCTCCCGCAATTGGAAGCTATTAGGTTTGCAGCAATGTAAATCAAGTTTCCAGACAAAGTAAGGTTCTTCAGGTAGTCCAGTGGTTCCTAGTCAGTTTGCTCACTTTTCCTCCATTGGGTGCTGGAACGAAGTAATAGTACTTGTTAGGCGTTGACTGTGTGCTAAGCACTGTGTCAAGTCCTGGGGTTGATGCAAGATAATCAGACCGGACCACTCTCTGTCCTACAAAGGGCTCACAGTCTTAACTTGGAGGGAGGAGGATTAAATCCCCATTTTACAGTGAGGTAACTGCTTACAAGCAGCGTGGCTCAGTGGAAAGAGCCCGGGCTTTGGAGTCAGAGGTCATGGGTTCAAATCCCGCCTCTGCCACTTGTCAGCCGTGTGACTTTGAGCAAGTCACTTAACTCCTCTAGACTGAGCCCCCTCCTTCCTCTCCCCACCCCGCCGCCTTACCTCCTTCCCCTCCCCACAACACCTGTATATATGTATATATGTTTGTACGTATTTATCACTATTTTATTTGTACATATTTATTTTTATTTTATTTTGTTAATATGTTTTGTTTTGTTGTCTGTCTCCCCCTTCTAGACTGTGAGCCCGCCGTTGGGTAGGGACCGGCTCTATATGTTGCCAACTTGTACTTCCCAAGTGCTTAGTACAGTGCTCTGCACACAGTAAGCGCTCAATAAATACAATTGAATGCATGAATGAACATCACTTCTCTGGGCCTCAGTTCCTTCATCTGTAAAATGGGGGTTCAATATCTGTTCCCCCTCCTACTTAGACTGTGAGCCCCGCATGGGACCTGATTATCTTGTATCTACCCCAGCGCTTAGTACAGTGCTTGACTCCTAATAATGGCATTTATTAATAATGGCATTTATTAAGCGCTTACTATGTGCGAGGCACTGTTCTAAGCGCTGAGGGTATACAAGGTGATCAGGTTGTCCCACGTGGGGCTCACAATCTTCATCCCCATTTTACAGATGAGGTAACTGAGGCCCAGAGAAGTTAAGTGACTTGCCCAAAGTCACACAGCTGACAAGTGGCAGAGCCAGGATTTGAACCCATGACCTCTGGCTCCAAAGTCCGTGCTCTTTCCACTGAGCCATGCTGCTTCTCAGTAAGTCCTTGAGAAAATACCACAGTTGTTGTTATCACCATCATTATCACAAAATGTCACTCTCTAAAACAGAGTGGCAACAATGGATCTCCCCCATCAGTATATCTCCTAAACCTTTTCGCGGAAGTTTCTTTTGTTTCTGGCTGTTGCCGTCAGCAATCAGAGAAACAGCATGGCGTAGTGGATAGAGCCCGGTCCTGGGAGTCAGAAGGTCATGGGTTTTAATCCTGGCTCCGCCACTTTCATTCATTCATTCAGTTGTATTTATTGAGCGCTTACTGTGTGCAGAGCACTGTACTAAGCGCTTGGGAAGTACAAGTTGGCAACATATAGAGAAGGTCCCTACCCAACAACGGGCTCACAGTCTAGAAGGGGGAGACAGACAACAAAACAAAACATATTAACAAAATAAAATAAAGAATAGTACATATGTACTAGTAAAATAAATAGAGTAATAAATCTGTACAAACATATATACAGGTGCTGTGGGGAGGGGAAGGAGGTAGGGTGAGGGGGATGGGGAGAGGAGGAAGGAGCACACACTTGTCTGCTGTGTGACTGTGGGCAAGTCACTTCACTTCTCTGTGCCCCAGCGACCTCATCTGTAAATTGGGGGTGAAGACTGTGAGCCCCACATGGCACAGGGACTGTCTCCAAACTGATTTGCTTGCATCTACCTCAGCACTTAATAGAGTGCCTGGCACATAGCGCTTAACAGATACCATAATTATTATTGTTGTTATTATCTTCAGATTGTAAAAAGGTCACTTGGGAAAAATGAACGTTGTCTGAAAGTTTTTTTTTAAACAGGAAAGAATTCCTTATGCCCAAATAAACCAGATCCTTCCAAACAATGGAAGTAAGTGAATTAAGTTGAGAACCGTGGGGAACTTCATTAGCTCTCTCAGAGCAAGAGAGGAAGCTTCCAAAACAGACTACTTCAATTCACAAATAGTACTTGAATGAATTCCAGGAAGAAGTTTAGAAGTTTAGCTTTTGGAAGAATGAAGTGTATGATAATAAACACAATTATCCCCCTTTTAGACTGTGAGCCCACTGTTGGGTAGGGACTGTCTCTATATGTTGCCAATTTGTACTTCCCAAGCGCTTAATACAGTGCTCTGCACATAGTAAGCGCTCAATAAATACGATTGATGATGATGATGATGATGCATTATTATTAGCTTTAACGATAACCTTCTTTAGACTCTTTGGATTAACGCCTCTCCCATGAAGAGACACTTCTTTGAGCTCTTTTCTATTAACTGGAGTAAGTACTACTTTGTTGTGTAAGATTTTAGAGAGAACAAGGATAATAATAATAATAATGGCATTTATTAAGCGCTTACTATGTGCAAAGCACTGTTCTAAGCGCTGCGAACTATTCTCTTGCACTTTACCTACTCCGTTGTATTGTACTCTCTCAAGTTCTTAGAACAGGAGAAGAGGCATGGTGTAGTGGATAGAGCAGGGCACCTTGGGGAAGTCTTCACTCCTCTGTGCCTCAGTTACCTCATCTGTCAAATGGGGATTGAGACTGTGAGCCCCATGTGGGATAGGGACTGTGTCCAACCCAATTTGCTTGTATCCACCCCAGCGCTTAGTACAGGGCCTGGTACATAGAAAGCGCTTAACAATTCCTCAATTATTATTATTATTATTATTATTACAGTGCTCCGCACACAGTAAGTGCTCAATAAATACCAGATTGATTAAGGCAACCGAGATATTTTTTAACAGTCTAGTAATTGAGTGAAAAATTCATTTAAAATTTAAAATCCTTTCAGACCACTTCCTGATGAACCTAAGCATCTTAAATGCCAGTTAAAAGGAGAAAGTACAGTACAAATGGGACAAGAACTTCCGGGAGAAATTGGTGAGTCAATTTTTGATTAAGAATCTGTTACATTCAGAATTGTGGCAGTACTAGTAGGGTGAGAAATATGTTTGTAAATCTAGGTTTGGGGGGCGTGGGGGGATCACTTTCAAAGAAAATAGATGCCCTTAAGGCTGAAAGCAGCCAACAACAACAACAAAAAAACCCAGCTTGAACTCAGAATACTAAGACAGATGGAGTTAAAACTGTTTTGTAACCCGAAATGTAAGTTGGAGCCAATTTTCCCTTAGGAACAATGTTGTGAAATGAGGATTGGTCCCTGAACTAATATCAAGTTACGGATGCTTACCGAAATTACCCAGAATTGCCTACCTGATCAATTTTAGAGGGGTGATAAAGCTCCATGAATGTGCTCCTGTTGAGGCGTAGAGTTTCCACAATTGGGAGAGCCAACTTTGTACTAAATTGGGAGCCACTGGATGAAGTGACTCCATGCAGGAGTCAAGAAACACCATCCCTCCTCAAATCTGACAATTTTTCTCTCCCCCTTCAAAGCCTTTTTGAAGGCCCATCTCCTCTGACTAAGCCGTCCTTTTCTCCCACTCCCTTCTGTATCACCCTGACTTGCTCCCTTCATTTATCACCCCTCCTAGCCCCACACCACTTACATACATATCTTACGTCTTACATACGTATCTTACATACATATTGTATGTGCGTCATGGGTTCAAATCCCGGCTTCACCGCTTGTCAGCTGTGTACTTTGGGCAAGTCACTTAACTTCTCTGTGCCTCAGTTACCTCATCTGTAAAATGGGGATTAAGGCTGTGAGCCCCACGTGGGATAACTTAATCACCTTGTATCCTCCCCAGCGCTTAGAACAGTGCTTTGCACATAGTAAGTGCTTAACAAATGCCATTATTATTATTATATCTGTGGATTATTTATTTATATTAATATCTTCCTCCCCCTCTAGACTGTGAGCTTGATATGGGAAGGGAATGTGCCTGTTTGTTGTGGTATTGTACTCTCCCGAGCGCTTAGTACAGTGCTCTGCACACAGGAAGCGCTCAATAAATGTGATCGAATTGAGTTGAAACCCTCCCTTCCACCCTTACCACCCTGTTGAAACTTATTCCCCCATTCGTCATGCCACGAAACTTCTTAAGTTGTATTTGAGTTTTAATGCTAATCTGAGCTTCTATTTACTGGTGGAACATTGTGGCCCTGAAATCTCAGTATATATATTTATATATATATATATATTAACTAACATATATATATATAAATATGCACTAATATATATATTAGTATGCAATATATATATATATATGCAATAATATATATATATGCAATAATATATATATATATATATATATATATATATATATATATATATATATATATGCACTCTACACACAGTAAGCGCTCAATAAATACGATTGAATATGTTCTTGGCTTCTGAAATGTCCTGCATCAGAGTAAGGGTGTGGACTTTTCAGAGCTTTTGAAAAAGCCCACTCAGATCTGCTACAACATTGTTAGGGGATGTTCTTCCGACGATCAAGACGGAATAGTTTTACTCATGTATGTATATATGTATGTGGGGAGTATTGGTCAGGGATGGGCACTTACAATGCAGTGCAAGACAATGCAAGCTTTCCTTGTCACGGGGGCTTGCAAGAATAGAACTCATATATTAAAGATGAAACTGGGTGTATGCCTCTTGTAAACTCCTTGTGGGCAAGGGAACGTGTCTACCGTCTCTGTTATATTGTACTCTCCCAAGCGCTCAGTATCATGTCCTACACACAGTAAGCGCTCAATAAATGCCGTTGATTAATTGGGGGCCAATTAGCAGGATTTATTCTTTGGGTTTCCTTTCACTGTTTTCAAAAGTGAAGGATTTTTAGTTTTACTCCTCTGGCCCTTTTTTTTTTTTTTTACAGCATTTATAAATGACCCAATTAGCTAGGTGGGCACTCGGTAGAATTGCTCTACTGGGGGCCAATTATCAGGATTTATTCTTTGAGTTTCCTTTCACTGTTTTCAAAAGTGAAGGATTTTTAGTTTTACTCCTCTGGTCCTCTTTTTTTTTTTTACAGCATTTATAAATGACCCAATTAGATGGGCATTCGGTAGAATTGCTCTCTGTTGGCATCAAGTGGCACTGATAGCAACATGGCATATTGGATAGATGCACCAGCCTGGCAGTAAGAAGGTCATGGGTTCTAATCCCAGCTCTGCCACAGGTCTGCTGTGTGACCTTGGGCAAATCAGGGCAAGTCACTACTTCTCTGGGCCTCAGTAAAATGGGAATTGAGACTGTAAGCCCCACGTGGAACAGGGACTGTGTCCAACCCCATTTGCTTGTATCCACCCCAATGTTTAGTATAATCCTTGGCGCATAGTATTTGCTTAACAAAAAACACAGTTATTATTATTATAGCAGTTTTTGAGGCAGTCTCACTTCATTTAGAGTCATGGACTCCCAGCATAATCCTTGACTTTTCAGGTGAGGGCAGCCTATTAGAACAATCAATGAAAAAAATATCCAAAGATGTCAGTTACCCAGCAAAACTGTAGACCTTACAGAGCAGATAGAATGATGCAAACCCTGAAAAAAATTAAATTTTTGGTTGCACTCAAAATGACGGCACCTTCAAGGTACCAGTAAATCAAAATTTACTCAAGACAGTGGAGTTTTTACATTTCATAAGTGTGCAAAATTGGTTTGACACCCAGCGATGGCATCATTCAGTTGAATTTGTATCTCGATTCAAGTCGTTTTTGGCAGTGGAAAGTGATAGGACAAATTTTGTGGATTTAATCCGGTTTTAAGACAGCAAGTTGGGAAATGTAGGAGGAGTTGAAATTTAGGTGGACAGGTGAAACACTAAAATCCATGCCCTAACCATAATCGTGTCCAGGACTGAATTTCAAAGTAAATATTTCCTAGTTTATTTATAGTATTTCCTGATAATGAAAATCACTCTTCAAAATAGTGGTATCATATCCACTTAACTACATTTTTTTTTCCTTTTCTTTTAAAGATGTAATCATTACAGACCAGTACGGAAATCAGATTCAGACATTAGGTTCAAGTTGTTTAACTTCTTTGGGTATTTCTGGGAATGGATTAAATAAATCTAATTTGAAAGTGACCTGGCAGGTACGTCTCCTTTCAAAAACAATTTATTACAACATGTACAGTGGTTGTTAAAATGCTCTATTTTTACTTTTTTAATAAGGCTACTCTAAGCGGGAAGAACTGAATTATGTACAAGAATAAGTCACGGTTGTTTTAATCAGTGAAACACCCCCTGCAAACTATTTTAAACCATATTGTGTAGGCTTGGAAAATTGGCTCCTTCAGGGTTTCAGTTTTCTTCTGACTCAGCCCAACTCAGGGGATGTTATTTTGTTATTGACAGTGGGATTTTGCAGTCGAAAGTTTTTGCAAACTGAACAGTGAAGTAAGTGAGTGATAAGAAAATTTTGGACTTTTTTAGAGGATGATCCGGTAGCCTTGCTCGTCCCTTTCCCTAGGCTCTTGTGTGCATAATGTCTAAATTATGATTTGATTATTCCTAGAATTTTGCAGACACAGGTTTGGATTTGAATTCCTAATCTTAAGGACGTAGAATGAGCCACCTTTTAAAATCGTGTTCTCTGAGAATTCAATGGTTGCAATAATTTATGTAGTTTTGTACCTTTATGAGGTTTTATTTTGAAATCTTTGATCAATTTTCCAATATTTTCTGAGACTGTTTCTTTTCTTAATAGGAAAGTACACAGAGCATAAATGTAAAAGGCATAAAATTTAATCCAGGACCTCCCGGAAGCAAGGAATTGTGTTTTGCGTGGCGTGAATTTTCTGATTTTCTTCGGGTGCAGTTAATTTCTGGACCTCCAGTTAAACTTATTCTGGTGGATTGGCCAGAATTAGAGGTGAGTTTTTCTGATTTGATGGATTTGCTGACTGTGTAGTTTTGAGATTCTGAATGATCAGTGTGCGTTGTTCTTCGATTTGGCCATTTTGAAATCCCTGGAAAGTGTCTAACCTCAGCTCTTTCATGTTCTCCATGTAGCAATGTGGGATCTAGAGAAAGGGAAATCTGACATTAAGAAACAGGATGTCTGAGTTGATGCCCGCTCTCCTTCCTTCCCTCTGCAGCCCTAGGGAATACTGCTGAGGAGGACTTAAAGGCCATCTGGAATGTGTCTGTTGTAGTGTCTTACTCTCCCTAGCGCTTACTACAGTGCTCTCTACACACAGTAAGTGCTCAATAAGTACAATTTAACTGACTGACTGATCTAGAAAACTGGGAGGAGCAGCCACAGTAGCAGTGGGCTGTTCTTTCCCTCTCAACGTCATCAAGTTAACTGACGCTTTTCCTACGTAAAGCAAATCAACGAATTCACTGTCAGTGACAAATAGTGAAATCCTTAACATTTTGGCACTGAGCTGGATGGATCTGCTGAACTAATCATCATCATCATCATCATCATCAATCGTATTTATTGAGCGCTTACTATGTGCAGAGCACTGTACTAAGTGCTTGGGAAGTACAAATTGGCAACATATAGAGTCCCTACCCAACAGTGGGCTCACAGTCTAAAAGGGGGAACTAATAAATTCATTACAAATTATTTGCATCACCTTGGATGTAAACCAGATCTATGGAGTAAGAATGAAATATTTTAGGAGAGGCAGGAGATTGGGTTCTAGTCCTAGCCCTGCCACGGGCCTGCTTTGTGGCCGCAAACAAATCCTTTAGCCCATCGATCCCTCAGGTTCACGGAAAACGGATGAGCCCCCATTTGAGTGAAAGCTGTCATCCAGATGCACTTCTTGTGGAATATTTCTCTTCATGAATAGAGATTCCTGCCCCTCTCTTCCCCGTCTAAGATGTTGTAAGGATAAAATGAGAGAAATGATGATAGAGCAACCTGGAAAAGCAAATGTCCCATGCATGCATGGAATTAATATATTAAAAAAACAATCCATCAAAAATGGAATCCTCCTCCCCATTCCTTGTAATTCCCCTTTCCCTTTCACCAACAGTGTAATAATAATAATAATAATAGTATTGATGATGGTATTTGTTAGGCGCTTACTGTGTGTCAAGCGCTGTTCTAAGTGCTGGGGTGGATGCAAGCAAAGCGGGTTGGACACAGTCCCTGTCTCACATGGGGTTCACAGTCTCAATCCCCATTTTATAGATGAGGTAACTGAGGCACAGAGAAGTGAAGTGATTTGCCCAAGGTCACACAGCAGATAAGGGTCAGAGCCAGAATTTGAACCCAGATCCTAACTCCCAAGCCCGGGCTCTATCTGCTAGACCACACTGCTTCTCAGTATCCTTCTTCTCAGGCAGTCAGTGCGCTTCCCGTGTACAGAGCACTGGACTAAGCACTTGGGAGAGTACAATATAGTAGACACATTCCCTGCCTACAATGAGTTTACAGTCTAAAACTTAACAGTCCACAGCGTTGTCCACCAAGTTGCCCCAACTCAATCATTTTTTGAGTTGTGCCTCATCATCATCATCAATCGTATTTATTGAGCGCTTACTATGTGCAGAGCACTGTACTAAGCGCTTGGGAAGTACAAATTGGCAACATATAGAGACAGTCCCTACCCAACATTGGGCTCACAGTCTAAAAGGGGGGAGACAGAGAACAAAACCAAACATACTAACAAAATAAAATAAATAGAATAGATATATACAAGTAAAATAAATAAATAAATAGAGTAATAAATATGTACAAACATATATACATATATACAGGTGCTGTGGGGAAGGGAAGGAGGTAAGATGGGGGGATGGAGAGGGGGACGAGGGGGAGAGGAAGGAAGGGGCTCATGGATTCTGAAACTTAAAAACTTAATTCCAGAAAGTCGTAATCTATTGCGAGCCACCTGAGGTTCATTTTCCTTCGATTGTCAGCAGCGTTGGCTGTAACCACTCATTCCACCTCACTCTACTTGGTGCCATTTAGTGGCTGGGGACACTGTCGTCTTGGAAGAATGTGGGGATGAATTCGAAGCTGTCATCGATTTTATGAGTAGTGGTTCATAATTACTTTCGTAAAAATGAGTGTCTCCTTAACCTTTAAGAAGGAAGACTGTCCCACAAATGTGCTGCTTCCAGAGTGCGAGGCACGTGACTTGTTGCTTGAGAGTTCACCCTGTTTTGCGTTCCCCGTTTCAGCCGATTCCAGTGATCAACGGAAAGGAATTGCCAAACCCTCTTGTAGTTCAGGTCTGCGATTATTGGGAAAATCCATCTGACGAACCACATATTAAAATAAGTCTTCAGAAAGCTCCCACCGTAAAGGTACGTTGAGCTTTTCGCATATAGGTACGTTGTCTTTGTCTTTTCCAGATATTTGCTCTTTCTGCTCCTAAAACTCAGCTCAATCAATCTATCAGTGGTATTTACTGGGCATTTATTGAGTGTTTACTTTGGGCCAAACACCCTACTAAGCACTTGGCAGAGTAGAATAGAATAAGTGGAAAGAGCCCGGGCTTGGGAGTCAGAGGTCATGGGTTCAGATCCCGGCTCTGCCAACTGTCAGCTGTGCGACTTCGGGCAAGTCACTTAACTACTCTGTGCCTCAGTTACCTCATCTGTAAAATGGAGATTAAGCCTGTGAGCCCCCTGTGGGACAACCTGATCACCTTGTGTAACCTCCCCAGCGCTTAGAACAGTGCTTGGCACATAGTAAGCGCTTAATAAATGCCATCATTATTATTACTATTACTCAATCAGATTAGAGGAACAGAGAATCATGTACAAATGTTTTATTTTGGCAGCTGCTGAGTAAAAAAAAGAAGCCACTAAGCAGGGATTAGTGGAAATCCCGGGCTTGGGAGTTAGTTGACATGGATTCTAATCCCACCTCCACCATTTGTCTGTTGAGTGACCATGGGCGAGCCACTTAATTTCTCTGGGCAACATTTACCTCACCTGCAAAATGGGGATTAAGACTGTGAGCCCCACGTATCTACCCCGGTGCTTGGCACATAGTAAGCACTTAACAAATACCATTATTATTATTGTTACTGTTGTTATTATTGTAAAAGTAAGCCCTTTAGGAGTGATCTTAAATCTTTCCGAAACTAAGAACGTTGTTTTCTTTCAGCTCAGTCCTTCAAACCAGCAGCATAAAACGGATGAAAAAGGAAGGGCCAATTTGGGAGTTTTTAGTGTTTGTGCCCCTAGGTGAGTCACACAACTATTTTGTGAGAACTAATGAAAATTACGTCTCATTATCTAATCTTTGCATTGGCGGCTATAAGGAAATATAATGATTTGTGGGAGTAATTGACTAGTACTTTACAGAGAACTGTAACCCTTGGGGGATGACTCGATCAGATTTTCATGTGCCTTATTACTTTATAGCTCTTTGAATGGGAAAAATAATCACATTTATGTATGGAACTGGGTTATATTGCACAAAAAATGTAATGATCACCAGTTCTTTGGCTTTGAGGCACCCGGAACAGTCGCTCCAACCACACGATTTGAAAATTGCATCTTAGGGAACGATAACTTTTAACATTAAATCTCTTTGCTTTCTTTTTGTAGGGGAGAGCATAGTATACAGGTCAAGGGCACCTACAACAAGAGTACACTTGAAGGACCGATAATTAAATTGAGGGTTCTTCCAGATCCTGAGAAACCTGTGCGTGTGAATGTTAAATATGACAGAGATGCTTCTTTCCCAGCTGGAAATATCTTCGCTGGTAGGTACTTCTTGGTGCTATTTTGTCCTTTTGAAATATTTTTTGAATTTTAAGAAGAGGTGGACAGCTATTCAAGCATCAGGGTGTTTTTTTTTCTGTTGTCATACACATTGTTAAATTTTCCTAATCGCTTATGTCTTAGAATTTAATTGCTGTGGGTTTTACACATGCCATCCATCCGTTTTATGGTAACTTAGAAGTTAAATTATTTTACCAGTGGCAGATTACACCGGGCATCCTTGAAGCCTGTGAATTCAAGGGAATTGTTGAATTTATTATGATTTTTTAAAAAAGGAAGAAATGCTTGTGGAATTTTGCTTTTTTTCCAGTGATGCTTTATCATTTAGGTTTTTATTTATTTATTTATTTATTCATTCATTCATTCATTCATTCATTTATTTATTTATTTATTTATTTTACTTGTACATTTCTATCCTATTTATTTTATTTTGTTGGTATGTTTGGTTCTGTTCTCTGTCTCCCCCTTTTAGACTGTGAGCCCACTGTTGGGTAGGGACTGTCTCTATGTGTTGCCAATTTGTACTTCCCAAGCGCTTAGTACAGTGCTCTGCACATAGTAAGCGCTCAATAAATACGATTGATTGATTGATTGATTGATTAAGCGCTTACTGTGTGCCCAGGCACTGTACTAAGTGCTGGGGTAGTCACAACACACTCAAGTTGGACCCGGTCCCTGTCTCACCCAGGGCTCACAGTTTTAATCCCCAGTTTACAGGTGAAGGAACTGAGGCCCAGAGAAGAGAAGTGACTGGCCCAAGATCACAGAGCAGGCAGGTGGTGGCGGTGGGATTAGAACCCAAGTCCTTCTGGCTCTCAGGCCCGTGCTCTGTCCCTTAAGGTAGCGAATGGTAATCCATCGGTAGTAATTAAGGAAAACTAGGAAAACTGGCTGGAATTTCCCCATTTCGTAAGCAGTTTTCGATTCCAAATTCAGGGCACAAGTATCGGAATTTTACTCTCCGCTGTTATCAGAGCAGCTGGGGCCAGGAGCACCAGCCTCGTTGAACCAGTCGTAGGATGTTGAAATTAGAGAAGCCGTGTGACCTAGTGGAAAGAGCACAGGCCTGGGAGTTAGAGGACCTGGGGTTTAATCCTGATTTTACCACTTACCTGCTGGGTGACCTTGGGTAAATTCCCTAACTTCTCTGGGCCTCAGTTTCCTCATCTGTGAAATAGGGTTGAAATACCGGCTTTCCTTCCCCCTTAAACTGTGAGCCCCGTGAGGGGACAGGTACTGTGTCCACAGTGATTATCCTTTATCTATCCCCAGCATTTAGTACAGTGCAAGGCACACAGTGAGTGCTTACGGTGCTTCTCTTACAGAGAAGCAGCGTGGCTCAGTGGAGAAGCCCGGGCTTTGGAGTCAGAGGTCATGGGTTCAAACCCCGGCTCCGCCAATTGTCAGCTGTGTGACTTTGGGCAAGTCACTTCACTTCTCTGGGCCTCAGTTCCCTCGTCTGTAAAATGGGGATTGAGACTGTGATCCCCCCGTGGGACAACCAGATCACCTTGTAACCTCCCCAGCGCTTAGAACAGTGCTTTGCACATAGTAAGCGCTTAATAAATGCCATTATTATTATTATTATTAACAAATACCATTATTATTATCAATAGTTAATATTGATGATGCAGTTTCACGTGGCCCTCTGGTATGCTTGCCAGGTATTACGAATCCCAGGTGTGTTCTACAGTAATCAATCAGTGGTATTTATTGAGCACCTACTATGTGCAGAGCACTGTACTAGGTGCTTGGGAGAGTAAAGGGTGCTTGGGGAAGCAGCGTGGCTCAGTGGAAAGAGCCCGGGCTTTGGAATCAGAGATCATGGGTTCGAATCCCGGCTCTGCCACTTGTCAGCTGTGTGACTTTGGGCAAGTCACTTAACTTCTCTGCGCCTCAGTTACCTCATCTGTAAAATGGGGATTAAGACTGTGATTCCCCCCGTGGGACAACCTGATCACCTTGTAACCTCCCTAGCGCTTAGAACAGTGCTTTCACAGCACCTGTATATATGTATATATGTTTGTACATATTCATTACTCTATTTATTTATTTATTTATTTTACTTGTACATATCTGTTCTATTTATTTTATTTTGTTAGTATGTTTGGGTTTTTTTCTCTGTCTCCCCCTTTTAGACTGTGAGCCCACTGTTGGGTAGGGACTGTCTCTAGATGTTGCCAACTTGTACTTCCCAAGCGCTTAGTACAGTGCTCTGCACACAGTAAGTGCTCAATAAATATGATTGATTGATTGATTGCTTTGCACATAGTAAGCGCTTAATAAATGCTATCATTAAATGCTATCATTAAAGCTGCAGCATGGCATCAATCAATCAATCGTATTTATTGAGCGCTTACTGTGTGCAGAGCACTATACTAAGCGCTTGGGAAGTACAAGTTGGCAGTATCTAAAGCCCAGGCCTGGGATTCAGGAGGTCTTGGTTTCTAATCCTGGCTCTGCCACTTATCTGCTGTGTGACCCGGGGCAAGTCACTTCACTTCTGTGCCTCAGTTTCTTCATCTGTCATCTGTAAAATGGAGACTGAGACTGTGAGCCCCACGTGAGACAATGAATAAGTCCAGCCCAATTTGCTTGTATCCACCCCAGCGCTGAGTATAGTCCCTGGCACACAGTAAGCGCTTAACAAATACTGCAATTATTAGTATTAGTTTTGATGAAGTAAGCCCTCTCTGGCCTGCCATTAGGGTTCTGGGAATTGCACAGACTAAGTGCTCTCCTGTCCTGACATGGCAGAAGCGAAGCCCTGTAGACCGCAAGCTTGTTGTGGGCAGGGAATGTGTCTCTTCATTGTTCTGTTGTACTCTCCCAAGCGCTTAGTACAGTGCTGTGCACAATGGTAAGCACTCAATAAATGCCATTGAGTGATTGATTTGCCTCAAAGTGTGAGGTAGCTGAAGACTGTTCCCTCCAAGTACTCTGTAAATGATTTTTTTCACACTGTTGTCATTTTAAAAAATAATAGTAATAGTAGTTGTGATATGTAAGCACTTACCTTGTACCAGGCACTGTAGTAAGCACTGGGTTGGATACAAGCAAATGGGGTTAGACACAGTCCCTGTCCCTCATGAGGCCCATAGTCTGAATCCCTATTTTACAGATGAAGTAACTGAGGCACAGAGAAGTTTAAGCAACTTGCCTGAGGTCACACCGTAGACAAGTGACAGAGCCAGTCAGTCAGTATTTATTGAACGCTCACTGTGTACCGAGCACTGTACCAGGCTCTTGAGAATACAGTGTAAGGACATCACAGGCTCATTTCCTTCCCCACAACGAGCTCACAGTCTAGAGGTGGAATTAGAACTCAGGTCCTCCTGACTCCGAGGCCCGTGCCCTATCCACTAGGCCACGCTGCTTCTCTATTTTAAAGTTAACTTTTAAAGTTAAATTTGTGTTTTTATTGTAAAGTGACTTGCCCAAGGTCACACACCAGACAAGCGGCAGAGCTGGGATTAGAAATAATAATAATAATAATAATAATGGCATTTATTAAGCGCTTACTATGTGCAAAGCACTGTTCTAAGCGCTGGGCTGGGAAGCACCATGCTCCTTCTTTGTAACGCCCGAAGAAAGCTCCTTACTTGCCTAACAAGGTTGCAGTCAGCGCGCAGAATGAAAGTGCGCGTCAAGACCCGCACGGGTCGTAGTATGAAAATACTTCTGTGGACCTCAGTTACCTCATCTGAAAAATGGGGTTTGAGACTGTGAGGTCACAAAAGAGTTGTGCGACGTACCTAGGGGCATAAACACTAAAAACTCCCAAATTGGCCCTTCCTTTTTCATCTGTTTTATGCTGCTGGTTTGAAGGACTGAGCTGAAAGAAAACAACTGGGAGCCCCATGTGGGACAGGGACTGCGTCCAGCCAATTTGCATGTATCCATCCCAGCACTTAGTACAGTGTCTGGCTCATAGTAAGCGCTTAACAAATACCATCATTATTATTATTATTTGACCCGAGCTTGTCGCGTTTTCAGAAGTTGCTGCTGAGCACTTGGAAGGAGTGGATCTGTTCTTTTGTTGTATCCCTCCCGTCTTCCCCAGTAGAAATGTGGGCCAGGAGCAAAGGCATAATTTATTTCTTTCGATTTTTACTGGCACTTGGTCTGATGTCTTGCACGTTGTGAAAGCTTAGTGTTAATAATATGTAGGATGTCAACTCTCGAGTGGATTTCTGCTTCATTGAACCACAGCTGCACCAAGCCTCATTCCCATTTTCCCAGGGGCTGTGGATTGTATTCCATTAGAATAATCCCATTTCTTCCAGCCTGCAAATTTTCCCCTACATGTTTGGGTAAGAAATCTGTTAGGGAATTGGAGAATATTCACCCGACAACAAAAGCTGGATGAGAAAGCTGTCCTCCCTACTAATTCTGTATTTGAACTTACTTGTTCACAGAGAGTCCTCATATTTCAGCCCAACTGAGTTGTTTTGAGGGTGCAATGAAATGATGTATGTGCTGTTTCGTAGTTTATTTTGGCCTACTGTGTTAGGCATTTGTGACTCGAGGAGTTTACATCTAATTTACAGTCCCGCACCTTGGGTTGGTAATGTCCTGTGCAAAAGAGCTGAACAAAATGAGGCGTTGGAGCAGTTGATGTTCACAGATCCCATCATTCCCTTTAAACCTTTGTTGATGATGATGATGATGGCATTTATTAAGCGCTTACTATGTGCAAAGCACTGTTCTAAGCGCTGGGGAGGTTACAGGAGGATCAGGTTGTCCCACGTGGGGCTCACAGTCTTCATCCCCATTTTCCAGATGAGGTAACTGAGGCCCAGTGAAGTGACGTGCCCAAAGTCACACAGCTGACAATTGGCAGAGCTGGGATTTGAACCCATGACCTCTGACTCCAAAGCCCGGGCTCTTTTCCACTGAGCCAAGCTGCTTCTCTTCTCTTTGTTGTGTTTGTGAATCTAACAGTTTTAAATGCCTTTTCCCCCAACACTCACTATTAAAATAATCAGAAAGATACAGAGTTGAGAGCCAGTTAATAATAATAATAATAGTGGCATTTAAGTGCTTACTATGTGCTAAGCGCTTAGTACAGTGCTTGGCACATAGTAATCGCTCAACAAATACGATTGAATGAATGTGCCAAGCACGGTTCTAAGCGCTGGGGGGGATACAAGGTAATCTGGTTGTCCCACATGGGGCTCACAGTCTTAATTCCCATTTTCCAGATGAGGTGACTGAGGCCCAGAGAAGTTGTGACATTCATTCATTTATTCGTTCATTCATTCAATCGCATTTATTGAGCGCTTACCGTGTGCATAGCACTGTACTAAGTGCTTGGGAAGTACAAGTTGGCAACATATAGAGATGGTCCCTACCCAACAGTGGGCTCACAGTCTAGAAGGGGGAGACAGACAACAAAACAAAACATGTGGTCAGGTGTCAAGTCATCAGAATAAATAGAAGTAAAGCTAGATGCACATCATTGACAAAATAAATAGAATAGTAAATATGTACAAGTAAAATAAATAGAGTAATAAATCTGTACAAACATATATGCAGGGGCTGTGGGGAGGGGAAGGAGGTAGGGCGGGAGGGATGGGGAGGGGCAGAGGATTTGCCCAAAGCCACACAGCTGACAAGTGGCGGAGTCGGGATTAGAACCCATGACCTCTGACTCCCAACCCCGTGCTCGTTCCACTGAGCCACACTGCTTCTCTGACAGTTATCTTACAGTTATCTTACAGTTACAGTTATCTTACAGTTGACTATTCAAACCGAATCTGTTTTGAATCTTCCAAAAAAAAAAAATCCCAACGACAACAACAACAGCAAAACTGCAGTGTTAGGCAAGTTCCTATCTGGGATTTTAAAAAAATGTTTGTCCTTTGAATTTATCTCTGGCTTATCCTCAAGAGCGTTCGCATGAATTAATGTTATCTGCATCTCAAAATTGAGGCCGGACCTGAGCAAAACTGGTCTCTGTGGTACTGAATCAATCAATCAATCAATCGTATTTATTGAGTGCTTACTGTGTGCAGAACACTGTACTAAGCGCTTGGGAAGTACAAATTGGCAACATCTAGAGACAGTCCCTACCCAACAGTGGGCTCACAGTCTTAAAGGGGGAGACAGAGAACAAAACCCAACATACTAACAAAATAAAAGAAATAGAATAGATATGTACAAGTAAAATAAATAAATAGAGTAATAAATATGTACAAACATATATACAGGTGCTGTGGGGAAGGGAAGGAGGTAAGATGGGGGGATCATCATCATCAATCGTATTTATTGAGTGCTTACTATGTGCAGAGCACTGTACTAAGCGCTTGGGAAGTACAAATTGGCAACATATAGAGACAGTCCCTACCCAACAGTGGGCTCACAGTCTAACATACTAACAAAATAAAATAAATAGAATAAATATGTACAAGTAAAATAAATAAATAGAGTAATAAATATGTACAAACATATATACAGGTGCTGTGGGGAAGGAGGTAAGATGGGGGGATCATCATCATCAATCGTACTTATTGAGTGCTTACTATGTGCAGAGCACTGTACTAAGCGCTTGGGAAGTACAAATTGGCAACATATAGAAACAGTCCCTACCCAACAGTGGGCTCACAGTCTAACATACTAACAAAATAAAATAAATAGAATAAATATGTACAAGTAAAATAAATAAATAGAGTAATAAATATGTACAAACATATATACAGGTGCTGTGGGGAAGGGAAGGAGGTAAGATGGGGATGATGAGGGGGAGAGGAAGGAAGGGAATCAAGAAAATCATTGGGTAATGGTTTTGGTTTTTGTCAACAGATTTTATGGTTAGTGTCCTCTCTGAAGATGACAGCATCATAAAGAATATTAATTCAACCCGGATCAGCATGAAAATGTGGAAACTACCAGGGAGTGGGAACCGGCCACCAGCAAACGTAAGTCATTGGAACCCAGGAACTCCATGGCTGGGGAGGACTGGGGGAGAGGATGTGGATGACGCACGCAGGGCATCACCGGTGCCCAGACCTGGGAATCAGAAGGTCATTCATTCACTCATTCAGTCGCATTTATTGAGTGCTTAATCTGTGCAGAGCACTGTACTAAGCGCTTGGGAAGTACAACTCAGCAACAAATAGAGACAATCCCTGCCCTCAACGGCCTCACAGCCTAGAAGGTTGTGCTTCGCCACTTGTCTGCTGTGTGACCTTGCGCCAGTCACTTCAATCAATCAATCAATCGTATTTATTGAGCGCTTACTGTGTGCAGAGCACTGGGCTAAGCGCTTGGGAAGTCCAAGTTGGCAACATATAGAGACAGTCCCTACCCAACAGTGGGCTCACAGTCTAAAGGGGGAGACACTTCACTTCTCTGGGCCACAGTTACCTCATGAGGAAAATGTATATATGTATATATGTTTGTACATATTCATTACTCTATTTATTTATTTATTTATTTTACTTGTACATATCTATTCTATTTCTTTTATTTTGTTAGTATGTTTGGTTTTGTTCTCTGTCTCCCCCTTTTAGACTATGAGCCCACTGTTGGGTAGGGACTGTCTCTATATGTTGCCAATTTGTACTTCCCAAGCGCTTAGTACAGTGCTCTGCACATAGTAAGTGCTCAATAAATATGATTGATGATGATGATGATGAGGATTGAGACTGTGAGCCCCACATGGGACAACCTGATGGCCTTGTATCTACCACAGCGCTAAGAACAGTGTTTGGCACATAGTAAGCTCTTAACAAATACCATAATAATGTTATTAATAATAACATAGTAAGTACTTAACAAATACCATAATTACCATTATTATAATTATATTTAATAACAATAATAATGATGATTTTGGGCCTCAGTTATCCCCTCAGTAAAATGGGGATGAAAATGTGAGCCCCAAGTGGGACAGGGACTGTGTCCAACCTGAGTTACTTGTATCTTCCCCAGCACTTAATATAGTGCTTGGCACATAGTAAGCTCTTAACAAATACCATAATAATGATATTAATAATAACATAGTAAGTACTTAACAAATACCATAATTATCATTATTATAATTATATTTAATAGCAGTAATAATGATGATTTTGGGCCTCAGTTATTCCCTCAGTAAAATGGGGATTGAGATTGTGAGCCCCAAGTGGGACAGGGACTGTGTGATTGTGAGCCCCAAGTGGTTCAGGGACTGTGTCCAACCTGAGTTACTTGTATCTTCCCCAATGTTTAGTATAGTGCTTGGCACATAGTAAGCTTTTAACAAATACCATAATAGTGATATTAATAATAACATAGTAAGTACTTAACAAATACCATAATTATTATAATTATATTTAATAACAATAATAATGATAATTTTGGGCCTCAGTTATCCCCTCAGTAAAATGGGGATTGAGAATGTGAGCCCCAAGTGGGACAGGGACTGTGTCCAACCTGAGTTACTTGTATCTTCTCCAGTGCTTAGTATAGTGCTTGGCACATAGTAAGCTCTTAACAAATACCATAATAATGATATTAATAATAACATAATAAGTACTTAACAAATGCCATAATTATCATTATTATAATTATATTTAATAACATTGATGATGATAATTTTGGGCCTCAGTTATCCCTTCAGTAAAATGGGGATTGAGAATCTGAGCCCCAAGTGGGACAGGGACTGTGTCCAACCTGAGTTACTTGTATCTTCCCCAGCGCTTAGTATAGTGCTGGGCACATAGTAAGCTCTTAACAAATACCATAATAATGATATTAATAATAACATAGTAAGTACATAACAAATACCATAATTATCATTATTATAATTATATTTAATAACAATAATAACGATAATTTTGGGCCTCAGTGATCCCCTCAGTAAAATGGGGATTGAGAATGTGAGCCCCAAGTGGGACAGGGACTGTGTCCAACCTGAGTTACTTGTATCCTCCCCAGCGTTTAGTATAGTGCTTGGCACATAGTAAGCATTTAATAAATGCCACTGTTATTATTATTACAAAAAACAGTCTATGCCCATGTCCTACTGGGGCAGGACATTCCTTTTCCTCTCTTCTCTGTGAGTGTCAATAGGGCCTGAAAAGGTGCACTCTCGTATTTTCCTGGACAGCGTGTATAAGAGGTGGTCTCTTAAGCTCAGTCGTGGATGTGGGCTCACCAGAAGCTTCTTTGAACCGAAAGGCATTGTAACTGTTTTCTGAGGCACAGCTCCAGGGTCACTCAGTCATTTATTGAGCACTTATTGTGTGTAGAGCACTGTACTAAGCGCTTGGGAGAATATAACATTCCTCGCCCAAAACAGACTTGCAGTCTAGGGACTGTTCAAAGTCCAACAAAATGTATTCGCAAGGAAGGATAAAGAGATTGGAAAATTATCACACTGACCGGAGGGAAGGCTGAGGGAGAAACTCTGCCTTCCTTGATTTTTTGTTGTTGTTGTTGTTAACAAGATAAAACTGTTTATTCCACGAATATCTGTCTCCCCGTCTAGGGAGATTTTTGTTGTTGTTGTTGTTAACAAGATAAAACTGTTTATTCCACGAATATCTGTCTCCCCTTATGGGCACGGAACATGTCCGCTAATCCTGGTGGGTTTCACTCTCCCAAACGCTTAGTCCAGTGCTCTAAGGACGCAATAGATACCATTGATTGACTGAGAAAACTAGGTATTCAGATACAGTTAAATTTTCTAAGGTAGCGATGAGGAACGCACAAATCCGTAAAACATCCTCAAGTAGGATTAGCTAGGGACGATGGGGTAGACGTAGAAAGTGGCGATAGTGTTTCGATAAGAGTTGAGAGTCCAGTAGTTAGGGCTAAGTGAGGATGAAGTCAAGATAGGGAAGGAGGTATTTATATAGTCCATCACGGTGCTAAGGGAAAGAGAGTGAGAGAGTGTGTGTAAGAATATGTATATACATTTACATATACATATATGTGTGTGTGTGTGTATACACACAAACATAAATAAGCTAAATATTTATAAAATTTAGCATTGTTATGGAATTCAGTGTACTATGTGCCAAAGATTTGGGAGAAATCAAAGATCGTCACATCAGACACATTCCCTGTTCCACATGGGCTCACCATCTAAAGTGGAGCAAAAACAGGTATCAGAGTGGCTTAGTGGAACGAGCCCAGGCTTGGGAGTCAGAGGTCGCGGGTTCTAATTCCGGCTCTGCCATTTATCAGCTGTGTGACTGTGGGCAAGTCACTTCACTTCTCTGTGGTGATTATGGTATTTGTTAAGCGCTTACTAGGTGTCAAGCACTGTTCTAAGCGCTGGGTTAGATACAAGGTAAACAGGTTGTCCCATGTGGGGTTTAATCTGTAAAATGAGGTAACTGAGGCACAGAGAAGCTAAGTGACATGCCCAAAGTCGCACAGCTGACAAGTGGTGGAGCCGGGATTAGAACCCACGATCTCTGACTCCCAAGGCCGGGCTCTTTCCACTAAGCCACGCTGATTCTCTGCGCTTGCTACCTCAAGTGTTAAATGGGGATTAAGATTGTGAGCCCCCCGTGGGACAACCTGATAAACTTGTGTCTCCCCCAGCGCTTAGAAAAGTGCTTGGCACATAGTAAACGCTTAACAAATACCATCCTTATTATCATAATTATCCCCATTTTTCAGATGAGGAAAGTGAATTCCACCAATATCATTCTTGTTAGTTTCTCCAATTAAGATTTAAATGACTGATATACCTGACTGGGCTACTACTTAAGATTTGATCAGATTGACCTGTATGTACCCCAGTGTTTAGCATAGTGCTTGGCACGTTGTGCTTAACAAAAACTATTCTCATTATTATTGTTGCTGTTATTTATTGCTATTATTACTAATACACTAAATGTCCCGACACATTATTGTTATCATGAATTCACTCAGTGTTCTAATATGCTAGGATTCTTAATGCTATAACAACTTACTGAAAGCCATTACTTAAGTAGCAGCGTGGCTCAGTGGGACAACCTGATCACCTTGTATCCTCCCCAGCGCTTAGAACAGTGCTTTGCACATAGTAAGTGCTTAACAAATGCCATCATTGTTATTATTATTATTATCATTTTTATCTTTATTATTACCTGGGCTTACAACCCGTCCTAGGCCTGAGGTGCCGTAGAGCACTGTAGAAATAAAATTTCCAACGTAGCGCAAGTTAAGCAATGTCTGATTCCGTGCGTAATGATGTGAAATGTCCATCTTTCTTTTCAGGCAGAAACTTTTAGCTGTAGTAAAATCAAGGATAATGACAAGGAAGAAGGCTTCTTCTACTTCAGGTAATTCTTAGCTCTCCTATATGGTCCTGGGATAAGCGGGGAAGGCTATTGATTTAATTCAGTTTCTTCCCATTGTTCCTTCAAGGTGGGAAGCAGGCAGCTTAAAGATCGGCTAGGGTAGTTCCTAGTTTTGCAATTTATTTCCAACGTTTTGGCTCCTTTAAGAGGAAAAAAACCTGGCTCTCCCACACGAATAGCCTTAGAAGCCTCTTGATCGAATTTGGTGTGATGTCACCTTGCTCATTCTGAATTTAATAACACGATTAAAGTTGTCGTGTGAATTCTCTAACATATTGAACTCTATTCTCCCAGTGCCTGAATAGCAGTAATTCCCCAAGCAGCAGTCAGTGACCTTCCTAACAAGGTGGGATTACCTCTTTCTAGCCATAGGACGGCATTTAGTTCTGGAAAACACACTAAATTATAGCAGTCCAGTCACTGTTTTTCAGCAGTCTCAAGCCTTATCATTTTGGGATTTTCTCTACCTGCAAGGGCATATGCCAGATATTTTCTTGTACATGTGCAGCGGCGTGCATTTAATGGTGATCCACTTCTGGCAGGCATGCATGCTAAATGCAACGATTACTGCAGCTCTTCAGCTTATATTAACCTCTGCTTCTCTTCTGCCTTCTTTCTTCCCTTCCTCACTTACTGTTAAGTTTTGGTCGAGGAGGGAGGAAGAGTTAGGAGAACCCTAGTACATTCAACAGATTGGAAACAAATCGGTAAACATGTGCTAGCCTAAGTGGAAAGTTTTATTTTCTCCTCATACTCCCTTGGTGGAAGGGAGAGAGATTTTCATTATTCCCCCGGAGTATAACATGTAATAGTGCAATACCTCAACACCTGTCTGTTTTTATCTCAAATTTAGGGATAAAGTGATCCCAAACAAAGTGGGGACCTACAGCATCCAGTTTGGATATATGATTGATAAAACGACTTCTCTCAGCAGTGACCAGGTTTGGTGTCTCTATTTTTAAATATTTGCTTCCCTAACACGTACCCTTCTGCGTGCTTTGCTTTTCACATGTGAAGTCATTTGAATGCCAAATATAGTTAAATCTTTGGATTGATGTGAGCCAATGGGCAAAGCCTGAGTGACTTTCAAGTAGTCCACTAGTTTCAAAGCAAGTTAGCACAGGCATTTAAAAAAATCTTAAGAAAAAAAATCTGTTTCGGCGCCACTTGTTTTATTTTCCTGCCTCATTTCTTTGAAAATATTGAAATGAATGCAAAAAATTGAATGATAAAGGAATCGGCCTTAAATTTAACCGAACTGCTTTGTCTTCCTGGGGAACAGTATAATAGGCGATCTTGGTTTATTTTCTGACTCTAGACCCTTTGAGAATGTTAATGAGATTGTTTCTCTTATTTTATAAGATTATAATTGAAGTCGTACCTAATGAACCAACCAAACTGGTCCCAGAAAATCTTCCAGCGACTCCTGCGGTTTCAAATGTTCGAGCTATTACCAGTAGAACCTTAGTCAAGGATTTGTGCCTCAGCATTATGGTAATGTTCCTTTTTTTTTTTATCCTAAAAAAGGGTAAGTCGGAAACATAGAATTTGTCTATCTGTATCACTCTTCCAAAAGCAGATATTCTACCTAAGACTGAAAGCCCTCCAAAATCTCTTGAGTAAATGAGTCTCTTGGTAGGTAGAGTGCTTTGGAAATGTTCCATTTTGAAACCATTTAAGTAACATTTAATGGTCTCTAGCAGTCCTTTTAAAAAATAATATCTTGGCGAATATAGTGATGTACTTGTGCGAAGATTCTTCTAGGTGCTGACTTTTCATTTGGAGTTTTGGGGGTGGAAATAGGACAGGGATTTTAGGTGGACAGGTAACTGGGACAGAGCGGGATTCAAAGAGGTAATGGCCCAGAAGCCCCCATTTGGAGGTTTTGTCCCATGCCCCGTGCACGAGTGAAGGTGGAGTATGGATTGGAAAGATTTGGGAACCATCATCTATTTAAAATGGGTGCCTGTGTGCACACTCTTTGTCTCTCTCTCTCTGTCTCTCTCTCTCTCTGTCTCTCTCTCTCTCTCTCTCTCTCTTTCTCTTTCTCAGTTTTGTGTGTGTGTGTGTGTGTGTGTGTGTGTGTGTGTGAGAGAGAGAGAGAGAGAAATATAAACTCCTAGGAGGGATTTTATTTATATCTCCAAGAGGGACCAAGGACAGCTCCGTGTGAGCCCAATATATTTAATGAATTTGGGGGGCTGATTCAGTCAATCGTATTTATTGAGCACTTTCTGTGTGCAAAGTACTGTGCTGAGCGCTTGGGAGAGTACAGTATAACAATAGAACTGACACTTTTCCTTGCCCACTGTGAGGCTGATAAAGTCTACATTTAATAAGTTATGGTCCTGTGAATTTTTTGATGGTGAATGCAGTATATATATATAGACGTTGATTCTTTAATACTGTTTTTGAAGGACTTGCTTCTCCCAGCTTTTCCATTCCTTTGGCACAGTATTGATGCATCAGATAGCAGTAAATATACCCAAAAAGTAGAGTTCCAAACTGATGGTATGATGTGTATATATCTATAATTCTATCTATTTTGATGGTTTTGACACCTGTCTACTTGTTTTGTTTTGTTGTCTGTCTCCCTCTCCTAGACTGTGAGCCCGTTGTTGGGTAGGGACTGTCTCTCTCTGTTGCCAAATTGTACTTTCCAAGCACTCAGTACAGTGCTCTGCACACAGTAAGCACTCAATAAATACGATTGAATGAATGAATAGTCAGATTTTAAACTTCTCTTTTTTTTTCCTTTCCTGTCACCTACATATTTTAAGGTGCTCCTCGTTTGCATGGCTAATGATTAGTACTATTTGGAATTTTATGACATTTTATACTTGCCAAAGGCCCTCATAATGTCAGTGCTTTTAGCACCGTCTCTTTGGTTGGCTTAATTCCTTTCTCACTTATCTTTTGGGAAGGGAAGATGGTATTTATAGTTCTCATATGCAGATGGGGAAATAAAGGTACAGAAACATTAAATTACATTTCCGTGGTATTTAAGAACAATCCATCAATGGTATTTGAGTGCTTACTATGGGCAGGGCACTGTTCTAAACTCTTGGGAGAGTACAAAACAACAGAATTAGCAGTCATGTTTCCTGCCCATATAATGAGTTTACAGTCTAGAGGAGGAGACAGACATTAAGATGAACAAATAATTGATAGTGTATAATTTAAAGACACGTACGTAAGTGCTGTGGGGTTGGGGAGGATATTAAATGTCCAGAGGTCACAGATAGACAAGCAGAAGTTAGTACCAATCTATTATTTCGACAGCGAAGGATATCTTTTAATTTTGAATTAGATTGTTCTCCTTTTGAGACTACTTTTGGATGTTTGGACTGATAGGTATTTGCTAACATGTGCACTGCCGAATAACATTGTGTAGTGTGCATACCTGCTCTTTCCTCCATTTATTTCTCCACCAGAGTTTCTCCAATCAGTTCTAACGTCTGTGTGTTTATTTTAAGGATGAACACAACAACCGAACTGGGACCGAATTGGTTGGCAAGATAATAGCTAAAATTAAAAGTTCCATTGACGAAGATAATGAAACCCCACTATTTCAAGGGAAATGTAAAACAGTCGAATTCCCATTTCTCAAAGGGATGGCTGAAATTTCAGTAAGTCTTTCTACATTTCAAAATACTTATTTTCTCTTCGTTTTTTCGGATGTCCAAGTATCCAGCAACCATTTAGGGTTGTCGTTGCTTTTTTTTTTTTTAATGCCTTTGACACATTTTTCTGACTTGATAGCAAAAGTGGTGCTAGATTGTATGCTTCTTTGTGGAAGGGATTGTGTCCTGGAGCTTTGTTTTTCTCTCTCAAACACATAGTAGAGTGTTAATTAATGATGGTATTTGTTAAGCACTTAGTATATGCCAAGCACTGTTCTAAGTGCTGAGTGTTCTGCACACAGTTGGCACTTGTGCTATTGATTGACTCTGGGAGTACAGTAGTAAGTACGGTATTTGTTAAGCGACTATTACGTGCTAAGCACTAGGGTAAATACAAGTTAATTAAACCGGATGTAACAATAGCCCCCATGGGTTTCACCACCTAGGGAGAGGGAGTGAAGGTATTGAATCCCCATTTTATAGTTGGGGAAACTGAGACACAGAGAATTGAAGTCACTTGCCCATGGTCACGCAGCATGCAAGAGGCAGGGCTGGAATTAGAGCCCATGCTCTTTCCATTAAGCTGCTGCTCAAGTCTTCTAGACTCCTTCCCCTCTCCATCCCCCCCGCCTTACCTCCCTCCCTTCCCCACAACACCTGTATATATGTATATATGTTTGTACGTATTTATTACTCTTTTTATTTTACTTGTACATATTTATTCTACTTATTTTATTTTGTTAATATGTTTTGTTTTGTTCTCTGTCTCCCCCTTCTAGACTGTGAGCCCACTGTTGGGCAGGGACCATCTGTATATGTTGCCAACTTGTACTTCTCAAGCGCTTAGTCCAGTGCTCTGCACACAGTAAGCGCTCAATAAATACGATTGAATGAATGAATGAATGTAAGCTCATCCTCCAGACTGAAAGCTCTTTGTAGGCAGGGAATGTGTCTGCTTATTGTTGTATTGTACTCTCACAAGTGCTTAGTTCAGTGCACTGCACACAGTAAGCGCTCAGTAAATACGATTGAATGAACGTATGACTTTTTAAAATGTCATATTTAATCCATTTCAATGGAACCCTTGTTGGGTGGCATCTTTTATCTTTCTCTTATTTATTTTAAATCAGAAAGGACTTTTGCTTTCCAACCAAGGATGTTCTACTCCTCCCCCTGCCCCAGCCTTACTTCCTTCCCCTCCCCACAGCACCTGTATATATGTATATATCTTTGTACGTATTTGTTACTCTATTTATTTTAGACTGTGAACCCACTGTTGGGTAGGGACTGTTTCTATATGTTGCCAACTTGTACTTCCCAAGCGCTTAGTACAGTGCTCTGCACACAGTAAGCGCTCAATAAATACGACTGATTGATTGATTGAACATATTTATTCTATTTATTTTATTTTGTTGATATGTTTTGTTTCGTCGTCTGTCTCCCCCTTCTAGACTGTGAGCCCACTGTTGGGTAGGGATCGTCTCTATATGTTGCCAAGTTGTACTTCCCAAGCGCTTAGTACAGTGCTCTGCACACAGTAAGCGCTCAATAAATACGATTGAATGGATGAATGAATTGATGAAGCCAGGCTGAGGAATAAGATAAAGATGAAGGCAATCTCCTATCATGTCTGATGACGGTCACTGAAGTCTGATCGTTGGGTGACCAGGGCTTAAATCAGCAGGCTGTAGCAATAAAAGCAGTGTGTCCTAGTGGCTAGAGCCCTGGCGTAGGAGTCAGAGGACCCGGGTTCTCATTCATTCAGTCATTCATTCAATCGTATTTATTGAGCGCTTACTGTGTGCGGAGCACTGTACTAAGCGCTTGGGAAGTCCAAGTTGGCAACATCTAGAGACGGTCCCTACTCAACAGCGGGCTCACAGTCTAGAAGGGGGAGACAGACAAAACAAAACGTATTAACAAAATAAAATAAATAGAATGAATATGTACAAATAAAATAAATAGAGTAATAAATGTGTACCGACATATATACATATATACAGGTGCTGTGGGGAGGGGAAGGAGGTAAGGCAGGGGAGATGGGGAGGGTGCCATCTCTGCCACCTGTCTGCCGTGTGACCTTGGGCCAATCATCTCATTTCTCTGGGCCTCAGTTACCTCATCTGGAAAATGGGGAGTAAGACTGTGAACCACATGTGGGAGTTGGACTGCGCCCAACCTCGTGAGCCTGTATGTACCCTAGCGCTTAGTACAGGGCCTGGCGCATAGGGCTTAACAAATGCCGTAAAAAAAGGCTCAATGTGAGTACTTAGAAGACAGTAAGTAGCCAAAGATGACAAATGCCGTAAAAAAAGGCTCAATGTGAGTACTTAGAAGACAGTAAGTAGTCAAAGATGACACCAGAGTTACAGGTGGCATTGTGAACTGAGATGGGAAAGATGGGTAGGAAGCCGTGTGGCCTCATGGAAAGAGCACAGTCTTGGAGTCGGAAGACCTGAGTTCTAATCCTGACTCCAGTACCGTCCCTGTTGTATCATACTCTCCCCCAAATGCCTAGTACAATGCTAGGCCCACAGTAAGCACTCAGTAAATAGCATTGATTGATTTTGTGACCTCGGACGAGTCAGGAAACTTGCCTTGGTTTCTTCATCTGTAAAATGGGGATCAAATACCTGTTCTCCCCCTCCCTTGGATTGTGAGCCCCATAAGGGGCAGTATGTGTGACTTGGCTGATTTTCCTGCCTCTAGCCCAGCACTCAGTAAAGTGCTTTGTCCTTGGTAAATGCTTCCCAAACCCCACTATTATCATTATTGGAGAGAGACAGCGTTGAGTTGAGCATTATCCGTACATTATCTGTGCTGCGGGACCTAAGCAGACATCACCTGCTGGATGTATCTTCTCTGGGGGAATCCCTGCTCCTCATAGTAATAATAATCATCATCATCATGGTATTTAATAATAATAATAATAATGGCGTTTGTTAACCACTTACTGTGTGCCAAGCACTGCTAAGCACGGGGCGGGGGGAATACAAGGTAATCAGGTTGTCCCACATGGGGCTCACAGTCTTCATCCCCATTTTACAGATGAGGTAACTGAGGCACAGAGAAGTGAAGTGACTTGCCCAAAGTCACACAGCTGACAAGTTGTGGAGCCAGGATTAGAACCCAAGAGCTCTGACTCCCAAGCCCGTGCTCTTTCCACTGAGCCATGCTGCTTCTCTTCTTATTTGTTAGGCTCTTACTATGTGTCAAGCACTGTTCTAAGTGCCAGGGTAGATATAAGCTAATCCGATTAGACGTAGTCCTTTGTCCCACGTGGGGCTCACACTCTTTATCCCTATTTTTTACAGATAATTAATCAATCATTCGTATTTATTGAGCGCTTACTGTGTGCAGAGCGCTGTACTAAGCGCTTGGGAAGTCCAAGTTGCCAACATATAGAGACGGTCCCTACCCAACAGTGGGCTCACA
Organism: Tachyglossus aculeatus; assembly: GCF_015852505.1. NCBI lineage: Eukaryota > Metazoa > Chordata > Mammalia > Monotremata > Tachyglossidae > Tachyglossus > Tachyglossus aculeatus. The sequence goes on from NC_052070.1 coordinate 12,220,507, forward strand.
GTCTAGAAGGGGGAGACAGAGAACAAAACAAAACATATCAACAAAATAAAATAAATAGAATAGATAAGGGAACTGAGGCCCAGGGAAATGAAGCGACTTGCCCAGGGTCACACAGCAGACAAGTGGCGGACTCGGGATTAGAACCCAGGTCCTTCAGACTCCCAAGCCCAGGCTCCGTCCACTAGGCCACACTGCTTCTCATTGATCCTCTTTGGGGAGGATCAGTGAAAACCCGTCCCGAGCCGTCCCCAGATTCTTCACGTTAGTGCCAAGGGTAATGCCGTCAATCAGTCAATCAATCAATCGTACTTATTGAGCGCTTACTGTGTGCAGAGCACTGTACTAAGCGCTTGGGAAGTACAAGTTGGCAGCATATAGAGACGGTCCCTACCCAACAGTGGGCTCACAGTCACCGTCATTCCCGACAGGCTTCAAAGGGAGATCAACCATCATCATCTGTTCCAAAAAGCAGCAGCATGGACTAGTGGACACTGCCCCCCCCACCCCAAACATTAGCGAAAGCAGTAGACCCTCGTTATGTTGGAATTCAGAGGACTGAGTAATTAACAATGCTCTGGTCAACATTGTACAAAGAGGACTGTTACCCCAAAGCGAGCATTATGGGGGCACTTTTCTGGGATTGGACCGTGTGTGTTGGTAAAGTCTGAAAAGACAATGAGCTAACCAAGTTCTCCTAATCAATCAGTATTCATTCATTCCATTGCATTTATTGAGCGCTAACTGTGTGCAGAGCACTGTACTAAGCACTTGGAAAGTACATTTCGTCAATAGAGACGATCCCTGCCCACCCCGGCCTTGTATTTGTTGGATAGCACTGTACTGAGCACTTGGGAGAGTACGGTAGACAATACAACAGACACATTCCCTACCCACCACTTTTGCAGTCTCGATTTCAATCTGTGTATGCGAGCCCCCCACCCCAAGGGAAGTGTTGAATGCCATTTCTGACATCTATTTTTAGAATAGAAAATAAGCAATTAGCAACTGTTGCCTGTTTAAGTAAATCATGTCGGAGATAATGTATTTAAGTTTGTGTCACTAGGAAATTGTATGGCGTTCTCTCAAAACGAAGGAGGTTATGTTCGTTTCCTGTTATGCTGGAATCAAAGTACAAATATCATGTTTTAATTTTCCTGTAGAATTTAGAAGTAGTGGTCTTTGTCAGAACCCCCCAGTTCAGTCACTTGGGATGTAGTGTCTACCTCCATGGTAACAAGCAGTAACTTTAACTCAGCAGTGGGAGTTGGAGATTTTCTTTGTGTTGACTTTTATGTATTTCACCCTGTTTGCTCTCCACATTTGAGTTTTGCTGCTGAGTGAGCTGTAGTCTTCCCAAGTATATTTTTTTCCATTTTGCTGGGGTCCAAGGCACACTCTGTCCCCTGGACTTCCACTGGGGTCAGTCAATAAAGACAGAAAGATTCATGAAAAGGATCAGTAGACGTCTCCTGAAACCCAGCACCAATTAAAAAGGTAAATGATTTTTCAAAACGTCGAGTCGTCGGTAGTTCAATAAGAAAACTATTAATGAAGTTTCATTTTGAGCGGTGAAATGTCAGGCTCTGCGGCGCATCTTTGAAGCCAGCATGAAGAAATCAAAAATATTTAGAGAGCTAATTGTACTTTGGGTAATCTGATTAATCGGATCTGTGTTGTTGTACTCGCGCAGAACCTAGTGTTGGCCGAAAACAGTCCTGGAAAGGATAGTACCGAATATTTCATTGTTTTCGAACCTCAACTGCCAAGTTTATCGAGAGCGTTGGAACCGTATCGGCTGCCGTTTATGTTTTACGATGGTGAGTGGCTGGGGCAAGTGAATCGAAAATCACCGCGGTTCCAGCAGTAGTATTGTTTAGGAAGCCGGATTTTTACCTTTGTCTTTCCGATCGGTGTTTTCGTTCTCCCTAGGACGTAAAAACATCGGATGGCCTGTATTTGAAATAAAAATGTCCATTTTCTTGTTTAGACTTTAAGAAGCAACAACAGATGGCAGCACTTACAAGGGAGAAGGATCAACTGTCGCAGTCCATTGTTATATACAGAAATCTCTTTGATGCCGGGAATCAGCTCGTCAGTGAAATGAAATGTAAGTTGCCCTCCAGGGCTGTTAAGAATTTCAAGCGATGAAATCGAGCCGCGGTATTTGTTGAGCGTTTTACTGCCCCGCCGGCATAACCGAGTCGGTAGACGTTCCCCGCCCACAACGAGCTTCCAGTTTAGAGGATGAAAGTAGCAGTAATGTATTCTGATGACTTGACACCCGTCCACGTGTTTTGTTTTGTTGTCTGTCTCCCCCTTCTAGACTGTGAGCTCGTTGTTGGGTAGGGACCGTCTCTATATGTTGCCAACTTGGACTTCTCAAGTTGCCCACAGTAAGCGCTCAATAAATACGATTGACTGACTGAATGAATGAATGGTAAAAATGGATGTGCTTTCAGGACGTATAGAGCGGCGTCCACCCGCAATCTTGTGCAAAGGGAGAAACGGAGATTGTGTCCAAATTGACTTGTTGGGTGGTTTTCCGCTTCACGCTCTCTTCCAACACCCACCGCTTGCCCCGTTGCTGGCACTAATGAAGCCGGAGAATGGGCTGCGCTCGTGGAGGATAACGGATTATGTGTCTCTTCTCTTTTCCCTTGCTCCCTCTCCCTTCTGCGTCGCCTCTGTCCTTGGATCTGTGACCTTTGGGTATTTGATATTCGCCCACAGCAGTTAAGTCCATATCTGTCAATTATGTATTCATCATCATCATCATCAATCGTATTTATTGAGCGCTTACTATGTGCAGAGCACTGTACTAAGCGCTTGGGAAGTACAAATTGGCAACATATAGAGACAGTCCCTACCCAACAGTGGGCTCACAGTCTAAAAGGGGGAGACAGAGAACAAAACCAAACATACTAACAAAATAAAATAAATAGAATAGATATGTACAAGTAAAATAAATCAATAAGTCCACTGTGGGTCGCACCCACCCATCTCCCGTTACCTGGAAGGAATTTTTGAAGACTTTAGAACTGTTTACAGGCCTTGTAAGCAACCAGGCCCACCTGAAGTAGCAACAGCAGCAATAATGGTATTTACTAATCCCGGCTCTGCCAATTGCTTGCTGTGTGACCTTGGGCCAGTCACTTCACTTCTCTGTGCCTCTGTGTGTGGGCCGGGACGTAGAAGGAGGGAAGCGAGGTGAGGTAGGAGGGGGCAGGGTGATGGGCTGCTTTAAAGTTAATGGTGAGGAGTTTTTATTTGATGCGGAGGTGAGTGGGCAACCACTGGAGATTTTTGAAGGTGGGGATGGGGGACATGTCCTGAACGTTTCTGTCGAAAGATGATAATAATGATGGTATTTGTTAAGCGCTTACTATGTGCAAAGCACTGTTCTAAAAGATGCTCTGGGCAGCGGAGTTTAGTAAGGACTGCGGTGGGGATAAAAATTATTTATTTTATTTGTACATATCTATTTTATTTATTTTATTTTGTTAGTATGCTTGGTTTTGTTCTCTGTCTCCCCCTTTTAGACTGTGATCCCACTGTTGGGTAGGGACTGTCTCTATATGTTGCAATTTGTACTTCCCAAGCGCTTAGTACAGTGCTCTGCACATAGTAAGCGCTCAATAAATATGATTGATGATGATGATGATGATGATGGGGAGAGACAGGAGGCTGGGAGGTCAGGAAGGAGGCTGATGTAGTAATTTAGGCGGTAGGGGACAGAGACTATGTCTAACCTGATAAACTTATATCTTCCCCAGCGCTCAGTACTGTGCCTGGAATACAGTAAGCACTTAACAAATCATCATCATCATCATCATCAATCGTATTTATTGAGCGCTTACTATGTGCACAGCACTGTACTAAGCGCTTGGGAAGTACAAAGTGGCAACATATAGAGACAGTCCCTACCCAACAGTGGGCTCACAGTCTAAAAGGGGGAGACAGAGAACAAAACCAAACATACTAACAAAATAAAATAAATAGAATATTGATAAATGTATTGATATTAACATCTGTCTCCCCCTCTAGACTGTCAGCTAGGGAATGTGTCTGCCAACCCTGTTGTATCAGACTCTCCCAAGCGCTTAGTACAGCGCTCTGCTTATAATAAGCACTCAGTAAGTACCGTGGATCTATTGATTTGACGTAGGTAGGTGTGGCCAGTGGCACAAGAGGCAGATGTGTGGCAGGTCTCCCGAAGGGTTGAAAAGGGCTTGGGGAAAAAGACACAAACATAAGCGTTGAGGGGTGAGGCGAATATCAAACGTCCGAAGGTCACAGATCCGAGCGCTTAGATGAAGCAGAAGGGAGAGCGAGCCGGGGAAAAAAGGGAAGAGAAAGGGAAGAGAAAGGGAAAAAAGGTCTTTCCTGGGTGGATGGGAGAGGGAATTCTAGGCCGTGGGAGGCCGTGGGAGAGGGGACGGAGGCGAGATAGACGAGATCGGGCACAGGGGGAAAGTTGGCAATAGAGAAGCAAAGTGTGCGGGCTGGGTTGTAGTAAGGAGAGCAGAGAGGTCAGGTACGAGAGGGCAAGGTGATTGAGGGCTTTAAAACCAGTGGCGCTCTGCACGCAGTAAGTGCTCAATAAATATCATTGTTGCTGATGATGGTGATAGTTTAGGAATTCGGAAAAATATCAGTTGTGGTGCTCTGTTTGAACTCGTCCACCCCCACTGAATTAATAGTTACGTCAACGCATCTTTTCCATAATATGATGCTGCTCTTCAGGAACTCATCCCCCTCATTGTAGGAGATCTTGATGTACGGTTTTAAAGAGTTCATTCTGAGTTTGAAACTGAAACTAAGAATTGAAGCCCATTTTATTTTTTAATTGTTATTCTGGTCACTCTGCCCTGACCCAATTCACTTTTTTAATGGCAATTTTTTTTTTAGTTAGAGCCAAGTGGATAATGTTCCTCTGAGTTATTTGGCCTTCCATGTGGTAATTGTAAACCGAATAATAATAATGATGGTATTTGTTAAGCGCTTACTATGTGCAAAGCACTGTTCTAAGTGCTGGGGAGGTTACAAGGTGATCCAGTTGTCCCGTGGGGGGCTCACAGTTTTAATCCCCAAACCGAATGTATTTTTAGAACATCTCCACTTGATTTTTAAAGTGTGTCAGATGGAAGGGAGTGACAATCTTCTGGTTTTTTCAGAGTACTTGTAGAGGCCAGCAAGAACCCAGATTGTGTGTCAGTAGATTTAGCTAATTATCTCCACTCTGCCATTCATTCCACAGCAGTAATAGCAGCCAGTAAAATGCGTTTTCCGAAGTGCTTCCTCAAAGGTTGCTGGCAAGAACAGTGCTTTGCACATAGTAAGCGTTTAATAAATGCCATTATGATTATTATTATTAAACTAAAGGAAGTTCTGTGAGCCAATGGGAGAATTTAATTTTTTTTCAGTCTTTATATGATTAAATGCTGACTAATAATAATAATAATAATAATAATAATGCTGGTATGTTAAGCGCTTACTATGTGCAAAGCACTGTTCTAAGCGCTGGGGGTATACAAGGTGATCAGGTTGTCCCATGTGGGGTTCACAGTCTTAATCCCCATTTTCCAGATGAGGTAACTGAGGCACCGAGAAGTTGAGTGACTTGCCCACACAGCCGATAAGTGGCGGAGCCGGGATTAGAACCCATGATCTCTGACTCCCAAGCCCGTGCTCAATCAATCAATCAATCAAATGTATTGAGCGCTTACTGTGTGCAGAGCACTGTACTAAGCGCTTGGGAAGTCCAAGTTGGCAACACATAGAGATGGTCCCTACCCAACAGTGGGCTCACAGTCTAAAAGGGGGAGACAGAGAACAAAACCAAACACATTAACAAAATAAAATAAATAGAATAGATATGTACAAGTAAAATAAATAGAGTAATGAATATGTACAAACATACATACATATACACAGGTGCTGTGGGGAAGGGAATCAATCAATCAATCATATTTATTGAGTGCTTACTGTGTGCAGAGCACTGTACTAAGCGCTTGGGAAGTCCAAGCTGGCAACATATAGAGACAGTCCCTACCCAACAGTGGGCTCACAGTCTAGAAGGGGGAGACAGAGAACAAAACCAAACATACTAACAAAATAAAATAAATAGAATAGATAGGTACAAGTAAGATAAATAAATAAATACATAGAGTAATAAATATGTACAAACATATATACATATATACAGGTGCTGTGGGGAAGGGAAGGAGGTAAGACGTGGGGGATAGAGGGGGGGATGAGGGGGTGCTCTTTCCTCTGAGCCATGCTGCTTCTCTGTCGTCCCTCGTCTTCTCTTATGAAATCCGTCTCCCTCTTTCTTTCTTCCTTCTGATCACAGCAGCGTGGCTCAATGGAAAAGAGCCCGGGCTTTGGAGTCAGAGGTCATGGGTTCGAATCCCGGCCCTGCCAATTGTCAGCTGTGTGACTTTGGGCGAGTCACTTCACTTCTCTGGGCCTCAGTTCCCTCATCTGTAAAATGGGGGTGAAGACTGTGAGTCCCACCTGATCACCTTGTAACCTCCCCAGCGCTTAGAACAGTGCTCTGCACATAGTAAGCGCTTAATAAATGCCATTATCATTATTATTATTATTATTACCAGGGCCTTAGTTAGCAGTCTGGGAACCGTTGAAGCCGTGGTCAGCCCAGCGCTGGCCCCAGGGGTTTTGGAGTTCGGGTGGTGACCCAGTCTACGGCCCACCCCACCCTTCGACTGACAGGGCGTCGATGGCGATTTTGAGAATAAATCAGCATTTCGCTGCTAATCTCCAGTGCGTTGGGCGTGCAGTGGAGAGGCAGCGTGGCCCAGTGGGTGGAACATGGGCCTGGGCATCAGAAGGACCTGACTTCTAATCCTGTGCCCTGTGTGACCTTGCTCAAGTCACTTCTCTGTTCTTGCCAGCAACCTTTGAGCAAGCACTTTGGGAAAAAGCATTTTACCGGCTGCTGTTACTGCTGTGGAATGAATGACAGAGTGGAGATAATTAGCTAAATCTACTGACACACAATCTGGTTTCTTGCTGGCCTCTACAAGTACTCTGAAAAAACCAGAAGATTGTCACTCCCTTCCACCGGACACACTTTAAAAATCAAGTGGAGATGTTCTAAAAATACATTTGGTTTGGGGATTAAAACTGTGAGCCCCCCATGGGACAACTAGATCACCTTGTAACCTCCCCAGCGCTTAGAACAGTGCTTTGCACGTAGTAATCTGCAAAATGGGGGATTAAATCTGTGAGCCTTAGGTGGGATGCAGATTTTGTCCAACCTGATTAACTTGTATCTACTCCAACACTTAGAACAGTGCCCGCGTGGCTTAGCAGAAAAAGCATGGGCTTGGGAGTTAGAGGTCATGGGTTCTAATCCCGGCTCCGCCACTGATCAGCTGTGTGACTTTGGGCAAGTCACTTCACTTCTCTGTGCCTCAGTTACCTCTTCTGTAAAATGGGGATTAAGATTTAGCCCCACGTGGGACAACCTGATTACCTAGTATCTACCCCAGCGCTTAGAACAGTGCTTGGCACATAGTAAGCGCTTAACAAATACCATCATCATTAGCAACTGATTAACAAGTACCATTTTAAAAAAAATTAAAAGTCCCATTAAATGGGAGTGTGGCCATGTTAATAAGCCTAAGGTTTACTTCTGGCTTGCCACACGCTCAGGAAATTGGGGTTTCACTTTTCTAAATGTGAGTATTATGATAAGTATTCTGTTTCCAGAGGCAGGTTAAAAAATATTATGTAGAACGCAATTGTAAAACAATGGCTTGTGTCCTTTGATGTTTTAGCACATTCCGAAATCTAAAAGGCAGTTAAAAATGATTTTCCCCCAACTTCCCTGGGAGAAAATATTTTGGGTATTCCAATTAATTATTTGTGATTTTTTTTTTTAGGTCAAGTTCAAGAAGCAAGAGCAAAAGAAGTCCACCTGAGGCATGAACTGAAAAGACAGAACATTGATATTCCATCAACAAACGCGGTATGGTATTTTTCCTTTAGAGATTTCTGTTGAATTTTCATTTGCGAGTGAGGTGTTTTTACTAATGTCATTCTGGAACTTGTTACATCTCCCAAGATGAGGTAAAATCTCTCCCCTCCCACCCCCAACAACCTAGTAGTATTAGGAACGTTGTAGGGTTTGTATTTAAGCTGCTAAAACAAGTTTTCCTACCAAGAATGGGGCTTTTTTTTTCAAGAAAAAGGCATTAGCATGTCTAACTTGCCTTCACTGCTTTACTTCAAAGAGCCAATCATTAATATGTTGTGGCCTACTGTGGGCAAAGCAGTGTACTGAGTATTTCATTCATTCATTCATTCAATCGTATTTATTGAGCGCTTACTGTGTGCAGAGCACTGTACTAAGTGCTTGGGAAGTACAGGTTGGCAACATATAGAGACAGTCCCTACCCAACAGTGGGCTCACAGTCTAGAAGGGGGAGACAGAGAACAAAACAAAACGTATTAAGAAAATAAAATAAATAGAATAGATATGTACAAGTAAAATAAATAAATAAATAGAGTAATAAATACGTACAATCATATATACATGATGTATATATGATTATATATACATGATGTGTACATATATATGATGTATGTATATACCCCAGTGCTTAGAACAGTGCTTCACACATAGTAAATGCTTAACAAATGCCCTCATTATTATTATTATTAGAAAGGGGAGATAGACAACGAAACAAAACATGTAGACGGGTGTCAAAACCGTCAGAATAAGTATTTGAGAGAGTAGAATAAAAGAAGACACAATCCCTGCCCACAAGTAGAGTAATAAATACGTACAATCATATATACATGATGTATATATGATTATATATACATGATGTGTATATATATAATCATATATACATGATGTATATATGATTATATATACATGATGTGTATATATATATATATATATATGATGTATATATATATACACACACACACACCCCAGTGCTTAGAACAGTGCTTCACACATAGTAAGCGCTTAACAAATGCCCTTATTATTATTATTAGAAAGGGGAGACAGACAGCGAAACAAAACATGTAGACAGGTGTCAAAACCATCAGAATAAATATTTGAGAGAGTAGAATAAAAGAAGACGCAATCCCTGCCCACAAGGAGCGTACAATGTATATGTAGGGAACAGACAAAATAATTTACAAAGAAGAGCCCAAGTAAAGCGTATGAAAAAGTATTTGCAAAGGGAAGTAACGAGTGCCAAAGTGCTTAGAGGGAAAAGAGGTATGTCTAGGAGGAGAAGAAAAATGAATCAAGGAACTTGTGGAAGGAGATGAGATTTCAGAAGGGTTTTGTAAATACACCATAAACAGCAGTGAAGTTTGAACTGGAGAAAGGGGAAGGAGGATGTCCAGTCCTGAGACCGATTCAATAGTCAAGTGATGGACTAGGATAGTAGCCTTCGAGATGGAGATGAAAGAACAAGTCCAAGAAATGTTGAAGAAAAAAAAAAATCCAGGCGGAGACAATCAGTGGTGTTTATTCATCCATTCATTCAATCGTATTCATTGAGTGCTGTGTGCAGAGCACTGTACTAAGCGCTTGGGAAGTACAAGTCGGCAACATATAGAGACGGTCCCTACCCAACAACGGACTCACAACAAAACAAAACACGTAGACAGGTGTCAAAACTGTCAGAATAAATAGAATTACAGCTATATGCACATCATTAATAAAATAAATAGAATAGTAAATATGTACAAGTAAAATAGAGTAATAAATCTGTACACATATTTACAAGTACTGTGGGGAGGGGAAGGAGGTAGGCCGGCGTGGGGGTGTGGAGGAGGAGAGGTAAAAGGGGGCAAGTATTGAATACTTACCATGTGCAGAACACTGTAGTATGCGCTTGGAAAATCAATCAATCGTATTTATTGAGCGCTTACTATGTGCAGAGCACTGTACTAAGCGCTTAGAAGCGCTTGGAAAAGTATAGTACAGCTGAGTTGGTAGCAAGTTCCCTGCTCACAAGGTACTTACAGACTAGAGGAGGGAAACAGATATTAAAATAGATACCGGATATGTCCATAAATGCTGTGGGACCGAAGGTGAGGTGATTATCAAGCATTTAAAGGGACAGATCCAAGAGACTGAATGTGAGAGTTGAAAGATGATGACGGTGATGGTATTTCTTAAGCGCTTACTATGTGCCAAGCACTGTTCTAAACGCTGGGGTGGATACAAGGTCATCAGGTTGTCCCACGTGGGGCTTGCAGTCTTAACCACCATTTTACAGATGAGGTAACTGAGGCCCACAGAAGTGAAATGACTTGCCCAGAGTCACACAGCAGATAAGTGGTGGAGCTGGGATTAGATACCACGACCTGTGACTCCCAAAGCCGGGCTCTGTCCATTAAGCCTACCTCCTTCCCTTCCCACAGCACCTGTATATATGTATATATGTTTGTACATATTTATTACTCTATTTATTTTACTTGTACATATCTATTCTATTTATTTTATTTTGTTAGTATGTTTGGTTTTGTTCTCTGTCTCCCCCTTTTAGACTGTGAGCCCAGTGTTGGGTAGGGACTGTCTCTGTATGTTGCCAATTTGTACTTCCCAAGCGCTTAGTACAGTGCTCTGCACACAGTAAGCGCTCAATAAATACGATTGATGATGATGATGATTAAGCCATGCTGCTCCCATATGCTTGAGGAGTCAAGGTTGCATGTGTTTTAAACAGGGGGCATGGCGGTATTGTCAACCTGGATGGGAAAGTTGAAGCATTGTGGCCTGGTGGATAGACCATGGGCCTGGAAGCCATAAGGACCTGGGTTCTAATCCTGACTCCACTGCTTGTCTGCTGTGTGACCTTGGGCGAGTCTTTTGACTTCTGCATCTGTTACCTAATCTGGCAAATGGGGATTAAGAGGGTGAGTCCCATATGGGACAGGGACTGAGTCCCACCTGATTAACCTGTACCTACCCCAGCGCTTAGAACAGTGTTTCTAGTGCATAGTAAGGGCATAACAAATACCATAATTATTATCATTATTTATTAACAATTATTATTATTATTATTATTTATTTATTTATTTTACTTGTACATATCTATTTATTTTGTTAGTATGTTTGGTTTTGTTCTCTGTCTCCCCCTTTTAGACTGTGAGCCCACTGTTGGGTAGGGACTGTCTCTATATGTTGCCAACTTGTACTTCCCAAGCACTTAGTACAGTGCTCTGCACACAGTAAGCGCTCAATAAATACGATTAATGATGATGATGATTAACCTGTACCTACCCCAGCGCTTAGAACAGTGTTTCTAGTGCATAGTAAGGGCATAACAACTACCATAATTATCATTAGTACCATAGTTAAATACCATAAAAAACACTCTTGTGAGGCCCCTGTAGACTCTAAGTCTGTTTTGGGCAGGGAACGTGGCTACCAACTCTGTACTCTCCCAAGCACTTAGTACAGTGCACAAAGTAAGTGTTCAATAACTAGGAGTGATGGAAGTTAGGTGGAGGAGTTTAGAAAGGAAGATGAGGGGTTGAGTTTTGGATTTAGGTTGAGGTGCCAGCAGGACTCCTTATGGAGATGTCTCGCAGGCAGGCACGTGGAGGGTGAGGTTGGAGTAACGAGATGGAGTTGGGGGGATGGACTTTGTTCTGTTGCTCTGATTGGACTCTCCCGAGCGCTTAGTACAGTGCTTTGCACACAGTAACCACTCAATAAATACGTTCAAACGAACGAGTTGACTGCTTAGAGGTGTGTCCCCCCCGAACCCCGCACTCGAGGAAAAGAAGGGAGAAAAGTAGGGGACCCAGGGTGAGAGACAGAAGAATAGCCCGAAAAATGGAATGAGAATAGTAGCGATACTTCTTCAGCTCTTATTAAATGCCAAGCGCTCTGCTAAACCCTGAGGTAGATACGAGATAATGAGATCGGACTCAGTCACAGACTCATTTGGCTCTCCCGAGGAGGAGGAAGAACCAGTGTTTTATCCCCATTTTACTGATTAGGAAACTGTGGCCCAGAGGATTTATTTGTTGTTTCGTGTGTTGCTTTTTAAGTGGTTTTTAGATGGAATTTGTGTAGCTCTTACTATGTGTCAAACACTGTTCTAAACGCTGGGGTAGGTACATGTTAATTAGGTTAGATAATGTCCTGCATGGGCTTCACTAACTAGGTAGGAGGGAGAGCAGGTATTGACTCCCCATTTTATAGCTGAGGAAATGAGAGAAGCAGCGAGGTTTAATGGAGAAAGCCCAGGCCTGCGAGTCAGAAGGACCTGGGTTCTAATCCCGGCTCTGTCACATATCTGCTGTGGGACCTTGGGCAAGTCACTTCCTTCTCTGGACCTCAGTTCCCTCATCTGTAAAATGGGGGTTAAGACCGTGAGCCCCTTGTGGGACAGGAACCTTGTCCAACCTGATTAACTTGGATCTACCCCAGTGCTTAGAACAGTGTTCAGCACAGAGTAATTGCTTAACAAGTATCATAATTATTATTGTAACCAGTGAAAATAAGTGAGATAAAATGTTTACAGGTTGTTGAAGCATTTCCCTTAGCTGTGAAGAATTTTGATGCAAGACATTACCTTCTAAAGCTCTGAAGTAACTACGTTTGAAAAAAAACTGCTATTGGCTTCACTATTTCACACTGTTATAAATACATGTTGCTTTTACTCATTTATAGGTTTCACACATTGATGCACTCGTACAACAAAAGACTTCGGAACTGGAAGGATTAAGGAGGCAACCTCGAAGGTCATGCACGCTTCCAAACTATCCCAAAGGCAATCCAGATATTTTGGGAAAGGTGAATTTACGATGTCTTAAAATCTTTTCAAGAGCAGTAGTTCTCTTTCTCTCTTGCCGTTTCCATTTGTGGGTATTCCCTTTAGGTGACACTTCCCCGTTGTTGGGGCTAGCTTTTTGATCAATTGTGCACACAATCAAAACGCAGAATTCATTCTGTAATTAGCAGCTTGTGGGAGAGGTGATCTTTATAAAAGAGTGATTGGATTGTGTAGGTACTACTTTTGCACGTGAATCAAACTGAAATGGGGCTAGAAAGAGAAGACAAGAATCATGATTTGTCATAGGCTATGCCTCACGGTTGTAGCTGAGATGGATGTTGTGGGGTACATGCTCTGGAATTTATTTGGAAAATTAAGGAGAAACTCCCTTTTCCTTTTCTTCTGCCTTTGCTGTCATTTCTCCTTCCATTTTCTCTGACATAATTCCGAGGCCTAAAATTTTGCCTCTTTCTGAAACAAAAAAGATATATTTTTTTTTAGCTTTATCTCTGCTTTTGATCTTTTCAACCTCCTTTAATACCCCCTCGCTTCTCTGGTATATGCCTACGATGGTTTGGTTTTGGGTTTGCTTTTTTTTTTTCCCCCTTATCCTTTAAGGTTGGTCACTTTTCCTCGGTGTGCATCTTTCCTGTTCTTGTTTCTCCTCACCTTGGTTTGCACACGGGTATTTTCTTTCTACTTTTTCCTCAGGTTCCAGAGTACTGATTTATTCTCTTACACTTCTAAAGTAGTTCCGAGCATGGTATCACCTACAGAGCGGAAGGAAGCGATGCATCTAGACTCAGTGCAACCCTTCCTCCTCCTCTGCAGGTAATATGTCTTGCCAAACGACTTGAGTACCATGCAAGGCTGCACCTAGTGGACTCCCACCCATTAAGGATGGTGACAAGAAACGATCCCTCCCCTCCCCGCCGTCTCTCGAATTTTTAAATGTTGTAGCCCATTGCTCGTTTGAATGGCAATGAGGAAAATAAAGTGACGCAAGCATCTGGGACTTGATGGTTTCAAAACTCAGCGGGATACAGTAAAGCCTGCCGTGTCTCTCAGGGATGACCATTCAACAGCTTGGCGAGAGAGCACGGGTCTGGGAATCAGGGAGAACCCTTCTGGTCACGGGTTCTAATCGCGTCTCCGCCACTTGTCGGCTGTGTGACCTTGGGCAAATCTCTTCACGTCTCTGGGCCTCAGTTACCTCATCTGTAAAATGGGGATTAACGCCGTGAGCCCCATGTGGGACATGGACTGTGTCCAACATTCATTCAGTCGTATTTATTGAGCGCTTACTGTGTGCAGAGCGCTGTACTAAGCGCTTGGGAAGTACAAGTTGGCAACATATAGGGACGGTCCCTACCCAACAGCGGGCTCACAGTCTAGAAGGGGGAGATGGAACAAAATAAATAGAATAAATATGTACAAAATAGAATAAATATTTACAAACATGGTTAGCAACATGGTTAGCTTGTATCTATCCCAGCGGTTAGGACAATGCCTGGCACATAATAAGCGCTTAACAAATATCACCACCACCAGTAGAGCTAAGGGCAGAAATTTGTTCCCTCTAAGCGATGCCTAAGCCTTAAAGGTTGTCGAGCTAGGGGAGGGAGAGGAGAGGGGCTGAGCAGAAATCAAGTTTGAACATAAATGAGGTGGCGAGGTGTTCTCACACTTATTCTTTGGCCCTTTCCCTGCCTATGTCACAGTGCTTTCATGTTTATTGAGTTTGAGCAGTGGTAATATTTTTTTTTTCTGCCTTTCTCTGTTTTCTTTTTCCATGCCTTCTTTTATAACCTCTGGAGAATTGGAAATGTCAGGCAGACATTTTGGTAACTCCTAAGGCTGGACTTGGGTTTGATGGTGTGGAAACTTAGCGGGATACAGTAAAGCTTGCCGTATCCCTCAGCGGACACTCGTTTGCTAGCAGAAAACCGGGGAGTACTAGAGACAGGCGATAGACCACAGTGTTTAATCTTCCAAGGCACGCAGGTCTTTTCCTACTTAGGGAATTGCATTAGCACTTTCTGCCAGAAAGAAGTAAATAGCAATCAGTCTTATTTAGTGAGCACTTACTGTGTGAAGAGTACTGTACTAAGCGCTTGGGAGAGTACATTATAACAGGTATTTGTAACTGCAGATTGTTAGCATTTTACTTGGAAGAAGAAATCATCCATCTCATGGTGATTAGAACGAAGTACCCATCTTTCACTTTAACTGGCTTGCTTTCCAAGTTATTTCCAGGTAGCTTTCTTCATAGTATTTCTTCGTAGCAGTTGTCTTGTTTTGCCCTGACAAATATTTAAATCCATTTTAGCACCCGATTTCTTATTTCTTTTAATGAGATCCTTTAAATGCAGTTCAGAGACTGCTGAGAATGTCTGATGTGTGTTAGGCTGATAAAATAAGCAAAGTCTGTTGCCCGTGAGCCCTTTTGAAAAAGAAAATGCAGTGGGCATAGAGCAGTTTCCGGTGATTAACATCCTCCACAGCACTGTACTACTGCTTCTACCTTGTGTAGTGGAGCGTACGAGGCCGGAGGAGAATTCCCAGAGCTGTACAGTCTCTGGCTCCACCCTCCAGGAGTTTGCAAACTAATGGAAATATGATTTGACTGAGGAAGGAAACTCCATCCATCACACCAGAGTAGTATATAAGATCATTTATCCTTGGGCTACTAGAACTCCTTCCAAATTTTCCTCTCCATTTTTCCTCCTTGAAATCTCATTGTGTTTGGGATTTTTGTTTTTTGTCCTGTTTTGTGTTTGGACGGGGTCGCAGATAGCACATTTAGCCCAGATTGAAGACGATGAAGCCGCAAAGGTTATTTCTTGGCATTTGGCAAGTGACATGGATTGCGTAGTCACCCACTCGACCGATTCTGCTCGGCGGATCTTTGACGAGACCCAAGGACGTCAGCAGGTGTTGCCTCTCGACTCAATCTATAGAAAGACTCTTCCAGATTGGAACAGGTATAAAAATGGTCCCCCCCTTTCAAGTGAATTATATTTTTTCTATATTTCACTTCTTTTAAATTTAGAAAGCAATTGGCTACAAATAGTCATCTAATCTAAAGAAGATGCTTGCCGAATTTTTATAATTTTGGCACTTTTGTCGTCCAGGTTGAATTCATAAGAATTTTTGGTTTTGTTATAATTTTCTCATGTTGGGCTCCAGGTGTTGCGGATATATCATTTTAATGTTCAAGAGTGTGTTTTTCAAGTTACGAGGAAATCCGATGTGTAGAATTTTTTTGTTCCTCTGGATGCTTTTGCATGATTCTATAAAAATGCAAGCATAGCTGTAAGGAAGATGATTTCCTGTTTTGTATTTTAGTCTGATAGTGTTCAATAGACCGTCTCTTCTCCCTACAAGACTGTAAGCTGGTTATGGGCAGGGAATGTGTCCATTTATCATTGTATTGTACTTTCCCAAGCGCTTAGAACAGTGTTCTGCACACAGTAAGCGCTCAATAAATATGTTTGAATGAGTGAATGAATAATACAGGTTTTTAGTATGACCATCAATAACGAATAGTGGTTCGGAGCACAAATGGGAGAAGTTTAAAATGTTCATCTATTCTTTTTTTTAAACCAGGCCTCTACCTCATTTACGGAATGGAAAAAATTACTTTAGACCTCTTGGAAATCCTGTATTTGCCAGAGATTTGTTAACATTTCCCGAGAATACAGAGCATTGTCAGATAGGTAAGTAAGATTATAGAAAGTAATTACTTGGCATTTTCTTTTGTAAGAATACCAGATATGAGGGGAATATATGGATCTAACAGATCTATGTGTTAACAATTACATGTTTCTACACAACCTTTTTTTAGTCAGTTTGTAAAACAATAAAGAGAGCTTATCCACTAAAAAAGTTGTTATTCGGTTGCAGTCTCGTGTTCGACTAGCAGTATAATTTGTTTTTCCCTCCTTTTGGAAGAAGGCTTCACGTTTAGGATTAATAAGTGCAGCCCCGATTGAGTCTATTCGGGATTTTAGTACTGGTGAGGAAATTCATTATAATTGAAATCCATTGCCTTTTATAGTGTTTGGGATGCTACTAGGAGACACCATCATTCTGGACAATTTGGATGCCGCTAATCATTACCGAAAAGAGGTACGGACTTCAACTTGAACTCTTTCATGGGCGTTGGTTTTGATGTTAATGCCAACAATTACCATTCAGCAAAGGACAGTCCAGGGCTCAGAGGACCCTGAAAATAAACCACATAACGGGGTTAGACTAGTTTCCTTGACGATCTGAGAAAGTTAATTCCTCTTAATGGTTAGCTGTATTTCCAGAAAGTTCATTTATTCACCGTGGGATCACGGCCATTAGTATGGGCCCCCCAAAATAGCCATTTATTTGAGGCTGCACCACCTTGGGATTGGAATTTAAAGCCTGTCTCTTCCAAGGTCTCTCTGCCCAGGCTCCTGTGAGGGAATGGAAAACATGCTTTAGCTCCCAAGGCTCTGTGCTGCTTTGTCTTAGTGGTCCATTGGGATCCAGTCTACCTAACAGTGGGGAGATTTTATGGCTCGGAGTAGGTTTGGCTGAAGAAGCCAGCACCTTTTTTCGTTCAGTCATATTTCTTCAGTGCATACCGTGTGCAAAGCATTCATTCATTCAGTCGTATTTATTGAGTGCTTACTGTGTGCAGAGCACTGTACTAAGTGCTTGGGAAGTACAAGTTGGCAACATATATAGATGGTCCCTACCCAACAATGGGATTACGGTCTAGAAGGGGGAGACAGACAATAAAACAGGTGGACAGGTGGGACTCCTACGCTCCCATATGCCGCTTGGACAGAGCCAGGGAGGGCAACAACCCCCTCCGGGTGTCTTGGCAATTTACTAAGTGCTTGGGAGAGTACAATAGAACAATAAACAGACATATTACTGGCCCACAATGAGCTTACAGTCTAGACGGAGAGACAGACATTTGTAGAAATAAGTCAATAAATGACTGTTCTAGATTGTGAGCCCGTTGTTGGGTAGGGATTCTCTCTCTCTGTTGCCGAATTATACTTTCCAAGTGCTTAGTACAGTGCTCTGCATACAGTAAATGCTCAGTAAATACGATTGAGTGAATGAATGTCCCGTTTACACAATGTGCGTGTCAAGGACAGGCTTGCTGTGCCATTACAAAACGGAGCAAGAACCTGGAAATGGAAAGATCTGGCAGGATCAAGCTTCCAAAGTTTCAGCTCTGTCAGTCAGTCAGATGTATTGAGTGCTTGCTGCGTGCACAGCACTGTGCTAAGTGCTTGGGGGAGTACAATACAGCAGAGTTGGTAGGCACATTCCCTGCCCACAAGGAGCTTTCAATCTAGAGGGGGAGACAGACAGTAATAGAAATGAATGACAGAGATGTATGTAAGTGTGGGGAGGCAGAGGGAGGGTGGAATAAAGGGAGCAAATCAGGGAGACCCAGAAGACGGTGGGAGAAGAAATATTCCGGTTCTTTGTCGCTGTTTGGCAGGGGGCACAGCCTGACACTTTTCTCCCAGATTTGCCTTGTTTGAGGTATCTTCAAGTTATCTTTACCTTGATCAAGTTATCTGCTCTCCTCTTCATTTATGGGCCTTTGCTCTTCAGGGTGCTATCCCAAAGCCGCTGTAAATGCCCTAATGTCAGGTGGGTCAGGGCTAAGAATATTGCCATGATCAATCCGTGGCATTTACTGAGCGCTTATTGTGTGCAGAGCATCATGCTAAGCACTTGGGTGAGTGCATGACAGCAGCCGGTAGACACATTTACTTCTCACAAGGAGATTACAGTATAGAAGGGGGGACCAGTATTGACCATATACTATGGTTACATACGTACATGAGGGTGGAATGAATATCAAGTGCCTAAGAGATACAGATCGAAGTGCTTTGGCAATGCAGGATGGAGAGGGAGTAGGGGAAATGAGGGCTTAGTCGGGGAAGGCCTCTTGGAGGAGATGGGATTTTAATAAGCTTTGAAGATGAAGAGAGCGGTGGTCTGTCAAATGACATGGCATGCCTTGTCATGGGCAAGGGTTTGGCGGCGAGAGAGATGAGATCGAGTTGCAGTGAGTAGATTGATGCTAGAGGAGCGAAGTGTGCAGACTGGATTGTAGTTGGAAATCAGTGAGCTAAGATAGGAGGGGGTGAGGTGATTGAGTGCTTTAAAGCCAAAGGTGAGGAGTTTCTGTTTGATATCCAGGTGGATTGCCAACCAGTGGAGGTTCTTGATTCATTCATTCAATCGTATTTACTGAGCACTTACTGTGTGCAGAGCATGGGTAGTGAAATGTGGGGAAATCCGGGTAGCAGACTGAAGAAGGAACTGGAGTGGGGAGAGAAAGGTGGTAGGGAGGTCAGGCAGTCATATTTATTGAGCACTTACTGTATGCAGAGCACTGTAGTAAGCACATGGGAGAGTACAATATAACAATAAACAGATACTTTCCCCTTCCACAACAAGGCGAGGAGACTGATGCAGTATAGTCACGGTGGGGTATGGTAAGTGCTTGAATCAACATAATGCTAGTTTAGATGGGGGCCCGTTGTGAGCAGGGATTGTCTCTGTTGCTGAATTGCACTTCCCAAGTGCTTAGTACAGTGCTCTGCACACAGCGCTCAATAAATACGATTGAATGAATGAATGAATAATATTGATGGTACTCGTTGAGCACTTACTATGCGTCAAGCACCATTCTAAGCACTGAATGGGAAAGGGTCGATTTTAGTGGTGTTTTGAAGGTAAAAACTGACAGGATTTGATGACAGATTGACTATGTGGGGTGAATGAGACAGGTGAGTAAAGGATAATGCCAATGATATGGGCTTGGGAGACAGGGAGGATAGCGTTGTTGTGTACAGTAGTGATATAGTCTTGGGAAGGACAGAGTTTGGGTGGGAAGAGGAGGCATACAGTTTGGGACACATTAAATTTGAGATGTCGACGGGATACCCACGTAGAGATGTCTTGAAGGCAGGTGGAATTGAGAGCCTTTACAGAAGGAGAGAAGTCAGGCCTGGAGATGTAGATTTAGGAATCACCAGTGTAGTTATGGTAGTTGAAGCTGTGGGAATAAATGAGTTCTTCAAGGGAGTGGATGGAGATGGAGAATCGAAGGGGACTCAGAACTGAGCCACAGCGGACCTCCACTATCAAGACGTTGGGAGGGAGAGGAGGAGCCGGTGAAAGAGACTGAAAAGAAGCTGCCTGAGAGATAGGAGGAAAACCAGGAGAGGAAGGTATCCCTGAAGCCAAGGTTGGATAATGTTTCCAGGAGAAGAGGGTGGACCACAATGCTAAAGGTAGCCGAGAGGTCAATGAAGGGTTAAGATGAGGTAGAAGGTGTTGAATTTGGCAGTCAGGGTGTCATTGGTGACCTTAGAGAGGGCAATTTCCCATGGAGTGAAGAGGGCGGAAGCCAGATTGGAAAGGGATCAAGGAGAGAATTGGAGGAGAGGAATTGGAGACAGCAGGTATAGACAACTTGCTCATGGAGTTTGGAGAGGAATGGTAGGAGGGAGATGAGGAGCTGTAGGATCAGGGAAGACTTCTTTAGGATTGGGGAAGACATGAACATGTTTGAAAGCCGTGGGGAAGGAGCTGTTAATGCTGCTACGCCCTTGAATTCATTCCAGTTTGCCGATCCACCTTAAGTATTATGGCATGAAACAGCTCAAGAAGTTGGATAAGATCTGTGATAGATCCCAGTTTCCCAGGATATAGAGGGTTAAACACATCCCCTCACCCCTCCCTCAGCCCCACAGCGCTTATATACATATCCATAATTTATTTATATTAACGTCAGTCTCCTCCTCTAAAGTGTGGACAGGGAATACTTCTACCAGCTCTGTTGAAGTGTATTCTCCCAAAACGCTTAGTCCAGTGCTCTGCTAACAGAAAGTGCTCAGTAAATACAATTGGTCGACTGATCCACTGCACTAGACCTTCAGTTGATTCTGAACCTGAATGTCATCCATGCCCTCAGTGAGTTGTATTTGTTGAGCGCTTAGTCCAGTGCTCTGCACACGGTAAGTGCTCAATAGATACAATTGAACGAATTGAGCGCTTACGGTGTGCAGAGCACTGAACTAAACGGTTGGAGGAGTTCAATATAACAATAAACAGACACATTCCCTGTTCGTTGGCCTCCTCCATTCAGTCTTCTACATCTCCTATCTGCGCACTGTGGTTTCTGCACAACAGGATTTGATGGAAAATATTTGACATTCCAGAGAGATTCCCAAATTCTGTCTAGTCCTCAGCTTGGGTCTGCACTCTGATTTTTAGTCACACATCAAGCAGTTGGTCAGTCACTGAGATTTATTGAGCACTTACTGGTTGCAGAGCACTATACTAAGTGGTTGGGGAAGTAGAATACAAAAGAGTTCCTAAACGTGATCCCTTCCAAGTTTAGGGGAGAAGACTGCCATTAAAACAGATCACAGATCGGGGAAAATCATGATTCATTCAGATGTATTTATGGATTTCCACTAGGTGCAGAGCATTATCCTAGCTACTGGGAAAATACATGGATAAAATAATCATTGTGGTATTTGTTAAGCGCTTACTATGTACTAAGCACCGGGGTGGGTACAAGCAATATGACAGTCACATTCTCTGCCCACGATGAGCTTACAGTCTAGAGGGGCAGACAGATAAATAGAAATAAATTACTTAAAAAATATACAGTTGATCCCTGCTTACTGCCCTTCTGCTGCCTATCTGTAATTTGCACCTTATTATGAAGTGCCCCTCCCCACATCAGTTGAATTTATTGAACGCTTTCTGTACTAGGCGACAACTGAGTTGGTAGGCACAATTTCCTACCCACAGCAAGCTCACGGTCTAGAGGGGGTGGAAATACACAGAGTTAGCATTCAGAAGAGATGCAGTAATAGAGAAGGGCAGGTTGTAGATCGTGAAAGTGTGAGAGAGAGAGAAAATTTATTCTCCACAGGAAGCAGAAGGCAGGCAAGGGACTCTTGTGTAGGAGGATATCCCCCAGGCTAAGCTCGAAGGAGAAAGTGAATGTCCAAGATAAGAAACAAACAAAAAGCATAATAGTTAATAATTACGGTACTTGTAAAGTGCTTCATATGCACCAAGCATTGTTCTAAGCACTTCCTCTTCTAAACATGGTAGGGGATTTACCCCTCTAGGCTGCAAGCTCGTTGTGGGCAGGGAATGTGCTTGTTTATTGTTCTGTTGTACTATCCCAAGCACTTAGCACAGTGCTCTGCATAGTAAGCACTCAGTAAACACGGTGGAATGAGTGAGTTTACCCTGCATGCCACTCTCTAATCCCCGGTTCTGGAACTGGCTGGAAATCCCGATCCGATAACACGTCAATTGCCCTCAAGCTTGAGTCACTCGGTCAGTGACAGATTTAATCATTGATTCGTGTATTTTACATGTGCTTATATTTCTGTGCTCTTTTCGGCTGCATCCTGTAGCTTATGATGCAGGTCCATTTGGCTCATGAAACCTCTGACCCTCTTCCTCATTGTCCTTCTCTTTAGGTAGTAAAAATTACCCATTGCCCTACACTGCTGACCAGGGAAGGCGATCGAATTCGAAGCAATGGAAAATTCGGGGGCCTCCAAAATAAAGCCCCTCCGATGGACAAACTTCGGGGAATGGTTTTTGGAGCACCAATGCCAGAACTTTACCAGACGCTTGGAGGACATATAGGTAGGTTTAGAAGCCATCATTATCATCATCAATGATGTCTGTGGAGTGCTTACTCTGTGCAGAGCACTATACTAAGTGCTTGGGAGAGTACAGTACAACAGAGTTGGCAGGCGCGTTCCCTGCCCACAAAGAGCCATAGTCCAGAGGGGGCTGTAACTGTGAACACTGAAAGTTTGCCTTTTATTTTGTGGCTTCCTTGTCTTTCACAGCATAATCAGTACCCTTTCCAAAAGAACGTAATTTGGAAGTTGTTTCCGACCGAATACATCCAAATGAAAAGTCTTGAGTTCATTTTTTTCAACAGCAGAACTTCTTTTGTGACCAGAGATAGTCCCTGACCCCCGTGGGACTCACATTCTAATAGAGAGGTAGAGCAGGTCTTTTATTCCCGTTTTCCAGATGAGGAAACCAACAATAATTGTGGTATTTAAGTGCTTACCTTATACCAAGCACTGTGTTAAGCTCTGGGTTAGGAAATAATCAGACCAGGCACAGTCCCGGTCTCACACGAAACTCACATTCTAAAAGAAGCCGCGTGGCTTAGTGGTTAGGGCACGGGGCTGGGAGTCAGAAGGACCTGGGTTCTAATCCTGGTTCTGCCACGAGTCTGCTGTGTGACCTTGGGCAAGTCCTTTCATTTCACTAGGCCTCAGTTACCTCGTGTGGAAAACAGGGGTTAAGAGTGTGAGCCCCATGTGGGACATGGACTGTGTCCAACCTGATTAACTTGTATCTATCCCAGTATTATGAGCAGTCTCGGCACACAGTAAGCACTTAATAAGTACCATTATTATTATTATTATTAAGAGGGAGGGAGAGCAGGTATTTTATTCCCATTTTACAGATGAGGAAACTAATAATAATTATGGTATAATAATAATTATGGTATTTGTTGAGCACTTTCTATGTGCCAGGCACTGAGCGATCCAAGATAATGAGGTCAGACACGGTCCCTGTCCCACACGGGGCTCTCAGTCTAAAGAAACGGAATTTAGGTGATTTGCCCAAGGTCACGCAGCAGGCGAGTGGTGGAGCCAGGACTAGATACTCAGCTCTCCCCTCGCTTCCAGCTCTGTGCTCTTTAAACTGGATCCGTGCAAGTGGGCTGGAACAGGAGTCCCCACCACCAGCCTCCAGGCTCTGGTTTCCCGGCTCGACCACTATGTCGACCTTCTCGCTGGTCTCCCTCTCTTCAGCCTCTCCTTTCTCCACGTTTCACCCCGCTGCCTAGATCATTTTTCTGCACTGTCATTTTTCACACGTCTCCACTAGGCCATGAGAAGCAGCATCGTCTAGTGAAAAGAGCACGGGCTGGGAGTCAGAGGACTTTTCTAATGCCAGCTCTGCTGCTGTCTGCTAATTCGGTTATATTGTACTCTCCCAAGCACTAAGAACAGTGCTCTGCACATAGTAAGCACTGAATAAAAACCATTGTTTGATTGTCCGCTGTGGAACAGTGGGCAAGTCACTTCATTAGCCCTCAGTTGCCTCATCTGTAAAATGGCGATTAAAACTGTGAGCCTCCTGTGGGACAGGGACTGTGTCCTACCTGAATATCTTGTATCTACCCCAGCATTTAGTACATTGCCTGACATGTAGTAAGCACTTCTCTCCTCCAAGAAGCCTTCCCTAAGCCCCCTTTTTTCCTTTTCTTAACTCCCTTCTGCATCACCCTGTCTTGCTCCCTTTATTCATCACCCCCTGCCCAGACTATAAACTCAATGTAGGCAGGGAACGTGTCTGTTATTTAGTACCCTTCCAGTGCTCTGCACACAGTAAGCACTCAATAAATACTATTGACTGACTGTCTTAAATACCATTGTAAAAGAGAGTCCAGAGCAAGAGGTAAGGAGTTTCTCCTTGCAGCAGATGAAGATGAATAATAATAATAATTGTGGTATTCCTTAAGCGCTTACTATGAGACAAGCACTGTTCTAAGCACTGGGGAGATACAAGATAATCAGGCTGGACACAGTCCCGGTCCCACAAGAGGTTCACATTCTCAATCCCTATTTTCCAGATGAGGTAACCGAGGCCCAGAGAAGTGAACTGACTTGCCCACAAATCAGACAAGTGGCGGAGCTGGGATTAGAATTTACGATCCCGGACTCCTAAGCCCGTGCTCTTAATAATAATAATAGTAATGATGGTATTCATTAAGCACTTACTATGTCTAGCACTGTTCTAAGCGCTGGGGTAGATACAAGGTTAACAGGTTGCCCCACATGGGGCTCACAATCCTAATCCCCATTTTCCAGATGAGGGAACGGAGGCCCAGAGAAGTTAAGTGATTTGCCCAAATTCACACAGCTGACAAGTGGCGGAGTTGTGATTCGAACCCATGATCTCTGACTCCCTAGCCACTAGGCCACGCTGCTTCCTTAGCACTGGAGCTTTTTGAGACGGTGTCAAAGCTCTACTGTTCGGGAAGATGATTTGGGTCGATGGAAAGGAGGAGATACTGGAGGCAGGAAAACCAGTGGGGAGGCTAACCATTGTGGAATTCAGTCCAGGCTGGGAGCTGTTGGCATGAAGAGAAAGGGGCCGATCCAGGAAACGTTCTGTGTCCTCCCCACTGACACCGTGGACCGGTAACTGGGACTGAATTTATTCCCATCTGTTTCTCCCCACACTTTGTACAGTGCTCTGCACTGAGGAGTCAGTCTTAGTAACAGTTCTTCAGAGCAACAGCTGGTCACCCCAGCGGTCTCAAATTCACATGCAAGAGAAAGGATTTTAAGAAATGAAACCACCCAAGATTTTATTGGGTTTGATTTTGGAAAGTTACCTGTGTCAGTGTCTGTAAGAGTCAAAAATGCATTGGTCTATTCCATTCTGAATTGTCAGTGTATGTCTTCTTGGCGCAGGATCTAAATTTATTTTTTTTTCCATTTGACAGATCTCCTTCAGCAGTATCGTTTGTCCATGTGTAAACTTGGTCAAGCGAATAAGGACCTTGATAGTCAGCTGCAGTATTTGGGCTCCCCAGATATGCAAAAGAAAAAGCAAGAACTTAACGCACAGGAGGAAAATCTGAAGCTAATAGAACAAAAACTAGGTATGTGTATTGATGTGTTTGCCTGATGGAAAAAATTGTTTCCAGGATGGAATAGATGGTCCTCAAACTGTTTGTTTTGGGTACCCCTAGTTGAAAAGTACACAATAGCTCTGGCTGGTTATTTACAAGAGTGCTTGTTAAACTGTAGAGTGTTTATGCACTAAATAATAATAATAATAAGTGCCAATGAGTACCATAATAATTATTAGGTGCCAAGCACTGTTCTAAGCACTGGGGTAGATCCAAGTTAATCTGTTAAGCATTTACTTGATGCCAAGTACTGTAATAATCACTGGGGCTGATACACTTTAGTCAGGCCAGACCCAGTCTCTGTCCCACATGGGGCTCACATTCTAAAGAAGGGGACAAATAGGTATTTAATCCCCTTTTTACATACGAGGACGCTGAGGCACAGAAAGCTAAGGTGAGTTGCCCCAGGTTTCCCAAGTATACAATTTGAAAGCAATATTTTAACCAGTAGAAATTTTCCTATTTGCTTTCAAGTTAGTCGTACATCAATAAAGAGTTTTGCTATTTCTGGAGATGGCCAATCCTATGATAGAAACGAGAGGTGCCTAAGTATTTTGACTGACGGATCTTTCTAGGTCACGAATTCCTGGGCAAAGATGAGAGTGTTTTTCTTATCTCCTCTTTTGAGTTACTTGAAGTTGAATTAAATTGGGGGGGGGGGGAGGGAGCTTGGGATTGGGGAATTCTTGGATTTTTGTATAATCGGTTCAGTGCTACAGTGACAGGAAAGTACTAAACCCTCCATGGGAGAAATGTATTGGTGAGGAAAGGGCTATGTGATGATTAAGGAACAGAGTGAGTTGAGTGGAGATTAATTGGAGAGCGTGTGAGACTAGCCCTTCTTTTCCTCTTCTCCCGCTCCCTTCTGCATCTCCGTTGCATAGGATTTGCTTCCTTTATTCACCCAGTCCTCCAGATTATTATTATTAAGTGCCATCGAGTCGTTTCCTATTCATAGCGACTCCATGGAAGTACTTTCTCCAGAAGGTCCTGTCCTCTGCCATCATCCGCAACCTTTCTAACAGTTCTTCCGTTATCGTGGTTATGGTCTCTATCCATCTAGCTATCAGTCTGCCTCTTCCACGTTTTCCCTGGACTTTTCCTAGCATGAGTGTCTTCTCCGGAGAATTAATCCTCCTGATTGTGTCCAGCCCTCCAGCACTTATGTACATATCCGTATTTTATTTATATCAACGTCGGTCTCCCCCTCTGGACTGTGAGCGTGTTGTGAGCAGGGACTATGTCATCATCATCATCAATTGTATTTATTGAGCGCTTACTGTGTGCAGAGCACTGTACTAAGTGCTTGGGAAGTACAAGTTGGCAACATATAGAGACAGTCCCTACCCAATAGTGGGCTCACAGTCTAAAAGGGGGAGACAGAGAGCAAAACCAAACATACCAAGAAAATAAAATAAATAGAATAGATATGTACAGTAAAATAAATAAATAAATAAATAGATAAATAAATATGTACAAACATATACAGGTGCTGTGGGGAAGGGAAGGAGGTAAACTTCTATGTCTACCAACTCTGTCATATTGTCCTCGCGAGCATTTAGTGCAGTGCTCTGCCACAGTAAGCACTCAATAAATCCTTGGGAACGTGTCTACCAACTCTTGTATGAATGAATGACTATTTCAGTGCTTTGCACACCGTAAGTGCTCAATAAGTATGATTGGTTGATTAGTATACTTATATATGCTATATATATATACTTTACAAAGTATATATATATATACTTTACAATCTTTAGATTGTATACTCGCTGTGGGCAGGGAATATGCCTGTTCCCTTGTACTCTCCTAAGCGCTTAGTAGGGTGCTTTGCAAACAGTAAGTGCTCAATGAATACAATTTAATGAATGAATCCTTAGCCACCACAGGCAAGCAGGTCAGGAGTGAATAATGGAGGATAGAGGATTCCTTTTTGCCTAAGTGAGCCGTATAAACTGGAAAATAATGAAGATTTGTGGAAATTAGGAAGCTTGACTGGATTGACATTGCCCCCCAATACCAATAATAATAATAATAATAATCGTACTTGTTAAGCGCTTACTATGTGCAAAGCACTGTTCTAAGCGCTGGGGGGATAAAAGGTGATCAGGTTGTCCCACGTGGGGCTCACAGTCTTCATCCCCATTTTCCAGATGAGGGAACTGAGGCCCAGAAAAGTGAAGTGACTTGCCCAAAGTCTCACAGCTGACAATTGACAGAGCCGGGATTTGAACCCATGACCTCTGACTCTAAAGCCCGGGCTCTTTCCACCGAGCCACGCTCCTTCTCTGCTTCTCTGGCCCGCACCTCAGGGGCAACAGGACTTTGACCAACCTGATTTGTTTGTATCCATCCCAGTGCTTAGTACAGTGCCTGGCACATAGTAAACGCTTAACAAATGCCATAATAATTATTTAGAGGCAGCATGGCCTAGTGGATAGAGCCCAGGCCTGGGTGTCAGAAGGTCATGGGTTCTAACCCCAGCTCTGCCATTTGTCTGCTGTGTGACCTTGGGCAAGTCACTTTGTTTCTCTGTACCTCAGGTACCTCATCTGTAAAATGAGGATTAAGACTGTGAGCCCCACACAAGACAGACACCGTGTCCAACCCGATTTGCTTGTATCTACCCGAGCACTTAGTACAGTGCCCGATACATAAGAAGCACTGAACTTATCCCATTATTATTATTATTATTATTATTGATATGTTTAGAAAAGAGTGTTAGTGTATTTCAGGCTAGCATTTTGGTGTTCTTTCATAATATTTAGTCATTTTCGTATCTTGCTTTTCTCTCCTTATAATCATTGGAAGGTTATTCAACCCCCCCCCCCACCCCCCAAACCTGTTTCCTAATAATTTTGATATCTGTATTTAATCATTGGTACTTACTGAGTCAATCAAACATATTTATTGAGCACTTACTCTGTGCAGAGCACTGTACACTGAAGCAGCGTGGCTCAGTGGAAAGAGCACGGGTTTTGGAGTCAGGTCATGGGTTCAAATCCCGGTTCCGCCACTTGTCAGCTGTGTGACTTTGGGCAAGTCACTTAACTTCTCTGTGCCTCAGTTACCTCATCTGTAAAATGGGGATTAAGACTGTGAGCCCCACGTGGGACAACCTGATCACCTTGTAACCTTCCCAGCGCTTAGAACAGTGCTTTGCATATAGTAAGCACTTAATAGATGCCATTATTATTACTAAGTGCTGGAGGGTGTACAGGACAACAGAGTTGGCAGAAAGTTCCCTGCCCACAATGAGCTTACAGTCTAAAGAGGGAGACAGACACTGATATAAACTAATAATTTATAATATGTAATTTAAAGATAAGGTCATAAGTACTGTGGCGTTAAAGGTGGGGTGAATATCAAACTCCCAAAGGTCACAGATGCACATGCCCAGAAGGCGTAAAAGGGAGAGGGAGCCAGGGAAAGGAAGATTTCTTTGGAGAAGGCCCATCTGTGATTATTCAGGATCTGACTCATTTGTTCCCTGTGCTTTTTCCTCACCTTCCTGCTAATTACTATTTCATCATTTCACCCAACCGGGAAGGGAAGGGAAGAGACAACCGTGAATGCAGCCCGTTCTGCTTGGTAACAGCTCTTGGAAAAAATTGTGTGGCAGAGTTTGAAACCATTGCAAAAATCGGGTTTGGGGTGTATTTATAGGTCTTATGTGAATTATCTATGTTATCCATTACCGTGAGGTTTAGCTGCAGCTATAACTCTTGACTGATGTCAGTGGATAGGTCAAAGTATCTTGAATTTCTTTCTCGAATTTTCCATCTTCAAAGGTATGACGCCAACAGGGAAGTGTACCGAGACAGCACTTCAGGGCACCAAACTCGATATGTCAGATACTCCAACCCCTCCTAAAAGAATGAGAAGAGAGTCCTCAAAAAAACTATATAGGTGAGTTGTGCACCGGTGTTCACGTTCTTCTTCTCCAAGTTCGCCATTCTGCAAAACTGAGCCCTAGCTCATAACACCCCAACCCGTTCCTCCCTTCCTTCCCTCACTGTGCAAAATAACTAGCCAAAGAAAGAGTCGACTCCAACGATAATGGGATCTCAGCTGGTCAGAAACGAAACCGTTTTCCTTCCCTTCTCTGTCTAGCTAGCCACTACACTTAATTTCTAACTTGGAAAAATTCTGTTTATACCGGGATTAGGTTGTTCGCCGTAGGATAGCTCCCTGGATATAGTGTCACATCCACAGTATGATCCCCATGCCTGCTGCAAAAAAGACTTGAAATATTTCACCGTAATTACAGAGTCCCGTCTTAGAGTCTCAGCCTTGTGTATAAAATTAAAAAAACTAATTGTAGGGCTGGGATCTCTTGGAAAGTGTTAGTTCCCTTTATTTATGCAGGCATTGTGATGTGCACAACAATAAAAGAACCTATTTGAGGTCAGCGACTCCGGATTGTTCAGGGTCTTCATGGGTGCCGGATTCTTGCAAGGCCGAAGCGGCAGTAACCACAGGAGGTATGTCAGATGGCCCCTCAGCCACACTGCTTTGTAATTCAGTCAGTCAATCAATTGTATTTATCGAGTGATTACTGCGTGCAGAGCATTGTGCTTAAGTGCTTGGGAGAGTACATTATAACAGACACATTCTCTTCCCACAGTGAGCTCACAGCTTAGAGAGCGCGTAAAGTCTTCCCAGTTCCCAAAAGGAAAGAGCCAGGAATAAATTGGTTCTCTTTCATTCTCTCTTGTCAGTTGTATTGATTGAATACCAGTGGTGTGTATAGTATTGTACTCGAAACTCGGGGGAGTGCAATAGAATTAATTGATATCATCTCTGACCCCACGAACCATGAAGTGTAGTAGGGGTTCCCGAGAATGAACAGAAATCACAGGTAAAGGAGAACAAAGTTTAAAGGGAAGTGTCATGGCCAGGTTCTGGGAGTCAGAAGGACCTGGCTTCTAATCCCAGCTCCGCCATTTGTCTGCTGTGTGACCTTGGACAAGTCACTTCACCTTTCTGGACCTCAGTTACCTCATCTAGAAAATGAAGATTAAGACTGTGAGCCTCTTGTGGGACAGGGACAGTGTCCAACCTGATTAGCCTATATCTGCCCCAGTGCCTAGAAGAGCGCTTGACAAATTTGTTAAGCTTGTAAGTGCTTAACAAATATACTTTTACGTACCATTTTATATACCATTTTGTATCCATGTAAATTGGTATTAAATCTTACTATGGGTCAGAGATGACTCGACAGCGTGAGACAAGACGCCGTGTGTGTATATATAAAGGTACAAACTTGAGTGCTATGATAGGTTGTGAGTACTCAAATAGTTAAGTGATGCAGATGTGCCCAAGTAGCAGTAAAGGGAGAAATGGGGTCGGAATATGAGGTTAATCATGGAAAGGTTTCTAGATTTCCAAAGAGCCTCAAAGATGGGGGAGAGCAGTGATCTTCCGGATATGAAGGGGGGGAGAGGTCCACACAGAAGGGAGGGCACGAGTTAGAGGTAATAACGACTGTGGTGTTTTTTTAAGCCCTTAACTGTGTACCAAGCACTGCATTAAGCGCTGAAGATAATCGGGTCCCACATAGGGCTCACAGTCTAAGTAGGAAGAACAGGTATTGGATCTCCAGTTGGCAGATGAGAGAAATGAGGCACAGAGAAGTGAAGTGACTGGCTCACAGTCACCCAGCCGGTTTTAGGCAGAGCTGAGATTAGAACCCAGGCCCTAGGACTCCTAGGCCTGTGCTTTTTCCATTAGGTCACACTGCTTCCCAAGCAATGAGAACAAGGCTCAGTGAGTAACTTGGGAACTGATGCGTAGTGGGAGAAGAGCCAGGAGATTGGGGTGATAGAGCTAATGGCATTCAAGGAAATGATTGGGAATTTGTACCTGCCGTGGAGTGGAATGGGCAGCTATTGAAGGCTTTTGAGAAGTGAGGAGATGTGCACAGGATAAGGAAGTTTTGTTAAAATGACGCGGACAGCAGAATGTGTGTAGATTGGAGGGGAAAGACTGTAGGCAGGGTGATCTGTGAGGAGGCTGAGTCTGTAGTCGAATTGTCTCTATCTGTGGCCGAATTGTACTTTTCAAGTG
This sequence comes from Tachyglossus aculeatus, assembly GCF_015852505.1. NCBI lineage: Eukaryota > Metazoa > Chordata > Mammalia > Monotremata > Tachyglossidae > Tachyglossus > Tachyglossus aculeatus. The sequence goes on from NC_052070.1 coordinate 12,252,142, forward strand.
CTTAGTACAGTGCTCTGCACACAGTAAGCGCTCAAGAAATATGAATGAATGAATTGGGGTATGACCAGTTTACTTTCCCCCCTGGCTTCCTAGTTTTACTGAAGGCCCATCTCCTCCAAGAGGCCTTCCCAGAGTAAGCCCCCCCACTTTTCCTCATCTCCCACTTCCTTCTGCGTCTCCCTGACTTGCTTCCTTTGCTCTTCTCCCAGGCCCAAAGCACTTACGTACGTATCTGTAATTTTATTTGCATTTATGCCTGTCTCTCCATCTGGACTGTAAGCTCGTTGTGGGCAGGGAATGTGTCTGTTTTATCGTTCTACTGTCCTCTCCCCAGCGCTTAGTACAGGGCTCTGCACATGGTAAGCGCTCAGTAAATATGAATGAATGAATGAGTGAATGAATGAAAAGTTCCTGGACCAGTGTCGGGGCGGTTTTGGTGGGAAAAGGCGGCTTGGATTCTGGTGATGGTTTGTGGAGCACCTGACAGAATAGAACTAAGGCCTCGGAGTCAGAAGGTCATGGGTTCTAATCCCGACTCCACCACTTGTCTGCTACGTGACCTTGGGCAAGTCACTTCACTTCTCTGGGCCTCTGACCTCATCTGTAAAATGGGAATTGAATCTCAGAGCCCCGTATGGGTCAGGGACTATGTTCCATACTGTTTTGCTTGGATCCACCCCAAGGCTTAGTACAGTGCCTGGCACATAGTAAGTGCTTAACAAATACCACTATTCATTTTTTTATTTTTGGAATCAGGCTGAATATAGGGGTCGAAACAGAGTTGTAGGTAATGCCGTTTTTGTGGGCTCAATGATGGCAACAGACTTCGAAGGTTTAGTTGGAGAGATAAGAAACTGTGAAGGTTTAGTCGGAAAGATAAGAGGAGATCTGAAAGAGGACCAGATCAGAGAAGCCAAGGTTAGATAGTGTCTCCAGGAGAAGGAAATGCTGCTCTGAAGTCCATCATCATCATCAATCGTATTTATTGAGCACTTACTTTGTGCAGAGCACTGTACTAAGCGCTTGGGAAGTACAAATTGGCAACATATAGAGACAGTCCCTACCCAACAGTGGGCTCACAGTCTAAAAAAGTCCAGGAGGATTAGGACAGAGTCTAATCTGTTAGATTCAGCAGGAAAAGGATCATTGATAACCTTGGAGGAGACGGTGTCAGTGGATCGAAGGGAGTGAAAGCCAGAGTGCATTCATTCACTCAATCAGCTATATTTATTAAGCGTTCTCATGTGTAAAGCACTGTACTAGGCACTTGGGATAGTACAATACAACAAGCATACTTATTCCCTGCCCACAGTGAGCTCACAGCCTAGAGGGAAATACTGACATAGATATAAGTAAAGAAAGAAATAAGCGGTATCCATATGTGCTGTGGAGATGGGAGGGGGGATGAATGAAGGGAGCAAGTCAGGAGGACAACAAGAAGGGAGTGGAAGAAGAGGAAAGGAAGGCTTAGTCAGGGAAGGCCCTGGGAGGAGGAGATGGGCCTGCAGTAAGGCTTTGAAGTGGGGGAGAGTAATTATCTGTCTGATAATTAGATGAGAGATAATCAGAGTGTTGAGGATTATGAGGTTCCTGGGGTCTTCAGCCTTAAATCCCCTCTGAAAGAGGTGCCCCCCTCCCCTTCCCCAATCAGCCCAGACCTTTGGCAGCCTCCCATTGGGTCATAAAGCCCTCCAGATTTCTCGTTGTTTCACCGCAGTTTTGAGGCATCCTACCCACTGCACCCAAAGTCTCTGAACCCTTCTTGCTGCCACCATTCCATAGCTGACCCAGGCATTTCCCCGAAAGCTTGTAGGTCACTGGGAGCTAGCCCACCACCCCCTTACTAGGGCTGGCCACAGGAATCCTGCAGATCTATCAGTCAGTCAACCAATGGTATTGATTGAATGCTTACTATGTGCAGAGCACTGTACTAAGCGCTTGGGAGAGTAGAGCACAACACAATCAGCAGACGAGCTAGAGGGGGAGACAGACAATAATATAAAGAAATTATTAATAATATATCACTTAAAGCTGTACATAAGTGCCCTGGGTTTGGGGGTGAGGTGAAAATCAAATGTACAGTGGTCATAGATCCAAACGTATAGGCGACACAGAGGGGAGAGTGAGACGAGGAAAAGAGGGCTTCATTAGGGAAGGCCTCTTGGAGGAGATAATAATAATTAATTAAGGTATTTGTTAAGCACTTACTATGTACCAAGCACTGTTCTAAGCACTGGAGTAGATACAAGGTAATCAGATTGTTCCCCATGGGGCTTACAATCTTAATCCTCATTTTACAGATGAGGTAACTGAGGCACAAGGTCACGACAAGTGGCGGAGCTGGGATTAGAACCCACATCCTCTGACCCCCAAGCCCCTACTCTTGCCAGTAAGCCACGCTGCTTCTCTACATCTAAGGAGATGTGGCCTTAATAATACCTTGAAATTGGGGAGAGAGGTGGTTTAGCTACATGGAGGGGGAAGGAGTGTCAAGTTAAGCAGAAGACTTCGGGAAGGGGTGGGTGGCGAGATAGAGCCCTCCCACCCGTGACTCACTAGTTCACGTGTCTTTCTGGAACCTTTAGCTTTTCCCCCACTCCCTACCACAGGTAGGTGTTATGATATGGGATCTCTGTGGTGTTTAATGTATTCTTCGTAAGGCCCTACTGAGAGCTCACCTCCTCCAGGAGGCCTTCCCAGACTGAGCCCCTTCCTTCCTCTCCCCCTCGTCCCCCTCTCCATCCCCCCATCTTACCTCCTTCCCTTCCCCACAGCACCTGTATATATGCTTGTACATATTCATTACTCTATTTATTTATTTATTTATTTATTTATTTATTTATTTATTTATTTTACTTGTACATATCTATTCTATTTATTTTATTTTATTAGTATGTTTGGTTTTGTTCTCTGTCTCCCACTTTTAGACTGTGAGCCCACTGTTGGGTAGGGACTGTCTCTAGATGTTGCCAACTTGTACCTCCCAAGCGCTTAGTACAGTGCTCTGCACACAGTAAGCGCTCAGTACGATTGATGATGATGATGATGAAACAACCCAGACAAATCCAGATTATTATTCATTCAATCAGTTATTCAATCGTATTTATTGAGTGCTTACGGTGGGCAAAGCACTGGACTAAGCCCTTGGAAGAGTCAGTGCTTAGAACAGTGCTTGGCACAAAGTAAGTGCTTAACAAATACCATCATTATTATTATTATAATAGAACAATAAACAGACACATTCCCTGCTGTCAACGAGCTCACAGTCTAGAAGGGGAGGCGGACATTAATATACATACAGAAATAAATTTAAACAGCCTTTTCCCCGTTCTAAAGCCATACCCCTCTAGGACCCGCTGTACTTCTCTGCAGGCATCCCAGGACTCATGTTCCTCTCCCCTTCAGGGGCAGGAACTTCGATGTTCCAGAGTCTGGGCCGCTGGATCCTCTCTTTATCCTTCCCCGTGCCCTGTGTCACAATCTCTCCCCGTGTCCTGCTCTACCAGAAATACAGCTCTCTTTTCCTTATCTCAAGATGGCTTGAAGTCCTTCTTCTTGCCAACCCGCCCCTCTCCATCCTCCCCAAACCTTCTCTGGTTGGGTGTCCACTTCGGGGAGGGGGCACCATGGAAGTGGCTCTCCTGGCTTCCTCCTCCCTCTCTTAATTGTGGGGACCAGGCGATCCGGTCATTATGAGGATTAAGAAGAGAGTTGGAGAAGAGGCAGTGGTTGGAAACAACCGATTTGAGGAGTTTATTTAGAGGCATGGTGAGAGGGAGCTGGATAGGGGAAGAGATGACACCCAGTGCGGGCCATTTGGTTTTATGGCTGTTGTTGACTAGATTTTGTGGCAATTTTAAACCATTCCCCCTTCCCTGGGCCCTCAGAGCCAGGCTGGTCCATCACTCATAGAAGGGAATTAAAAAAAAAAAAATGATGGAAGTGACTGCCGTAATTTACCCACTCACATATTCATTGTGGAGCTGGTTTGAAATGTTTTGCTGCCAACACGTTCCTGCTAAGAAAACTCAGCATTTCCAAAGTGATTTTTGTGTGCCCCAGCTGAATGATGTTCAGTTATAGAAGCACACATTGATCTAGCGCTCGAGTGACTTTTTTTCAAGGTTACTGTATCGCCATGCTTTATTCTCGTATTGTAGAAAAGAGTGATTTTTATTCCCCCGTTAACATAATACGATAGTCCGGTTAAGTGGTTCGGTCTTAACACATTTCTTTCGGTGATGCCTTTTAAATTGGATAATCTCTATTCTTGTAAATCATTGAGAGAATATCTGCTGCCTGGACGACAATTACGGTTATTCCCAGTGCCTAATGCTAATGATGATATAATTTTCTGTGAATTTTAAATACTCTGAAACTTCTGTCTTCATTCCAAATATATCAATCAGTCAATCTATTGTATTTAATGAATGTTTACTGTGTGTGGAACGCTGTACTGAGCACTTACAGCAGCATGGCCTAGTGGATAGAGCATGGCCTGGGAATCAGAAGGACCTGGGTTCTAATCCTGGCTCTGCCACTTGTCTGCTGTGTGTCCTTCAGGCAAGTCTCTTCATTTCTCTGTGTCTCAGTTACCTCATCTGTAAAGTGGGGATTAAGACTGTGAGCCATATGTGGGCAGGAACTGTGTCCAACCTGATTCATTTGTATGTTCCCCAGTGCAGTGCCCGGCAAGTAAGTTCTTAAAAAAAATACCTTTTTTTTAAAAGAAGTACGAAAAAACAACCTCCAAGCAGCTCTTTTCAAACTAAATTCAGTTTTTACTACGTCTACCTTGTGATTGGAATGTTGATTTATTTTTAAAAGGTAAATGAGCTACTCTATATCCAAAAGAGATTTTTTGCCAAGGGTCAATATTTCCCTAATTAATTTTGTGTCTTTATGAAAGAGGCTCAGACCCTGCGTAACAGTCCATTTTTGCTCTACTTCACCAGCTGCCCAGGTTTATTTCATAGTATTGAACAACAAAGAACCGCCTTCTCTGCTTTTTATAGAAGTTCGCTTTCCCTTTTGGATTCCTTGTCATATTGTTTCAAGTTGTAATTTTCCTTGCTGGTTCCTTAAAAGAAAGATAAAATGTTTTCCTGGAAAGGAGACTAGTGAACTTTCTCAGGTTTTAAGTTATTTTTAAGGTTTCCATTAGTTTCATTTTGTACCTGCTTGTCATCTCCTTTAAATGTGTTAGAAACAGACCCACGGACTTCCAAGAAATGTATTTTGTCTTAAGTTGGTCCATGCAGTAAGATTTTGCGAACTCTTAGAGTAGTGCTCTTTGAAATTTTAAGCCACGCCCTAGTCAGTCAGTTGTATTTATAGAGTACTAACTGTTTTCAGGACACTGTACTATGCGCTTGGAAGAGTATAGTATAACAGAGTTTTTACTCTTCCTGGTTGTGAAGTGTTTTATTGGATCCATTACTCGAAATGATATGAAATTCCTTGGAATAACAGACACACTCCCTGCCCACAAGCAGCTTATGGTCTAGAGGGGGAGACAGACGTTAATAAAAATAAATTATGGATGTGGACATAAGAGCTATGAGGCTTGGGGCGGGGGGATGAATTAAGGGAGCAGGGTGACGCAGAAGGGAGTTGAAGAAAAGGAAAAGAGGGCTTAGGAAAGGCCTTTTGGAAGAGATATGCCTTCCGAAAGACTTTGAAGTGGGTAGAGTAATTGTCTGTCAGATATGAAGAGGGAAGGCTCCATAAGTTGTACTCTTCTTGGTGTGAAGTATTTAATTGGATCCATTACTCAATATGATATGAAATTCCTTGGAACTCAGTCATGAAGACTAAGCGGCTCCCTTACCCTTCCCTCCCTTTTACTTAGAGTAGATTCTTACAGCCTTAAGTTTGCATATTTCAAACGTCCGATTTTCTTTCTCCATTTGTTTTTGCTGCTCTGTAAGAAACATTTTAGACTGTGAGCCCACTGTTGGGTAGGGACTGTCTCTATATGTTGCCAACTTGTACTTCCCAAGCGCTTAGTACAGTGCTCTGCACACAGTAAGCGCTCAATAAATACGATTGATTGATTGGCAGGTTCAGAGTAACCACTCATTCAGTGGCATCTACCCCAGGGCTTAGTACAGGGCTTGCCACGTAGTAAGTGCGGAAAAAACACACCGCGATTATTAAATAATATTACAGTGAAACAAAGAGCTGGCTCTGTGGGGAACCTGAGTTTCATCCACTAGGTTGAGGAAGTAGGAATTGATTCTGTGCAGCTGAAATCCAGTCCTTTCTCTGCCTCGTGAGTTGCCTCCAGCATTCCTGTGCAAAAGCCAAAAGCCCGTTGTGTGCTGTAATTTGGAGGGTCCCCGAGTCCCACAGGGGAATCCATGAAGCCCCTGCAGAATAATGAAGTGATAATAATAATAATGATGGTATTTGTTAATCGCTTACTATGTGCCAAGCACCGTTCTAACGCTGGGGTATCATCATCATCAATCGTATTTATCGAGCGCTTACTGTGTGCAGAGCACTGTACTAAGCGCTTGGTAAGTACAAGTTGGCAACATATAGAGACAGCCCCTACCCAACAGTGGGCTCACAGTCTAAAAGGGGGAGACAGGACAAAACCAAACATACTAACAAAATAAAATAAATAGAATAGATATGTACAAGTAAAATAAATAAATAAATAGAGTAATAAATAGGTACAAACATATATACATATATACAGGTGCTGTATATATACAGGTGCTGTGGGGAAGGGAAGGAGGTAAGATGAGGCTCAGTCTGGGAAGGCCTCCTGGAGGTAGATGCAAGGTAATCAGGTTGTCCCACGTGGGGCTCTCAGTCTTAATCCCCGTTTTACAGATGAGGTAACTGAGGCCCAGAGAAGTGAAGTGATTGCCCAAAGTCACACAGCTGATAAGTGGCGGAGCAGGGATTAGAATCCACAACCTCCAACTCCCAAGCCCTTGCTCTTTCCACTAAGCCTCGCTGCTTCACAGTAGAGGTCACTGCCTAGGGGAAAGGGTAGGCCTTGAAAAATAGAAATTTGAGCTATTTCCATTACCCATGAACATCCATCTGGATTTTGATGGTGCAGATGCATACTGTGTTCAACTAAGAGTGGTATTGGCCATTTAGGATCCATTCCTAGCCTGTCTTTTTACTGCTGCTGCTACTGGGATTCACGTGGGTGTGAGCATTTTTTCAGAGCATTGGGCCTAACAGTAGCTGGAACATCTGCAGCCTGCAAAAATAGTAGGTGTTCCTTACCCTGGTCAGCTGAACCTGGAATATAACTTCATTTCATTACAAAGGCACATCTTTTTGTGATTTTTTTTTTTTTTTTTTTTTTGGAGGGGGACGGGGTGGCTACCTTTAATTGTATTTGTGTAAATCCAGCCTCAGTCCCAGAAGAAAACCTTGACATCAGTCAGTCGACAACATTTTATCGGGTCCCCAGTTACGCCCAGAAAATACACGAGGTACTTGTTCTTAAGGCTGTGTACTTGGGTACATGTCAGATTGAAGAAGGCGAAATTGATTTGAAGAGATTTTTTCGTTGGATAGTCATTCAGTGCGTGGCAGTTTGGAAAGAGTCATACATGCCACCGTGTGATTAAGAAGGAATAACGTCCTTTTGCTGTTAGCTTTGGCGATCGTGATCCGAATGTAACATCGTACTGGTGCTCAGTAGAGTGTCAAGTGCCTCTGTTCCAAGCTAAAAGAATGTAAAATCGGAAACTGTCTTGGCACCCAAAATCGAGACCCAAAAGGTGGTTTCTCCAAGGATGGGTTGAGCCTCAATTTGGACAGCCAGGATTGAATTTAGAAAGATTACACCTGTATCACCTCAAGATTTCGTGACCAGTATTCAAGGATTGAATGTCAAGAGGCAACTGACTCCACTAAGGATCACATTCGGAAGACAGCAATCCCCGGAACCATGTGTGGAATTTTTTGGTCCTGTCTTCATCTGCTACATCCCTGGGAAGCAACATGGCGTAATGGATAGAGCCCGGACCTGGGATTCAGAAGGTCACGGGTTCTAATCCCAGCTCCGCCACTTGTCTGCTGTGTGACCTTGGGCAAGTCACTTCAGTTCTCTGGGCCTCAGTTACCTCATTTGTAAAATGGGGATTGAGACTGTGAGCCCCACATGGGACAGGGACTGTGTCCAACCTTATTTGCTTGTATCCACCCAGCGCTTAGTATGGTGCCAGGCACACAGCAAGTGCTTTAAAAATGCCATCATTATTATCATTATTATTATGAAGTATCTGGGACAACCCTAAAATGGTTTAGAATGACTTCCAAATAAAGACTCATGAAAAGAGCAGATTGTTCCCACTGGACTTTCGATGAAAGATCTACGTTTCTATAGGGCCCAGTATTAAAACTTCCCCATTTACACACCTTAGCGTTAGAAATAGAATTTTGCTAATGTGCATATGAAGAAATGTCTGCAAATAGAGATTTGTGGTGGTGTTGTGGTTGTTGTTGAGTTGTTGCCTGACAATACCGACATTCGTCCTCTGTGGTATCGTCCAGGGGATTCAGGAGAGGAAGCCGGTGGTGGGCAAAACCTAATCTGTTTTCTTCTCCGTGTCCCTTGCCCAGGCTCATAACCAAAACAGATGTGTGAAAAGTGGCAGAGGGGCTGTTGGTCTCACTAAGAATGCACTCCCTTCTACAGCTCTGCTTCAGCAGGCAAAGAGGTTGACTTACCAGACTGCACATTTCTGGGGACAATTCAGAGACCCAGGGGCACGAATTTTGCTATGCGTGTCCAGGCGGGGCTGGAAGCAACCCATTCAAATGTGGGAACTTCGTTGGACAAACCAGTCTTTACTGGAAGTATCCCAGGCATCTTAACGGCTCGTTTGCCACGTCTCGCACGTGGGTCAAAAAGGAGAAATGCCCTGAAAACATTTGGCCGACGTGGCAGTGACTGCGAACTGAACAACCTGGCCATTTCTCCTCCCGAGGAACAATATATGGGCCGTATTTGTAATATCAAGCTTCGGGACAACAAGCCATTATTCTGGACTGCTTGCGTGAACACGTTGTACCTGCCGTTGCCGCCGTGGTGAACTGTTGGCAGGGGGTCGAGATTGTAGGTATTAGTAAACGTGAGGGGATACCGTTAAACGCAGAATTCAGGATAAGATGTCAAAGCACAGATGTCTGGAGTCGCCGACGTTAAGGTTGCCCACAAAAACATCAAAGTACCGCGCTGCACATGTGACTTAGTAGTACTATTTTAGATTACTGGATATGTAGTTAGAAGCTTTTGCTGATATGCAGTATGTGCAATATGTTGGTTTTTGATATAGAAATCCTTTGGTTTTGCCGACACTTGTTTTTGTGAGTCTCAGCCTTAATGCTACGTAAACATTTTTCAGAATGCTTTTTTTGATCACTGTTTTTGATAGAAATTAGAGGAGAGGCCCATCCAATTCCAAATTCATGTAATTAATGCTTGTTTGAGAAACTTATAGGTGTTGGACTGTGTGGGTGAAAGTATTCTATGCCAGCATATGTGATTTTTATCCAATAAGGAATACCTTTTTTTAAAGGGGAAACGAACTGTAGAAGATCATAAGAAAGACTGTGAATTTTTTTTAACTCATTCCCAGACGTAAAGCTAACTTTGAAACTATTTTTTCCTTCCCAAGTTAACAGATTTTGTTTTGGTGAAAAATTGGGATTTCCCTGAACTTTGTCCCCACCCACCCCAACCCCAATAAAATTGTGGTTACCTACTGCATTAGCGGCATGCCAATCATGTCTAAATATTTAACACGTTAAGCCTAGCATTACCATAACAGCTTCTTCAAAAACTTGGGGAGCTGCAAGAAAAACATAATCAGTAAAATATTTTCCCCTTGGTTTAAAAAGATTAAGGCCAGCAAGTTTAACAGAGAAAGCATCGGTCTGTTTGAAAGAGGGATTTTTAAATGTTTTTCCCACTTCACCCCACTACAAGAAGCAGCGTGGCTCAGGGGGAAGAGCACGGGCTTTGGAGTCAGAGGTCAGGGGTTCAAATCCTAGCTCCGCCAATTGTCAGCTGTGTGACTTTGGGCAAATCACTTCACTTCTCTGGGCCTCAGTTACCTCATCTCTAAAATGGGGATTAAGACTGTGAGCCTCCCGTGGGACAACCTGATCACCTTGTAACCTCCCCAGCGCTTAGAACTGTGCTTTGCACATAATAAGCGCTTAATAAATGCCATCGTTATTATTATTATTATTATTATTATTACAAAGATTGTCAACCGAGCTAATCAGCCAAAATGCACAAAAGGAAAAAAAATCCATTATAATGAGCAATCAGCAAATTTTAAAGTCTTATTAAAACAGGTCTCATGAAATGCCATTGTAAAATGAAATGGAAGGTTTTTGTCTGACTCCTACCATTTGATTCCCACACTGATGAATTTCAAACCCGCCTTTGACTATGGATGGTAAACATCGACCTCAAGGTGACTCAGCCGAGTCAGTGGATATCAGCATCATCACATTGGACAGATTTGGGCACCCTGGAAAAATGAGATCTTGAATAAGATTCGTGTGCTATTGTGGGAATCAATTTGCGGTATTTATTGAGCGCTTACCATGTGCAGAGCAGTGTACTAAGCATTTGGGAGAATACAATGTTGGTAGACACGTTTCCTGCACACGACGAGCTTACGGTCTAGAGGATCAGACATTAATATAAAGAAATAATTTACAGATATGTTCGAAAGTGCTGTGGGGCTGCGGAATACCCACAGGGATAGACGACGCGGAAGTGAGAGGGAGTTGGGGAAAACGAGGGATTAGTCATCGAAGGCCTCTTGCTCGTCCCTGTGACACTTGCATAAAAGTTGGTGTTTCCCGATTCTTTTCCACAATTCCCCAAAGAAGAGGGTGAGATTTGGTTGACTTGTGTATTGCCAGAAACCAATAATGTAAAAATTCTAACTTAAGTGTAGAAATAAAATTGAATCTCTGGGGATTTTATTTTCACCAAGGATGAATCCAAATTAAATCCTACAGAGGAGTGAGGGGGCAGAAAAAAGCAAGAATTCTTCAACACTTCCACTAGCACTGGACTGGTTCTAGCCAACCCTAATCAATGATACACGAGCACACTTATCTTCACTAGCACAGTGCTAATCTAAGAAAATTGCTGGTGGCAATCCTTCATCATCAGAGTTGAGCATTCTCTGGTGGGGACTACTTCAGTATTGGAAATGGAGAAAACAAAGGAATATATTTGGTGGGCTTTCAGTGAGACATTGCGATTCCAAACCACCTTAGAATGTTCACTGGGATAATAATCAGACTCCCTCCTAAATAGATCAACATGGTGTAATTGCCAGTGCTACTGGTAAGAGTTTTATACCAGGCCGGACGGTGCAGTGGGTAAGTGGGCCTTTCTAAGCCAATTTTCTCATTCTTTTTCTGCCATCTGTCCTACTTTTAGTGAACCACCCCTAGCCTTCTACATTCTCATCTATCTTAACTGCCATTTTCCTTTAACTGTGAATATGAACCGTTAAAGCTTGAAACTATATACGCTATATAGTTTTAATAAAAATAACGTTGCTATCATGCCAATAAAGGAAACCAGAATCCTCCAAGACTGCCTAATATGTGGTAGGCAACCCTAGGTTTTAAATCAACCCACCGGTCGGGGGTCATTTGTAGTATGGTACTTACAATTCCTACACCAACTGAAATCCAGCAAGAGTAATGCTTTTAATTCTGTCCTCACACCAGCCATGCGAAACAGAGGAAAACGGGGGAAGGGTATATTCAATAACTTTCAAACGCTATTCTTTGTCCACGGTTTAAAATGTGTAGTTTAGTGGTGTCGAAAATTCTTGTACTTCGTGTGAAGTGATAATACTGCTAAATTTTCGTAAGTAGAAAATACCTACATAGAAATGTAATTGCTTCTAAATATGCATTTTATTTCTGTCAATATGGTACTTGTTTCCCAAGTTCCTATGGGTGTGCATTGCCTGTTTCTGCTGAAGTAAAATTATATTACAGCATTCTGTTTGTATGCAAGAATATGTTTCTGCATCAGCAGAAGCACTTGATTTCAAAGAAAAATTGGACTTTTTGGGAGCCTCACCCAAAAGCATCCGAAGGGATCTTAGGAGGGGGCTTGGCCATGTTCTTCAAAACCCAGGCTACAGCACATCAACCATAAATAATGGAAATGGCAGCTCACAAGTAGGACACTTCCGTGTGCTTGCTCTACCCTAAGTCCTACGATCATCAATCCGTCGGTGGTGTTCATTGTGCACTTACGGTGTGCAGAGCACTGTACTGAGCGCTTGGGAGAGGACAGTCCGACGGCTGGTTTAGACGTGATCCCAGGAAGGGCGGGAAGCCTCCAGAAATCCTGATTCGCCAGCACCTGTGATTGTGAAATGCGGGAGGAGAGGAACAGTTCAGAAGCTTGGCCCTGGGGTCAGTAGGGACAAATTCTGCTCCCGGTCCGGTTATCCTTATCACCAAAAATCAAATTATCTCTAGACTTGTTAAGCTCCCCGAGGGCAGGAAACAGGACCTCCAACTTTGTGGTATTGTACTCTCTCAAGCACTTAGCACAGTGCTCTGCACACGGAAGGCGTTCAATAAATACCACTGCTTGATCAGTGTCCAACCTAGCTATCCAAGTTGGCCATTCTGACTCTGGAATTTAAATGCAAGAGCCAACCTACTTCGGGAGAATTTTCATTATACCTTATCTGGGTCGCTAGATTTGGAGAAAATCTCTCTCCAATATTTTGGATTTTCTAGGAACGCTGGGGAGGAACTAGTTACCCCGATGATTGAAATAATTAGGCCGCCTGATGAGTTCGGTGCATATAATAATGCAGTTGACCCAAAGATGGTCAAATCAGTCAATCACCTGTATTTATTGAGCCCTTACTATGTGCAGAGCCCTTGGGAGAGCACAATTTAAAAGAGTTGGTAGAGATGCCCCCTGCCCACAAGTCTAGAGGGAGGAGTAGAAATGAGAAATAGTTTAAAAGATGTTAAATGTTTTAAAAGTGGCAGGAACAGTGACTCAAAAGAAACATCTCCAATTTATAGTGTGATGGTCTAACTATACTCTTGTGTCTCTTGACATTTCATTTTGAAACAGTTTCTTTGCTGCGATGCGTGATAAATAATTACGAGAGTACATCAATGTTAAATTTCCTTCTCGTGTCCTAAAGCCTAGAGTGGAATTGTATTGTTTATCCTAAGACATATAATCCATATTTTTCCTCTCAATGTAGTTCTGAAGAGTGGATTTCATCTTCCGTGAAAAAGCAGAAAACGCAACTGCCGGAAGCCCAGTCGCCAGAATTTAATGAAAACTCAAGAAAGAGAAAGTGTAAAGAAGCCAATTAGATTGGCTTCAGGGTAACATCCTGTTGAGATAATGTGAATCCATCTGTGTTTCATATTTATGTTAATTGTACTGAAAATTTTTATACTGATAGAAATTAGACCTGTGTTTTTGTTGGTAGCCCCTGCTTTTCTGAAATATTTAATTAGGGTAGCCTAAATTTGTATAGTTTTTATTTCTAAAAGATTTCAAAAGTTTTTAGAGATTCTGACTGTGGAGTAAAAGTTAAATCTATCCTTTTTTATTTATGACATCAAAAACTTTTCAATAAATTGCTACAATACAAAGTGAATGCATGTAGAGTGATTAAAATTGAACCTGAGTTACGGTAACTCAATTTGGTTATTGGAAAGGTCAGTCTACTCTGGGAAAAGAATTGACTTCCCTGTTACCGTATCAAAAGAAAATAATGTTCGTGAAATGGCAGGCTTAGACGTGAACAAATTGAAAATAATAATGTAATATTTTCTTATTTTGCTGTCAGATTCCTGAATAGAAATAGAAAATAACATCCTGCGGAAGTTAACCTCAAAAACGTGTTTTGTTGAGATTCATCAGTTCAGTTTTTCTAATGCCTGAAGCCTTAGCAAAGAATAAATCATTGTATCTGCTGATAGAGTAGTCTGTCATCTATGTAGTAAGTTTGGAATAAGTTTAAATGTTTCTTTAGGCTCCCCCAAGTGAGTCATTTTATTTTATAAAAAGGCGTAGGCCACAACCTACATTTTTCCGTTAAGCTATTTTTCCTGAAATACTCGGTGCAAGTAAGCTCATTGTAAAATGTGTCATCACTCTTAGGATAGATTATTCCATAGTAATTTTAAAGCAACCTTATTGGTTCCTAATAAATTACATATAATAATCTCCTGCTTTAATCATTAATTCCTTTGTCAAAGCGATTAGATGGTACACCTGCTTTCCACGGCATTGGAGAATTTCATCTCTTCCAATAATTCCGATTCAGCTTATTTGCCGCCATCATTTTTTAATGGGGCCGGTCTTGATAAAAAACGGTCTGGGAAAACAGAAGGGTGACCTACGGATGGATGGAGGGCTGGAAGGGGAATCCAACCAAGAGGAAGGAAAGAACCGCTGAATAATTCCCGTGTACTGGATGTCACCAAAGGTGCGGAACCTCGTGGCGAATCATCAGCTTCTGGGATAACGGGCTGGATGAGAAACTATCCCAACCTCTTCGTCGTCAGGAAAGTAGGCGTGATGAGGGCAGGCTCCAATCAATCAATCAATCGTATTTATTGAGCGCTTACTGTGTGCAGAGCACTGTACTAAGCGCTTGAGGACTGCTTGCGCCAAGACAAGAGCCTGGAAGGCATCTGTTCATCATCATCATCCTCATCAATCGTATTTATTGAGCGCTTACTGTGTGCAGAGCACTGTACTAAGCGCTTGGGAAGTACAAGTTGGCAACATATCGAGACAGTCCCTACCCAACAGTGGGCTCACAGTCTAAAAGGGGGAGACAGAGAACAAAACCAAACATACTAACAAAATAAAATAAATAGAATAGATATGTACAAGTAAAATAGAGTAGCAAATATGTACAAACATATATACATATATACAAGTGGGGAAGGGAAGGAGGTAAGATGGGGGGGATGGAGAGGGGGACGAGGGGGAGAGGAAGGAAGGGGCTCAGTCTGGGAAGGCCTCCTGGAGGAGGTGTTCATGTCCTGGTGATGTCCTCTGATGCTTACCAGGTAAAGATGTCACGTTGTCCATCCAAGTGTATTTATTGAGCGCTTACTGTGTGCAAAGCACTGTACTAAGCACTTGGGAGAGGAAAATATAACAATAGATACATTCCTTGCCCACAGTGAGCATACAGTGAAGCACTCTGGGGCACCTACTACTTCATTTGGGCCACTAAATTCAATCAATCCATCATTCAGTGGTATTTATTGAGTGTTGTGTACAGGGCAGTTTACTAAGCGCTCGGGAGAGTGCAATATAACATCTTGTAAGTATGGACTAGTGGAAAGATCCCGGCCCTTGGAGGCAGAAGGACTTGGCTTCTAATTCTGGCTCTGCCACAAGTCTGCTGTGTGACCTTGGGCAAATCACTTCACTTCTCTGTGCCTGTTACCTCATCTGCAAAATGGGGACTAGGACTGTGACCCCATGTGGGATCTGATTACCTACTATCTACCCCAGTGCTTAGAGCGGTGCTTGGCACATAGTAAGTGCTTAACAAATACTATTATTATTATTCAAAATATAATCTACACTATGAATTGGAGAAACATCATGGCTTAGTGGCAAGAGCATGGATTTGGGAGTCAGACGTTGTGAGTTTTAATCCTGCTCTTCCACTTGTCAGCTGTGAGACTTCGGGTAAGTCACTTCTCTGTGCCTCAGTGACCTCATCTGTAAAATGGCTCTGCCACAAGTCTGCTGTGTGACCTTGGGCAAATCAATTCACTTCTCTGTGCCCGTTAACTCATCAGCAAAATGGGGACTAGGACTGTGACCCCATGTGGGATCTGATTACCTACTATCTACCCCAGTGCTTAGAGCGGTGCTTGGCACATAGTAAGTGCTTAACAAATACTATTATTATTATTCAAAATATAATCTACACTATGAATTGGAGAAACATCATGGCTTAGTGGCAAGAGCATGGATTTGGGAGTCAGACGTCGTGAGTTTTAATCCTGCTCTGCCACTTGTCAGCTGTGAGACTTCGGGTAAGTCACTTCTCTGTGCCTCAGTGACCTCATCTGTAAAATGGGGAGGAAGACTATGAGCCCCACGTGGGACAACCTGATTACTTTGTCTCTGGGGTGACTGGAGTACGGTGCTTAGAACAGTGGATGGCACATAGTAAGCATTTAACAAATACCATTATTATTACTATACAGTACATATGCAATAAGTATACAATATATAGACAATATATACAACAGTATAACAGACATATTAGAGAAGCAGCGTGTCCTAGTGAATAGAGCAAGGGCCTGGGTGTCAGGACGACCCGGATTCTAATCCCGGCTCCGCCATTTGTCTGTTGTGTGATCTTGGGCAAGTCACTTCACTTCTGGGCCTCAGTACCTCAGTTATCTCATCCCTGAAATGGGGATTAGGATTCTGAGCCCCGTGTGGGACAGAGACTGTGTCCAATCAGATTTGCTTGTAACGATCCCAGTGCTTGGTATAGTGCCTGGCGCATAGTAAGCACTTAACACCATCATCATCATCATCATCATTATTATTATATAATTATATCATAATTATATATATTATTAATTATATTATAATTAATTATATTTTATTATTATTATTATTATGGACTGTGTCTAACCCGATTTGCTTGTATCCACCCCAGCCCTTAGGAGAGGGCATGACACATAGAAAGCGCTTAACCAATACCAAAATTATTATTATTAAAGAGGGCCTTTTTGCACTAACAAAGGAAAAAAAAAAACATTTAGCTTCTAATTAAAGGACAATTCAGTCATTTTAGGAAACAAATCTTTTGCTTGTGAACGTGCCGCTTGTTAGAATAGCTATGGTCTTGGAAGTTATAACTCTGTAGTTTTCTTATATCTCTGGAGCCTCTGTGACACTTCACACGTAAATGCTGATTACCCCCAGTACCTCACTCTTGAAATAGGCAGTTCCCTCTCTTGGAAATGAACGTGCATTCCTCAGCTTTTAAGCAATGCCCACCACTGTAGATGGAAATCTTTACTAAGTGCCCAAGGAGAGTCCCTGAGCCCAGCCCAGCCCAATTTAATAAAGCAGTTGGACAGAGAATGAATAAGAAAGAAGGCTAAATCACAAACTCAGGAGGGGAGATTGTCTTCTCTTTGGTCAAGTGAAAAGGAACTTGAATTTTCAGGTGACTTTGCAACTAAGCATCACATGCAGTTGTCATTTGTCCTGAAAGTTGGTCCTGTCCCAGTTGGGCTAGAAATAATAACAATAATGATGGTATTTGTTAAGTGCTTACTATGTGCCAAGCACTGTTCTAAGCACTGGTAGATACAGCGTCATCAGATTGGCCCACGTGGGGCTCACACTTTAAATCCTCTTTTTGCAGATGAGGTACCTGAGGCATAGAGAAGTTAAGTGACCTGCCCAAGGTCACAAAGCAGACAAGTGATGGAGCCAGGATTAGAACCCAGGACCTTCTGACTCCCAGCCTGGGCTCTTTTCACTAAGCCACGTGTGTTGAGGGAAGCATCATTGACATTTTCCTCTTCTATAGATGAGTAACAATAACAATGGTATTTGTTCAGCACTTACCATGTGCCAGACACTGTTCTAAGCGCTGGGGTGGATACAAGCAGATCGAGTTGCCAATTTGTACTTCCCAAGCGCTTAGTACAGTGCTCTGCACACAGTAAGCGCTCAATAAATACGATTGATGATGATGATGATCGAGTTGGACACAATCCCTGTCCCA
Source organism: Tachyglossus aculeatus (assembly GCF_015852505.1). NCBI lineage: Eukaryota > Metazoa > Chordata > Mammalia > Monotremata > Tachyglossidae > Tachyglossus > Tachyglossus aculeatus. Next base: position 12,269,946 of record NC_052070.1, read on the forward strand.
CGTGGGGTTCACAGGCTCAATCCCCATTTTACACATGAGGTAACGGAGGCCCAGAGAAGTGAAGTGACTTGCCCAAGGTCACACAGCAGACAAGTGGTGGAGCCGGGATTTGAACACATGACCTCCAAGGCCTGTTCTCTATCCACTATGCCCTGCTGCTTCTTTCGTAGGTGAGTTAGGTCAGATTTTTTTCTTCTCCCTGGCAGCTTGAAAGGAGCCAAAAGTATTACTGGAGAATTCATTTCAGATGGACCAAAATAATCAAACAATCATTTGATCTATCAGAACTATTTAGTGAGCCCTGACTGTGTGCACAGCGTTGCATTAATTAATTAATCAATCAATCAATCAATCGTATTTATTGAGCGCTTACTGTGTGCAGAACACTGTACTAAGCGCTTGGGAAGTACAAGCTGGCAACATATAGAGACAGTCCCTACCCAACAGTGGGCTCACAGTCTAGAAGGGGAAGCACTTGGGAGAGTACAATTGAATAAGTAATAATAATAATGATGATGGCATTGGTTAAGCGCTTACTATGTGCCGAGCGCTGTTCTAAGCACTGGGGTAGGTAGATAATATAATAATAATAATGGCATTTATTAAGCGCTTACTATGTGCAAAGCACTGTTCTAAGTGCTGGGGGGGATACAAGGTGATCAGGTTGTCCCACGTGGGGCTCACAGTCTTCATCCCCATTTTACAGATGAGGGAACCGAGGCTCAGAGAAGCTAAGTGACTTGCCCAAGGTCACACAGCAGACAAGTGGCAGAGCTGGGATTCGAACCCATGACCTCTGACTCCAAAGCCCGTGCTGTTTGCACTGAGCCATGCTGCTTCTCTACAAGATACAAGATAATCAGGTTGTCCCACGTGATGCTCACAGTCTTAATCCCCATTTTACAGATGAAGTAAGTGAGACACTGAGAAGTCAGATGACTTGCCCAATCAATCAATCGTATTTATTGAGCGCTTACTGTGTGCAAAGCACTCGTGGTGGAGCCGGTATTAGAACCCACAACCTCTAACTCCCAAGCCCCTGCTCTTTCCACTCCTCCCCCTCCCATCCTCTTACTGTGGGGGTTCCCCAAGGTTCAGTGCTTGGTCCCCTTCTGTTCTCAATCTACACCCACTCCCTTGGTGACCTCATTCGCTCCCACGGCTTCAACTATCATCTCTACGCTGATGACACCCAGATCTCCATCTCTGCCCCTGCTCTCTCCCCCTCCCTCCAGGCTCGCATCTCCTCCTGCCTTCAGGACATCTCCATCTGGATGTCCGCCCGCCACCTAAAGCTCAACATGTCGAAGACTGAGCTCCTTGTCTTCCCTCCCAAACCTTGTCCTCTCCCTGACTTTCCCATCTCTGTTGACGGCACTACCATCCTTCCCGTCTCACAAGCCCGCAACCTTGGTGTCATCCTCGACTCCGCTCTCTCATTCACCCCTCACATCCAAGCCGTCACCAAAACCTGCCGGTCTCAGCTCCGCAACATTGCCAAGATCCGCCCTTTCCTCTCCATCCCAACCGCTACCCTGCTCATTCAAGCTCTCATCCTATCCCGTCTGGACTACTGCACCAGCCTTCTCTCTGATCTCCCATCCTCGTGTCTCTCTCCACTTCAATCCATACTTCATGCTGCTGTCCAGATTATCTTTGTCCAGAAACGCTCTGGGCATATTACTCCCCTCCTCAAAAACCTCCAATGGCTACCGATCAATCTGCACATCAAGCAGAAACTCCTCACCCTGGGCTTCAAGGCTCTCCATCACCTCGCCCCCTCCTACCTCACCTCCCTTCTCTCCTTCTACTGCCCAGCCCGCAACCTCCGCTCCTCCACCGCTAATCTCCTCACCGTACCTCGTTCTCACCTGTCCCGCCGTCGACCCCCGGCCCACGTCATCCCCCGGGCCTGGAATGCCCCCAATCCCTCTGCCCCTCCGCCAAGCTAGCTCTCTTCCTCCCTTCAAGGCCCTACTGAGAGCTCACCTCCTCCAGGAGGCCTTCCCAGACTGAGCCCCTTCCTTCCTCTCCCCCTCGTACCCCTCTCCATCCCCCCCCATCTTACCTCCTTCCCTTCCCCACAGCACCTGTATATATGTATATATGGTTGTACATATTTATTACTCTATTTATTTATTTATTTATTTTACTTGTACATTTCTATCCTATTTATTTTATTTTGTTGGTATGTTTGGTTCCGTTCTCTGTCTCCCCCTTTTAGACTGTGAGCCCACTGTTGGGTAGGGACTGTCTCTATATGTTGCCAATTTGTACTTCCCAAGCGCTTAGTACAGTGCTCTGCACATAGTAAGCGCTCAATAAATACAATTGATTGATTGATTGATTGATTGATTCTCAAGGTGCTTGTAATCTAGTTGGGGAGACAGACATAATAAAATAAATTATAGATCATATCAATCAATCATATTTATTGAGCGCTTACTATGTGCAGAGCACTGTACTAAGCGCTTGGGAAGTACAAATTGGCGAATCATATAAAGCTATGCCCCTAAGATTGACTGAATGAATACTGTGGAAGTGGGAGGTGTGGTGAGTACCAAATGCTTATTGGGTGTGGATTCAAACGCATGAGTAACGTCAAGAGGGAAAGAGTGTGGGGAGATGACAGATTAGTCACGGAAGACTTCTTGAAGATGTGATTTTAGCAGGGTTTTAGAGTTGGGGAGAGTAGCGTCAACTGTTGGATGTTCCTCTCGTTCTGTTTTATGGTATTTGTGAAGCGCTTCCTATGTGCCAAGCACGGTTCTAAGCGCTGGAGTAGATACAAGTTTATCAGGTTGGAAACTGTCCCATTAACTACTTGGGGCTCACAGTCTAAGAAGGAGGGAGAACAGGCATCATCATCATCATCAATCATATTTATTGAGCGCTTACTATGTGCAGAGCACTGTACTAAGCGCTTAAGGCATCCCCTCCCCATTTCACAGTTGAGGAAACCGAGGCGCAGAGAAGTGAAGTGACTTGCCTGAGGTCACCCGGAAATCAGTCGGCCGAGCCAGGATTTGAACCCAGGTCCTCTGACACCTGGGCCCGTGTTCTTTCCACTAGGCCACGTTACTTCTCTGTAACGTGAAGAGGAAGGAGGTTTCAGACAATGGGGTCAACAGCAAGAGAGATGAGAACAAGGAACGGCAAATAAGTTGGCATTATAATAATGATGGCGTTTATTAAGCGCTTACTATGTGCAGAGCACTGTTCTAAGCACTGGAGAGGTTACAAGATGATCAGGTTGTCACACGGGGGGGCTTGCAGTCTTCATCCCCATTTTACAGATGAGGGAACTGAGGCCCAGAGAAGTGAAGTGACTTGCCCAAGGTCACACAGCTAACTGGCGGAGCCGGGATTTGAACCCATGACCTCTGACTCCAAAGCCCGTGCTCTTTCCCACTGAACCACGCTTTAGAGGAGTGAAGTTTGTGGGTTAATCAGTCGTATTTTTCGAGCACTTAATGTGTGCCGAACACTGTTCTAAGCACTTAGAAAAGTACAATGGAACAATAAACAGACACATTCCCTGCCCATGAACTTAATAGTGATGGTATTTGTTAAGCGCTTACTATGTGCCAAGCACCAGCTTACAGTCTAGAGGAGGAGACGGACATTAATGGAAATAAATAGCAGATATGGACATAAGTGCTGTGGAGCTGGGAAAGGGGATGAATAAAGGGAACAAAGGGTGACTCAGAAGGAAGTGGGAGAAGAGGTAAGGAGGGCTTAGGGTGAGGTTATAGTGGGAAAATAGGATAAGTAGGGGCAAGAAAGCTGATCGGATGTCTTAAAGCTGATGGTGAGGCGTTTCTGCTTGATGCAGAGATAAATGGGTAGCCATTGGAAGCTTCTGAGGAGTCAGGCGACGGAGTGCAAAGCCATGTTTTAGAAAAATGATCCGGGCAGCACAGTGAAGTAGAAACTGAAGGAGGGAAAGGCTGGAGGCAGGGCCAGCGGAGGAAATCAATCAATCAATCAATCAATCATATTTATTGAGCGCTTACTATGTGCAGAGCACTGTACTAAGCGCTTGGGAAGTACAAATTGGCAACGTATAGAGACAGTCCCTACCCAACACTGGGCTCACGGTCAAAAAGGGGAAGACAGGGAAAAAAAACCCAAGCATACTAACAAAATAAAATAAATAGAATAGATATGTACAAGTAAAATAAATAAATAAATAGAGTAATAAATATGTACAAACGTATATACATATACACAGGTGCTGTGGGGAAGGGAAGGAGGTAAGATTGGGGGGGATGGAAAGACTGATAACTAATGCTGCTTCTCCCGTTTCCACTCCACCCCCTGCTCTGCCCTGACATCCCATTTCCCACAGGGGGTGGTGCCAATTCCCAGTCCAAACATTTGGTACTGTTGAAATTAAAAAGAAAAAGAACCAAAACACACACAAAAAAATATTTAACACCGGGAGCGGCGTTAACCAAAATCGGGGGACCCATCAATATGAATCCCCTCTCAGGGTCATACCTGGAGAGTTTCCAGTAGTCTACCAGTCTCAGCTCCATCATCATCATCATCAATCGTATTTATTGAGCGCTTACTGTGTGCAGAGCACTGTACTATGCGCTTGGGAAGTACAAATTGGCAACATATAGAGACAGTCCCTACCCAACAGTGGGCTCACAGTCTAAAAGGGGGAGACAGAGAACAAAAACCAAACATACTAACAAAATAAAATAAATAGAATAGATATGTACAAGTAAAATAGAGTCATAAATATGTACAAACATATATACATATATACAGGTGCTGTGGGGAAGGGAAGGAGGTAAGATGGGGGGATGGAGAGGGGGACGAGGGGGAGAGGAAGGAAGGGGCTCAGTCTGGGAAGGCCTCCTGGAGGAGGTGAGCTCTCAGTAGGGCCTTGAAGGGAGGAAGAGAGCTAGCTTGGCGGATGGGCAGAGGGATTGGGGGCATTCCAGGCCCGGGGGATGACGTGGGCTGGGGGTCGATGGCGGGACAGGCGAGAACGAGGTACGGGGAGGAGATTAGCGGCGGAGGAGCGGAGGGTGCGGGCTGCGATGGAGAAGGAGAGAAGGGAGGTGAGGTAGGAGGGGGCAAGGGGATGGACAGCCTTGAAGCCCAGGGTGAGGAGTTTCTGCCTGATGCACAGATTGATTGGTAGCCACTGGAGATTATTGACGAGGGGAGTAATATGCCCCGAGCGTTTCTGGACAAAGATAATCTGGACAGCAGCATGAAGTATGGATTGAAGTGGAGAGAGACATGAGGATGGGAGATCAGAGAGAAGGCTGATGCAGTAGTCCAGATGGGATAGGATGAGAGCTTGAATGAGCAGGGTAGCGGTTTGGATGGAGAGGAAAGGGCGGATCTTGGCAATGTTGCGGAGCTGAGACCGGCAGGTTTTGGTGACGGCTTGGATGTGAGGGGTGAATGAGAGAGCGGAGTCGAGGATGACACCAAGGTTGCGGGCTCGTGAGACGGGAAGGATGGTAGTGCCGTCAACAGAGATGGGAAAGTCAGGGAGAGGGCAAGGTTTGGGAGGGAAGACAAGGAGTTCAGTCTTCGACATGTTGAGCTTTAGGTGGCGGGCAGACATCCAAATGGAGATGTCCTGAAGGCAGGAGGAGATGCGAGCCTGGAGGGAGGGGGAGGGAGCAGGGGCAGAGATGGAGATCTGGGTGTCATCAGCGTAGAGATGATAGTTGAAGCCGTGGAGGGAGAGTCAAGCAGAGGCCTACCCATTCCGTTCCTAGCTTGGCCAGTGGCCAGCGAGTGACAGGCGGACTGCTGCAAGTCGAAACTCCCCTGTGCTGGGCAGCAGTGGCACGGGAGAGAGTCGAGGGTGGAGACTCAAGTTGACAGCTCAGAAGGAGGCAATGGTCAACCATTCCCGGATTTTTCCCAGGAAAACTATGGATCCACTACCAGAACGATTGCAGATGGAGAGTGGGGCGTTCTGGAAGAGATGTGTCTGCTATGGGTTGGAGACAACTCGGCGGCATAAGACAAGACAAATACTTGCCCAGTGTTGTAGCAATTCGGGTGGATAGGAAGAGGTAAATTCTACAGATGTTGCGAAGGTACAATTGACAGGATTTGATGATTGACTAGATTGTAAGCTCGCCTCTAGACTGTAAGCTCATCGTGGGCAGAAAACCTGTCTCCCAACTCTGTGATATTGTTGCGTCGTGCTCTGCACACACTAAGTGCTAAATAGATATTATAGATTGATTCACTGATTGACAAAATAAGTGGCGCTGAAGACGAGAGCGGAGCCAAGGGTAATACCAAAGTTGCAGGTTTGTTTTATTTATGGGCAGGTGTTCCAGGAAGAGAGCGATGTCGAAACTGAGCCGCCACAAGTTGAGAACAATTTCAAAGAAGCAGCACCTTATGGGCCTATTTCTGTGTTCTGCTGAGCAATTTCGCAATATTTGGCCCTTTAAATAAAGTCTAGCTATTTGAAAATTCGGTTAGAAAGAGCAGTAATGCGGGGGATGCGAATTTGTTTCCTTGGCTTCAGCCTCTCATTGCTTGAGCCAGCAGGGTATGAGGAAAACGTGGATTGGAATTGCATGTTTGGGCCCAAGAAGGGGGAGAGCCTTATTTTAATTTCTGGGTGTAGTTCTTCCAGAAGAGAGGGTCTAGGAGGAGCCATTTCCTGACTGTCCCAAGTCAAAGGAGACTCAATCAATCAATGCTATTTATTGAGCATTTACGTACTGTGTACAGAGTGCCATAGTAAAGGGCTTGGGAGAGTTCAGTATAACAGAGTTGGTAAAAAAAAAAAAAAATTCCCTGCCCACGAAGATCTTACAGTCTAGAGGATGAGCTTAACAAATACCATTTTAAAAAAAGCAAAAAAATTATAAAATGGAAAGTCAAACCCACCTCTCTTTCACACATAACACACAATTGATAGTATTTATTGAGTGTTTAGTAATAATGATAATAATTATGGCATTTGTTAAACACTTACTATGTGCCAGGCAATGTACCAAGCTCTGGGGTAGATACAGTCCCTCTACCAAATGGGGCTCACAGCCTCAAACCCCATTTTAGAGGTGAGGGAACTGAGGCACAGAGAAGTACAGTGACTTACCCAAGTCACACAGCAGACAGAGCTGGGATCAGACCCCATGACCTTTTCATTCATTCATTCAATTGTATTTATTGTACGTTTATTGAGTGCCGAGCACTGTACTAAGGGCTTGGGAAGTACCGTTCAGCAACAAATAGAGACAATCCCTGCCCACAATGGGCTCACAGACTAGAAGGGGGAAGGCAGACATCAAAAAAAGTAAACAGGGATCAGTAGCATCATTATAAATAAATAGAATTATAGACATATACGCATCATTAATAAAAATAAATAGAATTATAATTATAAATATGTACATATATATGCACAGGTGCTGTGGGGTGGGGAAGGGGTAGAGCAAGGGAGGGGGAGCAGAGGAAAAGGGGGGCTTTGTCCGGGAAGGCCTGGAAAAGATGACCTTCTGACTACACCAACTGCGTCCATGCAGAGCACTGTACTAAACACTTGGGAGAGTACAATGCATATTCCCTGCCAACAAGGAACTTAGAGTCTAGAGGGAGAGAGAGACATTAAATTACGCTATGGATATTTACATAAATGCCGTAGATCTAATGTTGGAGTGAATATCAAGTGCTTCAAATGGACAGATCCAAATGCAAGGGCGGTGCAGAAGGGAGAGGGAGTGGGGGAAAAGGGCTTAGTCGAGGAAAGCCTCTTGGAGGAGATGGGCTTTTAGTAAGGCTTTGAAGGTGGGGAGAGTGGTATAGAGACGGGGAGGGAGTTCTGAGCCCAAGGAAGGACAAGTGGTTGGTGGCCAGATAGATGAGATTTGCGGTACAGAGAGTAGGTTGGTGTTAGACTAAGTTTGTGGAATGGGTTGTAGTGGACTTTAAACTGGAAGCTAGTTATGGGCAGGGAATGTGTCCGTTTATTGTATTGTACTCTCCCAAGCACTTAGTACAATGCTGTGCACACAGTACTCAATAAATGATTGAATGAAGAAGAGGAAATCAGGGAAGGAAGGTAGGGGGCAAGGTGATTGAGTGTTTTAAAGCTGATGGAAAGGAGTTGCTGTTTGGCATGGGGTTGTTTGGGTAACCACTGGAGGATTTTGAGGTGTGGGGAGACATGGGCTGAATTTTTTTTTTTAAACGATCCAGACAGCAGAGGGGACTAAGGATTGGAGTGGGGATGACAGGAGGCCGGGAGGCCAGCAAGAAGGCCGATGCAGTAGACAAGGCAGGATCGATCGATCAGTCAATCAATTGTATTTACTGAGTTCTTACTCCGTGCAGAGCACTGTATTAAGCACTTGGGAGAGTACAGTACAATAGATTTGGTAGACATGTTCCCTGCCCAAAAGGAGTTTATAGTCTAGGGGATATGATAAGAATTTGGATCAGAGTAGTAGCAGTTTCGATGTAGAGGAAAAGGCAGATTTTAGAGGTGTTGTGGAGATAGAACTAACAGGATTTGGTGAATATGTGGATCGAATGAGAGAGAAGCCAAGGATAATGCCAAGCTCACAGACTTGTGAGACAAGGAGGAGGGTGGTGTTGTCTACAGTGGGAGGACATTTTTTTGAATGGGAAGACGAGGAGTTCTGTTTTGGATATGTTACGTTTGAGGTGGTGACGGGACATCCAAGTAGAGATGACTGAAGACAGAAGGAAATGTGGGACTGGAGAAGGAGATAGGGCTGGAGAGGTAGATTTGGGAATCATCTGCACAGAGATGGCAGTTGAGGCCATGGGAGCAAATGAGTTCTCCAAGGGAGTGAGTGTAGATGGAGAATAGAAGGGGACCCAGAACCCTGAGGGATCCCCACAGTTAGGGGGTGGGAGGAAGAGGAGGAGCCAGCGAAGGAAACTGAGAATGAATGGCCACAGGGATAGGAGGAGAACCAGGAGAGGAGAGTGTCAGTGAAGCCAAGGTTAGGTAATGTTTCCAGCAGAAGGGGGTGGGCCCAGTGTCTAAGGCAGCTGAGAGGTCGAGGAGGATTAGGATGGAGTAGAACCCTTCATATTTGGCAAGAAGGAGATCATTGGTGACATTAAAGAGGGCAGTCTCTGGAGGAAAGGGGACAGAAGCCAGATTGGAGGGGGACAAGGAGAGAAGCGGAGAAGAAGAACTTGAGACAGTGGGTGTAGACAACTCCCTACAGGAGTTTGGAGAGGAATGGTAGGAGGGAAATGGGCCGATAACTGGGCGAGAGCCTTGGGGTCAAGGGAGGGGTTTTTTTAGGCTAGGAAAGTCATGAGTATGTTTGAAAGCAGTGGGGAAGGATCCACTGGAGACTGAATGGTTGGAGATAGAAGGCAGGGAAGGAAAAAAGGAGGATGCAACTGCTTGGATGACCGTAAGCTTGTGGGAAGGGAATGTGTTTGTTCATTGCCCTGCTCAAAGCGCTCGACGCCATCATCCCCCCCGTCCCGCCCCGTCAACAAGCCCCTCAGCTAGCTCTCTTCCTCCCTTCAAGGCCCTACTGAGAGCTCACCTCCTCCAGGAGGCCTTCCCAGACTGAGCCCCTTCCTTCCTCCCCCCCCCGTCCCCCTCGCCATCCCCCCCTCCTTCCCTTCCCCACAGCACCTGTATATATGTATATGTGTTTGTACATATTTATTACTCTATTTATTTATTTATTTATTTTACTTGTACATATCTATTCTATTTATTTTATTTTGTTAGTATGTTTGGTTTTGTCTCCCCCTTTTAGACTGTGAGCCCACTGTTGGGTAGGGACTGTCACTGTATGTTGCCAATTTGTACTTCCCAAGCGCTTAGTACAGTGCTCTGCACACAGTAAGCGCTCAATAAATATGATTGATTGATTGTACTCTCCCAAGCACTCAGTTCAGTGTTCTGCGCACGGCAAACAATAAATACGATTGAATGAATGAATGAATGGGGTCGGAGGCACACGGGAAGGTCTCAATTTTGAGTGGAGGTGGGAGATCTCTTCCTGAGATACTGCTGAGAAAGATGGGAGAACTGAAGAAGGGGTAGGAGGAGGGAGGAGCTGGAGAGGAACAGGGGAGATTTTAGGGAGATCGGCCCTGATGGTTTCCATTTTATCTGTAAAGTGGATCACTAGACCAGATCACTAGGGGCAGGAGATTGGGGAGGCGGGAGGACAGGGAGTTTGAGGAGGGAGTTAAAAGTCTGTTATCAGCTGATATGGGTAACGGGGCCGGGAAATCAATTTGGATGTAGAAGTAATACGGCCAGGCAGATAGGGCAGAGTTAAAACAGGAAAGGATGAATTTGAGATGGATGAAGTAAGCCTGATGTCTGGATTTCCTCCAGCAGTGGTTCACAGTTCGTGCCCGAGAGCAGAGGAAGCGTACCGTGGAGGTGATCCAAGAGAAAGAGGGATTGTGTCCAATAATAGTGAAGGGATAAAAGGAGAAAAGGAAAGTCCCCGTGGACTTGATTCACTCAATAGTATGTGAATAGTATTGGAACAGAGCCAAGCCAATGTTTTGGGAGCTTTAGATCTATTGAAACAGATAAAATCGGTGGGAAAAAAAGTTAGAAGCAGCAGCCTGTACTAGAGGAAAGAGCACGGGTCTGGAGCTCAGGAGACTTGGATTTTCATCCTGTCTCCCTCACTTACCTGCTGTGTGATCTTGGGCACATCGCTTAACTTCTCTTTGCCTCAGTTTCTTCATCACAAAAATGAGGATTCAATACCTGTTCTCCCTCCTTCTTAGATTGTGAGCTTCATGAGGGACAGGAACCATGTCTGACCCGATTATCTGGAATCTACCCCAGTGCTTAGCGCAGTGGTTGGCCCATGGTAAACACTTAACAAATACCGTGATCATCATCACCATTGTAGACGGCACTACCATCCTTCCCGTCCGCCCTCTCATTCACCCCACACACCCAATCCATCACCGAAACCAGCCGGTCTCACCTCCATAATATCGCCAAGATCCGCCCTTTCCGCTGCATCCAAACCGCTACCTTGCTGGTTCAATCTCTCATCCTATCTCGACTGGATTACTGCATCAGCCTCCTCTGTGATCTCTCATCCGCCTGTCTCTCCCTGCTTCAGTCTATACTTCACTCTGCTGCCCAGATTATCTTTGTACAGAAATGCTCTGGGCATGTCACGCCCCTCCTCAAAACTCTCCAGTGGTTGCCTGTCAACCTTCGAATCAATCAAAAACTACTCGCTCTCGGCTTCAAGGCTGTCCATCCCCTCGCCTCCTCCTACCTCACCTCCCTTCTCTCCTTCTCCAGCCCAGCCCGCACCCTCCACTCCTCTGCTGGTAATCTCCTCACCGTCCCTCGTTCTCACCCGTCCCGCCGTCGACCCCCGGCCCACGCCTTCCCCTGGCCTGGAATGCCCTCCCTCCCCACATCCGCCAAGCTAGCTCTCTTCCTCCCTTCAAATCCCTACTGAGAGCTCACCTCCTGCAGGATGCCTTCCCAGACTGAGCCCCCTTTTTCTTCTCCTCCTCTCCATCCCTCCCTGCCCTACCTCCTTCCCCTCCCCACAGCACTTGTATATATTTGTACAGATTTATTACTCTGTTTTACTTGTACATATTTATTATTCTATTTATTTTGTCAATGATGTGCATATAGCTATAATTCTATTTGTTCTGACGATTTTGACACCTGTCTACATGTTTTCTTTTGTTGTCTGTCTCCCCCTTCTAGACTGTGAACCCGTTGTTGGGTAGGGACCGTCTCTTTATGATGCCTACTTGGACTTCCCAAGTGCTTAGTACAGTGCTCTGCACACAGTAAGTGCTCAATAAATACGATTGAATGAATGACTGGTGCACTTGCAAAAGTGCAATAAAGTAGGTAGACATCATACTTAGTCTTAAGAAGCTTAAGATGTAGTATGGTGGAGATCCCGTAAAAGAAATTATAGATAGGAGAATCAATCAATCAATCAATCATATTTATTGAGCGCTTACTATGTGCAGAGCACTGTACTAAGCGCTTGGGAAGTACAAATTGGCAACATACAGAGGCAGTCCCTACCCAACAGTGGGCTCACAGTCTAAAAGGGGGAGACAGAGAACAAAACCAAACATACTAACAAAATAAAATAAATAGAATAGATATGTACAAATAAAATAAATAAATAAATAGAGTAAAAAATATGTACAAACATATATACGTATATACAGGTGCTGTGGGGAAGGGAAGGAGGTAAGATGGGGGGGATGGAGAAGGGGACGAGGGGGAGAGGAAGGAAGGGGCTCAGTCTGGGAAGGCCTCCTGGAGGAGGGGAGCTCTCAGCAGGGCCTTGAAGGGAGGAAGAGAGCTAGCTTGGCGGATGGGCAGAGGGAGGGCATTCCAGGCCCGGGGGATGACATGGGCCGGGGGTCGATGGCGGGACAGGCGAGAGCGAGGTACGGTGAGGAGATCAGCGGTGGAGGAGCGGAGGGTGTGGACTGGGCTGTAGAAGGAGAGAAGGGAGGTGAGGTAGGAGGGAGCGAGGGGATGGACAGCCTTGAAGCCCAGGGTGAGGAGTTTCTGCCCAATGCGCAGATTGATTGGTAGCCACTGGAGATTTTTGAGGAGGGGAGTGATATGCCCAGAGCGTTTCTGGACAAAGATAATCCGGGCAGCAGCATGAAGTATGGATTGAAGTGGGGAGAGACACGAGGATGGGAGATCAGAGAGAAGGCTGATGCAGTAGTCCAGACGGGATAGAATGAGAGCTTGAATGAGCAGGGTAGTGGTTGGGATGGAGAAGAAAGGGCGGATCTTGACAATGTTGTGGAGCTGAGACCGGCAGGTTTTGGTCACGGCTTGGATGTGAGCGGTGAACGAGAGAGCAGAGTCGAGGATGACACCAAGGTTGCGGGCTTGTGAGACGGGAAGGATGGTAGTGCTGTCAACAGCGTTGGGAAAGTCAGGGAGAGGGCAAGGTTTGGGAGGGAAGACAAGGAGTTCAGTCTTCGACATGTTGAGCTTTAGGTGGCGGGCAGACATCCAAATGGAGAAGCAACAGAGTGTAACAGCATGTCTTAGTGGAAAGAGTAAGGACTTGGGAGTCAGAGGTCATGGGTTCTAATCCCGGCTCTGCCACGTGTCAGCTGTGTGACTTTGGGCAAATCACTTCACATCTCTGTGCCTCAGTTGCCTCATCTGTAAAATGGGGATTAAGACCGTGAGCCCCACGTGGGACAACCTGATTTCCTTGTATCTACCCCAGTGCTTAGAACAGTGCATGGCCCATAGTAAGTGCTTAATATGTACCATTATTATTATTATATATATATATTATTATTATGGTACTTATTAAGCACTTACTATAGGAGGCCTTCCCAAACTGAGCACCCTCCTTCCTCTCTCCCTCCTCCCCATCCCCCCCCACCTTACCTCCTTCCCCTCCCCACAGCTCCTGTATATATGTATATATGTTTGTCCATATTTATTACTCTTTATTTTACTTGTACATATTTATTCTATTTATTTTATTTTGTTAATATGTTTTGTTTTGATGTCTTTCTCCCCCTTCTAGACTGTGAGCCTGCTGTTGGGTAGGGACCGTCTCTATATGTTGCCAACTTGTACTTCCCAAGCGCTTAGTACAGTGCTCCACACACAGTAAGCACTCAATAAATACGATTGAATTAATTGAATATAAGTTAATCAGGCTGGGCACAGTCTCTGTTCCACATTGGGCTCACACTCTTGATCCGCATTTTTTACAGATGAAGTAACTGAGGCACAGGGAAGTTAAGTGACTTGCCCGAGGTCACACAGCAGACATCTGGCAGAGCGAGGATTAGAACCCAGGTCCTTCTGACTTCCAGGACCATGCTCTAGCCACTAAGTCACGCAGCTTCTTCTACATAAGGACTCTGGGGGTGGAATGAACTTGGAAGGTATGGAATTAAGTGTATAGGTGACAGAAAGGAGGGAAAATAAGATAGGGATGACACATTAGTCAAGAACGACTTCCTATAGGAGATGAGATTTTAGTAGGACTTTGAGATGGGGAAGGTGTGGTCTTTCAGCTAATGAATACCTTTCATTCATTCATTCAATTGTATTTATTGAGTGCTTACTGTGTGCAGAGCACTGGACTAAGCACTTGGGAAGTACAAGTTGGCAACATAGAGAGACGGTCCCTACCCAACAGCGGGCTCACAGTCTAGAAGGGGCAGGCAGACAACAAAACATATTAACAAAATAAAATAAATAGAATAAATATGTACAAATAAAATAGAGTAATAAATACGTATAAACATGTATACATATGTACAGGAGCGGTGGGGAGGGGAAGGAGGTAAGGCAGGGGGATAGGGAGGGGGACGAGGGGGAGAGGAAGGAGGGGGCTCAGTCTGGGAAGGCCTCCCTGCTAGATGGTGATTGCCCCAGCCTCAGCCTCCCTCCGCTCCCCACTACCACAGTCCTGGGCTATACTGAGCGCCCACTGGGAACCGTGGACTCTACTGGACAACCAGTCCAAGGCCAACCCAGAGAGAAGGCCCCGGGCAGCGGGAGAGGCCAGCTCCTTGTGGGGAGCCTGGGCCCAGCCTGGGTTAATAATAATAATAATAATAATAATAATGGTATTTATTATTAGTAAGCACTTTCTAAGTGCTGGGGAGGTTTCTGCCCTGCCACTTGCCTGCTGTGAGACCTTGGGCCAGTCACTTAACTTCCTTCTAGATTGTAAGCTCGCTGTGGGCAGGGAACATCTCTACCAACTCTATTGTAATGTACTCTCCCAAGCACTTAAGCGTGGCTTAGTGGAAAGAAGGTTCTAATCCTGCCTCTGCCACTTGTCCGCTGTGTGACCTTGGGCAAGTCACTGCACTTCTCTGTGCCTCAGTTACCTTATCTGAAAATGGGGATTAAGACTGTGAGCCCCTGGTGGGACAATTTGATTACCTTGCATCTCCCCCAGTGCTTAGAACAGTGCTTGGCACTTAACAAATACCATCATCATCACTTAGGATAATGCTCTGCACACAGTAAATTCAGTGAATGCAGCTGATTGATTGATTCTCTGTGCCTCAGTTCCCTCCCGTGCAAAATAACATTTCAATACCTGTTCTCCCTCCTACTTAGACTGTCAGCCCCGTGTTGGAGTTGGTTATCCTGTATCTGCCTCAGCACTTAATACGGTGTTTGACACATAGTAAATGCTTAACAAACACCACAATTATTTTAAAGAGGGAGTTCCAGACAGGAGGAAAGGTGTGAACAAGGGGGTCAACAGTGAGAGAGAGGAGAATGAGGGGCATTACATCCTGTTTTGTCTTATGCTGGGGAGTCATCTCCAATCCATAGCGACTCCATGGACACATCCCTCCCAGAACGCCCCACATCCACCTGCAATCGTTCCGGTAGTGGATCCAGAGAGTTTTCTTGGTAGAAATCCAGAAGTGTTTTCCCATTACCTCCTTACCTGAGTCTCCACCCTCTACTCTCTCCCGGGCCCCCGCTGCCCAGCACAGGGGAGTTTTGATTTGCAGCAGATTGCCTGCCACTTTTGTACTTCCCAAGCGCTTAGTACAGTGCTCTGCACCCAGCGCTCAATAAGTACGATTGAATGAATGATAATAATAATAATGATGGCATTTGTTAAGCGCTTACTATGTGTAAAGCACTGTTCTAAGCGCTGGAACCACTGGCCAAGCTAGGAATGGAATGGGTAGGCCTCTGCTTGATTCTCCCTCCCTTAGCCGAGACTGGTAGAGGACTGGAAACTCTCCAGGTGCGATCCTGAAGGGGGAACATTAAGTAGGTTGGTGTTATTAATAATAATAATATTAATAGTATTTTTTAAGTACTTATTATGTGCCAAGCACCGTTCTAAGCGCTGGGATTGATACAAAGTAATCAGGTTGGGCATAGCCCCTGTCCCACGTGGGGCTCACAATCTTAAATCTCATTTTCCAGGTGAGGTAACTGAGGCAAAGAGAAGTGAAGTGACTTGCCCAAGGTCACACAGCAGACAGGTGGTGGAGTTAAGATTAGAACCCATGACTTTCTGCCTCCTAGGCCTTGCTCTATCCACTACACCATGCTGCTTCTCTGCTTCTGTTAGAGGAGAGAAGTGTGTCACCTGGATCCTAGTGGAAGAAGAATGAGAATGGAAAGGAGGGAGAGCACTTATTGAAGAGGGAGGGACCTGATTGAATGCCTTGAAGCTGACAGTGCTGAGCTTCTGCTTGATGCGGAGATGGATGGGCAACTATCGGAGGTTTTTGAGGACTGGGGAGACTTGTGCAGAACAATTTTTTCGGCAAATGATCTGGGCCGCCGGGTGAAGTGCGGACTGGAGAGGGGAAAGGCTGGAGACAGGAAGGTCAACAAGGGAGATTGATCTATAATAATAATAGTGATGGTATTTATTAAGCACTTACTAAGTGCCAGACACTGTACTAAGTACTAGGGACCCCACTGCCTCCTCCAGTTATTGCCCCATCTCCCTCCTACCCTTCCTTTCCAAACTCCTAGAGCGAGTTGTCTACACTCGCAGCCTCGAATTCCTCAACTTCAACTCTCTCCTGGACCCCCTCCAATCTGGCTTCCGTCCCCTACACTCCACCAAAACTGCCCTCTCAAAGGTCACCAATGATCTCCTTCTTGCCAAATCCAATGGCTCCTACTCTATCCTAATCCACCTCGACTTCTCAGCTGCCTTGGACACTGGACCATCCCCGTCTCCTCAACACACTATCCAACCTTGGCTTCACAGACTCCATCCTCTCTTGGTTCTCCTCTTATCTCTCCAGCCATTCATTCTCAGTCTCCTTTGCGGGCTCCTCCTCCCCTTCCCATCCCCTTACTATAGGGGTTCTTTGAGGGTCAATTCTTGATCCCCTAATGTTCTCCATCTATATTCATTCCCTTGGTGAACTCATTCTCTCCCATGGCTTCTACTAGCATCTCTACACTGATGACACCCAAATCTACATCTCCACCCTTTCTCTCTGCCTCCCTCCAGGCTCATATCTCCTCCTGCCTTCAGGACATCTCCACCTGGATGTTCTCCTGCCACCTAAAACTCAACATATCCAAGACCGAGCTCCTTATCTTCCCCCCAAACCCTGTCCTCTTCCTGACTTTCCCGTCACTGTGGATGGCACTACCATCCTTCCAGTCTCACAAGCCCACAAGTTTGGTGTCAACCTCGACTCCGCTCTCTTGTTCACCCCACACATCCAATCCATCAGCAAAACCTGCCAGTCTCACCTTTACAACGTCATCAAGATCCACCCTTTCCTCGCCATCCAAATCGCTACCTTGTTAGTACAATCACTCATCATATCCCAACTGAATTATTGCATCAGCTTCCTTTCTGATCTCCCAACCTCCTGTTCCTCCCCACTTCAGTCTATACTTCACTCTGTTGCCTGGATTATCTTTCTACAGATGCGCTTTGGGCATGTCACTCCCCTCCTCAAAAATCTCCAGTGGTTGCCTATCAACCTACGCATGAAGCAAAATCTCCTCACTATTGGCTTCAAAGCCCTCCATCACCTCGCCCCCTCCTACCTCACCTCCCTCCTCTCCTTCTCTATCCCAGCCCGCACCCTCCGCTCCTCTGCCGCCGCTAACCTTCTCACTATGCCTCGTTCTCGTCTGTCCCGCCATGGACCCCTGGCCCACATCCTACACTGGCCTGGAATGCCCTCCCTCCACGCATCTGCCAAACTAGCACACTTTCCCCCTTCAAAGCCCTACTGAAAGCCCATCTCCTCCAGGAGGCCTTCCCAGACTGAGCCCCCCTTTCCCTCAGCTCCTCCTCCCCTCTCCATCACCCCGACTCCTTCCCTCTGCTCTACCCCCTTCCCTGCCCCACAGCACTTGTGTACATATGTACATATTTATTATTCTATTCATTTTACTAATGATGTGTATACATCTATAATTCTATTTATTTATTTTGATGCTATTGTTCCTTGTCTACTTATTTTGATGTCTGTCTCCCCCTTCTAGACTGTGAGCCCGTTGTTGGGTAGGGATTGTCTCTATCTGTTGCCAAATTGTACTTTCCAAGGACTTAGCACGGGCTCTGCACACAGTAAGCTCTCAATAAATACGATTGAATGAATGAATGAATGAATGAATGAATTCAAGCACATCAGGTTGGACACAGTCCCTGCCCAAGGTGGGGCTCACAATCTTAATCCCCATTTTACAGATGAAGTAACTGAGGCACAGAGAAGTTAAGCGGCTTGCCCAAGGTGACACAGTAACAACAGGCAGAGCCGGGATTAGAACCCATGACCTTCTATTCATTCATTCATTCATTCAATCGTATTTATTGAGCGCTTACTGTGTGCAGAGCACTGTACTAAGCGCTTGGGAAGTACAAGTTGGCAACATATAGATACGGTCCCTACTCAACAGTGGGCTTCTAACTCGCAGGCTCAAGGTCTATCCATCACGCTGCTCCTCTGTTATATAAATCAAATAATAAGATATGTTTATTGGCAAAAAGGAATGTTCTCACAAACTGATTGATTTCTTAATAGTCACGTGTAAATGACAGAAATGAGCTTAAAATAAACTACCATACTCATATCAGAACAGAAACATAACAGAAACAGCAGGACCTAGTGGAAAGAGCCACACCCTTGGGTTGGAAATGAGACCCAGTTTTCTTTCATTTACCAGCAGGTTTGGCCTTGAATTTAGGAAGCAGGTTTAAAACAAATTCCAATATTACCCCACTTCTACATTTTCACCATTTTTATCATGAAAGCAATAAACCCATATGCCACATAGGGGATAAAGCGTGGGCCTGGAACTCAGAAGGACCGGGGTTCTAATTCCAGCTCAGCCGCTTGTCAGCTGTGTGACCTTGGTTAAGTCACTTCCCTTCTCTAGGTCTCAGTTCCCTCATCTGTAAAATGGGGATGAAAACTGGGAACCCCATGATTAGCTTGTATCTACCTCAGCTCTTAGTACATAGTAGGGGCTTAACAAATACCATAAAAAAATGATGACAAGAAAAAAACTACTTTAAATGACATCTTGATTTGCCACACTCCTGTTAATACCGTTCTCATTTTTTAGTTTTCCAGAATTGGCCAACTGTGTTAGGATTTTGAAATATGTTCACGTCATTCAGGCTGTTGTATTGATGCATATGAATCACAAATCAGGATGCAAGTCTTTTGAAATTTGTGACAGCATTAGAAAAGACCTATGTTTTATTTTGAAATGCATTATTCCCTAATTCATTCATTCAGTCGTATTTATTGAGCACTTACTGTATACAGAGCACTGTACTAAGCACTTGGGAAGTACAAGTTGGCAACATATAGATACATTCCCTACCCAGCAGCGAGCTCACAGTCTAGAAGGGGGAGACGGACAACAAAACAAAACATATTAACAAAATAAAATAAATAGAATAAATATGTACAAGTAAAATAAATAGAGTAATAAATATGTACAAACATATATACATATATACAAGTGTTGTGGGGAAAGGGAGAGGAAGGAGGGGGCTCAGTCTGGGAAGGCCTAATTAATTTAACTATTCATATTAGAAGGTAAGTATGGATGCCACCAAATAATTTTGGCTTTTAATATCTCCCCTACTAAACTCTAGGCTAATTGTGGGCGGGGAACATATCCACCAACTCTGTTATATTGTACTCTCACAAGTGCTCTCAATGCTGTGGCAGTAAGTGCTCAATAAAAACAATGAATTGATTCATTGATCATCATTCATTTGTATTTATTGAGCGCTTACTGTGTGCAGAGCACTGTACTAAGCACTTGACTGTACTAAGGGTCCATTGATTTTATTTTATTCCTCCAGGAGTTTATTGGAGTTTAATGTTGGAAAAGTATATGATAACTGTGGTATTTGTTAAGTGCTTACTGTGTGCCAGATACTGTTCTTAGCACTGGGATAGATACAAGATAATCAGGTTGGACACAATCTCTGTCCCGCGTGGGACTCATAATCTAAACAGGAGGGCAAACAGGAGAACTGGGGCACAGAGAAGTGAAATGACTTGCCCAAGATCACTCAGCAGACTAGTGGTAAGGTCAGGATTAGAACCCAGGTCCTTCCAACTCCCAGGCCCGTGCTCTATTCACTAGAGCATGCTGCTTCTCAATGGGGTATGTGAGGTTATTCCTTCCATGATAAAAATAGTGAAAAGGTATGTGTGGATGAAGGGGGTAATATTGGAATTTGTTTTAATCCTGCTTCCTAAACCCTAGGCCAAACCTGTTGGAAAATGAAGGAAAACTGGATCTCATTTCCGACCCAAAGGTGGGACATTGGAACCTAAGCATCCCCTCCCGCTCCAGAAGGAATGGTTTAATACAAACTTCCTGTGCAAACCAAATGAAAAACCAAACCAAAAAACCCCCCCAAAGACCTCTATATTTTTTGAGGGTAGGGACTGTGACTATCAATTCTATTGTATTATAATCTCCCAACGCTTAGTCTAGGGAAACAGTGTGGCCTAGTAAATAGAGAGCATAGGCCTGAGAGTTAGAAGGTCTGGGTTATAATCTCAGCCCCACCATGCGCTTGCCATGTGACTTTGGGCAAGTCACTTAACTTCTGTGTGTCTCAGTTCCCTCACTTGAAAAATGGGGACTCAACGCCTGTTCTCCCTCCTACTTAGATTGTGAGCCCCAGAGGAGACCTGATTATCTTGCATTTATCCCATGCGCTTAGTACAGTGCTTGGCACATAGCAAATCATTAACAAATTCCACTTATTACCATGGTTACAGTGCTGTGTACATAATTAGTGCTCAATCAGTACCACTGATTGAAATCTAGGAATTTTCAGTAATAATCGGGGCCTCAATTTCAGTTCCATTTAAACCATTTAAAAATTGTAATGCTGAATTCTAAAGCATTCGACTTTGCGTTATCCTGGTCTTGCAGGAATTTGATACCCAAGTTTGCCTCAGGGATACATTGATGTTCAATAATCAATTAATGAGATTTATCGAGCATTTGTGGAGCTCAGAGCGCTGTGGGAGAGTATACTACAGTAGAGTTGGTAGATACAATCCCTTCCCTCAAGGAACTTTACAGTCTAATTGGGGAGACTGACATTAAAATAAATTGCATTTAAGGGAAATGGAGTGAGTATAAGGCTACGTACCTAAGTGCTGTGTGGCTGGGGATGGACTGAATGTCAAAGTGCTGAAGAGTTATGGACCCATAAGTGATGAAGAAGGGAGAGAGAATTGAGTGGAGAAAGGAGGGGCTAGTCAGGGAAGGCCTCTTGGAGGAGATGTGATTTTAGTAAGGCTTTGAAGATGGGGAGAGGGGAAGGGGGAGGGAGTTTCAGGCCAGAGGGAGTACGTTGGCAAAGCGGTGGTAGTGAGAGAGATGAGATGGAGGCCCAGAAGGTAGGTGGGTGTTAGAAGAGCAAAACATACAGGTGGGGTTGTAGTTGGAGATCAGCAAAGTCAGGTAAGAGGGGGAAAGCTGACTGAGAGCCTTAAACCCTATGGCTACGAGTGTCTGCTTGATACGGAGGTGGATGGACAACCATTGGACGCTCTTGAAGAGCGGGGAGCTGTGGACTGAAGGGCGCTTTTTAGAAAAG
The DNA here is from genome assembly GCF_015852505.1 of Tachyglossus aculeatus. Taxonomy (NCBI): domain Eukaryota; kingdom Metazoa; phylum Chordata; class Mammalia; order Monotremata; family Tachyglossidae; genus Tachyglossus; species Tachyglossus aculeatus. The sequence continues at coordinate 12,291,524 of NC_052070.1, forward strand.
TGATCCATTCAGCAGAGTGACGTCTGGACCGGAGAAGGGAGAGCCAGGATGCAGGGAGGTAGACGAGGAGGCTGCTTCAGTAGTCAAGGAGGAAAATGATGACCTCCATGCCAGCCTGGTTTCAGTTTGGGTAGAGACCAAGGAGCAGGTTCTAGAGAAGTTGTGAAGGTAGAACTGACAAGATTTACTGACAGACTGAAGGTATGAGTTCATTCATTCCCTCGTATTTATTAAGCGCTTACAATGTGCAAAGCACTGTACTAAGCTCTCGGGAAAGAGCAATACAACAATAAACAATGACAATCCCTGCCCGCAATGAGCTCACAGCCTAGAGAGTGGGAGACAGACATCAGTACAAATAAATAAAATGACAGATAGACTTATATATATATATATATATATGATATAAATGCTGTGGGTCTGGGGTGGGCAGAGGGTAAAAGGAGCAAGTCAAAACGACACAGAAGAGAGTGGGGGAAGAGGAAGAGTGGGGCTTAGTCAGGAAAGGCCTCTTGGAGGAGATGGGCCTTCAATAAGGCTTTGAAGTGGGGGAGAGTCGTTGTCTGTCGAATTTGGGAAGGGAGGGCTTTCCAGGCCAGAGGCATGTTGGGGATCAGGGGACTGTGGCGAGACAGGTGAGACTGAGGTACAGTGAAATGGGTTGAATTAGAGAGATGAGTCAAGGTTTTTTTTTTCCTATGGTGTTAGTTAAGTACTTACTGTGTGCCAGGCACTTTACCAAGGAGTCATTAGGATCTGCATTCTAATCCCGCCTCTGTCATTTTCCTGTTGTGTAACTTTGGGTGAGTCACCTAACTACTCTGTGCCTCAGTTCCCTCATCGGTAAATTGGGGATTAAGATAGCCCCGTGTGGAACAGGGGCTATGTCCAACCCTATTATCTTGTATCTACCCCTGCGCTTAGAACAGTGCCTGGCACATAGTAAGTACTTAACAAATACCATAAAAAAAGTTTGAGGTGTCAGTGGGACATCCAAATGAATATGTCCTGAAGGCATGAGGAAATATATGAGACTATAAGAGAAGATGAGAGGTCAGGGTTGGAGTGGTAGAGTTGGGAATCATTTATGAAGACCTGGTAGGTGAAACCAGGAGAGCAAATGAGTTCTCTAAGGGAGTGGGTGGAGATGAGAATAGAAGGGGACCCAGAACTGAACTACAGGTACTGCAATGTAATTATTTATTTCTATGAATGTCTGTCTCCCCATCTAGATTGTAAGCTCACTGTGGGCAAGGAATGTATCTGTTATTTTGTAATGGTGCACTCTCCCAAGTGCTTAGTACAGTGCTCTGCACACTGTAAGCACTCAATAAATGTGACTGACTGACTGCCAAAGTTTGGGGATGGGAAGCAGAGGAGGAGCCCACAAAAGAGACTGAGAAGGAGCAGCCAGAGAGATCGGAGGAGAATGAGGAGTGGACAGTGTCAGTGAAGCTGAGGTTGGATAATGTTTCCAGGAGAAGGGGGTGGTCCTCAGTGTTGAAGGCAGCTGAGGGGTCAAGGAGGATTAGGATGGAGTAGAGGCTGTTGGATTTGGCAAGAAGGAGGTCATTGGTGATCTTTGAAAGGGTGATTTCCATGGAAAGGAGAGGAAGGGAGATCGCAGTGGGGTCAAGGAGAGAATCAGAGGAGAGGAAGCGGAGGCTTGGGATGTAAACAAGTTACCTGAGTTTGGAAAGCAGTGGTAGGAGGGGGAATGAAGCAATACCTGGAGGGTCATTTGGGGCCAAGGGAGGATTTTTAAGGTAAGGTTAAGAACCACTGGTCACTGAGCAGTTGAAGATGGTGGTCAGGGAAGGAAGAAGAATGGGAGCAAGTGCTTTGATAAGATGCACGGGGCTGGGAGGAAGTGGAGGGGATGGAGGGGGTGGATTTTGAGAGGAGATGGGAGATCACCTCTTGAATTACTGCCGGGAAAGATGGGACACTTGAAGAAGGCTCGATGAGAGTGAGACTGAAGAGAAGCAGGGGCAATTTTAGGGAGATAATCTTTCAGTAATCTTCCAACACAATAATTATAATGGAATTTGTTAAGCATTTACTATGTGTCAAGCAATGTTCTAAGCACTGGGGGAGATACAAGGTTATCAGGTTGTCCCAATTGGGGCTCACACTCTTAATCCCCATTTCACAAATGAGGTAACTGAGGCACAGAAAGGTAAAGTGATTTGCCCAAAACCACACAGCTGACAAGTGGTGGAGCCGGGATTAGAACTCATGACCTCTGACTCCCAAGTCCGTGCTCTTTCCACTAAGCCATGCTCCTTCTCTACCATACCATCACTGCTTTTGTTCACCTCTTCCAATAGATTTAATGGTAGATTCTGCCTCTCCTCCCTTCTAGGTTAATGAAAGAGATCATCTATAACTCAATCGATCTAGTCTGGATAGGGTTTAGATATTTTAAAAAAGTAATTTCTCAGCATTACCATTCCATAAGGAAACACCAACAACTCCAACACCCTATTTTTGGCCCCGGACATTGCCCGTAAAGAATAAAATAAGACATCATAAATGTGTTTACGGATACTTCCTAATGGGAAAACAGTAATAGGGTAGGCTGCAGGAAGTAATCTTAAGAACAAGAAGATTCTGAAAGAATGAAGGGAAATGGCATCAAGTTACAAAATTGGGTCTCAGGTGGAGAAGAGGAAATAGACTGGGCTGAATCAGAGCTTATTTATAAGAAGTACTAAAATCCCCCACTTACTCTACAACCCAGAGAAATGTACACAGGAAGCTAAACTTGGGGGTTTTCTTTTAGATAAACAGTGGGAAACAGATTGAATGAGGGGTCTTTAGCATGAATTTCCCCTTGAGTTGCCTCAGGATGTTCATAATAATTCTTGGGCTTCCCAGCACAAAATAATTGATGATGATAATGCTATTAATAATATTTAATAATAGTAATGATAATTGTAGTATTTGTCAAGCATTTACTTTGTGTCAAGCACTGTGCTAAGTGCTAGAGTATATACAAGTTAATCATAGCTTAATTTACTGGTTCTATCAATCTGTGGCTCTGATCCAATTGACAAAATCAGCATAAAGAGACACAGATGTTTTTCCTCCTTTTTCTGCTTTTGGTGAATGGAATCCTCCTTCCAATGAAACAGTACTTGCAGTGAAATTCAGGGCAGGAACCAACAGCCACGACCGCATTGGTTACACAAAATATTTTCCCTTGTGTTGTGTTTGATTCTTCTCTGAGTGTAGTACTTAAAACGCTATGTGTCAGGCACCATACTAAGTATTGTTTGCAGTGCCTGGGGCTGTTTGGCCTCCTTGTCTCTGGTTCCTTATGGAATTTTTGCTGGAAAAAAATCTGCCCCTTTCAATCGATCAATTATGCTCATTGAATGCTTTCTACATGCAAAGTGCTGCACTAAGTGCTTGGGGGAGTATAATATAGCAGAATTGGTAGACATTTTCCCTGCCCACAAGGAGCTTACAGTCTAGAGGACTTTCCTTTCTTGGTGGCATTTGATGAGCAGCAAAGGACAAATCCCCTGTGTCTTTATTTGGCAGGGAATCACTCTTCCTATATCTAGTGCACTCTCCCAAGCATTTAGTGCAGGGGCTCAATAAATAGGATTGCTGAATTGATTGATTGTAAGGACAAAGGGATTCAGAGTTCCCTACTGAAGAAAAAATCTTTGAGGTGCCTCTCCCTTGATGTCCGTGGTGTCGTTATGTTTCGGAAATGACTCGACTGCATAAGACAAGACAAGACCATTGAAGGAGAAGGTCAGCAGGATGCAGGAATGAAAATGAGCTGATTCCACTGTAGAAACTCCAACTGCCTTGGCACCTAAAATCTATTGTGGTGGCTTCCTCAACCTTCAGCCACACCCTGCATCGGGGCCAGATCTGGATCTAAAGAATGACTAATTTTCCATTTTTTATTTTTTATTTTTGGATCTGTTAAGCACTTACTAATTTCCAGGGACTGTACTAAGCCCCTGGGAAAGATATAAGCTTCTCAGGTGAGACACAATCCATATCCCACATGGGGCTCATAGTATATTAATACTCATTTTACAGATGAGGATACTGAAGTACAGAGAAGTTAGGTGATTTGCCCAAGGTCACACCGCAGGCAAGTGGCGGAACAGGTTTTAGAACTCAGGTCCTATGGTTCCCAGGCCTGGGCTCTTTCCACTAGCCCACACTGCATAAACACTTATTGTGTGCCAAGCACCATACTAAGCAGCATGGCTCAGTGGAAAGAGCACGGGCTTTGGAGTCAGAGGTCATGGGTTCAAATTCCACCTCTGCCAATTGCCAGCTGTGTGACTTCGGGCAAGTCACTTCACTTCTCTGGGCCTCAGTTACCTCATCTGTAAAATGGGGATTAAGATTGTGAGCCCCCCGTGGGACAACCTGATCACCTTGTAACCTCCCCAGCACTTAGAACAGTGCTTTGCACATAGTAAGTGCTTAATAAATGCCATTATTATTATTAACAAATACCAATATTGTATATCGTGAAGTCTGTAGATCACCTGGAGAACCAGAGGTGACTTTTCATATTCTTAAGGAAATCTAGCTGCCTTTTTACCAACATCTGTCTAGTCAATACTTGGGCACAATGTGCTTTATTTTTGCCATTTTTAATTATTATTAACAACAATAATAATTATTAATAATAATAATGGTACTTTTTAAGCCCTTATTATGTGTCAAGCACTGTTCTAAGTGCTGGGGTAGATACAAGCTTATCAAGTTGGACAAATTCCATGTCCCACATGGTGCTCACAGTCTTCATTCCCATTTTACAGATGAGGGACCTGAGACACAGAGAAGTAAATGACTTGCCCAAGGTCACACAGCAGACAAGAGGCAGAGTCAGCATTAAAACTCAGGTCCTTCTGATTCCTAGGCCCACGCTCTAGCCACTAAGCCATGCTGCTTCCCTAAATTTTAAAGGCTAGGGACTAAATATTTTTGGTAATCAATCAATCAATCGTATTTATTGAGCGCTTACTATGTGCAGAGCACTGTACTAAGCGCTTATGCTATGAACCAAGAAAAAAAACTATGCTACTCTCTGTAATATGGATTGGCAAATTCCCATTTGCCTTAATTTTAGTTAGTATTATTATTATTATTGTTATTATTATTATGGTACTTGTTAAGCGGTTACTATGTGTAATGCACTGCTTTAAGCGCTGGGGTAGATACAAGGTCATCACGTGGAGCTCACAGTCTTAATGCCCATTTTACAGATGAGGTAACTGAGGCACAGAGAAGTTAAGTGACTTGCCCAAAGTCACACAGCTGACAAGCGGCGGAGCTGGGATTAGAACCCACAACCTCTGACTCCCAAGCCCGTGCTCTTTCCACTAAGCCACCTTGATTCTATATAATGTAAATGTTATAATGTAAAAGTAAAAATGTAATGGGCCCTCAATTTGTTTGAGTGGCCTGCCTTTCCCTGAGGGCAGTCACTTGCCCTGATGGAGAAGTTACTAGCCAGATGGTCTTGCATTTCTAAGCTATCATTTGATCGTAAGTTATGTAAAATGCATCATGTCAAATGATTCTTCCAAATTTCCCAAGTCTTGCTTCGGCCTTTCTTAACCAAACCGTATTTCAAAAGTCCAAAGATGCTGTTAGGAAATTGCTCTGCAGGTGACATTTTGTTTGGTCAGAGTATTTTCTAGAATATCATCCTTACCTTGGAAATATTTTAAGAAATTGATTAGTTGTTGCAAAATAGGACTTGGTTTTTTGTTGTGTACATTTTATGAAGGGTTTAGTCTTTATTGGTTAGGTTAAACTCCTCGATAAGAAAAATCCACTCCACAGAATGTTTTGTGATAATAAAAACAGATCCAGAGACATGGCCAGAAATGATTAGACTGAATTTTTGAAAATCAAAATGAGATGGAGGCTAATATCCAGAAATGGTGAGAGGCACAGCAAAGAAAGAACTGAAAAGTCAATCAATCAATCAATCAATCGTATTTATTGAGCGCTTACTGTGTGCAGAGCACTGTACTAAGCGCTTGGGAAGTACAAGTTGGCAACATATAGAGACAGTCCCTACCCAACAGTGGGCTCACAGTATAAAAGGGGGAGACACAGAACAAAACCAAACATACTAACAAAATAAAATAAATAGAATAGATATGTACAAGTAAAATAAATAAATAAATAAATAAATAAATAAATAAATAAATAAATAAATAAATAAATAAATAAATGCCTGCCAAGGCCAGGCATGAGATGTACTGTGAAAACTGGGATGAGTGAAGACAAAACCAGTTCATATTTCTTACCCCTCCCTTCTATATGCTCAGAAATCCTCTATGTGGTGAGACTGATTTTGCAATGAAACACGTTCCAGATGACTGTGCTTGTGGAGGAAGAGGAAGGGTACATTTCCTTCTTGTACATTATCAACTCTGAGCAAGTGGGCCGCCTCCTTCCTTCCTCTCCTAAGTCTCCCCAATCCACTTCCAAACCTAGCCCCCTTGAGTTAGAGGAAGAGCGAAAGGAAGGTTGAACTTCAAGCTCGCCTTATTGACCAGACGAATTCAGTTCTTTAACCTGGGGCTCCCGGAACTTGATACTGACTCACCATTTGTCATAATGATAAAGAGAATGAGTGAATCTTTTATTCATTCATTCATTCAATCATATTTATTGAGCGCTTACTGTGTGCAGAGCACTGTACTAAGTGCTTGGGAAGTACAAGTTCGCAACATATTGAGACGGTCCCTACCCAGCGGCGGGCTCACAGTCTAGAAGGGGGAGACAGATAACACAACAAAACATATTAACAAAATAAAATAAATAGAATAAATATGTACAAGTAAAATAGAGTAATAAATATGTACAAACATACATATATATCCCAAGCCCGGGCTCTTTCCACTGAGCCATGCTGCTTCTCTGTAATATTTAAGGTGTGCCTGGAATGTGAAAAAGGAGCTGTTTTCATCTTTGACAAGCGTGGTGGGATTAGTAGCTTTGATGGGTTGGGTCTATAATAGTAATTATAATTATGATATTTGTTAAGCGCTTACTAAGTGCCAGGTACTGTACTAGGCACTGGAGTAGAGACAGTACTCCCTCTTTTAGACTCTCCCCCTTTTAGACTGTGAGCCCACTGTTGGGTAGGGACTGTCTCTATATGTTGCCAACTTGTACTTCCCAAGCGCTTAGTACAGTGCTCTGCACATAGTAAGCGCTCAATAAATACGATTGATGATGATGATGATGACAGGGATTCACCCTTGGATCTGGCTTTTGGTCTACTTGACCAGAGAAGCAGCCTGACCTACTGGCTAGAGCCCGGGCCTGAGAATCAGAAGGTCACGGGTTCTAATCCCGGCTCCACCACTTGTCTACAGTATGACCTTGGGCAAATCACATCTCATCTCTGTGCCTCAGTTACCTCATCTGTAAAATGGGGATCGAGATTGGGACAGGGACCGTGTTCAACTCGATTTGCTTGTATCCTTCCCAGCGCTTAGAAAAGTACCCGGCACATAGTAAGCACTTAACAAATACCATCATTATCATTATTCTTATCAGACCAACAAGATAAGCAGCTTGTGTTTAGGCAGAATACACCAAGAGTAAATTCGAGCATAAATGGATGGGGAAAGTGGGAGCTAGCCTAGCATTGGAGAAGGGAATGGGAATCATGATCTGGAGGGGATTGCTTCTTTCTCTGCCCTGTCAATCAATCAATCAATCAATCAATCATATTTATTGAGCACTTACTATGTGCAGAGCACTGTACTAAGCGCTTGGGAAGTACAAATTGGCAACATATAGAGACAGTCCCTACCCAACAGTGGGCTCACAGTCTAAAAGGGGGAGACAGAGAACAAAACCAAACATACTAACAAAATAAAATAAATAGAATAGATATGCACAGGTAAAATAAATAAATAAATAAATAGAGTAATAAATATGTACAAACATATATTCCCTAGTCCCCAGTTTCATTCTACTCTGTGATCTTTGAAGCTGCTTATCCTGGTGGAAAGAGCAATGGCCTACCAGTCAGAAGATTTTTTTTTTCCTGGTCTTTAAGTGCTTACTGTCAGGCACTGTACTAATTTCTGGGGTAGATACAAGTTAATCAGGTTGAACACAGTCCCTGACCCACATACAGCTTGCAGTCTTAATCTCCATTTTAGAGATGAGGGAACTGAGGCACAGAGACCTGAAGTGACTTGCCCAAGATCACACAGCAAAGTGGAGGAGGCAGGATTTGAACCCAGGCCCTTCTGACCCCCAGGCCTGTGCTCTATAAACCAGGCCACATTTCTTCTCTAATCCTGGCTCTGCCACTTATTTGCTGTGTGACCTTGGGTAAGTCACTTCACTGCTCTTTGCCTCAGTTCCCCCATCTGCAAAATGAGAACTCAATGCTTGTTCTCCCTCCTACTTAAACTGTGAACACCATGTGGGACAGGGACCATGTCCTATTTGATTCTTTTGAATCAACCCCAATGCTTATCACAAGCTAAGAGCTTAACAAATACTCCTTTGGTATTATGATTACGATTATGATTAGTGTTCATATTGCTGTATAAATGAACCCTGAATCAGAGGTGGGCTAGAGGTGTTCATTCATACAATTCATTTATTCAATCATATTTATTGAGTGATTACTGTGTGCAAATTCATTTAATTGTATTTATTGAGCGCTTACTGTGTGCAGAGCCCTGTACACTGTACTAAGTGTTCATCTAGCTGAAAGTACAGTTTAGGAGAAACCATTTTGCGGTGTACTTTCCAGTCATCTCCACGAAACCATCCAATTGGTATTTTTTTCCACTCTGCCATCATTTTTTGGAATCAAGATGAACTCAATACTATGTTACTTAAATGATCTTCCCTTTTTAGAGTGTATGAGACAGGATATGACTTTATATGGCGGCGAGTGCTGTTAATCTTTTGGGAAGTTTGTAGTTGGGGGAATTTCCTTCCTTGGAGGATAAGAAAGCTGAAAGTCCAGGCAGCAATTAAGAGTCCTTTGTGAATTGCATCAATTCCCTCTTTTGAATGCATTCCAGAACCTCATTATGGATGCAAATGGAGCATCATCATCATCCCCATCAATGGTATTGAGAGATTACTGTGTAAGATCACTGTACTAACTACTTGGGAGAGTAATGATAATAATAATAGTGATATTTGTTTTTTTTAATAGCATTTATTAAGCGCTTACTATGTGCAAAGCACTGTTCTAAGCGCTGGGGAGGTTACAAGGTGATCAGGTTGTCCCACAGTGGGCTCACGGTCTTAATCCCCATTTTCCAGATGAGGTAACTGAGGCACAGAGAAGTTAAGTGACTTGCCCAAAGTCACACAGCTGACAATTGGCAGAGCCGGGATTTGAACCCATGACCTCTGACTCCAAAGCCCGCACTCCTTCCACTGAGCCACGCTGCTTCTCTAAGCACTTACTATGTGTTAAGCACTTGTTAAGCACTTACTATGTGCCAGGCACTATTCTAAGCTCTGGGATGGATACAAGCAAATTGGGTTGGACACAGTCCCTGTCCCTTATGGGACTCACAGCCTCAATCCCCATTTTACAGATGAGGGAACTGAGGCACAGAGAAATGAAGTGACTCGCCCAAGGTCACATGGCAGACAAGTGGTGGAGCCGGGATTAGAACCCAGGTCCATCTGACTCTCAGGCCTGCACTCCATCCATTAGGCCACACTGCTTCTCTACAAAACAACAGCGTCAGTAGACACACTCCCTGCCCATAGCGAGCTTTCAGACTAGAGGGGGAGACAGACATTAATATAAATAAATCATTTATAAAATATAATCTATATATAGGTGCAAGTGCTGTGGGGTTGAGGGAAGGGCAGATATCAAATAATGAAAGGGCATGGATCCAAGTGTTTAAGAGTACAAATCCATGTTAACAGCATTTATTGAGGTTGTTGGGGTGTACTCTGGACTAGCTTTTAAACCTCCTACTTCAACATCGCTTCTCTCATTCATTCATTCATTCAATCATATTTATTGAGCGCTTACTGTGTGCAGAGCACTGTACTAAGCGCTTGGGAAGTACAAGTCGGCAACATATAGAGACGGTCCCTACCCAGCAATGGGCGCACAGTCTAGAAGGGGGAGACAGACAACAAAATAAAACATGTGGATAGGTGTCAAATCATCCGAATAAATAGAAATTAAGCTAGATGCACATCATTAACAAAATAAATAGACTAGTAATAATAATAATGGCATTTGTTAAGCGCTTAGTATGTGCAGAGCACTGTTCTAAGCACTGTGGGGGGAATACAAGGTGATCAAGCTGTCCCATGTGGGGCTCACAGTCTTAATCCCCATTTTACAGATGAGGGAACTGAGGCCCAGAGAAGTTAAGTGACTTGCCCAAGGTCACACAGCAGACATGTGGTGGAGTTGGGATTCGAACCCATGACCTCTGACTCCAAAGCCCATACTGTCTCCACTGAGCCACGCTGTTTCTCTAATAATGATGGCATTTATTGAGCGCTTACTGTGTGCAAAGCACTGTTCTGTGTGCTGGGGAGTTTACAAGGTGATCAGGTTGTCCCACTGTGGGGGGGCTCACAGTCTTAATCTCCATTTTACAGATGAGGGAACTGAGGCACAGAGAAGTGAAGTGACTTGCCCAAAGCCACACAGCTGACAATTGGCGGAGCTGGGATTTGAACCTATGACCTCTGACTCCAAAGCCTGGGCTCTTTCCACTGAGCCACGCTGCTTCTCTAAATATGTGCAAGTAGTAAATATGTCCAAGTAAAATAAATAGAGTAGTAAATCTGTACAAACATATATCCAGGTGCTGTGGGGAGGGGAAGGAGGTAGGGCGGGGAGATGGGGAGGAGGAGAGGAGAGAGGGGGTTCAGTCTGGGGGCTCTCCTTCTCCAACCCAGTCCACACACTTTGCTCCTCTAGTACTAGCCTTCTCCCTGGGCCTCCATCTCGCCTGCCTCGCCATGGACCCTAGACTGTGAGCCCACTGTTGGGTAGGGACTGTTTCTATATGTTGCCAATATGTACTTCCGAAGCGCTTAGTACAGTGCTCTGCACACAGTAAGCGCTCAATAAATACGATTGATGATGATGATGATGAAGGACCCTGGCCCACGTCCCTCCTCTGGCCTGGAGTGCCCTCCCTCCTCTAATTTGATGGGCAATTACTCTCCCCGCCTTCAAAGCAGCCTTAATTGAAAGCACATCTCCTCCAAGAGGCCTTCCCAGACTAAGCCCCACCATTCCTCATGATGATGGTATTTATTAAGCGCTTGCTATGTGTCAAGCACTGTTCTAAGCGCTGGAGGGGATACAAGGTAATCAGTTTGTCCCATGAGTGGCTCACAGTCTTAATCCCCATTTTACAGATGAAGTAACTGAGGCACAGAGAATTGAAATGACTTGCCCAAAGTCATGCAGCAGACAGGGGGAGCAGCGTGACTCAGTGGAAAGAGCCCGGGCTTTGGAGCCAAAGGTCATGGGTTCGAATCCCAGCTCTGCCACTTAGCTGTGTGACTTTGGGTGAGTCACTTAACTTCTCTGGGCCTCAGTTCCCTCATCTGCAAAATGGGGATGAAGACTGTGAGCCCCCCATTGGACAACTTGATCACCTTGTAGCCTCCCCAGAGCTTAGAACAGTGCTTTGCACATAGTAAGCGCTTAATAAATGCCATTATTATTATTATTATTATTATTAGTAAGTGGCAGAGGTGGGATTAGAACCCATGTCCTCTGACTCCCAAGCCTGTGCTCTTTCCACTAAACCAACTTAAGTGCTTGGGAGAGTACAGTATAATAGAGTTGGTAGAAATTTTCCCTGCCCACAGGGAGTTTACAGTCTAGAAGGAAGTTAGGCGACTTGCCCAAGGTCACACAGCAGGTAAGTGACAGAGTAGAAAAGTCCTTTTTAGCTGAAAGACCACACCTTCCACATCTCAAAGTCCTACTAAAATCCCATCTCCTGTAGGAAGTCGTTCTTTAATCTCTCATCCTCATCTTATTTTCCCTCCTTTCTGTGTCACCTATAGACTAATTCCATACCCTCCAAGCTCACCCCAGCCCCAGAGTCCTTATGTAGGAGAAGCAGCATGATGCAGCGTGGCTCAGTGGAAAGAGCCCGGGCTTTGGAGTCAGAGGTCATGGGTTCAGATCCCGGCTCTGCCAATTGTCAGCTGTGTGACTTGGGGCAAGTCACTTAACTTCTCTGGGCCTCAGTTCCTTCATCTGTAAGATGGGGATTAATGTGAGCCTCCCGTGGGACAACCTGATCACCTTGTAACCTCCCCAGCGCTTAGAACAGTGCTTGGTACATAGTAAGCGCTTAATAAATGCCATTATTATTATTATTAGTGGATAAAGCACGGGCCTGAGAGTCAGAAGGACCTGATTTCCAATTCCCACTCTGCCACATGTCTTGTGTGACCTTTGGCAAGTCACTTAACCTCCCTGTGCCTCAGTCACTTCATCTGTAACAAATGCGGATTAAGAGTGTGAGCCCAATGTGGGGCAGGGACTGTGACCAACCTGATTAACTTGTATCTATCCCAGTGCCTCGGCAGTGTTTGGCCCATAATAAGTGCTTAACCGGTACCATGATAACAGTAATAATAATATCTTCCACTCCCATCAGCATCACCCTGACTTGCTTCCTTTGCTCTCCCCGTTCCGAGCCCCATAGCACTATGTCCATATCTGTAATTTTATTTATTTGTATTGATGTCTGCCTCCCTGCCTCTAGACCGTAAGCTCGTTTTTGGTGGGGAAAGTCACTGTTTATTGTTTTGTTGTACTTTCTCAAGTGCTTAGTACAGTGCTCCGCACACAGTAAACGCTCAATAAATATGATTGATTGAATGAATGAATGACTATACCTGCCCCTTCCATTAATCCTCAAAGTTATATGTGATTTGTTACTATCATGTAAACTTTCTACATTTTTAAACCCTCTTAAATTGTCATCTCCTTAAAGAGGCCTTCCTGACTAAACCACACTTCCTCTACCTGCTCTTCCCTTGTGTGTATCCTATGCACGTGGTTCAGAGAAGCAGCGTGGCTCAGTGGAAAGAGCACGGGCTTTGGAGTCAGAGGTCATGGGTTCAAATCCCAGCTCCACCAATTGTCAGCTGTGTGACTTTAGGCAAGTCACTTAACTTCTCTGGGCCTCAGTTCCCTCATCTGTAAATGGGGATTAAGACTGTGAGCCCCACATGAGACAACCTGAATCCCCCAAGCGCTTAGAACAGTGCTTTGCACATAGTAAACACTTAACAAATACCATCGTAATTATTACCCCTCAAGTTTTATGACGCACACCCCAGCCCCACAGCACTTATGTTCACATTCTTCTACCCTATTTTTCCCTATCTGTAATTTATTTTAACGTCTCTCTCCACCCTGTTGATTTTGAGCTCCTTTTTTATTTATTTAATTTTTTTTACATTTGTTAAGTGTTTACTATATGTCAAACACTATTTGTAAGTGGTGGGGTAGACACAAGATAGGTTGGACACAGTCCTTTTTCCTCTTGGGACTCACAGTTAAAGTCGGAGGAAGGAGGATTTAACCTTATTTTACAGATGTGGTAACTGAGGCACGGAGAAGTGCTAGATTTTTTCTTTCTCCTTGAAGATGGTAAAGACAAGAAAAGAAAAAAAGTTAGAAGGGAAAATAGAAAAAAAAATACGAAGGTGGAAAGCAGGAGGAACAAATCAAGAAATCAACCAATCAGTCGTATTTATTGAGCTCTTACTGCGTACAAGTGCTTGGGAGTGGACAATAGACAGAAGGAAGAAAGGAGTGAAAATTGAAATTCCTAAAACACTTTTCTTATTTTGTCAGAACCCAAGGGAGGAATCATGTTGAGAATAGTCATTAGGTCAGTTCTCAACAGAAAGGATTTCTAGGCAGAGAAGAGAGAAGTCAGAACCTTGAAGTCACTGTGGGCAGGAAACATGCCTACCAACTCTTATAATAATTCTATAATAATAATATAGTATATGAATTACAGAATTTACAGAGGTTTTTGGGGTGTATTCTGGACTTCAGCTTTTATACCTCCTACTTCATCTTGCTTCTCTGCTTCTCCCACCCAGTCCGCATGCAATAATAATATAGACTATGTTAAGTGCTTACTACATGTCAAGCACTGTGTACATGCTGGGGTGGATACAAGCAAATCGGGTTGGACACAGTCCATGTCCCACACGGGGCTCACAGTCCTCATTCCCACTTTACAGATGAGGTGACTGAGGCCAGAGAAGTGATGTGACTTGCCCAGGGTCCCACAGCAGACAAGTGGTCTGCACATAGTACAGTGCTCTGCACATAGTAAGCGCTCAATAAATACGATTGATTGATTGATTGATTGGTGGAGCCAGGATTAGAACCTAGGTCCTTCTGATTCCCAGGCTCTATCCATCTGGCTACGCTGCTTCAGATTAATTAATTAATTAGTTAATGGTGGCATTTATTAAGCTCTTACTATGTGCGAAGCACTGTTCTAAGCGCTAGGGAGGTTACAAGTTGATCAGGTTGTCCCACGGGGTGGGGGGTGGGGGCTCACAGTCTTCATCCCCATTTTACAGATGAGGTAACTGAGGCACGGAGAAGTGAAGTGACTTGCCCCAAGTCACACAGCTGACAATCGGCGGAGCCGGGGTTTGAACCCATGACCTCTGACTCCAAAGCCCATGCTCTTTCCGCTGAGCCACACTGCTAATCTGTTACAGGCCATGACGTGAGAGACAAGGGCCCATTTTAATTACCATCTTAGTTCAATCAATCTACCAATCATATAGACTGTGAGCCCGTTGTTGGGTAGGGACCGTCACTATATGTTGCCAACTTGTACTTCCCAAGCGCTTAGTATAGTGCTCTGCACACAGTAAGTGCTCAATAAATACGATTGAATGAATGAATTAATTTATAGAGCGCTTATAGTGTGCAGAGCACTGTCCTAAGCGCTTGGGAGTGTACAGTATAAGAGTTGGTAGACATATTTTCTGGTCACAGGGAGCTTACAGTCTAAAGGAGGAAGCAGACATTAATATAAGTAAATTAGGGAGATATACTTTAGTGCTGTGGGGCTAAGGATGGGGGTGAATTAAGGGTACAAAGGCTACACAGAAGCGAGTGCCAAACCAAAGATAAAAAGTCAATCAATTATGTAATTGCCTCCATTTTTATTTTTGCTTTTAAACGGGTAGTTGTGCTACTGTCTTCTTCCTTAACAAAAGGTACCTACTACCAGTGCTAAAAGCAATTATTTTTACCTCTCCTAATCCCTACAGCACAGGCAACAATTATTTTACTGTACATCCACAGACTCTGTTGCATTATATTAAACAATGCATCATAAAAATATAATGGGATGAGACTTTTATAGCATCCTGGGAACTTGTTATCCATACTTCACGCCGCTGCCTGGATTGTCTTTGTCCAGAAACGCTCTGGGCACGTTACTCCCCTCCTCAAAAATCTCCAGTGGCTACCAATCAATCTGCGCATCAGGCAGAAACTCCTCACCCTGGGCTTCAAGGCTGTCCATCCCCTCGCCCCCTCCTACCTCACCTCCCTTCTCTCCTTCTCCAGCCCAGTCCACACCCTCCGCTCCTCCGCCGCTGATCTCCTCACCGTACCTCGTTCTCACCTGTCCCACCATCGACCCCCAGCCCACGTCATCCCCCGGGCCTGGAATGCCCTCCCTCTGCCCATCCGCCAAGCTAGCTCTCTTCCTCCCTTCAAGGCCCTACTGAGAGCTCACCTCCTCCAGGAGGCCTTCCCAGACTGAGCCTCCTCCATCCTCTCCCCCTCGTCCCCCTCTCCATCCCCCCGTATTACCTCCTTCCCTTCCCCACAGCACCTGTATATATGTATATATGTTTGTACACATTTATTACTCTATTTATTTTACTTGTACATATCTATTCTATTTATTTTATTTTGTTAATATGTTTGGTTTTGTTCTCTGTCTCCCTCTTCTAGACTGTGAGCCCCCTGTTGGGTAGGGACTGTCTCTATATGTTGCCAACTTGTACTTCCCAAGTGCTTAGTACAGTGCTCTGCACACAGTAAGCGCTTAATAAATACGATTGATTGATTGATTGAGTGGGAGAGAAGGAAATGAGGGCTTAGTTGGGGAAGGTTTCTCCGAGGAGATGTGCTTTTAATAAGGCTTTGAAGGTGGGAAGAGTGATCGTCTGTCAAATATGAAGAGGGAGGGTGTTTCAGGCCAGAGGCAGAAGCGGGCGAGGGGTTCCGTGGTGATATAGATGAGATCGAGGTACAGTGAGAAGATTGGTATTAGAGGAGTGAAGTGGACTGGCTGGTTTACAGTAGGAAATTAAGGAGGTGAGATAGGAGGGGGCCAGTTGATTGAGTATTTTAAAGCCAATGGTACGGAGCTTCTGTTTGTGGGGAGGTAGATTCATTCATTCACTCAATCGTATTTATTGAGCGCTTACTGTGTGCAGAGCACTGGACTAAGCGCTTGGGAAGTACAAGTTGGCAACATATAGAGACGGTCCCTACCCAACAACGGGCTCACAGTAGGAGAAGCAGCGTGGCTCAGTGGAAAGAGCCCGGGCTTTGGAGTCAGAGGTCACGGGTTCAAATCCCAGCTCTGCCAACTGTCAGCTGTGTGACTTTGGGCAAGTCACTTCACTTCTCTGTGCCTCAGTTACCTCATCTGTAAAATGGGAATTAAAACTGTGAGCCCCCCGTGGGACAACCTGATCACCTTCTAACCTCGCCAGTGCTTAGAACAGTGCTTTGCACTTAGTAAGCACTTAACAAATACCATTATTATTATTATTATTATTAGAAGGGGGAGACAGACAACAAAACAAAACATGTGGACAGGTGTCAAGTTGCCAGAATAAATAAAAATAAAGCTAGATACACATCATTAACAAAATAAATAGAATAGTAAATATGTACAAGTAAAATAAATAGGGTAATAAATCTGTACAAACATATATACAGGTGCTGTGTGGAGGGGAAGGAGTTAGGGCGGGGGGGATGGGGAGGAGGAGAGGGAAAAGGAGGCTCAGTCTGGGAAGGCCTCCTGGAGGAGGTGAGTTTGAAAACCACGGATGGTTCTTGAGGAGTGGAGAAATGTAGGCTGCACATTTTTATAGAAAAATGATCTAGGCAGCAGAACGAAGTAAGGCCTGGAGTAGGGAGATAGAGGAAGCTGGGAGGTCAGTGAAGAGCCTGATAAAATGATCAAGGTGAGGTAGGATAAGTGCTTGTATTAATCAATCAGTCAATCGTATTTATTGAGCACTTACTGTGTGCAGAGCACTGTACTAAGCACTTAGGGAAGTACAAGCTGGCAACATATAGAGACAGTCCTTACCCAACAGTGGGCTCACAGTCTAGAAGGCGGAGACAGAGAACAAAACCAAACATACTAACAAAATAAAATAAATAGAATAGATATGTACAAGATAAATAAATAAATAAATAGAGTAATAAATATGTACAAACATATATACATATATACAGGTGCTGTGGGGAAGGGAAGGAGGTAAGATGGGGATGGAGGGGGGGATGAGGGGGAGAGGAAGGAAGGGGCTTAGTCTGGGAAGGCCTCCTGGAGGAGGTGAGCTCTCAGTAGGGCCTTGAAGGGAGGAAGAGAGCTAGCTTGGCGGATGGGCAGAGGGAGGGCATTCCAGGCCCGGGGGAGGACGTGGGCCGGGGGTCGATGGCGGGACAGGCGAGAACGAGGCCTAACGGTGAGAAGATTAGCAGCAGAGGAGCGGAGGGTGCGGGCTGGGCTGGAGAAGGACAGAATGGAGGTGAGGTAAGAGGGGGAGAGGTGATGGACAGCCTTGAAGCCGAGGGTGAAGAGTTTCTGCCTGATGCATAGATTCAATCTATTTATTGAGCGCTTATATGCAGAGCACTGTACTAAGTTCTTGGCAAAGTACAATACAACAGTAAACAGTGACATTCAGCAGTTTGGTGGAGCCGGGATTAGAACCCATGACCTTCTCACTCCCAGGCCCATGATCGATCCACTAGGCCATGCTGCTTCTCAATAAATACCATTGATTGATTGATTGGAGAAGCAGTGTGGCCTAATAGATGGAGCACAGGGCCTAGGAGTCAAAGGAGCTGGGTCCTAATCCATGCTCTGCCACTTGTCTGCGATGTGACCTTGAGCAAGTCACTTATCTTACCTGTGCCTCAGTTGCCTCCTCTATAAAATAGGGATCAAGACTGTGAGCCCCACATGGGACAACCTGATTACCTTGTATCTACCCCAGCACTTAGAACAGTGCTTGGCAAATAGTAAGCGCTTAACAAATACCATAATTATTATTATTATAAGCTTGTAATAATTAGAGAAGCAGCGTGGCTCAGTGGAAAGAGCCCGGGCTTTGGAGTCAGAGGTCATGGGTTCAAATCCCTGCTCCACCAACTGTCAGCTGTGTGACTTTGGGCAAGTCTCTGTGCCTCAGTTCCCTCATCTGTAAAATGGGGACGAAGACTGTGAGCCTCCTGTGGGACAACCTGATCACCTTGTAACCTCCCCAGCGCTCAGAACAGTGCTTTGCACATAGCAAGTGCTTAATAAATGCCATTATTATTATTATTATTATGCTGTGTGCCAGACACTGTACTAAGCGTAGGGGTGGATTAAAGAAAATCAAGTTAGACGCAGTCCCTGTCCCAACTGGGGCTCACACTCTTAATCCCCATTTTATAGATGAGGTAACTGAGGCACAGAGAAGTCAAGCGAGTTGCCCAAGGTAACACAGCAGACAAGTGGCAGAGCTGGGATTAGAACCTAAGACCTTCTGACTCCCAAACCCAAGCTATATCCGCTACACTATGACATGCTGCTTCCCTTGCTTAATATAGAGCCCTGCACAAAGTAAAGTGCTTAACAAACACCATAAAAAAGGAGAACCATTCATTCATTCATTCATTCATTCATTCATTCAATCGTATTTATTGAGCACTTACTGTGTGCAGAGCAACCAGGAGAGAACAATGCCACAGCACCTGTATATATGTATATATGTTTGTACATATTTATTACTCTATTTATTTATTTATTTATTTTACTTGTACATATCTATTCTATTTATTTTATTTTGTTAGTATGTTTGGTTTTGTTCTCTGTCTCCCCCTTTTTAGACTGTGAGCCCACTGATGGGTAGGGACTGTCTCTATATGTTACCAACTTGTACTTCCCAAGCGCTTAGTACAGTGCTCTGCACACAGTAAGCACTCAATAAATGCGATTGATTGATTGATTGATTGAAGCCAAGGTTAGATGTTTCCAAGAGATGATAGCAATGTTGATAATGATAATTTTCTCTTCTCTCACTCCTTTCTGCCTTGCCCTGACTTGCTCCCTTTATTCATCCCCCCCACCCAGTCCCACACCACTTATGTACATAGCTGTCTGCTGTGTGACCTTGGGCAAGTCACTTCACTTCTCTGGGGATTGAAACTGTGAGCACCAGGTGTGGGGACTGTGTCCAATTCGATTTGCTTGTCTCCACCCCAGCACTTAGTACAGTGCCTGGCATATAGTAAGCACTTAACAAATGCCATAATTATAATTATTATTAAATGAGGGCTCAGTCAGGGCAGCCCTCTTGGAGGAGATGTGCCTTCAAATAAGGCTTGGAAGGTGGTGGGGAGAGTCATTATCAGATATGAAGAGGGGATAAAATGGGGATTAAGTATCCATTCTCCTTCTTGGACTGCGGTCCCAGTGTGGGACAGAAACTGGGTCTGAAATGATTGTATCGGGTCTATCCAGGGGCTTAGAAAAGGTATGTGCCAACCACAATACTTATTATGATTATTATTCCGGCGACCTCCCCAGCATGCTAACGGTTCTCTAGCCTACTGCAGAATCAATCAATCAATCAATCGTATTTATTGAGCGCTTACTGTGTGCAGAGCACTGTACTAAGCACTTGGGAAGTACAAGTTGGCAACATAATGGAGCTGGAGGCTGGCTCAGCTTCAGGGGGGCTCTGGCCCCAGGGCGGGGGGCTCTGGTCGTGCCCACCCCTTCTTCTGCAGCACAATGGGGCGTCCATCCCGCCCTGCTGTAGTAGGAAGCAGCAGTGGGGCTAAATCGCCCCCAGGAGTTTGACATCCATTCAATCATATTTATTGAGCGCTTACTGTGTGCAGACTAGCCATCTTCGACGAGGGATCATCATCTGCCCTGCAGCGTCTTGTCATCATCTTCATCATCATTCATTCACTCGTATTTATTGAGCACTTACTGTATGCACAGCACTGTACTAACTGCTTGGGAAAGGATAATATAACAATAAGCAGACATATTCCTGCCCACAATGAGCTTACTGTTTAGAGGGGGAGATGCACATTAATATAAATAAATAAATTACAGATAATAATAATCATGGTATTTGTTAAGCCGTTACTACATGCCAAGCAATGCTCTAGAGCTGGGGTAGATACAAGTTAATCAAGTTGGACACAGCCCCTGTTCCACTTGGGGCTCACAGTCGTAATCCCCATTTTACAGATGAGGGAACTGAGGCCAAGAGAAGAGATACAACTTGCCCAAGGTCGCACAGCAGATAAGTGACGGGTCAGGGATTAAAACTCATGACCTTCTGTCTTCTAGACCCGTGCTCTATCCACAATACCATGCTCTTCTCCCACAGCCTTCTGCATCTTCTTTGCATTGGGTTTTGCTCCCTTAATTCACCGCCCCCTCAGCCCCAAAGAAATCATGTACATATCTGTAATTTATTAATATTAACTCTATCTCCCCTCTAGATTTTAGGCCCACCGTGGGTGGGGAACAAGTTTACCAAGTTTGCTCTATTGTACTCTCCCAAGCTCTTAGTATGGTGCTCTGCATACAGTAAGTGCTCAATAAATACAATTGATTGATTGATTTCACCGATGAGGATACTGAGGCTCAGAGAGCAAAGTGACTTGCCCTGGGTCACACAGCAGGAAAGCAGAGGAGCTGGGATTAGGATTTCCAGGCCCCTGCTCTTTCCATTAGGCATCCTCTATTTACTACATATCTATTCTATTTATTACACATCTATTCTATTTATTACATATCTATTCTATTTATTACATATCTATTCTATTTATTTTATTTTGTTAGTATGTTTGGTTTTGTTCTCTGTCTCCCCCTTTTAGACTGTGAGCCCACTGTTGGGTAGGGACTGTCTCTATGTGTTGCCAACTTGTACTTCCCAAGCGCTTAGTACAGTGCTCTGCACACAGTAAGTGCTCAATAAATATGATTGATGATGATGATGATCCCCTGTTTCTCCTACCTATGAAGAATCAAATGTATGATACTGCAATGAATGTAGGGAGGAAGTGGTGAGGTATCTGTCCACTTCCACCTACAGAAATGGGTTTAGGCCACGACTCACCCAAATGTTTAAAAATAAGGATGGTATTTGTTAAGCGCTTACTATGTGCCAAGCCCTGTTCTAATAGTAATAATAATAAGGGTACTTGTTAAGAGCTTACTATGTGCCAAGCCCTGTTCTAATAGTAATAATAATAAGGGTATTTGTTAAGAGCTTACTATGTGCTTGCTTCGGCTTCAAGGCTGTCCATCCCCTCGCCCCCTCCTACCTCCCCTCCCTTCTCTCCTTCTCCAGCGCAGCCCGCACCCTCCGCTCCTCTGCCACCGCTAACTTCCTCACTGTGCCTCGTTCTTGCCTGTCCCGCCGTCGACCCCGGCCCACGTCCTCCCCCGGGCCTGGAATGCCCTCCCTCCGCCCATCCGCCAAGCTAGCTCTCTTCCTCCCTTCAAAGCCCTATGAGAGCTCACCTCCTCCAGGAGGCCTTCCCACACTGAGCCCCCTCCTCCCTCTGCCCCTCCTCCCCCCCATCTCCCCATCTTACCTCCTTCCCCTCCCCACATCACCTGTATATATGTATATATGTTTGTACATATTTATTACTCTATTTATTTTACTTGTGCATATTTATTCTATTTATTTTATTTTGTTAATATGTTTTGTTTTGTTGTCTGTCTCCCACTTCTAGACTGTGAGCCCGCTGTTGGGTAGGGACCGTCTCTATATGTTGCCAACTTGTACTTCACAAGCGCTTAGTACAGTGCTCTGCACACAGTAAGCACTCAATAAATACTATTGAATGAATGAATGAATGAATGTGCCAAGCACTGTTCTAAGCACTGGGGTAGATACAAAGTAATCAGGTTGGACACAGTCCCCGTCCCATGGGGCTCACAGTCTTAATCCTCATTTTACAGATGAGATAACTGAGGCACAGATAAGTGACTTGCCCAAGGTCACACCACAGAGAAGTGGCAAAGCTGGGATTAGAACCCATGACTTTCTGATTCCCAGGCCGGCCTTTATCCACTACACCATGTTGCTTCTCAGTCTGGAACAGCTGGGGGGGTCTTGGATTGGGAAGCCATGGCACCTCTACTAGTTCGGTTAAATCGATTGCCATTTGTGGGAGAACGCTGTTCTATCGTTCCATCCTGCCCTCTGGGCTGTGAGCTCATTGCGGACAGCGAATACGTCTACTGACTCTGCTCACAGTTGTAGTCAGTCACATTTACTGAGCGCTTACTGGGTGCAGAGCGCTGTACTAAGTGCTGGGGAGAGCACAATACCATAATAGACACATTCTCTGCCCACAACATGCTTACAGTCTAGAGTCTACAGTCTAATAATAACAACAATAATGATGGCATTTATTAAGCGTTTACTATGTGCAAAGCACTGTTCTAAGCGATGGGGAGGTTACAAAGTGATCAGGTTGTCCCACGGGGGGCTCACAGTCTTAATCCCCATTTTACAGATGAGGGAACTGAGGCACAGAGAAGTTAAGTGACTTGCCCAAAGTCACACTGCTGACAGTTGGTGGAGCCGGGGTTTGAACCCCTGGCCTCTGACTCCAAAGCCCGGGCTCTTTCCACTGAGCCATGCTGCTTCTGCTTCTACAGTCTAGCCTGTTGTATCATACTCTCCCAACTGCTTAGTACAGTGCTCTGCACATAGTAAGCGTTCAGTAAAAGGATTGATTGTCCTTCTTGAGGGAAATCATGTCACCTCTGCTACTTTGGTTAGATGGACTGCTGTTTGTGCTCTCCAGGGAAGTCTCTTCTCCCTGAATGTGTCTGTTTCTTGTTGCGGTGTACTCTCCCAAGTGCTTAGTTCAGTGTTCTGCACGTAGTAAACGTTCAGTAAAAGGATTGATTGTCCTTCTTGAGGGAAGCCATGTCACCTTTGCTACTTAGGTTAGGTGGACTGCTGCTTGTGCTCACCAGGGAAGTCTCTTCTCCCTGACTGTGTCTGTTTCTTGTTGCAGTGTACTCTCCCAAGTGCTTAGTACAGTGCTCTGCACACAGTCAGTGCTCGATAAATATGAGTGAATGAATGAATGAGTGACATTAGTGCAGAGGAAGGAGAGTAGGTAGTGTGGGGCAGGCTTCTTGTCCCTCCCCCCAGATTGGGGTGTTGACTGCAGTCCAAGAGAAAACTTGGGGTCACAGGGGTGGGAGGGGGAGATGGGACAGTGGGTGTGAGAAAACCCAAGGTGGCACCTCCTCCTTGGGTGCTTGTCCATCCATGCAACTGATTGATCATCCTATCCAAAGGGATGGGAGGCTGGGAAAGGTCTCCCTGCCTTTGGAAAAGGGCCCAGCCCCCAGAAAGCTGAGTGAGGGCATGGGGTCACTCCAGATTGCACAATGTGAGCCAGACGGGAGAGGAGGGGGACGGATGGATGGATGGATGGATGGGCCAGGGAACCAGGGAGCAGGGTGTCTTCTCTTTTTGGGAAGAGACCAAGGAAATGAGTAATCTGCAGTCATTCAGTCCTTCCCCTCCCTTCCCTGTCACGCACCCCTCCCACCCCGGCCAAGAGAGGGGAGAGCCCTGGGACCCTTGTGGGGGTGGGGTGGAAGGGGAAGAGGAAGGGAGGAAGGAAGGGGAGGAGGAGAGGGGAGTGGAGGAAGAAGGGCTATTGCAGGGGAGGGGAAACCTGGGGGGTCACTCAGGGGTCCGGGAGGGAAGGGATGAGATGGGATGGGATGGGATGGGGGGAGGCTGACACACACACACACACACACACCCACCCACCCACCCACCTGAGAGAAAAGTGTGAGAGCAAAATCCAGCCAGGGGGAGGAGGCCAGGCCAGGGAGAGAAGGACAGAAGAGAGGGCAGAGGTCCCGCCGTCGACCCCCAGCCCACATCCTCCCCCTGGCCTGGAATGCCCTCCCTCCTCACAACCGCCAAACTAGCTCTCTTCCTCCCTTCAAAGCCCTACTGAGAGCTCACCTCCTCCAGGAGGCCTTCCCGGACTCAGCCCCCCTTTATCTCTGCTCCTCTTCCCCTCCCCATCGCCCCAACTCCCTCCTTCGGCTCTACCCCCTTCTCTACCCCACAGCACTTGTGTATATTTGTACATATTTATTACTCTATTTATTTTATTAATGATATGTATGTATATAAATAATTATATATCTAATATATATATATAATTCTATTTATCTATTTTGATGTTATCAATGTTATTGTTTTGTTGTCTGTCTCCCCCTTCTAGACTGTGAGCCCGTTGAGCCCGTTGTTGGGTAGGGATTGTCTCTATCTGTTGCCGAATCGTACTTTCCAAGCACTTAGTACAGCGCTGTGCACACAGTAAGTGCTCAATAAATACGATTGAATGAATGAATGAATGAGGGGACAAGTGGAGGAGAAGAAATAAGCGGGAGAGAAGAGGAAATAAGTGCGGGAGAAGAGGAGAGGATCCGCTTAGTAGGAAGTCAGCCTCGCGGAGCAGAGAGAGAAAGAGGGAGAAGAGAGATGAGGAGGAGGAGGGGACACAAGTAGGGGAGAAGAGGAGACAGAAGTTGGGGAGAAGAGGGAAGAGGAGGAGGGGACACAAGTAGGGGGGAAGAGGAGACAGAAGTTAGGGAGAGGAGGCGAGGAACCGTTCAGTAGGTAGGCAGCCTTGCAGAGCAGAGAGAAGACAGAGGAAAGGAGGGAGGAGGAGGAGGGGGCACAAGTGGGGGAGAAGAGGAGAGGAACTGCTCAGTAGGAATTTAGCCTCGCAGAAAGACAAGAGAGGAAAGGAGAGGAGGGAGGAGGAAGAAGGACAGAAGTTGGGGCGAAGAGGAAAGGAACTGTTCAGTAGGAATTCAGCCTCGCAGAGCAGAGGAGAGAAGAGAGAGGAGGGGACGGAAGTTGGGGAGAAGAGAGGAACCGCTCCATAGGAATTCAGCCTCGCAGAGGAGGGAGGGAGGGAGGGAGAGAGAGAGAGAGAGAGAGAGAGAGAGAGAGAGAGAGAGAGAGAGAGAGAGAGAGAGAGAGAGAGAGAGAGAGAGAGGAGGGAGGAGGAGAGGAGGGGACAGAAGTGGGAGAGAAGACAGAAGTTAGGGAGAAGAGGAGAGGAACCGCTCAGTGGGAATGTAGGCCCGCAGAAAGACGAGAGAGGAAAGGAGAGAAGAGAGAGGAGGGGACAGAAGTTGGGGAGAAGAGGAGAGGAACCGTTCAGTAGGAATTCAGCATCTTAGAGCAGAGAGAGAGGAGGAGGAGGAGGAGGAGAAAGGAGAGGAGGGAGGAAGAGGAGGAGGGGACACAAGTGGGGGAGAAGAGGAGACAGAAGTTGGGGAGAAGAAGAGAGGAACCGCTCAGTAGGAATTTAGCCTCGCGGAAAGACAGGAGAGGAGAGGAGGGAGAAGGAGGAGGAGGAGGAGGAGGGGACAGAAGTTGGGGAGAAGAGGAGGGGAACCGTTCAGTAGGAATTCAGCCTCGCAGAAAGACAGGAGGCAGAGGAAAAGAGAGGAGGAGGAGGAAGAGGAGGAGGAGGGGACAGAAGTTGGGGAGAAGAGGAGAAGCAAGGATTTGCTCAGTAGGAAGCCAGCCTCGCAGAGACAGACAGGGGAGATAGACAGGAGAGACAAGACAGACAGACAGACAGAGAGGGGAGAGGAGCCCGGCCCGGTGCCGCTGCCCCCGGGTTTGGGGTGTGCTTGTGTTTGGGGGTGTTTAGGGGGCCCCCCCGGGGGGGATGGGTGCGGGTGTGGCGGTGGTTCCGTGCGGGGGGTGGGGACTGGCCCTGCTGGTCCTGGCGCTCTGGGCCCCGGACGCCCCCGGACACCCCCGCCCCGCAGCCCGCGGGAACAAGTAAGTCACCCCCCCCCCGGGCCCCCACCCACCTCGTCCCGCACCCCGGGGCTGGGGGGACGGGCAGGGGCTCCACGACCCCCCAGCAGAGTGGGGAGACCCCCAGGGGAGCAGGGAGTGGGGGAGGGTCTGCACGACCCCCCCAGTGGAGTGAGGGAGAGTCTGCACGATCCCCAGGGGAGTAGGGAGTGGGGGAGGGTCTTCAGGACCCCCAGGGGAGCAGGGAATGGGAGAGGGTCTTCAAGACCCCCAGGGGAGCAGGGAGTGGGGGAGGGTCTGCACGACCTCCCCAAGAGAGTGGGGGTCTGCACGATCCCCAGGGGAGCAGGGAGTGGGGGGGGGGGGTCTGTCCCCAGGAGAGTGGGGAGAGGGGAAGGGTCTGCATGATCATCATCATCATCATCAACAATCGTATTTATTGAGCGCTTACTGTGTGCAGAGCACTGTACTAAGCGCTTGGGAAGTACAAATTGGCAACATATAGAGACAGTCCCTACCCAACAGTGGGCTCACAGTCTAAAAGGGGGAGACAGAGAACAAAACCAAACGGGAATGGGAGAGGGAGCAGGGAATGGGAGAGGGAGCAGGGAATGGAAGAGGGTCTGCACGACTTCCCCAGCAGAGTGGGGAGAGGGGAAGGGTCTGCACGATCCCCAGGGGAGCAGGGAGTGGAGGGAGGGTCTGCACGACCCCCCCCCACCCCCCAACCCCAGGAGAGCACAGCATGAAGCAGGACCTGGGGGCTGGGAGAGTGGGCACCACGCCTTCAAGGCCTCAAATTTTGCTCCAATTTACTTGCCCCACGCAACTGATTTCCAGCTTAATGTGTACAGTGTGTGTGTTTTGTGTGTGTGTGTGTGTGTGTGTGTGTGTGTGTGTGTGTGTGTGTCCCTACAAGTCCCCTCCTCCCCTGGAGGGCTGGGAGACTGTCTACCCTTTGCACTCCCCCAGGTGCTCAGCACAGTGCCCGGCACAGAGTAAGCACGCAATCAATCCTATTAATCGATTAACGCCCGGTGTGCAAGACCGCCCCCGGCCTCATTCCCCCGTATCCATCCCTCCGGCCTCCCATCCACTCTTCCTTGGCTTCCCGATCCTCATTGTTCCTGCAGCCTTATCCTTCTCCCACTCTTCCCGCAGGAACTGGTGCGCCCACATCGTCAACAAGAATGTGAGCTGCTCTGTGCAGGAGGGAACTGAGAGTTATATTCAGGCTCAACCCTACAAATGTGTCTGGAACCACATTCCCTGCCCATCAACACTAGCGTAAGTAATGGGAGGAAGGGAGGGAGAGTCTTGTTGGGCCAGGGGACTATTTGCTTCGCTCGCCATCAGGAAATCATTGCCAGATCTTTGGAAAATCCCCAGCGGAAGAGAGTCTGGGCTTCGCCAGGTATCCGGGCTAAAGTCGTCTAAAAGTCGGCGTGTCCTCGGGCAGGCATCGCAGGACGCGGGTCATTTTGAAGTCTCTCATTAACCCTGGCTCCACCGCTTGTCTGCTGTGTGACCCTGGACAAGTCACATCTCTTCTCTGGGCCTCAGTTCCCTCATCTATAAAATGGGGATCAAGAATGTGAGCCCCATTGGGGACAGGGACTGTGTCCAACCCGATTTACTTGCATCCACCCCAGTGCTTAGTACAGGACTTGGCACAGAGTAAGCGCTTAATAATAATAATAATAATAATAATAATAATAATGATGGTATTTGTTAAGCGTTTACTATGCTTACTTTTAGACTGTGAGCCCACTGTTGGGTAGGGACCGTCTCTATATGTTGCCAACTTGTACTTCCCAAGCTCTTAGTACAGTGCTCTGCACACAGTAAGCGCTCAATAAATACGATTGATTGATTATGTGCCAAGCACTGTTCTAAGCACAGGGGTGATTGCAAGGTGATCAGGTTGTCCCACGTGGGGCTCACAGTCTTAATCCCCCTTATACAGATAAGGGAACTGAGGCACAGAGAATTTAAGTGACTTGCCCAAGGTCACAAACAAGTGGCGGAGCCGGGATTAGAATCCACATCCTCTGGCTCCCAAGTCCCGGCCGTTTCCACTTACACATGCCATGATTATTACTGGGCCACAGTAGATGATGTGAGCCCGTTGTTGGGTAGGGGTTGTCGCTGTCTGTTGCCGAATTGTGCTTTCCAAGCACTTAATACAGCACTCAGCACACAGTAAGTGCTCAATAAATACAATCAAATGAATGAGTGAATGAATGGAAGAAAGTTTTCCCTTTTTCATCGTTAACATAAGGCAGCTGAAGCTAATTGGAGCCATACTGTGTTTTCTGAGGCAAGAATGGCCACTCTATAGGCCACTCAAAACTGACCCCCTCAGTTTGTATAAACCAGCCGAGCAGTAGAATAGAATGATCACAAGGGTCGTGCTAATAATTTAGAACAGTAAAACAGTGCCAAAACATCTGTTTCCAAAGTACATCATCCTGAAGACATCCCTAATAAGTTTTATAATGTTGTTTAGACTGAACGTAAAGTATGGTCAGGGGAGTGAAACATGTAACTGGAGGGAGAGCTACGTTGTCTTTATGTTTGGTAAATACTTTAACTTTTTAAAGTGAAATGAAAAAAGAAGCTTCGGAGTTTCCTAGTCCATATTAAACAGGACTGGTTTTTTATTTGCATTCAGGGGTTCTAGACTACTTATTGAGCAAGATAGGTTTTGCACATGACTTTTCTTATTGGCTATAAGAGTATTCAGGAGACAGGTTGACCAAATGACATAGTTTGGGACTTCATTTGCTGTTTTGTAGGTGGTTTAAAGAAAAAACAAGCTGTCATTAAGATGATCATTATGTGAATTAAGACTCTCAAATCAAGAAATAGCTAGTCATGCTTTTTTTCTAAAAAGAGAAGACAGTTTAGAGAAGTCTGAGTCATGGGATTCGATTGGCTTCATTCATGCAGTCATATTTATTGAGTGCTTACTGTGTGCGAAGCACTGTACTAAGCTCTTGGGAAAGTACAATATAACAACATTGAATTCACATGTAGTAGAAAAATAGTTGTGGTAATAGTATTTATTAAGTACTCACTGTGTACAGAGCATTGTACTAAGCACTGGGAGAAAATAGAGTGGTGAGAATTAAATATGGTCCCTGTCCCTCACGGGGCTCGAAATCTAGAAAGCATCATCGGTGACTTCTTCCTTTTCCCCTTTGACTGCCGATGAATAATTCCTATTGGTAGGGAATATTGCTAGGCCTAGCGGATAGAGCACGGATTCTGGGAGTCAGAAGGACCTGGGTTCTAATCCTAGCTCCTCTGCTTGTCTGCTGTGTGACCTTGGGCAAGTTCCTTAACTTTTCTGTGACACAGTTTCCTCATCTGAAAAATGGGGATTAAGACTGTGAGCCCCATGTGGGGCATGAATTTTGTCCAGCCTGATTAGCTTGTATCCACCCTAGTGTTTAGTACAGTGCCTGGCATGCAGTAAGTGTTTAACAAATAGCATTTAAAAAAAAAACACAGCAAAAAGGAAAGTTGCCTCTGCCACAGTTAGTATAGATGTATGCTTTGTGCTGATCTTCGAAGCGGTATCATTTGGGAGAAATGACTCTGTGCGCCTAAAACTTTTAGTTCTTTTGCTGCTGGTGATCCAGGGAAGCAGTTTGGCCTCGCGGAAAGAGCATGGATCAGAGTCAGAGGAACTGGGCTCTAATTCCCATTTCATAGATGAAGAAACTGAGATAGAGAAATTTAAGTAACTTGTCCAAGGTCATTCAGCAAGCGTCAGAGTCGGGATTAGAACCGGAATTAGTTTTACTAAATCAACAAACTTCTTACCTATCCATAAATCCGGCAGAATTGGCAGCCAGTTGGTAATCTACTCTCTCCCAATCCCACCTTCAGGAAGTACACCTTAAGCATGTTGATACTTGTCTCAACCTCATAGCCCTTATGTTCATGTCCTTATATTCTACCATTTCCCCAATGTGTAATTTATTCTAATGTCTCTCTCCCTCCATAAGAAACCTGTGGGCGGGGATCATGCCTATTGCTCTGTTGTGCATTCCAGAGCACTTAGTACAGTGCTTTGCGTACATAAAACTCTCAAATAAGTACCCCTGATTTGTAAGCACTCACTATGGTAACGTGATTTAGATTGTGAGCCCACTGTTGGGTAGGGACTGTCTCTATATGTTGCCAACTTGTACTTCCCAAGCGCTTAGTACAGTGCTCTGCACACAGTAAGCGCTCAATAAATACGATTGATGATGATGATGATGATTTAAAAATGGAAAGAAAAAATGAAAGACAAAAAAGTAGCATCTTAGCCTGGAAATCAAAATAGTCTCAGGTAAAGTCTAAGGAAGAAGCCCTGGATAGACTTGATACAGGAAAAGAGGAATCTAAAATGTGCATAAAGTACAGTAACCATTTTGTAAAACTAAAATAAGTAAACAGCTGGGGGGGGGGGGCGGCTCGGGGGGAGACTCAGCTTTCAAAAATAATTCTTTGATACCATATGAAAATGATCAGCTTGTTGATATAGGATCCAGGAATGTTGTGTGCCATTTCTGTCTGGCCAAAAAATGGAAAGGAGAATCGTGAGGCCAATGTTGTTCCAATAGAAAGGTCAGAGGAAGAGAGGAGAGGGGCAAGGAGAGGGGGAATTGGTGTTAATCAGGCTGGAATAAGAGGAAATAGATCAGTCTGTTGGACAGCATGTGAGAGTGGGGGGAGAGAGGGAGAGAGAGAGAGAGAGAGAGAGAGAGAAAATCTACAAGAATGACAAGGAAAAACAGGCAAGGAGAGAGAATGAGAGAAAACGTGATTTTCACAGTCTGATTGAAGAACGTTAACATGAGAAGCAGCAAGGCCTAAGAGGAAGAGGAAATTAGGTCAGGGAATTAGAGGATCTCAGAGTCAAAGGACCTGGATACTCATTCCTGTTCTATCCCTTGCCTCCCGAGTGATTTTAGACAAGTTACTTGACTTCTCTGGGCCTCAGTTTCCTCATCTGCAAAATGGGGATTAAATTTCTGTTGTTCCTCCTACTTAGTCCAGGAGCCCCTTGTGGGACAGGGGACTGTGTCTGACCTGATTGTCTTGTATCTACCCCAGTAATAATAATAATAACGATGGCATTTGTTAAGCGCTTACTATGGGCGAAGCACTGTTCTAAGCGCTGGTGTGGGGCTCACAGTGTTAATCCCCATTTTACAGATGAGGTAACTGGGGCCCAGAGAAGTGAAGTGACTTGCCTAAAGTCACACAGCTGACAAGCGGCAGAGCCATTATTATTATTATTATTATTATTATTACTGCTTGTATTAATTTCACACATATCTCAAAATAATTACAGACCCTTTAGCCTGAGACATCTTTAGACTGGCATGCAGCATGGCCTAGTGGATAGAGCCCGGGCCCGGGAGTCAGATGAGACCTGGGTTCTAATCTTGGCTCCTCCAGTTGTCTGCTGTGTAACCTTAGGCACATCACTTAACTTCTCTGTGCCTCAGTTACCTCATCTGTAAAATAAGGATTAAGACGATGAGCCCCATAGGGGACAGGGACTGTGTCCAACCTGATTAGCTTGTATCTACCCTGGCGCTTAGAACAGTACTTGACACATACTAAATGCTGAACAAATACCGTCATTATTATTAGTCCTCACAGTATCTTAAAATGAGGTGTGAAGCTATTAATAGCCCCATTTTCCAGATGACAAAGTGGAGGGGCAAGTAGATATTTAAGTGTCTTTCTAAGGCAATTTGAGCAGTCAGGGTTGTCTAGAAATTCACAGGCCGGATTTACATGGGTGGCAGTGATATAGCTATGACAGACAGACACTACAGCTTGGCTTAGTGGAAAAGAGCAAGGGCTTGGGAGTCAGAAGTCGTGGGTTCTAATCCCAGCTCCACCACTTATCAGCTGTGTGACTTTGGCCAAGTCACTTAACTTCTCTGGTCCTCAGTTACCATCTGTAAAATGGGGCTTAAGACTGTGAGCCCCACATGGGACAACCTGATTATCTTGTTTCTATCCCAATGCTTAGAACAGTGCTTGGCACATAATAAGCACTTAAGAAATACCATCAATATTATCATTATTATTACTCCGTTTGCTTCCGAAAACTGGGGGAGAGTTTTGCAGTTTTTACAATGGGCCACATGATTCTTTCAAATACTTCTTGCCTGGAAGCATTTGGATTATTACCCTTTTTTCTCCGCTGTTACATTTTAAAAATCAACAGATTTGAAGTGACTCTGAAAGCATGATTTTTTTCTCTTTAGTACTCATATCTCCACATAGCTCGTTGAAAAAAGTTGAAGTAGAGCACACTGAAGTCAAAATTCTTGTAACAGCACTAGAAATAGAGCTAGCCACTTTGCCAGGAAAGGTCTAGACTGTAAATTCATCGTGGTCAGGGAAGGCCTCTATTGTTATAGTGTACTCTCCCAAGTGCTTAGTACAGTGCTCTACACACGGCAAGCGCTCAATAAATACGACTTACTGTATTCTTTGCTTTGTTATATGCAAACAGCACTTAAGGCTATGGACTCTGAATGCTCAGTAAAGACAAGATAGGCCCTTTTGCTTAATATTCTTCGAATTCCGTGGTATGACTAGCAGTAGCAAAATAGTTGACTTGAGTCCTTAAGGAAGAGGCAGAAAATGAGACTCTACTGACCTGCCTAAGGTTTTGTTTTTGGAGATGACCCAACCATTTCCCCACCCTGCCTCTCAGCCCCCTCAATAAATTAGTCAATCAGTGCTAATTTGTGTCGTGACCGGTTCGTATCAACTAGGAACTTCCTGGACCAGGGGAGCCTCGGTGACATGTAGTAAAGTCAAACCACATCTCTGATCATCAAGGTTACTGGGGAAAGTTTTTTACTTAATTTTACCGACGTGCGAGGGAGTGACACATATACACACACACTCATTCACTCCATTCCACCAGGGGTCCAATACCAGTCTGCTGGTCAAGGGAGCACATAGTAAGTGCTTAACAAATACCATCGTTATTATTAGAGAAGCAGCAGGGCTTAGTTGAAAGAGCATGGGTTTGGGAGTCAGAGGATGTGGGTTCTAATTTCAGCTCCTCCACTTGTCAGCTGTGTGACTTTGGGCAAGCTGCTTAACTTCTCTTTGCCTCAGTTACCTCATCTGTAAAAATGGGGATTAAAACTGCGAGCCCCACGTGGGACCACCTAAATACTTTGTAAACTCCAGTGCTTAGAACAGTGCTTGGCACATAGTAAGCGCTTAACAAATACCAACATTATTAATTAATAATAATGCTAATGATAGTATTAGTTAAGCACTTAGTGTCAGGCAGTGTACTAGCGCTGGGGTGGATAATAATAATAATAATAATAATAATGGCATTTAAGCAAGTTGGGTTGGACACAGTCCCTGTCCCACATGGGGCTCACAGTCTGAAAGCCCCTTTTGCAGATGAGGTAACTGAGACCCAGAAAGGTGAAATGACCTGCCCAGGGTCACACAGCAGACTAGTGACAGAGCCGGGTTTAGAACACCTGGCCTTCTGGCTTCCACGTCTGTGTTCTACCCACTATGCCAGTACAGTGCTGTGCATACAGGAAACGATCAGTAGTGTTGAATCTATTGATGATTGAGTCAGGGCCTATTGCACCCTAAGGAGTTGGTCTAAGGAAATTGTGGAAAAGAGGGAGCAGACATCTAAAACTTCGTGTGGGTAACTTCCCTGTTTCCCGTCGACTCAGTGATTCGTATGGTCTGCCAGTTTAAAAAATGCAGTCCTTGATCAGGAATGCAGTGACAAACCTAGACTGTGATATAACCAGGTTTTGGTCTTCAAACATGTGATTGTATTGTGAATGGGGGTATTCACTCATTCATTCAATTGTATTTATTGAGCACTTACTGTGTGCAGAGCAGTGTACTAAGCGCTTGGGAAGTACAAGTCAGCAACATATAGAGATGGTCCCTACCCAACAACGGGCTGACAGTCCAGACCAGGGAGACAGACAACAAAACAAAACATGTAGACAGGTGTCAAAGTCGTCAGAACAAATAGAATTAAAGCTATATGCACATCATTAACGAAATAAATAGAATAGTAAATATGTATAAGTAAAATAAATAGAGTAATAAATCTGTACAAACATATATACAAGTGCTGTGGGGAGGGGACGGAGGTAGGGCTGGGGGGATGGGGAGGAGGAGAGGAAAAAGGGGGCTCAGTCTGGGAAGGCCTCTTGGAGGAGGTGAGCTCTCAGTAGGGCTTTGAAGGGAGGAAGAGAGCTAGCTTGGCGGATGTGTGGAGGGAGGGCATTCCGGGCCAGGGGAAGGATGTGGGCTGGCGGTCGATGGCGCGACAGGTGAGAACGAGGTACGGGGAGGAGGTTAGCGGCAGAGGAGCGGAGGGTGCGGGCTGGGCTATAGAAGGAGAGAAGGGAGGTGAGGTAGGAGGGGGTGATGTGAGGGACAGCCTTGAAGCCGAGAGTGAGGAGTTTTTGCTTGATCTGTAGGTTGTCAGACAGCCGCTGGAGATTTTTGAGGAGGGGAGTAACATGCCAGAGCATTTCTGCACAAAGATAATCCGGGCAGCAGAGTGAAGTATAGACTGAAGTGGGGAGAGACAGGAGGATGGGAGATCAGAGAGGAGGCTGATGCAGTAATCCAGTCGGGGTAGGATGAGAGACTGAACCAGCGAGGTAGCGGTTTGGATGGAGAGGAAAGGGCGGATATTGGTGATGTTATGGAGGTGAGACTGGCAGGTTTTGGTGACAGATTGGATGTGTGGGGCTAATGAGAGAGCAGAGTTGAGGGTGACACCAAGGTTGCAGGCTCGTGAGATGGGAAGGATGGTAGTGCCATCTACAGTGATGGGAAAATCAAGGAGAGGGCAGGGTTTGAGAGGGAAGATAAGGAGTTCAGTCTTGGACATACTGAGTTTTAAATGGTGGGCAGACATCCAGATGGAGATGTCCTGAAGGCAGGAGGAGACACAAGCCTGCAGGGAAGGAGAGAGAGCAGGGGCAGAGATGTAGATTTGGGTGTCATCAGCCTAGAGATGATGATAGTTGAAGCTGTGGGAGTGAATGAGTTCACCAAGGGAGTGAGTGTAGATAGAGAACAGAAGGGGACCAAGAACTGACCCTTGAGGAACCCCTACAGTAAGGGGATAGGAAGGGGAGGAGGAACCCTCAAAGAAGACTGAGAATGAAGTCTCATTCTCAGGGGGTAGTATAAGATATGTTTCCCCAGAGTCGTACATCTTGTAAATTAGAATCCACTCCAAATAGGTAATAGAGATAATGACATTGGTAATCACTGAACACTTAATAGGTGCCAAGAACTGTGCTAAACCCTGGGGTAGATAGACGATAAAAGATTGGACACAGTTCATGTTTTACAAGGGGCTCACGATCTAAGATGGAAGTGCGGGATATTCTGGGAGGGGATTGTGAGCTCGTGGTGGGCAGGAATGTATCTGTTGTTATATCGTACTCTCCCAAGCGCTTAGTACAGTGATTTGTACACAGTAAGTGCTCCATAAATATGATTGAATGAATAAATGAATGACTGGCTTTTGGGCAACACAGTAAAACGCTCCACCTCTGGAAGTGGAGTTGAGCGAGGATGGCTTTGATTTTGAAGTTTGCCGAGAATGCTGGGAATGGGGCTGGAACCATGGAATGTGTCTACCGACTACTGACTCTGTTACATTGGCCTCTCCCAAGTGCCACTTGGAGAGACAGGGAGATGGAAGATGGGACAGGGAGAAGCGGGGAGAGACAGGAGGATGGGAGATCAGAGAGGAGGCTGATGCAGTAATCCAGTCAGGATAGGATGAGAGATTGAACCAGCAAGGTAGCAGTTTGGATGGAGAGGAAAGGGCGGATCTTGGCGATGTTATGGAGGTGAGACCGGCAGGTTTTGGTGACAGATTGGATGTGAGGGGTGAACGAGAGAGTGGAGTCGAGGATGACACCAAAGTTGCGGGCTTGTGAGATGGGAAGGATGGTAGTGCCATCTACAGTGACGGGAAAGTCAGGGAGAGGGCAGGGTTTGGGAGGGAAGATAAGGGGTTCAGTCTTGGACATATTGAGTTTTAGATGGCAGGCAGAGTTCAGTCTTGTACATATTGAGTTTTAGATGGTAGGTAGACATCCAGATGGAGATGTCCTGAAGGCAGAAGGAGACCCGAGCCTGAAGGGAGGGAGAGAGAGCAGGGGCAGAGATGGAGATTTGGGTGTCATCAGTGTAGAGATGATAGTTCAAGCTGTGGGAGCAAATGAGTTCACCAAGGGAGTGAGTGTAGATAGAGAACAGAAGGGGACTGAGAACTGACCCTTGAGGAACCTGTACAGTAAGGGGATGGGAGGGGGAGGAGGAGCTCACAAAGGAGACTGAGAATGAACGGCTGGAGAGATAAGAGGAGAACCAGGAGAGGACGGAGTCTGTGAAGCCAAGTTTGGATAGTGTGTTGAGGAGAAGGGGGTGGTCCACAGTGTCAAAGGCAGCTGAGAGGTCGAGGAGGATTAGGACAGAGTATGAGCCATTGGATTTGGCAAGAAAGAGGTCATTGGTGACCTTTGAGAGGGCACTTTCGGTGGAGTGTAGGGGACGGAAGCCTGATTGGAGGGGGTCAAGGAGAGAGTTGGCATTGAGAAATTCGAGGCAGCGGGTGTAGATGACTCGTTCAAGTCATCAGAGTCAAGAAGTCATCAGATCAGATCAGACCAAGTCATCAGATCAGTCTGGTCATCAGACTGACCTCTAGGTTGGCCGTTGGTCTCAAACCTTCAGGAGCTGCCAAAACTGATCGGGTAAACCTCTACTTCCGTAGTCTGTATTCCCATCTTTCTATTAGTGTTATTAATTAAATCTTGTGTGTAATCTTCCCAGCTTTGGAGGTGGTTTATATCATGGCTGTTGGGGCCTCTCTATCCCTCTGCATTGGTTACCGGTGGGAGTCAATAATTCTGTAGCTGCCTTGTGTGATGATTAATTTAGGGCAGTTTTGAGCATAATCTACCTTAGCTTCAGTTAGATGTTGTACAGCAATGTGGCCCCGAATCCAATCCAAAGTGGTGGAAAGAGCTATGTTCAGTAGCCTGGCCTAGTGGATAGGACATGGGCCTGTGAGTCAGAAGGTCATGGGTTCAAATATCAGCTCTGCCACTTGTCTGCTGTGTGACCTTGGGCAAGTCATTTCACTTCCCTGGGCCTCAGTTCCCTCGTCTGTAAAATGGGGATGGAGACTGTGAACCCCACATGGGACAGAGACTGTGTCCAACTTTATTTGCTTGTATCCACCCCAGGACTAGGTACAGTGTCTGACAATAATAAGTGCTTAACAAGTACCATTATTATTATTATTATTATTAATATTGAGATGTCATTAAGCTATTGTTTATTTAACCTGAAAGTAATTCAAAGCATAGCATGCTTATTTTAAATACCTGAGGTGTTAAATGATTATAAGGTTTTTGTAAGGGTCAGCAGAAGAAGCTTGTTTCATTGTCTTTGAGAGGGTGTTATCAACTTCATCAATAGACGAAACAGTGTGGCCTGCTCCCTAATCCTCCCTGTGGCCTAATCCCGGCTCTGCCTCTTGACTGCTGTGTGTCCTCAGACTACTCACTTGATTTCTCTGTACCTCAGTTTCCTCATCTGTAAAATGGGGATTAAATCCTACTCAAAAAATTTAAATTGTGAGCTCCATGTGGAACAGGGACTGTGTCTAAACTGATTATCTTGTACCTACTCCAGCGTGACTCGGTGGAAAGAGCCCAGGCTTGGGAGTCAGAGGTCATGGGTTCTAATCCTGGCTCTGCCACATGTCTGCTGTGTGACCTTGGGCATGTCACTTCACTTCTCTGAGCCTCAGTTACCTCATCTGTAAAATGGGGATTAAGACTGTGAGCCCCATGTGGGACAACCTGATCACCTTGTATCCCTCCCAGCACTTAGAACAGTGCTTTGCACATAGTAAGCGCTTAACAAATGCCATTATTATTATTATTATTATTATATGGCTTGGCACAGAGTAAATGCTTCTATTTATTATTACTATTTTTATCATTGTGTAGGAATTTGCCCAATCTAGGTTAATTTGCAGCCTTGCAGCTGGCAAGCTCATTCTGAATATCTCTGCCCACCTTTAGAACTCTCTCCATTAAGGTCTTCTTCAACCATATTTATAAATAAATCCATTCTTCGACAGTCTGTATCCAATTTTAATCTCAAATTTTTGTCACGTATTGGAAAAGCCATAGCTTCTTCATCTGTTCTCTCAGCATGGCTCAATGGAAAGAGCCCGGGCTTGGGAGCCAGAGATCATGGGTCCTAATCCTGACTCTGCCACTTGTCAGCTGTGTGACTTTGGGCAAGTCACTTCACTTCTCGGAGCCTCAGTTCCCTCATCTGTAAAATGGGGAGGAAGACTGTGAGCCCCACGTGGGACAGTCTGATCACCTTGTATCCCCCCATTGCTTAGAACAGTGCTTGGCACATAGTAAGCGCTTAACAAATGCTATTATTATTATTATTATTATTGTTTTGTCATGATGCAGTAGGCTGTTCAAGTTTGATGAGGGGTTACTTGGACAGCAGTTCTTTTGAATGATATCCAATTAACTCATCAACACCTAGTCAAGAGAAGCAGCACAGATTAGTGGATAGAACAGGGGCCTGGGAACCAGAAGGACCTGGGTTCTAATCCCGCTCCGCCACTTGTCTGCTGTGTGACCTTGAGAAAGTCACCTCACTGGTCTGTGCCTCAGTTACCCCATCTGTAAAATAGGGTTTAAGACTGTGAGCTCCATGTGGGACAGGGACTATGTCCAATCTAATTACCTTGTATCTACCCAGAGCTTAGTACAGTGCCTGCCACATAATAAGCACTTAACAAATACCATATATTTTTTTTAAAGTAAACATATTAAAGCAACAACTAAAGATTGCTCCGCCAGAGCATTTGCTATGTGCAGAGCACAGTACTAAGCGCTTGGGAGAGTGCAATACAATAGAATTAGTGGACAAGTTCACTTCTTAAAAAGAAGTAAGCACTATATTGACATGATTCTGACAGTTGGCTGGATTTCCTCCATGTTTGCGCTGCCTAGGAACGATAACAGTGTGTGTTTCTAGAGGAAGCGGAGTCCAGATTGCATTTTTGTCTACCAAAGATGTCATTATCAGTAGGCAGAGTATTTATTGTTGAAAGTGCTTATTGCCTGGTACTTTCCAGGATACTGAAAAGATGATCCGTATGTGGTGATTCACCTTGCTCTCTCCAACTAGACTTAAATACAACATTTCAGATAAAATCTGTGCGGATAATTTAATGTCAAGGGCCTGTCAGTGAACACAATAGTGTATTATTTTAAGCTTCCTTTTTATCAAGTGGAGACTCAGGTGCCACTTACTTGCTGTGCCTGACCTTAGTCAAGTCACTTAACTTTATTGTGCCTCAATTTCTTCATCTTATAAATTAGAGGTTGATAATAATAATAATAATTAATAATAATAATGATGGCATTTATTAAGCGCTTACTATGTGCAAAGCACTGTTCTAAGCACTGGGAAGGTTACAAGGTGATCAGGTTGTCCCACGGAGGGCTCACAGTCTCAATCCCCAATTTACAGATGAGGTAACAGGCACAGAGAAATGAAGTGACTTGCCCAAAGTCACACAGCTGACAAGTGGCGGAGTAGGGATTAGAACCCATGACCTCTGACTCCAAAGCCCGGGCTCTTTCCCCTGAGCCACGCTGCTTCTCTAGCTACTTGTTCTCCCTCCTACTTAGACTGTGAGCCCCGTGTGGTAATGGGGACTCTGTCAGATTGGATTCTATCCCAGTCCTTAGTACAGTGTTCTGCACACAGTAAGCACTCAATAAATACGATTGAATGAAGTACTATTAAAAAAGATGAAGTAGAAAAAACTTGACAAGTTATATTGCATTCTCCCAAGTGCTTATTGTGCAGATTTGAGGCAGGAGGGCGTTCCAGGCCAGGGGTGGGGTGTGGACTAGGAGTCGGTGACGAGATAGATGAGATGGAGGCACAGTGAGAAGGTTAGCACTAGAGGAGCAAAGTGTGCGGGCTGGGTTGTAGAAGGAGAGTAGCGAGGTGAGGTAGGAGGGCTTTAAGGATGATGGTGAGGAGCTTTTGTTTGATGCAGCGGTGGATGGGCAACCATTGGAGTTTTTTGAGGAGCAGGGTGACATGTCCAGAACGTTTTTATAGAAAAATAATCCAGGAAGCAGAGTGAAGTATGGACCAGAGTGGAAAGAGATGGGAAGCTGAGAGGTCAGCAAGGAAGCTGATGCAGTAATCCAGGTGGGATAGGATGAGTGATTATATTAACATGTTAGTTTGGATGGAGAGGGAAGGGCAGATTTTTAGCAATGCTGTGAAGGTGGGACCGACAGGATTTAGTGATGGATTGAATATGTGGGTTGAATGAGAGACAGGAATCAAGGATATTGCCAAGGTTATGGGCTTGTGAGGCGGGAAGGATGGTGGTTCTGAATACAGTGATGGGAAAGTCACGGGGAGGACAGGGTTTGTTGGGAAGAGAAGGAGTTCTGTTTTGGACATGTTAAATTGGATGACGGGAGGACATCCAAGTAGAGGTGTCTTGAAGGCGGCAGGAGATGTGAGACTGGAGAGAGGGAGACAGATCAGGGCTGGAGATGTAGATTTGGGTATCATCCAAATAGAGGTGGTAGTTGAAGCCAAATAATAATAATAATGGCATTTGATAAGTGCTTACTATGTGCCAAGCACTGTACTCAGCACTGGAGTAGATATAAAGTAATGAGATTGTCTCACGTGGGGTTCACAGTCTTAATCCTCATTTTACAGATGAGGTAACTGAGGCACAGAGAAGTGCAGTGACCTGCCCAAAGTCTCGCAGCTGACAGGTGTCGGAGCCAGGATTAGAACTCATGACTTCTGACTCCCAAGCCTGAGCTCTTTGCACTGAGCCATGGTGCTTCTCTATGAAGCCATGAGAGCGAATGAGTTCTTCAAGTACAATAGAAGGAGATCCAGAACTGAGGCTTGAGGGACCCCCACAGTTAGAGAGTGGGAGGGAAAGGAGGAGCCTGTGAAGGAGACAGAGAATGAAAGGCCAGAGAGATAAATGGAGAAACAGGTGAAGATAGAGTCGGTAAAGCCATGGTTGGATAATGTTTCTGGGAGAAGGGGGTGGTCCACAGTGTCGAAGGCAGCTGAGAGGTTGAGGAGGATTAGGATGGAGCCGACCCCTACCCCCGTCCTGCCTCTGGCCTGGAATGCCCTCCTTCCTCAAATCTGACAGACAGTGACTCTCCTCCCCTTCGGAGCCTTATTGAAGGCCCATCTCTTCCAAGGCGCTTTCCCAGACTAAGCCCCACTTATCCTCATCTCCCACTCCCCTCTGCATTGCCCTGACTTGCTTCCTTTGCCCTTCCTCCTCCTCCCAGCCCCACAGCACTTATATACATATCTGTAATTTTATTTATTTGTACTGATGACTGTCTCCCCCCACTAGACTGTAAGCTCATTGTGGGCAGGGAATGACTATTGTTGTATTGTCCTCTCCCAAGTGCTTAGAACAGTGCTCTGCACACAGTAAGCACTCAATAAATACAAGTGTTTGAGTGAATGAATGAATAAATACGATTGATCGATTGAACAGAAATATCATTCATGGGCCGGCTATTCGTTCGAGTCAATGATCTCTGTTTTCATTCCTTTATAGCTGGTCCTGCTACTATCAGTTAAAGTAGGTATCTGATCTGTGATATCTGCAGCTATTTGTAAGGTAACTTCTTTTATCTAATCAGTATTCATATCTTCCACTACTTTTTCTCCACTGGAAAAAAAAACCATCACTGGTCCTTCTCTAACACTAGTAATAATAATAATAATTATTACGGTATTTGTTAATTGCTTACTATGGGCCAGACACTGTACTAAGCACTGGAGTGGACACCAGCAAATCGGGTTAGACACAGTCCCTGTCCCACGAGTAGCTCACAGTCTCAATTCCCACTTTACAGATGAGGTCACTGAGGCATAGAGGAATGAAGTGACTTGGCCATGGTCA
This sequence comes from Tachyglossus aculeatus, assembly GCF_015852505.1. Classification (NCBI taxonomy): domain Eukaryota; kingdom Metazoa; phylum Chordata; class Mammalia; order Monotremata; family Tachyglossidae; genus Tachyglossus; species Tachyglossus aculeatus. The sequence goes on from NC_052070.1 coordinate 12,333,771, forward strand.
GAATTAGAAACCAGCTCCTTCTGACTCCGAGGCCCAGGCTGTATCCACTGTGCCATGCTGCTACTCTTAGTGATTCTCTTAGAAGTTACTTAAGGGCAATTTATTTATTAAGTACACATATATACTTAATGTATATATGTATATACTGTATATATGTTTGTACATATTTATTACTCTATTTATTTATTTTGTACCTATCTATTCTATTTATTTTATTTTGTTAGTATGTTTGGTTTTGTTCTCTGTCTCCCCCTTTTAGACTGTGAGCCCACTGCTGGGTAGGGACTGTCTCTATATGTTGCCAACTTGTACTTCCCAAGCGCTTAGTACAGTGCTCTGCACACAGTAAGTGCTCAATAAATACGATTGATTGATTAATGGCTCTGCCTCATGTAGGCCTTGTCATTCCACCCCAAATCCATCCTGACCTTACTTTCAATGGACTAAACCGACCAAAAAGTAATCTCATTTTTTGGAGAAGAAGGTTTCAGCCACCAGGTCCCTCATTTTAGAAATGTTCTTATAGTGTCTCTGCATGAAGCCCAGTTTATTCAGAATTAAAGAGCTTTCTTACTGCATTTGACAAGTCAAAGGTGGTCAAGTAAAACATACCCAATGCATCAATTTTATGAACCGGTTCCCATGAATTTAGCCCTGCAGGTGGATATAATACTGTAAATTTTAAGTAATTCCTGCGCCATCGGGATCTTTAGGGAGCAGAACGCATACCAAGCCTTTCTTCCCACCAAAATTACAGGCTGCTGTAATCTGATACTGCTTCCTCTAATACTCGGTGGATTTTAGTGGTCTCTTACCTTGAGCTGCACTGAAAACAGCTTTGTTATGGGAAAATAAATGTTCACCTAGCAACAAGGAGCCAGATAAGAAGCAGCATGGCTCTGTGGAAAGAGCAAGGATTTGGGAGTCAGAGGTCATGGGTTCTAATCCCGGCTCCGCCACTTGTCAGCTGTGTGACTTTGGGCAAGTCACTTCACTTCTCTGAGTCTCAGTTACCTCATCTGTAAAATGGGGATTAAGGCTGTGAGCTCCACGTGGGACAACCTGATCACCTTGTATCTCCCCCAGTGCTTAGAACAGTGCTTTGCACATAGTAAGCCCTTAACAAATGCCATCATTATAAGGGCTTTGAAGGGGAACTTTATTTGGTCAAATATCTTGAAAAACAATTTATTTATAAAGCTTACTTTAATTCAGTAGGTGGGGCAAGGATCTCGGATTCCACACCTCTTTTTGGTGGGCTCAAGGAAGGGGATTCAGTCATATTTATTGTCGTATTTATTGAGCGCTTGCTGTGTGCAGAGAACTGTACTAAGCGCTTCGGAGTTTATAGTACAGCAATGAACAGAAACGTTCCCTACCCAAAACAAACTTACAGTCTAGAGGGGGGGAGACAGACATTAATATAAATGTGGGTTCTCTATGAGATAAAGGATTAGGGAGGGCAGCACTTTTTAATTTTCCATAGAAACTGGGTTTTAAGAGTGGGTTTTTTTTTTAGTGTGAGGGAAATCTCTCTGAATTGATAAGATTTAGCCAGCCCTCATCTTATTTATATGCTGCCATAATAAATAAAATGCCAATCTTTTATGAAGCAAAAAATATTTTATTCTGTGGCTTTTGGGACTCACTTTCTAAACTGTTGACTGTTGAAGTTCCTGTCAGCCCCTATAAAAATAAATACTTTATTGTATCTTGGTTTAAAGAACCCAAGAAACAACGGAGCCTTTCTTCTCCATTCTCTGGAATACACATAGTTTCCTTTCATACATCGTACATGCATTGTTGCAACAATTCCAGATCATCACATTATCTTCCTCCTCCGCTTGCATCAGTTACCACTAATTGCAACGGCTATTTTTGACTGTTTTTGAAGAGGGTGTATTGTTGTGTGTTATGGATTTCCAAGTTTTCTGCTTCTGCTCATCAGAAGTATTTCTGGTATATTCATTTTAAGACCTAACTCCGTGTGTGGTTTAGTGACACGAGGCAGAATTTCCCTTCCCTCCGTGATCCCGCCAATTCCAGCGGTCTGTTTTAATTTTTCACTCTTCTCCTACCAGGGTGTAAGTATTGCTGAAATTCCTATTGTTAGGAATTTGGAATACTATAGATTAGCCCAAATTCTAGACAATGGAAAAAGTCAAAGGGAGATTAGAAACTAGAATCAGGCCCTGGGGCCTCTTTGGAGGAGATAAGACAGATGAAAGACAGTTGGGACAGGTGTTGTTTGAAATTGCTGAGTGTCAGAACAACTTTAGCCCTGTTGTTCTGAGGGAAGTCGACCTTCACTCAGGAAGAAAGTATTTACTGGAGAGCTGTTTGGACCAGAGCAATGAGCCTAATAAATCATCCAGTGGCTCTAGGTATGCAACTGTGCCAGGAGACAAGCTCAAAGAATGCCTGTGACCCCCACCCAGGCTTTCTCTCTTCCTCTAAGCTCCAGGTCAAAATCCTCTTTCGCTGCGCCCTAAATATTTTCATATTGTTGGTGTGAAAGAGGAAATATATAAGACCTAAACCAGAAAATATCAAATTAGGGTGACTTGGTGAGTAGCTCTGGAAACCACTTGGTACTGGCCTGGCTAAATTACCAGATAGTCAATCAGTTATGTTTATTGAGAGCTTACTAGGTGCTTTTTTTAAATGGTATTTGTTAAATGCTTACTATGCATCAGGCACTGTGCCATGTGCTGGGTAGATTCAAGGGATCAACAGCTGGGCTACTGTATTTGCACACTGAGAGCTCATACCTGCAGGGTTTCAGGATATGCCAAGTTTTCTCCGTTACTGCTTGCCACATGTTGGCTGTTAAGACCTCTTCATCATGTCAGAGCAAGGAACAGAAGCAGTGTGGTCTAGCAGAAAGAGCACAAGCCTAGGAGCCAGAAGTCTGGGTTTTAATCCAGGCTCTGCCACTCACCTGTTGTGTGATCTTGGGCACGTCACTTCACTTCTCTGTGCCTCAGTTTCCTCATCTGTAAAATGGGGGATTCGACACTTCTTCTTCTTCCTCTCCCCTTCGTCCCCCTCTCCATCCCCCCATCTTACCTCTTTCCCTTCCCCACAGCACCTGTATATATGTATATATGTTTGTACATATTTATTTCTCTATTTATTTATTTATTTATTTTACTTGTACATATCTATTCTATTTATTTTATTTTGTTAGTATGTTTGGTTTTGTTCTCTGTCTCCCCCTTTTAGACTGTGAGCCCACTGTTGGGTAGGGACTGTCTCTATATGTTGCCAACTTGTACTTCCCAAGTGCTTAGTACAGTGCTCTGCACACAGTAAGCGCTCAATAAATATGATTGATGATGATGTAGACTGCACCCCATGTGGGACAGGGACTGTGACCAACCTGAATATACTTTATCTACCTTATTTCTTAATACAGTGCTTGGCACATAGTAAGCCCTTCACAGGTACCACAAGAATTATTATCGTTGTCAGTTGTCTGTCAAAAATTCTTCGTACCGAATTTGGAGTATCTCAATGATGAAAATAGCCAAGCAGATCACAAATTAGAAAACTATCTGTAGCCCATCTACGGGTATAATACAAGTAAGCAGGGGTTTCCTTCTCAGATACCCTCAAGAAAGATTTACTCTCTCAGTGCTGTGCTTTAGGGCGAGATTCTTAACCACAGAAGTTGACATATTTTCCAGTTCCCATTCATTCATTCAATCGTATTTATTGAGCGCTTACTGTGTGCAGAGCACTGTACTAAGTGCTTGGGGAGTACAAGTCGGCAACATAGAGAGATGGTCCCTACCCAACAACAGGCTCACAGTCTAGAAGGGGGAGACAGACAACCAAACAAAACATGTAGACAGGTGTCAAAATTGTCAGAACAAATAGAATTAAAGCTATATTCATTCGATCATATTTATTGAGTGCTTACTGTGTGCAGAGCACTGTACTGAGCGCTTCGAAAATACAATACAGCAGTAAAGAGAGACAATCCCTGCCCACAACAGGCTCACAGTATAGACCCACAGTCACTTCAACTCCACTAGTTAATAATAATAATGATGGCATTTATTTAGTGCTTACTATGTGCAAAGCACTGTTCTAAGCGCTGGGGAGGTCACAAAGTGATCAGGTTGTCCCACGGGGGCTCACAGTCTTCATCCCCATGTTACAGATGAGGTGATGCCCAACATAAACTAAATAAATAAATAGGCAGATAGACGATAACTAAATAAATAGATCAGATAGGTAGGTAGATGATAGATGGATAGATAGATAGATAGATAGATAGATATCCCACCTGGCCTAAGGGGAAGGAATTTGGACAAGGGCTTGACAAGACAACCCTCCGGAACCTAAGTGATAGATGGGATGGAAAGAGAGAGAGGAGGCCGCAGGCCTCCAGGGCTAGGAGGCCCAGGAGATGCTCCAGTTTGCGAACTAAGGAAGCCAAATGGCTCCTGCTTCCTGGAGTGGGGTAAGAGGGGCCTCCAGCTCAGGAAGAGGTGGGAGGGACAGGAGAGAGGCCTGGACGATTCTCAAGTCTTTTTGCCGGCCCTGTGTTGGCTCTGGAGTACTGGGAATCGGTTTGGAGCCGAGTCCAGGAAACACCCAGGAGATCCTTTGGAATGGGAGAGCATGGAAAAGCCTAGAGCAGGTGAGTGGGGAGCCCAGTTGCACCCACCTGGGGTTAAACGGGCATCATGTCTCAGGTTGCCCTCAAGCATCCTCCCTCCCTCCTGTGGCCATAAACTAAGGAATGTGTCTCAACTCTGCCGCCTTGTACTCTCTGTCACTTAGTACAGTGTTGTGCACCCAGTAAGCGCTCAATAAATACCATTGTTTGAGTGTTCACAGGTCTGGGCAAGAAGGCTGCTTTCCTAGAGCTGTGAGGACTCCCCACCGTCAAGATCTTCTATTTTTTGTGGCTTGACGGTTTTGATGCTTCTTGTTACTTGCAATCCATTGCAATGTGGGCAGGGAATGTCACTGCTTATTGCTGAATTGTACTTTCCCAAGCGCTTAGTACAGTGCTGTGCACACAGTAAGCGCTCAATACATACGATCGAATGAATCGAATTTATTTCCACAGACTGGCAATGACCAAATCGATCCAGGACCGTATGGGCCCCCATGAAACATTTTACCCTAGAAAGCTAATGAATCAATAACCTTTCCATCAGATTGTAAGCTCCCTGAGGACAGGGAACATGTCTTGCTACAGTTGTATGCTTCCAAGCGCTTAGTTTAGTGCCTGGCAATTGGTAGACGCTCATTAAATGACTGATTTATCATCCATACTGGTCCAAGCCAATAGGGTAGGGATGTCGATATTTGTTCAGATACAGGAATAAACCCTGGCTTCTGAAGTCGTCCACACATTGGGCCCATCACACAAATGCTGAGTGTAGAAACCCATAGTTTGCTCACCAAGATAGACACTACAGAGGGGATCCCCTCATGGCCCAGGGCAGAACAGACTAGCGCAGATAAGAAATTTATACAGCTTCCATCTCTCCTTAGGACCTGGGATTCAATCAAATTAGGCTTTGTTGTTCGTTAAAAAATGTTCAGCAGGAATGTCTATTTGGTGAGCACCTCCTTACTTTCCTTTAGGGCAGCTCCAGGAGAAAATGTGGACTTGTGGGGTTTGGAGGAGGCTTAAGAACTTTTTCTAGATTGGTATGTCAGCTCAAGATCCTTCTATTTAATCATCCTGATATTTTCCTTGGTCTTGTTAGCTGTTTCTTAGTTCCCAATTTACTGCCCTTAGAGATAGGGTGTGTGGTTAAGAGACTGAGGAAATGGAATGGTTTGTTACAACAACTTCCTCTAGGGAATGAGAGAAAGTATGAAAATCAAGCAAAGGCCTATGGTTTAATTGTTGTTCTTGTATCCACAGTGCCTGGCACTGCCTTGATTTTGCCAAAAGCTGGCAGGAACGGACGCTTTAAATTGGGAAGCAGCATGGTCTAATGGATGGAATACGGGCCCGGGAGTCAGAAGGGCCTGGGTTCTAATTCTGGCTCTGCCCCTTGTCTGCCCTGTGACCTTGGGCAAGTCAGTTTACTTCTCTGGGCCTCAGTTACCTCGTATACTAATAATAATGGCATTTATTAAGCGCTTACTTTGTGCAAAGCACTGTTCTAAGTGCTGTGGAGGTTACAAGGAGATCAGGTTGTCCCATGGGGGGCTCACAGTCTTAATCCCCATTTTACAGATGAGGAAACTGAGGCACAGAGAAAAGTGACTTGCCCAAAGTCACACAGCTGACAATTGGCAGAGCCAGGATTCGAACCCATGACTGGGATTAAATCTGTGAGGCCCCACAGGGGCCTCGGACTGTGTCCAACCTGATTAGATGGTATCTACTCTAGCACTTAGTACAGTACCTGGCACGTGGGAGGTGAGCCTGTTGTTGGGTAGGGACCGTCTCTATATGTTGCCAACTTGTACTTCCCAAGCGCTTAGTGCAGTGCTCTGCACACAGTAAGCGCTCAATAAATCATCAATCATCAATCGTATTTACTGAGCGCTTACTGTGTGCAGAGCACTGTACTAAGCGCTTAATAAATACAATTGAATGAATGAATATATGTGTGTATGCAGTGGGGGGAATCCCTTTATACTGTAAACTCCTGGTGGGTAGAGATCGTGGCTGCCAACTCTGTTATATTGTACTTTTCCAAGTGTTTAGTACAGACCTCTGGACACTGGGGTGGATACAAGCAAATCAGATTGGACACAGTCCCTGTCCCACATGGGGCTCACAGTCTCACTCCCTATTTTACAGCGGAGGGAACTGAGGCCCAGAGAAGTCAAGTGACTTGCCCAAGGCCACGCAGCAGATAAGTGGCAGAGCCGGGATTAGAACCCATGATCTGGGGCGGATTAAGACTTTGAGCCCCATGCGGGACAACGTGATTTGCTTGTATGTACCCCAGCACTTAGAACAGTGCTTGGAACGTAGTAAGCACTTAACATATGTCATCATTAGACTTGATTCGTTTTATGAAAATAGACTGTGAGCCCGTTGTTGGGTAGGGATTGTCTCTATCTGTTGCCGAATTGTACCTTCCAAGCGCTTAGTACCGTGCTCTGCACACAACGCTCAATAAATGCAATTGAATAAGCAGTGGGTAGGAGGGAAAGTGGAGCGCTTAGTACAGTGCCCTGCACACAGTAAGCGATCAATAAATATGCCCCCGTTTTCCCAGACTGAGCCCCCTTTTTCCTCTCCTCCTCCCCATCCCCCCCACCCTACCTCCTTCCCCTCCCCACAGCACCTGTATATATGTTTGTACAGATTTATCACTCTATTTTACTTGTACATATTTACTATTCTATTTATTTTGTTAATGATGGGCATTTAGCTTTAATTCTCTTTATTCTGATGACTTGACACCTGTCCACATGTTTTGTTTTGTTGTCTGACTCCCCCTTCTAGACTGTGAGCCCTTTGTTGAGTAGGGACCATCTCTATAGGTTGCCAACTTGTACTTCCCAAGCACTTAGTACAGTGCTCTGCACACAGTAAGCACTCAATAAATACGATTGAATGAATGAATGAATGAATGAACTCTGCACATAGTAGGCTCTTGATAGTTACCGCTGATTGATTGATCTGGGAACGTGGGAGGGGAGCTGACGATGCCATCCGCTACTTGATTCTTCACGGAAAAAAGTCTTTATTCTCTAATCTTCCTTAAACCTTTCCATTCTCAGACTTTCCCCTTTGCTCTCCTGTTAATTCTGGTATTAAGCACTTACTAGGCGCTAGGCAGTCTACTAAGCACTGGGGCGGATATAAGCAAATCAGGTTGGACACAGTCCCTGTCCCACTTGGGGCTCCCAGTCTTCATCCCTATTTTACAGATGAGGGAACTGAGGCCCAGAGAAGTGAAGTGACTTATCCAAAGTCACACAGCAGACAAGTGGCGAAGCCGGAATTAGAACCCCCGCCCTTCTGGCTCCCAGGGAGGTAGACACTGCTCCATGCTGTTTCTCATATAAACACTTTGACCCCCTCCCTACCTCCTTCCCCTCCCCACAGCACCTGTATATATGTTTGTACAGATTTATTACTCTATTTACTTTACTTGTACATATTTACTATTCTATTTATTTTGTTAATGATCAATCAATCAATCAATCGTATTTATTGAGCGCTTACTATGTGCAGAGCACTGCACTAAGCGCTTGGGAAGTACAAATTGGCATCACATAGAGACAGTCCCTACCCAACAGTGGGCTCACAGTCTAAAAGGGGGAGACAGAGAACAGAACCAAACATACCAACAAAATAAAATAAGTAGGATAGAAATGTACAAGTAAAATAAATAAATAAATAGATAAATAGAGTAATAAATATGTACAACCATATATACATATATACAGGTGCTGTGGGGAAGGGAAGGAGGTAAGACGGGAGGATGGAGAGGGGGACGAGGGGGAGAGGAAAGAAGGGGCTCAGTCTGGGAAGGCCTCCTGGAGGAGGTGAGCTCTCAGCAGGGCCTTGAAGGGAGGAAGAGAGCTAGCTTGGTGGATGGGCAGAGGGATTGGGGGCATTCGAAGCCCGGGGGAGGACGTGGGCCGGGGGTCGATGGCGGGACAGGCGAGAGCGAGGTACAGTGAGGAGATTAGTGGTGGAGGAGCGGAGGGTGCGGGCTGGGCAGTAGAAGGAGAGAAGGGAGGTGAGGTAGGAGGGGGCGAGGTGATGGATGGACAGCCTTGAAGCCCAGGGTGAGGAGTTTCTGCTTGATGCGCAGATTGATCGGTAGCCATTGGAGGTTTTTGAGGAGGGGAGTAATATGTCCAGAGCGTTTCTGGACAAAGATAATCCGGGCAGCAGCATGAAGTATGGATTGAAGTGGAGAGAGACACGAGGATGGGAGATCAGAGAGAAGGCTAGTGCAGTAGTCCAGACGGGATGTGCATCTAGCTTTAATTCTGTTTGTTCTGACGACTTGACACCTGTGCACATGTTTTGTTTTGTTGTCTGTCTCCCCCTTCTAGACTGTGAGCCCGTTGTTGGGTAGGGACTGTCTCTATATGTTGCCCACTTGTACTTCCCAAGTGCTCAGTACAGTGCTCTGCACACAGTAAGTGCTCAATAAATACGATTGAATGAATGAATGAAGTACACTTTGGTATTTCTGCCTTTCCTTTGACCTATAACATACCTGAAATGTGTACAGTATATTGAAATGGGATACACAATTCAAATGGGATTGGGGAGACCAAGTTATTAAGAGTCATATCAGTATGCATTCCTTCATGCTTCTTACTTGTACTTCCCAAGTGCTTAGTACAGTGCTCTGCACACAGTAAGCGCTCAATAAATACGATTGAATGATGAGTCACATCTTCTGCACCGTTAGCCCGTTGTGGGCAGGGATTGTCTTTATTTGCTGTATCGTACTTTCCAAGCATGTAGTACAGTGTACACGGTAAGCGCTCAATAAATACGACTGAATGAATGATTCTTTGAGGACTCAGAGAGGATGATGGCAAGCCCTAAGCGATACAGTAGCAGATCAGAGCAGTCATTGCTGGCTGCTGAGGGTCTTCGCCTCCGGGCTGAAATCCCAGTGCAGGCTGCGGGATCGGTTGATCGATGGACAGAGTCGGGAGGGGGCTTTCTTCCCATCAAACTCCATCAATCAATCAATCAATTGTTTTACTGAGCACTAATTGTGGGCAGAGTCCTGAACTAAGCTCTTTTCCAGCTCAATCAATCAATAATGGTATTTATTGAGCCCTTATTGTGTGCAGAGTCCTGGACTAAGCTCTTTCCCAGCTGAATTGATCGATCTGTGGTATTTATTGAGTTCTTACTGTGTGCAGAATGCAGGACTAATATCTTTCACAGACGATTCAATCAATCAGTTGAGCCCGTTGTTGGTTAGGGACCGTCTCCATATGTTGCCAACTTGTACTTCCCAAGTGCTTAGTACAGTTCTCTGCACACAGTAAGTGCTCAATAAATACGACAATGAATGAATCAATCATTTGTATTTACTAAGTGCTTACTGTGTACAGAGAGTTGTACTAAGCTCTTTCCCAAGTGAATCAATCAGTGGTGTTTACTGAGCACTTACTGTATGCAGTTAGAGAAGCAGCATGTCCTATTAGATAGAGCACAGGCCTGGGAGTCAGAAGGTCATGGGTTCTAATTCTGCCTCCTCCACTTGTCTGCTGTGTGACCTCGGGCAAGTCGCTTTACTTCTCTGTGCCTCTGTTCCCTCATCTCTGTAAAATGGGGATTGAGACTGCGAGCCCCACGTGGGACAGGGATTGTATCCAGCCCAATTTGCTTGTATCCACCTCAGTGCTTAGTACAGTGCCTGACACATAGTGAGCACTTAACAAATACCATAAGAATTACTAATTATTATTACTAAGCTCTTTTCCAGCTGACTCAATCATCAATCAGTGGTATTTATTGAATGACCACTGGGTTCAGAACTCTCTACTAAGCTCTTTTCCAGCTGACTCAATCAATCAGTGGTATTTATTGAGCCCTTACTGCACACGAAGCACCTGACTAAGCTCTTTCCCAGCTGACTCAATCAATTAATCAATAAATGGTATTGATCCAGCACTTATTGTGTGCAGAGCCCTGGACTAAGCTCTTTCCCAGCTGGCTCAATCCTAAATAAATCACTCAATCTGTGGCATTTATTGAGCACTTAACATGTGCAGAGCATTATACCAAGCACTTGGGAAAGTACAGTATAACAGAATCGGTAGACAGGGTCCCTGCCAACAGGGAACTTGCAGTCTAAAGGGGGAGACAGACATTAATATAAATAAATAAGTTACAGATGTGGGCGTAAGTGTCCCGGGGCTGAGGGAAGGGTGAATAGAGGGAGTAAATCCAAGTGCAAGTGTGACGCAGAAGGGAGTGGGAGAAGAGGAGATAAGGACTTAATCAGGGCTTCCAGCCCACCCTCATTGCCCACACTTGGATTTTCTGGTCTCAGGCCCAACTTAATGGCATCTCCTACTACTCAGGGGGCTCATACCTAGTTAGGGGACAGTATTGAGGGGAGAAACGGGCTGTGAGGCCACACAGCAATCATATTTTACTTATTTATTCAGTCAGTCAGTCCTCTTTATTAGACAGTCAGGTGTTTAGGTATTCATTGATTTAGGTATTTGTTCAGCAGCGTAGCGCTTACTATGTGTTCAACGCTGTTCTAGGTGTTGGGGAAGATACAACTTGGGTTGGACACAGCCCCTGCCTGGCATGGGCCTCACAGTCTAAGTAGTTGTATTTGTTAAGCGCTTACTATGTGCTGGGCACTGTACTGGTCACTGGCGTAGGTACAGACTAACCTGGTTGGACACAGTCTCTGTCCCGCATTGGGCTCACAGTCTTTGTCCCCATTTTGCAGGTGAGGTACTGAGGCCTAGAAAAGTGAAGTGATTTGCCCAAGATCACACAGGAAACAAGTGGCAGAGCTGGGATTAGAACTCAGGTCCCTCTGACTCTCAGGCCTGGGTTTTAACTACTAAGTCACACTCCTTCTCCAGCATGAGGGAGACTAGGTGTTGAATCCCTGGTTTACAGTTGAGGCAACTGAAGCACAGAGCAGCTAAGTGACCTCCCAAGGTCATAAAGCAGGCAACTTAGAGAAGCAGCGTGGCTCAGTGGAAAGAGCCCGGGCTTTGGAGTCGGAGGTTGTGGGTTCAAATTCCGGCTCCGCCACTTGTCGGTTGTGTGACTTTGGGCGAGTCACTTCACTTCTCTGGGCCTCAGTTACCTCATCTGTAAAATGGGGATTAAGACTGTGAGCCCCCTGTGGGACAACCTGATCACCCCGTAACCTCCCCAGCGCTTAGAACAGTACTTTGCACATAGTAAGCGCTTAATAAATGCCATTATTATTATTATTATTATTAACTGGCAGAGTGTTTACTTTGTGCAGAGCACTGTACTAGGCACCTAGGAGGAGAAATAGAGAGGAGAGCAGGAAACAGCTGTGCGAGAGGGGTGGAGGAGGAGAAGGAACAGAATGAGGAAGAGAGGGACCTTCCTTCCACCCCTTCCTCTCCCTCGTCTCCCCAGACAGCTGCTCTCGGCTTCCCTCCGGACTTCTTCAGTCTCCCGTCTGTCCAATAGATCCCTGCTCCAGCTTTCCTGGGTTTGCGTTTTCCCGCCTCCGAATGCTCCACTCACCCAAGTTCTTCCTGAACTGAGGCTCAGTTTCCTCATCAGGCTCTCTCCCATCTCCCACTGCTTGTGGACTGTAAGCTCGTCGTGGGCAGGGAACGCGTCCGTTATATTGTTATATTGTAAAATCAAATAATAATGGTATTTGTTAAGGGCTTACTATGTGTCAAGCACTGTTCTAAGCACTGGGGTAGATATGAATCAGGTTGGACACAGTCCCTGTTCCACATGGGGCTCACAGTCTTAATCCCCATTTTACAGATGAGGGAACTGAGGCCCAGACAATAATAATCATAATAATGATGGTATTTGTTAAGCGCTTACTATGTGCCATAATGGTATTTGTTAAGTGCTTACTATGTGTCAAGCACTGTTCTAAGCACTGGGGTAGATATGAATCAGGTTGGACACAGTCCCTGTTCCACGTGGGGCTCACAGTCTTAATCCCCATTTTACAGATGAGGGAACTGAGGCCCAGAGAATAATAATAATAATAACAATGGTATTTGGTAAGCGCTTACTATGTGCCAAGCACTGTCCTAAGCGCTGGGGTAGATATAAGGTTCTCAGGTTGTCCCACATGGGATTCACAGTCTTAATCCCCATTTTGCAGACGAGGGAACTGAGGTCCAGAGAATAATAATAATAATAATGATGGTATTTGTTAAGCGCTTACTGTGTGCCATAATGGTATTTGTTAAGTGCTTACTATGTGTCAAGCACTGTTCTAAGCACTGGGGTAGATATGAATCAGGTTGGACACAGTCCCTGTTCCACATGGGGCTCACAGTCTTAATCCCCATTTTACAGATGAGGGAACCGAGGCCCAGAGAATAATAATAATAATAATGATGGTATTTGTTAAGCGCTTACTATGTGCCATAATGGTATTTGTTAAGTGCTTACTATGTGTCAAGCACTGTTCTAAGCACTGGGGTAGATATGAATCAGGTTGGACACAGTCCCTGTTCCACGTGGGGCTCACAGTCTTAATCCCCATTTTACAGATGAGGGAACTGAGGCCCAGAGAATAATAATAATAATAACAATGGTATTTGGTAAGCGCTTACTATGTGCCAAGCACTGTCCTAAGCGCTGGGGTAGATATAAGGTTCTCAGGTTGTCCCACATGGGATTCACAGTCTTAATCCCCATTTTGCAGATGAGGGAACTGAGGTCCAGAGAATAATAATCATAATAATGATGGTATTTGTTATGCGCTTACTATGTGCCAAGCACTGTTCTAACCGCTGGGATAGATATATGGTTCTCAGGTTTTCCCACGTGGGGCTCACAGTCTTAATCCCCATTTTACAGGTGAGGGTACTGAGGTCCAGAGAATAATAATCATTATAATGATGGTATTTGTTAAGCACTTACTATGTGCCAAGCACTGTTCTAAGCGCTCGGGTAGATATATAGTTCTCAGGTTGTCCCAAATGGGACTCACAGTCTTAATCCCCATTTTACAGATGAGGGAACTGAGGTCCAGAGAATAATAATCATAATAATGATGGTATTTGTTAAGTACTTACTATGTGTCAAACACTGTTCTAAGTGCTGGGGTAGATATAAGGTTCTCAGGTTGTCCCACGTGGGACTCACAGTCTTAATCCCCATTTTGCAGATGAGGGAACTGAGGTCCAGAGAATAATAATCATAATAATGATGGTATTTGTTATGCGCTTACTATGTGCCAAGCACTGTTCTAAGCGCTGGGGTAGATATCTGGTTCTCAGGTTGTCCCAAATGGAACTCACAGTCTTAATCCCCATTTTATAGACGAGGTAACTGAGGCACAGAGCAGTTAAGTGACTTGCCCAAAGTCACACAGCTGACAAATGGCGGAGCCGGGATTAGAACCCATGACCTCTGACTCCCAAGCCCGGCTCTTTCAACTGAGCCACGCTGCTTCTCTAAGCACTTCCAAGAGAAGTGACGTGACTTGACCAAAGTCGCACAGCAGACAAGTGGTGGCACCGGGATTAGAACCCAGATCCTTCTGGCTCCCAGGCCCGGGCTCTCTCCATCTAGCCTGTGAGCCCGCTGTTGGGTAGGGACCATCTCTATATGTTGCCAACTTGTCCTTCCCAAGCGCTTAGTACAGTGCTCCGCACACAGTAAGCGCTCAATAAATACGATTGACTGAATGAATTACGCCATGCTGCTTAGCGCTCTGTACCCAGTGAGTGCTCAATAAGTGGGATTGTTTGATTGATCAATTGCCGTCCTCCTGAATCCTGCCTCTTCACGGTCGCTGGAATCCTCAGCTCCTTTCTATTTCCAGCCTGAAATTTTCTTTCATTTCATTTTGTGAAGCAGGGACGGTCGACTCCTGTTCTGCTTTTCTCCTGGTTTCCGTCTTTCACTTAAGATCATCTCTGGCCCCGTATGACCACTTCCAAGTATTTTTCTTTAGCTTGGGCTTTTGAGGAGAGTAGCTCTAAATGGCGGGGAATTCTGCATTATGGCTTATGGGAAGTAGCCCGGGCCTGGGATTTCTAATCTTGGTTCTGTCAATTTCTTGCTGTGTGATCTTGGGCAAGTTCCTTCACTTCTCTCTCTCATTTTCTGAAGCAGGGACGGTCGACTCCTGTTCTACTTTTCTCCTGGTTTCCATCTTTCACTTAAAGATCATCTCTGGCCCTGTATGACCACTTCACGTATTTTTCTTTAGCTTGGGCTTCTGAGGAAAGTAGCTCTAAATGGCGGGGAATTCTGCATTATGGCTTATGGGAAGTAGCCCGGGCCTGGAATTTCTAATCTTGGTTCTGTCAATTTCTTGCTGTGTGATCTTGGGCAAGTTCCTTCACTTCTCTCTTTCATTTTGTGAAGCAGGGACGGTAGACTCCTGTTCTACTTTTCTCCTGGTTTCCGTCTTTCACTTAAGATCATCTCTGGCCCCGTATGACCACTTCCAAGTATTTTTCTTTAGCTTGGGCTTCTGAGGAGAGTAGCTTTAAATGGCAGGGAATTCTGCATTATGGCTTATGGGAAGCAGCCTGGGCCTGGGATTTCTAATCTTGGTTTTGTCAATTTCTTGCTGTGTGGTCTTGGGCAAGTTCCTTCACTTCTCTCCTTCATGTACTTCCCAAGCGCTTAGTACAGTGCTCTGCACATAGTAAGCACTCAATAAATACAATTGATGATGATGATGATGATGATTTTCTGAAGCAGGGATGGTCGACTCCTGTTCTACTTATCTCCTGGTTTCCGTCTTTCACTTAAGATCATCTCTGGCCCCGTATGACCACTTCCAAGTATTTTTCTTTAGCTTGGGCTTCTGAGGAGAGTAGCTTTAAATGGCAGGGAATTCTGCATTATGGTTTATGGGAAGTAGCCTGGGCCTGGGATTTCTAATCTTGGTTCTGTCAATTTCTTGCTGTGTGATCTTGGGCAAGTTCCTTCACTTCTCTCTCTCATTTTCTGAAGCAGGGACGGTCGACTCCTGTTCTACTTTTCTCCTGGTTTCCATCTTTCACTTAAAGATCATCTCTGGCCCTGTATGACCACTTCACGTATTTTTCTTTAGCTTGGGCTTCTGAGGAAAGTAGCTCTAAATGGCGGGGAATTCTGCATTATGGCTTATGGGAAGTAGCCCGGGCCTGGAATTTCTAATCTTGGTTCTGTCAATTTCTTGCTGTGTGATCTTGGGCAAGTTCCTTCACTTCTCTCTTTCATTTTGTGAAGCAGGGACGGTAGACTCCTGTTCTACTTTTCTCCTGGTTTCCGTCTTTCACTTAAGATCATCTCTGGCCCCGTATGACCACTTCCAAGTATTTTTCTTTAGCTTGGGCTTCTGAGGAGAGTAGCTTTAAATGGCAGGGAATTCTGCATTATGGCTTATGGGAAGCAGCCTGGGCCTGGGATTTCTAATCTTGGTTTTGTCAATTTCTTGCTGTGTGGTCTTGGGCAAGTTCCTTCACTTCTCTCCTTCATGTACTTCCCAAGCGCTTAGTACAGTGCTCTGCACATAGTAAGCACTCAATAAATACAATTGATGATGATGATGATGATGATGATTTTCTGAAGCAGGGATGGTCGACTCCTGTTCTACTTATCTCCTGGTTTCCGTCTTTCACTTAAGATCATCTCTGGCCCCGTATGACCACTTCCAAGTATTTTTCTTTAGCTTGGGCTTCTGAGGAGAGTAGCTTTAAATGGCAGGGAATTCTGCATTATGGTTTATGGGAAGTAGCCTGAGCCTGGGATTTCTAATCTTGGTTCTGTCAATTTCTTGCTGTGTGATCTTGGGCAAGTTCCTTCACTTCTCTCTTTCATTTTCTGAAGCAGGGACGGTCGACTCCTGTTCTACTTTTCTCCTGGTTTCCGTCTTTCACTTAAAGATCATCTCTGGCCCCGTATGACCACTTCCAAGTATTTTTCTTTAGGTTGGGCTTCTGTGGAGAGTAGCTCTAAATGGCGGGGAATTCTGCATTTTGGCTTATGGGAAGTAGCCTGGGCCTGGGATTTCTAATCTTGGTTCTGTCAATTTCTTGCTGTGTGATCTTGGGCAAGTTCCTTCACTTCTCTGTGCTTCGGTTTCCTCCAGTGAAAAATGGGGATTAAATCCTACTCATTCCTACTTAAAACTGTGAACCCCAAGTGGGTCAGGAACTGTGTGGAAACTGATTAACTTGAATCTTACCCCAGTGCTTAGAACAGTGCTTGACCCATAGTCACAACAACAAGAGATGCAGCATGGCCTAGTGGAAAGACCATGGACCTGGGAATCAGAGGACCTGGGTTCTAATCTCGGTTTAATAAGTCTAAGTAGGTCACGGTCTAAGTAGGCGGGAGAACAGGTTTTGAATCCCCATTTTGCAGTTGAGGAAACTGAGGCCCAGAGAAGTTAGATGACTTGTCTAAGGTCACACAGCAAGCACTTATTAAACACAACAACAAGAGATGCAGCATGACCTAGTGGAAAGACCATGGACCTGGGAATCAGATGACCTGGGTTCTAATGTCGGTTTAGCAAGTGCTTGCTGTGTGACCTTGGACAAGTCATTTAACTTCTCTGGGCCTCAGTTTCCTCAACTGCAAAATGGGGATTCAAAACCTGTTCTCCCTCCTACTTAGACCGTGAGCCCCTTGTGGGACAGGAATGATGTATGACCTGATTGATTTGTATCTTCCCCAGTGCTTAGCACAATGCTTGACCCATTGTAAGTGCTTAACAAATGCCATAAAAAAACAAAAAGTCAACGATAGTGCCAGTGGTTTGTGCCGTGCCACTTGGACACACTTTCATCCCTGCTAATAATAGCAAAAACAATAATAATTGTGGTATTAAGTGCTTACTATGGTGTCAAACACTGTTCTAAGCACTGGGGTAGCTACAGGTTAATCAGGTTGGACTCAGTCCCTGTATCACCTGGGGCTCACAGTCTTAATCCCCATTTTCCAGATGAGGGAACTGAGGCCCAGAAAAGTGAAGTGAGTTGTCCACGGTCACACAGCAGAAAGGTAGCACAAGTCCACTGAGCAGGTAGGTGGGCAGGGGTGTAACACATGACGAAGCATGTGCCAGCTCCAGGAAGAACTGGGAGAGGAATCCAGATCTCCCGCATCTCAGATGATTCACTCAGTCGTATTTATTGAGCGTTTACTGTGTGCAGAGCACTGGACTAAGCGCTTGGGAGAGCACAATACAACAATATATCACATTTCCTGCCCACAGTGAGCTTACAGTATTAGGGGGAGGGGAGACAGACATTAATAATAATTGGCATTTGTTAAGCGCTTACTATATGCAAAGCACTGTTCTAAGCGCTAGGAAGGATGCACGGTGATCAGGTTGTCCCATGTGGGGCTCACAGTCTTAATCCCCATTTTACAGATGAGATAACTGAGACCCAGAGAAGTTAAGTGACTTGCCGAAGATCACACAGCAGACATGTGGTGGAGTCAGGATTCGAACCCATGACCTCTGACTCCAAAGCCCGTGCTCTTTCCACTGAGCCACGCTGCTTCTCTAATATTATTATTAATAATTATTAATAATTATTAATAATATAAATAAATGATCAGTGTTGGCTGGCTGTATGTTGGATGAGGATAAGGGTCAGGGGAACGTTCTTTAAAAAGTAACAATCTGGAAATGGGTGCAACTAAAAGGACAAAGTCAGTCAATCAATCAGTGGTATTTACTGAGCGCTGCTATGTGCAGAGCACTGTACTAAGCACTTGGGAAAGTACAATACAACAGAATTAGCAGGCACATTCCCTGCCCGTAACGAGTTTACTGTCTAGAAGAAGCTTATGTCCATATCTGTAATTTATTTATTTCTATTAATGTCTGACTTCCCCTCTAGACTGTAAGCTCACTGTGGGCAGGGAATGTGTCTACGTATTGTTCTGCTGTATTCTCCCCAGCGTTTAGTACAGTGCTCTGCATACAGTAAGCGCTCAATAAATAGGACTGACTGAAGAGCAGAAAAGTTGCTCCGGCGTTCACAATAGCTTGATAGAAGGCTCAAAGGCAGGAGAGGGATAAATAAGTTCACGGAGAGCAAAGACGCAATTCCAGACAGAATGCCAAAACACGAGCAATTGGGAAGCAAATCCAAAAAGAGGCGTCATCCGAGGCCTCACAAGACCTCAGACCTGCTGCATTTTCAACTCGTCTTTGTTTTTTAAAAATGCTCTACCCCTTCTTCTTAGCTGGGTTAGGAAGTCTGAGGTTCATATTTCTTTAAAAAAAGCGCCAGAAAAATAAAATCTCTTTATTGCTGAAATCCCCAAATTGTAATATTTTTATAGTCCCGTCTTTTTTCTGGGGTGGATTTTGAGAACCGGTCATAATCTGGAGAAGAGGCGGGCCAAAAACCCCCTAACTACCTATACGTAACTGCAGCTAGAGTATAAATAATCCCACCTAAAGTTCTGTAAGTTTTAGCATTATCTGAGCCTTTCGCACAAGTATCTGCATCATTATTACAGCTTTTATCAAATGTTTGAAAAGTCAGATATTCCCCAGCAATTAACATTCTGTTCAAATTAAGGAACAGAGTGTGTGTTTCAGGGTAGGGGGGTGGGGAGGCGTTGATTTTCACATTTCACAGATTTGGGTTTGTTTTTGTGATCGGGGCAGCATGCGATAAAATCCTCCTCTCTAGAAGGCTGACATTACAACGACTGATAGTCGTTGGACTATCAGTGTGAGTTTTCGAGTCTTTTCCTTTATTTAAAGAAAAAAAAAAGGAGAACAGCTGGGTCATTGTGCAGGGCACGCCCAAAAAAGTTTGCTTATGCAACAGCATTTCCACCCCAGAATCCAGTGAGATCTAATTATTCCTATTTTCTTCACCTCTCCTCTGTCCTAAAACCATAAAGCTGTAGCAAAGTAGAGGAACACATCAGTAAGTGAATTCTCATTTTTCTTGGGAAATGGCCATAATGATAGGATGTATTGAGTGTTCACTATATGGTCAGGGCTGGAGTAAATCTGAGATCATCGGATCAGAAACAACCACTGTCCCATGGGGGGTTTCCAGCTGAAGAGGAGGGGAGAAAAACTATTTTATCCTCATTTTAGAAATGAGAAAACTGAGGCGAAGAGAAATAAAATGACTTTCCCAAGGCAACACAGCAAGCATGTGGCCGAGGTGGGAAGCAGCGTGGCTCAGTGGAAAGAGCCCGGGCTTTGGAGTCAGATGTCATCGGTTTGAATCCCGACTCTGCCACATGACTGCTGTGTGATCTTGGGCAAGTCACTTAACTTCTCTGGGCCTCAGTTACCTCATCTGTAAAATGGGGATTAAGACTGTGAGCCACCCGTGGGACAACCTGATCACCCTGTATCCTCCCCAGCGCTTAGAACAGTGCTTTGCACATGGTAAGCGCTTAATAAATGCTAATTATTATTATTATTATTATTATTATTACACCTGGGGTCTCCAACTCCCTACCCTGTGCTCTTTCCACCAGGCTACTCTGCCTCCCGCTGTTCTATGTGCTTTGGATCCAGTTCTCACTACCTCCTGCTCTCCATCACCAACAAAGACAAAATTCTAAGTCTTTTTTTTTTTTTGTCAAAAAACCCCAATAATAATAATAATAATAACTGTAGCATTTGTTAAGCACTTACTACGTCGGGGTAGATACAAGCTAATCAGGTTGGACACAGTCCCCGTCCCACAGGGGCTCACAGTCCTCATCCCCCTTTGACAGTTGAGGCAACTGAGGCACAGAGAAGTGAAGTGACTTACCCAAGGTCACACAGCAGAGAAGTGATAGAGCTAAGTCTCCCAGGCCTGTGCTCTATCCATTAAGCCGCATTGTTTCTCAATGGCCCCGTGATCTTACTTATAGACTGCAAGCATCCTCTAGACAGTAAGCTCATTATGGACAGGAAATGTGTCTGTTTATTGTTGTATTCATTCACTGATTCAAATATATTTATTGAGCACTTACTGTGTGCTGAGCACTGTACCTTAAATGGTCACATTCTCTGCCCACAACAAGCTTACAGTCTAGAGTGGGGGAGACAGACATCAATACAAATAAATAAAATGACAGCTATGTACACAAGTGCTGTGGGGGAGGGAGCGGGGCGAAGAGCAAAGGGAGCAAGTCAGGGTGAAGCAGAAGGGAGTGGGAGACGAGGAAAAGTGGGGCTTAATCTGGGAAGGCCTCTTGGAGGAGATGGGCCTTCAATAAGGCTTTGAAGCGGGGGCTAGTCATTGTTGGTTTTGAGGAGGGAGGATGTGGGCCAGAGTCGGCGGTGAAACGGGCAATGCGGAGGCCTAGTAAGAAGGTTAGCAGCACCAGAGAAGTGGAGCATGTGGGCTGGGATGGAGAAGGAGAGAAGGGAGTTGAGGTAGGAGGGGGCACGGGGTTGGACAGCTTTAATGCCAATGGTGAAGAGTTTTCGTTTGATGCGGAAGTGGATTTACAACCACTGAAGTTTTTTGAAGAGCAGGGGTGACATGTCCTGAACATTTCCAAGGGCTTTGTATGATGCTCTGCACACCCTAAGCGCTCAATAAATTCCAATGAATGAATGAATGAAAAGCAGGTCTCTTTGCGGGGTGGGGAAGAGGGGGGTTTGCTTTTCAGGTTTGTTTCCCAAAGACTGCAAAAGTCCGGTTGTTTTGATTCTTAAGACTTGGGATGGAATTTGGAAGGAAATCCACAAGGAATAAAAAGAGGAAGATTTGAATGACGAGCTGCTGTTTCTACGACGCTGTTGAACCATTTTTAGCTAGTGTGGAACAAGTGCAGTTTGGGAGATAAAATCGTGGTGTCCAAACAACCCTTGTGCTAATAAAAAGGGTTGAATAAGATATCCCCCATTAAGCCAAATGGTCCCCACATTAAGGGCTTGATTCTTCCGAAAGCAAGCATCCAGTTAGTGGTGTGGTTTAGTGGAAAGAGCCCTGGCTTGGGAGTCAGAGTTGTGGGTTCTAATCCCAGCTCCGCCATTTGTCAGCTGTGTGACTTTGGGCAAGTCACTTAACTTCTCTGGACCTCAGTTACCTCATCTGTAAAACGGGGATTAAGACTGTGAGCCCCATGTGGGACAACCTGAGAACCTTATATTTACCCCAGTGCTTAGAACAGTGCTTGGCACATAGTAAACACTTAACAAATACCATCATTATTACTCAAGCACTTAGTACAGTGCTCTGCACACAGTAAGCACTCAATAAATGCAATTAATGAAAGAATGGATTAACCAAATCCATTGTTTATTTTCCTCCTACACTCAGTTACTACTCTAAAGCACCTTTATTAATCCATCAATCGATGGTATTTGTTAAGCGCTTACTGCGTGCAGAGCAATGTATTAAGCACTAGGGAGAATACACTATAACCGAGTTGGTAGGCATGTTCCCCGCCTCTAAGGACTCACTGATGAAATGGAAAGGGATGACATTCCCTGTTGCCAGAAGATTCTAATAATTGTGGCATTTAAGTGTTTACTATGTGCTAATTCATTCATTCATTCAATTGTATTTATTGAGTGCTTACTGTGTGCAGAGCACTGTACTAAGCACTTGGGAAGTACAAGTCGGCAACATATAGAGACGGTCCCTACCCAACAACGGGCTCACAGTCTAGAACGGGGAGACAGACAACAAAACAAAACATGTAGACAGGTGTCAAAATCGTCAGAACAAGTAGAATGAAAGCTATTGCACATCATTAACAAAATCAATAAAATAGTAAATATCATCATCATCATCAATCGTATTTATTGAGCGCTGACTATGTGCAGAGCACTGTACTAAGCGCTTGGGAAGTACAAATTGGCAACATATAGAGACAGTCCCTACCCAACAGTGGGCTCACAGTCTAAAAGGGGGAGACACAGAACAAAACCAAACATACTAACAAAATAAAATAAATAGGATAGATATGTACAAGTAAAATAAATAAATAAATAAATAGAGTAATAAATATGTACAAACATATATACATATATACAGGTGCTGTGGGGAAGGGAAAGAGGTAAGATGAGGGGATGGAGAGGGGGACGAGGGGGAGAGGAAGGAAGGGGCTCAGTCTGGGAAAGCCTCCTGGAGGAGGTGAGCTCTCAGCAGGGCCTTGAAGGGAGGAAGAGAGCTAGCTTGGCGGATGGGCAGAGGGAGGGCATTCCAGGCCCGGGGGATGACGTGGGCCAATATGTACAAGTAAAATATGTACAAGTAAAATAAATAGAGTATTTATATCTGTACAAATATATACAAATGCTGTGGAGAGGGGAAGGAGGTAGGGTGGGGGGGGGATGGGGAGGAGGAGAGGAAAAAGGGGGCTAGGTCTGGGAAGGCCTCCTGGAGGAGGTGAGCTCTCAGTAGGGCTTTGAAGGGAGGAAGAGAGCTAGCTTGGTGGATGTGCGGAGGGAGGGCGTTCCGGGCCAGGGGGAGGACGTGAGCCGGAGGTCGACGGTGGGACAGGGGAGAATGAGGTACAGTGAGGAGGTGAGCGGCGGCAGAGGAGCGGAGGGTGCAGGCTGGGCTGGAGAAGGAGAGAAGGGAGGTGAGGTAGGAGGGGGTGATGTGATGGACAGCCTTGAAGCCAAGAGTGAGGAGTTTTTGCTTGATTCGTGCAGTGCAGTGATTTGCAGATGAGGAAACTGAGGCCCAGAGAAGTGAAGTGACTTACCCAAGGCGACACAGCAGACAAGCGTCGGAGCCAGGATAGAACCCATGACCTTCTGACTTCTGGGCCTATGCTCTATCCACTAGGCCACACTGCTTCTCATTCTTTCACCTCCTTATCCTTTCCCTTTCCCCACCATTGCAGAGAAGCAGTGTCCTACAGGACTGGATCCTCCCCAGTAGAATGTATAGTCAGTCAGTTAATTACATTTATTGAGCACTTTCTGTGTGCAGAGCACTGTACTAAGTGCTTGGAAGAGTACAATAGAACAATAAACAGACACTTTCCCCTCCCATGACGAGCTTGCAGTCTAGAGGGGGAGACAGGCCTTAATAGAAATAAATATATTGTAGTTATATTGCACTTTCCCAAGCTCTTAGTACTATGCTCTGCACACAGTAAATGCTCAATAAGTATGATTGAATGAATGAAAGATACATACATAAGTGCTGTGGGGAATCTGTCTTGAACTTGTAAGTATCCATCTTTAACTTTTCTATATTCTCCATGCGCTTCGGATAATACTCTGCTTTCAGACAATCAATCAATTAAGAGCTTACTTTGTGTAGAGCAGTGTATTAAGTGCCTGGGAGTGAACAGTACTGTTAGTCAATATAATCCCCGTCCTTGAAGAGCTAACAATCTTGTGGGGAAGATCGAGCTTATCAATCAATCATAGTATTTATTGACCGCTTACGGTGTGCAGAGGAGCATACAAAGCATCATCATCATCAATCGTATTTATTGAGCGCTTACTGTGTGCAGAGCACTGTACTAAGCACTTGGGAAGTACAAATTGGCAACATATAGAGACAGTCCCTACTTGTATGCTGTGTGACCTTGGGCAAGTCACTTCAATTTAGGGCCTCAGTTCCCTTGCCTGTCAAATGGGGATGGAGACTAGGCCCCATGTGGGACAGGGACTATGTCCCACCTGACAACAGTGCTTGGCACATAGTAAGCGCTTAACAAATACCGTAATTATTATTATAAGCTTATATACAACCCAGAGCTTAGTACAGTGCCTGGCACATAGCAAATGTTTGAGAAGCAGCGTGGCTCAGTGGAAAAGAGCCCGAGCTTTGGAGTCAGAGGTCATGGGTTCAAATTCCGGCTCCGCCACTTGTCAGCTGTGTGACTTCGGGTAAGTCACTTCACTTCTCTGTGCCTCAGTTCCCTCATCTGTAAAATGGGGATGAAGACTGTGAGCCCCCCCGTGGGACAACCTGATCACCTTGTAACCTCCCCAGTGCTCAGAACAGTGCTTTGCCCGTAGTAAGCACTTAATAAATGCCATTATTATTATTATTATTAAGTACCATAAAAAAAGAGGCTGGGTAAGAAGAACACGAAAACAAAAGCAGAGAAGGGAAGAAGGAAGTGATTGAGGACTTTAGAGAGGGATAAGTGGGGGAGAATTTCTCTGATCGCCTTGCCTAGCTGAGTAGAAGAAAGGAAAAGAGAAGGCTACAGTTAAGAGCGAAATAAGCCAAGAGCCAAGTCGTGTGCATTCTGTGAGAAAAAGCGGGTCGGTTTTTGAGAGGAATATTTGCGGCAAGAATCACGTTAATGGGCGCGGCGAGCAAACACTTTCATGGAGGCTGTGTTTTGGTAACATGGAAAATGAGCTCATTAGGAATGACCAAAGACCATTGTATACTAGGACTCAAATCCCAGAACTAGAAGAATCTGATGTAAGTTTCACGAGTGAAGTAATATATGATTCCTTTGGGGAAAGGTTCTCGAAAAGAATTCTGTACAAAATAAAACCTACACTTAGAGACTACCAAGAGTATACTAAGAGTTTTTATACACTCTCCTGAGTGCTTAGTAAAGTGTTCTGCATGAAGCCATTGTTCAATAAATATTATTGATTGGTTTGTTGATTTATGAATCAGGCTTGTCAGTCATACTTAGTGGCAGGCATCACAGATTGCTTTGATGCAGAAGGTGGGGGCCAATCACAGATGTCATGGATAAACAAAGTCTATCAACTGTCGGGTGACTGTCACCCATTTAAAAGGGCGAAAAAGCCTCTGGATCTAAGAATAAACTTCCACCAAGTTAATGTTCCTTTCCACCCGTTACATCTCAACTCCCACCTTCCGAGAAGCAGTGTAACCTAACAATAATAGTAATAATAATAATGATAATTGTTAAGCGCTTACTGTGTCATGCACTGTTCTAAGCACTGGAGTAGATACAAGTAGATACAAGTTGTGTTGCCAACTTGTACTTCCCAAGCACTTAGTACAGTGATCTGCACACAGTAAGCGCTCAATAAATACGATTGAATGAATGAACACAAGCGCTTAGTACAGTGCTCTGCACACAGTAAGCGCTCAATAAATACGATCGAATGAATGCAAGCTAATCAGGTTGGACACAGTCCCACGTGGGGCTCACAGTCTTAATCCCCATTTTACAGATGAGGGAACTGAGGCACAGAGAAGTAAAGTGACTTACCCAAGGTCATACAGAAGACACGTGGCAGAGCCGGAATTAGAACACAGGTCCTCCGACACCCGGGCCCAGGCTCTTTCCACTAGACCACACTGCTTCCTGTTGAGCTATTTCCGTTTTTTCTTAACAAATCACTGTTGGTCCCTCAGTGATTAGAGTGAAGAAATTTTGGGGGATTGGTCTGGAAAGATCTGTCCTCTTTCCATCTGTGGGTGGGCAGAATCCCCAGGAGATAATAAGGACTACAAATGTTATAATTCAAACTTGATATTCAAGTAGTGCAACAGAATTTATCCAAGAGAAAATCGGAAAATAACAGGGTTAATTTGCTGTGATTTTTTTTTTAGGTAAAGAAATCCTTCCATTGCAGGGTAGCAAACAGGTTTGGAACCCAATGTTTTATTTAAGACTATTTCCAGAAAGTAGTTTACCCCCTCCTAAGATACTCATTTGAAAATGCCCGGCTTTGAAGGCTAGTCAGGATGGAAAGATTCTGGTTTCGTTTTAGATTTCCCTAACCTTTTTCGGAAATTCATTTAGTCAAGCATGGAGATGTTTCTGGCTTTTTAAAACATAGGCTGAGGTTAGTCAACTCTTCCTCATCCATTTACAACCTGTCTTCCAAATGCCTATATCCGCAAAGCTTACTCTGTTGCATTTAAGCTCGTCGTGGACAGGGAATGTTTCCACCAACCCTGTTCTATTGTTGTACTATACTCTCCCAAGGGCTTAGTACAATGCTCTGCACACAGTAGGTGCTCAATAAATACCATTGACTGATTGCACTCTTCCAAGCGCTTAATGCAGTGTACAGTAAGTGCTCAATGAAGACTACTGATGACGGCCCCTCATCTGGAAAGTGGGGATGAAGATTGTGAGCCCCATGAAAATGGGTACGCCTTGTCTGCCCTGAGAATTATTTTAGTTGTACATATTTATTCTATTTATTTTATTTGGTTTATATGTTTTGTTTTGTTGTCTGTCTCCCCCTTCTAGACTGTGAGCCCATTGCTGGGTAGGGACCATCTGTATATATTGCCAACTTGTACTTCCCAAGTGCTTAGTACAGTGCTCTGCACACAGTAAGCGCTCAATAAATACGATTGAATGAATGAATGAATGATAAAGAAAATGCCCTGTTTGTTAATGTTGAGCTGTGGCATCAAGCAAAAGCCAAAGATGAAGCTCTCAGTTTGATTTGTCTTTTCACAAGAGGGAGGTGTAGGTATATGTGTATGTAAGTTTGCCTCTAGACTGAAAGCTCTTTGTGGGCAGGGAATTCAAATTCTGTTGTGTTGTACTCTCTCCAGCGCTAAGTACACAGTAAACATTCAATAAGTGTGATTGATTGACGTCTTTCTTCATCGTCATCATCATCATCAATCGTATTTATTGAGCGCTTACTATGTGCAGAGCACTGTACTAAGCGCTTGGGAAGTACAAATTGGCAACATATAGAGACAGTCCCTACCCAACAGTGGGCTCACAGTATAAAAGGGGGAGACACAGAACAAAACCAAACATACTAACAAAATAAAATAAATAGAATAGATACGTACAAGTAAAATAAATAAATAAATAAATAGAGTAATAAATATGTACAAACATATATACATATATACAGGTGCTGTGGGGAAGGGAAGGAGGTAAGATGGGGGGGATGGAGAGGGGGGCGAGGGGGAGAGGAAGGAAGGGGCTCAGTCTGGGAAGGCCTCCTGGAGGAGGTGAGCTCTCAGCAGGGCTTTCTTCACCTGTAATAGTAATAATAATAATGATAATGATGGATTTTTTAAGCGCTTACTATGTGCCAAGCACTGTTCTAAGTGCTGGGGCAGATACAGGGTAATCAGGTTGTCCCACGTGGGGCTCACAGTCTTAGTCCCCATTTTACAGGGGAGGTAACTGAGGCACAGAGAAGTGAAGTGACTTGCCCAAAGTCACACAGCCGACAAGTGGCAGTGCCAGGATTAGAATCCATGACCTCTGACTCCCAAGCCCAGGCTGTTTCCACTAAGTCATGCTGCTTCTCTAAGCTGTAGACTGTAAACTCGTTGTGGGCAAGGAACAGGTCTACCAAGTCTATTGTACTGTACTGTTCCAGTGCTTAGTACAGTGCTCTGCACACTGTAAGCGCTCAATAAATGCGATTGATTGAGTGACTGGCTCCCAGGCCAAGCTCTTCCCACTAGACCATGCTGCTTGTCTTGTTCTAATCACTTGATCCTGTTGAAAATACAGTGCATCTGGTTCGAGATAGTGTGGCCTAGTGGAAAAAAGACACGCTTGGAAGTCAGAGGACCTGGGTTCTAATCTCTGTTCCACCATTTGTCTGCTGCGTGACCTTGGGCGAGTCATTTCACTTTGCTGTGACTCAGTTACCTCATCTGTAAAATGGGGATTAAGGCTGCGAGCCCTCTGTGGGACAAGGACTGTGTCCAACCGATTATTAGAGAAGCAGCGTGGCTCGGTGGCAAGAGCCGGGGCTTGGGAGTCAGTCGTTGCGGGTTCTAATCCTAGCTCCGCTACTTGTCAGCTGTGTGACTTTGAAGTCACTTCACTTCTCTGTGCCTCAGTTACCTTGTCTGTAAAATGGGGATTAAAAGTGTGAGCCCCACGCGGGACAACCCGATTACCTTGTACCCCCTCGGAGCTTAGAATGGTGCTTGGAACATAGTAAGCACATAACAAGTGCCATCATCATCATTATTATTATTACCCCAGTGCTTAGTTCAGTGCCTGGCACAGAGTAAGTGCTTAAAAAATCTTCTTCAAATGCCGTTGAGTCGTTTCCGACCCCTAGTGACTCCAAGGGCACACCCTCTTCGGAAGGTCCAATGTTCTGTCATAAAGCCAATTTGGTATGTGTATCCATAGAGTTTTCTTGGTGTAGATACGGAAGTGGTTTACCCTTGCCCTCTTCCACACAGTAAAAACTTGAAGTCTCTGCTGTTGTTTTTGATCAAAGTTTGGATCCGCCTTTGACTCTTTCCCACGTCACTGCTGACAAACACAGGTGAATCAACTATGTCTGATGCTTTGGCTTAGACTTTTCCATAATGAGAAATCCTATATAGCAGAGCTCTCCATTTCTTCAGCATACTCCAACTCTCCTGCCATGATAAAACGTTGATTCGTTGGACACAATTATTATTATTATTATTATTATTATTGTTATTATTATCAGTTGGATCTGCTGTAGCCAAAGAAAACCCACTGCACATTAAAATCCCTCTTCTCTTGCATTTTCCCAGTCTTTCCCAATTTCCCATTATATTTCACACCCGGAGGAGCCAGAAACAGATTACTAGACTTTGGCAAGAATTCTCTTTCTCACCATGAATCTATCCTGACCTGGGAAAAAGTGGAATAGGAATGTCCTAAGAGAAAAATCCATCTCAATTCCACATACCCAAGGGGTTCTGGGAATTTGCTGCGTTCTTACGTTGAACAGAATTTTTAGAGGGCTACAATCAAGTCCTGCCGTGCTGACCTCAGAATGGGGGAAAAAATAAGTGCTTTGACAATCAGTGCAACAGATGTGCGGGGGAGATGTGTCTCAGTGGTATTTTGTGGAAAGAGAGAGAGCATTGGCTTTCATTTTTTTAAAAAGGGGGAATGGGAGAGAAAAAGCATAAGCCAGTGGGAGAAGAGTCAGATGGTAGTTGTCTATCTTCCAGAAACCCGTAGATGGGGCAGGCTTGTGAAGGAGCTGGGATTAGAACCCAGATCCTTTTAACACCCAGGCTTGTGCTCTATCCATTAATCCTCGTTAATTCCCTACCATGAAAAGCAACTATGAAATTCTAACGTTGGGATTGGGAAGGGTTAGGAATCAGGGTAGATATACAGTAGCCCCACTGTTCTATCCCAGTTCGTCCCTGGATAGCGGTTGCAGCTGACCCATTTTCTTTTTTTTAATGGTATTTGTTAAGTGCTTAGTAAGTGTCAGGCACTGTACTACTGCTGGGATACATGTCAATCAAGTTGGACACAATCCATGTCCCACATGGAGCTCACAGTCTTAATCCCCATTTTACAGATGAGGCAACCGAGGCCCAGTGAAGTGACTTGCCCAAGGTCACACAGCAGACAAGTGGCTGAGCAGGATTCGAACCCATCACGTTCTGACTGTAAAGGCTATGCCGTATCCACTACCAATAGACAGCTAGTTGGCTAAGGAAAGCAACTGTTTCAAATTCTGCACTGTTTTGAGAATCTATAAATTCCACTGTTTGAGAGAATCAGCTTGGCCTTGTGGAAAGAGCCCGGGTCTTGAGGTCAGAGGACCTGGGTTCTAATGGTGCTTCTAATGGTGAGTACCTTTACTTCTCTGTGCCTCAGTTATATCACCTGTAAAATGGGGATTGAGACTGTGAGTCCCATGTAGGACAGAGTCTGTGTCCACCCCAATTATCTTCTATCTACACCAGCACTCAGTACAGTGACTGGCACATAATAAGTGCTTAACACATACCATAATTATTATTAATTATTTGTCTTACAAAAATATCAGCTAACCTAAGCGTGGTGAATTCAAATTCGGTTTCTTTTTTGTCCCCCCATTTCCCTCTACTGGCTCCTTGTATTTCAAGTTGATGAGGTTTTACTTAATTTTTTTTAAATGGGATTTGTTAAGCACTTACTATGTGTCAAACACCATTCTAAGCTCTGGGGAAGATACAAGTTAATTAGGTTGGAGTCAGGATCTGTCCTCCATGAGACTTGCAGTCCAAGTAGGACTGATGAAATGTTTTCCTTGGCATTGCGGTGCCTGCAAGTTAATTCTCAGTTGTGTCTCTGTGTTCCAAGAAAGGCTTTGGAGTCAGAGGTCATGGGTTCAAATCCTGGATCCACCAACTGTCAGCTGTGTCACTTTGGGCAAGTCAATAAATACGATTGAATGAATGGATGAATGAAGTCACTTAACTTCTCTGGGCCTCAGTTACCTCATCTGTAAAATGGGGATTAAGACTGTGAGCCCCCCAGGGGACAACCTGATCACCTTGTAATCTCCCCGACTCTCAGAACAGTGCTTTGCACACAGTAAGCGCTTAATAGATGCCATCCTTATTTTATTTTTTATTATATGTGAGCACGAAAGAACCCTACAAATTCCACCATCCCCAACCCCGAAGCCAGGAACTGTCAAACGAGGCCGTCAAAGAAACCTGTGGACTCAGCATTGGTTTCAGATTGTCAGTCAGATCAACCCATAAATATCTTTTGGGGAAAAACAGCTACAAAATAATAATAATAGTAATTAGTATTATTATTATAATGGTACTTGTTAAGCTCTTACTATGTGCCAAGCACTACGCTAAGTGCTGCGGTAGATACAAGTTAATCTGGTTGGACACAGTCCCTGTCCCACATGGGGCTCGCACTCTTAAACCCCATTTTCCATATGAGAGAACTGAGGCCCAGAAAAATGAAGTGACTTGCCCAAGATCACACAGCAGGCTTGTGAAGGAGCCGGGATTAGAACCCAGATCCTCCTGATGCCCAAGCTCGTGCTCTATCCATTAATCCTCGTTGCTTCCCTACCATGAAAAGCAACTGTGAAATTCTAACGTTGGGTTCTTCGCTGAATCAGCTTGGGAGGGTTCAGACTTGGCCGAACCTTGGGATTCATTCATTCATTTGATCATATTTATTGAGCACTTAACGTGTGCAGAGCACTGTACTAAGCGCTTGGGTAAGTACAATGCAACAGTATGGCACAGTGGATAGAGCATAGGCCTGGTAACCAAAAGTTTCATGGGCTCTTATCTTGGTTTCGCCACTTATCTGTTGTGTGACTTTGGGCAAGTCACTTCACTTCTCTGGGCCTCAGTTACCTAATCTGTAAAATGGGGATTGAGACTGTGAGCCCCACATGGGACAGGGACTGTATCCGATCCGATTTGCTTGTATCTACCCCAGCGCTTAGTACAATACCTTTTACATAGTAAGCACTTAACAAATACCATAATAATAATTATTATTGTTATGATTAAACATTCATTCATGCATTCAATTGTATTTATTGAGCGCTTCCTGTGTGAAGAGCACTGTACTAAGCGCTTGGGAAGTACAAATCGGCAACATAACACTGTGACATACTCTGCCCACCACAAGCTCATCATCAAGAGTTGGGGAGACAGACATCAATAGAAATAAATAAAATGCCAGATATATACATAAATGCTTTGGGTCTGGGAGGAGGGAAGAGCAAAGGGATAAATGCAAAGAACAAAGAGATGCAAAGCCTAATAACAATAATAATAATGATAATAATAATGATGGTATTTGTTAAGTGCTTACTATGTGCAAAGCACTGTTCTAAGCACTGGGGGGATACAAGGTGATCAGGTTGTCCCACATGGGGCTCACAATCTTAATCCCCATTTTACAGATGAGGTAACTGAGGCACAGAGAAGTGAAGTGACTTGCCCAAAGTCACACAGCTGGCAATTGGCAGAGCTGGGATTTGAACCCATGACCTCCGACTCCAAAGCCTGGGATCTTCCCACTGAGCCACACTGCTTCAGATACTACTAATATCAGATACAGATAATATGCAATCGTATTTATTGAACGCTAACTGTGTGCAGAGCACTGTACTAAGCGCTTGGGAAGTACATATAATAATGATAATAATAGATTACATAATCAACATAATATTATATAATATAATGTAATAATACTACTAATAATAGCAATAGTAATAGTATTTGTTAATACTGTATGTATGTATATATGTTTGTACACATTTATTACTCTATTTATTTATTTATCTTGCTTGTACATATCTATTCTATTTTTTTAATTTTGTTAGTATGTTTGGTTTTGTTCTCTGTCTCCCCCTTCTAGACTGTGAGCCCGCTGTTGGGTAGGGACTGTCTCTATGTGTTGCCGACTTGTACTTCCCAAGCGCTTAGTACAGTGCTCTGCACACAGTAAGCGCTCAATAAATACGATTGATTGATTGATTGTTAAGCGCTTACTATGTGCCAAGCACTGTTCTAAGTGCAGAATGCTGCCACTATTCTCCAGAAGCAGAAAAGTGGTGTTCTCCTTCCCTTCCATCAGTTTCCTGGCCCAGCCGTCAGCGAGTATTCTTAACCCGGCAGCCGACACGGATTTTGCAAGCTGACAAAATGAACAAACAAACTCCTGAACTTGGTCACACAGCTCAGCGTTTGAGTGCGTTAAGTAAGGAGGAATCTGAGGAAGGCCAATTTTGGCTTGATCCATTTTGGCAGGGCCTGTCAGAGTTCAATTTGATCAATCAATCAATCAATCATATTTATTGAGCGCTTACTGTGTGCAGAGCACTGTACTAAGCGCTTGGGAAGTACAAGTCGGCAACACCTTCAAGGCCCTACTGAGAGCTCACCTCCTCCAGGAGGTCTTCCCAGACTGAGCCCCTTCCTTCCTCTCCCCCTCGTCCCCCTCTCCATCCCCCCATCTTACCTCCTTCCCTTCCCCACAGCACCTGTATATATGTATATATGCTTGTACATATTTATTACTCTATTTATTTTACTTGTACATATCTATTCTATTTATTTTATTTTGTTAGTATGTTTGGTTTTGTTCTCTGTCTCCCCCTTTTAGACTGTGAGCCCATTGTTGGGTAGGGACTGTCTCTATATGTTGCCAATTTGTACTTCCCAAGCGCTTAGTACAGTGTTCTGCACACAGTAAGCGCTCAGTAAATACTATTGATGATGATGATGACGTAGAGACAGTCCCTACCCAACAGCGGGCTCACAGTCTAGAAGGGGGAGACAGAGAACAAAACCAAACGTACTAACAAAATAAAAGAAATAGAATAGATATGTACAAATAAAATAAATAAATAAATAGAGTAATAAATATGTACAAACATATATACATATATACAGGTGATCATTTGTGTCTATTGACTGTTTGTTGGGTGCAGATCCCTGGCTTACCTCCTTCCCTTCCTCACAGCACCTGTCTATATATATATATATATGTATACATATTTATTACTCTATTTATTTATTTTACTTGTACATATCTATTCTATTTATTTTATTTTGTTAATATGTTTTGTTTTCTTCTCTGTCTCCCCCTTCTAGACTGTGAGCCCACTGTTGGTTAGGGACCGTCTCTATTTGTTGCCAACTTGTACTTCCCAAGCGCTTAGTACAGTGCTCTGCACACAGTAAGTGCTCAATAAATATGATTGATTGGGAGAGTACAATGTAAAAATCCAAAAGGCACATTCCCTGCCCACAACGTGCTTACCGTCTAGAGGGGGAGACAGACATTAATAGAAATGAAGGAAATTATGGACGTAAGTGTGATGGGGCTGAGACGGCGGGGAATGAAGGGGCAAAACAGGGTTTGGGAGAATACAATACAACGAAATTGGTAGACATGTGCCCTGCCTATAGTGAAGAAGCGTGGCATAGTGGACAGAGCACGGCCCAGGGAGTTGGAGGACCTGGGTTCTAATCCTGGCTCTGTCCCTTGTCTGCCGCGAGAACTTGGGCAACTCGCTTCACTCTTCTGTGCCTCGGTTACCTCAT
The DNA here is from genome assembly GCF_015852505.1 of Tachyglossus aculeatus. Taxonomy (NCBI): domain Eukaryota; kingdom Metazoa; phylum Chordata; class Mammalia; order Monotremata; family Tachyglossidae; genus Tachyglossus; species Tachyglossus aculeatus. The sequence goes on from NC_052070.1 coordinate 12,368,058, forward strand.
CAATAAAACGGGGATTAAGACTGTGAGCCCCATGTAGGACAGGGACTGTGCTCGACCTGATTACTTTGTATCTGCCTCAGTGCTTAGTACAGTGCTTGGTACATAGTAAGGGCTTAACAAATACCATAAACATAAAACAAAACAGCAAAAAAAGCCGTACAGTCCATTCCCTCTAGCCTGCCACTGGCCTGGAAAATTCTCCCTTTTCATATCTGAAAGAAGATCCCTCTCCCAACCTTCAAAGCCTTATTGAAAGCACATCATCATCAATCGTATTTATGGAGCACTTACTGTGTGCAGAGCACTGTACTAAGAGCTTGGAAAGTACAAATTGGCAACATATAGAGACAGTGCCTACCCAACAGTGGGCTCACAGTCTAAAAGGCTCACATCTCCTCCAAGAGGTCTTCCCCTACTAAGCACTCATTTCCTCTTCTCCCACTCCTTCCTTTCTGTATCGCCTTCACACTTGAAGAAGCAGCGTGGCTCGGTGGAAAGAGCCCAGGCTTTGGAGTCAGAGGTCATGGGTTCAAATCCTGGCGCCGCCAATTGCCAGCTGTGTGACTTTGGGCAACTCATTTAACTTCTCTGTGCCTGTTACCTCATCTGTAAAATGGGGATTAAGACTGTGAGCCCCCCGTGGGACAACCTGATGACCTTGTAACCTCCCCAGCGCTTAGAACAGTGCTTTGCACATAGTAAGCACTTAATAAATACTATCATCATTATTATTTGCCATTATGTAAATATCCGTACATATCCATGTACATATCCATAATTTATGAATTTATATTGCTATCTGTCTCCCCCAAATATTATCATTGTTATTATTATTTGCCATTATGTAAATATTCATACATATCCATAATTTATGAATTTATATTGCTGTCTGTCTCCCCCTCTAGAATGTAAGACTGGGCAGGGAACGTGTCTACCGCCTCTATTATACTGTACTCTCCCAAGTGCTTAGTACAGTGCTCTGCTCACAGTTATGTGACCTTGGGCAAGTCACTTCACTTCTCTGTACTTCATTTTCTTCATCTGTAAAATGGAGCTTAAGGTGGTGAGCCTCAAGTGGGACGGGGACTGTGTCCAATCTGATTAACTTGTGTCTACCCCAGAGTTTAGCGCTTGGCACCTAGTAAGCACTTAACAAGTATAATCGTTATTAGTAGTAGTATTGGAGAAGCAGCATGGCTGGAGAAGCAGCGTGGCTCAGTGGAAAGAGCACGGGCTTGGGAGTCAAGAGATCGTGGGTTCAAACCCTGGCTCCATCAATTGTCAGCTGTGTGACCTTGGGCAAGTCACTTCGCTTCTCTGTGCCTCAGTTACCTCATCTGTAAAATGGGGATTAAGACTGTGAGCCCCCCGTGGGACAACCTGATCACCTCATATCCTCCCCAGCACTTAGAACAGTGCCTTGCATATAGTACGTGCTTAACAAATACCATCATTATTATTATTGATGATTTTGGTTATTCTGTGCTGAATCAAGCTCTTAGTTCAGTGCTTTCCATGCAGTAAGGGCTCAGTAGATAGGATTATATTGTGTTGTACTCTCCCAAGCGCCTCGAACAGTGCTGTGCACTCAGTAAGTGCTCAATAAATACAGTTGAATGAATGAATGATTGTCTCCCCCTTTTAGACTGTGAGCCCACTGTTGGGTAGGGACTGTCTCTATGTGTTGCCAATTTGTACTTCCCAAGCGCTTAGTACAGTGCTCTGCACATAGTAAGCGCTCAATAAATACGATTGATTGATTGATTGAAAAAATGAATGACTTTTGCGCGGGTAACTTCACTTTGCGGTTTTATTTTGGGATAGCAGACTAAGAGTGTGAATTCCTCTCCCTCTCTTGGGCAGATACCAAGTGAGTTTTCGACCCAGATATGTCATTAAGTACAAGACAGTCACACAGCTGGAGTGGAGATGCTGCCCAGGATTCAGAGGTCATAACTGCCAAGAAGGACCCAGGGAACCAGGGAAAACTCTTCGACCATCTACGTTACCTCGGCGCAGTTTGAAAAAACCCACAGGTAACGTTGCCCTGGGATCAGGAGCAGAAGTAAATTCATTCCTTCATTCATTCAATCGTATTTATTGAGCACTTACTCTGCGCAGAGCAGTGTAGCATGGCTCAGTGGAAAGAACACGGGCTCGGGAGTCAGAGGTCATGGGTTCTAATCCCGGCTCCACCAATTGTCAGCTGTGTGACTTTGGGCAGGTCACTTCACTTCTCTGAGCCTCAGTTGCCTCACCTGTAAAGCGGGGATTAAGACTGTGAGCCCCATGTGGGACAACCTGATCACCTTGTATCCCCCCCGCAGTGCTTACAACAGTGCGTTGCACATAGTAAGCGCTTAACAAATGCCATCATTATTAGAGAAGCAGCGTGGCTCTGTGGAAAAAGCACAGAGTTGGGAGTCAGATCATGGGTTCTAATCCCCACTCTGCCACTTGTCAGCCATGTGACTTTGGGCAAGTCACTTAACTTCTCTGTGCCTCAGTTCCCTCATCTGTAAAATGGGGATTAAGACTGTGAGCTCCATGTGGGACAACCTGATTACCTTGAATCCCCCCAGCACTTAGAACAGTGCTTAGCACATAGTAGAGAAGCAGCGTGGCTCGGTGTAAAGAGCATGGGCTTGGGAGTCAGAGGTCATGGGTTCAAATCCCAGCTCCGCCACTTGTCAACTGTGTGACTTTGGGCAAGTCACTTCACTTCTCTGGGCCTCAGTTGCTTCCTCTGTAAAATGGGTATTAAGACTGTGAGCCCCCCGTGGGACAACCTGATCATCTTGTAACCTCCCCAGCGCTTAGAACAGTGCTTTGCACATAGTAAGCGCTTAACAAATGCCATTATTATTATTATTATTATAGTAAGTGCTTAACAAAAGCCATCATTATTATTATTACTAAGCGCTTGGGAAGTACAAATTGGCACCATATAGAGACAGTCCCTACCCAACAATGGGCTTACAGTGTCTGACCACTTGCTTTTCGGTCAATCCATCAATCAATTGTATTTATCGAGCCCTTACTACTCCCCCAAGTGCTTAGCACATGGTGTAGTGGATAGAGAGGCAGCATGGTTCAGTGGAAAGAGCCCGGGCTTGGGAGTCAAAGGTCATGGGTTCGAATCCCTGCTCTGCCACTTGTCAGCTGTGTGACTTTGGGCAAGTCACTTAACTTCTCTGTGCCTCAGTTACCTCATCTGTAAAATGGAGATTAAGACTGTGAGCTCCCCGTGGGACAACCTGATCATCTTTTATCCCCCCCCAGCGCTTAGAACAGTGCTTTGCACATAGTAAGCGCTTAACAAATACCAACGTTAGTATTAATTAATATTAGAGCACGGGCCTGGGAGTCAGAAGGTCACAGGTTCTAATCCCGGCTCTGCCATTTAATAATAATAATAATGGCATTTATTAAGCACTTACTATGTGCAAAGCACTATTCTAAGGGCTGGGGAGGTTACAAGGTAATCAGGTTGTCCCACGTGGGGCTCACAGTCTTCATCCCCATTTTACAGATGAGGTAACTGAGGCACAGAGAAGTTAAGTGACTTGCCCAAAGTCACACAGCTGACAATTGGCAGAGCCAGGATTTGAACCCATGACCTCTGACTCCAAAGCCCGGGCTCTTTTCCATTGAGCCACGCTGCTTCTCTGCTGCCATTTGTCTGCTGTGGGACCTTGGGCAAGTCACCTCAATTCTCTGGGCCTCAGTTACCTCATCTGCAAAATGGGGATTAAGACTGTGAGCCCCAAGTGGGACAACCTCATTACCTTGTGTCTACCCCAAAGCTTAGAACAGTGCTTAGCACATAGGAAGTGCTTAACAAATACCATCAGTATTATTACCTCATCTATAAAATGGGGATTGCAACTGTGAGCCCCACATGGCACTAGAGACTGTGTCCAACCCCATTTGCTTGTATCCACCTCAGCACTTAGTACAGTGCCTAGCACATAGTAAGCATTTAACAAATACCATAATTATTATTTATCATTATTAAAGCGCTTTGCATACAGTAAGTGCCCAATAAATATGATTGAATGAATAATGTGACTGCTAATTCCATTGCATTGCACTCTCTCCAGCACTTAGTACGTTGCAGTCACATTCCCTGTGTTTACGGCCAAAGGAGGAGATGGACATTCAAATGGATAAATAAATAATGCACAATTTATAATTTAAAGATATGTACATAAGTGCTCTGGGATTAGGGGTGAGGCGACTATCCAATGTCCTCTAGAGTGTGAGCTTGTTGTGGGCAGGGATTGTCTCTCTTTATTGCTGTATTGTACTTTCCCCAGCGTTTAGTCTGCGCACAGTAAGCGCTCAATAAATATGACTGAATGATTGAATGTCCATCACAGACTGTGAGCCCACTGTTGGGTAGGGACTGTCTCTATGTGTTGCCAATTTGTACTTCCCAAGCGCTTAGTACAGTGCTCTGCACATAGTAAGCGCTCCATAAATACAATTGATTGATTGATTGATAGGTGACACAGACAGGAGAGTGAGCTGAAAGAAAAGAGGGCTTAATCATGGGCTGGGTCTTGGAGGTGGGGAGAGGGAGAGACGATGAGGGAGAGAAAGTTTCATCTCCATCATAGCGAATTTTACTGTTAAATTTCAAATTTCTCTGTTAAATCAATCAAATGTACTTATTGAGCTCTTACTGTGTGCCATGCACTAAGCGCTTGGGAAAGTACTATCTAATGGTGTTGGTAGACACGATCCTTACCCACTAGGAGTTTGCAGCAAGATCAATCAAAAAGTGTAGGGAGCTTTCTGGAAGATGATTCTTATGATGTCCTCCTAGAAGAGGTGACCTCATCAAACCGATTTATTTATTAATGGGCCGGGAAATACCTGTGTTAAGATGATTGGTGCTTTAATCATAGATTTTCGATAAACTCGATCCTTCCAACAAAATCCAATTCTCCAGGTGTCTGTTGTGGATTGCACGTTTCTCACCAAACTCAGCCCTGTGGCCAAAGGATCTAGAGAATTTTCTGATAAATAATGAGCTTGACTTGCCCATATATTGAAACAGAGTGGTAAATGAACTCTGGGATAGTAGAGGCGCAAATGTCCACAATGTTTTAGTTTATGTCCCCTTTACCTCACAAAACTTCAGTTACCTGAAGATATATGGGAAAGTTCAGCTTATCTGCAGAAACACACGTTATTTTACTTTGGACAGGATAATAGTAATAATAATAATTATGGCATTAAGCCCTTCCTATGTGCCAAGCACTGGTTCTAAGCACTGGGGTAAATACAAGCTAATCAGGTTTGACCCAATCCCTGTCCCCATGGGGCTCACACTCTTCATCCCCATTTTCCAGATGAGGGAACTGAGGCCCAGAGAAATCAAACCGATTTATTTATTAATGGGCCGGGAGATACCGGTGTTAAGATGACTGGTGCTTTAATCATACATTTTCGATAAACTCGATCCTTCCAACAAAATCCAGTTCTCCAGGTTTCTGTTGTGGATTACACGTTTCTCACCAAACTCAGCCCTGTGGCCAAAGGATCTAGAGAATTTTCTGATAAATAATGAGCTTGACTTGCCCATATATTGAAACAGAGTGGTAACTGAACTCTGGGATAGTAGAGGTCAGACTTGTGGCAAGCGCAAATGTCCACAATGTTTTAGTTTATGTCCCCTTTACCTCACAAAACTTCAGTTACCTGAAGATCAATCAATCAATCAATCAATCGTATTTATTGAGCGCTTACTATGTGCAGAGCACTGTACTAAGCGCTTGGGAAGTACAAATTGGCATCACATATGAAGATATATGGGAAAGTTCAGCTTATCTGCAGAAACACACGTTATTTTACTTTGGACAGGATAATAGTAATAATAATAATTATGGTATCAAGCCCTTCCTATGTGCCAAGCACTGTTCTAAGCACTGGGATAAATACAAGCTAATCAGGTTTGATCCAATCCCTGTCCCCTATGGGGCTCACACTCTTCATCCCCATTTTCCAGATGAGGGAACTGAGGCCCAGAGAAGTAAAGTGACTTGCTCAAAGTCACACAGCAGACGGGTGGCGGAGCCGAGATTAGAACACAGGATAAGGCCCTACTGAGAGCTCACCACCTCCAGGAGGCCTTTCCAGACTGAGCCCCTTCCTTCCTCTCCCCCTCATCCCCCTCTCCATCCCCCCATTTTACCTCCTTCCCTTCCCCACAACACCTGTATATATGTATATAAGTTTGTACATATATATTACTCTATTTATTTATCTTATTTGTACATATCTATTCTATTTATTTTATTTTGTTAGTATGTTTGGTTTTGTTCTCTGTCTTCCCCTTCTAGACTGTGAGCCCGCTATTGGGTAGGGACTGTCTCTATGTGTTGCCGACTTGTACTTCCCAAGCGCTTAGTACAGTGCTCTGCACACAGTAAGCACTCAATGAATACGATTGATTGATTGATTGATTGATTGATAAGGCTCTGAAGGTGGGGATCAACTCCAACAACACCAACTACAGCTCTGTTGGAGGGTGGGATTCAACCCTTTCCCACCAAAGGGCTTCCCTGCTTTGGCCAGACAATGGCCAATATGGTTGTTAATCCTGCAGATGTATTTATTCGTATTAATTGAGCACTTACTGTGTGCAGAGAACTGTACTAAGCCCTTGGGAGAGTAGAATATAACAGAGCTAGTGGACACGTTCCCTGCCCACAACAAGTTTACAGTCTAAAAGAGAGCTATTTTAAAATAAATCCAAATTGGCCACACATTTGGATTTGGTCCCTTTGAGTCTGGGATGGTGCTTTTAAATTGCCCCTGAGGCAACTGTTGGGTTCTAATCCCGGCTCTGCCAATTGTCTGCTGTGTGACCTTGGGCAAGTCACTTAGCTTCTCTGGACCTCAGTTACCTCCAGTGTAAAATGGAGATTAAGTCTTAATCCTATGAGCCCCATGTGGAACAGGGATTGGGTCAAACCTGATTGATTAACTTGTATTTACCCCAGTTCTTAGAACAGTGCTTGACTTTTGTCTAACCCGATTTGCTTGTATAATAATAATGTTGGTGTTCGTTAAGTGCTTACTATGTGCCAAGCAGTGTTCTAAGAGCAGGGGTAGATACAAGGTAATCAGGTTGTCCCACGTGGGGCTCACATCCCCATTTTACAGATGAGGTAACTGAGGCACAGAGAAGTTAAGTGACTTGGCCAAGGTCACACAGCTGACAAGTGGCAGAGTTGGGATTAGAACCCACAACTTCTGACTCCCAAGCCCACGCGCTTTCCACTAAGCCATGCTGCTTGTATCCATCCCCTTTTAGACTGTGAGCCCACTCTTTTAGACTGTGAGCCCACTGTTGGGTAGGGACTGTCTCTATATGTTGCCAATTTGTACTTCCCAAGCGCTTAGTACAGTGCTCTGCACACAGTAAGCGCTCAATAAATACGATTGATGATGATCCCCAGCACTTAGTACAGTGCCTGACACATAGTAAGCACTTAACAAATAACACAATTATCATTATTATTGTGCATAGGATAAGAATAGCCTAAACAAATGAAGGCACCGGACCACTTCAGCAATCCAAAATGCAATATCTATAATTGTGACTTAATCGTCTCACCCAATCTTCCCTATCTTCTGCTCCATCTTTCTTCTTCCCCTCCCTTCTCCAATTTCATGTTGTTGATTTCTCACCTCTGGTTGAGTACTCCTCTCCCATGCTCCCTCAGAAAACAAAAAAAAAATGGTATTTGTTAAGTGCTTACTATGTACCAGGCACTGTACTAAGTGCTGGGGTAATAATAATAGTAATAATAATGGTACTTATTAAGCACTTACTATGTGTAAAGCACTGTTCTAAGTGCTGGGGAGGTTACAAGTTTATCAGGTTGTCCCATGGGGGGCTCACAGTCTTCAGCCCCATCTTACAGATGAGGTAACTGAGGCCCAGAGAAGTGAAGTGACTTGCCCAAAGTCACACAGCACACGTGGCGGAGCCGGGATTTGAACCCATAGACCTTTGACTCCAAAGCCCAGGCTCTTTTCACTGAGGAACATGGCTTCTCTAGGTACAAGGTAGTTGGGTTGGACACAGTCCCTGTCCCCACTGGGCTCACAATCTTAATCCCCATTTTACAGATGAGGTAACTGAGGCACAGACAAGTAAAGTGGCTTGCCCAAGGTCACACAGCAGACTCGTGGCGGAGCCTGCGATTAGAACCCAGGTCCTCTGACACCCAGCCTGTGTTCTACCCATTAGACAACACTACTTCTCACACTGCCAGTTAGAAGATAGCAAAGTAGAAATAATACTATTTATCAAGTGCCTGCTGGGTAGAATCCACAGCTCGGTACCAGCTAGGAAGCACAAAACAAACAAGTGACGCGTTCCCTCTTCCAAGGAATTTACATTTTTTTGTCAGGAGGAGGAGGTCACACATTGCGGAGTGGCCTGGGAGTCAGAAGGTCATGGGTTCTAATCCCATCTCCACCACTTGTCTGCTGTATAACCTTGGGCAAGTCCTTTCGCTTCTCTGGGCCTCAGTTATCTCATCTGTAAAAAATGGGGATTAAGACTGTGAGCCCAGTGTGGGACAGGGACTGCGTCCAACCCGATTAATTTGTATCTGTCCCAGCGCTTAGAAAGGTGACTGGAACATAGTAAGCGCTTAACAAGAACCATAATTATCATTATGAGAAGCAACGTGGCTCAGTGGAAAGAGCACGGGTTTGAGAGTCAGAGGTCACGGGTTCTAATTCCGACTCCCCCACATGTCTGTTGTGTGACTTTGGGCAAGTCACTTAATCAATCAATCAATCATATTTATTGAGAGCTTACTGTGTGCAGAGCACTGTACTAAGCGCTTGGGAAGAACAAGTTGGCAACATATAGAGACAGTCCCTACCCAACAGTGGGCTCACAGTCTAAAAAACTTAAAAACTAAAAAACTTAACTTCTCTGAGCCTCAGTTACCTCATTTGTAAAATGGGGATTAAGACTGTGAGCCCCACATGGGACAACTCTATTACTCTATTCATTTATTTATTTTACTTGTACATATCTATTCTATTTATTTTATTTTGTTAATATGTTTTGTTTTGTTCTGTCTCCCCCTTCTAGACTGTGAGCCCACTGTTGGGTAGGGACCGTCTCTATATGTTGCCAATTTGTACTTCCCAAGCGCTTAGTACACTTAGCACACAGTAAGCGTTCAATAAATGCGATTGATTGATTGACAACATGATAATAATGGTATTTATTAAGCACTTACTATGTGCAAAGCACTGTTCTAAGCGTGGGGAGGTTACAAGGTGATCAGGTTGTCCCACGGGGGGCTCACAGTCTTAATCCCCATTTTACAGACGTGGTAACTGAGGCACAGAGAAGTTACTTGCCCAAGGTCACCCAGCTGACAAGTGGCAGAGTCTGGATTCAAACCTCTGACTCCCAAGCCCAGGCTCTTTCCATTGAGCCACGCTGCTCCCCGCTTAGAACAGTGCTTTGCGCATAGTAAGCGCCTAACAAATGCCATCATCATCATTATTATTATTACCATCACACCCAGATGAGCGTTATTTTTGCTTGCAATGAACACTGTTCCTTTTCTCACCAGATGCAGACCCTAAACCAACCCCAGAGCCAAAGAGAGTGCCAGAACAGAACCAGAACACGGAGCCCAAACCGGACCCTCCGGACCCGCAAGCCAAGAGGATCCAGACCCTCGAGGACCAAGTTCGCTGGCTCACCCGGGCGGTCCAAGACCTCCAATCCTCCATCGCCAAGGTGAACGACTACCTGAAGCACATGGTTCAGGACGACGCCAGTAAGGCGCTGGCCTCGTGGCTCAGCGGCCTTCCCGGCCCCCGGGGGCCGGACAGCGCCCGGGGGGGCCAGGAGGAAACCATCCTGCTGCCCGAAGGCTTTGGCCGCGAAGACTCCGGCATGAGGGGCATCAAGTCGGAGCTGGCGGAGGTCAAGGACGCCCTCAAGACCAAGAGCGACAAGCTGGAGGAGCTCGATGGGAAAGTCAAGGGCTGCGAAGGGCAGCTGAGGCAGCTGAGAGAAGCCGCCCAAGGCCCCACGGTCACCTTCCCGGCCGAGCAACTGCTCCAGACCGTCGTCGATGAGAAAGTGGCTGCCCTCAGGGAGGAGATGCTGGAGGGCATCGACAGGAAAATGGCAGACCTGAAGAATTCTTGCGAGTACAAGCTGACGGGTCTCCAGCAGCAGTGCGATGACTACGGCACCAGCTACTTGGGTCTGATCGAGCTGATCGAGGAGAAGGAAAAGAAGATGAGGAAGGAAATGGATGCCCTTCAGACGCGGGGCAAGACTCTGCCGGGGAAGCCCAGGACGGGGGATGACCTGGGCCGGAAGATGGAGGATTTGGATCGGAAGATCGAGAGGGTCGCGGAGGCCACCAGGATGTTAAACGGCCGCTTAGATAACGAATTGGATCGCCTGGCCGGTCCGGAACCGGACGACGCCTTCGAGGCGAGGTGGGAGGAGGTGGACGCTAGGCTCAACGTGACGGAGAAGAACGCCGAAGTGCACTGCTTCTACGTTGAGGAAACGCTCCGGGGTGTGATCGAGGGCGAGGTGGACAACGTGAAGCAACTTCTGGACCGGAAAGTGCAGGCTGTGGAGGACCGCCTGGGCCGGGCTCTTTCCGAGATCATTAATGGCTCCGAAGCCAACTACGGCCGAGCGGGGTCGGAGCTCCTGATTCTCCCCGGCCCCGCCGACGAACAGATCGCCACCGAACTGAGCTTCCTCAGGAATAAAATCCGAACCGTGGAGAGTCTTTGTCGGCAGAACTGTCAGGCTGGATCCCACGGGCCAGAAGACGTCCTCTCGCCCCCGGACCCTGACAAAGAGGCGCGAGACGCACCCGCCCTCTGGAAATCGCTAAACGACGCCGTGAGCCAGAAGTTCAGGGAACAGGAGGCTACTGACAGGAGAGTGCGACAGGACTTGAGGATGATTTATTCTCATCTGAACGGCACAGACCGTGATGTCGAATCACTCCGGGCCGGACTGGACAGTTGTAAAGAGCAACTTAAAGACGTCGTTTCGACCTGGAGGGCCTCGGAGCTGGATATCGTCACGAAGATGGACGAGATAGAAAGGGTGGTGGGAAATCACACCGCCAGCGGGGCCCCGGCCGACAGCTGCTGCAGCAATATGGAGGAGAGGCTCAGGGGGCTGCACGGACGGGTCTTTTCCGATCTGGACACGTGTCGCGAACACGCCGAGGGGATCCAGAGGGAGGTCTCGGTGGTGGACGGGAGGGTCGCTCATGTTGAGAAGGTCTGCGGGAAACTGGACGCGATCTCGGGGAGCCTGCACAGGATTAAAGACGGGCTGAACAGGCACGTCGGCAACCTGTGGAACTCCGTCAACCGGATGAACGGGACTCTCGCGTCTCAGTCCGGAGAGATTTTTGGCCTCCAGAATTCTGTCCGGCACCTCCATGGCCGAGTGTCCAAAATTTCCACGGATATTTGGGAGCTGACGGGAGTTCTGCCTGGGGAACGTAAGTGGACCTGAGCATCGTGGTAATGATTAGGATTATTGGGAAGCAGCGCGGTAATAGTAATGATAATAATAATGATGATGATAATAATAGTACTTGTTAAGTGGTTACGATGTGCCGAGCCCTGTTCTAAGCGCTAGGGCAGGCACAGTTTAATCAGGTTGGACACAGTCTGTGTCCCACATAGGGCTCACACTCTTAATCCCCATTTTACAGACATGTGGCAGAGCTGGGATTAAAACCCCGGTCCTTCTGATGCTTGTACAATGGGTGACCTTGGGCAAGTCACTTCCTTCTCCGGACCTCACTTTCCTCATCTGTAATATGGGGATTCAGATTGTGAGCCCCACATGGGACAGTGACTGTGTCCAACCCAATTATCCTCTGTCTACCCCAGTGTTTAGTAGAGTACCTGTCACATAGTAAGCACTTAACAGATACCACAGTTATTATAAAGAAGAGTAGAAATAGACTGTAGCCTGCAGCTCCTCTAGACTGTAAGCTCCTTGTGGGCAGGGAATGTGTCTATCCACTCCCAAGTGCTCAGTCCACTGTACTGGACATGATAAGGACTCAATAAATGCCAGTCATAGATTGATTGGTCAGTAGTATTAATTCCGATTATTTTGCATGAGTAAACTCCAGCAATTCGTTAGACTCTGAGTACGGTGATAGAACTGACCAGAGGTTTCATTTGGGAAGCTCACTTGTCGGACAGTTCTCCCCTTCTCTGCTGTGTGGATTGCTGGATTTTTTTATTGCTGCTGCTGATCAATCAATCGTATTTATTGAGCACTTACTGTGTGCAGAGCACTGTACTAAGTGCTTGGGAAGTACAAGTTGGCAACATATAGAGAAGGTCTCTACCTAACAGTGGGCTCACAGTCTAGAAGACTGTGCCAGACAAAAGGATGAGACCCCAGGCCACAGCTTTGGCTGGTCTCCTTTATTTGTTTGATTCAGTATTCATTCATTTAATCGTATTTATTGAGTGCCTACTGTGTACAGAGAACTGTATTAAGCACTTGGGAAAGTACAGGACAACAATAAATAGACACATTCCCTACCCACGACGAGCTCACAGTCTAGAAGAGGGAGACAGGCGAAACAAATAAATAAATTCGAGATATATACATAAATGCTGTGGGGCTGGGAGGGAGGAAGAAAAAAAAGGGAGCAAGTCAAGATGATGCAGAAGGGAGTGGGGGAAGAGGAAAGGGGGGCCTGATCTGGGAAGGCCTCTTGGAGGAGATGTGCCTTCAGTAGGGCTTTGAAAGACGGGGAGATTAATTGTCGGATTTGAGGAGGGAGGGCGTTCCAGGGCAGAGGTAGGACGTGGGCCAGGGGTCGGCGGCGGGACAAAAATCCCTCAAAAATTATCCTCAAAAATCTCCAGTGGCTACCAATCAATCTGCGCATCAGGCAGAAACTCCTCACCCTGGGCTTCAAGGCTGTCCATCCCCTGGCCCCCTCCTACCTCACCTCCCTTCTCTCCTTGTCCAGCCCAGCCCGCACCCTCCGCTCCTTCGCCGCTAATCTCCTCCCCGTACCTCGTTCTCGCCTGTCCCGCCATCGACCCCCGGCCCACGTCCTCCCCCAGGCCTGGAATGCCCTCCCTCTGCCCATCCGCCAAGCTAGCTCTCTTCCTCCCTTCAAGGCCCTACTGAGAGCTCACCTCCTCCAGGAGGCCTTCCCAGACTGAGCCCCTTCCTCTCCCCCTCGTCCCCCTCTCCATCCCCCCATCTTACCTCCTTCCCTTCCCCACAGCACCTGTATATATGGTTGTACATATTTATTACTCTATTTATTTATTTTACTTGTACATATCTATTCTATTTATTTTATTTTGTTAGTATGTTTGGTTTTGTTCTCTGTCTCCCCCTTTTAGACTGTGAGCCCACTGTTGGGTAAGGACTGTCTCTATATGTTGCCAATTTGTACTTCCCAAGCGCTTAGTACAGTGCTCTGCACATAGTAAGTGCTCAATAAATACGATTGATGATGATGATGATGAGTGACTGTACGTACGTACGTACGTGACTGTCTTACTTGTCCTAAATCATAGCCTTTCCACAAGGTAAGAGTTAATCTTGACACAAAAATAGCAAACCATATAAGACTTTTTTTCATTAATGATTGCTGTGTTTTTCATCAGTTGCGTCCCATATTGAGAAGCAGCGCGGCTCAGTGGAAAGAGCACGGGCTTTGGAGTCAGAGGTCATGGGTTCAAATCCCAGCTCCGCCAATTGTCAGCTGTGTGACTTTGGGCAAGTCGCTTAATTTCTCCGTGCCTCAATTCCCTCATCTGTAAAATGGGGATTAAGACTGTGAGCACCCCCCCCCCCCCCCACCGTGGGACAACCTGATCACCTTGTAACCTCCCCAGCGCTTAGAACAGTGCTTTGCACATAGTAAGTGCTTAATAAATGCCATCATTATTATTTTTATTATTAGGAGGGGGCAAGGTGGTGGACTGCTTTAAAGCCGGTGGTGAGGAGTTTTTGTATGCACTGCAAACAGCATAGCAGCTTCTGAAGGCACTCCTCTGGATCTTGATCACCCTAGAGACTTAATCAGTCAATCACTGGTATTTATTGAGTGCTTACTGTGTGCAGAGCACTGTACTAAGTGCTTGGGAGAGTACAAGGCAAAAGAGATACGTTCCCTGCCCATAAGGAGTCTGAACCCAATAAAGCAGAAGCAGGAGGGTCTAGCTGAGAAGCAACATGGCATAGTGGCGCCACTCTCCTGAGAGTCAGAAGGACCTGAGTTCTAGTCCTGGCTCTGCCACTTGTCTGCTTGTGACCTTGGGCAAGTCACTTCACTTCCTTGGGCCTCAGTTCCCTCATCTGTGAAATGGAGATTAAGACTCTGAGCCCTCCATGGGACAGGGACTGCGTTCAACCCGATTATCTTATATCTACCCCAGCACTTAGAACAGTAGATGGCACATAGTAAGTGCTTAACAAATACCACAATTCTTAATAATAATAATAATAATAATTTAATAGTAAGTATGGTATTGCTCCGCACACAGTAAGCGCTCAATAAATATGATTGATTGATTGATTGATAATAATCAAAGTAGTAGTCATGGTATTTGTTAAGCACTTACTATATGTCAAGCACTGTCCTAATTGCCGGTATTCATTCATTCAGTTGTATTTATTGAGTGCTTACGATGTGCAGAGCACTGTACTAAGCGCTTGGAAAGTACAATTAGGCAACAGATAGAGCCAGTCCCTACCCAACAACGGGCTCACAGTCTAGAAGGGAGAGACAGACAACAAAACAAAGCAAGTAGACAGGCATCACTAGCATCAAAATGGTCAATCAATCAATCAATCAATTGTATTTATGGAGTGCTTACTGTGTGCAGAGCACTGTACTAAGCGCTTGGGAAGTGCAAGTTGGCAACATATAGAGACAGTCCCTACCCAACAGTGGGCTCACAGTCTAGAAGGGGGAGACAGAGAACAAAACCAAACATATTAACAAAATAAAATAAATAGAATAGATATGTACAAGTAAAATAAATAGAGTAGTAAATATGTACAAACATATATACAGGTGCTGTGGGGAAGGGAAGGGAAGGGGGTAAGACAGGGGGGATGGAGAGGGGGACAAGGGGGAGATGAAGGAGGGGGCTCAGTCTGGGAAGGCCTCCTGGAGGAGATTAGGTCAGTCAGAGATGGGAAGTTCAGCCTCTACTTTGGATTCTTCAAACAAAGAACCGGTGCATACACCAACTCCAGCTCCTTTCCTTGACAGCCTTCTCAAGTGGTGTGCCCAGTGAGTTTCCAATTAGTTTCCAGTTATTCAAAACTTCTTCAACTTTTGAAATAAACCATTCCCACTCGGAGGCGGTGGTGAAGTCCGTGATCTCCAACACCTTGGACTCAGGCTCACTGTCGGCCGCCATGTCGGTGTGCTGAGGTGTATATATATATATATATATATATAGGCATTTGTTAAGTGCTTACCATGTGCAAAGCACTGTTATAAGTGCAGGGGGTGGGATACAAGGTGGTCAGGTTGTCCCACGTGGGGCTCACAGTCTTCATCCCCATTTTACAGATGAGGGAACTGAGGCTCAGAGAAGTTAAGTGATTTAGCGCTGGGGGGGATACAAGATGATCAGGTTGTCCCATGTGGGGCTCACAGTCTTCATCCCCGTTTTACAGATGAGGGAACTGAGGCTCAGAGAAGTTAAGTGACTTGCCCAAGGTCACACAGCAGACATGTGTTGGAACCGGGATTCGAACCCATGACCTCTGACTCCAAAGCCCGTGCTCTTTCCACTGACCCACGCTGCTTCTCTAGATACGAAGCTAATCAGATTGGAAACAGTCCCTGTCCCACATGGGGCACCTGGTCTTTTGCAGGTGTATGAACTATGACTCATTTTCTGGAACATAATAATACTAATAATAACGATGGTATTTCTTAAGTGCTTACTATATGCCTGACACTGTACTAAGCGCCGGGGTGGATACAAGCAAATCGAGTTGGACACAGTCCCTGTCCTATTTGGGGCTCACAGTCTCAATCCCCATTTTAAAGAGGAGGTAACTGAGACCCAGAGAAGTGAAGTGACTTGCCTAAGATCACACAGCAGACAAGTGGAGGAGTCAGGATTAGAACCCGTGCCCTTTTGGCTCCCAGGCTGTGCTCTATCCACTACACCATAGTCCATTGACGGAGCAGGGGGTAGTTTTGCTAAATGCAGAACTGAAATGCCGCATGGAGTGGGGTGGAGATAAATATGGTTGTACATATTTATTACTCTATTTATTTATTTATTTATTTATTTATTTTACTTGTACATTTCTATCCTATTTATTTTATTTTGTTGGTATGTTTGGTTCTGTTCTCTGTCTCCCCCTTTTAGACTGTGAGCCCACTGTTGGGTAGGGACTGTCTCTATGTGTTGCCAATTTGTACTTCCCAAGCGCTTAGTACAGTGCTCTGCACATAGTAAGCGCTCAATAAATACGATTGATTGATTGATTGATTGATTGGAGAGGTTGGCCTCTTTTCCCAGGTCGCTCTGCGCCGGGTGAAGGGGTGAGCCTGCACCTCTGCCTTGCTGTGAGCCCACTGTTGGGTAGGGGCCGTCTCTATACGTTGCCAACTTGTACTTCCCAAGCGCTTAGTACAGTGCTCTGCACACAGTAAGCGCTCAATAAATACGATTGAATGAATGAATGAATCTGCAGGCTGCAAATCTTGGCAGCCGGTCCCCCTCAGAGCTCGGGGGAGAAGCATCCAGGGAGGGAGAGGATACTGGAGCCCGGTTCCCCTGGGGGTTCGCGGTGGGCTTCCGCGTCCCCAATGGATCGATCGATCGATCGATCGATCGTCATCTGCTCCGACTCTCCTCCTCGGCTCCGGCTTCCTCGCTCTGCCTTTGGAGTTCGGTTTGGACTCGTGTCGGGGCGGAAGGAGCCGTGTTCCAAGGGCATGGGAATGAGAGTCAGGAGACCCCGGTTGGAGGCCCCAGTTCTCCCAGCTGGCCTACCGCTTAACTCTGGGAGAGACGCGCAGTCGTTCTGGGCCTCAGTTTCCCCATCTGCAGAATGGGTGTGAAATATAGGTGTGAAATACGATTGATTGATTGATATTCACATTTGTATATATTGAGCACTTTCTGTGTACAGAGCCCTGTACTGAAGCAGCGTGGCTCAGTGGCAAGAGCCTGGGCTTGGGAGCCAGAGGTTGTGGGTTCTAATCCCAGCTCTGCCATTTGTCATTCATTCATTCAGTTCATTCAATCGTATTTATTGAGTGCTTAGTGGGTGCAGAGCACCGGACTAAGCGCTTGGGAAGTACAAGTTGCAACATATAGAGATGGTCCCTACTCAACAATGGGCTCACAGTCTAGAGGGGGGAGACAGACAAAAAGCCGAAACCTGTGGACAGGCGTCAAGTCATCAGAATAAATAGAAATAAAGCTAGATGCACATCATTAACAAAATAAATAGTAAAACAAAACAAAACCAAAAGAATAGCAAATATGTACAAGTAAAATAAATAGAGTAATAAATCTGTAAAAACATATATACAGGTGCTGTGGGGAGGGGAAGGAGGTAGGGCGGGGGGGATGGGGAGGGGGAGAGGAAAGAGGGGGCTCAGTCTGGGAAGACCTCCTGGAGGAGGTGAGCTGTCAGCTGTGTGACCTTGGGCAAGTCACTTAACTTCTCCGTGCTTCAGTTCCTTCACCTGTAAAATGAGGACTTGTACTTCCATATGTTGCCAACTTGTACTTCCCAAGCACTTAGTACAGTGCTTTGCACACAGTAAGTGCTCAATAAATACGATTGATTGATTGATTGATCAGGTTGTCCCTCATGGGGCTCCCAGTCTTAATCCTCATTTTACAGATGAGAGAACTGAGGCACAGAGGAGTTAAGTGACCTGCCCAGAGTCACACAGCTGACAAGCGGCAAAACCAGGATTATTACCCTTGACCTCTGACTCTTGAGCCTGTGTTCTTGCCACTGAGCCATACTGTTTCTCTAAATGGTATTTGTTAAGCGCTTAATATGTGCCAAGAACTGTTCTAAGCCCTGGGAGAGATACAAGGTAATCAAGTTGTCCCTGGTGGGGCTCACAGTCTTAATCCCCATTTTACAGATGAGGTAACTGAGGCACAGAGAAGTGAAGTGACTTGCCCAAAGTCACACGGCTGACAAGCGGTGGAGCCGGGACTAGAACCCACGACCTCTGACTCCCAAGCCCGGGCTCTTTCCACTAGGCCACACTGTAATAATAATAATAATAATTGGCATTTGTTAAGCGCTTACTATGTGCAAAGCACTGTTCTAAGCGCTGGGGAGGATACAGGATGATCAGGTTGTCCCACGTGGGGCTCACAGTCTTAATCCCCATTTTACAGATGAGGGAACTGAGGCCCAGAGAAGTTAAGTGACTTGCCCAGGATCACACAGCAGACATGTGGTGGAGCCGGGATTCGAACCCATGACCTCTGATTCCAAAGCCCGGGCTCTTTCCACTGAGCCACGCTGCTTCTCTTACGATGTGCCAAGCACTGTCCTAAGTGCTGTGGTCTATATAATTGAAGCAGTTCAGCCCCTGTCTGTGTCCCACCCTGTGTGTCTGTATTACCTGCTGCCCCCATGGAAGGCCAGATTCAACCTCTCTAAACCCCTGTGGAAAAAAAATAATAGTAACCATAATAATAAGGATAATAGTATATGTTAAGCCCTTACTCTGTGCCGAGCGTTGTGCTAAACATTGGGGTAGGTATGGGATAATCAAGTCAAACACAGTCCCTGGCCCACACGAGGCTGAGGGAGATGGAACAGGTATTTTCATTCATTCAGTAGTCTCTATTAAGCACTTGTTCATCATCATCATCAATCGTATTTATTGAGCGCTTACTGTGTGCAGAGGACTGTACTAAGCGTTTGGGAAGTACAAATTGGCAACATATAGAGACAGTCCTTCCCCAACAGTGGGCTCACAGTCTAAAAGGGGGAGACAGAGAACAAAACCAAACATACTAACAAAATAAAATAAATAGAATAGATACGTACAAGTAAAATAAATAAATAGAGTAATAAATATGTACAAACATATATACATATATACAGGTGCTGTGGGGAAGGGAAGGAGGTAAAATGGGGGGGATGGAGAGGGGGACGAGGGGGAGAGGAAGGAAGGGGCTCAGTCTGGGAAGGCCTCCTGGAAGAGGTGAGCTCTCAGTAGGGCCTTGTTGTGTGCAGAACACTGTACTAAGCGCTTGGGAAAGTACAACAATAAACGGTGACTGATTTTACAGATGAGGAGACAGGTACAGAGAAGTTCAAACACAGTCCCTGGCCCACACGAGGCTCACAGTCTAATTGGGAGATGGAAGAGGAATTTCATTCATTCAGTAGTCTCTATTAAGCACTTGTGTGCAGAACACTGTACTAAGCGCTTGGGAAAGTACAATACAACAATAAACGGTGACTGATTTTACAGATGAGGAGACAGGTACAGAGAAGTTAAGTGCTTAGTCCAGTGCTCTGCACACAGTAAGTGCTCAATAAATGCGACAACGAACGAGTGAATGATGTGACTTGCCCAAGGTCATAAAGTAAGCATGGGGCAGAGCTGGGATTAGGTCTCTAGGACCCCTGTCAATCAATCATCAATCAATCAAATGAATCAGTGGCATCTATCAAGCACTCACGCTGTGCAGAGCACTGTACTAAGCAGTTGAGAGAGTCCAGTGTAGCCGAGTTGGTAGACACTTTCCCTGCCCACAGGGAGCTTCCAGTTCTAGTGCTCTGACTGCCCTGGCCCTTTTCCTAGGCCACTGTGAAACACCGACTATTGGTAAGCACAAAATCTTCTATTTTATAGAGCTTTTCTCTCTTTCTTGCCAGAAATCCCTGTCAGGGGCCGATTTGCCTTCTGATTCACTAGGACCATTTAATCCTTATTTTCTTACTGAAATGTCAGGAGGAGAGTTCTGATGGCTTTTAGGCCATATCAGCCCTAAATAATTTTTTGCCAAAACAGGCATGCCAGGACTTTAAGCTGTGAGCCACTTTGTCTGTGACCTGGATTGAATTTACCTCACTGTGGACATTCTGCCAATTTTGTTTTGGAATTTATTAAGCACTTACTATGTAAAAATGATAATAATGATGGCATTTGTTAAGCGCTTACTATGTGAAAAGTACTAAGCCCTGTGGTAGATACAAGAAAAGCAGCGTAGCTCAGTGGAAAGAGCATGGGCTTGGGAGTCAGAGGTCATGAGTTCAAATCCCGGCTCCGCCACTTGTCAGCTATGTGACTTTGGGCAAGTCACTTAACTTATCTGTGCCTCAGTTACCTCATCTGTAAAAATGGGGATTAAGATCGTGAGCCCCACATGGGACAACCTGATCACTTTGTATCCTCCCCAGCACTTAGAACAGTGCTTTGCACATAGTAAGCACTTAACAAATACCAAAATTATTATTATTATTACAAGATAACCAGGTTGGACACAGTCCATGTCCCTTTTCATTCATTCATTCAATCGTATTTATTGAACGCTTACTGTGTGCAGAGCACTGTACTAAGCTCTTGGGAGGTACAAGTTGGCAACATATAGAGATGGTCCCTACCCAACAGGCTCACAGTCTAGATTGGGGAGACAGACAACAAAACAAAACATGTGGACAGGTGTCAAAGTCATCAGAACAAATAGAATTAAAGCTATTTGCACATCATTAACAAAATAAATAGAAGAGTAAATATGTACAAGTAAAATAAATAGAGTAATAAATCTGTATAAATATATATACAAGCTCTGTGGGGAGGGGAAGGAGGTAGGGCGGGGGGGACAGGGAGGAGGAGAGGAAAAAGGGGGCTCAGTCTGGGAAGGCCTCCTGGAGGAGGTGAGGTCTCAGTAGGGCTTTGAAGGGAGGAAGAGAGCTAGCTTGGCGATGTGTGGAGGGAGGGCATTCCGGGCCAGGGGGAGGACGTGGGCCGGGGGTCGATGGCAGGACAGGTGAAAACGAGGTACAGTGAGGAGGTTAGCGGCAGAGGAGAGGAGGGTGTGAACTGGGCTGGAGAAGGAGAGAAGGGAGGTGAGATAGGAGGGGGCGAGGTGATGGACAGCCTTGAAGCCGAGAGTGAGGAGTTTTTGCTTGACTTGTTGGTTGACAGGCAGCCACTGGACAATGGGCCTTTTGGGGCTCACAGTCTCAATCCCATTCATTCGTTCAGTCGTGTTTATTGAGCATTTACCCCGTGCGAACCACTGTACTCAGGACTTGGGAGAGTACAGTATAATAATCAAGAGACACTTTCCCTGCCCACAGTGATCTTACAGTTTAGAGGGGGAAGCAGACATGGGAGTCAGAGGTTGTGGTTTCTAATCCAGGCTCTGCCACTTGTCAGCTGTGTGACTTTGGGCAGGTCACTTAACTTCTCTGTGCTTCAGCTACCTCATCTGTAAAATGGGGATTAAGAATGCGAGCCCTATATGGGACAACCTGATTACGTTGTATTCCCCTCAGTGCTTAGAAGAGTGCTTAGCACATAGTACTAGGACAGTACTTAGGACTTAGTACTTAGTACTTAGTGCTTAGGACAGTGCTTTGCACATAATAAGCGCTTAATAAATGCCATTATTATTATTATTAGTAGTAGTAGTAGTAGTAAGTGCTCATTATTGTTCTTATTGTTCTTATTGTTAGTAGTAGGCCTAACCTGTATATATGTATATATGTTTTTACATATTTATTACTCTATTTATTTATTTTACTTGTACATATCTATTCTATTTATTTTATTTTGTTAGTATGTTTGGTTGTGTTCTCTGTCTCCCCCTTTTAGACTGTGAGCCCACTGTTGGGTAGGGACTGTCTCTATACATTGCCAACTTGTACTTCCCAAGCGCTTAGTCCAGTGCTCTGCACACAGTAAGCGCTCAATAAATACGATTGATTGATTGATTGATTGATAGTAAGCGCTTAACAAATGACATTATTATTGTTATTATTATAAATTATAGATACGTATGTAAGTGCTGTGGGGATAATAGAAAAATCCCCATTGTCCAGATGAGGTTAGCTGAGGCCCAGAGAAGTGAAATGACTTGCCCAGGGTCACACAGCAGACACGTGGCGGAGCCGGGATTAGAACCTAGATCCTCTGATTACCAGGTCCAGGTTTTTTCCACTAGGCCCCGTGGCTTCATTTCCACTCTGACCCTCCCACAATCTGGGGGACTCGGTTTCAGAGCGGCCCACCTGAGAAGAGAAACTTCATTCTGGAGGACGCTTTCGTTCAGAACCCCAGGTTTCGCCGGCTCTGAGCTCTGTCCCGAGGAACTTTGTTTCTTGAAGTAGGAATAGTTTTGTAATGAAGAAGGCCATGCCGTGGCATTAGCCAGAGCCAAGCTGCAGCTGGCCTCCATCCCGTTGTCCTGGTGGGATGGAGTCTGGGTGATCAATCAATCAATCAATCAATCGTATTTGTTGAGCGCTTACTATGTGCAGAGCACTGTACTAAGCGCTTGGGAAGTACAGATTGGCAACACATAGAGACAGTCCCTACCCAACAGTGGGCTCACAGTCTAAAAGGGGGAGACAGAGAACAGAACCAAACATACCAACAAAATAAATAGGATAGAAATCTACAAGTAAAATAAATAAATAAATAAATAAAGAGTAATAAATATGTACAACCATATATACACATATACAGGTGCTGTGGGGAAGGGAAGGAGGTAAGATGGTGGGATGGAGAGGGGGACGAGGGGGAGAGGAAGGAAGGGGCTCAGTCTGGGAAGTCCTCCTGGAGGAGGTGAGCTCTCAGCAGGGCCTTGAAGGGAGGAAAAGGTGATGGAAAAGGGACCGGGGCCAAGCCAGTCACCATGGGAGTCAGTTTCCTCGGAGCAGTTGGATGCTTCCTTCCCTTCCCCATAGCACCTGTATATATGTATATATGTTTTTGTACATATTTATTACTCATTTATTTATTTATTTTACCTGTACATATCTATTCTATTTATTTTATCTTGTTAATATGTTTGGTTTTGTTCTCTGTCTCCCCCTTCTAGACTGTGAGCCCACTGTTGGGTAGGGACTGTCTCTATATGTTGCCAACTTGTATTTCCCAAGCGCTTAGTACAGTGCTCTGCACACAGTAAGCGCTCAATAAATACGATTGATGACGATGATGATGCTGATTTGTAATGCACCTTATCTGCTGCTTTCCAAGCCAATCGATAGATTTCTTGATAATAATGATAATGATAACTGTGGTATTTGTTGAGCACTTACTACCTGCCAGACACTGTACTGAGTTCTCGGCGGGGGGGATGCAGGCAAATTGGGTTGGATACAGTCCCTGTCCCACATAGGACTCACAGTCTTCATCCCTGTTTTCCAAACGAGGTAACGGAGGCCCAGAGAAGTGAGGTGACCTGCCCACGATCGCACAGCAGACGAGTGGCAATGCTGGCATTAGAACCCAGTTCCTGCTTATGTTTCCCATTTGTACTTCCCGAGCTCTTAGTACAGTGCTCTGCACACAGTAAGCGCTCACTGAATAAGATTGAATGAAAGGGCCTTCTGACTCCTGGGCTGTTTCCACTGGGCCACGCTGGGTTAGGGGATGGGAAGGGCCAGGGAAACAGGGTCCAGCCGCATGTGTCCTAACTCTGTTTCTCTCTCTTTCCCTCTCGGCACGCCAGCGGAAAGCCCACCAGGAACCCCGCAGCCGCCTCGGCCAGGGAGCCCTCCGCGCCCAGCCCGCCCAGCACAGGTCGGTGGGTCCCCCTGGCCCGGAGACCCCCTGGCCCCGGAGCCCGCCGGGCGGCCGGCCAAGCCGGCCCGGCCTCTGACCCCCGGCGAGAGGCGGCCCACCCGCCCGGCCTCCCCGGGACTGCCCGCTCGGCCAGGCCCTCCTGACTCTGAAGGCTGGATTCTGGAAACCGGGGAAGCCGGACCACCCGGCAGGATGCTCGTGTGGGGACGAGGCCTGCCCGACGGCGTGGACGGCCAGCACGGCCAGAGGCCCGTCCCCAGCTCTGAAGGCTACGCCGGACCCCCAGGTGAGCCAGGGCCAACGGCCAGATTCGTTCGTTCATTCATGCAATCGTACTTATTGAGCGCTTACTGTGTGCAGAGCACTGTACTAAGCGCTTGGGAAGTACAACTTGGCACCGCCAACAAGATCACCCTTGTCTGGCCTGGGAGAGCTCAGTGAATCAATCAATCAATTGTATTTATTGAGCGCTTACTGTGTGCAGAGCACTGGACTAAGTGCTTGGGAAGTACAAGTTGGCAACATATAGAGACGGTCTCTACCCAACAGTGGGCTCGCAGTCTAAAAGGGGGAGACAGAGAACAAAACCAAACATGCTAACAAAATAAAATAAATAGAATAGATATGTACAAGTAAAATAAATAAATCAATAAATAGAGTAATAAATATGTACAAACATATATCCAGGTGCTGTGGGGAAGGGAAGGAGGTAAGATGGGGGGATGGAGAGGGGGACGAGGGGGAGCACTGTACTAAGCACTTGGGAAGTACAAGTTGGCACCGCCAACAAGATCACCCTTGTCCGGCCTGGGAGAGCTCAGTGAATCAATCAATCAATCAATCAATCAATCAATCGTATTTATTGAGCACTTACTGTGTGCAGAGCACTGGACTAAGCCCTTGGGAAGTACAAGTTGGCAACATATAGAGACAGTCCCTACCCAACAGTGGGCTCACAGTCTAAAAGGGGGAGACAGAGAACAAAACCAAACATGCTAACAAAATAAAATAAATAGAATAGATATGTACAAGTAAAATAAATAAATCAATAAATAGAGTAATAAATATGTACAAACATATATCCAGGTGCTGTGGGGAAGGGAAGGAGGTAAGATGGGGGGATGGAGAGGGGGACGAGGGGGAGCACTGTACTAAGCACTTGGGAAGTACAAGTTGGCACCGCCAACAAGATCACCCTTGTCCGGCCTGGGAGAGCTCAGTGAATCAATCAATCAATCAATCAATCGTATTTATTGAGCGCTTACTGTGTGCAGAGCACTGGACTAAGTGCTTGGGAAGTACAAGTTGGCAACATATAGAGACGGACCCTACCCAACAGCGGGCTCACAGTCTAGAAGGGGGAGACAGAGAACAAAACATATTAACAAAATAAAATAAATAGAATAGATATGTACAAGTAAAATAAATAAATAGAGTAATAAATATGTACAAACATATATACATATATACGGGTACATATATACAGTGAAGCGGGAAGGGCTTTCTGGTAGACACCGGACTAAGCACTGGGGTGGATACGAGGAAATCGGGTTGGACACAGTCCCTCTCCCACAGAGGGCTAACTCTCTTAGTCCCCATTTTACAGATGAGGGAACTGAGGCACAGGGAAGTTAAGTGACTTGCCCAAGGCCACACAGCAGACAAGTGGAAGACCTGGGATTAGAACCAGATCCTTCTGATGCCTAGGCCCATGCTCTATGCCAGGAACTGTACTAAGTGCTGGGGTGGATACATGCTAATCAGGTTGGACAGAGTCCATGTCCCTCCTGGACCCCCACAGGCTTAAACCCCATTGTACAGGCGAGGTAACTGAGGCACAGAGAAGTGAAGTGACTTAATCAATCGTATTTATTGAGTGCTTACTGTGTGCAGAGCACTGTACGAAGCGCTTGGGAAGTACAAGTTGGCAACATATAGAGACAGTCCCTACCCAACAGTGGGCTCACAGTCTAAAAGACTTAACCAAGGTCACGCAGCGGACAAGTGGCAGAGTGGGAACTAGAACCCAGAGCTGCCTGTTTTGGGGATAAATTTGCACCTTCCTACTGAATATCCATTTTACAAGCTAGGAGACTGAAGCATAGAGACATTAAGTGACTTGTCCAGGGTCACACAGCAGGCAAGTGGCTGAGGCAGGATTAGAACCCAGGTCCCCAGACTCGCACTGGCTGCTCCAGCAGGCTCAGGCAGGCGGCACCAGGTTGGCTGTTCCCGGGGTGGCAGTTACCCCCCGGGGGTGTGGGGCCCCCTTTTCCCAGACTGAGCCCCCTTTTTCCTCTCCTCCTCCCCATCCCCCCCACCCTACCTCCTTCCCCTCCCCAGAGCACCTGTATATATCATCATCATCATCATCATCAATCATATTTATTGAGCACTTACTATGTGCAGAGCACTGTACTAAGCGCTTGGGTAGTACAAATTGGCAACATATAGAGACAGTCCCTACCCAACAGTGGGCTCCCAGTCTAAAAGGGGGAGACAGAGAACAAAACCAAACACACTAACAAAATAAAATAAATAAATAAATAGAATAGATTTGTACAGATGTATTACTCTATTTATTTTACTTGTACATATTAACTATTCTATTTATTTTGTTATTGATGTGCATCTAGCTTTATTTCTATTTATTCTGACGACTTGACACCTGTCCGCATGTTTTGTTTTGTTGTCTGTCTCCCCCTTCTAGACTGCGAGCCCGTTGTTGGGTAGGGACCGTCTCTATACGTTGCCAGCTTGGACTTCCCAAGCACTTAGTACAGTGCTCTGCACACAGTAAGTGCTCAGTAAATACGATTGAATGAATGAATGAATGAATTTAGGTGGGGGAAAGACAGGTGAGTTTGACATATGCTTTTTTTTCCTTCTATAGGCTACCCCAAACCATCTGCTCGTGCCAATCCAGCAGGTAATCACCTCGATCCCCGAGGACGGGAAAGGGTTGGGGGTTGGGGGGGACTCTCCGGCCCCTGCCCTGAGCTAAGGACGGGACCCTGTCAGGTGCCTCCAGCTTCCTGCCTCACCCTGAGGGACCCAGGAGTCCCCAGACCTAGGGAATTTTCCATCTGTTTATTGTTCTATTGTACTCCCCCAAGCGCTTAGTGCAGTGCCCCGCGCACAGTAAGCACTTAATAAACGCGATTGACTGACTGGCTGACTGACTTTGAAAGTCTTTGGGTAGGTCCAGCAATCTTCCTCCTCCTTCTCCTCCACGCCTCCCTTAGACTGGAAGCTCATTGTGGGCAGGGAATGTGTTTGTTCTGGTTTTTTTTTTTTTAATGGCATTTATTAAGCGCTTACTATGTGCACAGCACTGTTCTAAGCGCTGGGGAGGTTACAAGGCGATCAGGTTGTCCCACGGGGGGCTCACAATCTTAATCCCCATTTTCCAGATGAGGGAACTGAGGCCCAGAGAAGTGAAGTGACTTGCTCAAAGTCACACAGCTGACAATTGGCGGAGCCGGGATTTGAACCCATGACCTCTGACTCCAAAGCCGGGGCTCTTTCCACTGAGCCACGCTGCTGTTGTTACATTGGACTCTCCCAAGCACGTAACCCAGTGCTCTGCACACAGTCAGCGCTCAATAAATGCGATTGACTGACTGACTTTCGTCCCCGGCCATAAGCCGCTTCCGTGCTCCTCTGGGGATCCTTATTTCTGATTTTGGGCCGAATTCCCCTGTGGTAGCTCTGACCTGTCTGTCTCTTCCCCCACTCTCTTCTGCATTGTCCTGACTTGCTCCCTTGATTCATCCTCCCCTTCCAGCCCCACAGCACTTATATATCCGTATCTGTCATTTATTGATTTCTATTACTGTCTGCTTCCCCTTCTAGACTGTAAGCTCATTGAGGGCAAGAAACATGCCTGCTTATTATTCTGTTGTACCCTCCCAAGTGCTTAGTAATAATAATAATAATAATGGTATTTGTTAAGTGCTTACTATGTGTCAAGCACTGTTCTAAGCACTGGGGTAGACTACAAGGGAATCAGGTTGTCCCATGTAGGGGTCACAGTCTTAATCCCCATTTTACAGCAATCTTTTTACAGCAGTTCTCCCTTCAAGGCCCTGCTGAGAGCTCACCTCCTCCAAGAGGCCTTCCCAGACTGAGCCCCTTCCTTCCTCTCCCCCTCGTCCCCCTCTCCATTCCCCCCATCTTACCTCCTTCCCTTCCCCACAGCACCTGTATATATGTATATATGTTTGTACATATTTATTACTCTATTTATTTTACTTGTACATATCTATTCTATTTATTTTATTTTGTTAGTATGTTTGGTCTTGTTCTCTGTCTCCCCCTTTTAGACTGTGAGCCCACTGTTGGGTAGGGACTGTCTCTATATGTTGCCAATTTGTACTTCCCAAGCGCTTAGTACAGTGCTGTGCACATAGTAAGCGCTCAATAAATACGATTGATTGATTGATTACAGGTGAGGGAACAGAGGCCCAGAGAAGTGACGTGACTTGCCCAAAGTCACACAGCTGAAAAGTGGCAGAGCATAGTATCAGTCAGTCGATGATATTTATTGAGTGCTTGCTGTGAGCAGAGCAGTGCACTAAACGCTTGGGAGACCCATTCCCTGCCCACAATGAACTTATAGCCTAGAGGGGGAGACATTGATAGAAATAAATAAATGGGAGATATGGACATAAAGGGCTGTGATCTGCACTCACTCTCACTCAATCGTATTTATTGAGCGCATACTGTGTGCAGAGCACTGTACTAAGCGCTTGGGAAGTACAAGTCGGCGACATCTAGAGACGGTCCCTACCCAACAACGGGATCACAGTCTACAAGGGGGAGAGAGACAACGAAACAAAACATGTGGACAGGTGTCAAGTCATCAGAATAAATAGAAGTAAAGCTAGATTCATTCATTCAATCATATTTATTGAGCGCTTACTGTGTGCAGAGCACTTTATTAAGCGCTTGGGAAGTACCAGTCAGCAACAGCACACAGTAAGCAGTCAAGTACAGTGCTTGGCACATAGTAATCGCTTCACAAATACCACGATTATTATTAGTAAATACGTCTGACTGATTGACTTCAAACCCCGGCCTTATAACAGTTCCGTGACTGTGTGGGGATCCTCTTTTCCAACTTCGGGTCCGTCTTCCCTTTGTCAGTGACTTCCTCATAGGGGAAAATTCTGGAAGCGGAGACCACCCGGCTGCCATCGTCTAGACTGTAAGCTCGTGGTGGGCAGGGAATGTGTCTGTTATGTTGTTGTGTTGTACTCTCCCAAGCGCTTAATACAGTGCTCTGCACACAGCACTCTATAAGTAAATAAATAAAATCAATCAAGGATATTTACTGACACTTACTGAGTGCAGAGCTCTGTCTAATCACACGGGAGATTAAAATAAGATGGAATTGGTAGATCCATATGTTCCCTGGCCAAAATGAGCTTCCAGTCTGGAGGTGAAGACAGATGTTAATCGGTTCTATTACTATTCTATTTATTTTGTTAATGATGTGCATTTAGCTTTAATTCTTTGTGTTCTGACGACTTGACACTTGTCCACATGTTTTATTTTGTCGCCTGTCTCCCCCTTCTAGACTGGGAGCCCGTTGTTGGGTAGGGACCGTCTCTATGTGTTGCCAACTTGTACTAACCAAGCACTTAGTACAGTGCCCTGCACACAGTAAGCGCTCGATAAATACGATTGAATGAATGAATGAATGATCAGTGGTATTTATTGAGTACTGACTGTGTGCAGAGCACTGTACTAAGCGCATGAGAGAGTACAATATACCTTCAGTCTAGAGGGGAGCAGCAGAAGAGTGTGTTGTCATCCTTCCTCTGGCCATTAGTCAAAGGTAAAATGACAGCATCTCGGCAGCCAGAAAGCCAGCTTGGGGGTGCTGGGATCTGGGTCAGGCCTGGGCACCCCAGAAATCCAAAATCAATCAATCAATCGTATTTATTGAGCGCTTACTGTGTGCAGAGCACTGTACTAAGCTCTTGGGAAGTACAAGTTGGCAACATATATACCCAAACATATATCCAAAATGGGGTTGGGCCCAGGACTCCAGACTGTTCCCCCCGTTTCCCCGCTGGGCCGATATTTCCCAATATTTCCGGCCACGGTTTCCTTCCCCAGCCGCCCCCAGACCACATCGCAGCGGTTTAGGAGCAGGGAGGAGCTCCGGCCTCACCCAGGGCCTCAGTGCCCACAGGTTTCACTTCCTCAGCGGACTCTCCTTCCCCACCCACCCCCCGCCCCAATTCTCTGTTTCAGACCCTCTGGCCTCAACTCTGGTGTCCTTCTCTGCCGGTCTGACCCAGAAACCGTTCCCCAGTGAAGCGGGGGTGGTCCTCTTCAACAAAGTGCTCGTAAACGACGGAGATTTCTACGACCCCCAAACAGGTAAAGGGCCAGGGGGCTGCAGGCCCCCTCCCTCACAAAGTGGCGCTCACTCTCGCACCCCGCACTCCCTCCCAACCCCCTTCCCGAATCCCCAAGTGCCCTGGCCGCCCGGGCCTCCCTGGGATTGTTATTATTACTATTATTATGGTATTCGTTAAGTGCTTACTATGTACCAGGCGCTGGGGTTGGACACAGTCCCTGTCCCACATGGGGCTCATGGTCTCAATCCCCGTTTTACAGATGAAAGAACTGAGGCCCGGAGAAGTAATAATAATAATAGTTGTATTTCTTAAGCATTTACTACGTCTCAGACACTGTTCTAAACCCTGGGGTAGATACAAGGTAATCCGGTTGGA
The DNA here is from genome assembly GCF_015852505.1 of Tachyglossus aculeatus. Classification (NCBI taxonomy): domain Eukaryota; kingdom Metazoa; phylum Chordata; class Mammalia; order Monotremata; family Tachyglossidae; genus Tachyglossus; species Tachyglossus aculeatus. The sequence goes on from NC_052070.1 coordinate 12,398,632, forward strand.
CGCAGTCCCTGTTCCACGTGGGACTCACAGTCTGAATCCCCATTTTCCAGATGAGGTTACTGAGGCCCAGAGAATAATGATGATAATAATAATGATGGCGTTTTAAGCCCTTACTATGTGCAAAGCCCCGTTCTAAGCGCTGGGGAGGATACAAGGTGATCAGATTGTCCCACGTGGGGCTCACAGTCTTCACCCCCGTTTTACAGATGAGGGAACCGAGGCCCAGAGAAGTGAAGTGACTTGCCCAAAGTCACACAGCCGACAAGCGGCGGAGCCAGGATTAGAACCCGTGACCTCTGGCTCCTAAGCCCGGGCTCTTTCCATTGAGCCACGCTGCTTCTCTAAGTAATTGAGGCAAGTTACTAACTCGAAGTAACTGAGGTAACTGAGGCACAGAGAAGTAAAGTGACTCACCCAAAGTCACACAGCCGACAAGCAGCCGAGCCAGGATTAGAACCCATGACCTCTGGCTTCTAAGCCCGGGCTCTTTCCGTTGAGCCACGCTGCTTCTCTAAGTAATTGAGGCAAGTTACTAACTCGAAGTAACTGAGGTAACTGAGGCACAGAGAAATAAAGTGACTCGCCCGAGGTCACACAGCAGGAAAGCGGAGGAGCCGGGATTAGAACCGTGACCATCATTAAGCACCGACCACGCAGCAGCACGTAATACTGAGTGCTTGAAGCCACGTTCAGGGTGGGAGGCTGAACCTCTGGGAGGAGAAGGATTTGGGGGAAAGTGTCGTGCAGGCCGTGACTTTGCCGTTGGAAAACGACGATCCTGCCCCCGATCCCAGTCTGGGAAGCCAGAAGTGGGAGCATTTTCTGCTCATGAGATCAGCAGCAGAGTGAGCCCGCTGTCTCATCACTGGGGCTCAAATGCGTTTGTTTCCAGGCCTTCCCTGGCCTCCCCGCCCCGGAACATTCCCAAGAGAATTCCCTCGTTCCCAGACACGCAGTCAACAGACACGGGAGCGGGGGCCGAACACCGAACGGGATGCGGGAAAGACACCCTCCCTGATCCGTTTCCTTTTCAACAGAGCCTGGGGGGTGGGAAGGAAAGAAATTCAGAGAGAGCCAGCTTCTCCACAGACAGGCCCGGAGCGTTAATCGTGGTATTTGTTAAGCGTTGGCGCTGTATTGAGCGCTGGGGTGGATGCAGGCAGTTTGAGTTGAACACAGTCCCCGTCCCACGTGGGGCTCTCAGTCTCCATCTCCATTTTAAAGATGAAGGAACTGAGGCCCAGGGAATAATAATGATAATAATCTTGGTATTTGTTAAGAGCTTACTATGTGCCAAGCATTCATTCATTCATTCAGTCGTATTTATTGAGCGCTTACTGTGTGCAGAGCACTGTACTAAGTGCTTGGGAAGTACAAGCACTGTTCTAAGCGCTGGGGGATATACAAGGTAATCAGGTTGTCCTACATGGGGCTCACGGTCTTCATCCCCATTTTACAGATGAGGTAACTGAGGCACAGAGAAGTGACTTGCCCAAAGTCACACATCAGACAAGTGCCGGAGCTGGGACAGCGTGGCTCAGTGGAAAGAGCCCGGGCTTTGGAGTCAGAGGTCATGGGTTCAAATGCCTGCTCCGCCAATTGTCAGTTGTATGACTTTGGGCAAGTTACTTAACTTCTCTGTGCCTCAGTTACCTCATCTGTAAAATGGGGATTAAAATTGTGTGAGCCCCCTGTGGGACAACCTGATCACCTTGTAACCTCCCCAGCGCTTAGAACAGCACATAGTAAGCGCTTAACAAATACCATTGTTATTATATTATTATTATTATTATTATTATTATCCTACCTTCTGCCTGTCCATCCGTCCATCCGTGGGAATCAGGCAGATGCCAGAGGAGGGGCGAGGAGCGGGGTGGGCAGGGCTCGCTATCCCACCGGGCTCGGCCCGACTCCATCTGGGCCAGAACCCAAGCCGGCCTCCCTCCTGATCCTGATCCTCGTGGTTTAATGGCTACAGCACCAGGGCCCGGGAGTCAGAAGGATCCGGGTTCTAATCCCAACTCTGCTACTTGTCTGCTCTGTGACCTTGGGCAAGGCACTTCACTTCTCTGGGCCTCAGTTCCCTCATCTGGAAAATGGGGATTAAGTCTGCGAGCCCTATGGGGGACAGGGACTGTGTCCAATCCAAGTATCTTGTATCTAACCCAGCGCTTAGAAAAGTGCCTGGCACATAGTAAGCACTTAACGGATACCTTTATTATTATCCTTATTATTATTATTCTCTGGGCCTCAGTTGCACCATCTGTAAAATGGGGATTGAGACTGGGAGCCCTCTGTGGGACAGGCACCGTGTCCAACTCGATTAGCTTGTACCTTCCCCAGCACTTAGTACAGTGCCTGACGCATAGTAAGCACTTAAGAAATATCATTATTTGTATTATTATGCCAGGCGGCGGGGGAGAAGCAGCATGGCCTTGTGGAAAGAGCACGTGCCTGGGAGCCAGAGGACCTGGGTTCTAATCTTGTGTGTAACCTAGGGCAAGTCACTTCACTTCTCTGGGCCTCAGTTTCCTCATCTAGAAAATGGGAATTGAGACTGTGAGCCCCATGTGGGACGTGGACTGTGTCCAACCGGATTACCTTATATCTTCCCCAATGCTTAGAACAGTGCCTGGGTGGTAATAAGTGCTTAACAAATACCATTATTATTATTATTACTTAACTTTTTGGTGCCTCAGTTCCCTCATCTGCAAAATGGGGATTGAGACTGTGAGCCCCACGTGGGACGGGGTCTGTGTCCAACCCCGGCGCTTACTACAGCGCCTGGCACATAGTAAGTGCTTAACAAATAGGAAGCAGCGTGGCATAGTGAATAGAGCCTAGGCCTGGATGTCAGGTAGTAATAATAATAATAATAATAATAATAATAATAATAATAGTATTTGTGCTTACTATATGCCAAGCACTGTTCTAAGCACTGGGATAGATAGAAGGTAAACAGGTTGTTCCACATGGGGCTCACAGTCTTAATCTCCATTTTACAGATGAGGTAACTGAGGCCCAGAGAAGTTATGTGACTTGCCCAAGGTCACACAGCAGACAAGTGGAGGAGCTGGGATTAGAACCCACAACCTCTGACTCCCAAGCCTGTGCTATTTCTACTAAGCCACGGTGTGTCATGGGTTCTAATCCGGATTCCACCACTTGTCTGCTGTGTGTCCTTGTGCAAATCACTTCACTTCTCTGGGCCTCAGTTACCTCATCTGTAAAGTGGGGATTGAGACTGTGAGCCCCATGTGGGACAGGGACTGTGTCCAACTCAATTTGTATAATAATGATGTTTTTTAAGTGCTTACTATGTGCCAAGCACTGTTCTAAACACTGGGAGGATACAGGTGATCAGATTGTCCCACATGGGGCTCACATTCTTAACCCCCAGTTTACAGATGAGGTAACTGAGGCACAGAAATGAAGTGACTCGCCCGAAGTCAGCTGACCAGTGGTGGAGCCGGGATTAGAACCCGTGACCTCTGATTCCCAAGCCCGGGCTCTTTCCACTGAGCCACGCTGCTTCTCATCCCCCCCAGCGCTTAGTACAGTAAGCGCTTAACAAAATACCAGAATTATTGTTATTACTAATTGTTATTGTTACCTACCCCAGTGGCTTAGAACAGTGTCTGGCACAGAGTGAGCACTTAACAAACACCCTAAGAAGAAAAAAGTTAATAATAATAATAATGATGGCATTTATTAAGCGCCTACTATGTGCAAAGCACTGTTCTAAGCGCTGGGGAGTTTACAAGGTGATGAGGTTGTCCCACGGGGGGCTCACAGTCTTAATCCCCATTCTACAGATGAGGGAACTGAGGCCCAGAGAAGTGAAGTGACTTGCCCAAAGCTGACAAGTGGCGGAGCCGGGATTTGAACCGATGACCTCTGACTCCAAAGCCCGGGCTCTTTCCACTCAGCCACGAAGATCTAGTATTTCCCGCAGTGCTTGGCACAGAGTAAGTGCTTCCCCACAAGCGCTTAGTACAGTGCCCTGCACACAGTAAGTTCTCAATAAAGACGATTGATTGATTGATTGATTGCCACTCTCTCCTTTCTAGGGATCTTTACCGCTCCGTACGCGGGCCGCTACCTGCTGTCCGCCACCCTGACCCCGGAAAGGGGCGACTATGTAGAAGCCGTCCTGTCCGTGTCCAACGCCAACGTGGCTCAGCTGCACACTGCCGGCTACCGGCGGGAACTTCTGGAATACCACCGGCCCCCCCGGCGCCGAGGTTCCCTGTGGGGGCAGTGGGACCTTCCACCTCGTCGTCCCCTTGAAAGAGGGCGACCAGGTCAACGTTGTCGTGACCGGGGGGAAACTGGCCCGCACGGACGCGGACGAGATCTTCTCCACGTTCAGCGGCGTCTTCCTCTACCCCACCCGCCCGCCCCCGGTCTAGCTCTGCTCTGAAGACGGCCACGGTGGCGGCGGTGGGGACTTTTGGAGCCCGAGGACGTATCCCGTCGACGGTTCCGGAGCCGTTGGGATCTGCCGGCCGTCTCAGAGTCAAGGAGCGGAGGAAGAGGTGGAGGAAGAAGAGAAGGGCCAGAACCTACCCCGGGGACCCGTTGACTGCTTCCCCTCAGTGTTTGGTGACCCCAGCCAAGCAATCCAAATACGTCCAAAGCATTCCCTGTCTCGGCCTCAGCGCCCTGTGGTTTTTTTAACACCAAAGTGCCTTTTTCTCCCAGAGCTTATCTCCCAGGCGCTCCTCCACCCCCTTCCCAATCTTGGGAAGACAACCCAGTTGCTTCTCGGCCTGGCCTCGCTAGCTTCTGGTCCCCCTGCCCCTCTTCCTCCCACCCAGCAAGGGCCTTCTAACAGGCTCAAACGTTCATTCCTTCGATTGTATTTATTGAGCATTTCCCTTGTGCAAAGAAAGTACTAAGCGGTTGGGAGAGCACAGTGTAACAATAAACAGACACATTTCCTACCCATGATGATGAGCTTACAGCTTCTGCCCCGATGGTGGTGGTGGGAGAAAACAGCTGTTTTCTTCTGCTGTGGAAAAAGCCACCGTCGCTTCAGAAACTCTTCTGCTTCCTTCAAAACCTCCTTTCTGAGACCAGTTTTGGGTAGGTCATTGCGGAAGCAAGGCTTAGTGGAAAGAGCACCAGCTTGGGAGTCAGAGGTCGTGGGTTCTAATCCCAGCTCCGCCACTTGAGGATGATGATGGTACTTGTTAAGCGCTTACTATGTGCAAAGCACCGTTCTAAGCGCTGGGGAGGTTACAAGGTGATCGGGTTGTCCCACGGGGGGCTCACAGTTTTAATCCCCATTTTACAGATGAGGTAACTGAGGCCCAGAGAAGTGAAGTGACTTGCCCGAAGTCACACAGCTGACAGTTGCTGGAGCTGGGATATGAACCCATGACCTCCAACTCCAAAGCCCGGGCTCTTTCCACAGAGCCACGCTGCTTCCTGAGCCACGCTGCTTCCACTTGACACTTGTCTGCTGTGTGACTTTGGGCAAGTCACTTCACCTCTCTGTGCCTCAGTTACCTCATCTGTAAAATGGGGATTAAGACAGAGAGCCCCACGTGGGGCAACCTCCTTACCTGGTATCTTCCCCAGCGCTTAGAGCAGTGTTTGGCATATAGTAAGCACTTACCAAATACCGTGGTCGTCATCACCATCCTGCTGCCCTATTCCTTTCCAGCAAGCCACACTGCTGTGAGTAAGTGGTGTGGCCTAGTGGATAGAGCACGGACTCGGGGAAGCAGCGTGGCTCAGTGGAAAGAGCCCGGGCTTTGAAGTCAGAGGTCATGGGTTCAAATCCCAGCTCCGCCAACTGTCAGCTGTGTGACTTTGGGCAAGTCGCTTCACTTCTCTGTGCCTTAGTTACTTCATCTGTAAAATAGAGATTAAAACTGTGAGCCTCCCATGGGACAACCTGATCACCTTGTAACCTCCCCAGTGCTTTGCACATAATACGCGCTTAACAAATACAATCATTATTATTATTATTGGGAGACGCTCATGGGTTCTAATCCCAGCTCCGCCACTTGTATGCTGTGTGATTTTGGGCAAGTCACTTGACTTCTCTGGGCCTTAGTTACCTCTTCTGTAAAATGGGGAATGAGATTGTGAGCCCCACATGGGACAGGGACTGTGTCCAGCCCGATCTGCTTGTATCCAGCCCAGAGCTTAGGACAGTGCTTAACAAATACCACTATTATTAAGTGGTCTTTGGGGTTCTCCCCCCTCAATCTGCACTTCTGCATTCCCAGTTAGCAGTGGTTAGGGGATGGAGGTCCGTCCTCTGGCCGGGGGGCGGGTCTCGGTGGTACTGCCCAAGGGGAAGAGTTGGGACAGCGAACGAGCTCTCTCTTCTACCGAAAAAGGGTTGGGAGGGAAGGACAGAGCCGGACTGTAGAGGAGAATTGGTTTCTTTTCCACTCCGGCTGAACCCACTCATTCAATCGTATTTACTGAGCGCTTACCGTGTGCAGAACTCTGTCCTAAGCATTTGGGAGAGTCCAAAACAGCAATAAACAGACACATTCCCGTCCCACAACGAACCCCCACCACCGGGCCTCCACCGCTTCAGCCAAGGAAGTGGGCTGCAAACCCGAACATGTGCTCGGCTGGGGTTTGGGGCTCCTCCTATGAAGTGGGCGAGAAGCGAGTAAGGATAGCGGATACCCACCAAGTCAAGGGACCAAACCTCCACCAAGAACTCAGGGTGACTTTTGGATGCAGAACTTGGAACGGTACACATCTCGATCTGCAGCATCGTGCGTGATCCGACATGGCCGCAAGCGGAGATGGAAAAAAAAAGGGGCTTGATTTTTACCACTGTAAATGGTCTCTCTTTTTTGGAATGGCAAAGCTGGATCCTTGACTTGGTGTGTGCAAATGCAAACCAGATGCGAGCACGCGTCTCCAATTCCGGGTGGTGCCTGCAGTTGAAGAGAAACTTCAAACAGCAGGGCTCTTGGATAGAGGCCGGGCCAGGGAGACAGAAGGACCTGGGTTCTAATCCCACCGCTTCCACTTGTCTGCTGTATGATCTTGGCCAAGTCCCTTCACTTCTCTGGGCCTCAGCTCCCTCCTCTGTAAAATGGGAATTAAGACACAGAGCCCCGAGTGAGGCAGGGACTGCGTCCAACCTGATTATGTTGGATCTGCCCCAGCGCTCGGTATAGTGCCTGGAACATAGTAAACCCTTAACGAATGCCATGAAAAAATATTTTCAAAAAAATGCAACAGAACAGTCGGGCGATTCCTTCATTGTCCGGCTAGGAAATGGGCCTCCCCTCTCATTGCTTAGAAACGACACCCAACAGGAAACTTATAGCTTGGATCATTGAAGTGCTAAGTACAGTGCTAAATACTTGGTACAATGCTCTACACATTGTCAGTGCTCAATAAATACCATTAATTGACTGATCATTTAGGGAAAACCAGAATAAACTAGATAATAATAATAATAATGGCATTTATTAAGTACTGTTCTAAGTGCGGGAGACGGGGGGGAAATACAAGGTGATCAGGTTGTCCCACGTGGGGCTCACAGTCTTAATCCCCATTTTACAGATGAGCTAACTGAGGCACAGAGAAGTTAAGTGACTTGCCCAAAGTCACACAGCTGACAAGTAGTGGAGCTTGGATTTGAACCAACGACCTCTGACTCCAAAGCCCGTGCTCTTTCCACTGCGGACGCTGCTTCTCTATATCTGGTCTCTCTCTCTCCCTTAAACTGGGAGTCCGATGTGGGACATGGACTGTGTCCAACCTGATTGTCTTGTGTCTATCCCAGCACTTAGTACAGTGCTTGGCTCATAGCAAGTGCTAAATACCACCACTGTTATTGGAAAAACCCCTTGGCTCTACACCCAGGGACACAGACTTCATCTAGGACTAGCCCGCCTGACCCTCCATAAACCGTCTCGGGATTCAGTTGTGGTGGGTCAGGGGATGAAAGAATTGGTTAATGAGGCCTCAGTGAGGATAAGACCGTGACGCCCTCTGGGTGGGAATAAGCCCGAAAACTCATCCCCATCCTGGCTTCTAACTCCTTTAACAGAGCTAATGCTTCTCGCTCTGATGGAGTAGAGGGAGGTCTCAGTGCCTTAAAGGGGAAAAACCATCCGGCTTCCCAATTTGCTTTCATCGGGCAGGAACCCAGAACTTTGGTTTGGCTTCTGGAAAGGCACAGAGAGGGAGGAAACAGCAATAATATTCATTCAATTGTATTAAGGGCTTACTGTGTGCAGAGCACTGTACTAAGTGATTGATTATTATTACTATTATGGTATTTGTAATGGTACTTATAAAGTGCTTTCTATGTGCCAAACACTGAACTAAGCACTGAAGTAGAAACAGGATAATCAAGTCCCACACGGGGCTCACATTTTAAAATAGGAGGGAGAACAGGTTATTGAATCCCCTATTTTGCAGATGAGAGAACTGAGACACAGAGAAGTGAAGTACCACGACCAAGGTCACACAGCAGGTAAGTGAGGGAACCAGGATAAGAACCCATGACATCTGACTCCCAAGCCCATTCTCTTTCCACTAAATCACATGTGGGACGTGGACTATATCCAACCTGATTATCCTGTATCTATCCCAGAGCTTATTACAGCACTCGGCACATAGTAAGTAATTACCAAACACCACAATTTTTATTAAGTTCCTTTCTCCCTAGCTTTTCCTCTACTCCAACCTGAAAGGCTTGGGGAGCAGATCAGTTCATTCATTCATTCATTCAATCGTATTTATTGAGCGCTTACTGTGTGCAGAGCAGTGTACAAAGCGCTTGGGAAATATAAGTTGGTGACATATAGAGACAGTCCCTACCCAACAACAGGCTCATAGTCTAGAAGGGGGAGACAGACAACAAAACAAAACATGTGGACAGGTGTCAAGTCGTCAAAATAAATAGAATTAAAGCTAAATGCACATCGTTAAAATAAATAGAATAGTAAATATGTACAAGTAAAATGAGTAAATAGAGTAATAAATCTGTACATACATATAAACAGGTGCTGTGGGGAGGGGAAGGAGGTAGGGCAAGGAGGTAGGGCGGGGGGGGGGGGGGGTGGGGAGAAGGAGAGGAAAAAGGGGGCTCAGCCTGGGAAAGCCTCTTGGAGGAGGTGAGCTCTCGGGCTTTGAAGGGAGGAAGAGAGCTAGCTTGGCAGATGTGCGGAGGGAGGGCATTCCAGGCCAGGGGAAGGACGTGGGCCGGGGGTCGACGGCGGGACAGGTGAGAATGAGGCACGGTGAGGAGGTGAGCGGCAGAGGAGCGGAGGGTGCGGGCTGGGCTGGAGAAGGAGAGAAGGGAGGTGAGGTAGGAGGGGGCGAGGGGATGGACAGCCTTGAAGCTGAGAGTGAGGAGTTTTTGCTTGATTTGTAGGTTGATAGGCAGCCACTGGAGATTTCTGAGGAGGGGAGTAACGTGCCCAGAGTGTTTCTGCACAAAGATGATCCGAGCAGCAGAGTGAAGTATAGACTGAAGTGGGGAGAGACAGGAGGATGGGAGATCAGAGAGGAGGATGAATCATTCATTCATTCAATTGTATTTATTGAGCACTTACTGTGTGCAGAGCACTGAACTAAGCTCTTGGGAAGTACAAGTTGGCAACATATAGAGACGCTCCCTACCCAACAATGGGCTCGCAGTCTAGAAGGGGGAGACAGACAACAAAACAAAACGTATTAACAAAATAAAATAAATAGAATATGTTCAAGTAAAATAAATAAATAGAGTAATAAATACGTACAAACATATATACAGATATACAGGTGCTGTGGGGAAGGGAAGGAGGTAAGGCGGGGGGCATAGAGAGGGGGAGAGGAAGGAGGGGGCTCAGTCTGGGAAGGCCTCCTAGAGGAGGTGAGCTCTCAGTAGGGCCTTGAAGGGAGGAAGAGAGCTAGTAATTCAGTCGGGATAAGATGAAAGGTTGAACCAGCAAGATAGCAGTTTGTTTGGAGAGGAAAGGGTGGATCTTGGAGATGTTGCGGAGGTGAGACGGGCAGGTTTTGGTGACGGATTGGATGTGAGGGGTGAACGAGAGAGCGGAGTCGAGGATGACACCAAGGTTGCGGGCTTGTGAGACGGGAAGGATGGTAGGGCCTTCCCGTCGATTCAAGAGCGATGAAATCCTATCAGTTGAATTTATTGAGCGCTCACTGTGTGCAGTACACCGTACTAAGCATTTGGGAGAGAATGATGTAACAGAGTAGGTAGGCACATTCCTTGCCCACATGAATTTTCACTCTAGTGGGGGAAACAGACAGTAATGTAAATGAATAAACTACAGAAAAGTACATTAAGTGCGATGGGGCTGAGGAAAGGGGTAAATTCGTAAAAGGTACGAATCCTAGTGCCAGGAGGAAGTGGGAGAAGGGGAAGTGAGGGATTGGTCAGGAAGACCTCCTGGAGGAGGTGTGCTTTTAATAAAGCTTTGAAGGTGGGGAGAGTGATTATCTGTAGGCTATGCAGAGGAAGGGTATTTCCAGCCAGTGGCGTGAAGTGGCCGAGATAGACTGTTAATGTTAATATATTTTGTTTTGCTGTCCATCTCCCCCTTCTAGACTGTGAGCCCGTTGGTGTATATGTTGCCAACTTGTGCTTCCCAAGCGCTTAGTACAGTGCTCTGCACACAGTAAGCGCTCAATAAATACGATTGAATGAATGAATGAATGGACAAGAAGGTGGTAGAGTGAGTAGTGACATCCGATGAGGAGAGATGCCGGAGAAGCAGCCTGGCCTAGTGGGTAGAGGACAGACCTAGGAGTCAGAAAGTCATGGGTTCTAATCCCGGCTCCACCACTTGCCTGCTGGGGGACCTTGGGCAAGTCACTTCACTTCTCCGGGCCTCAGCTGTAAAATGGGGATTAAGACTGTGAGCCCCAGGTGGGACAGGGACTGTGTCCAACCTGATTTGCTTGTATTCCCCATCAGCGCTTAGTACAGTGCCTCGCACATAGCCAGTGCTTAACAAACACCATAATTATTATTATTATATCACTGGCTGCCTTAGGTGTGAGTCAGAGGGAAGCAACAACATGAACGACAGTCAGGAAAACCAAGGCAGTAGGCAAGCTCACTACCACCACCGAGCAGCGTGGCTCAGTGGAAAGACCACAGGCTTGGGAGCCAGGGGTCATGGGTTCAAATCCCAACTCCGCCAACTGTCAGCTGTGTGACTTTGGGCAAGTCACTTCTCTGGGCCTCAGTTCCCTCATCTGTAAAATGGGGATTAAGACTGTGAACCCCACATGGGACAACCTGATCACCTTGAATCCTCCCCAGCGCTTAGAACAGTGCTTTGCACATAGTAAGCGCTTAACAAATGCCATCATTATTATTATTATTACCCAGTGAGGGCAGGGAGATGACTTCTACGTGAACAGCATTCGCTGATGAATGATGATGCATAAAGAAGGCTACAGTCACCTTGTCCTGTAGACACAATCCTCTCATTGCTCCGAGTTCACTACGGTGTCAGGCAGGGGATAGTAATAATAATAATAATGCTGATGGTGTTTGTTAAGTGCTCACTATGTGCCAAGCACTGTTCTAAGCATTGTAGATCCAAGGTGATCAGGTTGTCCCATGTGGGGCTCACGTCTTCATCCCCATTTTCCCCTGGCCCTGTGAGTTAGTACATGGCTCTGCACATTAAACACCACTGATTAATTGATGGCTTTGAACCCCACCAGTATGATAATAATGGCATTTGTTAAGCACTTACTACATGCCAGCCACTGTGCTAAGCGCTGGGGTGGATACAAGCAAATCAAATTTGACACAGCCCCTGTCCCAGGTGGGGCTCCCAGCCTTAATCTCCGTTTTACAGATGAGGGAACTGAAGCACAGAGAAGTGAAGTGACTTACCCAAGGTCACACAGCAGACAAGTGGCGGAGCCGGGATTAGAACCCATGACCTTCTGACTCCCAAGCCCGGACTCTATCCACTAGGCCGTGCTGCCTCCCGTAGCGCGGAACACTACCCTGGGCAAGCAGGGGAGCACAGGGGAAACAAAAAACCCAGTCCACAGTTCTCAGTGCTTAGAACAGTGCTTGGCACATAGCGCTTAACAAATACCATCCTTATTATTATCCCTATCCACCCTCAAGGAATTTCAGCTTTAGTGGGAGAGCTGGGACAATCCTGGATCAAACCGAGTCAAGAGAGGGTTTTCCAGGGCTGCCCTTGCTTTCTGTGCTCCCCCTAAGAGTCTTTCAGGACAAGCTAGTCTCTGCCAAAACTGTCAATCGATCAGTGGTGTTTATTGAGGGCTATGCGCAGAGCACTGTACTAACCGCTTCTCTTGTGTCGTACTCTTCCAATAGCTTATAACGGTGCCCTGCACACAGTCATCCTTCAATAAATACCCCAGGTTAATGCAATGCAACAGAATTAGCAGACCCGTTCCCTGCTCATAACGAGTTTACGGTCTCGAGGAAAAGAAAGATAAATAAAAGGAAAAGCCGCATGCCTAGTGGATAGAGCACAGGACTGGGAGTCAGAAGGATCTGAGTTCTAGTCATGGCTCCACTACCTGTCAGCTGCGTGACTTCAGGCAAGTCATTTCACTTCTCTGGGCCTCATTTACCTCGTCTGTAAAATCGGGATTAAGAGTGTGAGCCCCACAATAATAATAATTATGATGGCATTTATTAAGCGCTCACTATGCGCAAAGCACTGTTCTAAGCGCTGGGGAGGGTACAAGGTGATCAGGTCATCCCATGTGGGGCTCACAGTTTTAATCTCCATTTTACAGATGAGGGAACTGAGGCACAGAGAATCAATCAATCAGTCGTATTTATTGAGCGCTTACTGTGTGCAGAGCACTGTACTAAGCACTTGGGAAGTACAAGTTGGCAACATATAGAGACAGTCCCTACCCAACAGTGGGCTCACAGTCTAAAAGGGGGAGACAGAGAACCAAACCAAACATACTAACAAAATAAAATAAATAGAATAGATATGTACAAGTAAAATAAATAGAGTAATAAATATGTACAAACACATATACATATATACAGGTGCTGTGGGGAAGGGAAGGAGGTAAGATGGGGGGATGGAGAGGGGGACGAGGGGGAGAGGAAGGAAGAGGCTCAGTCTGGGAAGGCCTCCTGGAGGAGGTGAACTCTCAGTAGGGCCTTGAAGGGAGGAAGAGAGCTAGCTTATATGAGAAATAAGCTTTGCACATAGTAAGCGCTTAACAAATGCCATCATCATTATTATAAATATGTACAAATATATACAAGTGCTAGTGAAGTGACTTGCCCAAAGTCACACAGCTGACAGGAGGTGGAGCCTGGATTTGAACCCCTGACCTCTGACTCCAAAGCCAATGCTCTTTCCACTGAGCCACACTGCTTCTCCCCATGTTGGACAGGAACTATGTCCAACTTAGCTGGTTTCTAACCCAGTGATTAGCACAATCCCTGACACTTAGTAAGAGCCTCACAAATGCCATTAAAAAAAAAAAAAGGAATGCAGAGGAGTGGCCAGAGGTGAGGAGACATGCTACAATTCTAATTCCTACTGGAATTTGAATCCCGTCCAGAAAAGCAGATTTCCAGCGGGGGCTTCCTGTAGGCTAAACCACGAAAGGCTGGGACGGGCAAACAACTGTTGCTTCCCAAAGCCCACGGGAATAAAACTAGAAAGCAGCCACTCAAGTTGAAAGGCTTTTAGGCTCCAGGGAAGCAGAAGGAAACACTTGAGCACACAGCAAGAGGGAAGCATGTGGGATTGGTTACCACAGGAAGTTGGATAGGCAGAAAAATCAGCAGTAGGACTCCAGAGAGATCGGATGTATTCAAGAGCTACCCTACGAGAGGATAAGGGAGCAGAGAAGCAGCGTGGCTCAGTGGAAAAGAGCCCGGGCTTTGGAAGTCAGAGGTCATGGGTTCAAATCCCGGCCACTTGTCAGCTGGGTGACTTCTCTGGGCCTCAGTTCCCTCATCTGGAAAATGGGGATTAAGACTGTGAGCCCCATGGGGGACAACCTGATCACCTTGTAACCTCCCCAGCACTTAGAACAGTGCTTTGCACATAGTAAGCGCTTAATAAATGCCATTAGTATTATTATTATAAGGGTGGGAGGTTGGAAGTCTCACGAAGACTTACATAAAAATCATAATGAGCGGCCCACGATGGATAGTTAGGGAAAAGATAGGGATTCATCCCACGTCAAGAAGGTGGCTGACATGAAAAAGGCCTCTGTCTCCTTGTCTTGCAGACACAATTCTGTCACTGCTCAGCGTTCACTATGGTGACAGGCAGGGGATAATAATAATAATAATAATAAAAATAATAATAATGATAATGATGGTATTTGTTGAGTGCTTGATATGTGTCAAGCACCGTTCTAAGCGCCAAGATAGGTACAACGTTATCAGGTTGTCCCACATGGGGCTCACAGTCTTAATCCCCATTTTACAGATGAGGTCACTGAGGCACAGAGAAGTTAAGTGGCTTGCCCAAGATCACACAGCACAGCACACAGCAGAGCCGGGATTAGAACCCACGTCTTCTGACTCCCAAACCCATGCTCTTTCCACTAAGCCACCCTGGGAGATTGCCACAGTCGGCTGTTTGACGAAGCAGCGTGGCTCAGTGGAAAGAGCCCGGGCTTTGGAGTCAGAGGCCGTGGGTTCAAATCCCGGCTCCGCCACTTGTCAGCTGTACGACTTTGGGCAAGTCACTTCACTTCTCTGGGCCTCAGTTCCCTCATCTGTAAAATGGGGATGAAGACTGTGAGCCCCTCGTGGGACAACCTGCTTACCTTATATCTACCCCAGCGCTTAGAACAGTGCTTTGCACATAGTAAGTGCTTAATACCAAAATTATTCAGCGCTTAGAACAGTGCTTTGCACATAGTATGTGCTTAACAAATGCCATTATTATCATTATTCTGTGGGCCTCAGTTTCCTCATCTGGAAAGTGGGGATTAAGACTGTGAGCCCCATGTGGGACAGAGACTGTGTTCAACCCGATTTGCTTGTACTAAGCATCCCTGTGCTTAGTACACTGCCTGGCACATAGTAAGCGCTTAACCAATACCACAGTTATTGTTATTATGATTATTAACAACTCAAAATTGTCCAGCAGAGACTGAACCAAAGGGAGGTATTGTAGGACTTCATCATCATCATCAGCATACCTTGGTTTGCTTTAGAGGGGTAGAAGCAACAGTCTGGGAGGGTGTGGATGCATGTGTGTAGGCTTGCACACGGGAATAATAATAATAAATAATAGTAAATAATAATATTATTATTATTAGTAAACGCTGGAATACTATTATTCCAGACTCCTCAGCATCAGGACATTGACCGTCTCAGCCTTGGTGGCCGCCGAGGCCCACGGCGAACACTGGACTAGAGGCAGCCAGAAGTTGGGAAGCGGGTGACTTCGGGACGTGAGAGAGAGAGGGACAGAGACAGAGAGGTGGAGAGAGGGAGAGAGAGGAAGATAAAGAGGGAAAGATTGAGCTCAAGGGGAAGTTTAGGGAAGCTCTGCCAGATGCAGCCACCCTTAGGAAACAGGAAGGGGAAGACTTTTACCTTAAAAATCCAAGTTACCCACGTGGATTTTCCTCTTTTGCAACAGTTCGTTCTGTTGTGGGTGTCAACCTTCCCTCCCCCACCTCCTGTTTTCAGAACAGGGGGGGTCACATCTGTACACTCCCAGCAGGGTTGTAAAGAAACCAGAAGGCAAGTTGAGCCCTAAACTGGGCTAAGGGAAAGCATTTCTTAAACTCAACCTCTTGGCCCTCAGGCAAAATAAGCAACTCCTAATCTCCCCCTTTTGCTTAGGAGGTCCCACTCCAGCATGGCTCTTTTTCCAGGCGCTCAAGTCCTCCGGGACGGCCGAAATGGCATCTTTCCTGCCCCTGCCGTCTTAAAGGACTCTGGGTGATGGGATGCGGGATGGGGCCTGGTCAACTGGGTGGTCTGTGGCATTTCCCTGGAAGGAGCCGGTCCCGCTAGTTGCCCAGTGCTCCCGTTTTAAGGGGTGGTTGTCCCAGAGGGAGGAAGCTGCAGGGAAAACGCACCTGGCTGTTGTAGCCCGGGGCCACTGGCTGTGACCCGAGGGAGCTGCTCTTTCCACCCGAACCCCTTTGGGGCCTGGAAGCCACAGCTGGTGATTCCTCGAACTCTGGTGCCTGGGTTGGTAAGGAGCAAAGGTTTTTTGGTTCCTGAATAGAACTGGATTAGATCTATCAGACGACTGAAATAGAAGACAACGAAGATTATCTTATAGAGGACCTGAGTTTTGGAGTTGAATTGCATATCTGATGGGATTTCCCCCTATTGGGCACTGAATAATCTAGAGTCTTGAGGCTATAGCAGGAGTCTAGAGAAGGATTTGAATCCTTATGCACTGTTAGGAAGAGAACTTTTCATCTTCCTGCCCAAAACCCGTCCTCCCGCTGAGTTCCCTATCACACAGACACCATCTTCCCCATCTCACAAACTCGTAACCTTGCCATTATCCCCAACTCATCTCTTTAACCCACACATCCAACCTGTTACAAAATCCATCGGTTCTAACTTCGCAACATCTCTAGAAACTGCCTTTTCCTCTCCATCTACACTGCTACCTGTCTACATTTTGACACCTGTCTACATGTTTTGTTTTGTTGTCTGTCTCCCCCTTCTAGACTGTGAGCCCGTTGTTGGGTAGGGACCGTCTCTATATGCCACCGACTTGTACTTCCCAAGCGCTTAGTACAGTGCTCTGCACACACTAAGCACTCAATAAATATGATTGAATGAATGAACGGTGGGCCTGGAGGGTGGGGGATCTGTGGCTGGTAATTCATTCATTCCTTCATTCACTCAATCAAATTTACTGAGCGCTCACTGTGTAGAGCACGGGACTGCGCGCTTCAGCACAAAAAAAGAACAAGATACATTCCCTGCCCACAACAAGCTTACAGTCTAGAAGGGGAGGCGGGCATTGTATAGTCTATAGTTTTATTTATTTATAGATATCTGTAATTGTATTTATATTGATGCCTGTTTACTTGTATTGATGTCTGTCTCCCCACCTCCACCAGACTGTGAGCTCGTGGGCACGGATTGTCTCTCTTTATTGCTGTATTGTACCTTCCCAAGTGCTTAGTGCAGCGCTCTGCACACAGAAAGCGCTCAATAAATACGACAATGAATGAATGAAAAAAGAGCCTTGATGCCCTTTTCTCGGGTAGAGGTACTGTCCCAAAGTGACCTTGGGGTTCAGGCCACCTCAAGGTCAAAAGCTATACCTGAGTCAGCAGGCGGAACTCGGAAGTGAGGGCGGGATACCGTCCCCACGACCAAAACTGCTAGATTGACAGCCCAAGCCGGGGCTACAGAAGGTGTCCCTCGCCCCCGTGCCAATCAAATCAGGTATGGAGGAAGGGGGAGGGCAGAGATTGGATAAACTGAGGCTGGAAACTGGAATGGCCTAGGAGCACAGGTGATAAATACCTGCCACCTCTGCTCTTCTGGCGGCAGAACACCGAGATGCGCAGCAGCTGTGGCTCACATGTCTTTCTCTGCCCAGAAGGCAGAGATCCTTCATTTTCTCTGTCTCCCCCTTTTAGACTGTGAGCCCACTCTTGGGTAGGGACTGTCTCTATACGTTGCCAACTTGTACTTCCCAAGCGCTTAGTACAGTTCTCTTCACACAGTAAGTGCTCAATAAATACGATTGATGATGAGAAGGCCAGATGCCCGTTCTGCAACTAGGACCAACACACTGAGGAAAGGGCCGCAGGACGGGTGGGTGCCTCGCTGAACGTTCAGAGGTGCCCCGCTGCGGACGGGGAACTTAAGTAGATTCCTCCCATGTAGGGAGAGCACATGGTGAGAGGTAGCTGCCCCTCCACGTGCGCGGGTAATGGAATGGATTCTTCCCCTGTGGTACAGCACATGGGGAGAGCTAGCCGTCTCATCCACGTGCGACTAACGTATGAGTGTGCTCTTCCCGTTAGGGAAACTTTAATATTACTAATTAATCACATTCCCCCGAGAGCCAAGTTCAATCCATTGCGTCTAAACCGTTAAATAATTCAATTCGCATTGCAGAATAAATTTTATATAAACCTCAGGCTTTCTGTCACTGGCCTCTCTCTCTCTTTCTCGCCGCGCCGATTACTGAACGAACCCGTCCCTGGACGATGGGTGACAGGTACTGACTCTAGGGCTCCTCTGGCAGGCCTTGTCATCACATCAGCTGCCTGGGACTGATAAATAATAATAATAATAATAATAATGAGAGTAATAACTGTGGCATGTGTTAAGCACTTACTATCTTTGCACGTATTTATTACTCTATTTATTTTACTTGTACATACCTATTCTACTTATTTTATTTTGTTAATATGTTTTGTTTTGTTCTCTGTCTCCCCCTTCTAGACTATGAGCCCGCTGTTGGGTAGGTACCGTCTCTAGATGTTGCCAACTTGTACTTCCCAAGCGCTTAGTACAGTGCTCTGCACACAGTAAGTACTCAATAAATACGATTGAATGTATGAATGAATATGTTTGTACATGTTCATTACTCTATTTATTTTACTTGTACATATTTATTCTGTTTATCTTATCTTGTTAATATGTTTTGTTGTCTGTCTCCCCCTTCTAGACTGTGAGCCCACTGTTGGGTAGGGACCGTCTCTATATGTTGCCAACTTGTACTTTCCAAGCGCTTAGTACAGTGCTCTGCACACAGTAAGCGCTCAATAAATACGATTGAATGAATGAATGAATGAATGTGCCAGGCACTCTACTGAGCACTGGAATGGATACAAGCAAATTGGGCTGGATGTAGTCCCCATCCCACATGGGGCTCAGTCTTAATCCCCATTTTACAGATGATAATAATAATAATATTGATAGTAATAATTGTGGTATTTGTTAAGCACTTACTATATGCCAGGCACTGTACTAAGCATTGGGGTGGAAACAGGCTAATTGGGTTGGAAACAGTCCCTGTCCCATGTGGGGCTCTTAGTCTCACTTCCTATTTTACGGATGAGGTCACTGAGGCCCAGATTAAGTGAAGTGACTTGCCCAAGGTCGCACAACAAAGCGCGGATTAGAACCCTTGACCTTCTGAATCCCAAGCCTGTGCTCTATCCACTGAGGCACAGAGAAGTTAAGGGATCAGCAAGTGGCAAAGCCAGGATTAGAACCCAGGTCCTTCCGATTCCCAGACCACGGCTCTATCTACCAACGCCGCTTCTCTTAGAAAACCTTACCCCTGCCTGAGCCACAACCTCCCCACATCGGCAAGTGTCTGTTGATGCCACGGGCTAATAATAATGGCATTTATTAAGCACTTACTCTGTGCAAAGCACTGTTCTGAGCACTGGGTAAGTTACAAGGTGATCAGGCTGTCCCACGAGGGGCTCACAGTCTTCATCCCCATTTTACAGATGAGGTCACTGAGGCACAGAGAAGTGAAGTGACTTGCCCAAAGTCACACAGCGGACAATTGGCCTAGCCAGGATTTGAAAACATGATTTCCGACTCCAAAGCCCGTGCTCTTTCCACTGAGCCACGCTGCTTCTCTAGCTCTAGGGCTAGAGTTCCCTGTGTCAGTCAGTCAGTAGCTATTTACTGAGCACTTACTGTGTGCAGAGCACTGTACCAAGCAACATAACTGACACAATCCCTGCCCACAACAAGCTCGCTGTCTAGAGGGGGAGACAGACATTAATAGAAATAAATAAATTACGGAGATGTACATAAGTGCTCTGGGGCCGGGAAGGGGGAATGAATAAAGGGAGCAAGTCAGGGCGACACAGAAGAGTGGGAAAAGAGGAAAGGAGGGCTTAGTCAGTGTGAGCCCACTGTTGGGTAGGGACCGACTCTATATGTTGCCAACTTGTACTTCCCAAGTGCTTAGTACGGTGCTCTGCACACAGTAAGCGCTCAATAAATACGATTTAATGAATGAATGAAAAGACCTGTTGGAGGAGATATGCCTTCAAGAAGGCTTTGAACGTGGCGGGGGTCCATGGTCTGTGGGACACGAGGAAGGAGAGCGTTCCAAGCCTGAGGCAGGACACATGCATTTGAGACATTTTCAGTGCGGAGTCCTCTGAGAAAGTACCCTTGCCCTGAATGGGCTTGGCCAATATCCAAAGCTCACTCGGGTTCGCAAATACGTCAAAAGCCTGTGCTGTTCGATACCGAGTGTTCTGAACAATATGTGCAGGGAAGAGCTGTCGGGATGGGAAGAGGCGGTGCGGGCAATTTTTCAAACTTGGGTTGAATTACAACAGGAATCGCATACATACGGATGACTCATCCCTTGGCGGATTCTCCAAAAGTTGAGGGTCAATTCCTGCTGTTGCGTTCAAGCACTTGGAACCGGCTTTTCACCACAACCTGCAGAAACAAAAACTTTCCCTAAAGGGCAACAGGGTAGCAATGACAATTTACGGAAAGAATAAATCAGATTATTTCCCTGGTATGAACGAGGAACCGCGCGGAACGCTTCGACTCCTCGGAAAGAATAAAGAGAAGTATCCGTGAGTTGAGTGTCCATTTGTTTATTGTCATAAGTTTGTTTTGAACATCAAACATTGCACCAGGATATGGGCCACTTAACCCAAGACAATCCAGTCTTCATCAAAAATAAAATTGTATCGAGCGTTCACAGATCATTTCTGACTATGAAAAAAAGGTTAACTTTTCAGTTCAAATAATCCAACGCTTTTATCACCATCTCAATGGATTCAACTGAAAGTGCTGAAAAGCTGCCCTCCTCCTATGCCTCCGAACCCAAAACGGGCTGTTCACCTGGAAAGAATCAACATTTTAAACAAAAAACTCAATCGCCAATCTGAATCTCATTCGACTCAGCAGGCTTTTACGTGGGAAAGCCTAAGCTTCCTGGAGCCAAGCGACACTTCAAAGGCAGCTAAAATGCTTGAGGAATCGAGCTTTAGGTATTATCTTTCAGTTTGAAAATGCGCGCTTGCTCGGTGTCTTTCGAAAAAGGCTCTTGCCTGAGTCTTTGTTAACAAAGAGTCTGGAGGCTGTCCGTCTCGCTACTTGAAACAGAAAAGTATCATGTGGCGGCTTCTGCCTCCTTCCCACTTGCCAACTTACGTACTCTGTGCGGCTTTGGGCCGGCATGGGACGCGCGGATGAACCACCCCTAAAGCCGTCATCCCACCCCTAAAACCGAAAAGCTCTTCCATTTCATAAAATTTCAGTGTTGGAAATTGTTTTTCCAGTTGAAAACCGTGAGGAGAACTTCTAAGACAGATGTCTAGAGCTAACTGAGTCTGCGTGTGGGCCGGGACCACGCCCTGCGCTTCTTAAAAGTCTGATTAAAGGTAGAGAATCCTACATTTTTTCAGAAGGTTCCAGATTAAGCACACTGATGTAAAAGCGAAGGCAGGAGTTTGATTAAATCGGGAGTCTGCGGACCCGGACGGCTTGGGTTAGCTCAAATCTATGGGCGATCATCACGGACATCTCCCACTACTGCGGAAATACGGTTTTTCGCGCGACTCCAAATGAGAGGATAATATATCTTCGTTAATACACCACCTTAGAGGTCTGTAGAGAAATATGCGTAAGCTCGCCTCTCTTTCACAGAAAGAACAAGTCATTCGTGCCAAGTGGCAGGGGACTTCTAGCACAAAACTTAATACTTCTCGAGCCACTAATAGTAATAGCTAATCACCTATTTCGGTAAGACAGAAGCCTTCAAATCTGGGGGTGGGGGAAATAAAGAGACTAAAATTAATCAGCATATGGACCGCCTAATCGGCTGGCATCCGAGACAGTTGGACAGGGCTGAAGTCAATCAACGCTTGACCCAAAGGACCGCTGAGGATGGGGTAGGACAGGGGCACTTTCTGGATTAGGTCCAGACAGACTGACTGCCCTCGGGTCCGACGAAACGATCACTTATTAGAAAAAGAAAACAATAATGATAATTTTTTTAAAAAAACACAAGAAAACCCCCACCCAGCTAAACAGTTTACAGGGATATAGTTTTCTAAAGCGAAAAATCAGGGGCGGAAGAAAGAAGGGTGGGTTTAATCAGCAAGCCTTCGTACCTCATTTCTGCAAAGGAGCCTCAGGGACTAGGCCCTCTAAGCTCACTGCCTATGAGGAAACCATTAAGGGGCCAAGCAATGCAAGGTGACACGGCTGTGGCATTTGTGAAATCAGAGCTATTTTATTGGGCTACAGTTTCCGTTCCCTTGGTTTGACCTAGTTCCCCGATCTAGTGTGGATGGTCATTTTCTTTCTTCCCGGGGCCCATTATTCTCAAACACCTGGGGCCAGAGAGACGGTTGTCGCAGAGAAACCTCAGAACGGAGTTTTCAGACCTGAAGATCACCCGTGGCGATTCAGACGTCCCCCTCCGTCCCAACCCGTGGCTACCCAAGGTCAGAGGCTGCTTGCCCCAGTCAGGCAGGAGACCTGCGGCGAGGCTGACGTTGGAGCCGATGACAAGCGTGAAGCTAGGACGTGGGTTTCCAGGGGCCTCTTGCCCTGCGGAGCTCCGTGTGGACGGGGAACGAGTCCACCAACTCTACTGCGCTGTCGCCTCCCGAGCGCTTAGTACGGTGCTCTGTCCTCAGCAGGCGCTCAACAGATAGCACTGGTTGATCGACAGTGTGACGCTCCCCACAGACACATTCCAAACCTTCTCCTGAACACTAAACACCCCACAGCGAGAACTCTCCCGCTCTCGGTGTTAACGGCAGACTGTGGTTCCGATTCTTCCCGAAAGGCCGGCCAGCGGCCTTGCCCTTGGCTAGGCGCAGCCTCCTGCTCCCCAACGCAAACCCTCCAGATCCTCCCAAGTTGGATACGCCGGCGGGAAGGTCACCCGATCCCGCGCTTGTTGCTGTTTTCCTGAGAACCCGGCCTAGCTGCCGGGATTTGTGGACTCAGCCCAGCTGAGCACCAACTGGAGGGATGAGGCAAAACTCATCCCTGGGGACCTCGCCCCTCACCCTTTTCCCATCCAGTCATCCCCTTCCCCCCCCCCCCCCCACCCCCCAACAGCAGGTGATTTCCAGCTCACCTCTCACAGCTTTAAAAGGGAATCATTTTTCTAGAACTGACCGAACACCCTCCATTAGGGCTTCTTTCCGCCTCCCCCGGTCTACGAGAGCTTACGAGAGGGAATGCCAGCTTCCCGGTATTGCAATTTTCGCGGCAGGTGACCCTCACCCTTTCCGTAGTCTCCCTCGCTGCTGCTGGGGCTGGACGGAATAAAGGTTCGTCTCAGGGAAGAAAAACTTTTGAGTTTTCTTTCCTGTCAACCTCACGCCTCTACAATGTCGGGCAACCCTGCGACGACGGGGGATGCCCGAGCGTCTTCTTTTTATCTTGAAGCCCCCGGCCAGGCCTGTGGAACAGGCATTTTACCTCACCGAACATGTGCCAATGCCCTTTCTCGCTAGTTTCGGGTGGGTGAGGTCTTTTAGGAATAAACGTACACGGACTTTGTTTCTCAGCCAGCCGGTGTCCTGAAAAGTAGCCGTCTTCAGACAGCCCCCACCCTCAACCCGGTCACGGGGGTTTGAACCATTACCGTTTACCTCGACACACTTTCGGATGGTGACTCTTTTTCCGTTTTTTTTTTTTTTTTGGTTTTCCTTTCCCCCTTCGAGACGATCGAAAAGATCCCCACGCGGCGCTCGGCTCGAAAGCCTGGGTTGAAGAGCTGGTCTGTCGGGATAAAAGCGCGGGACCGCAAACTTAAGACTGAAGCTTCCTCCTCCACGCTCTTCTGGACCACTGGGGTTGGCTGGATTAAGGCTCGGGGATCACCGGTCCCTGAGCCCAACTGGGAAGGTGACGAAAAGGGGAGCGGTGGCTTAAAACCGCCGGAGATTTGCCTTCCTCTGCTCTGACTGCTTTGTCACCAAGCGCTGAGCGCAGACGGAGGGGAGAGGGGAAGGGGATGGAAGGGTGACGGGATGGGGAGGGACAGGGGGACGTGCCAGGTTCTAAGGTGAGACCGTCGCCTCTCCGTCCCCTTCCGGAAAGTTCTTGGCTCCAACCGGGAGCCGAGCGGCAAAGCGGAGAGATCCCGCCGGCTCCCCTCAGGCCAGGTCATCCAGGTTCAACTTGGGGATGGGGTCTCGCCAGAAGCAGAATGAGCTGAACTCCGGGTAGGCGAAGGCGGAATTCTGCTCTTTGTGGAGAAGGGGGAAGACGTGCTCCACCAGTTCGCTCAGCCTGTGGTACCTGCGCGGGGGGCGGGGGAGACGACGGAAACACACCCAATTGTACTTTCCAAGCACTTACTACTACTACTACTACTACTACTACTAATAATAATAATGTTGGTATTTGTTGAGTGCTTACTACGTGCTGAGCACTGTTCTAAGCACTGGGGTAGATACAAGGTCATCAGGTTGTCCCACGTGGGGCTCACCGTCTTATTTCCCATTTTACAGATGAGGTCACTGAGGCCCAGAGAAGTGAAGCGACTTGCCCCAAATCACAAAGCTGACAGGTGGAGGAGCTGGGATTAGAACCCACGACCTCTGACTCCCCACTGAGCCACGCTGCTTTCTAGTACAGTGCTCTGTGCACAGGCCCATTGTTAGGTAGGGACCGTCTCTATTTGTTGCTGATTTGTACTTCCCAACCGCTTAGTACAGTGCTCTGCACACAGTAAGCGCTCAATAAATACAATTGAATGAATGAATAAATACAACAATGAATGAATGAAACACACCGCTTGGTGTTTGCGCGGCCTCTAGACTGTCAGCTCGTGTGGGCAGGGAAAGTGTCTGTGTAGTGTTCTACTGTACCCAGCCAAGCGCTTAGTACAGTGCTCTGCCCACAGCAAGTGCTCGATAAATATGATAATGAATGAATGAACCACCTGCAGGGCCACAGGGCGGCCCAAAGCCGCTCCCAGCAAACCCGGACTCTCCCAAGCGCTTAGTACAGTGCTCTGCGGACAATGAGCGTTCAACAAGTACCACTGACTGGAGGGAGAAATATAGCAGTCTACCCGTTGTTGGGTAGGGATTGTCTCTATCTGTGCCGTACTGTATTTTCCGAGCACTTAGTACAGTGCTCTGCACACAGTAAGTGCTCAATAAATACGATTGAAAGAATGAATGAACCTCCCTCAAGTGAAATAATAAAAATAAATGTTGTAGTGTTGGTTAAGAGCTAACAACCTGCTAGATACTGTACTAAGTGCTGTGGTAGATACAAGACATCATTCAATCATACTTACTGAGTGCTTACTGTGTGCAGAGCACTGTACTAAGCACTTGGGAGAGTACAGCAATAGATGGATTCACTGCCCATCGCTTTCCTCTTCATTTCCCTGTTTCGGTTTCTTTGGATAATCTGGGTGGTGGGTCGTAGTTTTTAAAAATTCATTAATTAGCTAATTAACTATAGTATTTGTTAAGCGCTTACTATGTAACAGGTACTGTACTAAGCGCTGCGGCGGATATAGCAAATTGGGTTAGACACAGTCCCTGTCCCATGTGGGGCTCCCAGGGTCAATCCCCAATTTCCAGATGAGGGAATGGAGGCCCAGAGAAATGAAGTGACTTGTCCAAGGTCACCCAGCATGGTGTAGTGGATAGAGCACAGGCCTGGGGTCAGAAGGGCATGGGTTCAATTCCCGGCACTGCCACATGCCTGCTGTGTGACCTTGGGTGAGTCACTTCACTTCTCTGTGCCACAGTTACTTCATCTGTAAAATGGGGATTAAGACTGTGAGCCCCACGTGGGACGACCTGATCACCTTGTATAATAATGATGGCATTTGTTAAGCGCTTACTATGTGCAAAGCACTGTTCTAAGCGCTGGGGGGGGGATACAAGGTGATCAGGTTGTCCCACGTGGGGCTCACAGTCGTAATCCCCATTTTACAGATGAGGTAACTGAGGCTCAGAGAAGTTAAGTGACTTGCCCAAGGTCACACAGCAGACATGTGGTGGAGTTGGGATTCGAACCCATGACCTCTGACTCCAAAGCCCGTGCTCTTTCCACTGAGCCACGCTGCTTGTATCCCCCTCCAGCGCTTAGAACAGTACATTGCACATAGTAAGCGCTTAACAAATGCCATTATTATTATTATTATTATCTGTAAAATGGGGATTGAGACTGTGAGCCCCACGTGGGACGGGGACAGTGTCCAATCCAACTTGATTGTATCTACTCCAGCGCTTAGTACAGTGCCTGGCACATAGTAAGCGCTTAACAAATGCTATTATCATTATTATTATTATCTGTAAAACGGGGATTGAGACTGTGAGCCCCACGTGGGACGGGGCCAGTGTCCAATCCAACTTGATTGTATCTACTCCAGCGCTTAGTACAGTGCCTGGCACATAGTAAGCGCTTAACAAATGCCATTATTATTATTATTATTATTCTTATCTGTAAAATGGGGACTGAGACTGTGAGCCCCACGTGGGACGGGGACAGTGTTCAATCCAACTTGACTGTATCTACTCCAGCGCTTAGTACAGTGCCTGCCACATAGTAAGCACTTAACAAATGCCATTATTATTATTATTATCTGTAAAATGGGGATTGAGACTGTGAGCCCCACATGGGATGGGGACAGTGTCCAATCCAACTTGACTGTATCTACTCCAGTGCTTAGTACAGTGCCTGGCACATAGTAAGCGCTTAATCTTTTAGACTGTGAGCCCACTGTTGGGTAGGGACTGTCTCTATGTGTTGCCAACTTGTACTTCCCAAGCGCTTAGTACAGTGCTCTGCATACAGTAAGCGCTCAATAAATATGATTGATTGATTAACAATCTTGGTACCTACACCTATACCCAGAGAAGCAGCTTGGCTCAGTGGAAAGAGCCCGGGCTTTGGAGTCAGAGGTTATGGGTTCAAATCTCGGCTCCGCCAGCTGTCAGCTGTGTGACTTTGGGCAAGTCACTTCACTTTTCTGGGCCTCAGTTCCCTCATCTGTAAAATGGGGATGAAGACTGTGAGCCCCCGTGGGCCAACCTGATCACCTTGTAACCCCCCAGCGCTTAGAACAGTGCTTTGCACATAGTAAGCGCTTAATAAATGTTATTATCATTATTATTACTTTTAGACTGTGAGCCCACTGCTGGGTAGGGACTGTCTCTATATGTTGCCAATTTGGACTTCCCAAGTGCTTAGTACAGTGCTCTGCACACAGTAAGCGCTCAATAAATATGATTGATGATGATGAAATGATATTATTATTCAGCGGCGAAGTCAGGATTAGAACCCGTGACCTTCTGCCTATCCACTCCGCCACGGTGCTTCTCAATGAGGGGGCAGATGCATCCATACTCAGGTCTCCAGGAAGCACACCTGACCCTCTCAACGTTACAATTCATGCGTTTTCCCCCCTCCTCTCAATGCGGGGGAAGAAATGGGAACTGGAAAGGTTTCTTACGATGATTTGTTCCCTTTGGTCCGCTCCTGAATTAATTCGCCCTTGGGGTTCACCGTGAATATCCTACAGTCCGGGACTCCCACTTGGGTATAGGCAAACACGTCCTGCGGGAAAAATCAACGGGGAAGTCGAGGGAAGGGAGGAAATCATCGGCAGCCTTTGGAAAACACGTGGGGCTTGGAGGATTCCGGTATTCGCCCCGAGCTCTGCGAACAACCGCGCCGAACGACAAGGCATATCATCAATCGTATTTATTGAGCGCTTACTATGTGCAGAGCACTGGACTAAGCGCTTGGGAAGTACAAATTGGCAACATATAGAGACAGTCCCCACCCAACAGTGGGCTCACAGTCTAAAAGACATAAAAGGCATATCTCAGGTGACCCCCCTCAGATGCCCCAGAAACTAAATGGCCGGAAAGGAGAGCAGGCCGCAGGGCCTCAGGGAAGCCGTGGGCGGGATAAGCAATCTTCTTGTTCCAATTCCGGCATATCTGGGAACCTCTATTAACCGCTGCAAATTGGGGCCAGGCTTTGAGGGTGGCGGTGGGGAAAGAGGCGAAAGGGAGGAGGACGGATGGAAGGCCTACTCTTCCTAAAAGCCCGGTCATTCATTTATAACTTGAGAAACTGGAGCTAGAACAACAGGAAAAGCGGTGGGAGCTAGAATAACGTTTTCTCTTTGTCCCACCAGCAATTCCAAGGCAATCTTCATGTCGGCAATTAGGAGACCCACCACCCCCCAGGCCTCCAAGCCCGCCACGTTAGAACGGAAACAAATTGCCTTAGAAAGTCGCGTCAGCTCCCGCTCTACTCCCGACGAGATGGGTTTGAACTGATTGGCTGGAGAGGGGCTGACTTACGTTTGGCCGGTTCCCAAAAGCAGCATAGAAAGGCTGTTTTTGTGAAGGAAACAGGTTCCTGATGTCATTCAGGCATTCGATTTTGAACTTTTCCGGTTTCTTTTCTATCACTTCCCTGGAATGGAACATGAACACGAGACTGAGCCCTTCAATGACAATCGCTGGCCGGCTCGGCGCGGTCTCCGGAGAAGCGGCGTGGCCTAGTGGCTAGAGCCCGGGCCTGGGAGTGGGAAAGACCTGGGTTCTAATCCCGGCTCTGCTGTGTGACCTTGGGCAAGTTACTTAACTTCTCTGGGCCTTAGCTACCTCATCGGTAAAATGGGGATGAACACTGAGAGCCCCATGTCGGGCGGGGACTGTGCCCAACCCAATTTGCTTGTATCCACCTCAGTGCTTAGTACAGTGCCTGGCACAAAGAAGGCATTTAACAAATACCAAAATTATTATTATTATTAGTCCCTCTGCTTATCTGGGAAACTTCTTTTTAGGACTAGAGAAGACAGAAAACCCTGATCAGGCACATCTTTAAAAAAAAAAAAATGACAGCAAAAGCAGGAATTAATGTGAAAGCTTTCTTGGGTGAAGTATTTTCCTGAATTTTACAATGAATCTTTTCTTCAGTCTTTAATAGCCCAAAAGGGCTACCATTCATTATCTTTCTTCCTTCTCCTGCTGTAGAATCAGTTATTAAGGGAAGCTATTATGAGAAGCAGCGTGGCTCAGTGGGAAGAGCACAGGCTTGGGAGTCAGAGGTCGTGGGTTCAAATCCCAGCTCTGTAGCTTGTCAGTTGTGTGACTTTAGGCAAATCACTTCATTCATTCATTCATTCATTCATTCATTCAATCGTATTTATTGAGCGCTTACTGTGTGCAGAGCACTGTACTAAGCGCTTGGGAAGTACAAGTTGGCAACATATAGAGACGGTCCCTACCCAACCGTGGGCTCACAGTCTAGAAGGGGGAGACAGCGGACAAAACAAAACATATTAACAAAATAAAATAAGTAGAATAAATATGTACAAGTAAAATAAATAGAGTAATAAATACGTACAAACATATATACATATATACAGGTGCTGTGGGGAAGGGAAGGAGGTAAGGCTGGGGGGATGGAGAGGGGGAGGAGGCACTTCTCTGTGCCTCAGTTCCCTCAGCTGTAAAATGGGGGTTAAGACTGTGAGCCCCACGTGGGACAACCTGATCACCTTGAATCCTCCCCAGAGCTTAGAACAGTGCTTGGCACATAGTAAGCACTTAACAAATGCCATCATTATTATTAAGTAGGATCCAGTTTCCAGCATATTCTGATGGGCTCTGAAGCTCCCTGATCCTCAAATGGGCTTCCTATTAATTCTTATTAAAAACGCATCTCCTCCAAGAGGCCTTTTCCGACTAAGCCCCCATTTCCTCTTCTCCCTTTCTGTGTCACCCTTGCACTTGGATTTTCACCCTTTACTCACCCCACCCTCATTCCCTCAGCACTTACGTCCACATCGGAAATTTATTCATTTATACAAACGTCGGTCTCCCCCTCTAGACTGTAAGCTCATTGTGGGCAGGGAACGTGTCTTCCTATCTGTTACACTGTCCTCTCCCAAATGCTTAGTCCAGTGCTCTGCACCCAGTAAGCTCTCAATAAACACCACTGATTGACTGATTATTCTGGTAAATAAAATAGGGACTATGTCTGGCCTGATGATCTTGTATCTACCCTGGGGCTTAGTAAGCGCTTCACAAATACCACTATTATCATTATTTTCTTTAAGAAATGGACTGATTCCCACTTTCCTTGAACTCACACTGGTAATGAGCAAATTAGAAACTGGGGAGAGAGGAAGGGAGGGAGGGTTCACATTTTCTGGATTTCTAGATTTCAAGCACTGAATACGGTGCTCTTGCACACAGTGAGCGCTCAATAAATACGATTGATTGATTGATTGATTGAATGAATGACTAGACTGTAGGTTTGTTGTGGGCAGGGAACATATCTACTAATTCTAACAAATATAAATTTATTTATTTATTTATCTTACTTGTACCTATCTATTCTATTTATTTTATTTTGTTAGTATGTTTGGTTTTGTTCTCTGTCTCCCCCTTCTAGACTGTGAGCCCACTGTTGGGTAGGGACTGTCTCTATATGTTGTCAGCTTGTACTTCCCAAGTGCTTAGTACAGTGCTCTGCACACAGTAAGTGCTCAATAAATACGATTGATTGACTGATTGATTGAATGAATGAATGGCTAGACTGTAAGTTTGTTGTGGGCAGGGAACATATCTACTAATTCTGTTGCACTGTACTCTCCCAAGATCTTAGTACAGTGTTTCGCACAGAGTAAGTGCATACCACTGATTGATTTACTCTAGCTTTACTTTAATAATAATAACAACGATGGCATTTATTAACCATTTACTATGTGCAAAGCACTGTTCTAAGCGCTGGGGAGGTTACAAGGTGATCAGGTTGTCCCACGGGGGGCTCACAGTCTTAATCCCCATTTTACAGATGAGGTAACTGAGGCACAGAGAAGTTAAGTGACTTGCCCAGAGTCACACAACAGACAAGTGGCAGAGTCGGAATTGGAACCCATGACCTCTGACTCCCGAGCATGTGCTCTTTCCACTGAGCCACACTGCTTCTCTTACTATTTATCAGTCTATTAAACCCAACTATTTGAGAGTTGATTAGACAAAGAAGAAGCATGGCTTAGTGGATAGAGCATGGGCCTGGGAATCAGAAGGACCTGGGTTCTAATCCTGGCTTTGTCATAAGTCTATGTGTCCTTGGGCAAGTCACTTCACTGCTCTGGGCCTCCAATACCTCGCCTGTAAAATGGGGATTAAGAATGTGAGCTCCATGTGGGACAGGGACTGTGTTCAACCTGATTAACTTGCATTTGCCCCAGTGCTTGACACATAGTAAGCGCTTAATAAGTACCATTATTATTATTATTTTTACTACTACTGCTACTGCAAAGATACTAAAATCTTTTCCTCAACATGCTGAGATCCTGGGAAGGAGGAACAATGCTATGGAATTTTCTTCTCAGACTGACCTAGCATGGAGTCTTGAAGCATTTTGCGTTAACTGTGAAGCAGGTTATTCATTCATTCATTCAATCGTATTTATTGAGCGCTTACGGTGTGCAGAGCACTGTACTAAGCACTTGGGAAGTACAATTTGGCAACATACAGAGACGGTCCCTACCCAACAGTGGGCTCACAGTCTAGAACTGCAATCACATGTAATTATGTATATATATGTATATGTATATATTATGTACACATGTAATTGTGTATATATGTATACACAATTATATATATATCTGTATATATGTTTGTACGTATTTATTACTCTATTTTATTTGTACATATTTATTCTATTTATTTTATTTTGTTAATATGTTTTGTTTTGTTGTCGGTCTCTCCCTTCTAGACTGTGAGCCCACTGTTGGGTAGGGACCGTCTCTAGATGTTGCCGACTTGTACTTCCCAAGTGCTTAGTACAGTGCTCTGCACACAGTAAGTGCTCAATAAATACGATTGAATGAATGAGTGAATGAATGAATGAATTAACCACACTGAAGCTGAGGTTCTACGCCCTCTCTCAGCGGGCACAACTGCCCATCTTCCCCTCAAAACACACACACCCACACACCACCACACGCTCAAGAGCAAACAAGAACGATGAGCAGTGCCATTACTACAGTGGCACCAAAGGTCCCTCAAAAAACTCCTCAGAGGAACAGTGTATTACATGGCCCTTGCTGCTGAGAGCATATCTTCACATATCACTAACCTTTTCTTCTACTTTATCCTCACGCCTAATGACATTTCCCGCCTGGATGGCTTCCCAAATAAATGAATTGCAAATTTTTTCCTCGCTTTTGCATCAGGAGGTTTTCCTTTTGTAAAATCTTGAATCTGCCAGCCTTCCGTTTTAGTTGGGGGTCGGGGGTTGTCTCCTCACCCTGGTGTTGTGGAGTTTGGGGAACAACTCTTCTAAGTTCACCCTGTCCACATCTGTCATGGTTTTTGAGACTTCGCTCTTGTCCCCTCTCGCTCCCTCCCATTAGAGTCTAAATTCCCTGAAGACCACTTATTTTGACGGTGCTGTCCCAAGCACTTAGGTGCTCTGCAAACTGCTGGTGCTCAATAAACACTACTGAGGGATGATAATAATGATGGTATTTGTTAAGCGCTTACTATGTGCAAAGCACTGTTCTAAGCGCTGGGGGGATACAAGGTGACCAGGTTGTCCCACGTGGGGCTCACAGTCTTAATCCCCATTTTCCAGATGAGGGAACTGAGGCACAGAGAAGTGAAGTGACTTGCCCAAAGTCACACAGCTGACAACTGGAGGAGCTGGGATTTGAACCCCTGACCTCTGACTCCAAAGCCCGTGCTATTTCCACTGAGCCACGCTCCTTCTCTAATGATCTTTTCAGTACCTCTTTTGGAAGCTGCCCCACCCGCGATTCATTTTATTTGCCCTTCCTACCTTTTATATGTACATATAAACACACACAAATATATACAAATATATACAATATATATATATATACAACAGCAACAAATATATATATATGTGTATACACACACACACACACACACATATATATATATGCTGTTGTCTTATGCCGTCGAGTCACGTCCGACCCATAGCAACTCCATTGGACACATCTCTTCCAGAACCAATCGTTCTGGTAGTGAAGCGGTTTAACCGTTGTCCTCTTCCGCAGAGTAAACCTGAGTCTCCGCCCTCGACTCTCTCCCATGCAGCTGCTGCCCCAAAAATACACACACACACACATAGACACACAGACACACACACACAGGCACACAATTTATCAACTGCACCGTACTAAGCACTGGGGTCGATACAAGCTAATCAGGCTGGACACAGTCCAAGTCCCACATGGGGCTCACCGTCTTCACCCCCACTTTACAGATGAGGTCACTGAAGCCCAGAGAAGTGAAGTAATAATAATTCTGGCATTTGTTAAGTGCGTATTATATGCCAGGCTGTACTAAGCGCCAGGGTGGATACAAGCTAATCAGGTTGGACACAATCCTTGTCCCACATGGGGCTCATAATCTCAATCCCCATTTTACAGATGAGGAAACTGAGGCATAGGGAAGTGAAGGGACTTGCCCAAGGTCACACAGCAGACAAGTGGCAGGGCCGGGATTAGAACCCAGGTCCTTCTGACTCCCAGGGCTGGGCTCTAGCCACTAGGTCACACTGCTTCCTATCTCCAATTCAGTCATACGATGCAGTGGCCAAAAATCCACGCAGTCTTCCGGGTGTGGCAGTAACAAGCCATTCTAGACAGGCAAAAACATTGCCTTTTATCTTTCTCTCTAATATAAGAATTTCACTCAATCATTGCTATTTACTGAATGCTTATTCCATCAAATTTCATTCAATTGTATTTACTGAGCGTTTACTGTGTGCACAGCACTGAACTACGCGCTTACTGTGAGCAGGGAGAGCAACCTCGGGCCGAGTTGGACGACACGTGCCCTGCCCACGCCGAGACTATGGTCTAGAGGGGACGAAGGAGCTTTTTGAAGGATCGAAAGCCCCGGGGAGATTCGAACTCCCGCCCCCCGGTTTACGAGACCAGCGCTTTAACTGCTGAGCCCCCGAGCCGGTTGCGGTACCTGTGGAAAGCGGAGAACAAGCTGCTGGGAGACAGCATTAGCGGTCCCCGGGGGAGGATGGTTCCTTTGTCGTTGACCCAATGCAGGTACCCCCTCGTCATGTCCGCCATCCCGATGGCCCGAGCTGAGCAGTACAGAAACTTGTAGCCGTTCCTGTTGGAAAACGCACGCCGCTTAACGTCTTCACAGCCCGGAGAGATCCCGGCCTCCCGACGAGGCAGCGGGATGGCCGCTCAGAGGAAAGGAAGGGAGTGGTGGCTTTGATATCGACCTACGGCGGTAGCCAACGTTCGGAGTGGACGGAAACTTAGTCCCTCTGCTCTCCTCCTCGAGGGCCACATAGGAGCCCTCTTCTGAAAATCACCTTGTCTCCCCCCTGCCACTGCTTAGAACGGTGCTTGGCACATAATAAGCGCTTAACAAATACCATCGTTATCATTATTACTATTAAAAAGGGCCTGTTTTCAGAAGACAAATTGGACTTCCCAAGTGCTTAGTACAATCAATCATATTTATTTATCATATTTATCGAGCGCTTACTATGTGCAGAGCACTGTACAGTACACACAGTAAGCGCTCAATAAATACGACTGATGATTGATGATGAAGACACCAGTGGCTCCACCTGAGCGACGGATTGAATTCTGAACAGGCCCAGACCCCAAAGGGACAGCTGAGGATTATCTTTTTTGCAGTTCGGTGCTGTGGGTCGACACTCTAGACTCCTCAACTTTTCCCTTCAACTCAAATGGCCTGGGCGCCCCTACAGCTGCTGCTACCCCCTCCCCGACCCCACTCCCCAAACCCTCAGAATTTGCGGAGCTCCGAAAGGACACAGTGTGGGTCTGTGGGAAAACCAACTTCCTCTCAGCTGAGGTCAAGGAGAGGATAAGGTAAGTATTGAGGCTTTTGCTGCTGCTGAAACAACTTTAGAACGGTACTTAGAACAGTGCTTTGCACACAGTAAGCGCTTAATAAGTGCCATTAAAAAAAAGGTTTCCCACGTAATGGCACCTTCAGAGAAAAGGGCCCGGGGCAGCCAAGGGAAGGGAGGAGAGGGTGTGTGTATGGACAGATCTCAGGGAAGTTTAACTTCGCTGGGCCTCAGTTTCCTCCCCTTTAAAATGGGTCGAGACCCAGCCTCCCACCTGCCTGTGAGCCCCCCGTGGGCCAGGCGCTGCGTCCGACCCGATTATCTCATATCTGTCTGTCTCCCCCTCTAGCTTGTAAACTCAAGGTGGGCAGGGACTGTGTCTGTTTATTGTTCTATTGTCCTCTCCCAAGCGCTTAGTACAGTGCCCTGCACACAGTAAGCGCTCAATAAATATGACTGACTGACTGATTACCCCACACTTAGCAGATGCTTGGCACCAAGCGACCACTAACAAATTCCACAATTCTCCTTCTCAGGATGAGGGGCCTGAAGGATCAGTGTACCTACCCTTCTAAGGCAGCAGAAGACAGGTAACGATTCCCACTAGCCTATTCCCAAGCTCAATTTCTGAACCAAAGAAAGTTTAATTCCCTCCCCAGATGAGATACGTACTCGTTGATGGAATGGTAGAGTTTAGCTATGCCTTGGTGGGTCCAATCTTTTCCCAGCTGTGGAAGGATCTGCCCTAAAGCATCGGACCTAAAAACAACAAAACACCACCAAAAGCTGTGTTATAGGGTTGGGAATTTCCCCACTTGGGCTCAGTGACCTCATTGCTGCTACTAGGAGCCCCCTCCTTCCCCTCCCCACACCACCTGCATATATGTATATATGTTTGTACGTATTTATTACTCTATTTATTTTATTTGTACATATTTATTCTATTTATTTTATTTTGTTAATATGTTTTGTCTTGTTGTCTGTCTCCCCCTTCTAGACCGTGAGCCCGCTGTTGGGTAGGGACCGTCTCTAAATGTTGCCAACTTGTACTTCCCAAGCACTTAGTACAGTGCTCTGCACACAGTAAGCGCTCAATAAATACGATTAAATGAATGAATGAACAGTGGAGAGAGACTGGGCCTGGGAGTAAGAAGGTCACAGGTTCTGATCACTCTGCTGTGTGATCTTAGACAAGTCGCTTCACTTCTCTGGACCTCAGTTCCCTCATCTGTGAACTGGGGAGACTGTGAGCCCTAGGGAGTGAGACTGTGAGCCCCATGTGAAGCAGCATGGCCCAGTGGAAAGAGCTCGGGCTTTGGAGTCAGAGGTCATGGGTTCAAATCCTGGCTCCGCCAATTGTCAGCTGTGGGACTTTGGGAAAGTCACTTTTAACTTCTCTGGGCCTCAGTCACCTCATCTGTAAAATGGGGATCAAGACTGTGAGCCCCCTGTGGGACAACAACCTGATCGCTTTGTAACCTCCCCAGCGCTTAGAACAGTGCTTTGCACATAGTAAGCGCTTAATAAATGCCATCATTATTATTATTATTAGGTGGGACAGGGACTGCGTCCAAACTGATTTGCTTGTATCCACCCCAGCGCTTAGTACAGTACCTGGCACACAGTAAGTGCATAACAAATACCACAATTATTATTCTTCTTGCTATTCGAGAAAGAGAGAGGGGGTGTGAGAGAGAGAGAGAGAGAAAGGGATCTCCTTACCATCACAGCTCACCCCCCTCCTACCTCACCTCACTGACGGATCTCCTCCTGCAGCCCAGCCCGCAAATAATGATGATGGCATTTATTAAGCGCTTACTATGTGCAAAGCACTGTTCTAAGCACTGGAGAGGTTACAAGTGATCCGGTTGTCCCACGGGGGGCTCACAGTCTTAATCCCCATTTTACAGATGAGGTAACTGAGACCTAGAGAAGTTAAGTGACTTGTCCAAAGTCACCCAGCGGACAATTGGCAGAGCCGGGATTTGAACCCATGACCTCTGACTCCAAAGCCCAGGCTCTTTCCACTGAGCCACGCTGCTTCAAACTTTGCTCCTTCTCTAGTGCCAGTTTGCTCACTCTGCCCAATCTCATCTAGCTCAGCACCGACCCTTTATCCACGACCTCTCTCTTGCCTGGAACGCTCTCCCCCGCCATAAACGCAGACCATGACTCTCCCCACTTGTTCTAAGCGCCGGGGTGAATACACGGTTGTCCCACGGGGGGCTCACAGTCTCAATCCCCCTTTTACGGATAAGGTAACTGAGGTCCAGAGAAGTGAAGTGACTTGCCCAGGGTCGCACCGCAGACAAGTGGTGGAGCCGGGATTAGAACTCATGACCTCCTGACTCCCAGGACCGGGCTCTATCCGCTCCGTCATGCTGCCTCTGTACTACGCGCTGGGGTCGATACAACGCAAATCGGGTTGGGTACAGTCCCTGTTTGTGTGGGGCTCACGGTCTCACTCCTCATTTTACAGATGAGGGAACTGAGGCACAGAGAAGTGAAGTGACTTACCCAGGGTCGCCCAGCAGACACGTGAAGGGGCCGGGATTAGAACCCATGACCTTCCGATTCCCAGGCCCAGGCTCTATCCAGTAGGCCACAATGCGGTCATATCTCCTCCAAGAGGCCCTGGATTAACTCTTCTTCTTCCCCAAAGTACCCTCTAAGCAACTCGATAGTCACCCCATCCTTCTCCCCCTTCTAGACTGTAAGCCCACTGTTGGGTAGGGACCGTTTCTATATGTTGCCAACTTGTACTTCCCAAGCGCTTAGTACAGTGCTCTGCACACAGTAAGCGCTCAATACGATTGAATGAACGAATGACTGAATCCTCAGTCCCACACCACTTCCCAGACTGAGCCCCTTCCTTCCTCTCCCCCTCGTGCCCCTCTCCATCCCCCCATCTTACCTCCTTCCCTTCCCCACAGCACCTGTATATATGTATATATGTTTGTACATATTTATTACTCTATTTATTTACTTATTTATTTTACTTGTACATAGCTATTCTATTTATTTTATTTTGTTAGTATGTTTGGTTTTGTTCTCTGTCTCCCCCTTTTAGATAGTGAGCCCACTGTTGGGTAGGGACTGTCTCTATATGTTGCCAATTTGTACTTCCCAAGCGCTTAGTACAGTGCTCTGCACATAGTAAGTGCTCAATAAATACGATTGATTGATTGATTGATTTTGTTCACATACACACTATATTTATATTAATGTCTGTCTCCCCATCTAGACTGTAAGTTCCTTGTGGGCAGGGAACACGTCTATTGCATTGTATTGTACTCTCCC
Source organism: Tachyglossus aculeatus (assembly GCF_015852505.1). Classification (NCBI taxonomy): domain Eukaryota; kingdom Metazoa; phylum Chordata; class Mammalia; order Monotremata; family Tachyglossidae; genus Tachyglossus; species Tachyglossus aculeatus. The sequence goes on from NC_052070.1 coordinate 12,436,718, forward strand.
CAGGGCTTACTACAGTGCCCTGCACACAGTAAGTGCTGAATAATAATAATAATAATAATAATAATAATAATAATAATAATAGCATTTATTAAGTGCTTACTATGTGCAAAGCATTGTTCTAAGCGCTGGGGAGGTTACAAGATGATCAGGTTGTCCCCCATGGGGCTCACAGTCTTAATCCCCATTTTACAGATGAGGTCACTGAGGCAAAGAGAAGTTAAGTGATTTGCCCAAAGTCACACAGCTGATAAGTGGTGGAGCCGGGATTTGAACCCATGACCTCTGACTCCAAAGCCCGTGCTCTTTAAATAAATACCATTGATTGATACTCTCCCAAGTGCTTGGTATGGCTCTCTGCACACGGTAAACACTCAATACATAGCACTGATGGACCGAGGAGGAAAGGGAAGTGTGGATGCTCGGTCTTAATAGTAATTGTGCCCATGGCACCATCTATTCATTCAATCATATTTATTGAGCGCTTACTATGTGCAGAGCACTGTACAAAGTGCTTGGGAAGTACAAGTTGGCAACATATAGAGAAGGTCCCTACCCAACAACGGGCTCACCATCTATGCATATGCGGAGGCAGAATGTCCTAGTGGAGAGGGTATGGGGGATGAGAATTCATTCATTCATTCAATTACTTGTATTTACTGAGCGCTTACTGTATGCACAAAACTGTACTAAGCGCCTGGGAGAGGACAAAACAACAATGAACAGATACGTTCCCGGTTCATTCACTCGTATTTATAATCATGGTATTTTTTAAGCGCTTAGTATGTGCCAGGCACTGGACTAAGTGCTGTTACTGTGTGCAGTACACTGTTCTAAGTATTTGGGAGAGTCCACTAGATGAAGAAACAGACATATCCAGAGCTTCACGGCTGTCCATCCCCTCGCCCCCTCCTACCTCACCTCCCTTCTCTCCTTCTCCAGCCCAGCCCGCACCTTCCGCTCCTCTGCCGCTAATCTCCTCCCCGTGCCTCGTTCTCGCCTGTCCCGCCATCGATCCCCGGCCCACGTCATCCCCCTGGCCTGGAATTCCCTCCCTCTGCCCATCCGCCAAGCGAGCTCTCTTCCTCCTTTCAAAGCCCTACTGAGAGCTCACCTCCTCCAGGAGGCCTTCCCAGACTGAGCCCCCTCTTTCCTCTCTCCCTCCCCCCGGCCCTACCTCCTTCCCCTCCCCACAGCACTTGTATATATGTTTGTACAGATTTATTACTCTATTTATTTTCCTTGTAAATATTTACTATTGTCTTTATTTTGTTAATGATGTGCATACAGCTTTATTTCTATTTATTCTGATGACTTGACACCTGTCCACATGTTTTGTTTTGTTGTCTGTCTCCCCCTTCTAGGCTGTGAGCCCATTGTTGGGTAGGGACCGTCTCTATATGTTGCTGACTTGTACTTCCCAAGCGCTTAGTACGGTGCTCTGCACACAGTCAGCGCTCAATAAATACGATTGAATGAATGAATGAATATCCTGGCTGCAACAAGCTGCGTAGTCCAGTGGCAAGGGACTGGGAATGGGCAGGTGAGACGTTTCCATTTTAACCGTTGAGGGAACTGAAACCAAGGACTAATTCATTCACTCATTCATTCATTCATTCATTCAATCGTATTTATTGAGCGCTTACTGTGTGCAGAGCACTGTACTAAGCGCTTGGGAAGTACAAGTTGGCAACATATAGAGACGGTCCCTACCCAACAGCGGGCTCACAGTCTAGAAGGGGGAGACAGACAACAAAACAAAACATATTAACAAAATAAAATAAATAGAATAAATATGTACAAGTAAAATAAATAGAGTAATAAATATGTACAAACATATATACATATGTACAGGTGCTGTGGGGAGGGGAAGGAGGTAAGGCGGGAGGATGGGGAGGTGGAGGAGGGGGAGAGTGAGCCCACTGTTGGGTAGGGACCGTCTCTATATGTTGCCGACTTGTACTTCCCAAGAGCTTAGTCCAGTGCTCTGCACACAGTAAGCGCTCAATAAATATGATTGAATGAATGAATGAATGAGAGGAAGGAGGGGGCTCAGTCTGGGACTCCCACAAGCCTATTTGAACACTCAATTTCTAAACCAAAGAGAACGTAATTCCCTCTCCGGATTAGATCCCTACTCACTGGGCCCTCTTTATTCAAGTCCCGTCCGAGCCCCACAGCAATTTGTTCATTCATTCACTCTTTCAATCATCTTTATTGAGGGCTTACTGTGTGCAGAACACTATACTAAGAGCTTGGGAGAGTACAACACAACAATAAAGGCAAATTCCCTGCCCACAATGAGCTTATTATCAATGTCCACCTCCTCTGCTAGAGAGGAAGCTCTTTGTGGGCAGGGAATGTGTCTGATTATTGTTCTATTGTACTCTCCCGAGTGCTTAGTTGTGGGCAGAGAATGTGTCTGCTTATTATACTTATTATATTATATATAATATTATATAATATATATTATTATATATAATATATAACATACATTACATATGATATATAACATATATACATATATATATAATATACATTATATTATATATATTATTATACATATACTTATGCTTATTATATTTGGAGAAGCAGCATGGCTCATTGGAAAGCGCATGGGCTTTGGAGTCAGAGGTCACATATATACATATTATATATAATATACATTATATTATATATATTATTATACATATACTTATGCGTATTATATTTGGAGAAGCAGCATGGCTCATTGGAAAGAGCACGGGCTTTGGAGTCAGGGGTCAGGGGTTCAAATCCCGGCTCCGCCAATTGCCAGCTGTGGGACTTTGGTCAAGTCACTTAACTTCTCTGTGCCTCAGTTACCTCGTCTGTAAAATGGGGATGAAGACTGTGAACCCCAAGCGGGACAACCTGATCATCTTGTATCCACCCCAGGGCTTAGAACAGTGCTTTGCACATAGTAAGCGCTTAACAAATGCCATCATTATTATTATTATTATCATACCCTGCCGAGCGATCGGTACAGTGCTCTGCACACAGGAAACGCTCAATAAAGACGACTGATTGACTGGTGGAAAATGGTAGACTTTGGCTAGGCCCTGGTGGGTCCGATTCTCTTCCCAGCTATGGAAGATTCCGCCCTTAATAAAAACAACACGGTTGTTTCCCCACCTGTCCCCTTCCCCGAGGCCCGGACAGCCCTGGGGTCAATCCCTGGTAACCCCCCAAAGGTCAGCCCGCCCGGGGCAGGGTCCCGACAACGCGGATGCTCTCGGAGACCCCCGACCCTCGCGGCCCCTTACTTGGTGATCGTCCCGTCGATGTCGGAGATGACGACCTTGTCGTCCCAGTTCCACAGGTAAATGGTCCCCGCGCACCGGCAGGTGCCTTGATACTGGGTGGTGATGCTGAACACCACGTCGTTTGGACCGTCCTCCAGTTTCAGTTTGGCCTTCGAAGGGAGAGCAGAGTTAACCACAGCCCCACGCCCTCTCTTCCTCCCTTCAAGGCCCTATTGAGAGCTCACCTCCTCCAGGAGGCCTTCCCAATCAATCAACCAGTCGATCGTATTTATTGAGCGCTTACTGTGTGCAGAGCACTGGACTAAGCGCTTGGGATGTACAAGCTGGCAACATATAGAGACGGTCCCTACCCAACAGTGGGCTCACAGTCTAGAAGGGGGGAAACAGACAACAAAACATACATTCCCGGTCCACAATGAGTTCACAAGGGAAAGAGAAAATATTTCTAATTGATAACTTACCCATGCTCACATGCAAAATTAAAACTTAAGATAAATTACAAAAGAAACTCAGACTGAGCCCCTTCCTTCCTCTCCCCCTCGTCCCCCTCTCCATCACCCCCATCTTACCTCCTTCCCTTCCCCACAGCACCTGTATATATGTATATATGTCTGTACATATTTATTACTCTATTTATTTATTTATTTTATTTGTGCATATCTATTCTATTTATTTTATTTTGTTAGTATGTTTGGTTTTGTTCTCTGTCTCCCCCTTTTTAGACTGTGAGCCCACTGTTGGGTAGGGGCTGTCTCTATATGTTGCCAACTTGTACTTCCCAAGCGCTTAGTCCAGTGCTCTGCACACAGTAAGCGCTCAATAAATACGATTGATTGATTGATTGTTACCACAACGCGACACGGGTGAGGACAATATAGGCGATCACGAGGTTTTGGATTCTCTTGGTGTTAAAAGCAGAAGCGGCGGAGAAGCGGCGTGGCTTAGTGGCAATAGCCCGGGCTTGGGAGTCAAGAGGTTGTGGGTTCAAATCCCAGCTCCGCCGCTTGTCAGCTGTGTGACTTTGGGCAAGTCACTTCACTTCTCTGGGCCTCAGTTCCCTCATCTGTAAAATGGGGATTAAGACTGGGAGCCCCATGTGGGATAAACTGATCACCCTGTATCCTCCCCAGCGCTTAGAACCGTGCTTTGCACATAGTAAGCGCTTAACAAATGCCATCATTATTATTATTAGTGGCAATATATGTTGCCAACTTGTACTTCCCAAGCGCTTAGTACAGTGCTCTTTGCACACAGTAAGCGCTCAATAAATATGATTGATTGATTAACAAAAACCCTAACAGATAGCAGATCTGGGATGAGAAGCCAGTTCCTCTGACTCCCAGGCACAAGCTCTTTCCAAGATGCCACAGAGCAGTGGGGCTTAGTGGAAAGAGCACAGGTTTAGAAGTCAGAGGTTGTGGGTTCTAATCCTGGCTCTGCCACTTGTCAGCTGTGTGTCTTTACTCCTTAACTTAACTCCTCTGCGCCTCGGTTGCCTCATCTGTAAAATGGAGATGAAGACTGTGAGCCCCACGTGGGACAACCTGATTACCCTGTATCTACCCCAGTGCTTAACACATGATAAGCGCTTAACAAATACCATCATTATTATTATTATTACGATTCTCCCCACTACATCAGCACTACTACTACGACGACGATGAATGAGACACGGCGTGGCTCAGTGGAAAGAGCCCGGGCTTTGGAGTCAGTGGTCATGGGTTCAAATCCCGGCTCCGCCACTTGTCAGCTGTGTGACTTTGGGCAAGTCGCTTCACTTCTCTGGGCCTCAGTTCCCTCATCTGTAAAATGGGGATTAAGACTGTGAGCCCTCTGTGGGACAACCTGATCACCTTGTAACCTCCCCAGCGCTTAGAACAGTGCTTTGCACATAGTAAGTGCTTAATAAATGCCGCTATTATTATTATTATATGTGAAAAATGCCGCAGAGATATTGTTGCTAGAGAATGCCCCTGGGGGTGGGGATTCATTCATTCAATCGTATTTATTAAGCGCTGTGTGCAGGAGATTGTAGTGGGGCAGGGGGAGAGAGAAGGGGCTTGAGATCAAAACGGTGAACGGATCGAATCAACTGTAATAATAATAATAATGGCATTTGTTAAGCGCTTACTATGTGCCAAACACTGTTCTAAGCGCTGGGGGTGATACCAGGTAACCAAGTTGTCCCACAGGGGGGTCACAGTCTTAATCCCCATTTTTCAGATGAGGTAACTGGCAGGGGATTGTAGTGGGGCAGGGGGAGAGAGAAGGGGCTTGAGATAAAAACGGTGAATGGATCGAATCAACTGTAATAATAATAAAAATAAGGGCATTTGTTAAGCGCTTACTATGTGCCAAACACTGTTCTAAGTGCTGGGGGTGATACAAGGTAACCAGGTTGTCCCACAGGGGGCTCATAGTCTTAATCCCCATTTTTCAGATGAGGTAATAATAATAATGATGGCATTTATTAAGCACTTACTATGTGCAAATCAATCAATCAACCAATCATATTTATTGAGCGCTTACTGTGTGCAGAGCACTGTACTAAGCGCTTGGGAAGTACAAGTTGGCAACATATAGAGATAGTCCCTACCCAACAGTGGGCTCACAGTCTAAAAAGCGGAGACAGAGAACAAAACCAAACATACTAACAAAATAAAATAAATAGAATAGATATGTACAAGTAAAATAAATAAATAGAGTAATAAATATGTACAAACATATATACATATCTATAGGTGCTGTGGGGAAGGGAAGGAGGTAAGATGGGGGGGATGGAGAGGGGGGCGAAGCACTGTTCTAAGCGCTAGGGAGGTTACAAGGTAATCAGGTTGTCCCACAAGGGGCTCAAAGTCTTCACCCCCTTTTTACAGATGAAGGAACTGAGGCCCAGAGAAGTGAAGTGACTTGCCCAGAGTCACAAAGCTGACAAGCGGTGGGGCTGGGATTTGAACCCACGACCTCTGACTCCAAAACCCAGGCTCCTTCCACTCAGCCACGCGGTTAGGTTATCTTCAAAGACAGGAGGAGCGTCTCATATGTATGGAATGCCCTCCCTCTGCCCATCCGCCAAGCTAGCTCTCTTCCTCCCTTCAAGGCTCTGCTGAGAGCTCACCTCCTCCAGGAGGCCTTCCCACACTGAGCCCCTTCCTTCCTCTCCCCCTCGTCCCCCTCTCCGTCCCCCCCATCTTACCTCCTTCCCTTCCCCACAGCACCTGTATATATGTATATATGGTTGTACATATTTATTACTCTTTATTTATTTTATTTGTACATATCTATTCTATTTATTTTATTTTGTTAGTATGTTCGGTTTTGTTCTCTGTCTCCCCGTTTTAGACTGTGAGCCCACTGTTGGGTAGGGACTGTCTCTATATGTTGCCAATTTGTACTTCCCAAGCACTTAGTACAGTGCTCTGCACATAGTAAGCACTCAATAAATACGATTGATTGATTGATTGATATGTATGGGACCATCCCAGGCATCTCATATGGTGCTCTGCACAAAGAAACCTTCCCTTCCCTTTCCTCTTCTCCATCGCCTTGACTTGCTCTCTTCATTCATGCCCCCTCACAGCCCCAATCAATCAATCAATCATATTTATTGAGCGCTTACTGTGTGCAGAGCACTGTACTAAGCGCTTGGGAAGTCCAAGTTGGCGACATATAGAGACAGTCCCTACCCAACAGTGGGCTCACAGTCCAAACGGGGGAGACAGACAGACAGGTCACTGAGGCCCAGAGAAATGAAGCGACTTGCCCGAAGTCACACAGCTGACAAGTGGCGGAGCCGGAGTTCGAACCCACGACCTCTTGACTCCCAAGCCTGGGCTCTTTCCACTGGGCCACACTGCTTCTCTGTAGCCGCAGGAAGCGGAACGCGCTACTTACTATTTGGTCCGAGGAGAGTCTAAGAGACTTCTTGTAAGAGGTAGTGCCGCCTGCGTGGGCCGGAAGATCCTCTGCGCCGGGGTCCATTTGGAGCGACTCCATCACCTCCTGCGAGCCCTCATCACTGGACGAATCATCTTCCGCCGGCCTAGGCGACAGCAATCAATCAATCAATCAATCAATCGTATTTATTGAGCGCTTACTCTGTGCAGAGCACTGGACTAAGCGCTTGGGAAGTACAAGTTGGCAACATATAGAGACAGTCCCTACCCAACAGTGGGCTCACAGTCTAAAAGGGGGAGACGGAGAACAAAACCAAACATACTAACAAAATAAAATAAATAGAATAGATATGTACAGGTAAAATAAATAGAGTAATAAATATGTACAAACATATATACATACATTCAGGTGCTGTGGGGAAGGGAAGGAGGTAAGATGGGGAGGATGGAGAGGGGGATGAGGGGGAGAGGAAGGAAGGGGCTCAGTCTGGGAAGGCCTCCTGGAGGAGGTGAGCTCTCAGTAGGGCCTGGAAGGGAGGAAGAGAGCTATCTAGACAGCAACCACGCTCGGTGAGGAAAACCGCTCCGAAATGCTCCACTGCCCGCTACCCACTACCTAGCCGGAATTTAGTCACTCGTTTTTTAAAATGCCGTTTGTTAAGCGCTAGCTATGTGCCGGGCACTGTACTAAGCGCTGGGGTAGATACAAGCTAATCATGTTGAGAAGCAGCGTGGCTCAGTGGAAATGGGTTCAGGTCATGAGAAGCAGCGTGGCTCAGTGGAAAGAGCCCGGGCTTTGGAGTCAGAGGTCGTGGGTTCTAATCCCAGCTCCGCCAATTGTCAGCTGGGTGACTTTGGGCCAGTCACTTCACTTCTCTGTGCCTCGGTTACCTCATCTGTAAAATGGGGATGAAGACTGTGAGCCCCCCGTGGGACAACCTGATCACCTTGTAACCTCCCCAGCGCTTAGAACAGTGCTTTGCACATAGTAAGCGCTTAATAAATGCCATCATGATTATTGGGAAGTGTGTGGCTCAGTGGAAAGAGCCCGGGCTTTGGAGTCAGAGGTCATGGGTTCAAATCCCGGCTCCACCACATGTCTGCTGTGTGACCTTGGGCAAGTCACTTAACTTCTTGGAGCCTCAGTTCCCTCATCTGTAAAATGGGGATGATGACTGAGACCCACGTGGGACAATCTGATCACTTGTATCCCCCCCAGCGCTTAGAACAGTGCTTTGCACATAGTAAGCACTTGACAAATGCCATTATTATTATTATCATTATTATGGGTTCAAATCCTGCCTCTGCCACTTGTCAGCTGTGTGACTTTGGGCAAGTCACTTAACTTCTCTGGGCCTCAGTTACCTCATCTGTAAAATGAGGATTAAAACTGTGAGCCCCATGTGGGACAACCTGATTACCCTTTATCTAACCCCAGCGCTTAGAACAGTGCTTGGTACATAGTAAGCGCTTAACAAATACCAACATTATCATTATTATTATTATTACCTCATCTGTAAAATGGGGATTAAGACTGTGAGCCCCCTGTGGGACAACCTGATCACCTTGTAACCTCCCCAGTGCTTAGAACAGTGCTTTGCACAAAGTAAATGCTTAATAAATGCCATCATCATCATCATCAAGTTGGATGCGGTCCAGGCCCCACATGGGGCTCACAGTCTTAATCCCCATTTTCCCAGATGAGGGAACTGAGGCACAGGGAAGCGAAGTGACTCATCCAAGGTCACACAGCAGATGAGTGACAGACCGGGATTTAGAACCCCAGACTCCCACACCCGGGCTCTATCCACTAGGCCACGCTGCTTCCAGGAGGCCTTCCCAGACTGAGCCCCTTCCTTCCTCTCCCCCTCGTCCCCCTCTCCATCCCGCCCATCTTACCTCCTTCCCTTCCCCATAGCACCTGTATATATGTATATATGTTTGTACATATTTATTACTCTATTTATTTTACTTGTACATATCTATTCTATTTATTTTATTTTGTTAGTATGTTTGGTTTTGTTCTCCATCTCCCCATTTTAGACTGTGAGCCCACTGTTGGGTAGGGACTGTCTCTATATGTTGCCAACTTGGACTTCCCAAGAGCTTAGTACAGTGCTCTGCACACAGTAAGCGCTCAATAAATACGACTGATTGATTGATTGATTCTACTCATCTTAATGTCGGTCTTCCTCACTAGACCGAAAGCTCGCTGTGGACGGGGAACGGGTCTGACCTACTCTGTGGTACTGTACTTTCCGAAGCGCTTAGTCCAGTGCTCTGCACACAATAAGTGCCCCATAAATACTACCGACTGATTGATTACCATCACCCATCCCATTACCTTGTATCTACCCGAGCGCTTAATATAGTGTTTGGCACAAAGTAAGTGCTTGATAAATACCATGATGAACTAACTCCGTACTATCATTTTTCTCCTAGCTCCAGGACCTACCAAAACAATGAAGGGTAATGAAGACTTGACAAATCTCCAAATTTCAGTTAATTCATTCAATCGTATTTATTGAGCACTTACTGTGTGCAGAGCACTGGACTAAGCACTTGGGAAGAACAAATCAAGGGGTAACAACCAGACTTGGCTTTTTCAACTTGGAGCGAAAGAACAGCTCCAAAAACTTGAGAGAATTTATGCTTCTCGCTAAGAAGCGGCAGCACGGCTTATTATTAAAGACCAGCTGGACGTCTTAAATCTTTACAGCCTTTATCTTTCCAAACTCAGTCTCAATACGATTTCAGTCTCGCCTGTGCGCTCTCATTATTTTGAACCACGTTAAGTCTAGGACTCTTTCCGGAGGGGCTTTAACAGGGTGCCGACGGCTTCGGCTGTTTCAGAGGGCAGCATCGAAAATTTTCCCACCGTTTTAAAAGAGTAGGGGGGAAGTGCAAATGAAAAAACCCAAGATTACCAAGAGGGGTAAAGGAAGAGGAAGGGATTAGTTGGAGGAGGGAAAAATGAAATCAAGGGCAGAAACAATATAAGGAACGAAGTGAGAAATCCAAGGTCAGAGTCGCCCTTCCATTTGGATTTTCACCCGTATCTACAAACTCTGTTATATTGTACTCTCCCAAGCACGTAGGACAGTGCTCTGCACAGAGTAAGTGCTCAGTAAATATAACTAATTGACTGATTCACTCCTTCCTCAGCCCTAGAGCACTTTATGTACATATCTGTAATTTATTTATTTATATTACTATCTCTCTCTCTCTTTCCCCTTCTAGACTTTCTCTAAACTGTAAGCCCGTTGTGGGCAGGGATTTCTCTATTGCTGTATTGTACCTTCCAAGGGCTTTGTACAGGGAAGCAGCGTGGCTTAGTGGAAAGAGCCCGTGCTTGGGAGTCAGAGGTCATGGGTTCTAATCCTGGCTCCGCCGCTTGTCAGCTTTGTGACCTTGGACAAGTCACTTAACTTCTCTGGGCCTCAGTTACCTCATCTGTAAAATGGGGATGGAGACTGTGAGCCCCACGTGGGACAACCTGATCACCTTGTATCTACCCCAGGGCTTAGAACAGTGCTTGGCACATAGTAATCACTTAACAAATACCAGCATTATTAATATTACAGTGCTCTGAACACAGTAAGTGCTCAATAAATATAATTGAATGACTGAATAACTGAATGTAAACAAACTGTGAGCAGGGACCATGTCTACCCACTCTCCCAAGCGCTTAATACAGTACACAAAATAAGCACTCAATGAATAGGATTGATCGATTCACCTCTCCCTCAGTCCCTCATAAATTTTGTACACATCTCTCAATTTTTTTTATTTATAGTAATATCTGTCTCCCCCCTCTGGACCATAAGCTCGTCATGGGCAGGAAACGTCTACAACTCTGCTACTTCATCATCATCATCATCATCATCAATCGTATTTATTGAGCGCTTACTGTGTGCAGAGCACTGTACTAAGCACTTACTACAGTTCCCTGCCACAAAGGAAGTGCTCGATAAATATGATCGATTGCTTGTTAGAGGCATTACTATCCTGGGCAGGGAATGTGTCTGTTTGTTGTTGTATTGTACACTCCCCAGCACTTAGTACAGTGCTCTGCACACGGAAAGCGCTCAATAAAAACGAGTGACTGGCTGACGAGTGCTACTTCAGAGAAGCAGCAGGCTGCAGTGGCTATAGCATGGGCCTAGGAGTGGGTTCTAATCCCGGCTCCGCCACTCGTCTGCTGGGTCACCTTGGGCAAGTCACTTCGCTTCTCTGGACCTCAGTTACCTCACCTGTAAAATGGGGATTGAGACTGTGTGCCCCACGAGGGACGGGACTGTGCCCAACTCAATTTGCCTGTATCCACCCCGGTGCTTAGTACAGTGCCTGTCACACAGTGAGTGCTTAACAAATACCATCACAATTATTCGCCTGCACTGACTAGTCCAAAATGGCAGAAAGGATGGAACATTTCCTCAGATTTCCAGGGATTCATCTCCCTGATACTCCTGTACTACACAGTTCCTTCCATCCTTTGGAGAAGGATTACAACAAATTACAACAACCATCGATCACTGGAATTTACTGAGCACTTACTGTGTGCAGAGCTCTGAACTAAGCCCTTGGGAGAGTACAGTCGAACAATATAACACAGTCCCCATCAATCAATCAATTAATCGTATTTACTGAGCGCTTACTGGGTGCAGAGCACTGTACTAAGCGCTTGGGAAGTACAAGTCCGCAACGAGCTTACAGTCTAGAGGGGGAGGAACATATTAATATACTTAAATAAAAGACAGATCTGGACATAAGCACTGTGGGGCTGGCAGAGAGGATGAATCAAAGGAGCAAGTCAGGGCGACGCAGAATGGAGTGGGAGAAGAGGAAAGGGGGGCTTAGTAGGGAAGGCCTCTTGGAGAAGCTGTGTCTTCAATAAGACTTGGAAGCGGGGGAGAGTCCCTGTCTGTGGGATTTGAGGAGGGAGGGCATTCCAGGCCAGAAGCGGGATATGGGCGGGTGGGCGGGCAGCGGTGAAATAGACGAGATGGAGGTTCAATCAGTAGGTTGGCGTTAGAGGAGCAGAGCATGCAGGAGATTAGCGAGGTGAGTTAGATTGGAAAAGTACTTCACAATTAAAAAAAAAAATAACTGTGACATTTTTTAAGCTTTTACTACAGATTGAGTGCTGAGGTAGACTCAGCTTCATCAGATTAGGCACGGTCCCTGTCCGGGATAATAATAATGATGGCATGTATTAAGCGCTTTCTGTGTGCAAATCACTGGGGGAATACAAGGTGATCAGGTTGTCCCACGTGGGGCTCGCAGTCTTAATCCCCATTTTGCAGATGAGGTAACTGAGGCTCAGAGAAGTTAAGTGACTTGCCCAAGGTCACACAGCAGACATGTGGCGGAGCAGGATTCGAACCCATGACCTCTGACTCCAAAGCCCGTGCTCTTTCTACTGAGCCACGCTGCTTGTCTCATATGTTGGCAAACCCAATGGCCAACACTAAGTTCAGGGCCCAGGCAGCCTTGCTGCTTTCACCTGAATTCTTGAACAACTCGGTGTCTCTTTCCACAGAGAAAATGAGCTTTAATAATTGCTGGGGCACCAAACCCGCTAAATACATGGATCAATCAATCAGTCAATCAATTGTATTTATTGAGCGCTTACTGTGTGCAGAGCACTGTACTAAGCGCTTGGGAAGTACAAGTTGGCAACATATAGAGACAGTCCCTACCCAGCAGTGGGCTCACAGTCTAAGATGTCCTGAATCTTCTGTTTTTACTTAGCTTTGTCAGAGAAACATTGTGCCTTTTGACCTCTGGGAAGTCGCCGGGGAAACACTTGAGTGATCACTCACCTGATGTTCGCCTGCTCTTTTGTATTCACGGTCAGGTCACTCGATTGGGGTAGTTCCAGTTTACCTTCCTTGGTCTCCGACGGCTAAAAGAGTTGGACGATCAAGGTCACTGCAAGGTCTTCCATTTTGTAGGGGCAAATAAAATCCTACGGGCTGCTCTTTCTGGGAACGGGACGCGCAACTGGGTCGACACGCCCTATGCAACGCTTAGGAAAACTCTCAGTTCCGAGGCCTCTTATGGCAGCAGGCCCTGGTTGAATTATTACAATTGAGTTGGTTAAGATGGTGATAGTCAAACACCATAACCAGGATTAAGGGCTCCGGATGGTCCCAAAACTACTTGTCCGAGGCACCCAAGACGGAGGTCTGTGGCCTAGTGGGTAGAGCCAGGGCCTAGAACTTCTAATCCCGGCTCTGTCACTTGTCTTATCAGGCAGAAACTCCTCACCCTGGGCTTCAAGGCTCTCCATCCCCTCTCCCCCTCCTACCTCACCTCCCTTCTCTCCTTCTACTGCTCAGCCCGCACCCTCCGCTCCTCCGCCGCTAATCTCCTCACTGTACCTCGTTCTCGCCTGTCCCGCCGTCGACCCCCGGCCCACGTCATCCCCCGGGCCTGGAATGCCCTCCCTCTGCCCCTCCGCCAAGCTCGCTCTCTTCCTCCCTTTAAGGCCCTGCTGAGAGCTCACCTCCTCCAGGAGGCCTTCCCAGACTGAGCCCCTTCCTTCCTCTCTCCCTCGTCTCCCTCTCCATCCCCCCATCTTACCTCCTTCCCTTCCCCACAGCACCTGTATATATGTATATATGGTTGTACATATTTATTATTCTATTTATTTATTTATTTATTTTACTTGTACATTTCTATCCTATTTATTTTATTTTGTTGGTATGTTTGGTTCTGTTCTCTGTCTCCCCCCTTTTAGACTGTGAGCCCACTGTTGGGTAGGGACTGTCTCTATGTGTTGCCAATTTGTACTTCCCAAGCGCTTAGTACAGTGCTCTGCACATAGTAAGCGCTCAATAAATACGATTGATTGATTGATTGATTGTCTGCCTTGTGACCTTGGGCAAGCCACTCCACTTCTCTGGGCCTTAGTTAACTCATCTGTAAAACGGTGATTGAGACTGTGAGCCCCTCGTGGGCTTCCTCCCTTCAAAGCCCTACTGAGAGCTCACCTCCTCCAAGAGGCCTTCCCAGACTGAGCCCCCTTTTCCCTTTCCTCCTCCCCATCCCCCCGCCCTACTTCCTTCCCCTCCCCACAGTACCTGTATATGTTTGTACAGATTTATTACTCCATTTATTTTACTTGTACATATTTACTCTTCTATTTATGTTAAGGATGTGCATCTAGATTTATTTCTACTTATTCTGATGACTTGACACCTGTCCACATGTTTTGTTTTGTTGTCTGTCTCCCCCTTCTAGACTGTGAGCCCGTTGTTGGGTAGGGACCGTCTCTATATGTTAGCAACTTGTACTTCCCAAGTGCTTAGTACAGTGCTCTGCACACAGTACGCACTCAATAAATGCGACTGAACGAATGCATGAATGACAGGGACTGGGTCCAGCCCGATTTGCTTATATCTACCCCACTAATAATAATAATAATAATGATGATGGCATTTGTTAAGTGCTTACTATGTGCCAAGCACTATTCTAAGCGCTGGGGAAGATACAAGGTAGTCAGGTTGTCCCACAGGGGGCTCACAGTCTTAATCCCCATTTTACAGATGAGGTAACTGAGGCACAGAGAGGCTAAGTCGCTAGCCTGAGGTCACACAGCAGACAAGAGGCAGAGCCGGGATTAGAACCCACATCCTCTGCTCTTTCCACTAAGCCACGCTGCTTCTCTTAGTACAGTGCCTGGCACATAGTAAGCGCTTAACAAATACCATCATCGTTATTATTATGAACCACCTCGGCACTTAATACAGTGCTTGGCACATAGCGCTTAACAAATACCACTTTTTATTCATTCTAGACACACTCCTCCATTTCTCTGCAACCTCCCTCCACAGCCACTTTTGAAGCCAATGGCTCAGTGGCCACACACAGTAGGGGAGTTTGCTCCAGGAAATATCACAACATGTTTCCGTCCTGCAAAATATGTTTTGTGAAATAAACAACTGCCTGACTCTGCCTTTTAAAAGTTCAGAGTAAGGATGCCTGTTCAGAAACTTTTTTTTTCCCCCCTTAGGCTACCTAAATCGACTGCTTAGTGTAAATGAAAAAGTTTGCATTACCTGTTTGGCCATGCTCTCTTTCTTCCGCCAGAACCACCACCGCCCAGATTTCTTTGGCATCTTATCCTTGACCCAGGACTCAACGGTAGCCTGAAAACATTTGATTGGGGTTAGCCGGGTCCTCTTAAATTTCACACAATCAGCTCGGTTCTCCCCTTCGCTTCCTGGGGTGGGGGCCCTGAGGTGAGTTTTCCAAAAGGAATCCAGGAATCCTAACATGCCCTTCCATATCTGATCCTCCAGCCAAGCTCGGTCTTGATTTTCGAACGGAACTTGTAGCCTGTTGAGGTTTCTCTTCAGAGCGATGGGTCTGAAGACCCTCGACTCCATTCAGGGCCTTGTCCCCTTCTGGGGACCGTGGGGGCCTGACAACGCACAGGGAACGGAGTTGCCCACTGCCCTAGTACACTGTGGGAGTGAAAGGATGGAGGGGGGAAGCAGTACGGGTTAGCCACGTACCCAAGAGATGCTGTGTGTCCTAGTGGAAAGAGCCCAGGCCCGAAAGTCAGAGGACACGGGTTCCAAGCCCGGCTCCGCTACTTGTCTGCTGTGTGACCTTCACTTCCCTGAGCCTCAGTGACCTCACCTGGAAAATGGGGATTAAGACTGGGAGCCCCATGTGGGGCCGAGCCTGTGTCCAACCTGATTACTTTGACTATCCACCCCAGTGCTTAGTACAGTGCCTGTCACACAGTGCTTAGCAAATACAACAAAAAAAATGGCAGCGTTGCACGCTGTGCACTATTTTTATTTTACGGAGTTTGTTAAATTCTTACTAAGTGGCAGGCACAGTACTACTCTCCTTTGAGGGCAGTTTAACAGAGGAGAATTGAGCCCGTTAAATCAATATTGCAGTTAGATTCAAAAACGTGTTTAGGCCCACAAAACATACACGGGTCTCACCCTCCCACGTCATTTGAGAGAATCCAAGTGTTAAGCTAAAGCCAGAGAAGCTGTGTGGCCTAGTGGAAACAGCAGGGGCCCGGGAGTCAGAGGACCAGGGTTCTAATCCTGGCTCCGCCCATTTGTCTGCTGTGTGACCTTGGGGAAGTCACTTCACTTCTCTGTGCCTCTGTTCTTTCATCTGCAAAATGGGGATTCAATCCCTGTTCTCCCTCCTACTTAGACTGTGAGCCCCATGTGGGACCTGATTGTACTATATCTACTCCAGAGGTTAGTACAGTGCTTGGCATATAGTAAGCACTTAAATTTCACAATTATTATGATCACTTAATAGATAAGTTCACCCATCAGTTACTTAGTTAATGATATCTGACTTCACATGCCTCTATGAAACTACAGTTTCGTAGATTGTGGGCCTTTCGAAACATGCCAGGCAACTCGATCATCATCATCACATTTGAGAAGTAGCATGGGCCAGTGGCAAGAGCAGGGGCCCGAGAGGAGGAAGGACGTGGGTTCTAATCCCGGCTCCGCCACTTGTCTGCTGTGTGACCTTGGACATGTCACTTCACTTCTCTGGGCCTCAGTTCCCTCATCTGTAAAATGGGGGTGAACCCTGTCAGCCCCACGTGGGACAGGGACTGTGTCCAACCTGCTTTGCTTGTATCTACCCCAGTGCTTAGACCAGTGCCAGGCACATAGTAAGCGCTAAACAGACAACACAATAATAATAATAATAATAATAATGGCATTTATTAAGCACTTACTATGTGCAAAGCACCGTTCTAAGTGCTGGGGAGGTTACAAGGTGATCAAGTTGTCCCACGGGAGGCTCACAGTTTTCATCCCCACTCTACAGATGAGTGTAGATTATCAATTATCATCATCATCATCAACAATGGTATTTATTACTGGGTACAGAGCGCTGTTCATGATTCGACTCAATTCCCAAATTTGCAGCATGATCATTTGAGGAATTCCCAAGCGCTTAGTGCAGTGCTCTGCACACGGTAAGCGCTCAATAAATACGATTGAATGAATGAATTTATTTGAGGACAGAGGAATTTTGCTTTCATAGTACAGGACAACACGCTGATGGTCAGTTTACCTTGGGCAGGCTTTTCTGGAACACTTGTAAACTAAGGATCATGGGAGCAGCCAAGGCCCAGTTGTAATACCTATTGTAAATATAAATTGTTGGTGAGAAATCATGGCAAAATCCCATAAAAATGAGTTTGATGAAACGCATCGAACA
The DNA here is from genome assembly GCF_015852505.1 of Tachyglossus aculeatus. Classification (NCBI taxonomy): domain Eukaryota; kingdom Metazoa; phylum Chordata; class Mammalia; order Monotremata; family Tachyglossidae; genus Tachyglossus; species Tachyglossus aculeatus. The sequence continues at coordinate 12,454,119 of NC_052070.1, forward strand.
TATGCTAAACAGCCTGTTTTACTAGAAAAGAGATGAGGGGATAATCTTCCCACACGAGCGATTTTTGCTTTAAGCTGAACTACTTCGGTAGGGTGGCGTTCAAAGAACACGCCGTTTCGACTCCTCGTTGTCAAATTAAGGCAGTGCTGACTAATTTGCGTTTCAAAGTCATTCTCCCATTAGATCTCCCAAGTTAGAAGAAGCAATGTAAAACAAGAATAGCAGTATGGTTAAATGTGTTCTTCAAAATGCTGCAAGGGAATTTAACCAGGATATCTTACCTGTTGTAAATCCTTATTACTAGATTAGGATTGTCTATAAGCCCAGGGTTTTCTGCAAATTCATGGTATGTAATGATATGCTCCTTAAATTTTTCTGCAAAAGAAAAATTTTCATCCGTTTGATTAGAAAGATGAGGACTTCTCATCTTTCTCTCTATATTTAAGGTTTCAGGATAATTACAGCCTTTTAATTTTGCATCCAAAGTATATATACTGTCAGAGGCCACCCCCTCTTTGAATACCACATAAAAGAAACTAGATGTATTTCTTTGGCTCAAGAAAGAACAGCTGTTCTCATACCCAACATAAATAAAGGAAGGGAGGAAGGAGAGAGAGAGATGGGCAAAGACAGAAAGAGGTGGAGACAGAGAGGGGGAGAAAAGAGAGAGGCAGAGGGAGGGGAAGCGAGAATATTGTACTCTCTCAAGTGCTTAGTACAGTGCTCTGCACACAGTAAGTGCTCAGTAAATACGACAATGAATGAGAGAGAGAGAGAGAGCATGCACATAACAGGTGATGGTAAGATCCACATGAAAATCAGGCACAGATGAGGCTTCAGATGAGGAATAAAAATGGGCAAATATCGAAGAATAATTACTGTCTGCCAGAATACAGTTTGCAGGATGGGGAGAAGTGAAATCCAAACAGAAAATCATACAGTTGGGGAATCAAAGACGCAAGAGTGTTTCAGGGTTACAACACAAACTAAGACCGGCTTAGTTCTGGAGCACAGAGGGCAAAGTGTGCTAAAGCTGGCCTATCCAGTAATCGCAAACAATGAATACCTTCTCCCTCCTAGGCTTCCCTCCTCCTAGATTGTTCGGCTGGTTTGCTCAGGGCAGTCCACCTTAAAATGAATTTTACCCAGCTTTGACAGAATGGGTCAAATTGGAGCAGAACACTCCATTTTTGACTTCAGCATTCAAAAGGAAAAAAGAAAGCAGGAAACAAGCAAGACAAATGATTTCAATAATGTAACCACTTCCCAAAAACATTTGTTTTCCCTCTAGTTGAAGAATTCTTTTTTTTTAAAATAAATATTGGTCAGTCCTTCCCCCCACCCCCCACAGGATCTGGATCAAGCCCAATGTATTATGTATAAATCAAAGGAAAAGCTAGAAATGCTTAAAATAGAGCTAACTGTAAAATACAGGTCGACCTCGAAGTTCAGTTTACTGCAAATTGTGGTAAGATCAGACAGCTGGGTGCTCCAAGTCAACACGAGACAGCAAAGGATAAATAAGGATAAGTCAATAAATACGACTGAATGAATGAAAGAATGAAAGGATTAAAGGAGAATTTCACCTTTTGACCCACCACCCGTCCCCCTTCTATGGTATCTGTTCAGTGCTGACTATGTGCCAGGCACTGTATTGAGCGATCGGGTTGGACACAGTCTTAACCCTCATTTAACGGATGAGGTCACTGAGGCCCAGAGAAGTGCAGTGACTTGCCCAAGGTCACCCAGCAGATAAGTGGCAGACCTGGGATGAGAACCCAGGTCCTTCTGACTCCCAAGGCCGGGCTCTAGCCACTAGGCCATGCTGCTTCTCTTGGTACAGAACCATTCGCTGACCAGAATACTGGCTAACGTACACTAGTGAGCAGAACTGAAAATGGAGAAATAAACCCATCACGTTCCCAGTTACAAGTTTCCGAAAGATCGAGGAAGAGAGCGACGCTGAAGAAGCATTTCTGAGCCTGAGGCTGCCGCTGCTGGGTTCATTCATGCATTCAGTCGTACTTACTGAGTGCTTACTATGTGCAGAGCACTCTACTAAGCGCTTGGAAAGTACAGTTCAGCAATAAAGAGAGACAATCCCAGCCCACAGGGGCTGGGAATCTGTTGCATCCAAGCCCATAATGCCTGACCCTCTAAATTGGAAGCTCAACATGGGTGGGGAATGTGTGTTTTATTTTTACACTATAAAAATAAGAATAATATTTATGGTATTTGTTTAGAGTTTACTATGTGCCAGGCACCGTACTAAGAGCTGGGGTGGATAAAAGCAGTCAGGCTGGGGCTCACAGTCTCAATCCCCATTTTACAGATGAGGAAACAGGCATGGAGAAGTGAAGCAACTTGCCCAAAGTCACCCAGCAGATGAGTAGCGGATCTGGGATTTGAACTCATGTCCACCTGATTCCCGAGCCTGTGCTCTACTCACTACGCCAAGCAGCTTCTACTGTACTCTCCCAAGTGCTTAGTACAGTGCTCTGCACACAGTAAGTGCTCAATAAATACGACTGACTGACCAAACTCACACTTTGAGGTTCTCCCTTCCTTGATAAGCGGAGGGGCCTAAATCCTTCACGCAAGGAAGGTTCATTAAGAGGTTTGAAGTGAACTGGAAGTGAACTCCCAGATTGAGCCCCCTCCTTCCTCTCCCCCTACTCCCCCTTCCCATCCCCCCGCCTTACCTCCTTCCCCTCCTCACAGCACCTGTAAATATGTATATATGTTTGTACATATTTATCATTATATTTATTTATTTTACTTGTACATATTTATTCTATTTATTTTATTTTGTTAATATGTTTTGTTTTGTTGTCTGTCTCCCCCTTCTAGACTGTGAGCCCGCTGTTGGGTAGGGACCCTCTCTATATGTTGCCATATAGAGGCCACGCTCCTATGCTCCTTCAAATTCCCTTCCCGCCCCGTGGGTCTCACGGGACCATCTCTATATGTTGCCAACTTGTACTTCCCAAGCGCTTAGTACAGTGCTCTGCACACAGTAAGCGCTCAATAAATACGACTGAATGAATGAACTGGAAAAAGAACAGCCCGAGACTCCTTTCCGGTAGCTGAACAATCGCAGGAGGTGCTAGGCGCCTGAAGTACACAGCACTTTGCCGCGAATGCCATTTGGACGGTGACCAAATCAATCGTATTTATTGAGCACTTACTGTGTGCAGAGCACTGTACTAAGCGCTTGGGAAGTACAAGTCGGCAACACATAGAGACAGTCTCTACCCAACAGCGGGCTCACAGTCTAGAAGACACCATCTGACGTCGGCTTATACCTCATCCTGCTGAGGAATCTTCTCGGGTTAACGGGGAACTTTTAGGTCCAAAAGAGTGCCACCCTACTCCATGGGGACTCTCAACCTTCCTGGGCAACTCAAGGGACCAGGCTGAAAGCCACTCTCCGCCCCTTGTTCTGGGAACGTGGCCGAATTTCCTTTAGTTTGGGTCTCCGATCCTCCCGCTGTGACGTCACGGCCTGGACCCTTGTGAGTCGCGAGGCAGACAAGCCTCACAGGTTCAACCGGGAGCAGGAAAGCCAAGCTAAGTAACCGATAATAATAATAATAATGATGGTATTTGCTCGTCCCCCTCTCCATCCCCCTCATATTACCTCCTTCCCTTCCCCACAGCACCTGTATATATGCATATATGTTTGTACATATTTATTACTCTATTTATTTTACTTGTACATATCTATTCAATTTATTTTATTTTGTTAGTATGTTTGGTTTTGTTCTCTGTCTCCCCCTTTTAGACTGTGAGCCCACTGTTGGGTAGGGACTGTCTCTATATGTTGCCAACTTGTACTTCCCAAGCGCTTAGTCCAGTGCTCTGCACACAGTAAGCGCTCAATAAATACGATTGACTGATTGATTAAGCACTTACTATGTGCAAAGCACTGTTCTAAGCGCTTGGGGGATACAAGTAATCAGGCTGTCCCACGTGGGGCTCACAGTCTTAATCCCCATTTTACAGATGAGAGAACTGAGGTCCAGAGAAGTGAAGTGACTTGCCCAAAGTCACACAGCTGACAATTGGTGGAGCCGGGATTTGAACCCATGACCTCTGACTCTAAAGCCCGGGCTCTTTCCACTGAGCCACGCTGCTTCCCAGGTCCCGCAGAAAAGGCCCGGGGAAGGTAGCGTTAGAATCACATCATCGCCCCCATCGTCATCATCGATGGTATTTATTGGGTGCTGCCTTTGTGCCAAGCACTGTACTAAGCGCTTGGGAGAGTATGATTCTCTAGACTGTGAGCCCGTTGTTGGGTAGGGACCATCTCTATATGTTCATTCATTCATTCATATTTATTGAGCGCTTACTGTGTGCAGAGCACTGTACTAAGCGCTTGGGAAGTACAAGTTGGCAACATATAGAGATGGTCCCTACCCAACAGTGGGCTCACAGTCTAGAAGGGGGAGACAGAGAACAAAACATATTAACAAACTAAAATAAATAGAATAAATATGTACAAATAAAATAGAGTAATAAATACGTACAAACATACATACATATATACAGTTGCTGTGGGGAGGGGAAGGAGGTAAGGCAGGGGGGATGGGGAGGGGGAGGAAAATGGGGATTAAGACTGTGAGCCCTATGTGGGACAGGGACTGTACCCAATCCAATTACTCTGTAACTACCCCAGCGCTTAGTACAGTCCCTGGCACATAGTAAGCACTTAACAAAAACCACAATTATTACTATTATTATTATGCATTCATTCAATCAATCGTATTTAATGAGCGCTGTGTGCAGAGCACTGTACTAAGTGCTTGGAAAGTACTATTCAGCAATAAAGAGAGATAATCCCTGACCATGCTGGGTTATAGTCTCTGTACCTCAGTCACCTCTTCTAGAAAATGGGGATTAAGACTGTGAGCCCTATGTGGGGCAGGGACTGTGTCCAGTCCAACTACTTTATAGATACCCCAGCGCTGAGAGAAGCAGCGTGGCTCAGTGGAAAGAGCCCGGGCTTTGGAGTCAGAGGTCACAGGTTCAAATCCCGGCTCCGCCAATTGTCAGCCGTGTGACTTTGGGCAAGTCACTTCATCATCAATCGTATTTATTGAGCGCTTACTATGTGCAGAGCACTGTACTAAGCGCTTGGGAAGTACAAATTGGCAACATATAGAGACAGTCCCTACCCAACAGTGGGCTCACAGTCTAAAAGTCAAGTCACTTCACTTCTCTGGGCCTCGGTTACCTCATCTGTAAAATGGGGATTAAGACTGTGAGCCCCATGGGGGACAACCTGATCACCCTGTAACCTCCCCAACGCTTAGAACAGTGATTTGCACATAGTAAGCGCTTAATAAAATGCCATCATTATCATTACTGTTACTATTATTCACTGTGTCCAACCTGATTGCTAACTTGTACTTCCCAAGTGCTTAGTATAGTGCTCTGCACACAGTAAGCGCTCAGTAAATACGATTGATTGATTGATTGATTACTTTGTATCTCCCCCAGCAATTAGAACAGTGCGTGGCCCACAGTAAGCGCTTAGCAAATCCCATAAAAAAAAAAATGCTCTTTTAAAAACAGATTTGGAGTCGTACGAAATCGGTGGGCGATTAGTTCCCTCAGGAAGTGGGGTGTGTTCTTGGGGCGAACGCCGGCCCGCTGGCCGCCACCCACCTTTGGAGATCTCTCCGTTTTCGCTGAGGCCTCCGCAGAGGGACAGGGTGACGTCGGGCAGGTCCATGGCCGAGTCGTAGAGGCATTCCGTCCCGCTGTCGGCTGCCGCGCTTCCCACCGACTGAGGGGACTGAGATCCAGATAAGGTGTCCGACTCTGTCCACTGCCGGGACCCTGGATCTGAGTCGCTAGACGGGCATTTGAAAACCACGTTCACCACACCGTCCACGTACGGTGCTTTGCTTCCCAGCGGCTTTAACGCACTCGGCTCCCCTTGCCCCCAACCGACCTCACCTTGCTGCTCTCCTACTCCAATCCAGCCCTTGCACTTCGCTCCTCTAAAATGCCAACCTACTCACCGTACCTCCATCAGTGCTTAGAACAGTGTTTGGCACATAGGAAGTGCTTAACAAATACCATTATTATTATTATTATTATCTCATCTATCTCGCTGCCAAACTTTCGCCCACATCCTGCCTCTGGCCTGTAATGCCCTCCCTCCTCATCTCCCACAGACAATGACTCTCCCTCTGTTCAAAGCCTTACTGAGGGCACAGCCCACTGTTGGGTAGGGACTGTCTCTATATGTTGCCAATTTGTACTTCCCAAGCGCTTAGTACAGTGCTCTGCACATAGTAAGCGCTCAATAAATACGATTGATGATGATGATGATCTCCAAGAGGCCTTCCCTGACTAAGCCCTACTTTCCTCTTCTCCCACTCATCCGTTTCACCCTTGCACTTGAATTTGCTCCGTTTATTTCACCTCTCCCTCCCTCAGCCCCACAGCACTTGGGTACATAGCCGTGTGACTTTGGGCAAGTCACTTAACTTCTCTGTGCCTCAGTTCCCTCATCTGTAAAATGGGGATGAAGACTGTGAGCCCCACGTGGGGCAACCTGATCACCTTGTATTCCCCGAGCGCTTAGAACAGTGCTTTGCACTTAGTAAGCACTTAACAAATACCATCATCATCATTATTATTATTATTATTAATGACTGTCTCCCCCCTAGACTGTAAGCTTGCTGTGGGCAGGGCATGTGTCTAGACTGTGAGTCTAGACTTCTAGACTGTGAGCCCACTGTTGGGTAGGGACCGTCTCTATATGTTGCCAACTTGTACTTCCCAAGCGCTTAGTACAGTGCTCTGCACACAGTAAGTGCTCAATAAATACGATTGATTGATTGATTGATTGTCTATTGGCCATGTGCTTAGTGTTATGCTTACTGACTGGCTGGCCTGTCCCGTAAAGGAACAAAAACAGAAAATGCATCATCCTCTACATAAGTTATGTTAGTTTACAAAATATATACTCAAAGGACACACTTTAAAATCATACGATACCTGATTCTATTACATTTACCTGGCATGCAGGCATAATTACACTGCCTATTTAAGGGTGCATATGTATAAATATTACTGAAATGTCTAGATCTGTAGCAGCCATTCATGAGACAAAACTGTCAACCAAATGGGAAATTTTTATGTCCTTAATTAAAGAGGTACAGAAACAGTTAATCATTTATTTAGCTTTCCACGATGAAAATGACAAGGCCTTTTTTTTAAAAAAAAACATTAAAAAGAGTTTTGATGCTAACTTCCTAGAAATGGCAGAATACTACACATCCTTAAAAGAAACTGCTTGGGCTCCGCATAGGATTATTTGAAAACTCGAAGTGAAATGCTATTGCTGTCTTAATCGGGAAAGATCATAGATGGAGAAAATTCCCCATGATAAAAAGATGGGAAGGAAAAGACAACAGTTTAAAAAACTGTTAAGAAGTCTTACACTAATAAAAATATAAAAATAGAAATATTTATGGCAAAATTGTTAGAATTGAGCAGAAATGGGAAAGTTGTTGGTTTTTTTTCAAGGAAAAACATAAGATGCTGGTTTAATTTTTGGAAAATTGGAAAATTACTGCTCAAATTGTAAATATTTCTCCTTTCAGTCCAACTAGACAGCTAGCCTGTAAGCTCATCTCTAGACTGTAAACTCATTGTGGGCAGGGGCTCTGTCTGTTTATAGTTATAGTGTACTCTCCCCAGCGCTTAGTACAGTGTGCTGCACACATTAAACCCTCAATAAATAAGATGGAATGAATGTATTAATGACAACTGACACCCAAAGAGACAACGCCTTACTAATTTACCTTTTGGGACATTTTTAAGTACAGTATGTGCCTCATTTAAGTCATTGCTCTAATACTCTGAAGATTATTTTTACTTCCAATGCCATGTCTATTTAATATTTGTCAATAAATCAATGCTTGAGATAGTTAAGGTGCCATTGACCACATCTAGAAAAGCTTGGCAGAACACAATAAATGATAAAAATAATAACAATGCTATTTTTTGAGCACTATGTGCCAAGCACTGTACTAAGCACTGTGGGGGAATACAAGCAAATCAGGTTGGACACCGTCCTTTTCTTACAACAGGCTCATGGTCTTAATCCCCATTTTACAGGTGAGGTAACCGAGGCACAGACAAGTAGAGTGACTTGCCCAAGTTTACACCACAGACAAGTGGCAGAGGCAGAATTAGAACCCATGACCCGCTCTCTATTGTGAAGAATGAGATGAATTCTTTACTCTGAACAGCAGGCAGCAGTTCAAGCCCATGAAGGATGATTCAGAAAGGCTCCCAAAAGGAAACCAACCTGGAGTTCTAATACACTTCCCATTAAAAATCCCCCCAAAAACAAAAACCTAGCAGTGATTCCTGTCTTCTGTTCCAATGGTCGCTTTAAACAATGGAATTTTACAATCAAATAAGTTTGATCTCCGAATAAAAGCTGAGATTTAGGTTAGGGGCAAGGTTCTTCAAGAGAAATGACCCTCTAACCCTACATGGTACTCCCAAACGCTTGGTGATATTCTCCACAAAGGAGACACTGATTAAAGCCTGTTGGTTGATTGATAATCTAAGGCACGCATGTAAATAAAAATGGCCTAGGACATAAGCCGTTCACGGCAATAATCGGAAAATATAGAGCCTGTTGGTTGATTGATAATCTAAGGCACGCATGTAAATAAAAATGGCCTAGGACATAAGCCGTTCACGGCAATAATCGGAAAATATCTTCAGGATAGCAATACTAGATGTTAATGACAGGGAAAAGGGAGAGAAAAAGACACAGAGAATGTTTGGGAATGACGGAAAGGAATCCGAATACAAGTGTTTTAGAACAGATTTTCTGGATAGACTGAGGGACTGGCTTCTAATCCTGGCTCTCGGCCACTTATCTGTGGGGTGACTTTGGGCAAACTTCAGGCAACTTGTCTGTCCCTCAGTTACCTCATCTGTAAAATGGGGATCAAGATGGTGAGACCCCATGTGGGATTTGTTGCCAACTTGCACAGTGCTCTGCACACAGTAAGCGCTCAATAAATACGATTGATTGATACAGAATGTGTCCAACCTGATTAATTGTATCTATGGGGAGCAGCCGGGCTCAGTGGAAAGAGCCCGGGCTTTGGAGTCAGAGTTCATGGGTTCAAATCCCAGCTCCGCCAACTGTCAGCTGTGTGACTTTGGGCACGTCACTTCACTTCTCTGGGCCTCAGTTACCTCATCTGTAAAATGGGGATTAAGACTGTGAGCCCCCTGTGGGACAACCTGATCACCTTGTAACCTCCCCAGCGCTTAGAACAGTGCTTTGCACATAGTAAGCGCTTAATAAATGCCATCATTATTATTATTATCTACTCCAAAGTTTAACCTGGTGCCTGGCACTTAGTAAGAATTTTAACCAATACCACAATTATTATCCGAGAGCTTAATAATAATATTAATCATCATCATCATTATGGTACTCGTTAGGTGCATACTATATGTCAAGCACTGTTCTGAGCGCTGTGGATGATACTAATTAATCCAGTTGGACATAGTGCCTGTCCCACATGGAGCCCTCAGTCTTAATCACCATTTTACAGATGAGGTAACTGAGGCCCAGAAAAGTGAAGTGACTCGCTCAGGGTCGCACAGCAGACAAGTGGCGGAACCGGGATTAGAACCCGGGTCTTTCCGACTCCCAGGACCGTGCTCTATCTGCTAAGCCACGCTGCTTAATAAGGTGTCTGGCACATAGTAAGCGCTTAACAAATGCCATAAAAAGGGAAGATTTCAAACAATAGTTACCCTATTTAAAGGGAGCTGTGGAAAGTGGGTCTGATTGAGCCCCCTCCTTCCTCTCCCCCTCGTCCCCCTCTCCATCCCCCCATCTTACCTCCTTCCCTTCCCCACAGCACCTGTATATATGTACATATGTTTGTACATATTTATTACTCTATTTATTTATTTATTTATTTATTTTACCTGTACATATCTATTCTATTTATTTTATTTTGTAAGTATGTTTGGTTTTGTTCTCTGTCTCCCCATTTTAGACTGTGAGCCCACTGTTGGGTAGGGACTGTTTCTATGTGTTGCTAACTTGTACTTCCCAAGCGCTTAGTACAGTGCTCTGCACACAGTAAGCGCTCAATAAATACGATTTATTGATTGATTGATTATTTCCCCACCACAGACCCTACCCTCATCCTCTTATCATTTCAAGAGGGATGGAACCAAAAGTTGCCCTCAGAGTTTCTGACAACGAATTTCAAATCCCTAAGAATATCTAAGCCCCAGTGAGTTAGAAAAAAGCAAAATAATCCATGTGTCCTTTGCAGATTAGTATTACAAGCAAAAAATTTCAAGCCCGCAGCACAGTTTTGACAACACAGAGCCTACACCGAAGGCCCTGGCCTTGTGGAATGTGTACAAAAACTTCTCTTTCATAATGAGCTGCATTTTTGTGGAATTTATATTGTTCACCCCTGATGGCGAATCAATTCCCTAATGACAACTGAACGGCAGCCGCCGGAGGAAAAGCCTTATGTTTGAAATTAGCGATCTTTGGGTCTCCATGGAATTGTCAAGGAATAACTGAAGGGGTGAGGGAGGTGAGGGGAAGAAAACCACAGTTTCCCCAAAGTGTCAGAAAACCATGAAAAATAGGAATGGGATTGTGGGGGTGTCGAAAAGGGAGAGAAAAGGGAACCGGAAACAGAACAAAACCAATGAACAGGCTGGGAATGTTGAATTGGGTTCCCTGAGATGAGCAAGAGTCGGAAGGACCTGGGTTCTAATCCTGGCCTTGCCACTTGCCTGCTGTGTGACCTTGGGCAAGTCACTTCACTTCTCTGGGCTTCAGTGACCTCTTCTGCAAAATGGGGATTGAGACGGTGAGCCCCAAGTGGGACAGGGACTGTGTCCAACCCGATTCGCTTGTATCCAGTCCAGCGCTTAGTTCACTGCCTGAGCACATAGTAAGCGCTTAACAAATACCATCGTTATTATTACTCAACGACACAGGCACCGATACAGAATCGTTTTAAGGAATTTTGGTCTCCATCCTCTTTTCGTTTGAACTTTCGAAAGAGCACGCTCTAGCTAAGAAATCACCTACTGTTTGTGAGCCGTTCCCTTTACATGCCAATTTCAGTGGAGCCTAGTGGAAAGAGTGTAGTAGGGTGTTTAGAACAGTGCCTGCCTAATACATAGGAAGCACTTAACAAATACCATTATTATTATTATTATTATTATTATTATTATTAGGGCTGAGAGTCAGAAGGATCTGGGTTCTAATCCCAACTCTGCCACTTGTCTGTCTTGTGCTCTTGGGCAAATCACTTCTCTGGGCCTCGGTTACCTCATTTGTAAAATGGGGATTGAGTGTGAGCCCCGCGTGGGACAGGGACAACGTCCAGCCCAATCTGCTTGCATCCACCCCAGCGCTTAGTTCGGTGCCTGGCACAGAATAAGCGCTTAACAAATACCATTTTTCAAAAAAGGAAGCTCTGCCACAGGCCTGCTGTAAGCCTTAACTTCTGTGCCTCAGTTTCCTCACCTGCAGAATGGGGAGAAGGTACCTGTACTCTCCCCTGAGAGCCTGTGTGTCTCATCTGATTCTCTCGTACCATCCCCCGTGTTTAACACATAATAACACTAATAATAACGGCAAATATCATTCATGCTAAATACCTTTTGGGGAAATAGAGTGCCGCAACTTCGGGTTCCAAGACCTTCAGGTCGTCTAAATAAATATCGTCGGGTCCCTGGTGCTGGCTCCTCTTGTGGACACCTGTCAGCGAAGCACAGTTAAGGCATTATCGCGGTCGGAATCTCTCGGAGGATCAAGACGAGTGGTTTTCCGAGTGCTGGTTGACAAATGGAAAACAGGGCACTGGGCTCCGTTATCTGAGCCAGTGGAGGTCGGGGCACGGGCAACTAAAGAAGGAGTGTGGGCTCGTGGACAGCGCGTGGGCCCGGGAGGACCTGGGTTCTAATCCCTGCTCTGCCAACTGCTTGCTGTGTGACCTTGAGCAAGTCGCTTCACTTCTCTGTGCCTCAGTTCTCCTACTCTCCTTCTGACTTAGACTGGGAGCCCCATGTGGGCCAGGGACTGAGCCCAATCCAATCACCTGGTATCTGTGCCAGCGTTTAGCGCAGTGCCTGGCACCTAGGGAATGCTTAATAAATGCCACAATTATTAATGCTGAGAAGCAGCGTGGCCTAGTGGACGGAGCAGTGGCCTGGGTTCTAATCCTGGCTCTGCCCGATGTCTGCTGGGTGACCTTGGGTAAATCAACTCTGGCTCTGATCCCGCTGAAAAGTGGTTGGTAGGACCAAGGACCATTCCATTGCCTTTGTTCCTCGATCCTCTATCCCAGGAATGCCCTATTTCAGGAGAGTAATAATAATAATAATAATAGCATTTATTAAGCACTTACTATGTGCAAAGCACTGTTCTAAGCGCTGGGGAGGTTACAAGGTGATCAGGTTGTCCCATGGGGGGCTCACAGTCTTAATCCCCATTTTACATTGAGAGTAACTGTGGCCTAGTGGATAGCGTCCAGGCCAGGGGGTCAGAAGGAACTGGGTTCTAATCCCGCCCCTGCCACTTGTCTGCCACGTGACCTTGGGCAAGTCGCTTCACTTCTCTGTGCCTCAGTTCCCTCAGCTGTAAAATGGGGGTGAAGACTGTGAGTCCCACGTGGGACAGGGACTGTGTCCAACCTAATGAACCTGTATCTCCCCCGGCACTTCTAACAATTTTTGACCCGTAGTAAACGCTTAAACAAATACTATAAATCAAAGAGTGGTCGTCCAGCCCAGCACCCTGTTCCCGGGAGTCGTGCGGCCAATATAAGTTCGGGTCCCCAGATGCTCCAACAGCCTTAAAAATCATCATCATCATCAATCGTATTTATTGAGCGCTTATTGTGTGCAGAGCGCTGTACTAAGCGCTTGGGAAGTACAAATTGGCAACATATAGAGACAGTCCCTACCCAACAGTGGGCTCACAGTCTAAAAGGTGGAGACAAAACCAAACATACTAACAAAATAAAATAAATAGAATAGATATGTACAAGTAAAATAAATAGAGTAATAAATATGTACAAACATATATACATATATACAAACCGAAAACCCAGTTGTCCACTCCAGACTCGCCCTTGTGTTTCTTAAGGTATTTGTTCAGTGCGTACAATGTGCCAGGCCCTGTGCTAAGCGCTGGGGTAGGAAGAAGCTAAGCAGGTTGGACACAGTCCAGAGTCCCACTTGGGGCTCATCGCCTTGATCCTCACTTTCCAGATGAGGGAACTGAGGCCAATCAATCAATCAATCAATCGTATTTATTGAGTGCTTACCTGTGCAGAGCACTGTACTAAGCGCTTGGGAAGTACAAGCTGGCAACATATAGAGACAGTCCCTACCCACCAGTGGGCTCACAGTCTAAAAGGCCAGAGAAGTCAAGTGACTTGTCCAAGGTCACCCATCAGACAAATGGCGTCCTTCTCAGGATCCGAGCCAGGACAACCCCCATTTCCCTTTCGGCTTTCCAAAACACCTGGAGTTTGGGGAATAATACCCAGGAAAAATTTCGTGTAGAAGAGAGTACTGGCATTGTGACTAGGGAAGGAGGAAGGAGACAATGTGGAAAGAGCGCGGGCTGGGCTGTAGCCACTAGGCTTTGCTGCTTCTCTACTCTGCCATGCTCACAATAATAATAATAATAATGACATTTGTTAAGCGCTTACTATGTGCAGAGCACTGTTCTAAGCGCTGGGGGGGATACAATAATAATAATAATAATAATGATGGTATTTGTTAAGCGCTTACTATGTGCAAAGCACTGTTCTAAGCGCTGGGGCGGGGGTACAAAGTGAACAGGTTGTCCCACGTGGGGCTCACAGTCTTCATCCCCATTTTACAGATGAGGGAACTGAGGCTCAGAGAAGTTAAGTGACTTGCCCAAGGTCACACAGCAGACATGTGGCAGAGTCGGGATTCAAACTCATGACCTCTGACTCCAAAGCCCGGGCTCTTTCCACTGAGCCACGCTGCTTCTCCGCTGTATCACGCTGTATCACGCTGTATCACCTTGATACAAGGTGATCAAGTTGTTCCACATGGGGCTCACAGTCCTAATCCCCATTTTACAGATGAGGTAACTGAGGCTCAGAGAAGTCAAGTGACTTGCCCAAGGTCACACAGCAGACACGTGGCAGAATCGGGATTCGAACCCATGACCTCTGACTCCAAAGCCCGTGCTCTTTCCACTGAGCCACGCTGCTTCTCGCAGTCTTCATTCCTCCCAGGTACATCTTCTAACGGGTCTTTGCGCTCGACTCTAGACGGGAGGGAAGCTCTCGTTGGGCAGGGGACGTATCTACCGTCTGTGCTGTACTGTTCTCTCCCAAGCGCTCGTCACAGTGCTCTGCACACAGGAAGCGCTCAAAGAATACCACTAACTGATGGACTCTCCTTCCTTCTAACCCTTGCTCGTGCTGCTCTCCCTGTCCAGGACTGACTTCTGCTTCAAGTCCGTCAGCCCCCAAACCTCACCAACCTAAAAGTCCAGTTATGCCAAGGAGCCTCCTCTGACTGGCTCCCAAATGTTCCATTCCTTCATTCAATCGTATTTATTGAGCGCTTACTGTGGGCAGAGCACTGTACTAAGCGCTTGGGAAGTACAAGTTGGCAACATATAGAGCCAGTCCCTACCCAACAGTGGGCTCACAGTCTAGAAGGGGGAGACAGAGAACAAAACAAAACATGCCCACGTCTCCCCGATCCTAAAAAGACCCTCCCTTGATCCCCCGGCCCCCTCCAGTGATCGCCCCGTCTCCCTCCTACCCTTCCTCTCATTCATTCATTCAATCGTATTTATTGAGCGCTTACTGCGTGCAGAGCACTGTACTAAGCGCTTGGGAAGTACAAGTTGGCAACATATAGAGCCAGTCCCTACCCAACAGTGGGCTCAAGTCACGTCATTCCAAAACACCTCCATAGCATTTTGACACTGGGACCCATCCTTGATACTCAGCTATATATGCGTCAACGCTACCTTCAATTATTCAGGAATTTCAACCCGACATCCATCCTAACATCCCGACATTCCTGCTGCTTCCTTCTGCTCCCTCTACTGTAAATAACGCCTGCCCTCCTCTGCTTCCCCATGACGCTGTAAGCTCTGTGAGGGTTTTTTCCTCTTACACAAGCCACTCCTCAAATTGGGGAAATTCCACAGCTAACCTCGGAAGAAGGAGAGATGTTATGGCCAATAATAATAATAATTGTGGCATTTGTTAAGCCCTTACTATGTTCCGGGCACTGTACTAAGCGCTGGGGTGGATCTAAGCAACTTGGGCTGGACAAGGTCCCTGTCCCACGTGGGGCTCACGGTGTCCACCCCTGATTCCTCCCCCTTTAGACTGTAAACTCGTGGGCAGGGACTGCGTCTGTTTGTTGTTCTATTGTACTCTCCTAAGCGCATAGTGCTTTGCACACAGTAAGCACTCTATAAATAAGACTGAATGAATGAAAAGTGAATGCTTGTATTGGCATAAAAAGATCTCCCCCTTTTAGACTGTGAGCCCACTGTTGGGTAGGGACTGTCTCTATATGTTGCCAATTTGTACTTGTACAGTGCTCTGCACATAGTAAGCGCTCAATAAATACGATTGATGATGATGATGATGATGATGATGATAACCAGTGTGTGTTTCTCTGCCTCCAAAGCCTTCAGGGCTACGCCTTGCGGAAAATCGCTACGTCGGTAATCTCATCGCACTTTTCGGCCTCGCTCTTCCATGTGTAGGAGAGCCATTTAATCATCATTTCTGCAAATTAACTTCTGCCCAGAAATTAGGAGTGAAAACCTCCATCAGGCAGTGTGGGCCAAAGGAATTTGCCACGTAGTAGTCATCACCAGCTATTGTTAGCCTTCTATTTGTTCTGACGATTTGGACACCTGTCGACACATTTTGTTTTGTTGTCTGTCTCCCCCTTCTAGACTGTGAGCCCGTTGCTGGGTAGGGACCGTCTCTATATGTTGCCGACTTGTACTTCCCAAGCGCTTAGTACAGTGTTCTGCACACAGTAGGCGCTCAAAACATACGATTGAATGAATGAATGACTTTTCCAAATGAGGTAAACTGAGGCCCAGAGAACTGAAGTGGCTGGCCCAAGGCCATCTACCCCAGTGCTTAGAACAGTGCTTGGCACATAGTAATCAATCAATCAATCAATCGTATTTGCTGAGCGCTTACTGTGTGCAGAGCACTGCACGTAGTACGCGCTTAACAAATAGCATAATTAATTAAGCGGCGGAGCCAGGATTAGAACCCATGACCTTCTGACTCCCAGGCTGAAGCTCTAACCACTAGGCCTTGCTGCTTCCCACAGTGGTGGAGAGGCAACGATGGAGAAGCAGTGTGGCCTGGTGGTTAGAAGGATCTGGGTTCTAATTCTGGCTCCGCCACATGTCTGCCGTGTGATCTTGGGCACGTCCCCTAGCTTCTCCGTTCCTCAGTTACTTAGGCTATAAAATGGAGATTCAGAGTGCGAGTCCCACGTGGGACGGGGACTGCGTCCAACCTGATTATCTTCTATAATAATAATAATAATAATAATAATGATGGCATTTATTAAGCACTTACTATGGGCAAAGCACTGTTCTAAGCGCTGGGGGGATACAAGGTGATGAGGTTGTCACAGTCTTCATCCCCATTTTCCAGATGAGGGAACTGAGGCACAGAGAAGTTAAGGGGATACAAGGTTGATGAGGTTGTCCCACGTGGGGCTCACAGTCTTCATCCCCGTTTTACAGTGAGGGAACTGAGGCCCAGAGAAGCGAAGTGACTTGCCCAAAGTCACACAGCTGACAAGCGGCAGGGCCGGGATTTGAACCCATGACCTCTGACTCCAAAGCCCGGGCTCTTTCCCACTGAGCCCCGCTGCTTCCCTTAAGCTTCTATCTTCCCCACAGCTTCCCTTCCCTTCCCCACAGCACCTGTATATATGTATGTATGGTTGTACATATTTATTACTCCATTTATTTATTTATTTATTGTACGTGTACATTTCTATCCTATTTATTTTATTTTGTCGGTATGTTTGGTTCTGTTCTCTGTCTCCCCCTTTTAGACCGTGAGCCCACTGTTGGGTAGGGACTGTCTCTACGTGTTACTTCCCAAGCGCTTAGTATGGTGCTCTGCACATAGTAAGCGCTCAATAAATACGATCGATTGATTGATTGATTCTATCTACCCCAGTGCGTAGTATAGTGCCTGGCGCATCAACGAAGGCCACAAAAACCAACCAACAAGCGGCCTACCTTTTTTCTTGGACGGAGAGTCCATCTTGGCAACCGGTTTCGTGTCCGAGGAGGCGTCCGCCGAGGAGTTGGGCAGGGGATCGGCGTCGAACACGGGGGGGTCTTGAGGGCCGTCGAAGGCCGGCTCGAGAACGGCGGCGGCGGCGGCCGCAGCGGCAGGGGACGCCGCGTCGCCCACGGGCACGCACAGGGCTCTCGGCTTCGGCTTGACGATGGCGCGGACGGGCGCGTCCTTCTCCCCGCGGCCCGCGAGGCTGTCCTCGCTGGGGATGACGCGGAAATGGGTCTTCTCGGACGGGGTGATGGTCGCCGTGCGAGGGTGGTCGCATCTGTCCTTTTTGCTGATCTGGAGAGGGACGGCGGCGATCGGTTACTCACCGTACCTCGCTCTCGCCTGTCCCGCCATCGACCCCCGGCCCACGTCATCCCCCAGGCCTGGAATGCCCTCCCTCTGCCCATCCGCCAAGCTAGCTCTCTTCCTCCCTTCAAGGCCCTACTGAGAGCTCACCTCCTCCAGGAGGCCTTCCCAGACTGAGCCCCTTCCTTCCTCTCCCCCTTGTCCCCCCTCCATCCCCCCCCATCTTACCTCCTTCCCTTCCCCACAGCACCTGTATATATGTATATATGTTTGTACAGATTTATTACTCTATTTATTTATTTATTTATTTATTTGTACATATCTATTCTATTTATTTTATTTTGTTAGTATGTTTGGTTCTGTTCTCTGTCTCCCCCTTTTAGACTGTGAGCCCACTGTTGGGTAGGGACTGTCTCTATGTGTTGCCAATTTGTACTTCCCAAGCGCTTAGTACAGTGCTCTGCACATAGTAAGCGCTCAATAAATACGATTGATGATGATGATGATTAGGGAGCCAACTTGTACTTCCCAAGCGCTCGGTACGGTGCTTTGCACACAGTGAGCGCTCAATAAATACAACTGAATGAGTGAATGAATGGAGTTATTTTATCTGTGTATATTTATTCTATTTATTTTGTTAATATGCTCTGTTTTGTTCTCTGTCTCCCCCTTCTAGACTGTGAGCCCACTGTTGCGTAGGGGCCGTCTCTATATGTTGCCAACTTGGACTTCCCAAGCGCTTGGTCCAGTGCTCTGCACACAGTAAGCGCTCAATAAATACAATTGAATGAATGAATGAATTTATTTATTTTATATGTGCATATTTATTCTATTTATTTTATTTTGTTAATATGTTTTGTTTTGTCGTCTGTCTCCCCCTTCTAGACTGTGAGTCCACTGTTGGGTAGGGGCCGTCTCTATATGTTGCCAACTTGGACTTCCCAAGCGCTTGGTCCAGTGCTCTGCACACAGTAAGCGCTCAATAAATACAATTGAATGAATGAATGAATTTATTTATTTTATACGTGCATATTTATTCTATTTATTTTATTTTCTTAATATGTTCTGTTTTGTTCTCTGTCTCCCCCTTCTAGACTGTGAGCCCACTGTTGGGTAGGGGCCGTCTCTATACGTTGCCAACTTGGACTTCCCAAGCGCTTAGTCCAGTGCTCTGCACACAGTAAGCGCTCAATAAATACGACTGAATGAATGAATGAATTTATTTATTTTATATGCGCATATTTATTCTATTTATTTTATTTTGTTAATATGTTTTGTTTTGTCGTCTGTCTCCCCCTTCTAGACTGTGAGCCCACTGTTGGGTAGGGGCCGTCTCTATATGTTGCCAACTTGGACTTCCCAAGCGCTTAGTCCAGTGCTCTGCACACAGTAAGCGCTCAATAAATACGATTGAATGAATGAATGAGGGAGCGGGTGGGCCGGGAGTCACCTCGGCGGCGTTCAAGAGGGAACGATCCGCGAAGGAACCCGGGCGCCCAGATGAAGTTAGAAATGGAGACCGAAAGACGCTCTTCAGGAGAGGGTTTGAGCATACAAGCGGCGTGGCTCGGTGGAAAGAGCCCGGGCTTTGGAGTCAGAGGTCATGGGTTCAAATCCCGGCTCCGCCACTGCTCTGTGACTTTGGGCAAGTCACTTCATCATCATCAATCGTATTTATTGAGCGCTTACTATTGAGCACTTTTCTGCGTCTCAGTTACCTCACCTGTAAAATGGGGATTATTCATTCATTCCTTCAATCATATTTATTGAGCGCTTACTGCGTGCAGAGCACTGGACTAAGCCCTTGGGAAGTCCAAGTTGGCAACATATAGAGACGGTCCCTATCCAACAGTGGGCTCACAGTCTAGAAGGGGGAGATGGACAACCAAACAAAATATGTTAACAAAATAAATAGAATATGTACAAGTAAAATAAATGAATAGAATAATAAGACTGTGAGCCCCCCGTGGGAGAACCTGATCACCTTGTAACCTCCCCAGTGCTTAGAACAGTGTTTTGCACATAGTAAGCGCTTAATAAATGCCATTATTATTATTAAGAAGCAGTCTTTATTGAGCGTAGTGAATGGAGATAATTTTTGAAAATTCAAAAACAATTTAAGCCCACCAAATCAATCAATCAATCAATCAATCCATCGTATTTATTGAGCGCTTACTGTGTGCAGAGCACTGTACTAAGCGCTTGGGAAGTACAAGCTGGCAACATATAGAGACAGTCCCTACCCAACAGTGGGCTCACGGTCTAGAAGGGGGAGACAGAGACAAAACCAAACATACTAACAAAATAAAATAAATAGAATAGATAGGTACAAGTAAAATAAATAGAGTAATAAATATGTACAAACATATATACATATATACAGGTGCTGTGGGGAAGGGAAGGAGGTAAGATGCAGGGGATGGAGATGGGGACGAGAGGGAGAGGAAGGAAGGGGCTCAGTCTGGGAAGGCCTCCTGGAGGAGGTGAGCTCTCAGTAGGGCCTTGAAGGGAGGAAGAGACCAAAGCACATTGGTCTGTCTCTCCCTTTCGCCTATAATACCTCTACTCTATAAAGTCCCATCCCCTCTCAGGGTCGCACCTGTAGAGTTTCCAGTCTCAACTACGGGGAGGAGAGTCAAGCAGAGGCCTCTCCATTCTGTCCCTAGCTCGGGCAGTGGCTAGCGAGTGGCGGGCCATCTGCTACTTAAGCGTTTAGTACAGTGCTCTGCAATCAATCAATCAATCAATCGTATTTATTGAGCGCTTACTATGTGCAGAGCACTGTACTAAGCGCTTGGGAAGTACAAATTGGCAACACATAGAGACAGTCCCTACCCAACAGTGGGCTCACAGTCTAAAAGGGGGAGACAGAGAACAGAACCAAACATACCAACAAAATAAAATAAATAGGATAGAAATGTACAAGTAAAATAAATACATAAATAAATAAATAGAGTAATAAATATGTACAACCATATATACATATATACAGGTGCTGTGGGGAAGGGAAGGAGGTAAGATGGGGGGATAGAGAGGGGGACGAGGGGGAGAGGAGGGAAGGGGCTCAGTCTGGGAAGGCCTCCTGGAGGAGGTGAGCTCTCAGCAGGGCCTTGAAGGGAGGAAGAGAGCTAGCTTGGCGGAGGGGCAGAGGGAGGGCATTCCAGGCCCGGGGGATGACGTGCACATAGTAAGCGTTCAATAAATACGATTGATGATGCTCCAAGTCAAAACTCCCCCGTGCTGGGCAGCAGCGGAAGGGTCTCCCATGCCCAGTCGAGAGTGGAGACTAAAGTCGACTGCGCGGAAGGCGGCAGCGGTCATCCGCTTCTGGATTTTTACCGAGAAAAAACTCTGGACCCCCTACCAGAAATGCAGACGGAGAATGGGGCGTTCTGGGAGAGATGTGTCCACTATGGGGAGGAGGCAACTCGACAGCATAAATCAAAATAAGCTCCTTTAAGCAGGGATTATATCCCCAAACTCTATTTGCATTGCAAAAAATGCGTAGCACTCAGTAAGCACGCGATACATATCACTGATGGATTGATTCTTGCCACCGTTCCCCAAACCCTCTGTTCTAAGGGTTTTTTTTTAATATATTCATTCATTCAATCGTATTTATTGAGCGCTTACTGTGTGCAGAGCACTGGACTAAGCGCTTGGGAAGTCCGAGTTGTGGTATTTGTTAAGGGCTTACTGTGTGCCAGGCACTGTACTGAGAGCTGGGTGGATACAAGCAAATCAGGTTGGACACGGTCCCTGTCCCACATTGAGGCTCACGGTCTCAATCCCCATTTTACAGATGATGCAATTGAGGCCGTGCCTGGAGGGCGGCTACAGCAGAGCTGGAACTTGTCTGGGTTAATAATAATAATAATAAAAATACTAACAATTAACAGTTAATAATAATTAACTATTATTACTAATAATTACCAATTAACATTATTTATTATTATTATATTAATTAATATTATCAACATCTATATTATTATTAACCATTATTATTAATAATGGTATTAATAATAATACTAACAAATATAGTATTTGTTAAGTGGTTAAGTGGTTGAGAAGCAGCGTGGCTCAGTGGTAAGAGCACGGGCTTTGGAGTCAGGGGTCAGGGGTTCGAATCCCAGCTCTGCTGCCAATTGCCAGCTGTGTGACTTTGGGCAAGTCACTTAACTTCTCTGTGCCTCAGTTCCCTCATCTGTCAAATGGGGATTAAGACTGTGAGCCCCCCATGGGACAACCTGATTTCCTTGTAACCTCCCCAGCGCTTAGAACAGTTCTTTGCATGTAGTAAGCGCTTAATAAATGCCATTATCATTATTATTATTATTACTATGTGTCAGGCACTGCACTAAGCACTGGGGTACACACAAGTTCATCAGGCTGGACATAGTCCCCGTCCCACAGAGGGCTCACAGTCTTAATCCCCATTTTTGCCGATGACGAAACTGAGGCCCAGAGAAGCGAAGTGACTTGCCCAAGGTCACACAGCAGACAATCGCCAGAGCTGGAATTAGAACCCAGATCCTTCTGACTCCCAGGCTGGTGCTTTATCGGAACATTTAACTATTAATCAATCAATCAATCAATCGTATTTATTGAGCGCTTACTGTGTGCACAGCACTGTACTAAGCGCAATCAATCCGATTTATTGAGAGCTTACTGTGTGCAGAGCACTGTACTAAGCGCTTAGGAAAGGACAATACCACAGAGTTAACAGACACATTCCCTGCCCACAACGAGCTTATGATGGAGTCTGCTAGAGTACCAGCACAGTTAGACTTAACAGTGAAGGAAAGGAGCATAAGTCAGAAAAGCAGAAATAAGCCTTAATGTAATATTTAGTGTAATATTTTAGACTGTGAGCCCACTGTTGGGTAGGGACTGTCTCTATATGTTGCCAATTTGTACTTCCCAAGCGCTTAGTACAGTGCTCTGCACATAGTAAGCGCTCAATAAATACGATTGATGATTTAACCTTTGAAGAACTTGTTTTTATCTACTGTTCACTTTTTCTCATTGCACACGGGGAAGAAGACTTCCAGCTTCCTCCTTCAAGAACGTTAGCCTTAAAAATTTAAGTCCTTCTCCTACAAGTATCTTTCCCCCAAATGCAGCCGCGCTAAAAGCCAAGTGGAGGATGGTAATGAGTAAAAGATAGTCCTCAGGGTCTGCCTCAGTTTCCTCGGACTGAAACACATGGAAGCAAAGTCTTAGACGACATTTGTTGTCTACTTAAAACAGCCACAGGTGGGCTGTGCAAGCATTTTTGATGCTATTTCATTCGTTCAATCGTATTTATTGAGCGCTTACTGGGTGCAGAGCACTGTACTAAGCGCTTGGGAAGTACAAGTTGGCAACATATAGAGACGGTCCCTACCCAACAACGGGCTCACAGTCTAGAAGGGGGTGACACACAACAAAACAAAACATTTGTTGACTGGTTACTATGTGAAAGACAGTCAATTGCATTAGGGCTTATTGGGTGCAGAGCACTGTACTAAGCACTTGGGAAAGTACAATATAGCAATGAACAGACACATTGCCTGCCCACAAATAGCTTACAGTCTAGAGGGAGAGAAGCACTTTAATAAGCACTGCGGTAATAATAATAATAGCATTTGTTAAGCAGTGCAACCATTTTTTATGCTATTTCATTCATTCAATCGTATTTATTGAGCGCTTACTGGGTGCAGAGCACCGTACTAAGCGCTTGGGAAGTACAAGTCGGCAACATATAGAGACGGTCCCTACCCAACAGCGGGCTCACAGTCTAGAAGGGGGAGGCAGACAACAAAACAAAACATTTGTTGACTGGTTACTATGTGAAAGACAGTCAATCGTATTAGAGCTTACTGTGTGCAGAGCACTGTACTAAGCGCTTGGGAAAGTACAATATAGCAATGAACAGACACATTGCCTGCCCACAACTAGCTTACAGTCTAGAGGGAGAGAAGCACTTTAATAAGAGCTACGGTAATAATAATGATAATAATAATAATGATGGCATTTGTTAAACAGTGCAAGCATTCTTTATGCTATTTCATTCATTCAATCGTATTTATTGAGCGCTTACTGGGTGCAGAACACTGTACTAAGCACTTGGGAAGTACAAGTAGGCAACATATAGAGACGGTCCCTACCCAACAGTGGGCTCACAGTCTAAAAGGGGGAGACGGAGAACAAAACAAAACATTTGTTGACTGGTTACTATGTGAAAGACAGTCAATCGCATTAGGGCTTATTGTGTGCAGAGCACTGTACTAAGTGCTTGGGAAAGTACAACATAGCAATGAATAGACACATTGCCTGCCCACAACTAGCTTACAGTCTAGAGGGAGAGAAGCACTTTAATAAGAGCTGCAATAACAATAATAATGATGGCATTTGTTCAGCTATGTGCAAAGCACTGTTCTAAGCACTGGAGAGGATACAAGGTGATCAGGTTGTCCCAAGTGGGGCTCACAGTCTTCATCCCCATTTTACAGATGAGGGGACTGAGGGCCAGAGAAGTTGACTGACTTGCCCAAAGTCATATAGCTGACAATTGGCGGAGCCGGAATTTGAACCCATGACCTCTGACTCCAAAGCCCGGGCTCTTTCCACTGAGCCACGCTGCTTCCAGGTTGGATACAGTCCCTGTTCCACATAGGGCTCACACGGCTTAGTGGAAAGAGCACGGGCTCGGGAGTCAGAGGACATGGGTTCTAATCCCAGCTCTGCCACTTGTCTGCTGTGTGACCCTGGGCAGGCCGCTTAACTTCCCTGTGCCTCAGTTACATCATCTGTAAAATGGGGATTAAAACTGTGAGCCCCCTGTGGGACAACCTGATTACTTTGTATCTATCTCAATGCTTAGAACAGTGCTTGGCACATAGTAAGAGCTTAACAAATACCTAATTATTATTATTATCATTAAACTTCACTGGACAAATGAGGGAACTGAGGCCCAGAGAAGTGAAGTGACGTGTCCAAGGTCACACTTGGCCTAGTGGATAGAGCCCAGGCCTGGGGGTCAGAAGGACCTGGGTTCTAATCCCAGCTCTGCACCTGTCTGCTGCGTGACCTTGGGGCAAGTCACTTCTCTTCTCTGGGCCTCAGTTCCCTCATCTAGAAAATGGGGATTTAGAATGGGAGCCCCATATGGGACAGGAACGGTATCCAACCAGATTTGAGAAGCAGCGTGGCTCAGTGGAAAGAGCACGGGCTTTGGAGTCAGAGGTCATGGGTTCGAATCCCGACTCCACCACATGTCTGCTGTGTGACCTTGGGCAAGTCACTTAACTTCTCTGTGCCTCAGTTACCTCATCTGTAAAATGGGGATGAAGACTGTGAGCCCCACGTGGGACAACTTGATCACCTTGCATCCTCCCAGCGCTTAGAACAGTGCTCTGCACTGTAAGCGCTTAATAAATGCCATCATTATTATTATTATTATTATTTGTCCACCCCAGCACTCAGTACAGTGCCTGGCATATAGTAAACACTTAAATACTGCAGTCATTCCCCTCATTAGACATGTGGCAGAGCCGGGACTGAGCCCAAGTCCTTCTTTGTTTCAATGCGACCAAGTGTGAAACAGCATCCTTATCCTAAAATGAATGCTCAGGCTCAACAGGTGCTTTGTAATTTCATGGCAAAATAAAATCATTGATTTTCCTCAGTTCCCGGGTCAGTTTCTGGAGTCGGTCCTTTCTTTACCTTGGTGGACTCCGGAAAACCTCCCCAAGTCCACTCCATATGAGACTCGGATCTCAGCAGGCTCTCGGCGGGTTTCACTTCCAGCTCCGAGTCGCTCTTGGGACAGGCCGTCTGGGAGAAAGCACTGACGATACAAACGAACAGAGAGCACAGGGAAAGCAGGTGTGCGGGATTGGAGGAATAACTCCAAACCATCTCTCAACCATTCTGACCGCCCCGCCATCGCAACTCAGGCTTTGGTTCGTTCTCTCCAGGAGCAATATATCACCCTTGGGTT
Source organism: Tachyglossus aculeatus (assembly GCF_015852505.1). Taxonomy (NCBI): domain Eukaryota; kingdom Metazoa; phylum Chordata; class Mammalia; order Monotremata; family Tachyglossidae; genus Tachyglossus; species Tachyglossus aculeatus. The sequence goes on from NC_052070.1 coordinate 12,479,802, forward strand.
CCTCCTTGGGCGGGGTGGGGATGGCGGGGGGGACTTAAGAGGGAAAAAGATGGCACGGGGAAGGAGAGGGAGTTGATTCAAGTTGCTTTCCCCATGACCCCCTCCCTAAAGATGTGACTTGAGGCTCCTGAACCCCTAGAGACGCCGGGATGATTCGACGTGGTTACCCCTCTAAACTAAAAACAGAACAGGTTCCGAAGTGATTTACTTGTCCAAGGGGGACCAGTCTCCGTCGGACAATGGGTAGTGATCGCTGGCGTGGAAGATGAGAGGCTCCTTAAAGTCTTCATCCTTTGCTGACGCCGGTGCCCTGCAGGAGGCCAAAGAAAAAAATGAAAACTAAAATAAAAAAGTGAGAACAATGACAGCCTCATCATGACAGCTCTCCCCAGGCCATCTTGAGCAAACCACAGATCCAAAGGATGATGCCAGGGAAGAGAGCTGGTTGAAGCCAGCCTTTCTTAAGGAACACCCGAATGGAGAAGCTTTAACGTCTAAGGACATCATCGCACATTCCTCAGGCCGCCAAGTACTTGAAGAAAAAGCAAACTGATCCAAAAGTTAACTTCTTCCTTTAGGAATTTTCAGGGAATAATGCAAATATCAGCACATGCCAAGAAGAGCAACTCAAAAGGCACGGATTACAATCAACTGAGAAGCAGCACGGCGTAGTGGACAGAGCACGGGCCTGGGAATCCGAAGGTCACGGGTTCTAATTCTGACTCTGCCACTTGTCTGCTGTAAGACCTGGGGAAAGTCACTTCATTCCTCCAGGCCTCAGTTTCCTCATCTGTAAAATGAGGATTGAGGCTGTGAGCCCCACATGGGGCAGGTACCCTGTCCAACCAAATTTGCTTGTATAGTAATAATATCAATCAATCAATCAATCAATCCTATTTATTGAGCGCTTACTATGTGCAGAGCACTGTACTAAGCGCTTGGAAAGTACAAATTGGCAACACATAGAGACAGTCCCTACCCAACAGTGGGCTCACAGTCTAAAAGGGGGAGACAGAGAACAGAACCAAACATACCAACAAAATAAAATAAATAGGATAGAAATGTACAAGTAAAATAAATAAATAAATAAATAAATAGAGTAATAAATATGTACAACCATATATACATATATACAGGTGCTGTGGGGAAGGGAAGGAGGTAAGATGGGGGGGATGGAGAGGGGGACGAGGGGGAGAGGAAGGAAGGGGCTCAGTCTGGGAAGGACTCCTGGAGGAGGTGAGCTCTCAGCAGGGCCTTGAAGGGAGGAAGAGAGCTAGCTTGGCGGAGGGGCAGAGGGAGGGCATTCCAGGCCCGGGGGATGACGTGGGCCGGGGGCCGACGGCGGGACAGGCGAGAATGAGGTACAGTGAGGAGATTAGTGGTGGAGGAGCGGAGGTTGTGGGCTGGGCAGTAGAAGGAGAGAAGGGAGGGGAGGTAGGAGGGGGCGAGGGGATGGATGGACAGCCTTGAAGCCCAGGGTGAGGAGTTTCTGCCTGATGCGCAGATTGATTGGTAGCCACTGGAGATTTTTGAGGAGGGGAGTAATATGCCCAGAGCGTTTCTGGACAAAGATAATCCGGGCAGCAGCATGAAGTATGGACTGAAGTGGAGAGAGACACGAGGATGGGAGATCAGAGAGAAGGCTAGTGCAGTAGTCCAGATGGGATAGGATGAGAGCTTGAATTAGCAGGGTAGCGGTTTGGATGGAGAGGAAAGGGCGGATCTTGGCAATGTTGCGGAGCTGAGACCGGCAGGTTTTGGTGACGGCTAGGATGTGAGGGGTGAATGAGAGAGCGGAGTCGAGGATGACACCAAGGTTGCGGGCTTGTGAGACGGGAAGGATGGTAGTGCCGTCAACAGAGATGGGAAAGTCAGGGAGAGGGCAGGGTTTGGGAGGGAAGACAAGGAGCTCAGTCTTCGACATGTTGAGCTTTAGGTGGCGGGCGGACATCCAGATGGAGATGTCCTGAAGGCAGGAGGAGATGCGAGCCTGGAGGGAGGGGGAGAGAGCAGGGGCAGAGATGGAGATCTGGGTGTCATCAGCATAGCGATGATAGTTGAAGCCGTGGGAGCGAATGAGGTCACCAAGGGAGTGAGTGTAGATCGAGAACAGAAGGGGACCAAGCACTGAACCTTGGGGAACCCCCACAGTAAGAGGATGGGAGGGGGAGGAGGAGCCTGCAAAAGAGACTGAGAAAGAACGGCCGGAGAGATAAGAGGAGAACCAGGAGAGGACGGAGTCTGTGAAGCCAAGGTCAGATAGCGTGTTGAGGAGAAGGGGGTGGTCCACAGTGTCAAAGGCAGCTGAGAGGTCGAGGAGGATTAGGACAGAATATGAGCCGTTGGATTTGGCAAGCAGGAGGTCATCGGTGACCTTTGAGAGGGCAGTTTCTGTGGAATGAAGGGGACGGAAGCCAGACTGGAGGGGGTCGAGGACAGAGTTGTTGTTGAGGAATTCTAGGCAGCGCGTGTAGACAACTCGTTCAATAATTAATAATATTAATACTATTATAATAATAATATAATACAATATAATATATAATACAACATATTATAAAATTATTATAAAATATTATATAAATATAATAAATATAATATAATATAATAATAATATTATTATTATTAATAATAATAATGACGGTATTTGTTAAGCGCTTACTATATGCCACGCATTGTTCTAAGCACTGGGGTAGATATGAGGTGACCAGGTTGGACACAGTCCCTGTCCCACATGGGGATCACAGACTTCACCCCCATTTTACAGATGAGGTAACTGAGGCCCAGAGAAGTGAAGAGACTTGCCCAAGTTCCAACAGCAGACAAGTGGCAGAGCCAGGATTAGAGGCTGGATTCACTTAGTACAGTGCCTGGCACATAGTAAGCACTTTACAAACACCATAATAATAATTCTTATTACTATTATTAACTGTTTGGAAGTTAATTTTCCAGTGGTAATTTACGATAACCTTTTGTTCTCTCTTCCTCCCTTTTGCTGCTTGGATAATCAATCCATCATATTTTTTGAGTGCTTCCTGGATGCAGAACACTGTACTAAGCGCGTGGGAGAATACAACACAACAGAGTCGGCATATACACACACCTTGCCCATGAGGAGCTTGCAGTTTAGAGAAATGGGTCATTTCACATTTTGGGGGTTTCAAAATTTAAACTCACAGACCTAAAAAGGAAGAGACTTGAGCTTTGGAATAAAGTCCTGTGCTGTGAATGTTTGGGAGGAAGAAATTGATGCTCTTTGGCTAATATCTTCAAATTAAGACTTTTAGATTTTCTTTAGGTTTCATTTACCTACGTGCTTTTCCCCTTTTTGCTCAGAGTTCTGAACACACTCATGTACACGGTCACTAAGCTGACCTGGATCCCTGTCACAAAAGAACCCAACTGTGTTCTTGGGTGACTTCCAATCAGTGAAAATTTGAATTCAGAGATTCTTCTTTATTTTAGAATACACATTAAAGGATGTCACTCTTCCTGAGAAGGAAGATCCTATGGATTGGGTTAGGTAAGTCTCAAAGAGCACAGAATTTTGGGGTTCTGGCTTGCACATCACCATAAGACATTTAATAATAATAATGATGGCATTTGTTAAGTGCTTACCTCCTTCCCTTCCCCACAGCACCTGTATATATGTATATATGTTTGTACGTATTTATTACTCTATTTATTTTATTTGTACATATCTATTCTATTTATTTTATTTTGTTAATATGTTTGGTTTTGTTCTCTGTCTCCCCCTTCTAGACTGTGAGCCCACTGTTCGGTAGGGACCGTCTCTATATGTTGCCAACTTGTACTTCCCAAGCGCTTAGTACAGTGGTCTGCACACAGTAAGCGCTCAATAAATACGACTGATTGATTGATTGATATGTGCGAAGCACTGTTCTAAGCGCTGGGGGGGATACAAGGTGATTAGGTTGTCCCACGTGGGGCTCACAGTCTCAATCCCCATTTTACAGATGAGGTAACTGTGGCACAGAAAAGTTAAGTGGCTTGCCCAAGGTCACACACCTGACAAGTGGCAGAGGTGGGATTCGAACCCATGACCTCGGACTCCCAAGCCCGCGTTCTTTCCACTGAGCCACGCTGCTTCTCTAAGACATTTGTGTGAAGGATTCAGCACAAAGTCTTTTATGAAATGAAGATGCCACAGAATTGAAAAACAGGTTTCACGGAGGCCTCGGGAAAGAAGAGAAACCCCTTCCTTTCTCCGGGCTTGGAAATGTGGCTCAGGTCTCTCATCTGTAAAATGGGGATGAAGACTGGGGGGCATTCTATTCAGTCCCTATAGAGACGGTCCCTACCCAACAATGGGCTCACAGTCTAGAAGACAGGGGTGGCGTCCAACCTGATTAGCTTGTATCTACCCCAGCGCTTAATCAATCAATTGCATTTATTGAGCGCTTACTGTGTGCAGAGCACTGTACTAAGCCCTTAATATAGTGCCAAAGTAAGTGCTTAACAAATACCATTTACAGAAAGGGGTGGGTGGAAAGGGATGTGAGCCCGTTGTCGGGTGGGGACCGTCTCTATATGTCGCCAACTTGTACTTCCCAAGCGCTTAGTACAGTGCTCTGCACACAGTAGGCGCTCAATAAATACGATTGAATGAATGAATGATGCTGTTACAAGCCCAACTTTCCCCTGAACTACAGAACAGTCTCTGGGAGCCTGTGTAGCATCCAAGGCCTGGATCCCAAACTGGGTTAGTTTTTCAGCGCTTCTGTATCTGGGACCACTTTTGGATCAAACAATCACTCAGGGTATTTACTGAGCACTTCCTTTGTGCAGGGGACTGTACTAAGCGCGTAGGAAGGTACGACAGACTCTGTAGTCACAGTTCTGCTCTCAGGAAGCTTACAGTCTACGATCCAGCATTTCTCGGACAGAGTTTCATGGATTTGTTTGTTGTCTGTCTCCCCCTATTAGACTGTGAGCCCACTGTTGGGTAGGGACCGCCTCTATATGTTGCCAACTTGTACTTTCCAAGCGCTTAGTCCAGTGCTCTGCACACAGTAAGCGCTCAATAAATACGATTGAATGAATTGAATGAAATGAATGAATGTTTTGTTTTGTTCCCTGTCTCCCCCTTCTAGACTGTGAACCCACTGTTGGGTAGGGACCGTCTCTGTGTGTTGCCAACTTGTACTTCCCAAGCGCTTAGTCCAGTGCTCTGCACACAGTAAGCGCTCAATAAATACGATTGAGTGAATGAATGAGTGGGTTGAGAAGCAGCGTGGCTTAGTGGAAAGAGCCCGGGCTTGGGAGTCAGAGGACGTGGGTTCTAATCCCGGCTCCGCCACTTGTCTGCTCTGTGACCTCGGTCAAGTCACTTAACTCCTGTGTGCCTCAGTTACCTCATCTGTAAAATGATGATTAAAACTGTGAGCCCCATGTGGGCCAACCTGATTACCTTGTATCCACCCCTGCACTTAGAACAGAGCTTGGTGCATACTAGGCGCTTAACACATACCACCATCTACAGCATCGTCAAAAATCCAGAGGAGCTGGGTTAGCTATCTGCCCTAGTATTCCCAACACAGTCCCCCCAAACAAAAGAAAACAGTTCTGCCTTCAAGTGACCCCATTCCGTCATAAAGATGTGAGTCTGGTCACAGTCGGATTGCTTGGAGAGTTCACAAATCCCTCAATATCCTTTTGGGGGTTCAAAAATCCTCTAAAACGAACAGTTACCTCCTTTGTGTAATGGGGATTAAATCCCCTTCCCTCTGATTTAGACAGGGACTGTGTTCAACCTCATTATCCTGTACCTACCCTAGGGCTTAAGGCAATGACTGGCACTGCACAGAGTAAGCGCTCAATAAATACGTTTGAATGAATAAATGTAAGTACCATAAAAAGAAAATGGGAACCACTTAGACTAGACATCAGGATAACCTTCCGGACGGCAAAAATTTGGAGAGTCCATGGTAGGGGGCATCAGATACCCACGTCTCCTCTGACAGAGCGGCTCTGTTCTTAGTCAAATTCACACGGACACACCCACGTAGTAGTTTTCCCGATATCAAACGCCCCACCGAGCTTTCTGGCTGCACTTTGTCATGCGACAGCCAATTGTGTTGTCAATGGGGCTCGAGCCAAAACACATACTGGAAATAGCATTACGGGAGCATGGCATTACGGGAGTACAGAATGGGCAACTACTGGCTTCAGAGCTCTCCATCTCCTTGCTCCCTCTCACATCACCTCCCTTCTCTCCTTCTCCAGCCGAGCCCGCACCCTCCGCTCCTCTGCCGCCGCTCACCTCCTCACCGGGCCTCGTTCTCGCCTGTCCCGCCGCTGACCCGTGGTCCACATCCTACCTCTGGCCTCCCTCCTCACATCTGCCAAACTAGGTCTCTTCCCCCCTTCAAAAGCCCTACTGAGAGCTCACCTCCTCCAGGAGGCCTTCCCAGACTGAACCCCCCTTGTCCTCTGCTCCTCCTCCCATTCCCACTGCCCCGACTCCCTCCCTCCGCTCTACCCCCTTCCCCGCCCCAAAGCACTTGTGTATATTTGTACATACTTATTTTTGTTTTGGCGTCTGTCTCCCCCTTCTAGGTTGCGAGCCTGTTGTTGGGTAGGGTTTGTCTCTGTTGCCAAACTGCACTTTCCAAGCACTTAGTACAGTGCTCTGCACACAGTAAGCGCTCAATAAATACGAATGAATGACTGAATGAATAAATACCACATTGTCAGTCTGCAGACCTTTAGAAGTGGGGCATGCTCCCTTTCAAGGAGGACAATTTAAGACACGAGCTATCAGCTGAAATTCTCTACGACCCTTCGGAGTCTATAATTATCAGCGTTTTCTCCAAATCCTGCTTTTCGGGGTGTTTCAGTCTTCAGCAGAGAAGTGACAAAATATTAGCGAGAAAATGTCCCCGTAATATAGAGTGATCTTTTTTAACGTCATTCAGTAGTGATGTCAGGTTTCTTTTTTATGTTTAAATTATTCTTGGATAAGAAATTATTGGGCAAAATAGGCAGCAAGGCCTGATTTTCCTGAGGTAGCATTTTGGGAAAATTGGGAAACTCGCCTATTTGGTCTGTGGCCCCTACCAGTGGGCTTCCAGGCTGAACTAATAAAATACCCATCTGTTCCAACCATCTAAGTGGTGAGTTTATCCAAAGGCAGCCCGCCACGCAGGGACACATTCTAATTTAGCGAATGCTAAATCAAGGAATGACTTTTGGAATCGAGATGTTTTCATTTAGGGATTTGTTTCCGAAAAACCCCCCACCAGACCCAGTGAACGGACTCTCATCTCCGCCCTCTGCCTCCTCTTCCTGTCTTCCCATTCTCTCCTTGACCCCCTCCAATCCGGCTTCCGTCCCCTTCACGCCAAGGAGACCGCCCTCTCTAAGGTCGACAGTGACCTCCTTCTTGCCAAATCCAACGGCCTCTACTCCATCCTAATCCTCCTCAACCTCTCAGGCCTCCGACGCTGTGGATTACCCCCTTCTCCCGGAAACATCACCTAACCTCGGTTTCTCGGATTCGGTCCTCTCCGCGTTCTCCTCCTATCGCTCTGGCCGCTTTTCCTCAGGCTCCTCTTCAGTCTCCCTGCCTCTACCCAAGGTTCACTTGTGGGTCCCCTTCTATTCTCCACCTAAACCTACTACTTTGGAGAACACATTCGCCCCCATGGCTTTTCATCTACGCAGATGAATCCCGAATCTCCATCTTCAGTCACGGCCTCTCTCCTTCTCTGCAATATTGTATTTCCTCCTGCCTTCAGAAAGTGTGATGTTAAGGAAACACTAAGAGATCGGAGGCCGTCTGACTCCTTGGGTTGAATGAGAGAGATGAGGTACGGATCACGCCGAGGTTACGGGCCTGTGAGAGGAGGAGGAGGATGAAGGTGTCTGAGGTGACGGGAGAGCAGGAGGTGAGGATTTGGGGGGGACGTCTCCATTTGGACTCCACACCCAAGCCTCCTTCCCTCGACAACCAAATTGACTCCCGTCGAGACCATAAGCTCCCTGTGGGCACGAAACACGCCTACCAACTCTGCCATACTCACCCGAGCGCTTAGTTCAGTGCTCTGCACGCAGTAAGCGTGCAATAAATACCACTGATTGATGGATTGATTCGTCGACTGTAGCCAGGCGAACAGTTAAACCACACTGATTGATCTAACGGGATTAGAAATAGGAAAGAGAAAGCAGGAGGGGAATGGGCTTTTTGCAAAACCTGCAGCGACATCACTCCTCCTTAGAAGCAGTGTGGCCTAGTGGATAGAGCACAATTCCGGAAGTCAGAAGGACCTGGGTTCTAATCCCGGCTCCACCACTTGGCTGCCGTGTGGCCTTGGGCGAGTCACTGATTGACAGGACGATAAAGTACGACTGCTTTTGGTGCTATTCCCGTTGCTGTTGAGGATTTTGGATCTTTTTTATGAACGGTTTCCTTCTCGGTGCCTGTCCCTGCCGCTCTTTAAGCAAAGAACATCACGTAAGGGTGTTTCAAATACAATTTCCTAAAGCCGGCCTTCGGGACCCCCACACGACCCAACTGAGATTTTATCGGTCTGTGAGAGCGGGGCTGATAAGACCGACGTGTGACTAACAGTCCCTTGCAGTGTTCTGCCGTTTGCTCCTTGCCTTCCCCGGTCACAATCCCCATCTTGAAACCTTAGTTCGGCCAATCGCTCCTTTCGACTTGCTAATTGATGGAGACATTCGCTGTATAGCATCGTTCCCTGGGAGGGAGCAGGAGGCAGACGGAGTCTTTCCATGCATTTTTTTCAAGCCAAAAGCATTCATTAGGTGGGGAAACCAAACATCGATAGAGAACTGCTGTGCTGCATGCTGGGGAACGGTCCACAGCCATCTTTAGGAAGGAGGAAAAGACTTACTCCAGACCTGTTGGGCTGCACCAACATGACCACCATCTAAAAAGATTACGGTAATCTTCAGTGCCGTTTCCAGGAAGTCACCCGCTCTTTAATAATAATAATAATAATAATAATAATAATAATAATAATAATGACATTTGTTAAGCGCTTACTATGTGCAAAGCACTGTTCTAAGTGCTCGGGGGGGATACAAGGTGATCATGTTGTCCCACGGGGGGCTCACAGTCAATCCCCATTTTACAGATGAGGTAACTGAGGCTCAGAGAAGTTAAGTGGCTTGCCCAAGGTCACACAGCAGACTTGTGGGGGAGCCGGGATTAGAACCCATGGCCTCTGACTCCCAAGCTCTTTCCACTGAGCCACGCTGCTTCTCAAGAGGCTAAGAGTTTTGCGATGGCGTTTATTAAGCGCTTACTATGTGCAAAGCACTGTTCTAAGCGCTGGGGAGGTTACAAGGTGATCAGGTTGTCCCACAGAGGGCTCACAGTTTCAATCCTCATTTTACAGATAACTGAGGGATACAAGGTGATCATGTTGTCCCACGTGGGGCTCACAGTCAATCCCCATTTTACAGATGAGGTAACTGAGGCACAGAGAAGTTAAGTGACTTGCCCAAAGCCACACAGCTGACAATTGGCAGAGTCGGGAGCTCCACAAAGACCTTTACCACAGTTCCCTAGCAACATTCTCCTGGGAAGCAGCTTTGCCTAGTGGCTAGAGCCCAGGTCTGGGATAACTGACGTAGGTTATGGGTTCATTCATTCATTCATTCATTCATTCATTCATTCATTCAATCGTACTTATTGAGCACTTACTGTGTGCAGAGCACTGTACTAATGGTTCTAATCCCGGCTCTACCACTTGTCTGCTGTGTGGCCTTGGGCAAGTTACTTCACTTCCCTGTGCCCCACTTACCTTATCTGTAAAATGGGGATTAAGACTGTGAGCCCCATGCGGACAGGGACTGGGTCCAATCGATTTCATCACTTAGTACAGTGCCTGGCACATAGTAAGTGCTCAACAAATACCATAATTATTATCGCTATTATTATTATTCTATTTGCAATGACTTGGTTTCTCCGTCCTTACCTGCAGCACTTCTTGGGGGACAGAGAAAGTTTTCCAAACGGAAAACATGTGGCTTAATAGAGTGCAATTATAAGATAATAATCCCTGCTCTGCCACTTAATAACAATAATAATGGCATTTATTAAGCGCTTACTATGTGCCAAGCACTGTTCTAAGCACTGGGGGGATACATGGTAATCAGGTTGTCCCACGTGGGGCTCACAGTCTTAATCCCCATTTTCCAGATGAGGGAACTGAGGCACAGAGAAGGTAAGTCCCCCTTTCCATCCCCCCATCTTACCTCCTTCCCTTCCCCACAGCACCTGTATATATGTATATATGTTTGTACATATTTATTACTCTATTTATTTATTTATTTATTCTACTTGTGCATATCTATTCTATTTATTTTATTTTGTTAGTATGTTTGGTTTTGTTCTCTGTCTCCCCCTTTTAGACTGTGAGCCCACTGTTGGGTAGGGACTGTCTCTATATGTTGCCAATTTGTACTTCCCAAGCGCTTAGCACAGTGCTCTGCACATAGTAAGCGCTCAATAAATACGATTGGTGATGATGATGATGGTAAGTGACTTGCTCAAAGTCACACAGCTGACAATTGGCGGAGCCGGGACTCCAAAGCCCGGGCTCTTTCCACTGAGCCACGCTGCTGCACTTGTCTGCTGGGTGACCTCGGGCGAGTCACTTACCTTCTCTGTGCTCCAGTTATCTCATCTGTAAAATGAGGATTAAACGATCTTCCCTCCAACTTAAACAGTGAGCCCCATCCAGGACAGGGATGGGGATCAGTCTAAGGAAAGAGCCCAGGCCTGGGAGTTGGAGGACCTGGGTTCTTATTGCAGCTCCGCCACTTCCACTTCACTTCTCTGGGCCTCAGTTTCCTCAGAAGGGGCATTCATTCATTTCATTCATTCATTCAATCGTACTTATTGAGCGCCTACTGTGTGCAGAGCACTGTACTAAGCGCTTGGGAAGCACAAGCCGGCAACATATAGAGACGGTCCCTTACCCAACAACGGGCTCACAGTCTAGAAGGGGGAGACAGACAATAAAACAAAACATGCGGACAGGTGTCACGTCATCAGAATAAATAGAAATAAAGCTTGATGCACATCATTAACAAAATAAATAGAAAAGTAAATCTGCACAAGTAAAATAGAGTAATAAATCTGTACAAACATATATACAGGTGCTGTGGGGAGGGGAAGGAGGTAGGGCCGGGCGGATGGGGATGGGGAGAGGAAGGAGGGGGTTCAGTGTGGGAAGGCCTCCTGGAGGAGGTGAGCTGGAACCTATCTTGATTCTACCCCAGCACTTAGAACAGGGCACATAGTATGCGTTTAACAAGTACATTTTAAAAAGAGTGTGATTTCTGGAGTTTTCTACAGACACCACCCATCAACTCTTGATTACCTAGGGGAGCAGAAGTCAAGGAATGCAAAAAATCCTCAAATTCCCAAATCTCACTTTAGCCAAACATCCAAGCCCCAAAACTTTCACCACAGCTGCTAGCGAGGAGGTAAATGGATCCGTTTGAGTTTTATCAGTTTTAGGGAGGGGGATGGTAGGAAAAGGAGATCTTTCGAAAGCAAGTTTTCTTTTCTCTCTTCCCACCCATTTTTAAAAGCAAAATTTCCACTGCGGCGGGAGATCAGGGATTAGGGGATTTGAAGAATGGAACTCAGCGTTAAAAGACAAGGCACAGCCACAACAGGGTTTTTAATAGGGCAGAGATGGAAACCTTTCAAGCTCTCTTCCCCTCTGGCCCCCTTTTCTTTTTGTTGTTTTTTTTTTTTTCTGCCTCGGAGCGAGACCTCATTTACTCATTTCCAACCCTGTCTGAGAATTCATTTTGGGCTTTCCTGCTACTCTGAACTTTCTACTCTTTGATTTCAGTTTATCAAACAAATAACTTACTGAAACCAAAACCAAACACCATCACCTTAGAAGAAATTGAAAACTGATCCAGGCAAATGGCCTGAGCCGGGCTTCTGTCTCAAACCCTTTTTTAAAAAAATGGTATTTGTTAAGCATTTACTATGTGCCAGGCACTGTACTAAGCGCTGGGGTAGATACAAGCTAATCAGGCTGAACACAGTCCCTAGCCCACATGGGGCTCCCAGTCTTACTCCCCATCAATCCATCAACCAATCGTATTTACTGAGCGCTGTGTGCAGAACACTGTACTAAGCGATTGGGAGAGAACAACGGCACTTAGTACAGTGCTCTGCACACAGTAAGCGCTCAATAAATACGATTGAATGAAAGAACAATATAAGAGAAACATTCCCTGCCCACAACGAGCTTACGGATGAGGTAACTGAGGCCCAGAGAAGTGAAGTGACTTACCCAAGGTCACACAGCAGACATGTGGCGGAGCCAGGATTGGAACCCAGGTCCTTCTGACTCCCGGAGCTCTAGCTACTAGGCCACATTGCTGGGCAACTGGACTGATGATACTATGGTCCAGAAGGATTTTTTTGGTTCAGGTCACATCTGACTCAATAATGCTGGAATCCCCGCGGCCCAAATTGGACCATGCCAAACCAACCCAAGTCTGGAGCAATCATTCAGTGGTATTAAATGAGTGCTTACTATAATAATAATCATAATAATAAAATTAATACATATGGCATTTTTTCAGCGCTTACTATATGCCAGGCATTGTACTAAGTGCAGGGATGGATACAAGAAAACCAGGTTGGATCCAGTCCCTGTCCCACCTGGGGCTCATGGTCTCAATCCCCATTTTCCAGATGAGGGAACTGAGGCCCAGAGAAGTGAAATGACTTGCCTGAGGTCCCACAGGAGGCAAGTGGCAGAGCCAGGATTAGAACCCACGTCCTTCTGACTCCTGGGCTTGGGTCCTGCCCACTGTGCCATGGTGCTTCTCATGTGCAGAACACTGTATGAAGCGCTTGGGAGGGTAGAATCGTACCGAATTAGCAGTCACGTTCCCTGGCCTTATAATAATAATAATAATAATAATGATAATAATGGCATTTATTAAGCGCTTACTATGTGCAAAGCACTGTTCTAAGCGCTGGGGTGTCCCATGGGGGGCTCACAGTCTTCATCCCCATTTTACAGATGAGGTAACTGAGGCACAGAGAAGCTAAGTGACTTGCCCAAAGTCACACAGCTGACAATTGGCAGAGCTGGGATTCGAACCCATGACCTCTGACTCCAAAGCCCGGTCTCTTTCCATTGAGCCACGCTTCTTCCCCTTGAACAGGCCTGAGTGGATCCCCTGAGTTTAATATGATAATAGTTAACAACTGTGAGATTTGTTCAGCGCTTACTACGTGCCAAGCACTGGGCTGAACGCTGGCACAGAGACATGATAATCAGGTTGGGCAAGACCCCTGGTGCCACACGGGGCTCCCAGCCTAAATAAGAGGGATTTCGGGTATCAATCTCCATTTTCCAGATGAGGAAACAGGCACAGACAAGTGAAATGACTTACCCAAGGTCACACACGGCTGGCAAGCGGCAGAGCCGGCATTGGAAACCGTGTCTGGGATTAGGTGGCGGATTCTAATCCCACTTCAGCCACTGGTTTTATGTGTGACCTTGGGTAAGTCATTTCACTTCTCTGGGCCTCAGTTACCTCATCTGGAAAATGGGGATTAGGACTATGAGCCGCACGTGGGGCAGGGACTGTGTCCAACCCGATTTGCTTTTACCCACCCCAGCGCTTAGTACAGTGGTTGGCACATAGTAAGTGCTTAAGGATTAATCAATCAATCAATCAATCGTATTTATTCAGCACTTACTGTGTGCAGAGCACTGTACTAAGCGCTTGGGAAGTACAAGTCGGCAACACATAGAGACAGTCCCTACCCAACAGTGGGCTCACAGTCTAGAAGGGGGAGACAGAGAACAAAACAAAACATACTAACAAAATAAAATAAATAGAATAGATATGTACAAGATAAATAAATAAATAGAGTAATAAATATTTACAAACATATCCACATATATACAGGTGCTGTGGGGAAGGGAAGGAGGTAAGATGGGGGGGATGGAGAGGGGGACGAGGGGGAGAGGAAGGATTCTAATCCCGCCTCTGCCACTGGTTTTATGTGTGACCTTGGGTAAGTCATTTCACTTCTCTGGGCCTCAGTTACCTCATCTGGAAAATGGGGATTAGGACTATGAGCCCCACGTGGGGCAGGGACTGTGTCCAGCCCTATTTGCTTTTACCCACCCCAGCGCTTAGTACAGTGGCTGGCACATAGTAGGCGCTTAAAATACCACTGTTATTATTATTATTATGGGGCTCACCATCTTCATCCCCATTTTGCAGATGCGATCACTGAGGCCCAGAGAAGTGAAGTGTCTTGCCCAAGGTCTCACGGCGGTATGGTACTCCACAGACTGAACCTCTTTTTTTCTCGGTTTCTACATCTGTGAAATGGAGACAGTGCCACGGCCATCTTCTAGACTGTGAGCCCACTGTTGGGTAGGGACTGTCTCTCTATGTTGCCAACTTGGACTTCCCAAGCGCTTAGTACAGTGCTCTGCACACAGTAAGCGCTCAATAAATACGATTGATTGATTGATTGATTGATTGACTCTCCGAAGGGGTCACCCAAAGAACCCAGAGGTGATCATTCATTCATTCACACATCTCCTGCCACCAAACGGGAATACCCTGAGCCGAAACTGCAGACCGGATAAGAGAGAGCAAAGGGCTGGGAAATCCGGGAGGTTTCCGTTTCCCATTAACTCGGGATTCTCCCGGGCTTAGGTTGGAGAAGTACAGAGTTGGACAAGTTGATCATTAAATTCTTCAGTATCAATGTTTTGAAAAGTACAAAGTTGGAAACACTTATCATTAAGCTTCTTCCGAGTTAGTGTTTGAACAACTCCTGGTAGAGATTGATTTCTTCTTGGTATGTTACTTGCCAGTTTTTTTTTTTATGGGATTTGCTAATTCATTCGATCGTATTTATTGAGCGCTTACTGTGTGCAGAGCACTGTACTAAGCTCTTGGAAAGTACAATTCAGCAACAAAGAGAGACAATCCCTGCCCACAACGGGCTCCCGGTCTAGAAGGGGGGAGACGGACATCAAAACAAGTAAACAGGCATCAATAGCATCAATATAAATAAATAGAATTATAGAGACGTATCATCATCATCAATTGCATTTATTGAGCGCTTACTGTGTGCAGAGCACCGTACTAGCGCTTGGGAAGCACAAGTTGGCAACATCATTAATATCAATGAATGGAATTATAAATACGTTAAGTGCTTTCTATGCATCTAGCATTGTGCTACACTCTGAGATAGATAGAAAATGAACGGGTGGAGTTCGCAATCAAAATAGGAGGGAATCCCCACTTTACAGTTGAGGAAACTGAGGCCCACGGAAGGGAAGTGACTGCCCCAAAGTCACACAGCAGACAAGTGGCAGAGCGGGATTAGAACCCAAGCCTCTGACTCCCGGGCTCATTCTCTTTCCACTGGGCCACGCTGCTTCCTAAACCGACATGAGGTCAAACTGAATTTCAAGGGGATTCGGAAGCAGAATTCTAGGCCAGCCTTCCCCACTCCATCAATACTTTCCTTTTCATCGGCAGCACCTGTATATATGTATATATGTTTGTACATATTTATTACTCTATTTATTTATTTATTTTACTTGTACATAGCTATTCTATTAATTTTATTTTGTTAGTATGTTTGGTTTTGTTCTCTGTCTCCCCCTTTTAGACTGTGAGCCCACTGTTGGGTAGGGACTGTCTCTATATATTGCCAATTTGTACTTCCCAAGCGCTTAGTACAGTGCTCTGCACATAGTAAGCGCTCAATAAATACGATTGATGATGATGATGATGATGATCGGATTTGCTCCCGGCCATCTACTTAGCTACCCAAGAGAAAGGAAAGAATCTGTATTTTTAAATTGCCCTTATTTCACAGATTACAGGCAGGGTGCTTTGGGGAAGATTTGGGATTACGATAGCGTCTGGCACATTGTAAGCGCTTAGCAAATATCACATATTCATTTTAAAAGGCAAGGAGATTCCGAGCCCAATTCAAATGAAAGATGGGGAAGAGACCGGAGCAGTATGTTACCTTCTGATGATCACACAGCCCGTATCTCATCGTGCTTTTTTGGTATTTTGGGAGGCGGTGGGAATGAAATAACTAGCAGGAGGGGAAACCTGGCTGGGCTATGGCTTCAGTGTCACAGGCTACTGACCACAGAACTATCCATGGCATGTGTTGCCAACTTGTACTTCCCAAGCGCTTAGTACAGTGCTCTGCACACAGTAAGCGCTCAATAAATACGATTGACTGATTGATTGATTTCCCATGGTGGGCAGGCTCAGCAGGAAGCCTGAAAAGAGCTGGCAAACATGGCCAGTTAACACCGCATTGGCACAGCATCAGAACTAAAACAATAATAATGATTGTGGCATTTCATTCATTTATTCAATCGTATTTATTCATTCATTCATTCAATCGTATTTCTTGAGCGCTTACTGTGTGCAGAGCACTGTACTAAGCGCTTGGGAAGTACAAGCTGGCAACAGATAGAGACGGTCCCTACCAAACAGCGGGCTCACAGTCTAGAAGGGGGAGACAGACAACAAAACAAAACAAGTAGACAGGTGTCAATACCATCAGAATAGATAGAACTGTGGCTATATACACATGATTAATTTAATAAATAGAATAGTAAATATATACAGGTAAAATAAATAGGGCAATAAATCTGTACAAACATATATACAGGTGCTGTGGGGAGGGGAAGGAGGTAGGGCGGGGGGGATGAGGAGGAGGAGAGGAAAAAGGGGGCTCAGTCTGGGAAGGCCTCTTGGAGGAGGTGAGCTCTCAGTTTCTAGACTGTGAGCCCACTGTTGGGTAGGGACCGTCTCTATACGTTGCCAACTTGTACTTTCCAAGTGCTTAGTACAGTGCTCTGCACACAGTAAGCGCTCAATAAATACGATTGAATGAAAGAATGAAGGGAGGAAGAGAGCTAGCTTGGCGGATGTGCGGAGGGAGGGCATTCCAGGCCCGGGGGATGACGTGGGCCGGGGGTCGACGGGGGGACAGGCGAGAACGAGGTACAGTGAGGAGGTTAGCGGCAGAAGAGCGGAGGGTGCGGGGTTTGGGGGCATTTGTAAAGCTCTTACTATGTGCCAGGCACTGTTCTAAGCGCTGGGGTTGATACAAGCAAAATGGGTTGGACACGGTCCCCGTCCCTCATGGGGCTCGGTCTTTAACCCCCACTTTACAGATGAGGAAACTAAGATGCAGACTGAGCCCCTTCCTTCCTCTCCCCCTCGTGCCCCTCTCCATCCCCATCTTACCTCCTTCCCTTCCCCACAGGAATATATATGTATATATGTTTGTACATATTTGTTACTCTATTTATTTATTTATTTTACATGTACATATCTATTCTATTTATTTATTCTATTTATTTTATTCTGTTAGTATGTTTGGTTTTGTTGTCCGTCTCCCCCTTCTAGACTGTGAGCCCACTGTTGGGTAGGGACTGTCTCTATATGTTGCCAACTTGTACTTCCCAAGCGCTTAGTACAGTGCTCTGCACACAGTAAGCGCTCAATAAATAACGGATGATGATGATGCAGAGAAGTGACTTCCCCAAGGTCACACAGAGCAGGCAAGTGGCGGAGCCAGGATTAGAACCCAGGTCCTTCTGACGCCCAGGCCCGGGCTCTAGCCACTCAATCAATCGTATTTATTGAGCGCTTACTGTGTGCAGAACACTGTACTAAGCGCTTGGGAAGTACAAGTTGGCAACAACTCGGCCACACTGCTTCAGGCTGCTGGCCCTTGGGCAATAAAGGGGCTTTGAAATATTCTTTCATCCGCCTCATGATGTGCTGAATGCCCCCTACCTACTGCTCCCTCTTTATCAGTGGTATTTATTGAGCACCTTCTGGGCACAGAGCACTGTCGTAAGCGCTTGGGAGTGTATCACAGAATGCACACATGCATGCTATGAGCCAGAATGAGCATGACTGATGGGGACGAGGGCATGGGAGGTCCCCCCAAAATCACTAGCACTACAATCGACGCCTTGGTGCAGACTCTCCGTCCCAGAATCTTTGTGACCCGACTGGGGTCCGACCAGGATTTCTGGTGGGGAAATTCATTCATTCATTCATTCAATTGTATTTCTTGAGCGCTTACTGTGTGCAGAGCACTGTACTAAGCGCTTGGGAAGTACAGGTTGGCAACATATAGAGATGGTCCCTACCCAACAACGGGCTCACAGTCTAGAAGGGGGAGACAGACAACAAGGGAGACAGACAACAAAACAAAACAGATGCCATCGGCATTTAAGGTGATTAGATCCCAGGACTCCAGGCTGTCTGGGGTTCTAAAATCCAGTTGCAAATCTCATTTCAAGTCTTCCCAGACCAGTTTGGTAATCAATGGCAACAATAATAGTGGTATTTGTTAATCAATCAGTCAATCAATCGGATTTATTGAGCACTTACTGTGTGCAGAGCACTGTACTAAGCGCTTGGGAAGTACAAGTCGGCAGCATATACAGACAGTCCCTACCCAACAGTGGGCTCACAGTCTAGAAGGGGGAGAAGGAGAACAAAACCAAACATACTAACAAAATAAAATAGATAGAATAGATATGTACAAGTAAAATAAATTAATAGAGTAATAACTATGTACAAACATATATACATATATACAGGTGCTGTGGGGAAGGGAAGGAGGTAAGATGGGGGGATGGAGAGGGGGACGAGGGGGAGAGGAAGGGTTAAGCCTTTACTGTGTGCTAGACACTGCACTATGTGCTGGCATAGATTCCCGAGAAGCAACGTGGCTCAGTGGAAAGAGCACAGGCTTTGGAGTCAGTGGTCTGACTCCAAATACGACTGAATGAATGAAAGTGGTCATGGGTTCAAATCTCGGCTCCGCCAATTGTCAGCTATGTGACTTTGGGCAAGTCTTCTAGACTGTGAGCCCAACGTTGGGTAGGGATCGTCTCCATCTGGTGCCAACTTGTACTTCCCAAGCGCTCTGCACACAGTAAGCGCTCAATCAATCAATCGATCAATCGTATTTATTGAGCGCTTACTGTGTGCAGAGCACTGTACGAAGCGCTTGGGAAGTACAAGTTGGCAACATATAGAGACAGTCCCTACCCAACAGTGGGCTCACAGTCTAAAAGGGGGAGACAGAGAACAAAACCAAACATACTAACAAAATAAAATAAATAGATTTGACTGAATATGACTGACTGAATGAATGAAAGTCACTTAACTTCTCTGTGCCTCAGTTACCTCATCTGTAAGATGGGGATTGACTGTGAGCCCCCTGTGGGACCACCTGATCACATTGTAACCCTCCCAGCGCTTAGAAGAGTGCTTTGCACATAGTAAGCACTTAAGAAATGCCATTATTATTATCATTATTATTGTAATCAGGCTGGATACAGTCCCTGTCTCACACAGGACTCACAGATTAAGGAGGCAAGAGAATGTGTGATGAATCCCCATTTTGCAGATGAGGAAACTGAGGCACAGAGAAGTGAACTGACTTGTCCAAAGGCAAACATCAGGCAACGGGCAGAGCTGAGATTAGAACCCAGGTCCTCTAACTCCCAAGCCCGTACTCCTGAGAAGCAGCGTAGCTCAGTGGAAAGAGCCTGGGCTTTGGAGTCAGAGGTCATGGGTTCAAATCCTGGCTCTGCCAACTGTCAGCTGGGTGACTTTGGGCAAGTCACTTCACTTCTCTGGGACTCAGTTACCTCATCTGTAAAACGGGGATTGACTGTGAGCCCCCCGTGGGACAACCTGATCACCTTGTAACCTCCCCAGCGCTTAGAACAGTGCTTTGCACAAAGTAAGCGTTTAATAAATGCCATTATTATTATTATTATTATTATTATTATTATTATTATTATTATTACCTACTAGGCCACGCTGCTTCCCCACAGAGTGACAACTGTGGCGCGTATTAGACATGGTGATTCCTTTCCTTGCGGACAGGGCATTAGATTGTCGGTTGAAAATTCTGGCGGATTTGGGCAACAGTAAATTGTTTAAAAATTAATTAATAATTTTGAATAACGTCTGTCTGCCCTCCTAGGTCGTATGCTCCTTGCGGGACTGTGACTACCAACTCTGTTATATCGTACTCACCCAACCGCTTAAGAGAAGCAGCGTGACTTAGTGGATAGAGCATGGGCCTGTGCGTCAGAGGGACCTGGGTTCTAATCCCACCACTATGACATTCCTGGGACCTTGGGCAAGTCACTTCACTTTGTCTCAGTTGCCTCATCTCTAAAATGGGGATAAGAGTGTGAGCCCCACGTGGGACAGGGACTGTGTCCCACCTGACTATCTTTCAGGGATTGGCACATAGTAAGCGCTTAACAAGTAACACAATAATAATAATAATTATTATTACAGCATTCTGCACTTAGTAAGCGCTTAATAAATACCACTGATTACGGTAATATCTGGAAATCATATTGGCTTTAATACCTAGATGAATATTTTCTTCTATTTCACATGATGATACAGCAATGGCCTTAATTTCATTTTTAAAAAGCCACCCCCTGCAAGTGCTTTGGAGTCAGAGGTCATGGGTTCAAATCCTGGCTCCGCCAACTGTCAACTGTGTGACTTTGGGCAAGTCACTTAACTTCTCTGGGCCTCAGTGACCTCATCTGTAAAATAGGGATTAAGACTGTGAGCCCGTACTATAGAGAAGCAGCGTGGCTCAGTGGAAAGAGCCTGGGCTTTGGAGTCAGAGGTCATGGGTTCAAATCCTGGCTCCGCCAACTGTCAGCTGTGTGACTTTGGGCAAGTCACTTCACTTCTCTGTGCCTCAGTTACCTCACCTGCAAAACGGGGATTGACTGCGAGCCCCCTGTGGGACAACCTGATCACCCTGTAACCTCCCCAGTGCTTAGAACAGTGCTTTGCACACAATAAGCGCTTAATAAATGCCATTGTTATTATTATTAAGTGGATTTGTCAGCAGTAGGGTAGAAATATATAACGGGGTTCCAATCCACGGTGCACAGCTCCATCCCGCCTAGTGGCTTAGTGGTTAGAGCCCCGACCCAGGAGTCAGAAGGACCTGGGTTCTAATCCCAGCTCTGCCACTTGTCTGCTCTGTGCCCTTGGGCAAGTCGCTTCTCTTCTCTGTGCCTCAGTTCCCTCAGCTGTAAAATGGGGATTGAGACTGTGAGCCCCATGTGGATAGGGAGTGTGTCCAACCTGATTAACTTGTACAGAGAAGCAGTGTAGCTCAGTGGAAAGAGCCCGGGCTTTGGAGTCAGAGGTCATGGGTTCAAATCCCGGCTCCTCCACTTGTCAGCTGTGTGACTTTGGGCAAGTCACTTCACTTCTCCGGGCCTCAGTTACCTCATCTGTAAAATGGGGATTAAGATTGTGAGCCCCCCATGGGACGACCTGATCATCTTGTAACCTCCCCAGCGATTAGAACAGTGCTTTGCACTCAATCAATCAATCGTATTTATTGAGCGCTTACTGTGTGCAGAGCACTGTACTAAGTGCTTGGGAAGTCCAAGTTGGCAACATATAGAGACAGTCCCTACCCAACAGTGGGCTCACAGTCTAGAAGGGGGAGACAGAGAACAAAACCAAACATATTAACAAAATAAAATAAATAGAATAGATATGTACAAGTAAATAGAGTAATAAATATGTACAAACATATATATACAGGTGCTGTGGGGAAGGGAAGGAGGTAAGACGGGGGGATGGAGATGGGGACGAGGGGTAGAGGAAGGAAGGGGCTCAGTCTGGGAAGGCCTCCTGGAGGAGGTGAGCTCTCAGCAGGGCCTTGAAGGGAGGAAGAGAGCTAGCTTGGCGGATGGGCAGAGGGAGGGCATTGCAGGCCCGGGGGATGACGTGGGCCAGGGGTTGATGGCGGGACAGGAGAGAACGAGGCACGGTGAGGAGATTAGCGGCGGAGGAGCGGAGGGTGCGGGCTGGGCTGCAGAAGGAGAGAAGGGAGGTGAGGTAGGAGGGGGCGAGGGGATGGACAGCCTTGAAGCCCAGGGTGAGGAGTTTCTGCCTGATGCGCAGATTAATAAATGCCATTATTATTATTATTATTATTATTATTATTATTATTATTATCTATCCCAGTGCTCAGCACAGTGCTGGGCACATAGTAAACATTTTAACTAGTAGCATTAGGCTGAGAATTCCCACTGAACAAAGTCTGTGCAGGCCCAAGGCCACATCCATGGTGGTGGGCACCAGTGCTCCCTTCCCTTTCCAGCTGGTTCCCACAGCTTTCTGGCCAGGAATTCCGCCTTCATTATTCCCACTCTAGATCGGAAGCTTCTTGTGGGCAGGGAATGTGTCTACCATCTCTGGTTGTATCGCCCACTCCCAAGTGCTTAGCACACAGTGTATGGCACACAGGAAGTGCTCAATAGACGTCACTGATTGATGGATTATTCCAGGTAACAATAATAATAATTTCGGTATTTGTTAAGCTCTTACTGTGTGCAAAGCACTGTTCTAAGCGCTGGGGAGGATACAAGGTGATCAGGTTGTCCCAAGTGGGGCTCGCAATCTTAATCCCCATTTTCCAGATGAGGTAACTGAGGCACAGAGAAGTGAAGTGACTTGCCCAAAGTCACACAGCTGACAAGCGGCGGAGCCGGGATTTGAACCCATGACCTCTGACTCCCAAGCCTGTGCTCTTTCCATGCTGCTTCTCAAGCTGGCAAGGTCACTGACAAGGCCTGGGAAAGACCCTCCCTCCCTAGTCTGGCAGCTCGTTATGGTCAGAGCACGTTTAGTACAGTGCTCTGCACACAGTGAGCGTTCAATAAATACCACTGATCGATTAATTATTCCAGGTCTCTGATGAGGCCTGGGAAAGACCCCCCCTCCTCTAGACTGGAAGCTCGTGGTGGGCAGGGCACGCTTAGTACAGAGCTCTGCACACAGTGAGCGCTCAATTAATACCATTCAGACCACTGATCGATTAACTATTCCAGGTCTATGACGAGGTCTGAGAAAGACCTTATCTGCTCTAGACTTGGCACTTGTTATCATCAATCGTATTTATTGAGCGCTTACTGTGTGCAGAGCACTGTACTAAGCGCTTGTTATGGGCAGAGCATGCTTAGTACAGTGCTCAGCATACAGTGAGCGCTCAATAAATATGACTGAGTGATCAGGTCTGATTGTCTTTTCATTCTTCACCACCTCTCTGCTTCTCTTGGAGCCCCATCCTGTCTGTCCGGTCTCGCCTAAAGTCCAAGTCCCTTCATTCATTCATTCAGTCGTATTTATTGAGCGCTTACTGTGTGCAGAGCACTGTACTAAGCGCTTGGAAAGCACAATTCGGCAACAAATAGAGACAATCCCTACCCAACAACGGGCTCACAGTCCCTTCTTTCTCCTCATTCACAATGAAAAGCGAGCACCTCAAATTCCTTTATCTGTTGTTTTTCTACTTAGTACCTCATTATGGGCCACAGAAACCACTATTACATTGCTGCCCCCCATCAATGCTAGGACACGATGTAATAACCGTGTCATTGCATTTCAATATTTTGGAAATGTATGGCAGTTTTTAATATTTTCACATTGCCTTCGTCACTGGGCAGAGCAGAGATAGCTATGTTTGGAACACTGCAATCTGCACGGCCAATGAAACTCTGTAATTGCTTTTCCTCCTGTGTACAATGACAATCTTGGCGTGACTCTGGGTGTTCAAAACACCACGTAGTTTCTCATTCTGCTGCCCTACAAAGGTTGGAGCAGAGCGACCTGGCTATAAGCTCGTTGTGGGCGGGGAATGTGACCGTTTATTATTATATTATCCTCTCCCAAGTGCTTAGTACAGAGCTTTGCAAACAGCAGGCACTCAATAAAGCCTTTCTGACCTCCCAGTTTCCTGTCTCTCCCCACTTCGGTCTATACTTCACTCTGGTGCCGGATTATCTTTCTAATGTCACTCCCCTCCTCAAATATCTCCAGTGGTTGCCTGTCAATCTTCGTATGAAGCAAAAACTCACTACTGGCTTCAAAGCTGTCCATCCCCTCGCCCCCTTCTACCTCACCTTCCTTCTCTCCTTCTCCAGCCGAGCCCGCACCCTCCGCTCCTCTGCCGCCGCTAACCTCCTCACTGGGCCTCGTTCTCGCCTGTCCCGTCTTCGACTCCCGGCCCCCGTCCTCCCCCTGAATGCTCCTCCCTCCTCACATCCGCCAAACTAGCTCTCTTCCCCCCTTCAAAGCCCTCCTGAGAGCTCACCTCCTCCAGGAGGCCTTCCCAGATTGATCCCCCCTTTTCCTCTGCTCCCCTTCCCCTCCCCATCACCCCGACTCCCTCCCTCTGCTCTACCCCACTCCCCACCCCACAGCACTTGTGTATATTTGTACATATTTTTTCATTCTATTTACTTTATTAATGTATATATATCTATAATTCTGTTTATCTATTTTGATGCTATTGATGCCTGTCTCCTTGTTTTGCTGTAGTCCCCCTTTCAGGCTGTGAGCCTGTTGTTGGGTAGGGATTGTCTCTGTTGCCGAATTGTTCTTTTCAAGCACTGCACACAGTAAGCGCCCAAGAAATATGACTGATTGAATGAATCCAAGCAAATCAGGTTGGACACAGTCCCTGTCCCGCATGGGGCTCACAGTCTTAATCCCCATCCAGCGCTTAGAACAGTGCTTCACACATAGTAAGCGCTTAACAAATGCCATTATTATTATTATTATGTTACAGATGAGGTTACTGAGGACCAGAGAAGAATAAATAATAATAGTGATGGTATTTGTTAAGCGCTTACAGTCTTAATCCCCATCCAGCGCTTAGAACAGTGCTTCACACATAGTAAGGGCTTAACAAATGCCATTATTATTATTATTATTATTATGTTACAGATGAGGTTACCGAGGACCAGAGAAGAATAAATAATAATAGTGATGGTATTTGTTAAGCGCTTACTATGTTCCAGGCACTGTACCAAAGGCTGGGGTGGATACGAGCAAATTTCCATCGACCTAAGGAAATTTCAACAGTGAGAGGAAGAAGATGGGCCACTTTACTGCAGTCAGGTGCCACGGAGTCTTTAACTCAACTGCTCCACGGTACCACCCAGAAGAAGCTCTTCACACCCTCTTTAAAAAAAAATAAACCAAACCAACTCACCTCAGTGGCTGAGATCTTTTATCGTCGTCAGAGCTCATTTCCATTGCAAATATTTCCTCCAAGCCGGGAGCCGGGGGTTGATCTTCTTTCTTGACATCCGATTTGTTCTTCTTTCGTCTTCGTTTTTTCTTCTTCACCGAGCCCGGGGCGAACCCCATCTCCGGCTCTAAGATGTGGGAGGTATCTGAACTCTGGCAGGACCTCTCGCTGCCCGCTGATTTCATCAGGTGCGTTTCGATGTTTAATTTAAAGACTTGATCATCCGTGGGTATTGGGGAGGTGGCCAGATAGGCTGGAACTCTTTCCTGAGGTGGACCGAGAGAGAGAAAGAGGAAAAATAATAGTTCAATTGAGCAGCCGGTAGAATCATACAGTGCTTTGCACACAGTGCTTAATAAATGCTATTAAGAAAAAAATAACCGCCATCTAGGAGGAGAAAGAAAAGTTACTGCAACGGTTCGACCACGTGCAGGTGGGACTATTTTCCCCCCAAATATTTCCCTATAAATCCAAATTAATTTCCTATCCACTACCGTTAATTTGGGCTGGTACATCCACAAATCCTTGCCTTGGCCAAATTATTATTATCTTTATTAATAATAACAGTAATAATGATGATCGTGATGACAACTTGGGTAGTAGTAATAATAACAATAATAATTCAATCTACTAAGTGTTTGCTATCCATTCATTCATTCAATCATATTTATTGAGCGCTTACTATGTGCAGAGCACTGTACGAAGCGCTTGGGAAGTACAAGTCGGCAACGTATAGAGACGGTCCCTACCCAACAACGGGCTCACAGTCTAGAAGGGGGAGGCAGACAACAAAACAAAACATGTAGAGAAGTGTCAAAATCATCAGAACAGAATTATACCTATATGCACATCATTAACAAAAATAAATAGAATAAGTAAATATGTACAAGTAAAATAAATACAGTAATAAATCTGTACAAATATATACAAGTGCTGTGTGCCAGACGCCATTCTAACTGCTGATTTCGATTCCCACATAGGATCCACAGTCTTACAGGAGGGAGATCAGATGTTTTATCCCCATTTTCTGGATGAGGAAACTCCGGCCCAGAGAAGTGAAGCGACTTGCCTGAGGTCATCCAGCAGAGAAATGGCAGGACCAGGATTAGAATCGGATTAGCCTCCTGATCCCAGGCCTGAGCTCATTCCTCCAAGCCACAACAAAACAGTAAGGAACGACTGCTCTAGGACTGACTCCTGTGCATCACCACATGAATCGAATTCATTCATTCAATCGCATTTACTGAGCGCTTACTGTGTGCAGAGCACTGTACTAATCAATCAATTGTATTTATTGAGCGCTTACTGTGTGCAGAGCACTGTACTAAGTGCTTGGAAAGTGCGATTTGGCAACAAAGAGAGACCTTCCCTACCCAACAACAGGCTCACAGTCTAGAAGGGCGGGAGACAGATAACAAAACAAAGCAAGTAGACAGGCATCAATAGCATCAATATAAATAAATAGAATTATAGCTATATACACATCATTAATACAATAAATAGAGAATAACTATGTACATATATACCCAAGAGCTGTGGGGCGGGGAAGGGGGTAGAGCAGAGGGAGGGAGTGGGGGTGATGGGGAGGGGAGGAGGAGCAGAGGAAAAGGGGGGCTCAGTCTGGGAAGGCCTCCTGGAGGAGGTGAGCTTTCAGTAGGGCTTTGAAGGTGGGAAATGTGCTAGTTTGGTGCATGTGAGGAGGGAGGGCATTCCAGGCCAGAGGTAGGACGTGGGCCGGGAGTCGACGGCGGGACAGGCGAGAACGAGGCACGGTGAGAAGGAGAGAAGCGAGGTGAGGTAGGAGGGGGCAAGGTGAGGGTCAGCTTTGAAGCCGAGAGTGAGGATCTTTTGCTTGAATCTGAAGGGATTCATAATTTGAGTCCATATGGGGGGGAAGAGGAGGAAAAATCAAAAAGGTGTGCATGAAAAATGCCAACTCCATGGCCTGGCTGGAATCTCAGGTGCAAACCTGTCCTGCTATTGAAGGCAGAAAATGGATGGCTGTGAGAAGAGCCAAGGTGCTTCTCTCATAACAATGCGCGTATTCTGCTTTTTTGGATCCACTACTGGAACGGTTGGAGATGGAGGCGGGGCGTTCTGGGAGAGACGGGTCTTTGGCGTCGCTGTGGGTCGGAGACGACTCGATGGTATAAGACAAGACAAGGACATATGACGCAGAAAGAGAGAATGAGTTCCATCCAAGAGACTAGCTAAGACAGGGAGGCAGTGTAGCCAAGTGGGTACAGCAGGGTCCTGGGAGTCGGGACCTGGGTTCTAATTCTGATTCCGCCACGTGGCTGTGTGCTCATCTCCTCCAGGAGGCCTTCCCAGACTGAGCCCCTTCCTTCCTCTCCCCCTTGTCCCCCTCTCTATCCCCCCCATCTTACCTCCTTCCCTTCCCCACAGCACCTGTATATATGTATATATGTTTGTATATATTTATTACTCTATTTATTTATTTATTTTACTTGTACATATCTATTCTATTTTATTTTGTTAGTATGTTTGCTTTTGTTCTCTGTCTCCCCCTTCTAGACTGTGAGCCCACTGTTGGGTAGGGACTGTCTCTATATGTTGCCAGCTTGTACTTCCCAAGTGCTTAGTACAGTGCTCTGCACACAGTAAGCGCTCAATAAATACAATTGATGATTGATTGATTGTGTGACTTTGGGCAAGTTACTTCACTTTTTTTTAAAATGGCATTTATTAAGTGCTTACTATGTGCAAAGCACTGTTCTAAGCACTGGGGAGGTTACACGGTGATCAGGTTATCCCTCGGGGGGCTCACAGTCTTAATCCCCATTTTACAGATGAGGTAACTGAGGCTCAGAGAAGTTAAGTGGCTTCCCCAAGGTCACACAGCAGACACGTGGTGGAGCTGGGATACGAACCCACGACCTCTGACTCCAAAGCCCAGGCTCTTTCCACTGAGCCACGCTGCTTCTCTGTGCCTCAGTCATCTCATCTAGAAAACGGGGATTAAGACTGTGAGCCCCATGTGACGGGGACTATGTCTGAGTCGATTTTCTATCCTAGTGCTCAGAACAGAGCCTGGCACATAGTAAGCGCTTAACAAATACCATAAAAAAAAAAAAAAGACACAAGGTCAAGGGTTGGAGACCTCAGGATATCCGCTGTCTGGGTTTAAGATATCCAGAAGGAAACGAACGCCAAGGGGAAGCTGAATTGGGATAATTTGGGGAGTAAACAGTGACAACTCATTGTGTTTATGTTGTGACAGTTGAGGTTTTATATGGGTGGGAGAGGGAAAATGATTAATTACATGAAGTCCCCTCCACTCTGCCTCCCCTATGAAGTTGGATCTGTTCCCTTTAAGCAACTGCTACTCACCCCACCCTCAGTTCCAAAGCACGTAAGTCAATATCCGTAATTTATTTATTTCTACTAATGTCTGTCTCCCTCTCTACATAGCAACGTCACTGTGGGCATGGAATGTGTCTACCAACCGTGTTATATTGTATTCTGCCAAACGCCTGCACAGGATAAGCACTTAAGCAATACCATTGTTTTTCCACTGAAGAAGGCTGCTACCTCAGAGCACTTCTGCTTTTAAGCCAAACTAGTTGTGGGATGTGAATCCACAATATTTTTTGAGGTTCCGGTGCGTGCAGAGCATGAGGGGCACGCAAATTAATTCATTCACTGTTTGGGGAGCAGCGTGGCTTAGTGGAAAGAATACGGGCTTGGAGTCAGGGGACATGGGTTCTAATCCCAGCTCTGCCACTTTTTTTTTTTTAATGGCATTTATTAAGCGCTTACTATGTGCAAAGCACTGTTCTAAGCGCTGGGGAGGTTACAAGGTGATCAGGTTGTCCCACGGGGGGCTCACAGTCTTAATCCCCATTTTCCAGATGAGGTAACTGAGGCCCACAGAAGTGAAGTGACTTGCCCCAAGTCACACAGCTGACAATTGGCAGAGCCGGGATTTGAACCCGTGACCTCTGACTCCAAAGCCCGGGCTCTTTCCACTGCTAAAGTGTTGAAATTCTACTATAAAAATGGTATTTAAAACTATCTCTGTATATATTCTTATAGGCAAGGAACGGAGATAATTACGAATAACAAAACACCCCCAAATTACCTTTTGGTATGGGTTTGGGCAGAAAAAGCACTCTCCCAAGCACTCAGTACAACGCTCTCCACACTTAAGCGCTCGATAAATACCATCGGCTGACTAAAAATGTTCCGGCCTGGATAGTACCGAAAATTCAATATTACGGTAATTCATGAATTTTCTACACTACATGCTTCATTATTTCTTTCATTCTCTTGAGATGATTCTCCAAAATCAGAAGGGAAATTTACAGAGGTGCTCAATGCATCTGGGGACAGTTCAGATTGATACGGTTATTGCCGAAATTAGAACCCAGGGCCTTCTGATTCCCAGGCCCGGGCTCTAAGTCATGTGTTGGTCAAAGTTGTTGGTCTGGGTTTGTCTGTGACTCTAAAACTTTAGTTTTACAGCAATTTAGCCCGTCCATAGGACTCCACCAATTTTTCCCTTCCAAGGCCCACTTCCTCCTCCTCATCATCAATCGTATTTATTGAGCGCTTACTGTGTGCAGAGCACTGAACTAAGCACTTGGGAAGTACAAGTTGGCAACATATAGAGACAGTCCCTACCCAACAGTGGGCTCACAGTCTAAAAGAAAAAAAATTTAAGCGCTTACTATGTGCAAAGCACTGTTCTAAGCGCTGGGGAGGTTACAAGGTGATCAGGTTGTCCCACGGGGGGCTCACAGTCTTAATCCCCATTTTACAGATGAGGGAACTGAGGCCCAGAGAAGTGAAGTGACTTGCCCAAAGTCACACGGCTGACAGTTGGCGGAGCAGGGATTTGAACCCATGACCTCTGGCTCCAAAGCCTGTTACCCTTTCCACTGAGCCACGCTGCTTCTCGTGGCTTCACTTCTCACACAAATGTGGGCAAGTCAATACTCCAGGAACAAAGCCAAAGGGGTGTGCCATAATAATAATAATAATAATGGCATTTATTAAGTGCTCACTCATTCATTCAATCATATTTATTGCCCACTGTTGGGTAAGGACCGTCTCTATATTTTGCCAACTCGTGCTTCCCAAGCGCTTAGTCCAGTGCTCTGCACACAGTAAGCGTTCAATAAATACGACTGAATGAATGAATGAATGGACTTACCCAAAGTCACACAGCAGACAATTGGCAGAGCCGGGATTTGAACCCATGACCTCTGACTCCAAAGCCCGGGCTCTTTCCATTGAGCCACGCTGCTTCTCCATATGTGAGCCCGCTGTTGGGTAGGGACCGTCTCTCTGTGTTGCCAATTTGTACTTCCCAAGCGCTTAGTACAGTGCTCTGCACACAGTAACCACTCAATAAATATGATTGAATGAATGAATGAATTCTATTCATTTTATTTTGTTACTATGTTTTGTTTTGTTGTCTGTCTCCACCTTCTACACTGTGAGCCCGCTGTTGGGTAAGGACCGTGTCTATATGTTGCCAATTTATACTTCCCAAGCGCTTAGTACAGTGCTCTGCACACAGTAAGTGCTCAATAAATACGATTGAACGAATGAATGAATGTGCAAAGCACTGTTCTAAGCGCCGGGGAGGTTACAAGGTGATCAGGTTGTCCCACGGGGGGCTCACAGTCTGAATCCCCATTTTACAGATGAGGTAACTGAGGCCCAGAGAAGTTAAGTGACTTGCCCAAAGTCACACAGCTGACAATTGGCGGAGCAGGGATTTGAACCCATGAACTCTGACTCCAAAGGCCATGCTCTTTCCACTGAGCCATGCTGCTTCTCACAAGTACAGTGCTCGGCACATAGTAAGTGCCTAACAAATGCCTTATTATTATTATTATTATCATTATTATTATTATTATTATGCAAACCACCAGTCCCGGTGCACACAGAAGTGGCCAGAACCCTCCATGGTTGTTAAGAAGGGAGCGGTTACCAAGGTCGTTTCCTAGCTGCCGCTGAAGAGTCCTTACAGCAGTGAAGATAGAGGTTACTTTTTTTAAAAAAAGGAATTACTGTAATTGACAAAAGTTTCTCTTTCGAGCAGTGCACATCCATCTTCTCCTCAGCCTTGCCCAACAATGTCCCCTCCCTCTTCCGAAGGACTGGTAAAATCAATTCCATAAAGCTGTTCTTGATTAATCCTTCCACCTTTCTACTTTGTATTTTCCCAGTCACACAGTCATCAACTAATGATGATAATAATAATGGTCATGTTGTGTTTATGAAGTGCTTACTGTTATGAGAACCAGCGTGGCTCAGTGGAAAGAGCACGGGCTTGGGAATCAGAGGTCATGGGTTCTAACCCCGGCTCTGCCACATGTCTGCTGTGTGACCTTGGGCAAGTCACTTAACTTCTCTGGGCCTCAGTTACCTCAGCTGTAAAATGGGGATTAAGATTGTGAGCCCCACGTGGGACAACCTGATCACCTTCTAACCTCCACAGCGCTTAGAACAGTGCTTTGCACATAGTAAGCACTTAACAAATACCATTATTATTATTACTACACTCCAAGCATTGTACTAAGCGCTGGGGTAGAGTCACCTTTGGGTGTCAGTTCATTCTTTTATTCACTTATCTGTATATTCACTTTTCCTGTATGTATGTATATATGTTTGTACATATTTATTTTACTTGTACATATCTATTCTATTTATTTTATTTTGTTAGTATGTTTGGTTTTGTTCTCTGTCTCCCCCTTTTAGACTGTGAGCCCACTTTTGGGTAGGGACTGTCTCTATATGTTGCCAACTTGTATTCCCAAGCGCTTAGTACAGTGCTCTGCACACAGTAAGCGCTCAATAAATACGATTGATGATGATGATGAAGTGACTTGTCCAAAGTCACACAGCTGACAATTGGCGGAGCCGGGATTTGAACCCATGACCTCTGACTCCAACCGGGCTCTTTCCACTGAGCCACGCTGCCATGTACTTCAACCTTGAACTATCAGGCCGTGGTGACTCCCCGCAATAAAAAGGATCAAAAGTCTCAGCGGAAATTCCCTACGGGATTCAAGGAAAGCAATCTGAGGAGGATAAAACCTGGATAACAAATGAAGATTACAGTGCATCTATCGTCATCGATGGTATTTATGGAGAAATTCCTGGGTGCGGGGCACTGTACTAAGCGCTTCGGGGGGGGCGGGGTACGATAAAACAGAGTTGGTAGACGTGATCCCTGCCCATGGTGAGCTTCCGTGTAATCAACGAGGGTTCTGGAAAAGGAGGATCAAAAATATCACCGGGATGAGTTTTTAAAACGGTGCGGTTGCCAACGGAAAGGAAGCGGGTGGAAAATGTGAGAATTTAGTTGGGTTCGAAATCAGAGTTCTGACCCAAAAGGAACTGATTAAGACTGGAAAAATAACTATATACGTAGTCAGCTGTTTTCCCTGCCACACTGTACCTGGGGCAGGTCCGGAGGTGGGCTTCCGCTACTCTTAGCTCAAAGCCTTGCTCCGAACAGAATCAAGATTACGGTCGCGGCAGTGGGCTGAAAACTCTGGCCGCTGCCCAGGATCTAGCAGATCGAATCAGTCAATCGTATTTATTGAGCGCTTACTGTGCGCAGCACACTGTGCTAAGCGCCGGGGAGAGCACAACCCAAAACAGACACATTCCCTGCTCACAACGAACTTCCAGACCGAGGCATAGTGGATGGAGCAGGTGTCTGGGAATCAGAAGGTCATGGATTCTAATCCTCCACTTGTATGCTGTGTGACCTTGGACAAGTCACTTCACTTCTCAGAGCCTCAGTTCCCTCATCTGGAAAATGGGGATTAAGACCGTGAGCCCTGTGGCGGACAGGGACTTTGTCCAACAGCACTTGTATATATATTTGTACAGATTTATTACCCTGTTTTACTTGTACATATTTACTATTCTATTTATTTTGTTAATGATGTGCATCGAGCTTTAATTCTATTTGTTCTGATGACTTTGACACCTGCCTACGTGTTTCGTTTCGTTGTCTGTCTCCCCCTTCTAGACTGTGAGCCCGTTGTTGGGTAGGGGCCGTCTCTATATGTTGCCGACTTGTACTCCCCAAGCGCTTAGTACAGTGCTCTGCACACAGTATGCACTAAATAAATACGATTGAATGAATGAATGACCTTGTATCTACCCCAGCGCTGAGAACAGTGCCTGGCACGTAGTAAGCGCTTAACAAATACCATGATTACTATTATTATTATTATTATTAGAGAGGGAGATAGACATTAATATGGAAAAAGGGTCTCCTGAGAGTTCAGATAGCACCCACCTGCCCACCCACCTGCTGTCCCCACACGGATCATTGTCTCTATATGTTGCCAACTTGTACTTCCCAAGTGCTTAGTACAGTGCTCTGCACACAGTAAGCGCTCAATAAATACGATTGATTGATTGATTGTCCAGCCGGGAACGGGTCCGGAGCGAGAAGAGGAGCTGGCATGTAGGAGCAGGAAGCTGGAAGCTCATTGTGGGCAGGGAACGTGTCTACCAACTCTACTGTCTTGTTCACTCCCAAGGGCTTAGGGTAGTGCTCTGCAAAAATAATAAAAATAATAAAAATAAGTGCTCCCTAGATAACATCGGTCTGGGAAAGGAGGCAGATTTAGCTCTCAGAGGGCATTGGGTCTTCACAGAGCTCGGACTTTTGAGCGGTTATCTGGTCCACAGGCCGGACGGTTTAAGCTCTCAGAGCCGCACACTTCTTGGGAAAACCAGAGGGGAGTCAGAGTGGGCAAACTCTAGATGCCTCGGGCAGCACATCCAGGATACAGAGGGGTACACTACTTATATATAAAATAATAATAATAGTGATGGCATTTGTTAAGTGCTTACTATGCGCAAAGCATCATCATCATCATCATCAATCGTATTTATTGAGCGCCTACTACGTGCAGAGCACTGTACTAAGCACTTGGGAAGTACAAATTGGCAACATATAGAGACAGTCCCTACCCAACAGTGGGCTCACAGTCTAAAAGGGAGAGACAGAGAACAAAACCAAACATACTAACAAAATAAAATAAATAGAATAGATATGCACAAATAAAATAAATAAATAAATAAATAGAGTAATAAATATGTACAAACATATATATATACAGGTGCTGTGGGGAAGGGAAGTAGGTAAGATGGGGGGGATGGAGAGGGGGACGAGGGGGAGAGGAAGGAAAGGGCTCAGTCTAAGTGCCGGGGAGGTTACAAGGTGATCAGGTTGTCCCACGGGGGCCTCACAGTCTTAATCCCCATTTCACAGATGAGGTAACTGAGGCCCAGAGAAGTGAAGTGACTTCCCCAAAGCCACACAGCTGACAACTGGCGGAGGTGGGATTTGAACCCGTGACCTCTGACTCCAAAGCCCGGGCTCTTTCCACTGAGCCACGCTGCTTCTCTAATACCAAATATCGAAAATGATACTTGCATATAGCATTAGACAAGGTTCCCTGCCCCTCAGGGAACTCACAATCTAAAAACAAGAGGGGGCAGAGGGGGGAAGCAACAGAAACACAAGATCCGGTCTCATGTGCTTCACCTAGGTCGGTGATTGCATTTGTTGAGCACTTGTTGCCGAACAGTGTACTAAGCACACGGAAGAGTACTAGACGGCAATCATCATCATCATCATCAATCGTATTTATTGAGCGCATACTGTGTGCAGAGCACTGTACTAAGCGCTTGGGAAGTACAAGTTGGCAACATATAGAGACAGTCCCTACCCAACAGTGGGCTCACAGTCACTGTGAGCCCACTGTGAGTCCATTGTGAGCCCGCAATGACAACAGCAACAACCTGGAGCCCTTCTGACCCCTCTGCAGTCCTCTTCCTGTGTCTCCTTACACACCCTGAGGTCCAAACAGCGTGGCCCAGTGGAAAGAACCCGGGCCTGGGCATCCGAGGACCTGGCCTCTAATCCCGGCTTCGCCTGCTGTATGCCCTGAGGCATATCACTTGAGTCCTCTGAGCCTCAGTTTCCTCATGTGTAGGCAGAAAACATCCATCCTCACTCCTACTTAGGCTGTGAGCCCCGGGTGGGATGGGGACTGCATCCGACTGGATGATCTTGTACTTACCCCAGTGCTAAAGTAAAGGGCTTGGCACCGAGTAAGCGTTTAACAAATACCATTGCTATGAAAAGCTGTCCAATTACCGTTTTATGGGGGCGGTGTGTGTCAGAGATCTGCTCTCAGGGACACACGCACATGGATGGCAATCTCGCCATTAGGAACAGCATCTTCAATCACAAAGACTCCCCTCCTCAAAAATCTCCAGTGGCTACCAATCAATCTGCGCATCAGGCAGAAACTCCTCACCCTGGGCTTCAAGGCTGTCCATCCATCCCCTCGCCCCCTCCTACCTCACCTGCCTCCTCTCCTTCTCCAGCCCAGCCCGCACCCTCCGCTCCTCCGCCGCTAATCTCCTCACCGTACCTCGTTCTCGCCTGTCCCACCATCGACCCCCGGCCCACGTCATCCCCCGGGCCTGGAATGCCCCCAATCCCTCTGCCCATCCGCCAAGCTAGCTCTCTTCCTCCCTTCAAGGCCCTGCTGAGAGCTCACCTCCTCCAGGAGGCCTTCCCAGACTGAGCCCCTTCCTTCCTCTCCCCCTCGTCCCCCTCTCCATCCCCCCATCTTACCTCCTTCCCTTCCCCACAGCACCTGTATATATGTATATATGTTTGTACATATTTATTACTCTATTTATTTATTTATTTATTTTACTTGTACATATCTATTCTACTTATTTTATTTTGTTAGTATGTTTGGTTTTGTTCTCTGTCTCCCCCTTTTAGACTGTGAGCCCACTGTTGGGTAGGGACTGTCTCTATATGTTGCCAATTTGTACTTCCCAAGTGCTTAGTACAGTGCTCTGCACATAGTAAGCGCTCAATAAATACGATTGATGATGATGACAAAGGGCATAAGTATAAAGGTCCTAGGGAACTTTGTAGAAAGGAGAAAATTCTCTGTCTCCTCTAGAAGAAACTTTATTCTAGATAAGCAATCTCGCCATTAGTAACAGCATCTTCAATCACAAAGGGCATAAGTATAAAGGTCCTAGGGAACTTTGTAGAAGGGAGAAAATTATCTGCCTCCTCTAGAAGAGACTTTATTCTAGATAAGCTCCACCTGTACTTGGGGCTGGGCTTTTTTGTTGTTGTTGTTAATGGTGTTTTTGAAGCACGTACTATGTACCAGGCACTGTACTGAGCTATGATACAAGTTAATCAGGTTGCATACAGTCCCTGTCCCACGTGGGGTTCACAATCTTAACCCCCATTTTCCAGATGAGGTACCAGGCACAGAGAAGCTCAGTGACTTGCCCACGGTCACGCAGCAGATCGCTTCTGTTTTCAGCAATATGCCCTGTTTCTACCTTGGGTTCTGCTGCTTCTGAATCTTCTTTGGGCATTTGGTATTCACCTCTCCCTCAGCCCCACGGTATTTACGTTCAAATCTATAAATTATTTATTTGTATTAATGTCTGTCTCCCCCTCTAGACTCTCAAGTTCCTTGTGGGCAGAGAGCGTGTCTACCAACTCCATTACACTGCACTCTCCCAAGTGCTTAGTACCATGCTCTTCTGCCCATAGTAAGCGCTCAATAAATACCACCGATCGATTCTCCCCATAGTCCGTGCCAGGGTGAAAACTCTGCAGCATTTAACCCTACTCCACAGGATGGGTTAATTTAAATAAATGTTCCAGAAATCTACAGCTGTTTGCAGCCTTTCTTAGGGTAACGGCGACCAGTGCCTTGGATCACAATCAATCGATGGACTTTATTGAGCGGGTGCAGAGCACTGTGTAAGACGCTTGGGAGAGTACAGGAAGCAGCGTGGCTCAGTGGAAAGAGCCCGGGCTTTGGAGTCAGAGGTCATGGGTTCAAATCCCAGCTCCACCAACTGTCACTTGGGCAAGTCACTTCACTTCTCTGGCCCTCAGTTACCTCATCTGTAAAATGCAGATTAAGACTGTGAGCCCCACGTGGGACAACCTGATCACCTTGTAACCTCCCCAGCGCTTAGAACAGTGCTTTGCACCTAGTAAGCGCTTAATAAATGCCATTATTATTATTATTATTATTACAGTGCGGTAGAATGGGCAGACACAAACCACATCCACAGGGAGCTTATGGTCTAGAGGCCTCTATTCACTTATTTATGCTTGAAGATTCGCATTGAAGATGAAACTTGAGTAGTTTTGGTGACTGCGGAGCAGTTTGCTTACAGTGCACTTGTGGGAAAAAAAAAAACATTATCAACAGGACTCTGAGCTTTGAACAAACTGCCATCTTCCATTTGATTTTACGTTTCAGATAAGGGAAACAAGTGTCAAGGGCTCACTCTGAAAGATATGTAGCAAACCACTGGAGTTTCCCACAAAGCCATGGTTTTTTTTTTACAGTTTGAAGTGAATGTGAGTTATTTGGCTCTTACTGATTAAATGTCTCTTAGATTAGAGCACATTCTGGTTTGGGAGGGGGAAACGTATTTCTAAAAAGTAGCAGAAAGCACTTCGTAAATGTAGGCTCTAGAAAAATATCTTCATTCTTTTGAGCTTTTAGGAATTGAGTTAGTTATACCCTGTCATAGTGTATGAGGGATGACAATTTTATCTACTCAAGAGGAACTCTTTTTAGCCAGTATGTGAGGCCTGGAAAAAAGGATTCAGATTGGTAACAAAACCCATTTGTGTGGGGGACAAGTTACAGAGAAGTAAAGTGGCCCAGTGGGCATCCCACAGCCCTGGGAGTCAAAAAAGACCCGGGTTCTAATCCCAGCTCCAGCATCATGTCTGCTGTGTGACCTTGGGCCAGTCACTTCCCTTCTCTGGGCCTCAGTTCCCCCATCTGTCAAATGGGGATTAAGACTGTGAGCCCCATGTTGGATGGGGACTGTGTCCCACCTGATTAGCTTTTATCTACCCCAGTGTTCAGTAGAGTGCCTGGAACAGGCTCAGCCATTTGTCTGCTAGGTGACCTTGGGCAAGTCATTTCACCTCTCAGGGCCTCAGTTACCTTATCTGTAAAATGGGGATTGAGACTGTGGGCCCCACGTGAGACAGGAACTGTGTCCAACCTGATTTGCTTGTATCCACCCTAGCGCTTAGTATACAGTGCCCAGCACAAAGCACTTAACCAATACCGTAATAATTATTATCATTATAAATACGTAAAAAACCCCCACCTTAAAGACCTCATTACACTGAGTGAAACAAAAAATTCAAGTGCAAAGTGGAGACGGTGGGGCATAATTTTAGAACTGCTACGGTGTAACAGGGAAAATGAAACAAAACCAACACGCGCATACCAGCATCACTTGCGAGTTTGGTTTGTGATGGAGTCAGTCAATCGTATTTATTGAGCACTTACTGTGTGCACAGCATTCATTCACTCATTCATTCAATCGTATTTACTGAGCACTTACTGTGTGCAGAGGACTGTACGAAGCGCTTGGGAAGTACAATTTGGCAACATATAGAGTCCCTATCCAACAACGGGCTCACAGTCTATTAATAGAAACATATAAAATGAGAGATATAGACATAAGTGCTGTGGGGCTGGGCGGGGGGATTCATTCAATTCGATCGTATTTACTGAGCGCGTACTGCGTGCAGAGCACTGTTCCAAACGCATGGGAGAGTACAATAGAACAATAAACAGACACATTTCCTGCCCACAATAAATAAAGGGAGTGAATCAGGGCGACACAGAAGGTAGTGAGAGGAGAGGAAATGAGTGCTCGGGAGAGTGCAATAGAACAATATAACAGACACAGAGTCACGTTCTTTTGACTCTCCCGAAAAACCACGTCTTTTGGATGCCTACTCGTCTCCGTAAAAGTTGGTTCCGTTTCCTCCTCAGAGGAGCCTGCGCTGTTCAACGGCAGAGTGAAATTATGGGGGGCAGGGAGGGCAACACAACAAGCCAGGAGTTTTGTTCTATTCCAACGTATCCAATGAAATCCTGTGATTCCTGAGATGAGACCCACGGTCTTAAGTTCAGCCAGGCTACCGCTGAATTTATTTCTGGGGTGAAGGAACGGTTTTCAAAAAAAAGACAGTCCCCAGAATGATTTGTCACTGTGACGGCTGAATTTTTGCCCGTGCTTATCTGCCTGTCCTCTCTAGCAGTGGCAGGGGGGAGCGTTATTTAATTCAAGTAAAACACCAAATGGGGTTCCGAAGTGCGACCGACCGGATAAGATGCTCAGAATCTCCCTGGCCTGCATGGCTCTTTCATCATCATCATCATCATCATCAATCGTATTTATTGAGCGCTTACTATGTGCAGAGCACTGTACTAAGTGCTTGGGAAGTACAAATTGGCAACACACAGAGACAGTCCCTACCCAACAGTGGGCTCACAGTCTAAAAGGGGGAGAGAAATCGTCTTTCAGAAATCGTCCTGGTTTTTGAAGCTGTTTTTGCTATCATTGCCAACTGGGCTGGCTCTCCTCCACCAGGAAGGCAGAAATGCAGCCTCATTCCCTCCCCCCCTCATCTTGCTGTTTCTTTTCCACCGAGATAAGGCCTCTTTCTCCGCACCAATTCGGCCAAACTGCCACTTGCCCGTGGCTCGGTGGGTAGGGCTGAAAGTATTTAGCTCCGGGACAAGCAAAACCACAATCCCACGGCTAAAATGTGGGGAACTCGATTGCGGAATCCCGCCCTCTTTGCCGCCTAAGGTCTCGGGTCTCCTCGAGGGATGAGAAAACCATCTTCGAGCGGGAGGAGGGGGACGGAGTCCTGTCAAGAAATACCAGTGAGGGTTGGGAGGCAGAGAGGTCACGCTCAACACGGAGGCCTCGCAAGGTGACGTCATCTGCTGACGGCCCAGGGTGGTCCGCGGAGCAGCTATGTCACCCTGTTGACATCGCCGGCCGGGTTTGGGTTCGAGAGCAGTTAGCCTTTGAGATGGGTCAAAGTTAAGGAGCTGATGTTCCTAACCAGAACGGTAAACATGTTTTCCGAGTCCAGAGG
Organism: Tachyglossus aculeatus; assembly: GCF_015852505.1. Lineage (NCBI taxonomy): Eukaryota > Metazoa > Chordata > Mammalia > Monotremata > Tachyglossidae > Tachyglossus > Tachyglossus aculeatus. The sequence goes on from NC_052070.1 coordinate 12,519,971, forward strand.
TCGACACGGCTCACGTCATCCCCCGGGCCTGGAATGCCCTCCCTCTGCCCATCCGCCAAGCTAGCTCTCTTCCTCCCTTCAAGGCCCTACTGAGAGCTCACCTCCTCCAGGAGGCCTTCCCAGACTGAGCCCCTTCCTGTCCCCCCTCCATCCCCCCATCTTACCTCCTTCCCTTCCCCACAGCACCTGTATATATATTTGTACATATTTATTACTCTATTTATTTATTTATTTTACTTGTACATATCTATTCCATTTATTTTATTTTGTTAGTATGTTTGGTTTTGTCTCCCCCTTTTAGACTGTGAGCCCACTGTTGGGTAGGGACTGTCTCTATACATTGCCAATTTGTACTTCCCAAGCGCTTAGTACAGTGCTCTGCACACAGTAAGCGCTCAATAAATACGATTGATGATGATGATGATGACACCCTGCTAGGCAGCTGGAGGGGAAGGGGGTGGGATCCAGTCACCTGCACATGGGATTCCCCCTAAACAAGGCCACCCCCTCTAGACTGCAACCTTGTTGTGGGCGGGGACTATGTCTCCTACAACCAATCCGTCAATCAATCGTATTTATTGAGTGCTTACTGTGTGCAGAGCACTGTACTAAGCACTTGGGAAGTCCAAGTTGGCAACATAGAGAGACGGTCCCTACCCAACAGTGGGCTCACAGTCTAGAAGGGGGAGACAGAGAACAAAACCAAACATATTAACCAAATAAAATAAATAGAATAGATATGTACAAGTAAAATAGAGTAATAAATATGTACAAACATATATACATATATGTACTTGTATGTACATATATGTGCTTGTACTTCCCAAGCGCTTTGTACTTCCCCTCTCCATCCCTGCATCTTACCTCCTTCCCTTCCCCACAGCACCTGTATATATGTATATATGTTTGTACATATTTATTACTCTATTTATTTATTTATTTATTTAACTTGTACATATCTATTCTATTTATTTTATTTTGTTAGTATGTTTGGTTTTGTTCTCTGCCTCCCCCTTTTAGACTGTGAGCCCACTGTTGGGTAGGGACTGTCTCTAGATGTTGCCAACTTGGACTTCCCAAGCGCTTAGTACAGTGCTCTGCACATAGTAAGCGCTCAATAAATACGATTGATGATGATGCTCTGCACACAGTAAGCACTCAATAAATACGATCGATTGATTGATTGATATATACATACATACACTGTTATATTGGACTTTCCCGACACTTAGTACAATGCCCTGAGCACGCTAAGTGCTCAATAAACACCACTGACTGAGTGAAATTCAAAAAAAGAGGGGCCAAAAGCCTCTCCTGACAGGAAAGGGGATGACTGGTACTTCATTCATTCATTCAATTGTATTTATTGAGCACTTACTGTGTGCACAGCACTGTACTAAGCGCTTGGGAGAGTACAATACAACACCAAACACTTTCCCTGCCCACAGTGAGCTTCCAAGTGGTTTCTTCCACTCCGAATCACTAGGATTTGGGGTCACCGAGACTCCCTCTTGGCAGCGGAGGTGGGCACAATGGCCTGCACACTTTTTTTTATATTAATGTCTGTCTCCCCTTCTAGATTAAAACGGCATAGTGGATAGAGCATGGGCCTGGAGTCAGACAGAAGGTCGTGGGTTCTACCCCCGGCTCCGCCACTTAATAATAATAATAATGATGGCATTTATTAAGCGCTTACTATTTGCAAAGCACTGCTCTAAGCGCTGGGGAGGTTACAAGGTGATCAGGTTGTCCCACGGGGGCTCACAGTTTTAATCCCCATTTTACAGATGAGGTAACTGAGGCACGGAGAAGTTAAATGGCTTGCCCGAAGTCACACAGCCGACAACTGGCGGAGCCGGGATTCATTCATTCATTCAATTCAATCGTATTTATTGAGCGCTTACTGTGTGCACAGCACTGTACTAAGCGCTTGGGAAGTCCAAGTTGGCAACATCTAGAGACGGTCCCTACCCAACAGCGGGCTAACAGTCTAGGAGGTGGAGACAGATGACAAAACAAAACACGTTAACAAAATAAAATAAATAGAATAAATATGTACAAATAAAATAAATAAAATAACCTCTGACTCCAAAGCCCGTGCTCTTTCCACTGAGCCACGCTGCTGTGTGGCCTTGGGCAAGTCACTTCACTTCTCTGTGCCTCAGTTACCTCATCTGGAAAATGGGGGTTGGGACTATGAGCCCCACGTGGGACAGGGGCTGTGTCCAACCTGATCTGCTTGTATCCACCCCATTCATTCATTCAATTGTATTTAATGAGCACTTACTGTGTGGAAGGCACTGTACTAAGCGCTTGGAAAGTACAATTCGGCAACAAATAGAGACAGTCCCAGCCCAACAACCGGCTCCCGGTCTAGAAGGGCTCTTAGTACAGTGCCTGGCACATAGAAAGCACTTCGCAAATACCACACTTATTATTATGGTATTTATTAAGCGCTCACTATGTGCCAAGCATTTGTGGGAGAGGACCTGTATATATGTATATATGTTTGTACATATTTATTACTCTATTTATTTATTTATCTTACTTGTACATATCTATTCTATTTATTTTATTTTGTTAGTATGTTTGGTTTTGTACTGTGAGCCCACTGTTGGGTAGGGACTGTCTCTATATGTCGCCAACTTGTACTTCCCAAGCGCTTAGTACAGTGCTCTGCACACAGTAAGCGCTCAATAAATACGATTGATTGATTGATTGATTGATTGACTGATTCTCTGTCTCCCCCTTCTAGACTGTGAGCCCGCTGTTGGGTAGGGACTGTCTCTATGTGTTGCCGACTTGTACCTCCCAAGCGCTTAGTACAGTGCTCTGCACACAGTAAGTGCTCAATAAATACGATTGATTGATTGATTGACTATACCTGTTACATTGTACTTGCCCAAGCTCTTAGGACAGTGCTCTGCACATAATAAGCGCTCAATAAACCGACTGACTGATCCACCCCAATGACAAGAACGGCAACAAGCAGTCTCCTAACCAGACGTGAAAACTGTTGAGGACTTGTCATTTCATTTCGGTGAATAATAATAATAATAATAATAATGGCATTTGTTGAGCGCTTACTATGTGCAAAGCACTGTTCTAAGTGCTGGGCTCAAGGCCCTGCTGAGAGCTCACCTCCTCCAGGAGGCCTTCCCAGACTGAGCCCCTTCCCTCCTCTCCCCCTCGTCCCCCTCTCCATCCCCCCATCTTACCTCCTTCCCTTCCCCACAGCACCTGTATATATGTATATATGGTTGTACATATTTATTACTCTATTTATTTATTTATTTATTTTACTTGTACATTTCTATCCTATTTATTTTATTTTGTTGGTATGTTTGGTTCTGTTCTCTGTCTCCCCCTTTTAGACTGTGAGCCCACTGTTGGGTAGGGACTGTCTCTATGTGTTGCCAATTTGTACTTCCCAAGCGCTTAGTACAGTGCTCTGCACATAGTAAGCGCTCAATAAATACGATTGATTGATTGATTGATTGGGGGGGATACAAGGTGATCAGGTTGTCCCATGTGGGGCTCACAGTCTTAATCCCCATTTTACAGATGAGGGCACTGAGGCTCCGAGAAGTTAAGTGACTTGCCCAAGGTCACACAGCAGACATGTGGTGGAGCCGGGATTCGAACCCATGACCTCTGGCTCCAAAGCCCATGCTCTTTTCCACCGAGCCACGCTGCTTCTCTGAGCAGGGCAGACTCGAGCACAAGGCAGTGAGCTGAACGAAATGAGGGCTACTGTGAGGACTTACATCTTCCTCTTCCGTCTCCTGCACAAAGAAAGCTTCTCCATTGTCGCCCAGCTTCATGTGAAGATCCACCGCATCGCCGTTGATTTCGATGTCGATCTGAAGGAGGAAGAAGAGCCGTAACTTGAAGGGGGGGGCGTGTACCCGCCGGATTTGGTGTTCAAAGCGCGGTCTGCTGAGTGACCCTGGGTAAGTCGCTTGACTTCTCTGTGCCTCCGTTCCCTCATCTGAATAATGGACATTAAGACTGTGAGCCCCATATGGGACGGGGACTATGTCCAACCTGATTAACCCACCTCCCCCATTTATCATCAACATCAATCGTATTTATTGAGCGCTTACTGTGTGCAGAGCACTGTACTAAGCGCTTGGGAAGTACAAGTTGGCAACATATAGAGACAGTCCCTACCCAATAGTGGGCTCACAGTCTAAATTTATCTTGCTTTGTGGCCTTGGGCAAGCCACGTCACTTCTCCGTACCTTGATTACCTCATCGGGAAAATGGGGATGAATACAGCGAGCCCTGTGTGGGACAGGGACTGTGTCCAACCTGATTTGCTGGTATCCATCCCAGCGCTTAGTACAGTGCCTGGCACGTAGTAAGCGCTTAACAAATACCATCATCATTATTAATAAAACTTTACTGAAGGCCCAGCTCCTCCAGGAAGCCTTCCCCAACTAAGCTCTCCTCTCATTCATTCATTCATTCATTCAATCGTATTTATTGAGCACTTACTGTGTGCACAGCACTGTACTGAGCGCTTGGGAAGTCCAAGTTGGCAACATATAGAGACGGTCCCTACCCAACAACGGGCTCACAGTCTAGAAGGGGGAGATGGACAACAAAACAAAACATATTAACAGAATTGTGCCGCTCTGACTTGCTCCTCCATTCATCCTCCCTCCCACCCCCACAGCACATATATATATATATCTGTAATTTCATTTAATTATCTATTTATTCATTTGTATTACTGTCTGCCTCCCCATCTTGCCTGTGAGCTCACTGTGGCCAGGAACGTGTCTCTCTGTTGCTCTATCATCCTCTCCCAAGCGCTCAGTACAGCACTTGGTACACGGCAAGCGCTCAATAAATACTGTGGTCAGGAACGTGCCTCTCTGTTGCTCTATTATCCTCTCCCAAGCGCTCAGTACAGCACTTGGTACACGGCAAGTGCTCAATAAATACTGTGGTCAGGAACGTGCCTCTCTGTTGCTCTATTATCCTCTCCCAAGCGCTCAGTACAGCACTTGGTACACGGTAAGCGCTCAATAAATACTGTGGTCAGGAACGTGCCTCTCTTTTGCTCTATCATCCTCTCCCAAGCGCTCAGTACAGCACTTGGTACATGGCAAGCGCTCAATAAATACTGTGGTCAGGAAGGTGCCTCTCTGTTGCTCTGTCGTCCTCTCCCAAGCGCTCAGTACAGCACTTGGTACACGGCAAGCACTCAATAAATACTGTGAGCAGGAACGTGCCTCTGTTGCTCTATTGTCCTCTCCCAAACATTCAGTACAGCACTTGGTACACGGCAAGCGCTCAATAAATACTGTGGTCAGGAACGTGCCTCTCTGTTGCTCTATCGTCCTCTCCCAAGCGCTCAGTACAGCACTTGGTACACGGCAAGCGCTCAATAAATACTGTGGTCAGGAAGGTGCCTCTTTGTTGTTCTGTCGTCCTCTCCCAAGCGCTCAGTACAGCACTTGGTACACGGCAAGCGCTCAATAAATACTGTGGTCAGGAAGGTGCCTCTCTGTTGCTCTGTCGTCCTCTCCCAAGCGCTCAGTACAGCACTTGGTACACGACAAGTGCTCAATAAATACTGTGAGCAGGAACATGCCTCTCTGTTGCTCTATTGTCCTCTCCCAAACATTCAGTACAGCACTTGGTACACGGCAAGCGCTCAATAAATACTGTGGTCAGGAATGTGCCTCTCTGTTGCTCTATCGCCCTCTCCCAAGCGCTCAGTACAGCACTTGGTACACGGCCAGCGCTCAATAAATATTGTGGTCAGGAACGTGCCTCTCTGTTGCTCTATCATCCTCTCCCAAGTGCTCAGTACAGTGCTTGGTACACATCAAGCGCTCAATAAATACTGTGGGCAGGAACGTGCCTCTCTGTTGCTCTATCACTTGGTACACGGCAAGCGCTCAATAAATACTGTAGGTAGGAACGTGCCTCTCTGTTGCTCCATCGTCCTCTCCCAAGCATTCAGTACAGCGCTTGGTATACGGCAAGTGCTCAATAGATTCTTTTTCTTTCAATCAAGCAATCAATCGTATTTATTGAGCGCTTACTGTGTGCAGAGCACTGTACTAAGCGCTTGGGAAGTCCAAGCTGGCAACATCTAGAGACGGTCCCTACCCAACAGTGGGCTCACAGTCTAGAAGGGGGAGACAGACAACAAAACCAAACATATTAACAAAATAAAATAAATAGAATAGATATGTACAAGTAAAATAAATAGAGTAATAAATATGAACAAACATATATCCATATATACAGGTGCTGTGGGGAAGGGAAGGAGGTAAGGTGGAGGGGGAGGAGGGGGAGAGGAAGGAGGGGGCTCAGTTTGGGAAGGCCTCCTGGAGGAGGTGAGCTCTCAGTAGGGCCTTGAAGGCCCTACTGTTTGTTGAGCACTTACTGTGTGCAGAGCACTGTACTAAGCGCTTGGAAAGTACAATTCAGCAACAAAGAGAGACAATCCCTGCCCACAGCGGGCTTACAGTAGATAAGGGGGGAGACAGACATCAAAACATGTAGCCAGGCATCAATATAAACACATAAAATTATAGATATATACACCTGAAAACAAGTAAACAGGCATCAATAGATACAACTGAATAAATGGATGTCCGTCTCCCCCGCTAGCCTGGAAGCTCACTGCGTGCCCGTTTGGCGTTGGGTGGTGTCCTCCCTCCTGCAAGCGCTCGATCGTCCGGCGCTCCGGCCCCGCTGGCAATCAATCAATTAATCGTATTTATTGAGCGCTTACTGTGTGCATATCTATTCTGTTTATTTTATTTTGTTAGTATGTTCGGTTTTGTTCTCTGTCTCCCCCTTTTAGACTGTGAGCCCACTGTTGGGTAGGGACTGTCTCTATATGTTGCCAACTTGTACTTCCCAAGCGCTTAGTCCAGTGCTCTGCACATAGTAAGCGCTCAATAAATACGATTGATGAGGATGCAGAGCACTGTACTAAGCGCTTGGGAAGTACATGTGGGCAACATATAGAGACAGTCCCTACCCAATAGTGGGCTCACAGTCAATCAATCAATCAATCAATCAATCGTACTTATTGAGCGCTTACTATGTGCAGAGCACTGTACTAAGCGCTTGGGAAGTACAAATTGGCATCACATAGAGACAGTCCCTACCCAACAGTGGGCTCACAGTCTAAAAGGGGGAGACAGAGAACAGAACCAAACATACCAACAAAATAAAATAAGTAGGATAGAAATGTACAGGTAAAATAAATAAATAGAGTAATAAATATGTACAACCATATATCCATATATACAGGTGCTGTGGGGAAGGGAAGGAGGTAAGACGGGGGGATGGAGAGGGGGACGAGGGGGAGAGGAAAGAAGGGGCTCAGTCTGGGAAGGCCTCCTGGAGGAGGTGAGCTCTCAGCAGGGCCTTGAAGGGAGGAAGAGAGCGAGCTTGGCGGATGGGCAGAGGGATTGGGGGCATTCCAGGCCCGGGGGAGGACGGCGGGACAGGCACTCACCACTTTCTCCTTGGAGCGGAGGACCCCCAGCTTGCCGAAGCGGACGTGGAAGGGGGAGCACTGGTAGGTGCCGTCCGGCTGGCGGACCACGATGACGTCGATGCAGCCGGACAGCGTGGCCTGGTTGATGCCCTTGTACAGCTCCTTGACGGTGACGATGACCTGGCCGGCCAGCTGCCCCACGTAATTCATGGTTTGGGACTGCAAAGGACAACACAGACCACACAACGGACGGCGTTAGGCGATGGCTCCTTCGGCCCCTCCCGCTTAACGCAACGCGGAGCGGCAGCGAGGCTCGGGGGGTAGAGCCCGGCCCTGGGAGCCAGGAGGACCTGGATTCGGTCATTCGTTCAGTCAGTCGTATTTATTGAGCGCTTACTGTGTGCGGGGGGCTGTACTAAGCGCTTGGCAAAGTACGATACAACAGCCCTTCTAGACTGTGAGCCCGCTGTTGGGTAGGGACCGTCTCTATATGTTGCCGACTATATGTCTGTACATATTTATTACTCTATTTATTTATTTATTTTACTTGTACATATCTATTCTATTTATTTTATTTTGTTAGTATGTTTGGTTTTGTTCTCTGTCTCCCCCTTTTAGACTGTGAGCCCACTGTTGGGTAGGGACTGTCTCTAGATGTTGCCAACTTGTACTTCCCAAGCACTTAGTACAGTGCTCTGCCCACAGTAAGTGCTCAATAAATACGATTGATTGATTGATTGATTGTACTTCCCAAGCACTTAGTACAGGGCTCTGCACACAGTAAGTGCTCAATACGATTGACTGATTGATTGTACTTCCCAAGCGCTTAGTACAGTGCTCTGCACACAGTAAGCGCTCCATAAATACGACTGAATGAATGAATGAATGAACAATAAACAGTGACAATCCCCGCCCACAACGAGCTCACAGTCCAGAGCTCACAATCCCGGCTCTGCCGCTTATCATCTGCTGTGTGACCTTGGGCCGGTCACTTCACCTCTCTGGGCCTCTGGGCCTGGAAAATTGGGGTCGAGACCATGAGCCCCACGTGGGGCAGGGACTGTGTCCATCCTGACTTGCTTGCTTCCTCCCCAGCACTTAGATCAGGGTTTGGCACATAATAAGCACTTTACGAGGACCATAATTATCATTAGCTTCTCCGTGATCCCGTTAATGATCATTCATTCATTCAATCGTACCTATCGAGCACTTTATTTAGAATAATAATAATAATAATTGTGGTATTTGCTAAGCACTTACTATGTGCCAGGCTCTGTACTAAGCGCTAGGGTGGATACAAGCAAACTGGGTTGGACACAGTCCCCGTCCCGCCGGGGGCTCTCAGCCTGAATCCCCATTGTGCCGACGAGGTAACTGAGGCCCAGAGAAGTGAAGTGACTTGCCCAAGGCCACACAGCAAAGTGGCAGAGCCAGGATTAGAATCCATGACCTTCTGTGCTCTATCCACTATGCCATGCAAGTGCTTGGGAGACCACAATACAGCAATGAATGGAGCCATTCCCTGCCCACAACGAGCTTCCAGTCTAGAGGCTAACGCAACTTTTCTCTGCCACACAGGATCTCAAGGGGGTCATGCTAAGTGACTACATTTTCCCCATCAGATTTAGATTCCTCCCTTCAAGGCCCTGCTGAGAGCTCACCTCCTCCAGGAGGCCTTCCCAGACTGAGCCCCTTCATTCATCTCCTCCTCGTCCCCCTCTCCATCCCCCCCATCTTACCTCCTTCCCTTCCCCACAGCACCTGTATATACGTATATATGTTTGTACATATTTTTTACTCTATTTATTTATTTATTTTACTTGTACATATCTATCCTATTTATTTTATTTTGTTAGTACGTTTGGTTTTGTTCTCTGTCTCCCCCTTTTAGACTGTGAGCCCACTGTTGGGTAGGGACTGTCTCTATATGTTGCCAATTTGTACTTCCCAAGCGCTTAGTACAGTGCTCTGCACTTAGTAAGCGCTCAATAAATACAATTGATGATGATGATGATGATGATTCATTTTCCCTCAATCAACTCAAGAGGCAAATTCACACACGGCTCCAGGGCAGGGGCCTGCCTTCCTGGAGAACATCGTGTTCAGGCAAACTCACGTTTCAGTGTTCATCGGGCCCGAAAACCACACGCGCACGCACACGGTGATTTCTTCCGACAATCGTGGCGTGCTGTCGTGTCGGGAGAACATTCCGTAACGCTGCCGTCAAACTCCGGCCAAAACGCCGAGTGAAAACACATGCTGTTGGCAGAAACCAGCCTGTGCGTTTCCACTATAATGGTTTGGCCCAGAAATCTCAAAATGCTTAAATGGATTGCCTCCGGGCAGAGATTAAGCCAAGAGGTTAAAGTTGGATGGGGAGACTTGATCAATCAATCAATAAATGATATTTATTGAGCACTTATTACGCGCAGAGGACTGTTCTATGTGCTCGGGTGAGGATAAGCGCTTAGTACAGTGCTCTGCACACAGTAAACGTCAATAAATATATACCTGTATATATGTTTGTACATATTTTTTACTCTATTTATTTATTTATTTTATTTGTACATATCGATTCTATTTATTTTATTTTGTTAGTATGTTTGGTTTTGTTCTCTGTCTCCCCCTTTTAGACTGTGAGCCCCCTGTTGGGTAGGGACTGTCTCTATATGTTGCCAATTTGTACTTCCCAAGCGCTTAGTACAGTGTTCTGCACATAGTAAGCGCTCAATAAATACGATTGATGATGATGATAAATACGATTGATTCATTGATTGATGATGCGACAGGATTAGTGGCCATGTTCCCTGCCCAAAATAAACTTATAATAATAACAATGGCATTTGTTAAGGGCTTACTACGTGACAAGGACTGTTCTCGGCGCTGGGGCGCATACAAGGTAATCAGGTGGTCCCACATGGGCTCACAATCTTAATCCCCATTTTACAGATGAGGTAACGGAAGCCCAGAGAAGTGGCTTGCCTAAGGTCACACAGCAGACAAGTGGCGGTGCCGGGATTAGAACCCACGTCCTCTGACTCCCAAGCCCGGGTTCTTTCCACTGAGCCACAGTGCTTCTTCACTTCATTCATTCATTTATTCAATCGTATTTATTGAGCGCTGTGTGCAGAGCACTGTACTAAGCGCTTGGGAAGTCCAAGTTGGCAACATATAGAGACGGTCCCTACCCAACAGCAGGCTCACAGTCTAGAAGGGGGGGGACAGAGAACAAAACAAAACATATGAACAAAATAAAATAAGTAGAATAAACATGTACAAGTAAAATAGAGTAATAAATACGAACAACAACTGAGGCACAGAGAAGGGAAGTGACTTGCCCGAGGTCACAGGACGGCACCCACCTTAGTTTTCACCGTTTCCTCAATTTGAATTTATGGTTGAGGGTAAATTTGCACTGCCGTTCTATTTTGATTTGGGGAAATAACAGCATCAGCAGGCGAGCTGACAAGCCACTCAAGGTGCATTTTGCATCACAGTGTTGCAGTGAGAGAAAATTAACTGTTATTAAATTTTTTTTTTTTTTGGAAAGGGGGGTGCGGGGGCTCACAGCTGCTTTCTGCCTGATTTTGTATGAATTAATTACTCTATTTTATTTGTGCATACTTATTCTATTTATTTTATTTTGTTCATATGTTTGGTTTTGTTCTCTGTCTCCCCCTTCTAGACTGTGAGCCCACTGTTGGGTACGGACCATCTCTATATGTTGCCAACTTGCATTTCCCAAGCGCTTAGTACCGTGCTCTGCACACAGTAAGCGCTCAATAAATATGACTGAATGAACAAATGAATGAATGGGAGAGGAACTGATGTATAATTCTTCGCCATCAAAGGCCCTGAAGAAGGAGGATACCAAATAAGACAGCAGTCTTGGCTGTCAATTCATTCACGAATTCATTCGATAATCAATCAATCAATCAATCGTATTTATTGAGCACTTACTGTGTGCAGAGCACTGTACTAAGCGCTTGGGAAGTACAAGCTGGCAACATATAGAGACGGTCCCTACCCAACAGTGGGCTCACAGTCTAGAACAGTGCTTGGTGCATAGTAATAATAATGGTAATAATAATAATGGCATTTATGTATTCATTCACTCGTATTTGTTGAGCGCTTACTGTGTGCAGAGCACTGTACTAAGCGCTTGGGAAGTACAAGTTTATTAAGCACTTACTATCAATCAATCAATCGTATTTATTGAGCGCTTACTGTGTGCAGAGTACTGTACTAAGCGCTTGGGAAGTCCAAGTTGGCAACATCTAGAGACAGTCCCTACCCAACAGTGGGCTCACAGTCTAGAAGGGGGAGACAGAGAACAAAACAAAACATATTAACAAAATAAAATAAATAGAATAGATATGTACAAGTAAAATAAATAGAGAAATATGTACAAACATATATACATATATACAGGTGCTGTGGGGAAGGGAAGGAGGTAAGATGGGGGGGATGGAGAGGGGGACGAAGGGGAGAGGAAGGAGGGGGCTCAGTTTGGGAAGGCCTCCTGGAGGAGGTGAGCTCTCATTAGGGCCTTGAAGAGAGGAACAGCATATTTATTGAGCGCTTACTGTGTGCAGAGCACTGTACTAAGCGCTTGAGAAGTCCAAGTCGGCAACATATAGAGACGGTCCCTACCCAACAGCGGGCTCAAAGTCTATAAGGGGGAGATGGACAACAAAACAAAACATGTGGACAGGTGTCAAGTGGTCAGAATAAATAGAATTAAAGCTAAATGCACAATCAATCATCACCCTCTCTGCTCCGGGCTGAATTTGGGGGTGATCCAAGGGTCGGTCTCCCAGGATTTGTTACAATGCTCCCAACCAAGCAGAACTTTGTCGGGGCCAAAGGGACACCCCCCTTTCCTCAGCCCAGCCAGGACCCGTTGGTTTTAAGGGCCCCCTCCTCGCGGCGGAGGGCAATATCTGCCATCTTTTGGAAGTCGGGGTCATCATCATCATCATCAATCGTATTTATTGAGCGCTTACTGTGTGCAGAGCACTGTACTAAGCGCTTGGGAAGCACAAGTTGGCAACATATAGAGACAGTCCCTACCCAACAGTGGGCTCACAGTCTAGAAGGGGGAGACAGAGAACAAAACCAAACATATTAACAAAATAAAATAAATAGCATAGATATGTACAAGTAAAATAAATAAATAAATAAATAGAGTAATAAATATGTACAAACATATATACATATATATGTTTACATTAATACCTGTTCATTATAAGGGCAACTTGACACTAAAGTCAATCAATCAATCAATCGTATTTATTGAGCGCTTACTGTGTGCACAGCACTGTACTAAGCATTTGGGAAGTACAAGTTGGCAACATATAGAGATGGTCCCTACCCAACAGTGGGCTCACAGTCTAGAAGGGGGAGACAGAGAACAAAACCAAACATATTAACAAAATAAAATAAATAGAATAGATATGTACAAGCAAAATAAATAAATAGAGTAATAAATATGTACAAACATATATACATATATATGTTTACATTAATACCTGTTCATTATAAGGGCAACTTGACACTAAAGTCAATCAATCAATCAATCGTATTTATTGAGCGCTTACTGTGTGCACAGCACTGTACTAAGCACTTGGGAAGTACAAGTTGGCAACATATAGAGATGGTCCCTACCCAACAGTGGGCTCACAGTCTAGAAGGGGGAGACAGAGAACAAAACCAAACATATTAACAAAATAAAATAAATAGAATAGATATGTACAAGCAAAATAAATAGAGTAATAAATATGTACAAACATATATACATATATATGTTTACATTAATACCTGTTCATTATAAGGGCAACTTGACACTCAAATCCCAGTAGAACTTGTTTTACATTAGACAGATGATCTCCCAAATAGGGCACGTGATTCAAGGAAGCCTTCACACCTTTTCACTACACCCACAGCTTAAAAACAAAATCTGCCAGGTTGGGGATGGAAAATGAAATGGAAAAACAAGAGTATTTACCAGCTTAAATCGACTGCACTAGTAAATCAGTAATTCAATCGTATTTATTGAGCGCTTACTGTGTGCAGAGCACTGTACTAGGCGCTTGGGGAGTACAAGTTGGCAACATATAGAGACGGTCCCGACCCAACAGTGGGCTCAAGTCACGTCATTCCAAAACACCTCCATGGCACTTCGACACTGGGACCCATCCTTGATTCTCAGCTATATATGCGTCAACGCTACCTTCAATTATTCAGGAATTTCAACCCGACATCCATCCTAACATCCCGACATTCCTGCTGCTTCCTTCTGCTCCCTCTACTGTAACTAACGCCTGCCCTCCTCTGCTTCCCCATGACGCCGTAAGCTCTGTGAGGGCTTTTTCCTCTTACACAAGCCACTCCTCAAATTGGGGAAAATCCACAGCTAACCTCGGAAGGAGGAGAGATGTTACGACCAATAATAATAATAATTGTGGCGTTTGTTAAGCCCTTACTATGTTCCGGGCACTGTACTAAGCGCTGGGGTGGATCTAAGCAACTTGGGTTGGACAAGGTCCCTGTCCCACGTGGGGCTCATGGTGTCCACCCCCCATTCCTCCCCCTCTAGACTGTAAACTCGTGGGCAGGGACTGCGTCTGTTTGTGCTCTGCACATGGTAAGCGCTCAATAAATATGATTGATTGATTTAGTCTCCCAAGCGCATAGTGCTTTGCACACAGTAGGCACTCTGTAAATACGACTGAATGAATGAAAAGTGAATGCCTGTACTGGCATAAAAAGATAACCAGTGTGTGTTTCTCTGCCTCCAAAGCCTTCAGGGCTTATATTACACCTACTCCACTCTAACGCTCACCATTATCCAACAGGGACTGTCTCTATATGTTGCCAATTTGTACTTCCCAAGCGCTTAGTACAGTGCTCTGCTCAATAAATACGATTGATGATGATGATTATCCCAGTTACCGTGGGAAGGAGCTAAAAGGCTTGACAAGAAAATCTACCGTGCAAATGCAGTTGCCTAAACATAAAAGGATAGAGAGTCAGCTCTGGAGCCTTCCACAATCAGATCACTCACTCAATGAACCGGTGGTATTTACTGAGCGCCTATAGTGCGCAGAGTACTGTACTAAGCAGACCCCTTTTTCCTGTAAACGACAGAGTGGGAATAAGGACATTCTGGACGCCCAAATTTTTCTGATCCTTAGGGAAGAATATATGAAGCTTCTGAAGTCCAAGCAACTTTACAACCCTCCCCTCTTAGTCAATTTTCAAAATTTAATCAATCAATCAATCAATCGTACTTATTGAGCGCCTACTGTGTGCAGAGCACTGTACTAAGCGCTTGGGAAGTCCAAGTTGGCAGCATATAGAGACGGTCCCTACCCAACAGTGGGCTCACAGTCTAAATTTAAGTGTTGGGATACCAAGAACTAGGCTTGTGTTTGAACTGTGAAAGAAACGGGGAGGTTGGATGGGTGAGGAGCAGTCTTGGGCTTAAAGAAGCAGCGTGGCTCAGCTTGGGAGTCCGAGGTTGTGGGTTCTAATCCTGGCTCCGCCACTTGTCAGCTGTGTGACTTTGGGTAAGTCACCTCACTTCTCTGGGCCTCAGTTACCTCATCTGTAAAATGGGGATTAAGACTGTGAGCCCCACGTGGGACAACCTATCTTGCATCTACCCCAGTGCTTAGAACAGTGCTTGGCACACAGTAAGTGCTTAACAAATACCAATCAATCAATCCATCGCATTTATTGAGCACTTACTGTGTGCAGAGCACTGTACTAAGCGCTTGGGAAGTACAAATTGGAAACATATAGAGACAGCCCCTACCCAACAGTGGGCTCACAGTCAAAAAGGGGGAGACCGAGAACAAAACCAAACATACTAACAAAATAAAATAAATAGAATAGATATGTATAATAGATAATAGATATAGATAGATAGAATATATAATACCATTATTATCATTATTATTTTTATTATTTTCCAAGCTCATTGTGGGCAGAGAATGTGTCTACTAACTCTGTTGTACTGGACTCTCCCAAGGGCTTAGTCGGGTGCTCTGCATATAGTATGTACTCAATAAATACTGATTGATTGATACGCTACATAAGAGTTTAATGCACACTTTATTGGGGGCGTGTTTTGAAGTGAAAGTTTAATCCCCTGGGAATGGACGAATTTAATCCCCTTGAGACTTACCCCTTGGGTAAGACTGGAAATGTTCAAAACCTTCCTCTTACGGAGGGAGTTACATGAAAATCACGTGCTTTTTATTTGCAACATCTCAAACAAAAACAAGTCACTACGTCTTTCAAGGCCGTGCCTGCCTATATCATGGGCAATCTGCTCCTAACCCAAGTTTTCCTCAAATATGGAAGTTCAGTACGCTTACTATCTGCCTGCAGGCAACTATTCCTTTTTCCCCGCAAACTGCACCACGGTCTATCCGGAGAGATCGACACTGTTGAAAGAATATTCCCTAATATCCTAATACGGCATTTATTGAGTGCTTACTGAGTGTAGGGCACTGTACTAAGCAACTGGGAAGACAAACAGTGACTCTCCCCAAAGCCCCATCACAATTACATCTCCTCCATTCATTCATTCATTCAATCGTATTTATTGAGCACTTACTGTGTGCAGAGCACTGTACTAAGTGCTTGGGAAGTACCAAAGTCCTTCCTGGCAATCTTCATTTCTCTTACTTGTTCTCCCTTCTGTCACCTATGCACACGGATCTGTACCCTTCCAGCACTTGATATTATTATTATTACTATTAGTAATAGTAATAAAAATGGTGACATTTGTTAAGTGCTTAAAATGTGCCAGGCACTGTACTAAGCGCAGGGGTGGATACAAGCAGATTGAATTGGACATAGTCCCTGTCCTGCATGGGGCTCACAGTCTCAACCCCCATTTTACAGATGAGGGAACTGAGGCCCAGAGAAGTGAAGTGCCCAAGGTCACACAGCAGACAAGGGGCAGAGCCGGGATTAGAACCCATGACCGCTGACTCCAAAGCCCGGGCTCTTTCCACTGAGCCACGCTGTACAGATGTTTGTACAGATTTACTACTCTATTTATTTTACTTGTACATATTTACTATTCTATTTATTTTGTTAATCAATCAATCAATCGTATTTATTGAGCGCTTACTGTGTGCAGAGCACTGTACTAAGCACTTGGGAAGTACAAGTTGGCAACACATAGAGACAGTCCCCCACTGAGCCACGCTGTATAGATGTTTGTACAGATTTACTACTCTATTTATTTTACTTGTACATATTTACTATTCTATTTATTTTGTTAATCAATCAATCAATCAATCGTATTTATTGAGCGCTTACTGTGTGCAGAGCACTGTACTAAGCGCTTGGGAAGTACAAGTTGGCAACACATAGAGACAGTCCCCCACTGAGCCACGCTGTATAGATGTTTGTACAGATTTACTACTCTATTTATTTTACTTGTACATATTTACTATTCTATTTATTTTGTAAATCAATCAATCAATCAATCGTATTTATTGAGCGCTTACTGTGTGCAGAGCACTGTACTAAGCGCTTGGGAAGTACAAGTTGGCAACACATAGAGACAGTCCCTACCCAACAGTGGGCTCACAGTCTAGAAGGGGGAGACAGAGAACAAAACCAAACATACTAACAAAATAAAATAGAATAGATATGTACGAGTAAAATAGAGTAATAAATACGTGCATGATGTGCATCCAGCTTTATTTCTTTAAATATTTCTTTATTTAAATTTTAAATAAAATTTAAATTTAAATATTTCTTTATTTATTTCTATTTTGATGACTTGACACCCGTCCACATGTTTTGTTTTGTTGTCTGTCTCCCCATTCTAGACTGTGAGTCTGTTGCTGGGTAGGGACCGTCTCTATATGTTGCCAACTTGTACTTCCCAAGCGCTCAGTACAGTGCTCTGCACACAGTAGGCGCTCAATAAATATGATTGAATGAATGAATGAATTTATGTCAGTAGCTGTAGTTTCTTTTAAAGCTTGTCTCCCCCTCCTAGGCAGTAAGCTCCCTTGTGTCTGCCAGTGCATTTTGTATTGTGCTCTCCCAAGTGCTGGATACAGTGCTCTGCCCACTGGAAGCGTTCAATAAATACCACTGATTGTTTATAATACAATAGAATTGGTAGGCCTGATCCCTGGTCCCCCTCACAGTCTTCAAATGAATTAAAAACAGGGGAAATGTCCAAGCTTAAGTTTACGTTCATAAATACCATGGATTTGAGGGTGGGAGGAATGGAAGAGAAGCAGCATGGACTAGTAATAATAATAATAATACCGATGGTATCTGTTAAGCGCTTACTATGTGCCAAGCACTGTTCTAAGCGCTGGGGTAGATACAAGGTAATCTGGTTGTCCCACGGGAGGCTCACAGTCTTAATCCCCATTTTACAGATGAAGTAACTGAGGCGCAGGAAAGTTAAGTGACTTGCCCAAAGTCACACAGCTGACAAGTGGCGAAGCCAGGATCAATCAATCAATCAATTGTATTTATTGAGCGCTTACTGTGTGCAGAGCACCGTACTAAGCGCTTGGGAAGTACAAGTTGGCAACATATAGAGACAGTCCCTACCCAACAGTGGGCTCACAGTCTAAAAGGATTAGAGGGATTAGAACCCATGACCTCTGACTCCCAAGCCCGGGCTCCTTCCACTAAGCCACGCTGCTTCTAGTAGGCAGAAAACAGGCCTGGAAGTCAGAAGGACATGAGTTCTAATCCTACTTCTACCACTTGTCTGCTGGATGACCTTGGGTAAGTCACTTCACTTTTCTGGGCCTCAGTTACCTCATCTGCAAAATAGGGATTAAGCCTGAGTGCCCCGGTGGGGGACACGGACTGTGTCCAGCCTGATTACCTTGTGTCTGCCCCAGGGCCGGGAACAGTGCCTGGCACATAGTGGACGCTTAACAGCAATTTTTTTTAAAAAAAAAGGGATATCGACTGCATAAGGGGAATAGATCCAAGTCCCTACGAGGGGAGGGTGGGTAAGGCAAGTGAGGATTTGGTCACGGGAGGCCTCTTGGAGTTGTGATTTCAGGGGAGTGTGGTGGACCATCAGCTATTCACTCATTCAGTCGTATTTACTGAGCACTTACTGTGTACAGACCACTGTACTAAGCGCTTGGAAAGTGAGAGGCAGCGTGGCTCAGTGGAAAAGAGCCCGGGCTTTGGAGTCAGAGGTCATGGGTTCAAATCCCAGCTCCGCCAATTGTCAGCTGGGTGACTTTGGGCAAGTCGAGAACTGTTCTGCGATCTGGGGTAGATACAACGTAATGAGGTTGTCCCACATGGGGCTCACAATCCCCATTTTCCTGATGAGGTAACTGAGGCAGAGAAGTGAAGTAACTTGCCCAAGGTCACACAGCACAAAAGTGGTGGAGGTGGGATTATCGTCATCAATCGCATTTATTGAGCGCTTACTATGTGCAGAGCACTGGACTAAGCACTTGGGAAGTACAAATTGGCAACATATAGAGACAGTCCCTACCCAACAGCGGGCTCACAGTCTAAAAGGGGGAGACAGAGAACAAAACCAAACATACTAACAAAATAAAATAAATAGAATAGATATGTACAAGTAAAATAAATAAATAGAGTAATAAATATGTACAAACATATATACATATATACAGGTGCTGTGGGGAAGGGAAGGAGGTAAGATGGGGGGGATGGAGAGGGGGAAGAGGGGGAGAGGAAGGAAGGGGCTCAGTGTGGGAAGGCCTCCTGGAGGAGGTGGGCTCTCAGCAGGGCCTTGAAGGGAGGAAGAGAGCTAGCTTGGCGGATGGGCAGAGGGAGGGCATTCCAGGCCCGGGGGATGACGTGGGCCGGGGGTCCATGGCGGGACAGGCGAGAACGAGGTACAGTGGGATTAGAACCCACGCCTTCTGACTCCCAGGCCTGTGCTCCACTAACCCAGAGTAGCGTGGCTCAGTCGAAAGAGTGAGGGCTTGGGAGCCAGAGGTCATGGGTTCGAATCCCGGCTCCGCCGCTTGTCAGCTGTGTGACCTTGGGCAAGCCACTTAACTTCTCTGTGCCTCTGTTACCTCATCTGTAAAATGGGGATTAAGACTGTGAGCCCCAAGTGGGACAACTTGATCACCTTGTAGCCCCCCAGCGCTTAGAACAGTGCTTTGCACACAGTAAGTGCTTAACAAATACCACCATAAATAAATAAATAAATAAATAATTCAATAAAAAATAAATAATTAATAATAATAATAAATAATTTAAAATAATTTAAATTTTAAAAAATTATTTAAATAATTTAAATAAATTTAAATTATTTAAATAAACAATTTTTTTTAAATGAATAATAAAAAATTTTATTTATTTATTTATTTTACTTGTACATATCTATTCTATTTATTTTATTTTGTTAGTATGTTTGGTTTTGTTCTCTGTCTCCCCCTGTTAGACTGTGAGCCCACTGTTGGGTAGGGACTGTCTCTATATGTTGCCAATTTGTACTTCCCAAGCGCTTAGTACAGTGCTCTGCACATAGTAAGAGCTCAATAAATATGATTGATGATGATGATGATGATGATGATGATGATAAAAAAGCCTGAATGAAATGAGAATCTGAATGGAAATAGAGAATCACAATGAAGGCGGCAAAACTCTACGCTTAAGCCGGAAGCTTGATTTGGTACCTCAGTTGCGGGAGGAGGGTAAGAGAATATGTGCATATAGCTATAATTCTATTTATTCGGACGGTTTTGACACCTGTCTACATGTTTTGTTTTGTTGTCTGTCTCCCCCTTCTAGACTGGGAGCCCGCCATTGGGTAGGGACCGTCTCTATATATTGCAGACTTGTACTTCCCAAGCGCTTAGTACAGCGCTCTGTACACAGTAAGCGCTCAATAAATACGATTGAATGAATGAGTGAATGAAATCTTCCACCTGGATTTGCTCCCTTCTTTTCCCCAGCCCCTCAGCCCCACGGCACTTTGGCCTAGTGGACAGAGTACGGGCCTTACTATTCATTCATTCAATCGTATTTATTGAGCGCTTACTGTGTGCACAGCACTGGACTAAGCGCTTGGGAAGTACAAGTTGGATGTGCCAAACACCGTTCCAAGCGCTGGGACAGATACAAGTTAATCAGGAAGGCCACTGGTCCCTGTCCCATATGGGGTTTACACTCCTAATCCCCATTTTGCAGACAAGTCAGCTGAGGCCTGGAGAAGCGAAGTGACTTGTCCAAGGTCACACAGCAGTCAAGTGGCAGAGCCAGGTCCTTCTGACTCTCAGGCCTGGGCTCTATCCACTAGGCCACGTTGCTTCTCCTCTATCTCCCACATCGCAGTCATTATTAGGAAGAATAGTAATAGACTTTCCAAACTAAGCCCCCCTTTTCCTCAGCAACCCCTCTCTAACACCCCAACTCACTCCCTTTGCTCTAACCCCTCAACCCTACCCCGCAGCACTTGTGTATATATGTATATCTCTATAATTCTATTTCTTTATAGTAATGATGCATATATATATATATACATCATTACTATAAAGAAATAGAATTATAGAGATATACATATATACACAATATATTTCTATCTATTTATGAGGATGCTATTGATGCCTGTTTACTCGTCCTGATGTCTGTCTCCCCCACCTTCTAGACTGTGAGCCCGTTGTGGGCAGGGATTGTCTAGTCTCTGTTGCTGAACTGTACTTTCCAAGTGCTTAGTACAGTGCTCTGCACACAGTAAGTGCTCAATAAACACGACTGAATGAGTGGCAGTTCCCTCTTTAGTCAATAATAAAGAAAATGGATTTTGCTTTTATAATTCTCCTCAGCTCTTGGTGTGGTGTTCTGAACAGAGGGGAAACTCAACAAATACTGTGGAATAAAATGAAGGGTTATAATTCTGTCCAAAGAAGATTAAGTATGTGTTGTCAATACACATTTCAATAACAAAAAAGTCTAATTTTTGAAGTCTGCAAATTACACTAAGCATATATTTCTGCAGCTAAATGTCATTATCGCAAGCAACACTTTGCTTACAAATGGCAGAGAAAGTCTTTCCCCAGTGTCATATGTTCTCCTGTGGCCCGTATTATTCAGCTACCGACAGATTCCTCATATCACAATTTGTACGGAGGACAAGAAGAGTTAGGCCAGTCGATGCGAATTGCTTTGAAGGTGAAAAGTGTGCAAATGACTGCTCATACACTGAACAAGAAAATGCAAACATAGGACCAAACAGGCAAAATAACTAAAAAAAATATATAAAAAAGCAACACATTTTACCAGTTCCTAGCACACACGGAATACTACCTAATCATGGGCACTGGAAACTGTGAACGACTGAAACACATAGAAAGAAAAAGATTATAAAGGAGCACCCTCTCATAAAAGGGTGGTTTGTAATACCAACAGGGTGACCTTTCATTCATTCATTCATTCATTCAATCGTATTTATTGAGCGCTTACTGTGTGCAGAGCACTGTACTAAGTGCTTCGGAAGTACAAGTTGGCAACATCTAGAGACGGTCCCATCCCAACAGCGGGGCTCACAGTCTAGAAGGGGGAGACAGGCAACAAAACAAAACATATTAACAAATAAGAATTAGGAGTTGTATTTGTTCAGTGCATATTATAAGCACTGTACTAAGCACTGGGACATACATAAGATAGTCAGTTTGGAAAGGGCCCCACACAGGGCTCACATTTAAAGGAAAAGGGAGAACAGGTACTGAATCCTCATTTTCCAGCTGAGGAAACGGAGGCACAGAGAGCTTATGCAACTTGCCTAAGGTGAACCAGCAGCCAATTGAAGTTGGGATTAGAACACAGGTCCCCTGATTCCCAGGCTCGGGCTCTTTCCACTAAACCCCCTAGACTGGAAGCTCATTGTGGGCAGGGAATGTGTCTGTCATTTTGCTGTATCATACTCTCCCGAGCAGCTAGTAATAATAATAATAATAATAACGGTATTTGTTAAGTGCTTACTATGTGCCATGCACTGACTGCTGCTCTGCACACAGTGAGAGCTCAAAAAATACGATTAAATGACTAAGCCCTGCTTGAAGGCCCCGCTGGACTAGAGGATCGTGGACTGTTCTTCCTTTTTCTCTTCTTACCTAAAAAACTGGTTATCAGCTGCTTTTTCCCATACCCGGCACACTCACCGTGCCCCAAATTCGCCTATCTCACCACCGATCCCTTTCCCAATCCTCCCCTTAGCTTGGAATTCCCTCCCCGCTCCGTATCCGCCGGACTACCACTCTCGCCACCTTCAAAGCGTTATTAAGGGCACATCTCCTCCAAGAGGTCTTTTCCGATCAAGCCCTCTTTTCCCGACTCGCTCCCCATCGTGCATCGTCTGTGCCCTCTCCCCCGCTACTGAAGGCCCATCTCCTCCAAGAGGCCTTCCCAGATTAAGCCCAACTTCAATCTGCGCATGAGGCAGAAACTCCTCACCCTGGGCTTCAAGGCTGTCCATCCATCACCTCGCTCCCTCCTACCTCCCCTCCATTCTCTCCTTCTCCAGCCCAGCCCGCACCCTCCGCTCCTCCGCCGCTAATCTCCTCACCGTGCCTCGTTCTCGCCTGCCCCGCCGTCGACCCCCGGCCCACGTCCTCCCCCGGGCCTGGAATGCCCCCAATCCCTCTGCCCATCCGCCAAGCTAGCTCTCTTCCTCCCATCAAGGCCCTACTGAAAGCTCACCTCCTCCAGGAGGCCTTCCCACACTGAGCCCCTTCCTTCCTCTCCCCCTCATCCCCCTCTCCATCCCCCCAATCTTACCTCCTTCCCTTCCCCACAGCACCTGTATATATGTTTGTACATATTTATTACTTTATTTATTTATTTATTTATTTTACTTGTACATATCTATTCTATTTATTTTATTTTGTTAATATGTTTGGTTTTGTTCTCTGTCTCCCCCTTTTAGACTGTGAGCCCACTGTTGGGTAGGGACCGTCTCTATATGTTGCCAACTTGCACTTCCCAAGCACTTAGTACAGTGCTCTGCACACAGTAAGCGCTCAATAAATATGATTGATTGATTGCCCCTTTCTGGAAGATAGGCTAACTCTATCTGGGGGTCAGAGTTCAGTGAAAGATCCCACGACTTGATAACAACCTGGGCCCAGTGCGGCTGAATCACTGGACAGAGCATCTAGCACGTTCATTCGCCGGGCTGGGGGACTCTGGTCTGCAAACTCATGGTGGGCAGGGAACCAGTCATTCATTCATTCACCCATTCAATCGTCTTTATTAAAAATAATAACAATAATTTTGGTATTTGTTAAGGACTGTCATAAGCGCTGGGGAGAATACAAGGTGATCAGGTTGTCCCATGTGGGGCTCACAGTCTTAATCCCCATTTTACCGGTGAGGTAGCTGAGGCCCAGAGAAGTTAAGTGACTTGCCCAAAGTCACACAGCTGACAAGCGGCGGAGCCGGGATTTGAACCTATGACCTGTGACTCCCAAGCCTGTGCTCTTTTCACTGAGCCATGCTGCTTCTCTATAATGATGGCATTTATTAAGCGCTTACTATGTGCCAAGCACTGTTCTAAGCACTGGGGAGGTTACAAGGTGATCAGGTTTCCCACGGGGGGCTCACAGTCTTAATCCCCATTTTACAGATGAGGTCACTGAGGCACAGAGAATCAATCAATCAATCAATCATATTTATTGAGTGCTTACTGTGTGCAGAGCACTGTACTAAGCGCTTGGGAAGTACAAGTCGGCAACACATAGAGACAGTCCCTACCCAACAGCGGGCTCACAGTCTAGAAGGGGGAGACAGAACCAAACCAAACATACTAACAAAATAAAATAGAATAGATATGTACAAGTAAGATAAATAAATAGAGTAATAAATATGTACAAACATATATACATATATACAGGTGCTGTGGGGAAGGGAAGGAGGTAGGATGGGGGGATGAAGAGGGGGACAGGAAGGAAGGGGCTCAGTCTTAACAGAGAAGTTAAGTGACTTGCCCAAAGTCACACAGCTGACAGTTGGCGGGGCCGGGATTTGAACCCATGACCTCTGACTCCAAAGCCCGGGCTCTTTCCACTGAGCCACGCTGCTTCTCTATTGAGCGCTTACTGTGTGCAGAGCACTGTACTAAGCTCTTGGAAAGTACAATTCGGCAACAAAGAGAGACAATGCCTGCCCTCCACGGGCTCACAGTCTAGAAGGGGGGAAGTCGACCAAGTGCGGGGCAGCGGGGCCTGGCAGATAGAGCCCGGGCCTGGGAAGCAGAAGGACCTGGGTTCTAATCTCGGCTCCGGGCCTCGGCTGCCTTATCTGTAAAGTGGAATGAGAGACCGTGAGCCCCGTGAGGGACAGGGACCTTGTCGGACAGTCAGTCAACTGTATTTATTGAGCGCTTACTGTGTGCAGAGCACTGCACTAAGCGCTTGCGAGAGTATCATAAAAACACAACAGACACGTTGCCGACTCATAACGAGCTCGCAGTCTAAGCAGCGTGGCTCAGTGGAAAGAGCACGGGCTTTGGAGTCAGAGGTCATGGGTTCGAATCCCGGCTCTGCCACTTGTCAGCTGTGGGGCCTTGGGCAAGCCACTTAACTTCTCTGTGCCTCGGTTACCTCATCTGTAAAATGGGATTAAGACCGTGAGCCCCACGTGGGACAACCTGATCACCTTGTATCCCCCAGCGCTTAGAACAGTGCTTTGCACATAGTAAGCGCTTAATAAATGCCATTATTATTACTATTATTATTATTAATTACCTTATATCTATGCCAGCGTCAAGTACAGTGCCTGGCATTCGCTCATTCATTCAACTGTATTTATTGAGCGCTTACCGTGTGCAGAGCACTGTACTAAGCGCTTGGGAAGTACAAGCTGGCAACACACAGAGACGGTCCCTACCCAACAACGGGTTCATAGTCAGCACTTGACAACCACCACACACAAATCGGCTGTTACCCCATATTCTCCCAACAGCTCAGTACGAGAAGCAGCATGGCTCAGTGGAAAAAGCACAGGGCTTTGGAGTCAGAGGTCATGGGTTCAAATCCCGGCTCCGCCACTTGTCAGCTGTGTGAATTTGGGCAAGTCACTTCACTTCTCTGTGCCTCAGTTACCTCGTCTGTAAAATGGAGATGAAGACTGTGAGCCCCATGTGGGACAACCTGATCACCTTGTAACCTCCCCAGCACTTAGAACAGTGCTTCGCACATAGTAAGCACTTAATAAATGCCATCATTATTATTATTATTATCTGCACACAGTAAGCACTCAATAAATATCACTGATTGAATGATTGGTTGTTTGGAACGCTTTTCCTTTAGACGTACACTAAAACATTGGTTGGGCACATCCCAAGTCTCCAAACTTGACCTCTACACAGAAAAAACCATTTCAACGTCACAAGTGCTTCATACAGACTTAAAGAGACAGCGGAGGCCCTGATTATTTTCAACTTTTCACCCAAGTTGGTGTTCTAGACAGAGGATGTAATTGGAGATTTCAGGACTTTGTTGCCTTCCCAGTATTCTTTTCAGAGAAGCAGCTAAGTGCTTAACAAATACCATTATTACCATTATTATTATTATTATTATTATTATTACTATCCTCTCCCCCTCGTCCCCCCTCCATCCCCCTCATCTTACCTCCTTCCCTTCCCCACAGCACCTGTATATATGTATATATGTCTGTACATATTTATTACTCTATTTATTTTACTTGTACATATCTATTCTATTTATTTTATTTTGTTAGTATGTTTGGTTTTGTTCTCTGTCTCCCCCTTTTAGACTGTGAGCCCACTGTTGGGTAGGGACTGTCTCTATATGTTGCCAACTTGTACTTCCCAAGTGCTTAGTACAGTGCTCTGCACACAGTAAGCGCTCAATAAATATGATTGATTGATTGATTGATTGATTGATAGCGGCTAGAGCTCGGGCTTGGGGGTCGGAAGGACCTGAGTTCTAATCGCAGCTCAGTCACTTGTCTGCTGTGTGGCCTGGGGAAAAGTCACTTCACTTCTCTGGGCCTCAGTTACCTCATCTGAAACATGGGGATTGAGAATGGGAGCCCCATGTGGGGCAGGGACTGTATCCACCCCAGTGCTTAGTATGGCGCCTGGAACATAGTAAATGCTTAATAAATGCTGCAACTATTATTATTATTCAAATGAAGAAGAAAATGCATGCGTCCATTAAGGACAGCCTATTACACTAGCTCTCTTCCTCCCTTCAAGGCCCTACTGAGAGCTCACCTCCTCCAGGAGGCCTTCCCAGACTGAGCCCCCTCCTTCCTCTCCCCCGCCCCATCCCCCCGCCTTACCTCCTTCCCCTCCCCACAGCACCTGTACATATTTATTACCCTATTTATTTTACTTGTACATATTTACTATTCTATTTATTTTATTAATATGTTTGGTTTTGTTGTCTGTCTCCCCCTTCTAGACTGTGAGCCCGCTGTTGGGGGACCGTCTATGTTGCCAACTTGTACTTCCCAAGCGCTTAGTACAGTGCTCTGCACACAGTAAGCGCTCAATAAATACAACAATGAATGAATGAAGGAAAGTGAGCTGGCTACAAGACAGAAAATGAAAGTACCGTTTCACATTTTGAGAAAGAGGAAGGTACTTTCTTATCTCAGATATTTGTGTGTTTCTGATTTTTCGTCCAGTAGATCGTACATTTCTCTGCAGGCAGGGAACATGTCCACCAAATCTACATTATTGTAATCTCCCAAGCACTTAGTACAGTGCTCTGCAATCACTGGTATTTACAGAGTGTTTACTACGTGCAGGGCAGTGTGCTAAGCGCTTGGAAGTGTATGGAACGACAGAGTCAGAGAACACATTCCTGCCCTTGATGAGCTTACAGTCCAGAGACAAGCTTACAGTCTGCACACAGTAAGCGCTCAATAAATAGGACTGGTTGATAGAAACACGGGATGTAGGTAAAATGAAAAATTCATTCAGTCATTCATTCAATCGTATTTACTGAGCTCTTACTGGGTGCACAGCACTGTACTAAGCACTGGGAAAGCACAATTTGGCAACAGATAGAGACAATCCCTACCCAACAACGGGCTCACAGTCTAGTAGGGGGCTTACTGTGGAACTTTTTATGAAGTGGGGAAAAAGAGACTTACGATTCCAGAATGGTCTGAAGTAGGGGCCATAAAATTACTAGTATTTCCAAGGAAATTTTGCCAAGATTTTGTATGTTTAAAAAAAAGGAAAAGAATCAAGTTAGCCTCTCAAAAAAAAAAAAACCAAAAGCAACAGAACAAAAATGAAGTTAATGTTCTCATGAGAAATACAATTACCTCCTCCTCTGATTCCATATCTTAAAACCATTCCCTCAAAAGTTCTTCTAGCAAGCAGGCTAAACTTGTCCTGACAGTGACAAATAACACCAAATGTGCAGAGGAATAATTGCTTTCATTCATATCTGGAGATGCCGCTGGTAAGAGTGGAATTTTTTGATGGGAGCAAATGTGGTTGGAAAGTTCCACAGATCCTTCTTCAGGAGAAAAACATTAGCAAACTCTCAAGGTCCAACAGGGTCCTGAACACAAAGCAATTTAGGACTTCCCGTAAATACATATTACAAAATTACTCGGTCAGAGGCCAATTCATTCATTCATTCAATCGTATTTATTGAGTGCTTACTATGTGCAGGGCCCCGTAATCAGCTTGAGTTCCGTTTCAAAGGTGAGAGAGCCAGGACTGATTTGTTTTAACCTGCAGATTTTCAAAAGATGAATCGCTATCCCCCATTTTCTTTTCATTTGAGCAACTAGAAACCTCTTTTAATAAGAAATCTTTAGAATGTCTTCCCAGTTTAGGCTCTCCTGCCACTACGGCATGCAAAAAATAAGTCGGCTGGTTAACTGAAACCATGATTTACTTTATCGGCCAACCTCCTCAGACCCGAACTCCAAGAGGCGGCCGAAATGCGGCCCCCTTGTCAGTCTCCAGAGGGTGGGATGTAACCAAGTGTCCTGTGATAAGGAGATTTCAGCCCCTAATACTAGCAGCCTTGAATGAGAGACGATGGGTGAAAGTTAAGATGGTACAAGGAGCCCCTTCCAACTTTTCCATCCTTAGACAACTAGAAGGGTTCCACCCAGAACAGATCATCAAGCAAAAACAACATCTGTATTGCAAATAGCAAGCGCTCGGAAGGCAAAAATACCATTTTCTGTCTCAGGGAAAGTTTGGTTCGGCGGAGCGAAACCCACAGGAAAAGGAAGACCAGATTGTTGTATATGAAGGAAGAGAATCAATCTGGATATTTATGGTGAATTAAGTCTTACCAACTACTTCGAATTTCATTCTCCCAACACACTGTATTTGTTTTCGCTGTCAATGAGAAATTTTGGAATCCAAACCCTTCTCTTCGATGCCACTACCCTTAATGCTCCAACAGTGGCATCAGAAAATGCTACATTTAATTTAAAAAAAAAACCATATATAATTCCACCCTTGGTAGTCAAAGGGGCCTTAGACGGTATCAGATCACAGCTGCCCCTGTGGTGATACTTTCATAATGGTAATGAAATATTTAACAGGTAATCATCAGAAGGACCTGGGTTCTAATTCTGCCTCTGCCACTTGTCTGTGGGACCTTGGGCAAGTCACTTCACTTCTCTGGGCCTCAGTTATCTGTAAAATGGGGATTGAGACTGTGAGCCCCATGAGGGTCCTTCCTCTCTCCCTCATCCCCATCACCCCGTCTTACCTCCTTCCCTTCCCCACAGCACCTGTATATGTGTATATATGTTTGTACAGATTTATTACTCAATTTATTTATTTTACTTGTACATATCTATTCTATTCATTTTATTTTGTTAATATGTTTGGTTTTGTTCTCTGTTTCCCCCTTCTAGACTGTGAGCCCACTGTTGGGTAGGGACTGTCTCTATATGTTGCCAACTTGTACTTCCCAAGCGCTTAGTACAGTGCTCTGCACACAGTAAGCGCTCAATAAATGACTGATTGATTGACTGATTGACAGGGATTGTCTCCCACACAATTTACTTGTATCCACCCCAGCACTTAGTACAGTGCCTGGCACAGAGGGAGCACTTAACAAATACTATAATTTCTATTATCACTAAGTGCTTAGTACAGTGCTCTGCACACAGTAAGCGCTCAATAAATACGGTTGATGATGATGATTATTAAACTAGCATTAAAAACAAGTTGCCTATAAAACAACGGTCTGAAGGATGGTTGTCCTTTGTGAAGTTTAAGAAAAAAAAAACCCTAAAGAAAATGATTCAGACACTGATTTTGTACTCCTACCCTCTTAATTTAAGCTTCAGTATTTTTCTACTGTCAATCATGAAAGGATAAAAAAAAATACCCAGATTCTAGCAATTGGGCAAAGAGCTACAGTAACAAGACTGGAAAGATGAAGTAAAGTGGCAAGTTAGCCACGGGGTTTCTCTTTTGATAACCTACTTAAATTTAGGTAATAAAAGACCCAACCCGTAGGTGAACAGTACCATGGTAATTGCTGCACTTCAGGCAAAACAGTCCCTCAAACCACATTCCTTAAGGTTCGATCTAAAATAAGCCCTTGATATCCAAATGAAATAGGTTCACAAGACTCGACCCAGAAAACAAAAGGAAACCTCTACTTCAGGACTCTATATCTTCAAAATCCCGAGAGAGAGAGCCATACCTGCCTTTTCACGCTGCCTAGTTGAGATCATCTTTGTCAAAAGGAGTAAGGAAAGAAACTCACCAGGATCCCAGAAGGGCCCTTCTCTTGAAAAACCCCTACGGTCTGGCTCAACGGACCTCCATCAATTTTCTGCTCGTCCTCCTCCTCCCCCAAGGAAAGCATTTTATAATGGATGAAAACCCGTGTGTTCAAACATGTCCTCTGTGATAGAAGGCCCACTTCTCCCCAACAGTCAAACAGAAACTTGCGGCTTAGTTCCGAATGAAAAGCAGTCAGTCGCCTTGAAGGCACGGTGATGTTAGTTAAACAGAAAGGAAACGGCTCTTTAAAATAAAAAAAAAACTAGTCGAGTACACGACACTTCTTCACCAATAAGATTTGCTTGAACTGTCTCAACCCCCTTCTCCCTGTGCGGGAGATAAACTGTGACAGGGATAGACTTTGCCATATGTTTGTACTGATAGGTCCTTGCTTCTGCCGGACACAATCACATGACATTCACTGGTCCTGCCATGAAAATAACAGGGATTGAGTTAATGATTCTTTGAATTTGATCGCCTAACCCTTAAAAGAAAAAAGAAATGCCTTGAAATTCAACAAATTCATTCATTCATTCATATTTACTGAGCGCTTACTGTGTGCACAGCACTGCACTTAAAAGGAAAAAGGAATGCATCGAAATTCAACAAATTCATTCATTCATTCCTTCAATCATATGTACTGAGCGCTTACTGTGTGCGCAGCACTGCGCTAAGCGCTTGGAAAGTACAATTCAGCAACAGAGACAATCCCCGCTCACAACAGGCTCACAGTCTAGAAGGGGGGGAGACTGACATCAAAACAACTAAACGGGCATCAATAGCACCAACATAAATAAATTGAATTATAGATATATACACATCAAAACAAGCCAACAGACAAGTAAACAGTAAACAACTAAATCGCCTAGCATTTTTCTGTACCCCTTAAAAACTTGATAATCTTCACCCTGCCCAACCCCATGGCACTTATATACCTGTCCTCACTCTGCCATTTCCCCTATCTGTAATTTCTTTTAATATCCATCTCCCCCTGAGGGCAGGGATCATGTCTACTGTATTTTTCTTTACCAAATGTGGTAGGACAGTGTCTTTTTCACACAGTAAGGGTTCAGTGAATACCACTGGTTGATTGGGTGGGCTATCAAAGTAGTTAGGGTCCCCACTGGAGCGTAGCATGGAGAAACAAGGGTTGTACTGTGAGGATTCATGTTTCCTAAAGATAGAAAGTTCTATGAACATGCACTTAATCGGCAATCTGTTTTATTAAAATGTCGGTGGCTGACGAATAGAAAATCTGCTTTGTTCATCGGCATCTTGATTTTCGCCCTGAAGGACTCAAGTTATTTCTGCTGTCGCAGGCTGGTCCTTCGGGGTAATTTGGAGTAACAGATGAAAAAGACGCCCGGCGGTGGCTCTTTTCCGAGAGGATCTGGGATTACCAAAGATTTTTAGCCGTCATAATTACCTGAAGGAATTATAATATTTGGGTGGATGAGTCTATCGCATGGCAGGCAGCGAAGGCATGGGCGACAAGGAAAAGAGGAAGCAGCCCGGGCCTGAGAGTTAGAAATTCATGGGTTCTAATCCCGGCTCTGCCACTTCAATCAATCAGTCAATCGTATTTATTGAGCGCTTACTGTGTGCGGAGCACTGAACTAAGTGCTTGGGAAGTACAAGTTGGCAACATATAGAGACAGTCCCTACCCAACAGTGGGCTCACAGTCTAAAAGGGGGAGACAGAGAACAAAACCAAACATACTAACAAAATAAAATAAATAGAATAGATATGCACAAGTAAAATAGAGTAATAAATATGTACAAACATATATACATATATACAGGTGCTGTGGGGAAGGGAAGGAGGTAAGATGGGGGGATGGAGAGGGTGACCTTGGGCAAGTCACTTTACCTCTGTGTGCCTCAGTTCCCTCATCTGTAAACTGAGGATTGAGACTGTGAGCCCCTCGTGGGACAGGGACTGTGTCCAACCCGACTAGCTTGGATCTACCCCAGCGCTTAGTAGAGTGCCTAGCACATAGTAAGCGCTTAACAAATATCATAATTATTATTAAGAGGAGGAAAAGGGTGATAAATGGACCCTGAGGGCCAGAGTTTGGAAGGGACTGGAGGCCGCTGAGGGCTTGGAAGTGATGGCCCAGGGGAATGTAAATGAGACTGGAAGTTCCCTGAGGACCTGTCTACCACCTCTGTTGTACTGGACTCTTCCGAGTGCTCACTACAGTGCTCGGCACACAGTAAGCGCTCAATAAATACCACTGATGTTGAGAAACTCTAGGGCCGGCTTGTGACATCCACAGAGGTCTTCTTGGAAGCTGCTCACAGGCCCTGTCCCTGGCTTGGTTGGGCTGGGGGGCTTCCCCCTTAGAGACTGTGAGCCCACTGTTGGGTAGGGACCGTCTCTATATGTTGCCAACTTGTACTTCCCGAGCGCTTAGTACAGTGCTCTGCACACAGTAAGCGCTCAATAAATACGATTGATTGATTGTTTGATTAAAATTCCCAAGCCAGGGCCCGATTCTTTGCTGACAATATTATGGCAGAATGGATGTGGGGAATCCCTCATTCAGTCCTTTGCTGGATGATCCAAAGTACACTTTAAAATGTTAATCAGAACACATTTGCTGCACGCATGCACGTACACACACACACACACACACACACACACACACACACACACACACACACGGCACCACCCCACCCAAGCTACTTGTTTTGTTGTCAAGCAAAACAAAACAAAACAAGAAGCAGCGTGGCTCAGTGGAAAAAGCCCGGGCTTTGGAGTCAGAGGTCATGGATTCAAATTCCGGCTCTGCCAACTGTCAGCTGTGTGACTTTGTCACTTCACTTCTCTGGGCCTCAGTTCCCTCATCTGGAAAATGGGGATTAAGACTGTGAGCCTCCTGTGGGACAACTTGATCAATCAGTCAATCGTATTTATTGAGCGCTTACTGTGTGCAGAGCACTGGACTAAGCGCTTGGAAAGTACAAGTTATTTCCCAAGGGATGACCTTGTATCCCCCTCAGCGCTTAGAACAGTGCTTTGCACATAGTAAGCGCCTAACAAATACCATCATTATTATTATTATTACTTCTCTCCCAGCAGACTTCCCGTCTACACCTAAAGCTCCTCCTCCCCAACCACTGGCCCCATAATAATAATGTTAATGATAATAACAATAATAATAATAATAATAATAATAATATCAGTATTTGTTAAGCTCTTACTATCTGCCAGGCACTGCACTAAGCACTGGTCTTGTTGGGAAGATGAAGAGTTCTGTTCTGAATATGTTAAGTTTGAGGTGTCAGTGGGACATCCAAGTAGGTGTCCAGAAAACGGGGAGATGTGTATGATAATAGATCTTTAATATGTTAGTATTAGCATTAAGATATCTTTTGCTGACTAGTCTGAACTTGAATATGTACAAACAAAATGAAACAAATATTTCAAGGTATTTTTGGCACAAATTCCCATTATTATTTGGTTATGTCAGTATTCAGTGGAAAGAGCCCAGGCTTTGGAATCAGAGGTCATGGGTTCAAACCCTGGCTCCGCCAATTGTCAGCTGTGTGACTTTGGGCAAGTCACTCAACTTCTCTGGGCCTCAGTTACCTCATCTGTAAAATGGGGGGTGAAGATTGTGAGCCCCCATGGGACAACCTGATCACCTTGTAACCTCCCCAGCGCTTAGAACAGTGCTTTGCTTAACAGCGCTTAATAAATAATAATAATAATAATAATGATGGCATTTAGTAAGCGCTTACTATGTGCAAAGCACTGTTCTAAGCGCTGGGGAGGTTACAAGGTTGTCCCACGTGGGGCTCACAGTCCTAATCCCCATTTTACAGATGAGGTAACTGAGGAACAGAGAAGTTAAGTGACTTGCCCAAAGTCACACAGCTGACAGTTGGTGGAGCTGGGATTTGAACCCATGACCTCTGACTCCAAAGGCCATGCTCTTTCTACTGAGCCACACACTGCTTCTGGTAACCTCCCCAAATAAATGCCATTATTATTATTATTATTATACAAACAAATCAGGTTGGACACAGTCCCTGTCTCACGAGGGGCTCACAGTCTCGATCCCCATTTTACAGATGAGGTCCCTGAGGCCCAGAAGAGTGAAATGACTTGCCCAAGGTCACATGGCAGACATGTGGCAGAGCCGGAATTAGAACCCAGGACCTTCCGACGACTCCCAGGACCCTGCTCTACCCACTAGGCCGTGCCGCTTTCCCCATCATTCGACAGGGGCTCTGAGAAGCAGCGTGGCTCAGTGGAAAGAGCACGGGCTTTGGAGTCAGAGGTCATGGGTTCGAATCCCGGCTCCGCCACGTCTGCTGTGTGACCTTGGGCAAGTCACTTAACTTCTCTGAGCCTCAGTTATCTCATCAGTAAAATGGGGATTAAGACTGTGAGCCCCACGTGGGACAACCTGATCACTTTGTATCCCCCCAAGCGCTTAGAACAGTGCTTTGCACACAGTAAGCGCTTAACAAATGCCAACATTATTATTAT
Source organism: Tachyglossus aculeatus (assembly GCF_015852505.1). Lineage (NCBI taxonomy): Eukaryota > Metazoa > Chordata > Mammalia > Monotremata > Tachyglossidae > Tachyglossus > Tachyglossus aculeatus. Next base: position 12,554,702 of record NC_052070.1, read on the forward strand.
TATTATTATTATTAGCCGAAGTACGGCTCCGAATCTAGATAAGAAGGAAAAGAATCTGAAACCACCAACTATGTTCTTTCAATCTATCAATCAATCAATCGTATTTATTGAGCGCTTACTGTGTGCAGAGCACTGTACTAAGCGCTTGGGAAGTACAAGCTGGCAACATATAGAGACAGTCCCTACCCAACAGTGGGCTCACAGTCTGAAAGGGGATTCCTAAAAACATAAAACAAATTGGAATAGTGATCCTTATGTCCCCAGGGGCCATTTCACAGCAATGAGCCGTCCCATGAATTAATCAACGGCATTTATTGAGCGCTTACTGTGTGCAGAGCACAACGCTAAGAGCTTGGAAAACTACAACAAAATTGGAAGGCAGGATGCAGAAAAGGATACGGGGATTTGGTTCATTCATTCATTCAATGGTATTTACTGAGCGCTTACTGTGTGTAGAGCACTGTACTAAGCGCTTGGGAAGTACAAGAAGTTTACAGTCTAGAGGCAGAAAATACTCAAGTAAGAACAATTGCCGGGCCACCCAGAAGGGAAAGAGGCCTCCACCCTTTCTAGAAGAATACCGCGTTTAGAGAACATCACATATCCTTCTTTTCGAGATGATGTCTCTTCCAGTTTTTTAACAGTGGCATTTATTAAGCGCCTACTGTGTGCTGAACACTGAAGCAGACGACAAGGTAATCAGGACAGTCTCCAATCTTCCAGTTTTTTAACGGTGGCATTTATTAAGCGCCTACTGTGTGCTGACCACTGAGGCAGACGACAAGGTAATCAGGACAGTCTCCGATCTTCCAGTTTTTTAACGGTGGCGTTTATTAAGCGCCTACTGTGTGATGACCACTGAGGCAGATGACGAGGTAATCAGGACAGTCTCCGATCCACACAGTCTAAGTGGGATGAGGCCTAGGTAACTTGTCCCTATTTTCCAGGTGAGGAAACAAATAATAATAATGATGTGCTTAGTACAGTGCTCTGCACATAGTAAGCGCTCAATACGATTGATGATGATGATGATGATGATGACGATGGTATTTTTTAAGCATTTATTATGTGTCACGCACTGTTCTGTGAGGTGACTTGCCCAAAGCCATCGTGGCTTAGTGGCAATCAATCAATCGTATTTATTGAGCGCTTACTGTGTGCAGAGCACTGTACTAAGCGCTTGGGAAGTACAAGTTGGCAACATATAGAGACAGTCCCTACCCTACAGTGGGCTCACAGTCTAAAAGGGGGAAAGAGCCCGGGCTTAGGAGTCAGAGGTCATGAGTTCTAATCCAGCTTCTGCCACTTGTAGGCTGGGTGACTTTGGGCAAGTCACTTTACTTCTCTGGGTCTCAGTTCTCTCATCTGTAAAATGGGGATTAAGTCCGTGAGCCCTACTTGGGACACCCTGATCAGCTTGTATCTACCCCAGCGCTTAGAACAGTGCTTTGCACATAGTAAGCACTTAACAAATGCCATCATTATTATTATTATACAGCAGGCCAGTGGCAGAGCTAGGATTAGAACAGCGTGGCTCAGTGGATAGAGCACGGGCTTGGGAGTCAGAGGTCATGGGTTCGAATCCCGCCTCCCCCACAAGCAGCATGGCACAATAGAAAGAGCACGGACTTTGGAGTCAGAGTTCATGGGTTCAAATCCCGGCTCCGCCACTTGTCAGCTGTGTGACTTTGGGCAAGTCACTTCACTTCTCTGGGCCTCAGTTCCCTCATCTGTAAAATGGGGATTAAGACTGTGAGCCCCCTTGGGACAACCTGATCACCTTGTAACCTCCCCAGCGCTTAGAACAGTGCCTTGCACATAGTAAGTGCTTAATAAATGCCATTAAAAAGGAAAAAGTCTCCTGTGTGACCTTGGGCAAGTCACTTCACTTCTCTGTGCCTCAGTTCCCTCATCTGTAAAATGGGGATTAAGACTGTGAGCCCCACATGGGACAACCTCATCTCCCTGTGTTCCCCCCAGCGCTTAGAACAGTGCTTTGCACATAGTAAGCGCTTAACAAATACCAACATTATTATTATTATTATTATTAGAACTTGGTTCTCCTCCACTCCGATCTGTGGTCTTCCCACCAGGCCACCCTGTGAATATGCTGTTCCTTTTCTTCCAAAAATGAGTTTCGTGGCTCCACCCCCAAACAGCCTCGGAGGGAAAACTTGGTAGTCTCTCAAACCCAAATCAACTCTGGATTAGTACTTCCCTCGAGAGCACAGAGTGCTCAGAAAATTCCACCTTTATAGCTATAATCCTATTTATTCTGAGGGTTTTGACACCTCTCTACATGTTTTCTTTTGTTGTCTGTCTCCCCCTTCTAGACTGTGAGCCCGTTGTTGGGTAGGGACCGTCCCTCTATGTTGCCAACTTGTACTTCCCATGCGCTTAGTACAGTGCTCTGCACCGAGTAGGTGCTCAATAAATACAACTGAATGAATGAATGGAAAGGAAAAAGAGGGCCCCCTGATTTTAGCTGTGCCTGCATTAGAAGTACATCGTTCAGACGGCAGAAAGGAATGCGGCTTCCAAGAGCTGATGGACAAAGTTCACTGCTCTGTGTGCGGCAGGGACAAGTTTCCCCCGCTGTTCTTCTCACGCAGCAGGACTTCCTTGTTTCCTTTCTGACGATGATGATGGTATTTGTTAAGCACTTACTAGGTGCCAAGCACTGTTCTAAGTACTGGGGTAGATACCGGGTCATCAGGGTGGCCCATGTGGGGCTCACCAGGCTTAATCCCCATTTTACAGATGAGGGAGCCGAGGCACACAGAAGTGAAGTGACTTGCCCAAGGTCACACAGCTGTCCAGTGGCGGAGCCAGAATTAGAACCCAGACTGAGCCCCTTCCTTCCTCTCCCCTTCGTCCCCCTCTCCATCCCCCACATCTTACCTCCTCCCCTTCCCCACAGCACCTGTATATAGGTATATATGTTTGTACAGATTTATTACTCTATTTATTTATTTATTTATTTTACTTGTACATATCTGTTCTATTTATTTTATTTTGTTAATATGTTTTGTTCTCTGTCCCCCCCCCCCCCCACCCCTTCTAGACTGTGAGCCCACTGTTGGGTAGGGACTGTCTCTATATGTTGCCAATTTGTACTTCCCAAGCGCTTAGTACAGTGCTCTGCACACAGTAAGCGCTCAATAAATACGATTGATGATGATGATGATGACCTCGGATTCCCAAGGCCAGGCTTTTTCCATTAAGCCACGCTGCTTTTGGGTCTCCCTTCTGAGTCATCTGGACACCCTTTCATCCCTTGATATCCACCCCACGGCACTTACACACGTAACCAGAATTTATTTTAATGCAGGTATATTAATATCTGTCTCCCGCTGCAGACTGTAAGCTCACGGTGGGCAGGGAACCTGCCTTCCAACTCTTTTGCATTATTCTCTCCCATACGCTTAGTACGGTGCACTGTAAGCGCTCGATAAACGCCAGCGATTGAATGATTTTTCAGAGTTACTTATTTCCCTGCCTCTTTGTAAATCATCTTTCGGAAACCTTGGTTTCCATGGTGTAATTTGGGATGGGAAGGGCGCTTAGGTAAGTCTGTTCGATAATACGCACGGCCTAGTAGGAAGGGGACGGCCTGGGAGTCGGGAGATCTGAGTGCTAATCGCAGCTCTGCCGCTTGCCAACTGTGTGACCTTGGGTAAGTCACTAAACTTCTCTGTGCCTCAGTTGCTGCACCTGTATAATAGGGATGATAAACTTGTTCTTTCTCCCCCAGGCTGTGACCCCACCGCGATGTGGGATATGTACTGTGCCAGATGTGATCATCTTGAAGTGGCTCAGTGGAAAGAGCCCGGGCTTTGGAGTCAGAGGTCATGGATTCAAATCCCAGCTCTGCCAATTGTCAGCTGTGTGATTTTGGGCAAGTCACTCAATAATAATAATAATTGGCATTTGTTAAGCACTTACTATGTGCAAAGCACTGTTCTAAGCGCTGGGGAGGATACAGGGTGATTAGATTGTCCCACGCGGGGCTCACAGTCTTAATCCCCATTTTACAGATGAGGGAACTGAGGCCCAGAGAAGTTAAGTGACTTGCCCAAGATCACACAGCAGACATGTGGCGGAGGCGGGATAGTTCTCTGTGCCCCAGTTCCCTCATCTGTACAATGGGGATTAGGACTGCGAGCCACCTGTGGGACAACCTGATCGCCTTGTAACCTCCCCGGTGCTTAGAACAGTGCTTTGCACATAGTAAGCGCTTAATAAATACCATTGTTATTATATAACCATCAGACGAGAAACTTTGACTAACCTATTTTTCCCAGCGCTTAGAACAGTGCCTTGCGCATAGTAAGCGCTTGATAAATGCCATTATTATTATTATTATTGAAGAAAAGCAGCATGGCTCAGTGGAAAGAGCCCGGGCTTTGGAGTCAAAGGGCATGGGTTCAAATCCCAGCTCCGCCAACTGTCAGCTGTGCGACTTTGGGCAAGTCACTTCACTTCTATGCGCCTCAGTTACCTCATCAGTAAAATAGAGATTAAGACTGGGAGCCCCGCCATGGGCCAACCTGATCACCTTGTAACCTCCCCAACGCTTAGAACAATGCTTTGCACATAGTAAGTGCTTAATAAATGCCATTATTATTATTTATTATCTACCTCAGGCCCTCAACATCATCATCATCGATATTATTATTATTATTATTATTATCATCTAATAAGATTTTTAAATAGATGACAATCCATTTTCCCCATCAGCATTTATAACATTTATAAAACTGCCGCGAAATCTTCCTTTGGGACTGTATTTTCAAAGCCTTGTACACAAGTGCATATTGGGAGAGTACAACACAACAGAGTTAGTAGACACGTTCCTTGCCCACAACGAGCTTGCAGCCTAAACACAGCTGAGTTCAATTACCCAAAAAAAGGATCAGAGTTTATAACGAGTAAAAGTCAGAGGATTTAAATGCTTTCTCCTTGTCTGTCAGTAGATACAAAACCCCTAGATTTTGTTTCCGCAGGACTTATGTGATTCCTTTTTAGAAAAATTATTGCCTCTGACACTAACTTCTAAGTCATTTTTTTCCAAAGTAAAACATTAAAAAGGAAGCAAAGAGGTTATGCAATAAATGTGGTCATAGCTATATGTGGTGATTTCGATACTCAAAGGTTGCACTGACTGTCAGAAGAGAAGCCCCTTCAAATTCCCTCTTTAAAGAAAACGTCTCTTGTTAATTGAGGGGGAAAATAGTCAAGTTGTTTTCGTTTCCTTTTCAAACAAAAGGGGAAATAGCGAGGTTTTTTTGTTTGTTTCTTTTTCAGAGATCAAACTGTTCTTGGGTCTAATTTTGAGCTAGTCAGAATTTTCAGCCTCAGAGAAGAAATAACCCTTTGAAATACTTGGAGAAATGTTTCGATTGCCTAAGAGACACAACATTAGCGAATGAAAAGACAAGGCCTCTCAATAAGCCCCTCAGGCTCCACGCTTTCTAAACCCCAGTTTCTTGGGCAAATGAAGACTTTAGCTTGGAAAAATGTGGTCCTCTCTCTCTGTAGCTGATGTTTAAATTTACATTTGGTAAGCAGAATAAAAACGATGTTAGATGTTGGCAAATACTCAACCTGCGATCCTATAACGGGGCTAAAACAGATTCAAGTCTGTCTGGCAGAAGCTGGACGACGGGATTAATAATGGAAACTTGCAGTGATGTTAGTGAAACCTAAAACCTGAAGAAATGTACAAGCTAAAAATACAACTTTGTATTTTAACAGCTCATCTACGGTGGCATTTCTGAGCCCTAGATCTAAGTTAAGAGGGAACCAATGAACTTTTCCTTCCAGCCTGGTTTTCTTCTAGACTGTGAGCCCGCGGTTGGGTAGGGACTGTCTCTATATGTTGCTAACTTGTACTTCCCAAGCGCTTAGTACAGTGCTCTGCACACAGTAAGTGCTCAATAAATATGATTGAATGAATGAATGAATGACTGAGCCCCCTTTTTCCTCTCCTCCTCCCCATCCTCCCGCCCTACCTCCTTCCCCTCCCCACAGTACCTGTATATGTTTGTACAGATTTATTACTCTATTTTACTTGTACATATTTACTATTCTATTTATTTTGTTAATGATGTGCATCTAGCACATTTTTAGACTGTGAGCCCACTGTTGGGTAGGGACTGTCTCTGTATGTTGCCTATTTGTACTTCCCAAGTGCTTAGTACAGAGCTCTGCACATAGTAAGCGCTCAATAAATACGATTGATGATGATGATGATGATGATCTAGCTTTACTTCCATTTATTCTGATGACTTGACACCTGTCCACATGTTTTATTTTGTTGCCTGTCTCCCCTTTCTAGACTGTGAGCCCGTTGTTGGGTAGGGACCGTCTCTATATGTTGCCAACTTGTACTTCCCAAGCGCTTAGTCCAGTGCTCTGCACACAGTAAGCGCTCAATAAATACGATTGATTGATTGATTGATAGGGACCATCTCTATATGTTGCCAACTTGTACTTCCCAAGCGCTTAGTCCAGTGCTCTGCACACAGTAAGCGCTCAATAAATACGATTTAATGAATGAATCTTCACCTGGCATTTTTTTTAATGGCACCTGTCAGGCGCTCACCATGTGGCAGGCACTGTACTAAGCGCTGGGGTAGGAACAAACTCATCAGGCTGGACACAGTCCCTGTCCCACATGGGGTCTAGTTCCAAGTCAGGCCCAGAATGGCTCTGGAACAATGGACATCCCACCACAAGCACTGCCCTAGACGGTGAGTTCCTTGTGGGCAGGGAATGTGTTTGATGTAGTAGTGTCCTCTCCCAGGCGCTTGGTACAGTGCTTTGCACACAGTAATCGCTCAATAAATACGACTGAATGAATGGTAAAGCTAAACTTGTTGGGTGATAGCAGAACACCTCCTCCTGCCCTGCAACACACACAGACTTCTAGACTGTGAGCTCATAATAATAATAATAACGATGATGCTAGCATTTATTAAGCACTTACTGAGTGCAAAGCACTGATCTAAGCGCTGGGGAGGTTACAAGGTGATCAGGTTGTCCCACGGGGGGCTCACAGTCCCCATTTTACAGAGGTATGTTGCCAACTTGTGCTTCCCAAGCGCTTAGTACAGTGCTCTGCACACAGTAAGCTCTCAATAAATACGATTGATGATGATGATGATGATGAGGTAACTGAGGCCCAGAGAAGTGAAGTGACTTGTCCCAAGTCACATTCATTCATTCATTCATTCAATCATATTTATTGAGCGCTTACTGTGTGCAGAGCACTGTACTAAGCGCTTGGGAAGTACAAGTTGGCATCATATAGAGACGGTCCCTACCCAACAGCGGGCTCACAGTCTAGAAGGGGGAGTCCTCGGTAGGTGAGAGCCAGCCTCAGGTTGCGTCACACAGCTGGCAATTGGCGGAGCCGGGATTGGAACTCATGACCTCTGACTCCAAACCCAGGCTCTTTCCACTGAGCCACGCTGCTTCTCCCTACCCATTGTTGGGGAGGGGCCGCCTCTATATGTTGCCGACTTGTACTGCCCAAGCGCTCAGTCCAGTGCTCAGCACACAGTAAGCGCTCAATAAATACGATTGATTGAATAAAGAACTCTCTCTCTCTTTGTCTCTCTCCTTTCTTTTACACAAACATACCCACACCACATCCCCCCCACCCACAAGGCCCTGACGTTGGGCAGGAAGCAGACCAGACCAACTCGGGGGGCGGTTGTTGCGATACGATTTTCCCCGCTGTCATGACTGCCAACCCAGTCTTTTTTTCGGTTCTCGGTGTTCACGCCCACGGCCACCGAGCACTTTTGTACGTGTCCCTCATTCATTCATTTAGACTGTGAGCCCACTGTTGGGTAGGGACTGTCTCTATATGTTGCCAATTTGTACTTCCCAAGCGCTTAGTACGGTGCTCTGCACATAGTAAGCGCTCAATAAATACGATTGATGATGATGATTCATTCCAATGTCGGCCTCCCCCTCTAGGCTGTAAGCTCCTTGCGGGCCGGGAACGTGTCTCCCGGGCCTGTTCCGTTTTGGTTTGGTTTTCTGTGGTTTTGGTTAAGTGCTTACTAAGTAAGCGTGCAAGTGTTGGGGCGGATATAAGCTAATCAGAGATGGGACCCAGTCCCTGTCCCGCATGAGGCTCGGTCTTAATCCCTGCTTTACAGATGAGGTAACTGAGGCACAGAGGAAGTGAATAATAAATAATAATGACATTTATTTATTTTACTTGTACGTATCTATTCTATTTATTTTATTTTGTTAGTATGTTTGGTTTTGTTCTCTGTCTCCCCCTTTTAGACTGTGAGCCCACTGTTGGGTAGGGACTGTCTCTATATGTTGCCAATTTGTACTTCCCAAGGGCTTAGTACGGTGCTCTGCACATAGTCAGCGCTCAATAAATACGATTGATGATGATGATAATCATGGCATTTATTAAGCGCTTACTATGTGCAAACCACTGTTCTAAGCGCTGGGGAGGTTGCAAGGTGATCAGGTTGTCCCACGTGGGGCTCACAGTCTTCATCCCCATTTTACAGATGAGGTCACTGAGGCCCAGAGAAGTTAAGTGACTTGCCCAAAGTCACCCAGCTGACAATTGGCAGAGCCGGGATTTGAACCCATGACCTCTGACTCCCAAGCCCAGGCTCTTTCCACTGAGCCACGCTGCTTCTCTTAATGATAATGGCATTTATTAAGCGCTTACTATATGCAAAGCACTGTTCTAAGCGCTGGGGGAGATACAAGGCCATCAGGTTGTCCCACGGGGGGCTCACAGTCAATCCCCATTTTACAGATGAGGGAACTGAGGCACAGCGAAGTTAAGTGACTTGCCCAAAGTCACCCAGCTGACAAGTGGTGGAGCGGGGATTTGAACCCATGACCTCTGACTCCAAAGCCCAGGCTCTTTCCACTGAGCCACGCTGCTTCTCTTAATGATAATGGCATTTATTAAGCGCTTACTATGTGCAAAGCACTGTTCTAAGCGCTGGGGGAGATACAAGGCGATCAGGTTGTCCCACGGGGGGCTCACAGTCCTAATCCCCATTTTACAGATGAGGGAACTGAGGCACAGCGAAGTTAAGTGACTTGCCCCAAGTCACACAGCTGACAAGTGGTGGAGCGGGGATTTGAACCCATGACCTCTGACTCCAAAGCCTGGGCTTTTTCCACTGAGCCACGCTGCTTCTCATTTTAGTGAAGTGACTTGCCTAAGGTCACAGAGCAGATAAGCGCCAGAGCCAGAATTGGAACCCAGGTCCTCTGATTCCTAGACCATGCTCTTTCCCTGTTTTATATGTACGTATATATAAACGTATATATGCACATGTATACACGCACAAACAAGCACACAAATGCTTGTATTTTACAGTATTTGTTAAGTGCTTACTATTCATTCATTCAATTATATTTATTGAGCACTTACTGTGTGCAAAGCACTGTACTAAGCACTTGGGAGAGGACAGTACAACAATGTGCCAAACACCGTACTAAGCTCTGGGGTACATACAAGCTAATCAAGTTGGGCAAAGTCCCTGTCGCACAAGGGACTCACGGTCTTAATCCCCATTTTACAGATGAAGTAACAGGCACAGAGAAGTAAACTGACTTGTCCAAGGTCACACAGAAGACAAGTGGACTAGAACCCAGATCCTTGGGACACCCATGCCCGTGCTCTAGCCACAAGACCATGCTGCTTCTCACCAAAGCTCTTAAAACAGTACTCTGTACACAGCAGAGTCACCAATGGTATTTACTGAGCATTTATTATGTGCACAGCACGGTAAGTCGCCATAAATAAAATCAGTGAATTCACGGACACCGAAAATCTTAGAGAAGAAACACACGCAACTGTCCCCTGAAATCGTCTCCAAATTGATGGTGTCTAGAGTTCCTGAAATTCCCACTTCTTATTTGCTAAAATATACAAGCCCTATTTGCTTCCCTGACAAATCCCCTCATGAAAAATTTGTCCTAGTTACAAAAAGTGACGTTGCATTTAAAGCACCTAAATATAATAATGATGGCATTTGTTCATTCATTCATTCAGTCATATTTATTGAGCACTTACTGTGTGCAGAGCACTGTACTAAGCGCTTGGGAAGTAAAAGTTGGCAACATATAGAGACAGTCCCTACCCAACAGTGGGCTCATAGTCTAGAAGGGGGAGAAGCGCTTACTTTGTTCAATCAATCAATCAATCGTATTTACTGAGCGCTTACTATGTGCCAAGCACTGCTCTAAGCACTGGGGTAGATACAAGGTAATCAGGTTGTCCCACGTGGGGCCCACAGGCTTCATCCCCATTTTACAGATGAGGTTACTGAGGCACAGAGAAGTTGTCACTTGCCCAAAGTCACACAGCTGACAAGTGGCGGAGTACTAAACATTACATAATGCAAGCCATGTAGGACAAATCGATCCACCATCAAAAAAAAATCAATAAAAAACTGGACCAGGCCCCTTTATAATTCCAAATTTATTCTAACACCAAATAAGCGCTTAGTATAGTGCTCTGCACACAGTAAGCACTCAATAAATACGATTGATTGACTGGTTGATAAACCAAGGAAATTAATACCAAACAAGTGTTCTATGCATTATACCTTCTCTCAAACGGAGAGTATAAATAGTTCGAGTTGTCCACACTAACTCCTTCTGAAATACAAATTAAGCACTAGATCGTTTCTCTGTACCCATTTGTTTGCATTATTAGCGTGAAGGAATTGAAGATCATTCATTTCGGGGGTCAAAGGAGCTTCTATTAAGGATACAAATATTGCACTTGTCATCTTATTAATAGCTTCAAGACGGCCCATGAGTTGCCTCTGGGAAGCAGAGTGGGTAATTTTTTTCCCCAAGCCCTAGGATATTGGGATGTTTATTAATTAGCCTCAAGGGTAGCAAATATCATCCCCTCTTGCTACACTAATCTCATCAGCTGCACTAAATTTCTAATTCCTCCTGGGAGGTTTTTTTCTGTAGAGCAGCTGGTTGAAAGTTTTCTTCCGTGCAATTGGAAGCGAGAAGAATGACCTCTATCAGCACATTAAATTAAGTAATGAACTAAAGGGGGAAGAACAGAGGAGTGAACGACTGTATCAAATATAGGACAGCACTAAAACACCCAAGTGTGTGTCCCATAATGCACACCTTTATGGAACGGAAAAACGGCAAAGACCTGATTAAACTTTCTGCCGCATAAGAAACATTACACACGTGTCGGAGAACATACCCAAACACGTGTGGGAGACCCAGTCCCTGCTTTAATCATCCCGTGAAGGTGAGAGGGAAACACGGTCTGGAGAGAACCAACTCTGTTATACCCCGTCCCAAGCGCTTACTACTGTGTCTGCACACAGCAAGCGCTCAATAAGTACGACTAATGGTTGATTGGATGCAGGGAGGTCAAAGAGAAGGCTAATAATAATAGTAATGGCATTTATTAAGCACTTACTATGTGTAAAGCACTGTTCTAAGCGCTGGGGAGGTTACAAGGTGATCAGGTTGTCCCACAGGGGCTGACAGTCTTAATCCCCATTTTACAGATGAGGGAACGGAGGCACAGAGAAGTGAAGTGGCTTGCCCAAAGTCACCCAGCTGACAATTGGCGGAGCCGGGATTTGAACCCATGACCTCTGACTCCGAAGCCCGGGCTCTTTCCACTGAGCCACGCTGCTTCTCTTGATGATGATGGTATTTGTTAAGCACTTACGATGATCATACTTGTTAAGCACTTACTATGTGCCAAGCACTGTTCTAAGCACTGGGGGGGCGGGGGGGGATATAAGGTAGTGAGGTTGTCCCACAGGGGGCTCACAGTCTTAATTCCCATTTTACAGATGAGGGAACTGAGGCACAGAGAAGAAGTGACTTGCCCAAAGTCACCCAGCTGACAAGTGGCAGAGCCGGGATTAGAACCCATGACCTCTAACTCCCAAGCCCGGGCTCTTTCCACTGAGCCACCCTGCAATGTAGTAGTTAAGGTGGGCTATGGTAAGTGCTTGGATGAGGAGTTGTACTCTCCCAAGCGCTTAGAACAATGCTCTGCACACAGTAAAGGCTCAGTATGATTGACTGACTGTTATACCGTACTCTCCCAAGTGTCTAGTACAGTGCTCCGCACCCAGTAAGAGCCCAATAAATACGATCGGTCGATTGTTTTTCCTTCAATCTCCACGCTGATCCAGAGACTGTATCAGCATTTCCAGAGAGAAAGCTGGGATTCTGAAAAATTGTGAACTTCCCTCTCCTCGCACGGCAAGCTGAAGCACTTTGGGAGGCTCGCCCGGAGAGAAGGAATTCCTAGTGAATTCCACGTGAAGTCGGGAAAATGGGACAGAGGCCAAGACGGAAAAGTTGAAAAAGCCCTTTGGGGCCAACAGATGGCTGAGAAGCAGCATGGCCTAGTGGATAGAGCCTGGGCATCGGAAGGACCTGGGTTCTAATCCCAGCACCTCAGCTTGTCTGCTATGTGATCTTGGGCAAGTCACTTAACTTCTTTGTGCCTCAGTTCCCTCATCTGTAAAATGGGGGTTAATACTAATAATAATAGCGCTTAAGCACTTAGTACAGTGCTCTGCACACAGTAAGCGCTCAATAAATACGACTGAATGAATGAATAATAATAATGGCATTTGTTACGCGCTTACTATGTGCAAAGCACTGTTCAGGATACAAGGTGATCAGGTTGTCCCAGGTGGGGCTCACAGTCTTAATCCCCATTTTACGGATGAGGTAACTGAGGCCCAGGGAAATTAAATGACTTGCCCAAAGTCACACAGCTGACAAGTGGCGGAGCCGGGATTAGAACCCATGACCTCTGGCTCCCAAGCCCGGGCTCTTTCCACTGAGCCACGCCAAGACTGTGAGCCCCACGTGGGACACCCTGATTACTTTTTATCCACCCCAGCACTTAGAATAGTGCTTAGCACATAGTAAGTGCTTAACAAATACCACAATTATTATTATCCTAGCCTACAAATGATTACGCCCTGAAACACTGAGCTGTAAAGCCGAGGTGGTGATGTCTACACACTACACTATCTGAAAATTTAATAACAGCTCACACAGGAGCCCACTTAAGTGGCGTTCTGCTATGCGAGCGATCAATTTTTTTTTCCACTTTAGGCATATGGTCTAAGAGCACGGTGGTAAATCTAATTTTAAAGCAGACTTAATAGATTCTGAGTTCATGCACCAGTGCTGTCTCCTCAAGTTAACAGAAAACCTCTTGCCGCGAGGAAAAATCAAGCGTCTGGTAACAAGTGGAAAATTTTTATCTTGCCTGGAGCGAGAAATGTCACACTAGTTTGCAGAGATACGGATCGCTCTCACCGCTCCTATTCCTGATTTTGTTTATTCGCTGGCATTTGCGAAGGAGCTGCTCTCCGGTTTTTACCTCGTGCTTTAGACACAATTAAGCTGATGCTGTCGCAGGTGTGCAACACAAAGGAGGAGATGAACAGACGAGGGAACACAAGGTAAAGAAAGGAGAGATGGGGTCACCCCCCCAACATTTCCATGGATAAATAGACCAGTCTCTGTGGGCACGGGAAACAGCATGGCCTGGGAATCAGAGGGCGGGGGTTCTAATCCCGGCTCCGCCACCTGTACGCGTGAAAGAGCATGGAAAATCCGAAAAAGGGGACCATTAGGAGAGCGGTTCCAAATGGAGGGCACGGAGACAGAGAGACGGAAGCACGCATGAAAGAGCAAGGAAAATCCGAAAAAGGGGACCATTAGGAGAGAGGTTCCAAATGGAGGGCACGGAGACAGAGAGACGGAAGCACGCATGAAAGAGCAAGGAAAATCCGAAAAAGGGGACCATTAGGAGAGCGGTTCCAAATGGAGGGCACGGAGACAAAGAGAGACGGAAGACGGAGATCCAGGACGCACACTGAAGGCCCGGAGCAGTTTGACACACTTAGCTTCCTCAGCTGTCTGTACCCAAGTGAACACCCTGCTAGAAAAAACACAAAAAGGTGTTTTTCATAATGCTACGAGTCCCGAGGGATACAGTTTCCGGGCACTAAAGACTTGTAGGTGCCCCTTTATGCCCTACTCAAGGCCCTACTAAGAGCTCACCTCCTCCAGGAGGCCTTCCCAGGCTGAGCCCCTTCCTTCCTCTCTCCCTCGTCCCCCTCTCCATCCCCCCCATCTTCCCTCCTTCCCTTCCCCACAGCACCTGTATATATGTTTGTACATATTTATTACTCTATTTATTTTACATTATGTTTGTACATATTTATTACTCTTTATTTATTTTACTGGTACATATCTATTCTATTTTATTTTGTAGTATGTTTGGTTTGGTCTCCCCCTTTTAGACTGTGAGCCCACTGTTGGGTAGGGACTGTCTCTATACGTTGCCAATTTGTACTTCCCAAGCACTTAGTACAGTGCTCTGCACACAGTAAGCGCTCAATAAATACGATTGATGATGATGATGCCAAAGCAGCCCTACATCACGGCACCTTAGAAGATCGCTCCTTATAGCTTTAATAATTTATGTGCAGTGCCAAAGCTTTCAGACTGTACTGTATCTAAAAATAAAGCCAAGAAAAAAGCACTGATGATGTAACTGCCTTCCCAGGCAGCTGCTCGAGTTCATTCCGTTCGGGAGCTTCTGGACTTTCTTCTTCCCCCTCGTCCTCTCCCCTTTCTGTGGCCGTTTGAAAATAAACGCGCTTGGACGCCCCCCGCGTGCCCATAAAGCGTTTGGGCGGAATCCCGGTTCTGGGAAGTGAATCCAATTAAAGGAATCAATCAATCAATCGTATTTATTGAGCGCTTACCGTGTGCAGAGCACTGTACTAAGCGCTTGGGAAGTACAAGTTGGCAACATATAGAGACGGTCCCTACCCAACAAAGGAAGAAAACGGCCACCCCCTTCCACCCATCTCGTCTCAACTGGATCTTGCGTGAGAGGGTGAGGGGTTGTCGGGGGGCTAGAGAAGCAGCGTGGCCCAGTGGAAAGAGCACGGGCTTTGGAGTCAGAGGTCATGGGTTCAAATCCCAGCTCCGCCAACTGTCAGCTGTGTGACTTGTTAACTTCTCTGTGCCTCAGTTCCCTCATCTGTAAAATAGGAATTAAGACTGTGACCCCCCCCACCGTGGGACAACCTGATCACCTTGTAACCTCCCCAGCGCTTAGAACAGTGCTTTGCACGTAGTAAGCGCTGAATAAATGCCATCATTAGTATTATTATTATTAAAGCGGGGGTGGGAACTTCGGTGGCCAGGGTGCCGGCAGGAGAGGATTTATTCAATCATATTTATTGAGCGCTCACGGTGTGCAGAGCATGCGTGGGCAGGTGGTGAAGTGACGACCAGAGAGAACTAGGCTGAGGGAGCTTGGGCGGGGAACGAAATAGGAGGATCTTCCCTCAGCTCCTCAGCCCCCCGACCACCACTCTTATTATTATTATTATTAATAATAATAATAATAATAATAATAATAATAATAATAATAATAATAATAATAATAATAATACCTATTAAGTGCTATGTGCCAGGCATTGTATTAAGCGCTGGGGTAGATACAAGTTAAGCAGGTTGGACATAGTCCCTGTCCCACGTGGGGCTCACGGTCTTAATCCCCATTGTACAGATGAGGGAACTGAGGCCCAGAGAAGTAAAGTGCCTTGCCTGAGGTCACACAGCAGCCAAGGGAAGGAACCAGGATTAGAACCCAGGTCCTTTGACTCCCAGCTGTCTGCTCTATTCACTAGTCACTTTGTTCACTCTTCTAAGAAGACCTACTGGGTCAGAATCCCCTTCTCCACCAAGACTCTCTCTTTTTTTTTAATGGTACTGTACTTAGGCACTGTACTGAGCGCTGGAGTAGACCAGAAAATCAGGTTGGAAACAGTCCCCGTCCCACACGGGGCTCACAGTCATAATCCCCATTTTACATATGAGTTAACAGGCACCGGGAAGTGAAGTGACCGGCTCACGATCACACGGCAGACGAGTGGCGGAGCCAGGATTAGAACTCAGGTCCAATAAATAACCACCGATTGACTGACTGATGGATTGAGTCAATTCCACTGACAGCCGGTAAATAACAGCTCGGCTGACTCTGCAGCAAGAATAATTTAGGTGAGCTATAAAGAAGGGTTTCTTGTTTTGCTAAAGAGTAGGAGGATTTTAGTGACGGTGATTCTGGAATTTGCTTCCCTAGAATTTTAACAGGCTTCAGCGATTTAGATCGACACCCTGGAAGGCGAGGGATGTACCGCTCTGTGACTTCTGAGAAGGAATTTATTAAATCTGGAGTATTAATTGAAGCAGCTCTATTACAGGAAACACATGACAAGAGGTAGCCGAATGATGACATGAGCCTGGCTGATAGGCAACAAATGATAAAAAGTAAACGTTTAGTAATAAGCCAAATAGAACGCTCATGGTAGTCTTGCTATGATTGTTAAATATATATATTTTTTAATAAAACCCAAAATTTCCACGGCTTTCGGGTAGCCCCATCTGCAAAGGCCGACTAAAATCTCATTTCCTCCAGGAAGCCTTCCCTAACTAACCTGTCATTTCACCATCCTATTCTCCTTCCTCTCTGCGTCGCCTATGCATTGGACTCCATTCACTCCAAGCATTCTGACACTCACCCCACCCCTAGGGCAAGTATTTAATGATGGCATTTATTAAGCGCTTACTACGTGCAAAGCACTGTTCTAAGCACTGGAGATGTTACAAGGTGATCAGGTTGTCCCCCGGGGGGCTCACAGTCTTCATCCCCATTTTACAGATGAGGGAACTGAGGCCCAGAGAAGTGAAGTGACTTGCCCAAAGCCACACAGCTGACAAGTGGCTGAGCCAGGATTTGAATCCATGACCTCTGACTCCAGTGCCCATGCTCTTTCCACTGAGCCACACTGCACATGGTGTAGTGGCTAGAGCCTGGGCCTGAGAATCAGAAGGTCCTGGGTTCTAATCCCGGCTCTGCCACTTGTCTGCTGGGTGACCCTGAGGAAGTCACTTCACTTCTCTGGGCCTCTGTTACCTCATCTGTAAAATGGGGGACTGAGACCATGTCCAATCTGATTACTTTGTACGTACACCACACGCTGCTTAGAGAAGCAGCGTGGTTCAGTGGACAGAGCACGGGCTTTGGAGTCAGAGGTCGTGGGTTCGAATCCCGGCTCCGCCACATTTCAGCTGTGTGACTTTGGGCAAGTTACTTCACTTCTCTGTGCCTCAGTGACCTCATCTGTAAAAATGGGGATGATGACTGTGAGCCCCACGTGGGACAACCTGATCACCTTGTATCCCCCCAGCGCTTAGAACAGTGCTTTGCACATAGTAAGCGCTTAACAAATGCCATTATTATTTATTATTATTATTATTACACCAGCGCTTAGAACAGTGCTTGGCAAATAGTAATCACTTAACACCATAATAATAATAATAATAATAATATCTCCATACTCTGCTGCTTCCATTCATTCAATCATTCCATTCTTTCCTATTGAGCACTTATTATGTGCAGAGTACTGTACTAAGTGCTTGAGAGAGTACAATATAACAATGAACAGACACATCCCCTGCCCACAATGTGCTGATTTAATGTCTTCTGTTTCATCCAGACGCTTAGTACAGTGCTCTGCACACAGTAAGCGCTCAATAAATACGATTGATGATGATGATGATGATCCCACTAGACTGGAAATTCCTTGTGGGCAAGAATAACGCCTCCCAACTCCAGCATGGCCCCATAAGCAGAGCACAAGTTTGGGAGTCAGAGGATGTGGGTTCTAATCCTGACTCTGCCTACATGTCTGCTGTGTGACCTTGGGCAAGTCACTTCATTCATTCACTCACTCAATCGTATTTATTGTTGTCCACTTGTACTTCCTAAGTGCTTAGTACAGTGCTCTGCACACAGTAAGCGCTCAATAAATACGATTGAATGAATGAATTGAGTGCTTACTATGTTCAAAGCACTGTACTAGGTGCTTAGGACTTCACTTCTCCATGCCTCAGTTACCTCATCTGTCAAACGGGGATCAAGACAGTGAGCCCCAAGTGGGTCAGGGACTGTGTCCCACCTGATTAGCTTGTATCTATCCAAGCACCCTGGCCTGGAAATATGTTTGTACATATTTATTACTCTATTTATTTTATTTCTACATATTTATTCTATTTATTTTATTCTGTTCATATGCTTTGCTTTGTTGTCTGTCTCCCCCTTCTAGACTGTGAGCCCGCTGTTGGGCAGGGACCGTCTCTATATGCTGCCAACTTGTACTTCCCAGGCGCTTAGTACAGTGCTCTGCACACAGTAAGCGCTCAATAAATACGACTGAATGAATGAATGGCACATAATAAGTGCTTAATACCACAGTTATTATTATTCCCAGGCTGTACAGAGCTCGACAGAGTAGGCGCTCAAAAACTAGCAATGATGGATTGATTGTTCAGAATAGAACTTTAATAATTATTATTATAATAATTATGGTATTTGTTAAGTGCTTACTATGTGCCAGGCGTTATACTAAGCGCTGGGACAGAAACAAGCAAATCGGGTTGGACACATGCGGGGCTCACAGTCTCCATCTCCATTTTACAGATGAGATAACTGAGGCACAGAGAAGGGAGGTGACTTGCCCAAGGTCATATAGAGAAGGAGCGTGGCTCAGTGGAAAGAGCCCGGGCTTTGGAGTCAGAGGTCATGGGTTCAAATCCCGGCTCTGCCACTTGTCAGCTGTGTGACTTTGGGCAAGTCACTTCACTTCTCTGGGCCTCAGTTACCTCATCTGGAAAATGGGGATAAAGTCTGTGAGCCCCACGTGGGACAACTTGATTACCTTGTATCTACCCCAGTGCTTAGAACAGTGCTTTGCACGTCGTAAGTGCTTAATAAATGCCATCATTATTATTATTATCATTAAGGTCATACAGCAGACAAGTGACTGAGCCGGAATTAGAACCCACGACCTTCTTACTCCCAGGCCCGGGCTCTATCCACTAGGCCACGCTGCTGGTATCCAAGACCCTCCAAAGGGAAGGGTGAGCCTTTCGACGTTAGCTGGCACCAGTGGGATGATATCAAGTAAGCGCTCAATAAATACGATTGATTGATTGATTGATTGATCAATGCCCAACTGGGAGAAGCCAAATGGGTCAGGGAGCCCCTGTGGGGCTTTTCTCCAGCTGGTGGGCAACTCGCACATGCAGGCAGTCAATCAATCATATTTATCGAGCGCTTACGTATTTATCCTATCCCGTCTGGACTACTGCATCAGCCTTCTCTCCGATCTCCCATCCTCGTGTCTCTCCCCACTTCAATCCATACTTCATGCTGCTGCCCGGATTATCTTTGTCCAGAAACGCTCTGGGCATATCACTCCCCTCCTCAAAAACCTCCAATGGGTACCAATCAATCTGCGCATCAGGCAGAAACTCCTCACCCTGGGCTTCACGGCTGTCCATCCCCTCGCCCCCTCCTACCTCACCTCCCTTCTCTCCTTCTCCAGCCCAGCCCGCACCCTCCACTCCTCCACCGCTGATCTCCTCACCGTACCTCGTTCTCGCCTGTCCCACCATCGACCCCCAGCCCACGTCATCCCCCGGGCCTGGAATGCCCTCCCTCTGCCCATCCGCCAAGCTAGCTCTCTTCCTCCCTTCAAGGCCCTGCTGAGAGCTCACCTCCTCCAGGAGGCCTTCCCAGACTGAGCCCCTTCCTTCCTCTCCCCCTCGTCCCCCTCTCCATGCCCCCATCTTACCTCCTTCCCTTCCCCACAGCACCTGTATATATGTATATATGTTTGTACATATTTTTTACTTTATTTATTTATTTATTTTATTTGTACATATCTATTCTATTTATTTTATTTTGTTAGTATGTTTGGTTTTGTTCTCTGTCTCCCCCTTTTAGACTGTGAGCCCACTGTTGGGTAGGGACTGTCTCTATATGTTGCCTATTTGTACTTCCCAAGTGCTTAGTACAGTGCTCTGCACATAGTAAGCGCTCAATAAATACGATTGATGATGATGATGATGATGATCCCCCCCATCTTACCTCCTTCCCTTCCCCACAGCACCTGTATATATGTATATATGTTTGTACATATTTATTACTCTATGTATTTATTTATTTTATTTCTACATATCTATTCTATTTATTTTATTTTGTTAGTATGTTTGGTTTTGTTCTCTGTCTCCCCCTTTTAGACTGTGAGCCCACTGGTGGGTAGGGACTGTCTCTATATGTTGCCAATTTGTACTTCCCAAGCGCTTAGTACAGTGCTCTGCACATAGTAAGCGCTCAATAAATACGATTGATGATGATGATGATGATAATGATGATGCTTACGGTGTGAAGAGCACTGTACTGAGCGCTTGGGAGAGAATGCGGTGACAATAATAACAAGGGATTCCCCGCCCAGAGCGAGCTTTGTTTTCCTGCCCGCATGGCAACCACGAGCCCAGGCTGGGAAGGGGGCACGATTCCCGGCCCGACCCGAGTTGTTTCCCGCTGGCCACCAGCCCTGGCGACAATCCCTTTTCCGAAGAACGCCTGCTCTCCGTCTCCCTCCCGGAATGCCCACTGGCAGTTTTCATTTCCACACCTCCCATATCCGGTGTGTTTTCGGCTCTTTGGGAGGCGAAGGCCTATGGCAGATATTTGAGGGACGGTCCGAAAAAGAAGTTCGGATTCCAGCCCTCAAACGCCTTATCCTTTAAAGGGAGGATGGGTGATGGAAAATTGACACACATACCCCAGTTAGAAAGGAAAAGATAGCTACAGTGAGATCATCATCATCATCATCATCATCAATCGCATTTATTGAGCGCTTACTGTGTGCAGAGCACTGTACTAAGCGCTTGGGAAGTACAAGTTGGCAACATATCATCATCATCAATCGTATTTATTGAGCGCTTACTGTGTGCAGAGTATTATACTAAGCACTTGGGAAGTACAAGTTGGCAACATATAGAGACAGTCCCTACCCAACAGTGGGCTCACAGTCTAAAAGGGGGAGACAGGGAACAAAACCAAACACACTAACAAAATAAAATAAATAGAATAGATATGTACAAGTAAAATAGAGTAATAAATATGTACAAACATATATACATATATACAGGATAAGTGAATATACAGATAAGTGAATAAAAGAATGAACTGACACCCAAAGGTGAATCAACCCCAGCGCGTAGTACAATGCTTGGAGCGTAGTAGTAATAATAATAATAATAATGGTATTTGCTAAGTGCTCACTATGTGCAAAGCACTGCTCTAAGCGCTGAGGGATACAAGGTGATCAGGTTGTCCCACGTGGGGCTCACAATCTTAGTCCCCATTTTACAGCTGAGGTAACTGAGGCCCAGAGAAGTTAAGTGACTTGCCCAAGGTCACACAGCAGACATATGGCAGAGCCGGAGTTAGAACCCATGACCTCTGATTCCCAAGCCCGTGCTCTTTCCACTGAGCCACGCTGATTCTCATAACAGTAAGCACTTCATAAACACAACATTATCATTATTATTATCATCATTAGTTGGTGACTGTGTCACTGGGAAAATACAAAGTAGAAAGGTGGAAGGATTAATCAAGAACTGCTTTATGGAATTGATTTTACCAGTCCTTCGGAAGAGGGAGGGGACATTGTCAGGCAAGGCTGAAGAGGAGAAGGGTGCGCACTGCTCGAAAGAGAAACTTTGTCAATTACAGTAATTCCTTTTTTTTAAAAAAAGTAACCTCTATCTTCACTGCTGTAAGGACTCTTCAGCGGCAGCTAGGAAACGACCTTGGTAACCGCTCCCTTCTTAACAACCATGGAGGGTTCTGGCCACTTCTGTGTGCACCAGGGCTGGTGGTATTATGATTATTATTAATAATAATCATAATTATTATAATAATATATAATAATATATAATATATAATTATATAATATAATAATAATTAATAATAATAATAATAATAATAATAAGGCATTTGTTAGGTGCTTACTATGTGCCGAGCACTGTACTTGTGAGAAGCAGCGTGGCTCAATGGAAAGAGCACGGCCTTTGGAGTCAGAGGTCATGGGTTCAAATCCCGGTTCCTCCACTTGTCAGCTGTGTGACTTTGGTCAAGTCATTTAACTTCTCTGGGCCTCAGTTACCTCATCTGTAAAATGGGGATTAAGACTGTGAGCCCCCTTGGGACAACCTGATCACTTTGTAACCTCCCCATCGCTTAGAACAGTGCTTTGCACATAGTAAGTGCTTAATAAATGCCATTATTATTATTATTAAGCACTTACTATGTACCAAGCACTGTTTTAAGCGCTGTGTATCCACAGAATTTTCTTGGTGTAGACACGGAAGTCATTTACCATTACCTTAATGCTACTTAAGGAGAACTTTATTCAGTTGCCTACCGTGAGACCCTGGGCATGTCACTTAAGAGAAGCAGCGTGGCTCAGTGGAAAGAGCCCGGGCTTTGGAGTCAGGGGCCATGCGTTCAAATCCCGGCTCCACCAGTTGTCAGCTGAGTGACTTTGGGCAAGTCACTTAACTTCTCTGTGCCTCAGTTACCTCATCTGTAAAATGGGGATTAAGACTGTGAGCCCCCCCGTGGGACAACCTGATCACCTCGTAACCTCCCCAGAGCTTAGAACAGTGCTTTGCCCATAGTAAGCGCTTAATAAATGCCATTATTATTATTATTATTATTATTACCAAGCTCTGGGGTAGATAACAAGGAAATCAGGTCAGACACAGTCCCTGTCCCTTATGGGGCTCACGATCTCAATCCCCATTTTACAGAGGCCCAGAGAAGTAAAATGACTTGCTCAAGGCCACACAGCAGACAAGTGGCAGAGCCAGGATTAGAACCCACGTCCTCTGACCCCCAGGCCTATGCTCTTTCCACTAAGGCCGCTTCGAAAGTACTATGATATTCACCCCACCAAACACCTCCTTATCCTTATACTCTGCCTTTTTCCCTATCTATAATTTACTTTAATGGGTGTCTCCGATTAAACGGTAAGCTCCTTGAGGGCAGGGACCACCAACACTACTGTAGTGAACTCTCCCAAGTGCTTAGTACAGTGCTCTACCCACACTAAGCCCTCAATATATACTATTGATTGACTGATTGAGTCTTTTGGCATTTTAAACCAGCGGCTGCAAAAAATTTCAGACTTCTAAGCCTCTTAGGGCCCCAATTTCCTTTCCTGACACTTTCAGTTGCAGATCCTCAATCACTCACAACTTGCTGAAGTAAATATTTCTGACCGACACTTCCTCGTTTGATTGCTGCCTAACTGGAAGGGTGGTTTAGAAACGGGCGGGAAGACGGCTATCGCTGGTTTTTTGAGATCATCCTTTACGGCCAAGGAAATGTCTGTCTTCCCACAGCAAACGGTATGCCTGTGAATAATTATATATGTACAAATAAATAAACGGCAGAGCGAGAGCACGCGCACATACCCCCTGGCATTATTTGACTTTACATTTCCAGGTGTGGCTGAAAAGGCTGATGGCAGATTGGCTTTCTCAGTCACAAGTCACATGTGGCCACAGGCTGCAGTTTCACACCGCATAGTCTTAAACGACTTCAAACATCCACGAACCTTTGCCATTACTAAAAAACATTAAACCACGGTTCCCTAATAGAAGTTCCTGTTCTACCTCCTACTCCCTTCCTCTTCCCACAGCCTAAATAACTAATTCCTTTAACCGCTTAAATGACTGCTTAAATAACCGGTTAAGTCTAGAAGTTGGGTTGGCCTATCTTCCTGAAAGAAGTTTGCAAAACCGCAAGTGAGGAGAATATTCCCGCAATCCCGCAATTTGGCCCATCGGTTTGATTAATCGGTAGAATACCTACATAAAGACTTAAATCCATGTGATTAGAAGAGCCCGGACTCAAGGCGTGTTGCACAGCGTTAGTCTCGGCTGAATGGCAACTTCGGTTGACCAGAGGGCCTGTGCCATTGTGAGAGCACAAAGCCTTCTCCCTCACCCCGTCGGGCAAGGGTTGGATTCCGGAATGTCGGCCCCGGCAGGATCCGGGACATCGAAACAACAGCATCCTTGCGGCGCCGTATATTTACCGGTTTAATCGTCTTAGCTGGCGAATACCTTGTTTCCTCTCCCTCTCGTCCCCCTCTCCATCCACCCCATCTTACCTCCTTCTCTTCCCCACAGCACCTGTGTATATGTATATATGTTTGTACATATTTATTACTCTACTTATTTATTTATTTTACTTGTACATATCTATTCTATTTATTTTATTTTGTTAGTATGTTTCGTTTTGTTCTCTGTCCTCCCCTTTTAGAATGTGAGCCCACTGTTGGGTAGGGACTGTCTCTATATGTTGCCAACTTGTACTTCCCAAGCGCTTAGTACAGCGCTCTGCACACAGTAAGCGCTCAATAAATACGATTGATTGATTGATTGGACCCGAGTATTTTTTAAACAGAATTTTTTTTTTAATGGCATTTATTAAGCGCTTACTATGTGCAAAGCACTGTTCTAAGCGCTGGGGAGGTTACAAGGTGATCAGGTTGTCCCACAGGGGGCTCACAGTATTAATCCCCATTTTACAGTTGAGGTAACTGAGGCCCAGAGAAGTTAAGTGACTTGCCCAAAGTCACACAGCTGACAATTGGCAGGCGCGGGATTTGAACCCATGACCTCTGACTCCAAAGTCCAGGCTCTTTCCACTGAGCCACGCTGCTTTGAAAATACACGTTCTTAGGGATTTTCCTCCCACTGCCTTCAAACGTGCTGAGGCTTCCTCTATCCTGAAAAATCCCTCCCTTGAGCCCAGTGCTCCCTCCAGCTATCACTCCACCTGCCTCCTACCTTTCATTCATTCAATCGTATTTATTGAGCGCTTTCCTATCCAAAATCTTTGGGCGAGTGGCCTACACTCACTGCCTCCACTTTCCCCCCTTCATTCCTCTCCTCAACCCCCTCCAATCTGGCTTCTGCCCCCTTGAACTTTACCCAGACCAACCTTTTCAAAGGTCACCAACTGATTCATTCATTCATTCAATCGTATTTCTTCAGCGCTTACTGTGCGCAGAGCGCTGTACTAAGCGCTTGGGAAGTCCAAGTTGGCGACATATAGAGACGGTCCCTACCCGACAGCGGGCTCACAGTCTAGGAGGGGGAGACAGAGGACAAAACATATTAACAAAATAAATAGAATAAATATGTACAAGTAAAATAGAGTAATAAATATGTACAAACATATATACATATATATATATATACAGGTGCAACTGATCTCCTGCTCACCAAATGCAACGGCCCCTATTCCACCCTAGTCCTCCTTTACCCTCTCAGGTGTTTTGGAAACTGTGGACCACCCTCTCTCCTGGGAATATTATCCAACCTCGGCTTCACCGCCTCTCTGGGTTCCCCTCCTATCTCCGTAACCGTTCATTCTCGCCTCTTTTGCGGGGAACCTCCTCTGCCTCCCAACCCCTAACTGTGGGGGGCTCTCAAAATTAATTTCTGGGCCCCCTTCTATTCTCCATCTGCACCCACTCTCTTGGAAAACTCATTCGCTCCCACGGATTCAACTAACACAGCTTCAACTAATACCTCTATGTGGACCGACGATTCCCATGACCGTCCTCCCTCTTCATATCTGAAAGACAACTGCTCTCCCTGCCTTTGAAGCCTTGTTAATAATAATAATAATGATGGCATTTATTAAGCGCTTACTACGTGCAAAGCGCTGGGGAGGTTACAAGGTGATCAGGTTGTCCCATGGGCGGGGGCTCACAGTCTTAATCCCCATTTTACAGATGAGGCCCAGAGAAGTGAAGTGACTTGCCCAAAGTCACACAGCTGACAATTGGTGGAGCCGGGATTTGAACCCATGACCTCTGACTCCAAAGCCTGAGCTCTTTCCACTGCGCCACGCTGCTTCTCTTAGTAGTAATTATGATATTTATTAAGCGCTTACTATGTTCCAAGCACTGCTCTAAACGCTACGGTAGATACAGGATAATCAGGTTGGACACAGTCCCTGTCCCACATCAATCAATCAATCGTATTTATTGAGCGCTTACTGTGTTCAGAGCACTGTACTAAGCGCTTGGGAAGTACAAGTTGGGCTTGTACATGTGTGTACATGTAAGCCCACATGGGGCTCACAGTCTTAATCCCCATTTTACAGAGGAGGTAACTCAGGCCCAGAGAAGTTCAGTGACCTGCCTGAGGTCACACAGCAGACAAGTGGAGGAACCGGGATTAGAACTCACCTCCTCCAGATTCCCAGGCCCGTGCTCTTGCTACTAGGCCATGCTGCTTATTTAAAGGACATCTCCACCAAGAGGCCTTCCCTGACTAAGCCCTCCTTTCCTCTTCTCTCATTCTCCTCTGTGTCGCCCTTGCCTTGGATTTGGACTCTTTATTCACCCCTCAGCCACACAGAATGTATGTACACACACGTAATTTACTTATATTAATAAATAATATATAAATAATATAATATTATAAATAATATATTATAAATAATATATAAATAATAATATTTAATATATTGAATTATTTATATTAATATCGCCACCCCCCCTCAAAACTGTACACTTGATGTGGGTGGCGAACATGTTTACCAACTCTCCCAAACGCTTAGTACTGTACTCTGCACCCAGTAAGCGCTCAATAAATACTATTGATTGATTATGGAAGCTTTCATTCATTCAATCGTATTTATTGAGCACTTACTGTGTACAGAGCACTGTACTAAGCGCTTGGGAAGTACAAATCGGCAACATATAGAGACGGGCCCTACCCAACAATGGACTCACAGTCTACAAGTTGTCCTACTTATCCCACCATATAGCTCCTTGGCATAAAGTGGAAAGCAAAATAGTGAGTGGGGGGGGGATTTGTAAAAGATTAAAGCTTTCAAATCAAAATACAAATGAGGGAATAAACGATTTTCAAATCTAACATCATTAACTATAAGGTGACATGGGCAAAGACTTGTACCTTCTCTTTTGTGCTTTTAACTTTGGGGGTCTGTTTTGGTAAGCTTTGGGAGAAATCCAGGTCATCACAAAATCATGGGCAGGCAATCTAAAATTAAAATATTATAATTTTCCACATAATTACAGTTATTTTAAAACAAATATTTCCAGTGATAAAGGAATGGTCAAATAGGTTGCTATTCCTATTTTAGCTGTAAAGGGCGCACCGTGGAGAGGCAGTGTGTCCTAGTAGATAGAGCACAGGCCTGAGTCTCAGAAGGACCTGAGTTCTAATCACAGCTCCACCGTGATTAAATGACGTCTGCAGGATGACCTTGAGCAAGTCACTTCATTTCTCTGGGCCTCAGTAACCTCATCTGGAAAATGGGGATTAAGACTGTGTGCCCCACGTGGAACCGGGGCTGTGTCCAACCTGATTAGCTTGGATCTACTCCAGGGTTTAGTACAGTGCCTGGCACATAGTAAGCATTTAACAAATACCATTTAAAAACAAAAAAAACTAAACTAAAAAAAAAAAACCTCCCTCTTCCCATCGGTAGTGTGCTTTGGGGAGAACTACTCCTGGAAGGTTTCTACTATTATGGCGCTGAAAACAAATTATGCAGTGGCCCTAAAAGAAGCAGCATGGCACAGTGGATTGAGCACAGGATTGGGAGTCAGAAAGACCTGGGTTCTAATCCCAGTTCCTCCACTTGTCTGCTGTGTGGCCTTGGGCATGTCACTTCACTTCTCTGTGCCTCAGTTACCCCATCTGTAAAATGGGGATTAAGACTGAGCTCCCTCCTTCCTCTCCCCTTCGTCATCCCCCCCCACCTTACCTCCTTCCCTTCCCCACAGCACCTGTATATATATATATATATATATATATATGTATATATATATATATATATGTTTGTACATATTTATTACTCTATTTATTTATTCTACTTGTACATATTTATTCTATTTATTTTATTTTGTTAATATGTTTTGTTTTGTTGTCTGTCTCCCCCTTCTAGACTGTGAGCCCGCTGTTGGGTAGGGACCATCTCTATATGTTGCCAACTTGTACTTCCCAAGCGCTTAGTACAGTGCTCTGCACACAGTAAGCGCTCAATAAATACGACTGAATGAATGAATGAATGAATGAATGACAGAGACTGTGCCCAACTCAATTAGCTTGTATCCACTCCAGTGGTGAGTGCCTTGCACGTAATAAGCGCTTAACAAATACCGAAATTATTCATCATTATTATTGGCCTATTCATTCAGTCGTATTTATTGAGCACTTACTGTGTTCACTGTACTAAGCGCTTATCCTCCAGAAGTGGCTAGCGTTCAGATTTCCGACAACAAAGTTGATCGTTTTGGTCTTGGGTTTCATCGCTGCTTCAACCACTATCTTGGTTACATTTCACTAAAATAACAACAACAACAACGATGGTATTTGTTAAGCGCTTACTATGTGCCAGGCACCGTTCTAAGTGCTGGGGGTAGGTACAAGGTAATCGGGTTGGACACAGTCCCTGTCCCACAGAGGGCTCGCAGTCTTCATCCCCATTTTCCAGATGAGGGAACTGAGGCCCAGAGGAGCGGAGTGACTTGCCCCAGGTCACCCGGCAGACACGCGGCAGAGCCGGGATTAGAAACCTCGACCGTATGGCTCCCGGGCCCGAGCTCATCCATTCATTCATTCAATCATATTTATTGAGCGCTTACTGTGTGCAGAGCACTGTACTAAGCGCTGGGGAAGTCCAAGTTGGCAACATCTAGAGAGCTCTAGCCGCTAGGCCACACTGCTTCAAGCTAGTGTGGACCAGCTCTGAAGTCAGGGTCCTACCGCAGAGGGGAAGCGGGAATATTTATTTATTTATTTATTTTACTTGTACATATCTATTCTATTTATTTTATTTTGTTAGTATGTTTGGTTTTGTTCTCTGTCTCCCCCTTTTAGACTGTGAGCCCACTGGTGGGTAGGGACTGTCTCTATATGTTGCCAACTTGTACTTCCCAAGCGCTTTAGTACAGTGCTCTGCACACAGTAAGCACTCAATAAATACGACTGAATGAATGAATGACTGAGCCTGCCGGGAGAACTACTGACCCTAAGGCAACGACTTTTCAGAAAACCGTTTCAACTCCTAAGTATCAACCTCCTTCCCCTCCCCACAGCACTTGTATATATATTTGTACAGATTTATTACTCTATTTTATTTGTACATATTTACTATTCTATTTATTTTGTTAATGATGTGCATCTAGCTTTACTTTTATTTATTCTGATGACTAGACACCTGTCCATATTTTGTTTCGTCATCTGCCTCCCCCTTCTAGACTGTGAGCTCGTTATTGGGTAGGGACCGTCTCTATATATTGCTGACTTGTACTTCCCAAGCGCTTCGTACAGTGCTTTGCACACAGTAAGCGCTCAATAAATATAATTGAATGAATGAATGACTGAGCCTGCCTGGAGAACTACTGACCCTAAGGCAACAACTTTTCAGACAACCGTTTCGACTCTTATGTATCAACCTCCTTCCCCTCCCCACAGCACTTGTATATATATATATATTTGTACGGATTTATTACTCTATTTTATTTGTACATATTTACTATTCTATTTATTTTGTTAATGATGTGCATCTAGCTTTACTTCTATTTATTCTGATGACTTGACACCTGTCCACATGTTTTGTTTTGTCGTCCGTCTCCCCCTTCTAGACTGTGAGCCCATTGTTGGGTAGGGACCGTCTCTATATGTTGCCAACTTGTCCTTCCCAAGGACTTCGTACAGTGCTCTGCACACAGTAAGCGCTCAATAAATACGACTGAATGAATGAATTACTGAGCCCGCCGGGAGAACTACTGACCCTAAGGCTTTTCGGACGACCGTTTCGACTCCTATGCATCATCGTTTTGACTCCTATGTATCATCGCACGCTTCTTCCCTCCCTTCCCCTTCTGCCAAGCAAGAGGAATGGAGAAGGACCGGCCCAAGAAGCAGAGGAAGTGGACAGGGAGGAGGAGAAAAAGTGGACAGCATTTAATGGAGATTAAGATTGTGGGCCCCATGTGGGACAGCCTGATCAGCTTGTATCCCCCAGCGCTTAGGACAGTGCTTTGCACATAGTAAGCGCTTAACAAATACCATCATCATCATCATCAGGACAGGGTGAGGAGGAGGAGAGGGCAGGTTTGGGGTGGGGGGGGTCCCCCGTCCCCCAACGTGGGTGAATAAAGAGGGGGTTGGCAGCTGAGGGCGGAAGGTCAGTTTTCCAGGGTGGGAAGGACGCGTGCACGCATCAACCAGATCCCCCAGCAGGTTCCGGGGTCGCCCCGCACGTGCTCCCCACCGTGCCCCTTGGCAGCCTGGGAGAGGATTGTAGGGGGGCTGGGGGGATTGTGGGGGGCTGAGGGGGAAGGGCTGCGAGGATTTTGGGGGGCCTGCGAGAGGGCAGGGCTGGGAGGATTGTGGGGGCTGGGAGAGGGCAGGGCTGGGAGGATTTGGGGGGCTGTGAGAGGGCAGGGCTACGAGAGGATTCGGGGGGGCTGGGAGAGGATTGAGGGGGGCTGAGAGGATTTGGGGGGGCTGGGAGAGGGCAGGGCTGGGAGAGGATTGGGGGCAGCTGAGAGGATTGTGAGGGGCTGGGAGAAGGCAGGGCTGGGAAAGGATTGTGGGGCTGGGAGAGGGCAGGGCTGGGATAGGATTGGGGGGCCATGAACATTGTGGAGGGCTGGGAGAGGGCAGGGCTGGGAGGATTTGGGGGGGCTGTGAGAGGGCAGGGCTGCGAGAGGATTGGGGGGGCTGGGAGAGGATTTGGGGGGCTGGGAGAGGGCAGAGCTGGGAGAGGATTGTGGGGGGGGGCTGAGAGGATTGTGAGGGGCTGGGAGAGGGCAGGGCTGCGAGAGGATTGGGGGGCTATGAAGATTGTGGGGGGCTGGGAGAGGGCAGGGCTATGAGAGGATTGGGGGCTATGAAAATTGTGGGGGGCTGGGAGAGGGCAGGGCTGTGAGAGGATTGGGGGCTATGAAAATTGTGGGGGGCTGAGAGAGGGCAGGGCTGTGAGAGGATTGGGGGCTATGAAAATTGTGGGGGGCTGAGAGAGGGCAGGGCTGTGAGAGGATTGGGGGCTATGAAAATTGTGGGGGGCTGGGAGAGGGCAGGGCTGGGAGGATTTGGGGGGGCTGGGAGAGGGCAGGGCTGCGAGAGGATTCGGGGGGGCTGGGAGAGGATTGTAAGGGGGGCTGAGAGGATTTGGGGGGTGGGAGAGGGCAGGGCTGGGAGAGGATTGAGGGGGCTGAGAGGGTTGCGAGGGGCTGGGAGAAGGCAGGGCTGGGAGAGGATTGTCAGGGGGGTGTGAGAGGATTGTGGGCGGGCTGGGAGGATTGTGGGGGGCTGGGAGAGGGCAGGATGGTGAGGATTTGGGGGGACTGTGAGAGGGCAGGGCTGCGAGAGGATTCGGGGGGCTATGAGGATTGGCGGGGGCTGGGAGAGGGCAGGGCTGGGAGGATTTGGGGGAGCTAGGAGAGAGCAGGGCTAGGAGAGGATTGGGGGGCGTGGGAATTGGGGGTCTGGGGAGGCAGGGCTGGGAGAGGATTGTAGGGGGGCGGGGGGGGACTGGGAGGGGACTGTGGGAGGCTCTGGGGGTTGTGAAGCAGAGAAGCAGCGTGGCTTAATGAAAGCAGCTCGGGCTCGGGAGTCACAAGACGTGGGTTCTAATCCCGACCCCACCACTTGTCAGCTGGGTGACCTTGGGCAAACCACTTTGCTTCTCTGGGCCTCAGTTCCCTCATCTGGAAAATGGGGCTGAAGACCGTGAGCCCCATGTGGGACAACCTGATGGCCCCGGATCTGCCCTAGGGCTTAGAACAGTGCTATGTTTGGTTCTGTTCTCTGTCTCCCCCTTTTAGACTGTGAGCCCACTGTTGGGTAGGGACTGTCTCTATGTGATGCCAATTTGTACTTCCCAAGCGCTTAGTACAGTGCTCTTCACATAGTACTAGCGCTGCACATAGTAAGCGCTCAATAAATACGATTGATTGATTGATTGATTGATTGCTTGGCACATAGTAAGCACTTAATAAATACCATTATTATTATTATTGTGAGGGGAGCGCTTAGTGCAGTGCTCTGCACACAGTAAGCGCTCAATAAATGCGACTGAATGAATGACTGTGAGGGCTGAGTGGCATGGCGGGAGCTGGGGGGCTGGGAGAGGATTGTGGGGGGGGGACTGGGAGAGGATTGAGGGGGACTGGGAGAGGACTGTGGGGGACTGGGAGAGGATTGTGGGGGGCTGGGAGATAATCTGGGGGGATAGGAGAGGATTTGGGGGGATAGGGGAGGATTTGGAAGGCTGGGAGAGGATTGTGGGGGGATAGGAGAGGATCGTGGGGGGATAGGAGAGGATTTGGGGGGATAGGAGAGGATTGTGGGGGGACAGGAGAGGATTTAGGGGGCTGGGAGAGGATTGTGGGGGATAGGAGAGGATTTGGGGGGCTGGGAGAGGGTTGGGGGGCTGGTAGAGGATTGTGGGGGGATAGGAGAGGATTGTGGGGGGGCAGGAGAGGATTTAGGGGGCTGGGAGAGGATTGGGGGGGGATGGGGGAGAGGATTTGGGAGGCTGGGAGAGGACTGTAGGGGGATGGGAGAGGATTTGGGGGGGGGGGATAGGAGGGGATTGGGGGGGGGGGCTGGGAGGGGACTGTGGGGAGGCCGGGAGAGGATTTGGAGGGATCGGAGGGGGCTGGAAGAGGGCGGGGGGGGGGGAGATTTTCGGGGGGCGCCAGAGTCGGGCTGCGGGGGGCTGCGGCCGAAAAGTCTCCTGAGGACAACACCACCACCCCCAACCCCCCACAAAGCCAGGGGCGGCCACAGCGTGCGTGTGTCTGTGTGTCTCTGTGTGTGTGTGTGTGTGTGTGTGTGTGTGTGTGTATGGGGGGGGGCTTTCTTTCTGTCTCCTCCCCCCCCCCCGCAGAGCCCGCTTACCGAGCCCGGGGACCCCGACACCCGGGGACCCCGACACCCACCGCTCCGGCTCCGGCTCCGGCTCGGGCTCCGGCTCCGGCTCCGATGGGAGCTCCGGCTCCGGCTCGGGCTCCCGCTCGGGCTTCGGCTCCGGCTCGGGCTCCCGCTCGGGCTTCGGCTCCGGCTCGGGCTCCGATGGGAGCTTCGGCTCGGGCTTCGGCTCGGACTCGGGCTCCGATCGGAGCTTCGGCTTGGGCTTCGGCTAAGGCTCGGGCTCCGATGGCAGCTTCGGCTCGGGCTTCGGCTCCGGCTCGGGCTCCGATGGCAGCTTCGGCTCGGGCTTCGGCTCCGGCTCGGGCTCCGATGGCAGCTTCGGCTCGGGCTTCGGCTCGGACTCGGGCTCCGATGGCAGCTTCGGCTCGGGCTTCGGCTCGGACTCGGGCTCCGATCGGAGCTTCGGCTCGGGCTTCGGCTCGGACTCGGGCTCCGATCGGAGCTTCGGCTCGGGCTTCGGCTCGGGCTCGGGCTCCGATCGGAGCTTCGGCTCGGTCCCCGACTCGGGCTTCGGCTCGGACTCGCCGCCGTCACGTGACCATCCCCCCTCCTCTTGCCGCCCCTGCCTCCTCCTCTTCCATTCATTCACTCATCCATCCATTCATCCATCCATTCATTCATTCATCCATTCATCCATAATAATAATAATAATAATAATAATGTTGACATTTGTTAAGCGCTTACTATGTGCAAAGCACTGTCATAAGCGCTGGGGGGGGGATACAAAGTGATCAGGTTGTCCCACGTGGGGCTCACAGTCTTCATCCCCATTTTACAGATGAAGTAACTGAGGCTCAGAGAAGTTAAGTGACTTGCCCAAGGTCACACGGCAGACATGTGGTGGAGCCATCCATCCATCCAACCCAATTGTCAGCTGTGTGACTTTGGGCAACTCACTTAACTTCTCTGGGCCTCAGTCCTCTCTATCTTACCTCCTTCCCTTCCCCACAGCACCTGTATATATGTATATATGTTTGTATGTATTGATTACCCTATTTATATTTAATATAATCAATCAATCAATCGTATTTATTGAGCGCTTACTGTGTGCAGAGCACTGTACTAAGCGCTTGGGAAGCACAAGTGGGCAACATATAGAGACATTAACAAAATAAAATAAATAGAATAAATATGTACAAGTAAAATAAATGAATAGAGTAATAAATACATACAAACATATGCCTGGGAGGCCTTCCCGGACTGAGCTGCCTCCTTCCTCTCCCCCTCCTCCCCCTCCTCCCCCTCTGCCTTACCTCTTTCCCCTTCCCACAGCACCTGTGTATATGTATATATGTTTGTACATGTTTTTTACTTGTACACGTCTATTCTATTTATTTTATTTTGTTAATATGTTTGGTTTTGTTGTCTGTCTCCCCCTTCTAGACTGTGATTCCACTGTTGGGTAGGGGCCGTCTCTAGATGTTGCCAACTTGGACTTCCCAAGCGCTTAGTACAGTGCTCTGCACACAGCAAGTGCTCAATAAATATGATTGATTGATTGATTCTCTCATCTGTAAAATGGGGATTAAGACTGTGAGCCCCCCCATGGGACAACCTGATCACCTTGTAACCTCCCCAGCGCTTAGAACGGTGCTTTGCACATAGCAAGTGCTTAATAACTGCCATTATTATTATTATTATTATTATTATCCATTAATTCATTCAATCATATTTATTGAGCACTTACTGTGTGCAGAGCACTGTACTAAGCACTTGGGAAGTACAAGTTGGCAACATGTAGAGACAGTCCCTACCCAACAGCGGGCTCACAGACTAGAAGGGGGAGACAGATGACAAAACCAAACATATTAACAAAATAAAACAAATAGAATAGATATGTACAAGTAAAATAAATGAATAAATGGAGTAATAAATACGTACAAGCATATACCTGGGAGGCCGTCCCAGACTGAGCTCCCTCCTTTCTCTCCCAGTCCCCCACCGCCTTACCTCCTTCCCCTCCCCACAGCACCTGTATATATGTATATATGTTTGTACGTGCTTATTACGTACAAAAGAGGGGGCTCAGTCTGGGAAGGCCTCCTGGAGGAGGTGAGCTCTCAGTAGGGCCTTGAAGGGAGGAAGAGAGCTAGATTGGCGGATGCGCAGAGGGAGGGCATTCCGGGCCAGGGGCATGACGTGGGCCGGGGGTCGACGGCGGGACAGGAGAGAATGAGGCCTAACGGTGAGGAGATTAGCGGCAGAGGAGCGGAGGGTGCGGGCTGGGCTGGAGAAGGAGAGAAGGGAGGTGAGGTAGGAGGGGGCGAGGGGATGGACAGCCTTGAAGCCCAGGGTGAGGAGTTTTTGCCTGATGCGTAGGTTGATTGGTAGCCACCGGAGATTTTTGAGGAGGGAAATAACATGCCCAGAGCATTTCTGCACAAAGACGATCCAGGCAGCTGCGTGAAGTATGGACTGAAGTGAGGAGAGACAGGAGGATGGGAGATCGGAGAGTAGGCCGATGCAGTAATCCAGTCGGGATAGGATGAGAGATTGAACGAGCGGGGTAGCGGTTTGGATGGAGAGGAAAGGGCGGAGCTTGGGATGTTGCAGAGCTGAGACCGGCAGGTTTTGGTGACGGCTCGGATGTGAGGGGTGAACGAGAGAGCGGAGTCGAGGATGACACCAAGGTTGCGGGCCTGTGAGACGGTAAGGATGGTAGTGCCGTCAACGGTGATGGGAAAGTCAGGGAGAGGGCAGGGTTTGGGAGGGAAGATAAGGAGTTCAGTCTTGGACATGTTGAGTTTTAGGTGGCGGGCAGGCATCCAGATGGAGATGTCCTGAAGGCAGGAGGAGATACGAGCCTGGAGGGAGGGAGAGAGAACGGGGCAGAAATGTAGATTTGGGTGTCATCAGCATAGAGATGATAGTTGAAGCCGTGGAAGCGAATGAGTTCACCAAGGGAGTGAGCGTAGATCAAGAACAGAAAGGGACCAAGAACTGACCCTTGAGGAACCCCTACAGTAAGGGGATGGGAGGGGGAGGAGGAGCCTGCAAAAGAGACTGAGAATGAACGGCTGGAGAGATATAAGAGGAGAACCAGGAGAGGACGGAGTCTGTGAAGCCAAGGGTGGATAGTGTGTTGAGAAGGGGGTGGTTCCCATTTTACAGATGAGGTCACTGAGGCCCAGGGAAGGTAAATGACTTGCCCAGGGTCACACAGCAGACAAGTGGCAGAGCTGGGATTAGAACCCATGACCTTTTCAAGTGCCTAGTACGGTGCTCTGCACACGGTAAGTGCTCATTAAACACGACTGAATGAATGAAGGAAAGCGGGAGAGAAGGGAGTGAATGAATGAAGAGGGAGAGTGGGAGGAATGGAGAGGAGATCCGAACTAATTCCCAGCCACGGGAATGGGGGGGGCAAAGGGGGATATGGGGGGCGGGCATGGGGGAGACGAGCTTGCCTGGGTTTCCGTTCCCCCTTCCCCCAGACCGGGCTGGTGTCCCTTGAGCTGTCCCCCAGCCTCAC
The DNA here is from genome assembly GCF_015852505.1 of Tachyglossus aculeatus. NCBI lineage: Eukaryota > Metazoa > Chordata > Mammalia > Monotremata > Tachyglossidae > Tachyglossus > Tachyglossus aculeatus. The sequence continues at coordinate 12,591,147 of NC_052070.1, forward strand.
CCCTGCGTTTTCTTTAAAAAACAAATAATAATTATTATTGTGGAACACCTGTATATATGTTTGTACAGATTTATTACTCTATTTATTTAACTTGTACATATTTACTATTCTATTTACTTTAATTGTTTTGTTTTGTTGTCTGTCTCCCCCCTCTAGACTGTGAGCCCGTTGTTGACCGCCTCTATATGTTGCCAACTTGTACTTCCCAAGCGCTTAGTACAGTGCTCTGCACACAGTAAGTGCTCAATAAATACGATTGAATGAATGAATGAATCCAGGCTGACAGTCCCTTAGCCAGGGGCCCTACCGGCAAAGGAAATCTTTTTCATTCATTCATTCATTCATTCATTCATTCATTCATTCATTCATTCATTCAATCGTATTTATTGAGCGCTTACTGTGTGCAGAGCACTGGACTAAGAGCTTGGAAAATACAATTCGGTAACACAGTCCCCACCCAACAGCGGGCTCACAAAACACAGGTAGACTGGTATTAGTCGCATCAAAATAGATAAATAGAATTATAGCTACAGCTATATACACATCTTTAATAAAAGACTTCCCCTTCCTTCCTCTCCCCCTCGTCCCCCTCTCCATCCCCGCATCTTACCTCCTTCCCTTCCCCACAGCACCTGTATATATGTATATATGTTTGTACAGATTTATTACTCTATTTATTTATCTTACTTGTACATATCTATTCTATTTATTTTATTTTGTTAGTATGTTTGGTTTCGTTCTTTGTCTCCCCCTCCTAGACTGTGAGCCCACTGTTGGGTAGGGACTGTCTCTATGTGTTGCCTACTTGTACTTCCCAAGCGCTTAGTACAGTGCTCTGCACACAGTAAGTGCTCAATAAATACGATTGATTGATTGACTTCTCAGATAGACGAGATCGAGTTATGGTGAGAAGGTTGGCACCAGAGAAGCAAAGTGTGCGGGCTGAGTTGGAGTAGGAGAGTAATAATAATAATAATAATAATAGCACTTATTAAGCGTAAAGCACTGTTCTAAGCGCTGTGGAGGTTACAAGGTGATCAGGTTGTCCCACGGGGGGCTCACAGTCTTAATTCCCATTTTACAGATGAGGTAACTGAGGCCCAGAGAAGTGAAGTGACTTGCCCAAAGTCACACAGCTGACAAGTGGCGGAGCCGGGATTTGAACCCATGACCTCTGACTCCAATGCCCATGCTCTTTCCACTGAGCCACGCTGCACATGGTGTAGTGGCTAGAGCCTGGGCCTGAGAATCAGAAGGTCCTGGGTTCTAATCCCGGCTCTGCCACTTGTCTGCTGGGTGACCTTGAGCAAGTGACTTCACCTCTCTGGGCCTCCGTGACCTCATCCGTAAAATGGGGATTGAGACCGTGTCCAACCTGATTACTTTGTACTCCAAAGCCCTGGCTCTTTCCACTGAGCCACGCTGCTTCAGCCAGGTGAAGTAGGAGGGAGCGAGGCGGTGGCCTGTCTTTCACTGGCATGTGTGCCAGGGTTGCTTGCCTCTCCCTGTAATTTATTAATTATGTATTCTTGATGGTATTTGTTAAGCGCTTACTAGGTGCCAGGCGCTCTTCTAAGCTCTGGGGTGGCTACCAGCTAATCCGTTGGGTTGCCATCCAAGTTCCACATGGGGCTCAAAGTCTAAATTCCACATTTTCCCGATGAGGGAACTGAGGCCCAGAGGAGTGAAGTGACTTGCCCAAGGTCTTACAGCAGACAAATGGCAGAGGCGGGATTCGAACCCAGGTCCCTCTGGCCCCCAGGCCCGTGTTCTTTCCCTTAGGCCATGCTGCTTCTCAATTTGATTTTCTCATTCTTACTTTGGTGTCTCTGTCCCCTACTAGTTGGTAAACTCCTTGAGGACCCATAACATTGTAATCCTGGCCCCACCGCTTGTCTGCTGTGTGACCTTGGGCAAGTCACTTTTAAAAAAAAATCATCATCATCATCATCAATCGTATTTATTGAGCGCTTACTATGTGTAGAGCACTGTACTAAGCGCTTGGGAAGTACAAATGGGCAACATATAGAGACAGTCCCTACCCAACAGTGGGCTCACAGTCTAAAAGGGGGAGACAGAGAACAAAACCAAACATACTAACAAAATAAAATAAATAGAATAGATATGTACAAGCAAAATAAATAAAGAGTAATAAATATGTACAAACATATATACATATATACAGGTGCTGTGGGGAAGGGAAGGAGGTAAGATGGGGGGATGGAGAGGGGGACGAGGGGGAAAAAAATAAATAAAATAGATAAATATAAAATAAATATAATATTTTATAAAATAAATCATATTTATAATTTATAAATAATATAATAATATTTATAAATAATAATATAATATTTTATAAAATAAATATAAAATTTTATTTAAAAATAAATAAAATGGCATTTATTAAGCGCTTACTATGTGCAAAGCACTGTTCTAAGCGCTGGGGAGGTTACAAGGTGATCAGGCTGTCCCACGGGTGGCTCACAGTCTTAATCCCCATTTTACAGATGAGGGAACTGAGGCCCAGAGAAGTGAAGTGACTTGCCCAAAGTCACACAGCTGACAATTGGCAGATGCGGGATTTGAACCCATGACCTGTGACTCCAAAGCCCGTGCTCTTTCCACTGAGCCACGCTGCTTCTCACTTCTCACTTCTCACTTCTCACTTCACTAAACAGCGTGGCTTAGTGGCGAGAGCCCGGGCTTGGGAGTCAGAGGACGTGGGTTCTAATCCCGGCTCCGCTACTTGTCTGCCGTGTGACCTTGGGCAAGTCACTTAACTTCTCTGGGCCTCAGTTACCACATTTGCAAAATGGGGATTAAAAGTTTGAGCCCAATATGGGACAACCGAATTATCTTGTATCTACCCCAGCACTTAGAACAGTGCACATAGTAAGCGCTTAACAAATACAATTATTATTATTCTCTATACAATTATTATTCTTATTCTCTGGGCCTCAGTTACCTCACCTGTAAAAAATGGAGATTAAGACTGTGAGCCCATTCGGGACAGGGACTGTGTCCAATTTGATTAACTTGTCTCTACTTCCTGCTTAATACAGACAGTAAGTGCTCAATAATAATAATAATAATAATGTTGGCATTTGTTAAGCGCTTACTATGTGCAAAGCACTGTTCTAAGCACTGGGGGGGATACAAAGTGATCAGGTTGTCCCATGTGGGGTTCACAGTCTTAATCCCCATTTTACAGATGAGGTAATTGAGGCTCAGAGAAGTTAAGTGACTTGCCCAAGGTCACACAGCAGACATGTGGCGGAGCCGGGATTCGAACCCATGACCTCTGACTCCAAAGCCCGTGCTGTTTCCACTGAGCCACGCTGCTTCAATAAATACGATTGATTGATTGCTTGGCACATCATAAGCGCTTAACAAGTACCATAATAATAATAATTAGTATAATTATTGTTGCTCTGCACGTAGCCCAGTACTCTGCACACAGCAGATGGTAATCTACTCAAGGACAGGGGTCACTTCCTGTATATATGTATATCCTGTATATATGTATATATGTTTGTACACATTTATTACTCTATTTATTTATTTATTTTACTTGTACATATCTATTCTATTTATTTTATTTTGTTAATATGTTTGGTTTTGTTCTCTGTCTCCCCCTTCTAGACTGTGAGCCCACGGTTGGGTAGGGACCGTCTCTAGATGTTGCCAACTTGGACTTCCCAAGCGCTTAGTACAGTGCTCTGCACACAGTAAGCGCTCAATAAATATGATTGATTGATTGATTGATTGATTGATTGATACCTAAGACCAAGTGCTTTTTACAGTGCCCAAACCCAGTAGACTGTCAACTCCTTGAGAACAGGGATGGTGCCCACTTGCTCTATTGTACTCTTCCAAGTGCTCTGCACCCAATAGATTGTTAGCTCTCTGAAGGCAGGGATTGTGTCTACCAGCATGATTTATTCATTCATTCATTCAATCAATCGTATTTATTGAGCACTTACTGTGCGCAGAGCACTGTACTAAGCGCTTGGGAAGTACAAGTTGGTAGCATATAGACATGGTCCCTACCCAACAGCGGGCTCACAGTCTAGAAGGGGAAGACAGTTAGTGGCCAGAGTACAGGTCTGGGAGTTTTAAGGACCCGGGTTGTATTCCCGGCTCCGCCACTTGTCTGCTGTGTGACCTTAGGCAAGTCACCTCACTTCTCTGTGCCTCAGTTACCTCCCCTGTAAAATGGGGATTAAGACTGTGAACCCCATGTGGGACAGGGAATGTGTCTAACCGGATTAGCTTGTACCTACCTCACTGCTTAGAAGAGTGCTTGACACATAGCAAGCGCTTAACAGATACCATCATTATTATTACTACCAACTCTGTTGTATTCTCCCAAATAATAATAATAATAATAATGATAATGGCATTTATTATTAATAATAATAATAATAATGGCATTTATTAAGCGCTTAATATGTGCAAAGCACTGTTCTAAGCACTGGGGAGGTTACAAGGTGATCAGGTTGCCCCACAGAGGGCTTACAGTCAATCCCCATTTTACAGATGAGGGAACTGAAGCCCAGAGAAGTGAAGTAACTTGCCCAAAGTCACACAGCTGACAATTGGTGGAGCCGGGATTTGAACCCATGACCTCTGACTCCAAAGCCCGTGCTCTTTCCACCGAGCCACGCTGCTTCTCTATTATTAATAAATAAACTAATAAATAAAATAAATAAATAAAATAAATAAATAAATAAACTAATAAACTCTATTTATTAAGCGCTTACTATGTGCAAAGCACTGGGGAGGTTACAAGGTGATCAGGCCATCCCACGGGGGGCTCACAATCTTAATTTCCATTTTACAGATGAGGTAACTGAGGCCCAGACAAGTGAAGTGACTTGCCCAAAGTCACACAGCTAAGTGGTGGAGCCGGGATTTGAACCCATGACCTCTGACTCCAAAGCCCGGGCTCTTTTCACTGAGCCATGCTGCTTCTCAAGTGCTTAGTATTCTACTCTGTACGTGGTAAATGCTTAATAAATATCATTGACTGAATAATTCATTGTCCATTGTATTGTACTCTTCCAAGAGCTTAGTACAGGAGTCTGCATAGAGTAAGTGCTCAATAAATACTATTGATTGATTGATTGCTGTATTATTGTTGGGATTAGCGTAGGCACAGCACTGGCAGGAGCAAACTAATCCTTAGATCCCTCTTTTTTCTTTCTTTTATGGTATTTAGTAATACTAATAATTATAATGACGGCATTTATTAAGCACTTACTACATGCAAAGCACTGTTCTAAGCACTGGGGGGATACAAGGTGATCAGGTCATCCCATGTAGGGCTCCCAGTCTTAATCCCCATTTTACAGATGAGGGAACTGAGGCTCAGAGAAGTTAAGTGAAAAGCAGCGTGGCTCAGTGGAAAGAGCTGGGGCTTTGGAGTCAGAGGTCATGGGTTCAAATCCCGGCTCCGTCACTTGTCAGCTGGGTGACTTTGGGCAAGTCACGTCACTTCTCTGGGCCTCAGTTCCCTCATCTGTCCAATGGAGATGAAGACTAGCCCTCTGTGGGACAACCTGATGGACAACCTGATCACCTTGTATCTACCCCAGCGCTTAGAACAGTGCGTTGCACATAGTAAGCGCTTAACAAATCCCATCATTATTATTATTAAGTGACTTGCCCAAGGTCACACAGCTGACAAATGGCGGAGCCGGGATTAGAACCCATGACCTCTGGCTCCCAAGCCTGGGCTCTCTCCACTGAGCCACACTGCTTCCCCATGGCAGGCACTGGTCTAAGCACTGGGATAGATAGAAGGTAATCTGGTTGGACACAGTCCATGTCCCTCGTGGAGCTCACGGTCTTAATCTCCCCTTACAAATGAGGAAACTGAGGCACAGAGACGTTAAGCGACGTACCCAAGTTCACGCAACGGACAAGTGGCGGAGCTGGGATGAGAACCCAGGAGCTTCTGACCCCCAGGCCCGGGCTCTAGCCACTAGGCAATCCTGCTTCTTCGGGAGAAGCATGGCTAGGCATCTAGCGCTTAGCTAGAACAGTGCTTTGCACATAGTAAGCACTTAACAAATGCCATTATTATTATTATTATTATTATTATTATCTGAGTAGTGAACGCTCGCCTAATGAAACAACTTTATTTCGGCGTCAGAAGCGTCTCTGGTGGAGGGAATCACCCTCATGAAAAAATTCTTCAGGGTTTTGTGGGCAGGGAATGCGCCTACCAACTCTGTTCTTGCTTAGCACGGTGCTCTGCATATGTCCTCCAAGAGGGCTTCCCTGTCTAGGCCCTCGTGGGGGGCAGGGGATGTGTTTAATTTAATTAATTTAATTTTAATGATGGCATTTGTTAAGCGCTTACTATGTCCAAAGCACTGTTCTAAGTGCTGGGGGGGATACAAGGTGATCAGATTGTCCCACGTGGGGCTTACAGTCATCATCCCCATTTTACAGATGAGGTAACTGAGGCTCCGAGAAGTTGAGACTTGCCCAAGGTCACACAGCAGACATGTGGCGGAGCCGGGACTCGAACCCATGACCTCTGACTTCAAAGCCCATGCTCTTTCCACTGAGCCACGCTGCTTCTCTGTTTATCGTTATATTGTACTCTCCCAAGCGCTTAGGAGAAGCAGCGTGGCTCAGTGGAAAGAGCCCGGGCTTTGGAGTCAGAGGTCAGGGGTTCAAATCCCAGCTCCACCAATTGTCAGCTGTGTGACTTTGGGCAAGTCACTTCACTTCTCCGTGCCTCAGTGACCTCATCTGTAAAATGGGGATGAAGACTGTGAGCCCCCCCAGGGGACAGCCTGATCACCTTGTAACCTCCCCAGTGCTTAGAACAGTGCTTTGCACATAGTAAGCACTTAATAAATGCCATCATTATTATTATTATTATTACAGTGCCCTACATACAGTAAGTGCTCAATAAATATGATTGAATGACTGAATGAAAGCCCTCCTTTCCTCTTCTCCCACTCCCTTCTGCGTCACCCTGACTTGCTCCCTTTATTTATCCCCCCTCCAGCCCCGCAGCACTTAGTACAGTGCTCTGCATACAAGTAAGCACTCAGTAAATATGATTGAATAAATGAATGAATGACTGTATAGATCTTAGGGAAGCAGCGTGGTGTAGTGGTATATGTTGCCAACTTGTACTTCCCAAGCGCTTAGTACAGTGCTCTGCACACAGTAATCGCTCAATAAATACGATTGATTGATTGATTGATAGTGGAAAGAGCCCCGGCCTGGGAATCATAAGGTCATGGGTCCTAATCCCAGCTCCGCCATTTGTCTGCTGTGTGGCTTTGGGCAAGTCACTTCACTTCCCTGTGCCTCAGTGACCTCATCTGTAAAATGGGGATTAAGACTAAGAGCCCCATGTGGGACATGGACTGTGTTCAACCCGACGCCTAGTATATAGTAAGCGCTTAAGAAATACCATAATGATTATTATTATTATCTGTAATTCATTTCTTTATATTCATTTCTGTCTCCCCCTCTAGACTGTAAGCTCATTGTGGGCAGAGAATGTGTCTGTTATATTGTTATGTTGTGCTCTCCCAAGCACTTAGCAATAATAATAATGATGGCATTTGTTAAGCGCTCACTATGTGCCAAGCTCTGTTCTAAGCGCTGGGGTAGAAACAAGGTCATCAGGTTGTCCTGCGTGGGGCTCACAGTCTTAATCCTTATTTTACAGATGAGGTAACTGAGGCACGGAGAAGTTAAATGATTTACCCAAAGTCACACAGCTGGTAAGTGGCGGAGCTGGAATTAGAACCCACGACCGCTGACTCACAAGCCAGGGCCCTTTCCACTAAGCCACGCTGCTTCTCTAGTACAGTGCTCTGCATACAGTGAGCGCTCAATAAATACGATTGGTAGACTGAGTGCACACAGTAAGCACTCAATAAATACCATTTGACAATAATAATAATAATAATAATGGCATTTATTAGGCACTTACTATGTGCAAAGCACTGTTCTAAGTGCTGGGGAGGTTAGAAGGTGATCAGGTTGTCCCACGTGGGGCTCACAGTCTTCATCCCCATTTTCCAGATGAGGTAACTGAGGCACAGAGAAGTGAAGTGACTTGCCCAAAGTCACACAGTTGACAATTGGAAGAGCCAGGATTTGAACCCCTGACCTCTGACTCCAAAGTCCGGGCTCTTTCCACTGAGCCACGCTCCTTGTTTTGGCCCTGTAGGCTTTCCCTGAGTTATTTGCTTATTTCCCCACTCTATTGTAAGCTCATTGCGGACAGTCTCCCAAGCGCTTAATACAGTGCTCTACACACATAGGCATTCAATAAATACGATTGACTGACTGACTTTTTCAAAGAGAATACATTCTTCACATATCGCAATTGGCTTGTAGAATTTTGGAACAGGCCATTTACCGATGCTTATGTCAAACAAAAATCCCTTAACAAAGCTCAAGTTATTATGAAATAAACTATGGGCAAGGAGATGTGATTTATAAAACCAGCAACAACAACAACAACAACAAAAAAACTTCACAAATAGAAACTAATTGTCACTGCTTGACACATTTGAAAACCTAACATTTGCTTCATTTGGGGCCTCTTCATCTTAAACCCTCTGACAGTTTGTTTTTTTTTTTTTTTTTTTAATTTAACAGAAGCTCAGAAACTGGACTGGAAAGGTTTCCAAATGCGGATGTAAACATCCCCTTACTTCCAGAATTGCTGGTTTCAACAGCTGCAATTTGAGACCAGTCACTAATTTAAATGAAATGTCTGGGTGACAAGCCGCAATTCTGGAAGGCTGAGCTTCCTGGATTTGTCTAGGACAGCGCATCATTAAGCATTTATAGGGTTTGATGCACGCTTAGAAGTCACCCTTTCTTCCTCCCCTAGGTTCCAAGAGAGCATTTTCCTCATTTTAGCTCTCATATTGCTTCAAAAGTACACTTTTGGAAGACCAAAAAGAACAGCCAAGTCTTATTTAGGGAAGAGATTCTTCCCTAAATCCCTCCCTCCCTTCCCTCCTCTCCCTCCCCATCCCCCCCACCTTACCTCCTTCCCCTCCCCACAGCACCTGTATATATGTTTGTACATATTTATTACTCTATTTTATTTGAACATGTTTATTCTATTCATTTTATTTTGTTAATGTGTTTTGTTTTGTTCTCTGTCTCCCCCTTCTAGACTGTGAGCCCACTGTTGGGTAGGGACCATCTCTATACGTTGCCAACTTGTACTTCCCAAGCGCTTAGTACAATGCTCTGCACACAGTAAGCGCTCAATAAATACAATTGAATGAATGAATAAATGAATTTAGTAAAGAGTTGTTTTCCCCTCACATTTTCCCTGGAAAAAGAAACATGTAATAAAATGAATGGATTTATTTTTTTTGGCTTGATAAAATGTTTTCCTTTTTTTCTCCCTGTAAAATTCCATTTCTGGCAGTTTGGCGTCTTTGAGAAGCGTATCCTGCCTTCGTGATTTTACTGATGGAATCTGTCGTCGGCAGCGGTTGATTTTTTGAGGAATGAGCAATCTTGATATTTTCAGAGTTCCCTGTGGTATTTAATTAGCTAATCCAGCCCCATGAGGTAGCTAATTCAGTATTATACCCCATCCCAGTCCTTGTAGAAATCACGGTGAAAGGAAAAGAATTCTTTCTTCAATCGATCATGCAGAGAAACGGTGCGGCCTAATGGGTAGAGCCCGGGCCTTGGTGTCAGAAGGAGCTGGATTCTAATCCCTGCTCACCACTTCAATCAATCGATCAATCAATCGTATTTATCGAGCGCTTACTGTGTGCAGAGCACTGTACTAAACTCTTGGGAAGTACAAGTTGGCAACATATAGAGACAGTCCCTACCCAACAGTGGGCTCACAGTCTAACACAGGCTCACTTGTCTGCCTTGTGACCTTGGATGGATCACTTCACTTCTTTGTGCCTCAGTTCCCTCATCTGTAAATCGGGGTTCATTCACTCATTCATTCAATCGTATTTATTGAGCACTTACTGTGTGCAGAGCACTGTACTAAGCGCTTGGGAAGTACAAGTTGGCAACATATAGAGACGGTCCCTACCCAACAGCGGGCTCACAGTCTAACACAGGCTCACTTGTCTGCCTTGTGACCTTGGACAGATCACTTCACTTCTTTGTGCCTCAGTTCCCTCATCTGTAAATAGGGGTTCATTCACTCATTCATTCAATCGTATTTATTGAGCACTTACTGTGTGCAGAGCACTGTACTAAGCGCTTGGGAAGTACAAGTTGGCAACATATGGAGACGGTCCCTACCCAACAGTGGGCTCACAGTCTAGAAGGGTTTTAGACTGTGACTCATGGTGGGACAGGGACTGTATTCAACCTGATGACTTTGTATCTACCCCAACTCTTGGTACTGGTCTGGTCAATCAATCAATCAATCAATCAGTTGTATTTATTGAGCGCTTACTGTGTGCAGAGCACTGTACTAAGCATGTGGGAAAGTACCAACTTTGTTATATTGTAGATACTTTCCTGCCTACGATGAGTTTACAGTCTAGAGGGGGAAGCAAACATTAATATACATAAATCATGGGTACATACATAAGTGCTGTGGGACTGAGGGAGGCGGGAACAAAGGGTTTAAATCCAAGTTCAAGGGCAATGCAGAAGTGGGTAGTGTGGTCTGGTGGTTAAAGCACTGGCCTGGGAACCAGAGGACTGGGTTCTAATCCCAATTCTCCCACTTGCCTGATGTGTGATCTTAGGCAAATCACTAAAGTTCTCTGAGCCTCACTTTCCTCCTTCCCCTCCCCACAGCATCTGTATATATGTTTGTACAGATTTATTCCTGTATTTTACTTGTACATATTTACAGTTCTATTTATTTTATTTTGTTAATATATTTTGTTTTGTTCTCTGTCTCCCCCTTCTAGACTGTGAGCCCGCTGTTGGGTAGGGACCATCTCTATATGCTGCCAACTTGTACTTCCCAAGCACTTAGTACAGTGCTCTGCACACAGTAAGCGCTCAATAAATACGATTGAATGGATGAATGAAGGAATGAATGCAGGTCTTTCTCTCTCACCACTAGACTTCCTGGGATAACCTTGCTGAGAAATCTCCTAAGGGGAATTGTTGGTAATGGAAGAGAGACAAAGAGCATTTATCAACTGAGTTTGGGCGAGTCCAATGTCCTTTGCAGTTATCTCAGCTCGCAGACGGTTCTATGTCCTGTTCCAGGAGCGTCTGTGGCCATTTGTGATTATTATTAGGGTACTTGTCTGCTGAGTGACCTTGGGCAAGTCACTCAACTTCTCTGTACCTCAGTTATTATTATTGTGTTAAAATAAATGTTAAAATAATGTTAAAATAAATTACAGGGAGGAGAAGAGGTGATTGTAAAGGGTGGGTAGACACCTGCTTCACTTGTTGGTTTTTTAACTGGTATTTGTGAAGCACGTACTATGTGTCAGGCACTGTACTAAGCTCTGGGATAGATACAAGATCATCACATTGGACATAATCATGTCCCGCATGGGGCTCCCAGTCTGTGCAGGAGGGAGAACGGATATTTAAATCCTATTTAACAGATAAGGTCACTGAGCCACAAAGAAGTTAAATTATTTGCCCAAAGCCACACAGCCACCATGGAGTTGTAGACATGTTCCCTGCCCACAGCAGGTTATAATAATAATAGTAATAATGGTGGTTTTTGTTAAGCAGTTACTATGTGCAAAGCACTGTTCTAAGTGCTGGGGTAGGGGCTACAAGGTGATCAGGTTGTCCAACTTGGGGCTCACAGTCTTAATCCCCATTTTACAGATGAGGTAACTGAGGCACAGAGAAGTTAAGTGGCTTGCCCAGGACCTCTGACTCCCAAGCCCTCGCTCTTTCCACTGAGCCACGCTGCTTCCCCTGCAGCCCGTTAGTCTAGAGGGAGCATCTCAGCTGATATTCTAATAGAAAGGCTTGCAGGTTAATAAAATAATAATCATAATAATAATGATGGTACGTGTTAGGAGTTTATTAAGTGCCAAGTACTATACTAAGTGCTGGGGTGGATACAAGCTCATTGGGTTGTCCTGCAGAAGGCTCACAGACTAAGCAGGAGGGAAAACAGGTATTGAAACCCAAATTTACAGATGAGGAAATAGAGGCACAGAGAAGTCAAGTGATTTACCCAAGATTATGCAACAGGCAAGTGGTAGAGTCAGGATTAGAACCCAGATCCTCTGACTCCATGAGACCACATTACTTCTACAGGTTCTATAAATTGAACCATAAGCATAACAGCTACCACAGATGGATGCTCTGTGCTCAGTACGTGCTCAATAAATATGCAAGAATGAATGAATGAATGAAATGAAGAAAATCAGGAAGAAACAGAGCTTGCCTGTATTAGAGGAAATCTTTAAGTCAGGGAAAACCAAAAACTCCACAGATCTAATCTGGTAAAATTAAATTTATCATGCTATCTCTTAATCATTCTACATCACTTTCTAACTTTTTGTTTTCTTTTCTCATTCATTTTCCATTCATTCATTTGTTCAGTAGTATTTATTGAGCTCTTACTGTATGCAGAGCACAGTACTAAGTGCTTGGAAAGTACAGTACAGCGATAAAGAGAGACAATCCCTGCCCATATGGTTTACAATCTAGAAGGCGGGAAGACAGACATCAATACAAGTGAACGGACAACAATATAAATAAATAGAGTTTTATAGCTATGTACAAATATACACAACTGCTGTGGGGCAGGTGTGCGGGTAGGAGAGCAAATGGAGCCAGTCATGGTGACGTGGAAGGGAGACAGAGGTGAGGAAAAGGGGGCTTAGTCTGGGAAGGCCATGTGGAGGAGGTGTGTCTTCAGTAAGGTTTTGAAGTGGGGAAGAGTGATTGTTGGAGGATTTGAGAAGGGAGGGTGTTTCAGGCCACAGGTAGTACGTGGGCCAGGGGTTGGCGGCGAGACAGGCGAAATGGAGGACCATTAAGAAGGTTAGCACCAGAAGAGTGGAGTGTGTAGACTGGGATGTAGAAGGAGAGAAGGGAGGTGGGGTAGGAGGGGGCAAGGTGATGGAAAGCTTTGATGTCCATAGTCAGGAGTTTTTGTTTGATATGGAGGTAGAGAGGCAACCACTGGAGATTTTTGAGGAGGGGGTGACATGCTCTGAATGTTTCTATAGAAAGATAATTAGGGCAGTAGAGCAAAATACGGACTGAGGTGGAGAGAGGCAGGAGGTTGGGAGGTCAGAAAGGAGGCTGATCCGGTTGGGATAAGATGAGTGTTTGTACTAACTTGGTAGCCGTTTGGATAGAGAGGAAAAGGTGGATCTTGGCAATGTTGTGAAGGTGAGACCAGCAGGTTTTGGTGACGGATTGATGACATGGGTTGAATGAGAGAGCAGAGGCAAGGATGACCTCAAGGTTATGGGCTTGTGAGATGGGAAGGGTGGTTGTGCCGTCTACAGTGACGAGAAAGTTCGGGAGAGGACAGGGTTTGGGAGGGAAGATCAGGAGCTCTGTCTTGGACATGTTGAGTTTGAGGCGGCGGGAGGACATCCAGGTAGGGATGTCCTGAAGGCAGGAGGAGATGTGAGCCTGGAGGGAGGGAGGGAGAACAGGGGAGGAGATGTAGATTTGGGTTAGACACAGTCCATGTCCCATGCCGGACTCCCAGTCTTGATCCCTATTTTACAGATGAGGTAACTGAGGCATGAGAAGTGAAATTCATTCATTCATTCAATTATATTTAACTGCTCTAATCGCCAGGTTCCTCATATGTAGAATGGGGAATCAATAACTGCTCTCCCACTCAGATTGGAAGCAACAAGTAGGACAGAGACTTTGTCCAACCTGGTTATCTTGTATGTGCCTTAGTACTTAGATCTAGAGTTTGGCACATAGTAAGCACTCAACTAACACGTAATTTTACCTATTACTTTCTAGATGTAGCCTCTGCTCTCTATTTTCCATTTCCTCATCATCAACTATGTTCAATGGGGATTTATTTTACAAGTTAACTCATAATATTGATCATTTTGATCCTTAAAACTATTGGCTTAACCACAATAATGACATTAATAATGACTGCGGTATTTGTTAAATGCTTAATAATAATAATAACTTTGGTATTTGTTAAGCACTTACTACGTGCAAAGCACTATTCTAAGCACTTAAGATGTGCCAAGCACTTTTCTAAGTACTGGGTTAGATACAAGATAATAAAATGAGACAGAATGCATGCCCCCCATTCATTCAATCGTATTTATTGAGCGCTTACTGTGTGCAGAGCACCATACTAAGCACTTGGGAAGTACAAGTTGGCAACATATAAAGACGGTCCCTACCCAACAACGGGATCACAGTCTAGAAGGGGGAGACAGACAACAAAACAAAATGTGTAGACAGGTGAAATGATTTGCCCAAGTTCGGACAACAGACAAGTGGTGGAGCTGGGATTAGAAGCCAGATTCTTCTGACTCCCAGACTCGGGCTCTAGCCATTAGGCCAGGCTGCTTCTGTTCTAAACAATGCAGTAGATTCAAGGTTATCAGGTTGGACACATTCCCTATCCTGCATAGGACCCACAGTTTAGGTAGGAGACAGCGGGATTTAACCTGATTCCCAGTCCTGTGAAATCCGGTCAGAGGTTGGTTAACAGACAGGCTTTAAAAGCTCATTCCTAGCCACCAAGGACATTGATCTATGTATTCTGCTCTGACCTACATTCGACTCTGTCACGGCACAGATGAAGATAAAGTAAAATCTCCCAGGAAAACATCATGTGCAAAGTTATGTGCTATAACTCCAGTTAGAGCAATGGCAGATAATTAATGGGAGGCATAAAAGTAAATAAAGTCGTAATAAGAGCAACAAACACGCGTGGCAAAGTCTTTACAAGAGTTTTTATGAGTGATTCCTCCCTCCTAGCAGGAACCTGTGATGTGTCCATCCTGGAAGACAACTATTTTTCTTTCTGGTAATTCATCCTCCACGGTTGCTCAGACAGTGAAGCGTGTCCAGATAAAACATGTCTGTTTCGTGAGGCTCTAGGAAGGCAGAATTATCATCGACAAAAGAGGCAAAGGAAACCTACCTTTTCAAGAAACCAAGCTCATTATTAAGATTTAAACTTTCTAGGGAGGAGACTGTGAATAAAGTCATTCAATGAAGAGGATGAGAAAGCATAAGAGTAACATGAATTCCTTGGGAAAAGTCTGAGAAAGGTCAATCAACAATCAGTAGTCTGTATTAAGCATCTACATTGTGCAGAGTACAAATACTAAATGCTAAATACTCCAGAAAGTGCTCTAGAGTTAATAGACACAGTCTCTGCCTTCGAGGAGCTTCAAGTCTAATGAGGGAGATGGATGTTAAAATAAATTACAGGCAGGAGAAGAGGTGATTGTAAAGGGTAGGTAGACACCTGCTTCACTTGTTGTTTTTTTAACTGGTATTTGTGAAGCACGTATTATGTGTCAGGCACTGTACTAAGCTCTGGGATAGATACCAGATCATCACGTTGGACATAATCATGTCCAGCATGTGGCTCCCAGTCTGTGGAGGAGGGAGAACGGATATTTAAATCCTATTTAACAGATAAGGTCACTGAGCCACAGAGAAGTTAAATGACTTTCCCAAAGCCACACAGCAGACAAGTGACAGAGGCAGGATAAGAACCCGGGTCCTCTGACTGCCGGGCCTGTGCTCTTTTTTTAAAAAAATCATATTTAGTAAGTGTTTACTATGTGCCAAGCACTGTACTAAGCACTGGGATAGATACAAGGTAATCAGGTTGAACATAGTTTGTGTCCCACATGAGGCTCACAGTCATAATCCCCATTTTGCAGATGAGGTAACTGAGGCCCAGAGAAGTTGTGACTTTTCCAAGGTCACACAGCAGACAAGTGGCAGATCCGTGATTAGAACCCAGGTCTTTCTAACTCCCTGGTCTGTATTCTTTCCACTAGGCCATATTGCTGCCGTTATCTGGCAGCCTGGATTCGAATCCCACTCCAACACTTTTCAGCAGTGTGACCTTGCGCAAGTCCCTTAATTTATCTTTGACTCAGTTTCCTCACCTGGAAAATAAGATTTAAATATCTGTTCTCCCTCCCACTTAGACTGTACACCTCATGGGGAACAGTGACTGTGTCTGATCTTTCATTCATTCATTCATTCAATTGTATTTATTGAGAGCTTACTTTGTGCAGAGCACTGTACTAAGGGCTTGGGAAGTACAAGTTGACAACTGAGGCCTTCCCAGACAGGACAGACAGGAGGTCTTCCCAGACTAGGAGGCCTTCCCTGAATGAGCCCCCTTTTCCTCTCCTCCTCCCCATCCCCCCCGACTCAGTCCTACCTCCTTCCCCTCCCCACAGCACCTGTATATATGACTTTACAGATTTGTTACTCTATTTTACTTGTACATATTTACTATTCTATTTATTTTGTTAATGATGCACATGTTTTGTTTTGTTGTCTGTCTCCCCCTTCTACACTGTGAGCCCGTTGTTGGGTAGGGACCGCCTCTATATGTTGCCAACTTGTACCTCCCAAGCGCTTAGTACAGTGCTCTGCACACAGTAAGCGCTCAATAAATACGATTGAATGAATGAATGAATCGGAATGTACTATATCTACTCCAGTGCCTAGCACAGGGCTTGGAACATAGTAAGCACTGAAAAAGTATCATTATTACTATTAATAGCAGTACTAGTATTGAACCTCAGAGCCCTCCTCCTAAGGAAAAGACCCTCTGATTTTAATATTTAAACTGGGACTTCTCTCTCCTGAAATACCTAAACAAAATGGTACCTCTGAGCGGATCCTCTCCTGGGATAGTCTAAGTGTGACCTCTTTGTCCCTGATTTTCCAAAATAGAAGATATTGACTTCATTATTATTATTAAGAAAATTGAGCGCTTAAAGTGTGCTGAGCAACAAGACAACAGTGTGGCCTAATTGCAAGAGCATGGGTTTGGGAGTTAGAGGATATATATATATATATATGTATATATATATATATATATATATATATATATGGTTGTACATATTCATTACTCTATTTATTTATTTATTTTACTTGTACATATCTATTCTATTTATTCTATTTTGTTTAAATGTTTGGTTTTGTTCTCTGTCTCCCCCTTCTAGACTATGAGCCCACTGTTGGGTAGGGACTGTCTCTATATGTTGCCAACTTGTACTTCCCAAGTGCTTAGTATAGTGCTCTGCACACAGTAAGCGCTCAATAAATATAATTGATTGATTGATTGATTTGTTCAATCGTATTTATTGAGCGCTTACTGGTGCAGAGCACTGAACTAAGCACTTGGAAAGTACAGTTCAGCTATAAAGAGAGACAATCCTTGCCCACACTGGGCGTACAGTCTAGAAGGGGGGAGAAAGACAGCAAAACAAGTAAACAGGCATCAATATAAATACATAGAATTATGGATATGTACATAAATACCCAAGTGCTGTGGGACAGGGTGAGGGGGTAGAGGAAAGGGAGTGAGTCGGGGTGACTCAAAGGGGAGGGTTAGCTGAGGAAAAGGGGGGTTTAGTCTGGGAAGGCCTCTTGGAGGAGGTGAGCCTTCATTAGGGCTTTGAAGGGGGGAAGTGTGATTGTCTGCTGGATTTGAGGAGGGAGGGCATTCCAGGCCAAAGGTAGGATGTGGTCCAGCGGTTGGCAGCGAGACAAGTGAGATGGAGGCCCAGTGAGAAGGTTAGCGGCGCCAGTGGAGCGGAGTGTGTGGGCTGGGCTGGAGAAGGAGAGAAGGGAGGTGAGGTAAGAAGGGGCAAGGGGATGGACAGCTTTGAAGCCAACTGTCAGGAGTTTTTGCTTGATACAGATGGAGGTTGATAGGCAACCCCTGAAGGTTTTTGAGGAGGGGGATGACATGCCCTGAAACTTCCTATAGAAAGATAATCTGGGCAGCAGAGTGAAGTATGGACTGAAGTGGGGAGAGGCAGGAGGTTGGGAGATCAGAAAGGAGGCTGATGCAGTAATCCAGTAGGGATAGGATGAGTGATTGTACTAACGTGGTAGCGGTTTGGTCTAATCCTGGCTCTGCCACTTGTCTGCTCTGTGACCTTGGGCAAGTCACTTCACTTCACTGTGCCTCAGTTACCTCGTCTTTAAAATAGGGATTAAGACCGTGAGCCCCATGCGGGGCAGAGACTGTGTCCAACCTGATTACCTTGTATCTAACCCCCAGCACTTATATAATAGTGCTTGGCACAAAATAAGCACTTAACAAATGCCATAATAATAATTAATTATTATTATTATTACTATAATCCAGTCAGTGAAAAATCCAAGTATAATCAATCAATCAATCAATCAATCGTATTTGTTGAGCGCTTACTGTGTGCAGAGCACTGTACTAAGCACTTGGGAAGTCCAAGTTGGCAACATATAGAGACGGTCCCTACCCAACAGTGGGCTCACAGTCTAAAAGGGGGAGACGGAGAACAAAACCAAACATACTAACAAAATAAAATAAATAGAATAGATAGGTACAAGTAAAATAATGGGGTTTTATTTTAATAAAAGAATGGGGTTCTTCTTGTCCCAGGGCCTTTCCCTTCCTGGTGAACCAGGGAAACACCCCCAGCTCTGGGGGCAGGGAGGGTGGGGAGGAGGCCCCTATAATAATAATAATAATAATGATGGCATTTATTAAGCATTTACTATGTGCAGAGCACTGTTCTAAGCACTGGGGAGGTTACAAGGTGATGAGGTTGTCTCACAGGGGGCTTGCAGTCTTAACCCCCATTTTACAGATGAGGGAACTGAGGCACGGAGAAGTGAAGTGACTTGCCCAAAGTCACACGGCTGACAATAGGCAGAGCCAGGATTTGAACCCATGATAATAATAATAATAATGATGGCATTTATTAAGCGCTTACTATGTGCAGGGCACTGTTCTAAGCGCTGGGGAGGTTACAAGGTGATGAGGTTGTCCCACGGTCATAAGAAACTCCTGGAGACTGACAGTGATCAATCAGAGTCCACATTGGCTTTCCTCAAGCTCAATGAATTCAACATAAATTGCCCACGCATTTAAAGGCATATCATCATCATCAACGCTATTTACCAAGCACTTACTCTATGCTAAGCACTTGGGAAGAGTACAGTACAACAGAGTTGTTTGACACATTCCCCACCCATAACGAACTTACAGTCCAGAGGGGGAGGCAGACATTAATGTCAATAAATAATTTATAATACCTAACTGAAAGATAAGTACATGAATGCTGTGGGGCTGAGAAAGGGACTAATATCAAATGTCCAATGGTCACAAATCCAAGTGCATAGGCAACACAGAGGGGAGAAGACATTGGGAAAAGAAGGTTTTATCAGGGAGGGCTTCTTGGAAGAGATATGACCTTAATATTGCTTTGAAGGTGGAGAGAGGGGTGATCTGGTCTATGTTGAGGAGAAAGAAGTGGAAAGCTAGGGGAAGGGGGAGGGAAAGGGGTCGGCTGTGAGATAGATGAAGTCGGGCACAGTGAATAAGCTGGGGCTAGAGGAATAGAGTGTGTGTACTGGGCTGGAATTGGAGATTAAAGAGGTAAAGTAGGAGGGGGTGAGGGGATTGAGTGCTTTAAAGCCAATGGTGAGGAGTTACCATTTGATGCAGAGGTGGATGGGCTATAATAATAATAATAATAATAATTATGGTATTTGTTAAGCACTTACTATATGCCAAGCACTGTTCTAAGGGCTGGAGCAGATAAAGGTCATCAGGTTGTCCAACATGGGGCTCACCGTCTTAATTCCCATTTTACAGATGAGGTAACTGAGGACAGAGAAGTGAAGTAGCTTGCCCACGGTCACACAGCAGAGAAGTGGCGGAGCCGGGATTAAAACCCCCCATCCTCCGACGCCCAGACCCGTGTGCTTTCCACTAAGCCATGCTGCTTCCCAGTTACCGTAGGGTCTTGAGGAGTGGGGAGACATGGACTGAATGTTTTTGACAACAATCATCCATGCAGCAGAGTGAAATGTGAACCGGAGCGGGGAGAGACAGGAGGCTGGGAGGTTAACGAGGAGGCAGCTGCAACAGTAATAATAATAATTATTATGGTATTTGCTAAGCGCTTACTATGTGCCAGGCCGGGGTGGTTACAAGCAAATCAGGTAACATGCAGTCCCTGTCCCACGTGGGGCTCACAGTCTCAATCTCCATTTTACAGATGAGGTAAGTGAGGCCCAGAGAAGGGAATTGATTTGCCCAAGGTCACACAGCAGACAAGTGGAGGATCCAGAAATAGAACCCATCACCTTCCGACCTCCAGGCCCGTGCTCTAGCCATTAGGCCATGCTGCTTCTGCTGCTGCTGGTCAAGGCAGGACAGGATGAGTGCTTGGATCAGCATGTTGCCAACTTACACTTCCCAAGCGCTTAGTACAGTACTCTGCACACAGTAAGCGCTCAATAAATACGATTGATGATGATGATGGAAGGTGGTTGGTTGGAGAGCTCACCTCCTCCAGGAGGCCTTCCCAAACTGAGCCCCCTTTTTCCTCTCCTCCTCCCCATCCCTCCCGCCCTACCTCCTTCCCCTCCCCACAGTACTTGTATATATTTGTACAGATTTATTACTCTATTTATTTTACTTGTACATATTTACTATTCTATTTATTTTAATGATGTGCATCTAGCTTTATTTCTATTAATTCTGATGACTTGACACCTGTCCACGTTTTGTTTTGTTGTCTGTCTCCCCCCTTCTAGACTGTGAGCCCGTTGTTGGGTAGGGACCGTCTCTTGATGCTGCCGACATGTATTTCCCAAGTGCTTAGTACAGTGCTCTGCACGCAGTAAACGCTCAATAAATACGATTGAATAAATGAATGAATGGAGAGGAAAGGGTGGAATTTAGTGATGTTGTGAAGGTAAGCCCGACAGGATTTGGTGACAGATTGACTATTGACAGATTGAGAAGCAGCGTGGCTTAGTGGAAAGAGCACGGGCCTGGGACTCAGAGGACATGGGTTCTAATCCCGGCTCCACCGCGAGTCTGCTGTATGACCTTGGGCAAGTCACTTAACCTCCCTGTGCCTCAGTTAGCTCATCTGTAAAATGGTGATTAAGACTGTGAGCTTCATGTGGGACAACCTGATTACCTTGTATCCACCCAGCACTTAGAATATAGTAAGCGCTTAAAAATACCATCATTATTATTGTTATTACTATTACTATGTGGGTAGAATAAGAGGGATGAGTAGAGGACTTTGCCATAGTTATGGGCTAGTGAGGCAGGCTGGATAATAATAATAATAATAATGACATTTATTAAGCGCTTACTATGTGCAAAGCACTGTTCTAAGCACCGGGGAGGTTACAAGGTGATCAGGTTGTCCCACGGGGGGCTCACAGTCTTAATCCCCATTTTACAGATGAGGGAACTGAGGCCCAGAGAAGTTAAGTGACTTGCCCAAAGTCACACAGCTGACAATTGGCAGAGCTGGGATTTGAACCCCTGACCTCTGACTCCAAAGCCCTTGCTCTTATCCATTGAGCCACGCTGCTTCTCTATGGTAGAACTGGATGGTAGAACTGTCTACGATCATGGGAAAGACATGGGGGAGGACAGGTTTTGGGTGGGAATACGAGGAATTCTGTTTTGGATATATTAAGTTTGAGGTGTGAGTGGGACATCCTAGTACAGATGTCCTGAAGGCAAGAAGAAATACAAGATGGTGGAGAAGGAGAGAGGTCAGGACTGAAGAAGTAGATTTGGGAATCATCCACATAGAGCAAATGAGTTCTCTAATGAGTGGGTGTAGACGGAGAATAGAAGGGGACCCAGACGGAGCCTTGAGATGACCCCCTCAAGATATAACAGGGGATTTTTGTCTGGAAGACTCACTCTACACAAGCCATTCCACCATTATGAGGTGAAATTCAGGAGAATATGGGAGCAAAGAGTCGAGGAAAGGGTGGGTTTGAATGGCTTTTTTTTACAGGAAATCCCAAATCATTTCTATGACTAAGGATTATTAAGAAAATGAAACCAAAATAGAGGATGTTAAAAAAAAAACTAGTCTACTGGAAAGAGAGTTTCCTCCATTTATCCTTCTTGAATGGCATCTTTGTCATTTGTTCTGAAGATCTGAATCATTTCCTGTGCAGAAAAGACCAACAGCACTCATGTTACTGTGATTTTCACATAAATGGGAAGCAGGGAGAGGTCCCATAAAGCATCTTTATTTTTAACTCCTAAAGCTTTTTTTTTACTTTCCATTAGCTAGTAAATCAAAGAGTAGCACAGGCTATGCAAAAATTTGGGCTCACTTTGTTTTGCATATTATAATAAATTTTCATTTCCAGCCCAGTGACATCAGGTTTTATTGGGTAAGAGAGAGGTCTAGACATTTGTTAAATAATTTCCTCAAAGGTGGAGTAGTTAGGGAAATTAGTATTTAAGAAGCAGTGTGGCTTATTGGACAGAGCACGGGCCTGAGTCTGAAGGTCATGGGTTTTAATCCCAGATCTGCCACGTCTGCTATGTGACCTTGGGCAAGTCATTTAATTTATCTGGGCCTCAGCTCCCTCATCTGTAAAATGGGGGTTAAGAGTGTGAGCCTCTTCTGGGACAGGGACTGTGTCTACCTGATTAACCTGTATCTAACCCTGCACTTAGAACAGTGTTTGTCATATAGTAAGTGCTTAACAAGTACCATAATGAATTTTATTATTGTTAGGGAAGATTCATTCATTCATTCATTTGTATTTATTGAGCACTTACTGTGTGCAGTGCACTGTGCTAAGAGCTTGGAAGAGTACAATAAGACAATAAACAGACAAATTCCCTGCCCACGACGAGCTGACAGTCTAGAGGTGAAGACAGACATTAACATAAATAAATAAATTGCAGTTATGTACATAAATGCTGTAGGGCTGGTTGGGGGGAATGAATAAAGGGAGCAAGTCAGGGTAATACAGAAGGGAGTGGGAGAGAAGAAGGAATGTAAGAAAGGGATCAAAATGGTTAAAGCATTTGTTTTAATGGCATTTATTAAGTGCTTACTATGTGCAAAGCACTGTTCTAAGTGCTGGGGAGGTTACACGGTGATCAGGTTGTCCCACGGGGGGCTCACAATCTTAATCCCCATTTTACAGATGAGGTAAGTGAGGCCCAGAGAAGTTAAGTGACTTGCCCAAAGTAGCACAGCTGACAATTGGCAGAGTTGGGATTCGAACCCATGACCTCTGACTCCAAAGCCCGGGCTCTTTCCACTGAGCCACGCTGCTACTGATTTGGGACCTAGGGGTGGTAGATGACTGTTGCTAGAATCTGAAATGGGTGGTAGAGGTAGATTCTAGGAAGGAAGAGAAAGAAAGGGACAGGGGAGGTGAAATGGTGCGAAAGCGACTTCGGGGTGTGAGAAGGAAGCCAAGATCCACTCCTTTCCCGTGAGTCTGGGAGAGTGGGAGAAGATGAGTTTCCCTCTGGAGAGAGCAGCAGCCGGGGAGACCCTGCCATCTGGGAAGAGCAGGATTTCAGAGATGGCGAGGAGGAGGAGCGTTGACTGAGTCAGGGACAGGTCAGGGTTGAAGGGAAGCTTCCCCAAGATGGAGCAGGGCTTCCACAGGCCGCACTTGGTTGAGGCTGCGGCGGAATTCAGGGGAAGGGGATGGTGTGAGGGGTGGGAGTGAGTTGGTGGTAGCAATTGCCGGCGCAGGGGGAGGGTCACAAGGGGTGACGCTGGGACAGGAGGACAGGAATGGGGGGAGGATGTTTGGTTTTGTTCTCTGTCTCCCCCTTTTAGACTGTGAGCCCACTGTTGGGTAGGGACTGTCTCTATTTGTTGCCAACTTGTACTTCCCAAGCGCTTAGTGCAGTGCTCTGCACACAGTAAGCGCTCAATAAATACGATTGATGATTGATGATGATGAGGAGGACTGGGATGGCCCGATTGGAGGGGGGAGATTGAAGCGTCATGGTGGAGTGGGTGAAGTTTAAGCATTGTAGTTGAGGTAAAAGACCGCAATAGCTGCTTAATCATGTGACACCCTGAGGAGATGGTTGGATTGTCTTTGGGACCTTGAGAGTGAAGAGGCGAGTGTTTAGGAGAAACCTGAGGAGATAGTTCATTCATTCATTCATTCAATCGTATTTATTGAGCGTTTACTGTATGCAGAGCACTGTACTAAGCACTTGGGAAGTACAAGTTGGCAACATACAGAGACAGTCCCTGCCCAACAGCGGGCTCACAGTCAAGAAGGGGCAGACAGACAACAAAACAAAACATATCAACAAAATAAAATAAACAGAATAAATATGTACAAGTAAAATAAATAGAGTAATAAACATGTGCAGACATATATACAGGTGCTGTGGGGAGGGGAAGGAGGCAAGGGGATGGGGAGGGGGAGAAGGGGGAGAGGAAGGAAGGGGCTCAGTCTGGGAAGGCCTCCTGGAGGAGGCGAACTCTCAGTAGGTAATTGAATTGACCTTGAGTTCCTGAGAGTGAAGAGGCCAGTGATCAGGAGAAAACAGGCTGGGTTGGTGTGAACCCAGGAGAAAGCTGGGCTGGGTGGGTGTAAAGGCAGGTAGCTGTTGATATATAGAAATATATAAATATGGGTTTGGTATTTGTTAAGTGCTTACTATGTGCTAGGCATTGTATTAAGCCCTGAGGTAGATACAAGCTAATTGGACAACTTGTACTTCCCAAGCGCTTAGTACAGTGCTCTGCACACAGTAAGCGCTCAATAAATATTTATTTATTTTACTTGTACATATTTATTCTATTTTATTTTGTTAATATGTTTTGTTTTGTTGGCTGTCTCCCCCTTCTAGACTGTGAGCCCACTGTTGGGTAGGGACTGTCTCTAGATGTTGCCAACTTGTACTTCCCAAGTGCTTAGGACAGTGCTCTGCACACAGTAAGTGCTCAATAAATATGATTGAATGAATGAATGAATGAACACATGTTCCACATGGGGATCACAGTCTTCATCCCCATTTTACGGGTGAGTTAACTGAGGCACCGAGAAGTTTAGTGACTTGTCCCAGGTCACACCACAGGCAAGTGGCGAGCTGATTGAGTGCTTTAAAGCTGATGGTGAGGAGTTTCTGTTTGACACAGAAGTGGATGCTCAGCTACTGAAGGTTCTTGAGAAGAGGGGATACATGAGCTGAACGATGTTGAAAATGATACATGCAGGAGAATGAAGTATGGATTGGAATGGGAAGAGACAGGAAGCCGGAAGGTCAGCAAGGAGACAGATACTGTAATCAAGGCGGGTTAGGATAAGTGCTTGGAGTAACGTGGTAGCACTCTGGATGGAGCGGAAAGGATGGAATTTAGCAATGTTGTGAAGGCAGAACTGGCAGGATTTGGTGACCGAGTGAATATATGGGTGGATTAATGATAATAAGTAATAATGTTGGTATTTGTTAAGCACTTACTATATGCCACACCTGTTCTAAGCTCTGGGCTAGATACAAGGTAATGAGGTGGGGCTCACTGTCTTCTTCCCCATTTTACAGATGAGGAAACTGAGGCACAGAGAAGTTAAGTGACTTGCCCAAAGTCACACAGCTGACAAGTAGCTGAGGTGGGGTTAGAGCCCACGACCTCTGACTCCCAAGCCTGGGCTCTTTCCATTAAGCCCTGCTGCTTCTCTTAAAACCTCAGGAAGGCTGGTGGTTCCCCCTCCTTCCTCTCCCCCTCCTCCCCCTCTCCATGCCCGCTGCCTTACCTCCTTCCCTTCCCCACAGCACCTGCATATATGTGTATATGTTTGTATATATTTATTACTCTATTTATTTATTTATTTATTTTACTTGTAAGTATCTATTGTATTTATTTTATTTTGTTAATATGTTTTGTTTTGTTCTCTGTCTCCCCCTTCTAGACTGTGAGCCCACTGTTGGGCAGGGACCATCTCTATATGTTGCCAACTTCACTTCCCAAGCGCTTAGTACAGTGCTCTGCACACAGTAAGCGCTCAATAAATACGATTGATTGATTGATTGATTGATTGGTTGGTGGTAGCAATTGCTGTGGCTCCAGTTATGCCATGGATTCTGAAACGGAATTCTGCTTCTCTAGCTATAATTCCCTATTGATTTTGGATTTCATTTTGCATACTGTGTATGTATCCTTGTCTCTAATGCTTGTTTAATATTTTATTGTTTCATTGTGCCTGTTGTGTCTGTCTGAAGTCTGTTTGTTGTTATATTGTACTCTCCCAAGAGCTTAGTATAGTGTTTGGCGCATGGCAAAGTCTCAATATATACGATTGATTGAATGAAGGAAGGAAGTCCTCCCCCGACCTTTATTCATAGATTGTGAGACTCTCAAGGGACAAGGACTGTGTGTAATTCCCACTTGTATACTCTTTCCCAGTGCTTATTAGGGTGCTCTGCATAAAGTGCTTAATCAATAATAATAATAATAATAATGGCATTTATTAAGCACTTACTATGTGCAAAGCACTGTTCTAAGCACTGGGGAGGTTCCAAGGTGATCAGGTTGTCCCACGGGGGGCTCACAGTCTTAATCCCCATTTGACAGATGAGGTAACTGAGGCCCAAAGAAGTGAAGTGACTTGCCCAAAGTCGCACAGCTGACAAGTGGTGGAGCTGGGATTTGAACCCATGACCTCTGACTCCAGAGCCCATGATCTTTCCACTGGGCCACGCTGCTTCTCAGTACTATTTGTGTTACTATTACTCCCTTCTGGGTCACTCTGATTTGCTCCCTGTACTCATCACCCTCACCCGCAAGCCCCACAGTACTTATGTATAGATCTGGAATTTATTTGTATCAATGTCTGTCATCTCCTCTAGACTGTAAGTTCATTGTGGGCAGGGAATGTGTCTGTTACATTGTCATGTTGTACTCTCCCAAGCACTTAGTACAGTGCTCTGTACACAGTAAGCACTTGATTAATATGATTGATTGATGGATATTATCTGAACTGAAGTTTTGCGGTTGGCGTTCTATTGTTTTCTTATTTTTGCTGAAGACCAAGAGGAAATCTAAAAGTCAGTGATGTCATTAACACCTCTTAATAAATGAATATCCATTATCCCAATCTCCTCAAACAATTTCCTTATTCATTTGCGGAATAAACGGATAGGGCTTCAACGCCATTTCGCCTCAACTGAAAATTCGTTTTACTTTTAAATGCAAATTTTCTATGAGTTTTCATTTGGATGACAAATGCTACCATCAGCAGGAATAGGTAGAGAATCAGATAGAGAATGAAATGCCCTGAAAATCATGGAAGTTTCAATTTAACTGAACTTACTAGGATGTCCCCTGAAGTGAGAGATTTTTTTAATGGTATTTGTTAAGTGCTTATTATGTGCCAGGCACTGTAATAATAATAATAATGGCATTTATTAAGCGCTTACTATGTGCAGAGCACTGTTCTAAGCACTGGAATAATAATGGTATTTGTTAAGTGCTTACTGTGTGCCGAGTACTGTTCTAAGCGCTGGGGGAGATACAAGGTAGTCAGGTTGTCCCCCGTGGGGCTCACAACTTTATCCCCATTTTACGGATGAAGAAAATGAGGCTTAGAGAAGTTAAGTGACTTGCCCAAAGTCACGCAGCTGACAAATGGTGGATCCAGGATTCGAACTCATGACCTCTGACTCCCGAGTCTGGGCTCTTGCCACTGAGCCACGCTGCTTCACCAGAGCCCCTTCCCCCGGACCGCTGGGGTAGATACAAGATAATCAGGATGGACACAGACCATGTCCCACGTGGGGCTCACAGTCTTATTCCCCATTTTACAGATGAGCTAACTGAGGCACAGGGAAGTTAAGTGACTTGCCCAAGGTCACACAGCAGCCAAGTGGCAGAGCTGGGATTAGAACCCAGGTCCTTCTGGCTTCCAGGCTGTTGCACTATCCAAAACGCCACGCGAGGAGAGCGTTGGCATGGTTACCAAAACAAATAAGCAAGACATCAATGAGAGGGAGACATGTTGGAGGTTTCGGAGAAAGATGTACCATTTATTTGTTAACGTTTCCACGGAACAGACAAGATGGCACAGTAACAGATTCACCATTCAACACCGAGTACCCAAGGGTGGGGTTAACATCTCACTTGCACTAACAAAACCATTCTGCAGTACTGAATCTCGCAACTTAAGAGAACTAGCTAGTAAATCTAAACGGCTCCCCGCCCACAGAAACCTTGTTTTTCCACCCTTCCGTCTTTCACCACCTTCAATCTGAGCCGTTCTTGGAAACCATTCTCTGTTCACTGGGTTTCCGGTGGTGTTTCCTTTACCCAGGGCACATGTGCAAAGAATGAAACCATGCAGTGATCGTCGTCCCTGTCCTTTGCAAGTGCGAGGCCTGTTTTGGTGGAAGGAAGGACGGCTCGAACAGACACCAAGTGAGAGAGGACTAAACGGTCGTTCTTATAAACAGCTCAAACCTTCTACACGTGGAAACTACGGGTCATTTTACCTCCCCCCTACGCCTCTCTTTCCCCATCTGAGATTCACTTCGCCCTCTCCTTATCTCCCCTGCTCTGCTCAAAGGCCGCCTTGCGTTCCTCCTCTTCGGGGATGAAGACGCTCACGGTGAAATCACTTGTTTCGGTACCGTATTTGTTTTTCACCACCAGGCTGTATTTCCCGGAGTCGGCGGCACTGATGGCAGTGATGGCGAAGTAAGCCGTCTTCCCGGACTCGAATTTCAGGTTACAGTGCTCATCTGAGGTCAGTACTTTTTCATTCTTCAACCAGGAAATTTCAGGTACGGGTTCCCCCCAGAGATTGCACGTAAGGTTAAGGGACTGCAGAAAAGATAGGGAAATGGGGAGACCGGAGGAAACCACCAACAGTTATCAGAGTTTAAGTAAAGGACTATTCCAAAGTTTTCCTTTACCCCTCTATAATCATGGGTTGAAAGGATGCCCTTAATTCTTTAGACCAATTATTGTTTGCCAGTAAATCACTCTGTGCATGAAATGTGCTCACCTCCTATGTTATGGGGGTGTTTGTTAAGCGCTTACTATGTGCCAGGCACCTTACTAAGCACTGGGATGGGTACAGTCAAATTGGATGGAATTTATTTATTTTACTTGTACCTATCTATTCTATTTATTTTACTTTGTTAGTATGTTTGGTTTTGTTCTCTGTCTCCCCCTTCTAGACTGTGAGCCCACTGTTGGGTAGGGACTGTCTCTATATGTTGCCAGCTTGTACATCCCAAGCGCTTAGTACAGTGCTCTGCACACAGTAAGTGCTCAATAAATACGATTGATTGATTGATTGATTGGTTGATTGATTGGACCCACAGCTGATGTCTCCATGGGGCTCACAGTCTTAATCCCCGTTTCACAGGTGAAATAACTGAGCCCTTCTAGACTATGAGCCCATTGTTGGGTAGGGACTGTCTCTATATGTTGCCAACTTATACTTTCCAAGCGCTTAGTACAGTGCTCTGCACACAGTAAGTGCTCAATAAATATGATTGAATGAATGAACTGAGGCAAAGAGAAGTGAAGTGACTTGCCCAAGGGCACATGGTGGGAAAGTAGCAGAGACATGTTGATAGATCTGGAAACCTGCCCCTGGATTCTGGATCAAATCTGGGTCTTGGGGTGTGAGGGAACTGAGGCACAGGAGCCCCCATGCACAGGCCTAGGAGTCAGAAGGACGTAAATTCTAATCCACCACTTATCTGCTGTGTGACCTTGGACAGGTCACTTCACTTCTCTGTGCCTCAGTTCCCTCATCTGTAAAATGGGGGTTAAGAATGTGAGCCCCATAGGGGACAAGGACTGTGTCCAACCAGATTAGCTTGTATCTACCTCAGTGCTTAGAGCAGTGTTTGACACATAGTAATTGCTTAACAAAAACCATCATCGTTACCTTTTATTGCATACCAAGTGGAAGGTCTGGTCTCTGAAATTCAGCTTCCACTAAAACCGGAGACCCTGACAATTCCTTCATGCCTGAGCATGAAGCGCTTAGTACAGTGCTCTGCACACAGTAAGCGCTCAAAAAATACGATTGATTGATTGATTGCTTGAGGACCCTTGCATTTGAAGATATGTTTAATGCAATCCCCCGTCTCTCTCCAGCCTCGCTTTTATCATCATCATCATCATCAATCGTATTTATTGAGCGCTTACTGTGTGCAGAGCACTGTACTAAGCGCTTGGGAAGTACAGATTGGCAACATATAGAGACAGTCCCAACCCCACAGTGGGCTCACAGTCTAAAAGGGGGAGACAGAGAACAAAACCAAACATACTAACAAAATGAAATAAATAGAATAGATATGTACAAGTAAAATAAATAAATAAATGGAGTAATAAATATGTACAAACATATATACATATATAGAGGTGCTGTGGGGAAGGGAAGGAGGTAAGATGGGCGGGATGGAGAGGGGGATGAGGGGGAGAGGAAGGAAGGGTCTCAACCTTATAACCTCCTACTAATCTCTTGGTGGAACGTGAAATTTCTGTTGCCAGTGAAAGATCTCAGTTCTATTATGAAGCACCACAGCAATATCTCAGAGTAATATTGAGAAACAACATGGCTTAGTAGATAGAGCATGGGCCCGGGAGTCAGAAGGATGTGAGTTCTAATTCCGACTCAGTCGCTTGTCTGCTGTGTGACCTTGGGCAAGTCACAGAACTTGTCTGTGCCTCAGTTTCCTCATCTATAAAATGGGAATTAAGATTGTGAGCTCTTTTGTGGGACAGGGACTGAGTCCAACCCGATTATCTTGTATCTACCCTAGCTTTTAGAACAGTGCTTAGTACTTAACAAATACCACAGTTATTATTATTATTATTACTGGCTACTTCAAATAACACAACAGACTTGGGGAAGCAGAGTGGTCTAATGAATAGAGCACGGGACTGGGAGTCAGAGGACCTGGGTTCTAATAACAGTTCTGCCATTTGTCTGCTGTGTGACCTTGGGCAAGTTACTTCACCTTCTCAGGGCCTCAGTTCCCTCATCTATTCATTCTTTCATTCAATCATATTTATTGAGCACTTACTGTGTGCAGAGCACTGTACTAAGCTCTTAGGAAGTACAAGTTGGCAACATATAGAGATGGTCATCATCATCATCATCATCAATCGTATTTATTGAGCGCTTACTGTGTGCAGAGCACTGTACTAAGCGCTTGGGAAGTACAAGTTGGCAACATATAGAGACAGTCGCTACCCAACAGTGGGCTCACAGTCTAAAAGGGGGAGACAGAGAACAAAACCAAACATACTAACAAAATAAAATAAATAGAATAGATATGTACAATTAAAATAAATAAATAAATAGAGTAATAAATATGTACAAACATATATACATATATACGGGCTCACTGTGCTGGGGTAGATACAAGATAATTGGGTTGGACTCAGTTTATCCAGGTTGGACACAGTCCTCATCCTGCATGGGGCTCTCCGTCTAGTAAGGAAGGAGTAGGATTTAATCCCCATTTTACTGATGAGGAAATTGAGGCCCAGAGAAGGGAAGTGACTTGCCCAGGGTCACACAGTGGATAAGTGGCAGAGCCGGGATTAGAACCCAGGGCCTCCAACTCCCAGGCCCTGCTCTTTCTGCTGGGCCACACTGCTTCTCCTAGGTTATAGATTGGTTCCATTATTGCTGTTCTTAGAGAAGCACCATGGAGTCAGAAGAGACTTCAAGAGGTCACTTAATACAGCACCTGCCAATTATTTCTTCCAGACAAACATCTGTTCTCAGCTCCACATTGTCAAGGTCCGACATTTTGTATTAAAATTTAGTTTGCTTCATATTTACCGATCCATTCTAATTGTCAAGGTCCGACATTTTGTACTAAAATTTAGTTTGCTTCATATTTACCGATCCATTCTAACTGTCAAGGTCCAACATTTTGTACTAAAATTTAGTTTGCTTCATATTTACCATCCCATTCTACAGCTCGGGCTAGCATCAGTCTGAAATTACACTTGACTGAGCTAGGAAACATATACAGAGCACGTGAGAAATAATAGAGAATCACATTTTAATGACCTGTAACCCAGTTGTAATGATGACAAGAGATGCTTGGTGAGCCCAAGTCAAAATACCACAGATTTTTTTCTCCCTTCTTTACCTGATAACACGCCCTCCTGGATTTTTTAAACTCTCAGGAAGAAAAATATAAGCCATACTAGGAGGCTGGTTAATAATGAAGGCATTTGTTAAGCGCTTACTACGTGCAAAGCACTGTTCTAAGCACTGGGGGGATACAAGGTGATCAGGTTATCCCACACGGGGCTCACAGTCTTTATCCCCATTTTAAAGATGACGTAACTGAGGCTCAGAGATGTTAAGTGACTTGCCCAAGGTCACCCAGCTGACGTGGCAGAGTTGGGATTAGAACCCATGACCTCTGACTCCCAAGCCTGTGCTCCTTCCACTGAGCCACACTGCTACTGTTTGATTTTGAACCTGTCTTTTAGATTCTGTTTATCTCGATAAGTAAAAATAGGAAAAAAAAACCCAAATCCCCAAATATTTAAGAAACCATAGTCTGCAAAACTCCCATGAACTATCTAAAGGAAAAGCACGTCACTGTAGGCAGACCTATAAAATGGAGGAATTGGGAAAGCGCACAGGCCTGGGAGCCAAGAGCCCCTGTGTTCTAAGCCCAGCTCTGGCACTTGCCTGCGATGTGACCTTGGGTGAGTCATTTCCCTGGACCACAGTGTCCTCATCTGTAAAATGGGGAATGGATATCGCTTCACCCTCCCCCTTAGATGTGGGGGACAGGGCCTGTGTTCACTTTGATTATCTGGCCTCTCCCCTGGGGCCAAGGACAGGGCTTGTCATACAGTAAGCACTTAACAAATCCCAGAATGATTATTCTTATTACTCTGAAGGAAGAGAGGGGAACATGATAAATCGGGAAGAGACACGGTTTCAATATCTGGGTCAAGAGAATCTTATACTTTACCTTGCCTTCCTGGATGGTCACGACATCAGGTAAACCTCCCATGACCCGAGCACGATCTGCAAACATAAATATTGGCATCAGAGTCCGAAAGTCATCTCCACCATCTCCTTTTCTGAGTGAGTTTCTCTGCCTCCCTCTTGGTCAGAAACTTCACCATTGGCTTAAGGCATTCAGTCACCTTGTCCCCTCCTACCTCACCTCGCCACTCTCCCACTAAAACCCAGCCTGTACACTTTGCTCCTCTAATGCTAAACTACTCACTGAACCTCCATCTCGTCTAGCCCGCTGCCTATCTCTTGCCCACATCCTCCCTCTGTCCTGGAATGCCCTCCCGCCTCATTTCTGACAGAAGATCACTCTCTTCCCTTTCAAAGCCTTACTGAAGGCCCGTCTCCTCCAAGAGGCCTTCCCTGCCTAAACCCTCCTTTCTTCTTCTCCCATTCCCTTCTCTGTCACCTTTGCACTCTGATTTACACCCATTATTCACCCCTCCCTCTTCCCCACAGCACTTATGTCCATCTCCTTTATCTATTTATTTATATTAATGTCTGTCTCTTCCTCTAGACTGTAAGCTAGTTGTGAACAGGCGACATGCTTAGTGACTCTGTTGTATTGTACTATTCCAAGGGCTTAGTACAGTGCTCTGCACACGGTAAGCTCTCAATAAATACCATTGATTGATGGATGGATGGATTGGTCCCTTAACATGGTTTTTATCAATTGTCTTCGATGGTAAAATGAGGAAGGCCATCATGTCATGTCCTGTTTTGGCTTCCTGGACCTCACCCCAGAGTACAAACTGACACATAGCTCACAATCTTAGAGAACCACAGGACCTCACTGGTTTCTGATCACTGACCACCTCCACATCTTCTGAACTTCTGGCTCTGGGTTGAAATGGCTTCTGAGTGGCTAAAGTTCCCCACGGTGGCACCTAGACTGTAAGCTCATTATGGGCAGCGAATGTGTCTGTTTACTGTTGTACTGTACTCTCTCAAGCACTGAGTACGGTTCTCTGCACACAGTAAGTGCTCAGGAAATACAATTGACTGAATGAATGAATCTAGATTGATCTGCCCCATTCTTGACTTCCTGAGTTCAAAGATTGTTGGATCCTTTCATTCATTCAATCATCTTTATTGAGTGCTCACTGTGTGCAGAGCACTGTACTAAGTGCTTGGGAAGAACAAGTCGGCAACAAAGAGAGACGGTCCCTACCCAACAACGGGCTCACAGTCTAGAAGGGGGAGACAGACCACAAAACAAAACATGTAGACAGGTGTCAAATCATCAGAACAAATAGAATTATAGATATATGCACATCATTAATAATAATAATGGCATTTATTAAGTGCTCACTATGTGCAAAGCACTGTTCTAAGCACTGGGGAGGTTACAAAGTGATCCGGTTGTCCCACGGGGGGCTCACAGTCTTAATCCCCATTTTACAGATGAGGTAACGGAGGCACAGAGAAGTGAAGTGACTTGCCCAAAGTCACACAGCTGACTAGTGGAGGAGCTGGGATTTGAACCCATGACCTCTGACTCCAAAGCCCAGGCTCTTTCCACTGATCCACGCTGCTTCTCTGGTGATCATTATTCACCTTTATTGGTGCTGGGGGGCAAGACCGGCCGAGTGTGCAGCCATTACCAAAATAAACAGAATAGTAAATATGCACAAGTAAAATAGAGTAATAAATCTGTACAAATATGTACAAGTGCCGTGGTGAGGGGAAGGAGGTGGGGCTGGGGGGATGGGGAGGAGGAGAGGAAAAAGGGGGCTCCATCTGGGAAGGCCTCCTGGAGGAGGTGAGCTCTCAGTAGGGCTTTGAAGGGAGGAAGAGAGCTAGCTTGGCAGATGTGCGGAGGGAGGACATTCCAGGCCAGGGGAAGGACGTGGGCCGGGGGTCGACGGTCGGAAGGGCGAGACGAGGTACAGTGAGGAGGTTAGTGGTGGCAGAGGAGCGGAAGGTGTGGGCTTGGCTGTAGAAGGAGAGAAGGGAGGTGAGGTAGGAGGGGGTGAGGTGATGGAGAGCCTTGAAGCTGAGAGTGAGGAGTTTTTGCTTGATTCATAGGTTGACAGGCAGCCACTGGAGATTTTTGAGGAGGGAAGTAATATGCCCAGAGCGTTTCTGTACAGAGATAATCCGGGCACCAGGGTGAAGTATAGACTGAAGTGGGGAGAGACAGGAGGATGGGAGATCAGAGAGTAGGCCGATGCAGTAATCCAGTCGGGATAGGATGAGAGATTGAACCAGCAAGGTAGCGGTTTGGATGGAGAGGAAAGGGTGGATTTTGGCGATGTTGTGGAGGTGAGACCGGCAGGTTTTGGTGACAGATTGGATGTGTGGGGTGAACAAGAGAGCGGAGTCGAGGATGACACCAAGTTTCCAGGCTTGTGAGACGGGAAGGATGGTAGTGCCATCTACAGTGACGGGAAAGTCAGGGAGAGGGCAGAGTTTGGGAGGGAAGATAAGGAGGTGGGTTATGGTGGGAGGGACTGAGGGGGCAGGGAAGGACCCTTCCTCCTACAACCTGTGTTATACCTTTGGAAGCTTCCATTTATTCTGCCCTCTACAATGGAAGCTCGTTGAGGTTAGGGAATGTGTCTACCAACTCTACTATTACATTGTGCTCCCCCTCCCATTCCCTTACTGTGGGGGTTCCCCAAGGTTCAGTTCTTGGTCCCCTTCTGTTCTCGATCTACACGCACTCCCTTGGTGACCTCATTCGCTCCCACGGCTTCTACTATCATCTCTACACTGATGACACCCAAATCTACATCTCCACCCCTGCTCTCTCCCCCTCTCTCCAGGCTCG
This sequence comes from Tachyglossus aculeatus, assembly GCF_015852505.1. Classification (NCBI taxonomy): domain Eukaryota; kingdom Metazoa; phylum Chordata; class Mammalia; order Monotremata; family Tachyglossidae; genus Tachyglossus; species Tachyglossus aculeatus. The sequence goes on from NC_052070.1 coordinate 12,626,878, forward strand.
CATCTCCTCCTCCCTTCAGGACATCTCCATCTGGATGTCTGCCCGCCATTTAAAACTCAACATGTCCACGACTGAACTCCTTGTCTTCCCTCCCAAACCCTGCCCTCTCCCTGACTTTCCCATCTCTGTTGACGGCACTACCATCCTTCCCGTCTCACAAGCCCGCAACCTTGGAGTCATCCTTGACTCCACTCTCTCATTCACCCCTCACATCCAAGCCCTCACCAAAACCTGCCGGTCTCAGCTCCGCAACATTGCCAAGATCCGCCCTTTCCTCTCCATCCAAACCGCTACCCTGCTCGTTCAAGCTCTCATCCTATCCCGTCTGGACTACTGCATCAGCCTTCTCTCTGATCTCCCATCCTCGTGTTTCTCCCCACTTCAATCCATACTTCATGCTGCTGCCTGGATTGTCTTTGTCCAGAAACGCTCTGGGCCTGTTACTCCTCTCCTCAAAAATCTCCAGTGGCTACCAATCAATCTGCGCATCAGGCAGAAACTCCTCACCCTGGGCTTCAAGGCTGTCCATCACCTCGCCCCCTCCTACGTCACCTCCCTTCTCTCCTTCTCCAGCCCAGCCCGCACCCTCCGCTCCTCCGCTGCTAATCTCCTCACCATCCCTCGTTCTTGCCTGTCCCGCCGTCGACCCCCGGCCCACGTCCTCCCCGGGGCCTGGAATGCCCTCCCTCTGCCCACCCGCCAAGCTAGCTCTCTTCCTCCCTTCAAGGCCCTACTGAGAGCTCAGCTCCTCCAGGAGGCCTTCCCAGACTGAGCCCCCTCCTTCCTCTCCCCCTCTCTCCCTCTCCATCCCCCCGTTTTACCTCCTTCCCTTCCCCACAGCACCTGTATATATGTACATATGTTTGTACATACTTATTACTCTATTTATTTGTTTATTATTTTATTTTACTTGTACATATCTATTATTTATTTTATTTTGTTAATATGTTTTGTTTTGTTGTCTGTCTCCCCCTTCTAGACTGTGAGCCCACTGTTGGGTAGGGACTGTCTCTATATGTTGCCAACTTGTACTTCCCAAGCACTTAGTCCAGTGCTCTGCACACAGTAAGCGCTCAATAAATACGATTGATTAATTGATTGACTTTCCCAGAGTTTAGTTCAGTGCTCCGCACACAGTCGGCACTCAAAAAATGCCACTGATTGACTGACTGATCAGCAGAATAGCGACCTATTTGCTCTCTAGCGAGCCACCTACAATATTTCATCTGTGAACGCCATGTGAGACCGGGATTGCGTCCAACCTGATTGACTTAAGTGCTTAGTACAGTGCTCTGCACATAGTAAGCGCTCAATAAATACGATTGATGATGACTTGCCTCTACCTCAGAGGTTCATGCGGTGCTTGACACAAAGCAAGCACTTAACAAATACCATAAAAATGCACAGAACCAGTGCTTAGAACAGTGCTTGGCACACAGGAAGCGCTTAACGAATACCATCATTATTACTTCCAACACCCTCAACCTGCCAGGTGTTTGGGATCCTATGGACACTGGAGGACCCAACCCAAGCTGATTCTTGGGGGGTCCAGGACAGCTCTGAAGAACCTGCCCGGGAAGCCCCCCAAACCGACTGAACTAGCGCTTAGTACAGTGCTCTGCACACAGTAAGCGCTTAATAAATATGATCAAATGAACTAAGATTCCCCCCCAATGTTGTCTCAAGCCCCTGACAAAGAGGCTAGCGAGCACAGGCCTTGGAGTCAGATCGATCTGGGTTCAAATCCTGACTCTGCCACTTTTCTGCTTTGTAATCTTGGGCAAGTCACTTAACTTCTCTGGGCCTCAGTTCCCTCATCTGTAAAATGGGGTTTAAGACTGTGAGGGACAGGGACTGTGTCCAATCTGATTAGCTTATATGTACCCCAGCGCTTAGAACAACGCTTGACACAGAGTAAGAGCTTAATAAATAGCACATTACTACTACCTCAACTTGCACTGTGGGGCTTCAAGTCAGACCAACGACATTTAGCAGCAGATAAAAACCAGCAAAATCAAAGAATAACCTCCATATAAAGGCCAAGGACAAATCACTTCGGAATTTGAATTGCTCCGTAAGGCTAGGCTAATTTTTCCTCAGTCAAAAATTACCATGTGGGATTTCTTTCCACAAAGCCATCTGGAGTGTGAAGGTTTTTGACTCCTGAGTCTAGAGGCTTAGTACACTGATGCTTCATCAATTTTGGTTTTGAAGCATCACTAATCTCTAATAATAATGATAAAAATAATAATGACATTTATTAAGTGCTATGTGCAAAGCACTGTTCTAAGCACTGGGGAGGTTACAAGGTGATCAGGTTGTCCCACAGGGTACTCACAGTCTTAATCCCCATTTTACAGATGAGGTAACCGAGGCACAGAGAAGTTAAGTGACTTGCCCAGTCACACAGCTGACAAGTGGTGGAGTCGGGATTTGAACTCATGACCTCTGACTCCAAAGCCCGTGTTCTTTTCCACTGAGCCCTGCTGCTTCTCTAGACCGTGAACCCACTGTGGGCAGGGAATGTCACTGTTTAGTGTTGTAGTGTACTTTCCCAAACGCTTAATACAGTGCTTCGCACACAGTAAGTACTCAATAAATACAATTGAACAAATAGAATACAGGCTTTGGTCGAGAGGGGTTTTAAAATACAAGTGATTGCATAAGCCACTCTCTTCCCAAGGTCCATCACACCTTCCCATTCTACAGTCATGAGGTGAAAATGAAAGTTACTTTCTGAACTATTAATGAAACCATGAGAAAGTGGTTGACTTACTTTTCTCGGCAACGGAAGCTTCCCTATAGTAGGAGGAAACAGAAAGAAAAAAGGAGTTTTAAGTTCATAAGTGGCTGTCTTTAAGCGGTTCACCTTAATCTCCTCAGCAAAATCTGGCTGCATAAGGGAAGATTAGAATTCCAACTCCTGCTTACTAAAATTAAAGCTCTTTAATGCTAAAAGCAAGGGAATAAAAACTCTTAGTTCCAGCCCAATTATCATATTCGAGTGACACTCGCTAGGTAAAGAACTTACTTTAATCTCTGGAATTCGGCAAAGGCTTCGTCATAGGCTTTAAACAAAAAGGAAAGAAGATGTTAAAATTTTCTCACAGACAACATTTTACACAGTTTTGGGTGTGCCCTGAAGCATGATCCATTCAACAGAGACTCAACTCGGAAAGCTTGAGTATCAATCAATCAATCAATCAATCAATCGTATTTATTGAGCGCTTACTATGTGCAGAGCACTGTACTAAGCGCTTGGGAAGTACAAATTGGCAACACATAGAGACAGTCCCTACCCAACAGTGGGCTCACAGTCTAAAAGGGGGAGACAGAGAACAGAACCAAACGTACCAACAAAATAAAATAAATAGGATAGAAATGTACAAGTAAGATAAATAAATAAATAAATAAATAGAGTAATAAATATGTACAACCATATATACATATATACAGGTGCTGTGGGGAAGGGAAGGAGGTAAGATGGGGGGATGGAGAGGGGGACGAGGGGGAGAGGAAGGAAGGGGCTCAGTCTGCGAAGGCCTCCTGGAGTATAAGAATTATACTCAGGGGGGAAGAAAACAGATTTTCTCTGAGGTTTACAGATAAAAAATGTTGTGTAAAAAGCAAAAAAGTCTTGACTGCAGGGAGGGACAAAAAGATTTTTTGTTCCTTTCCAGTACTTTCTAATAATGTGACTTTTAGAGATTTTTTTCCATTGTATTCTCCCAGGTGCTTAGTACAGTGCTCTGCATATAGTAAGCTCTCAATCAATACCACTGACTAATTGACTGGTTGTTCCCTTCACATGTGGCAGACCACTATTCTCATCATCTTCAAAGTCCTTTTAAAATCCCATCTCCCCCAGAAGTCTTTCCTGATTAACCTGTCATCTTCTCACCCTATTTCCTTCCCCACTGCGTCCTCTATGCACTTGAATTCTCACCCACTCTATTCTTAGAAACTCCACCCCATCACGTCCTTATCTTTCTACTCGGTTGCTACTTGTAATTTATTTTTGTGTCTATCTTCCCTGCTCTGTGAGGGCAAAGATTGTGCCAACTCATGCTGTACTCTCCCAAGTGCTTAGTATTGTGCTCCGCAATCATCATCATCATCAATCGTATTTATTGAGCGCTTACTATGTGCAGAGCACTGTACTAAGCACTTGGGAAGTACAAATTGGCAACATATAGAGACAGTCCCTACCCAACAGTGGGCTCACAGTCTGAAAGGGGGAGACAGAGAACAAAACCGAACATACTAACAAAATAAAATAAATAGAATAGATATGTACAAATAAAATAAATAAATAGAGTAATAAATATGTACAAACACATATACATATATACACCTGTATATATGTATACACTGATTGCATTTATTGAGCACTTACTATATGCAGAGCACTGTACTAAGTGGTTGGGAGAGAACAATACAACAGAGAAGCCGTGTGCCCTAGTGGATGGGTCTTGAAGTCAGAAGGACCTGTGTTCCAATCCAGGCTCTGCCACTTGTCTGCTGTGTGACCATGGGCAGGTTGCTTCACTTCTCTGGCCCTCAGTTCCCTCATCTGTAAAATGGGGACTAAGATTGTGAACCCCGTTTGGGACAGGGACTGTATCTGACCTGATTAACTTGTAACTACACCAGCGATTAGAATAGTGCCCAGTACATAATAATTGCTTAACAACCATTTATTTTATTTGTACATATCTATTCTATTTATTTTATTTTGTTAGTATGTTTGGTTTTGTTCTCTGTCTCCCCCTTTTAGACTGTGAGCCCACTGTTGGGTAGGGACTGTCTCTATATGTTGCCAATTTGTACTTCCCAAGCGCTTAGTACAGTACTCTGCACATAGTAAGCGCTCAATAAATACGATTGATGATGATGATGATGATAAAATAAAGTAGGCAGACACATCTCTTCCTCCCTTCAAGGCCCTGCTGAGAGCTCACCTCCTCCAGGAGGCCTTCCCAGACTGAGCCCCTTCCTTCCTCTCCCCCTCGTCCCCCTCTCCATCCCCCCATCTTACCTCCCTCCCTTCCCCACAGCACCTGTATATATGTATATATGTTTGTACATATTTTTTGACTCTATTTATTTATTTATTTATTTAATTTATTTGTACATATCTATTCTATTTATTTTATTTTGTTAGTATGTTTGGTCTCTGTCTCCCCCTTTTAGACTGTGAGCCCACTGTTGGGTAGGGACTGTCTCTATATGTTGCCAATTTGTACTTCCCAAGCGCTTAGTACAGTGCTCTGCACATAGTAAGCGCTCAATAAATACGATTGATGATGATGATGATGATCCCTGGCCCACAACGATCCCACAGCCTAGAGGGGAAGACAGATCTTAATATAAGCACTCCATAAATGCCACTGATGGATGGACTGTGAGCCCACTGTTGGGTAGGGACTGTCTCTATATGTTGCCAACTTGTACTTCCCAAGCGCTTAGTACAGTGCTCTGCACACAGTAAGTGCTCAATAAATACGATTGATTGATTGACTGATAGATTTAGACTCTTACCAGATCAGAGCCATCTCCCTCTCTGTGAATTTCACATCACCCTCTCCTTCGGTGCTTCTACCAAATGTCCGACTGAAAAGGACCCTCTGTTCTGTTCATTTGTTATAGTTTACCCAATAATAATAATGGCATTTATTAAGTGCTTACTATGTGCCAGGCACTGTACTAAGCGCTGGAGTAGATACAAGCAAAACGGGCAGGACACAGTCCCTGTCCCACATGGGGCTCCCAGTCTCAATCCCCATTTTACAGATGAGGTAACTGAGGCCCAGAGAAGTGAAGTGACTTCTGGTCACACAGCAGACAAGTGGCGGACCCAGAATTAGAACCCATGACCTTCTGACGCCCAGGCCTGGGCTCTATCCACTATGCCACGCTGCTCTGCACACAGTAATAATAATAATGATGATGGCATTTATTAAGTGCTTACTATGTGCAAAGCACTGTTCTAAGCGCTGGGGAGGTTACAAGGTGATCAGGTTGTCCCACGGGGGGCTCACAGTCTTAACCCCCATTTTCCAGATGAGGTAACTGGGGCACAGAGAAGTGAAGTGACTTGCCCAAAGTCACACAGCTGACAAGTGGCGGAGCTGGGATTCGAGCCCATGACCTCTGACTCCAAAGCCCGGGCTCATCATCATCATCAATCGTATTTATTGAGCGCTTACTGTGTGCAGAGCACTGTACTAAGCGCTTGGGAAGTACAAGTTGGCAACATATAGAGACAGTCCCTACCCAACAGTGGGCTCACATTCCACTGAGCCACACAGCGCTCAATAAATACACTGATTGATTGACGACTGCCATCCTCCTTGTGGAGGCTGTTAAAGCTAGTCCATTCAGTGAAGCCCAGAACTGGTCAGATGAGATCCTTGACTTGATGCCAAGGAATACCCTCACGTGGATTTTCAACGCAAACAATCCTATTGTCCAATCTGATAGGATCGCTCCAGGCAAAACCGAGCCAAGGGAATCCTGTTAAAGCAGGAACAACCAACTCCCTCTAGGAAAGAGAGAGCACCCTGGTTCTTCCAACTCACCATACTTCATAAAAGGTTCTATTTGAGGCCACCGAGATCCATCAATCTGGCTACATAATTTCCCCTTCAGTGAGTGGGAAGCAGTGTGGCTTAGGGGAAAGAGTCCAAGCCTAGAAGTAATTTCTTTATTTATATCAATGTCTGTCTCCTCCTTTAGACTGTAACCTTGATTGTGAGCACAGAGTGTGTCTGTTATATTGTATTCTCCCAAGCGCTTAGTACAGTGCTCTGACAACAGTAAGTGCTCAATAAATACCACTGACTGACTGACTAATCTATCAGAGAAGCAACCAGTTTAGTGGATAGAGCCTTGGGCCTGAAAGTCAGAGAATATGGATTCCAATCCCGGCTCTGCCACACGTCTGCTGGGTGACCTTGGGCAAGTCACGTCACTTCTCTTCCTCCCTTCAAGGCCCTACTGAGAGCTCACCTCCTCCAGGAGGCCTTCCCAGACTGAGCCCCTTCCTTCCTCTCCCCTTCGTCCCCCTCTCCATCTCCCCCAACTTACCTCCTTCCCTTCCCCACAGCACCTGCATATATGTATATATGTTTGTACATATTTATTACTCTATTTATTTATTTATTTATTTATTTATTTTACTTGTACATATCTATTCTATTTATTTTATTTTGTTAGTATGTTTGGTTTTGTTCTCTGTCTCCCCCTTTTAGACTGTGAGCCCACTGTTGGGTAGGGACTGTCTCTATATGTTGCCAACTTGTAGCTCCCAAGCGCTTAGTACAGTGCTCTGCACACAGTAAGCGCTCAATAAATACAGCTGATTGATTGATTGATTGATTGATTGATTCTCTGGTCCTCAGTTACCTCATCGGCAAAATGGGGATTAAGACTGTGACCCTTATGTGGGACCAGGACCGTGTCCAACCTGATTACATTGTATCTACTTCAGTGCTTAGAACAGTGCTTGGCACATTGTAAACACTTAACAAATGCCACAGTTTTGATTATTCATCCCAGCCTGCCCCTGGTCTGCTATGAGACCACGAGCAAATCACCTAAATTCTCTGTGCCTCAGTTCCCTTATCTTCAAAATGGGGATGAATAATAATTGTGGTATTTGTGAAACGCTCACTGTACTAACCGCTGGGGAGGATATAAGCAAATTGGGTTGATGATGATGATGATGGCATTTATTAAGCGCTTACTATGTGCAATGCACTGTTCTAAGTGCTGGGGAGATTACAAGGCGATCAGGTTGTCCCACGGGGGGCTCACAGTCTTCATCCCCATTTTACAGATGATGTAACTGAGGCACAGAGAAGTGAAGTGACTTGCCCAAAATCACACAGCTGACAACTGGCAGAGCCGGGATTTGAACCCATGAACTCTGACTCCAAAGCCCGGGCTCTTTCCATCATCAATCGTATTTATTGAGCGCTTACTATGTGCAGAGCACTGCACTATGTGCAGAGAGCTTTCCAGTGAGCTACGCTGCTTCTATGGGTTGGACATAGTCCCTGTCCCACATGGGACCCACAATTTCAATCCCAATTTTACAGCTGAGGTAACTAAGGCACAGAGAAGAGAAGTGATTTGCCCAAGGTCACACAGCAGACAAGTGGCAGAGGTGGAACTAGAACCCATGACATTTTGACTCCAGGCCTGGGCTCTCTCCACAACGCTATGCTGCTTGTGCGTCCCACATTGGACTTGGACTGCGTCCAACCTGATGATCTTGTATCTCCCCTAGCAATCGGTACAGTGCTTGGCACAAAGTAATCACAACCTGGCTTAGTGGCCCGGGCTTGGGAGTCAGAGGTCATGGGTTCTAATCCCGGCTCTGCCACTTATCAGCTGTGTGACTCTGGGCAAGTCACTTAACTCCTCTGTGCCTCAGTTCCCTCATCTGGAAAATGGGGATGAAGACTGTGAGCCCCACGTGGGACAACTTGATTACCTCGCATCTGCCCCAGCACTTAGAACAGTGCTTGGCACATAGTAAGCGCTTAACAAATACCATTATTATTATAATTATTTTTATGATTGATAAGAAATACCATTAAAAAATGCAGTGGGAAGCTGCATGTCGGTTTTTTACCTCGTCCAGAAAGTTCTACTGTCTTCTGATGGCCAGTTTTGCCGTCAAAGAGCTCCATAACAGTGCTTGGCACATAGTAAGTGCTTAACAAATACCATTATTATTATAATTATTTTTATGATTAATAAGAAATACCATTAAAAAATGCAGTGGGAAGCTGCATGTCGGTTTTTTACCTCGTCCAGAAAGTTCTACTGTCTTCTGATGGCCAGTTTTGCCGTCAAAGAGCTCCATCACAGTGCTTGGCACATAGTAAGCGCTTAACAAATACCATTATTATTATAATTATTTTTATGATTAATGAGAAATACCATTAAAAAATGCAGTGGGAAGCTGCATGTCGGTTTTTTTACCTCGTCCAGAAAGTTCTACTGTCTTCTGATGGCCAGTTTTGCCGTCAAAGAGCTCCATAACAGTGCTTGGCACATAGTAAGCGCTTAACAAATACCATTATTATTATAATTATTTTTATGATTAATGAGAAATACCATTAAAAAATGCAGTGGGAAGCTGCATGTCGGTTTTTTACCTCGTCCAGAAAGTTCTACTGTCTTCTGATGGCCAGTTTTGCCGTCAAAGAGCTCCATAACAGTGCTTGGCACATAGTAAGCGCTTAACAAATGCCATTATTATTATAATTATTTTTATGATTAATAAGAAATACCATTAAAAAATGCAGTGGGAAGCTGCATGTCGGTTTTTTACCTCGTCCAGAACGTTCTACTGTCTTCTGATGGCCAGTTTTGCCGTCAAAGAGCTCCATCACAGTGCTTGGCACATAGTAAGCGCTTAACAAATACCATTATTATTATAATTATTTTTATGATTAATGAGAAATACCATTAAAAAATGCAGTGGGAAGCTGCATGTCGGTTTTTTACCTCGTCCAGAAAGTTCTACTGTCTTCTGATGGCCAGTTTTGCCGTCAAAGAGCTCCATAACAGTGCTTGGCACATAGTAAGCGCTTAACAAATACCATTATTATTATAATTATTTTTATGATTAATGAGAAATACCATTAAAAAATGCAGTGGGAAGCTGCATGTCGGTTTTTTACCTCGTCCAGAAAGTTCTACTGTCTTCTGATGGCCAGTTTTGCCGTCAAAGAGCTCCATAACAGTGCTTGGCACATAGTAAGCGCTTAACAAATACCATTATTATTATAATTATTTTTATGATTAATAAGAAATACCATTAAAAAATGCAGTGGGAAGCTGCATGTCAGTTTTTTACCTCGTCCAGAAAGTTCTACTGTCTTCTGATGGCCAGTTTTGCCGTCAAAGAGCTCCATCACAGTGCTTGGCACATAGTAAGCGCTTAACAAATACCATTATTATTATAATTATTTTTATGATTAATGAGAAATACCATTAAAAAATGCAGTGGGAAGCTGCATGTCGGTTTTTTACCTCGTCCAGAAAGTTCTACTGTCTTCTGATGGCTAGTTTTGCCGTCAAAGAGCTCCATAACAGTGCTTGGCACATAGTAAGCGCTTAACAAATACCATTATTATTATAATTATTTTTATGATTAATGAGAAATACCATTAAAAAATGCAGTGGGAAGCTGCATGTCGGTTTTTTACCTCGTCCAGAAAGTTCTACTGTCTTCTGATGGCCAGTTTTGCCGTCAAAGAGCTCCATCACATATTTCCCTTTGTCGTTTGGAGTAGGTTCGTTGATCTGGAGCCAGATCTGCTCGCCAGTGACCCCGTTCTTAATTCGGTCCGTGCTCTTAATGCTGTTCCCACTGTTGGCAGAAAGAAAGCGTCCTGATTACTCACTGCTCGACCCCAACATCGACTTGGCTTCTCTTGGAGGCCGGTAGTTTTCCATCGTTCACTCCTGATGCAACAGATTTTCTTTTATGGTATTTGTTAAGCATTTACTATGCGCCAGACACTGTACTAAGTGCTCGGGTAGAGAAGCAGCGTGGCTCAGTGGAAAGAGCCTGGGCTTGAGAGTCAGAGGTCATGGGTTCTAACCCCAGCTCCCCCACATAATAATAATGATGGCATTTATTAAGTGTTTACTATGTGCAAAGCACTGTTCTAAGCGCTGGGGAGGTTACGAGGTGATCAGGTTGTCCCATGGGGGGCTCACAGTCTTAATCCCCATTTTACAGATGAGGTAACTGAGGCACAGAGAAGTTAAGTGACTTGCCCAAAGTCACACAGCTGACAACTGGCGGAGCCGGGATTTGAACCCCTGACCTCTGACTCCAAAGCCCGGGCTCTTTCCACTGAGCTATGCTGCTTCCCCTGTCTGCTGTGTGACCTTGGGCAAGTCACTTCACTTCTCTGAGCCTCAGTTACCTCATCTGGAAAATGGGGATAAAGACTGTGAGCCCCACTTGGGAGAACGTGATCACCTTGTATCCCCCCAGAGCTTAGAACAGTGCTTTGCACATAGTAAGCACTTAACAAATGCCATCATTATTATTACTATAAACGATAATTAGATTGGACACAGTCCATGTCGCACATGGGGCTCACAGTCTTCATCCCCATTTTCCAGATGAGGGGACTGCGGCACGGAGAAGTGAAGTGAGTTGCCCAAGGCCACACAGTAGATGAGTGACGGAGCCAGGATTGGAACCCAGGTCCTTCTGACTCCCGGGCCCAGGCTCTATCCACTAGGGCACACTGCTTATGGGACAAATTGGAGTAAAGAGAGTCGTAGGTTAAGTCTCAGTGGAGGAAGTTCAAATATATTTACGACATTCATTCATTCATAGTGATGGCATTTATCAAGCGCTTACTATGTGCAAAGCACTGTTCTAAGCACTGGGGGGGATACAAGATCATCAGGTTGTCCCACAGGGGACTCACAATCTTCATCCCCATTTTACAGATGAGGTAACTGAGGCCCAGAGAAGTGAAGTGACTTGCCCAAAGTCACACAGCTGACAGTTGGCAGAGCCGGGATTTGAACCCGTGACCTCTGACTCCAAAGCCCGGGCTCTTTCCACCGAGCCACGCATAGTCTAAGTAAGCCACATAGCCTAAGTAAGAGGGAGAAAAGGTATTGAATCCCCATTCATCCATCCAATCGTGTTTATTGAGCGTTTACTGAGTGCAAACACTGTACTCAGCGCTTGCGAGAGTAGAATATAAGAATAACAGTCTCATTCCCTGCCCACACGAGCTCACAGTCTAGAGGGCGGCTCACACAAAGAAGCAGCCTAAGACGGCGCTTTAAATGATAAATATCATAGCAATGGAAAACTCAGAGAAAAGCCTTCTTAATCATCTTTAATATAATGAAGTGCTGATGGCCTGCTGTAATGCTGTTACAAGAATATTAACAGTCACGTCTCTGTTATGTCTGTTACATAAGTTACAGTAACTGTTACCGTAAGTGCTGGATACAGTAACTATTTAACATTCACTGTTACAATAAACTCATTGTGTAGTGAGACGGAAATGAACTCTAGATACAAAAGCAATGACGAAGTGTGCCAGGAGTGGGGAGAGAAACTGAGGACAACTGGAAATTGCAACGACTTGTGTGAACAGTGACTCCGGAATAATAATAATAATTGTGGTATTTATTGAGTGCTTACTATATGCCAAGCACCGTTCTAAGCACTGGGGTAGATACAAGGTAATCAGGTTGTCCCCCGTGGGGTTCACAGTCTTGATCCCCATTTTACAGATGAGGTAACTGAGGCACAGAGAAGTTAAGTGGCATGCCCAAGTCACACAGCAGACAAGAGGCAGAGCTCACGTCCTCTGACTCCCAAGTCCACGCCCGTTCCACTAAGCCATAATTAAAATAATAATAATGATAATAGTAATAATAGTGGTATGTGTTAAACTCTTACTATGCATCAAGCACTGTACTTAATGCTGGGGTAGATATAAGATAATCATCATCATCATCATCATCAATCGTATTTATTGAGTGCTTACTGTGTGCAGAGCACTGTACTAAGCGCTTGGGAAGTACAAGTTGGCAACATATAGAGACAGTCCCTACCCAATAGTGGGCTCACAGTCTAAAAGGGGGAGGCAGAGAACAAAACCAAACATACTAATGAAATAAAATAAATAGGTTCCACACGGGGCTCATAGTCTAAGTAGGAGGGAGAAAAGTTATTGAATCCCCATTTTGTCGATGAGATAACTGAGGCCTAGGGAAGTGAAGTGACTCGCCCAAGATCACCCCGCAGACAAGTGGCAGGGCTGGGATTCGAATCCAGGTCCTCTGACTCCCATTAAAACCATGGTTACTCAAAATGTGTTATCCTAGTAGCCGTATTGGTAAAGCAAATTATTACAGGTGACTCCCAAACTGGAAAATCTGTGGGTGGCAAGGAAGATCTGTTCTCTGGGACTGGAGTGAACGAAGGGAAAAATTTTGGCAGCGGAAGCCATTTTGATTTGCCTATACTCCAACGTTTTAAAAATAGAGCCCCAGCTACTTGAAGACCCTAATTTCCGAGTTTGCCAAGGGAGGTACACTGCTAAATAAGGTCATGAAATCAATCAATCGTATTTACTGAGCGCTTACTGTGTGCAGAGCACTGTACTAAGCGCTTGGGAAGTACAAGTTGGCAACATGAAAGACTGCTAACTAGCTGTGGTCTTAAGCTTGTGCTTAAAAATTGTGTGCGTACATGGCCTAATGGTTAGAGCGCAGGCCTGGGACTCAGAAGGTCATGGTTTCTAATTCCAGCTCTGCCACTTGTCTGCTGGGTGACCTTAAGCAAGCCGCATCACTTCTCTGGGCCTCAGTAACCTCATCTGTAAAATGGGAATTGAGATCGTGAGCCCACATGGGACAGGGGCTGTGTCCAACCCGATTTGTTTGTATCCACCCCAGGGCTTAGTACAGTGCCTGGCACAAAGTAAGTGCTTAGAAAAATGCCATCGTTATTATCATTTTACTAAAAAAAAAGTTCCCATTCCGGTTTTCTGAGTCGCAGGGTAGGAGAGCCGTTCTAGATTGGACAGAGGGTTTTTGACCAATTTATTCGTCCATTCAGTTTCTTTCCTCGCCTGACACATCTCTTAAAACTAAAACCTTAGAATGTTCAAGATCCCAGAAGTTTCTTAGAGCTTTGATCTATGCTACCATACAATTTCTAGCCCTTAAAGAAGCCTCAGAGAAAGAGTTAGAATGAATACCGAAAAGAACCAGTACACATTTTTTGTCCCAGAATCAGTCTGCTCTCCATTTTTTACAAACCAGGAAATGATATGGGGAAAATGTCTCTGTCTCTCTGTCTCTGCCTCTCTCTCTGTCTCTCTTTTGATCAAACTGTGCAGAAGCTTCAAGGGAAGATACAATAATAGTACGTAGAGCCCCCCAGCCCTACCTCCTTCCCTTCCCCACAGCACCTGTATATAAGTTTGTACAGATTTATTACTCTATTTATTTTACTTGTACATATTTACTATTCTATTTATTTTGTTAATGATGTGCATCTAGCTTTACTTTTATTCATTTTGATGACTTGACACTTGTCCACATGTTGTCTGTCTCCCCCTTCTAGACCGTGAGCCCATTGTTGGATAGGGACCGTCTCTATATGTTGCCAACTTGTACTTCCCAAGTGCTTAGTACAGTGCTCTGCACACAGTAAGCGCTCAATAAATGCGACTGAATGAACGAATGGAGCCAACTCTGGTTATGAAATGTTTCAAGGTCCAGATTTTTACAAACTTTCAGGACTCCATAATTTGCTTTTTGTTCCCCTTACAGCACCATTCATTCATTCATTTATTCATTCAGTCATATTTATTGAGCGCTTACTGTGTGCAGAGCACTGTACTAAGTGCTTGGGAAGTACAAGTTGGACCTTCCCTGGTATTAACAATAATAACGATAATTGTATTTGTTAAGTGCTTACTATGTGGCAGGCACTGTACTCAGTGCTGCGGTGGATACAACCAAATGGAATAGGACACTTTCACCATTCCACGTGGGGCTCTCCGTCTCAATCCCCATTTTACAGATGAGGTCACTGAGGTACAGAGTAGTGAAGTGATTTGTCCAAGGTCACACTAGCGGACAAGTGGCAGAGCCGGGATTAGAACCCACGACCTCTGACTCCGAAGCCCGTGCTCTATTCACTATGCCACACTGCCTCTCAGAACACATGCAGCTTCTAGAAGTTAGGGGTTCATTCATTCATTCATTCAATCGCATTTATCGAGCGCTTACTGTGTGCAGGGCACTGTACTAAGCGCTTGGGAAATACAAGTCGGCCATATAGAGACAGTCCCTACCCAACAACGGGCTCACAGTCTAGAAGGGGGAGACAGACAACAAAAGAAACCATGTAGACTGGTGTCATAATCATCAGAACAAATAGAATTAAGGCTACATGTACATCATTAACAAAAATGAATAGAATAGTAAATATGTACAAGTAAAATAGAGTAATAAATCTGTACAAATATATACAAGTGCTGTGGGGAGGGGAAAGAGGTAGGGCCGGGGGCGGATGGAGAGGAGGAGAGGAAAAAGGGGGTTCAGTCTGGGAAGGCTCCCACCCCATACCAACACAACACAACAGTGACATATCAGCAGTTGTGTTGTTCTCTGTCTCCCTCTTTTAGACTGTGAGCCCACTGTTGGGTAGGGACTGTCTCTATATGTTGCCAACTTGTACTTCCCAAGCGCTTAGTACAGTGCTCTGCACACCGTAAGCGCTCAATAAATACGATTGATTGATTGATTGATTGATGTGAGCTGTGAGCCCACTGTGAGCCCACTTAGACTGTGAGCCCACTGTTGGGTAGGGACTGTCTCTATATGTTGCCAACTTGTACTTCCCAAGCGCTTAGTACAGTGCTCTGCACACAGTAAGCGCTCAATAAATACGATTGATTGATTGGATGGGATTGAGCATTGAGGCCTAGGACAACCCAAGATACCATTTAGTTACAAACCTGGGGTGGGGAACAGGTGAAGACCTGTGGTTTTCCCCAGTTTTGAAGGATTCTGGGCCCTAAATGATAATCTATAATTTCAGCCCCCGAGGCAGGAATTTAAAGCATCAATAATAGTAACAGTGATCTTTGTTAAGTCTTACTATGTGCCAGGCACTGTACTAAGCTCTGGAATAGATACAAGATCATCGGCTCACAGTCTTAATCCCCCTTTGCAGAGGAAGTCAGTGAGGCACAGAGGAAATCAATCAATCAATCAATCAATCGTATTTATTGAGCGCTTACTATGTGCAGAGCACTGTACTAAGCGCTTGGGAAGTACAAATTGGCATCACATAGAGACAGTCCCTACCCAACAGTGGGCTCACAGTCTAAAAGGGGGAGACAGAGAACAGAACCAAACATACCAACAAAATAAAATAAGTAGGATAGAAATGTACAAGTAAAATAAATAAATAAATAAATAAATAGAGTAATAAATATGTACAACCATATATACATATTTACAGGTGCTGTGGGGAAGGGAAGGAGGTAAGACGGGGGGATGGAGAGGGGGACGAGGGGAGAGGAAAGAAGGGGCTCAGTCTGGGAAGGCCTCCTGGAGGAGGTGAGCTCTCAGCAGGGCCTTGAAGGGAGGAAGAGAGCTAGCTTGGCGGAGGGGCAGAGGGAGGGCATTCCAGGCCCGGGGGAGGACGTGGGCCGGGGGTCGATGGCGGGACAGGCGAGAGCGAGGTACAGTGAGGAGATTAGCGGTGGAGGAGCGGAGGGTGCGGGCTGGGCAGTAGAAGGAGAGAAGGGAGGTGAGGTAGGAGGGGGCGAGGTGATGGAGAGCCTTGAAGCCCAGGGTGAGGAGTTTCTGCCTGATGCGCAGATTGATCGGTAGCCATTGGAGGTTTTTGAGGAGGGGAGTGATATGTCCAGAGCGTTTCTGGACAAAGATAATCCGGGCAGCAGCATGAAGTATGGATTGAAGTGGAGAGAGACACGAGGATGGGAGATCAGAGAGAAGGCTAGTGCAGTAGTCCAGACGGGATAGGATGAGAGCTTGAATGAGCAGGGTAGCGGTTTGGATGGAGAGGAAAGGGCGGATCTTGGCAATGTTGCGGAGCTGAGACCGGCAGGTTTTGGTGACGGCTTGGATGTGAGGGGTGAATGAGAGAGCGGAGTCGAGGATGACACCGAGGTTGCGGGCTTGTGAGACGGGAAGGATGGTAGTGCCGTCAACAGAGATGGGAAAGTTAGGGAGAGGACAAGGTTTGGGAGGGAAGACAAGGAGCTCAGTCTTCGACATGTTGAGCTTTAGGTGGCGGGCGGACATCCAGATGGAGATGTCCTGAAGGCAGGAGGAGATGCGAGCCTGGAGGGAGGGGGAGAGAGCAGGGGCAGAGATGTAGATCTGGGTGTCATCAGCGTAGAGATGATAGTTGAAGCCGTGGGAGCGAATGAGGCCACCAAGGGAGTGAGTGTAGATTGAGAACAGAAGGGGACCAAGCACTGAACCTTGGGGAACCCCCACAGTAAGAGGATGGGAGGGGGAGGAGGAGCCTGCAAAAGAGACTGAGAAAGAACGACTGGAGAGATAAGAGGAGAACCAGGAGAGGACGGAGTCAGTGAAGCCAAGGTCAGATAACGTGTTGAGGAGAAGGGGGTGGTCCACAGTGTCAAAGGCAGCTGAGAGGTCGAGGAGGATTAAGACAGAGTATGAGCCGTTGGATTTGGCAAGCAGGAGGTCATTGGTGACCTTTGAGAGCGCAGTTTCCGTGGAATGAAGGGGACGGAAGCCAGACTGGAGGGGGTCGAGGAGAGAGTTGTTGGGAAATGATTTGCCCAAATTCAAACAGCAGGCAAATGGCGGAGCTGGGATTAGAACTCAGGTTCTTGTGATTTCCTAGAGAAGCAGCGTGGCTCAGTGGAAAAGAACACGGGCTTTGGAGTCAGAGGTCATGGGTTCAAATCCCGGCTCTGCCAATTGCCAGCTATGTGACTTTGGGCAAATTGCTTAACTTCTCTGGGCCTCAGTTACCTCATCTGTAAAATGGGGATTAAGGCTGTGAGCCCCCCGTGGGACAACCTGATCACCTTGTAACCCTTCCAGTGCTTAGAACAGTGCTTTGCACATAGTAAGTGCTTAATAAATGCCATCATTATTATTATTATTTCCAGGCTTGCGGTCTATCCATTAAGTCACGCTGCTTCTCACAAGGATGGAGAAGCCATAGAGAATGCCCCAGGGAAGCAGTGTGGTTAAGGAGAAAAGCAGTGTGGCCTAGTGGAGTCAGAAGGACCTGGGTTCTAGTCCCTGCTCTGCCACCGTCTGCTGTGTGGCCTTGGGCAAGTCACTTCACTTCTTCTCAGTTACCTCATCTGGAAACTGAAGATTAATAATAATAATAATAATAATAATAATAATGGCATTTGTTAAGTGCTTACTATGTGCAAAGCACTATTCTAAGCACTGGGAAGGATACAAGGCGATCATGTTGTCCCACGTAGGGCTCACAGTCTTCATCCCCATTTTACAGATGAGGAAACCGAGGCTCAGAGAAGTTAAGTGACCTGCCCAACGTCACACAGCAGACATATGGGGGAGTCGGGATTAGAACCCATGACCTCTGACTCTCAAGCCCGGGCTCTTTCCACTGAGCCATGCTGTTTCTCTAAGATTAAGATTGGGAGCCCCATGTGGGATAGGGACTGTGTCCAACCTGATTAACTTGTATCTACCCCAGTGCTTAGTACAGTGCCTAGCACATAGTAAGCACTTAACAAATGACATTAAAAAAAAAAGAGTGCAATCAATCAATCAACCAATCGTATTTATTGAGCGCTTACTATGTGCAGAGCACTGTACTAAGCGCTTGGGAAGTACAAATACGCAAGAGTGAAGGCAGAAGAATCCCGGCACAGCCACTTGCTGGTTGGAAAGGTCACTTCACTTCTCTGAGAGGCAGGGTGGCCTAGTGGAAAGAACACGCACCTGGGAGCCAAAGGCCCTGGATTCTAATCCAGGTTCCACCACACACCTGCTGTGTGACCTTGGGCAAGTTCCTTCACTTCTCTGTGCCTCATCTGTAAAATGGGGATTCAATCCCTGTTCTCCCTCCTTCTTAGACTGTGAGCCCCATGTGGGACCTGTTTATCCTGTATCCACCCCAGCGCTTAGTGCAGTGCTTGGTATGTAATAATGCTGAACAAATATTATCATTATTATTTTTATTATTTTGTGTGACTCGGTTTTCTCATCTATAAAATGAGGAGTCAATACCTGTTCTCCTTCACCCTTAGACATGAAACCTGTGTGGGCAGGGCCTGTCTTCAATCTGATAATTTTGCACCTACCCCAGTGCAATAAATACCATTGTTATTCATGAATCACCATTGCTCATGGGCCTCCGGGTTCAAAATCCCAAGGGAACCATGAGGTGCCTCTTTTTATGACATTATTATTCATAGTTATTATGAATCATAATTCATTATGATAATATTATTATGCGAAGCAGCGTGGCTCAGTGGAAAGAGCATGGGCTTTGGATTCCGGCTGTACCAGTTGTCAGCTGTGTGACTTGGGGCAAGCCACTTAACTTTTCTGTGCCTCAGTTACCTCATCTGTAAAAATGGGGATTAAGACTGTGAGCCCTCCGTGGGACAACCTGATCACCCTGTAACCTCTCCAGAACTTAGAACAGTGCTTTGCACATAGTAAGTGCTTAATAAATGCCATTATTATTATTATTATTAACTAAGAATAATTATTAATAATAATGGTATTTGTTAAGCACTTACTATGTGCCAGGCACTGTACTAAACGCTGGGGTGGATACAAGTAAATCGGGTTGGGGTTCAAAATCCCAAGGGAACCATGAGGTGCCTCTTTTTATGACATTATTATTCATAGTTATTATGAATCATAATTCATTATGATAATATTATTATGCGAAGCAGCGTGGCTCAGTGGAAAGAGCATGGGCTTTGGATTCCGGCTGTACCAGTTGTCAGCTGTGTGACTTGGGGCAAGCCACTTAACTTCTCTGTGCCTCAGTTACTTCATCTGTAAAAATGGGGATTAAGACTGTGAGCCCTCCGTGGGACAACCTGATCACCCTGTAACCTCTCCAGAACTTAGAACAGTGCTTTGCACATAGTAAGTGCTTAATAAATGCCATTATTATTATTATTATTAACTAAGAATAATTATTAATAATAATGGTATTTGTTAAGCACTTACTATGTGCCAGGCACTGTACTAAACGCTGGGGTGGATACAAGTAAATCGGGTTGGGGTTCAAAATCCCAAGGGAACCATGAGGTGCCTTATTATTCATTATTATTATGAATCATAATTCATTATGATAATATTATTATGCAAAGCAGCGTGGCTCAGTGGAAAGAGCATGGGCTTTGGATTCCGGCTGCACCAATTGTCAGCTGTGTGACTTGGGGCAAGCCACTTAACTTCTCTGTGCCTCAGTTACTTCATCTGTAAAAATGGGGATTAAGACTGTGAGCCCTCCGTGGGACAACCTGATCACCCTGCAACCTCTCCAGAATTTAGAACAGTGCTTTGCACATAGTAAGTGCTTAATAAATGCCATTATTATTATTATTAACTAAGAATAATTATTAATGATAATGGCATTTGTTAAGCACTTACTATGTGCCAGGCACTGTACTAAACGCTGGGGTGGATACAAGTAAATCGGGTTGGGCACAGTCCCTGTATCCAGTGGGGCTCACAGTCTCAATCCCCATTTTACAGATGAGGGAACTGAGGCCCAGAGAAGTGAAGGGATTTGCCCAACGTCACACAGCAGACAAGTGGTAAAGTTGGGATTAGAACCCATGATATTTGTTAAGTGCTTACTATGTGCCAAGCACTGTTCCGAGCGCTTGGGAAGATACAGGTCAGTCAAGTCGAACAGAGTCTAAGTAGGATGAAGAACAGGTGTTGAATCCCTATTTTTCAGTTGAGGAAACAAGCGCAAAGAAGTTAAGTGTCTTGCCCATGGTCAAAAAGCACGCAGGTGGTGGAGGTGGGATTAGAAACCAAATCCTCCGGTTCCCAGGCCCATGCTTTTTTCAAAAAAATGGTATTTGTTAAGCCCTTACTAAAGAAGTAGCGTGGCTCAATGGAAAGAGCATGGGCTTTGGAGTCAAAGGTCATGGGTTCAAATCCCAGCTCTGCCAGTTGTCAGTTATGTGACTTTGGGCAAGTCACTTAACTTCTCTGTGCCTCAGTGACCTCATCTGTAAAATGGGGATTAAGGCTGTGAGCCCCCTGTGGGACAACCTGATTGCCAGTGCTTAGAACAGTGCTCTGCACATAGTAAGTGCTTAATAATAATAATAATAATAATGACATTTATTAAGCGCTTACTATGTGCAAAGCACTGTTCTAAGCGCTGGGGAGGTTACAAGGTGATCAGGTTGTCCCACGGGGGGCTCACAGTCTTAATCCCCATTTTACAGATGAGGGAACTGAGGCCCAGAGATATAAATACCATTATTATTATTATTATTAAAGAGCATGGGCTTTGGAGTCAGAGGTCATGGGTTCAAATCCCGGCTCTGCCAATTGTCAGCTGTGTGACTTTGGGCAAGCCACTTACCTTCTCTGTGCCTCAGTTACTTCATCTGTAAAATGGGGATTAAGACTGTGAGCCCCCCGTGGGACAACTTGTTCACCTTGTAACCCCCCCCGCCCAGCGCTTAGAATGGTGCTTTGCACATAGTAAGTGCCTAATAAATGCCATTATTATTAGTATTATTATTATTATTATGTGCCAGGTACTGTGCTAAGCACTCTCCCCCTCGTCCCCCTCTCCATCCCCCCATCTTACCTCCTTCCCCACAGCACCTGTATATATGTATATATGTTTGCACATATTTATTACTCTATTTATTTATTTATTTTACTTGTACATATCTATTCTATTTATTTTATTTTGTTAGTATGTTTGGTTTTGTTCTCCATCTCCCCCTTTTAGACTGTGAGCCCACTGTTGGGTAGGGACTGTCTCTATATGTTGCCAACTTGTACTTCCCAAGCGCTTAGTACAGTGCTGTGCACACAGTAAGCACTCAATAAATACGATTGATTGATTGATTGATTATGGTAGATATAAACTAATGAGGTCAGACACAGTCCCTGTCCCACATGGGACTCACCGTCTAAACGTATTAATCCCCATTTTACAGATGAGGTAACTGAGGCTGAGGAAAAGTAAAGTGACTTGACCAAGGTCTCACACAACAAACAAGAGGCAGAATCCAGGTCCTCAGGCTCCCAGGCCTGTGCGCTATTCACTAGGCCACGCTGCTCCCTCTTTCCTGGATGAAGGCTGGTATTTTCCCCTTCCCTCACCGATCTGGAATGTTCCAATCCAATCACATCCAATCCAATAATCAAGCAAACGGAAGATGATTTGAGGTGGCCCATGGGTGATTTACTTACTTGTGGGTCCAAGTCACTCTGAGATCATCCAGATAATAGTTGACGAGAGAGTATAACCGGATACCCTCTGCAGTGCTCTGGATTTTCAGTTCCGAAGCGGATAGAGCTATGGGCGGAAAACGAATATTTAACGCCAGGTAAGCCCCCTTCATCAAGCAGAACAATCAATCGTTCATCTCGTGAGAGTATTAAAACACTTACCAATTGTTTTACATACTTCTGCCATCAGGTCCTTAAAAGCTGGGGAAACAGAATCATGGACCGAGTTTCAGCCAAGCTCAGAAAATGATTGAAATTTCAATCGACATTAAAGACACCTACTCATCTGCTAGCTAAAGGGATTGTCTGCACTCTACCTTGGCGGAAAAACAACGTTCGAGGTGATATTTTTAATTTTAAAATTTCAGAAAGGCTGAGAGTTACATTCTGATTTCTTTTTTTTTCCCTCGTGCACTCTCCTGCCTGATTAAATGATCTGAAATATTCCTCATAGTAGGACCGGGATTTAAATTCTAGGAATGAGAGATGGGAAGATTGCCGAGGAATTAAGGGAAACGAATGGAGGTGAAAACTCAAACTAATCAATACTGTTCCTTGTTGATGGTTTATGTAAAAGATTGGATCAGGATAGAGTTTCAAATTATTGGAGGCTTTGGGATGATATTTGGATTTTGATGCCTACTCTCATTCTTGTCCCCAGTTACATGGATAATTTAAAGTCGTTTGCCGTCTCCAGGTGACAAACGCCTGGCATATTTTTCATATCGGCTCACTCGTTCCACATTCGATTGTGGACTGTAATTTATCCTCAGTATATCTTCCTTAACGATTTTAGACTTGGGCACATTTTAAAAATTAAATTAGAAATATGTGAGGGGTAAAACCCCCATTTTAAAGCAGCCTCTGATTTTTCTGTGACCACATGCAGCTTCATTAACAGATTCTGATTTTTTTTATATTATCTGTGAAGGTATAGTACTGGCTGATAAAACCTTCGTTCCCTCCGTCAGACTTTCAACTGAGAGAAATCAGGGGATAAGGATAGGGACCATTTCGATTTTGACTGAACCAAAGAAGTTATGAGTTATGACCTTCATCCACAAGCTTCAGAACGCTGGTGTCCTTTCCTCGGTCATCTTTCAGGATCACTTCATAAACACCCGAGTCTTTCTTGGAAAACTGAAAAAAAAAATGAACAGAACTCCTCAACAAAGAACAGTAAAGAAAGGGATACTTTGTAAAGCCAACTGTGGCAGTATCCCCAGCCTGGAGATGGATGAAATTGACAAGGAGGTAGAAATTGAAAAAAGAAAAGAGCACAGAGCTGAGCTGCCCATTTCTCTTCTGGCTGTGAGGTTGGTCACCCCGTTGGGTCACCCCGTTGGGCTGGGAAGCAGGAGACCTGGGTTTTAATCCCAGCTCCGCCACTTGGCTGCTTTGTGGCCTTGGCTAAGTCATTTAACTTCTCTGTGCCTCAGTTTCCTCCTCTGCAAAATGGAGATAAAGGTGCCTGGTCGGCCTTCCTCTTACACTGTGAGCTCCACATGGGCCAGGGACTGAGTCTGAGCTGATTATCTTGCATCTCTTCCAGCACTCAGTCCACTGTTTGGGACATAGGATGTGGATAAATACCTCTAATAATATTTATTATTATTATTATAATACAATCAATGATCAATACAATAATCAATACAACCTTATTTGATTATACTGTACTCTCCCAAGCACTTAATACACTGCTCTGCATATAGTAAGCACTCAACCAATACGATTGATTGAAAAAAATTGATAAAATGAATCAGCTGATTATCTCCCATTACGCGGGGGGACGTCGCCTTCTTCAGGAAGGCAAAACACAGCACAGAAAGGGGTTGTGGCCAGTGATCTGTTGATGGGAGGGTTGAAGGAAAGCATTTATTCATTCATTATCCGATTTATTTAGCACTAATTGGGTGCAGGGAACTGTTCTAAGCACTTGGGAGAGGACAGAACAACATTAAACAGACACATTCCCTGGCCACAGTCTTCCAGTCAGTAGAGAAGCTGCCAGTCTGTGCATCCAAAGGTAAAAGACACAATCTACAAAAGCTACAACAAGCATCTTGGCCTAGTGGACAGAGCCCAAGCCTGGGAGTCGGATGGACTTGGGTTCTAATCCCAGCTCCTCCATTGGTCTGCTGTGTGACCTTGGGCAAGTCGTTTAACTGCTCTGGGCCTCTGTTACCTCATCTGTAAAATGGGGATTAAGATTTCGAGCCCTAATGTGGGACAGGGACTGTGTCCAACCTGATTAACTTGTATCTACCCCAGCGCTTAGTGTAGTGCCTGGCACCTAGTAAGCACTGAAGAAATACCATTAAAAAACAAATCACCTCAGGCTGAGCAGTGTCAAATCAGAACACGGTGTGCTATCTGATTCTTTTTCAGTCATTCATTCAACTGTATTTATTGAGTGCTTACTGTGTGCAAGGCACTGTACTAAGTGCTTGGGAGAGTTCAATACAAGAACAAACCCTGTCTCATGTACCGACAGGATTGGGAGTGATGATTCCCTTACCTCGGTTATCAGAAGGGTACATATTCCATCCTTAAAGTCGTGTTTTTCATCTACCATAATCTCCCGGTCATCTTTGTACCAAACGATATGTGTTTCTTTTTTAATATTAGCCACCTGGAAGACAAAACAACATCGTTTCAATCAATCTATCAGTGGTGTGCTTACTGTGCTTGAGTGCTTACTGTGTGCAGATTAGCATGGTTTAGAGGAAAAAACACAGGCTTGGGAGTTAGAGGTCACAGGTTCTAATCCCAACTCCGCCACTTGTCAGCTGTGTGACTTTGGGCAAGTCACTTAACTTCTCTGTGCCTCAGTGACCTCATCCGTAAAATGGGGAATAAGACTGTGAGCCCCACGTGGGACAGCCCGATTACCTTGTATCTACCCCAGCAATTAGAACAGTGCGTGGCACATAGTAAGCGCTTAAAAATACCATCATTATCATTATTAATACAACAGAATTACTTTTGGTCTGTTACATGGTTCTTACCGTCACGGTTTTAGGGAGGGCTTCAGGAACTTGGGTTAAGCTGTATTTTAAGGACAAAAAATATGCATACTGGGCCCTTTAATTCCTTTGTGAATCAAGTGAATTAATTCAATCAAATAATCAATCAACTGTATTTATTGAGTGTGTACTATGTGCAGAGCACTGAGCTAAGTGCTTGGGAGAGGACAACATAACAGATACCTATGTTGATCCTCAGGCCTGCTTTTTAGCTCTCCCAACCATTAATAGGGCCCCAGTGACGATGACAATTGCGGTATTTGTTAAGTGCTTACTATGTGCTGAGTACTTTTCTAAGCACTGTGGTAGATACAAGGTAATCAGGTTGGACACAGTCCCTGTCCCACATCGGGTGCACCGTCTTAATCCCCGTTTAAGATGTGGGAACTGAGGCACAGAGAAGTGCAGTGAGTTGCCCAAGGTCACACAGCAGATAAATGGCAGAGGCAGGATTAGAACCCATGTCCTCTGACTCTGAGGCCTGTGTTCTAACTACTAGGCACCACTGTTTCTCACTAGCTGCGAAGTTTTGACCCTGTGGCTGCTACTTATAGCACCCGTATCCTCTAGTGATCTCATCTGAAGACCAAGTTGCTCCCATCCTCAGTGATGAGACACAGGGTGGCCTAGTGGCTAGAGCCCAGGCCTGGGCATCAGAAGGACCTGATTTATAAATAAATAATATTTATTTATATTATTAAATATTAAATAAATTCATATTTAATATTAAACCATATTTTTATTTATGTGTAATTATTTCATGTTTATATTATATTCATCAATAGAAGTATATTAATATATCAATGTAGAATATTATTAATTACTATATAATTGATTATAGTAATTATGTGATTATTAATATATTATAACTATATATTATTACATTGTGCTATTAATTGTTTTTAAAATATGTATTTTATACTAAAATATATTTAAATTTATATTTGTTTATATATTTAATATTATTTAATATTTAATATTATTTAAATATTTATAAATATTTATTTATTTTACTTGTGCATATTTATTCTATTTATTTTATTCTGTTAATATGTTTTGTTTTGTTCTCTGTCCCCCCCTTCTAGACTGTGAGCCCACTGTTGGGTAGGGACCGTCTCTATATGTTGCCAACTTGTACTTCCCAAGCGCTTAGTACAGTGCTCTGCACACAGTCAGCGCTCAATAAATGCAAGTGAACGAATGAATGAATGACCTGAGTTCTAATCCCGGCTCCACCACTCGTCCGCTCTGTGACCTTGGGCCAATCACTTAAATTTTCTGTGCCTCAGTTACTTCATCTGTAAAATGGGGATTAAGACTGTGAGCCCCACGTGAGACAACCTGAGGGAAATTGATTGTGTCCAACCTGACTATCTTGTATCTACCTCAGTGCTTAGAACAGTTGCTGGGATACCGTAAGCGCTTAGCAGATACCATAAAAAAGAGGTCTTTGATGTATAGGATGTCAGAGTCATGCGACGTGAAAGGTATTAAGCGCCTCCATTTTCTCTCTGTTCTGTTGTCACAGCACCAAGTTTAAAAATTCAGCTCTTTCTTACCTTGCATTTCAGTAATACGTTACATTCCCCTGTTACTTCCCAGCTCAGATACTCAGCAAAATGCGGTCCTAGGAAATGAGTTTTTAAAAAGAATCAGATCAGGAGTGACAATAGATGCAAAATCGAATTTCACCTGATTGTTAACTTGAAGCATTTTCATTTAAAATCAGGTTTTTAAAGAGACTATATTGAAATTGAATGAGTACTGAGAACTTTGGATGGCAAGAAGATGGTCTGAGCTTTGTTTACACCGATCCTTACTCTCTCCCTTCAGCAAAAGTCGGTCAGTCAGTCATATTTACTGAGCTCTTTCTGTGTGCAGAGCACTGCACTCAGAGCTTGGGAGAGTACAATATAACACATTCCCTGACCACAGCGAGCTTACAGTCTAGAGAGGGAGACAGACACTAATATAAATAAATAAAATGACCGATACGTATGTAAGTGCTATAGGGCTGGAGGAGAGATGAATAGAGAAGCAGCATGGCTCAGTGGAAAGATCACGGGCTTGGGAATCAGAGGTCATGAGTTCTAAACCCGTCTGCCATTTGTCAGCTGTGTGACTTTGGGCATGTCACTTAACTTCTCTGTGCTTCAGTTTCCTCATCTGTAAAATGGGGATTAAGGTTGTGAGCCCCATGTGGGACAACTTGATTACCTTGTATGCCCCCCCCCCAGCGCTTAGAACAGTGCTTGGCACATAGTAAGTGCTTAACAAATATCATTATTGTCATTATTATTTTTATAAAGGAGGAAGTTCAGGGTAGTTAAAATCGCAGAGACTGCCAATTGGAGAGAGATTTTTTCAGTGGCTATGTCTTCCCATTCTCTTGTAACTATTCCTAGAGTTTAGGATCAGTCGAGCATATTTAATAAACTTTTCTGTCTGCGGAGCACTGTAATTAGTGCTTCATCAATCGTATTTATTGAGCGCTTACTGTGTGCAGAGCACTGTACTAAGCGCTTGGGAGAGTCCAATACAACAGAAATGGTAGACACGATCCCTGCCCACAAAGAGCTAACAGTTTACAAAGGGAAGATAAATGAAAATAAATAACACGTAAGAGAAACGGTAGAGTGTAAGGTTATATACCTAAGTGCTGTGGGTCTGGAGTGGGTATCAGAGTGCTTAAAGGGTACACGGGCCAAGCTCAGTAAGTCAGTCAGTCAATCATATTTATTGAGCGCTTACTGTGTGCAGAGCACTGTACTAACCGCTGTGAGGGTACATTATAACAGACATTTTCCCTGCCCACAACGAGCTTACAGGAGTCTCAGAGGGGAGGGAGGGGAGGGGAAATGAGGCTTTGGTCAAGGAAGGCCTTTTGGAGGAGGTGTGATTTTAGAAAGGTTTTGAGGGTGGGGAGAATGGTAGTCTGTCGGATATGAAGGGAGTGGGAGTTCCATGGCCAGAGGGAGGATGTGGGAGATGGCCACCATTCAAGTAGGCCACGTCATGTCCATGGAGTAGCAGAATTCCCAAATCAGGTTCAACTTTCCTATGGAAAGTTTCACATTTAACGTACTTCGGGATTCACCGGCAAAATCTAGAGTCATTTGACTTGGCTCATCCAGTCTCATTACCTTGTTTCCGCATCCATTCTTGCCTCTGGAAATCAGCTTCTTTCTGAAGCTTCTTGTATACTGGAAAAGAAAAACAGAGACAGTGAACTGGCACTCTAGGATGGCTAATAATAATAATGATGGCATTTATTAAGCGCTTACTATGTGCAAGGCACTGTTCTAAGCGCTGAATACATCTGTAAACATCTGTATCCCAATGTTGCCATTTCAAACCACCCATTGTCAGGGCTGAATGACTCCCCCACTGGAATTGCCGACAGTTCCCAGTTTCTCCCTGCAAGAACTGTGGAGAATGAGGTAGCTGCTCTCTGACTACTTTCTTATTCTTCTTTCGCCTGCTTCAGGTGGCAAATGACTGGCCAGTATGAGGCTCTTGGAGGAAATATGTCTCAGGAGAGTCCAGTAAAGTGGCCACAAACAAGTTGCCCGGCTACCCAAATCCCCTCAAACAGCTCCAAGTGACCTTGGCTCGATGCCCCATGGGAGGAATTGACATCACCAACTCGTGCTGGATGTGGAGGGTGGGATATGTTCTTTTCATGGTCACCTCACATTTATGTCCAAGTGTGAGGACTCAATCAATTAGTGCTCTTAATTGGCCCCAGGAAAAGAGAGTGTTGAGCGCGAAACAAAGTGTGGATTTCAAAGGAAATAATGTCAGGTACGTTAAGGCAGCCTCTGAAGCCCCCCCACATGGGTGAAAGCAATATAAATGTATTAAAATCTGTCATAAAAAATGCGATGGTCAAATAGCAACATAAAGGCATATCAATAATAAAATATTGATGTTTTAAGGTCATCATACTGTGTGACCTTGGACAAGTCACTTAACTTCTCCATGTTGCCAACTTGTACTTCCCAAGCGCTTAGTACGGTGCTCTGCACACAGTAAGTGCTCAATAAATATGATTGAATGAATGAATGAATGCCTCAGTTATCTTATCTGTAGGATGGAGGTTAAAACCCTGACCCCCATGCGGGACATGGTTGTGTCCAATCTGATTAGCTTGTAAGTACCCCCAGAGCTTAGTACAGTGCCTGGTACATAGAAGCGCTTAAAAAATGCCATTTTTTAAAAAAAAGTATGTGTTTTATTTTACACCCAATTCCACCTGTATTTACAAATTCAAGATCTCTCATTATCTGATCCCAATCCAATAACCAACAATGATGGTATTTGTTAAGTTCTTACGGTGTCAAGTACCATGCTAAGTACTGGGGGAGATTTGAGATAATAATAATAATAATAATGGCATTTATTAAGCGCTTACTATGTGCAAAGCACTGTTCTAAGCACTGGGGAGGTTACAAGGTGATCAGTTTGTCCCACAGGGGGCTCACAGTCTTCATCCCCATTTTACAGATGAGGGAACTGAGGCACAGGGAAGTGAAGTGACTTGCCCAAAGTCACACAGCTGACAGGTAGCAGAGTCGGGATTTGAACCCGTGACCTCTGACTCCAAAGCCCGGGCTCTTTCCACTGAGCCACGCTGCTCCCCAAGATCATCCCCGAGATCATCACACTGGACAAAGTCTCCATCCCATGTGAGGTTCACAGCCTAAATGGGAGGGAGAACAACCTCTGGAATGTGAGCTCCTTGTGGGAGGGGAACACATCTGCTAATTCTGTTGTGCTCTCCCAAGCGCTTAGTACAATGTCTGCACATAGTAAGTGCCTAATAAATACCACTGATTGAATAAACGATCGATTGATTGAAGAGGTACTGAATCCTCATTTTACATAGGAGAAGCAGCGTGGCTTAGTGGAAAGAGCCCGGGCTTGAGATTCAGAGGTCTTGGGTTCTAATCCTGGCTCCGCCACCTGTCTGCTGTGTGCCCTTGGGCAAGTCACTCAACTTCTCTGGGCCTCAATTACCTCATCAGTAAAATGGGGATTAAGACTGTGAGCCCTGCCGTGGGACAACCTGATTACCTTGTGAATTAAGTGTGCCAAGAACAGTGCTTGGCACGTAGTAAGCGCTTAACAAATGCCATAATTATTATATGAGAAAACCGAGGTCCAGAAAAGTGAAGTGACTTGCCCAAGGTCACGCAGCAGGCCTTAATAATAATAATGATGGCATTTGGTAAGCGCTTATTATGTGCAAAGCACTGTTCTAAGCGCTGGGGAGGTTACAAAGTGATCAGGTTTTCCCATAGGGGGGCTCACAGTTTTAATCTCCATTTTACAGATGAGGGAACTGAGGCACAGAGAAGTTAAGTGACTTGCCCAAAGTCACACAGCTGGCAGAGCCGGGATTTGAACCCAAGACCTCTGACTCCAAAGCTGTGCTCTTTCCACTGAGTCACGCAGCTTCCTTCCTCTCCCCCTCACTCCCCCTCTATCCCCCCATCTTACCTCCTTCCCTTCCTGTATATATGTATATATGTTTGTACAGATTTATTACTCTATTTATTTATTTATTTATTTTACTTGTACATATCTATTCTATTTATTCTATTTTGTTAGTGTGTTTGGTTTTGTTCTCTGTCTCCCCCCTTTTAGACTGTGAGCCCACTGTTGGGTAGGGACTGCCTCTATATGTTGCCAACTTGTACTTCCCAAGCGCTTAGTACAGTGCTCTGCACACAGTAAGCGCTCAATAAATACGATTGATTGATTGATTGATAGATTGATTTCCAAGAACTGCCCCTTATTAGACTGCAGCCAGTGCCTCAAGGTAAGTTTCCATTGTCTCTTTTATGCTGTCAATTCGTCTTTGACCCATAGCGACTCCACAGCTACAGCTCTCCCAGAACGCCCCAATCTCCATCGGCAATCGTTCCGGTAGTGTCTTGTCTTATGCTATAATAATAATAATAATGGCATTTATTAAGCGCTTACTATGTGCAAAGCAATGTTCTAAGCGCTGGGGTAGTTACAAGGTGATCAGGTTGTCCCTCACGGGGCTCACAGTCTTAATCTTCTTAGGAGAAGCAGCGTGGCTCAGTGGAAAGAGCCCGGGCTTTGGAGTCAGAGGTCATGGGTTCAAATCCCTGCTCTGCCACTTGTCAGCTGTGTGACTTTGGGCAAGTCACTTAACTTCTCTGTGCCTAAGTTACCTCATCTGTAAAACGGGAATGAAGACTTTGAGCCTCATGCAGGACAATCTGATCACCTTGTATCCTCTCCAGTACTTGGAACAGTGCTCTGCACATAGCGCTTAACAAATGCCATTATTATTATTATTATTATTAATCCCCATTTTACAGATGAGGGAACTGAGGCCCAGAGAAGTTAAGTGACTTGCCCAAAGTCACACAGCTGACAAGTGGTGGAGCTGAGATTTGAACCCATGACCTCTGACTCCAAAGCCCGGGCTCTTTCCACTGCGCCACACTGCTTCCCTATAGGCAGCGACTCTCTGGACACGTCTCTCCCAGAACGCCCCACTCTCCAACTGCGATTATTCCTGCAGCGGATCCAGGGAGTTTTTGCTGTAGGGAAAACTTAGACAAAGTTCCCGATCGATCCAGAAGACACTTACCATCTCCAATGAGGACCAGGGTGGATTGGTTAGTTGCTTTCCCATCCTGGAGCTGGAACGTAAACGTGCCTTCATCGCCATCTCCAAGCTTCTCC
This sequence comes from Tachyglossus aculeatus, assembly GCF_015852505.1. Classification (NCBI taxonomy): domain Eukaryota; kingdom Metazoa; phylum Chordata; class Mammalia; order Monotremata; family Tachyglossidae; genus Tachyglossus; species Tachyglossus aculeatus. Next base: position 12,658,662 of record NC_052070.1, read on the forward strand.
ATGATCATTTCAACGAGGCCCGTGTTTCGGTCCATGTGCATCTTATATTTCTGCAGAGAGGGAGGAGAGAAAACAAGAAATCAGAGGAGACTTTAGAGCAGTGGCCCCTCTTTCCTGAATTTCCCTCTCAACCCGCTGTTGTGCTGAGATTTCTGACAGATGTGCTGCTTTCAATTATGGCTTTGTTAGGAAAAAATTGTTGGTTTTTTGTGGTTATTGATTTGATGGGGTAGTTATGGGCCATGGCTTCCCAATAAACAGTGTCACATCATAGTCATCTCTGGTCGAGGGCGCTGAAAAAAGGGACCCTGAAAATTTGATATTCACAGATTAACCCTACTTGCTCGCTGTGTGATTTTGGGCAAGTGACTTAACTTCTCTGTGCCTCAGTTACCACATCTGTAAAATGGGGAGTAAGACTGTGAGCCCCACGTGGGGCGACCTGATTACCTTGTATCTCCCCCAGCACTTAGAACAGTGCTTAGCACTTATAGAACAGTGCTTAGCACAGTAAGTGCTTAACAAATACCATTATTTTATTATTATTATCTCAATTTGTACTTCCCAAGCGCTTAGTACAGTGCTCTGCACATAGTAAGCGCTCAATAAATACAATTGATGATCTCCATTTATTATTATTATTATTATATTCATTAAGCGTTTCATTTGTGTCAAGCACTGAGCTAAGCACTGGGGTAGCTACACAATAATCAGATTGGACACAGTCCCCGTCCCATCCAAGCACTTAGTACAGTGCTCTGCACACAGTACTTGCTCAATAAATATGATTGAATGAGTGAATGAATGAGTGAATATGAGGCTCACAGTCTAAGAGGGAATAGGATTTAATTCCCATTTTACAGGTGAGGAAACGGAAGCACAGAGAAGTTAGGGGACTTGCCCAAGGTCACCCAGCAGGCCAGCGGCAGAGCTGGGATTAGAATTCAGGTCCTCTGACTCTCTGGGTTATGCTCTTTCCACCAGACCACACTGCTTCCCAGGTTCAACCTCCTTCACCACTGAACAATTTAACTGAAAGACATAGAGTCATAATGTCCGGTTTAAATTTAATCTCTGACTGCCCCTCAGCCTGCACTCTTGTAGAGGAGCTAATGTTCAGGAAAAAGATTGGAAGTCAGATATCAGGAAGGAGAAGCAAAAGACTCAGCAGACTGGATAATCCACATATTGGCCGTCCCTTCTTGGATAAGGAGGCTTGGCCGTCAAAGAAGAAGGGAAGATGAGAAGACGAGAATCAGCCTGGCCTAGTGGACACAGCACTGCACTGGGAGTCAGAAGGACCTGGATTCTAATCCCAGCTCTGCCATTTTGTCTGCTGTGTGACCTTAGGCAAGTCGTTTCACTTCTCTGTGCTGTTACCTCATATGTGAAAGGGGATTATGACTGTGAGCCCCACGTGAGTTAGGAACTGTACCCAACCCACGGATACAACCTGCTTAAAAAAGCAGCGTGGCTCAGTGGAAAGAGTCCGGGCTTTGGAGTCAGAGGTCATGAGTTCAAATCCCAGCTCCGCCAATTGTCAGCTGTGTGACTTTGGGCAAGACACTTAACTTCTCTGGGCCTCAGTTCCCTCATCTGTAAAATGGGGATTAAGACTGTGAGCCCCCCGTGGGACAACCTGATCACCTTGTATCCCCCCAGTGCTTAGAACAGTGCTTTGCACATAGTAAGCGCTTAACAAATACCATCATTATTATTATTATTAACACAAATAGCTCATACCTAGCCCAGTGCTTAGTACAGTGCCTGGCACATAGCAAGCACTTAGCGAAAAACCATTAAAAAAAGTTAAAGATGTCAGGCATCTGTCATAATAATGGAACACAAAATTGCTGAATGCAGACAGAGTTATGAATCTAACAGACCATAATATATTTCCGAGGGGCTGAAGTTTTCTAAAAGTCAAATCCTGGGAAAGATGATGCAGAGTAAGGCCATACTGCACTATTTGCTTTACGCAAGATTTTTAAACAAATAAATGGTGAATGTTCGTTGAATGGGTCATGGTAAAGTGATTTAATGAAATTTAATAGTGCACTATTCAGTTGACTGCTTTCGTTGCCAATATGGAAAGGGAATTATCCTGGCACGAATGAACAAATCAGTGTGGTTACATTCCGATGCTCCCAACCAATGAAATAGTTGTGATGGGGAAAACCAAGTCTTCAGCAGTGGATGAGAAGCAGCACAGTATAGTGGAAAGAGCAAGATCCTGGGAGTCAGAAGGACCTGAGTTCTAATCCCTGATCTACCACTTGTCTGCTCTGTGATTTTGGGTATGTCACTTAGCTTCTCTGAGCCTCTGTAAAATGAAGATTAAGATTGTGAGCCTTATGTGGGACAGGGACTTTGTCTAACCTGATTAGCATGTATCTACCTCAGCGCTTAGTACAGTACATATAGTAAGCGCTAAACAAATACCATAAAAAGCCCCATTTTAAAATGACTTTTATTTCAACAGGGAGCTCAGCACACAGGGTTGCTCTCAGTAATTATGAACATTAGAAAGACTGTGATGAGCATTAAAAAGTGGACATTTTCCATTTTCTTGCTTCTGTGAAATCTACATAGCCAGCTCCCAACTTGAAATTTCTTAATGGTGCAATGACTCCTCCCCGCTTCAAAGCCTTATTGAAGGCCCATCTCCTCCAAGAAGTCTTCCCTCCTTTCCTCTTCTCCCACTCCCTCCTGCGCCACCCTGACTTGTTCCCTTTATTCATCCCCCCTCGCAGCCCCACACCACTTACGTCCATATCCGTCATTTATTTATTTATATTAATGTCTGTCTCCCCTCCTCTAGAGTGTAATGGCGTTGTGGGCAGGGAATGTGTCCATTTATTGTGGTATTGTACTTTCCCAAGTGCTTAGTCCAGTACTCTGCACACAGTAAGCAGTCAAGAAATAGGATTGAATGGCAGACTGACTGTCAGGCTTCTGACCCTCAATTACAGAATTTCAGAGTTAGATGTGACTTTTAGAGTTCATCCACTCCATCATATTTATTCTGTGTGCATAGCACTATACTAAGCGCTTGGGAGAGTACAATAGAACAATAAACAGACACATTCCCTGCCCACAAAGAGCACTCATCTGTCCAGTTCTCTGCTTTCAGCCACAGAGTGACTAATCATCTGAACAAAGAGATGATAATGATGATGATGGCATTTATTAAGTGCTTACTATGTGCAAAGCACTGTTCTAAGCACTGGGGAGGCTACAAGGTGATCAAGTTGCCCCAAGGGGGGCTCACAGTCTTAATCCCCATTTTACAGATGAGGTAACTGAGACACAGAGGAGTTAAGTGGCTTGCCCAAAGTCACACAGCTGACAATTGGCGGAGCCGGAATTTGAACCCATGACCTCTGACTCCAAAGCCCAGGCTCTTTCCACTGAGCCATGCTGCTTCTCTTCTCTAAAGAGATAGCTTTAGGTCCACAGGGAACATAGAAAACAGTTCGTTTTCAAGGTCTGCCCCATGAAAGGACTTCCTATACTTGAAAACAGAGAACAAGTCACACTCAACTCCTCTTCTTTAGGCTAAATCTTCCTATAGCCTTTAACTTCTCCTAAAGAGACCAAATTTTCCTTTCCTCTGCTCAATTTTGTCACCTTTCATCAGACCTCCAATCCCAGCTCTGCCACTTGTCTGCTGTGTGATATTGGGCAAGTCACTTTGCTTCTCTGGGCCTCAGTTCCCTCATCTGTAAAATTGGGATTGAGACTGTGAGCCCCATAAGGGACAGGGACTGTGTCCAACCCAATTTGCTTGGATCCACCCCAGTGCTTAGTACAGTGCTTAGCATATAGTAAGTGCTTAAAAACACCATTAGTATTATTACCTACCACTCCCTTCTTATTTTTAATAGTATTTTGTTAAACACTCACTATGTGTCCGAAACTGTAATAGGATCCAGGGAAGATACAAGACAATTAGGTCAGACACAGTCCCTGTCCCTCATGGGGCTCCCAGTCTAAATTTGAGGGAGGAGGATTTAATCCCTATTTTACAGATGAGGTAACTGAGGCACAGAGACATGAAGTGAGTTGCCCAAGGTCACACAGCAGACAGCTGGCAGAGTTGGGAGTAGAAACCAAATCTTCTGACTCTCAGGCCTGGGCTTTTTCCACTAGGCCACGCTACTTCTCCTTGCCAACAGTGAGTGATAGGGAATGCTTCCTCTATGACTTTGTCACAGGCGATGCAACTAATTCCCAAATATTTTAAAGCCCATGCATAGGAAAGAAAAATTATGAACCTACCGGCCCATCGAATATCTCCTTGTCATTAAATACGTAAACAGCTTTGGCATTGGGAGACAGTTTTTCAGCCTGCAGCCAGAAGCGGACTTGTCCCTTCTCCAAGATTTCCACGGCTAGCTCGGATTTAAGTGCCACGGCTACGAGAGAAATCATGGCGGTGGTGAGTCAGTTGTATAAAATGTGTTGAATGGAAAAAAACCATCTTGCTATTTGCCAGACACTCCTTATCTTGCTTTGGCTTCTTCCATGAACTCAGATAGGCCAATCCACGTGTTTTCACTGGGTGTTTTGGTTAGAACGTCATTAGGCAATTAGGGAATCTAAGAGTTGCCTCTCTGATATAGCTCATCTCTCTGTGTTCCATCATATCAATCAATCAATCAATCATATTTATTGAGCGCTTACTGTGTGCAGAGCACTGTACTAAGCGCTTGGGAAGTACCAGTTGGCAACATATAGAGACGGTCCCTACCCAACAGTGGGCTCACCATCTAGAGTCCTGCTTCTCCACAAGAATGCTCTTACCCTTTGTACTTTTCAATGTCTGGGACATGGCCCTCTAGATTGTAAGCTCCCTGTCAGTCATTCAGTCCTATTTATTAAGCGCTGACTGTGTGCAAAGCATTGTATTCATTCATTCATTCACTCACTCGTATTTATTGAGCGCTTACTGTGCACAGAGCACTGTACAAAGCACTTGGACACAACAATAAACAGTCACGTTCCCTGCCTCCAATGAGTTTATGGTCTAGAGTGGGGGAGAAAGGCATCAATCTAAATAAATTAAATGACAGCTATGTACATAAGTGCTGTGGGGCTGGGAGAAAAGGGAGTCAGTCAGGGTGATGCAGAATGGAGGGGGAGATGAGGAAAGGTGAAGCTTAGTCTGGGAAGGCCTCTTGGAGGAGATGAGCCTTTAGTAGGGCTTTGAGGGAGGGGGAGAGTAATTGTCTGGTGGATTTGAGGAGGGAGGACGTTCAGGCTGGTAGTAGGACATGGGCCAGGGTTCGGTAGAGAGAGAGGCGAAATCGAGGCAAAGAGAGAAGGTTAGCGGGACCAGAGGAGCAAAGTATGCGGGCTGGTTTGTAGAAGGAGAAAAGTGAGGTGAAGTAGGAGGGGGCAAGGTGAGGGACTGTTTTAAAGCCAATGGTGAGGAGTTTTTGTTTGATACAGAGGTGGATAGGCAACCACTGGAGATTTTTGAGGAGGGGGTGACATGTTCTGAATGTTTTTATAGAAAGATGATCCGGGTGGCAGAGTGAAGTATGGACTGGAGTGAGGAGAGGCAGGAGGCTGGGAGATCAGCAAGGAGGTTGATGCAGTAATCTAAGCAGGATAGGATGAGTGATTGTATTAATGTGGCAGCAGTTTTGATGGAGAGGAAAGGGCGGGTTTTAGCGATGTCGTGATGGTGGGACTGACAGGATTTGATGACGGATTGAAAACGAGTTCCCATGTGCGGCTCACAGTCTCAATCCCCATTTTACAGATGTGGTTAATGAGGCACAGAGAAGTTAAGTGAGTTGCCCAAGGCCACACGGCAGACATGTGGCAGAGGCGGAATTCGAACCCATGACCTGACTTCCAAGCCTGTGCTCTATCCACTACACCATACCGCTTCTCATTTGTCCAACCCAATTTGCTGGTTTTCACCCCAGTGCTTATCACAGTGCCTGGCACATAGTGAGCGCTTAACAGATATCTCAGTTATTATTATTATTGCTCTGCATACAGTAAGTGCTCAATAAATGTGATTGATTCTCTACAGTTCTTTTTGTATCAAGAGTTCCCATCAAATAATAGAAAGCAAATCCCCGGCTCCCAGATATGTTCCAATCCAAGTTACGGAGCCATCCCATCCAATGCCACCATCGCATCACATCCTGAGAAGCAGCATGGCTTAGTGGATACAGCAGGAGCCTGGGAATCTGAAGAACCTGGGTTCAAATCCTGTCTCCGCCACTTATCTGTTCTGTGACCTTGGGTAAGTCACTTCACTTCTCTGTCCCTCAGTTCCCTCATTTGTAAAAGGGAGATTGAGAGTGTGAGGCTCATGTGGGACAGGGACCGTGCCTAACTTGATTAACTTGTATTTATTCCAGTGCTTGGCACGTAGTAAACGCTTAACAAGTATCAGAATTATTAACTGTTATTGTGAGACCTGCCCCGCGACTCCCACCCACAAACACTTCTCTGACACTTACTTGGGAATTTGTGTTCCTGGCTGAGGGCAAGTAAGCGTTTCAACTCTGAAAGAAAATAAAAGAAAAGAGCCGATAGAGTTCAACCTAGTTCATGGACTTAGTGGGTCTTGAATATAATAGACCAGCAATTAAGAAAAAGAGGCCCATTAATAGATTTCCAAGTTAATCAGAGTTTAAACTTACCCTCCTCATCTATAACATAGCTGGAAGCAATTCCATCAGAGTTTGTGACATCACAGGAATAAATGCCCAAATCTTCTTCCCCCAAGTCTTTAAATGTTGATTTAGTCCTTCAGGGCAAAGCATTGGGTTCGCAAAGGAAATAGGAGCAAGTTACTTCTTGTAGAACTGAACAGACTGCATTATTTAAAGTGGCTGCTGAGCAATTTTTCGTGGGGATTAACAAAACAATAGAATAATTATGGTACCTGTTAAGTGCTGACTATGTGTCATGAATTGTTCTAAGTACTGGTCTATGCACAAGTTAATCAAGTCCCACATGGGACTCATAGCCAAAGTAGAAGGGAGAACAGGCATGGAATCTCTATTTTATAGATGAGGAAACTGAGGCACAGAGAAGTGAAGTGACCTGCCCGAGGTCACACAGCAAGCAGGTGGCGGAGCCGGGATTAGAATCACTGTGGGCAGGGAACGTATCTATCAAGTCTAACATTAATAATAATAATAATAATTGTGGTATTTGTTAAGCACTTACTATGTGCCAAGCACTGTTCTAAGCACTAGGGTAGATACAGGGTAATCACGTTGTCCCATGTGGAGCTCACAGTCTTAATCCCCATTTTCCAGATGAGGTAACTGAGGCCCAGAGAAGTGAAGTGACTTGCCCAGAGTCGCACAGCAGACAAGTGGCGGAGGTGGGATTAGAACCCACGTCCTCTGACTCCCAAGTCCGTGCAGCTTCTCTACTAAGCCACGCTGCTTCTCTTCTACTCTCCCAAGTGCTTCTAACAGTGCATCGAAAAGCGCTTAGTACAGTGCTCTGCACACAGTAAGCGCTCAATAAATACGATTGATTGATTGATTGCTCTGCATCCAGTACTCTACATCCAGTGCTTAATCAATACAGCTGATTTACTGAGCAACATTATTAAGCAGTGTGGCTTAGTGGAAAGAGCACGAGCTTGGGAGTCAGAGGTCGTGGGCTCTAATTCCAGCTCCGCCACTTGTAGACTGAGTGACCTTGGGCAAGCCACTTCACTTCTCTGTGACTCAGTTACCTCAACTGTAAAATGGAGATTAAGCCTGTGAGCCCCACATAATAATAATAATGATGGCATTTGTTAAGCGCTTACTATGTGCAAAGCACTGTTCTAAGTACAGGGGGGATACAAGGTGATCAGGTTGTCCCGCGTGGGGCTCCCAGTCATCATCCCCGTTTTACAGATGAGGTAACTGAGGCTCCGAGAAGTTGTGACTTGCCCAAGGTCACACAGCAGACATGTGGCAGAGCCGGGATTCGAACCCATGACCTCTGACTCCAAAGCCCGTGCTTTTTCCACTGAGTCACGCTGCTTCTCAGCATAGGACATAAGACAACCTGATTACCATGTAATCGCTAAGATCAGTATGAACAGTTCTAGACTGTGAGCCCGCTGTTGGGTAGGGACCGTCTCTATATGTTGCCAACTTGTACTTCCCAAGAGCTTAGTACAGTGCTCTGCACACAGTAAGCGCTCAATAAATACGATTGAATGAATGAACAGTGCTTAGAACAGTGCCTGGCACATAGTAAGTGCTTAATAACACCATTATTATTATTATTATCATTTTTATTGATTGAGGATTTCTGAGTTCCAGACTCATGACTCATGCTCTTTCCACTAAGCCAAACTGCTTCAATATAGCTGACTTTTCCAGTATTCCAACATCACACAGCTGACAAGTGGCGGAGCCGGGATTCGAACCCACGAACTCTGACTCCCAAGCCCGTTTTCTTTCCACTAAGCCACGCTCATTATCATCAATCCTATTTATTGAGCGCTTACTATGTGCAGAGCACTGTACTAAGCGCTTATTATCATCTATCCCAGCACTTAATTACAGTGCCTGGCACGTAGTAAGCGCTTAACAAATGTAATTTGAAAAAAAAATGAATCACAGGCTTCCGTAAGGGAAACCCCTGAATTGTAAAATCTATAAGTAGAGGTGAAATAAAACTTACTTGTTGCCTTTAGTTTCTACATTTAATCGAGGCGAGTCTTCAACTGAAACATAATCCTTGGACCAAGTGAACTGAGAGTCCGCAGCCATCTGGTCACATTCAAAATTCAGAGAAATAATTCCGTCATCATCTACATTTACTACCATCTCTTTGGTTCCTGAAAGATAAAAAAAAACAACAAGAAACAGTCAAGCAACTTTCTGCCAGGCAAGAACTGTGTTGAGGAGTAGCATGGCCTAGTAGAAAGAATTTGGGCCTGGAAGTCCAAGGATCTGGGTTCTAATCCCGGCTCTGCCATTTTCCTGCAATGTAACCTTGGACAGATCACTTTGCCTCTCTGTGCCCCTGTTTCCTCATCTGTAAAATGGGGATTCAGTGCCTGTTCTCCCTCCTATTTTGACTGGGAGGCCAAAAACAACGATGATACTACTACTACTACTACTACTACTACTACTACTACTACTACTACTACTACTACTACTACTACTACACTACTACTACTACACTACTACTACTACTACTACTAATGGTATTTATTAAGCATTTTCTATGTGCCAGGCACTCTACTCAGCGCTGGGATGGATACAAGGAAATCGGGTTGTACGCAGTCCCTGTCCCACCTGGGGCTCACAGTCTCAATCCCCATTTTACAGATGAGGCAACTGATACCTAGAGAAGTGAAGTGACTTGCCCAAGGCAGACAAACTGCAGAGTCGGAATTAGAACTCAGGTCCATCTGACTCCTAGGCTCATGTGGAACAGAGACTGTGTCTGAGCTGATTAACTACACCATTGTTGAGAACAGTGCTTGACAGGAAATAAATGCTTAACAAACACCATAAAAATCAGAATAATTGTCCAGATATATCATCAATCAATCAATCGTATTTATTGAGCGCTTACTGTGTGCAGAGTATGCATAGATATCATTCTAATCCTTTCTCCACCATGTGTCTGCTGTCTGACTTTGGGCAAGTCACTTCACTTCTCTGGGCTTCAGTTACCTCATCTGTAAAATGGGGATAGAGACTGTGGGCCCCACAGGGGACAGACTGTGAGCTCGTTGTGGGCAGGAATTATCTCTCTTTATGCTGTATTGTACTTTCCCAAGTGCTTAGTTCAGTGTTCTGCACACAGTAAGCGCTCAATAAATACAACTGAATGAATTAATGAATGACAGGGACTGTGTCCAACTCGATTTGCTTGTATCCACCCCAGTGCTTGGGACAGTGCCTGGCATGTAGTAAATGCTTAACAAATACCATCCTTATTATTATTATTATGCCTAGTACGGTGACAGGCACTGGATGAATAACATTTTCAAGGCATTCCTGAATTATATGGACATCATCTCTGCCAAGGCAGTGCTTGACTCACCAGAAATAACCTTTGTCCTGCTTTGGGGGGAAGAAAGATGGGGAATAACAAATCTGCCAGTGATACCTTCTCCAATTAAGCCTGCATTTCCTCTATCTCCCCTCCCCTCTGCATCAACTATACACTTGGCTGTGTACCCATTAAGAACCTTGATATTCACTCCAATAATCAATTATCAATTATCAATAATAATAATAATAATTGTGGTATTTGTTAAGCACTTACTATAGGCCAGGCACTGTAGTAAGCCCTCGGATGGATAAAAGCAATTCAGGTTGGACCCAATCCCTGTCCCAGGTGGGGCTCACCGTCTCAATCCCCATTTTACAGATAAGGGAACCGAGACACAGAGAAGTGAAGTGACTTACTCAAGTTCACATTCATTCATTCATTCATTCAATCGTATTTATTGAGCGCTTACTGTATGCAAGAGCACTGTACTAAGCGCTTGGGAAGTACAAGTTGGCAACATATAGAGACGGTCCCTACCCAACCGTGGGCTCACATCTTCACACAGATGTCAAGTGGCAGAGTGGGGATTTGAACCTATGGCCTTATCGATCCTTATAATCGACTGTTTCCCCTATCTGCAATTTGTTTTAATGTCTGTCTCCCCCTCTAGACTGTAAAGCTCCATCATTATTATTATTATTGTTATTATTATCAGTATTATTATATTTGTCAAGATATTCTCCTGATTCTTGCTCTTGCTATCTTTTCTTTTCTTTTTCTTTTTTTTTGAAATATCACTTGTTAAGGGAAGCAGTGTGGCTCACTGGAAAGAGCACGGGCTTTGGAGTCAGAGGTCATGGGTTCAAATCCCGGCTCCACCAATTGTCAGTTGTGTGACTTTGGGCAAGTAATTTAACTTCTCTGGGCCTCAGTTACCTCATCTGTAAACTGGGGATTAAGGCTGTGAGCCCCCCGTGGGACAACCCGATCACCTTGTAACCTCCCCAGTGCTTAGAACAGTGCTTTGCACATAGTAAGTGCTTAGTTGGGTAGGGACCGTCTCTATATGTTGCCTACTTGTACTTCCCAAGCGCTTAGTACAGTGCTCTGCACACAGTAAGTGCTCAATAAATACGATTGAATGAATGAATGAATGAATAAATGCAATTTTAAAAAGTGCTCACTATGTACCAGGCACTGTACTAAGCACTGGGGTAGATACAAGTTAATCAGGTTGAACACAGTCCCTGTCCCACGTAGGGCTTAGAGTCTCAAGCCCCATTTTACAGATGAGGCACAGAGAAGTGAAGTGACTTGCCCTAGGTCACACAGCAGACAAGTGGCGGAGCTGGGTTTGGAACCTATGACCGTCTTACTGCCATGCCCATGCTCTATCCACCGCACCATGCTGCTTCTCCTTGTTACAAATACCATAATTAATTATTGTTTCAACTGCATACCTTTCTCTCTAAGCCCCCAGTGACGAGTAAAAAGAAAAAAGGATAGGCTGTGTTTTACTGGCTATCCCTTATATTTTGGGCAATAAATTTCCCTTGGGATTGCTGGTCTTCCATAAATGAATTCTATACTCCCCTGAACCTATCAATCAGTCAATCATATTTACTGGGTGCTTTCTGTGTGCAGAGCACCATACTAAGCACTTGGGAGAGTTCTATAAAACAGTGGGAAGAAACGCTGCCTATCAATCAATCGTATTTATTGAGCGCTTACTGTGTGCAGAGCACTGTACTAAGCGCCTGGGAAGTGCAAGTTGGCAACATATAGAGACAGTCCCTACCCAACAGTGGGCTCACAGTCTAAAATGCCTATCCACAGTGAACCTAGCATTTTCCCACCCGAAAGTTATTCATGTCATCCAAACCGAGACGGGAAGAAAACGGCCAATGGAGAGAAAATAAATTCAGAAAAATAGGAAATACACAAATAAAGCTCTCGGAGTAAAAACTGGCTCTGAAAATGGCCAGCATTCATTTGTGTGGCATTTGCGTGGTTGATATATATAAATCAGTCCTTGTGCTCTGGGGGTCTCCAGCTGTCAAGAATCACAAACTCCCGGAGGGCAGAGGCCTGGTCAATATGCATCGTAAGCCCTTTTGTCGTTCATATTAAATTACAACAAAAAAGAATACGCAAAAGACACAAATAAAATTGAGAAGCACTATGCCCAAGTGGATAGAGCATGGGTCTGGGAATCAGAAGGACCTGGGTTCTAATCCTGGCTCTGCCACTTGTCTGCTGTGTGTCCTTGGGCAAGTCACTTCACTTCCTCTGTGTCTTTGTAAGCTATGTGGGACAGAGACTGTGTTTAACCCAGTAAACTTGGTTCCCACATCTGTAAAATAGGGATGAAGACAGTGAGCCCTAAGCGGGACAGGGACTGTATCCAACCTGATTATCTTGTATCTACACCAGTGCCTGGCATGTAATAAGCGCTTCTCTCTTCCTCCCTTCAAGGCCCTACTGAGAGCTCACCTCCTCCAGGAGGCCTTCCCAGACTGAGCCCCTTCCTTCCTCTCCCCGTCGTCCCCCTCTCCATCCCCCCATCTTACCTCCTTCCCTTCCCCACAGCACCTGTATATATGTATATATGTTTGTACAGATTTATTACTCTATTCATTTATTTATTTTACCTGTACATATCTATTCTATTTATTTTATTTTGTTAGTATGTTTGGTTTTGTTCTCTGTCTCCCCCATTTAGACTGTGAGCCCACTGTTGGGTAGGGACTGTCTCTATATGTTGCCAACTTGTACTCCCCAAGTGCTTAGTACAGTACTCTGCACACAGTAAGCGCTCAATAAATACGATTGATTGATTGATTGATTGATTTTAAATTTTACTCCAGTACTTAGTACAGTGTCTGGCACATAGTAAACGCTTAACACATACCACAAAAAAATAATAATACCGGGCTCAGACATTATGCAGTCTTGTAACTGTTCCTTTCTAGGACAGGATGTTTGTGGCCCAAGATTCAGCTTCTTAGCCATTAACCTGATTTACACTAATTAATGACTAAATCTGGCTGCTTATACTAAAGCTGACCTACAAGATATGTAATGTATAATGCTACCCTCCGGGGCAGGGAAGGTTCAATTTCGGTAGGAATTAGCACCACACTTTAGGTAACTTGTAGGATGTTTTTGGAGTTTGCTAGTACCGGATCAACTTATGTTTTCAGTCTGAAATCTAAACAGAAGTTCACCAAAGAAGCCATTGATTTAGATAACCACTCCAGATTTTTTTTAAGGGTATTTGTTAAGTGCTTTCTATGTGGCAGATGCTGTTCTAAGCCCTGGGGTAGATATAAGTTAACTAGGTTCTTTTAGACTGTGAGCCCGCTGTTGGGTAGGGACTGTCTCTATATGTTGCCAATTTGTACTTCCCAAGCGCTTAGTACAGTGCTCTGCACACAGTAAGTGCTCAATAAATACGATTGATGATGATGAATTAGGTTGGACACAGTCCCTGTCCCACATGGGGCTCACACCCTTAATCCCCATTTTACAGATGAGGGACCTGAAACACGGAGAAGTGAAGTGACTTGCTCAAGGTCACACAGTAGACATGTGGCAGAGCTGGGATTAGAACTCAGGTCCTTCTGACTCCCAGGACTGTGCTCTATCCATTAGGCCACCCTGCTTCTCAATTCTCACCAAAGCATTTCTCTCAATGATTCTAAATCAAAATAAACAGATTCCTATGTGTGAGAAATCAACTGATGAGAAGCAGCGTGGCTCAGTGGAAAGAGCACAGGCTTTGGAGTCAGAGGTCATGGGTTCAAATCCTGGCTCCACCAACTGTCAGCTGTGTGACTTTGGGCAAGTCACTTCACTTCTCTGTGCCTCAGTTACCTCATCTGTAAAGTGGGGATTAAGGCTGTGAGCCCCACGTGGGACAACCTGAGAAGCTTGTATCTACCCCAGCACTTAGAACAATACTTGGCACATAGTAAGTGCTTAAAAATGCCATTATTATTATTATTATTATTATTATTATTATTATTATTTCTGCCAGAAACAGATGATATATGCCCTGGAGACAGCTGGCAGTGGGGTCCAGGTACTTTCAAGGTTGAGATACCCACATGTGCTCTATGGAGACAATGGTTAGAGACCCTCCGAGTTAACCCAAACCCAAGCAGCATGGCCTAGTGGGTAGAACACGGGCCCAGGAGTCAAAAGATCATGGGTTCTAATCCCGGCTCTGCCACTTGTCTGCTGTGCGACCTTGGGCAAGTTGCTTCACTTCTCTGGGTCTCAGTCCCCTCATCTGGAAAATGGGGATTAAGACTGAGAGCCCCAAATGAGAAGGGACTGTGTCCAGCCCCATTTGTTTGTATCTAACCCAGTGCTTAGCACAGTGCCTGGCGTTTAGTAAGTGCTTCATAGATACTATTAATAAAATAATAATAACAATTGTTATTATTATAATTTAGATCAAGAGGAGCACCCAGGGGGCCATTTGATCACACATTTATCTGATTACAATTTTCAGAAGTAAGCAATAATAATGATAATGGTATCTACTAAGCCTTTACTATGGGCCAAGCACTGTATTAAGTGCTGATGTAAGGATGCTGATGAGATGCTGATGTAAGTGCTGATGGAAGGAGGAGGAAGAAGAGAAAGAGGAGAAGGGGAAGAGAAGGAAGAAGAGAAGGAGGAGGAAGAAGAGAAGGAGGAGGAAGAAGAGAAGGAGGAGAAGGGGAGGAAGAGGAAAAAGAAGAGAAGGAGGATGAGAGGGGGAGGAAGAGGAAGAAGAAAAGGAGGATGAGAAGGGGAGGAAGAGGTAGAAGAGAAGAAAGAGGAGGAAGAAGGAGGAGAAGGGGGAAAAGGAAGAAAAAGAAGAGGAGGAGGATGAGAAGGGGAGGAAGAAGAGAAGGAGGAGGAAAAGGAAGAAGAGGAGGAGGTGGAGAAGGGGGAAGAGGTGGAAGAAGAAGAGGAGGAGGAGGAAAAGAAGAGAAGGTGGGGAGGGGGAAGAGGAGGACTATGAGCCCGCTGTTGGGTAGGGACCGTCTCTATATGTTGCCAACTTGTACTTCCCAAGTGCTTAATACAGTGCTCTGCACACAGTAAGCGCTCAATAAATATGATTGAATGAATGATTGATGTAGGTATATTTTAATCAGATGAATCAATCAATCAGTGGTATTTATTAAACCATTACTGTGTGCAGAGCAGTGAGAAGCAGCATGGCCTAGTGGCAAGTGGGACTTGGGAGTCAGAGGATGGTGGTCTAATCCTGGCTCTGCCACTTGTCTGCTGTGTGACTTTGGGCAAGTCATTTAACTTCTCCGTGCCTCAGTTACCTCATCTGTGAAACGGGGATTAAGACTGCGAGCCCCACATGGGTCAACCTGATTACCTTGTATCTACCAGCGCTTAGAATAGTGCTTGGCACGTAGTAAGCGCTTAACAAATACCATTATTATTGTTATCATTATTACAAAGCACTTGGGAGCGTACAGTATAACAGAGTTGGTGGACACATTCTCTGTCGACAATGAGCTTACAATCTAAAGGGGAGACAGACATTACTATAAAGAAATGTTACTGATAGGTATGTAAGTGCTGTGGGGCTGGGAAAGGGGTGAATAAAGGGAGCAAATCCAAGTGCAAGATCAGATGGAGTCTCTTTTCTCCATGAGGATCACAGTCTAAATGGGAGGGAGAACAGGTAATGTCTCCCCCTTTTACAGACAAGGAAGTTCTGGGCCTCAGTTACCTCATCTGTAAAATGGGGATTAAGACTGTGACCCCTCCATGGGACAACCTCATCACCTTGTAACCTCTCTGGCGCTTAGAACAGTGCTTTGCACATAGTAAGCGCTTAATAAATGCCATTATTATTATTATTATTATTATTATTATTATTATTATAGAGCGGTTAAGTGACTTTCCTAAGATCACCCAACAGGCAAGTGGTAGAGCCAGAACCAGAACCCAGGTCTCCTGACTCTCATTTCCCCGTGCTTTTGATTAAACAGCACTTGTCTTGGGGAGCAGCGTGGTTCAGCGGGAAGAGCCCGGGCTTTGGAGTCAGAGGTCATGGGTTCGAATCCCGGCTCTGCCAATTGTCAGCTGTGTGACTTTGGGCAAGTCACTTAATTTCTCTGTGCCTCAGTTCCCTCATCTGTAAAATGGGGATTAAGACTGTGAGCCCCACGTGGGACAACCTGATCACCTTGTAACCTCCCCAGCGCTTAGGACAGTGCTTTGCACATAGTAAGCGCTTAATAAATGCCATTATTATTATTATTAAACCCCATTGGCTTCAAGAGTAGAATTTGCAGAGTGCCAGGGCATCAACATCATCAATGGTATTTATTGAGCGCTTACTATGTGCAGAGCACTGTACTAAGCGCTTGGGAAGTACAAATTGGCAACATATAGAGACAGTCCCTACCCAACAGTGGGCTCGCAGTCTAAAAGAGGGCATCTCCTCATGGTCTCATGATCTAGCCCAGGGCTCCCCGTGACCTTGAGAAAGGAGACCATCTCACAGTAAGCGCTCAATAAATACAATTGATTGATTGATTGTCATCCTCATGGGCCGACTGCTGTGTTAACCTGTTAGGTATATTTGTCTCAACCCAGGAGCTGTTTGGACCAGGGTGATTATCCTGGCCGCTATCGCGTGCTCTGAAAATGGCCCACAAATATCATATGAAGGCTTGTGTCCAACCAGAGCCCCGGCCAATGGCCCGACACCCCGTGAGATGAAGCGAAGGCTGTTTTTCAGGGCGTTTGGCTCAGGGTAGACAAGCGCTCCAAGCCAAAACCTCAAAAACCTGGCCCGTGTCCACATTTCTGCCGTTTCCCCAATCAAATGTGTTTGTTATTCCAGGAAGCTCAACTGACGACAGCCCTGAATAATAATATAATAATAATGATGGTATTTGTTAAGCGCTTACTATGTGCAAAGCACTGTTCTAAGCGCCGGGGTAGATACAAGGTAAGCAGGTTGTCCCACGAGGGGCTCACAGTCTTCATCCCCATTTTACAAATGAAGGACCTGAGGCCTAGAGAAGTGAAGTGACCTGCCCAAAGTCACACAGCTGACAAGTGGCGGAGCCGGGATTTAAACCCACGACCTCTGACTCCAATCAATCAATCAATCATATTTATTGAGCGCTTACTATGTGCAGAGCACTGTACTAAGCGCTTGGGAAGTACAAATTGGCAACATATAGAGACAATCCCTACCCAACATTGGGCTCACAGTCTAAAAGGGGGAGACAGAGAACAAAACCAAACATACTAACAAAATAAAATAAATAGAATAGATATGTACAAGTAAAATAAATAAATAAATAAATAAATAAATAGAGTAATAAATATGTACAAACATATATACATATATGCAGGTGCTATGGGGAA
Organism: Tachyglossus aculeatus; assembly: GCF_015852505.1. Taxonomy (NCBI): domain Eukaryota; kingdom Metazoa; phylum Chordata; class Mammalia; order Monotremata; family Tachyglossidae; genus Tachyglossus; species Tachyglossus aculeatus. The sequence goes on from NC_052070.1 coordinate 12,676,062, forward strand.
GGGAAGGAGGAAAGATGGGGGGGATGGAGAGGGGTACGAGGGGGAGAGGAAGGAAGGGGCTCAGTCTGGGAAGGCCTCCTGAAGGAGGTGAGCTCTCAGCAGGGCCTTGAAGGGAGGAAGAGAGCAAGCCCAGGCTCTTTCCACTGAGCCACACTGCTTCTCATAAGAATAATAATGGCATTTACTAAGCGCTTACTATGTGCAAAGCACTGTTCTAAGCGCTGGGGAGGTTACAAGACGATCAGGTTGTCCCACAGGGGGCTCACAGTCTTCATCCCCATTTTACAGATGAGGTAACTGAGGCCCAGAGAAGTGAAGTGATTTGCCCAAAGTCACCCAGCTGACTAGTGTTGGAGCCGGGATTTGAACCCATGACCTCTGACTCCAAAGCCCGTGCCCTTTCCACTGAGCCACACTGCTTCTCTGAATGACCTTACATAGCTAGCTAGCTATGTAAGATAGCTAGATTATAATAATAATCTAGATAGCTAGATTATAATAATATAATCTAGTGTGCCTGAGTTTTCAAAATGAATCGGCAGAGACCAAACCACCGAGCAAACCTGGTCGAGTTTCGGCCACCACGGGGCCGACGATGTCCGACGGTTTTCCAACTCCTACTTGGTTGGTGGCTCGCACCCGGAACACATAACTCACTCCCTCTTGCAGGCCTCGCACCTGGAAAAGATGATGGATATCGTAATAATAATAATAATAATAATGATGGCATTTGTTAAGTGCTTACTATGTGCAAAGCACTGTTCTAAGCGCTGGGGGGATGCAATGTGATCAAGTTGTCCCACGTGGGGCTTACAGTCTTAATCCCCATTTTCACAGATGAGGTAACTGAGGCTCAGAGAAGTTAAGTGACTTGCCCAAAGTCACACAGCAGACTTGTGGTGGAGCTGGGATTCGAACCCATGACCTCTGACTCCAAAGCCCGGGCTCCTTCCGCTGAGCCACTCTGCTTCTCTACTAATTGTAGACATCGATCAATCAGTTTTTTAATGATAATGATAATTATGGTATTCGTTAAGTGCTTACTCTGCGCCGGGCACTGTACTAAGTGCTGGGGTGGATACAAGCTAATCGGGTGGGACACAGTCCCTGTCCCACGTGGGGGGCTCACAATCTCAATCCCCGTTTTATATAGATGAGGGAACTGAGGCCCAGAGAAGTGAAGAGACTGGCCCAAGGTCACACAGCAGACAAGTGGCGGAGCGGGATTAGAACCCATGACCTTCTGAATTCCAGGCCCATTAGTACTTACTTTTGTTGAGCACTTTACTAAGCACGTGGGGGAGCACGTTGAAGTCGGTAGACACGAACGCTGCCCAAGCTCTTTGTGGGTGGGGAATGTGTCTGTTTATTGTTGTACTGTACTCTCCCAAGCGCTTAGTACAGTGCTCTGCACACAGTAAACGCTCAATCAATCAATCAATCATATTTATTGAGCGCTTACTGTGTGCAGAGCACTGTACTAAGCGCTTGGGAAGTACAAGTTGGCAACATATAGAGACAGTCCCTACCCAACAGTGAGCTCACAGTCTTAGAGAAGCAGCGTGGCTCAGTGGAAAAAGCCCGGGCTTTGGAGTCAGGGGTCATGGGTTCAAATCCCGGCTCCACCACTTGTCAACTGTGTGACTTTGGGCAAGTCACTTAACTTCTCTGGGCCTCAGTTCCCTCATCTGTAAAATGAGGATGAAGACTGTGAGTCCCACGTGGGACAACCTGATCACCTTGTAAATTCCCCAGCGCTTAGAACAGTGCTCTGCACATAGTAAGCGCTTAATAAATGCCATTATTATTATTATAGAGACAGTCCCTACCCAACAGTGGGCTCACAGTCGAAAAATATGATTTTTAGAATAAATATGATTGAATGAATGAATATAATCTAATTCTATAGCTTCAAATCTACTGAGGATCTTACAATCAACTGAAGAGTTTATAATCTACTGAAGATTCAGTGAATGTTAAACTAAAAATTTGGAAGCGTGACTCAGATTTTAACTTCCGTGAAAATGTTTGTTCCTCCTGACAGCCAGACCCAAGGCCTAGGCGTTTCATAATCGGGAAGCAATGTGGCCTCGTGAATGGAGCACGCCAGGACTTCAATCACTCCTCACCTAGATAAATCAATTATATTTATTGAGCGCTTACTATGTGCAGAGCACTGTACTAAGCACTTGGGAAGTACAAATTGGCAACACATAGAGACAGTCCCTACCCCACAGTGGGCTCACAGTCTAAAAGATAGATACCTAGATACCTGGTGAAGCAGCTTCCTGCCTGATCCGTCTCCCAGTAATTCCGGGAATTTTTCCCTACTTGTGGGAAGCTGACTGGCATAAATAATAATAATAATAATAATGGCATTCCCCCTTTTAGACTGTGAGCCCACTGTTGGGTAGGGACTGTCTCTATATGTTGCCAGTTTGTACTTCCCAAGCACTTAGTACAGTGCTCTGCACACAGTAAGCGCTCAATAAATGCGATTGATGATGATTTGTTAAGCGCTTAATCCCGGCTCTCCCCCATGTCTGCTGTGTGACCTTGGGCAAGTCACTTAACTTCTCTGAGCCTCGGTTCCCTCATCTGTAAAATGGGGATGAGGACTCTGAGCCCCGCGGGGGACATCGTGATCAACCTGTCTCCCCCCAGCGCTTAGAGCAGTGCTTTGCACGTAGTAAGCGCTTAACAAATGCCATCATTATTATTATTATTTTAAAAGTGGTATTTGTTAGGCGCTTACTATGTGCCGGGAGCTGTTCTGAGTCTCAGGTAGGTACTTCCCAAGCGCTTTGTACAGTGCTCTGCACACGGTAAGTGCTCAATAAATGCAATTGAATGAATGAATGAATGAGTACAAGCTCATCAGGTTGGACACGGTCCGTATCCCACATGGGGCTCACGGACTTATCCCCATTTTACAGATGAGATGACCGAGACACAGTGAAGTGACAGGCCCATAGTCACAGTAGACGAGTGGTGGAATTGGAGTTGGAACCCAGGTCCCCCTGACTCTCTGGCCCTGGAATCAATCAATCAATCAGTCAATCAATCAATCGTATTTATTGAGCGCTGTGTGCAGAGCACTGTACTAAGCGCTTGGGAAGTACAAGTTGGCAACATATAGAGACAGTCCCTACCCAACAGTGGGCTCACAGTCTAAAAGGGGGAGACAGAGAACAAAACCAAACATACTAACAAAATAAAATGAATAGAATAGATGCGTACAAGTAAAATAAATAAATAGAGTAATAAATATGTACAAACATATATACATATATACAGGTGCTGTGGGGAAGGGAAGGAGGTAAGGTGAGCTATCTATAATTATTATCATCCTTTCTATCCCTAAGCAACACTGTTTTTCTATTTTATATCTACCCCAATCCTTGGAACAGTGCTTGACACACAATAAGGGCTTGCCTCAGACTGAGCCCCCTCCTTCCTCTCCCCCTCCTCCCCCTCGCCATCCCCCCCACCTTACCTCCTTCCCCTCCCCACACACCTGTATATGTTTGTACAGATTTATTACTCTATTTATTTATTTATTTTACTTGTACAGATTTATTCTATTTATTTTATTTTGTTAATATGTTTTGTTCCGTTGTCTGTCTCCCCCTTCTAGACTGTGAGCCCACTGTTGGGTAGGGACCGTCTCTGTGTGTTGCCAATTTGTACTTCCCAAGCGCTTAGTACAGTGCTCCGCACACAGTAAGCGCTCAATAAATGACTGAATGAATGAATGAATGTGCAAAGCACTGTTCTAAGCGCTGTGGGTGGGGGGAATACAAGGTGATCAGGTTGTCCCACGAGGGGCCACAGTTTTAATCCCCATTTTACAGCTGAAGTAACTGAGGCCCAGAGAAGTTAAGTGACTTGCCCAAAGTCACCCAGCTGACAAGTGGCGGAGGCGGGATTAGAACCCATGACCTCTGGCTCCCAAGCTCCCAAGCTCCTTGATGATGATGATAATGGCATTTGTTAAGCACTTACTATGTGCAAAGCACTGTTCTAAGTGCTGGGGGAATACAAAGCGATCAGGTTGTCCCACGTGGGGCTCACAGTCAATCTCCATTTTACAGATGAGGTAACTGAGGCTTAGAGAAGTTAAGTGACTTGCCCAAGGTCACACAGCAGACGTGGCAGAGCTGGGATTCGAACCCATGACCTCTGGCTCCAAAGCCCGTGCTCTTACCACTGAGCCACGCTGCTTCTCTAGGCCTGGCCTAGTGGATAGAGCCCAGCCCTGCCAGTCAGAATGGATTCATTCATCCATTCAGTCAGTCAGTCAATCATATTTATTGAGCACTTACTGTGTGCAAAGCACTGTACTAAGCGCTTGGGAGAGTAAAATATAACAAACAGACACATTCCCTGCCCACAGTGAGCTCACAGTCTAGAGTGGGAGACAGACATTAACAGAAACGACAAGGAGCTTGGCATAGTGAATAGAACACAGGCCTGAGAGTCAGAAGGTCATGGGTTCTAATCCCGGCTCCACCACTTGTCTGCTGTGTGACCTGGGGCAAATCACTTCACTTCTCTGGGTCTCAGTTACCTCATCTGTAAAATGGGGATTGAGACTGTGAGCCCCGCATGGGACAGAGACTTTGTCCAACACGATTTGCTTGTATCCACCCCAGCACTTAGTAAAGTGCCTGGCACATAGTTCAGCATTTAACAAATACCATTATTATTATTATTATTAATTATTATTATTATAAATAAATGGATAAATAAATAAATGACAGGTATATATACAGATATGTATCTATGTGCTGTGGGGATGGGAGGGAAATAATGGATCCAGCACCCAATATCCTTCTTCTCAAGGCGTGACGTGTGATCAAAAACATCCAAAAAAATTATTGGCAAGAACAGCAAGCTTAAAGCAAGGATGTTCAAGTGAAGCAGGGCAGCCTAGTAGAAAGAGCTTGGGAGTCAGAGGACCTGGGTTCTAATTCCAGTTCCACCACTTGTCTGCTGTGTGACCTTGGACAAGTCACTTCACTTTTCTGGGCCTCAGTTACCTCATCTGTTCAATGGGGATTAAGACAGTGTGCCCCATGTGGGACGTGGACTGTGTCCAACCTGACTAGCTCGGCTCTGCCCCAACAGTTAGTACACTGCCTGGCAAATAGTAAGCGCCTAACAAATACCAGTGGGGAAAAAAAGTAGTCTCCTTTAATGTATGCTTAATAATGGTATTTGTTAAGCATCTACAATATTCATTCATTAATAATAATAATAATTATAATTATAATTATAATTATAATGTTGGTATTTGTTAAGCGCTTACTACGTGCCAAGCACTGTTCTAAGTGCTGGGGTAGATACAAGGTGATCAGGTTGTCCCATGATGGGCTCACAGTCCTCATCCCCATTTTACAGATGAGGTAACTGAGGCCCAGAGAAGTGAAGTGACTTGCCCAAAGTCACACAGCAGACAAGTAGCGGAGCCGGGATTAGAACCCACTCCCTCTGACTCCCAAGCCCAGGCTCTTTCCACTAATTGTATTTATTGAGTGCTTACTGTGTGCAGAGCACTGTATTAAGCGCTTGGAAGTACAAGTTGGTGACGTATAGAGACGGTCCCTACCCAACAACGGGCTCACAGTCTAGAAATGGGGGAAAGACAACAAAACAAAACATGTAGACGGGTGTCAAAATCGTCAGAACAAATAGAATTATAGCTGTATGCACATCATTAACAAAAGAAATAGAATAGTAAATATGTACAAGTAAAATAAATAGATGTGTCAGACACTGTTATGTTCCCCAGCAAAGAACTGGGGAACAAAACTTGATCTGAAATGGAACTCTTCAAGGGTCCTTTTAAAACCCATAGTCATCATCATCATCATCATCAATCGTATTTATTGAGTGCTTACTGTGTGCAGAGCACTGTACTAAGCGCTTGGGAAGTACAAATTGGCAACATATAGAGACAGTCCCTACCCAACAGTCACAAATTTAAAGAAATTTTGAAATTGCTGTGTAGTCCCATCATTCAAACTGTATATAGTGTTAGCCATCCAACATAGTTTAGTGTTACATGGATTTTACTAGAGTCTATTTCGAATGGATGAAGGAGCTTGAATCTAGGTGCAGGACAAATACTTAGACTTGGCCTATTGTAGTTCTAAGAAGGCAAGAAAATCTGGATTTCTTTTGCACAAGCAAGCACAATAGTTAAAAGGAGTTGAACGCTTTCCTTGTTACTATCAAAAACTCGAGCTACAGTAATAATGTTCTTAGAGTCCGAGACAAGAAAATCTGGATTTACTATGTGCAGTGAGACTGCTTAACCAAAGGGAGCTGATCTCTTTCCTTGATATGATGAAAAATAGACCACATGCCTCGTGACACATCTACATAACATATAAGACTTTTAGACTGTGAGCCCACTGTTGGGTAGGGACTGTCTCTATATGTTGCCAATTTGTACTTCCCAAGCGCTTAGTACAGTGGTCTGCACATAGTAAGCGCTCAATAAATACGATTGATGATGATAAGTGAGTGGTGTGCGGCTGAGACTCCGTCTGTGAGTCAGATTTCTGTAACCCAGCCAAGGAAGCAGCGTGGCTCAGTGGAAAGAGCCCGGGCTTTGGAGTCAGAGATCCTGAGTTCAAATCCCGGCTCTGCCAATTGTCAGCTGTGTGACTTTGGGCAAGTCACTTCACTTCTCTGGGCCTCAGTTACCTCATCTGTAAAATGGGGAGGAAGACTGTGAGCCCCCCGTGGGACAACCTGATCATCTTGTAATCTCCCCAGCGCTTAGAACAGTGCTTTGCACATAGTAAGCACTTAATAAATGCCATCATTATTATTTTTATTATTAAGGAAGTCCAGATCCATTCTTGGCTGAAATCTCTATGCAATCAACAACATCTCCATATGTTGTCCATATATATATATATATATATATATATACATATATATATACGTATATATGTTTGTACATATATGTTTGTACATATTTATTACTCTATTTTACTTGTACCTATCTATTCTATTTATTTTATTAGTATGTTTGGTTTTGTTCTCTGTCTCCCCCTACTAGACTGTGAGCCCACTGTTGGGTAGGGACTGTCTCTATATGTTGCCAGCTTGTACTTCCCAAGCGCTTACTACAGTGCTCTGCACACAGTAAGCGCTCAATAAATATGATTGATTGATTGATCTCCCTCTACATGGTGCTATTGCACTCACGTGTACAACATCAAAACTATTCATTGATGCTGCCAATCTGGGTCAGAAGAAATGACCTACTAGGTGGTCTAGTGGATAGAGCCCAGGCCTGGGAGACAGAAGGACCGGGGTTCTAATCCAGGCTTTGACACTCATCTGCTCTGTGACCTTGGACAAGTCACTTCACTCCTCTGGGCCTCAATTCCCTCATCTGTAAATTGGGGATTAAGACTGTGAGCCCTATGTGGGACAGGGACTGTGTTCAACCCTAATATCTTGTATCTACCCCAGGGCATAGAACAGTTCTTGGCACATGCTAAGTGCTTGAAAAATGCCACAATTATTATTATTATATATCCTGGATTGGAAGACATTCAAAGAAGCTTATTTAGGGTGCCTGGGGCGGGAAGAGGAGAAACAGTCATTCAGGGGATAAGAAATAGGAAAAGTGTTACTCTTATTTGCTGAATACTTGGGTGTGGACTCAAGGGTCTAGTGGTGCAGAGGGAAGGAAAATCTGGTGGTGAGATGGGACATGAATCCAGAATGGTTGGATGTATGCTACGGGCAGTTCCTCCCTAGATTTTTGGCCAGAGGATAAATCTTCGGGTCCCACTTGGAAGTGACCATACCCAAGGAGGATAGAGCCATGATTAGGTCATGAGTTAATAATAATAATAATAATAATGGTATTTGTTGAGCACTTACTATGTGCCAGACACTGTTAAGGGTCATGGTTTAATGATAATAATTATAATAATAATGGTATTTGTTAAAAACTTACTATGTGCCAGGCACTGTACTAAGTGCTGGGGTGGCTACAAGCAAATCGGTTTTGCACACAGTCCCCGTCCCATGTGGGGCTCACAGCCTCAATCCCCATTTTACAGATAAGGGAACTGAGGCCCAGAGAAGTGAAGTGACTTGCCCAAGCTCACACAGCAGACAAGTGCCGGAGCTGGGATTAGAACCCATGACCTTCTGACTTCTAGGCTCGGTCTCTGCTCCACCACACCAGGGTTCCTCACCTTTTAAGCGTGTGAATGGCAAGGATAATAATAATAATAATGATAGCATTTATTAACTATGTGCAAAGCACTGTTCTAAGCACTGGAGAGGTTACAAGGTGATCAGGTTGTCCCACAGGGGGCTCACAGTCTTAATCCCCATTTTCCAGATGAGGTAACTGAGGCCCAGAGAAGTGAAGTGACTTGCCCAAAGTCACACAGCTGACAATTGGCAGAGCCGGGATTTGAACCCATGACCTCTGACTCCAAAGCCCGTGCTCTTTCCACTGAGCCATGCTGCTTTCTTGGCTGGGTTACAGAAATCTGACTCACAGATGGAGTCTCAGCTGCACACCACTCACTTATATGTTATGTAGATGTGCTTAGTACAGTGCCTGACACCTAGTAAGCATTTAACAAATACTACAATTATCATTATTGCCCAGTGCAAAGCATCGATAGAAACAACGTGGCCTAGTGGAAAAAGCATGGAAGTTGGAGGACCTGTGTTCTAATTCCAGCTCTGCCACTTGTCTGCAGTGTGACCTTGGCCAAGTCCCTTCACTTCTCTGTGTCTCAGTTCCCTCATCTGTAAAATGGGGATTAAGACTGTGAGCCTCAAATGGAACATGATAATTGTAATGATGGTATTTGTTAAGCGCTTACTATGTGCAAAGCACTGTTCTAAACGCTGGAGAGGTTACAAGGTGTTCAGGTTGTCCCACGGGGGGGCTCACAGTCTTAATCCCCATTTTCCAGATGAGGTAACTGAGGCTCAGAGAAGTGAAGTGACTTGCCCAAAGTCACACAGCTGACAGTTGGCAGAGCCGGGATTTGAACCCTTGACCTCTGACTCCATAGCCCGGGCTCTTTCCACTGAGCCACGCTGCTTCAAAGGATGAGAACCAGGGTGAGGGTGAAGAGGAAGATGGGGTAGCATCCTTCATTCATTCATTGATTCATTCAGTTTGCATTCACTGAGCACTTATTGTGGGCAGAGCACTCTACTAAGTCCTTGGGAGAGTACATTACAACAATAAACAGACATATTCCTATCCCATAACAAGCTTACAGTCTAGCATTCATCTTTGAGGGCTCACACCAGTTCAATCATTCATTCCATCGTATTTATTGAGCGCTTACTGTGTGCAGAGCACTGTACTAAACGCTTGGGAAGTACAAGTTGGCAACAGATAGTGACGGTCCCTACCCAGGAGAAAGGTCAGGTGAAAAGGACAGGCAGTAGGGAAACCCCCGGGCCTCCTCTACCAAAACAATGGATTAAAGACAAGAGTAAAATTCTAGAAGACCTGGATTTTCCTCCTAATTCTCTTCCAATATATTGCCCAAACGCTATAATAGTAATAATGGTATTTGTTGAGCACTTACTACTAATAATAATGGCATTTATTAAGCGCTTACTATGTGCAAAGCACTGTTCTGAGCACTGGGGAGGTTACAAGGTGATCAGGTTGTCCCACGGGGGGCTGCTCACAGTCTTAATCCCCATTTTGCAGATGAGGTAACTGAGGCCCAGAGAAGTTAAGTGACTTGCCCAAAGTCACATAGCTGACAATTGGCGGAGCCGGGATTTGAACCCATGACCTCTGACTTCAAAGCCCGTGCTCTTTCCACTGAGCCACGCTGCTTATTATGTGCCAAGCACTGTTCTAAGCACTGAGGTAGATACAGGGTAATCAGGTTGTCCCACGTGGGGCTCACAGTCTCAATCCCTATTTTGCAGATGAGGTAACTGAGGCACAGAGAAGTTAAGTGACTTGCCAAAGTCACACAGCGGATAAGTGGCAGAGGCGGGATTAGAACCCATGACCTCTGACTCCCAAACCTGTGCTCTTTCCACCAAGTTCTTGGAGTTTCTCCCTGTTGAATGGACAGACTAATTCTTAACTCCGACCTTCCCCCGGAGAAGGTGGAGAAGGAAAGGCAGTAGAGCTCAGTGGATAGAGCATCATCATCAATCGTATTTATTGAGCGCTTACTGTGTGCAGAGCACTGTACTAAGCGCTTGGGAAGTACAAATTGGCAACATATAGAGACAGTCCCTACCCAACAGTGGGCTCACAGTCTAAAAGGGGGAGACAGAGAACAAAACCAAACATACTAACAAAATAAAATAAATAGAATAGATATGTACAAGTAAAATAAATAAATAAATAGAGTAATAAATATGTACAAACATATATACATATATACAGGTGCTGTGGGGAAGGGAAGGAGGTAAGATGGGGGGGATGGAGAGGGAGAGAGGAAGGAAGGGGCTCAGTCTGGGAAGGCCTCCTGGATATAAGTTAATAAAGTTGTGCCCAGTCTCTATCCCTCATGGGGCTCCCAACTAAGTAGGATTTTATCCCCATTTCACAGATCGGGCAACTGAGACACACAAAATTAAAATGACTTGCCCTAGGTTATCCAGCAGGCAAGTGGCAGGGCTGGGATTCGAATTAAGTCACGATAACAGCATGGCCTAGTGACTAGAGCATGGGCCTGGAAGTTAAAAGGACCTGGTTTTAATCCCGGCTCTGCCACTTGCCTCTGTGTGACCTTGGGCAAGTCACTTTAAACTCTCTGTACCTTAGTTACCTCCTCTGTAAAATGGGGATTCAATACCTGTTCTCCCTCCTATCTTTTAGACTGTGAGCCCACTGTTGGGTAGGGACTGTCTCTATATGTTGCCAATTTGTACTTCTCAAGCGCTTAGTACAGTGCTCTGCACATAGTAAGCGCTCAATAAATACGATTGATGATCTAGACTGTGATATCTAGTCCCATGTGGGACAGGGACTATGTCTGAACCGATTAACTTGTATCTTCTCCAGCGCTTAGAACAGTGTTTGACACATAGTAAGTACTTCACCAATACCATAAAATGGCAACAGCAACAACAAAAACACTGCTCCAAACTCTGAGCACTTGGACCAATGATACTTTTCACCGAAGCTCACTGCGGGCAGGGAATGTGTCTGTTCATAATAATAATAATAATAATAATAATAATAATAATAATAATAATAATAATAATAATAGTATTTGTTACATGCTTACTATGTGCCAAGCACTGTTCTAAGCTCTGGGGTAGATACAAGGTGATCAGGTTGTCCCATGTGAGGCTCACATGTTCACTTTTCTATTATATGCTCCCAAGTGCCTAGACCAAAATCTGCCTCTTTGGTTTTATTTTTCCGTTGGAAAATATGTTCATCAGGCACGGTGCTAAACCCTGGGAGGGATAGAAGCATATTGGGTTGGACACAGCCCCTGTCCCACAGGGGGTTTACAGGCATAATCCCCATTTTACAGATGAGGTAACGGAGGAACAGAGAAGTTAAGTGACTTGTTCAAGGTCACACCACAGATAGTGGCAGAGAAGTGAATAGAATCCAGGTCTTTTTAGCTTCCAGGCCCATGCTCTAGTCACTAGGCCATGCTGTTATTGTGACCTAATTTTAATCCCAGCCCTGCCACGTGCCTGCTGGATAACCTAGGGCAAGTCACTTTAATTTTGTCTCAGTTACCCGATCTGTGAAATGGGGATAAAATCCCACTTAGTCGGGAGCCCCATGGGGGATAGAGACTGGGCACAACTTTATCAATCTAGCCCTGAGCTTAGCACAGTGCTTGACACATAATAAGTGCCTAACAAATACCATAATTGGTAGTATTATTATTACTAAGCTGTGTGCCGCACATCCAATGGATTGAGAGAGTGGGGATTCTATTCCTTTCCCCTTAGAAGAAGCTCATTTTAAAATTTTGTTTTGTATGGTGCTTCTGAAATGCTTATTGTGTGCCAAGCACTGTACCAAGCGCTGGGGTAAAGATAACTAGGTTGGATACAGCACTTAGTACAGTGCTCTGCACATAGTAAGCGCTCAATAAATATGATTGATGATACAGTTCCTCCCCACATGGGGCTTGCAGTCTAAGTAAGAGCTTCCTTTCCATTCCTCCAGTGGTATCAAACACTTATCGGCATTTAACCTGAGTATCTTGCACGGTCTGTGATTGTTAGCTTGCTGTTTAAGTCACTCCCTGCCATTTCCTGCTGTGTCCTGACTTCCATAATGATTCTCTGTCCTAAAGCACCCTAAGAAGCCAGACAATCAATCAATCAATCAATCGTATTTATTGAGTGCTTACTGTGTGCAGAGCACTGTACTAAGCGCTTGGGAAGTACAAGTTGGCAACATATAGAGACAGTCCCTACCCAACAGTGGGCTCACAGTCTAAAAGGGGGAGACAGAGAACAAAACCAAACATACTAACAACCAATACAAAAGTGGTTGTTAGCAACTGGATATTATTTATCTGTCCTTTCAGAAACGTTTGTGGGCACATGAAGCAGAAGCAGAAGAAGCAGCATGGCTCAGTGGAAAGAGCCTGGGCTTTGGAGTCAGAGGTCAAGGGTTCAAATCCTGACTCCACAAATTGTCGGCTGTGTGATTTTGGGCAAGTCACTTAACTTCTCTGGGCCTCAGTTCCCTCATCTATAAAACGGGGATTAAGACTGTGAGCCCCACGTGGGACAACCTGATTACCTTGTATCCCCCAGTGCTTAAACAGTGCTTTGCACATAGTAAGTGCTTAACAAATACCATTATTATTAGTCCAGTGCTCTACACACAGTAAGCGCTCAATAAATACGATTGAATGAATGAATTACAAAACATTATTGAAATTCATTCATTTATTCAATCGTATTTATTGAGCGCTTACTGTGTGCAGAGCACTGTACTAAGTGTTTGGAAAGTACAATTCGGCAACAGAGACAATCCCTACCCAGTAACGGGCTCACAGTCTAGAAGACTGTGAAGCAGCGTGGAAAGAGCAGGGGCTTTGGAGTCAGAGGTCATGGGTTCAAATCCCAGCTCTGCCAATTGTCAGCTGTGTGACTTTGGGCATGTCACTTAACTTCTCTGTGCCTCAGTTACCTCATCTGTAAAATGGGGATGAAGACCGGGAGCCCCCCTTGGGACAACCTGATCACCCTGTAGCCTCCCCAGTGATTAGAACAGTGCTTTGCACCTAGCAAGTGCTTAATAAATGCTATCATTATTATTATTATTATTAGAAGGGGGGAGACAGACAACAAAACAAAACAATAGACTGGCATCACTAGCAACAATATAAATAGATTTATAGATATACGCACATCATTAGTACAAGGTACATTGTCTTCCAGCTTGTTTGATCATTTAGTAAATGCTCTTTGAGAGACGCTCTAAACGAAAAGACTGTGAGGAGTAAAAGGAACTGTTAAAACCAAAGGATTTTGTTGCATTTCTCTTATTTTTTTTTTTTTGGCTGGCTTTCCACGGATCCCTGTTGGCGATGCTCCCACACGTTTTTGGCTTTAGGCATTGGCACTGATTTTTTTGTTGCTGCTTTTACCTTGAGATATTTGTGCTTAATGGGCTTCTCGTTGACTCCTCGCCATTTGTCCTCGTTAGCTTTTGCCTCCTTCACGTCGACATAGAAACCAGTCACAGGGCTGCGGCCCGAGTGAACGGGTGACTTCCACTGGAGAACGATGGAGTCTTTCCGGACTTCACTGTACTTCAGGTCATGAGGAGGACCTGGAGGTGGAAAGCAAAGAATTCCATCCTTTCATTCGATCGGATTTCTTAAGCGCTTACTGTGTACAGTAAGCGTACTGTACACGCTCATTGTACAGTTCACTCATTGTACAAATGAGGAAACTGAGGCTCAGGGAAGTGATCTGTTCAAGGTCACACAAGCAGACAAGACGAGTGGTGGAGTCGGAATCAGAACTCAGGTCCTCTGACTCTCAGGCTCTTTGCTTCTAATTATGCTTTACACTGTATGGAGGTGATGATTGTTTTGTTAATGATGTGCACCTAGCTTTATTTCTATTTATTCTGATGACTTGACACCTGCCTTCTAGACTGTGAGCCCACTGTTGGGTAGGGACCGTCTCTATATGTTGCCAACTTGTACTTCCCAAGCGCTTAGTCCAGTGCTCTGCACACAGTAAGTGCTCAATAAATATGATTGAATGAATGAATGAATGCCCACATGTGTTGTTTTGTTGTCTGTCTCCCCCTTCTAGACTGTGAGCCTGTTGTTGGATAGGGACCGTCTCTATATGTTGCCAACTTGTATGTCCCAAGTGCTGAGTGCTCTGCGAACAGTAAGCGCTCAATAAATATGATTGATTGATTGATTAGTACTGTGCTCTACACACAGTAAGCACTCAATAAATACGATTGAATGAATGAATGAATGCCCACATGTGTTGTTTTGTTGTCTGTCTCCCTCTTCTAGACTGTGAGCCTGTTGTTGGGTAGGGACCGTCTCTATATGTTGCCAACTTGTACTTCCCAAGTGCTCAGTGCTCTGCGAACAGTAAGCGCTCAATAAATACAATTGATTGATTGATTAGTACAGTGCTCTGCACACAGTAAACGCTCAATAAATATGATTGAATGAATGTTTACGAGCTGAAGGTCTTTCACACCTTTCATCCTCCTTCAGGCTCCTGATGTGTCCTTTCCTTGTGTGTACTAAGGGCTTGGGAAGGTACAATACAAGAATGAGCAGTGACATTCCCTGCCCACAACAAGCTCACAGTCTCGATGGGGAAGACAGACATCAATTCAAAGAAATAAAATGACAAATATGTGCGTAGGTACTGTGGGACTGGGAGAGTGAAGGGAGCAAGTCAGGGTGACGCAGAAGGGAGTGGGAGATGAGGAAAAGCGGGGCTTAGTTTGGGAAGGCCTCTTGGAGGAGATGGGCCTCCAGTAAGGCTTTGAAGGCGGGGAGAGTCATTGTCTGTCAAATCACAGCGTGGCTCAGTGGAAAGAGCCCGGGCTTTGGAGTCAGAGGTCATGGGTTCAAATCCCGGCTCCGCTACTTGTCAGCTGTGTGACTTTGGGCAAGTCACTTCACTTCTCTGGGCCTCAGTTCCCTCATCTGCAAGATGGGGATTAAGATTGTGAGTCCCCCGTGGGACAACCTGATCACCCTGTATCCCCCTGTATCGCCTAGAACAGTGCTTTGCACATAGGAAGCGCTGAACAAAAACCATCATTATTATTATTTGGGGAGGGAGGGCATACCGGGACAGAGGCAGGACGTGGGCCAGGGGTCGGCAGCGGGACAGGTGAGATTGGGGCACAGTAAGAAGGTTGGCGCCAGAGGAGCGAAGTGTACTATGTGCTTTGCACATAGTAAGTGCTTAATAAATGCCATTATTATTATTATTATTATTATTATTATTATTATTATTATTATTATTACGGGCTGGGTTGTAGGAGAGAAGCAAGGTGAGGTAGGAAGGTACAAAGTGATGGAGTGTTTCCATAAATGTAGACAGACAGAAATGTCATCTTTCCCCCCAAATCCTCTCCCCCTCCTACCTACCCCATCATTCTTGATAGCATCACCATTTTCCCAAGCCTGGCAACTGCATCATTAGTGGAATCTCCCTGTGTCCCATATTCAGAGCCTACATCTTTCTGACCCCTAGAGTTGTTTAGTTTTTAATGGTTTTTGTTAATTGCTTCCTATATGCCAGGTGCTGCACTAAGCCCTGGGGTAGATACAAGCTAACCAGGTCAGACACAGTCCATGTTGAAGCAGCGTGGCTCAGTGGAAAGAGCCCGGGCTTTGGAGTCAGAGGTAGTGGGTTCAAATCCCGACTCTGCCAACTGTCAGCTGTGTGACTTTGGGCAAGTCACTTAACTTCTCTGTGCCTCAGTTCCCTCATCTGTAAAATGGGGATTAAGACTGTGAGCCCTACGTGGGACAACCTGATCACCTTGTATCCCCCCCAGCACTTAGAACAGTGCTTTGCACATAGTAAGCACTTAACAAATACCATCATTACAATTATTATGTTCCATTTGAGGCTCACAGTATCAATACCTGTTTTACGGATGAGGGAATTGAGAAACAGAGAAGTTAAGTGACTTGGCCAAGGTCACACTGCAGACAAGTGGCAGGGCTAGAATTAGAACACAGGTCCTCCAACTTCCATGCTTTTTCCACTAGGCCAAGTTGCTTCTATCGATGCTTTGCACTGGGCAATAATGATGATTGTAGTATTTGTTAAATGCTTAATAGGTGTCAGGCACTGTATTAAACGCTGAAATACATACAAGTAAATCACGTTGGACACTAGTCCCTGTCCCATATGGGGCTCACGGTATAATTATGGAACTTGTTAAGTGTTTACTATGAGCCCAACACTGTTCTTATCACTGGATTAGATACAAATTAATCAGGTTGGACAGAGTCCCTGTCCCACATGGGGCCTACCTTCTTATCCCCATCGTACAGATGAGGGAACTGAGGCCCAGGGAAGTGAAGTGACTTGCCCAAGATCACACAGCAGACAAGTGTTGGAGTGGGAATTATAACCCATGACCTTCTGGGTTGGAGAAGCAGCATGGCTCAGTGGAAAGAGCCCGGGCTTTGGAGTCAGAGGTCATGGGTTCAAATCCCGGCTCCACCAACTGTCAGCTGTGTGACTTTGGACAAGTCACTTAACTTCTCTGTGCCTCAGTGACCATATCTGTAAAATGGGGATTAAAACTGTGAGCTCCCCGGGGGACAACCTGATCACCTTGTAACCTCCCCAGCGCTTAGAACAGTGCTTTGCACATAGTAAGCACTTAACAAATACCATCATTATTATTATTATTATTCTGACTCCAAGGACCATGGTCTATCCACTAAGCCATGCTGTTTTCCCAGTCCCCAGTATCCTCTCGGCTGGAGGCCAAGGTCCTGTTGGATGGGGCTGAGCGGGGCCGCAGTGAGAGACATATCCTTGTCAGTCCTGCCTACATTACCTGATTACCTTGTATCCCCCCAGTGCTTAGAACAGTGCTCGGCACATAGTAAGCGCTTAATAAATGCCATTATTATTATTATTATTATTATTCATTACCTGGTACAGAAATGGTCCATTGTTCACACTTGAATGACTCGCTGACTGCAGAAAAGGCTCCCAGGCCAGCGATGTTAACACCTGCCACTTGGAACTGGTAGACCATATTTTCCTTCAGATTGCTAATCTGCAAAGGTGAGAAAAGGATATTGTTATCATTATTATTCATTCATTCATTCGTATTTATTGAGCGCTTACTTTGTGCAGAGCACTGTACGAAGTGCTTGGGAAGTACAAGTTGGCAGCTTATAAAGATGGTCCCTACCCAACAACAGGCTCACAGTCTAGAAGGGGGAGACAGACAACAGAACAAAACATGTGGACAGGTGTCATCAGAATAAATAGAAGTAAGCTAGATGCACATCATTAACAAAATAAATAGAATAGTAAATATGTACAAGTAAAATAAATAGAGTAATAAATCTGTACAAACCTATATACAGGTGCTGTGGGGAGGGGAAGGAGGTAGGGTGGGGGGGATGGGAAGGAGGAGAGGAAAAAGGGGGCTCAGTCTGGGAAGGCCTCCTGGAGGAGGTGAGCTCTCAGTAGGGCTTTGAAGGGAGGAAGAGAGCTAGCTTGGCGGATGTGCGGAGGGAGGGCATTCCAGGCCCGGGGGAGGACGTGGGCCGGGGGTCGATGGCGGGACGGGCAAGAAAGAGGCCCAGTGAGGAGGTTAGCGGTGGCAGAGGAGTGGAGGGTGCGGGCTGGGCTGGAGAAGGAGAGAAGGGAGGTGAGGTAGGAGGGGGCGAGGGGATGGACAGCCTTGAAGCCGAGACTGAGGAGTTTTTGCTTGATGCGTAGGTTGACCGGTAGCCACTGGAGTGCTTGTTAAGCTCCCCTCTCAGGGTCGCACCCATCTTGACTACAGGAGGGAAAGTGAAGCTGAGGCCTACCCATTCCATCCGTAGCTTGGCCAGTGGCTAGTGAGTGGCAGGCAATCTGCTACAAGTCAAAACTCAACTGTGCTGGGCAGCAGCGGCACGGGAGTCGAGGGCGGAGACTCAAGTTGACTGTGTGGAAGGAGGCGATGGGCAACCACTTCTGGATTTTTACCCAGAAAACTCTCTGGATCCACTGCAATTGCAGATGGAGGTGGGGCTTTCTTGGGGAGCTGTGTCCATGGCGTCGCTATGGGTCTGAGATGACTAGACCGCATAAGACGAGCAAGACTTGTTAAGTGCTTGCTGTGTACCAAGAACTGTTCTAAGCGCTGGGGTAGATACCAAATAATCAGGTTGGACACAGTCCCTATCCCACATGGGGTTAGCAGTCTTAATCCTCATTTTACAGATGAGGGAACTGAGGCACAGAAAAGTGAAGTGACTTTCCCCAGGTCACACAGCAGACATGTAGAGGAGCCAGGTTGGAAGAGGCAGCTTGGTTTAGTGTAAAGATCAGGGGCTTGGGAGTAAGAGATCGTGGGTTCTAAGCCCGGCTCTGCCACTTATCAGCTGTGTGACTTTGGGCAAATCACTTAACTTCTCTGTGCTTCAGTTACCTCATCTGTAAAATGGGGGTTAAGACTGTGAGCCCCATGTGGGACAACTTGGTTATCTTGTGTCTACCCCAGTTAAGAGCTTACTATGTTCTAAGCTCTGGGGTAAATACAAGGTAATCAGGTTTTCCCACATGGGGCTCACAGTCTTAATCCCCATTTTACAGATGAGGTAACTAAGGCACAGAGAAGTAAAGTGACTTGTCTGCAAGACTGTAAACTCATTGTCGGCAGAGAAGGTGTCTGTTATATTGCAATAATAATAATAGTATATATGTTTGTACATATTTATTACTCTATTTTACTTGTACATATTTATTCTATTTATTTTATTTTGTTAATATGTTTTGTTTTGTTGTCTGTCTCCCCCTTCCAGACTGTGAACCCGCTGTCGGGTAGGGACCGTCTCTATATGTTGCTAACTTGTACTTCCCTAGCACTTAGTACAGTGCTCTGCACACAGTAAGTGCTCAAAGCACCGTGGCTCAATGGAAAGAGCCTGGGCTTTGGAGTCAGAGGTCATGGGTTCAAATCCCAGCTCCGCCAACTGTCAGCTGTGTGACTTTGGGCAAGTCACTTAACTTCTCTGTGCCTCAGTTCCCTCATCTGTAAAATGGGGATTAAGACTGTGAGGCCCCCATGGGACAACCTGATCACCTTGTAACCTCCCCAGCGCTTAGAACAGTGCTTTGCACATAGTAAGTGCTTAATAAATGCTATCATTATTATGACAGAATAATAATGGTATTTGTTAAGAGCTTACTATGTTCTAAACTCTGGGGTAGATACAAGGTAATCAGGTTGTCCCACATGGGGCTCACAGTCTTAATCCCCATTTTACAGATGAGGTAACTAAGGCACAGAGAAGTGAAGTGACTTGCCCAAAGTCACACAGCTGACAAGTGGTGGAACTGGGATTAGAACCCATGACTTCTGACTCTCGAGCCCATGCTCTTTCCACTAAGCCATGCTGCTTCTCTAAGCCATGCTGCTGTTCTAATAATAATAATAATTTATTTATTAAGCGCTTACTATGTGCAAGGCACTGCTCTAAGCACTGGGGAGGTTACAAGGTGATCAGGTTGTCCCACGGAGGGCTCACAGTCTTAATCCCCATTTTACAGATGAGGTAACTGAGGCACAGAGAAGTGAAGTGACTTGCCCAAAGTCACACAGCTGACAAGTGGCGGAGCCGGGAGTTGAACCCGTGACCTCTTATTCCAAAGCCCGTGTTCTTTCCACTGAACCAAGCGCTTAGTACAGTGTTCTGCACATAGGAAGTGCTCAACAAATGTGATAGATCGATTGTCCAAGTTTGCAGCAGGCCAGTGGAGGAGCCAGATTAAGAATCCTGATCCTCTGATTTCCAGGCCTGGGCTCTTTCCAATAAAGACCAAAATAACTAAGTAATAAATTTTATGACTTTCTTTATCAATACAAAAGTTGACATTTGACTTATTTCTATGTTATGAAATGGTAGTACTAGTAGTAGTAATAGTAGTAGTAGTAATACGTATTAAGCTATTATTGTACGCAGATTATTGTACTAATAACTGGGAAACAGTATACACGTGGGAATTAGTCACAGACCCTGCTCATGGAGGAATTCATAATTTATGAAGTTTGTCAATGGAAACATTGCTGGGAAACAAAAGTGAACCACAAACCAAGAAAACCTATTCTAGAGGCAGGTAAATGTAAATTATCCTTTAAACCATCAACCTAAAAAGGTAAACCTGTGTGCTCTATCACCTGCACAAGAAGAACTAGATTAATTCAATTATTCACTATTTATTCACATTAATCTCTGTCTCCCCCTCTAGACTGTTTGCTCATCATGGGCAGGGGACTCGTCTGCAAATTGTGTTGTATTGTACTCTTCCAAGTGCTTAGTACAGTGGTCTGCACATAGTAAGTAAGGCTCTCAGGCCCTACTGAGAGCTCACCTCCTCCAGGAGGCCTTCCCAGACTGAGCCCCCTCCTTCCTCTCCTCCTCCTCCCCTTCCCCATCCCCCCCCGCCTTACCTCCTTCCCCTCCTCACAGCACCTGTATATATGTATATATGTTTGTACGTATTTATTACTCTATTTTATTTGTATGTATTTATTCTATTTATTTTATTTTGTTAATATGTTTTGTTTTGTTCTGTCTCCCCCTTCTAGACTGTGAGCCCACTGTTGGGTAGGGACCGTCTTTATATGTGGCCAACTTGTACTTCCCAAGTGCTTAGTACAGTGCTCTGCACACAGTAAGCACTCAATAAATACGATTGAATGAATGAAAGTACTCAATAAACACAACTGATTGATTGGTAGGGAGGGCTGAGCATCCTTTTGGAAAATGCATCAATTCAATCCACTAATTGGGTAATTGATTTTATCTCCTGCATCCCCCTCTAGACTGTAAGCTCCTTGTGGGCCAGGACCATATCTATGAATTCTCCAATATTATTCTCTCCCAGGTGCCTGATGATAATAATAATAATAATAATAATAATAATAATAATAATAATAACAATG
This sequence comes from Tachyglossus aculeatus, assembly GCF_015852505.1. Lineage (NCBI taxonomy): Eukaryota > Metazoa > Chordata > Mammalia > Monotremata > Tachyglossidae > Tachyglossus > Tachyglossus aculeatus. The sequence goes on from NC_052070.1 coordinate 12,697,222, forward strand.
ATGGTATTTGTCAAGCGCTTAGTACAGTGCTCTGCACACAGTAAGTGCTCAATAAATATGATTGATTGATTGATTAAGTGCTTACTATGTGCCAAGCACTGTCCTATGCACTGAGGTAGTTACAAGGTAATCAGGTTGTCCCAAGTGGGGCTCACAGTTTTAATCGCTAATTTAAAGATGAAGTAACTGAGGCACAGAGAAGTGAAGTGACTTGTCCAAGGTCACATGGCAGACAAGTGGTGGAGCCGGGATTGGAATCCACGTCCTCTGAATCCCAAACCCACACTCTTGACACTAGGCCATGCTGCTTCATGCTGCTACTACAGGTCTTGGCACACAGGAAGTGCTAAGTGGCCACTTAACTTCTCTGTGCCTCAGTTACCTCATCTGTAAAATGGGGATTAAGACTGTGAGCCCCAAGTGGGACAACCTGATCACCTTGTATCCCCCCAGAGCTTAGAACAGTGCTTTGCACATACTAAGTGCTTAACAAATACCATTATTATTATTATTATTATTAATACCACTGATTGGCTAATTGCAAATACATTATTTATAACCCTGGAAACCACATAACCCAACTGAAGGGCCCAAAAGGGTTAATGCCTTCCTGAAGTGAATGAGAAACTTCCCTTTCCCAATTAGGAACGTGTCCAAGCCCTAAATGGGAGGAATGGGGAAATTCCCATTGAGAACTGCACATTACACATCTCCGAACGTCATGACCCTGCTAGGTGGAATGCAATTCACCTTGGAGATGCGGACCACCTGATTACTTTTCCGAGGAGTAGGCGGGAGTCAAAAACTACATGCAAACGCCACTGTCCCGAGTATATGTTGCCAATTGGTACGTCCCAAGCGCTTAGTACAGTGTTCTGCACACAGTAAGTGCTCAATAAATATGACTGAATGAATGAATACGTGCATCGAACTGGATTCATCTGCGGTACAATCACAGCATCGCAGTACAATCACTGGGAGTCAGAAGGACCTGGGTTCTAATCTCGGCTCTGCCACGTGTCTGCTGTGTGACCTTGGTCAAGTCACTTCACTTCCCTGGGCCTCACTTACCTCATCTGCAAAATGGGGATTCATGAATCAATGAATTGTATTTATTGAGCGCTCACTGTGTGCCGTACACTGTACTAAGCATTTGGGAGAGTACAAACATGTGAGCCCCATGTGGGACAGGGACTGTGTCCCACGCTAAACATAGAGTAGGCACTTAACAAATCCCATCACTAGCTTTATTATTAAATATTAATCAAATATAATTGAATCAGTTATTATTTGGGAGATGACCTGAGCCTTTAAACTAAGCTAATTCGTTTAACGGACCCCAGTCTAGATCAGGCGAAAACGAACTCTCACCTTGTAGACCTGTTCACTGACAGCTTTAACGTTCACCTCTTTCCATTTTCCCGGCACTCCGTCGATGACCTCGCGGAAGTTGACGTAATAGCCGGTGATCTCGGCCCCGCCGGGCTTTTCAGGCTGCTTCCAGCCGAGGACCATCGAATCCCGAAAACTCTCGACACAGGTGATATCGTAGGGTGGAGAGGGAACAGCTGGGGCGACACAAATGATTAGCGTGAGTGGGCGGCAACCAAATCTATCGATCTACGGGGATTGGCTTCGTTGGTACAGTTCACGAGGGCTACGCAGATCCCAAGATGAAGTACAAACTGATGCGGCGCAGTGATTTTTTGGCAGACTGCATATCCAGGAAACAGACGGATGGGCAGGAACAGGCCTCTCTTTCTCCAAACGTTGGATTGCCACTCTGAGTGATGGAATTCTGGGCTGAATGGATCCAGTCATCAAACCTAAGAATGTTAGAGTGTATGGCCTTTTTTTTTTTGGTATTTGTTAAGTACTGACTATGTATCAGGCCCTGTAGTAATAGTAATAATAATAATGGTATTTATTAAGCGCTTACTATGTGCAAAGCACTGTTCTAAGCGCTGGGGAGGTTACAAGGTGATCAGGTTGTCCCACAGAGGGCTCACAGTCTTAATCCTCATTTTACAGGTGAGGTAACTGAGGCCCAGAGAAGTTAAGCCTATATACGTGTATATATGTATATATGTTTGTACATATTTATTACTCTATTTATTTATTTATTTATTTTGCCTGTACATATCTATTCTATTTATTCTATTCTATTCTATTTATTTTATTTTGTTAGTATGTTTGGTTTTGTTCTCTGTCTCCCCCTTTTAGACTGTGAGCCCCCGGTGGGGTAGGGACTGTCTCTATATGTTGCCAACTTGTACTTCCCAAGCGCTTAGTACAGTGCTGTGCACACAGTAAGCGCTCAATAAATACGATTGATTGATTGATTGATTAAATGACTTGCCCAAAGTCACACAGCTGACAAGTGGTGGAGCTGGGATTTGAACCCATGACGTCTGACTCCAAAGCCCGGGCTCTTTTCACTGAGCCACGCTGCGCTGGGGTGGTAGATAAATGATAATCAGGTTGGACATGGTGCTCCGGTCTTAATTCCCAATTCACAGATGGGGTCACTGAAGCCCAGAGAAGTGGAGTGCCTGCCCAAGATCACACAGCAGACAAGTGGCAGAGAGGGGATTAGAACCCAGATCCTTCTGACTCTCAGGGCCGTGCTCTATCTACTAGGCCTTGCTGCTTCTCTGATGCTATTATTATTATTAAGTCCCCCTTCTAGACTGTGAGCCTGCTGTTGGGTAGGGACCATCTCTATATGTTGCCAACTTGTACTCTCCAAGCGTTTAGTACAGTGCTCTGCACACAGTAAGCGCTCAATAAATACGATTGAATGAATGAATGAATGAATGCTTTGAACTATGACTTATAGTCTGATGTCTCGCACTGTGGTTGTGTGTTGTGACTATAGTTACCAAGGAGAAACTTTTTTACTTTTTCCGTGAAAACGAGGACAGCCACACTTTTGATAGACTGTAAACTCCTCCTCCGGACAGGGAACATGTCTACTAAACGATGATGATGGTATTTGTTAAGCACTTACTATATGCCAGGCACTGTTCTAAGCACTGGGATAGATACGAGGTTATCAGGTTGTCCCACGTGGGGCTCAGAGTCTTAATCCCCATTTGACAGATGAGGTAACCGAGGCACAGAGAAGTTAAGTGACTTGTCCAAAGTCACACAACTGACCTCTGACTCCCAAGCCCGTGCTCTTTCCACTAAGCCACGCTGCTTCTCTCGTTCTCTGTTATATTGCACTCTCCGCTTAGTACAGTGCTCTGCACATAGTATGCGCTCAATAAATACAATTGATTGATTGATTGATTGATTAGTTCAAGCAGTCTGCACACAGTAAATCAATCAATCAATCAAATTTATTGAGCACTTACTGTGTGCAGAGCACTGTACTAAGTGCTTGGGAAGTACAAGCTGGCAACAAATAAATAATAATAAATAATAATAATAAATAATAATAAATAAATAAATAAGATTGATTGATCTTATCTCCAACTCCCTTCTGCATCGCCCTGACTCACTCCCTTGGCTCTTCCTCCCCACCCAGCCTCTCAGCACTCATGTATATGGCTGTCATTTTATTTATTTGTATTGCTGTCTGTCTCCCCGCCCCCCCAGACTACGAGCTCCTTGTGGGCAGGGATTGTCCCAGTTTATTGTTGTTGTATTTCCCCAACCACTGAGTACAGTGCTCTGCACACAGTAAGCGCTTAATAAATACGAATGAGTGAATGAATGAAATATTTGAAACAGTGAGTTCTTCCCTCAGACTATTTTCTCCAGTTTCCCATATCATTTTTAGGCTCCCCAGTAAGAACAGAGATGAAACCCCCCACCTTGTTCTACTTTCATTTGTTTTGTGTTTCAAATATTCTCTAATGACTATCATCATTAGAGAAGCAGTGTGGCTCAGTAGAAAAGATTCCGGGCTTTGGAGTCAGAGGTCATGGATTCAAATCCCGGCTCCACCAGTTGTCAGCTGTGTGACTTTGGGCAAGTCACTTAACTTCTCTGTGCCTCAGTTACCTTGTCTGTAAAATGGGGATGGAGACTGTGAGCCCCGTGTGGGACAACCCGATCACCTTGTAACCTCCCCAGCGCTTAGAACAGTGCTTTCAACATAGTAAGCGCTTAATAAATGCCATCATCATTATTATTATTATTTGACCCTTCACCCGAATTCACCTTTTGAAACAGTTGTGATAATTGCCTTGGTAGTCTCTCTATTAATCAATCGATCAGCCATCAGATTTAGTGAGTGCTCACTTTGTGCAGAGCCCTGTGCTAATTGCTTGGGAGAGTCCAATATCAGAGTTGATAGATATGTTCCTGACTCACAGCGAGCTTACAGTCTAGAGGGGAAAGCAGGCATTAATATAAATAAATTACAGATCTGGACATTAGTGGTATGGGGCTCCAGAAGCAAAGGATGCCTGATTCTGAATCCTTGTTGAATAATGGCTTCGATAATTCTATTTTCCCTTCATAAAGGGTTGGGAATCAAACGGATAAAACACACAAGAAGTCCAGCCCAACAGTCCACTCGGATTTTCTTATGATATTTTTCTATTTTAAAGTTGAACTCTCTCTTTCCTCCTCAGAAGGTCACCCTGTCCAGACTCCCTGTGAAGTCTGGATTTAGAGAATTTTCAAGCCTTCGAACTTCTCATTCAAGCTCGGAATAATGAATTTTGGATCATGGCAGCAATGTAACACAGCGAGAGAAGCTGTGGGGACTAGTGGAAAGAGTACAGGCTTGGGAGTCAGAGGAGCTGAGTTCTAATCCCTGCTCTGCCACTTGCCTGCTGTGTGACCTTGGGCGAGTCACTTAATCTCTGGGCCTCAGTCTCCTCATCTGCAAAATGGGGATTCAATGCCAGTTCTCCCTCTGATTATGAGTGTGAGCTCAATGTGGGACAGGGAATGTGTCTGCCCTATTTATCTTGTATCTACCTAGTGCTTAGTAAACGGTCGGCCCGTAGTAAGTCTTAACAGATACTATTATTATCATTATTGCTGTTATTACTCTATAATAAGAATAATAACAGGAAGAATACCTTTCTGCAGAATTTAGAGGGGCACAAGTGTCAAAAGTCCTAGTTTTTTATAAAATCTTCAGAGATTTGATGGTCCATGGAAATGTTTTAACCTAATAATGACTGTATAAATTAGAGGCTATGAAAATGCCTCATTTCTCCCTACTAAGAAAGCACTTTTGTTATGATTATTTTTGATTTACTAATTTTTCTGATTAGAGCTTTTACAGCAATTGGTTGCTCAAATGTTGACAGCCAGTTTATTCCGATGTGGTATTCGACACATCTCATTTTTCTGATCGTGTTTTTCTGGGCAATTAGATGCTCAGATGTTGACAGCCAGAGTATTCTGTTTGCCAACTTGTACTTCCCAAGTGCTTAGTACAGTGCTCTGCACACAGTAAGCACTCAATAAATACGATTGAATATGAATACGAATATTCTGTTGTAATATTTGACACTTCTCCATAGCTCAAAGAACGAATGCAACGTTCATTAGCAATTAAACCTACATAGGGACCAAACTCCAAACCAAAAGTCACATTAGAAAATTAGGATTTTGATCGAACCCTGGTGCTATCACATACCTAACCTCATGGGAAAATTATCCAAAATTGCCATTTAAAGAAGCATTAATAAGCCTCCAACCAGGCCAGGAATAATTAAAACATCCTTCTTGCTTTAAAAACTCAAACGCTTTATAAGACTCTCCCCCTCCCCCCAAAAAAAAATTCACTAAAGATATTTAGAGATAACGTTCACTTGGAGACACAAAAAGACATCAGTGCAATGTTAGTAAAAAGAATGTAAAAACGAATGCGTCAATATACAGAAAATGGATGAAATGTCTCTCGGATGTCACGGAGATGAACTACATTATCGGTGTGCCCAGTGACCTAGGTGAAAAAGGACAGAAAAGCAGAAATGAAAATTTGTGGGAATTTGTGGCTTGGACGGTGAGAGGTGGATACAGCGATGGAAACTGATGAAACGGATTGACTTTCTCAGCTCTCACCTAGATCCTTCTTCTTCTCCTCGTCTTTCAGAGTCAAGGGGGGCTCAGGATCAGACTTACATGTCCCTTCGCCGGCCACTTTCCGAGACGGTGATGATGTCGGCGGGGGCTGTTTCTTAACCTTCTCACTTACTTTACTGCTTTCCACCAGCCCTAGAGCAGCGTCCTTCTTCGGTGGAGCGGGAGATTCATCCTTACCCGTTTCACTCACTTTACCACACGGTTTATCAGAGCTACCGGGCAACGTGCGCTTGTTAGACGTAACACTGCTATCGACCAAAGCGTCTTTCTTATTGATTCTCCGGGGGGCTTCATGCATGCCTCCCTTGTAGTCTATTAGTCCAGCAGCTTTACCACTGAGTTCAGGCCACACACCTTGAGACACTCCTCCCCCTATAACGGCCAGAGAACAACAGAGACACTTTGAACGGTTATACAACACGATGCTGCCGCTACTGCACGGGACAAGATGGGAACGTCTAGAGCGCCGATACGTGAGCAATCTTAGTTTCGCAGAAAACAGAATTCTGTTGTCTTAGTAAGAGATCTGTAAAGCGAATCGCCTACACATTTTGCAGAGACGGTTCCAACTTCTCCATTAGCCAATGAAATGAAGAAATGAACATAAAAGCATGACGACGTGAATAATCTCGACTTTCTGACACATTTACGTTAGCGAGAAATAGAAGTATATACCTCTCAACCTTAATTGATGATGTCTATCAATCAATCAATCAATTGTATTTATTGAGCGCTTACTGTGTGCAGAGCACTGTACTAAGCGCTTGGGAAGTACAAGATGGCAACATATAGTGACCGATTGCTTGTTGTGTGCAGCACACTGTACTAAGCACTTGGGACAGTACAATAAACTAGGAGGGCACAATCCCTACCCACAGAGCAGGGGCAGAGGGACCCCTTTCCTCTTCTCCCATTCCATCCTGAGTTGCCCTGACTTGCTCCCTTTGTTCTTCCCTCTGCCCATCCCCACAGCACTTGTGTCCGGATCTGACATTTATTTATTTGTATTCATGTCTTTCTCCATCACTCCGCTAGACTATAAGGTCATTGTGGGCAGGGAATATGTCTATTTATTGTTGTATTGTACTCTTCCAAGAGCTTAGTATGGTGCTCTGCACACAGTAAGCACTCAATAAATACAACTGAATGAGTACGAAGCAGCGTGGCTCAGTGGGAAAAAGCCCAGTCTTTGGAGTCAGAGGTCATGGGTTCAAATCCCGGCTCTGCCAACTGTCAGCTGTGTGACTTTGGGCAAGTCACTTAACTTCTCTGGACCTCAGTTACCTCATCTGTAAAATGGGGATTAAGACTGTGAGCCCCCCCGTGGGACAACCTGATGATCTTGTAACCTCCCCAGAGCTTAGAACAGTGCTTTGCACATAGTAAGCATTTAACAAATGCTATTATTATTATTATTATTACGATCAAATGAGTGAAAGACAATAAAATAAATTTCAGTTATGGAAAGCAACTGAGTAGAGAGGACTGTGAACCCACTGTTGGGTAGGGATTGTCTCTATTTGTTGCCGAATTGTACTTTCCAAGTGCTTAGTATAGTGCTTTGCACACAATAAGCTATCAATAAATATGATTGAATAAATGAATGACTACAATAATAATAATGATGATGTTGATAACAATAATAATAATAATAACAATTGTGGTGTTCGTTAAGTGCTTACTATATGCCAAGTCCTGTACTAAATTCTGGGTAGGTAGAAAATAAGCAGTTAGGACGTAGTCACTGTCTCATTTAGGGTCATAGTTTAAAGGGCCAGGAGAATAGATATACTTACGCCATTTTCACAGATGAGGCCCAGAGAGGTTAAGTGTCTAGCCTGAGGTCACTCAGTAGGCAAGTGGCAGAGTCAGAATTGATATATGGAGACTGGGCAAAATTAAACAGAAGTTAATGAAAGCTAGTCATTTTTTCCTTTTAGCTTTAGTTTTATTTTATACCACGACATATCTTCAGATGACCAGTCTTTTAGACTGTGAGCCCACTGTTGGGTAGGGACTGTCTCTATATGTTGCCAACTTGTATTTCCCAAGCGCTTAGTACAGTGTACACAGTAAGCGCTCAATAAATACGATTGATGATGATGATGACCTGTTTTCCAGTCCTGCTGAACTGCCTGGATTCCTCACCTATTTGACCAGAGGTTGAGAGGTATATCACGTTCATGCAGATCAGATTAGGACATCAAAAACATGACATCCGTTACCGTCAGATAAGTTTTTAGTCATTTTATTATCCAAAAAGGAAGTGACAAAACAGGAATGATTCAGCAACTACATGTAACACTGAGTTTTAGGAGAGCTGCAGCAAAGCACATGGGGACTGTTAATGAATTAGAAAACGGTTCAGGCCCTGGGGCTGATGAGATGGCCTTGAGGCAAAGCAGGGCGGGTTACCCGGTCATAAAATCTGACTGGTCTTCCACATCCCAGGATGAATAAGATGTTAGAATGGATTGTCAGACGGGGGTTCATGAGAAACACCTGAAGAGGCTTGGGTGGTGAGGATGAGAAACCTAAGGATGCACTGAAATAGACTGAGGAACTGTGAAATGAGAGTCGTGGAGTGTTAGGAATCACCTAGAAAAGACCATGATCTGTCAAGGGACCGTACGACAACATTAGAAACTTCAAACATCATTTCTTGGAAAAGTAAAACAATCCTATCAAGGACAAAAAATGAATTTTTTTTGGCATTACTTTTAGGTCATCAGAAACCTTACCGATGGCAGCCTTAACTTGGATAGCTTCTGAGTCCTGTGAATATTCACTCAGTCCAGCCGCATTTACCGCTCTGATTCGGAAAATGTAATTTTGGCCGGTGAGGAGTCCGTGACAAGTAAACCTAAGGAGAAAAGAAGAGTGAAGTCCTTTGAAAAAAAAAATCCTGTAGGAAAAAATTCCAAGCAGCAAGGACATCTTCTAGACTGTGAGCCCACTGTTGGGTAGGGACTGTCTCTATATGTTGCCAACTTGTACTTCCCAAGCGCTTAGTACAGTACTCTGCACACAGTAAGTGCTCAATAAATACAATTGATTGATTGATTGATTGATTGATTGATTGATCTAGCCTAGTGCTTTTAGCTACAGGGAAGAAATGATTTAAACAATTTAAAAAAGGTTTATATTCAAGGTAGGGAAGGCAGACAGGTTGTTTCCTATGCTGGATGTGAAGAGCTGGCTTCATTAAAGACCTGTATTCATATAGAGAAATGAACTGCAGCTAATTTTGGGCAGGGAATGTGTCTAGCAACTCTGTTATATCATTCAATTGTATTTATTGAGCGCTTACTGTATGCAGAGCACTGTACTAAGTGCTTGGGAAGTACAAGTTGGCAACATATAGAGATGGTCCCTACCCAACAGTGGGCTCACGTGTTATATCGTACTCTCCCAAGCTCTTAGTACAGTGCTCTGCACTCAGCAAGCACTCAATAAGTACTATTGATTGATTGATTGACTCTTGCCCTGACCTACATGTTGTAGTCTAAATGGGATTCTGTTTGATCCCATTAAACAAAAGTCCCTGAAACTCAAAGTACATGTCTTGTGCTGTCGAGTCGTCTACGACCCATAGCGACGCCACAGACACATCTCTCCCAGGACGCCCCACTCTCCATCTGCAATCATTCCGGTGGTGGAACCAGGGAGTTTTCTTGCTAAAAATCTGGAAATAGTTGACCATTGCCTCCTTCCACGCAGTCAACTCGAGTCTCCTTCCTCCACCCTCTCCCATGCTGGTGCTGCCCAGCATAGAGGAGTTTTGACTCATCGCAGATTGCCTTCCTCTCGCTAGTCACTGGCCAAGCTAGGGATGGAATGGGTAGGCCTCTGCTTGACTCTCCCTCCCATAGTCGAGACTGGTAAAGTATCGGAAACTCTCCAGGTGCCACCCTGAGAGGGGCAAAGTACATTCAGTAACAAGAAATCAGGGAAAATATTTCTTGGAAGAAACAACTGGACATTTTCTGTTTCAAATCACTGTTTCTACTCTCATTTGGCTCCCTTTTCTTGGTTACCTGCATCACCAGATTGAATCTAAAGCCATTTGGCTACTATAAATTAACAGTACAATCAGTTGCTGGGCTTGCAGCCAATAGTCATGCTCTGGGAAAGTCCTACTAAGGGCTGAAAAAATGATGACAAAATACGGATTTCAGAATTATTGCTTCAATTTAGTGCTTTAGAAATGCCGATATGTCACGATTATATCTGTTGCTATTTTTAGTCTATTTTTAGACTGTGAGCCCACTGTTGGGTAGGGACTGTCTCTATGTGTTGCCAACTTGTACTTCCCAAGCACTTAGTACAGTGCTCTGCACACAGTAAGCACTCAATAAATACGATTGATTGATTGATTGATTGTTGCTCCGACATTTACATTAGAACATTGGTAATGAGCAATAGGTCAATGGACAATTTTACACGTATAATATCTTGCACTCTAATATAACTATGAACAGCTGCATCAAGAATTACTCTAGCATTTTCCACTGACATTATGGTCCATAAAATTGCAGGCAAAACAGCTGGCTGCTAATGACATATTACTAATGGGGATATCAGCAGTGTCAAATATTTATTGCAGGCACTTGAGAAATCAGTCATTCAATCTTTCAAGGGGGAGAATCAGTCAGTGGTATTTACTGAGCGCTAACTGCATTCATTCATTCATTCAACCATATTTATGGAGCACTTACTCTGTGCAGAGCACTGTACTAAGCACTTAGAAAGTACAATTCAGCAACAGAGACAATCGCTACCTAATAGCGGGCTTGGCACTAGGCTATACACTTGGGAAAGGATGATAGAATAGAGTTGGTAAAGATCAGAGAAGCAGCGTGGCTCAGTGGAAAGAGCCTGGGCTTGGGAGCCAGAGGTCATGGGTTCGTATCCCAGCTCTGCCACTTGTCAGCTGTGTGACTTTGGACAAGTCACTTCACTTCTCTGGGCCTCAGTTCCCTCATCTGTAAAATGGGGCTGAAGACTGTGAGCCCCACGTGGGACAACCTGATCACCTTGTATCCCCCGCCAGCGCTTAGAACAGTGCTTTGCACATAGTAAGCATTTAACAAATGCCATTATTATTATTATTATTGTTATTAAGATCCCTGCCTCGCAAGGTGCTTATGGTCTAAAGAGGCAGACATTAAAAGAAATTATAAAGAGAGGAAATTGCAGGGTATAAGGATATGTACCTAAGTACTGTGGGGCTGGGTGTGGGGTGAATATCAAGTTTTTAAGGAGAACAGATCCAAGTAATAATAATAATAATGGTATTTGTTAAGTGCTTTTTATGTGCCAAGCACTTTTCTAAATGCTGGGGTAGATACAAGGTAATCAAGTTGTCCCACATGGGGCTCACAGTCTCAATCACCAATAGACAGATGAGGTAACTGAGGCATAGAGAAGTGAAGTGACTTGCCCAAGGTCACACAATGACAAGTGGCAGGGCTGGGACTAGAACCCACGACCTCTGACTCCCAAGCCCGGGCTCTTTCCACTAAACCTCACTGCTTCTGTACTCATTCATTCATTCACTCATTCATTCAATCATATTCAATGTTTACTATGTGCAGAGCACTGTACTAAGTGCTTGGAAAGTACAATTCAGCAACTAATAGAGACAATCCCTACCCAACAACAGGCTCACAATCTAGGTGACACAAGAGGGAGAGGGATCATCGTCATATGATCTCATACGATTTCTTCATAAAGTCCCCACTTTCTCCAGTTTGTCTTTGATTATAATATTCTGCAATGTGCCTCTACTTACATATTCACGCATGATGGGGCCTACTGAATCCAATCAAGGCCAATAATTGTTTTAAAAATGATAATGAACTTGCCTCTGAGTCTGTACCTGTGGCAGAGACACTCTTGGGAACGGTACAATAATGATGGCATTTATTAAGCGCTTACTATGTACAAAGCCCTGTTCTAAGCGCTGGGAAGGTTACAAGGTGATCAGGTTGTCCCACAGAGGGCTCACAGTCTTAATCCCCATTTTACAGATGAGGGAACTGAGGCACAGAGAAGTTAAGTGACTTGCCCAAAGTCACACATCATCATCATCATCAATCGTATTTATTGAGTGCTTACTGTGTGCAGAGCACTGTACTAAGCGCTTGGGAAGTACAAGTTGGCAACATATAGAGACAGTCCCTACCCAACAGTGGGCTCACAGTCTAAAAGGGGGAGACAGAGAACAAAACCAAACATACTAACAAAATAAAATAAATAGAAGAAATAGCTGGCAATTGGCAGAGCCGGGATTTGAACCTGCGACCTCTGACTCCAAAGCCCTCCAAACTGTATGAGGGTTCTGTTGACTTTCTCCCTGATTATCCACTTCAACTAGGCATAAGCGCTTAGTACAGTGTTCTCATCAGTAGCAGCAGTCATCAGACGTATTTACTGAGCACTTACTGTGTGCAGAGCACTGTACTAAGCACTTGGGAAACTACGATACTACAGAGTTGGTAGACACATTCTCTGCCTACAGCGAGTTTACAGACTTGAGGGGGAGACAGATATTAAGATAAATAATTTATAATATGTAATTTACATATATGTACGTACGTAGACTGTGAGCCCACTGTTGGGTAGGGACTGTCTCTATATATTGCCAATTTGTACTTCCCAAGCGCTTAGTACAGTGCTCTGCACATAGTAAGCGCTCAATAAATATGATTGATGATGATGATGATGCTGTGGGGCTCATCTCAAAAGTCCAAGTGCGCGGATGATATGGACGGGAGAGGGAACTGAGGCAAATAGGGCTTGGTCCGGGGGAGGGATTTCCAAGCTAGAGGAAGAATGTGGGATAGGGGTCGGCGGAGAGATAGACAAAATGGGGCTCAGTAAGTTCTGCACACAGAAGCATCGTGGCCTAGTGCACAGACCTGGGAAGCAGAAGGACCTGGGTTCTAATCCTGACTCTGCCACTTTCATTCATTCAATTATATTTATTGAGCGCTTACTTTGTGCAGAGCACTGTACTAAGCACTTGAAAAATACAATTCAGCAACAGATAGAGACAATCGCTACCCAACGGGCTCACAGTCTAGAAAGGGGTGACAGACAACAAAACAAGAGAAAGTGAGTGGACAGGCATCAATTGCAAATCTGCCATGAGATCTTGAGCAAGTCACTTCCCTTTTCTGGGCCTCCGTTACTTTATCGGTAAAATGAGGATTCAGGCTGTGAGCCCCATGTAGGACAGGGGCTGCGTCCAACCCGATTTTCTTGTATCATTCATTCATTGTCATATTTGTTGAGCACTTACTGTGTGCAGAGCACTGTACTAAGCGCTTGGGAAGTACAAGTTGACAACATATAGAGACGGTCCCTACCCAACAACGGGCTCACAGCCTAGAAGGGGGAGACAGACAAAAAAAACAAAACATGTGGACAGGTGTCAAGTCATCAGGATAAATAGAAGCAAAGCCAGATGCACATCATTAACAAAATAAATAGAATAGTAAATATGTACAAGTAAAATAAATAGAGGAATAAATCTGTACAAACATATATACAGGTGCTGTGGGGAGGGGAAGGAGGTAGGGCGGGGGGGATGAGGAGGGGACTCAGTCTGTTTCCACCCAAGTGCTTAGTACAGTGGCTGGCACAGAGTAAACGCTTAACAAATACCACAATTCTTCTTCTTCAACTTCTTCTGCACGTAATAAGTGCTCAGTAAATAGCATTGATTGATTGACAGGCCATAATCTATGGTCCTCATCCCTCTCAATGTGGCTTTCAGAGCTCCTGGGTTCAAAGGTTAGAGGGGAGTGGAAATTTATGTACTTATATAAATGTGCCTCCCTCTTCATCCTACCAAGCTAGCCTTCTCATTGGGCTTCATTCTTCACTCTCTGGCCTCTAACCCCTTGCTGCACCTTGTATCTACCCAGCGCTTAGAACAGTGCTTGGCACATAGTAAGTGCTTAACGAAAACCATTATTATTATTATAATTGCTCACGCCTTTTTCCCTTCCTGACATCACCCCCTTCCAAATCCACCTAAGCACAACTCTCCCCACCTTCCAAGTCCGCCTGAAATCCCATCTTCTCCAGATTACGCACCATAGGTCCCTCTCTCCATCCTACTTCACCTCGCTGATCACTTACCGTGATCCAACCCGTTCACTGAGTCAATCGATGACATTTATTGAGCACTTACTGTGTGTTGGGCACTGTACTAAGCACTTGGGAGAGTACAATATAGCAATATAACAGACACATTCTCTGCCCACGATGAGCGTAAAGTCTAAACATTAATATAAATAAATTACAGAAGCAGCGTGGCTCAGTGGAAAGAGCCTGGGCTTTGGAGTCAGAGGTCATGAGTTCAAATCCTGGGTCCGCCAATTGTCAGCTGTGTGACTTTGGGCAAGTCACTTAACTTCTCTGTGCTTCAGTTCCCTCATCCATAAAATGGGGATTAAGACTGTGAGCCCCCCGTGGGACAACCTGATCACCTTGTAACCTCCCCAGTGCTTAGAACAGTGCTTTGCACATAGTAAGTGCTTAATAAATGCCATTATTATTATTATTATTCTTAGTGGGTAGAGCATGGGCCCAGGAGCCAGAGGACGTGGATTCTAATCCCAGCTCTGCCACATATCTGCTATGTGACCTTGGCAAGTCACTGCACTTCTTTGAGCCTCTTTAAAATGGGGATCAAAATTAGGACCCCCATGTGGGACACAGACTGGGTACAAACTGATTACCCTAACCACCCCAGAGCTTAGTACAGTGTCTGGCACATAGTAAATGCTTCATGCTGCTGCCCAGATTATCTTTGTCCAGAAACACTCTGGGCATATTACTCCCCTACTCAAAAATCTCCAGTGGCTACCAATCAATCTGCGCATCAGGCAGAAACTCCTCACCCTGGGCTTCAAGGCTGTCCATCCCCTCGCCCCCTCCTACCTCACCTCCCTTCTCTCCTTCTCCAGCCCAGCCTGCACCCTCCGCTCCTCCGCCGCTAATCTCCTCACCGTACCTCGTTCTCGCCTGTCCCGCCATCGACCCCTGGCCCACATCATCCCTCGGGCCTGGAATGTCCTCCCTCTGCCCATCCGCCAAGCTAGCTCTCTTCCTCCCTTCAAGGCCCTGCTGAGAGCTCACCTCCTCCAGGAGGCCTTCCCAGACTGAGCCCCTTCCTTCCTCTCCCCCTCGTCCCCCTCTTCATCCCCCCCATCTTACCTCCTTCCCTTCCCCACAGCACCTGTATATATGTATATATGTTTGTACATATTTATTACTCTATTTATTTATTTATTTTACTTGTACATATCTATTCTATTTATTTTATTTTGTTAGTATGTTTGGTTTTGTTCTCTGTCTCCCCCTTTTAGACTGTGAGCCCACTGTTGGGTAGGGACTGTCTCTATATATTGCCAATTTGTACTTCCCAAGCGCTTAGTACAGTGCTCTGCACATAGTAAGCGCTCAATAAATACAATTGATGATGATGATGAAGTGCTTAACAAATGTCATTATTATTATCATTATTATTATATATACATGTGTGCTGTGGGGCTGGGGGCGATGAATAAATAAATAAATATATAACTCTACCTCTTTTACACCCACCTACTACCCGTCCTGCGGTTTCATCTATCCTGCCACTGACCCCTTACCCACATTCTCTCACAGGCCTGAGACTTTCCCCTTCCAATTCCAATTCCAATGGAGAAGCAGCGCGGCTCAGTGGAAAGAGCACAGGCTTTGAAGTCATAGGGTATGGGTTCAAATCCTGGCTCCGCCGCTTTTCAGCTGTGTGACTTTGGGCAAGTCACCTAACTTCTCTGTGCCTCAGTTACCTCATCTGCAAAATGGGGATGAAGACTGTGAGCCCCATGTGGGACAACCTGATCACCTTGTAACCTCCCCTGCACTTAGAACAGTGCTTTGCACATAGTAAGCACTTAATAAATGCCATCATTATAATTATTATTATTCAACAGTCCACCACCCTACCCACCTTCAAAACTCTCCAAAAATCACATCTACTAAGAATAAAAATAATTATAATTATGGTATTTGTTAAGCGCTTATTATGTGCCAAGCACTATTCAAAGCACTGGGGTAGATACAAGGCAATCAGGTTGTCCCACGGGGGGCTCACAGTCTTAATCCCTATTTTACGGGTGAGGTAACTGAGGCCCAGAGAAGTGAAGTTACTTGCCCAGAGTCACACAGCTGACAAGTGGCGAAGCCAGGATTAGAACCCATGACTCTGACTCCAAAGCCCATGCTCTTTCCAGTAAGCCATACTGCTTACCTCCTTCAGGAGGCCTTCCTTGATGAAGCCCTTTATTTCTCTTATCCGCCCTCCCCTCTGCATCAACTATGCACTTGGCCATGGACCCCTTAAACACTTTGAAACTCAGCCCAGTCCCACAGTACCCTTGTAAATATTCTTATAAGCTACTATTTCCCCTAATCTATTTTAATGTCTGCTCCTACTATTTCCCCTAATCCATTTTAATGTCTGCTCCCCTTGAGGGCTGTAAGCTTCTCGTGGGCAGGGATTGTGTCTACCAACACTGTAGTTCTGTACTTCCCCAAACGCTTAGTACGGTGCTTTGCAGACAGAAAGTGCTCCATAAATACCACTGATTGATCGATTGATTCATTCAACAGCTGCCATTTGTGCTTATACTCATTTGCCTTAAGCAGTCGTGCATATTCTCGACTTCCATTAGTTTACACTTATTCATCTATTTATCCTTCCATACTTTAGCCAAAAATGGCCCTAGTGTTTTGTGACTGGTTTGTGTTTAGTCTTTGTTATTAGACATATGCATATATGTTTGTACAGATTTATTTCTCTATTTATTTTACTTGTACATATTTGCTATTCTATTTATTTTGTTAATGATGGGCATCTAGCTTTACTTCTGTTTATTCTGATGACTTGACACCTGTCCACATGTTTTGTTTTGTCGTCTGTCTCCCCCTTCTAGACTGTGAGCCCATTGTTGAGTAGGGACTGTCTCTATATGTTGCCAACTTGTACTTCCCAAGCGCTTAGTACAGTGCTCTGCACACAGTATGCGCTCAATAAATGCGATTGAATGAATGAATGAATGAATCTAGCTTTACTTCTATTTATTCTGATGACTTGACACCTGTCCACATGCTTTGTTTTGTCATCTGTCTCCCCCTTCTAGACTGTGAACCCATTGTTGAGTAGGGACTGTCTCTATATGTTGCCAACTTGTACTTCCCAAGCGCTTAGTACAGTGCTCTGCACACAGTAAGTGCTCAATAAATATGATTGAATGAATGAATGAATTAATTAGACAGTAAGCTCTTTGAGGTCAGAGGTGATGCCTCTGACATAACAGTACTCTCCCAAGTGTTTAGTAGTGTCCTTTCCACTGTAGTTTTTTTTAAAATGGTATTTGTTAAGTGCTTACTATGTGCTAGGCACTTACTAAGATTGTGAGCCCCATAAGGGACAGGAACCATGTCTAATTCTCTCTCAGCACTAAGTATAGCATTCTGCACGCAGTAAGTGCTTAATAAATACGACTTGTCATCTTATGCTTTTGAGTCGTGTCCAACCGATAGTGACGCCATGGACACATGTCTCCCAGAGCGTCCCACCTCCATCTGTAATCATTCTGGTAGTGGATCCAGAGAGTTTTCTTGGTGAAAATATGAAAGCGATTTACCATTGCCTATTTCTGCACAGTAAACATGAGTATCCACCCTTTACTCTCTCTCGTGTTGCTGCTGCCCAGCAGAGGTGAGTTTTGACTTGTAGCAGATTGCCTTCCACTCACTAGCCACTTTCCAAGCTAGGAAGGGAATGGATTTGCCTCTGCTTGACTCTCTTTCCCCTAGTCGAGACTGGTAGAGGACTTGAAACTCTTCAGGTGCGACCCTGAGAGGTAACTTTTACTATTACTAAATACTATTATTCCTAAGCCCTGGGGCAGATACAAGCTAATCAGGTTGGACATGGTTCATGTCCCACAGGGGGCCTCCCCATTTGCAGATAAGATAACTGAGGCCCAGAGAAGTGGAGTGACTTGCCCAAGGTTAGACGGCACTCAAGTGGTGGAGCCGGATCTAGAATCCAGATCCTTCTGACTCCCGGGCCTTTGCTCTATCCACTAGGCCACACTGCTTATCTAGGTGCTCAATAATCCAATTAACTGATAGTCTGGTAGAATGATTGCTACTGTCCATGGATAAGCTAGATTCGTTGTTCCATCAGACACATAGAGACTCTCAATCATGTGGGATAATATTAATAATAATAAGTTCCTATTTTGTGGCGAGCACTGTTCTAAGTGCTGGGGTAGAGACAAGGTCATCAGGTTGGACTCAGTCACTGCCCCACATGGGGCTCACAGTCTTAATCCCCATTTTCTAGATGAGGAAACTGAGGCCCAGAGGAGTGAAGTGACTTCCAAAGTCACATGGCAGACAAGTGGCAGAGCAGAATTAGAACCCAGGTCCGTCTGGCTCCTAGGCCCGAGCTCTATCCATTAAGCCACGCCGGCTGTTCCTTAGCTCGGTCTCATCTGAGATCAGGCCGAAACCCAAGAGGGGCTCCTTTCTCCCACTCGCTTCTGCATCGCCCTGACTTGTTCTCTTTGTTCTTCCCCCCTTCCTAGTCCCACAGCACTTATGTATATAGCCGTCATTTATTTCTTTATATTAATGTCTGTCTCCCCCTCCGAGACTGTAAGATCGTGTGGGTGGGGAATGTGTCTGATAACTGTTGTATTGTACCATCCCAAGCGCTTGGTACAGTGCTCTGCACACAGTAAGCGTTCAATAAATGCAAGTGAATGAATGAGAGGTGTGGTATCCAATACATCCTCTCCCCCACCTCGTCTTTCACGTCTGTTACCTTGGGCCTTTCACAGGGTTGTTGTTACAAGGCTCCCACTGGCCCGATCCAACGATACTTGATTCTATGTAGTAGCCAGCCAGCTCTTTAGCGTCTTTGGATTCTTCCCAAGAAATAACCACTGAGGTATCTGTATTCCGGCTTGGAATTAATCGGCCAGGGGCTTTGGGTATATCTGAGAAGGGAAAAACAGATTTGTGTTCAAGATCAATGTTTGCCTTTCATAAGCAAAGCAATTGAATTTTAAGCAGGAGCAGGGACAACAGGTTTGAGCTATGTGAAAGTATAGAATCCCCCTGTGGTTGTGCATAGATTCAGCTGAATGAATGAAACGCTGAATGAATCAGTGAGAGAAAGGTGCTGCTTTTCCCTACTTCAAATTGGCTAAAAATATTTTTTTTTTCCAAAGGTGTCATTGACTTCAATAAGCAGCAGCAATGACAGTAATGCAAAGCAAATCCACATGACTGTTTTTAAGTTCTTCCATCAAGAATCCAGTTTTTGCATTAGGGGCCTTTTAATGTATTCCTGGAATGTTGTTTATTATTTAATAATAATTAATAATAATTATAATTTGCCAATTTGTTAATAATAATTTATTAATTTGTATGGTTTTACAAATATTCTTTCCATGTATATATTGCTATCTTGAAAAAATGAGTGTCTCTAAGCAAGGAAAATCATTCCCACTAAAGGCAGAGAGCGCAGGTCACATTGGACAAATCAAACAGCGAGTAGATGCGTGGGATAAGAGAATATTATAGAAAATGCATGGGATTTTTTTCCCATAAATTGTTTTTTGAAGCCACATAGGGCCCAGGAATCAGCCTGGTTATCCCCAAGAAAAAAAACGGAAACAGAAATTTGGTTAAAAGCATTGGGATTAGGGACATTCAAGTATGATAACACCAGTGAAGGGCTCAGAAAACAGTTTCACCTCAAATGAGGTTTTTCAACTTAATTAATAAAAAGAGATTGTTTCCACTGTTATTGCTAACAATGAGTCAGATCCTCCACAGGTCTAAATGACTTCCTGGAAGTGTGTTAAACTCTTGGAAAGGTCCAGTTAATCTTCCAGACCCCTGGGAGAAAGCAGTATAATAGGAAGGCGAAGGACCCTATATTTTTGTGAACGGTTTATGTGCTTCTCACAAGGAAGGCGAGAGCCTGTGACCTGTAGCATGAACTACGCCCTTGTATAGAGAAAGACAGAGTTCAAGGAAAATGGGAGAACTGGAAACGAGACGAACAATCAATCAATCGTATTTATTGAGCGCTTACTGTGTGCAGAGCACTGGACTAAGCGCTTGACTAAGAGTCAAGGCGTCTGACTAAATTCTTACCCAGTTTGTCGCCCACGACGGTGACTTCTGTTGCCTCTGAAGGCTCACCAACTCCCGCTGAATTGGAACAGCGAACTCGGAAACGGTAAGATTTTCCTTCAGCCAAATCAAACAGAGCTAAGCGGGGAGATTTTATGGGGATATCTGTGTTCACTCTCTGCCAGTTTTCGGTGTCAGCGTCACACTGCAATGGATCAACGTGCAGCGTTTAGAGTAGTAGAAACCAAAAATCGGAGACAGCCAGCCGGCTTCTGCCTCACCACACATTTCCACGGATCACCAACCTTTTAGTTAACTCTTTGGTGAGGGACACGAGATGATGATGATGATGGTGGTATTCGTTAAACCCTTACTGTGTGCCAGGCTCTGTCCAAAACGCTGAGATGGATACAAGTAAATCGAGTTGAACACGGTCCCTGTCCCATGTGGGGTTCACAGTCTCAATCCCCATTTTGCAGATGAGGTAACTGAGGCACAGAGAAGTGAAGTGACTTGCCCAAGGTCACCCTGCAGTCAAGTGGTAGAGCCGAGAATAGAACTCATTACCTTCTGACTCCTAGGCCTGTGTTCTATTCACTAGATCCCGCTGAAGGAAGAGAGGTGGAGGATGATGAATTTTATTGTGGGCAGACAACTCAATTACCCTCTCTGAACTTCAACATTCTCATCTGTAAAATGTGGGTAACAATGCCCGCCTCCCCCTATCTCTCAGGGACGTGGGAAGGCGAAAACGAGGCAAATGATGAGAAAATGTAAGGATTCAGGAAATACAAATGATTGGAAAAATAAAAGGGCTAGACAAAAAACCAAGATATTATTATTCAAACCAAAATATTATTGAAAGGCCAAAGAAATGGTCCCAGGAAAAAGCTGGGAAAGATCATTTTAACTTATAAAAGTAAATTCCAGCAGGCATCCCCTTCCTCTGCTCCTAGGGCAGAGGGGGAAAAAAAATCTTGTTTGAAATCAGTTGAGAAGCAACGTGGACCAGTGGAAAGACTGTGGGCCTGGGGGTCAGTGGACTTGGGTTCTAATTCCTGGCTCTGTCATAGGTCTACTGTTTGACCTTAGGCAAGTCACTTCACTGCTCTGTGCCACCACTACCCTCGTCTGTAAAATAAGGATTAAGACTGTTATCCCTTCATGGGGCATGGACTGTGTCCAACCTGCTTAGCTTGTATCTTCCCTGGCACTTAGTCAAGTGACTGGTACATAGTAAGTGCTTAACAGATACCACTAACATTTAGTTCTGAGACCATAGTTTGTGGTTCTGGCTTTGACTCTCTCTATCACTCTAAATGGCACAACCATCCTTCCTATCTCACAAGCCTGTAACCTTGGTGTTTTCCTTGACTCCTTTCTGTCATTCAACCTACATATTCAAGCGGTTACTATATCCCGTTGGCCCCACCTTCACACCATCACTTAAATCCTCCCTTTCCTCTCCATCCATACTGCTGCCATGTGAATCCAATCACTCATCCTATCCCATCTGGATACTGTATCAACCTCCTTGCTGACCTCCCAGCCTCATGTCTCTCCCCACTCCAATCCATACTTCACTCTGCTGCCCAGATCATTCAGGACATGTCACCCTGCTCCTCAAAAAACTCCAGTGGTTGTCCATCCACCTCTGCAACAAACAAAAGCTTCTCACCATTGGCTTTAAAGCTCTTCATCACCTTGCCCCCTCTTACCTCACCTTGCTTCTCGCCTTCTACAATTCAGCCCGCACACTTCACTATTTTCTAGTGCTAATCTTCCATGTCCTGCCTCTGGCCTGGAAAGTCCTCCCTCCTCTAATCTGACAGAGGCCCATCTCCTCCAAGAGGTCTTCCCAGACTAAGCCCCACTTTTCCTCATCTCCCACTCCCTTCTGCATTGCCCTGACTTGCTCCCTTTGCTCTTCCCCCTTCCCAGCTCCACAGAACTTGCATATGCTTATGTACACTTATGTACATATCTGTAATTGTATTTATTTGTATTGATTCTGTCTCCTCGCCAGCCCCCCCCCCCAAAACTGTAAGCTCACTGTGGGCAGGGAATGTCACTGTTTATTGTTGTACTGTACTTTCCCAAGCGCTTAGTGCTCTGCACACAGTAAGCACTCAATAAATATGATTAAATGAATGAATGAATGCTGTAATCCAGAGTAACAAACTTTAACAGAATGCTTTGTTTTGTAATGAAGAAATAAGAAAAAAGTAGCACAGCTCTTTAAAGGATTTTTCAAGACCAAACCATTTTGAGGACAAAAGAGTAAATTCAACCTTCATGGCCCAGTGGTTAGAACACAAGCCTGGGAGTCAGAAGGTTGTGGGCTCTAATCCCGGCTCTGCCACTTTTCTGCTGTGTGACCTTGGGCAAGTCACTTTACTTCTCCGTGCCTCAGTTCCCTCATCTGTAAAATGGGGATTGAGACTGTGAGCCCCATGTGGGACAGGGACTGTGTCCAACCCGATTTGCTCGTATCCACCCCAGTGCTTGGTAGAGTGGCATACACTAAGTGCTTGATACCAATTATTATTAAAAAAAGAAAGATCAATAAATTTGCAGTGCTTCCGCAGAAATCATCTGAGGCTCACAAATGCTATCTCACATTTGCCTCAGCCTTTCTGTCCTGAAAATGTTTCTGGAATATTCCCACTGTTCTTATCATGCACTCGGCTATGTTTAGTCAAAAGGAGGTTACCAGATCAGATCCATAAAATAGAACACACTTAAAAATCTTGGGAACAAACCAACATCCACAGCTATTATGGCTGCTTTTAGAGAGGAGACAATATAATTGTTGTCACATCTCCGCTAATGCGTGAAGGCCCTCCAAAAGATTAGAAGGGGGCGTTTATCAACCCCACACAGCAATAGCTGTGAGCACTGCCTCTAGTCATTGTATCCTAGGGTGCCAAAAATATAGAAAGCCACTGCCGTGATATTTTTAGAAGCTGCAGTCTAGAACATGTAGGGAGAGTGAAAATGAGGTCTGTGTAAAGCTCAATTTGCAGGTTATTCTTTCCATCTGGTCATTTTGGCCCACATCCTGCCTCTGGCCTGGAACTCCCTCCCTCCTCGAATCTGACAGAAAATTACTCTCCCTCTCTTTGAAGACTTATTGAAGGCACATCTCCTCCAAGAGGCCTTCCCTGATTAAGCCCTCCTTTCCTCTTCTCCCACTCCTTTCTGCATCACTCTGACATGCTCCTTTTGTTCATCCCTCCCTCCCCCCAGCCCCACGGCACTTAGGTACATATCTGTAATTTATTCATATTAATGTCTATCTCCCCATCCCCTTAATAATAATGGCATTGATTAAGTGCTTACTATGTGCAAAGCACTGTTCTAAGCGCTGGGGAGGTTACAAGGTGATCAGGTTGTCCCATGTGGGGCTCACAGTCTTAATCCCCATTTTACAGATGAGGTAACTGGTTCAGAGAAGTTAAGTGACTTGTCCAAAGTCACACAGCTGACAGTTGGCAGAGCCGAGGTTTGAACCCATGACCTCTGACTCCAAAGCCCGGGCTCTTTCCACTGAGCCACGCTGCTTCTCCCCTTGACTGTAAGCTCACTGTGGGCAGGCAATGCATCTGTTTATTGTTGAAATGTACTTTCCCAAGTGCTTAGTATGGTGCTCTGCATACAGTAAGTGCTCAGTCAATACAACTGAATGAATGATGCAGCTTTAGTAGGAATTAAGCAAGCAAACAGGAAATGTCCAGATAGGAGAGCTATGAGGAGGAAACTTGTAGTCATAGAATTAATTAAGCACTTACTATGTACAGAGCACTCTACTAGGCAATGGGAGAGTATACACAGTGGGGAATCACAGAGTTCCTGTGGATTTTCCCAAAGCCTCTAACCAGGTACAAGGACACAGGAAGGTGTTTCCCTCCAGCTCCTACCTGCTTTGAGGATAATAATTAACAATTATAATTACAGTACCTGTTAAGCTCTTCCTGTGGGCCAAGCACTGTTCTAAGAGCTGGGACAGCTGCAAGTTCATGAGGTCAGACGCAGTCCCACATGGGCTTACAGTCTAAAACTGTTAATCCCCATTTTACAGATGGGGCACAGAGAAGTGAAGTGACTTCCCCGGAGTCACACAGCAGGCGCGTGGTCGAGCTGGGTTTAGAATCCCACGTCCCCTGTCTCCCAGAGCCGTGTTCTTACCGCTAGGCCCGGCTGCTTCTCTCAATATCCGGCAGTAGCTTCCAGGCCATGAAATCTATTCCCAGGTGATTTTCAAATTAAAACACTGGTTGTGACAGGGTAAACCCACCTCTGGGCTATTGGGGCTCCTCCCATGTCATCTGGACTCCCATCTGCTCCTGTCCAGGAGAGCCCACAGCCAGTCTCCTAACACCTGAGCCAATTCTACTTAAACTGGCCAACCTGCCAATCCATCTGGATTCCCATCAGCCCTTAACTTACTCCAGGTGGGAATGACTCAAGTAATAATAGTAATAATGATGGTATTTGTTAAGCACTTACTATGTGCCATCTTACCTCCTTCCCTTCCCCACAGCACCTGTATATATGTATATATGTTTGTACATATTTATTACTCTATTTATTTATTTATTTATTTATTTTACTTGTACATACCTATTCTATTTATTTTATTTTGTTAGTACGTTTGGTTTTGTTCTCTGTCTCCCCCTTTTAGACTGTGAGCCCACTGCTGGGTAGGGACTGTCTCTATATGTTGCCAACTTGTACTTCCCAAGCACTTAGTACAGTGCTCTGCACACAGTAAGCACTCAATAAATACGATTGATGATGATGATGATGTGCCAAGCACCATCCTAAGTGCTGGGGCAGGTACAAGGTAATCAGGATGTTCCACTTGGGGCTCACAGTCTTAATCCCCATTTTTGCAGATGAGGTAACTGAGGCACAGAGAAGTTAAGTGACTTACTCAGAGCCACACAACAGACAAGTGGCGGAGCCGGGATTAGAACCCATGACCTCTGACTCCCAAACCTGGGTCCTTTCCACTAAGCCACGCTGCTTCTGACCAGCAGCAGGGTGAGCCCACAGTCTGTCTCCTAATACCTGGCCTTAGTACAGTGCTCTGCACATAGTAAGCGCTCAATAAATACGATTGATGATGGCCTGGGCTACTAAAACTGGCCAACCTGCCAATAATAATAATAATAATAATGGCATTTGTTAAGCACTTACTATGTGCAAAGCACTGTTCTAAGCACTGGGGGGAACACAAGGAGATGAGGTTGTCCCATGTGGAGCCCACAGTCTTAATCCCCATTTTACAGATGAGGGAACTGAGGCACAGAGAAGTGAAGTGACTTGCCCAAGATCACACAGCAGACATGTGGGGGAGGTGGGATCCATCCGGAGACCCACCAGCCCTTGCTCCAGACAGGACCAATTCAAAATTCAGCAGCAGGGTAACACCTAAAACTGGTTCACTTACATAATCATCATCATCAATCATATTTATTGAGCGCTTACTATGTGCAGAGCACTGTACTAAGCGCTTGGGAAGTACAGATTGGCAACATATAGAGACAGTCCCTACCCAACAGTGGGCTCACAGTCTAAAAGACTGTGTGTGTGAGAAAGAAGTTACTTACCATCACCCCAGCCCACACAATTTGGATTCCCCTCAGCCCCTGCTCCAGTCCAGGAAGCGCTGCGTGCTAAGCACCGAGAAAGCCACGGCCATAGCTGCGGCTGTGACTTTTATTACTCTTGGGCTGAACTACAAGCAGCTAAAAAGCCTGCTCCTCTAGCCACAGTTGTCATATTTACTGTCACCTTTGCTCTATTTTTTGTTCTGCCTTTTCTTATATACCTGTCACTAGGCCCCTGTCCCCCTAAACACCTAGATAATGCATATCTTAGGGACCAGCGATTGTGTTCATTTCTCCTCCTTTTTCCCCATCACTTAGTACAGTGCTTTAAATAAGGTAGGTACTTAATTAATACTCTTACCACTAAAAGGGAAAGGGACCGTGTCTAATTTCCACCTCTGTATTTTCTCCCAGAACTTAATATAGTGTTCTGCACACACTAAGCTCTTAATAAATAGTACTCCTTTTTTATCATGGTATTTGTTAAGCACTTACTGTGTTGCAGGTACTGTAATAATAATTATTTGTTAAGCACTTACTTTGTGCCAGGCACTGTATTAAGCGCTGGTGTGGATACAGGGAAATGGGGTTGGACAGAGTCCCTGTCCCTACTTGTACATATCTATTCTATTTATTTTATTTTGTTAGTATGTTTGGTTTTGTTCTCTGTCTTCCCCTTTTAGACTGTGAGCCCACTGTTGAGTAGGGACTGTCTGTATATGTTGCCAATTTGTACTTCCCAAGCACTTAGTACAGTGCTCTGAACATAGTAAGCGCTCAATAAATACGATTGATGATGATGATGATGATCCCCATTTTACAGATGAGGTAACTGAGGTACAGAGAAGTAAAGAAGTGGATACAAGATAATCGGGTTGGACACAGTCCCTGCATAGGTCTCACAGTCTTAATCCCTATTTTACAGATGAGATAGGTGAGGCCCAGAGAAGTTAAGTGCCTTGCCCAAGATCACACAGCAGACAAGTGGCAGAGCAGGATTAGACTCAGCATGGCATAGTGGATAGAGTCCAGGCCAGATAGAAGGTCATAGGTTCCAATCCCAGCTCTGCCACTTGTCTGCTGTGTGACCTTGAGCAAGTCCCTTCACTTTTCTGGGCCTCAGTTACCTCATTTGTAAAATGGAGATTCAGTGAGCATCACTGTGAGACTGTGTCCAACCCAATTTACCTGTATCCACCCCAGCACTTAGTAGAGTACCTGGCACATAGTAAGCGCTTAGTAAATACCACTATTATTATTATTATTATTTACTCAGATCCTCTGA
Organism: Tachyglossus aculeatus; assembly: GCF_015852505.1. NCBI lineage: Eukaryota > Metazoa > Chordata > Mammalia > Monotremata > Tachyglossidae > Tachyglossus > Tachyglossus aculeatus. The sequence continues at coordinate 12,724,402 of NC_052070.1, forward strand.
TTCCCAGGCTCGTGCTCTTTCCACTACGTCACACAGCTTCCTTCTACTAATACTGCTACTACTAGTACTGAAATGTCATTATCATTTCCCAAAAGTTATCCCTTTTCTGGCTCCTCCATGATCCAGGCCCCCGGTATCAAATGGGTCTGGCTGACGAACGCTAAAACACCCAAAGCCAAGGATGAGGATCCTGAAAAACTCAGGAGGCAGATGAAGCCTCCTGAACAGTGCTGTGCACATAGTAAGCGCTTAATAAATGCCATCATTATTGTTATTATTAAGCCTGGCAACTTCTAGGTTAGAGTTCCCTCCACCTCCAACACCCGCCAACCCCCAACTCTCCACCCCATCCCAGGCCCAGGAAGAGCCTTTAGGGCCTAGGTTTCAGGAAACTCTCGAGGCTGGGTTTTTACCTTTTCCACAAAGTACATAATGCCCTCGTGTCCCCGTTGGCTGGGGGGCTTCCAGCTCAGCACCACGTAGTCTCTGGTGGCTTCGGTCACTGAGACGTCCGTAGGTGGTCCAGGCACGACTCCCTCTGTGGAACATGGCAGGGCAGGGAAAAGGAATTGACTGTCTTTCACATAATAACCAGTTAACAAATGTTTTGTTTGGTTGTTTGTCTCCCCCTTCTAGACTGTGAGCCCGTTGTTGGGTAGGGACTGTCTCTACATGTTGCCAACTTGTACTTCCCAAGCGCTTAGTACAGTGCTCTGCACACAGTAAGCGGTTAATAAACACGACTGAATGAATGAATGAATGAATTAGAGGCATTGAATCCTTTATACCCAGAGCCCCCAGATGACAAATTCTCCAAATGCCACCAGGCCATCCCACTTGACAAAACCAGCGGGAAATTAATCATTCCCCATAATTCATTCATTCGTTGGCTCAGTGGAAAGAGCCCCTATTTATTTATTTATTACTCTATTTATTTATTTATTTATTTTACTTGTACATATCTATTCTATTTATTTTATTTTGTTAGTATGTTTGGTTTTGTTCTCTGTCTCCCCCTTTTAGACTGTGAGCCCACTGTTGGGTAGGGGCTGTCTCTATATGTTGCCAATTTGTACTTCCCAAGCACTTAGTACAGTGCTCTGCACACAGTAAGCGCTCAATAAATACGATTGATGATGACGATGATGATGGAATCAGAAGTCGAGGGTTCAAATCCCCACTCCGCCAATTGTCCGCTGTGTGACTTTGGGCAAGTCACTTAACTTCTCTGCGCCTCAGTTTCCTCACCTGTAAAATGGGGATTAAGACTGTGAGCCCCCGTGGGACAACCTGATCACCTTGTAACCTCCCCAGAGCTTAGAACAGTGCTTTGCACATAGTAAGCGCTTAACAAATGTCATCATTATTATTATTATTCTTTCATTCAATCGAGTTTATTGGGTACTGTTTGCAAAGCACTGTACTAAGAGCTTGGGAGAGCACAGTACATTGGTAAACAGACACATTCCCTACCCACAACCAGCTTACAGTCTAGACGGGGAGAGAGGCATTAATAGAAATGAATACATTATGGATGTGGACACAAGTGCTGTGGGGCTGGGAGGGGGGATGGATAAAAGGAACAAGTTGGGGTGACATAGAAGGGAGTGGGAGAAAAGGAAAAAAGGGCCTTCCCTCCTTTCTCATCCCTCCCAAATGTGAAATTTTCAACAGTCCTACAGTGGCAATTGTTAAGGGCCTTACTTAGGAGTGGTCATTTTTTCCTGAAAAATAAAAACTCCTTCATTCATTTAATCGCATTTATTGAGCGCTACTGTGTGCAGAGCACTGTACTAAGCGCTTGAAAAGCACAATACAGCAATGAAGAGAGACAATCCTTGCCCACATCGGGCAAAAAATGATATAAGGTACTTGAACATCTTCCCTTCCAATAGTAAGAAGAGACGCAGTGCGGTCTAGTGGAAAGAGCACAGGCCTTGGAGTCAGAAGGACCTGTGATCTAATCCCTTCACCTGCTACATGACCTTGGGCAGGTCTTTAAACTTCTCTGTGCCTCTGTTACCTGATTGATCAATTGTATTTATTGAGTATTTACTGTGTGCAGAGCACTAAGCGCTTGGGAGAGTACAATATAACAATATAGCACACATCTCCTGCCCACAACGAGCTTACAGTCTAAAGGGGGAAACAGACATTAATATAAATAAATACATTATGGATGTGTACATATGTGCTTGAGAGGCTGGGCTGGGGGATGAATCAATAAATACGATTGGATGAATGAATGAATAAAGGGAGCAAGTCAGGGTGACCAGAAGGGAGTGGGGGAAAAGGAAAAGAGGGCTTAATCAGAGAAGGCCTCTTGGAGGAGATGGTCCTTCAGTAAGGCTTTGGAGACAGGTGAGTAATTGTCTGTAGGATATGAAGAAGTGGAGGGGCTGGGTTGTAGTAGAAGAGTAGTGAGGTAAGTTGGGAGGGGGCAAGGTGACTGAGTTATTTAAAACCCATGATAATCAATCAATCAATCAATCGTATTTATTGAGAGCTTACTGTGTGCAGAGCACTGTACTAAGCACTTGGGAAGTCCAAGTTGGCAACATATAAAGACAGTCCCTACCCAACAGTGGGCTCACAGTCTAGAAGGGGGAGACAGAGAACAAAACCAAACATACTAACAAAATAAAATAAATAGAATAGATATGTACAAGTAAAATAAATAAAGAGAGTAATAAATATGTACAAACATATATACATATATACAGGTGCTGTGGGGAAGCAGTGATAAGAAGCTGTGATAAGAAGTTTCCGTTTCTGTTCTGTTCTGTTTCTGTTCGATGCCGAAGTGGAAAAGCAACCACTGGCGGTTTTTGAGGAGTGGGGAAATGACGTGGCCTAGTGGAGAGAGCGTAGGCCTGGGAGACCGAAAGACCTGGGTTCAAATTGTGGTTCCAACACTTGTCTGCCGTGTGATCTTGGGCAAGAATAAATATATACTTATTAAGTATAAAGTATTTATTAAATCTGAGTATAAATGCATATTTATCTATTTATTTACTCATATTAATGTCTATTTCCTCCTCTAGGCTGTGAGCTTGTTGTGGGCAGGAATGTGTCTGCTTGTTGTTATAGTGTACTCTCCCAAGCGCTTAGTATAGTGTTTTGCACACAGTAAGCGCTCAATAAATACAATTGAATGAAAGAAAGTCACTTCACTTCTCTGGGCCTCAGTTACCTCCTCTGTAAAATGGGAATTTAAGAATGGTCATGGGTTCTAATACCACTTCGCCACTTATCTGCTGAGTGACTTTGGGCAGGTCACTTCACTTCTCTGGGCCTCAGTTCCCTCATCTGGACTTCCCAAGCACTTAGTGCAGTGCTCTGCACACGGTGAGAGCTCAATGAATGCAACTGAATGAATGAATGAATGAATGAATGAATGAAAATGGGGAGTAAGACTGTGAGCCCCCCGTGGGACAACTTCATCACCTTGCAACCTCCCCAGCGCTTAGAACAGTGCTTTGCACATAGTAAGTGCTTAGTAAATTTCATCATTATTATTATTATTACTATTATATCTACCTCAGCGCTTAGAACAGTGCTTGGCACATAGTAAGTGCTAAACAAATACCATCGTCATCATCATTTTTACATTATGTCATTTCATAGAAATATAAGTCTTTGATTTAAAAATTAATTCCAGTGCCCAAGTCCATTTGTGGGTTTCAATTCTAGACTGTGAGCCCGTTGTTGGGTAGGGTCTGTCTCTATATGTTGCCGATTTGTACTTCCCAAGCGCTTAGTACAGTGCTCTGCACATAGTAAGCGCTCAATAAATACGACTGAATGAATGAATGAATGAATGTGAGCCCAATGTGGCATGGGGACTGTGTCCAACCCGATTAACATGTATCTATCCCACTGCTTAGAACAATGCTTGGCACATAGTAAGCACTTAACAAATACCATTTAAAATCGAAATGCTGGCCACAGTGGGGTCTGGTGCCAAACTAGTAGCAATAGGAGTCAGGTCGTATAAAAACCAGACTGTCTAGTATAAAACCACACAAATCGCTACGCTTCCCTTAAGCCTCCTTTCTGATTTTTAACATAGTGTGCGTGAGAATAATAATAATAATAATGGCATTTGTTAAGCACTTACTATGTGCAAAGCACTGTTCTAAGCAGCAGGGCCTAGTGGAAAGAGCCCGGGCCTGGGAATCAGAAGGACCTAGGTTCTAATTCTGACTCCCCAACTTGTCTGCTGTGTGACCTTGGGCAAGCCAGTTAACTTCTCTGGGCCTTATCTGTAAAATGGGGATTAAGATTGTGAGCCCCATATGGGACAGGGACTATGTCCAATTCAATTTGCTTGTACAGTGCCTGACCCATTGTAAGCACATAAAAAATACCACAATTATTATTATTACTATTATTATCAACCCCTAAGATCTCTATCTTAGAGAAGCAGCGTGGCTCAGTGGAAAGAGCACGGGCTTTGGAGTCAGAGGTAATGGGTTCAAATCCCTGCTCTGCCCCTTGTCAGCTGTGTGTCACTTCACTACTCTGTGCCTCAGTTCCCTCATCTGTAAAATGGGGATTTAGACTGTGAGCCCCCCGTGGGACAACCTGATCACCTTGTAACCTCCCCAGCGCTTAGAACAGTGCTTTGCACATAGTAAGCGCTTAATAAATACCATCATTATTATTACCCAGCAGAAGCACAAACATGAACTGCAGACTAGACTGTAAACTCATCGTGGGCAGGAAGCATGTCTACCAACTCCATGATATTATATAATGGCATTTGTAATGTCATTTATTAAGCACTTACTATGTGCACAGCACTGTTCTAAGCGCTGGGGAGGTTACAAGGTGACCAGGTTGTCCCACGTGGGGCTCACAGTCATCATCCCCATTTTACAGATGAGGTAACTGAGGCTCAAAGAAGTGAAGTGACTTGCTCAAGGTCACACAGCAGACATGTGGTGGAGCCGGGATTCGAACCCATGACCTCTGACTCCAAAGCCCGGGCTCTTTCCACTGAGCCACGCTGCTTCTGCAAGCTATACTCTTCCAAGCACTTAGTACAGTACTCTACACACGGTAAGCACTCAATAAATACCACTGATTGATATCTGTAATTTATTTTAATGCCTGTCTCCACCTCTAGACCATAAGCTTGTTGTCGGCATGAAAAGTGCCTACCAACTCCATTATATTGTACTCTCCCAAGAGCTTAGAACAGTGCACTGCACATAGTAAGCGCTCTGCAAATACCACTGATTGATTGATGAGCCATTGCTTGGGCTTTTCTACCTTCCTTTAAAATGCAGAGGCTTAAACTAAGTAAAATGAAAACCATTCCGAGACTTGTTCAGTCATACCCAGCAGGCTTAAACAAGCTAAGAATCTTTCAGTGTGTGAAATGATGGGAACCTGGTGATGAAAGAAACCTCAGAAGGTTAACTACTCTATTCCTTTGCCTCTGGGCTGGACTTCAGCAGAACAGCCCAGACAATCCTTCTCTTTGATTCTTAAAGAGCACCAGTTACACTTCCACAGTTGCGTTTGCCCTCAGACAGCCCCAGACTGCGAAAATCGGTAACCTAAAGAAACGAGAATCCTGTTTTCCATTTTTCTCAACTGTCTACAGCCTGACTTTCTTTGGTTTTTGACTAATTTCTTGCAATCTCATTGCCCTTAAAATTAGGTTAACTTTGGAGGATGGTTGCCTCATCACTGATCTTTCTTCAGATGGGTTAGAAGGATTTGGGGATCTGATATCCTAGAACTGTTAACAGCACTTTAAAGTATTCATTCATTCATTCAATCATATTTATTGAGCACTTACTGTGTGCACAGCACTGTACTAAGCGCTTGGGAAGTACAAGTTGGTGGTCCCTGCAAAACAACGGGCTCACAGTCTAGAAGGGGGAGACAGACAACAAAACAAAACACGTGGACAGGTGCCAAGTCATCAGAAAAATATGGAATGCTTCACGAATTTGCGTGTCATCTGAGCACAGTTCTACATTTAGCTTCCCCCTGTAGACTGTAGGCCCGTTGTGGGCAGGAAATGTGTCTGTTATATTGTTCACTCATTCAGTTGTACTTATTGAGCGCTTACTGTGTGCAGAGCACTGTACTAAGCGCTTGGAAAGTACAATACAGCTATAAAGAGAGACAATCTCTGCTCACAATGGATTTACAGTCTGGTGGGGGAGACAGACATCAGTACAAATAAATAACAATTACAGATATGTACAAAAGTGCTTTGGGGCAGGAAGAGCAAAGGGAACAAGTCAGGGCAACGCAGAAGGGAGGAGGAGATGAGGAAAAGTGGGGCTTAGTCTAGGAAGGCCCCTTGGAGGAGATGGGCCTTCAGTAAGGCTTTAAATTGGAGGGTTGTGGGTGTTTGTTGGATTATAGGAGGGAAGGCGGTCTAGACCAGAGGTAGGATGTGGGCTAGGGGTCAGTGGCAAGACAGGAAAGATGGAAGCAGAGTGAGAAGGTTAATGGCACCAGAGGAGCAAAGTGTGAAGGCTGGGTTGTAGATGAGACTAGCAGGTGAGGTAGGAGGGGACAAGGTGGTGGACTGCTTCAAAGCCAGTGGTGAGAAGTTTTTACATGATACGGAGGTGGGTGGGCAACCACTGGAGTTTTTTGAGGAGCAGAATGATGTGTCCTGAACATTTTTGTAGAAAAATGATCTGGGCAGCAGAGTGAAGCACGGCCTGGAGTGGGAAAAGACAGGAGACTGGAAGGTCAGCAAGGAGGCTGATACTGTGAGCCCCCCGGGGGACAACCTGATCACCTTGTAACCTCCCTAGCGCTTAGAACAGTGCTTTGCACATAGTAAGTGTTTAATAAATGCTATCATTATTATTATTCTAGACTGTGAGCCCACTGTTGGGTAGGGACCATCTCTATATGTTGCCAACTTGTACTTCCCAAGCACTTAGTACAGTGCTCTGCACAAAGTAAGCACTCAATAAATACGATTGATTGATTGATTGATTAGTACAGTGCTCTGAACACAGTAATAAATACGATTGATTGATTGATTGATTATTATTATTATCATACGGTAAACCAGGTGGGATAGGATGAGTGATTGTATCAAGCTTAGTACAGTGCCCTGCACAAAGTAAGTGCTCAATAAATACAATTGAATAATCAGTTTGACTTCCTCTGAAGTCTCTAAAGTGACCCTGGGTTCTAACCTCGAATCCACCACTTGTCTGCTGTGGCCTTGGGCAAGTCATTTCACTTCTCTGGGCCACAGTTACCTTATCTGTAAAAAGGGGATTAAGACTGTGAGCCCCCCGTGGGACATGGACTGTGTCCAACCCGATTACCCTGTATCTACCCCAGTTCTTGGTAATCACTTCATAGATACCATAAAAACCCAACAACAACAACAAAAAACAATCCTACCAGATTGTAAGCTCTTTGAGGATGGGCATCATGTCTGCTCATCTTATTATACTCTCCGAAGTGCTTCTTAAGGCTCTGCACAAAGTAAGCACTTAAAAAATACTATTGATTGATTGAATGATAATTGACAGTCTGTAGCTCCTTGTGGTCAGGGAACGTGTCTACCAAGCCTGTTACATTGTTAACTGTCCTCTCCCAAGTGTTTATAATAATAATTATGGCATTTGTTAAGTGCTTATTATGTGCAAAGCATTGTTCTAAGTGCTGGGGAGGATACAAGGTGATCACGGTGTCCCACATGGGGCTCACAGTCTTAATCCCCATTTTCCAGATGAGGTAACTGAGGCACAGAGAAGTTAAATGACTTGCCCAAAATCATTCAGCTGACAATTGGCAGAGCAGGGATTTGAACCCATGACCTCTGACTCCCAAGCCCGTGCTCTTTCCATTGAGCCACACTGCTTCTCTTCTGTACCGGGCAGTGTACTAAGCACTTATTTTACAGTGCTCTGCACACAGTAAATGTTCAATGAAAACGATGGATTGATACACAAACCCTAAAAGACTCTTTGCAGCAAATAATGTAGTTGCAGTCAGTCAGTCAATTACATTTATTGGGCATTTACTGTGCACTGAGCACTGTACTGAGCACTTGGTAGAGTACAAGAGAACAAGAAACAGACACATTCCCTGCCCACGATGAGTTTACAGTCTAGAGGGGGTGAATATGTTCCCCTGTCTATGTGTTTGGAAGCTGCAGGCTATACCTGATGGCTCCTCTTCCGTAACAACGATCTGACCGGTCCAAGGAGCAGAAGGACGACCTGGAGGAAGACAAAAGGAGTTTGTTCAAGGACTTAGAGGAAGTATCGAACCCCAACTAATGCCCCTAATTTTTCTCTACACACACACACGCTAAGGTGTTATAGCCTTTGCTGACCAAACTCTCCCCTCCTCTTCTCCCACTCCCTTCTGCGCCACTCTACTTGCTCCTTCATTCATCCTCCCTCCCATCCCCACAGCACATATGTATATATCTATAATTTATCTATTTATTGATATTAATGTCGGTCTCCTCCTCTAAACTGTGAGCTCACTGTGGGCAGGAATATGTCTATTGTGATATTGTACTCTCCCAAGCACTTAGTACAGGGCTTTGCACTCAATAAATACAACTGAATTTGCTAAGCACTCAATAAATACAACTGAATTGAACTGATTGAATTATAGCCTGGCCTTTACAAATGTTGATTTTAACGGGATCAGATTCCTCCCAGAATAAGTGTGGCAGAGTGGTCTACTGGAAAGAGAATGGGGCTGGGAGTCAGAGGACCTGGGTTCTAATACTGACTCTGCCACAGACCTGCTGTATGACCTTGAGCAAGTCCCTTCAGTGCTCTGTGCCTCAGATTCCACATTTGTAAAGTGGGGATTCAAACCTACACCTGCCTATTTGTACTTTCCCAAGCACTTAGTATGAGGCTCTGCACACAGTAAGAGCTCAATCAATCCATCAATGGTATTTATTGAGCTCTTACTATGGGCACAGCACTGTACTAAATGCTCAGGTGAGTACAATCTAACAGAATTAGCAGATACATTCCCTGCCCACAGTGAGCTTACAGATTGATTGGTTGATTAGACTTTAAGATCCAAGTGGGACAGAGATGGTATTCAGCCTGATTGCCTTGTATCTACCCTAGCACTTAGTACATTGCCTGGCTCACAGTAAGCATTTTAATGAGTACAATAATTAAAATTAATTACATTTTTCTGTTCAAAATAAAGTCAAGTGAGGGTGAGAGAGAATGAGGCTCACTGCCTCCAGGAGGCCTTCCCAGACTGAGCCCCCTTTTTCCTCTCCTCCTCCCCACCCTCCGCCCTACCTCCTTCCCCTCCCTACAGCACCTGCTTATATGTATGCACGGATTTATTACTCTATTTATTTTACTTGTACATATTTACTATTCTATTTATTTTGTTAATAATGTGCATTTAGCTTTAATTCTATTTATTCTGACGACTTGACACCTGTCCACATGTTTTGTTTTGTTGTCTGTCTCCCCCTTCTAAACTGTGAGCCCTTTGTTGGGTAGGGACCGTCTCTATATGTCTCCAACTCGTACTTCCGAAGCACTTAGTGCAGTGCTCTGCACACAGTAGGCACTCAATAAATACAATTGAATGAATGAATGAATGAATGAATGGGAATGAGTAAAAAGCTATTCCTGCAATAGAACTTGGAGCAAATGTATCTATTAAGAAATTCTTAGAACTTCGTCTACAAAGGAAAGCAATGCATGCCAGGGGACATAGGTAAATGAAAACGAATTGTGTCGATGGATGCATTTATGTGATCCCATGGAGCATATGTTTATTTAGAAACACTCTTTTCTAAATCCTTTTCATGCTCGTGTTTCGGGGGAAAGGTAGAACAGGCCTTTTGGAGATTTTAGAAGCTGAGACTGGTAAAGGAATGGGAACCCTATTAGTGAGGAATTGGGGAGAGGAATTAGTGAGGAGGGAGAGATAGTTCGTTAAGGATGGAAATTCTGACTAGAGATTTGAACGGACCCGAGCAACTTTCCCGTGGATAAGTCCTCTCCGGCAACCCTAACTGCAGAATCAATGCACAAACTGTCGAAGGAAACGTACGACTGACGTTCAGGGTACAAAGTCTCGTACGACTGACGTTCAGGGTACAAAGTCTCAGTGCATTTTTCTGCACACAGTAAGCACTCAGTAAATACTACTGATTGATTTTTTTAAAAAGTACATTGGTTCTCTGTAATAGTTTCTGCACTGAAGCTTGTTTTACGACTTTAGGTCCTCTATCCTACTTTTGGAGTCCAAACTGGGTTTTGGGGCTATAAATGAAACATTTTTGACTCTGAATATCGAAGCTTCAGGTGGAGTATCAAACCCTCCAAGATGTAACTATCCAGACTACTTTGACTTTAAATAGATTTAAGGTCACTTTTAGGTACTGAAAAGAATGAAATCATTCTTGGAACATGCTAGTAGAGTGAACAAAGCACTCTCCTGCCTCTTTTCTTCCTGTTCCTTCTGCAGTGAGCACGGAGCTTGGCATCCAAATTAACAAAGCAAAAATTAAAAGAATGAAAGCTAGACATAACTTCAAGGACAGATTTTGCAATGGAAAGCAATGATATTTTTAAAAAAATGTGGGGGTGAGGGGCAGAGTTGGTAATAAATCATGTGTCTGCTGACCTTCTAGTGGAAGTGTTGAGAAATTCCCCAATGCACCAACCCAAGCGCTGACAAATTTAATCTGCAGAAAGATGTTAAACCCCCGCTTACTTTTCAATCTGGATCTATCGGCAGGATCTAGGGCAGCCATGGGCTCGGAGACCCGAGAGGGTCTGCTTATTCCCGTCTCGTTCACGGCGCGGACTCGGAATATGTAAGAGCGTCCCTCGATTAATCCAGTGACTGGGAAACGAGCGAACTTAACTGGAGTATCGTTGCACTGAGACCAAGTAGAAGTGCCCACCTCACACCTAAGGGGAATGAGATCAAAGTATTAGAGACGATGGCAATGGTCATTCCTAGCTCAAACCTAGTTCTAAGCAGCTGTGTGCGTTCGCTGGTTTAATCTCAGTGACCAGCCCAGGAACTTCAAACAATAAGTCAAAGATATTTATTGAGCGATTATGATGTGCAGCCTGGAATGCCCTCCCTCCTCACATCCGCCAAACTAGCTCTCTTCCCCGCTTCAAAGCCCTACGAGAGCTCACCTCCTCCAGGAGGTCTTCCCAAACTGAGCCCCCCTTTTCCTCTGCTCCTCTTCCCCTCCCCATCGCCCCTACTCCCTCCCTCTGCTCTATCCTCTTCCCTGCCCCACGGCACTTGTGTATACTTGTACATATTTATTATTCTATTTATTTTATTAATGATGTGCATATATCTATAATTCAATTTATCTATTTTGATGCTATTGATACCTGTCTACTTGTTTTGTTTTGTTGTCTGTCTCCCCCTTCTAGACTGTGAGCCCGTTGTTGGGTAGGGATTGTCTCTATCTGTTGCCTAATTGTACTTTCCAAGTTCTTAGTACAGTGCTTTGCGCACAGTAAGTGTGCAATAAATATCCTTGAATAAATGAATGCAGAGCGCTTGAGAGACTATTCCAGAATTAGCAGACAAGTTCTCTGCCCATAATGAGCTCAGAGTTTAGTTTACAGTGTAGCTTCATATAGCACTGTCAACACACATAGAAATCCATCTGATCAGATAGGTGTGGGTACATTCGGTTTAAGTCATCGTGGCTCAGTGGAAAGAGCCTGGGCTTTGGAGTCAGAGGTCATCGGTTCAAATCCTGGCACTGCCAACTGTCAGCTGTGTGACTTTGGGCAAGTCACTTAACCTCTCTGTGCCTCAGATCCCTAATGTGTAAAATGGGGATTAAAACTGGGAGCCCCCCGTGGGACAAGCTGATCACCTTGTAACCTCCCCAATGTTTGGAATAGTGCTTTGCACATAGTAAGTGCTTAACAAATCCCATTATTATTATTATTTTTACTATTAAGTAAATGGTGACACTCAATTCCTCCCAGCTGCCCCACTTCTTTTCAGACAAGCTGAGGAAAAAAGCTTGAGGATTTTCATTAGCGTGTACAACGAATGGCCATTACATAGCATCAAACACTCAGGTGACATGATGATGATAATTGTGATAACAGGAAAAAGAAAAGACTGTGGCCCAGTGGAAAGAACACAAGCCTGGGAGTCAGAAGGACCTGTGTTCTAATTCCTGCTCCACCACTTATTAATCAATCAATTATATTTATTGAGCGCTTACTGTGTGCAGAACACTGTACTAAGCACTTGGGAAGTACAAGTTGGCAACATATAAAGACAGTCCCTACCCAACAGAGGGCTCATACCACTGACATACACAACTTATCTGCTGTTTGGCTGTGGGTGTGTCACTTCAATTCTCTGGGGCTCAGTTACCTCACCTGTAAAATGGGGATTAAGACGCTGAGCCCCATGTGGGACGTGGACTATGTCCACCCTTGTCTCTCTACCCCAGAGCTTAGTACAGTGCCTGGAATGAGGTAAGTGCTTAACAAATACCACAAAAAGAAGAAGAAGAACTGGTATTTGTTAAACGCTTACTCTGTGCTAGGCACTGTACTAAGCACTGGGGTGGATACGAGCAAAATGGGTTGGACACAGTCCCCACATGGGGCTCACAGTCTTAATCCCTCTTATACAGTTGAGGGAACTGAGGCACAGAGAAGTTAAGTGACTCACCCAAGCTCACTCCCCAAGAAGACAAGTGGCGGAACAGGGATTAGAACCCAGTTCCTTTTCACTGTTCCAAGCCTTGTCCACTAAACCACACTGCTTCAATTTATTGAGCACTTACTATGCATAAGCACTGCAATAAATAACAACCTTGATGATCCTCAGTATATATTCAATGGCCTGCCATTCACCACTCCCACTAGTGGCTCCAGACTCTAAGATTTAAAAGCCACAGTAATGGAGAATGAGGCAACTATCTGAATACTTTAGGTCCCCAAACCCCCTTTCCCTTTCTCCTCTTTGCATTTCTGAAAAGAAAAAAATATTGTTTTTTTCTTTTCCCCTGGGTCTGACTTAGAATGACTGTCTACATTAATCAGATTCAATAACCTGAAACTGCTTAAGATGAATCAAATGGAAATGTCAACTTTTCTTATCAAATGGATACCCTGCATTGCAGTGGAAAGAGCACGGGTTAGGGAGTCAGTGGTCATGGGTTCAAATCCCATCTCTGCCAATTGTCAGCTGTGTGACTTTGGGCAAGTCACTTAACTTCTCTGTGCCTCAGTTCCCTCATCTGTAAAGTGGGGATTAAGACTGTGAGCCCCATGTGGGACAATCTGATTACCTGGTATCCCCCCCTCCCCCAAGTGCTTAGAACAGTGCTTGGCACATAGTAAACACTTAACAAATACCATCATCATCATTATTATTATTTTACAGATGAGGAAACTGAGGCCCAGAGAAGTGAAGTGACTTACCCAAGGTCACACAGCAGACAAGTGGCAGAACTGGGATTTATTATTGTTATCAAGTGCCACTGAGTTGTTTCCTATTCACGGTGACTCTATGGATATATTTTCTCCAGAACACCCTGTCCTCTGCCATCATCTGTAACCTTTCTAACGGTTCTTCCATTGTCATTGTTATGGTCTCTGATCATCTAGCTGCTGGGCTGCCTCTTCCACATTGTTCCTGGACTTTTCCTAGCATTAGTGTCTTCTACAGAGCATCAGTCCTCCAGATTGTATGTCCAAAATATGCTAATCTAAGTCGAGTCATTTTGGCCTTCCAAAGACCACTGTGGATAAATTTGCTCCATAACCCATTTGTTTGTTTTTCGGGCAGTCCATGGTATTTGCAAAAGCCTTCTCCGGCATCACATTTCAAAAGAATCATTCATTCATTCATTCAATCGTATTTATTGAGCGCTTACTGTGTGCAGAGCACTGTACTAAGCGCTTGGGAAGTACAAGTTGGCAACATATAGAGATGGTCCCTACCCAACAGCGGGCTCACAGTCTAGAATCAGTGCTCTCTGGGATTAGAACCCAATTATATTATTATTATGAAATGTTAGAAATTTTTTTTCAAAAGTGGGTTTCCAAATTCACAGGCTTCATATGTCCAAGATGATGCAGGAGCAGACTGAATTACTGGTCACGCTGAGGCTGCCTTTGGAGCTGGCAATGTTCAGTTTACACGGGAGAAGCTGCGTGGACTAATGGAAAGAGCACGGCCCCGGGAATCCCAGGACTTGGGTTCTAATCCCACTCCGTCACTTGTCTGCTGTGTGACCTTGGGCAATTCACTTTGCTTCTCTGTGCCTCAGTTCCCTCATCTGCAGAAGGGGGATTCAGTACGTGTTCTCCCTCCTACTTGGATTGTGAGCTCCATGGAGAAGCAGCATGGCATAGTAGATAGAACACGGGTCTGGAGTCAAAAGGTCATGGCTCTGCCACTCGTCTGCTGTGTGATCTTGGGCAAGTCACCGCACTTCTCTGGGCCTCAGTGACCTCATCTGTAAAATGGGGATTGAGACTGCGTCCAACTCGATTTGCTTGTATCCACCCCAGCACTTAGTAAGGTGCCTGGCACATAATAAGTGCTTAACAAATACCGTCATTATTATTATTATTATTATGTGGGGCCTGATGATCTTGTATCTACCCCAGCACTCAGTGCTTGGCACATAATAAGTACTTAAAGAATACTTTTATCATTATGAAGAAAAGTCCCAAGGGGAAAATATTCCACTTTCATCAAATGACATTCGGAGAAAGGCAGCATGGCCTAGTGGATAGAGCACAAGCCTAGAAGTCAGGACGACACGACCTAGGTTTTAATCCCCGCTCCGCCACTGGTCTGCCGTGTGACCTTGGGCAAATCATTTCTCCAGGCTTTAGTTACTTTGTATCTATTCCAGAGCTTAGAACAGTTCCTGGCACACAATAAGTGTTTAACAAATACCATAAAAAAAAATAACAATCAAGAGTCCCTTAGCTGGGCATGAGCCGAACACTGACTTGTCGATGAAATAACCGAGAATTGGGCTGCCTCCATCCACAGCTGGTTGTTTCCAGGAAACGATGATGTAGTCTTTGTTGCCCTCCAAGCACACCACATCCAACGGGGAAGCTGGGGCTCCTGCCACATCCGCCTTGGCATCTGTGAAGTTGGGGACAGAGGTTCAGTCAAATCCCTTCAGAAACTTCAGAATTTTTCATTTTTTTTCCATTCAGGCTCATTTCCTAATCCATCCACAAATTTATTGAAATGTCTGTGCTGTGCACTCAAAACCATGCCATCTTTTTTAAAAAATCCTCATCTTAATTTGGGGGCGGGGGGGGGGTATATATGACACGTGTCCACATGTTTTGTTGTCTTTCTCCCCCTTCTAGACTGTAAGCCCGTTGTTGGGTAGGGACTGTCTCTATATGTTGCCAACTTGTACTTCCCAAGCGCTTAGTACAGTGCTCTGCACACTGTAAGCACTTGATAAATACGATTTAATTAATTCATTCATTCATTTAATCGTATTTATCGAGCGCTTACTGTGTGCAGAGCACTGTACTAAGCACTTGGGAAGCTATTCATTCATTCATTCAATTGTATTTATCGAGTGCTTACTGTGTGCAGAGCACTCTACTAAGCACTTGGGAACCACAATTCGGCAACTGTACTTCTAAACTAGGGTACTAGTTACACACTTCCATTCTGCAAAATAAAAATAACATTCCTTTGAGTCCTACGGCCGTTGCCTGATTAGGAAGGAATTTTGCTGCGAAAGTTTTATCTGAGCTTTCCTTATCTCATGGTTTGCAGAATTCAGCTTGTCCACGGAGAGAGTTGCCACTGCCTATGAAACCAGACCCTATGGCAGAAGAGTGAATTTGGACATATTCTGACTCCACAAAGGAAGGAGCAGCATGGCCTAGTGGAAAGATCACAGGTTTGGGAGTCACAAGGACTTGGGTTCTAATCCCTCTGTCACTTTCACCTCTCAGTTTCCTCATCTGTAAAATGGGGATGAAATCCTGCTCCCTCCTACTTAGGCTACGGGGTCCATATGGGACAGGAACTGTGTTTAACCTGATTATCCCAATGCCTAGAGAAGCAGCGTGGTCTAGTGGAGAGAGCACAGGCCTGAAAGTCAGAGGATGTGGGTTCTAATCTCAGCTCCACCACATGTCTGCTGTGTGACCTTGGGTAAGTCACTTAATTTCTCTGTGCCTCAGTTCTCCCAACTGTAAAATGGGGATTTAGACTGTGAGCGCCCCATGTGGGATAGGGACTGTGTCTGACCTGGTTGTCTTGTAACTACTTCAGTGCTTAAGACAGTGCTTGGGACATAGTAAGTGCTTTATAAAGACCATAATTATTGTTATTACATTCTGCCTAGACCAAGGGGCAGGAGAAAATTTGTTTTCAGAAGGGGAGATAAGGAATGAAAACAAACACTTGGTGACCCTCCCAAAGCTTTAAGGGAAACATTTCTGATAAAGCGTGCCTTGTTTCTCTGGGAATTAACAAATCACTTCCATAATTTCTCTGGGCATCTCTCCAATTGCTTTGTCAGTTACTAACTTGAAGGGAGAGGAGCTGAGACTTGAAAGAGATACAATCTCAAGGGAAAAAAATGACCATCTTAGCCAATCAAGTATTTTCTTTTACTAAACTCAGTACATCAGTATTCTGAGGAGCTGAGAAAGGGTTTAAGCGATCTATCTATCTATCTATCTATAGATCTATCTATCTATAGATAGATCTATAGATAGATAGATAGATAGATATAGATAGATAGATAGATCTATAGATAGATCTGTAGATAGATAGATAGATAGATTAGATAGATAGATAGATAGATAGATAGATAGATAGATAGATAGATATCGTTCTGATCCTCAAGTTTATTGGCGTGCCATGAATTGTGCTGGGAATAGACATTTATAGCAATATTTCTCCAGTTTTCATGTGAGAAGCAGATGGCTAAGGTGGTTTAAACATTTGGAAGCACGAATCAATCCATCAATCATATTGATTGAACGCTTACTGTGTGCAGAGCACTGTACTAAACGCTTGGGAAAGTACAATACATCAGTGTTGGTAGACACCTTCCCTGCCCACAGTCAGCATACAGTCTAGAGGGCAGGAGGTCTGAATGCCGCTAATAGAGTGGAATTGAACTGTCTCTGTGTCACGTGCTATTACTGAGGCAACAGCATTAGAGATATCAAATCCGCGTATTAAGGAAGCATTGGAAAATTCAGCATAATTAGCTGGGGGTGGGGAATTAATAACTATGGTATTTTGTCAAGTGCTTACTATGTGTTAGGCACTGTACTAAGTGCTGGGGTGGATATAGGCAAATTAGGTTGGACACAATCCCTAGCCCATGTGGGGTTCACAGTCTCAATCCTCAGCCTGGGCTTGGGAGGCAGAGGTCATAGGTTCTAATCCCGGCTCCGCCACTTGTCTGCTGTGTGACCTTGGGCAAGTCACTTAACTTCTCTGTTCTCCAGTTCCCTCATCTGTAAAATGGAGATTAAGACTGAGAGCCCAACAGGGAGCAACCTGATAACCTTGTATATACCCCATTGCTTAGAACAGTGCTCGGCACATAGTAAGCACCTAACAAATACCATTATTATTATTATTATTATGCAGATGAGGAAACTGAGGCCCAGAGAAGTGAAGTGACTTACCCAAAGTCCCACAGAAGACAAATGGCGGGGCCGGGATTAAAACCCATGACCTTCTGATTCCCAGGCCTGTGTTCTATCCATGCTGCTTCCCACGGTGAATTAGTATATTAAGTATCCCTTCGACATGTTTAAGAGTAAAGTTTTCTCAATGCTCGGTCCAAACCATCGGCCCCTTGGGGAAGATATCTTTTAAGTGCTTATTATGTGCCAGGGACTATACTAAGCAGTGGGGTGGATACAAGCAAACTCCCCTGTCCCCCATGAGGCTCACAGTCTTAATCCCCATTTTACAGATGAGGTAACTGAGGCCCAGAGAAGTGAAGTGACTGGCCCAAGGCCACACAGCAAACAAGTGGTGGAGCGGGGATTAGAGCGCATGACCTTCTGACTCTGTCACTGTCCACCTTCTGGTTCTGTCCACCACCACACTGCGAAAGAGATGACTTTCGACTTCTCTAAACTTTAAACTACTGGTGGGCCGGGAATGTGTCTACCTGGTCTGTTCAGTGGTTCTTTCCCAAGGATTTAGTACAGTGCTCTGCACACAGTAAGCGCTCAGAAAATATGATTGATTATCAGGTGATTTTCTCAGTTGGAACCTGTATTCATTCATTCATTCAATTCAATCATATTTATTGAGCTCACACTTACTGTGTGCAGAGCACTCTACTAAGTGCTTGGAAAGTACAATTCAGCAATAAAGAGAGACAATCTTTATCTGTAGACCGATAGCTCCCTGTGGACAGGGATGGCATCTCCCAACTCTGTTTTATTGTACTCTCCCAAGGGTTTAGGGCAGTGAACACTGCTCTGTACATAGTAAGAGCTCAATAAATACGATTGAATGAATGGATGATTACCGTAGAGTATTGATCAAGGAGGAATGGTACTTTCCATCACACAGGCTGCAATTGCAATAAGTGCACTTGAGTGTCCCCAAGGCAGTGACTCAGTGACTCTAGCCATCTCATCAATCAATAGTATTTATTGAGCACTTACCGTGTGCAGAGCACTGTACTAAGAGCTTGGGAGAGTTGTTAGTCTGGTTCCTTGTCCAATTTTAATCCTCTTCCTTTTGGGGCACAAAGAACCTCTAGACTGTAAGCTTGTTGTGGACAGGGAATGTGTCTGTTTATCGTTATACTGGATTCTCCCAAGAGCTTAGTACAGTGCTCTGCACACAGAAAGTGCTCAATAAATACGATTGAATGAACCAGTGTGTCTATTCTGATGATTAGGCAGAGAGAGGCCTTCTAAAATTACTTCAGCTAGAAATAGCTGAAGTAATTTTATTACTTTATTTTATTTATTATTAAATAGGTCCCTGGAAGAATTCCAAATTGGTCGCTTATTCATGAAAAACAAATATAAAAGCTCCAAACATGGTTCCATAGAGCAAGACCCATCCATGAGCATATTTCTGGAATGAGGTAAAAATGGGCAGAGGAAGCTTTTAGCATGATCCGGATGAGTTCCTGCCTCAGAGATGACACCTACATATCAAAAGAACAAGACCTCTAAATTGCTTCAGGCTGGGAGGTGGGGCCTTAGAAGCTACCAACTTTGGGACATAGATGATTGTGCATTCACTGCAGCTTTTCGAAACAGATTTTCTTCATCCTTCTCATAGTTCAGCAATTTCCCACAGGCCTAAATAGCAAAAAGCTAGCCTAGGTCCAGCACAGACAGAATGGAAGGCTAACTTGTTGGAATTGGAGATCAATCTTCTGCCTCTGGGGCAGTGTTATTCAAGAGCTTCGTGCCCTTCATCACTAAAGAGCTGCCTCTAGCCATTTGTTCTTTAATATAATAATAATAATAATAATAGCATTTGTTAAGCACCTACTATGTGCAAAGCACTGTTCTAAACCCTGGGGGATACAAGGTGATCAGGTTGTTCCACGTGGGGCTCACAGTCTTAATCCTCATTTTACAGATGAGGTAACTGAGGCTCAGACAAGTTAAGTGACTTGCCCAAGGTCATAGAGCAGACACGTGGCAGATTCAGGATTTGAACGCATGACCTCTGACTCCAAAGCCTGTGCTCTTTCCACTGAGCCATGCTGTTAGGCTTCATCCAACAGCATTCTTAAAGGGCTCTTTAAAAGTCATAAAAAGCCTTCTTGCATAAGTTCTTGGGCAGGGAACTGTGTCCACTAAATCTGGGGTATTGTACAGTGCTCTGCACATAGTAATAATAATAATGATAATTGTGGTATTTGTTAAGCACTTACTAAGTGCCACGCACTTTACTAAGCACTGGAGTGGATACAATCAAATCTGGTTGGAAACAGTCCCTGTCCTATGTGGCGTTCACAGTCACTCATTCATTCATTCAATCATATTTACTGAGCTCTTACTGTGTGCTGAGCACTGTACTAAGCACTTGGAAAGTACAATATAGCAATAAAGAGAGACAGTCCCTGCCACAACGGGCTCATAGTCTAGAGGTGGGGGCAGACAGACATCAATACAAGTAAAAAGGCATCAATATAAATAAATAGAATTATAGATATCTACTTTTATAAATAAGTGCTGTGGGGAGGGGAGGGGGGAAAGACCAAAGAGAGTGAGTCGTGGTGAGGTGGAAGGGAGGGGGAGCTGAGGAAAAGCGGGGATTAGTCTGGGAAAGTCCCTTGGAGGAGGTGCACCTTCAGTAGGGTTTTGAAGAGGGGTACTGTGATTGTTTGGCAGATCTGAGGAGGGAAGGTGTTCCAGGACAGAGGTAGGACATGGGCCAGGGCTCGTCAATCAATCAATCAATCAATCAATCAATCAATCGTATTTAATCACAATAAGACAGGAGAGATGGAGGCCCAGAGAGAAGGTTAGCACCAGAGGAGCGGAGTGTGCGGGCTGGGCTAGAGAAGGAGTGAAGAGAGGTGAGATAAGAGGGGGTGAAGGGATGGAGAGCTTTGAAGCCAATAGTGAGGAGTTTTTGTTTGATATGGAGGTGGATAGACAACCACTGGAGATTTTTGACGATTGGTGTGACATGCCCTGAACATTCCTGTTGAAAGATAATATGGGCAGCAGAGTGAAGTATGGACTTTAGTGGGAAGAGGCAGGAGTTTGGACGGTCAGAAAGGGAGCTGATGCTGTAATTCAGTTGGGCTAGGATGAGTGATTGTGCTAATTTGGAAGCAGTTTGTATGGAAAGGAAAGAGTGGATCTTGGTAATGTTGTGAAGGTGAGACTGACAGGATCTGGCGACGGATTGTCGGTTAAATGAGGGAGAGGAGTGAAGGATGACACCAAGGTTACAGGCAGGTGAGACGGGAAGGATGGTTGTGCTATCTACAGTGATGGGAAAGTTCCGGAGAGGACAGGGTTTGGGAGGGAAGATAAGGAGCTGTGTCTTGGGCATGTTGAATTTGAGGTGGCGGGAGGACATCCAAGTAGAGATGTCCTGAAGGCAGGAGGAGATGTGAGTCTCAATCACTGTTTTACAGATGAGGCAACTGAGACACGGAGAAGTGAAGTGACTTGCCCAAGATCACATAGCACACAAGTGGTGGAGCAGGGATTAGAACCCAGGACCTTTTGACACTCAGATCTGCTCTATCCACTACTCCATGCTGCTTAGTAAATGCTCACAGTGGTACATAGTGGATAGAGCCTGGATTTGGGAGTCAGAAGGATCTGAGTTCTAATCCCGGCTCTGCCACATGTCTCCTGTGTGACCTTGGGCAAGTCACTTCACTTCTCTGAGCCACAGTTACTTCATCTGTAAAATGGGGATAAGAAGGTAGGCCCCATGTGGGACAGGGACTGTGTCCAACCTTGATTAAATTGTATGTAATACAGTGCTAAGAACAGTGCTGTGCTCATCATAGTAAACGCTTAACAAATTCCATAATTTTCATTATTATTATTAAAGAATGTGATTGATTGATTGCAGGGAAAAAAAACCCTGCTCTGGAAATCAGGAGACCTGGGGATCAGTGAAGAGAAGCAGCGTGGCTCAGTGGAAAAAGCACGGGCTTGGGAGCCAGCGGTCATAGGTTCTAATCCTGGCTCCACCACTTAGCTGTGCGACTTTTTGCTTCACTTCTCTCTGCCTCAGTTACCTCATCTGTAAAATAGGGATGAAGACTGTGAGCCCCACGTAGGACAACCTGATCACTTTGTATCCCCCCCCAGCGCTTAGAACAGTGCTTGGCACATAGAAAGCGCTTAACAAATGCTATCATCATTATTATTATTATCATTATCAGTCCTGGTCCTATCCGTTGAAGTTGTGCCTCACGGACACTTCACTCACGTGAAGGTGAAGTTTTCTGGCAATACTTTAAGGCGTCCATCCTGAAAAAATAATTGGTCGAAGCAGCCAATAAAGATCACAGCTGCTACCAAAGCAACCTGCCCTTCAGGCCCTGGTGCTACAGAACAATAAAGACACTAAATTGCTCTCACTGTGACTGAGAATGGGTCTTGGACTAAAACACCCAAAATCCTTCATGCCCTACACAACCGACGGCATTCCCGTCTGTCTACTTACTAATCGCACTCTGTGCCTCGGTGGGATCGGGATTGGCAGGGAGGAGAGAGTGCAGAGGATGCTGTGCAAACCCTCTGTCACTACAATCTCCCTCTCTCGCTCTCCCTATGGACTGTAAGCTTGCTGTGGGCAGGAAATGTTTATTGTTATAATTTTCCTGTCCCAAGTGCTTAGTACAGTGCTCTGCACACAGTAAGCGCTCAATAAATACGATTGAGTGAATGAATAAACCCAATCGATCCCCCCGTGCGGCTCCTTGGTCTCAAAGCCTCAGGACTGAACCCCAGAGCAGTATGGTATAGTGGACAGAGGACGAGCCTGGGATGTCACGGCTAATTAAAGAAGAGGTGTGGCTTTGTGGAAAGAGCATAGGCTTGGGAGTTAGAGGATGTGGGTTCTAATCCTGCCTCCGCCACTTGTCTGATGTGTGACTTTGGGCAAGCTACTTCACTTCTCTGTGCCTCAGTTACCTCATCTGAAAAATGAGGATGAAGACTGTGAGCCCCACGTGGGTCAACCTGATTACCTTTTATCTACCCCAGCGCTTTGTGGGACAACATGATCACCTTGTATCCCCCCCGCACTTAGAACAGTGCTTTGCACATAGTAAGCGCTTAACAAATGCCATTATTATTATTATTAGAACAGTGCTTGGCACATAGTAAGCGCTTAACAAATACAATAATAATAATAATCCCCGCTCTGCCACTTGTCTGCTATGTGACCTTGGGGAAGTCACTTCGCTTCTCTGGGCCTCAGTTCCCTCCTCTGGAAAATGGGGATTGAGACCATGAGCCCAACATGGGACCAACCCGGTTTGCTTATATCCACCCCAGCGCTTAGTACAGTGCCTCGCACATAGTAAGCGCTTAACAAATACCATCACCATCATTATTATTATCATTATCGCCATTCATTCATTCAATCATATTTATTGAGCATTTACTGTGTGCAGAGCACTGTACTAGGCGCTTGGGAAGTACAAGTCGGCAACATAGAGAGATGGTCCCTACCCAACAACGGGCTCACAGTCTAGAAGGGGGAGACAGACAACAAAACAAAACCATTCCCGACGGTAGACCCCTTTAGAGGCTGTTCGACGCCATCCTCCCGGGGTTTGGGAGATCCGCAAATTGAGGCTCCTTTGCACAGGTGTTTCTGGGTGAGTGTATCCACACGCTTAACTTTACCTCGCACAAAGACGTAGGCGCTGTACTGCTCGTAGTACTCTCCTATCTGCACCCTCAGCGTGTACAGACCCTCGTCCTCTTTGTTCAGATGAGAAAAGGTCAGCGAGGCTCGGTCCCCACTCCAAAGAGTCTGGACCCATTTGGACGGTGAGACGAGCATTCCTAGAATCCGGAAAGAAAAAAGACGATGAGTGGCGGGTTTCTTTCTTTCATCATCATGATCTAGCTTTATTTTTATTTTTTCTGGTGACAACTTGTACTTCCCGAGCGCTTAGTACAGTGCAGTGCACACAGTAAGCGCTCAATAAATACGATTGATTGATTGATTGGTGACGACACCTGTCCACATGTTTTGTTTCATTGTCTGTCTCCCCCTTCTAGACTGTGAGCCCGTTGTTAGGTAGGGACCGTCTCTATATGTTGCCAACTTGTACTTCCCAAGCGCTTAGTACAGTTCTTTGAACACAGTAAGCGCTCAATAAATACGACAATGAATGAATGAATGCTGTCACCAAAGGGGTCTTTCAGGAATTTCAGCCAGCTTCGGAATTCACCTGGCTAAATCCTTCCCATGAGGAGTGTATGACCCTCTCTGGAGAAAATACATAACTTGCATTTTCCCCTTTAGACTGTAAGTTTGTTGTGGGCATTCATTCATTCATTCAATCGTATTTATTCAGCAGCACTGTACAAACCGCTTGGAAAGTACAATTCACCAGCAAATAGAGACAATCCCTGCTCACAGTGGACTCACAGTCTAGACTGTGAGCCCACTGTTGGGTAGGGACCGTCTCTACATGTTGCCAACTTGTACTTCCCAAGCACTTAGTACAGTGGTCTGCACATAGTAAGCGCTCAATAAATACGATCGATTGATTGATTGATTAGAAGGGGGGAGACAGGCACCAAAACAAGTAAACAGGCATCAATAGCATCAATATCAATAGATAGAATTATATATATATATATATAATATATAAATAAATAGAATAAAATAGATTCTAAATAGATAAATAGATAAATAAATGATATAAATAAATAGAATAAATAGAATTATATATATATATATATATATATATATATATATATACAAGTGCTGTGCAGGGGGAGAGCAAAGGGAGTAAGTTGGGGTGATCGGGCGGGAGGAGAGGGAAAGCAGAGGAAAGGGGGGGATTAGTCTGGAATGGCCTCCTGGAGGAGGTGAGCCTTCAGAAGGGCTTTGAAGTGGGAAATGGGTCTGTAATATTGTTATATTGTACTCTCCCAAGTGTTTAGTACAGTGCTCTGCACACAGTGAGCACTCAATAAATGCATATATTTATTGAGAGCTTACTGGAAAAAGCATATAGTTTGTGTTTCCCCCTCTAGACTGTAAGCTCGTTGTGGGCTGGGAATGTGTCTGTTATATTGTTTTATCACGGTCTCCCAAGTGCTTAGTACAGTGCCGTGCACACAGTAAGAGCTCAATAAATATGACTGACAGAAAGATTTGAAGAACAATAAGAATAGCACAAAGATGGAGACCCCAACTTCTTTTCCTCCCCCACCATATTGTAACGTAGCTACACCAGAACTTAACATGTTGATAGGCAAATACCATAACTAACCATTAATCCTCCCACGCTGCTACCCCTATAATCCAAGCATTTATCCTATCCTGCCTCAATTTCTACATCAGCCTCCTTGCTGACCTCCCTGCCTCCTGTCTCTCCCCACTCCAGTCCACACTTCACTCTGCTGCCTGGATTATTTTTCGAAGAAAAATATTCAATCCTTGTTTCCCCACTCCACAGGAACCTCCAGGGGTTGCCCATCCAACTCTGTGTCGAATAGAAACTCCTTTCCATCGGCTTTCAAGCTCTCAAACAGCGTGCCCCCTCCTACCTCAAATCATCATCATCAATCGTATTTATTGAGCGCTTACTATGTGCAGAGCACTGTACTAAGCGCTTGGGAAGTACAAATTGGCAACATATAGCGACAGTCCCTACCCAACAGTGGGCTCACAGTCTAAAAGTCTCAAATCCGTTACCACCAATCCCCACGCTTCTCTACTACCGACCTACTCCCTGTTCCTTGAACTCTTCCATCTCTTCGCCGACCCCTTGACCACATCCTGTCTCTGGCCTGGGATGCCTTCCCCCTTCACACCCAACAGACGATCGCTTTCCCCACCTTCAAAACCTTATTAAAAGCACATCTCCTCCAAGAGGTCTTCCCTGACTAAGCCCTCATTTCCTCTTCTCCCACTCCCTTCTGTTTTGCCCCTGCACTTGGATTTGCATCCTTTATTCACCCACCCTCAACATTTATGTCCATATCTGTAATTTATTCATTCATTTGTATTTGTTGAGCTGTTACTATGTGCGCAGCACAGTACTAAGTACTTGGAAAGTACGGTTCGGCAACAAATTGAGATTTATTTCTATTAATGTCTGTCTCCCCCTCTAAACTGTAACCTCACTGTGGGCAGAGAATGTATCCATCAAATCTATTATATTGTACTCTCCCAAGCGCTTAATACAGTGCTCACAGCTGACAGACAATTACTCTCCCCGGCTTCAAAGCCTTATTAATAATAATAATAATGATGGCATTTATTAAGCGCTTACTATGTGCAAAGCACTGTTCTAAGCGCTGGGGAGGTTACAAGGTGATCAGGTTGTCCCACAGGGGGCTCACAATCTTAATCCCCATTTTACAGATGAGGTAACTGAGGCCCAGAGAAGTGAAGTGACTTGCCCAAAGTCACACAGCTGATAATTGGCAGAGCCGGGATTCAAACCCAGGACCAGACACTGTGTTATTAAAGACACATCTCCTCCAAGAGGCCTTCCCTGACTGAGTCCTCCTTTCCTCTTCTCCCACTCCCTTCTGTGTCACCCTGACTTGCTCCCAGAGAAGCAGCGTGGCTCAGTGGAAAGAGCACGGGCTTTGGAGTCAGAGGTCATGGGTTCAAATTCTGGCTCCGCCAATTATCAGCTGTGTGACTTTGGGCAAGTCACTTCACTTCTCTGGGCCTCAGTTACCTGATCTGTAAAATGGGGATTAAGACTGTGAGCCCCATGGGGGGCAACCTGATCACCTTGTATCCCCCCAGCGCTTAGAACAGTGCTTTGCACATAGTAAGCGCTTAACAAATACCATCATTATTATTATTATCCCCACCTCCCAGCTCCACAGCACTTATGTACGTATCTGAAATTTTATTTATTTCTATTAATGTCTATCTCCCCCTCTAGCTGTTAGCTTGTTTGGGGGCAGGGAATGTGTCTGTGATGTTGTTAAACTGTACTCTCCCAAGCACTTAGTACAGTGCTCTAACACAGTAAGCGCTCAGTAAATACGATCGACTGATTGCTCTACACACAGTAAGTGCTCAGTAAGTGTGATTGATCGATCGATTGATTGATATTACTACGTTCTCTCAGCTGGGTTACTGCCACCAAGCTTTACCTCCATGGTGCTGGCTGTCTTTTTTAAAAGGTAAAACTTCAGTGAATGAAGCTCTAACCAAGGATATAATTCCTACTTCGTAGAACAGCCTTTCCTTCAGTGAAATTAGCTCTCTAAGTGACCATTTTGATGTGTCGGGACCAGACCTTTTCATCATTTATTAGATAAAGATTTGAAAGAGTGAAAGTGTTGCTTTTTCCAGCACTCAGACATTATGACACCAGCAGTGAAAGAACACATTAAGAATACAGTGTATTCTATACCAAACTATACCAATCTTCTAGACTGTGAGCCCACTGTTGGGTAGGGACCGTCTCTATATGTTGCCAACTTGTTCATTCATTCATTCAGTGGTATTTATTGAGCACTTACTGTGTGCAGAGCACTGTACTAAGCGCTTGGGAAGTACAAGTTGGCGACATATAGAGACGGTCCCTACCCAACAGTGGGCTCACAGTCTAGAAGGGGGAGACAGAGAACAAAACAAAACATATTAACAAAATAAAATAAATAGAATAAATATGTACAAATAAAATAAATGAATAAATAAATAGAGTAATAAATGCGTACAAACATATATACATATATACAGGTGCTGTGGGGAGGGGAAAGGTGGTAAGGTGGGGAGGGGAAGGTGGGGGGGACTTGTACTTCCCAAGCGCTTAGTACAGTGCTCTGCACACAGTAAGCGCTCAGTAAATATGATTGAATGAATATAGTGGGATTCAGAGGCCTAGCTGTGGGGAACCCTAATAGAAAAATGATTTTTCTTTGTTTTTCCAAAGTGTAACATGGGCTGTAACTTGTTCTTTGTTGCTGGCTTTATAGGTCACTAAAGCTCGTTGTGGGCAGGGAATATGTCTATTTATTGTTCCATTTTACTCTTGGGTAGGGACTGTCTCTATATATTGCCAACTTGTACTTCCCAAGCGCTTAGTACAGTGCTCTGCACACCGTAAGCGCTCAATAAATACGATTGATTGATTGATTAGTACACTGCTCTGCACACAGTAAATGCTCAATAAATATGACTGAATTGAAGGAACCCGAATGTAGTCAGAAGGAATTTTGCCAACACCACAATAAAGACCCTTTAATGCCCTTGAAGAACACAATACCTCTGTTCTCCCTCTAATATATGTAAATTACACCATGATTAATTAATTTATTCCAAAGTCTCACACCCTGTGGTTTGAGGATTTATGAATTGGGCTCTTGTGTCTGATAGCTAAGGACTCGAGGAATAGGAGCATATCTAGACTGTGAGCCCGCTGTTGGGTAGGGACCGTCTCTATATGTTGCCAACTTGTACTTCCCAAGCGCTTAGTACAGTGCTCTGCACACAGTAAGTGCTCAATAAATATGATTGAATGAATATCAAATCAAATTACATCGCTGAAGAGCACAAGAGGATACGCAACTTTTTTTCGCCAACAAATTCTTCTCCCCCACATTCCTAGTGACGTCTTTAAATCGCAAAAGACCATTGTTCAAGTTTAGACACCAATCCGCTTATGGAGACTTGATGGAAGCAGATCAGGAAATCCTCAAATTCAACTGCCCTAACATTGATAGATGGATATTTAAAATATCTGCAATTCCAAGAACCACATTTATCCTTCCTTCCCTGGCTTGGCAGGGTCTGTTTTTATAAGCTCACTGTGGGCAGGGAACATGTCTACCAACTCTTTTATAATGCACTCTCCCATTCATTCAATCGTATTTATTGAGCGCTAACTGTGTGCAGAGCACTGTACTAAGCGCTTGGGAAGTCCAAGTTGGCAACATATAGAAACGGTCCCTACCCAACAGCGGGCTCACAGTCTAGAAGGGGAAGCGCTCTGTTTACAATCAGTGCTCAATAAATACCACTGACTGATTGATTGTTCATCCCCCCTCCAAGCAGCATGGCTCAGTGGAAAGAGCCCGGGCTTTGGAGTCAGAAGTCATGGGTTCAAATCTCAGCTCCGCCAATTGTCAGCTGTGTGACTTTGGGCAAGTCACTTCACTTCTCTGGGCCCCAGTTAACTCATCTGTAAAATGGGAATTAAGACTGTGAGCCCCACGTGGGACAACCTGATCACCTTGTAACCTCCCCAGCGCTTAGAACAGTGCTTTGCACATAGTAAGCGCTTAATAAATACCATTATTATTATTATTATTATTAAGCCCCACAGTGTGACCTTGGGCAAGTCGCTTCACTTTTCTGGGCCTCAGTTACCTCATCTGCAACATGGGGATTAAGAGTGTGAGCCCCATGTCCAACCCAATTATCTTTTATCTACCCCAGTGTTTAGCTCAGTGCCTGGCATATAGTAAGCGCTTTATAAATACCATTATTACTATTACTATTATTATATTGTACTCTCCCAAGCAGTTAGTACAGTGCTCTGCACACAATAAATGCTCAATAAATATGATTGAATACAGTGTTCTGCCTAGAGTAAGTGCTCAATAAATACGATGGATTGATTGATTGGCTAAGTACCTACCGTTTCTGTACCACTGGATCTCCGGTTGATAATCCTTAATTTCTGGGGTGACCACGACTTGGCACCCAAGACTCATCGTCTCTCCTTCTCTACCAAAAGATACCTCAAACTTGTCGTCAAAGTGGATCTTAAACTTTCCAAGTGGACCCAACCCATCTGGAAGAAAAGAAAGAGAAAAGTGGGGGAAACTTGATTTTCTTGTTTTACGGAGACAGAGAAATGTGTAATAATTTAGAAAAGGGTGATTCAAATCTAAGGATTGGAAATCAACAAATGGGGACTCTGATTCCCAACCTCATTGCTCTCTCCAATTCTCTAGTGAAGGGAACATGGGCTTGAGAGTCAGAGGACCTGGGTTCTAATCCTGCTCTGCTGTGCGATGCTGGGCTGGTCACTTCACTTCTCTGTGCCTCAGGTTCCTCATCTGTAAAATGGGGATTCAATAATAATAATGATGGCATTTGTTAAGCGCTTATTATGTGCAAAGCACTGTTCTAAGCGCTGGGGGGGGATACAAAATGATCAAGTTGTCCCACGTAGGGCTCACAGTCTTAATCCCCGTTTTACATATGAGGTAACTGAGGCTCAGAGAAGTTAAGTGACTTGCCCAAGGTCACACCCATTCGCCCTCTTACTTAGGCTGGAAGACCAATTTGGGAGAGGCTACTGTGTCCGGCCTAAGTACCCCAGAGCTTAGTACAGAGCTTGGTACAGAGTAAGCCCTTAACAAATACAATTATTAACAAACACCACCCCTACATACAGTGGATCATTCATTCATTCAATCGTATTTATTGAGCGCTTACTGTGTGCAGAGCACTGGACTAAGCGCTTGGGAAGTACAAGTTGGCAACATATAGAGACAGTCCCTTGACAGAAGTTGTGGAAAATACATTATAATTGGCAGGAATGGAAAGAGGCTTCAACAGGGACAATTAAGGAAGACCTCCCTTCTATCTTGCCCCCTCCTAGCTCACCCTGCTATTCTCTTACTACAATCCAGCCCATACACTTTGCTAATGCTAAACTTTTCACTGTATCTCGATTTCATCTATCTCATCTCTGACCCTTCTCCCACATCCTGCCTCTGTCCTGGAACACCCGCGTTCCTCATATCAGAACAGACGATGGCCCATCTCTTCCAAGAGGCCTTCCCTGACTAAGTCCTCCTTTCCTCTTCTCCCCCTCCCTTCAGCATCAGTCTGACTCGCTCCCTTTATTCATCCCCCCCATCCCAGCCCCACAGCACTTATGTCCATAGCTGTCATTTATTTCTTTATATTCATGTCTGTCTCCCCCTCTAGACTGTAAGCGCATTGTGGGCAGGGAATGAGTCTGTTTATTATTGTATTGTACTCTCTCAAGTGCCAAGGACAGTGCTCTGCACACAGTAAGGGCCCAATAAATACAACTGGCTGACTGACCTGACTCCCAACCTCCCAGTGGAATAGAATTTACTTTCTTCTCCTATTTGTACATATTTATATACAAATATAAATATGTACCAATAAATATAAATATACACGTTTGTACATATTTATTATTCTATTTATTTATTTATTTATTTCACTTGTACATATCTATTCTATTTATTTTATTTTGTTAGTATGTTTGGTTTTGTTCTCTGTCTCCCCCTTTTAGACTGTGAGCCCACTGTTGGGTAGGGACTGTCTCTATATGTTGCCAATTTGTACTTCCCAAGCGCTTAGTACAGTGCTCTGCACATAGTAAGCACTCAATAAATACGATTGATGATGATGATGATGATGATTTATGATTTTATCTTTCATTCAGTCAGTCAGTCAAAGGGCTTTATTCTGCGCTTAATGAATAGGTAGACGTGATCCCTATCCACAAGTAACCTACAGACAAAGTGACTCTTTATCAGGGTGAGGTGGGAGAGGGCCTCATGGGCTGAGAGGCTAATTATGGTAATTGTCAAGCGCTCACTATTGTGCCAAGCACTGTTCTATGCAATAGGGTAGCAACAAGCTAATCAGGTTGGACAAGTTTCCCGTCCCACAAGGGACTCACAGTCTCGATCCTTATTTTACAGATGAGGTGACTGAGGCCCAGAGAAGTTCAGTGACTTGCCCAAAGTCACACAGCTGACAAGTGGTGGAGTTGGGATTAGAACCCACAATCTCTGACTCTCAAGCCTGGGCTCTTACCACTAAGCCACGCTGCTTCTCTAGGCATTGTGATAATCATATTTATTAAGTGCTTACTGCTCGCAGAGCACTGTACTAAGCACTTGAGAGAGTACAATATAACAATAACGGGACACATTCCCTGCCCACAATGAGCTTACAGTCTAGAGGGGGAGACAGACATGAATATAAAGAAATAAATGACAGTCTAGAGGGTAAGAAGACTGTTGGGCTTTACCAAACCGCTTCCATTTTCACCCACCCCGGGACCCCTGCTTCTATTCTTAGACAAGTCACTTCACTTCTTTGTGCCTCGGCTTGTTCGTCTATAAAGTGGAAATTATATTCCTGTTCTGCGTGCTCTTTAGACTCTGAGCCCCACAATACTGATTATAGTTTTCATTAAGCGTATACCTTCTGTCAAACACTGTTCATTCATTCATTCATTCAAACGTATTTATTGAGCACTTACTGTGTGCAGAGCACTGTACTAAGCACTTGGGAAGTACAAATCAGCAACATATAGAGATGATCCCTACCCAACAATGGGCTCACAGTCTAGAAGGGGGAGACAGACAACAAAACAAAACTATTCTAATAATAATAATAATAATATTTGTTAAGCACTTACTATGTGCAAAGCACTGTTCTAAGCGCTGGGCTACCTACAAGGTTATCAGTTTGGACACAGTCCCTGTCTCATATGGGGCTCACAGTCTAGGTAGGAAGGAGTAGGATTTAATCTCCATTTTTACAGATGAGGGAACTGAAGCACAGAGAAGTAAGTGACTTGCCCATAATCACACAGCAGACAAGTGGCAGAGTCAGGATTAGAACCCAGGACATCTGTCTCCCAGGCCCGTGCTCTTTCCACTAAGCCATGCTGCTTTTCTAGCAGAAACAGGATCAGGAACTGTGTGAGGCCTGAGAAACCTGTATCTACCCTAGTGCTTAGTACAGTTCTTGGCACATAGAAAGTGCTTGACAAATTGCACCATTATTATTAATCTATTATCAGTGATTATGTGGGCTTTCCCTGTTGTTAAATAGCAAAAGAATAGAGGAAAGAGGAGGACACAGAGATTGCTGAGAGACAGGAAGGAGTGAGGGATTATTCCTTTTTCTCTCTTTCTTCTTGTTCTCTGAAAAAGGTCTCCCCACCTTATTCAGTCATTCAGTTGTATTTATTGAGTGCTTACTGTGTGCAGAGCACTGTGCTAAGTGCTTGAGAAAGTATAATAGAACAATAATGAGACACATTCCCTGCCCACGATGAGCTTACAGTCTAAAGACGGTAATCAGTCATTCAATGTTACCTATTGAGCTCTATCTGGGTGAAGACTCTCGTCCTGCCTCTGGCAGGAATGCCCTCCCTTCTCAAATCCCACAATTACATTCCCCTCCTTCAAAGTCTTATTGAAGGCCTATAATATAATAATACTAATAATAGTATAATAATGGCATTTGTTAAGCGCTTACTATATGCAAATCACTGTTCTAAGCACTGGGGAGGATACAAGGTGATCAGGTTGCCCCACGTGGGGCTCACAGTCTCAATCCCCATTTTACAGATGAGGTAACTGAGGCTCAGAGAAGTGAAGTGACTTGCCCAAGGTCACACAGCAGACATGTGGTGGAGCAGGGATTCGAACCCATGACCTCGGACTCCAAAGCCCAGGCTCTTTCCACTGAGCCACGCTGCTTCTCCTCCAAGCAGCCTTCCCTTACTAAGCCCCACTTTTCCTCATCTCCCACTCCCTTCTGCCTCCCCCTGCCTTGCTCCCTTTGCTCTTCCCCCCTCCCAGCCCCACACCACTTATCAATCAATCAATCAATCAATCAATCAATCAATCGCATTTATTGAGCGCTTACTGTGTGCAGAGCACTGTACTAAGCGCTTGGGAACTACAAGTTGGCAACATATAGAGACAGTCCCTACCCAACAGTGGGCTCACAGTCTAAAAGGGGGAGACAGAGAACAAAACCAAACATACTAACAAAATAAAATAAATAGAATAGATATGTACAGGTTAAATAAATAAATAAATAAATAGAGTAATAAATATGTACAAACATATATACAGTACATATATATACGTACACTTATGTATGTATCTGTCATTTTATTTATTTATATTGATGTCTGTCTCCTCCGACTCTAGACTGCGAGCTCGTTGTGGGCAGGGACTCTGTCTGTGTATTGTTGAATTGTCCTCTCCCCAGCTCTTAGTGCTCAATAAATATGATACAGTAAGTGCTCAGTAAATGAATGAATGAATGACTGTACTAAGCAAATATCATTACATTGTTGTTATTATCGCTGAACTTACAGCTGAAGGGTCTCTTGGAGTATCCAGCATGGAAATAAGTTTCGTCAAACTCTCCCTTATATCCTAGACAAGAAAAGAGAAAAAGTTGAGACCGGTGAGAACCTCGTGGATTCCCTTCGCCGCTTGAACGGAACGCTAATCCGCACCGCGAAGAAAATAAATTTTGCAAACCTACTCTTTACCACAACTGAAGCGTAAGCAGAAAGCTCTCCTTTAACATTCATGGCCGAAGCGCGGTATTGAGCCGTGTCGTCAAAATCGCATCTGAAAGAATGTTATGGAAATGATTAGCTATGATCAATTCTGCCTTTTTAATTAGTAGCTCAATAATAATAATAATAATAATGGCATTTATTAAGCACTTACTATGTGCAAAGCACTGTTCTAAGTGCTGGGGAGGTTACAAGGTGATCAGGTTGTCCCACAGGGGGTTCACAGTCTTAATCCCCATTTTACAGATGAGGTAACTGAGGCACAAAGAAGTTGTGACAATAATAATAATGATGGTATTTATTAAGCACTTACTATGTGCAAAGCACTGTTCTAAGTGCTGGGGTGGTTACAAGGTGATCAGGTTGTCCCACGGGGGGCTCACAGTCTTAATCCCCATTTTACATATGAGGTAACTGAGGCACAAAGAAGTTAAGTGACTTAATAATAATAATAATGATGTCATTTATTAAGCACTTACTATGTGCAAAGCACGGTTCTAAGCTCTGGGGAGGTTACAAGGTGATCAGGTTGTCCCACAGGGGGTTCACAGTCTTAATCCCCATTTTACAGATGAGGTAACTGAGGCACAGAATTAAGTGACATGCCCAAAGTCACACAGCTGAGAAGTGGCAGAGCCAGGATTTGAACCCATGACCTCTGACTCCAAAGCCCGGGCTCTTTCCAATGAGCCACGCTGCCTCTCAATGATCAAAGGACTCTTTGGAACACAGGAAAGCGGTGTGTCTATCATTTACCACTTTGGGGCCGTTCTTTAGATTATTTTCTCTGATTCAGCGCATTAATGGATGAGATAATGATAATAATAATAATAATGGCATTTCTTAAGTGCTTACTATGTACCAGGCACACTATTAAGCGCTGGGGTAGATACAAGCAAATAGGGTTGGACACAGTCCCTGTCCCACTTGGTCTCACGGTCTTATTCCCCATTTTACAGATGAGGTAACTGAGGCACAGAGAAGTGAAGTGACTTGCCTAAGGTCACAAAGCAGACAAGTGGCAGAGCCGGGACTAGAACCATGACCTTCTGCTTCCGAGGCTGGGGCTCTATCCACTGCGTCATGTTGCTTCCCTTACAATGACAATTGCTTATTATAATTACATTATAATGATTATTATAATGATACTCAATAATAATGGTATTTGTTAAGCATTTACCATGTGCAAGGCACTGTACTAAGTGCTGGGGTAGATACCTGTCTCTGCCCAACATGGGGCTCACAGTCTCAATCCCCATTTTACAGATGAGGTAACTGAGGCATGGAGAAGGGAAGTGACTTGTCCAAGGCCACACGGCAAACAGGTGGCAGAACTGGGATTGGAACCCAGGTCCATCTGACTCCTGGGCCTGTGCTCAATCCACTAGTCCATGCTGCTTCTTTACTTTTTATATTGTTATATAAATGGCTAAATTCCTTTGCCAATACTACACATAAGCGTGAGAAGCAACTTGGCTCAGTGGAAAGAGCACAGGCTCTGGAGTCAGAGGTCATGGGTTCAAATCCCGGCTCCGCCACTTGTCAACTGTGTGACTTTAGGCAAGTCATTTAACTTCTCTATGCCTCAGTTACCTCATTGGTAAAATGGGGATTAAGACTGTGAGCCCCCCGTGGGACAACCTGATCACCTTGTAACCTTCCCAGTGCTTTGCACATAATAAGTGCTTAATAAATGCTATTATTATTATTATTATTACATAAAGTGGACAAATGGGCTAATCAACCAGCTGTGGACTGAGGAAGTTGGCTACTTCCCTAGATCGTAAGTGCTTTGCTACATTTTAAGCTTCTTGAAGGCTAAAATGCTCTCTTCTAAATGTTGCAATAACTGGTATTTCTTAACCGCTTACTATGCCAAGCACCGTAATAATAATAATAATGATGCAATTTATTAAGCGCTTACTATGTGCAAAGCACTGTTCTAAGCGCTGGTGAGGTTACAAGGTGACCAGGTTGTCCCAAGGGGGGCTCACAGTCTTAATCCCCATTTTACAGATGAGGGAACTGAGGCACAGAGAAGTTGAGTGACTTGCCCAAAGTCACCCAGCTGACAATTGGCAGAGCTGGGATTTGAACCCTTGACCTCTGACTCCAAAGCCCGGGCTCTTCAAGCAAATCGGGGCTCACAGTCTCAATCCCCATTTTACAGATGCGGTAAATGAGGAACTGAGAAGCAAAATGACTTGCCCAAGGTCACAGAACAGATGTATTCTCCCAAGAGATTGACCAGTGCTCTCCACACAGGAGTGCTCAATAAAAACTCTTGATTATGTACTACATTGCTGTGTGACTGTCAGCTGAACCTACAAGAACTTATAATAACCCATGAAAATAAACCAATCTATGCTATGTATTAAGCACTTTTTTTCTTCAGAGCAGTGTACTAAGTGCTTAAGTTGTTTTACCAAGGAAATGTTTTCAATTTGTACTTCCCAAGCGCTTAGTACAGTGCTCTGCACATAGTTAGCGCTCAATAAATACGATTGATGATGATGATGAGTAATGTCACAGCGTTGCTCAGTGGATAGAGCCTGGTCTTGGGACTCAGAGGTTGTGAGTTCTAATCCCTCCTCTGCCATTTGTCTGCTGTGTGATTTGGGGCAAGTCACTTAGCTTCTCTGTGCCTCAGTTACCCCATCTGGAAAATGGGGATGAAGACTGTGAGCCCTACATGGGACAACCTGATCACCTTGTATTCCCCCACAGCACTTAGAACAGTGCTTCACCCATAGTAAGCACTTGACAAATACCATCATTATTAATTTACACAACGGAAGCTAGTGGATAAGAACACAGATCTAGGAGTCAGAAGGACCTAGGTTCTAATCACGGCTCCCCCATTTGTCTGCTGGGTGACTTTGGGTAAGTCACTTCACTTCTCTGTGCCTCAGTTATCTCATATGTAAAATGGGGATTAAGAGTGTGAGCCCCATGTGGGACAGGGGCTGTGTCTGACCTAACTGGCTTGAATCCACCCCAGTGCTTAGTACAGTGCCTGGCACATAGTAGGTGCTTAAGAAATACCACAGTTATTATTATTACTATTATTATGATTATAAGCATGGCCTTTTCTGGTTTGGGCACATGAGCAACTGTGGTGACGTTAAACAGATCACAAATTCCTGTTACTGTAATTCACAATGCCCATGGACCATTCTTTATCCCTTTCAGAAATGGATTGAGAAGCAGGGTGGTCTAGTGGGTAGAGCTCTGCCACTTTTCTGCTGTATGAAATTGGGCAACTCACTTCACTTCCCTGGGCCTCAGTTACCTCACCTGTAAAATGGGGATTAAGACTGTGAGCCCCATGTGGGAACATTCATTCATTCATTCATTCAATTGTATTTATTGAGCACTTACTGTGTGCAGAGCACTGTACTAAGCACTTGGGAAGTACAAGTTGACAACGTATAGAGACGGTCCCTACCCAACAACGGGCTCACAGTCTAGAAGGGGGAGACAGACAACAAAACAAAACATGTGGACAGGTGTCAAGTCAGCAGAATAAATAGAAATAAAGCTAGATGCACATCACTAACAACATAAATAGAATAGTAAATATGTACAAGTAAAATAGAGTAATAAATCTGTACAAACATATATACAGATGCTGTGGGGAGGGGAAGGAGGTAGGGTTGGGGGGATGGGGAGGAGGAGAGGAAAAAGGGGGCTCAGTCTGGGAAGGCCTCCTGGAGGAGGTGAGCTCTCAGTAGGGCTTTGAAGGGAGGAAGAGAGCTAGCTTGGCGGATGTGCCGAGGGAGGGCATTCCAGGCCAGGGGGAGGACGTGTACTGGGGGTTGATGGCGGAACAGATGAGAACAAGGTACAGTGAGGAGGTTAGGGTGGCAGAGGAGTGGAGGGTGTGAGCTGGGCTGTAGAAGGAGAGAAGGGAGATGAGGTAGGAGGGGGCAAGGTGATGGAGAGTCTTGAAGCTGAGAGTGAGGAGTTTTTGCTTGATGCGCAGTTTGACTGACAGCCACTGGAGATTTTTGAGGAGGGGAGTAACATGCCCAGAGTGTTTC
This sequence comes from Tachyglossus aculeatus, assembly GCF_015852505.1. Taxonomy (NCBI): domain Eukaryota; kingdom Metazoa; phylum Chordata; class Mammalia; order Monotremata; family Tachyglossidae; genus Tachyglossus; species Tachyglossus aculeatus. Next base: position 12,762,433 of record NC_052070.1, read on the forward strand.
TGCACAAAAATAATCCGGGCAGCAGCATGAAGTATAGACTGAAGTGGGGAGAAACAGGAGGATGGGAGATCAGAGAGGAGGCTGATGCAGTAATCCAGTCAGCATAGGATGAGAGATTGAACCAGCAAGGTAACAGTTTGGATGGAGAGGAAAGGGCGGATCTTGGCGATGTTGCGGAGGTGAGACTGGCAGGTTTTGGTGATGGATTGGATGTGAGGGGTGAATGAGAGAGTGGAGTTGAGGATGATACCAAGGTTGTGGGCTTGTGAGACAGGAAGGATGGTAGTGCCATCTACAGTGACAGGAAAGTCAGGGAGAGGGCAGGGTTTGGGAGGGAAGATAAGGAGTTCACTTTTGGACATATTGAGTTTTAGATGGTGGGCAGACAACCAGATGGAGATGTCCTGAAGGCAGGAGGAGACCCGAGCCTGAAGGGAGGGAGAGAAAGCAGGGGCAGAGATGTAGCTTTGGGTGTCATCAGCGTAGAGATGATAGTTGAAGCCGTGGGAGCGAATGAGTTCACCAAGGGAGTGAGTGTAGATAGAGAACAGAAGGGGACCAAGAACTGACCCTTGAGGAACCCCTACAGTAAGAGGATGGGAGGGGGAGGAGGAGCCCACAAAGGAGACTGAGAATGAACAGCCGGAGAGATAAGAGGAGAACCAGGAGAGGACGGAGTATGTGAAGCCAAGGTTGGATCATGTGTTGAGAAGGGGGTGGTCCACAGTGTCGAAGGCAGCTGAGAGGTCAAGGAGGATTAGGATAGAGTAGGAGCTGTTGGATTTGGCAAGAAGGAGGTCATTGGGGACCTTTGAGAGGGCACTTTCGGAGGAATGTAGGGGACGGAAGCCAGATTGGAGGGGGACGAGGAGAGAGTTGGCATTGAGGAATTCAAGGCAGCGGGTGTAGACGACTCATTCAAGGAGTTTGGAAAGGAATGGTAGGGGGGAGATAGGGTGGCAACTAGAAGGGGAGGTGGGGTCAAGAGGTGTTTTTTTTTAGGATGGGGAGACATAGGCATGTTTGAAGGCAGAGGGGAAGGAACCAGTGGAGTGTGAGCGGTTGAAGATGGAAGTTAAGGAGGGGAGCAAGGAAGGGGCGAGGCATTTCATCAGATGAGAGGGAATGGGGTCAGAAGCACAGGTGGCTGGAGTAGCACTTGAGAGGAGGGAGGAGAGCTCATATGAACAGGGATTGTGTCCAACCTGATTAACTTGCATCTACCCCAGCACTTAGAACAGTGCTTGGCACATAGTAAGCACTTAACAAGTACCATAATTTTAGTAAGTGCTCAATAAATACCACTGATGCAGGTGATCAAGGATCAGAAGCTGATGTATGGGGAATCTGAATTTCTGAATGGTTTTTATTATGCTTCTGCGTAAGTGGGAAGGACAAAAAGGAAACTGTCAAAATTAGCCAGGGTGTAATTAAGCTCCTTGTGGGCAGGGAATGTGTTTAGCAACTCTGTTGTATTATACTCATTCAATCGTATTAATTGAGAGCTTGGTGTGTGCAGAGCACTGTATTAAGTATTTGGGGAAGTACAGCACAGCAATAAAGAAAAACAATTCCTGCCTACAAGGAGCTTACAGTCTGGGGGCGGGGAGACCGACAATAATACAAGTAAACGGGCAGTAGGGTATAATGGATAGAGCACGGGCCTGGGAGTCCAAAGTCATGGGTTCTAATCCCGGCTCCGCCACTCATCTGCTGTGTGACCTTGGGCAAGTCACTTAACTTCTCTGGGCCTCAGATACCTCATTTGTAAAATGGGGATTGAGAATGTGAGCCTCACTTGGGAAAGGGACTGTGTCCAACTCGATTTGCTTGTATCCACCCCAGCACTTAGTACAGTGCCTGGCACATAGTAAGCGCTTAACAAATACCATTATTATTATTATTATTATTAAATAATTAAAATTACAGATCTATTATACTCTCCCAAGCACTTAGTACAGTGTTCTGCACCCAGTAAGCACTTAATAAATCCAATTGAACAATTCATTGAACGATTCCAACCCACGGAAGTTAAACTGAGACACCCCGCCACCACCACCACCACCAAAGACAGACAATAGCAGCCCCTCCCCAGTCGGTCTTTGAGCAAGACTCTTCTTTCGGGACTCATTTCACCACTCTGGAACAACAGTAACCTTCTCAAGCAGCCGGCAATCAACTAATGTCGAAGTCAATAGGCCCTTACGCGTTAATCTCCAGGGTGTGCATTCCGTATCGACTTTCGATGACATACTTTCCGGGGTGAGTGTGAACATTGATGGGCACTTGGTTTTTATACCTATGAGACAAGGGAAAGAGAATGCGGTAAACACAAGGGGAAAACACAACTGGATGTTTCTTCCTAAGTAGACGGTGAGCCCCATCCGGGAAGTGATTATCTTGTGTCTACTTCAGTGCTTGGACAATGACTCTCACCCGCTTCAAAGCCTTATTTGAAGGCCTATCTCCTCCAAGAGGCCTTCCCTGACTTAGCCCTCCTTTCCTCTTCCCCCACTCTTTTCTGCCTTGCCTTGAGTTTCTTCCTTTATTCATCTCCCCTTCCAGCCGCACAGCACTTACTTCCATATCTGTCATTTATTTATTTCTATTAATGTCTGTCTCTCTGCCTCTAGATTGTATGTTCGTGGGCAGGAAATGTGTCTGTTATATTGTCCTATTGAACTCTCCCAAGCATTTAGTACAGTGCTCTGCACACTGTAAGTGCTCAATTCATTCATTCATTCATTCAATCGTATTTATCATCATCATCATCATCAATCGTATTTATTGAGAGCTTACTGTGTGCAGAGCACTGTACTAAGCATTGGGAAGTACAAGTTGGCAACATATAGAGACGGTCCCTACCCAACAGCGGGCTCACGGTCTAGAAGGGGGACTCAGACAACAAAACAAAACATATTAACAAAATAAAATAAATAGAATAAATATGTACAAGTAAAATACATGTTCATTCATTCATTCATTAAATCGTATTTATTAAGAGCTTACTGTGTGCAGAGCACTGTACTAAGCGCTTGGGAAGTACAGGTTGGCAACATATAGAGACGGTCCCTACCCAACAGCAGGCTCACAGTCTAGAAGGGGGAGACAGGCAACAAAACAAAATAAAACAAATAGAATAAATATATACAAGTAAAATAGAGTAATAAATATGTACACACATATATACAGGTGCTGTGGGGAGGGGAAGGAGGTAAGGCGGGGGGATGGGGAGGGGGAGAGGAAGGAGGGGGCTCAGTCTGGGAAGGCCTCCTGGAGGAGGTGAGCTCTCAGTAGGGCTTTGAAGGGAGCTTTGCACATAGTAAGCTCTTAATAAATGCCATTATTATGATTATTATTATTCAAACCCGTGACCTCTGACTCCCAAGCCCGAGGTCTTGCCACTGAGGCACTCTGCTTCTCCATTGGCTCAATACATACGATTGATGGATTGACAGACTAGTACAGTGCTGGGCACAAAGTAAGCGCTTAAAAAATACCACAATTATTATTATTATTGTTACAATACCGACCCTTAAGCCCTTGAGACTATAAGCTTGTTATCTGCTAATTCTGTTTTATTATACTCTTCCAAGTGCTTAGTACAGTGCTCTGTGTTTTGTTTTGTTGTCTGTTTCCCCCTTCTAGCCTGTAAGCCTGTTGTTGGGTAAGGGACCGTCTCTGCCTGTTGATGACTTGTACTTCCCAAGCACATAGTACAGTGCTCTGCACACAGTAAGTGCTCAATAAATACGATTGAATGAATGAATGAATGCTCTGCACATAGTAAGCTCTCAATAAATACGACTGATTGATATTCACTCCACACTGAGCCCCGTAGCACTTTTGTACCTATCCATAACGTATTTTAATGTCTGCCTCCTCCTCTAAACGGTAAACTCCTTCTTTCTTCCAACACCTTTTTTTTTAATAGTATTTGTTAAGTGCTTACCGTGTTCCGGGCACTATACTAGGCGCTGGGGTAGACACAGGATAGTGAGATTGGACACAGTTCATGTCCCACGTGAGGCTCAAAGTCTTAATCCCCATTTTATAGATGGGATAACTGAGGCACAGAGAATTTAAGCGACTTGCCCAAAGTCACACAAGAGACAAGTGATGGAACCGGGATTAGAACGCTTGATCTTCTAACTTCCAGGCCATGCTCTTTCCAATCGAAGATGCTGCTTCTCTGTTATACTTTTCCAAGTGCTTAGTACAGTGTCCTCCTCTCAGCTGCTCAGTAAGTATGAATGATTTTGTGATTCAATATATCACCTATAATTATGATACCCTGATGATTTTAGAGTAAGTTAATACAGTGGTGCTATGTATTTCATAAAGTAAAGTAGGCAATTCATGTGGGCAGGGAATGTGTCTGTTCATTCATTCATTCATTCAATCGTATTTATTGAGCGCTTGCGGTGTGCAGAGCACTGGACTAAGCGCTTGGGAAGTACAAGTTGGCAACGTATGTTATGTTATGCTCTCCCAAGCGCTTAGTACAGTGCTCTGTACATAGTAAGTGCTCAATAAATGCAATTGAATGAATGAATACAATTGACTGATTAGTGATGCACTGACTAGCATGAATAAGAGGAATTGGAAGTGGGTTGGCTGTTAGCGCTTAGAACAGTGCTTGGCACATTAGTGTTTAACGAATACCATCATTATTATTATTATTACAGGGAATCCACTGCTACAGAGACTCTGGAGGGGATTGGATTCTCGCAAATGAGATGTAGTGTGGCCTAGTAGATACAGCCTGGGCCTGAGTTCTAATCCTGGCTCGGCTACTTGTCTTCTGTGTGACCTCAGGCAAGTCACTTCACTTCTCTGGGCCTCAGTCACCTCGTCTGGAAAATGGGGATTGAAACTATGAGCCCCATGTGGAACAGGGACTGTGTCCAAACTGATTAACTTGTATCTACCCCAGAGCCTAGTACAGCGCTTGGCACATAGTAGGCACTCAATATCTACTGGCTCTTTGGCTATATCGCTTACGTCGCTTGATTTCTTTAATCTTTTGCACAACACGATGTGGGCTGTTTCACCATAAACTGATGTCAGTCTCCCCCTCTAGACTGTAAGCTTGTTGTGGGCAGGGAATGTGTCCTTTTATTGTTGTATTGTACTCTCCAATGTTTAGTACAGTGCTCCGCACATCAATCAATCAATCGTATTTATTGAGCGCTTACTGTGTGCAGAGCACTGTACTAAGCGCTTGGGAACTACAAGTTGGCAACATATAGAGACAGTCCCTACCGAACAGTGGGCTCACACTCTGAAAGGGGGAGACAGAGAACAAAACCAAACATACTAACAAAATAAAATAAATAGAATAGATATGTACAGGTAAAATCAATCAATCAATCAGTCAATCAATCAATTATTGAGCACATCATAAGTGCTCAATAAATATGATTAAATGAATTGAATGAATGAATAAATAAAAGATCTAACACTCTCAGAACCTCAGTGGATAAATGGCTGGCTTAGTGCCCTTATCCCTTATTCCAGAAGTTGGGAAAAACCAAGGAGACTGTGTGGGAGAGGCCCAGGATTTTGAACTTGCAGGGGGGAAGAAGAGGCCCTATAATTCATAGGATTATCACACCACCTGTGGAGAGAAAGGGGGCAATTAAAGCATTTAAACCTGGAGGGCCTGTCTTCTGGAGAGGTAAGCAAATTTCCTGGTGTGGGAAGCTCCCAAGCTATTGTGTGGACCTGCCGGGGGATGTTGGGAGCCATTGGATGGTGTGGTCAACTCAGTCTTGGAGGGCCTTAATGTACAGCTTTTTGGAGGTAATTTAAAAATGATAGATAATAATTTTGGAACTTAGTAAGCATTTACTATGAGCCAAGCACAATTCTAAGTTCTGGGGCAGATACGAGTAGTGGATAGAGCCCGGACCTGGGATTCAGAAGGTTGTGGATTCCAATCCTGGCTCCACCACTTGTCTGCTGTGTGACCTTGGGCAAGTCCCCTTTTAGACTGTGAGCCCACTGTTGGGTAGGGACTGTCTCTATATGTTGCCAACTTGTACTTCCCAAGCACTTAGTACAGTGCTCTGCACACAGTAAGTGCTCAATAAATGCAATTGATGATGATGATGAAGTCACTTCACTTCTCTGGGCCTCAGTGACCTCATCCATAAAATGGGGATTAAGACTGTGAGCCCCATTTGGGCCAGGGACTGTGTCTAACCAGATTAAATTGTATCTACCTAGTGCTTAGAACAGTGCTTGGCTCACAGTAAGTGCTTAACAAATACCCTAGTGATCATAATAATAATAATAGTAATAATAATAATGGTATTTGTTAAGTGCGTAGTATGTGCAAAGCACTGTTCTAAGCGATGGGGGGATACAAGGTCATCAGGTTGTCCCGCGTAGAGCTCACAATCTTAATCCCCATTTTTTCATTCATTCATTCAATCGTATTTATTGAGCGCTTACTGAGTGCAGAACACTGTACTAAGCACTTGGGAAGTACAAGTCAGCAACACATAGAGACGGTCCCTACCTAACAACAGGCTCACAGTCTAGAAGGGGGAGACAGACAACAAAATAAAACATGTAGACAGGTGTCAAACCCGTCAGAATAAATAGAATTATAGCTATATAATAATAATAATGATGGTATTTATTAAGCGCTTACGATGTGCAAAGCACTGTTCTAATTAATCAATCGTATTTATTGAGCGCTTACTGTGTGCAGAGCACTGTACTAAGCGCTTGGTAAGTACAAGTTGGCAACATACAGAGACAGTCCCTACACAACAGTGGGTTCACAGTCTAAAAGAGTGGGCTCACTGTCTAAAGCACCAGGGAGGTTACAAGGTGATCAGGTTGTCCCACGGGGGGCTCACAGTCTTCATCCCCATTTTACAGATGAGGGAACTGAGGCCCAGGGAAGTGAAGTGACTTGCCCAAAGTCACACAGCTGACAATTGGCGGAACTGGGATTTGAACCCATGACCTCTGACTCCAAAGCCCGGGCTCTTTCCACTGAGCCACGCTGCTTCGCTGCCTCTATGCAAATCATTAATAAAATAGAGTAGTAAATATGGGCAAGTAAAATAAATAGAGTAATAAATACGTACCAATCTATACAAGTGCTGCGGGGAGGGGAAGGAGGTAGGGCACGATGGGGAGGGAGCTCCAGATGAGGTAACTGAGGCCCAGAGAAGTTAATGTCACACAGTCAAGAAGTGGCGGAGCCGGGATGGGAGCCCATGACCTCTGACTCCCAAGCTCCGGCTCTTTCCACTGAGCCACACTGCTTCCCCCACGCTGCTTATTACTTGAAGGGGCTGAGTTTTCCTGGGCCCTGAGAAAGGAGGCCTGCAAACTCAAGGTGACCCCTGGGCTTGTGCCCATGATCTGTGATGGGATCAGTTGGGAAGCAGGCATCGAATGGAAAGAGCACAGGCTTGGGAAAACAGGAGTCCTGAGTTCTAATCCTGCCCGGCTCGGCCACTTGTGACGTGGAAAAAGTTACCTAACTTCTCCGTGCCTCGATTTCTTCCTTTGTCAAGATGGAAATAAGATACTGTTCTCCTTCTCCTTTAGACCGTGAACCCTGAGGACAGCAAGGACTTTCCAGACTGGGAGCCCACTGTTGAGTAGGGACTGTCTCTATATGTTGCCAACTTGTACTTCCCAAGCGCTTAGTACAGTGCTCTGCACACAGTAAGCACTCAATAAATACGATTGATTGATTGATTGACTGGGTCCAATCTAGTTATTTTTTTTTCTGTTGTATTTGGTAAACCCTTACTATTTAACAAGCGTCTTATTAAGCACTGGTAGTTCATTCATTCATTCATTCAATCGTATTTATTTAGCGCTTACTGTATGCAGAGCACTGTACTAAGCACTTGGGAAGTACAGGTTGGCAACATATAGAGACAGTCCCTACCCAACAGTGAGCTCACAGTCTAGAAGATGGTACATGTTGGACTCCATCAACTGGCTATCAACACAGCCGCTGTCCCAAATAGCAACAGATTGCCCTGTTTCCTTTTGTTGGTTTTGGGGAATTTCCCACTATAGAAAGGATTTTAGTGAAGCAGCATGGCGCAGTGGATAGAGCATTGGCCTGGGAATCAGAAGACTATGGGTCCTAATCCTGTTCTGCTATGCGACCTCGGGCAAGTCACTTCACTTCTCTGTACCTCAGTTACCTCATCTGTAAAATGGGGATGGAGACTGGGAGCCCCATGTGGGATAGGGACTGTGTCCAACCTGATTACTTGTACCCACCCCAGTGCATAGAACAGTGCTTGGCACACAGTAAGTGCTTAACAAGTACCATAATTATCATTATTATTAGAGCTTCTTATGTGGGGTTACATTGCTCATTCATTCATTCATTCAATCGTATTTATTGAGCGCTTACTGTGTGCAGAGCACTGTACTAAGTGCTTGGGAAGTACAAGTTGGCAACATATAGAGACGGTCCCTACCCAAAAGTTTACTTTACAGCCTTACTTCACAACTGGGACCATCTTGCCAGTCAAGATAGTAATAACTGTGGAGTTTTTTCAGTGCTCAGTATATTCCAGGCACTGTACAATGCGCTGGGGTAGACACAAGCTAATTGTGTTGGACGCATTCCCTGTCCCAAATAGAGCTCACAGTCTTAATTCCCATTTTACAAATGACGTAACTGAGGCCCAGAAGTGAAGTGACTTTCCCAAGGTCCCAAAGAAGATAAATAGCAGACACGGGATTAGAACCCAGGTCCTTCTGACTCCCAGGGCCATTCTCTATCTACTAGGCCATGCTGCTTCTCAACAATTAATAATCGTGGCATTTGTTAAGGACTTACTATGTGCCAGGCACAGTACTAAGCTCTGGGGTGGATATAAGCAAATCAGGTTGGACACAATCCCTGTCCCCCATGGGGCTCACAGTCTCAATCCCCATTTTCCAGATGAGGTAACTAAGGCTCAGAGAATAATAATAATAATAATAATAATAATAATAATAATAATAATAATAATAATGGCACTTATTAAGCGCTTAGTATGTGCAAAGCACTGTTCTAAGCGCTGGGGAGGTTACAAGGTGATCAGGTTGTCCCACGTGGGGCTCACAGTCTTCATCCCCACTGTACAGATGAGGTCACTGAGGCACAGGGAAGTGAAGTGACTTGCCCAAAGTCACCCAGCTGACAAGCGGTGGAGCCAGGATTCGAACCCATGACCCCTGACTCCGAAGCCCGGGCTCTTTCCACTGAGCCACACAGGTTGTCCCACGGGGGGCTCACAGTCTCCATCCCCATTTGACAGATGAGGTCACTGAGGCCTAGAGAAGGGAAGTGACTTGCCCAAAGTCACCCAGCTGAAGCAGCGTGGCTCAGCGGAATGAACACGGGCCTCGGAGTCAAGAGGTCATGGGTTCGAATCCCAGCCCCGCCACTTAGCTGTGTGACTTTGGGCAAGTCACTTCTCTGTGCCTCAGCTCCCTCATCTGTAAAATGGGGATCAAGACTACGTACAAAGATATATTCATTCATTCAGTCGTATTTATTGAGCGCTTACTGTGCGCACAGCACTGTACTAAGCGCTTGGGAAGGACAAGGTGGCAACATATAGAGACAGTTGGGCAAAAGAGACACTGGACAGAGGGAGGAGGCTACCGCAACCAGGAAGTTAGACAGGACTCACGCTAAGTAACTTGCCCAAACTCACACAGCAGATAAGCGGCAGAGCCGGAATTAGAACCCAAGTCCTTCTGACACCCAAGCCTGTGCTCTATCCACTAGGCACATATTCAACACGTTAGCTATAAAGTGGGTAAAAGCTATCATGGATATTGTCCTTGTCATTTCCTTTGGGGATGTCCGCTAGCAAGAAAGGAGGTTTTCATATTTTAAAAAAAACCAGTCTGGAATGAAGTCGAAGAGTCTTTCCCACCCGTGGCCGGGCTGCAGGACATTCAATTCATTGATTGCTCCATGATTTGTCTATATCGGGAAGGGTTTCTCTTCTACTAAATGGGATGTCCATGTTTTTTCTGGGACTGGATCCTTCTCTTTAGGATCAGACCAGTGAAAAACAGAAGGACTGAGCCCCTTCCTTCCTCTCCCCCTCGTCCCCCTCTCCATCCCCTCCTTCTTACCTCCTTCCCTTCCCCACAGCACCTGTATATATGTATATATGTTTGTACATATTTATTACTCTATTTATTTATTTATTTATTTTACTTCTACACATCTTTTCTATTTATTTTATTTTGTTAGCATGTTTGGTTTTGTTCTCTGTCTTCCCCTTTTAGACTGTGAGCCCACTGTTGGGTAGGGACTGTCTCTATATGCTGCCAATTTGTACTTCCCAAGCACTTAGTACAGTGCTCTGCACATAGTAAGCGCTCAATAAATACGATTGATGATGATGATGATGAGAAGGAAATTGCTCGTCAACGGCGGCCTCCACGAATAGGCCGAGGGAGGCTCTCCGGTTGGAACTTCTGGAAAATGAAATTCCAAGCCAGCTGAGTCATCGGCTAAGAGTGTCAGCCTCACACCAGCAAAGGATCTTTTCTTAAGCCCTCCCTTCACGTCTCGGTTGTCTTATATTTTCCGAACCCATTCCGACCAGGACGTGTGGAACTATGTCGATTAATGAGCCGGCAGTAGACCAAATGAGAATTCCCGAATTCCCATGGTGAGAACTCCTGAGGGTTCTATTTCTCTCTGCACGGAGAGACACGTTTGAACCACGGCTGCCTGGATGTGTGGCTGACTCTAATAACAAAAACTAACTGGAAGCTCTCAGGTGCCGAGGAGATCCATTAAACAAAATGCCTTGTCAAAGGCGTTCTGTATTCATTTTGTCCAACAGCAAGAAAAACCGAATAAGGCCACCTCTAATCCTGGGTTAAATTAATCCTGATGTTAAATTCCATCACCCAGATTGATTGCCGTTTCTAATTAAGGCAAAGGACAATGTCTGCCTTCTTGTTCCAGCAAATGACTGTAATTGAATTTTACAGCTAATTATCAGGGGGAAATGTCTCCTAAAAAGGTAGAATTTGGCACTTAATGGTTGAACTAAGCACTGGGGTAATAATGATAATGACAGTGGTATTTGTTAAGCACTTACTATGTGCCAAGCACTGTTCTGAGTGCTGGGGTGGACACAGGGTAATCAGGTTGTCCTATGTGGGGCTCACACTTTTAGTCCCCATTTTACAGATGAGAGAACTGAGGTCCAGAGAAGTTAAGTGACTTGCCTGAGGTCACACAGCAGACAAGTGGCGGAGCTAGAATTAAAACCCTCGTCCTCTGTCTCCCAAGCCTGGGCTCTTTCCACTAAGCTACGCTGCTTCTCTGAATTGAGGAGACCCACAACCCTACTGAAATGGCCTCAGAGATGCCTGTTCGGTCCCCCTAGGATTTCATAGCTCAACATCCAAAGAGGTGCCAAGATTTTCAGGTTCCTCTAAAGCCTTTTCTAGGCTACAAGCCCAGAGACCCAATTAAGTCTTGGAATTGAACAATATTACAAGTAACAAATCTTTCTTTCTTTTTTCTCTCTTTCTTTTTTCTTTCTTTCTCTTTCCCTCCCTTCCTCCCTCTCTCCCTCCTCCTTCCCCTTCCACCTTTCCTTCCTTTCATTCTTCCTTCCTTCCTTTCTTCTTTTCTTCCTTTCTTCTTCCCGCTTGCTTTGGCTCAAACCCCTCCCTGACGTGTCGGAATCTCTGTTGTTTTTGCCTTGATTGCACGTTTGTGGAGACTAGAGACTTGTGCCATTTTGTATGACCCTTTATAGCGTGCCTGGCACAATGCCATGCACATAGAGCACTTAATAAATATTATTTGACTGGCCATAAACTTCCTATGCCCCACCCCAAACAACTCTGTAGCTACATTTATGCCTCTTAAATACCATCGGGCCAGGAAGAAAGTTGCAAATTGCTTTTTCATAGCTTTCCAACCTCTGGAGTTTGTTTCAGTAAGATAATCCAGCCCCAGGTTATTGACAGAAAAACAGCTGCTTCCTACCCATAACAATTTTTAGGATCCTTAAAAGACTGCTGATTTCAGGGAAAAATTTGGAGTCATATTCTATCCGGGAAAAACAGCAGTAGGGAGAAGGGAAGGCCAGGGTGGAGTCAGTAAGTTAGTCAGCCGTATTTATTGAGCACTTACTGTGTGCAGAGGGCTTGGGAAAGTACAATTTCTAGACTGTGAGCCCATTGTTGGGTAGGAACCGTCTCTATATGTTGCTGATTTGTCTTTTCCAAAAGCTTAGTACAGTGCTCTGCACACAGTAAGTGCTCAATAAATATGATTGAATGAATGAATGAATACAACGGAATGATAAACAGGCACATTTCCTGCCCACAGTGAGCTTACAGGGGGAGACGGACATTAATATAAATAAATATAAATATAGACAAATATAAGAAGCAGCATGGCTTAATGGAAAAAGCCGGGGCTTGGGAGTCAGAGGTCATGGATTCTAATTCCGGCTCTGCCACTTGACTGCTGTGTGACCTTAGGCAAGTCACTTAACTTCTCTGGCCCTCAGTTACCTCATCTGTAAAATGGGGATTAAGACTGTGAGCCCCGTATGGGACAACCTGATTACCTTGTACCTACCCCAGTGCTTAGAACAGTGCTTGGCACATAGTAAGCACTTAACAAATACCTTCATTACTATTATTATTATTAAATAAATTACAGAAATGAACATCAATATAGGGATTTTGGGACAAAGCAGCTGAGAAGCAGTGTGGTCTAGTGGAAAGAGCACAGGCTCTTTCCTGTGGGGAAATAATAATAACAATAATTCTAATAGTTTCTCAAGCGCTTAGTACAGTGCTCTGCACACTGTAAGTGCTCAATCAATATGATTGAATGAATGAATGAATAATAGGATTTGTTAAGCATTGACTATGCATCAAGCACTGTGCTAAAAGCTGGGATAAAGATAATAGATGTACATTGAATTCAGTCCCACATGGGGCTCACAGTCATAATCCCCATTTTACAGATGAGGTAACTGAAGCTCAGAGAAATTAAGTGACTTGCCCAAGGTCACATAGCAGACAAATGGCAGAAGCAGGATTAGAACCCATGTCCTCTGACTTCCAAGCCCTTTCTCTTGCCACTAGGCCATGCTGCTTCTTAATGATAATAATGATGGTATTTTTTAAGCACTTACTATGTGCCAGGCACTGTACTAAGTGCTGGGGTGGATACAAGCAAATCAGGTTGGACACAGTGCCTGTCCCCCATGGGGCTCACAGTCTCAATCTCCATTTTACAGATGATGGAACTGAGGCCCAGAGAAGTGAAGTGACTCACTCAAGGTCATCCAGCAGACAAGTGGCAGAGCTGGGAGTAGAACCCATGACTTTCTGATTCCCAGGCCCGGGCTCTATCCACAAATCCTTGCGTGCACACGCTTGTCTGCTGTGTGACTTTGGGCAAGCCACTTCTCTTCTCTGTGCCTCAATTCCCTCATCTGTAAAATGGGGATTAGGAATGTGAGCCCCATGTAGGACAGGGACTGCATCCAACCTAAATCAATCAATCAATCAATCAATCAATCGTATTTATTGAGCACTTACTGTGTGCAGAGCACTGTACTAAGCACTTGGAAAGTACAAGATGGCAACATATAGAGACAGTCCCTACCCAACAGTGGGCTCACAGTCTAAAAGGGGAGATTCTTCATTATCTTATATCAACGCCAGTGATTACAGTGCCTGGCATATAGTAAGTGCTTAAGAGAGGCAGCATGGCTCAGTGGAAAGAGCACAGGCTTGGGGGGCAGAGGTCATGGGTTCACATCCCGGCTCCGCCAATTGTGCTGTGTGACTTTGGGCAAGTCACTTAACTTCTTCGTGCCTCAGTTACCTCATCTGTAAAATGGGGATTAAGGCTGTGAGTCCCCCGTGGGACAATCTGATCACCTTGTAACCTCCCCAGCACTTAAGAACAGTGCTTTGCACATAGTAAGCACTTAACAAATACCAAAATTATTATTATCATTATTATTATTAAGAGATACCAATAAAAAAAAATTGCTGCCATCACCCCATCCAGTCCGGGACAGTGGGTGAACTGTCTTCCCAGACTGAGCCCCCTCCTTCCTCTCCCCCTCGTCCCCTTCTCCATCCCCCCATCTTACCTCCTTCCCTTCCCCACAGCACCTGTATATATGTATATATGTTTGTACACATTTATTACTCTATTTATTTATTTTACTTGTACATATCTATTCTATTTATTTTATTTTGTTCATATGTTTGGTTTTGTTGTCTGTCTCCCCCTTCTAGACTGTGAGCCCACTGTTGGGTAGGGACCGTCTCTATATGCTGCCAACTTGGACTTACCCAAGCTCTTTGTACAGTGCTCTGCACACAGTAAGCGCTCAATAAATACGATTGATTGATTGATTGATTGAACCCGTGGAGGTGGGCAGAGTCCTGCTTCTGTGTGTGCCATTGTTGCCACCACCATAGACTTTAAAGCTGTCCATCACCTTGCCCCCTCCTACCTCACCTCCCTTTTCCAACGCAGCCCACACACTCTGCTTCTCTGGTGCTGCTACCCTTCTCACTGGGCCTCCATCTCACCTGTCTCTCCACCGACCCCTGGCCCACATCCTGCCTGTAGACTGGACGCCCTCCCTCCTCCAATCCGTCAGACAATCACTCTCCCCCTATTCAAAGCCTTACAGAAGGCCCATCTCCTCCAAGAGGCCTTCCCAGACTAAGCCCCACTTTTCCTCGTCTCCCACTTCCCTCTGCATCGCCCTGACTTACTCCCTTTGCTCTTCTCCTCTCCCAGCCCTACAGCACTTAAGTCCATATCTCTCATTTTATTTCTTTATATTGATGTCTGTCTCTCCTACTCCCGTTGGATAGGGACCGTCTCTATATGTTGCCAACTTGTACTTCCCAAGCGCTTAGTAAGCACTCAATAAATACGGTCGAATGAATTGAATGAATGAATGTGACTGTTGATTGTGCTATTGTACTCTCCCAAGTGCTTAGTACAGTGCTCTGCACGTAGTAAGTGCTCAATAAATACAATTGAATGAAACACCGCGACCAATCTGGGATGGTGGAAGAGCTGCAGAACCTGATACTGACCCGTTGTCAGATGCCAAGCAGCCCCGGCAGCCTTGGGTTTGGGACTAGGAGTGTAGAAAGGATAAAAAGTCCATCTTGTTAACATGTCGCTAATGAGGCCTTCTGGGTTCTAGGCCTCTCTGCTGGGATTTTCAAGACCTCAGAGGAGAGCAGGGTTTTTTTCCAAAGGGGTTAGAGCATTATTTCAAGGCTGTTTGCTTTGTAAATGCCTTGCTTCATGTGCCAGGGAAAATCAATTAACTCCCGTTTGAATCCTGTTTTAATTTTCTAATGAGTTCACATTTTTCACAGGGGGAAGGCCTGGCAAACAATAGCCCCTTGGATTTCTTGTTTTCTCTTCAATTTCCACGCACCCGGATCTGCAGACAACTTAAATTTGTGTTACTTAAGGGATTGTACCAAAATGAATTGTGGTGTAGATAGGTGAAAAGGGGGTCAACCTTCCCTCTTTCTGTTGGAGGGAGCTGAAGGAGAAAATGTCTACTCTTATTCATTCATTCGTATTTCCTGAGCCCTAAAGCACTATACTAAGCGCTTGGGAGAGTACAGTATTACAACAAATAGAGACATTCCTGCCCAAAACGAGCTCACAGTCTAGAGGGGGAGACAGACATTAATATAAATAAGTAAATAAATAAATAATAGATGAATAA
The DNA here is from genome assembly GCF_015852505.1 of Tachyglossus aculeatus. Lineage (NCBI taxonomy): Eukaryota > Metazoa > Chordata > Mammalia > Monotremata > Tachyglossidae > Tachyglossus > Tachyglossus aculeatus. The sequence goes on from NC_052070.1 coordinate 12,778,206, forward strand.
ATAAAACTTGAGGGGCAGTGGGCCTGAGGCATCATAAGATTTATCCTCCCCATCCTCACACAACATAATGATAATAATAATGGTGGTGCTTTTTTCGCACTTACTTTTCTTTATGGCATTTGTTAAGCGCTTACTATGTGCCAGGCACTGTACTAAGTGCTGGGGCAGATAAAAGCTAATCAGATTGGACACAGTCCCTGTCCCACATAGGGCTCATAAACTTAGTCCCCATTTTACAGATGAGGTAACTTAGGCTCAGATGATAATAATAATAATTGCGGTATTTTTTAAGCGCTTACTGTGTGCCAGGCACTGTACTAAGCACTGGGGTGGAGACAAGTATATTGAGTTGGACACAGTCCTTGTTCCACGTGGGGCTCATAGTCTCAATCCCCATTTTACAGGTGAGGGAACTGAGGCCCAGAGAAGTGAAGTGACTCACTCAAGGTCATCCAGCAGAGAAGTGGCAGAGCCGGGATTAGAACCCAGGTCCTTCTGACTCCCCAGTTCATGCTCTATCCATTAGGCCACTCTGCTTCTCCTTATTATGTGCCAAACACTGTACCAAGTGCTTGGATAGATACAAGATAGTCATATTAACATCTGTCTCCCCCTCCAGACTGTGATCTCCTTATGGGCTGGGAAAAAAGTTTGCTAATTCTGTTGCATTGTACTCTCCCAAGCGTTTAGTATAGTGTTCTGCACATAGCAGGCATTCAATAAATACAACTGATTGATTGATCAGGTGCCACGTGGGGCTCATATTCTAAGTAGGAGGGAGCACAGGTTGTGAATCCCCATTTTGCAGTTAAGGGAACTAATAATAACAATAATTTTGGTATTTGTTAAGTGCTTACTACGTGCCCAGCACTGGGGTGGATCTAGACTGTGAGCCCGTTGTTGGGTAGGGATTGTCTCTATCTGTTGCCAAATTATAGCGCTTAGTACAGTGCTCTGCATACAGTAAGTGCTCAATAAATACTATTAAATGAATGAAAAAGAGGAAATCGGGTTGGACACGGTCCCAGTCCCCCATAGGGCTCACACTCTCAATCCCCATTTTACAGTTAAGGGAACTGAGGGACGGAGAAATGAAGTGACTTGCCCAAGGCCACACAGACAAGTGGTGGAGGCAGGATTAGAACCCAGGACCTTCAGACTCCAAGGCACATGCTCTAGGCACTATGCCTTGCTACTACTGAGGAACCATTCTCCAATTTTGACATCTCACTGGCCCCTACCCACTTCACATGGAGTGAGGATGTTGCGAAAAGAAGAATATCCTACTTGAGGAATAACTGTCAGAGTAGATAAATGAGCTTGGGTCAGTATGGTGGCCGTTCGGATGGAGAGGGATGGGCAGATTCTAGAAATGTTGCAAAGGTAGAACTGACAGGATTAGGCGACCGATTACCTCCTTCCCCTCCCCACAGCACTTGTATATATGTATATATGCTTAATAAATGCCATTATTATTATTATTATATGTTTGTATGTATTTATTTATGTATGTATATATTTATTTATATATATATATTTATGTATATATTGTATGTATATATTTATTATGTATGTATTTATTGAGAAGCAGCATGGCTCAGTGGAAAGAGCCCGGGCTTTGGAGTCAGAGGTCGTGGGTTCGAATCCTGGCTCTGCCACTTGTCAGCTGTGTGACTTTGGGCAAGTCACTTCTCTTCTCTAGGCCTCAGTTCCCTCATCTGGAAAATGGGGATGAAGACTGGGAGCCCCACGTGGGACAACCTGATCACCTTGTATACCCCCAGCGCTTAGAACAGTGCCTTGCACATAGTAAGCGCTTAATAAATGCCATTATTATTATTATTATTATTTATTACTCTATTTATTTATTTATTTTGTTTATTTATTTATTTTATTTGTACATATTTATTCTATTCGTTTTATTTTGTTGATATGTTTTGTTTTGTTGTCTGTCTCCCCCTTCTAGACAGTGAGCCCGCTGTTGGGTAGGGACCGTCCCTATATGTTGCCATATAGAGGCCATGCTCCTTCTATGCTCCTTCAAATTCCCGTCCCATCCCGTGGGTCTCACGGGACCATCTCTATATGTTGCCAACTTGTACTTCCCAAGCTCTTAGTACAGTGCTCTGCACACAGTAAGTGCTCAATAAATACGATTGAATGAATGGATTGAATGAATAAATAGCTAAGACCCAAGATCCCTTTGGACAGTTAAATCATCACCAGCTCCAAGAAACAACTGCAGAAAAAGAAAGAACTATGTGGAACACATACCCTTCTCCTAGATCTATTTTCCCTAAGGTAAATTTTCAAAGTGCTTTCAAATATGTGCCGCATTCTTAATCAGTAATAATAATAATAATAATGGCATTTATTAAGCACTTACTATGTACAAAGCACTGTCCTAAGTGCTGGGGAGGTAACAAGGGGATCAGGTTGTCCCACTAGGGGCTCACAGTCTTAATCTCCATTTTACAGATGAGGTAACTGAGGCACAGAGAAGCTTGCCCAAAGTCACAAACCTGACAATTGGCGGAGCCAGGATTTGAACCCATGACCTCTGAGTCCAAAGACCAAGCTCTTTCCACTGAACCACGCTGCTTCTGTAGCCACGCTGCTTCTCCAGGGTCCCCCTCCTCCCCCTCCCCATCCCCCCCCCCACCTTACCTCCTTCCCCTCCCCACAGCACCTGTATATATGTTTGTACAGATTTATTACTCTATTTATTTTACTTGTACATATTTACTATTCTATTTATTTTATTTTGTTAATTTGTTTTGTTGTCTGTCTTCCCCTTCTAGACTGTGAGCCCGCTGTTGGGTAGGGACCGTTTCTATATGTTGCCAACTTGTACTTCTCAAGCGCTTAGTACAGTGCTCTGCACACAGTAAGTGCTCAATAAATACGATTGAATGAATGATTTGGGAATCCCATTTATTGACATTTTTGAGCTCTGCAGGATAGAAAAGCAGATACTGTAATGGAACAGAACGCTCTCCCTAGAGCCAAATTGTGTTATTTATTCTTTACCTTGGTGGTGTGGAAGGCTGACAGTGATTATGGCTTATAGTTATTAATTTTAAAAAATCTATGAAATACACATTTGGAATTTTTACAACTGCAGCCTTAGGCATAAAGACATAAACTGCAAATAGCCATAATTCAGCACACTAATACTTAATCCAATGTGTACTTTCTGACAATGGCCTATCAATTTCCCATCAGAAAATGTTCATTCATTCATTCATTCAATCACATTTATTGAGCACTTACTGTGTGCAGAGCACTGTATTAAGTGCTCGGGAAGTGCAAGATGGTTCTTTTAAGAAACGGCAAAACAACTGAGATTTTTTTTTCAGTTAAACTTTTCAGGCAGAAAGTTTGAGAAGCAGCGTAGCCAAGTGGAAAGAGCCCGGGCTTGGAAATCAGAACACTTGGGCTCTAATCCTGGCTCTGCCACTCGTTGGCTGTGTGACCCTGGGAAAGTCACTTTACTTCTCTGTTCCTCAGTTACCTCATCTATAAAATGCAGATTAAAACTGTGAGCCCAATGTGGGACAGGAACTGTGTCCAACTTGATCGCATTGTACCTACCCCAGCACTTAGTACAGCCCCTGGCACATAGAAGGAATATGTACATATTGGTACATATTTACTATTTACTGTTCTATTTTATTTTATTTGCTAATATGTTTTGTTTTGTTGTCTGTCTCCCCCTTCTAGACTGTGAGCCCGCTGTTGGGCAGGGACCGTCTCTATATGTTGCCAACTTGTACTTCCCAAGCGCTTAGTACAGTGCTCTGCACACAGTAAGTGCTCAATAAATACAATTGATTGATTGATTGATGGTTGGGTAGGGACTGTCTCTATATGTTGCCAACTTGTACTTCCCAAGTGCTTAGTACAGTGCTCTGCACACAGTAAGCGCTCAATAAATACAATTGATTGATTGATTGATTGTTGGGTAGGGACCGTCTCTATATGTTGCCAATTTGTACTTCCCAAGCGCTTAGTACAGTGCTCTGCACACAGTAAGTGCTCAAGACATACGATTGAATGAATGAATGAATAGAAAGCCCTTAACAAATACTGTAAAAAATAATAATTAGAATTAGGATTAGAACCCATGACCTTCTGACTCTCGGGCCAGTGCTCTATCCACTAGCCGATGCTTCCTCACCAGTATGGGTGTGACATTACTGGAGGTTTTCAGCTCTAAATAATACTTTTGGTACTTGTTAAAGCGCTTACTATGTGCCAAGCGCTGTTCTAAGCGCTGGGGTAGATATAAGATAGTCAGGTTGGACCCAGTCCCTGTCCCACAGGGGGCGCGCACTCTTAATACCCATTTTCCAGATAAGGTAACTGAGGCCCAGAGAAGTGAAGTGACTTGCCCAAGGTCACACAGCAGACAGGTGGCAGAGCCAGGATTTAAAACCCTGACCTTCTGACTTCCAAGCCAGTGCTTTCTCCACTAGGCCATGACGCAGAGATCTTGGCGTCACTTTAGAAGCGTCCAGACCCTGGTCAATCTCTGCTGGATCCTAAATCAATCAATCAATCAATCAATCAATCAATCGTATTTATTGAGCGCTTACTATGTGCAGAGCACTGTACTAAGCGCTTGGGAAGTACAAATTGGCATCACATAGAGACAGTCCCTACCCAACAGTGGGCTCACAGTCTAAAAGGGGGAGACAGAGAACAGAACCAAACATACCAACAAAATAAAATTCTATTTTATTTTGACTAAATCAGTCTATTAATCAATCAATGGTCTTTATTGAGCACTTACAGTGTGCAGAGCACTGTACTAAGCGCTTTGGAGACTACAACAGAACAGAGGTGGGAGACATTCCCTGCCCACAAGGAGCTTAAGTCTTCAGGTCTCCCATTCTTCTAAAGCAGGTTTTGAGGGTGTCCCGCACACTGCTCCCCAAGTTCCTGCACCCCTACCACCTGCCTCGTGTGTGACCTTGGGCAAGTCACTTCACTTCCCTGGGCCTCAGTTACCTCACTTCTAAAATAGGCATTAAGACTATGAGCCCCAGGTGGGACAACCTGATTTCCTTGTATCTACCCTAGCTTAGAAAAGTGCTTGGCACAGAGTAAGCACTTAACAAATACTATAATAATAATTTTTATTATTATTATCACTGCCCACATTTTACAGTTCAGGTATCTCCCCGAAGTTTTAGAGGTGACTGGAGCCCGTTGTTGGGTAGGGAGTATCTCTGTGTGATGGAAAGTACCATCCTTCCCGTCTCACAAGCCCGCAACCTTAGTGTCATCCTCGACTCTGCTCTCTTGTTCACCCCACACATCCAATCTGTCACCAAAACCTGCCGGTCTCACCTCCACAGCATGGCCAAGATCTGCCCTTTCTTCTCCAACCAAACCGCTCCCTTGCTGGTTCAATCTTTCATCCTATCCCGACTGGATTACTGCATCAGCCTCCTCTCTGATCTCCCATCCTCCTGTCTCTCCCCACTTCAGTCTATACTTCACTCTGCTGCCCGGATTATCTTTGTACAGAAATGCTCTGGACATGTTACTCCCCTCCTCAAAAATCTCCCATGACTGCCTGTCAATCTATGCATCAAGCAAAAACTCCTCACCCTTGGCTTCAAGGCTCTCCATCCATCACCTCGCTCCCTCCTACCTCACCTCCCTTCTCTCCTTCTCCAGCCCAGCCCGCACCCTCCGCTCCTCTGCCACCGCTAACCTCCTCACTGTACTTCGTTCTCACCCATCCCACCATCGACCCCTGGCCCACGTCCTTCCCCTGGCCTGGAATGCCCTCCCTCCACACATCCACCAAGCTTCGTCCCTTCAAAGCCCTACTGAGAGCTCACCTCCTCCAAGAGGCTTTCCCAGACTGAGCCCCCTTTTTCCTCTCCCCCTCCATCCCCCCCACTCTACCTCCTTCCCCTCTCCTCAGCACCTATATATATGTTTGTACAGATTTATTACTCTATTTATTTTACTTGTACATATTTACTATTCTATTTATTTTGGTGATATGCATATAGCTTTAATTCTATTTGTTCTGACGATTTTGACACCTGTCTACATGTTTTGTTTTGTTGTCTGTCTCCCCCTTATAGACTGTGAGCCCATTGTTGGGTAGGGACCGTCTCTATATGTTGCCGACTTGTACTTCTCAAGTGCTTAGTACAGTGCTCTGCACACAGTAAGCACTCAATAAATATGATTGAATGAATGAATGAATGAATGAAAGTACCATCCCGCCTTTATCAATAATCTATGGTAATCATTGAGCGCTTACCGTGTGCAGAGTACTCATTCATTCATTCAATCATATTTATTGAGCTCTTACTGTGTACTCTGCCCTAAACCCTTGGGAGAGTACAATAAAACAGAGTTGGACGATGCCATCCCTGTCCACAGGGAGTTTCCAGCCTACAGATATAGATCGTCTCTATTGCCAAATTGTACTTTCCAAGCTCTTAGTACAGTGCTCTACACACAGTAAGTGCTCAATAAATACAACTGAATGCATGAAAGAATGGAGACTAGCCCAAAGACAAGGCCCACTCACGCAGCTCCCCAGTTCCAATCTCCCCGGCACCCAAAGCTTCTTCCCCAGCCTCTACTTGGGCAGACACCCCGATCTGAGATCTCAACCATATTTAATATGTTCTTAACAAGGAAACGAAAGAAAGCACTTCTAGTTCAAACTGTCATTCCCTGAATCTACTACTTTCCCCCAAGGACGTTCTGTGATTTCCCTGAACTTCCCAGAGCTCACGTTCCTCTTCTTCTTCTCCTCAGGGGCAGGAGGCTGGCTCAGTCCTTCCCTGGACTCTGAACTTGCAGGGAGTTCTCTGTTCATGCCCCGTGCCCCGTGAACGGGGTCCACAGCGGGTGCTTTTCCGGGGTCTTCCGGGTGTATAGTTCCCTCGTCTCACCTCAGAGATGGCCAAAGCTCCTCCTTCTTCCCACCAACCTGGCTCCTCTAATTCCTCCCCAACAGTACTCTCAGAGAAGCAGCCTGGCCTAGTGGCTAGAGCCCGGGCCAAAGAGTCGGAAGGTCATGGGTTCTAATCCCAGCTCCACCACCTGTCTGCAGGGTGACCTCGGGCACTTCTCCGGGCCTTAGTTACCTCATCTGGAAAATGGGGACTAATAATAATAATAACAATAATGGCATTTGTTCAGCGCTTACTATGTGCCAAGCACGGTGGTAGATACAAGGTAATCAGGTGGTCCCACGTGGGGCTCAAAGTCTTAATCCGCATTTTACAGATGAGGTAAATAAGGCACAGAAAAGCTAAGTGACTTGCCCAAAGTCACCGTGCGAGCCCTCTGTGGGACAGGGACTGTGTCATTCATTCATTCAATCATATTTATTGAGCGCTTACCGTGTGCAGAGCACTGTACTAAGCACTTGGGAAGTACAAGTTGGCTACATATAGAGATGGTCCCTACCCAACAGTGGGTTCACAGTCTAGAAGGGGGAGACAGAGAGCAAAACAAAACATATTAACAAAATGAAATAAGTAGAATAACTATGAACAAGTAAAATAAATAAATAGAGTAATAAATACGTACAAACATATACACATATATACAGGTGCTGTGGGGAAGGGAAGGAGGTAAGGTGCGGGGATGGAGAGGGGGAGGAGGGGGAGAGGAAGGAGGGGGCTCAACATGACTACCTTGTAATAAATAATAATAATAATAGTAGCATTTATTAAGCGCTTACTATGTACAAAGCACTGTTCTAAGCTCTGGGGAGGTTACAGGGTGATCAGGTTGTCCCACGGGGGGCTCACAGTCTTAATCCCCATTTTACAGTTGAGGTAACTGAGACACAGAGAAGTTAAGCGGCTTGCCCAAAGTCACCCAGCTGGCAATTGGCGCAGCCGGGATTTGAACCCATGACCTCTGACTCCAAAGTCCGTGCTCTTTCCACTGAGCCACGCTGCTTCCCCTTGCATCTAACCCAGTGCTCAGAACATTGCTTAGCACATAGTAAGCGCTTAACAAGTACCATTATTTTACTCTCTGATTGGGCCCTCTGAGGGGGACACTACAGAGTCCAACTTGTACTTCCCAAGCGCTTAGTACAGTGCTCTGCACACAGTAAGCGCTCAATAAATACGAGTGATTGATTGATTGATTGATTGACTCTTCTGGCTTCCTCCTCCCTCTCCTAATTTTGGAGGTGAGTGGAACTAGTTGTCAAAACAGACCAGTTGGATCAACAACTATCAAAAAAAGTATCTTTTCATTGCCTTCGATCAGACACATATCTCCATTCTCTATGAACAAAGCCAGCCACCTACATTTTGGAAGTAGGAGGAGAAGCCTAGTGGATAGAGCCCGGGCCTGAGACTCAGAAGGACCTGAGTTCTAGTCACACCTGCTGTGTGACCTTGGGCAAGTCACTTCACTTCTCTCTGCCTCAGTTACCTCATCTGTAAAGTGGGGATTAAGACTGTGAGCCCAAGTAGGACGTGGATTGGGTCCAACCTGATGACCTTGCATCGACCCCAGTGCTTAGAATAGTGCCTGGCACGTAGGCAGCGCATAATAAATGCCCTAAAAGATAAAAAATCATAAAAACAATCAAAAGTTTGGACCTCTCCAAAAAAGCTGTTTCAGAAAAAGAGAAGCAGTGTGGCTCAGTGGAAAGAGCATGGGCTTGGGAGCCAGAGGTCATGGGTTCTAATACTACTACTACTAATAATAACGATGGCATTTGTTAAGCGCTTACTATGTGCAAAGCACTGTTCTAAGCACTGGAGGATACAAGGTGATCAGGTTGTCCCACGTGGGGCTCACAGTCTTAATCCCCATTTTATAGATGAGGTAACTGAGGCTCAGAGAAGTGAAGTGACTTGCCCAAGGTCACACAGCAGACATGTGGGGGAGCCAGGATTCGAACCCATGACCTCTGACTCCAAAGCCCGTGCTCTTTCCACTGAGCCACGCTGCTTCTCCTAGCTTTGCCACTTGTCAGCTATGAGACTTTGGGCAAGTCACGTCACTTCTCTGGGCCTCAGTTCCCTCATCTGTAAGATGGGGATGAAGACTGTGAGCCCCACGTGGGACAATCTGATCACCTTGTATCCACCACAGCGTTTAGAATAGTGCTTTGCACATAGTAAGTGCTGGACAAATGCTATCATTATGTATCATTATTTTTAAAAAGTGGCACATTCTTCTATGGAAACAGATACCGGTAGATTGAATGTAAATCGGGTAGCATCCATAAGTCAATTTATCTTTCTGAAGGACATAAGAAAATATGGGGGATATGAGGAGCGGAGTGGCTTAGTGGAAAGAGCCCGGGCTTGGCAGTCGGAGGTCGTGGGTTCTAATCCCGGCTCTGCCAATCAATCAGTCGTATTTATTGAGTGCTTACTGTGTACAGAGCACTGTACTAAGCACTTGGGAAGTACAAGTTGGCAACATATAGAGACAGTCCCTACCCAACAGTGGGCTCACAGTCTAAAAGGGGGAGACAGAGAACAAAACCAAACATACTAACAAAATAAAATAAATAGAATAGATATGTACAAGTAAAATAAATAAATAAATAGAGTAATAAATAAATAGAGTAATACACTTGTCAGCTGTGTGACTTTGGGCAAATCACTTCACTTCTTTGTGTCTCAGTTCTCTCATCTGTGAAATGGGGATTACGACCACGAGCCCCACGTGGGACAACCTGATTACCTTGCATCTATCTCAGCGCTTGGAGCAGTGCTTGGCATGCAGTAAGTGCTTAACAAATACCATCCTTATTATTATTGTCATTAGACAATTAGTCCTCAGGTAGCATGCCTATGTAGGAATGGGTAGTTATCCTTTTCTCACCTAAATCCACTAAAACACTGTTTCTGACTACACATGCCATCAAAACGGCCGTCTTCAAGGGTAACAGGAAGAGGGTTGGTTGAACTTGACTTTGTTCTTTTGCTCCTTGTATTGGCTTGGCTTTTGTTTGTTTTCAACTGAGAGGAACAAAACTGAATACAGGGTGAAAAAGAGAAATGTACTACTGATTTGGCGTACGCTCTGACTCCTGCATTTTGGCAAAAACATTTTCTCTTCCTTTCACAACAGAATGTTTCAATTTATTCCTCTCTTCGACAGCTCAAGATGCAGCAAGGCCTAGTGGATAGAGTTCAGGCTTGGGAGTCAAAAAATCCTGGCTCTGCCACTTGCCTGCTCTGTGACCTTGGGCTAGTCACTTCACTTCTCTGGGCCTCAGTTCCCCCATCTGTAAAATGGGGATTAAGACTGTGAGCTCCATGGGGGACAGGGACTGTGTCCTACCGATCCTCTTCTATCTTCCCAGGGCTTAGTACAGAGCCAGGTAGAGTGCTTTGCACACGGTAAGTGCTCAATAAATATGATTGAATGAATGAATGAATGGTGCATAATAATGAATAATGATAAAATGGCATAATGGTACAATTTATACCATTATAAATTTATAATGATTATAATTTATAATCAATAAATATGATTGAATGAATGAATGGTACATAATAATGAATGATGGTATAATGAATAATGGTACATAATAGAGAAGCAGCATGGCTCAGTGGGATGAGCATGGGCTTTGGAGTCAGAGTTCATGGGTTCGAATGCCGCTCCGACCCATGTCTGCTGTGTGACCTTGGGCAATGCACTTAACGTCTCTGAGCCTCAGTTACCTCATCTGTAAAATGGGGATTAAGACTGTGAGCCCCACGTGGGACAACTTGATCACCTCGTATTCCCCCTCGGCGCTTAGGACAGTGCTCTGCACATAGTAAGCGCTTAACAAATGCCATTATTATTATTATTATTATTATTATTATTATTATTATTATTATTATAAGCACTTAACAAATACCATAAAAGAAAGACTTTGACTTCTCTATACAGAGCATCCAAACAGATTTCCCCCGAAGGGACAGTTTATTTAGCACCCGGGTATCTAGAACCCGGCAATAATTCTGATAAAAATAGGAACCTACCATGTAACACGAGGTTCTGGCCAGCCCCTTACAGTGCAGTGTAATTTTATACTCTGTTTCTCCCAGACGGTGTGGGAACGAGGCTTGATGACGAATTCCGGAGCGTGTAGAAGACTATCTTCGTTCAGTTTTCTGTGGAAGGTCTCGGTCTCTTCTAACTGAAACACATCATCAAAATATTTCCAAATCATAATGCCCATCCTCTAAAATACGCTATCTGAATCAGAATTTATACAAAAAGGCTTCGCTTTCATTTATTGGGTCATTGTTAGTTCCCTCCTTCCTGGAAAACTCCCTCCCTGCTATAGATTGTGAGAAGCAACATGATGAGTGGATAGAGCCCAGGCCTGGGAGTAAAAAGGCCATGGGTTGTAATCCCGGCTCCATCACGTGTCTGCAGCGTGACCTTGGGCAAGTAGCATGAAAAGCAGCGCGGCTCAGTGGAAAGAGCCTGGGCTTGGGAGGTCGTGGGTTCGAATCCCAGCTCTGCCTCTTGTCAGCTGTGTGACTTTGGGCAAGTCACTTCGCTTCTCTGGGCCTCAGTTACCTCATCTGGAAAATGGGGACTAAGATTGTGAGCAACATGTGGGACAACCTGATGACCTTGTATCTACCTCAGCGCTTAGAACAGTGCTTGGCACATAGTAAGTGCTTAACAAATACCATCATTATTACTATTGCTATTATTACTTCATTTTTCTCTGCCTCAGTTACCTCATCTGTAAAATGGGGACTAAGATTGTGAGCAACATGTGGGACAACCTGATGACCTTGTATCTACCTCAGCGCTTAGAACAGTGCTTGGCACATAGTAAGTGCTTAACAAATACCATCATTATTGCTATTGCTATTATTACTTCATTTTTCTCTGCCTCAGTTACCTCATCTGTAAAATGGGGACTAAGATTGTGAGCAACATGTGGGACAACCAGATGACCTTGTACCTACCTCAGCGCTTAGAACAGTGCTTGGCACATAGTAAGTGCTTAACAAATACCATCATTATTATTATTGCTATTATTATTTCATTTTTCTGTGCCTCAGTTACCTCATCTGTAAAATGGGGACTAAGATTGTGAGCAACATGTGGGACAACCTGATGACCTTGCATCTACCTCAGCGCTTAGGTAATTATTATCGCTATTACTACTTCATTTTTCTCTGCCTCAGTTACCTCATCTGTAAAATGGGGACTAAGACTGTGAGCCCCACTTGGGACAACCTGATGACCCCAGCGCTTAGGAACAGGGCTTGGCACATAGTAAGCGCTTAACAAATACCATCATTAACAGTATTATTATTACTTCACTTCTCTGTGCCTCAATTACCTCATCCATAAAATGGGGATTGAGACTGTGAGCCCCAAGTGGGACAGGGACTGTGTGCAACCCGATTTGCTTGTATCCACCCCAGCAATTAGTACAGCATTTGGCACATAGTAAGCGCTTAACAGATACCATCATTATTATTATTATATTAGTTCAGACAGATTGGCACTCTCCCCATCCTCAAAGCCCTACTGAAATCCCATCTCCTTCAGGAAGTCTTCCTGGCTCAGTAAATATGATTGATTGATTGATTGATTGATTACCTCTCGCCACCACCAACCCTACCTCCTAAACACCTGGGTCTTCCCCACCCAACCCCACAGGACTTATTCATTCATTCAATCATATTTACTGAGTGCTTACCATATACTGAGCACTGTACTGAGCACTGGGGAGAAGACAATACACCAATAAACAGACACATTCCCTGCCCACAATGAGCTTACAGTCTAGAGGCTACGAAGCAGCGTGGCCTAATGGATAGAGCACAGGCCTGGGAATCAGAAGGTCACTGGCTCTGATCCTGGCCCTGCCACTTGTCTGTTGTGTGACCTTGAGCAAGTCACTTTACTTCTCTGAGCCTCGGTTACCTCATCTGTAAAATGGGGATTGAGATTGTGAGCCCCCCGTGGGACAGGGACTGTGTCCAACCCAAACTGCTTGTATCCACCCTGGTGCTTAGTACAGTGTCTGGCACATAGTAAGTGCTTAAAAGATACATTGAATACTTCACTTCTCCGTGCTTCAGTTACCTCATCTGTAAAATGGGGGTTAAGACTGTGAGCCCCACTTGGGACAACCTGATTACCTTGTATCTCCCCCAGTGCTTAGAACAGTGCTTGGCACATAGTAAGCATTTTACAAATACCATCATCATCATTATTATTATTATTAACATGCACCCTTCCCCTGAGGCAGGCATTATATCCAGTATCTGTCGCATGCATATCCACCGATCGGCCTTTTCTTACTGTTTTTCTCAGCGATATGCGTTCAGCCTTTTCTCGAATCGCTACTTTCCTTGACTTCTTTTCAAAAATCTCTTCCTGCTCAGAAGCCAAAGAAGACTGTTTGGTTGCCAAAGACGACTGTTTGGTTGCCAAAGAGGACTGTTTGGTTGCCAAAGACGACTGTTTGGTTGCCGTGGTTCCTTCAGTAGTAGCGAAGAGGTTCCTTTTGGCAATATAGGCAGCAGCTTCTTTGATCTTTTCTTCCTCTGAATCTGCAATTCCACTGGTGTTTACTTGACTAGAAGAAAGAATAAAGTCCAGTTACACTGGTCGTAATGCTGGAGTTGTTCTACCAAACAACAATTTATGAGCGAGCATCCCCCTTCCAAATACACGGCTGCTTGATAAGGTAGCATCCTTCGAATGAACTGGAAAATAGTCAAAGCAGATGCATGGATCGTAAAGAATTCACTCTAAAGCCATTAGAAAGTTCAGGATATATTTCTGAGATGGTAAAAGATACCCGTATTGTCAGTTTTAATACTTCTTCAGTTGTGTTGGCATACTTCCCTGGCTGGTGCAAATGATAAAACTTGAAATTGAAGATTTATCCGCACGGCACTTCAATTATGTATTTACTTTAAGCAGTGTCAGCCATGATGGCAACTAGGATCCTGTAAGAATGCCTCCGTTTATGATGGAGAGGAAGGTGAAGAAAAGGAAAAATCAAGGTCAATCAAAGCTGTGTTTTATGTACGATTGAGGGCAAAAATGATCGGTTCTTCAAAAGATTCAAAGAAACTACACTCTCTATTATTTTGTCTCTTTACTGCAAAATCTGTAGGTATTTCACCAATGCAGGACACAGTTGGCCTTGGTTACACTGAAGTTTCGGGGGATCAGAATTTAGAATCTCTTCAGAGTGATCATGATTGATATTGTTAATTCTTACCCCGCTGGGAGAACCATCATCCCCATCTGAGGAGGACATTCAGTGGACATGGTTCCTTACTCATTCATTCATTCATTCAATCATATTTATTGAGCGCTTACTGTATGCAGAGCACTGTATTAAGCACTTGGAAAGTATAATTTGGCAACATGTAGAGACGGTCCCTACCCAACAACGGGCTCACATTGAAATCTGGACACAGCATGTCCTAGTGGAGGGAGCACAGGACTGGAGGCCCTGGGTCCTTGTCCCGGCTCCACCACTTACCCACTGTGTGACCTTGGGTCAGTCATTTAACTTCTCTGTGCTTCAGTCCCCTCATCTGCCAAATGGGGGTTCAATTCCTGTTCTCTTTCCCACTTAGACTGTTAGACCCATGTGGAACATGATTGTCTTTTTTCTAGCCCAGCACTTAGGACAGTGCATATCATTATTATTACTATTACTAGTATTATTATCTGTTCATCCTCCAGGAACGTTGGGTAAATTCTGAACTTCAGACAGGCAAGAGCTGTCAACTTTGTTTCTGAGAAAATTAAAATGGCAATTTATTTCATTTTCCCCTTCAATTTCCTCCCCAAGCACTAGTACATAGAAAGAAGTCGTTTTTCTAAAGATGGTATTTGTAAAGTACTTACTATGTGTCAGGCACTGTCCTAAGCACTGGGGTAGATACAAGATAATCTTAGACTTGTATAAGATAACTTGTACTTCCCAAGCACTTAGTACAGTGCTCTGCACACAGTAAGTGCTCAATAAATATGATTGATTGATTGATTGATAATATGGTTGGACACAATCTCTGTCCCACAGAGAGCTCGAAGTCTTATTGCCCATTTTACTGACAAAGTAACTGAACCCCAGAGAAGTAAAATGACTTGCTCAAGGTCACACAGAAGACATATGGCAGAGCTGAGATTAGAACCCAGGTCCTCTGACTCCCAGGCACGAGCTTCATCCTCTAGACCACTCTCAGCCGGAGAGATGTAGTAATGATATAAACTTGGATCCAATACGTTTCACTCATGCTGGGAACCAAAATGAGTTTGAGCAGAGACCTACTATTAGATGACAATTTCCATTGTAGTCTTCCAAGTTCCCCTCTCCCTGACTGGGATCATGGAAATGTCATCACACCTTGGAACTGGCATGATTTAGAGAGCTAATAATAATAATAATTATGGCATTTGTTAAGTGATTACTATGTGCTGGGTACTGCACTGAGCGCTGGGATAGATACAAGCAAATCGGGTTGGACACAGTCCTTGTCCCACTTGGGGGTCACTGTCTCAATCCCCATTTTGCAGACAAGAGTACTGAGGCCCAGACAAGTCAAGTGACTTCTCTGGGCCTCAGTTACCTCATCTGTAAAATGGGGATGAAGACTGGGAGCCCCCCGTGGGACAACCTGATCACCTTGTAACCTCCCCAGCGCTTAGAACAGTGCTTTGCACATAGTAAGCACTTAATAAATGCCATTATCATTATTATTATTATTGTTAAGTGGTGGAGCAGAGATTAGAACCCATAACCTTCTGACTCTCAGGCCCATACTCTAGCCAGTACAAGGGAAGAAGGGAAGTTTAATCCTCTTGATTATCTTTGGCTTACACATACTAATGGTGGCTAGGAAGCCCTTGAGAAGCAGCAGTGTGGTCTAGTGGAGAGAGTAAGGGCCTGAGTGTCAGAAAGACCTGGGTTCTAATCCCGACTCTGCCATATGTCCTCTGTGTGACCTTGAGCAAGTCATTTAACTTCTCTGGGGTTCAGAGACACACAGTCTGCTGTGTGAATTTGGGCAAATCTTCACTTCTCTGTTCTCCAGTGACCTCATCTGTAAAACGGGGTTTGAGACTGGGAGCTCTTTGTGGGACAGGGATTGTGATCAACCTGATTATCTTGTATTTAGTGCAGTGCCTGGCACCTAGGAAGCTCTTAACAAATACCACAGTTATGATGATGATGATGATGACTTCACAGGACAATTTAAGGGAAATTGAGAACAAGCCTATGCCCACTGTATCAGGGTTCATCTCCTTCAAACAAGGGTAAGTTCTTAGCGGGGAGAGAACATACCTCTTCTACAATCCGGGCACACATGCGTGGAGGCCGTGCCAGTGAGATGACAAAACTATAAATATAACTGATGAAATGTCCTCTCCTGAGCACTTCAAATAGTTCTGGTGCTCTAACTCATAAAGCAATCCAGCCCAGCCCCACCCTCTGCAAGTTAAAACTGGCCTGCTGAAATAACTGCAGTGGCATTTTGAACTGCCAGCCATAGGAAAAGGGCTTTTCCGAAAGGATTTTTTCAGCAGTGGGCAATTCTTTGACAAATACATAGAAAGCTTTGGCATGGGGGCTTTTAAGAAGCAGCATGGCCTAGTGGATAGAGCACGGGCTCGGGAGTCAGAAGGATCTGGGCTCTAATCCCTCCCCCACCACTCATGGGTTGTGTGAACTTGGGAGAATCATTCCACTTCTACGGGTCTCATTTCCTTCATCTGCAAAATGGGGATTGAGACTGTGAGCCCCGTGGGGGACATGGACTGTGTCCAACTTGATTAGCTTTTATCTATCCCAGTGCTTAGTACGGTGCCCTGCACGTAGAAAGCAGTTAACAAATACCGTAAAAAAGATGGGGTCCGTTGATGCCTTTGGGAACTTTTCTTAATGCTGATTTGCTAAGAGAAAGTGAAGACTTTGATCAGTGGCTGAGCTGAGAACAAAGAAGGAAACCCACGAATCTGGTCTCCAGACTACATATCCGTCTTTCCCAAGGAGTTATTCCTGACCAGCTCCTTGCCAGATTTCTTGAGGCTGTGCATACAATAGGGGAAGGGGTAATTTGAGGGAAAAAAAGCACCAGCTCGCTCCAAAGTTTTCAGTCCTATAAGCTTCCTGATGCCAGTGGACATCAGCCTCAGAGAAAATGCAAAGCATATTTCCCTACTTGCCTTGTGGTTTTAATCTTTGTTCTGAAGACACTGGAGATGAGATAAACTCCTAGGAGAGGGCAAAAGGGATAAGAGGTGTGTGTGCCAAACATAATTTATTGGCTATTTGACTATAATTTGCTTACATAAAATAAAATGAAATTAATAATCATTCATTCCCCATCTGGCCCATTTGGCACAGGGACAGTGTCCGATCTGAATATCGTCTACTGACTCCAGTGTTTAACTCTGTATTTGACACAAAGTAAGCACTTAATAATGAGAAGCAGTGTGGTTCAGTGGAAAGAGCACGGGCTTTGGAGTCAGAGGTCAGGAGTTCAAATCCCAGCTCCGCCAATTGTCAGCTGTGTGACTTTGGGCAAGTCACTTCACTTCTCTGTGCCTCGGTTACCTCATCTGTAAAATGGGGATTAAGACTGTGAGGCCCACATGGGACGACCTCATTCATTTAATCGTATTTATTGAGCGCTTACTATATGCAGAGCACTGTACTAAGCGCTTGGAAAGTACAATTTAGCAACAAATAGAGATGATCCCTGCCCCAAAACAGCGCCTACTGTGTGCAGAGCACTATACTAAGCACTTGGAAAAGTATAATGCAACAGAGTAGACAAGGCACGCAGAGTCTACAGAGGGAGAGAGACATTGAAATAAATTACGGAGAGGAGAAATAGTAAAATATAAGGATATGTGCATAAATGCTGTGAGGCTGGTGTGAGACTGTTTAAGACATGTATAGCGAACTGCATAGGAAAGGCGGGGAGAGGAAGTGAGGACTCAGACAAGGAAGATGAGATTTTAGGAGGGTTATGGAAGTAGGGAGAGTAGAAGAGAAGGAGAGTGGGGTACCAAACCACTCCACAGCACTTGTGTATATTTGTACATATTTATTACTCCATTTATTTTATTAATGATGTGTACATAGCTATAATTCTATTTATCTATTCTGGTGATATTGACACCTGTCTCCTTGTTTTGTCTTGTCGTCTGTCTCCCCCTTCTAGACTGTGAGCCCGCTGTTGGGTAGGGCCCGTCCCTATCTGTTGCTGAATTAATTATAATAATAATGATGGCATTTATTAAGCACTTACCATGTGCAAAGCACTGCTCCAAGTGCTGGGGAGGCCACAGAGTGATCAGGTTGTCCCATGGAAGGCTCACAGTCAATCCCCATTTCACAGATGAGGCAACTGAGGCCCAGAGAAGTGAAGTGACTTGCCCAAAGTCACACAGCTGACAATTGGCGGAGTTGGGATTTGAACCCATGACCACCGATTCCATTGTATCCCCCCCCAGCACTTAGAACAGTGCTTTGCACATACGAAGTGCTTAACAAATACGATCATTATTATTATTACTAATAAATACCATCACTTATTGTTCCCATCTAAGCCCAGACCTTAGGAAGCCGCATAGTCTAGCAGAAGGAGCACGGGCCTGGGAATCAGAGGACATGAATTCTAATTCCAGTTCTGACACCCGCCTGCTGTGTGACCTTGGATAAGTCATTCAATAATAATAATAATGATGATGGCATTTGTTAAGCGCTTACTATGTGCCAAGCACTATTCTAAGCGATGAGGAGGATACAAGGTGATCAGATTGTCCCACGTGGGGCTCACAGTCTTCATCCCCATTTTACAGATGAGGGAACTGAGGCCCACAGAAGTTAAGTGACTTGCCCAAGGTTACACAGCTGACAATTGGCAGAGCCGGGATTGGAACCCAAGCCCGTGCTTTTTCCATTGAGCCATGCTGCTTCTCTAACTTCCCTTAATTTCTCTCTGCCTCAGTTCCCTCTTCTGTAAAATGGGAATTAAGACTGTGAGCTCCCTGTGGGACAGGGACTGTGTCCAACCTGATTGCCCTACATCTACCCCAGTGCTTAGAACAATGTTTGGCACATAGTTAGGACTTAACAAATATCTAACAAATACTTAACAAATATCTAAATATCAGGCCAACTTTATCCACTCTAAGTTTATCTTTGCATGCTTTAACTCTGCCCTCGGCACTGTCTGGCAAAACTATTTCTCTACCTTTAGTGACCCCTATGCCCATCACCCTCGCAAGCTGTTCCAGACATTTAACTCTTTCCTCAGGCCCCCTGTCCCCCGACGTCCCCCTTCACTTGCCCCCAATGAGCTGCCCACCTATTTTATTAAGAAAATTGACACCGTCAGGTGTGAGCTCCCTAAAATTGCCCCTTCCGGCCCCCTCTTCAACTCTCCCATCCTTCCCAGCAGTAGCTCGAAAGGAGCTTCTCTATCTCCTCTCAAAAGCCACCCTCTTCACCTGAGCACCCAACCCCATTCCTTCTCACCTTATCAAAACTCTCTCCTCTTTCCTTCTCCCCTCCCTAATGGCCGTCTTCAACCATTTGCTCTCCAGTGGTTTTTTTCCCACTGCTTTCAAACTTGCCCATGTCTTCCTTATCTTAAAAAACCCCTCCCTGGACCCTCTGGCTCCCTCCAGCTATCTCCCCATCTCCCTCCTACCATTCCGCTCTAAACTCCTCAAACGAGTTGTCTACACCTGCTGTCTCAAGTTCCTCTCCTCCAATTCTCTCCTTGAGCCCCTCCAATCTGGCTTCCATCCCTTTCACACCAAAGAAACCTCCCTCTCCGAGGTCACTAATGATCCCCTTCTTGACAAATCTAACAGCTTCTACTCCATCCTAATCCTCCTCGACCTCTCGGCTGCCTTTGACACTATGGACCACCCCCATCTCGTGGAAACGTTATCTAACCTTGGTTTCACCGACTCTTGTCTTCTCTTGGTTCTCCTCTGATCTCTCTGGCCGTTCATTCTCAGTCTCCTTCGTAGGCTCCTCCTCTACCTCCCACCCCGTAACTGTGGGGGTCCCTCAAGGTTCAATTCTGGGTCCCCTTCTATTCTCCATCTGCACCCGCTCCCTTGGAGAACTCATTTACTCCCATGGCTTCAACTATCACTTCTATGCAGATGACACCCAAATCTACATCTCCAGCCCTGATCTGTCTCCCTCTCTCCAGGCTTCCGTCTCTTCCTGCCTTCCAGACACCTCTACTTGAAAGTCCTCCCATCATCTCAAGCTTGACATGTACAAAACAGAGTTCCTTATCTTCCCACCCAACGCTTGTCCTCCCCCTGACTTTCCCATCACTGTAGACATCATCATCATTCATTCATTCAATGATATTTATTGAGCACTTACTGCATGCAGAGCACTGTACTAAGGGCTTGGGAAGTACAAGTTGGCAACATATGGAGACGATCCCTACCCAACAATGGGCTCACAGTCTAGAAGGGCATCACCATCCTTCCTTTCTCATAAGCCCGTAACCTTGGTGTTATCATTAACTCCTCTCTCTTATCCAACCCACGTATTCAATCCATCACTAAATCCTGTCGGTCCTTCCTTCACAACAGCAACATCACTAAAACCTGCCCTTTCTTCTCCATCCAAATCACAACCACATTAATACAATCACTTATCCTGTCCCTCCTAGATTACTGCATCAGCCTCCTTGCTGACCTCCCAGCCTCCTTCCTCTCCACAATCCAGTCCATGAGAAGCATCGTGGCTTAGTGAAAAGAGCATGAGCTTGGGAGTCAGAGGACGTGGATTCTCATCCCGGCTCCGCCACTTATCTGTTGTGTGACTTTGGGCAATTCACTTAACTTCTCTGTGCTTCGGTTACCTCATCTGTAAAATGGGGATTAAAAGCGTGAGCCCCGTGTGGGACAACCTGATTACCCTGCATCTACCCCAGCCCTTAGAATAGTAAGTGCTTAACAAATACCATAATTATTACTATTGCTTCACTCTGCTGCCCAGATCGTTTTTGTACAAAAACATTCTGGACACATCACCCTTCTCCTTAAAAAACTCGAGTGATTGCCCATCCACCTCTACATCAAACAAAAACTAGTCTCCATTGGCTTTAAAGCACTCTATCACTTTGCCTGCTCCTACCTCACTTCGCTTCTCTTCTTCTACAACCAGACCACACATTTGCTCCTCTAATGCGAACCTTCTCCCTGGGCCTCCATCTCGCCTGTCTCGCCACTGACCCCTGGCCCGCGTCCTGCCTCTGGCCTGGAATGCCCTGCCTCCTCAAATCTGACAATTATTCTCCCCCACTTCAAAGCCTTATTGAAGTCTCACCTCCTCCAAGAGGCCTTCCCAGACTAAACCCCACTTTTCCTCATCTCTCATTCCCTTCTGCATCGCCCTGTCTTGCTCCCTTTGCTCTTCCCCTTTCAGACTGTGAGCCCACTGTTGGGTAGGGACTGTCTCTATATGTTGCCAACTTGTACTTCCCAAGTGTTGAGTAAGTGCTCAATAAATACGATTGATTGATTGATTCCCCCATCCTAGCCCCAAATCACTTATGTCCATATCTGTCATTTTATTTACTTGTATTCATGACTGCCTCTCCTGCTTATACTGTACGCTTACTGTGGGAAGAGAATGTCGCTTTTCATTGTTGTACTTTCCCAAGCCCTTAGTACAGTGTTCTGCACACAGTAAGCCTTCAAAAAATACACCTGAATGAATGAGCAATTACCACAATTATTATTGCTATCTTTTCAGGAGGAATATAAGAAATTCCCTACATATAAGAAATATATACAAATATATAAGAAATATATATAGAAATACATAAAAAATATATATTCTATTATATATAAGAAATATAAGTAATCTTTGGGGTTTTTTTACTTTCCCCATTATCAAAAGCAAGAGAATGCCTTGAATTCCTTCACATATTTGCCAAATGTCTTTATCCCTTATTCAAACAGTGCCAGCCCTAAAGTTGTTTTTCCAGATTCCCAAACGTAGAGTGGTTCTAAGTAGTTGTGGGGATTCTGACCTTTCCAGTTCACCTGCACCCTTTAATATGTCTTCCTCTCTAATTTTTCTGCAAGACAGGACCTCCACGTTGCCAAAATCCAAAATAGAGAGCAACAGAACTTTGACAATAGGAAAGTTTGTAAGTAAAGTGGAAATCCCAGGGTAGATTTCCAATCAATAGCCCCAAAGACAATGAGCTAAAGTTTTTCACCTGGGAGCTTCCGAAGAGGACAGGACTTTGTCTGATTTCCTCCTATCAGTGTATTCATTCTCAGCGCTTAGCAGAGTGCTCTGCACACAGTTGGCATTGAGTAGAAACTATTACTACTGCTAAGAACACAGAAGGTTTGATTTAAAAAAACCACTTTATTTCCACCACCACCAGAGAGTATCCCAAAGCTTTGAGAAGCATCATGGAGTAGTGGATAGAACCCGGCTCGGGAGTCAGAAGTCCTGGGTTCAAATCCCAGCTCCACCACTTGTCTGTTGTGAGGCCTTAGAAAAATCACTTCACTTCTCTGGGTCTCGATTTCCTCATCTCTAAAATGGGAATTAAGAATGTGAGCCCTATGTGAGACAGGGACAGTGTCCAACCCAATTACCCTGTATCCACCCCAGTGTTGAGAACAGTGTTTGGCACATAGTAAGAGCTCAACAAGTACCATCATAATTATTATTATCATTATTATTATTAAGTCAACTGCTCCAGGCACATTTGTAGTGGAGAACCAAAGCACTCTCAGTAACTCATGCTCGGTAGAAGAGTCGTCCAGCCAACCGAGAGTCTCACTACCTTCTGGGGAGACCTGCTAAACTTTTGAAATTCCTCACCCTTACCTCCACTACTGGTTCCTTTGAAATGATTTTTCAGGGGTTTTATTCTTTTCCTTTTGGTTATAAAGATGCTACTGCCAGAGCAGCTGGTAATCATGGCATGAGATACATGGAAGGCCAGGAAAATCCGAATGAGTTGAGGAAAGTGGGAGGTGTTGAAAAAAGCCCCTTGACAACATCCCCACCACCTTACCGGTGCTTGGCACATAGTAAGAGCTTAACAAATACCGTAATTATTATTACCCCCAGCAGAACAAAAAAGAGGAAAAAGATGAACACTCACCGCCCAGTGAAGAGAGGGGCCATTAAGTCAGTTGCTTGCTTTTCTTTCTCCTCTCCAGAGATGAGGCTTGATTTGACCCTCTTCGCTTTGGGACTCAATTTGTACGATGTATCTTCTAGCGTTAAACTGGAATCCCTAAGTCTGAAATAAACCCCTCTGTATTAGACCCAAACATGAACCAAACACTCAAACCCAGCCAGGATTCCCTCAGGAAGAAACTCACAGGATCCAACATAAAGAACTGTTCGATTTTGGATCCAAATCGAATAAAGGTCTGGGAAATATATTCAACCAGGCTGGGGAATCAGGGGCTCTGACCCCCCAGCACTTACGTACCTAGCCATACTTTATTTGTTTATAGTAATGTCTGCCTTCCCCTATAGACTGTAAGCTCCTTGTGGGCAAGGGACTCTCCTACCACCTTTGTAATATAGAGAAGAAGCATGGCCTAGTGGAGAGAGCACGGGCCTGGGTTCTAATCCTGGCTCCATCATCATCATCATCATCAATCGTATTTATTAAGCACTTACTAGGTGCAGGGCACTGTACTAAGCGCTTGGGAAGTACAAATTGGCAACATATAGAGACAGTCCCTACCCAACAGTGGGCTCACAGTCTATAAGGGGAAGACAGAGAACAAAACCAAACATACTAACAAAATAAAATAAATAGAATAGATATGTACAAGTAAAATAAATAAATAAATAAATAGAGTAATAAACCACTTCTCTGCTGGGTAACCTTGGGAAAGTCATTAATTTCTCTGTGCCTCAGTTCCCTCATCGACAAAACGGGGATTTAATACCTGTTCTCCTTCATACTTAGACTATACACCCCATGTGGGACCTGATGATCTTGTGTCTACCCCAGAGCTTAGTACAGTGTTTGACACAGTAAGTGCTTAACTAATACCACAATTATTGTTATATTGTACTCTCCCAAGTTCTTAGTACAGTGCTCTGAATACAGTAAATACCCAATAAATATGATTGACTGATTGATTAAAAGCAAACATGGAAGTCCTGGAAGAAAGATTGGGAGGAAACCAACTCCTAGGTAATCACTTCAATTCTTCCATGGCTCTCAAGGCTGCCGCACAAAAGACATTCTTGTTGTTGATTTTTCGGAGAAACAGTGTGGACTAGTGGAAAGAGCACAGGAAGAGATCCAAGTTGTTATCTCAGCTCTGCCACTTGCCTTCTGTATGACCTTGGGCAAGTCACTTAACCTGTCTGGAGCTCCAGTTTCCTCATCTGAAATTGGGGAATACTTGCTTTCTCTCCATTTTAGACTTTGAGCCTCATGGGTGGCAGGGACGGTATTTGATTGTATTCTTATCTACCCCAGGGCTTAACACATAGGATGTGGTGGTATACATTAAGTGCTTTTTTTATATATATAATGGTATTTGTTAAGCACTTTCTATGTTCCTAGCACTGTTCTAAGCACTGGAGTAGAAACATGATCATCAGGTCCCACATGGGACTCACAATCTAACTAAGAGGGAAAACAGGTGTTGAATCCCCATTTTGCAGATGAGGAAACTGAGGCACAGAGGAGTTAATTGAATGCCCCATCCCCCCACCCTACCTCCTTCCCCTCCCCACAGCACGTGTATATATGTTTGTACAGATTTATTCCTCAATTTATTTTACTTGTACATATTTACTATGGGAAGCAGCTTGGCTCAGTGGAAAGAGCCCGGGCTTTGGATTCAGAGGTCATCGGTTCAAATCCCACCTCCACCACTTGTCAGCTGTGTGACTCTGGACAAGTCACTTAACTTCTCTGGGCCTCAGTTACCTCGTCTGTAAAATGGGGATTAAGACTGTGAGCCCCCCGTGGGACAACCTGATCACCTTGTAAACTCCCCAGCGCTTAGAACAGTGCTTTGCACATAGTAACTGCTTAAAAATGCCATTATAATTATTATTATTATTTACTATTCTATTTATTTTGTTAATGATGTACATTTAGCTTTAATTCTATTTGTTCTGACAACTTGACACCTGTCCACATGTTTTGTTTTGTTGTCTGTCTCCCCCTTCTAGATTGTGAGCCCATTGTTGGGAAGGGACCGTCTCTAAATGTTGCCAACTTGTACTTCCCAAGTGCTTAGTACAGTGCTCAATAAATATAATTGAATGAGTGAATGAATAACTCCTTCTAGAATGTAACCTCGTGGAGGGCAGGGAATATGCCCACCAACTCTGCTATATTATACTCTCCCAAACAGTAGGGTGCTTAGGACACAGTAAGCACTCAATAAATACGATTGATTAAGTGACTTACCCAAGGTCTCCCAGCAGACAAGTGGAGGGATCAGAATTAGAAACCAGTTCTTCTGACTCCCAGGTATTATTATTTATCACTATTTTAGACATAGAAGGAATAATAATAACAATAATAATAATAATGATTATGGTATTTGTTAAGCGCTTACTATGTGCCAAGCACTGTTCTAAGCGCTGGATGTGTACGTGCACTGTCCTTTGGCTTTAAAGTTAATGCTTGTCTTCTTCAAATGCCTTCGAGTCGTTTTCGACCCATAGCGAAAACGTCCCATGTTCTGTCATAAAGTCGTTTTGGTATAATAATGATAGTATTTGTTAAGCAGAGAGAAGCAGCGTGGCTCAATGGAAAGAGCACGGGCTTTGGAGTCAGAGGTCATGGGTTCAAATCCCACCTCCTCCACTTGTCATCTGTGTGACTTCGGACAAGCCATTTAACTTCTCTGGGCCTCAGTTACCTCATCTGTGAAATGGGGATTAAGACTGTGAGCCCCCTTGGGACAACCTGATCACCTTGTAACCACCCCAGCACTTAGAACAGTGCTTTGCACATAGTAAGTGCTTAATAAATGCCATTATTATTATTAAGCACTTACTATGTACCAAGCACTGTTCTAAGCGCTGGCACTGTTTTAAGCGCTGTGTAGCCACAGAATTTTCTTGGTGTAGACACGGAAGTCATTTACCATTACCTTAATGCTACTTAAGGAGAACTTTATTCAGTTGCCTACCATGAGACCCTCGGCATGTCACTTAAGAGAAGCAGCGTGGCTCAGTGGAAAGAGCCCGGGCTTTGGAGTCAGAGGTCATGCGTTCAAATCCCGGCTCCACCAATTGTCAGCTGAGTGACTTTGGGCAAGTCACTTAACTTCTCTGTGCCTCAGTTACCTCATCTGTAAAATGGGGATTAAGACTGTGAGCCCCCCGTGGGACAACCTGATCACCTTGTAACCTCCCCAGCACTTAGAACAGTACTTTGCACATAGTAA
Source organism: Tachyglossus aculeatus (assembly GCF_015852505.1). Taxonomy (NCBI): domain Eukaryota; kingdom Metazoa; phylum Chordata; class Mammalia; order Monotremata; family Tachyglossidae; genus Tachyglossus; species Tachyglossus aculeatus. Next base: position 12,804,630 of record NC_052070.1, read on the forward strand.
GTGCTTAATAAATGCCATTATTATTATTATTATTATTGTTATTATTATTAACATCACTGTACCTCAGTTTCTTCCTCTGTAAAATGGAAAATCCCCTTTCTCCCTCTCGCTTAGACTGGGACCCCATGTGGGACAGAGACTGCGTCTGGCCTGATTAACCTGTATCTAACCCAGCACTTAGTCATCATCAATCGTATTTATTGAGCACTTACTGTGTGCAGAGCACTGTACTAAGCACTTGGGAAGTACAAATTGGCAACAAATTGCTCTGCTTGGCATATAGAAAGTGCTGAACGGATACCAATATTATTAGTATGTTATTATTATTATTATTAGTGAGAGTGTGGATAAAATAACGAACAATCCCGTCCATGAAAAGCTTGCCTCTGCTAAATAAGTCCAGGGGGCTTCCCAGTTTCCTGGAAAGCTTGTTGTGAGGAGTCAGTTAGTGTATCATATCTATTGAGCGCTTACTGCGTGCAGAGCACTGTACTAAGTGCTTGGGAGAGTATAGTGTAACAATATATGCGCTCAATAAATATGATTGAATGAATGAATGAATGATTGTTTTCCTTTGTTGTCTGTCTCCCCCTTCTAGACTGTGAGCCCGTTGTCGGGTAGGGACCGTCTTTAAAAATTACTATCTTGTACTTTCCAAGCGCTTAGTACAGTGCTCGGAACACAGTAAGCGCTAAATAAATACGATTGAATGAATGAATGAATGAATGAATGAATGAATGAATATAACAGACACGTTCCCTGCCCACATGAGCTTACAGTTCAGAGGGCTATGTATCTGCTAACTCTATTGTATTGGACACTCCCAGGTTCCTAATACAGTGCTCTGCACACAGTAAGCACTCACTATATTCCTTTCATCGATTAATTGATTTTAGCGGTTGACCATCTTGTCCAATTGAGGTCGTTGTGGGCAGGAAATGTGTCTGTTCTTGTATTGTATCCTTCCAAGTGCTTAGTACAGTGCTTTGCACATAGTAAACGCTCAATAAATAAGATTGAATGAATGGATGAATTGACTGGAAATGCCAAAGGCCATTCTGAAAGGCCAGAAACTCAAAGAAGGAAAAGGCAACCATATTTATGCGAAATGTGCCCATGCCCGTGGGGAAGACAGGAAGCCATAGCAGGAAACTCCCCACTTTGCGTCAACTACACAAATTGGATTTTCACAACCCTGGATCCTCTTCTGAGTATATGTGTCCTCAGTCAATCAATCAGTCAATAGTATTTATTGAACACTTATTGTGTGCAGAACACCATACTAAGTGCTTGGGAGAGTCCAATATAACTGAGCTGGTAGACACGTTCCCTGTCCACAATGAGCTTACCGCCTAGAGGGGTGTGTAGTGCAATGCTAAGCACTTCTCCAGACCACCTTCATTCTTCATCATTTCCTTTCTAATCCCCTGTACGTCTAATTTGCATTCTCTCATTTTCATTCCATTTTTTTTCCTTTCATTTTCTCTTCCCCTTTCTTCTAACACAGGGACATCATAATAATCTCTTCTCTTTCCCGTCTTTCTAGACTGTAAACTCATCCTAGGCAGGGAGAGTGTTTACCATCTCTGTTGTATTGTACTCTTCCAAGAGCTTAGTACAGTACTCTGCACATAGTAAGTGCTCGATAATACGATTGATCGATTGACTCCCCCAAATAAACTCCAGACATTAGTTCTTTTGTATTCCTTCTCATTTTCTCATCCTGGTAAGCCAACATTGAAATGTGCTGGCAGCACTGTGAGAAACGCAGATTATAATCATTCCATTACCAGGTTCTGGATGCGTGATATCATGGCAGATGAATTTGAATGCTTAAATCCCATTTAACAATGTGTAACCTGATAAAAAATGTAGAATAATTTCTTCTGGCAATAACTCATTTCATATTGCAGTAAAGAGGGGTAGCAAGAGACTATATAAATTACATTATGTTGCCATTACAGTATTTAGAAAAATTCAAATACTAAATCACTGCCGAGCTTCAAAAGTGCCTGACTCTAAATAATTATAAACACATTAAAATTTATAAACTGCCTTTTGTTGGGTCACTATGACATGAGAAACTCCAGAATTCTCAACCTCAGAATTCCATGCAACCAGATCGTTTATCAACACCAAATGGAATTGGGAAGGAATTTGGCTTAGTGAGAAGAAAAGGAGGTTGGAAGCCAGAATACATGGTTCTACCACTACACGTCTACTACACTACATGTTAACGTACACTACACGTTAATGCCTGGTCATTTAACTTCTCTGCTGACCATTTCCTCATCTGTCAAATGGGGTTAAAATGCCTGTTCTCCCTCCTTCTTAGATGATGAGGTCCACATGGGACGGGAACTGTTCCTGATCTGATTATCTTGCAACTACTCCAGCACTTGACCAATCAGTGCTTAATACACATTATTATCATCACCAACTCTGTGGACTTTTTCCCCCAAAACCAGGGGGATTTCAAAATTCTGAAGAGGAAGGTCAATAATTTGAAAATTTAAAAAATCTCCCCCAGGTTAGTGTCACAAAAAAAGGGACAAGTGAGCTAGAGTGCTAACATTAAAGCACCAGATATTTTAAGACACTGACAATTTGCAATACTTATTGAGCACTTACTGCATGCAAAGGACTGTACTAAACACTTGGGAGAGTAAAATACAACAGAAGTTGTTAGGCACATTCCCTGCCCAAAAGCAGTTTACAGTCTAGAGGGGGAGACAGACATCGCAATAAATTACTGATATGGACAAAAGTGCCGTGGGGCTTAGGATGGGATGAATATCAAGTGCCTAATCAATCATATTTATTGAGCACTTACTGTATTCAGAACACTGTGCTTAAGCACTTGGAGAGTACAAAACAACAGAGTTGGTAGACACGTTCCCTGCCCACAGTGAGCTTTCAGTCTAGAGAGGGAGACAAATGTCAATATAAGAGAATGTGATTAAATGGCCAGAGAGATAGAGGAGAACTAGTGAATTCAAAGTTGGATAAGGGTTCCAGGATAAGGGGGTGTTGACAGCTTCAGAGGCAACTGAGAGGTCGAGGGGGATTAGGATGGAGTAGAAACCATTGGATTAGGCAAGAAGGAGATCATTGGTGACCTTTGAGAGGGGAATTTCGGAGGAGAGAAGGGGGTGGAAGCCATTGAGAGGGGAATTTCGGAGGAGAGAAGGGGGTGGAAGCCAGATTGGAGTGGGTTAAGGAGAGAAGCGGAGGAGGGGAGCTTGAGACAGCGGGTGTAGACGCCTTGCTTGAGGAGTTTGGAGAGGAAAGGTAGGAGGGAAGGAGCTGTGGGGTTAAGAACAGGGGAGACATAAACATGTTGGAAAGCAATGGAGAAGTAGCCATTGGAGAATGAACACTTGAAGATGGCTGTTAAGGAGGGAAAAAAGGAATAAAAGGGCATTAAAGGAGAACTGATTGTTTTATGGAAAAAGAGTCACGTGGCTACATTACAATACAATAATAATAATAGTGATGGCATTTATTAAGCATTTACTATGTGCAAAGCACTGTTCTAAGCACTGGGGGGTACCAGGTAATCAGGTTGTCCCACAGAGGGCTCACAGTCTTAATCCCCATTTTACAGATGAGGGAACTGAGGCCTGAAGAAGTGAAGTGACTTGCCCAAAGGCCCACAACTGATAATTGGAGGAGGCAGGATTTGAACCCATGGCCTCTGACTCCAAAGCCCGGGCTCTTTCCACTGAGCCATGCTGCTTATGAACTCAGAGAACCAAAGCCTCCTCAGACCTTCATGAATTCTAATGAGTTTAGCAATGTCATCAACGAGAAGCGGTGTAGCTTAGTGGGAAGAGCACAGGCTTGGGAGTCAGAGGTCATGGGTTCTAATCCCGGCTCCGCCACTTGTCTGCTGTGTGACCCTGGGCAAGTCACTTAACTTCTCTGTGTCTCAGTGATCTTATCTGTAAAATGGGGATTAAGACGATGAGCCCCACGTGGGATAACCTGAAGACCTAGTATCTACCCCAGTGCTTAGATCAGTGCTCAGCATGTAGTAAAAGCTTAACAAATACCATGATTATTTATTTATTTATTATTATAGAGCCACTGGTACCTTTAAGAGACTGGAATTTATCATTTCAGTTTTTTATTGTGTCTCTTCAAACAGCTTTTTGAGGTTTAAAACGTCTTCTGTTTTCACATAGATTCTAAACTGGGAAAAACATTTCACCCAGGAATACAGATGAGACACCTATACTTTAAAAAAGGAGATGAACTGTTCTCTTGACACTGTAAACTGAAATTTATGGGCTGGATGTTTGAGAAGGAATTCAGCACATGTCTACCGACTCTGTTGTAATCTTACTCTCCCAATCAGCACAATGCTGTCAACACAGTAAGTGCTCAATAAATACCATAGATTAGTTGAGGGGGACACCCCACGTCCCCCTCTCCATCCCCACATTTAGCCTCCTTCCCTTCCCCACAGCACCTGTATATATGTATATATGTTTGTACATATTTATTATTCCATTTATTTATTTATTTATTTTGCTTCTACATATCTATTCTATTTATTTTATTTTGTTGGTATGTTTGGTTTTGTTCTCTGTCTCCCCCTTTTAGACTGTGAACCCACTGTTGGGTAGGGACTGTCTCTAGATGTTGTCAACTTGTACTTCCCAAGTGCTTAGTACAGTGCTCTGCACACAGTAAGTGCTCAATAAATGCGATTGATTGATTGATCAATATATACATATATACATATGTATATGTATATATACACATATATTCTTTCCCTAACTATTCCTATTCAATCATTGGTATTTATCGAGCACTTACTGTGTGCAGAACACTATAGTAAGAGTAGTACTATCAGTCAATCAATCAATCAGTCATATTTATTGAGCACTTACTGTGTGCAGAGCACTGTACTAAGCGCTTGGGAAGTACAAGTCGACTTCAGTTAGCTTACTTCTTTCTTGCAAAAGCCCAATATAGAAAGGTGGGAGTAGAGGATAATGGGTTGGGAGAAACAGAGTCTAAAGTCTCCCCCTCGTCCCCCTCTCCATCCCCCGCATCTTACCTCCTTCCCTTCCCCACAGCACCTGTATATATGTATATATGTTTGTACATATTTATTACTCTATTTATTTATTTATTTCTTTTGCTTGTACATATCTATTCTATTTATTTTATTTTGTTAGTTTGTTTGGTTTTGTTCTCTGTCTCCCCCTTTTAGACTGTGAGCCCACTGTTGGGTAGGGACTGTATCTATATGTTGCCAACTTGTACTTCCCAAGTGCTTAGTACAGTGTTCTGCACACAGTAAGTGCTCAATAAATACAATTGATTGATTGATTGATTGATTAAAGAGTTCAGCTTTCATACACCTACATAGGACTGGAGAGGTTTTTTTAAATGGAAATAAAGTTAACTTTTCTGCCTTCACTAGCTTTTTCTCTGACGTTATTTACTTGGCAAGTGATACCATTATTATTACGATTATTATTATTATTGTTGAGAAACAGTGTGGCTTAAGGGAGGGAGCAGGGGGCTGGGAGTTGGAAGGATTTGGGTTCTAATTCCGGCTCTGCCACTTGTCCGCTGTGTGACCTTGAGCGATTCACTTCACTTCTCTGAGCCTTGGTTACCTCTTCTGGAAAATGGGGACTAAGACTGTGACCCCTATGTGGGACAGGAACTGTGTCCAACTCAATTACCTTGTCTTTATCCCAGCTCTTAGTCTACTGCCTGCCATAGATTAAGTGCTTAACGAACACCATTGCTATTATTATTATTATTATTATATTTGTTACGCTCTTACTATGGGCCCAGCACTGTACTAAGTGCTGGGGTAGATACAAAATAATCGGGTTGCACACAGTCCAGTCCCACATGGGGCTCTCAGTCGAGAGGAGAGGGAGAAGAGGTAGCGACTTCCCATTTTACAGATGAGGAAACTGAGGCGCAGAGAAGGGAAGTGACTCTCCCAAGGCCACAGAGCTGGCAAATAGCAGAGCTGGGCTCAGAACTCAGTTCTTCAGACTACTATGCCTATTCATCGTTTTGACAGCCCAGAGGCCTTAAAAGAAATCCTGTGATTGTGGGTTTTGGGGGGTTTTTTTTGTCACCCAGTGGCACACATTTTTGGCAATCCAGCCCCACTCAACAATATACTCTTGTAGGTAGAGGATTTTGATACAATTTTCTTCTCAACATCCCACATAAAGTGGCAAGTGGCAAGACCACAATTTCTCCACAATTTTCGGCTCAATCTGATTTCCAAGCTATCCATCAATGGTATTTACTAGTGCTAAGTATTGTTCTAAGCATTTGGGAGCGTACAATGGAAGCAAGATACACATTCCCTGCCCTCAAGTAATAATAATAATGATGACATTTGTTAAGCGCTTACTATGTGCAAAGCACTGTTCTAAGCACCGGGGAGGTTACAAGGTGATCAGGTTGTCCCACAAAAGACTTACAGTCTTTATCTCCATTTTACAGATGAGGTAACTGAGGCACAGAGAAGTTAAGTGACTTGCCCAAAGTCACACACCTGACAGTTGGCAGAGCCGGGATTTGAACCCATGACCTCTGACTCCAAAGCCCGTGCTCTTTCCACTGAGCCATGCTGCTTCTAATATATGTAAGCAAGTAGCTTACATGCTGGAAAGAATCTTATAATCCAGGAAAATGAAAAGCTCTTCCTTTTTTTAAATTTCATTCATTTCTCCAGCTCGTTACACTGGGGGCCATGCTGAGTATTTCTTAAAGCTATTCTATTCTATTTATTTTATTTTATTTTGTTAATATGTTTGGTTTTGTTCTCTGTCTCCCCCTTTTAGACTGTGAACCCACTGTTGGGTAGGGACCGTCTCTATATGTTGCCAACTTGTACTTCCCAAGCGCTTAGTACAGTGCTCTGCACACAGTAAGCGCTCAATAAATATGATTGATTGATTGATTGATTGATTAAAGCTAGGGGACAGGGATTTTTTAATGACATTTATTAAGCATTTAATACGTGCCAGGCACTGTACTAAGTGCTGGCATAGATACAAGCTAATCAAGTAGGACACAAGCCATGTCCACAGTTTACATTTTACAGATGAGGTAACTGAGGCTCAAAGAAGTGAGGTGACTTATCCAAGGTCACACATCAGAGAGAGCACTGTAGTAAGTGCTTGGGAGAGTAATAAATGATTAGGAATTACGGAATTTAGGGTCCTGGGTTTAGTCTTTTATGGGGTCCCATGCATCTGAAAATGGGTCCACAGCTGAGCCTTCGAGGGTCCAACTGCCTGCTGCTTGGTCTTCCAGTTGTTGCCGACTTGTACTTCCCAAGCGCTTAGTACAGTGCTCTGCACACAGTAAGCGCTCAATAAATGCGATTGAATGAATGAATGAATGAATGAAGGTGGCAGAGCCTGGATTAGAACCCAGGTGCCTCTGACTCCCAGCCCTGTGCTCTAACCAGTAGGCAATAGATGTTGAGAAGCAGCGAGGCTCAGTGGAAAGAGCATGGGCTTTGGAGTCAGAGGTCATGGGTTCAAATCCTGGCTCTTCCAATTGTCAGCTGTGTGACTTTGGGCAAGTCACTTAACTTCTCTGGGCCTCAGTGACCTCATCTGTAAAATGGGGATTAAGACTGTGAACCCCCTGTGGGACAATCTGATCACCTTGTAGCCTATCCAGCACTTAGAATAGTGCATTGCACATAGTAAGCGCTTAATAAATACTCCCTCTCCCCCTTGTCCCTCTCTCCATTCCCCCATCTTACCTCCTTCCCTTCCCCACAGCACCTGTATATATGTATATCTGTTTGTACATATTTATTACTCTATTCATTTATTTATTTTACTTGTACATATCTATTCTATTTACTTTATTTCATTAATATGTTTGGTTTTGTTCTCTGTCTCCCCCTTCTAGACTGTGAGCCCACGGTTGGGTAGGGACCGTCTCTATATGTTGCCAACTTGTACTTCCCAAGTGCTTAGTACAGTGCTCTGCACACAGTAAGCACTCAATAAATATGATTGATTGATTGATTATTATTATGTCCTTTGAGTTCATACGGCTACTGTAAACCTTGCCCGACTTTCTTCCCCTCTTCGTTCACACGTCAGGGACATATCCTGCGTCCAACCTGACTAGTTTGTTTCTACCCCAGCACTTAGTACAATGCCGGGCAAGCAGTAAGTGCTGAACAAATTCCCCAAAAAAATAAATAAGAACAAAGTTGTCAGGTGTAAAGCAGCCCAACAATTTGCTTTCTGCCCCTTGTGACCAGGTGATCGGGCTACAGTCCAGCCTGTTGAATCTCTCGGTACCTGCATTCAGCCGACATATCAGCCCCACAAGGAGTTCACGGGAGCGGACAAGGATATAAATTGGTTGTCAAGGGCTGGCAAATAATCACTGCCAAAAGGAAACTGATAGATAGCGTTTCAAACACTCTGTTAGTGACCGCTGAAATAGTTTAAAGGCAATGCAGATCATCACCTGACTCAACAATTGGAACCTGAGGCCGGTCATAATGCCCGTATCATTTTTCTACCAAAGTGCTCAGGACATTTCCCCACTCCTCAAGAAACCTCAGTGTTTGCCCACCCACCTCCACATCGAACAAAAACTCTTCACCGTTGGCTTTAAAACAGTCAATCACTTTGCCCCCTCCTACCTCACCTCGCTATTCTCCTAGAGAAGCAGCATGGCTCAGTGGAAAGAGCCCGGGCTTTGGAGTCAGTGGTCATGGGTTCAAATCCCGGTTCCGCCAGTTGTCAGCTGTGTGACTTTGGGCAAGTCACTTCACTTCTCTGTGCCTCAGTTACCTCATCTGTAAAATGGGGATGAAGACTGTGAACCCCCCGTGGGACAACCCCCAGCACTTAGAACAGTGCTTTGCACATAGTAAGTGCTTAATAAATGCCATTATTATTATTACTATAACCCAACCCGTGCATTTCTCTTCTCTAATGCCAACTTTCTCACTGTGCCTCCATCTCACCTATTTGGCCACTAACTCCTTGCCCATGTTCTGCCTCTAGCCTGGACAACCCTCTTTCCTCAAATCTGCTAGACTGTGAGCCTTCTAGACTGTGAGCCCACTGTTGGGTAGGGACCGTCTCTATATGTTGCCAACTTGTACTTCCCAAGCACTTAGTACAGTGCTCTGCCCACAGTAAGCGCTTAATAAATACGATTGATTGATTGATTGATTGAAATTATCAAAAAGACAAGTAAGAAAAATGGAGGCTTGGGTTTGAGTATAGAAAAATAATTTTTTTGAAGTTTTCTGAAAGGGGTGCTCCTTTTCCCAGTGACCCACTTACTGCATCAACTCCAGAACCCTTTCCCTGATTATTCTTCCCACCCTAGGTCCTCCCCTATTGCCACCTTGGCACTTCTGCGTTACCCTAAGCACATTGCTACTCCCTCCTCACAACCTCACAGTCAGTCCGTCATATTTATTTAGCACTTACTGTGTACAGAGCACTTTATTCAGCGCTTGGAAGAGTTTAATTCAACGATATAACAGAAACATTAGGAAAGAAGCGTGGTCTAGTGGAAAAAGCCTGGACCTGAGAATCATAGAACATGCGTTCTGGTTCACAGATCTGCTATTTTCCTGCTGTGTGTCGTTGGACATGTCATTTCTCTGGGTCTCAGTTTCCTCATCTGTAAAATGGGGATTCCATGCCTGTTTTCTATCCCACTTAGACAGCGAGCCCAATGTGGAACAGGGACTGCTTCCAACCAGACACAGGATTTCATTCATTCATTCATTCAATCGTGTTTATTGAGCGCTTACTGTGTGCAGAGCACTATACTAAGCGCTTGGGATGTACAAGTTGGCAACATATAGAGACAGTCCCTACCCAACAAGGGGCTCACAGTCTAGAAGCGGGAGACAGACAACAAAACAAAACGTGGACAGGTGTCAAGTCATCAGAATAAATAGAAATAAAGCTAGATGCACATCATTAAAAAAACAATTAGAATAGTAAATATGTACAAGTAAAATAAATAGAGTAATAATTCTGTACAAACATATAGACAGGTGCTGTGGGGAGGGGAAGGAGGTAGGGTGGGGGGAGCGCTTAGTACAGTGCTCTGCACACAGTAAGCGCTCAATAAATATGATTGATTGATTGATTGAAGGAGGGGGCTCAGCCTGGGAAGGCCTCTTGGAGGATACAATCTTGTATCCACCCCAGTGCTTGGTACAGTGCCTGGCACATAGTAAGCTCTTAGTGAATACCATCATCATCATCTTAATAATAATTATAGTGTTTGTTAAGTGTTTACTATGTGCCAAGCACTGTTTTAAGTGCTGGGGTAGATATAAGGTAATAAGTTTGCTCCTCATGGGACTCACAGCCTCAATCCCCATTTTACAGGTGAGGTAACTGAGGCACTGAGAAGTGAAGTGACTTGCCCAAGGTCACACAGTAGACAAGTGGCGGAGCCGGGATTAGAACCCATGACCTCTGACTCCCAAACCCGCTACTAGGCATCATCATCATCAATAACACCTAGTGGCACTTAAGTAATAACAATAACAGTGGTATTTGTTAAGCACTTACTATATGCCCAACACTGTTCTAAACACTGGGGTAAATACAAGGTGATCAGGTTGTCCCACATGGGGCTCACAGTCTTAATCCCCATTTTACAGATGAGATAACTGAGGCACAGAGCAGTGAAGTGACTTGCCCAAAGTCACACAGCTGATAAATGGCAGAGCAGGGACTAGAACCCATGACCTGTGACTCCCAAGCCTGTGCTCTTTCCACTAAGCCACGCTGTCTTCACACTGTTGCTTCCTCCTACTTGTGATTTATTTTAGGATTTTCCCCCAGTAGGTTGTAAAATCCCTAGAGGACAAGGATCTTGTCCACTAACTCTACTGTGCTCTCCCAGTCAATCAATCAATCAGTCAATTGCATTCACTGATCTCTTACTATGCGCAATCAATCAATCAATCAATCATATATATTGAGTGCTTACTGTGTGCAGAGCACTGTACTAAGCGCTTGGGAAGTACAAGTTGGCAACATATAGAGCCGGTCCCTACCCAACAGTGGGCTCACAGTCTAGAAGGGGGAGACAGAGAACAAAACAAAACATATTAACAAAATGAAATAAATAGAATAGATTTGTACAAGTAAAATGAATAAATAAATAGAGTAATAAATAAATAAATAGAGTAATAATAAATAAGTAAATATTTATAATAAATAAATAATAAATAAATAATACTGATGTACATATCTATTCTATTTATTTTATTTTGTTAGTATGTTTGGTTTTGTTCTCTGTCTCCCCCTTTTAGACTGTGAGCCCACTGCTGGGTAGGGACTGTCTCTATATGTTACCAACATGTACTTCCCAAGCGCTTAGTACAGAGCTCTGCACACAGTAAGCGCGCAATAAATACAATTGATGATGATGATAGAGTATTAAATAGAGTAATAGTGTGCAGAACACTGTACTAAGCACTTGAGAGAATACAACAGTGTTAGCAGACATCCTCCCTGTCCGTAATGATCTGGGGAGATGGACATCAATATGAATAAATAAGTAATTTATAATATATAATTGAAAGGTCTATTCATAAGTGCTGTGGGGTGGGAGTGGAGCGAACACCAAATGGTCAAAAGGTGCATGGAGAAGCAGCATGGCTTAATGGCAAGAGCCCGGGTTTGGGAGTGAGAAGTCGTGGGTTCTAATCCCGGCTCTACAACTTGTCAGCTGTGTGACTTTGGGCAACTCACTTAACTTCTCTGGGAAGCAGCATGGCTGGGAAGCAGCGTGGCTCAGTGGAAAGAGCCTGGGCTTTGGAGTCAGAAGTCATGGGTTCAAATCCCGGCTCCATCACTTGTCAGCTGTGTGACCTTGGGCAAGTCACTTAACTTCTCTGGGCCTCCGTAACCTCATCTGTAAAATGGGGATTAAGACTATGAGCCCCCCGTGGGACAACCTGATCACCTTGTAACCTCCCCAGTGCTTAGAACAGTGCTTTGCACACAGTAAGTGCTTAATGAATGCCATTATTATTATTATTATTATTATTATTATTATTATTATTATTATCATTGTCAGCTGTGTGACTTTGGGCAAGTCACTTAACTTCTCTGTGTGTCTCAGTTACCTCATCTATAGAATGGGGATTAAGAAATGGGGATTAAGACTCTGAGCCTCATGTGGGACAAACCTAATGACCTTGTATCTCCCCCAGTGCTTAGAACAGTGTAAGTTCACATAGTAAGCACTTAACAAATTCCATAATTATTATTACTATTATTGAAGATGCAGAACAGAGAAGCAGCGTGACTCAGTGGAAAGAGCACGGGATTTGGAGTCAGAGGTCATGGGTTCGAATCCTGCCTTCACCAATTGTCACGTGTGTGACTTTGGGCAAGTCACTTAACTTCTCTGTGCCTCAGTGACCTCATCTGTAAAATGGGGAATAAGACTGTGAGCCCCACGTGGGACAACCTGATCACCTTGTAACCTCCCCAGCGCTTAGAACAGTGCTTTGCACATAGTAAGCGCTTAGTAAATGCCATCATTAACAGAGAGCGAGCTAGGGAAAAGAGGACTTAATTGGCGAAGGCCTCTTGGAGAAGATGGGACCTTAATAATGCTTTGAAGGTGGAGAGAGTGGTGGTCCAGCATAAATGGAGGGGGTAGGAGTTGCCCACTGTTGAGTAGGGACTGTCTCTATATGTTGCCAACTTGTACTTCCCAAGCGCTTAGTACAGTGCTCTGCGCACAGTAAGTGCTCAATAAATACGATTGATTGATTGATTGATTGATTGATTGATTTCCAGGCTGGGGGGAGGACGTGGAAAATGGATCGGCAGTGGTGACATAGCCGAGATCGGGACACAGTGAGTAAACAGGCGCTGGAAGAGCAGAGTGTGCGGGCTGGGCTGGAGTAGAAGATTAGAGAGGTCAAGTAGAGGGGCCAGTTGATGGAGGGCTTTAAAACCAGGAAAGATTACTGAGTGATCGTTACATTCCAAAGATTATTTATGGAAGGCTACTTATGGAGCGCTTTCTTTTGAATAAAATAGCTGTAGGGATCAATAAAGCCTTCCCAGACTGAGCCCCCTCCTTCCTCCTTCCCTTCCCCACAGCACCTGTATATATGTTTGTATGTATTTATTACTCTATTTATTTATTTATTTTACTTGTACATATTCTATTTATTTTATTTTGTTAATATGTTTTGTTTTGTTATCTGTCTCCCCCTTCTAGACTGTGAGCCCACTGTTGGGTAGGGACCGTCTCTAGATGTTGCCAACTTGGACTTCCCAAGCACTTAGTACAGTGCTCTGCACACAGTAAGTGCTCAATAAATACGACTGAATGAATGAATAAAGCCTAATTGCACTCGCAGAGAGCACACCTTAAAGCAGCAAATAGGATTGAAATCTCTTAACTGAAATAAGTAATAGAAATTGGAAAATCCAGGCCCTACTCACAATCGGCGGAGGCTAGGGGATGGATTTTTTAACTAAATAAAGGGAAATGTGAGTTTGCCCCAAATTGCTGATCCGAAAGATGCTGAATGTAAAAGAATCTGGCTTTCATGTTAATGATAAACGGCCACATGCTGCGGAAAAACCATGTAGTCTCTGACCCAGGCCAGGCCAGGAAAGTGGTTAAAAATAGCGTCATTCTCCTCCGTTACAAAGCAGCTGCTTTCCTAATCCATGGGAGCTTTCGAAACGGCAGAGTGGCTAATTCTTTCCACCTTCTCTCAAAAGGTGGTATTGTCGACTCACAGATTGGAATCAAACTGAGAAAGGAACTTCTTTGCTCTAATGGAGTTGGGCTTTCACACTGGTGGGCTAAGGAGAGCGAGCTGTGAAGATCGGAGGGGCGGGTCGTGTCCCCTGAAAAATGAGGATGCAAAATGATCCTGAGCCCATTTCCTCTGGAATTCAAGTAGCTCCCAATTACGCGTTCCAGGTGTGCTCCAAATGGAACATTCCAGCTTTGCTGCCGAGCCTATCGGGAGCACTCATAGCAACTCGCCGACGAAAATAACCCAACGACCACGCTGGATATAGCCTGTAATGCCGGCAGTTCAGCAAGAAAGGCATAGATATGCTTCAACATTGACAGCCTTCTCTACTCACCTAGATTGATTCTTTCTCCAGCCTAGATTTTTCATCTCAGAGTTGGCTAGTTTTCACGTTACACTGACCGGTTGTACTGGTCAATTAGCCATTGACCACCAGCTGCCTGCTGGGTGACCTTGGGCAAGTCATTTAAATAAAATATTTAAATATTTAAATTAAAATAAAATATTTATTTCATTTTGTTAGTATGTTTGGTTTTGTTCTCTGTCTCCCCCTTTTAGGCTGTGAGCCCACTGTTGGGCAGGGACTGTCTCTATATGTTGCCAATTTGTACTTCCCAAGCACTTAGTACAGTTCTCTGCACACAGTAAGCGCTCAATAAATACAATTGATGATGATGATTTAACTTTGCTGTGCCTCAGTTGCCTCATCTGTATTCAGTGCCTATTCTTCCTCCTACTTAGACTGTGAGCCCCATGTGGGGCAGGGATTGTGTCCAACCTGACTCACCTGAATATACCCCAGGGGTCTGAACAGTGCTTGACATATCGTCTATCTCTAGACCGTAAGCTCCTTCTGAGCAGGGATCGTGTCCGTTTATTGTTATATTGTACTTTCTCCAATGCTTAGTACAGTGCTTGCCACACAGTAAGCGCTCAATAAATGCGATTGACTCTACTATCTCGTCTATCTCTCCGCCGACCTCTCACCCACACCCTGCCTCTGGCCTGGAACGTCCTACCTCCTCAAATCTGACATACGATGACTCTCCCCCCGTTCAAAGCCTAATTGCTCAAAGCCAGGAGGCCTCCCCCCCATTAAGCCCTCATTTCTTCTTCTCCCACTCCCTTCTGGGTCGCCCTTGAACTTGGAATTTGCACTTTTTATTCACCTCTCCCCTCAGCCCCAAAGCACTTTTGTACATAATAATAATAATAATAATAATAATAATAATAATGGCATTTATTAAGCGCTATGTGCCAAGCACTGTTGTAAGCACTGGGGAGATTACAAGGTGATCAGGTTGTCCCACGGGGGGCTCACAGTGTTCATCCCCGTTTTACAGATGAGGGAACTGAGGCCCAGAGAAGTGAAGTGACTTGCCCAAAGTCATACAGCTGACAAGTGGCGGTGCCGGGCTTTGAACCCATGACCTCTGGCTCCAAAGCCCGGGCTCTTTCCACTGAGCCACGCTGCTTCTCTACATATCCCCATAATTCATTTATTTATATTAATATCTGCCTCCCCTTCTAGACTACAAGCTTGCTGTGGGCAGGGAATGTGTCTACCAACTCTGTTATAGAGGACTCTCCCAAACCCTTAGTACAGTGCTCAGCACACAAGCACAATTAGAGAAGCAGCATGGCAATGTGGAAAGAGCCCGGGCTTTGGAGTCAGAGGTCATGGATTCAAATCCTGGCTCCGCCACTTGTCAGCTGTGTGACTTTGGGCAAGTCACTTCACTTCTCTGGGCTTCAGTTCCCTCATCTGTAAAATGGGGATTAAGACTGTGAGCCCCCCATGGGACAACCTGATCACCTTGTAACCTCCCCAGCGCTTACAACAGTGCTTTGCACATAGTAAGTACTTAATCATCGATCGTATTTATTGAGCACTTACTGTGTGCAGAGCACTGTACTAAGCACTTGGGAAGTACAAGTCGGCAACATATACAGACAGTCCCTACCCAACAGTGATAGATGTTAAAATTTCACGAGGATTAAGCATGGGTGTGTTTCAAACTCTAGACTGTAAGCTCATTCATTCCTTTCATCATATTTATTGAGCACTTACTGTGTCAATCAATCAATCGTATTTATTGAGCGCTTACTATGTGCAGAGCACTGTACTAAGCGCTTGGGAAGTACAAATTGGCACACATACTGTGTCCTTCCCTTCCCCACAGCACCTGTATATATGTATATATGTTTGTACATATTTATTACTCTATTTATTTATTTATTTTACTTGTACCTATCTATTCTATTTATTTTATTTTGTTAGTATGTTTGATTTTGTTCTCTGTCTCCCCCTTCTAGACTGTGAGCCCACTGTTGGGTAGGGACCGTCTCTATATGTTGCCAGCTTGTACTTCCCAAGTGCTTTGTACAGTGCTCTGCACACAGTAAGTGCTCAATAAATATGATTGATTGATTGATTGAATTACTAAGCGCTTGGGAGAGTACAATCCAACAGTAAGCAGCCACATTCCCTGCCCATGATGAGCTTCAGTCTAGAGGTAGAGAGACGGACAGCAATACAGATAAAGAAGTGACAGATATGTACATAAGTGCTGCGGGGCTGGGAGGGTGGAAGAGCTCAGAGAGCAATAGTTAGGGAACGTGTCTGTTTATTGTTATATTGTACTCTCCCAAGCGCTTAATACAGTGCTCTGTACACAGTAAGCGCTCAGTAAATATGATTGAGTGAATGAATGAACTCAAAAAAGACACCTCTGACTGAAAATTTCATCCACAAATGAGCGGGGAGACTAAAAATGGACAGTAAGAGTCTCACAGTCCCAGCCTCGTCGTGCAAACACAAAGCTAATCATTGTTGTTCTGCCATGGTTGTTGTCTGCACTCCTCTCATTTTTGCCTCCTTTCAGAGCTTCTCTTCCAACAAAGCTGGCCCTTTCTTGATTGTCCTATATGGCCACTGACAAAAAAAAACCAAACGGTATTTGCTAAGTGCTCACTCTGTTCCATTCATTCATTCATTCAATCGTATTTATTGAGCGGTTACTGTGTGCAGAGCACTGTACTAAGTGCTTGGGAAGTCCAAGTCGGCAACATATAGAGACGGTCCCTACCCAACAGCGGGCTCACAGTCTAGAAGGGGGAGACAGACAACAAAACAAAACATATTAACAAAATAAAATAAACAGAATAAATATGTACAAGTAAAATAAATAGGGCAATAAATATGCACAAACATATATACAGGTGCTGTGGGGAGGGGAAGGAGGTAAGACTGGGGGGATGGAGAGGGGGAGAAGGGGGAGAGGAAGAAGGGGGCTCAGTCTGGGAATTAACTTGTATCTACCCCAGAACGTAGAACAGTGTTTAGTACATAGTAAGGGCTTATTTTACTTGTACCTATCTATTCCATTTATTTTATTTTGTTAGTATGTTTGGTTTTGTTCTCTGTCTCCCCCTTCTAGACTGTGAGCCCACTGTTGGGTAGGGACTGTCTCTATATGTTGCCAGCTTATACTTCACAAGTGCTTAATACAGTGCTCTGTACACAGTAAGCGCTCAATAAATATGATTGATTGGTTGATTGATTAACAAGTACAATTATTATCGTAATATTACTACTCTTCTCCATGATAAACATGCGGAACCCATTCTCACAGGAAGTCAGGCCTAAGAATCACTCCGTGGCATGTATTAAGCTCTTACTGTGTGCAGAGCACTGTGCTAAGCGCTTGGGGAAGCAGCGTGGCTCAGTGGAAAAAGCCTGTGCTTTGGAGTCAGAGGTCATGGGGTTCAAATCCCAACTCCGCCAATTGTCAGCTGTGTGACTTTGGGCAAGTCACTTCGCCTCTCTGGGCCTCAGCTACCTCATCCGTAAAATGGGGGTGAAGACTGTGAACCCCCCGTGGGACAACCCGATCACCTTGCATCCTCCCCAGCGCTTAGAACAGTGCTTTGCGCATAGTAAGCACTTAATAAATGCCATCATTATTATTATTTGCTTTGCGCATAGTAAGCGCTTAATAAATGCCATCATTATTATTATTTGCTTTGCACATAGTAAGCACTTAATAAATGCCATCATTATTATTATTTGCTTTGCGCATAGTAAGCGCTTAATAAATGCCATCATTATTATTATTTGCTTTGCACATAGTAAGCACTTAATAAATGCCATCATTATTATTATTATTACACTACACAATAGGCACTGCACTAAGCCCTGGGATAGGGACAAGGTAATCAGGTTGGACACAGTCCAGGTCCCTTGTAGGGCTCAAAGTCTTCATTAATCCCCATTTTACAGATGAGGGAACTGAGGCCCAGAGGGAGCTCACCTCCTCCAGGAGGCCTTCCCAGACTGAGCCCTCTTTTTCCTCTCCTCCTCCCCATCCCCCACCGGCCCTACCTCCCTCCCCTCCCCACAGCACCTGTATATATGCTTGTACAGATTTATTACTCTATTTATTTTACTTGTACATATTTACTATTTTATTTATTTTGTTAATGATGTGCCTCTAGCTTTATTTCTGTTTATTCTGATGACTTGACACCTGTCCGCATGTTTTGTCTTGCTGTCTGTCTCCCCCTTCTAGACTGTGAGCCCGTTGTTGGGTAGGGCCCGTCTCTATACGTTGCCAACTTGTACATCCCAAGCGCTTAGTACAGTGCTCTGCACGCAGTAAGCGCTCAATAAATACGATTGAATGGATGAATGAATGAACTTGTCCGTGGTCACTCAGCAGACAAGGGGCGGTGCAGGGATTAGAACCCAGATCCTCTCACTGCCAGGCCTGGACTCTTTCCACTAGGCCATGCTGCTTCTTGATTCCCAGTTTACAGTTGGGGTGAAAATTTATGTAGGGAAGGGGCTTGGGTGTAGTACTGCATTTCATAGCAAAAATTGATAGGGAAATAGTAATAATAATAATAATAATGGCATTTATTAAGCGCTTACTGTGTGCAAAGCACGGTTCTAAGCGCTGGGAAATGTGTTCCAACTTGTAAGGAAGAGGGTTCATGAATCATTAAAGCAGCATGACTCAGTGGAAAGAGCCCAGGCTTTGGAGTCAGAGGTCATGGGTTCAAATCCCGGCTCTGCCAATAGCCAGCTGTGTGACTTTGGGCAAGTCACTTCACTTCTCTGGGCCTCAGATACCTCATCTGTAAAATGGGGATTAAGACTGAGCCACACGTGGGACAAACTGATCACCTTGTAACCTCCCCAGCGCTTAGAACAGTGCTTTGCACATAGTAAGTGCTTAATAAATGCTATTATTATTATTATTATTATTATGGGTTCAAATCCCGGCTCCGCCAATTGTCAGCTGTGTGATTTTGGGCAAGTCACTTCACTTCTCTGGGCCTCAGATACCTCATCTGTAAAATGGGGATTAAGACTGAGCCACACGTGGGACAAACTGATCACCTTGTAACCTCCCCAGTGCTTAGAGCAGTGCTTTGCACATAGTAAGCGCTTAATAAATGCTATCATTATTATTATTATTATTATGGGTTCAAATCCCGGCTCCGCCAATTGTCAGCTGTGTGATTTTGGGCAAGTCACTTAACTTCTCTGTGCCTCAGTTACCTCATCTATAAAATGGGGATTAAGACTGTGAGCCCCCTGTGGGACAACGTGATCACCTTGTAACCTCCCCAGCGCTTAGAACAGTGCTTTGCACATAGTAAGCGCTTAATAAATGCCATCATTACTATTATTATTATTAAAGGGTAGAAGCAACATGGCCTAGGGGAAAGAGCATGAGCCTGGAGTCAGAAGACCTGGGTTCTAATCAAGGCTCCACTACATGACTGCTGTGTGACCTTGGACAAGTCACTCAATTTAGGAGGAGCAGCATGGCTTAGTGGATACAGCAGAAGGTCATGGGTTCTAATTCTGACTCTGCCACTTTGTCTGCCATGTGGAAACTCACTTTACTTCTCTGTGCCTCAGTTACCTCATCCGTAAAATGGGGATCGAGATTGTGAGCTCCACGCGGAACTGTAGACTGTGTCCAACTCAATTTGCTAGTATCAACCCCAGCCCTTAGTACAGTGCCTGGCATATAGTAAGTGCTTAACGAATACCATAATTATTTATTTATTTACAGAGAAGCAGCGTGGCTCAGTGGAAAGAGCAGGGGTTTTGGAGTCAGAGGTCATGGGTTCAAATCCCGGCTCCACCAATTTTCAGCTGTGTGACCTTGGGCAAGTCACTTAACTCTTCTGTGCCTCCGTTACCTCATCTGTAAAATGGGGATTAAGACTGAGCCCCACGTGGGACAACCTGATCACCTTGTAACCTCTCCAGCATTTAGAACAGTGCTTTGCACATAGTAAGCGCTTAATAAATAACAATATTATTATTATTATTATTATTATTAAGCACTTACTATGTGCAAAGCACTGTTCTAAATGCTGGAGAGGTTACAAGGTGATCAGGTTGTCCCACGTGGGGCTCAAAGTTTTAATCCCCATTTTACAGATGAGGGAACTGAAGCACCGAGAAGTGAAGTGACTGGCCCAAAGTCACACAGCTGACAGTTGGTGGAGTTGGGATTTGAACCCATGACCTCTGACTCCAAAGCCCAGGCTCTTTCCACTGAGCCACGCTGTAATAAATGCCATTATTTTTATTATTATTATTACAAGGTGATCAGGTTGTCCCACAGGGGCTCACAGTCAATCCTCATTTTACAGATGAGGTAACTGAGGCACAGAATGAATTACACTTATACCTGTACTATATATTTATATGTATACCTGTATATATGTATATATGTTTGTATATATTTATTACTCTATTTTACTTGTACATATTTATTCTATTTATTTTATTTTGTATATATGTAGATATGTTTGTACATATGTATTACTCTATTTACATTTATACTTGTACTATATATTTATATGTATACCTGTATATATGTATATATGTTTGTACTTATGTATTACTCTATTTACATTTATACTGGTACTATATATTTATATGTATACCTGTATATATGTATATATGTTTGTACTTATTTATTACTCTATTTACATTTATACTTGCACTATATATTTATATGTATGCCTGTATATATGTATATATGTTTGTACATATTTATTACTCTATTTACATTTATACTTGTACTATATATTTATATTTATACCTGTTTATATGTATATATGTTTGTACTTATGTATTACTCTATTTACATTTATACTGGTACTATATATTTATATGCATACTTGTATATATGTATATATGTTTGTACTTATTTATTACTCTATTTACATTTATACTTGTACTATATATTTATATGTTACCTGTATATATGTATATATGTTTGTACTTATTTATTACTCTATATACATTTATACTTGTACTATATATTTATATGTATACTGCATATATGTATATATGTTTGTACTTATTTATTACTCTACATTTATACTTGTACTATATATTTATATGTATACCTGTATATATGTATATATGTACTTTATTACTCTATTTACATTTATACTTGTACTATATATTTATATGTATACCTGTATATATATATATATATATATATATATATATATATATGTTTGTACTTATTTATTACTCTATTCATTTTACTTGTACATATTCTATTTATTTTATTTTGTTAATATGCTTTGTTTTGTTGTCTGTCTCCCCCTTCTAGACTGCGAGCCCGCTGTTGGGTAGGCACCGTCTCTAGATGTTGCCAACTTGTACTTCCCAAGTGCGGAGTCCAGTGCTCCGCACACAGTAAGCGCTCAATAAATATGATTGAATGAATGAATGAACAGAGAAGTTGAGTGACGTGCCCAAAGTCACACAGCTGACGACTGGTGGAGCCGGGATTAAGAGTGTGAACCCCATATGGGACAGGGACTGTGTCCACCCTGATTAGGTTGTATCTACCCAGCACTTAGAACAGTGATTGGAACTTAGTAAGTGCTTAAAAAGTACCATAATTATTATTATTCTCCAATGAGGATTAAGGCTGTGTCCCCATGTAGGACAGGGACTGTGTCCAATCGATTTGCTTGTATTCACTTCAGTGCTTAGTACAGTGCCTGGCACATAGTAGGCACTTGACAAATACCGCAATTATTAATATTATTATCATCACTATATTTAATTGTTTAGAGGAACCTGGGAGAGGAACGCAATGACCCTGGATCATGGCTCAGGGTTTCCCCTGCCCCTTCCTCCTGGTGACCTACTCTAGATTTTGTGGATTTTCACAAAAGTTTCTCTGTGACCTCATTTCATTCCATGGCATATCCTGATTTAATTCATCATCATCATCATCAATCATATTTATTGAGCGCTTACTATGTACAGAGCACTGTACTAAGCACTTGGGAAGTACAAATTGGCTACATATAGAGACAGTCCCTACCCAACAGTGGGCTCACAGTCTAAAAGGGGGAGACAGAGAACAAAACCAAACATACTAACAAAATAAAAAAAAATAGAATAGATATGTACAAATAAAACAATTAATTTGTTTTTAATTTGTTTTTAACAATTAATAATTTCTTCTCAAATTAATCCTGATTCCGCCACTTGTCAGCTGGGTGACTTTGGGCAAGTCACTTAACTTCTCTGTGCCTCAGTTACTTCATCTGTAAAATGGGATTGAAGACTGTGAGCCCCATGTGGGACACTTGATAGCTTTGTATCCACCCTCCAGCGCTTAGAACAGTGCTTGGCACATAGTAAGCACTTAACAAATGCCCTCATTATCATTATTATTATTATTATATAGTCTCTGTATGGAGTATGGTCATACCTTAGCTCGGTACCCTCAGCAAGGGGAATAAATCTAATAATAATAATAATAATGATAGTATTTATTAAGCACTTGCTTTGTGCCAGGCATTGTTCTAAGCGCTTGGTGGATACAAACATATCAGGTTGGATACAGTCCCTGTCCCACTTGGGGCTCACTGTCTCAATCCCCATTTCACAGGTGAGGTAACTGAGGCCCAGAGAAGTGAAGTGCCTTCCCCAAGGTCACACGGCCGACAAGTGGCAGAGCCAGAATTAGAACCCATGACCTTCTGCCTCCCAGTCCCGGGCTCTACCCACTATGTCATGCTGCTTCCCCTAAAGTGCCTCCGTTACTTCCAGTTTGGCCAAGACGCTCTCCGGGGCCACCCTCATTTGTGAGCTCTTTAAATGTCGGGATTCACGTTTCATTCCTACCACTTGCTCCCATTGCTTAATATCCCAACTCCACCACATGTCTGCCGTGTGACCCTGGGCAAGTCATTTCACTTCTCTGAGCCTCAGTTACCTCATCTGTAAAATGGGGAATAAGGCTGTGAGCCCCAGGTGGAACAACTTGATCACCCTGCGTTCCCCCCTCAGCGCTTAGAACGGTGCTCTGCACATAGTAAGCGCTTAACAAATGCCATCATTATCCCCCTTTTAGACTGTGAGCCCACTGTTGGGTAGGGACTGTCTCTATGTGTTGCCAATTTGTACTTCCCAAGCGCTTAGTACAGTGCTCTGCACAGAGTAAGCGCTCAATAAACACGATTGATGATGATGATGATGATGATGATGATGATGATGATTATAATGTGTGGCACCCAGTAAGAGCTTAACAACTACCACTACTACCATTACTATACTACTAGTAGTAGTACCACTTCTTCTACAAGAAGACCCCAAACAATAACTTCAGGACATCTATTCCCATAGTGTTTCTTTCCCCGTTAATTTCCCAAGGATTAACGGCCCTACTGAGAGCTCACCTCCTCCAGGAGGCCTTCCCAGACTGAGCCCCATCCTCTCCCCCTCGTCCCCCTCTCCACCCCCCCATCTTACCTCCTTCCCTTCCCCACAGCACCTGCATATATGTATATATGTTTGTACATATTTGCTACTCTATTTATTTATTTTACTTGTACATATCTATTCTATTTATTTTATTTTGTTAGTACGTTTGGTTTTGTTCTCCGTCTCCCCCTTCTAGACTGTGAGCCCACTGTTGGGTAGGGACTGTCTCTATATGTTGCCAACTTGTACTTCCCAAGTGCTTAGTACCATGCTCCGCACGCAGTAAGCGCTCAATAAATACGATTGATGATGATGATGAAGGACGGAGCGATCCATTTTGACCTACCCAACCATGAATTTCTCAAGAATGGAAGGATCCCTTTTGACCTACCCAAGACGGTAGCCTGTCGATCCACGCCCGTAGGCCGAAGACGCCTTACTATAATCTTCAGATGCCAGATAATCAGCCGAAGAGCCAAGGGCGTAGGCCGAGGAGCCCTGACGGTAGGTCGCCGCTGCATGGCTGTAGGCCGAGGAGCCATGAGTGTAGATGGCTGAATCCTTCTTTTCCTGCCGATACTGGCTCAGGGTGGACTGAAGATCTTGGTTGTGATATCCCCGGTCGTGATGCTCGTAGTATTTCTGGTAGAAAGGCAAAGCCATGCTAGGGTCCGCCTAACTCTTCCGCGGGTGGCGTCTGGGGGGGCGATCGGTCTCTGAAAAAATCCAGCAAACGGATGAGAAACCAATGGCCGCCAACATTACTTTTTTAAGAGTAGTATTTTCTTCTAAAATTGATGGAGATTTCATTTAATTGATTCATAGATTCGATTTAATTCCTTCTAAAATTAATCCTGATTCCGCCACTTGTCAGCTGGGTGACTTTGGGCAAGTCACTTAACTTCTCTGTGCCTCAGTTACTTCATCTGTAAAATGGGATTGAAGACTGTGAGCCCCATGTGGGACACTTGATAACTTTGTATCCCCCTCGTCCCCCTGTCCATCCCCCCCATCTTACCTCCTTCCCTTCCCCACAGCACCTGTATATATGTATATATATCTGTACATATTTATTCCTCCATTTATTTATTTATTTTACTTGAACCTATCTATTCTATTTATTTTATTTTGTTAGTATGTTTGGTTTTGTTCTCTGTCTCCCCCTTTTAGACTGTGAGCACACTGTTGGGTAGGGACTGTCTCTATATGTTGCCAACTTGTACTTCCCAAGCGCTTAGTACAGTGCTCTGCACACAGTAAGTGCTCAATAAATACAATTGATTGATTGATTAGAACAGTGCTTGGCACATAGTAAGCACTTAACAAATGCCATTATTATTATTATTATTATTATTATTATTATTATTATATAGTCTCTGTATGGAGTATGGTCATACCTAGCAAGGGGAAGCTGGACTCAATGCATGTGGAAGGAAGAGGGGCTTCCATGTCTCAAGCATTTCTGGGACATGATACCATGTTATTACATTAATCCAATCGCTTATCCTATCCTACCATGGCTCAGTGGAAAGAACCCGGGTTTGGGAGTCAGAGGTCGTGGATTCTAATCCCGGCTCTGCCAGCTGTGTGACTTTGGGCAAGTCACTAAACTTCTCTGTGCCTCAGTTACCTCATCTGTAAAGTGGGGATCAAGTCTTTAATCCTGTGAGCCCCCCGGGGGACAGCCTGATCACCTTGTAACCTCCCCAGCACTTAGAACAGTGCTTTGCACATAGAAAGCACTTAATAAATGCCATTATTATTATTATTATTATTATGTGGGATGACCTGATTACCTTGTATCTCCCCCAGTGCTTAGAACAGCACTTGGCATATAGTAAGTGCTTAACAAATACCAATCAATCAATCAATCAATCATATTTATTGAGCACTTACTATGTGCAGAGCACTGTGCTAAGCGCTTGGGAAGTACAAATTGGCAACACATAGAGATAGTCCCAACCCAACAGTGGGCTCACAGTCTAATACCAAAATTATTATTATTATTATTATTCCACTTTGATTACAGTATCAGCCTCTTTGCTGCCCTCCGTGCCTCCTGTCTCTCCCCACTGCAGTCCACACTTCGATCTGCTGCCTGGTTCATTTTTCTACAAAAACGTTCAGGCCTTGTTTCCCCACTCAATCAATCAATCAATCAATCGTATTTATTGAGCGCTTACTATGTGCAGAGCACTGTACTAAGCGCTTGGGAAGTGCAAATTGGCACTCCTCAAGAAACTCCAGTGGGTGCCCATCCACCTTCTCATCAAACAGAAACTCCTCACCAGTGGCTTTAAAGCACTCTGCTGCACACTGCAGCACACGCTGAGCCACACTGCTTCTCTCTCCACTAGGCCATGCTGAATCTTGTCTTGCTGTCGAGTTGTCTCTGACCCACAATGACACCAGGGACACATCTCTGGAGAAGATGTGGGAGAAGCAGCGCGGCTCAGTGGAAAGAGCACGGGAGTCAGAGGTCATGGGTTCAAATCCCGGCTCTGCCTCTTGTCAGCTGTGTGACTTCGGGCAAATCACTTCACTTCTCTGTGCTTCAGTTCCCTCGTCTGTAAAACGGGGATGAAGACTGTGAGCCCCACGTGGGACAACCTGATCACCTTGTATTTCCCCCAGCACTTAGAACAGTGCTTGGCACATAGTAAGAGCTTAACAGATACCATCATCACTATTATTATTATTATCTCTTCCAGAGCATCCCGCTCTCCATCTGCAATTGTTCTGGTAGTGGATCCAGAGAGTTTTCTTGGTAAAAATCTGGAAGGGGTTGACCATTGCTTCCTTCCATGCAGTCAACTCGAGTCTCCCCCCTAGACTCTCTTCCAGGCCGCTGTTGCCCAGCACAGGGGAGTTTTGACCAGTATCAGATTGCCTGCCACTCGCTAGCCACTGCCCATGCTAGAGACGGAATGGATGTGCCTCTGCTTGCCTCTCCTTCCCGTAGTCAAGACTAGTTGAGCACTGGAAACTCTCCAGGTGCCACCCTGAGAGGGGAATGCTGATTCACTAATTATTATTCTTACTATTACTATTATTATTAAAGGGAAGGGGCTGAGCAGGGCAGCTGATCTGCGTCCCCCTTGAAGCAGAGCCCAGCCAGTCATCACCCCCACCTCCCTCTTTAATAATAATAATAATGACGGCATTTATTAAGCGCTTACTATGTGCAAAGCACTGTTCTAAGCGCTGCGGAGGTTACAAGGTGATCAGGTTGTCCCACGGGGGGCTCACAGTCTTAATCCCCATTTTACAGATGAGAGAACTGAGGCACAGAGAAGTGAAGTGACTTGCCCAAAGTCACCCAGCTGACAATTGGCAGAACCGGGATTTGAACCCATGACCTCTGACTCCAAAGCCCAGGCTCTTTCCACTGTCATGCTGCTTCTCTTTCTATTGAATCTATTGAATCTGCTTCTTTACCTCCACCAGGGTCCGTGCCAGGCTCCTTCACCACCCTTCCTCTGGACTCACAGTTACCAAATCATTACCAACTCCTCCTTGCAAAACTGGACAGTGCATTTAGGTCTCTTTCCCACTACCGAATAATAATAATAATAATAATAACATTGATGGCATTTATTAAGCACTTACTGTGTGCAAAGCACTGTTCTAAGCACTGGGGAGGTTACAAAGTGGTCAAGTTGTCCCATGTGGGGCTCACAATCTTCATCCCCATTTTACAGATGAAGGAACTGAGGCACAGAGAAGTTAAGTGACTTGCCCAAAGTCACCCAGCTGACAATTGGCAGAGCCGGGATTTGAACCCATGACCTCTGGCTTCAAAGCCCGGGCTCTTTCCACTGAGTCACGCTGCTTCTCTGTCTATGGAATCTATTGAATCTGCTTCTTTACCCCCACCAGGGTCCGTGCCAGGCTCCTTCACCACCCTTCCTCTGGACTCACAGTTACCAAATCATTACCAACTCCACCTTGTAAAACTGGACGGTACGCTTAGGTCTCTTTCACACTACCAAATAATAATAATAATAATAACAACGATGGCATTTATTAAGCGCTTACTGTGTGCAAAGCACTGTTCTAAGTGCTGGGGAGGTTACAAAGTGATCAGGTTGTCCCATGTGGGGCTCACAATCTTCATCCCCATTTTACAGATGAAGGAACTGAGGCACAGAGAAGTTAAGTGACTTGCCCAAAGTCACCCAACTGACAATTGGCAGAGCCGGGATTTGAACCCATGACCTCTGGCTTCAAAGCCCAGGCTCTTTCCACTGAGTCACGCTGCTTCTCTGTCTATTGAATCTATTGAATCTGCTTCTTTACCCCCACCAGGGTCCGTGCCAGGCTCCTTCACCACCCTTCCTCTGGACTCACAGTTACCAAATCATTACCAACTCCACCTTGCAAAACTGGACGGTGCATTTAGGTCTCTTTCACACTACTGAATAATAATAATAATAACAATGATGGCATTTATTAAGTGCTTACTGTGTGCAAAGCACTGTTCTAAGCACTGGAGAGGTTACAAAGTGATCAGGTTGTCCCATGTGGGGCTAACAGTCATAATCCCCATTTTGCAGATGAGGGAACTGAGGCCCAGAGAAGTGAAGTGACTTGCCCAAAGTCACCCAGCTGACAATTAGTGGGGCTGGGATTTGAACCCATGATCTCTGACTCCAAAGCCCGGGCTCTTTCCACTGAGACACACTACTTCTCTGTCTACTGAATCTATTGAATCTGCTTCTTTACCCCCACCAGGGTCCGTGCCAGGCTTCTTCACCACCTTTCCTCTGGACTCACAGTTACCAAATCATTACCAACTCCGCCTTGCAAAGCTGGACAGTGCGTTTAGGTCTCTTTCCCACTACTGAATAATAATAATAATTACAATGATGGCATTTATTAAGCACTTACTATGTGCAAAGCACTGTTATAAGCACTGGGGAGGTTACAAAGTGATCAGTTTGTCCCATGTGGGGCTCACAATCTTCATCCCCATTTTACAGATGGAGGAACTGAGGCACAGAGAAGTTAAGTGACTTGCCCAAAGTCACCCAGCTGACAATTGGCAGAGCTGGGATTTGAACCCATGACCTCTGACTCCAAAGCCCGGGCTCTTTCCACTGAGCCACGCTGCTTCTCTGTCTATTGAATCTATTGAATCTGCTTCTTTACCCCCACGAAGGTCCGTGCCAGGCTCCTTCACCACCCTTCCTCTGGACTCACAGTTACCAAATCATTACCAACTCCACCTTGCAAAACTGGATGGTGCATTTAGGTCTCTTTCACACTACCAAATAATAATAATAATAACAATGATGGCATTTATTAAGTGCTTACTGTGTGCAAAGCACTGTTCTAAGCACTGGGGAGGTTACAAAGTGGTCAGGTTGTCCCATGTGGGGCTCACAATCTTCATCCCCATTTTACAGATGAAGGAACCGAGGCCCAGAGAAGTTAAGTGACTTGCCCAAAGTCACCCAGCTGACAATTGGCAGAGCCGGGATTTGAACCCATGACCTCTGACTCCAAAGCCCGGGCTCTTTCCACTGAGCCACGCTGCTTCTCTGTCTATTGAATCTATTGAATCTGCTTCTTTACCCCCACCAGGGTCTGTGCCAGGCTCCTTCACCACCCTTCCTCTGGACTCACAGTTACCAAATCATTACCAACTCCACCTTGCAAAACTGGACGGTGCATTTAGGTCTCTTTCACACTACCAAATAACAATAATAATAATAACAATGATGGCATTTATTAAGCGCTTACTGTGTGCAAAGCACTGTTCTAAGCACCGGGGAGGTTACAAAGTGATCAGGGTGTCCCATGTGGGGCTCACAGTCTTAATCCCCATTTTACAGATGAGGGAACTGAGGCCCAGAGAAGTTAAGTGACTTGCCCAAAGTCACCCAGCTGACAATTGGCGGAGCAGGGATTTGAACCCATGACCTCGGACTCCAAAGCCCGGCCTCTTTCCCCTGAGCCACGCTACTTCTCTGTCTATTGAATCTATTCAATATTCAGTATCTATTCTTGAGAAGCAGCATGGCCTAGTGGATAGAGCACGGATTTAGGAGTCAGAAGGTCAAGGGTTCTAATCTCGGCTCCGCCACTTGTCCGTTGTGTGACGACTGTCTCTATATGTTGCCAACTTGTACTTCCCAAGCGCTTAGTACAGTGCTCTGCACACAGTAAGCGCTCAATAAATGCAATTGATTGATTGATTGATTCTCTGGGCCTCAGTTCCCTCCCCTGAAAAATGGGGATTAAGACTGTGAGCCCTGGGTGGGACAGGGACTGTGTCCAACCCGATTTGCTTGTATCCACTCCAGCACTTAGAACAGTGCTCAGCGCTTAGAACAGTGCTTTGCACATAGTAAGCGCTTAATAAATGCCATTATTATTATTATTACAGTGCCTGACACATAGTAAGCACTTAACCAATACCATATTTTTCATTATTATCATTACTGAGGGATTATCTGTTCCTTCCTGAAGCTCCAGAAATCAAGGGCCTTGCTATAAAATGACAAAAGTCATGCCTTTGCAGCGCTCTGATTTTTCCCCGTAGATTCACCTTCCTGTTTCCCAGCTGGACACCCCCCCTCCCTGCCCATATCACAATGCCAAGAGCACACAACCGAGAGGCGCCACAACCGATCTGACCCTGGCGAGCACACAAATGACCGAAGTGGGTTTTCCCTTCTCCGGGGCACACTTACCGGCAACTTCTGGGCCCGAAACGGTGGTCGAAAAAGCTCGGGGGAGGCTGAGGTACTGAGAGAGAGAGAGAAAGAGAAGTCCGGCTAAATTCAATCCAGTGAGAAGAGAGAGGGAGGCAGGGGCCAGGGCAAAAATAATGCCTGGACTCAGGGGAATGTCCTAGCTGCCATCCAGGCCTTTTATGGCCAAGAAGGCAGATAAATATAGCAGCAAAGTTTGAGTGGAGGGGGTGGGAGGGTATAGCAGGGAAGCCAGAGACACCCATGCACTCTTAGATGGCAACAGCCGGTTCAGTAATGCGACTGAAGACCCGCAGCAAACCAGAGCAAAAAAATCTTTATTTTGCTCCAGGACGCTCTTTCGTAGCCCCTTGCCCCCCACGGTTCTGAAAATAAGAGGAAACGCCGTCACAGCTGGAAACTGACATTCCTGTCATCGGACTCTCAAAATGGAGTCATGGGTCAAGAGGCAGGATTCGTTGAGTTTTTTGTAATGCCCCCAAATACAATAAACTTCAAAAATAAAAAATGAGCGTTGAACGCAAGCCCATGAAAAGAGAATCATAAACCGTGGAAATACTACATTTTCTAGGTTGGGAACAAGTGGCCGTATTTTTGTCTCGCTTATTCAAAGCATATTTCCAAAGCCAAGCCCGAGTCTCCCGTGGAATATTTTGATTTTAGATCAGTCAATCAATCAATGGTATTTGTTGAGTGCTTGCTATGTGCAGAGCACTGTACCAAGCAATTGGGAGAGTCCAATACAACAGGATTAATGGATATGTTCCCTTCCCATAACAAGCCAACAGTCAACAGAGGGAATCTAGATAAATCACGCCACTCTAGAAAGCAACATACCTTCATTTTTATTCTGAAAGATACAAAGTAGTCTCAATTCTATTGGCGGGAAGATCTTCCTTTCTTCAGCTTTAGATTCTGCAACAGAGAAGTGGATAGAGCTTGGGCCTGGTATTCAGAAGGACCTGGGTTCTAAACCGAGCTCCGTCACTCATCTGCTGGGTGACCTTGGACAAGTCATTTGACTTCCATGGGCCTCAGTTACCTCATCTGTAAAATGGAGATTAAAGCTGTGAGCCCCATGTGAGACAAGGACTGTGTCCAACCTGACTAATATTCATTCACTTAATTGGATTTATTGAGGGCTTACTGCATGCAGAGCACTGTACTAGTACAATTCAGCAATAAAGAGAGACAATCCCTGCCCACAGTGGGCTTAAAGTGTCCAAGCTCCTTAGCGCAGTGCCTGGCCCATAGTAATCGTTTAACATATACCATTTGAAAAAAAAAGTACATATCGTTTGGGGTCTGAAAACTGGATGGCTCTTCATCCTTTTGGTGCTAAATAAACCAATCGATGGGATTTATTGAGCTCTTACGGCGTGCAGAGCACTGTTCTAAGTAACTGAGAAAGTACAATAAAAACAGAGTTGGTAGACAAGGTTACTGCCGTCAAGGAGCTTATAAAATAACAGAGAAGGAGCATGGCGCAGTGGCAAAAACTCAAGCTTGGGAGTCAGCGGATGTGGGTTCTAATCCCTGCTCCTCCGCTTGTCTGCCTTGTGACCTTAGGCGAGTCATTTCACTTCTCTGCGCCTCAATTCCCTCCTCTGTAAAATGGGGATTAAGACTGTGAGCCCCACTTGAGACAACCTGATTACCTTGTATTTACCCCAGCACTTAGAACAGTGCTTTGGCACATAGTAAGTGTTTAACAAATGCCATTATTAATACTACTGTTATTATTATTATTCTCTTTGCCTCAATTACCTCATCTACGAAAAGGGGAATTGAGACTGTGAGCCCTACGAGGGACAGGGACTGTGTCTAACCAGATTTGCTTGTATCCACCCCAGCACTTAATAGAGTTCCAGGCACCTAGTAAGTGCTTAACAAATACAATAATTATTATTGTTAGCTGAGGGAAGTATGAGGTCTAAGTTGTAGTGGGATATCGGTGAGGTAAATTAGGAGGGAGAGAGCGGACCAACTGCCTTGAAGTCAATGATAAGGAGTTTTTGTTCATGTAGTGGAGCTAGGGAAAAAGTTATGCCTGAAGTCAGGGGACTATCCCAGCCACCATCCAGGCCCCACTTGTCTGCTGTGTGACCTTGGACAAGTCACTTCACTTCTCTGGGCCTCAGTTCCCTCATCTGTAAAACGGGGATTGAGATTGTGAGCCCCACATGGGGCGGAGATGGTGTCCAACCCGGTTTGCTTGTAACCACCACAGCGCTTAATGCAGTGCCTGCCACACAATAAGTGCTTAACAAACATCATTATCATTATTATTATTTATGGATTGATTGACTGATGCAAGCGCTTAGTACAGTGCTCTGCACACAGTAAGCGCTCAATAAATACGATTGAATGAATGGTATTTGTTAAGCGCCTGCCACACAGAAAGTGCTTAACATACACCATTATTATTATTATTATTTATGCATTGATTGATTGATGATGGTATTTGTTAAGCACCTACTGGGTGCCAGGCACCGTTCTAATGGCTGGGGTTGATAAAAGCTAATCAAGTCTGATACAGCCTATGTCAGTCAGTCGTATTTACTGAGCGCTTACTGTGTTCAGAGCACTGTACTAAGCTCTTTGGAGAGCACAGTATAACAGTATAGCAGACAAATTCCCCACCCACAACGAACTTACAATCTAGAGGACTTACATGGGTCTCACAGTCTTAAATCTCCATTTTTCAGATGAGGTAATTGAGGCCCAGAGAAGTGAAGTCAATTGTCTGAGGTCACACAGCAGATAAGTAGCGGAGCTGGTATTAGAACCCAGTTCCTTGAGATGCACAGGCCCATGCTCTATCCACTAGGCTACACTTCCATGGCCAAGAAGGCAGATAGAGAAGGCCTGTTTGATAAGGAGATGTATGGACAATGCTTGGAGGCATTTGAAGGGTGGAGAGACATTCTCAGAACAAATTTTTTGAAAAATGATCCAGGCAGCAGAGTGAAACACGAACTGCATGGGAGAGAGACTGGATTCAGGGAGACCAGTGAGAGAAATGGCTACAGCTGCCTCCTGACTCCCCCTTCTTTGATAATAATAATAATAATAAAGAACAATAACAGTAATCGTGGTAGTTGTGAAGCGCTTATTCTGTATTAAGTGCTAGGGTAGATATAAGATAATTAGTTCAGACACAGTCCCTGTTCCACTTGGAAGTAACAGTCTAAGGAGGGAGGAAGGAGAACAGGTAATAATAATAATAATAATAATAATAATAATAATAATAACGATGAGATTTGTTAAGTGCTTACTATGTGTCAATTACTTTCTAAGCGCTGGTATTTAACTCCCTATTTCACAGATGAGGAAACTGAGACCCAGAGAAGTTAAGTGATTTGCCCAAGGTCACAGGACAGTCAAAAACCTCCAGCAGTTTGCCCATCCACCTCCGCATCAAACAGAAACTCCTCACCGTCGGCTTTAAAGCAATCAATTCCCTTGCCCCCTCCTATCTCACCCGCTGCTCTCCTACTCCAACCCAGCCGGCTCACTTCATCATCATCAATCGTATTTATTGAGAG
Organism: Tachyglossus aculeatus; assembly: GCF_015852505.1. Classification (NCBI taxonomy): domain Eukaryota; kingdom Metazoa; phylum Chordata; class Mammalia; order Monotremata; family Tachyglossidae; genus Tachyglossus; species Tachyglossus aculeatus. The sequence continues at coordinate 12,838,476 of NC_052070.1, forward strand.
CAGTGTACTAAGCGCTTGGGAAGTACAAGTAGGCAACATATAGAGACAGTCCCTACCCAACAGAGGGCTCACAGTCTAAAAGAGAGGGTTCAGAGTCTAAAAAACTTCACTCCTCTAACACCCACCTACTCACTGTACCTCAATTTAATCTTTCTTACCGCCGAACCTTTGCCCATATCTTCCCTCTGACAGGAATTCTTAGCCTCTACATTCATTCATTCATTCAATCATATCTATTGAGCGCTGACTGTGTGCAGTAATCCAGCTGTCTACCCCTCTCCCCATATTTAAAGCTCTACTAAAATCACATCTCCTCCAAGAGGCCTTCCCTGACTAGCCCCTCTCTTGCCCTATTCTCCTTCCCTTCTGTGCCGACTTTGTAGTTAATAATGATAGCATTAATTAAGCGCTTACTATGTGCAAAGCACTGTTCTAAGCACTAGGGAGGTTACAAGGTGATCAGGTTGTCCCACATGGGGCTCACAATCTTCATCCTCATTTTCCAGATGAGGGAACTGAGGCACAGAGAAGTTAAGTGACTTGCCCAAAGTCACACAGCTGACAATTGGCGGAGCCTTCGCAGTTGACCCTGTACCCCTTAAGCACTTGATATTCCCCCAACACGCAGCCCCAAATCTACCTGTAATTGATTGGCATGACCATCTCCCCTCTTATTTAATCCCGGTGCTGCCACATACCTTTTGGGTGAGCTTGGGCAAGTCACTTCACTTCGTGGTGCTTCAGTTCCCTCATCTGCAAAATGAAGATACAGGGCCTATTCTCTCTCCCACTAAGATTGTTACACCCATATGGGACCTTGTTATCTGCCCCACGTAGTAAAAGCTGAACAAATAGCATTATTACTATTGTTATTATTATTATTATCATTTTTATTGTTAGCGCCTTTTGGGCAGAGATTATGTCTACCAACACTAATAATAATGGCATTTATTAAGTGCTTACTATGTGCAAAGCACCGTTCTAAGCACTGGGGAGATTACAAGGTAATCAGGTTGTCCCATGGGGGCTCACAGTCTTCATCCCCATTTTACAGATAAGAAAACTGAGGCACAGAGAAGTGAAGTGACTTGCCCAAAGTCACACAGCTGACAAGTGGCGGAGTCGGAATTAGAACCCCTGACCTCTGACTCCAAAGCCCATGCTCTTTCCACTAAGCCACGCTGATTTCATTCTGCGGTAAAATTTGATCCCCCTGTGAACGTGTAAACCTTCTCAAAATGCAAAAGGATGATAATCGGGTGTTAGTTTCCAATAATGTAATTCCCAGAAGCTACCTAAATAGCTAATACAAAAATCTTGGAAGGCTCACATGTTCAGGGAAGGCCTGGGAATTCCTGCAAAAATGTTAGCCGCAAATGCTGGAGTAGCTTTTGTAGGAAATGGCATGGATATATCCTGCACCCAAACTGGCAATAAGGATATTTTAAGGGTCCTCTGTAGACAGTAGTAGAGAAATGAACTTTGCCCCCATGTGAGTGTAAAATGGATTAAAGCACCTGGTGATATCATTTATAGACTGTCAGGTGGAGTTTAACACAGATTTATAGCAGAGGAGTAAGTAGCTAAGGGAAATCAAAATCCTCACAGAAAGAATGACAAGGGGAACAGCTCGAAGGTATCTCGGGTTACTACTCTGCTCGCTCTGCCCTGAATCAAGAAAAAAGCACACCTGGCCCAAAAAATAAAAGTCAAATGCTGCATTGGCAGGAGCAACTGAACCTTAATATTGAAACACCAAGATTGTTTTCATTTGTTTTATTTGCCCAAAATGAAAAAAAAAAATTCCCAGAGAGAGCTGTTTGAAAGCAAAGTTCAACCAGTTGACATTTTGTCGGAAAATGAAGAGCTCAAATTTTTAAATTGACAGAGTATGTACTGACTAAGCCTTCCCTTCCTCTTCTCCCACTCCCTTCTCTGTCTCCTCGACTTGCTCCCTTTATTCATCCCCCCATCCCAGCCCCACAGTCCAGCATTTAGAACAGTGCTAACATCGTAAGCACTTAACAAATGCCATCATCATTATTATTATTATTATGCGGTCGAATCGTCTGCAACCCATGGTAATGCCACGGATGCATCTCTCCCTGAATGCCCCGCTCTCCATCTGCAATCATTCTGGTGGTGGATCCACAGAGTTTTCTTGGGAAAAATATGGAATTGGTTTCCCATTGCCTCCTTCCGCGCAGTCAGTTCTAGTCTCCACCCTTGACTCTCTCCCATGTGGCCGAGGCCCAGCATGGGGGAGTTTTGACTTGAAGCAGATTGCCTTCCACTAGCTAGTCAATGTCCAAGCTACACCTTTGGAGCCCTCCTAAAATCACATCAGCACAGAATAGTGGATCGAGCCCAAGCCCGGGAGTCAAAAGGTCATGGGTTCTAATCCCACCTCTACCACTTGTCTGCTGCATGACCTTGGGCCTTAGTTTGTGCCTCAGTTCCCTTATCGGGAAAATGGGGAGTGAGATTGTGAGCCCTATGTGGGACAGGGACCGTGTCCAACCTGATTGTGAGCCCTATATGGGACAGGGACCGTGTCCAACCCGATTGTGAGCCACTTTTGGGTAGGAACCGTCTCTATGTGTTTCCAACTTGTACTTCCCAAGCGCTTAGTACAGTGCTCTGCACACAGTAAGTGCTCAATAAATACGATTGATTGATTGATTGATTACCTTGTATCCTCCTCAGTGCTTAGTACAGCAGCGTGGCTCAGTGGAAAGAGCCCGGGCTTTGGAGTCAGAGGTCATGGGTTCAAACCCCGGCTCCGCCAATTGTCAGCTGGGTGACTTTGGGCAAGTCACTTAACTTCTCTGGGCCTCAGTTACCTCATCTGGAAAATGGGGATTAAGACTGTGAGCCCCCCGTGGGACAACCTGATCACCTTGTAATCTACCCAGCGCTTAGAACAGTGCTTTACACAAAGTAAGCGCTTGATAAATGCCATCATTATTATTCATTCATTCAACCATATTTATTGAGTGTGTACTATGTGCAGAGCACTGTACTAAGTTCTTGGAAAGGACAATTTGGCAACATATAGAAACAGTCCCTACCCAACAGTGGGCTCACAGTCTAGAAGGAGGAGACAGACAGCAAAACAGACCAAGTAGGTAGGTGTCAATACCATTGAAATAAATAGAATTATAGATATATAAACTGTGAGCCCACTCTTCTAGACTGTGAGCCCACTGTTGGGTAGGGACTGTCTCTGTATGTTGCCAACTTGTACTTCCCAAGCACTTAGTACAGTGCTCTGCACACAGTAAGCGCTCAATAAATACAATTGATTGATTGATTGATATATAAATATCATTAATAAAATAGAGTAATAAATATGTACAAAGATAAACAAGTGCTGTGGGGAGCAGAAGGTGGTGGGGAGGGGAGATCAATCAATCAATCAATCAATCGTATTTACTGAGTGCTTACTGTGTGCAGAGCACTGTACTAAGCCCTTGGGAAGTACAAGTTGGCAACATATAGAGACAGTCCCTACCCAACAGTGGGCTCACAGTCTAGAAGGGGGAGACAGAGAACAAAACCAAACATATTAACAAAATAAAATAAATAGAATAGATATGTACAAGTAAAATAAATAAATAAATAGAGTAATAAATATGTACAACCATATATACATATATACAGGTGCTGTGGGGAAGGGAAGGAGGTAAGATGCGGGGGATGGAGACGGGGACGAGGGGGAGAGGAAGGAGGGGGCTCAGTCTGGGAAGGCCTCCTGGAGGAGCTGAGCTCTCAGTAGGGCCTTGAAGGGAGGAAGAGAGCTAGCTTGGCGGATGGGCAGAGGGAGGGCATTCCAGGCCCGGGGGAGGACGTGGGCCGGGGGTCGACGGCGGGACAGGCGAGAATGAGGCCTAACGGTGAGGAGATTAGCGGCGGAGGAGTGGAGGGTGCGGGCTGGGCTGGAGAAGGAGGGAAGGGAGGTGAGGTAGGAGGGGGCGAGGGGATGGACAGCCTTGAAGCCCAGGGTGAGGAGTTTCTGCCTGATGCACAGATTGATTGGTAGCCACTGGAGATTTTTGAGGAGGGGAGTAACATGCCCAGAGTGTTTCTGGACAAAGACAATCCGGGCAGCGGCGTGAAGTATGGATTGAAGTGGGGAGAGACACGAGGATGGGAGATCAGAGAGAAGGCTGATGCAGTAGTCCAGACGGGATAGGATGAGAGCTTGAACGAGCAGGGTAGCGGTTTGGATGGAGAGGAAAGGGCGGATCTTGGCAATGTTGCGGAGCTGAGACCGGCAGGTTTTGGTGACGGCTTGGATGTGAGGGGTGAATGAGAGAGCGGAGTCGAGGATGACACCAAGGTTGCGGGCTTGTGAGACGGGAAGGATGGTAGTGCCGTCTACAGTGATGGGAAAGTCAGGGAGAGGGCTGGGTTTGGGAGGGAAGATAAGGAATTCATTCTTGAACATATTGAGTTTTAGATGGCGGGCAGACATCCAGATGGAGATGTCCTGAAGGCAGGAGGAGATCCAAGCCTGAAGGGAGGGAGAGAGAGCAGGGGCAGAGATGTAGATTTGGGTGTCATCAGCATAGAGATGATAGTTGAAGCCACGGGAGCGAATGAGTTCACCAAGGGAGTGAGAGTAGATCTAGAACAGAAGGGGACCAAGAACTGACCAGCTTACAGCATAGTAAGTGCTTGATTAATAGAATAATGAATTCATTCAGGAAGTACCTTGGCCTTTAAATGATAAGCTTTTCTTGTCTTATGCTGGTCATGTCGTTCTGACCCATAACGACGCCGCGGACACATCTCTCCCGGAATGCCCCACCTCCATCTGCCATCATTTTGGTAGTGGATCCAGAGAATTTTCTTGGGAAAAATCTGGAAGTGGTTTACCATTGCCTCCTTCCGCACAGCAAACTTGAGTCTCCACCCTCGACTCTCTCCTGTGCCGCTGCTGCCCAGCACAGGGGAGTTTTGACCTGTATCTGATTGCCTTGCACTCGCTTTGAATGGAATGGATATGCCTCTGCTTCACTCTCCCTCCCGTACCTGAGACAGGTAGAATACCTCAAACTCTCCAGGTGTGACCCTGAGAGGGGAAAATGATAAACTACAGTTTTAAAATGTAATGAAGCGCCTTACGACTTTAATCATTACATGTTTCATTAAAATAACTTCTTAGTTACCCAATCTAAATTCAGATAAACAGTATTCTGTAGAAAAGCAGCATGGCTCAATGGAAAGAGCACAGGCTTGGGAGTCAGAGGTCATGGGTACAAATCCCGGCTCCGCTAATTGTCAGCCGTGTGACCTTGGGCAAGTCACTTAACGTCTCTGGACCTCAGTTACCTCATCTGGAAAATGGGGATTAATACTGTGAGCCCCACGAGGGACAACCTGATCACCTTGTATCTTCCCCAGTGCTTAGAACAGTGCTTGGTACATAGTAAGCACTTAACAAATGCCATCATTATTATTAAATAAAATCAATCAGTCATATTTATTGAAAACTTATTGGGTGGAAAGTACACAATACAAATAAATAAAGAAATAAGAAGCAGTGTGGTTTAATGGAAAGAGCACAGGCCTGGGAGACAGAGGCCCTGTATTCTGATCCTGGTTCCACCAATTGTCAGCTGTGTGACCTTGGGCAAGTCACTTAACATCTCTGTGCCTCAGTTACCTCATCTGGAAAATGGGGATTAAGACTGTGAGCCCCACGAGGGGCAACCTGATCACCTTGTATCTTCCCCAGTGCTTAGAACAGTGCTTGGTGCATAGTAAGCACTTAACAAATGCCATCATTATTATTAAATAAAATCAGGCTCTCCCACTAGCCTGCTGTGTGACCTTGGGCAAGTCATTTCACTTCCTCTGTGCTTCCGTTATCTCATGGGTTGAATGTGGACTAAGACTGCCAGCCCCATGTGGGACAGGAACTGTGTCCAACCTGATTATCTTGTATCTACACCAACAATTCATTCATTCACTCAATAGTATCTAGAGAGCGCTTACTGTGTGCAGAGCACTGAACTAAGTGTTTGGGAAAGTACAATACAGCAATAAAGAGAGACAATCCCCGAATACAACAAGCTCACAGGCTAGAATGGGGGAGACAGGCATCAATACGCGTAAACAGACATCAATATAAATAAAATGACAGATCTATACATAAATGCTGTGGGGCAGGGTGGGGGGAAAGAGCAAAGGGAGGGAGTCAGAGTGATGCGAAAGGGAGTGGGAGGTGAGGAAAAGTGGGGATTAGTCTGGGAAGGCCTCTTGGAGGAGATGGGCTTGGAAATGGGGGAAGAGTCATTGTTTGGTGGATGTGAGGAGGGAGGGCGTTCCAGGCCAGAGGGAGGATGTGGGCCAGGGGTCGGCTGCAAGACAAGTGAGATGGAGGCCCAGTGAGAAGGTTAGCCACACCAGAGAAGCGGAGTGTGTGGGCTGGATTGGAGAAGGAGAGAAGCGAGGTGAGGTAGGAGGGGGCGAGGGGATGGAGAGCTTTAAAGCCAGTGGTGCGGAGTTTTTGTTTGATAATTAGCAATTAGTACGGTGCCTGGCATATAGTAGTGCTTAAATATAATTAAAAAAGAAAAGAATAAATGAATTTTTAAAAATATAAATAAATTAGGGATATGTCCAGTGGCTACCAATCAACCTGCGAATCAGGCAGAAACTCCTCACCCTTGGCTTCAAGGCTGTCCATCACCTCACTCCCTCCTACCTCACCTCCCTTTTCTCCTTCTCCAGCCCAGCCAGCACCCTCCACTCCTCCGCCGCTAATCTCCTCACCGTGCCTCGTTCTCGCCTGTCCTGCCGTCGACCCCCGGCCCACGTCCTCCCCTTGGCCTGTAATGCCCTCCATCCCGACATCCGCCAAGCTAGCTCTCTTCCTCCCTTCAAAGCCCTACTGAGAGCTCACCTCCTTCAGGAGGCCTTCCCAGACTGAGCCCCCTCCTTCTTCTCCCCCTCCTCCCCCCTCCACTCCCCATCTTACCTCCTTCCCCTCCCCACAGCACCTGTACATATGTATATATGTTTGTACATATTTATTACTCTATTTATTTATTTATTTTACTTGTACTTATCTATTCTATTTATTTTATTTTGTTAATATGTTTGGTTTTGTTCTCTGTCTCCCCCTTCTAGACTGTGAGCCCGTTGTTGGGTAGGGACCGTCTCTATATGTTGCCAACTTGTACTTCCCAAGCGCTTAGTACAGTGATCTGCACACAGTAAGCATTCAATAAATATGATTGATTGATTGATATGTGCACAAGTGATGTGGGGCTGAGGGTGGGGTGAATATCAACTGCCTAAAGAGTACAGCCCTTCTCAGAATGACACCTGGAGAGTTTCCAGTCCTCTACCAGTCTGGGCTACGGAGGGAGAGTCAAGCAGAGGCCTACCCAGCGTGGCCCAATGGAAAGAGCCCGGGCTTTGGAGTCGGAGGTCATGGGTTCAAATCCCGGCTCCGCCAATTGTCAGCTGTGTGACTTTGGGCAAGTCACTTAACTTCTCTGGGCCTCAGTGGCCTCATCTATAAAATGGGGGTTAAGACTGTGAGTGCCCCGTGGAACAACCTGATCACCTTGTAACCTCCCAAGTGTTTAGAACAGTGCTTTGCACATAGTAAGCACTTAATAAATGCCATTATTATTATTATTATTATTATTATTATTATTATTATTATTACCCATTCCATTCCTAGCTTGGCCAGTGGCTGGCGAGTGGCAGGCAATCTGCTACAAGTCAAAACTCTCCCATGCTGGGCAGCAGTTGCACGGGAGAGAGTCAAGGGTGTAGACTCGAGTTGACTGTGTGGAAGAACGCAATGGTCAACCACTTCTGGATTTCAACCCAGAAAACTCTGCAGATCCACTGCCAGAACGATGGCAGATGGAGGTGGGGTGTGCCAACTTGGACTTCCCAAGCGCTTAGTACAGGGCTCTGCACACAGTAAGCGCTCAATAAATATGATTGAATGAACGAATATGTATATGTTTGTACATATTTATTACTCTATTTATTTATTTTACTTGTACATATTTATTCTATTTATTTTATTTGGTTTAGATGTTTTATTTTGTTGTCTGTCTCCCCCTTCTAGACTATGAGCCCGCTGTTGGGTAGGGACCGTCTCTATATGTTGCCAACTTGGACTTCCCAAGCGCTTAGTACAGTGCTCTGCACACAGTAGTGCTCAATAAATTCATTTCAATCATATTCAATAAATACGATTGAATGAATTAGTATGTATATGTTTGTACATATTTATTACTCTATTCATTTTACTTGTACATATTTATTCTATTTATTTTATTTAGTTTATATGCTTTGTTTTGTTGTCTGTCTCCTCCTTCTAAACTGTGAGCCCGCTGTTGGGTAGGGACCGTCTCTATATGTTGCCACCTTGGACTTCCCAAGCGCTTAGTACAGTGCTCTGCATACAGTAAGTGCTCAATAAATTCAATTCAATCGTATTCAATAAATGCAATTGAATGAATGAGTATGTATATGTTTGTACATATTTATTACTCTATTTTACTTGTACATATTTATTCTATTTATTTTATTTTATTAATACATTTGGTTTTGTTGTCTGTCTCCCCCTTCTAGACTGTGAGCCCGTTGTTGGGTAGGGACCGTCTCTATATGTTGCCAACTTGGACTTCCCAAGCGCTTAGTACAGTGCTCTGCACACAGTAAGCGCTAAATAAATACGATTGAATGAATTAATGCATGAATGTGTCCGTGGCGTCGCTATGGGTCGGAGACAACTCGACGGCATAAGAGCACAGATCCAAGTGCATAGGTGATGCAGGAGGCTGAAGGAACCAGGGAAAAGAAGGCTTAATTCGGGAAGAGCTCTCGGAGAAGATGGGATTTAATAAGGCTTTGAAGGTGGAGAAATTGGTGGTCTGTCATATGTCGAGGGGAAGGGAATTTCAGGTCCAAGAGCATATAGCATATAGCTTCTAGACTGTGAGCCCACTGTTGGGTAGGGACCGTCTCTATATGTTGCCAACTTGTACTTTCCAAGCGCTTAGTACAGTGCTCTGCAGACAGTAAGCGCTCAATAAATACGATTGAATGGATAGCGTGAATTCTATTTGTTCTGATGACTTGACACTTGTCCACATGTTTTGTTTTGTTGTCTGCCTCCCCCTTCTAGACCGTGAGCCCGCTGTTGGGTAGGGACCGTCTCTATATGTTGCCAACATGTACTTCCCAAGTGCTTAGTACAGTGCTCTGCACCCAGTAAGCGCTCAATAAATATGATTGAAAGAATGAATGAATATAGGAAAGGGGATGGCACTGAAATAGAAGCAGCATGGCCTAGTGGAAAGAGCACAGGCTTGGGAGTCAGAGGTAGTGGGTTCTAATCCCGGTTCTGTCACTCGTCTGCTGTGTGACCTTGGGCAAGCCACTTCATTTCTCTGTACCTCAGTTCCCTCATCTGTAAAATGGGGATTAAGACTGTGAGCCCCACGAGGGACAACCTGATTACCTTGTATCTACCCCAGAATGTAGAACAGTGTTTGGCACATAGTAAGTGCTTAACAAATGCCATCATCATCGGTGTGGCCTAGCGGAAAGAGCACAGACCTCAGAGGAGCTGGATTCCAATCCCAGCTCTGCCACTTGTCTGCTATGTGAACTTGGACAAGTCATTTTTTTTGTAATGGGATTTATTGTACGACTGATTGATTGGGGAGGTTACAAGGTAATCAGGTTGTCCCACAGGGGTCTTAATCCCCATTTTACAGATGAGGGAACTGAGGCTCAGAGAAGTGACTTGCCCAAGGTCACACAGCAGACATGTGGCAGAGCCAGGATTCGAACCCATGACCTCTGACTCCAAAGCCCGTGCTCGTTCCACTGAGCCACACTGCTATGTGCCTCAGGCTTCTCATCTGTAAAATGGGGATTAAATCATACTCACTCCTACTTAGACTGTGAGCCCCAGGCAGGACAGGGATTGGGTCTGACCTAATTAACCTGTACCTATGCCTGCATTGAAAGCACTAAACACTAAACAAATACCATAAAAAGCAAAAAAGATAGATGAGATCAAGGTACAGTGAATGAACTTGTGCTAGAGGAGCAAAGTGTGTGGGCTGGACTTTAGTAGGAAATCAGTGACATAATGTAGGAGGGGGTGAGCTGTTTGAGTGCCTTATAGCTGACAGTAAGGAGTTTCTGTTTGATGTGGAGATGGATAATAATAATAATAATAATGATGGCATTTATTAAGCGCTTACTATGGGCAAAACACTGTTCTAAGTGCTGGGGAGGTTACAAGGTGATCAGGTTGTCCCACGGGGGGCTCAGAGTCTTCATCCCCATTTTACAGATGAGGTAACTGAGGAACACAGAGAAGTTAAGTGACTTGCCCATAGTCATAATAATAATGATGGCATTTATCAAGCACTTACTATGGGCAAAACACTGTTCTAAGCACTGGGGAGGTTACAAGGTGATCAGGTTGTCCCACGGGGGGCTCAGAGTCTTCATCCCCATTTTACAGATGAGGGAACTGAGGAACACAGAGAAGTTAAGTGACTTGCCCATAGTCATAATAATAATGATGGCATTTATCAAGCGCTTACTATGGGCAAAACACTGTTCTAAGCACTGGGGAGGTTACAAGGTGATCAGGTTGTCCCATGGGGGGCTCAGAGTCTTCATCCCCATTTTACAGATGAGGTAACTGAGGAACCCAGAGAAGTTAAGTGACTTGCCCATAGTCACACAGCTGACAGTTGGCGGAGCTGAGGTTTGAACTCATGACCTCTGACTCCAAAGCCCGGGCTCTTTCCACTGAGCCACGCTGCTTCTCCGTGTGGCTTCTTCGCTGCGTGGGCAACCACTGGAGGTTTTTGAGGAGCAGGGAAACAGGGACTGAACGTTTTTGTAGAAAAACGATCCAAGCCAAGGGTGATGATGATGATGATGATGGTATTTGTTAAGCGCTTACTATGTGCAAAGCACTGTTCTAAGCGCTGGGGGGGATACAAGGTGATCAAGGTGTCCCACGTGGGGCTCACAGTCTTCATCCCTATTTTACAGATAGGGGAACTGAGGTTCTGAGAATTCAAGTGACTTGCCCAAGGTCACACAGCAGACATGTGGCAGAGTTGGGATTCGAACCCATGACCTCTGACTCCAAAGCCCGTGCTCTTGCCACTGAGCCACGCTGCTTCTCACAAGGGTGAAGTATGAACTAGAGTGGGGAGAAAGAGGAGGCCGGGAGGTCAGCAAGGAGGCTGATACAGTAATCAAGGTGGGAGAGGAGAAGTGCTTGGATTAGCGTGGGAGCAAAACCCCCCCACCTTACCTCCCTCCCTTCCCCACAGCACCTGTATATATCTATATATGTTTCTACGTATTTATTACTCTATTTATTTATTTATTTTACTTGTACATATCTATTCTATTTATTTTATTTTGTTAATATGTTTGGTTTTGTTCTCTGTCTCCCCCTTCTAGACTGTGAGCCCACTGTTGGGTAGGGACTGTCTCTATATGTTGCCAACTTGTACTTCTCAAGCGCTTAGTACAGTGCTCTGCACACAGTAAGCGCTCAATAAATATGACTGATTGATTGATTGACTGATTGATTGATTGATTGATGGAGAAGAAAGGGTAGTTTTAGCGACATTGTGAAGAAAGAACCGACAGGATTTGGTGACAGACTGAATATGTGGGTGGAATGAGAGATAGAAGCAGCGTGGCTCAGTGGAAAGAGCCTGGGCTTGGGAGTCAGAGGCCATGGGTTCAAATCCCGGCTCTGCCAATTGTCAGCTGTGTGACTTTGGGCAAGTCACTTCACTTCTCTGGGCCTCAGTTCCCTCATCTGTAAAATGGGAATTAAGACGGTGAGCCCCATGTGGGACAACCTGATCATCTTGTATCCTCCCAAGTGCTTAGAACAGTGCTTTGCACATAGTAAGTGCTTGACAAATGCCATCATCATCATCATTATTATTATTACTATTAACGTGGTAGCAGTTTGGATGGAGAAGAGAGGGTAGTTTTAGCGACGGTGCGAAGAAAAAACCGACAGGATTTGGTGACAGACTGAATATGTGGGTGGAATGAGAGAGATAGAAGCAGCGTGGCTTAGTGGATTGAGCATGGTCTTGGGAGTCAGAGGTCACGGGTTCTAGTCACGGCTCCGCCACTTGTCAGCAATGTGACTTTGGGCAAGTCGCTTAACTTCTCTGGGCCTCAGTTACCTCATCTGTAAAATGGGAATTAAGACTGTGAGCTCCACGTGAGACAACCTGCTTACCATGCATCTTCTAGACTGTGAGCCCACTGTTGGGTAGGGACCGTCTCTATATGTTGCCAACTTGTACTTCCCAAGTGCTTAATACAGTGCTCTGCACACAGTAAGCGCTCAATAAATACAATTGAATGAATGAATGAATGAATGAATGAATGAATAAATAAATACCATCATCATCATCACGAGTCAAGGATAACACCGAGGTTATGGGCTCATGAGAAAGGGAGGATGGTGCTTACTGCGTCCAGAGCACTGTACTGAGTGCTTAGGAGAATACGGTAAAACCAGATTAGTAGATACATTCCCTGCCCACGACGAGCTTACGGTCTAGAGGCGGAGACAGACAGTAATATAAATAAATGAGTTACGGATATGGACATGAGTGCTCTGGGGCTGAAGTGGGGGTGAATAAAGGGTATAAATCCAAGTGCCTACAGCGATGGGAAAGTCAACGGAAGGACAGAGTTTGTGGGGGAAGATGAGAAGTTCTGATTCTGACTTTTTGAGTGTCAGTGGGACATCCACGTAGAGATATTCTGTGATAATATACTGTTATTATCTTTCTAGAGGTTTTTGCATAATACAAATTTCCAGCCTTTTACATAGTCTTAAAGAATGAAATTATTCCCCAAACAAATAAAAAATGTATAGATGACATAAGATTTCAAAGGACTGATCAAATTATTTTAAAAGACCCAGCTGCCTGGCTCTTTACATGATTTCTCAGTCAACTGCGTCACCATTGATACTGTTTATTAGTATCTATCTCAGTGGAAAGAGCCCGGGCTTTGGAGTCAGAGGTCATGGGTTCAAATCCCAGCTCCGCCAACTGTCAGCTGGGTGACTTTGGGCAAGTCACTTAACTTCTCTGGACCTCAGTTACCTCACCTGGAAAATGGGGATGAAGACTGTGAGCCCCCCGTGGGACAACCTGATCACCTTGTTACCTTCCCAGTGCTTAAAACAGTGCTTTGCACATAGTAAGTGCTTAATAAATGCCACTATTATTATATTAAATATTGCTAAACTCGTAAATCCTTTTCAAACTAATACTGTTAAACCAAGATTTTCAATGTACCGGTTTATCCCAAAATGAATTTCGGATCACGAAGACGGCTTGCTCGAGCTTTTATTGTACGCTACGTAAATCGACCTAAATCGGATACGGAACGGATTGTTTAAAATATTGTAAGATTATTCAATTTATGCACCTTTGGACAACATAATTCTCCTGCTTCGACTCATGTGAAACAAAGGAAGGAGCTCCTCCTGCTGTTGTTTTTTTTATCGTGGCTAATCTTTGCGTCGTGTTTTATATTTATCGCAACCCAGCCCAAACACCGTGCTCCTCTAATGCCAGCCTTCTCACCGTTCCTCAACCTCGTCTATCTCACCACGGACCTCTCGTCCGTGTCCTGCCTCTGTCCCGGAGCACTCCCCTTCTTCATACTCGACAGATCCTGCCATTCTCCACCTTCAAAGCCTTATCGAAGGCCCATCTCCTCCCAGAGGCCTTCCCTGACTAAGCCCTCCTTTCCTCTTCTCCCACTCCGTTCTGCGTCACCCTGACTTGCTCCCTTTATGTATTAAGTGCTTGTTCTATGCCAAGCACTGAAGAAGGAGCTTGGGACAGATACAAAAAAAAAAAAAAAAAAAAAGCACAGACTCCCTGTCCTTGAGGAGCTTACAGTCTACCGGGGAAATAAATCACTCAGTCATCCATATTGACTGAACACTTACTGTGTGCAGAGCATTGTTCTCACTGCTTGGGAGAGCACACTGTAACAATATAGAACAATATAACAATAGAAGCAGCGTGGCTCAGTGGATAGAGCACGGGCTTTGGAGTCAGAAGGCATGGGTTCAAATCCCAGCTCTGCCAACTGTCAGCTGGGTGACTTTGGGCAAGTCACTTCACTTCTCTGTGGCTGTTACCTCATCTGTAAAATGGGGATTAAAACTGTGAACCTCCTGTGGGACAACCTGCTCCCCTTGTAACCTCTCCAGTGCTTAGAACAGTGCTCTGCACATAGTAAGCGCTTAACAAATACCATTATTATTGTATAGCGGACACATTCCCTGCCTTTAACATGCTTACCGTCTAGAGGGAGAGACAGACGTTAAGATAAATAAATAAAATGACAGATATGTACATAAATGCTGTGGGGCTGGGTGTGGGGGATGAATAGACTGTAAGCCCACTGTTGGGTAGGGGTCGTCTCTATATGTTGCCAACTTGTACTTCCCAAGTGCTTAGTACAGTGCTCTGCACTCAGTAAATACAATTGAATGAACGAATGAATAAAGGGAGTGAGTCAAGGTGACGCAGAGGGAGGGGGAGAAGAGGAAAGGAAGGCCTGGTCAGACACTTATTGCCATATATATAATAGGTTAAAGATGGGAAAATAGATCCAGAGGATAAGCACGAGTGAGCCAAAGAAATCACAAATAAAAACAATGAGCTATATATATCCCTGTGCGCTACAGTGGGTAATATGGAGTTCTGACCAAGAACATGGGAGATCAGTTAGGGATTGTCTACTGGAATGATAATAATAATGATGAAAACGTTAAGCATTTATTAGATGCCAAGCATGGTGGTAGTCAGATTGGACCTAATCCCTGTCCCACACAGGGCTCACGGTCTAAGGTGAAGGGAGAGCAGATATTTTATCCCCATTTTACAGATGAGGAAACTGAGATTAAGTGATTTGCCCAAGGTCCCACAATAGGTGTCCTGACTCCCAGCCGCAGGCAGAATGGCCTAGAGCATGGGCCTGGGAATCAGAAGGACCTGGGTTCTAATCCCGGATCTGTCACGTGTCTGCTGGGTGACCTTGGGCAAGTCACTTCACTTCTCTGGGCCTCAGTTACCTTATCTGTCAAATGGGGATTAAGACTGTGAGCCCCATGTGGGCAGGGACTGTGTCCAACCTAATTAGTTTGTATCTACGCCAGCCCTTAGAACAGTGCTTGATACATAGCACTTAACAAATACTATTATTAGTATTATTCTCATTATTATTATTATATTACCGCATCAGCCTCCACTCTGCTCTCCCATCGTCCTGTCTCTCCCCACTTCAGTCTATCCTTCACTCTGCTGCCAGGATTATCTTTGTACAGAAATGCTCTGGGCCTGTCACTCCCCTCCTCAAAAATCTCCAGTGGTTGCCTGTCAACCTACAAATCAAGCAAAAACTCCTCACTCTTGGCTTCAAGGCTGTCCATCCCCTCGCCCCCTCCTACCTCATCTCCCTTCTCTCCTTCTCCGGCCCAGCCCGCACCCTCCGCTCCTCTGTTGCTATGTGCAACAGATAGTAAGTAACTCTATCCACTAGGCCATGCTGCATCTCCATTATACTTTCCCAAGCGCTTAGTACAGTGCTCTTCACGCAGTAAATTCTCAATACGTATGACTGAATGGATGAATGAACATTGAGCATCATCATCAATCGTATTTATTGAGCGCTTACTGTGTGCAGAGCAATGTACTAAGCGCTTGGGAAGTACAAATTGGCAACATATAGAGACAGTCCCTACCCAACAGTGGGCTCACAGTCTAAAAGGTGCAGAGCACTGTAGTAAGTACTTGAGAGAGTTCAGTACAACAGAGTTGGCAGACAAATTCCCTGCACACAAATCCCTCTTCACATCTGACAGAGGATCACTTTCTCCACCATCAAAGCCTTATTAAAATCCCATCTCCTCCAATAGACTTTCCCTGACTAAGCTTTCATTTCCCCTACTCCCTTTCCTTTCTGCATCACCTACGTACTTAATAATAATAATAATGGTATTTGTTAAGCGCTTACTATGTGCCAAGCACTGTTCTAAGCACTGAGGGAGATACAAGGTCATCAGGTTGTCCCATGTGGGTGTTACTGTTTTAATCCCCATTTTACAGAGGAGGAAACTGAGGCACAGAGAAGTTGACTGGCCCAAAGTCACATAGCTGACAGGTGGCGGAGCTGGGATTAGAACTCATGACTTCTGACTCCAAAGGCCAGGCTCTTCCCACTTAGCCACGCTGCTTCTCTCAATATCCAAGAGTACTTGGATTTATACCCTTAATTCACCCCAACCTCAGCCCCACAGCACTTAAATACATATCCATAATTTATTTTAGTGTCTGTCTCTTCCTCTAATAATAATTATTATAGCATTTGTTAAGCACTTACTACGTGCAAGGCACTGTACTAAGCACTGGGGTAGATAAAAGCAAATTGGGTTGGAAACAGTCCCTATACCAAATGGGGCTCACAATCTCCATTTTACAGATGAGGTAACTGAGGCACAGAGAAATAGAGTGATTTGCTCAAGGTCACACAGCAGACAGGTGGTGGAGCAGGATTAGAACCCATGACCTTCTGACTCCCAGTCCCGGGCTGTATTCACTATGGTACGCACGCTCCTTGTGGGCAAGGAGCAAGTCTACAAAATCTGTTATATTGTACTCTCCCAAGCACTTAGTATAGTGCTCTGCACACATTAAGTGCTCAATATCAATCACTAGATTTTATTTATAAAAATTAATAATAACGATGGTATTTGTTAAGCGCTTTCTATGTGCCGAGCACTGTTCTAAGTGCTGGGGTAGACAGAAGGTAATCAGGTTGTCCCGTGGGAGGCTCACGGTTTTAATCTCCATTTTACAGATGAGGTAACTGAGGCCCAGAGAAGTTAAGCGGCTTGCCCAAAGTCACACAGCAGACCCAGGATTAGAACCCAGGTCCTTCTGATTCCCAGGCACGTGCCCTATCCACTAGGCCACGTTATTGAGTGCTTACTATGTGCAGAGCACTGTACTGTCCTTGAGAGAGTACGATTCAACAGAGTTGGTAGGCATATTCCCTGCCCGTAATGAGTTTACAGTCTAGAGGGGGAAACAGGCTTCAATATAAATAATAATTTATATTTTATACAAAATTCATAGCAGTATACGTAAGTGCTGGGAGTTGGGGGGGGGGGGGGGTTGAATGCCAAATGCCCAAAAGTCACAGATCCGAGGGCGTAGATGACACAGAAGGGAGAGGAAGCCGGGGAAAAGAGAACTTATCAATCAATCAATCAATCAATCGTATTTATTGAGCGCTTACTGTGTGCAGAGCACTGTACTAAGCGCTTGGGAAGTACAAGTTGGCAACATATAGAGACAGTCCCTACCCAACAGTGGGCTCACAGTCTAAAAGGAAGACCTCTTGAAGGAGATGTGACCTTAATAAGGCTTTGCAGATGGGGAGAGTGAAAGTCTGTTGGATATCATCATCATCAATCGTATTTATTGAGCGCTTACTATGTGCAGAGCACTGTACTAAGCGCTTGGGAAGTACAAATTGGCAACATATAGAGACAGTCCCTACCCAACAGTGGGCTCACAGTCTAAAAGGAAGACCTCTTGAAGGAGATGCGACCTTAATAAGGCTTTGCAGATGGGGAGAGTGAAAGTCTGTCGGATATGAGCTTAGCCCTTAGCAAGCGCTTAGTACAGTGCTCTGCACACAGTAAGCGCTCAATAAATACGATTGATGATGATATGAGGAAGAAGAGCGTTCCAGGCCAGAGCCCGGACTAGGGGATGGAGTTAGGTGGCGAGAGCGGTAAATATGATTAGTTGATTCATTGCCATGAAGATTGCCTTCTTTCCCAATGCAACTGAGGTGAAGTTTACAGTCTAGAGGGGGAAGCAGGCTTCAATATAAATAATAATTTGTATTTTATACAAAATTCATAGCAGTATACATAAGTGCTGGGAGTTGAGGGTGGGGTGAATACCAAATGCCCAAAAGTCACAGATCCGAGGGCGTAGATGACACAGAAGGGAGAGGAAGCCGGGGAAAAGAAAACTTAATCCCGGAAGACCTCTTGAAGGAGATGCGACCTTAATAAGGCTTTGCAGGCGGGGAGAGTGAAAGTCTGCCAGATATAAGCCCGGGCTTTGGAGTCAGAGGTCATGGGTTCGAATTCTGGCTCCGCCACATGTCTGTTGTGTGACCTTGGGCAAGTCACGTAACTTCTCTGAGCCTCAGTTACCTCATCTGTAAAATGGGGATTAAGACTGTGAGCCCTACGTGGGACAACCTGATCACTTTGTATCCCCCCCAGCACGAGAAGCAGCGTAGCTC
This sequence comes from Tachyglossus aculeatus, assembly GCF_015852505.1. Classification (NCBI taxonomy): domain Eukaryota; kingdom Metazoa; phylum Chordata; class Mammalia; order Monotremata; family Tachyglossidae; genus Tachyglossus; species Tachyglossus aculeatus. The sequence continues at coordinate 12,856,887 of NC_052070.1, forward strand.
AGTGGAAAGACCCCGGGCTTTGGAGTCAGAGGTCATAGGTTCGAATCCCACTCTGCCACTTGTCAGCTGTGTGACTTTGGGCAAGTCACTTAACTTCTCTGGGCCTCAGTTACCTCATCTGTAAAATGGGGATTAAGACTGTGAGCCCCCCGTGGGACAACCTGATCACTTTGTAACCTCCCCAGCGCTTAGAACAGTGCTTTGCACATAGTAAGCGCTTAATAAATGCCATTATTATTATTATTATAAGGAAGAAGAGCGTTCCAGGCCAGAGGCCAGACTACGGGATGGAGTTAAGTGGCGATAGCGGTAAATATGATTAGTTGATTCATTGCCATGAAGATTGCCTTCTTTCCCAACGCAACTGAGGTGAACAGGCCTGTTCTTACTGAACCAGGAAAGCTAATCCTTTCATTCATTCATTCAATCGTATTTATTGAGCGCTTACTGTGTGCAGAGCACTGTACTAAGCCCTTGGGAAGTCCAAGCTGGCAGCATATAGAGACGGTCCCTACCCAACAGTGGGCTCACAGTCTAGAAGGGTTAACAGAATAAAATATATTAACAGAATAAAATATATATTATTTTACAGAATAAATATATTATTATTTATATTAACAGAATAAAATAAATAGAATGACTATGTACAAGTAAAATGAATAAATAAATAGTGTAACAAATCCGTACAAACATATATACATATATACAGGTGCTGTGGGGAAGGGAAGGAGGTAAGGCGGCGGGGATGGAGAGGGGGACGAGGGGGAGAGGAAGGAGGGGCTCAGTCTGGGAAGGCCTCCTGAAGGAGGTGAGCTCTCAGTAGGGCCTTGAAGGGAGGAAGATAATAAGATCATCATCAACATCATCATCAATCGTATTTATTGAACACTTACTATGTGCAGAGCACTGTACTAAGCACTTGGGAAGTACAAATTGGCAACATATAGAGACAGTCCCTGCCCAACAGTGGGCTCACAGTCTAAAAGGGGGAGACAGAGAACAAAACCAGACATACTAACAAAATAAAATAGAGTAGATATGTACAAATAAAATAAATAAATAAATGAATAGAGTAAAAAATATGTACAAACATATATACATATATACAGGTGCTGTGGGGAAGGGAAGGAGGTAAGATGGGGGGATGGAGAGGGGGACGAGGGGGAGAGGAAGGAAGGGGCTCAGTCTGGGAAGGCCTCCTGGAAGAGGTGAGCTCTCAGCAGGGCCTAATATAATGATAGCAGTAGTATCACAATGATAACAGTCATAGAAATAGAAGTAGGAGTAGTAGAAATGGGAGAAATATATTGTAAGCGCCTCTAAACTGTAAGGTCCTTTTGGGCAGGGGACACGTCTGCTACTAACTCTGTAGTATTGTACTCTTCCGTATGCTTCCAATGCTGCTATTCGCATGGAGGCATTCAATAAATACCACTGATTGATTAACTGATTTATAAGAATGGGAGGAAGAGAAAGAGAAGCAGCATAGTCTAGTGGATAGAGCACAAGCTTGGGAGTCAGAAGGATCTGAGTTCTAACCCCAGCTCTGCCACTGTACTGCTTTGTAACTTTGGGCAAGACACTTAACTTCTCTGTGTCTCTGCTTCCTCGCCTGTAGAATGGGGATTAATACTGCAAATCCCTTATGGAACATGGACTGTGTCCGACCTGAGTACTTAAATATACCCCAGTGCTTAGTACAGTGCCTGACACATAGTAAGCGCTTAACCAATCATAAAAAGTCACAATAATAGTAATGTTAATAATAATAATAATCCTGGCTCCGCCACTCTTCTGTTGTGTGACCTTGGGCAAATCACTTAGCTTCTCTGTACCTCAGTTCCCTCATCTGCAAAATGGAGATTACAGCACTTATGTCCATATCAATCTGTCGAATCGTCCTACTTACTGAGCGCTCGGAAATCCCTAAAACCGTAATGACTGAGCACTTTCGTAACTTTTTAAAATCAGCCCATTTACTGAGCGGTCTCGTAAATCCCTAAAATCAGCCTATTTACTGAACGCTTTCATAAATCCGTCAAATCGTCCTATTTACTGAGCGCTCCTGTAAATGTTTCGTTGTCTGTCTCCCCCTTCTAGACTGTGAGCCCGTTGTTGGTTAGAGACTGTACCTATATGTTGCCGACTTGTACTTCCCAAGCGCTTAGTACAGTGCTCCGGACACAGTAAGCGCTCAATAAATGCGATTGAATGAATGAATGAATGAATATCTGTAATTTGTTTTATTTATATTAATATCTGCCTCCCCTTCTAGAATATGAGCTCCCTGTGGGCAAGGAACGTCTCTACCAATTCTGTTGTATTCTCTCGGGTAGTATAGTGCTCTGCACACTGTAAAACGCTCAATAAATACCATTAACTGACTGATAGGGAATTGTTCCACCTGATTAGCTTGTATCTATTCCAAATGCCTGTAGTCAGCCTGGGCTGAGGGAAGAGCAAAAAGAACAGCTGTTATGAACTCTGCTTTTGGAGATGTTCGGAAAGTCTGTCACCGCCCTGTGCCGTGAGGGAGTCCTAAAATAAATTTGCCACCAGAACACTCTTGGCCCCTTGCCTGCTGTGTGAGCTCGGGCAAGTCACTTCACTTCTCTGGACCTCAGTTACCACGTCTATAAAATGGGGGTTGAGACTGTGAACCCCAAGTGGGACAGGGACCGTGTCCAACCCGATGTGCTGGTAGCCACCCCAGCCCTTAGTGCATTGCCAAGCACATAGTAAGTGCTTAACAAATACCACAATTATTACTATTATCGACCTTTTGACCCAGCGGGGTGAACCTATCCTATGGATATTGGTGAACATAAACATAGTAAGTGCTTAACAAATACTATCATTATTATTATTATTATTATTATCCCCACCCAACATTCACCAATAATGCTTCCTGCTTTCTCCACCCCTCACTGTAGTGAGGTATTTCCTCAGTTTACTGCACAAGATCTGAAAAACAGGTGTTACCTCACCCACGGCCCCTGAGACAGAAGCTGTGGTTTGCTCATTTTTGTCGTGTTCCTCATTACGCTAAAGGACAGCCCTGTCTTCAACTGAAACATAAAAATTCAATTTCAGCGGATTAGGTCGCATGCTCCCGCTGGCTTTTTTCACCTGGTATTATCCCTCGGGACCTTACACGGTTCCTTGCCCATAACACACATCCGGCATTTCTATGATTCTTTACTAAAAGCATTAATAATTATTATTTCCTCTTTCTGAGACGATCCCAGATTGTCTCTGTTGAGGTGGGAGAGGGGAATTGTTTGGAGGAGTGCAGAATGATGAGAAGGAGTAGATCATTCTCTCTGGTCAGGGGTTCGAATCCCGGCTCCGCCACATGTCTGCTGTGTGACTTTGGGCAAGTCACTTAACTTCTCTGTGCCTCAGTTACCTCATCTGTAAAATGGGGATGAAGACTGTGAGTCCCCCGTGGGAAAACCTGATCAACTTGTAACCTCCCCAGCGCTTAGAACAGTGCTTTGCACATAGTAAGCGCTTAATAAATGTCATTATTATTATTATTATTATTATTATTATTATTATTATTATCATTGAGAAGCAGCATGGCCTAGTGGATAGAGCCCGGACCGTCTCTCTATTCATTCATTCATTCATTCATTCATTCAATCGTATTTATTGAGTGCTTACTGTGTGCAGAGCACTGGACTAAGCGCTTGGGAAGTACAAGTTGGCAACATATAGAGACGGTCCCTACCCAACAACGTGTTCACAGTCTAGGAGGGGGAGACAGACAACAAAACAAAATATATTAACAAAATAAAATAAATACAACAGTAAATCTGTACAAGTAACAGAGTAATAGTAAAATAGAGTAATAAGTAAAATAAATAGAGTAATAAGTAAAATAGAGTAACTGAGGCCCAGAGAAGTTGTGACTTGCCCAAAGTCACACAGCGGACAACTGGCGGAGGCTGGATTTGAACCCGTGACCTCTGACTCCCAACCCTGGGCTCTTTTCATTGAGTTACAACATAGTCCCTGTCCCACATGGGGTTCACACTCTTAACCTAGCCGGCCGGGAAGCAGCATGGCTCAGTGGAAAGAGCCCGGGCTTTGGAGTCAGAGGTCACGGGTTCAAATCCCGTCTCTGCCAATTGTCAGCTGTGTGACTCTGGGCAAGTCGCTTAACTTCTCTGGGCCGCAGTTCCCTCATCTGTAAAATGGGGATTAATAGATGTTGCCAACTTGTACTTCCCAAGCGCTTAGTACAGTGCTCTGCACACAGTAAGCGTTCAATAAATACGATTGAATGAATGAATGAATGAACCTGGGTTCTAATCCCGATTTGTCTGCTATGTGACCTTGGGCAAGTCACTTCACTTCTCCGCGCCTCTGTTACCTCATCTGTAAAATGGGGATGAAGACTGTGAGCCCCACGTGGGGCAACCTGATTTACCTTGTCTCTCCCCCAGCGCTTAGAACAGTGCTTGGCAGAGGAGTTGCATGGCTCAGTGGAAAGAGCCCGGGCTTGGAAGTCAGAGGACGTGGGTTCTAATCCCGCCTCTGCCACCTGTCAGCTGTGTGACTTTGGGCAAGTCGCTTCACTTCCCTGTGCCTCTGGCACCTCAATGGAGATTAAGACTGCGAGCCCGCCTGAAAACCTTGTAGCAATCCCAGTGCAATCCCAGACTGAGCCCCTTCCTTCCTCTCCCCCTCGTCCCCCTCTCCATCCCCCCATCTTACCTCCTTCCCTTCCCCACAGCACCTGTATATATGTTTTCTACATATTTATTACTCTATTTATTTATTTATTTTACTTGTACATATCTATTCTATTTATTTTATTTTGTTAGCATGTTTGGTTTTGTTCTCTGTCTCCCCCTTTTAGACTGTGAGCCCACTGCTGGGTAGGGACTGTCTCTATATGTTGCCGACTTGTATCATCATCATCATCAATCGTATTTATTGAGCGCTTACTATGTGCAGAGCACTGTACTAAGCGCTTGGGAAGTACAAATTGGCAACATATACTTGTACTTGTACTTCCCAAGCCCTTAGTACAGTGCTCTGCACACAGTAAGCGCTCAATAAATACGATTGATGATGATGATGATGACGCTTAGAACAGTGCCTGGCACATAGTAAGCGCTTAACAAATACCATCATCATCATCAAATACCATTATTATTATTGATTGACTGAGGGAAACCACCCGATGAAGCAGCATGGTTCAGTGGAAAGAGAACGGGCTTGAGAGTCAGAGGTCATGAGTTCTTATCCTGACTCTGCCACTTGTCAGCTGGAAGACTTTGGGCAAGTCACTTAACTTCTCCGGGCCTCAGTTACCTCATCTGTAAAATGGGGATTAAGACTGTGAGCCCCATGTGGGACAACCTGATTACCTTGTATCCCCCCCAGCGCTTAGTAAAGTGCTTGGCACATAGCAAATACCATCACTATTATTATTGTTACATACAAATCTTCAAATACAAGTGAGCCCACTGTTGGGTAGGGACTGTCTCTATATGTTGCCAACTTGTACTTCCCAAGCGCTTAGTACAGTGCTCTGCACACAGTAAGCGCTCAATAAATACGATTGATTGATTGATTGAAAAACAAGCAACATATAGAGCCGGTCCCTACCCAACAGTGGGCTCACAGTCTAGAAGGGGGAGAGAGAGAACAAAACAAAACATAACAAAATAAAATAGGATATGTACAAGTAAAATAAATAGAGTAATAAATATGTACAAATGTATACATATATACAGGTGCTGTGGGGAAGGGAAGGAGGTAAGGCAGGGGGATGGAGAGGGGGAGTCACTTCACTTCTCTGGGCCTCAGTTCCCTCAGCTGTAAAATGGGGATTAAGACTGTGAGCCCCCAGTGGGACAACCTGATCACCTTGCAACCTCCCCAGCGCTTAGAACAGTGCTTTGCATGTAGTAAGCGCTTAATACCATCATTATTATTAGTATTATTATTCTCTGTGCTTCAGTTCCCTCAACTGTATAATGAGGATTAAGACTGTGAGCCCCCATAGGACAACCTGATCACCTTGTAACCTCCCCAGCGCTTAGAACAGTGCTTTCCACATAGTAAGCACTTAATAAATGTCATCATTATTATTAGTATAGCAAGCACTTAACAAACACCAGAATTAGAGAAGCAGCATGGCTCAGTGGCAAGAGCAAGGGCTTTGGAGTCAGAGGTCATGGGTTCAAATTCCGACTCCGCCAACTGTCAGCTGTGTGACTTTGGGCAAGTCACTTCACTTCTCTGTGCCTCAGTTCCCTCATCTGTATAATGGGGATTAAGACTGTAAGCCCCCGTGGAACAACCTGATCACCTTGTCACCTCCCCAGCGCTTAGAACAGTGCTTTGCACATAGTAAGCACTTAATAAATGCCATCATTATCATTATTATTGTTAAGTCACTTCAGTTCTCTGGGCTTCAGTTCCCTCATCTGTAAAATGGGGACTAAAACCATGAGCCCCCTGGGGGACAACCTGATCACCTTGTCACCTCCCCGGCACTTAGAACAGTGCTTTGCACATAGTAAGCGCTTAATAAATGCAATCATTATTATTATTGTCACTTCACTTCTCTGGGCCTCAGTTCCAACATCTGTAAAATGGGGATTAAAACCGTGAGACCCCGGGGGACAGCCTGATCACCTTGTCACCTCCCCAGTGCTTAGAACAGTGCTTTGCACATAGTAAGCGCTTAATAAATACCATCATTATTATTATTGTTATTACATATTTATTACTCTATTTATTTAATTATCTTACTTGTACATATCTATTCTATTTATTTCATTTTGTGAGTATGTTTGGTTTTGTTCTCTGTCTCCCCCTTCTAGACTGAGCCCACTCTTGGGTAGGGACTGTCTCTATATGTTGCCAACTTGTCCTTCCCAAGCGCTTAGTACAGTGCTCTGCACATAGTAAGCGCTCAATAAATACGCTTGATTGATTGATTGTTTCTAGACTGTGAGCCCACTGTTGGGTAGGGACCGTCTCTAGATGTTGCCAACTTGGACTTCCCAAGCGCTTAGTACAGAGCTCTGCACACAGTAAGCGCTCAATAAATACGATTGATCGATTGATTCTAGACTGTGAGCCCACTGTTGGGTAGGGACCGTCTCTAGATGTTGCCAACTTGTCCTTCCCAAGCGCTTAGTACAGTGCTCTGCACACAGTAAGCGCTCAATAGATATGATGGATTGATTGAGGCCTCAGAAGAGCCCGCGCATGCGCCCCTGGGGGGATGACGTAATGGCGCTTGGGGGGCGTGGCCAGAGAAGCGGGTCACGTGCCCCTCCCGGCGCCCGTTCTTCCTTACAAGGCCATTAGCGCCTCAGCGGGCCCCGCCCCGCCCTCAGGAATGCGCCCCCGCCTTGGACTGTACCATCATGCGGACGTCGAAGGGGGGGCGGCCTGGGACGCGTCCACTAGAATGAAAGAAAAGGACGGCACAGAGAAGATAATTAAACAGCTACGTAATTGTTAAAATTAATAAAGGTAGGTGTAACTGGAAATCCCGGTTTGGGTCCGCCTATTTTTCTGACAAGGGTCAGTCGCAGTCCCTTTCCCCCCCCGTTCGTGGAGAGTGGGCGCGTCCAGGGCGGCCGTTGGTGAGAAGGACTTCCGGTGGGGGGGGTGAGACCGGAAGTCTCGCGCCACTGGGCCGTGCGCATAGTTGTTCGCCTCACGCGTGTCGTCTCTCACGTCTCCGCGGCCGCCGGTGAGTGACTCTGTACAGGACGCCTCCTCAGCGTTCAGTACAGTGCCCCCCAATCAATCAATCGTATTTATTGAGCGCTTGCTATGTGCAGAGCACTGTGCTAAGCGCTTGGGAAGTACAAATTGGCAACATATAGAGATAGTCCTTACCCCACAGTGGGCTCACAGTCTAAAAGCCTGTGCGCTGTACTAGACGCTCGGGGGAGTCCAGTACAACCGCGGTAGGCGAGGCCCGCCCTTGAGGGGCCTAGGGATGACTAAGCGCTTAGACCAGTGTTGTGCACCCAGTAGGCGCTCAATAAGTACGATTGAATGAATATTTTTATTTCTCCCCCCAGCGCTTAGAACAGTGCTTGGTGCGTAGTAATGGTAGTAATCATAATAATGGCATTTATTCATTCATTCACTCGTATTTGCCGAGCACTGTACTAAGCGCTTGGGAAACACAAGCTTATTAAGCGCCTACTCTGCGCAAAGCACTGTGCTAAACGCTGTGGAGGTTACAAGGTGAGCCGGTTGGCCCACGGGGGGCTCACAGGCTTCATCCCCATTTTACAGATGAGGGAACTGAGGCCCAGCCAACTTCCCAAGCGCTTAGTACAGCGCTCTGCAGACAGTGAGCGCTCAATAAATGCGATTGAATGAATGAAGTGACTTGCCCAAAGTCACCTAGCTGTTAATAATAATGGCTTTTGTTCAGCGCTCACTATGTGCAAAGCACTGTTCTAAACGCTGTGGAGGTTACAAGGTGAGCAGGTTGGCCCACGGGGGGCTCACAGGCTTAATCCCCATTTTACAGATGAGGGAACTGAGGCCCAGCCAACTTCCCAAGCGCTTAGTACAGTGCTCTGCAGACAGCGCTCAGTAAATACGATTGAATGAATGAGTGAATGAAGTGGCTTGCCCAAAGTCACCTAGGTGTTAATAATAGTGGCATTTGTTAAGCGCTTACTATGTGCAAAGCACTGTTCTAAATGCTAGGGAGGTTACAAGGTGATCAGGTTGTCCCACTGGGGGCTCACAGTCTTAATCCCCATTTTACAGATGAGGGAACTGAGGCCCAGCCAACTTCCCAAGCGCTTAGTACAGTGCTCTGCAGACAGTAAGCGCTCAATAAATACGATTGAATGCATGAGTGAATGAAGTGATTTGTCCAAAGTCACCTAGCTGTTAATATTAATGGCGTTTGTTCAGCGCTTACTATGTGCAAAGCACTGTTCTAAACGCTGTGGAGGTTACAAGGTGAGCCGGTTGGCCCACGGGGGGCTCACAGGCTTCATGCCCATTTTACAGATGAGGGAACTGGGGCCCAGCCAACTTCCCAAGCGCTTAGCACAGTGCTCTGCAGACAGCGCTCAATAAATACGATTGAATGAATGAGTGAATGAAGTGGCTTGCCCAAAGTCACCTAGCTGTTAATAATAGTGGCATTTGTTAAGCGCTTACTATGTGCAAAGCACTGTTCTAAACGGTAGGGAGGTTACAAGGTGATCAGGTTGTCCCGCTGGGGGTTCACAGTCTTAATCCCCATTTTACAGACGAGGAAACTGAGGCCCAGCTAACTTGCACTGCCCAAGCGCTTAGTACAGCGCTCTGCAGACAGTAGGCGCTCAATAAATACGATTGAATGCATGAGTGAATGAAGTGACTTGCCCAAAGTCACCTAGCTGTTGATAATAATGGCATTTGCTAAGCGCTTACTATGTGCAAAGCACTGTTCTAAACGCTGGGGAGGTTACAAGGTGAGCCGGTTGGCCCACGGGGGGCTCACAGGCTTCATCCCCATTTTAGAGATGAGGGAACTGGGGCCCAGCCAACTCGCACTTCCCAAGCGCTTAGTACAGCGCTCTGCAGACAGTGAGCGCTCAATAAATACGATTGAATGAATGAGTGAATGAAGTGACTTGCCCAAAGTCACCTAGCTGTTAATAATAGTGGCATTTGTTAAGCGTTTACTGTGTGCAAAGCACTGTTCTAAACGCTAGGGAGGTTACAAGGTGATCAGGTTGTCCCACTGGGGGCTCACAGTCTCAACCCCCATTTTACAGATGAGGGAACTGAGGCCCAGCCAACTTGCACTTCCCAAGCGCTTAGTACAGTGCTCTGCAGACAGTAAGCGCTCAATAAATACAATTGAATGCATGAGTGAATGAAGTGACTTGCCCAAAGTCACCTAGCTGTTGATAATAATGGCATTTGCTAAGCGCTTACTATGTGCAAAGCACTGTTCTAAACGCTGTGGAGGTTACAAGGTGAGCCGGTTGGCCCACGGGGGGCTCACAGGCTTCATCCCCATTTTACAGATGAGGGAACGGGGGCCCAGCCAACTCGCACTTCCCAAGCGCTTAGTACAGCGCTCTGCAGACAGTGAGCGCTCAATAAATACGATTGAATGAATGAGTGAATGAAGTGACTTGCCCAAAGTCACCTAGCTGTTAATAATAGTGGCATTTGTTAAGCGCTTACTGTGTGCAAAGCACTGTTCTAAACGCTAGGGAGGTTACAAGGTGATCAGGTTGTCCCACTGGGGGCTCACAGTCTCAACCCCCATTTTACAGATGAGGGAACTGAGGCCCAGCCAACTTGCACTTCCCAAGCGCTTAGTACAGTGCTCTGCAGACAGTAAGCGCTCAATAAATACAATTGAATGCATGAGTGAATGAAGTGACTTGCCCAAAGTCACCTAGCTGTTGATAATAATGGCATTTGCTAAGCGCTTACTATGTGCAAAGCACTGTTCTAAACGCTGTGGAGGTTACAAGGTGAGCCGGTTGGCCCACGGGGGGCTCACAGGCTTCATCCCCATTTTACAGATGAGGGAACTGAGGCCCAGCCAACTTCCCAAGCGCTTAGTACAGTGCTCTGCAGACAGTAAGCGCTCAATAAATACGATTGAATGCATGAGTGAATGAAGTGACTTGTTCAAAATCACCTAGCTGTTAATAATAGTGGCATTTGTTAAGTGCTTACTGTGTGCAAAGCACTGTTCTAAACGCTAGGGAGGTTACAAGGTGATCAGGTTGTCCCACTGGGGGCTCACAGTCTCAACCCCCATTTTACAGATGAGGGAACTGAGGCCCAGCCAATTTGTACTTCCCAAGTGCTTAGTACAGTGCTCTGCACACAGTAAGTGATCAATAAATGTGAATGAAAGAAGTGTCTTGCCCAAAGTCACCTAGCTGATAATAATAATAATGGCATTTATTAAGCACTTACTATGTGCAAGGCACTGTTCTAAACGCTAGGGAGGTTACAAGGTGATCAGGTTGTCCCACGGAGGGCTCACAGTCTTAATCCCCATTTTACAGATGAGGGAACTGAGGCCTAGTGAAGTGACTTGCCCAAAGTCACCCAGCTGATAGTAATAATAATAATAATAATGGCATTTATTAAGGGCTTACTATGTGCAAAGCACTGTTCTAAGCACTGGGGAGGTTACAAGGTGATCAGTTTGTCCCACGAGGGGCTCACAGTCTTAATCCTCATTTTACAGTTGAGGGAACTGTGGCCCAGAGAAGTGAAGTGACTTCCCCAAAGTCACGCAGCTGATAATAGTAATAATAATAATGGTATTTATTAAGTGCTTACTGTGTGCAAAGCACTGTTCTAAGCGCTGGGGAGGTTGCAAGGTGATCACAGGTTGTCCCACTGGGGGCTCACAGTCTTAATCCCCATTTTACAGCTGAGGGAACTGAGGCCCAGAGAAGTGAAGTGACTCCCCCTCTCCATCCCCCTGCCTTACCTCCTTCCCTTCCCCACAGCACCTGTATATATGTATATATTTGTAAGTATTTATTACTCTATTTATTTTACTTGTACATATCCTATTTTATTTTGTTATGTTTTGTTTTGTTCTCTCTCTCCCCCTTCTAGACTCTGAGCCCACTGTTGGGTAGGGACCGGCTCTATATGTTGCCACCTTGTACTTCCCAAGCGCTTAGTACAGTGCTCTGCATACAGTAAGCGCTCAGTAAATACGATTGATTGATTGATTGATTGACTTGCCCAAAGTCACACAGCTGACAGTTGGCGGAGCAGGGATTTGAACCCATGAACTCTGACTCTGTCTCTGTCTCTATATGTTGCCAATTTGTACTTCCCAAGCGCTTAGTTCAGTGCTCTGCTCAATAAATACGATTGATGATGATGACTCCAAAGCCTGTGGTCTTTCCACTGAGTCACGCTGCTTCTCATTGAATGAATGAATGAATGATCATTTTTGTATCTCCCACAGTGCTTAGAACAGTGCTTGGTGCATAGTAATAATAATGGTGGTATTTGTTAAGCGCTTACTATGCGCCAAGCACTGTTTTAAGTGCTGGGGGAGATACAAGGTAATCAGATTGTCCCACGGGGGGCTCACAGTCTTCATCCCCATTTTACAGGTGAGATAACTGAGGCACAGAGAAGTGAGGTGACTTGCCCATGGTCACCCAGCTGACAAGTGGCGGAGGCGGGATTAGAACCCACAACCTCTGACTCCCAAGCCCGGGCTCTTTCCACTGAGCCACGTAAGTGGTTAACAGATGCCAATATTATTGTTATCATTACGGTATCTGTTCAGCGCTTACTATGTGCCGAGCACTGTTCTAAACGCTGCGGTGGAGTCAAGCCGATGGGGTTGGGCGCAGTCCATCGGCCCACCCGGGGCGCCCAGTCTTCACCCCCATTTTCCAGACCTGAGGCCCGGAGAAGTGACTTCTCCAAGGTCACACGGCGGACAAAGGGAGAAGGCCGGATTCGAACCCACGCCCCCCCAACTCCCAAGCCACTAGGCCATGCTGCTTCTCAAGGGGATAGAGCACAGGCTTGGGAGTCAGAAGGAGCTGGGTTCTAATCGCGACACCGCCCCTTGTCTGCTGGGTGACCTTGGGCGAGTCACTTCTCTGGGCCTCAGTTTCCTCCTCTGGAAAATGGGGATTGAGGTGAGCCCCATACGGGCAGGGACTGTGTCCAACCCGATCCAGCTTGTATCCAGCCCCGCGTTTAGTACAGTGCCTGGCACAAGGCGATGATGATAGCATTTGTCAAGCACTTACTATGTGCCAAGCACTGTTCTAAGCACTGGGGGAGGTAAAAGGAAATCAGGTCATCCCACGTGGGGCTCACAGTCTTAATCCCCATTCTATAGATGAGGTAACTGAGGCACAGAGAAGTGAAGTGACTTGCCCACAGTCACACAGCAGACAAGTGGCGGAGGCGGGATTAGAGCCCACTGTTGGGTAGGGACCGTCCCCATATGTTGCCAACTTGTACTTCCCAAGCGCTTAGTACAGTGCTCTGCACACAGTAAGCACTCAATAAATATGATTGATTGATTGATAATAAGCGCTTAAACTAGCTCCATAAAAAGTGGGGTGGGTTTTCTTGGTGGTCTGTCAGCAGGGGCGGAACAGGCCCGGGGGGGGGGGGGTGGTGGGGCTTTCCCGGAAAACTTCACTAGGAATCACAGGGGAAAAGGAAAAATAGATTTTTTTGTCCTTCCCAAGCGCTTAGTACAGTGCTCTGCACACAGTAAGGGCTCCATAAATACGATTGAATGAGTGAGAAAAGTAAGAGGGGCGGTGGTAGGAAAGAAGGAAGGAAGGAAGGGAGCGCTTTGGGTGTTGCCCAAACTTGGTGGTTCTGCGGCAGCGTCGTGGCCTCGGGGAGCCCCGTGTCGTTGTTCACCCCCAACTGACGCCGTTGGGACAGCAGATTTTCAGGCCTGACCTCCGAAACATGAGAGGCAGCGTGGCTCAGTGGAAAGGAGCATGGGCTTTGGAGTCAGAGGTCATGGGTTCAAATCCTGGCTCCGCCACTTGTCAGCCGTGTGACTCTGGGCAAGTGACTTAACTTCTCTGGGCCTCAGTTACCTCATCTGTAAAATGGGGATGAAGACTGTGAGCCCCCCCGTGGGACAATCTGATCACCTTGTAACCTCCCCAGCGCTTAGAACAGTGCGTTGCACATAGTAAGCGCTTAATAAATGCCATCATTATTATTATTATTATAATCGCTGTGGGATTTGTTAAGCGCTCAGTGTGTGCCTGTCACTGTAGGAACCGTATCTGTTGCCAAATTGTACTTTCCAAGCGCCTAGTACAGTGCTCTGCACTCAGGAAGCGCTCAATAAACACGATTGAATGAGTACTAAGTACCTGGGTGGATACAACCAAGTCCGGTTGGATTCAGTTGGATTATTGATGCCTCTTTACTTCTCCGGGCCTCAGTTACCTCATCTATACCCCAGACTGAGCCCCTTCCTTCCTCTCCCCCTCGCCCCCCTCTCCATCCCCCCATCTTACCTCCTTCCCTTCCCCACAGCACCTGTATATATGTATATATGTTTGTACATATTTATTGCTCTATTTATTTATTTATTTTATTTGTACATATCTATTCTATTTTATTTTGTTAGTATGTTTGGTTTTGTTCTCTGTCTCCCCCTTTTAGACTGTGAGCCCACTGTTGGGTAGGGACTGTCTCTAGATGTTGCCAATTTGTACTTCCCAAGCGCTTAGTACAGTGCTCTGCACATAGTAAGCGCTCAATAAATACGATTGACGATGATGATCTATAAAATGGGGATTGAGACTGTGAGCCCCACAAGGGACAGGGCACTGTGTCCAACCTGATTTGCTTGTATCCACCCCAGCGCTTAGTACAGTGCCCAACACATATTAAGTGCTTAACAAATACCATAATTTTGATTCCCCTGCCTTACCTCCTTCCCTTCCCCATAGCACCTGTATATATGTATATGTGTTCGTACGTATTTATTACTGTATTTATTTTACTTGTACGTATTCTATTTTATTCTGTTAATATGTTTTGTTTTGTTCTCTGTCTCCCCCTTCTAGACTGTGAGCCCACTGTTGGGTAGGGACTGTCTCTATATGTTGCCAACTTGTACTTCCCAAGCGCTTAGTACAGTGCTCTGCACACAGTAAACGCTCAATAAATACGATTGAATGAATGAATGAATGTCCCCCACCTTCTAGTCTGTGAGCCCGTTGTGGGCAGGGATTGTCTCTCTTCGTTGCTGAATTGTACTCTCCAAGCTCCTAGTACAGTGCTCTGCACACAGTAAGCGTTCAATAAACACGATTGAATGAATGAATTTATTAATTATTACCCTGTCCCACATGGGGCTCACAGTCTCAATCCCCCTTTTACAGATGAGGGATCTGAGCTACAGAGAAGTGAAGTGACTGGCCCAAGGTCACACAGCAGACAAGTGGCGGAGGCAGGATTAGAACTCGCAGCCTTCTGATGCCCAGGCTCTGTCCGCTACACTGTACTGCTTGAAAATGCCCCAGGTGGTAAATTATTAGCTAGAAAAGAATGGCATTTAATTGTTTTGCAGTACTTTGAGCAGTGCAGTACTTTTATTTCTTAGAACTGCGATATTATAACACTTACAAAGACACTGAGGCATGTGAAGTAGAATAATAATAATTATGGTATTCTTAGGCACTTACTATGTGCCAGGCACTGTACTAAGCACTGGGGTTGATACAAGCAAAGCGGGTTGGAAACAGTCCCTGCCCCACTTGGGGCTCACGGTTTCAATCCCCATTTTCCAGATGAGGTAACTGAGGGACAGAGAAGTAAAGTGACTTGCCCAAGCTCACACAGCAGGCAAGAGGCGGAGCTGGGATTCGAACCCATGACTTTCTGACTCTGAGGCTGGTGTTCTGTCTTCTATGTCATGCTGCTTCTCAAGTATGTTTCTTAGGTGTCAGAGCTAGGATTAGATTCAGTCCTGATACCTCAGGCTGTTGATTATCCCATGGAAATACCTTTCCTTAGCCATTTTTTGCCCTTTAAAGAGATTAATAAGCAAAACTTCGATTCTTCACATTCTTATTTCAGGTGATTCGTTTTTGAAAATTTGGGGAAACAGCTACTTTAAAGTACTTCAGACTGGGTTAAAATTCCTGCTTATGAATTAATCAATCATATTTATTGAGTGCTCACCATAATAATAATAGTAATGGCATTTGTTAAGTGCATACTATGTGTAAAGCACTGTTCTAAGCGCTGGGGAGCATACAAGGTGATCAGATTGTTCCACGGTCTTAATCCCCATTTTGCAGATATGAGGGACCTGAGGCCCAGAGAAGTGAAGTGACTCACCCAGGGTCACACAGCAGACAAGTGGCTGAGCTGGGATTAGAACCCTTGACCTTCTGACTCCCAAGCCTGGGTTCTTTCCATGAGGCCACGCTCCTTCACGGTGCATGGTGTAGCCCAGGGCCTAGACCAATAAAATCCACACCAAAGTCCACACCCACGCTCAGGGGGCCCAGAGACATGGAGTGTGAACTCAGTGGCTTCTGAAGCAAAAAGGAGGAATTGTGGCATCATCAATAATAATAATGGTGTTTGTTGAGTGCTTACTAAATGCCTGGCACTATAGTAGGCACTGTGGTGGATACAAACAAATCGGGTTGGACACAGTCCCTGTCCCACGTAGGGCTTACAGTCTCAATCCCCATTTTTCAGATGAGGTAACTGAGGCCCAGAGAAGTGAAGTGGCTTGCCCCAGGTCACGCGACAAAGCCAGGATGAGAACCCATGACCTTCTGACTCCCAAACCCTGGCTTTATCCTCTCCGCTATGCTGCTTGGGTCAGAAAGGAGCCCCAAAGCCAGCTCTCTGAGGCACAAGTTACTGAAATTTACCTTGGATGCGTTGGGAAATGCTCGGCAAAAGGAAAGGTTTAAGAGGGTGGGAAAAAAAATGGGGTGACTCTATTGGGAATGACCAAAGAAAGATTATCCAAAGAAGCTGAGCCTTGACTGGGGTTGGGTTTCGGTCATAATAATAATAATAATAATAATAATAATAATCATGGCATTTATTAAGAGCTTACTATGTGCAAAGCACTGTTCTAAGCGCTGGGAAGGTTACAAGGTGATCAGGTGTCCCACGTGGGGCTCACAGTCTTAATCCCCATTTTACAGATGAGGTAACTGAGGCACAGAGAAGTCAAGTGACTTGCCCATAGTCACACAGCTGACAATTGGCGGAGCCGGGGTTTGAACCCATGACCTCTGACTCCAAAGGCCGGGCTCTTTTCCACTGAGCCACGCTGCTTCTCTTGGTATTCTCGTGGTATACTTGAGAATAGTAATGATAATTGTGGTATTTATTAAGCGCTTATTATGTGCCAGGCAACACTTTGGGTTGGACACGGTCCGTGCCCCAAATGGGGCTCACAGTCTCGATCCCCATTTTTCAGATGAGGTAACTGAGGTCCAGAGAAGTGAAGTGACTTGCCCGAGGTCCTACAGCAGACGAGCAGCGGAGCTGGGATTAGAACCCAGGTCCGTCCGACTGCCAGGGCCCGGCTCTACCCGACAGGCCACCCTGCTTCCCACAAGTAGGGAAGCGGTCCGGGAATAACCGGGAGACCGCCCAGCCAGGAAGTTCCTCCGTCAGTAGTCTAGGCGAGGAGTGATTAAGGCCGGGGGACAGGATGGAGAAACCGGAAAAGGGAAATTCAGCAAAAAAAACCCACAGGAAGAGGTGGCTGGACTTGGCGATAATCCAAACCTGCCAGAAGAAAGACATTAAAAATGACTGATTTAAAAGCCAGAGGATCCAGGAAGAGGAGTCTGGGGCAAGGAGATTATCCCACTGCTTTTTCCGACTGTTTGGTCCTTAATGTAAAAACGTAATACTTCCTTTGTGAGTCTCATCAGCCGTAATGCTAAGAAGTATCAGAACTTGGAATTATTAGTAGGGTGAGTGGCACTGTGCTATCGTAGCATGAATTACTGCCTTATAAATAAGGTATTTTATTGAGCATTTATGGGTGCGATGCCCTTGGGAATGTACAACAGAAGCCTTGAGAGACATTCCTTACAGGGAGCTTGCGCTCTAATGGGGGAGACAGAGAAGAAAATATTTACAAATAGGGTAGTCAGAAGAGAGCATACAGTTGATCACAGATAATACACGCAACTGCGGCGTCTTAACTCCCGAGTTTAGTTCAGGAAATGTTAGCCGAGGAAACTAGCGTGACTTGTAGTTTGAGATATGCTTAATACTTTGTGGCTGTGTGCCAGGGTTTTAGGGCAAATGTAGAGTGTGTATAAATATCAGTAGGGTCTTAGACAATTGTGCTGTAATTCTCAGTTTTCAGACAGGATGTGGTGCCCAATTTTGAGCAGTTGAAAGAAAATCTAGGTGCTTTGTGTTGGCAATTTCTTGAGCCATCCAGTCCTCATCTTGATCACTTCCATTAAAATAAGGAAAATATTTGCCATGTGGTTTCTTTTCTAAATAAATTTAATCCAGCCAGTGGACTGACCGTGACACCTGTGATCCTTTAATGAGGAGGTAGAATCGGAGTCAGCGTTAATAAGGAAAAGTCAAGAGGTTGCTTATGCTAATTAATAATAATGATGTTGGTTAAGCGCTTACTATGTGCCATGCACTGTACAAGCAAATCAGGTTGGACGCAGTCCCCGTCTCAAGTGGCACCCACAGTATCAATCCCCATTTTGCAGGTGAGGCAATGGAGGCCCAGAGAAGTGAAGTGACTTGCCCAAGGTGTCACAGCAGACAAGTGGCGGAGCTGGGATTAGAACCCATGGCCTTCCTACTCCCGGGCCCGTGCCCTATCCACTTCGCCGTGCTGCTTCTGACAATTATTATCATTATTACTGTATAGTATAGTTTATTATTATAATTATGGCTAATCATTTCAGCGATCTTCTGAACCCGAGCTAAAATGCAAAGGTCAGGAAAGGTGGGGGAAGATGCACTCCCTTGAAGACGGACTCGATTTTCATTGGGTTCATTTCCGAATGGTATTTTGTAGCCCAGAGCCCTGGGTGGTCAGTCATTCCAAGCAGTCCACCGATCTATTCTTAGGGCGGCGCATAGCGTTTTTCCACGTCAGAACCGAATGCGGTCTGTGGAACGTAAGCTTTAAAATTATTGTATTGGTCAGGGAGTGAAATCAGGGAGCCTATTTGTAGATCTGTTGGGAAGCATATAACTCGGGGCAGGGTGGCTTTCTTGCTAACTGGAGGTTTTGCAGAGCTCTCCAACCGGATCGCCACTCTGAAACATGGTACGGTTCAGTAACGTGCTTTATCGTGCGGGGGTGTTTATTATAGGAGCTGTCGCTTGGGGCCTTTAGCGTTGTAGAAAACTACCGCCTTTTCAAAGGCAGATTTATTCAGCGTCTTGAACTGCGAAAGATTTAAAGTTTACTCGGCTGCTGAGTTTTCATCAGGCTGAATTAGTGTTCGTGGGAATCGATTTCGGCACGGACTCCATTAGAGTTCGAGATGATTTCCTTTTTTTTCACCTTAGCAAGTGGTTTCAAAGTGGTTGCTGCTAAGATGGAATCTTTGAGGGTCTCCGGGTATTTTCATTTTCAAGGTTAGAAAGGACAAGGAATATCGATGCAGGCAAATTGTATATTTCTGTCTTGGTATTATTTAATAATAATAATGATGGTATTTATTAAATGCTTACTATGTGCAAAGCACTGTTCTAAGCACTAGGGAGGTTACAGGGTGATCAGGCTGTCCCACGGGGGCTCACAGTCGTAATCCCCATTTTACAGATGAGGTAAGTGAGGCACAGAGAAGTTAAGTTAAAGTCACACAGCTGACAATTGGCAGAGCTGGGATTTGAACCCGTGACCTCCGACTCCAAAGCCTGGGCTCTTTCCACTGAGCCACGCTACAATATTTCCAATGCGTGATACGGTAGTGGTCCGATACGTGTAAAGAATGATCTCCACTACCCCACACCTCTTAAATCGGTCTGTCTACTGACACGTCTCCGCCCATTTGTGTGTCTTTGTGCGGGAGTGAAGAGGAAGCAGCAGTTCCCTGTTGGGCCAAAGGGCAGCTAAGAATTGGAAATCCAGGATGAGGAGCAGTTAACCCATTGGTGGCATTTATTGAGCGCTTACTGAGTGCAGAGCACCATATGAAGTGCCTAGGAAGAGTACTGTATAATAGAGTTGGGTCAACGGGTTCCCTGCTCACAACCACCTTAAAGGTCTAGAAGGGGAGGCAGACATTAATATGAATAAATCATTTATAAGACATAATTTAAAGATATGTGCAGAATACAGGGAGAGAAATGAGGAAGGAAGGAGTGCTTTCCCCTCTTATGCAACACACAATCAACTTACACCCAGAACCGCTCTACCCACATTTCAAGACCCCATCGTACGGTGTTGTATCAGTAACTGAGATCTTGGTTTTCTGTGTTGGTAAAATGGGTGATTATTGTAGTAATCCACTGAGCTGCCATCCTACACTAGAAGTGGTCTTGTTTGATTTGGAAACGTGAGGTGCTTGGAATCACGTAGTCTGCCTTTCTCAGCATCAGCACGCAAACTATTGTGGTCATTTGTATGTTGGGTGAGAGAAGAAAGATTTCTCGTTTCTATTTTCACTGGGAAAGAATCAGTCTAGCTTTGTGTATCGAAATTTCTGTACGATGTGATTAATGTTATGATTTGGTCCGCTTTTTAGAATTCAGTAGTCTAATTCAGTATTCAGCGTTACCCACTTGAGTAAATTGACATGTTCATGATGGCCTTTTTTATTTATTGTTGGCGACATACAGCTGCCACGAGTTGTTATACACTTGAGTCATTTTGCTTCTTTTCCCCTGCAGGATCCAACCGCCACCATGTCGAGCAAAAGGGCCAAGACGAAGACGACGAAGAAGCGGCCTCAGCGCGCCACCTCCAATGTCTTCGCCATGTTCGACCAGTCCCAGATTCAGGAGTTCAAGGAGGCCTTCAACATGATTGACCAGAACAGGGACGGCTTCATCGACAAGGAAGATCTGCACGACATGCTGGCTTCCCTCGGTAATGAGTGCTCACAGGAATCTTTTCATTCTCCTCCTCTCCCCTTTCCCACCTGGCAAGTCGCTGCTCTCCCCTTCTTCAAAGCCCTTCTGAAATCATATCTCAGGGTGGTCTTGCCCACTTGATTTCTTGTCTGGGGTACCGTGTGGCCTACCGGATGATGGGCCAGGGGCCCGGGAGTCAGGAGGTCCTGGGTTCTAATTCTGGCTCAGCCACTTGTCTGCTGTATGCTCTTGGACATGCTACTTCACTTCTCTCTGCCTCAGTTTCTTCATCTGTAAAATGAGGAGGACGACTGTGAGCCCTTTGTGGGATGGGACTATGGCCAATATGATGGCCTTATGTCTGCCCCAGCGCTTAGTACAGTAAACACTTAACAAAGACCCCTATTATTGCTATCTATTAGTCTCTCCCCGGTAAATCCACCCCCCGCACTTCAGCTTCATTTTAGCATCACAGCCCCCTTAGCAAATAATAATAATAATAATAATGAAATTTGTTAAGCGCTTACTATGTGCAAAACACTGTTCTAAGCGCTGGGGAGATTACAAGGTGATGAGGTTGTCCCTTGGGGGCCTCACAGTCTTAATCCCCATTTTACAGATGAGGTAACTGAGGCACAGAGAAGTTAAGTGACTTGTCCAAAGTCATACAGCTGACAGTTGGTGGAGCCGGAATTTGAACCCATGACCAAGCCCGTGCTATAATATGTACTTACACCCTCTTACTTCCTACCTGTAACTTATTTTAGTTTTTATCTCCCTTGCCTAGATCATAAGCTGTTTGAGAAGTGGGATCATGTGTATTAATTCAGTTTTGTCCCAAACACTTAGTACAGTGTTCTTTACCCAGAGCACCCAGTCAACACTAATTCTTGACTACGTAAAACAGTACTTATTCCTTGGATTTATATACCATTTTGTTTCAACAGGCTCAGGATTTCCCATATATTTTTTAACAGTATATGTTAGATGAAGTGGCTGCCTTGAAAATTGTAGGCTTTAGATTTTTGGTATCTCATTCTGAGATTCTGCTTCCCACCTTCTAACAGTAGGAGTCCCCCGAACCCGTGGCTTGAACTACCATCTCTAGGTGAATGGTTCCCAAATTTCCCTGTTCGGTCCCGCATTCCCTCCTGCCCTTCAGGACGTCGCTACCTGAATGTGCCTCTGACACCTCCATCTTAACGTGTCCAAAGCAGAACTCTTTATCTTCCCACCCACCCAAACCCCATCCTCCCCCGTCTTTCTCATTGCTGTGGACACCAACACTATCCTCCTCTCCCAAGCCTGTGACCTTGGCACTATCCTCGACTCATCTCTCTCATCCCTCCCATATATTCCTTGTCACCAAATCCCGCCGGATCTACCTTCACAGAATCACTAAAGTCCGCCCTTTCCTCTGTCTGTTTGAACTGCTACTTTGAGCAAGTCATGTCCTGCCTTGTGCACTGCATCTGACTCCCTGCCTCCTGTTTCTCCCCACTCCGGTTCGTAATTGACTCTCCCGCCCAGATCGTTTTTCTGAAAAAAGTTCAGTCCACATCTCCCCCACTCTTCAAGACCTGCAAGTGGTCACTCGTCCACCTCCTCCTCCAACAGAAACTCCTTACCATCGGTCTGAGGGCCCGCAATCATCTCCTAGATATCCTACTTCAACCCAGCCTGCACATTCGACTCCTCTAATACCAGCCTACCCACATCCTCCCTCTGGCCTGGATTTCCCTCCCCCTCCAGATATGACAGACCAAAACTCCCCTCCTTCAAAGCCTTATTAAGATCCCACCTCCTTCAAGGGCCTTCTCCAATTAAACCCTCTTTTCCCCGACTCCCTCTCCCTTCAGCGTCGCCTACGAACTTGGCTGTTTCCCTTGAGCCCTTGCTCTTCATCCCACCCTCAACCTCACAGTCCTTCAGTACTTATCTTTGATTTATATTCATGTTTGTCTCTTAGATTGTAAGCTCCTTGTGGGTAAGGAACACGTCCACCGAGCCTGTTGGGATTGCTGAGTATGGTGCTCTGCGCACTGTAAGCATTCAGTAAGAGCCACTGAGTGAAAGAACAAACACGTGAACACTGACTAGTATTCTGGGGGAGGGAGGAAGTGTTCATTCTAATGTGGGAAGTAAAAATGCCAAAACTTTTCTTTCAGGGAAGAATCCCACCGATGAGTATCTGGACGCCATGATGAACGAGGCGCCGGGCCCGATAAACTTCACAATGTTCCTCACCATGTTCGGCGAGAAGTTGAATGGCACGGATCCAGAGGACGTCATCAGGAATGCTTTTGCCTGCTTTGATGAGGAAGCAACAGGTAAGCGCTTCCTCCAGGATAGCTTTCATTATAAAGCCTCAGGCCCGGCCTAGGTTACGTTAGATCCCTGGGGTTTACAGAGCCCCTTTTGTAAGATGAAGTCGCCCTGTGGAAGGCTCAAGCCGGGAGTTCTCTGGAGTTGTCAAATCCTGGAGGAGGGAGGTGTGTCCTGACCTGAAATTGGACGAGGGGGAGGAGAGATCATGGGATCAGGTTATAATAGCGTCAGGGGAGCCCCCCTGCCCGGCCAAGACAGGTGGCCCTCATTCCATGAGCGGGCAGAGAATCTCTTGCCCACATTGTGGATGAGCCGTCCGATGGTCCGTAAGGGAAAGGTATGTCCCCCGGCCAGCGGCCAGCTTGGCCTGTTTTAGCCCGGCCCGCCCTCACCCCTCCCGTAGCCAGTGGAATGAATGCCCTGCGGGACAACTGTTAGGGACAGCGGGTGTCACCTGTCGTCACGGAACAGAAGATCTCGGAGCCCTTGGTTTCCACCGCAGACGCCAGCGGGCCCCTCCCCCATTTTGTAAATCGCCGAGGACAGTGTGGGAGGCAGATTCCAGACCTGGGACTTGGAGCGAAGGCCATAGGGCTTCTTACTTTCATGAACGAATGTTGCATTTCGGCTTTCTCACAAAGGGTCTGCCTCTACCAATCAATCAATCGTATTTATTGAGCGCTTACTGTGTGCAGAGCACTGTACTAAGCGCTTGGGAAGTACAAGTTGGCAACACATAGAGGCGGTCCCTACCCAACGGTGGGCTCACAGTCGGCCCACCTGCGCTAGTGGATAGAGCACGGACATGGGTTCTGCTCCCAACACTGCCACTTGTCTGCTGTGTGGCCTTTGGCAGGTCACTTCTCTGAGCCTCAGTTCCCTCATTTGTAAAATTGGGGTTAAGACTGGGAACCCCCCCATGAGAAGTAGACTCTGAGGATTTTGTATCTACCCCAGAGCGTAGTACCATGCTTGGCACATAGTAAGCAGTTAACTAATACCGTAAAAAAAAAAATGATCTTCATGGATGGCAAGATGGATGGGTCACCCCCTGCTTGGCGGTGGGATAGTTCTGCCCCTTCTCTTCTTTGAATTTTCTCCTTCTTTTCTCCCAAAATCATTTCTAGTGGGTTCCAATTCTGTCACCTCATTGCCTACCCCCAGTAATAATAAATAATGATAGTATTTGTTAAGCACTTACTATTTTCTAAGCGGTATTTTCTAGACCGTGGTGCTTCTCCCATTACGTTGTGAGCATGTTGAGAACATGTTGACTAATTTTGTAGTAATAATAATGATGATATTCGTCAAGTGCTTATTATGTGCCAATTACTGTTCTAAGCTCTGGGGTAGATACAAGGTAAACAGGCTGTCCCACGTGGGGCTCACAGTCTTAATCCCCGTTGCACAGATGAGGGAACTGGGGCACAGAGAAGTTAAGTCGCTTGCCCAAGGTCACACAGCGGACAAGCGGTGGAGTCGGGGATCAGAACCCACATCCTCTGACTCAGATTTCAGTAGAATCTGTGCCTGTCCTGGTTTTGGCTGGGGAGGCTGCAGCTGAAACTCTGAGTTGAGTGATGCTGACCACGGGGTCGGGGAAGAGGTTGCCAGGGGCCTGTGGAGGAGGGAGGGCCCTGATGGGAGTTACAAGTAGGAAGGGGACGCAACCGGCCACGAGGCCGAGGCATTGTGAAAGTTTAACAAGGAGGAGGGAGGATGCCCACACAGCTCTCTTACTGCTACTCACGGAGCTTCGCTGACTGCCAAACGCAGGAACCGTAGTCACTATTCCTCTGTCGTCGAACATGCCGTTCTGATTGACTTGAGTAAAAACGGTGCGGAGCTGGAATTCAGGACCCCCCGCCCCATTTCTTCTAGACCGTGAACCCACTGTAGGGTAGGGACTGTATATGTTGCCAGCTTGTACTTCCCAAGCGCTTAGTACAGTGCTCTGCACACAGTAAGCGCTCAGTAAATACGATTGATTCTAACACTGTTCCATTGAAAAAGCTAGTTTTGACTGATGCTTCAATTTTTTTGAAATTGAACCCACCCCCCCATTCTAACACTGCTCCATTGAAAAAGCTAGTTATGAGTGATGTTTCAATTTTCATTTTAATAGTGTTTAAGTGCATGCTATGTGTCATTCATTCATTGTGTATTTATTGAGGACTTACTGAGTGCAGAGCGCTGTACTAAGTGCTGGGGAGAGTACAGTACAACAATAAACAGACACATTCCCGGTTTACAACGAGCTGATAGTCTAGAGGAGACTGTTCCGAGCTCCGGGGTAGATAAAAGTTCATTAGGTCGGACACCCGGAGCTCACAGTCTTAATCCCCATTTTCCAGATGAGGTTACTGAGGCCCAGAGAAGGGAAGTGACTCGCCCGAGGCCACACGACAGACAAATGGCAGAGCTGGGATTAGAACCCATGACCTCCTGAATCACAGGCCTGTGCTCCGTCCACTAAGCCATAGTGCAGAATGTGCCTGTTTATCATTCGATTGTACTCTTTCAAGCAAATAGTACAGTAGGGAACATTAGGGAAACAGCGTGGCTTAGTGGATAGAGCACAGGCTTAATAATAATAATAATGATGGCATTTATTAAGTGCTTACTATGTGCAAAGCACTGTTCTAAATTCTGGGGGGGGGGATACAAGGTGATCAGGTTGTCCCACAGGGGGGCTCAGAGTCAACCCCCATTTTACAGATGAGGTAACTGAGGCCCAGAGAAGCAAAGTGACTTGCCCAAGGTCACACAGCTGGCAATTGGCGGAGCCTGGATTCGAACCCACGACCACTGACTCCAAAGCCCGTGCTCTTTCCACTGAGCCACGTGGGAGTCAGAGGTCGTGGGTACGAATTCTGGCTCCGCCACTTAGCTGGGTGACTTCGGGCAAGTCACTTGATGATGATGATGGCATTTGTTAAGCGCTTACTATGTGCACAGCACTGTTCTAAGCGCTGGGGGGGATACAAGGTGATCAAGTTGTCCCACGTGGGGCTCACAGTCTTAATCCCCATTTTACAGGTGAGGGAACTGAGGCTCAGAGAAGTTAAGTGACCTGCCCAAGGTCACACAGCAGACATGTGGCAGAGCCGGGATTCGAACCCATGACCTCTGACTCCAAAGCCCGGGCTCTTTCCACGGAGCCACGCTGCTTCACTTCTCTGTGTCTGTTACCTCAACTGGAAAGTGGGGATTAAGACTGGGAGCCCCGCGTGGGGCAACCCAATGACCCTGCATCTACCCCAGTGCTTAGAACAGTGCCTGCCACATAGTAAGCACTTAACAAATACTATTATTATTACTACAGTGCTTTGCACGTAGTAAGCGCCCAAGAAATACGACTGAATGAAGGAATCGACCTATAACGGCATTCCGGTTCCAAGGGAACGCATCTGCCCGGGATAACGAGGCCGGTAGGGACCGTCACCGCGGCCGGACACGCGCGAGCGGTGACTCCCGACTGTCGCCGTCCTTGCCTTGCAGGCAGCATTCAGGAGGATTACCTGAGGGAGCTGCTGACCACGATGGGAGACCGCTTCACGGACGAAGAGGTGGACGAACTGTACCGGGAAGCACCCATCGACAAGAAGGGCAACTTCAACTACATCGAGTTCACCCGCATCCTGAAGCACGGGGCCCTGGACAAAGACGACTGAAGGGAAGAAGCGGATGATCCCGCCGGCGGCAGCCCGCCCTCTTCGCTCCTCTCGGTTTCCAAGACTTTGTTTTCTGGTAAAAAAAAAAAAACCTGTTGCATGCACCTCTCCTTTTCAGCTTCTGCCTCTCTTTCGGTGTATTTATTCCAAGCCATTCGGGACATACTTACCTGCACCTCTAATCAGACTGGAAGTGGGTGGGTGGGCGGGGGTGGGGGTCACTCTAAGATAGCTTAAAAAAGATCATAGGAATGATCGGTATCGTGAAGGCCAAGCGGCGGCGGAAGCCTCGGTATTTCTGGTTTAGCTGGATTTTTACATTTTTGTAATACTATTTTGAAATAAAGATGATGAATCAGCCGTGTCCGGTGAGTATGTTTGCTGGCTGCACTGTTCTCAAAGGCGGAAAAATAGAAACCCTAAGCTTTTTATCAACTTGTGAGAAACGTGTAATCCCTCCGAGAGGTGGTATTGTCTGTTTAGACTTTATTCCTGTCCAAAAAGAACACAATATTGAGGCATTGCTTGTGTTTAAGATGGCCGGTTGGCTTCCGGGAAATGATTCGGTGACAGATTCCTTCTGGTTTTGATCGGTCAGATCTGTACTGTGCTGTAAAACAATAATGAATAATAAAGTTGTTGTGACCTGTTGTAGCTACACTACTTCGAGAAAAGTGGGGGCTAGGCAAGTTCTGTCACTCAAGACCTGCTTTTGCTGTCTTCCCCGAGGTCTTGATTGCTTTCCCACAACCAGAGAAATCAAAAAGGTACCACTACCTCGGTCTTGTTCATGTGACCAGATGTTTTTGGGCCTCCTTGAGGGAATAGAATAAATAATCTTCATAGCTACCTCTGATACACAGTCATATTTATTGAGCGCTTGCTGTATGCAGAGCACTGTACTAAGAGCTTGGGAAAGTACAATGCAGAAATAAACAGTGACATGCCCTGCCCACAAGCAGTTTACCGTCTACGGGACGAACTTACGGTCTAGAGGAGATCCCATCCCTTCCTAGCACTCCCCCCTTTGCATAGTACAGTGCTCTGTGTGTAATAAGTGCTCAATAAATACCATTGATCATCAATCGTATTTATTGAGCGCTTACTATTGATCATTATCAGAGCACTGTACTAAGCGCAGAAGAGTTGGTAGACGCATTCCGCGCTCACTTTCTTACCCGCGTCCTCTGGTCTAAACAGACAGTTCCAAATTTAGCCTCATTACGTAAGTCACTGGAAATACCCATGACCTACTAAATCTAATATTTAAAGATCTAATCTACCTTTCAAACTGTAAGTTCCTAAATTAGGATACTGACCTGGTGGCAATTGTCCCAAATCTATATGATCTGTGATGATGGCATTAAGTGCTTACTCTGTGCTAAGCACTACCCTGTGCTGGGATAGATTGAAGACATTTTAAGATCTCTAGTGATATTTTTTTTTGTTGAAATAATTTTGCATGTCATAGTCGGAGAAGCAGCGTGGGTTAGTGGAAAGAGCATGTGCTTGGGAGTCAGAGGACATGGATTCTAATCCCGGCTCTGCCACTTATCAGCTGTGTGACTTTGGGCAAGTTGCTTCACTTCTCTGTGCCTCAGTTACCTCATCTGGAAAATGGGGATTAAGATTGAGCCCCATGTGGGACAACCTGATTAGCGTGTATCTACCTCGACATATAGAATAGTGCTTGGCACATAGTAAGCACTTAACAAATACCATCATTATTCCTAGTAGTAGTAGTACAACTATTAATATTATACAAAACACATCCAAACATTAATAAAAGGGTTTTTCCATGATTGTTTTGCGGCCTGTCCCTCTTTCATAGTGAAATCCTTTAACTTTTATTGCCACACACACACAAATTCTCTCATAAAACGAAAACTAAAGATGCCAGGTTGACTCTTTTGTGGATTGCAGATCTTGTCCAAAATTGTTGCCTCCTTCTGGGCAAGGGATCATTCATTCATTCAATCGTATTTATTGAGCGCTTACTGTGTGCAGAGCACTGTACTAAGCACTTGGGAAGTACAAGTTGGCAACATATAGAGACAGTCCCTACCCAACAGCGGGCTCACAGTCTAGAAGGAGACAGATGACAAAACAAAACATATTAACGAAATAAAATAAATAGAATAAATATGCACAAATAAAATAGAGTGATAAATATGTACAAACATATATACAGGGGCTGTGTGTTAGTGGTAATCATTGGGCCCTTATTATGTGCGTTGCACTGTACTAAGCACTTAGGAGAGTACACCGTAATGCGTTGGTAGACAGGCTCCCTGCCCACAAGGAGCTTCCAGTCTAAAGTACTGTCCTAAAATGCATAGTACAGTGTTCTGCACAGAGAATGTGCACAATAAATATAAGTAATAACTTGGGAGTCCGGTCTTTCAAACCTGCTGTGCAAATTAATTTGCATTTTGATGTCCCAGGCTTCTCCTTCTGTGGAAGTTAAGGGGTTCAGCTACAATTAGGTAATCCAAGCGTTCCCTAAATCAATCAATGGTATTGAAGTGCATACTGTGTGCAGGGCACTGTATTAAATGCTTGAAGAGAGTACAGTATAACCGAGTTGGTAGGCACGTTCCCTACCGTCTAGCGGGGGAGACAGTCATTAATAGAAACTACAGTATTTATTGAGCATTTTCAGTGTGCAGAGCACTCTGCTAAGTGATTGGGAGAGTACACTGTTTATTGGTAGACACATTCCCTGTCCACAAGAAGCGTACAGTCTAGAGGGTGTGGATTGGACTTTATAGTTGCTGATGTAGTATTTTAGAAGCAATCAAATTGAGCGCTTACTGTGTTCAGAACACTGTACTAAGTGCTTGGGAGAGTACAACAAAATATCATTATTATTATGGTATTTAAATGCTTACTATGAACTAAGCACTGGGATGGATGCAAGCAAATCGCACAATTTGAGTCCCACATGGGGCTCACAGTCTCAATCCCCATTTTATAGGTGAGGTAACTGAGTGAAGTGACTTGCCGAAGGCCACATAGCAGACAAGTGGCCGAGGCAGGATTAGAACTCGGGACTTGCTGGCGCCAGGCTGCTTCTCTGTAATAGACACGTTCCCTGCCCGCAGCGAGCTTATGGTCTAGAAGAAGCAAACAACTGTCCGGGTTCAAGGGCGTCCAGGTCACCAACCAACCAAACATGGTAAGAGATTCTTTTGAGGTGGTTATAGACGGCACCTCTGTCAGCAGATCAACTGGAGAGAGAGAACACGATCCATTCCGACCCCACCTACCGAAAAGCTTAGTACAGTGCTCTGCACACAGTAAGCGCTCAATAAATGCGATTGATGAAAAGAGACCACGTTTGAGCACCGAAT
Source organism: Tachyglossus aculeatus (assembly GCF_015852505.1). Taxonomy (NCBI): domain Eukaryota; kingdom Metazoa; phylum Chordata; class Mammalia; order Monotremata; family Tachyglossidae; genus Tachyglossus; species Tachyglossus aculeatus. Next base: position 12,886,795 of record NC_052070.1, read on the forward strand.
GTGCCGGGGCATTCCTAGCCTACCCACAGACAGCTGAAGCCGCATGCTTGGCGAAGGGGGGATGTGGCGTTAATTCATTTCCCCAAAATGCAATAATGTCTCCAGTCGCAAAAACGGAAGATGGAGGTACCGATGACTTGATGGAAATGTCGTTGTCCGGCTCGCCTTGTACTCCAAGCCCTCTTTTAGACTGTGAGCCCACTGTTGGGTAGGGACTGTCTCTATATGTTGCCAATTTGTACTTCCCAAGCGCTTAGTACAGTGCTGTGCACATAGTAAGCGCTCAATAAATACAATTGATTGATTGATTGGACTCTCCCAGGAAGATTCCTAGCCATGGATCAAACAAAACACCCAAACTTTCTTTGGTCAAAAGGCTTCAGAATTTTATGTAACCTCTCCCAAATAATTAAATCCTCTACATCAATCACTCTATTAATAATGCTCAATTTATCATCAATCAGTCGTATTTATTAAGCACTTTGTGGAGCGCACTGTGCTAAGCGCTCGAGAGAATACAATATAATGGACAGTCCCTGCCCACAATGAGATTACAGCCTTACGGTCGTTGGTATTTATGGAGCATTTACTATATAGCATACTATTAAACACTTGGGAGAGAACAATTCATCAATCAATGGCATTAATTGAGTGCTTACTACGTTCAGAGTGGTGTACTAAGTATCTGGAAGAGTACGGCATGGCGTAGGGGATAGAGCACAGGCCCGGAAATCAGGTCTTGAGGTCTGATTCCGACTCTGAAGCAGCATGGCTCAGTGGAAAGAGCCCAGGCTTTGGAGGCAGAGGTCATGGGTTCGAATCCCAGCTCTGCCAATTGTCAGCTGTGTGACTTTGGGCAAGTCACTTAACTTCTCCGTGCCTCAGTTCCCTCATCTGTAAAATGGGGATTAAGACTGAGCTCTCCATGGGACAACCTGATCTCCTTGGAACCTCCCCAGTGCTTAGAACAGTGCTTAATAAATGCCATCATTATTATTATTATTGTCTGCTGTGTGACCTTGGGCAAGTCACTTCTCTGGGCCTCAGTTCCCTCATCTGGAAAACGGGGATTGACACTGCGAGCCCCACATGGGACAGGGACTGTGTATCCACCCCAGCACTTAGCACAGTGCCTGGCACAGAGTAAGCACATAACAAATACCATAGTTATTATTATCACCATATAGCAGAGTTGGTAAACACATTCCCTGCCTACAATAAGCTTACAGTCTAGAGAACATGAAACAACTTCATGAATCAGAAAAGGCTTCATTAATTCATTCATTCATTCATTCAATCGTATTTATTGAGCACTTACAGTGTGCAGAGCACTGTACTAAGCGCTTAGGAAGTACAAGTTGGCAACATATAGAGATGGTCCCTACCCAACAGTGGGCTCACGGTCTAGAAGGGGGAGACAGAGAACAAAACAAAACTTATTAACAGAATAAAATAAATAGAATAAATATGAGCCCACTGTTGGGTAGGGACCGTCTCTATATGTTGCCAACTTGTACTTCCCAAGCGCTTAGTACAGTGCTCTGCACACAGTAAGCGCTCAATAAATACGATTGATGATGATGTACAAGTAAAATAAATAAATACGTACGAACATATATACAGGTGCTGTGGGGAAGGTAACATTTACAATCTCAGTCCATCTACCATGTACCATCAGAGAAGCAGTGTGGCACTGCAAGAGCCTGAATTTGGAAGTCAGAGGATGTGGGTTCTAATCCCGACTCCGCCACTTGTCTGCTGTGTGACCTTGGGCAAGCCACGTAACTTCTCTGGGCCTCAGTTACCTCATCTGGAAAATGGGGATGAAGACTGCGAGCCCCACGTGGAACAACCTGATTACCTTGTATCTACCCCAGCGCTTAGAACAGTGCTTTGCACATAGTAGGTGCTTAACACCATCATCATTATTATTATTATTAAACAGCTTCTACCCCATTTAGGAATCATAATACAATTCACCCCCACTTTATTGTGCTTCATTTATTTAATGCAAGCAGGGCTTTTTCGTTACCAAGGTTGTCTGCTCCTTATACTTTGTATTTGATATTTTGAATGGTATGCAAATAACCCTCTCCCTGACAAATAATTCAGAATAGGGTTGTCAGTTGCCGTATAAAAATAATCTGGTTTTGCATTTAGCATCATGCTTTGATTTTCTGCAGTTGTCTCCAGACAACTCTGCCAGAATAGAAGAAAAGATGGTATTCTCTTCCATACTGTTTTGGGCTCTTAATAGCCCTGGTGTCTAAACTCTTCCGAGGAAAGGGGTAATTATGGTAATAACCGCCGCAGCAATAATTGGATACAATTTGAACGATGCATTTTCACGCGTTCATTTTGGGAGCTCAATCCTACCGCCTAAAAAACTAGCGACAACCTGTTTCCTGTGTCCGTTACATTCCTTTGTCGTTTGCCGATATCTGATATAATAATATTGATGGCATTTATGAAGCGCTTACTATGTGCAGAGCACTGTTCTAAGCGCTGGGGAGGTTACAAGGTGATCAGGTTGTCCCATGGGGGGGGCTTACAGTCTTAATCCCCATTTTACAGATGGGGTAACTGAGGCACGGAGCAGTTAAGTGACTTGCCCAAAGTCACACAGCTGACAATTGGCAGAGCCGGGATTTGAACCCATGACCTCTGACTCTAAAGCCCGGGCTCTTTCCGCTGAGCCACGCTGCTTGCTAATACTCTGGTGCCAAAGGGAACTGGTAAGTGTGAATAATTTTCTTGAAGATGGATGGAGTGAGGAGAAAACCTCATGAAGATATTTCAAGAATCTATTCATCACGCCTCGAGCTGTATAAAACGAAGGTACGATTGTAACAAAAAGGAAATGTCCCCTGAATTGGACATTTATCTAGTAGATTTTGCCGACTCTCCGCTTTAATGGGGGGCATCTGTTTTGTGTTGAATTAATTTTTTAAAAATTAAAAAGCTGCTTTTAGATCCAGACTATCAGGTGCACTGCAGCAATGGGACCTCGGGCTTCAGAAGATGAAAAATATTGGCAAAGGCCTTTGGTATTTTTAAAATTTCCTAATTATATGAAGTGGTAAAAATAGGATTTAGCCCTGCTGTCGGTTCCAGGGGAAAGAGCTGAGCTTTGGAAATCGAGTGACCTGGGTTCTAGTCCTGGCTGCACCACTTGTCGGTCGGGCGACCTTGGGTAAGTCACTGCTCGGTGCCTCAGTTTCCACATTTGTAAAATGGGGATTAAATCCTAACCCCTCACCTTTAGTAATAATAATGGCATTTAGTGAGTCCTAAATGGGACAGGGACTGCGTCCAACCTGATTATCTTGTATCTACCCCAGGAAGCAGCATGGCGCAGTGGACAGAGCCCAGGCTTTGGAGGCAGCAGGTCATGGGTTCTAATCCTGGCTTCACCACTTGTCTGCTGTGTGGCCTTGGGCAAGTCACCTCACTTCCCTGTGCCTCAGTTACCTCATCTGTAAAATGGGGATGAAGACCACGAGCTCCATGTAGAACAACCTGATTCCCTTAGAGAAGCAGTGTGGCTCAGTGGAAAAAGCCTGGGCTTTGGAGTCAGAGGTCATGGGTTCAAGTCCCGGCTCCGCTAACTGTCAGCTGTTTGACTTTGGGCAAGTCACTTCACTTCTCTGGGCCTCAGTTCCCTCATCTGTAAAATGGGGATTAAGACTGTGAGCCCCCGTGGGACAACCTGATCACCTTGCAACCTTCTCAGCGCTTAGAACAGTGCTTTGCACATAGTAAGTGCTTAATAAATGCCATTATTATTATTATTATTGTATCTACCCCAGTGCTTAGAACAGTGCTGGGCACATAGTAAGCACTTATCAAATGCCATCATCATTATTATTATTATGTGACCTCCTCCCAGATAATTAGTATTTCTATTTCTAGAGCACTTTGTGTGTGCAGAGCACTCAACTAAGCGCTTGGGAGAGTACAACAGAATGATAAGCAGACACATTCCCTGCCCTCAGGGAGCTTACGGCCTAGAGGGGGAGACAGACACTAATATGAACACACAAACACACAATTTATAATGTGTAATTTAAAGATATGTTCATAAGTGCTGTGGGGTTGGGTATATATATATATATATATATATATATACCTGTATATCAATCAATCAATCGTATTTATTGAGCGCTTACTGTGTGCAGAGCACTGTACCAAGCGCTTGGGAAGTCCAAGTCGGCAACGCATATATATATATACCTGTATATCAATCAATCAATCGTATTTATTGAGCGCTTACTGTGTGCAGAGCACTGTACCAAGCGCTTGGGAAGTCCAAGTCGGCAACGCATACCATGATTATTACTATTATTGTTGTTGTTGTTTCATTCATTCATTCATTCAATCGTATTTATTGAGCACTTACTGTGTGCAGAGCACTGCACTAAGCGCTTGGGAAGTACAAGTTGGCAATATATAGAGACGGTCCCTACCCAACAGCGGGCTTTGTTGTTGTTATTATTTTTATTATTATTATTTCAGGCTGGCACAGAGAAGCGAAGTGACTTGCCCAAAGTCACACAGCTAATTGGCAGAGCCTGGATTTGAACCCGTGACCTCTGACTCCAAAGCTCATGCTCTATCCACGGAGCCACGCTGCTTCTCTCTCGCGCCTGTCGGGGTTCTTGCCTTCATTCTGGGGGGGAAGCAGGGAGGCTGGACCAGTCATAGACTACCGTAGATTTTCTTGTCTCTCTGTTGTCTTTTCTTTCCAAGAAATCAATCAATCAATCAATCAATCGTATTTATTGAGCGCTTACTATGTGCAGAGCACTGTACTAAGCGCTTGGGAAGTACAAATTGGCAACACATAGAGACAGTCCCTACCCAACAGTGGGCTCACAGTCTAAAAGGGGGAGACAGAGAACAGAACCAAACATACCAACAAAATAAAATAAATAGGATAGAAATGTATAAGTAAAATAGATAAATAAATAAATAAATAGAGTAATAAATATGTACAACCATATATACATATATACAGGTGCTGTGGGGAAGGGAAGGAGGTAAGATGGGGGGATGGAGAGGGGGACGAGGGGGAGAGGAGGGAAGGGGCTCAGTCTGGGAAGGCCTCCTGGAGGAAGAAAATCCGTGAATCCAATTACTGGGTAGTAGTGGTAATGGCATTTATTGAATGCCTGCTGTGTTCAGCGCACTGTACTAAGTGCTTGGGAGGTGCACTAGTAGTAATCTGTCTCTGATAAAGTCAACAGGATGACACAGAAAGGAGCCATATGATGGTCGTCCTCCCTTATTCCCATCTTTCTGGTCGGGAATACGTCTTCCGACACCCCTCTAACCCATATGTTGCCAACTTGTCCTTCCCAAGCGCTTAGTACAGTGCTCTGCACACAGTAAGCGCTCAGTAAATACGATTGAATTGAATTGAATTGAAAAGGTAAGGGATGCAAGGTGATGGGCCACTCTTTAAAGCCAATGGCGACGAGTTTGTGTTTGATGCGGAGGTGGATGGGCCACCCCTGGAGCTCCTTGAGGAGCCGGGAAACAGGGTCGGAACGTTTTTGTAGAAAAATGATGCGGGCAGCAGAGCAAAGTGTGAACTTTATTTATTCTGATGACTTGACACCTGTCCCCATGTTTTGTTTCGCTGTCCGTCTCCCCCCCTAGACTGTGAGCCCATTGTTGGGAAGGGACCGTCCCTATATGGTGCCAACTTGTACTTCCCAAACGCTTAGTACAGTGCTCTGCACACAGTAAGCTCTCAATAAATACGATTGAATGAATGAATGAATGACTGGAGGGGCGAGAGGCAGGAGGCTGGGAGGTCAGCGAGGAGGCTGATGGAGTAATCCAAGAGGGATGGGAGAAGTGCTTGGATTAACAAGAAGCAGCGTGGCTCAGTGGAAAGAGCCTGGGCTTTGGAGTCAGAGATCATGGGTTCAAATCCCGGCTCCACCAATTGTCAGCTGTGTGACATTGGGCAAGTCACTTAATGGCTCTGTGCCTCAGTGACTTCATCTGTAAAATGGGGATTAAGACTGCGAGCCCCCCGTGGGACAACCTTATCACCTTATAACCTCCCCAGCGCTTAGAACAGTGCTTGACACATAGTAAGTGCTTAATAAATGCCATCATCATCATCATGATCAACGTAGTAGCAGTTTGGATGGAGAGGAAAGGACGGATTTTAGCAATGATGATGATGATGGCATTTATTAAGCGCTTACTATGTGCAAAGCACTGTTCTAAGCGCTGGGGGGAGTTACAAGCTGATCAGGTTGTCCCACGTGGGACTCACAGTCTTAATCCCCATTTTACAGATGAGGTAACTGAGGCCCAGAGAAGTTAAGTGACTTGCCCAAAGTCACACGGCTGACAAGTGGCGGAGCGGGATTCGAGCCCTCGACCTCTGACTCCCAAGCCTGCATTTGTGAAGCACTTCCTACGTGCCAAGTGCTGTACTATCAGTCAATCAATCAATCATATTTATTGAGCGCTTACTGTGTGCAGAGCACTGTACTAAGTGCTTGGGAAGTCCAAGTCGGCAACACATAGAGACAGTCCCTACCCAACAGCGGGCTCACAGTCTAGAAGGGGGAGACAGAGAACAAAACCAAACATACTAACAAAATAAAATAAATACTAACAAAATAAAATAAATAGTAGGCGCTGGGGTAGATACAAGATTGTCAGCTCCGGCCCACACAGGGCTCACAGTTTAAGCGTGAGGGAGGCCAGGTATTGCATCCCCATTTAGACTGTGAGCCCACTGTTGGGTAGGGACCGTCTCTATATGTTGCCAACTTGTACTTCCCAAGCGCTTAGTCCAGTGCTCTGCACACAGTAAGCGCTCAATAAATACGATTGATGATGATGATGATTGCACAGATGAGGAAACAGAGCCCTCGAGAGGTTCGGTGACTTGCCCCGCGTCGGACAGCGGGCAACTGCCAGAGCCGGGATTAGATTCTCACACCCCTTACGGCTCGGCCACACTGCCTCTTGCAGGCCTGATGGGCTTGAAGTCTGCCTCCTCCTGTGAGATAATAATAATAATAATAATAATAATAATAATAATAATAATAATGGCATTTATTAAGCGCTTACCATGTGCAAAGCACTGTTCCAAGCGCTGGGGAGGTTACAAGGCGATCAGCTTGTCCCACCGGGGGCCCACCGTCTTTAATCCTCATTTCACAGCAACGTGAAGGCTGGGCCCGGCAGGATTTAGTGCCAGATTGAATGACTGAAAGAAGGGATGGTGGAGGAATCGCGGCCACCCCCCTCATCATCATCATCATCATCAATCGTATTTATTGAGCGCTTACTATGTGCAGAGCACTGTACTAAGCACTTGGGAAGTACAAATTGGCAACATATAGAGACAGTCCCTACCCAACAGTGGGCTCACAGTCTAAAAGGGGGAGACAGAGAACAAAACCAAACATACTAACAAAATAAAATAAATAGAATAGATATGTACAAATAAAATAAATAAATAGAGTAAAAAATATGTACAAACATATATACATATATACAGGTGCTGTGGGGAAGGGAAGGAGGTACGATGGGGGGGATGGAGAGGGGGACGAGGGGGAGAGGAAGGAAGGGGCTCAGTCTGGGAAGGAGGGCCCCGTGGCAGGTTAGGGGAGACCCAGATGGTCCCAGTTGCCTGGAAATCTCGATTTCTTGCAAAAATCCGGCCGACATCATTTCCTTAGGCTGTTGGGCTGTGTCTTGCGCTGAGGTGCTAAAGCCCAGAAGAGGATTTAGAGGAAAGAACATGGAGTCAAGGCCCTACTGAGAGCTCACCTCCTCCAGGAGACCTTCCCAGACTGAGCCCCTTCCTTCCTCTCCCCCTCATCCCCCTCTCCATCCCCCCATCTTACCTCCTTCCCTTCCCCACAGCACCTGTATATATGTATATATGTTTGTACAGATTTATTACTCTATTTATTTATCTTGTGCACATCTATTCTATTTATTTTATTTTGTTAGTATGTTTGGTTTTGTTCTCTGTCTCCCCCTTCTAGACTGTGAGCCCACTGTTGGGTAGGGACTGTCTCTATGTGTTGCCGACTTGTACTTCCCAAGCGCTTAGTACAGTGCTCTGCACACAGTAAGCGCTCAATAAATACGATTGATTGATTGATTGATTGGAGTCAGAGGACTGGGTTCTAATCCTGGCACCGCCACTTGTCTGCTGTGTGACCTTGGGCAAGCCACTTCACCTCTCTGGGCTTCAGTTACCCTCATCTGTAAAATGGGGGTTAAGACTGTGAGCCCCACAGCACTGAATGAAGCGCTTGGGAAAGTAACCCCACCCCCAGCCCCACCCCCACCCCTTTCTAGACTGTAAGCCCGGTGTGGGCAGGGATTGTCTCTCTTTATTGCTATATTGTACTTTATAAGCGTTTAGTACAGTGCTCTGTCTACATGTTTTGTTTCATTGTCCATCTCCCCCTTCTAGACTGTGAGCCCGCTGTTGGGTAGGGACCGTCTCTATATGTTGCCGAGTTGTACTTCCCAAGCGCTTAGTCCAGTGCTCTGCATACAGTCAGTGCTCAATAAATACGATTGAATGAATGAATGAATGAATGGTCCACACACAGTAAGTGCTCAAAAATACGATCAAATGAATGAATGAATATGGCAGTAAACAGACACATTCCCTGCCTACAATGAGCTTATAGAGTAGACGGCAGGGAACCTATAATAATAATGATGCTGATGGCATTTATTAAGTGCTTACTATGTGCAAAGCACTGTTCTAAATGCTGGGGAGGTTACAAGATGATCAAGTTGTCCCATGGGGAGCTCACAGTCTTAATCTCCATTTTATAGATGAGGTAACTGAGGCACAGAGAAGTCAAGTGACTTGCCCAAAGTCACACAGCTGACAATTGGCAGAGTGGGCATTCGAACCCATGACCTCTGACTCCAAAGCCCGGGCTCTTTCCACTGAGCCATGCTGCTTAGACTGTGAGTCTCAAGTGGGACATGATTATTGGCCGAGGTTTTTCCCCGTGTGATCCCGGGGTTGCGGGATATTGGTGTGCCTCAATTACCGCATCTGTAAAATGGGGATTAAGATTGTGAGCCCCAAGTGGGACAACCTGATTACTTTGTATCAACTCCAGCACTTAGAACAGTGCTTGGCACATAGTAAGTGCTTAACAAATACCATCATTATCCCGTCCCCATCCCCCCCGCCTTATCTCCTTCCCCTCCCCACAGCACCTGTATATATGTATATATGTTTATATATGTATATATGTATACATCCTGTATATATCCTGTATATATGTATATATGTTTGTACATATTTATTACTCTATATATTCATTTATTTATTTTACTTGTACATATCTATTCTATTTATTTTATTTTATTAGTATGTTTGGTTTTGTTCTCTGTCTCCCCGTTTTAGACTGTGAGCCCACTGTTGGGTAGGGACTGTCTCTATATGTTGCCAACTTGTACTTCCCAAGTGCTTAGTACAGTGCTCTGCACACAGTAAGCGCTCAATAAATACGATTGATTGATTGATATAATTAACAAATTAATTTGTTAATTTGTTCATTAACAAATGAATAAATACCATCATTATCCCCTCCCCACCCCCCCCGCCTTACCTCCTTCCCCTCCCCACAGCATCTGTACATATGTATATCTATTTGTACATACTTATAACTCTATGTATTTATTTATTTTACTTGTGCATATTTATTCTATTTATTTTATTTTATTAAGATGTTTTGTTTTGTTGTCTGTCTCCCCCTTCTAGACTGTGAGCTCCCTGTTGGGTAGGGACCGTCTCTCTATGTTGGCAACTTGTACTTCCCAAGTGCTTAGTACAGTGCTCTGCACACAGTAAGTGCTCAATAAATACAATTGAATGAATGAATGAATGCTGTACATGGTTATCTTATCAAGCACTTAGTACAGTGCTCTGCAGACAGAAGCGCTCAATAAATACAATTGAATGATTCTTGTATTCGCAAAGCAGCAGGGCACATTGGCTAGAGCCCAGTCCTGGGAGTAAGAAGGTCAAGGACAAGACAGAGCGCCAGTTCCCCAAATTCGCACATCCCTTTTAGGGATAAATTTAATTGAGCATCATTATGGGCCGGGAATAATGTCTACTAACTCGGTTGTATTGTCCTCTCCCAAGTGCTTAGTACAGAGGAAGCAGCATGGCCTAGTGGATTGAGCTCACGCTTGGGAGTCAGAAAGACCTGGGTTCTAATCCCAGCTCCGCCACTTAATAATAATAATTATGATACTTGTTAAACACTTACTAAGTGCCAAGCACTGTACTAAGCGCTGGGGAGGTTACAAGGTGATCAAGTTGTCCTATGGGGGGGGGCTCACAGTCTTCATCCCCGTTTTACAGATGAGGTGACTGAGGAACAGAGAAGTCAAGTGACTTGCCCAAAGTCACACAGCTGACAATTAATCCCCCCTCCATCCCCCTCGCCTTACCTCCTTCCCTTCCCCACAGCACCTGTATATATGAATATGTGTTTGCACATATTTATTACTCTATTTATTTTACTTGTACATATTTATTCTATTTATTTTATTTTGTTAATATGTTTTGTTTTGTTCTCTGTCTCCCGCTTCTAGACTGTGAGCCCACTGTTGGGTAGGGACTGTCACTATATGTTGCCAACTTGTACTTCTCAAGCGCTTAGTACAGTGCTCTGCACACAGTAAGCGCTCAATAAATGTGATTGATTGATTAATTAACGGAGCCGGGATTTGAACTCATAACCTCTGACTCCAAAGCCCGGGCTCTTTCCACTGAGCCATGCTGCTTCTCTATATGCCACACATGTCTTCTAAACCGTATTTTACTTGTACATATTTACTATTCTATTTGTTTTATTTTGTTAATACGTTTTGTTTTGTTGTCTGTCTCCCCCTTCTAGCCTGTGAGCCCGCTGTTGGGTAGGGACCGTCTCTAAATGTTGCCAACTTGTACTTCCCAAGCGCTTAGTACAGTGCTCTGCACACAGTAAGTGCTCAATAAATACGATTGAATGAATGAATGAATTGTTGGGCAGGGACTGTCTCTGTTGCTGAATTGTACTTTCCAAGTGCTTAGTACTACAGTGGGGTAGATGTTTTTTCTTGCTTTGATATATATATACCTGTATATATGTATATATGTTTGTAGATATTGATTACTCTATTTATTTATTTATTTATTTTACTTGTACATATCTATTCTATTTATTTTATTTTGTTAGTATGTTTGGTTTTGTTCTCTATCTCCCGCTTTTAGACTGTGAGCCCACTGTTGGGTAGGGACTGTCTCTATATGTTGCCAACTTGTACTTCCCAAGTGCTTAGTACAGTGCTCTGCACACAGTAAGCGCTCAATAAATATGATTGATTGATTGATTGATTAATTGATGAGGAAGCAACAGGTAAGTGTTTAGAAATGGAGTTGGAAGATGAAGCAGCGTGGCTCAGTGGAAAAGAGCCCAGGCTTTGGAGTCAGAGGTCATGGGTTCAAAGCCTGGCTCCGCCAATTGTCAGCTGTGTGACTTTGGGCAAGTCACTTAACTTGTCTGTGCCTCAGTTACCTCAACTGTAAAATGGGGTTTAAGACTGTGAGCCCCCTGTGGGACAACCTGATCACCTCGTAACCTCCCCAGCGCTTAGAACAGTGCTTTGCACATAGTAAGTGCTTAATAAATGCCATTATTATCTTTTAGACTGTAAGCCCACTGTTGGGTAGGGACTGTCTCTATATGTTGCCAACTTGTACTTCCCAAGCGCTTAGTACAGTGCTCTGCACACAGTAAGCGCTCAATAAATACGATTGATGATGATGATGAGTGATCTGGGTTAGGCCTACAACTTTTTTTGTGTGGCATTTGTTAAGCGCTTACTACGCGCCAGGCATCGTATGAAGCGCTGGGGTAGATACAAGATAACCAGGTTGGTTACAGTCCATGTCCCACATAGGGCTCACCGTCTTCATCCCCATTTTACAGATGAGGAAACTGAGGCCCAGAGAAGTGAAGCGACTTGCCCAAGGTCACATAGCAAACAAGGGGTGGAGCTAGCGTTCGAATCCAGGTCCTTCTGTCTCCCAGGCCTCTGCTCTATCCAACAGGCCACACTGCTTCTCTACAATTGCAAGGCTGCTTTAGCTCCGCGAAAACTAAATGGGAGCATAACGCAAATTTCTAAACACAAGGGCCACAGTTTCTTGATTATTCAGGCTACATTTGCATGTTAAAATAATCTAGTAGCTTTCTGTTGCTTCCTAAACACCAAAAATTTCAACAGACCCGATTTTCTTCACCCTGTTCCACTCAAACTGTGACTTTTAACTTTCCTCGCCGATGAAATTGTAGTCCCATGTCGGCCAGGGACTGTGTCCAACACAATTTGCTTATCCAGCACTTAGGATACATTGCCTGGCACAGAGTAAGCATTAACAAATACCATAACTAGTATTATTAGTAGTAATAGCAGTAGTCTTATTATTTCTGTTATTATTATTGCACACAGTAAGCGCTCAATAAACATGATTTAATGACTGAATGGTGCAAAAAATATTGTATTTATTTTGTTAATATGTTTTGTTTTGTTGTCTGTCTCCCCCTGCTACACTGTGAGCCCACTGTTGGGTAGGGACCGTCTCTATATGTTGCCAACTTGTACTTCCCAAGCGCTTAGTACAGTGCTCTGCACCCAGTAAGCGCTCAATTAATACGATTGAATGAATGAAGGAATGAATATTATTATTAGGAAATGAGAGTAGGCAGTATCCAAGTTCTCAAGATTTTCCTCAGATGGATGCAAATTTGACGTCGCAAGAAACAGTACTTGTGGTTGTAATTCCTGTGTCTGGGAAAATGTGATTAACTTTATGCTTAGTATATACTTGTCTCTGTTGTATTATTCCAGAGGATTAGAGTGATTCTCAAGAATTGCCAGAGGGTAAATATCTATGTTGTACCTCTGGCAACAAGATAACCTTATTAACTTGTATGCATCTCAGAGCATAGTACAGCTCTTGACAGAGAATATGCGCTTAAAAGGTAAAAAAAAAAATAATATTCCCACTGCAGCTACAGTACAATCCTTTCTCCTTGGATGTGGGATTGGTGGAGTGGCAAAATTGTTCTTAAAAAACTCTGTATTAGGGAAAATTTGTGTTGTAACACTCACTAGCTGGGCAAGTAGCCATTTGGAAAGAGGTAATAAAAATGCTAATAATAATAACAAATAAACAATTGCGGCATTTGTTAAATGCTTACTATGTGCCTTATTGTTACACAATAGACGTTGAGCTTAAACTTAATGAAGAGGGATTCGTCGTAGCAGTTTCAGAATATGATGAAGTGCATAAAAGAATAGCTCTTTGGATTGATGGTCCAAAGAGATTTTTTTTTAATGGCATTTATTAAGCGCTTACTATGTGCAAAGCACTGTTCTAAGCGCTGATTTTGTTTCAATAGCCAAAATGTAATAGGAAAAGAAGCCATTAAACAGAGACATCTTCCATTACTTGGGTATGAGGTTGTGCAGATTTCATATTATGAAGTTGAGATTTTACAAACAAGACGTGAGGTAATGGAATATGTACCAAAAAAGCTCTTCCCTCACACTTATGGACTCCTTCAGTGGCAAGAATGAAATATCGCAGAAGAATCTGGGTGCTTATCAATCAATCAATCAATCAATCAATCATATTTATTGAGCACTTACTGTGTGCACAGCACTGTACTAAGCGCTTGGGAAGTACAAGTTGGCAACATATAGAGACGGTCCCTACCCAACAGTGGGCTCACAGTCTAGAAGGGGGAGACAGAGAACAGAACAAAACATATTAACAAAATAAAATAAATAGAATAAATATGTACAAGTAGTTCAAGAGCCCGTGCATGTTTTGTTTGGTTGTCTGTCTCCCCCTTCTAGACTGTAAGCCCGTTGTTGGGTAGGGACCGTCTCTATATGTTGCCGATTTGTACTTCCCAAGCGCTTAGTCCAGTGCTCTGCACACAGTAAGCGCTCAATAAATACGATTGATTGAATGAATGAATTTGCCAGGCACTGTTCTAAGCGATGGGGTAGATACAAACAAACCAAGATGGACACAGTCCCTGTCCCACAATGGGGCTCACAATCTTATTCGCCATTTTCCAGCCGAGGTAACTAAGGCCCAGAGAAGTGAAGTGACTCGCCCAAGGTCACACAGCGGACAAGCGGCAGAGCCGGGATTAGAACCCGGGTCCTCCTGACTCCCGGGCCAATGCTCTATCCACTAGGCCACCCTGCCTCTTAGATGGGACAACCAGTTAATAGGGAGGCCAAAATCAAAGTCCAATCAGTGGTATTTACTGAGCGCTTACTGCGTGCCGAGCACAGTCCTCAGTGCTCGGGAGAGTACAATTTGTATAAGTATTTCCAGCAAAGGACTTTTCCTCTGAACAAGTATGCTAACAATCCATCTGTGTGCTTTACCTCATCAAACTAGGTCTTTGTAATACCAAACAAATCCCTAGGATTTGTGTAATTAATCTGCATTCTTAGGACTGCTTCCACTGGTTTAAAGAAATCACACTTAAACTTTTACCCTTTCTCCCAACCCCACAAGTTTACATTTTCAAATTTTTCACTTCTTTCTACTACATCCTTTCTTACTCAGGAAACCTGCTTTTCCTGGGACCTTTTCTCCCTGTGAACACCTCCCCCCGTTTAGATTTCGAGCAGTTTGATTAGTTGTCTAATAAGAAAACCAACTTCTTACCACCTTCTAATTCATATAACCCCATCTGAATTAAAGGGTTAACGATCATTAGCTTAATGGAAAGCTACATTCTTGGTATTGGGCTGTTTTTGTTCGAGATGATAGTTGTCCTTTCTACTTGGAAAGAGCACGGGCTTTAGAGTCAGAGGTCATGGGTTCAAATTCCGGCTCCGCCAACTGTCAGCTGTGTGACTTTGGGCATGTCAAGAATAATAATAATGGCATTTGTTAAGCGCTTACTATGTGCAAAGCACTGTTCTAAGCGCTGAAATAATAATGGCATTTATTACGTGCTTACTATGTGCAAAGCACTGTACTAAGAGCTGGGAAGGTTACAAGGTGATCAGGTTGTCCCACGGGGGGCTCGCAGTCTTAACCCCCATTTTACAGATGAGGGAACTGAGGTACAGAGAAGTTACGTGACTTGCCCAAGGTCACACAGCTGACAATTGGCGAAGCCGGGATTTGAACCCGTGGCCTCTGACTCCAAAGTCTGTGCTCTTTCCACTGAGCCATGCGGCTTCTCTAATGCTGTCTTATGCTGTTTTTGAATTCATCACCAAACCCCTCCTTGTTTTATTCTGACCTTGTGAGCCTTTGGGGGCCCAGGGGACTCTGTCTGATTTTCACCCAGGTATTTTTTTCCCCCAGCATTTAGTTCAGTAGGTGCTTAATACTATTACTACTACTACTGTCATCAATTGGACTAATAATATTACTTGTATTTTTATTTATATGTTTATTTATATGCTCAACTTAACTTCTCTGGGCCTCAGTTCCCTTATCCATAAAATGGGGATTAAGACCGTGAGCCCCAAGTGGGATAACCTGATCACCTTGTAACCTCCCCAGCGCTTAGAACAGTGCTTGACACATAGTAAGCGCTTAATAAATGCTGTCATTATTATTATTATTATTATTATTATTATTATTATTATTACTATTATTACTCCCTGACAAGAACTGCTTTGGACAAAGTCTGTGCAAAGTGAAGCTGTCTTCTTCACTGTCAGATTGCCGCTTCCAGAAGTGGCGTGTTGAAAACTGATGCAAAGTTTGATATTAATTTACTTGATTCTTTGGCAGTTGGGACAATATGGGAAAGTAGACATAGTAAAACCCAGGATGAGTGATTACTGCCATTTTTAAAAAGCAACCTAACGTCACTGTCAAAAATGAACCTCTTCAATCCAGTAAGGTCACAGGGGAATTTAGGATCGAATGTTGAAGTAGCCTATCTCTGCTATTTTTTTTACAACCTTTTCATGGTTAAAACTCATAATAATTATAATTTTGTTAATGATGTGCATTTAGCTTTAATTTTATTTGTTCTGACGACTTGACACCTGTCCACATGTTTTGTTTTGTTGTTTGCTCCCCCTTCTAGACTGTGAGCCCGTTGTTGGGTAGGGACCGTCTCTAGATGTTGCCAACTTGTACTTCCCAAGAGCTTAGTACAGTGCTCTGCACACAGTAAGCACTCAATAAATACGATTGAATGAGCGAATGGTAGCTGTTAAGCACTTACTACGTGTCAGGCACTGTGGTGAGCGCTAGGGTAGGTATGAGCTTATCGGGTCGGACGCGGTCCCTGTCCCACTTGGAGCTCGCAGTCTTTATCCCCATTTTACAGGCACAGAGAAGTGAAGTGACTTACCCAAAGTAACACAGCAGACCAGTGGCAGAGCCGGGATTAGAACCCAGTTCCTTCTGACCCCCAGGCTCCGTGCTGTGTCTTCCAGGCCACACTGCTCCTCTTAGATCAATCAATCAATCGTATTTATTGAGCGCTTACTGTTTGCAGAGCACTGTACTAAGCGCTTGGGAAGTACAAGTTGGCAACATCTAGAGACAGTCCCTACCCAACAGTGGGCTCACAGTCTAGAAGGGGGAGACGGAGAACAAAACCAAACATATTAACAAAATAAAATAAATAGAATAGATATGTACAAGTAAAATAAATAAGTAAATAGAGTAATAAATATGTAGAAACATATATACAGGTGAAAGGCGTTAGCACCAATCCTCTAATTTGGGGGGATATTTTTAGCCATTCACTTCATATATTCAACTCGGATCATTCTTTACACTGTCAATCAGTAGTATTTATCGAGTGGGTACTGTGTGCAGAGCACTACACTAAGCGCTTGAGAGAGTACGATGTAACAGAGTTGGTAGACACGTTCCCTGCCCACAGGGAGCTTACAGTCTAAAGGGGGCATCAGGCTACCATGTAAAGTGAAATTTCTTGGGAAAGGCAATCCATTAAGATATTCCGTCCGACTCCCTGGTTTTTAATGCCTATTAAGTAAGGATTATGGTTGTTGCATATTAGCTGGAGAAAGTCATTGTAGTTACATAAAGAAAATCTTAGTGCCATGTGGAAATCAGGGCTTAGTTCTTAGCTGAGAGAAACTCGATAAATAATGTTTGCCGGAGTGGGCAAATTATGTTTGTACATATTTTTTTCCTCTATTTATTTATTTATTTATTTTATTTGTACATATTGGGAATGATTTGTACATTTGTACATTTGGGAATGTACATTTGGGAATTTGTACATTTGTACATTTGGGAATTATTTCTGGCCAGCCCAAGGGAGAAATTGTAATAATAATAATAATAATGATAGCATTTGTTCAGCGCTTACTATGTGCAAGGCACCGTTCTAAGCACTGGGGAGGATACAAGATGTGGGTGCTTGGTGGACGCACTTGTCGGCTGTGTGACTTTGGGCAGGTCACTTCACTATGTTGCCAACTTGTACTTCCCAAGCGCTTAGTACACTGTGTGCTTACTGCACACGGTGGGCGCTCAATGAATACGATTGATTGATTGATTCTCTGGGCCTCAGTTGCCTCCTCTGTAAAACGAGGATGAAGACTGTGAGCCCCACGGGGGGGGCAACCTGGTCACCTTGTGGCACCCCCAGCGCTTGGAACAGTGCTTCGTTCATTCATTCATTCATTCATTCCGTCGTATTTTTCGAGCACTTACTGTGTGCAGAGCACTGTACTAAGCGCCTGGAAAGTGCAAGTCGGCTAAGTGCTAGGTGCTTGGCTTGGCACGTAGTAAGTGCTTAACAAATGCCATTATTAATAGTAAGTGCTTAACAAATGCCATTATTATTATTATAATTATTAACACCAAGCCCAAGGATCCACTGGTCCTGCCTGGGATGAATCCACAACAAGCTGTCTTAATAGTAATAATGATGGCATTTGTTAAGCACTTACTATGTGCAAAGCACTGTTCTAAGCGCTGGGGGATACAAGGTGATCAGGTTATCCCACGTGGGGCTCACAGTCTTCATCCCCATTTTACAGATGAGACAACTGAAGGTCAGAGAAGTTAAGTGACTTGCCCAAGGTCAGAGCCAGGATTAGAACTCATGACCTCTGACTCCCAAGCTCTTTCCACTGAGCCAAGCTGCTTCTCTCAGCTAATAACAATCTTATTAGTGACTGTTTGTGATTACACAAACCATAAGAAGGAAGTGACTGGAGAAGGCACTGATGGGCTGTACCTGAGACAGGTGCGGGCCTGTGGGGGTGGAGCATGGAGGGACGCGGGCCTTTCTCTTCCTGTTCTACCCAGTAATAATAATGATGGCATTTATTCAGTGCTTACTATGTACAAAGCACTGTTCTAAGCGCTGGGGAAGTTACAAGGTGATCAGGTTGTCCCACGAGGGGTTCACAGTCTTAATCCCCATTTTACAGATGAGGGAACTGGGCCCAGAGAAGTGAAGTGACTTGCCCAAAGTCACACAGCTGACAATTGGCAGAGCCGGGATTTGAACCCATGATCTCTGACTGCAAAGCCCGGGCTCTTTTCCACTGAGCCACGCTGCTTCTCGGTAATGGGCCTGGACTTATCAATGACTGCCCCGTAAAGTCTTTCAGAGACTGTGAGCCCACTGTTGGGTAGGGACTGTCTCTATATGTTGCCAACTTGTACTTCCCAAGCGCTTAATACAGTGCTCTGCACACAGTAAGAGCTCAATAAATACGATTGATAAATGATAGATAAAGCCACAGCTGCAATGCCTAAACCAGATAGAAGGTGGTCGCTTTGAATCGCGAGGGGGCATGCAGACAGAGGCATGTGGAGAGGCATACAGAGCACAGAGGCATGCTTTGATGCAGACAGAAGCACGTATTGGAGCAGCAGAAGAGGCATGAGAGCAGCAGCACTTGGAAGCAGAAAGAAGTGTTGGCAGAATGGGTTCCCTTGATGATGATGATGATGATGATGATGGCATTTATTAAGCGCTTACTATGTGCAAAGCACTGTTCTAAGCGCTGGGGAGGTTACAAGGTGATCAGGTTGTCCCTCGTGGGGCTCACATATTTAATCCCCATTTTCCAGATGAGGTAACTGAGGCACAGAGAAGTTAAGTGACTTGCCCAAAGTCACACAGCTGACAATTGGCGGAGCCGGAATTTGAACCCATGACCTCTGACTCCAAAGCCCATGCTCTTTCCTACTGAGCCACGCTGCTTGACCACAGACTGGTATTGGACCCTTGGTGGAGTGGAATGAGTGAGTATATTTATGTGTCACTCCCTTGCACGTCGGTAAAATGAAGTAAAAAACTTTCCACAGTAACCTTGGTGATCAGAGGTGTGGTTTGACTTCTACTGTGTGTCACTGGGGCTCCCTCAGTCCAGGAAGGTCCTAGTTGGTGCCCCTTTTAGGCTGTGAGCCCATTGTTGGGTAGGGACCGTCTCTATATGTTGCCGACTTGTACTTCCCAAGTGCTTAATACAGTGCTCTGCACATAATAAGTGCTCAAAAAATACGATTGAATGAATGAATGAATAGTATGAGCCGTGGGGGTGGGGGATGCCCGTGATACTGTCCAGTGTGGCCACGGCTAAATAGATGGTACTTTGGAAAAGCGTCTGCTTTAACTGTGGGTCGTGACTTCATCGGGAACGCTCTTCTCACTTCTGAGGGGCTAAAAGGGCTCTGTGGCCTTGACAGTAGAGTCTCCTGAGGCATTTCCACAAGCAATTTCATCTCGCAAAGATTGGCGAGTCATAACAGTAGCGACAGTGGAGGGTCATCATCATCATCAATCGTATTTATTGAGCGCTTACTGTGTGCACAGCACTGTAAAAGCGCTTGGGAAGTACAAGTTTGCAACATATAGAGACAGTCCCTACCCAACAGTGGGCTCACAGTCTAAAAGGGGGAGACGGAGAACAAAACCAAACATACTAACAAAATAAAATAAATAGAATAGATATGTACAAGTAAAATAAATAAATAAATAGAGTAATAAATATGTACAAACATATATACATATATACAGGTGCTGTGGGGAAGGGAAGGAGGTACGATGGCGGGGGATGGAGAGGGGGACGAGGGGGAGAGGAAGGACGGACGTCTGAAAGAGAAGAGGTAGAGGGCCCATTTTTTTATAGGGGTCCCGCTAGAGGTAAGGAAACCCTTATTTCCAGAGCTGTCCATAATCCGGACGACTCCAAACGCATATCAGGAGTCTGTATAGATAATAATTAAGGCACTTGTTTAGCGCTTACTATACGCCAAGCACTGTTCTAAGCGTTGGGGTAGATCCAAGTTAATCAGGTTGGGCATAGTCCCTAGCCCACACGGGGCTCACACTCTTAATCCCCATTTTCCAGATGAGGGAACCGTGGCCCAGAGAATAATAATGATAATAATGATGGCATCTGTTAAGCACCTACTATGTGCAAAGCACTGTTCTAAGTGCTAGGGAGGATACAAGGTGATCAGACTGTCCCACATGGGGCTCACAGTCTTCATCCCCATTTTATAGATGAAGGAACTGAGGCCCAGAGAAGTAAAGTGACTTGCCCAAAGTCACACAGCTGACAAGTGGCGAAGCCGGGATTTGAACCCATGACCTCTGACTCCTAAGCCCGGGCTCTTTCCACTGAGCCACGCTGAGAGAAGTGAAGTGACTTGCCCATGGTCACACAGCAGGTGGAGTCAGGATTAGAACCCGGGTCCTTCTGATTCCCAGGCCCGGGCTCTAGCAATCTTACAAGCCTGGGTAAGAACAACTAATTCTGCTACTTGTGCTGAGGAAACGTATGGAAACCATATCCAGAGCTTTCCAAAGGATCTCATTTTCTATGACTGTAATGAGTAAGGGAAGGCAAGTAATTGCGGGAAGTAATTATGTAGGTACAGATTAGCTTCTCATTTATGAGGGTTTTGTCCGATTACACCCTGTTTTCAGAAACTGACGGCTGAAGATCCAAGGAGGCGGTTCACCAACCCTCTCTCAATTCCACCCTCCCTGTCGGTGATCTTGCCTTGAAAATGGGGTTGGACCCAATCTCTGTCCCATGTGGGGCTCACGGTCTCAATCCCCATTTCCAGATGAGGTAACTGAGGCCCATAGAAGTGAAGTGACTTGCCCAAGGCCGCACAGCAGACAAGTAGCAGAGCCGGGATTAGAACCCATGACCTCCTAACACACAGGATTTTGCTCCGTTCACTAGGCCATAGTACAGAATGTGCCTGTTTATCATTCTACTGTAATAATAATAATAATAATGGCATTTATTAAGTGCTTACTATGCGCAAAGCACTGTTCTAAGCGCTGGGGAGGTTACAAGGTGATCAGGTTGTCCTACGGGGGGCTCACAGTCTTCATCCCCATTTTCCAGATGAGGTAACTGAGGCCCATAGAAGTGAAGTGACTTGCCCAAGGCCGCACAGCAGACAAGTAGCAGAGCCGGGATTAAAACCCATGACCTCCTAACACACAGGATTTTGCTCTGTCCACTAGGCCATAGTACAGAATGTGCCGGTTTATCATTCTACTATAATAATAATAATAATGGCATATATTAAGCGCTTACTATGCGCAAAGCACTGTTCTAAGTGCTGGGGAGGTTGCAAGGTGATCAGGTTGTCTCACGGGGGGCTCACAGTCTTCATCCCCATTTTACAGATGAGGTAACTGAGGCCCAGAAAAGTGAAGTGATTTGCCCAAGGCCACACAGCAGACAAGTAGCAGAGCCGGGATTAGAACCCATGACCTCCTAACACACAGGATTTTGCTCTGTCCACTAGGCCATAGTACAGAATGTGCCTGTTTATCATTCTACTGTAATAATAATAATAATAATAATGACATTTATTAGGCGCTTACTATGCGCAAAGCACTGTTCTAAGCGCTGGGGAGGTTACAAGGTGATCAGGTTGTCCCACGGGGGGCTCACAGCCTTCATCCCCATTTTACAGATGAGGGAACTGAGGCCCAGAAAAGTGAAGTGATTTGCCCAAGGCCACACAGCAGACAAGTAGCAGAGCTGGGATTAGAACCCATGACCTCCAAACACACAGGATTTTGCTCTGTCCAGTAGGCCACAGTACAGAATGTGCCTGTTTATCATTCTACTGTAATAATGATAATAATAATAATAATAATAATGGCATTTATTAGGCGCTTACTATGTGCAAAGCACTGTTCTAAGCACTGGGGAGGTTACAAGGTGATCAGGTTGTCCCACACGGGGCACATAGTCTTAATCCCCATTTTACAGATGAGGTAACTGAGGCCCAGAGAAGTTAAGTGACTTGCCCAGAGTCACACAGCTGACAATTGGCAGAGGCGGGATTTGAACCCATGACCTCCTAACACACAGGCCTTTGCTCCATCCACTAGGCCATAGTACAGAATGTGCCTGTTTATCATTCTACTGTACTCTCCTAAGGGCTTAGTAGAGTGCTCTGCATACAGTAAACGCTCAAGAAATACGACTGAATGAAGGAATCAACCTATAACGGTATTCCGGTTCCAAGGGAACACATCTGCCCGGGATAACGAGGCCGGTAGGGACCGTCACCGCGGCCGGACACGCGCGAGCGGTGACTCCCAACTGTCGCCGTCCTTGCCTTGCAGGCAGCATTCAGGAGGATTACCTGAGGGAGCTGCTGACCACGATGGGAGACCGCTTCACGGACGAAGAGGTGGACGAACTGTACCGGGAAGCGCCCATCGACAAGAAGGGCAACTTCAACTACATCGAGTTCACCCGCATCCTGAAGCACGGGGCCCTGGACAAAGACGACTGAAGGGAAGGCCGGATGTTCCCGCCGGCGGCCGCCCGCTCTCATCGCTCCTTTTGGTTTCCAAGACTTTGTTTTCTGGTAAAGTCTGTTGCATGTGCTTGACTTTCAACCTTCGGGGGGGGCGGGGGTTGATATATTATTCCCTGTCATTGCCTGGCAAGGCCTCTGTTTAATCAGACTGGAAATGGGGTTGTGGAAATACACTATTTTTTTTTAATGGCATTTATTAAGCGCTTACTATGTGCAAAGCACTGTTCTAAGCACTGGGGAGGTTACAAGGTGATCGGGTTGTCCCATGGAGGGCTCACAATCTTAATCCCCATTTTACAGATGAGGGAACTGAGACAAAGAAGTTAAGTGACTTGCCCAAAGTCACACAGCTGACAAGTGGCGGAGCTGGGATTTGAACCCATGATTTCTGACTCCAAAGCCCGGGCTCTTTCTACTGAGCCATGCTGCTTCTCTAAATACACTAAATAGGAAACGGTTTGAGAATAAAGAGCAATGAATATTAAAGTCCTTAAAAAAAAACTTTGGTTTCTGGTTTTGCTGGATGTTTTTTGTAGTAAAGAGGCCCTACTGTAGTAAAAACGGTAGATTGATTGATTGATTGATCCATCATTCATTTATTTCTATGAATGTCTGTTTCTCCCTGTAGACTGGAAGCTCGCTGTGGGAAGGGAATGTGTCCATTTATTGTTACACTGCATTCTTCCAAGAGCTTAGTCCGGTGCTCTGCACACAGTAAGTGCTCAATAAATATGACAATGAATGAAAGAACAAACGAATGAATCCCTCTGCTGGAAGTCCGCAATCTTGCTGCTGTCAAGGACACAGTCTTTCAGCTCTCATTCCATCAGTTGCTAAATCCTGCTGGCTCTCCCATAAAACTTAATAATAATAATAATGGTATTTGTTAAGTTCTTACTATGTGCCAAGCACTGTTCTAAGCGCTGGGGGGATACAAGGTAATCAGGTTGTCCCACGTGGGGCTCACAGTCTTAATCCCCATTTTACAGATGAGGTAACAGGCACGGAGACGTTAAGTGACTTGCCCAAAGTCACACAGCTGACAAGTGGCGGAGAGGGGATTTACTCTATCTGTCCCCTTCTTCTCCAGCCAAATTGCTAAAACCTTGATCTGGACTCTCATCATACGACCATTGGATTACTTTATCAACCTCCTTGCTGGCCTCCCAGCCTCCAGCCTCACCCCCTTTCGGTCTACACTGATATTAATTATGGTTTTTGTTCAGCAAGCAATTGAACAATCACTGGTATTCGATGTTTGTTAATATGAATACTTACTAATGCTAATGATGTTTGTTAAGCGCTTTCTATCTTCCGAGCACTGTTTAAGCACTGGGGTAGATCTATGGTAATCAGGCTAGACACAGTCCCTGACTTAATCAATCAATCAATCAATCAATCGTATTTATTGAGCGCTTACTGTGTGCAGAGCACTGTACTAAGCGCTTGGGAACTACAAGTTGGCAACATATAGAGACAGTTCCTACCCAACAGTGGGCTCACAGTCTAAATACACGGGGTTCATAGTCTGAGGAGAAGAGAGAACACGAATTGAATCCCTATTTGACAGTTGAGAGCATACTGTGTACAGAGTAATAATAATAATAATGGTATTTGTTAAGCGCTTACTATGTGCCAAGCACTGTTCTAAGCGCTGGGGTAGATACATGGTCATCAGATTGTCCCACGTGGGGCTCACAGCCAGCGCTTGGAACTGTGCTTTGCACATAGTAAGCGCTTAATAAATGCCATCATTATTATTAATCCCCATTTTACAGATGAGGTCACTGAGGCACAGAGAAGTGAAGTGACTTGACCAAGGTCACACAGCAGACAAGTGGGGGAGTTGGAATTAGAACCCACGACTTCTGACTCCCAAGCCCGGGCTCTTTCCATTAAGCCACACTGCTTCTCAACCAAGTACTCAACCAAGCACTTGGGAAAGTTTAGTACAGTGCTCTGCACACAGTAAGTGCTCAATAAATATAACTGAATGAATAAATGAATCAGAGTGCAAGGCAACAATTGGTAGGTGTCATCTCATAATAATAATTATTATTATGGCATTTATTAAGCACTTACTATGTGCAAAGCCCTGTTCTAAGCGGTGGGGAGGTTACAAGGTGATCAGGTTATCCCATGGGGGGCTCACAGTCTCAATCCCCATTTTCCAGATGAGGTAACTGAGGCACAGAGAATTTAAGTGACTTGCCCAAAGTCAGGTTATCCCATGGGGGGGCTCACAGTCCCAATCCCCATTTTCCAGATGAGGTAACTGAGGCACTGAGAATTTAAGTGACTTGCCCAAAGTCACACAGCTGACAATTTGAGGAGTTGGGATTTGAACCCATGACTTCTGACTCCAAAGCCCGGGCTCTTTCCACTGAGCCACGCTGCTTCTCCACCTCATCTCAACCCACAAGGGGCAAGGACCTTACCGTTTGCAGGGTGAGATAGACGTTAAAATTAATGACGGGATCAGGAAAATGATATTAGGATATCCCACCTGGATGACTGCATCAGCCTCCTTGCTGACCTCCCCAGCTTCCTGCCTCTCCCCACTCCAGTCCGTACTTCATTCTGCTGCCCGGATCATTTTTCTAAAAAAAAAACCATTCAAGACATGTCACCCCACTCCTCAAAAAACTCCAGTGGTTGTCCATCCACATCAAACAAAAACTCCTCACCATTGGCAGTCTGCTGTGTGACCTTGGGCAAGTCACTTAACTTCTCTGAGCCTCAGTTCCCTCATCTGTAAAACAGGGATTAAGACTGTGAGCCCCACGTGGGACAACCTGATCACCCTGTATCCCCCCAGCGCTTAGAACAGTGCTTTGCACATAGTAAGCGCTTAACAAATGCCATCATTATTATTATTATTATTATTGGCTTTAAAGCAGTCCACCACCTAGCCCCCTCCTACCTCCCCTCGCTTCTCTCCTTCTCCAATCCAGCCCACACACCTTGCTTCTCTGGTAATGATAATAATAATAATCACAATAATAATAATAATAATAATAATAATGGTGCCACTAACCTTCTCACTGGGCCTCCATCTCGCTTCCGACCCCTAGCCCACATCCAGTGCTTAGAACAGTGCCCAGCGCTTAGAACAGTTCTCTGCACATAGTAAGCGCTTAATAAATGCCATTATTATTATTATTATTATTATTATTATCCTGCCTCTGGCCTGGAAGCCCTTCCCTCCTCAAATCTGGCAGACAATTATTTCCAGCGTGGCTCAATGGAAAGAGCACGGGCTTTGGAGTCAGAGGCTGTGGGTTCAAATCCCGCTCCGCCACTTATCAGCTGTGTGACTTTGGGCAAGTCACTCAACTTCTCTGGGCCTCAGTTCCCTCATCTGTAAAATGGGGATGAAGACTGTGAGCCCCTCGTGGGACAGCCTGATTACCTGATCTACCCCAGCACTTAGAACAGTGCTTTGCACATAGAAAGCGCTTAACAAATGCCAACATTATTATTATTCAAACCCTTATTGAAGGCCCATCTCCTCCAAGATGCCTTCCCAGACTAAGCCCCAATTTTCCTCATCTCCCACTTTTCCCATCATCCTGACTTGCTCCCTTTGCTCTTCTGCATTTAGTCCATATCTCTAATTTATTTATTTGTATTGGCATCTGTCTCCCCACCCCTCTAAATGCCTTGTAGGCAGGGAATTTGTTTATTGTTGTATTGTATTCTGCCAAGCCCTTAGTATGGTGCTCTGCATACAGTAAACTCTCAATAAAGACTATTGATTGATTGATTGATACTATGTGCCAAGCACTGTACTAAGAACAGAGAATGACTACAATTCATGGGTTCAAATCCCCCCTCCCCCAGTTGTCAGCTGTGTAACTTTGGGCAAGTCACTTAATTTCTCTGTGCCTCAGTTAAATCATCTGTAAAATGGGGATTAAGACTGTGAGCCTCCTGTGGGACAACCTGATCACCTCGTAACCTCCCCAGCATTTAGAACAGTGCTTGGCACATAGTAAGCGCTTAACAAATGCCATCATCATTATTATTATTATTCTTACAAAATAATCAGGTTGGATACAAATCCATGACCCTCATGGGGCTCACAGTCTAAGCAGCAGGGAGAACAGGTATTTAATCCCATTTTACAGATAAGGATACCAGCTGCAGAGAAGTCAACAATAATAATAATTATTATTATTATTATTGGGCAAGTCACTTAGCTTCACTGGGCCTCAGTTCCCTCATCTGTAAAATGGGGATGAAGACTGTGAGTCCCACGTGGGACAAACTGATTACCTTGTATCTACCCCAGCGCTTAGAACAGTGCCTTGCACATAGTAAGCGCTTAACAAATACCAACATTATTATTATTATTATTATTATTATGGCATTTATTAAGCACTTACTATGTGCAAAGTACTGTTCTAAGCGCTGGGGAGGTTACAAGGTGATCAGGTTGTCCCACGTGGGGCTCACAGTCTTCATTCCCATTTTACAGATGAGGGAACTGAGGCACAGAGAATTTAAGCGACTTGCCCAAAGGCACACAGCTGACAATTGGCATAGCCTGGATTTGAACCCATGGCCTCCGACTCCAAAGCCCATACTCTTTCCACTGAGCCAGGCCTCCTCCAGGAGGCCTTCCCACACTAAGCCCCTTTATCCTCTCCTCCCCATCCCCACCTCTTCCCTACCTCCTTCCCTTCCCCACAGCACTTGAATATATTTGTACAG
The DNA here is from genome assembly GCF_015852505.1 of Tachyglossus aculeatus. Classification (NCBI taxonomy): domain Eukaryota; kingdom Metazoa; phylum Chordata; class Mammalia; order Monotremata; family Tachyglossidae; genus Tachyglossus; species Tachyglossus aculeatus. The sequence continues at coordinate 12,914,390 of NC_052070.1, forward strand.
ATTTATTACTCGATTTATTTTACTTGTACATTTTTACTGTTCTATTTATTTTGCTAATGATGTGCATATAGCTATAATTCTATTTGTTCTGACGATTTTGACACCTGTGTACATGTTTCATTTTGTTGTCTGTCTCCCCCTTTTAGACTGTGAGCCCAATGGTGGGTATGCACCGTCTCTCTATGTTGCCGACTTGTACTTCCCAAGCGCTTAGTACAGTGCTCTGCGCACAGTAAGCGCTCAATAAATACGATTGAGGGAATGAATGAAGGTCACAAAGCAGGCAAGTGGCAGGGCAGGGGTTAGAACCCAGGCTCTCTAAATGCCAAATCCATGCTCTTTCACTAGGCCTCACAGCTGCATGACTCAGCGCTCAGAACAGTGCTTTGCACATAGTAAGCGCTTAATTGATTGATTAATAAATGCCATTAAAAATATATAGAGATCACCCAGCAATCAATCAATCAATCAATTGTATTTATTGAGCACTTACTGTGTGCAGAGCACTGTACTAAGCACTTGGGAAGTACAAGTTGGCAACATACAGAGACAGTCCCTACCCAACAGTGGGCTCACAGTCTAAAAGGGGGAGACAGCGAACAAAACCAAACATACTAACAAAATAAATAGAATAGATATGTACAAGTAAAATAAATAAATAAATAGAGTAATAAATATGTACAAACATATATACATATATACAGGTGCTGTGGGGAAGGGAAGGAGGTAAGATGGGGGGATGATGAGGGGGAAAGGAAGGAAGGAAGGAGCTCAGTCTGGGAAGGCCTCCTGGAGGAGGTGAGCTCTCAGAAGGGCCTTGAAGGGAGGAAGAGAGCTAGCTTGGCGGATGGGCAGAGGGAGGGCAGCACACATCTCATCGCTCCTCAAAATCCTCTGATGGCTACCCATCTCCCCTCCCGTCAGAAAAGAGCTCCTCTAGCCTGCCCAGCAGCTCTCCCCCACTGCCACTCCTCAGCTCATACTCAGTGATAAGAACAGTAGTGTTTCTTCAAGCCCTTACTATGTGCTAAGTACCATGATAAGCCCTGGGGTAGAGACCAGATAATCAGACGGGACAAAGTTTAAGACAGGGGTGGGGGGCGGTTTGGGTTCGGTGTTTTTATTCCTATTTAACAGGTGGGGAAACTGAAGCAGAGAGAAGTACACACCCACGCAAGATATGAGGGCAGGGAACATTTATTCAATCATGTTTATTGAGCGCTTACTGTGTGCAGAGCACTAAACTATTCATTCATTCATTCATTCAACCGTATTTATTGAGCGCTTACTGTGTGCAGAGCACTGTACTAAGCGCTTGGGAAGTACAAGTTGGCAACATATAGAGACGGTCCCTACCCAAGAGTGGGCTCAAGGGTGGCTCACTGGAAAACCATGTGGCCCCCCTTCTAAGATGTGAGCCCGTTGCTGGGTAGGGACTGTCCCTATATGTTGCCAACTTGTACTTCCCAAGCGCTTAGTCCAGTGCTCTGCACACAGTAAGCACTCAATAAATACGATTGAATAAATGAATGAATAATAATAATAATGGCATTTATTAAGCACTTACTATGTGCAAAGCACTGTTCTAAGCGCTGGGGAGGTTACAAGGTGATCAGGTTGTCCCACATGGGGCTCACAGTCTTAATCCTAATAATAATAATAATAATAATAATAATAATAATAATAATAATAATAATAACGATGTTGGTATTTGTTAAGTGCTTACTATGTGCAAAGCACTGTTCTAAGCGCTGGGGAGGGTACAAGGTGATCAGGTTGTCCCACGTGGGACTCACAGTCTTAATCCCCATAATAATAATAATAATAATAATGATATTTGTTAAGCGCTTACTATGTGCAAAGCACTGTTCTAAGTGCTGGGGAGGTTACAAGGTGATCAGGTTGTCCCACATGGGGCTCACAGTCTTAATCCCCATAATAATAATAATGATGGTATTTGTTAAGCGCTTACTATGTGCAAAGCAGTGTTCTAAGCACTGGGGAGGTTACAAGGTGATCAGGTTGTCCCACGTGGGGCTCACAGTCTTAATCCCCATAATAATAATAATAATAATAATAATGGTATTTGTTAAGCGCTTACTATGTACAAAGCAGTGTTCTAAGCGCTGGGGAGGTTACAAGGTGATCAGGTTGTCCCACGTGGGGCTCACAGTCTTAATCCCCATAATAATAATAATAATAATAATGGTATTTGTTAAGCGCTTACTATGTACAAAGCAGTGTTCTAAGCGCTGGGGAGGTTACAAGGTGATCAGGTTGTCCCACGTGGGGCTCACAGTCTTAATCCCCATAATAATAATACTAATAATGATGGTATTTGTTAAGCGCTTACTATGTGCAAAGCACTGTTCTAAGCGCTGGGGAGGTTACAAGGTGATCAGGTTGTCCCAGGGTGGGCTCACAGTTTTCACGAGAAGCAGCGTGGCTCAGTGGAAAGAGCCTGGGCTTTGGAGTCAGAGGTCATGGGTTCAAATCCCAGCTCTTCCAACTGTCAGCTGTGTGACTTTGGGTAAGTCACTTAACTTCTCTGGGCCTCCGTTACCTCATCTGGAAAATGGGGATTAAAACTGTGAGCCCCCCGTGGGACAACCTGACCACCTTGTAACCACCCCAGTGCTCAGAACAGAGCTTTGCACATAGTAAGCGCTTAACAGATACCATCATTATTATTATCCCCATTTTTACAGATGAGGGAACTGAGGCCCAGAGAAGTGAAGCGACGTGCCCAAAGTCACACATCTGACAGTTGGCAGAGCCGGGATTTGAACCCATGACCTCTGACTCCAAAGCCCGGGCTCTTTCCACTGAGCCACGCTGCCTCTCCAATCTGGTTGACTGATGGATTGAGGAGAAGCAGCGTGGCTCAGTGGAAAAGAGCCCGGGCTCTGGAGTCAGAGGTCATGGGTTCAAAGCCCGGCTCCGCCACTTGTCAGCTGTGTGACTTTGGGCAAGTCACTTCACTTCTCTGGGCCTCGGTTCCCTCATCTGGAAAATGGGGATGAAGACTGTGAGCCCCACGTGGGACAACCTCATGACCTTGTATCCCCCCAGTGCTTAGAACAGTGCTTTGCACATAGTAAGCGCTTAATAAATGCCATTATTATTATTATTATTATTATTATTATTATTATTATTATTATTATTTGGAGGGAGGCTGGAGCTGTGCCTCGGGCGGCTTTGGGAACAAAACTCCAAATGTCACTAGATGGCACTCTGCTTCTTGGATTGGTCACCACACGTTCGTTCATTCCTTCAATCGTATTTATTGAACGCTTACTGTGTGCAGAGCACTGTACTAAGCGCTTGGGAAGTCCAAGGTGGCAGCATACAGAGACAGTCCCTACCCAACAGCGGGCTCACAGTCTAGAAGGGGGAGACAGACAACACGTTTGCACACTGGTCAGCATTGTGTCGTCGGAGTAATAATAATCATAAAAATGATGGTATTGGTTAAGCGCTTACTATGTGCCAAGCACTGTTCTAAGCGCTGGGGAGGTTATAAGGTGATCAGGTTGTCCCACGTGGGGCTCACAGTCTTCATCCCCATTTTACAGATGAGGGAACTGAGGCACAGGGAAGTTAAGTGACTTGCCCAAAGTCACACAGCTGACAGTTGGCGGAGCCGGAATTTGAACCCGTGACCTCTGACTCCAAACCCCGGGCTCTTTCCTACTGAGACACACTGCTTCTCATTTATTGAGCGCTTACTGTGTGCCGAGCACTATACTAAGCACTCCTTCCCTCTCCCTTTATTAAGAATAATAATGATGATATTTGTTAAGCACTTACTATGTGCCAGGCACCATTCTAAGCGCTGGGGTAAATGCAAGCTAATTGGGTTGGTAACAGTCCCTGTTCCACACAGGGCTCACACTCTTAATCCCCATTTTACATATGAGGGAATTGAGGCCCAGAGAAATGAAGTGACTTGTCCAAGGTCACACAGCAGACAAGTAGCGGAGCCGGGATAAACCCCTCCTTTTCCTCAGCTCCCCCTTCCCCTCCCCATCGCCCGGACTTTCTCCCTTTGCTCGACCCCCATCCCAGCCCCACAGCACTTGTGTGTATAAATAAATATATATATATATATACATACATACACACATACATATATATACATATATATGCATGTATATGTATATATATATATATATTTGTATGCATATGTACGTATATATATATTTGTATGTATATATTTGTATGTATATGTGTGTATATATACACACATATGTATGTATATATGTATGTGTATGTATGCACGTATATGTATGTATGTATATATGTATGTATATATATACACATATATATATACATATATATTCATATATATCTGTGGAGCTGGGTGAGGATCAATTAATCAATAGGGATGATCACTGCTGGGTTCAGGAGCTTTGGCAGGGATTTAATAATCCTGGCTCTTCCACTTTCATTCATTCATTCATTCAATTGTATTTATTGAGCGCTTACTGTGAGCAGAGCACTGTACTAAGCACCTGGGAAGTACAAATCGGCAACATAGAGAGACGGTCCCTACCCAACAACAGGCTCACAGTCTAGAAGGGGGAGACAGACCACAAAACAAAACAAGTAGACAGGTGTCAATACCATCAATACTCTATACAATACAATACTCTATACAGTACTCAATACAATACTCTATTTTATCACTCTATTTATTTTATTACTCTTACTTGTACATATTCATTCTATTTATTTTATTCTGTTAATATGTTTTGTTTTGTTCCGTTTCCCCTTTCTAGATTGTGAGCCCACTGTTGGGTAGGGACCATCTCTATATATTGCCAACTTGTACTTCCCAAGCGCTTAGTACAGTGCTCTGCACACAGTAAGTGCTCAATAAATACGATTGAATGAATGAATAAATGAATAATACATACATGTATATATACATATACATATATATATATATACACTATCCCAGCACTTGTATATATATATATATTTACATTCATGCCTGTTAACTTGTTTTGATGTGCATATATCTATAATTCCATTTATTTATACTGATGCTATTGATGCCCCTTGACTTGTTTTGATGTCTGCCTCTCCCTCTAGACTGTGAGCCCATTGTGGGCAGGGATTGTCTCTATCGCTGAATTGTACTTTCCAAGCACTTAGTTCCGTGCTCCGCACAACTGTACTTTCCAAGCGCTTAGTTCCGTGCTCCGCACAACTGTACTTTCCAAGCGCTGTGTTCCATGCTCCGCACAACTGTACTTTCCAAGCGCTTAGTTCCATGCTGTGCACACAGTAAGCACTCAATAAATACGATTGAATGAATGAATGAAAGATTGAACCCCTGACCTTATGACTCCCAGGCCGATGCTTTCCATGTTCTAGCTACTAGGCCATGCTTCCTCTCTTCTCCTTCTAGACTGTGAGCCCACTGTTGGGTAGGGACTGTCTCTATATGTTGCCAACTTGGACTTCCCAAGTGCTTAGTACAGTGCTCTGCACACAGTAAGTGCTCAATAAATACGATTGAATGAATGAATGAATAGTGGAGAGAGCCCAGACCTGGGAGTCCGAAAGGCATGGGTTCTAATTCTGCCTCTGCCACATGTTGGCTGGCTGACCTTGGGTAAGTCACTTTACTTCTCTGGGCCTCAGCTACCTCATCTGCAAAATGGGGATGGAGACTGTTAGCCTCATGTGGGACAGGGACTGTGTCCAGTGTGATTTGCTTGCTATTACTCTATGTATCTTACTTGTACATATCTATTCTATTTATTTTATTTTGTTAGTATGTTTGGTTTTGTTCTCTCCTCTTATCTCTCCGGTCGTTCATTCGCAGTCTCTTTTGCAGGCTCCTCCTCCCCCTCCCATCCCCTTACTGTGGGGGTTCCCCAAGGTTCAGTGCTTGGTCCCCTTCTGTTCTCGATCTACACACACTCCCTTGGTGACCTCATTCGCTCCCACGGCTTCAACTATCATCTCTACGCTGATGACACTCAGATCTACATCTCTGCCCCTGCTCTCTCCCCCTCCCTCCAGGCTTGCATCTCCTCCTGCCTTCAGGACATCTCCATCTGGATGTCTGCCCGCCACCTAAAACTCAACATGTCCAAGACTGAACTCCTTGTCTTCCCTCCCAAACCCTGCCCTCTCCCTGCCTTTCCCATCTCTGTTGACGGCACTACCATCCTTCCCGTCTTACAGGCCCGCAAACTTGGTGTCATCCTTGACTCCGCTCTCTCATTCACCCCTCACATCCAAGTCGTCACCAAAACCTGCCGGTCTCAGCTCCGCAACATTGCCAAGATCCGCCCTTTCCTCTCCATTCCAACCGCTACCCTGCTCATTCAAGCTCTCATCCTATCCCGTCTGGACTACTGCATCAGCCTTCTCTCTGATCTCCCATCCTCGTGTCTCTCTCCACTTCAATCCATACTTCATGCTGCTGTCCGGATTATCTTTGTCCAGAAATGCTCTGGGCCTGTTACTCCCCTCCTCAAAAATCTCCAGTGGCTACCAATCAATCTGCGCATCAGGCAGAAACTCCTCACCCTGGGCTTCAAGGCTGTCCATCACCTCACCCCCTCCTACCTCACCTCCCTTCTCTCCTTCTCCAGCCCAGCCCGCACTCTCCGCTCCTCCGCCGCTAATCTCCTCACTGTACCTCGCTCTTGCCTGTCCCGCCATCAACCCCCGGCCCACATCATCCCCCGGGCCTGGAATGCCCTCCCTCCCAACATCCGCCAAGCTAGCTCTCTTCCTCCCTTCAAGGCCCTACTGAGAGCTCACCTCCTCCAGGAGGCCTTCCCAGACTGAGCCCCTTCCTTCCTCTCCCCCTCGTACCCCTCTCCATCCCCCCCCATTTTACCTCCTTCCCTTCCCCACAGCACCTGAATAGATGTATATATGTTTGTGCATATTTATTACTCTATTTATTTATTTATTTATTTATTTTTCTTGTACATATCTATTCTATTTATTTTATTTTGTTAGTATGTTTGGTTTTGTTCTCTGTCTCCCCCTTTTAGACTGTGAGCCCACTGTTGGGTAGGGACTGTCTCTATATGTTACCAACTTGTACTTCCCAAGCGCTTAGTACAGTGCTCTGCACACAGTAAGCGCTCAATAAATACAATTGATTGATTAACAAAAACCATTAAAAAGAACCAACACAAATCAACTAGCTGCTGGAAAGTTTTCCAAGATGCTCTTTTCTGCGGTACAACACCTGTGCTCCTGGGTTGATAGCCTGCGCGTGGGGAATGAACAAAGTGAACTGAAGTTGAATTGATGCAATCAAAATTCACAAAGAGGAAACGGACCAGGTCATTTCAAAACTGATGAGAAATAGACATTTCTACAAAAAGAGAAAAAACCCTAAATAACACACCACTTCTCCCTCCTGGTTGCTGGGGAGTTCTGTTTATTGTCCTTGCTTAGCTCTCCCTTTCTGGATTTGCTCATTTCAGCTGTAGGCTTGTTACCACCTGGGTTCTAGATGTTTGTCAATCTCACCGCTAGACCGTTTTGCGGGGATAATTTAAAAACCGACCCCCGTTTCAAATATATTTGTTCGCGCTTTTATTTGAAAGGGCAAGGGCTGGGGGAGAGAAAAACACAGGTAATCTGGTTGCCGGACTTTCCAGGATGGAAGTTGGGTGGGTAAAATGCTGACAGGGTCTGGGGTACTTTGAGAAGATGGGGGTGGGAGTACCCCATAAGCAGCAGTCCAGGAAAACAATCATTAATTTTGGATTTCATTTCGCTTCACAAATTGGGTAACAGTGGTAGTTCTGGGAAATTGCCCATCCTGGCTCTGCCACTTGTCTGCTGTGTGACTTTGGGCAACTCACTTAACTTCTCTGGGCCTCGGTTCCCTCATTCATTCATCCGTTCACTCAATCACATTTATCGAGTGCTTACTGTGTGCAGGGTACTGGACTAAGCTCTTGGGAGAGGGTGATATTACAATAAACAGACACATTCCCTGCCCACAGCAAGCTTCCAGTCTGAAGGCGGAGACAGACATTCATAGAAATAAATATATTCTAGATTTGGACATAAATGCTGTGGGGCTGGGAGGAGGGATGAATCAAGGGAACAAGTCAGGACGACACAGAGTCTGTAAAACGGGGATTAAGACTGTGTCCAATCTGATTATTTTATATCTACCCCAGCCTTAGTAAAGTGCCTGACACATAATAAGTGTTAAAGTAAAACCATTAAAAAAAAACCTCTCAGAAAAATAAGATACTTCGGCTAACCCTGTCTCAATGGACTCCCTTGATGAGTTTTTTTAATGATCAATCAATCAATCAGTCGTATTTATTGAGCGCTTACTGTGTGCAGAGCACTGTACTAAGCGCTTGGCAACATATAGAGACGGTCCCTACCCAACAGTGGGCTCACAGTCTAGAAGAGGGAGACAGAGAACAAAACCAAACGTATTAACAAAATAAAATAAATAGAATAGATATGTACAAGTCAAATAAACAAAGAAATAGAGTAATAAATATGTACAAACATATATACATATATACAAATATAATGATATTTGTTAAGTGATTACTATGTGTCAAGCACTTCTCAAAGTGCTGGGATAAATACAAATAAATCAGGTTGAACACAGTCCCTGACCCACATGGGGCTCATAGTCTAAGCAGGAGGGAGAACAGCCATTCCATCTCCCTTTTACAGTTGAGGAAACTGAGGCACAGTTAAGTGAAGTGATTTGCCCAAGGTTACACAACAACAGTTACTTATTTTCTGTGCCTCATGGCTCCCCTAGCTGAAAAATGCAATTTAACACTTACTCTCTACTATTTTGAGAATGAATGTAATAATATCTTGTTTTACTTGCTATAAAAATAATAACATGCTATATCATAGAGGCAGTTCATAATGACCTTGGGGCTGTTCTGTATGAGAACGTTTTCCTGTATAGGATTTTCATTTTAAGGGTAATAATAATAATAATAATAATGGCATTTATTAAGTGCTTACTATGTGCAAAGCACTGTTCTAAGCACTGTTCAAATCATAGTATTTGTTGAGTCCTAACTATGTGCCAGGCACTTTACTAAGCACTGTGGTAGATACAAGAGGAGCAGCGTAGCTCAGTGGAAAGAGCCTGGGCTTGGAAGTCAGAGGTCATGGATTCTAATCCCTGCTCCGCCACATGTCCGCTGTGTGACCTTGGGCAAGTCACTTAACTCCTCTGAGCCTCATTTCCCTCATCTGTAAAATGGGGGTTAAGATTGTGAGCCCCATGTGGGACAACTTGATCACCTTTTATCCCCCCAGTGCTTAGAACAGTGCTTTGCACATAGTAAACGCTTAACAAATGCCATTATTATTATTATTATTACAAGATAATTGGGTTGGACACAGTCCCTGTCCCACATGGGTGTCACACTCTTAATCCCCATTTTACATTTATTCATTCATTCAATCTTATTTCTTGAGCAATTACTGGGTGCAGATCACTATACTAAGCGCTTGAAAAGGTAAGATTGTGAACTCGTTGTGGTCAGGGATTGTCACTCTATTGTTGCATCGCAATTTCCCAAGTGCTTAGTACTGTGACCTGCACACTGTGAGTGTTTAATAAATATGATTGATTGAATCAATATAACAACAAACAGTCCCATTCCCTGCCCATAATGAGCTAGAGGGGGAGACAAGCACTAATATAAATAAATAAATTATGGATATGGACATAAGTGGGGTGGGGCTGGGAGGTGGGGATTCATTCATTCATTCATTCAATCGTATTTATTGAGCACTTACTGTGTGCAGAGCACTGGACTAAGCGCTTGGGAAGTACAAGTTCGTAACATATAGAGACGGTCCCTAGGGGATGAATAAAGAAGCAAGTCAGGGTGACGCAGGAGGGAATGGGAGAAGAGGAAAGGGGGGCCTTAGTCAGGGAAGGCCTGCTGGAAGAGATGGGCCTTCAGTAAGGCTTTACTCTATTTATTTATTTATTTATTTTACTTGTACATATCTATTCTATTCATTTTTATTTTGTTAGTATGTTTGGTTTTGTTCTCTGTCTCCCCCTTTTAGACTGTGAGCCCACTGTTGGGTAGGGACTGTCTCTATGTGTTGCCAATTTGTACTTCCCAAGCGCTTAATACAGTGCTCTGCACATAGTAAGCGCTCAATAAATACGATTGATTGATTGATTGATTGACTATCTCTATATGTTGCCAACTTGTACTTCCCAAGCGCTTAGTACAGTGCTCTGCACACAGTAAGCGTTCAATAAATATGATTGATTGATTGATTGATTGATTGAGTAATTTCTTGTGCCATCTAAAGCTGTCCTCCATAGTCAAAGACACCACTATCAGAGGTGCTATTCACCTATCAATGCCTCGTCTAATGTCGTCGAGTTGCGTCCGACCCATAGCAACGCCATGGACACATCTCTCCCAGAATGTCCCACCTCCATCTGCAATCCTGCTGGTAGTGGATCCACAGTTTCCTTAGTAAAAATCTGGAAGTGGTTTACCTTTGCCTCCTTCTGCGCAGTCAACTTGAATTTTTGCCCTTGATTCTCTCCCGTGACAATGCTGCCCAGCACAGGTGAGTTTTGCCTCATAGCAGATTGCCTGCCACTCGCTAGCCACTGGCCAAACTAGGAATGGAATGGGTAGGCCTCTGCTCGATTCTCCCTCCTTTAGCCGAGACTGGTAGAGGACTAGAAGCTCTCCAGGTGCCCTCCTGAGAGAGGATCTTTGGGGCAGATATTCCCAAACTGATACTCCTTTTTTCTCTTTCCTCCTACAGTCTCCCTCTAGACTGTGAGCTCACTATGGGTAAGGAACATGCCAGCTAATTCTGCTGTATTTTTCTCTCCCAAGTGCTTATAGACTGTGAGCCCACTGTTGGGTAGGGACTGTCTCTATATGTTGCCATCTTGTACTTCCCAAGCGCTTAGTACAGTGCTCTGCACACAGTAAGCGCTCAATAAAAACGATTGATTGATTGATTGATTCCCACACTGAGCCCCTTCCTTCCTCTCCCCCTCGCCCCCCTCTCCATCCCCCCATCTTACCTCCTTCCCTTCCCCACAGCACCTGTATATATGTATATATGTTTGTACATATTTATTACTCTATTTATTTATTTATTTATTTTACTTGTACATATCTATTCTATTTATTTTATTTTGTTAGTATGTTTGGTTTTGTTCTCTGTCTCCCCCTTTTAGACTGTGAGCCCACTGTTGGGTAGGGACTGTCTCTATATGTTACCAATTTGTACTTCCCAAGCGCTTAGTACAGTGCTCTGCACATAGTAAGTGCTCAATAAATACGATTGATTGATTGATTGATTGATTGCTTAGTACAGTGCCCCACATATAGTAAGTGCTTAACAAGTACCATTGATTGATTATTAGTAATTTACTTTAATGTCTGCCTCCCCTTAGTACAGTGCCTGGCACATAGTAAGAGCTTAACAAACACCATAATTATTATTGCAAACTCTCTGAGGGCTGAGACCGTTTTTAACTCAATTATTCTCTCTCAAGCGCTTAGCAGAATGCTTTTCTGTTCAATAAATACCATTGAACAATTGATTGATTCTCCCCCAGGTCAATGGCATTTTTGTTCGATTGGGCTCACGCCCTTTAATGCTGATTTGTTCGCTGATTTACTTTCCTTCCACTTTTTTCACCACTCAGTCATCTCTGCCCAACTTCCTTCTCACCTTTCCCCTTCACCTGTGCCTCCACTAGCCAGAGAAAAGAGAGAATAGCATTTAAATCTAAGACCTGAGGTCTCAGTTGATGAATAAGAGAGGGAGAGGGAGAGAGAGACAGACAGACAGACAGACAGAGCCATCAGCATGGCTCAGTGGAAAGAGCCTGGGCTTTGGAGTCAGAGGTCATGAGTTCAAATCCCGGCTCTACCAATTGTCAGCTGTGTGACTTTGGGCAAGTCACTTCACTTCTCTGTGCCTCAGTTACCTCATCTGTAAAATGAGGATGGAGACTATTAGCCCCCCATGGGACAACCTGATCACCTTGTTACCTCCCCAGGGCTTAGAACAGTGCTTTGCACATAGTAAGCGCTTAACAAATACCAAAATTATTACTATTTGTATAAAAGTCTGCTGCTGTTCTACAAGAGATTGTAGAGATTAATCAATCCTACTTATTGAACGCTTATGGTGTGCAGAGCCCTGAACTAAACCACCTTGGGAGAATCCAATAAAACAGAGTTGGTAGACACATTTCCTGCTTCTAATGAGCTCACAATCTAAAGGGGGAGAATACCAGAAATACCAGAGAAAATACCAAAACCTAAGATAATCTCACAAAAGTAATATATTATGTTCAGAAGCCCCTAAGCAGCTAGTGATAGGATGAATTTCAAAACTTGGAATGAATAAATGTTTGCTCTCAGGAAGCAGAGTGGCCTAGTAGTAATAATAATAATAATGATGGTAATAATAATAATAATAATAATAATAATGGCATTTATTAAGCACTTACTATGTGCCAAGCACTGTTCTAAGCTCTGGGGAGGTTGCAAGGTGATCAGGTTGTCCCACAGGGGGCTCACAGTCTTAATCCCCATTTTACAGATGAGGGAATTGAGGCCCAGAGAAGTTAAGTGACTTGCCCAAAGTCACACGGCTGACAATTGGTGGAGCTGGGATTTGAACTCATGACCTCTGACTCCAAAGCCCGGGCTCTTTCCACTGAGTCACTGTTCTAAGTGCTGGCACTGTTCTAAGCGCTGCCACTGTTCTAAGTGCTGAAGAGCATGGGCCTGGGAATAAGAAGATCAGGGTTTTCATTGATTCATTCATTCAATCCTATTTATTGAGAGCTTACTGTGTGCAGAACACTGTACTCAGAGCTTGGGAAAGTACAATATAACAATAAAGAGTGACAATCCCTGCCCACAATCAATACAAGTAATAAATGGTCAATACAAGTAAACAGACATCAATATAAATAAAGAAAATGACAGATATGTACATAAGTGCTTTGGGGCAAGAGGCGGGGAGAGAAGAGCAAAGAGAGCAAATCAGGGTGCCGCAAAGGGAGTGGGAGAGTGGGGCTTAGTCTGGGAAGGCCTCTTGGAGGAGATGGGCCTTCAGTAAGGCTTTGAAGGCAGGCAGAGTCATTGTCTGGCGAATTTGAGGAGGAAGGGCATTCCAGGCCAGAGGTAGGAAGTGGGCCAGGCAATGGTGGCAGGACAAGTGAGATGGAGGCCCAGTGAGAAGGTTCATTCATTCATTCATTCATTCATTCATTCATTCATTCCATCGTATTTATTCAGCGCTTACTGTGTGCAGAGCACACATTTTACAGATGAGGGAGCTGAGGCACATAGAAGTTAAGTGACTTGCCCAAGGTCACACAGCAGACATGTGGTGGAGCAGGAATTAGAATGCATGATCTCTGGCTCCCAAGCACGGGCTCTTTCCACAGAGCCAATCACTTGCCTGCCGTGTAACCTTGAGCAAGTCACATCACTTTTCTGTGCCTCAGTTTTCTCATCTGTAAAATAGGGATTAAATACCTATACTTCCTCCTCTTAGACTGTGAGCCCCTCATGATATGAGGGCTGAGTCTGATCTTCATTCATTTATTCAGTTGTATTTATTGAGCACTTACAGTGTGCAAAGCACTGTATTAAGCACTTGGGAGAGTACAATACAACAACAGACACATTTCCTGCTCATAACGAGTTCATCTGATGAGCGTTTAGTACAGTGCTTTGCCCATGGAAAGTGTTTAAGAAATACCACCCTTCAAAGCCTTATTGAAGGCACATCTCCTCCAAGAGGCCTTCCCAAACTAAGTCCTCCTTTCCTCTTCTCCCACTCCCTTCTGTGTCACCCTATGTCCCTTTATTCATCCTCCCTCCCAGCCCCACAGTCCTTTTGTCCTTATCTGTCATTTATTTATTTTTTTGAATGTCTCCTCCTCTAGACTGTAAGCTCCTTGTGGACAGGGAACCTACCTGTTTATTGTAATACTGTAATCAATCAATCAATCAATCGTATTTATTGAGCGCTGACTGTGTGCAGAGCACTGTACTAAGCGCCTGGGAAGTACAAGTTGGCAACATATAGAAACAGTCCCTACCCAACAGTGGGCTCACAGTCTAAAAGGGGGAGACAGAGAACAAAACCAAACATACTAACAAAATAAAATAAATAGAATAGATATGTACAAGTAAAATAGAGTAATAAATATGTACAAACATATATACATATATAGAGGTTCTGTGGGGAAGGGAAGGAGAGCACTTAGTACAATGATCTGCACACAGTAAGTCCTCAATAAATACAATGAACCACCATTATTATTAATAATAATAACAATGGTATTTGTTAAGCGCTTACTATGTGCAAGGCACTGTACTAAGTGTTAGGTTGAATACAAGAAAATCAGGTTGAATACAGTCCCTGTCCCGCATGGGGCTCCCAGTCTTAACCCCCTTTTACAGATGAGGTAACTGAGGCCCAGAAAAGTGAAGTGATTTGCCCAAGGTCACAGCAGACAAGTGGCAGAACCGAGATTAGAACCCAGAAACCTCGGACTCCCAGCCTCGGGCTCTATCCACTAAGCCACATTGCTTTCCAGTGCTAAAGACAGTGCTTGGCACATAGTAAGAGCTTAACAAATACCATAATTATTATTATTATTACTCAATTATTAGCTGGTGTGCCTCATTGTCCCAGCCAGGGCTCCTGAGGACCCCAAATCCAAGGGAGGAGGTGGATTCTTTCTACTTCTGTCCCCCTGGAACAAGGACCGGTTTTCTATCTCCCAAAACTTCATGGGTTACCAGAACTTGAGGTTCAAAAAATACCAAACAATTTCTTAAAAATACAGCATCTGTTTCCCCTACCACTGAACCTCACCATCTCTGTAAGGGTTATGTTATAACACTGTTTACTAATTTGGTTTGTGGAGGGTTTTAACATTTAACTCTGTGTTTAGTGTTTGCATTCATCAGTAATAAACCCCTTTGTTACTGTTATAACAATAACAAAAATAATAGTGGTATTTGTTAAGTGCTTACTGTATGCCAGACATTCATTCATTCATTTCATTCAATCGTATTTATTGAGCGCTTACTGTGTGCAGAGCACTGTACTAAGCACTTGGGAAGTACAAGTTGGCAACATATAGAGACGGTCCCTACCCAACCACGGGCTCACAGTCTAGAAGGGGGAGACAGACAACAAAACAAAACATATTAACAAAATAAAATAAAAAGAATATTAAATATGTGTAGAGACGGTCCCTACCCAACAGCGGGCTCACAGTTTATGTCTACTTCCTCTGTTGTCTCCTCCCAAGTGCTTAGAACAGTGCTCTGTATATAGAGTTTGCTCAATAAATATCCCCAACTGAGTGATGAAGATGGAAGAGATTCTCTTTCGGCACAGAAACAAACTCAAAATACTGTAGAAATAATATTTGGTGATGAAGCAACTGAAAGGAACTCTACCTCATTTGCATGGAGGAGGGCAGAATTCCCGGAGAGATTGAGAGATTGAGCGCTTGTGATTCAAGCGCTTAGTACAGTGCTCTGCACACAGTAAGCACTCAATAAATATATATGTATATATGTATATATGTTTGTACATATTTATCACTCTATTTATTTATTTATTTATTTTACTTCTGCATATCTATTCTATTTATTTTATTTTGTTAGTATGTTTGGTTTTGTTCTCTGTCTCCCCCTTCTAGACTGTGAGCCCACTGTTGGGTAGGGACCGTTTCTATATGTTGCCAACTTGTACTTCCCAGGCGCTTAGTACAGTGCTCTGCACAGAGTAAGCGCTCAATAAATACAATTGATTGATTGATTGATTGATAAATACGACTGAATGAATGAGAAGCAATGTGGCCCTGGGAGTTGAAGGACCTGTGTTCTAATCCCAACGCTGCCCTTTGCTTGCTGTGGGATCTTGGGCAAGTCACTTAACTTCTCTGGCCATCAGTTTCTTCTTCTGTAAAATGGGGATTAAGCACCTGTTCTCCCTCCTCTCTAGACTGTGGACCTCATGTGGGACAGGGACTGTGTCCGACTCGATTAATTTATATCTACCCCAATGCTTGGCACACAGTAAGCGCTGAACTAACACCACAGTTACTGAGAATAGCCTCTGAGGGTGGCTATGAACATGGAGAGCTATAAAACAGTGTAGTGAGTACAAGGAGATTTAAAACTTCCTCCCACCCAAACAAAGGCCTAAGGAAGATTTTCAGCCTTATCTTTTCCTATTTGCTTTTGAAAGTCAATAAGATGGATGAATACAATGGGTGTCAAGTCATTATTTAACCAAATGAAGCAAGATTAGCCTACTTAAAGTGAAGAAGATCTAAAGTGAAAAGCTGTCACATTTCAAATGCTTTCTCAGTTTCTAGCCTTCCCATGAATGAGAAAATGGACAGTATTCATCTACTGGGGACTCAGGAAGTTCATTGGTTCAAAGTCTGGCTGTAGTTTAATGCCTAATTAGTATCGAACTTGTAGAGCTTCTTCTTCTGAGAAGGAACTGCAGCTTTCTTTTTTTTGTGATATTTGTTAAATGCTTACTATGTGCCAGACACTGTACTAAGAGCAGGGGTAGAGCTGAGCTAATCAGGTTGGAGCTAGTCCCTGTCCCACATAGGGCTCACAGTCTTAATCCCCGCATTACAGAAGAGGTAACTGAGGCATAGAGAATAATGATTATTAATAATTATGGTATTTGTTAAGCACTTAATATGTTCCATGGACTGTTCTAAGCACTGGGATAGATACAAGGTAATCAGGTTGCCCCAAGAGGGACTCATAGTCTTAATCTCCATTTTACAGATGAGGTAACTGAGGCCCAGCCTCTCCTCCTCCCCATCGCCCCCCTGCCCTACCTCCTTCCCCTCCCCGCAGCACTTGTATATATTTGTACAGATTTATTACTCTATTTATTTTACTTGTACATATTTACTACTCTATTTTATTAATGATGTGCATATAGCTATAATTCTATTTATTTTAACGGTTTTGACAGCTGTCTACATGTTTTGTTTTGTTGTCTGTCTCCCCCTTCTAGGCTGTGAGCCCGTTGTTGGGTAGGGACCGTCTCTATCTGTTGCCGACGTGTACTTCCAAAGGACTTAGTACAGTGCTCTGCACACAGTAAGCGCTTAATAAATACGATTGAATGAAAGTGAGTTGCCCAAGGTCACACAGCAGACAAGTGGTGGAGCAGGGATTAGAATGAATGAATGAATGAACCCACGTTCTCTGACTCCAGGGCCTGTGCTCTGTCCACTAAGCCATGCTGCTTCAGTGACTTGCCCAAGGTCACACAGCAGACAAGTGGTAGAGCCGGACGTAGAACCCAGCTGCAGTCGTGGGCCCTTCTCCCTCCTATCTTTCCTCTCCAAACTCCTTTAGCGAGTTGCCTAGACCTCCTGTCTCAAGTTCCTCTTCTCCAACTCTCTCCTGAACCATCTATACTCACTCCCTTGGTGAACTCATTTGCTCCCATTTGCTCCCACAGCTTCAACTATCATCTCTATGCTGATGACACCCAAATCTACATCTCCACCTCTGTTCTCTCTCCCTCCCTCCAGGCTTGTATCTTCTCCTGCCTTCAGTACATCTCCCTCTGGATGTTCATTCATTCATTCATTCAATCGCATTTATTGAGCGCTTACTGTGTGCAGAGCACTGTACTAAGCCCTTGGGAAGTACAAGTTGGCAACATACAGAGACAGTCCCTACCCAACAATGGGCTAACACTCTAGAAGTGGGAGACATACAACAAAACATGTGGACATGGCTGCCCGTCATCTAAAACTCAATATGTCCAAGACTGAGCTCCTTATATTTCCTCCCAAACCCTGTCTTCTACCTCACTGTAGACGGCAGTACCATCCTTTCCATCTCACAAGCCCGCATCCTGGATGTCTCCTGGTTCTCCTCTTACCTCTCTGGTTGTTCATTCTCAGTCTCTTTTGCAGGCTCCTCCTCCCCCTCCCATCCTCTTACTGTGGGGGTTCCCCAAGGTTCAGTGCTTGGTCCCCTTCTGTTCTCGATCTACACGCACTCCCTTGGTGACCTCATTCGCTCCCACGGTTTCAACTATCATCTCTATGCTGATGACACCCAGATCTACATCTCTGCCCCTGCTCTCTCCCCCTCTCTCCAGGCTCGCATCTCCTCCTGCCTTCAGGACATCTCCATCTGGATGTCTGCCCACCACCTAAAGCTCAACATATCGAAGACTGAACTCCTTGTCTTCCCTCCCAAACCTTGCCCTCTCCCTGACTTTCCCATCTCTGTTGACGGCACTACCATCCTTCCCGTCTCACAAGCCCACAACCTTGGTGTCATCCTCGACTCCGTTCTCTCATTCACCCCTCACATCCAAGCCGTCACCAAAACCTACCAGCCTCAGCTCCGCAACATTGCCAAGATCCACCCTTTCCTCTCCATCCATACTGCTACCCTGCTCATTCAAGCTCTCATCCTATCCCGTCTGGACTACTGCATCAGCCTTCTCTCTGATCTCCCAGCCTCGTGTCTCTCCCCACTTCAATCCATACTTCATGCTGCTGCCCGGATTATCTTTGTCCAGAAACGCTCTGGGCATATTACTCCCCTCCTCAAAAACCTCCAATGGCTACCAATCAATCTGCGCATCAGGCAGAAACTCCTCACCCTGGGTTTCAAGGCTGTCCATCACCTCGCCCCCTCCTACCTCACCTCCCTTCTCTCCTTCTCCAGCCCAGCCCTCAACCCTCCACTCCTCCGCCGCTAATCTCCTCACCGTACCTCGTTCTCGCCTGTCCCGCCATTGACCCCCGGCCCACGTCATCCCCCGGGCCTGGAATGCCCTCCCTCTGCCCATCCGCCAAGCTAGCTCTCTTCCTCCCTTCAAGGCCCTACTGAGAGCTCACCTCCTCCAGGAGGCCTTCCCAGACTGAGCCCCTTCCTTCCTCTCCCTCTTGTCCCCCTCTCCATCCCCCCCATCTTACCTCCTTCCCTTCCCCACAGCACCTGTATATATGTATATATGTTTGTACATATTTATTACTCTATTATTTATTTATTTATTTTACTTGTACATATCTATTCTACTTATTTTATTTTGTTAGTATGTTTGGTTCTGTTCTCTGTCTCCCCCTTTTAGACTGTGAGCCCACTGTTGGGTAGGGACTGTCTCTATATGTTGCCAATTTGTACTTCCCAAGCGCTTAGTACAGTGCTCTGCACACAGTAAGCGCTCAATAAATACGATTGATGATGATGATGATCCTTGACTCCACTCTCTCATTCACCCCACACATCCAATCCGCCACCAGAACCTGCCGGTCTCACCTCCACATCATCGCCAAGATCCGCCCTTTCCTCTCCATCCAAACCGCTACCTTGCTGGTTCAATCTGTCACCCTATCCCGACTGGATTACTGCATCAGCCTCCTCTCTGATCTCCCATCCTCCTGTCTCTCCCCACTTCAGTCTATACCTCACTCTGCTGCCCAGATTATCTTTGTACAGAAACACTCTGGGCATATCACTCCCCTCCTCAAAAGCCTCCAGTGGTTGCTTATCAACCTTCGAATCAAGCAAAAACTCCTCACTCTTGGCATCAAAGCTCTCTGTCCCCTTGCCTCCTCCTGCCTCACCTCCCTTCTCTCCTTCTATGGCCCAGATGGCACACTCCACTCCTCTTCTGCCACTAACCTCCTCACTGGGCCTCATTCTCGCCTGTCCCGCAGTCGACCCCCGGCCCACGTCCTACCTCTGGCCTGGAATGCCCTCCCTCCACACATCCACCAAACTAGTTCTCTTCCTCCCTTCAAAGCCCTACTGAGAGCTCACCTCCTCTAGGAGGCTTCCCAGATCGCACCCCCCCCCTTTTCCTCTCCTCCTCCTCCCCTCCCCATCACCCCCCTTCCTCCCTCTGCCCTACCGTCTTCCCCTCCCCACAGCACTTGTGTATATTTGTACATATTTATTATTCTATTTATTTTATTAATGATGTGCATATAGCTATAATTCTATTTATTTTGTTGGCATTGACACCTGTCTACTTGTTTTGTTTTGTTGTCTGTCTCCCCCTCTAGACTGTGAGCCCATTGTTGGGTAGGGACCATCTCTATCTGTTGCCAATTTGTACTTCCCAAGCGCTTAGTACAGTGCTCTGCACAAAGTAAGCACTCAATAAATACGATTGAATGAATGAATATATGAATGAATGAACCCCCTCCAATCTTGTTTCTGTCCCCTTTGCTCCATAGAAACCATCCATCCTCTCAAAGGTCACCAGTGATCTCCTTCTTACCAAATTCAACATTTGGTCAGTGCTTTCCCCCTCCTCAAGAACCTCCAGTGGTTGCCCATCCAACCCCACATCAGACAGAAACTCCTCGCCATCGGCTTTAAAGCTGACCATCCCCTTGCCCCCTCCTATCTTACCTCCCTACCCTCCTAATTTCATTTCATTTCATTTAATCATATTTATCCAACCCAGCCCACACATTTCTCTCTCCTAACGCCAACCTAAGCGCCGAACCTCCATCTCGTTCATCTCACCACTGACCAAATCGAGTTAGACACAGTCACTATCCCTCATGGGACTCACAGTCCTTTTCTCCATTCCCCGGAGGCACAGAGAAGTGAAGTGACTTGCCTAAGGTCACACAGCAGACAAGTGGAGAAACTGGAGTTAGAACCCATGACCTTCTCACTGCCAGGCCCAGGCTGTAATAATAATAATAATAATAATTTATTACTTATTTATTTTATTTGTACATATTTATTCTATTTGTTTAATTTTGTTAATATGTTTTGTTTTGTTCTCTGTCTCCCCCTTCTAGACTGTGAGCCCACTGTTGGGTAGGAACCATCTCTATATGTTGCCAACTTGTACTTCCCAAGTGTTTAGTACAGTGCTCTGCATACAGTAAGCGCTCAATAAATACGATCAAATGAATAATGATGGCATTTATTAAGCGCTTACTATGTGCAAAGCACTGTTCTAAGTGCTGGGGAGGTTACAAGGTGATCGGGTTGTCCCACGGGGGGCTCACAGTCTTAATCCCCATTTTACAGATGAGGTCACTGAGGCCCAGAGAAGTGGAGTGACTTGCCCAAAGTCACACAGCTGACAACTGGCGGAGTCGGGATTTGAACCCATGACCTCTGACTCCAAAGCCTGGGCTCTTTCCACTGAGCCACGCTGCTTCTCTAGCCACGCTGCTTCTCTGTAGCCACTACGCCATGCTGCTTCCCTACCCGTGAGTCGGAAAAGATTTTGAAATACTGAGCATCAGGAAGGCTTAGATGTTTCCATTTGCAATCCACACCAAGGCCTTTGAGTGTGGGAGTAGCTTGTCACCTGTTTGGCCGGGAAAGGTACCTGATGAGTGGAGATAACTTTCTAGGTGGAATCAAAGTCCACGCTCTGGTGAACATTTACTTGCCACTATTTTTCATTCCAGCTGAAACAACAGGTGGGTGTACTCTGCCCATTCAGTATTGTAGAAGTAAAGATGAAAAAGAAGAAACATCTGGATTCTCTGAGCTGTTCTCATATGTTTTTTAATGGTATTTGTTAAGCGCTTACTACGTGCCAGGCACCGTTCTAAGCACTGGGGTACGGAAATTGCAATGCTTAGCCTGGAAGTCGCAAGGACCTGGGTTCTAATCTTGGCTCCTCCACTTGTCTGCTGTGTGACCTTAGGCAAGTCTCTTGATTTCTCTGGACCTCAGTTCCCTAATCTGTAAAATGGAGATTAAGACTGTGAGCCCCATTTGGGACAGGGATTAACCCAACTTGTATCTACCCAGTGCTTAGAACAGGGCTTGGCGTATAGTATGTGCTTAACAAAATAATAACAGTAACAATAGATACGAAGTAATCAAATTCCATATGGGGCTCCCAGTCTTCATCCCCATTTTAGAGATGAGGTATCTGAAGCACAGAGAAGTGGAGTGACTTGCCTAAGGTCACTTAGCAGACAAATTTGATAATAGTAATAATAACGATGGCACTTACTGTGTGTGAAGCACTGTTCTAAGCGCTGGGGGGGATCTAAGTTAATCGGGTTGTCCCACGTGGAGCTCACAGTCTTAATCCGCATTATACAGATGAGGTAACTGAGGCACAGAGAAGTTGTGTCTTGCCCAAAGTCACACAGCTGACAAGTGGGGGAGCCGGGATTAGAACCCACGACTTCTGACGCCCAAGCCTGTGCTCTTTCCACTGAGCCACGCTGCTTCTCCAGGATTAGAACCTAGGTCCTTCTGACTCCCAGTTCTGGGCTCTATCCACTAGGCAACACTGCATGGTGGCAGGGATGTGGAAGGGGAATCATCATCATCAATCGTATTTATTGAGCGCTTACTATGTGCAGAGCACTGTACTAAGTGCTTGGGAAGTACAAATTGGCAACATATAGAGACAGTCCCTACCCAACAGTGGGAATGCAACCGCTCTGAAGAAAGGCTACTTCCTGCTGGAAAAACCCTCCGGGCTCTGTCAGATTTCAATCTGACAGCATTCATTCCAGATAATAATAATGATAATTGTGGTATTTGTTAGGCGCTTAGTATTTGCCAAGCACTGTTCTAAATGTCGGGGTGAATACAGTTTAATCGGGTTGGACATGGTCCCTGTTACACCTGGGGCTCACAATCTTAATCCACGGGAAGCCGCGGGGCTTAGTGGAAAGAGCCCGGGTTTGGGAGTCAGAGGTCACGGGTTCTAATCCTGCCTCTGCCACCTGTCCGCTGTGTGACCTCGGGCAAGTCACTTCACTTCTCTGGGCTACAGTTACCTCATCTGTAAAATGGGGATTGAGACCGTGAGCCCCACATGGGACAGGGACTGTGTCCAACCTAATATACTGTATCAACCCCAGTGCTTAGTACAGTGCTTGGCACATAGTAAGTGCTTAACGAATACCACAATTATTATTATTATTATTATTATTAATCCCTCATCTGTAAAATGAGGGAACTAAGGCCCGAAGAAGTGAAGTGACTTGCCCAAGGTCGCACAGCAGACAGGTGGCTTAGAGCTCTGCACACAGTAAGCGCTCAATAAATACGATTGATGATGATGATGATGAGGTGGCAGAGCTGGGATTAAAACCTAATCCTTCTGATTCCTAGGCCTGGGCTCTAGCCACCAGGACAAGCTGCTTCTCTGATGTGACACCCAGAACATCACATATGTATCACTGTTTGTAGAGTTTCTACACTTTAAATGAGAGTGGCCAATCTAGGCATCCTAGGGAAAGAGAGAAAATATTCAAACTTCCTCAAGAAAGCAGGGAATATATCTGTTATAGTGTTGGATGTACTCTCCTGAGCACCAAGTACAGAGTAAGCCCTGAATAAATACAATTGCCTGGCTGACTTACTCGAGAGCCACATGTCTGAAGCCAGCCCTGTCCGTAACACTTGGGAGAGTACAATACAACAATAAACAGACATATTTCTTGCCCACAGTGAGTTGACGGTCTAGAAGGGGGGAGAGAGACATCAGTACAAATTAATAAATGACTGATGTGAGAACTGTAGAACCAGTCGCTTTAAATAATAATAATAATAATAATAATAATAATAATAATAATAATAATAATAATAATAATGGTTTTAGTCAAGCGCTTATATGTGCTGAGCACTGTTCTAAGCCCTGGGGTAGATGTGAGGTAATCAGGTTGTCCCACGAGGGGCTCACAGTCTTAATACACATTTTACAGATGTGGTAACTGAGGCACAGAGAAGTGAAGTGACTTGCCCAAGGTCACACAGCAGACAAGTGGAGGAGCCAGGATTAGAACCCACAACCTCTGGCTCCCAAGCCCATGCTCTTGTCACTAAGCCACGGTGCTTCTACAAATGACCTCATAAAATGAATTAACTGATGGGATTTGTTCATTCATTCATTCAATCGTATTTATTGAGCACTTACTGTGTGCAGAGCACGGTACTGAGCGCTTGGGAAGTACAAGTTGGCAACATTTAGAGACGGTCCCTACCCAACAGCGGGCTCACAGTCTAGAAGGGGGAGACAGACAACAAAACAAAACATATTAACAAAATAAAATAAATAGATTAAATATGTACAAATAAAATAGAGTAATAAATATGTACAAACATATATATATATATATATACAGGTGCTGTGGGGAGGGGAAGGAGGTAAGGTGGGGGGGGATGGGGAAGGGGAGGAGGGGGAGAGGAAGGAGGGGGCTCAGTCTGGGATTTCTTAAGTCCTTACTATGTGTCAAGTACTGTTCTAAGCGCTGGGGTGAACACAGGGTACTCAAGTTGGACACAGTCCCTGTCCCTCATGAGGCTCACACTCTAAATCCCCATTTTACAGATGCTTCATTCTCATTCATTCGATCAATCTTCCAGTGTGCAGAACACTGTTCCAAGCACTTGGGAGAGTACAACACAACAATAAACAGACACATTTCTTGCCCACGGTGAGTTGACCGTCTAGAAGGGGGGAGAGAGACATCAGTACAAATTAATAAATGACTGATGTGAGATGAGGAAAAGTGGGGCTTAGTCAGGGAAGGCCTCTTGGAGGCCTCGTCCCCCTCTCCATCCATCAATCAGTCAATCAATCATATTTGTTGAGCACTTACTGTGTGCAGAGCACTGTACTGGGCGCTTGGGAAGTGCAAGTTGGTGACATGTAGAGACGGTCCCTGCCCAACAGTGGGCTCACAGTCTAAAAATCCCCCACCTTACCTCCTTCCCTTCCCCACAGCACCTGTATATATGTATATATGTTTGTACATATTTATTACTCTATTTATTTATTTATTTTACTTGTACATATCTATTCTATTTATTTTATTTTGTCAATATGTTTGGTTTTGTTCTCTGTCTCCCCCTTTTGGACTGTGAGCCCACTGTTGGGTAGGGACTGTCTCTGTATGTCGCCAACTTGTACTTCTCAAGCACTTAGTGCAGTGCTCTGCACACAGTAAGCGCTCAATAAATGCGATTGATTGATTGATTGATTGACTGATCTATTCTATTTATTTTATTTTGTCAGTATGTTTTGTTTTGTTCTCCGTCTCCCCCTTTTAGACTGTGAGCCCACTGTTGGGTAGGGACTGTCTCTATATGTTGCCAACTTGTACTTCCCAAGCGCTTAGTACAGTGCTCTGCACACAGTAAGCGCTCAATCAATACAACTGATTGATTGATTGGAGGGGACGTGCCTTCGGTAAGGCTTGGAAGGTAGGGGAGAGTAACTGTTTGGCAGATGTGAGGAGGGAGGGCGTTCCAGGCCAGAGGTAGGACGTGGACCAGGGGTCGGGGGTGAGACGGGGGAGATGGAGGCTCAGTGAGAAGGTTAGCGGCACCAGAAGAGCGGAGCGTGCAGGGGCTGGGATGGAGAAGCAGAGAAGCCAAATGAGGTAGGAGGGAGCAAGGTGATAGACTGCTTTAAAGCCAATGGAGAAGAGTTAATGTTTGTTGTGGATGGGCAACTACTGGAGTTAGCTAGCTCTCTTCCTCCCTTCAAGGCCCTCCTGAGAGCTCACCTCCTCCAGGAGGCCTTCCCACACTGAGCCCCTTCCTTCCTCTCCCCCTCGTCCCCCTCTCCATCCCCCCCCATCTTACCTCCTTCCCTTCCCCACAGCACCTGTATATATGTATATATGTTTGTACATATTTGTTACTCTATTTATTTATTTATTTATTTTGCTTGTACATATCTATTCTACTTATTTTATTTTGTTAGTATGTTTGGTTTTGTTCTCTGTTTCCCCCTTTTAGACTGTGAGCCCACCGTTGGGTAGCGACTGTCTCTGTATGTTGCCAACTTGTACTTCCCAAGCGCTTAGTACAGTGCTCCGCACACAGTAAGCACTCAATAAATACGATTGATGATGATGATGATTCTATTTATTTTATTTTGTTAGTATGTTCGGTTTTGTTCTCTGTCTCCCCCTTTTAGACTGTGAGCCCACTGTTGGGTAGGGACTGTCTCTATATGTTGCCAACTTGTACGTCCCGAGCGCTTAGTACAGTGCTCCGCACACAGTAGGCGCTCAATAAATACGATTGATGATCATGATGATTCTATTTATTTTATTTTGTTAGTATGTTTGGTTTTGTTCTCTGTCTCCCCCTTTTAGACTGTGAGCCCACTGTTGGGTAGGGACTGTCTCTATATGTTGCCAACTTGTACTTCCCAAGCGCTTAGTACAGTGCTCTGCACACAGTAAGCGCTCAATAAATACGATTGATGATGATGATAATAATAACATGTCCTGAACGTTTTTATGGAAAAATGATCCCAGCAGCAGAGTGAAGTATGGACTGGAGTGGGGAGAGACGGGAGGCTGGGAGGTCAGCGAGGAGGCTGATGCAGTCATCCCAGAGGGATAGGATGAGTGATTGTATTAAAGCGGTAGCAGCTAGGATGGAGAAGAAGATCAGTTGCCTCATCTGTAAAATGGGGATTGAAACTGTGAGCCCCATGTGGGGCAGGGATCGTGACCAACCCGATTTGCTTGTAATAATAATTTTGGTATTTGTTAAGCACTTACTATGCACAAAGCACTGTTCTAAGCGTTGGGGAGGAAACAAGGTGATCGGGTTGTCCCATGTGCGGCTCACAATCTTAATCCCCATTTTACAGATGAGGTAACTGAGGCACAGAGAAGTTAAGTGACTTGCCCAAAGTCACACATCTGACAAGCGGCAGAGCTGGGATTCGAACCCATGACCTCAGACTCCCAAGCCCGGGATCTTTCCCCTGAGCCACACTGCTTCTCGAAGTGAAGTGACTTGCCCAAAGTCACACAGCTGACAATTGGTGGAGCTGGGATTTGAACCCATGACCTCTGACTTAGTACAGTGCAGTGCAGTACAATACAGTGCTCTGCACATAGTAAGCGCTCAATAAATACGATTGATTGATTGACTCCCAAGCCTGTGCTCTTTCCACTGAGCCACGCTTGTACCTACCCCAGCGCTTAGTACAGTGCCTGGTGCACAGCAAGTGCTTAATAAAAACCATTGTTACTGTTATTAATAAACTATTGTTTCTCCCCATTTTTAATTTAGTGACTGTCTAAACTCCTTTAGGGCAGGGATCACGTCCATTAGTTCTTTTGCGCTCACCGAGTTGCTAAGTACAGTGTTCTGCACAAGGTATGTATTTAATGACGCCTGTCTACTTGTTTTGTTTTGTTGTCTGTCTCCCCCTTATAGACTGTAAACCCATTTTTAGGTAGGGATTGTCTCTATCTATTGCCGAATTGTACTTTCCAATCAATTAATCAATCAATCATATTTATTGAACGCTTACTGTGTGTAGAGCACTGTACTAAGCGCTTGGGAAGTACAAGTTGGCAACATATGGAGACAGTCCTTACCCAACAGTGGGCTCACAGTCTAAAAGGGCTTAGTACGGTGCTCTGCACACAGTGAGCGCTCAATAAATACGATTGAATGAATGAGTGAATTTATTGAGCACTTACTGTGTGCAGAGCATTGTACTAAGTGCTTGGGAGAATACAATATAACAATATGTCATTCAATCATATTTACTGAGCACTTACTGTGTGCAGAGCACTGTACTAAGCGCTTGGGAAGTACAAGACACATATAACGTACTTCCCAAGCGCTTAGTACAGTGCTCTGCACACAGTAAGTGCTCAATAAATATGATTGAATGAATAAATGAATGAATGACTATAAGACACATTCCCTGTCCACAATGGAGCTTACAGTCTAGCGGTGCTCAATAGATATTATAGTTTTATTGTCAGATTTTTATTGCCATTCTTTTTTTGCCTGTTAGGCCATTTCTTTAATGCCCAGGCTGATTTCTTTCTGATCCTTTGAATCCGTTCCTCATTTGATTGGTTCTATTGGGATATTGACAATAGAATAAAGCAATGAACAGAACTGTTTCCAGACAGTTTACAGGGAGCTATTCATTCTGATCAAAGGAACAGGATCACCTTGAAGTGAGAATAAGCAAACTCACCCACTCCTTGGGCGATGCTAAAAGTAGAAAACTCCCTTCTTAACTCTGTCATCCACTCTGAAAACAGATTTGAAAGCTAGCTACAGTCCTACTGCAAGCCAGCCCCCTCACATCAGCTTCACTTCATCATCATCAATCGCATTTATTGAGCGCTTACTGTGTGCAGAGCACTGTACTAAGCGCTCGGGAAGTACAAGTTGGCAACATAGAGAGACAGTCCCTACCCAACAGTGGCTCACAGTCTAAAATTGAATGAATGAATAAAGCAGCATGGCTCAGTGGAAAGAGCATGGGCTTGGGAGCCAGAGGTCTTGGGTTCTAATCCCGGCTCCGCCACTTAATAAGAATAATGATGGCATTTATTAAGCGCTTACTATGTGCAAAGCACTGGTCTAAGCGCTGGGGAGGTTACAAGGTGATCAGGTTGTCCCACGTGGGGCTCACAGTCTTAACCCCCATTTTACAAATGAGGTAACTGAGGCCCAGAGAAGTTAAGTGACTTGCCCAAAGTTACACAGCTGGCAAATGGCGGAGCCGGGATTTGAACCCATGTACTCTGACTCCCAAGCCCATGCTCCTTCCAGTGAGCCACGCTGCTTCTCCACTTGCCAGCTGTGTGACTTTGGGTAAGTAACTTAACTTCTCTGGGCCTCAGTTACCTCATCTGTAAAATGGGGATTAAAACTGTGAGCCCCACATGGGACAACCTGATCACCTTGAATCCCCCAGCGCTTAGAACAATTGCCATCATTATTATTATTATAAAGGGTGCAAATCAAAGTACAAGGACAACACAGATGGGAGAGAATATAGGGGAAATCAATCAACCAATCAATCAATCAGTCAATTGTATTTATTGAGCACTTACAGTGTGCCAAGCAATGTGCTGAGTTCTTGGGAGAGTGTAACACAAAAATACAACTGACACATTCCCTGCCCAAAAGGAGCTTAATAAGGGTTTAATCAGGGCTGTGGAACAGGAGCTGGTATAATGATGGCATTTATTAAGTGCTTACTATGTGCAAAGCACTGTTCTAAGCACTGGGAAGGTTACAAGGTGATCAGGTTGTCCCACGGGGGGCTCACAGTCTTCATCACCATTTTACAGATGAGCTAACTGAGGCGCAGAGAAGTGAAGTGACTTGCCCAAAGTCACACAGCTGACAAGTGGGGGAGCCGGGATTTGAACCCATGACCTCTGACTCCAAAGCCCGGGCTCTTTCCACTGAGCCACGCTGCTTCTCCCAGAGCTTAGAACGATGCTTTACAAACACCATAATTTTTAATTCCTCCAGTATATTCTTCCCCAGTGTGTATTATAATCAATCAATCAATCGTATTTATTGAGCACTTACTGTGTGCAGAGCACTGTACTAAGCGCTTGGGAAATACAAATTGGCAACATATAGAGACAGTCCCTACCCAACAGTGGGCTCACAGTTTAAAAGACCATATATAGAGTAGTGCATAGAGAGAGAGAGAGAGAGAGAGTAGTGCATGCAATAAGCGCTTAATAAATACTACTACTATTACTACTGCTCCCACTAATTTCATCATCATCATCATCAATCGTATTTATTGAGCGCTTACTATGTGCAGAGCACTGTACTAAGCGCTTGGGAAGTACAAATTGGTAACATATAGAGACAGTCCCTACCCAACAGTGGGCTCACAGTCTAAAAGGGGGAGACAGAGAACAAAACCAAACATACTAACAAAATAAAATCAATAGAATAGATATGTACAAATAAAATAAATCAATCAATAAATAGAGTAATAAATATGTACAAACATATAAACATATATACAGGTGCTGTGGGGAAGGGAAGGAGGTAAGATGGGGGGATGGAGAAGGGGACGAGGGGGAGAGGAAGGAAGGAATTTATTTTCTGTTATCTTGTCTAGAGGTTCCCCTCTTTCAGATGACAACATTTCATTACTTCCAGTAAAGACCAACGAAGACTTTGCCCTGCTGGGAAAAGGAAAAAAAGGAAAAAAAAAAAAAAAACAACCCTCTAAATACAAACAATCCTTTGTCTAAATGCAGAGGTGGTTGGGTTTACAGGGCCCTCAGAGTTCAGTGTCCGCCGTTTTAGCTTTCATTCTCTGGAGATGAAGAGAAGAGGAGGAAGGTGTAGACAGATGGCCTTGGTCGTTTACCCATTAATAAGTAATGTCCAAAGCTGGCTCAGGCTTCAGATTACCATCGTTTTACTTCCTTTCTCAAACACGCAACTAATTTTTTTCCCTAAATCCCGGAAAGTAGCATTTTAGGTTTATAAGGTACAATATAATATAAAGATTTATTACTCTTTTTATTTTACTTGTACATATTTACTATTCTATTTATTTTGTTAATATGTTTTGTTATCTATCCTCCATCCACTATCCACTTTGAGGTCCGGACAGAGAGAAATTTGCCTCTGTTTCCTTGTAGAAGGAAGGTTGGCGTTGAACGTGGAAACGTCCTCGAACGGATGGAAGAATCAGCCTCTTTCTCCGAGAAACAGCCGGGCCTTGGCAGCCTATATTATCAGCCTATATTAATATATAGGCAGCCTATAATATCAGCCGGGGAGCTGTGATCCATCTTTCCCACTTGCGGGAAAAAAGCAGCCGCTCTGAGATGAAAGAATCCTGATTTGGAGACTCTGGGAGCACAGGTGGCTTTGCTACAGTCATATCTCTTATCCTCAAGTATCTCCCCAGGCTCACCTGAGGGTAATAAGAACAACTGTGGCATTTGTTGAGCGCTTACTATGTGCCAAGCCCTCTACTAAACTAAATAAATAAAAATCTGGAAAGAGCCCGGGCTTGGGAGTCGGAGGTCACGGGTTCAAATCCCCGCTCCGCCGCTTGGCAGCTGTGTGACTTTGGGCAAGTCACTTGACTTCTCTGTGCCTCATCTGTAAAATGGGGATTAAGATTGTGAGTCCCACATGGGACAACCCGATCATCTTGTATCCTCCCCAGTGCTTAGAACAGTGCTTTGCACACAGTAAGCGCTTAACAAATACCAAAATTATTATTATTATTATTATTATTAGTTCAGGTTTTTGTTAAAAGCATTTACTATATACCAGCCACTGGACACAAGCAAATCAGGTTGGACACAGTCACTGTTCTACCTTGGGCTCACAGTCTTAATCCCCATTTTACACATGAGGTAACTGAGGCCCAGAGACGTGAAGTGACTTTTCCAAGGTCACACAGCAGACAAGCTGCAGAGCTGGGATTAGAACCCATGACCTTCTGACTCCCAGACTCGTGCTCTATCCACATCATACTGCTTCTGAGCAGCTGGGATGGATGTGTCTGTTTATTGTTATATTATACTCTCCCAAGAGCTTAGTACAGTGCTCTGCACACAATAAGCTCTCAATAAATACTACTGAATGAATGAATGAATGAATATAAGGCAATCCAGTTGGTCACAGTCCCTGTCCCCAACAGGGCTTGCAATCAAGGCACAGAGAGGTTAAGTGACTGGCCCAAGGTCACACAGCAGGCAAGTGTACAGATTTATTACTCTATTTTACTTGTACATATTTACTATTCCATTTTATTTTTGAATAAATTTTATTTTATTTTATTTTTAGATTGAGAGTCCACTGTTGGATAGGGACTGTCTCTATATGTTGCCAACTTGTACTTCCCAAGCGCTTACTACAGTGCTCTGCACACAGTAAGCGCTCAATAAATACGATTGATTGATTATTTTGTTAATATGTTTTGTTTTGTTGTCTGTCTCCCCCTTCTAGACTGTGAGCCTGTTGTTGGGTAGGGACTGTCTCTATATGTTGCCAACTTGGACTTCCCACATGCTTAGTACAATGTTCTGCACACAGTAAGCGCTCAGTAAATACAATTGAATGAATGAGTGAATGAAAGTGATAGAGTTGGGATCCCCCCTCCCCCCCTCCCTCCCACCTTACCTCCTTCCCCTCCCCACAGCACCTGTATATATGTTTATACATATTTATTACTTTATTTAGTTTACTTATACATATTTACTATTCTATTTATTTTATTTTGTTAATATGTTTTGTTTCGTTGTCTGTCTCCCCCTTCTAGACTGTGAGCCCGTTGTTGGGTAGGGACCGTCTCTATATGTTGCCACTTGTACTTCCCAAGTGCTTAGTACAGTGCTCTGCACACAGTAAGCGCTCAGTAAATATGATTGAATGAATGAATGAATGAATGAATGAAAGTGATAGAGTTGGGATTAGAACTCAGGATCTCTGATTTCCAGGGCCAGGATCTTTCCAGTAGGTCGTGTTGTGTGTGAGGAAGGGAGGGAGAGAGGAAGGGAAAGAAGGAGGCTTGTAGTAGGGAGGCAGGGTTGTGGTGTTCCTGTGGTACGGGCATTCTTCTATTTTATGGTATTTGTTAAGCGCTTACTATGTGCCAGGCACTGTTCTAAGTGCTGGGGTATATGCAAGAAAAGAGACAAGAGGCAGTGTGGATCAGTGGAAAGAGCACGGACTTTGGAGTCAGAAGTCATGGGTTCGAATCCCAGCTCCACCACACGTCTGCTGTGTGACTTTGGGCAAGTCACTTCACTTCTTGAAGCCTCAGTTACCTCATCTGTAAAATGGGGATGATGACTGTGAGCCCCACGTGGGACAACCTGATCACCTTGTATCCCCTCGGTGCTTAGAACAGTGCTTTGCACATAGTAAGCACTTAACAAATGCCATCATTATTATTATTATTAATTGGGTTGGACACAGTCCCCGTCCCACATGGGGCCCACAGTCTAAATCCCCACTTGACAGATAAGGGAACTGAGGCTCAGAGAAGTGAAGTGACTTGGCCAAGGTCACACAGCAGGCAAGTAGAAGCAGCATGGCTTAGTGGAAAGAGCACGGGCTTAGTAGTCAGAGGTCGTGGGTTCTAATCCTGCCTCTGCCACTTGTCTGCTGTGTGACCTTGAGCAAGTCACTTAACTTCTCTGTGCCTCAGTTCCCTCATCTGGAAAATGGGGATGAAGATTGTGAGCTCCACGTGAGCCCCAACCTGCTTACCTTATATCCCCCCAGTACTTAACAGTGCATGGCACAAAGTAAGCGCTTAACAAACACCACTATTATTATTGGGAATCAGTTAGGGCAGATGCCCCTGTGGACTTGGATCTTATTACATTTATTTATTTTACTTGTACATATCTAATCTATTTATTTTATTTTGTTATTATGTTTGGTTTTGTTCTCTGTCTCCCCCTTTTAGACTGTGAGCCCACTGGTGGGTAGAGACTGTCTCTATACGTTGCCAACTTATACTTCCCAAGCGCTTAGTACAGTGCTCTGCACACAGTAAGCGCTCAATAAATACGATTGATGATGATGACTATACTGGGAAAGAATCGAGGATCTGAAGGTGGTTGGAAATTTTAGAGGGAGGGAAACACAGGCTGATTGTATTCAAGACCCTAAGGGAAGAAAGGTGAGAAGACAGCAGATAAAGAAACTGAACTTTAGCATGGTTAACTTTTAAGAGACAGATAGAAAGGACCCCTTAGGAAGAAAAACTCTGAGGCAAAGGAGAAGCAAGAATTCAGCAGGAATTCAAAAAGACAGGTATATACTAAAACTGGAATGCCACAAAAAAGAATCAACAGGGACTTATGCAAGGAAGACATGTAAATTCATGAAGCATTCCAAATTTTTTTAAATCCTATCTACTCCAGAAGCCTTCCCTGCCTTATTTCCCATCTCTCTACCCTACTCTGCATAGTTCAGTGCACGCAGTAAACACTTTAGAAGATATTATTAGTATTACGCTATTAGTATTAGTATATCTTTATTACTCTATTAGTCCCTCGTCCCCCTCTCCATCCCCGCCACCTTACCTCCTTCCCTTCCCCACAGCACCTGTATATATGTATATATGTTTGTACATATTTATTACTCTATTTATTTATTTATTTATTTATTTTACTTGTACATATCTATTCTATTTTATTTTGTAGTATGTTTGGTTTTGTCTCCCCCTTTTAGACTGTGAGCCCACTGTTGGGTAGGGACTGTCTCTATATTGTGCCAATTTGTACTTCCCAAGCGCTTAGTACAGTGCTCTGCACACAGTAAGCGCTCAATAAATACGATTGATGATGATGATATTAGTATATCTCCCTTCTGTGTCACATATGCACTTAAATCCTACCTGTTAAGCAGGTAAGTAACAATGAGAGAAGCAGCCTGACTTAGTGGAAAGAGCACAGGCTTGGGAGTCACAGGTTGTGAGTTCTAATCCTGCTCCACCACTTGTCAGCTGTGTGACGTTGGGCAAGTCACTTCACTTCTCAGCGCTTAGAACACTGCTTTGCACAGAGTAAGCGCTTAATAAATGCCATCATCATAATCATCATTCTCTGTGCCCCAGTTACTTCATCTGTAAAGTGGGGATTAAGACTTAATTAAGATTAAGAGTCCCACGTAGGACAACCTGGTGTCACCCCTAGCACTTAGAACAGTGTTTGGCACATAGTAAGCGCTTAACAAATACCATTATTATTAATAATAATTATGTTTCTTGTCAACTGCTCTATCCACTAAGCCACGTTACTCACCCTACCCTCAAGGAACTTATTAATTCAATCACATTTATTTAGGGCTTACTGTATGCAGAGCACTGCACTAAGTCCTTGGGAAAGCGCTTAGTATTCTAGTATTCCATTCTATTCTATTTATTTTGTTAATGATGTGCATATACCTTTAATTCTATTTGTTCTGACAATTTTGACACCTGTCTACATGTTTTGTTTTGTTGTCTGTCTCCTCCTTCTAGACTGTGAGCCCGTTGTTGGGTAGAGACTGTCTCTATATGTTGCCAATTTGTACTTCCCAGGCGCTTAGTTCACTGCTCTGCACACAGTAATAATAATGATAATGATGGCATTTGTTAAGCACTTACTATGTGCAAAGCACTCTTCTAAGCGCTGGGAAGTGCTCAATAAATATGATTGAATGAATGCATGAAAGAATGATACAACAATAAGCAGTGACAATCCCTGCCCACAGTGAGCTCACAGTCTAGAGGCGTGGAGACGGACATCAATATAAATAAATAAAATTACAGATAAATTAATAAGTGCTGTGGGCCTGGGAGGTGGTGGGGAGAGCAAAGGGAGCAGTCCACATCCTTTTTTTTTATGGTATTTGTTGAGCACTTACTACATGTTGGGGTAGATATATGTCAATCAGGTGGGACGCAGACCCCCATCCAACATGAGGCTCACAGTCTAAGTAGGGGGAAGAATGGGTATTCAAACCCCATTTAACAGATGAGATAAAGGGGCCACTGAGAGTTAAATGACTTACCCAAGGTCACAGAGCAGGTAACTGACAGAGGCTGGATTAGAACCCAGGTCCCCCTTATACTCTGTTGCTTCCCCATAATAATAATAATAATGATGGTGTTTGTATCATTACTGATGGTGTCAGTAATTAATTTTTAAATCCTGCCTCTTCCAATCCCCACCCCTGCCCCGAGACAATAAACTTCTTGAAGGCAGGGATGATTACTATAATATCTATTCTTATTATACATATATATATACACATATTGTATATATTATATATATATATATATATATATATACATTACAGTACTTGTTAAGTGTTTACTGTGTGCCAAACTCTGTTCTAAACACTGGGGTAGATAAAAGCCAATCAGGTTGGACCCAGTCCCTGTCCCGCATGGGGGTCACAGTCTCAATCCCCATTTTCCAGATGAGGTAACTGAGGCCCAGAGAAGTGAAGTGACTTGCCCAAGTCACAGAGCAGACAAGTGGCAGAGCCGGGTTTAGAACCCGTGACCTTCTGACTTCCAGGCACCTGCTATTTCCACTGAACATTTGTGAGAAGCAGGTTTGGGAGTCAGAGGATGTGGGTTCTAATCCCGGCTTTGCCACTTTTTTGCTGTGTGACCTTGGGCAAGCAACTTAACTTCTCTGTGCCTCAGTTACCTCATCTGGAAAATGGGGATTAAGATTGTGAGCCCAATGGGGGACAACCTGATTACCTTGTATCTACTCCAGCACTTAGAACAGGGCTTGACATATAGTAAGCACTTAACATATACCATAATAATAATAATTATTATTATTATGCCATGCTGTTTATCAAGGGCCTGGAATAATGCCCTGTACAAAATAAGGGCTCCGTCAGTGAGTCAACTATATTTATTGAGCACTTACTGTATGCCGAGATCAATGTGTACTGTTGCTTGCTTGTAAATTGCCTGCAGATTCAAAAATAAACTATGCCAGTACATGTACATAGCTATAATTTATTTATTTATATTCATACCTGTCTCCCCCTCTCTAGACTGTAAGCTCGTTGTGGACAAGAAATGTGTCTGTTTATGATTGTACTGTACTCTCCCAAGTGCTTAGTACAGTGCTCTGAACACAGAAAGTGCTCAATAAATATGATTGAATGGAATGGAATAAGTTGGATAACAAAATGCCTATTTGGCTAATCCCAGAAGTCTCAGAGACCTGATGGGTAAATGGACAAACTTCAAAATGAGATACAGAATCAATGGATCAATCATATTTACTGAGTGCTTACTGTGTGCTGAGCGCTGTACTAAGTGCTTGGGAGAGTCCAATATATCAGAGTTGTTAGACATATTCCTTCCCACAACAAGTTTACAGTCTGGATAAGGGGCGTTTACAGTCCAGATTGAGAAGGGAGTGGGGAATAAGGCAGGGTTATAAAGGAGTATAAAGAAATATAAGAAGAATTATAAAGAAATAGCATGACCGTGTGGAGACCTTCCTCCCCTCCCACAATCAGGACTGTAAGCTCGTCGTGGCCAGGGAATGTGTCTGTTCATTTTTCCACTGCACTCTCCCAAAAGCTCAGAACATTGAGAAGCAGCGTGGCTCAGAGCCCGGGCTTTGGAGTCAGAGGTCAGGGGTTCAAATCCCGGCTCCACCAGTTGTCTGCTGTGTGACTTTGGGCAAGTCACTTCACTTCTCTGCACCTCAGTTCCCTCATCTGTAAAATGGGGATTAAGACTGTGAGCCCCCCGTGGGACAACTTGATCACCTTGTAGCCTCCCCAGCGCTTAGAACAGTGCTTTGCACATAGCAAGCACTTAATAAATGCCATTATTATTATTATTATTATTGCTCTGCCCGCAGTAAGCACTCAGTAGATACGATTGAATTAATGAATACAGAAACTCCTTACCGTCGGCTTTAAAGCCTCCAATCATCTTACCCTCTTCTACATTACTTACCTGATTTTTAACTCCAATCCAGCCCGCATTCCTCCCTCTTCTAAAGCCAACCTACTCACTGCACCTCGTCTATCTCATCGCCGACCCCTGGCCCACGTCCTGCTTCTGGCCTGGAATGCCCTCCCTCCTCAGATAATAATAATAATAATAATAATAATAATAATAATAATAATAATAATAATAATGACATTTATTAATCCAACAGACAATGACTCATCTCCACCTTCAGAGCCTTATTGAATGCCCATCTCCTCCAAGAGGCCTTCCCTGACTAAACCCTCCTTTCCTCTTCTCCCACTCCCTTCTACCTCACCCTAGTACTTTGATTTGCACCTTTTATTCCCTCCTCCCCTCAGCTTCACAGCACTTATGTACACCTCTGTAATGTATTTATTTATATTAATGGCAGTCTCCCCCTCTAGACTGTAAGCTCATCCTGCGCAGGGAACGCGTAAACCAACTCTGTTGTACTGTGCTCTTCCAAGTGCTCAGTATAGTGTTCTGCACAAAGTAAGTGCTCTATAAATACGATTGAGACAATATTAAAAGAGTTAAACCTGGAAAGAGGTACAAATAGCAGTGTGGGGTAGAGGTTAGAGGATGGCCCTGGTCATAATAATAATAATGGCATTTATTAAGCGCTTACTATGTGCAAAACACTGTTCTTTTAGACTGTGAGCCCACTGTTGGGTAGGGACTGTCTCTATATGTTGCCAACTTGTACTTCCCAAGTGCTTAGTACAGTGCTCTGCACACAGTAAGTGCTCAATAAATATGATTTATTGATTGATTGGGGAGTTTACAAGGTGATCAGGTTGTCCCATGGGGGGCTCACAGTTTTAATCCCCATTTTACAGATGAGGTAACTGAGGCACAGAGAAGTGAAGTGACTTGCCCAAAGTCACACAGCTGACAGTTGACGGAGCTGGGATTTGAACCCATGACCTCTGACTCCAAAGCCCCTGCTCTTTCCATTGAGCCACGCTGCTTCCACGCTAGTCATGTGTTATTATTATTATTATTTTGGTATTTGTTAAGCATTTACTATATGCCAAACACTGTTCTAATCTCTGGGGGAGATACAAGGTAATCAGGTTGTCCCATAGGGGTTCACAGTCTTAATCCCCATTTTCCAGATGATGGTATTTGTTAAGTGCTTACTGTGTTCTAAGCACTGGGGTAGATACAAGGTAATCAGATTGTCCCATGTGTCCCAAGTGGGGCTCACAGTCCTAATCCCCATTTTACAGATGAGGTAACTGAGGCCCAGAGAAGTTTAGTGTCTTGCCCAAAGTCACACAGCTGGTAAGTGGCAGAGTGAGGATTAGAACCCACGACCTCTGACTACCAAAGCCCGAGCCCTTTCCACTAAGCCACGCTGCTTCTCTGCGGTTCTAACCTCAGCTCTACCACTTGTCTGCTGTGTGGCCTTGGGCAGGTCACGTCACTTCTCCAGGCCTCAGTGACCTCATCTGTAAAATGGGGATTGAGACTGTGAGCCCCACATGGGACAGGGTCCGTGTCCAACCCGATTTGCTTGTATTCACCCCAGCACTTAGTACAGTGCCTGGCATATAGTAAATGCTTAATAAATAGCCTCCCCCTTCTCCCCCCCCCCTCCCCCCACCTTACCTCCTCCCCTTCCCGACAGCACCTGTATATATGTATTTGTTTATATGAATTTATTACTCTATTTATTTATTTTATTTGTGCATATTTATTCTATTTATTTTATTTTGTTAATATGTTTTGTTTTGTTCTCTGTGTCCCCTTCCTAGACTGTGAGCCCACTGTTGGGTAGGGACCGTCTCTATATGTTGCCAACTTGTACTTCCCAAGCGCTTAGTACAGTGCTCTGCACACAGTAAGCGCTCAATAAATACGATTGAATGAATGAATTATTATTATGAGCTATAAGCAACAACAATAACATATCCTTGGCCTTCAGCACCAGAGCAAATGATACTTATCCTCTCAAATAGGTAAATAATATCAGTAGATTTCAGACAGTAAGCTCGTTATGGGAAGGGAATGTGTCTACCAACTCTGTTATATTGTAGTAATAATAATTATAATAATAATAATGGCATTTTTAAGCACTTACTATGTGCAAAGCACTGTTCTAAGTGTTGGGGAGATTACAAGATGATCAGGTTGTCCCACGGGGGCTCACAGTCTTAATCCCCCATTTTACAGATGAGGTAACTGAGGCACAGAGAAGTGAAGTGACTTGCCCAAAGTCACACAGCTGACAATTGGAGGAGCCGGGAATGGAACCCATGACCTCTGACTCCAAAGCCCATTCTCTTTCCACTGAGCCATGCCAAGTTTTGCCCGGCATCCAAGTGATGCCCGGATCATCTTTGTGCAGAAACGCTCTGGGCACATTACTCCCCTCCACAAAAATTTCCAGTAGCTGCCAGTCAACCTACGCATCAAGCAAAAACTCCTCACTCTCAGCCACATAGTAATGATAAATAAAAATAATAATTATGGTACTTGTTAAGCACTCTCTATGTGCCAAGCACTATACTACACCCTAGGGTGGATCCAAGCAAATCGGTTTAGACATAGTCCCTAACCTGCATAGAGCTCACAGTCTTAATCCCCATTTTCTAGGTGAGGTAATTGAGACACAGAGAATCAATCAATCAATCAATCAATCGTATTTATTGAGCACTTACTATGTGCAGAGCACTGTACTAAGCACTTGGAAAGTACAAATTTGCAACACATAGAGACAGTCCCTACCCAACAGTGGGCTCACAGTCTAAAAGGGGGAGACAGAGAACAAAACCAAACATACTAACAAAATAAAATAAATAGGATAGATATGTACAAGTAAAATAAATAAATAAATAAATAGAGTAATAAATATGTACAACCATATATACATATATACAGGTGCTGTGGGGAAGGGAAGGAGGTAAGATGGGGGGGATGGAGAGGGGGACGAGGGGGAGAGGAAGGAAGGGGCTCAGTCTGGGAAGGCCTCCTGGAGGAGGTGAGCTCTCAGCAGGGCCTTGAAGGGAGGAAGAGAGCTAGCTTGGCGGAGGGGCAGAGGGAGGGCATTCCAGGCCCGGGGGATGACGTGGGCCGGGGGTCGATGGTGGGACAGGCGAGAACGAGGTACGGTGAGGAGATTAGCGGCGGAGGAGCGGAGGGTGCGGGCTGGGCAGTAGAAGGAGAGAAGGGAGGTGAGGTAGGAGGGGGCGAGGGGATGGACAGCCTTGAAGCCCAGGGTGAGGAGTTTCTGCCTGATGCGCAGATTGATTGGTAGCCATTGGAGGTTTTTGAGGAGGGGAGTAATATGCCCAGACCGTTTCTGGACAAAGATAATCCGGGCAGCAGCATGAAGTATGGATTGAAGTGGAGAGAGACACAAGGATGGGAGATCAGAGAGGAGGCTGATGCAGTAGTCCAGATGGGATAGGATGAGAGCTTGAACGAGCAGGGTAGCGGTTTGGATGGAGAGGAAAGGGCGGATCTTGGCAATGTTGCGGAGCTCAGACCGGCAGGTTTTGGTGACGGCTTGGATGTGAGGGGTGAATGAGAGAGCGGAGTCGAGGATGACACCAAGGTTGCGGGCTTGTGAGACGGGAAGGATGGTAGTGCCGTCAACAGAGATGGGAAAGTCAGGGAGAGGACAAGGTTTGGGAGGGAAGACAAGGAGTTCAGTCTTCGACATGTTGAGCTTTAGGTGGCAGGCAGACATCCAGATCCACCCATCTTACCTCCTTCCCTTCCCCACAGCACCTGTATATATGTATATATGGTTGTACATATTTATTACTCTATTTATTTATTTATTTATTTATTTTACTTGTACATTTCTATCCTACTTATTTTATTTTGTTGGTATGTTTGGTTCTGTTCTCTGTCTCCCCCTTTTAGACTGTGAGCCCACTGTTGGGTAGGGACTGTCTCTATGTGATGCCAATTTGTACTTCCCAAGCGCTTAGTACAGTGCTCTGCACATAGTAAGCGCTCAATAAATACGATTGATTGATTGATTGATTGATCCAGATGGAGATGTCCTGAAGGCAGGAGGAGATGCGAGCCTGGAGGGAGGGGGAGAGAGCAGGGGCAGAGATGGAGACCTGGGTGTCATCAGCGTAGAGATGATAGTTGAAGCCGTGGGAGCGAATGAGGTCACCAAGGGAGTGCGTGTAGATCGAGAACAGAAGGGGACCAAGCACTGAACCTTGGGGAACCCCCACAGTAAGAGGATGGGAGGGGGGAGGAGGAGCCTGCAAAAGAGACTGAGAAAGAACGACCGGAGAGATAAGAGGAGAACCAGGAGAGGACGGAGTCTGTGAAGCCAAGGTCAGACAGTGTGTTGAGGAGAAGGGGGTGGTCCACAGTGTCAGAGAAGTAGCGTGGTTCAGTGGAAAGAGCCCAGGCTTTGGAATCAGAGGTCATGTGTTCGAATTCCAGCTCCGCCACATGTCTGCTGTGTGACCTTGGGCAAGTCACTTAACATCTCTGAGCCTCAGTCCCCTCATCTGTAAAATGGGGATTAAGACTGTGAGCCCCCCGTGGAACAACCTCAACACCTTGTTTCCCCCTCAGCGCTTAGAACAGTGCTTTGCACATAGTAAGCACTTAACAAATACCATTATTATTATTATTATTATTAAGTAAAGTGATTTGCCCAAGGCCACACGACAGATGTGCGGCAGAGTCAGGATTAGAACCCATGACCTTCTGACTCCTGGGCATGTGCCTTATCCACTCTGCCATGCTGCTTCTTGTCTGCTGTGTGACCTTGGGCAAGTCAATTCACTTCTCTGTGCCTTAGTGATCTCATCTGGAAAATGGGGATTGAGCGTGTGCGAACCCCATTTGGATTGGGGACTGTGTCCAAACCAATTTGCTCGTACCCACCCTAGTGCTTAGTACAGTGCCTGGCACATAGTAAGCTCTTAACAAAGTACTTACAGAAGCAGCGTGTCTCAGTGGAAAGAGCCTGGGCTTTGGAGTCAGAGGTCATGGGTTCAAATCCCTCTCCGCCAATTGTCAGCTGTGTGACTGGGCAAGTCATTTAACTACTCTGGGCCTCAGTTCCCTCATCTGTAAAATGGGGATGAAGACTGTGAGCCCCCCCCCCCCCCCACCATGGAACAACCTGATCACCTTGTATCCCTCCAGCGCTTAGAACAGTGCTTTGCACATAGTCAGCGCTTAATAAATGCCATAAAAACCCAAATACCATTATTATTATTAATCAAAGAGTACAATACAGGATAAATACATCAGGATAGGCAGAGATAACTCCTTGGGATGGGTTTTCCCATCCAACCTCTTCTTTGTTCTCAACGTGATTAAATCCCATCTAGAAGCAGCCCAGGGATCCTGATTAGATCAAGAAGAAAGGTTTATCTTGTTCTCAGCTACTCCTTTCAGAAGACCAGAGAACAAAGGGAAGATGAGTTGTGAAAGGCTTGCTTTGCCACTCAAGCCCACCCAGAGGCGATCAAGGAGGCCTAGTTTCCAGGAAAACTAATAATAATAATAATGATGGCATTTATTAAGTGCTTACTATGTGCTTACTATCTACATCTCTGCCCCTGCTCTCTCCCCCTCCCTCCAGGCTCGCATCTCCTCCTGCCTTCAGGACATCTCCATCTGGATGTCCGCCCGCCACCTAAAGCTCAACATGTCGAAGACTGAGCTCCTTGTCTTCCCTCCCAAACCTTGTCCTCTCCCTGACTTTCCCATCTCTGTTGACGGCACTACCATCCTTCCCATCTCACAAGCCCGCAA
The DNA here is from genome assembly GCF_015852505.1 of Tachyglossus aculeatus. NCBI lineage: Eukaryota > Metazoa > Chordata > Mammalia > Monotremata > Tachyglossidae > Tachyglossus > Tachyglossus aculeatus. The sequence continues at coordinate 12,957,422 of NC_052070.1, forward strand.
CCTTGGTGTCATCCTCGACTCCGCTCTCTCATTCACCCCTCACATCCAAGCCGTCACCAAAACCTGCCGGTCTCAGCTCCGCAACATTGCCAAGATCCGCCCTTTCCTCTCCATCCAAACCGCTACCCTGCTCATTCAAGCTCTCATCCTATCCCGTCTGGACTACTGCACTAGCCTTCTCCCTGATCTCCCATCCTCGTGTCTCTCTCCACTTCAATCCATACTTCATGCTGCTGCCCGGATTATCTTTGTCCAGAAACGCTCTGGACATATTACTCCCCTCCTCAAAAACCTCCAATGGCTACCGATCAATCTGCACATCAGGCAGAAACTCCTCACCCTGGGCTTCAAGGCTGTCCATCCCCTCGCCCCCTCCTACCTCACCTCCCTTCTCTCCTTCTACTGCCCAGCCCGCACCCTCCGCTCCTCTGCCACCGCTAACCTCCTCACTGGGCCTTGTTCTCGCCCGTCCCGCCATCGACCCCCGGCCCACGTCATCCCCCGGGCCTGGAATGCCCTCCCTCTGCCCATCCGCCAAGCTAGCTCTCTTCCTCCCTTCAAGGCCCTGCTGAGAGCTCACCTCCTCCAGGAGGCCTTCCCAGACTGAGCCCCTTCTTTCCTTTCCCCCTTGTCCCCCTCTCCATCCCCCCGTTTTACCTCCTTCCCTTCCCCACAGCACCTGTATATATGTATATATGGTTGTACATATTTATTACTCTATTTATTTATTTATTTATTTATTTTACTTGTACATTTCTATCCTACTTATTTTATTTTGTTGGTATGTTTGGTTCTGTTCTCTGTCTCCCCCTTTTAGACTGTGAGCCCACTGTTGGGTAGGGACTGTCTCTATGTGATGCCAATTTGTACTTCCCAAGCGCTTAGTACAGTGCTCTGCACATAGTAAGCGCTCAATAAATACGATTGATTGATTGATTGATTGATTGCAAAGCACTGTTCTAAGCGCTGGGGGGATACAAGGTGATCTGGTTGTTCCACGTGGGGCTCACAGTCTTATCCTCATTTTCCAGAAGAGGGAACTGGGGCACAGAGAAGTTAAGTGACTTGCCCAAAGTCACACAGCTGACAATTGGCGGAGCGGGGATTTGAACCCATGACCTCTGACTCCAAAGCCCGGGCTCTTTCCACTGAGCCACGCTGCTTCTCTAACTACTACTACAATCTACTTACAAAACTACTTACAATCATATTTATTGAGCGCTTACTGTGTGCAGAGCACTGTACTAAGCGCTTGGGAAGTACAAAGTTGACAACATTATAGAGATGGTCCCCTACCCAACAACAGGCTCACAGTCTAGAAGGGGGAGACAGAGCTCAATAAATTTGATTGATTGATTAGACCAAAAGTCCCTCATGGGCAGGGAATGGGAAGCCGCATAGTCTAGTGAGAAGCAATGTGGCTTTGTGACAAGAGCCCGGGCTTGGGAGTCAGAGGATGTGGGTTCTAATCCCAACTCCTCCACTTGTCTGTTGTGTGATTTAGGGTAAGTCATGTCACTTCTCTGGGCCTCAGTTACCTCATCTTTAAAGTGGGCGTCAAAACTGTGAGCCCCAATCAATCAATCAATCATATTTATTGAGCGCTTACTGTGTGCAGAGCACTGGACTAAGCGCTTGGGAAGTACAAGTTGGCAACATATAGAGACCGTCCCTACCCAACAGTGGGCTCACAGTCTAGAAGGGGGAAAGTCACTCAAGTTCTCTGCGCCTCAGTTCCCACATCTGTAAAATGGGGATGAAGACTGTGAAACCCCCCCACCACCACCATGGGACAACCTGATCACCTTGTATCCCTCCAGCGCTTAGAACAGTGCTTTGCTCATAGTAAGCACTTAATAAATGCCATAAGTGGGACAACCTGATAACCTTGTATCTATCCCCTTGCTTAGAACAGTGTCCCACGTGGGGCTCACTGTCTTAATCCCCTTTTAGACTGTGAGCCCACTGTTGGGTAGGGACTGTCTCTATATGTTGCCAGCTTGTACTTCCCAAGCGCTTAGTACAGTGCTCTGCACACAGTAAATGCTCAATAAATATGATTGATTGATTGATTGATTAATCCCTATTTTACAGATGAGGTAACTGAGACACAGAGAAGTGAAGTGACTTCCCCAAAGTCACACAGCTGGTAAGTGGCGGAGCAGGGATTAGAACCCACAACCTCTGACTCCCGAGCCCGTGCTCTTTCCACTAAACCACGCTGCTTCTCTTTTGCAACTTAGGTCGGACACAGCCTATTTTCCCGAGGGGGATCCCAGCCTTAATCCCCATTTTCCAGGTGAGGTAAAAGGCCCAGAGAAATAAGAGATTTGTGCAAAGTCACACAGCAGACAAGTGGTGGAACTGGGATTAGAACCCAGGTCCTCTGGTTCCAAGGCCTGTGCTCTTTCCACTAGTGAAACAGCATGGCCTAGTGGATAGAACACAGGCCTGGGAGTCAGAGGTTGTGGGTTCGAATCCCGGCTCTGCCACTTGTCTGCTGTGTGACCTTGGACAAGTCACTTCACTTCTCTGGGCCTCAGTTACCTCATCTGCAAAATGAGGATAGAGACTGCGTGCCCCATGTGGGACAGGGACTGTGTCCAACTTGATTACCTTGTATCTATCCCAGTGCTTAGAACAGTGCTTGACACATAGTAAGCACTTAACAAATACCATAATAATAATTATTATTAGACCACACTGCTTTTAGAGTCTTTTGAAGGATAACTGCTGACAGACTAATGTTAATTCCTTCAGAAACAGAGGGAATCCCCTTTGGGAAGAGAGAAACAACGAATATATTTTGGTCCTGTCCTCACTGGGATTCTAATTGATGCGGTACGAGTGTTTCACATGGTTTAGTGGATATAATCCGGGCCTAGGAGTCAGAAAGTCATGGGTTCTAACCTCAGCTCTGCCACTTGTCTGCTGTGTGACCTTGGACAAGTCATTTCAGTTCTCTGTGCCTCATTTACCTCATCTGTAAAACGGCTGTGAGCCCAATGTGGGACAGGGACTGTGTCCAATCCGATTTGCTTGTATTCCTCTCCAAGCACTTAGTATAGTGCCTGGCACATAATAAGCACTTTACAAATACCACAATTATCATTATTATCATTCGGGTGATTAAACGCTAAAATAAAGTGTCAAAGGAGGTTATGGGACAGAGAAACCTCACTTCTGGCCATGATGGTTTTAGTCAGTCTTCTGTCTGGGCAGGGAATGGGTCTGTTCTATTCATTCATTCATTCATTCATTCGTATTTATTGAGGGCTTACTGTGTGCAGGGCACTGTACTAAGCGCTTGGGAAGTTCAAGTTGGCAACCTATAGAAACGGTCCCTACCCAACAGTGGTCTCACAGTCTAGAAGGGGGAGACAGAGAACAGAACAAAACATATTAACAAAATAAAATAAATAGAATAAATATGTACAAATAATATAAATAGAGTAATAAATATGTACAAACATATATCCATATATACAGGTGCTGTGGGGAGGGGCAGGAGGTAAGGCCGGGGGGATGGGGAGGGGGAGGAGAGGGAGAGGAAGGAGGGGGCTCAGTCTGGGAAGGCCTCCTGGAGGAGGTGAGCTCTCAGTAGGGCTTTGAAGGGACTTCAATTACGTGCTTAGCAAATACTATAATAGTAATAATAATTCATTCATTATTCATAATTCATTCATAGTTCAAATCCTGGCTCCGCCAATTGTCAGCTGGGTGACTTTGGGCAAGTCACTTCACTTCTCTGGGCCTCAGTTCCCTCATCTGTAAAAAGGGGATTAAGACTGTGAGCCCCCCGTGGGACAACCTGATCACCTTGCAACCTCCCCAGCACTTAGAACAGTGCTTTGAACATAGTAAGCGCTTAATAAATGCCATCATCATCATCATCATTCATTAGTGTTTATTGAGCTCTTACTGGGTGCAGAGCGCCATACTAAACGCTTGGGAGAGTACAGTGCATCAGTGAACCGACACATTCCCTGCCCATTAATAATCAAGGTACTTGTTCAGTGCTTATTATATGCCAAACTCTGTAATAATAGTAATAATGGCATTTATTAAGCACTTACTATGTTCAAAGCACGGTTCTAAGCTCTGGGGGCTGGGGGGGATACAAGGTGATCAGGTTGTCCCATGTGGGGCTCACAGTCTTGATCCTCATTTTACAGATGAGGTAACTGAGGCACAGAGAAGTTAAGTGACTTGCCCAAAGTCACAAAGCTGACAAAACAAAGCTGACACAGCTGTACTAAACACCAGGGAGGATACAAGCAAATCAGTTGGGGCAAAATCCCTGTCCCAGGTGGGTCTCGCTGTCTCAATCCCCATTTTACAGATGAGGCAACTGAGGCCCTGAGAAGTGAAGTGACTTGTCCAAGGTCACTCAGCGGACAAGTGGTGGAGGTGGGATTAGAACCCATGACCTTCTGACTCCTGGGCCCGAGCTTAGTCTTTTAGACTGTGAGCCCACTGTTGGGTAGGGACCGTCTCTATATGTTGCCATCTTGTACTTTCCAAGCGCTTAGTACAGTGCTCTGCACACAGTAAGCGCTCAATAAATACGATTGATTGATTGATTGATTTATCCACTACGCCATGCTGCTTCTAGAAATGATTTTCTCAATGGTATGGAGAACGACTGTCCCCCTGTACACTCTTTTGGCCTGATTAACTTCGGTTTACTTAAGAGATGCCAAAGCCCTTATGCCCGTTGGCACTTTGAGGGATTTCCTCCACGCGAAACACTAATGCAAGATGCATTAGCCCAGAGTTTGAGCAGCTCCAGATCCACTGGCACGGAGGAGTTAGGATTAATCCCCTTTACTTCCCCTCCTTGACTGTCGGAAGCCTTTTAAAATATTTCTGAACCCATCCAATCCTTTGAACTTCTTCTTTAACAGGCCTTAAACCCAGGCCCCTCGGCTCTCAGAGGCCTGCAATTGCCCATGGCGGATTTCTGAAGGCAAGGAAATATTTTTTCCCATTAGATTTCAATTAAAACATCGTTTTCCCTAATCACAGCGTCCGATAAGATCCTTGGGTAGTCAGAAAAGACGACAGCGATAGCTCCTGTCTCACCTTTTTGTTTTACAAGTTATTTTGCTTGATTCCTAATCATTAGGAAAATTACCTTAGATTTGTCCATTCATTTTTTTTTCCTGTTGGGTGATATTGCTGGGAATATTAAAATTTCAAAAAGTCATGAACATAATGATGTATAATTAATTCTCCAGGCAGGTAGCAAAAGGGTATTTAGGGTGTGTATGCTTCAGCAAAAAGCTCTTAACTTTTAAGATGTTTGATTTCCTTTCTGAGTGACCCTGGGCAAGTCACTTAACTTCTCAGGGTCTCAGTGACCTCATCTGTAAAATGGAGTTTGAGATGGTGAGCCCCACGTGGGACAGGGACTGTGTCCACACAATTGGCTTGTATTCACCTCAGCGCTTAGTAAAGTGCCTGGCACATAATATAACGCTTAACAACCACCGTAATTACCATTATTTCAGAATAAACAAGTGGAAAAGTAGAAAGGAGTTTGTACATGCCAATGTCTCCTTAAGGGAAGCAGCATGGCTCAGTGGAAAGAGCCCGGGCTTTGGAGTCAGAGGTCATGGGTTCAAATCCCGGCTCTGTCAGTTGTCAGCTGTGTGACTGGGCAAGTCACTTAACTTCTCTGTGCCTCAGTTACCTCATCTGTAAAATGGGGATTAAAGACTGTGAGCCCCCCCACGGGACAACCTGATAACCTTGTAACCTCCCCAGATCTTAGAACAGTGCATTGCACATAATAAGCACTTAATAAATGCCATCATTACTATTACTAATCCTGGCTCTACCAGTTGTCTGCTGTGTGACCTGGGGTAAGTCACTTCATTTCTCTGGGCCTCAGTTACCTCATTTGGAAAATGGGGATTAAGACTGTGAGCCCCACGTGGGACAAGCTGACTACCTTGAATCTACCCCCGTGCTTAGAACAGTGCTTGGCACATGGTAAGTGCTTAACATATACCATAATTATTATTATTATTATTTTACAGACCCAAGATTCAGTTTCTGCAGAAAGCCTCGTGAAGGAAGTGCTGCTTAAAGACGAGGCCTCTCACAGAGGCTCTCATTCATTTATCAGTCAATCAATCAATCTATTGTATTTATTGAGCACTTACTGCGGGCAGGGCACTGGACTAAGCGCTTGGGAGAGGACAACACAACAATAGAACAGACCCATTCCCTGCTTCCAGCGAGCTTAATTAAGGTCTAGAGGGGGAGACAGACATTCATAGAAATTAATACATTACGGGGTTGCGCGTAAGTGGCGTGGGGCTGGGAGGGATGGGAAGAGAGGTGAGTCAATATCTTATTTTTTGGTCCCTGCTCCTGTCTGCCTTGTATACTCATATTTTCCTTTTTAAGTTCAGTGCCTCACTCCTCTTCAGGACTCTTTGTGCCTGAAACACGGACCAGAAAGGGAATTTTTCTGAGCAATCTGTTGGCCAGACCTCCCTTCACCAGCTCTGTTTAAAAAGTTCGTAATCATGGGAACTGGAGTCTCGGGGCTGACTCGGCTATCTTGACCCAAGGAGGCCACTTCATCAGTGACTTTCTTGAGCCTCCTCTCTGGAGGGGAACTGCTAATCCCTCCCCTTTCTCGGGACTTGGAAACTCCTTGGCCTCAGGTTCAACTGCATCTGTTCCTGCCGAAACCGAAATCCTGCCCTGGAAGTTCTCTAAACAAGTTATTTCTTGTAGTCAGGAAGCCCAGCAATGACTGAAGAGCATAATAACCTCTTCCGTTTAACCGCCAAACAAGAAAGAATAGTCATCTTTGAATACCACCTAGATCCATTAACCTGTTCCCTTGGTGGCAATAAAGTCAAACCCAGCTCCTCATACCCAGCAAGGCTGAGGAGACTCAGGTCGTTAAAATGGAGAAAGAAATGGACATTTTGGTTCGTGCAGCTCACTTCTTTTTGGAGATCTCCAACACGCTGCATGAACTGCATATTAGTTAAGAGCGCAGAGCATGGAGTCGGGGGATTCCTGGATTTTATCCCAGGCCCTGCCACTTGCCTGCTGTTGTTGTCTTATGCTGTCGAGTCACGTCCAACCCATCGCGACGCCATGGACGCCTCTCTCCCAGAACGCCCCACCTCTATCTGCAATCGTTCTGGCAGTGGATCCAGAGAGTTTTCTTGGTAGAAATCCTGAAGTGGTTGGCCATTGCCTCCTTCCGAGCAGTCAACTTGAGTCTTCACCCTCGACTCTCTTCCACGCCGCTGGCTGCCCAGCGCGGATGAGTTTTGACTTGTAGCAGATTGCCTGCCACTCGCTAGCCACTCCCCAAGCTAGGAATGGAATGGATATGTCACTGCTTGACTCTCCCTCCCATAGTCGCGACTGGTAGAGGACTGGAAACTCTCCAGGTGCTCTTGCTCTCTCTGGCCCTCAGTCTCCTCATTTGGAAAATCAATATGCAGTACCTGTTCTTCCTCCCATTTAGACTGGGAAGAACAGGGGATGCGTTGCTTCTGATTTTCTTATATCTGCTCCAATCAATCAATCAATCAATGTATCAATCAAATAACTATTGAGTGTTCGCTATGCACGGAGCAAAGTACAACAGAGCTGGTAGACGTATTTATTCCCTGCCCACAAGAAGCTCACACTCTAGAGAGACAGATATAGGTAAGTAAATTCTGGATAGGTAAGTAAATCCCCTTTTAGACTGTGAGCCCACTGTTGGGTAGGGACTGTCTCTATATGTTGCCAATTTGTACTTCCCAAGCGCTTAGTACAGTGCTCTGCACATAGAAAGCGCTCAATAAATGCGATTGATGATGATGATGGATATGGGACTATGTACTGTAGTGCTGAACGCGATGTGCTTAGAGAAGCAGGGTGGCCTAGGTGATAATAATAGTAATAATAATAATAATGGCATTTATTAAGCGCTTACTATGTGCAAAGCACTGTTCTAAGCGCTGGGGAGGTTACAAGGTGATCAGGTTGTCCCACGGGGGGCTCACAGTCTTCATCCCATTTTACAGATGAGGGAACTGAGGCCCAGAGAAGTGAAGCGACTTGCCCAAAGTCACACAGCTGACAATTGGTAGAGCCGGGATTTGAACCCATGACCTGACTCCAAAGCCCGGGCTCTTGCCACTGGCCCAGGAGTCAGAAGGTCGTGGCTTCTAATCCCTTGTCTGCTGTGTGACTTTATTTCTCTGGGCCTCAGTTACTTCATCTGGAAAATGGGGATCGAGACTGTGAACCCCCATGTGGGACAGAGATTGGGTCCATCCTGATTTGCTTGTATCCACCGAAGCACTTCGTACAGTGCCTGCGACATGGTAAGTGCTGAATGAATAATAATAATGATGGTATTCGTTAAGCACTTACTACGTGCCAAGCACTGTTCTAAGCACTGGGATAGACTGTGAGCCCACTGTTGGGTAGGGACCGTCTCTATATGTTGCCAACTTGTATTTCCCAAGCGCTTAGTACAGTGTTCTGCACACAGTAAGTGCTCAATAAATACGATTGATTGATTGAAATTAGACCACTACCCGCCAGGCCAAGTGGAAAGAGCATGCGCCTAAGGGTCAGAATCAATCAGACCATCAGTCAGTTGTATTTATTGAGCACTTACTGTTTGCAGAGTGTGGCTCAGTGGAAAGAGCCCGGGCTTTGGAGTCCGAAGTCATGGGTTCAAATCCCGGCTCCGCCAATTGTCAGCTGTGTGACTTTGGGCAAGTCACTTATTTTCTCTGTGCCTCGGTTACCTCATCTGTAAAATGGGGATTAAGACTGTGAGCCCCCTGTGGGACAACTTGACCGCCTTGTAACCTCCCCAGTGCTTGGCACATAGTAAGCGCTTAATAAATGCCATTATTATTATTATTATTATTATTACTAAGCACTTGGGAGAGCCCGCTATCACATTCCCTGCCTGAGCATTTACTATGTGCAGAAAGCTGTACTGAGTGCTTAAGCATTAAGGTCCGAAGACCTGGGTTCTAATCTTGGAGTCTAATCCTGGCTCCATCACTTGTTTGCTATGTGACCTCGGATAAGTCACTGAACTTCTTCGTGCCTCAGTTTCCTCACCTGGAAAATGGGGATTAAATCCTATTCCCTCCTACTATTCATTCATTCATTCATTCATTCAATCGTATTCATTGAGCACTTACTGTGTGCAGAGCACTGTACTAATCAATCAATCAATCGTATTTATTGAACACTTACTGTGTGCAGAGCACTGTACTAAGCGCTTGGGAAGTACAAGTTGGCAACATATAGAGACAGTCCCTACCCAGCAGTGGGCTCACAGTCTAAAAAGGGGGAGACAGAGAACAAAACCAAACATACTAACAAAATAAAATAAATAGAATAGATATGTACAAGTAAAATAAATAAATAAATAAATAAATAAATATATTAACAGATAACAAGTTGATAAACAATAAATAAATAATTAATTATATATTTAAGTTAATAAATAATGAATGAATGAATGAATGAATAAATAAATAAGTAAATAAGCAAATAAATAAATAAATAAATAAATAAGTAAGTAAGTAAGTAAGTAAATACTAAGTGCTTGGGAAGTACAAGTTGGACAGTCCCTACCCAACAGCGGGCTCACAGTCTAGGCACTGTACTAAGTGCCAGGGTGGAGACAAGCAAATCAGCCTGGACACAGTACCCTGTCCCAGGAGGGGCTCACAGTCTCAATCCCCATTTTACAGATGAGGTAACTGAGGCACAGAGAAGTAAAGTGACTTGCCCGAGGCCACACGGTAAGCAGGTAGCAGAGGCGTGATTAGAACCCATGACCTTCTGACTCCCAAGCCCGGGCTCTAACCACTAGGCCACTCTGCTTCTCCATCAGCGTAGAAATGGTAGTTGAAGCCTTGGGAGCAATGAGTTGTATTGTATTTTGCCAAGTGCTTAGGACAGCGCTTTGCCCATAGTAAGCACTCAATCAATCAATTAATCTTATTTATCGAACCCTTACTGTGTGCAAAGCACCGTACTAAGCACTTGGGAGAGAATGGTATAACAATGTAGTAAACACATTCCCTGCCCACAACGAGCTTACAGTCTAGAAGGGGAGGCAGACAGTAACATAAATAAATAAAGGACGGTTAGGGACATAAGTGGTGTGGGGATGGGAGGGGGGTGAATAAAAGGACCAAGTCAGGGCAAAGCAGAAAGGAGTGGGAGAAGAAGAAAGGAGGGCTTAATCAGGGAAGGCCTCTTGGAGGAGGTGAACCTTCAATAAGGCTTTGAAAGGAGGGAGAGTAATTGTCGAATTGAAGAGAGAATAATAATAATAATAATAACGGCATTTATTAAGCGCTTACTATGGGCAAAGCACTGTTCTTTTAGACTGTGAGCCCACTGTTGGGTAGGGACTGTCTCTATATGTTGCCAATTTGTACTTCCCAAGCGCTTAGTACAGTGCTCTGCACACAGTATGCGCTCAATAAATACGATCGATGATGATGTTGTAAGCGCTGGGGGGATACAAGGTGATCAGGTTGTCCCCCGGGGGGCTCACAGTCAACCCCCATTTTACAGATGAGGTAACTGAGGCCCAGAGAAGTTAAGTGAATTGCCCAAGGTCACACAGCTGACAATTGGCAAAGCCGGAATTTGAACCCGCAACCACTGACTCCAAAGCCCCGGCTCTTTCCACTGAGCCACGCTGCTTCTCAAAGTGTTCCAGCCTCCGATGTAGGCTGTGAGCTTGTTGTGGGCCGGGAATATGTCTGTTCGTTTTTGAACTCTCCCAAGCGCTTAGTACAGTGCTTTGCACATTCATTCATTCATTCATTCAATCATATTTATTGAGCGCTTACTGTGTGCAGAGCACTGTACTAAGCGCTTGGGAAGTCCAGGTTGGCAACAACTAGAGACGGTCCCTACCCAACAGTGGGCTCACAGTCTAGAAGGGGGAGACAGACAATGAAACAAAACATATTAACAAAATAAAATAATTAGAATAAGTATGTACAAATAAAATTGTTAAGCGCTTACTACGTACCAAGCACTGTCCTAATAATAATAATAATAATAACGGCATTTATTAAGTGCTTACTATGTGCAAAGCACTGTACTAAGCGCTGGGGAGGTCACAAGGTGATCAGGTTGTCCCATGGGGTAATGAATGAATAAATAGTTCACACAGTGCACACAGTAAGTGCTCAAAAAATAAGAATGAATGAATGAATGAATGATTACTTTGTATCTTCCCCTGAGTTTAGAACAGTATCTAGCACAAGGCCGAATGGCAAGAGCCTGGGCTTGGCTAATCCTGGCTCTCCCGCTTGTCTGCTGTGTGACCCTGGGCAAGTCACTTAACTTTTCTGTGCCTCAGTTACCTCATCTGTAAAATGGGGATTGAGACTATGAGCTCCATGTGGAACAGGGCGTGTGTATAACCTGATTGCCTTGTATCTAGCCCAGTGCTCAGAACAGTGCTTGGCACATAGTTAATCAATCAATTGTATTTATTGAACACTTATTGTGTGCAGAGCACAGTACTAAGCGCTTGGGAAATACAAGTTGGCAACATAGAGAGACAGTCCCTACCCAACAGTGGGCTCACAGTCTAAAAGAGTGGGCTCACAGTCTAAAAGACTTAACAAAATATCATAATAAATATTATGTATTAACAAATATCTTAATAAATAACTTAATAAATATAACTTAATAAATAATATATTAATAAAATAATATTGAAAATAACTTAATAAATAACAAATAACAACAAATATCATAATTGTTATTGTTATTATAGTAAGCACTTAACAAATATCAGTTTTTTAAAAGTGCAAGGGTGACCCAGAAGGGAGAGCAAACAGAGGAAATGAAAACACCTGAGGGTATCTCAAGGCCATTTCATACACTCAATAAACTCTCCAGGTTTTTAATAATAATAATAATAATGATGATACTATTTGTTAAGCGCTTACTATGTGCCCTGCACTGTTCTAAGCCCTGGGGTAGATACTAGGTAATCAGATTGTCCCACATGGGGCCCGCAGTCTTAATCCCCATTTTTAAAGATGAAGTAATTGAGACCCAGAGAAGTAAAGTGACTTGCCCCATGAGATGACAGGGAAAACTCCCTTTCATCATTTTGAAACATTATCAAACCACATCACATTTAATGGCCTAATTCATTCATTCAATCATATTTATTGAACACTTATTGTGTTAAGAGCACTGGACTAAGAGGGCTTAGTACTTCGAGAAGCAGCATGGCATAATAATAATAATAAGAATAATAATGATGGCATTTATTAAGCGCTTACTATGTGCAAAGCACTGTTCTAAGCGCTGGGGAATTTACAAGGTGACCAGGTTGTCCAACGTGGGGCTCACCGTCTTAATCCCCATTTTACAGAGGAGGTTACTGAGGCCCTGAGAAGTGAAGTGACTTCATCATCATCAATCGTATTTATTGAGCACTTACTGTGTGCAGAGCACTGTACTAAGCGCTAGGGAAGTACAAATTGGAATAATAATGATGATGGCATTTATTAAGCGCTTACTATGTGCCAAGCACTGTTCTAAGCACTGGGTAGGTTACAAGGTGATGAGGATGTCCCACAGGAGGCTCACAGTGTTCATCCCCATTTTACAGAGGAGGTAACTGAGGCCCAGAGAAGTGAAGTGACTTGCCCAAAGTCACACAGCTGACCAGTGGCAGAGCCGGGATTTGAACCGATGACCTCTGACTTCAAAGCCCGGGTTCTTTCCGCTAGGCCATCATCATCATCAATCGTATTTATTGAGCGCTTACTATGTGCAGAGCACTGTACTAAGCGCTTGGGAAGTACAAATTGGCAACATATAGAGACAGTCCCTACCCAACAGTGGGCTCACAGTCTAAAAGGGGGAGACAGAGAACAAAACCAAACATACTAACAAAATAAAATAAATAGAATAGATATGTACACATAGAGTAAATAAATAAATAAATAAACAGAAAGTGTGGCCCGGGTCTGAGTTAAAAACCCATTGGGTCCGAGTTAAAAACCCATTTGTTGCCAGTGGAATGATCTTTCCTGACCAAGCAATAAAAAAATCAACGGTATTTATTGAACACTTACTAGTGTATGCAGAGCACCGTACTAAGCATTTGTGAGAATACAATATAACAGGTGGTAGACACGGTCCCTGCCCGCAACAAGCTTATAGTCCAGAAGGATGAGGCAGTGGCTTCCAAGTTTCAACCTGTTTAAATTGTAGCTCTCCCTCCCCTAAAGCTGTTGGTCAGGGACTGCGTCTGATCTATGCCTCCTACTCCAAGGCTTAGCACAGTGTTTGGCACATAGTAAACTTTAAATTCATTCAATCGTATTTACTGAGCGCTTACTGTGCAAAGCACTATGCTAAGCACTTGGGAGAGTACAATATAACAATAAACAGACACATTCCCTGCCCACAACGAGTCTAGAGGAACATGCTGCTTCCCAACTTCCCAAGCGCTTAGTACAGTGCTCTGCCCACAGCAAGCGCTCCATAAATACGACAGATGGATAGCATATCCATATACTGGATAGCACATGGGCCTGGGAGTAAGAAGGTCATGGGTTCTAATCCCGGCTCCGCCACTTGTCTGCTCTGTGATCTTGGGCAAGTCAGTTTACCTCATCTGTAAAATGGGAATTGAGACTGAGCCCCATGTGGGACAGGGACTGTCTCCACCTCCATTTGTTAGTATCCACCGCAGTGCTTAGTACGGTGCCTGGCACATAGTAAATGCTTAACAAATACCATCATCATCATCATTATTATTATTATAGAGGTCATGGGTTCAAATCCCGGCTCCTCCAATTGTCAATAAGTGCTCAATAAATACGATTGAAGGAATGAATTAGGTCATTAAATGTGGTGTGGTTTGATAATGTTTCAAAATGATGAAAGGGAGTTTTCCCTGTCATTTCATGGGGCAAGTCACTTTACTTCTCTGGGTCTCAATTATTTCATCTTTAAAAATGGGGATTAAGACTGCGGGCCCCATGTGGGACAATCTGATTACCTAGTATCTACCCCAGGGCTTAGAACAGTGCTTTGCACATAGTAAGCGCTTAATAAATGCCTATTATTATTATTATTATTATTATTGTTATAGTAAGCGCTTAAATGTGGTGTGGTCTGATAATGTTTGAAAATGATGAAAAGGCGTTTTCCCTGTCATCTCATGGGGCAAGTCACTTTACTTCTCTGGGTCTCAATTATTTCATCTTTAAAAATGGGGATTAAGACTGTGGGCCCCATGTGGGACCATCTGATTTCCTAGTGTCTACCCCAGGGCTTAGAACAGTGCTTTGCACATAGTAAGCGCTTAATAAATACATATTATTATTATTATTATTATTATTATTATTATTATTATTGTAAGCGCTTAAAGATGGTGTGGTTTGATAATGTTTCAAAATGATGAAAGGGAGTTTTCCCTGTCATCTCATGGGGCAAGTCACTTAACTTCACTGTGCCTCAGTTCCCTCATCTGTAAAATGGGGATGAAGACTGTGAGCCCCCCGTGGGGCAACCTGATCACCTTGTAACCTCCCCAGCACTTAGAAGAGTGCCTCGCACATAGTAAGCCCTTAATAAATGTCATTATTATCATTATTATTATTATTACTAAGTGATTGGGAGAATACAGCTGACGAAATCATACCGCTTTCTCACCTCTAAATGTCCCGTCGAATAGAACCAGCATCAGAGCAGGTGCATCTAGAAATAATGGGTAACTCATGTTTCTGGCAGGAGAAGTAGCAATAAAATGACTAACAACGCTGGCGTTGAAATGATAATAATTAAGCTTTGGTGTTAACCGCCCTTGAGCATACGGTACTACTTCTCTTAGGGCTATTGTTCTGCCCTAGACTCTACCGGGTGGATAACATTTTGAAGGTTGACACACCCCAGGATGCTAAGCCTTACAGAAATGATCGTTCACTGGCTAAAAATAACTGTGGTTTTCATTAATTTGCTCTGCGCCAAAGCCCTGGGGTTGAGCATTGGACACAGTCCCTGCGGCACATGGGATTCCCAGTCTAAGAGAGAGAGCGAGCAGGCGTTTTATCCCCACTTTACAGATCAATCAATCAATCAATCATATTTATTGAGCGCTTAATGAGCTGAAATCCACCGGTCGAGTTGGTAAAGGGACTTAGAAGAATCTGGCGTAATCAATCAATCAATCAATCGTACTTATTGAGCGCTTACTGGGTGCAGAGCACTGTACTAAGCGCTTGGGAAGTACAAGTTGGCAACACATAGAGACGGTCCCTACCCAACAGTGGGCTCACAGTCTAGAAGGGGGAGACAGATAACAAAACCAAACATACTAACAAAATGAAATAAATAGAATAGATGTGTACAAGTAAAATAAACAAATAAATAAATAGAGTAATAAATATGTACAAACATATATACATATATAGAGATGAGGAAACTGAGGCATGGAGAAGTGAAGTGACTTCCCCAGGTCACACACGAGGCAGGGGGAGGAGCCAGGATTTGAATTCAGATCCTCTGACTCCCGGGTTCAGGTTCTTTCTGCTCGGTCAATCTGATTACCCCCTCGTCCCCATCTCCATCCCCCCCATCTTACCTCCTTCCCTTCCCCGCAGCACCTGCATATATGTATATATGTTTGTACATATTTATTACTCTATTAATTTATTTTACTTGTGCATATCTATTCTATTTATTTTATTTTGTTAGTATGTTTGGTTTTGTTCTCCGTCTCCCTCTTTTAGACTGTGAGCCCACTGTTGGGTAGGGACTGTCTCTATATGTTGCCAACTTGTACTTTCCAAGCGCTTAGTACAGTGTTCTGCACACAGTAAGCGCTCAATAAATACGATTGATTGATTGATTGATTACGCCAGATTCTTCTAAGTCCCTTCACCAACTCGACCGGTGGATTTTCATTTTCCACCTTCTATAGCAGCAGCTGTGACTGTAAGAATAAGACATCCCTTCAAGGGAGAAAGGTGATTAATGAGTGAGAAATTAAATCTTTCTTGGTCCAAATTTTTGTAAATACACATTTACACAAATTTAATTTAATTTATTTTTAAATGAATCTAATTAAATGTATTGATAATTAATTAAATTAATTTTAACAATTAATTAATTACATTGATACAATTACATTTAATTAAATTTAAAATGTGATTAATTAAACACACAAATAGTGCAACAGGCAAAATTAAAGCAGTTTTATCCTATACTTCTACTACTATATACTACAGAGGTCATGGGTTCTAATCCTAGCTCGGCCACTTGTCAGCTGTATGACCTTGGGGAACTCACTTAATCAGTCAATCAATCAATCAATCGTATTTATTGAGCGCTTACTGTGTGCTTAACTTCTTTGCGCCTCAGTTACCTCATCTGTAAAATGGGGATGAAGACTGTGAGCCCCACATGGGACAACCTGATTACCTTGTATCTACCCCTAGAGCTTAGAACAGTAATAATAATAATAATGGCATTTATTAGGCGCTTACTATGTGCAAAGCACTGTACTTGGCACATAGTAAGCACTTAATGAATACCAACATTATTATTATTATTACTAGTAATAGTACTTGTGGTGCCTAAGTGCTCACTTATGTGCCCAATTCCATTCTTGTATCTCTCTCATTGCTTAGAACAGTGCTTGACACATAGTAAGTGCTTAACAAATACTATTATTATTATTATTATTATTATTATGCACTATACAAAGTCCTGGGGGTAGATACAAGCTAATCAGGTTGTACACTGTCCCTGTCCCACATGGGGCTCACAGTCTCAATCCTCATTTTGCAGATGAGGGAACTGAGGCCCAGAGAAGTGAAATGACTTGCCCAGGGTCACACAGCAGACATGTGGCGGAACCAATTTAGTACCCAGGTCCTTCTGACTTTCTCGAACCTGTACCCTATCCACTAGGCCACATTGCTTCCTGGCAAACACCTGTGGTGTATTTATTAAAAGTTCTTTAAGGTTGAATTTTACTCAGGCATCCTAATTTATGCTAGTTTCTTTTAATAATAATAATGATGGCATTTATTAATTATTATTATTATTTACTATGTGCAAAGCACTGTTCTAAGCGCTGGGGAGGTTACAAGGTGATCAGGTTGTCCCACACGGGGCACACAGTCTTAATCCCCATTTTACAGATGAGGTAACTGAGGCACAGAGAAGTTAAGCGACTTGCCCAAAGTCACACAGCTGACAATTGGCGGAGGCGGGATTTGAACCCATGACCTCTGACTCCAAAGCCCTTGCTCTTTCCACTGAGCTATAATAAGAAAGAACTATATCAGGGAGATTTTGGCCAATAGAATGTGCATCTTTATTAAATGGCTTAGTATTTGTCTAACATGACTTAGAGATTTTTTTAGCCTAAATTAGCCAATTTACCTCAAAGTGTCAGCTTTCGATGGGGTTGCTTAAAGAATAGTAGCCTACGAAAATGGGCTGCTTTTGATTTGGTACTTCTACTTCTTAAATATTATTGAGTCATTAAATGGTTCATTACATTTTGAAATGAGTTTCCCTATGCTGTGTTCCTGCCTCTTTTCTAATTAGGTGGCTTTTTTTTGGTTAGTATTTCATTCATTCATTCATTCAATAGTATTTATTGAGCGCTTACTGTGTGCAGAACACTGGACTAAGCGCTTGGGAAGTACAAGTTGGCAACATATAGAGATGGTTCTTACACAACAGTGGGCTCACACTCATATCTTCCCTGGAAATAAATGCTTTTCTGGAGTTCAGAAAAGCAGTCGGTCCCTGTTCCTTCATAAGCCAAGTCATAATAATGGCATTTATTAAGCACTTACTATGTGCAAAGCACTGTTCTAAGCACTGGGGGGATACAAGGTGATCAGGTTGTCCCGCGTGGGGCTCACAGTCTTAATCCCCATTTTACAGATGAGGTAACTGAGGGTCCGAGAAGTTAAGTGACTTGCCCAAGGTCACACAGCAGACGTGTGGCGGAGCCAGGATTCGAACTCATGGCCTCTGACTCCAAAGCCCGGGCTCTTTCCACTGAGCCACGCTGCTTCTCACTGAGCCACGCTGCTTCTCACAAACAGAATCGTGCCAATCCAAAGCAGGACTACTAAAGAGAAGCAGCGTGGCTCAGTGGGAAGAGCCGGGGCTGCGGAGTCAGAGGTCATGGGTTCGAATCCTGGCTCCATCACTTATCAGCTGTGGGACACTGGGCAAGTCCCTTCACTTCTCTGTCCCTCAGTTACCTCATCTGTAAAATGGAGATGAAGACTGTGAGACCCACGTGGGACAACCTGATTACTTCTGATCTCCCCCCCAGTGCTTAGAACAGTGCTTGGCACATAGTAAGCGCTTAACAAATACTATCATTATCAATCAATCAATCAATCGTATTTATTGAGCGCTTACTGTGTGCAGAGCACTGTACTAAGTGCTTGGGAAGTACAAGTTGGCAACATATAGAGACAGTTCCTACCCAACAGTGGGCTCATTATTATTATTAAAGTAGTTGCTTGGCTGTAAGTTTAGCATCAGGAACAGGAAAAACCCAACTCTAGGAAGTCAGCAATTGACCTGTCAAGACAGGAAACGAGAAGCAGTGTGGCTCAGTGGAAAGAGCACGGGCTTTGGAGTCAGAGGTCATGGGTTCAAATCCTGACTTCACCACTTGTCAGCTGTGTGACTTTGGGCAAGTCACTTAACGTCTCTGTGCCTCATCTGTAAAATGGGGATGAAGACTGTGAGCCCCCCGTGGGACAACCTGATCACCTTGTAACCTCCCCAGTGCTTAGAACGGTGCTTTGCACATAGTAAGTGCTTAATAAATGTCATTATTGTTATTATTATTATTAATCTATCCATCAGTGGCATTTATGGAGCACTTACTTTCCACAGAACTCTGTACTAAGGGCTTGGGAGACTAGATACAGTTGGAAGACACAGAAGGCAAATGCTGAACAATTCTGTCTTATTTATTGAGTGCTTATTGTGCGCAAAGCACTATACTTAGCACTTTCATTCATTCAGTCGTATTTATTGAGCGCTTACTGTGTGCAGAGCACTATACTTAGCACTTTCATTCATTCATTCAATCGTATTTATTGAGCGCTTACTGTGTGCAGAGCACTGTACTAAGCGCTTGGGAAGTACAAGTTGGCAACAAATAGAGACGGTCCCTACCCAACAGTGGGCTCACAGTCTAGAAGTTAGCAGTATACTAAGCTGTACTTAGCACTCTGTACTAGACTGTGAGCCCACTGTTGGGTAGGGACTGTCTCTATATGTTGCCAATTTGTATTTCCCAAGCGCTTAGTACAGTGCTCTGCACATAGTAAGCGCTCAATAAATACGATTGATGATGATGATGATGATGAACAGACGAGTGTGGGTTAGACTTGCTCTGATTGATTGGCGGGAATTTACTCCCAGAAAGGAAAGCAGCTTGAGTTGACTTACCCATGAAAAGCAGCATGGCGTAGTGTATAGAGCACAGGGCTGGAAGTCAGAAGGTCATGGGTTCTAATCCTGTCTCCGTCACTTGTCTGCTAGGTGACCTTGGGCGAGTCACTTCACTTCTTTGGGCCTCAGTTACCTCATCTGTAAAATGAGGATTAAGACTGTGGGACAACCTAATCACCTTGTAACCTCCGCAGTGCTTAGAACGGTGCTTGGCACATAGTAAGTGCTTAACAAGTACCATTATTATTATTCAGTGCTTAGAACAGTGCTTTGCACATAGTAAGCACTTAATAAATGCCATTATTATTATTATTATTATTATTATTATTATTATTATTCTCTGGGCCTCAGTTCCCTCATCTGTAAAATGGGGATTGAGACTGTGAGCCCCATGTGGGACAGGGACTGTGTCCAATCCACCCCAGAGCTTAGAACAGTGCCTGGCACATAGTCAGTGCTTAAAAATACCATAATTATTATTATTTATTACCCCATGTTTCCTTCTTCTGCTCTGATCCTACAGACTTCACAGATCTCCCTGCCTCTAGCCTCTTCTCTCTCCAGCTCATCTCTAGACTGTAAGCTCATTGTGGGCAGAGATATGTCCATTTATTGTTCTATTGTAATAATAATAATAATGGCATTTATTAAGCGCTTACTATGTGCAAAGCACTGTTCTAAGCACTGGGGGGGTTACAAGGTGATCAGGTTTTCCCATGGGGGGCTCACAGTCTTCATCCCCATTTTACAGATGAGGGAACTGAAGCCCAGAGAAGTGAAGTGACTTGCCCAACGTCACACAGCTGACCATTGGCGGAGCCGGCATTTGAACCCATGACCCCTGACTCCACCCATGACCTCTGACTCCAAAGCCCGCGCTCTTTCCACTGGGCCACGCTGCTTCTCACTGTACTCTCCCAAGTGCTTAGTACAGAGCTTTGCACACAGTAAGTGCTCAATAAATTGAATGGATGAATGAATTAATGAATGAGTCTTCACACACTTTATTCTGTTGCCCCAAACAGATTTCTAAAACACAGTTTGGGGCACATTTCCTCATTTTTTTATGGTATTTGTTAAGTGCTTACTTTGTGCCAGGCACTGTACTAAGCGTTGGGGTAGATACAAGCTAATCAGGTTGGACATAGTCCATGTCCCAAATTGGGCTCACAGTCTTAATCCTCATTCATTCAATCGAATTTATTGAGCGCTTACTGTGTTCAGAGCACTGTACTAAGCACTTAGAAAAATAATAATAATAATGATGGCATTTATTAAGCTCTTACTGTGTGCAAAGCACTGTTCTAAGCGCTGGGGAGGTTACAAGGTGATCAGGTTGTCCCACGGGGGGCTCACAGTCTTAATCCCCATTTTACAGATGAGGGAATTGAGGCACAGAGAAGTGACTTGCCCAAAGTCACACAGCTGACAAGTGGCAGAGCCGGTATTTGAACCCATGACCTCTGACTCCAAAGCCCGGGCTCTTTCCACTGAGCCACGGGTATCTACCCCAGTGCTTAGACCAGTGCTTAATACATAATAATAATAATAATAATGGCATTTATGAAGCCCTTACTATGTGCAAAGCACTGTTCTAAGCACTGGGGAGGTTACAAGGTGATCAGGTTGTCCCACGGCGGGCTCACAGACTTCATCCCCATTTTACAGATGAGGGAACTGAGGCCCAGAGAAGTGAAGTGACTTGCCCAAAGTCACACAGCTGAAAAGTGGCGGAGTCAGGATTTGAACCCATGACCTCTGGCTCCAGAGCCCAGGCTCTTTCCACTACTTAACAAATACTATTGTTATTATTTTTGTTATTATTAATAAGTACCAGGGAAGCAGCGTGGTTCAGTGGAAAGAGCACGGGCTTTGGAGTCAGAGGTCATGGGTTCGAATCCTGGCTCCACCACATGTCTGCTGTGTGACCTTGGGCAAGTCACTTCACTTCTCTGGGCCTCAGTTCCCTCATCTGTAAAATGGGGGTGAAGACTGTAAGCCCCATGTGGGACAATTTGATTACCTTGTATCTACCCCAGCGCTTAGAACAGTGCTTGGCACATAGTAAGCACTTCACAAATACCAACAGTATTATTATTATTATTACCATGGACATGCCAAGCACTGCTCCAAGCTCATGGGAAAAATACAACTTCTTTCTATCTCACAGTTCTTTCATTCATTTGAATGTATTTACTGAATCTTTATTGGGTGCAAAGCACTGTACTAAGCACTTGGGAAAGTACAATATAACATCAGACACATTCCCTGCCCTAATTGAAGGGATTATTTTACCATTCCCCTTACCTCTAAAAACGACTAACCTACCACGTGTGTAGTCCACCTTTCAGCTATGTGTTTCTCTGTGCCTCAGTTTCCTCATCCGGAAAATGGACTTAGAAACTGTGAGCCCCACGTGGGGCAGGGTCTGTGTCCAACCAGATTAGCTCATATTTACCCCAGTGCTTAGTACAGTGCCCGACATATAATCAAAATAATGGCATTTATTAAGCACTTACTATGTGCCAAGCACTGTTCAAAGTGCTGGGGAGGTTACAAGGTGATCAGGTTGCCCCATGGGGGGCTCACAGTCTTAATCCCCATTTTTCAGATGAGGTCACTGAGGCACAGAGAAATGAAGTGACTTGCCCAGAGTCACACAGCTGATAGTTGGTGGAGTCGGGATTTGAACCCATGACTTCTGACTCCAAAGCCCAGGCTCTTTCCACTGAGCCATGCTGCTTCTCTAGTGATTCTACCAAATTTCCCTGATAAAGACTGAGAAGCAGCATTGTCTACTAGATAGAACACAGATCTGGGGGGGCAGAAGGACCTGAGTTTGAATCCTGGCGCTGCCTCTTATCTGCTGTGTGGCCTCACTTAACGATGGCATTTATTAAGCACTTACTATGTGCACAGCACTGTTTTAAGTGCTGGGGAGGTTACAAAGTGATCAGATTGTCCCACGGGGGGCTCACAGTCTTAATCCCCATTTTACAGATGAGGTAACTGAGGCACAGAGAAGTGAGGTGACTTGCCCAAAGTCACACAGCTGACAATTGGCAGAGGCGGGATTTGAACCGATGACTTCTGACTCCAAAGCCTGTGCTCTTTTCCACTGAGCCACACTGCTTCTCACTTCCCTTCTCTGGGCCTCAATTACTTCATCTGTAAAATTCAATCAATCAATCAATCAATCAATCGTATTTATTGAGCGCTTACTATGTGCAGAGCACTGTACTAAGCGCTTGGGAAGTACAAATTGGCAACATATAGAGACAGTCCCTACCCAACAGTGGGCTCACAGTCTAAAAGGGGGAGACAGAGAACAAAACCAAACATACTAACAAAATAAAATAAATAGAATAGATATGTACAAGTAAAATAAATAAATAGAGTAATAAATATGTACAAATATATATATACAGGTGCTGTGGGGAAGGGAAGGAGGTAAGATGGGGGGGATGGAGAGGGAGATGGTATTTATTGAACACTTCTGTGTGCAGAGTACTGTACTAAGCACTTAGGGGAGTATAACCCAACTGAATTAGCAGGTATGCTCCTTGCCCACAGTGAGTTTACAGTCTAAAATGGAGATTAAGTGAGTGAGCCCCACGTGGGACATGAACTGTGTCCAACCTGAGCAGGTTGTTTCTACCCCAGCACTTAGTATAGTGCCTGGCACATAGTGAGTGCTTAACAAATATCATAAAAAAAAGAGTGGGGTTGTCAATCTGAAGACCAAAGGGAAACTATCCCCCTACCTCAAAGCCAGCCACACTGTCATCAAGTTTGTCTCTTCCCATGTAGATTCTTTCCCCTCAAAACACATTCCAATCTTTATTATCTAGGTTAATAATTGCAAGCCGAAAGAGTTTGTAAATGTCTCCATGGTGACAATTCATGCTTTGGTTGCTAAGGTGATGCCAGCAGACCTTGAGACAAGTTTTCAAATTTGTTTAATTTGCTACATTTGCGACTTTAAATGGTTCTGCTCTCTAGCCTCCTCTTCGGGACTCTGGGTTCTCCCTCCTGGAATAGCAAGGAGAACGGAAGAGAAAGGGGGAAAAAGGAAGGAAATTAATTTGCTAAAAACTCTACTTTACTCTTCCTTTAGAGTTAAATAGCAGTGTCTCTGAGGCGACGCGTGGCTCTCTCAGAGCCCGACCATGCTGGCAGTTTGATTCCATGGCTCCTTAAGGCCGCCCTGCGTGGGGACTTTCTAGATGAAGCCGGTGTTCCATTTTTTCTTGATTGGCTAACAACAAATGTGACTTCTTAATTGTATCTTAATCTGGGGGGTAAGGCCTGAAGGAGCCAGTCCTCTGGGAAGTGCAAATAGAGAAGGCCGCCAACCTTCAACAACTCCTGCTCCGAAACCAGAAGGACTGTCCACGGGAGAGATTTCGAAGACTCCATTTACCAGCAGTTCAGAGCAGTTCATTCATTCATTCAATCGTATTTATTGAGCGCTTACTGTGTGCAGAGCACTGTACTAAGCGTTTGGGAAGTACAAATTGGCAACGTGTAGAGAGGGTCCCTATCCAACAACGGGCTCACATGGTACATCATCATCATCAATCGTATTTATTGAGCGCTTACTATGTGCAGAGCACTGCACTAAGCGCTTGGGAAGTACAAATTGGCAACATATAGAGACAGTCCCTACCCAACAGTGGGCTCACAGCCTAAAAGGGGGAGACAGAGAACAAAACCAAACATACTAACAAAATAAAATAAATAGAATAGCTACGTACAAGCAAAATAAATAAATAAATAAATAAATAGAGTAAAATCTGTACAAACATATATACATATATACAGGTGCTGTTGGGAAGGGAAGGAGGTACGATGGGGGGAATGGAGAGGGGGACGAGGGGGAGAGGAAGGAAGGGGCTCAGTCTGGGAAGGCCTCCTGGAGGAGGTGAGCTCTCAGCAGGGCCTTGAAGGGAGGAAGAGAGCTAGCTTGGCGGATGGAGAAACCCGCTGATTATCCGATGGATAATAATGTTACTTGTTAAGTGCTTACTATGTGCTAATGACTGTTCCAGGTGTTGGGGTAGATACAAGTTAACTGGATTGGATAGAGTCCCCGCCCCACAATTTAGTTGCAACCTCTACCTTTCAGCACTAAACTGATAACAGGCAAGAAATCCCAGGGCTCCCAAAATGAACGTTTCCACTGTGTGTTTTGCCTAAAGTGCTGTGGGGGAATTAGGGAATATTCTCGTGTTGAGACTGTGGGTGGATTGTGGGTCAGGAACCGCATCCACCTAATAATAATCATAATAATGGCATTTATTAAGCGCTTACTATGTGCAAAGCACTGTTCTAAGCGCTGGATAATAATGATGGCATTTATTAAGCGCTTACTATGTGCAAAGTACATAGTAAGCTGGGGAGTTACAAAAGTGCTGGGGAGGTTACAAGGTGATCAGGTTGTCCCACAGGGGGCTCGCAGTCAATCCTCATTTTACAGATGAGGGAACTGAGGCACAGAGAAGTTAAGTGACTTGCCCAAAGTCATACAGCTGACAGTTG
Organism: Tachyglossus aculeatus; assembly: GCF_015852505.1. NCBI lineage: Eukaryota > Metazoa > Chordata > Mammalia > Monotremata > Tachyglossidae > Tachyglossus > Tachyglossus aculeatus. Next base: position 12,982,466 of record NC_052070.1, read on the forward strand.
GAGGAGTCGGGATTTGAACCCATGACTTCTGACTCCAAAGACCAGGCTCTTTCCAGTGAGCCATGCTGCTTCTACTATAACTGCTACTGCTTCTACACTTTCTACACCTGATTTGCTTGTGTCCACCGCGGCACTCAGTTCAGCGCTTGGCACATAGTAAGCACTTAGCAAACACCATTTTTATTATTATTATTTGTGTCTGCCTGGGTAGCACCAGAAGCAATGTCAGAAAAAATAGTTGCACGCTTGACGTCGGGCACGGGAGAAGTGCTTCAACGCAAGTTGTCCTTGGTTCCTTGAGGAAGCAGCATGGCTTAGTGGTTAGAGCACGGGCCCGGGAGACAGAAGGTCATGGGTTCTGATCCCGGCTCCTCCAAACGAGTGAAGCAGTTAATAATAATAATAATAATAATAATAATAATAATGTTGGCATTTGTTCAGTGCTTACTATGTGCCAGGCACTGGTCTAAGCGCTGGGGTAGCTACAAGGTAATCAGGTTGTCCCACATGGGGTTCACAGTCTTCATCCCCGTTTTACAGATGAGGTCACTGAGGCACAGAGAAGTTAAGTGACTTGCCCAAGGTCACACAGCTGGCAGGTGGCAGCGCCAGGATTCAAACCTATGACCTCTGACTCCCAAGCCCGGGCTCTTTCCATTAAGCCACGCTGCTTTTCTACATCAGAGGCGCTGTCAGTCAATCGTATTTATTGAGTGCTTACTGTGTGTAGAGCGCCTAGGAGAGTACACTAAAACAGTGTAATAGACACATTCCCTCCCCACGAGAAGCAGTGTGGCATAGTGGATCGAGCAAGGAAGGGCCTGTGTGTCAGAAGGTCGTGGGTTCTAATCACGACTCTGCCGCTTCTCTGGAATGTGACCTTGGGCAAGTCACTTCTCTTCTCTGTGCCTCAGTTACCTCATCTGGAAAATGGGGATTGAGACTGTGAGCTCCATGTGGGACAGGGACTGTGTCCAACTCAATTTGCCTGTATCCACCCCAGTGCTTAGTACAGTGCCTGTCACTAGTAAGTGCTTAAAAATTACCACAATTATTATTATTCTTATTCTCTGTGCCTCAGTTACCTCATCTGGAAAATGGGGATGGAGGTGTGAGTTCCACATGGGACAGGGACTGTGTCAAACTCCATTTGCCTGTGTCCACCCCAGCGCTTAGTACAGTACCTGTCACATTTTAAGCACTTAATGAATACCATTATTATGATTATGAGAGGGGCATGGCCTAATGGAAAGAACACAGGCCTGGGAGGTGAGGATCTGACTTCTAATCCCAGTTCCACCGCATGCCTGCTGTGTGATCTTGGGCAAGTCACTTCACTTCTCTGGGCCTCAGTTTCCTCATCTGTAAAATAGAGATTCAGTTCTTGTTCCAGTGCTTAGAACAGTGCTTTGCACATAGTAAGCGCTTAATAAATGCCATTATTATTATTATTCATGCTTAGATTGTGAGCCCTGGGTGGGAGAGGGACTGTGTCTGATCTGATTGTTCTGTGTGTTCCCCAGCGCTTAAAACAGCGCTTGAAACAGAGTAAGAAAATGCCTTTTTCCTGTGTCTCAGTATTATACGTTCCCACAGAAAGAAACTTCTGCCTGTTTTGTGAAACAGGCAGATCATTTTGTGATCATTTTGATCATTTTGTGAAATGATCAGTTTGGAGCTAATAGAGGACAATCCGCAGTGTGTGACGGATTCTCACGCGTTTTGGGGAGGGCGTAAATTCAGCTCCAGAGGAGCATGTACCCAAGGCAGCAAACCTAAACATCAAAATCCAACTCTAGTTTGCCTCATCTTTTGGTCAGCTGTAAGTCTCATGAACCTTGGTTTCAGGGTAAAGGGAAGATTCTAGCAGAGAATCAAGCCATCAAGCGCTTAGTACAGTGCTCTGCACATAGTAAGCGCTCAATAAATACGATTGATTGATTGATCTGAGCACGAAATAAGAGATATGCGGTTTGATGTGTATCTCTTGGAATGCTGTGAAAATAATGCTGTAATGGTCTGGAGTTTCCATAGGGCCAGGAGGGGAAAGGCAGTTCTCTTCAAGTTTGATGTATGGTTTAATGGTTGTTTGTTTTTAAAATGAGTTTAAATAATGATGGTAGGCTTCTTTCTGGCTCTTGTCATTCTCCTTCTTGGAAGACAGGGACTCTGTCATACAGATGCTATTTATAATTTCTCTCCTGTCTAGAAGGGTGCTTTGCTGAAAGAGGTGCCCAGTATTACTACTAGAGGTAATTATTAAGTGATCACAAGGTGCCAACCATTGTGCTAAGCACTGAAGTGGATACAAGATCATTAGACTGGGCACAGACCCTGCTCCTCATGAGGCTTGGATCTAAGAGAAACAGCATGGCTCAGTGGAAAGAGCCCGGGCTTGGGAGTCAGAGGTCATGGGTTCTAATCCCTGCTCTGCCACTTGTCAGCTGTGTGACTTTGGACAAGTCACTTCAACTGTGCCTCAATTTCCTCATCTGTAAAATGAGGATTAAGACTGTGAGCCCCACATGGGACAACCTGATCACCTTGTAAAATAATAATAATAACAATAATGGCATTTATTGAGCACTTACTCTGTGCAAAGCACTGTTCTAAGCGCTGGGGAGGTTACAAGGTGATCAAGTTGTCCCACGGGGGGCTCACAGTCTTCACCCCCATTTTTCAGATGAGGTAACTGAGGCCCAGAGAAGTGAAGTGACTTGCCCAAAGTCACACAGCTGAGAAGTGAGGAGCCGGGACCCATGACCTCTGACTCCAAAGTCCGGGCTCTTTCCACGCTGCCAAGCGATGTGTATCCCCCTCAGTGTTTAGAACAGTGCTTTGCACATAATAAGCGCTTAACAAGTACCAATATTATTATCCCCCCCAGAGCGTAGAACACTGCTTTGCACATAGTAAGCACTTAACAAATACCATCATTATTAGGAGGGAGGGAGAGAGGGGATTTTATCCCCATTTTACTGATGAGGAAACTGGGGGTCAGGGAGTGTTAACTGACATAGCAGGCAAGAAGAGCCAGTAAGCACCTGATGATAATGATGATGTTAAATAACCTCATTACCTTGAGAGGCCAGGTGGCCTCCTGAAATAGCACAGGCTTGGGAGTCAGAGGATCTGGATTCTAATCCCACTCTGCCACAAGCCAGCTGTGTGACCTTGAGCAAGTCACATAATTAGGCCAGCAGTGGGGCATAATGGACAGAACACGGGGCTGGGAGACAGAAGGCTGTGGGTTCTAGTCCTGCCTCTGCCACTTGTCTGGTGGGTGACCTTGGGCAAGTTACTTCACTTCTCTGGGGCTCAGTTCACTCGTCTGTAAAAGGGGGATCAAGACTGTGATCCTGAGGTGGGACAGGGGCTGTGTTCAACCCTATGTGCTTGTATCTACCCCAGTGCTTAGTAGAGTGTCTGGCACATAGTAAGAACTTAATCAATTCCATTATTATAATTATTAATTTATTTGTGCCTTAATTTCCTCCTCATTGGCAAAATGGGGATTCAACACCTGTTCTCCTAAATAGACTGTGAGCCCCATGGAGGACCTGAATATCCTACCATTTGACATATAGAAACCATTTAGTAAATGCAAAAATTTTATTTTTATTATAACAATAATGATGGCATTTGTCTGTATCAGGTACTGTACTAAGGGCTGGGGTGGATACAAGCAAATTGGGTAGAACGCAGTCCCTGTCCCATGTGGGTCTCCCAGTCTTAATTCCCATTTTACAGATGAGGTAACTGAGGCATAGAGAAGTTAAGTGACTTACCCAAGGTCACCCAGCAGACAAGGGATAGAGCCAGGATTAGAACACATGACCTTCTTACTCCTGGGCTCTATCCATTACGCCATGCTGTTTCCCTCAGTGCTTTGCACATAGTAAGTGCTTAACAAATACCATCGTTATTATCACTATCCATTCTTGGGACCATCCCATGAAAAGCTAATTCTGCAGAGACTCCACCCTGCCTCTCTCATTCTCTGGCCTGGGCTTCTTGGGTGTTCAGGGAGAAAGGACGTGGTAAGGAACTGTACAGCCAATTGTAAGTTATTTTCTGGAGAGAAAGGAATCAAGAAGCAAAGGATGACTACGGGGCTGCCAGTGGTGAAGGGAGGTAAATAAAAATGGGGGCAAAAATCCAGAATTTAAACTACCCAAAAGAGTTCTTGGTGGCATTTTTTTTTTTAAAGGTATTTGTTGAGCACTTATTGCGTGCCAGGCACTGTATTAATCACTGGGGTAGATACAAAATAATCAGGTTGAACACATAGTCATATTGGGGAAGTAGTCTGGCATCGTGTATAGAGAAGGGGCCTATGAGTCAGAAGGTCGTGGGTTCTAATCCCGGCTCGGCCACTTGTCTGCTGTGGGACCTTGGGTAACTCACTTAACTTCTCTATGCCTCAGTTACCTCATCTGTAAAATGGGGATTAAGACTGTGAGCCCCATGTATCTATCCCAGCACTTAGAACAGGGGTTGGCACATAGTAAGGGCTTAACAAATACCCGAATTCTTATTACTATTATTATAACTCCCAATTTACAGATGAGATAACTGAGGGCTGGAGCAGTGAAGTGACTTTCCCAAGATCACACAGTAGAGATAACTGAGCCCAGAGAAGTGAAATGACTTTCCCAAGATCACACAACAGATGGTGGAGCTTGGATTAAAACCCAGGTTCTTCTGACTTCTAGCTCTGGGCTCTATCCACTGGACCACACTGCTTCTCAAAAAACTCAAGGGCCATAAGAGAGTAAGGAGGAAGAGAGATCCTGGGGCTGGGGACGGATTTAAACTTTAGGGCGCAGTTCAGCGATGATATTCTGAGAGCTCACCTCCTCCAGGAGGCCTTCCCAGACTGAGCCCCCTCCTTCCTCTTCCCTTCTTCCCCCTCTCCACCCCCCCCCCCACTTTACCTCCTTCCCCTCCCCACAGCACCTGTATATACGCATATAGGTTTGTACATATTTATTTATTTATTTATTTTACTTGTACGTATTTATTCTATTTATTTAATTTTGTTAATATGTTTTGTTTTTTTGTCTGTCTCCCCCTTCTAGACTGTGAGCCCGCTGTTGGGTAGGGACCGTCTCTATATGTTGCCAACTTGGACTTCCCAAGCGCTTAGTACAGTGCTCTGCAGACAGTAAGTGCTCAATAAATACGATTGAATGGGCCTTGCTGTGGGAATGAATGAATGAATAAGCAGACACATAATAATAATAATGATGGCATTTATTAAGCGCTTACTATGTGCAAAGCACTGTTCTAAGCACTGGGGAGGTTACAAGGTGATCACTTTGTCTCAGAGGGGGCTCACAGTCTTAATCCCCATTTTACAGATGAGGTAAATGGGGCACAGAGAAGTTAATGTTTTATTTTGTTGTCCGTCTCCCCCTTCTAGACTGTGAGCCCGTTGTTGCGTAGGGACCATCTCTATATGTTCTCTATATATTCATTGAATGAATGAATGAATGAATATTCATGTCATAGAATCAATCAATTGTATTGAGCGCTTACTGTGTGCAGAGCACTGTACTAAGCGCTTGGGAAGTACAAGTTGGCAACATATAGAGACAGTTCCTACCCAACAGTGGGTAGAACACATCTGTTTTTTAAAAAATCTTGAAAATCAATGAAGTGGAGGAAACTCTGGGTACTCTATGGTTCCAGAGACAGGGCCACATTTCAGTCGAATTGTTAAGTACTATAATGTGAGGGAGGGGGAGAAAAAACAAAACAAGGGAGGTAGGTTACAAGAGAAATTGAAATAAAGGAGGGCTAATCAGGATGGCTTTGTGGAAGAGGTGAATGAAGAGCAGATATGGAGGAGAGGCGGAGGAGTTTGAAGTAGGGAGAGGGAGAAACTTTTGGGATGACATTTAGGTTTACTCAGCTGGAGCCAAGAGCTGGAGCCAAGAGGAAGCAGGAGATGAGGGCAATTAAGGGGGAAAGGAACCAATTGACTCTGGGCCTCAAAGCTCACAATCACAAGGTTTAAATTTAGGGTGGGGGGAAGTGTCAGAAGAAGATGAATCCCCTTGGGGCTGAGGATAGATTTGGAGGAAGAAGTTGGCGGCCTGTTGAAGGACAATGTGTGTAGCCTAGGCCGGAAGCATCTAAAGAAGTGGAATATTCAGGAAGTGTTTCAGAAACAAATTATCCTCCTTAGTTCTTTTCACACTAAGGAGTTCTTCCCTCCACCCCCCAAAAAATGGGAGGACCCCCCCTACACACACACTTTCTCCCCAGTCTTATTATTGTTGGCCCTGGTTATTTATCTGCTCAACCTCCTTGCCACAGAGTCAGTGCTACAAGTGTGAGAAGGACTCGATTTTTCTCTGCCCAAAGGAGCTAAAAGTCGGTCTGAGGTGGCAGCCTTCTCTGGTGTTTGTTCACTTCCCCTGACATGATTGTTGATGTTGGAACATGCCGGGTCTTGCCTACTCTTCCTCTTCCCACCTTTGTTTGTGAAGGACGCAAAGAAAGTGAAATGCTTTGGTAGATCAACCATGAAGATTTGTCAACCCATCCATTTTTTTTAATGTTGTTAAGCGCTTACCATGTGCCAGGGACTGTAATAAGCCGCAGGGTAGATACAAGCTACATAGTCTGAATATAGTTTGGGTCCCACATGGGGCTCTCACAGGCTAAATCCCCATTTAACAGATGAGGTAACTGAGGCACAGAGAAGTGAAGTGATTTGTCCAAGGTCACACAGCAGACAAGTGACAGTGCTATAAGCTCGCTGTGGGCAGGGAATGTTCATTCACTCATTCAATCATATTTATTGAGCACTTGCTGTGTGCAGAGCACCGTACTAAGTGCTTGGGAAGTACAAGTTGGCAACATATAGAGACGGTCCCCACCCAACAACGGGCTCACAGTCTAGAAGGGGGAGACAGACAACAAAAACAAAACATGCCTGTTTATTCATTCACTTATTCATTCAATCATATTTATTGAGCACTTACTATGTGCAGAGCACTGTACTAAGCATTTGGGAAATACAAGTCGGCAACATATGGAGATGGTCCCTACTCAACAACGGGCTCACAGTCTAGAAGGGGGAGACAGACAACAAAACAAAACATTAACTTCTCTGTGCCTCAGTTACCTCATCTGTAAAATGAGGATTAAGACTGTGAGCCCCCTCTGGGACAACCTGATCGCCTTGTAACCTCCCCAGCGCTTAGAACAGTGCTTTGCACATAGTAAGCACTTAATAAATGCCATTATTATTATTATTATTATGTGTCTGTTCATTCATTTAATCATATTTATTGAGCACTTGCTGTGTGCAAAGCATTGTACTAAGCGCTTGGGAAGTACAAGTTGGCAACATATAGAGACGGTCCCTACCCAACAACAGGCTCACAGTCTAGAAGGGGGAGACAAACAACAAAACAACATGTGTCTTTTTATTGTTATACTGTATTCCCCAAAGTGCCTACTACAGTGCTTTGCACACAATAAGTGCTCAATAAATACGATTGAATGAATGAATCAATTAATCAATCGTATTTATTGAGCGCTTACTATGTGCAGAGCACTGTACTAAGCGCTTGGGAAGTACAAATTGGCAACACATAGAGACAGTCCCTACCCAACAGTGGGCTCACAGTCTAAAAGGGGAAGACAGAGAACAGAACCAAACATACCAACAAAATAAAATAAATAGGATAGAAATGTACAAGTAAAATAAATAAATAAATAAATAAATAGAGTAATAAATATGTACAACCATATATACATATATACAGGTGCTGTGGGGAAGGGAAGGAGGTAAGATGGGGGGATGGAGAGGGGGACGAGGGGGGAGAGGAAGGAAGGGGCTCAGTCTGGGAAGGCCTCCTGGAGGAGGTGAGCTCTCAGCAGGGCCTTGAAGGGAGGAAGAGAGCTAGCTTGGCGGAGGGGCAGAGGGAGGGCATTCCAGGCCCGGGGGATGACGTGGGCCGGGGGTCGATGGCGGGACAGGCGAGAACGAGGTACGGTGAGGAGGTTAGCGGCGGAGGAGCGGAGGGTGCGGGCTGGGCTGGAGAAGGACAGAAGGGAGGTGAGGGAGGAGGGGGCGAGGGGATGGATGGACAGCCTTGAAGCCCAGGGTGAGGAGTTTCTGCCTGATGCGCAGATTGATTGGTAGCCACTGGAGGTTTTTGAGGAGGGGAGTAATATGCCCAGAGCGTTTCTGGACAAAGATAATCCGGGCAGCAGCATGAAGTATGGATTGAAGTGGAGAGAGACACGAGGATGGGAGATCAGAGAGAAGGCTGGTGCAGTAGTCCAGACGGGATAGGATGAGAGCTTGAATGAGCAGGGTAGCAGTTTGGATGGAGAGGAAAGGGCGGATCTTGGCAATGTTGCGGAGCTGAGACCGGCAGGTTTTGGTGACGGCTTGGATGTGAGGCGTGACTGAGAGAGCGGAGTCGAGGATGACACCGAGGTTGCGGGCTTGTGAGACGGGAAGGATGGTAGTGCCGTCAACAGAGATGGGAAAGTCAGAGAGAGGACAAGGTTTGGGAGGAATGAATGAATGACTCTCAGACCCCTGCTCTATCCACTAAGCCACAATTCTCTGCATTCCACTTGGGGCTCACAGTCTTAATCCCCTTTTTAAAGATGAATTAACTGAGGCCCAGAGAAGTGACTTGCCCATACAAGTGGAGGACAGACAAGTGGAGGAGTCAGGATTAGAACCCAGGTCCTTCTGACTTCCAAATCTGTGCTCTATCCATTCTGCCACACTGCTTCTCTGTGTGCAGAGCACTGTAATAAATGTTTGGGAGAGTACAATATAACAGTTGGTAGACATGTTCCCTGCCCACAGCAAATTTAAAGTCTCGAGGGAAATTAGTTAGTGGGAGCACTCCCAGGAAACCAGGAATAGCACTAGACACTTAACCCCCCCCCCCAAAAAAAACCCCATAATAATAATAATATAATGATGGCATTTATTAAGCACTTACTATGTGCAAAGCACTGTTCTAAGCACTGGGGAGGTTACAAGGTGACCAGGTTGTCCCACAGCAGGCTCACAGTCTTAATCCCCATTTTACAGATGAGGTAACTGAGGCACAGAGAAGTTAAATGACTTGCCAAAAGTCACACAGCTGACAAATGGCAGAACCAGGATTCAAACCCATGACCTCTGACTCCAAATTCTGCGCTCTGTCCACTGAGCCACGCTGCTTCATGGTATTTGTTATTCATTCAATCCTATTTATTGAGAACTTACTGTGTTTAGAGCAGTGTACTAAGCATTTATATACTCACTATAATAATAATAATGATGGCATTTATTAAGCGCTTACTATGTGCAAAGCACTGTTCTAAGCGCTGGGGAGGTTATAAGGTGATCAGGTTGTCCCACGGGGGCTCACAGTCTTAATCCCCATTTTCAGATGAGGTAACTGAGGCACAGAGAAGTGACTTGCCCAAAGTCACACAGCTGACAATTGGAGGAGCTGGAATTTGAACCCATGACCTCTGACTCCAAAGCCCCGGCTCTTTCCACTGAGCCACACTATGTTCTAGGCACTGTACTAAATGCTAGAATAGGTCCCTTTTCTTCTTCTGTTAGGTCTTATAATAATAATAATAGTGTGGAGAAGCAGCGTGGCTTAGTGGAAAGAGCCCGGGCTTGGGAGTCAGAGGTCATGGGTTTTAATCCTGGCTCTGCCACTTATCAACTGGGTGACTTTGGGCAAGTCACTTCACTTCTTTGGGCCTCGGTTATCTCATCAGTAAAATGGGGATTAAGACTGTGAGCCCCACATGGGACAACCTGATTACCTTGTATCTATCCCAGCACATAGAACAGTGCTTGGCACATAGTAAGTGCTTAACAAATATTATTATTATTATAGTAATAGTAATTGTGATATTAAGTATTTACTTATTATATTATTGTAATAGCAATTGTGATATTAAGTATTTACTTATATTATTGTAATAGTAATTGTGATATTAAGTATTTACTTATTATATTATTGTAGTAGTAATTGTGATATTAAGTATTTACTAGGTGTTGAGCATGGTACTTAGCGCTGGAATAGATACAAGACAATCAGATCCAACTCAGTTCCTGCCCCACATGGGGTTCACAATCTAATGGGGAGGGAGACCAGGTATTGAACCTCCATTTTATGGATGAGGAAACTGAGGCACAGAGAAGTTAAGTGGCTTGCTAAATGTCATCCAGCAGGCAAGTGTCAGAGCCAGGATTAGAACCCAGGTCTCCTTACTCAAAGGCCAGGGCTCTTGCAACTAGACCATGCTGCTTCCCTTCTCTTCAGTCCCTGGATTTTAGCGGTCAATCAATCAATCAGTGGTATTATTGACTGCTAATTGTGTGCAGGTCACTATATTAATATTTTGGGGGGAGTACAAATACAACAGAGTTAGTATCCTAATCAAAGGTATTTATTGAACGCTTACTATGTGCAGAGCATTGTAATAATAATAACGATAGCAATAATAATAATAATGATAATGATGGTATTTGTTAAACACTTACTACGGGTCAAGCACATGATAATAATGCTATTTGTTAAGCACTTACTATGTGTCAAGCACCTTTCTAAGCACTTGGGGTAGATACAGGGTAATCAAGTTGTCCCACATGGGGCTCACATTCTTAATCCCCATTTTACAGATGTGGTAACTGAGGCACAGAGAAGTGAAGTGACTTGTCCAAGGACACACAGCAGACAAGTGGTGGAGCTGGGATTAGAACCCACGTCCTCTGACTCCCAAACCCATTCTCTTTCTGCCAAGCCAGCTACTTCTCTTGTTAAGCACTTACTATGTGCCAAGCACTGTTCTAAGTGCTGATAATGGTATTTGTTAAAGTCCTTACTATGTGCCAGGCACTCTACTAAGCACTGGGATAGATACAAGGAAATAGGGTTAGACACAGTCCCTGTCCCACTTGGGGCTCACAGTCTTGATCCCCATTTCACAGATGAGTAACCTGAGACCCAGAGAAGTGACTTGCCCAAGGACACCCAGCAGACAAGTGGCAGAGGCAGGATTAGAACCCAGTACTTTCTGCCTCCCAGGCTGGACTCTGTCCATTACGCCATGCTGCCGGTCTGCACTTGGGAGAGCCCCGCCACTTGCCTGCTGGGTGACCTTGGGCAAGTCACTTCACTTCTCTGTGCCTCAGTGACCTCATCGGTAAAATGGGGATTAAAAGTATGAGCCCCACGTGGGACAACCTGATAACCCTGTATAAACCCCAGCACTTAGAACAGTGCTTGGCATGTAATAATAATAATAATAATAATAATAATAATAATAATGGTATTTATTAAGCACTTACTAGGTGCAAAGCACTGTAGTAAGCATTGGGGAGGTTAGAAGGTGATCAGGTTGTCCCATGGGGGGGCTCACAGTCTTAATCCCCATTTTACAGATGAGGTAACTGAGGCCCAGAGAAGTTAAGTGACTTGCCCAAAGTCACACAGCTGACAATTGGAGGAGCTGGGATTTGAACCCATGACCTCTGACTCCAAAGCCCATGCTCTTTCCACTGAGCCACGCTGCTTCATAGTAAGCGCTTAACAAACACCATTATTATTATTATTATTTTCATCATTCTAGACTGTGAGCTCACTGTTGGGTAGGGACTGTCTCTGTATGTTGCCAACTTGGACTTCCCAAGCACTTAGTACAGTGCTCTGCACGCAGTAGGCGCTCAATAAATACGATTGATTGTTTGATCATTAAAATACAACAGAGTTGGTGGACATGTTCCCTGCCAACAATGAGCTTACAGTCTAGAGGGGGAGACAGACATTAATATGAATGTCATTTATAATCTAAGTGCTGCGGGGTTTGGAGGGGGGCAAATATCAAATGCCCAAAGGTCACAGATCCAATCAATCAATCAGTCATATTTATTGAGCGCTTACTGTGTGCAGAGCACTTGCCAAAAGTCACACAGCTGACAAATGGCAGAGCCAGGATTCAAACCCATGACCTCTGACTCCAAAGCCTGCGCTCTGTCCACTGAGCCACGCTGCTTCATGGTATTTGTTATTTATTCAATCCTATTTATTGAGAACTTACTGTGTTTAGAGCACTGTACTAAGCATTTATATACTCACTATAATAATAATAATGATGGCATTTATTAAGCGCTTACTATGTGCAAAGCACTGTTCTAAGCGCTGGGGAGGTTATAAGGTGATCAGGTTGTCCCACGGGGGCTCACAGTCTTAATCCCCATTTTCAGATGAGGTAACTGAGGCACAGAGAAGTGACTTGCCCAAAGTCACACAGCTGACAATTGGAGGAGCTGGGATTTGAACCCATGACCTCTGACTCCAAAGCCCCGGCTCTTTCCACTGAGCCACACCATGTTCTAGGCACTGTACTAAATGCTAGAATAGGTCCCTTTTCTTCTTCTGTTAGGTCTTATAATAATAATAATAGTGTGGAGAAGCAGCGTGGCTCAGTGGAAAGAGCACGGGCTTTGGAGTCAGAGGTCATGGGTTCAAATCCCGGCTCTGCCAATTGCCAGCTGTGTGACTTTGGGCAAGTCACTTGACTTCTCTGTGCCTCAGTTACCTCATCTGTAAAATGGGGATGAAGACTGTGAGCCCTGTGTGGGACAACCTGATCACCTTGTAACCTCCCCTGTGCTTAGAACAGTGCTTTGCACACAGTAAGCACTTAATAAACGCTATTATTATTATTATTATTAGATCTCATCTATCTCACAGCCAGTCTCTCGCCCACATTCTACCTCTGGCCTGGAATGCCCTCCCTCCTCATATCGGACAGGTAATTGCTCTCCCCCACTTCAAAGCCTTATTGAAGGCACATCTCCTCCAAGAAGCCTTCCCTGACTAAGCCCTCCTCTCCTCTTCTCTGACTCCCTCCTGTGTCATCCTGACTTACTGCTTCATTCATCCTCCCTCCCATCCCCACAGCACATATGTATATATCTAAATATCTATATCTAAATATATATATATATATATATATATATATATATTTAAAGAAGCAGTGTGGCTCAGTGGATAGAGCATGGGCTTTGGAGTCAGAGGTCATGGGTTCGAATCCCAGCTCTGCCAATTGTCAGCTGTGTGACTTTGGGCAAGTCACTTCACTTCTCTGTGCCTCAGTTACCTCATCTGTAAAATGGAGATTAATACTGTGAGCCCCCGTGGGACCTCCTGATCACCTTGTAACTCCCCAGCGCTTAGAACAGTGCTTTGCACACAGTATGCGCTTAATAAATGCCATCATTAATGAGAGATTTGCTCTCTCTTGGCTTGCTCTATTGCAGAGTGCTCTATTGCATACTGCCTGGGACCTTGGGCAAGTCACTTCACTTCTCTGGGCTTCAGTTATCTCAGCTGTAAAATGGGGATTGTGGCGGTGAACCCCACATGGGACAGGAACTTTGTCCAACCCATTTAGATTTGCTTGTGTCCACCCCAACACTTAGTACATTGCCTGGCACATAATAATAATAATAATAACAATAATAATAATAATAATTATTATTATTATTATTATTATTATTATGGTACTTGTTAAGTGTTTACTATCTGCCAAGCACTGTTCTAAGCACTGGAGAACATAAAAAGGTAATCAGGTTGTCCCACATGGGGCTCACTGTCTTAATCCCCATTTTACAGATGAGGTAACTGAGGCACAGAGAAGTGAAGTGGCTTGCCCAAGGTCACACAGCTGACAACTGGCAGAACTGAGAATAGAAACCGCGTCCTCTGAAAACCGCATCCTCTGACTCCCAAGCCCGGGCTCTTTCAACTAAGCCACAATGGTAAGTTCTTAACAAATACCATAATAATAATAATAATAATTATTATTATTATTACTTAGTAGGGTTTAAATTCTCCTCTCTCCTCCTTAGCCTGTGAACTCCATGTAGGATAGGGAGTGTATCCAACCTGATGATCTTGTATCTACCCCAGGACTTAGTGCAGTGCCTGGCATATAGTAAGTACTTAACAAATACATACATATATTCACCTACCCAAGTCATGTTCCTATATCAATCAATCAATCAATCGTATTTATTGAGCGCTTACTGTGTGCACAGCACTGTACTAAGTGCTTGGGACGTACAAGTTGGCAACATATAGAGATGGTCCCTACCCAACAATGGGCTCACAGTCTATATATTTTCCATAGAAGAGTATTCATTCAATTGTATTTATTGAGTGCTTCCATTAACAGTATTATTATCAATTATATTGATTATATATTATAGTTATATAATATTCATTCAATCATATTTATTGAACATTTACTGTTATATAATCATAATTGTGCTATTTATTAAGCACTTACTATGTGCCAGGCACTGTTCTACACACTGGGGTAAATACAAGATAATCAGGCTGGACACAGTCCCTGTCCCACATGGGGCTTACGGTCATAACCCAGAGCTTAGAATAGTGCTTTGCACATAGTAAGCACTTAACAAATACCATCATTATTGTAACATTGAGAGCTTACTCTGAACAGAGGATCAAATTAAGCACTCAGGAGAGAACAATAGAATTAGTAGACATGAACCATGGTAGAAGATGCTCTAGGTGGGGACGCAGATACTAAAATAAATTACAGCAAGGAGGAACCGATGAAGGATGGTTCCTATGTCCATTCATTCATTCGTTCAATTCATTCAATCGTACTTATTGAGCGCTTACTGTGTGCAGAGCGCTGTACTAAGCACTTGGGAAGTACAAGTTGGCAACATATAGTGACGGTCCCTACCCAACCATGGGCTCACAGTCTAGAAGGGGGAGGCAGACAACAAAACAAAACATGTGGACAGGTGTCAAGTCATCAGAATAAATAGAATTAAAGCTAGATGCACATCATTAACAAAATAAATACAATAGTAAATATGTACAAGTAAAATAAATAGGGTAATAAATCTGTACAAACGTATATACACGTGCTGGGGGGAGGGGAAGCAGGTAGGGTGGGGGGGGGATGGGGAGGAGGAGAGGAAAAATTCATTCAATCAGATTTATTGAGCACTGACTGTGTGCGTAGCACTGTAATAAGCGCTTTGGAGAGGACAATTTAACAGCAAACAGGCACATTCCTGCTCACAGTCTAGAGGAGGAGACAGAGATTAATATAAATGAATAAATAGATAAATAAATAAATGTGTATTACGGAGATGGGGGGTGCGTGACTATCTAAAGGCTTGGGTGATTCAAAACTGCTGAAGTGACAGTGAAGTGACAGTAAGTGGGGAAATCAGAGATAAATGGGAAGCAGCATGGCTCAGTGGAAAGAGCACGGGCTTTGGAGTCAGAGGTCATGGGTTCGAATTCCAGCTCTGCCACTTAGCTGTGTGACTTTGGGCAGGTCACTTAACTTCTCTGGGCCTCAGTTACCTCATCTGTAAAATGGGGATTAACACTGTGAGCCTCATGTGGGACAACCTGATCACCTTGTAACCTTCCCAGCGCTTAGAACAGTGCTTTACACATAGTAAGCACTTAATAAATGCTATTATTCTTCTAGACTGTGAGCCCATTGTTGGGTAGGGACTGTCTCTATATGTTGCCAATTTGTACTTCCCAAGCGCTTAGTACAGTGCTCTGCACACAGTAAGTGCTCAATAAATGTGATTGATTGATTGATTGATAAATCAGGGAAGACCTCTTGGAGGGGACGTGATTTTTAGAGGCTGAGAAGATGTAAGGGAGCAGCGATTTGCCGTATGTGGGCAATTCAATGAAGCAGTGTGGCTCAGTGGAAAGAGCCCCGGCTTTGGAGTCAGAGGTCACAGGTTCAAATTCCGGCTCCACCACTTGTCAGCTGTGTGACTTTGGGCAAGTCACTTAACTTCTCTGTGCCTCAGTGACCTCATCTGTACAATGGGGATTAAGACTGTCAGCCCCCTGTGGGACAACCTGATCACCGTGTAACCTCCCCAGTGCTTAGAACAGTGCTTTGCACATAGTAAGCACTTAATAAATGCTATCGATATTATGTAAAAGGGGAGGGAGTCCCAGCCGCTAGAACCTATGTGAACAAAAGGTCTACAGCGAAAGATGTGAGTGCAGGGCATTTTGAGAGGTTGGTTTGAGCTCCTGTTACACCATCATCATCATCATCAATCGTATTTATTGAGCACTTACTATGTGCAGAGCACTGTACTAAGCGCTTGGGAAGTACAAATTGGCAACATATAGAGACATTCCCTACCCAACAGTGGGCTCATAGTCTAAAAGGGGGAGACAGAGAACAAAACCAAACATACTAACAGAATAAAATAAATAGAATAGATATGTACAAATAAAATAAAATTAGCAGATGAGGGTAGTGGGGCAAACCAGCTGGCTGAGGGATGTGGAAGCAAATAATCAGGGCTAGGCATTTTTCGGGTTGTGTTTAGCAGCACTTTCTACAGCGCCTGAAGGGACATTAACGGGGAGAAAATTCCTCGTGGATTGTGTGCCTGGATTGATTCTTGAAAGAAATGTCAAATCATCCCTAAAGCATGTCAAATCAACTTGGATGATTGTGCTGGGAGGAGAAGGGCAATGGGGAGTAGACTAAAATACCAGGGTTATTGTTTCAGATAGACCAAATCAATCGTGGGATCGCAAACGAAAAGCAAACTCTAAACTCTTCCTGTTTCTGTATAGTGTAACTCTTCTGAACTTGTTTGGGCACTTTTCCACCGAGGTTCAGGTAGGATCTAATTGGATGATTTTGGCTCTAACGATCGGAATGCAGTTCTGCTGGAGAAAAGGCTTCAGGCCATGATGGCAGAAGGCTCAAGGAATTCTGGGTTCGAGAATCCAGGCTAAAATTAGCTTAATAATAACTGAGGTAATTGTTATGCACTTAACCGTGTGCCCAGCACTGCACTGAACACTGGAGCAGATATAAGATGATCGGGTCGGACACATTTTCCGTTCCCACATGGGGCTCCCTTCCGAGTAGGAGGGAGCAGTGGTATTTTATGTCCACTTTACAGATGAGGAAACTGAGACACAGGGAGGCACAGAGAATTGAAATACTTTGCCCAAGGTCCCAAGGTTTAGAACTCAGGTCTTCTGACTTCTGGGCCCAGGATCAGCGCTTTGAACAGTGTTTGGCACAAAGTAAGCGCTTAACAAATAGCATCATTATTATTATCATCATCATCTAGCAGGGTGGCTCAGTAGAAAGAGCCCAGGCTTTGGAGTCAGAGGTCATGGGTTCAAATCCCGGCTCCGCCAATTGTCAGCTGTGTGACTTTGGGCAAGTCACTTAACTTACCTCAACTATAAATGGGGATGAAGACTGTGAGCCCCCAATGGGACAACCTGATCACCTTGTAACCCCCCAGCGCTTAGAACAGTGCTTTGCACATAGGAAGCACTTAATAAATACCATTATTATTATTATCTTTCCAACAGGCCTACCTCATGATCAGATGGAAGTTTTCACAGTGCATGGGAGGAGAAGACATTGATGAAAAGCCTTGTTTTAGGATCAGGATTTTTTGTTTTCATTTTTTATCCTTTGGAGAAGAAAACTAATTTAGGGGTTAAAAGTGTTTCTTTTCAATATAAAATCTATTAGCAAAAGCCATTCCACAGGGCAGATTTACCACAAAAAGCCTAGAGCATGTAGCTGAAGTTGTTGGGGGGGAAAAAAACCGACCTGGGTGTTGGGGGTAGTGTGAAATATTTATGATGAATTCCAGGTTCACACTCAAGACCCCACAAGGAGAGACGGCCAAGGCAAGACTTTTAAGGAAAGAAAGGAAATGGGAAACTCTCTTGTTCGGGATGGGATGGGGGGGGGGGTCCTCCATTTGTGACCAGAATGAGGCTTTTAAAAACCAGAAAGGAGTTATTCCAGACAGTGAGCTCTGCACAGATTTAGTGCTCAAGAAATATTTTTGATTGATAGATTCTTGTCTTGCCAATACTGTTTTTCTGGCTTTCTTGCTCATTGATTCATTCAATCGTATTTATTGAGAGCTAACTGTGTGCAAAACACTGTACTAAGCACTTGGGAGAGTACAATAGGACAATAAACAGACACATTCCCTTTGCGTCTACTTAATCTGAATCTCTCTGGAATAAGCTACACCCTATTTTCCTCATTCAAAATGCAAATTAGTTTCACACGAACCAAGTAATAACTGTTATCTGACTCTTACCCTTTTTAACAACTAGGGCAACAAGACTCTACAAGAAGCTTCCGATGACCAGCAGGGAGTTATTGATCTAACTTTGCCCAGGCTGGGAGAGCTTCTGAGTGCATAGATTAAAATAAATATTATTGGCCTTTCCTGGAAACCCTGGCTAAAAGGGAAGGGTTTTGTGTATTTAAGTGGTGGAAATAAGAGGCCAAGGGGGAATCAGCCATCAAGCCATCAAGTAAGGAATCCACAGAACGGTATACAAGTCCAGGCGATGTAAATAAATGCTTCTAAAAGTTAACCCAGAGCATTTTGGAGAAGCAGCGTGGCTCACTGGAACGAGCACGGGCTTTGGAGTCAGAGGTCATGGGTTCAAATCCCGGCTCTGCCAATTAGCTGTGACTTTGGGCAAGTCACTTCACTTCTCTGGGCCTCAGTTCCCTCATCTGTAAAATGGGGATTAAGACTGTGAGCCCCCCGTGGGACAACCTGATCACCTTGTAAACTCCCCAGTGCTTAGAACAGTGCTTTGCACATAGTAAGCGCTTAATAAATGCCATCATTATTATTATTTTGGTGGGGGGTTATTGTTTAATGGGTTTTCTTTCAGCAGAGGTATCTGCTCAAAGGCTACTTAAATGACTACAGGAGATGCTGATTATTTCAACCAAAAGACCATTTAACTAGTTCCTTGAATAGAGCATGGGCCTGAGAGTTGGAAGGTCATGGGTTCATTCATTCATTCATTCTTTCGATCATACTAATTAATAATAGCATTTATTAAGCACTTACTGTGTGCATTAATTAAGCACTTACTGTGTGCAGAGCACTGTCCTAAGCGCTTGGGAAAGTGCAATACAACAATAAAGAGTGACAACCCCTGCCCATAACGAGCTCGCATTGTAGAGGTGGGGGAGACAGACATTCAGTACAAATAAATAAAATGACAGATTTATACATAAGGTCTGTGGGGCTGGGAGGAAGGGGAAGAGCAAAGCGAGCAAGTCAGGGTGACGCAGAAGGGAGTGGGAGAAGAGGAAAGGAGGGCTTAGTCTGGGATTTTTTAGGAGAAGCAGCATGGCTCAGTTGAAAAAGCCCAGGCTTTGGAGTCAGAGGTCGTGGGTTCAAATCCCGGCTCCGCCAATTGTCAGCTGTGGGACTTTGGGCAAGTCACTTAACTTCTCTGGGCCTCAGTTCCCTCAACTGTAAAATGGGGATGAAGACTGTGAGCCCCCAGTGGGACAACCTGATCACCTTGTAACCTCCCCAGCGCTTAGAACAGCGCTATGCACATAGGAAGTGTTTAATAAATGCTATCATTATTATTATTATTATAAGGCCTCTTGGAGGAGATGGGCCTTCAATAAGGCTTTGAAGCGGGGAGGAGTCATTGTCTGTCAGACTTGAGGAGGGAGGGCATTCCAGGCCAGAGGTAGGACGTGGGCCAGGGCTTGGCCCAGGGCTTAGACTGTGAGCCCACTGTTGGATAGGGACTTTCTCTATATGTTGCCAACTTGTACTTCCCAAGCGCTTAGTACAGTGCTCTGCACACAGTAAGCGCTCAATAAATACGATTGATTGATTGATTGGCGGTGAGACAGGCGAGATGGAGACCCAGGGAGAAGGTTAGCGGCACCAGAGGAGTGGAGGGTGTGGGCTGGGTCGGAGAAGGAGAGAAGCGAGGTGAAGTAGGAAGAGGGGGCGAGGTGAAGTAGGAAGAGGGGGCAAGGTGATGGACTCCCTTAAAACCAATGGTGAGGAGCTTTTGTTTGATATGGAGGTGGATGGGCAACCCCGGAGATTTTTGAGGAGGTGGTTGATGTGTCCCGCACGTTTCTGTAGAAAGATGATCCGGGCAGCAGAGTGAAGTACCCAAACTGAGCCCCCTCCTTCCTCTCCCCCACCCCCTCGCCTTACCTCCTTCCCCTCCCCACAGCACCTACATATATATGTATATATGTTTGTACATATTTATTACTCTATTAATTCATTTTACTTGTACATATTTATTCTATTTATTTTATGTTGTTAATATGTTTTGTTTTGTTGTCTGTCTCCCCCTTCTAGACTGTGAACCCACTGTTGGGTAGGGACCGTGTCCATATGTTGCCAACGTGGACTTCCCAAGCGCTTAGTACAGTGCTCTGCACACAGTAAGCGCTCAATAAATACGACTGAATGAATGAATGAAAAAGTACCTACTCTGTGACCTTTGGCAGTCACTTCACTTCTCTGGGCCTCAGTTACCTCATCTATAAAATGGAGATTGAGATTGTGAGCCCCACATGGGACAGGGACTGTGTCCAACCCGCTTTGCTGGTATCCACCACAGTATGTAGTACAGCGCCTGGCACATAGTAAGCGCTTAACGAATACCACAGTTATTATTAGCCGGGAACCAGGTCTTCCAGCTCCATTATACTTTTCCAAGCTTCAGCCCAGTGCCCTACACATAGTAGGCGCTTGATAATAGTAGTGATACTTGCTAAGCGCTTCTATGTGCCAAACACTGTACTAAGCACTGGGGAAGACACAGAATAATCAGATCAGACCCAATCCCTGTCTCTCATGGGGCTCACAGTCTAAAGGGTTCAATCCGTACGCAGGATTGATTGATCAGGACAAAAACGGCCCCATAGCTACTGGCTCTGGAATTGTCAAAGTAGAAAATGAGCATCACCATTCTCTCCTTGTCTCTTTTTCGCCCAGATCTTGAGTGAGACTCCTCTCAGGGCTGCACCTGGAGAGTTTCCAGTCTTCTACCAGTCTCGGCTATGGGAGGGAGAGTCACGCAGAGGCCTGCCCATTCCATCCCTAGCTCGGCCAGTGGCTAGCGAGTGGCGGGCAATTCATTCATTCATTCATTCAATCGTATTTATTGAGCGCTTACTGTGTGCAGAGCACTGTACTAAGCGCTTGGGAAGTACAAGTCGGCAACATATAGAGACGGTCCCTAACCAGAATCTGCTACAAGTAGAAACTCCCCTGGGCTGGGCAGCAGCGGCACGGGAGAGAGTCGAGGGTGGAGACTCATGTTTACAGCGTGGAAGGAGGCAATGGGAAACCACTTCTGGATTTTTACCAAGAAAAACCCTAAGGATTCACTACCAGAATGATTGCAGGTGGAGGTGGACTTCTAGACTGTGAGCCCACTGTTGGGTAGGGACCATCTCTATATGTTGCCAACTGGGACTTCCCAAGCGCTTAGTACAGTGCTCTGCACACAGTAAGCGCTCAATAAATACGATTGAATGAATGAATGAATGAAGGTGGAGGCCTTCCCAGACTGAGCCCCTTCCTTCCTCTCCCCCTCGTCCTCCTCTCCATCCCCCCATCTTACCTCCTTCCCTTCCCCACAGCACCTGTATATATGTATATATCAATCGTATTTATTGAGCGCTTACTATGTGCAGAGCACTGTACTAAGCGCTTGGGAAGTACAAATTGGCAACATATAGAGACAGTCCCTTCCCAACAGTGGGCTCACAGTCTAAATGTCTATATGTCTATATATGTTTGTACATATTTATTACTCTATTTATTTATTTATTTTACTTGTACATATCTATTCTATTTATTTTATTTTGTTAGTATGTTTGGTTTTGTTCTCTGTCTCCCCCTTTTAGACTGTGAGCCCACTGTTGGGTAGGGACTGTCTCTGTATGTTGCCAATTTGTACTTCCCAAGCGCTTGGTACAGTGCTCTGCACATAGTAAGCGCTCAATAAATACGATTGATGATGATGATGATTCTGGGACAGATGTCTCCGTGGCATCACTATGGGTTGGACACGACTTGACAGCAAAAGACAACAACAAGAGTGAGACTGGCATTCATTCAATCGTATTTATTAAGCGCTTACGGAGTGCAGACTGTAAACCCGGTGTGGGCTGGGATTATCTCTATTGCTGAATTCTACTTTCCAAGCGCTTAGTACAGTGCTCTGCACACAGTAAGCGCTCAATAAATATGACTGAATGAATGTAGAGCACTGTATTAAGTGCTTGGTAGTGCGGGTGGCTACTCTTTCTAGAGCCCACCAAGACCCTATCTCCTTAACCCCTGCCATGTGACCCTGGGGGCTGAGTCTAGTCGAGATCCCTAGAGCTTGGATCACACCTGTGAG
This sequence comes from Tachyglossus aculeatus, assembly GCF_015852505.1. Taxonomy (NCBI): domain Eukaryota; kingdom Metazoa; phylum Chordata; class Mammalia; order Monotremata; family Tachyglossidae; genus Tachyglossus; species Tachyglossus aculeatus. Next base: position 13,004,758 of record NC_052070.1, read on the forward strand.
AAGCAGCATGGCCTATTGGATAGACCACCTGCCTGGGAGTCAGAGAACCTGGGTTCTAATCCCAGCTCTGTCCCTTGTCTGCCTTCGACCTTGGGCATGTTGGTAACTTCTCTCTGCCTCGGGTAAAATGGGGATCTAAAAATGGGGATTAAGACCGTGAACCCAATGTGGGACATGGACTGTGTCCAATCTGATTATCTTGTATCTACCCCAGCACTTGGTACAGTGCCTAGTACGTAGTAAACATTAAACAAATACCATGAGGGGAAAAAAAACACCCAAACCAAACAAAAAACTTCTAAGCAGACCCTACCTCACATATGCAGTGTCCCTCCCTCCACCCCCAGGCCCCAAGGACCAAAAGAAGGGGCAAGGATACAACATTACAAGATACTGGTCTGCTGTGTGACCTTGGGCAAATCACTTTGCTTCTCTGTGCCTCAGTCCCTTCCTCTGTAAAGTAGGAATTACGACTGTGAGCCCCATGTGGGACAGGGAGTGCGTCCAACTTGATTAACTTGTATCAACCCCAGCTCTTAGTACTGTGCCCAGAACATAGCATGCATTTAACAAAGTCCTTTTTTTTAAAAAAAAAAAAGATAATAAGGTTGGACACAGTCCCTGCCCCACATGGGGCTTCCAGTCTAGGGTGAGCCTGTTGTTGGATTGGGACCGTCTCTATATGTTGCCGATTTGTACTTCCCAAGCGCTTAGTACAGTGCTCTGCACACAATAAGCTTCAATAAATACAACTGAATGAATAAGAAGAAATAGCAAGTACTTTGTTTCCCATTTTACAGATGAGGAAGCAGAAGCACAGAGAATAATAATTGTGGTATTTGTTAAGTGCTTACTATAAGTGCTCAATGGAAAGAGCACGGGCTTTGGAGTCAGAGGTCATGGGTTCGAATCCCAACTCCGCCACATGTCTGCTGTGTGACCTTGGGCAAGTCACTTAACTTCTCTGAGCCACAGTTATCTCATCTGTAAAATGGGTATTAAGACTGTGAACCCCACATGGGACAACCTGATCACTTTGTATCCCCCCCCAGTGCTTAGAACAGTGCTTTGCACATAGTAAGCGCTTAACAAATGCCAACATTATTATTACTATACACCAGGCATTGTATTAAGCTGTGATCGATACAAGCAAATCTGTTTGGCCACAGTCCCTATCTCACATGATAATAATAATAATAATAATAATGGCATTTATTAAGCGCTTACTATGTGCAAAGCACTGCTCTAAGCGCTGGGGTGGTTACAAGGTGATCAGGTTGTCCCATGTGGGGCTCACAGTCTTAATCCCCATTTTACAGATGAGGGAATTGAGGCCCAGAGAAGTTAAGTGACTTGCCCAAAGTCACACAGCTGACAAGTGGCAGAGAGGGGATTTGAACCCATGACCTCTGACTCCAAAGCCCAGGCTCTTTCCACTGAACCACACTGCTTCCCCATTTTTTTTTATGGTATTTGTTAAGCGCTTACTATGTGCAAAGCACAGATGAGGTAACTGAGGCCCAGAGAAGTGAAGTGACTTGCCCAGGGTCACTCAGCAGACACATGGCAGAACTAGGATTAGAACCCGGGTCCCTTTGATTCCCAGGCACGTGCTCTCTCCATTCATTCATTCATTCATTCAATCGTATTTATGGAGCGTATACTGTGTGCAGAGCACTGTATTAAGCGCTTGGGAGAGTGCACTGTTACAGTACTTTTGGACATATCTTTAATTTTATCTATATTAATGTCTGTCTCCCCTCCAGGGAATAAGCTTGCTGTGGGCAAGGAATGGATCTGTTTTGTTGTACTTTTCCTAGCTCTTAGTACAATGCTTTACACACAATATGTGCTCAATAAATACGAATAAATGAAAGAATGAATGAATGTCTAGAGCACAGGCCTAGGAGTCAAAAGGACTTGGGTTCTAATCCTGACTCTGCCACTTGTCTGCTAGGTGACCTTATTACAATTGATAATAATAATAATAATAATAATAATAATGGTAATCATGGGACCTGCTTCTTGCCAGCTGTGCGACCTTGGACAAGTCCCTTGACTTCTCTGTGCCTCAGTTTCCTCATCTGTAAAACGGGGATAAATTACCCTCCCCGTTTGACTGTGAGCCCCAATGTTAAATTCAGTGCATGGTATGGAGTAAGTGCTTAACAAATACCACAATTAATATTACCAGGGCTTGGAAAGTCAGTGTTTAGAGCAAGTTGAAGCTGCCCGTTTGGTAACTACTCCCATGGGAGATTGAGAGGTGCCTGGCCCTCCTGGGGACCCTACAATCTCAAATGCCCCATTTCTGAATACAGCATCGGGACCGATGAACAAATACCACAATTACTAATTATTATTAACTGGCTCAAAATATCAAGATGAAATCTGCTCTCCCCACCCTAGGACTTACATACATATCACCCAACTCTGTTGCTTCTCCCTACTAGTAATTTATCTTAGCTTCTGTCTCCCCCAGTAGGTTGTAAACTCCTGGAGGGAAGAGAAGTTGTCTGCTAACTCTATTTTATGCTCCCAATTGCTTAGTACAGTGCTCTGCACAGATTTAGTGCTTAAGAAATATTTTTGACTGATAGATACTTTCTTGTCTTGCCAATACTGTTTTTCTGGCTTTCTTGCTCATTGATTCATTCAGTCGTATATATTGAGAGCTAACTGTGTACAAAGCACTGTACTAAGCACTTGGGAGAGTACAATAGGACAATAAACAGACACATTCCCTGCTCACAACAAGCTTCCAGCCTCCCCATTTCCAATCTCCTAAAATATCTCCAGTGGCAACTACCAGAACTGGTTTTGGTTTTAACTATGACCATAACTGGTCATGGGTTTGAATCCCGGCTCTGCCCATTGTCAGCTGTGTGACTTTGGGCAAGTCACTTCACTTCTCTGTGCCTCAGTTACCTCATCTGTAAAATGGGGATGAGGGCTGTGAGCCCCCGTGGGACAACCTGATCACCTTGTAACCTCCCCAGCGCATAGAACAGTGCTTTGCATGTAGTCTGCTGTGTGACCTTGGGCAAGTCACTTAACTTCTCTGAGCCTCAGTTACCTCATCTGTAAAATGGGGATTAAGACTGTGAGCCCCCTGTGGGACAACTTGATCACCTTGTATTCCCCCCAGCGCTTAGAACAGTGCTGTGCACATAGTAAGCACTTAACAAATGTCATCATTATTATTAGTAGTAGTAGTAAGTGTTTAATAAATGCCATTATTATTATTATTTTTATTACTATGTAAGCTTGCCACATTTGAAAAGAATTGGGGCCAGGCACATGGGCCTGGGAGTCAGGAGGAGCTGGGTTCTAATCCTGGCTGTGCCACTTAATAATAATAAAAATCAATCAATCAATCAATCGTATTTATTGAGCGCTTACTGTGTGCAGAGCACTGTACTAAGCGCTTGGGAAGTACAAGTTGGCAACATATAGAGACAGTCCCTACCCAACAGTGGGCTCACAGTCTAGAAGGGGGAGACAGAGAACAAAACCAAACATATCAACAAAATAAAATAGAATAGATATGTACAAGCAAAACAAACAAATAAACAGAGTAATAAATCAACATCATCATCATCAATCGTATTTATTGAGCGCTTACTATGTGCAGAGCACTCTACTAAGCGCTTGGGAAGTACAAACTGGCAACATATACAGTCCCTACCCAACAGTGGGCTCACAGTCTAAAAGGGGGAGACAGAGAACAAAACCAAACATACTAACAAAATAAAATAAATAGAATAGATATGTACAAATAAAATAAATAAATAAATAAATAAATAGAGTAATAAATATGTACAAACATATATACATATATACAGGTACTGTGGGGAAGGGAAGGAGGTAAGATGGGGGGGATGGAGAGGGGGACGAGGGGGAGAGGAAGGAAGGGGCTCAGTCTGGGAAGGCCTCCTGCAGGAGGTGAGCTCTCAGTGGAATAAAAATGGCATTTGTTAAGCGTTTATTATGTGCCAAGCACTGTTCTAAGCACTGGGGTAGGTACAAGGTTTTCAGGTTGTCCCACAGGGGGACTCACAGTCTTCATCTCCCTTTTACAGATGAGGTCACTGAGGCAGAGAGAAGTTAAATGACATACCCAAAGTCACAGAGCTGACAAGTGGCGGAGCCGGGATTAGAACCCATGACCTCTGACTCCCAAACCCGTGCTCTTTCCACTAAGCCACGCTGCTTCCCCTGTCTGCTGGGGGACCTTGGGCAAGTCACTTTATTTCTCTGGGCCTCGGCTACCTCTTCTGTCAAATGTGGATTAAGACTGTGAGCCCCATGAGGGACAGGGACTGAGTCCACCGTGATTAGCTTTTGGCCTAGTGGTTAGAGCCCAGGCTTGGGAGTCAGTAGGACCTGGCTTCTAATCCCTGCTCCGCCAGTTGTCTGCTGTGTGACCTTGGGCCAGTCACTTCACTTCTCTGGGCCTCAGTTCCCTCATCTTAAAATGGGGGTTAAGACTGTGAGCCCCCCGTGGGACATGGACTGTGTTCAACCTGATTTACTTGTATCTACTCCAGTGCTTAGTACAGGCACATAGTAATAATAATAATAATGATGGCATTTATTAAGCACTTACTATGTGCAAAGCACTGTTCTAAGCGCTGGATATTATTATTATCATCTACCTCATTCATTCATTCAATCATATTTATTGAGCGCTTACTGTGGGCAGAGCACTGTACTAAGCGCTTGGGAAGTACAAGTCGGCAACATATAGAGATGGTCCCTACCCAACAGCGGGCTCACAGTCTAGAAGGGGGAGACAGACAACAAAACAAAACATGAAGACAGGTGTCAAAACCGTCAGAATAAATAGAATTATAGCTTTATGCACATCATTAACAAACTATAGTAAATATTCATTCATTCAATCGTATTTATTGAGAGCTTACTGTGTGCAGAGCACTGTACTAAGCGCTGGAGTAGATACAAGGTGATCAGATTGTCCCACGTGGGGCTAACAGTCTTCATTCCCATTTTATAGATGAGGTAACTGAGGCCCAGAGAAGTTAAGTGACTTGCCCAGAGTCACACAGCTGACAATTGGCAGAGCGGGGATTTGAACCCATGACCTCTGACTCCAAAGCCCGGGCTCTTTCCACTGAGCCACGCTGCTTCTCGGTTCTCTGCTTTTCCTTATCTGTTGCTGACTTGCACCCCCGAAGTGATTGAATGAATAAACAAATATTATTATTATTATTAGTAGTAATAATAATAATTATTATTATTATTAAAGAGTTTTCTGTTCGTTTCCCTAAGGGTTCCCGGGGTCCACGTGTCCGGGCCTGAAGTGGGTGTGGCCAGGGTGTCCTCTGTCGCCGCCCTAGCGGTCGGTGAGGGCCTAACAGACCCGACGGCCGCGCGCGCCCCCTGCGGCCGAAAGGCGCAGGGGCGCGCATTCATTCATTCATTCATTCATTCATTCATTCATTCAATCGTATTTATTGAGCGCTTACTGTGTGCTGAGCACTTGACTAAGCGCTTGGGAAGTCCAAGTTGGCAACATCTAGAGACGGTCTCTACCCAACAGCGGGCTCACAGTCTAGAAGGGGGAGACAGACAACAAAACAAAACATATTAACAAAATAAAATAAATAGAATACATATGTCCAAATAAAATAGAGTAATAAATACATACAAACATATGTACATATATACAGGTGCTGTGAGGAGGAGAAGGAGGTAAGGGGAGGGGAGGGGCAGGAGGAGGCTCAGTCTGGGAAGGCCTCCTGGAGGAGGTGAGCTCTCAGTAGGGCTTTGAAGGGATGCGGGCAGCAGAGGAAAGGGGGATCCCGGGAAGGACCCTTGGGACCGGCTACCATGTGGCCGCGGTGGCCCCTTTTCTGTCGCCCTTGGGCAGAGGTGCCCCCCCGGCCCATTGGAAGAGCACGGGATTTGGAGTCAGAGGTCAAGGGTTCAAATCCCAGCTCTGCCAATTAATAATAATAATGATGGCATTTATTAAGCGCTTATTATGTGCAAAGCACTGTTCTAAGCTCTGGGGAGGTTACAAGGTGATCAGGTTGTCCCACAGGGGGCTCACAGGGGGCTCACATCCCCATTTTACAGATGAGGGAACTGAGGCACAGAGAAGTGAAGTAACTCACCCAAAGTCACACAGCTGGCATTTGGCAGAGCCGGGACTTGAACCCACAGCCTCTGACTCCAAAGCCCGGGCTCTTTTCCACTGAGCCACTCTGCTTGTCAGCTGTGTGACTTTGGGTAAGTCACTTCACTTCTCTGAGCCTCAGTGACCTCATCTGTAAAATGGGGATGAAGACTGTGAGCCCCCCCGAGGGACAACCTGATCACCTTGTAACCTCCCCAGCGCTTAGAACACTACTTTGCACATAGTAACCGCTTAACAAATACCATTATTATTTTTCTTCTAGACTGTGAGCCCGCTGTTGGGTAGGGACCGTCTCCTATAGGTTGCCAACTTGTACTTCCCAAGCGCTTAGTACAGTGCTCTGCACACAGTAAGCGCTCAATAAATGCGATTGAATGAATGAATGAATGGTCGGCGGCCGCTGGCCGTTTCCCTCATCCTGCCCTGGAATCCCACGTGTTAGTCAGACAGGAGGGAGGGAGGGAATAAAAAATAATCATGATGGCATTTGTTAAGCGCTTACTATGTGCGAAGCACAGCTCTAAGCGCTGGGGGTGGGGTACAAGGTGATCAGGTTGTCCCACGTGGGGCTCACAGTCTGCACCCCCATTTTACAGATGATGATGATGATGATAGCATTTATTAAGAGCTTACTATGTGCAAAGCACTGTTCTAAGCGCTGGGGGATACAGGGTGATCAGGTTGTCCCATGTGGGGCTCACAGTCTTAATCCCCAGTCTAATGGGTAGGGACTGTCTCTATATGTGAATTTGTACTTCCCAAGCGCTTAGTACAGTGCTCTGCACACAGTAAGTGCTCAATAGGATTGATGATGATGAATCCCCATTTTACAGATGAGGGAACTGAGGCACAGAGAAGTTAAGTGACTTGCCAAGGTCACACAGCTAAGTGGCAGGGCTGGGATTTGAACCCATGACCTCTGACTCCAAAGCCTGTGCTCTTTCCACTGAGCCACGCTGCTTCTCAGGTGAGGTCACTGAGGCCCAGAGAAGTTAAGTGACTCACCCAAAGTCACACAGCTGACAATTGAAAGGCTGACAGCTGAGAACATGGCCAGCCCAGGCCCGCCTCGGCCTGCTGACACACACAAACACCCACACCCCCAAACACAGCCGCTCCGGACATGTTAGGTGGGCCGTTAGGCCTGCAGGCCTCCCCCGTCCTCAGCCGGCCCCGGTTCGGGGCCTCACCTCACCGAGCACTTCTTCCCCACCCTCTCTCCCTCATAATAATAATAATGATGGCATTTATTAAGCGCTTACTATGCACAAAGCACGGTTCTAAGCGCTGGGGAGGTTACAAGGTGATCAGGTTGTCCCACAGGGGTCTCACAGTCTTCATCCCCATTTGACAGATGAGGTCACTGAGGCACAGAGAAGTTAAGTGACTTGCCCAAAGTCACACAGCTGACAATTGGCCGAGCCAAAATTTGAACCCAAGACCTCTGACTCCAAAGCCCGTGCTCTTTCCACTGAGCCACGCTGCTTCTCATCTTCCCCTCCATCTCTCCTCCGCTCCTTCCACTCCATTCTTCTCAGCTCTGTGACTTTGGGCAAGTCACCTAATTTCTCTGGGCCTCAGTGACCTCATCTGTAAAATGGGGATTGACTGTGAGCACTCCCCCCCCCCCCCCCCCCCCCACCGCGAGGGACAAATTTGATCACCTTATATTCCCGCCCCATTGATTAGAACAGTGCTTTGCACATAGTAAGCACTTAATAAATGCCATTATCATCAGCCCCCCCACCCTCTCTTCCATTCAGTCATTCCATCGTATTTATTGAGCGCTTACTGAGTGCAAACACTGTACTAAGGGCTTGGGAAGTACAAATGGGCAACGAAGACAGTCCCTACCCAACAACGGGCTCACAGTCTAGAAGGGGGGAGACAGACACTCCCCATCCCCTGCCTTACCTCTTTCCCCTCCCCACAGCACCTGTATATATGTATATATGTTTGTACATATTTATTACTCTATTTTACTTGTACATATTTATTCTATTTATTTTATTTTGTTAACATGTTTTGTTTTGTTGTCTGTCTCCCCTAATAGACTGTGAGCCCACTGTTGGGTAGGGACCGTCTCTATATGTTGCCAACTTGTACTTCCAAAGCGCTTAGTCCAATGCTCTGCACACAGTAAGTGCTCAATAAATATGATTGAATGAATGAAAAGTAGACACATCTTCCCTCTACCCCCCTCCCTCCGCCACCCCCTTCATCATTTACAAATTTATTCTATTTATTTTATTTTGTTAATGTTTTGTTTTATTGTCTGTCTCCCCCTTCTAGACTGTGACCCCGCTGTTGGGTAGGGACCGTCTCTATATGTTGCCAACTTGTACTTCCCAAGTGCTTAGTACAGTGCTCTGCACACGGTAAGCGCTCAGTGAGCCCACTGTTGGGTAGGGACTATCTCTATATGTTGCCAAATTGTACTTCCCAAGCGCTTAGTACAGTGCTCTGCACACAGTAAGCGCTCAGTGAGCCCACTGTTGGGTAGGGACCATCTCTATATGTTGCCAAATTGTACTTCCCAAGCGCTTAGTACACTGCTCTGCACACAGTAAGCGCTCAATAAATACGATTGAATGAATGAATGAATCCCCTTCTCCCTCCCCTCCCTCTCCCCTTCATCCCCCCACCCTCTCATCCCTTCACCCTCCCACCCCTTAATAATAATTTTGGCATTTATTAAGCGCTTACTATGCACAGAGCACTGTTCTAAGCGCTGGTGGGGGGGGAATAAAAGGTGATCAATCAATCAATCAATCGTATTTACTGAGCACTTACTTTGTGCAGAGCACTGGACTAAGCGCTTGGGAAGTACAAGTTGGCAACATATACAGACGGTCCCTACCCAACAGTGGGCTCACAGTCTAGAAAGGGATCAATCAATCAATCAATCGTATTTATTGAGTGCTTACTCTGTGTAGAGTAAGACTGTGAGCCCACTGTTGGGTAGGGACTGTCTCCATATGTTGCCAACTTGTACTTCCCAAGCGCTTAGTACAGTGCTCAGCATACAGTAAGCGCTCAATTAATACGATTGATTGATTGCAGAGCACTGTACTAAGAGCTTAGGTGATCAAGTTGTCCCACGTTGTGGCTCCCAGTCAATCCCCATTTTACAGATGAAGTAACTGAAGCTCAGAGAAGTGACTTGCCCATGGTCACACAGCAGACACGTGGCGAACCCATGCCCTCTGACTCCAAAGCCCGGGCTCTTTCCACTGAGCCAGGCTGCCTGCATCCTCCTCCCACCCCTTCATCCTCCTCCTCCCACCCCTTCATCTCCCCCGCCCCTGCTCCCCGGCCGGATATGAGCCACCATTCCCTGCAACAAACAACCCTTTAAACTCAACTTGGAAAAAAAAAAAAGGAGATAAGCTAAAGCTCTCCATCTCCCTGGCTGGTTCCCCGGGCTCCTCCTCCCCGGGCGACTGGGCCTGCTGAACTTGCAGCCCCACATCTGTCCCTCATTGGGCCCAGCCCACAGCTGTTTTCTCTCCAGCAGCCAGCCCACCACAACTACGCCACACACAAAACACTTACAACGGGGCCGACACAATTCCTTTCCCCCCTCTTTTTTCTTGTTTTTTTTTTTACAAGACCCTGTTGGTTTCCTCTCGGCTGCTTGACATTTGTGTGCGGGACTCTAGGAAACTTTTGAACGCAGCCTCCCCCCCCCCCCCCCAAAAAAAAAATACGAGTTATTGCTGTGATCCTTTTCCTTGTTTATTAACCATTCCTCCAAGTGGAAAAGCTTGTCTTGCAAACTGAAATTTTGCACGCGATGCTCCGTCCTCATTGCACCCCCAGTTTTTTTTTTTTTGGCGGGAGGGAGAACGGAATTCAGCGTGGCTCAGGGGAAAGAGCCCGGGCTTTGGAGTCAGAGGTCATGGGTTCGAATCAATCAATCATTTATTGAGCGCTTACTATGTGCAGAACACTGTACTAAGCGCTTGGGAAGTACAAGTTGGCAACATATAGAGACAGTCCCTACCCAACAGTGGGCTCCACCACATGTCTGCTGTGTGATCTTGGGCAAGTCACTTATATATGTTTGTACAGATTTATTACTCTATTTTACTTATACATATCTATTCTATTTATGTTATTTTGTTAATATGTTTGGTTTTGTTCTCTGTCTCCCCCTTCTAGACTGTGAGCCCACTGTTGGGTAGGGACTGTCTCTATATGTTGCCAACTTGGACTTCCCAAGCGCTTAGTACAGTGCTCTCTGCACACAGTAAGCGCTCAATAAATACGATTGACTGTCTCTATATGTTGCCAACTTGGACTTCCCAAGCGCCTAGTACAGTGCTCTGCACACAGTAAGCGCTCAATAAATACGATTGACTGTCTCTATATGTTGCCAACTTGGACTTCCCAAGCGCCTGGTACAGTGCTCTGCACACAGTAAGCGCTCAATAAATACGATTGATTGATTGATTCTCTGGGCCTCAATTACCTCATCTGTAAAATGGGGATTAAGACTGTTGAGTCCCACGTGGGACAACCTGATCACCCTGTTTCCTCCCCAGCTCTTAGAACAGTGCTTTGCACATTGTAAGCGCTTAACAACTGTCAATTATTATTATTATTAATTGCCTAATTATGCATTCCCCCCCCCATCTGGAATCCACGTCGAAAATTTTAGCGTGACTCAATCCTCCACGGACTTAACCTCATTTCCACGGGGCGTTTCCAGACGGCACCCAATCGTCATCCCCACCCCTTAAGTGGGTCTCCACTGCCAACGTGCAAATGTCTCCTACGCAGCTACTTATTTCATTTTATTTTTTTTTTAAGTGATGGGGAAAACATCCTCTCGGATTCCAGGACGGTGTAAGCGCGCTCTTTTTAGGGAAGCCAAATCTGGGGAGGCCGGCTGGGTGGGCACACATTTCTGGAGCTCAGCAAAACAGCATCTGGCGTTTAAAAGAGTCATTTCATCAAGGACCGCCTGTCGGGGAGCTCATAACTCTCAACCAAAATAAACTCGCAGAAACATGTGTTTACTTCATGGCCAGTCTCTGTTTGAAAGCCCGGGAGAAGGGGGCGGTGGGAGGGGGGGCCGGGATGGTGGAGTCCTAAAAGTAGGCCCTGTTTACCGAACCAGATGAACGACCACAATGTTTTCCGCCCGTTTCCCATCAAGAAGGGGGCGGCAGCTGCTGGCAGGGAGACTCACGACCCGGTGAGTTGAATCAGAACATGCAAAAACGCGCACACACGCGGATGTTTAAAGAGCAGGAGGGCATGACAGCATGTCTGCCTCTCCAGATTTCGAAACCTCCCGCCTATTGCCTTTACACCTCTTTATTCTTTACAACTCGGTCTCCAAAATGCTCCCGGAGGGCGTTCACTAAGTACCCCTCCTTCATTAATTCCCACTCTCCTGGGGAGGTGGAAGAAGAAAGAGGCCAGTCCCGGGCCCTTCGTGTTTTGAAACTTGTTTTGCTCTCTTTCTAGCTCCCTCCCCGTACTTTTTGTTGTTGTTGTCGTTCGTACTTTCCGTCCATTCTCCTGCCGCAGGAGCAGATACGGGCAGCTGTCAGAGGGGAGGGGAAAAAAAAAACCCAACAGGCTTTTTCCTTCCCGTTCTCTCCTCCCCCTTTTTAAAGAAGGAGGAAAAAAAAAATCGTTTCCAGCTTAATGATCAAACGCACTCCCAGCCTGGGGAAGAAAGAAGGGCAACCGAGGGGCGAGAGAGGGGAAAGGATTGAGTTTCGGCGGGGGCCTCCTTCTTTCCCCTCCCCCTGGGAAGCCCCCTCCCCTGTCGCCTGTCAGAGTGACAGTCTTTCGGGGAGGGAAGCGGTGGAGCGTCTTGGACGTCTGCAGGACCGGCCGGGCCTGCCCTCTTTACTGGCACTCCTTGTTGGAAGGTGCAGGAAGGAGGGAAGCAAAGGGGGGTGGGGAGGGGGGGAAAAAACAACCACCAACAAAACGCCCTCCTCTACCTTCTTCTCCCCTTTCCTTTCTCGGCCTGGAGCTGCTGGAAAGAACAAAGGAGCCACCTGGGGAGGGGGAGAGAGAGAGAGGAGGAGGAGAAAAAGAGGGAGGGGGCGTGGGTGGGAAGGGACAGGATTCGGCTGAGGCCAAAAGAGACAGAGACAGAGAGAGATCCAGAGAGCAGGAAGCCCAAGTGTCAGTCTGTTGAATCCCATCCAAGGACCTGGGGTTGAAGCTCCTGTTTTGCTTTTTTTTTTTTTTTTTTGCAGTAACGGTTGACGCTTATTCCCTCCCCAACTCCCGCAAGTTGAAGGAAAAACAAAAAACCCACCCCCACAGAACTGTTCTGAAGGAGGAAAATCCTTTGGCTCTCCCCCTCCCTCCCTTCCCCCCCCCAAACTCTTTTCCCCACCACTCCGCCAAACTCCTTCCCCCCCTCGCCTTAATATTTGCAGACAGAAGTGGAAGTCGAGATCAAGATGAAAAGTAAGAAAGGTAGGTCTCTGTGTCCGTCTGGGGGTGTTTGTGGGTCCGGATTTGGGCGTGTTTGGGGGGGTCCCCCCCTTGGGTAGGGTTTCTCCATCCCTCGGGGAGCCTAGGCCGCCTCCTTTGTTGAGGACCCCGAAATGGCAGTTGTTGTTTGGCTTCCAGACGTAGTTTAAGGGACCTTGTTGCTGAGAGGCACCGCTCCATGCTGCTACCACGTTGTCAAGAAACATGCTCTCAACTGCCTTGTTTGTGCTCTCAAAGTTTCATTGTCTTCCTCCTCCCCCCCCACCCCAGCCAGTATCCCAAACTTTTCTCAACTTTCCCCCTTTTCTCTGAACCCCCGGGGATCCAACTTCTCCAACTCTTAACCCGGGATGAGGTTGGAAAAAAAAAAGAGGGAAAACTTATAAGATCAAAGTCAGCAGTAGGAACAAAGTTTCCCCGTTGGGAGCGTGACCAGCCGGAATGGCAGGGTCCGCCGACTCTTTGTTTGAAACTTTAGTGGGCCTTCTTCTTTCACTTACATTTTTCAGACTTTTTCAGCGGGATTAGGATACTTTTCCGAAACACGTCTCGGGCATTAGGATAAAAGCAGCTCGGAGGTGAATATTTTAAACAATTTTCTATTTTTCAAAAACAGTTTTCCCTTTTTTTTAAAAAAAAAAAAGCTAAGCATGATCCCCCTTTATAATGGGAGGGGAAGGATGACAAGTCCGTGTAGACCCAGGGCCGGCTTTAAACTGCTTTTGAACTTTTTTGAACTCGGTTTTTCAAGTCGCCTTACGGACTGTGGCTACTAAGTTGTCATTGTTCCCCAGAAGCCTCCTGGAAGTTTAAGAAGTGAAACTTGGCGTCAGCCCGGACAGGGCACTTTTAAACATTTTTAAAAAGAAAACAACAAAAAAAAGAAGTCGATTCCTTGACTTAATTCGTTTTCCTCCCGGGTCCGACCGTAATACGCAAAACATGGGGGGTTTAAATTCACTTTAGTTTTGGAAACCGTCCATGGGAAGAAGGGGCTATTCCGGCTAAGAGGGCGAAGGCGCCTAGTGCGCAGGCGCAGTAACTTTTAAGGCCAGTCCTGGCCCTTGTGTGTTATTTTAGATCGGTAATTAGTTCGGTAAAACCGTCGGCCGCTCCCAAATAATCGCCCTCCTGGACACGTTGTCCACCGACCCGACCCGTGGGAGGCCCATCATCCCAATCCTCCTCTATCCCATCCTGTAAACTTTGGTGGGACTGATCCCTGTGCCATCAGATCCCTGTTCCATCTTTCCCCTGATCAGTTAGTACAGCCCCAAATGCCACGGATCGATCGATCGATCACGTTCCCCGGGACTCCCTTAGTCCATTTAAACCTCAAATCTGGAGCACGGTGGGGGACCTTTAAGGGGCGATTCAGGGCTGGAGAATTCGGGGCTTGGATTTCCCCATTCGAGGCCACCCGCTTCAACCCTCCTCTTTTGGGCCTGGCCTCTGAAAAACATTGGCCGGCCTGTAGGTGTGTCGAACATGTTAACCATTAATAATGGCATTTGTTAAGCGCTTACTATGTGCAAAGCACTGTTCTAAGCGCTGGGGGGATACAAGGTGATCAGGTTGTCCCACAGGGGGCTCACAGTCATCACCCCCATTTTACAGATGAGGTAACTGAGGCTCCGAGAAGTTAAGTGACTTGCCCAAGGTCACACAGCAGACATGTGGCAGAGCCGGGATTCGAACCCACGACCTCTGACTCCAAAGCCCGTGCTCTTTCCACTGAGCCACACTGCTTCTCTATTAGTGAACGGTTGTTGCAATGTATAGTAAAGTCTGTCTTAGTTGCTTTTGGGGGTGGGGGGGGAAGTACTTCCCAATTTCCAGCTACTAGATTTCCTGCTGAATACCCGCTCTATTGTTCAGGGCCTCCTTCGGGATACACTACTGGGGTGGAGAGAGAGAATTTAAAAACCCTTTCAAAACTGCTACCTCTCAGCATCCTCCTCCCTCCCCTTCCCTTTCCCCTCTGCCGTAGAAAGGGGACTGGAAATGCTGAAATGATTCGTGTAGGTGTGTGTTTAGTAATCAGCCAAGTGAGTTGGAAGTTCTGGGTTACTCAGTACTGAAATCATGGAAACAATGCGGTGACATACCGGAGAGGGAAAGTTTGAGATTATAGAAGTGCTTAGGAATTTGGGGTGGGGATTAGACCCGTTTATTTACGTCGAGAATGGTAGGATAAAGTTTTTTTTTTTTTATTATTGTTGTTGTTCCTTTTAGCTAAACCTTGTGGGTTGTGTCTGGGTCCAGCTCTCTGGTTTTGGAGACAGGGTTTCCGCTCAGAATGTCGCAGGCTTTTCTGAGGAGGTGGGATTCATTTGTATTTTGAGAGTGCCAAGTTTTACTACTTGCGGGGACGGTTAAAGTTCAAGCCTGGAGTCCAGAGAAACAAAAACTGGGTTGCTTTTCTTCCCTCCACGCTCTTCCCTCCCTCTTTTCTTCTCTTTCTTCCCTCTTGTAAATTACCTTGGAGGGAGAAGATTCATTGCTACGAGACTCTTTAAATCTTCTACAACTACTATTCCTGACATGGTTTTGAGGGTGGATTTGTTTGCTTTTGGGGAAAGTTTTAAGCATACATTGTTACATCATCTGAAGTTTTTCTTGGAACAAGTAATCACGAGCTCAATCGTCAGGTTACTAAATGGTTGGGAGAATCTTTTTTTTCAAATTATAATATTTTTGGAAAATGGTTGTGTTTACTGGATAAAAAAAGGTGGGTGGTCAGTAGATTTTTTTAAAAAATCCCATTGGTTTAGACAGTGTTGGATTCTTTTCTTTTGTGTGTGATCCCCTTCTGCTTTGTCCAACTCAGCTCAGTTTAAATGACTCAAGATTCCTAGTGCTTCTCCTGGGAAACAGTCTTAACAGGAAACTTTTCCTAGGCTTTCTTTTTTTTTTTTTTTGGCCTCGCTCATATCTTTACCTTCTAGACCCTTCTCTCTAGATATGTATTAGTTGGAGTTCACAAACTTGAAGTCGATTTTCCATCCTCTTTTTTTTCACTCACCATGACTTTTGCTGGTATTCAAGTTTCCTGAAGTGAAAGTCACTGAATTGTTCTTGCAAACAGTAGGTTCTGCCCCACGTTAGTGATGAGGAAGTAAAATCTACCCCCTGTTTCTTGGGGACAGATCATTCTAACTGGTGAACCCATCAAAGGGGCCATTTACTGGAGGAAAGCCGTAATTGTTTGATGACTCACACGGAAAAAACCAAAACTAAAAAGTGCCGTTGGGTTCTAATCAGAAGTACTGATTTTTTTTTTTAATAAACCGCCCTGACAGCAGTAAGCATGGTTTTGCTATAATGAAGAATCAGCTGGTGTAGTAAAGAGAATTGAAGTTTTAGTTTCCTGTCACTTTTAACTCTGGTGTGCATATTGGAAATATGAAGACTTTGGTGCTCATCTACCTAAATGAGCTCGTAACAGGGAGCAAAGTTGCAAAGTTTTGGCCTGGCGTAACTGAAACCAGCTTTTGTGTCATTAACCTTTTCTGGGTGGAATCTAGCCTCATGGTCAAACTGAGCAGATCACAGGGCAGTTTTTTTGTTTGTTTAAAATCCTTTGTTATTACCAAGTTACAGTTAGGAAACTGTTGGTTACTTACAGTTAGTTGCTCAGAGAACAAACGTTCACACTTGTTTCCATAGATGGCTTCTTAGTAGAATGGGAATCTTGTTAAACAGGAGATTGTGTTTTGAGATAGCCCTACCCATTTACTAAATTTAATAGCTATATTTGCATGATCATTTTCTTTCTTCCCTAAAAGTATCCATTAGTCAGTCACTAGTCATGTGTTGTCAATATTAACTTGGAGGAAAGCCTGCTAATTGATGATGCAGAATTTTTCAAAAAGGTTTTTTATCGGTATTAGTCACTTTCCATAAATACCTGGGGTCTTTTTCCAAGTAAACAAAAATCCCCAAACACGTGCATGGTTTTCATTTACATAATGTTTAATCTAGTATGATATGTAGCTACTTATCTAAACTCAAACTTTAAAAGCCAAGAAGAGAGAGAGGTTACTGGTCTTGAAATCTTAACTGCTGGTTTAACCCAACCTTGAGAGCTTCACCTAACATACACTGCCTATTTGTAATTCCTCTCCTTTGTTTCCTCAGGACTCTGGTTTGTCTCTGGCTCACAGCATTTCCTTCCTACCCAAACCTCTGTCATCTAAATTCCAAATTTTATCCCATGGTAAAGATCTAGCCAGATCAGAACAGCTCTTAATGGAGACCAAATCTGCATCTCCGAAATCCTGTATTGGTGTAAACATTTTAAACAATTAAAGCAAGTCGCCCCAAACATTCTTGAATAATTTATGCAAATAACTACAAGTTACTTTGCTGTGTAACCAAGGTGTTTGAAAAAAGGAGTTTTTGTTACAGTGGTAACTTGACAGGTTTCAAACCTATTAAGAGAATTTCAGAAACCTGAAAGATACAGCTAGTTTTTTTTAAAAAAGGAAATAATTCACTTAGGGAATGCATTCCCTGAGTCATCTTGTATGTGTGTGTTTTTAGTTGGGACAGCCACAGGTTGGAAGGGAACTGCTTTCTTCTCAGTCTGAATTTTAAAATTCTGGTTTTAAAGTTGTGGTTGGCAAAAAATCTTTTCTCAGCTTCTTAGTGAAACCTACTGTAGAGTTTTGAGGGAGGCATGTTTTAGGGCAGTAGTAACCTTTTAAACAAATTCCCTCCTAACTTTTGTTTTACCCTTTTGTGTGTGTTTGGAGGGGTGGGGTGGGGAGGCCCATTTTAAATTTAGGCCCTTTAGAGTAACCAACAAATATCATGTGGGTTTTTATGAAAATTTGAAAAAAAATCTACCAATTGAAGAGAAACTTTTGAACTGTGTTAATTGAAGCCAGTAGTATCTGTGCATTTCATTTTATATGTAGTTTGTGAATTCTTAAAATTTCTAGAGGGATTAAAGTACTTAGAACCAAAGCAGGTTTTCTTTGGGGGATTATACTATTCAGTTTTCTTTGTCATGTCAAAACTTCAGACTGAACACTTAGTGGCTGAATATAAAATATTCAGTTGCTTTTGCCAAATTAACTCTACATGACTGAGACTAAAAAGGATTCAGATTTTCTCAGTAGCAAAAAAAAGTTGGATGTGGAAACTGAGGGATATAAGCAGATAACCACATAAGATAAACAATGATACTGTGAGTGAAAGAGCGTAGGAGCACCTTCAGTCAGAACTGTTCGTTCATTCATTTCGGTTTAGAGACAGTTAATGAAAAAAACAAAAATCTGGGAAGTGCCATTATTAAACACCCAGTCATAGAGGAAGGAGGAGGAAATGCTTCCGAACCCGTTGGTTTAGGAAAGGTGCTTTGTTTTTGGTGTTTTGCCCTTCTTATTTTCCTTCCTGACCTCTAATGAGGGTGAGACAACTTTCCTGGGAAACAAAGTATCACGGATATTTACTTTAGATGTAGTGTATGTGCTCTTCCAGTCCAGATGAAAGTTTTTTTTTCTCCCGGCATGGGCGAAAAGGCATGCGTGGAGTAAAACGGTCACTAGGAAGAGGTTACTGGCATTCCGGATGCAAAATTTCTGTTAGGCATCAGGTCTGACCAGGCAGTTCTTGAGATATCCCTAACTGTATCACCTCACATATCAGGGAGGCAAGCATACCGGGTGTAAAACAGGAGTGAGAAAACTGTAAAGGAGCCCAAGGGTGATAATAATAATGGTATTTGTTAAGCACTTATTATGTGCCAACTACTGTTCTGAGCACCGGGGTAGATACAGGGTAGTCGGGTTGTCCCACATGATGATGATGATGATGAAGATGGCATTTATTAAGTGCTCACTATGTGCAAAGCACTGTTCTAAGCGCTGGGGACTTTACAAGGTGATTGGGTTGTCCCACAGGGGGCTCACAGTTTTAATCCCCATTTTATAGATGAGGCAACTGAGGCACAGAGAAGTTAAGTGACTTGCCCAAAGTCACACAGCTGACAGTTGGAGGAGCTGGGATTTGAACCCATGACCTCTGACTCCAAAGCCCAGGCTCTTTCCACTGAGCCACGCTGCTTCTCAATAATAATAATGGTATTTGTTAAGCGCTTACTATGTGCAAAGCACTGTTCTAAGCACTGGGGAGGTTACATGGTGATCAGGTTGTCCCATGTGGGGCTCACAGTTTTAATCCCCATTTTACAGATGAGGGAACTGAGGTACCGAGAAGTTAAGTGACTTGCTAAAAGTCACCCAGCTGACAGTTGGCAGAGCCGGGATTTGAACCCCATGACCTCTGACTCCAAAGTCCAGGCTCTTTCCACTGAGCCACACCGCGGGGCTCACAGTCTTAATCTCCATTTTACAGATGAGGTAACTGAGGCTCAGAGAAGTTAAGTGACTTGCCCAAGGTCACACAGCAGACAAGTGGCGGAGCCGGGATTAGAACCCACAACCTCAGACTCCCAAGCCTGGGCTCTTTCCACTGAGCCACACTGCTGCTTCTCCTAATCTTGTTCAACCCTGGGAGAGCGTCCGCCGTGCTGATGATGGTGGTTGTCCGTCTCTCCCTAGGTGTCATTCCAGTATCGAGCAGCGAGACAGAGGATGATGACAGCATGGACATTCCCCTAGACCTGTCCTCCTCCGCTGGCTCCGGGAAGCGGCGAAGACGTGGGAATCTGCCCAAGGAGTCGGTACAGATCCTCCGCGACTGGCTATATGAGCACAGATATAATGCCTACCCTTCTGAGCAAGAAAAAGCATTGCTGTCTCAACAAACCCACCTTTCCACACTACAGGTAAACAGGTTGAACTCACTCACGCAGGAGTGTCCCATTCCTCTTTCAAAGTCACGATCCATTTTACTGTGTTAATGGTAACAGAGCCCAGTTCTCTGGTGATAGATAGAAGGAACCTATTATTGAGGAGAGGGGGTCAAAGGCTGGTCTTGCAGGCCCATTTTAGACCGGCGTTTTGATACGGACGCTATCATCACCTGTCAAGAAGCGGTTCCTTTATATGAAACTTTTATTTTTTAACAGAGGCTTAAACCTTCCCCTGATTGCCCAGGAAACCGGTTTGATATTTAAACAGGGGACAGACTCTGGTGAGGTAATTCATGTTCTGTCTGTTGACACAGTCACTTCAACAGGCAAAATCAGTAACTGTCTGTGGGAGGAGTGGACCTTTTTCAGAGAGAGAAAGATTTTCCTGTTGCTTATTAACTTGAGCTCAGGAGCAATAGGTAATAGGTTAATATGCTGAGAGTCAAGAGGTAAGTCGATTCTCCCTCCTCCCGCCCCCCCATCCCAGTCTTCAAAACCCTGGAGTGTCTCCCCCACCCCTCGCCGACCCCCTTGTTTCTGGAGAGGGATCAGGGCAGTGAAGCAGGAATCAGTTTTGCCCTCTCGCGTCCGGTCGGCTCGCTCGAAATGGTCTTGTGAGCCCGAATAAAGAATCCCGAATGGCCGGCCCCCAGCAGCAAGAGACTGAGCGTGTCATTGTCTCCTTAGGTCTGCAACTGGTTCATCAACGCGCGCCGCCGCCTCCTCCCTGACATGCTGAGGAAAGATGGCAAGGACCCAAATCAGTTCACCATTTCCCGCAGAGGGGCCAAGGTTTCCGAGGCGAGCCCCGGAGAATCCGCCGTGGGCCTCAAGAACTTGGTTCCGACCTTAGACGAGAGCTCCTACCCTTCCTGCGCCGCCGGACCGAACCAGACGCCGGGCGGGCCTCCGTCCCCTAAACCCTCTTCCCCGGGATCGATGCTGGCGCGTCCTTCCGTGATCTGCCACACCACTGTGACTGCCCTGCAAGAGGTGCCTCTCCATCTCTGCCAGGCCGCCGGGGTGGGACAGAACACAGATCTGCAGCAGGTGGCTGCCGGCAGCTTCACAGACACCTCACTCGGGTACCCCGAGGACACCTGTAAATCGGGACCCGGTGCAACTACACAGAGCGGGCTCTTCAACACTCCTCCCCCGACCCCTCCGGATCTCAACCAGGATTTTAGCGGATTTCAGCTGCTCGTGGATGTTGCACTCAAAAGGGCTGCCGAGATGGAGCTTCAGGCCAAGCTCATGGCCTGATCCATCCCCTTTTCAGGCAAAAACCATTCGTGGAAATTGGGGTTTTTGACGCCTGGGTGGTATCTAAAGACTGGCTGCATTATTTTATATATTTTTTTATTAATATTTGCACAAGGGATTGCTAAAATGAAGCTTCCTGTTACTGAGATGTCTTCAATGGAATAGTCATTCCAAGAACTATAAACCTAAAGCTACTGTAGAAACAAGGAGTGTTTTTTTTTTTTATGTTTCTTGGTAGATTATTCATAATGTGAGAGGTTCCCAAGATCATGTGATTCTTTGATTCCTTTTTTTTCCCTCCTATCTTTGTTGATGTTTCTTTCAGACTGTGCAATACTTAGTGAAAGCTATAGTCTCTTCTCATTCCCTTGTGGAACAGGATGCCGACATGCTGTTTAAAGTAAATTTTCAATTTTTTTTAAAACAAGTATGGACCTAGATAATTGGTGTTGCCTTTTTTTCCATGATGTAATAAAATATTTTCTTTAAAAGAAATGCACTGCAGAGTATTTTGTTGAGGACCTAAGCAATGTAGTAAGTAGCCACTCAAATCTAACCAGTAGAAGTGATCACCCCTAAGCAGTAAGATCAAGAAAAAGAAAAACCTGTTTTTTTTAATTCTGTTTTCTAAAAGGCCCCCAGACAGCAAATAAACAGGATGTGTGATATTTTAACAGTTGAATCAAGGAGTACACGAGGTCAGCAGATGCTTGCTAAGAACTTTATTGCTGCTTGAACTTCATGTCACTAACTTCTCTCTTTAAAAGTGTGCATTCACAGATCAACATATAACACCTCAGGAATCCCCCTCACTCCCTCACCCTTGTTAAAAATAGGAAGTCACAGGGCACCTGGTGGGCATGATCTCGGTGTCATTGCTGGAAAAAATAGGGGCAGAATTTCAAGTTTAGTCAATAGCATTGCACTGAGTAATAATAATTGGGGTATTTGTTTAGCGCTTACTATGTCAGGCACTGGTCTAAGTGCAAATTTTTAGGTGCACTAGGTCAGCGTGCTTTTTATCATTAAAGAAGCAGTGTGGCCTAGTGGAAAGAGCTGCATACTATGTGCAGTAATAATGTGCCTCAGCTCTCAGATCTTTCTTTTTTTAATGGCTTTGATTGCTTAAAGGTTTACTAGGTGCCAGGCACTGTACTAAGCACTGGGGTAGATATGAGAAAATCACATTGGTCACAGTCCCTGTCCCACATGGGGCTCACAGTCTTAATCTCCATTTTACAGATGCCATAATGGAGGCACAGAGAAATTAAGTGACTGGTCCAAGGTCACACAGCAGAGAAGCGGTGGAGCCTGGAAAACAAAATTGCCAGGCAGGGGTAAGAGAAGTAAACACCTCTTAGCTAATATCAGTTCCTTGGTCCCCTTTACTACTTTTAGCTGTAGAAGGGTCAAACTCCAGAGATGTTTTTTTTTTTGGTGGGGGGATGACTGGGGAGTTTGCATCTTCAATGAGTAGTCATAGGAGGAAAGAATGGTGACTGGTGACTGTCCCCCAAAACAACCCAAGGACTTGCAAGCATGTGCTTTCTTTCTCTGAAACTTGCTAAATTTATGAGCATGCTTTACTTGGAGAGCTGGAAAAGTTCTTCTTGGGATATTTGGTAGGTTTAGGAGCTTTCTGAAAGAATCATTTCCCGGGTCAATTCAACAAGCGTGTTTGATATTTAACCTAAATTCGAAGTACTGGATTCAAGCCGTTCCAAACGGTAGTTCGGACTATATTTTTTGACAGAGCAGAAGTCAACTTTATTTCTGGAAACTCATCCGAGGACCAACCAGAAGAAAAGAATCGAAACAAAGGAGTTTTAAGGACAATCTAGGCATTTCTGATGGTGAGTAGCTGGTTGTTAAGCTAATTAAGAGGCTTGACCTCTAACTAAAATTGAAGTACTAAACAGATTGCCGGTAGGGCTAAGCTTTATGATGCAGAGTTTAAAAGGAGAACCTTTGCAACACATTCTTGCTGTGGCTGAGAATAGAACAATACCTGTGGTCACTTACAATACAGCAACTGATGAGGTAAGCATGGTTAAGCAGATAATGCAATGATTTGTCAAATGTCAAGGAGGCTTTTGGATGAATGATTCAAGTGTCTATGGACACCAAGTAAACAAGACAACCTTCAAAGAAGTATTTGGTTGGCCTTCATGTTTTGTAAAAACCAGAGGGAACGAAGCTAACCAAAACAGTGTGGGAGAAAGGGAAAAGGAATGTCTGATGATATTAAGCTCTCTCAAATCTGGTCTTTTTTCTTACACAAGATTCTTCTTCCCCAACTTTTCGATGGATTATTGCCCGTAGCAGTGCTTTTCAAATTTCTCCATTCTGTGGCTCACCTGTAAAAAAAAAAAAAAAAATCCAGACGTTTCCAGCATACCTCGGGGGTCAAAGGTTTGGTGCTACCTTTATAGTGTCTACTGGAGCAGAGTAGATAAATGAACTTTTTACTTCGTTTTTCCCTCAATAGCAGCGCAAATTGAGGTTGCGTAATCCTGACATGGCTTGTAGTACTCCGGGACTGGATCATTTTTTACGCTTGTAAATTATCAGGGCAAGTACTAGTTTACAGCTGGAATGGTCCTCTTGGCTCTATCTTAATAACAACAATAATAATAGTATTTGTTAAGCGTGCTGTGTGCCAGGCACTGTACTAAGCACTGGGGTGGTTAAAAACAAATCGAGTTGGACACAGTCCCTGTCCTATGTGAGGCTCAGAGTCTTGATCCCCATTTTCCAGAAGAGGTAACAGGCCCAGAGAAGTGAAGTGATTCACCCAAGGTCACGCAGCCGACAATTGGTGGAGCCGGGATGACCCTTTGACTCCCAGGGCTGTACTGTATTCACTAAGCCATGGTCTTCTGTTTTGTAACTGCTGACTTTGGCCAGTTTTCTCTCAGAATTGCATAATAACAGTTATTTTAAGCTCTTACCACTTGCCGAGCATTGTATTAAACACTGGGGTAGATGTAAGCTAATCAGGTCTGACACATTTCCCTGTCCCACGTGGATTCACTGTCTATGTAGGAGGGAGAACAGTATTTAAATCCCATGCTACAGATGAGGAAACTGAGGTACAAAGAATTGAAAGTGGCTTAACCAAGGTCATAAAGCAGGCAAGTGGCAGAGCTGGGATTAGAAGCCCTTAGCCCTTGCTCTTTCCACCAGGCCCTGCTGCTTCTGAACGGTGAAGTGTAACAAATAATGGTGCAAAAACCCAATTCTAATTTTGGGGAAGTGCTTTTTAAATTTCCAAAGAGGATACATAGACATTGGAAAGCAACCTCCGATACACACACTGTGTTATCAGATTTTATAACTTTGGTGTGCATCCTTTGAGTTTCAGTGTTCTAGATGTAGATGTCTTGGGGATAAGTTAATTATTTAAATGAGACTACTAACATGTATGAAATATTTGAAAGATTTCTTTTAAAATTCGTCCTATTTAAATGATTATGTAGAAAGCTCAACTGTTATATTAGTCAACTTTTTTTTTTTTGGCCAGATGGCAACCCACATTGTACAGTAAATCTGTAGCATCTGGAACATCACTTGTTTGAGATTCTCTGTTCAACTTCTCCCCGGTTTTTATGTCATTATCTGGTTTCACTGGTTTCAGTTGATCTCTTCCTGCAAATCCAGTATTTAAATGAACATGAAAGAGGTGCCGTGACTGACCTGAGCGAAACCTCACTCCTGGCTTCTAATGGGATTTCCTTTAGTAGAAAAGATTTGGTGATGCGAAGGAGCCGACTAGCTGGGGAAAACAATCTTTTTCTAGCTACACTCAGGCAGGTTTGCTAGGAAATTATATTCTTCATTGGTGTTTGGGTGTTTACTGTGGGCAGAGCACTGTACGTGTTTTGATGTCTTTCTCCTCCCTTCTAGATTGCGAGCCCGTTGTTGACAGGGATTGTCTCTGTTGCTGAATTGTACTTTCCAAGTGCTTAGTACAGTGCTCTGCACACAGCGCTCAATAAATGATGATGATGGTGGTGGTATATGTTAAGCGCTTACTATGTGCAAAGCACTGTTCTAAGCGCTGGGGGGATACAAGGTGATCAGGTTGTCCCACGTGGGGCTCACAGTTTTAATCCCTGTTTTACAGATGAGGTAACTGACACAGAGAAGTGAAGTGACTTGCTCAAAGTCACACAGCCAACAAGTGGCGGAGCTGGGATTAGAACCCTTGACCTCTGACTCCGAAGCCCATGCTCTTTCCACTGAGCCACACTGCTTCCCCAATACGATTGAATGAATGAGTGCTGAGAACCTGGGAGAGTACAGTATAACAAACAGACACATTCCCTGCTCACAATGATCTTACAGTCTAGAGAGGAAAGACAGATTAATAAGTAAATAATTTATAAGAAGTTTATAAAGGCTGTATGGTTCCTGATTGCCTTTTCAAACTTCAATTTTATTAGCTATCCAATCCGTCACCAAATCCTGCCGGCCTCACCTTCACAACATCGCCAAGATCTGCCCTTTCCTTTCCATCCAAACCACTACAGCGTGGCTCAGTGGAAAGAGCCGGGGCTTTGGAGTCAGAGGTCAGGGGTTCAAATCAAATCCCGGCTCCACCGATTGTCAGCTGTGTGACTTTGGGCAGGTCACTTCACTTCTCTGTGCCTCAGTTCCCTCATCTGTAAAATGGGGATTAAGACTGTGAGCCCCGCATGGGACAACCTCATCACCTGGTAACCTCCCCAGCACTTAGAACAGTGCTTGGCACATAGTAAGCGCTTAATAAATGCCATTGTTATTATTATTATCACTCATCCTACTCTGCCTAGATTACTGCATCAGCCTCCCTTCTGACTTCCCAACCTCCTGTCTCTCCCCACTTCAATCTACAGTTTACTGCCTGGATTATCTTTGCAAAGAAACGCTATGGGCTTGTCACCCCTGTCCTCAAAAATCTCCAGGGGTTGACTATCAACTTCTGTATCAAGCAAAAACTCATTATTGGCTTCAAAGTTCTCCATCCCATTACTCCCTCCTACTTCACCTCCCTTCTGTCCTTCTTCCATCCCAGCCTGCACTCTCCGCTCCTCTGTCACCACTAACCTCCTCACTGGGCCTCGTTCTCACCTATCCTGCCATCGACCTCTGGCCTGGAACACCCTCCTTCCGCAAATCCTCCAAACAATCACTTTTCCCCTCTCTTCAAAGCCCTACTGAAGGCTCATCTCCTCCAAGAGGCCTTCCCAGACTAAGCCCCTCTTTTCCCCAGCTCCCTCTCCCTTCCGCATCACCTTGACTTGCTCCCTTTGCTCTCCCTGCCCCGCCCCACAGCGCTTATGTATCTGTGTCTATATCTATAATTCTATTTATATTGATGCCTGCTGACTTGTTTTGATGTCTGTCTCCCCCCTTCTAGACTGTAAGCCCGGTGTGGGGAGGGATTGTGTCTCATTATTGCTGAATTGTACTTTCCAAGTGCTTAGTACAGTGCTCCGTCCACAGTAAGCTGTCAATAAATATGAATGAATGAATGGTTGCCATGGTTCTCTAAGAAAAAGTCTCTTTCCCATGCTATCCCTGGTGGTCATGATGCTTTTCAAAATAATACTAATAATTATGGCATTGTGTGAAAAGGACCGCTAAGCTCGGGTAGATACAATTGGATCGGTAATTCTCCGTTCAAGTCACATCTTGCTTTTCCTTCTCCCACCATTTCACCTTGATGGACGATGCTTTTTCTACATGCTTTGCCCTATACTTGTTTTCCTTAAGTAACTAGTTCTCATCTTTTCAAGGCCATGCAAACTTGTTTCCACCTAAACACCATTTTGATTTGCCAAAGACTGGACTGGAATCCAGGTTCTATGGAGACTCGACACATCCTTTCTGGTTTCATAAATCTGAGCGTATCTTGTAATAATAATAATAATAATGATATTTGTTAAGCAGTTGCTAGGTGTTAAAGTATTTGTTAAGCGCTTACTTGGTGCCAAGCACTGTTCTAAGCACTGGGGTAGATACAAGGACAGGTTGTTCCATGTAGGGCTCACAATCTTAATCCCCATTTTCCAGATGACGTAACTGAGGCACGGAGAAGTTAAGTGGCTTGCCCAAGATCACACAGCAGATAAGTGGTGGAGCCGAAATTAGAATCCAGTTCCTCTGACTTCCAAGTCTGGGCTCTTTTCATTAAGCCGTGCTGCTTTTCTTGTAACTAGGATCAACTAGCCAATGTTAAGATAAATGGCTGCCAGAGGCATTGAGGAAGTATTCATTTTCTAACCCAGCTATTTTGGCAGACTTTGGGATTTCATTTCCTTTTCCAATCACCATGAAATCCGATCCTATTGGGCCACAGTGTGCCTTGCTAAACCATGTTTGGAGATTTTGGAAATGGTATAAAATGAGGCTACAGCTGCATTTCTCAATACAACAGATAACTGTGACCAGTCTTAATAATAATAACAATAATAATAATAATAATGGCATTTGTTAAGCACTTACTATGTGCAAAGCACTGTTCTAGGTGCTGGGGGGGATACAAGGTGATCAGGTTGTCCCACATGGCGCTCACAGTCTTCATCCTCATTTTACAGATGAGGTAACAGGCACAGAGAAGTTAAGTGACTTGCCCAAAGTCACACAGCTGACAAGTGGCGGAGCGGGATTTGAACCCATGACCTCTGACTCCCAAGCCCATGCTCTTTCCACTGAGCCACGCTGCTTCATGCAGAAAGGTTCTAATAATAATAATAATAATAATGGTATTTAAGTGCTTACAAGCAAATCAGGTTGGAAACAATCCCTGTCCTACATGGGGCTCTCAGTCTTGATCCCCATTTTACATACAAGGTAACAGGCACAGAGAAGTGAAATGACTGGCCCAAGGTCACACAGCAGACACGTGGTGGAACCAGAATAAGAACCCATGACCTTCTGGCTCCCAGGCCCGTGCTCTATCCACTACGCCATGCAATAATAATTATGCTATTAAGCGCTTACTATGTGCCAGACACTGTATTAAGTGCTGGGGTGGATAGAGCACCCCCCTTTCTAGACTGTGAGCCCGCTGTTGGGTAGGGACCGTCTCCATATGTTGCAAACTTGTACTTCCCAAGCGCTTAGTACAGTCCTCTGCACACAGTAAGTGCTCAATAAAGCAGTGTGGCTCAGTGGAACGAGCATGGGCTTTGGAGTCAGAGGTCATGGATTCAAATCCTGGCTCCGCCACATGTCTGCTGTGTGACCTTGGGCAAGTCCATTAACTTCTCTGAGCCTCAGTTCCCTCATCTGTAAAATGGGGATTAAGACTGTGAGCCCCATGTGGGACAACCTGATCACCTTGTATCCCCCAGCGCTTAGAACAGTGCTTTGTACACAGTAAGCGCTTAACA
Organism: Tachyglossus aculeatus; assembly: GCF_015852505.1. Classification (NCBI taxonomy): domain Eukaryota; kingdom Metazoa; phylum Chordata; class Mammalia; order Monotremata; family Tachyglossidae; genus Tachyglossus; species Tachyglossus aculeatus. The sequence goes on from NC_052070.1 coordinate 13,032,857, forward strand.
AATGCCATCATTATTATTATTATATAAATACGATTGAATGAATGAACGAAATGGAGTTGGATGCAGTCCCAGTCCCATGAGGGGGTCATCCCCATTTTCCAGAAGAGTTAACTGAGGCCCAGAGAAGTGAATACTTGCCCAAGGTGACACTGCAGGCAAATGACAAAGCTGGGATTAGAACCCATGGCCTTCTGGCTTCCAGGCCTGTGCTCTTTTCACCGCGCCATGCTGCTTCTCTGGTGTTCTCTGGTTCTGATTTCACATCCATGATTTCCAGGTGCTACCTCAGTTGAAATAAAATGGCCGGGCACTTCCAAAGGGGCATTCTGAAGAGGAAAGTGAAGACGTTACTGTCAATGCAAACACACTCATCACCCCTTTTATTTAGGATGCCCACTGGTGTCACTCCACTGGAGCCCCTCCTTTCCTCTTCGCCTGCTCCCTTCTGCATCGCTGTGACTTTCTCCCTTTTTTTTCCCCACTTCCCAGCCTCACAGTGCCTATGTACAGATCTGTCATTTATTTGTATTGATGTCTGTTTCCCCTCCCCTGTAAGCTCACTGTGGGCAGGGAATGTGTTTGTTTATTGTTGTACTCTTAAGCACTTAGTATAGTTCCCTGCACACAGTATGTGCTCAATAAATATGATTGAATTCAAACTGAGCATTTAGAGGGGGAAAAGATTTGAGATAGGGTAGGCTTCAAAGAGCTAGTAGGTCAGAAGGCCACCATTTTGGCTCAACCTGGCTGGAAATGCTCATGTTTTTTCAGGGATCTGGGATGAAAGGCCAGCTGAAAATCTAAAATCTGAAAGTCCAGCTGAGAAAAGTGGGGACCATCATGATCATACATTTCCCTCCTGAAGTGGGCACTTGCCCGCATAATGATGATGATGGCATTTGTTAAGTGCTTACTATGTGCCAAGCACTGTTCTAAGCGCTGGGGGGGATACAAGGTGATCAGGTTGTCCCACGTGGGGCTCACAGTCTTAATCCCCATTTTACAGATGAGGTAACTGAGGCTCAGAGAAGTTAAGTGATTTGCCCAAGGTCACACAGCAGATATGTGGCAGAGCTGGGATTTGAACCCATGACCTCTGTCTCCAAAGCCTGTGTTCTTTCCATTGAGCATAATAATAATGATGATGGTATTTGTTAAGGGTTTTTTAGGTAACATTCATTCAGAGCACTTACTGCGTACAAAGCACTGCACTAAGCACTTGAGCACTGTACCGAGCACTGTTCTAAGGGCTGGGAGGGATACAAGACAATCAGGTCGGACACAGTCTGTGTCCCACGTGAGGCTCACGGTCTCGGTTAGAAGGAATAACAGACATCGAATCCCCAGTTTACAGATGAGAAAACCAAGGCCCAGAGAAGTTGTTACTTGGCCAGAGGTCACACAGCAGGCAATGGTGGAGGTAGGATTTGAAACCAGGTCATGGGAACCAGGCATCCCTCTGCTGAGCTGGAAGGAACAGATGCCTGTTATATGTTATGCAATCTAGTGATGTCATATGGAAACTTTGGCAAAAGTCTGCAGAACCTAGAACATTTCTTCAGGGAGAACTCACGGCCTAGTGGGAAAAGCTCGGGCCTGTGAATCACAGGATCTGGGTTCTAATCCTGCTCCGCCACTTCTCTCCTGTGTGTCCTTGGGCAAGTTGCTTGACTGTAAAATGGAGATTAAGACCGTGAGCCCCATGTGGGACATGGACGGTGTCCAACCTGATTAGCTTGGCACATAGCAAGTGCTTAACAAATACCATAAAAACAATAACCACAGCTGAAAAAACCCCTTTCCCCCTCCCCACTCCAGAGCCTTTGCATTCCCAGGTCAAGTCCACTGGAAAAAGGCTTCCATTTCCTAGTGGCAGAATTTTGGGCAATGGAGGGAGCTGAGGTGGAGAGGGGCCTGGAGTTGAAAATAAAAATGCCAGACACAAAGGCATCAGTCATACCAATACTGGACTGGGGACATTCAAGCTGAAAAGCACAACTCTCAGCCCCATAGCACCGATATACTTATTTGTAATTTTATTTATTTGTACTGATGGCTGTCTCCACCCCTGCTATCTAGACTGTGAGCGCTTTGGGGGCAGGGAATGTCACTGTTTATTGTTGTATCGTAAATTCCCAAGTGCTCAGTTCAGTGCTCTGCACAGAGCAAGTGCTTAATAAATGGGATTGAATGACTGTATGCCAGACTACTCAGCATAACTCTGTGGAAAGAGCCCAGGCTTGGGAGTCAGAGGTCATGGGTTCTAATCCCACCTCTGCCACTTATCAGCTGTGTGACTTTAGGCAAATCACTAGACTTCTCTGTGCCTGTTACCTCAGCTGTAAAATGGGGATTAAGATTGTGAGCCCCACGTGGGACAACCTGATAACCTTGTAACCTCCCCAGTAAGTGCTTAACAAATGCCATCATTATCAATACCTTCCCCACCCTCAAAATCCAAGAAAGCATCCTCAGTTAAGCCAGACCCCCTCTTCCTCAGGCCTTTCAGGATCTGTGCACTTTGATTGGTGCCCTTTAAGCACCTGTTAATTTACCCCCACCCTATTTATGTACATATCCATAACCCACTTTAATGTCTGTCTTCCCCTCTGGGCAGCAAGCTCATTGTGGGCAGAGAGCTCCCTTGTATTATACTCTCCAAAGCACTTGGTACAGTGCTCTGCACACAGTAAGCGCTCAATAATTACCATTGATGGATTGCTTGATTGAAAACCATACTGTCCTGTATAAAACTGGATGGATTGGCCTCCCTAATTAATCAGTGGTAGTTATCGAGTGCTTACTATGTAATAATAATAATTACGGTATTTACTAGGAGCTTTTCTATGTGCCAGGCACCATACTATGTGCTGGGGTGGATACAAGAAAATCGGGTTGGACTCAGTCCCTGTTCCACACAGGGTTCACAGTCCCAATCCCCATTTAACAGACGAAGAAACTGAGGCCTGGATAAGTGAAGTGACTTGCCCAAGGTTCCGCAGCAGACAAATGGCAGAGAGGAATTAAAACCCATGACCTTCTGACTCCGAGGCCCCCCAGCTCTACCGCGTTTGAATGAGTACAATGAAGCAGAATTCCTGCCCCCGAGGAGCTTTCAGTCCATCATTTCCCTTCTTTCCTCTTTTCCACAACCCATTCCACCCCTTTCCTCTCCCCAAACATTCATTCAGTCGTATTTATTGAGCGCTTACTGTGTGCAGAGCACTGTACTAAGCGCTTGGGAAGTACAAGTTGGCAACATATAGAGACGTCCCTACCCAACAGTGGACTAGAGCCCATTGGCTAGGATCAAAGATAACAGAGGGTGTGAGCCACAGAATTGTTTTCCCCTAGACTAGAACAGGCCAAAATCACAAATTGCACAGTTCCAATTCAGCAGAGATCAATGTAAAGATTACTAGAGGGAAAAAAAAGAAGCAATGTTTCCCTGGTGAGCCACTGGCAGAGTTAACTTGCAATTTTACATTAAGTTCGCAGTTTCCTAACTCGACTCAAAGATTAACCTTATCGGGTGAAATGTATTGCAATTAGTAGGCAGGTGGTAGGCCCGGTTCCTCTTGGCTGTGTTAATTCCAGTCTGCGGAGGTACCTTTGATCAAGAGCGAGCTCTCAGGCCTTTCCAAAGCTCACTCCTGTATCCACAGAGGTTTATTTGGCTCAGTAAACATCAAAAGAACAGTAACCCAGACTCTAATCTCTATCTCTTCCTGTTTCTAGGTCTCCAAATCAAGGTTCACAGAGCAGCTTTTTCCCTTGAAGGTCCTATCTGCGGCTCTCCTGGAAGCTCTGTGGGACTGCAGTTGCCTTTCCGGATCTGTATTTTGTGGGGATTTGAATGTTAAATATTAATATTGCCTGATTGCTAGCGAGATTTCCTAGGCAACCATTGAAAGACCCTGAAACACAGGTTAGGGTTTTAAGGAATTTAGGGGAGAAGTGCTAGTCTTTGCCCCTAGTCTCTCTTATCAATCAGTGGTATTTAGTCAGTCAATCCTATTTACTGAGCACTTGTAATAATAATAATAATAATAATAATAATAATAATGGCATTTGTTGGGCGCTTACTATATGCAAAGCACTGTTCTAAGCGCTGGGGGGATACAAGGGGATCACGTTGTCCCAGGAGGGGCTCACAGTCTGAATCCCCATTTTACAGATGAGATAACTGAGGCTCAGAGAAGTGACTTGCCCAAGGTCACACAGCTGACAAGTGGCAGAGTCAGGATTAGAACCCATGACCTCTGACTTCCAAGCCCGTGCTCTTTCCACTGAGCCACTTTTCATTCAATTCAATTGTATTTAATGAGTGCTGACTGTACAGAGCACCGGATTAGGCGCTTGGGATAGTACAATATAACAGACACATTCCCGGCCCACAGCGAACTTACAGTCTAGAAGGGGAGACAGACATTAATAGAAATGAATAAATTACAGATATTCACTTAAGTGCTATGGGGCTTGGAGGTGAAAATGAGGCGGAGCACTGTACTAAGCACTTATGTGTGGAACTGGGCCCACAGGTCCTCAAATTGAATTATTTCACTAGCATATATTTGGTGATCACTCTGAGGATTACTTTTATCAATCCATCAATCATAGTTTTTGAGCCCTTAATGTATGAGGAGCTCTGTACTAAATGCTTAGAAGAGGACAATATAACAGAGTTGGTAGATACTTCCCCTGCCAACAAAGAGCTTACAGTCTAGAGGGGTGGACAAATATTAATATAAATCAGTGATGGATACGTCCATAAATGATGTGGGGCTGACAAAGGGGTGACTAAAGAGTACAAATTCAAGTTCCACGGTGACAAAAAAGCAAGTGGGAGAAGAGAAAGTGAGGATTTAGACAGGGAAGGCCTTTTAGAGGGAGATGTGCTTTTAGTGTTCTTTTCTTCCTATTTTTCTAGGTAGATTTTCCATTTTCTTTGGCAGTGGATACCACAGGAAGAGCAATTCTGGGACAGAAGTTTGAGGGAGAAGAGTCCTTATCCAACTTTCCTAGTATCCCCGTTGGAAGCCAGTCAGGAACTGGGAAGGTAGTGTAATTCCTGATTTAAAAATAATGATGGCATTTCTTAAGCTCTTACTATGTACAAAGCACTGTTCCAATTGCTGGGGAGGACACAAGGTGATCAGATTGTCCCACATGAGGTTCACAGTCTTAATCCCCATTTTATAGATGAGGTAACAGGCACAGAGAAGTTAAGTGACATGCCCAGAGTCACACAGTTGACAATTGGCAGAGCTGGGATTTGAACCCATGACCTCTGACTCCCAAGCCCGAGCTCTTTCCACTGAGCCACGCTGACTTCACTTTACACTTATCCTCATGAGGAGCTCATTCTCTTCTACAGCTTCAAGTATCCTCTAGACTGTAAGCTCACTGTGGGCAGGGAATGTGTTTACCAACTCTGTTGCAGTGTACTTTCCCAAGCGCTTAGTGCGGTGCTTTGCACACAGTAAATGCTCAATAAATACCATTAATAGACTGATTGAAATGCTGCCTCTTTGCAAATGATTCCCAAATTTACCTCATCAGTTCCAATCTCTCACCGTCCTGAAAGTCGGAAGGAACTGGATTCTAATCCTAACTCTGCCACTTGTCCTCTGTGTGTGACCTTGGGCAAGTCACTACATTTCTCGGGGCCTCAATTCCCTCATCTGTAATAATAATAAGCATTTGATAACAACAATGTTGATGGTATTTGTTAAATGCTTACTATGTGCCAAGCACTGTTCTAAGCACTGGGGTACATACAAGTTAGTCAGGTTGGACACAGTCCCTGTCCCACATAGTGCTCACTCTTCTAATCCCTATTCTACAGATGAAGTAATTGAAGCCCAGAGAAGTGAAGTGACTTTCCCAGGGTCACCCAGTACATAAGTGGTGGAGTCAGGATTAGAACCCTTGACCTTCTACTCCCAGGCCCGGGCTCTACTCACTAGGCCTCGCTGCTTCTCAAAACCATTGCTCAAACCCTCCCTCTAGCCTGGAACTCCTTTCCTTTTCAAATCTTCCAGATCACAGCTCTTCCCGTCTTCAAAGCCCTTGGAAATCACATCTTCTGCAGGAGTGATTTCTCAATGAGTATTTCTTCTTCACAGGTCATATCCCACCATTCATTCATTCATCCAATTGTTTTTATTGGGCGCTTACTGCGGGCAAAGCACTGTACTAAGCGCTTACCCAACTACCACCTCAACTCTTCTATGCCAATTATAACTTATGCATTCTCACCCACCTGTAGAATTTCTGACTTACCCTACTAGCTAGGCTTTCCTGATCTAAATACCAATTTCCTTTCCTTCTCTCTCTGTTATTTTCTGACTCCAGCAATGTCCTACAAGTTCCTTGAGAACAGGACCTGTGGATTTTGATGATATTAACTCTGGCATTAAGCGCTTTCTATGTGCCAGGCACTGTTCTAAGCACTGGGGTGGATAAGAGCAAATCAGGTTGGACGCAGTCCATGTCCCACATGGGGCTCACGGTCTTCATCCCCATTTTGCAGATGAGGAACTGAGGCACAGAGAAGTGAAGCGACTTGCCAACGGTCACACAGCAGACAAGTAGTAGAGGCAGGCTAGAACCCAGGTCCTTCTGATTCCCAGGCCCGTGCTGGCCATGCCATTTTAAATATTGTTCTTTCTCAAGTGCTTAGTACAATGCTCGATCACAGTAGATGATAAATGCTATTGACCGATTGGTATTTACTGGGCACCCATTGAGTATAATACACTTATAAGCACATGGGAAAGTACAACAGAAACACAAGAAACAACTGTTGACATGGGGCTTACACTGTTACAGGTAGAGGTAGAGAGATGTTGTTTCACTTCATTATTGATGATGGCACTAATGATAAGGATAATAGTATTTGTAAAGGTCTTACTTTGTGCCAAGAACTGCACTAAGCAATGGAATAAGTGCAATGCTCCCCTCTCAGGGTCGTACCTGGAGAGTTTCCAGTCCTCTACCAGTCTCAGGATATGGGTGGGAGTCGAGCAGAGGCCTACCCATTCCATTCCTAGGTTGGCCAGTGGCTAGCGAGTGGCAGGCAATCTGCTTCAAGTCAAAACTCACCTATGCTGGGCAGCAGCGGCCTGGGATACAGTCAAGGGTGGAGACTAAAGTTGACTGCATGGAAGAAGACCATGGTCAAACACTTCCAGATTTTTCCCAAGAAAAGTCTCTGGATCCACTTCCAGAAGGATTGCAGATGGAGAGCAGAGAGTTCTGGGAAAGATGTGTCCGTGGTGTTGCTATGGGTCAGAAACGACTCCACGGCATACAACAAGACAAGGCGCAATGCAATTATATTGTACACAGTTGCTGCCCCTCAGAGCTCGTCATCTAAGATGGAGGGAGCAAATGTATTAAATCCTCATTTTATAGATGAGGACACTGTGGCCAAGAGAAGTTAAATGACTTGCCCAAGGCCATACAGCATCTGGATACATCTATCCAAAGACATGTGACAATGGAATTTCTTCCATAATTCTCTCTGATAGAGTATTAGGAAAAAAAACCCTTACGGTTGAGCAAGACTTTTTGTGGGAGAAAGAATGATGGGCACAGGGTAGAAATTTCATTGGGTTTCCAGCTCCAATATCATTCCAAGGGAATGTTGTTAAAAATTCATTCATTCATTCAATTGTAGTTATTGAGTGCTTAAGTGTGTGCCTAGTACTGTACTTAGTGCTTGGGAGAGTACAATACAACAATAAACAGACACATTCCCTGCCCACAACAAGCTTACAGTCTTGGAACTTGGAGGGGGGCGGTACAGATATTAATATAAGTAAATAAATTACAGATATATACCTAAGTGATGTGGGGCTGGGAGGGGGGAAGAACAAAGGGAGCAAGTCAGGGTGACGCAGAAGGGAGAAGAGGAAAGGGGGGCTTAGTCTGGGAAGACCTCTTGGAGATGTGCCTTCGAAAAGGCTTTGAAGGTGGGGAGAGTCATGGTCAGATTTGAGGAAGGAGGGCGTTCCAGGCCAGAGGCAGGACGTGGGCTAGAAGTTGGTGGCGAGATAGGTGAGACGGAGGTACGGTTAGAAGGTTAGCACCAGAGGAGCCAAGTGTGCGGGCTGGGTTGTAAAAGGACAGAAACGAAGTGAGGTAGGAGAAGAAAGGTGGTGAGAGCTTTAAAGCCAGTGATGAGGAATTTTTGTTTGACGCAGAGGTGGTTGGGCAACCACTGGAGTTTCTCGAGGACTGGGGTGACATGTCCTGAACGTTTTTGTAGAAAAATGATCCAGGCAGCAGAGTGAAGTATGGATGGTCTGGGGAGGTCAGCAAGCAGGCTGATACAGTAATCCAGGTGGGACAGGATGAATGGAGCAGTTTGGATGGGGAGGAAAGGGTGGATTTTAGCGATGTTGTGAAGGTGGGATGGACAGGAGCGCTAAATAAATACTACTGATTGACTGATTTGGGGAGGAGGTCCTCCTTGAAGGAAAGGCAAACAGCATGCCCTAGTGAATAAAGCACAGGCCTAGGAGCCAGAGAAACTGGGTTCTAATCCCGACTGTCACTTGCTTGTTGTGTGACCTTGGTAAAGTCACAACTTCTTTGTGCCTCAACTTCCTCAAATGCAGAATGGGGATTCAATACCTGTTCTCCCTCCTACTGGCCTGTGAATCTTATGTGGGACAGGGACTGTGTCTGACCTGGTGAACTTGTAACTATCCCAGTGCTTAGACTAGTGCTTGACACCTAACAAGCACATAACTTTTCTACAGAAACATTCAGGCTATATTTCCCCACTCAAGAAGCTCCAGTGGATGCCCATCCGCCTCCACATTAAGCAAAAACCCCTCACCATTGGATTTAAAGCACTTGATCACCTTACCACCCCCTACCTCCACTCGCTACTCTCCTACTCCAACACAGCCCGAACACGCCGCTCCTCTAACACTAACCTTCTCACTGTACTTCGATCTCCTCTATCTCACCAGTGACCTCTTGTCCCCAGTTTACTTTACTTTTACTTAGTACACCCTCTCTCCTTGAATCCGACCATGACTCTCTCCACTTCAAAGCCTGAAGGCCCATCTCCTCCAAGAGGCCTTCCCTGACTAAGCCTTCCTTTCTTCTTCTCCCTCCCTCTTCTGCATCTCCCTGACTTGCTCCCTTCATTCACTACCCCCTCCCAGCCCCACAATACTTAATTTATTGATTTCTATTAATGTCTGACTCCCCCTCTAGACTCTAAGCTCATTGTGGGCAGGGAAAGTGTCTGTTTATTATTATATTGTCTTATAATATTATTATATTTTTCCTCTCCTCCTATTATATTACATTATATTTTTCCTCTCCTCCTCCCCACCCCACCACCCTGCCTCCTTCCCCTCCCCACAGCACCTGTATATACATTTGTACAGATTTATTACTCTATTTATTTTACTTGTACATATTTACTATTTTATTTATTTTGTTAATGATGTGCATTTCACTTTAATTCTATTTGTTCTGACGACTTGACACCTGTCCACTTGTCTTGTTTTGTTGTCTGTCTCCCCCTTCTAGACTGTGAGCCCTTTGTTGGGTTAGGGACTGTCTATGTTGCCGATTTGTACTTCCCAAGCGCTTAGTACAGTGCTCTGCACACAGTAAGCGCTCAATAAATGATTGAATGAATGAATTCACCACCCCCTCCCAGCCCCACAACACTTAATTTATTGAATTCTATTAATGTCTGTCTCCCCCTCTAGACTCTAAGCTCATTGTGGGCCGGGAATGTGTCTGTTTATTATTATATTGTACTCTGCACACAGTAAGCGCTCAATAAATCATTGAATGAATGAATTCACCAGCCCCACAACACTTAATTTATTGAATTCTATTAATGTCTGTCTCCCCCTCTAGACTCTAAGTTCATTGTGGGCCGGGAATGTGTCTGTTTGTTCTTATATTGTACTTTCCCAAGTGTTTAATACAGTCCTCTGCACACAGTAAGTGCTAAATAAATATGATGGAACGAATGAACGAACAAATACCATAAAAAAAATGAGGAAGCAATTGTTCTACAAGTAGGGTGAGTCTACTCTTCACTCTGATCTATCAGCTTGAAGATAGGTGGCTGTTTGACCTGTGACAAGTGGAGGAAATGGGGAAAAGCGTCAAACACCTGGAAAAGTTTTGCTAGTAGCCATTTCCTTTGTCTCGTCTTATGCTGTCGAGTACTCTCCGACCCTTAGCTATTACCTACATTTTCTACATCATTTTCTGAAGGAACCCTGCAAGCTCGCTGTTGGCAGAGAATGTGTCTGTTTATAGTTATATCGAACTCTCCCGAGTACTTAGTACAGTGCTCGGCACACGGCTGTGTGACCTTGGGCAAGTCACTCCACTTCTCTGGGCTGCTATTGGGTAGGGACCGTCTCTATATGTTGCCAACTTGTACTTCCTAAGTGCTTAGTACAGTGCTCTGCACACAGTAAGCACTCAATAAATACGACTGAATGAATTAATGAATGGGCCTCAGTTACCTCATCTGTAAAAGGGAGAGACTGTGAACCCCATGTGGGACAGGGACTGTGCCCAACCCGATTTGCTTGTATCCACCCCAGTGCTTAGTACGGTGACTGGCACGTAGTAAGTGCTTAACAAATACTATTAATAAGTATTATCATTATTACAGTAAGCGCTCAATAAATACGCTTGAATGAATGAATGAAGCTGGAAACACTGACCCTAACTCGGCACCTTTTTTTTTTTTAAATGGTATTTGTGAAGGACTATTTGTCCAACACTGTCTTAAATGGTGAGGTAAAACAAGTCAGTCAGGTTGGACACAGTCCTTGTCCCACATGAGGCTCACAGTCTAAGCATGAGAAGCAGTGTGGTTCAGTGGAAAGAGAACGGGCTCAAGTTAGAGGTCATGGGTTCAAATTCCGGCTCCACCGTCAGCTGTGTGACTTTGGACAAGTCACTTCACTTCTCTGGGCCTCAGTTCCCTCATCTGTAAAATGGGAATTAAAGACTGTGAGCCCCTGGTGGGATAGCCTGATCACCTTGTAACCTCCCCAGCGCTTAGAACAGTGCTTTGCATGTAGTAAGTGCTTAATAAATACCATCATTATTATTGAGGGAGTAGGATTTAATTCCCAGTTTACAGTTGCAGAAACTGAGGCACAGATAATTTAAGTGACTGGCCCTAGGAGACAGACATTAGAGAAGCAACATGGCTTAGTGGAAAGAACTCGGGCTTGGGAGTCAGAGGTTGTGGGTTCTAATCCCGGCTCGGCCATTTGTCAGCTGTGTGACTTTGGGCAAGTCACTTAACTTCCCTGTGCCTCAGTTTCCTCATCTGTAAAATGGGGATTAAGACTGTAAGCCCCGCGTGGGACAACCTGATTACCTTGTATCTACTCCAGTGCTTAGAACAGTGCCTGGCACATAGTAAGTGCTTAACAAATACCATCACTGTTATTATTATAATTAGCAGAGACGGGATTAGAACTCAGGTCCTCTGACTCCCCAAGCCAAGCCCATGCTCTTTCTACTAAGACATGCTGCTGCGTCTTCATTTCTTTTTTTTTTCTCACCTGCATCACTGAGCCCCACCTCTATTTTCCCACCTGGTTTGCCTGAGGAGCAAGGGGAGGATGGGGAGATGTGAACAATGTGGCTCAGTCTAAATGAATCATGCATCAATCCAATCCGTCAATGGTATTTGTCATCATCAATCGTATTTATTGAGCGCTTACTACGTGCAGAGCACTGTACTAAGCGCTTGGGAAGTACAAATTGGCAACATATAGAGACAGTCCCTACCCAACAGTGGGCTCACAGTCTAATTTGTCGAGTGCTTACTGGATAAAGAGCAATAAAAAAAGTCAAGAAAAGAAAACCCATGCCACAGAATATATCAGACATGAAACAGCAAAGATTTGTTCATTCATTCAATCGTACTTATTGAGCGCTTACTGTGTGCAGAGCACTGGACTGAGCAGTTGGGAGAGTATAATGTATGGGTCCGTGGGTTACTCCGCAGGGACAGTGAGGGCAATTGAATCCATGGAGTTGGCTTCTTTGAATAATAATAACAATAATAATAGTAATAATGTTGGTATTTGCTTACTATGTGTCAGGTCTTGTACTAAGTGCTAGGGTAAATACAAATTTGTAAGGTTGGATACAATTGCTGCCCCTCATGGGGTTCAGAATCTTAACCCCCATTTTAGAGATGAAGTAACCGAGGCTGAAAGAAGTGAAGCGACATGCATAAGGTCACTCAGCAGATAAGTGGCAGAATCGGGATTAGAACCCACGTCCTTCTGACTCGTAGGCCCGTGCTCTAACTATCCGCTAGGCCACACTTCTTCTCAAATAATCAATCAATGGTATTTATTCAAACAATCAATCAATGGCATTTACCGAGCTCTTACTCTGTGCAGAGCACCATTCTAAGCGCTTGGGAGAGTGCAATATGAGAGAATAAGCAGACACATTCCCTGTCTGTAATGACTTTACAGTGTAGAGGATGAGTTTATTGAGCGCTTACTGTCTGCAGAGCAGTGTACTAAGAGCTTGAATGAGTTCAGTACCAGAGAGGGTAGAAAGTTCCCTGCCTAAAAGGAGCTCACAGCCTAGAGGGGGAGACATATTAAAATAAATTATGGATATGTACATGAATGCCATGGGGCTGAGGGTGGGGTGAATATTAAGTAATGATAATAATTATGATGGCATTTGTTAAGTGCTTACTATGTGCTGAACACTGTTCGAAGCACTGGGGATGATACAAGGTGATCAGGTTGTCCCACGTGGGGCTCACAGTCTTAATCCCCGTTTTACAGATGAGGTAACTGAGGCATAGAGAAGTCAAGTGACTTACCCAAAGTCACACAGCTGATTAGTGGCGTAGCAGGGATCTGTAAAATGGGGATTAAGACTGTGAGCCCCACATGGGACAACCTCATCACCTTGTATCCCCCCCCAGTGCTTAGAACAGTGCTTTGCACATAGTAAGCGCTAAACAAATACCATCATCATTATTATTATTATTAGAACCCATGACCTCTGACTCCCAAGCCAGGCTCTTTCCACTACGCCACAAAGCTTCACTAAAGACTTGAAGGGTAATAATAATAATAATGGCATTTATTAAGCGCTTACTATGTGCAAAGCACTGTTCTAAGCACTGGGGAGGTTACAAGGTGATCAGGTTGTCCCACGTAGGGCTAACAGTCTCAATCCCCATTTTACAGATGAGGGAACTGAGGCCCAGAGAAGTTAAGCGACTTGCCCAAAGTCACACAGCTGATAATTGGCGGAGCCGGGGTTTGAACCCATGACCTCTGACTCCAAAGCCCGGGCTCTTCGTGCATAGATAACACAACTCAATCAATCAACGGTATTTATTGAGTGCCTACTGTGTGCAAAGCACTGTATTAAGCGCTTGGGAGAGGACAACACAACAATATAGCAGACACAGAGGAGAGAGGGAGTAGGGGAAATGAGGGCTTAGTTGGGGAAGCCTCTCTGAGGAGATGGAAGGCATTGGCTTCATCCCCTTGCTTTTTAATAATCATTATCATCATCATGGCACTTGGTAAGTGCTTACTATGTGCCCAACAATGTTCTAAGCACTGGGGTAGCCTGGGGGGGTGGGCAGCCATGGTGTGTTTTCCCTGCTCACTGGAGTCAAGAGAGAGAGGCTAAAAGGGGAGCCAAGAGCCCTCTAGACTGTAAGTTTGTTGTGGGCAGGGAACGTGTCTACCAACTCTGATATACTGTTATATCATACTCTCTCAAGTGTTTAGTACAGTGCTCTGTACACAGTAAATGCTCAATAAATATGATTGATTGATCTTTTGAACTTCCCTGGCATAAAGACGAAGAGGAACAGTTCAGCAAGTAGTGATTTGTCCTGACTCTAAGTTTGCTGTGGGCAAGGAACGTGTCTACCGATTCCGTTATATTATACTCTTCCAAGTGTTTAGTACAGTACTCTGCACAAATAATAATAATAATGGTATTTATTAAGCACTTACTATGTGCAAAGCACCGTTCTAGGCGCTGGGGAGGTTACAAGGTGATCAAGTTGTCCCACATGGGGCACATGTCCCACATGTCCCACATCAATCAATCATATTTATTGAGCGCTTACTGTGTGCAGAGCATTGTACTAAGCGCTTGGGAAGTACAAGTTGGCAACATATAGAGACAGTCCCTGCCTAACAGTGGGCTCACAGTCTAAAAGGGGGAGACAGAGAACAAAACCAAACATACTAACAAAATAAAATAGAATAGATATGTACAAGTAAAATTAATAAATAGAGTAATAAATATGTACAAATATATATACAGGTGCTGTGGGGAAGGGAAGGAGGTAAGATGCGGGGGATGGAGAGGAGGACGAGGGGGAGAGGAAGGAAGGGACTCAGTCTGGGAAGGCCTCCCCATTTTACAGATGAGGTAACAGGCACAGAGAAGTTAAGTGACTTGCCCAAAGTCACACAGCTGACAATTGGCAGAGCCGGGATTTGAACCCATGACCTCTGACTCCAAAGCCCATGCTCTTTCCAATGAGCCACGCTGCTTCTCGAGGGCAGCACAAAGCAAGTGCTCAATATATATGTTTGATTGATTGATCTTTTAGACTGTGAGCCCACTGTTGGGTAGGGACTGTCTCTATATGTTGCCAATTTGTACTTCCCAAGCGCTTAGTACAGTGCTCTGCACATAGTAAGTGCTCAATAAATGCGATTGATGATGATCTTTTGAATTTCCCTGGTACAAGGAAGAAGGACCGACCAGTGAGTAGTGGTTTTTCCTTGCATCTTCCTCCGATTTCTTCCCTTCCCTCTTGATTTTTTTAACGCTGTTTGTTAGGCACTTATGCTGTGCCAGGCACTATACCAACTACTGGGGTAGATACAAGGTAATCGGATTGGACAGTCTTTGTCCCACGTGGGGCTCACAGTCAATCCCCATTTTACAGAGGAGGTAACAAGGCACAGAGAAGTGAAAAGACTTGCCCAGGGTCACACAAAATGGAAAAATAGAGGAGTCAGAATTAAAATCCAGACCCTCTGACTCTCAGGCCTGGGGGTTTTCCCACTGGGCTATGTTGCTTCTCTTCATAATAATAATAATAATAATAATAATAATAATAATAATAATAACATTTATTAAGCGCTTACTATGTGCAAAGCACTGTTCTAAGCACTGGGGAGGTTACAAAATGATCAGGTTGTCCCACGGGGAGCTCACAGTCTTAATCCCCGTTTTACAGATGAGGTAACTGAGGCCCAGAGAAGTTAAGTGACTTGCCCAAAGTCCCACAGCTGACAATTGGCAGAGCTGGGATTCGAACCCATGACCTCCGACTCCAAAACCCAAAGCCTGTGCTCTTTCCATTGAGCCACACTGTTTCCCTTACCTCTCCTTCCCTACTTTCCTCCTCCTGTCTCCCCTTAAAGTCCCACCCAAAATGCCCTAACCCCCACACTTAGAATGAAAAGTTGGAACTCCTGAATGGGACCATCTAACGAAACACAGGCACATAAGCAGTCAAACAGACAACACCAAGGTAACGTGGACACACAAACACACTGAAATAAATACACAGGGGCAAACAGATAAACAAAGGGTTGTATGCACACTCTTACACACACACATACCCAGGTAACCGCACAATAAAGCACACACCGTCAATACATGAATGGAGAAAACAAGCAGATAAAAATCACGCTCTTTGTCTCTTTGTGAAGTGCTTACTATGAGCCAAGTGCTGTGGCGCTTATGAGGTAATCGGGTCAGACACAGTCTCTGTCCCACATGGGGCAAATCATTCGGATTTATTGAGCACTTACTGTGTGCAGAGCACTGTACTAAATGTTGGGAGAGTACAGTATAAGAATTGGAAGATATGATCTCCATCCACAATAATAATAATAATAACGGCATTTGTTAAGCGCTTACTATGTGCAAAGCACTGTTCTAAGCGCTGGGGGGGGGGATACAAGGTGATCAGGTTGTCCCACGTGGGGCTCACAGTCTTAATCCCCATTTTCCAGATGAGGTAACTGAGGTTCGGAGAAGTCAAGTGACTAGCCCAAGGTCACACAGCAGACATGTGACGGGGCCGGGATTTGAACCCATGAATTTACAGTCTACAGACTCCCAGTTAAGAGAGCCTCCCATTTAACTGAGACTCAGAAGTTAATTTAGTTCGCTGTGGACTGGGAATGTGTCTGATGAGAAGCAACGTGGCTCAGTGGAAAGAGCACGGGCTTTGGAGTCAGAGGTCATGGGTTCAAAGCCCGGCTCCGCCAATTAATCAATCAATCAATCGTATTTATTGAGCGCTTACTGTGTGCAGAGCATTGTACTAAGCACTTGGGAAGTACAAGTTGTCAACATATAGAGACGGTCCCTACCCAACAGCGGGCTCACAGTCTAGAAGGGGAAGACAGAGAACAAAACCAAACGTATTAACAAAATAAAATAAATAGAATAGATATGTACAAGTAAAATAAATAGAGTAATAAATACGTACAAACATATATACATATATACAGGTGCTGTGGGGAAGGGAAGGAGGTAAGGTGGGGGGGTGGAGGGGGGAGGAGGGGGAGAGGAAGGAGGGGGTTCAGCTGTGTGACTTTGGGCAAGTCACTTAATCAATCATATTTATTGAGCGCTTACTATGTGCAGAGCACTGTACTAAGCGCATGGGAAGTACAAATTGGCAACATATAGAGACAGTCCTTAACTTCTCTGGGCCTCAGTTACCTCATCTGTAAAATGGGGATTAAGACTGTGAGCCCCCCGTGGGACAACCTGATCACTTTGTAACCTCCCCAGGGCTTAGAACAGTGCTTTGCACATAGTAAGCGCTTAATAAATACCATTATTATTATTATTATTATTATATATTGTTCTGTTATATTCTCCCAAGTGCTTAGTTCAGTGCTCCGCACAGTTAGTTCGCTATGGACAGGGAATGTGTCTGTTATATTGTTCTGTTGTACTCTCCCAACTGCTTAGTTCAGTGCTCCGCACACAGTAAGGACTTAATAAATACGACAATTGATTAAGTTACTTAGAGAGGCAGCATGGCCTAGTGAAAAGAGCACAGGCTTGGGAGTCAGAGACCCTGGGTTCTAATCCCGGCTCCACCACTTGTCTGCCATGCGACCTTGGGCAAATCACTTCACTCTTCTGTGCCTCAGTACTCATCTGCAAAAATGAGGTTTTACTACCTTTTCTCCCTCCTACTTAGACTGCAGGAACCTGATCATCTTGTATCTACGCCAGGGTTTAGTAGTGCCTGACACATTCGTAGTGGAGGCAGAGGTCCTGGGTTCAAATCCCGGCTCCGCCACTTAGCTGTGTGACTTTAAGTGACTTGCCCAACTTCTCTGTGCCTCAATTACCTCATCTGTAAAAATGGGGACTAAAACTGTGAGCCCTCCGTGAGACAACCTGATCACCTTGTAACCTCCCCAGCGCTTAGAACAGTGCTTTGCACATAGTAAGTGCTTAATAAATGCCATTATTATTATTATTAACGAATGCCAGAATGATTATTATTGCCATTATTAGGTCACTCAGCAGGCAAGTGGCGGAGCCAGGACTACAACCCAGGATCTTTTGACTCCCAAGCCTGCCTGCGCTCTGTCATTCATTCATTCATTCAATCATATTTATTGAGCGCTCACTGTGTGCAGAGCACTGTACTAAGTGCTTGGGAAGTACAAGTTGGCAACATATAGAGATGGTCCCTACCCAACAGGAGGCTCACAGTCTAGAAGGGGGAGACAGACAACAAAACAAAACATATTAACAAAATAAAATAAATAGAATAAATATGTACAAGTCAAATAGAGTAATATGTACAAACATATATACATATATACAGGTGCTGTGGGGAGGGGAAGGAGGTAAGGCGGGATGATGGGGAGGGGGAGGAGGGGGTGAGGAAGGAGGGGGCTCAGTCTGGGAACCCCCTACACCACACTGCTATAATTGCACACATACACAAATACAACCCACGATATACATCCATAGAGACACAGAGCAAGTCAGAAGCCAAGAGAAATGAGATTTCCTCAAGAAACAGAGAAGCAGCCTGGCTTAGTGAATCATCATCATCATCAATCGCATTTATTGAGCGCTTACTATGTGCAGAGCACTGTACTAAGCGCTTGGGAAGTACAAATTGGCAACATATAGAGACAGTCCCTACCCAACAGTAGGCTCACAGTCTAAAAGGGGGAGACAGAGAACAAAACCAAACATACTAACAAAATAAAATAAATAGAACAGATATGTACAAATAAAATAAATAAATAGAGTAATAAATATGTACAAACATATATCTATATATACAGGTGCTGTGGGGAGGGGAAGGAGGTAAGATGGGGGGGATGGAGAGGGGGACGAGGGGGAAATGAATAGACTACAGGCCTGGGAATCAGAAGGACCTGGGTTCTAATCCCAGCTCTGCTACTTCATCATCATCATGATGATATTTGTTAAGCGCTTACTGCGTGCCAAGCACTGTTCTAAGCGCTGCGGGGATACAAGGTCATCAGGTTGTCCCCCCGGGGTGGGGGGGGGGGGGCTCACAGTCTTCATCCCCATTTTACAGATGAGGGAACTGAGGCCCAGAGAAGTGACTTGCCCAAGGTCACACAGCTGACAATTAATAATGGCATTTATTAAGCGCTTACTATGTACAGAGCACTGTTCTAAGCGCTGGGGAGGTTACAAACTGATCAGGTTGTCCCACGGGGGGCTCACAGTCTTCATCCCCATTTTACAGATGAGGGCACTGAGGCCCAGAGAAGTTAAGTGACTTGCCCAAAGTCACACAGCTGACAATTGGTGGATCCAGGATTTGAACCCATGACCTCTGACTCCTAAGCCCGTGCTCTTTCCATTGAGCCACGCTGCTTCTCTGCTACTTGTCTGCTCCGTGACCTTGGACCAGTCACTTCACTTCTCTGGGCCTCAGTTACCTCACCTAGGACAGGGACTGTGTTCAACCTGATTAGCTTGGATCTACTCCAGCGCTTATAACAGTGCACGACACATAGTAAGCACTTATCAAATACCAAAAAAAATAAAATTAAAATCAACAGCACAGATGCAGCTGACATACAAACACTCCAAGTGAGCCTCATCTATACCCTACACTGCACTCTCTCCTCCAATGTCTCAACATCATAATAAATACGATTGAATGAATAATAATAATAATAAATAATGATGGCATTTATTAAGCGCTTACTATGTGCAAAGCACTGTTCTAAGCGCTGGGGAGGTTACAAGGTGATCAGTTTGTCCCACGTGTGGCTCAGTCTTAATCCCCATTTTACAGATGAGGTATCTGAGGCCCAGAGAAGTGAAGCGACATGCCCAAAGTCACACAGCTGACAATTGGCAGAGCCGGGATTTGAACCCATGACCTCTGACTCCAAAGCCCGGGCTCTTTCCGCTGCTTCATCCCCGTTTGAGGTAGAGGTTGGAGATGACTCATTCATCAATCATAATTACTGAGCGCTTACTGTGTGCAAAGCACTGTACTAAGCACCTGGGAGAGTACAATCTAACAGCAAATAGACACATGCCCTGCCCACAACAAGCGAAAACAACCAAATCTGGCTTGCCAATTTCCTGTCCTATGTAAATGCCCCTGGGATCTACAAATAAGGACCAGAGCTATGTTTGTTCAAACACAGCAGTGGTGTTTATTTGTCATCCCAGGAATGCTCTAAGGTCAAAAGAGGGAAATCTTACACTTCTACCCGCCTCTTCCCTTTGGATTTCCCCAACCCACAGGGATGAGAAAATCCAACCAGTAGCTCAAGGTGAGATCAAAGTGCGCTCCTTCCCTGGCGAGTGTGGTCTGTAGTTACTACTCGGGTCTGAAAGCGAGCTTTCACAAATATCATCAATCATCAATCGTATTTATTGAGCGCTTACTATGTGCAGAACAAATATGGAATAAGAAGTTATTTTTTTACGTAGGCAGTGCATTTGTGTGGGTGGGTGTGTTAGTTTGTGGGAGAAAAGGCCCCGACCATTTAAACAACTGAAACTTCCTTATCGGTAGCGCCACGGCGGCATGAAAACTTTCGGTGTCAAGTGGCAGCAACAGGGACAAAAAGACGGCATCTTTCTGTCAGCGGGAGGGTAGCCGAGCGAGACTGGATGGGGGAGAGGTGGAGCAGAAACTCAGGCAAAGTTAGATCTCTGGGAAATGAAGAGTATCTGTTCCCTGGTGAATACGGAAACTGAAAATTACAGGCTCAGGGTGTACCTAAAAACCACGATTTCATGCCAATTCTATTTACCGGGAGTTGTTCTCGTCTAAAAAAAATGTTGCTGCTTTGTGGAAAATCTTCAGTGTATGATTAAACTCCAGGGATGCTCGATTTCACAGGGATTTTAAAACTAGGACAAGGACACGGCAGCATGGCCTAGTGGATAGAGCACAGGCCTGGGAGTTGGAAGGACCTGGGTTCTAATTCCAGCTCTTTCACTTAATAATAATAATAATAATAATAATGGCATTTATTAAGCGCTTACTATGTGCAAAGCACTGTTCTAAGCACTGGGGGGTTACAAGGTGATCAGGTTGCCCCCCGCGGGGCTCACAGTCTTCATCCCCATTTTACAGATGGAACTGAGGCCCAGAGAAGTGAAGTGACTTGCCCAAGGTCACACATCTGACAAGCAGTGGACTCGGGATTTGAATGCCTGACCTCTGACTCCAAAGCCCGGGCTCTTGCCACCGAACCACACTGCTTCTCTAAACTGTACTATACCATACTGTAATATACGACATGCTATCCCGTTCCCAAGCGCTTAGCACAGTGCTCTACACACTGTAAGCGCTGAATAAAAAAATACGATTGAATGAATGAATGAATAATAATTAGGTATTTGGTAAGCGCTGTGTGCCGAGCACTGTTCTAAGCACTGGGATAGATGCAGCGTGGCTCAGTGGAAAGAGCCTGGGCTTGGGAGTCAGAGGACATGGGTTCTAATCCTGGCCCCACCAAATGTCAACTGTGTGACTTGGGGCAAGTCACTTCACTTCTCTGTGCCTCAGTTACCTCATCTGGAAAATGGGGATTAAGACTGTGAGCCCCTGTGGGACAACCTGATCACCTCATAACCTCTCCAGCACTTAGAACAATGCTTTGCATGTAGTAAACGCTTAACAAAATGCCATCATTATTATTATTATTATGCGAGGTAATCAGGTTGACACAGTCCCCGTCCCACATGAGGCTCACACTCAATCCCCATTTTACAGATGAGGAAACTGAGGCATAGGGAAGTGAAGTGACTTGCCCAAGGTCACATAGCGGACAAGTGGCGGAGCTGGGATTAGAACCCACGACCTCCGACTCTCAAGCCCATGATCTTGCCACTAGGCCATGCTGCTTCATGACTTGTCTGCTGTGTGACCTCAGGCAAATCACTTCGCTTCTCTGTGCCTCAGTTATCTCATCTGTAAAATGGGGATGAAGACTGTGAGCCCCATGTGGGACAGGGACTGTGTCCAACCTGTTTAGTTTGTATCGACCCCAGCGCTTAGAACAGTGCTTGACACATGGTAGGCACTTAACAAATACCACAAGTACTAGAGAAGCAGCGTGGCTTAGTGGAAAGAGCACAGGCTTGGGAGTCAGAGAACGTGGGATCTAAACCCGGCTCCGCCACTTGTCTACTCTGTGACCCAAGTTACTTCATTCATTCAATTGTATTTACTGAGCACTTACTGTGTGCAGAGCACTGTACTAAGCGCTTGGGATGTACAAGTTGGCAACAAATAGGGACGGTCCCTACCCAACAACGGGCTCACAGTCTAGAAGGGGGAGACAGACAATGAAACAAAACGTGTGGACAGGTGTGATCAGAATAAAGCGCTTAGTACAGTGTTCTGCACACAGTAAGCGCTCAATCTGATTGAATGAATGAATGAATGAATAGATGCACATCATTAGCAAAATAAATAAATACTTAACTTCTCTGTGCCTCAGCTACCTCATCTGTAAAATGGGGAGAAAAAACCGAGCCCCACGTGGGACAATCTGATGACCTTGTATCTACCCCAGCACTTGGAACTATGTGCTTGGCACATAGTAAGCGTTTAACAAACACCATCATTACTATTATTAGCTAGTTCTAAAAATCAGTTTTGGGGGAGCGATTCCCTCTTTGGCAATTTTAGAACCCTAAGTGGTATCGGGTTAGCTGCGACTCAGAAGGACGCAGTGTTGGAGTGCAGACAGACCAAATGGGAAGCAGTGTTGCCTAGTGGATAGAACAAGGGTCTGAGAGTCAAAAGGACCTGGGTTCTAATCCTACCTCCTCCAATCAATCAATCAATCGTATTTATTGAGTGCTTACTATGTGCAGAGCACTGTACTAAGTGCTTGGGAAGTACAAATTGGCAACACATAGAGACAGTCCCTACCCAACAGTGGGCTCACAGTCTAAAAGGGGGAGACAGAGAACAGAACCAAACATACCAACAAAATAAAATAAATAGGATAGAAATGTACAAGTAAAATAAATAAATAAATAGAGTAATAAATATGTACAACCATATATACATATATACAGGTGCTGTGGGGAAGGGAAGGAGGTAAGATGGGGGGATGGAGAGGGGGGCGAGGGGGAGAGGAAGGAAGGGGCTCAGTCTGGGAAGGCCTCTCCTCCACTCCTCTGTTGTGTCACCTTGGGCAAGTCAGTACTTCCCAAGTGCTTAGCACAGTGCTCTGCACACAGTAAGCGCTCAATAAATACGATCGAATGAATGAATTTAACTTCCCTGTTCCGCAGTTCCCTCATCTGTAAAATGGGGATTAAGACTGAGAGCCCTATGTGGAACAGGGACTGTGTCCAACCTGATTTGGTTGTATTTACTACAGCGCTGACGACGGTGCTTGACACATAATAAGCATTTAACAAATGGCATCATTAATATTATGGGGAACAGGGACCATGTCAATCAATTGTATTGAGCGCTTACTGTGTGCAGAGCACTGTACTAAGCACTTGGGAAGTACAAGTTGGCAACATATAGAGATAGTCCCTACCCAACAGTGGGCTCACAGTCTAGATGTATCTATCCCTGCGCTTAGTACAGTGCCTCGCACATAGTAAGTGCTTCACTTTATAAGCTCGTTGTGGGCAGGGAATGTGTCTATTGTTATATTGTACTCTCCCAAGCGCTTAGTAGAGTGTTCTGCCTAAGCTTCCCCCCCTTCTGGAGTTTGAGCCCGTTGTTGGGTAGGAATTGTCTCTATTTGTTGCTGAACTGTACTTTCCAAGCACTTAGTACAGTGCTCTGTGCACAGCAAGCGCTCAACAAATACGATTGAAAGAATGAATGAATACAGTTGACTGACTATTAAAAAAAAAGCTGTACCTGAATCAGGTTCAGACACCCCATCCCTGCAATCCCCCCATCTTCTAGGTGGGAGATGACTGATTTTAGAACGAATTCATTCATTCAATCGTATTTATTGAGCTCTTACTGTGTGCAGAGCACTGTACTAAAGCGCTTGGGAAGTAATTGTATTTACTGTGTGCAGAGCACTGCAATAAGTACTTGGGAGAGTACAATACGATGATAAACAGACACATTCCCTGCCCACAATGAGTTTAGGACCTAGAGGGTGAGACAGACATTCATAGAAATAAATAAATGACAGACATGTAATTGGAGCTGGAAGGTTGTTCCACTCCGCTTCCACACCGATAGTAGGTAGACACAATCCCTGCACTTGAGGTGTTTATTTACAATCTAATGAGGAACTGTAACAATGAGCCTAAGATCTCTGGCCTCCCTCTCCTTCAGACAGTGAGTCGTGTGGGATAAGGACTGTGTCCAATCAGCTTATATGGTATCTATCTCAGGATTTAGTACAGTGCTTGGCACCTAGCACTCCCTTTAATGGATATCACTATTATTATCATTCTAATCTCAGCTCTAAAACTTGCCTGCTGAGTGACAATTTCTCTGGGGTTCCTTTTCCCCATTTGTAATATTCATTCATATATATATATATATATGGTCACGGGTTCTAATCCTGACTCCCCCACATGGCTGCTGTGTGACCTTGGGCAAGTCACTTAACTTCTCTGAGCCTCAGTTACCTCATCTGTAAAATGGGGATTAAGACTGTGAGCCCCACGTGGGACAATGTGATCACCTTGTACCCCCCCCCCAGTGCTTAGAACAGTGCTTTTTCATATAGTAAGCACTTAACAAATGCCATCATTATTATTATTATTGTTTATTGAGCGCTTACTGCGGACAGAGAATTGTATTCAGGGCCTGGAGAGTAGGGCACTACAATAAGCAGACACATTCCCTGCCCACAATGAGTTTACAGTCTAGAGGGATCAAATAAGGGGATCAAATATCTGTTCTCCCCGTCCCTTCCCTCAGGGTGTGAGTCCCATGTGGGAGAGGGAATCGGGCCTAATCCAGTGCTTTACACACAGTAAGTGCTTTACAAATCCATACTTACTATTGTTACTGTCTCGGCAAAGTAATATGGACTTCTAATTCGAACTGTTTGAGGAATGGCAAGAAGGGTGCCTTTCGAACAGCAAATTGTGGGGAGCATAATGATACTCTTAATCACTTCACTTCTCTGTGCCTCAGTTACCTTGTAGCCGTCATCTACGGCCCTCCGGGCCCCACTTCCAACTTCTTTAACAACTTTCACCCCTTCCTCACATTCCTTCTCTCCTTCTCCATGCCCACTCTGATCCTCGGAGACTTCAATATCCACATGGATATCCCTAACGACTCCTCTGCCGCCCGCCTTCTATCTCTCCTTGACACTGCTAACCTCTTCCTCCACCCCACCTCACCCACTCACCAACTTGGTCATACCCTCGACCTCATCATCTCCTACCGCTGCACTGTGTCCACCCTCACCAACTCTGTGATCCCTCTCTCTGATCATAATCTTCTCACCTGCCTCCTCACTCACACTCCTTTCCCCTGTAAATCCGCATTACTCCCTCACAGAGATCTCCGCTCTCTGGACCCCACCCATCTTTCGGAGCGCCTCACACCCCACCTCGCCTCCCTCTCCTCTCTACCCAGTCTTGACGATCAGATTACTGCTCTCAACTCTACCCTTTCTACTCAGCTAGACTCGCTCGCTCCCCTTTCCCTTCGCCGCTCTCGCACCACTAACCCACAGCCCTGGATCACTGCCACTGTCCGCCTCCTTCGCTCTTATGCTCGAGCTGCCGAACGCTGCTGGCGAAAGTCTAAACACCATGCCAACCTCGTTCACTTCAAGTTTATCCTTTCCTGCCTTAACTCAGCCCTCTCTTCTGCCAGACAAAACTATTTCTCCTCCCTTATTGACACCCATGCCCATCACCCCCGCCAGCTCTTCCGTACATTCAACTCCCTTCTCAGGCCCCCGGTTCCTCCCCCTCCTCCTTCCCTCACCCCCAACGATCTGGCCTCCTACTTCATTAACAAAATTAAATCCATCAGGTCCGACCTCCCCAAAGTCTCTTCCCCCCTTTCTCCAACCCCCCGGCTCTCAACACTCTCTGCTACTCTCCCATCCTTCCCAGCGGTATCCTCAGAGGAACTCTCCTCCCTCCTCTCAAGTGCTACTCCGGCCACCTGTGCTTCTGACCCCATTCCCTCTCATCTTATGAAATCTCTCGCTCCATCCCTTCTCCCCTCCTTAACTTCCATCTTCAACCGCTCACTCTCCACTGGTTCCTTCCCCTCTGCCTTCAAACATGCCCATGTCTCTCCCATCCTAAAAAAACCCTCTCTTGACCCCACCTCACCTTCTAGTTATCGTCCCATATCCCTCCTACCATTCCTTTCCAAACTCCTTGAACGAGTTGTCTACACGCGCTGCCTAGAATTCCTCAACAACAACTCTCTCTTCGACCCCCTCCAGTCTGGCTTCCGTCCCCTTCATTCCACGGAAACTGCGCTCTCAAAGGTCACCAATGACCTCCTGCTTGCCAAATCCAACGGCTCATACTCTGTCCTAATCCTCCTCGACCTCTCAGCTGCCTTTGACACTGTGGACCACCCCCTTCTCCTCAACACGCTATCTGACCTTGGCTTCACAGACTCCGTCCTCTCCTGGTTCTCCTCTTATCTCTCCGGTCCTTCTTTCTCAGTCCCTTTTGCAGGCTCCTCCTCCCCCTCCCATCCTCTTACTGTGGGGGTTCCCCAAGGTTCACTGCTTGGTCCCCTTCTGTTCTCAATCTACACTTACTCCCTTGGTGACCTCATTCGCTCCCACGGCTTCAACTATCATCTCTATGCTGATGACACCCAGATCTCCATCTCTGCCCCTGCTCTCTCCCCCTCCCTCCAGGCTCGCATCTCCTCCTGCCTTCAGGACATCTCCATCTGGATGTCCGCCCGCCACCTAAAGCTCAACATGTCGAAGACTGAACTCCTTGTCTTCCCTCCCAAACCTTGTCCTCTCCCTGACTTTCCCATCTCTGTTGACGGCACTACCACCCTTCCCGTCTCACAAGCCCGCAACCTTGGTGTCATCCTCGACTCCGCTCTCTCATTCACCCCTCACATCCAAGCCGTCACCAAAACCTGCCGGTCTCAGCTCTGCAACATTGCCAAGATCCGCCCTTTCCTCTCCATCCAAACCGCTACCCTGCTCATTCAAGCTCTCATCCTATCCCGTCTGGACTACTGCACTAGCCTTCTCTCTGATCTCCCATCCTCGTGTCTCTCTCCACTTCAATCCATACTTCATGCTGCTGCCCGGATTATCTTTGTCCAGAAACGCTCTGGACATATTACTCCCCTCCTCAAAAACCTCCAATGGCTACCGATCAATCTGCGCATCAGGCAGAAACTCCTCACCCTGGGCTTCAAGGCTCTCCATCACCTCACCCCCTCCTACCTCACCTCCCTTCTCTCCTTCTACTGCCCAGCCCACACCCTCCGCTCCTCCACCACTAATCTCCTCACTGTACCTCGCTCTCGCCTGTCCCGCCATCGACCCCTGGCCCACGTCATCCCCCGGGCCTGGAATGCCCTCCCTCTGCCCATCCGCCAAGCTAGCTCTCTTCCTCCCTTCAAGGCCCTGCTGAGAGCTCACCTCCTCCAAGAGGCCTTCCCAGACTGAGCCCCTTCTTTCCTCTCCCCCTCGTCCCCCTCTCCATCCCCCCGTCTTACCTCCTTCCCTTCCCCACAGCACCTGTATATATGTATGTATGGTTGTACATACTTATTACTCTATTTATTTATTTATTTATTTATTTTACTTGTACATTTCTATCCTACTTATTTTATTTTGTTGGTATGTTTGGTTCTGTTCTCTGTCTCCCCCTTTTAGACTGTGAGCCCACTGTTGGGCAGGGACTGTCTCTATGTGATGCCAATTTGTACTTCCCAAGCGCTTAGTACAGTGCTCTGCACATAGTAAGCGCTCAATAAATACGATTGATTGATTGATTGATTACCTCATCTGTAAAATGAGGATTAAGGCTGGGAGCCTCATGCAGGACAGGGACTGTGTCCAACCCGATTTGCTTGTGTCCACCCCAGCGCTTAGTACAGTGACTGGCATATAGTAGAAGCAGCGTGGCTCAGCGGAAAGAGCTCGGGCTTTGGAGTCAGAGGTCATGGGTTCAAATGCCGGATCTGCCACTTGTCAGCTGTGTGACTTTGGGCAAGTCACTTCACTTCTCTGGGCCTCAGTTCCCTCATCTGGAAAATGGGTATTAAGTCTGTGAGCCCCACGTGGGACAACTTGATTACCTTGTATCTACCCCAGCGCTTAGAACAGTGCTTTGCACATAGTAAGCACTTAATAAATGCCATCATTATTATTATTATTATATAGTAAGCACTTAAATACCATCATCATCATTATTATTATACTCTGGTTTCTTGCATTCAGTCTTTTAATTGTAGTAATCCAGTCAGCCCCTTGACCCACTGAAACAATAGGCCCTTGCTCTTTTTTTTTTTAACCACTTTTCATGGCAGGGAGAAAGACTGGATCTGTTCTCCCCTTTGAGAGCACAGCCAAGCCACCGTATTTGGTCTGAACTTCTAGCGCCTGTGGTCTTTTATTTTCCAAGGTTTCCAATGGATGAGGAGGAAGAGGATGGCATTTGTTAAGCACTCACTATGTGTCAGGCACTGTTCTAAGTGCTGGAGTAGATACAAGTTAAACAGGTTGGACACAGTCCCTGTCCCACAAGGGACTCACAGTCTTCATCCCCATTTTACAGATGAAGGAACTGAGTCACAGAGTAGTGAAGTGATTTGCCCAAGTTCACACAGCAGATTAGAGACAAGCAGAGAGGCAGCGTGGCTCAGTGGAAAGAACCCGGGTTTGGGAGTCAGAGGTCATGGGTTCTAATCTCAGCTCCACCACTTGTCAGCTGTGTGACTTTGGGCAAGTCACTTAGCTTCTCTGAGTCTCAGTTACCCATCTGTAAAATGGGGATTAAGACTGTGAGCCCCATGTGGGACAACCTGATCACCTTGTATCTACCCCAGCTGTTAGAACAGTGCTTTGCACATAATAATAATAATGATGGTATTTGTTAAGTGCTTATTATGTGCAAAGTACTGTTCTAAGCACTGGGGAGGTTACAACGTGATCAGATTGTCCCACGAGAGGCTCACAGTTTTAATCCCCATTTTACAGATGAGGTAACTGAAGTGAGCACTTGACAAATACCATCATTATTAAGTAGTGGAGCGGAATTAGAACCCAGGTCCTTCAGACTCCCAGGCCCAAGCTCTTTCCATTAGGCAATACTGCTTCTCTAGCCATATAATTACAGACAGGACTTTCCCATGGAATGCTCTACAATAATGATAATATTTATAATAATAGTTGTGGTATTTGTGAAGCACTTATGTGCCAGACATTGTATGGTATGTTGGTATGTTTGGTTCTGTTCTCTGTCTCCCCCTTTTAGACTGTAAGCCCACTGTTGGGTAGGGACTGTCTCTATGTGTTGCCAATTTGTACTTCCCAAGCGCTTAGTACAGTGCTCTGCACATAGTAAGCGCTCAATAAATACGATTGATTGATTGATTGTATGAAGCACTGAGGCAGGCACAAGCAAATCAGGTTGGACACAGTTCCTGTCCCATGTGGGGCTCACAGTCTTAATCGCCATTTAACAGATGAAGGAACTGAGGCCCAGAGTAGTGAAGTGACTTGCCCAAGGTCACACAGCAGACACGTGGCAGAGCTGGAATTAGAACCCAGATCCTTCTGACTCCAAAGCCCATGCTCTATAATAATAATGATGGTATTTGTTAAGCGCTTACTATATGCAAAGCACTGTTCTGAGCACTGAAGCACTGAAAAAAAATAAAGCACTGTTCAGGATACAAGGTGATCAGGTTGTCCCACATGGGGCTCACGGTCTTAATCCCCATTTTCCATATGAGGTAACAGGCACAGAGAAGTTAAGTGACTTACCCACAGCCACAGTTAAGTCACACAGCTGACAATTGGCGGAGCTGGGATTTGAACCCATGACCTCTGACTCCCAAGCCCGTAGTCTTTCCACTGAGCCACGCTGCTTCTCAGGCCACTGATGCCCCGAGTGCTACAAGTTTGTCATTATGAGAGCAGCAGTTGTGTCTTTTTTCCAAGTTCCCAGGTGCTTAGTACGGTACCACAACAGGCACTCGATAAAGGTCCACGATTACAATCAATTCCACCCAAGTTCATTGTTCTGAGTCACAACACAATTTTCATGCAATCACAATTTCCCATTTTTCTTCCAACTTCATCCCTTGAACTTTTTCCATTTAACTTCAACAATACAACTCGGTAATTGTACAACCTTGATGTTAGACCAAATGCCTGCTGTCAAGAAGTTACTCCAGCTACTTGCTTCAAATTCCTTCTATTGTCTGTGAACTTTTGTGGGTGGGGTCAGTGTCTTCCAACTCTATTGTATTCACCGAGTAGTCAAATACCATTGACTGATTAAGCAGAAAAGAAATCAATTTCCTGATTGGACCATAGTCTCAAAGCTACAGGAGTCTTACTTTCTCCAGTTCATATCTAAATGCACCTTAGTCAACCAGTTGTTGAGAAGATCTTGAAGGATATATTTCTGGGTATTTTGTCACCTTCCAAGTCATATTTCCACATTAATAGTCACGCTTTGCTTCCCTGGGTAAAAACTTCCAAAAGACTCATGTTATGCAAGTGCTTCAACAACAACAATCATTGAACTAATCATTAATCATTCATTCATTCAATCGTATTTATTGAGCGCTTTCTGTGTAGGGTGCACCTAAGCAACAGAGACAATCAATCAATCGTATTTATTGAGCACTTACTGTGTGCAGAGCACTGTACTAAGCGCTTGGGAAGTACAAGCTGGCAACATATAGAGACAGTCCCTACCCAACAGTGGGCTCACAGTCTAAAAAGGGGGAGACAGAGAACAAAACCAAACATACTAACAAAATAAAATAAATAAAATAGATAGGTACAAGTAAAATAAATAAATGAATAGAGTAATAAATATGTACAAACATATATACATATATACAGGTGCTGTGGGGAAGGGAAGGAGGCAAGATGGGGGGATGGAGAGGGGGACGAGGGGGAGATGAAGGAAGGAAGGAAGGAGGCAATCCCTGCCCACAAAGGGCTCACAGTCTAGAAGGGGCGAGACAGACATCAAAGCAAACAAACAGGCATCAGTAGCATCAATATAAATAAATAGAATTAGAGTTATATATATATATATATATATATACACACACACACACACACACACATCAGAACAAGTAAAACAGGCTTTAATATAATTAGAATTCTAGATCTGTACATAGATACACAAGTGCGGTGGGGAGGGGGGCAGAGCAAAGGGAGTGAGTTGGGATGAGGTGGGGGGACGGGGGAGCTGAGGAAAACAGGGGCTTAGTCTGGGAAGGCCTCCTGGAAGAGGTGAGCCTTCAGTAGGGCTTTTCAACCATAGTAAAGTGATTGACATTGCAAACAACCCAAAAATGACCTTACTTTGCACAGTTTGACAAGGGGATCCAGGATACTCTTGTCGCCATCAGTGTGTACTTTACATCAACTCAAGGCAGAAACGTTCGGCTTCATTTCCAGAGACACTATCGAATGAAGCAAACCATCCACGATCGTGAAAACAACAACCCAACGGATTGGTGAATTAAATGTGGTGATAGATAAGTGCTCACTATGTGCTAAACGCCGTACTAAGCACCAGGGTTGATTAATACCATTCACTAAGTTTTACAAGATAATCAGCTCAGAAACAGTCCTTGTCCCACATGAGACTCAAAATCTAAATAGGATGGAGAACAAGTATTTAATTCCCATTTTACAGATGAGAATACTAAGGCAAGGAGAAATTAATGACTTACCCAAGGACCCATAGCATACAAGTGATGGAGCAGGGATCGTCTGATTCCCAGGCCCCTCCTCTTTCCACTAGGTCACATTTTTTCCTCAATTCCATCTCATTCAGGTTTCCCTTTTTTATGTTTTTCCTCCCCAGTTAGCTTTCTGAAATGAACTGTAGGTGAACCTACTCCTAGTAAGTCTTCTACGTAAGGCTTTGTTTTGGAGTTAAAATTTCTATAATATTGTGTGAAACACCCTCAAATAAATTGGTTAGTTTGAAATTCAGTGTATCTTCCATTTCTGTCCCTTGTTTCTAAACCATTCTTTTTTGACTCTTTCAATTATAATATTTCTTCCCCCAGTGGAATTCTGGAAGAGTAATCCAATGTAACAATACGTTATTATTGAATCGTCAGACCCATCACCAGAATTATTTCTTATTTAATAGATATTCTCTTCTTCTGTTGAAGCATGGCGTAGGGGAAAGAGCTTGGGCCTGAGAGTCAGAGGTCGTGGGTTCTAATCCCAGCTCTGCCACTTGTCAGCTGTGTGGCTTTGGGCAAGTCACTTAACTTCTCTGTGCCTCAGTTTTCTCATCTGTAAAATGGGGATTAAGACTGTGAGCCCCATGTGGGACAACCTGATTACCTTGTATCTACCCCAGTGCTTAGAACAGTGCTTGGCACATAGTAAGCACTTAACAAACACCATCTTTATTATTATTAAGAGCTAATATGATTACAAAATGGTCGAGGACAGTTACAGCTTTTCGAGACAAAACTGTGCTGCGTTTTGAATGAACATCATGTGGACATTACAAAGGTACTCCTGGAAAGTCGAACTAGAAGCTTTGTAATAGGTAAATCCTCTTCCATTTGAAATTGGCACTTCACGTTTAGTTTGCCCATGACATTTGTGTCTGCTTGATTAATTCATATCTACCTCAGCATTTACAACAGTGCTTGACACAGAGCGAACACATACCAAATATAATAATAATAAACAATACAAAGAACAAAAAAAGCCAGTTTCAAAGTTGTAATAGTCCACCCAAGTACTGTACTCTCCCAAGCGCTTAGGGCAATGCTTTGCACACAGTAGGCATTCAATAAATACAGTCAAATAAATGAATAAAACTGTGAGTACAACATGGAAATGGTAGTACAATTAACCAGTGGTATTTATTGAGCATGTACTATAATAATAATAATGATAGCATTTATTAAGCGCTTACTATATGCAAAGCACTGTTCTAAGCACTAGGGAGGTTACAAGGTGATCAGGTTGTCCCATGAGGGGCTCACAGTATTCATACAGAACACTACTACATACTACATACTGTATGTGTGATACTACATACAGAACACTGTATTAAGCACTTAGAGAAGCAGCATGGCTTAGTGGAAAAAGCCCAGGCTTGGGAGTCAGAGGTCATGGGTTCTAATCCTGACTCCACCCAGCTGTGTGACTTTAGGCAAGTCATTTCACTTCTCTGTGCCTCAGTTCCCTCATTTGTACTTCCCAAGTGCTTAGTACAGTGCTCTGCACATAGTAAGCGCTCAATAAATACGATTGATGATGATGATTTGTAAAATGGGGATGAAGACTGTGAGCCCCATGTGGGACAACCTGATCACCTTGTATCCCCCCCCCACAGTGCTTAGAACAGTGCTTTGCACATAGTAAGTGCTTAAAAAATGCCATCATTATTATTATTATTATCACTTGAGAGAGTACAATATGACAGAATGAGCCAATGGCAGCAGGTAGTTGCTCAGAATGCCACTCCAAATTTACAGTGGGTCACAGAGGGCTTTATGGGCACTTACAGTTAATGTTCCTCCCTTCCATCCTTCTACCTGGTTCCCTCTTGGGCCCTGTCAAACTCTTTTCTCAGTCGCTGAATCCCCATAAACTCCTCACCTGATAGTGGGAAGCTGTATGTCCCTCCTGCAGTTGAAGCTATGGTGAAGGCATTCGTGCACAGGAGTCCTGTCTTTTGAAAAACCCAGACCGACTTCTCCCTAGCCAGGTGTAGCCCTGAACAATAGACTGTGCTATTTGTTTATGCTGCAAGGTTGTGGTCAGTTGAGGCCATTGATGTGGCAGGCCTTCAGCAAGGAAACATTTGAGGGTGTGAATTATCTAGAGACGCTGCAGCTGCAACCAATCTCCTCCAACCCCTTGCAGCTAGGCTCACCAGCTGGTCGACCTTTGGAATCCTTGTGATGGGATTTATGGCGTGATTGCCTCCCCCTTTTTGCCTGTTGAAAGCTCCCAGGAGAAGCTATCGGTGGCTTTTCTCTTTTAACTGCTGGTGTCTCCCCCTTCTAGAATCTCCCTCTTTTAGACTGTGAGGCCGTTGTTGGGTAGGGATTGTTGCTATCTTTCCAAGCACTTAGTACAGATCTCTGCACACAGTAAGCGCTCAATAAATGCGATTGAATAAATGAACCAATAAAATGTTCAGCTGGCTTCTTCCAGTCTTGTAAAACCAAACAACTGAAAAAAACAACCCTTCCCATCATGATCCTGCTTGAGAAGCAGCATGGCACTGTGGAAAGAGCATGGGCTTTGGAGTCCGAGGATGTGGGTTCCAATTCCGGCTCCACCACTTGTCTGCTATGTGACCTTGGGCAGTCCCCTTCGCTTCTCTGTGCCTCGGTTACCTCATCCGTAAAATGGGGATGAAGACTCTGAGACGGCAACTTGATTACCTTGTATCTACCCCAGTGCTTAGAACAGTGCTCGGCACATAGTAAGCGCTTAACAGATACCATCATCATTGTTATTATTATGAGCAGTAAACTTTGTTTATAAACATTTATGGACCCTTCCATTGAGCGTGTGGTTTTTGCTTTCATCAAAAGAAGGAGCTGTTTGCATTTTAAAAAAAAATAGCTTCAGCTGTCATTCATTCATTCAATTGTATTTATTGAGCGCTTACTGTGTGCAGAGCGCTGTACTAAGTGCTTGGGAAGTACAAGTTGGCCACATACAGAGATGGTCTCTGCCCAACAACGGGCTCACAGTCTAGAAGGGGGAGACAGACAAC
This sequence comes from Tachyglossus aculeatus, assembly GCF_015852505.1. Lineage (NCBI taxonomy): Eukaryota > Metazoa > Chordata > Mammalia > Monotremata > Tachyglossidae > Tachyglossus > Tachyglossus aculeatus. The sequence continues at coordinate 13,067,321 of NC_052070.1, forward strand.
AAAACAAAACATGTAGGCAGGTGTCAAAACCGTTAGAATAAATAGAATTGTAGCGACATGCACATCATTAACAAAATAAATAGAATAGTAAATATGTACAAGTAAAATAAATAGAGCAATAAATATGTACAAATATATACAAGTGCTGTGGGGAGGGGAAGGAGGTAGGGCGGGGGGGGGCGATGGGGAGGAGGAGAGGAAAAAGGGGGCTCAGTCTGGGAAGGCCTCCTGGAGGAGTTGAGCTCTCAGTAGGGCTTTGAAGGGAGGAAGAGAGCTAGCTTGGCGGATGTGTGGAGGGAGACTGAGCTCCTTGTCTTCCCTCCCAAACCTTGTCCTCTCCCTGACTTTCCCATCTCTGTTGACGGCACTACCATCCTTCCCGTCTCACAAGCCCGCAACCTTGGTGTCATCCTCTACTCTGCTCTCTCATTCACCCCTCACATCCAAGCCGTCACCAAAACCTGCCAATCTCAGCTCCGCAACATTGCCAAGATCCGCCCTTTCCTCTCCATCCAAACCGCTACCCTGCTCATTCAAGCTCTCATCCTATCCCGTCTGGACTACTGCACCAGCCTTCTCTCTGATCTCCCATCCTCGTGTCTCTCTCCACTTCAATCCATACTTCATGCTGCTGCCCGGATTATCTTTGTCCAGAAACGCTCTGGGCATATTACTCCCCTCCTCAAAAACCTCCAATGGCTACCAATCAATCTGCGCATCAGGCAGAAACTCCTCACCCTGGGCTTCAAGGCTGTCCATCACCTCGCCCCCTCCTACCTCACCTCCCTTCTCTCCTTCTACTGCCCAGCCTGCACCCTCCGCTCCTCCACCGCTAATCTCCTCACCGTACCTCGTTCTCGCCTGTCCCGCCATCGACCCCCGGCCCACGTCATCCCCCGGGCCTGGAATGCCCTCCCTCTGCCCCTCCGCCAAGCTAGCTCTCTTCCTCCCTTCAAGGCCCTGCTGAGAGCTCACCTTCTCCAGGAGGCCTTCCCAGACTGAGCCCCTTCTTTCCTCTCCCCCTCGTCCCCCTCTCCATCCCCCCATCTTACCTCCTTCACTTCCCCACAGCACCTGTATATATGTATATATGGTTGTACATATTTATTACTCTATTTATTTATTTATTTATTTATTTATTTTACTTGTACATTTCTATCCTATTTATTTTATTTTGTTGGTATGTTTGGTTTTGTTCTCTGTCTCCCCTTTTTAGACTGTGAGCCCACTGTTGGGTAGGGACTGTCTCTATGTGTTGCCAATCTGTACTTCCCAAGTGCTTAGTACAGTGCTCTGCACGTAGTAAGCGCTCAATAAATACGATTGATTGATTGATTGATTGAGGGAGGGCATTACAGGCCAGAGGTAGGACGTGGGAAGGGGGTCGATGGCGGGACAGGTGAGAACAAGGCACAGTGTGGAGGTTAGCGGCAGAGGAGCGGAGGGTGCGGACTGGGCTGGAGAAGGAGAGAAGGGAGGTGAGGTAGGAGGGGGCGAGGGGATGGACAACCTTGAAGCCGAGAGTGAGGAGATTTTGCTTGATTCGGAAGGGGTCAGGTTACCAGGAGTCATCCAATCTATAGTACTTATTGAGCTTCAACTATGTGTAAAGCACTGTGCTAACTGGCCTTGGTCAGTTCACATTTGGAATTTCATGTCTCTTTCTTTGTCTCTTCTTTAATAATAATAATGACGACATTTATTAAGTGCTTACTATGAGCAAAGCACTGTTCTAAGCTCTGGGGAGGTTATAAGGTGATCAGGTTGTCCCAAGGGGTGCTCACAGTCTTAATCCCCGTTTTCCAGATGAGGTAACTGAGGCACAGAGAAGTTAAGTGACTTGCCCACCTGCACCTGTCCAGTGAGTGGACATTAACCGGCTCTGTCCTGCCAGCTTTCCATTATTCAGGAGTTAATAAACCCTTTATAGAGCACTGAGACTCCTTCTGCTTGCTTTATGGCCATTTCATCACCCTTGGTAAAGAGACTCACCCTTCCATTTTGTTCTTTCATTCATCCATTCATTCAATCAAATTTATTGAGCGCTTACTGTGTGCAGAGAACTATAGTAAGCACTTGGGAGAGTACAAGAGAACAATAAACAGACACATTCTCTCACCACGAGTTTACAGTCTAGAGGGTGGGGAGACAGACATCAATACAAATAAATAAAATTACAGATGTCTACATAAATACTGTGGGGCTGGGGTGGTAGTGGGGGAGCAAGGGGAGCAAGTCAGGGGGATGTAGAAGGGAGTGGGAGATGAGGAAAAGTGGGGCTAAGTCTGGGGTGACGATTGTGGTAACTGTTAAGCACTTTATGCCCAGTGCTGTTCTAAGTACTGGGGCAGATACAAGATAATCAGGTCCCACATAGGGCTCATAGTCTAAATAGGAGGGATTTATCTCCATTTTCCAGATGAGAAAACTCAGGCACAGAGAAATGAAGTGACTTTCCCTAGGTCACACAGCAGTTAAGTGGTGGAGCTGGAATTAGAACCCAGGTCCTCTGATTCCCAGGCCTGTACTTTTTCCTCTAGGCTACTTTCCCCAGTGCTTAGCACAGTACGTGGCGCATACTAAGTCCACGTTTATTGCATCATCATCATCATCATCAATCGTATTTATTGAGCGCTTACTATGTGCAGAGCACTGGACTAAGCGCTTGGGAAGTACAAATTGGCAACACATAGAGACAGTCCCCACCCAACGCTTACTGTGTGCAGCACTTGGGAGAGAACAATACAATAGAGTTAGCAGGCTAGGCTTCTGCCTTCAAGGATTTTACAATCCAGTGGGGAAAGAATCCCACAATTACCGTTATTGTTGCTATTATTATTATTATGTAAACTGCTCTTGTAGGGAAGCAGCGTGGCTTAGTGGAAAGAGCACGGGCTTAGAAGTCAGAAGTCATGGGTTCTAATCCCAGCTCCCCCGCTTGTCAGCTGTGTGACTTTGGGCAAGTCACTTCACTTCTCTGTGCCTCAGCTATCCCACCTGTAAAATGGGGATGAAGTCTGTGAGCCCCACGTGGGACAACCTGATAATCTTGTATCTCCCCCAGCACTCAGGACGGTGCTTGGCACATAGTAAGTGCTTAACAAATGTCATCATTATTATTATTGTAGAGAATTGTCATGAAGAGGAGGAGGAGGAAGTGAAACCGGGGTGGTCCATGGTTTTGGGGACTCCAAGGTATTGGGCATCTCCACTACCCAGCAGTTGAGGTCCAGTTGAGCCGGTCAGCTTGGGTAAACTCCTCAAGGAGGCAACCAGGAGCTCGAGCCCTTAGAAGCAGTGTGGCTCAGTGGAAAGAGCCCGGGCTTGGGAGTCAGAGGTTGTGGGTTCTAATCCCGGCTCTGCCACATGTCTGCTGGGTGACTATGGGCAAGTCACTTCACTTCTCTGTGCCTCAGTTACCTCATCTGGAAAATGGGAATGAAGACCGTGAGTCCTATGGGGGACAACTTGATGACCTTGTATCTACCCCAGTGCTTAGAACTGTGCTTGGCACATAGTAAGCACTTAGCAAATACTAACATTATTATTATTATTATTGTTATTATTATTAATGGAAGGTGGGTTGGGCTGGGCTGGGCTGAGGGTAAGGGGCAGCATGGAACTCCTGCCTGTGGTGACATAATAATTAATAATAATTGTGGTATTTGTTAAGCACTTAACTATGTGCCAGGCAGTGTACTGAGCTGAATAATAATGATGGCACTTGTTAAGCGCTTACTATGTGCAAAGCACTGTTCTAAGTGCTGGGGAGGATACAAGGTGATCAGGTTGTCCCATGCGGGGCTCACAGTCTTAATCCTCATTTTACAGATGAGGGAACTGAGGCACAGCAAAGTCAAGTGACTTGCCCAAAGTCACTCAGCTGACAAGTGGTGGAGCCAGGATTAGAACCCATGACCTCTGGCTCCCAAACCTGGGCTCTTTCCACTGAGCCATGAGAGAAACAATGTGGCTTAGTGGATAGAGCACAAGCCTGGGGGTCAGAGGGACCTGGGTTCTAATCCTAACTCCACCACATGTCTGCTGTGAGACCTTGGGCAAGTCACTTCACTTCTCGGGGCCTCAGCGACCTCATCTGTAAAATGGGAATTGAGACCTTATCCAGAATGACTGACTTGTATCTACCCCACTGCTCAGACCAGTGTTTGGCACATAGTAAGCACTTAAGAAGTAGGTGGTTTAGTGGAAAGAGCACGGACTTGGGAGTCAGACATCGTGGGTTCTAATCCTGGTTCCACTACTTGTCAGCTGTTTGACTTTGGGCAAGTCACACAGCTATTTATTTTATTTTGTTAATATGTTTTGTTTTGTTGTCTGTCTCCCCCTTCTAGAGTGTGAGCCCGCTGTTGGGTAGGGACCGTCTCTATATGTTGCCAACTTGTACTTCCCAAGCGCTTAGTACAGTGCTCTGCACACAGTAAGCGCTCAATAAATACGATTGAATAAATGAATGAAGTCACTTGACTTCTCTGTGCCTCAGTTCCCTCATCTGTAAAATGGGGATTAAGACTGTGAACCCCATGTGGTACAACCTGATTAGCTTGTATCTACCCCAGCACTTAGAACAGGGCTTGGCACATAGTAAGTGCTCAACAAATACCATCATCATCATCATCATCAAGATGATGATGATGATGATGGTAATGATGACATGTCTCCTCAGCCCGGTATCCCTCTAGACTGTAAGCTCTCTGAGAGCAGGGGTTCAGCCTACCAACTCTATTACAGTCTCCCAAGTACTTAGAGAAGCAGCAATACTGTGGTGGATAGAGCCCAGGCGGCAGTCAGGAGGTCATGGGTTCTAATCTTGGCACCACCATTTGTCAGCTGTGTGACCTTAGACAAGTCACTTCACTTCTCTGGGCCTTAGTTACCCCATCTGTAAAATGGGGATTGAGACTGTGAGCCCCCCATGGGACAAGGACTGTGTCCAATCCAATTTGCTTGTATCCACCCCGGAGCTTAGTACAGTTCCTGGCACATAGTAAGTGCTTAATAAATACCATAATTATTATTATTATTATTATTACCATGCTCTGCAGAGAGTAAACACTGGATAAATGCCTTGGTTTATTATATTGATTGATGACAGCAGGGCCTTCTCCCCCAGATCTGGCTGGGAGTTCAGATACCCATTGGCTTTTCCCTTGTGGAAGCAGCGTGGCTCAGTGGAAAAAGCCTGGGCTTTGGAGTCAAAGGTCATGAGTTCAAATCCCGGCTCTGCCAATTGTCAGCTGTGTGACTTTGGGCAAGTCACTTAACTTCTCTGTGCCTCAGTTACCTCATCTGTAAAATGGGGATGAAGACTGTGAGCCCCCCGCCCCGTGGGACAACCTGATCACCTTGTTACCTCCCCAGTGCTTAGAACAGTGCTTTGCACATAGTAAGTGCTTAATAAATGCCATTATTATTATTATTATTGTGGGTGGATCCAATGGGCATCTTCTAGACTGTGAGCCCACCTTCTAGACTGCGACTGTGACTGTTGGGTAGGGACTGTCTCTATATATTGCCAACTTGTACTTCCCAAGTGCTTAGTACAGTGCTCTGCACACAGTAAGTGCTCAATAAATACGATTGATTGATTGACTGATTGATTTCCTGCGACAGGATCCCCATGGTAGGATTCCCCACGGCAGGTTCACCCACGGCTGGATCTCCACAGCAGGATCCCCCCCAGAAGAATTCCCGACGGCAAGTCCTCCCTCGACAGATTTCCTCAAAAGCAGGTTCCCCGCCGACAGGCGCAGACAAAGAGATCCGAGCATGGGCGGTTTCCCATGGGCAGTGGGCAGTGGGCAGCTGGCTGGGGAAGGGAGGGGACGGGACACTGGATGTGGAGCCCAATAATGGATGATGGTGGAATAATAATAATAATAATAATAATAATAATAATAATAATAATAATAATAATGGCATTTATTAAGTGCTTACTATGTGCAAAGCACTGTTTTAAGCGCTGGGGAGGTTACAAGGTGATCAGGTTGTCCCACGGGGGGCTCACAGTCTTAATCCCCATTTTACAGCTGAGGTAACTGAGGCACAGAGAAATTAAGTGACTTGCCCAAAGTCACACAGCTGACAACTGGTGGAGCCGGGATTCGAACCCATGAACTCTGACTCCAAAGCCCTGGCTCTTTCCACTGAGCCACACTGCTTCCCAAAGTGAGTCATTGCCATCCATAGCATTTAAAGTCCTCAGTCACCTTACCCCCTCCTACCTCACCTCACTACTCTTATTCCATCCCAGCCGGCACACTTCATTCCTCTAATGGCAACCTTCTCACCGTACTTCCATCTCAATAATAATAATGATGGCATTTATTAAGCGCTTACTATGTGCAAAGCACCGTTCTAAGCGCTGGGGAGGTTACAAGGGAATCAGGTTGGCCCACGGGGGGCTCCCAGTCTTAATCCCCATTTTACAGATGAGGTAACTGAGGCCCAGAGAAGTTAAGTGACTTGCCCAAGGTCACACACAGCAGACATGTGGTGGAGCCGGGATTCGAACCCCTGACCTCTGACTCCAAAGCCTGGGCTCTTTCCACTGAGCCACGCTGCTTCTCTGTTTCTTACCTATCTCGCCACCAATGCCTAGCCCACATCTTGCCTCTGGCCTGGACGCCCTCCCTCCTCAAATCTGACAGGCAATGACTCTCCCCAGCGAAGGCACATCTCCTCCATGAGGCCTTCCCTGACACTTGGTCTACTATCTCAGTCTAGATACTTGGTCTATCAGTTTTACTTTCCCAAGCATTTAGTCCAGTATTCTGTACACAGTAAGCATTTAATCAATACCACCGATCGATTGATTGGAAAGAATATTGGGAAATCAAGTTTTTCTGGGAAAAAAATGATTGAAAAAGATGAGAAATTGGATGGTACATACACCCCAAGTTAAATGAGTCCTAAAAAGGATTCTCCTTTGACTATTAAACCTAAGAAAGTTTTAAGCTGAATGTGTGGTAATCACAACCTTCACTGTTCCAAGTTATAATCTTCAGGACATCATAAATTCCTTTCTCAGAATCTCTGCCCGATTCTCACATTCTACAGGTTCTATAGATACGAGCCGCCTATCACTGAGCACTATTTCCTCTTGTTAGTTTTAATAATTCTTTCAGAGGAAATCAAAACCCTCAAGATTTAAAATAAATATTAGCAAAATCTTTGATGTGTAATGTAATAGAATATTCTCTGAGCTTCCCTGCAGGAGGAAGTGGAGAGGGAAAACAAGTCTAATAAAAATTGAGAATTCCCAGGCAGGCAGCGGGATAAGAGGAGGCAGGATTCAAGATTCCCAGCTATCCATTAGATTAGGCATTGACAGCTGCTGGCATATACAATGGAGCATGGGCACAGGAGTCAGAGGTCATGGGTTCTAATCCCGTCTCCACCACTTGTCTGCTGTGTGGCCTTGGGCAAGGCACTTCACTTCTCTGGGCCTCAGTTACCTCATTTGTAAAATGGGGATTAAGATTGCGAGCCCCATGCGGGACAGGGGCTGTGTCCAACCCAATTGGCTTGTATATACCCCAGTGCTTAGAACAGTGTCTGGCACATAGTAAACACTTGACAAAACCCACAATTATTATTATTATTATTATCAGTGGATACTCTATGCCCCCCTGCCCCCCCTCTTCCTGTCAGTCAGTTAGTAAGTCAGCCAATCATATTTACTGTGATTATTTATTGTGGTTTTTGTCAAGTGTTTACTAAGTGCCAGGCACTGTTCTAAGCATGATATAGCAATAAACGGACACATTCCCTGCTCACAGTGAGCTTACAGTCTAGAGAGGGAAATTAATGTAAATAAATTCATTCAATCGTATTTACTGAATGAATTTATTGAATAAATTACAGATATGCACATAAGTGCTGTGAGGTTGAGGTTGGGGTTAATAAACAAATCAAGGCCTCGCAGAGGGGAGGGGGAGAAGATGAAAGGAGGGCTTAGTCAGTGAAGGCCTCTTGGAGGAGATGCACCCTCAAAAAGGTTTTGAAAGGGGGACCACAATTGTCTGTCAGATATGAGGAGGGAGGGCTGAAAGGGGGGACCGTAATTGTCTGTCAGATATGAGAAGGGAGGGTGCTTCAGGCCAGAGGCAGGATGTGGGCGAGAGGTCGGTGGCCAGATAGACAGCGCTTAGAACAGTGCTTTGCACATAGTAAGCGCTTAATAAATGTCATTATTATCATTATGAGATCGGGGTAGAGAAGGTTAACACTAGAGGAGCGAAATGTGCGGTCTGGCTTGTAGTAAGAGAGTAGCGAGGTGAGGTAGGAGGGGGAAAGGCGATTAAGGGCTTTAAAGCCGATGGTTAGCAGTTTCTGTTTGCTATGGAGGTGGAAGGGCAACCACTGGAGTTTCTTGAGGAGAGGGGAAACCTGAACGTTTTCGTAGAAAACACGGTGTCAAGCATGGTTGACAAAACAGCCTCCGGTGGTAACTGGGAAACTGTGGAAATCTTTGGTTCTGATATTCTAGCAAGTGTCCAAACTCCATACTATTGTTTAATGACATTTCTTAAGCACTTACTACTACTACTACTACTACTACTACTACTACTACTAATGATGGCATTTGTTAAGCTCTTACTATGTGCAAAGCACTGTTCTAAACGCTGGGGAGGATACAAGGTGATCAGATTGTGCTACGTGGGGCTCAAAGTCTTAATCCCCATTTTACAGATGAGGTAACTGAGGCACAGAGAAGCTAAGTGACTTGCCCAAAGTCACACAGCTGACAAGTGGTAGAGCTGGGATTTGAACCCACAACCTCTGATTCCCAAGCCCGGGCTCTTTCCACCGATCCATGCTGCTTCTCTATCCTAGATTCCGGGCACTGTACTAAGTGCTGGGGTAGGAACAAAGTAATCTGTTTGAACACAGTCCGCGTCCCTCATGGGGCTCACGGTCTTAATCCCCAGTTTTATAGATGAGGTTACTGAGACACAGAGAAGTTAAGTGACTTGCCTAGGCTCAGATAGCAGACAAGTGGCAGATTGGGGATTCGAACCCAGGTCCTCTAACTCCCAACCCAGGCTCTGTCCACTAAATAATAATAATAATTGTGGTATTTGTTAAGTACCTACTATGTGCCAGGCACTGTACTAAGCCCTGGGGTGGATATAAGCAAATGGGGTTGGATGCAGTCCCTGTCCCACATGGGGTTTATAATCTCAATCCCCATTTTCCAGATCAGGTAACTGAGGCCTAGAGAAGTAAAATGACTTGCCCAAGGCCACCTGGTACACAAATGACAGGATTAGGACTCCGAACCCTCTTACTCCCAAGCCCGTGCTCTAACCAGTATACCATTCTGCTTCTCCATTAGGCCACACTACTTCACATCCTTGTAAATGAAAGCAGGATGGAAGTCACTGGAGAACAGTCAGTGTGCTCATTCTAATAATGAGTCTCTAATAATAATAATGATAACGGTACTTGTTAAGCGCTTACTGTGTGCCAGGCACTGTGCTAAGCACTGGGGTGGATACAAGCAAATCAGGTTGGACACAGTCCCTGTCCCACATGGGGCTCACCGGGTTAATCTCCATTTACAGATGAGGGAACTGAGGCACAGAGAAGTGACTTGCCCAAGGTCACCCAGCAGACAAGTGGCGGAGCGGGGATTAAAACCCATAACCTTCTGATTCCCAGGCCCGGGCTGTATCCAGTAGGCCAATGCTGCTTCTTTTCCAATGTCCGTGGAACTCACTCAAGCTAGTTATGCTGAGGAAGGGAAAGAGGGGCCCTTGGAAGTGAATCTCCTGGGAGGGATGTTTAAATAATGTCTTCTATCGCAATAACTGGTGAACTAATCAGAGGGAAGGACTGGACAGGAAATGAGGCACCAGGTGGTTGAGGAAGGAGACCCTCAGCCATTTCGAAGCCAGAGGCTTGGGAGCCACGGTGCTCGAAGAGCAGGACGCAGCGAAAGCTCGGAGCTATGGCCCCGGGCCCGGGAAGTGCCTAGGATGTAGAGAGGGATGGGAGAAAATTCCATGTGGATGAAGGTTCAAGGTCCAGAGACTAGGACTCTCTCGAGGAGCAGGAATCCTGCTCCTGAGGGTAAGAAAAGACCAGTGGAATGCCTCCGGGAAGGTACAGAAGCAGGGAAAGTATTAGATCTAGGTAATGGTGATTTGAACCAGATATCTGTTTGACTGTTACCAGATTAAAAATCCTTGCAAAAAGTCAATTAAACATTATCGAGATTTCAGATAATGGTGTTTTCCTGTGATAGGGCTGGAAGAGAAACTTGGGGTGATGGGAAGATGCCTGGTCCTGGGAAACCAAGGGAGGGGAGGGGGTGCTTTCTCCTTGGGCTTCCTGTAGCCAACCCTAGGAGGGGGGTGGCAGGTGAGTCCCAGAATAATAATGATGGCATTTGTTAAGCACTTACTATGTGCAAAGCACTGTTCTAGGTGCTGGGGGGGATACAAGGTGATCAGGTTGTCCCACGTGGGGCTCACAATCCCCATTTTACAGATGAAGTGACTGAGGCCCAGGGAAGTTAAGTGACTTGCCCAAAGTCACACAGCTGACAAGTGGCAGAGCCGGGATTAGAACCCATGACCTCTGACTCTCAGGCCCGTGCTCTTTCCACTGAGCCACGATCTGGCACTTGCCTGCTGGGTAAACTTGTTTAACTCACTTAACCTGAAGCAGTATGGCCTCATGGTTCTAACCCCCCACTTGTCTGTTGTTTGACCTTAGGCAAGTCAGTTCACTTCTCTGTGCCTCAATTACCTCATCTGTAAAATGGGGATTAAGACAGTGAGCCCCATGCGGGACAGATGGTGTCCAACCTGATTATCTTAAATCTATTCCAGCTCTTAGAAAAGCAACTTCTTCCCCTTTTATATAGACAGACTGCCACTCTCCCCACCTTCAAAGTCTTTTATTAAAAATCCCATCTCCTCCAAAAGGTCTTCCTTGACTAAGATCTCATTTCCGCTCCTTGCTCTCCTTTCCACATCACGTGTGCACATACCTTTTAAACACTTGGTATTCACCAAAACTTCAGCCCCCCAGCACTTTATTTACACATCTGTAATTTATTTTAATATCTATACATACCGGAAACGTGTACCTTATCATCTGTCTCCCTCTCTAGACTGAAAAGTCATTGTGGTCAAGGAATGTGTCTGTCCCAAGTGCTTAGCACAGTGCTCTGCACACAGTAAGTGCTCAATAAATATGATTGATTGAATTAATGAATCCCAGTGGTCTCCACACAGTAAGTTCTCAATAAGTACCCTTGATTGATCGATTACTAGGGAAGGACAAGAGAAAACCTACAGTGAGCAAACTCTTGGTATTTAGTATAAAACCCCAACTTGATTTTAAAAATAAAATATTGGTACTAATAATAATAATGCCAATGATGATGATAGAAGTAGTAGTATTTGTTAAGCATTTGCTTTGTGCCAAACACCATTCTAAGCAATGGGGTAGATACAAGATAATCAGGTTAGACAAACTCCCTGTCCCACGTGGGGCTCACAGTATAAGAGGGAAGGAGAACAGGTGGTGAATCCCCATTTTACAGATGAGAAAACTGAGGTATAGAGAAGGGAAGTGACTTGACCAAGGATGCACAGCAGGCCAGTGACAGAGCTAGGAACCGCAATTTCAGTGGGATTCCGCTGTCCACAAAATACCTGTTCATGATGGTCGTGATAATAATAATGATGATGAGGGTATTTCTTAAGCACTGACTAGGTGCCAAGCACTGTTCTCAGCACTAAAATAGAGTCTATTTATTCTGATGATTTTGACACCTGTCTACATATTTTGTTTTGTTTTCTAGACTGTGAGCCCACTGTTGGGTAGGGACCGTCTCTGTATGTTGCCAACTTGTACTTCCCAAGCACTTAGTACAGTGCTCTGCACATAGTAAGCACTCAATAAATACAATTGAATGAATGAATTTCTGTCTCCCCCTTCTAGACTGTGAGCCCATTGTTGGGTAGGGACCGTCTCTATATGTTGCCGACTTGTACTTCCCAAGCACTTAGTACAGTGCTCTGCACACAGTAAGTGCTCAATAAATATGATTGAATGAATGAAGGAATGAACTGTTCAGGTTTGGGGTTTCCCAACATGTTGAAAGAGTTGTCACTAAATGATGGATCAAGTTGTGTACTACGGAAAAGAAAGCATGGCAGAGGTTTTCTCAGCTATGTTCATTCATTCACTCATTCATTCAATCGTATTTATTGAGCGCTTACTGTGTGCAGAGGATTGTACTAAGTGCTTGGGAAGTACAAGTCGGCAACATATAGAGACGGTCCCTACCCAACAATGGGCTCACAGTCTAAAAGGGGGAGACAGACCACAAAACAAAACATGTGGACAGGTGTCAAGTCGTCGGAACAAAAAGAATGAAAGTAAAATGCACATCATTAACAAAATAAATAGAATAGTAAATATGTACATGTAAAATAAATAGAGTAATAAATCTGTACAAACATATATGCAGGTGCTGTGGGGAGGGGAAGGAGGTAGGGCTGGGGGATAGGATGGAGAGGAGGAGAGGAAAAAGGGGATCAGTCTGAGAAGGCCTCTTGGAGGAGGTGAGCTCTCAGTAGGGCTTTGAAGGGAGGAAGAGAGCTCGTTTGGTGGATGTGTGGAGGGAGGGCATTCCAGGCCAGAGGTAGGACATGGGCCGGGGGTCGACGGTAGGACGGGCAAGAACGAGGTCCAGTGAGGAGGTTAGCAGCAGAAAACTGTGAAAAGGGAGTTACATTAACCCAAGTAATTTGATTCTGGCTTACTCACTGGGGCTTCTGTCAACTGAGCACTCCTCTTTTAAGACATTTTCAAAAGTACATTGTATGAGTTGGGCTCAGCCACCTGAGCTTAAGATTTTTACATGTGTAAAAAAGTGAGAAAAGAGGGTTTTCTTTGGACACACCTCATTCTCAATGGTGAAACATAGTTGAGGTAGGTACTGCTACCCCTTCCCCATCCCCTCCTCCACTCCATACACCTCAGGATCTCTTCAACTTCTATTTTAAAACAGAATACAATACCTGGCAGAAACAAAATGATTTACGTAATTCACTAAGTTTTCCTGGATGGACTTATTCATTGAGAAAAGGAGCCTCTCCCCGATGGGTAAACTAAGAAAAGTTATCTTTGAAACACATGTGCAATGGATTGTAAAATGAACTGTTTTTTGGGGGTTTTGGGTGGGGTTGGGGTAGAGTGTTTATGTGCGTGTGTTTGCCGTTGTTCATTCCAGAATGCCATCAGCTGGAATGGAAGTAGGCTGAAACAAGCTGGAACTCGGCTCGCTAAAAGAAAAAGTCCCAGAATGGCCGTTGGTGGGATGAAAATGGTTTTCCAGGAAGTCCTTGTCCACATGGGCTGGGGTCAGTTGGAGGCTACCTCCCTCTTAACCCCTCAAACTGCTACCCAGTCCCCCCTAAACCTCTATTGCTTCTTCACCAGTGGCAGGACTGGAGGTGAAGCCAAGATGGCAGTTCCATGCTGTTCCAGATCAGTTCCCTCATCTGTAAAATGGGGATTAAGATTGTGGGCCCCACGTGGGACAACCTGATCACCTTGTATCCCCCCCAGCGCTTAGAACAGTGCTTTGCACATAGTAAGCGTTTAACAAATATCATTATTATTATTATTATTACCATCTAGGAAGACATGGCCCCCGGCCCAGCCTAAGAGGCTCTGGGGATAAACCAGTTCCTTGACCTGATGGTGGGCTGGCCTCCCCACACAATAACCCGCCCACCACCAGCGCCTGGGTTACAATTTTAGTTTATTTTTTTCACTATCCTCCCTGCCTTCAGAGACACTGAAGAACATTTTAATAGCCTGGCCTCCAAAGGTGAGCTTGGTCTACGCTCCAGAGTAACCTGTGCCTCTGTAGCACGAGACAGAGTCTTTGATAGGCCGCAGAGCGGAGTTTAATTATGCTGGACAATATTGAGGAACCAAGTCTAAGGAAGTGTAAGCAGACATCTGAATGTGTCTTTGAAAGTCTTTTAGGATTAACAGTCTTTGTTTTAACTTAGCCCCAAGCCCCCGTCCCCTCGGGAATTGTCTGACCTGCGGTTTAACAATTGGTCAGGAAGATCCAATCGTTTCTGATTTTGAGGGACAGTGAATAATAATAATAATGTTGGTATTTGTTAAGCGCCTTCTATGTGCCAAGCACTGTCCTAAGTGGTGGGATAGATACAAGGTTATTAGGTTGTCCCACTTGGGGCTCACAGTCTTGATCCCCATTTTACAGATGAGGTAACTGAGGCACAGAGAAGTTAAGTGGCTTGCCCAAAGTCACACAGCTGACAAGTGGCGGAGTCAGGATTAGAACCCACAACCTCTGACTTCCAAGCCCGGGCTTTTTCCACTAAGCCACGCTGCTTCTCACAAATCTGGAATGAAAACCCATACCCTTACAAGCAATGCATTAATTATTTTATTAATTTGCTCTTTTTTACATTATGGGAAACATTCATCTATTTACATTATTTTCCAGCCACACACAAACTAGGTAAATAATCCTATGAAAATCCAATCCATTAAAGCTCCCAAATGCTACCACCCCCCCCTCCATCTAAAAGCTTTCCAATTTGAATCTTTTTCAATTGAAAATCATTTTAAAAAGTCACATTTGGGAATTCAGCTATGCCAGTGATTGACATTCCAGTTATTTCAAATAGGCATCCAGACGTGTTTTTAAAAAAGAATCAGTAGATTCACAAAGATACGGTTTAAATTAAGTGATAATGCACAACAAGACATTAAGGGAACATCTATAAATAACTGAAATATATTACAAATAAATTAGTTCTATTTACCTCTTCAAATATTAAAAATCTTTAATCCATTCCTTCATCTTTCTTTACAAAAAGACTATGAGAACCGTATGGAAACATCTGCAAAAAATATAATAAATACTTAATTTCTTTAAATAACTTTTGATGCAGGAGACAAAACTCATTTTTTGATTTTTTTTTTTCTAACTCTTCCCCCCCAAGAAGAAGCACAACGACTTGGTACCAAAGTTAAGCAAGTTAAGGAATTTTTCAGGAGACTTCCATTTGTCCAGAATAAGTGTTGAAAACAATACTGCCACAAATTACATCAAAAGGAACAATGTAACAAAAACTACGTTCCTGGCGGCCAACTTAGTGAACCCAGTTTTCAACAAGTAGCATTCTAAGGGCCCAAGGTTTTCCTTTCCCATTTATCTTTTTCCAAACTTTTTGTACTGTCCAAATTGTGTCGCGAAGCGAAGCAAAGGTCGTAATGCCCCCGTTCACGGATGAACAGGAAGGCATTCCGCGAGGAGACTGAAAATACCTACCAAAAATATCCCACGAATCTACGGACACCATGATTCATGAAGAGACGAGATTAACGGACCTTCGCTTTCTGAGTATCCTTTGCACATCCAGGGTTAATTCCTCTCTTGAAGAAAATACTGTGGCCTGATCTCAAACCGTGTTCTCAAGTTTGTTGTCAACTGAAATCTAAACTCTGCTTCCCAGCAATTTCAAGTGCCTTGATAGACATGGGGCTTCGAATGAGTTCCAAATCATTTTCAGTAGAGAACCGTGACTCTAACCTTCTTGGGGCACCCTAGAATGAATCCCTTCATCTAGCTAAAGCTTCAAAGAAAAGTGTCTTTAACAAACTAGCAAACGCAGTGATTCTAATTAAATGCCTATAGCTCTCCACCTCTGAAGGCTCCCTCTTGGAGAAAGCCTCCTCCCGGGTCCATTGGGTTTTCTGTTTGCTCTAGTTAAAAGTCTTTTAAATAAGTTATTAGCCCTTATCTTGTAAACCACAACAGTAAACATTTGTGCCCTGTTTATAAGTCATAGCTCAGATATCAATGTCTTGGAGAGGTAGCAAATTCTCTAGTGGTTTTAGAATGTTTTCGTGAAGATATTTGTAGCCAGAATCCGCTACCTCCCGAAATTTCATAAAGGAAATGAAATTACCCCCTGGCTGTGAGAGTCTCTAAAAAAAAGGAAAGCTTTTCCAGTGGGAAGTGTCTTCGGTGTATACTTTAGAAAGCTATTCCTTTTTTAATGGTAATTTCTAATGCGTATGCTGTGAGCCGGACACCAACGCCAACAATGTAATAATAATTATAATAATAATAATGGTGGTATTTGTTAAGCGCTTTCTATGACCCAAGCACTGTACTAAGCACTGGAGTAGATACAAGATAAGCAGACGGGACCCAGTCCCTGGCCCAGGGTGCGTTTACAGGGTCCGATGAGCCGAATGTGTAAGCCGATTAAAGAAATAAGGACATTTAAAGTCTACTCTTTGCAGAAGCGAAGCACTCACTGTCCATCACTAGTACAGATTCAAAATGGGGAGCACTGCCGGCGAAACCCTGGATTCCTTTCTGGGGGTTTTACAAGTCTGGATTCCTCTGGCGGGATCTAAACCGCGAGGGTCGATTTTCCTGCCTGGCTCTCAGGGAACGTGGGTCTACCTAGATAGCCACAGGACAACTCCAGCTTGTGAAGAAAGATTTAATCTTTTCAATCCTAGAGATCTATTTTGTCATCATGATAGTGGGGCAGAAACCTTGATGCTTGGAAAAAGGCGGCAGAAAGGGGAGCTCCAAGTGACCGAAGGGGTGGGCCTGATCCGTTCATTCATTCAATCATATTTATTGAGCGCTTACTGGGTGCACAGCACTGTACTAAGCGCTTGGGAGAGTACGATAGAACAACTAACAGACACATTCCCTATACCCAACGACTAACAGAGGGGGTAGACCCAAAACCTTGCTTTGAAACTTCCATTGGCACCATTTTAAGGATTTCAGAAGTGTGTGTGTGTGTGTGTGTGTGTGTGTGTGTGTGTGTGTGTGTAATCCTACCGTCCCATCAGGATCACGACATGAACAAAACTAAGATTCAATACAATTTTTTTTTCATTTTCTGTTTTTTTTTTTTAAACCAATGTAGTCCGTACAATACGAGAGGAATCGACAATACATTACAGGTCTAAAAATTCTTAATACTCGGACAAAAAACAAAACAAAACCCTTTTATCATCTCCAACCGTCGGCACTTCTCATCGGCTTTCCTTTCTCCATTTTATTGCCTTTCAAAATAGATTATTTCCCTGGAAGATCGAATGTACAATCTTCTGCTGATTGAACTATTTGAACTAGTGATCGATGAAATAAAAATGAGGCAGTTTGTGCAGCCGGGGTCGGCAGGGTGGGGTGGGGCGGGACGGGACAGGTCTCTCTCTCTCGGTGGGATGTGTCCTGTCCCTGTCATCACCTGCAGATTTCTCCTTTTCTTCACTACCCGTCTATTTCTCCTTTTCCCACCCATCCCCTTCCTTTGTGACTCATTATTTCCGGTGAAAAGGTAAGATTCTGAGGTTCGGAATAAAGTGCTCCATCGGCTTTAAAAATCATAGCAATAAAAAAAGGGAATCTGAGCCCTAGTTCCTTTCAACTTTAATGAGGAAGACATTAGAGTCCCAAAGGATCACCCCTGTCATACTGGATCTCCGAAATACCCTAGAGTATTATATTGCTGTACACTAGGTAACAGGCTAGCTTGAAGAGAACTGAAGATCATGAGAGGATTAAATGGTGCTTCTACTATACAGGTGTGTTGGTATTTTTTTTCTTTTCTCCATCAAGAAAATAAAGGGTTGTCGACTTGGGCGTGAGGCAGGGGTACGGCATCGGTACATGGGTCAAAGCAGGATGGGGGCTGTGGGTAAACTGTCAGAAAGCAGCCAGGATCAGATTCTAGGCCCTCTCTCGGAAGGTTGACAGCTACGCTACAGGAGTGGAAGTCGCTCAGATCATTAACAAATGATCGGCACGGGGAGGGAAAGAGAGGGGAAAAGGAGAGAAGAAGAGAGAGGAAGAAAGGGACGGAGAGGAAGAGAGGCATGGGCAGGAGGGAGGGAACGAGGAGGGATAGAAAGACGTAGGAGAGGACAAAGGGAGAGGGAGGGAAAAAGAAAGGGACAGAGAAAGAGGAAGAGAGAGAGAGACAGGGAGAGAGGAAGAGAGGATTCAGGGATAGAGAGAAGAGAGGGACATGGAGAGAGGAAGAGGGGCAGAGAGAGAGGGAGAGAGACAAAGAAAGTGACAGAGAGAGAGAGGAAGAAGGGGGAGTGAATACAAATTCTTCATGGTGGCTTTGCCCAAGGATCTGTCAGGTCAGAGTAGACAGGAGGCCAGGCCGGGCCGGGCGGGGCCGGGAGAGCCGTCCCCACAGACGGACAGACAGACAGACAGACAGCATCAGCCCCTTCATAGCCGGGTCTGGGCCTCCGGGATGTAGATCTCGATGCTGTCGGCGCTCTCCGTGGCCGAGTTCTGGCGGACCGAGGCGGTGCGCTTGGCGGCCATCAGGCGTTTCCGGGCCTCCTGGCGCTGCGAGCTCTCCAGGGAGCGCTCTCGGATCAGGGGCACGTGACTTTTCGCTGGCTTCTTGGGCACGGGAGGAGGGACCCTTCTCTCCTGATCAAAGCAGAAGGGTCATGACATTACACAGCTTCTCAGGACAGGCGTCGAGAAAACTGGGGTAGCTCAGTAGTTAGAACACATCATTTTTTTTTTTACCTAGGGACTGTTAATTCTTATCTGCACAGTGTACTCTTTAAGTCAGTTTTTTTTTCTTCATTGGACTGGCTTTGGTATTCAAATTGCACTTTAAAAAGAAAAACACTAGACTCTTAAGGAAAGGGGTTGGGCTGGTGAGCAGCGTAAGGTCTGGGCCCAAGTAACGGGGTATGTGTGCGCATTTAGGCACGTGTGTGCATTTAAAACATCCCGCCGCCGGAAAAGTTAAACCTGCCCCACAGCCAGCCACTTAGGGTGGTTCCCTGTGGGAATCCAGACTCCTCCTGTGTCCTGGGACCTTAAAAAAGAGTTCTGCATTGCCCCTTCAAAAGACAGTGTTTAAGGCAGGTGTATGTTTAAAAAAGAAACAAAAACAAAGAATAACCAGCCACCAGAAAACAACCCTAAACAAAGAGATTGGATGGGGCCCTCCAGAAACGGGAAATAAAAGTAGCGGACTGTTGCCGTGAAAAACTTTCTCTGGATGTTGACTGCCACACAGTGACTTGTATTCCTTGGACAGAAAATACACACTCACAGGCACGCACACGATACTAGACAGGATCAGCAGAAGGTAGCCACTGACATTTCTTGGCTAGCTCTCAAAACTTCCTGGAAACTAACCAATCTCTACCGTTGTTTCCGAAAGAGAGAATCAGAGTCAACTGGACCTCATCTGGAAAATAGGGATTGAGACTGCGAGCCCTATGTGGGACAGGGACTGTGTCCAACTCGATTTGCTTGTATCCACTCCAGCGCTTAGTACAGTGCCTGGTTTCTAGACTGTGAGCCCACTGCTGGGTAGGGACTGTCTCTATATGTTACCAATTTGTACTTAGTACAGTGCTCTGCACACAGTAAGCGCTCAATAAATACGATTAAATGAAAAATGAATAGTGCCTTACACCAATCTACACCCTGGACAACTTGGAGGGGAAAATTTGGCAGTGTTTCAAAGGAGCTCAAGCCAGCCCTATCGCTAGCTGCAAACTAAAACTTGTCGAGGTGATTTAAAAAGCCACTAAGAAAACATACACTCTTCATCACTTTGGCAACAAAAATGCAGTGGACACCACGGAAATCTAAATAAACAAACCAAAAAAAAAAAAATCAAGGAGAAAGGGTGTCTGACTTTCAGGCTGCACGTGTATAGATGATTAGAAGCTGTGTTGCTTTTGGGGGCGGGGGATGAAACTTATTGCTTTCCTCAACTTTTCCACTCCTCAACTAACTAGGCATGAAAATAGCTTCTGGGGACATGGTAGGACTCAAGGATTGAAGGGTTTCTCCTCTCCAAATGAGGAGCAGTGTGTCTGACCAACTGGAGGGGGGAAAAAGAGAAGAGCGTGTAGGTTTCCAAGGAAGGTTAGTGTGCTGCATTTTGTTATAAAGTAGATGAGGAGTGGATCGAGTCACCTCCATAACGGTTTAGTGATTCAGGAACAACCAAGTACTTTTCCTTATTGTGGAAATCTCCGTAGGTGGTGGGAGACATTATCATCACTTCCTCAGGATGAACCTTTCTTGGGTCATTTGCAAGCTTGAATGAAGGGAATTTTTAAAGCAGACTCCTCCTCGCCCAGGAGTTAAACCACTTGGTAAAAACCTGTTTTTTTATTTCTTAAATCCATTTAAATGAGAAATTGGAGGAAGAGCCAACCAGCACGTCACCCGCCCCTTCCCCCTGCCGACTATGCCGCATGTATGTTTGTGCAGCTGAAAACTGGCGGCGGGGAAGGTAACATACTCAGACCAGATGAAAGGTCATCTACCTGGATCCTGGAATTCCGAGTGAAAATGAAAACACACAAGGGGGTGGATGTTTCCCTTCCAAAATAAACCCTCAAAATGCATCTCAGGTGTTTCCACGCCGGAGACTGGGTTTGGGTTGGATTCGTTGTGGGTAGGGAAGATGTCTCTTATATGGTCATACCGTACCCTCCCAAGCACTTAGTATCAGTGCTCAGCACCCAGTAAGCGCTCAGTAAATACAATGGACTGACTGGACTGAAAGACTGCTCAAGCCAGTCCCGTAAGGGATGGCAATCTCCTTCTCTCCTGACAGGATGCTTGGGTGGGACGGAATTGCTAGCTCGTCTCTTGGCTCAAAATTGTTACTGTTCTGACCATTGGCTGGAGGTTGGGTGGTTGGTACCAACGGAACGGTGAGGAGACCTGAAACGACAGGATTAGTGGATGTTTCT
This sequence comes from Tachyglossus aculeatus, assembly GCF_015852505.1. Classification (NCBI taxonomy): domain Eukaryota; kingdom Metazoa; phylum Chordata; class Mammalia; order Monotremata; family Tachyglossidae; genus Tachyglossus; species Tachyglossus aculeatus. Next base: position 13,088,147 of record NC_052070.1, read on the forward strand.
GTCTATTGTTGCATTGTACTCTCCCAAGCGCTTAGTACAGTGCTCTGCACACAGTAAGAGCCCAATAAATATGATTGTATGAACGAAAGGATTATGGGCTGGGTGACTGGGAAGGGCGGCATTTTCCCAGGGATTTATAGCTTCACGAGGGAGCAGTGTGGCTTAGCGGCTAGAGCTTGGGCTTGGGAGTCAGAAGCACCTGGGTTCTAATTCCAGCTCCCCCATTTTTCTGCCATATGATTTGGGCAAGTCACTTCACTTCTCTGTGCCTCAGTTACCTCGCTTGTAAAATGGGAATGAAATCCGTGAGCCCCATGTAGGTTGTGGATTGTGTCCAACCTGATTACCTTGTATCTACCCCAGCGCTTAGTACAGTGCCTAGCATATGGTATGCGTTTAACAATCACCACAATTATTATTATTATTATTATTATTATTATCATCAGAAGCTATAATAAATAGCTTCTGATTTCCAATCTTATCTTGGTCAAGGGGTATTATCTTGACTACACCATGAGAAGAAATGCTTAGAACAGTGCCTTGCACACAGTAAGGACTCAATAAATACAATTGATTGATTGATTGATCAAAGCTGGCCAGGTCCATAAAGAGTTCTGGTGGGTCTTCCGAGGCTATGGCAGAAATTGAAGTCTTATAGCCTTTAAAATACCAAATAGTTCTAGATTACTGTTTGGGGGGAACCCAAGAGGCAACGAAAACAAATACAAAACCAAAAAACAAGAAAAACTAAAAACAAACAAAAAGCAAACCAAAGGGAAAAAAAATCAACATTTGCTGTTTACTAGGCAACTTTTACGAAGTGGGTTTTAGTCTGGACTGGTAGCGATGTCTTTATTACTACAATTAGGAAATAATTACCAAAGTCAGTGATGTTTTCAGTGCTTCCGCTCTTTCTTAGTATCATGTTCTAGAGTGCAAGAAAGGTGAACTCTTGCTCTCTGTTATCATGCACTGAAGATGTCATTTATTTTAATTTAAGAATCAATATGTAAGGCAATTCCTTCCAATGACTGATCATCTAATATGATTGAGCTCAAAGTTTAATTAGCAAAAAAAAAACACATTCCCATTTTCTGATTCACAAAGACAGGTTTTTTTTTAAAAAAATGCCTGAAACAATACAGATAGTATCCCAGATGATTATTATGTAAACATTGTCATTACAATGAAATTAATTTGATATCGGCTTCGTTTCACATTTTTAACGGCAGGATTGTATGCAGAGGCCTATTTAGTCTGTCCAGTGTTTGTGCAGGTTTTTAAATGAACCATACAAAATCTACATTGTTCTACCTTCTTGTCAAGAAGATCCATCTGTTTCCAATTATTGGCCTTTAACTGATGAAGTTCATCAAATTTCATACTAATATTTTCGATGGACAACTGCAGCATATCCCAAAACCCCGCTAAATCCTGGGAAGTTGGTCTTGGATGAGCGTTAGGGTTCTGTATGAGAGAGAGAAAAGGATTCAAGCTTTATCACTGCAGAGAGGTTATGAAATTCCAAGAAACTTCAAGTACGATCGAGGCTTTTGAAAGCAACTGTCTTGTCTTATGACGTCGAGTCGTGGCCGACCCACAGCGACTCCAAAGATGCACCTTTCCCAGAACGCCCCACCTCCAGCTGTAATTGTTCTGGTAGTGGATCCAGAAAGTTTTCTTGGTAAACCAAGTAAGAGAAACCAAGTGTCGGTAGAGATTGTGTCTCCCCGTTGTAATAATAATACACTTACTATGTGCCAAGCACTGCCCTGGGCACTGGAGTAGACAAGAGATCATCAGGTCCCACATGGGGCTCTTATTCTAAGTAGGAGGGAGCACAGGGATTGAATCCCCACTTTGCTGATGAGAGAACTGAGACCCAGAGAAGTGAAGTGATTTGCCCAAGGTCACACAGCAGACAAGTGGCCGAGCTGGGATTAGAACCCGAGTCCTTCTGATTCCCAGGCCTGCAATCTTTCCCCTGGACGCTGCTTCCCCTCCCAAGAGCGCTCCATAAATACCAATGATTGACCGACTGACTGATGGAAGGGATAACTCGCAAGAGTTTCCATAGATGGTTCTGCTTTTTAATGCTTTTGGCACCGCTCCACAAGGTGGCACGGAGACGAGACCACGGAAATGATCGCAAATAAATGCATCTGCCATTACCCCTTAAACCCCCTACAGTTCCTGCTCCACACTTGGACTTCAGGGGACCCAGCTTTAAACCCACTTATTTCGATTAAAGCAACACTGTTGCTCAAACAACCAACAACCCCGACCGAAAAGCGGTGTTCATCATCATCATCATCAATCGTATTTATTGAGCGCTTGCTGTGTGCAGAGCACTGTACTAAGTGCTTGGTGTTGCCTAGTGGAAAGAGCCCGGGCCTGAGAATCAGAAGGACTCGGGTTCTCATCCCGGCTCTGCCACTTGTCTGCTGTGGGACCTTGGTTAAGTCACTTCACTTCTCAGAACCTCAGTTTCCTCATCTGCAAAATGGAGATACAAAGCCTGTTCCGCCTCCTGCTTAGAATGTGAGCCCCACGTAGGACCTGATTATCTTGCATCTACCCCAGCACTTAGTCCAGTGCTTGGCATATGACAAAAGCTAAACAATTGCAATTACTACTATTATTGGTATCATTATTATTGTCATTATATGGGTGAGAAATCCATCTGATTATGCTCGAGAACCAATAATGAAACCTATTCCTCAATAAATGTTTCACTACAGAAACAGTGTGGCCTAGTGGAAAAAGTAGGGGCCTGGTAAATCAGAGGACCTAGGTTCTAATTCTGATGCAATTACTTGCTTGCTCTGTCACCTTGGGCAAGTTACTTCACTTCTCTGTGCCTCAGTTACCTCAGCTGTAAAATGGGGATTGAGACTGTGAGCCCCTCACGGGACAGAGACTGTGTCTAACCCGATTTGCTTGTATCCACTCCAGCACTTAGTAAAGAACCTGGCACGTAGTAAGTGCTTAACAAATACACTAATTATTAGTATTATTATCATTATTATTGTTCTCTGGGCCTAAGTTTTCTCATCTGTAAAATGGAGTTTCAATGTCTGTTCTCTTCACTGTCAGCCCCACATGGGACAGGGACCGTATCCAATCTGGTTAATCTTGTAGTTATTCCGGCGCTTAGTGTAGTGCTTGGCACATAGTGGTAATAATAATGATGGTATTTGTTAAGCGCTTACTTTGTGCTAAGCACTGTTCTAAGCACTGGGGAGGTTACAAGGTGATCAGGTTGTCCCACGGGGGGCTCACAGTCTTAATCCCCATTTTACAGATGAGGTAAATGAGGCACAGAGAAGTGAAGTGACTTGCCCAAAGACACACAGCTGACAGTTGACGGAGTTGGGATTTGAACCCATGACTTCTGACTCCAAAGCCCGTGCTCTCTACACTGAGCCACACTGCTTGCATTTAAATTCCACCATTATTATTATTCAATATTCCTGAGGAATTGTGGCTTTAGTGGTCTTCCCTTGCCACATAGTAAGCGCTTAACAATACCATCATCATCATTATTATTATCGGTTAGTTCACCAGGCAGGCCAGAAGCAGAGGCGGCACCCTGGTAGATAGTATGGTTGTACCTTTTTTTTTTTTAAATGGCAGTTGTTAAGTGGTTACTACTTGTCAGGCACTGTACTAAGCATTGGAGTAGGTATAAGATAATCAGGTGGGACACAGACCATGATCCCACATGAGGTTCACAGTCTTGATCACCATTTTACAGATGTGGTAACGGAGGCCCAGAGAATAATAATAAAATAATAATAATAATAATAATAATAATAATATTAAGCATTTACTAAGTGCTGGGGTGGATACAAGGAAGTCGGGTTGAACACAGTCCCTGTCCTGCATGAGGCTCACAGTCTCAATCCCCATTTTACAGAGGAGGGAAGTGAGGCACAGAGAAGGGAAGTGACTTGTCCAAGGTCACACAACAGACAAGTGGTGGAGCTGGGATTAGAACCCAGGCCTTTGGATTCCCTGCCCCGAGTTCTTTCTACTAGGCCACACTGTTTCCTCCACTGACATGAACTGACTTGCTGGTGAACTATGTTCCAGTATATTTTTAAAATACATCACGTTTCTCATTAAGTTTTTTGAAATTCCTATGCTATAAGGGGAAAGAGAAGCAGCGTGGCTCAGTGGAAAGAGCACGGGCTTTGGAGTCAGAGGTCATGGGTTCAAATTCTGACTCTGCCAACTGTCAGCTGTGTGACTTTGGGCAAGTCACTTAACTTCTCTGGGCCTCAGTTCCCTCACCTGTAAAATGGGGATTAAGACTGTGAGCCCCCCGTGGGACAACCTGATCACCTTGTAACCTCCCCACCACTTAGAACAGTGCTTTGCACATAGTAAGCACTTAATAAATGCCATTTAAAAAAAGAGGGATGTGCCTTCAGTGGATGGGAGATCTCTTGAAATCTGTCAGTTGACATGAGTCTATATTTGCTTAAAGAACTAGAAAAATATAAATAAAGTTTACAGTATCTTGTTTAGGTGAGACTGAGAAAAACCAGAAAAGTTCTCCTAAGCACCTCAGTTCAGTGCTCTGCACACAGTAATTGCTCGATAAATATTGCTGATTGATTGCAGCAGGCTCCTCCTCCCCCTCCCATCCTCTTACTGTGGGGGTTCCCCAAGGTTCAGTGCTTGGTCCCCTTCTGTTCTCAATCTACACTCACTCCCTTGGTGACCTCATTCGCTCCCACGGCTTCAACTATCATCTCTACGTTTGATGACACCCAGATCTACATCTCTGCCCCTGCTCTCTCCCCCTCTCTCCAGGCTCGCATCTCCTCCTGCCTTCAGGACATCTCCATCTGGATGTCCGCCCGCCACCAAAAGCTCAACTGGTCGAAGACTGAGCTCCTTGTCTTCCCTCCCAAACCTTGTCCTCTCCCTGACTTTCCCATCTCTGTTGACGGCACTACCGTCCTTCCCGTCTCACAAGCCCGCAACCTTGGTGTCATCCTCGACTCCGCTCTCTCATTCACCCCTCACATCCAAGCCGTCACCAAAACCTGCCGGTCTCAGCTCCGCAACATTGCCAAGATCCGCCCTTTCCTCTCCATCCATACCGCTACCCTGCTCATTCAAGCTGTCATCCTATCCCGTCTGGACTACTGCACTAGCCTTCTCTCTGATCTCCCATCCTCATGTCTCTCTCCACTTCAATCCATACTTCATGCTGCTGCCCGGATTATCTTTGTCCAGAAACGCTCTGGACATATTACTCCCCTCCTCAAAAACCTCCAATGGCTACCGATCAATCTGCGCATCAGGCAGAAACTCCTCACCCTGGGCTTCAAGGCTGTCCATCCCCTCGCCCCCTCCTACCTCACCTCCCTTCTCTCCTTCTACTGCCCAGCCCGCACCCTCCGCTCCTCCACCACTAATCTCCTCACTGTACCTCGCTCTCGCCTGTCCCGCCATCGACCCCCGGCCCACGTCCTCCCCCGGGCCTGGAATGCCCTCCCTCTGCCCATCCGCCAAGCTAGCTCTCTTCCTCCCTTCAAGGCCCTGCTGAGAGCTCACCTCCTCCAGGAGGCCTTCCCAGACTGAGCCCCTTCTTTCCTCTCCCCCTCGTCCCCCTCTCCATCCCCCCGTCTTACCTCCTTCCCTTCCCCACAGCACCTGTATATATGTATATATGGTTGTACATATTTATTACTCTATTTATTTATTTATTTATTTATTTTACTTGTACATTTCTATCCTACTTATTTTATTTTGTTGGTATGTTTGGTTCTGTTCTCTGTCTCCCCCTTTTAGACTGTGAGCCCACTGTTGGGTAGGGACTGTCTCTATGTGATGCCAATTTGTACTTCCCAAGCGCTTAGTACAGTGCTCTGCACATAGTAAGCGCTCAATAATTACGATTGATTGATTGATTGATTGATTGATTGATTGATTATAGCACAACGCTGATGAGTTAAAAGCCTTCAGCCTGCTTCTACTGTGACTTTGGGAAAGTCATACCTTCTCGGTGCCTCAGTTCCCTCATCTGTAAAATGGGGATGAAGACTGTGAGCCCCACATGGGACAACCTGATCACCTTGTATCCCCCCAGTGCTTAGAACCGGTGCTTTGCACATAGTAAGCACTTAACAAATGCCATTATTATTATCATTATTATTCTACTAGTTTGGGATAACGAAAGGATTCGACTTATGGAGGGGTGGTGAAGTCTTCCAAATTTCTCCTGAACACTAATATTGATGATGATGATGATGATAGTTAGCAATAATAATGATACTATTCATTAAGTGCTTACTCTATGTTGATCACGGTTCTATGTGCTGGGGTGTAGGTACAAGATAATCAGGTTGGATACGGTCCCTGTCCCACCTGGGGCTCACAGTCTAAGTTGGAAGGAGAACAGCTATCGAATTCCCATTTTACAGATGAGGAAATTGAGGCACCAAGTGACCAAACCATGGGCAATTTGCTCCCTATGCACCAACAGGATAGAATACAATTCCCAGGTGGAGGAGAGGGTCAGGATCTTTTTTTACAAATAAGTAAAAATGGAGGCAGACAATGAGTGATAATAATAATAATAATAATAATGATAATGATAGCATTTATTAAGTGCTTACTAGGTGCAAAGCACTGTTCTAAGTGCTGGGGAGGTTACAAGGTGATCAGGTCATCCCATGGGGGCTCACAGTCTTAATCCCCATTTTACAGATGAGCTAACTGAGGCGCAGAGAAGTTAAGTGACTTGCCCAAAGTCACACAGTGACAAGTGGAGGAGCCGAATTTGAACCCATGACCTCTGACTAGCCCGTGCTCTTTCCACTTAGCCACGCTGCTCCTGGAAGCCCATTTGTATGGCTGGATGCAATATGTATAAATCATATTTATCGACATTTACTGTGTGCAAATCATTGCATTCATTCATTCATTCTATCGTATTTATTGAGTGCTTACTGTGCGCAGAGCACTGTACTAAGAGCTTGAGAAGTACACGTCGGCAGCATACTAAGCACTTAGGAGAGCACAGTATAACACATTCCTGCCCACAGCAAACTCACAGTCTACAGTGGACTCCTACAGCCTACAGCTATTTTTCAAACTTTTAGGGAAGCAGCGGGGCTCAATGGAAAGAGCACGGACTTTGGAGTCAGAGGTTATGGGTTCATATCCCGCCTCCGCCACTTGTCAGCTGTGTGACTTTGGGCAAGTCACTTCACTTCTCTGGGCCTCAGTTACCTCATCTGTAAAATGGGGATGAAGACTGTGAGCGCCCCGTGGGACTACCTGATCACCTTGTAACCTCCCCAGGGCTTAGAACAGTGTCTTGCACATAGTAAGTGCTTAATAAATGCCATTATTATTATTATTATTAAACTTTTAGAGGCCACCCAAGGCCTCTTTACCTCACCTCTTTCTTGGGCTTTGTAAGGAAAGAGAGAAAGACATAACCTTGAGTGAAGGCTACCATATTTTCTCTCTGGAGGACTTAGGTGCTTTTAATAGGCTGGGTTTTTTTTTTCTGAACAATTGAAATCAATCAATCAATCAATCAGTCAATCGTATTTATCGAGAGACAGGGTGAGCTGAAGAAATGAGCCACCTGAATCGGCAGTCACCCATCACTCTCCCCGCCTTCAGAGCCTTAGTAAAAGCCCGTCTCCTCCAAGAGACCTTCCCTAAGCCTTCATTTCCTCTTCTCCCAATCCCTTCTCCATCACCCTTGCACTTGGATTTGTTCCCTTTATTTGCCCTTCCCTCAGCTCCATAGCACTTATGTACATATATATCTGTAATTTATTTATTGATATCCATGTCTGCCTCGCTCTCTAGACTGTAAACTCCTTGTGGGCAGGGAACGCAGATACCGACTCTGTTCTGTTGTACTCTCCCAAGCACTTAGTATTCGGCACACAATAAGTACTCGATAAATATGGCTGATGAATGATTAATTGATCGAGATTGACCCGTTTCCTTCTCCTCATGGCCCACTTCTTCTCTTTCACTTTTTGCCCACTTCTCCAAGGAACGAAGAGAGCATGTGAATTCCAAACCAGTGCAATTTGCTCTGTTTTAGATTAAAAATGGTTTATCTGAGGAGAGGGTGGACACTCATCTTTTGGATTATCCCCAAATTTCAGTTATAATTGGTATTCCTGCTCCCGGACCATGGAGCTGACGGTATTCATTGCCCTCTTTTCCTTACTATACTTCAATAATGATAATAATAATGATAGCATTTATTAAGCGCTTACTATGTGCAAAGCACTGTTCTAAGCACTGGGGAGGCTACAAGGTAATCAGGGTGTCCCACGGGGGACTCACAGTCTTAATCCCCATTTTACAGATGAGGTAACTGAGGCCCAGAGAAGTTAAGTGACTTGCCCAAAGTCACACAGCTGACAATTGGTGGGGCCAGGATTTGAACCCATGACCTTTGACTCCAAAGCCCGTGCTCTTTCCACTGAGCCATGCTGCTTCTCTGGCACTCATCTTTTGGATTATACCCAAATTTCATTTGTAATTGGTATTACTCCTCCTGGACCACGGGGCTGATGTTATTCATTGCCCTCTTTTCCTTACTGTACTTCAATCAATCAATCAATCAATCAATCAATCAATCAGCGATATTTAGTGAGCACTTCCTGGTAAGCATTTTGGCCTATTAGAAAGTGCCTGGGCATGGTTGTCTGTTTTAATCCCAGCTCAGCCACTTGCCTGCCTAGTGACCTTGGCCAAGTCATTTAACTTCTCTGTGGTTCAGTTACCTCATCTGTAAAATGGGGATTAAGGCTGTGATTCCCATGTGAGACAAGGACTGTGTCCAACCTTATTAGCTTGTACCTACCCCAGTGTTTAGATACCCCTGGCACAGAGTAAGCGCTTAGAGAAGCAGCATGGCTCAGTGGAAAGAGCCCAGGCTTTGGAGTCAGATGTCATGGGTTCAAATCCTGGCTCCGCCAATTGTCAGCTGTGTGACTTTGGGCAAGTCACTTAACTTCTCTGTGCCTCAGTTCCCTCATCTGTAAAATGGGGATTAAGACTGTGAGTCCCACGTGGGACAACCTGATCACCTTGTATCCCCCCAGCGCTTAGAGCAGTGCTTTATAAGCGCTTAACAAATGATAATTATTATTATTATATTACATATAATAATAATAATAATAATAATAATTATTATTATTATTATTATTGTTAACAAGAATGTGAGCCCCAGGTAGTCTGTGGATTCTGTCCAACCTTTTGAATTTATATCGACCCCAGGGCTTAGAATGGCCTAGTGGAGAGAGCCCGGAACTGGGAGTCAGAAGGTCATGGGTTCTAATTCCAGCTCCTCCACTTGTCTGCTGCGGGACCTTGGGCAAGTCACTTCACTTTTCTGTGCCTCAGTTACCTCATCTGTAAAATGGGGATTAAGACTGTGAACACCATGCAGGACAGCGACTGTGTCCAACCTGATTTGCTTGGATCCACCCCAGGGCTTAGTACAGTGCCTGGCACATAGTAAGTGCTTAACAAATGCCACAGTTGTTATTATTATTATTATTATTATTATTATTATTATTATTATTACTAACAGTGCCCCACATAGAGAAAGAACTTAACGAATGCCATAAAAATTAGAGTTGGGAAGACACAATCCTTGCCCCTAAGGAGTTTTGTTATTGGCTATAGAGTTAGAAGCATCCTAAGCGATCAATCCATATGATCGATTGACTAATTGAAGGGGGACGAAGTATCTGTTTTTGTGAGATTTCATCGGGAGAGAAAGGAGGAGAGCTGAGAAGTCCAGTCCATGTGACTTCTGGCCCGTGTTCTTTACAAACCCACAGGAGACCATTGGGAGGGGAAATGCATTCAGACCTTTTCACTTGTTTCTGGTAAACCTCATCACTCTACAGATTAGGGTTCACTCACTGCTGATAGTGACTGAGAAGCAGCGTGGCCCGGAGAAAAGAGCTTGAGCCTGGGCGGCAGAGGACCTGGGTTCTAATCCCTGCTCTGCCACTTGCTGGCAGAGTGACCTTGGGCAAGTCACTTCACTTCCCCACAACACCTGTATATAAGTATATGTGTTGGTACATATTTATTACTCTATTTATTTTACTTGTATCTATTCTATTTATTTTATTTTGTTAGTATGTTTGGTTTTGCTCTCTGTCACCCCCTTTTAGACTGTGAGCCCACTGTTGGGTAGGAACTGTCTCTATATGTTGCCAACTTGTACTTCCCAAGCGCTTAGTACAGTGCTCTGCACACAGTAAGTGCTCAATAAATACGATTGATTGATTGATTGATTCTCTGTGCTTCAGTTTCGTCATCTGAAAAACGGAAACGAAATACCTACCTATCTCCCTCCTACTTACCCTGTGAGCCCCACGTGGGAAAGGGATTCTGTCTGAACTGGGCAGGGAATGTGACTGCTTATTGTATTGTACTCTTCCAAGCGCTTAGTACAGTGCTCTGCGTACAGTGAGTGCTCAATAAATATGATTGAATGAATGAACAGATTATATTGTATCTATTTCAGTGCTTAGTACAGTGCTTAGCACATCGGAGGTGTTCAGCGGTGCTCGCCACACAGTAAGGGCACAATAAATACCACGGATTGATGAACAAAACTTGTTATTATTAGGCCCAGTTTTAAACAGTGCCTGGCACACAATAAGTGCTTAACAAGCAGCATGGAAAATGAGTAGGGACCATGTCTGTACATTGCCGACTTGTACTTCCCAAATGCTTAGTACAGTGCTCTGCATACAGTAAGCGCTCAATAAATATGATTGATAATGATGATGATGAACTTTTTTGTCTAATACAGAGTGCACAGTTTAAAACTGGGCCTAATAATAACAAGTTTTGTTCATCAATCAGCTGTATTTATTGAGCCCTTACTGTGTGGTGAGCACTGCTGAACACCTCCTATGTGCTAAGCACTGTACTAACCACTGAAATAGATACAATATAATCAGTTCATTCATTCAATCATATTTATTGAGCACTCACTGTATGCGGAGCACTGTACTAAGCGCTTGGAAGAGTACAACAGTAAGCAGTCATATTCCCTGACAAATTCAGACAGAATCCCTTTCCCGCGTGGGGCTCATAGGGTAAGTAGGAGGGAGATAGGTAGGCATTTAGTCTCCGTTTTTCAGATGAGGGTAAGTGCTAGGGTAAATACAAGATAATCAGGTTGGACACAGTCCATGTCCCACGCGGAGCTCACAGTCTTAATCCCCATTTTACAGGTGAGGTAACTGAGTCACAGGGAAGTTAGATGCCTTGGGCAAGCCCACGCAGCAGACAAGTGGAGGAGCCAGGATTAGAACCATCAGGCTCCTGTTCTTTCCACCAGGCCATACTACTTCTTGATTTGTAGCCAGGCGTCCCGCTGACAGAGAATGGGTCTGTCAGAGAGAAGAGATGATTTTCAGCGAATTGAAAGTATATGCAGGGTCAAACCTCTCAACCCAAACCAAATCTCTCATCTAAAGTCAATCAGAAGTAAGTCCAACTGGAGCTGTGCACGTCTTGTTGAGGCAATGACTCTCTTCCGGACAGCCACAAGCAAACCATCTTAATGATAACAAACTCTACGTACCAGGTTTTCTTCACACAGTTCTCTGAACTGGTAGAATTTCTGTGCCATGAGAAGCTGGGCACTGCCCACAGCGTGCTGGATTTTCCCTAGAACTGAAAAGAAAGCAAACACACGAGAGAAAAAAAAATACTTTTACACATTGGGCTTCACTGCGGAGATTTAATCTGGCAAACCAAAGAGCAAATTTTGCTGTTGATATCATAGGAAACTCTCTCTCTCACACACACACGCATAGACACACAAACACACTAATAACCAAAATGTAAGGATATGATCAATGTCGCAGAGACGTTCTTTGGTTAACACAAGAAGAGAGTATGGAATGAATATGGGCCACATCATATCTGCTCTCTGGGCATTAGGGTGGGCTCCTCCTGACCTCCCCCTGGACAAAGCAGAGAAGCAGCGTGGCTCAGTGGAAAGAGCGCAGGCTTTGGAGTCGGAGGTCATGGGTTCAAATCCCGGCTCCGCCACTTGTCAGCTGTGTGACTTTGGGCAAGTCACTTGACTTCTCTGAGCCTCAGTTACCTCATCTGTAAAATGGGGATGAAGACTGTGAGCCCCACGTGGGAAAACCTGATCACCTTGTAACCTCCCAGCGCTTAGAACAGTGCTTTGCACATAGTAAGCGCTTAATACATGCCATTATTATTATTATTATTATTATTATAAAGGAGGAAACAAGAGGGTCTTTTCAGAATGTCACCCCCCTCACTCTGCCCCCAACCCCCACTGCCCCAGGGACAAGGGATCATGTCTAATTTCCAACTATATAGTCTTCCCCAGCGCTTCGTACAGTGCTCTGCACAAATTAAGGCTCAATAAATACTATTACATATACTACTAGTACAACTATTACTGGTACTGCTACTACTACTATTACTACAGCGTGGCTCAGCGGAAAGAGCACGGGCTTTGGAGTCAGAGGTCATGGGTTCAAATCCCGGCTTCGCCAACTGTCAGCTGTGTGACTTTAGGCAAGTCACTTAACTTCTCTGTGCCTCAGTTACCTCATCTGTAAAATGGGAATGAAGACTGTGAGCCCCCAATGGGACAACCTGATCACCTTGTATCCCCTCCAGCGCTTAGAACAGTGCTTTGCATATAGTAAGCGCTTAACAAATACCAACATTATTATTATTATTACAGTGCTCTGCACACAGTAAGTGCTCAATAAATACGATTGAATGAATAAATACTACTACTACTACTAATAATAGTAATGGTGTTTGTTAAGCGCTCACTACGTGCCAAGCACTGTTCTAGGCTTTGGGGTAGATACAAGGTAATCAGGTTGAGCACAGTCCCTGTCCCACATGGAGCTCACAGTCTTAATCTCCGTTTTACAGGTGAGGTAACTGAGGCCCAGAGAAGTGAAATGATTTGCCCAAGATCACACAGCAGCCAAGTGGCGGAATTGGAACCCGTGTCCTCCGACTCCCAAGCCCGTGCTCTTGACACTGTTTTAGCCACGGGGTTGGAATTGAGTTATTTACCAGCCTACTCTTGTATGTACGCAGTTCCTGCTTTGCATTGCTTGGATTTCCAGGAACAATCCAGCAAAAAAAAAAAAAAACAGAAAATTTTTTTAAAAAAATCCTGATTTGGAGGGGGTAACTCCACACATTCCCCAGATCATGTCCAAATCCTCAGTATATTTCCAGGGCACAGATACCAGCACTGCCAGGAAAGAGCTGAGAGCCAAAAGATTTTCTAAGCTGAGGATTTTCAGCCCACTGGCTAGGGAACAAGACAACTTTTGAACCTAGACACAGACATACACACTTACACCCACAGACACATATGGATTATGTATCTGTGCCCTGTGTTAAAAATATAGCCCTTGGTGCTTCCAGATACATATGTCCATCTCTCGCTCTAGACTATAAGCTTTTATGGGCAGGGAATGTATCTGCTGCTCTTAGTACAGTGCTCTGTGCATTGAAAGTGCTCAATAAATCATTCATTCATTCATTCAATTGCATTTATTGAGCATTGTGTGCAGAGCAGTGTACTAAGCGCTTGGGAAGCACAAGTTGGCAACATATAGAGATGGTCCCTACCCAACAACGGGCTCACAGTGTAGAAGCCAATGATTGATTATGCAATCCAATGCAAAAACATTTTTAGGCAATCTCCTTCCTTGGGAGGGGCTGTCTGGGGAGCCCTGGGTGGTTTGCGTTATTTCCAAGATTCTTGCCACCGAATACATTTCAGAACAGCTGCCTTTGCTGGAGTTTGGCCATTCAACAGTTCATAACACATCCTAACTGTCAGAAAGGCAAAGCAAAGCCACAGGTTCACCTCCCTGCTCCCTGCTCAGATGCAACTAATTGGAAAAAAAAACCCCAAAAAACCCAACCTCAAAGCATGTTAGAACATTTCCAAAAACGCATCTATTCCATTTTGAAGTCTTCAAGAGGAGATATTTAGAGGGGAGTTGAAGGTGTGTTTTGTATGTTTGGGGTGGAGGCACCAGGGAGGGAAAGGAACAGAAGCTGGGGGTGTAGCTTTTCTTTCTTTCTAATGCAGAACAAAGAGAAACTAAAGTTCTGAGAAGAACAGTTCCTCCTCCTTTCTTCTAGACCACCTGCTCACTTGTTTATTTATACCTGCCTCCACGTTGGCTGTGTGGAAGGGACAGGTTGATGGTGCTGTCTGTTGACATAAATACGATTATTTATTTATTTATTTATTTATTTACGATTATTATACGATCAATAAATATGATTGATTGATTGACATGAAATGATATGAATAATGATGATATTTTTTAAGCCCAGACTGAGCCCCTTCCTTCCTCTCCCCCTCGTCCCCCTCTCCATCCTCCGCATCTTACCTCCTTCCCTTCCCCACAGCATCTGTATATATGTATATATGTTTGTACATATTTATTACTCTATTTACTAATTTATTTATTTTATTTGTACCTATCTATTCTATTTTATTTTGTTAGTATGTTTGGTTTTGTTCTCTGTCTCCCCCTTCTAGACTGTGAGCCCACTGTTGGGTAGGGACTGTTTCTATATGTTGCCAGCTTGTACTTCCCAAGCGTTTAGTACAGTGCTCTGCACACAGTAAGCGCTCAATAAATACGATTGATTGATTGATTGATTGATTAAGCGCTTACTGTGTGCAAGGCACTGCACTAAGCTCTGGGGTGAATACAAGCAAATCTGGTTGGACACAGTCCTTGTCCCTCGTGGGGCTCGCAACCTTAAATCCCCTTTTTACAGATGAGGTACTTGAGTCACAGAGAATAACAATAATAATGACATTTATTAAGCGCTTACTATGTGCAAAGCACTGTTCTAAGCGCTGGGGAGGTTACAAGGTAATCAGGTTGTCCCACGGGGGGCTCACAGTCTAGATGAGGGAACTGAGGCCCAGAGAAGTTAAGTGACTTGCCCAAAGTCACACAGCTGACAATTGGCAGAGCCGGGATTTGAACCCATGATCTCTGACTCCAAAGCCCGGGCTCTTTTCCACTGAGCCACGAGAGAACTGAAGTGACTTGCCCATGGTCACACAGCAGACAAGTCACACAGCAGACAAGTGGCAGAACCGGCATTAGAACCCAGGTCCTTCTGAATCCTAGGCCTGGGCTCTATCCATTCACTGTTGGGTAGGGACCGTCTCTATATGTTGCCAACTTGTACTTCCCAAGCGCTTAGTACAGTGCTCTGCACACAGTAAATGCTCAATAAATACGATTGAATGAATGAATGAATAGGCCAGGCTGAGACTCCAACCTTGCAACGGTCTGTCACCTGAAAACCAAGGTGGATTATCAACACTCTATTCATTTATTGTCATATTTATTGAGCGCTTACTGTGTGCAAAGCACTGTACTAAGCGCTTGGGAAGTACAAGCTGGCAACATATAGAGACGGTCCCTACCCAACAGCGGGCTCACAGTCTAGAAGGGGGAGACAGACAACAAAACAAAACATATTAACAAGATCAATGAATCAATCAATCAATCGTATTTATTGAGCACTTACTGTGTGCACAGCACTGTACTAAGCGCTTGGGAAGTACAAGTTGACAACATATAGAGACAGTCCCTACCCAATAGTGGGCTCACAGTCTAAAATAAAATAAATAGAATAGTAAATATGTCCAAGTAAAATAAATAGAGTAATAAATCTGTTCAAACATATATACAGGTGCTGTGGGGAGGGGGCTCAGTCTGGGAAGGCCTCCTGGAGGAGGTGAGCTTTCTGCGGTCTGCCAGCTCAAACAACCAGCATCCCGTCTCTCAGTGAGAAGCAGCGTGGCTCAGTGGAAAGAGCCCGGGCTTTGGAGTCAGAGGTCATGGGTTCAAATCCCGGCTCCGCCAATTGTCAGCTGTGTGACTTTGGGCAAGTCACTTCTCTTCTCTGTGCCTCAGTTACCTCATCTGGAAAATGGGGATTAAGACTGTGAGCCCCCTGTGGGACAACCTGATCACCTTGTAACCTCCCCAGCGCTTAGAACAGTATAGTAAGCGCTTAATAAATGCCATCATCATCATCATCATCCTGGTCGAAACACAAATCCACGGCCTCATCACTACCAACCCTGGGCCTAGGGAAAGGCAGAGCCCCAGAGCTGGCTTCACTCAAGCGCAGAAACTCTCTTTCCCTGCTTGGTTCCCTTGTATGATACCGCTTCACAGCTCAGTGGAAAGAGCCCGGTCTTGGGTTCTAATCCTGACTGCCACTTGTTAGCTGTGCGACTTTGGGCCAGTCACTTCACTTCTCTGTGCCTCAGTTCCCTCATCTGTAAAATGGGGATGAAGACTGTGAGCCTCATGTGGGACAACCTGATTCCCTTGTATTCCCCCCCCAGTGCTTAGAACAGTGCTTGGCACATAGTAAGCGCTTAACAAATACCATCATTATTATTACTATTATTGCCTGCAATTTATTTGAGCGTGTATCTCCCCGACTGGATTGTAAATCTACCTGAGGGCATGAATCTTACCTACTGACTCAACTGCACTTTCCCAAGTGCATAGTAATAATAATAATAATAATAATGGCATTTATTAAGCGCTTACTATGTGCAGAGCACTGTTCTAAGCGCTGGGCACTGTTCTAAGCGCTGGTACAGAGCTTTGCACACAGTAGACTGTAAGTTCATTGAGGACAGGAACTGCGTCTCTTTTCCCTATTGTATTACCCTAGATGCTCAGTACAGAGCTAATAATAATAATAATAATAATAATAATAATAATCTGGTACTTAATAAGCGCATTTTTAAGAGCACGGGCTTGGGAGTCAGAGGACATGGGTTCTAATCCCAGCTCTCCCACTTGTCAATCAATCAATCAATCGTATTTATTGAGCGCTTACTGTGTGCAGAGCACTGTACTAAGCGCTTGGGAAGTACAAGTTGGCAACATATAGAGACAGTCCCTACCCAACAATGGGCTCACAGTCTAGAAGGTCTTCTCTGTGACCCTGGGCAAGCCACCTAACTTCTCTGTGCCTCAGTTACCTTGTCTGTAAAATGGGGATTAAGACCGTGAGCCTCACGTGGGACAATCTGATGACTTTGTATCTATCCCAGCGCTTAGAATAATGCACATAATTGGCACGCAATTTAGAACAGTGCTTGGCACATAATAAGCGCTTAACAGATACCATAATTATTATTATTCTGTTCCAGGCACTGAACCAAGTGCTAGGGTAGAAGCAAGTTAATCGGATTGATTGGACACAGTCCCTGTCCCACATTGGGCTCACACCCTTAATCCCCATTTTTTTACAGATGAGGTAACTGAGGCCCAGAGAAGGGAAGTGACTTGACCAAAGTCACACAGCAGACACGTGGCAGAGCCGGGATTAGAACCCAGGTCCTTCTGACTCCAAGGCATGTGTTCACATCCATTGAGCTGTGCTGCTTCTCACACGTTGAGCTGTTCACTTGTAGACTGTAAGATCCTTGACGGCAGGAATTATGTCTACTAACTCTGTATTTTCCATACCTTAGTAAAAAGTTCTGCACACAATAGCCTGTGAGGTCCTCAAGGGCAGAAATCATGTCCGCTACGTCTATTGTACTCTCCCAAGAGCTCTATGTTCAATAAGCCAACTTGTACTTCCCAAGCGCTTAGTACAGTGCTCTGCACACAGTAAGCGCTCAATAAATACGATTGAATGAATGAATGAATGAATAAGTGTTTAATAAGTACTACTGATGAAGGAATCAATCAATCAATCATATTTAGTGGGCGCTTACAGCGTTACTTAGCGCGCAGAGGACGGGCTTCGGAGGCAGAGGAGGTAGGTTCTAATCCCGGCTCTGCCACTTGTCCGCTGTGTGACCTTGGGCAAGCCACTTAACTTCCCTGGGCCTCAGTTACCTCGTCTGTAAAACGGGGATTAAGACTGTGAGCCCCATGTGGGACAACCCGATTACCTCGTATCTACCTCAGCACTTACAACAGCGCTTGGCACGTAGTAAGCGCTTCATAAATACCATTATTATTATTGCTGTGCGCAGGCCACTGCACTAAGCGCTTGGGAGAGTACAATATAACAATTGGCAGACACGTTCCCTGCCCACAACGAGCTTACCATCTAGAGAAGTGAAGCAAAGTGAAGCAAAGTGGCTCAGTGGAAAGAGTCCGGGCTTGGGAGTCAAGGGTCGTGGGTTCGAATCCCGGATCCACCAATTGTCAGCTGTGTGACCTTGGACAAGTCACTTAATTTCTCCGAGCCTCAGTTCCCTCATCTGTAAAATAGGGATTATGATTGTGAGCCCCACGTGGGACAACCTGAGCACCTAGTATCCCCCCCAGCGCTTAGAACAGTGCTTTGCACATAGTAAACGCTTAACAAATGCCATCATTATTAAAAAAAAAAAGTAGAGGGGGAGACAGACATTTATTTATTTATGTCAATGTCCCTCTCCCCCTCTAGACTGTAAGCTTATTGTGGGCAGGAAATGTGTCTGTGTATTGTTCTGTCTTACTCTCCCAAATGCTTAGTACAGTGCTCTGCACACTGTAGGTGCTCAATAAATATGACTGACTGACTGAATGAACGAATAAATAAAAGAATAAATAAATACAATCGATCAATTGATAGGAAAATGAAGACTGACCACTTTCTTCTCAAAGTTATCCAGGTACATGGTTCAATCCTTCTGGGCCACCAGGACACCAAACCTCACCCCGTGGGACCCTCAAAGCCCTCCCCCCATGCTAATAATAATAATAATAATAATAATTATGGTATTTGTTAAGAGCTTACTGTGTGCCAAGCACTGTTTTGAGTGCTGGGGTAGATACAAGGTAATCAGGTTATCCCACGCAGGGCTCACGGTCTTAAACCCCATTTTACAGATGAGGCAACTGAGGCATAGAGAAGTTAAGTGGCTTGCCCAAGGTCACTTAGCAGATGAATGATAATAATAATAATAATCATTATGGTATTTGTTGAGTGCTTACTATGTGCCAAGCACTGTTTTGAGTGCTGGGGTAGATACAAGGTAATCAGGTTAACCCACGCAGGGCTCACGGTCTTAAACCCCATTTTACAGATGAGGGAACTGAGGCATAGAGAAGTTAAGTGGCTTGCCCAAGGTCACTTAGAAGATGAATAATAATAATAATAATAATCATTATGGTATTTGTTGAGTGCTTACTATGTGCCAAGCACTGTTCTAAGCGCTGGGGAGGTTACAAGGTGATCAAGTTGTCCCACGTAGGGCTCACAGTCTTAATCCCCATTTTACAGATGAAGTAAATGAGGCACAGAGAAGTTAAGTGGCTTGCCCAAGGTCACACAGCAGACAAATGACAGAGCTGGGATTAGAACCCAGGTCCTTCTGAATCCCAGGCCCATCGTCTTTCCTCTAAGCCACTAGGCCATACTATTTCTCATCTTAAATCTCTGTTGTTTTCCCATATCCGTAACTTCTTTTAGTAGTAGTAGTAGTAATAGTATTTACTAAGTGCTTACTGTAATAATAATAATAATGGCATTTATTAAGCATTTACTATGTGCAAAGCACTGTTCTAAGCACTGGGGAAGTTACAAGGTGATCAGGTTGCCCCACGGGGGGCTCACAGTCTTCATCCCCATTTTACAGATGAGGTAACTGAGGCCCAAGAGAAGTGAAGTGACTTGCCCAAAGTCACACAGCTGACAAGTGGTGGAGCTGGGATTTGAACCCATGACCTCTGACTCCAAAGCCCGTGTTCTTTCCAGGGAGCCAAGCTGCTTCTCTTACTGTGTGCCGAGTGCTCTGCTCAGTGCTGGGAGAGAATACCCAGGTGAGAATTAGGCGTGGTCAAGGAGATCATCATCATCATCATCAATCGTATTTATTGAGCGCTTACTATGTGCAGAGCACTGTACTAAGCGCTTGGGAAGTACAAATTGGCAACATATAGAGACAGTCCCTACCCAACAGTGGGCTCACAGTCTAAAAGGGGGAGACAGAGAACAAAACCAAACATACTAACAAAATAAAATAAATAGAATAGCTATGTACAAGTACAATAAACAAATAAATAAATAAATAGAGTAATTAATCTGTACAAACATATATACATATATACAGGTGCTGTGGGGAAGGGAAGGAGGTAGGAGGCCTTCCCAGACTGAGCCCCTTCTTTCCTCTCCCCCTCGTCCCCCTCTCCATCCCCCCATCTTACCTCCTTCCCTCCCCCACAGCACCTGTATATATGTATATATGGTTGTACATATTTATTACTCTATTTATTTATTTATTTATTTATTTTACTTGTACATTTCTATCCTACTTATTTTATTTTGTTGGTATGTTTGGTTCTGTTCTCTGTCTCCCCCTTTTAGACTGTGAGCCCACTGTTGGGTAGGGACTGTCTCTATGTGATGCCAATTTGTACTTCCCAAGCGCTTAATACAGTGCTCTGCACATAGTAAGCGCTCAATAAATACGATTGATTGATTGATTGATTGAGGTAAGATGGGGGGGATGGAGAGGGGAACGAGGGGGAGAGGAAGGAAGGGGCTCAGTCTGGGATCAGTCTGATCGAAATCCAAAACTAAAATTGGGGAGGGGGAACTAGCGATGGCTACATAAGGATCGATGAAGCAAGGCACGAAGACGACGTAAAGATAAAAACGAAGTTGAGCAGGTGCCGTGGCAGGAGGAGCAGAATTTCCGGCTCCTTGAGGAGTCTTTTAGACTGTGAGCCCACTGTTGGGTTGGGACTGTCTCTATATGTTGCCAACTTGTACTTCCCAAGCGCTTAGTACAGTGCTCTGCACACAGTAAGCGCTCAATAAATGCGATTGATTGATTACAGGGCTCTGCACACAGTAAGCGCTCAATAAATACGATTGATGATGATGATTTACTGAGCGCTCGTAAATCCGTCATATCCTCCTATTTACTGAGCGTTTTCGGCAATTTGTCAACGGTGGTATCTGTTAAGCGCTTACTAGGTGCTGAGCATTGTTGTAAGCGCTGAGAAATCGTCATGACTGAGCTCCTTAAAATCAGCCTATTTCCTGAGCGCTTTCGTAAATCTGTAAAGTCAGCTATTTACTGAGCGCTCCTAAATCCGTAAGATCCTCCTGTTTACTGACCGCTTTCGGAAATCTGTCAAATCGTCCGATTCACCGAGCGCTCGTAAATCCCTAAAACCGTAATGACTGAGCACTTTCGTAACTTTTTAAAATCAGCCCATTTACTGAGCGGCCTCGTAAATCCCTAAAATCAGCCTATTTACTGAACGCTTTCATAAATCCGTCAAATCGTCCTATTTACTGAGCGCTCTCGTAAATGTTTTGGTGTCTGTCTGCCTCTTCTAGACTGTGAGCCCGTTGTTGGGTAGGGACTGTCCCTATATGTTGCCGACTTGTACTTCCGAAGCGCTTAGTACAGTGCTCTGCACACAGTAAGCGCTCAATAAATACGATTGATGATGATGATGATTTACTGAGTGCTCGTAAATCCGTCAGATCCTCCTATTTACTGAGCGTTTTCGGCAATTTGTCAACGGTGGTATCTGTTAAGCGCTTACTAGGTGCTGAGCATTGTTGTAAGCGCTGAGAAATCGTCATGACTGAGCTCCTTAAAATCAGCCTATTTCCTGAGCGCTTTCGTAAATCTGTAAAGTCAGCTATTTACTGAGCGCTCCTAAATCCGTAAGATCCTCCTGTTTACTGACCGCTTTCGGAAATCTGTCAAATCGTCCGATTCACCGAGCGCTCGTAAATCCCTAAAACCGTAATGACTGAGCACTTTCGTAACTTTTAAAAATCAGCCCATTTACTGAGCGGTCTCGTAAATCCCTAAAATCAGCCTATTTACTGAATGCTTTCATAAATCCGTCAAATCGTCCTATTTACTGAGCGCTTTCGTAAATGTTTTGGTGTCTGTCTCCCTCTTCTAGACTGTGAGCCCGTTGTTGGGTAGGGACTGTCCCTATATGTTGCTGACTTGTACTTCCCAAGTGCCTAGTACAGTGCTCTGCACACAGTAAGCGCTCAATAAATACGATTGATTTATTGATTGATTGATTGAGGCCAGGAGTCCAGTCACGGCTGCAGCCCCAGCGAGCGCCCCAGTAGCAGCCGCCGCCCCAGGCTTCCTGGGGTTTAATGGAGCTAGTGACAGGCTATGACCGCTTCTCTCCATCTTTTGGGGTGGTGGGAGGCGGGTAGGGATGTCCTGGAGGACAGGGAGGGTGGGTCACCAGCTAGATGATGCTTAAGGCCCTGGGAGCCACAGTGGGTTGGGGGTGGGATAGCAGGCAATCGGAGAAGCATCTGTCCTTCACGCTGTATTGTAATCTCCTTGAGGGCAGGAATCGGGACTATTCATTCATTCATTCATTCAATCGTATTTATTGAGCGCTTACTGTGTGCAGAGCGCTTGGGAAGTACAAGTTGGCAACACACACCGTACCTTGTTCTCACCTGTCCCGCCATCGACCCCCGGCCCACGTCATCCCCCGGGCCTGGAATGCCCTCCCTCTGCCCCTCCGCCAAGCTAGCTCTCTTCCTCCCTTCAAGGCCCTGCTGAGAGCTCACCTCCTCCAGGAGGCCTTCCCAGACTGAGCCCCTTCCTTCCTCTCCCCCTCGTCCCCCCTCCATCCCCCCATCTTACCTCCTTCCCTTCCCCACAGCACCTGTATATATGTATATATGGTTGTACATATTTATTACTCTATTTATTTATTTATTTATTTATTTTACTTGTACATATCTATCCTATTTATTTTATTTTGTTGGCATGTTTGGTTCTGTTCTCTGTCTCCCCCTTTTAGACTGTGAGCCCACTGTTGGGTAGGGACTGTCTCTATGTGTTGCCAATTTGTACTTCCCAAGCGCTTAGTACAGTGCTCTGCACATAGTAAGCGCTCAATAAATACGATTGATGATGATGATGATGATGACATACAGACGGTCCCTACCCAACAGTGGGCTCACAGTCTAAAAGGGGGAGACAGAGAACGAAACAAAACATATAAACAGAATAAAATAAGTAGAATAGATATGTACAAGTAAAATAAATAAATAAATAGAGTAATAAATACGTACAAACATATATACATATATACAGGTGCTGTGGGGAAGGGAAGGAGGTAAGATGGGGGGGTGGAGAGGGGGAGGAGGGGGAGGGGAAGGAGAGGGCTCAGTCTGGGAAGGCCTCCTGGAGGAGGTGAGCTCTCAGTAGGGCCTTGAAGGGAGGAAGAGAGCTAGCTTGGCGGATGGGCAGAGGGAGGGCATTCCAGGCCAGGGGGAGGACTTGGGCCGGGGGTCCACGGCGGGACAGGTGAGAACGAGGAACGGTGAGGAGGTTAGCGGCGGCAGAGGAGCGGAGGGTGCGGGCTGGGCTGGAGAAGAAGAGAAGGGAGGTGAGGTAGGAGGGGGCGAGGTGATGGACAGCCTTGAAGCCCAGGGTGAGGAGTTTCTGCCTGATGGGTCTACTACTAATAATAATAATTGTGGTATTTGTTAAGCGCTTACTATGTGCCGGGCCCTAGTGCTAGGGTAGATACCAGATGATCAGGTTGGACACAGTTCATGTTCCACATAGGGCTCACAGTTTCCACCCCTCATTTTCCAGATGAGGTAACGGAGGTACAGAGAAGTGAAGAGACATGCCCAAAGTCACACAGCGGACAAGTGGCCGAGCTGGAATTAGAACCCAGTCTACTTGTTTACCTGTCTACTGTCACCTACTTGTTTTGTTTTGTTTGTCTCCCCCTTCTAGACTGTTGTTGGGTAGGGACCGTCTCTGTATGTTGCCGATTTGTACTTCCCAAGCACTTAGTACAGTGCTCTGCACACAGTAAATGCTCAGTAAGTTTGACTGAATGAATGAACACAGGCCCTTTCGACTCCCAAGCCCATGCTTTATCCACTAAACCATGTTGCTTCTCTAACATAACTCATATCCAAAACAGAACTCCTCATCTTCCCACTCAAACCCTGTCCTCGCCCATCTATTCCCATCACTGTAGACAACATCGCCATGCTAACTAGATCACAAGCCTGAAACCTGGGCATTATGCTTGACTCACTTCTCTCACTGAACTCTCCTGTTCAGTCTGTCACCAAATCCTGTCAGTTCTGTCAGTCAATAGGTCAATCAATCAATCAATCAATCAATCGTATTTATTGAGCGCTTACTATGTGCAGAGCACTGTACTAAGCGCTTGGGAAGTACAAATTGGCATCACATAGAGACAGTCCCTACCCAACAGTGGGCTCACAGTCTAAAAGGGGGAGACAGAGAACAGAACCAAACATACCAACAATAATATTTATTGAGGTCAATAATATTTATTGAGCACTTACTATGTGCAGAGCACTGTAATAAACACTTGGGAGAATACAATTCAACAATAAACAGACACATTGCCTACCCACAATGAGCTTACAGTCTAGGGGGAAGTCTAGAGTAGTACCTTTGCAACATCTCTAAATCCACCCCTCCTTTCCCTCCCAACTGTTACTAAACTGGTCCAAGTACTTGTCGTATCCTGCCTTAATAACTGCATCAGCCTCATCATTGGCCTCCCTGCCTCCTGTCTCTCCCTTCTCCAGTCCACACTTCACACTTCTGCCTGGATCATATTTTGTAAAAAAAAGTTCAGTCCATAATAACAATAGTAATTGTGGTATATGTTAAGTGCTTACTATGTGCCAGACACTGTACTAAGTGCCGGGGTGGATTCAAGCAAATTAGGTTGGACATGGACCCTGTCCCATGTGGGGCTCACGGTCTCAATCTCCATTTTACAGATGAAGTAACTGAGGTCCAGAGAAGTGAAGTGGTTTGCCCAAGGTCACCCAGCAGACAAGTGGTGGAGCTGGGATTAGAACCCGGGTCCTTTGTCATTCATTCATTCATTCAATCGTATTTATTGAGCGCTTACTGTGTGCAGAGCACAGTACTAAGCGCTTGGGATGTACAAGTCGGCAACATATAGAGACGGTCCCTACCCAACAGCAGGCTCATAGTCTAGAAGGGGGAGACAGACAACAAAAACAAAACATGTAGACAGGTGTCAAAATCATCAGAACAAATAGAATTAAAGCTATGTGCACATCATTAACAAAATAAATAGAAGAGTAAATATGTACCAGTAAAATAGAGTAATAAATCTGTACAAATATATACAAATGTTGTGGGGAGGGGAAGGAGGTCAGGCGGGGGGGATGGGGAGGAGGAGAGGAGAAAGGGGGCTCAGTCTGGGAAGGCCTCCTGGAGGAGGTGACCTCTCAGCAGGGCTTTGAAGGGAGGAAGAGAGCTAGCTTGGCGGATGGGCAGAGGGAGGGCATTCCAGGCTTGGGGAATGACGTGGGCCGGGGGTCGATGGCGGGACAGGCGAGAGCGAGGCACAGTGAGAAGGTTAACGGAAGAGGAGTGGAGGGTGCGGGCTGGGCTGGAGAAGGAGAGAAGGGAGGGGAGGTGGGGGGGGCGAGGGGATGGACAGCCTTGAAGCCGAGAGTGAGGAGTTTTTGCTTGTATCGTAGGTTGACAGGCAGCCACTGGAGATTTTTGAGGAGGGGAGTGACATGCCCGGAGTGTTTCTGCACAAAGATAATCCGGGCAGCAGTGTGAAGTATAGACTGAAGTGGGGAGAGACAGGAGGATGGGAGATCAGAGAGGAGGCTGATGCAGTAATCCAGTTGGGATAGGATGAGAGATTGAACCAGCAAGGTTGCGGTTTGGATGGAGAGGAAAGGGCAGATCTTGGCGATGTTGCGGAGGTGAGACCGGCAGGTTTTGGTGACAGATTGGATGTCTGGGGTGAATGAGAGAGTGGAGTCGAGGATGACACCAAGGTTGCGGGCTTGTGAGACGGGAAGGATGGTAGTGCTGTCTACAGTGATGAGAAAGTCAGGGAGAGGGCAGGGTTTGGGAGGGAAGACAAGGAGTTCAGTATTGGACGTATTGAGTTTTAGATTCATTCATTCATTCATTCAATTCATTCAATCGTATTTATTGAGCGCTTACTGTGTGCAGAGCACTGTACTAAGCGCTTGGGGAGTCCAAGTTGGCAACATATAGAGATGGTCCCTACCCAACAGTGGGCTCACAGTCTAGAAGGGGGAGACAGAGAACAAAACAAAACATATTAACAAAATAAAATAAATAGAATAAATATGTACAAATAAAATAGAGTAATAAATATGTACAAACGTCTATACATACATACAGGTGGTGTGGGGAGGGGAAGGAGGTAAGGTGGCGGGGATGGGGAGAGGAAGGAGGGGGCTCAATCTTTGAAGGCCTCCTGGAGGAGGTGAGCTCTCAGTAGGGCTTTGAAGGGAAGTAGGGCTTTGAAGGGCCAGATCATGGGGGTGAGGGATGGAGGAGGGGGAGGAACAGGGGTCCTGAGAAGGGAGTTAAATGTACGGAACAGCTGATGGGGATGATGGGCATGGGTGTCAATAAGGGAGGAGAAATAGTTTTGCCTGGCAGAGGAGAGGGCAGAGTTAAGGCAGGAAAGGATAAACTCGAATTGGACAATGTTGGCTTGGCGTTTAGACTCTCGCCAGCAGCGTTCAGCGGCTCGAGCATAAGAATTCTGACCTTCTGACTGTCAGGCCCGGCCTCTATCCACTCCTCACTCTTCAAAAACCTCCAATGGCTGCCCATCCGCCTCCACATCAAACTGAGAGGCCTTGCCATCAGCTTTGAAGCGCTCAATGGGCTCAGCCGCTCCTACCTTACACCTCACCGATCTGCTACTACATCTCAGCCTGCTTTGCTCACGTCTACCCTCCCGCCTGCCTCTCTGAGCCTCTTTCTGGTCATTCTCACTGCCGTCACACTCTCTGCACACAGTAAAAACTTAGTAAATACTATTACTATTACTACTAAAATGAATAACAGGTAGGGGAAAACACCAGAGTTTAGAGATGAGTTCATAAGTGCTATGGGGCGAGGAGGGGGGTGGGGGAAGGAGTCCCCAAATGTTGAAATTCATTCATTTATTCATTCATTCATCAATCGGATTTACTGAACGCTTACTGTGTGCAGAGCACTGTGCTAAGCGCTTGGGAAGTACAAATCAGCAACATATAGAGACGGTCCCTACCCAACAACGGGCTCACAGTCTAGAGCCTTCCCCACAGCACCTGTATATATGTATATATGTTTGTACATATTTATTACTCTATTTATTTATTTATTTATTTTACTTGTACATATCTATTCTATTTATTTTATTTTGTTAGTATGTTTGGTTTTGTTCTGTCTTCCCCTTTTAGACTGTGAGCCCACTGTTGGGTAGGGACTGTCTCTATATGTTGCCAATTTGTACTTCCCAAGCGCTTAGTACAGTGCTCTGCACATAGTAAGCGCTCAATAAATACGATTGATGATGATGATGATGATGATGATAGAAGGGGGAGACAGATGACAAAACAAAACAAATGGGTACAAATGCGGAAGTGGCAGTAAGGGGATGGTACTTGTTAAGTGCTTACTATGTGTCAAGCACTGTTCTAAGCACTGGGGTAGATAGAAATTATAAGGTTGGACACAGTCCCTGTCCACCAAGGGGATCACACTCTTAATCCCCATTTTACAGATGAGGTAACTGAGGCCCAGAGAAATGAAGTGACTTGCCCGAGGTCACACAGCAGACATGTGGCAGAGCCAGGATTAGAACCCAGGTCTTGACTCCAAGGCCCAGACTCTAGCCACTAAGCCACACTGCTTATTTCGGCTGTGCCCCATCTGTTATCATCATCATCAATCGTATTTATTGAGCGCTTACTATGTGCAGAGCACTGTACTAAGCGCTTGGGAAGTACAAATTGGCAACATATAGAGACAGTCCCTACCCAACAGTGGGCTCACAGTCTAAAAGGGGAAAACAGAGAACAAAACCAAACATACTAACAAAATAATCTATTATTCTTGCCTCTTCCTCAAGACTTTGCACACTGCATGGCAGATACTAAGCACTTAATAAAAAACACAACTATCTAAAGGGGTAATAATCCCTGCCTCTCCTTTCCTTGCAGGGATGGTTTGGGGATCAAGTGAGATGAGAGCTGTGAAAGCTCTTTGAATTCTGAGGGGGAAAGTGTCCCATAAATTCAGATTATTCTTACATTCACCATGACACAATTTAGCTGTGTGACCTTGGGCAAGTCACTTAACTTCTCTGTGCCTCAGTTCCCTCACCTGTAAAATGGGGATGAAGACTGTGAGCCCCACGTGGGACAACCTGATTACCTTTTATCTACCCCAGCGCTTAGAACAGTGCTTGGCACATAGTAAGCGCTTAACAAATACCAACATTAGTATTATGACCTAGTGGTAGAGAGCAGGGACCTGGGTGTCAGAGGACCTGGGTTCCAATTCTACCTCCACTACTTACCTGCGGTGTGACCTTGGGCAAGTCCTTCCACTTCTTTGTGCCTCAGTCCTCTCATCTACAAAATGGGGATTTGATACTTATTCTTCCTTTCTACTTAGACTGTGAGCCCCATGTGGAACCTGTCTCTCTTAAATCTACCCCAGCGCCTACTACAGTGCTTGGCAAATAGTAAGCGATTAACCAATACCACAGCTATTACTTAGACTGCTATTATTATGTAGACTGTAAACTCTAAGCTGCTCATTGTGGGCAGGGAATGTGTCTATCAAATCTGTAATGTTGTAGTAATAACAATAACAGTAATTATGGTACCTGTTAAGAGCTTACCATGGTGAGGCACTGTACTAAGCGCTAGGGTGGATACAAACAAATCGGGTTGGACACAGTCCCTGTCCCATGTGGGGCTCACAGTCTCAATCCCCATTTCACAGATGAGGTAACTGAGGCCCAGAGAATAATAATAATAATGATGATGGCATTTATTAAGCACTTACTATGTGCAAAGCACTGTTCTAAGCACTGGGGAGGTTACAAGGTGATCAGGTTGCCCCACGGGGGGCTCACAGTCTTAATCCCCATTTTACAGATGAGGTAACTGAGGCCCAGAGAAGTGAAGTGACTTTCCCAAGGTCACACAGCAGACAGGCAGCAGAGCGGGGATCAGAACCCACGTACTCTCCCAAGCCTCTGCACACCATAGATGCTCAGTAAATGCGATTGATTAATCGACTGACACTATCAGTCCAGTGAAAATGATTTTGTTTATAAACTTGCAATGAGGAGGAAGAAGGCCATTTTTTACGGTTATTTTCTCCTTCCTCCAATTCTCTCTAGTGTCCCTCACAGCAGGAGTGGAATGGTCTTCCCTCACTCGGAACAGAAACTGTTTTCAAAGTGTGGAGGGGGGGAGTGGGGAGAGGGAAAGCACTTTAAGAAGTTGCAAGGAAAAAAAACAAAATTGCCAATGGCCTCAGAAAGAATCCAGTGTGTTTGGGTGGAAACTTCATACCCTGTCTTGATCCTTATACTATATTAAGGCTTCACAGTATTTCAATGACGAAGGTTCAACAGTCAGTGGGAAAAGTTAGTAGAGAGAGAGGAAATCAGTTGACTGTAACCTCAGGCAGTGGAATAAGAAAGGGAAGGAAACCAGGGCCGAAATGAAACGAATCCAGACATTTGTGGTGCAGCTGTTTAGTCATGTGCTGTGCATATGAAGCCCTCTCTTTGAGCCAACAGCTCAAAGCGATTCATCTCCTAGCCTGGGGCATCAGGTTTTAGGCTATTGAGAGCTGAAGACTCACATTTAAATGGCTTACTGCTGGAACACAACCTAACAAAAGCCAGGAAGTTCAAAGTTAAGGCTAGTGGGGGGTGAGGGGGGTGAAGGAAGCTCAAAGCACTTGGAATATGAGTGTGTCTTTGGTAATGACTGGACGGGATGGGGCTTTTGGGGAGAGAGAGAATAAGGGAGGTGGAGGGAATTGAGTTAAAATCTTCTTTGGTAGGAGTGGGCACAGCTAGGCTAATCTTCTCCTGTTTGGAAAGCGCCCTGGAAGCAATGAGGACTCAAAGTTTCTTTTGAGGGGCTCTTTTCTGAAAAGTCACGCAAGGCTTTGGGCTGGGGCCTTCCCTCTTCTTTCTCTCTCTCTGGGAATTTATTCCCTCCCATGCCTTAAGCTGCCCTGTCTGTAAAGGATGACTCACAGAGCTATGCTGCTTAAAGGCCTGGTTTGGGAGTCAGAGGTCGTGGGTTCTAATTCCGCCTCCGCCACTTGTCTGCTGTGTGACCTTGGGCACGTCACTTAACTTCTTTGTGCCTCATCTGTAAAATGGAAGCTTGTTGTGGGCAGGGAATGTGTCTGTTTATCATTGCATTGTACTCTCCCAGTGACTTAGAACAGTGCTCTGCACACAGTAAGTGCTCAATAAATACAACTGAATGAAACGAGTGGGTCTTGCTTTGAGCAGGATGGCTTTGGATGCTCATGCTAGAATTGAATCACTGTTGTCTTTGTTCCCTAGTCAAACACAATCACCACAGTTCCCCGCAATCTTGCTCTACCTCGTCTACTGGCTTTAGGTTTTGCTGCTGGTTTGTCCATTTTAGTCTGACGGCTTATTTCAATACCTTTCTCCCACCCCCTATTGGGTTTCTGCAAGTTGCTCCATCTTGCTTTCTTCAGTCAGTCAGCCGATTGCCTTGATCGAGCGCTTACTGTGTGCAGAGCACTGTACTAAGCACTTGGGAGAATATAATAACAATATAACAATATAACAGACACATTCTCCGCCCACAACGACCTTACAGTTTACCTCTTCGGGACAGGCAAGCAATATTTACTAAGCCCCATTATCTCCCCTGGTCTGGAACTTCAGGATATTGTATGAATGGATACTGTATATATGTATATATGTTTGTACATATTTATTACTCTATTTATTTATTTTACTTGTTCATATCTATTCTATTTATTTTATTTTGTTAGTATGTTTGGTTTTGTTCTCTGTCTCCCCCTTTTAGACTGTGAGCCCACTGTTGGGTAGGGACTGTCTCTATATGTTGCCAACTTGTACTTCCCAAGCGCTTAGTACAGTGCTCTGCACACAGTAAGCGCTCAATAAGTACGATTGATTGACTGATTGAATGGAGCTAGAGAAATGCTTGGATATTTTGGGGGGAGCCCATCCACGAAAGAAAGACGAAGTCTTTCCATGATTTTCCTTCCCCTCCAGATTGTAAGCTTGTGGTGGGCAGGGAATGTGTCTGCTATATTGTCATATTGCACTCTCTCAAGCGCTTAGGAATGTGTCTACCGACTCTGTTATATTGTACTCTCCCAAGCACTTAGTACGGTGCTCTGCATTCTGTCAGAATTCAATATATATGATTGATCGATGATTACGTCTGATTCAAATTCAGTGAGTCGGTCTGCTGGTAGCTTTTACTAAAATAAACAGGCACATCAGCCCAAGCCTCTCAAAGAAATATGGGAAGCAGCGAGGCTTAGTGGGAAGAGCAGGGGCTTGGGAGTCAGAGGTCATGAGTTCTAATCCCGGCTCTGCCTCTTGTCAGCTGCGTGACTTTGGGCAAGTCACTTCACTTCTCTGTGCCTCAGCTACCTCATCTGTAAAATGGGGATGAAGACTGCGAGCCCCACGAGGGACAACCTGGTAACCTTGTATCCATCCCAGTGCTTAGAACAGTGAGCCCCACGAGGGACAACCTGATAACCTTGTATCCATCCTTGTGGTTAGAACAGTGCTTGGCACATAGTAAGCGCTTAACAAATACCATGATGATGATGATCATCATCATCATCAAAGAAGTATGTGTTTAAGCCTATTTACTCTATTTATTTATTTATTTTACTTGTACATATCTATTCTATTTATTTTATTTTGTTAGTATGTTTGGTTTTGTCCTCTGTCTCCCCCTTTTAGACTGTGAGCCCAATGTTGGGTAGGGACTGTCTCTATATGTTGCCAATTTGTACTTCCCAAGTGCTTAGTACAGTGCTCTGCACATAGTAAGCACTCAATAAATATGATTGATTGATTGATTAAGCCCCACAGCACTTATGTCCATATGGGAAACCCCAAGCAAACCCACTCCCACAAATGGCGTTCCTACCTCACTCGGATCACACCACCCAGATACATTGATCGATCGATCGTATTTACTGAGCGCTTACCATGTGCAGAGCATTGTACTAAATGTTTGGGAGGGTACAAGAGTTGGTAGAAATGTTCCCTGCCCACAAGGAGCTTACAATCTTGATGGGGAGACAGATATTAATAGAAATAAACAAATTACAGATATGGATCTAAGTGCTGTGGGGTGGACAGGGGTGGGGGGGTGAATACTGAGAGCTCACCTTCCCCTCTGCTCTACCCCCAACCTGCCCCTCAGCACTTGTGTACATTTGTAGATATTTATTTTTCTATTCATTTTATTAATGATGTGTATAGATCTATAATTCTATTTATCTATTTTGATGCTTATTGATGCCTGTCTACTTGTTTTGTTTTGTTGTCTGTCTCCTCGCTTCTAGACTGTGAGCTTGTTGTTGGGTAGGGATTGTCTCTATCTGTTGCTGAATTGTATTTTCCAAGCGCTTAGTACAGTGCTCTGCACACAGTAAGTGCTCAATAAATATGATTGAATGAATGAAGTGAATGAATGAAAGGTGGCAAATCCAAATGCAAGAGTGATGCAGAAGGGAGTGGGAGAAGAAGAAATGAGGGCTTACAACTAATAATAATAATAATAATAATTATGGTATTTGTTAAAAACTTACTATGTGCCAAGCACTGTTCTAAATGCTGGGGTAGAGACAAGGTAATCAGGTTGTCCCACATGGGGCTCAAAGTCTTAATCACAGTCCGGAGAAGCAGCGTGGCTCAGTGGAAAGAGCCCGGGCTTTGGAGTCAGAGGTCATGGGTTCAAATCCCGGCTCCGCCACTTGTCAGCTGTGTGACTCTGGGCAAGTCACTTCACTTCTCTGTGCCTCAGTTCCCTCATCTGGAAAATGGGGATTAAGACTGTGAACCCCCCGTGGGACAACCTGATCACCTTGTAACCTCCCCAGCGCTTAGAACAGTGCTTTGCACATAGTAAGCATTTAATAAATGCCATTATTATTAATCCCTGTTTTACAGATGAGGGAACTGAGGCCCAGAGAAATGAAGTGACTTGTCCACGGTCACACGGGAGCCAAGTGGCAGAGCCGGGATTTGAACCCATGACCTCTGACTCCCAAGCCCCTGCTCTGGCCACGAAGCCACTCTGCTTCAAACCAATCAATCATATTATTTGAGCACTTACTGTGTGCAGAACACTTGGAAGGGTACAATAATTGCGATGATGCTGCCAGGCACACGGTAAACGCTTAACAAATACCATTAAAAAAAAAAGTGGGAAGTGAGGAGGTAGGTTGGTGAGGAACAGAATGGAGAGAGGAAATGTTTGCCCTAAACCCAATTTTCTGGATGATTTCAGTGGTACATATTTACTATCCTATTCTATTTATTTTATTTTGTTAATATATTTTGTTTTGTTTTGTTGACTGTCTCCCCCTTCTAGACAGTGAGCCCATTGTTGGGTAGGGACCGTCTCTATATGTTGCCAACTTATACTTCCAGTGCTCTGCACACAGTAAGTGCTTAATAAATACAATTGAATGAATGAATGAATGAAGTATAAAGCACCCCAGTGCTTCACCCTGAAATGCACAGGTGGGCAAGAGGAGGTTAGAAACCAAAACAAATGAAGGAGAAATTTCTTACTGCTCTAGGCGCCTTTGAAAACTGTCACCAAAAGCTTCCAGCTTCTCTGCAATAGAAGGGCTGACAGACGATTTCCCTTTCTCATCTGGGAGACTTAGGCTTGATGGTTTAAAGAAGCCCAAATTTGGCTGAGGAATGTAGAATGATATTTGCAGGTGGAACCCTTCATGGAAATGAAAATCAGAGCTCTCCAGAGCTAAAACAGGGAGCCAAATACCACATTAAGATCAAAACATTTAGGCTCTTGTCTCTAACCCTTTAAAACCTTCATCTTCATTTTCCCCTTCCATTTAGCTAGGGTATCATTTTGACAGGTAAGTTCATTTATGAAGCCTGTGAAGAATTAGGGAAATGAAATTCAATCCGTTTCAGCTGGGAATTTTAAATTGGCGAATACGGTTTCGGAGGAGGCAGAGTTCTTGCTGCTATGTTCTCTATGACTTGTAACAGAGACTGGTTCCTAAGCTGGGTGATTTTGATTCACGAATCAATCAATCAGTGGTATTTATTGAGTGTTTACTGTGTGCACTGAGCACTTATTGAGTGTTTATCATTGGGAGAGTACAATATAAGTTTGATCTCTGTTGCCTTCAAGAATTTCAATTTTAGCAGAGCACTGTACAAAGAGTTTGGGAGAGTACAATATAACTGAGTTGACGGACATATTCCCTGCCCACAAGGAGTTTATAGTTTAGAGGGGACTGGTCCTTAGGTTTGGGTGATTTTGATCAATCTCTGCATGGACTCATTCATTCAATAATATTTATTGAGCGCTTACCGTGTGCAGAGCACTGGACTAAGCGCTTGGGAAGTACAAGTCGGCAACATATAGAGACGGTCCCTACCCAACAACGGGCTCACAGTCTAGAAGACTGTGGATTGAGTGCTTACTGAGTGCAAAGGAGCATGGCTCAGTGGAAAGAGCCCGGGCTTTGGAGTCAGAAGTCATGGGTTCAAATCCAGGCTCCGCCAACTGTCAGCTGTGTGACTTTGGGCAAGTCACTTAACTTTTCTGTGCCTCAGTTACCTCATCTGTAAAATGGGGATTAAAACTGTGAGCCCCAGGTGGGACAACCTGATCACCTTGTAACCTCCCCAGCGCTTAGAACAGTGCTTTGCACATAGTAAGCGCTTCACAAATACCATCATTATTAAGCACTGAGTACAGCAGTAAGCACTCAATAAATACGATTGAATGAATGAGTGTACAATATGACAGAGCTTGATCTCTGCTGCCTTTGAGAATTTCAATTTTAGCTGTTTTGACTTAGCTTTATGTCAGACGCGTGGCTCAGTGGAAAGAGCCCGGGCTTTGGAGTCAGAGGTCATGGGTTCAAATCCCGGCTCCGTCATTTGTTAGCTATGTGACTTTGGGCAAGTCATTTGACTTCTCTGGGCCTCAGTTACCTCATCTGTAAAATGGGGATGAAGACTGTGAGCCCCCCCGTGGGACAACCTGTTCACCTTGTAACCTCCCCAGCGCTTAGAACGGTGCTTTGCACATAGTAAGCGCTTAATAAATGCCGTTATTATTATTATTATTATTACCCTAGAAGAATTTTGTCCTGTGGGCTGCTTCCAATACTCCTGATAAACAATCGATTGTATTTACTGAGCACTTACTTGGTGTTTACTCAGTGCCTGGAACAGTACAAAAGAATAAGTAGACACAATCCCTGCCCTCAAGGAGTTTATAGCCTAGCTGGGAAGATAGACATTTTAATAATAATAATAATAATATTTATTAAGCACTTACTATGTTCCAGGAACTGTACTAAGCGTTGGGGAGGATACAAACAAATCAGGTTGGAAGCAGCATGGTCTACTGGATAGAACATCGGCCTGAGATTCAGAAAGACCTGGGTTCTAATCCTGACCCGGTCACTTGTTTGCTGTGTGATCTTGGGCAAGTCACTTAACTTCTGTGGGCCTCAGTTAACTCATCTGTAAAATGAGGATTAAGACTGTGAGCCTCATGTGGGACAGGGACTGTGTCCAACCTAATTAGCGTGTCTTTACCCAAGTGCTTAGAATAGTGCTTGACAAATAGTAAGCACTTAACCAATACCATTATTATTATTATTATTATTAATAATGGCTTAGTGGAAAGAGAATGGGCTTGGGAGTCAGAGGTTGTGGGTTCTAATCCTGCCTCCACCACTTGTCAGATGCGTGATTGTGGTCAAGTCACTTAACCTCTCTTAAGTCTCTTAACAAGAAGCAGCGTTGCTCAGTGGAAAGAGCCTGGGCTTGGGACTCAGAGGTCATGGGTTCTAATCCTGACTCTGCCACGTGTCTGCTGTGTGACCTTGGGCAAGTCACTTAACTTCTCTGTGCCTCAGTTACCTCATTTGTAAAAGGGGGTTGAAGACCGTGAACCCTATGTGGGATAGGGACTGTGTCTGGCCCGATTATCTTGTATGTCCTCCGGCTCTCAGTACAGTGCCTGGCATGTAGTAAGTGCTTAAAAAATACCATTATTATTGGCTTCACATGATCTCAAGGCTCACCAGAAGAATATCACATAAAATACTTGAGCAAGTGCAGAGCAACTTCACTGAATCACAGGTATAACAGGCCCTGCCTGAAACTTCCCTAAAAAACCCTGAAACCGGGAGAAAGCCATTGCAGCTTCCAATACCAGTCCCAATCAATCAATTGATCGACTGTGAGCCCACTGTTGGGTAGGGACCGTCTCTATATGTTGCCAACTT
The DNA here is from genome assembly GCF_015852505.1 of Tachyglossus aculeatus. Lineage (NCBI taxonomy): Eukaryota > Metazoa > Chordata > Mammalia > Monotremata > Tachyglossidae > Tachyglossus > Tachyglossus aculeatus. The sequence goes on from NC_052070.1 coordinate 13,124,604, forward strand.
GTACTTCCCAAGCGCTTAGTACAGTGCTCTGCACACAGTAAGCGCTCAATAAATACTATTGAATGAATGAATGAATCGATTGATCAATCGGTTGTAATTATTGAGTGCTTACTGGGTGCAGGGCACTGTACTAAGCGCTTGGTAGAGTCCAATATAACATTTTAACAGACATATTCCCTGCCCACAGTGAACTAACAGCCTAGAGGGGGAGACAGACATTAATATAAATAAATTACGGATTTGGACATAATAATGTTAATATTTGTTAAGCGCTTACTATGTGTCAAGCACTGTTCTAGGCACTAGGGTAGATACAAGTTATCAGGTTGTCCCACAGGGGGCTCACAGTCTTCATCCCCATTTTACAGATGAGGTACTGAGGCCCAGAATAGTTAAGTGACTTGCCTAAGGTCACACAGATGACAAGTGGCGGAGCCAGAATTAGAACCCACGACCTCCGCCTCCTAAGCCCAGGATCTTGCTACTAAGCCACGTGAGCCCACTGTTGCGTAGGGACTGTCTCTGTATGTTGCCAACTTGTACTTCCCAAGCGCTTAGTACAGTGCTCTGCACACAGTAAGCGCTCAATAAATATGATTGATGATGATGATGATGATGATGGGAGAGGGGATGAATAAAGGGAGCAAGTCAGGGTGATGCAGACCGGAGTGGGAGAAGGGGAAAGGAGGGCTCAGTCAGGGAAGGCCTCTTGGAGGAGATAATAATAATAATAATAATGGTATTTGTTAAGCGCTTACTATGTGCAAAGCACCGCTCTAAGCGCTGGGGGGATACATGGTGATCAGGTTGTCCCACGTGGGGCTCACGGTCTTAATCCCCATTTTACAGATGAGGGAACTGAGGCCCAGAGAAGTTAAGTAACTTGCCCAAAGTCACACAGCTAACAATTGGCGGAGCCGGGATTTGAACCCATGACCCCTGACTCCAAAGCCCGTGCTCTTTCCACTGAGCCACGCCGCTTCTCAATGGCCCTTCAATAATGATTTGAAGTTAGGGAGAGTCACTGTCTGTCGGATTTAAGGAGGGAATGTGTTCCAGGCGAGAGGCAGGACGCGGGCGAGGGGTCGGCCGCGAGTTAGGCGAGATGGAGGTACGTTGAGAAGATTGGCATTAGAGGAGCGGAGGGTGCTGGCCGGGTCATAGAAGAAGAGAAGGCGAGGTGAGGTAGGAGGGAACAAGGTGATTGAGTGCTTTAAAGCAGATGACAATTTGCTGCCAAGGAGACACAGGGCCAAGTTTCACCCAACTGGGATGAATTACCAAGTTAAATTCAAGTAGAATCATTCAGCCCACTGCACACACTGAGGGCTTATCAGTAAAGAGTTTCAGCTAAAACACCCAAATTCCTCACGATAAGTAACCCATGATGCGGGAGACCGAGAGACTACTAAATACAATATAGCGGTATTTCTTCGGAGGGCCACTGAAATCCTAGCTTCGATTTTTATAAGCAGTGGCAGACTGCATTTCTAGCTAGAAACATTCAATTCCATCTGGTCGTTTCATTCCCAGTTAGATAATACCAGACGTATCGATGTAACATACAGGCCACTGTCAAATAGCAGTGAGGCGTCTCCTTGAAGCAGCTGTTTGACACAAGGGCCGCATTGTCTGAGGGAAGATTGTATCGTTTTACTTCAAGTGTAGAGAGAAAAGCATTCATGTCAGCTGCCGCGGTGCTGAGGCAAACCTCATTCGCTTGCAGATTTTCGTTAGTCGGTTCTCAAGTCCAAAATACACTAACAACTGCTAGATTCAGATGTTGAAGAAAACAGAAACTAGCGTCCCTGCTCTGCTCTCATTTTATCAGACAACGAAGCGGCGTGGCCTAGTGGATAGAGCACAGGCCCGGGAGTCCGAAGGACCAGGGTTCTAATCCTCACTCCGCCTCTTGTCTGCTGTGTGTCCCTGGGCAAGCCACTTCACCTCTCTGGGCCTCAGTTACCTCATCTGTAAAATGGGGGAGCCCCTTGTGGGACGGGGATTGTGTCCAACCTAGTTTGCTTTTATCTACCCCGGCGGTTGGTACACACAGTAAGCGCTTAACAAATATTATTATTCGTTCATTCAATTGTATTTATTGAGTGCTATGTGCAGAACACTGTACAAAGTGCGTGGGAGAGTTCAATGTAACAACTAATATACTCATTCCCTGTACGCAGTAATAATAATAATAATGATGGCATTTATTAAGCGCTTACTACGTGCAAAGCACTGTTCTAAGCGCTGGGGAGGTTACAAGGTGATCAGGTTGTCCCACAGGGGGCTCACAGTCTTAATCCTCATTTTACAGATGAGGGAACTGAGGCACAGAGAAGTGAAGTGACTTGCCCAAAGTCACACAGCTGACAATTAGCAGAGCCGGAATTTGAACCCATGACCTCTGACTCCAAAGCCCGGGCTCTTTCCACTGAGCCACGCTGCTTCTACGATGCTTACAGTCTCGAGTGGGAGACAGATATTAACATATTATTATCATTATTATATTCGAGCAAATGGTGATTGAAAAAGGCACAATTTGGGCTTAAGGTTATTAGTAGGGAAGCTTTGGCCTTTCTATCTGAGCCTGTTTTTATATGCATTGTTTGGCTTCAGGAAAAAAAAAAAAGGAAATTACTCCCTCAGAGAGGACTATTTCACTGAATGTCCCCAGGAAGCAGCTGTCAAAGTCAGGCGACTTTGGTGACATCACAGAGAAGCTGATATCTTACTAATAATTTTAAAATGGGGTTGATCCTTTCCCCTCCTCTCTCCTCCAGACCAGGAAAGCTTATGACAGCCAAAATGAGAAGTGTCTCATGACTCACATATCACATATTATACCACAATCCCAGCTGCAGTAGGGGTCTCCTTGAATAGACTTGTTTTTCCTTTCTTAGTGAGATAAAGAAGCACCACACTAATAATAATAATAATAATGATGGCATTTATTAAGTGCTTACTATGTGCAAAGCACTGTTCTAAGCGCTGGGGAGGTTACAAGATGATCAGGTTGTCCCACATGGGGCTCGCAGTCTTAATCCCTATTTTACAGATGAGGTAACTGAGGCACAGAGAAGTTAACTGAAGCACAGAGGAGGTAACTGAGGCATAGAGGAGCAGCGTGGCTCAGTGGAAAGAGCCCGGGCTTTGGAGTCAGAGGTCATGGGTTCGGATCCCGACTCCCCCACGTGTCTGCTGTGTGACCTTGGGCAAGTCGCTTAACTTCTCTGAGCCTCAGTTACCTCATCTGTAAAATGGGGATTAAGACTGTGAGCCCCACGTGGGACAACTTGATCACCTTGTAACCCCCAGCACTTAGAACAGTGCTCTGCACATAGTAAGCGCTTAACAAATGCCATTATTATTATTAAGTGACTTGCCCGAAGTCACACGGCTGACAAGTGGCGGAGCCGGGATTTGAACCCATGACCTCTGATCCCAAAGCCCGGGCTCTTTCCACTGAGCCATGCTGCTTCCCACTAAGCACTTGGGAGAATACAACACAATAGACGAGACGCATTCCCTGCCCGCAGTGAGTTTACAGTCTAGAGGATCTTTTCTCCATAGTAGGGCTTGTATCTACCATCCAGTTTATTGTTTTTTTCAATGGTATTTGTTAAGCATTTACTATGTGCCAGGCACTGTATTAAGTGCTGGGGTCTGTGTCTCGTCTTATGCCATAGAGTCGTTTCGACCCATAGTGACGCCACGGGCACATCTCTCCCAGACCGCCCTGCTCTCCATCTGCAATCATTCTGGTAGTGGATCCAGAGAGTTTTCTTGGTAAAAATACAGAAGTGGTTTACCATTGCCTCCTTCCGCACAGTAAAGTCAAGTCTCCGCCCTTGACTCTCTCCCATGCCGCTGTTGCCCGTCATGGGTGAGTTTTGAATTGTGGCAGGTTGCCCGTCACTTGCCAGCCACTGCCCAAGCTAGGAATGGCACGGGCAGGCCTCTGCTCGACTCTCCCTCCCGTAGTCGAGACTGGCAGAGGACTGGAAACTCTCCATGTGTGACCCCGAGAGGGGAGCACTGGGGTAGATACAAGCTTATCAGGTTGGACCCAGTCCGTGTTCCACATGAGGCTCACAGTCCTAATCCCCATTTTACAGATGAGATGACTGAGGCACAGAGAAGTTAAGTGACATACCCAAGGTCACACAGCAGACAAGTGTGGTCAGAAGCAGCGTGGCTCAGTGGAAGGAGCCTGGGCTTTGGAGTCAGAGGTCATGGGTTCATATCCCGGCTCTGCCAATTGTCAGTTGTGTGACTTTGGGCAAGGCACTTCACTTCTCTTTGCCTCAGTTACCTCATCTGTAAAATGGGGATTAAGACTGTGAGCCCACGTGGGACAACCTCATTACCTTGTATCAACCCCAGTGCTTGGCACATAGTAAGCGCTTAATAAATGCCATCATTATACAGGGAAGCAGCGTGGCTCAGTGGGAAGAGCACGGGATTTGGAGTCAGAGGTCATCGGTTCAAATCCCGGCTCTGCCAAGTGTCAGCTGTGCAACTTTGGGCAAGTCACTTCACTTCTCTGGGCCTCAGTTCCCTCATCTGTAAAATGAGGATTAAGACTGTGAGCCCCATGTGGGACAACCTGATCACCTTGTAACCTCCCCAGCGCTTAGAACAGTGCTTTGCACATAGTAAGCGCTTAATAAATGCCATTATTATTATTATTATTATTAAGTGGCGGAACGGAGATTAAAACCCAGGTCCTTCTGACTCCCAGGCTTGTATTCTATCCACTAGGCCATCCTGCTTTTCTAGCTAATTGTCACGTTTCCCTCCTACCATCCCTGTTCAAACTCTTTGAGTGGGTTGTTTATACTTGCTGTCTCCACTTTCTCTTTTCCAACTCTCATCTTGACCCCCTACAATTTGGCTTCCGCTCCCCTATCCCCCTGAAACTGTTCTTTCCAAAGTCAACAGTGACTTCCTTACCAAAGAATTTATCCGACTCTACTCCGTGACTGATCAACAGTCTTTGATGGTGTGGGCCACACCCTTATCCTGGAAAAATCATATATATATATATATATATATATATATATATATATATATATATATGTGTGTATATATATGCACATATTATATACATTTATATCTATCCAATGATCTATATACCTAGATAGAGAGATAAATAGCTCAGTTGGGAGAGCGTTAGACTGAAGATCTAAAGGTCCCTGGTTCGAGCCTGGGTTTCGGTAATTTGTTTTACTTTCCTACTTTTTTCTTTTAGACTGTGAGCTCACTGTTGGGTAGGAACTGTCTCTATATGTTGCCAACTTGTACTTCCCAAGAGCCTAGTACAGTGCTCTGCACACAGTAAGCGCTCAATAAATACGATTGATTGATTTAAACTCTGTTGCTTCCCCCTACCTGAAATTTTGGGTAATATCTTTCTCCCCAGCTTTATTGAGGGAAAGGTTCATATCTAACACCAGAACTCTTAGTCTTCCCACCCAAATCCCGTCCTCCCCATGACTTTCCCACCACTGTAGACAGCACCACCATCCTCCCTGCCTCACAAGCCCATAACCTTGGCGTTATCCTAGACTCAACTCTCTCGTTCAATCCACATAATTCAATGTCAGCAAATCCTGTCGGTTCCATCTTCATAACGTTGCTGAGATCTGTCCTTTTCCTCTCCAACCAAACTGCTACCACATTAATCCAAGCACTCAACCTATCCTGCCTTGACTATTGCATTAGCCTCTTTGCTGATCTCTGTGCCTTCTGTCTCTCCCCACATCGGTCCATGCTTCACTCTGAAGGCCGGGACATTTTTCTACAAAAACATTTAGCTTGTGTTTCCCCACTCACTCCTCAAGAACCTCCTGTGGTTACTCATCCACCTCTGCATCAAACAAAAACTCCATACCAATGTCTTTAAAGCACTAATTACCCAGCCCCCGGCAATTTTACTTCCCAGATTTCCACAACAACCCAGCCCACACGTTATGCCAACGACTGTCCCTCAGACTTGTCAATCTCACTACCCACGTCCTGTCTCAGACCTGGAATGTCCTCCCTCATCATATCAGACAGACAATCATTCTCCCCACCTTCAGAGCTCTATTAAAAGCATGTCTCCTCCAAGAGGTCTTCCGATCAATCAATCGGTCATATTAATTGAGCGCTTACTGCTTGCAGAGCACTGTACTAAGTGCCTGGGAGAGTACCATAATAATAATAATAATAATAATAATAATGGCATTTATTAAGCACTTACTATGTGCAAAGCGCTGTTCTAAGCGCTGGGAAGGTTACAAGGTGATCAGGTTGTCCCACGGGAGGCTCACAGTCTTAATCCCCATTTTACAGATGAGGTAACTGAGGCACAGAGAAGTGAAGTGACTTGCCCAAAGTCACACAGCTGACAATTAGTGGAGCCGGGATTTGAACCCGTGACATCTGACTCCAAAGCCCAGGCTCTTTCCACTGTGCCACACTGCTTCTCTAGAACAGAGTTGGTAGACATGCTCCCTGCACTTGACTAGACCCTCATTTTCTCTTCTCCCAGTCATTCATTCCTTCATTCATTCAATCGTATTTATTGAGCGCTTACTGTGTGCAGAGCACTGTACTAAGCGCTTGGGAAGTACAAGTTGGCAACATATAGAGACAGTCCCTACCCAACAGTGGGCTCACAGTCTAGAAGGGGGAGACAGACAACAAAACCAAACATATGAACAAAATAAAATAAATAGAATAGATATGTACAAGCAAAATAAATAAAATAAAATAAAAGGCTCTCCAGGTGGCTCTCTCTCTGACTTTTGGTTCTTCGAAAGAGCGCTTACTGTGTGCAGAGCACCGTGCTAAGCGCTTGGGAAGTACAAGTTGGCAACATATAGAGACAGTCCCTACCCAACAGTGGGCTCACAGTCTAGAAGGGGGAGACAGAGAACAAAACCAAACATATTAACAAAATAAAATAAATAGAATAGATATGTACAAGTAAAATAAATAAATTAAAATAAAAGGCTCTCCAGGTGGCTCTCTCTCTGACTTTTGGCTCTTCGAAAGAGGTCTTGTACTCTTTCTTGGACCTCTAGAGAATAACAGGGGGAATCATAAACCCAATAAACCCGCTATTTTGAAGATAAATCTCAAAGTATTTAACATCCTATTCCAGTTCTCGCTTAAATAGACTGACAGGATTTTGATCACTTTTGGTACAGCTGACTGGGCATAACCCAGTGGGAGATTCATTCATTCATTCATTCAATCGTATTTATTGAGCGCTTACTGTGTGCAGAGCACTGTATTAAGCGCTTGGGAAGTACAAGTTGGCAACATATAGAGACGGTCCCTACCCAACAGCGGGCTCACTGTCTAGAAGGGGGAGACAGAGAACAAAACAAAACATATTAACAAAATAAAATAAATAGAATATGTTCAAATAAAATAAAGTAATAAATACGTACAAACATTTATATATATATACAGGTGCTGTGGGGAGGGGAAGGAGGTAAGGTGGGGGGGAGGAGGGGGAGAGAAAGGAGGGGGCTCAGTCTGGGATCTGAAAGTGGGGACAGAAAACTATTTTTTGGCAATGAGACTTCTTAGAAGACCCACAGCACTTATGCGCATACCCATAATCTATTTATTTATATTAATGTCTGTCTCCCCCTCTAGACTGTAAACCTGTTATGGGCAGGGAACGGGTTTACCAACTCAGTTATATTTAACTCTCTCCAGCACTTAGTACAGTGCTCTGCACACAGCAAGCGCTCAATAAATCCGATTGAGTGAATAAAGACCCCTGATTGATTGATCATCATCATCATCATCAATCGTATTTATTGAGCGCTTACTGTGTGCAGAGCACTGTACTAAGCACTTGGGAAGTACAAGTTGGCAACATATAGAGAAGCAGGATGGACTAGTGGAAAGAGCACAGGCTTAGAAATCAGAAGGTCGTGGGTTCTAATCCCAGCTCCACCATTTGTCTGCAGTGTAACCTAGGGCAAATCACTTCACTCCTCTGTGCCTCAGTTACCTCATCATAGCAATAATAATTATGGTATTTTTTAAGCACTTACTATGTGCCAGGCACTGTTCTAAGCACTGGGGTAGATACAAGATAATTGGGTTGGACACAGTCCCTGTCCCACTTGGGGCTCCCAGTCTTCATCCCCATTTTACAGAAGAGGGAACTGAGGCACAGATAAGTTAGTTGACTTCCCCAGGGTCACACGACAGACAAGTGGCAGAGTCAGGATTAGAACCCATGACTTTCTAATTCCCAGGCCTGTGATCTATCCATTAGGCCATGCTGCTTCTCTATCTGTAAAGTGGGGATTAGGGTCTTGAGCCCCATGTGGGACAGGGACTGTGTCCAACGTGATTATCCCATATCAACTCCTTGAGTTAGTATAATGCCTGGCACATAGTAAGCACTTAAGAACAACATTAAAAAAATGTGGGCCTGAGAATCAAAGGACTTAATAATAATGATAGCATTTATTAAGCGCTGACTATGTGCAAAGCACTGTTCTAAGCGCTGGGGGGTTACAAGGTGATCAGGTTGTCCCACGGGGGGCTCACAGTCTTCATCCCCATTTTACAGATGAGGGAACTGAGGCCCAGAGAAGTGAAGTGACTTGCCCAAAGTCACACAGCCGACAGTTGGCGGAGCCGGGATTTGAACCCATGACCTCTGACTCCAAAGCCCGGGCTCTTTCCACTGAGCCACGCTGCTTCTCTTTTAATCTCAGCTACACTGAATGCCTGCTATGTGGACAAGATATTTAACTGCTCTATTCCCCAGGTTCCTCATATATAGAATGGGGAATCAATAGCTGCTCTCCTGCTCAGATAATAATAATAATAATAATGATAATAATAATGATGGTATTTATTAAGCGCTTACTATGTGCAAAGCACTGTTCTAAGCGCTGGGGAGGTTACAAGGTGATCAGGTTGTCCCACGGGGGACTCACGGTCTTAATCCCACGAGAAGCAGTGTGGCTCAGTGGAAAAAGCCCGGGCTTTGGAGTCAGAGGTCACGGGTTCAAATCCCGGCTCCGCCAATTGTCAGCTGTGTGACTTGGGGCCAGTTACCTCACCTCTCCGGGCCTCAGTTCCCTCATCTGCAAAATGGGGATGAAGCCTGTGAGCCCCCCGTGGGACAACCTGATCACCCTGTAACCTCCCCAGCACCCGGAACGGTGCTCTGCACAGAGTAAGCGCTCAACAAATGCCATCAATATTATTCCTATTATAATCCCCATTTTACAGATGAGGTCACTGAAGCCCAGGGAATAATAGTAGTAATAATGATGACACCTATTAAGCGCTCCCTCTGTGCAAAGCACCAAAGCAACAAGTAGGACAGAGACTTTCTCCAACCTGATTATCTTGTATGTGCCTTAGTATTTAGATCTAGAGTTTGGCACATAGTAAGCACTTAACTAACACGTAATTTTACCTATTACTTTCTAGATGTAGCCTCTGCTCTCTATTTTCCATTTCCTCATCATCAACTACGCTCAATGGGGATTTATTTTACAAGTTAACTCTCATAATATTGATCATCTTGATCCTTAAAACTATTGGCTTAACCACAATAATGATATTAATAATGACTGTGGTATTTGTTAAATGCTTAAGAATAATAATAATAATTTTGGTATTTGTTAAGCGCTTACTCTGTGCAAAGCACTGTTCTAAGCGCTTAAGATGTGCCAAGCATTTTCTAGAGAAGCAGCGTGGCTCAGTGGAAAGAGCCCGGGCTTTGCAGTCAGAGCGCATGGGCTCAAATCCCGGCTCTGCCAATTGTCAGCTGTGTGACTTTGGGCAAGTCACTTAACTTCTCTGGGCCTCAGTTACCTCATCTGTAAAATGGGGATTAAGACTGTGAGCCCCACTTGGGCCAACCTGATCACCTTGTAACCTCCCCAGCGCTTAGAACAGTGCTTTGCACATAGTAAGCGCTTAATAAATGCCATTATTATTATTATTTTCTAAGCACTGGGGTAGATACAAGATAAGATGAGACAGAATGCGTGCCCCACATTCATTCATTCATTCAATTGTATTTACTGAGCGCTTACTGTGTGCAGAGCACTGTACTAAGCACTTGGGAAGTCCAAGTTGGCAACATAAAGAGACGGTCCCTACCCAACAGTGGGCTTACAGTCTAGAAGACATGGGCCACGCTGTCTAGCGGGGAGGTAGAACAGGTTTGGAACCCCCATTTTACAGATGAGGAAACCGAGGCACAGGTGAGGGAAGTCTATTGCCCAAGGTCACGCAGCAAGCTGTGGTGGAGTCAGGATTAGAACTCAGGCCTGCCATGTCCCCGGACCTGTGCCCATTCCCCTCGGCCACACTGCTTTTCCCAGGTTTCTTCGGGAATGTCTTGTCCGATCACCTTTGTTTCAACGTTTGGAATCCCAGCTGGGGTTACCGGGTGACAGCGGGCCATGGTGATGCAGTGGATATCAAAAGGTCATGGGTTCTAATCCCGACTCTGCCGCATGTCTGCTGTGTGACCTTGGGCAAATCACTTCACTTCTCTGGGCCTCACTTACCTCATTTGTAAAATGGGGATTGAGACTGTGAGCCCACTGTTGGGTAGGGACCGCCTCTCTATGTTGCCAACTTGGACTTCCCAAGCGCTTATGCTGCTCTGCACACAGTAATCGCTCAATAAATACGATTGAATGAATGAATGAATGAATGTGGAGCAGGGACCGTGTCCAACCCGATTTGCTTGAATCCACGACACTGCCCGATACAGAATAAGTGCTTAACGAATACCATAATTACTCATCATCATCATCATCATCAATCGTATTTATTGAGCGCTTACTATGTGCAGAGCACTGTACTAAGCGCTTGGGAAGTACAAATTGGCAACATATAGAGACAGTCCCTACCCAACAGTGGGCTCACAGTCTAAAAGGGGGAGACAGAGAACAATACCAAACATACTAACAAAATAAAATAAATAGAATAGATAAGTACAAGGAAAATAAATAAATAGAGTAATAAATATGTACAAACCTATAAACCTATATACATATATAAGTAATAAATATGTTAAAGCCAGCTGACGGTGGGAAAACCCGCCTCTTAACAAATGACCTGACAAAATGTCAGATGTCCGTCATCATGAGCTTCACTTGCTTCCCGAAGAGAAAACATTTCCTGCAACACTGAGTTAAACGCTTCTAGACTGTGAGCCCACTGTTGGGTAGGGACTGTCTCTATATGTTGCCAACTTGTACTTCCCAGGCGCTTAGTACAGTGCTCTGCACACAGTAAGCGCTCAATAAATACGATTGAATGAATGAATGAATGAAACGCTGCTATGTAATAATAATAATAATAGTAATCTTTGTTAAGTACTTACTATGTGCCAGGCAGTGTGCTAAGCGCTGGGGTAGATACAACCTGCTTTGTTTTGTTTTGTTGTCTATCTCCCCCCTTCTAGCCTGTGAGCCCATCTGGGTAGGGATTGTTTCTATTTGTTGCCGAACTGTAGTTTCCAAGCGCTTAGTATAGTGCTCAACACACAGAAAGCATTCAATAAATATGATTGAATGAATAATAATAGTAATAATAGTAATAATAATGATGACATTTGTTAAGCGTTTACTGCGTGCAAGGCACTGTTCTAAGCACTGGGGAGATACAAGGTGATCAAGTTGTCCCACGTGGGGCTCACAGTCTTAATCCCCATTTTGCAGATGAGGTAACTGAGGCTCAGAGAAGTTAAATAATAATAATAATAATGGTGGCATTTGTTAAGCGCTTACTATGTGCAGAGCACTGTTCTAAGCACTGCGGGGGATACAAGGTGATCAAGTTGCCCCACGTGGGGCTCACAATCTTAATCCCCATTTTACAGATGAGGTAACTGAGGCTCAGAGAAGTTAAATAATAATAATGATAATAATAATAATAATAATGGCATATGTTAAGCACTTACAGTGCAGAGCACTGTTCTAAGCGCTGGGGGGGATACAAGGTGATCACGTTGTCCCACGTGGGGCTCACAGTCTTAATCCCCATTTTACAGATGAGGTAACTGAGGCTCAGAGAAATTAAATGACTTGCCCAAGGTCACACAGCAGACAAGTGGCAGAGCCGGAACTCGAACCCATGATCTCTGACTCCAAAGCCCGGGCTCTTTCCACTGAGCCATAATGAGTGAATACAAGCAAACTGTATTGGACACAGTCCGTGTCCCACGTGGGGCTCACAGTCTTAATCCCCATTTTACAGATGAGGCAACTGAGGCACAGAGAAGTGAAGTGACTTCCCCAAGTTCACCCACAGCAGACAAAGTGGTGGATTTGGGGTTAGAATGCAGGTCTTACTAACGTCCAGGCCCGTGCTCTACCTATTAATCAATCAATCATATTTATTGAGCGCTTACTGTGTGCAGAGCACTGTACTAAGCGCTTGGGAAGTACAGGCCCCATTACATTTGTGGATTTATTTTCTCCGTACACCCACCATCCTTTCCACGATTATAAAACCCAGCGTGGCCTAGTGGCAAGAGCCCAGGCCTGGGTTCTAATCCCAGCCCCACCACTTGTCTGCTATGTGACCTTGAGCAAGTCCCTTAACCTCTCTGTGCCTCAGTTCCCTTACCTGCCAAATAAGGATTCAATCCCTGTTCTCCCTCCTGCTTAGACTGTGAGCGCCATGTGGGACCTGCTTATCTTCTGTCTACTAATAATAATAATAGTGATGGGATTTATTAAGTGCTTACTATGTGCCAAGCACTGTTCTAAGCACTGGGGTTGATACAAGGTGATGAGGTTGTCCCACGTGGGCTCACAGTCTTCATCCCCATTTTACAGATGAGGTAACGGAGGCACAGAGAAGTGAAGTGACTTGCGCAAAGTCACACAGCTGACAATTGCCAGAGCCGGGATTTGAACCCATGACCTCTGACTCCAAAGCCCTGGCTCCTTCCGCTGAGCCACGCTGCTTCTGCCTGCCTCAGTGCTAAGCACAGTGCTTGGCGGCAGAGTAAGTGCAGAAGAAATACCACAATTCCTTGGCGCCTTGGAGTCTGTGCTGACCGCTGGTTCTGCCCGGTTTATCTAGCTGAGAGTCGTGGGTGGGTAGGCGGATAATAATAATAATAACAATAATGGCATTTATTAAGCACTTACTATGTGCAAAGCACTGTTCTAAGCGCTGGGGAGGTTACAAGGTGATCAGGTTGTCCCACGGGGGCTCACAGTCTTAATCCCCATTTTACAGATGAGGTCACTGAGGCACAGGGAAGTGAAGTGACTTGCCCAAAGTCCCACAGCTGACAGTTGGCGGAGCCGGGATTTGAACCCCTGACCTCTGACTCCAAAGCCCGGGCTCTTTCCACTGAGCCACGCTGCGGATGACAGTGATGTAGTGGATGGAGCCTGGGCCTGAGAGTAAGAAGGTCACAGGTTCTAATCCCGGCTTCGCCATTTGTCTGCTGAGTGACCTTGGGCAAGTCACTTCACTTCTCTGGGCCTCATTCATTCATTCAATTGAATTTATTGAGCGCTGTGTGCAGAGCACTGTATTAAGCGCTTATTTACCTCATCCGTAAAATGGGGATTGAGGTTGTGAGCCCCAAGAGAGACAGGGACTGTGTCCATCCTGATTTGTTGGGCAAGTCACTTCACTTCTCTGGGCCTCATTCATTCATTCAATCGAATTTATTGAGCACTGTGTGCAGAGCACTGTACTAAACGCTTATTTACCTCATCCGCAAAATAGAGATTGAGACTGTGAGACCAAGAGAGACAGGGACTGTGTCCATCCCAATTTGTTGTATCCACGATAATGCCCGGTACAGAATCAGTGTTTAACAAATACCACAGGTATTATTCATTCAATCGTATTTATTGAGCGCTTACTGTGTGCAGAGCACTGTACTAAACGCTTGGAAAGTACAAGTTGGCAACATATAGAGACAGTCCCTACCCAACAGCGGGTTCACAGTCTAGAAGGGGGAGACAGACAACAAAACAAAACAAAACATATTAACAAAATGAAATAAATAGAATAAATATGTACAAGTAAAATAAATAAATAAATAGAGTAATAAATATGTACAAACGTATATACTGTGCTGTGGGGAAGGGAAGGAGGTAAGGTGGGGGGATGGGGAGGGGGAAGGGGAAGAGGAAGGAGGGGGCTCAGTCTGGGAAGACCTCCTGGAGGAGGTGAGCTCTCAGTAGGGCCTTGAAGGGAGGAAGAGAGCTAGCTTTATAGTTGTAGTTATTACTATAATAGTTATTATATTATATATTTAATAGTTACTACTATTAGAAGCAGCGTGGCTTAGTGGATAGAGCACGGGCCAGGGGAGTCAGAAGGTCGTGGGTTCTAATCCCGGCTCCGCCACGTATCTGCCGTGTGACCTTGGGCAAGTCACTTCACTTCTCTGGGCTTCAGTTACCTCATTTATAAAATGGGGATTAAGAGTGTGAGCCCTGCGTGGGACAGGGACTGTGTCCAACCTGATTCTTCTAGACTGTGAGCCCACTGGTGGGTAGGGACCATCTCTATATGGTGCCAACTTGGACTTCCCAAGCGCTTAGTGCACAGTAAGTGCTCAATAAATACGATTGAATGAATGATCATGATGATGATTATGATTATTATATCTCTGATTTCTCTAAGGCAGATAACCTTAGTACCTTTTCAAACCTGTATATATGTATATATGTTTGTCCATATTTATTACTCTATTTATTTATTTATTTTTCTTGGACCTATCTATTCTATTTATTTTATTTTGTTAGTATGTTTGGTTTTGTTCTCTGTCTCCCCCTTTTAGACTGTGAGCCCACTGTTGGGTAGGGACCGTCTCTATATGTTGCCAACTTGTAATTCCCAAGCGCTTAGTACACAGTAAGCGCTCAATAAATACGATTGAATGAATGATCATGATGATGATTATGATTATTATATCTCTGATTTCTCTAAGGCAGATAACCTTAGGTACCTTTTCAAACCTGTATATATGTATATATGTTTGTCCATATTTATTACTCTATTTATTTTTCTTGTACATATCTATTCTATTTGTTTTATTTTGTTAGTATGTTTGGTTTTGTTCTCTGTCTCCCCCTTTTAGACTGTGAGCCCACTGTTGGGTAGGGACCGTCTCTATATGTCGCCAACTTGGACTTCCCAAGCACTTAGTACACAGTAAGCGCTCAATAAATACGATTGAATGAATGATCATGATGATGATTATGATTATTATATCTCTGATTTCTCTAAGGCAGATAACCTTAGGTACCTTTTCAAACCTGTATATAAGTATATATGTTTGTCCATATTTATTACTCTATTTATTTTTCTTGTACATATCTATTCTATTTGTTTTATTTTGCTAGTATGTTAGGTTTTGTTCTCTGTCTCCCCCTTTTAGACTGTGAGCCCACTTTCGGGTAGGGACCGTCTCTATATGTTGCCAACTTGTACTTCCCAAGCGCTTAAGTACAGTGCTCTGCACACAGTAAGTGCTCAATAAATACGATTGATTGATTGATGACAGTCTCCACAGAAAGCCACTGACAAACCCTACCATCCTTTTTAATAATGATGATCATTATAATAATAATCATCGTTTTACCTTGCGTCCACCTCAGCGCTTAGAACAGTCCTTGGCGCGTAGGCTAACGAGTACCATCATTCTTCTTCTTTTTCTTATCATTACTATTAACCGGAACCGGACACCTTATTCGTTTACAAGGGGAGGCGGGGAAGGCGCAGGGGGACAGAAATGGATGGTACTTACTGTCTTCGGGCAAATGATTCTCCCGCTCTTCTCTCTCCATCTGCTGACACCAACCTTCCATCCGGTCCCTCTCGGCCTGGAGCAGCTTGAGGAACCAGTGGCCGTCGCGGTGACACACTGACCTGTGGACGGCCTCCATGGGGTCTTCCGTGATGGAGTCGATCCAGGGGTCGGGAGGGGGCAGGATGGAGGGGTCAAAATCCGCGTCAAAGTCATCGTCCGCGGCGCAGGCGTGGTAGTGGTTCCCGGAGCCCTGGATGCTCACGGTGGAGGTGCCCGCGTCCCGGGACACCTGGCGGGAGGCGGGAGGCGGGCCCGGGCTGCTGCCGTCCTCCTGAGGGACCGGCGGGCTGTCCGGGCTCTCCTGGAAGTCCAGGTCCGCCTGCACGGCCGCCGTCACGCTGTTGGATCGGGTGAACCTGCGGAAACTGGGGAGAGCACAGCGGGGACGGCTCAGGGCGGCGGATTTCACACCCCGGGAGGAAGGGCGGGAAGCAAAAACTCCTCACCCTGGGCTTCAAGGCTGTCCATCACCTCGCCCTCTCCTACCTCACCTCCCTTCTCTCCTTCTCCAGCCCAGCCCGCACCCTCCGCTCCTCTGCCGCTAACCTCCTCACTGTGCCTCGTTCTCGCCTGTCCCACCGTCAACCCCCGGCCCACGTCCTC
Organism: Tachyglossus aculeatus; assembly: GCF_015852505.1. Lineage (NCBI taxonomy): Eukaryota > Metazoa > Chordata > Mammalia > Monotremata > Tachyglossidae > Tachyglossus > Tachyglossus aculeatus. The sequence goes on from NC_052070.1 coordinate 13,141,051, forward strand.
CCCCTGGCCTGGAATGCCCTCCCTCTGCCCATCCGCCAAGCTAGCTCTCTTCCTCCCTTCAAAGCCCTACTGAGAGTTCACCTCCTCCAGGAGGCCTTCCCAGGCCTTCTCCACCTCCTCCCCCGCCTTACCTCCTTCCCCTCCCCACAGCACCTGTATATATGTATATATGTTTGTACGTATTTATTACTCTATTTATTTATTTATTTATTTTATTTGTACATATTTATTCTATTTATTTTATTTTGTTAGTATGTTTGGTTTTGTTCTCTGTCTCCCCCTTCTAGACTGTGAGCCCACTGTTGGGTAGGGACCATCTCTATATGTTGCCAACTTGTACTTCCCAAGTGCTTAGTACACTGCTCTGCACACAGTAAGCGCCCCGCTTGGTACAGTGCTCTGCACACAGTAAGCGCTCAATAAATACGATTGAATGAATGAATGAATGAATGAATGAAGCAGGCCGGCCTAGCGGCATGGTGGAGTCCAGAGAGCACGTGCCTCCGAGGCAGAAGGGCACGGTTTCATCACTTGTCTGCTCTTGGGCAAGTCACTTCACTGCTCTGGGCCTCTGTTCCTCATCTGGAAAATGGGGGTTGAGACGGTGAGCCCCATGTGGGACAGGGACTGTGTCCACCCCAATTTGTTTGTCTCTACCCTAGTGCTTAGCACACTGCCTGGAACATAATAAGTGCTTAACAAAGACCACAGTTATTATTGTTATTACTAGTGGCAAGAGCCCGGGTTTGGGAGTCTATTCATTTATATTGATGTCTGTTTACTTGTTTTGATGTCTGCCCCACTCTAGAATGTAAACCCGTTGTGGGCAGGGATTGATTCTCTTTATTGCTGTATTGTATTTTCCAAGCACTCAGTACAGTGTTCTGCACACAGTAAGTGCTCAATAAATACGACTGAATGAACGAATGAATGAGTCAGAGAATGTGGGTTTTAATCCCGGCTCTGACACTTCATTCATTCATTCAATCGTATTTATTGAGCGCTTACTGTGTGCAGAGACTTTCTGACTTTGGGTAAGTCACGTCACTTCTCTGGGCCTCAGTTACCTCACTTGGAAAGTGGGGATGAAGACTGTGAGCCCCACGTGGGACAAAGACTGTATCCAACCGGATTACCTTGTATCTACCCCAGTGCTTAGAACAGTGTTTGGCACATGGTAAATCCATAACATATACCATAATAATTAATATTAATAATATTAATAATTATTAATTATTATTATCATTAAGAATGCTGGTAGGGTTTGTCAATGGCTTTCTGTGGAGACTGTCATGTTTGAAAAGGTACCTAAGGTTATCTGCCTTAGAGAAATCAGAGATATAATAATAATAATAATAATAATAATAATAATAATAATCCAACTCTACCACCTGCTTGCTGTGTGACCTTGAGCAACAGACTTACCTTGTGCCTCCGTTTCCTCATCTAATGATAATAATGATGGTTCTTGTTAAGCTCTTTCTAAGTATCAAGCACTGTTCTAAGCACTGGGGGAGATGCAAGTTAATCAGGTTGGACACAGTCCCTGTCCCACATGGGGCTCACACTCTTAATCCCCATTTTACAGTTGAAGTAACTGAGGCCCAAGAAGTGAAGTGACCTGCCCAAAGTCACACAGCAGAGACATTTTACCTCATTTGTAAAATGGGCATTCAAAATCTGTTCTGCCTCCCTGTTAGGGTGGCCCCTTACTTATTGTCTTGTATCTTATTATGCACTTACTATGTGCTAGGCAGTGTACTAAGCTCTGGGGTGAATACAAGCAAATCGGTCTGGACACAGTCCCCGTCCCACATGGGGCTCACAGTCTTAATCCCCATTTTACGGATGAGGGAACTGAGACACAGAGAAGTGAAGTAACTTGCCCAAGGTCACTCAGCAGGCAGCGGCCGAGCAGATACGGAGCTAAGATACTCCGAGCCGGGATTAGAACCCAAGACCTTCTGACTCTCAGGCCTATGCTCTACCCACTAAGCCACGCTGCTTAGTATATATGATTATTATTATTATTACTACTAATAACGATGGCACTTATTAAGCGCTTACTATGTGCAAGCACTGTTCTAAGCACTGGGGAGGTTACAAGGTGATCAGGTTGTCCCTAGGGGGGCTCACAGTCTTCATCCCCATTTTACAGATGAGGTAACTAAGGCCCAGAGAAGTGAAGTGACTTGTCCAAAGTCACACAGCTGACAATTGGTAGAGCTGGGATTTGAACCCATGACCTCTGACTCCAAAGGCTGTGCTCTTTCCACTGAGCCATGCTGCTTCTCCTAATCTGCCAGACCACAAAACCATGTAGATATCCTCAAATTATTTACCAACCCACAACAATCTTTTTAATCAGCCTGCACTACCCAGGTGGTTAAATTTATTATTCCCTCAATTTTGCCATAAAACAAATTTCCACAATGTATTTGGGCTAAAATACTGTTGAGGATATAGAGCACATTCATCTGGAACCACAGGACTGTTTGTATAAAGTGTGTCACAGTGCTGAAAAGAAACTGATTTGTGCAAGAGTACACGTGTACACAGTGTATATTTCAACCCCAGTTTTCCTGAAAGTGGGGAGTGGCAAGAATAGACACCCTCTCCCAATTTTAAGGGACAGTTGGAAAGTCAACATCCTGGCCATATCTTATCCTCATTATTTCCATTATTTGTCATTTATTTTAATGTCTACTGTCCTATAAAGATGAGAAGCTCTTTATATATTAGTGTGCTTTGCACACAGTAAGCACTCAATAAATAATAATAATAATGATGACGGTATTTGTTGAGTGCTTACTACGTGCAAAGCACTGTTCTAAGTGCTGGGGTAGATACAAGGTGATCAGGTTGTCCCACGTGGGGCTCACAGTCTTTATCCCCATTTTACAGCTGAGGTAACTGGGGCACAGAGAAGTGAAGTGTCTTGCCCAAAGTCACACAGCTGACAATTGGCAGAGCTGGGATTTGAACCCATGACCTCTGAATCCAAAGCCTGGGCTCTTTCCACTGAGCCACGCTGCTTCTCTAAATAAGTACAATTGAACAAAAGAACACAGGTCTGGGAATCAGAAGATCTGGGTTCTAATCTCAGCTCTGCCGATTTCTTGCTGTATGACCTTGGGCAAGTAACTCAAGTTCTCTTTGCCTCAGTTCTCTCTACTGTGAAATGGGGACTCAATACCTGCTTTCCCTCCTAGTTAGACTGGGAGCCCCATGCAGGACGGGAACTGTACCCGACCTAATTAACTTGTATGTACCTCAGAGCCTGGAACAGTGTTTGATACATAATATGCGCCTAATCAGCGTGGCTCAGTGGAAAGAGCCTGGGGCTTTGGAGTCAGAGGCCATGGGTTCAAATCCCAGCTCTGCCAATTGTCAGCTGTGTGACTTTGGGCAAATCACTTAACTTCTCTGTTCCTCAGTTACCTCATCTGTAAAATGGGGATTAAGACTGTGAGCCCCCCCGTGGGACAAGCTGATCACCTTGTAACCTCCCCAGCGCTTAGAACAGTGCTTTGCACATAGTAAGCACTTAATAAATGCCATTATTGTTATTATTATTATTAATAAATGCCATAAAAAACCAAAAACAAAATGAAAAAGCATCAGAAAGCAATTGAATCATGGAAGCATAAACCTCCAAATGACAACTCACTGTTTTCTCATGCTTCTGCTAGAGAGAGACTTGTTCTGCAATTTACCTTCTCTCACTTTGGTTTGTGAAGCAGCACGGTCTAGTGGTTGGAGCATGGGCTTGGGAGTCAGAAGGACCTGAGTTCTCATCCCCACTCCGCCAATTTTCTGCTGTGTGACCTTGGACAAGTCACTTCACTTCTCTGGTCCTCAGTTCCCTCCTCTGTGAAATGGGGATTAAGACCGTGAGCCCCACGTGGGACAGGGACTGGGTCCAATCCGATTTGCTTGTAACTACCCCAACACTTATTACAATGATTGGAACATAGTAAGTGCTTAATAAACACCACATTTAATATACATTATTATTATTAGTAGTAGTAGTAATAGTAGTAGTAGTATTACTTCCTTCAAGTTGTTTCTGCCTCTAGTGCCAAGCTGTCTCCTTTTTGCTGAGTGTCAAGCGGGTGATTATTTATACTTCAGTCTCTAGATGGTAAGCTTGATGTGGGCTGGGCATGTGTCAGGTTATTCTTCTATTGTACTCTCCCAAGCGCTCAGTACAGTGCTCCTCACACAGTAAGCGCCCAATAAAGAACTATTGAATGAATAAATGCAGTTTGTATTCTGGCTTTCGGATTCACACCAAATCCCAACTGTGAAAACACTAAGCTCTACTTACCAAGATGATGTCTTGCCAGAGGCATTACATTTCCAAACTTTCAAGAATACCGGTCCCTTATTGTTTTCCAACCGAGCAAAAGCCACCTAAGACGGACTCTGTCCACACCCCCATCCATTCCCCTCCCCACTCCCCACAAAACTGAATGACCTAGTTTCGTTTGCCTTTGTTTCCTTATCTGCACAAAACTCCGACTCGCAGACTTTCCAGAAGGGCCAGTCCCGACCGTAGGCCGTGTAAATGTATCTATCTTCTTAAGAAAAATGCCTTGGCAATAGATTAATGGCAGTTAACTGTTAAGTCACCCAGAAAGCAATGGAAGCTAAGCAAAATGAAAATGGTCGAGATTAGAAGCCGAGCCTTTTGAACCGGACAGAGCGATCCAACCTGCTCAGTTTCCTGTTGGTTCCTTTAGAACGTGCCTTCCCACATCGCTTTCAAAAGACTTTCTGTTCTAAGACATTTTCCAAACCTTTAGACTCAAAACTTCTGCTTGGTCCTTTACCCTGCTCAGATTCCTCAGTGTCGTTTTGAACCTACCGGTTAAATGCTGGCCATGACTCAGATCGGGAAAGGAGCTTTTTCATATACGATCCGAAAACTCCAACCAAATCCACATTCTCCAACCCCCGTGCTTTCTCGCTAATTGGTGCCTTGCAGGCACGAGGTGCAATAATTACAACTTCTGTAGACTTCTGGCAGATCTCTGGCCTAAGGTGCAGAAAACCATGAAGCCACGGACAGGATAAACCAGTATGGAACACAATACAATGTCTGTTCTAAATAGCGATAGGAAGGGTGACCTCTTAGTATTCACCCCGCCGCTTCTCTGTGTTTCTCTGACGAAACCACTTTGCATTTCTAATTCGAGGATGACTTTTTCTTTCTTCGTAGAGCAGGTTCCAAAACAATATACCAGATGGTAAGTTGCCAGGGCAATTTATAATAATAATCGCGAGTCTACTGCGTTATCTATCACCTCTGTTGCTTTCGGCGGGCACTGAGCTTGTCTGCCAAGGTTAAAGTGCTGCTAGCCAAAGAAACCAATTTGTGGACAAAGCCAGGGTATTCGAAAGCACCGACCTGCGGGCCTCATACCTGTGAGGTACTGGGCTGTAGATCTCCAAATTTCACGTCATAAACCTGTAATCGCCCAAACCCGTTACTGGATTATGACCTCTTGCCTTCAGGATGATCGTCTTGAGAATTGCTGCTTTTCTGCCTTAATTCCCCTTTCAAAATAAGCAGTGTGGCCTAATGGATAGAGCCCGGGCCTGGGAGTTAGAAAGACCTGGGTTCTAATCCCATCTCTGCTACTTTTCTGCCATGTGACCTTGGCCAAGTCATTTCATTTCTCTGGGCCTCATCTGGCCCAGTACCTCAAAGGTACGAGGCCCGCTTTCAAATACCCTGGCTTTGTCCACAAATTGGTTTCTTTGGCTAGCAGCACTTGAACCTTGGCAGACAAGCTCAGTGCCTGCCGAAAGCAACAGAGGTGATAGATAACGCAATACACTCGCGATTATTATTATAAATTGTCCCAGCGACTTTACCTCATCTGGAAAATGGGGCGTAAGACTGTGAGCCCCATGTGGGACAGGGATTGTGCCCAACCTGATTAACTTGGTTCTACCCCAGTAGAGCGCTTGGCACATAGTAAGCACTTAATAAATACCATTAAATTAAAAAAAACAACAACAAGGGATTGGTCAGCCAGAGCTATTTGTTATTTTTCTCTTGGAGCCCTTTCACATTAGAGGATACTGAAAACACCGTTCTTTAAATTGCCTGAAGTATAGTGCTCTGGGGCATACCTAATGCAAAAACATAAACTAACTCTCTCTCTCTCTTTCTTTTTTACACCCACATACATGTGCACACACATACACACCTGCATTTATGTCAGACTACAAGACAGAATATTCACTGGAAGAAAAATTCCTAGATTAATAATAATTCTGGTATTTGTAAAGCGCTTATTATGTGCCAGGCACTGTACTAAGTGCTGGGGTGGATATAAACAAATCGGGTTGGACACGGTCTGTTGTCCCACATGGGGCTCACAGTCTCAATCCCCATTTTACAGATGAGGTAACTGAGGCACAGAGAAGTGAAGGGATTTGTCCGAGATCACATGGCAGATTAGTGGTTGGAACTGGAATTAGAACCCAGGACCTTATGACTCCCTGGCTTATCCATTAAGCCATGGTCCCCATTTTCAAAGCCCTACTAAAATCATACCTCCTCAAAGTTCCCAGACAAACCTCTCATTCTCCCAATCCATTTGCTAAAGCATTTGAGCCTGTACCTCTTATACACTGAGCTATTCACCTCTAACCCCATAGCTCTTACATCCATATCGCTATTCTCTGCTGTTTCCCCTGTCTGTAATTTATTTTACTGTCTGTATGTCCCACTAGATTGTAATCCTTGAGATAAGGGTTTGTTTTTCCCTACTCATTTACCCTGCACTGTCCCAAGCCCTTAGTACGGTGCTCTGCACTCCATATCATGGATTGATTGCTTGATTATTCATTATTCATTCTTTATATTTATGTTTGTCTCCCTCTCTAGGCTGTAAGCTCACTATGGGTAGGGAATGTGTCTGTTATGTTGTTATATTTTATTCTTCCAAGTGCTCAGTAGAGTGCTCTTCACACAGCAAGTGCTCAATAAATAGGATTGACTGACTGACTGTTTGATTGGTTGACAGACTACTCCCTGGAAGAAAATTACTACCTTCATTTCTTACTTTCCAAATGGAGTTGCCCTGATGGTAACCCAGATAAAATGCTCATTCAAGAAAGTTAAAGTGATATGAAACTGATATGAAAATCATATCAGTATCGTAGCCATTTAAAGGTACTTTTAAAAAAAATGGTATTTGTTAAGTGCATAGGATTTATCAAGCTCTGTTCTAAGCGCTAGGGCAGATACAAGTTTATGAGGTTGGCTACAACCCCTGTTCCACGTGGGGCTCACTGTCTAAATTGGAGGGAGGAGGACTTAATTTCCATTATACAGATGAAGTAACTGAGGCACACAGAAGCAAAACGACTTGTCCAAGGTCACACAGCAAACAATTGGCAGATCCAGAATTAGAATCCAGGTCCTCTGACTTTCAGGCTCGTGCTCTTTCTACTAGGTCATGCCTCTTCTCTACTCTAGTTTTCAATCCCCAAAACTGTAGGATGGGCATTTTTCTTTTTTTCTGTTTTTTAAACTTGTCCAAGATAATACTTGGATTCAAATTAAATTATCCTAAGTATTTTTCATTATCCAGGGACTCTGTTTTCCAGAGGAGGCCAGAATCCATTTCCAAATATAGCTAGATTCTAAAGCAACTTGAGGCATCATGTCTACCTGATGGAGAAGCAGCGTGGCTCAGTGGATAGAGCCCGGGCTTTGGAGTCGGAGGTCTTGGGTTCAAATTCCGGTTCCACCACTTGTCAGCTGTGTGACTTTGGGCAAGTCACTTCAATTCTCTGACCTCAGTTACCTCATCTGTAAAATGGGGATGAAGACTGTGAGCCTGTGGGACAACCTGATCACCTTGTAACCTCCCTAGCGCTTAGAACAGTGCTTTGCACATAGTAAGCGCTTAATAAATGCTATCATTATTATTATTATAATTATTACCTATTCTATTGTGTGATTCCAAGCGCTTAGCACTGTGCTTTGCACACAATAAGCTCCTCGAGGGCAACTTTGCACATAGTAAGTGCTTAATAAATGCCATTATTATTATTATTATTATTATTATTATTATTCTTAACTATATTATACCCTCCCAAGCACTTAGTACATCATTCTGTGCACAGTAAGCACTTGAAAGCACAGTAAGCACTTCCCAAGCGTTTAGTACAGTGCTCTGCACACAGTAAGCACTCAATAAATACGATTGATTGATTGATTGACTGATTGAAATACCATCAATTAGTTGCAGCCTTCTTCAGTACCGCAGTACAGTGTAGAACAGAAGCAGCAGGTGTAGCGGATAGAACGCAGACCTTGGAGTCAGAAGGTCGGGGTTCTAATCCTGCTCCCCCGATTGTCTGCTGTGTGTCCTTGGGCAAGTTGCTTTACTTCCCTGGGCCTCAGTTACCTCATCTAGAAAATGGGGACTGAGACCAAGAGCCCCATGTGGGACAGGGGCTGTATCCAACCCGATTTGCTGGTACCCATCCTGGCACTTAGTACAGTGCCTGGCACATAGTAAGCGCTTAACAAATGCCATAATAATTATTATTCAATTAGCAGGAGAAGGAAAACCTTGGAAACTAATAGGCTTTTGAGTGGTTGATAGTACACTGGCTAGTACATTGGCTAGAGAAGCAGTGTTGCTCAATGAAAAGAGCACGGGCTTTGGAGTCAGAGGTCATGGGTTCAAATCCCAGCTCTGCCAATTGTCAGCTGTGTGACTTCGGGCAAGTCACTTAACTTCTCTGTGTCTCAGTTACCTCATCTGTAAAATGGGGATTAAGACTGTGAGCCCCCTGTGGGACAACCTCATCACCTTGTAACCTCCTCAGCGCTTGGAACAGTGCTTTGCACATAGTAAGCGCTCAATAAATGCCATTATTATTAGTAGTAGTAGTACGTTCGTTCATGACCAACCTTGTTCACTTTTGTGAGGTCTGGTGTGATTTCTGTTTTTAAAGGTATTTATTTAGTGCCAAGTATGTTCCAGACATTATACTAAGCACTGGGGTATATACAAGATAATCAGGTTGGTCACAATCCATGTCCCTCATGGGATTCAGGTTTTAATCCTCATTTTACTTCTAGACTGTGAGCCCGCTGTTGGGTAGGGAACCGTCTCTATATGTTGCCAACTTGTACTTCCCAAGCGCTTAGTACAGTGCTCTGCGCACAGTAAGTGCTCAATAAATACGGTTGAATGAATTTTACAGATGAGGTAACTGAGGCACAGAGAAGCGAAGTGACGTGCCCAAGATCACACAGCAAAGAAGTGGCAGAAGCAGGATTAGAGCTCAGGTCCTTTCACTTCCAGGTCCGTGCCCTTTCTATAAGGCCACCCTGCTTCTCACCCTGATTCTGACGATCTTCGGCGCTTAGAACAGTGCTCTGCACATAGTAAGCGCTTAATAAATGCCATTATTATTATTATTGGACCTTGTTTGTGAATACACGGAGGTTGTTGGTTTCCAGGCCTGCAGATCAGGCTGGCATGTTCTTCTCCCCACACAAATCAAATGTACTTTAAAAATATGTAAGGGGGAAAAAAAAAAAAGGAAAGCGAAGTATGCATTTCGGATATGAAATAGTAAGCCAAGTTTCAGGCTTGTGCAATATGAAACAGATGAGTGCCACACCCTGAAAGCTAGTGTGTTCCGTAAGGAAATATTTTCAAGGCCAGGCTATTGTCAGGATTGTCAGAGAAGCGGAGCTTTTGCCAAATGCAGCGTGGAAAGTGAGGGCTAGGGAACGTGTGGATGTCTAATAACAATAACAATAATGGTATTTGTTAAGTGCTTACTATGTGCCCGGCACTGTGCTAAGTGCTGGGGTGGATATGAACAAATAGGGTTGGACACAGTCCCTGTCCCATGAGGGCCTTACAGCCTCAAGCATTATGTTGGAGATGAGGCCTAGAGAAGTGAAGTGACTAGCCCAAGGTCACACAGCATAATTGCCAGGCATTATGCTAAGCACTGGGGTGGATATGAGCAAATCGGGTTGGACACAGTTCCTGTCCCATGAGGGCCTTACAGTCTCAATCATCATGTTGGAGATGCGGCCCAGAGAAGTGAAGTGACTAGCCCAAGGTCACACAGCTGACAAGGTGTGGAGACAGGATTAGAACCCATGATTTTAGGATTCCCAGGCCTGTTCCACTATGCCATGCTGCTTCTCGCATCTAGCAACCGGGAAGATGTGAAGGCAAATTCAGGGTTACCGAGCAGCAAAGAAATAGCAACCTTCAAAGGGGGCAGGTTCTATGAGTATTTTCGAAGATGTCTACCCAGTGTTTAATGGAAAAAAAAAGCCCTGAGTTCCCAATACACGCTTGGTGGTAATAATAATAATTGTGGTACTTATTAAGCACTTACTATGTGCCAGGCATTATGCTAAGCACTGGGGTGGATATGAGCAAATAGGGTTGGACACAGTCCCTGTCCCACGAGGGCCTTACAGTCTCAATCCTCATGTTGGAGATGCGGCCCAGAGAAGTGAAGTGACTAGCCCAAGGTCACACAGCTGACAAGGTGTGGAGACAGGATTAGAACCCATGATTTTAGGATTCCCAGGCCTGTGCTCTCTCCACTATGCCACGCTGCTTCTCGCATCTATCAACCGGGAAGATGTGAAGGCAAATTCAGGGTTACCGAGCAGCAAAGAAATAGCAACCCTCAAAGGGGGTAGGTTCTGTGAGTATTTTCGAAGATGTCTACCCAGTGTTTAATGGAAAAAAAAAACCCTGAGTTCCCAATACGCTCTTGGTGGTAATAATAATAATTGTGGTACTTATTAAGCACTTACTATGTGCCAGGCATTATGCTAAGCACTGGGGTGGATATGAGCAAATAGGGTTGGACACAGTCCCTGTCCCACGAGGGCCTTACAGTCTCAAGCATCATGTTGGAGATGCGGCCCAGAGAAGTGAAGTGACTAGCCCAAGGTCACACAGCTGACAAGGTGTGGAGACAGGATTAGAACCCAGGATTTTAGGATTCCCAGGCCTGTGCTCTCTCCACTATGCCACGCTGCTTCTCACATCTATCAACCGGGAAGATGTGAAGGCAAATTCAGGGTTACCGAGCAGCAAAGAAATAGCAACCCTCAAAGGGGGTAGGTTCTGTGAGTATTTTCGAAGATGTCTACCCAGTGTTTAATGGAAAAAAAAAACCCTGAGTTCCCAATACGCTCTTGGTGGTAATAATAATAATTGTGGTACTTATTAAGCACTTACTATGTGCCAGGCATTATGCTAAGCACTGGGGTGGATATGAGCAAATAGGGTTGGACACAGTCCCTGTCCCACGAGGGCCTTACAGTCTCAAGCATCATGTTGGAGATGCGGCCCAGAGAAGTGAAGTGACTAGCCCAAGGTCACACAGCTGACAAGGTGTGGAGACAGGATTAGAACCCAGGATTTTAGGATTCCCAGGCCTGTGCTCTCTCCACTATGCCACGCTGCTTCTCACATCTATCAACCGGGAAGATGTGAAGGCAAATTCAGGGTTACCGAGCAGCAAAGAAATAGCAACCCTCAAAGGGGGTAGGTTCTGTGAGTATTTTCGAAGATGTCTACCCAGTGTTTAATGGAAAAAAAAACCCTGAGTTCCCAATACACTCTTGGTGGTAAAAATAATAATTGTGGTACTTATTAAGCACTTACTATGTGCCAGGCATTATGCTAAGCACTGGGGTGGATATGAGCAAATAGGGTTGGACACAGTCCCTGTCCCATGAGGGCCTTACAGCCTCAAGCATCATGTTGGAGATGCGGCCCAGAGAAGTGAAGTGACTAGCCCAAGGTCACACAGCTGACAAGGTGTGGAGACAGGATTAGAACCCATGATTTTAGGATTCCCAGGCCTGTGCTCTCTCCACTATGCCACGCTGCTTCTCGCATCTATCAACCGGGAAGATGTGAAGTCAAATTCAGGGTTACTGAGCAGCAAAGAAATAGCAACCCTCAAAGGGGGTAGGTTCTATGAGTATTTTCGAAGATGTCTACCCAGTGTTTAATGGAAAAAAAAACCCCTGAGTTCCCAATACGCTCTTGGTGGTAATAATAATAATTGTGGTACTTATTAAGCACTTACTATGTGCCAGGCATTATGCTAAGCACTGGGGTAGAGACCAGCTAATCAGTTTGGACATAGTGCTGACCCACAGGGGGCTCGTGTGGCTTAGTGGCTAGAGCCTGGGTGTTAGAAGGACCTGGGTTCTAATCTTGGCTCCGCCACATAATAACAGTAATAATGTTGGTATTTGTTAAGCGCTTACTATGTGCAAAGCACTGTTCTAAGCGCTGGGGGGAACACAAGGAGATGAGGTTGTCCCATGTGGGGCTCACAGTCTTAATCCCCATTTTACAGATGAGGGAACTGAGGCACAGAGAAGTGAAGTGACTTGCCCAAGGTCACATGTCTGCCCTGTGCTCTTGGGCTAGTCACTTCACTTCTCTGGACCTCAGTTCCCTCATCTGTAAAATGGGGGTGAAGACTGTGAGCCTTTTGTGGGACAGGGACTGTGTCCAGCCTGACTAGCTTTTATCTACCCCAGTCCTTAGAACAGTGTTTGGCACATAGTAAGTGCTTAACAAATACCATCATTATTATTATTATTATTATTATTGTTAACAATAATCCCTATTTTACAGATGAGGTAACTGAGGTGCAGAGAAGGGAAATGACTTGCCCAGATTCACCCAGCAGACAAGTAGCAGAGCAGGGATTAGAACCCGGGTCCTTCAAACTCCCAGGCCCGGGCTCTAGCCACTAGACCATGCTTACTATGTGTTAAGCACTGCTCTAAATACTCAGGAAGATACAAGCTAATCAGGTCAGACAGTCCCTGTCCCCACATGGGGCTTACACTCTAAGTAGGATGGGATGACAGTGACTGAACTCCCATTTTACAGGTGAGGAAACTGAGGCAGGGAGAAGTTAAATGACTCGACCAAGGTCATTCAGCAGATACGTGGTGGAGCCAAGATTAGAACCCAGGTCATTCATTCATTCATTCAATCATATTTATTGAGCGTTTACTGTGTGCAGAGCACTGGACTAAGCACTTGGGAAGTAAAAGTTGGCAACATATAGAGACGGTCCCTACCCAACAGTGGGCTCACAGTCTAGAAGGGGGAGACAGAGAACAAAACAAAACATATTAACAAAATAAAATAAATAAATAGAATAGGTACAAATAAAATTAATAAATAGAGTAATAAATACATACGAACATATATACATATACACAGGTCTTCTAAGTCCCAGGCCCGGGATCTTTCCACTAAATCACACTGCTTCCTGATTCATCTTGCTTCCCAGAAGAGAGAGGCTAGGAGTTTCCAGGCAGTCATTCATTCATTCATGTGTATTCACTGAGTGCTTACTGTGTGCTGAGCACTGTATTAAGCACTTGAGAGAGTACAATAAACAATAAACAGACACATTCCAGGCCCACAATGAGCTTACCGGCTAGAGGGGGAGACAGACATTAATGTAAATAAATAAATTACAGATATGGACAAGATATGGGCAAGCAGCGTGGCTCAGTGCAAAGAGCCCGAACTTTGGAGTCAGAGGTCATGGGTTCAAATCCCAGCTCTGCCAGTTGTCAGCTGTGTGACTTTGGGCAAGTCACTTCACTTCTCTGGGCCTCAGTTCCCTCATCTGTAAAATGGGGATTAAGACTGTGAGCCCCCCGTGGGACAACCCGATCACCTTGTAACCTCCCCAGCGCTTAGAACAGTGCTGTGCACATAGTAAGCGCTTAATAAATGCCATCATTATTATTATTATATGGACGTAAGTGCTGTGCAGCTGGGAGGCCATCTTGTCTCCCCTCCCCAGTGCCCCTCCTCTGCGCTCTCCAGAGCTAGGGGGGAACCGATTTAATCATTATTATTATTATTATACTTGTTAAGCACTTCCTATGTGTCAAGTACTGTTCTAAGCATTGGGATAGATACAAATCTATCAGGTTGGACACAGTCCCTGTCCACAGGGGGCTCAGACTCTTAATCCCCATTTTCCAGATGAGGGATCTGAGGCCCAGAGAAGTGAAGTGACTTAATAATAATAATAATAATAATGGCATTTATTGAGCGCTTACTATGTGCAAAGCACTGTTCTAAGCACTGAGCACTGTTATCATCATCAATCGTATTTATTGAGCGCTTACTATGTGCAGAGCACTGTACTAAGCGCTTGGGAAGTACAAATTGGCAACATATAGAGACAGTCCCTACCCAACAGTGGGCTCACAGTCTAAAAGGGGGAGACAGAGAACAAAACCAAACATACTAACAAAATAAAATAAATAGAATAGATATGTGCAAGTAAAATAAATAAATAAATAAATAGAGTAATAAATATGTACAAACATATATACATATATACAGGTGCTGTGGGGAAGGAAGGAGGTAAGATGGGGGGCATGGAGAGGGGGAAGAGGGGGAGAGGAAGGAAGGGGCTCAGTCTGGGTGACTAGTCTCAGTCTAGTCACTGTTCTAAGCGCTGAGCACTGACTTGCCCAAGGTCACTCAGAAGACATGCGACAGAACCGGAATTAGAATCCAGATCCTTGGGGCTCCCAGTCCCGGGCTCTAGCCACTGAGCCAGGTGAAAGGACCCACCATGGGCTGCCCTAATTTTTACTAGGTTGCCCGCCCTCTTCCTCTCCCCATGCTGCTTTCTCTGGCCTCCTCTTCCCAGCAGACAGGGCCAAAATCATCATCATCATCATCATCATCATCAATCGTATTTATTGAGCGCTTACTATGTGCAGAGCACTGTACTAAGCGCTTGGGAAGTACAAATTGGCAACATATAGAGACAGTCCCTACCCAACAGCGGGTTCACAGTCTAAAAGGGGGAGACAGAGAACAAAACCAAACGTACTAACAAAATAAAATAAATTGAATAGATATGTACAAATAAAATAAATAAATAAATAAATAGAGTAAAAAAAAATCTCCTCTTCTGCCCCAGTGCCGCTCTCTATCACATGATAGATTACTTGGGTCAGTTGTATTAAGCCGGAAAAAAACAGTCTGCCTCCCAGTTGGCACGCCGCGTTCATTGTGGGCGGCTGATTAAACAATGCACCTTGAATTCACTCTTCATCACTTTCAATAGCAGGGAAGTTGCGCCTTGGCTCATTCCCGGTGTGCCCAGGTGATCCAGCTTTGGAAACTAAAGAGGGATTACCTGGAAGGATCAAATGACGTTGGGTAGGGACTGCAATGGGGACAGGTCTTCCTCGAAACAATCTCCCTTCCCTTTGATGACTCTCCAGCTCAGAAATTGGTTCAGGAGAATAGGAATCAAACCCCGGATTCCTAGCTGTGAAGCGGCATGGTCTAATGGGAGGCAGAGGGCCTGGGTTCTAATCCTGTTTCAGCAGAATATAGGGCATGTTGTAAGTGTTTTCGTTATTTTCTACAATCTTGTCAGTGGATAAAAGAAAACAATTAGAAATGATGTTATCTTGGATTTGAGGGCAGAGGCCGTATAATATTCTCATTGTGGATTTTTTCCCGGGGGGTTCTTTAGAGCTTAAATGTCATTACTTAGCGCTTTTTCCCGGGGGTTCTTCAGAGCTTAAATGTCATTACTCAAGCGCTTAGTATAGTGCTCTGCACACAGTAAGCGCTCAATAAATACGATTGATTGATTGATTGATTGATTACTACTACTGTGCTTAGGGATCGGTTAATATGTATATGTGTTTGTACATATTTATTACTCTATTTATTTATTTTACTTGTACATATCTATTCTATTTATTTTATTTTGTTAATATGTTTGGTTTTGTTCTCTGTCTCCCCCTTCTAGACTGTGAGCCCACTGATGGGCAGGGACTGTCTCTATATGTTGCCAGCTTGTACTTCCCAAGCGCTTAGTACAGTGCTCTGCACACAGTAAGCACTCAATAAATACGATTGATTGATTGATTTACTGAACACTAACTGTGTGCACAGCACTGTTCTAAGCGCTTGGGAGAGTAAATACAATAGAGTTAGTAGATATCTTTGCTTCCCACAAAGAGATTCCAGTCCTTATTGAAGCATCATGGCATAGTGGAGAGAACAAGAGCTTGGGAGTCCGAAGGTTGTGGGTTCTAATCCCGGCTCTTCCACTTGTCTGCTATGTGCCCTTGGGCAAGTCACTTCACTTCTCTGGGCCTCAGTTACTTCATCTGTAAAATGGGGGTTAAGACTGTGAGCCCTATGAAGGAGAGGGCCTGTATAATAATAATAATGACGGTATTTGTTAAGCGCTTACTATGTGCAAAGCACTGTTCTAAGCGCTGAGGAGGTTACATGGTGATCAGGTTGTCCCATGGGGGGCTCCCAGTTTTAATCCCCATTTGACAGATGGGGTAACTGAGGCACAGAGAAGTTAAGTGGTTTGCCCAAGGTCACACAGCAGACAAGCAGCAGAGTCAGGATCCTTCCTACCATTCCTTTCCAAACTCCTTGAACGAGTTGTCTATACGCGCTGCCTAGAATTCCTCAACAACAACTCTCTCCTCGACCCCCTCCAGTCTGGCTTCCGTCCCCTACATTCCATGGAAACTGCCCTCTCCAAGGTCACCAATGACCTCCTGCTTGCCAAATCCAACGGCTCATATTCTGTCCTAATCCTCCTCGACCTCTCAGCTGCCTTCGACACTGTGGCCCACCCCCTTCTCCTCAACATGCTATCCGACCTTGGCTTCACAGACTCCGTCCTCTCCTGGTTCTCCTCTTACCTCTCCGGTCGTTCATTCTCGGTCTCTTTTGCAGGCTCCTCCTCCCCCTCCCATTCTCTCACTGTGGGGGTTCCCCAAGGTTCAGTACTTGGTCCCCTTCTGTTCTCGATCTACACGCACTCCCTTGGTGACCTCATTCGCTCCCACGGCTTCAACTATCATCTCTACACTGATGACACTCAGATCTACATCTCTGCCCCTGCTCTCTCCCCCTCTCTCCAGGCTCGCATCTCCTCCTGCCTCCAGGACATCTCCATCTGGATGTCTGCCCACCACCTCAAACTCAACATGTCCAAGACTGAACTCCTTGTCTTCCCTCCCAAACCCTGCCCTCTCCCTGACTTTCCCATCTCTGTTGACGGCACTACCATCCTTCCCGTCTCACAAGCCCGCAACCTTGGTGTCATCCTCGACGCCACTCTCTCATTCACCCCTCACATCCAAGCTGTCACCAAAACCTGCCTGTCTCAGCTCCGCAACATTGCCAAGATCCACCCTTTCCTCTCCATCCATACCGCTACCCTGCTCATTCAAGCTCTCATCCTATCCCGTCTGTACTACTGCATCAGCCTTCTCTCTGATCTCCCATCCTCGTGTCTCTCCCCACTTCAATCCGTACTTCATGCTGCTGCCCGGGCTCTGGGCATGTTACTCCCCTCCTCAAAACTCTCCAGTGGCTACCAATCAATCTGCGCATCAGGCAGAAACTCCTCACCCTGGGCTTCAAGGCTGTCCATCCCCTGGCCCCCTCCTACCTCACCTCCCTTCTCTCCTTCTCCAGCCCAGCCCACACCCTCCGCTCCTCTGCCGCTAATCTCCTCACCATCCCTCGTTCTCACCTGTCCCGCCATCGACCCCCGGCCCACGCCATCCCCCGGGCCTGGAATGCCCTCCCTCTGCCCATATGCCCAGCTAGCTCTCTTCCTCCCTTCAAGGCCCTACTGAGAGCTCCCCTCCTCCAGGAGGCCTTCCCAGACTGAGCCCCTTCCTTCCTCTCCCCCTCGTCCCCTCTCCATCCCCCTCATCTTACCTCCTTCCCTTTCCCACAGCACCTGTATATATGTGTATATATGTTTGTACATATTTATTACTCTATTTATTTTACTTGTACATATCTACTCTATTTATTTTATTTTGTTAGTATGTTTGGTTTTGTTCTCTGTCTCCCCCTTTTAGACTGTGAGCCCACTGCTGGGTAGGGACTATCTCTATATGTTGCCAACTTGTACTTCCCAAGTGCTTAGTACAGTGCTCTGCACACAGTAAGCGCTCAATAAATACGATTGATGGTGATGATGATGATGATGTTGTGAGGTGACTGAAAAGTTTGAAAATGGCCCATGTTTATGAACCTTCCAAAACATTTGTATAGCCCCTGGGTTAGAAGAAAGAGAAATGGCAAGAGTCATGGGATCAGGGCGCTTAATTCCAGTTTTGCAACTTATAATAATAATAATAATGGCATTTGTTAAGCGTTTACTACGTGCAAAGCGCTGGGGGGGATACAATGTGATCAAGTTGTCCACGGAGGGCCCACAGTCTAAATCCCCATTTTTACAGATGGGGTAACTGAGGCTCAGAGAAGTCAAGTGACTTGCCCAAGGTCACACAGCAGACTTGTTGTGGAGCCGGGATTCGAACCCACGACCTCTGACTCCAAAGCCCGGGCTTTTTCCACTGAGCCACACTGCTTCGCTTATCTGTTGTGTGATGTTGGGCAAATCACTAACAGCTCTTTGCTTCCAATTCCTCATCTGTAAAATGGGAATTTAATCCCCATTCTTCCTCCTCCTTAGCGTGGGAGTTCCAAGTGGGACAGGGACTGGGTTCAATCTAATTATCCTGTGACCATCAAAGCTCTCGGCAAAGCCGGTCAATGGTATTTATTGAGCGCTTACTGTGTGCAGAGCACTGTACTGAGAGCTTGGGAGAGGACAAGCTTCCTTGTCCTCTTCCTTCCCCCTTCTAGACTGTGAGCCCACTGTTGGGTAGGGACTGTCTCTATGTGTTGCCGACTTGTACTTTCCAAGCGCGTAAGTACAGTGCTCTGCACACAGTAAGCGCTCAATAAATACAACTGATTGATTGATTGATTGACAACAAGACAATCGACAGACGCAATCCCTGCCCATCCCGGAGCACTTAACAAATTTCATTTTTACTAGTAAGCCTGGGCTCTAGTTCCAGCTCAGCACTTAGAACAGTACTTGGCACATAATAAGCACTTAACAAATACCATCATTATCATTAGAGAAGAAGCTTGGCTCAGTGGAAAGAGCCCAGGCTTGGGAGTCAGAGGTCATGGGTTCTAATCCCAGCTCTGCCACGTGTCTGCTATGCGACCTTGGGCAAGTCACTTAACTTCTCTGAGCCTCAGTTCCCTCATCTGTAAAATGGGGATTAAGACTGGGAGCCCCATGTGGGACAACCTTTCATTCATTCATTCAATCGTATTTATTGAGCACTTACTGTGTGCAGAGCACTGTACTAAGAGCTTGGGAAGTACAAGTTGACAACATATAGAGTCGGTCCCTACCCAACAACAGGCTCACAGTCTAGAAGGGGGAGATAGACTGATCACCTTGTAACGCCCCCCTCAGTGCTTAGAACGGTGATTTACACATAGTAAGCGCTTAACAACTGCCATTATTATTATTATTATTATCTGGTGGGTGACCTTGGACAAGTCACTTAACTTCTCTGTGCCTCAGTTTCCTCATCTGTAAAATGAGGACTAAAGACCTTTCCCTGTTAGAATAGGAGCTTCACGAGTGACAGGGGCTGTGTCTGAGGCCTTCCCAGACTGAGCCCCCTCCTTGCTCTCCCCCTCCTTCCCCGCCTTACCTCCTTTCCCTCCCCACAGCACCTGTATATATGTTCATATGTTTGTATGTATTTATTACTCTATTTATTTTATTTGTACATGTTTATTCTATTTTATTTTGTTAATATGTTTTGTTTTGTTCTCTGTCTCCCCCTTCTAGACTGTGAGCCCACCGTTGGGTAGGACCGTCTCTGTACGTTGCCAACTTGTACTTCCCAAGCGCTTAATACAGCACTCTGCACATAGTAAGCGCTCAATAAATACGACTGAATGAATGAATGAATCTGATTGGATGTCATCGATCACTCTGCCTGGCAAAGAGTAAGCTCTAGAATTGTTGCCAATGCATTGAAATCTCTCAGCGCTTAGAACAGTGCTTTGCACATAGTAAGCGCTTAACAAATACCATCGTTATTATTACTTATTGTTCTATTGTACTCTCTCAAGTGCTTAGTACAGTGCTCTGCATACAGTAAGTGCTCAATAAATACAATTAACTGACATTAAAAAGGGCTTAACAAATGTTCTCTGTCTCCCCCTTTTAGACTGTGAGCCCACTTTTGGGTAGGGACTGTCTCCATATTTTGCCAATTTGTACTTCCCAAGCACTTAGTACAGTGCTCTGCACACAGTAAGCACTCAATAAATACGATTGATGATGATGATGATGATATCACAATTCTTGGTAGTATTACTGAAGAGAGGGACAGGAAGCAGGAGGCTGGGAGTTCAAGGGAGATCTGTTCTCTGCTTTTATCCCCAAATAGGTCCTCAGCCTGGTGTGGGGCTAGGGCCCAGAGGCAATAATGATACTAATAACATTAATAATATTAATAATTTAAAATGGTATTTGTTAAGCGCTTACCATATCAATCAATCAATCAATCGTATTTATTGAGCACTTACTGTGTGCAGAGCACTGTACTAAGCGCTTGGGAAGTACAAGTTGGCAACATATAGAGACGGTCCCTACGTACTAAGCGCTTGGGTGGATACAAGCTAATCAGGTTGGACACAGTCCTTGTCCCACATAAGGTTCACAATCTTAATCCCCATTTAACAGATGAGGTAACTGAGGCCCAGAGAAGTAAAGTAACTTGCCCCAGGTCACACAGCAGACAATTGGCGGAGCTGGGATTAGAACCATGGTCCTTCCGATTCCCAGGCCCGGGCTCTATCCACTAGGCCACCCTGTTTCTCCTAATTATTATAATTATATTGTACTATGATTTTAAAAGTGTTCATTATGTGCCAAACACTATACTGAGCACTGAGGTAGAAGCAAGATAATCAGTCCCTGTCCCACATGAGGCTCACAGTCTAAGTAGGAGGGAGAACGGGGACTGACTCCCTATTTTGCAGATGAGGGAACTAAGGCACAGAAAAGTGAAGTGATTTGCCCCAAATCGATCAATCAATCAATCAATCATATTTATTGAGCGCTTACTGTGTGCAGAGCACTGTACTAAGCACTTGGGAAGTACAAGTTGGCAACATATAGAGACAGTCCCTACCCAACAGTGGGCTCACAGTCTATAAGGGGGAGAAATCACAAAGAAAGCAAGTGGTGGGGCCGGGATTAGAACTCAGGTCCTCTGACTTCCCAGGCCTGTGCTCTTTCCACTAGGCCACCCTGCCTGAGATCGACTGTCCTGTGCTGAGTGACTGATTCTTGTAAACGAGAACTCGGTGAGAGGCGAGAGACAGGACCAGGAAAAGGGCCAGAGGCCTTATGGCACAGACACCAGCTCTCTCGATAATAACAATAATAATAATAATGGCATTTATTAAGCGCTTACTATGTGCAAAGCACTGTTGTAAGCACTGGGGAGGTTACAAGGTGACCAGGTTGTCCAATGGGGGGCTCACAGCCTTAATCCCTATTTTACAGATGAGGTAACTGAGGCACAGAAAAGTTAGTGACTTGCCCAAAGTCACACAGCTGACAATTGGCAGAGCCGGGGTTTGAACCCATGACCTCTGACTCCAAAGCCTGGGCTCTTTCCACTGAGCCACGCTGAGTGTATTTGGTATTGTTCGGCGCTTACTATGTTCCAAGCACTGTTCTAAGCAGTGGGGTAGATATAAGCTAATCAGGTTGGACGCAATTCCTGTCCCACATGGGGCTCACGGTCTTCATCTCCACTTTCCAGATGAAGTAACTGAGGCACAAAGAAGGGATGTGACTTGCCCAAGATCACCCAGCAGACAAATTGGCAGAGTCGGGATTAGAACCCACATCCTCTGCCTCCCAATCCGTGCTCTTAACCACTAGGCCATGCTGCTTCTGAAAAATCCTGCAGTTTCCCAGAGAAATTCCAGGGCAACGGCGTCTTGAGGCTGACAAACCCCAGAGCCAATATTATCACATCAGACCTTCTGTGTCATCCATGCTCCGGTTTATTTCCAATCATCTAAAGTAAGCGCTCAATAAATACGACTGAGTGGAGGATTGGATGAATAGCACTTTTGTGTACATTTTACACACCTAAATACTTAGGCATTCACTCACCTACATATCCGCTTTTCCTTCTGCCTCATATCTCTAGTCAGTTAGTCAGTCAGCCGTATTTATTGAGTGCTTACTGTGTACACAGCAATGTCCTAAGTGCTTGGAAGAGTACAATACACCAATATAACAGACACATTTCCTGCCCACAATCAATCAATCAATCAATCGTATTTATTGAGCGCTTACTGTGTGCAGAGCATTGTACTAAGCGCTTGGGAAGTACAAGTTGGCAACATATAGAGACAGTCCCTACCCAACAGTGGGCTCATGGTCTAGAAGGGGAAGACAGAGAACAAAACCAAACATATTAACAAAATAAAATAAATAGAATAGATAGGTACAAGTAAAATAAATAAAGAGTAATAAATACGTGCAAACATATATACATATATACAGGTGCTGTGGGGAAGGGAAGGAGGTAATGCGGGGGGGGGAGGGGGTGGAGATGGGAAGGAGGGGGAGAGGAAGGAGGGGGCTCAGTCTGGGAAGACCTCCTTCCCAGTACAGTCTTGAAGACTCTAGACTATAATTTTTTTTGTGTCTGCACCCTCTAATAATAATAATAATAATAGTGGTATTTGTTAAGCACTTACTATGTGCCCAGCACTGTTCTAAGTGCTGGGATGGGTACAGAGTAATCAGGTCTTCTCACGCGGGGCTCACACTTTTAATTCCCATTTTCCAGATGGGGGAACTGAGGCCCAGAGAAGTTAAATTGCCTGAGGGCACACAGCAGACAAGTGGCGGAGCCGGGATTAGAACCCAGGTCCTCTGACTCCCAAGCTCGGGCTCTTTCCACTAAGCCACGCTGCTTCCCTAATAATAATAATAATAATAATAATATTATAATGATGGCATTTGTTAAGTGCTTACTATATGCAAAGCACTGCTCTAAGTGCTGGGGAGGTTACAAGGTGATCAGGTTGTCCCTCGGGGGGCTCACAGTCTTAATCCCCATTTTACAGATGAGATAACTGAGGCACAGAGAAGTTAAATGACTTGCCCAAAGTCACACAGCTGGCAGGGCCGTGTTTTGAACCCGTGACATCTGACTCCAAAGCCCGTGTTCTTTCCACTGAGCCACGCTGGTTCTCCTATCTTTTCTAGATTGTAAACTCCTTAAAGACAGGTGTGCTACCTCTACTGTACTCTCGCCCAAGTGCTTAGCATAACGCTCAGCACACAGTAGGTGTTTGAGAAATACTTCACCCATCAGTACTTTATTTTAATGTCTGAGAAGCAGCTTGGCCTAGTGGATAGAGCCTGGGCTTGGAAGCC
The DNA here is from genome assembly GCF_015852505.1 of Tachyglossus aculeatus. NCBI lineage: Eukaryota > Metazoa > Chordata > Mammalia > Monotremata > Tachyglossidae > Tachyglossus > Tachyglossus aculeatus. Next base: position 13,164,448 of record NC_052070.1, read on the forward strand.
TGAAGGACCTGGGTTCTAATCCCAGCTCCGTCACTTGTCTGCTGTGTGACCTTGGACAAGTCACTTCACTTCTCTGGGCCTCAGTTACTTCATCTGTAAAATGGGGATTAAGACGGTGAGCCCCACGTGGGACACAGACCGTGTGCAACCTGATTAGCTTGTATCTACTCCAGGTCTTAGTACAGTGCCTGGCACGTTATTATTATTATTATTATTATTATCATTATTATTAATCATACTTATTGAGGGCTTACTGTGTGCAAAGCACTGTATTAAGTACTTGGGAGAGTACAATACAACATACAACATCAAACAAAACTCTGCCCACAGCGAGCTCACAGTCTAGAGGATAGTTATGTTGCCAACTTGTACTTCCCAAGCGCTTAGTACAGTGCTCTGCACACAGTTAGCGCTCAATAAATATAATTGATTGATTACAGTGCTTACAGTGCTCTGCACATAGTAAGCGCTCAATAAATACGATTGATGATGATGATGATGATGATTGATAGTAAGCGCTTAATAAATACCACAGTTAGAGCATATGAGAATATGAGAAGCAGCGTGGCTTAGTGGAAAGAGCACGGGCTTGGGAGTCAGAGGTCGTGGGTTCTAATCCTGGCTCCACCACTTGCCCCTGTGTGACTTTGGGTAAGTCACTTCACTTTTCTGGGCCTCAATTCCCTCATCTGTAAAATGGGGATTAAGACAGTGAGCCCCACGTGGGACAACCTGATAACCCTGTCCCAGCGCTTAGAACAGTGCTCTGCATATAGCAAGCGCTTAACAAATACCATTAGTCTTCTTATTCTTCTTGTTCTGGGCAGGAAACACGTCTATCAGCTCTGCTGTTTTTTACTCTCCCAAGTGTTTAGTGCAGTGCTCTGCACATAAGTGCCCAATAAATATTGATTGATTGTGTCTACCAATGTGCCTACTAACTCTGTAGTGGTGTTCTCTGCCAAGCACTTAGTCCAGTGCTCTGCACACACTAAGCAGTCAGGAAATACCATTGATGATGAGATTATCAGCTCCTTGTGGGCAAGGAATTTGTCTAGACTGGAAACTCATTGTGGGCAGGGAACCTGTCTGTTTTTTATTGTATTGTACTCTCCCAAGTGCTTAGTACAGTGCTCTGCACAAAGTAAGCGCTCAATAAATACGATTGACTGACTGACTGTCTACCAGAGAAGCAGGAGCAGCATGACTCAGTGGAAAAGAGCCCGGGCTTTGGAGTCAGAGGTCATGGGTTCAAATCCCAGCTCCGCCAATTGTCAGCTGTGTAACTTTGGTCAAGTCACTTAACTTCTCTGTGCCTCAGTTCCCTCATCTATAAAAAGGGAATGAAGGCTATGAGCCCCCCGTGGGACAACCTGATCACCTTGTAACCTCCCCAGCGCTTACAACAGTGCTTTGCACATAGTAAGCGCTTAATAAATGCCATTGTTATTATTATTATTATTACCAACCATACTAGATTGTTTTCTCCCAAGTGCCCAGTACAGTGCTCAGCACACAGTAAGCACTAAATAAATACCAATCATTGCCATTTAACCGGGCTTGTTTTCTTAGTGGCTCAGAGGAGCTTTACATTCATTCATTCATTCATTCATTCGTTCATTCATTCATTCATTCATTCAGTCGCATTTACTGAACACTTACTATGTGCAGAGCACTGTACTAAGCGCTTGGAAGAGTACAGTATAATAATAAACAGATACAGTAACTGCCCACAACGAGGTTATAGTCTAAAGGGGGAGATAGGCATTAATATAGGCATTAATATAAATATATATTATAGGAGGCCTTCCCAGACTGAATCAGTCAATCAATCAATCGTATTTATTGAGCACTTACTGTGTGCAGAGCACTGTACTAAGAGCTTGGGAAGTCCAAGTTGGCAACATATAGAGACAGTCCCTACCCAACAGTCTAAAAGGGGGAGACAGAGAACAAAACCAAACATACTAACAAAATAAAATCCCAGCTCCACCAATTGTCAGCTGTGTGACCTTGGGCAAGTCACTTAACTTCTTTAGGCTTCAGTTCCGTCATCTGTAAAATGGGGATGAAGACTGTGAGCCCCCCGAGGGACAACCTGATCACCTTGTAACCTCCCCTGCGCTTAGAAAGGGTGCTTTGCATATAGTAAGCACTTAATAAATGCCATCGTTATTATTATTATTATTATAAATAGACCCTCTTTCCTCTCCCTCCCCTTACCTCCTTCACCTCCCCACAGCACCTGTATATATATATAATATATGTTTGTACATATTTATTACTCTATTTATTTTACTTGTGCATATTAATTCTATTTAAATTTATCCCAGCTCTGCCACTTGTCTGCTGTGTGACCTTGGGCAGGTCACTTCACTTCTCTGAGTCTCAGTTACCTCATCTGTAAAATGGGGATTAAGACTGTGAGCCCCACGTGGGACAACCTCATCACCTTGTATCCCCCCCAGCGCTTAGAACAGTGCTTTGCACATAGTAAGCGCTTAACAAAATGCCATCATTTATTTATTTTGTTAATATGTTTTGTTTTGTTCTCTGTCTCCCCCTTCTAGACTGTGAGCCCGCTGTTGGGTAGGGACCGTCTCTAGATGTAGCCAACCTGTACTTCCCAAGCGCTTAGTACAGTGCTCTGCACACAGTAAGTGCTCAATAAATACGATTGATGATGATGATGATGGGGCTGGGACGGGGGATGACAACAGGGAACAGGAGGATGCAGAAGGGAGCGGGAGGAGGGGAAAGGAGGGCTTAGTCAGGGAAGGCCTCTTGGAGGAGATTTGGCCTCCAAAATTTGGAGGCATTTCCTCCACTTCTGCTTTGGCCTCCCAAATGGCCTCCATTCACCACCACCTCCTTCTCCCCTCAGTAGAGGAGAATGGAAATCCAACCTCTCACATCTCTGCCCTTGGTGCTCTGGGGGAGGTCAAGGCAGAATGCACATTTGGGAGGGCCATCAGTTTGCACCCACTGTCTGCTGCTCCTTTTTCTTTTAGCCTATCAGTTTTCTGGGCCTCTTATCTTTCCAAACGGGTTTGGCCCTTTCTCAATGCCTCAGTGCATTTCTCTCTGTTTGGTTTGGGGTGAGGAAGAATGCCTTCTATTTACAAGTCTATTCCTTCAGCAGATAATGCTTTAAGTAGGCTCTGCCGGGGGAGCTTTAGTTAGCAAATTGGGGGAGAGATTCAAACGGTGATAATGAGCCACTCTTTTGTTTCTTGCACATGCATATATTTTTTTGGGGTTGGGGGGCTGGTGGCTGTTGAGTTCCTGATCCTTTATCAGTCAGTTTACTTGGGAGGAGGTAAGTGATAGATCGCTGTTTGCCTTCTGTACAAAAACCTCAATTTTATCACCCTGGTGTCCCTAAACAGCTGATGTCATTAATGGGAAGTTAACTCCGTCGGGCCTTTCCTTAATCAATAAATCAGTGGCATTTATTGAGCGCTTACTATGTGCAGATCACTGTACTAAGCACTTGGGAGAGTACAACACAACTGAAAAATCTTACCTCCTAATTTTACGCTGAACTTTCGGCTTCCACTAAAATATAAAGCTGAACGAATCAGCCTGCAAAATAATTTGTAATCAGGGGCCTAACTTATTTTGACAAGGCATTCCCTTTGTTTTGGAGAGGAGTGGGGCAATCATTAACACTAATTTAAAGGCTCCCATTTAGTTTGCCCAGGCTAAATGGGGGGGGGGGGGGGGGGGGCAGTTGATAGGAAAGCCTGTCACCCTGATCTTTTTAAGGGAGTTGGATTAATAGTTAATGAGGAACTTAGCAACAGTATAAGCAGGTCAACAAAGTTCACATTTTTTTTCCAAGTTCCCCTTACCTCTTTCCAGTGCAACAAAAACAGCTTACTGGAAGCTATTTTTTATTGGCTTTAAATGGCACATACAATGTAATATCTCATCTATCTCGCTGCCAAAAGCATTATGGAAGGCACATCTCTTCCAAGAGGCCTTCCCTGACTAAGCCGCCCCTTTCCTCTTTCCCACTCCCATCTCTGTCGCCCTGACTTGCTTCCTTACTCATCCATCCTCCCAACCCCATACCACTTAAGTACAAATCTGTAATTTATTTATTTCTATTAATATCTATCTCCTCCCACCCCCTGCCTCTAGACCCTAAGCTCACTGTGGCCAGGGAATGTGTTTATTGTTGTATCGTACTCTCCCAAGAGCTTAGTACAGTGCTCTGCACACAGTAAATGCTCAATAAATACGACTGAATGAATGAATAATATAGGATTTCTGCTTGGCCTCGTGGAAAGAGCACGGGATTAACAGCCAGGAGATTTGGATTCGAGTCTCAGCTCTGCCGCAGGCCTTCTACGTGGCCCTTGGTGAGTCACAATCTTTCTAGGCCTTAGTTTCCTCAGCTGCAAAATGGGGCTAAGGTAGATTCTGGGTCCTGAATGGGACAGAGACTGTCTGATCTCATAGCCTGTAGCTACTCTAGGGCACACTACAGAATAAGTCCTTAATAAATGTCAAAAATGATTGCTGGATTGGGAAATCTTGCAAGCCAACGTCAGTAAATCATGAGCACATGGTTCTTGCGGGCAAGGAATTAATGTCTGTTTATTTGTCTCCACCCCCGTAAGACTGTGAGCTCATAATGGGCTGGGGTTGTCACTCTATTGCTGGATTACAGAGCTCTGCACCCAATAAGCACTTAAGAAATACGATTCAATGATAGAATGGATACAATTGAATGAATGAATGTGTCTGTTATATTGTTATTCCCTGCTCTCTCCCAAAGGCTCTGCACACAGCAAGTGCTCAACACTTACTCTGAGTGGTGAGTCTGCAGATTATGTAGCCTTGCAGTCTTCAATTTGTAAATGTGATTGCTTTACCAAAATAAACTGGAATAGGAGTTCTTCCATGGGTCCTTTCTTGCAGTGCTTATACATAGTAAGTGCTTAATAAATGCCATTATTATTATTAGGATATTTCAAAAAGCTTCCCCCAAACAATGAATAATAATAATAATTATGGTATTTGTTAAGCACTTACTGTGTTGCCAGGCACTGTACTAAGCACTGGGGTAGACACAAGCAAATTGGGTTGGACACAGTCCCTGTCCCATGTGGGGCTCGCAGTCTCAATCCCCATTTTACAGATGAGATAACTAAGTTTTGGAGAAGTGAAGTGACTTGCCCAAGGCCACACAGCAGACAAGTGGAGGAACCGGGATTCAGAACCCATGACCTTCTCTATTTATTTATTTATTTATTTTACTTGTACATATCTATCCTATTTATTTTATTTTGTTGGTATGTTTGGTTTTGTTCTCTGTCTCCCCCTTTTAGACTGTGAGCCCACTGTTGGGTAGGGACTGTCTCTATGTGTTGCCAATTTGTACTTCCCAAGCGCTTAGTACAGTGCTCTGCACATAGTAAGCGCTCAATAAATACGATTGATGATGATGATGACTCCCATCCTATGCCCTGTCCACTATGCCATGCTGCTTCTCTTGGACATGTTTAATTTGAGGAGTTGGTAAGACATCCAGGTAGAGAAGTCTTGAAGGCAGGAGTGAATGAGAGATTTCAGGGAAAGACAGAGTTGTAGATTTGGGATATGATTATTATTATTATTATTATTATTATTGTTATTGTTAGTAGTAGTAGTAGTACAAGTCAAAAGTTCCCTGTGCTGGGCATCAGCACACTGCTAGACTGTGAGCCCACTGTTGGGTAGGGACTGTCTCTATATGTTGCCAACTTGTACTTCCCAAGTGCTTAGTACAGTGCTCTGAACACGGTAAGCGCTCAATAAATACGATTGACTGATTGATTGATTGATTGATCAGAGGCATGGGAGAGAGTCGAGGGTGGAGACTTAGTCAAGCTAGCTCTCTTCCTCCCTTCAAAGCCCTGTGCTCACTTCGGCAGCACATATACTAAAATCGGAACGATACAGAGTAGATTAGCATGGCCCCTGCGCAAGGATGACACACAAATTCGTGAAGCATTCCATATTTTTCCAAACTTCCTCCCTTCAAAGCCCTACTGAGAGCTCAACTCCTCCAGGAGGCCTTCCCACACTGAGCACCCCCCTCCTCTCCCCCTCCTTCCCCTCCCCATCCCCCCGCCTCACCTCCTTCCCCTCCCCACAGCACCTATATATATGTATATGTTTGTACATATTTATTACTCTATTTTATTTGTACATATTTATTCTATTTATTTTATTTTGTTAATATGTTTTGTTTTGTTGTCTGTCTCCCCTTTCTAGACTGTGAGCCCACTGTTGGGTAGGGACCATCTCTATATGTTGCCAACTTGTACTTCCCAGCACTTAGCACAGTGCTCTGCACACAGTAAGCGCTCAATAAATACGATTGAATGAATGAATGAATACTGGAGAGCTCACCTCCTCCAGGAGGCCTTCCCGGACTGAACCCCCTCCTTCCTCTCCCCCTTTTCCCCCTCCCCACCCGCCTGCCTTACCTCCTTCCCCTCCCCACAGCACCTGTATATATGTATATATGGTTGTACATATTTAATATTCTATTTATTTATTTATTTTACTTGTACATATTTATTCTTTTTATTTTGTTAATATGTTTTGTTTTGTTGTGTGTCACCCCCTTCTAGACTGTGAGCCCGTTGTTGGGTAGGGACCGTCTCTATATGTTGCCAACTTGTACTTCCCAAGCGCTTAGTACAGTGCTCTGCACACAGTAAGCGCTCAATAAATACGATTGAATGAACGAATGAATGAATGACTGTGAGGAAAGAGGCAATAGTCAACTGCCTCCAGATTTCTACCAAGAAAACTCTCTGGTTCCACTGCCAGAAGGGTTGCAGATGGAGGCGGGGCACTCTGGGAGAGATGTATCCGTGGTGTTGCCATGGGTCGGAGGTGACTCGAGAGAATATGACAAGACAAGTTGCTGTAGTAGTAGTAGTAGTAGTAGTAGTAGTAGTAGTAGTAGTAGTAGTAGTAGTAATAGTACTATTTTAATTTGCTCTATTAGTTCTCTCTCCATATACAGGGATTAATTCAATCAGTCCCACGTCATCCCCCGGGCCTGGAATGCCCTCCCTCTGCCCATCCGCCAAGCTAGCTCTCTTCCTCCCTTCAAGGCCCTGCTGAGAGCTCACCTCCTCCAGGAGGCCTTCCCAGACTGAGCCCCTTCCTTCCTCTCCCCCTCGTCCCCCTCTCCATCCCCCCATCTTACCTCCCTCCCTTCCCCACAGCACCTGTATATATGTATATATGTTTGTACATATTTTTTACTCTATTTATTTATTTATTTAATTTATTTCTACATATCTATTCTATTTTATTTTGTTAGTATGTTTGGTTTTGTTCTCTGTCTCCCCCTTTTAGACTGTGAGCCCACTGTTGGGTAGGGACTGTCTCTATATGTTGCCAATTTGTACTTCCCAAGCGCTTAGTACAGTGCTCTGCACATAGTAAGCGCTCAATAAATACGATTGATGATGATGATGATGTTTATCGAGCGCTTACTGTTTGCAGAACACTATACTAAGCGCTTGGGAGAGTACAATATAGTAGACACATTCCCTGCCCACAACAAGTTTATTAATAATAATAATAATAATAATGCTGATAATAATGATGGTATTTGTCAAGCTCTTACCATGTGCCAAGCATTGTTCTAAGCACTGGGGGAGATACCTGGTTATCTGGTTGTCCCAGGTGGGGCTCTCAGTCTTAATCCCCATTTTCCAGATGAGTTAACTGAGGCCCGGAGAAGTTAAGTGGCTTGCCCAAAGACAAATGGCGGAGCCGGGGTTAGAACCCACTGCCTCTGACGCCCAAGCCAGGGCTCTTTCCACTCGGCCACGCTGCTTCTCTGTTTATCCATTCATTCAATCGTATTTATTGAGCGCTTACTGTGTGCAGAGCACTGTACTAAGCGCTTGGGAAATACAAATCGTCAACATATAGAGACGGCCCCTACCCAACAACGGGCTTAGAGTTTACAGTCTAGAGGGGGAGACAGACCTTAATATAAATAAATTCCAGTCTTCACAGGAGCAGGTCAAGGATAAGACAGGTCCTCGGAATGAGCAGATTCATTCATTCATTCAATCGTATTTATTGAGCGCTTACTGTGTGCAGAGCACTGTACTAAGCGCTTGGGAAATACAAATCAGCAACATATAGAGACGGTCCCTACCCAACAACGGGCTTAGATTTTACAGTCTAGAGGGGGAGGCAGACCTTAATATAAATAAATTTCAGTCTTCACAGGAGCCTGTCAAGGATAAGACAGGTCCTCGGAATGAGCAGATTCATTCATTCATTCAATCGTATTTATTGAGCGCTTACTGTGTGCAGAGCACTGTACTAAGCGCTTGGGAAGTACAAGTTGGAAACATTATAGAGATGGTCCCTACCCAACAGCGGGCTCAAGGTCTAGAAAGGGGAGACAGACAACAAAACAAAACATATTAACAAAATAAAATAAATAGAATAAATATGTACAAATAAAATCAATAGAGTAATAAATACGTACAAATATATATACATATATACAGGTGGCGTGGGGAGGGGAAGGAGGTAAGGCGGGGGAGGAGGAGGAGAGGAAGGAGGGGGCTCAGTCTGGGAAGGCCTCCTGGAGGAGGTGAGCTCTCAGAAGGGCTTTGAAGGGAGGAAGCAGAGTTAGATCTTACCATGTTAATCTTGAGGTTGCCAACTTGTACTTCCCAAGCGCTTAGTACAGTGCTCTGCACACAGTAAACACTCAATAAATATGATTGACTGATTGATTGAGGTAGAGTAATTGAGGAATGGAGAGGACACCCACTTCTCCAGTTACACGAGTGGGTTGCACTATTGCAGAATTCCACATTAGGGAAAACTCCCCTTGCGATACTCACCACGTCAGACACCACACACCGTACAAACAACGTCAGACACCACACACCGTACAAACACACAAGCCTTCCTACCGGCACTTTGGTGTGCTGAATCCAGTCGAGCTCAGGTTGTGTTGGGAGAACTCTCCAGAATTTTGCTACCGCCTCCCCGCCAAAATGCAGAGTGAAAACACGCATTCTGGCAGAATTAACTGACTAGTAATAATAATAATAATAGAAATAATAATTATGGTATTTGTTAAGCGCTTACTATTTACCAGACGCTGTTCTAAGCGCTGGGGTAGATCCAAGATAACTGGATCGGACAAGGCCCCCGTCCCACATCGGGCTCACAGATTTTATCCCCATTTTACAGATGAGGGAACTGAGGCCCAGAGGAGTGACGAGCTCAGGTTGTGTTGGGAGAACGCTCCAGAATTCTGCTACCGCCTCCCCGCCAAAACGCAGAGTGAAAACATACATTCTGGCAGAATTAAGTGACTAGTAATAATAATAACAATAGAAATAATAATTATGGTATTTGTTAAGCGCTTACTATATACCAGACGCTGTTCTAAGCGCTGGGGTAGATCCAAGATAACTGGATCGGACAAGGCCCCCGTCCCACATCGGGCTCACAGATTTTATCCCCATTTTACAGATGAGGGAACTGAGGCCCAGAGGAGTGACGAGCTCAGGTTGTGTTGGGAGAACGCTCCAGAATTCTGCTACCGCCTCTCTGCCAAAACGCAGAGTGAAAACACGCATTCTGGCAGAATTGACTAGTAATAATAATAATAGAAATAATAATTATGGTATTTGTTAAGCGCTTACTATTTACCAGACGCTGTTCTAAGCGCTGGGGTAGATCCAAGATAACTGGATCGGACAAGGCCCCCGTCCCGCATCGGGCTCACAGATTTTATCCCCATTTTACAGATGAGGGAACTGAGGCCCAGAGGAGTGACGAGCTCAGGTTGTGTTGGGAGAACGCTCCAGAATTCTGCTACCGCCTCCCCGCCCAAACGCAGATTGAAAACACGCATTCTGGCAGAATTAAGTGACTAGTAATAATAATAATAATAGAAATAATAATTACGGCATTTGTTAAGCGCTTACTATTTACCAGACGCTGTTCTAAGCGCTGGGGTAGATCCAAGATAACTGGATCGGACAAGGCCCCCGTCCCACATCGGGCTCACAGATTTTATCCCCATTTTACAGATGAGGGAACTGAGGCCCTGAGGAGTGAGGAGCTCAGGTTGTGTTGGGACAACTCTCCAGAATTCTGCTACCGCCTCCCCGCCAAAACGCAGAGTGAAAACACGCATTCTGGCAGAATTGACTAGTAATAATAATAATAATAATAGAAATAATAATTATGGTATTTGTTAAGCGCTTACTATTTACCAGACGCTATTCTAAGCGCTGGGGTAGATACAAGATAACTGGATCGGACAAGGCCCCCGTCCCACATCGGGCTCACAGATTTTATCCCCATTTTACAGATGAGGGAACTGAGGCCCAGAGGAGTGACGAGCTCAGGTTGTGTTGGGAGAACTCTCCAGAATTTTGCTACCGCCTCCCCGCCAAAATGCAGAGTGAAAACACGCATTCTGGCAGAATTAACTGACTAGTAATAATAATAATAATAGAAATAATAATTATGGTATTTGTTAAGCGCTTACTATTTACCAGACGCTGTTCTAAGCGCTGGGGTAGATCCAAGATAACTGGATTGGACAAGGCCCCCGTCCCACATCGGGCTCACAGATTTTATCCCCATTTTACAGATGAGGGAACTGAGGCCCAGAGGAGTGACGAGCTCAGGTTGTGTTGGGAGAACTCTCCAGAATTCTGCTACCGCCTCCCCGCCAAAACGCAGAGTGAAAACACGCATTCTGGCAGAATTGACTAGTGATAATAATAATAGAAATAATAATTATGGTATTTGTTAAGCGCTTACCATCTACCAGACGCTGTTCTAATCGCTGGGGTAGATCCAAGATAACTGGATCGGACAAGGCCCCTGTCCCGCATCGGGCTCACAGATTTTATCCCCATTTTACAGATGAGGGAACTGAGGTGCAGAGGAGTGACGAGTTCAGGTTGTGTTGGGAGAACGCTCCGGAATTCTGCTACCGCCTCCCCGCCAAAACGCACAGCATTAAGTGACTAGTAATAATAATAATAATAGAAATAATAATTATGGTATTTGTTAAGCGCTTACTATTTACCAGACGCTGTTCTAAGTGCTGGGGTAGATCCAGGATAACTGGATCGGACAAGGTCCCCATCCCACATCGGGCTCACAGATTTTATCCCCATTTTACAGACGAGGGAACTGAGGCCCAGAGGAATGAAGTGACTTGCCCAAGGTCACACAGCAGACAAGTGGCAGAGCTGGAATTAGAACTCAGATCCTTCTGACTCCCAAGCCCGTGCCCTATAATAATAATGATGGCATTTGTTAAGCGCTTACTATATGCAAAGCACTGTTCTAAGCACTGAAGCACTGAAAAAAAGACAAGTGGCAGAGCCGGGATGAGAACTCAGATCCTTCTGACTCCCGGGACCATGCGGTTCCACCACTTGTCAGCTGTGTGACTCTGGGTAAGTCACTTAACTTCTCTGTGCCTCAGTTCCCTCATCTGTAAAATGGGGATGAAGACTGTGAGCCCCACATGGGACAACCTTGATTACCTTGTATCTCCCCCAGCACTTACAACAGTGCTTGGCACATAGTAAGTGCTTAACAAATACCAACATTATTGTTATTATTATTAATATTATTATTATTACTAGCCATGCTGCTTCCCTAATTTTGGCATATACAAAGCCCTTACTATGTGCCAAGCACTATACTAAGCACTTGGGTAGCTACAAGATAATCAGGTCACATAAGGGGCTCACAGTCTATGTAGAAGGAAGAATAGGGATTGAATCCCCATTTTGCAGATGAGGTAACTGAGGCCCAGAGGAGTTAAATGATTGGCCCAAGGTCACATAGCAGTTACAAAGCGGGGCCAGGATTAGAACCCAGGTTCTCGGACTCTAGGTCATACTGCCTCTCTATAAATTTCCCAAACCTGTTTCATGCCAGCATTCAGGAAGTGAGGGAAGAATTCAATTTTCCCGCTCCTTCTAAAGAAGCGGCGTGGCTCAGTGGAAAGAGCTCGGGCTTTGGAGCCAGAGGTCATGGGTTCAAATCCCGGCTCCGCCGATTGTCAGCTGTGTGACTTTGGGCAAGTCACTTCACTTCTCTGTGCCTCAGTTCCCTCATCTGTAAAATGGGGATGAAGACTGTGAGCCCCACAGTGAACCTGGTCACCTTGTAACCTCCCCAGCGCTTAGAACAGTGCTTTGCACGTAGTAAGCGCTTAATAAATGCCATTATTATTATTATTATTAATGTATACTGCACGAGCCTGGGAGTCAGAAGGACTTGGATTCTAATCCCGACTCCACCACGTGTCTGCTGTGTGATCTTGGGCAAGTCATTTCACTTCTGTGGGCCTCAGGTGCCTCATCTGTAAAATGGGAATTAAGAGCGTGAGCCCCATGTGGGACAGGGACTGTGCCCAACCTGGTTAGCTTGTATCTACCCCAGCGGTTAGAATAGTGCTTGGCACATAGTAAGAGCTTAATCCCATAAGTATTATTCCAGTTGTTCAGTCTGAAGGATTGATTCAGGAAACTGACTTTGGCTCTGAACATTTTATCAATTCATTCATTCATTCATTCAATCGTATTTATTGAGCGCTTACTGTGTCCAGAGCACTGTACTAAGCGCTTGGGAAGTACAAGTCGGCAACGTATAGAGACGGTCCCTACCCAACAACGGGCTCACAGTCTAGAAGGGGGAGACAGACAACAAAACACAACATATTAACAAAATAAAACAAATGGAATAGTAAATATGTACAAGTAAAATAAATAGAGCGATAAATCTATTATTGCGGAGTGAGGGGTGAGCCTCACTATCACCCCAGTCTTGGGAATCGGGGAACGAATACTGAACTGCCTCTTTGGGCTCCTGTGGAAAACGTACCGGGAAACCTTTCAGCAAATTCAAATCCCTCAATCAATAGAATTTATTGAGCGCCTGTTCAAATCAATCCATCAACACTATTCATCGGACACTTATTGTGTGCAGAGCACTGTAAGAAGCAGTGGTGTCTAGTGGAAAGAGCACAGGCTTAATAATAATAATAATAATGATGGTATTTGTTAAGCGCTTACCATGTGCAAAGCACTGTTCTAAGCGCTGGGGGGGATACAAGGTGATCAAGTTGTCCCACATGGGGCTCACAATCTTAATCCCCATTTTACAGATGAGGTAACTGAGGCACAGAGAAGTTAAGTGACTTGCCCAAAGTCACACAGCTGACAATTGGCGGGGCCGGGATTTGAACTCCTGACCTCTGACTCCAAAGCCCGGGCTCTTTCCACTGAGCCACGCTGCTTAAGAGTGAGAGGGCCTGGATTCTAATTCCTCCTCTGCCCCTTGCCTGCTGTGGGACCCGGGGCAAGTGTCCCGTTGCCAACTTGTACTTCCCAAGCGCTTAGTCCAGTGCTCTGCACACAGTAAGCGCTCAATAAATCCGATTGAATGAATGAATGAAGCGTCTTCATTTCTCTGGGCCTCGGTTCCCTCATCTGCAAAATGGGGATTCAAGACTTATCCTCCCTCCTAATTACCATAGGTGGGATCTGATGATCTTGTATTTACCCCAGTGCTTAGAACAATGTTTGGCATGGAGCAAGCACTTAAATACCACAATCATTATTATCATATCGCTGTACTGAGTGCTGCATGGCGTAGTGGAGAGAGCACTAGCCTGAGAGTCATTCATTCATTCATTCAATCATATTTATTGAGCGCTTACTGTGTGCAGAGCACTGGACTAAGCGCTTGGGAAGTACAAGTTGGCAACATAGAGATGGTCCCTACCCAACAGTGGGCTCACAGTCTAGAAAGTCCCAGGTTCTAATCCAGGCTCTGCCACTTGTCTGCTGTGAGACCTTGGGCGAGTCATTTCACTTCTCTGTGCCTCAGTTCCCTCATCTGTAAAATAGGGATTTTTTTTGTTGTTGGCATTTGTTAAGCGCTTACTATGTGCAGAGCACTGTTCTAAGCACTGGGGGGGATACATGGTGATCAAATTGTCCCACGTGGGGCTCACAGTCTTAATCCCCATTTTACAGATGAGGTAACCGAGGCTCGGAGAAGTTAAGTGACTTGCTCAAGGTCACCCAGCAGACATGTGGCAGTCGGGATTCGAACCCATGACCTCTGACTCCAAAGCCCGTGCTGTTTCCACTGAGCCAAGCTGCTTCTGTCAAAAAAAGAATTACTACGTGCAAAGCACTGTTCTAAGCACTGGGGTGGGGGGGATACAATGTGATCAAGTTGTCCCACGTGGGGCTCACAGTCTTAATCCCCATTTTTATAGATGAGGGAACTGAGGCTCAGAGAAGTTAAGTGACTTGCCCAAGGTCACACAGCAGACTTGTGGCGGAGCTGGGATTCGAACCCACGACCTCTGACTCCAAAGCCCGGGCTCTTTCCACTGAGCCACACTGCTTCTCTGAGCCACGCTGCTTCTCTAATGAGACTTTGGGATTGGGATTGGGATTGGGATTGAGACTTTGAGCCCCATGTGGGACAAGGGACTGTGTCCAACCCTATTTGCTCGTGTCCACCCCAACGCTTCTAGACTGCGAGCCCGCTGTTGGGTAGGGACTGTCTCTATATGTTACCAACTTGTACTTCCCAAGCGCTTAGTACAGTGCTCTGCACAAAGTAAGCGCTCAATAAATACAATCGAATGAATGAATGAACACTTAGTACAGTGCCTGACATATCTTAAGCACTTAACAAATACCACAATTATTATTCGGTAGACACAACCCCTACTCTCGAGGTGTTTACAGTTTAGTGTGTCGTGTCTACCCACTCTGTTATATTGTACTCTCCCAAGAACGTAGTACAGTGCTCTGCACTCAATAAGCGCTCAATAAATATGATTGAATAGTGAATGAATGAATGAGCGCTCAATAAATATCACTGATTGATTGAGACAGTCATTAAAATCAATTTCAGATAGGGGAAGCCACGGGGTATAAGAGTCCCCCCGGGACAACCTGATCACCTTGTAACCTCTCCAGTGCTTAGAACAGTGCTTTGCACATAGTAAGCGCTTAATAAATGCCATTATTATTATTATTATTAGGACATGGATTTAAATGCTACGGGGTTGGGGATGGGGTGAGTAAAAAAGCACTTAGGAGGTACAGATTTAAGTGTATAACTGCTTACTCTGTGCCCCCAAGGAGTTGACACTATAACAAGGGAGACAGACAGAATATTTTTCAGACAGGAGAAGGAAGGAATGGGGGATAAGTACATGAGCTAATGCTTAATTGGGTAGGTAAGATACAGTTAAAAAGTGCTAAGAACATACATAATGCCTACCTAATCACCTGCTGTGTGACCTTGGGCAAGTCTTTTCACTTATCTGGGCCTCAGTTCCCTCATCTGTAAAACGGGGATTGAAACTGTGAGCCCCATGTGGGACAGGGGCTGTGTCCAACCTGATTTGCTGGTATCCACCCCAGCGCTTAGTACAGTTCCTGGCACATAGAAAGCGCTTAACAAATACCATAATTCTTCTTCTTCTTATTATTATCTACATAATGTCAAGGAAGAAAGAGGGCTGCCAGTGTACTCACCATTTTTCCTCTTCCACTTGTACTCCTATGGACTGGAATTTACTGGTTACTTTGCTCTCCACCAGGTCAACAGATTCATCAGCATCGTCAACCTGGAGAAACAGGCAGATGGGTCGTTGGGCTCTGGATTTCTATCCGGCCTTGAAAAAACGCAAACACGTTTGCTCCGGAAAGGTCTCTTTTGGGCTCTGGGTCAGTGGCAAAACTCCAAGGAAGTGGAGCTCAGAGGTATCTCGTTATTTATTGGCTGCTGAATATGGCAAACCACTGGAGTAGATACCCTATAGTCAGACCAGACACAGTCCCTGTCCCACATGGGGCTTACAGTCTAAGACAAGCAGCGTGGCCTTGTAGGAGGAGGGACCGTCTCTATATGTTACCAACTTGTACTTCCCAAGCGCTTAGTACAGTGCTCTGCACACAGTAAGCGCTCAATAAATATGATTGAATGAATGAATGAATGAATGAGTCCGAAGGATCCGTGTTCTAATCTCTGCTCGGCCACTTTGTCTTCTGTGTGACCCTGGGCAAGTTACTTCACTTCTCCATGCCTCACTTACCTCAGATGTCAAATAAGGATTAAAACTGTGAGCCCCATGTGGGACAGGGACCGTGTCTAACCCGATTGGCTTGTATGGCCCCCGGTACTTAGTACAGTGCCTAAGAAGCAGTGTAGCCTAATGGATAATTTAATTTAATAATTTAATGATGGCATTTATTAAGTGCTTACTATGTGCAAAGCACTGTTCTAAGCGCTGGGGAGACTACAAGGAGATCAGGTTGTCCCACGGGGGGCTCACAGTCTTCACCCCCATTTTACAGATGAGGGAACTGAGGCCCAGAGAAGTCAAGTGACTTACCCAAAGTCACACAGCTGACAAGTGGCGGAGCCGGGATTCAAACCCATGACCTCTGACTCCAAAGCCCGGGCTCTTTCCACTGAGCCACGCTGCTTCCGATAGAGCCTGGGCCCGGGATTCAGAGGACCTGGGTTCTAATCCCAGATCTGCCACTCGTCTGCAGTGTGACCTTCGGCAAATCACGTCATGACTTCGTGCCTCAGTTCCTTCATCTGTAAAATGGGGATGAAGACTGTAAGCCCTCTATGGGACAGAAACCGTGTCCAACTCGATTACCTTGAATCTACCCCAGCGCTAACTACAGGGCCTGGCACATAGTAAGTGCTTAACAAATACCACAATTATTGTTATTACTGGAACATCATAAACACTTAACATATATTGCAGACCCATTTTACAGATGAAGAAACTACTTCTGTATATTCCCTAAAACACAGGGCCCAGGCTAGGTAGGTGTTGTCTGACTGGCCCCTCTCCCACCACCTTGTCTCTTGATGGCCAATAGCCAAAGCCATCTTGCATTCTCCCATCCCAGCCCTCCCGACTTTGTTCCACCTCAGAGCCACAGGTTCACATGCCCAATTTATCCTTTTCTCTCCATCCAAACTGCTACCACGCTAATCCAAGCCCTTATCCTATCCCACCTTGATTACTTTACTGGCCTCCTTGCTGACCTCCCAGCTTCCTGCCTCTCCCACCTCCGGGCCATTCTTCACTCTGCTGCCTGGAACTTTTTTCTACAAAAACATTCAGGACATATTTCCCCGCTCCTCAAGAAACTCTAGTGGTAGCCCATCCACCTCCACATCAAACAGAAACTCCTCACCATTGGCTTTAAAGCACTCAATCACCTTGCTCCCTCCTACCTCACCTTGCTACTCTCCTAATAATAATAATGATGATAATAATAGTATTATCATTATTATCAATAGACAAGACAACTGCTCATATCTCCCCCTGCCTTCAAGACATCTGCATCTGGATGTCTGCCTGCCACCCAAAACTCAACGAATCCAAGACTGAGATCCTTATCTATCTCAAATCCTGTCCTCTCCCTGACTTTCCCATCACTGTGGACGGTACTATCATCCTTCCCGTCTCACAAGCCCGTAACCTTGGTGTCATCCTTGACCTAACTCTCTCATTCACCCCACATATCTAATCCATCACCAAAACCTGCCGGTCTCACCTTCACAATATCGCCAAGATCGGCCCTTTCCGCTCCATCCAAACTGCTACCTTGCTGGTTCAATCTCACATCCTATCCCAACTGGATTACTGCATCAGCCTCCTTTCTGATCTCCCAACCTCCTGTCTCTCCCCACTTCAGTCTATACTTCACTCTGCTGCCCGGAATATCTTTGTACAGAAACACTCTGGGCATATCACTCCCCTCCTCAAAAATATTCAGTGGTTGCCTATCAACCTTCGCATGAAGCAAAAACTCCTCACTCTCGGCTTCAAAGCTCTGTATCCCCTCGCCCCCTCCTTCCTCACCTCCCTTCTCTCCTTCTCCAGCCCAGCCCGCACCCTCCGCTCCTCTGCCGCTAACCTCCTCACTGTGCCTCATTCTTGCCTGTCCCACCGTCGACCCCTGGCCCACATCCTACCTCTGGCCTGGAATGTCCTCCCTCCACACAACGCCAAACTAGCTCTCTTCCTCCCTTCAAAGCCCTACTGAGAGCTCACCTCCTCCAGGAGGCCTTCCCAGACTGAGCCCCCCTTATCCTCTGCTCTTTCTTCCCTCCCCATTGCCCCAACTCCCTTCCTCTGCCCTATCCCCTCCCCCTCCCCACAGCACTTGTGTATATTTGTACCTATTTGTTACCCTATTTATTTTATTAATGATGCGTATACATAATTCTATTTATTTTGATGGTATTGACACCTGTCTACTTGTTTTGTTTTGCTGTCTGTCTCCCCCTTCTAGACTGTGAACTCATTGTTGGGCAGGGACTGTATATGCTGCCCAATTGTACTTTCCAAGTGCTTGGTACAGTGCTCTGCACACAGTAAGTGCTCAATATATGTTGCCAACTTGTACTTCCCAAGCGCTTAGTACAGTAAGCGCTCAATAAATACGATTGAATGAATGAATGAATATATAAATATGATTGAATGAATGAATGAATATATAAATAAAATTGAATGAATGAATGAAAGAACAGTACTTGTTAGGCACTTACTATGTGCTAAGCACTGTTCTAAATGCCAGGGTAGATACAAATTAATTAGATTGGACACAGTCCCTGTCCCACATGGGGCTCACATTCATAATCCCCATTTTACAGATGAGATAACTGAGGCCCAGAAAAGTGAAGTGACTTGCCCAAGGTCACACAGTAGACATGTGATAGAGCCGGGATTAGAACCCAAGTCCTTCTGAGTCCCAAACCCAGCCTCTATAATAATAATAATAGTGGCATATATTAAGCGCTTACTATGTGCAAAGCACTGTTCTAAGTGCTGGGGGGGATACAAGGTGATCAAGTTGTCCCATGTAGGGCTCACAGTCTTAATCCCCATTTTACAGATGAGGTAACTGAGGCTCAGAGAAGTTAAGTGACTTGCCCAAGGTCACACAGCAGACATGTGACGGAGCCGGTATTCGAACCCATGACCTCTGACTCCAAAGCCCGGGCTCTTTACACTGAGCCACGCTGCTTGCTTCTCTATCCACTAAGCCACACAGCTTCACTTACTTCTCCTACTCCAACCCATCCTCCATCTTATCTATCTCGCCACCGACCTCTTGCCCTCATCCTGCCTCTGGCCTGAAACACCCTCCTTCTTCATAACAATAATGATAACAATGGCATTTGTTAAGCGCTTACTATGTGCAGAGCACTGTTCTAAGCGCTGGGAGGGGATACAAGGTGATCAAGTTGTCCCACGTGGGGCTCACAGTCTTCATCCCCATTTTACAGATGAGGTCAGTGAGGCTCAGAGAAGTTGAGTTGCCCAAGGTCACACAGCAGACATGTGGCAGAGTTGGGATTCGAACCCATGACCTCTGACTCCAAAGCCCATGCTCTTTCCACTGAGCCACGCTTCTTCAGACAATTACTCTTCCTTTCTTCAAAGCCTAATCGTAGGGATTGTCTCTCTTTGTTACCAAATTGTACTGCCGACTTGTACTTCCCAAGCGCTTAGTGCAGTGCTCTGCACACAGTAAGCGCTCAATAAATATGATTGATTGATTGATTGATTGATTGATTTCCAAGCGCTCAGTAGAGTGCTCTGCACAACTGTGCACTCAATTAATATGATTGAAATGAAGACACATCTCCAAGAGGCCTTCCCAGACCAGGCCCTCCATTCTTTCTTCTCCTACACCATTCTGCATCACCTTGACTTGCTCCCTTTATTCATCCCCCCTCCCAGCTCCACAACAACTTATGTCCTGATCTGTAATTTTATTTATTTATATTAGTGTCTGTCTCCCCCCAGACTGTAAGGTCACTGAGGGAAGGCAATATGTCTGTTTTATTGTTATATTGTACTCTCCCAAGCTTTTAGTATGGTGCTCTGCAAGCAGCATGGCTCAGTGGAAAGAGCACGGGCTTTGGAGTCAGAGGTCATGGGTTCCAATTCTGACTCCACCACTTGTCTGCTGTGTGATGTTGGGCAAGTCACTTAACTTCTCTGGACCTCAGTTACCTCATCTGTAAAATGGGGATTAAGACTGTGAGCCCCACATGGGACAACCTGATCATCCTGTATCCTCCCCAGGGCTTAGAACAGTGCTTTGCACATAGTTAGCGCTTAACAAATGCCAATAATAACAATAATAATAATAATTACAATGATTATAATATAATAATATATAATGTTATTATAATTATATAATATAATTATATAATATAATTATATATTATTATTATTATTATTATTATTATCATTGTAAGTGCTCAGTAAATATGATTGACTGATTGACTGAATTGGAGAAGGAAGGGGCGGGAATTGGAGGTGGAGCCAGAGTGACTCTGGTCCTAGCCCTCTGCCTACAGGATGTGATTCCCAACCTGGCCCAGAAGTCCGTCAGGTAGATCCAGGCCCTTCCTGGAAAACTGTCAGGGAGATCCAGGATGTTCCTAAAAATCTGTCAGGGGGATCCGGGCCCTTCCCAGAAATCTGTCAGGGAGATCCTGGCCCTTCCCAGAAATCTGTCAGGGAGATCTGGGCCCTTCCTAGAAATCTGTCAGAGAGATCCAGACTGTTCCCAGAAATCTGTCAGGGGGATCCAGGCCCTTCCTAGAAATCTGTCAGAGAGATCCGGGCTGTTCTGAGAAATCTGTCAGGGGGATCCACACTATTCCAGGAAATCTGTCAGGGAGATCCCGGCCCTTCCCAGAATTCTGTCAGGGAGGTCTGGGCCCTTCCCAGAATTCTGTCAGGGAGATCTGGGCCCTTCTCAGCAATCTGTCAGGGAGATCCGGGCCCTTCCCGGAAATCTGTCAGGGAGATCCAGACCCTTCCAGGAATTCTTTCAGGGAGATCCGGGCCCTTCCCGGAAATCTGTCAGGGAGATCCGTGCCCTTCCCCTGGTGCCATGCTGACCTCTTGCCCATCTCAGAGAAGCAGCATGGCTCAGTGGAAAGAGCCCAGGCTTGGGAGTCAGAGGTCATGGGTTCTAATCCTGACTCCACCACTTGTCAGCTGTATGACTTTGGGCAAGTCACTTCACTTCTCTGTGCCTCAGTTACCTCATCTGTAAAATGGGGATTGAGACTGTGAGCCCCATGAGGGACAGGGACTGTGTCCTATCTGATTTGCTCGTATCCACCCCAGCGCTTAGTACAGTGCTTGGCACATAGTAAGCACTTAACAAATACCACAATTATTATTATTATTATTATGAGACAATATAACAGACACATTCCCTGTTCACAATGAGCGTACCATCTAGAGGAAAAAAGCATTTCAGATGGGAGTTTTTTCACCTCTCAGCCCTACTCCCAGGCTGTTCAGGCTAGGATTGAAGTTGGAGCTTCAGTAAAAAGCGATTCTTTTGCTGGACTGGAATTAGAACAAGACCATAAGAGGCTGAAATATCTTCTTGAGGTAGCTTGAAAGCCGGGATCTGCACTAGGAGCGCTAATTTTGATTATGAGCCCCATATGGGACAGCGACTGTGACCAACTTAATTAACTTGGCTCTTCCCCAGCGCTTAGAACGGTGTTGACATATGGTAAGCGTTTAACGAATACCGTTAAAAATAAAAATTCCCAGAGAGTCCCAGCTCTTGAGACAGGGAGGATAGGGTTGAGACCAACTCACACAATACCCAAAAACCACCCGACTTCTGAGTTGGCAGAAAAAGAAGCACATGGTGAACTCGGCAGAGAGAGAGGGAAGGAGGTCAGAAGGACTGTAAGGCCTGGTCTAAGGGGGCTCATTCATTCATCCATTCATTCAATCATATTTATTGAGAGCTTACTGTGTGCCAAGCACTGTACTAAGCGCTGGGGAGAACAATAAACAGACACAATCCTTGCCCACAATGAGCTTACACACACTCTCCTTTGGCAAAAAGTGCTGTGTGGCCTTGGGCAAATCACTTCACTTCTCTGGGCCTCAGTTCGCTCATCTGCAAAATAGGGGTTAAGACTGTGAGCTCCAAGTGTATATATACTGTATATATGTATATATGTTTGCACATATTTATTACTCTATTTATTTTACTTGTATATATTTACTATCCTATTTATTTTATTTTGTTAATATGTTTTGTTTTGCTGTCTGTCTCCCCCTTCTAGACTGTGAGCCTGCAGTTGCGTAGGGACCGTCTCTATATGTTGCCAACTTGTACTTTCCAAACGCTTAGTCCAGTGCTCTGCACACAGTAAGCGCTCAATAAATACGACTGAATGAATGAATGAAAGTGGGACAGGGACTGTGTCCAACCTGATTAGCGTGTATCTACTCCAGAGCTTAGTATAGTGCCGGTATATAGTGAGTGCTTAATGAATACCATAGGAAAATAACAAAAAAGGAAAGGGTTGGAACTTGAGAGCTGACTCATTTTGCTTGAGGAAATATGAGACTCTGTAGAGGACTTTTGGCCTGTGTAGTCAGGTCCTTCCCTTAGAGACACCCCTTTTGTAAAGTGACTTTTCCCTAGTTCTGTCAACTCATTATGGGCAGGGATGTGCTAATTCTGTTGCATTGTACTCTCCACATAGTAAGTGCTCAATAAATACCATAGATTGATAGAACAGGTTGTGGAGAGCACAAGCAATAAAACAGCAACTGTTCCATATGGAGTTCACGGGAATTATAAACCAGTGTTTTATGTCAATACCTGAAGGCCTATTTAGGCAAAATTGTGTTCTGGCATAATCTTTGAACATTCTGGAGCCCTTTAAAAGCAAACAAGTGGGAAATATTTCTTTTTTTATTTCTTTCTGATATGTTTAACACACTTTTAAAAAAGGTGAATATAATGTAAGTCTATATAGACCTCTGGGGGGAAAAAAGAGCAGTCAACTGGGAATTAATTGTCCCTTGTCCACCTCCCAAATCATGTCATTATTTCCGTTTGTTTAATCAATCAGTGATATTTATTGAATGCTTATTATGTTCAGAGCACTGAATTAAGCACTTGGGAGAGTACAACAGAATTAGCAGACACGTTCCCTGCCCATAACAAAGATCCGCAGAGCCACACACGTTTATTTGTTTACCAGAGACGCAGCGTGGCTTAATGGAAAGAGTATGGGCTTGGGAGTCAGAGGATGTGGGTTCTAATTCCAGCTCCGCCACGTGTCTGCTGTGTGACCTTGGGCAAGCCACTTCACTTCTCTGTTCCTCAGTTACCTCATCTGTAAAATGGGGATTAAGACTGAGCCCCACGTGGGACAACCCGATTACCTTGTATGTACCCCAGTGCTTAGAACAGCGCTTGGCACATAGTAAGCACTTAACAAATACCATTATTATTATTACCAGAGAACCAGGGGAAACTTTAGAGTCTCTGTGTAGTTATGACTGGAGTCTTGTTCACACAAGCATTCAGAAATTTAGAAAGCAGGGTGGCTTCTCAGTTTACTCTAGAATTCCAGAGTTTCAAGTTTTTGCAGGAAGTTGGCCATTTAGGACTAGGCTATAAAAAGGCAGCTGACTCACCTTCGCTCCAGAACTTAGATTTGTTTTTCAAAGAGGCTTAAAGAGCAGTGGCAAAATGCATTTAAAGATACTTCCTGAAGCTCCTTTCAAGCAGGCAAGGATCTACAGACTCAAGATCTAAGCCCCAGGTTCCCATGGACAGGGAACATGTCTACCAACTCTGTTGTATTGTGTTCTCTCAAGCGCTTAGTACGGTCCTCTGTACACCCTAAGTATTCAATGAATACAATCGATTGATCGATCGACTCACTGAAGCCCTGACTACTTCGGGGTTCGGGTCTGAAGATCCTATCCGGATCGGAGGTGTCGGCTGGATTTCCCAAGATAGAAGCGTGGCTTGTGACGTCTGACACAGGAAGTTGGCTTGTTTTCGTGGCTGTGGCAACGGGATGACTAACAGTTTTGTGAAATGCATGAATAAGTATTTACAAATCAGGCTAAGTGTGGAGCACATACTTTTCTGGTGACAGTATAATGGCAAGTATTGCCTTTCGCACTCATCTCAGTTATTTCCCTTTTGCTCTCCTGGCCCTACTCGCTTCTCCCCCCACAACCCGTGTGTTGTGTTTCAGCATGACGGAGTGGCTAGAGCCCGGGCCTCGGAGTCAGAAGTTAATGGGTTCTAATCCCTGCTCCGCTACGTGTCTGCTGTGTGACCTTGGGCAAGTCACTTCACTTCTCTGGGCCTTAGTTACCTCATCTGTAAAATGGGGATTGAGACTATGAGCCCCATGTGGGACAGGGACGGTGTCCAACCTGACTTGCTTGCATCCTCCCCAGAGTTTAGTACACTGTCTGGCACATAGTAAGCACTTACCAAATACCATAATTATTACTGTATGTTCGTCCCCGGGTAGTGTGGGGATTATCAATCATATTTATTGAGTGCTTACTATGTTCAGAGCACTGTACTAAGTGCTTGGGAGAATACAACAGAATTAGCAGACATGTTCCCTGCCAATTAGGAGCTTACAGTCTAGAGGGGGAAACAGGGATTAATATGAATAAGTAATTTATAATATGTAATTTAAAGACATGTACATAAGTGCTGCAGGGTTGGAGGTGGGAAACTATCAAGTGTCCAAAGGTCACAGATTGTAGTGCATAGAACTGAAGAACAAAGTGCTCACTGATGAGTCAAATACCCAGGTCCAGTCTGATCATCATCATCAGTGGTATTTATTGAGCGCTTATTTGGGCAGAGCACTGTACTAAGCACTTGGGAGAGTATAACAGAGTTGGTAATAATAATAATTATGGTATTTGTTAAGGGCTTACTAGGTGCCAGGCAGTGTCCTAAGCACCGGGGTGGATACAAGCAAATCGGGTAGACATGTTTGCTGCCCACAGTGAGCTTCCTCATGGGCAAGGCACTTAACTTCTCAGTGCCTCAGTTGCCTCATCTGTAAAATGGGGATTAAGACTGTGAGCCCCACGTGGGACAACCTGATCACCTTGTATACCCCCGCATCGCTTAGAACAGTGCTTTGCACATAGTAAGTGCTTAACAAATACTGTTATTATTATTACTATTATTATTATCATCATCATCATAGCTCCTACTATTCCAGCATGGTGAGACTTTTTTCAAACTCCAACAGACTATATCAGGAAATTTTATATTGCAGAGTTGAATCTGCTTTAAGTTATCTTGGGCTTGACGACGGTTCACATTTGAATTTTAGTTTGGGGGTCCGTAATTTAACTATGTATGGGCCAGAGAATCGGCCCCCGGACAATTTTTCCCTAACAACTGATTTCTATGAAAACAAATCCCTATAGAGATAGAAAATGAAGCATCACCTCATTTATATTTTGAGAAGCAGCCTGGCCTAGTGGATGGAACACAGACCTGACAGTCAGAAGGACCTGGTTCTAATCCCTGATCCATCACTTTTTTTATTTATGATATTTGTTAAGGACTTACTATCTGTCAGGAACTCTACTAAGTACTGGGGTAGCTAAAACTAATAATAATAATAATGATGACTGTGGTACTTATTAAGCACCTACTTTGTGCCAGGCTCTGTTCTAAGCACTGGGGAGGATAAAGGAAATCAGATTAGACTCAGTCCCTGTCCCACTAGAGGCTCACAGTCTCAATCTCCATTTTACAGCTGAAGTAACTGAGGCCCAGAGAAGTGAAGTGATTTGCTCAAGGTCACACAGCAGACAAGTGGCAGAGCTGGGATTAGAACCCAGGTCCTTCTCTCTCCCAGGCCTGTGCTCTAGCAACTAGGCCATGCCGCTTCTCTCCACCTTCAAAGAGTTACTGAAGACACATCTCCTCCAATAAGCCTTCCCTCCTTTCTTCTTCTCCCACTCCCTTCTGTGCCAACTTCTGTGTTAAGCGCTTAGTACAGTGCTCTGCACACAGTAAGCGCTCAATATATACGATTGATGATGATGATGATGTCACCCTGACTTTCCCCCTTTATTCTTCCCCCGTCCCAGCCCCGCAGCGCTTATGTCCATATCTGTCATTTATTTATTTCTATGAATGTCTGTCTCCCCCTCTAGACTGTAAACTCATTTCGGCAGGGGATGTGTCTGTTCTATTATACTCTCCCAAGTGCTTATTACAGTGTTTTGCACACAGTAAGTGCTCGGTAAATACGATTGACTGACTCAGTTACCTCCTCTGTTAAGCAGGGATGAAGACTGAGCCCCTTATGAGATAGGGACTGTGTCCAACCAGATTAGCTAACGCTTAGTACAGTGCCTGGCACACAGTAAGCGCTTAACAAATACCATTAAAAAGCAACAACAACAAAATCCCAATCAATGAATGAAAACATTCATTCATTCAATAATAATAATAATAATAATGGTATTTATTAAGCGCTTACTATGTGCAAAGCACTGTTCTAAGCACTGGGGAGGTGACAAGGTGATCAGGTTGTCCCAAAGGGGACTCACAGTCTTAATCCCCATTTTACAGATGAGGTAAATGAGGCACAGAGAAGTTAAGTGACTTGCCCAAAGTCACACAGCTGACAATTGGCAGAGCCGGGATTTGAACCCATGACCTCTGACTCCAAAGCCCGTGCTCTTTCCCGTGAGCCACACTGCTTCTCTAATAGTATTTATTGAGCATTCACTGTGTGAAGAACATTCTACTAAGCGCTTGGGAAAGTACTACGTGCTTGGGACTGGGTCTGTATCTAACCTGATTAACCTGTATCTACCCCAGTGCTTAGCACATATTAAGCACTCAACAAGTACCATCATTATTATTATTATTATTATTATTATTTTTACTATATAACAATAAACAGGCATGCTCCCTGCCTTACAGTGAGCTTACAAGTCTAGAGGGGGTAACAGTAAGATCTTTGTAATATAAATAATAATAATAATTTTGGTATTTGTTAAGCTCTTACTATGTGACAAGCACTGTTTTAAGCGCTGGGGGAGATACAACGTAATCAGGTGTCCCACATGGGGTTCACAGTCTTAATCCCCATTTTACAGATGAGGTAACTGAGGCACAGAGAAGTGACTTGCCCAAAGTCACACAGCAGACAAGAGGCGGAGCCGGGATTAGAACCCATGACCTCTGACTCCCAAGCCCGTGCTCTTTCCACTGAGCCACTCTGCTTCTCTCTCATGCTGCACTCATACTCTCCCAAGCACTTATTAGTACAGTGCTCTGCTCACAGTAAATGATCAATAAATATAATTTACTAACTGGGTAGAGAATGTGTTTGTTTACTGCCCTGTTATACTCTCCCAAGTGCTTAGTACAGTGCTGTGCGGAAGGAGGGTGCTCAATTAATATGACTGACAATGAATGGATGATAGTAATATAGATAAATGCCTATAAATAATAATGATAATAATGATGGCATTTATTAAGCGCTTACTATGTGCAAAGCACTGTTCTAAGCACTGGGGAGGTTATAAAGTGATCAGTTTGTCCCACGGGGGGCTCAAAGTCTTCACCCCCATTTTACAGATGAGGCAACTGAGGCCCAGAGAAGTGAAGTGACTTGTCCAAAGTCACCCAGCTGACAATAGCTCCGTGTCGTTGTTCACCCCCAACTTCCACCGTTTGGGCAGCAAATTTTCAGGCCTGACCTCCGAAACTAATCGCTGTGGGATTTGTTAAGGGCTGAGTGTGTGCCAGGCACTGTAGGGACCGTTTCGGTTGCCGAATTGTACTTTCCAAGCGCTTAGTACAGTGCTCTGCACTCAGGAAGCGCTCAATAAACACGATTGAATGAATACTAAGTACCTGGGTGGATACAAGCAAGTCAGGTTGGATTCAGTTGGATTATTGATGCCTGTTTACTTCTCTGGGCCTCAGTTACCTCATCTGTAAAATGGGGATTGAGACTGTGAGCCCCACAAGGGACAGGGCACTGTGTCCAACCCGATTTGCTTGTACTAATAATAATAATGTTGGTATTTGTTAAGCGCTTACTATGTGCAAGGCACTGTTCTAAGCGCTGGGGGGAATACAAGGAGATGAGGTTGTCCCATGTGGGGCTCACAGTCTTAATCCCCATTTTACAGATGAGGTAGCTGAGGCCCAGAGAAGTAAACAGGCATCAATAATCCAACTGAATCCAACCGGACTTGCTTGTATCCACCTCAGCGCTTAGTACAGTGCCCAACGCATATTAAGTGCTTAACAAATACCATAATTTTGATCCCCCTCTTTCCCCCTGCCTTACCTCCTTCCCTTCCCCATAGCACCTGTATATATTTATATATGTTTGTACGTATTTATTACTCTATTTATTTTACTTGTACATATTTATTCTATTTATTTTATTCTGTTAATAAGTTTTGTTTTGTTTTCTGTCTCCCCCTTCTAGACTGTGAGCCCGCTGTTGGGTAGGGACCATCTCTATATGTTGCCAACTTGTACTTCCCAAGCGCTTAGTCCAGCGCTCTGCACACAGTAAGCGCTCAATAAAAACGATCGAATGAACGAATGAATGAATTGGTGGAGCCGGGCTTCGAACCCCTGACCTCCGACTCCAAAGCCCGGGCTCTTTCCACCGAGCCACGCTGCTTCCCTAAGGAGCCCGCCCCTCGACTCCCCCGGTTACCTGAATTCCGACGGACAGGCATCGGTTCTTCTTCAAATGGTCCTTCTTCCTGTCTTCGGCGGCGGTGACGGTGGCGATGGTGGTGGTGGCGGTGGTGTTCGCGGCGGCGGTGACCGTCACGGCGTTGTTGCCCACGTGTTGGCTAGCCGGCCCGTGGATCTGGGCGTTGGCGGCTTCGATGGCGGCGGTCAAGGCCTTCATACTGTCCAAGCTCTCGGTGGAGTTGCTGAGCCCGGACTGGCTGATGATGTCGCCCCTCTGGCCGTGCCCGTCCATGTAGGCGTCCTGGGCCGACTCGGTGCTGCTCTGGGCCGTGATGGAGATGAACGGCTTGGCCGTGCTTCTGGGCGGCACCGGCGGGGGGGTCTTCTTGTAGGTCGTGATGCAAGATGAAACTGCAAGACAGGGGAGGCCGATGAGGGCAGTGCCGGTCGGGTGGGCCGTAGGGGGGTCAGTTGGGACGAGCAAGCGGGGCCTAGAGGAGGGAGCGCGGGCCTGGGACTCAGGGGGCCTGGATTCGAATCCCGGCTCTGCCGCTCGTCAGCCGTGGGATGCCGGGGAAGAGGCCTCACTTCCCTAGGCCTCAGTTACCTCCGCGTGGCCCAGCGGATAGAGCAAGGGCCTCGGAGTCAGAGGGCCTGTACCACTGAAATTATTTCAGAATTATTCCCCTCCCCATCCCCCCGTCCCTCTCCCCATCCCCCCTGCCTTACCTCCTTCCCCTCCCCACAACACCTGTATATATATATATACACACACACACACACACACACACATATATGTATATATATGTATATGTATATGTATATGTATGTATATGTATATATATATATGTACATACACACAGATGTATATGTATGTATATATATATGTATATATGTATGTATGTATATATATACAGGGACATATGTATATGAATGTATACATGTATATGCATATATGTTGGTAGATACTGAGCCCACTGTTGGGTAGGGACTGTCTCTATATGTTGCCAACTTGTACTTCCCAAGCGCTTAGTACAGTGCTCTGCACACAGTAAGCGCTCAATAAATATGATTGATTGATTGATGTATGTATATATGTATGTATATGTATGTATGTATGTATATACATACATACGTGTATATATATACATGCATGTATGTATATATGTGTGTATATATGTATATATGCACATATATATGTTTGTGCACATTTATTACTCTATTTTACTTGTACATATTTATTCTATTTATTTTATTTTGTTAGTATGTTTTGTTTGGTTGTCTGTCTCCCCCTTCTAGACTGTGAGCCCGCTGTTGGGTAGGGACCGTCTCTATATGTTGCCAACTTGGACTTCCCAAGCACTTAGTACAGTGCTCTGCACACAGTAAGCGCTCAATAAATATGATTGATTGATCGATGCATGTATACATGTATATATATGTATGTATGCGTATGCATGTATGTATATACACACATGCATGTATATATACATGCATGTATGCATATATGTATGTATATATATGTATATATGCACACACATATATATATATGTTTGTACACATTTATTACTCTATTTTACTTGTACATATTTATTCTATTTATTTTATTTTGTTAGTATGTTTTGTTTTGTTGTCTGTCTCCCCCTTCTAGACTGTGAGCCCGCTGTTGGGTAGGGACCATCTCTATACGTTGCCAACTTGTACTTCCCAAGCACTTAGTACAGTGCTCTGCACACAGTAAGCGCTCAATAAATATGACTGAAGGAAGAAGGAAGGGCCCGGATTGTAATCCCGGCTCTGCCGCTCATCAGCTGTGGGACACCAGGCAAGTGGCTCCACTTCTCTGGGCCTCAGTTACCTCAGCGTGGCCTAGCAGATAGAGCAGGGGCCTCAGAGTCAGAAGTCCTTTAGACTGTAAGCTCATTGTGGGCATGGAATGTGTCTGTTAATTGTTCTATTGTACTCTCCCAAGCACTTAGTACAGTGCTCTGCATACAATAAGCGCTCAATAAATACAATCGAATGAATGAATGAAAAAGGATCTGGGTTCTAATTCCAGCTCCGCCACTGGTCTGCTGTGTGACCTTGGACAAGTCACTTCACTTCTCTGAGCCTCAGTTACTTCATTAGCAAAATGGGGATTAAAACTGTGAGCCCCATGTGGGACAGGGACTCTCTGGGATGCCCCAGAGCTTAGAACAATGCTTGACGCATAGTAAGCGCTTAACAAATATCATCATTATCATTATTATGAGAAGCAGCGTGGCTCAGTGGAATTAGCACGGGCTTTGGAGTCAGAGGTCAGGGGTTCGAATCCTACCTCTGCCAATTGTCAGCTGTGTGACTTTGGGCAAGTCACTTCACTTCTCTGGGCCTCAGTTACCTCATCTGTAAAATGGGGATTAAGACTGTGAGCCCCCCGTGGGACAACCTAATCACCTTGTAACCTCTCCAGCGCTTAGAACAGTGCTTTGCACATAGTAAGCACTTAATAAATGCCATTATTCTTCTAGACTGTGAGCCCACTGTTGGGTAGGGACTGTCTCTATATGTTGCCTTCTTGTACTTCCCAAGCGCTTAGTACAGTGCTCTGCACACAGTAAGCGCTCAATAAATATGATTGATTGATTATTATTATTATTTAAATGGTTAAGACTGTGAGCCCCATGTGGGACATAGACTTTGTCCAACTTGATTAGCTTGAATTTTCTCCAGTGCTTAGTACAGTGCCTGGCACACAGTAAGCACTTAACAAATACCATTAAAATACAAAACCAAACCAAACTACTGATTGAGGCAGTTTCCAGACCTCTGAAACACTGGGACAACTTTGTATTTTGTCGCTTCACTTCTCTGTGCCTCAGTTCCTTCATCAGCAAAACGGGAATTCAATCCTTGTTCTCCCTCCTACTTAGATTGTGAGCCCCATGTGGGACAGGGGCAGGGCCGTGGTTCAGTGGAAAGAGCCTGGGCTTGAGAGTCAGAGGTCATGGGTTCTAATCCTGACTCTGCCACATGTTTGCTGGGTGACCTTGGGCAAGTCACTTAACTTCTCTGTGCCTCAGTTTCCTCGTCTGGAAAATGGGGATTAAGACTGTGAGCCCCACGTGGGACAACCTGATCACCTTGTATCCCCCCCAGCACTTAGAACAGTGCTTCACACATAGTAAGTGCTTAACAAATGCCAACATTATTATTATTATTGTATTTACTCCAGCACTTAGAACAGTGCCTGACATATAGTAAGTGCATAACAAATACCATTAAAAAAACATTGAGTTTCCAGACTTTTACCCTTTAGATTGTAAGCTTGTTGTGGGCAGGGAACGTGTCTACCGACTCTGTTGTATTGTACTTCCCCAAGTGTTTAGTACAGTGCTCTGGCACAAAGTAAGTGCTCAATAAATACCATTGATTGATTAAGGTGTTTTCTTAAACTCCATTTTCTTGGACCTTTATGCCCTATCTAACTTTTAAATAGCACAATAATAGGGTTTCCATTCCCACCCCCTGCACGAATGTTGTACAGAATGTTCAATAGCTAGGGGGCATAATTGCTGCTATTATTATTATTAATAATAATGGTGACGATTGCTATTATTATCATTATTACCTCAAAGCAGCTCATCCCGACCGTCTATATGCTAACCTTCTCACTGTACCTCTATCTCGTCTATCTCGCCGCCAATCTCTTGCCCAGATCTACATCTCTGCCCCTGCTTTCTCCCCCTGTCTCCAGGCTTGCATCTCCTCCTGCCTTCAGGACATCTCCATCTGGATGTCTGCCCGCCACCTAAAGCCAACATGTCCAAGACAGAACTCCTTGTCTTCCCTCCCAAACCTGCCCTCTCCCTGACTTTCCCATCTCTGTTGACGGCACTACCATCCTTCCCGTCTCACAAGCCCACAACCTTGGTGTCATCCTCGACTCCGCTCTCTCATTCACCCCTCAAATCCAAGCCGTCACCAAAACCTGCCGGTCTCAGCTTCGCAACATTGCCAAGATCCGCCCTTTCCTCTCCATCCATACCGCTACCCTGCTCATTCAAGTGCTCATCCTATCCTGTCTGGACTACTGCATCAGCCTTCTCTCTGATCTCCCATCCTCGTGTCTCTCCCCACTTCAGTCCATACTTCATGCTGCCGCCCAGATCGTCTTTGTCCAGGAACGCTCTGGGCATGTTACTCCCCTCCTCAAAAATCTCCAGGGGCTACCAATCAATCTGCACATCAGGCAGAAACTCCTCACCCTGGGCTTCAAGGCTCTCCATCACCTCGGCCCCTCCTACCTCACCTTCCTTCTCTCCTTCTCCAGCCCAGCCCGCACCCTCCGCTCCTCCGCCGCTGATCTCCTCACCGTACCTCGTTCTCGCCTGTCCCGCCATCGACCCCCAGCCCACGTCATCCCCCGGGCCTGGAATGCCCTCCCTCTGCCCATCCGCCAAGCTAGCTCTCTTCCTCCCTTCAAGGCCCTACTGAGAGCTCACCTCCTCCAGGAGGCCTTCCCATACTGAGCCCCTTCCTTCCTCTCCCCCTCGTCCCCCTCTCCACCCCCCATCTTACCTCCTTCCCTTCCCCACAGCACCTGTATATATGTATATATGTTTGTACATATTTATTACTCTATTTATTTATTTATTTATTTTACTTGTACATATCTATTCTATTTATTTTATTTTGTTAGTATGTTTGGTTTTGTTCTCTGTCTCCCCCTTTTAGACTGTGAGCCCACTGTTGGGTAGGGCCTGTCTCTATATGTTGCCAACTTGTACTTCCCAAGCGCTTAGTACAGTGCTCTGCACACAGTAAGCGCTCAATAAATACGATTGATGATGATGATCAATCAATCAATCAATCAATCGTATTTATTGAGCGCTTACTATGTGCAGAGCACTGTACTAAGCGCTTGGGAAGTACAAATTGGCATCACATAGAGACAGTCCCTACCCAACAGTGGGCTCACAGTCTAAAAGGGGGAGACAGAGAACAGAACCAAACATACCAACAAAATAAAATAAGTAGGATAGAAATGTACAAGTAAAATAAATAAATAGAGTAATAAATATGTACAACCATATATACATATATACAGGTGCTGTGGGGAAGGGAAGGAGGTAAGACGGGGGGATGGAGAGGGGGACGAGGGGGAGAGGAAAGAAGGGGCTCAGTCTGGGAAGGCCTCCTGGAGGAGGTGAGCTCTCAGTAGGGCCTTGAAGGGAGGAAGAGAGCTAGCTTGGCGGATGGGCAGAGGGAGGGCATTCCAGGCCCGGGGGATGACGTGGGCCGGGGGTCGATGGCGGGACAGGCGAGAGCGAGGTACAGTGAGGAGATTAGTGGTGGAGGAGCGGAGGGTGCGGGCTGGGCAGTAGAAGGAGAGAAGGGAGGTGAGGTAGGAGGGGGCGAGGTGATGGACAGCCTTGAAACCCAGGGTGAGGAGTTTCTGCCTGATGCGCAGATTGATCGGTAGCCATTGGAGGTTTTTGAGGAGGGGAGTGATATGTCCAGAGCGTTTCTGGACAAAGATAATCCGGGCAGCAGCATGAAGTATGGATTGAAGTGGAGAGAGACACGAGGATGGGAGATCAGAGAGAAGGCTAGTGCAGTAGTCCAGACGGGATAGGATGAGAGCTTGAATTAGCAGGGTAGCGGTTTGGATGGAGAGGAAAGGGCGGATCTTGGCAATGTTGCGGAGCTGAGACCGGCAGGTTTTGGTGACGGCTTGGATGTGAGGGGTGAATGAGAGAGCGGAGTCGAGGATGACACCAAGGTTGCGGGCTTGTGAGACGGGAAGGATGGTAGTGCCGTCAACAGAGATGGGAAAGTCAGGGAGAGGACAAGGTTTGGGATGATGATGATGATGATGATGATGATGATATTTATTGAGTGCTTACTGTGTGCAGAGCACTGATCTCTGCTCTCAAGCTGCTTAAAGCCCAATAGGAAGCAGTGTGGCCTAGTGGAAAGAGCCTGAGTTTGGGCGTCAGACACCCAGTTTCTAATCCTGTCTCCCCACCTTACCTTCTTTCTGACCTTGGGCCCGTCACTTAACTGCTCTTTAACTTAGTTTTCTCATCTGTAAAATGGGGATAAAATACCTGTTTTCCCTCTCCCCGTGACTAAGAGCCCCATGGGGGTCAGGGACTGTGTTTGACCTGATTATCTTGTCTCTATCTCAGTAGAATGCTTAGCACACAGTAAGCACTTAACAAATACCAGTTATTACTATTATTTCTAACAGGAGAGGCCATCGCTGTGGCTTCCTGAAGCCTAGAATCTGAAATTTGAAATATAGCATGAGAATGGGAGTTGCATGTGGAGGGCATAAGTTGGATTTGAAACCCCAAATGTCTGAGTTGATTATAAATAGTAATAATAATAATTCTGGTACTTGTTAGGTGCTTACTATGTGCCAGGCATTGTTCTAAATGCTAGGTTGGATACAAGCAAATCGGGTTGGACACAGTCCCTGCCCCACATGGGGCTTACAGTCTCAATACCCACTTTACAGATGAGGGAACTGAGGCCCAGAGAAGTGAAGTGATTTGCCCAAGCTACAGAGGTTGTATGCCTTGGTTAAAAAACCAGAAAGATGACAAAGGAGAAGCAGCCAGACCCAGTAGAAAGAGCATGTAACTGGGAGTCGGGCCACCTGGTTTCTAGTTCCAATTCTGCTCCTGGCCTGCTGTGTGATCTGAGGCAAGTTACTTAACCTCTCGTGGCCTCAGTTTCCTCATCTATGAAATGAGGAAAAATACACCCACCTCAAGCCTCCCCATAGACTGTGAGTCACGTGTGGGACTGGTCTGATGATCTTATCTGTCCCAGGGCTTAAAAGAGTGCTTAGCATCTAGTGGCACTT
Source organism: Tachyglossus aculeatus (assembly GCF_015852505.1). Lineage (NCBI taxonomy): Eukaryota > Metazoa > Chordata > Mammalia > Monotremata > Tachyglossidae > Tachyglossus > Tachyglossus aculeatus. Next base: position 13,199,941 of record NC_052070.1, read on the forward strand.
AATAAATCATAATAACTAGAAATCTGTGTTAGCTCTTGTTATGCCATTGAACCGCACTATGAAAAAGCTTCTTTACCCAGGAAAACTTTCAGGAATAAACTACAAGGAAACTTGAAAGATGAAGATTATGCCGACTCCTGCTATAGAGAGAGGGCAACAAGGAGGAAACCATTACAAAAAAAAAAAGAACCTTAGTTTTAACTGGGGCAAAAACAGACTAATTCAATCAATCAGTCAATCAGTGGTATTTATTGAGCACTTTCTCTGTGCAGAGCATTGTACTAAGCACTTGGGAAAGTACAATCACAATCCAACAGAGTTGGTGGATACTTTCCCTGCCCACAGACAGTTTACAATTTGGAGGAAGCTCCGTTAGGACAGTTTCATATAGGAAAGGATCGTGTCTGAACGCCACATCTTACATCCAGGGCCTTATATTCTATTGCTTCTCAATCAATCAATCAATCAATCAATGGTATTTATTGAGCACTTACTGTGTGCAGTGCCCTGTACTAAGTGCTTGGGAGGGTACAATACAACAGAGTTGGCAGACATATTCCCTGCCCACAGTGAGCTTACAGTCTCGAGGGGGAGGCAGACATTAATAGAAATCAATAATAATATTCAATTTAAAGATATGTACCTAAGTTTCGTGGGACTGAGGATGGGGAGAATATCGAATAACCAAAGGTCACAGATCCAAGTGCATAAACAATACAGTATGGAGAAGCCGTGTGGCCTAATGGATAGAGCATGGTCCTGGAAGTTAGAAAGACCTGGGTTCTAATCCCCGCTCCGCCACTTGTCTGTGTGACCTTGGCCAAGTCACTTCTACTTCACCGCGCCTCATTTACCTCACCTCTAAAATGGGGATTAAGACTCTGAGCCTCATGTGGGACATGGACTGTGTCTATCTAACCGGATTAGCTTGTATCCACCACAGAGTTCAGTACTGGCTCTGACACACGTAAGCACTTAAATAATACTGTAAAACAAACCAAAGAACAAACCAAAAACAAAACAAAACAAGAAAAAAGCAGAAGAGAGAAAGAGCTGAAGAAAGGAGGATTTAACTGGGCAAATCCTCTTGGAGGAGATGTGACCTTGATAATGCTTTTAAAGTGGGCAGAGTGGTAGTCTACATATATGGAGCGGGAGGGAGTTTGAGTGTACGGAGAGGATGGAGAGTAGGAAAGGGGTTGGGAGGAAAGAAACATGAGATGGGGACACAGCGAGGAAGCTGAAACTAGAGGAGCAGAGTGGGAGGGCTGGAGTAGGAGTTCAGTGAGCTGAGGTAATAATAATAATGGCATTTATTAAGCAGGTACTATGTGCAAAGCACTCTTCGAAGCACTGGGGAGGTTATCAGGTTGCCCCATGGGGGGCTCACAGTTTTCATCCCCATTTTACAGATGAGGTACTGAGGCACAGAGACGTTAAGTGATTTGCCCAAAGTCACACAGCTGACAACTGGCAGAGCCAGGATTTGAACCCATGACCTCTGACTCCAAAGCCCGTGCTCTTTCCACTGAGCCACGCTGCTTCACCAGCAGGATGGGGTAAGCCCATCGAAGACTTTAAAACTGATGGTAAAGAGTAGTTGGGCAACCACTGGAGATTCTTGAGGAATGGGTAAACGGGAACTGAACATTTCTGTAGAAAAATGGTCCGGGCTGCAGAGTGAAGTACGGACTTGGAGTGGGGAGAAACAGGAGGTCAGCAAGGAGGATGATGCAGTAATAGGTAGAAAAAGATAAAAGCTTGGACTAACATGGTAGCAGTGTTTATGGGGAGGGAAGGACAGATTTTAGCGATGTTCTGAAGGTTCAACTGACAAAATTTGGTGACATCATCATCATCATCAATCATATTTATTGAGCGCTTACTGTGTGCAGAGCACTGTACTAAGCGCTTGGGAAGTACAAGTTGGCAACATGTAGAGACAGTCCCTACCCACATTCAATATATGGGTTGAATGAGTGAAATGAGTCGAGGGTAAGGTCAAGGTTATGGGCTTTTGAGGCGGAGAGATGGAAGTGCCATCTACAGTGATGGGAAAGTCATGGGGAGGACATGGTTTGCGTGGGACTATGAGGAGTTCTGTTTTGGACTTGCTAAATTTGAGGTGTGGGCGGGACATCCAAGTAGAGATGTCCAGAAGGCAGGAGGAAAGGCTGGATTGCAGAGAAAGAGAGAGATCAGGGCTGGAGATGTAGATTTGGGAATCATACGCATAGAGAAAATGATAATAATCTTAATTATGGTATTTGTTAATCGCTTACTATGTTCCAAGCACTGTTCAAAGCACTGGGTTAGATACAAGGCAATCAGGTTGGATGCAGTCCCTATCCCACATGGGGCTCACAATCTTCATCCCCATTTTCCAGATGAGGGAATTTAGGACTAGAGAAGTGAAGTGACTTGTCCAAGGTCACAGAGCAGACAAGTGACAGAGCTGGAATTAGAACCCAGGACCTCTAACTCCCAGGCCCGTGCTCTAGCCACTAGGTTACGCCGCTTCTCTTTGGTAGTCAAATCCATAGGAGTGAATTATCCAGGGAAGTGGGAGTAGATGGAGAATAGAAAGGTCCAGGTTCTTATTATTCATTAATTCATTCAATCATATTTATTGAGCACTTACTGTGTGCAGAGCACTGTACTTGGGAAGTACAAGTTGGCAACAGGAATTTGGAAATGCAAGGGAGCAGAGGAAGGATATAGGGCTTTAGAAGTGCTGTCATAAACTTCTTCTCACTCCCCTCTGCCCCCCAAGCTGGGGGCCCAGTAATATTAACAATAATAATTATGGTACTTGTTAAGTGCTTACTATGTGGCAGGCACTGTACTAAGCACTGGAGTGGATGCAAGCAAATCAGGTTGGACGCTGTCCCTGTCCCACTTGGGGCTCACAGTCTCAATGCAGGAGGCCTTCTCAGACTGAGCCCCTTCCTTCCTCTCCCCCTCGTCCCCCTCTCCATCCCCCCATCTTACCTCCTTCCCTTCCCCACAGCACCTGTATATACGTATATATGTTTGTACATATTTATTACTCTACTTATTTATTTATTTATTTTACTTGTACATATCTATTTGGGTAGGGACTGTCTCTATATGTTGCCAACTTGTACTTCCCAAGCGCTTAGTACAGTGCTCTGCACACAGTAAGCGCTCAATAAATACGATTGATGATGATGATGATGATTCTATTTATTTTATTCTGTTAGTACGTTTGGTTTTGTTCTCTGTCTCCCCCTTTTAGACTGTGAGCCCACTGTTGGGTAGGGACTGTCTCTATATGTTGCCAACTTGTACTTCCCAAGCGCTTAGTACAGTGCTCTGCACACAGTAAGCGCTCAATAAATACGATTGATTGATTGATTTTACAGCTGAGATACCTGAGGTCCAGAGAAGTGAAGTGACTTGCCCAAGGTCACCCAGCAGGCACGCGGCAGAGCCGAGATTAGATCCCTTGACCATCTGACTCCCGGGCTCTACCCGCTACGGCACACGGTCCTCTGTTTCCTCCGGTATTCCAATCACACGCTTGTTTTCCAACGTTGAAGAATGCGCTCCAAGGCCGATAAGGGCGGTGGGTTGTCCGCCCTCTTGCCTGATAAACGACTTTTTGGCTGCCGGCCCTGTTGGTGCTCATCCCTGCCTGGGCTTTCTCCCTCCCCCTGGCCCAGACAGCAGCTGGAGAAAGGAGAATCAATCTGTGTCCTCTCCCCCAGCAGAATCCCTCCTTCCCTCACAGGGGAGGAGTGAGGCTGACCGTTTCCACGCAGTTAACAATAATAGCAATATAACTGTGGTATTTGTTAAGCGCTTGCTATGTGCCAGGCACCATCTCCACACAGTTAATGATAATAACAATATAACTGTGGTAGTTGTTAAGCATTAACTATGTGCCGGGCACTGTACTAAGCGCTAGGGTGGACACCAGTGAACCAGGATGGATACAGTCCCTGTCCCACATGGGGCTCAAAGGCTTAATAATAATAATAATAATAATAATAATAATAATGGCATTTATTAAGCACTTACTATGTGCAAAGCACTGTTCTAAGCACTGGGGAGGTTACAAGGTGACCAGGTTGTCCCACGGGGGGCTTACAGTCTTCATCCCCATTTTACAGTTGAGGTAACTGAGGCCCAGAGAAGTTAAGTGACTTGCCCAAAGTCACACAGCTGGCAATTGGCAGAGCCGGGATTCGAACCCATGACCCCTGACTCCAAAGCCCGGGCTCTTTCCACTGAGCCAAGCTGCTTAATCACTACAGATGATGATGGTATTTGTTAAGCACTTACTATGTGCAAAGCACTGTTCTAAGAGCTCGGGAGGTTACAAGGTGATAAGGCTGTCCCACAGGGGGGCTCACAGTTTTAATCCCCATTTTACAGATGAGGGAACTGAGGCCCAGAGAAGTGAAGTGACTTGCCCAAAATCACACAGCTGACAGTTGGCGGAGCCGGGATTTGAACCCATGACCTCTGACTCCAAAGCCCAGGCTCTTTCCACTGAGCCACGCTGGGGGTGAATAAAGGGAGCGAGTCAAGGCGATAAAGAAGGGAGTGGGAGAAGAGGAAGGAAGGGAAGAGGGAAGAGGGTTTAGTCTGGGAAGGCCTGTTGGAGGAGATGGGCCTTCAATAAAGCTTTTAAGCCAGCAGAGTAACTGTCTGTCGGAGTCATTCATTCATTCATTCATTCAATTGTATTTATTGAGCGCTTACTGTGTGCAGTGCACTGTTCTATGTGCTTGGGAAGTACAAGTTGGCAACATATAGACGGTCCCTACCCAACAACGGGCTCACAGTCTAGAAAACAAACAGACAACAAAACAAAACAAAACAAGTAAACAGGTGTCAATACCATCAGAATAAATGGAATTATAGCTATATATACCACCTTAATAAAATAGAGTAGTAAATATGTACAAATAAAATAAAGTATGTACAAATATGTACAAGTGCTGGGGGGGGGAAGGGGGTAGGGCAGAGGGGGAGGGGGGGTGACGACGGGGAAGGGAGGAGGAGAGGAAAAAGGGGGCTCAGGAGGAAGGGCATTCCAGGCCAGAGGTGGGATGTGGGTGGGGGGTCAGCGGTGAGAGAGATGAGATCAATCAATCAATCAATCAATCAATCAATTGTATTTATTGAGCGCTTACTGTGTGCAGAACACTGTACTAAGCACTTGGGAAGTACAAGTTGGCAACATATAGAGACAGTCCCTACCCAACAGTGGGCTCACAGTCTAGAAGGTACATGAGATCGAGGTACAATGTGTAGGTTGGCATTAAGAAGCAGCGTGGCTCAGTGGAAAGAGCACGGGCTTTGGAGTCAGAGGCCATGGGTTCAAATCCTGGGTCTGCCAGTTGTCAACTGTGTGACTTTGGGCAAGTCACTTAACTTCTCTGGGCCTCAGTTACTTCATCTGTGAAATGGGGATTAAGACTGTGAGCTCCCCGTGGGACAACCTGATCACTTGTACCTCCCCAGCGTTTAGAACAGTGCTTTGCACATAGTAAGCGCTTAATAAATGCCATTATTATTATTATTATTAGAAGAGCCAAGTGTGCGGGTTGGATTATAGTAGGAGAGTCGTGAGGTGAGGTAGGCGGGGCCAAGGTGATTGAGAGCTTTAAAGGCAATGGTGAGGAATTTTTGCTGGATGGGGCGGTGGATGGGGCTCAGAATAAATAGAATTATAGCTATATACACATCATTAATCAAATAAATAGAATAATAAATATGTACAAATATACACAAATCTTACTTGGACAATGTGTTCCATGTGGGACATGATTATATTGTACCAGCATGGCGTAGCGGAAAGAGCACAAGCTTGGGAGTCAGAGGACGTGGGTTCTAATCCTGACTCTGCTGCTTGTCTGCTGTGTGACCTTGGTTGGGCAAACCACTTAACTTCTCTGTGCCTCAGTTACCTCATCTGTAAAATGGGGATTAAAACTGTGAGCCTCCCGTGGGACAACCTAATCACCTTGTAACCTCTTCAGCGCTTCGAACAGAGCTTTGCACATAGTAAGTGCTTAACAGATACCGTCATTATTATTATTATTATTATTATTATTATTATTATTATTATTATTATATTATTATTATTCTTATTATTATGGGGCTTAGTTTCCACGGAAACTGCCCTCTCAAAGGTCACCAATGACCTCCTGCTTGCCAAATCCAACGGCTCATATTCTGTCCTAATCCTCCTCGACCTCTCAGCTGCCTTTGACACTGTGGACCACCCCCTTCTCCTCAACACGCTATCTGACCTTGGCTTCACAGACTCCGTCCTCTCCTGGTTCTCCTCTTATCTCTCCGGTCGTTCTTTCTCAGTCTCTTTTGCAGGCTCCTCCTCCCCCTCCCATCCTCTTACTGTGGGGGTTCCCCAAGGTTCAGTGCTTGGTCCCCTTCTGTTCTCCATCTACACTCACTCCCTTGGTGACCTCATTCGCTCCCACGGCTTCAACTATAATCTCTACACTGATGACACCCATATCTACATCTCTGCCCCTGCTCTCTCCCCCTCCCTCCAGGCTCGCATCTCCTCCTGCCTTCAGGACATCTCCATCTGGATGTCCGCCCGCCACCTAAAGCTCAACATGTCGAAGACTGAGCTCCTTGTCTTCCCTCCCAAACCTTGTCCTCTCCCTGACTTTCCCATCTCTGTTGACGGCACTACCATCCTTCCCGTCTCACAAGCCCGCAACCTTGGTGTCATCCTCAACTCCGCTCTCTCATTCACCCCTCATATCCAAGCCGTCACCAAAACCTGCCGGTCTCAGCTCCGCAACATTGCCAAGATCCGCCCTTTCCTCTCCATCCCAACCGCTACCCTGCTCGTTCAAGCTCTCACCCTATCCCGTCTGGACTACTGCACCAGCCTTCTCTCTGATCTCCCATCCTCGTGTCTCTCTCCACTTCAATTCATACTTCATGCTGCTGCCCGGATTATCTTTGTCCAGAAACGCCCTGGGCATATTACTCCCCTCCTCAAAAATCTCCAGTGGCTACCAATCAATCTGCGCATCAGGCAGAAACTCCTCACCCTGGGCTTCAAGGCTGTCCATCACCTCGCCCCCTCCTACCTCACCTCCCTTCTTTCCTTCTACTGCCCAGTCCGCACCCTCCGCTCCTCCACCACTAATCTCCTCACTGTACCTCGCTCTCGCCTGTCCCGCCATCGACCCCCGGCCCACGTCATCCCCCGGGCCTGGAATGCCCTCCCTCTGCCCATCCGCCAAGCTAGCTCTCTTCCTCCCTTCAAGGCCCTGCTGAGAGCTCACCTCCTCCAGGAGGCCTTCCCAGACTGAGCCCCTTCTTTCCTCTCCCCCTCGTCCCCCTCTCCATCCCCCCGTCTTACCTCCTTCCCTTCCCCACAGCACCTGTATATATGTATATATGGTTGTACATATTTATTACTCTATTTATTTATTTATTGTACTTGTACATTGCTATCCTACTTATTTTATTTTGTTGGTATGTTTGGTTCTGTTCTCTGTCTCCCCCTTTTAAACTGTGAGCCCACTGTTGGGTAGGGACTGTCTCTATGTGATGCCAATTTGTACTTCCCAAGCGCTTAGTACAGTGCTCTGCACATAGTAAGCGCTCAATAAATACGATTGATTGATTGATTGATTGATTGATATGTTTGTACATATTTATTACTCTATTTATTTATTTATTTTACTTATACATATCTATTCTATTTATTTTATTTTGTTAGTATGTTTGGTTTTGTTCTCTGTCTCCCCCTTTTAGACTGTGAGCCCACTGTTGGGTAGGGACTGTCTCTATATGTTGCCAATTTGTACTTCCCAAGCGCTTAGTACAGTGCTCTGCACACAGTAAGCGCTCAATAAATACGATTGATGATGATGATGATGACCTTCTGACTATGCCATGCTGTTGTACTTTCCAAGCACTTAGTACAGTGTTCTGCACACAGTAAGCACTCAATAAATACGATTGAATGAATAACAGGATTCCAGACACTTCCTAATGCCAGAATAATGCTCCATGCCCAGGCACGCCGGCTCTAGAGATCTATTCCGCTGATACAAGCCCGTCTTGAGGGGTTCTTAGAGAAGCAGCGTGGCTCAGTGGAAAGAGCACGGGCTTTGGAGTCAGAGGTCATGGGTTCGAATCCCGGCTCCACCACAAGTCTGCTGTGTGACCTTGGGCAAGTCACTTAACTTCTCTGAGCCTGTTACCTCAGCTGTAAAAATGGGGATTAAGACTGTGAGCCCCACGTGGGACAACTTGATCATCATCAATTGTATTTATTGAGCGCTTACTATGTGCAGAGCACTGTACTAAGCGCTTGGGAACTACAAGTTGGCAACATATAGAGACAGTCCCTACCCAACAGTGGGCTCACAGTCTAGAAGGGGGAGACAGAGAACAAAACCAAACATACTAACAAAATAAAATAAATAGAATAGGTATGTACAGGTAAAATAAATAGAGTAATAGAGTAACTTGATCACATTGTACCCCCCAGCGCTTAGAACAGTGCTTTGCACATAGTAAGCGCTTAATAATAATAATAATAATGGCATTTATTAAGCGCTATGTGCAAAGCACTGTTCTAAGCGTAGGGGGGATACAAGGTGATCAGGGTGTCCCACGTGGGGCTCACAGTCTTAATCCCCATTTTACAGATGAGGGAACTGAGGCCCAGAGAAGTGAAGTGACTTGCCCAAAGCCACACAGCTGACAAGTGGCGGAGCAGGGATTTGAACCCATGACCTCTGACTCCAAAGCCCAGGCTCTTTCCACTGAGCCACGCTGCTTCACCATCATCAATCGTATTTATTGAGCGCTTACTATGTGCAGAGCACTGCACTAAGCGCTTAGGAAGTACAAATTGGCAACATATAGAGACAGTCCCTACCCAACAGTGGGCTCGCTGCTTCTCTTACAAATGCCATCATCATCATTATTATTATTATTAGAGCGAAGGAGCTGAATCCTGCTAAATACGGCTTTGTTCTCAGAAAGGATGGAGTGGCAACATTTTTGTTTCACCTGCAACTGGAAGAAGAAGGAAAAGAGGAGGAGCAGAAGGGAGAAGAAAGACACCCAGCTTGGAAATGATGTAAGCGACTGGCTGGAGTTTCAACACAACAAGGCAAACACGGCCTGTGGCAGCTGGTTTCTGACTGTCAGAGCCAGGCCTTTCCAAAAGGCTGAAACATTCCAAGATAAAGAGCTTCTGGGCCCCAAGTTTCCCCTCTTTTGCATAGTCCTTTCAGCAGCCCGGCAACTTGCTTGCAACATTGTATCCTGGAGCTTCTACAAAGGAATCCGGCTCGCTGAGGCTGCAAAAATCCGATTTGGGAGGATTTCTTTTTAAAAGGAGACTTTGAAACAATTAAAAAAAAAGAAAATCGTTGCTTTTGGCAACACTTCGCTAGAGCGCCCCGTGGTGGCGGGCCTTGGAACAACATCGTTGCCCTCGCTTGGCTGGATGATAGTAATAATAATGATGAGGGTATTTGTTAAGCGCTTACTATAATAATAATAATGATAGCATTTATTAAGCGCTTACTATGTGCAAAGCACTCATTCAGTCGTATTTATTGAGCGCTTACTGTGTGCAGTGATTTGCCCAAGGTCACACAGCAAGCAATCGGAAGAGCCAGGATTAAAACCCAGATCCTCTGACTCCCAGCCCTGCGTTCTTTCCCCTAGACCCTGTCGCTTCTCTAATCTGGGCCTAGAATGGAGATCTTCTAGCTCCCAGTGTCTGAAGAGGAAGGCTAAAGTAAAAATGTGGGGACTCTTCCTTGTTGATTTTTGCCTCAAGGGAGGGCAGGAATCAAGGTGAATCCCTCTGCAGTCACAGGAGGGCTCTTGTAAGACGTTAGTCATGCTTTCCTGAAATCATCCATGAGACATCCGAGCTTCAGGCCGAGGGAAAGTGCCATGAGTCAGGGCCCTGCAGGTCTGATGGAAAGATGCCACTCCTGGGCACTTCCTCATGAGAAACCAAAACGACGATGCTCAGAACGGTTCCTCCTGCCCTTCGGGCACCTTTGCTCTCTGCCATCTGATGAATCATGGCTGTGACACTGGGGGGGGGGGTGGGGTCAGGTGTGGGGGGAAGGATTGACCAATTTTTTTACAGTAAAAATATTGATGGGTAGACTGTCTCTTTTGGAATATCCCCACAGAAGTACTCAAAACTATTTTCGGGAACCTGAAGACATCATGAATCTGTCCATAGCCTTATACTCTGCTGCTTCTCAATCGACCAGTCAATCAATCAATCGTATTTATTAAGCACTTACTATGTGCAAAGTACTGTTCTAAGCGCTGGGGAGGTTACAAGGTGATCAGGTTGTCCCAGGGGGGGCTCACAGTCTTAATCCCCATTTTACAGAGGGGGGAACTGAGGCACAGAGAAGTGAAGTGACTTGCCCAAAGTCACACAGCTGACAATTGGTGGAGCCGGGATTTGAACCCACGACCTCTGACTCCAAAGCCCGGGCTCTTCCAACTGAGCCACGCAGCTGGGTCTCAGTTTCCTCACCTGTAAAATGGGGATCCAATACCTGTTCTTCCTCCTAGATTGTGAGTTCTCCAAAGAAGAACTCGCTCACTCCCACGGGTTCTATTACCATCTCTATGTGGAAGATTCCCAAATCTCCATCTCCAGCCCTGAGCTCTCTCCTTCTTTGCAGTTTCACATTCCTGTATATATGCATATATGTTTGTACATATTTATTACTCTATTTATTTATTTCTTTATTTATTTTACTTGTACATATCTATTCTATTTATTTTATTTTGGTAGTATGTTTGGTTTTGTCTCCCCCTCTTAGACTGTGAGCCCACTGATGGGTAGGGACTGTCTCTATATGTTGCCAATTTGTACTTCCCAAGCGCTTAGTACAGTGCTCTGCACACAGTAAGCGCTCAATAAATACGATTGATTGATTGATTCCCTCCTGCCTTCAGGATATCTCTACTTGGATGTCCCATGGACACCTCCAACTTAACAAGTCTAAAAAACAGAACTCATTTTCCCACCCAAACCCTATCCTCCCCATGACTTCCCTGTTACTGTAGACAGCAACGTCATCCTTCCTTAGAACAGTGCTTCACACATAGTAAGCGCTTAACAAATACCATCATTATTCATTATTATTGTTACTCCTGTCTCACAAGCCAGTAACCTCGGCATTACCTTCTACTCATCTGTCTCTCATTCAATCCACACGTTTATTCTGCCACCAAATCCTCTCAATTCTCCTTTCACAATATTGCTATAATCTGCCCTTTCCTCTCCATTCAAACTACCTCATTATTCATTCAATCGTATTTATTGAGCGCTTACTGTGTGCAGAGCACTGTACTACTAAGCGCTTGACCTCATTAATACAATCACTTATCTTATCCCGCTTGTATTAACAATACCAATAACAATGATGGCATTTATTAAGCGCTTACTATGTGCAAAGCACTGTTCTAAGCGCTGGGGAGGTTACAAGGGGATCAGGTTGTCCCACGGGGGGTTCACAGTCTTCATCCCCAATCAATCAATCAATCGTATTTATTGAGCGCTTACTGTGTGCAGAGCACTGTACTGCTAAGCGCTTGACCTCATTAATACAATCACTCATCTTATCCTGCTTGTATTAACAATAACAACAACAATGATGGCATTTATTAAGCGCTTAGTATGTGCAAAGCACTGTTCTAAGTGCCGGGGAGGTTACAAGGGGATCAGGTTGTCCCACGGGGGGCTCACAGTCTTCATCCCCAATCAGTCAATCGTATTTATTGAGCGCTTACTGTGTGCGGAGCACTGTACTAAGCACTTGGGAAGTACAAGTTGGCAACATATAGAGACAGTCCCTACCCAGCAGTGGGCTCACAGTCTAGAACACTGTTTTCCCCATTTCCCCATTTTCCAGATGAGGTAACTGAGGCCCAGAGAAGTTAAGTGACTTGCCCAAAGTCACACAGCTGATAGTCGGCGGAGCCAGGATTTGAACCCATGACCTCTGACTCCAAAACCCGTGCTCATTCCACTGAGCCACGCTGCTTCTCTATTACCGCATCAGCCTCCTTGCTGATCTCCCTGCTTCCTGTTTCTACCCTCTAGTCCATACCGCACTTTACGAAAACATTCAATCTACTTTTCTCCCTGCCTCAAGAACCTCCGCGTATAAAACAACAGCAATAGCAGAAAACTTCTTACCATTGGCTTTAAAGCACTCAATCACCTTGCCCCCTCCTACCTTACTTCTTTGATTTCCTTTGATTTGATTGTGGATTTGATTTCCACAATCCAGCCTTGACACTTTGCTCCTCTAATGCCAAACTACCCACTGAACCTCAATCTTGTCTATCTCACTGCTGAGCTTTCTCTGGCCTGGAACCTCTCCCCCTCGTCCCCCTCTCCATCCCCCCCACCTTACCTCCTTCCCTTCCCCACAGCACCTGTATATATGTATATATGTTTGTACATATTTATTACTCTATTTATTTTAATTGTACATATCTATTCTATTTATTTTATTTTGTTAGTATGTTTGGTTTAGTTCTCTGTCTCCCCCTTTTAGACTGTGAGCCCCCTGTTGGGTAGGGACTGTCTCTATATGTTGCCAACTTGTACTTCCCAAGCGCTTAGTACAGTGCTCTGCACACAGTAAGCACTCAATAAATATGATTGATTGATTCATACTCGACAGACAATTATTCTCCCCACCTTCGAAGCCTTATTGAAGGCCCATCTCCTCCAAGAGGCCTTCCCTGACTAATCCCTCCTTTCCTTTTCTCCCACTCCCTTCTGTGTCCCTCTTCCACTTGGATATCCACCCTTTATTCTTCCCTCCCTTCGCCCCATTGCAGTTATGTATATATAACTGCTATGTATAGTTATGTATATATAAATAAATGATGGATATACATATATATACATATATATATATATATGTATATCCACCATTTATTTATTTCTATTAATGTCTGTCTCTCCCTCTAGACTGTAATCTCTCTGTGGGCAGGGAACATCTCCCTCTATTATCTTGTACTCTCCCAAGCACTTAGTACGGTATTCTGCACACAGTAAGTGCTCAATAAATAGGATTGATTAATCATTTGACCCCTATGTGGGACAAGATCGTGAGTTCGTTGTGGGCAGGGAAAGTGTCTGTCTGTTGTTATATTGTACACTCCCAAGCTCTTAGTACAGTGCTTTGCACATGGTAAACACTCAATAAATAAGATTGAATGAGTGAATTAATTAATTACAGGGACTGTGTCCAGTCTGATTAGCTTGCATCCTCCCCAGTGCTTAGAACAGTCCTTGAAACATAGTAAGCACTTAGTGTATTATAAAAATGCAGTAGAAGCAGCAGCATGGCTTAGTCGATAGAGCACGGGCCTGGAAGTTAGAAGGTTATGGGTTCGAATTCTGACTCTGCCATTTGTATGCTGCGTGACCTTGGGCACGTCACTTCACTTCTTTGGGCCTCAGTTACCTCATCTGCAAAATGGGGATCGAGAGTGTGAGCCCCATGGGGGACAGGGACTGTGTCCAAACCAATTTGCTTGTATCTACCCAACACTTAGTATAGTGCCTGGTACATAGTAAGCGCTTAACAAAAACCATTATTATTATTATTATTAGCAGTAATAATAATAATGATCCTGCCTGGCGTAAGCTAGTAATCCTGATGTCTTAGGACCAAGGCTTATCTATCATTTTAGCACAGTGCTCCGCACACAGTAAGCACTCAATAAATACAATTGAATGAATGAATGAATGATGGAAGACTCCATCATCATTTCCTTTGTGTTTCTTTCTGATCCCAAGCCCTTAGTTTGTACTTCCCAAGTGCTTAGTACAGTGCTCTGCACACAGTAAGCGCTCAATGTGATTGATTGATTGATTGACTGACTGATTGATTGATTGCTTTTGCCAACGAGCAATGTCATTCTTTCTCCAGCCATGAATATTATCCAGGAACTTCTGGGGTAATAATAATAATGATGATGGCATTTATTAAGCGGTTACTATGTGCAAAGCCCTGTTCCAAGCACTGGGGAGGTTACAAGGTGATCAGGTTGTCCCACGGGGGGCTCACAGTCTTCATCCCCATTTTCCAGATGAGGTAACTGAGGCCCAGAGAAGTGAAGTGACTTGCCCAAAGTCACACAGCTGACAAGTGGTGGAGCCGGGATTTGAACTCCTGACCTCGGACTCCGAAGCCCGGGCTCTTTCCACTGAGCCACGCTGGGTAGAACATCAACTGTCCACTTCCCAAAGCTGCCTCATTAAAAAGGAAGGGAAAAGGGGGAAGTAAAGGGCAGCTCTGACGGGCTCTTCAGAAGTTCATGTGCTTCTTTTAATCGTATTTATTGAGCGCTTACTGTGTGAAAAGAGCTGAACTAGGCCCAGTTGTTCCAGGACTAATGAGTCCTGGAGCCCTCTGTGGCCTGAGAGCCTGAGGGTCTCTCAGAGTTGAAGGGGCATCAGCTCATCATCATCATCATCATCAATCGTATTTATTGAGTGCTTACTGTGTGCAGAGCACTGTACTAAGCGCTTGGGAAGTACAAGCTCAGGGTTTATGGAGGTGAGAATGTGTCCCCTCTTCACCCCCTCTCCCTGCCCAAGACACTGAGTATGTGGGAATTTCAGTCAATTAATCAGTGGTATTTACTGAGCACTTACCATCATCATCATCATCAATCGTATTTATTGAGCACTTACTGTGTGCAGAGCACTGTACTAAGCGCTTGGGAAGTACAAGTTGGCAACATATAGAGACAGTCCCTACCCAACAGTGGGCTCACAGTCTAAAAGGGGGAGACAGAGAACAAAACCAAACATACTAACAAAATAAAATAAATAGAATAGATATGTACAAGTAAAATAAATAAATAAATAGAGTAACAAATATGTACAAACCTATATACATATAAACAGGTGCTGTGGGGAAGGGAAGGAGGTAAGATGGGGGGGGATGGAGAGGGGGACGAGGGGGAGAGGAAGGAAGGGGCTCAGTGTGGGAAGGCCTCCTGGAGGAGGTGAGCTCTCAGTAGGGCCTTGAAGGGAGGAAGAGAGCTAGCTTGGCGGATGGGCACAGGGAGGGCACTTACTGTGTGCAGAGCTCTGTATCAGGCACTTGGGAAAATACAGTGACTTAGTGGAAAGAGCCTGGGCTTGGGAGTCAGAGGACTTCCCAAGCGCTTAGTACAGTGCTCTGCACACAGTAAGCACTCAATAAATACGATTGAGTGAATGAATGAATGAAAAGGACTTGAGTTATCCCGGCTCCACCACTTGTCTGCTGTGTGAACTTCGAGCCCGTTGTTGGGTAGGGACCGTCTCTATATGTTGCCGACTTGTACTTCCCAAGCGCTTAGTACAGTGCTCTGCACACAGTAAGCGCTCAATAAATACGATTGAATGAATAAATGAATGAAGTTGGGCAAGCCACTTAACTTCTCTGTGCTTCATTGTACTTGGGAGAGTACAATGCAAGAGAGTTGTGAGACACGGGCTCTGCAGGGTAGTGCACTGAGGCTCTGTACTAAGATTGCAGCGTGGCTCAGTGGAGAGAGCATGGCTTTGGAGTCAGAGGTCATGGGTTCAAATCCCAGCTCCGCCACTTGTCAGCTGTGTGACTTTGGGCAAGTCACCTCACTTCTCTGTGCCTCAGTTACCTCATCTGTAAAATGGGGATTAAGACTGTGAGCCCCACGTGGGACAACCTGATCACCTTGTAACCTCCCCAGTGCTTACAACAGGCTTTGCACATAGTAAGTGTTTAACAAATGCCATTATTATAGTATTATTATTATTGCAGAATAAGGAAGCCAATCTTTCCCCATTCCCTGCCCGCAAGAAGCTTACGCTCTAGCAGGGAGACAGACGGAAAACAATTTCCAAATGGAGTTTCCTCCAGCTGTAGTAACTTCCTTTTTCTTCCTGTCTCTTTATACTAATACTTCCTCCTTCTGTAATTCATCTTAGGGTCAACCAGTCAATCAGTCACCAGAATTTATTGTTTCCTCCCTATTATTCAGCATGTTTACTAAGACTATTGTATTCACCCAACCGCATAGTACTAGAAGAAGGGTATGGCCTAGTGGAAAGAGCACAGACCTGAGAGTCAGAGGTCCTGGATTCTAATCCCGTCTCTGCCATTTGCTGTGTGGCCTTGGGTAAATCACTTAACTTCTCTGTGCCTCCGTTTCCTCATCTGTAAAATGGGAATTAAACATCCCTCCTACCTAGACTGCGAGGCCCATGTGGGATAGGGACTGTGTCCAAAATGATAAGAGGGAAGCAGCGTGGCTCAGTGGAAAGAGCTCGGGCTTTGGAGTCAGAGGTCATGGATTCAAATCCTGGCTCCACCACTTCTCAGCTGAGTGACTTTGGGCAAGTCACTTGACTTCTCTGTGCCTCAGTTACCTCATCTGTAAAATGGGGATGAAGACTGAGCCCCCCCCGTGGGACAACCTGATCACCTTGTAACCTCCCCAGCACTTAGAACAGTGTTTTGCACATAGTAAGCGCTTAATAAATGCAATCATTATTATTATTATTATAAGTGCGTATCTACACCAAATGCTTAGAATGATAATAATTATGGTATTTATTAAGCACTTACTATGTGCCAGGCATTATTCTAAGCACTGGACAGTGTTGTCACACCATAAGTGCTTAATAAATTCTATAAATATTCTGAGAAGCATTGTGTTGCAGTGGAAATAACATTGTCTTGGGAGTCAGAGGACCTGGGTTCTAATTTTGGCTCCGCTGCTTGCCTGCTGTGTGATCTTGGACAAGTCATTAGCTTCCCTGCCCCAGTTTCCTCATCTGTAAAATGAGGCTTCAGTACCTTTTTCCCCTCTCCCTTAGATTTTGTGCCCCAATTGGGACAGGGATGCTGTCTTATCTGATTATCTCGAATCTACCCCAATTTTTAGTATAGTATTTGACACACAGTAAGCATTAAAAACTCCACAGTTATTACTGAATGGGTTCCTTAAGGTTCTTAAAGAGAATTCAAGCATCTGGCTCTGCTTTAATTAGTATAGGAAACTGGCTCAAAGAGTCAGTGAGTGTAAAAAAAATTGAAAATCTAGAGATAGGTCCTCCTTTTACAGATAAAGGAGGGAGGCAGGACATGGACTGAGCTCATTTTGGACAGGGAGTGTGTCTACCAACTCTGGTACATTGTACTCTCCCAAGTGCTTAATACAGTGTTCTGCACACAGTAAGCCCTCAGTAAATATGACTGACTGGCTGACTGACTGATTGAGTAAAACCATTCTGAGCCAGATATTTCTGTGTAATTCAATTCTGGGTTGTCCTAATTAGGACTGTGGTGGTGGTGGGGGGTGCTATGTTTGAAGGCCATCAGGATTAAAAATGCCCAGTGGAATCCATCAATGACTGGTGATGATGATGGTGATGGCATTTGTTAAGCACTTACTATGTGCCAAGCACTGTTCTAAGCACTGGGGTAATAATAATAATGTTGGCATTTGTTAAGCGCTTACTATGTGCAAAGCACTGTTCTAAGCGCTGGGGGGGATACAAAGTGATCAGGTTGTCCCATGTGGGGTTCGCAGTCTTAATCCCCATTTTACAGATGAGGTAACTGAGGCTCAGAGAAGTTAAGTGACTTGCGCAAGGTCACACAGCAGATGTGGTGGAGCCAGGATTCAAACCCATGACCCCTGACTCCAAAGCCCAGGCTCTTTCCACTGAGCCATGCTGCTTCTCTGGGTAGAGACAAGGAAATCAAGTTGTCCCACTTGGGGCTCACATTCTTAATCCCCATTTTACAGATGAGGTAACTGAGGCCCAGAGAAGTTAAGTGGTTTGCCCAAGGTCACACAGCAGACAAGTGTTAGAGCCGGGATTAGAACCCATATCCTCTGACTCCCAAGCCCGTGCTCTTTCCACTCAGCCACGCTGCTTCTCTTATTTATTTTATTGTATTATTATTATTATTTTTAATTTTATTTATTGCTTCTGGTATTTATTGAGCACTTCCTGCGTGCAGCACAAAGCAGCGTGGCTCAGTGGAAAGAGCAGGGGCTTTGGAGTCAGAGGTCATGGGTTCAAATCCCAGCTCCACCAATTGCCAGCTGTGTGACTTTGGGCAAGTCACTTCGCTTCTGTGTGCCTCAGTTCCCTCATCTGTCAAATGGGGATTAAGACCGTGAGTCCCCCGTGGGACCACCTGATCACCTTGTAGCCCTCCCAGTGCTTAGAACAGTGCTTTGCACATAGTAAGTGCTTAATAAATGCCATTATTATTATTATTTTTTTTTTTTACTAAGCATTCTGGAGAGCACACTACAGCGGAGATGGTAGACATTTTTCCTGGTCACAAGAAGCTGACTGTCTAGAGGGGGAGAAAGATGTTAAAATAAATTATGAATATGTACATTACTGCTGTGGGGCTGAGGGTTGGTTGACAATCAAGTGCTTAAAGGGTACAGCTCTAAGAGCAGGGGAAAATGTAAGGGAAAAGCAGTGTGGTCTAATGGTTAGATTGTACTTTCCAAGCACTTAGTACAGTGCTCTGCACATAGTAAGTGCTCAATAAATACGATTGAATGAATAATGGAGCACAGGCCTGGGAATCAGAAGGACCTTGGTTCTACTCCTCATGCCTGCTCTGTGACTTTGGGTAAGTCTCTTAACTTCTCTGTGTCTCAGTAGCCTCATCTGTAAAATGGGGATGAAGACTGCGAGCCCCACGTGGGATAGGGACTGTGACTAACCCAACTAGGTCATATTTACTCCACTGCTCAGTACAATAACTGGCACTTAGCAGGAGCTGAACAATTGGAGAAGCAGCATGGCTCAATGGAAAGAGCATGGGCTTTGGAGTCAGAGGTCATGGGTTCAAATCCCGACTCCGCCAGCAGTCTGCTGTATGACTTGGGGCAAGGGCAACTTCCCTCTGCCTCAGTTACCTCATCTGTAAAATGGGGATTAAGACTGGGAGCCCCACGTGGGACAACCTGATCACCTTGTAACCTCCCCAGCACTTAGAACAGTGCTTTGCACATAGTGCTTAACAAATACCATTATTCTTATTCTTATTCTTATTATTATTATTACCATAACAAAAGTGCAGAGGGAAGGGTATGTGCAAAATAATAAATATGCATCATTCCTAAAACTCCAGATAGGACCTCCTTACTTTGAAATCATATGGGCACTTCCAACCTCAATCATTCAGTCAATCAATCCATCATATCCATTGAGCACTTACTCTCATTATTATTATTATGGTATTTGTTAAACGTTGACTATGTGCCACACACACTTCTAACCCCTGGAGTAGATACAAGGTAATCAGGTTGGACATGGTCCCTGTCCTACTTGGGGCTCACAGTCTTAATCCCCATTTTACAGATGAGGTAACAGAGGTACAAAGAAGTTAAGTGACTATCCCAAGGTCACACAGCATACGAGTGGCGGAGTTGGGATTAGAACCCAAGCCCTTTGACTCCCAATCCCGTGTGCAGAGCACTGTAATAATAATGATAATGGCATTTATTAAGCGCTTACTATGTGCAAAGCACTGTTCTAAGCACTGGGGAGGTTACAAGGTGATCAGGTTGTCCCACGTGGGGCTCACAGTCTTAATCCCCGCTTTACAGATGAGGTAACTGAGACACAGAGAAGTTAAGTGACTTGCCCAAAGTCACACAGCTGATGACAATTGGCAGAGTCTCTACTAAGCACTTGGGGGAGAGTGCCATAAAACAGAGTTGGTAGACATGTTCCCTACCCACAAGGAGCTTACAGTCTAGAGGGGCAGACAGACATGAAAATAAATTATGAATCTGTACATAATTGCGGTGAATATGTACAGAGTTGCAATTGCCAAAGTGGAAAGAAATCACAGCATTGAATACAAATCAGTTGAGTGACAGCAAATGTGAATCCTGTTGTTAACAGTCCCACAACTTGCTGTCCGCCCCCCTGCCACCCCCACCAACCTGCTAATGATAATAATAATAATTATTATGGTACTTGTTAAGGGCTTAGTATGTGCTAAGCACTGTTCTAAGGGCTGGGGTAGATACAAGTTAATCAGTTTGGATGCAGTCCCTGTCCCACATGGGGCTCACACTCTTATCCCCATTTTAAAGATGAGGTAACTGAGGCCCAGAGAAGTGAAGTGGCTTAATAATAATAACAATGGTATTTGTTAAGCGCTTACTACGTGCCAACCACTGTTCTAAGCTCTGGGATATATACAAGGCTCTCAGGTTGTCCCACGTGGGGCTCACAGTCTTAATCTCCATTTTCCAGATGAGGTGACTGAGGCACAGAGTAGTGAAGTGACTTGCCCAAAGCTGATAAGTGGCAGAGCCGGGATTTGAACCCATGACCTCCGACTCCCAAGCCCGTGCTCTTTTCACTAAGCCACGCTGCTTCTCTGCCCGGGGTCATACAGATGACTTGTGGTGGCCTATCCACTAGGCCACCCTGCTATCTCCTGGTAATAATAATAATAATGATGGCATTTGTTAAGTGCTTACTATGTGCCAAGCACTGTTCTAAGCGCTTGTCCCCTGTCCAAGCTGGGCAGATGGCCCCTCACAATCTCCTCCTCTCTCTGCCTCTCCAACAGCTCATCAGCCACCTTTGTTTCACATTTCGCATCATCCTTTCCATTCCTTCTGCTCCTCTGTGGGAGTTGAACGCCAGTCTAAAGGGGGGCAAGTGCTCCCTAATAACCCAGGTTTAACCACTTCCCCTTGGTCTTGTTTCGTTTTTCGGTGCAGGCTGGGTTTCACGAACTGTGACCGGGTCGGGGTGGGTGGTCTTTGGGGTTTCCCCGTTTCTCTTGCGGCCAAAAAACGCTGTCAAAGAGGGGCAGAAATGAGGACTTGCAGCCTAGCAGGGGGCTGGATGTCACCCCGGCACCCCACTTCCAACAGCGTCTTTCGGCCTGTGTTTTAGGGGGCCCTGGGGGTCTGTGCTTGCTCTTCTGGGATTAGCTGAGGTGGTGGGGAGATGGTAGGGGAAGGGAGAGAGGAGGGATGCAAAGTGGGATGGGGAAATGAGAGGGAGAGAGAGAAGAAAGAGACACATAGAGAGAGAGAGAGAGAGAGAGAGAGCCAACAGGGTTGTTTGGAAGTGTGTATCAAGGCCACTGAACCTTCTGCCCTAACATTCATTTTTTTTTATGGTATTTCATTCATTCAGTTCTATTTATTGAGCACTTACTACGTGCAGAGCACTGTATTAAGTGCTTGGAAAGTCCAATTCAGCAATAGAGACAATCCCTGCCCACACTGGCTTTACAGTCTAGAATGGGGGAGACAGGCAACAAAACCAGTAAACAGGCATCAATAGAAATAAATCATAATGATGGCATTTGTTAAGTGCTTCGTATGTGCGAAGCACTGTTCTATGTGCTGGGGAGGTTACGAGGTGATCACGTTGTTCCACGTGGGGCTCACGGTCTTAATCCCCATTTTACAGATGAGGTAACTGAGGCTCAGAGAAGTTAAGTGGCTTGCCCAAGGTCACACAGCAGAGATAGGGGAGTTGGGATTAGAACCCATGACCTCTGACTCCCAAGCCTGTACCCTTTCCACTGAGCCATGCTGCAGATACGTACACATCAAAACAAGTAAATTTTGTTAATAATAATAATAATGATGGTATTTGTTAAGCGCTTACTTTGTGCAAAGCACTGTTCTAAGTGCAGGGGAGGTTATAAGGTGATCAGGTTGTCCCACGGGGGGCTCACAGTTTTAATCCCCATTTTACAGATGAGGGAACTGAGACCCAGAGAAGTGAAGTGACTTGCCCAAAGTCACACAGCTGGCAATTGGCAGAGCCGGGATTTGAACCCACGTCCTCTGACTCCAGAGCCCGGGCTTTTTCCACTGAGCCACGCTGCTTCTCTAAGTGCTTACTATGTGCCAGGCACTGTACTAACTGCAGGGGCAGATACAAGTCCATCAGATTGGACACGGTCCCTGTCCCACATGGGGCTCACAGTATAAGTCCTCATTTTACAGAAGAGGGAACTGAGGCCCAGAGAAGAAGTGACTTTCCCAGGATCACTCAGCAGACAAGTGGCGGAGCCGGGATTAGAACCCAGGTCCTTCTGATTCCCAGACCCGTGCTCTACCCACTAGGCAACACTGCTTCTCAACATTCCTCTTCTCCCATCTGGATCTCTGCCTGGGTCCCAACAGCAGATGCTATAAATTCAGGAAGAGCAGTGAGCCACCCCTAGGGAAAATAGAGAAGCAGTGATGCCTAGTGGACAGAGCACGGATCTGGGCATCAAAAGGTCATGAGTTCTAATCTTGCCTCCACCACTTGTCTGCTGGGTGACCTTGAGCAAGTCACTTCACTTCTCTGTGCTTCAGGTACCTCATCTGTAAAATGGGGATTGAGACAGTGAGCCCTACTTGGGACAGGGACTGTGTCCAACCCAATTTGCTTGTATCCACTCCAGCGCTTAGTAGAGTGCCTGACACATAGTAAGCACTTAACAAATACATAATTATTATTATTTAGGCCTCAGGGAGCTTACCTGGAAAACGGGGATTAAGAGCGTGAGTTCCATGTGGGACACGGACTGTGTCCAATCTGATTAGCTTGTATCTACCCCTGGGCTTAGTACAGCACCTGGTATATAATAAGCATTTAATGCATATCATTAAAAAAATGGTAGAAGTAGTATTTATTGAGTGCCTACTTGCTGCAGAGCTCTGTACTAGATGCTTGGGAAGTACACAGTAACAAAGTGACATGTTCTCTACCCACAAGGAGCTTGCGCTCCGATGAGAGAGACAAAAATAAAAAAAAATTACAACTGGGCTGGTCAAAACAAATTGAGTGGCAATAGAAAAAATATTTATCTGAGTGCAAAGGAGGAGGTAAATAAATTCACCCTGACCATGTCCCTGTCCCCGACCATGGCAAAGAGAGGGTGAGCACTGAGAAAGAAATCCCAGGAGTTGAGGGTATAATAATAAATCTACTCGTCAAGTGCTTAGTATGTGCCAAGCACTGTAGTAAGTGCCGTGATACATGAAAACCAGACTTCAACCCCACAGCACTTATGTACATAACCATAATTTATTTATTAATATTAATGCTCATTTCTACCTCTAGACTGTAGGCTCCTTGTGGGTTGGGAACCATGTCTACCAACTCTGTTGTCTTGTAGTCTTCCAGGTGTTTAGTACAATGCTCTGCACACAGAAAGCATTCAATAAATACCACTGATTGTTAGATGATCAGATCAGACACAGTCCCTGCCCCACATAGGGCTCCTAGCCCAAACAGGGAGAACACGTATTGAATCCCTATTTTACAGTTGAAGAAACTGAAGTACAGAGAAGTTGAGTGGCTTGCCCAAGGTTCCACAACAGACAAGTGGCAGATATAGGATTAGAACCCAGGTCCTCTGACTCTCCGGCCTGGGATCTTTCCACTAAGCCACACTGCTTCTCAAGTAAGCATTCATTCATTTATTCATTCAGTTGTATTTATTGAGAGCTTCCTGTGTGCAGCACTCCGGACTAATAACAATAATAATAATGGTATTTGTTAAGCGCTTACTATCATCATCATCAATCGTATTTATTGAGCGCTTACTGTGTGCAGAGCACTGTACTAAGCGCTTGGGAAGTACAAATTGGCAACACATAGAGACAGTCCCTACCCAACCAGTGGGCTCACAGTCTAAAGTCTAAATGCTTACTATGTGAAAAGCATTGTTCTAAGTGCTGGGGGGGATACAAGGTGATCAGGTTGCCCCACGTGGGGTTCACAGTCTTAATCCCCATTTTACAAATGAGGGAACTGAGGCACAGAGAAGTGAAGTCACACAGCTGACAATTGGCAGAGCCGGGATTTGAACCCATGACCTCTGACCCCAAAGCCCGGGCTCTTTCCATTGAGCCAAGCGCATGGGAGACTACAGCGCAACAATAAACAGACACATTCCCAGCTCATAGCGAGTATACAGTCTAGGGGCGGAAGACAGACATTAATATAAATATAGGAATTGCGAATATGTACAGAAGTGCTGTGGGGCTGGGAACAAAGTCAGGGCAATGCAGAAGGGAGTGGGAGAAAAGGAAAGCGGGAGCTTAGTTTGGGAAGATTTGGTGGAGGAGATGTGCCTTCAATAAGGATTTATAGGGAAGGGGAGTAACTGTTGGATTTGAGGAGGGAGAGCATTCCATGCCAGAGACAGGACGTGGGTAAGGGATCGACGGCAAGATAGGTGAGGTGGAGGGTCAGTGAGAAGGTTAGCCACAGACAAACCCCTCCCTAAGAGATGGGGAAGTCATTGCTTGTTCTTCCCAAGCGCTTAGTACAGTGCTCTGCACACAGTAAGCGCTCAATAAATACGATTGATTGATTGATTGCTGAATTATAAACGCCGGGCCAAGACAGACAATTCTACACCCTCAACCGTTCAGCTTTTGGTCACTTCGGAGATGTGAGTGAGAGCCTTTGTGGGGAAATGAATTGGCCAGTTTCAGAATTACAAACCAGCCTAACAGTCGGTTTTAGTCGGTTTCGACGGAAAATGACTTTTCTGCTGCTTTGGCCCTGTTCTCTGGTAAACATGATAAAATAACCAATGCACTGAACTTCCCTGCAAACTGTAAAATCAGGGATTGACAACAGATGCCGGGGTATCTTCACCTCGTATTGCAGCCCTGCACAAGGTCAGGACTCAGGAGAAACTGATTTTGAGATCCGAGAAGGCCTAGATATAAAACAAGGATAATAATTATAATGATGGTACTTGTTAAGCGCTTAGTAGGGGCCAAGCACTGTTCTAAGGGCAGAGATAGATACAAGTTAATCAGTTTGGACCAAGTCCCTGTCTCACATGGGGCTCACACTCTTAATCCACATTTTCCAGATGAGGTCTCTGAGGCCCAGAGAATAAAAATAATAATAATAATGGCATTTATTAAGCACTTACTATGTGCAAAGCACTGCTCTAAGCGCTGGGGAGGTTACAAGGTGATCAGGTTGTCCCACGTGGGGCTCACAGTCTTAATCCCCATTTTACCGATGAGGTAACTGAGGCACAGAGACGTTAAGTGACTTGCCCGAATTCACACAGCTGACAAGTGGCGGAGCTGGGATTTGAACCCATGACCTCTGACTCCAAAGTCCATGCTCTTTCCACTGAGCCACACTGCTTCTCTAGAGAAGGGAAGCGACTTGCCTTAGGTCACATAGCAGACATTAGCCGGAGCCGGGATTAGAACCCAGGTCCTTCTGGCTCCCAGGCCCATTCTCTATCCACTAAACCACAATGCTTCTCCAATACACTGGTTAATGGGAGTTTAGCAGGGTGGAAACAACAAGTACAGTATCCTCCATCAGTAGCATTTATTAAGCGCTTATTGTTTGTTTTTTTCCTTTGTGGAGGTAAGCCCTTACTATGGGCCAATCAATCAATCCATCGTATTTATTGAGCACTTACTGTGTGCAGAGCACTGTACTAAGCGCTTGGGAAGTACAAGTTGGCAACACATAGAGACAGTCCCTACCCAACAGTGGGCTCACAGTCTAAAAGGGGGAGAAAGAGAACAAAACCAAACATACTAAAAAAATTAAATAAATAGAATAGATATGTACAAATAAAATAGAGTAATAAATATGTACAAACATATATACATATATACAGGTGCTGTGGGGAAGGGAAGGAGGTAAGATGGTGGGGATGGAGAGGGGGACGAGGGGGAGAGGAAGGAAGGGGCCAGGCACTATACTCAGTGCTGGGGTAGATACAAGCTAATCATCATCATCATCATCAATCGTATTTATTGAACGCTTACTATGTGTAGAGCACCGTACTAAGCGCTTGGAAAGTACAAATTGGCAACATATAGAGACAGTCCCTACCCAACAGTGGGCTCACAGTCTAAAAGGGGGGACAGAGAACAAAACCAAACATACTAACAAAATAAAATAAATAGAATAGATATGTACAAGTAAAATAAATAAATAAATAGAGAAATATGTACAAACATATATACATATATACAGGTGCTGTCAGACTGGACACAGTCCCTGTCCCACATGGGGATCACGGTCTTAATCCCCATTTTACAGATGAGGTAACTGGAGCACAGAGAAATGAAATGATTTGCCCAAGTTTACATGGCAGACAAGTGGATTAGAACCTGGGTCCTTCTGATTCCCAGGCACGTGTTCCAACCACGGGACAAGCTGCTTTTCTCTACTGTGTGCAGAGCACTGTACTAAGTACTTGTGAGAGTATAATACGGCAGTTAATAGACACACTCCCTGACCACAAGGAGTTTAACAGTCTAGAGAGGGTGAGGCAGACATTAAAATCAATATGATACTTATTAGCAGTTCAAAAGGTGCCATTTATTGGTCTGGGATTAATGCATTATAATTAGATCAGAAGAGCTGTTGGGAAGGAGCATGATGTAGTGAATAGAGCCCAGGCCTGGGAATCAGAAGATGTAATTCCGGCTCTGCAACTAGTCTGCTGTGTGACCTTGGGTAAGTCACTTCATTCATTCATTCAATCGTATTTATTGAGCGTTTACTGCATGCAGAGCACTGTACTAAACACTTGGGAAGTACAAGTCGGCCACATATAGAGACGGTCCCTACCCAACAACAGGCTCACAGGCTAGAAGGGAGAGACAGACAACATAACAAACCATGTAGACAGGTGTCAAAATAGTCAGAATTAAAACTATGTGCACATCATTAAGAAAATAAATAGAATAGTAAATATGTACACTTCTCTGTGCCTCAAACTCTCATAATAATAATAATAATAATAATAATAATGGTATTTGTTAAGCACTTACTATGTGCCAAGCACAGTTCTAAGCACTGGGGTTGATACAAGGTAATGAGGTTGTCCCATGTGGGCTCACAGTCTTTCCAACTTGTACTTCCCGAGCCCAGCTTGTACTTCCCAAGCACTTAGTACAGTGCTCTGCACACAGTAGGCGCTCAATAAATACGATTGAATGAATGAATGAATAATCCCCATTTTACAGATGAGGGAACTGAGGCACAGAGAAGTTAAGTGACTTGTAAAATGGGGATTGAGACTGTGAGCCCCACATGGGACAGGGATTCTGTCTAACCCGATTTGCTTGTATCCACCTCAGCATTTAGTATAGTGCTCTGCACACAGTAAGCACTTAAATGCCATTCTTCTTCTTATTATTATATTGTCCTCTGCCAAGTGCTTAATGCAGCGCTCTGCATACAGTAAACACCCAATCAATATGATTAAGTGTTTGATAGTGTGGCCATAGACAAGTGCAGGGCTTGATTTTATCTTCAAATTACATATTATAAATTATTTATTGGGTTATGTTCTTTCATTCATTCATTCACTCAATCATATTTATTGAGCATTTACTGTGTGCAGAGCACTGTACTAAGCACTTAGAAACTACAGTACAGCAATAAAGAGAAACAATCCCTACCCACAACAGGCTCACAGTCTAGAGGGGTCAGGGGGTTCTGTCTATCTCTCTAGGCTGGAAGCTTGTTAAGGGTAGGAAATGTGTCTGATAATTCTGTTGCATCCTCCCAAGCATTTAGTATGGTGCTCTGCACATAGTAAGTACTCAACAGATATGATGGATTGATTGATTTGAAGTGGATTTGAAACCAATCCAAGACTCCCTATCCTAGAATCTCTCAGTCCTTCCCTAGAAGTTTAGCCTACGGTAAAATGGTAAAATTTTAGAAAACAAAATGTCCCAGCCAGGGAAGAGAACATGTGAGACACTCCTTCTGTGGATCAAAGCAAACAAAGTGTGAAATCCCTGTCTTAAACTGGAAGTCAAAGCAAGGTGGGAGGTTATTTTTCAATCAATGGTATTTATTCAATCATATTTATTTTTTAATGGTATTTGTTAAGCAGTTATTAAGTTCCTGGCACTGTTCTAAGCACTAGGGTAGGTACATGAGAAGCAGGGTGGCTTGGTGGAAAGAGCCCGGGCTTGGGAGTCAGAGGTCATGGGTTCTAATCCCAGCTCCGCCACTTGTCAGCTGTGTGACTTTGGGCGAATCACTTAACTTCTCTGTGCCTCAGTTACCTCATCTGTAAAATGGGGATTAAGACTGTGAGTCCCACGTGGGACAACCTGATCACTTTGTATCCCCCCCAGCACTTAGAACAGTGCTTCACACATAGTAAGTGCTTAATAAATGCCATTATTATTATTATATTATACAAGTTAATCAGGTTGCACACAGTCCATGTCCCACATGGGGCTCACAGTCATAATCCTTATTTTCCAGATGAGTTAATTGAGGCATAGAGAAGTGAAGCGACTTGCCCGAGGTCACACAGCAGACAAGTGACAGAGGCGGGATTAGAACTCATGATCTTCTGAATCCCAGGTCTGTGCTCTATCCACTATGCCATGCTACTTCCCTGACAAGTGGAGCGGCTGGAATTAGAACACAGATCCTTCTGACTCCTGGGCCTGTGCTCTTTCTACTAGGCCATGCTCCTTCTTATTCATTCATCCATCCATCCATCCATCCATCCATCCATCCATCCATTCTTTCATTCATTCATATTTAGTGAGCACTTACTGCATGCAGAGCACTGTCCCAAGCGCTTGGGAGAGTAAGATAGAACAATATCCCCTGCCCACAAAGAGCTTACAGTTTAGAGGGGAATTCATTCATTCATTCAATCGTATTTATTTAATGGTAATGATACTTAATCGTAGAGAAGCAATGTGGCTCAGTGGAAAGAACACAGGCTTGGGAGTCAGAGGTCGTGGGCTCTAATCCCGGCTCCTCCACTTGTTAGCTGTGTGACTTTGGGTGAGACACTTCACTTCTCTGTGCCTCAGTTACCTCATCTGTAAAATGGGGATGAAGACTGTGAGCCCCCCGTGGGACAACCTGATTACCTTGTGTCCCCCTCCAGAGCTTAGAACAGTGTTTTGCAAATAGTAAGTGCTTAACAAATGCCGTCATTATTATTAGTATCATCATCATCATCATCAATTGTATTTACTGAGCGCTTACTATGTGCAGAACACTGTACTAAGCGCTTGGGAAGTACAAATTGGCAACATATAGAGACAGTCCCTACCCAATAGTGGGCTCACAGTCTAAAAGGGGGAGACAGAGAACAAAAGCAAACATACTAACAAAATAAAATAAATAGAATAGAACATAATAATAATATTATTATTATTACATAATAATAGTAAATATTATTATTTACTGAGTGCTTACTGTGTGCAGAGCACTGTACTAAGAGCTTGGAAAGTACAATTCGGCAACAGATGGAGAATCCCTACCCAACAACGGGCTCACAGTCTAGACTTTTTTTTGGACATTTATTAAGCGCTTACTGTGTGCAAAGCACTGTTCTAAGCGCTGGGGAGGTTACAAGGTGATCAGGTTGTCCCACGGGGGGCTCACAGTCTTCATCCCCATTTTACAGATGAGGGAACTGAGGCTCAGAGAAGTGAAGTGACTTGCCCAAAGTCACACAGCTGACAAGTGGCTAAGCCGGGATTTGAACTCATGACCTCTGGCTCCAAAGCCCGGGCTCTTTCCACTGAGCCATGCTGCTTCAGACTTGAATGCTGACTGTGTGCAGAGTACTGTACTAAGCTCTTGGGAGAGTACACTATAACAGAGTTGGAAGACACAACTTTCTTCTGTTCTTTCTTTATTCCCGCTAAACTCTTCTGTTTCCATCTGCCACTTGGCCCAGAGAGACTTCAGGATTTTTCTGTTCAACAGCTGTCCCAGGGTGTTCAAGGGCTAGACAGAAACCAGAGCAAAAGTAGCCTTTACTTTAAGACTTCAGGGCAATGGAGAGGAGCCCCCAGCAATGCACCTGGAGTTTAACAATTTGGGATGACTCCTTCTTATGATTTTTTGTTTTTTAGGTACAAAAAGTGCAGGCTCCAGATATGCAGGTTCACACTCATTGGTAGGATGCCCAAATCCCGATTCAAATGCCACTAACTGATTGATTCATCTTGAGTTCTAATCCCGCCTCTGCCAGTTGTTTGCTGTATGACCTTGGGCAAGTCACTTCACTCCTCTGGGCCTCAGTTACCTCAGCTGGAAAATGGGGATTGAGACTGTGAGCCCCAAGAGAAGCAGCGTGACTTAGTGGAACGAGCCCGGGCTTGGGCGTCAGAGGTCATGGGTTCTAATCCCAGCTCTGCCACTTGTCAGCTGTGTGACTTTGGGCAAGTCACTTAACTTCTAGGTGCCTCGGTTACCTCATCTATAAAATGGGGATTAAGACTGTGAGCCCCACATGGGTCAACCTGATTGCCTTATATCTACCCCAGTGATTAGAACAGTGCTTGGCACATAGTAAGTGCTTAACAAATACTATCATTATTATTATTATTATTATTATTATTATTATTATTATTATTATTATTATTATGAGAGACAGGGACTGTGTCCAACCCAATTTGCTTGTACCCACCCCTGGCAAGAAGGAGGTCATTGGTGACCTTTGAGAGGGCAGTTTCGGTGGAGTGTAGGGAATGAAAGCCTGATTGGAGGGGGTCAAGGAGAGAGTTGGCATTGAGGAATTTGAGGCAGAGGGTGTAGATGACGCATTCTAGGAGTTTGGAAAGGAAGGGTAGGAGGGAGATAGGGTGGTAAATAGAAGGGAAGGTGGGGTTAAGAGAGGGTTTTTTTAGGATAGGGGAGACATGGGCATGTTTGAAGGCAGAGGGGAAGGAACCAGTGGAGAGTGAGCAGTTGAAGATGGAACTTAAGGAGTGGAGGAGGGAAGGGGAGAGAGATTTGATAAAATGAGAGGGAATGGGGTCTGAAGCACAGGTGGATGGAGTAGCACTTGACAGGAGGGAAGAGATCTCATCTGAAGATACTGCTGGGAAGAATGGGAGAGTAGCAGAGAGGGTTGAGAGCGAGGGTTGGGGAGGGATGGAGAAGGGGGAGGGGTGACTTTGGGGAGCTCAGACTTGATGGTGTTAATTTTACTAATGAAGTAAGAGGCCAGATCATTGGAGGTGAGGGATGGAGGAGGGGGAGGAACAGGGGGCCTGAGAAGGGAGTTAAATGTACAGAGGGGCATGCTTTCTGCCCTGAAGGAGTTTACAATGGAGAAGGTGTGGAGGAGGAGCAGACAGACACTAAAATAAGTTAAAAGTTGGAGGAGCAACAGAGTTTAAACATAAGTTCTACTGGAAGTGCTGAGGCAGGAAAGGAGGTGCTGTTTTGAGGAGGATTTGGGGGAGGTCAAACATTCTTTTCTCCAGAATCTCCTTAAACTAATACGGCATTCAGGGCAAGGAATTGTTTAATGTAGCTTCAGAAGATCTCCAATATGCTTATCTAGGGGCAGCAAACGTCCTTTAAGGCACACAGACCAGGCAGGTTGAAAACAGAACTGGAAAAAGCACATTTACATCAGAGACCGAGAGAGATAACTGGGAGGTTTATGCTCTTTCTGGTAGGCGGGAGGAGAGCCCAGAATTTGAGTTGAAGGATGAAGTAACTGATTAAATCGTTAGCTGACACATGCAGAATTATATATTTGAGCGCGGTTGCTCATCAAGCATTAGCTGTGTCACTCCCCACTGACATGGGTGCAGCTTGCTTTCTCAAGTGTTCCGAGAGAAAAGTTCAGGAAATAAGGGACTGATGATAATCGGTGTATTTGTTAAGCACTTACTATGTGCCAAGCACTGTACTAAGCGCTGGGGTAGATATATGATTACCAGGTCTCCTATTTTGCTCGCAGTCCAAGTAGGAGGGAGAAAAGGTATTGAATCCTCATTTTGCAGATGAGGGACTCGCAGAGAAGTGACTCGCCCAGGGTCACACAGAAGGGAAATGGTAGAGTTAGGGATTAGGACTTAAGGCCTTTGACTCCCAGGCTGGTGCTATTTCTACAATAATAATAATAATAATAATGATGGCATTTATTAAGTGCTTACTATGTGCAGAGCACTGTTCTAAGTGCTGGAGGGGGGATACAAGGTGATTAAGTTGTCCCACGTGGGACCGACAGTCTTAATCCCTATTTTACAGATGAGGCTCAGAGAAGTTAAATGACTTGCCCAAGGTCACACAGCAGACATGTGGCAGAGTCGGAATTCGAACCCATGACCTCTGACTCCCAAGCCTGTGCTCTTTCCACCGAGCCATGCTGCTTCTCTACAAGACCGCACTGCTTCTCCAAGAAGCCGATTTCTGGCCTGTCCTTGCGAAAATGGTAATCTCTTTATTAATCATCAAATAATAATTGCGGTACTTAATAATGATAATAATAACTGTTGTATTTGCTATGTGCCAGGCCCTGTTCTAAGCCCTGGGGTAGTTACGAAGTAATCAGATTGGACACAGTCCCTGTCCCACACAGGGCTCACAGTCTTAATCCCCATTTTACAGATGAGGTAATTGAGGCACAGAGAAGTGAAGTGACTTGCCTAAAGTCACACAGCAGAAAAATGGCAGAGACGGGATTAGAACCCAGGTCCTTCTGACCCCCAGACCCTGGGCCCTATTCATTCATTCATTCATTCAATCGTATTTATTGAGCACTTACTGTGTGCAGAGCACTGTACTAAGCGCTAGGGAAGTACAAGTTGGTAACATATAGAGACGGTCACTACCCAATAGCGGGCTCACAGTCTAGATAAGATACGCTACTTGTTAAATTCTTACTATAAGTCAGGCACTGTACTAAGTTCTGGGGTAGATAATAATAATAATAATGATAATGATGGCATTTGTTAAGCGCTTACTATGTGCAAAACACTGTTCTAAGCGCTGGGGAGGTTACAAGGTGATCAGGTTGTCCCACGGGGGGCTCACAGTCTTAATCCCCATTTTACAGATGAGGTAACTGAGGCCCAGAGAAGTGAAGTGACCTGCCCAAAGTCACACAGCTGACAACTGGCGGAGCCGGGGTTTGAACCCACGACCTCTGACTCCAAAGCCCGGGCTCTTTCCATTGAGCCACGCTGCTTCTTCTAGATACAAAAGAACCAGTTTGGACACAATCCCTGTCCCACACAGGGCTCACAGTCTTAATCCCCATTTTACAGTTGAGGTAACTGAGCCTCAGAGAGTGCAGTGATTTGCCCAGGGTCTCACATTCATTCATTCAATCGTATTTATTGAGCGCTTACTGTGTGCAGAGCGCTTGGGAAGTACAAATTGGCAACCTATAGAGACGGTCCCTACCCAACAGCGGGCTCACAGACTAGAAAGGGGAAACAGACAACAAAACAAAACATATTAACAAAATAAAAAATAGAATAGTAAATATGTACAAGTAAAATAGAGTAATAAATCTGAACAAACATATATACAGGTGCTGTGGGGAGGGGAAGGAGGTAAGGCGGGTGGGATGGGGAGGGGAAGGAGGGGGAAAGGAAGGAGGGGGCTCAGTCTTGTCTCACATCATCATCATCATCATCAATCGTATTTATTGAGCGCTTACTATGTGCAGAGCACTGTACTAAGCGCTTGGGAAGTACAAATTGGCAACATATAGAGACAGTCCCTACCCAACAGTGGGCTCACAGTCTGGAATCTAGGCCCTTCTGACTCCTAGGCCTGTCCTCTGTCCACTAGGCCACACTTCTTCCCTCAGTACAGTGTCTGTGACATAGTAAGTGCCTTATGAGAAGCAGTGTGGCTCAGTGGAAAGAGCACGGGCTTGGGAGTCAGAGGTCATGGGTTTGAATCCCGGCTGTGCCACTTGTCAGCTGTGTGACCTTGGGCAAGTCACTTCACTTCTCTGTGCCTCAGTGCCCTCATCTGTAAAATGGGGATGAAGACTGTGAGCCCCACGTGGGACAACCTAATCACCTTGTAACCCCCACCCCCCCAGCGCTTAGAACAGTGCTTCACACAAATACCATCATTATTATTACTATTAAGAGCTTAGTACAGTGCTCTGCACACAGTAAGCGCTCAATAAATACGATCGATTGATATTAACAAATACCTTAAAAAAATACCATTGATCAATCTGTTGCTGTGCACACAGTAAGAGCCCAATAAATGCAATCGATTAGGGAAGGGGTGCATTCTGTTGGAAACAGCTCAAGGCTCCAATGCATTTGCAACTCCAGATTAACAGAGTATAGGAGGCCTGGGAGGCTCAGATCCTTCCCCCTTCTAGACTGTGAGCCCGCTGTTGGGTAGGGACCATCTCTATATGTTGCCAACTTGTACTTCTCAAGTGCTTAGTACAGTGCTCTGCACACAGTAAGCGCTCAATAAATACGATTGAAAGAATGAATCCTGGCTCCATCAGGCACCTGATTGGGCATGGTAATAAAACCTTGGCTTCTCTGACAAGCAGGAGCTAATCAATTTATAACTCCTCATCGTGACCACAGTAAATTGAAATTGCCAGCACTGAGAAAAGGAGGCCCTGAGAATGGAAAAAGGCTTAAGGCAGAAAATTGCAGCTGTCTTTTTTTTTTTGGCTTTTTTTGAAAAAAAAAAAGCAAAGGAAAACAACAGCAAGGAAATGTGGAAATGAAGAAAACCAGCGTGGGCCAGACCAGGGTTGACAGGACTCCTCAACTCCAGGAGAAAAAACAAGGAATCTTCTAAACGCAAAGTACTGACTCGTCCCTGGGCTAAGGACGGGGAAGGAAATGTCAACCACACCGAGTGACACATTCACAACTGTTAGCTCAGGCAGTTGTATTAAAAGAAAAAAAAATAGTCTAGCTAAAGCAGCAACAAATCACCTTTAAATACAAGCCAAGTAAGGAAATTCCTCCCTGTAGGGAAGAATGCGATTTGCACAAAAGAAATCCCATTGCCAGCTCCTGTACAATCTCTCCCAGGACACAGATGAGGCCCATTTCAATAAATAAACCAGAGCTTAGAATCATCTATTGTTTAGAATCTTTATGGAGCTGCGGGGACACCCAACTCTCTATTATTTGGGAAAGTCAAAGATTTGACAAGTAAAGATTCATTCATTCATTCAATCGTATTTATTAAGCGCTTACTGTGTGCAGAGCACTGTTCTAAGCGCTTGGGAAAGTAAAATGCAGCACAGGTTGGGGTTGTGGGATGGATGAAGGAGGAAAGGTAAAAGCAGTCATCCTTTTAAATATGCTTACACACACAAACACGGTCATTAGTATAATGATAATGATGGTATTTGTTAAGACATCATTCTATTTCTATAATAATAATGATGGCATTTGTTAAGCGCTTACTATGTGCAAAGCACTGTTCTAAGTGCTGGGGAGGATACAAGGTGATCAGATTGTCCCACGTGGGGCTCACAGTCTTCATCCCCATTTTACAGATGAGGTCACTGAGGCCCAGAGAAGTTAAGTGACTTGCCCAAAGTCACACAGCTGACAAGTGGCAGTCGGGATTTGAACTCATGACTTCTGACTCCCAAGCCTGTGCTCTTTCCATTGAGCCACACTGCTTCTATCTCACTCATTCTATTTCTCCCAATTAATTCCCCTGTACACCAACCAATCAATGGCATTTACTGAGTGCTTTCAGCGTGCAGAGCACTGTACTAAGCACTTGAATCCATGAGGCTCTTCTAGGACTTTCCTTTAACTCTAATGTACTACTTATAGAATTTCATGTAATCCAGTTGTTTTGGTCTGGACTGAAGAAATGACTGAGAGATTTAAATTCTCAATCCCGAAGTATTTTTTAGGGTTTTTTTTTTCCACACAATCCAACTAGTTGACATTCATTGTAGTTCACAAGCTCTCCTAAAAGAGGGCTTGGATACTGAAACAGGTCTTTTATCACTGATGCTTCTGAATTTGAAGGATCACGGAGGCCACTTTGAAGTTAAGGAATTTAAAATCTTGCCAATATGCGGTCTCCCCAATCCTTGCAACCTTGAAACTGGGGAATACTGATCAGCATGGTTTTTAGACAGGCTCTTGGCACCAGGCCATTGCTTGGCATATAGTAAGCGCTTAACAAATACCATAATTATTATTCATGACCTATCTGCTTTATCCAGGTAGTTTTATTAAAATTGTGGGATTTTCTTCTTCTTCTTCTTATTATTATTAATATTGTGGCATCTGTTAAGCATTTACTATGTGCCAGGCACTGTACTGAGCGTTGGGGTGGATACAACCAAATTGGGTTGCACTGTCCCACTTGGGGCTCACGGTCTTAATCCCCATTAAACACATGAGGTAACTTGGGCACAGAGAAGTGAAGTGGCTTGCCCAAAGTCACACAGCAGATGTGTCAGAGCTGGGAATAATAATAATAATAATACTGATGCTATTTGTTAAGTGTTTACTATGTTCCTTCATTCATTCTTTCAGTAGTATTTATTGAGCGCTTACTGTGTGCAGAGCACTGGACTAAGCACTTGGGAAGTCCAATTCAACAACAAATAGAGAAGCAGCATGGCTTAGTGGAAAGAGCACGGGCTTGGGAGTCAGAGGTCATGGGTTCAAATCCTGGCTCTGCCAATTGTCAGCTGTGTGACTTTGGGCAAGTCACTTAACTTCTCTGGGCCTCAGCTACCTCATCTGTAAAATGGGGATTAAGACTGCGAGCCCCCTGTGGGACAACCTGATCACCTTGTAACCTCCCCAGCACTTAGAACAGTGCTTTGCAAATAGTAAGCACTTAATAAATGCCATTATTATTATTATTATTATTACTATTATTATTATCATTAATCCCTGCCCACAACGGGCTCACAGTCTAGAAGGGAAGAGACAGACATCAAAACAAGTAAACAGGCATCAGTAGCATCATTATAAATAGAATTATAGATATATACACATCATTAATAAAAAATCAATAGAATTATAAGTATAAATAAGCACATATATACACAAGTTCGGTGCGGCGCAGAGTGGGGTAGAGCCAAGTGAGCGACTCAAGGTGATGTTGAGGGGAGGGGGAGCAGAGGAAGCATGGGGAAGAGGGGTTTCTGTTGCTGAATTAGGCTGCACGTCTGGCATAGTACTAATTTAACTACTACTAGTAGTTAGTATAGTTAGTACTATACTAACTGGCATAATTTGACTGGCAAAAAAAATTCCAAAATAAATCTGAAAAAGAGAGGCACAGGATCAAATGTTCCTCATAGTGGGCCTTTTCATTTGGAGGGCAAAAATATGTTTTTGCCGTGAGATATGTCTGCACATTTATTCTTCAAATTTAGGAATATTTCTAAATACCATATTACCCCATATTTGGGGTTGCCACTGGCCTGCTCTTTGATGTTGGGCAAGTCATTAACTTCTCCTTGCCTCAGTTTCCTCAGCTGTAGAATGAGAATTAAATACCTGTCCTTCTTCTCCCTTAAACTGTGATCCCCATGTTGGATAAAAACTGTCCAGCTGATTATCTTACCTTCACAACATCATTAAAATCCACCCTTTCTTCTCCATTCAAATTGTTACTACACTGTGCCAAACATTGTTCTAAGCGCTGGGGTATATAGGAGGTAATCAGGTTGTCCCACGTGGGGCTCACAGTCTTAATCCCCCTTTTACAGTTGAGGTAACTGGGGCAGAGAAGTGAAGTGACTTGCCCAAAGTCACACAGCAGACGTGCAGAGCTGGGAATAATAATAATAATAATGATTTATTTGTTAAGCTCTTACTATGTGCCAAGCACTGTTCTAAGTGCTGAGGTATATACAAGGTAATCAGGTTGTCCCACGTGGTGCTCACAGTCTTAATTCCCATTTTACAGCTGAGGTAACTGGGGAAGTGAAGTGTCTTGCCCAAGATCAAGATCGTATTGCAGACAAGTGGCAGAGGCAGGATTAGAACCCATGACCTCTGAATCCCAAGCCCGGGCTCTTTCCACTAGGCCATGCTGCTTATATGTGCTAAACATTGTGGTAGATGCAAGATAAGCAGGTCTCACAGAGTCCCCCTCCAACTTGGGGCTCACCATCTAAGGGGGAAGAGGAACACGTAGTGAATCACTGGAGAAGCAGCGTGGCTCAGTGGAAAGAGCCCGGGCTTTGGAGTCAGAGGTCATGGGTTCAAATCCCGCTCCGCCAACTGTCAGCTGTGTGACTTTGGGCAAGTCACTGAACTTCTCTGGGCCTCAGTTCCCTCATCTGTAAAATGGGGATTAAAACTGTGAGCCCCCTGTGGGACAACCTGATTACCTTGTAACCTCCCCAGTGCTTAGAACAGTGCTTTGCACATAGTAAGCACTTAACAAATATCATTATTATTATTATTATTTTACTGGAATCTGAAGCCCAGAGAAGTTGAGTGACTTGTCCAGGGTTTCATTTTACAGATAAGGAAACTAGAGCAAAGAGCAGTTAAGTCATCATCATCATCATCAATTGTATTTATTGAGCGCTTACTGTGTGCAGAGCACTGTACTAAGCGCTTGGGAAGTGCAAGTTGGCAACATATAGAGACAGTCCCTACCCCACAGTGGGCTCACAGTCTAAAAGGGGGAGACAGACAACAAAACAAAACATATTAACAAAATAAAATAAATAGAATGAATATGTACAAGTAAAATAAATAGAGTAATAAATACGTACAAACATATATACATATATACAGGTGCTGTGGGGAAGGGAAGGAGGTAAGATGGGGGGGATGGAGAGGGGGACGAGGGGAAGAGGAAGGAAGGGGCTCAGTCTGGGAAGACCTCCTGGAGGAGGTGAGCTCTCAGTAGGGCCTTGAAGGGAGGAAGAGAGCTAGCTTGGCTAGTCAGTTGTCCAAGGTCATACAACAAACAAGGGGCAAAGGTAGATTTAGAACTCACACTATGTCTACTACATCTTGTTGCTTCCCTAACTTTTTGCAAGACTTGAGAGGGAACCTACTTCAAAATTCAGAGGAATAGCCTGTCAAATCCATTGGCCGGGATCAAGTCTATCAACTCCATTGTACTTTACCCTTCCTAACTCTTACTGCAGTGCTCTGCATGCAGTAAGTGCTCAATAAATACCATCAATTGACTGATTGATTGCTTGACTTCCCTTTAGCCATCAGCCTTTAACAAATACAGAGAAGCAGCAGTGGGCTGTGGCTAGAGCACGGGCCTGAGAGTCGGAAGGACTTGGGTTTAATCTCGACTCCACCACCTTTCTCTTGTAGGACTTTGGGCAAGTAATAATAACAAATAATAATAATAATGGTATTTGTTAATCGCTTACTATGCGGCAGGCACTGTACTAAGCACTGGGGTAGGTACAAGCCAATTAAGTTAGACACAGTCCCTGTCCCTCACAGGGCTCACAGTCTTAATCCCCATTTTACAGATGAGGTAACTGAGGCCCCGAGAAGTGAAGTGATTTGCCCAAGGCCACACACAACAGACAAGTGATGGAGCTAGGATCAGAACCCATGACCTCCTAACTCCCAGGCCCATGCTAGGCCATGCTGCTTCTAGAGTCACTTCACTTCTCTGTGCCTCAGTTACCTCATCTGTAAAATGGGGATTGAGACTGTGAGCCCCATGAGGGACATGGACTTTGTTCAACCTGATTAGCTTGTGTCTATCCCAGTGCTTAGTACAGTGCCTGGCACATAGTAAGTGCTTAACAAATACCATAAAAACCCACAGTTTATTATTATTATTGCCGTTATTATCATTAGACCAGTTTTCCCTGCAAATAGTGAAACAAAGGTTTGAGGTGATATATTCATTTATTCATTCAATCACATTTATTGAGCACTTTCTGTGTGTAGAACACCATATTAATTGCTTGGGAAAGTACAATACAACAATAAATGGACATAAACCCTGCCCACAAAGAGCCTACAGTCTAGAATGGGGGAGACAGACATTAATGTAAAAAAATAAATTACAACTATACAGCAGTTGTTGACCAACAGGAAAGAAAAAGTGGAAATTGGTCAAGATACTTGATTCTGATTTTTGGCAATTTCAAATACAGTGTCATTTAGCAACATCTCTCTTGCAGACGGTTGAGTCGATGACTATTTTTAAAAATCTGAAGCATGGAAATGAGTTTTCCCTTCCAAATGCCATGACTTCTTACAGCTGCTCTATGCAAACACAACTTAACCAGACCAGCTGTTCTTGGAGATACAGTACTAACCTGGATTATTCTTACTGACTTTTGAGACGTCAACCTCACAGGTCAAAATTGTTGTCATTTTGTTTTTGACGTGCCTACCGACTCTATTATATTCTACTCTCCCAAAGACTTAGGCAGTGCTCTGTAGAAAGTAAGTGCTCAATAAATATGATCGATGATGTTTCCTCCTTTTCCCTCACCTCATTATTCAAGAATTCTTGCCTTTGTCCCTGAATGCCAGAATAACACTAGAAAAATAAAGTTTTGACAAGGAGAGGTTTTCTTGTTTCTTTAAATGGGTCGAGCTACTTTTACAAGTGAACACAAATAAAACTCACCCCATGGCCCCATTTATTTTGGGGACACTGAAAAGTAAACCTGGGGTCCTCCTTCATTCTTTATGACATACATCTGCAAAGTCTACAATTCTTTATGGGAACTTTGCTTTGCTCCAAGCTCTTTCTTCTAAATAAATAAAAACGAATAGCCCAGCCTCGCAATAACAAACCACTGAGCTTGAACAAAAGTACAAATGGAAAATGATTGGGAGGAGAAAATCTTGAGGTTTTGGGGAACTATAACCAGCCTCGGTTAAACAGAGAAAGATTTTTTAAATGTTGCTCCAAATACAACTTATAAAATGCCTTGGGTTCATGGAAAATGAAAGATCCTATTTCAGTGAGAGAGCTTTTTTGGGAAGGTTAGCACTCAACATTGTAAACTGAAGCTCAACCCACTCCAATTGGCACCATTTATCCTTGTCCCTAGATTAGGTTTAAATTGAGCAGCAGGTGTTCTGGAAATTGGGCCACCAGACAATTTAGAGTGTTTGGGGACAATCACCAAAACTTTCATTCACTCTTTCATTCCATCGTATTTGTTGAGCCCTTACTGTGTGCAGAGAACTGTACTAAGCGCTTAGAAAGTACAGTTCGGCAACATATCAGTTTGCTCTCGTCCTCCAATGGTATTTCATTCATTCAGTCGTATTTATCGAGCACTTACTATGCTCAAAGCTCCGTAGTAAGCACTTGGGAGAGTACAGTATAATAAACAGACACATTCCCTGTCCACAACAAGCTTGCAGTCTAGAGGTGAGGAGACAGGCGTTAATATAAATAAGTAAATGACAGATATGGACATGAGTGGTGTGGGACTGGGAAGGGGGAAGAACAAAGGGAGCAAGTCAGGGTGACGCGGAAGGGAGTGGGGGAAGAGAAAAGGTGGGGCTTTATTAAGTTCGTTCATTCATTCACTCAACTGTATTTATTGAGCGCTTACTGTGTGCCAAGCACTATACTAAGCGCCTGGAAAGTACAATTCAGCAACAAATAGAGATGATCCCTGCCCAACAAGGGGCTCACAGTCTAGAAGAGGGGAGACAGATAACAAAACAAAACAAGTAGACAGGCATCACTAGCATCAATATAAATCAATAGAATTATAGATAAATACACATCATTAGTAAAATAAATAGAATAATAAAATAATACATATTTACACGTAAGCACAAATGCTGTGGGTGGGGAGAGGGGCACAGCAGAGGGATGGAGTAGGGGCGATGGGGAGGGGAGGAGGGGCAAAGGAAAAGGAGTGAAGAGCACTGTACTAAGCACTTGGGAGAGGACAGTACAACAGATACATTCCCTGCCCACGAGGAGTTTACAGCCTGGAGGGATTCCTTGGGTGCAGGGATTTCATCTATCAGCTCTATTGCATTGTTCTCTCCCTAGTCCTCAGTACAATGCTCTACAATCAATTAATCAATAAACACTCACTTAAAACCACCGATCCACCGTGACTGACACCAATTCCTCTGTCAAAGGGATAATCAAACCTCCCTGAGAAGCAGTGTAGCCTAGTGGCTAGAGCATGGGCTTGGGAGCCAGAAGGACCTGGGTTCTAATCCCGGCTCCATCACGTGTCTGCTGCGTGACCTTGGGCGAGTCACTTGGGCCCCAGTAGCCTCATCTGTCAAATGGGGATTAAGAGTATGAGCCCCATGTGGGACAGGGACGATGTCCAGCCTGAATGACTTGTATTCAGGGCTTAGCACATAGTAAGCACTGAACAAGTACCATAATTATTATTATTTTGGTACGGACCCGAGTGTCAGAAAGACCTGGGTTCTCATCCCAGCTCCACCACCTGCCTGCTAAGTGACCTTAGGCAAGTCACTTAACTTTTCTGTTCTTCAGTTATATCATCTGTAAAATGGGGATTAAGACTGTAAACCCCATGTGGATCTTGGATTGGGTCCAACCTGATTAGCTTGTAATCTTTCTCAGTGCTTAGGACAGTTCCTGGAACATAGTGAGTGCTTAACAAATACCATTGGAAAAAAAAGTGGGATCCAATACATGCTTACCAACCTCTTCTTTCTGCCTCTGGGGACTTATGATTTATACCTCTCTTTTCCATTCTTCTCTCAGTTACCTCATCTAGAAAATGGGGATTAAGACTGTGACCCCCACGTGGGACAACCTGATTGCCTTGTATCTACTCCAGCCCTTAGAACAGTGCTTGACACCTAGTAAACGCTTAACAAATACCATAATTATTATTATTATTCTCCTTTCTTTACTTTTCTCTTTCTCCTTGACTCTCCCCCTCCTTCAACTTCACTCAGTGCCTCAGACCTCCACATCCCCTCTGGCTTCGGTCTCCCAATCTGGAGAAAATTCTGCCAACTAGAAAGCAGCCAGTTTAGCAGTCAGGGAAGCCAGAGACAATGAACACAGCTTGAACTTCTTCTTAAAATGAAAAGAGCCCTCACTAATGTGACAGGTGCAGGACTTCATCTGAGTTCATTCATTCATTCATTCATTCAATCGTATTTATTGAGCGCTTACTGTGAGCAGAGCACTGTACTAAGTGCTTGGGAAGTACAAGTTGGCAACATATAGGGACGGTCCCTACCCAACAGCGGGCTCACAGTCTTGAAGGGACTCATAGCCTTTGTTAATATGTTTTGTTTTGTTCTCTGTCTCCCACTTCTAGACTGTGAGCCCACTGTTGGGTAGGGCTGTCTCTATAAGTTGCCAACTTGTACTTCCCAAGTGCTTAGTACAGTGCTCAGCACACAGTAAGTGCTCAATAAATATGATTGATTGATTGATTGATTAGAAGGATCGAACATCTCGGCCACCATGGAAGTAAATGAAAGAGGCTTGTGGGCTGGATTGACCAATGAAGAGTTGTCTGGCTCTCTAGAGAGGTACTAATCTCCCTTGACCCTTCCCCCCCCACCCCAATTCCCTCAAAGATCACCTGGGTCAGTCCATTTTCAAAAGAGGAACAACCAACCTTGCTAAGCCAACTCGGAAACTCAGTTGAGCTCTTCAAGCAGTTCAAACAAACTAGCAAAGGAAAGGAATTCCACTCAGAAGCATGTTGGTGAAGTCCACTCATTCATTCATTCATTCATTTATTCAATCATATTTATTGAGCGCTTACTGTGTGCAGAGCACTGTACTAAGCGCTTGGGAAGTACAAGTTGGCAACATATAGAGACGGTCCCTACCCAACAGTGGGCAGAAGCATAGCTGGTTCCCTAATGGTATAGGATAGGGGGTGTGGGATGGTCTGAGGCCACAAAACAGTAGCGTTGGCTGTAGTCATAGCATTTTCTGAGTGCTCACTTAATGCAGTGCACTATACTAAGCACTTGGGAATTTCAGAAAAACAAGTGGCATGTTCCCTGCTCACAAGGAACTTATACTCTAATAGAGAAGGCAAATATCAATGTATTTTCAATTTAAAATTGTAAAATTTGTTAAAAGTGCTTAGCACTGTGCTCTATGCAATAAAATCAGACTGAAAGTAGTCCTTATTCCTCACAGGGCTCACAGCCTTAGGGGGAGGGAGAGCAGGTTGTTAATCCCCATTTTGCAGGTGAGGAAACTATGGCCCAGGGAAGGAGTGACTTGTCCAAGTTCACACAGCAGTGGCATTTATTGAGTATTTATTGTGTGCAGAGCACAGAATTCCTCATCTTCCCACCCAAACTCTGTCCTCTCCATGACTTCCACATCACTGTTGACTAAACTGCCAACCTCCCTGACTCACAAACCAGTAACTTTGGCTTTATCTTTAATCTCCCCTTTCTAGACTGTGAGCCCATTGTTGGGTAGGGACCGTCTCTATATGTTGCCAACTTGTACTTCCCAAGCATTTAGTATAGTGCTCTGCACACAGTAAGTGCTCAATAAATATGACTGAATGAATGAATTTAACTTTAATTCAACTTTCATTTATTCTTCATTCATTCTTCTAGACTGTGAGCCCATTGTTGGGTAGGGACCGTATCTATATGTTGATGATTTGTACTTCTCAAGTGCTTAGCACAGTGCTCTGCACACAGTAAGTGCTCAATAAATATGATTGAATGAATGAATGAATTCAACCCTCATATTCAATCTGTCACTAAATCCTGTCAGTGTGTGTCTAGAATCTGCCCTTTCTTCACCAGCCAAACTGCTGCCATACTGATCTCCAGTAGGCCTTCCAAACTAAGCCCCCATTTTCCTCTGCTCCTCCTCCCCTCCCCATCAACCCAATTCCCTGCCTCTGCTCTAATACCCTCCCTGCTCCACAGCACTTGTGTATAT
Organism: Tachyglossus aculeatus; assembly: GCF_015852505.1. Lineage (NCBI taxonomy): Eukaryota > Metazoa > Chordata > Mammalia > Monotremata > Tachyglossidae > Tachyglossus > Tachyglossus aculeatus. The sequence goes on from NC_052070.1 coordinate 13,244,618, forward strand.
ATGTACATATTGATTATTTTATTTTATTAATGATTTGTATATAGCTGTAATTCTATTTATATTGTTGCTATTGATGCCTGTTTATTTGTTTTGTTTCATTGTCTGTCTCCCCCCTTCTAGACCATGAGCCCTTTGTCGGGTAGGGATTGTCTCTATTTGTTGCGGATTGTACTTTCCAAGTGCTTAGTACAAGGCTCTGCACCACAGTAAGTGCTCAATAAAATATGATTGAATGAATGAATGATCCATGTATTTCTCATATCATATCTCGACTGCTGCATCAGCCTCCTTGCTGACCTCCCTACCTCTTCCCTCTCCAGTCCATACTTCACTCAGCTGCCCAGATCGTTTTTCTGAAAAAACGTTCAGTCCATATCTCCCGTTTCCTCAAAACCTCCAGTGGTTGCCCATCCACCTCTGCATCAAATAGAAACTCCTTTCCATTAGCTTTGAGACATTCAGTCGGTTCACCCCCTCCTACCTAACCTTTTTGATTTCTTATTACAAGACAGTCTGCACGCCTGTCTTCTCAGTGTCAACCCACTCACTGCACCTCAATCTCATCTATCTCGCTGTTGACCCCTTGCCCGTGTCCTCCCTCTGGTCTGGAACTCCCTCCCCCTTTATGTCCGATGCACCACCAATCGCCCCTCCTTCAGGACACTTCTAAAATCAGATCTTCTTCAAGAGACCTTCCCTGACTTTGCCCTCATTCCTTCTAATCTTTGCCTCACCCATTCCCTTGGATCTTTGATTAAGAGAAGCAGCGTGGCTCAGTGGAAAGAGCCCGGGCTTGGGAGTCAGAGATCATGGGTTCAAATCCCGGCTCTGCCGCTTGTCAGCTGTGTGACTTTGGGCAAGTCACTTCACATCTCTGTGCCTCAGTTACCTCATATGTAAAATGGGGATTATGACTGTGAGCCCCACGTGGGACAATCTGATCACCTTGTATCCTCCCCAGCGCTTAGAACAGTGCTCCCCCCACCCCTCCGCCTTACCTCCTTCCCCTCCCCACAGCACCTGTATCTATGTATATATGTTTGTACGTATTTACTACTCTATTTTATTTGTACATATTTATTCTATTTATTTTATTTTGTTAATATGTTTTGTTTTGTTCTCTGTCTCCCCCTTCTAGACTGTGAGCCCACTGTTGGGTTGGGACCGTCTCTATGTGTTGACAACTTGTACTTCCCAAGCGCTTAGTACAGTGCTCTGCATGCAGTAAGTGCTCAATAAATACGACTGAATGAATGAACAGTGCTTTGCACATAGTAAGCGCTTAACAAATGTCATCATTATTATTATTATCCATACATATGTACTTGGCATTCATCCCACCCTCAGCCCCACAGCACTGAGAAGCAGTGGGGCCTAGTGGAAAGAGCATGGGCCTGGAAGTTGGAGAATCTGCATTCTAATCCCAGTTCTACCAATTGCTTGCTGTGTGACCTTGGGCAAATCATTTCACTTCTCTGTACCTCATCTGTAAAATGGGGATTAAGACAGTGAGCCCTACATGAGGCATTAACCGTGTCCAACCTAATTAGGTTGTATCTACCCCTGCATTTAGTACAGTGCCTGGCAAATAGTAAGCACTTGAACAAATACCATAAAAAAAGAAAAAATATTCCACCTTTCCTGAGGAAACCCCAGTGTTGTAGGGGTGGATTGGAATTGGACATTTATTCCTTATATTAATGTCTGTCACCCCCTCTAGACTGAATGCTTGTTATGGGCAGGGAATGGGTCTGCTTATTGTTATATTGAACATTCACAAATGTGTAGTAGAGTGCTCTGCACACAGTAAGCACTCAATAAATATGATTGAATAAATGAAAGAATGAATACCTCCCTTTCACTTTACCGAATGTCTATGGAATGCCAGACACTCACCGGAGCCTTCAACCATCACTTGTTTCCTTAATTTATTGATTCATTCATTCCATCATATTTATTAAGCACTTACTGTGTGCAGAGCACTCTACTAAGCTCTTGGGAAAATACAGTACAACAATAAACAGTGACATTCCCTGGCTATAATGAGCTCACAGTCTAGTGGAGGGGAGACAGACATGAATATAAATAAATAAAATTACATATATATACTTAAGTGCTGTGGAGTTGGTGCCAGGGTAGGGGAGAGCAAATGGGGTAAGTCAGGGGTTAAGAGGGTAAGTCACGGTGATGGAGAAGGGAGTGGGAGATGAGGAAAAGTGGGGCATAGTCTGGGAAGGCTTCTTGGAGGTGATGGGCCTTCAGTAAGGCTTTGAAGGGTGGTGGGAGGAGTGATCGTTCGGCGGATGTGAGGAGGGAGGGCGTTCCAGGCCAGAGGCAGGACGTGGGCCGGGGGTCAGCAGTGAGACAGGCAAGAAGGGGGTTCAATGAGAAGGTTAGCGCTAGAGGAGAGAAGTGTGCGGGCTGGGCTGGAGAAGGAGAAAAGCGAGGTGAGGTAGGAGGGGGCGAGGTGATGGACTGCTTTAAAGCCAGTGGTGAGGAGTTTTTGTTTGATACGGAGGTGGCTGGGCAACCACTGGAACACCTACTCCATATAGGGCACTATACTAAGCACCTGGGAGAGCACAGTAGTTAGTAGACATGGTCCCTGATCGTATAGAGCTCATAGCCTAGCTGGGGAGACATTAAGACAGATATCAGAAAAGGGAAGCAACTGATCTGTATATAAGTGCCATGGAGGTGGAGTTGAATCCCTAAGTGCTAAGCGGGAATCATGATTGTAGTTTAGGGGCTCAAGGGCCTGTGTGGTGAAATAGGAGACAAAATAGGGTGGGAAGATTAGAGATCAGTTAGGGAAGGCTTCCTGGAGGAGATGTGATTTTAGTAGGACTTTGAAGATGGGGAAAGTGGTGGTCTACCAGATGTGACGGGGAGAGAGTTCTAGGTAGGAAGGGCAGGGGTGGTGAGGAAGTTGATGGTAGAGATGTACAGCATGAAGGATGGATCCTAGTGGGAGAGGAGTGGGGATAGGAAGGGGAGAGAGAGTTGATTGACACAACCCCTACCCTTGTGGAACTCCATCTAAAGGGATTCAAACGCATACATGAAGTGCAAGGGTTTGCGCTTTGGAGGTTTCAATCTAAAGCAGAACCACATCACACATAGGGCTGTTTTTGAGACATGGGAATAATTGGGAGGACTGGGGAATGGTGTGTGTATGCGTGCGTTATTATTATGGTACTTGTTAAGCCCCCTCTCAGAGGCACACCTGGAGAGTTTCCAGTACTCTACAAGTCTCAACTACAGGAGGGAGAGTCAGGCAGAGGCTTGTCCGTTCCATTTCTAGCTTGGCCAGTGGCTAGCGAGTGGCAGGCAATCTGCTACAAGTCAAAATTCGCCCGTACTGGACAGCAGCGGCCTGGGAGAGAGTCGAGGGCGGAGACTCAAGTTGACTGCGCGGAAGGAGGCAATGGTAAACCACTTCCAGATTTTTACCCAGAAAACTCTGTGAATCCACTACCAGAATGATTGCAGACAGAGTTGGGGCGTTCTGGGAGAGATGTGTCCTTGGCGTCGCTTTGTGTTGGAAACGACTTGACAGCATAAGACAAGACTTGTTAAGCGCTTGCTATGTGCCAAGCACCATTCTAAGCCCTGAGGTAGATACAAGGTAATCAGGTTAGATTCAGTCCTTGTCCCCCAAGGGGCTTACACTCTTAATCCTCATTTGACAGTTGAAGTAACTGAGGCCCAGAGAAGTGAAGTGACTTGCCCGAGGTCACACAGCAGACATGCTGCTTCCCTATGTGCCAAGACTGTGAACCCGCTGTTCGGTAGGGACTGTCTCTATATATTGCCAAATTGTACTTTCCAAGCACTTAGTACAGTGCTCTGCACATAGTAAGATCTCAATAAATACAACTGAATGAATGAATGAATCCAAGACAGTCGAGCCAGATGCAGCCCCTGTCCCACATGGGACTCCCAATCTTAGGGAGAACAGCTACTCAATCCCCATTTCTCAGATGAGGAAACCGAGGCCCAGAAAAGTTAAGTGACTTGCCCAAGATCACACAGCAGGCAAGCATATTTACGACTGTATTTATTTTGTTAATGATGTGCATATAGCTATAATTCTATTTGTTCTGACTATTTTGACGCTTGTCTCCATGTTTTGTTTTGTTGTCTGTCTCCCCCTTCTAGACTGTGAGCCCGTTGTTGGGTAGGGACCGTCTGTATATGTTGCCGACTTGTACTCTCAAGCACTTAGTACAGTGTTCTGCACACAGTAAGTGCTCAATAAATGTGACTGACTGAATGAATGAATGTGGCGGAGTTGAGATTAGAACTCAGGTCCTTCTGACTCCCATACTCTATCTGCTAAGCCATTCTACATGCTTGTGTCAATCAATCAATCAATCGTATTTATTGAGCACTTACTATGTGCAGAGCACTGTACTAAGCGCTTGGGAAGTACAAGTCAGCCATACATAGAGGCAGTCCCTACCCAACAGTGGGTTCACAGTCTAGAAGGGGGTGCTCACGGTCTAGAAGTGTCATGTGTGTGTCCGGGGGGAGACACACACCTGTCCTTGGACATGTGTGTCAATGGCTAAGAGGGAGGTTGATCCAGAATTGGGGAGAGGGAAGACCTAAAACAGGTGGTGGGGGGAAGGGGAAGCCACACTGGAGTTCATGCCAGGAGCTTGTTCAGATTTTAAACAAACGGACCAGGATAGGTCAGTACCTCAGATGTGGTAGCGGTTCCCTGGGGATTTATTTGGCAGTAGGGGGAAGTCAGGTGGAGACACACAAATCCAGCTGAGAGACAGGGTGGGAGTGTGCTATGAAGCGAGCCAGGAGCTGTGGGGGAGGTGGTTAAAAGCTGCTTTTCCCAGGGCTTCCAAGGTCAGAGAGTTTGGGCGGTGAAGGGAGTCAGGTGGGAAGAATAACCCAGGGGAGGAGAAGGAGGTATCTGACTCCAGAACTTGGGAGCTCTCTCGAGGTGACAAGCCCTTAAGGCGGAACTTCCCAAGCAGCAATAATGAAGACAATTATACTTGACACCATCCTGCCTAACAAGGGAACTGAACCCGTGAATCAGAACAAGATAAGGTGACTAGAGAGCTTCGCCTCAGTCTGTTTGACTTCCCTATCAGTGTCATTCCATGGGAATGAAATCATTGTCTAGTACAGGTCGGCACTTTCAAAGAGCATCCAAAACAAACACTCCTGCTCTCTGCTCTTTTTCTTCTTTATTTCCTCTGGGTCAAGAGTGAGCCCACTGTTGGGTAGGGACTGTCTCTATATGTTGCCAATTTGTACTTCCCGAGCGCTTAGTACAGTGCTCTGCACACAGTAAGCGCTCAGTAAATACGATTGATGATAATGATGATGAAGAGTGTGCATTGACTTTGTGGAATTGCTGAAGCCGGCTATGAAATATGGACCCGTGAGAGATTCCTGCTGGCTTCCTACAGCCAGTGGATGGTACTGGGGAAGGGGATTAATACCCGGGGCTGTTTGGAGAAGCAGGGTGGCCTAGTGGATAAAGCAACCTCCCCAGTGCTTAGAACAGTGCTTTGCACATAGTAAGCGCTTAATAAATAATAATAATAATAATAATAATAATAATAATAATGACATTTATTAAGCGCTTACTATGTGCACAGCACTGTTCTAAGAGCTGGGGAATTTACAAGGTGATCAAGTTGTCCCATGTGGGGCTCACAGTCTTAATCCCCATTTTACAGATGAGGTAACTGAGGCCCAGAGAAGTTAAGTGACTTGTCACACAGCTGACGAGTGGTGGAGCGGGATTTGAACCCATGACCTCTGACTCCAAAGCCCGTGCTCTTTCCACTGAGCCACGCTGCTTCTCTAAATGCCATTATTTTTATTATTATTATTATTATTATTATTATTATTATTATTATTAGCAAGAGCCTGGGAGTCCCAAGGTCATGGGTCCTAATCCCAGCTCTGCCACTAGTCGACTGTGTGACCTTGGGCAAATCACTTCACCTTGCTGGGCCTCATCTCTCAAATGGCAATTAATAATAATAATAATTATAATAATAATGATGGCATTTGTTAAGTGCTTACTATGTGCAAAGCACTGTTCTAAGCACTGGGGAGGTTACAAAGTGATCAGGTTGTCTCACGTGGGGCTCACAGTCTTAATCCCCATTTTATAGATGAGGGAACTGAGGCCCAGAGAAGTTAAGTGACTTGCCCAAGGTCACACAGCTGACAAGTGGGAGAGTTGGGATTTCATTCATTTATTCAATCGTATTTATTGAGCGCTTACTGTGTGCAGAGCACTGTACTGAGCACTTAATTAACCCATGACCTCTGACTCCCAAGCCCACCTTCTAGACTGTGAGCCCACTGTTGGGTAGGGACCGTCTCTATATGTTGCCAACTTGTACTTCCCAAGCGCTTAGTACAGTGCTCTGCACACAGTAAGCGCTCAATAAATACGATTGAATGAATGAATGAATGAATTGACTGCTTCTCTAAGCAGCAGATTAAGAGGGTGAGCTTGGGAGTCAGAGGACCTGAGTTCTAATTCTGACTCCACCACATGTCTGCTGTGTGACCTTGGGCAAGTCACTTCACTTCCCTGGGCCTCAGTTACCTCATCTGTAAAATGGGGATTGAGACTACAAACCTCACATGGGACAGGTTCGGCTTCCAACCCAATTTGCTTGTATCTACTTCAGGGCTTAGTACAGTGCTTTGCACAGAGTAAGCACTTAATAAATGCCATCGAAAAAGTGTTTAACAATTATTATTATTATCATCATTATTATTGCTCAGGATCAGAAACAAGCACACTCCTCTTCTCAGGAGGGTACACGTTCACTCTGATTAGTTCTTCCCCTTCTGGGGCTCTCCCCAAATGGAAGAAAACCAGTGTGAGCATCCTGGGAAAACTGAAGGCCTTTATCCTAGCTGGGGAAGGGCCCTGAACTCCAGAAAAAGCAAAAATTGGGCTCTCACCGGGTGGGGATGAAGAGATTCCACCATCTTCAGCTGCAGGTCACCCAGTCAGAGGTCCTGGCTTCTAATCCCAGCTCTGCCATTTACCTGCTGTGTGACCTTGGACAAGTCACTTCATTTCGAGGTGCCTCAGTTCCCTCATTGACAAAATGGGGATTCAATCCCTGTTAGACTGTGAGCCCCACATGGGACCTGATTATGCTGTATGTACCTCAGCACTTAGTAATAATAATAATAAATAATAATGGCATTTATTAAGCACTTACTATGTGCAAAGCACAGTGCTTGGCACAAAGTAAATGTTTAACAAATACTACAATTATTATTATTGTTATTATCACTACTGGGTATGGGTCAGTCAATCAATCAATGGTATTTATTGAGCATTTACTGTGTCCTCTAGTTTGGAAGCAATTATGGACGTGTCTGCTAATTCTGTTGTATTGAACTCTCCCAAGCGTTTGGTACAGTGCTCTCCTCTCCTCTTCCACTCCCTTCTGATTGACTTTTACTTGCACCTTCATTCATCCTCCCTCCCATCCCCACAGCACATATGTATATATATACATATACATATATATTTATATATCTTCAGATATATATCTTCATATATCTTCAGATATATATCTTTATATATCTGACATTTATTTTTTAAAAATTCTTTGTATTAATGCCTGTTTCCCCCTCTAGACTGTGAGCGCTTTGTGGGCAGGAGTGAGTCTGTTTGTTGTTATATTGTACTCTCCCAAGTGCTTAGTACAGTGCTTTGCACACCGTAAGTGCTCAATAAATCCTGGCTCCGCCACTTGTCTGCTGTGTCACCTTAGGCAAGTCACTTCACTACTCTGGGCCTCAGTTCCCTCATCTGTAAAATGGGGATTGAGACTGTGAGCCCTACGTGCGACAGGGACTGTGTCCAACCTGATTTGCTTGTTTCCATCCCAGCATTGAGTACAGTGCCTGGCACATAGTAAGCGCTTAACAAATAACATAGTCATTATTACTATTATTATTATTACAGAGCCCTTGTCACATCTCCTACCTTCTGTGGTAAAGGTGAGCAGTGAGGCCTCCTGGAAAGGTCCGAAAATCTGGGTTCTAATCCCAGCTCCACCTCTTCCTTCCTGTGTAACCTTGGACAAGTCATTTCATTTCTCTTTGCCTCAGCTTCCTCTTCTGTCAAATGGGGATTCAGTACCTGTTCCTCCCCTGACTTAAACTGCAAGCTCCATGTAGGACAGAGGCTGTGTTTGACCTGATTAACTTGTATCTACCCCAGCATTTTCTTGAGACGCAGCATGCCTCAGTGGAAAGAGCACGGGCTTGGGAGTCGGAGGTCATGAGTTCTAATCCTGGTTCTGCCACTTGCCAGCTCTGTGACTTTTGGCAAGTCATTTAACTTCCATGTGCCTCAGTTACCTCATCTATAAAATGGGGATTAAGACTGTGTGCCCCACATGGGACAGCCTGATTATCTTGCATCTCCTCCTGTGCTTAGAATAGTGCTTGGCACATAATAAGCACTTAACAAATACCATTATTATTATTATTACAAGGCTCGGCACATAGTATGCGAGAAGCAGCGTGGCTCAGTGGAAAGAGCACGGGCTTTGGAGTCAGAGGTCACGGGTTCTAATCCCAGCTCTGCCACATGTCTGCTGTGTGACCTTGGGCAAGTCACTTAACTTCTCGGAACCTCAGTTACCTCATCTGTAAAATAGGGATGATGACTGTGAGCCCCATGCGGGACAACCTGATCACCTTGTATCCCCCCAGCGCTTAGAACAGTGCTTTGCACATAGTAAGCACTTTACAAATGCCATTATTATTATTATTATGTGCTTAACAAATATGATCATGATTATTATGTTTATTATGTTACTCTTTCAGGGAGAGGACTTGAGAAAGAGGTGAACCAGTTTTCCTAGAGCTGACCCTGCCAGGGTCTGGGAAGGAATTGCTATAGGAAACAGGGGAAGTAGCATGGTCTAGTGGATAGAACACAGGCCTGGAAGTTAGAAGGGCCTGGGTTCTAATCCCGACTCTGCCACTTGTCTGCTGTGTGACCTTGGACAAGTCACTTCACTCCTCTGGACTTCAGTTACCTCAACTGTAAAATAGGGTATGTGGGACAGTGACTATGTCCAATCCAATTACCTAATATGCCCCAGAGCTCAGTACAGTGCCAGGAACATAGTAAGCGCTTAACCAATACCACAATTATTAGTGATTATTATAGGCTTTGGGAGAAGAGGCCTGCTAGATCCACGTAATAATAATAATAATGATGATATTTGTTAAGTGCTTACTGTGTTCAAAGCATTGTTCTAAGTGCTGGGGGGATACAAGGTGATCAGGTTGTCCCACGTGAGGCTCACAGTCTTCATCCCCATTTTACAGATGAGGGAACGGAGGCACAGAGAAGTTGAGTGACTTGCCCAAAGTCACACAGCTGACAATTGGCGGAGTCAGAATTTGAACCCATGGCCTCTGACTCCAAAGCCCATACACTTTCCACTGAGCCATGCTGCTTCTCTAGTAACATGTAGGGAAATTATGGTATTTGCTAAGTGCTTAATGTGTGCCAGTTACTGTACTTAGCACTGGGGCAGATTAAAGGTCATCAGGTTTTGTTCTCTGTCTCCCCCTTTTAGACTACGAGCCCATTGTTGGGTAGGTACTGTCTCTATATGTTGCCAACTTGTACTTCCCAAGCGCTTAGTACAGTGCTCTGCACACAGTAAGCGCTCAATAAATACGATTGATGATGATGATGATGATGATGATCAGGTTGGACCCCGGCCCTGTCCCAAATGGGGGCTCATTGTCTAAGCAGGAGGGAGAACAGGTTTTGAATCCTCATTTTACAGATGAGGAAACTGAGTCCCAGGGGTGAGGTGACTTGCCCAAGGTCACCCAGCAGTCAAGCGAAGGAACTGAGATTAGAACCCAGGTCCTGTGACTTCCAAGCCTGTGGCCTTTTCACTAGGCCACGCTGCTGCTCACTGATCCTCCTTGGAAACTCAGAGAGGGTGTTCCCAACTGGAAATGTTTAGCGTAGCTAACCTTCTGGTTCTGTCTGGGGGGGCCCACAGTCATTCATTCATTCATAGAGAAGCAGCGTGGCTCAGTGGAAAAGAGCCCGGGCTTTGGAGTCAGAGGTCATGGGTTCAAATCCTGGCTCCGCCAATTGCCAGCTGTGTGACTTTGGGCAAGTCACTTCACTTCTCCATGCCTCAGTTACCTCATCGGTAAAATGGGGATTAAGACTGTGAGCCCCTGGTGGGACAACCTGATCACCTTGTAACCTCCCCAGCGCTTAGAACAGTGCTTTGCACATAGTAAGCGCTTAATAAATGCCATTATTATTATTCAATCGTATTTATGGAGCGCTTACTTTGGGCAGAACACTGTTCTAAGCGCTTGGGAAAGTACAGTACAACATTAAACAGTGACGTTTCCTGCCCACAACGAGCTCACAGTCTAGAGGGGAAGAAGACAGACATCAGTACAAATAAATAAAATGACAGATATATATATATATATATATACTTAAGTGCTGTGGGACTGGGAGGAAAGAAGAGCAAAAGGGAGCAAGTCAGAGCTATGCAGAAGGAAGTGGGAGATGAGGAAAAGTGAGGCTTAGTTAAAATGACAGAGTGGAGGCCACCCCCTACCCCTTACCCCCCATAGCCCATCCTGCCTTGGGGAACCGACTCCCGTCTCCCCGTAGTCCTGGCTACGGATTCCTTCATCCTGAACTTCGGCCCTGTCTGTCTGACAGGCAGGCCTTGGGTCTGAGATAGGCATCCGTAGTGGAGGAGGGAGGGGAGAATCCAGCCCTGCCCATCCCAGCCCGGATTGAGTCTGGGCAAAACACTGAGGGTGAGGAAGAAAAGGCCCGGACTGAAAAATCAACTCCTGAACGGTTGTTTTCCTAATGAAAGGGACTTTTCAAGGCAGTGGGGGTGGCTCGCCCCGGTGTCCTGGCCAAATGCCAATCTGTTTAATGACATTTTCTCTCGCTACCTTCGTTCCTCCGGCCGTTCCGATTGGAGCCGGTGTTTTCCCTCGGCCCCCCGGGGTGCAGTGTCCAAAGTCGCCTTGTCACGTTAGACAGCTGCTCCCGCGTTCCAGGCGCTTCAGGCCTATGGGAAGAGTTCGACCCCGATCTCTCTCGGCTGACTGATCAATCAATCAATCAATCGTATTTATTGAGCGCTTACTGTGTGCAGAGCACTGTACTAAGCGCTTGGGAAGTACAAGTTGGCCACATATAGAGACAGTCCCTACCCAACAGTGGGTTCACAGTCTAAAAGGGGGAGACAGAGAACAAAAGCAAACATACTAACAAAATAAAATAAATAGAATAGATATGTACAAGCAAAATAAATAAATAAATAGAGTAATAAATATGTACAAACATATATACATATATACAGGTGACTGATGGAATTTAGGGGGGATGTCATTAAGTTGAGACTGGCCCAAGGGGTGCCAGACTCTTCCCTGAGCTGGCCTTTTCACAGGGCATGTAAACCCTGCCTGCTGGAAGCCTGGGACGGGCGGAGGGGGAACCTGGTGTCTGTGTGTGTGTGTGTGTGTGTGTGTGTGTGTTTGTGTACTGTAACTGTAGAAAATGTGTTCTTCCAAATGACCCTTTGAAACTACTTCCATACCGCATGACCCGGTTCAGCATTCCAGGAAACCAGAGAGGTCAGACGGGCCTCTGGAATTTCCAAGTAAACAGTCTGGCCATTTTAATTTCCTCAGCATCGCTGTCTCCCGGGCAGTGTCTGTGAGGCGAAGGGCAAGCTAAGGGGCCAGCGGTGACCCAGGGAGACAGTGTACCAGCTGTACCCTCTTTAAATACGGGTTTCTCCCATAGCTAGCTCTCTTCCTCCCTTCAAGGCCCTGCTGAGAGCTCACCTCCTCCAGGAGGCCTTCCCAGACTGAGCCCCTTACTTCCTCTCCCCCTCGTCCCCCTCTCCATCCCCCCATCTTACCTCCTTCCCTTCCCCACAGCACCTGTATATATGTATATATGGTTGTACATATTTATTACTCTATTTATTTATTTATTTTACTTGTACATTCCTATCCTATTTATTTTATTTTGTTGGTATGTTTGGTTCTGTTCTCTGTCTCCCTCTTTTAGACTGTGAGCCCACTGTTGGGTAGGGACTGTCTCTATGTGTTGCCAATTTGTACTTCCCAAGCGGTTAGTACAGTGCTCTGCACATAGTAAGCACTCAATAAATACGATTGATTGATTGATTGATTGATTTAAAAGTGTGTGGCCCTTTTCCCCACACTCCCATCTCCCTGAGGAAGTAGAGCTGAGTTTCTCTCAGAGCTGTACTTCTGTTATAGAAGCAGCATGGCGTAGTGGATAGAGCACAGCCCTGGGAGTCAGAAGGTCAATCAATCAATCAATCGTATATATTGAGCGCTTACTGTGTGCAGAGCACTGTACCAAGCGCTTGGGAAGTGCAAGGTGGCAACATATAGAGACAGTCCCTACCCAACAGTGGGCTCACAGTCTAGAAGGGGGAGACAGAGAACAAAACCAAACATACTAACAAAATAAAATAAATAGAATAGATATGTACAAGTAAAATAAATGGAGTAATAAATGTGTACAAACATATATACATGTGCTGTGGGGAAGGGAAGGAGGTAAGATGGGGGGATGGAGAGGAGGACGAGGGGGAGAGGAAGGAAGGGGGTCAGTCTGGGAAGGCCTCCGCTCCACCATTTGTCTGCTGTGTGACCTTGGGCAAGTCACCTCACTTCTCTGGGCCTCAGTTCCCTCATCTGTAAAATGGGGGTGAAGACTGCAAGCGCCATGTAGGACAATTTGATTACCTTGTATCTACCCCAGCACTTAGAACAGTACTTGGCACATAGTAAGCGCTTAACAAATACCAACATTATTATTATTACTATTATTCTCTGGGCCTCAGTTCCTTCATCTGTAAAATGGGGATTGAGATTGTGAGCCCCACGTGGGATGAGGAGTGTGTCCATCCTGATTTGCTTGAATCCACCCCAGCGCTTAGAATAGTGCCTGGCACAGACTAAGCACCTAACAGATAGCATAATTATTATTATTATTCTTATAGCTTTGGTATTTACACCTCCATCAGTCCCACAGAGCTTATGCTCTTAGAGAAGTAGCGTGCCTGAGAGTCAAAAGGATCTGGGTTCTAATCCCGGCTCCGCCACTTGTCTGCCATGTGACCTTGGACAAGTCACTTCACTTATCTGGGCCTCAGTTACCTCATCTTGAAAATGGGGATTAAGACTGTGAGCCCCACGTGGAACAGGAACTGTGAACAACCAGATTAGCTTGTATCTACCCCAGAGTTTAGAACAGTGCTTGACACATAGTGAGCACTTAACGAATACCATCATCATCATCATGCACATATCCACTTATAATTTAATATCCATCTCCCCCTCTAGACTGTAAGCTCGTTGTGGGCCAGAAATGAGCCTGTTCACTGTTTTATTGTACTCTCCCAAGGACTTAGTACAGTGCTCTGCTCGCAGTAAGCGCTCAATAAATACGATTTATTGACAGACTGATTTTAATCTGCAATTTTTTTTTCCAGGCAGGAATCATCTATAACTACTCTTCTGCTTCATCCTCTCCACAGCTCTTACTTCAATGCTCTGCACACAGTATATGCTCAATAAATACTAATTGAGCACGGATTGACTGACTGATTTTTCCTCCCACTCCCGTAGATTGTGAGCCCCATGTATGACGGGGACTGTTTCTGACCTGTTTATCTTGTTTCTACCCCAGCACTTAGTACAGTGCTTGGCACATAGTAAGTGTTTAACAGACATCACATTTGTTATTTTTCTATGGATTTTGGTGAAGAGCAGGAATGGCAACCACAGGTCAATCAATCAATCAATGGTATTTATTGAGCATTTACTGTGTGCAGAACACTGTACTAAGAGCTCAGGAGAGTAGAAGATAGAGTTGCTAGACACTTTCCTGCCCACAAACGAGCTTAAAGTGGACCTGTTCCCTTTTTAATAAGGTGAGCGATGGCTGCCGATAATACTGTATTAATCAATCAATCAATCAATCATATTTATTGAGTGCTTACTGTGTGCAGAGCACTGTACTAAGCGCTTGGGAGGTACAAGTTGGCAACATATAGAGACAGTCCCTACCCAACAGTGGGCTCACAGTCTAAAAGGGGGAGACAGAGAACAAAACCAAACATACTAACAAATTAAAATAAATAGAATAGATATGTACAAGTAAAATAAATAAATAAATAAATAGAGTAATAAATATGTACAAACATATATAGATGCCCAACTAGGCCTCTGGGCACCTCTGAGAAAAGTCACTCATTTGAATGTACAATTGGACAAAGAATAATAATTGTGGCTTATGTTAAGTGCTTACTATGTTCCAGGGACTGTACTAGGTGCTGGGGTAGATACAAGTCACTTCACTTCTCCGTGCCTCAGTTACCTCATCTGTAAAATAGGGTTTAAAAGTGTGAGCCCCACGTGGGACAACCTGATTACCCTGTATCTACCCCAGCGCTTAGAACAGTGCTTGGCACATAGTAAGCGCTTAACAAATACCACAATTATGGTTATTATTATACAAGCAAATCAGGTTGGACACAGTCCCTGTCAATCAATCAATCAATCAATCGTATTTATTGAGCGCTTACTATGTGCAGAGCACTGTACTAAGCGCTTGGAAAGTACAAATTGGCATCACATAGAGACAGTCCCTACCCGATAGTGGGCTCACAGTCTAAAAGGGGGAGACAGAGAACAGAACCAAACATACCAACAAAATAAAATAAGTAGGATAGAAATGTACAAGTAAAATAAATAAATAAATAAATAAACAGAGTAATAAATATGTACAACCATATATACATATATACAGGTGCTGTGGGGAGGGGAAGGCGGTAAGGCAGGGGGATGGAGAGGGGGATGAGGGGGAGAGGAAAGAAGGGGCTCAATCTGGGAAGGCCCCCTGGAGGAGGTGAGCTCTCAGCAGGGCCTTGAAGGGAGGAAGAGAGCTAGCTTGGCGGATGGGCAGAGGGAGGGCATTCCAGGCCCGGGGGATGACGTGGGCCGGGGGTCGATGGCGGGACAGGCGAGAGCGAGGTACAGTGAGGAGATTAGTGGTGGAGGAGCGGAGGGTGCGGGCTGGGCTGGAGAAGGAGAGAAGGGAGGTGAGGTAGGAGGGGGCGAGGTGATGGACAGCCTTGAAGCCCAGGGTGAGGAGTTTCTGCCTGATGCGCAGGTTGATCGGTAGCCATTGGAGGTTTTTGAGGAGGGGAGTGATATGTCCAGAGCGTTTCTGGACAAAGATAATCCGGGCAGCAGCATGAAGTATGGATTGAAGTGGAGAGAGACACGAGGATGGGAGATCAGAGAGAAGGCTAGTGCAGTAGTCCAGACGGGATAGGATGAGAGCTTGAATTAGCAGGGTAGCGGTTTGGATGGAGAGGAAAGGGCGGATCTTGGCAATGTTGCGGAGCTGAGACCGGCAGGTTTTGGTGACGGCTTGGATGTGAGGGGTGAATGAGAGAGCGGAGTCGAGGATGACACCAAGGTTGCGGGCTTGTGAGACGGGAAGGATGGTAGTGCCGTCAACAGAGATGGGAAAGTCAGGGAGAGGACAAGGTTTGGGAGGGAAGACAAGGAGCTCAGTCTTCGACATGTTGAGCTTTAGGTGGCGGGCGGACATCCAGATGGAGATGTCCTGAAGGCAGGAGGAGATGCGAGCCTGGAGGGAGGGGGAGAGAGCAGGGGCAGAGATGTAGATCTGGGTGTCATCTGGCTGTCCTGCACTGGGCTCACAGTCTTAGTCCCCATTTTACAGATGAAGTAACTGAGGCCCAGAAAATTGAAGTGACTTGCGCAAGGTCACACAGAAGACACACGGCGGAGTTGGGATTAGAACCCAAGTTCTTCTGCAGTCCAAAGTTTGTGGAAACTAAATGTCTCACGTTCTCACCACAGGGTGAGTGGAAATGTCACCGCTGACATCAAGCTGCCTATCGTTTCCTCCAAGAGGCCTTCCATTCATTCATTCAATTCAAATTTTTAGATCATTTTTCCACAGATTTTTAGATCATTTTTCTACAAAAATGTTCAGAACATATCAGGACCTGTCTCCACACTCTTAAAAGAAATTCCAGTGGATGCCCAACCTCCCCGCCGACCTCAACCGGCATAAAACAAAAACTCCTCACCATTGGCTTTAAAGTTCTCCATCACCTTGCCCCCTCCTACCTCACCTCACTTCTCTCCTTCTACAACCCAGCCCGCACACTTCACTCCCCACACACTTCACCCCTTTATCCTCTCCTCCTCCCCATCCCCCCGGCTCTACCTCCTTCCCCTCCCCACAGCACCTGTATATATATTTGTGCAGCTTTATTACTCTATTTATTTTACTTGTACATATTTACTATTTATTTTGTTAATGATGTGCATATAGCTTTAATTCTACTTGTTCTGACGATTTTGATACCCGTCTATGTGTTTTGTTTTGTTGTCTGTGTCCCCGTTCTAGATTGTGACCCCGTTGTTGGGTAGGGACTGTCTCTATTTGTTGCTGACTTGTACTTCCCAAGTGCTTAGTACAGTGCTCTGCACACAGTAAGTGCTCAATAAATACGATTGAATGAATGAATGAATGGTGCTGCTAGCCTTCTCATTGTACCTTGTTCTCTTCTGTCCCATCATCGACCCCTGGCCCATGTCCTACCTCTGGCCTGGAATGCCCTCCCTCCTCACATCTGCCAAACAATCACACTTCCTCCCTTCAAAGCCCTACTCCAGACTAAGACCCCTTTTTCCTCAACTCCCCCCTCCACATTGCCCCGACTCATTCCCTTTGCTCTACCCCCCTGCTGCGCCCCACAGAACTTGTATTTATATGTACATATCTATAATTATATTTATATTAATGCCTGTTTACTTGTTTTGATGAGTATGTATACATAATTCTATTTATTTATACTGATGCAACTGATGTCTGTTTACTTTGTCTGTTTTGATGTCTGTCTCCCCACTTTCTAGACTGTAAGCCCGTTGGGGGCAGGGATTGTCTCTCCTTATTGCTGAATTGTGCTTTCCAAGCACCTAGTACAGTCAGTGCTCTGCACACAGTCAGCGCTCAGTAAATACAACTGAATGAATGAATGATTACCATCTGTTGTCACTCATTTGTTGGGGTAGTGCCACAGGAAGTGCTCCGAAAGGAAAGGTTCTCATTAAAAGTTCCTGTTCTCCGAAAGGAAAGGTTCTCATTAAAAGTTCCACGTCTCCAGGTATCACCCTCGCCCCTCTCCCCCACCACACTGGAGAGGGTGACCTTCCTCGAGTGCTATGCTCACACAGCTATTTAAAGGAACTTTAATCCTCGTTAGCTCTAATTCATAAAATCACTTCATCAACAAACACCCACTTTCTGTGAGATTTGAGGGCTGGGTCTTGGGCTGACATTTTCCCACCAATGACAGAGGCCGGGGATTTTGGAGCGGGTTGGCAGGAGGATGAAGAGAAGGGAAGGGATGGGAGGGGGAAGAAGAGCTCATGAGTGGGGTCTTGGGATCTTGTCTAACCACCCCTGCCCACGTAATAATAATAATGATGATGGCATTTGTTAAGCACTTATTATGTGCAAAGCACTGTTCTAAGCACTGGGGAGGATACAAGGTGATCGGGTTGTCCCACGTGGGGCTCACACTTTTAATCCCCATTTTACAGATGAGGGAACTGAGGCCCAGGGAAGTGACATGACTTGCCCAAAGTCACACAGCTGACAGTTGGTGGAGCCGGGATTTGAACACACGACCTCTGACTCCCAAGCCCGGGCTCTTTCCACTGAGCCACGCTGCTTCTCTTCTGCTGCATCCCGCCTCTGGCCTGAAGCTCCCTCCCTCCTTACCCCCAATGACCAATTAATTACTCTCCCTTCCCTTCAAACCCTTATTGAAGGCAAATCTCCTCCAAGAGGCCTTCCCTGATTAAGCGGTCCTTTACTCTTCTCCCACTCCCTTCTGCATCACCCTGACTGTTCCCTTTATTCATCCCCCCTCCCAGTCCCACAGCATTTATGTCCATATCTGTCATTTATTTAATTCTATTAATGCATGTCCCCCCCTCTGTAAGCTCCTTGTGGGCAGAGAATGTGTCTGTTATATTGCTATAGTGTACTCTCCCAAACTCTAAGTACAGTGCTCTGCACACAGTAAGCCCTCAATAAATACAGCTCATTCATTCATTCAATCATATTTATTGAGGGCTTATTGTGTGCAGAGTGCTGTATTAAGTGATTGGAAGAGTACAATATAGCAATAAATAGACATATTCCTTGCTCACAATGAACTTATAGTATAGAGGGGGAGACAGACATTGATGTAAATAAATAAATTACAGATATGAACGTTAAGTGTTGTAGGATGGGGATGATGGTGAAGAAAGGGAGCCACTCGGGATGATGCAGAAGGGAACTGAAGAAAAGGAAAAGAGGGCTTAGTCAGGGAAGGCCTCTTGGAGGAGATGTGCCTTCAATAAGGTTTTAAAGTGAGGGAGAGTAATTGTCTTTCGGATATGAGGAGGGAGGGCATTCCAGGCCAGAGGCAGGACTTGGGCGAGACATCAGCGATGAGATGGACGAGATCGAGGTATAGTCAGAAGCTTGGCATCAGAGGAGTGAAGCGTGCAGGCTGGGTTATTGGGGAACAAAATGATGGACTGCTTTTAACTCAATGGTGAGGAGTTTCTGTTAGATGCTGAGGTGGGTGGGCAACCACTGGAGGTTCTTGAAGAGTGGGGAAACATGGACTGAATGTTTCTGTAGAAAAAGATCAGGGCAACAGAGTGAAGTATGGACTGGAATAGAGAGAGATAGGAGGCTGGGAGGTCCGTGAGGAGACTGATACACTAATCAAGGCAGGAGTGGGTGAAGGAAAATCCCAAACCCTAATATCTATTGACTTGAAGTTGTTATAGGGGGGCATTTTCTCCAGCTTTTCTGGATGTATTTTAAACAGAACCAGTTTTAGAGCTGGGTCAGATGGGCAGTTGAGGATTCAATACCCAGTCTCTCTCTTAGAGAGAGGAGTACATATTTATTACTCTATTTATTTATTTATTTTACTTGTACATATCTATTCTATTTATTTTATTTTGTTAGTATGTTTGGTTTTGTTCTCTATCTCCCCCTTTCAGACTGTGAGCCCACTGTAGGGACTGTCTCTATATGTTGCCAACTTGTACTTCCCAAGCACTTAGTACAGTGCTCTGCGCACAGTAAGTGCTCAATAAATACGATTGATGATGATGGTGATGATGATGCCATCTGAGTCGATTATCTTGAATCTACCCCAGCGTTTAGTACTGTGCTCGACACATAGTAAGCACTAAACAAGTATCTCAATAATTATTAGGTGGTACAACCCACACACTTTTTTAAAAAATGGTATTTATTAAGTGCTTACAATGTGTAAAGCACTGTTCTAAGTGCTGGGGAGGTTACAAGGTGAGCAGGTTGTCCCACGGGGGGCTCACAGTCTTAACTCCCATTTTACAGATGAGGGAACTGAGGCACGGAGAAGTTAAGTGACTTGCCCAAAGTCACACAGCTGACCATTGGCGGAGCCAGGATTTGAACCCATGACCTCTGACTCCAAAGCCCGTGCTCTTTCCACTGAGCCACGCTGCTTCTCTAACGCAGGGCCTTCAGAAAGGCCTTAGTAATGTTTTACTCTAGTAGGAGAATCACCTAGCAGTTTATTTATGCAATTCTCTTAGGTTTATGACAAATTAAAGTCCAGATTATATCTCCTTCACCAGCCCTTTATGAACTCATTCATTAATTCAATTGTATTTATTGAGCGCTTACTGTGTGCAGAGCACTGTACTAAGTGCTTGGGAAGTATACATCATGCCCTTATGGATCAAGATTGCATTAAACTGAAAGTAATCTTGACTGTTACATAATGTGGTTGGGTTTTGGAAATGCTGCCAAATACACTGGATTCTGTCACATACTGGAAGAAGCCTCTATATCTGTGGTTGAAAACAGTAACCTTCCACCTCCCTACAAATATTTTTTTAGAATATATTTTCTGAAGTGTTTCTCTTTTGGAGCATGCTGGCAGCTTATTTGTCCTTTAGACCATATTATGAATTATTTGTTCCTTTTTACAGCACAATTTTCAATCCCTTTACTGGTGTTTAGTAACAGAGAGTTAAATTTCAAAGTTTCACTTAAAGCAGAATTCTGAAACTAGGATTTTGCAATGCATGGCAACTGTCTAGTGGAAAAGGTAGAAGGGAAAGTATTTACACTCTCCTTCCATTATGGATTCTTCCACTGACAAACTCTCTTTGGCACATGGAGAGTTTCCATTGACATCAATGCTGTGGGAAAATCTGGCTTTATGATTTAATAGGAGGAAATGCAGGTTATCTTTTGTCTGTCTCACTACAGTGCCAGTTCAGACTACATTAACGTGCATCACTCTCCCATGCGTTTAGTACAGGGCTTTGCATTCAGTAAGTGCTCAATAAATACTATTGATTAATTGATAGAGGTAACAGGGACAAAGTTGAGTTATTCAGAGGAACGGTAAGAAGCCATGACGCTTAAAATTCCAAACCCCAGATGATTGACCCTACGCAAATTAGGCACTGATTCATCGCGTGCATTCAAATTGCACTTTAAAAAGAAAGTAAATTTGTTCACAAACTTTTTAAGGCAGTAAAAGGCTGCTATTACTCCTCAGCAGCAGACCAATGGAAAGGACTCTTGTGGCTTTTAGTTTTTAGCAAAATATCCTGTGCAACAAAAATCAGCAATGCAAGACTGAGGCATCCAAAGGTACTCTTAAAGAACTTGAACTTCCCCTTCTTTCTTTTCCCTCAAAGATGCCTAAAAGCAGAGAAATATCCCCGAGACAATCCCAGCAAAGGAACATGAGATAAACGAAGGGTTTGGAAAATTTCCAAAGGGAAAGAAATATTTCAGGTAATCAACAATTGCCTGAATTTCAATAGTAGGGACTGGGGCAGGGGGGTGTCTTTTCATCGGTATGAAAAAAAATGGAATGGCTAGTGCCACAGCATTTCAAAGACGTTGTTCATTCGTTCAATCGTATTTATTGAGTGCTTACTGTGTGCAGAGCACTGTATTAAGCGCTTGGAAAGTACAAGTCAGCAACATATAGAGACGGTCCCTACCCAACAACAGGTTCACAGTCTAGAAGTCTAGAAGTCACTGTTGCCATGACTGTATTCAAGAAAAGTTGAAGCCGCATGGCTTAGTGTATATAGAGCCTGGGCCTGGAAACCAGAAGGACCTGGGTTCTAATTCCAGTTCCACTACTTGACTTCTGCAAGACCATCTGCAAGTCAACTTCTCTGTGGCTCAGTTACCTCATCTGTAAAATGGGGATTAAGACTATGAGTCCCATGTGGGACAGGGACTGTGTTCAACTCTACCCTGACGCCGAGTGTATTGCCTCGCATAAAGCGCTTAATGAATACCATAAAAAAAAGGATGGAAAATGAATTGCGACCACTATGTGACATTAACAGTGCATTCAGGTTTAGCTGGCGTGACCTTTATAACACTGCAAATCACAGGGAAGGCCTCTCAAGAGGTCATAATGATAATGATAGCATTTATTAAGTGCTTACTATGTACAAAGCACTGTTCTAAGCGCTGGGGAGGTTACAAGGTGATGAGGTTGTCCCACGGGGGGCTCACAGTCTTCATCCCCATTTTCCAGATGAGGGAACTGAGGCTCAGAGAAGTTAAGTGACTTGCCCAAAGTCACACAGCTGACAAGTAGCAGAGCTGGGATTTGAACTCATGACCTCTGACTCCAAAGCCCGTGCTCTTTCCACTGTGCCATGCTGCTTCTCAGCATGACCTGCATCAGGTCATCTGATGCAGTCCCCTGTCTCCAGGCAACTGAATGTATAAAATGCCCAAGGCAACTTGCCGTCTTATTTATAAAGCTCTCTAAGGAAGCGAAACAACCAGGAATATATTTTCCTCAATCATTCGATCAATTTGAGCACTCCCTGGGCACAGAGTATTATACTAAAGGCTTGGAAAAGTACAGTTGAGCTGGCATAAATGGTCCCTGCTTTCCATCAATCAATCGATGGTATTTATTGAGCGCCTACTGTGCACAGAGCACTGTACTAAGGAGAGGAAAATACACCAGAGTAGGTAGACCCGTTCCCTGCCCAGAGCGAGCTTACAGTGTAGCTTTCAGACTGGAGGATGATGTTAAGGAGCTTACAATCTAGTTTTTCTTTGCCATTAGGCCAAATGCAAAAAAAAAAGTCACATAAATAGTAAAGGATTTATCATAGCTTATTTCCAATCCTAAAACCTTTGTTCTTGCCACTCCAGGTTTTTCCTCTCCATCTCCTGAAATTCCCACGTTGAGGCTGTCACCAAGTGGTGTTAATTTTTCCTTCACAACAAATCTAAGGCCTTCTCCTTCCTCATCTTCCAAATGGCCACCAGAACTGGTCCAGGTTTTTGTCATATCCTGGCTTGATACGGAATCAGTTTCCCCACTGACTTCTCTTCTTTAGCCTCTCCCCACTTCAGCCTCTCCCTTGTCCAGTCCAGGTTTCACTCTGCTGCCCAGATCATTTTTCTAAAATGTTATTCTGCACACACTCCCCACTCCTCTAAAACCTCCAGGGTTTCCAGGGTTTCCAGTTCCTTTCTGTAACAACGGTTTTAAGGTACATGTCGGCTCTCTCCTTAGCTCTTTTCACACTACACTCCGGTTTGCTCTTTGTTCTTCTCATGCAAACCTATTCACTGTACATTTTTCTCATCTCTTCTGATACCAACCTCCTTCTCGTACCTCCCCTCTGGCCTGGAATGACCAAGAGATCCCTGTTTTCCTCCTTTCCAAAAGTTTTCAAAACTGCATCAAGAGAAGTAGTGTGGGCTAGTGGATAGAGCCTGAGAATCAGAAGGACCTGGGCTCTATTCCCGGCTCCAATACTTGTTTCCTGTGTGACCTTAGGCAAGTCACCTGTCTGCTGGGTGACCTTGGGCAAGCCACTTAACTTCTCTGTTCTTCAGTTACCTCTTCTGTAAAATGGGGATGAAGACTGTGAGCCCCATGTGGGGCAACCTGATTTCCTTGTATCTACCCCAGAGCTTAGAACAGTGCTTGGTACATAGTAAGCGTTAAACAAATACCATAATTATTGTTGTTATTACTTCAATTCCCTGTGTCTCAGTTACCTCATCTGGAAAATGAGCATTAAGACTGTAAGCCCCATGTGGGACAGGGACTGTGTCCCACCTGATTAGCTTGTATCTACCTCAGAGCTTAGAACAGTGCTTCACACATAGTAAGTGCATAACAAACCCCACTATTATTATTATTATTGCATCATCTCCAGACAACGTTCCCTGATTGATTTCTGATCTCCCCACCTTATATCAGTGCTTAGAACAGTGCTTTACACATAGTAAGTGCTTAACAAATACTATTATTATTATTATTATTATTTCATCACCTCTAGGCCACCTTCCCTGACTGATTTCTGATCTCCCCACCTTATATCAGCACTTAGAACAGTGATTTGCACATAGCAAGTGCTTAACAAATACCATCATTATTATTATTATTATATCACCAACTGCCATTTCAGCACTTCCATGCAACATAAGTACTTAAGCAAACACAGCCCTCAGTAGTGCTTTTGTACATATTTTTATTACTTCCTCTTGTCTATAATTTATTTTACTATCTCCCCAACTAGACTGTGAGCCTCTCAAGGGTAGAATTATCTACTAATTCTATTCAATCATATTTATTGAGCACTTACTATGTGCAGAGCCCTGTACTAAGCGTTCTCGCCCTTCAAAAACCTTATTGAAAACACATCCCCTCCAAGAGGCCTTCCCTAAGCTTTCCTTTCCTCTTCTCCCACTCCCTTCTGCATCGCCCTGATTTTCTCTCTTTATTCATCCATTCAATCACATTTATTGAGCGCTTACTGTGTGCAGAACACTGAACTAAGCACTTATTCACCCCTCCCTTACCACTTGTGTACATATCCACAACTTAATTATTTATATTAATGTCTGTCCCCCCCCTAGACTGTAAGCTTGCTGTGGGCAGGGAATGTGTCTGCTATATTGTGACATTGTACTCTCCCAAATGCTCAGTACAGTGATTTGCACACAGTAAGCGTTCAATAAACATGATTGACTGATTGACTGACTGGGAGAGTACAATACAACAAAATTAGCAGACACATTCCCTGCTCATAAGGGGCTTACGGTCTAGAGGGGGAGACAGACATTAATATGAATAAATAAGAAACTTATAATATATAATTTAAAAATAAGTACATAAATTGTGTGGGATTGGAAATGAGGAGAATATCAAGTGTCCGAAGGACACAGATTGAGGTAATAATAATAATAACTGTGGTATTTGTTAAGCACTTATTATGCTCCAGGCACTGTACTAAGCAATGGGGTAGATACAAGGTAATTGGGCTGGGCACAGTCCCTGTCCCATGTAGGGCTCACAGTCTTAATCTCATTTTCCAAATGAGGAAACTGCAGCCCAGAAAAATAAAGTGACTTCCCCAAGGTCACAAGGCAGACAAGTGGAAGAGGCAGGATTAGAACCCAAGTCCTTCTGACTCCCAGACCTGTGTGTATTATTATTATTACTCATAATAATAATAATAATAATAACAATTACAATGATTATGGTATTTCTTAAGTGCTTACTATGTGCCAGGCACTGTTTTAAGTGCTGGGGTAGATACAAGCAAAGCGGGTTGGACACAATCCCCATCCCAAATGGGGCTTACAGTCTCATCCCCATTTTACAGATGAGGTAACTGAGGCACAGAGAAGTGAAAAGACTTGCCCAAGATCACACAGCAGACAAATGGGGGAGCCAGGATTAGAACACATGACCTGTCTCTTAGGCCCCTGCTCTATCCACTATGCCATGCTGCCACACTACTTTTCTGGATTCATTGACAACAGCACTCAGTATAATGCTTGGCACAACAGGTGCTCCTAAATACTATTCATTCATTCATTCATTCAATCGTATTTATTGAGCGCTTACTGTGTGCAGAACACTGTACTAAGCGCTTGGGAAGTACAAGTTGGCAACATATAGAGACGGTCCCTACCCAACAGCGGGCTTACATGGACTGAAGCACTTTTGATTGAAGTACTAATGGTCTTCCATAGTATCTTTATACATATCTTATACACCCTATAACTTAACCAATCAATCAGTGGTATTCATTCATTCATTCAACCGTATTTATTGAGTGCTTACTGTGTGTAAAACACTGCACTAAGAGCTTAGGAAGCACAATACAGAAGAGTTAGCAGACATGTTTCTTGCCCCCAGGGAGCCTGCTACAATCTAAGAGGGAGATCAACATTAAAATAAACTGTGGCTCTGGAGATAATCAATCAATCAATCAATTGTATTTATTGAGCGCTTACTGTGTGCAGAGCACTGTACTAAGCGCTTGGGAAGTACAAGTTGGCAACATATAGAGACAGTCCCTACCCAACAGTGGGCTCACAGTCTAGAAGGGGGAGACAGAGAACAAAACCAAACATATTAACAAAATAAAATAAATAGAATAGATATGTACAAGCAAAATAAATAGAGTAATAAATATGCACAAACATATATACATATATACAGGTGCTGTGGGGAAGGGAAGGAGGTAAGTACTGTGGGCCTACACTATCTTATATCCTCTGTTCCTTCTTCCTCCTATCTATAAGCTACTTGTGGGTAAGGATCACATCTCCCACCTCTGGTATACTGTACTTCTCTAAGGCTAACCTAACCTAATGCAAACCTCACTGAATGTTTCTCTAATGTTCCTCTCATGCTAACCTCACCATATTAGAAGCAGCGTGGCTCAGTGGAAAGAGCATGGGCTTTGGAGTCAGAGGTCATGGGTTCGAATCCCGACTCCGCCACATGTCTGCTGTGTGACCTTGGGCAAGTCACTTAACTTCTCTGAGCCTCAGTTACCTCATCTGTAAAATGGAGATTAAGACTGTGAACCCCACATGGGACAACCTGATCACTTTATATCCCCCCCGCGCTTAGAACAGTGCTTTGCACATAGTAAGCGCTTAACAAATGCCAACATTGTTATTGTTATTGTTGTCCATCTCGCTGACACCCTCTCGTCCACGTCCTGCCTCTGTCCTGGAACGCGCTCCCTCCTTAAATCCGACAGACAATGACTCTCCCTAATTTCAAATCATTATTGAAGGGCCACCTCCTCCAATAGGCCTTCCCTAAGCCTTCCTTTCCTCTTCTCCCACTCCCTTCTGCGTCGCCCTGACTTTATCCCTTTATTCATTCCCCTCCCCTAACCCCACAGCACTTATGTCCTTATCTGTAGTTTATTTATTTCTACTGAAGTTTGTCTCCTCCTGTAGACTGTAATCTCACTGTGTCCAGGGAATGTGTCTGTTATATTGTTGTATTTTATTCTCCCAAGCACTTAATATAGTGCTCTGCACACAGTAAGTGCTCAATAAATATGACTGACTACTTTCTCAAGCATTTAGTACAATGTTCTGCCCTCAGTAAGCACTTAATAAAAAGCACTGATTGATGTGTCTGTTATATTGTATTTTACTCTCACAAGCACTTAATATAGTACTCGGCACACAGTAAGTGCTCAATTAATATGATTGACTGATTACTTTCCCAAGCACCCAGTACAATGTTCTGCCCTCAGTAAGCACTTAATAAATGCCACTGATTGATTGTCTGTTATATTGTTGTATTTTACTCTCTCAAGCACTTAACATAGTGCTCTGCATGCAGTAAGTGCTCAATAAATATGATTGACTGATTACTTTCCCAAGCACTCAGTACAATGTTCTGCCCTCAGTAAGCACTTAATAAATACCACTGGTTGATGAGTCTGTTATATTGTTGTATTTTACTCTCACAAGCACTTAATATAGTGCTCTGCACACAGTAAGTGCTCAATAAGTATGATTGACTGATTACTTTCCCAAGCACTTAGTACAATGTTCTCCCCTCAGTAAGCACTTAATAAATACCACCGATTGATGTGTCTGTTATATTGCTGTATTTTACTCTCCCAAGCACTTAATATAGTGCTCTGCACACAGTAAGTGCTCAATAAGTATGATTGACTAATTACTTTCCCAAGCACTCAGTACAATGTTCTGCCCTCAGTAAGCACTTAATAAATACCAATTGATGTGTCTGTTATATTGTTGTATTTTACTCTCCCAAGCACTTAATATAGCGCTCTGCACACAGTAAGTGCTCAATAAATATGATTGACTGATTATTTTCCCAAGCATTTAGTACAATGTTCTGCCCTCAGTAAGCACTTAATAAATACCACTGATTGATGTGCCTGTTATATTGTATTTTACTCTCACAAGCACTTAATATAGTGCTCCGCTCACAGTAAGTGCTCAATAAATATGACTGACTGATTACTTTCCCAAGCACTTAGTACAATGTTCTGCCCTCAGTAAGCACTTAATACCACTGATTGATGTGTCTGTTCTGTTGTTGTATTTTACTCTCCCAAGCACTTAATATAGTGCTCTGCACACAGTAAGTGCTCAATAAATATGATTGACTGATTACTTTCCCAAGCACTCAGTACAATGTTCTGCCCTCAGTAAGCACTTAATAAATACCACTGGTTGATGAGTCTGTTATATTGTTGTATTTTACTCTCACAAGCACTTAATATAGTGCTCTGCACACAGTAAGTGCTCAATAAGTATGATTGACTGATTACTTTCCCGAGCACTTAGTACAATGTTCTGCCCTCAGTAAGCACTTAATAAATACCACCGATTGATGTGTCTGTTATATTGTTGTATCTTACTCTCCCAAGCACTTAATATAGTGCTCTGCACACAGTAAGTGCTCAATAAGTATGATTGACTGATTACTTTCCCAAGCACTTAGTACAATGTTCTGCCCTCAGTAAGCACTTAATAAATACCACGGATTGATGTGTCTGTTATATTGTTGTATTTTACTCTCCCAAGCACTTAATATAGTGCTCTGCACACAGTAAGTGCTCAATAAATATGACTGACTGATTACTTTCCCAAGCATTTAGTACAATGTTCTGCCCTCAGTAAGCACTTAATAAATACCACTGATTGATGTGTCTGTTATATTATATTTTACTCTCCCAAGCACTTAATATAGTGCTCTGCACACAGTAAGTGCTCAATAAATATGATTGACTGATTACTCTCCCAAGGACTTAGTACAATGTTCTGTCCTCAGTAAGCACTTAATAAATACCACTGATTGATGTGTCTGTTATATTGCTGTATTTTACTCTCCAAAGCACTTAATATAGTGCTCTGCACACAGTAAGTGCTCAATAAGTATGATTGACTGATTACTTCCCAAGCACTCAGTACAATGTTCTGCCCTCAGTAAGCACTTAATAAATACCACCGATTGATGTGCCTGTTATATTGTTGCATCTTACTCTCCCAAGCACTTAATATAGTGCTCTGCACACAGTAAGTGCTCAATAAATATGATTGATTACTTTCCCAAACACTTAGTACAATGTTCTGCCCTCAGTAAGCACTTAATAAATACCACTGATTGATGTGTCGGTTATATTGTTGTATCTTATTCTCCCAAGCACTTAATATAGTGCTCTGCACACAATAAGTGCTCAATAAATATGATTGACTGATTACTTTCCCAAGCACTCAGTACAATGTTCTGCCCTCAGTAAGCACTTAATAAATACCAATTGATGTGTCTGTTATATTGTTGTATCTTATTCTCCCAAGCACTTAATATAGTGCTCTGCACACAATAAGTGCTCAATAAATATGATTGACTGATTACTTTCCCAAGCACTCAGTACAATGTTCTGCCCTCAGTAAGCACTTAATAAATACCAATTGATGTGTCTGTTATATTGTTGTATCTTATTCTCCCAAGCACTTAATATAGTGCTCTGCACACAATAAGTGCTCAATAAATATGATTGACTGATTACTTTCCCAAGCACTCAGTACAATGTTCTGCCCTCAGTAAGCACTTAATAAATACCAATTGATGTGTCTGTTACATTGTTGTATTTTACTCTCCCAAGCACTTAATCTAGTGCTCTGCACACAGTAAATGCTCAATAAATATGATTGACTGATTACTTTCCCAAGCACTTAGTACAATGTTCTGCCCTCAGTAAGCACTTTTAAATACCACTGATTGACTGGTAATTATTTTAGTCCGTCTCCCTTGCTAGATTGTAATCTTCTGGAGGGCAGAGATCATGTCTACTAATTGCATTAAACTCTCCACAAGGCTTAGAAGAGTGCTCCGCACTCAGTAGGCTAGTGATTGATTGATCAGTTCTAGCCTCTCAGCGGGAAAGTGGCAAGTAAATGCAAAATAATACAAGTTACGCTCCGAAGATTACCATGGCATAGTTACGCTGGCAGTTATGCTAGTTGGTCAGTCACACTCCAAAGTACGAAACAGCCTTGAAGCACATTCCTGAGCAACAGAATAGTTTTCCATTCATTCATTCATTCATTCATTCAATCGTATTTATTGAGCGCTTACTGTGTGCAGAGCACTGTACTAAGCGCTTGGGAAGTCCAAGCTGGCAACATAGAGAGGCGATCCCTACCCAACAGTGGGCTCACAGTCTAGAAAGGGGAGACGGACAACAAAACAAAACATATTAACAAAATAAAATAAATAGAATAAATCTGTACAAGTAAAATAGACTAATAAATATGTATAAACATATATGCAGGTGTTATGTAATGGGGTCACTTGAAGCAGCGTGGCTCAGTGGAAAGAGCCCGGGCTTTGGAGTCAGAGGTCGTGGGTTCAAATCCCGGCTCCGCCACTTGTCAGCTGTGTGTCTTTGGGCAAGTCACTTCACTTCTCTGGGCCTCGGTTTCCTCACTGAGTGTACGATGTCCACCATGTCATAGGCCTTGGTGGACTCCAACGGTGTATTTATTCACATAGCTTCGGCGCCCAGAGGACAAAAATTAAGAAGCAGAATGGTCTACTGGAAAGAGAATGAGCTGGGAGTCAGAGGACCTGGGTTCTAATCCTGCCCTGCCAAATGCTTGATTTTGGGCAAGTCATTTACCTTCTTTGTGCCTCAGTTCTCATGAGAACCTCTGCTAAGAGGTTGAGTCCCATGCGGACTCAACCTAATTAACTTGCATCCACCCCTGCGCTTAGAACAGTGTTTGACACATAGTAAATGCTTAACTTCCTGAAGTAGCGTGGCTCAGTGGAAAAAGCACGGTCTTGGGAGTCAGAGGTTGTGGGTTCTAATCCCAGCTCCACTACTTGTCAGTTGTGTGACTTTGGGCAAGTCACTTCACTTCTCTGGGCCTCAGTTACCTCATCTGTAAAATGGGGATTAAAACTGTGAGCCCCATGCGGCAAAACCTGATTACCTCGTATCTGCCCCAGTGCTTTGAACAGTAAGCACATAGTAAGCGCTTAACAAATATCATCAATATTATCATTATTTTTAACAAATATCATAAAACATGGCATTTATTGAGCACTTACTGTGTGCAGAGCACTCTACAAAGCACTTGGAGAAGTATAATGTAAGAAAGTTGGTAGACATATTCCCTGCCCCTGAGGAGCTTTTAGTCTAAATAGTGGCTTAAAATGTACACTTTGCTTAAGAAGCAACTTGGCCCAGTGGATAGAGCCCTGGCCTGGGAGTAAGAAGGACCTGGGTTCTAATCCCGGCTCCGCCACTTGTCTGCTGTGTGATGTTGGGCAAGTCACCACACTTCTCTGGGCCTCAGTTATCTCATCTGTAAAATAGGAATTAGGATGTGAGCCCCATGTGGGACAGGGACTGTGTTCAACCTGATTAGCTTGCATTTGCAGTAGTACTTGGCACAGAGTAAGCACTTAACAAATACCACTGAATATGCATTTTTGGTGTGGGGAAGGTAAAAATGAAGATTTGAGGTGGAAGGGTCTGAGGAATGAAATCAGCAATGTGAAATGCTAAGAAGCAGCATAGAGAAGCAGCATGGCTCAGTGGAAAGAGCCCAGGCTTTGGAGGCACAGGTCATGGGTTCAAATCCCGGCTACTCCAATTGTCAGCTGTGTGACTTTGGGCAAGTCACTTCTCTGTGCCTCAGTTACCTCATCTGTAAAATGGGGATTAAGACTGTGAGCCCCACATGGGACAACCTGATCACCTCGTACCCCCCCAGTCCTTAGAACAGTGCTTTGCTACCGGGAGGGATGAGAGACCCCATCTTTTTTTACTGTAACGTAATTCAAGAAAGAGGTATTGCTTAGCCATGTTAGCATTGCTGATCATCACTTAAACCTCTACTTTTCTGTATTGTTTTGTCAATCTAAATGACGTGGCTCATTATCAGGTTTTCCAATGTAAAAACATATTGCTTTGTACTTCCCAAGCGCTTAGTACCGTGCTCTGCACAAAGTAAGCGCTCAATAAATATGATTGAATGAAAGAATAGTAAGCACTTAACAAATACCTTTATTATTATCATTATTATTATTATTATTATTAAATGCTCTCTCCACTAAGCTATTGCTCAAGTCTTCCAGACTGTAAGCTCACCCTCCAGCCTGTAAGCTCTTTGTAGGCAGGGAATCTGCCTGTTTATTGTTAAACTGTAATAATAATAACAATAACAATGGCATTTATTTAGCGCGTACTATGTGCAAAGCACTGTTCTAAGCGCTGGGGAGGTTACAAGGTGATCAGGTTGTCCCATGAGGGGCTCACAGTCATAATCTCCATTTTACAGATGAGGTAACTGAGGCACAGAGAAGTTAAGTGACTTGCCCAAAGTCACACAACTGACAATTGGCAGAGCTGGGATTTGAACCCACGACCTCTGACTCCAAAGCCCGTGCTCTTTTCAACTGAGCCACGCTGCTTCTCGTAAGCACTTAGTACAGTGCACTGCACACAGTAAGCGCCCAATAAATACAATCGAATGAATGAAGACGGAAAGGACAACGGGTACCCTAATCATAGTCCGGTTCTTGAGAGATCGCTATCTGAAGGGCCCGTGGCTTTTTGAAATCGTGTTTTATCATGCCATCTTAGAAAACACAACATCTTTACTTCGTGGGTATTTGGGACAAGGGAGGAAGGGACGGAGGCCCCATTAAACTTTCCAGACCTCGGTTTTCTCTCTGCCCTCTGCCTGACCTCACACCACGAACTCCCCGGGTAAATGGCAACTGAAGTTCTTCCTTAGTCACCGGAGAATCGGTCGCCACGGGCATTACCTCACTTCCCGGGCATGCAGGTCGGCACACGTGAATGCAGTGGTGGCATCCCGTAATTCAACTGGAAGGTTCGTGGGCGCCGAGCCTCGGCTCTCTGGGTTCAAAGCGACTAACTGCTCTCCCAACAGATGCCAACACTGCTATTTGCTCACAGATGGCTCTCGGGCTCCAGGCTGGAAACTCTTTATTTCTGGGCCAAGAACGAGCGATCTACCCGTTCTGGTTCACGCAGCATAATGGCACCAAATCTGAAAATTACTACGGGGCGACCTTGAAAGGCGAGGCCTGCCTCGGCATGAAATATGGTAGCTGCTTCAATAAAAACAGAGGGGAAAAAGAGTCGCCTGTGAAAGGGGATAAGCCGAAATGGGCAAACTCCTCCTGAGGCCTGATGGGAAACTGAGATAAACAGTCGGCAGGCAACAGTTGAATTGAAATGGTGTACCTCCAAAATCAGCCTTCCAATAATAATAATAATAATGATGGCATTTATTAAGTGCTTACTATGCGCAAAGCACTGTTCAGGTTACGAGGTGATCAGGTTGTCCCACGGGGGGCTCACAGTCTTCATCCCCATTTTACAGATGAGGGAACTGAGGCCCAGAGAAGTTAAGTGACTTTCCCAAAGTCACACAGCTGACAATTGGCGGAGTCGGGATTTGAACCCATGACCTCTGACTCCAAAGCCCAGGCTCTTTCCACTGAGCCACGCTGCTTCTCCGACTGTTAGCTCATCCCTCTAGATGGTAAGCTCATTGTGGGAGGGGACTATGTCTGTTCTATTGTTATACTGTACTCTCCCAAGTGCTTAGCACAGTGCTCTGAGCAGAGTAAGTGCTCAATAAGTATAATTGATTGACTGATAAAATCAGCCCAGTGTCCCCACATCCCAGTAGAAACTAAAATGAGGCCAAGGTCGAAAACTGATTTACTGGAAGGGACCACAAGAATCAGTCAATCAGTCAATGATATTTGCGCACTTACTGTGTTGCAAAGGATGGTATAAATTAGTAGATAGGATCTCTGTCATCAAGGAGCTTACAGTCTGTTGGGAAGCAGCATGGCGGGCCTGGGAGCCAGAGGATGTGGGTTCTAATCCTGGGTCCACCACTTACCTGATGTGTGACCTTGGGCAAGTCACACAACTTCTCTGCACCTCAGTTTCCACCACTGCAAAATGGGGATTTAATACCCATTATCCCCCTACTTAGACTGTGAGCCCCCTCAGGTGGGAAGCAGCATGGCTCAGTGGAAAGAGCACAGGCTTGAGAGTCAGAGGTCACGGGTTCTAATCCCAGCCCTGCCACATGTCTGCTGTGTGACCTTGGGCAAGTCACTCAACTTCTCTGCACCTCAGTTTCCACCACTGCAAAATGGGGATTCAATGCCCATTATCCCCCTACTTAGACTGTGAGCCCCCTCAGGTGGGAAGCAGCATGGCTCAGTGGAAAGAGCACAGGCTTGAGAGTCAGAGGTCACGGGTTCTAATCCCAGCCCTGCCACATGTCTGCTGTGTGACCTTGGGCAAGTCAGTCAACTTCTCTGCGCCTCAGTTTCCACCACTGCAAAATGGGGATTCAATGCCCATTATCCCCCTACTTAGACTGTGAGCCCCCTCAGGTGGGAAGCAGCATGGCTGAGTGGAAAGAGCACAGGCTTGAGAGTCAGAGGTCATGGGTTCTAATCCCAGCCCCGCCACATGTCTGCTGTGTGACCTTGGGCAAGTCACTTAACTTCTCTGAGCCTCAGTTACCTCAACCGTAAAATGGGGATGAAGACTGCGAGCCTCACGTGGGACAACCTGATCACCTTGTATCCCCCCCAGTGCTTAGAACAGTGCTTTGCACATAGTAAGAGCTTAATAAATGCCATTATTATTATTATTATAGGGACAGAGTCTGACCTGAATTGCTTGGGCCTCTCCCAGGGCTTAGAACAGTGCTTGACAGATAGTAAGCGCTTAACAACTACCGTAATTACTGCCTCTAGGCAGTTGAATCATGAACCATTCAGGAGAGATAATTTTCTTAAAGATATCCAGGAACTGAAAATCTATATCCTCCCTTCATATTATAGAGAGGTAGGATGACACAGTAGCACTTCTGTACATATCCATAATTTATTGCTTTATATTGATGCCTATCGCTCCCTCTACACTGTGATCTCCTCGTGGGCAGGGAATGTGTCTGTTATACTGTAATACTGTACTCTCCCAAGCACTTAGTACAGTGCTCTGCACACAGTAAGTGCTCAATAAGTATGACTGACTGACCGACCAGAAAGAGCATGGGCCTGCGAGTCATAGGAACTAGGTTCTAATCCCAGCTCTGTCACTTGCCTTTCAGATGGCCTTGGACTAGTCACTTAACTTCCCTGTGCCTCAGTTTCTTCCTCTGGAAAATGGTGATTCAATACTTGTTCTCCTCCTTTAGACTGTGAGACCTAGGTGAGACAGGGACTGTGCCTGACCTGATTATATTGTACCTATCCCAACACTTGGCTAATAACAATAATAATAATAATAATAATAATAATAATATTTATTAAGCACTTACTATGTAGCAGGCACTGTACTAAGCGCTGGGGTGAGTTCAAGTATATCGAGTTGGACACAATCCCTGTCTCATGTGGGGCTCACACTATCAATCCCCATTTTACAGAGGAGGTAACTGAGGCACAGAGAAGTAAAGTGACTTGCCCAAGGTCACACAGCAGACAAGTGGCGGAGCCGGAATTAGAACTCATGACCCTCTGACTCCTAGGCCCCTCCTTTATCCACTATGTGATGCTGCTTCTGTATGTCAAGGCTGCTCCTTTAAGCATTATTATTATACTTGAATATCATTAAGGTTTAGAGGTCATTTCTTTCTTTCACATCAGAAAATTATCCTGTTTGGTCCAGCAGGTTTAGTACACTGCATTGCACCCAAGGGTGCACAATAAGCGTCATTATTACTAATAACCACCCATATATTCTCACACATCTGTACTTCTGGGAATGCAATTTGGATGCATTTCCTTCTAGAGCATAAGCTCCTGTGAGCAAAGGAACGTGTCTACCAACTCTGGTATACTGTACTCTCCCAAGTGCTTAGAACAATGCTCTGCACTCAGTAAGTGCTTAATAATTAGGATTGATTGATTACTAAATGGCAACTGCTGAAATGTTGCTTTCCAAGTCTTTAAATTATTTTCTCTTACCTCCACTTCCCAGGAGATGAATGAGATTTCCTGAAGATACAAAAAAAAATCCCTCTTCCCACCAGTATCCTTCCAAATCACGCATCAGTAATGCATATTATACCTTTAATGGGGCATCTTCAGACTGATGGTGTGTCTTGGTCACTGTGAACGGGAAAACACTGACCATTTCTTAGAAGCAGGGTGAGGAATGAGAAATACAAGCCATTTCCTCATCTGTAAAATGGGGAGGAAATACCTGTTCTCCCTCCCCTTTAGACCATGAGCCTGGGACCAGTGACCTGCTTATCTTGTATCCACTCCAGTAGTTGGCACAGTGCTTGGCACATAGTAAATACTTAACAAATACTACAGTTATTATTATTATTGTTACTGTTATTATGAATTTCACCTTAACAGATGATGATGATTTCTCTTAAATCTCTTCGACTGAGAACCTCATGGGAACAGGGATGGTATCTGATCTGATTGACTTGAATCTACTCCAGCACTTAGCACGATATTTGCCATGTAGCAAGTGCTTAACATACCACCATTATTGTAATTGTTGTTATTAAATAGAGGAAAAGCCGGAAGGTTATCTGGTTCTCTCAGATCATAGAAACGTTCAATGTATAATTATGTTTTGGTCAAACAACAAAGCACCCCACTTCAACATTTATATTTTCCAAGGTCTCTGCATGTACTAATTGTACTTAAAATCTGATGAAAGGCCATTGCCGACCCAACCAAAGAAGAAGAATTCAATTCTCGAACAGATAAGAGTTTGCCAGCAGCTCAGTTCTAAGTGTCAGCGTTTGGGAAAACCACTCTTCTTTTTTGTGGTGTTTGTTATGTGTTTACTATGTGCCAGGCACTGTACTGAACACTGGGATAGATGCAAGATAATTGGGTTGGACACAGACCATGTCCCATATGAGGCTCAGAGTCTTAATCCCCATTTTCCAGATGAGGTAACTGAGGCCCAGAGAAGTGAAGTGACTTGCCTAAGGTCAAACAGCAGTCAAGTGGCAGAGCCGGGATTAAGACCAAGGCCCTCTGACGCCCAGACCCGTACTCTTTCCACTAGGCCATATTGCTTTTCACTTCTGTCATTAATGATGAATTAAAGTGTAAACTCCTTGTGGGCAGCAGTCATGCCATTTCTGAATTTTGTCTTTCCCAAATATGATGCACTGCCATCACTGAGTGCTCAATAAATGTTACCACTAATAGTAATGTAAGAGTTGAAATGATAAATGGGAATGATAATAATAGTAATAGCACTTGTTAAGCACTTTCGATACACCAAGTACCGTTCAAAGCGCTGGGGTAGATACAGGTCAATCATACAGTCCCTGTCCCACATGGAGCTCACGTTCTTAATCCCCATTTGACAGATGAGGTAACTGAGGCCCAGAGAAGCTAAGTGGCTTGCCCAAGGTCACACAGAAAGCATGTGGCGAGCTGGGATTAGAACCCAGATCCTTTCGACTCCCAGGCCCAAACTGTATTATCCACTAAGCCACACTGCTTCTCTAATTAACAACCAAGTAATAAGCAATTAACATCAGTCAGTAGTATTTATCATCATAAATAGCAGAGAAGCACTTGCCAGTATTTTCTTTTTCCTCATTTAGGTAAGATGGTAAAAGGAAGACCCAAAGAAGGATAATACCAGACTTGCGTCGAAAGCAAATCTCTGGATGCACAAACAACTGTCCTCCATCCATAAAGGCGAAAAGTTGTGAAAAGCACTCTGGCATGTTAGTCTCAGAGATCTAATGAGTCCTAACTTGTGTGGTTTCTCAATTTAAGCATCAGTGATTTAAGCATGCCCAGTGATTATTACAGCTGTGGGAATATTTATGTAAGTACTTGGGTTGGATAGAAAACTTAAGCAGGGTCAAAGGGAGTTGATTTTATAGGTAATTTTAGCTGGTGCTTTGGGTAATTTTAATAAGGGGCGACTTCCGTGCTACAGACAGAAAGCCACATCATCAAAAGGTCCGGCTTGACTACCTTATTGCTACCCTGGTGATTATACAGTGCTTGGCACAGAGTAAGTGCTTAACAAACACCACAATTATTATTATTATTTCAGCAGTTTTGTAACACACAGTGGGTGTCAAAATCGATGTACATTGCAATTTATGATAGAAAAAAAGGAAACATTTTCTGAGGTGGAAGGATTTAACTACTGGATATGCTAAGGCTCATACTTGCACAATGCTACACTGATGATTAAAGAATTCTCACCAGTCCTTTTGTAAATATTGCCACAGTCTTAAACCCTACACTAATCAAAGTCAGCATAGCCAAATTTAGTGTTATTCTAATCAAATTACTTTAATTGTGGAACTCATAATGGTTCATTGCTTCATTTTTTATTAGATTCCATCCTTGAAATGCAATGTAAGAAGAATATAGGCCTGGAGTCAGGAGATCTGAGTCCTCTGAAAGGATTATTTTAGAAAGTGAATGAGCTGGTCTAGGCCCAGGGCAAGCAAATTCTAGCTCTACACTGGCACAGAGATGAATGAATATGAGAAAATCATTCAGGGAGCAGGGAGCAGAAGCAGGATGACCTGGTGGATAGAGCATGGGCTTGGGAATCAGAGGACCTGGGTTCTTCTCCACTTGTGCCAAGTCACTTCAATTCTCTTTGCCTCAGTTACCTCATCTAGAAAAAGGATATTAAGACTGTAAGCCCCATGTGGGATTCATTCAATCGTATTTATTGAGCACTTACTGTGTGTAGAGCACTGTACTAAGAGCTTGGGAAGTACAACTCAGTAACATATATGGGATATGGACTGTGTCCCACCTGATTAGCTTGTATCTACCCCAGTGCTTAATACAGTGCCTGGGACAAACTGTTTGACAAACAAAAAAAAACCCACCAGGATTCCCCAACCTCTGCCACAGGGAATTCAGTATCATATAAAGCAGTTTGGGAAACAGCAGGGCTTAATGGAAATAGGACAGGCCTCAGAGGATCTGGTTTCTAATCTGTCTCCTCCACTTGTCTATGTGTGACCTTAGACTAGTTACTTAACTTTTTTGTGACTCAGCTTTTTCATGTGTAAAATAGGAATTCAATACCTGTTTTCTCTCTTTCTTAGACCATTAGCCCCATGTGGGATGGGGACTATGTCCAAACTGACTTACTTGTATCTATCCCAGCATTTAGAGCTATGCTGGACACATAGTAAGTGCTTAGCAAACACACATATGGTAATAATAATAAAAAGCCATGGGGACACATTTTTGAATGAACACCTGAAGAAATCACAAACAAAAAAAATCAATCTACTTATTGAAGCCCCAGAAATTTTTCTCCCCATTTGAAGTCTAAACTTCCCTTGGAAACATGAGCCTTAGCTCTAACAGCTATTATTACTGCAAAATTAATCTGATATTGACCTCTTAGAACCACCTCCAATCAGTCACTCGGTGGTATTTACTGAACATTCACTTTGTGCAGAGCACTCTCTATCCCAGAGCTTAGTACAGTGCCAAGCGCCTAGTAAGCACTTAAATACCACTGCTAAAAAAGAACAGAGTAACAGAGTTGGTAGACATTGATCCTTGCACAGTCTAGACGAAAGGATAGGTAAGATAAATTACAAATATGTATATATGTATATAAGTTCTGTGGGGCTGAGGGCGGGGAGAATGTCAAATGCTTAAAAGGCAGAGATCCGAAAGCAAGGGCAATACAGAAGGGAGAGGGAATAGGGGAAATGAGGATTTAGTCAGGGAAGGCCTCTTGGAGAAGATGGGATTTTAATATGACTTGGAAGGCGGGGAGAGTGGTGGTCTGTTGGATGTGAAGGGGGAGGGAATTCCAGGCCAGAGGAAGGATATGGGGAAGGACGATGAGATAGATGAGATCAAGATACATTGAGTAGGTTGGTGTTAGGGGAGTGAAGTATACGGGCTTAGTTATAGTAGGAGCTCAGTGAAGCAAGGTAAGAGGAGGCAAAGGTGATTGAGTGCTTAAAATCCTAAGGTAAAGATTTGAAGAGAAGGTGGATGAACAACCACTGGTTTTTGAGGAGTGGAGAGAATTGGACTGAAATTTTTGCAGGAAAAATTATCTTGGCACCAGAACAAAGTATGGATTGGAATTTGGGAAGAGACAGGAGGCAGGGAGGTGAGCAAGGAGGCTGATGCAGTAGTCGAGGTGGGTCATGATAAGTACTTGGTTCAACAATTTGGATGGAGAGGAAAGGACAGATTTTAGTGGTACTGTGAACAAGGACCAAAATGATTTGATGACAGATTGAATATGGGTTAAATGAGAGTGATGGGTCAAGGATAATGTCAGTGTTATGGGCTTGGGAGATAGGGAGGATTGTGGTGTTGTCTACATTAATAGGAAAGACAGTGGGAGGAAAGGGTTTCGTTGGGAAGGTAAGGAGCTCTATTTTCGACAAGTTAAGTTTGAGGTGTTGGCAGGATATCCAAGTAGATGTCCTGATCAGGAGTAAATGTGAGACTGCAGAGATGACGAGGGGTCAGGGCTGGAGTGGTAGATTTGGGAATCACCCACCTAGAGATGGTAGTTGAAGCCTTGGGAGCAATTGAGTTCTCCAAACGAGTGTGTGTAGATGGAGAAGGAGACCCAGACCTGAGCTCTGAGGGACTCCCTCCCTTCTAGACTGTGAGCCTGTTGTTGGGTAGGGACCATCTCTATATGTTGTCGATTTGTACTTCCCAAGTGCTTAAGCACTTAGTACAGTGCTGTGCACACAGTAAGTGCTCAATAAATACAAGTGAATGAATTAGAATGTGGGAAGCAGGGGAGGAGCTTGAGAAAGAGACCGAGAAGGAGCAGCTAGAAGATAGGAAGAGAACCAGAGGAGGACAGTGGCAGTGAAGTCAAGGTTGAGTAATAGTTTCCAGGAGAAGGGAGTGGACCATAGTTGAAAGGCAGCTGAGAGGGTGAGGAGGATTAGGATGGAATAGAGGCCACTGGAGTTGAAGAAGGTCAATGGAGACCTTAGAGAGGGCAGTTTCTGTGGAGTGAAAAGTGTGTGTGTGTGTGTGTGTGTGTGTGTGTGTGTGTGTGTATAAAAGCCAGATAGGAGAGTGTTGAGGTGAGAATTAGAGGGAGGAAGTGGAGACAGCAGGTGTAGACAACTTGCTCAAGGAGTTTGGAGAGGAGTGGTAGGAGGGAAATGGGGCGATTACTGGAGGGATTTGAGGGGTCAACAGAGGGTACTTTTGGGATAGGGAATATGTGAATGTGTTTGAAAGTAGCGGGGAAGACTTCTCTGTGCCTCATTTACCTCATCTGGAAAATGAAGATTAAGACTGTGAGCCCCAACGTGGGACAGGGACTGTGCCCAACCTGATTAGTTTATAACTACCCTAGTGCTTAGAACAGTGCTTGGCACTTAGCAAATATCATCATCATCATTATTATTTTTGTTTCAAGAAAGCAGCGATGTTCCTCTCCACCTCAGGCCCATTTGAAAATCTCGTCTGATATCTTCACCAAGCTCCCCCGCTACCATTTTAAGACCTGAAGCAATTGTCGTGGAAAGCCAAAACCTTACCCTCCCCACCGAGGCTTTTTAAACTAACGCTCTTTCGGCATTCTGACTTTTCCAATTAAACAATAACCTTCAGGGCAAATCTCATCCCA
This sequence comes from Tachyglossus aculeatus, assembly GCF_015852505.1. Lineage (NCBI taxonomy): Eukaryota > Metazoa > Chordata > Mammalia > Monotremata > Tachyglossidae > Tachyglossus > Tachyglossus aculeatus. Next base: position 13,285,802 of record NC_052070.1, read on the forward strand.
TAACGCACCTGGTTATCAGTTCAAAGGGCTCATAATCGTCTCATCTGCTAGTGATCTGTTTCATCATGCCTCCTCGGGATTTGACAGCCTTTTGCTTGTCTGTGTACAAACAGCTTCAGGCACGGTGTATTCCCTCCCCTCCCCAACAGTCTGTCGGAGAAGTTCGAACACGGTTTTGTCTCTGATCTGAAGTGACCCTGCTCCCATTCTTTCCAGCAGATGAGCTGGCGTTGACTTGCGGAAGCACGTTCTGGTCTTCTGAGGGCAGGAGAGTCAGGAAGGAATTACAGTTCCTCACATCAAACCACCCAGAGGCTTGTAGCCGTTGGGTGGGGAAAGAAGCTTCTGCTTAGAAAGGGAAGAAAGAAACCGGCAGCGCAACGTCTTTGCTGTCAAGGAATGAACTGGGTCATTTTTGAAATTTCAAACTGGACTGCCAGTCGCCTCCCCCTTGCTGAATCATTTCTTTTAGAGCCTCAGGATGATCCCGTTTGAGAAGCAGCCATGGCCTAGTGGAAAGAGTACGGGCCCCGGAGACAGAGCACCTGGGTTCTAAGAAGCATTGTCGTTTAATCAATCAATCAATCAATCAATCAATCAGTAAATCAATCATATTTATTGAGCGCTTACTGTGTGCAGAGCACTGTACTAAGCGCTTGGGAGGTACAAGTTGGCAACATATAGAGATGGTCCCTACCCAACAGTGGGCTCACAGTCTAATGGATGGGCCTAGAAGTCAGAAGGATCTGGATTCTAAACCCGGCCCTGCCACACGTCTGCTGTGTGATCTTTGGCAAGTCAGCTAACTTCTCTGGGACTCAGTTACCTCATCGGGAAAATGGGGATTAAGAGTGTGAGCCCCACATGGGACAGGGACTGTGTCCAACCTGAATAACTTGTATCTACTCCAGTGCTTAAACAGTGCTTGGCACATACAAAGTAAGTGCTTAACAAGTACCATAATAATAATTATTATTATTCTAATCCAACTCTGCTATTTTTTTACTGTGTGACCCTGGACAGGTCACTTAACTTCTCTGTGTGTCAGTTCCCTCATCTGCAAAATAGGGATTCAGACTGTGAACCGCTATGTACTAAGTGCTTAGTACAGTGCTCTGCACAGAGTAAGCACTCAATAAATACGACTGAATGAATGAATATGTGGAACATGAACTGAGTCCAACCTGATTAGCTTGTACCTATGGCAGCACGTAGTAATAATAATCATAATTATGGTGCTTATTAAGTGCTTACTATGCTCCAAGCACTGTTCTAGGCACTGAGCTCTGTCCTATGTGCTTGGAATATAATAAACGCTTAACAAATACCATTTAAAAAAAAGACACCTTCTAGTGACCAGACAAAATGGGTAAAAATGAGTAAAAATTCCACCAGGAGAGAGCAGGGTGAGATGTGGCTTAGAGCTCATATGAAGATTCTGGTATTATTATTTCAATACTTTTTAAGCACTTGCTATGGTTTAGGCACCCTTCTAAGTGCTAGGGTAGGATAATCAGATCGTACACAATCCCTGATCCACATGGGGCTCACAGTCTAAGTTGGAGGGAAAACAGGTATGGAATCCCCATTTTACCAATGAGGAAACTGAGGCACTGAGAATAATAATAATAATAATAATGGCAATTATTAAGTACTTACTATGTGCAAAACATTGTTTTAAGCACTGGGGAGGTTACAAGGTGATCAGGTTGTCCCACAGGGGACTCACAGTCTTAATCCCCATTTTACATATGAGGGAACTGAGGCCCTGAGAAGTCAAGTGACTTACCCAAAGTCACACAGCAGACATGTGGTGGAGCCAAGATTCAAACCCATGACCTCTGACTCCAAAGTCCGTGCTTGTTCCACTGAGCAATGCTGCTTCTGCTATGGTTTAAGCACCCTTCTAGTGCTAGGGTAGATACCAGATAGTCAGATCGTACACAATCCCTGATCCACATGGGGCTCACAGTCTAAATTGGAGGGAAAACAATTATGGAATCCCCATTTTACCAATGAGAAAACTGAGGCAATAATAATAATAATAATAATAATGGCATTTATTAAGTGCTTACTATGTGCAAAACATTGTTCTAAGCACTGGGGAGGTTACAAGGTGATCAGGTTGTCCCACAGGGGGCTCACAGTCTTAATCCCCATTTTACAGATGAGGGAACTGAGGCCCAGAGAAGTGAAGTGACTTGCCCAAAGTCACACAGCTGACAATTGGCTGAGCCGAGATTCGAACCTATGACCTCTGACTCCAAAGCCTGGGCTCTTTCCACTGAGACTTGCTCTAGATCACCCAGTAGGTAAGATCTGGGATTAGAGCCCAGACCTTCTAACTCCTAGGCCCATGCAGTTTTTCGCTATGTCATGAGGATGATGTTGGATATAACCCACCATGATTCCACTGTCCCTGAATGGAAAATAACTGCCACAATCATCGGCTGAGATCAGAATTCAGTTGGACTCCTCCAACCAGTTGCAGGGCGTGTCTGAGGAACAGTCCAAATGAGCGGGCTCGATAAGAGCTACACATTCCGACCCTCTGAGCATGCATTGCAGAACACATCCCACTCCACCCTTCAACACCCTTAATTCAGCATGCTCCACGGAAGCTTATCAAGTTATCAGGCCAAAACTCCTCACCCTGGGCTTCAAGGCTGTCCATCACCTCACCCACTCCTACCTCACCTCCCTTCTCTCCTTCTCCAGCCCAGCCCGCACCCTCCGCTCCTCTGCCACTAATCTCCTCACCGTGCCTCGTTCTCGCCTGTCCTGCCGTCGACTCCTGGCCCACGTCCTCCCTCTGGCCTGGAATTCCCTCCCTCCGCACATCGGCCAAGCTAGCTCTCTTCCTCCCTTCAAAGCCCTACTGAGAGCTCACCTCCTCCAGGAGGCCTTCCCAGACTGAGCCCCCTCCTTCCTCTCCCCCTCCTCCCCCCTCGCCATCCCCCCGCCTTACCTCCTTCCCCTCCCCACAGCACCTGTATATATGTATATATGTTTGTACGTATTTATTACTCTATTTTATTTGTACATATTTATTATATTTATTTTATTTTGTTAATATGCTTTGTTCTCTGTCTCCCCCTTCTAGACTGTGAGCCCACTGTTGGGTAGGGACCGTCTCTATATGTTGTCAACTTATACTTCCCAAGTGCTTAGTACAGTGCTCTGCACACAGTAAGCGCTCAATAAATACGATTGAATGAATGAAAGTTCTCAACTCCTCAGCCAAATGATAGGGCAATGGTACTCTAGACTGTCCCTCTAGTTGTCCCTCTGGAATGTAAATTCCTTTGAAAAAAAAATATGATATTTGTTAAGTGCTTACTATATGCCGGGCACTGTACTAAGTGCTGGGGTAGACAAGCTAGTTGGACACAGTCCCTGTCCCACATGGGGCTCACAATCTTAATCCCCATTTTACAGCTGAGGTAACTGAGACACAGAGAAGTTTGGTGACTTGCCCAAGGTCACACAGCAGACAAGAGACAGAGCTGGGATTAGAACCCAGGCCATATCCACTAGGTCACGTTGCCTCCTGTCACATTGATGGCCTTTTGCCATAGCTTTCCCTCTCTCTCGGGGAAACTCTTTTTGACCCAGAGAGATAATTTTTTGTTTGGCTTTCGATGCAGTGCAACACAAAATCATTGAGAATAATAATAATAATAATAATAATGATAATAATAATAATAATAATAACAAATTGTGGTATTTGTTAAGTGATTACTATGGGCCAATCACTGTATTAAGTGCTGGGAGTAGATAGAAGATAATCAGGTCCCTCATGGAGCTCACTGTGGGCAGGAAATGTGTCTATTTATTGTTTTATTGTACTCTCCCAAGCACTCAGTACAGTACTCGGCACACAGTAAACACTCAACAAATACGATTGAATGCATGAATGAATGATGTGGACTGCATCCAAACTAATGAGCTTGTACGCACCACAGTGCTTAGAACGGTGCCTGGCACAAAGTAAGCGCTTAACAAATACTATAAAACAAAATGAATAAATATTACTGATTAAATGTGACTGATCAAGTAGGAGGGAGAAAAGGTATCGAATCCCATCTTGCGGATGAGGGAACCGAGGCACAGAGAAGTGAAGTGTCTTGTCCACTGTCACAAAGCAGGCTCATGGCAGAGCAGAGATTACTTCTATTACTACTACTAATAATGGTGGCATTTGTAAAGTGCTTACTGTGAGCCAGGCACTGTACTAAACGCTGGGGTAGATACAAACTATCAGGTTGCACCCAGTCTCTGTCCCACACGCGGCTCACAATCTTAATCCCCATTTTACAGATGAGGGAACTGGGGCGCAGAGAAATGAAGTGACTCGCCCAAGTTCACACAGCAGACTAGTAGCAGAGCCCAGGTCCTACTGATTCCCAGGCCCCGGAGTTATCCATTAGGCCACACTCCTTTTCCCAAGCATCCTCCTATGTCCTCCCGTTCAGCTCGCCCATCATCTCCCTCCTCTCTGACTCCCCAAGTCCACCCCTACGCTTCAGTCCAAGCAACCCTCCGTCTCCCACGTCCAGGAATTTTTCTCTACCGGCCCGAATGCCTAAAGCAGCCTCCCACTTCCCATGAACCGAGCCGTCTCCCCCACTCACCTGAAGGCCCACCACCTCCTCCAGGAAGCCTCCCCTAATTGGGCGAGGATTTCGCTGAAGTTTGACTGACAACATTTTCAACAAAACACACATACACACAGACCCGCAATCCCACAACGAATACAGAAACTCATAGAGAGAGAGCATTTCATATTCTCTGCCTGTTTTGGGTAATTGTCCCCCCAGAAGTACATCCTGTATCCATGACCCGCGATAACTAGTATTAAGGTGTTCATACTCCCCTGTCTGAACATGCTTTTGGCCATAGCCCCAAGATACATGCACCATGCTTTCTCCTCAGGATTGCGAGCATCTCTCCCTTTCTTCTCTTCCCTCTCATCTCTCAGCCCAGATCCTTGCCAGGTTAATGGGAAATCAAAAGGGCTTCTTAGCACTGCTCTTCAACACAGAAAAGTAGTTGTCCTTAGACAGGGCTTCTCAAAGTGCTCAGGTACTTTTGGATTTGCACTTGGATTTGCTCCCTTTTTTCACCTCTCCGTCAGCCCCACTACGCTTACGTCCACATCCATAATTAATTTATTTATGTCAGTGTCTGTCTCTCCTTCTAGACTGCAAGCTCGTTGTGGGCAGGGCACGTGTCTACCAACTCTGTTATACTGTACTCCCAAGCGTAAAGTGCTCTGCACATAGTAAGCACTCAGTAAATATGATTCATTGATTGACTGATTGGACCACTATAGCCGAACCAAAAGGAGCATGAGGTGATTTTTCCTCTAAGTTTTATCACATCTTTAAATGATATCCTATCTTTAAATTATATATTACAAATTATTTATTCATATTAATACCTGTCTCCCTCCCTAGACTGTAAATTTGTTATGCACTGGGAACTGCTAATTTTGCTATACTGTCCTCTCCCAGTTGCTTAGTACAGTGCTCTGCACAGAGTAGCACTCAATATATACGATTGACTGATTCTCCGCTCTGATCTTTCCCACCTGTTCACCCCATCTCCCACTCAATCAATCATATTTATTGAGCGCTTACTGTGTGCAGAGCACTGTACTAAGCACTTGGGAAGTACAAGTTGGCAACATATAGAACTCCTTATCTACTCTCCCGATGCTCAAGGCTAGGCTTGGCTTGATTGCTGGGGAAAGGAGAATATAAGGAGACGCTCTGAGTGTGGAATAAAAGATGCCAATCTCCAAAATAGCAGAGGGAGGCATTTTATGAGAAGGCAGGAAATTAAGAGCAGATGACTCCCTCTAGACTGTAAGGTTGTTGTGGGCAAGGAATGTGTCTACCAACTCTGTTATGTTGTACTCTCCCAAGTGCTTAGTACAGTGCTCTGCACACAGTAAGCGCTCAATAAATGCAACTGGTTGATTACAGTGCTCTGCACACATTAAATGCTCAATAAATTGAGAAGTAGCATAGCCTAGTGGATAGACCATGGGCCTGGGAATCATCCCGGCTCTGAGATTTGTCTGTTGTGTGACCTTGGGCAAGTCACTTCACTTCTCTGGGCCTCAGTAACCTCATCCGTAAAATGTGGATGAAGATCGTGAGTCCCCCTCCCAGATCCACGACACTTACTTACATCTCTAATTAATTTATGTATGTATTTATTTATGTTTTTTCATGTCTGCTTCCCTCTCTAGACTGTGAGCTCACTGTGGGCAGGGAATGTGTCTATTTATTTTTTTACTGTACTCTCCCAAGAGCTTAATACAGTGCTGTGCACACAGTAAGCACTCAATAAATGTGATTGATTGAATGAATGAATGAATGGCGTGGACTGCATCCAAACTAATGAGCTTGTACCTACCCCAGTGCTTAGAACAGTGCCTGGCACAAAGTAAGTGCTTAACAAATACCAGAAAACAAAATGAATAAATACGACTGATTAAATAAATGTGATTGACTGGAAGCAAGACAGTTCTAAGCACCGTTGGAGAGGATTGGAACGCCAAAAAGAGAGTCATTGCCTTCAAATCCCTCCCAGAAGGAGAAGCCTTATCCATCAGGAAGAATCTCCAGGGGAGACTCGCATGTCCCTCAGTGATGGATTCTGTTGATCTGGAAGAGCAACTCAATGATCTGCTCTGCGGGAAAGAGGAACTTCCAGAGCTCGTATGTCACTTCACATAAATAAAGAGCTCAGCGGACAGCGGCCGGGCCTGCTGAAATCACCACAGGGAAATGGTCCCTGCAGGGTCTCATGGAAACACTACCTAACCGGAGCCCCAGGAGGTTACGGAGCTCTCCCTTAGGCTCTAGGAGCGAGTCACGCCCAGAGTAAAATATAGAAACCCCAAGTCCTGCTCGGCTCTAACGGTGCAGCCCTTCCAAGTGTACGCTGTTGTAACAGCTAGAAAATATCATCTGGAAGAGTAAAATCTGGGAAAAAGTAGAGGAACAATCACAACTGTTCACTGCCGGGAAGAATCGCAGGCAGTGAGGACAGGGTCGACACCCACTCGCCCCAGATACGAGTCCGGCGGGTTGGCGGAGAGCAAACTCGTCGTTTACAACCCCTGAGCAAAGCGGCATTGATTTTTGCGGTGGCAAACGTACCTTCGACTGCAGAACTCAGTTTTATGATACCTTGAACAAAAACAAAAAATGGCAGTTATATACTGGACCCATTCAACCTTCTGGTCTTTTAAAACACATGCTTCTGGTTTCTATCCATTACTGACTGGGAAACTCAAACTAATCCATTTCTGATTCTAAAAAAAAAGTCATCTTTTCCAGTCTGGACCCAAATCTGGTCAGTTCTCTCCGACTATGAAATTAAACCACTTAATCCCAAGAGGAATTCAAAATGGACTGTCAACGTCTTCGGCTAAATTCAAAGTTAGCGAAGCCCGGAAACTGCACGAGAAATTGGTTACCAGCTGATGCACTATTAGGTAGAAGGATGCGGGATGGCAAATCTGAAAAGCCTCTCAAGGTAAGAAGTTTTGGTTTGGATCGTAGATATATTGTAAAGTGGTTAGCGACCATTTAGAGAAGCAGTGTGGCTCAGTGGAAAGAGCACGGGCTTTGGAGTCAGAGGTCATGGGTTCAAATTCCGGCTCCGCCAATGGTCAGCTGTGTGACTTTGGACAAGTCACTCAACTTCTCTGTGCCTCAGTTACCTCATCTGCAAAATGGGGATTAAGACTATGAGCCCCCTGTGGGACAACCTCATCACCTTGTAACCTCCCCAGCATTTAGAACAGTGCTTTGCACATAGTAAACGCTTAATAAAATGCCATCATTATTATTTAGAGCAGGGCATTAAGCGTTCAGTCCATTTTGATGAACTTTCCCTGTTATAGAATCGCTTAGGTACATTTGTTTTCTCAGGTTGATTCCTTTGCATATTAATGGGGATTAAGACCGGGAGCCCCCCGTGGAACAACCTGATCACCTTGTAACCTCCCCAGTGCTTAGAACAGTGCTTTGCACATGGTAAGCGCTTAATAAATGCCATCATCATTATTATTATTATTGGCCTGGAAGTCAGAAGGATCTGGGTTCTAGTCCTAGCTCCTCCACTTGTCTGCTGTGTGACCTTGGGCAAGACACTTTAACTTTTTCTATGCCTCAGTTACCTCATCTGTAAAGTGGGAATTAAAACTGTGAGCCCCACATGGTACAAGGAATGTGTCCAGCCCGATTTGCTTGTATCTACCTCAGCGCTTAGTACAGTGCCTGGCACATAGTAAGTGCTTAACACATGCCACAGTTACTGGATTTCCCTAAAACTACCTCATTTCATTCTAATAGGGTCAACAACCCATAGCTTTCTTTTCCAATGTTTCCTTATAGTTTTACCACATTCCTACCTTTAGTTAATTCCCCTTCCCAGAGGGGAATGAGCACAACATATCCCCATAGTTAAAGCCATCTTGGGGATCTTTGGGATCCCTTCAAAGCCCTACTGAGAGCTCACCCCCTCCAGGAGGCCTTCCCAGACTGAGCCCCCTCCTTCCTCTCCCCCTCCCCATCTCCCCCGCCTTACCTCCTTCCCCTCCCCACAGCACCTGTATATATGTATATATGTTTGTATGTATTTATCACTCTATTTATTTTATTTGTACATGTTTATTCTATTTATTTTATTTTGTTAATATATTTGTTTTTGTTCTCTGTCTCTCCCTCCTAGACTGTGAGCCCACGGTTGGGTAGGGACCGTCTCTATATCTTGCCAACTTGTACTTCCCAAGAGCTTAGTACGGTGCTCTGTACACAGTAAGAGCTCAATAAATACGATCGATTGATTGATTGATGTTGCCAACTTGTACTTCCCAAGCGCTTAGTACGGTGCTCTGCACACAGTAAGTGCTCAATAAGTATGACTGAATGAGTGAATGAATGAATGAATGGGGTCAATCAGTGCTATTTACTGCGCACTTTGTGCAGAGCACTGTGCTAACTGCTTGATAAAGTAGAATCCAGTGAGTACAGCATGATCCCTGCCCTCAACGAGCTTGCAGTTCAGCGGTGAGGAGACAAGAGGCTTTTCAAATTTAACAAGGGTAAAAACTGGCTCCCCTCTCAGGGCGGCCCCTGGAGAGTTTCCAGTCCTCTACCAGTCTTGGCTACAGGAGGGAGAGTGGAGCAGAGGCTTACCCGTTCCATTCTTAGCTTGGGCAGTGGCTGGCAAGTGGAAGGCAATCTTTTAGACTGTGAGCCCACTGTTGGGTAGGGACCGTCTCTATATGTTGCCAACTTGTACTTCCCAAGCGCTTAGTACAGTGCTCTGCACACAGTAAGCGCTCAATAAATACGATTGATTGATTGACTGATTGCTACAAGTCAAAACTCACCCATGCTGGGCAGCAGCACTAAGGGAGAGAGTCGAGGGCATAGACTCTAAGTTGACTGCACGGAAGGAGGCAATGGAAAACCACTTCCAGATTTTGACCAAGAAAACTCTAAGGCTACACTACCAGAACGATCGTAGGTGGAGAGCGGGACGTTCTGGGAGAGATGTGTCCGTGGTGTGGCTACTGGTTGGAAACGACTTGACGGCATAAGACAAGACAAAAACCGGCTTACGAGGTTGGTGGTAGTCAGGTGGTCTGAGTTCTAACCCTTGACTTGCTACCTTGGGCATCATCTATTGCATCAGTTTCCCCAACTCTAAATTGGGGAAAATAATAATAATAGTTCAAATTGTTAATAATAATAATAATAATAATAATCGTGGCATTTGTTAAGCGCTTACTACATGCAAAGCACTGTTCTAAGCGCTGGGGGGGGATAAAATGTGATCAAGTTGTCCATGTAGGGCTCACAGTCTTAATCACCATTTTTGCAGATGGGGTAACTGAGGCTCAGAGAAGTTAAGTGACTTGCCCAAGGTCACACAGCAGACTTGTGGTGGAGCCGGGATTCGAACCCACGACCTCTGACTCCAAAGCCCGGGCTCTTTCCACCGGGCCACGCTGTTTCTCATGCCAAGCAATGTACTAAATGTTGGGGTAGATAAAATATAGTCAGGTCAGGCACGGTCCCTGTGAGACTGTGAGCCCACCGTTGGGTAGGGACTGTCTCTATATGTTGCCAACTTGTACTTCCCAAGCGCTTAGTACAGTGCTCTGCACACAGTAAGCGCTCAATAAATACAATTGATTGATTGATTGCCCCACGTGGAGCCCACAACTATGAAAGAAGGAGAACAGGATAAGTCCCTATTTTACAGCTGAGGAAACTGCAGAACAGAGAAGTTAAGTGTCTTGCCTAAGGTCACGCAGCATTCATTCATTCATATTTATTGAGCGCTTACTGTGTGCAGAGCACTGTACTAAGCGCTTGGGAAGTACAAATTGGCAACATATAGAGACGGTCTCTACCCAACAACGGGCTCACAGTCTAGAAGAGGGAGACAGACAACAAAACATGTGGACAGGTGTCAAGTCATCAGAATAAATAGAAGTAAAGCTTGATGCACATCATTAGGCAAGTGGCAGTGATTCCAATACTCCTTTCCACTGGAACCAGGTGGCCACTTGGCCCAAGATTACTCCTAGTTCTTAGTTGTGGTATTTTTATAAGTGCTTACTATGTCCCAAGGACTGTACGAAGTCCTAGGGTAGATACAAGATAATCAAGGCAGACACAGTCCCTGTTCCACATGGGGTTCACAGTAATAATAATAGTAATTATGGTATTTGGTAAGCGCTTACTATGGGCCAAGCACTTTACTAAGCGCTGGGGTGGATACAAGCAAATTGGGTTGGACACAGTCCCTGTCCCACCTGGGGCTCACAGTCTCGATCCCCATTTTCCAGATGAGGTAACTGAGGCCCAGGGAAGTGAAATAACTCGCCTAAGATCACACAACAGACAAGTGGCGGAGCTGAGATAAGCATCCATGTCTTTCTGAGTCCCAGGCCTGTGCTCTATCCTCTAGGCCATGCTACTTCTTGGGAGTGGGAGATCAGGTATTTAAACCCCATTGTAGTCAATAAATAAATAAATTCTATTATAAATAAATAATAAATAAATAAATAATTTATGTATAAATTGTAGAATAAATAAATAAATTCTATTTATTGAGCCCTTACTGTGTGCACAGCACTGTACTCTTGGAAAGTACAATTCAGCAACAGATAGACATAATCCCTACCCAACAACGGGCTCACAGTCTAGAAGCGGGGAGACAGACAACAGAACAAGTAGACGGGCAACAATCATCATCATCATCAATCATATTTATTGAGCACTTACTGTGTGCAGAGCACTGTACTAAGCGCTTGGGAAGTACAAGTTGGCAACATATAGAGACAGTCCCTACTCAACAGTGGGCTCAATAGCATCAAAATAAATAGAATTATAAATATACACACATCATTAATAAAATGAATAGAATAATAGAACAGTACAGTGCTCTGCACACAGTAAATGTTCAATAAGTAGAATTGATTGATTGGTTGATTATTTTCACCTTGGATCATTTTGGTCACTTTTTATTACTTCCTCTGGGCACATTCTCTACTTCCCACTTCCATTCGAAATCCACCATTAAGAGTGCTCAGTATGGAGGGAAGATTATTGGTCTGTCTTCCCTCTGGACTGTAAACTTATTGTGGGCAGGGAATGTATCTGTTTATTGTTCTATTGTACTCTCCCAAGTGCTTAGTATGGTGCTCTGCATACAGTAAGTACTCAATAAATACGATTAAATGAGTGAACTGAATGAATGAATTATTCCTATGTCCTTCATTCCTGTTGCTACCCCATTCTTACTATTCATTCATTCATTCAATTGTATTTATTGAGCGCTTACTGTGTGCAGAGCACTGTAGTAAGCACTTGCTATTGATTTTTGAAGGAAAAAAGTCAGTGCTTTCTGGCTGATGGCCCCTGGAGTTCACTATGACCCCAAGATCCTTTTCTGCTCGAAGTACACATAGCTCTTCCTTTCCTCTGGTCTGCTCTTCTTCCATTCATTCATTCATTCATTCATTCATTCTGTCGTATTTATTGAGCGCTTACTGTGTGCTGAGTACGGTACTAAGCGCTTGGGAAGTACAAGCTGGCAATGATTCTGCCTCTACCATATTGCAAAAGCATTATTATTATTATTATTTCCTGAGAAACATCTAATAGATTAAATGATTCAGAAGTGGGATTAATTGGACTCTCCTTTAGCCAAGGAAATGGCAACAAAGAGTTGTTCCAGCCGTGTTGCCTAGTGCAAAGAGCCCAGGCCTGGGACTCACTGGACCTGCCTTGTAATCCCGCCTCTGCCCCTTGTCTGCTATGTGACCTTAGGAAAGTCACGGAACCTCTCTGTGCCTCAGTTACCTCTTCTGTAAAATGGAGAATCAATACCCGGTTCGCCTTCTGACTTAGACCATGAACCCCATGTGGGAGAGGGATTGTGCCTGACCAGATTATCTTGTACAACAATAATAATAATGATGGTTTTTGTTAAGCGCTTACTATGTGCCAGGCACTGATCTAAGTGCTGGGGGACATACAAGGTCATCAGGTTGGTCATAGCCCCTGTTTTACATGGGGCTCACTGTCTTAATCCCCATTTGACAGATGAGGTCACCGAGGCCCAGAGAAATGAAGTGATTTGCCCAACGTCATACAGCAGACAAGTGGCAGAGCCGGGACTTGAACCCATGACCTTCTGACTCTCAGGCCAATGCTCTATCCACTAGGCCATCTACCCCAGCACTTAAGATTGTGGTTGGCACATGGTAAGCACTTAACAAATACCTCAGTAATTATGGGTAGCCTCTACTGGGGTTGGAGGACAGATTGATAAATCAATCAATCAATCGTATTTATTGAGCGCTTACTGTGTGCAGAGCACTGTACTAAGTGCTTAGGAAGTACAAGTTGGCAACATATAGAGACGGTCCCTACCCAACAGTGGGCTCACAGTCTAGAAGGGGGAGACAGAGAACAAAACAGAACATATTAACAAAATAAAATAAATAGAATAGATATGTACAAGTAAAAGAAACAAATAAATAGAGTAATAGATCACAAGTCCCAGTTCCCTTGTTGAAAGGGGATGGGTGGGATGCAGTAAGCTGGTCCCTTTAGTCCCTCCCCCAGTCCCACAGCACGAATGCACATATCTGTCATTAATTTATTTCTATTAATGTCTGCCTCCTCCTATAGACTATCTCATCGTGGGCAGGGAATGTGTCTGTACTCTCCCAGGTGCTTAGTACAGCGTCCATAGTAAGTGTTCGATAAATGCAGTTGAATGAACAAATGAAGAGTGAGGAACAAATTACTGCCTTTGTCAACACCTTCCTTCCTTCTTCTTTAAGCAGCGTGGCTCAGTGGAGAAGAGCACGGGCTTTGGAGCCAGAAGTCATGGGTTCAAACCCCGGCTCCGCCAATTGTCAGCTGTGTGACTTTGGGCAAGTCACTTAACTTCTCTGGGCCTCAGTTACCTCATCTGTAAAATGGGGATTGAGACTGTGAGCCCCACGTGGGACAACCTGATCACCTTGTAACCTCCCCAGCGCTTAGAACAGTGCTTTGCACATAGTAAGCACTTAATAAATGCCATTATTATTATTATTATGATGATGATGACGTGCCTCCACTTTTTCTTTGGTTGCCCGGCCGAGAAGGAAAGCTGAAAAGTTAGGCTGTTGAGGCCCAGGGGGAAGCGGGAAGAGTTCAGAGCTGGGAAATCACAAGAGACTTGGAAAATGCGGCCTTGTTAAAGAATCCCTTTTGGAAAAGGGGAGGGGGGGGGATGGTGGATGGGCAGACAGCTGGATCATGAGGCAATTAAAATCAAAGACCCATTCGGCCTATTAGGTAAAACAAATATTGCCCCACACCCAGCTGCACAGAGATGTGAGAGGCCATCCTAGTGGGTGTTTAAGGATGGTTTTAGGCATACGTCATCAGCTGAATGCTTTAAAAGCACTGCTAGATGATGTCTTTTTTCAGTAAGACACATTAAGCAGTGTGTTCTTTGCCATATTTCTTCGAAAGACCATTAGCCCCCTCTGGTGCTTGCTGTTGAAACTCCAAAACACACCACACCGACTAATTCATTCATTCCGTCGTATTTACTGAGCGCTTACTGTGTGCAGAGCACTGTACTAAGCGCTTGGCACTGTACTTTCCCCAACCTTGAAGCTGGGTGAAACCCCTCGTTACCCCCAAGGAAAGACACCCGCTGTAAGCTGGAGGGAAAAAACTTTTCTGAGTAAGTGGAAATCTCCAGTTGTCGGAAACTTGAATCCTTGGTTTGTGTGTCCAGAATGCCATATTTAAATTGGGATCAGTGGTCTTTTCCCCCAGGAGTCTAATTTATTGATATGATTATTATTATTATCATGACGTTCACTATTATTATTAATGATATTTCACTCATTCATTCAATCGTATTTATTGAGCACTTTGTGTGTGCAGAGCACTGTACTAAACACTTTATAGTATAGTATAGTATAGTATAGTATAGTATAGTATAGTATAGTATAGTATTGTTCTATTGTACTTGGGGGAGTACAATAGAACAATAAACAGATACATTCCCTGCCCCCCATGAGCTTACAGTCTAGCAGCGTGGCTCAGTGGAAAAAGCATGGGCTTTGGAGTCAGAGGTCATGGGTTCAAATCCCAGCTCTGCCACTTGTCAGCTGTGTGACTTTGGGCAAGTCACTTCACTTCTCTACGCCTCAGTTCCCTCATCTGTAAAATGGGGATGAAGACTGTGAGCCCCACGAGGGACAACCTGATCACCTTGTAACCTCCCCAGCGCTTAGAACAGTGCTTTGCGCATAGTAAGCGCGTAACAAATGCCATCATTAATTAATTAGAGGGAGAGACAGATAATATAAATAAATGAATGACAGATATGGACATAGGTGCCTTGGGGCTGGTGGTGGCAGGGTTGAATAAAGGGACTGAGTCAGGGCGACAGGGAAGGGAGTGGGAGAAGAGGAAAGGGGGGCTTTGTCAGGGAAGGCTTCTTGGAGGAGATGGGCCTTCAGTAAGGCTTTGAAGGAGGAGGGAGAGCAATTGTCTGTCAGATTTATGGAGAGAGGGTATTCCAGGACAGACGGAGGACTTGGCTGAGGATTTGGGGGATTGATAGATGAGATTGAGGTGCAGTAAGAAGATTAGCATTATTGGAGTGAAGTGTGCGGGCTGGGTTGTAGTAGGAGAGAAGTGGGGTGAGGAAGGAGGGGGCAAATTGTCTGCTTTAAAGCCAATGGTGAGGAGTTTTTGTTTGATGCGGAGTTGGATGGGCAACCACTGGAGGATCTTGTGGGGAAACATAGCCTGAATGTTTTTGGAGAAAAATGATGTGGGCAGCAGAGTGAAGTATGGACTGGAATGGGGACAAACAGGAGGTTGGGAGGTCAGTAAGGAGACTGGTACCAAGGTAGAAGAGGATAAGTAATTGTATTAATGTGGTAACAGTTTGGATGGAGAGGAAAGGGCAGTTTTTAGTGATGTTTTAGGGATTATTTATTAAACACTTACTATGTAGGAAGTGCTTTGCTAAGCACTGGGGTAATTACAGGATAATCATGTGGGACATGATCCCTGTTTTATACAGAGCTTTTAGTGTAAGGGGGAGGGAGAACAGGTAGCTTAGCCACATAGTTTTTTAGTATAGAGATTTATTTCACCTATTGATGCGCATCACAACCCATAGACTGTAAACTCCTCCCTCTAGATAGTAAGCTCATCGTGGGCAGGGAATGTGTCTATCATCATCATCATCATCAATCGTATTTATTGAGCGCTTACTGTGTGCAGAGCACTGTACTAAGCGCTTGGGAAGTACAAATTGGCAACATATAGAGACAGTCCCTACCCATCAGTGGGCTCACAGGCTAAAAGGGGGAGAATTTTTATTCAAGCAATGTTTATTGCTTTATTGCACGTTCCCAAGAGTTTAGTAGAGTGTTCTGCACACAGTAAGTGCTCAATAAATACGATTGAATGAATGAACCAGATCCTTGTGGACAGGGATTGTATTGGCTCAGTGGAAAGAGCATGGGCTGGGGAGCCAGAGGTCATGGGTTCTAATCCCTGCTCTGCCACTTGTCAGCTGTGTGACCTTGGACAAGTCACTTCATTTCTCTGGGCCTCAGTTCCCTCATCTGTAAAATGGGGATGAAGACTGTGAGCCCCACAGGGGATAACCTGATTACCTTGTATCTATCCCAGTGCTTAGAACAGTGCTCGGCACATAGTAAGCGCTTTACAAATACCAACATTATTGTTATTATTATTATTATTATGTGCCATCGAGTTGTTTCCGATTCATAGAGACTCCATAAATATACTTTCTCCAGCACGTCCTGTCCTCTCATAATCTGCAACCTTTCTAATGGTTCTTCTGTTATTGTTGTTATGATCTCTATCCATCTAGCTGCTGATCTTCCTCATTCATTCATTCAATCATATTTATTGAGCGCTTACTGTGTGCAGAGCACTGTACTAAGCACTTGGGAAGTACAAGCTGGCAACAAATAGAGAAGGTCCCTACCTAACAGCGGTCCCGGCTGGCTAATAATAATAATAATTATGGTACTTGTTAAGTGCTGACTATGTGTCAAACACTGTTCTAAGTGCTGGGATAGACATCGTTCATTCATTCATTCAATTGTATTTATTATTATTAATAATAATAATAATGATGGCATTTATTAAGCACTTACTATGTGCAAAGCACTGTTCTAAGCGCTGGGGAAGTTACAAGGTGATCAGGTTGTCCCATGGGGGGCTCACAGTCTTCATCCCCATTTTACAGATGAGGTAACTGAGGCCCAGAGAAGTTAAGTGACTTGCCCAAAGTCACACAGCTGACAATTGGCGGAACCAGGATACGAACCCATGAACTCTAACTCTAAAGCCCATGCTCTTTCCACTGAACCACACTGCTTCCACAATGCTTACTGAGCGCTTACTGTGTGCAGAGCACTGTACTAAGCATTTGGGAAGTACAAGTCGGCAACATATAGAGACGGTCCCTACCCAACAATGGGCTCAAACTCTATTCATTCATTCAATCATATTTATTGAGCGCTTACTGTGTGCAAAGCACTGTATTAAGTGCTTGGACAGTACAATTCGGCCACAGATATAGACAGTTCCTACTGTTAAATTGAGTTGGACATAGTCCCTGTCCCACATGGGACTCACACTAGAACAGTGCTTGGCACACAGTAAGTGCTTAACAAATACCATCATTGTTACTAAAATACCAATTTTACAGCTAAGGCAACTGAGGCTCAGAGAAGTGAAGCGACTTGCCCAAGGTCACACAGCAGACATGTGGCAGAGCCGGGATTAGAACACAGGTCCTTGTGACTCCAGACCCAGGCTCTAGCCACTGAGCGTCGCTGCTTCTGCAGGCCCGGGCTGGCCTACTTCCACACTTTCCCTGGACTCTTCCTAGCATTAGTGTCTTCTCCAGAGAATTAGTCCTCCTGATTATATGTCCAAAATATGGTTATCTAAGTTGAGTCATTTGGCCTTCCAAAGATCACGTTGGTTTAATTTGCTCTAAAATCCATTTCACCTACCAACTCTATATTATACTTTCCCGAGTGCTTAGTACAGTGCTTTGAACACAGTAAGTGCTCAGTAAATGCCATTGATTGATCTGACCCAAATCACTGAAAATCAAAAGAGGGCAGAAAAGGAGAAGCTTTTTGTGCAATATGGGAGCCTAGTATCAATCACGTTGTTGGGTTGGGACTGTCTCTATATGTTACCGACTTGTACTTCCCAAGCACTTAGTACAGTGCTCTGCACACAGTAAATGCTCAATAAATACGGTTGAATGAATGAATGAATCAGTCAGTCAATCAATGGTAATTATTGAGTACACGCTTACTGTGTGCAGAGTACCGTACTAAGAGCTTGTCTTCCATCTCCTTCACTCCACAGAAACCGTCACCAATGATCTCCTTCTTGTCAAATCCAACGGCCTCTACTCCATCCTAATCCTCTTTCACCTCTCAGCTGCTTTTGACACTGTGGCCCACCCCCTTCCACTGGAAATATTATCCAACCTTGGCTTCACTGAATCTGCCCTCTCCTGGTTCTCATCTTATCTCTTTTGGCTGTTCATTCTCAATCTCCTTCTTGGGCTGTCATTCTGCCTCCCACCCACTAACTGTGGGGATCCCTCAAAGTTCAGTTCTGGGACCCCTTCTATTCTCCATCTACACTCACTTCCTTGGAGAACTAATTCACTCCCATGGCTTCAACTCCCACCTTTATGTGGATGATTCTCAAATCTACATCTCCTCCCTGATCTCCCTCCCTCTCCACAAAGTCTCACATTTCCTCTTGCCTTCAAGACATCTCAAGACATCCTCCCTTCACCTCGTTTAACATGTCCTAAACAAAGCTCCTTACCTTCTCACCCAAACCCCGTCCTCCCCCTGACTTTTTTTTCACTGCAGATGGCACCAACCATCCTTCCTGTCTCACAATCCTGTAACCTTGGCATCATCCTTGATTCATCTCTCTCGTTAAACCCACATTTTCAATCCATCACTAAATTCTGTCAGTCCCACCTTCACAACATCACTAAAATCACCCTTTTATCTCAGTCCAAACTGCTACCACATTAATGCAATCACTCATCCTAACCCTCCTGGATTACTGCATCAGCTTTCTTGCTGACCCCCCAGCCTCCTGTCTCTCCCCACTCCAGTCCATACTTCACTCTGCTGCCTGGATCATTTTTCTACAAGAAAGTTCAGGACATGTCCCACCGCTCCTCAAAAAATTCCAGTGGCTGCCCAACCACTACCACATCAAACAAAAACTCCTCACCACTGTCTTTAAAGCAGTCCACCACCTTGTCCCCTCCTACCTCACCTCGCTTCTCTTCTTCTACAACCCAGCCCGCACACTTCACTCCTCTAGTTCTAACCTTATAACTGTGCCTCGATCTTGCCTATCCCACCGCCAGTGTCTGGCCCATGTCCTGCCTCTGGCCTGGAACGTCCTCCTTCCTCAAATCTGCCAGACAATTCCTCTCCCCTACTTCAAAGCCTTATTGAAGCCACATCTCCTCGAAGAGGCCTTCCCAGGCTAAGTCCCCACTTTTCCTCAATTTTCCTCATCTCCCACCCCCTTCCTCATCTCCCTCCGTTTGCTCTTCCCCTCTTCCAGCCCCACAGCATATCTGTAATTTTATTTATTTGTATTGATGCCTGTCTCCCCTACTCTAGACTGTAAGCTCATTGTGGGTAGGGAATGTGACTGTTTAATGTTCTATTGTAGTCTCCCAGTGCTCTGCACACAGTAAGCGCTCAATAAATATGATTGAATGAATGAATGAGAAAATACAAGAGAGCTGTAGACTGTACTGTAGACCGTAAGCTCGTTAATAATAATAATAATAATAATAATGATGGCATTTGTTAAGCACTTACTATGTGCCAAGCACTGTTCTAAGCACTAGTTGAGAGTAGGGACCATGTCTACCAACTCTATTATACTCTCCCAAGTGGGGCCTAGTGGAAAGAGCCCAGGACCAGAAGCAAGTCACTTTGCTTCTCTGTGTCTCAGTCTCCTCATCTGTAGAATGGGGATCCACTCCTGTACTTCTTCCAATTTAGGCTGTGAGCCCCACAGGGGACAGGGAGTGTGTCTGACTCGATTACCGTGCATCTACCCCAGCACTTAGAACAGTACTTAACACATAGTAGGTGCTTAACAAATGCCATAATTTTTATTAATTACTGCAAAGGGTGGTTGGCTGCATTGACGGCTAGGCTTTTAGATTGGTTAGCCCAAGGGAGAGAATTCGTGGAGTCACTTCCCACTCAATTTCCGCAGCAGGTTCAGGGAAGAGACAGGCAGTCAGAGAGACTAATAATAATAATGATAATAATAATGGTGGTAATTATTAAATGCTTACTATGTGCCAGGCACTGTACTAAGCGCTGGGATGAATACAAGTGAATCAGGTTGGATACAGTCCCTGTCCCACATGGGGCTCACAGTCTCAATCCCCATTTTATAGATGAGGGAACTGAGGCCCAGAGAATATATATATATATACAATGATATTTGACACTCTTGCTCACTAGAGATTTTACTGACAGCTCTTTCTCCCATTTATTCCCTGAATTTTTTTTAATGCTATTTGTTAAGCACTTACCATGTGTCAGGCACTGTACTAAACGCTGGGGTAGATACAAGCTAATCAGGTTGAACGCCGTCCATGTCCCACATGGGGTTCACAGTCTTAATCCCAATTTTACAAATGAGATAATGAGGGCACAGAGAAGTTAAGTTACTTGTCCAAGATCACACAACCCAAGAATCCAGGTCCTCTGATTCGCAGGCCTGGGATCTTTCTACTAGTTTAATTTAATTTAATTTAATTTAATGATTAATCTGTGCCAGGCACTGCATTAAATACTGAGGTAATCCCAAAATAATTAGGTTGGAGACAACTCTTGTCCCACATGGGGCTCACTGTCTTAATCCCCATTCTATAGATGAGGTAACTGAGGTACAGAAAAGTCAAGTGACTTGCCCAAGGTCACACAGCAGACAAAGAGAGGAGCAGAGATTAGAACCCAAGTGATCTGATTCCCAGACCTTGGCTTTTTCCACTAGGCCATGCTGCTTCCCAGTGGAAGGAGCAATCTTCTTCACTCATTCTGAGCAGAATTCTTTTTCACGAGCTCACTATTCACCCAACAACAGTAATTTCATTTTTTAGGAGGATTTGAGGGCTTTCACTCTCATTTAGCCTGCGTTCAAGAAATGTTTCCAGGAAATATAGCCAAGCAGAACATTTACGTGTCAATCCGGAGAGTTTCTGCATCATTACATCTATATTTTTAGATCCTGAAATGCCACAAAAATTCAATCAAATTACCTCAGTGATTTTCGCACCTTCTGTTCCTGGGCATTCCTCAACCCATGATCCGTTGGTAAGAAAGGTGTCACATGAGTGAAAAACAATGAATTTGGAAGAGATTGCACACAGTAAACTCTGATCATAACTATGATCCACTAAGAATTAGTGCAGTCCATCAGATCATCAAACCTATTTATTGAGTGCTTACTATGTGCAGAGCACTGTACTAAGCACTTAGGAGGGTACAATATAACAAAAAAGCGACATTGCCTAGTGGCTTGAGAGACATTAGACCTGGGTTCAAATCTCAGCTCCACCCCTTGTCTGCAGGGTGACCTTGGGAAAGTCACTTCTCTGTGTCCCAGTTACCTTATTGGTAAAATGAGGATTACTATTGTGAGCCATTTGTGGGGCATTGACTGTGTCCAATCTGATTAATTTGTATCTACCCCAGTGCTATGTACCTAGTACATAGTAAGCACTTAACAAATACCATTGAAAAAAGGGTTGGCAGGCATGTTTCCTACTCACAAGAACCTTAGTGCTTTTAAAACATTCTCCCTTCTACTTGAATTTTAATTTACCTTCTCTGAGTTATCAATAAAAGGATGCAGCCCAAGGTTACTGTTAGAAACAGGACATGGAAATGTCCTGGACACTCCTAAATGATGTGTTTCTCAGGACATGTGTAGTCAGAAAAGTAATGAAAATTCCAGGGTCATTTGGTGATACATAAATATGTCAAGGTAAAAGGGGTCAGGTTTTGAAGAGTTCAGTGGGGCTCAGATTTTGGTGAAGGAGGAGGAGAAGAGTGTTCTGAACACTAACATTTTGAATAAATTCTAAACCTGCAACTCTAGGCAAGTTGACTGATCTTTCTTTGCTGCACTGCACGTAAGGAAAGTGGCACTTACAGACTCTGGTAACTAGCTATAGCCTTGGTCTCAACACCTAGAGCTGTTTTCAATTTTGTTTTTTGGACTCTTAGACAGACTGGAATTATTGCTTACAAGTTGCCACCCAATCCAGGACTGTTTTGAATAACAATAGAATAATATGGTATTTATTGAACACTATGTGACAAGCACTATGCTGAGTGTTGGGGCATACACAAGATAATCAGGTCGGACAAGCATGGGATAAGTGGCCTGGACAAGGGCTGGGGGTCAGGAGACTTGGGTTCCAATTCTGTCTTCATCATCAATGGTATTTCTTGAGCGCTTACTATATACTCCTCTTCTCCCACTCCTTTCCGTATTCATTCATTCATTCAATCGTATTTATTGAGCGCTTACAGTGTGCAGAGCACTGTAGCACTTGGTAAGTACAACTTGGCAACATATAGAGATGGTCCCTACCCAACAACGGGCTCACAGTCTAGAAGTGGGAGACAGACAACAAAACAAAACATGTGGACAGGTGTCAAGTCATCACAATAAATAGAAATAAAGCTAGATGCACAACATTAACAAAATAAATAGAATAGTAAATATGTAAAAGTAAAATAAATTGAGTAATAAACCTGTACAAACATATATACAGGTGGTGTGGGAGGATAAGGAGGTAGGGTGGGGGGGATGGGGAGGAGGAGAGGAGAAAGGGGGCTCAGTCTGGGAAGGCCTCCTGGAGGAGGTGAGCTCTCAGTAGGGCTTTGAAGGGGGAAGAGAGCTAGCTTGGTGGATGTGCAGAGGGAGGGCATTCCAGGCCAGGGGGAGGACGTGGGCTGGGGGTCGAGGGCGGGACAGGTGAGAACGAAACACATTGAGGAGGTTAGCGGCAGAGGAGCGGAGAGTGTGGGCTGGGCTGGAGAAGGAGAGAAGGGAGGTGAGGTAGGAGGGTGCGAGGTGATGGACAGCCTTGAAGCCGACAGTGAGGAGTTTTTGCTTGATGTGTAGGTTGACTGGCAGCCACTGGAAATTTTTGAGGAGGGGAGTAACATGCCCAGAGCGTTTCTGCACAAAGATGATCCAGGCAGCAGCATGAAGTATAGACTGAAGTGGGGAGAGGCAGGAGGATGGGAGATCAGAGAGGAGGCTGATGCAGTAATCCAGTGGGGATAGGATGAGAGATTGAACCAGCAAGGTAGCAATTTGGATGGAGAGGAAAGGGTGGATCTTGGTGATGTTGCAGAGGTGAGACCGGTGGGTTTGGGTGACGGATTGGATGTGTGGGGTGAACGAGAGAGCGGAGTCGAGGATGACACCAAGGTTGCGGGCTTGTGAGACGGGAAGGATGGTAGTGCCGTCTACAGTGATGGGAAAGTCAGGGAGAGGGCAGGGTTTGGGAGGGAAGATAAGGAGTTCAATCTTGGACATATTGACGCATCACCCTTGTCCTTGGATTTGCTCCCTTTATTCACCCCGCGCTCAGCCCTACAGCATATCTGTACATATCCATAATTTATTCCTTTATATTAGTGTTGTAGTAAGCCCGCAGGAAGCCATTTTACGAGTGACCATTTTTGATCCCGCGAACAACAACAGCGAAGAACAAATTTGCGGAGGAATTAGGCTGCTCTGCTCCAAGATGGTTGGTTGCGAAGGCAGTCCGTGTGGTGGAGCAAGGAGGGAGAGGTGGTCTTCCCTCCCCGCTCTAACCAGTAACAGGCCTGGACAATCAACAACTGCCATGGAGAGGTGGGAAGGAAGTTGTGGAGGCTCATGTCTGAAAACCTTGTGTCAGTTGTGTCAGAAGCAGCATGCCTCAGTGGATAGAGCCTGGGCTTGGGAGTCGGAGGTCATGGGTTCTAATCCTGGCTCCTCCACTTGTCAGCTGTGTGACTTCAGTCAAGTCACTTCACTGGGCCTCAGTTACCTCATCTGCTAATATGGGGATGAAGACTGTGAGCCCCACGTGGGACAACCTCATTACCTTGGATCTACCCCAGGGCTTAGAACAGTGCTTGGCATATAGTAAGCACCTAACAAATACCACCATCGCCATCAAGTCCGCACCATCGGTCGGAGCCAGCATGGACTCTAGCACAACCCCCTCGAGTCGCCAGGAAGTTCTCCAACTCTTCCGAGGTGGGATCATCTGCATGGACTTGGTGAAAGCATCAGGCAGGTAGCTACATTCATTGTGTTGTGTTTAAGTGTGTGAATGTGTCCCTCCCTTGCAATAAGATTAGGAATCAAGTAAAGCTTTCCACAGTATACAGTGCTGGTTGAGTTTTTCACTTTGGACTTTTCACAGAGTCCCCGGGCTAGGAAACACCTAGTCGGTAAGTTTGCTGCAGTGCCGCTGATGGATTGATTGACTGATTGCCTGAAAGGTCACTTAACCATCTTCTCACTTCTCTGTACACTTTATCAAAAAACATTTAGTAAGAGCCGTAAATGTTTTATTCTTGAACATAGGGTTCAATATTTTAAATGTGAAAAGGATGAAAAATCATTAATAATAAGTGGAACAGACCACTGCCTGCACCTCAGTTTAATAATAGCAATAATTACAATAATGGTAATACTAATTGCCACTTGTCTGCTGTGTGACCTTGGGCAAGTCTCTTAACTTCTCCATACCTCAGTTACCTCATCTATAAACGGGGTAATGAGACTGTGAGCCCCATGAGGAACAGGGGCTGTGTCCAACCTGATTATTTTGTATCTACCTCAGCCCATAGAAAAGTGCTTGGCACATAGTAAGCACTTAACAAACAGTGTTATTATTATTATTATGTTGAAAACGCACACTAAACTACGCTAACCTGGGCAGCGTCAGATTCAATAATGACTAAGGGGTTGGAAACAGATTTAAAAAGATTATCTTTCCTTTAGGACACTGGTAGAAGGTGGTTCTGTGGCATCAAGCTTCAGGTTCAAACTGAAGGTCTTAGGGGATGACAATAAGAAATTAGTGGTAGCTGGAGAAGCAACATGGCTCAGTGGAAAGAGCGCAGGCTTTGGAGTCAGAGGTCATGGGTTCAAATCCCAGCTCTGCCACTTGTCAGGTGTGTGACTTTGAGCAAGTCACTTAACTTCTCTGGGCCTCAGTTCCCTCATCTGTAAAATGGGGATGAAGACGGTGAGCCCCTCGTGGGACAACCTGATCACCTTGTAACCTCCCCAGCACTTAGAACAGTACGTTGCACATAGTAAGCGCTTAATAAATGCCATTATTATTATTAGTAGTAGTAGTAGTAACACTGCTTTATACACCCATCTTTTTATGAAGAATGTTGAACACTGGAACAGGATCATTTTAACCAACTCTTATTGACTCATACTCTCTCAAGCACCTAGTATAGTGCTCTGCACACAATAAACACTCAATAAATATCACAGATGGTTTGATTGATTGATTGACTGGTAAGTCACTTCACCATCTTCTCTCTGTACACTTTATCAAAAACACTTAAGAGCTGTAAATATTTGATTCTTGAACCTAGGGCTCCAATGTTATTTTCATCCTGGACAAAATTTTAAATGAGAAAAGGATGAAAAACAACTAGTAATCATAAATGGACCAGACCATTGTCTGTACATAGGTTTAATAATAGCAATAATTACAATAATGGTAATAATAATAATAATGCTACAAAAGCCAGAGCAAATATTTCTAAGTCCCTAAGAAATAATCCCTCTATATTACAAATTCCCCTGGTACAGGGCTCATGTTTTCTGTTTCCTTTGTGATTCCTTTGTAATTCAATTAAAGCTGTAGATTGTCTCATTGTGATCCAGCGAATAGAATTTGGGAACTTTTGTTTTTTAAAGTCACTTGTTTATCCAGAAGAAAACCAAAGAGTTTTTTTTAAATTTCATTTTTGTTTTGTCTTTAAAGGAAATTATGTTCAATTCCAGACCATGATTTATGAGATCTATCCATTTTTCCTTTCTAGATTGATCCATTTTTCCACCTGCAATTTGGTTTTTAATCTGTTGGACTCTTCATATTTAATTCTAGCACTTGGGTCAAGAGAGAAATCTATTTCACCTGTTGGCAGTTTAGGTGGATGGGCAGAGTGGAGGTAAGGACTACGAAAAGGATTACAGTTAAAAATACCACAGAGCAACAGAACACATTTAGTGGGTAGTTCTTGTCAGGAGAAGAAGCTGGAAGTGAAGTAAATGTCTTTGCAAAAAAATTGCTTCTCTAAGATGTTTCAGACAAAATGGGGGACTTTTAATTGTAATATTTTTCAGGGGGAAATAAGAAGGGAAACAAAAGTGATAAATTTAAAAATGGCGAGAACCTCCCAAGATCTCCCCCAACACTCTAAATTCTACTCCCTGGAGATTGCTCTCTCTGAGTTTCCCAAATCAAGGTTACCTAGTAGAAAAACTAGAAATGAACAAATATCAACAGTCCTTTCCTTCTCGACTATGATGGAGGGTTGTAGTGGCCTTTGAAATTCAATTAACACCTGCCTCCCCTCTAGACTGTAAGCTCACTATGGGCAGGGAACTGCATCTACCAACTTTATTGTGTTATAAAATAAGATATGATAAGATTATGGTATTTGTTAAGTGCTTACTATGTGCCAGGCAGATTTACTAAGTGCTGGGGTGTACTAAGCGCTGTCGTGAGAAGCAGCGTGGTTCAGTGGAAAGAGCCTGGGCTTGGGAGTCAGAGGTCAAGGATTCTAATTCTGGCTCCGCCGCTTGTCAGCTGTGTGACTTTGGGCAAGTCACTTCACTTCTCTCTTGACCCTCTCTTGAGGGTCAAAAACCCCCTTTTGACCCCACCTCACCTTCTAGTTATCGCACCATCTCCCTCCTACCATTCCTTTCCAAACTTCTTGAACGAGTTGTCTACACGCGCTGCCTCAAATTCCTCAACACCAACTCTCTCCTTGACCCCCTCCAGTCTGGCTTCCATCCCCTTCATTCTACGGAAACTGCCCTCTCAAAGGTCACCAATGACCTCCTGCTTGCCAAATCCAACGGCTCATACTCTGTCCTAATCCTCCTCGACCTCTCGGCTGCCTTCGACACTGTGGCCCACCCCCTTCTCCTCAACACGCTATCTGACCTTGGCTTCACAGACTCCATCCTCTTCTTGTTCTCCTCTTATCTTTCCAGTCGTTCATTCTCAGTCTCTTTGGCAGGCTCCACCTCCCCCTCCCATCCCCTTACTGTGGGGGTTCCCCAAGGTTCAGTGATTGGTCCCCTTCTGTTCTCGATCTACACTCACTCCCTTGTTGAACTCATTCGCTCCCACGGCTTCAACTATCATCTCTACACTGATGAAATCCACATCTCTGCCCCTGCTCTCTCCCTCTCTCTCCAGGCTTGCATCTCCTCCTGCCTTCAGGACATCTCCATCTGGATGTCTGCCCGCCACCTCAAACTCAACATGTCCAAGACTGAACTCCTTGTCTTCCCTCCCAAACCCTGCCCTCTCCCTGACTTTCCCATCACTGTTGATGGCACTACCATCCTTCCCGTCTCACAAGCCCGCAACCTTGGTATCATCCTCGACTCCGCTTTCTCGTTCACCCCTCACATCCAAGCCGTCACCAAAACCTGCAGGTCTCAGCTCCACAACATTGCCAAGATCTGCCCTTTCCTCTCCATCCAAACCGCTACCCAGCTCGTTCAAGCTCTCATCCTATCCTGTCTGGACTACTGCATCAGCCTCCTCTCTGATCTCCCATCCTCGTGTCTCTCCCCACTTTACTCCATACTTCATGCCGCTGCCTGGATTGTCTTTGTCCAGAAATGCTCTGGGCATGTTACTCCCCTCCTCAAAAATCTCCAGTGGCTACCAATCAATCTGCGCATCAGGGAGAAACTCCTCACTGTCGGCTTCAAGGCTGTCCATCCCCTCGCCCCCTCCTACCTCACCTCCCTTCTCTCCTTCTCCAGCCCAGCCCGCACCCTCTGCTCCTCTGCCGCTAATCTCCTCACCATGCCCCGTTTTCACCTGTCCCACCATCGACCCCCGGCCCATGTCCTCCCCCTGGCCTGGAATGCCCTCCCTCTGCCCATCCGCCAAGCTAACTCTCTTCCTCCCTTCAAGGCCCTACTGAGAGCTCACTTCCTCCAGGAGGCCTTCCCAGGCTGAGCCCCCTCCTTCCTCTCCCCCTCGTCCCCTTCTCCATCCCCCGTCTTACCTCCTTCCCTTCCCCACAGCACCTGTATATGTGTATATATGTTTGTACATATTTATTACTCTATTTATTTATTTTACTTGTACATATCTATTCTGTTTTATTTTGTTAATATTTTTGGTTTTGTTGTCTGTCTCCCCCTTCTAGACTGTGAGCCCACTGTTGGGTAGGGACTGTCTCTATATGTTGCCAACTTGTACTTCCCAAGCGCTTAGTACAGTGCTCTGCACACAGTAAGAGTTCAATAAATATGATTGATTGACTGATTCTCTGTGCCTCAGTTCCCTCATCTGTAAAATGGGGATTAAGATTGTGAGCCCCATGTGGGACAACCTGATCATCTTATATCCCCGAGTGCTTAGAACAGTGCTTGGCACATAGTAAGGACTTAACAAATGCCATTATTATTATTACAAGCAAATCGTGTTGGACGCATTCCCCGTCTCACATGGGGCTCACAGTCTCAACCCCCATTTTACAGCTGTGTGACTTTGGGCAAGTCACTTCACTTCTCTGTGCCTCAGTTACCTCATCTGGAAAATGGGGATTAATGTGAGCCCCCCGTGGGACAACCTGATCACCTTGTTACCTCCCCAGCGCTTAGAACAGTGCTTGGCACATAGTAAGCGCTTAATAAATGCCATTATTATTAAGTGGCAGAGCTGGTATTAGAACCACCTGATTCCCAGGCTCGTGCTCTATCCACTATGCTATGCTGCTTCCCAAGAGCTGTACTCTCTCAAGAGCTCAGTATAGTGCTGTGCATGCAGTTAGTGCTCAATAAATACTATCGATGGTTTTCAATTTTATTACAATTATTCGGGAGAGGTTCAAAAAGGAAGACCAACTTTAAATTCTGTCCCAAGCATACATGCAGGGGTAGCTACAGCATGGAGAGGCAGAGTGGAATAATGGAAGGGGCACAGGCCCGGGACTCAGAGAAGCTGGTTCCAATCCCAGCCCAACCCTTTGCTTCTTGAGGGTTCTGGGCAAGTCATTTAACTTCTTTGTGCCTCGGTTTCCTCATCTGTAAAATGGAGAGTTAATACCTAGTCTCCCTCCCACTCAAATTGCAACCCAAGAACCTGACAATCTTGTATCTACCCAAGGTTTTGCCACATAGCAAGTGTTTAACTAATAATAAACTGCTACTTTAATAATAAGCTGCTTTAGAGAAGCAGTGTGGCTCAGTGGAAAGAATATGGGCTTTGGAGTCAGAGGTCATGGGTTCAAATCCCAGCTCCACCAATTGTCAGCTGTGTGACTTTGGGAAAGTCACTTCACTTCTCTGTGCCTCAGTTACCTCATCTGTAAAATGGGGATTAAGACTGTGAGCCCCCGTGGGACAACCTGATCACCTTGTAACCTTCCCAGTGCTTAGAACAGTGCTTTGCACATAACAAATGCTTAATAAATGCCATTGTTATTATTATTATTATTATTATGGTATTTGTTAAGTGCTATGTGCCAGACACTGTTCTAAGTGCTGGGGTGGATACAAGATAATCCGATTGGACACAGTCTCTATCCCAAATAGGGCTCACAGTCTCAATCCCCATTTTACAGGTGAGGTAACCTTGGCACAGAGAAGTGAAGTGACTTGACCATGGCCACACAGCAGACAAGTGGCGAAGCCAGGACTAGACCGTTGACATTCTGAATCCCAGGCCCGGGGTCTGTCCACTAGGCTAAAGTGCTTAACAAATACCATGTTAAAAAAAAGGGTTGGAGGAGTCTTAGTCCCATAGAGGATTTAGATATGTTGCCAACTTGTACTTCCCAAGCGCTTAGTACAGTGCTCTCCACACAGTAAGCACTCAATAAATATGATTGAATGAATATAAACACCCTCCCCTCAACTCACCCCTAGCAAGTGGATCCAGGAAAACACGAGGAAACCGAATCCTTTCCCCTGGCAAGGAGTTTGGGGGTGAGCCTGGAACTCCTAGTGGCTCAGTGGAAAGAGCCCGGGCTTGGGAGTCAGAGGTTATGGGTTCTAATCCCAGCTCCCCCACATGTCTGCTGTGTGACCTTGGGAAAGTCCCTTCACTTCTCTGAGCCTCAGTTACCTCATCTGTAAAATGGGGATTGATTGGGAGCCCCACGGGGGACAACATGATCACGTGGCATCCCCCCAGCACTTAGAACAGTGTTTTGCACAGTGTAAGAGCTTAACAAATGCCATCATTATTATGCAACAAGTGGCAGTCAGTCAGGCAGTTAATCGTATTTAATAAACACTTACTGTGTGCAGAGCACTGTACTAAGCACTTCAGAGAGTACACTATAACAATATAACCGATACATTCCCTTGCCCTCGGAGAGCTAGGGGAGGGGACAGACATTAATATAAATTAATGAATTATGGATATGGACATAAGTGCTGTAGGGCTGGGTGGGGGGATGAATAAAGGGAGCAAGTCAGGGTGACACAGAAGGGAGTGGGAGAAGGGGAAAGGTGGGTTTAGTCAGGGAAGGCCTCTTGGAGGAGATGGGCCTTCAGGAAGGCTTTGAATTGGGGGGGAGAGGAATTGTCTGTCCAATATGAGGAGAGAGGGAATTCCAGGCCAGAGGCAAGATGTGGGCGAGAGGTCAGCGGTGAGTTGGCATCCACTTGAGGCGACACTCTTTGCATCCCTTCTGGGCTCTAACAGCCCAACAGAAGCCACTATGCAGGAAGATTGTACACCCCACTGAAGCCATAGCCCTGAATAATAATAATAATAATGATAATAATGGCATTCATTAAGTGCTTACTATGTGCAAAGCACTGTTCTAAGCGCTGGGGAGATTACAAGGTGACCAGTTTGTCCCACGGGAGGCTCACAGTCTTCATCCTCATTTTACAGATGAGGGAACTAAGGCTCAGAGAAGTTAAGTGACTTGCCCAGAGTCACACAGCTGACAAGTGCCAGGGCTGGGATTTGAACCCATGACCTCTGACTCCAAAGCCCGGGCTCTTTCCACTGAGCCATGCTGCTTCTCTGAACATCGCATTCCTTCCAAGCCTTTGAAATCCCATCCCAAATTGGAAAGCAGCATGGCCTAGTGGAAACAGCACGGGAGTCAGAAGGACCTGAGTTCTAATCCCATCTCTGCTACTTAATAATAATAATGATTATGGCATTTATTAAAGTGCTTATTATGTGCCAAGTATATAGTGAGAAGTAGTGTGGCTCAGTGGAAAGAGCCCAGGCTTTGGAGTCAGAGGTCATGGGTTCAAATCCCGGCTCTGCCAACTGTCAGCTGTGTGACTTTGGGCAAGTCACTTAACTTCTCTGTGCCTATGTTAACTCATCTGTAAAATGAGGATTAAGACTGTGAGCCCCACGTGGGACATCCCGATCACCTTGTAAACTCCCCAGTGCTTAGAACAGTGCTTTGTACATAGTAAGCGCTTAATAAATGCCATTATTATTATTATTATCATTAAGCACTGTTCTAATCGCTGGGGAGGTTACAAGGTGAACAGGTTGTCCAATGGGGGGCTCACAGTCTTAATCCTCATTTTACAGATGACATAACTGAGGCACAGAGAAGTGAGATGACTTCTTCAAAGTCACACAGCTGACAAGTGGCTGAGCCGGGATTTGAACCCATAACCTCTGACTCCAAAGCCCGTGCTCTTTCCACTGAGCTATACTGCTTCTCTGCCTGCTGAGTGACCTTAGGCAAGTTATTTCACTTCTCTGAGCCTCAGTTATCTCATCTATAAGATGGGGATTAAGACTGTGTGCCCCATGTGGGACAGGGACTGTGCCCAACCCGATTTGCTGGCATCGACCTCTCTGCTTAGTTCAATCCTGGTTGCATCGTAAGGGCTTAACAAATACCACAATTATTATTATCACTAAGCACTCCGGCATGGCGTTCACAGTCTAAGTAGGAGGAGAGCTGGTATTGAATCCTCATTTTGTAGATGAGGGAACTGAGACACAGTGAGGTTAAGTGGCTTGCCTAAGGTCACACAGCAGATAAGCAGTGGAGTTGGGATTGGAAATTCAGGTTCTCTGCTCTCTGGCCCATGGTCTTTCCACTAGGCCTCACCGCTTCTGAAAAGCATCAAGGAGGAAGGTTTCTTTGTTGCATGAAGATACAACATGGTGGAGAACACACACATTTTTTTCATTTCCTGAGAATGGAGAAGTATGAAGCCACCCAAAATTGCCAGTTTGTAGAGGAAATAAATAATTTAAGCTAAAAACCCCCAACTTGCCTATCTACCCTAGGCTGATTATCTCAGAAAGAAATATCGTCCTGAATGGGAATGAAAATGTCTTTCCATTCAAAATCAAATTAAGTGCTAAGGACCCAGAGAACATTCTTGGATTGAAATGGTTTCAGCAGCCTAAAATTAACTCGCTGGGATTCTTTTTAAATTCCATCCTATTCAACCCTTGAATAGGATGGAATTTAAAATTTGAAGGGGAGGTTTTGTCTTTTCAAGGGAGGTCTGCATTTAATTTTAAAGTTGGATCAAAACATACTTGGTTTGTTTAGTCTCCTTGAAGATTATTTTTACTTTCGGCTTAGCAAAATTCATTCATGCCAGACAGACTAGCGGATTACACCTCTCTGGAAGAGGAAGCATGTGAAGTAGAAACCTCAATATCCAGCGGACTGAATGCCCAATAATCACAACACTCCGGGGTGGTGACAAAATAATTTCTGCTTCATATCCAAGAGTCTTTGAGAACCGAACGGGAAAAATGAGATGCTATTGAATGTGTGATGATAATAACTGGGATATTTGTTAAGCGCTTACTGTGTTCTGAATTCTGTACTCTATGCTCGGGCAGACATAGTAATAGTAATGATGATTGTGGTATTAAGTGTTTACTATGTGCCATACACTGCACTAAGCTCTGGGGTAGATACAAAATAATCAGGTCAGTCACAGTCCCTGTCCCACCTAGGGGTCACAGTCTTCATTCCCATTTTACAGATGAGATAACAGAGACACAGAGAAGCTGAGTGACTTGCCCAAAGTCCCAGAGCAGACAAGTGGCAGAGCTGGGATTAGAACCCAGGTCCTCTGACTCCAAAGCCTATGTTCTTTCCACAAGATCATGCTGCTTCTTAGAATAAGCAGATTGGACATGGATTCTGTCCCACAGGGGGTTCACAGTCGAAGGAGGAAAGAGAGCACAGAGAGGTTAAGTGACTTGCCCAAGATCAAACAGCAGTTAAGCAGCAGAATCAGGATCAGAACCCAAATCTCCTGACCCCCAATCAATCAACCAATAAATCATATTTATTGAGTGTGTACTTTTTGCAAAGCACTGTACTAAGCGCTAGGGAGAGTTCAGTGTAACTAAATTGGTTGACACTCTCCCTGCAGGCTCTTTCCACTTAGCCACGCAAAGTGATTTTTGGAATTAAAACTTCTAGGAAACTCAATTATTTCAGGCCACCCAGGGGGAGAGTAGTAAAGGCATTTGTTGAGAGACCCCAAGGTATAATTGCATTGAATTAAGTCCCCGAGAACAGAAGCCTGAGACATTTACCTGCCCACAAGGAGCTTTCTGGGCCCGGGAGTCAGAGGGACCTGGGTTCTAATCCCCCCTTTGTCACTTGTCTGCTGTGTGACCTTGGGCAAGTCATGTAAATTCTCTGAGCCTTAGGTTCTTCCTCTGTAAAATGGGGATGAAGACTGGGAGCCACATGTATGTGTGACAGGGACTGTGTCCAAACTGACTAGCTTGTGTCTACCCCAGTGCTTAGACTCACTCATCCTATTCCGCCTGGATTACCGTATCAGCTTCCTTGCTGACCTCCCAGCCTCCTGTCTTTCCCCATTCCAGTCCATACTTCACTCTGCTGCCCAGATCATTTTTCTACAGAAATGTTCAGGACATGTCACCCTGCTCCTCAAAAGAACTCCAGTGGTTGCCCGGCCACCTCCGCATTGAACAAAAACTCCTCACCACTGGCTTTAAAGACAGTCTATCACCTTGCCCCATCCTACCTCACCACTCTCCTGCAACAACCCAGACTGCACACTTCTCTCCTATGTGACTTTGGGCAAGTCACTTAACTTCTCTGGGCCTCAGTTACATCATCTGTAAAATGGGGATTAAGACTGTGAGCCCCACGTGGGACAACCTGATCACCTCATATCCCCCCCAGCACTTAGAACAGTGCTTCACACATAGTAAATGCTTAACAAATGCCATATTATTATTATTAATGCCAACCTTCTCATTTTGTCAATCTCACCTATCTCGCCACCATCCATTCGCCGCCATCCACTTACCCACATCCTGCCTCTGGCCTGGAATGCTCTGCTTCCTCAAATTTGACAGATAATTACTTTCCCTGCTTTCAAAGCCTTATTAAAGGCACATCTCTTCCAAGAGGCCTTCCCTAAGCCCCCCTTTTCCCCTTCTCCCACTCCCTTCTACATCGCCCTAAATTACTCCCTTTTTTCTTCCCCCTCCCAGCCCCACAGCACTTATGTACATGTAATGTCTGTCTCCCCCCACCTATAGACTGCAAAGCTCTTAGTGGGAAAGATGCGTCTGTTTATTGTGGTACTGTATTCTCCCAAGCACTTAGTACAGTGCTCTGCAATATGATTGAATGAATTGTAAGCTCTTAATACTATATTAATTGTTGTTGTTCTTTTTGCTATTATTATTATTATTATTATTGTGGGGAAGACTAACATAAACATATTACATATTTTCAAAGGAAATATTCAGAACCAGTGAATTGATAGTAAAATCAAGCCTATACACTGAGGTAGGGTAAAAATAAATAGATATGTTAGTACTAGAAGTGACTGACGAGCTCCTGTCATTTTGGTTTGGGAAGCTAATCAGATAATTGTTGGAGGAGGTGAAATTTTAGGAGAGCTTTTATGGCAGGGAGATCCTTGTCTGAGGGAAATCAATAATTAGCAAGTTTAAGTGATGAAACAAAGTACTGGGGTTTTTCAAATTGAGGATTACTTTGGAAAACCATATGGACTATATTAGAATCTGTAATAGCTAGAGCAAAGAAAGGGTGAAAGAAGATTGATGTAACTCTCCTTTATAAAACAACTGTAAGTTGTATAGAACCGACAATATCGGCTACTTAAGAAATAATTGGAATAAAATTGGTATCTTTTCAATTCTGATTGATACTCTTCAAGACTGATGCTTGACTGGTAAACCTTAGATCTGCCTGTTAGAGAATATAATAATAATAATGATAATAATAATAATTAGAAGAAGACAGAGAAGAAGGGGAAGGAGGAGGATGAGAAGGAGGAAGAGGAGGAGGTAGAGGAGCAGGGGAAGGAGGAGAAGGAAAAGGAGAAGAAGGAGAAAGAGGAAAAGGAGAAGAAAGAGAAGAAGGAAAAGAGAAGGAAAAGAAAGAGAAAAGAAGAAAGAAGAAGGAGAAGGAGAGAAAGAGAAGGATAAAAAGGAGGAGGAGAAGAAAAGAAGCAGTAGCAGCATTTATTAAGTGCTTAATATGTACCATGCACTGTGGTAGATACCAATAACCAGATCAGATACAGTCTCTGTCTCACATGGGGTTCATGGTCTTAGAGGGGAGAGAAAAAAGGTATCGAGTCCCCATTTTATAAATGAGGAAACTGAAGCAGAGAGAATTTAAGTTACTTGAGAAGCAGCATGGCTCAGTAGAAAGAGCCCAGGCTTTGGAGTTAGAGGTCATGGCTTCAAATCCCAGCTCTGCCAATTGTCAGCTCTGTGACTTTGGGCAAGTCACTTAACGTCTTTGTACCTCAGTTACCTCATCTGTAAAATGGGAATGAAGACTGTGAGCCTCCCGTGGGAAAACCTGGTCACCTTGTAACCTCCCCAGCACTTAGAACAGCGCTTTGCACATAGTAAGCGCTTAATAAATGCCACTATTATTATTATTATTATTATTATTATTATTACTTGTCTCACACCCACACAGCAGACAAGTGTCTGAGTTGTGATTTGAACCCAGGTCCTCTGAACTCCAGGCCTGTGTTTTTTTGCATTAGGCCATGTACAATGTCTGATAGCTCAAGTCATCAATCAACCAATGGTATTTATTGAGTACTTGCTGTGTGCACAGCACTGTTCTAAGAATTTGGCACTGATTGTCTCTATTGCTGTATTGTTTTTTCCAAGCACTTAGTACAGTGCTCTGCACCCAGTAAGTACTCAATAAATGTGATTGAATGAACGAATGAATCAATCTATTGTATTTATTGAGTGCTTACTTTATGCAGAGCACTGTACTAAGTGCTTGGAAGAATACAACAGAGTTGGTAGGGAAGCAGCATGGCTAGGTGGAAAGAGCCCGGGCTTGGGAGTCAGAGGTCATGAGTTCTAATCCCAGCTCCTCCACTTGTCAGCTGAGTGACTTTGGGCAAGTCACTTAACTTCTCTGTGCCTCAGTTTCCTCATCTGTAAAATGGGGATGAAGACTGTGAGCCCCATGTGGGACAACCTTGATTACTTTGTATCCTTCCCAGCGCTTAGAACAGTGCTTGGCACATAGTAAGTGCTTAACAAATACCAACATTATTATTATTATCATTATTGATAGTCACTTCCCTGCCCAGCAGGAACTTAGAGTCTTTAGTTAAATTTTGGGAAAATAAATTCCGGGAAAATAAATTCCAGACTCTTACTGGAGCTCTCAGATCAAGCCAGATTTCTATGAAAACAGAGATGGATGTTTATATGATAGATCAGCAAACACAAAAGGGAAGTTCATTGGTTTTGCCTTTTGGTTAAGAAATGAATCACTTAGCCATGGTGTTTACCTTTTTAAAATCTGGAAGCACTAGCTCAAGCCATGAATGATATTTATTGAGCACTGACCTAAAAGCAGAGCACAGTTGTAAGTCCTCGGGAGAGTACAGAGAGTCAGTAATCATGATCTCAGCCATCAAGTATCAATCAGTGGTATTTATTGAGCACTTACTGTGTGTAAAGCACTGTATAAAGTGCTTGGATTTTACAAAATCAAGGGGAAACTGAAGTGTCAGAGTAGAGTTGGACTTTTGTCCTCCTTTGGCATGTTCTGATGAAAGTGACAGATTGGGAAGGATCTCCAAAGAAGTGCCCGCAACTGAACTGCTCATCTTTCTTCTCAAATTCCCTCCTCCTTTTCCTCCTCCCTTTCCCATCCCAACTGTCTTTGTTACTATTCTCCCTAGAGACAGAAGCCACAGGCATCTTGCAAATTCTTGGGGGTTGGAAGTGGCTTCCATACCCTCTCCAGTCAGTCAATCGTATTATTGAGCTCTTACTGTGTGAAGAGTGCTTCAGTAAGTTTGGGAAAACACAATGTAACAATATTAATAATAATTGTGGTATTTGTTAAGCGCTTACTACATGCCAAACATTAAGCTAAACACTGGGGTAGATACAAGGTAATGGAGTTGGACACGGTCCCTGTCCCACAGAGGGCTCACAGTCTTAATCCCCATTTTATAGATGAGGTAACTCCCAGAGAAGTGAAGTGACTTGCTCAAAGTCACACAGCAGACACGTGGAGGAGCTGGGCTTAGAACCCAAGTTCTTCTGACTCTCAGGCCTGTCCTCTCTCCACTAGGCTACATTGTTTCTTATCTTTATGTATATTTATAACATACGAGCATATATATAAAACATACGCATATAATGTACAACAAGCTTACGGTCTAGAGGGGGAAACAGACATTAATATAAACAAATAAATGACAGACATGGACATAAGTGTTGTTGGGTGGGGTCAGGGGATGAGTAAAAGGAGCAAGTTAAGGTGACACAGAAGGGAGTGGGAGAAGAGGAAATAAGAGCTTAGTCAGGGAAGGCTTCTTGGAGGAGATGGGCCTTCAATAAAGCTTTGAGGGTTGGGAGAGTCATTGGTGTGGATGAGTGCCAATGGGAGGGGCTGGGAGAGAGTTCACTAAAATCTTTATTGTGCATTTATTAAATCTATCAGTGGTATTTACTGGACTTTTAATAAGTGCAGACCCCATGATACTAACAATTCTACCATTACTACTAATAGTATTTGTCCAGCACTTATTATATACCACAGTATTAAACACTCGGGTAGAAACAATATAATAATAATGATAATAATAACTGTGATATTTGTTAAGCACTTACTATGTGCCAGGCACTGTACTAAGAGCTAGGGTGAGATGCAGTTGTGGCTTAGTGGAAAGAGCAAGGGCTTGGGAGTCAGAGGTCATGGGTTCTAATCTCAGTTCTGCTATTTGTCCGCTGTGTGACCTTGGTCAAGTCATTTAACTTCTCTGGACTTTTGTTCTCTCATCTGTAAAATGGGGATTAAGACTGTGAGCCCCACGTAGCACAACCTGTTTACCTTGTACCTACCCCAGCATTTAGAATATTGCTTGGCACATAGTATTAAACACTTTGGTAGAAACAGTATAATAATAATGATAATAATAACTGTGATATTTGTTAAGCACTTACTATGTGCCAGGCACTGTACAACATTGTACACTGTATACTGTGCACTGTATTGTTTCTGGTAGAAACAATATAATAATAATGATAATAATAATTGTGATATTTGTTAAGCACTTACTATGTGTCAGGCACTGTACTAAGAGCTAGGGTGAGAATTTACTTACATTCTCACTTACAATGTACTTACTACACAGTAAGCACTTAAGAAATACCATCAACATCATTATTATTATTATTAAGAGGAGTTTGTGCTTATAGTGAAGGCATTTTTTCCTCTAGATTAAAAGCCTAGTTTGGGTAGGGATTGTCTCTATTTCTGAATTGTACTTTCCAAGTGCTTAGTACAGTGCTCTGCATACCACAAGCACTCAATAAATATGATTGAATGAAGTTAACCAAGTTGGACACAGTTCCTGCCCCACCTGGGGTTCGTAGTCTCAATCCCCATTTTACAGATGAGGCAGTTGAGGCACTGATCAGATAATCAGGTCCTACATGGGACTCACAGGCAGATCAGGTTTTGAATCCCCATTTTGCAGATTTGGGAACTGAGGCACAGAGAAGTGAAGTGACTTGCCCAGGATCATACAGCAGCCAAATGGCAGAGCCAGGATTAGTCCCAGACCCATGTTCTTTCCACTAGGCCATGCTACTTTAAGTGCTTGGGAGCATATACCAGAACAGAGTTGGTACTTGATCAATTAATGGCATTTACTGAGTGCTTACTATGTGCAGAGCACAGTAATAATAACAATAATTATAGTGTTTGTTAAGTGATTACTATGTGCTAAGCGCCATTCTAAGCGCTGGGTAGATACAAGGTAATCAGGTTGTCCCACATAGGGCTCACAGTCTTAATCCCCACTTTCCAGATGAGATAATTGAGGTACAGGGAAGTGAAGTGATTTGCCCAAGGTCACCCAGCAGACAAGTGGCGAAACTGGGATTAGAACCTATGTCCTCTTACTCTCAAGCCTGTGCTCTTTCTACTAAGCCATGCTGCTTGACAGTACTAAGCATTTGGGAGAGTTCATTACAACAGTCTGTAGACATGTCCCCTGCCCGTGATCACTACCCCCAAGGAGCTAAATGTGAAGACTGATTCTTTGGAGAACTCAGAAGAGTGTGTCAGTCAATTTAGCACCATCAGTTTAATTGATAAGACGATATAGGGAATATCTCTCAGTTTGGTATCAGTTTTCCACAGGTGGTGTTTTTTTTTTTTTTAGCTCAGGGCCGAAAGCTAAATACCTATAACCAGCTTAAAGCAGCAGTAATTGTCACTAAACGGAGATCCTGGGGTGTATTGTAGTTACAATGCAAAGGGATGCATTTACTTCTATAAAAATCAGGAACCATTATACAACTAGGTTTAAGATGAATGAAAGATATAACGTAGCACATCCCGGGAGTCGGTTAGAAAGTTCTCATTTTCTCTGGGGTCAAATACATTTTTATAACTTTAATTTGCAGTTTATTTTTTCATCGGACATCCAAGGATCTTGGAATAATGTATCCTATGGCCCAGTTTCAGTCCCAATATACTTCTCCAGGATCTTTAATTCTTGGAATCGCCAAACTATTATGCTATTGAAGCCTGTCCGCTTGTTTTGTTTTGTTGTCTGCCACCCCGCCACCCCAGACTGTGAGCCTGTTGTTGGGTAGGGATTGTCTCTGTTGCCGAATTGTACTTTCCAAGCACTTAGTACAGTGCTCTGCACACAGTAAGCGCTCATTAAATACAATTGAATGAATGAATGAATTAATAAACAAATTCTTCCATCATTCACCAGGGGCAAGAATCTGGACCGGAGAGCAGTGAGTTACTGAAATGGACATTTGTTTCCAAGTTCCCGAAAGGCACCTAATCCGGCTTTTATTTTTGGTACAATACAACCACTGAATAATTACTTCCCAACAACTTGTAATTTTAAATTAAGGAATTGACGTACCACAGTGCCTAGACAGTGCCTGGCACATTGTGAGTGATGAACAGTTGGAGAAGCAGTGCGGTTTAGTGAACAGAGGTTTGGTCTAGTGGATAGAGAACAGGTTTGGGAGTCAAAAGGAACTGGGTTCTAATCCCGACTTTGCCACCTGTCTGCCAAGTGACCTTGGGCAAGTCACTTCACTTCTCCTGGCCTCAGTCCCCTCATCTGTTAAATGGGGACCAAGACTTCCAGCCCAATACAGGACAGGGATTGTGTCCAACTCGATTTGCCCGTATTCTCCCCCCACCCCCACCCCTGCACCCAATGCTTAGTGCAGTGCCTGGCACATAGTAAATGCTTGACGCTTGACAAAATAAAATGCTATGACTTATTTCTGCAACACCTGACTGTCTCTTTCCCACATTTGCTCCTTTGCATGTTGAAGAAATACAAAATATTGGTTTAACTCGTGTGTGCGGAAACTTGTTACATCAACCAATCAATCAATGGTAGTTACTGAGTGCTTACTGTGTGCAAAGCATTGTACTGAGGGCTAGGGAGAGTACAATATAAAAGAGTTGTCAGACACGTTCCCTGCCCTCCGACGAGATACAAAGACACGATTTCTGTGTGAAGTCAGTTTCCATGTGGATGTTAAAGTATTCATATTACTGATGGAGCTTCCTGAGGAAGGTGATTACATAAAGAAAATTTTTTTAAAAAAAGGAAATCAGCTAACCCTTTCAATTGAACCTGGTAGATCAACTTAGCATAATGCATTCTCTGTCATTTCACAGCTGAGTTCTGCATGTCTCTGGAAATGTGAAGTGGGCAGAAAAGTCATCTGCTAATTTGTTTTGGCTGCTTGCACAGGACAAGGGGAAGACATGTTTGGAGATGAATTTTGGTAGTTTTGGCTTTTTCCTGGGACCTGTTACTTTGTTACATGACAACTCAGCTCCCAATCTGAGCCCGATCTTGCCCAAACCATGTGGGTGAAGGCCGAGGTGGCTATAGCGTGTCCTTCACAAACTTTAAAAAGTTGGGAAGAATTTGGCTCTGGTTGTTGTTCATTCATTCATTTATTCAATCATATTTATTGAGTGCTCACTGTGTGCAGAGCACTGTACTAAGCGCTTGGGAAGTACAAGTTGGCAACATATAGAGACGGTCCCTACCCAACAATGGGCTCACAGTCTAGAAGGGGGAGACAGACAACAAAACAAAACATATTAACAAAATAAAATAAACAGAATAGTGAATATGTACGAGTAAAATAAATAGCGTAATAAATCTGTACAAACATATATACAAGTGCTGTGGGAAGGGGAAGGAGGTAGGGTGGGGGAATGGGGAGGGGAAGAGGAAGGAGGGTCGATTGTATTTATTGAATGCTTACTGTGAGCAGAGCCCTGTACTAAGCTCTTGGGAAAGTACAATACAACAATATAAGAGACGCATTCCCTGTCCAAAGCGAACTTACAGTTATTATTATTATCTATAGAGCAATTACTATGTGTCAAGAAGTGGTGTAGGTAGAAAATAATCAGGTTGGACACAGTCTCTATCCCACAGAGGGCTCACGGTCTAAGTAGGAGGGAGAACAGGTAGTGAATCCCCATTTTACAGATGAGGAAATTGAGGCCCAGAGAAGTTACGTGATTGACTCAAGGTCACCCAGCAGGCAAGTGGCAGAGCTGGGATTAGAACCCAGGTCCTCTGATTCCCAGGCCTGAGCTCTTCCTACTAGGTCATGCTGGACTTTTATCAAGCCCTTAGTACAGTGCTCTGCATACAGTAAGCGCTCAATAAATACAATTGAATGAATGAATGTATTCCCACCCTCCTTAGTAATTAGCAGACGTGTATAACATGTCTATTCAGTTATTTATTTTGACAGTGTTGCAAATGTTTAGTGGAAGGAGCCCGGGCTTGGGAGTCAGAGGACGTGGGTTCTAATCCCGGCTCTGCCACTTGTCTACTGGGTGACCTTGGCCAAGCCACTTAACTTCTCTGTGCCTCAGTTTCCTCATCTGTAAAATGGGGAGCCCCACGTGGGACAACCTGTTTACCTTGTATCTACCTCAGTGCTTTGAACAGTGCTTGGCACATAATAGGCTTTTAACAAATACCATCATTATTATTATTATTATTAGAAGTTGAGGTCCTCTTGGGTAGGGAATGTACCATTTTGCTATTGTAATCCTGGCTCTGCCTCTGCTTTGTATGGTAGTCCTCTGCTGTGTGTGACAATTTCTTTGTGTCAAAATTTCCCGGTCTGTAAAATGGGGATTAAATTAATTCATTCAGTCTATTAATCATATTTAATGAGCACTTACTGTGTGCAGAGCACTGTACTAAGAACTTGGAATAGTACAACAAGAAACAGGCACATTCTCTACCCACAATGATTTTACAGTCTAGAGGGATTAAATGCCTATTATCCATCCTCCTTAGAGTCTGAGTCCCTGTGTATGACCTGATTATCTTCTATCTAACACAGCAATTAACACAGCCTGGCACATAATAAGTGCTCAATCAGTATTATTGTTATTATTATTTTACTACTATCTGCACTTCCCATGCGTCTCATCCGATGCGCCGTACAAAGTATATGCTAAATAAATGCTCCTACTAGTACTACTGGAATTTAAAGAGGAGTTTAGGTGGATGCCTAATAAATTATTATTATCACCGCAGTATTTGTTAAGTGCTTACTATGTACCAGGCACTGTATTAAGCACTGCGGTGGATACAAGCAAATTGGGTTGGACACAGTCCCTGTCCCACTGAGGTGGATACAAGCAAATTGGGTTGGACACAGTCCCTGTCCCACATAGGACTCACGGTCTTAATCCCCATTTTATTGATGAGGTAACTGAGGAACAGAGAAGTGAAGTGACTTGCCCTAGGTCACACAGCAGACAAGCAGCAGAGCCGGGATTAGGACCCAGGTCCTTCTGAATCCCAGGCCCGGGCTCTAACCACTAAGATAGGGAAGCAGTGTGACTTAGTGGAAAGAGCACAGGCTTTCGAGTCAGAGTTCATGGGTTCAAATCCCGGCTCTGCCAATTGCCAGCTGTGTGACTATGGGCAAGTCACTTCACTTCTCTGTGCCTCAGTTACCTCAACTGTAAAATGGGGATTAAGATCGTGAGCCCCCCGTGGAACAACCTGATCACCTTGTAACCTCCCCAGCACTTAGAACGGTGCTTTGAACAAAGTAAGCACTTAATAAATTCCATCATTATTATTATTATTAAGCCATGCGGTTTTAGTACTACTGGAATTGAAGGAGAAGTTTATGTGAATGCTCAATAAATACTATCACTGTTACTACTACTACTGGAATTAAAAGGGAAGTTTAAGTGGATGCTCAATAAATGCTGCTGCTACTACTACTTGTCTTATGCTAGCGGGTCGTTTCTGACCCATAGAGACAGCTCGGACACATTCATTCATTCAATCATATTTATTGAGCGCTTACTGTGTGCACTGCACTGTACTAAGCGCTGCGGAAGTACAATCTGGCAACATATAGAGACGGTCCCGGCCCAACAGCGGGCTCACAGTCTAGAAGGGGGAGACAGACAACAAAGCAAACATATTAACAAAATAAAATAGAATAGATATGTACAAGTAAAATAAATATTCATTCAT
This sequence comes from Tachyglossus aculeatus, assembly GCF_015852505.1. Taxonomy (NCBI): domain Eukaryota; kingdom Metazoa; phylum Chordata; class Mammalia; order Monotremata; family Tachyglossidae; genus Tachyglossus; species Tachyglossus aculeatus. The sequence goes on from NC_052070.1 coordinate 13,329,811, forward strand.
TCATTCAATCGTATTTATTGAGCCCTTACTGTATGCAGTGCACTGTACATCTCTCCCAGAACGCCCCACTCTCCATCTGCAATCGTTCTGGTAGTGGATCCAGATACTTTTCTTGGTAAAAATCCAGAAATAGTTTACCATTGCCGCCTTCCGTGGAGTGAACTTGAGTCTCTGCCCTCAAATCTCTCCCGTGTCGCTGCTGCCCAACATGGGTGAGTTTTGACTTGGAGCCGATTGCCTTCCACTCGTTAGCCACCGGCCAATCTAGGAATGGAGTGGGTAGGCCTCTGCTTGACTTTCCCTCCCGTAGCCGAGACTGGTAGAGGACTGGAAATTCTCCAGGTGCCCCACTCAGAATGGCAATAAATACTACTCTACTACTACTATTACTGCTACTGGAATTAAAAGAGGAGTTTAAGTGGATGCTCAATAAATAATAATAATAATAATAATAATAATGGCATTTATTAAGCGCTTACTATGTGCAGAGCACTGTTCTAAGCACTGGGGAATTTACAAAGTGATCAGGTTGTCCCATGTGGGGCTCACAGTCTTCATCCCCATTTTACAGATGAGGGAACTGAGGCCCAGGGAAGTTAAGTGACTTGCCCAAAGTCACACAGTTGACAAGTGGTGGAGCCGGGATTGGAACCCATGACCTCTGACTCCAAAGCCCGGGCTTTTTCCACTGAGCCACGCTGCTTCTCAATAAATTTATTCTCAAATAAATGCTGCTACTACTACTACTGGAATTAAAGGAGGAGTTTGGAGTCAAAAGCAATAAAAAAGTGGGTATTATCATCAGTCAGTCAGTCGTTTTTATTGAGCACTTACTGTGTGCAGAGCGTGGGAGAGTACAATATAGCAATAAACAGACACATTCCCCACCCATAATGAGCTTATAGCCTAGAGGGGGAGACAGACATTAATAGAAATAAACATAATCATTCTAATATAAATATTATACTCAGTCAGGAGCCAGGAATAGTGTTTTACTGTCTCCAGTCTGCTAAGTTTTAGAAGTGTTGCTTATACATTCAATGAGTCAATCGTATTTATTAATAATAATAATAATGTTGGTATTTGTTAAGCGCTTACTATGTACAAAGCACTGTTCTAAGAGTTGGGGAGGTTACAAGGTGATCAGGTTGTCCCACGTGGGGCTCACAGTCTTCATCCCCATTTTACAGATGAGGTAACAGGTACAGAGAAGTTTAGTGACTTGCCCAAAGTCACGCAGCTGACAGTTGGCGGAGCTGGGATTTGAACCCATGACCTCTGACTCCAAAGCCCGGGCTCTTTCCACTGAGCCACGCTGCTTCTCCTATTTATTGAGTGCTTACAGTATACAAAGCACTGTACTCTGCTTTTGGGAAAGTACAATATATAACAATATAACAGACACATTCCCTGCCCACAATGAGCTGACAGTAAATACAAATAAAGAAGTTGGATTTATTATTCTATTTATTTTATGATGTGGATATATCTATAATTCTATTTATTTGTATTGATGTTATTGATGCCTGTCTACTTGTTTGGTTTTGTTGTCTGTCTCCCCTCCTTCTAGACTGTGAGCCTGTTGTTGGGTAGGGATTGCCTCTATTTGTTGTTGAATTGTAATAATAATAGTAATAATGATAATAATGGCATTTGTTAAGCGCTTACTATGTGCAAGGCACTGTTCTAAGCGCTGGGGGGATACAAGGTGATCAGGTTGTCCTGCATGGGGCTCACAGTCATCATCCCCATTTTACAGATGAGGTAACTGAGGCTCCAAGAAATTAAGTGACTTGCCCAAGGTCACACAGCAGACATGTGGCAGAGCTGTGATTCAAACACACAACCTCTGACTCCAAAGCCCGTGCTCTTTCCACTGAGCCACGAAGAGCTGAGTACAGTGCTCTGCACACAGTAAGCGCTCAATAAATATTCATTCATTCATTCGTATTTATTGAGCGCTTACTGTGTGCAGAGCACTGTACTAAGCGCTTGGGAAGTACAAGTCGGCAACATATAGAGACGGTCCCGACCTAACAGCAGGCTCACAGTCTAGAAGGGGGAGACAGACAATGAAACAGAGAACATAGACAGGTGTCAAAACCATCAGAATAAATAGAATTACAGCTATATGCATATCATTATTGAATGAATGAGCCTGGGATGCCTTGAAATCAGAATAAACTTTTATTGATTCATTTTCTGTTCTTTCTTTTCAGAATTAATCTTTTACTCGAAGTAGAGCCACCAGAGGGAGACAAGACTATTGATAGGCTGAATCCCCTTGAAGAATTATCTCTAATTTCTCCATCTTCCTTCATGCCCTTAGAGGGGGGCAGTCTTCTATCTTAACATCTTTCACGTCAGCAGGGAAACATTGACTTGGATTCATCTAAACAAAGCTCTACCTGAGAGCGTAGGTACAGTTTTGTGTAACAATAAACACTTAATAAACGTGGGTGCTTTAGAAAAAGGAGAAGGCAAGCTGGAGATAATAATCGGCATTATTTTTCCTCTGGTCGCACAGTGCTGAATTTCGAGGAATCTTTTTCCACAAACGGTTCCTGTTGCTGTCAATCAATCATTCAGGCATTCATTCAATCGTATTTATTGAGTGCTTACTGTGTGCACAGCACTGTACTAAGCGCTTGGTAATAAATAATACTCCGTTTTACTTGTACATATATATTATTCTATTTATTTTGTTAATGATATGCATATTATGCATACCTCCTCCAGGAGGCCTTCCCAGACTGAACCCTCTCCTTCCTCTCCTCCCCACAGCACCTGTATATATGTTTGTACGTATTTATTACTCTATTAATTTTATTTGTACATGTTTATTCTGTTTATTTTATTTTGTTAATATGTTTTGTTCTCTGTCTCCCCCCTCTAGACTGTGAGCCCACTGTTGGGTAGGGACCGTCTCTATATGTTGCCAACCTGTACTTCCCAAGCGCTTAGTCCAGTGCTCTGCACACAGTAAGCGCTCAATAAATATGATTGAATGAATGAATATTATAGCTATTTCTTCTGATGATTTTGACACCTGTCTACATGTTTTGTTTTGTCATCTGTCTCCCCCTTCTAGACTGTGAGCCCGTTGTTGGGTAGGGACCGTCTCTAGATGGTGCCGACTTGTCCTTCCCAAGGAGCTGAGTGTGTAGAGAGTGGACTGACCAATGGGGGCCAAAGTTTACAATACTTTCAGAGTGGAGTGGGGATGCTCTGTATAGGGGAGGAGCTGTGCTGAGCGTCCGGAGAGCGGGCTTTCACCAGGGACATGTGCAGTTTGCTCCCCGGGCTAGAGGGTGGGTGCTAACTAAACCAACTCTGGCCTGGCTCCTGTATTTATGGTGTTTGTTAAGCACTTACTAGTCGTTTGTTCGTTCATTCAGTCATTCATATTTATTGAGCACTTACTGTGTGCAAAGTGCTGTACTGAGCACTTGGGAGAGTATAATGTAACAATAAATGGACACATTCCCTGCCCACAACAATACAGTCTAGAGGTGGATACAGCCATTAATTGAGAAGCACCATGGCTCAGTGAAAAGAGCAGGGGCTTTGGAGTCAGAGGTCATGGGTTCAAATCCCAGCTCCGCCAATTGTTAGCTGTGTGACTTTAGGCAAGTCACCTAACTTCTCTGGGCCTCAGTTAGCTCATCTGTAAAATGTGGATTAAGACTGTGAGCCCCCCATGGGACAACCTGATCACCTTGTAAGATCCCCAGCACTTAGAACAGTGCTTTGCACATAGTAAGCGCTTAATAAATGCCATCATCATTATTATTATTCTTTGCACATAGTAAGCGCTTATTAAATGCCATTATTATTATTAATATGAATAAATAAAATTAGGGATATGGACATTAGTGCTGTGGGGCTGGGAGGTGGGGATGAATAAAGGGAGCAAGGCAGGGCGATGCAGAAGGGAGTGGGAGAAGAAGAAATGAGGGCTTAGTCTGGGAAGGCCTCTTGGAGGAGATGTGTCTTCAGTAGGGCTTTCATTCATTCAATCATATTTATTGAGCGCTTACTCTGTGCAGAGCACTGTACTAAGCGCTTGGGAAGTACAAGTTGGCAACACATAGAGATGGTCCCTACCCAACAGTGGGCTAGGGCTTTGAAGGGGAGAAGTGTGCTAGGTTGGCGGATGTGAGGAGGGAGGGCATTCCAGGCCAGACGTAGGACGTGGTCCAGGGGTCGGCGGCGGGACAGGTGAGATGGAGGCCCAGGGAGAAGGTTAGCGGCACCAGGGGAGCGGAGTTTGTGGGCTGGGATGGAGAAGGAGAGAAGGGAGGTGAGGTAAGAAAGGGGCAAGGTGATGGAGGGTTTTAAAGCTAATGGAGAGGAGTTTTTCTTTGATATGGAGGTGGATGAGCAACTCCAACCACTGGAGTTTCTTGAGGAGCAGGGAGACACGGCCTGAACATTTTGGCAGAAAAACGATCCGGGCAGCAGAGCGAAATACTGACTGGAGTGGGGAGAGACCTGGGGTACCAACTGAGCTTTTATTGTATTAATCTATTAATAAATCAATAGCATTTATTGAGCACTTACTGTGTGCAGAGCACCACTCTAAGTACTTGGGAGAGTACAATATAACAGAATTGGTAGAAACGTTCTTTACCCACAATAAGCTCATAGTCTAAAGGGGGTACAGACATTAAAATAAATTACGGATTTGTATATAAGCCCCAGACTGAGCCCCTTCCTTCCTCTCCCCCTCGTCCCCCTCTCCATCCCCCCATCTTACCTCCTTCCCTTCCCCACAGCACCTGTATATATGTATATATGTTTGTACATATTTATTACTCTATTTATTTATTTTACTTGTACATATCTATTCTATTTATTTTATTTTGTTAGTATGCTTGGTTTTGTTCTCTGTCTCCCCCTTTTAGACTGTGAGCCCACTGTTGGGTAGGGACTGTCTCTATATGTTGCCAATTTGTACTTCCCAAGCGCTTAGTACAGTGTTCTGCACATAGTAAGGGCTCAATAAATACGATTGATTGATTGATTGATATAAGCGTTGCGAGGCTGAGGATGGACTGAAAATTAAGTGCTTAACAGGTACAAATCCAAGGGGAAAGGCGACAAAGAAGGGAGAGGGAATAAACGGCATTTTCAAAACCTTGAAAAAACCCAGCATTTTGTGCCAAAAACCCAGTGGTCATTTCTGGAGGACATGTTGAGTTTTTCTTTCGAATCCGCACAAGACAATTTTCTCTGGAGACCGAGAAAAAATTGAACTGGCTCATTCTACTGTAATCACCTACTCTCCAACCGAGAACTCTCATGGATCGGAGATAGCTTGTAGAGTGGAGGGGTTTGGGTTTAAATGTGGAATTCATTTGATGGGGCTGATTCCCTGGGGAATGTCCTCAGGAAACTTTCAATTGAGGAGAAGAGGACTCTCTAGGAATGATTACAGGTATGATGGTTTCTGATTACCTTTAAATTTTAGGAACCAAAGTCTGTCAGTTCTACCTTCTACCTTCTCCATTGAAACTGCTACAACACTGATCCAAGTACTTATTTCCTGCCTTGATTACTGCATCAGTCTCCTCTCTCACCTATCAATCCTGTTTCTCCCCTCTCCAGTCAGTCAATCATAATTATCAAACACTTACTGTCTGCAAAACAATCAGTGGACTTTTAGAGTGCTTATTGTGTGCAGAGCACTGTATTAAGCTCTTGGGAGAATAAAATGTAACAGAGTTGGTAGACACATTCCCTGCACACAGGGGTTTTACTGACTCATTGCTTGAATGAAATGAGGGAGGTAATTGTGTGGTCTGATGGTTAGAGCCCAAAGCCTTGGAGTCAGAATAATAATAATAATAATAATAATCATAGCATTTATTAAGCGCTTACTATGTGCAAAGCACTGTTCTAAGCACTGGGGAGGTTCCAATGTGATCAGGTTGTCCCACTGGGGGCTCATAGTCTTAATCCCCATTTTACAGATGAGGGAACTGAGGCCCAGAGAAGTTAAGTGACTTGCCCAAAGTCACACAGCTGACAACAGGCAGAGCCGGGGTTTGAACCCACGACCTCTGACTCCAAAGCCCGTGCCCTTTTCACTGAGCCAGAATAATAATAATAATAATAATAATAATAATAATAATAATAATAATAATAATAATAATAATGTTGGCATTTGTTAAGAGCTTACTATGTGCAAAGCACTGTTCTAAGCGCTGGGGGGGGTACAAAGTGATCAGGTTGTCCCACGTGGGGCTCACAGTCTTAATCCCCATTTTACAGATGAGGGAACTGAGACCCAGAGAAGTTAAGTGACTTCCCCAAAGTCACACAGCTGACAACAGGCAGAGCCGGGGTTTGAACCCACGACCTCTGACTCCAAAACCTGTGCCCTTTTCACCGAACCAGAATAATAATAATAATAATAATGTTGGCATTTGTTAAGCGCTTACTATGTGCAAAGCACTGTTCTAAGCACTGGGGGGGATACAAAGTGATCAGGTTGTCCCACGTGGGGCTTACAGTCTTAATCCCCATTTTACAGATGAGGGAACTGAGGCCCAGAGAAGTTAAGTGACTTGCCCAAAGTCACACAGCTGACAAGTGGCAGAGCTGGGATTTGAACCCGTGACCTGACTCCAAAGCCCGTGCCCTTTTCATGGAGCCAGAATGTCCTGGGTTCTAATCCCAGCCCCACCACTTGTCTGCTGTGTGACCTTGGGCAAGTAACTTCACCTCTCTGGGACTCAGTTAACTCATCGGTAAAATGGGGATGAAACTGTGAGCCCAATGTGGAACAGGGACTGTGTCCAACCCAATTACCTGTGTCAATCCCAGTCTTTAGTAAAGTGCCTGGTCTACAGTAAGTGCTTAAAAAAATACCACAATTATTATTGTTATTATTATTACTATAATTAGGGAGTGCTTTTGGGGTAGGCTAAGGTTAAAAATTTGAAAGCCCCCAGACCTGTTATTCATCCATCCACTGAATTGTATTAATTGATCCCAGGCCGGCTGCTTGACTGCAGTGTGACCTTGGGCGAGTTTCTTCACTTCTCTATGCCTCAGTTACCTCATCTGTAAAATAGGGATTATATCCGTGTTCTCTTTCCCCGATTGACTGTGAGCCCATAAGGGATAGGGACTATATCTGACCTGATTACCCTCCATCTACCCCAGTGCTTGCAATGGTGCTTGACACATAGTAAGTGCTTAATAAATGCCACTGCTATTATTATTAATAAGCACTAAAATTATTATTTAAACTACACTGCTTCCACGTCCTTGTAATTCATTTCGATAATTGTCTTCCCAGCTAGACTGCAAACTCCTTAAGGGCAACGTTAATTAACTCAAACCCAGGCACTTAGTCCAGTGTTATGGACATAGTAGGGGCCCAGTGAATATTATTTATTCATTGATTAATTGATATTCTGTATCATTTTGTATTCTGGGGCGATTTCACTGAGATAATCATAATGATAACAGTACTTGTTAAACACTACAGTCATGCACTGTAAGTTCATTCAGTCATTCAATTGTATTTACTAAGCATTTCCTGTGTGCAGAGCACTGTATTAAGCGATTAGGAAAGTATGATACAACAATAAAAAAGACACATTCCCTGCCCACAACAACCTTACAGTCTTGTGGGTAGGGAACATGTCAACCAACTTGCAGACATGTTGTATTACATTCTCCCAAGCACTTAGTTCACTGCTGTGCACACAGTAAGCAGCGTGGGGAAGCAGCGTGGCTCAGTGGAAAGAGCCCGGGCTTTGGAGTCAGAGGTCGTGGGTTCAAGTCCCAGCTCCGCTACTTGTCAGCTTTGTGACGTTGGGCAAGTCACTTCACTTCTCTGGGCCTCAGTTCCCTCATCTGTAAACTGGGGATGAAGACTGTGAGCCCCTCATGGGACAACCTGATTACCTTGTACCTACCCCAGTGCTTAGAACAGTGTTTTGCACATAGTAAGCGCTTAACAAATACCAACATTATTATTATTATTAGTAAGCGCTCAAGAGTTCACTGATGATGATGACAATGATGAATTGTACTAAACACTGGGGTAGACATGAGATAATCAAGTTGGAAACAATCCCTGTCCCATGTGGGGCTCATAGTCTTAATCCCCATTTTACAGATGAGGTAACTGAGGCTTAGAGAAGTGAAGTGACTTGCCCAAGGTCACACTGCAGACGAATGGTGGAGCCGGGATTAGAACCCATGAGTCTGGGACCCTCAGGCCCAGTTTCTATCTGATAGTCTATCTGATAGAGAAGCAGTGCGGCTCAGTGGAAAGACCCCGGGCTTTGGAGTCAGAGGTCAGGGGTTCAAATGCCGGCTCCTCCAATTGTCAGCTGTGTGACTTTGGGCAAGTCACTTAACTTCTCTGGGCCTCAGTTCCCTCATCTGTAAAATGGGGATTAAGACTGTGAGCCCCCCGTGGGACAACCTGATCACCTTGTAACCTCCCCAGCGCTTAGAACAGTGCTTTGCACATAGTAAGCACTTAATAAATGCCATTATTATTATTATTATTGTCCATGCTCTCTATAGCTGCTCCTACCTTCCTTTGGTGTTTCAATATTCCAGTCCCCAAGGGAGGACTCCCTCTCTTTCACTCCCTATGTCAACTGAGACCCCTCTCCCTGCTACACATTCTTTCATTCAACTGTATTTATTGAGATCTTACTGTGTCAAGAGCACTGTACAAAGAGCTCAGGGAGTACAGTTCAGCAACAAATAGAGACAATCCCTACCACAACGGGCTCAAAGTCTGGAAGGGGGGAGACAGACATAAAAAAAAAGTAAACAGGCATGAGTAGCATTATTATAAATAAAAAGAATTATAGATATATACACATCATTAATAAAAATAAATAGAATTATAATGACAGATAGAAAGATAGATATACACAAGTGCTTTGCAGGGGGGAGGGGGCACAAACACACACTCTTTTTATGGGAGGGTATCTGGTCATAATAAACCTACACCCTCCTGCTTTAGGGAATGAAAGACTTTAGAGCAGTGCTTGGCACGTAGCAAGTACTTAATCAGTACCATAATTATTATTCTCATCACCTACCATGGTCTAGTAGATAGAGCACAGGCTTGGGAGTCAGAAGGACCTAGGACCTAATCCTGGCTCTGCCACTTGTCTGCTGAGTGACCTTAGGCAAGCCATTTCACTTGTTTGGACCTCAGTTACCTAATCTGTAAAATGGGGATGAAGACTGTGAGCCCTATGTGGGTCATGGATCACGTCCAACCTGGTTAACTTATATCTATCCCAGTGCTTAGTACAGAGCCTGACACATAACGAGTGTTTAACAAATACCCCTGGCTCATGTCCTATCTCTGGTCGGAATGCCTCCCCTCCTCAAATCCACCAAACAATCACACTTCTCCCCTTCAAAACCCGACTGAAGGCTCACCTCCTCCAAGAGGCCTTCCCAGACTGAGCCCCCTTTTCCTCAGCTCCCCCTCCCCTCCGTGTTGCCCCAACTCACTCCCTTTGCTTAAATCCCCACCCCACAGCACTTGTATATATGTACCTTTCTATAATTCTATTTATTTATATTGATGCCCGCTTACTTGTTTGAATGTGCATATATATCTACAATTCTACTTATTTATAATGATGCCCGTTAATTTGTTTTGATGTCTGTCTCCCCCCCTTCTAGACTGTAAGCCCTTTGTGGGTAGGGATTGTTTCTCTTTATTGCTGAATTGTACATTCCAAGCGCTTAGTACAGTGCAGAGCACGCAGTAAGCTCTCCATAAATACAGTTGAATGAATGAATGAAATACCATAAAAGAGTTTTATCAGAAGAGGAAGACTTTTTTGTGCTGGTTGGGTATTTCTAAAATTAATAATAATAATAAGGATGGCATGTATTATTATAATTATTATTAATAATGGCATTTGTTAAGCGCTTACTATGTGCAGAGCACTGTTCTAAGCGCTGAGGGGGAATACAAGGTGATCAAGTTGTCCCACGTGGGGCTCACAGTCTTAATCCCCATTTTACAGATGAGGTAGCTGAGGCTCAGAGAAGTTAAGTGCCTTGCCCAAGGTCACACAGCAGACGTGGCGGAGCGAGATTCGAACCTATGACCTCTGACTCCAAAGCCTGTGCTCATTCCACTGAGCCATGCTGCTTATTATCAATAATAATTGTGGTATCTGTTAAGTGCTTACTATGTGCCAGGCACTGTACCAAGTGCTGGGGTAGATACAAGCAAATCGGGTTGAACACAATCCCTGTCTCAATCCCCATTTTACAGATGAGGTAACTGAGGCCCAAAGAAGTGAAGGGATTTGCCCGAGGTCACACTTAAGCACTTACTATGTGTAAAGCACTGTTCTAAGCACTGGGGAGGTTACAAGCTGATCAGGTTGTCCCACCGGGGGCTCACCATCTTCATCCCCATTTTATAGATGAGGGAACTGAGGCACAGAGAAGTTAAGTGACTAGCCTAAAGTCACACAGCTGACAATGGTGGAGCCGGGATTTGAATCCATGACCATCCCCTCGCCCCCTCCTACCTCACCTCCCTTCTCTCCTTCTACAGTCCAGCCCACACCCTCCGCTCCTCCACCGCTGATCTCCTCACCGTACCTCGCTCTCGCCTGTCCCGCCATCAACCCCCGGCCCACGTCATCCCCCGGGCCTGGAATGCCCTCCCTCTGCCCCTCCGCCAAGCTAGCTCTCTTCCTCCCTTCAAGGCCCTACTGAGAGCTCACCTCCTCCAGGAGGCCTTCCCAGACTGAGCCCCTTCCTTCCTCTCCCCCTCGTCCCCCTCTCCATCCGCCCATCTTACCTCTTTCCCTTCCCCACAGCACCTGTATATATGTATATATGTTTGTACATATTTTTTTACTCTATTTATTTTATTTGTACATATCTATTCTATTTATTTTATTTTGTTGGTACGTTTGGTTCTGTTCTCTGTCTCCCCCTTTTAGACTGTGAGCCCACTGTTGGGTAGGGACTGTCTCTATATGTTGCCAATTTGTACTTCCCAAGCGCTTAGTACAGTGCTCTGCACATAGTAAGCGCTCAATAAATACGATTGATGATGATGATGATGACCTCTGACTCCAAAGCCCGTGCTCTTTCCACTGAGCCACGCTGCTTCTCTAAAATTAGCCTCAGTACTCCTCAAAAGACAGAATTGGTCTGTCTGTGGGAAGAATGAAAATATTCTTTGAAAGCTTGAAGGCTGGAAAGTGGCTGTGAGATGACAGGAACCAAGATTTCAGTTGAAAAAGAAGGCTGTTTGCCTTATTCTTTGGAGCAGACGAGAATGACCCGCTGTATGAGAATTCTGAGCTGAGTAGGGCAGATAGGAAAACACGTCCCGCATCAGAGCCAGGCTTTGATGGAGAGAACCTTGTTTCCTCTTAATCAACCTTCCCCAACTCTGCTGCCTGTCCCACAAGACATGAGCGGCTCTGGACTGAACAATAGGGTGAATCTAGCACTGGCACAGAGCGGGCCGGTGAATTTCTCGCCCCTCAATAGCCCCGTACTATCAGGTCTCCTTCAGAAACTCCGGAGAGTCTTTGGCTGAAGCTGTGTTCTCAGGAGAACCTGACGTAAGAAAGGCCTTTGAAAAATGGCTTCAGTAGCTCACCCTTAAATCCAAGGATGAATGGAAATAATGAAGCTGTGGAAGGTGACTCCAAAGCCCCTCTTTCCTCCCCTTACCCTAAAAGGTTTCCATCCCCGCTGTTGGGGTCTTTGCATTCAGTCCCTGCAGCTTCTTTCTAAAAAGGGGGTCTCTGGCTGATTCCCAAGGTCCCATTGTAGGAATTTTGGCGTGGCCTTAAAAAGGAGTATTAAACCATTCCCTTTGATCTGATAAGCTCCCTTTTGAAATTACACCCAGGAGGCCGATTTAACGGGTAACCATGGGGCCTGCCTCCTAGTTTTAATTTCAGCCGCTGGAATAAGTTGGCAGGAGGCAGCAATTCACTCTGTGGTCCAACGTAAACACCGAGCAGTTGAGCATTGTTGAGTTTTATCCCTTGCTGCCCCACATCTGGAAGGGCCAGAAGGGAATGAAGTGGGAAGAAGAAATGTCTCATTCCCGTGGAAGGGATGGTTGTAGCTGTCTCTCCTGGAGGCGTGGGTTTGAATCCTACTTCTTTCATCCCTTAATAGAGTAATAATAAATATGGTATTTGTTATGTGCTTCCTATGTGCCAGGCACTGTACTAAGCGCTGGGGTGGATGCAAGCAAATCAGGTTAGACACAGTCCCTGTTCCGCAAGGGGTTCACTGGCTTAATCCCCATTTTACAGATGAGGTAACAGACACAGAGAAGTGAAGTGAGTTGCCCAAGGCCACACAGCAGACAAGTGGCAGAGCCAGGATTAGAACCCATTAATCAATCAATCGTATTTATTGAGTGCTTACTGTGTGCAGAGCACTGTACTAAGCGCTTGGGAAGTACAAATTGGCAACATATAGAGGCAGTCCCTACCCAACAGTGGGCTCACAGTCTAAAAGGGGGAGACAGAGAACAAAACCAAACATACTAACAAAATAAAATGAATAGAATAGATATGTACAGGCAAAATAAATAGAGTAATAAATATGTACAAACATATATACATATATACAGGTGCTGTGGGGAAGGGAAGGAGGTAAGACGGGGGGGATGGAGAGGGGGACGGGGGGGGAGAGGAAGGAAAGGGCTCAGTCTGGGAAGGCCTCCTGGAGGAGGTGAGCTCTCAGTAGGGCCTTGAAGGGAGGAAGAGAGCGAGCTTGGCGGATGGGCAGAGGGAGGGCATTCCAGGCCCAGGGGATGATGTGGGCCAGGGGTCGATGGCGGGACAGGCGAGAACGAGGTACGGTGAGGAGATTAGCAGCAGAGGAGAGGAGGGTGCGGGGTGGGCGGCAGGCTCACGCTCAATCCACTATGCCATGCTCCTTCTCATATCTCGTCCACCTCGTCGCTGACCTCTCGCCCACATCCTGCCCCTGGCTGGAATGCCCTCCCTTTTCATAGCCCTGCCTTCAAAGTCTTATGAAGGCCCATCTCCTCCAAGAGGCCTTCCCTGACTAAACCTTCCTTTCCTCTTCTCCCCCTCCCTTCTGTGTCGCCCTGATTTGCTCCCTTGATTCATCCCCCCTCCCAACCTCACAGCACTTATGTCCATCTCTGTCATTGATTTATTTATGTTAATGTCTGTCTCCCCCTCTAGACCATTAGCTCATTGTGAGCAGTCTAGTTCTAATCCTGGCTCTGCCACTTGTCTGCTGTGTGAACTTGGGTAGGTCATTTCACTTCTCTGTGCCTCAGTTCCCTCAACTGTAAAATGGGGTTAAGACTGTGAGCCCTATGTGGAACAGGGACTGTGTCCAACCCGATTATCTTGTATCAACCCCAGTGCTTACAACAGTGCCTGGCACATAGTAAGTACTTAAATACCACAGTCATTATTATTATTAAGAATGTGAGCCCCATGTGGGACAGGGACTGTGTGCAACCTGATAAGCTTATATCTAGCCCAGTGCCTAGCACATTTCTTGACACATAGTTAAGTGCTTAACAGACACCATCATTATCATTATTAGCAGCAGAGCTGGGATCAGAACCCAGCTTCTTCGAATTCCCAGGCCACTAGATCCCTCAACTAATTCCTCATCTCTTTTTTTTCCCTTAAGCACTTGATATTCACCCCACCCCCATCGCCATTTTATACATATCAATTTCCCCTATCTTTAATTTATTTTAAAGTCTGTCTCCCCTGTAGATTATAAACTCATTGTGGACAAGTATCCTGTCTACCAACTCAACTGTATTGTATTCATTCATTCATTCAGCTGCACCCGTTGTGGGCAGGGATTGTCACTGTTGCTGAATTGTACTTTCCAAGCACTTAGTACAGTGCTCTGCACACAGTAAGCACTCAATAAATATGATTGAATGAATGGATCATATTTATTGAGCGCTTACTGTGTGCAGAGTACTGCACTAAGTGCTTTGGAAAGTACAGTACAGCAATAACAGTGACATTCCCTAACCACAACAAGCTTATAGTCTAGAGCGGAGCAGACAGATATCAATAAAAATTAATAAAATGACAGACGCAGACATAAGTGCTGTGGGGCTGGGAGCAGGGAAGAGAAAAGAGAGAAAGTCAGGGTGATGCAGAATAATAATAATAATAATGGCATTTATTAAGCGCTTGCAAAATAATAATAATAATAATGGCATGTATTAAGCGCTTACTATGTGCTTATTACATATCTATTCTATTTTATTTTGTTAATGTGTTTGGTTTTGTTCTCTCTCCCCCTTCTAGACTGTGAGCCCACTGTTGGGTAGGGACTGTCTCTATATGTTGCCAACTTGTACTTCCCAAGCACTTAGTACAGTGCTCTGCACACAGTAAGCGCTCAATAAATATGATTGATTGATTGCAAAGCACTGTTCTAAGCGCTGGGGAGGTTACAAGGTGATCAGGTTGTCCCACAGGGGGCTCACAGTCTTAATCCCCATTTGACAGATGAGGTAACTGAGGCACAGAGAAGTGAAGTGACTTGCCCAAAGTCACACAGCTCACAATTGGTGGAGCTGGGATTTGAACCCATGACCTCTGACTCCAAAGGCAATGAGGAAAAGTGGGGCTTAGTGTGGGAAGGCCTCTTGGAGGAGATGGGCCTACTGTGAGGCTTTGAATTTCATTCATTCAATCATATTTATTGATCACTTACTGTGTGCAGAGCACTGTACTAAGTGGAAGGGCATTCCCCAAGCACCTGTCGTAGTGCTCAGCAACGAGTAAACGCTCAATGAGTTCAATTAACTGATTGAACTCAGTTTCTCATCTCCATTACTGGCCCACAAAGCTGCTTGCCCTAGAGGATAGAGCATAGGCCCGGAAATCAGAAGAGCCTGGGTTCTAATTCCAGCTTGCCTCTTTCTGCTGTGTGACCTTGGGTAGGTCACTTCATTTCCTCTGAGTCTCAGTTACTTCATCTAGAAAATGAGAAAATAAGAGGGTGAGCTCCATGGGGGGACAGGGACTGTGTCCAACCTGTTTCGCTTCTGTCAACCCCAGGGCTTAGAACAGTGGTTGACACGCAGTAGTAATAATAATAATTATGGTATTTGTTAAGTGCTTGTATGGATTTATTACTCTATTTTACTTGTATATATTTACTATTCTATTTTGTTAATGACGTGCATCTAGCTTTAATTCTATTTGTTCTGACGACTTGACACCTATCCTCATGTTTTATTTTGTTGTCTGTCTCCCCCTTCTAGACTGTGAGCCCGTTGTTGGGTAGGGGCTGTCTCTATATGTTGCCAACTTGTACTTCCCAAGCACTTAGTACAGTGCTCTGCGCACAGTAAGCGCTCAATAAATACGATTGAATGAATGAATGCTTACTATGTGCCAAGCACTACTCTAAGCAGTGGGGTAGACACAAGGTGCTCAGGTTGGAGAAGCAGCGTGGCCCAGTGGAAAGAGCACGGGCTTTGGAGTCAGAAGTCATGGGTTCAAATCCTGGCCCTGCCACATGTCAGCTGTGAGACTTTGGGCAAGTCCTTAACTTCTCTTCTCAGTTACCTCATCCGTAAAATGGGGATTAAGACTGTGAGCCCCACGAGGGACAACCTGATCACCTTGTAACCTCCCCAGCGCTTAGAATAGTAAGTGCTTAATAAATGCCATTATTATTTATTATTAACACAGTCCCTGACCCACATAGGGCTCACAATCTCACTTAATATTATTATTATTATTATTACTTCTCTGATCTCGTTGTGGGCAGGGGTTGTCTCTCTTCATTGCTGTATTGTTCTTTCCAGTTGCTTAGTACACTGCTCTGCACATGGCAAGCGTTCATTAAATACAATTGAATGTTTGAATAAATGGATGAAAACTGCAGGTGAGGAATTGGTTAATTTCTGTTTTCGATTCAGAAGACCCCTCCATTTCCCCACACCAGCCCACCCCTAAAGCAACTTTTCATTTGAATGGAAAGATTTGCATAGAGGCCCTTGCTTGACTCTCCACATGGCCTCCTTCAGCCTAACATGCTAATAGCCGATGTCCGCTCCTCATTGTAGTGCTAACTCTATCCCTAAATAATGGGCCCCAGACTATTGACGCCAAACCCTGGGGTCTCCATTTCAAACCAACATCATCGTCGTCCAAAAAATCACAATCTGAAAAGCTAGGGACACAGAGATCAAGATGGGGGAAATCCAGAAGAGAAGTAAACCGGAAAACAC
This sequence comes from Tachyglossus aculeatus, assembly GCF_015852505.1. Classification (NCBI taxonomy): domain Eukaryota; kingdom Metazoa; phylum Chordata; class Mammalia; order Monotremata; family Tachyglossidae; genus Tachyglossus; species Tachyglossus aculeatus. Next base: position 13,346,069 of record NC_052070.1, read on the forward strand.
AGTCTTCCCCCCAAAATGGGCAGGGGGGTAAAATTAAGCCACAGTTTTCAAACTGATTAGCTTGTCTCTACCCCAGTGTTTAGAATAGTGCTTGATACATAAGAAGGGCTTAACAAATATATATAGTAGTAATAATGGCGATATTTGCCAAGCTCTGATTTTGCACCTCCTTTGCTCTACGTGGGACAAGGAATGAGTCCAAATTGATACTCTTAGACACCCAGCACTCAAGACAGTATTTGACACATCACAAGTGCTCACAATTACTATTATTACTGTTATTATAGAAAATCTAGTCAGTGTTAGGGAACATTCCCCAGCCTTGGGGGTGGGAGGAAGATAGAAAAATTCAACATACAACAATCAATGTGGCATGGCTATTTATTTAATGATGTGCCTATAGCTATAGTTCTATTTATTCTGGCAGTTTTGACACCTGTCTACACGTTTTGTTTTTTTGTCTGTCTCCCCTTTCTAGACTGTGAGCCCTTTGTTGGTAAGGGACCGTCTCTTTACGTTGCCGACTTGTACTTCCCAAGCGCTTAGTATAGTGTTCTGCACAAAGTAAGATCTCAATAAATATGATTGAATGAATGAATGGTAGTGTGGCTTAGGGGAAAGATCCTGGGCATGGGAGTCAGAAGACATGGGTTCTAATCCTGGCTTCACCCCTTGTCTGCTGTGTGACCTTGGGCAAGTCATTTCACTTCATGCCTCAGTTGCCTCATCTGTAATACGGGGATGAAGACTGTGAACCTTCTGTGGTACAGGGACTGTGTCCAACCCGATTTCCTTGTATCTACTCCAGTGCCTAAAACAATGCCTGACATATACTAAGTGCTTAAGAAATAACCGTGGCTCAGTGGAAAGAGCAGGGACTTTGGAGTCAGAGGTCATGGATTCAAATCCCAGCTCCGCCAGTTGTCAGCTGGCTTTGAGCAAGTCACAACTTCGCTGTGCCTCAGTGACCTCATCTGTAAAATGGGGATGAAGCCTGTGAGCCCCCCATGGGACAATCTGATTACCTTGTAACCTCCCCAGCAATTAGAACAGTGTCTTGCACATAGTAAGCACTTAATAAATGCTATTATTATATACCATTATTTTTGCACTATACTTTCCCAGCACTTAGTACAGTGCTCTGTACACAGTAAGCACTCAAATGAGTGAATGAATGAAGGTATAGATATGAACAACAAGGATAAGGAGATTGTGCAGGAGGATGAACTCAAGACTGCCAAGACTAGTCATGTCCTAGTGGATTGAGCATGAGGCTCAAAGGTCATAAATTCTAATCCTGACTCCTTGTCTGCTGTGTGACCTTAAGTGAGTCACCTCACTTCTCTATGCCTCAATTAATTCATCTGTAAAATAGGAATTAAGGCTGTGAGTCCTTTAGGGGACACACTAGGGGACTCCGCTCTCTCATTCACCCCTCACATCCAAGCCGTGACCAAAACCTGCTGGTCTCAGCTCCACAACATTGCCAAGATCCGCCCCTTCCTCTCTATCCCAACCACTACCCTGCTCATTCAAGCTCTCATCCTATCCCGTCTGGACTACTGCATCAGCCTTCTCTCTGATATCCCATCCTCGTGTCTCTCTCCACTTCAATCCATACTTCATGCTGCTGCCCGGATTATCTTTGTCCAGAAACGCTCTGGGCATATCACTTCCCTCCTCAAAAATCTCCAGTGGCTACCAATCAATCTGCACATCAGGCAGAAACTCCTCACCCTGGGCTTCAAGGCTGTCCATCACCTCGCCCCCTCCTATCTCACCTCCCTTCTCTCCTTCTACAGCCCAGCCCGCACCCTCCACTCCTCCACCGCTAATCTCCTCACCGTACCTTGCTCTCGCCTGTCCCGCCATCGACCCCCGGCCCACGTCATCCCCCGGGCCTGGAATGTCCTCCCTCTGCCCATCCGCCAAGCTAGCTCTCTTCCTCCCTTCAAGGCCCTGCTGAGAGCTCACCTCCTCCAGGAGGCCTTCCCAGACTGAGCCTCTTCCTTCCTCTCCCCCTCATCTTACCTCCTTCCCTTCCCCACAGCACCTGTATATATGTATATATGTTTGTACATATTTATTACTCTATTCATTTATTTATTTTATTTGTACATATCTATTCTATTTATTTTGTTAGTATGTTTGGTTTTGTTCTCTGTCTCCCCCTTTTAGACTGTGAGCCCACTGTTGGGTAGGGACTGTCTCTATATGTTGCCAATTTGTACTTCCCAAGCGCTTAGTACAGTGCTCTGCACATAGTAAGTGCTCAATAAATACGATTGATGATGATAGGAACTGTGCCCAACACGATTTGCTTGTACTCACCCCTAGTGTTTTGTATAATAATAATAATGATGGCATTTATTAAGCACTTACTATGTGCAAAGCACTGTTTTAAGTGCTGGGGAGATTACAAGGTGATCAGGTTGGCCCACGGGGGGCTCACAGTCTTAATCCCCATTTTTACAGATGAGGTAACTGAGGCCCAGAGAAGTTAAGTGACTTGCCCAAAGTCACACAGCTGACAACTGGCAGAGCTGGGATTTGAACCCAAGACCTCTGACTCCAAAGCCCGGGCTCCTTCCACTGAGCCACGAGCCTGACACACAGTAAGCACTTAAATACCATTATTATAGACATGTGTTGGCCAGAAATGTGGACTCACCTCTAAACTGTCAGAGCAGCCAACATGGGGGAAAGAGGGCATCACTAAGAAGGACAAGAAGGCTTATTCCTCTCCCAACTGGTTTTCATAACAGGAAGGCTTGAAGAGGTTAAAGAAGCAGGGAGATCTGGGACATTATAAAGTCACGACACCAAGGAGAACTAACCTTTTATCGTCTCCACCCTCCATCTCTCACCTGAGCCACCCATACTAGCCAGATGTCTCACCTGACCCATGTAATTTCAAACGAGGCTAAGTTTCTCAGCAGTTCTGAGATGCTTTTAAGAGAGTAGCGACCTCTGAACGACTACTTCTCAGGTTCGATTCTCAGATTTGGGCAAACTATTCCAGGTGTGGAATAGTTCAGATTCAAGGAACAACACTTTAACAGGGATACTTGGGGGGATGTAACCCAGGAACCATAAGGGGTTTTGCAGAGTCAAACAGTTCCTAAGCAACAGTATCAAGTTAGATCAGCTGGGACAAAGCACTGCCACGGCTAGTTTGAGTTCTCTTTAACAGCTAATCCTCCATTCCCCCAGTAGAAAACAAATTTTGAGTTTGCAGATTGGAGGGGAGAGGAGGGATTAAGGTATTTCAACTCACATGTTCAAATCAGGCGTGACAAATCTATTTCCACCTAATTTTTTAAAAATTCAGAAAAATAATTATCTTGTCTCTTTTTACATGCTTTCTACCGCAGCTTTCCTTTCAACGCAAAGTTTAATTTGAAAGCTGCTTTAGAAGCCATGTAGAGATCTCCCTTTACAAGAGGGGTAGGGAGAGAAGAGAGGGGTACTACACGAATTCATAGAATGCCTGTCTCCGCACTTGGGTGAGTGAAATAGAAGTGCCCTTATTTTTCTATTCCTTCTTCCCTGATTTCTCCTGCTCCCCTTATTGCTAGACTTAATTGCCAATGTAGTAGCCTTTCCCTCACTTTTAGGTTGCAAAAATTTGGGCAATAATGCAAGTAAATTTGGGCATGTGTAAGTTACAGCTTATTCTAGAGGAAACAGCTCAGGACTGGAAGTCAGGTCACTCTGTTATTCATTCATTCATTCAATCATATTTATTGAGTGCTTACTGTGTGCAGAACACTGTACTAAGCACTTGGGAACTACAAGTCGTCGGCAACATATAGAGATGGTCCCTACCCAACAACGGGATCACAGTCTAGAAGGGGGAGACAGACAGCAAAGCAAAACATGTTGACAGGTGTCAAAACAGTCAGAACAAATAGAATTATAGCTATATGCACATCATTAACAAAATAAATACAATAGTAGATAAACTTGCCTTCTGTGTGATCTTGGGCAAGTCACTTAACTTTTCTGGGCCTTGGTTTCCTCATCTGAGAAATGGGGATTCAGTAGCTGTTCTCCCTAAGATTGGGAGTCCCATGTGGGAGAGGGGCTGCATCTGACTCGATTGTCTTGGATTCATTCATTCATTCAGTTGCATTTATTGAGCGCTTACTGTGTGCAGAGCACTGTACTAAGTGCTTGGAAAGTACAATTTGGCAACCTATAGAAACAGTCCCTACCCAACAATGGGCTCACAGACTTGGCGCGTAGGGAAGCAGCATGTCTGCTGTGTTACCTCGGGCAAGTCACTTCACTTCTCTGGGCCTCAGTGACCTCATCTGGAAAATAGGAATTAAGACTGTGAGCCTCAAGGGTTGAAGGGACTATGTCTAACCTGTTTAGCTTGTATCTAGTACAGTGCTTAGAACAGAGCTTGACACATAGTAAGTGCTTAACAAATGCCATTAATATCATTATCATTAAATTAATACTACAATTATTTATCATTCATTTTCATTCATTCATTCAATCATACTTATTGAGCGCTTACTATGTGCAGAGCACTGTACTAAGCACTTGGGAAGTACAGGTTGGCAACATATAGAGGCGGTCCCTACCCAACAGTGGGCTCACAATTAACTCCTCTGCAGAGAGGGTTACTATTTGTTAAAAATGGACCTAAAGCAATGGTTCACAGAGGTGCTATAGTAATGTATGATCATAAGCAATAGAACTTAGTACAGTGCTCTGCACACAGTAAGCGCTCAATAAATATGATTGAATGAACAGAACCTTGGGCACACTAACATGCTCTAAACAAGTTAAACCTGCATAATAAAATTACAACTGGATGTACAAAAATACTAAATATTGTCCAGTATTTCAATTTGGAACCATTCTATGTCAATTTCTGTCAGAAAAAAAGTTGATGAACCATTTTTATTCATACTGCTTGTAAAAATTACTCTAAGATGTTGGCAGCCATGTTTAGCACCTCAATCCATCAATCAGTCATATTTGTTGAGCACTTTCTGTGTGCAGAGCAGTCTAGAAGGTATTTGTTAAGCGTTTGCTATGTGCCAAGCACTGTTCTAAGCGCTGGGGTAGATACAAGGTAATCAGGTTGTCCCACGTGGGGCTCCCAGTCTTAATCCCCATTTTACAGATGAGGTAACTGAGGCACAGATAAGTTAAGTGACTTACCCAACATCACAGAGCTGACAAGTGGAAGAGGTGGGATTAGAACCCATGACCTCTGATTCTCAAGCCTGTGCTCTTCCCATTAAGCCACCCTGACATACTGGAGGAGATAGGTCCATGGAGTCGCTCTGAATCAGAAATGATTCAACAGCATTTGACAACACTTCAATCAATCAATCAATCGTATTTATTGAGCGCTTACTGTGTGCAGAGCACTGTACTAAGCGCTTGGGAAATACAAGTTGGTAACATATAGAGACAGTCCCTACCCAACAGTGGGCTCACAGTCTAAAAGGGGGAGACAGAGAACAAAACCAAACATACTAACAAAATAAAATAAATAGAATAGGTATGTACAAGTAAAATAAATAAATAAATAGAGTAATAAATATGTACAAACATATATACATATATACAGGTGCTGTGGGGAAGGGAAGGAGGTAAGATGAGGGGGATGGAGAGGGGGACGAGGGGGAGAGGAAGGAAGGGGTTCAGTCTTCCTTCCAAACCCTTAGTATGGTACCCCGCACACAGGGTAATGGTATTTGTTAAGCGCTTACTAGGTGTCCAGGTCCGTTCTAAACTAGACTGTTAGCCCACAGTTGGGTAGGGACCATCTCTATATGTTGCCAACTTGTATGTCCCAAGTGCTTAGTACAGTGCTCTGCACAAAATAAGTGCTCAATAAATACCATTGATTGATTCTAAACACTGGGGTAGATCCAAAGTAATCTGGTTGGACACAGTACCTGTCTCATAGAGACAATCTTTACATCCATTTCACAGATGAGATGAGACCACTGTACTAAGCACTTGGGGAGTTCAATATAACAGAATTGAGGCAGCATGGCATAGTGGATAAAGCACAGGCCTGGGAATCATTCATTCATTCATTCAATCGTATTTATTTAGTGTTTACTGTGTGCAGAGCACTGTACTAAGCGCTTGGGAAGTACAAGTTGGCAACACATAGAGATGGTTCCTACCCAACAACGGGCTCACAGTCTAGAAGGGGGAGATAGACAACAAAACAAAACATGTAGACAGGTGTCAAAATCGTCAGAGTAAATAGAATTATAGCTATATGCACATCATTAACAAAATTCATTCATTCAATCCTATTTATTGAGCACTTACTGTGCGCAGAGCACTGTAGATAGAGTAGTAAATATGTACAAGTAAAATAAATAGAGTAATAAATCTGTACAAATATATGCAAGTGCTGTGGGGAGGGGAAGGAGGTAGGGCGGGGGGATGGGGAGGAGGAGAGGAAAAAGGGGGCTCAGTCTGGGAAGGCCTCCTGGAGGAGGTGAGCTCTCAGTAGGGCTTTGAAGGGAGAAAGAGAGCTAGCTTGGCGGATGGGCAGAGGGAGGGCATTCCGGGCCCGGGGGAGGACGTGGGCCGGGGGTCGATAGCAGGATGGGCGAGAACGAGGTACGGTGAGGAGATTAGCGGCGGAGGAGCGGAGGGTGCGGGCTGGGCTGGAGAAGGAGAGAAGGGAGGTGAGGTAGGAGGGGGCGAGGGGATGGACAGCCTTGAAGCCGAGAGTGAGGCGTTTTTGCTTGATTCATAGGTTGACAGAGGAGTCTGATTCATAGGAGTCAGAGGTCATGGCTCCATTCATTCATTCAATTGGATTTATTGAGCACTTACTGTGTGCAGAGCACTGTATTAAGCATTTGGAAAGTACAACTTGGCAACAAATAGAGACAGTTCCTACTCAACAACGGGCTCACAGTCTAGAAAGGATGGGTCACAGTCATGGGTTCTAATCCTGGCTCTGCAGCTTGTCTGCTGTGTGGACTTGGGCAAGTCACTTAACTCCTCAATTACATCTGTAAAATTAGGATTAAGACTGTGAGCCCCACGTGGGACAGGGACTGTGCTCAACCTGATTTGCACGTATCCACCCCCGTGCTTAGCACAGTGCCTGGCCCTTAGTAAGTGCTTAACAAATACCACAATTATTATTATTGTCATTGTTATTATTGTCATGAATAATAAAAAAACACATGCTGGAAGGTTTGATCACAATCTTGCTTGGGGAGACCAGCACAAACTCGGGCTTATGCAAGTGATAAATACCATCATTATGTTTGCCCTCTGCGATTGAGTTCTTTGAGCCTTAGTCAGTGCTTAGCACAGGGCTCTTCACACAGTAAGCACTCACTAAATATGATCGATTGATCATCTGAGAGTCAGCGGTTAAAGAACGGCATCATTTATTTTTGCTTCCCCCTGACATCTCTGCCTTTGAAAAAAAATATATTCTTTAACAAATAGTCCAGGTATAAGTGAATAACCGTGATGGCTATCAGAAGGGGTTTATCTGCCACTTAAATTTTAGAAGCCAATCCTTAATCTGACAATTTCCCAAAGGGAAAAGAATAAGGAAACAAAGACAGATGATGCAGGTTTTATTGTTAGGTCTTGGTTGCAGTAGGAATCTTTTTACCTCATGATTGGGGAAACGTTCTGGCAAAGAGGTAGGTAAAAGCTTAAGGCTTGACTCTGAGATATGGCTTTTCAAGAGAATATTAAGGACAGAAGGAGGGATTTATGTTGGAAAGATAGCCTAAATGGGGCCTCCCCTGCAGCTCTAGTTGTTTCCGTCAGCTTCCCTTGTTTTCTTTTAAAACCACCTGCCACTGGGGTTTGTAAATGAATGGAAAAGGAAAACAGGAGGTAAAGGATCTAGTATCAACAAAAAACAACACCTGTCTGCTAGTATCATTGGGCAGGGAAGAAGATCTGTTTTCCAGGATCTTCAACACAGCAATTTTTTAGGAAAACATGGTAGGTGCTTAATTTGTGCCAGAATTGGCCTGGTTCCATTCATTCATTCATATTTATTGAGCGCTTATTGTGTGCAGACCACTGCTCTAAGAACTTGGGAGAATACAATAGAACAATACACAGACACATTCCCTGCCCACAAGGAGCTCACAGTCTAGAGGTATCGTTGAAATCAACCGCTCACAGCCCAGGTATTTTTACAGATCAGGCAGCTGAGGCACAGAGAAGTTGAGTGACTTGTCCAAGGTCACACAACAGACAAGTGGTGGACGCAGGATTAAAACCCAGGTCCTTCTGACTCCTAGGCCTGTATTCATTCAATCGTTATTTATTGAGCGCTTACTGTGTGCAGAGCACTATACTGAGCACCTGTACTCTGTCCCTTAGGCCCTGCTCCTTCTCTGCTGGCATTTCATTTATGAAAGAAAACATCCAGTCTCTATTTCAGTGAAAACCTCTACCACTCATGCAATTTGACCCATATTTATCTCTATGCATCTATAAAACTATAGCTATATAGTTGTACTTCATACTCGATGGTGAAATTCACCTATGGGAGCATTGTTCATTCATATCTGACAGACCACCACTCTCCCCATCTTCAAACCACAAGTAAAATCACACCTCCCAGCACTTAGAACAGTGCTTGACACATAGCAGCGTGGCTCAGCAAAAAGAGTACGGGCTTGGGAATCAGAAGTCATGGGTTTTAATTCCGACTCCGTCACTTAGCTGTGTGACTTTGGGCAAGTCGCTTAACTTCTCTGTGCCTCAGTTACCTCATCTGGAAAACGGGGATGAAGACTGTGAACCACATTTGGGACAACCTAATCACCTTGTATCCCCCCAGTGCTTAGAACAGTGCTTCGCACATAGTAAGCGCTTAACAAATGCCATTATTATTATTATTATTATTATTGTAGCACTTAACAAATATCATCATTATTATCTCCTCCAAGAAGGCTTCCCTGACTAAAGCCCTCATCCCCGCCTCTTTCCCTCTCTTCTTTGTCATCTATGCACTTCTTCCTTTAAGGATTCTGATTTTTGCTCCACTCTCACAGCACATAGTTGCGTATCCACAGTACGGGTTTGGGAATCAGAGGACGTGGGTTCTAATCCTGGCTCCACCACTTGTCTGCTGTGTGACCCTAGGCAAGCCACTTAACTTCTCTGTGCCTCAGTTATCTCATCAGTAAAATGGGGATTAAGACTGTGAACTACACTAGGGACAACCTGATTACATTGTATCTATCCTCACGCTTAGAACAGTGCTTGGTACATAGTAAGTCAATCAATCAATCAATCATATTTATTGAGCGCTTACTGTGTGCAGAGCACTGTACTAAGCGCTTGGGAAGTACAAGATGGCAACATATAGAGACAGTCCCTACCCAACAGTGGGCTCACAGTCTAGAAGGGAGAGACAGAGAACAAAACCAAACATACTAACAAAATAAAATAAATAGAATAGATATGTACAAGTAAAATAAATAGAGTAATAAATATGTACAATCATATATACATGTGCTGTGGGGAAGGGAAGGAGGTAAGATGGGGGGATGGAGGGGGGGATGAGGGGGAGAGGAATCAATCAATTGTATTTATTGAGCGCTTACTGTGTGCAGAGTACTGTACTAAGCACTTGGGAAGTACAAGTTGGCAACATATAGAGACAGTCCCTACCCAACAGTAAGCACTTAACAAATATCATTATTATTATTACTATTATCCTAATTTATTTTAATATCTTTCATCCCTCTAGTCTGTAAACTCTGGTTGGACAGAGATCATGTCTACCAACTTTATTGTATTGTCCTCTCCAAAGTGCTCAGTACAGGGCTCTGTTCACAGTAAGCACTCAATAAATACCACTGATTGATGAATTGATTGACTGTTGTTTTACTCCGGATAAATCATTTAGCTGCTCTGGGTCTCATTTTCCTAATATGTTAAATGGGTGCAATACCTGTTCTCCTTCTGTCTTTAACTAAGAGCCCCGTATATGTTAGGAATTGTGTCTGACCTAATTGTTTTTGGACCTTTCCCTGTGATCGTCACATGATAAGTGCTAACAAACACCACAACGGGACTCTCTCTCTATGTTGCCTACTTGTACTTCCCAAGTGCTTAGTACAGTGCTCTGCACACAGTAAGCGCTCAACAAATATGATTGAATGAATGAATTATTATTAATATTATTTATGACATTTATCATTATTATTAATAATACTAATGGCATTTATTAAGTGCTTACTACTACTACTACTAATTGGCATTTGTTAAGCACTTACTATGTGCAAAGCACTGTTCTAAGCACTGGGGAGGATACAGGGTGATCAGGTTGTCCCATGTGGGGCTCACAGTCTTAATCCCCATTTTACAGATGAGGTAACTGAGGCCCAGAGAAGTTAAGTGACTTGCCCAAGATCACACAGCAGACATGTGGTGGAGTCGGGATTCAAACCCATGACCTCTGACTCCAAAGCCCGTGCTCTTTCCACTGAGCCACATATGTGCAAAGCTCTGTTCTAAGCGCTGGGGAGGCTACAAGGTGATCAGGTTGTCCCATGTGGGGCTCACAGTCTTAATCCCCATTTTTCAGATGACGTAACTGAGGCCCAGAGAAGTTAAGTGACTTGCCCAAAGTCACACAGCTGATAATTGGCGGAGCTGGGATTTGAACCCATGACCTCTGATTCCAAAGCCCGTACTCTATCAACTGAGCCACACTGCTTCCCAGCCATGCTGCTTCTCAAGTGCTTACTGTGCGCGAGGCACTGCACTAAGTGCTGGGGGTGGGGATATCATCATCATCAATCGTATTTATTGTGTGCTTACTGTGTGCAGAGCACTGTACTAAGCACTTGGGAAGTACAAATTGGCAACATATAGAGACAGTCCCTACCCAACAGTGGGCTCACAGTCTAAAAGAAGGGTGACCAGGTGATCAGGGATACAAGCTAATCAGATTGGACACAGTCCATGTCCCACATGGGGCTCACCGTCTTCATCCCCATTTTACAGAGGAGGGAACTGAGGCCCAGAGAAGTGAAGTGATTTGCCCAAGATCACACAGCAGACAAGTGGTGGAGCTGGGATTAGATCCCAGATCTTACTAACTCCCAGGCCGGGGCTCTTTCTACTAGGTCACATCACACTGCTTCTAACTTGTGATGATGATGATGGATCCTTTTAACGTAATGATGACATCGAGGCTTCGCATACTACTTCTAGAAATAGGCTTTCAATAATAATAATAATAATAATAATGACGGCATTTATTAAGCACTTACTATGTGCAAAGCACTGTTCTAAGTGCTGGGGAGGTTACAAGGTGATCAGGTTGTCCCATGGGGGGCTCACAGTTTCCATCCCCATTTTACAGTTGAGGAAACTGAGGCATAGAGAAGTTAAGTAACTTGCCCAAAGTCACACAGCCGACAATGGGCGGAGCCAGGATTTGAACCCATGACCACTGACTCCAAAGCCCGGGCTCTTTCCACTGAGCCACGCTGCTTCTCAAGGGCATCTGATGCTTCATATGAAATTTACTCCTGCTTTAGGGAAGCTGCCCACCTGCAACTCTTCGATCAAATTCCCCCTGGGTTTTGTTTTCTTTTTTCGATGGCATTTATTAAGCACTTACTATGTGCAAAGCACTGTTCTAAGCGCTGGGGAGGTTACAAGGTGATCAGGTGGTCCCACTGGGGGCTCACATTTAATCCCTTTTTTCCAGATGAGGTAACTGAGGCACAGAGAAGTTAAGTGACTTGCCCAAAGTCACACAGCTGACGAGTGGCGGAGCCGGGATTTGAACCCATGACCTCTGACTCCAAAGCCCGGGTTCTTTCCACTGAGCCACGCTGCTTCTCACGCTGCTTGTTCAGTGCCGAATGCCTCAAACACCCCCAAAATTCCCACTGACTTTACACTCTATGCTCTATGTCGACTAACTCTGTTATACTGTTTTCTCCCCAGCGATTAGCACAGGGCTCTGCACACAGTAAGCGCTCAATAATGAGAGGCATCGTGGCCTAGTGGAAAGAGCCCAGGCCTGGGAGTTGGAAGACCTGAGTTCTAATCCCAGGTTTGCCATTTACCTGCTGGGTGACCTTGGGAAAGTCACTTCATTTCTCAGTGCCTCAGTTTCCTCAACTGCAAAATGGGGATTCGATCCCTGTTCTCCCTCCTCCTTTGAATGTGAGGCCCTCAGTGCTTAGTACAGTGCCTGACATATGGAAGAGAAGCAGCGTGGCTCAGTGGAAAGAGCACGGGCTTGGGAATCAGAGGTCATGGGTTCGAATCCCACTCCACCACATGTCTGCTGTGTGACCTTGGGCAAGTCACTTCACTTCTCTGGGCCTCAGTTCCCTCATCTGGAAAATGGGGATGAAGACTGTAAGCCCCATGTGGGACAATTTGATTACCTTGTATCTACCCCAGCGCTTAGAAGAGTGCTTGGCACATAGTAAGCGCTTAACAAATACCAGCATTATTATATAGTAAGCATTTAACGAATACCACAGTTATAATTAATATTATTAAATATCAAATAAATGCCAAGATCCCTATTCCTCTGGACTTTCCTGACTTGGGAACTGCCCAATTTTTAGAGGTGAGATTTGGACCTTATATTATCCCTGCCAGAAAGCTTACTGTAACTGAATGACATAGAGAGTTTATTTCCCCCAAATCAGATTCATTCATTCATTCATTCAATCGTATTTATTGAGTGCTTACTGCATGCAGAGCACTGTACTAGGCGCTTGGGAAGTACAAGTTGGCAACATGTAGAGACGGTCCCTACCCAACAGCGGGCTCACAGTCTAGAAGGGGGGAGACAGACAAAAAAACAAAACATATTAACAAAATAAAATAAATAGAATAGTAAATATGTACAAGTAAAATAAATAGAGTAATAAATATGTACAAACATATATACAAGTTCTGTGGGGAGGGGAAGGAAGTAAGGTGGGGGGGATAGGGAGGGGGAGGATATTTGTTGAATTATAGGAGCACTGTGCTGCAAAAAATATACTCATCAGGAGTCACTGATGTTGGATCAGGTCAGTGATTCCTTTCTGGGGTTCTGGACTCTGCTGACGGGAGGAGCAAAGGAGTTTTCCATTAGTGAGGAAAAATTTCGGGAGAATTATTTTCCCTAGGATGCCAGGATGCAACACTGGTAGAGAAGGAGTGTGGTTAAATGGAAGCCATTTTAATGTCTGTCTCCTACTCTACCTAGACTGTAATAATAATAATAATAATATTAAGCTCACTCCTTGTGGACAGGTATCCTATTGTATTCTCCCAAATACCTGTGCTTGGCCACCAGTAAACACTCAATGAGTTCCTTCCTCTCCCCCTCATCCCCCTCTCCATCCCCCCGTCCTACCTTCTTCCCTTTCCCACAGCACCTGTATATATGTATATATCTTTGTACGTATTTATTACTCTATTTATTTATTTATCTTACTTGTACATATCTATTCTATTTATTTTATTTTGTTAGTATGTTTGGTTTTGTCTCCCCCTTTTAGACCGTGAGCACACTGTTGGGTAGGGACTGTCTCTATATGTTGCCAATTTGTACTTCCCAAGCGCTTAGTACAGTGCTCTGCACACAGTAAGTGCTCAATAAATACGATTGATGATGATGATGACATCTATTCTATTTTATTTTGTTGGTGTGTTTGGTTTGGTTCTTTGTCTCCCCCGTCTAGACTGTGAGCCCGCTGTTAGGTAGGGACTGTCTCTATGTGTTGCCGACTTGTACTTCCCAAGCGCTTAGTACAGTGCTCTGCACACAGTAAGTGCTCAATAAATACGATTGATTGATTGATTGTTTGATTGAATGAACTCAGTCTTTCAGTTACATTACTGGCTGACATTTCTTCTGATTTCAGGGAAAACTGCAGGGGAGGGAAGTAGCATGGCCTAGTGGATATAGGATAGGCCAGGGACTCAAAGGACCTGGATTCTAATTCAGATACTTGTCTGCTCTGTGACCCTAGGCAAGTCACTTCACTTCCCTCTGCCTCTGTTACTCATCTGTAAAATGGTGATTTGTCTCACGTGGGACATGGACTATGTCCAACCTGATTGTTGCTTAGTACAGTGCTCTGCACACAGTAAGTGCTCAATAAATAAGATTGAATGAATGAATCTACGGCAGAGCTTAGTCCATTGTCTAAACACATAGTAAATGTTTAACAAATACCATTTATACATTCCTCCTTCCCTTCCTCACAGCACCTGTATATGTATATATGTTTGTACATATTTATTACTCTATTTATTTATTTTACTTGTACATATCTATTCTATTTATTTTATTTTGTTAGTATGTTTGATTTTGTTCTCTGTCTCCCCCTTTTAGACTGTGAGCCCACTGTTGGGTAGGGGCTGTCTCTATATGTTGCCAACTTGTACTTCCCAAGCGCTTAGTACAGTGCTCTGCGCACAGTAAGTGCTCAATAAATACGATTGATTGATTGATTCATTCATTCATTCAATCGTATTTATTGGGTGCTTACTGTGTGCAGAGCACTGTACTAAGCTCTTGGGAAGTATACATATGCATTTAATATATGTGTAAATATATATTAGTGTGGTATTTGTTATATGCTTACTATGTTCCAAATAGTGTGCTAAGAGGTGTGATAGATACAAGCCAGAACGGAACCAGTTCTTGTTCCATGTGGGACTCACAATATGAAAGAAAGGGAGAACGGGTATTTGGTCCCCATTTTAGAGATGAGAAAAGTGAGGCCCAGATAAACCAAGTAACTTTCCCAATCTCACAAGCAAGCAAGAAGCAGGGGTGGGGTTAGATTTTATATTAATGTCTATCTCCCCCTCTAGACTGTAAGCTCAGTGTGGGCAGGGAGTGTGTCTGTTTATTTTTGTATTGCACCCTCCCAAGCGCTTAGTACAATGCTCTGCACACAGTAAGCGCTTAATAAATACGAACGAATGAATAGACTGAATGACTCCCAGTCCTGTATTTTTTTCCACTAAATCAAGCTGCTTTGCTAAGTAGGTAGTAAATCTGTTCAGATAATTGGGGAAATTTTAAATTAACTTCCAGGCTACAGTTCCTGGGGCAACACCAAGGTTATTTTCTTCAACACAGAGTCAATTGCTCAGAGGCTGATTATCCAGTTAATGGGTTACCCATCCTGCTCTTTCCGCTTGCTACTACTGCTGCCTGACTTTGGTCCTTTCATTATTCATTAGACTCTGGGGGAGTAGTTGCAATTTGAATTATTCCACTTTATTTGTTAGTAGCAATTTCATTTGCTAGTAAGTCTAGTAAAACATTTGATCCAGGAAAAGCTAAAAACAACTGACTTCGATGCCACTTCTGGACAATTCATGGATTTTGGTTATCTGTGATATTAATTTGCCAGGATGATTGAGAATTTACAGGACTTTTGGCTTGTCTCTTTTCAATGGTCTCCACTGGGTGGTTGGTTTCCTCCTTTCTTTGCCAATGAGGTATTGGCTTATCATCATCAATCGTATTTATTGAGCGCTTACTGTGTGCAGAGCACTGTACTAAGCGCTTGACTCACTGAGTGAAAGGACAGCGTCTGGATGGTCAGGGGCAACATTAGTCTCCACTGGCAAGATAATAACAATAGCTGTGGTATTTGTTAAGTGCTTATTATGTGCCAAATACTGTTCTAAGCGCTGGAGTAGAAACAAGCAAATCGGGTTGGACACAGTCCCGGACCCATGTGGGGTTCGCAGTCTCAATCGCCGTTTTACAGAGGAGGTAACTGAGGCCCAGAGAACTGAAGTGACTTGCTCAAGGTCACACAGCAGACATGTGGTGGGGTCGGGATTCGAACCCATGACCTTCTGACGCCCAGGCCGGTGCCCCATCCACTCCTCCAAGCTGCTTCCAAAAATAACAGTGCGGTCATGGACTACCAACAAACGAATAGTAACATAGTAACTTTTAGACTGTGAGCCCACTGTTGGGTAGGGACTGTCTCTATATGTTGCCAATTTGTACTTCCCAAGCGCTTAGTACAGTGCTCTGCACATAGTAAGCGCTCAATAAATACGATTGATGATGATGATGATAACAGCGTCTAACGCCCCACAACTCAGCACTGCGCAACAGGATGACAGGAAAATGGATGACCCCAGAGGCCCGGAACAACCATATAAAAAAATGAAAGGACTTTGGTTCAAATCCCATCTCCGCCACTTGTAGGTAGGCTTTGTGACATTGGGCAAGTCACTTCCCTTCTCTGGGCCTCAGTTACCTCAGCTGTAAAATGGGGCTGAGCCCCATGGGGAGTGTGAGCCCCATGTCAGGAACAGGGACTGGGTCCAACCTGATTAATTTTTATCTACCCCTGTGCTTAGAGTAGTGTTTCGCACATAGTAAGCCCTTAACCAGTACCATAACAATTATTAGCATTACAAAGGCTCTCTGAAAAAGAATATAAACTGAAAAATCAGAAATGGGAACTTGTGGGAAGACAAAAACGGCGATTGGAAAAAGACAATTAGCAAGGGGCATTCCCATTTGAGCAAAAACATGGGGGATCAATCAGCTGAAGAGATGAGAAATGTTAATATTGACAGACCCTGAAACCACCAAATAAACAAAGCCATGAATAATCATGATAATAATAATTGTCTTTGTTAAATGCTTACTATGTGGCAAACACTGTATTAAGCACTAGGGGGGTTGCAAGATAATCAGATAGGACACAGTCCCTATCTCACATGGGGCTCACAGCATTAGTGGAAGAGAGAACAGGTATTTTATCCTCATTTTAGCAATAAGGAAACTGAGGCACAGAGAAGTGAAGTGACTTTCCCAAAGTCACAACAGGCAGGTGACAGAGCCAGGATTAGAGTCCAAGTCCTCTGACTTTCAGTGCTCTTTCCTCTAGGCCACTAAGCACTTAACAAATACCATAATCAATCAATCACACGCTAATTCAAAAATAGGGCTGAGGAGTGATCAGTGGGATAAGAATCAATCAATTGATTGTATTTATTGAGCATATATAATAATGATACCAATGGTATTTGTTAAGCGCTTATTATGTACCAGACACTGTGCTAAACCCTGGGGTGGATATAAGCAAATCGGGTTGGACACAGTCCCTGTTCCATGTGGGGTTCAAAGTCTCAATTCCCATTTTTCGGATGAGGTGACTGAGGCCTGGAGAAGTGAAGTGACTTGCCCAAGGTCACACGGCAGGCAAGTGGTGGAGTCTGGATTAGAACCCATGACCTTCTGACTTCCAGGGCTGTGCTCTTTCCACTTTGCCATGCTGCTTCCCTATATACGTGCAGTGGGATTGAGGAAGGGTGAAAAAAAGAGAGGAGATCCACTGATTGACTGGGTTAGTATAACAGAGTTATAAGACATTTTCCCTGCCCTCAAGGAGCTTACGGTCTAGTATGGGAGAAAGACAGGAGAAGCAGTGTTGCTTAGTGGATAGAGCACTGGGAGTCAGAAAGACCTGGATTTTAATCCCAGCTCTGCCACTTGTCTTTTGTGTGATCCTGAGTAAGTCGCTTCACCTCTCTGGGCCTCAGTTCCCTCATCTGTAAAATAGGAATTAAGGGTGTGAGGCCCATGTGAGAGAGGGACTGTGTCCAACCTGAGCACTGGGGTAGATAAATGATAGAAGCAGCATGGCCTAGTGAAGAAAGCGTGGGCTTGGGTATCAAAAAGGATCCGGGTTCTAATTCTGACTCTACCAATTGTTTGTGGTGTGACCTAGGGCAAATCGCTTAGCATCTCCGTGCCTTCTCTTTTCTTTCTTTCACTCGTATTTATTGAGCGCTTACTGTGTGCAGAGCACTGTACTAAGCACTTGGGAAGTGCAAATCGGCAACATATAGAGGTGGTCCCTACCCAACAGTGGGCTCACAGTCTAGAAGAGAGAGACAGACAACAAAACAAAACAAGTAGACAGGTGTCAATGCTGTCAGAATAAATAGAATTATAGCTATATACACATCATTAATAAAATAAATATAGGAAATATGTACAAATAAAATAGAGTAATAAATATGTAGAAATATATATCTATATATATATATATATATATAAAAGTGCTGTGGGGAGGGGAGGGGGGGAAGAGGAGGGGAGGAAAAAGGGGGGGGGGGGCTCAGTCTTGAATACCTTGCATCTAACCCAGCTCTTAGAACAGTGCCTGGCACATAGTAAACAATTAACAAATACCATAAAAAAGATAATGAAAAACACTGCAGAATTCCTGTCTCAGTTTCCTCAACAGTAAAATGGAGGATCCTCTGTCCTACTTAGACTGTGAGTCCCATATGGGACAGGGATTGCACCTGAACTAATTTATTTGTACCTACCCGGGCACTTATAACAGTGTTTGACACATAGTTAAGTGTTTCACAAGTATCATAAAAAGATAAATACCCTGGCTTGACTGATTGAATGCAAGCTCAAGGGTGTGTGTGTGTGTGAGAGAAGCAGCATGGCCTAGTGGATAGAGCACAGGCCTGGGAGTAAAAAGGACCTGGGTTCTAATCCAGGCTCTACCATTTGTCAGCTGTGTGACCTTGGACAAGTCACTTCACTTCTCTGTGCCTCAGGTACTTCATCTGTAAAATGGGGATGGAGGCTGTGAGTCCCATGTGGGACAGGGACTGTGTCCAGCCTGATTAGCCTGTATCCACCCCAGCATTTAGTACGATGCCTGGCACATAGTAAAAGCTTAAGAAATACCACAATTATTATTATTATTATTGTTGGCAAGGAGGTGCTGGGAATGATAAGAAGAGACTCTTTTTTCCTCCCAAATTCCTCCCTCTGCCTCACTTCCAATGTCCTACTTCTCATTCATTCATTCAGTCGTATTTATAGAGCGCTTACTGTGTGCAGAGCACTGTACTAAGCGCTTGGGAAGTACAAATCGGCAACATATAGAGACGGTCCCTACCCAACAATGGGCTCACAGTCTAGAAGGGGGAGACAGACAAAAAAACAAAAGTCCACCAGCTCTTTACCCATAGAGACGGTCCAAGCCCTTGAATCCTTTTCTGGCTCTTGCAAAAGAGAAACAGACTGTGCCCATCATTCCAGGCCTGTCTATATTCCGTTATTTATTTATAGATATTGTAATTGATTTATTTACATATTGTCATTTATTTTATTAATGTCAGTCTCACCCTCTAGGTTGTAAGCTCCTTATGGGCAGGGAACACTGTGTACTGGGAGCATGTCTGTTAGATTGTAATGATAATAATAATAATAATGGCATTTGTTAAGCTCTTACTATGTGCAAAGCACTGTTCTAAGTGCTGGGGGGATACAATGGGATCACGTTGTCCCACGTGGGGCTCACAGTCTTAATCCTCATTTTACAGACGAGGTAACTGAGGCTCAGAGAAGTTAAGTGACTTGCCCAAGGTCACACAGCAGACATGTGGCAGAGCGGGATTCGAACCCATGACCTCTGACTTCAAAGCCCGGGCTCTTTCCACTGAGCCACGCTGCTTCTCATAGTACTCTCCCAAACACTTAGTACAGTGCTCTGCAGGCAACAAGCCCTCAAGAGATGCAATTAATTGACTGATCGATTGGAACGTGTCCACCAACTCTGATGCATTGTTGTCTCCTAAATTCTTACTGTTCTCTCCACTCAGTGAGTGCTCAATAAATACAATTGACTAATTGATTGTTTTAAAAGAGATGGATAATTGTCCAGGTAGGATCTGGAAATGGAAACTCGGAAGTGAGAGGGGTAGAGAGGCATGGCGGGGAGAGTGGGTGAAGGAGATCCAGGAAGAGAGTGTTAGGAAACCATTTGGAAGGAAAAAAGAAGACATTTAGGGTGGAGGTAGTGGGTGGAGAGTGTGGTAATGGAAGGGAAACTGAGGCTCAAGCTCATAGTAGCCTGCAACTGTAGTGACCCAACCTTTAGCATTGTATCCTTAGCTCCATGAGTGACACTTGTTTAATTTCAGAGCCATTTCTGTGGTTCTTGGAATTACTCTGATGAGAGACCCGAACACCTGACAAGACTAGGGTCAGAGAGGAAGATTGTCATTTTGGAACTGTGGGTTATGGGTATTATTCTCCACAGTTCCAAAATGACAGTCTTCCTCTCTGACCCTAATCTTGTCAGGTGTTCGGGTCTCTGAGAGTAATTCCAGGAACCACAGAAATGGCTCTGAAATTAAACAAGTGTCACTCATGGAGCTAAGGCTACAATGCTAAAGGGTATTATTCTCGTGGCTGGTTGTCTCTGCCCCAGAAAAAAGTTGATTGTCCCCCAAATAATAGAGAAGCAGTGTGGCCTAGTGCATAGAACATGGGCCCTGGAGTCAGAAGGACCTGGGTTCTAAGCCCAGCCCCACCATTTGTCTGCTGTGTGATTTTGGACAAGTCACTTCACTTCTCTGGGCCTCAGTTTCCTCATCTGTGACACGGGGATTGAGACAAGGATTGTGTCCAACCCGATTTGCTTGTATCTGCCCCCGGGCTTAGTACAGTGCCTGCCATACAGTAAGTACTTAAGTATTATTATTATTATTCTCTGGACCTCGGTTTCCTCATCCTTGAAATGGGGATTAAGACTGTGAGCCCTATGTGGAGCATGGACTGTGTCCAACCACATTTGCCTGTACCCATCCCAGTGCTAAGTACAGGGCCTGACACATAGTAAGTGCTTAACAAATACCATTATTATTATTATTATTATTATTACTAGCTTGATAGAAACCTTCTTATAGAAATAGCTACTGTTAAAGTTGTAGTCAAAGGCCAAGTTTTACCGTTTTTAGACAGTCTGTTTTCTATGCCTTCCTTCCCTGTTAGATATGTTTCAGATGGTTTCTTTTCTCCTCCTGATGTGTGTTTAAACTGATCCATCTTTAATAGACTGCAATTTCCTCTTAACTAACTAACCCTTTAGGTCTCCTCACATTTCTATTTCACCTCGACATTTCTAATTTAGAAGGAATTTACCTCAAGTTTGATGCTGCATTATTTCTCAAGGTCACCGAAGGGGCAGGTCAGATCAACAATTAATAGAGAGGGTTGATACAACTGGGAGTTATAGTCCCTTGTTCATTCATCATTCACCACTGCCAGTGAGCTGAACACCTGACAAGACGATGCTCTGAAAAGAACATTGTCGTGTTGGAACCGTAAGTTAGGGGATTATGGGCATTGGTCTTCTGGCTCGTTTGAAAATGTTTGAAAATGTCCTGGCAGGATTTTGACCCGTCTTCAAGCTATTAAAATCAGTGGTCGAGGAAAGTGTTTTGTCAAAATCAAGTGGATTTTCTTCCAGGAATTTATAACACTTGAATTATAAAGACAAACACCCCAACCCACTTGCATTCTTCCTGTCCTCAGAGCCAAAACTGGGGTCCCTTTGATGGGCTTTGGAGTCACAGAAACCCATTAAGCTTCTTCTGTGGCTTTTATGACTAGGAACCATGGATAAAAATATTGTCGTTTAAAAGTAACGACATGGTCGCAGTTTGGAGCGAAAAGGAGAGATTGCTTATTAGAGGTGATGAACACTGGCTTTTTTTCAACATGCTTAAATAAATCTGTCTTCCGCTGGAATAAAACCCATAACCGGCACAAGGAAAAGAACTCCATCACCTTTCTCTTGGGCTTTACTTCCTGAATCTGAGATAACTTTTTCACCCTTTTAGGATCCAGGAGCAAAACTCCTCTGAAACACGCCTAGGCCGCTCTATGGGAAGTAGAGCAGGGTCCTCATTGAGCTGACTCCCGGCATCTTCTAGAATATGAGCCCATTGTTGGGTAGGGATCAATCAATCAATCAATCAATCGTATTTATTGAGCGCTTACTATGTGCAGAGCACTGTACTAAGCGCTTGGGAAGTACAAGTTGGCAACATAGAGAGACAGTCCCTACCCAACAGTGGGCTCACAGTCTAAAAGGGGATCGTCTAAAAGCACAGTCTAAAAGGGATCGTCTCTATATGTTGCCAACTTGTACTTCCCAAGCGCTTAGTACAGTGCTCTGCGCACAGTAAGTGCTCAATAAACAGGCTTGAATGAAATGAATGAAATTCTGGGTTGGCAAGACGCTAAGGGATTTTCTGTTGGTTTTGTTCCCCCGCCCCAGTCTTCCCATCCTTGGTTCAGGGTTGGGATTCCTTAGCAACCAGCCGGAACAAACCTTCTGTGAGCTTTTAATCAGTCAATCATCAATCGTATTTATTGAGCGCTTACTGTGTGCAGAGCACTGTACTAAGCACTTCATCATCATCATCATCAATCGTATTTATTGAGCGCTTACTATGTGCAGAGCACTGTACTAAGCGCTTGGGAAGTACAAATTGGCAACATGTAGAGACAGTCCCTACCCAACAGTGGGATCACGGTGTAGACTCTCTACGCCGAAAAGAGCTCCGTTAAAAATGTCAAACCAACCAAAGGGTCTCATCTTCCATCCACTAGTGGCCCACCGCTCCGCGGAATCCCTGAGCCCATTTTCCCGCCCCGTCCCACCCCCCCCCGCCCCAAAAACCCGGTGGTCGGCACTGACCGGTGCTGCTCTGGATGGTTCGGACCGTGGTGGTGGTGGTACGGGGAGGAGACGAGGACCTCAGAGACACGCATTCGTCATCCTGGGAGCACCCCTTCTCGATAGCCCTCACGTAGCTGTGGCTCCTCATGCGGAAACAGCCGGGCATCGGCAGGTCCAGGGCCTCCACCGCCTGTGACTCCAGCTCGCTGAACACTGACTCGCACACGGACTCGAACTGGCCGTTCACTTCCATCTCGCTCACCTGTGGCGGGGTTGGGGGAACGGGACGGGACGGAAAGAGCACTTTTCATTCCCGTTTGGGACACCAGTGGAAAGTTGGCCCCCGGAGGGGTAAAAATAACAATGACTGGGGTATCTTTTAGACCGTGAGCCCACTGTTGGGTAGGGACGGTCTCTATATGTTGCCAACTTGTACTTCCCAAGCGCTAGTACAGTGCTCTGCACACATTAAGTGCACAATAAATACAACTGATTGATTGATTCTAGACTGTAATCTCTCTGTGGGCGGGGAATGTGTCTGTTTCTTGTGGTATTGTAATAATAATAATACCACAATAGAGTGGAAAGAGCACGGGCTTTGGAGTCAGAGGTCATGGGTTCAAAATCCGGCTCTGCCAACTGTCAGCTGAGTGACTTTGGGCAAGTCACTTCACTTCTCTGTGCCTCAGTTACCTCATCTGTAAAATGGGGATGAAGACTGTGAGCCCCCCCCCCGTGGGACAACCTGATCACCTTGTAACCTCCCCAGTGCTTAGAACAGTGCTTGGCACATAGTAAGTGCTTAATAAATGCTATCATTATTATTAATAATAATAATGATTATGGTATTTAAGTATTTACTATTTATTCATTCATTCAGTCGTATTTATTGAGCGCTTACTGTGCGTAGAGCACTGTACTAAGCACTTGGGAAGTACAAATTGGCAACATATAGAGGCGGTCCCTTCCCAACAACGTGCTCATGTGACAAGCACTGTTCTAAACGCTGGGGTAGATACAAGCTAATCTGGTTGGACACAGTTCCTGGCCCACATGGGGCTCGCAGTCTTAATCCCCATTTTCCAGATGAGGTAACTGAGGCCCAGAGAAGTGAAGTGACTTGCCCAAGGCCACACAGCAGACAAGTGGTGGAGTTGGGATTAGAATCCACATCCTCTGACTCCCAGGTTCATGCTCTTTCCACTAAGCCACGCTACTTCTTTGCCAAGCACTTACTACAGTGCTCTGCCCACAGTAAGTGCTCAATAAATATGATAGCATGAATGAATTTGTTAAGTGCTTACTATGTGCCAGGCACTGTACTAAATGCTGGGGCAGATACAAGCAAATTGGGCTGGACACAGTCCCTGCCCCACACGGAGCTCACAGTCTTAATCCCCATTTTCCAGATGAGGTAACTGAGGCACAGAGATGTGAAGTGACTTGTCCAAGGTCACCGAGCAGATGGGTGGCAGAGCCAAGATTAGAATCCAGGTAATAATAATAGTAATAATTATTGTGGTATTTATTAAGTGTTTACTATTTTGCCAGGTAGTATGCTAAGCACTGGGGTGGATATCTGAAAATTGGGTTGGACACAGTCCCTGTCCCACATGGGGTTTACAATCTTAGCCCCCATTTTACAGATGAGATAACTGAGGTGCAGTGAAGTTACTTGCCCAAGGTCAAACAGCAGACAAGTTTGTTGTTGGGTAGGGACTGTCTCTATATGTTGCCGACTTGTGGTTCCCAAGCGCTTAGTGCAGCGCTCTGCACACAGTAAGCGCTCAATAAATATGATTGAATGAATGAATGAAAGTGACAGAGCTGGGATTAGAATCTGGGTCCTCTGACTCCCAAGCCTGGGCTCTAGCCACTAGGCCACACCGATGGGATTAGAGTCACATCTCCTCCCTCCCAGGTGCGTGCTTTTTCCATTTCCTGTATATATGTATATATGTTTGCACATATTTATTACTCTATTTATTTATTCATTTTGCTTGTACATATCTATTCTATTTATTTTATTTTGTTAGTATGTTTGGTTTTGTTCTCTGTCTCCCCCTTTTAGACTGTGAGCCCACTGTTGGGTAGGGACTGTCTCTATATGTTGCCAACTTGTACTTCCCAAGCGCTTAGTACAGTGCTCTGCACACAGTAAGCGCTCAGTAAATACGATTGATTGATTGATTGATTAGCCCACACTGCTTATGTTGCCAACTTGTACTCCCAAGTGCTTAGTACAGTGCTCTGCACACAGTAAGCGCTCAATAAATACAATTGAAAGAATGAATGCTTCAAGCCCCAGCTGTGTATACTCATGAACACAGGTGAACTATCTGCTAAGAAATGTTTATTTCAGTCACAGACCCAATAGAGAATAATATCTCCCCTCATCTAGACTGTAAGCCCATTCTGGGCAGGGATTGTCTCTCTTTATTGCTGTATTGTACTTTCCAAGCACTTAGTACAGTGCTCTGCACTAAGCACTCATTAAATATGATTGAATGAATAATAATAATAATAATAATAATAATAATAATGAAAATAGTAACTGTGGTGTTTATTTAGCACTTAATATGTGCGAAGTACTGTATTATGTGCTGGGGTAGATATAAGATAATCATGTCCCACATGGAGCTCACAGTCTAAGTAAGAAGGAAATCAGGTATTCAGTCCCCATTTTGCAGAGGAGGGAACGGAGGCACAGAGAAGTGAAGTGACTTGTCCAAGGTAACACAGTAGGTAAGTGGCAGAGCCGATTAGAGCCAGGTCTTCTGACTCTCAGGTTTGTGCTCTTTCCACTAGGCCACACTCTAGAATTGTGTCAGGTATCGCTTTCTGGGCTAGAATTCACAACTTTTTACTCTGGCGGTGTCAACAGTGGATTATGTTTTTCCCTGTGCTTCTGATGGGTTTTCTCCCGAAAGATTATTTCAGGGGTTGGGGGAGCTCCTTGCACTAATGGATGCTTGGGAAAATGCAGTTGAGATGATTCCTAAATCTGCCAAAAATTGTTGTTGAACAAGACAGGGCCCTTCTTTTGGCTGAAAAAAATCTCCATACGATTTACCTTGGCAAAAAAGACCATTAACATTCATTCAATCATATTTATTGGGTGCTTACTGTGTGCAGAGCACTGTACTAAGTGTCTGGGAAGTACAATTCAGTAACAAAGAGAGACAATCCCTGCCCACAATGGGCTCACTGTCTAGAAGGGGGAAGACAGACATCAAAACAAGTAAACAGGCATCAGTAACGTCATTATAAATAAATAGAATGATAGGTAGCATTAGATCGCATTAGAGAGCATTAGATAGAAAGTATTAGTGGAGCAGCATGGCTCAGTGGAAAGAGCCCGGGCTTGGGACTCAGAGGTCATGGGTTCTAATCCCGACTCTGCCACTTATCAGTTGTGTGACTTTGGGCAAGTCACTTAACTTCTCTGTGCTTCAGTTACCTCATCTGTAAAATGGGGATTGAGACTGTGAGCCCCATGTGGGACAGCCTGATTACCTTGTATTCCCCCCCAGAGCTTAAAACACTGCTTTGCACATAGTAAGCACTTAACAAATCCCATTATTATATAGTCACATCATTAATAAAAATAAATGGAATTATAATTATAAATATGTACAGATAGACACAAGTGCTGTGGGGCGGGGACGGGGGTAGAGGAGAGGGAGGGAGTAGAGGCGATGGGGAGGGGTAGAAGAGGAAAGGGGGGGCTCATTCTGGGGCTTTAGATGGGAAACGCTGTACCACGATGTGTCTGTTTATAATGTTGGTATTTGTTAAGCGCTTACTATGTGCCAACACCGTGCTAAGCGCTGGGGTAGACACAAGGTAATCAGATTGTCCCATGTGGGGCTTAGAGTCTTAATCTCCATTTTACAGATGAGGTCACTGAGGCCCAGAGAAGCGAAGCGACTTGCCCAAGGTCACAGAGCTGACAAGTGGTGGAGCCAGGATTAGAACTCATGATCTCCAGATTTCCTACAACTAAAGATATGAATTGACACCTTATCGTGGCCGGAGAGTTTGCGTGCACAGATGAAGCTTAGAGCTAGGCCTTACAAGGTTATCCATAATGGAAAGGTCTAAGCCAAAGCATCAAAGTTGATTCACCTGTGCTGAGCAGCAGCGGCATGGAAAAGGGTCAAAGGCAGATGAACGAGTGATCAAAACGTTCATCAAAGACAATGGCAGAGATGCAAGTTTTTACTGTGCGGAGGAAGACAGTGATAAAAACACTTTCATTCAGTCGTATTTATCGAGCGCTTACTGTTTACAGAGCACTGTACTAAGCACTTGGGAAGTACAAGTTGGCAACATATAGAGACGGTCCTTACCCAACAGTGGGCTCACAGTCTAGTCGTATCTTTACCAAGAAAACTCTACGGATACACCCACCGGGATGAATTTACAGCAGAGGATGGGATGTTATGGAGTTGGGGTGGGGGGGGGTCTATGGCATCGCTTTGGTTTGGAAATGACTCGACAGCATTTGAAGAAGATAATCATGAAGGCCACACCACCAACCTAAAATCAATAGCATTTATTAAGCACTTACTATGTGCAGAGCACTCTACTAAGCTCTTGGGAAAATACAATACAACAACGTTAGCAGAGGTATTCCCTGCCCACAGGAAATTTACAGTCCAGAGGGGAAGACAGGCGTTAATATAAATAAGCAATTTATTATATCTAGTTTAAAGATATACCTTACCTCCTTCCCTTCCCCACAGCGCCTGTATATATGGATATACGTTTGTACATATTTATTACTCTATTTATTTATTTTACTTGTACATATCTATTCTATTTATTTTATTTTGTTAATATGTTTGGTTTTGTTTTCTGTCTCCCCCTTCTAGACTGTGAGCCCACTGTTGGGTAGGGACTGTCTCTATATGTTGCCAACTTGTATTTCCCAAGTGCTTAGTACAGTGCTCTGCACACAGTAAGCGCTCAATAAATACTATTGATTGATTGATTGATTAAAGATATGTACGTAAGTGCTGTGGAGTTGAAGTTGGGGCAAATGTCAAATACCCAAAGGTCACAGATAACAGAAGAGAAGCAGCGTGGCTCAGTGGAAAGAGCCCGGGCTTTGGAGTCAGAGGTCGTGGGTTCAAATCCCGGCTCCGCCACTTGTCAGCTGTGTGACTTTGGGCAAGTCACTTCACTTCTCTGGGCCTCAGTTCCCTCATCTGTAAAATGGGGATTAAGACTGTGAGCTCCCCGTGGGACAACCTGATCACCTTGTAACCTCTCCAGTGCTTAGAACAGTGCTTTGCACACAGTAAGAGCTTAATAAATGCCATCATTATTATTATTAAGTCACAGGTCATAGAGACTCAGCACGGGCCAGCGGATGGAGCACAAGTCTGGAAGTCAGAAGGACCTGGGATCTAATCCCGACTCTGCCACGTATCTGCTGTGTGACCTTGGGCAAGTCATTTCCTTCTCTGTGTCTTACTGACCTCACCTGCAAAATGGGCATTAAGAATGTAAGCCCTAAGTGGGCCAGGCACTGTGTCCAACTTGATTAACTTGTGTCTACCCCAGTGCCTGTGATACGTGCTTAACAAATACCATGAAAAACCCCTCAAAAGACCCAAGTGCGTCGAGGATGCAGAAGGGAGAGGGATCTGGTGGGCGGGGGGGGAAGGGAAGGCTTAATCAGAGAAGGCCTCTTGTAGAAGATGTGACCTTAATCATACATCAATCAGTAAGTCAATCAATGGTATTTACTGGTGCTTACTATGTGCAGAGCACTGTACTAAACACCTGGGAAGGTATAATACAACAGAACTAGCAGAAATGCTCCCTGACCACAGTGAGTTTGAAGGTGGGGAGAGTGTTGGTCTGGTGTATGTGGATGGAGTGGGAGTTCTGGGCTAAGGGATGGATGTGGGAAAGAGGTGGGCAGCAAGATAGACGAGATCATATCTGATGGACAGTGACTCTCTCCACCTTCAAAGCCTTATTGAAGGCAAATCTCTTTCCAGAGGCCTTCGCTGACTAAGCCCCCCTTTCCTCTTCTCCCACTCCCTGCTGGGCCACCTTAAATAATAATAATAATGATGGTATTTGTTAAGCACTTACTATGTGCAAAGCACTGGGGAGATACAAGGTGATCAGGTTGTCCCACGTGGGGCTCACAGTCTTAATCCCCATTTTACAGATGGGGGAACTGAGGCACAGAGAAGTTAAGACTTGCCCAAAGTCACACAGCCGACAATTGGCAGAGCCGGGACTTGCTCCCTTTATTCACCCCCCCCGCCCCTGAGCCCCACAGCACTCATGTACATACCTGTAATTTCATTTATTTATATTAATGTCTGTTTCCCCCTCCACACTGCAAGCTCATTGTTGGTAGGAAATATCTCTGTTATATTGTGATACTGTACTCTTCCCAGTCAGCCAAAAGCATTTATTGAGAGCTTACTGTGTGCAGAGCACTGTACTAAGCACTTGGGAGAGCGCAATATAATAATAAACAGAAACATTCCCTGCCCACAATGAGCTTACAGTCTAGAGGGGGAGGCAGACATTAATATTAATGTATACAAGTAAATAACAGATATGGACATAAGTACTGGGGGGCTTGGGAGTGGGGAGGAGTAAAGGGAGCAAGTCAGGTTGACACAGAAGGGAGGGGGAAAAGAGGAAAGGAGGACGGAGTGCTTAGCACAGTGCTCTGCACACCATAAGCGCTCGATGAATACGATTGACTGATTAAGATCGGGGCACAGGGAGGAAACTGGCACTAAAGGAGTGGAGTAGGAGTTCAGTGAGGGGAAGTGGGAGGGGATGAGCTGAATGAGTGAATCTCTGCCTTCTCTACTGGGCAGAGGATAGCCCGAGAGCTGGGTGTGGAGTAAGTCGAGGATAATTGAATCAATCAATCAATCAATCAATCAATCGCATTTATTGAGCACTTACTGTGTGCAGAGCACTGTACTAAGCACTTGGGAAGTACAAGTTGGCAACGTATAGAGGCAGTCCCTACCCTACAGTGGGCTCACAGTCTAGAAGGGGGAGACAGAGAACAAAACCAAACAAAATATTATTATTAACAAAATAAATAGCTCGTCAGGGCCTTAGCTAGCTCTCTTCCTCCCTTCAAGGCCCTACTGAGAGCTCACCTCCTCCAGGAGGCCTTCCCACACTGAGCCCCTTCCTTCCTCTCCCCCTTGTACCCCTCTCCATCCCCCCCTTCTTACCTCCTTCCCTTCCCCACAGCACCTGTATATATGTCTGTACATATTTATTACTCCATTTATTTATTTATTTTACTTGTACTTATCTATTGTATTTATTTTATTTTGTTAATATGTTTGGTTTTGTTCTCTGTCTCCCCCTTTTAGACTGCGAGCCCACTGTTGGGTAGGGACCGTCTCTACATGTTGCCAGCGTCTCTATATGTTGCCAGCTTGTACTTCCCAAGCGCTTAGTACAGTGCTCTGCACACAGTAAGCACTCAATAAATACGATTGATTGATTGATTGATATGTACAAGTAAAATAAATACATAGAGTAATAAATATGTACAAACGTATATACATATATACAGGTGCTGTGGGGAAGGGAAGGAGGACCAGTCTGGAAAAGCTAGGGAATGTTCCAGTGTGGAATGGCCATTAAGGATGACGTCCCTTCTACCTCCTCATGCCTTCAGCCGAACAAGCCATCAAGCTATGTCTGGTAGGGAAATGTTACTCTCTTCCCCTTCAAAGTCTTACAGAAGGCATCGCTCCTCCAAGAAGCCTTCCCTGACTAAGCTTTTCTTTCCTCTTCCTTCGGCATCACCTTGACTTGCTCCCTTCATTAACTGCCCCCTTCCAGCCCCACAGGACTTATGTCTATATATGTAATTTATTTATTTATATTAATGTCTCTCTCCCCCTCTAATAATAATAATAATAATAACAATGGCATTTATTAAGTGCTTACTATGTGCAAAGCACTGTTCTAAGACCTGGGGAGGTTACAAGGTGATCAGGTTGTCCCACGGGGGTGCTCACGGTCTTAATCCCCATTTTACAGATGAAGGAACTGAGGCCCAGAGAAGTGAAGTGACTTGCCCAAAGTCACACAGCTGACAATTGGCGGAACTGGGGTTTGAACCCATGACCTCTGACTCCAAAGCCTAGGCTCTTTCCACTGAGCCATGCTGCTTCTCTAGACTGTAAGCTCATTGTGGGAAGAGAATGTGCCCATTTATTGTTACATCATCCTCTCTCAAACGCTTAGTACAGTGTTCTGAACACAGTGAGCACTCAATTATTACAATAGAATGAATGAATTGAGGAATGAGTTTTTTTCTCTGTTAAGCACTTAGTATAGTGCTTTGCACACAGTAAACCCTAATAAATACGACTGACTGAATGAATGAATGAATGAATGTGTTCCAGTTCCCTCTCTGTAAAATGGGGATTAAGACTGTGAGCCCCACGTGGGACATGGACTGTGTCCAACCAGATTAGCTTTCATCTACCTTAGTGCTTAGTACAGTGCCTGGCATGTAGTAAGCATTTAACAAACACCTTAATAAAATGAGTCTTTGAAAAGAGATAAGGGTTGTGTGCCCTTCAGGAAGAAACCAATTTTACTGGGGAACGATGGACTCATCACCAAACATCTTTTCAGAAAGAAAACAATTTTACTGGGGAACGATGGGCTCATCACCAAACATCTTTACAGATCTACACTTTACAACTCTTTCTCTCTTCCCTAACCTATACATTTTACCCTGGGCAGAAAAAAAAATTGAAACCTCAAGTACTGAAATAAGAAGTGATTTTAGTTGGACTTGGCAGCCAAAGAACAGATTTGTTCAATGTATAAAATCCAGATAAATTTCCACAGCTGGATAAACAATGTGATATGTAAGAAATGCCTTTTATAAATCATCTGAGCACAGTCTCTTTCAGGGGCATTTTATTCCTAGGAGGAATTGAAGGAGGAAATAATTTGGTTATTTTTGCTCAATTTCCTGCCTCATGACATTTCTCTCTCCCTAGAAGCCCAGTAGAAACTGGATACAGGGATGCATAATGTTGTTGGATCCTTTTGCTATTATGATTGCTACTGCTAATGCTATTTAGGAGAAAAATCTGCAAAACAGTTGAGTCCATTTACGGGTGTGTAGCCCCAGTCTTGACTTGGTGGCCTTTGTTTGAAGAGTGGTGTAGTTCCCGAGGGCATGGATTGTGGAAGGAACAGTAAGGTTTACTGGGTTCTTTTCCCTGTCTATTGTGTGACCCTGGTCAAGTCACTTCTCTGTCCCTCTGTTTCCTCATCTGAGAAACAGGTATTCCATATCTACTATTCTTTGTACATATTTACTATTCTATTTATTTTGTTAATGATGTGCATCTAGCTCTATTTCTATTTGTTCTGATGACTTGACACCTGTCCACATGTTTTGTTTTGTTGTCTGTCTCTCCCTTCTAGACTGTGAGCCTGTTGTTGGGTAGGGACCTTCTCTATATGTTGCCGACTTGTACTTCCCAAACACTTAGTACAGTGCTCTGTACACAGTAAGCGCTCATTAAATAATTGAATGAATGAATGAATGAATGAGTGAATATCTGTTCTCCCTACTACTTAGACTTTAAGGCAGGTGGGACAATGTCCGTCCCAAACTACCTTCCCTTGCTGACCAAATTGACTCTCTCAACAGCACTCTCTCTACTGAACTCAACTCACTTGCCCCCCAGCCCTTCATCGATCTCGTATCACTAACCCTCAGCCCTGGATCAGTCCGCCTTCTTCACTCCTGAGCACGAGCTGCAGAGCGCTGCTGGCCAAAATCTAGATATTGGGCCGATTTTGTCAGCTTCAAGTTAATCCTCACGTGCTTTAACTCTGACCTCTCTTCTGCCCGGCAAAATTCTATCTCCATCCTTACTGACGCCCATGCCCATCACCTTCACCAGTCGTTCCACACTTTAACTTCCTCCTTAAACTCCCTGCTCCCCCAGATCCCTTATCTCTTGTCCCTAATAAACTGGCCACCTACTTTATTGAGAAAATGACATTATCAGGCATGATAATTTCCCTAAAATTTCCCCTGTCCCTCCGTACTCCTGCCCCTTCTTCAGCTCTCCCATCTTTCCCAGCAGAATTTCTAGAGGAGATCTCCTGCCGCCTCTCCAAATCCACCCTTTCCAACTGTGTACCTAATCTCGTTCCTTCACACTTTATCAAACACTTGTCCCCTCCCTTCTTTCCTCATTAACTGCCATCTTCAACTCTTCGCTCTCCAGTGGCTTCCTTCTCGCTGCTTTCAAATATGCCCGTGTCTCCCCATCCTAAAAACACCCCATCTCTTTACCTACCGGAGAATACAGTGGAGTTATTTGACCCGATTCCAGCCTTTATGATGGGAAAACCAGGTTTTCTTTACTGTCTCCATCTAGGAGGCTTTTAAATATTCTTCTCTCAAACAACTGTGTTACACGAGAAGCCTAGTGTACCTTCCCCACAGCACCTGTATATATGTATATATGTTTGTACATATTTATTACTCTAATTATTTATTTTACTTGTACCTATCTATTCTATTTATTTTATTTTGTTAGTATGTTTGGTTTTGTTCTCTGTCTCCCCCTTCTAGACTGTGAGCCCACTGTTGAGTAGGGACTGTCTCTATATGTTGCCAACTTGTACTTCCCAAGCACTTAGTACAGTGCTCTGCACACAGTAAGCACTCAATAAATACAATTGATTGATTGATTGATTGATTAGTGGAAAAACCCTGCCACATGTTGGCTGGGTGACCTTGGGCAAATCACTGCACTTCTTTATGCCTCAGTTTCATCACCTGTAAAATGGGGATTCAATGCCTCTTCTCCCTCCTACTTAAATTGTAAGTCCCACGTGGGACCTGATGACCTTGTATCTACCCCAGCGCTTAGCACAGTGATTGGCACGTAGAAAGCACTTAACAAATACCACGTGGCCTACTGGATAGAACCTGGGAGTTAGAAGGTGCTGGGTTCTAATTCTGGCTCTGCCACATGTCTGCTGTGTAACCTTGGGCAAGTCATTTAACTTTTCTGTGCCTCAGTTACCTTATCTGTAAAATGGGGATGAAGACTGTGAGCCCTAAGTGAGACATGGACTGTCACCCACCTGATTAGCTTGTGTCTACCCCAGTGTTTAGAACTGGGCCTGACACATAGTAAGCGCTAAACAAATACCGCAATTCTTGTTATTATTATTATCATTTCTCTTCAGCTCTGTCAGCCCGTCAATCATGTCGATTGATATGTATATATGTTTGTACATATTTATTAGTCTATTTATTTATTTATTTTATTTGTACATATCTATTCTATTTATTTTATTTTGTTAGTATGTTTGGTTTTGTTCTCTGTCTCCCCCTTTTAGACTGTGAGCCCACTGTTGGGTAGGGACTGTCTCTATATGTTGCCAATTTGTACTTCCCAAGCGCTTAGTACAGTGCTCTGCACATAGTAAGCGCTCAATAAATATGATTGGTGATGATGATGATGTCCAGTTGGGGAAGAGAGAGTAGGTGCTGATTGGGGGTTGGTTTTTTTTGTGCGAGCGGCACATGCCACTTACCTGGCTAATGGTGCTCATCGCCCGCATGTAACTCTCATTCCGGGAGCGGAACTTTGGAGACGTGAGTAGCCCGGCTGGATCTAAGCTGTCCAGACTCCTGTTGATTGAGACTTCGCTCACGGCCCTCAAGTAACTGTGGCTCCGGATCTGAAGTTTGGGTGAGTGTTCATTGGATATCCTTGGAGGAAAAGAGTGAGAGATCATCATCATCATCATCATCAATCGTATTTATTGAGTGAGTGAGAGATGTTAAAATCGATTCTGCAGTCACAAGGGAGGGCAGTTATTTGCTCTCATCAGGAAATACTGGGAGTCCTCTCTCCCCCAGGACAGGAAGTGGATGCTTTTCCCCTCCTGCCATCTTGGATTACTCTACTATTTAGGGAGAAATGGAAAGACGGGGAGGTAGCACCAACCCTTCGGTCTCATTCCACGTTGGCAGGCATCGGCCAATTCTGGTTAATAATAATAATAATAAGTATGGTATGTGTTAAGCGCTATGTGCAACACACTGTACTAAGCACTGGGGTGGATACAAGCTAGTCGTGTTGGACACAGTCCCTGTCCCACGTGGGGCTCACAGTCTCAAATCCCCATTTTACAGATGAGGAAACTGAGGTCCAGAGAAGTGAAGTGACTTGCCTGAGGTCACACAGCAGACAAGTGGCAGAGCCGGGATTAGAACCCATGACCTTCTGACTCGCAGGCCTGTGCTCTATTCACTATGCCATGGATAGAGTCCCCTGAGTCACATTTCCAAAATGGTAACTGGGAGTATCTCTATTACTCTATTTTACTTGTACACATTCTATTTATTTTATTTTAATATGTTTTGTTTTGTTCTCTGTCTACCCCTTCTAGACTCTGAGCCCACTGTTGGGTAAGGACCGTCTCTATATGTTGCCAACTTGTACTTCCCAAGTGCTTAGTACAGTGCTCTGCACACAGTAAGCGCTCAATAAATACAATTGAATGAATGAATGAATATACGTTTATATCAAGGAAAGCAAAACTCAGAGGAGATTCCAAAGATTAACACTTTTAGTTTTTTAAAAAAATCCAATCCATCAATTAATCAATGGTATTAGTGGGCACCTGCTATTTACAGAGTAAGTCAATCACATTTAGTGAGAGCTTATTATGTGCAGAGCACTGTACTAAGTGCTGGGGAGAGTACAATATAATAATATATCAGACACATGCCCTGTCCACAATGAACTTACAGTCCAGAAGGGGAGACGGCATTAATATAAATGAATAAATTATGGAGATGTATGAAAGTGCTGTGGGACTGGGAAAAGGTAGTGAATAAAGGGAGAAAGTCAGGGTGACGCAGAAGGAAATGGAAAAATTCATTCTTGATGATTGAGTCTTCTCCTGATGGCAATGTTTCAAGTTAGAGTAACTAAAGTGTAATTCCTGAAGAGCTGCTCTCCATGGTAAGTTTACTGAGAACATATAAGAGGGCAATTATTAATTAATATGTTTAGAAAAGACATTCCAATTAAAGTTAATTACTGGAACTTCGGTCAACTAATCGATAAACTGGAAAAGATAGAATAGACCCAAATGGGGTATAGAAGAGACCCATGCAGGATGCTGTCAGAGGTAGACTATTTCAAGGCCCAGAGTTACATGGGAATATCTGACCACTGTTTTTACTATTTTTATGGTGATTGTTAAGTGCTTACTATTTGCCAGGCACTGTACTAAGCAACGGTTTTGATAATTTTCTTAAGGATAATTCAAGCAGCTGCTAAAGAAAAGGCGTTTGTTATGTTTCATGGATATTTTTCATTTGCAGAACGTTCTCGTGGTGATTACGTTATGCTCCTTGAAAATTGCACACACACAAAAAAGCCATCTGAAATGTCCACTTCCATTTTTAGAACCATCACAATCACACTGTTAGAAAAATAGGGGCCTGTCTAGAATTGACACAGCCTACGGTTTTCTCTCATCACGGACTTTAGATACATATGATAAATATGTGTTGGCAGCTGCTCTGGGGTCTAAAGCAATAACACCACCTCCATAATTGATGAGGATATTCCAGATATTCATACTTGATCAGGATATTCCAGGTTTTCATGGTCAGCAACGGGGAAGGTCATGATTTCATCAATGCTGCATATTAAGACAGCAGAAATGAAAGTCATTCATCTGTAGGCCTTCCCAGACTGAGCCTTCTCCTTCCTCTCCCTCTCCTCCCCCTCCCCATCCCCCGCCTTACCTCCTTCCCCTCCCCACAACACCTGTATATATGTTTGTACATATTTATTACTCTATTTATTTTACTTGTACATATTTATTCTATTTATTTTATTTTGTTAATATGTTTGGTTTTGTTGTCTGTCTTCCCCTTCTAGACTGTGAGCCAACTGTTGGGTAGGGACCGTCTCTATACGTTGCCAACTTGTACTTCCCAAGCGCTTAGTACAGTGCTCTGCACACCGTAAGCACTCAATAAATACGATTGAATGAATGAATAGAAGGTAAATGGAAAAGCAAAAGAAAAGTCACTGCCACCAACAGTGAACCAGAGTCAACCGTCACACCTAATTCTAGCATTTCCAAGAAAAGAATAATTTGGAGGGGGATAATTCTACTGTGGAGCATTCTTTTTACCTCCCTAGAAGACTTCCAAGCAGGAAGGTATGGCTCACCTTGATAATTCTGGCTGGCAGCATCATTTCTTTACAAATCAGGCTAATTAATCATTAATAATAATAATAATAAAAATGATAGCATTTATTAAGCACTTACTATGTGCAAAGCACTGTTCTAAGTGCTGGGGAGGATACAGGGCGATCAGGTTGTCCCACGGGGGGTTCACAGTCTTCATCCCCATTTTACAGACGAGGGAACTGGGGCCCAGAGAAGTTAAGTGACTTGCCCAATGTCACACAGCTGACAATTGGTGGAGCTGGGATTTGAACCCATGACCTCTGACTCCAAAGCCCAGGCTCTTTCCACTGAGCCACGCTGCTTCTCTGATAAATAATTAATCATTTTTTTTAACGGTGTTCAGTGTTTACTATGTGCCAGGCACTGTACTAAGCACTGGTGTAGATATTAAGCTAATCAAGTTGGGCATAGTCCATGTTCCACATGGAACTCACAGTCTTAATCCCCATTTTATAGGTAAGGAAACTGAGGAATTTTATAGGTAAGGAAACTGAGGGGCTCCCAGACTGAACCCCTTCTTTCCTCTCCCCCTCGTCCCCCTCTCCATCCCCCCATCTTACCTCCTTCCCTTCCCCACAGCACCTGTATATATGTATATATGGTTGTACATATTTATTACTCTATTTATTTATTTATTTATTTATTTTACTTGTACATTTCTATCCTACTTATTTTATTTTGTTGGTATGTTTGGTTCTGTTCTCTGTCTCCCCCTTTTAGACTGTGAGCCCACTGTTGGGTAGGGACTGTCTCTATGTGATGCCAATTTGTACTTCCCAAGCGCTTAGTACAGTGCTCTGCACATAGTAAGCGCTCAATAAATACGATTGATTGATTGATTGATTGAGGAATGGAGAAATTAAGTGATTTGCCCAAGGTCACCCTGCAGACAAGTAGCAGAGTTAGGTTTAGCACCCGGATCCTTCTGATTCCCAGGCCTGTGCTGTATTCATTAGGTCATGCAACTTCTTCACTGAATTACTCATTCCTCTGAGGAAGGTAGAAGCAGTTTGAGAAGCGGGAAGGCAGTGTGACCTTGGCAAATCACTTCACTTCTCTGGGCTATTGATGCCTGTCCACCTGATTTATTTTGTTTTGTTGTCTGTCTCCCCGCTCCTAGACTGTGAGCCCATTGTTGGGTAGGGATTGTCTCTATTTGTTGCTGAATTGTACTTTCCAAGCACTTAGTACAGTGCTGTGCACCCAGTAAGCGCTCAATAAATAAGACTGAATGAATGAACAAATGAATGGGCCTCAGTTCCCTCACCTGGAAAATGGGGATTGAGACAGTGAGCCCATGTGGGACAGGGACTGCATCCGACCTGATTTGCTCGGTATCAACCCCAGCGCTTAGTACGGTACCCGGCACATAGTAAGCACTTAACAAACGCCATTATAATTATGATTATTAATAATAATTCTGAAACAGAAGGTGGTGCCTGCTGCCCTTATAAATCACTCAAAACCTAGCCTCAAATTATATAGAGGACAATAATGTCATTCATTCATTCATTCATTCAATCGTATTTATTGAGCATTTACTGTGAGCAGAGCACTGCACTAAGTGCTTGGAAAGTACAATTATCCAACATTAAACACTGTTGGATACAGGAAAGGAC
This sequence comes from Tachyglossus aculeatus, assembly GCF_015852505.1. Lineage (NCBI taxonomy): Eukaryota > Metazoa > Chordata > Mammalia > Monotremata > Tachyglossidae > Tachyglossus > Tachyglossus aculeatus. The sequence goes on from NC_052070.1 coordinate 13,384,488, forward strand.
TGCTACTTTTCACTCAACGCTTCTGATTATGTTCTCTGAGGGAAGCATTCAGAAAACCAACATTTCTCCTCCTCCTAACCCCTGTTGAGTTTTCCCAAATGGAAGATGGCAACACGGTGATGGTTGAGGGTGTAGGCACCTCTCTTCACTGTTATGTGACAGAAAATGGGACTCCCTGTTTGGAATTGTAAGCCCCTTCATCTCCACCTAAACCGTTATCATCCTGGGTCAACATCAAGTTCTCATTGGCACATAGTAAGTGTTTAACAAACACCAGAAAAAACAAATTAGACTACTATATAATAATGATGGTATCTGTTAAGTGCTTACTATGCGCAAAGCACTATTCTAAGCGCTGGATATCCAAAAATATGGGCACTGAGGGAGACTCCTCCTCTTTTGTCTCCAATTTCCCTCCATATTATCATTGTTATTATTATCATTATTATTATTATTATTATTATTATTATTATTATTATTATTATGTTTGTTAGGCACTTTCTAAGTGCCAAGCACAGTTTAAGTACTAAGGTGGTTACAACATAATCAGATTGGACACAGTCCCTGTCCCAGATGGAGCTCAAAGTACAAGTACAAGGGAGAACAGATATTGAATTCCCATTTTACAGTTAAGGAAACTGAGGCCTAGAGAAATGAAGTGACTTGCCCAAGGCCACACAAGAGGCAAGTGACAGAGCTGGGATTAAAACTCAGGTCCTCTGACTCTCAGGATCATGCTTTTTTCAGTACGCTACACTGCTTCCATGTCAAGCAGAAGCTTCTTTCCAATGACTCCACCTCATCTATAGTAATAATAATAATGATGGCATTTGTTAAGCACTTACTACATGCAAAGCACCGTTCTAATCACTGGGGAGGATATAAGGTGATCAGTTTGTCCCACGTGGGGCTCACAGTCTTAATCCCCATTTTACAGATGAGGTAACTGAGGCACAGAGAAGTTAAGTGACTTGCCCAAAGTCACACAGCTGTCAACTGGCAGAGCTGGGATTCGAACCCATGACTTCTGACTCCCAAGCCCGTGCTCTTTCCACTGAGCCACACTGCTTGTCTGATCAGCATTACTAACCAACTCACACTTTTCAGGTCTCTCAAGCACAACCAACTGTACCTTGCTCTTGGCTCAACTCCTACTGTTCCCCTACCTGGATCTCTCTCCCACTTCAAATCCATCAGGCCACAGCACTTTTCAACTTCAAAGATCTCCTTCGAACCCATCTTCAGCACTTAAACACCCACGGATGATCAGTTGTGTGTTCGATTATTTATTTCATCTATCTCATCCTGATATATTTGCTCTACTATCCACTATATCCTTATTCCTTCAGCTCGCACGATTGGTAAATCATGTAAGTCTCCCTGTCTCCAACAATAGATTGCAAGCCCCTAGAGGGACAGGAACCCCTCTCTGGGTCTCATCTGGAGAATTTCCAGTCCTCTACCAGCCTCGACTACAGGAGGGAGAGTCAAGCAGAGGGCTACCCATTCCATTCCTAGCTTGGGCAGTGGCTAGCGAGTGGAAGGCAATCTGCTACAAGTCAAAACTCATCCATGCTGGGCAGCAGTGGCATGGAAAAGAGTCGAGGGTGGAGACTCAAGTTTACTGTGTGGAAAGAGGCAATGATAAACCACTTCCGCATTTTTACCAAGAAAACTCTCTGGATCCACAGCAGAACGATTGCAGATGGAGAGTGGGGCGTTCTGGGAGAGATTTGTCCGTGACTCGATGGCATAAGACAAGACAAAAGTGACAGGGGCTGAGTCTTTTGGTTTTGGAATGCTCTTGTAAAACCTTCCTTAGTAAAGTTCTTTATTTATAGTTGGCACGCAATACACATCACTGATGAAGGTGAAGATGATGATGATAATGATGATGCTTTTACACAACAAGACTGTAATCTCACTGTGGGCAATGACAGCCAAATATATTAGCTCCTAGAACAGTGCTTGGTATACAGTAAGTGCTTAACAAATTCCATCATTATTATAGTAATTATTATATTTATTGAGCACTTACTGTGTGCAGAACACTGTTTTAACTGCTTGGGAGAGTACACTACAATAAACTGACAAATTCCCTGCCCATAGTGAGCTTACAGTCTACAGATGTTAATGTAAATAAATAAATGATAGATATGGATGTAAGTGCTGTGGGGCTGGGAGGGGGGATGAATAAAGGGATCAGTTCAGGGCGATGCAGAAGGGAGTGGGAGAAGGGAGGAAAGGAGAGCTCAGGGGACAATCTGAAGGAAAATGAAGTATAAATAAAATGTTCCCAAAATCCCTCTCAAATTATAAGAAAAGGAATCTAGTCTCAAATTCCATTGAAAGCCCCACAGTGTTCTGACACATAACTCTCAACTGGGGAAAGGTGTTTACCTGGGGTTGAAAGGAAATGGTATCTAATCACTGAAGGTCCATAATAATAACAATAATAATAATAATAATAGTATCTGTTAAGTGCTTACTTTGTGTCAGGCACAGTACTAAGCACTGGGGTGGATACACACAAATCAGGTTGGACAAAGTCCCTGTCCCATGTGGGGCTCACAGTCTCAATCTCCATTTTACAGAAGACGATGAAGGTATTTGTTAAGCGTTTATTACGTGCCAGGCACTGTTTTAAGCGCTGGGGTGGGTACCAGCAAATCGAGTTGAACACAGTACCTGTTCCTTGTAGGACTCACAGCCTTTCATTCATTCATTCAATCATATTTATTGAGCACTTACTGTGTGCAGAGCACGGTACTAAGCGCTTAGGAAGTACAATTCAGCAACAAATACAGATAATCCCTGCCCCAAAATGGGCTTACAGTCTAGAAGGGGGGAGACAGACATCAAAATGAGTAAACAGGCATCAATAGCATCAATATAAATAGAATTATAGATATATACATACCATTAACGAAATAAGTAGAATAATAAATATTCATTCATTCAATCATATTTATTGAGTGCTTACTGTGTACAGAGCACTGTACTAAGCGCTTGGGAAGTACAAATTGGCAACATATAGAGATGATCCCTACCCAACAATGGGCTCACAATCTTCTACATATATACACAAGTGCTGTGGGGACGGGGGTAGAGCAGAGAGAGCAGGTCGAAGTGCTGGGGAGGGGAGGAGGAGAAGAGGAAAAGCGGGGAGGATGAGGTAATCGAAGCTCAGAGAAGTGAAGTGACTTGCCCAAGTTCACCACAGACATGCAGTGCCAGATCTGGGATTAGAACCCATAACCTTCTGACTCGCAGCCTCAGGCCCTATCCACTGTGCCATGCTGATTCCCTGATTGTTTCGTGACCGACACTAGAATTCCAGTTTCCCTTTCCTGAGCTTCCTACAGACAGTTTGCTGGGGGCCCAGTCGAGCAGGAATGAACATGGAGAACCAGTTATCTCCGATGAGTCACTTAGATCTGGTGTATTTTCTCAACTGCAGCTGATGGGGAGGGCGGCTTCCTTCCTGTGGCAGAAGTGGCGTGGTTGGCAGTGATTGAACCACTCTGCTGATTGAACTCTCCCATCTGAGATTCTCTTGGAAAAGGAAAAGGAAGCAATGAGGTGGATGACTGTATGGATGGAGGAGGAAATGAAGACAAACATCCTCACGGTATCATCTGGTGCCAACAGAACTTTATGCCAGGGAGATTTGTCTCTGCAGTTCTTGGTCCTTTGCTCGGATGCTTTTCATCCGAATTATTTTTAGTCTCTTCCTGATTATTTGGTGAGGTAGGAACTTTCTCGGTAGGGTATAAATCATCCACCCCCGCATCGGATGGAAGCTACTTACCGTCGGCTTTAAAGCACTCAGTCGTCTTGCCCACTTTCATCTCACCTTGCTGTTTCCCTTCCACAACCCAGACCTTTAATTCCAACCTACTCACTGTACCTTGACTTCATCCATCTCACCGCCAACCTCTAGCCCACGTCCTGCCTCTGCCCTTGGAACACCTTCCCTCTTTATATCTGACAGAGAATCACTCTCCCCACCTTCAAAGCTTTACTGAAGGCACATCTCCTCCAAGAGGCCTTCTCCAACTTGGCCCTCATTTCCTCCACGGTCTTCTGTGTCATCCTTGTCATCCTTGTCATCTCATGTATTGAGCCCTAACTGTGTGCAGAGCACTGTACTAAGCGCTCAGTCAATACAATGGAGATAGTAGTCACGTTCCCTGCCCACAACAAGCTTACAATTCTCAACCTATATTTTTTGATCCCTTGGATGTCAATTTACTGGGGAGTATTCCAGTTAAGAGAGTCTTCTTGTACCATATGTAGATTCTCAAAGACTCAATGGGTCCATGGTATTTACTTAGCATCTACTATTTGTTAGAGTAGAAGCTTCTCATTGAAAGGGAATGTGTCCCAGTAATTTAGTAATCAATGACATCGAGAGCTTATTGTGTGCAGAGCACTGCACTAAGCGCTTGGGAGAGTACAGTATAACACTATAACAGACTCATTCCCTGCCCACAACAAGCTTACAGTCTAGAGGGAGAGACAGACATTAATATAAATAAATGCATGAAGGATACATACATAAGTGCTGTGGGGCTGAGGGAGGGTGAATAAAGGGAGTCTCTCCAAATGTACGGGTGAAAGAGGAGCTGATAGGGTGGATTTTAGCTTAGTGAGGGTCAGACAGGATTTAGAAACAGATAGATTATGTGGGTCAAATGAGAGAGGTGAGTCTAGGATAATGCCAAGCTTACGGGCTTGTGAGACAGGGAGGAGGGTGTTGCTGTCTACAGTGACAGGAAAGTCATGGGGAGGTCAAGGTTTGGGTGGGAAGAGGAGGAGTTCCATTTTGGATGTGTTAAGTTTGTGGTGCCCGTAGAAAATCAAAGTGGAGATATCCTGAAGGCAGATGGAAAGGCGAGACAGCAGAGAAGAAGAGAGTAAGGGCTGGAGATGTAGATTTGGGAATCATCCTCATTAGAGGTGGTAGTTGAAGCCGTGGGAGCAAATGAGTTCTCCAAGGGACTTGGTGCGAGGGATGATACATGGGACTGACAATAAAAACATGGGAGAGGGTTTTTGAGAATCTTTTCGGGGGAGGGGGATAACATCTGCAAACCATCAGATACTCCCAGGCTCCCAGTTTGACCAGCAGAGAATGAGTTTCATCCCCTCTCAGCATCTGGGATTTTAACTCAAGCAGTGTGTGTGAGTGTTCCCACTAAATGGCTCTCTCCATCTCCATCCCCTTCAGCGTGTATTTGAACTTCAAATCATTTTAAAGATCCTGGAGGGAAATGTGTTTTATGCCCTCAGGATTTTTTTTCTAAATGAATAATTCTCTAAATAATGGGAGTGCTTCTGAGAACACCAGTAAGTCTTAATTGGGCCACAGCTGCTGTTAACTGCATGTGGAGAAGAGGGCTTGTTTTTCCACAGCTGCAGAGCAATTCTATCTGGTTTCTTTTTCCAGAAAGGAGATGCTGGGAAGGTGATCCACGTATCCCTAACGACCTGAAGTGTGGGTGCTTGGCACGCACTTAGCACCGTGCTTTGCACACAGTGAGCGCTCAATAAATATGATTGAATGAACTGAATGAACCTGCCCATGTCAGTGTCAGAGAGAGAGAGGCTGCTCACTAGCATGTATTATTATGGGACTTGTTAAGTGCTTACTATGTGCCAAGCACTGTTCTAAGCCCTGGAGTAGATACAAATAAATCAGGTTGGACACAGTCCCTGTCTCACATGGGACTCATGTTCTCAATCCTCATTTTACAGATGAGGTAGCTAAGACCCAGAGAAGTGAAGTGACTTGCCTAAGATGACACAGCAGACAAGTGGCGGGGGCGGGATTAGAACCCATGTCCTTCTGACCCCCAGACCCGTGGTCTATCCATTACATTGTGCTGCTTGAGGTAGGCGTCTGAACCCACAGACATGATTTGAAGTCAAAACTCTTAGTGAGTCTTTCTACGGGTGGATACAAACTCCAATCCATCTGTTTGCCTCCTGTGTAATCTTAGGCAAGCCATTTAACTTCTTCATCAAAATGGGAAGAAAATGCCTCCATTTCCTCATCAAAATGGAAAGAAAACCCCTACTGTATCTCCCACTTATACTGCGAGCCCCATTTTGGACAGGAGCTGTGTCCAATCTACGAATGGTGTGGGCAGGGATTGCCTCTCATAATTACTGAACTGTACTTTCCAAGCCCTTAGTACAGTGCTCTGCACACAGTAAGTGCTCAATAAATATGATAGAATGAATGAATACTAACCTCAGCAGCTAGTGCAGTATTTGGCACATAACATATTAAGAAATACCCTTAACTATGATTATTATTGTATCACTGATGACACAAATGTTCCTCATTTTGAGTAGTGGCTATATTTAAAAGCATTTTAAAAGTACCACAGTTATTATTATTATCATTATTATTATTACCGGTGGAGTAGGGTATATATTGCAGCAATAATTTTTTTCATGTGAAATAAAGGGTTTGGGGAAACACGGTCATGTATACTTCCCAACTTCTATCCCACTTGGACTCAAGCTAAAGAAAGCTCAAACTTGAGTTATCCCGTTTCAGTAGTTTCTCTGATATTTCTCTGACTCACATTGGCACTTCTGAAATTCCACCTCCTCCAGGAAGCTCTCCCTGCAAAACTTTTCTCTTCAGCAAGTCAAATCTTCTCAATCACCATCTCACTTTTACTCATATCGATTTGCATCCTCTACTGTTTAAATACTTCTTTCTCTTTTCTCCTCTTTATTGTAAATTATTTTGTGTTTATTCCTTAAGATTATAAACTCCTTATGGGCAGGGTTCATGTCTTCTACCTTAACTGAACTCACCTAGGTTCTCAATAAATACTAGTGATTGATTAGTGGAAAACTGTGACATAGTGGAAAGAGCATGGCCCTGGGATTCAAGGTACTGTGTTTCTAATCCCTACTCTTCCCCTTGCCTGCTGGGTGACTCTGGGCAAGTCACTTAACTTCTCTGGGCTTCAGTTCCCTCATCTGTAAAATGGAGATTCAATCACAATCCTCTCTTCCTCTTACAATGTGAGTCCCACGTTGGACAGGGACTGGATTAGTTTGTAGCTACCCCAGTGTTAAATACAGTGCTCAGCACATAGTACACACTTAATTAATATCATTATTGGGCATTACCCCTCACAAGGAACAAATGTGCACTGTTTAAAATCAGTTTTGATGGTGTCAAGATTCTGCCTTTTTTTATGGTACTTGTTCTGTGCTTACTATGTGCCAGGTACAGAACTGGGCACTGAAATAGATCCAAGATAAATCAGATCAGATCCAGACCCTGCTCTACATGGGGCTCTTAGTGTAGAAGGAGGGAGGAAATTAAATTCCCACTTTACATAAGAGGTCACAGAGGCAAAGAGAAGTGAAGTAACTTGCCCAAGATCACACAGCAGACAAGTGAAGAGCTGGAATTAGAACCCAGATCCTCCGACTCTGAGGCCCATGCTCTTTCCACTATGTTACACTATCTTCCCCATCGTGCTATACCATTCACGGCTGTCTTAGGACCATTACATTACCCTCTTCTGCTGACTTCTATCTAAACTGGATAAAACAACACATATTAGAGAGAGAGCATTTTCTTTCCTATTTGAAGATATTGTGAGCAGGGAATGTGTCTGTTTATTGTTGTTTTGTACTCTCCCAAGCGCTTAGTACAAGTGCTTTGCACACAGTAAGCACTCAAGAAATATGATTGAATGACTGAACTACATTACCTGTCAAGCAATCGTATTTTTTGAGTGCATACTTTGTGCAAAGTGCTGTACTACTTGAGAAGCAGCATGGCTCAGTGGAAAGAGCCTGAGTTTGGGAGTCAGAGGTCTGGGTTCAAATCCCGGCTCCGCCACTTGTCAGCTGTGTGACTTTGGGCAAGTCACTTCACTTCTCTGGGCCTCAATTACCTCATCTGTAAAATGGGGATTAAGACTGTGAGCCCCTTGTGGGACAACCTGATCACCTTGTATCCTCCCCAGCACTTAGAACACTACTTTGCACATAGTAAGTGCTTAACAAATGCCATCATTATTATTATTATTACTAAGCACTTGGGAGAGTACAGTATATCAATAAACAGGCATATTAAATGTGTACAATAAGCAGTACAATATAACAATAAACAGACACATTTCCTGCCCACAACGAGCTTACAGTTTAGATGACTTGCAGTAAGATCTCATCTATATAGGAGAGGCCTAGGGAGGGTTAAATGCCCCCCATCATCGATTTTCCACTCTGGAGGTATAAAGATTGTTTGTTTCCAAGTGATCCCTTTGCTCTTTGCAAGACCTAATGCTGATTTTACACTTCCCAATTTTCCTCACATTCAAGCTGTTTCCTGATGGATGCCTGCCAGGCTGCTCTGTCTGCTGACCCTGGGTCTCAGCAAATCCGCTGTTAGGTCATATTATTTGAGTCTTGCTCTAAGGCATTCAATCAGCTGTCCCCACTTACCTACTCATAATAATAATAATTGCGGTATTTGTTAAGCGCTTACCATTTTCCAGGCACAGTTCGAAGCGCTGGGGTAGATACAAGGTAATCCGGTTGGACATAGTCCCTGTCCCACATAGGGCACTCAGTCTTAATCCCCAATTTTACAGATGAGGGACAGGCGACACAGAGAAGTTAAGTGATTTGATCCAGGTCACACAGCAGATAAGTGGCAGAACTGGGATTAGAACCCTGTCCTTTGGACTCCCAGTCCCCAGGCTCTATCCACTAGGCCACACTGCTTCTCTATTCTCGCTCTTTTTCAACGACAACTAGGCCACACTCTTCACTCCTCTTACACTAACCTATTTTCTCTACCTCAGTCTTATCTTTCTCACTTTCAACCCCTCGGTCACATCGTGAGAAGCAGCATGGCTCAGTGGAAAGAGCATGGGCTTTGGAGTCAGAGGTCGTGGGTTCGAATCCCGGCTCCGCCACATGCCTGCTGTGTGACCTTGGGCAAGTCACTTCACATCTCTGAGCCTCAGTTACCTCATCTGTAAAATGGGGATTAAGACTGTGAGCCCCGCGTGGGACAACCTGATCACCTTGTATCCCCCCAGCGCTTAGAACAGTGCTTTGCACATAGTAAGCGCTTAACAAATGCCAACATCATCATCATCATCGTTCCCCATCTTGCCTTTGTAGCTGACAGACCACTACTGTCCCCATCTGCAAAGCCCTATGAACATCATATGTCCTCCAGGAAGCCTGCCCTGATTAATCTTTCATCTCATCACTCTATTTGCCTTCCCTACTGCATCACCAATACACTTAAGCTCATACCACCAGTAAGAACTCACCCTACCCCCGACGTTAGAGTACTTATGTACATATTTTTAAGGTACCGGAGAAAGTGGCCTAGTGGATCGAGCACAGTCTTGGGAGTCAGAGAGACCTGGGTTCTAATTCCAGCTTTGCCACCTGTCCGCTGTGTGACCTTGGGCTAGTCTTTTCACTTCTCTGGGCCTCAGTTACCTCATCTGGAAAATGGGGATTGAGACTGTGAACCCTGTGTGGAACAGGGACTGTGTCCAACCCAATTTGCTTGTCTCCACTCCAGTGCTTAGTACGGTACCTGGCACATAGTAAGTGCTTAACAAATACCACAATTATTGTTATTATTATATTTTTATACTAAATTGCTTCACCCTACTCGTAGTTTTTTTAAAAAAATTTCATATCCCCTGCTTGATTTTAAGTTCCTTGAGGGCAGGGATTGTATATACTAATTCTATTGCATTTTTCCAATTAGTTAATACAGTGTTCTGCAAAGAGGAAGAACTCAGAAAACACCTGTGATTGACTTAAAGGTGTCCTGTTCGACCTAACATCACTGGAGTAAAGAAAGATTTGACATAGGTCTCGTCTTGCTCAAACTGTCATTCATCACTGGTATTTACTGAGAAGCAGCGTGGCTCAGTGGAAAGAGCCCAGGCTTTGGAGTCAGAGATCATGGGTTCAAATCCCAGCTCCACTAATTGTCAGCTGTGTGACTTTGGGCAAGTCACTTAACTTCTCTGTGCCTCAGTTACCTCATCTGTAAAATGGGGATTAAGACTGTGAGCTCCACGTGGGACAACCTGATCACCTTGTAACCTCCCCAGTGCTTAGAACAGTGCTTTGCACATAGTAAGCACTTAATAAATGCCATTATTATTATTATTATAGGTATCCTGTTTGACCTAACATCACTGGAGTAAAGAAAGATTCGACATAAGTCTCGTCTTGCTCGAATGATCATTCATCACTGATATTTACTGAACACCTACTGAATCTGGAGCACAGTACTAAGTGCTCGGGAAGGTACACAGAAAGGCAGTTAATCAATCAATCCATCAGTGGTATTTATTGTGCACTTACTGTGTGCAGAGCACTGTCTTAAGTACTTGGGAGAGTACAGTACAACAGAATTGGTAGACGTGTTTTCTGTCCACCGCAAGCTTACAGTCTAGAGGGGGGAATGAATATTAATAGAAATAAATATTATAGATGATATAAATAAATAAGTTACAGATATGTACATAAGTGCTAAAGGACTGAGGAAGGGGAGAAAGACAAGTGCCCAAAGGGTATGGATCCAAGCAAGACACATGATCACTGTCCTTCCGAATCCTACAATCTGATGGGGTGGACAGATGGAAAATAATAATAATAATAATGGCATTTGTTAAGCGCTTACTATGTGCAAAGCACTGTTCTAAGCACTGGGGAGGGGAAACAAGGTAATGAGGTTGTCCCATGTGGGGCTCACAGTCTTCACCCCCATTTTACAGATGAGGGAACTGAGGCTCAGAGAAGTTAAGTGACTTACCCAAGGTCACACAGCAGACATGTGGCAGAGTCGGGATTCGAACCTATGATCTCTGACTCCAAAGCCCGTGCTCTTTCCACTGAGTCATGCTGCTTATATAATTATATATATAGTGGTAATAGGCATAAGAACAACATTGCCATGCTTGTAAAAATAATGATAATTATTATGGTACTTGTTAAGCACTCACTATGTGCCAAGCACTGTTTTAACACTGGGATAAATACAAGTTGATCGAGTTGGACACAGTCCCTGTCCCACCTGGGGCTCACACTCTTAATCCCCATTTTACAGATCGAGGTAACGCAGGCCCATAGAAGTAAAGTGACTTGCCCAAGGTGACACAGCAGACATGTGGCAGAGCAGGGATTATAATCCTGGTCCCTCTGACTCCCAAGCCCATGCTCTACCCACTAAGCCATGCTGCTTCAACAGATCTGGAAACTGGTGGTTGATTAATCTTCTGATCCTGGATATGTAAAGACAATTAAGGGTGCAGATTCTGAGGGGAAAATGCTAAATGAAATCATTCACCATTTCTTCCTGGAACTTTTTTTTCCATTCTTTGATATCAAAACCTATCACTTCTCCCTTGTCATCTTTAAACCCTTTAACATCTTTAAACAGAACATAATAAGCACTCAGATGTGCACCAGCTAAGTTCAATTAGCCTCAAAAACAATGTCAATTAAGAACTCCCCAAAACTTGCTCAGAAGTGGGTTCAGGAATGCTTTAACAACAAGGCCGCTTCTACTCCGTTTCACCGCTACCTTATTAGCACAATGTCATGGGATTTTCCTTTGGCTTTGGAGATTGTGGAAAGTTAATATCCACCTTACCGAGGCCAAGTCAGTTTTTCTAAAGATAATTTAATGAGCTACCAATAAATGAAACACAAGAGGCAAAAATAGCCCAGCTAGCTAAATTTGATTTAGGGTAATAGAGATAGTTTACCCTACATTCTAATCGAGTTTTCACGAAAATACCCACTAGGTAGAATATATGGAATACTGAACTATTTCTCCTTTCCTCTTCTCCCACTCCCTTCTGCGTCACCCTGACTTGTTCTCTTTGTTCACCCCCCACAAACCCCACAGCACTTATGTAGGTATCTGTAATTTTATGTATTTGTATTGATGTCTGTCTCCCCCTCTAGACTGTAAACCCACTCTGGGCAGGGAATACCTCTTCCATATTATATTGTATTCTCCCAAGTGCTTAATGTAGTGTCTGCACAAAGTGCTCAATAAAAACGATTGATTGATTGATAAGCCAGTAAACAAAAAGTGCTAGGACTGATAAAGGTACCTTAGGCTAATTTCCTTTCAGCTTTTGAGCCCCCCACTGCCCCCTCCCCCACCACGCTGATCTACTATGTTATTGTTTTTTATGGTATTTGTTAGGTGCTTACTATGTGCCAGGCTCTGTTCTATGCACTGGGGTAGATATTCATTCATTCAGCCATATTTCTCCCCTTCAAAGCCCTCCAGGAGGCCATCCCAACTAAGCCCCCCTTTCCCTCAGCTACTTCCCCGTGTCACCTCAATTTGCTCCCTTTGCTCTTCACCCCCTCCCCATCCCACAACACTTATGTACATATCAATATATCTATAATTCTATTTATTTACGTTGATGCCTGTTTACTTGTTTTGATGTCTGTCTCCCCTCCTCTAGACTGTGAGCCTGTTGTGGGCAGGGATTATCTCTGTTGCTGAATTGTACTTTCCAAGCAAGACTGTGAGCCCACTGTTGGGTAGGGACTGTCTCTATATGTTGCCAACTTGTACTTCCCAAGCGCTTAGTACAGTGCTCTGAACACAGTAAGCGCTCAATAAATATGATTGATTGATTAGTACATTGCTCTGCAAACAGTAACCACTCAATAAATAGGACTGAATGAATGAATGAAATTTATTGAGTGCTTACTGTGTGTAAAACACTGTACTAAGAGATAGGGAGAGTACAATGCAACAGTAAACGGATACATTCCCTGCCCACCATGGGCTTACAGTCTAGAGGGGGGAAGACAGACATTAAGACAAATAAATAAATTATAGATCTGTGCATAAATGCTGTGGGGCTGGGAGAGGGAAAGAGCAAAGGAAACAAATCAGGGTGACACAGAAGAGAGTGGGAGAAGAAGAAAGGGGCCTCTTGGAGGAGATGTGCCTTCAATAAGGCACATAATAAGGCCTGAAGCAGGGGAGAGTCATTGTCTGGAGGATTTTAGGAGTGAAGGCGTTCCAGGCCAGAGGCAGGAAGTGGGCCAGGGGTCAGCGGCGAGACAGGCGAGATGGAGTAGAGTCAATCAATCGTATTTATTGAGCGCTTACTGTGTGCAGAGCACTGTAGAAGTGAGAACGATAGCACTAGAGGAGTGAAGTATGTGGGCTGAGTTGGAATAGGAGAGTAGTGAGGTGAGGTGGGGGGGGGCAAGGTGATGGCATGCTTTAAAGCCAATGGTGAGGAGTTTTTCTTTGATGTGGAGGTGGATGGGCAACCACTGGAGTTTTTTGAGGAGTGACGTGACATTCCCTGAATGTTTTTGTAGCAAAATAATGTGGGCAGCAGAGTGCAATATAGACTGGAGTAGGGAGAGACAGGAGGCTGGGAGGTCAGCAAGGAGGCGGATGCAGTAATCCAGGCGGGATAGGATGAGTGATTGTATTAACGTGGTACAAGCTAATTGGGTTGGACACCATCCATGTCTCACCTGGGGCTCACAGTCTGAATCCCCATTTTACAGATGAGGTGACCGAGGCCACAAGAAGTGAAGTGACTTGCCCAAGTTCACACCACAGACAAGGGAAGCAGCATGGTGTAGCAGATAGAGCACGGACTTTGGAAGGTCATGGGTTCTAATCCCGGCCCCACTACTTGTCTGCTGGGTGACCTTGGGCACGTCACTTAACTTCTCTGTATCTAAGTTACCTCATCTGTAAAAGAGCTGTAAAATGTTCTAGGCCAGCACTTAGAACAGTGCTTTGCACATAGTAAGCGCTTAATAAATGCCATCATCATCATCATCATCATCATCATGAGGATTACAAGTGTGAGTCCATTATGGAACCGGGACTGTGTCCAATTTTATTAACTTGTATGTACTCCAGCGCTTAGTACAGTGCTTGGAACATTGTAAGCACTTAACAAATGCCATGATTATTATTATTTTTAAGTGGCGGAGCTGAGATTATCATCCAGGTCCTTCTGAGTCCCAGGCCTGTGCTCTAACCATTAGACCAGGCTTCTCTGCTACTGTGTTCTTTGGGTGCAAGAACAAATGTCCAAATGACGAAGTTAAATAAGAGAGGGAGGAATTTCTCTGCCACAGTTCTTATGTGTAGACTTCTGAATGCTAAGGGGACAGGATTACCCGCAAGCCATTTAAAAGGAAGGAGGGTTTCCAGTGTTCAGAAAGTCATTCAACCTGGGCCCCTCCTGCATCCCCAAGCTAGCTCTCTTCCTGTCTTCAAGGCCCTACTGAGAGCTCACCTACTCCAGGAGGCCTTCCCAGACTGAGCCGCTTCTTTCCTCTCCCCCTCGTCCCCCTCTCCATCCCCCCCATCTTACCTCCTTCCCTTCCCCACTGCACCTGTATATATGTATATATATTTGTACATATTTGTTACTCTATTTATTTATTTAATTATTTTACTGGTACATATCTATTCTATTTATTTTATTTTGTTAGTATGTTTGGTTTTGTTCTCTGTCTCCCCCTTTTAGACTGTGAGCCCACTGTTGGATAGAGACTGTCTCTATATGTTGCCAATTTGTACTTCCCAAGCGCTTAGTACAGTGCTCTGCACATAGTAAGCGCTCAATAAATACGATTGATGATGATGATGAATAAATACGATTAATGATGATGATCCCCACTTCAAGCCCTCCAGCCACGTAGAAGCCATTTAGTAATAAAAATTGTGGTATTTGTTAAGTACTTATTATGTGCCAAGCACTGTCCTAAGCTCTGGGATAGATACAAGGTAAGCAGATTGTCCCACATGGGGCTCACAGTCTTAATCCCCATTTTACAGATGAAGTAATTTAGACACAGAGAAGTTAAGTGGCTTGCCCAAGGTCACACAGCAGATGAGTGGCAGAGGCAGGATTAGAACCCATGTCCTCTGTCTCCCAAGCCCGTGCTCTTTCCACAAAGCCACATTGCTTCTCTTCTAAGCACTAGGCGGGGATACAAGCTAATTGGGTTGGATACAGTTCCACATGGGGCTCACTGTCTCAATCCCTGTTTTATAGATGAAGCAACTGAGGCCCAGAGAAATGAAGTGACTTACCCAAGGTCACACAGCAGACAAGCGGAAGAGCTGGGATTAGAACCCATGACCTTCTGATTCCCAGGCTCATGCTCTATTCACTAGGCCATGCTATTTGGTTAATAACATCTAATTTGAAAAGTATGAAATGTGGAAGATTCTGAATGTTGGCTGCACAGTAATGACCCAAGAGGGTACAGGCAGGAAAACAAAGCCTTGGTTTTTCCCTGCAGAGAAGTACCGTTTAATTGTCAGAGTAAGGTAAATGCGTATAATATTCATACGCCCACCCAGTTAATTGCTCCAAACAAAAGAACTCTTTATACCTGAGCAATGTTTATGCAGTGATTGGTTTTGTTCCAAGAAACAATGACTGATCAGAGAGAGCACTTACAACGAGAGTCAAAAATGGTCTCTTTTCAGAAAATATCTTACCCAATAGACACTCTAGTTTCTTCTTCGATCTTCCAGTTTTGGACCCCCGAATCAATTTCTTCACAAACATTGGGAAGTCAATTGTAATAATAATAATAATAATAAAAAATAAAGATAATTCTGTTTTTTATTAAGGGCTTACTATGTGTCAGGCACTGTACTAAGGAGCGGGGTGGATACCAGCAAATCGGGCTGGACACAGTCCCTGTCCCAAATGGGGCTCAGAGTCTTAATCCCTTTCTTTCAAATGAGGTAACTGACTCTAGAGAAGTGAAGGTCACACAGCAGACAAGCGGCAGGGCTGGGATTAGAACCCAGGTCCTTATGATTCCCAGGCCCGTGCCCTATCCTCTAGGATGAGCCGCTTTTCTAATAATAAAATAATAATAATTGTAGAAGCGGCATTGGGAAGATAGGTTGGTATCACCCTTCTGCCTCCCTTGACTTTGCTCAGCCATCGATCAATAGTATGTTTTGAGTGTTTACTCTGTGCAGAGCTCTGTATTAAGTGCTTGAGAGAGTACGATACAACCGAATTAGCAGACACGTTCCCTGCCCATAATGAGCTTACAGCCTAGACATCTTGCGTTATTTGTTCACTTATGGTGAAAAAGCCCCCAAAGTATTTTTCCAACTTGTCAGACTGCCAATGGTACTAGATCAGTGATCAGCGCTTAGACCAGTGCTTAGCACATAATAAGCACTTAACAAGTACCATGATGATTACTGTGTAACAAGTAAACAGAGAACCAGGGGTAGGGTGAAGATCAAGGAAGTAGAAGTCTCAGAGCTAGGTTCATCCTGATAAAATGGGGGAACTTTTCCAAAGCCTCCTTGATAGAGTCCCGGGGTGGGGGCAGGATTGGGAAAAACCCATTGACCAATCAATCAATCAATCAATCAATCGTATTTATTGAGCGCTTACTATGTGCAGAGCACTGTACTAAGCGCTTGGGAAGTACAAATTGGCAACACATAGAGACAGTCCCTACCCAACAGTGGGCTCACAGTCTAAAAGGGGGAGACAGAGAACAGAACCAAACATACCAACAAAATAAAATAAATAGGATAGAAATGTACAAGTAAAATAAATAAATAAATAAATAAATAGATTAATAAATATGTACAACCATATATACATATATACAGGTGCTGTGGGGAAGGGAAGGAGGTAAGATGGGGGGATGGAGAGGGGGACGAGGGGGAGAGGAGGGAAGGGGCTCAGTCTGGGAAGGCCTCCTGGAGGAGGTGAGCTCTCAGCAGGGCCTTGAAGGGAGGAAGAGAGCTAGCTTGGCGGAGGGGCAGAGGGATTGGGGGCATTCCAGGCCTGGGGGATGACGTGGGCCGGGGGTCGACGGCGGGACAGGCAAGAACGAGGCCCGGTGAGGAGATTAGTGGTGGAGGAGCGGAGGGTGCGGGCTGGGCTGGAGAAGGAGAGAAGGGAGGTGAGGTAGGAGGGGGCGAGGTGATGGACAGCCTTGAAGCCCAGGGTGAGGAGTTGTGAGTGACCAGTGACCAGCTGTGAGTCATTCATTCAGTCGTATTTATTTTTCACTTAATATGTGCAGAGCACTGTAATAATAATGTGAGGTATTTGTTAAGTGCTTACCAAGTACCAGACACTGTACTAAGCACTGGGCACTGTACTAAGCACTTGGGAAAATACAACAATAAACAGACACATTCCCTGCCCCAAATGAGCTTCCAGTCTAGAGGGGGAGGCAGAGATTAATATAGATAATTTACAGATCTGTACATAAATCACGCTCTATCCTGGCAGGCACGCATTGTACATCTGTCTACTTTAGCTCTCTCTCCCTGAATTGAAGTCCATTCTTTCTTTCTCCTAATAATAATGATAATACTGGTATTTGTTAAGTGCTTATCATGTGTCAAGCACTGCTCCAAGCGTTAGAATAAGCACAAACCAGACCAAACCAACAGAAGTTTCATTATTTCTGCATGGCTTCTCTGATTTTTTTTAATGGCATTTATTAAGCGCTTACTATGTGCAAAGCACTGTTCTAAGCGCTGGGGAGGTTACAAGGTGATCAGGTTGTCCCAAGGGGGCTCACAGTCTTAATCCCCATTTTACAGATGAGGGAACTGAGGCCCAGAGAAGTTAAGTGACTTGCCCAAAGTCACACAGCTGACAAGTGGCAGAGCCGGGATTTGAACCCATGACCTCGGACTCCAAAGTCTGTGCTCTTTCCATTGAGCCACACTGCTCCTCTGATTGACTCTGAACCTGAATTATGTGCTTGAGATAAAGGTCAACCCATGGTATTTATTGAACACTTTGTATGTAGGGGGCTGTACTAAGCACTTGGGATAATTAGAATCCCTCCCCTAAAGGAGCTTACAATGTACTGGATAATAATTGGGACATTTGTTGAGTGCATGTTATGTGTCAGGTGCACTAAGCACTGGGATAGACACAAGTTAGGTCAGGCACAGTTCCTGTCCCACATGGGACTCAGAGGAAGAGTGAGAACAGGTACTTAATCCCCATTTTATAGAAGAAGAAACAGAGGCTCAGAGAAGGGAAGTGGCCCAAGGTTGCACGGCCGGCAGATGATAAAGCACAGATTAGAACCCAGTTCCATGCCCTATCCAGTAGGTCATGCTCCTGGTTTTACTCCTCCTGTGAACCACGATTCCCCCAGGTCATCCGCCTGGTAAGCGTTCCGGTATTAGAGACAAATATATCTAACAAAAAAATCCTCAGATTCTATTCTCAGCCTGAAACTCTCTGCAATCCTTTGATTTGGCTCCTTTCATGTGTAAGACAGGAATAACAATTATGGACTTGCCCAGAGGAGGATTTGTGATGTTGAAATAAGGTGCTGAGATTTTAAAGGGAAGACGTTCTTTACACGCCAAGGGAAGTGGCATAGCATAATGGATATTGCACAGGCTTGGGAGTCACAAGGTGGTGGGTTCTAATCTGGGCTCTGCCACTCGTCTGCTGTATGACCTTAGGAAAGTCACTTCATGTCCCCCTTTAGACTGTATGCTTCCCCCTCTAGACTGTAAGCTCGTCGTGGGGAGGGAATATGTCCGGTTACTGTTGCATTGTACTCTCCTAAGAAGTGCTCTGCACACAGTAAGCTCTCAATAAAGAATGAAATACGAATGAGTGAATGAATTCTCTGGGCCTCAGTTACCTCATCTGTAAAATGGGGATTGAGACTGTGAATCCCATGTGGGACAGGGACTGATTTGCCTGTAGCCACCCCAGCGCTAAGTACAGAGCCTGGCACATAGTAAGTGCTTAACAAACACTACAGTTATTATTATTATGTTATCAAAGCACAAGAAGAAGCTCCCGGGTAGCAGCAAGTAGTAGTAGTAGTGGCATTTATTCGGTGCCCATTGGGTACAGTGATCTGTATTAGGTACTTGGGAAGTACAGAATAACAAAGTGATAGATTCCCTGCCTATAATGAGCTTACACCAACATAAAAATATGGACAACTACAGCTGTGAAATAGACAACTAGACATAAATACATTGAGCAGACATAGACACGACTTCTGATCTTAATTTGTTGACCCTTATACACGAGATAACCAGTTTCTCCAGGCGTAAAATTTCACAGCTGAGTGCATGTTGAATTAATCAGAAAAAAGAGAATATTGAAACTCATGGCCTATTATGATCAAGAAACTCATTTCAGCCACAACAGAAGGATGAAATCAGGGAGTGTGACCTAGTGTCAGAGGACCTGGATTTTAATTCCGTCTCCACCACTTGCTTGCTGTGTGACCTTGGGCCAGTTACTTAATTTCTAGGGGCCTCAGTTTCCTCAACTGTAAAAATGTGGATTTAATACCTGTTCTCCCTCCTATTTAGACGGTGAGCCCCATGTGGGACAGGGACTGTGTCCTGTCCTGATTAGCTTCTATCTACAACAGCGCTTAGAACAATGCATAACACATAGTAAGTGCTTAACAAATACCATAATAATGCCAATGCTAATAATGAAATCATTCTATATCCAGGGGAGTACTCTCAGGAGCCAAAAATATTGAAGAAAGTACTGTATAACTTCCTTCAGAGAAGGAGCCAAGTCTGTTGAATTATTTCAGTACCTAGGACACAGTGAGCACTTCATTAATGTGAATAAAGTTTATAACCAATTATTGTTAATAGTAATTATGGTATTTATTAAGTGCTTACTCTATTCCAGGCACCATAGTAGGTACTGGGGTAGTTTATTATGATTAGTATTATTATTCCTATTTTTAAAAATATTTTGATGGTATTTGTTAAGCACTTACTATGTTCCTGGTGCTGCACTAAGCTCTGGGGTAGATACAAACTAATCAGACTGGACACAGTCCATGTCCCACAGGAGGCTCGCAGCCTTAGCCCCCATTTTACAGATGCGGTAACTGAGGCCCAGAGTATTGAAGTTCATTCATTCATTCAATCATATTTATTGAGTGCCTACTGTGTGCAGAGCACTGTACTAAGTGCTTGGGAAGTACAAGTCGGCAAAACATAGAGACGGTCCCTACCCTAACAACAGGCTCACAGTCTAGAAGGGGGAGACAGACAACAAAACAAAACATGTAGACAGGTGTCAAACTTGTCAGAACGAATAGAATTATAGCTATATGCACATCATTAACAAAATAAATAGAATAGTAAATATGTACAAGTAAAATAAATAGAGTAATATATCGATACAACTATATACAAGTGCTGTGGGGAGGGGAAGGAGGTAGGGCCGGGTTGGGGGTGGGGAGGAGGAGAGGAAAAAGGGAGCTCAGTCTGAGAAGGCCTCCTGGAGGAGGTGAGCTCTCAGTAGGGCTTTGAAGGGAGGAAGAGATAGCTTGGAGGATGTGTGGAGGGAGGGCATTCCAGGCCAGGGGAAGGACGTGGGCCAGGGGTCGATGATGGAACGGGCGAGAATGAGGCACGGTGAGGAGGTTAGTGGTGGGAGAGGAGTGGAGGGTGCGGGCTGGGCTGGAGAAGGAGAGAAGGGAGGTGAGGTAGGAGGAGGTGAGGTGATGGACAGCCTTGAAGCTGAGAGTGAGGAGCTTTTGCTTGATTTGTAGGTTGACAGGCAGCCAATGGAGATTTTTGAGGAGGGGAGTAACATAATAATAATAATAATAATAATAATAATAATAATAATAATAATGGCATTTATTAAGTGCTTACTATGTGCAAAGCACTGTTCTAAGTGCTGGGGAGGTTACAAGGTGATCAGGCTGTCCCACGGTGGGCTCAGAGTCTTAATCCCCATTTTACAGATGAGTTAACTGAGGCACAGAGAAGTTAAGGGACTTGCCCAAAGTCACACAGCTGACAACTGGCAAAGCCGGGATTTGAACCCATGACCTCTGACTCCAAAGCCCAGGCTCTTTCCACTGAGCCATGCTGCTTCTCCCCAAGGTCACACAGAAGCCAAATGGTGGAGCCAGAGATAGAAACCAGGTCCTTCCGACTCCCAGTCCCGTGCTCTATCCACTAGGCCATGCTGCTTCTCTAATATTTGAGACTTTGTTTAGCTCCATGCTCAACTGTTTAGTTTTCCTCAAGTGACTCTATTTGGAAACCCTAGTTAATTGAATTGAATTATACCCCCTGACATGCAAGTCCAACCTCTCTCTAATTATTTTTCAAGCATTAATTTCTACAATGTGCTAACAGGTGAGCAAAATAGCTAAAAAAATCAATACTCCTGACCCGTTCAAATTTCTATATACCCACCCGAGGGCCTAATTTGATCTGATGCTTGCATCTACAATTCAACCTTTGACTAACTACAAAAGGCATCAAAAGTGGTAGCCGGGGACTAGCACGATAAAAATACTAATTCCTATTATTTTGGTACTTGTGAAATGCTAATACCTTTTATAAATGGATTCCCAATAAAAAGGAACTGGGCTTAAATGAACGTTTTGACTTCAATCAGGGGGTCGTGTAATTTCAGGATATTTCTTTGTGTAAAGGCTAGGGAGAGTTTGCACCACACATACACAGTCCGTTGGATAAAAGGCTTTAAATAGATTGTAGGTGGAAGGCTCTAGCAATATCAATTATCTTTCTCTGGAAACTTTTTAATTAAGGCATTTAGGGAATTCACATCTGATAAGCATTCCAGTTAAGGCTGTGTTAGATGGAAAACTAGAGGGCTGGAGCAGAGGAAACGGGGAAAAAGAACTTTCCCTTTTCCAGTAAAATAAAACCCGAGAACAAAAACGTATACTTATTTACTGGAGGCACCAATTTGGAAAATGATGTGTGTCCAGAGAGCAACAATAAAACCGGAAAGCCCAGGGGTACTCTACCGCCCCATCCCTGCTTGATATGTGTGGCTGAGCTTTAAGTTTGAAGACAAAATAGTGCTTATTAAAAGGCACAATTCACGACTGCTGTCAACTATACAAGCACGCACTTCCCTCACGTACATTTCTGAATCTATGTAACGGGTAGTCCTTTATTTTCTGCTCCACGAATGTTTCAGACAAACATTATGCGACATTGTTTTGGCAGTAAAAGCAGCAAGTTTGAAAAGGAAAGTTCACTGACTCTACCCAAGGATGCCTTTGAAGGCCGTGCTCTCTCAAGTCTCCTGGATTTCTACTTTGAGGCTCTTACTCTTTAATGAACCTTACTATAAAATTGTAGAGTCACTCGTTACTAGACCTTTAAACGCTGTACAGAAAAAACAATATATTAGAAGGTGGCCTTAATAATAATAATAATAATGGCATTTATTAAGTGCTTACTATGTGCAAAGCAATCAATCAATCAATCAATCAATCATATTTATTGAGCGCTTACTGTGTGCAGAGCACTGTACTAAGCACTTGGGAAGTACAAGTTGGCAACATATAGAGACGGTCCCTACCCAAGAGTGGGCTCACAGTCTAGAAGGGGGAGACAGAGAACAAAACCAAACATATTAACAAAATAAAATAAATAGAATAGATATGTACAAGTAAAATAAATAAATAAATAAATAAATAGAGTAATAAATATGTACAAACATATATACATATATACAGCTTATATATATATATATATATATATATATATATATATATATATATATAAAGCACTGTTCTAAGCGCTGGGGAGGTTACAAGGGGATCAGGTTGTCCCATGTGGGGCTCACAGTCTTAATCCCCATTTCACAGATGAGGTAACTGAGGCACAGAGAAGTTAAGTGACTTGCCCAAAGTCACACGGCTGACAATTGGTGGAGCTGGGATTGTCAGCTGTGCATTCAGAGTAGTGGAAAGAGCAAAGATTTGCGTCAAACCACCTGCATTAATAATAATAATAATAATAATAATACTCATAGTTTTTGTAGGGAAGTAGCATGGCTCAGTGGAAAGAGCACAGGCTTGGGAGCCAGAAATCATGGGTTCAAATCCCGGCCCTGCCGCTTGTCAGCTGTGTGACTTTGGGCAAGTCGCTTAATTTCTCTGTGCCTGTTACCTCATCTGTTAAATGGGGATGACTGTGAGTCCCACATGGGGCAACCTGATCACCTTGTATCCTCCTCAGCACTTAGAGCAGTGCTTGGCACATAGTAAGTGCTTAACAAATGCCATTATTATTATTATTATTAAGCATTTACTATGTGCCAAGCACTGTTCTAAGCACTGGGGTAGACACAAGGTAATCAGGTTGTCCCACGTGGGGCTCAGAGTCTTAATCCCCATTTTACAGTTGAGGTAACTGAGGTGCAGAGAAATGAAATGACTTGCCCAGAGTGACTTGCCCTGCATTTTAATTCTGGCTCCCGAACTTGCCTGCTATGTGATGTAGGGCAAGTCACTTTACTTCTCAGTGTCTCAGCTTCCTCACTTTAAAATGAGGATTCAATAACTCTTCTCTCACCTACTTGGAATGTGAGTCCCCAGTAGGGCAAGGACTGTGTCTGATCTGATTAACTTGTATCTACCCCAGCATTTGATACTGTCCCTGGCACGAAGTCAGCACTCAACAAATACTACATCTATTATTATTATTTTTCTCTGAGTTTCACGGCACCATCTCAAAAAGATCACGGAGGTGGCCGATATTGCTAAACTGAGACACTATTTTACGAAGCAGTCGGTCAAACCAGAGGATTTATTTCACGGCATCATACGGAACACTGAAATAACAACTTCCAGGAGACGAAAGGGGTAGAAGATATGCTTTCTTTCCAGAGGATTTTATAATAGTTCCCACAAATCTGGTGAAGATTGTTGTCAACACCAGCAATTCATACAAGGTCAACATGTCCATTAATTCTGTTGTATTCTCCCAAGCACTTAGTACAGTGCTCTGAAAGTCATGAGTTCTAATCTTGACTCCACCACTTATCTGCTGTGTGACCTTGGGCAAGACACTTTACTTTTCTGGGTCTCAGTTATTTCATCTGTAAAATGGGGATTGAGACTGAGAGGCCCACATGGGAAAGGGACTGTGTCCAAATTGATTTGCTTGTATCCACCCCAGCACTTAGTACAGTGCCTGGCACATAGTAAGCACTTAACAAATGCCATTATTATTATTATTATTATTATTATTATAGTAAGCGCCCAATAAATGCCGTCGACTGATTGGATAAAATCCATTAACATCCTCTCCCACAAAAAAACAATAAAATGAAGGATACAGCAGCGTGGCTCAGTGGAAAGAGCCCAGGCTTTGGAGTCAGAGGTTGTGGGTTCAAATCCCGGCTCCGCCACTTAGCTGGGTGACTTTGGGCAAGTCACTTCACTTCTCTGGGCCTCAGTTCCCTCATCTGGAAAACGGGGATTAAGATTAAGATTGTGAGCCCCACGTGGGACAACCTGATCACCTTGTATCCTCCCCGGCTCTTAGAACAGTGCTTTGCACATAGTAAGCACTTAACAAATGCCATTATTATTATTGCCCTGAAGGAGTGTTACTATACTATGCATTCACTCAATCGTATTTATTGAGTGCTTACTGTGTGCAGAGCACTGTGCTAAGCTCTTGGAAAGTACAATTCAGGAATAAGGAGAGACAATGCCTTTCCACCATGGGTTTACAGTCTAGAAGTGTAGGAACAACGTCCTAGTAAAGTAGCCTGTAATCAGTGAAACCAAACTGCTCTTGTTGGCACCCATTTCAAAGTTCGATAGTGAAGTGGCATGGCTTAGTGATAGAAAACGGGAGAGGGAGTCAGAAGGACCTGTGTTCTGCCACTTGTCTGCTGTGTGACCTCGGGCAAGGCACTTAATTTCTCTGGGCCCCAGCTCCCTCATCTGTAAAATGAGGATTAAGACTGTGAGCCCCACGTGGGACAGGGACTGTGTCCAATCTGATTATCTTGTATCCACCCCAGGACTTAGAAGAGTGCCTGAAACATAGTAAGAGCTTAACGAACACCACAACTATTATTATTATCTCTAGAAATAGCAAGTTCTTTCAAAGATCTCTTAACTGGAATGATTGAAAACGAATGACTTCTGCTTCCTTCCCCTGCTTGCTGCGAGCTTACTCCTTTTAACCTGTCAGAATCAGATCTGCCTCTGAGGATAAATACAAAGCCAGATATCCTGGCGAGTTTTAGTCACCTCTCCATTTTCTGCTTGACTCAACCACCTAGAATCTTTTTCCATTGCTGGAATAGGAAGTAGTTGAGTGCAAATGCCTACTACAGTTCATTAATGACCTAAAAATATATTATATATAAATGAAAATCAGAAATTAAGTTTCTACCCCTCTTTGGATTTTTCACTCGAGTTCCTCATAAGTGACAGAATTAACTGCAGCAATTTGATTTTTATCTACTTGTATTTCCCCAGCCTACCCTTCTGTGGAGGAATTAATAAGCAGTGACACAGCCAGAAGGCAAGCTGCTGGAAAGAAGATGAAATAAGAGACTCATAAGCCCCACCATCTCCTGAAGATTCATGAATTGACTCTACACTTTCAGTTCTCACTCACCTAAGGGAGTTGAAATTCCACTTTGATTAGACAAAAATTAGGGCTGTACGTATAATTAATTTGAAGGTGAAATTTGTTTTGGCTCAAAAGTTACTAGGTTCGAGGTCTCTGTCTAGAATCCTTCACCTTCTAAAGAAGGATTCTAAAGAATCCTCACCCGTTTGGGTTTATCTAACTTGTCTTATGCCGTCGAGTCGTGTCCGACCCATAGCGGCACCACGGACACATCTCTCCCGAAATGCCCCTTTCTGAATCTGCAATTGTTCTGGTAGGGGATCCATAGAGTTTTCTTGGTAAAAATGTAGTCAAGACTAGTAGAGTACTGGAAACTCCACAGATGCTACCCTGAGAGGGGATTATCTAACTTGAATCTGCCAAAATGCCAACCTCTAAGACTGGTAAGTTTACAGACCACCTCTTTCCCCACATTCAGAAATCACATCTCCTCCAAGAAGCCTTCTCTGACTAATCTCTAATTTCCACATCCTATTTGTCCTCCTTTCTGTGCTGTGTTTGTATTTGAGTCTCTACCCCATCAACACTTTGTCACCCTGGCTCTGCTGCTTCCCTTTTTTCATTTGTTTAAATGTCTGTCTCCCCTGCATACTGGAAGCTCCTTGAAGGTAGGGATCATGTCCAACGATTTTATTATATCATACTCTCCCAAACACTCAGTATTGTGTTCAGTGCACAGTAAACATTTAATGAATACCATTGATTGATTAATTAATTGGCAAGTGATTTTTTTATTATTTTACTGTCGAACTCTATTTTTGGTTTCATTGATTTTTGTTGTTTATGGTTGACTATGCCAAATTTGAATCAGTGATCTAGAAGCAACTGTCTTTATGGACTATTACCAGTTTTCCGCATTGGCAAGACTTTTTAGGTATCATTTTTTTTACTCCTGTTAACAGTGAATACCATAAAGGTAAAAAAGAGATTTAATGACAGTCTGCTGCTCTAGACAGTAAGCTCGTTGTGGCCAGGAAACATGTCTACTAATTCTTGTTGTATTAAATTCTCCCAAGCACTTAGCACAGAGTTCAGCATGCAGTAAATGCTCAATAAATGCCATTGACTGACCGATTGCCAACCATTTCATTTATTCATTCATTCAATCATCATTTATTGGGCGCTTACTGTGTGCAGAACACTGTACTAGACTGTGAGCCCACTGTTGGGTAGGGACTGTCTCTATATGTTGCCAACTTGTACTTCCCAAGCACTTAGTACAGTGCTCTGCACACAGTAAGCCCTCAATAAATATGATTGATTTTTTACTAAGGGCTTGGAAAGTACAATTCAGCAACATATAGAGACAGTCCCTACCCAACAATGGGCTCACGGTCTAGAAGGGGGAAAAAGACAGCAAAACAGAACAAGTAGACAAATGTGAATACCATCAAAATAAATAGAATTATATATACACATTCATTCATTCATTCAATTGTATTTATTGAGTGCTTACCGTGTGCAGAGCACTGTACTAAGCGCTTGGGAAGTACAAGTTGGCAACATATAGAGACGGTCCCTACCCAACAATGGGCTCACAGTCTAGAAGACTCATTAATAAAATGAATATGAATAAAATGTATAAAAAGACATCATTAATAAAATGAATAGAGTAATAGATATGTACAAATATACACAAGTGCTGTGGGGAGGGGAAGGGGGTAGGGCAGAGGGAGAGAGTGGGGGTGATGGGGAGGGGAGGAGGAGCAGAGGATGGGGGGGCTCAGTCTGGGAAGGCCTCCTGGAGGAGGAGAGTTCTCAGTAGGGCTTTGAAGGACGGAAGAGAGCTAGCTTGGCGGATGTGTGGAGGGAGGGCATTCCAGGCCTGGGGGAGGACGTGGGCCGGGGGTCGACGGCGGGAAGGTGAGAACGAGGCACAGTGAGGAGGTTAGCAGCAGAGGAGTGGAGGGTGCGGGCTGGGCTGAAGAAGGAGAGAAGGGAGGTGAGGTAGGAGGAGGCGAGGGGATGGAGAGCTTTGAAGCAGAGAGTGAGGAGTTTTTGCTTCCTGCAAAAGTTGTTAGGCAACCACTGGAGATTTTTGAGGAGGGGAGTGACATGCCCAGAGCGTTTCTGTAGAAAGATAATCCAGGCAGCAGAGCGAAGCAGGGAGAGATAGGAGGATAGGAGATCAGAGAGGAGGCTGAGGCAGCAATCCAGTCGGAGATCTCAAATCGATCTCATTCTACAGTTATTATCTGTCGATTGTAAAAATTGGTTATCACAACATTTTATTTCCCCTTTCCGGTGTGAGGGCATTTTTCTGTCTCTCATAAGTTGTCAGAAATGGATGCCAGTGTCCTGTAGCTAGTTCTTTTCCTCTGACCTCCCTGCCCCCAGTTTCTTTCCACTCCAGTTAGAACTTTGTCTTTTGCCTGGATCATTTTTGTAAAATAACGTCCTGCAGCCACCTTGCCACTCCTCCATAACCTCCGACGGTTGTCCATCCATCTTTACAACAAACAGAAACTCCTTAACATCAGCTTATGTTATTCAATCGGCATTTTTCCTCCTACCTTACCTTGCAGCCCACACGATTTATTCCTCTAAAATGCTAACCTTCTCAGTGTACTTTGATCTTGTCTCTCTCACCGCCGACCCCTTACCCAGGCCCCCTCTACCTTGGAACTCCCTCCTCTTTCATATCTGTTAGACCATCGCCCTATAGTCATCCCCAGTGCTTAGAACAGTGCTTTGCACATAGTAAGCACTTAAAAAATACCATCATTATTATTATTATTATTATCCTCAAAGCCCAGCTACGATCCTAGGTGCCTGGCACAAAATAAACGAAACAAAAACTCCTCATTATTGGCTTCAAAAGCTCTCCGTCACCTTGCCCCTTCTAACCTTACTTCCCTTCTCTCCTTAATAATAATGATGGCATTTATTAAGCGCTTACTATGTGCAAAGCACTGTTCTAAGCTCCTTCTACATCCCAGCCCGCACACTCTGATCCTCTGGTGCTAACCTTCTTACTCTGCCTCCATCTCTCCTGTCCCATCAGAAGCAGCGTGGCTCAGTGGAAAGAGCCCGGGCTTTGGAGTCAGAGGTCATGGGTTCAAATCCCAGCTCTGCCACTTGTCAGCTGTGTGACTTTGGGCAAGTCACTTCACTTCTCTGGGCCTCAGTTACCTCATCTGTAAAATGGGGATGAAGACTGTGAGCCCCCCATGGGACAACCTGATCACCTTGTGACCTCCCCAGCGCTTAGAACAGTGCTTTGCACATAGTAAGTGCTTAATAATGCCATTATTATTATTATTATTATTATTATCATCATCATCATTGATTCTGGCCCATGTCCTACCTCTGGCCTGAAATGCCCTCCTCTACTGAAGGCTCACCTCCTCCAAGAGGCCTTCCCATACTCAGCCTGCCTTTTCGTCAGCTCTCCCTCCCTTCTACATCACCCAATATGCTCCCTTTGCTCTCCCTCCAACTGCCCCACGGCACTTATGTACATATGTATATAGCTATAATTCTATTTATTTATGCTGATGCCTGTTTACTTGTTTAGATGTGTCTATAATTCTATTTATTTATATTGATGCCTTCTTATTTGTTTTGATGCCTGTCTCCCCCCCCATAGACTGTAAACCAGTGTGGGCAGGGATTGTCAGGGATTATTGAATTGTACTTTCCAAGTGTTTACTACAGTGCTCTGCACTCAGTAAATGCTCAATAAATGCGATTGCATGAATGAATGAAAGAATGAATGAAAGAGCTTTACAAATACCACCATTACTATCTCTTCCAAGAAGTCTTCCCTGATTAACCTCTCACGTCCCCGACCTTATTTGTTCTCTGTCTCCCCCTTCTAGACTGTGAGCCCACTGTTGGGTAGGGACTGTCTCTATATGTTGCCAACTTGTGCTTCCCAAGCGCTTAGTACAGTGCTCTGCACACAGTAAGCGCTCAATAAATACAACTGATTGATTGATTGATATCCTTCCACTCTGCCTCTATATGTGGGTGTGTATCCCTAAAGCGCTTTGATACTCACCCCACCTTCAGACCTGCAACACTCATGTACATGTCTGCTGTGGGAACTTGGGCAAGTCAATTCACTTCTCTGAGCCTCAGTTACCTCATCTGCAAAATGGGGATCGAGACTGTGAGCCCCATGTGGGACAGGGACTGTGTCCAACCCAATTTGCTTGTATCCACTGCAGCGCTCAGTACGGTGGCTGGCACATAGAAAGCGCTTAACAAATTGTACTTCCCAAGCATTTAGTACAGTGCTCTGCACACCAAAAGTGCTCAATAAATAAAAACATAATAATTATTATTACATATCCCTATAGTCTACCCCTGAAGCAGCATGGCTCAGTGGAAAGAACACGGGCTTTGGAGTCACAGGTCAGGGGTTCAAATCCTGGCTCCGCTAATTGTCGGCTGTGTGACTTTGGGCAAGTCACTTCACTTCTCTGTGCCTCAGTTACCTCATCTGTAAAATGGGGATGAAGACTGTGAGCCCCCCATGGGACAACCTGATCACCTTGTAACCTCCCCAGTGCTTAGAACAGTGCTTTGCACATAGTAACCGTTTAATAAATGACATTATTATTATTATTATTATTCATGTTAACATGTCTCCCCTTGTCTAGTTAATAAGCTCCTTGTGGTAGGGAGCATTCATTCATTCCTTCAATTATATTTTTTGAACACTTACTGTGTGCAGAGCACTATACTAAGCGCTTGGGAGAATATGGTGCAACAATAAACAGAAACATTAGTACGTCTACCAACTCTTGAATTGTATGTACTTTTCCAAGCATTTAGAACAGCGCTTCGTACCCAGTAAGTAAGCACTAATAAATAAATACTTGGAAGAGTACAGCGCAACAATAAAACGGACACATTGCCTGCCCACAATGAGTTCACAGTCTAGAGAGGGAGACATTAATGTAAATAAATATATTACACATATGGACATAAGCACTGTGGGACTGGGAGTCGAGGGGTGGTCAGGGTGATGCAGAATGAAGAGGGGAAAGAGGAAGCGAGGGTTTAGTCAGGGAAGGCCGCTCGGAGGAGGTCGTTATTATTAACAAGAGGAGTTTCTCCCATCAGGCTCACATACAGCCAGGAATTTCTTTCTCCGGGAAGGCAGTATCTCTATTCCTTCATTCTAGCTGTGTGCTGCCTACACTGCAACCCCGTTGGAGTCATGTTGTTCTCCAGGATGTTGGAATGTGCGTCACTAGGATCCGCAAAACAGATGACATGCAGTCTTTGTGAACGCCCCTGCCTTTCTTTTTGTCTCTCTCAAGTCTCTTTTCCCACTTTACCAATCAGGCTGTTGCCTGTCCTCTTTTATAGTAAAGAAATGAGGTTAAGAAACCCATTGAACATAGCAACATTTTTGGTTGCTATTGGAGCATTTATTATGCATTCCCCTCCCCAGCTAATGAAGGAAAAGAATCTTTATTCACACTTTATTGTTTCTGACACGTTAAAATCATTTTAAAAATTGTTCTGTGAAAATTTCCTTTCTTTTATCCAGGATCGATAGTCGATGGAATCACCTTAGCTTTCTTTCTGGTTACAGAAAGCATTTCCACGAAGGAAAAGTGCCACCTGCGCTTGTGCTTTCAATGGGGCTTTGAAGGTGGGGAGAGTGATTTTTGGACATGAAAAGGGAGGGCATTCTAGACCAGAGGCAACACTTGGGTGAGAGGTTGGCGGCAAGATAGACGGAGGTTGACCTGCTGGCTTCCCTTTTCCTTTGTCTAAAAGTGATGCACCTCTGAACTTTCAATGAGGCCATTTGGGGGGTAATAACTCCATCAGAAAACTGCCCTCTTCAGTGGGAATTAGAATATGCATAGCAGAGCCATCAACTAATTATCTTTTTTGATGTCCTTAAAATAAATTAGGCCAAGCCTCTTATTTTAGCATCCTTGGAGAAAAGGTCTTTTTGATTGACAGACTTGGACTAGATAAAAAGAAGACTTTGCTGACACGAGGGATGGCAGATAAGCAAAAACTTCTCATTGTTGTCATCAAAGCTCTCCATCCCCTTGTCCCCTCCTACCTCACGTCCCTTCTTTCCTTCTCTAGCCCAGCCCGCACCCTCCGCTCCTCTGCAGCCGCTAACCTCCTCACTGGGCCTCAGTTTCCCAGACTGAGCCCCCGCTTTTCCTCTGCTCCTCCTCCCCTCCCCATCGCCCCTACTCCCTCCCTCTGCTCTACCCCATTCTCCTTCCCACAGCACTTGTGTATATTTGTACATATTTATTACTCTATTTTATTAATAATATGTTTATATCTATAACTCTATTTTGATGGCATTGATACTTGTCTACTTATTTTGTTTGTTGTCTGTCTCCCCCTTCAAGACTGTGAGCCCATTGTTGGGTAGGGATTGCCTCTCTCTGTTGCGGAATTGTACTTTCCAAGCACTTACTACAGTGCTTTTCCCACAGTAAGCGCTCACCTTCTCCAGGAGGCCTTCCCAGACTGAGCCCTCTTTTTCCTTTCCTCCTCTCCATTTCCCACCCTGCCCTACCTCCCTCCCCTCCCCACAGCACTTGTATATATTTATACAGATCTACTACTCTATTCATTTTGCCTGTACATATTTACTGTTCTATTAATTTTGTTAATGATGTGCACATAGCTATAATATCTATTTATTCTGGTGGTTTTGACATCTGTCTACATGTTTTGCTTTGTTGTCTGTCTCCCCTTTCTAGACAGTGAGCCCGGTGTTGGGTAGGTACCATCTCTATATGTTGCCGACTTGTACTTCCCAAGAGCTTAGTACACTGTTCTGCACACAGTAAGTGCTCAATAAATACAATTGATTGAATGAATGAATGAATAAATACTATTGAATGAATGAATGAACTGAAGGAAATGGAGAACTCTCATTCTTCGGAGGGAGGAAAAACTGATTGGGGGACAACAATAAATGCTTCTGGTACTACTGCTAGTATTGTCATTTAGTCATTCATTCATTCATTAATCGTATTTATTCATTCATTCATTCAACCAATCATATTTATTGAATGCTTACTGTGTGCAGAGCACTGTACTAAGCACTTAGGAAGTACAAGTCGGCAACATATAGAGACGGTCCCTACCCAACAACAGACTCACTGTCTAGAAGGGGGAGACGGACAACAAAACAAAACATATAGACAGGTGTCAAAATCATCAGAACAAATAGAATTATAGCTATATGCACATCATTAACAAAATAAATAGAATAATAAATATGTACAAGTAAAATACAGTAATAAATCTGTACAAATATATACAAGTAGTGTATATACACAAATGTATACAAATATATATATATATATATATATATATAAATATACAATATACAAATATTTACAAATACAAATATATGCAAGAGTGAAGTAGTGGCCTGGTGGATAGAGCATGGGCCTGGGGGCCAGAAGGACCTAGGTTCTAATCCCTGCTCTGCTACCTATCTGCTGTGTGAATTTGGGCAAGTCACTCCTCTGTGCCTCAGTTACCTCACCTGTAAAATGGAGATTAAGACTGGGAGCCCCATGTGGGACAGGGACTGTGTCCAACCCGATTTGCTTGTATTCACCCCAGCCCTTACTACAGAGCCTGGTTCAAAGCAAGCTTTTAATAAATACAAGTGACACATGAAAAATAAAATTAGGGTTAGGAGCATTGGCCTGGCAGTCAGAGGCCTTGGTTCTAATAATAACGATGGCATTTATTAAGCGCTTACTATGTGCAAAGCACTGTTCTAAGTGCTGGGGACATTACAAGGTGATCAGGTTGTCCCACGGGGGGCTCACAGTCTTCATCCCCATTTTACAGATGAGGTAACTGAGGCACAGAGAAGTTAAGTGACTTGCCCAAAGTCACACAGCTGACAATTGGTGGAGTGGGATTTGAACCCATGACCTCTGACTCCAAAGTCCGGGCTCTTTCCACTGAGCCACACTGCTTCTCATTGAGCCATGCTGCTTCTCATGTCTAGACTGTAAATTCATTGTGGGTGTGAAATGTGTCTGTTTAATGTAGTGTTGTATCCTTCTAAGTGTTTAGTAAAGTACTTTGTGCACAGTAAGTGCTCAATAAATACAATTGAATGAGTGACAGAATAATCCCACTTCTGCCAATTGCTTGCTGTGTGACCTTGGGCAAACCACTCAACTGCTCTGGGCCTCCGTTTCTTCAACTGTAAATTTGGGATTCAACACCTGCTTTTTTCTTCTTCTTACACTGTGAGCCCCATGCCGGACAGGGACTGTATCTGACCTAATTTACTTTGAACCTACACCAGTGCTTAGAATAGGGTTTGACACTTAGAAAGTGCTTAACAAATACCTTAAAAAAGTGTCCAGCTGATGTCAGAGATGGAGGCCATGTGGCCAGGGTGCTTGTAGGAGAACACCATGGCTTTTCAAAATGAGGGATGGATCAGGGGTCCCCCAGGTAGAATGGTATAGATTGGAGTGTTCTGGCGGATTTTCACAGGACACCATTAACTTCATCTGCATGTATTTGCAACCCAATGACATAAGAATAATAATGATAATGATAGTGTTTGTTAAACGCTTACTATAATAATAATAATAATTGTGGTGTTTGTTAAGCGCTATGTGTCAAACACTATTCTCAGCGCTGGGGTAGATACAAGATAGTCAAGTTGGATCCAGTCCCTGTCCTAAATGGGGCTCACATTCTCAATTCCCATTTTACAGATGAGGTAACTGAAGCATGAAGAAGTGAAGTGACTTGTCCAAGGTCACACAACAGACAAGGAGCCAAGCCGGGATTTGAACCCAGGTTCTTCTGAATCCCAGGCCCCTGCTCTATCCACTAGGCCATACTGCTTCCCATTTCTTCGGGACCATAGCAACTCACGAAGTGGTGATGTCATGCAGGACGCAGCGTGCCAAACAGTGTTAGGTTTTGTAGGGGATGGAAGCAGGGGCAGGGAGAGGAATGTGCAAATTTTTCCCCGCTCTTGGTTGGTCAAATGTCTGAGCCCACTGTTGGGTAGGGACTGTCTCTATATGTTGCCACCTTGTACTTCCCAAGCACTTAGTACAGTGCTCTGCACACAGTAAGCGCTCAATAAATACGATTGATGATAATGATGAGGTCCTTGGAGAGGATGATATCCTTGTCAGATTTCCCACTTGACATGTTTTTTGAATGCTCTGATCGGATTCCCGAGACCAGCAAAAGAGCCATAATTTTGTTTCCACTTGGCCCTTCTGAGCAAAGTTTTCCTGTCTGTGCCTCCCACTTATTCTAGGCCTTCTTTTAGACTGTGAGCCCACTATTGGGTAGGGACTGTCTCTATATGTTGCCGACTTGTACTTCCCAAGTGCTTAGTACAGTGCCCTGCACACAGTAAGCGCTCAATAAATACAATTGATTGATTCTGTGTTCTAATCTCAGCTCCGTCACTTATCTGCTGTGTGACCTTGCACAAGACACTTCGTGGCATAGTGGAGTGGAGCAGAGTGGAGTTAGAAGGCCATGGGCTCTTTTCCCAGCTCCTCCATTTGTCTGTTGGGTGACCTTGAGACTGTCACTTCACTTCCCTGGGCCTCAGTGACCTCATCTGGAAAATGGGGATTGAGATTATGTGCCCCACCTTGGGCAGGGACGATGTCCAATCCGATTTGTTCGGATCCACCCCAGCCCTTAGAACAGTGCCTGGGACATTGTAAGCACTTAAATACCATCATTATTATTCTGAGTGTCACTATTCTCCAGAACTCAGTTACCTCATCTGTAAAATGGGGATTAAGAGTGTGAGCCCCACATGGGACAGGGACTGTTTCTGACCTGATTAACTTGTATCTACCCCAGCACTTGGAGAAGTGCTTGGCACATAGTAAGCACTTAACAAGTACCATTATTCTTATTCTTCTTATTACCATCAAGGGTTTCTTAATACAGGATCTCGGGGTTTGCCTCTGTTTTTTTTTCCTCCCATTTTATTTCAAAAAAATCTCTCTGGAGGTTCTGCACAGGGCTGACAAGACCTCTGATTAAGGGTTCTTAATTGTGATGGATCCAATTTAGGCCACCTCTGCTATCTCTGTGCTCCTCTTCAGAGCTCCCACACAGCGTTACTCTGAGGAGGGTGGAAAGGTTGACAATGGAAATGTGTAATTTTGGGAGACTACTGTGGACTGGGTTTGTTGTGCTTAGAGGTGAGAGACCTCTTTGCAACTCCTCTTTTCAGAATCAGCTTAAAGTGAAGAAAAAATATGCGCCAAATGATATGCTTCTCGGTTCTTGTGATCTCTAAACTGCGGCAAGGAATTCTTTTTCCACATCCTTCTGGAAAACAGGTTAAACTCCCCCTCTAGGCTGTAAGCTTGTTGTGGGTGGGAATGTGCTTATTGTTGCACTGTAATAATAATGATGGCATTTATTAAGTGCTTACTATGTGCAAAGCACTGTTCTAAGCGCTGGAGAGGTAACAAGGTGATCAGGTTGTCCCATGGCGGGGCTCACAGCCTTCATCCCCATTTTACAGATGAGGGAACTGAGGCCCATAGAAGTTAAGTGACTTGCCCAAAGTCACACAGCTGACAAGTGGCAGAGCTGGGTTTTGAAACCATGACCTCTGACTCCAAAGCCCTGGCTCTTTCCACTGAGCCATGCTGCTTCTCTATACTATATACTATACTATACTACACTATACTGTACTCTCCCAAGCGCTTATTACAGTGCTCTGCATGCAATAAGTGCTTAATAAAGATAATTGACTGGCTGAAAAAGAGGGAGGGGGACTTATTTCCAAAAATACCTCTTTGTGGGCAGGGAGTGTGTCTGTTACATTGTTGTGTTGTGCTCTCTCAAGCACTTACTACAGTGCCCTGCGTACAGTAAGTGCTCCATATACATGACTGATTAAATGATTGATACCTACAAGAAAAATTGAATCCCATCATTACCAACATGATTTCCCGTCTCACAAGCCCGCAACCTTGGTGTCATCCTCAACTCCGCTTTATCGTTCACCCCACACATCCAATCCATCACCCAAACCTGCCAGTCTCAGCTCCACAACATTGCCAAGATCCGCCCTTTCCTCTCCATCCCAACCGCTACCCTGCTCATTCAAGCTCTCATCCTATCCCGTCTGGACTACTGCATCAGCCTTCTCTCTGATCTCCCATCCTCGCGTCTCTCTCCACTTCAATCCATACTTCATGCTGCTGCCCGGATTGTCTTTGTCCAGAAACGCTCTGGGAATGTTACTCCCCTCCTCAAAAATCTCCAGTGGCTACCAATCAATCTGCGCATCAGGCAGAAACTCCTCACCCTGGGCTTCAAGGCTGTCCATCCCCTCGCCCCCTCCTACCTCACCTCCCTTCTCTCCTTCTACAGCCCAGTCTGCACCCTCCGCTCCTCCACCACTGATCTCCTCACCGTACCTCGCTCTCGCCTGTCCCGCCATCGACCCCCGGCCCACGTCCTCCCCCTGGCCTGTTATGCCCTCCCTCCACACATCCGCCAAGCTAGCTCTCTTCCTCCCTTCAAGGCCCTGCTGAGAGCTCACCTCCTCCAGGAGGCCTTCACAGACTGAGCCCCTTCCTTCCTCTTCCCCTCGTCCCCATCTCCATCCCCCCCATCTTACCTCCTTCCCTTCCCCACAGCACCTGTACATATGTATATCTGTTTGTCATATTTATTACTCTATTTATGTATTTATTTATTTTATTTGTACATATCTATTCTATTTATTTTATTTTGTTAGTATGTTTGGTTTTGTTCTCTGTCTCCCCCTTTTAGACTGTGAGCCCACTGTTGGGTAGGGACTGTCTCTATATGTTGCCAATTTGTACTTCCCAAGCGCTTAGTACAGTGCTCTGCACATAGTAAGCGCTCAATAAATACGATTGATGATGATGATGAAAAAATACCTCTGATTAATTAATATTTACTTCAGATCTTCTACTAGGGTAGCAGAGTGGCTCAGTGGAAAGAGCACGAGCTTTGGAGTCAGAGGTCATGGGTTCAAATCCCAGCTCTGCCACTGGTCAGCTGTGTGACTTTGGGCAAGTCACTTACCTTCTCTGTGCCCCAGTTACCTCATCTGTAAAATGGGGATTAAGATTGTGAGCCCCCCATGGGACAACCTGATCACTTTGTAACCTCCCCAGTGCTTAGAACAGTGCTTTGCACATAGTAAGCGCTTAATAAATGCCATTATTATTACTACTACTACTATTACTACTACTACTACTACTACTACTACTACTACTAATGTTTGTATTTGTTAAGCGCTTACTATTTGCCAAGCACTTAGGGAAGCCGCATGGATTAATGGAAAATCTCAGGCCTGGGAGTCAGAGGACATGGGTTCTACTTCCGGCTCTGCCATTTATCTGCTGAGTGACCCTGGGCAATTCGCTTAACTTCTCAGTGCCTCAATTCCCATGTCTGCAGAATGGGGATTCAATCTCTGTTCTCCCTCCTACTTGGTCTGTAAGCCCCATGTGTGACCTTATTATCTTGTGCCTATGCCAGTGATTAGTAAGTGCTACTGCACCAGCCTCCTCTCTGATCTCCCATCCTCCTGTCACTTCCCACTTCAATCTATAC
Organism: Tachyglossus aculeatus; assembly: GCF_015852505.1. Lineage (NCBI taxonomy): Eukaryota > Metazoa > Chordata > Mammalia > Monotremata > Tachyglossidae > Tachyglossus > Tachyglossus aculeatus. The sequence continues at coordinate 13,422,559 of NC_052070.1, forward strand.
TTCACGCTGCTGCCCGGATCATCTTTGTGCAGAAACGCTCTGGGCATGTTACTCCCCTCCTCAAAAATCTCCAGTGGCTACCAATCAACCTATGCTTCAGGCAAAAACTCCTCACCCTGGGCTTCAAGGCTGTCCATCCCCTCGCCCCCTCCTACCTCACTTCCCTTCTTTCCTTCTACAGCCCAGTCTGCACCCTCCACTCCTCTGCCGCTCACCTCCTCACTGTGCCTCGTTCTCTCCTGTCCCACCGTCGACCCCCAGCCCACGTCCTCCCAAGGGCCTGGAATGCCCTCCCTACCTACATCCGCCAAACTAGCTCTCTTCTTCCCTTCAAAGCCCTACTGAGAGCTCACTTCCTCCAGGAAGCCTTCCCAGACTGAGCCCCCTCCTTCTTCTCCCCCTCCCCATCCCCCCCACCTTACCTCCTTCCCCTCCCCACAGCACCTGTACATATGTTTGTACATATTTATTACTCTATTTATTTTACTTGTACATATTTACTATTCTATTTATTTTATTTTGTTAATATGTTTTGTTTTGTTGTCTGTCTCCCCCTTCTAGCCTGTGAGCCCTCTGTTGGGTAGGGACCATCTCTATATGTTGCCAACTTATACTTCCCAAGTGCTTAGTACAGTGCTCTGCACACAGTAAGCACTCACTAAATACGATTGAATGAATGAATGAATGAACAAATACTGCAAGTATTATCATTATCATCACCTTCATTATTGTTATTATTATTACATAGACTTCACTGTAGCAAGGCCTGGAAGGCATAGGAAAGGAAGACTCCCTGCCCTCAAGGAGTTTACAATCTGTTAGAGAAGCAACGTGGCTCAGTGGAAAGAGCCCGGTCTTTGGAGTCAGTGGACATGGGTTCAAATCCCAGCTCCGCCAATTGTCAGCTGTGTGACTTTGGGCAAGTCACTTCACTTCTCTGGGCCTCAGTTGCCTCATCTGTAAAATGGGGATTGACTGTGAGCCCCCCATGGGACAACCTGATCACCTTGTAGCTTCCCCAGCGCTTAGAACAGTGCTTTGCACATAGTAAGCGCTTAACAAATGCCATTATTATTATTATTATTATTATTATTACTGGAGATTGGACAGACACAAGTACACAAATGTAACAGGCACTATTTTAAGCATGGTTTAGATACAAAATTAATCAGCTGAGACACCATCCTTATCCCACGGGGGATTTAATCCCCATTATACAGATGAGGGATACAGATCAGGCAGAAACTCCTCACCCTGGGCTTCAAGGCTGTCCGTCACCTCGCCCCCTCCAACCTCACCTCCCTTCTCTCCTTCTACAGCCCAGCCCTCACCCTCCGCTCTTCCGCCGCTAATCTCCTCACTGGGCCTCGATCTCGCCTGTCCCCCCATCGACCCCCGGCCCATGTCATCCCCCCGGCCTGGAATGTCCTCCCTCTGCCCATCCGCCAAGCTAGCTCTCTTCCTCCCTTCAAGGCCCTACTGAGAGCTCACCTCCTCCAGGAGGCCTTCCCAAACTGAGCCCCTTCCTTCCTCTCCCCCTCGTCCCCCTCTCCATCCCCCCATCTTACCTCCTTCCCTTCCCCACAGCACCTGTATATATGTATATATGTTTGTACATATTTATTACTCTATTTATTTATTTATTTATTTATTTATTTATTTATTTATTTGTTTTACTTGTACATATCTATTCTATTTATTTTATTTTGTTAGTATGTTTGGTTTTGTCTCCCCCTTTTAGACTGTGAGCCCACTGTTGGGTAGGGACTGTCTCTATATGTTGCCAATTTGTACTTCCCAAGCGCTTAGTACAGTGCTCTGCACACAGTAAGCGCTCAATAAATACGATTGATGATGATGATGATGATGATGAGGTAACCGAGGCACGGACAAGTAAGTGACTTGCCCAAGGTCACACAGCAGTCAAGTGGCAGAGCCGAGATTAGATCGCAGGTGCTTCTGACTTCCCACGTCTGTGCTGTACCCACGAGGCCTCACTACTTCTCAGCCAATCAATGACCGATCGACGTTCGATTCTTTTAATTCTCCTGTTCCCAGCACTATATTTTTCTCTAAACATTCTCGAGGCATTACGGGATGACCCCCACCGGAGATGTTGCTGTGGAAACGAGCGGTGTTTGATTGTTCACCCTCTACCCAGGGAAGGCTCCCAAAATGAACCTGTGGTTTCTACTGGCCACAGGATTCCCATTCAACTCTATTAGAACCATGGAAAGGAGACAAGTAGTTAGAACATTTTGTTTTACTTCTAGGGAAAGCAGCATGACCTAGTGGCAAGAGCACCGGCTTAGGAGTCAGAGGTCATGGGTTCTAATCCTGTCTCCTCCACTTGTCTGCTGTGTGACCTCGGGCAAGTCATTTCACTTCTCTGTGCCTCAGTTACCTCACCTGTAAAATGGGAATTAAGACTGTGAGCCTCATGTGAGACAGGGATCCAACCTCATTACCTTGAATCTACCCCAGTACTTAGAACAGTGCTTGGAACATACCAAGCACTTAACAAGTACCATTATTATTATTATTATTAATAACACAAGCTAAGGAAGTTTTCTCACCCTGTCCTTCCCCCTCCTCGCCTTCAAACTCGCCTGATTATAAGTGATGAACTATCCTTAACCTGGTTCACCAGAGGAGACCGGGCTATTGAGTTATTTTCGAGCTAGAAATGTCTTTCTCTCTGGTATACTCCCGAAAATAACTGGTACTCTGCTACTTCTTTTGTGCGGAATCACAAACAACTATGATTGGCCTCATTAATGAAAGGGGAAACTTGAATCTGGAGTGGTTAGATGACTTTCTTTCTTAAAGCCACAGAGAAAGCCAGCAGGAGGAGAGCCTGTTCTTACTGTTGGTTCTGCCTACCAGATGGGGCAATCTTTCTGCAATTTCTCCAGGGGTGCAGCAAGAAATCGGAATTGAGCCAAATGATTGAGGCTTCCAAATGATATTTCCCAGGATATTTTCACTGGATTTTTGCAGTTGGGTTTCGGGATTCTGCCCAACATAGATGCTCAGTGAATGCTGTGGATTTAATGATCATGATGATGATGGTGGTGATGATGATGATGATGATGATGATGATGTTAATGTAGGAAACAGTATGAAAGATTATGAAGTTTCAAACTCCTCACTCTCGGCTTCAAGGCTGTCCATCCCCTCGCCCCCTCCTACCTCACCTCCCTTCTCTCCTTCTCCAGCCCAGCCCGCACCCTCCGCTCCTCTGCCGCTAATCTCCTCACTGTACCTCGTTCTCGCCTGTTCCGCCATCGCCCCCCGGCCCATGTTCTCCCCCTGGCCTGGAATGCCCTCCCTCCCCACATCCTCCAAGCTAACTCTCTCCCTCCCTTCAAAGCCCTACTGAGAGCTCACCTCCTCCAGGAGACCTTCCCAGACCGAGCCCCCTTTTTCTTCTCCTCTTCCCCATCCTCCCCACCCTACCTCCTTCCCCTCCCCACAGCACTTGTATATATTTGTACAGATTTATTGCGCTATTTATTTTACTTGTACATATTTACTATTCTATTTATTTTGTTAAGATGTGCATATAACATTAATTCTATTTGTTCTGATGATTTTGACACCTGTCTACATGTTTTGTTTCATTGTCTGTCTCCCCTTTCTAGACTGTGAGCTTGTTGTTGGGTAGGGACCGTCTCTATATGTTGCTGACTTGTACTTCCCAAGCGCTTAGTACAATGCTCTGCACACAGTAAATGCTCAATAAATATGATTGAATGAATGAAGAATGAAGTTTCAGCATTAAAGAATTCTGCTTTCAGGACGAACCTGAGCAGAAATGCCATCAGCACAGCCACTGGAAAACGTTTGATAAAAACTCCCTCCTTCCTCAAATCCGACAATTACTCTCCCCACCTTCAAAGCCTTATTGAGCACATCTCCTCCAAGAGGTCTTCCCAGACTAAGCCCCACTTTTCCTCATCTCCCACTCCCTTCTGCATTGCTCTGACTTGCTCCCTTTGCTATTCTCCCCCAAACCCATTCCCACAGCACTTAGGTACATATCCGTAATTTTATTTATTTGTATTTATGCCTGTCTCCCCCTACCTCCAAATTGTAAGCTGGTTGTGGGCAGGGAATGTGACTACTGCTGTATTGTACTCTCCCAAGTGTTTAGTACAGTGTTCTGTACACAGTAAGTGTTCAATAAATACCATTGAATGAATGAATGAACAAATCTGTCTTACGATGCAGGTATATGCTAGTCGTTGCTTTGATCATTGGGATATTATCATTCATTCATTCGTATTTATTGGGCCCTTAATGTGTGCAGAGTACTGTACTAAGCACTTGGGAAGTACAAGTTGGCAACATATAAAGACAGCCCCTACCCAACAGTGGGCTCACAGTCTAGAAGAGTGGGCTCACAATCTAGTATGCAAGGAGCAAAAAGACACTGGCTAATATCAAGGAGATTTCTTTTTCTGGGCACCAGGGTATACCACGACATCCCAATTTCTTGATAAAAGTTCAGATATGATAATGATAGTAATAATATCTAGTAGTAATAGTAATAGTAGAGAGTAATTTGTAAATCACTTACTATGTGCCAAATACTACATTATGCCCTGGGGTAGAAATAAGACAATGAAAGCAGACAGCCCCGTCCCACACATTCCAAGGGGACAGTGACAACAGGTATTTCACCCCCATTTTACAGATGAGGGAACTAAGGCACATTGGAGTGATTTGTCCAAGAGCATACAATAGGCAAATAATGGAGCAGGGAGTAGAACCCAGAAATAACAGAGGTTTGGAAATAGTCTCTCGGTCAGCTGACACTATGTGCAAAGCACTGTTCTAAGCACTGGGGAGGTTACAAGGTGATAAAGTTGTCCCACGGGGGGCTCACAATCTTAATCCCCATTTTACAGTTGAGGTAACTGAGGCACAGAGAAGTGAAGTGACTTGCCCAAAGTCACACAGCTGACAATTGGCGGAGCCGGGATCTGAACCCATGACCTCAGACTCCAAAGCTCGTGCTCTTTCCACTGAGCCATGCTGCAGGGAATGTGTCCGTTATATTGCGACATTGTGATAGAGAAGCAGCGTGGCTCAGTGGAAAGAGCACGGGCTTTGGAGTCAGAGGTATTGGGTTCAAATCCCGGCTCTGCCAATTGTCAGCTGTGTGACTTTGGGCAAATCACTTAACTTCTCCGTGCTTCAGTGACCTCATCTGTAAAATGGGGATTAAGACTGTGAGCCCCCCGTGGGACAACCTTATCACCTTGTAACCTCCCCAGCACTTAGAACAGTGCTTTGCATATAGTAAGCACTTAATAAATGCCATTATTATTATTATATTGTACTCTCCCAAGCACTTAGTCCAGTGCTCTGCACACAGTAAGCGCTCAATAAATACGATGGACTGACCAATTGGGAGGATTTTGTGGCAGGGCCATCGCAAGTGTGATGAAAAATTTTAGAGCTTTACGGACCATTCCAAAGTGTTCCTCAACCTACTTACAGCCCGATCCACTGCCATCATTTCACAGGTGTCCGGAGACACCGGAGATTCATTAAAATATAGGAAATGGGCGAGTTACTGCAGAAGGGGTTGGCATCTCTTACAGCCCACAAAGTCAAATTAGTGCTGGTTCGCTTCAGTGGGTGTGCCACGATCTGGGGGCAAAGGCTTGTCAGGGATGTTTCTGGAAGGCCAGCTGGAGAATGCGAGGCAGCTCGTCAGGATTTGACAAATGAAATCCCCCCAGAAGCGGAGAGAGAGAGACTGTAACGATATCTTTGACAAGCACCTTTTTTGTCTAGCAACTGTGCAGGAACAATGGCAATTACTAAATCAGAGTTGGTTCAATACAGCTCAGTGGGGCTCATCAGAAATCAGCATAGGTGGCAAAGCTATAATAAACAGTCATCTATTTTTTCAATAATTTTATGCACACCTCTGATTATGCAGGGGAGTCTGGCAAAATGGACTTTGGGCTTACGCAGCATTTTGGATTCAGAGCAATGAATAAAATGATCTATTTTATAGGCTCCTTATTTCACCTACTGGATCATTATTGTCCATTTTTGGGAGGGTGTGTGCGTGTGTGAGAGACTTTGTGTGTATAACGTCTTGCTTATATTTAGACACATAGAAATTCATCTTTGAGACAGAGCTATTATTTTCAGCATTTGGAAGCTTAAAAATTAAGACGCATAATTTACAAATGTGGCACAGGGAAATAATGAGAGTTGTAAACTCCCTCTAGATGGTAAGCTCATCATGGGCAGGGAATGTATTCATTATATTGTTGTGTTGTACTCTCCCAAGCGCTTAGTCCAATGCCCTGCACACAGTAAGCACTCAATAAGCTTCTAGACTGTGAGCCTGCTGTTGGGTAGGGACTGTCTCTTTATGTTGCCAACTTGTACTTCCCAAGCACTTAGTACAGTGCTCTGCACACAGTAAGCGCTCAATAAATATGATTGAATGAATGAATGAATAAATGCAATCAATTGATTGCTTGATTTGATTTTCATCTTGGAGAGGTGGAGAGGGAAAGTTCCTTTGAAAACAAGGTGTCTCTTTTATCAACGGTATCTTATACAAAGTCAGATTTGTAAACAGAGACCCCAAATTTGTCTGTCTCCCCATTTTTTTTTTAAAAAAGACAAGTACCCCGTCTCACTCTCTGGATGGCACACTGGGATAAAAATAAATGAAACCTGAAATTTTCCCCTATTTTCTTGACATAAAATTATTCTTCAGCCTGGGAAATGCCAAGAGGTTATTTGCAAGTTGGTCAGGATGCTTAATCTTAAAGGTCTCTCCTCGCTTTTTAAAGACAAAGGGATGAAAGACAATAATCAACTTGTGGTTAATCATCAGTTCAGAGAATGGGAAGTGCCTGCTTTTTGGTCAGCTGGTGAGAAAAATGTATCAACCTCCATCCACCGTACCATGGGAAGAAGCAGCATGACATAGTGGATGTGTTGCCATCTTGTACTTCCCAAGCACTTAGTACAGCTTAGTACAGTACAGCTCTGCACATAGTAAGCGCTCAATAAATATGATTGATTGATTGATTGAGTGATTGGATAGAGCAGGGGCCTGGGAATCAGAAGGTCATGGGTTCCAATCCCAGCTCCGCCACTTGTCTGCTCTGTGACCTTATGCAAGTCACTTTGCTATGAGAAGCAACATGGCTCAGTGGCAAAAGCCCAGGCTTGGGAGTCAGAGGTCATGTGTTCTAATCCCGGCTCCACTACTTGTCAGCTGTGTGACTTTGGGCAAGTCACTTAACCTCTCTGAGCCTCAGTTCCCTCATCTGTAAAATGGGGATTAAGACTGTGAGCCCCCCGTGGGACAACCTGATCACCTTGCCAGCACTTACAACAGTGCTTTGCACATAGTAAGTGCTTAATAAATGTCATTATTATTATTATTATTATTATTATTATTATTCTCTTCACCTTGGTTACCTTATCTGTAAAATGGTGATTGAGACTGTGAGACCCACGTGGGACAGGGACCGCGTCCAACTCAATTGGCTAGTATCCACCCCAGCACTTAATGCAGTGTCTGGCACAGAGTAAGCGCTAACGAATACCATCATTACTATTATATTCATTCATTCATTCAATTGTATTTATTGAGCACTTACTGTGTGCAGAGCACTGTACTAAGCGCTTGGGAAGTACAAGTTGGCAGCATATATAGACAGTCCCTACCCAACAGCAGACTCACAGTCTAGAAGGGGGAGACAGACAACAAAACAAAACATACTAACAAAATAAAATAAATAAAATAAATATGTACAAATAAAATAAATAAATACTAATTTATTATATATATATATTTATATGACATAAAACTCTTCTCAACAACGTAGAAATGCATCAATATAATCTAATTCTTTTAGACTGTGAGCCCACTGTTGGGTAGGGACTGTCTCTATATGTTGCCAACTTGTACTTCCCAAGCACTTAGTACAGTGCTCTGCACACAGTAAGCGCTCAATAAATACGATTGATGATGATTCATTTTTATTAGACTTTCCGGAGTGAAAAGTTTCCCAGCTGGCTAAACTGTGGCAATCCATGGGAATGGAGGAGGAGAGTTTTAACAATAAGTTACTGTCTCCCTGGACCATTCCAGGTTGGCAGCTTTCACTATGCTAAACACTTAAGGACCATCTTCATTTTTCCTCTGTGTTCTGATAATAATAATAATAATAATGATGGCATTTATTAAGCACTTACTATGTGCAAAGCACCGTTCTAAGCACTGATCCTCCCCGCCCCGTCAATTTTCTGCATGGCAAGTTAGAGAAGCAATGCTGCTCACAGGCCTGAGAGCCAGAAGGACCTGGGTCCTAATGCCGTCTCCACCATTTGGCTGCTGTATGACCTTGGGCAAGTCACTTCATTCATTCATTCATTCATTCATTCAATCACGTTTATTGAGTGCTTCCTGTATGCAGAGCACTGTACTAAGTGCTTGGAAATCAATCAATCAATCAATCAATCAATCATATTTATTGAGTGCTTACTGTGTGCAGAGCACTGTACTAAGCACTTGGAAAGTACAATTCAGCAACAAATAGATACAATCCCTGCCCAACAACAGGCTCCGAGTCCAGAAAGGGGGAGATGGACAACAAAACAAAACAAGTAGACAGGCATCAATAGCATTCTTCATTTCTCTGGGCCTCATTTACCTCTTCTGTAAATTGGGGTTTAAGAGTGTGAGCCCCATATGGGTGGAGACTGAATCCCACTTGATTACCTTGTATCAACCCCAGCACTTGGAATAGTGCTTGGCCCATAGTAAGTGTCTAACAAGTACCATTATTATTATTTAGTACATCAACAGCGTGGTTTTAGTCAAAGAGAATTAGCAGAGCACACGGTAATACGCAGTCGAATGGGAGAGTGGCTTAGCTCGCCAGCATCATGGAGGGCCTGCACCTGCGCATGGTAGCCTTTTGATTCCATTTATTTATTTGCAGTGACTGTATATTAAATAGGGACTTGTCTTAAGCTGTCGAGTCTTCTCCGACCCATAGCAACTCTACAGACACATCTCTCCCAGAACGCCCCACCTCCAAATGCCCCTGTTCTGATAATGGAGCCAGAGAGTTTTCATAGTAAGAATCCAGAAGTGGTTTACCACTGCCTCCTTCTACGCAGTCAACTTGAGTCTCCACCTTTGACTCTTTCCCATGATGTTGCCGTCCATCACGGTTGAGTTTTGACTTGTAGCAGATTGCCTTCCACTCACTAGCCACTGGCCAAGCTATGAATGGAATGGGTGTACCTCTGCTCGACTTTCTTTCCTGAAGTGAAGACGGGTAGACTATTGAAAACTCTCCAGGCGCCATTCTGAGAGAGCAAATTCATTCATTCATTCAATCATATTTATTGAGTTATTATTGTGTGCAGAGCAATGCACTAAACACTTGGAAAGTAGAATACAGCAATAAAGAGAGAGAATCAGGAAATACTGGTTTGGATTTAGTTTATCGCCCTGATTTTCTCCCTTTATTCACTGCCCCCTCAGCCCCACGGCACTTATATATGACCCATAGTTCATTAATTTAATTTAATTTAATTATGGCATTTGTTAAACACTTACTATGTGCCAGGCACTATACTAAGCACTGAAATGGATACAAGTAAATCAGGTTGGACATAGTCCCTCTCCGACGTGGGGGCTCACAGTCTCAATCCCCATTTTACAGATGAGGTAACAAGCATAGAGAAGTCAGGTGACTTGCCCATGGTCACTCAGCAGACAAGTGGCAAAGCTGGGATTAGAACCTTTGATCTTCTGACGCCCAGGCCCATGCTCTATCCACAACGTCAAGCAGCATGTAGGCAGGTCAAGGATTGCCCCATGAGGAACATATAGGATTATCCCAAGGTGACCGTGGAGTATCGGCCATCTCTAGGTCAAATGCTATCTCATGACTGCCTGAGTCAGCCGGAGGAGCTGGGAAGTGAGGGTGGGATACTGCCCTCGCAACCAGAACTGCTAGATTGACAGCCCAAGCCGGGAATAAAGAAGGTGTCCCTCACCCCCATGCCAATCAAATTAGGTATGGAAGAGGGGAGAGGGCAGAGATTGGAGGAATTGAGGCCAGAAGCTGGAATGGCCTAGGAGCACAGGTGATAAGTATGTGCAACCTCTAACCTTCTGTGCAGAGGATCGAGACTTGCAACAGATGGCTGCGGGGTGCCTCTGTCCAGAGCATGAGAAACCCGCTCTGCCTGCACCAAGTGAAAAGCCGCGGGATGGGAGATTGTCCCGTCCTGCGGGACACTCGTGGGGCTAGAAGCCAGGGGTTTCACCATGGGTATGTAACACATAAATGTATTCCTCCCAAGTGGAAATTACTCGTGGGTGGGAGCTAGGGGCTTCACCACGGATGTGTAACTCATAAGTGGATTCCTCCCGAGTGGGAAGTGCACATGGGTGAGAGCTAGTCGCTTCACCACGTGCAAATAAATAATAAAATAATAATAATATTTATTAAGCGCTTACTATGTGCAAAGCACTGTTCTAAGCGCTGGGAAGGTTACAAGGCGATCAGGTTGTCCCACGGGGGGCTCACAGTCTTAATCCCCATTTTACAGATGAGGTAACTGAGTCACAGAGAAGTTAAGCGACTTGCCCAAAGTCACACAGCTGACAATTGGCAGAGCTGGGATTTGAACCCATGACTTCTGACTCCAAAGCCCATGCTCTTTTCCACTGAGCCACGCTGCTTCTCCAGAGCGTGAGAAGCCCTCTCTGCCTGCACCAAGTGAAAAGCCGCAGGATGGGGGATTGTCCTGTCCTGCTGGACACTCGTGGGGCTAGAAGCCAGGGGCTTCACCTTGGGTATAAACCCTAAGTGAATTCTACCTGGGTGCGACCTGGGTGTTCTGCCACGTGCGAGTAACACACAAGTATATTCCTCCATTAGGGAAGCTCTAATATCACCAAATAATCATATTCTTCCCGAAAGGGAAGTTCAATTCGCTGCGTCTAAATAATCGAATAATTTAATTCACCTCGCGGAATAAATTTTGTATAAAACTCAGGCTTTCTGTCCCCGGTCTCTCTGTCTCGCCTTCACAGCACCAATTCCTGAATGAACCCATCCCCCGGTGATGGGTTACAAGGATTTAAATATAACCTGCTGTTGGCCCAGTGAACAGTTTACTCTCTGAGAATTAGGTGCTCCGATTCTCCCTGGAGCTGGGTAACTGACCAAAGACCACCCAGACACTTCACGATGCCAAGAAGCAGCATGGACTTTTGGATGGAGCACAGGTTTGGGAGTCAGAAGAACCTGGATTCTAATCCCGGCTCCACCCGCTGTGTGACCTTGGACAAGTCACTTCACTTCTCTGGGCCTCAGTTCCCTCATCTGTAAATTAGGGATTAAGACCGTGAGCCCCTCGGGGGACATGTTCTTTGCCCAAACTGATTAACTTCTCGTATCTATCCCACCATTTAGAACAGTGCCTGATCCATGACAAGCACTTAAAAAATAACAGAAAAAATTAAATAATCTGCCTTCCCTTGCAGACCTACTCCATGGCTGCTCTCCATGCCCCAGCAGGAACTCAGAATTGAGTGAATGTCTATCTCTTCTCTAGACTGTAAGATCAATGTGGGCAGGGAATGTGTCTATCTATTGTTATATTGTACGGTGCTCTACACACAGTAAGCGCTCAATAGATACGATGGATTGAATGAATAATCAATTCTTCTGCCCGAGGCTAATCTACCGTTCCTGACAGGAAAATCTATCATCATCAGAGGATTCCTGGGACCTGCAAGGAGCAGAAGATCTCAGAGATGAAAACAGATGATCCTGGCTTTTCTGTAAATGGACCACCCTGTATCTCACACTCTGGAGAAATGTACCATGCAAAGTTTACATCTGGAGTCTCCTGTCTGCCACAGAAGAGGAGATTCGGAACACACATTTAATTCCTCCGTGAAACTAATACTAGCAGACACCGGGGATACAAGTAAACAACTCCCTTATTATGAGAAGATAGCCAAGTCCCCTTGTTTCCAACAGTAAAGAAGAAATGAGTTTTAGCGAATTTTAGAATTGGCATTAGTTAGGTTAAATGTGTTCATCCTTTTAAGGCTAACCTTAAATTGGGAGTATTGTACTGGGTAATGTGAATAATAATCATAAAAATAATACCTGTTAAGCACTTACTATGTGCCAAGCAATTTTCTAAGAGCTGGGGTAGATACAAATTAATCAGATTAGGTACAGTCCTTGTCCCACATGGGGTTCACAGTCTTAATCCCCATTTTATAGATGAGGTAACTGAGGCCCAGAGAAGTGAGGTGACTTGACCAAGGTCACACAGTAGACACGTGATAGAGCCAGGATTAGAACTCAGGCTGACTCCTAGTCCCATGCTCTACCCACTAAGCCACACTGCTCCTCTTCCCATGGTGAAATTTCAACTTTGTCAAAAAAAAGGCTGAAGACCCAGTGAAACTTTGTAGAGAGGCATTATTTCTCAGTAGGGTGAGGGAAAGCACAGTTCTTGCTAGATGATATTTATGGCCAAGGATATCTGAATATCCAGCCTCCTGCATAATCACTCCCAAAACTTCATTTCCCTGGCATGGGTGAAGGAAATATGACTACTAAGGGAACTTTGCATTAGTTGGAGATGCTTGGGAATGAGTATCAGGAGACAGGAAGATACGTAAATCCTGAGCCCCTGAGGCTGCCTCTCTGCAGTTTCCCTAATATGCAAGAGTCCTTGTTCCTGAAATATTTCATCTTGGAAAATAATGAGGGCTGCCAGAGACTCTACTGGCTAAGATGTTTTTAGTATGTAGAATTTATAAAAAAAGAGACACCAAAAATCTCTCCTTCCCCCAAAAATATTTGTTCTACCTTACAAAAGATCGTTGGATTAATCAGTATAAAACTAGACTATGTAGTTGTCTAGTGGAGGCAGGCATGGACTGACAGGGAAAGACAGACAAAGGACTGCAAAGCCAGCCACAGACTCCAGCAAAGTGAGTTGCTATGGCAACAAACATTCTAGTCAGTAAACTATTTTGTGACAGCTCAGATTGTGAATTTCTGAGTTTTGTGGAGGGGAGACACAGCTTACTGTCACTGGGAAAAACTCAGGGGAATACTGGACAGGAAGTAAGGACACTTTAAACACCCTGACCCCACCTGGGGCAGGTTCAAGAAAGCTTCGAAGTAAGATAGAGAAGAAATATTGTTTTGTCTGCCTTCTTTTTTCCAAATAACTTGGCCCAATCAAACATTTAGATACAGATTCTGAGAAAGTTTGGCTGGGAACTTCTTGCAATTTCTGGTATGAAAGTCCATTTTTCAAACTTCCACAGTGTCCTAACTTGCTACTTGCATTTAGAGACTCAGTCAATCGATGGTATTGAGAGCTTACCGTACGCTGAGTACTTCATTCATCCATTTGCATTTATTGAGCATTTACTGTGTGCCGAGCACTGTACTAAGTGCTTTGGAGAGTAAAATACAACAATAAACAGAAACATTCCCTGCCCACAACGAGGTTACAGTCTAGAGGATGATCTTACGCTGTTCTAAGCACCTGCAGAAGTGTTGGCAGAACTGTTCCTCTATATGTTGCTGACTTGTACTTCCCAAGCGCTTAGTACAGTGCTCTGCATACAGTAAGTGCTCAATAAATATGATTGAATGAATGAATGAATGTTCCCTCCCTCTAGGAGCTGATTGTCTAAAAGTGGAGACGGACATTATAATAAATTACTGATAGGGGAAATAGCGGGGAACTGAGGCTGGGGGAGGGGACAGTATCAACGTCTTAAATGGGGTAAAGGCCTAAATGTATAAGCAACATAATAGAGAAGGTTTTTTTTCATAGCTCGTTATGGGCATGGAATATGTCTTTTATGTTGTGTTGTACCCTCCCAAGTGCTTAGTACAATGATCTATCTGTGCACAGTAAGCACTCAATAAAGATGATTGATTGATTGACTGATATTTTATATTGGAGAGCACTGTCATAGAGCAGAGCACTTTTGAAGAAGGAAAAGTTGGGCATCACAGCTACACATCTTTAAATGAGAGAGGATTGATTTTGCTCTCTTTCAGTACTTCCTCCTCCCTTTACGCTTCTTATTTAATTGTCTTGCCTTCCTATATGTCCAGTGCTTGGAAAATCTTAGCCCTATGTAATTATACTTCATTTCTCTTTTCATCCTTTTCACCCCTCTTCACCACTGCTCTTGAGGTGTTCTTCCAAATCCGTTTTGTGCTAAACCTTAAGCTCGTCGTCTGGGGCTGGTTGCCTGGTGAGCCTCAAGCTGAGAAGCTGAACTTTTCCCTTCGCAAGGAGACTAGCAGCCAGGGAATAGTACCATTCCAGGAGGAAGGGAAACAGAAGTTGGAAAGGAATTTCTTCCCCAGACAATGACTCCCCCTCACTTCAAAGCCTTATTGAAGGCATATCTTTTCCAAGAGGCCTTCCATGACTAAGCCCTCTTTTCCTTTTCCTCTACTTCCTTCAGCGTTGCCCTGATTTGCTCCTTTTATTCAATTCCCCTCCCAGCCCCACAGCACTTCTGTACACATCTGTAATTTATTTCCATTTATGTCTGCCTCCCCCTCTAGACTGTAAGTTCACTGTGGGCAGGGAAAGAGTCTGTTATAGTATACTCTCCCAAGTGCTTAGTACAGTGCTCTGCACATGGTAAGCGCTCAAGAAATATGATTGATTGATGGATTTCTGGGACATACGTGTTTCTAATGCTCAATAGACATCTTCCTAAAATGTTCTTTTTTTTTTTTCAAGGGTACACGTGAAGAGTTTCTTTGACTGGGAGCTCCATAGTAATAATCATAATGATGATATTTATTAAGCACTTACTATGTGCAAAGCACTGTTCTAAGCATTGGGGATTACAAGGTGATCAGGTTGTCCCACAAGGGGCTCACAGTCTTCATCCCTACTTTCCAGATGAGGTAACTGAGGCCCAGAGAAGTTAAGTGACTTGCCCAAAGTCACACAGCTGACAAGTGGCGGAGCCGGGATTTGAACCCATGACCTCTGACTCCAAAGCCCGGGCTCTTTCCACTGAGCCACGCTGCTTCTCGATAAGGGGCAGTGCTTATGTGCCTGGCCTGATTACCTTGTACTGTCCCCAGCACTTAAGACAATGTTGGGCACATAGTAAGCACTTAATGACTGCCACAATTGTTATTATTCTTATGTCTGGATAGGGTGATATCATTTCTATCATAGAAGGACTAGAGAAGCAGCATAGCCTAAAAGGACACAGGCCTGGGAATCATCGGACCCAAGTTCCAATTCTGGCTTCACTACTTGTCTGCTGCAAGACCTTGGGCAAGTTATCTGACTTATTTTATTTTATTTTATTTTATTTTATTTTGTTGGTATGTTTGGTTCTGTTCTCTGTCTCCCCCTTTTAGACTGTGAGCCCACTGTTGGGTAGGGACTGTCTCTATGTGATGCCAATTTGTACTTCCCAAGCGCTTAGTACAGTGCTCTGCACATAGTAAGCGCTCAATAAATACGATTGATTGATTGATTGATCTGACTTCTCTCTGCCTCAGCTACCTCATCTGTGAAGTGGGAATTAAGACTGTGAGCTCTTTGTGAGCCACGGACTGTGTCCAACTCAATAATACAATCACTCATCCTATCCCGCCGAGATTACTGCATCAGCCTCTTCGCTGACCTCCCGGCCACCCGCCTCTCTCCACTCCCCACTCTGCTGCCTGGATTATCTTTCTATAGAAACGTTCAGGGTACGTCACCCCCCTGCTCACAAATCTCCAGTGGTTGCCTATCCACTCCCATATCAAACAAAAACTCTTCATCATTGGCTTTAAAGCAGTCTATCACCTTGCCCCCTCCTACCTCACCTCCCTTCTCTCCTTCTGCAAGTCAGCCCCCACACTCGGCTCCTCTGGTGCTGCTAACGTGCCTCATTGTCACCTATCCCGCCGTCGACAAATATATATATATATATATTTGTACATATTTATTACTCTATTTATTTATTTATTTTACTTGTACATATCTATTCTATTTATTTTATTTTGTTAATATGTTTGGTTTTGTTCTCTGTCTTCCCCTTCTAGACTGTGAGCCCACTGTTGGGTAGGGACCGTCTCTTCATGTTGCCAACTTGTACTTCCCAAGCGCTTAGTACAGTGCTCTGCACACAGTAAGCGTTCAATAAATACGATTGATTGATTGATTGCTAACCTTCTCACTTTGTCTCCATCTCACCTGACTCGCCAATGACCCCTGGCCCCCATCCTGACTCTGGCCTGGAACACACTCCCTTCCCAAATCTGCCAGACAGTTATTCTCCCCTCTTCAAAGCCCTACTGAAGGACCATCTCCTCCAAGAGGCCTTCCCTGACTAAGCCCCACTTTTCCTCATCTCCCACTCCCTTCTGCATTTCCCTGACTTTCTCCCTTTGCTCCTTCCCCCTTCCCAGCCCCACGGCACTTATGTCTATATCTGTAATTTCATTTATTTTTATTGATGTCTTTTATTTGCATTGATGTCTGTCTCCCCACCTCTAGACGGTGAGCTCACTGTGGTCAGGGATTGTCACTCTTTATTGCTGCACTGTACCTTCTCAAGTGCTTAGTACAGTACTCTGCAATCAATCAATTGTATTTATTGAGCACTTACTGTGTGCAGAGCACTATACTAAGTGCTTGGGAAGTACAAGTCTGCTACATATAGAGACAGTCCCTACCCAACAGTGGGCTCTGCACACAGTAAGAGCTTAATAAATATGATTGAATGAATGAATGATTATCTTGCATCTACCCCAGTACTTAATACAGTGCCTGGCACACAGTAAATGCTTAACAAATACCATTAAAACCAAATTAAAAAGGGACTTTGTGAAACTGGGTTAAGGCGAAAACAGTAGAACAATTTAGACTTTATTAACAAAAAAATGATAATAATAACTATGGTATTTGTTAAGGGCTTACCATGTGCCAAGCACTATTCTAAGCACTGGAGTAGATACAAGGTAATTAGGTTGCCCCCCATGGGGCTCACAGTCTTAATCCCCATTTTACAGATGAGGTAACTGAGGCACAGAGAAATTTAGTAGCTTGCCCAAGATCACCCAGCAGACAAGTGGCCGAAACGAAATTAGAACCCACGGCCTCTGACTCCCAAACCCGTGCCCTTTCCACTAAGCCAAGCTGCTTCTATAAGCAGCAAACTGATAAAAAAATAGCAACTTGAAACTTTCCAAAAGCCCTTTCAGTGCCCAGCAAAATGTGGTGTTGTCATTCATCTACAAGCAAGGAAACAACTTTTCCCCTTTCTTAAAAGAAATGGGGAAAATTCATTTTTCATTTTTACGTTTCATGTAACATTCCTTTCTTTAAGGGAAGGGATGTTGTCTACTTTCTCTATTGTTCTCTCTTATGCACTTACAACAGTCCTCTGCCCAGCATCAACACTCAATAAATACCACTGATTGATTGATTGATTCCTGAGAATTCACACTACGGTTCCTGCCTCCCACCTCTCCTATTAATAATAATAATAATAATAATAATAATAATAATAATAATGGCATTTATTAAATGCTTACTATGTCCAAAGCACTGCTCTAAGTGCTGGGGAGGTACAAGGTGATCAGGTTTTCACATGGGGGGCTCACAGTCTTCATCCCCATTTTACAGATGAGGTAATGGAGGCACAGAGAAGTGACTTGCCCAAAGTCACACAGCTGACAATTGGTAGCGCAGGGATTTGAACCCAGGATCTCTGACTCCAAAGCCCATGCTCTTTCCACTGAGCCACGTTGCTTCTAATTCAAATCCCGGCTCTGCCAATTGTCAGCTTTGTGACTCTGGGCAAGTCACTTCACTTTTCTGTGCCTCAGTTACCTTATCTGTAAAATGGGGATGAAGACTGTGAGCCCCACGTGGGACAACCTGATCACCCTGTATCCTCCCCAGCACTTAGAACAGTGCTTTGCGCATAGTAAGTGCTTAATAAATACCATTATTATTATTCTAATTAATTAATTCTATTAATCTCGCCCAGAAATACATAGGAGGGAGCTAGAGGGAAATAAGGTAGAACAGAAAGGATGTTTATTTATTTATTTTACTTGTACATATCTATTCTATTTTTTGTTAATATGTTTTGTTTTGTTCTTTGTTATTGAGTAAGCACTCAATGAATACGATTGATTGATTGATTGATTGATGTTTTACAACCCCTTTGAGCAATGGAGATGACAGACTTGTGTTCTTTAAAATGCTGAAACTTCTGCAAAAAAAGTGACAAAAACCACTTTTTTTCTCTTTTCCGTGCAGAAAAGGAGCATGAGGAACAGTAGGTGGGTGGGAGGGAAAGTGTGGATTCTGAGGGACCAGTCGGAGACACAGTGTGTCAAGAGAGAAAGAGAAAAAACCTCCCACGCTGTGAACAGGAAAAAAGGAAACAAAAGCAAGAGGGCACATTTTAAGACCCCTGAAATCAGACTTCCTCCTCTCAGATTTATAAAGTCGGCTCTCCCAAATATGAAAACAATCATAGACATCCAGAGTAGTGCTCTCCACCATAGCCCCAGTGCTCATTAGAGTTTAACTGGGTTAATTAGCAAGCTAATGAAAGTGCTGTAAAGATTAGAGGTGAAACTGTTTCTTCAAAGTGACTTACTAAGGTGAACAATTTTAATTTGTGGCATCAGAACCTGCTAGCTTCTAAACTACTGGAAGGTTCAAAACTCCCCTACATCAGAACATCTCTGTGACTTCTTGAACCAGATACCAATACCCAGAAAGATTGCCCACTTTCTTTTATTTTCATGACATTTGTTTAGTGCTTACTATGTGCCAGGCACTGTACTAAGCACTGGGGTAGATACCAGATAATTGAGTTGGGACACAGTTCCGGTCCCACTAAGGGCTCACAATTTTAATCCCCATTTTACAGCTGAGGGAATTGAAGCATAGAGAAGTGAAGTGACTTGTCCAAGGTCACACAGCAGGAAAGTGGCAGAGTCAGAAAATTAGAACCCAGGTCCTTTGACTCCTGGATCCGGGCTCTTTTCATTAGGTCACGGTTCTTCTCCATTTAAACCACAGTCCTGACTGTGGTGTTAAAATTTCTTTTAAAAACTGTACGGAGATAAAAGTTCTTCAGGTAACTGACATATTGAAAGTGCTTTTAGCTAGGACATCTGTACATCTCTTCAGTCCCTGCTGCCTCATAAACAAAGATCAGATGGCTTTCATCATTCTTTCCCATTCATGACCGAACATGATTGATTTTAGCGCCAACTCACTATTTCAAATTTTATTTACCTGGAATTGATCTGAGCCTTCAATAATCAATTAATGGCACTTTAAAAAAATTCAAGCAGAGCACTGTATTAAGAGCTTGAGAGAGAACAACAGATTTAGTAGACATAATGCCTACTATCGAGGAGTTTTCAATCTAGTAGAGGAGACTGACAAATGTGTCCTTCTAAACTGTGAGCCCACTGTTGGGTAGGGACCGTCTCTATATGTTGCCAACTTGTACTTCCCAAGCACTTATACAGTGCTCTGCACACATTAAGTGCTCAATAAATACAACTGAATGAACATAAGCTCTCTGTGGCAAGGCACCTGACTACCAACTCTATTCTTTGGTATTCATTCATCCATTCAATTGTATTTATTAAGTGCTTACTGTATGCAGAGCACTGTACTAAGTGCTTGGGGAGTACAATGCAACAATAAACACATTCCCTGCCCACAATGAGCTTACAGTCTAGACGAGTGGAAACAAATGTTAATATAAATAAATACAGTACAGGTATGTACATAAGTGCTGTGGGACTTGTCCTTCTAGACTGTGAGCCCACTGTTGGGTAGGGACCATCTCTATATGTTGCCAACTTGTGCTTCCCAAGCGCTTAGTACAGTGCTCTGCACACAGTAAGCGCTCAATAAATACGATTGATTGATTGATTGAAAATAAAATTCCTTTGCAATCATACGCACTCACTTGTAGGTTGCCTTGACCATCAGTGGTGCTTTCTTCAAATTGAGACTAGATATAAAAACAAATTCAATGTTTCCTGATTTATTTGATATATCCATACTAATTCCTTCTACACTTTCACTCTTTCTCCATTTCCCACTAATTTTACATAGTTTTGGTTTGACCTCCAATAGACTGAAAACTCCTTGAGGGCAGGGAATGTTGGACTTGCTTCTTTTGTACTTTCTCAATCACTGACTACAGTGCTTAACAGTCAATAGACACAGTAAATACCAGTGATTGATTCTGAACAACTGATGATAGTAATAATAGTATTTGTTAAGTATTTACTCCGTGCCAGGCACTGTACACAAATTCAATTTTTCCTGATTTATTTGATATATCCATACTACTTCCTTCTACACTTTCACTCTTCCTCCATTTCCCACTAATTTTACATAGTTTTGGTTTGACCCCCAGTAGACTGAAAACTCCTTGAGGGCAGGGAATGTTGGTCTTGCTTCTTTTGTACTTTCTCAATCACTGACTACAATGCTTAACAGTCAATAGACACTCAGTAAATACCAGTGATTGATTTTGAACAACTGATGATAGTAATAATAGTATTTGTTAAGTATTTACTCCCTGCCAGGCACTGTACTAAACACTGGGGTAGATCCAAGCAAATCGGGTTGGACAGAGTTCCTGTCCCACATGGGGCTCACAGTCTTCATTCCCATTTAACAGATGAGGTAACTGAGGCACAGAAAAGTGAAGTGACTTGCCCAAGGTCGCACAGAGGACAAATGGCAGAGCTGGGATTAGAACCGAGGTCCTTCTGACTCCCTATTGATTAGGCCATGCTGCTTCTTTCTTGTAAACAGTATCCTCAGAAATCAAGAATTGAGACTGTTTGCCCCATGCAGGACAGGAACTGTGCCTCACCTGATCATGCTGAATCAACCCCAGCGCTCAGTAGAGTTCCTGGCATGTATTAAGCGCTTAGAAAATACCAGAGTTATTATAATGATTATTATTATCGTCATTGTCTTGCAATCTCTAACCTCCATCTTAGAAAAAAGAAAGCGAAGAGGAAGGGAAGATGAAGAAGCAGAGGCAAATGGAGATCTCTTTTACTCCACTTTCAAATCAGTGTTCTGGAGAGGAGATGGAAACCCAAGATGTTGTGCCCATCCCGCCTGACTAATTTTAGTTGTCCTGGTTCAGTATGAATCACCATTAGAGCTGTGAATTGCTGAGGAGGGTGGAGGAAAAAAAAATGTTGACTTAAATGTCAGATAAGTAAGACTCTAAATACAGCTTTCTCTTTTGGGGAACTCTGAATTCCTCTTGCATGGAAGTACTGAATGCCTACAATCTGAACAGGCAAAATGGATTTTAACCAACTGAGGCAATTTAAAAAAATCAGAATAGATTGGAAATGGTATAATGTATTTGTAATGGGAAGTTTCATCCTTATGCACTTCCTAAATTGCATCCCATTTTTTTTTTTCAGTAAAAGTGTGTGGTTGGAAGTCGGTGTGGCGTGAGGGGAAGTGGCACCAAGGAAGATTCATTCATTCATTCATTCATTCAATTGTATTTATTGAGCGCTTACTGTGTGCAGAGCACTGTACTAAGCACTTGGGAAGTACAAGTCAGCAACAGATAGAGACGGTCCCTACCCAACAACGGGCTCACAGTCTAGAAGAGGGAGACAGACAACAAAACAAAACATGTGGACAGATGTCAAGTCGTCAGAACAAATAGAAATAAAGCTAGATGCTCATCATTAAAGCACTTGGGAAGTGCAAGTTGGCAACATATAGAGAGGGTCCCTACCCAATAACGGGCTCACAGTCTAGAAGGGGGAGACAGACAACAAAACAAAACATGTGGACAGGTGTCAAGTCATCAAAATAAATAGAAATAAAGCTAGATTCATTCATTTATTCATTCATTCAATCATATTTATTGAGCGCTTACTGTGTGCAGACCACTGTACTAAGCACTTGGGAAGTACAAGTAGATGCACATCATTAACAAAATAAATCGAATAGTAAATATGTACAAGTAAAATAAATAGAGTAATAAATCTGTACAAACATATACAGGTGCTGTGGGGAGAGGAAGGAGGTAAGGTTGGGGGGAATTGGGAGGAGGAGAGGAGGAGAGAGGAGGAGGAGAACGATGGTTGGATCGAGTTTGGGTAAGAGGGTTGGGTGTATGGTGAAGAAATGAGCGGCTGGTCAGTTAGTGATGTTATTTCTCCTTTGCTTTCACTGAAATGTAAGCTCCCTCTGGGCACTGATCATTCTGCCCAGATCACTCTTACACAAAACCGTTCAGAACTCTTTATCTTCCAACCCAACACCTTGACTTTCCCATTGTTGTAGACAGTTCCACCATCTTTCCTGTCTCACAAGTCTGTAATCTTGAGGTTATCCTTGACCCATCTCCCTCATTTAACCCAACTATTCATCTATCGTTAAATCCTGTGGATTCACCCTTTACGACATTGCTAAAATCTGCCCTTTCCTCACCATTCATTCATTCAATCATATTTATTGAGCGCTTACTGTGTGCAGAGCACTGTACTAAGCGCTTGGGAAGTACAAGTCAGCAACAGATAGAGACGGTCCCTACCCAACAACGGGCTCACAGTCTAGAAGGGGGAGACAGACAACAAAACAAAACATGTGGACAGATGTCAAGTCGTCAGAACAAATAGAAATAAAGCTAGATGCACATCATTAACAAAATAAATAGAATAGTAAATATGTACAAGTAAAATAAATAGACTAATAGATCTGTACAAACATATATACAGGTGCTGTGGGGAAGGGAAGGAGGTAGGGCAGGGGGAATGGGGAGGAGGAGAGGAAAAAGGGGGCTCAGTCTGAGAAGCCCTCCTTGGCGGATATGTGGAGGGAGGGCATTCCAGGCCAGGGGGAGGATGTTGGCTGGGGGTTGACGGCGGGACAGGTGAGAACAAGGTAAAGTGAGGAGGTTAGCGGCAGAGGAGCGGAGGGTGTGGGCTGGGCTGGAGAAAGAGAGAAGGGAGGTGAGGTAGAAGGGGGCGAGGTGATGGACAGCCTTGAAGCCGAGAGTGAGGAGTTTTTGCTTGGTGCCTTGGTTGACAGGCAGCCACTGGAGATTTTTGAGGAAGGGAGTAACATGTCCAGAGCATTTCTGCACAAAGATGATCCGGGCAGCAGCATGAAGTATAGACTGAAGTGGGGAGTACCATCCAAACTGTTACTTCATTAATCCAAGCACTTATCCTATCCCAACTTGATTGCTATATCAACCTCCTTGCTGACCTCCCTGCCGCCTGTCTCTCTCTACTTCATTCTGCTGCCCAGATCATTTTCCTACAAAAGTATTCAGCCCCTGCTTCCCCACTCCTGAAGAACCTCTAGTGGTTGTCTATCCACCTCCACATCAAACTGACACTCCTTACCATCAGCTTTAAAGCATTCACTCACCTTTCCTCCCCCTACTTTACCTCGTTGCTCTCCTACCAAAACCCAGGCTACACACTTAACTCGTCTAATGCCAATTTACTCACTGTCCCTCAATCTCAACTATCTCACCACCAACCTCTTGCCCATATGGTGCATCTGGCCTGGAATGCCTTTTTCCTTTATAGCCAACTGATGATGACTTGCCCCATCTTCAAAGCCTTATTCAAGGCAAGTCTCCTCCAAGAGGCTTTGCCAGACTAAGTCCTCACTTCCTTTTCTCCCACTCCATTCTATGCCACTCTTGAACTTGGGTTTGCACTTTTAAATCCACCTCTGCCTTAGGCCTACAACACTTGGTATATATCCATAATTCATTTAATTATATTAGCATGTCTCCCTCTTTAGACTGTAAGCTCACTGTGGGCAGGGAACCGTTACATTGTACTCTTCCAAGCACTTAGTATCATGCTCTGCTCACAATAAGCACTCCATAAATATGACTGATTGCTTCCGCAAACTCTATTTTACTCTACCCATCACTTAGCACAGTGCTCTGCAGACAATAGACTGTAAGCTCACTGAAGGCAACGATCATGTTTACTGACTATTTCACTGTACTCTCCCAAGTGCTTAGTACAGTGCTCTGCATTCAGTAAGTATTCAGTAAACACCAGTTATTTATTCCTTGGCTTTCTATATTTTTTTCTGCTGTCACCTCAATGGGAAGGCACTGTTATCACGACCACCAGCCAAGAAGTGAGAAGCAGCATGGCCTAGTGGAAAGAACACAGGCTTGGGAGTCAGGAGGACTTGAGCTTTAATCCTGTCTCTGCCACTTGTCTGCTGTGTGACCTTTGGCAGGTCACTTAACTTCCCTGTGCTTCAATTACCTCACCTGTAAAATAGGGATTGTGATAGTGAGCCATATGTGGGACGTACGCTGTGTCCGACCTGCTTATCTCATATCTTCCCCAGTGCTTAGTATAATGTCTGACTCATAATAACCGCTTAACAAATACCATTAAAAAAATCACTTATTTCTGCATCACATAGTGTCTATATGCTACTTGGTTTCCAAGAAAAAAAGGTTTAACTCTCCAAAACCAAAACTATACACAAAACGCAAGTTGTAAATGTGAAAATATGACACACCAACAGTAAGTGAATTCAATTTTGAACATATCAGGACATGATACCCTCAAGGCTAAATTTCAAGTACAATTATTGTTTTCTGGTGGCTCCAGAGTTAACACCTCACATGCCAGATGCCACTGTGGGTTTTGTTTGTTACTTGCAGCTCTACCAGACCTTGCTCAGAATGGATGGCTGTTAGGTCCTTTTATCAAACCTGTGGTTGGCTTTCTCCAAAAAAAAGAAAAAATGCTCCTGACCTTTTTTCAGCTCTCACTCATTAGCCCTGCTGTGTGTCAGTAATAAGGTCAACAAAGTAGATCAGGAGAGAACTTACAATCCATTTAAAGTAAAGGAAGCCAACCCTCGGGGTTTATTGGGGCCAGCTTTGGTTAAAGAACAGTTCACTCTCACAGTTTGAATTAGTTTCACCCAAGCTCTTGCCTCTTCTCCTACCACCCACTTCGGCACCCCGAAGCAACTCATTAGGGGACATTTTTAACCTTTAAAAGCTGCAAATCTGCATTTGAGACTGCTTTTTAAAACAGGGTCTTATTACAGCCTACAGCGACTGTTTTCCTAGCCTTGGTTTTTGGTTGCTTTAGCTACCACTCTGGCATTGTTAAACTCTGTTTCCTACTGTAAGGTCTGTAGAGATGTATGTTTTTCAGAGACGACATGATGAAAAGGCCTATAAAAATGGCCTCTTTTTGTACGATCACGGCATTTCAATTGTAAGCCCGAACGGTAGCGTTTGCTCTAAAGTGCCATTAAGCTCAAGGTTTCATCCCCAAGGCAGCTTCAATGTCAGACTCCTAAATGGAAACCAGTTCCTGCTAAAGTGGCCTGATTTTCAGTAGAGTCTCGTTCATTATGCCATTTAGATGAACTTACAAATTTGTGAAAGTGCTTTTTGGTACTTGACTTTTTAAAAATGGGAAGTCATAAATAACCATCTCGGTAGGGGACTAAACCTTACAAATACCATCTCGAGAACCTTAACATCTCCCTCGGGTTGTTTCTATTACCAATCCACCGAGCCTAGGCTATGAGATCCTCCAGGAAAATCACACCTCATTGCTCAATTACTTGAAATTTTCAAGGGGAATTTGGAATGAGGAAAATCTCTGGTTCCCCTTGAGGAACCAAGGTCCCAACAAACCTTAAAGAAACAAAATATTTCGATCCTTCTAGTTGCTCTGCAATTTCACATCTTTTCAAAAACAATTCTCTGGCTTCTAATCGTCTTCCTGCAGGCTGATGATTTGCCATCTGTGATTCAGATTGGAAGGGAAAAACAGGAACTCGGGATTCTGCTTTTCCGAGTCCCAGAAGTGACTGCAGGCACAGCCATTCTAAGTCATTCCAAGCCATTCCAAGTCATTCACAAGTCATTCCATCTTTCCAGGACTCACCTTTCCCAACTAAATGAAGTCTTAAAATAATAACACCGAGATGCTTTCCAGAGTTTTAAGATATTCATTCAATCGTATTTATTGAGTGCTTACTGTGTGCTGAGCACTGTACTAAGTGGTTGGGAAGAACAAGTTGGCAACATATAGAGATGGTCCCTACCCAACAACGGGCTCACAGTCTAGAAGGGGGGGCTTACAGTCTAGAAGTGCTCAAGAAATACGATTGAATGAATGAATGTATAAATGAATACTAAGTGCTGGGAAATAATCCCCAGGAAAGATATAACACAATACCTATTCCTCGGTAGGATCCTGGTCTATTAGGTCCCTACCATACCAGATTCTCTGGTCTCTGGAATCCTAGAAGACTTGGGCTCCCAGGAAGGGCGGCCAGCAGACAGACACCCATCTCCCCACCTCCTCACCTTGCCAACATTAAGGAAGGGCTTTAAGGA
The DNA here is from genome assembly GCF_015852505.1 of Tachyglossus aculeatus. Taxonomy (NCBI): domain Eukaryota; kingdom Metazoa; phylum Chordata; class Mammalia; order Monotremata; family Tachyglossidae; genus Tachyglossus; species Tachyglossus aculeatus. The sequence goes on from NC_052070.1 coordinate 13,449,050, forward strand.
GCGAAGCCTATAGGGCTTGATTTCTTACTTGAGGGTGGTGAGTTCTGTGAGCGATGGCTGCGTGGCCTTGAGATAGCTCTCCCTTCGGGCAGCGATCTTTGGAGATGGTTTGGGGCTCGTGTCTGAGTCTCCGCTGTCCTCATCTCCCATGGCTTTGATATAACTGCCACTCCGCATTCTCCGGCAAGGGATTTCATCATCTTTGGCTCGTGGGGTGTACCCAGTCCATTCATCTTGAGGAACCTAGTTTAAAAAAAAAACAAAGCCATACAGTTCATTTAAAATGTCTTCCTCCTTTGGGTGGATTGATCATGGGATAGGTTAAGTCACCAGGCTAAACAAATTCAGACCCAAGGAATTTTCAGATCCCTATGATTTCTTTACCATATTAGGTTGGCTTTAACTTCCCTTCCAAATTCTAGAGTGAGTACCATCTCCGTTTAATTGAGAAACATTCTAAGCCATATTATTTCGATGTGATCCTCAGTATTGAGTGCTTATGTACAATGCTGGGGTAGTGGATAGAGCATGAGCTTGGGAGACAGAAGGTCATGGGTTCTAATCCAGACTCCATCACTTGTCTGTTATGTAACCTTGGGCAAGTCACTTCACTTCTCTGTGCCTCAGTTACCTCATCTGGAAAATGGGGATTGAAACTGTGAGTCCAATGTGGAACAGGGAATGTATCCAACCTGATATGCTTGTATCCACCCCAGTGCTCAATACAATGTCTGCCACATAGTAACTGCACAAATACCATTATTATTAGTAATAATAATAATGCTCTTCACACAATAAAAGCTCCGTGAATACACTTGATTGATTAACTGCTTCAATTATTTTACCCGTGAGTCAAAAAGATGGTGGGAAAATCGATTAATGACTTTTATTGACTGATTCATTCATTCATATTTATTGAGCACTTACTGTGTGCAGAGCACTGTACTAAGCACTTGGAAAGTACAGTACAGCAGTAAAGAGAGACAATCTCTGCCCATAACGGGCTCACAGTCTTGGGGTGGGGGAGGGCGTAAACTGGCACCAATATATATAAATAGCATTATAGATATATACATATATCCATAAGTGCTGTGGGGCAGGGAGAGGGGGAGAAGAGTAAAGGGAGTGAGTCAAGGTGATGTGGAAGGGAGGGGGAGCTGAGGAAAAGGGGGCTTATTGAGTGCTTCCTGATGCCCAGCCCTGTTCTAAGCATGTGCGAGGAACCACAGAGTAAGTAGACTCTATCTCTGCCTTCAAAGAACTTAAAATTTAGTGGATAAAGAAATGAGAATAACATTCGCAACAGGATACTCTCACTTCTGACGGAAGTAGTTGCATCTTTACCTATCAAATATGTGAATTTAGGATCAATTTATTAGACCTAGGTGGGGAGTAGGGGAGGGGGAAAGGAGAGGGTTAGTCTGAGAAAGGAACGGTCTCCCCGAACTCGCATTTTCCCCCTCTCCCTGTTGGATGCCTTTGGGAATGCTGACAAACCCTTCTCTCCCTTCTCAGATGGCTTTTTTGTGTACTCAGGCCCTGCTGGTCAGGGTGAGGGTTAATAAAAATAACAATAATTGTAGTATTTGTTAAGCGCCTACTTTGTGCCAGGCACTGTATTAAGCGCAGGGGTAGATACAAGTTTATCGGGTTGGACACAGTCCCTGTCCCACATGGGGCTCACCATCTCAATCCTTGTTTTACAGATGAGGAAACTGAGGCACAGAGAGTTGAAGTGATTTGCCCAAGGTTACAAAACAGAGAACTGATTGAGCAGGGATTAGGACCTGTGACCTTCTGACTCTCAGGTCTGTGTTCTATCCACTAGGCCACCGATAAATTATTTCATTTGGCAAAGAGGAGGAAAGGCACCGGAAAGGCCAAAGTGGATCCTGTGTCCCAGTGAAATAACTGAAACTATTGCTTTAGTAAGAACCACCAAGCGCTTAGTACAGTGCCCTGCACACATTAAATGCTCAATAAATACTATTGAATGAATGAATGAATGCATCGATCCAATCGGCTCACAAACATGTTTATAGTCTGAGTCACCAAACGCCAAAAGGAGGTTGAAAAGACGTCAGGCTTGGAGCCTGGATTCTGTGCTCGTAATGCGCTTCAATCTGTGAAGCACTTGAATCTGTGACTTTTGAGCATTTTATATTCACTCCACCCCAAACCCCACAGCACTTAGGTACATCTCTTTAAATTCTGTACTATAAATTATTGATTCATATCACTACCTGTCTCCCCCTCTAGACTGTAAGCTCATTATGGGCAGATAACGTATGTGTTGTCCTAACCCAAGTGCACAAAGTATATGCTCATTAAACACTATTGATTTATTGATTGATAATAGTAGGGTCAGTGAGTATTTAGAAAACACAACCTGCTGGTGGAAAGATAACATGGTTATAAAATATTCATTTATATTAATGATTGTCTCCTCTAGACTGCAAACTCATTGCGGGCAGGGGTTGCATATACCAATTCTTTTGTATTGAAGTCTCCCAAGTGCTTAGTACAGTGCTCTGCTCATGGTAAGCACTCAATAAATACCACTGATGATGATGATGATAATGATTTCTGAAAGGAGGGATCAGAACTTTCTAATCTTCTGGAGCTTTTTGAAGAAGTCAGCGAGCAAATGCCCGGTGTGGGCAGGGATTCTCTCTTTATTGCTGAATTGCACTTTCCAAGTGCTTAGTACAGTGCTCTGCACACAGTAAGCACTCAATAAATACAAATGAATGAAGTGAATAGGGTACAATAAGTATACATACTATATTTATTTTCAAAAGCCCCACCACCAGAAGCTCTAAAAAAATGATGAACAATCACTGATTGGAAGGACTCTTCTGCTGTGGGCAGGGTTGGGATAAACACCCCTTTTGCAGGATGGAGAAATGTAAAATTCTAGATCCCCCATTTATCTTACTAGGATCAGTCTTGTTTAGCCTCTTTGTCGATGATCTTTAAGGGGGAGTGTGCAGCGTGAAACTCCGAAGTTTGTAAATAACATCAAACTCTTCCAGGGAGTGAAATTCCATGCAGATGGAACTAAACCAAACAGCCCCAACCTCTCTCCTTCTCTGCAGTCTCACATTTCCTCCTATATTCAGGACTTTTATACTTGTGTGCCCTGCCAACACCCTGAATTTAGCATGTCCAAAAAAGAACTCCTCATCTTCCTAACCAGAGTCTCTCCTCCCTATTTCTTTCCCACCGCCTTAGGCAACATTGCCATGCTCCCTGTATCGCGACGCTATTAACTTGACATTATCCTCAACTCATCTCTCTCATTCATCCCACATAAGCAATTTGTCACAAATACTGTCGGTTCTACATTCGCAACACTACTAAAATCTACCCTTTTTCCTTCATCCAAACTGCTACTCTACTGATCCAAGCACATATCCTAACCCGCGTTGTCTATTACATGAGACTCCTTGCTGACCTCCCTGCCTCCTGTCTCTCCCCACTCCAGTCCACCCTTCACTCTGCTGCCTGGATCATTTTTCTACAAAAACGTTGTCCATGTTTCCTCATTCCTTCAGAGTGACTGCCCTTCCACCGCCACATCAAACAGAAACTCCTTGCCATCAACTTTAAATTGTTCTATCAGCTTTACTATGTGCAGAGCGCTGTACTAAACCCTAGGGAGAGAACAATACAAGATAATCAGCAGGTACGTTTCCTGCCCAAAATGAAATTATAGTCCTATCTTAAGTCTCCGATTTCATACTACAACTCAGCGCACGCACTCTGCTCTTTTAATGCCAATTATTCACCGTAAATTGATCTTGTCAACGTCGCCACCAACCCCTTGCCCAGGGTTTTCCCTCTGACCTGAAACTCTTTCATATAAGACAGACCACCCCTCTCCCCACTTTCAAAGCCTTATTAAAATCAAATCTCCAAAAGGTCTTCCCAGTCTAATTTCTATTTTCCTCTACTCCCTCTCTTTCTGCATCACCTATGCATATAAATCTATTTATATTGATGCTATTGATGCCTGTCTACTTGTTCTGTTTTGTTGTCTGGCTCCCCCCTTCTAGATTGTGAGCCCATTGTTGGGTAGGGATTGTCTCTTTTTGTTGCCAAATTGTACATTCCAAGAGCTTAGTGCAGTGCTCTGCATAGTAAGCGCTCAATAAATATGATTGAACGAATGAATGAATTTGGAAATGTACCTTTTAAAATTTTGATATTTTCCCCACCCTCTGCTCCAAGGCAATTATGTACATATCCATAATTCATTTTAATATCTGTCTCCCCATCCAGACTACACCCTTCAACTCCCTTCTGCCTCTCCCTGACTTGCTCTCTTGATTGCTCTCCCCTCCAAGCCCCACAGAACTTATGTCCATATCTGTAATTCATTAATTATTAATTAATGCCTGTTTCCCCCTCTAGACTATAAACTCACTGTGGGCAGGGAATGCATCTGTTCTATTGTATACTCTCGAGTGTTTAATACAGTGCTCTGCACACAGTAAGTGCTCCATAAATACAATCGACTGATTATACACTCCTTGTGGTCAGAGAACAAATCTACGAACTCTGTTGTATTGTATTCTCCCAAGAACTTAGTACACTGCTCTGCATACAGTAAGTGTCTAATAAATATCTTTAAGTGATTGATTGATAAATTGTTGTGAGGCATAGAAAGCCGAGTTAATGGGCTAAAAAACACAGATGAGCTCAGGTGTAGACAACTGCAAAATGATTTTCCTAGTGGAAAAGATTTGATATACAACTACATAATGCTTTCCATCGTGACCCTGGAAGGAATTATCAGCAACACTGTAATTGTTGTTTTAAATCACTGGTTCAGTATGTGGCATGGCAGAATGATGAAAATTGTGCTATTTAGTAAGCATTTACTATATCCCAAGCTCTGTGCTAAACGCTGGGATAAATACAATACAAACTGATTGGATACAGTCCCTGTCCCACCTGGGGCTTCCAGTCTGAGTGGGAGGGAGAACGAGGATTTCATTGCCATTTTACAGATGAGCTAACTGAGGCTCAGAGAAGCTAATCGATTAACCAATTTATTGAGTACTTACTTTGTGCAGAGCCCTGTACCAAGTGCTTGGGTGAGGACAATACAATCGAGTTGGTAGACACAGTCCCTGCCCACAATGAGCTTACAGTCTAGAAGCTTGTGATTTCCCCCAGATCACGCAAACAAGTGACAGAACCAGGATTAGAACCCAGGGACATTGAATACTAGGTCTCTATTCTTTCTACAGGAACATCTCATTCTCCAATTTAGTATTTGGGTAATAATAACAATAACAATAACAATGATGTTATTCATTGTTATTCAATGTTATTCATTGATGTTATTCCCCCCTCTAGACTGTGAGCCCGTTGTTGGGCAGGGATTGTCTCTCTTTGAATTGTACTTTCCAAGCACTTAGTACAATGCTCCGCACACAGTAAGCGCTCAATAAATACGATTGAATGAATGATGTCAATAATAAGAACATTAAGCCCCAGGGATCAACCAAATGCTGAGCGTCATCGAGAAACAGAAGATATAGTTATGGCACGACAGAAAATCCTGATATGCTCACCTCTGGCATCTCACAAAGGACAGGATGGAGCTGGAGGAGGTTCAGAGAAGGACAACCAAGATGATCAGGAAATGGCTAAGGCTCCTATTGAAGATAATTTTTTTAAACGGTATTTGCTGAGTGCTTTCTAAGTGCCAGACACCGCACTAAGCACACTGTATTAAGTACAAATTTATAAGGTTGGACACAGTCTCTGTCCTACATGGGGCTCACAGTCTTAAGCCACATTTTACAGTTGAGGGAACTGAGGCAGAGAATAATAATAATAATAATGACATTTATTAAGTGCTTACTATGTGCAAAACATTGTTCTAAGCACTGGGGAGGTTACAAGGTGTTCAGGTTGTCCCACAGGGCACTCACAGTCTTAATCCCCATTTTACAGATGAGGTAACTGAGGCACAGAGAAGTTAAGTGTCTTGCCCACAGTCACACAGCTGACAATTGGCAGAGCTGGGATTTGAATCCATGAACCCTGAATCCAAAACCTGTGTTTTTTCCACTGAGCCACGCGTGACTTGCCCATGGTCACTGAGGAAACAAGTGGCAGAGCTGGGATTTGAACACTGGTCTTTCAAAGTACAGCAAAGTACAGAGTACAGTGCTCTGCACATAGTAAGCGCTCAATAAATACGATTGATGATGATGGTCTTTCTTACTCCAGGGCTCACGTTTTGTCCATTAGGCCATGTTGCTTCTCAGAATGAGGCCTCCTCAACCTGCAAAGTCTGGCCTTTCTCAGTCCAGCCAGGCTGAGAGGTAAGGAAGATGGTTAGCGATTGAAAAATTAGGACACAGGAACAGCATCAGGGTGAAGTGAGACCCATTAAAGTCTGAGGGGGTCGTTTCAAAGCCGGAAATTAAAAGAGAGATGCCTCGCTCAGATGGAGGTCAGGTTGCAGAATTTGTTCCAACGGGCAGAAAAATTTCCGTTGCTTCAAGGAGGTTTTGGATAAACTTGAGGAAAAGCTGTCTACGTAGGGGCACTGGAGTGAAAGTTAGACACATGAAGGGGAAATATAAGGGATGCTAATGGTAATGATCACAATAATAATAATATCATCATCATCATCATCAATCGTATTTATTGGGTGCTTACTATGTGCAGAGCACTGTATTAAGTGCTTGGGAAGTACAAATTGGCAACATATAGAGACAGTCCCTACCCAACAGTGGGCTCACAGTCTAAAAGGGGGAGACAGAGAACAAAACCAAACATACTAACAAAATAAAATAAATAGAATAGATATGTACAAGTAAAATAAATAAATAAATAAATAGAGTAATAAATATGTACAAACATATATACATATATACAGGTGCTGTGGGGAAGGGAAGGAGGTAAGATGGGGGGATGGAGAGGGGCACAAGGGGGAGAGGAAGGAAGTAATTGTGGTATTTGTAAACGGTTTACTATTTGTCACACTTTGAGCTGGGGTAGATACAAGATCATCAGATCCCACAAGGGGATCACAATCTAAGTAGAAGGGAGAACAGGTATTGAATCATTTTGCAGGTGAGGGGACTGAGACACAGAGAAGTTAATCAATCATTTATTGAGAGCTTACTATGTGCAGAGCACTGTAATAAGCACTTAGGAGAGTACACTACAAAAGAACTAGCAGACACATTGCCTGACTACAATGAGTTTATAGTCTAGAAGTTGTGACAATAATAATAATAATAATAATGGCATTTTTTATGGCATTTATTAAGCGCTTACTATGTGCAAAGCACTGTTTTAAGTGCTGGGAGGTTACAAGGTGATTAGGTTGTCCCACGGGGGGCTCACAGTCTTAATCCCCATTTTACAGATGAGGTAACTGAGGCACAGAGAAGTTAAGTGACTTGCCCAAAGTCACACAGCTGACAGTTGGCGGAGTCGGGATTTGAACCCATGACCTCTGACTCCAAAGCCTCTGCTCTTTCCACTGAGCCATGCATGCTGCTTCTCCCAACTGTTAAGTAACTGTTAAGCACTTCCAATGTGCCAGCCACTGTTCTAAGTCCTGGGGTGGATACAAGCAAATCAGGTTGGACACATTCCCCGTCCCAAGAGGGGCTCACAGTCTCAATCCCCGTTTTACAGATGAGGTAACTGAGGCCCAGAGAAATGAAGTGACTTGCCTAAGGTCACACAGCAGATGAGTGGCCGAGCTGGGATTAGAACTCATGACCTTCTAACTCTCAGGCCTGTGGTCTATCCACTACGCCATGGTCACACACAGTAGGTAAGCGGTGGAGTAGGAATGAAACCCAGGTCCTTTGATGTTTCTTTTCTTAGGTGGTAAATCCCTAACCTCTAGGATGGCTGGCAAGGAGGGTAGTCATCACACAGTTCTTCGAAGCAGTACTGAGAGACAGGAGAGAAGGCTCGAAGGATGACTGATCTCACCTAATAATAATAATCATGGTATTTGTTAAGCGCTTACTATGTGCAAAACACTGTTCTAAGTGCTGGGGAGGTTACAAGATGATCAGGTTGTCCCACAGGGAACTCACAGTTTTAATCTCCAATTTGCACATGAGGTAAGTGAGGCACAGAGAAGTGAAGTGACTTGCTCAAAGTCACACAGCTGACAGTTGGCAGAGCCGGGATTTGAACCCATGACCTCTGACTCCAAAGCCCGGGCTCTTTCCACTGAGCCACGCTGCTTCTCCAATAATGACATTGCTCTTGCGCTCATTTGTGGAAATCCATTGCTCAAGCCGTGTCATTTCCATTCATGATTTAATATGTCACAGGAGAGCCGTACAATCCAACAGTCATTTTCCAGTTCATTAGAAAAACTCACATTAAATGAAAACATTACAACATTATAGTGATTTCATATGAGTTTCTGGAAAAGAAATAATTATCATGATAATGATGATGATCATTGTTAAGCTTTTAATATGTCCCAGGGGGATATAATGGAAAGATCACAGGGCTGGGAATCAGGGGATAGGGGTTCCTATGCCGACTCTGCCCCTTGCGCTGTGCGACCTTGAACATTCACTTAACTTCTCTGTGCCTCATGTTCCGCCACTGTAAAATGAGGATTCGATACCTGTCCTCCCTCCTATTTAGACTGTAGCCACATGTGGGACAAGGACAATGTCCGACATATTTATCTTCACTCTATCCCAGCATGCAGTCCATGTTTGGTACATATTAAGCACTTAATCAATCAATCAATCAATCAATCAATCGTATTTATTGAGCGCTTACTATGTGCAGAGCACTGTACTAAGCGCTTGGGAAGTACAGATTGGCAACACATAGAGACAGTCCCTACCCAACAGTGGGCTCACAGTCTAAAAGGGGGAGACAGAGAACAGAACCAAACATACCAACAAAATAAAATAGGATAGAAATGTACAAGTAAAATAAATAAATAAATAAATAAATAGAGTAATAAATATGTACAACCATATATACATATATACAGGTGCTATGGGGAAGGGAAGGAGGTAAGATGGGGGGATGGAGAGGGGGACGAGGGGGAGAGGAAGGAAGGGGCTCAGTCTGGGAAGGCCTCCTGGAGGAGGTGAGCTCTCAGCAGGGCCTTGAAGGGAGGAAGAGAGCTAGCTTGGCGGAGGGGCAGAGGGAGGGCATTCCAGGCCCGGGGGATGACGTGGGCCGGGGGTCGACGGCGGGACAGGCGAGAACGAGGTACAGTGAGGAGATTAGCGGTGGAGGAGCGGAGGGTGCGGGCTGGGCTGGAGAAGGAGAGAAGGGAGGTGAGGTAGGAGGGGGCGAGGTGATGGATGGACAGCCTTGAAGCCCAGGGTGAGGAGTTTCTGCCTGATGCGCAGATTGATTGGTAGCCACAGGAGATTTTTGAGGAGGGGAGTAATATGCCCAGAGCGTTTCTGGACAAAGATAATCCGGGCAGCAGCATGAAGTATGGATTGAAGTGGAGAGAGACACGAGGATGGGAGATCAGAGAGAAGGCTGGTGCAGTAGTCCAGACGGGATAGGATGAGAGCTTGAATGAGCAGGGTAGCGGTTTGGATGGAGAGGAAAGGGCGGATCTTGGCAATGTTGCGGAGCTGAGACCGGCAGGTTTTGGTGACGGCTTGGATGTGAGGGGTGAATGAGAGAGCGGAGTCGAGGATGACACCAAGGTTGCGGGCTTGTGAGACGGGAAGGATGGTAGTGCCGTCAACAGAGATGGGAAAGTCAGGGAGAGGACAAGGTTTGGGAGGGAAGACAAGGAGCTCAGTCTTCGACATGTTGAGCTTTAGGTGGCGGGCGGACATCCAGGTGGAGATGTCCTGAAGGCAGGAGGAGATGCGAGCCTGGAGGGAGGGGGAGAGAGCAGGGGCAGAGATGTAGATCTGGGTGTCATCAGCGTAGAGATGATAGTTGAAGCCGTGGGAGTGAATAATATAATAAATATAATAATAATAAATATAATAAATATTTAATAAATATAATAATAATACTTAATACTAATAATAATACTAATAATACTAATAATACTTAATACTTAATAAATATAATAATAATAATAATAATGATGATAATAATAATGATAATAATAGTATTTGTTAAGTGCTTACTCTGTGCAAAGCCCTTTTCTAAGTGCTGGGGAGGTTACAAGGCAATCAGTTGGCCCATGGGGGGCTCACGGTCTCAATCCCCATTTTACAGATAAGGTAACTGAGGCACAGAGAAGTTATGTGATTTGCCCAAAGTCACACAGCTGACAGTTGGTGGAGCCAGGATTTGAACCCATGACCTCTGACTCCAAAGCCAGTGCTCTTTCCACTGAGCCATGCTGCTTCTCTATAACAATAAAACTCTGGGGTAGATACAAGATAACCAGATTGGGCACAGTCCCTGTCCCACATGGGGCTCACAATGTAAGACAGAGGAAGAACAGATACAGAAGCCCTGTTTTACAGATGAAGAAACTGAAGCACAGGCAATTTAAGTGATTTATTCAAGGTCATACAACAGTCAAATGGCAGAGCTGGGATTAAAATCCAGGTCTTCAGACTCCCAAGACTGTGCCCTACGTCTCCCTGGGAAAATTGTTCCATTTTAGAGATGCTCCAATCGTTACTGGGCTTTTTTTATTCATTGATTGATTGATTAAAAAAATGGTATTTGTTAAGCACTTACTGTGTATCATTCATTCATTCATTCATTCAATCATATTTATTGAGCGCTTACTGTGCGCAAAGCACTGTACTAAGTGCTTGGGAAGTACAAGTTGGCAACATATAGAGACGGTCCCTACCCGACAATGGGCTCACAGTCTAGGAGGGGGAGACAGGCAACAAAAGAAAACTTGTGGACAGGTGTCAAGTCATCAGAATAAATAGAAGTAAAGCTAGATGCACATCATCAACAAAATAACGCTGTACTAAGCACTGGGATAGATAGAAGCAAATCGGGATGGACACAGTCCCTATCCCACATGGGGCCCACAGTCAATCCTCATATTACAGATGAGGTAACTGAGGCCCAGGGAATAATAATGATGGCATTTATTAAGCACTTACTATGTGCAAAGCACTGTTCTAAGCGCTGGGGAGGTTACAAGGTGATCAGGTTGTCCCACGGGGGGCTCACAGTCTTAATCCCCATTTTACAGATGAGGTTACAGAGGCACAGAGAAGTGAAGTTACTTGCCCAAGGTCACACAGCAGACATGGGGCAGAGCCAGGACTAGAACCCATGGCCTTCTGACTCAAAAGACCATGCTCTATCCACTACACCATACTGCTTCTTTGAATGGAGAGGTTAAATCTCGAAACACTAAAGAAAAGCCTTGCAATTTTATTTGCTATACTTTAGAGCACACCTGTCAGATTGATAAATTCATTTACTTTACCGAAGGGTCATTCTGGTGTGAAGGATCAAAAATAATGCTTTCAAGAGCTGCTGCTAATTGGAGCATCTTCGGGATCAATGGACGGTATCTCATAATGACCCTCCTGGGAGCTGTTAAAAGGTCAATGACTCCGATAATTAAATCATGGACAATGAAATCAAATCAAGTCCATTTCCTCCAATAGAGCCATGTTGGAATAAAAAAATATAACATCAACTGTTGCAAGATGTGACAGCAAAAAAAGGATTCCAGGGAAAATATTTGAATTTTTTTTTTTTGAACTCTTATTTGTTAAGCGATTATGGGCCAGGCACTATACTAAGCTCTGGGGAAGGTTCAAGATCACAAGGTTGGACACAGTCCCTGTTCCACGTGGGGCTCACAGTATCAATCCCCATTTTGCAGATGAGGGAATTGAGGCACAGTGAAGTGAAGTGACTTGCCCAAGGTCACACAGGAGAGAAGTGGTGGAGCAGAATTGGAACCCAGGTCCTTCTGACGCCCAGGCCTGGGCTCTTCGTGCTCTTGGTAGCAATCAGAGAAGGGGAACAGAGACAACTGAAATCCACAGGTAAACCAGAAAACCAGAGTTATAACCTTCTCCTCCTCTAAATCTTGTATGCTCACACAAAGAAAAATGGAGAAATATGGAGAAGTAGCATGGCCTACTCAATCAATCAATCAGTGGTGTTTTTGAGTACTTACTATATACAGAGCACTGTGAGCTTGTTGTGGGCAGAAATGTGTCTGTTGTTATATTGTACTCTCCCAAGCGCTTAATACAGTGCTTTGCATACAGTAAGTGCTCAATAAATACAATTGATGATTGAATAAATTTGGGTGACACAATCCCTGCCTATAAGGAGGATCAATGTGGCCTAGTGGAAAGCACATAAACTGGGAGTCAGAGGACCTGTGTTCTAATTCTGAGTCTGTTGCTTATTTTCTGTGTTACCCTGGGCAAGTCACTTCACTTCTCTGTGCCTCAGTGACCTCATCTGTAAAATTGGGATCAAGACTTTGAGACCCATATGGGACACGGACTGTGTTCAACCTGATTACCTTATATCTATCCCCAGCGCTTAGTACAGTGCCTGGCACATAGTAAGTGCTTAGCAAATACCATAGAAAAAAGGGAGGCTGCCTCAGCCCTACCTTCCTTGCCCATGATGATAGACTGTGTTTATCATCTTCTAGACTGTGAGCTCACTGTTGGGTAGGGACTGTTTCTATATGTTGCCAACTTGTACTTCCCAAGCGCTTAGTACAGTGCTCTGCACACAGTAAGCGCCCAATAAATACGATTGATTGATTGATTGATTGTTGAGGAGGAGGCTGGCTAGGGATCTGGAGCATAAAATGGGATCCAGGCTCCCAGTCTCTCAGCCACCCAGCCAGCCAAGAACCTGCTCATGGAAATCCCGACTTCTGGCAGCCAGACGTCTTCCAAGTGTTCTCCTCACTGCCTTGCTCCAAGGCCTTAAAGAACCGAGATCTCTGTACCTGTCTCTCTCCTCTCCCTCATCCCAATCCCTGCCTCTGGCCTGGAATGCCCTCCCTCCTCATATATGCCAGACAATTACTCTGCTCCCTTTCAAAGCCTTATTGAAGGCCTCCAAGAGGCCTTCCCTGACTAAGCCCTCTTTTTCTTTTCTTCCACTCCACTCTGTTATGCCTTGACTTGTTCCTTTTATTCATCCCCCCTCCCAGCCCCATAAGATTCAATCGTATTAATTGAGCACTTACGGTATGCAGGACATTGGACTAAGCTCTTGGGAGAGGACACTAGAACAATAAACAGACACATTCCCAGCCCACAATGAGCTTATGGTCTAGGGGAGAAGACAGACATTAATAGAAATTGATAAATGACACATAAGGATCTAAGTGCTGTGGGACTGGGAGGAGAAAATGAAGACTTGGGCAAGTGTCTCATCCACCTCAATTCACCGAATTAAACCAGGCCCTCTGACATCAGCTGGTAACCCCTCCCATCGACTCCCAACCCGCCATTCCAACCTGTGACTCTCAGATGGTCTCCCAAATTTCCCCCATTGGCATTCTGGAAGCTGGCCGGCTCCTCACCCTTCTCTCCTTACCCAGGACATTAGCTGAGAAAGTTTTCTGGCCCCTTGCAAATCTCTCCATCTAAGTTTCTTCATCCTCCGCCCCATCTGTCATTTATTTATGTATATTAAGGTCCGTCTCCCTCTCTAGATTGTAAACTCGTTGTGGGCGGGAAATGTGTCTGTGATATTGTACTCTCCGAAGTGCTCAGTACAGTGTTCTGCACACAGTAAGGGCTCAATAAATACGACTGACTGACTGACTAAAGTCTGTTGCAGACCTGGATTTGAGTCACTGGTGATGAACAAGCCCAGACTTTGGCTCTTGCAGGGGGGTTGGGGGACAGAAAACTGACACACGACAACAGCAGCTACAGGAGGAAGAAGTTGTCAAGAGATAGTGGAGGCATCTGTCACCAGAAAGGATACAGCTCAGAGAAGAGCTTTAGCAGAAGGGAGGGAAGAAGGATGCAGCGTTACTGGGGCTGGGAGGCTGGGAGGCTACTCTAGAAGGCAGATCTAGTCTTGCCATTTCTGGGGAGAAACTTGTTTAGAAAAAATAAAATAAAATGAGCAGGCTACTTTTTTCACCTGTAATCAAAGACCCAAAGGAATTTCCCACGTGCAGTGATTCCGACGTAAATACCGCTGAGCCTTTAAAACCACAGTCGAGCGGAGCGACAGACAGTAAAATACACGTAAGTGCTATGGTGGATACGTGTGACTGAATAACCAAGTGTTTTTGGTGATGCCGAATTGCTGAAGTGGGAATTAGGGGGATACAGGGTAGGGATTTGAGGAATTAATCGGGGAAGGTCTCCTGGTGGAGATATGATTTCAAAAGGGCATTGTCACCGGGGAATTCATTCATTCATTCATTCAATCGTATTTATTGAGCTCTTACTGTGTGCAGAGCACTATACTAAGCGCTTAGGAAGTACAAGTTGGCAACATAGAGACAGTCCCTACCCAACAGTGGGGCTCACAGTTTAGACGGGGGAGACAGAGAACAAAACAAAACATATTAACAAAATAAAATAAATAGAATAAATATGTACAAATAAATAAATAAATAAATAGAGTAATAAATACATACAAACATATATACATAAATATAGGTGCTGTGGGGAGGGGCAGGAGGTAAGGCGGGGGGATGGAGACAGTTGTCTGCCAGATTCAAAGATGGGGGAGAGGAATCCCAGGGGGTGTGACAAAGAGGTTAGTGGTGAGAGATGTAACAGCCTCCTTGCTGACCTCCATGCCTCCTGTCTCTCCCCACTCCAGTCTATACTCCACTCTGCTGCCGGCATCTCAGATTGTCTTTGTCCAGAAACGCTCTGGGCATGTTACTCCCCTCCTCAAAAATTTCCAGTGGCTACCAATCAATCTGTGCATCAGGCAGAAACTCCTCACCCTGGGCTTCAAGGCTGTCCATCACCTCACCCCCTCCTACCTCACCTCCCTTCTCTCCTTCTCCAGCCCAGCCTGCACCCTCCACTCCTCTGCCGCTAATCTCCTCACCGTGCCTCGTTCTCTACTGTCCCGCCATCGACCCCCGGCCTGGAATGCCCTCCCTCTGCCCATCCGCCAAGCTAGCTCTCTTCCTCCCATCAAGGCCCTACTGAGAGCTCACCTCCTCCAGGAGGCCTTCCCAGACTGAGCCCCTTCCTTCCTCTCCCCCTCGTCCCCCTCTTCATCCCCCCATCTTACCTCCTTCCCTTCCCCACAGCACCTGTATATATGTATATATGTTTGTACATATTTATTACTCTATTTATTTATTTATTTATTTATTTTACTTGTACATATCTATTCTATTCATTTTATTTTGTTAGTATGTTTGGTTTTGTTCTCTGTCTCCCCCTTCTAGACTGTGAGCCCACTGTTGGGTAGGGACTGTCTCTATGTGTTGCCAACTTGTACTTCCCAAGCGCTTAGTACAGTGCTCTGCACACAGTATGCGCTCAATAAATGCGATTGATTGATTGATTGATTGATTGATTGCATCATTTTCCTGCAAAAACGCTCAGGCCATGTTTCCCCACTCCTCAAGAAACTCCAGTGGTTGCCCATCCACCTCCACATCAAATGGAAACTCCCCACCATTGGCTATGAAGCACTCAATCTCCTCGCCCCCTCCTATGCCACCTTGCTACTCTCCTCCTATTACCCACCTGCAAACTTCGTTCCTCTAATGCTAACCTTCTCATTCTACCCTCGATCTCATCTATCTCACCCCCAACCTCTCACCCACACCCTCCCTCTGACTTGGAACACCCTCCCTCTTCATACCCGACAGATAATTGCTCTCCCCGACCTCAAAGTCTTATTGAAGGCACATCTCCTCCAAAAAGCCTTCCTTGACTAAGCCCTCCTCTTCTTTTCTCCCACGCCCACTGTGTCACCCTGTTTGCTCCATTCATTCATCCTCCTTCCCCTCCCCACAGCACATATGTATATATCTGAATATAACTGGAATTTATTTATTTGTTTATTTTAATATCAGTCTCCCCCTCTAGACTGTGAGCTCATTGAGGACAGGGAATTGGTCTGTTTGTTGTTATATTGTATTCTCCCAAGCACTGAGTACAGTGCTTTACACACAGTAAGTGCTCAATAAATATGACTGAGTGAAAGAATGAGAGATGAGAATGAGGGACATTGTGAAGATTGTCTTGAGAGGAACCAAGGTGTAATCTGGGGTGTTGTGGGAGAGGAGCAAGGATAAGGAGGGAGGAGATTGTTGACTAAGTAGCTTAAAGGCACAAGAAACAACACAGCCAGATGCCTCCCGTGCTTAGTACAGTGCCTAGCACATATTTAAGCACTTAACAAATATTATTATTATTATTATTATTATTATTATTATTATTATTATTATTATTGGCTAGAGCCAATAATTATTATTGGCTGGGTGTCAGAAGGACCTAGGTTCTAATCCCCACTCCTCCACTTATCTGCTATGTGACCTGGGAAAGTCACTTCACTTCTCAGTTACCTTTTCTGTGAAATGGGGATTAAGACTGAACACCGTAAGCGCTCAATAAATATGATTGAATGAATGAATGACTGTGAGCCCCATGTAGGACACAGACTGTGTCCAAACCAATTTGCTTGTATTCACCCCAGCAATTAGTACAGTGCCTGGCACAAAGTAGGCACTTAACAAATACCATAATGATTATTATTATAATGACTGGTCTGAAGTTTCTGCTTGAGGCCAATCAATCAATCAATCCATCAATCGTATTTATTGAGCGTTTACTGTGTGCAGAGCACTGTACTAAGCGCTTGGGAAGTACAAGTTGGCAACATATAGAGACAGTCCCTACCCAACAGTGGACTCACAGTCTAAAAGAAGAAGAGGCCAAGAAGAAGGGGTGCAGAGAAGCAGCGTGGCTCAGCGGAAAGAGCACAGGCTTTGGAGTCAGAGGTCAGGGTTTCAAATCCTGGCTCTGCCAGTTGTCAGCTGTGTGACTTTGGGCAAGTCACTTAACTTCTCTGTGCCTCAGTTACCTCATCTGTAAAATGGGGATTAAGACTGTGACCCCTCCGTGGGACAAACCGATCACGTTGTAACCTTCCCAGAGCTTAGAACAGTGCTTTGCACATAGTAAGTGATTAATAAATGCCATCATTATTATTATTAAGTGGTAACCATTGGAGCTTTTTGAAGAGCAGGGGAGATGTGCCTGGAACGAATGGCACAAAATCAGTAGGAGGCAATGCCTGACTGAACAAAGTGAACCAAAAAAGGAACCCAAAGCAACCCATCTGGCCTAAGGAACTTGCCATTTCAGGGAGAGCTGATATCATATCCTACTTTAGCAGCTGGTAGCCTCTACAGAACTCTTTTGTTGTGGTTTCATTATATGGTACGTGATTCCAGAGAAATAAAATCCTTTAGAAGCAACTCAGATCAGTTTATTGACATCTCGGACTGCATTTTATCAAACGAAACCCTCAACTTGAGTCAGTGGAAAAGTCATTTGCTTTCACCTTTGACACATTTTCTCTCATATCAAAATATTTTCTCTTTGTGGAAACAAAAATTGAGAAATGAGTGGACATTCTTTTCAATGCAAATGACATCTTCCGCATTTTCAGGGATCTGTAAGATACTCATGTGGTGGGGAACATACTAATGATAATAATAATAATATTCATTAAGCATGTATTGTGCGTGAAGCACTGTACTAAGAGCTACTGAGAGCTCACCTCCTCCAGAAGGCTTTCCCAAACTGAGCCCACTTTTTCCTCTCCTCCTCCCCATCGCCCCACCTTACCTCCTTTCCCTCCTCTCAGCACTTATATATATATATATATAAGCGCTTTGTACAGTGCTCTGCACACAGTAAGTACTCAATAAATGATTGAATGAATGCATATATATATGTACAGATTTATTATTCAATTTATTTTACTTGTACATATTCACTATTGTATTTATTTTGTTAATGATGTGCATATAGCTTTAATTCCATTTGTTCTGGCGATTTTGACACCAGTCTACATATTTTGTTTTGTTGTCTGTCTCCCCCTTATAGACTGTGAGCCCATTGTTGGGTAGGGACCATCTCTATATTCACTCATTCATTCAATCATATTTATTGAGCGCTTACTGTGTGCAGAGCACTGTACTAAGCGCTTGAGAAGTACAAGTTGGCAACATATAGAGACAGTCCCTACCCAACAGCGGGCTCACAGTCTAGAAGGAGGAGACGGACAACAAAACAAAACATATTAACAAAAGAAAATAAATAGAATAAATATGTACAAATAAAATAAATAAATAAATAGAGTAATAAATATGTTCAAACATATATACATAAATACAGGTGCTGTGGGGAGGGGAATGAGGTAAGGCGGGGGGATGTTGCCGACTTGTACTTCCCAAGTGCTTAGTACAGTGCTCTGCACACAGTAAGCACTCAATAAATATGATTGAATGAATGAATGAATGAATGAATGAAGAGCTAGGATAGATGCAGAAGCAGCACCACGTAGTGGATAGAGCCCGGGCTTGGGAGTCAAAAGGTCATGAGTTCGAATCCCAGCTCCGCCACTTGTCTGCTGTGTGGCCTTGGACAAATCACCTCACATCTCTGTGCCTCATTTCTCTAATTTATAATCCCTATTTATTTATTTTATTTGTACATGTTTATTCTATTTATTTTATTTTGTTAATATGTTTGGTTTTATTCTCTGTCTCCCCCTTCTAGACTGTGAGCCCACTGTTGGGTAGGGACCATCTCTATATGTTGCCAACTTCCCAAGCACTTGGTACAGTGCTTTGAACACAGTAAGCACTCAATAAATACGATTGAATGAATGATAATTTGTAAAATGGGGATTAAGACTGTGAGCCCTAAACGGGACAGGGACTGTCTCCAATCCAATTTGCTTGTATCCACCTCAGCGTTTAGTACAGTGCTTGGCAAATAGCACTTAACAAATACCACAATTATTATTATTATTATTATTATTATTATTATTACAAGATAATCACATTGTAAATCTCATGCAGGGTTCACAGTAGAAGGAGAACACTTTACAGATGAGGAAACTGAGGTGCTGATTAATGAGTTAACTCCTTATCTTCCCACCCTAACCCTGTCCTTCCCCTGACTTTCCCATCATTGGAGACGGTACCACCATCTGTCCTGTCCTACAAACCCGTAATCTTGGCATTATCCTTGACTCCTCTCTCTCATTCAACCCTCATATTCAATCCATCACTAAATCCTGTCGGGGTCACTCTGGAGTATCAGTAAAATCCACGCTTTCTCTCCATCCAAACCGCTACCACAGAAATACAATCACTTGTTCTATCCTGCCTGGATCAGCCTCCCTGTTGACCTCCCAGCCTCCTTTCTCTTCCCACTCCAGTCTATACTTCACTCTGATGCATGGGTCATTAGCGTGGCTCAGTGGAAAGAGCCCGGGCTTTGGAGTCAGTGGTCATGGGTTCAACTCCCGGCTCCACCCATTGTCAGCTGTGTGACTTTGGGCAACTCACTTAACTTCTCTGTGCCTCAGTTACCTCATCTGTAAAATGGGGATTGATGTAAGCCCCCCGTGGGACAGCCTGATCACCTTGTATCCTCCTCAATGCTTAGAACAGTGCTTTGCACATAATAAGCACGTAATAAATGCCATTATTATTATTATTATTATTATTATTATAACATGGATGCTCAGGACATGTCATCCCCCTCCTCAAAAATCTCCAGTGGTTGTCCATCTACCTCCGCATCAAACAAAAGCTCCTCACCACTGGCTTTAAAGCAGTCCACCACCTTGCCTCCTCCTACTTCAACTCGCTGCTCTCCTTCTACAACCCAGCCCGCACAATCAATCAATCTTATTTATTGAGTGCTTACTGTGTGCAGAGCACTGTACTAAGCACACACTTCACTCCTCTAGAGCTAACCTTCTCACTGTGCCTCGATCTCACTTACTTGGCTGCAGACCCCTCGCCCACATCCTGCCTCTAGCCTGGAATGCCCTCCCTCCTCAAATCTGAAAGACAATTATTCTCCCTTGCTTCAAAGCCTTATTGAAGGCAGATCCTCTCCAAGAGGGCTTCCCAGACTAAGCCCCTCCTTTCCTCTTCTCCCACTCCCATCTGCATCACCCTGACTTGCTCCCTTTGTTTCCCCCCACCCTCCCAGCCTTATGTACATATCTATAATTTATTTATTCATATTGATGTCCGTCTCCCCCCCTCTAGACTCTAAGTATGTTGTGGGCAGGGAATGTGTCTGTTTATTTTTGTATTGCACTTTCCCAAGTGCTTAGTACTTAGTAAATCTGATTGAATTGAATTGAAAGACTTGTCCTGTGTCACCTGGGAGACAAGTGCCAAAGCCAAGATTAGAATCCAGGCTCCTTGGGATTCCCAGGCCTGTGCTTTTTTCATTAGGCTACGCTGAATGGGACACTATAGACAAAACCTGCCAATTATCTGCCCCATCAACTAATCAATCAGTCCTAATTATTGAGCACTTATTGTGTGTAGAGCACTTGTACTGAGTTTAGGAGAGTACAGTATAACAAAGTTGGTAGACAAGTTTCTGCTCACAACAAGTTCAGAATCTACAGTGGTCCTACCTTAAATAAATTTAGCTCAAAACATGACACTTTACAGAGGCATAATCTCCTAGTAAGATGATTCAAAGTAAACAGTTTGCTACCAGGGTGGCATGCCGTGACTTACAAACAGCAGAAAAGGTACACTTTTTTTTTTGTATAACAGGGAAATGCATGAAATATCAATCCCAATAAACCAAAGTCTGGATAGGCTACAGCACCTGGAATGAGATTTTACCACACAAACACGATGTGCTTTAACTGTAATTATGTTCCCTACGTGGGCAGGCTTCTGACATTCTAACGGGGGAATGTTGGTTAGAGAGAAGGAATGAACGGGAGGAAAAAAAGTTACTGCGTTTCTGCCAGAGATCCCAACCTCCTTAGAAATAACAATCCTCTACCTGGCAAAGCAAGGATGCTCAAAACGTTTGAAGTAGTTGCCTGAGAAAGAAGGCAACTGCTTTTGTCTTAGTTGATACAGCACAGGCCTGGGAGGTAAAAAGACTTGGGTTCTAATCCTGGCTCTGCAAAATGTCTGCTCTGGGGTACTTCACTTCACCTGTCTGTGCCTCGGTTCCCTCATCTGATAAATAGGGATTAAAACTGTGAGCCCAGCCTGGGACATGGACTGTGCCCAAACTGATTAGCTTATATCAAACCCAGTGCTTAGTACAGTGCCTGACAGATAGTAATTGCTTAAAAAATACCATAAAAAATTATATGAAAATTGGAAAGACAAATGGGTTAGGATACAGATATTTAGGTTTCCTGGTAATCAATCCATGGTATTTATTGAGGACTTAGCATCTGCAAAGCACTGTACTAAGCCCATGGGAGAATGCAAAATTCAAATGAGAATTTAATTTCTAAATGATATAAGTAGAAGCACAGACCTGGATGTGCGGGTCTTTCTTTGATAGTGACTCATTTCCCCTCCATCCAAATCATGTTCACATAAATCTCTTTGATCCAGAAAGGGTTGAGATGGACCTCATACTGGAGGAATGGATTTTCTAGAGAGAAGAGCTCTGTTTGAATAGAGGGGTTTCCCCTCCATGTCAGAGAATCACATAACCCTAGCCCGAACCTCCTGTCCTGCTTGGGAACTGTTCAAAATAATAATAATTGTGGTACTTGTTAAGTGCCTATTTTGTGTCAAGTGCTGTACTAAGTGCCGGGATAGATCATCATCATCAAACGTATTTATTGAACGCTTACTATGTGCAGAGCACTGTACTAAGCGCTTGGGAAGTACAAATTGGCAACATGTAGAGACAGTCCCTACCCAACATTGGGCTCACAGTTTAAAAGATAGATACAAGATAATCAGTCAGTGGTATTTATTGAGAGCTTACTGGGTGAAGAACACTGTACGAAGCACACAGGAGAAGCAGCATGGCTCAGTGGAAAGAGCCCTGGCTTTGGAGTCAGAGGATATGGGTTCAAATCCCAGCTCCGTCAATTGTCCGCTTTGTGACTTTGGGCAAGTCACTTAACTTCTCTGGGCCTCAGTTACCTCATCTGTAAAACGGGGATTAAGACTGTGAGCCCTCCGTGGGACAACCTGATCACCTTGTAACCTCCCCAGCGCTTAGAACAGTGCTTTGTACATAGTAAGCGCTTAATGAATGCCATCATTATAATTATTATTACAATACAACTGAGTTATAGCCGTGTTCCCTGCCCACAAAGAACTTACAGTCTAGAGGGGGAGTCAGACATTAAAATAAATGAATTATGAATATGAACATACCTAATAAGAATAATAATAATTAAGGTATTTGTTAAGCACTTACTAGGTGCCAAGCACTATTCTAAGCGCTGGGGTAGATACAAGGTAAATCAGGTTGGACACAGTCCCTGTCCCACAAGAGGTTCTTGTCAGAGTTGCCTGCGACTCGTAGTGATGTCATGGACACAGCTCTTCCAGAACGCCCCACCTCCATCTGCAACCGTTCCTGTAGTGGATCCACAGAGTTTTCTTGGTAAGAACCCAGAAGTGGTTGACCATTGCCTCCTTCCGCGCAGTCAACTTGAGTCTCTGCCCTCGACTCTCTCCCGTGCTGCTGCTGCCCAGCACAGGTGAGTTTTGACTTGTAGCCGATTGCCGGCCACTCGCTAGCCACTGCCCAAACTAGGAATGGAATGGGTAGGCCTCAGTTCGACTCTCCCTCCCATAGTCGAGACTGGTAGAGGACTGGAAACTCTCCAGGTGCCACCCTGAGAGGGGGCACATGAGGTTCACATACTCTTAATCCCCATTTTACAGATGAGGAAACTGAGGCCCAGAGAAGTTAAATGACTTCCCCAAGGTCACACAGCTGACAAGAGGCAGAGTCTGGATTGGAACCCATCATCATCATCAATCGTATTTATTGAGCGCTTACTATGTGCAGAGCACTGTACTAAGCGCTTGGGAAGTACAAATTGGCAACATATAGAGACAGTCGCTACCCAACAGTGGGCTCACAGTCTAAAAGACTAAAACCCATGACCTCTGACTCCAAAGCCTGGGCTGTTGCCACTAGGCCATGCTGCTGTGGGGCTGAAAGTGGGGAGAATAGCAGGTACTTAAATCAGTCGATGGTGTTTATTGAGCGCTTACTATGAACCGAGCACTGTACTAAGTGTTTGGGAGAGTACACTAGAATAGAATTAGCAGACACATTTCCTGCCCACGATGGGCTCCCAGTCTAGGGTACAGACCCAAGTGCAGTGATAACAGTAAAGCAGGAAGGAGTAAGGAAAAAGAGGTCTTAACTGGGGAAGACCTCTTGGAGGAGATATGACCTCAATAAAGCTTTGAAGTTGGGGAGTGTGGTGGACTTGAGGATATGATAACCATCATCATCATCACCATCATAACTGTGGTATTCATTAAGCACTTACTATGTGACGAGCATTGTACTAAGCCCAGGGGTGGATACAAAATAATCAGATCCCACTTGGGGCTCACACTTTTAATAGGAGGGAGAATAGGTATTGAATCCCCAACTTGCAGATGAGGGAACTGAGGCACAGAGAAGTGAAGTGACTTGCCAAGGTGATACAGAAGACAAGTGGAGGAGCCGGGGTAAAACCCAAGGGTTCTTCACTTGGCCAACCTGCTTCTTGAATTGGGGGTGTTGGAAATTAATCAGGGAAGAGAATAACTTCCTCCCAGACAGTAATAATGGTAATAATATTTGTTAAATGCAGACTATGTGCCAGGCACTGTACTAAGCACTGGGGTAGATACCATCCTCCTGAGGATCTCCCATCCTCCTGTCTCTCCCTGCTTCAGTCTATTCTTCACCCTACTGTCCAGATTATCTGTCTACAGAAACACTCTGGGCATGTCATCCCCCTCCTCAAAAATCTCCAGTGGTTGCCTATCAACCTACAAATCAAGCAAAAACTCCTCACTCTTAGTTTCAAGACTCTCCATCACCTCGCTCCCTTCTCTACCTCACCTCCCTTCTCTCCTTCTCCAGCCCAGCCCGCACCCTCCGCTCCTCTGCAGCCGCTAACCTCCTCACTGCACCTCATTCTCTCCTGTCCCACCATTGACCCCCGGCCCACGTCCTTCCCCTGGCCCGGAATGCCCTCCCTCCACACGTCTGCCAAACTAGCTCTTCCTCCCTTCAAAGCCCTACTGAGAGCTCACCTCCTCCAGGAGGCCTTCCCAGACTGAGCCTTCCTTTTCCTCTGCTCCTCATCTCCTCCCCATCACCCTGACTCCCTCCCTCTTTCCTACCCTCTTCCCCTCCCGACAGCACTTGTGTATATTTGTACATATTTATTACTCTATTTATTTTATTAATGATGAGTATATAGCGATATTTCTATTTATTCTGATGCTATTGACACCTGTCTACTAGTTTTGTTTTGCTGTCTGTCTCCCCCTTATAATAATAATAATAATAATAATGGCATTTATTAAGCGCTTACTATGTGCAAAGCACTGTTCTAAGCACTGGGGAGGATACAAGGTGATCAGGTTGTCCCACGGGGGCTCACAGTCTTCATCCCCATTTTACAGATGAGGTAACTGAGGCCCAGAGAAGTTAAGTGACTTGCCCAAAGTCACACAGCTGACAGTTGGCGGAGCCTGGATTTGAACCCATGACCTCTGACTCCAAAGCCCATTCTCTTTCCACTGAGTCATGCTGCTTCCCCCTTCTAGACTGTGAGCCCATTGTTGGGTAGGGACCATCTCTATCTGTTGCTGATTTGTACTTCCCAAGCGCTTAGTACAGTGCTCTGCACACAGTAAGCACTCAATAAATGCAACTGAATGAATGAATGAATGAATGAAAGATACAAGTGAATCAGGATAGGAACAGTTCCTGTCCTATATGGGGTTCACAATAGAACTAGAATGGCATAGTGGATGGAGCATGGGCCTGGGAATCAGAAGGTCATGGGTTCTAATTCTGGCTCTACCACTTGTCTGCTGTGAGACGTTGGGCTAGTCACTTCACCTCTCTGGGCCTCAGTTACCTTATCTGTAAAATGGGGATGGAGACTGTTAGCCCCACGTGGGACAGGAACTGTGTCCCACTCGATTTACCACCCCAGCGCTTAGTACAGTGTCTGGCACATAGTAAGCATTTAACAAATGCCATCATCATTATCATCAGTAATCCCCCATTTTACAGATAAGAGAATTGAGGCACAGGGAAGTGAAGTGACTTGCTGTGCCAAAGTGAACGGGGGCAGCTGCCATCTCAAGGTCAAAGTGTTATCCCGTGACTGCCCAAGATAGCAACATGGAACTCAGAACACCCCCATGATTGAAGCCAGCTGGACACCCCAAGGCCAGGAATGATGAAGAAGGTGACCCTTATTCCCATGCCAACCGAATAAGTTATGGAGGAGCCAGGTGTGGGTGGAGGGAAGGGGTAGAGAAGCAGCATGGCAGAGTGGATAGAGCAAAGGCCTGGGAGCCAAGAAGGTCACGGGTTCTAATTCCGGCTCTGCCATTCTTCTGCTGCGTGGCCTTGGGTAAGTGACCTCACTTCTCTGTACCTCAGTTACCTCATCTGGAAAATAGGGATTGAGACTGTGAGGCGGGACAGGGACTGTGTCCAGCACGATTTCCTTGTATCCACCACAGTGCTTAGTCCAGTGTCTGGCGCAAGGTAAGCACTTAACAAATACCATAATTATTATTATTGTTGGGCAAGCGTAATCTAGAAGCCCAAATGGCCCAGAAGGACAAGTGATTAATATCTGCCAACTACGACATTCTGGGTAACAGATGGAGAATTGCAGCAGCCGCTTGTGGGTTACCTCTGTCCAGAGCGTGGGATGCCCGCTCTTTCTGCACAAAGTGAGGGACGGTGGGACAGCAGATTTTCCTGCTGAGTGCTCATGGGGCAGGAAAATCGGCGCTTTGCCACATACAAGTAACGCACAAATGAATTCCTCCCGAGTAGGAAGTGTTGAAGTGTTCGTGGGCTGGAGCTAGGTGTTTCACCACTTGCATGAAGCATTATTTGTATTGATGTCTGTCTCCCTGCTTCTAGAATGTGAGCTCACTGTGGGCAGGGATTGTCGCTACTTTTTGTGGTATCATTCTTTCCCCAGTGCTCACTATGGGCTCTGTACATAGTAAGCGCTTAATAAATACAGTTGAATGAATGACTGAATTCATAAATGAATAAGTGCAATGCTCCTGAGAGGGAAGAATTCGTGGGAGAGAGCTAGGTACTTTCCCATGTATGAGAAACGCAGAGGGGTATTCCTCCCGAGTGGAAAGAGTTCGTGGGTGGGAGCTAAGTATTTCGGCATGTGCAAGCAATGAATAAGTATATTCCTCCCAAGAGGGAAGTGTTCATAGAGCGCAGGGTGCTAAACTAAAATAAGCGTATTCTTCCCAAAAGGGAAGTTAATTAATTAATTAATGATGGCATTTGTTAAGCGCTTACTATGTGCCGAGCACTGTTCTAAGCGCTGGGGTAGATACAAGGTAATTACGTTTTCCCACGTGGGGCTCACAGTCTTAATCCCCATTTTACAGATGAGGTAACTGAGGCTCAGAGAAGTGAAGCGACTTGCCCAAAGTCACACAGCTGATCAGTGGCAGAGTCGGGATTAGAGCCCATGACCTCTGACTCCCAAGCTTGGGCTCTTTCCACTATGCCATGCTGCTTCTGAAAAATCGATCAATCTATGACATTTATTGAGCAATTACTGTGTTCAGAGTACAGTACTGAGCACTGTAATGATAATAATAATAATAATAATAATAATAATAATGGCATTTGTTAAGCACTTACTATGTGCCAAGCACTATTCTAAACACTGGGGGAGATAAGTTCAATTCATCATGTGTGAATAACTAAAAATGAATGTATTCCTCCAGAAAGGGAAGTTCAATTCTCCACATGGAATAAATTTGGCATGGCTCGGCCTTTTTGATTCAGATCTGTCCCTCTTGCCGCACTAATGCTCTAACCCAACCTGTGCGATGGATAACACTTGCCCAAGGTCACTCAGCAGACGTGTGGTAGAGCTGGGATATAAAGACCCACATTCTCTGAATCCCAATCCTGAGAAGCAGTGTGGTCAAGTGGATAGACTTCATCATCATCATCATCAATCGTATTTATTGAGCGCATACTATGTGCAGAGCACTGTACTAAGCGCTTGGGAAGTACAAATTGGCAACATATAGAGACAGTCCCTACCCAATAGTGGGCTCACAGCCTAAAAGAAGAAGAAGTGAAGTGAACTAGACTTCCTAGTTCAGGGCTAAGACTGAACTTAGTTAAGTGCTAAGTGGGCTAGACACTAGATCTGTTGTTCTACATGGGGCTCACGGTCTATGTAGAGGGAAGGAGGAATGAATCCCCATTTTGCAGATGAGGGAAATGAGGCAACAGGAAGTTAATAATAATAATAACAATGATGATGACATTTGTTAAGTGCTTACTATGTGCCAAACACCGTTCTAAGTGCTGGGGGAGATACAAGGCAATCATGTTGTCCCACGTGGGGTTCACAGTCTTAATCTCCATTTTACAATTGAGGTAACTGAGACACAGAGAATAATAATAATGATAGCATTTATTAAGCACTTACTATGTGCAAAGCACTGTTCCAAGCTCTGAGGAGGTTACAAGGTGATCAGGTTGTCCCATGCGGGGCTCACAGTCTTAATTCCCATTTTACAATTGAGGTAACTGAGACACAGAGAAGTGAAGTGACTTGCCCAAAGCCGCACAGCTGACAAGTGGCAGGGCTGGGATTAGAACCCAAGACCTCTGACTCCCAAGGCCATGCTCTTTCCACTGAGCCACACTGCTTCTTCAGTTAAGTTCCTTGTACAAGAGGTCTCCCCCTCTTCCCCCTCTCCATCCCCCCCGCCTTACCTCCTTCCCTTCCCCACAGCACCTGTATATATGTATATATGTTGGTACGTATTTATTACTCTATTTATTTTACGTGTACATATTTATTCTATTTATTTTATTCTGTTAATGTTTTGTTTTGTTCTCTGTCTCCCCCTTCTAGACTGTGAGCCCACTGTTGGTTAGGGACCGTCTCTATATGTTGCCAACTTGTACTTCCCAAGTGCTTAGTACAGTGCTCTGCACACAGTAAGTGCTCAATAAATACGATTGAATGAATGAATCAATACAAAGTCACAGTGCTGACAAGTAGTGAGCCAGTACTAGAACCCAGGTCCTCTGACTCCTAGGCTTTGGCTCTTTCCCCTAGGTCATCCTGCTTCTCGGAACCTACATTCTGTACATTAAAAAAAAATTTGTTTCATTCTCTCGTGTTTCCTCTCCCAGTAGGATAGAGCCCAGAGTTAAGGGAGACAATGAGAACAGGGAGGAATATGTGGGAAATTCATCTTATCCCATTTGACTAGGCACCAGGCTCCTGGCTGACCTCCCTGCCTCTAGCCTCCCACCTTCTCATCATCATCATCATCATCATTAATCGTATTTATTGAGTTAATTGAGTATTTATTGAGTATTTATTCTCCAGTTGATACCTCACTCTGCTGCCTGGATCATTGCTCTAAAATCTCCTTCTGTGCACATATGCAATGGTTTCTTATCCATCTGCTTATCAAACAAAAACTCCTGACCTTTGGCTTTTAGACGCTCAATCAGCTCTCATTCATTCATTCATTCATTCAATGGCATTTATTGAGCGCTTACTGTGTGCACAGCACTGTACTAAGCGCTAGGGAAGTACAAGTCGGCAACGTATAGAGACGGCCCCTGCCCAACAATGGGCTCACAGTCTAGAAGGGGGAGACAGACAAAAAAGCAAAACAAGTAGACAGGTGTCAAAACCGTCCGAATAAATAGAATTATAGCTATATGTACACCATTAATAAAAGAGGGTAGTAAATATGTCCAAGTAAAATAAAGTAGTAAATATGAACAAATGTATACAAGTGATGTGGGGAGGGGGAGGAGGAGAGGAAAAAGGGGGCTCAGTTTGGGAAGGCCTGAGCTTCCCAATGCTTGACTCTGTTCTGGGCTTGTTTAATGGGCTACCAAGAGTAATCTTGGCATCCCTCAATCCAAACCATAGGCACAAGGTTACTGACCACAATTCTGCTTAAGCTAGAACTGTGGTGAGGGTAAAAGCCATCCTTAGTCTTTACCGCTATTCCGTGATCTGTACAAATCTCTAACCTGCCACCGTGAGCAGAGACAGCCCTCCTTCCAAAACCTCCGGGCTGAAAAACAATCAACGGGGCTGGAATGAGAGGCTGATATTCGGACCCAATAGCAGGTGCCATCTTACCCAGGCTCAGGCTGGGCTTAGAAGAGGAAGAGGAGGGGGCTGGTGAATTCTGGCCCGACCCATTTCCAGCGTCAGCTCAGCATAACTGCTACAACACCAGGCTAAAAATAGGCCTGAAGGCTGGAATGGGAAGCAGCTCAAACTTCGAAGAGGTCTTTAATACCGATGCCAAGAAGGGAAAACTTTCCATCACCAAAGGGGATGGAGGAAATAATCTCATCAAAAGTACAGCACAGATTAAATACCTCTAATATAAAGTATGATACAGACATTAATAATAATGGTATATATTAGTCACTTACCAAGTATCAAACGCTGCCAAGCACTGAGGGAGATATAAAATAACTAGAACCCGTCCAATCTGATTTTGTATCTATCCCAGCATGTGACACACTGGTCACAACAGGGAGAGCAAGTAACCTTTCTCTGCATTTTACAGATGGAGATGGTGAGGTACAGAAAAGTGAAGTGGGCTTGCGCTACGTCACGCAGCAGGCCAGTGACAGAGCTGGGTTCAAGGCCTGGATTTATGGTTTCCTCACCTCCAATTTCATTCTCTTTCCCTCTATCACAGTTGCCCCCATTAAACGGGCTCTCCACTTCCTTCCGAGCCTTGCTCACCTCCCACTGCAACCCGGCCCATATGCTTCTCTAGTCTCACACCAAAATACTCTCTGTAGCTTAATCTCCTCTCTCTCACCATCCTCCCTCCAGCCTGGAACTCCCTCCCCCTTCATATCCATCTGACCGCCATTCTCCCCATCGTCAAATCCCAACTGCTCAGTGCTTAGAACAGTGCTCAGAGCTTAGAATGGTGCTCAGTGCTTAGAACAGTGCTTTGCACATAGTAAGTGCTTAAAAAATGCCATCATTATTACTATTATCAAAACCACATCTCCTCCAAGAAGCCTTTCCTGATTAACCTCTCACCTCCCAACTGTATTCTCCCTTCATCATCATCATCATCAATCGTATTTATTGAGCGCTTACTGTGTGCAGAGCACTGTACTAAGTGCTTGGGAAGTACAAGTAGGTACTTCCACATGCATTACTGTATATATTCCTGTATATATGTTTGTACATATTTATTACTGTATTTATCTATTTATTTATCTTACTTGTACATATCTATTCTATTTTATTTTGTTAATATGTTTGGTTTTGTTCTCTGTCTCCCCCTTCTAGACTATGAGCCCGCTGTTGGGTAGGGACTGTCTCTATGTGTTGCCGACTTGTACTTCCCAAGCGCTTAGTACAGTGCTCTGCAAACAGTAAGCGCTCAATAAATACGATTGATTGATTGATTGATTGATTACTGTCTGTAACTCCGGAACACTTTGATAAATACCCTAGTCCCAACCCCACTGACCTAACATAGAAGCAGTGTGGCTTAGTGGATAGAGCCCGGGACTGGGAGTCAGAAGGACCTGGGTTCGAATCCCGGGTCTACCCCGTGTCTGCTGTGTGATCTTGGGCAAGTCACTTCACTTCCTTGGGCCTCAGTTATCTCATCTGTAAAACGGGGATTAAGACTGTGAGCCCCATGTGGGACAACCTGATTTCCTTGTATCTACCCCAGTGCTTAGAACAGTGTTTAGTACATAGTAAGTGCTTAACAAATGCCATCATTGTTATTATTCTCTGGGCCTCAGTTACCTCATCTGTAAAACGGGGATAAAGTGTGTGAGTCCCATGTGGGACAGAGACTGTTTCCAACCTGATCAACTTGTGTCTATCCCAGCATTTAGAACAGTGCTTGGTACATAGTAAGTGCTTAACAAACACTGTAATTATTATTATTATTATTATTATAACCTCATATTTTGCTACTTCCCCAATCTGTATTTTAAGTTCTTCTCCTTGTCTGGGCTGTAAATTCCTTGAGGGCAGGGATCATGTCTACCAACTGAACTCTCTCAAGCGCTTAGTACAGTGCTCTGCACACAGGAGTTGCTCAGTAAATATTATTGATTGATTAATTGGTTGATTGAGGAAGGGAGTAAAGATGAAGCGAGAAACATGCAGTATTTACTGAGAAGCAGCATGGTCCAGTGAAAACTACATGCTCCTGGGATTCAGCATTCCTTGGTTCTAATCCTGGCTCAGAAACTTGTCTCTGTGTGACCCTGGGCAAGTCATTTACCTTCTCTCTGCCTCAGTTTCCCCATCCGTAAAATGAGGATTCAATCTACTCCTTTCTACTTAGATGGTGAGACCCATGTGGGACAGGGAGTATTTCCAACCTGATTATCTTATATCTATCCAGAGTTTAGTAGAGGGTTTGGCATATAGTAAGCACTTAAAAAATACCATAAAAAACAAGAAACAAAAAGCAGAAAGTATTAAGCATTCTAGGACGAGGTTAAACAAAGTCTCGGGCAATTCTACATCGCAGTTTAAAACTGGGAGTCAACTGCTGAGAATAGATCTCTATCGAGTACTGCAATTAATCAATCGATATTGCTCTTTTGGAATAAACAGGAACATTTCCATCCTAACATCTTTAGGTTTCATGTAACCTAGAAACAGCAGTGTACTAAGATAGATTCTGAGAGCGAAGTCTTCTAGAAAAGCAGAGTAGCTTATCAGTCAATCAATTGTACTTGTTGAGCACTAAATAAGTACAAAGCACTTGGGAGAGTACAAAACAACAGAATTTATTGACAAATTCCCTGTCCACAATGACTTTATAGTCTAATTGAGTGGAAAGAGTATGGGTTTGGGGGTAAGAGGACCTGGGTTCTAAACCCCAGCTCCACCATTTGTCTGCTGTGTGATCTTGGGCAAGTCACTTAACTTCTCCAGTGCTTCATTTTCCTCATCTGTAAAATAGAGGGTTTAATACTGTTCTCCCTTCCTCTTATACTGCTAGCCCTATGTGGGACAGGGTCTGAGTATGATTTAATTATCTGGTATCTTCCCCTTACGCTTGGTACAGTGCTTGGCACAAAGTAAGCACTTAACCAATACCATTGTTATAGAACCACAATTGGTTAGATCACGTCTGTTATACTATTATAATTGAACTCTCCCAAATGCCTAGTACAATGCTCTGCTCACAGTAAATAAGAAATGCAAATGACTGATTGTTTGATTTATCGTGAATATGAGCGCAAAACAGATGAAACACAGCCTTATCTGAGTGTACGCCTGACATTATTTTGAAGGATTCTCAGTTACAAGTTAAGAAGAAGAATTAAGAGATACTTCATTCATGTAAAGTGGAACAGGCACTCAAGCCCTCCTGATTAGCCTACAATTTTTGCCTCCGCAATAGACATAAATCTTCTAATTTCTAATTTAGGAGGCCATAAAGTTAGCAATTGCCAGCAAATGTCCTGAAAATCAAGCACTACAATGAAGGAGAAGATTTAGAGTAATCTAGACTTAATTGAAAAAAAATTATAAAGTGCTTATCAACATTTAGAGGAGCTACAGCTACTGAAAGAGATTAATAAAATTTTGGCGGAGAGCATGACACTTTAGATCAGCAAAAATATTCAGCCCAAAAGCAATAAAGCTCATCAATTACTGGCTTGAAACCTGAAAGAAGGTAAGAGCTGTATTTTGCACTTATTGCTTGTTACCTCTGGGGCTCATAAAAGAAAAAAAAAGATTCCAGGACTCAAGTTATCTCCCTGAGAAAGGTTTGAAATAAGTATTCCCAATTACAGTTGATCTGGAGGAATCATCAACGGAGTGATAACACCTGGGAAAATTGAGCCCATTTCATGGGAAGTCCTTGGAGATATATGTATGCTGAGTGACACTTCAGAAAGAAGCTTTCTGGAAACCAAATATGAGTTCAATCAATGATTTAATGGTATTTATTGAGCACTTATTACGTGCAGAGCATTGTACTATTACGTGCAGAGCATTGTACTAAGTGTTTCTGCTAGATGTACTGTTAAGGTTTTCAAAGCTAAAGTTCCTGATTGTTTATTATGGGCATTCAATCCCTGATTAAATAATAATTATTACAACTACTACTACTTCTAATAGTAATAATTGTGGCAATCAATCAGTCAACAAAATTGAAGAAATGCTTACTCTGTACTAAATAGTGTACAAAGTGCTCAGGGAGAACAATACAATATAATTTGCACATAGGTTCCATCCTCACACATAACATATTCATTCAGGGAAGCAGCATGGCTCAGTTGAAAGAGCACGGGCTTTGGAGTCAGAGGTCATGGGTTCAAATCCCAACTCCACCAACTGTCAGCTGTGTGACTTTGGGCAAGTCACTTCACTTCTCTGGGCCTCAGTTACCTCATCTGTAAAATGGGGATTAAAACTGGGAGCCCCCGGTGGGACAACCTGATCACCTTGTAACCTCCCCAGTGCTTGGAACAGTGCTTTGCACATAGTAGGCACTTAACAAATGCCATCATTATTATACTAAGTGCTTAACAAATTCCATCATCATTATTATTGTTATTATTCATTCATTCATTCAATCAATCAATTGTGTTTATTAAGTGCCTACTGTGTGCAGATCACTGTATTAAGCGCTTGGAAAGTACAATTTGGTAACAAATAGAGGCAATCCCCACCCAACAACAGGCTCACAGTCTGGAAGCTATTCTATTCTACAGGGATAATCAATCAAACAATCATATTTATTGAGTGCTTACTCTAGTCAGAGCATTGTGCTATGTGCTTTGGAGAGCACAACATAGTAAAGTTGGTAGACACGTTACCATTTAATTCATTCAATCGCATTTATTGAGAGCCTACTGTGTGTAGAGCACTGTACTAAGCACTTGGGTAGTACAAGTCAGCAACATATAGAGACGGTCCCTACCCAATAATGGGCTCACAGTCTAGAAGTGAGATCAATCAATCAATGTCATATTTATTGAGCGCTTACTGTGTGCAGAACACTGTACTAAGCATTTGGGAAGTACAAGTTGGCAACATATAGAGACGGTCCCTACCCAACAGTGGGCTCACGGTCTAGAAGATGAGCTTACATTCTAGTGGGGGAGATATACATTAACATAAATAAATTACAGATATAATAATAATTATTAGAGCATTTGTTAAGTGCTCATTGGGTGCCAAGCACTGGTCTAAGCACTGGGGTAGATACAAGGTAATCAGGTTGGACACAGTCCCTGTCCCCATTTTACAGATGACGTAACTGAGGCCCAGAGAAGTAAAGTGACTTGCCCAAGGTCACACAGCAGACAAGCGGCATGACCTCCGACTCCCAAGCCTGTGGTCTTGCCAATAGGCCATACTGAAGTGCTGTGGGACTGAGGGAGAGGTGAATAAAGTGTGCGAATCCAAGTATAAGGGCAACACGGGAAAGAGTGGGAGAAGAGGAAGTGAGGGCTTAGTCAAGGAAGGCATCTTGGAGGAGATGTGCCTTCATTAAGACTTCTTTTAGACTGTGAGCCCACTGTTGGGTAGGGACTGTCTCCATATATTGCTAACTTGTACTTCCCAAGCGCTTAGTACAGTGCTCTGCACACAGTAAGCGCTCAATAAATACGATTGATTGATTGAGTAAGGCTTTGAAGGTGGGGAGAGTGATTTTCTTTCAGATATGAAGAGGGAGGGTGTTCCAGGCCAGGGGTAGGATGAGGGCAAGAGGTCAGCAGTGAGACAGCTGAGATGGATGTAGAGTGATGAGAGAAACAGCGTGGCTCAGTGGAAAGAGCCCAGGCTTTGGAGTCAGAGGTCATGGGTTCAAATCCCGATTCCACCAGTTGTCAGCTGTGTGACTATGGGCAAGTCACTTAACTTCTCTGTGCATCAGTTACCTCATCTATAAAATGGGGATTAAGACTGTGAGCCCCCAGTGGGACAACCTCACCACCTTGTAACCTCCCCAATGCTTAGAACAGTGCTTTGCACATAGTAAGCACTTAATAAATGCCATTATTATTATTATGAGGTTAGAATTAGAGGAGAGAAATGTGCAGGCTATAGTAGGAAATCAGAGGGGCGAGGTAGGAGGGGAAGAGCTATTGAGTGCTTTAAAGCCAAGGGTAAGGGATTTCTGTTTGAGGTGGAAGTGGATGGGCAACCACTGGAGGATCTTGAAGAGTTGGGAAACATAGCCTGAAGGATTTTGAAGAAAAATAATCCAGGCAGCAGAGTGAAGTGTAGACTCAAGTGGGGAGAGGTAGGAAGCAGGGAGGTCAGCAAGGAGACTGAATAATAATAACAACAATAATAATAATAATAATGGCTTTTATTAAGCACTTACTATGTGCAAAGCACTGTTCTAAGCATTGGAGAGGTTACAAGGTGATCAGGCTGTCCCACGTGGGGCTCACAGTCTTAATCCCCATTTTTCAGATGAGGTAACTGAGGCACAGAGAAGTGAAGTGACTTTCCCAAAGTCTCACAGCTGACAAGTGGCGGAGCTGGGATTTGAACCCATGACCTCTGACTCCAAAGCCCGGGCTCTTTCCACTGAGCCACACTGCTTCTCTGAAGCAGTGATCAAGGCAGGAGAAGATGAACGTTTAAATTACCAAGGTAGTGGTTTGGTAGTGGTTTGGATGGGGAGAAATGTTTGGATTTTAGTAATGTTGTGAAGGCTGACCAGACAGGATTTGGTGACAGAGTGAATATGCGAGAATATAGAGAGAAGCATTCATTCATTCACTCAATTGTATTTACTGAGCGCTTACTGTGTGCAGAGCACTGTACTAAGCACTTGGGAAGTACAAGTTGGCAACATATAGAGACGGTCCCTACCCAACAGTGGGCTCACAGTCTAGAAGGGGGAGACAGACGACAAAACAAAACATATTAACAAAATAAAATAAGTAGAATAAATTTGTACAAATAAAATAAATAGAGTAATAAATAAGTACAAACATATATACATATATACAGGTGCTGTGGGGAGGGGAAGGAGGTAAGGTGGGGGGGAGGGGGAGGGTGGGAGGGAGAGAAGGGGGAGAAGCAGTGTGGCTTAGTCGAAAGAGCCCAGGCTTGGGAGTCAGAGGACATGGGTTCTAATTCAGGCTCTGCTACTTGTCCGCTACGTGACCTTGGGCAAGCCATTTAACTTCTCTGTGCCTCAGAGAAGCACATCTGTAAAATGAGGATTAAGACTGTAAGCCCCATGTGGGACAAC
This sequence comes from Tachyglossus aculeatus, assembly GCF_015852505.1. Classification (NCBI taxonomy): domain Eukaryota; kingdom Metazoa; phylum Chordata; class Mammalia; order Monotremata; family Tachyglossidae; genus Tachyglossus; species Tachyglossus aculeatus. The sequence goes on from NC_052070.1 coordinate 13,485,483, forward strand.
CTGATTGCCTTTTATCTACCCCAGGGCTTAGAACAGTGAAGCAGCGTGGCTCAGTGGAAAGAGCATGGGCTTTGGAGTCAGAGGTCGTGGGTTCAAATCCCGACTCTGCCACTTGTCAGCTGTGTGACTTTGGGCAAGTCATTTAACTTCTCTGGGCCTCAGTTACCTCCTCTGGAAAAAGGGGATGAAGACTGTGAGCCCCCCGTGGGACAACCTGATCCCCTTGTAACCTCCCCAGCGCTTAGAACAGTGCTTTGTACATAGTAAGCGCTTAATAAATGCCATTATTATTATTATTATTATTATTATTACTTGGCACATAATAAGCGCTTAACAGATAGCATAATCACTTTTTATTATTATTATATGTGGGTCAAATGAGAGAGATGAGTTGAGGTTAATGCCAGGTATATAGGCTTGCAAAACAGGGAGGATGGTGGGGGCTCTACAGTGACGGGAAAGTCAAGAGGAGGACAGGGTATGGGTGGGAAAAGGAGGAATTCTGTTTAGGAGATGTTAAGTTGGAGGTGTCAGTGGGACATCCAAGCAGAGATGTCCTGAAGGCAGGAGGAAATGAGAGACTACAGAGAAGGAGAGAGAACAGGGATGGAGATGGAGATTTGGGAATCATCTGCATAGAGACGGTAGTTGAAGCCACGGATGTGAATAAGTTCTCCAAGGGAGGGGGTGTAGATGGAGAATAGAAGGGGATCCAGAACTGAGCCTTGAGTGACTCACAGTTAGTGGGCGGTAGGCAGAGAAGGAGCCCACGGAAGAGGCTGAGAAAAAGCCGCCAGAGAGAACCAGGAGAGGACAGTGTCAGTAAAGCCATAGATGGATAATGTTTCCAGGAGAAGGGGATGGTTGACAGTGTCGAAGGCAGTTGAGAGGTGGAGGAGGATTAGGATGGAGTAGAGGCCGTTGAATTGAACGAGGAGATCATCAGTGACCTTTGTGAGAGCAGTTTTGGTGGACTGCCGGGGGCTGGGGAGAAATTGGAAAGAGGTAAAGGAGAGAATCAGCGCAGAGGAAGAAAACTTGTTCATGGTAGGAGGGATTACTGGAGGGAGCCCAGGGGTCAAGAGAAGTTTCTTTCAGGACAGGGGAGATATGCGCACATTGACAGCAGTGGGACTAATAATAATAATGATGGTATTTGTTAAGCGCTTACTATGTGCCAAGCACTTTTCTAAGCGCTGGGGTAGATTCAAGGTGATCAGGTTGTCCCACATGGGGCTCACAGTCTCAATCCCCATTTTACAGGTGAGGTAACCGAGGCACCGAGAAGCTACGTGACTTGCCCAAGGTCACACAGCAGACAAGTGACGGAGGCGGGCTAAGAACCCACGACCTCTGACCCCCAAGTCCGTGCTCTTGCCACTAGGCCATGATGCTTCTCTAAGATAGAAGCTATTATAGGATGAAGATGGTGTCAAGGTGGGAAGATGGAAGGGGGCAAGTGTTTTGGTAAGGTGTGAAGGAATAGGGTCGGAGGCCCAGGTGGAGAGGGTGGATTTTGAGAGAAGGCGCGAGATCTCCTCTTGAGATACTTCTGGGAACGATGGGAGCATCGAAGAATGGGAAGGAGCGGGGAGAGACTAGAGAAGAGAATGGGAGATTTTACAGAGATGTCTCCAGTTGGTTTCAATTTCCTCAATAAGGTATGTGGCCAGGTAAAAATAAATAATAATGATGGCATTTATTAAGCACTTACTATGTGCAAAGCACTGTTCTAAGTGCTGGGGAGGTTACAAGGTGATCAGGTTGTCCCACGGGGGGCTCACAGTCTTCATCCACTTTGCAGATGAGATAACTGAGGCCCAGAGAAGTTCAGTGACTTGCCCAAAGTCACACAGCTGACAAGTGGCAGAGTCGGGATTCAAACCCATGACCTCTGACTCCAAAGCCCGTGCTCTTTCCACTGAATCATGTGGGCCGGGGGGAGAGGGAGAGGACAGGGAGTTTGAAGAGTGAGCTGAACATCTGAAAAAACTGGTTGGGGCAATGGGCATGGGATGAAGAAATAATATTGCAGCGTGGAGGGGAGATGTTTGTTAAGGACATCAATCAATCGTATTTATTGAGCTCTTACTGTGTGCAGAGCACTCTACTAAGCGCTTGAGAAGTACAAGTTGGCACCATATAGAGACAGTCCCTACCCAACAGTGGGCTCACAGTCTAAAAGGGGACATACTATGTACTAAGCCCTGCACTAAATGCTGGGATAAAATATGAGATAATCAAGTCAGCGCAGTCTCGTTCGCACACAGCACTCACAGTCTAAGGGGGAGGGGGAGTGGGTATTGAATCCCCATTTTGCAGATGGTGAAACTGAGGCCCAGAGAAGTGATGTGACTTGTCCAAGGTCACAGAGCAGGCAAGTGGCAGAATCAGGATTAGAACCACGTTAATGCTACTACAGTAATAGAAGCACTTATCCTATCCCTCCTCTATTACTGTATCAGCCTCCTCTCTGACCTTCCTGCCTCTTGTCTCTCCCCACTCCAGTCCATACTTCACTCTGCTGCCTGGATTATTTTTCTACAAAAATATTCAGGACCTGTTTCCCCACTCTTAAAGAAACTCCAGTGGTTGCCCATCCACCTCTGCATCACACAAACATTCCTCAGCATTGGCTTCAAAGCACTCATTTACCTTGCCCCAAAGCACCTGAGTTCTGACATTGAATCGCTCTCTTCATCTGAAAACTCTGATACTGAATAAGAAATCCCTTCAGTTCACTTTCTACTTCTCTCACGATTCTCCTATTACAACCCAGCCTGTACACTTCACTCCTCTAATGCTCACCTTCTCACTTTACCTCGATCTTGTCTATCTCACTGCTGGCATCAGGCAGAAACTCCTCACCCTGGGCTTCAAGGCTGTCCATCACTTTGCCCCCTCTTACCTCACCTCCCTTCTGTCCTTCTCCAGCCCAGCCCGCACCCTCTGCTCCTCTGCCGCTAATCTCCTCACCGTACCTCGTTCTCGCCTGTCCCGCCATCGACCCCCTGCCCACGTCATCCCCCAGGCCTGGAATGCCCTCCCTCTGCCCATCTGCCAAGCTAGCTCTCTTCCTCCCTTCAAGGCCCTACTGAGAGCTCACCTCCTCCAGGAGGCCTTCCCAGACTGAGCCCCTTCCTTCCTCTCCCCCTCGCCCCCCTCTCCATCCCCCCATCTTACCTCCTTCCCTTCCCCACAGCACCTGTGTATATGTTTGTACATATTTATTACTCTATTTATTTATCTTACTTGTACATATCTATTCTATTTATTTTATTTTGTTAGTGTGTTTGGTTTTGTTCTCTGTCTCCCCCTTCTAGACTGTGAGCCCGCTGTTGGGTAGGGACTGTCTCTATGTGTTGCCGACTTGTACTTCCCAAGCGCTTAGTACAGTGCTCTGCACACAGTAAGCTCTCAATAAATACAATTGATTGATTGATTGATTCTCGCCCAATCCTGCCTCTGACCTGGAATACCCTCTCTCTTCACATCTGACAGACGAAAGCCTTCGAAGCCTTATTGCAAGCACATTTCCTCCAAAAGGCCTTCCCTGATTAAGCCCTCATTTCCTATTTTTCCACTCCCTTCTGCATCACCTTGACTTGCTTCCTTTAATAATAATAATAATAATAATAATAGCATTTATTAAGCACTAACTGTGTGCAAAGCACTGTTCTAAGCACTGGGGAGGTTACAAAGTGATCAGGTTGTCCCATTGGGGGCTCACAGTCTTCATCCCCATTTCCTCACCACCCTCTACCCCAGCCCAAAAGAACTTATGTACATAGCCATAATTAATTTATTTATATTCAAGTCAGTCTCCCTCTCTAAACTGTTAGCTAGTTACAGGCAGGGAATGTGACTGTTATATTTTTAATAATAATAATAATAATGGTACTTGTTAAGCGCTTACTATGTGCAAAGCACTGTTCTAAGTGCTGGGGGGGATACAAGGTAATCAGGTTGTCCCACATGGGGCTCACCATCTTAATCCCCATTTTACAGATGAGGTAACTGAGGCCCAGAGAAGTGAAGTGACTTGCCCAAGATCACACAGCAGACATGTGGCAGAGCTGGAATTCAAACCCATGGCCTCTGATTCCCAAGCCCGGGCTCTTTCCACTGAGCCACACTGCTTCTCTTCTCTCTGTGTTGCATTCTCCCAAGCCCTTAGTACAGTGCCCTGCACACAGTAAGCACTCAATAAATATGATTGATTGATAGTAATAATAATTCTTATGGTATTTGTTAAGCACTTACTGTGTGCCTGGCACTGTACTAAACGCTGGGATGGATACAAGCAAATCCAGTAGGACACAGTCCTTGTCCCACACGGAGCTCACAATCTTAATCCCCATTTAACAGATGAAGTAACTGAGGCACAGAGAAGTGAAGTGACTTGTCCAAGATCACACAGCAGGCAAGATTAGAACACACAACCTGTCTCAGTTCTCTCTGGTGGGATTTCTAGAATACTGAAAGAGGTTCTTGAGGAGTGGGGAAACATGGCCTGAACGTTTCTGTGGAAAAATGATCCGGGCAGCAGAGTGGAGTAGGGACTGGAGTGGGGAGAGACAGGAGACAGGGAGATCAGTGAGGAGGTGACACAGTAATCAAGAACGGAAAGGATAAGTGTTTGGATGAACGAGGTAGCAGTTTGAATGGAGAGGAAAGGACAGATTTTAGCAATTTTGTAAAGGTTGAACCGACAGGATTTAGTGATAGACACCAATTCTACTGTATTGCATGCTTCTGAACGTTTAATACAGCACTCTGCAAACAGTAAGCACTCAAGCAATACCATTGCTTGATAAAGTACATTGGACTCACCTCTGATTTAACTGGGAACTGTTGATAGAATTTTGAATGGGAGAATCAGGGATTTCAGTTTTCTAGCCATCCTGCTGGAGAGAACTGAGACAAACCAATTCTGTTGTATTGTACTATCCTGAGGGCTTAATATGGGGCTCTGCATAAGGTAAGCACTCAGTAAAAACCACTGATTGATTGACTGATTGATTGATAATGAAATAGAGGCCAGGCCAGCAGAACCTCAAATAATAATAATAATAATAATAATAATAATAATAATAATAATAATAATGGCATTTATTAAGCACTTACTATGTGCAAAGCAGCGTGGCTCAGTGGAAAGAGCACGGGCTTTGGAGTAAGAGGTTATGGTTCGAATCCCGACTCCACCACATGTCTGCTGTGTGACCTTGGGCAAGTCACTTAACTTCTCTGAGCCTCAGTTACCTCATCTGTAAAATGGGGATTAAGGCTGTGAGCCCCACGTGGGAAAACTTGATCACCCTGTGTTCCCCCCCGCAGCGCTTAGAACAGTGCTCTGCACATAGTAAGTGCTTAACAAATGCCATCATTAAAGCACTGTTCAGGTTACAAAGTGATCAGGTTGTCCCATGGGGGGCTCACAGTCTTAATCCCCATTTTCCAGATGAGGTAACTGAGGCCCAGAGAAGTGATGTGACTTGCCCAAAGTCACACAGCTGACAACTGACAGAGCAGGGATTTGAACCCATGACCTCTGACTCCAAAGCCCGGGCTCTTTCCACTGAGCCACACTGCTTCATGTGGCAAAGCAGTGGACACTGGGGGACTGCTAGGGAAGACAGGCCAAGGTTGGCTGTCAGGAATAAGATATGTGGTGAATATCTCATTCATTCATTCAATCGTATTTATTGAGTGCTTACTGTGTGCAGAGCACTGTACTAAGCGCTTGGGAAGTACAGAAAAGAGGGGGTGGAATGTAGGTGAGGAATCTACACCCTGTAGATAAGAAATGCAACAGCAAGGGGCAGTCTTTATAGCCACACAATCCAGAAGAAATCGGCAGTCATGCTTTTGTTTTGTTAGCCAGCCCACACTACTTAAAACATCTCCCCATCAACAGCATTTTCTTCAGAACCAAAGGAGAAATAGAATGGTGATGTTTAAGCGCTTCCTATGTTCCACAGACTGTACTAGCCCTGGTATAGATACAAGACCATTCATTCATTCAATCGTATTTATTGAGCGCTTACTGTGTGCAGAACACTGGACTAAGCACTTGGGAAGTACAAGTTGGCAACATATTCATTCATTCATCCATTCAATTGTATTTATTAAGTGCTTACTGTGTGCAGAGCACTGTACTAAGCACTTGGGAAGTACAAGTTGGCTATAGATAGAGACGGTCCCTACCCAACAGCGGGCCCACAGTCTAGAAGGGGGAGACAGACTACAAAACAAATTAACAAAATAAAATAAATAGAATAAATATATACAAGTAAAATAAATAGAGTAATAAACATGTATAAACATATATACAGGTCTATCAGGTTAGACCACACCACTGCCCAACAAGGGGTTCCCAGTCTACACTGGAGGAAGAATAGGTACGGAATCCCCATTGTACAGATGAGGAAACTGTGGCCCAGAGAAGGTAAATGACTTGCCTAAGATCACGCAGGAGGTCAATGGCAGAACCAGTATTAGAATCCAGGTCATTCATTCATTCATTCAATCGTATTTATTCATCAATCGTATTTATTGAGCGCTTACTGTGTGCAGAGCACTGTACTAAGTGCTTGGGAAGCACACGTTGGCAACGTATAGAGATGGTCCCTACCCAATAGTGGGCTCACAGTCTAGAAGGTCCTTTGATTCCCAGGCCCATGCTCTTCCCACTAATCATGCTTACACACAAACACACACACACACACGACACACACACACACACACATGACACATCCACACCTCTCCCATCTCCCACTCCCTCTTACTTTTTTTCCTTTTCCAGCTCAGGCTAGAGTATTACCCCCCAAATTAAGCATATCTGTATGCGACCCATGTGTTCTGTGTCAAGAACGCACCACATGTGTTCAGTGAGATAAAATAGCTTTCTTACATTCTGAATCTCCCAATGGGCTGTAGAAGTTCAGAATTTCATTGTGGATGCTCTGTTTAAAAATAGATGGGATCCCATTTATTTCCTGAAATATTCTTTAGAGGTTAAGGACATAGGTCTTCAATGCCATGTTTTCTGTTTGTATTATAAAAGGATAAGGAAGCTAATGTAATGAAAACTAATGATCAGTGCTATCAATCAAGCAATCAATGGCATTTATTGAGCACTTGCTGTATTCAGAGCATGTTCTAAACACACGAGTTGGTAGATACAAGACCTGCCCACAGGAGTTTACAGTCTAGATGTACAGCTTGGCTCTTCTAGGATTCAGAAGGTCATGGGTTCTAGTCCCGGCTCCGCCACTTGTCTGCTGTGTGCTCTTGGGCAAGTCACTTCAATTCTCCTTGCCCTCATCTGTAAAATGGGATCAAGACGGAGCTCCATGGGGGTCAGAGTCTCTGTCCCACCTGACAACCTTGTAACCACCCCAGCACTTAATACAGTGTCCGGCATGTAGTATGCGCTTTAACAATAGCCATAAAAAATGGCAAATCTGATGTCAGCTGATTAACAAGACCGGCATCTTCAATATCATTGAGATGCAGGCACGGACTACAAATATCTTTCAACTTGTCTTTCCATGTGACTGAGCGCACTCATGAAATGTGAGGAATGTCTTTTTAATTTCCTGAAGGACCGTCCAAGGATTAGAATTGTTTTTATGTTATTTGTTAAGTGCTTTAGTACGTGCCAGACACTGAACTAAGTGCTTGAAATGGTTCACTACCAATTTCAAGACTTTCCCTTCCTTTAAGCTCATGCATTCATTCATTCAGTCTTATTTATTGAGCGTTTACTGTGCGCAGAGCACTGTACTAAGCACTTGGGAAGTACAAGTTGGCAACATACAGAGATGGTCCCTACCCAACAGTGGGCTCACAGTCTAGAAGGGGGAGACAGACTACAAAACAAAACATATTAACAAAATAAAATAAATATGTACAAATAAAATAAATAGAGTAATAAATACGTACAAACATATATACATATATACAGGTATATACAGCTCACTGCAAGGACAACGCATTTTAAAATGAGACAGATTTTCTCATTGATCATTACTTTACAGACCTTCTTAATAGTATTTGGAACCAACTTGCCAATAAAAAAGAAGAGGCTAATCTTATTTTTAAACCCACTGTGTCAGGATCCCACACGGCCTAGATTGAGAGTGATGGTGGCTGAATTGGAAATAAAATGTGATTATGTCAACATTAGAAATGTAGGTTCGATAGATATTCTGATGGTTTTAGAAATTATAAGTGTTTTAACGTCAGTACTCTGATCTCAGTAGGAGCTTCGATGACAAAGAATTTGATGTATAAGAAAGCTGAAAATGATTCATTCCAACTGAAGGTAGTTCTCTTAGAATGGCAACAGTCATCTTCATAAATATGCTGTAGAAACATTTTTGTTTCTATTATTTTCAATCTTTTTAAAGGGAAGCAGGATTCCATAGGTCTGCAAAAATTGGCAATAGATCGTTTTCATCCCACAGTTTTACACAGGTTTCGCTGGTAGGAGACACATTGGCTGATAGAAAGATTAGTTCTTTTCCCTCCCTTGTCTGAGGCTCCAGGCTCTCAGGTTAATCTGACATTAGCTGAACCTTGGAAAAAAACCCCAAAACTTTATTCCTTCAGGAGAAATGTAGGGAACTCATGGCTCGGGCCATAGTCTCTATTGATTGCTCTTCTTCTCACTTCTATTTGTTTCCTTTGGCCTCCTCTATTGCACAGAATTCACAGGAAGCCAGAGAGGAAAGAGGAGAGTCACCATCCACCAGCTGATTTTTTTTTATGGTATTTGTTCATTCGGTCAATCGTGTTTATTGAGCGCTTACTGTGTGCAGAGCACTGTACTAAGTGCTCGGGAAGTACAAGTTGTACAAGTACAAGTAGAGAAGCAGCATGGCTCAGTGGCAAAGAGCACGGGCTTTGGAGTCAGAGGTCATGGGTTCAAATCCCGGCTCCGCCTATTAGCTGTGTGACTTTGGGCAAGTCACTTAACTTCTCTGGGCCTCAGTTACCTCATCTGGAAAATGGGGATGAAGACTGTGAGCCCCCCGTGGGACAACCTGATCATCTTGTAACCTCCCCAGTGCTTAGAACAGTGCTTTGCACATAGTAAGCGCTTAATAAATGTCATCATTATTATTATTATTGCAAGTTGGCATTATGCTCTCGCTATGCATCAAACACCGTTCTAAGTGCTGGGGTAGATGCTAGTGAATGAGGTTGGACACAGTCCCCGTCCTGCATGGGATTCACAGCTTAAGTAGGAGGGGGAGAACAGGAGAACCGAGGCACAGAGAGGATAACCTCCAGTGGTTGTCCATCCATTTCTGCATCAAACAGCAATTCCTCACCATCGGCTTAATGACACTCTCCTCCATTACCTCACCAATCTCCTACTACAACCCAACTCACATACTCCTCTCCTCTAATGCCAACCTACTCTCTGTACCTTGATCTCATCATTCCCTCCCTGGACGCCTTGACCATGGCCTGTCTCTGCCCTGGGACTTCCTTTCCCTTCACATCCGAAATTCGACCACTCTCGCCACCTTGAAATACCCTCTAAAAAGTATGGTGGATAGAGCATGGGACTGGGAGCCAGAAGGTCCTGGGTTCTAATCCCGGCTCTACCACTTGTCCGCTGCGTGACCTTGGGCAAATCACTTCTCACCTGTAAACTAATAATAATATAATAATGGCATTTATTAAGTGCTTACTATGTGCAAAGCACTGTTCTAAGTACTGGAGAGGTTACAAGGTGATCAGGTTGGCCCACATGGGGCTCACAGTCTTCATCCCCATTTTACAGATGAGGGAACTGAGGCACAGAGAAGTTAAGTGACTTGCCCAAAGTCACACAGCTGACAATTGGTGGAGCTGGGATTTGAACCTATGACCTCTGACTCCAAAGCCCGGGCTCTTTCCACTGAGCCACGCTGCTTCTCTGAGCATAAAATGAGGGATGAGACTGCAAGCCCCCCGTGGGACAGGGACTGTGTCCGATGTGATTTGCTTGTATCCACCCCAGCGCTTACTACGGTGCCTGGCACATAGTAAATGCTTAACAAATACCACAATTTAAAATCACATCTCCAAGAGGCCTTTCCACACATCCTCATTTTCCCTATCTGACCTCTCCTCACCACCAACTATGCACTTGGCTGCACCCAGCATGGCTCAGAGGAAAGAGCACAGGCTTGGGAATCAGAGCTCGTGAGTTCAAATCCCGGCTCTGCCACTTGTCAGCTGTGTGACTTTGGGCAAGTCACTAAACTTCTCTGGTCCTCAGTTACCTCACCTGCAAAATGGGGATGAAGACTGTGAGCCCCGCGTGGGACAACCTGATCACCTTGTATCCTTCCCCTTTTAGACTGTGAGCCCACTGCTTGGTAGGGACTGTCTCTATATGTTGCCAAGTTGTACTTCCCAAGCACTTAGTATAGTGCTCTGCACACAGTAAGTGCTCAATAAATACGATTGATTGATTGATTGATTGATTAGAATGGTGCTTTGCACATAGTAAGTGCTTAACATCCAGGTACTCACCCTAATCAATCAATTATATTTTTTGAGTGCTTACTATGTGCTCAGCACTGTACTAAGCACTTGGAGGAGTACTGCTCAACAGAATTAGCAGAGCCATTCCTTGCCCACAATGAGCTTACAGTCTAGAGGGGAGATAGACATTGATATGAATAAATAATCTCTTTATAATATATAGTACATTAGCATATAACCCCACAGACCTTATATGTGTCCTATGCCATTTTTTTAATGTCTGTTTCTCGCTGAAGTCTCCTTGTGAACAGAGATCAAGTCTACCAATTCTACCGTATTGTACCTACCCAAGTGTTTAATACAATGCTCTTCACATGGAAGACTCTCAAGGGATACCATGGAGTGATTGATTGACCTGAAAAGAGCAGAGCTGAATTTGGGCCTCTACGAAGCAAGTCTGGTGGGCCTGGGATATTCACGAAGACCCTTGTCCGGCAGATTTTATGTTGTCACACTCGAAGCTAAGATAAAGGACCTGGAAACTGTGTCAGAATATGTTTCCAACCCACAAGGATAGACTGTCTACTCAAGAGACCACCAACATGATTGAGAGTTATGTTGAAAGATTTGGGAAGCAGTGTAGCCTAGCGGATAGAGCATGGACTTGGGATTCAGAAGGACCTGGATTTTATTCCCAGCTCCACCACTTGTCTGCTGTGTGACTTTGGGCAAGTCAGTTAACTTCTCTAGGCCTCAGTTACTTCATCAGTAAAATGGGGAGTGAGACAGTGAGCCCCACATGGCACAGGGACTGTGTACAACCCAACTGGAGAAGCAGCGTGGCTTAGTGGAACGGGCACAGGCTTGGGAGTCAGAGGTCATGGGTTCTAATCCCGGCTCCATCACTTATCACCTGAGTGACTTCGGGCAAGTCACTTATTTATTTATTTATTTTACTTGTACATATCTATTCTATTTATTTTATTTTGTTAGTATGTTTGGTTTTGTTCTCTGTCTCCCCCTTTTAGACTGTGAGCCCACTGTTGGGTAGGGACTGTCTCTATATGTTGCCAACTTGTACTTCCCAAGTGCTTAGTACAGTGCTCTGCACATAGTAAGTGCTCAATAAATACGATTGATGATGATGATAAGCCCCATATGGGACAACTTGTTTCCCTTGTATCTACCCCAGTGCTTAGAACAGTGCTTGGCACATAGTAAGCACTTAACAAATACCATAATAATAATAATTATTATTATTAATTACATTGTATCCACTCCAGTGAATCAGTACAGTGCCTGGCACATAATAAGAACTTAACAAAATACAATAAATATGATTGAATGAAAATATCTTTAAAAATACCAACAACCCTCCCCCACTTCTCATATTAAATATCATCCAGGACTACAGAGGAGGTGAGGAAATGCCAGTTGACTGTATTTTCTCCTCCTCCAGGATTACATGGACCAGATGTAATAATAATTATGGTATTTTTAAGCAGCTGTTATGTGCCAAGCGCACAATTCTAAGCACTGGGGTAAGTACAAGATAATCAAATCAGAGACAGTCCTTGTTCCACATGGAGAGGGAGAACTACCATTTAATCTTCTTTTTATTGAAATGGAAACTGAATCAATCCATCAATCATATTTATTGAGGGCCAACTGTGTACAGAGGACTGTACCAAGCGCAATTCTAAGCACTGGGGTAAGTACAAGATAATCAAATCAGACACAGTCCCTGTTCCACACGGAGAAGGAGAACTACCATTTAATCACTCAATCGTATTTATTGAGCGCTTACTATGTGCAGAGCACTGTACTAAGCGCTTGGGAAGTACAAATTGGCATCACATAGAGACAGTCCCTACCCAACAGTGGGCTCACAGTCTAAAAGGGGGAGACAGAGAACAAAACCAAACATACTAACAAAATAAAATAATCTTCTTTTTATTGAAATGGAAACTGAATCAATCCATCAATCATATTTATTGAGGGCCAAATGTATGCAGAGGACTGTACTAAGCACTTGAGAAAGTACACTATAACAGAGTTGACAGATACATTTCCTGTCCACAACGAGTTTATAGTTTAGGAAAAGCTTATAGTTTAGAGCTTAGAGAAGTTAAATGACTTGGCCAAGGTCACACAGCAGGAACAGAATGGGCACTTTTTTTAGGGAAGAATGGTCCTGGGAGTCCGTAGACCCAAGTTCTAATTCCAGCTCTGCCACTTGCCTGCTGTGTGACATTGGACAAGTCATTTAACTTCTTTGTGCCTCAGTGTTCTTATCTATAAAATGGGGATTCAATGCCTTCTCTCTCCTCTACATAGTCAGTGAGCCCCATGTGTGTTAGGAATTGTGTCTGACCTGATTAATTTGCATCTGCCCCAGTGCTTAGAGCAGGGCTTAAAGGTGCTTGCTTAGTAACTGCCTAACAAATATCACAAAAAACCCAACTCTCCTCTCAGCTTCATTAATTTCTGCCCCAAACTAGAGATGTCCCTGACCTTCACGCTGAATAAAAATGGGAGGACTTGGACTTTTAAACAAGTACAAACCAAGTAGACTTCATAGAAGACAATCAGGTTGGACACTGTCCCTGTCCCACACGTGGCTCACCGTCTTAATACCTATTTTACAGATGAGGCAACTGAGGCACAAAGAAGTTCGGTGACTTGCCCAAGATGACACAGCACACCAGTGGTGGTGCTGGGATTTGAGTCCTCTGGCTCCCAGGCCCAAGCTCTTTTCGTTCATTCATTCATTCAATCGTATTTTATTGAGCACCTACTGTGTGCAGAGCACTGTACTAAGAGCTTGGGAAGTACAAGTTGGCAACATATAGAGACGGTCCCTACCCAACAGCGGGCTCACAGTCTAGAAGGGGGAGGCAGAGAACAAAACAAAACATATTAACAAAATAAAATAAATAGAATAAATATGTACAAATGAAATAGAGTAATAAATACATACAAACATATATACATATATCCAGGTGCTGTGGGGAGGGGAAGGAGGTAAGGCAGGGGGATGGGGAGGGGGAGAGGAAGGAGGGGGCTCAGTCTGGGAAGGCTTCCTGGAGGAGGTGAGCTCTCAGTAGGGCTTTGAAGGGAGGAAGAGAGCTAGCTCTTTCCACTAGGCCACACTGCATCTCAGAGATGGTCCTTCCAGCCACTTCCTGGGTTTTCCCCTGAATAGGGCCTCACATGGAGACAGAGAGGAGGACACATTGAGCTCTGCCTACACAGAGACAAAAGACACAGTGTGCAATCTTCTGGTAGTCCTCACTGTACACGGTGGCTGCCTCCTTTCTATCCGCTTCAGCCCACTGCAGGCTACACCCGCCTCTATTGCTGTGCACTGTGGTAAATACTACTTGAGGCGATTGCATTCTCTGACAAATTGCCCACATGCAGAGGAGAGTCAAATATTTCCCTCCTTCTTTTCCCCAGGATATGAGCGGTGGGGTGTAGGATGGAGGTGGGCAGGTTGGAGGGAAGGGAGAGAAGGTCAGCTGCCACGATCTATTAATTTATCAATTCCTCCTAATGCTTTATGTTTGAATAGTAAGTTTAAACATGACTCCTTTGTTCCAGTAACAAAAACATAATAGTAACCTTCATTAGAAATTCTTGCTCGGCAAGATTCAACTGACAGTTTCCTTTTACTTTGGGAAATGAGTCTGCACCTTAGAAAGCCTTTTTTTTTTTTTTTTGCTTCTACGGAACATGCTGGTAGAGCTTTCTAATGCTTTCAACTTCTTCAGACTGAACAAAGGAGTCATAACTTATAACATGTCATTTTCCTGATGCTAAAGACAGACGGCAATGAAGTAAAATGCTCCACTTTTCCCATTTACCCATCAGTCAGTGGTAGTTACTGAGTTCGGAACGTGTGCTGAGCACTGTTCTAAGTGCTTGGGTGAGTACAATGTCACACAGTTGGTAGATGCATTCCCCGCCCTAATCCTGGCTTTTAATAATAATAATAATGAAATTTGTTAAGCGCTTATTATGTGCAAAGCACTGTTCTAAGCTCTGGGGAGGATACAAGGTGATCAGGTTGTCCCACGTGGGGCTCACAATCTTCATGCCCATTTTACAGATGAGGTAACTGAAGCACAGAGAAGTTAAGTGACTTGCCCAAAGTCACACAGCTGACATTTGGCAGAGCTGGGATTTGAACCCGTGACCTCTGACTCCCAAGCCCTTGCTCTTTCCACTGAGCTGTGCTGCTTTTGTCTGCTGTGTGACCTTGGGGAAGTCACTTCACTTCTCTGAACCTCAGTTACCTTCTCTGTAAAATGAGCATTGAGACTGTGAGCCCCATTTAGGACATGGATTGTGTCCAACTTGATTAGTTGGCATCTCCCCCTTTTAGACTGTGAGCCCACTGTTGGGTAGGGACTGTCTCTATATGTTGCCAATTTGTACTTCCCAAGCGCTTAGTACAGTGCTGTGCACATAGTAAGCGCTCAATAAATACGATTGATGATGATGATTATATACCCAGGATTTAGTACAGTGCCTGACACACACTATGTGCTTAATAAATGCCATTTAAAAAAAGGGAGCGTACAGTCTAGAATCTCATGACTACTTATCCCATGGTAATGGATTCAGCCCTTTCAGAGTCAGTGATTTAGGATGGAGAAAGGAGAGACCCCATTTACATTTCTAACTCTGCTCAGGTTAACAGTGGTTTTCAAAGAAGGAAACCACAGGAGTGAATTAACTGTATCAGTTAGGAGATGATGTGGAGATTGGCTAATGTCTGCCTGCCACTCAGAGCTACTCAGAGAATAAGTTAATATCATTACAGCACACATATTCTTCTTACTTAGACTGTGAGCTCCATGTGGACAGGGACCGTGCCTGATATGATTATCTTGTAACTTCCCCAGCATTTAGTACAGTGCTTTGCAAATAGTAAGTACATAAAATACCATTTTTATTATTACTGCTAGCATTGTTATTAGAATCTCACATATTTCCCCTCAAATCCTGTCTTCACTTTGGCTTTTCCATCACTGTAGACAGCACTACCATCCTCCCTGTTTCACAGACCCATAATGTTGGTGTTATCCTGTGCCCATCTCTCTCATTCCACCCACAGATTCAATCTGTCACCAAATCCGACTGGATCAACCTTCATTCACTCAGTTCAATCCGACCATATTTATTGAGTGCTTACTGCGTGCAGAGCACTGTATTAAGCCCTCGGGAGAGTACAATATAACATTTAACAGACACATACCCTGCCCACTACGAGCTTACAGATGAGGGGACCTTCACAACCTTCCATAAAATCCATCCTCTCCAAACAAACTGCTACCATGTTGTACCGAGCACTTATCCTATCCCACCTTGATTACTGCATCGGCCTCCATGCTGACCTCACTGCCTTCTGTTTCTCCCCACTTCAGTCAATCATTTTTCTATAAATCCACTGAGTCCGCATCCCCCTGCTCCTCAAGAACTTCCAGTGGTAGCCCATCCACCTCCGCATCAGACAGAAACTCCTTACCATCGGCTTTAAAGCAGTCAATCACCTTGCACCCTCGGAACTAACCTCCCCGATTTCCTCCTACAACTCAACCTGCACACTTTACTCCTATAAAGCCAACATATTCACTGAATCTTGCCATCAACCCTTCGCCCATGACCTGCCTCTGGCCTGGAACTCCCTCCCCTGTCCATATCTGACAGACGTTGTCTCCCCCACCTTCAAAACCTTATCAGAAATGCATCTTCTCCAAGAGACCTTTCCTCCTAAGCCTTCATTTTCCTCTCCTCCCACTCCCTTCTGTGGCAACCCGAACTAGGATTTTCAACCTTTATTCACCCCTCACTCAGCCTCATAGCAATTATGTCTACATCTGTAATTTAATCTATTTATTCATATTAATATTTATCTTCCCATCTAGACAAAGTTCGTTGTGGGCAGGAAGTGCATCTATCAACTATTATATTGTACTCTCCCAAGTACTTATTACAGTGCTCTGCAAACAGTAAGCACTCAATAAATACAATTGATGGGTTAACTGTAGGATCCTGCAAGGGTTTCTCTAAAAAGCACTTAAATGTAATTGTTCCCTTGCAAATGTTGTCAGGGATTGTACCTTGATTGCAATTATTTCACCGTGAACCTCCCCCCTTGTCCTGTTGGAGGTCCCTCCCCGTTCATATCCGACAGACCATCACTCTCCCCCCAAGTCACATCTCTCCCAGAGGCATTTAATAATAATAATAATAATAATAATAATAATAATAATAATAGTACTTGTTAAGTGCTTACTGTGTGGCAAGCACTGTTCTAAGCACTGGGGTAGATACAAGGAAATCAGGTTGTTCCACTTGGGGCTCACAGTCTTAATCCCCATTTTACAGATGAGGTAACTGAAGCACAGAGAAGTTAAATGACTTGCCCAAAGTCACACAGCCTACAAGTGACAGACTGTCTACAAGTGGTAGACTGTGAGCCCACTGTTGGGTAGGGACCGTCTCTATATGTTGCCAACTTGTACTTCCCAAGTGCTTAGTACAGTGCTCTGCACACAGTAAGCGCTCAATAAATATGATTGAATGAATGAAGTGGCAAAGCCGGGATTAGAGCCCCACGACCTCTGACTCCCAAGCCTGTGCTCTTTCTATTAAGCCACTCTTCACCATCTAAATTCTCCTTTCCCCTATTTCCACTCCCTTCCACATCTCCCTTGCACTTGGATATCTATTCTTTACACACCTGATAGTCACCCCACTCAAAGCCTCACAGCACTTAGGTCCCATAATTTAATGTCTGTCTCCCCATCTAGACTGTAAACTCTTTGTGAGCAGGGAATCCGTCTACCAACTCTGTTGTACTCTCCCAAGCACTCAGTATGGTGCTCTGTGGCCAGTAACCTCTCAAAATATACTCTTGATTGAGTGATTATTTGGTTGTTTAATCAATCATTCATTCATTCATTCAATTGTATTTACCGAGCACTCACTGTATAGTAATAAGCGCTTGGAAGAGCACAATATAACAATAAAAAGACACATTCCTTTCCCACAGTGAGCTCACAATCTAGAGGGGGAGACAGATATTAATCTACATACATAAGTAAATAAATAAATAAATAAATAAATACAGAGATATATACTTAAGTGCTATGGGGCTGGGAGGGGAGATGAATGAAGGGAGCAAGTCAGGGTGATGCAGAAGGGAGTGGGAGAAGAGGAGAGAAGGCTTAACCAGGGAAGGGTTTTGGGGGAGATGGGCCAAAAATGAGGCTTTGAAGCTGGGGAGAGAAACTGTCTATCTGATATGAGGATAGAGGGTATCCCAGGCCAGAGGCAGAATGAAGGTGAGAGCTCGGCAACGGGATGGACAAGATCGACGTTCGGTTCCCATGCACTTAGTACAGTGCTCTGCACACAGTAAAACACTCAATAAATACGATTGAATAAATGAATTAATCTGTGTAGTGCTTTCTATGTGCAGAGAGCACTGTATTGTACACTTGAGTACAGAGAAGCAGCGTGGTGTAGTGGATAGAGCACGGCCCTGGGAGTCAGAAGGTCATGGGTTCTAATTCTAGCTCCACCACTTGTCTGCTGTGTGACCTTGGGCAAACCACTTAACTTCTCTGTGTCTCAGTTACCTCATCTATAAAATGGGGATTAAGACTGTGAGCCCCACGTGGGACAACCTGCTTACCTGGTATCTATCTCAGCACTTAGAAGAGTGCTTGGCACATACTAGTGTTTAACAAATACCATAATTATTATTATTAGTCTCTGTGCTTCAGTTTCCTCAACTATAAAATGTGGAGTAAATATTCTGTTCTCCCTCCTACTTAGACAGTGAGCCCTGTAAAGGACAGGGACTGTGTCTGACCTAATTACTGATTGATTGATAGATACCAATCCCAGAGCTTAGAACAGTGTTTGACACATATTAAGTGCATAGCAAGTACCATAAAATACAGTAATCATGGTTAAGTTTGGAGGCGGGGGCATATAACCCCTCAGTTGCGTGGGTCTCTTCTTTGGACCCACTTTTTGGTCACTTCTTTGGAGTGTCAACAGATGAACATTGGATCAATAATGAAATGGATCATGTCTAACAACTCTATTTTACTGTACGCTCCCAAACGCGAGCAGCATGGCCTAATAGATAGAGCACAAGGCTCGGATTCAGAGGACCTGGGTTCCCATCCCTATTCTACCACTTGTCTGCTGGGTGACCTTGGGCCAGTCAAGTGACTTCTCTGTTCCTCAGTTCCCTCATTTGTAAAATGGGGATTTAGACGGTGAGCCCCATGTGGAATAATAATAATAATAATGGTATTTGTCAAGCACTTACTATGTGCCAGGCACTGTACTAAGTGCTGGGGTGGATACAAGCCAATTGAGTCAGACACAGTCCCTGTCCCACAAAGTGCTCCCAGTCTTCATCTCCACTGTGTAGATGAGGTAACTGAGGCCCAGAGAAGTGAAGTGACTAGCTCAAGACCACACAGCAGACAAGTGGCAGAGCCAGAATTAGAACCCAGGTCCTTCTGATTCACAGGCCAGGACTCTATCTACTATGCCATGCTGATCCTCTTCTACAGAATTAGTTTCTATCTACCCCAGCACTTAGTACAGTGCTTGGCACTTAGTAAGCGCTTAACAATTGCCATTTAGAAAAAGCTCTTGGTACAGTGCTCTGCTCACACAGTAAGTGCTCAATAAAAATCACTGATTGTTTGAACCGGCAATTTCAGCCACCATCAAATATCAGTTGGAGCAGATAGTTGTCTGCCAGGAGGCACGTTATTCCACTGCTTCCCTGCCTCTATGAAGCCCCACCAACCGACCCGCCTCTTTGGCCATTAGTAGTTTTATCCTAGTCGGAGGTAAATCCCGAAAGACTTCCCTCATCTCCTCCCCCTATTTTCCCTCCCTCCTGTGTCACCTACGCAACATGGCCTAATGGAAAGAGCACGGGATAGTAATGATAAAAATAAAAATAACAATAATAATGATTGTGGCATTTGTAAGCACCTACTATGTACCAGGCACTGAGCTAAGCACTGTTATAGACACAAGGTAATTGGGTTGGACACATTCCCTGTCCCACATGGGCTCACAGTCTTCATCCTGATTTTACAGATGAGATAAATGAGATCCACAGAAGTGAAGTGACTAGCTCAGGATCACACAGCAGACAAGTGAGCCCACTGCTGGGTAGGGACCGTCTCTATATGTTGCCAACTTGTGCTTCCCAAGCGCTTAGTACAGTGCTCTGCACACAGTAAGCGCTCAATAAATATTGAATGAATGAATTAATGTTTATGTCTTTATTTATTCATTTATATTAATGTCTGTTTCCCCCTCTAGCCTGTGAGCTCATTTTGGGCAGGGATTGTGTTTGATAATAATAATAATATTATTTATGGTATTTCTTAAGCGCTTACTATGTGCAAAGCACTGTTCTAAGCACTGGGGAGGTTACAAGGTGATCAGGTTGTCACAAAAGGGGCTCACAGTCTTAATCCCCATTTTACAGATGAGGTAACTGGGGCATCTCAGTTAAGTGACAGAGAAAGTTAAGTGAGTTGCCCAAAGTCCAGCTGACAATTGGTGGAGCCGGGATTTGAACCCATGACCTCTGACTCCAAAGCCTGTGCTCTTTCCACTGAACTACGCTGCTGTAATACTGTACTCTTCCAAATGTTTAGTACAGTGTTTTTCACACAGTAAACACTTAATGAACATGCATAGTAATAATAATAATAATGATGAGATATACTCCCTGCCCCAAAGGCGCACAGTAAGCACTCGATAAATGCGATTGACTCCCCAAATGACCCAAGGAAATTCCAACCTATTACTACGTTATTGCCCAGGACTCTAAGAATACAGGCCAAAGAGCGATTGAGGGTGTGGGGGCGATGGTTCGGAGGGTCTAGGTAGGGGTTGTCTTGGGAGATGGAGCTGCTTTGCCCAGTTTTTCCTCCATCACCCACTCGAACAAAGTGGCTGATATCTGCTCATCTGTGGCACCCACCTCTATCCCAATGTGTCTGTGGGACATGTCTGGAAGGCCCGTCAACTTTCCATCCTGGTCCAACAGGCCGAGCCGACCGCTCAGGGCATTGCAGACAAACCAGTCCTGCAGGACGGACTCGCAAATGGGAAACATCCTGCTTTGCCTTCCGTTCCCCCTCCCTCGTCTTCCACGGGCCCACGCCGGTTCTCGGGAGGCAGAGCCCGACGGAAAGACCAGGCCCGCTCTCTTCAGCCCTTCGGACCGGCCTCCTCCTCGCCGAGCAACGTCTGGAGACGCGATGGAGGTCAGCGCCAACGTTCGCTCGCCTACTTAGCTGCTGGTCCCTGCCAAGCTTACAGTGGACGGCTCAACCCATCGGTTCCGATGGTGTGGAAACTGAGGGTTCAGAAACAACAGAAAAATACACCCGTTTATTGCCGGTCCTGGAAAATGAAGTATGGAGGAGGTGGGTGGCCCGCGGGGGTGGGGATGGAAGGATGGAGGGAGAAGGGGGGAAAATAAAAAGGACGCGGTGATGAAGGGGAAAATTAACCAAAGGGTGAAAGGAAAGCTTGAGAATGTTTGAAGCTATTACTGAGGAAGACAAACCCGGAAAGGTCACGGCACTGAACGACTACTTTTAAACTTCCCTGGACTTTTTCTTCTGACATAAACCAGCTCCCCTGTCATATCGCTTCTGGAAATACAGCGACATTTCAAATCCCCCAAATTCCAGGCACTGTTTCTAAGCCGCTTTCCCCTTCCTACTCTCCTGTGGCCAAACAAACTCTGTACTGGGGAAGCAGAACATTTAAATTCCGCCCCTCATGGATTCAATTTTTTATTTTCAGCTTTAGAGGCTTGCCAGAGCTTCTGTCCCACCCATAGAGAGATAATAAAAGTTATTTTCCCTTCTGTGACGGTCCAACCATAATAAAAACCACAAGCAGGCAAGCATGATTATTGCAAACTACCCTGTATGTTCCAAAGCAGCAGGGGTGTTCTATGAGGTTTGGATACGGGGAAGAATCGTGAATAGCCTTTCACTGCCCCTGCCCAGATTTTTCCCACGAGGGCTCGCTGCTTTGGAATAGACCCCGAAGCAGCTTGTGAGGTCACCTATTTGCGCGTGAATTTGCAGATGCCGATGTTTCAAGTTGAACCTGAAAACACTCACCGGCCACTTTCATTTCGATTTTTCTCTTTTACATAAACAAAACCACATTACAATTTCTTCCCCTGCTGCACTAAACCTTTTTCAGCTTTTGGAAATCCACGCTACGGTGTGATTAAAATAACAAGAGTTCTGCTTCCCCCAGAGTGATTTTTCCCTCAGAACAGAAGCTGCATTAAAAATAGGGAAATCCAACCTCATACTTAGTTCACTTGATCTTTTTTTGAGGCATTAGAGTTATAAAAAAGTCCGTGGTCAAAAGGAACATGTAAAAACTTGACCATGCTGGGGCAGGGAACTTTGAGGGGGGGATTTCCTTTCATTCCAAGACTCAATTAAGAAATATCAAGACAAAACACCACACCTGTCCCCCGCTTACCTGCTGCCTAAATTTTTAACATATATGTCTATTTCTACAGAACAAAACACACCTAATGGAGACCATAGAATGGCTTAGGCAATAGAAGCCTAAGGCTTCCCACACTATAATAACATACAACCCTCCGTTCAGAATGGAAATCAACAGCTAATGTTACCTCCCGTCCCCTAATCAAACATAATACAATTTTTACTCTAGATAATTCAGATCATGCAAAACACATTAAAGAAATAATCAATGCCTCCAAAGGTTCTATCTGTCTTTCCCATGCACTTTATCTCAATTCACTTTATACTGAAGGGGAAGTGAAATATCCCATCAGCCAGGCTACTTTGAAAGGAAAATTTTTTTTAAGCAAATCAAAAAAGCTGGATTTTCCCCTTTATTATGCCTGGGTTCCTAGCCACAGAAACGAAAAGGAATAAAGACAGGACCGTGGGCTATTCCGATTGAGCACACGCATCTGAAATTCTCCCACCTGATGAAACGTGAAATGAGTTCCAGCACATTTAAGAAAAATATGGATGTTGCTCACAATTCAAACAAGACGAGAACCTCCCCCTCTCCCTCAGTCGTTCGGAACTGTGACAAACTTACCTTGGTCGGCGAAACACCCAACAGAACATCTTTACGGAAAAATAAGTTCATTATTCATCTCAGTTTTGATGTGGTATTTTGTCAGCTGGGAGCATTTATGCTTCTCCCTGCGAGTTGCCAATGCAAAGTGGGTGGCTATGGCAATAAACAGAAGGATGGAGTGAGGGGTGGCCCATCATCAACGCGGTTGTCTTGGAACTTTAGCTTCCATTAGTATGCAAATACTTAATGAAATGAAATCATACAACTGGAGAACAATACTTAAATGACTCCTCCGTGAAGATTTTCCAACCCGTGCAATTTAGTCAGCAGTTATAATGCCTCTACCGCATTCTGTCTTAGCAAAATGCCATTGCTAGCTCTTACGAGCTGAGCGTTTTCTGAGGATTCCTGAATATCGATTCATTTAGCAAAACGTAGATGGAACAATACTCTTCTTGCTGAGGTGAAGCGGCAGGGCTTTGTGGAATAGGCTAGAGAGAAAGAGAGAGACTGTCTCGCTTTCCCAACTGACCACAGGCAGGTGGGGGACTCTGGTTGGAAAAAGTAATCACTGAAATCCATCGCTACATTCAAAGATGTTTTTGAACAGTTTGGTGACTAACCATAGGACTCTGCAATTCTGGCAAAGCATCTAAATAGGGAAATATCATTTCAGCAGCTCAGGGGTTAGTATGAAATCCTTTCCTGGCTGTCTGACTTCTGGGCCAAACTCACCTTCTACAACACAACATTTTTCAGATGCTTCACCTGCACCTGAAATACCTTTGCTATTCCAAAGGGAATCGGGTGTCTCTTGGAAACCTCTCGTTTCTTTTCTGTAGTACTCCTCAGAGTTTTTTCTTTTGATCAGATGTCTAGATCGATCTCTCCTGCCCCCAACACCTCCCAGGATTTCAATAGTGGTGTTAATTTTGGTATTTTTTAAACACTGACTATGTAACAGGCACTATTCTAAGTACTGAGGTAGACAATAGGGTCAGACACAGCCCCTCTCCCAGATGGGGCTCCCGATCTAAGAATGGGAGAAAGCAGGCATTGAATCCCCATTTTACAGATGAGGAAAGTGAGGTACAGAGAAGTCAAGTGACTTGCCCAAGGTCACCTAGCAGGCAAGGTGGTGAAGCTGGAAATAGAACCCAGGTCTTCTGGTGCTCAGACCCACTCGATTAATCTCTTTGGCTCAGAACATTTTCGCAAACAGTACTTACTTTAAACCCAGCTCTTTCATGGGTACACAACCACCCAAAGCAAGTACGGACTAGGTCATTTTTACCCAAGCTAAAAAAGACTAAGGAAAAACGTTTTCAGCATAGGCAAGAAGAGATTTTTAAAAATCTCCAAAAGACTATTTCTCTGAAATCAGACCTTCACAATCTCTTCCCCAAAGCAACCAGGTGTCATCAATCGATGGTATTTATTGAGCACTTACTCTCTGCACTCTACTAACCATTAGAGAGAGGACAAGACCACAGAATTAGCAGATACCTTTTCTGCCCATAAAGAGTTTACAACTTTGAGGCATCATTCTGTACCCAGTCCTGAAGCTTCAAACCTAGTTTTAATCTCTTTATTTTCTTGACAGCACCTGCTAGTAAGCATTAACTTTGATGTCAGTCACCACAGTCTTCTCACCATTCCTCACCCCAACACACCTGGGAAAGATCAAAAACTCAACTTCTCTCTTCAAAGATTATCCAAAGCAGGAAATCAACATCTCTGAGTAATACAAATGGATTCAGGGAGATTAATAAGTGATCGGAAGAAAGAAGGGAAGTGCTATTGATGGAAAAAATGTATGCGTGTCAAATTGTAAAAATCAGGGGAAAGGGTGTCACAGACACAGGAAAGAACCAATCAGAAACACAAGGGTAGCACAGATCATCAGAAGATTGACAGTACCCAAGTAAGGTTAAGGAGATGGATGTGGTCTACTTTTTACTAATTAGATGAGAAAATTGCATGTGTAAAAACGAATTTACAGAAGGGAGGTCCACAGAAATAGCTGATGGGATGGGCAACTTTGAAAAAAAATGAAACACACAGAAAGGACAGGACTACTTAGAGAGTAAACTCTAGGCTATAAGCTTGCTGTCGGCAGGCAACTCGTAGTCAATCCATCAACTATATTTTTTGAGCGCTTTCTGTGTGCAGAGAACTATATTAAGGGCTTGAGGGTGTACAATATAACAATAAAATAGACAATCTCCAAAGCATTTAGTATAGTGCTTTGCACACAGTAAGCAATCTATAAACACACTGGTAGAGAATATGTTACTTGTGGCCAATTAACATATTTTGGATCAGAGCAAAGCACTCGGCTCTATACTGCATCATGCATGAGATAATTATTTCACCTTATATGCTGACAACAAAAGGGTGCACAGAACTATCTTAAGGCGACGAAAACTTAAACTTTGCCCAGGGAGTCTGCAAGCCTGGAAATCCAAACTCACATCTACTCAGCTCAGTTGCGAATGTGAGTTAAGAATAACAAATAAATGGGGACAGAAAACCAAATAATAGAAGTTGTCTGCTTGAATGAGCATTTAGAATTAGGATATTTGAGTATCTCCTCCCAAGGGAAGAGACATGGAAGCCCGTTGTTGGGGAGGGATTGTCTCCATCTGTTGCCCAATTGTACTTTCCAAGCACTTAGTACAGTGTTCTACACACAATAAGTGCTCAATAAATGACTGAATGAATGAATTGTGGGTGAGGATTGTGTGTGTTATATTGTACTCTCCCAAGCACGTACTTCACTGCTCTGCGTACAGTAAGCGCTCAATAAATACAATTTATTGATTGATTGATTTGCCCTCCACCACACTGGAAACTTCCCTTCTCAGGGTCACATCTGGAGGGTTTCCAGTACTCTACCAGTCTCAACTATGGGGGAAAGAGTCAAGGAGGGGCATAATTAATTAATTAATTAATGATGGCATCTTTTAAGTGCTTACTATGTGTGAAGCACTATTCTAAGCGTTGGGGGGGTTACAAGGTGATCAGATTGTCCTACGTGGGGCTCACAGTTTTAATACCCATTTTACAGATGAGGTAACTGAGGCCCAGAGAAGTTAAGTGACTTTCCCAAAGTCACCCAGCAGACACGTGGGGGAGCCGGATTAGAGCCCCTGACCTCTGGCTCCCAAGCCCATGCTCTTTCCACTGAGCCATGCTGCTTCTCTAAATAATAATAGTGGCATTTGTTAAGTGTGTACTATTTGCCAAGCACTGTTCTAAGCACTGGGGTAGATACAAGGTCATCAGGTGATTCCACGTGGGGCTCACTGTCTTAATCCCTATTTTACAGATGAGGTAACTGAGGCATAGAGAAGTGAAGTGACTTGTCGAAAGTCACACAGCTGACAAGTGACGGATGCAGGATTCAAACCCATGACCTCTGATTCCCAAGCCGGTGCTCTTTCCACTAAGCCACACTAGTTTGCCAGTGCCTAGCGAGTGTCAGGCCATCTGCTACAAGTCAAAACTCCCCTGTGCTGGGCAGCTGCAGCATGGGAGAGACTCGAGGGCAGAGTCGCAAGTTGACTGCAATGGGAAACCACATTTTACGAAGAAAACTGGACCCACTACCAGAAAGATTGCAGATGGAGGTGGGGCGGTTCCGGGAGAGCTGTGTCGATGGGGTCACTATGGGTCGGTGACTAATATGACAAGACAAGACACTAGGCCTAAGCTGTCACATGGTTCTCAGGAGGCAGCACGGCCTAGTGACAAGAACACAGGCCTGGGAGTGAAGACAACTTTATTTGACAATAGACAAGTCATAGTTTCCTCAGTTTCCTTACCTGTAAAATGGAGATAAAACAATCTGCTCACCTTTCCTCCTTAGATTGTGGGTCAGCGACCATGTCTTATCTTATTATCCTGTATCTACCCCAGTGTTAGACCGTAAGCTCGTTATGGGCAGGAAATGTGTCTGGAAATTCTGCTGTATACTCTCTAGTTCTTAGTGCAGTGCTCTACATATTGTAAGTGCTCAATAAGTACCATTGATTAAGTGATTATTAGGCGTATTGTGACCGCTTAATAAATAGTATTAGGATTATTATTGTTATTTTCATTAGACTCCAGAAAATGTGGCCAAGTGTATTCGGAAACTTCCTGTTCTTATTGCATTCCAAAGTAATAATAACAATTATGGTATTTTTTAGGTGCTTACTATGTGCCGGGCACTGTTCTAAGCTCTGGGATAGATACAAGCAAATTGGGTTGGACACAGGTCTTGTCCCGCATAGGGTTTACAGTCTTATTCTTCATTTTACAGATGAGGTAACTGAGGCACAAAGAAGTGAATTGACTTGTCTAAGGTCACACAGCAGACAAGAGGTAGAACCAGGATTAGAATCCATGACATCCTGATTCCCAGGGTTGGGTTCTATCCACTACGGCATGCGACTACCTCTGCTAGTCAAGGCCAGCTCCAAATCCTCCGAGAGAAACAGGGCTATATCCTTTTCTTGTGAAGCAGCATGTTCTAATGGATAGAGCATGGGCCTCGGAGTTAGAAGGACCTGGGTTCTAATCCCAGCTGTACCACTTGTCTGCTGTGTGACCTTAGGCAAGTCACTTCACTTCTCTGTGCCTCAGTAACCTCATCTATAAAATAAGGATTAATACTGTGAGCACTTTGTGAGGCAGGGACTGTGTCCAACCCAATTTACTTGTATCCCCCCTAGCATTTAGTACAGTGCTTGGCACATAGCAAGTGCTTAACAATTACAATTATTATTATTATTTTTGCTGAAATTGAAGTAGTAGAGCTTCCACCAGCTTACGGGTTCCTTCCTCACCCTGACACAGATCAGGGAATAATAATAATAATAATAATTATGATATTTGTTAAGCACTTCCTATGTGCCAAGCACTTTTCGAAGCGCAGGGGTAAATACAAGGTAATCAGATTGTTCCACATGGGCCTCACAGTCTTAATCCCCATGTTACAGATGAGGTAACTGAGGCACAGAGAAGTTAAATGAGTTGCCCAAGGTCACCCAGCAGACAAGCGGCGGAGCCGGGATTAGAACCCATGACCTCTGACTCCCAAGCCCGGGCTCTTCCCACTAGGTCATGCTGCTTCTCTAATGGAATGGAATTAAACCCTCTGTGAAATTCGAAGCAAGGAAATTCACAAAAAATCAAGTACGAAATACAGAAAAGGCAAAGGGTATTCAGAGAGCCCTCCTGGCATAATAAGCCAACAGCACGTCAGATAAAGAGAAAAATTCCTCTTTTCCAAAAGCCTTTTTAGTTGTGTTTGCACATCACACAAATACCAGGAGGGTACTGAATCTTCATAGACACATCACTTTAGTAAAGATGACACAGAAAGTTGGTGCTTTACTTGATCATGGAAAGAAATGGGGTCAGGGAGACAATAGGGTCCTGACTGCCTTAAAGAGAAATCAAGAAGAATTATTCACCTCGTAGGCTTTCCGCACAGTAAAAGCTGCCATGGATATAGGGAAAGAAAATGTTAAATTTGAGAATGAAGTGGAGTTTAAAGCAACTGATCAACATTAGGTAAAGGCCTACGAGAAGTTGAATAAATTCATTCTTAGCAAAGCAACACCAGTGAGCCTTGCAGGACTTGACAACAAAGCAAGTCTTTGTCCCGCAACTACAGATTGGGGCAGAGATCTTTTGAACCAGGTCAAATCACTCAACTTTCCAGCCTTTTCTCTCCAGTATTTCTGTTGTTCTCTCAATCCATCCCCGGTGGTCTACGAATCAGAAACTAGTGAACTAGGCCATTCATAAACTAGAAAACTAGGACTAGGTTTCTTCTAAATCCTTCCCCAACCCAAGACATTTTCGAGCTTGCATCTTTTCATTTCTCCCCAGCTGGAATGTCTTCCTCCTATATTTTCATCATGGCACATCCCTGCCTGCCTTCAAAGCCTCCTAAAAATCCACCTGCTCCAGGAGGTATTCCCTGAATAATTTCCCCATTTTCAATAATTCGTATTCATGGAGAGCTGTGCAGAGCACTGTACGAAGGACTTGGGAGGGTATAATATAACAGAGTTTGTAGACACATCCTCTGTCCACAGTGAGCTTACAGTCTAGGGGGGAAATAATTATCCTTATAATTAATAACAATAATAATAATAATTTCTTGTCGAGACATCATTGAACCAATCAATCAATGACATTTATCATGGGGAACTCACGTGTTTATCTGCTTACTAGTTATTTACTCATTTGCGTCTATGAGCAGCTTCTTTTCTCTCCATCATAACGGTATCAAATTAATGTCCACTATCTCCCCTCATTAGAGGGCAAAATCCTTTCAGGACAGGATGGTGCCTTTCATGTCTTTGTGTTCCTCAAGTTTTTTTTTTTTGTTTTATTGGTATTTGTTAAGTGCTTACTATGTGCCAGACACCGTACTAAGCACTGGGGTAGACACAAGCTAGTCAGGTTGGACACAGTCCATGTCCCACATGGGGCCCACAATCTTAATCCCCATTTTACAGTTGCTGTAACTGAGGCATGGAGAAAGAAGGGACTTGCCCAAGGTCACACACAACAGACAAGTGGTGGAGCCAGAATTAGAACCCAGGTCCTCTGCTCTATCTACTAGGTCATGCTGATTTTCAAGTTTCTAGTAAAGTGCTCCAAACCCACTAAAGTGCTCAATAAATACTGTTTATAATGATAGTGAACGAAAAAATTAAGTTCCAGATTGACAGTTTGGTGAAACTACCTCTATTCCCTAGCAGACTTGGTGGGTTTTAAATACACTCAGAATGCTTTGGAATATACAGACAAGCCACTCTTCACTAGGGTGATCAACAGCTAGAAAGGGCCATTCTGGTGAACTTATTAAATAATTTGGTAGATAGAGTGTTCTGAGGGCAGGTTGTACTCAATATTTAGGATATGGTTATCCATGATCTCACTGGTCAAAGAAAGGATGGGAGTCACCTTTCTTCCTATATTTAAAGTGATAATAAAATAACAGCGATAATAATGGTATTTGTTAAGTGTTTCACTATACGACAAACACTAGGCAAAGCACTGGAGTAGGTTTAAGATAATCAGATCGGACACAGTCCATGTCCCACGTGGGGTTCACAGCTTAAGAGGAGAGTATAGATTTTATCCCCATTTAACCGATGAGGAAATTGAGACACGAAGAAATCAAGTCAATTGCCCTAATTCACACGGCGGGCAAGTGGCCGAGTCTGGATTAGAATCCAATACTATTCCAGAGATATTTAGGCAAATGGCCAGTGGCTAGGAGGTAACCTTCACTTTTTGGATGGCAGTTAGGGAGAGGAGAAGCACTGACCACCTTGTAATTTCTGCTTCATTCCTCCCTATTCACACTCTGGATGTGATTATATGATAATAATAATATCTGTCAAGCATTCACTATGTTCCAAACACAATACAAAATCAACACTTGCGTAGATACAGTCATTTTCAGAGGCTTTTCACTCTGTAACTGTGAGGGTCGCTCAAGGCTCAGTCCTGGGTCTCCTTCTATCATTCTATGCTTAGAGAAGCAGCGTGGCTCAGTGGAAAGGGCACGGGCTTGGGAGTCAGAGGTCATGGGTTCTAATCCTGGCTCCGCCACTTATCGACTTTGTGACTTTGGGCAAATCACTTAACTTCTCTGTGCCTCAGTTACCTCATCTGTAAAATGGAGATTAAGATTGTGAGCCCCAGGTGGGACAACCTGATCACCTTTTATCCCCCCCCAGGGCTTAGAACAGAGCTTTGCACATAGTAAGTGCTTAACAAATACCATTGTTATTATTATTATTATCATCCTCCAATTACACCCGCTCCTTTGGAGTACCCATTTCCTCCCATCACTTCAACTACGATCTCTACATGGACGACTCCCAAATCCACCTCTCCTGCTCTGACCTCTCAACTTCTCCACCGTCTAGTATTTCCTCCTGCCTTCCAGTCATATCTACTTGGCTGTTCCACTGATAACTCACACTTAACACGTCCAAAACAGAAATCCACATTTCACCAACCCAAACCTGTCCTCCACTTGTCTTTCCCATCAAAGTTGATAACACCTCCAAAGCCCATAACCTGGGCATTGTACTCAACTCTTCTCTCTTATTCAACCCACATATGGAATATGTCACCTAATAGCATGGCTAAAATCCTCCTTTCCTCTCTATCCAAACTGTTATTATCCCACCATGAGCCAGGAAGGGTTTACAAACTACAAGCATATTTTGAATGTGATGCAGCTTAGAGATGGAATGAGAAGAGAAGGCCGGGACTAACTCAGAGCTGGAAAATCTACATAAAACCTGAAATCGTTGCCTTGTTTTTGAGGACTGATTTGAGATTGTGGCTGCTTGCTTAGGGAAGTAGCATGGCTTAGTGGAAAGAGCATGGGCTTGGGAGTTAAAGGTAGTGGGTTCTGTTGCTAGCTCCGCCACTTGTCAGCTGTGTGACTTTGGCTAAGTCACTTAACTTCTCTGTGCCTCAGTTACCTCATCTGTAAAATGGGGATTAAGACTGTGAGCACCACGTAGGACAACCTGATAACCTTATATCTACCCCAGCACTTAGAACGTTGCTTGACAGATAGTAAGTGTTTAACAAATACCATTATTATTATTATTATTATTATTATTATTGTTATTATTTCTGACCTGGTGGACAATGTCAACCAAAGTTCAACCCCCAGGGACTTCCAGCTGGGCTTGGGCTAATTATTTTTTTCCAGTGGTATTTGTTATGTGCCAAAAACTGTGCTAAGCACTGACAGCTCAGCCACATCTCAGTTTCTATCCTATCAATTGAGCAATCAATTGATTAATCAATCACGTTTAATGAGCACTTATACTTTTTGGAGCACTACACTGGCAACTTAGACTGGGGCCCGACAGAAAATGGGGTTCATCAGATTGGGGGTGGGGGGCTTGGATTTGGGAGGACTCTGCTGGAGATGGTTAGGTTTTAGACTGTGAGCCCACTGTTGGGTGGGGACTGTCTCTATATGTTGCCAACTTGTACTTCCCAAGCGCTTAGTACAGTGCTCTGCACACAGTAAGCGCTCAATAAGTATGATTTATGGATTGATTGATTAAGGAATAAGAGCAACTTGGATGCTATTTACTCCTCCTAGAAAGACATTCTAATTTGACAACTTTGCAACTGCATGGTACGTTTCATTGTGAAGGAGCCTAGATCCTCACCACCAAGCACGGCACCCCAGTTGGAATTAGCTACCCATTTAATAATGAGGATGATGATGACGATGGTGATGATGAACAATAATAATGAGCATAAAGAATAATAAGAATGGAAGTGGTAATAATAATAATAGTGACAACCAGTGTGGCTTAGTGGATAGAACATGATTTGGAGTCAGAAGGACCTGGGTTCTAATCCTGTCTCCACCATGTGTCTGCTGTATGACCTTGGGCAAGTCACTTCACTTCTCTGGGACTCAGTTACCTCATCTGTAAAATGGGGATTAAGAGTGTGAATCAATCAAACAATCAATCAATCATATTAATTGAGTGCTTACTGTGTGCAGAGCACTGTACTAAGCGCTTGGGAAGTACAAGTTGGCAACATATAGTGATGGTCCCTACCCAACAGTGGGCTTACAGTCTCCCTATGTGGGACAGGAACTGGGTCCAACCTGATTAACTTGTATCTACCCCAGAGTTTAGAACACCACTTGGCACATAATAAGTGCTCAACAAGTACTATTATTATAATTATTATCAATAACAAATTATAACAAATAAGAATAATAAGAATAAGAATAAGAAGAATAATTTACTCCATGCCAAGTACTGTACTACACCTTGGGGGAGATACAGTATAAGCAGATTGAACATAGTCCCTATCCCACATGGGACTAATGTCCCTTGGGACTCACTATCGAAGTTGGAGAGGGAGAGCAGGCATTTTATTCCCATTTTTAGATGAGGAAACAGAAGCACAGAGAAGCTGAATGATTTATTCAAGATCCTCAGCAGGGAAGTGATAGAGCTGGGCTTAGAACCCAGGTTTCCCGACTCCCAAACCCCTTCAGCATGGCTCAGTGGAAAGAGCACGGCCTTTGGAGTCAGAGATTATGACTCTCTCCCCCTCGTCCCCCTCTCCATCCCCCCCCATTTTACCTCCTTCCCTTCCCCACAGCACCTGTATATATGTATATATGTTTGTACATATTTATTACTCTATTTATTTATTTATTTATTTTACTTGTACATATCTATTCTATTTATTTTATTTTGTTAGTATGTTTGGTTTTGTTCTCTGTCTCCCCCTTTTAGACTGTGAGCCCACTGTTGGGTAGGGACTGTCTCTATATGTTGCCAACTTGTACTTTCCAAGCACTTAGTACAGTGCTCTGCACACAGTAAGCGGTCAATGAATACGATTGATTGATTGATTGATTGATTGATTATGGGTTCAAATCCCGGCCCACCAATTGTCTGCTGTGTGACTTTGGGCAAGTCACTTAATTTCTCTGTGCCTCAGTTACCTCATCTGTAAAATGAGGATTAAGACTGTGAGCCCCCCATTGGACAACCTGATCACCTTGTGACCTCCCCAGTGCTTAGAACAGTGCTCTGCACATAGTAAGCACTTAATAAATGCCATTATTATTATTATTACTAGTTCACACATGGAATTAAACTTACAGGTTTTGTCCATTCTCAACAAGAAAACTCTCTCCTCTGTTCCCCTTGGGTTAAAGGAAATTAGGGGGAGGAATTAATCTTGCCAGCCCTGGACATGGTTGTTTTGTGACTTGTTTCATACTTGATACATTCCTTGAGGAGAAAATCACTTTACCTCTCAATTGCATTAGAAAGTGGTCTGTCAACTGGAACCAAAAATTCAGCTGGGTGTCATGAGCCCAGGAAAAAATTCAGTCCACTCTCACAGTCTAGATCAGGGTGGACATTGATAATCTCTTTTAGACAAGGGCCACATTTGAGTTGAGTAACAGTGGGAAAAATAGCTCCCCCAGGGCTTGAAATCACTGTCGTAACACTGAACAAGCCAACTTGAAGTGTGGATCTTGACTCTGCACTTATCAGGATTATGGCAGAGGGAGGCATTAGACATTTGGGCATCACAGATCTCTGATAGATAAGGAACTACTTTCTCCGACTGAAAAAAATGTCGTTAGGCTCACTTTATGTTTTAAGAAGGGTTAGAATTCAAGAGTCCTGCATTTTACTCTGCCAGCTCCAGCCCTGGGAGGATAGGCATAGGGATTTTTAGATCAGCAGATGGCAATTATTTGAGGTTACTCTTAATTAAACTATCATGGGAGCCTTCATACCCACTAGGAGTTAATTAATTGAGAAGCAGCATTATGTAATGGATAGAGCATGGGCCTAGGATTCAGAAGGTCATGGGTTCTAATCCCAGCTCTGCCACTTATCTGCTCTGTGACCTTAGGTAAGTCACTTCACTTCTCTGGACCTCAGTTACTTCATCTGCAAAATGGGGAGTGGGACTGTGAGCCCCACAGAGGACAGAGATGCCGTTTGACCCAATTTGCTTGTATCCACCCCACTGCTTAACAGTGCCTGGCCCATAGTAAGCGCTTAAGAAACACTACAATCATTATTATTATTCTTTTACCACTTAATAATGGTGGTATTTGTTAAGCTCTTACTGTGACCAGGCACTGTACTAAACCTGGGGTAGGTACAAGAAAATCAGTATGGGCCTAAACTCTGTCCACAAGGGGCTCACTGGCTAAGTAGGAGGAAGTAGAATTTAATCCCCATTTTAAGGATGAGGAAAATGAGGCACAGAGAAGTTATGTGGTTTACTTTTTTTATAATGGCATTTATTAAGCGCTTACTATGTGCAAAGCACCGTTCTAAGCACTGGGGAGGTTACAAGGTGATCAGGTTGTCCCACAGGGGGCTCACAGTCTTAATCCCCATTTTACAGACGAGGTAACTGAGGCCCAGAGAAAGTTAAGTGACTTGCCCAAAGTCACACAGCTGACAATTGGCGGAGTGGGATTTAAACCCATGACCTCTGACTCCAAAGCCCGTGCTCTTTCCACTGAGCCACGCTGCTTCTCTTGAGGTCACACAGCAGACAAGTGGCAGAGCCAGCATTAGAACTCAGACCCTCTGATTTCCAAGCCTTTTCCTTTTCCACTAGGCCACACTACTTCCCTTGGAAGTTACAGCATCAAGATCACCATGGTTTCTGGTCCTTTTTCTCTGATGACAAATGAACACTTGCCTCCCCTAACTTTTATATTTCTCCAGTCAATCAATCATTTACTGAGCACTTACAATGTGCAGAACACCGTACTAAGCACTTAAGAGAGTACAATACAACAGAGTTGGTAGGCACACTCCCTGCCCATAACAAGCTTACAGTCTAGAAAAATAAATGACAGCTATGTATGTAAGTGCCATGGGGCTGTGGAAGGGGAGAATAAAGGATGCAAATCCAAACACAGGGGCAATGCAGAAAGGATATGGGAAAACAGGAAATGAGGGCTTAGTCGGAAAACCTCTTGGAGATGTACCTTTCAATAAAGCTTTGAATTTGAGGAGTTGCATAATTCCATCCCCCAAAACCTTTGGTTTAGGCTCTTCCCAGACTGTGGCTTATAATTTCCCAGGACACTTTTCCTGAATATATGCAACTTGATCAGGAATCACACTTAACCAGACAAGGAATGCCCTTAAGACACAGTCCATAAATTTTCCTGTTGTGGTCAAAAAAGAGTTCATGAAAATGCCACAGTCCTGTTGCTGATAAATGGCTGATGAATACATTGATTTATCCATTTAGAGAAGATGAAAAGAGAAGAACACCAATGATGGCCTGATTGATTGAGACACACTCACTGTTTGGGATGCCCTTTTTACACATCTCTAACTTTTCCCTTGAATCCAATGTGGCACCTAGATTGTAAACTCCCACTAGCTTGGTAAACTCCATTCTTCTTCTTCTTACAGTGTTTCTTAAGTGCTTACTAGGTGTCAAGCACTGTTCTAAGTGCTGGGATAGGTACTAGACTGTAAGTTCATTATGAGCTGGGAATGTGTCTGTTCAATGTTATATTGCACTCTCCCAAATAGCATAGTGCTCTGCACACAGTGCACGCTCAGTAAATGCAATTGAATGAATGCACAAAGTAATCAGATTGGACACAGTCCCTGTCTCATGTGAAGCAGCATGCCTCAGTGGAAAGAGCACGGGCTTTGGAGTCCGAGGTCATGGGTTCAAATCCCAGCTCTGCCAATTCATTCATTCAATCATATTTATTGCATGCTTACTGTGTGCAGAGCACTGTACTAAGTGCTTGGGAAGTACAAGTTGGCAACATATAAAGATGGTCCCTACCCAGTAGCGGGCTCACAGTCTAGAAGGGGGGGACAGACAACAAAACAACACATATTAACAAAATAAAATAAATAGAATAGTAAATATGTACAAGTAAATAAATAGAGTAATAAATATGTACAGACATATGTACAGGTGCTGTGGGGAGGGGAAGGAGGTAGGGCGGGGGGGGATGAGGAGGGGGAGGAGGGGGCGAGGAAGGAGGGGGCTCAGTCTGGGAAGGCCTCCTGGAGGAGGTGAGCTCTCAGTAGGGCCTTGAAGGGAGGAGGAGAGCTAGCTTGGTGGATGTGCGGAGGGAGGGCATTCCGAGCCAGGGGGAGGACGTGGGCTGGGTGTCGACTGTGGGACAGGTGAGAAGGAGGCACGGTGAGGAGATTAGCAGCAGAGGAGTGGAGGGTGCGGGCTGGGCTGTAGAAGGAAAGAAGGGAGGTGAGGTAGGAGGGGGCGAGGTGATGGACAGCCTTGAAGCCGAGAGTGAGGAGTTGCCAGCTGTGTGACTTTGGGCAAGTCACTTCACTTCTCTGGGGCTCAGTTACCTCATCTTTAAAATGGGGATTGAGACTTTGAGCCCAGCATGGGACAGGGACTGTGTCCACCCTGATTTGCCTTTATCCACGCCAGCACTTAGAACAGTGCCTGGCACAAATTAAGTGCTTAACAAATACCATCATTTTTATGAGTCTTATGATTCTGAGAGGATTGGACCAGAGTGGTGCCCATTAGGATGGAGAAGAAGGAAGGGGACCTGGGAAAAAGTGTGGAGGAAAAACCAAGAAGATTCAGCAGAAGACTTAATGAGAGGGTTCAAAGCTCATTCTGGGCAAGGAATGAGTTTGCTAAATAATAATAATGATGGCACCGTTCTAAGCACTGGGGAGGATACAAGGTGATCAGGTTGTCCCACATGGGGCTCACGTTCTTAATCCCCATTTTACAGATGAGGGTACTAAGGCCCAGAGAAGTTAAGTGACTTGCCCAAAGTCACACAACTGACAAGTGGCGGAGTCGGGATTAGAACCCATGACCTCTGACTCCCAAGCCAATTCTCTTTCCACTGAGCCACGGTTGAATTTCAACTTGGTTCCATTATTATTTCAGCCTTCTCTGTGACATTCCTTTCCCACTTAGACTGTGAGCCCTTTCTGAGAAACAGATTGGGTCTTAATTAATTTTATTACAATTGTTTCAGGGCTTAGTACAGTGCTTTGCACAGCATAAGGGCTTAGTAGTCGTAGCAGTTGTAATAATGATGTATTAATGATATCATTATATTTTTATGTGACATGTTGGAATAAGGTCATAATAAAATAGCAGTTATGATAAAATAGCAGCTACAGTACAACAAGGGAAGGTGTGAGCCCATTGTTGGGTAGGGACCGTCTCTAGATGTTGCCAACTTGTACTTCCCAAGCTCTTAATACAGTGCTCTGCACACAGTAAGTGCTCAATAAATACGATTGAATGAATTAATGGAAGTATTGCTCAGTATGGGAAGAAGCTCTGATAACTTGAATAAACTTGAGTCAAAGGTCCTGAAGGAGAGAAAACAGGATCAATTCTCACTGGTTGAGTGTAATGAGGATCTGTCTGAAAGCAGGAGGAGAGCTTAGGGCCTCGTGAAGACCTAAAATTTCATGTTATAAGAATTCACCTCAGGTTAAGAATGAAGGAAGAGGTAATGACTGTTGTCAGATGTTGTAGGAAAGAGGTGGGGATTGATTGTTCTTTGGGAAGCTTTAGCCCTCCTGAAAGTATGTTAGCAATCATGTCTGTTGTGTGACCTTGGATAAGTCACTTCACTTCTCTGGGCCTCATTTACTTCATCTGAAAAATGGGGAATAAAAGTGTGAGCCTCAAGTGGGACAGAGACTGTGTCCAACCTGACTCCTTGTAACTACCCCAGTGCTTAGAATCATGCCTGGCACATCATCATAATAATAATGATGGCATTTGTTAAGCACTTACTATGTGCAAAGCACTGTTCTAAGTGCTGGTAAGCACTTAAGTACTATTATTATTCTATAAATATTAACCACTTGAGTTGTAAATATCTTTATGTTTTTCTCCCCCATTAGAATGTAACCTCTTTGTGGACAGGGAGCATACCATTTCCTTTTCTTATATTTACTAAGCACCTAGTACAGTGAACCCCACCAAGTGGGAGCTCAATAAAGCTGTAGTGTGATTTTGAGCAAGTCAACTTCACTGTGCCTCAGTTTCCTTACCTGTTAAATAGGGACTCGATACCAGTTTCCCCTCCTACTTAAGACTCTGACCCTGAGGAGAGACAAGGACTCTGTCCTATCAGTTTTCCTAGCATCTACCCCAGTGCTTAGTACAGTGTTTGGCACATAGTAATCCATCGTTATTATGTAATATAATTAGAAGATAAACAGGTCCCACATGAGGCTCACAGTTCAAGTAGGAGGGAGAAAGTTTTGCAGGTAAGGGAACTGAGGCACATAGAAGTTATTGCTACTACTACAACTACTATTACTACTAACTATTGTGGGACCAGGGGGAAATCCTTCTTCAGTCAGAGAATTTCTTCGAAGGGGAAAGGCCAAGGAAATGGACCCTACTTCTAGTGGAGTCCTGAACCTCGAATGGAGCAGGATCAAATTAAGAAATGATTACCGACTGCAGCAGGGCAATGATAACAATCGAGATCTTCCAGCAGAAGGTGGATTTCTCAGATTAAATTGGCATTTCAAAGAGGTTAGCCAACAACATAGGCAACCGTCATTCAGAGCAGTAGAGAAGCAGCGTAGTCTAGTGGAAAGTAAGCGCTCAATAAATACGATTGAATGAATGAATGAATGAAAGAATCAGGGCCTGGGAGTTAGAGAACCTGGGTTCTGATCCTAGCCTGCTGTGTAACCTTGGGCAAGTCATCTAAGTTCTCTGTGCCTCAGTTTTCCCATCTGCAAAATGGGGATTCATACTTGTCCTCCCTCCTATTTAGACTTAGTCCCATGTTGTTTTGTAACTACCCCAGCACTTAGGACAGCACTTGACACATATTAAGTATTAAAAAAATACCACTATGACTATTATTACTATTCATAGTAGTAGTATTTATTAAGTACTTTTACTAAGCGCTGAGAGAGACTACACAATCTAGACTGTGAGTCCGTTGTACTGTCTCTATATGTTGCCAACTTGTACTTCCCAAGCGATTAGTACAGTGCTCTGCACACAGTAAGTGCTCAATAAATACGATTGATGATGATGATATATGTTTGTACATATTTTTTACTCTATTTATTTATTTATTTATTTATTTTATTTGTACATATCTATTCTATTTATTTTATTTTGTTAGTATGTTTGGTTTTGTTCTCTGTCTCCCCCTTTTAGACTGTGAGCCCACTGTTGGGTAGGGACTGTCTCTATATGTTGCCAATTTGTACTTCCCAAGCGCTTAGTACAGTGCTCTGCACATAGTAAGCGCTCAATAAATACAATTGATGATGATGATGATGATGATGATATTTTGTTGCTGAATTGCGCTTTCAAAGCTCCCAGTACAGTGCTCTGCACACAGTAAGCGCTCAATAAATATGATCGAATGAATGAAGGAAGTGGAAAGTAGAAACAGTCCCTTTCTCTCAGGGGACTCGCAGTCTACAAAAAATGAAATATTTCGATTAATGATATAATTTTCTTGATGGACTAAACTGAGATGAAATGTGATTCATTTTTTTTCTGCCACGGAGGGAGGTATGATAATTGGCATCTCCACATTTCACTACCCACTTTTACCCAGAACCCCTGTTACTAGGCGGGTTTAGATTGGTGTCCCTGTGAAAGCCAGATGAGAGGAGGAAAGCAAGCAGGGAAGTCTTCTATTTATAGGTGTTTCAACTCAGAGTGCCTGCTCGGTGTGCCGTGGAAGACTTCCAAGGGGTGGGAGAACAGGAAACAGTTTTAAATCATCGAGCAGGCTGGGGGAGTGTTATGGGGGAAGAGAGGGATTTTAAAAGGAAACATTTTGATACGATGGTTTCAGAGTCTTTGTCATGAAGTTCAAATTTATTTTGGAGCATTATTCTAAGTTCCCCAAACCATCCCTGAGTGGCATAAAGGAGGTCAGCAAAACTCATTATCCCGGCTAGAAAAGCAAAAAAAGCACAAAGACACCCCCGTCCCCTTCCCCGTGCTCTTCCCTTCTAGGCAGATTTTATTTTAGGAAATGCCTTGGGCAAATTGCTTGTCATCTCTGTGCCTCAGTTACCTCATCTGTATAAGGGGAATTGAGACTGTTAGTCTCATGTGAGAAACTGACTTTTTCTGACTTTTTTCAGAGAAGCAGCATGGCTCAGTGGAAAGAGCCTGGGCTTTGGAGTCAGTGGTCTGGGTTCAAATCCCGGCTCCGCCAATTGTCAGCTGTGTGACTTTGGGTAAGTCACTTCACTTCTCCGTGCCTTAGTTACCTCATCTGCAAAATGGGGGTGGAGACTGTGAGCCCCACATGAGACAAGGGACTGTGTCCTACCTGATTTGCTTGTATCCAGCCCAGCACTTAGTACAGTGCCTGGCAGATAGTAGCGCTTAACAAATGCCATGATTATTACTATAATTATTATTATTATTATTATTATGTGAACCTAGGTACTAAGGTCTAGCACTAATTGGAGCTAAAAAAGACATTATCTCTCCACCTATGGGCTCACAATCTAACATTATATAAATAACTCAGGTCACATCATACTGATCCCACAAAACTTAGATAAATACATATATTTATTTATTTTCTAAAACTCCACATCAATCAATCAATGGTATTTATTGAGTGCTTACTATATGCAGAGCACTGTACTAAGCACTTGGGAAAGTACAATTTAAGAGAGTTGGTAGGCAAATCTCCTGCTTACGAGAGCTTGAGTCAGAGGTCGTGGGTTCTAATCCCAGCAATGCCACATGTCTGCTGTGTGACCTTGGGCAAGTCACTTCACTTCTCTGTGCTTCAGTTACCTCTTCTGTAAAATGGGGATCTAGACTGTGAGCCTCAAGAGGGACACGGACTGTGTCCAACCTTACTACCTTGTATCTACCCCAGTGCTTAGAACAGCCCTTGACACACAGTAAGCAATTAACTAATACCAAAAGTATTATTATTGTTATTATCACAGATGGCAATTAATAGAGCAAGAGTCAGAGGAGTGAGGGGTGATTTGCCTGGGAGTCAGCTAGGCAGTAAAATAGCATTCCAGAAACAGAAGAACACAATTCAGTCACTAATGGTACAAGCTGTTTCTCAAGAACGGTCTGTGGTGTCATAAGCTACAGACCATTAAAGAAGTTATCAAGAAATAAGGGAATCAATTCAAGAAATAGCTTCATAAGGAATGAGTGACAAGGAGGCAAAAGAGAATGTGTTGCTGGGCTCCCCAAACATTAAACATCGCAACACAAGGGACCATCTTTTTGTGTGCTCATTGTGTGTCCACATTGGCCATTTCAGCCACACTTACACTCTCAGGTGAACCTCACCATTGTTCATTCATTCAATCGTATTTATTGAGCGCTTACTGTGTGCAGAGCACTGTACTAAGAGCTTGGAAAATACAATTTGGCAACAGATAGAGACAATCCCTACCCAACAATGGGCTCAAGTCTAGAAGGGACTGGGGGGGGTCTTTTTTGAATACAGACGATAGAGCTCCCTCTCCCTCTCTCTCTCCCCCTTTCTCCCCCTCTCTCTCTTTCTCTCTCTTTCTCCTTATGTATGTATGTTTGTATTTGCATATATAAATATACATGAGAAGTCATTTAAAACTTTGGATTGATATTATTGGTGCTCTGACACCATTTCTCTTCACCTAATTACTGAATTCCTTCCCCATGTCTTGGGAGATGTGTGAAACGTTGTTAAGTGGCTCTGCTGGCATACTGTTAAGTGTTCACTTCTCAGGAGTTGTCAACAAGCCTTCCATAAAGTTAATCAAAAATATTGGACATGTTGAACCTTTCGTACTCAATAAAATGGACAGTGGCCCTAAGTAGAGAGATTCAGCTTCTGTCACATTCTAGCCTCACCCTAGCCTACCTGGAGATTATGTTCTTTGACTTTTCAGAGTAAGAACCACCTTTTTTTGATTTTTAGGTTGCTAAACTTGCCTGATTTGCCTTTCCCACTTCTGGCTGATGGGCAGTGGTAAACAGCTCAACACTCAAATGGTAAAAAGTGAACTACTTGGCAATTTTGAATTATCAGATGATAATTTGGTGTACTTTTGGGAGAGTCCCAATCAATCAATCTGTCAGTAGTATTCATTGAGAGCTTACTCTGTGCTTAACACTGTTCTAAGTGCTTGGAAGAGTTCACTAGAGGTAGTAGACAAAATCCCTACCCTGAGGAGCTTACAGTCTGACAAGGCAAACGCTAAAATTAATTAGCAGGAGGTAATCCAGGTGAAAGATCCTTGATTGAGAAAATTGAAACAAGGAGGCATGATCTCCCTAAAATCTCCCCTGCCCCTCACCAGTCCCTCCCTCCTCCTCTCCCTTTTTTTAACTCTCGCATCTTTCCCAGCAGCATCTCTAGAAGAGATTTCCCACCTTCTCTCAAAATCCACCGTCTCCACCTGCACCTCTGCAACTTTGCACATTATCAAAGTGCTTCCTTCCCTTCCCTTGACTCCATGGCTCCCTCCAGTTATCAACTCATTTCCCACCTACTATTCCTCTCCAAATTCTGAGTGAGTTTTCTACAACCATTGCCTCAAACTTTCTCTCCTCCAATTCTGTCCTTGACCCCTTCCAATCTGGTTCTTGCTCTCTTCACACCACAGAAACTATCCTCTCAAAGGTTACCAGTGATCCCCTTCTTGACATATCCAACAGCCTTTATTCCATCTTAATCCTCCTGTGTCTCCCTGCTGTCTTCAACACTGTCAACCACCCCCTTATCCTGGAAACTTCATCCGACCTTGGCTTCAGTGACAATGTCCTCTCCTAGTTCTCCTTCTATCTCTCTGGCTGCTCATTCTCAGTCTCTTTCATGGGCTCATTCATTCATTCATTCATTCAGTCGTATTTATTGAGTGCTTACTGTGAGCACTGTACTAAGCACTTGGGAAGTACAAGTTGGCAACATATAGAGATGGTCCCTACCCAACAGCGGACTCACGGTCTAGAAGGGGGAGACAGACAACAACACAAAACATATTAACAAAATAAAATAAGTAGAATAGTAAATATGTACACGTAAAATAGAGTAATAAATCTGTACACATGTGTACACTTCTGTGTGCAGAGCACTGTACTACACGCTTGAGAGAGTACAATACAACCACAAACATTCCCTGCCCACAACGAACTTACATTCTAGAGGATTAAGACTGTGAGCCCCATGTGGAACATGGATTGACT
Source organism: Tachyglossus aculeatus (assembly GCF_015852505.1). NCBI lineage: Eukaryota > Metazoa > Chordata > Mammalia > Monotremata > Tachyglossidae > Tachyglossus > Tachyglossus aculeatus. The sequence continues at coordinate 13,528,884 of NC_052070.1, forward strand.
CCTTCTCTGCCTCCCATCTTCTAATAGTTGGAGTCCCTCAAGGATCAGTTCTGGCTCCCCTTCTATTCTCCATCTACACCAACTCCCTTGGAGAACTCTTTCCCTCTCGTGGCTTTACCTTCCCTTTCTAAGCAGATGATTCCCAAATCTACATCTACAGGCCTGACCTTTCTGCTTTGTGGTCTCCAATTTCCTCCTGCCTTCAGAACACTTCAAATTTAACATGGCCAAAACAAAACTCCTCATCTTCCCACCCAAATCCCGCTCTCCCTGACTTTCCCTTCACTGTAGACAGTGCCACTATCCTCCCTGCCCCACAAGTCTTTAACCTTAGAATTATCTTGACTCCTCTCTCTTATTCAACACACATATTCAACCTGTCACCAAATCCTATCAGTTCTACCTTCACAACATTGCTAAAACCCACCTTTCTGCTCCAGCCAAACTGCTAGTATGCTGATCTAGGTATTTAACCTATCCTGCCTTAATTACTTCATCAGCCTCTGCACTGACCTCCCTGCCTTCTGTGTCTCCCCATTCCAGTCCACACTTCACTCAGCTGCCTGGATCATTTTTCTAAAAAAATATTCAATCTATGTTTCCCCACTCTTCAAGAACCTCCAGTGATTGCCCATCCTCAGCATCAAATGGAAACTACGTACCATTAGCTTCAAAGCACTCAATAGCCTTTTGCCTTCTTATCTTACCTCACTGATTTCCTACTACAAACTAGGATGCTCACTTCCCCAATGAAGCTATCATTTCCCCTCACTCCCCAATGGGTCACCATTGCCCTTTGATCTGTACCCTTTAAACACCTGGTATTCATTCATTCATTGGAGTTCATTCACTCATATTTATTTAGCACTTACTGTGTACAGAGCACTGTACTAAGCACTTGGGAAAATGCAGCAAAGCAATAAAAAGTGACAATCTCTTCTCACGACGAGCTTATAGTCTGGGTCGGGGGAGACGGACATCAGTACAAATAAACAGACATCAATATAAATAAATAAAATGACATCTGTGGACATAAGTGCTGTGGGGCTGGGAGAGGAGGGAAGACCAAAGGGAGCAAGTTAGGGGGACGCAGAAGGGAGGGGGAGATGAGGAAAAGTTGGGCTTAATCTGGAAGGCTTCTAGGAGGAGATGGGCCTTCAGTAAGGCTTTGAAGCAGGGGAGAGTAATTGTCTGGCAGATTTGAAGAGGGAGGGCATTCCAGACCAGAGTTAGGACGCGGGCCAGGGGTCAGAAGTGAGACAGGAAAGATGGAGGCACAGTGAGAAGGTTAGCAGCACCAGAGGAGCGAAGTGTGCAGGCTGGGTTGTAGAAGGAGAGAAGCGAGGTGAAGTAGTAAGAGGAGAGGTGATGGACAGCTTTGAAGCCAATAGTGAGGATTTCACCCCATCTTCAGTTCCACAGCACCTATGTAAATACCCGTAATTAATTTTGGTGTCTGTCTCCCCCTCTAGACTGCAAGCTCTTCATGGGCAGGGAACGTGTCAGCCAACTCTGCACAATTATACTCTCCCAAATATTAAGTAAAGTGCTCTGCACATGGTAAGAACTCAATCCATAACATTGATTCATTGATGTGCCAAAAGGAGAAGCAGCATAGCCTAGTGGATAGAGCACAGGCTTGGGAGTCAGAAGGACTTGAGTTCTAATCCTGGCTCTGCCACTTGTCTGTTGTCTGATCTTGAAGTCACTTCACTTCTCTATGACTCAGTTACCTCACCTGTAAAATGGGGATTAAGATTGTGAACTCCATGTGGGACAGAGACTGTGTCCAATCTGATTTGATTGTATACAACCTAGCGCTTAGTACAATGCTCTTAACATTTAAAAAATACCTCTATTATTATTATTATTATCTTTGGGAGCAGCCAAGTGCATAGAGGTAAGTAGTCTAGAAATGTAAGAAAAGGCAGCAATGTTTTATGATCCATTTTTGCAAAGGGATATGTTCTGTTTGAAACAAGATTGGAAATAGCAAAGGACACATCATTAATAGCCATTTTGCAATATAGACAAATGATTGACTGTATTACTTAACAGGTCTCTATTTTTACAGGGAGAAGGAAACATGTCTCCTGGACACTTATCAAACAATCAATCAATCATTCAATGCTATTTATTGAGTGCTTACTGTGTGCACATCACTGTACTAAGCGCTTGGGAGAGTACAATATAACCATATTGGTTGACACGCTCCCTGCCCAAAATAAGCTTACAGTCTCGTTTGGATATTGAACTTTATCACTGATTTATGGTCAATGAAAAATTCATCCCCACTCCTTCTTTCATACAATGAGGGCTAAATAGAGTCAGGGAACCCACAGTCAGGAATCAGGACCACTTAGAAGATATTTGACTGAATATTTTGACCTCCTTTGGATTGGCAGCCCAAAGAAAAAAACTACTTATTTGTTGAGAACTGCCAGCAGGGCTTTTCCACTGAATTTCCTCAAGTTCCCAAACCTCTCAAGGACTTCTGCTTTCCAGAAATGCTCCTCCAAGAGGCCTTCCCAGACTAAGCCCTTTTTCCTCTTCTTCCACTCCCTCTTGTGTCATCCTGACTTGCTCCCTTTATTCATCCCCCCCCCCCAGCACCCCAGAACTCATGTACATATATGTCATTTATTTATTTTTATTAATATCTGTCTCCCCCTCTACACTGTAAGCTTGCTGTGGGCAGGGGATGTGTCTGATATATTCTTATACTGTACTCTCCCAAGTGCTTAGTACACAGCTCTGTACACAGTAAGCGCTCAATAAATACAATTTACTGACTGACTGATGAACTCTACTGAGTGGACAGCAGTATGGACAATTTGATCAGAGGCTTTACCTAACTCACCTGTGACGGGGAATCTACAGAGTAATCGTTTTACCATTTCAGAAGGGAAAATGAAAAGATATTTTTCCCTGGTGTTCAAGTATAAAGTCTTTAGAGAAGCAGCGTGCCTCAGTGGAAAGCGCATGGGCTTTGGAGTCAGAGGTCATGGGTTCAAACCCCGGCTCCACCGTTTGTCAGCTGTGTGACTTTGGGCAAGTCACTTAACTTCGCTGGGCCTCAGTTACCTCATCTGTAAAATGGGAATTAAGACTGTGAGCTCCCCTGTGGGACAACCTGGTCACCTTGTAACCTCCCCAGCGCTTAGAACAGTACTTTGCACATAGTAAGTGCTTAATAAATGCCATCATTATTATTTATTATTATTGTTACCTAATTAAAGTACAGGTCAGACCCTAATAAAACATTTGGGTTAAGAACGAGAACTTCTTATAGTGAGAGAAAGCAATGGCTATGTTCAGTGATCAGGCTACATACAAGGAAAAACGATGCAAGGATATAGCTACAATATTTGCTTACAACCTTATTATAAGAGGTGCCTTCCTAATTCCTTTTGTTGACTCACATACCAGGAACTGAATGATTGCTTCACGAGAACGATAAAACAGCTATAAAGACCTACCCATAAAAGACCAGAGATCTTTACCTAAATATATTGGAGTGAGAGGGGAATAATGATTAAAAACCCCTCACTCCTGTCATTATGAACACGCACAAGGAAAGTTATTTAAATTGAACAAAGCTTTAGCAGATAAGACCGGAAAGACAGATATTTCCACTTTACTATACTCAGCTCTAGTGCTCATGTTTTAGCTTAACACTCCAGGGTGGCAAACTTTAGCTCATGGAGTCTTCATTATTACCAACATTTTTCTCATTTTATGATCAAGTCCAAGATTCATCCAACTCACTTGCCAGGATAGCAGTGTTGACACGGATGAGGAGACGAGAATATCTTTCCATCCGGTTGCTGAATTTGAAAATGTAGCCAAGAACTATCAAACTAATTCATTCCTCTCACAGAGATGACCAACACTCATATACAATTTGAGTTGATTGATATTTTTCATTCATTCACCCAATCATACATATCGAGTGCTTACTGTGTGCAGAGCACTGCAAAATGTGCTTGAGAGTGTACAATAGAACAATAAAAAGTCACATTCCCTTCCCTCAATGAGCTTACAGTCTAGAGGCAGGGGGTCGGAGGGAGGTTTTACAGTCTAGAGAGGGATTTCAAATTATCCTAAAACAAAGCAAAAACAAAGTACCTTCCCAAAAAACAGAGACTTTCCCATTCCAAAACACAAAAAGCATTATAACAAAATCACCTGTATTCACCACTAAAACCCGAGTTCCAGTTTGTATTAATAATAAAAATCAATATTTTTTTGCGAGATTAATCTAAATATGAACAAACAGCAATCCTCAACCCCGTAAGAAAGAAAAAAATAATATTCTGCAAAGGATTATTAAAGTCTGACTCCTGCCTTGAAGAAAAAAAAACATGATCACATTTTTATTGCAGCACAGATATCTCCAAATAGCACCTCCATTGTTCATCTGCGTCAAATATTATTAAAAAGTCCCTGTGGAGATAATGGTTTGAAGCAACCCTAATGTCCCCATTTGTTTTTGTTTTTCTTTTTTTGCCATCTGTACCAAAGTAAGTTGCGATCTACTTTAACTGAGATTAGCTCACTCGATCCAGAAGATAAATGCATGCAACAAATCACCTCCAAAGACACACAGTCCCCAACTCCAAATAACCAGAGTAGAGCCCAGACCTGATCATTTCTTCTAGTTCTTGAAACTTGCACACAAACCGAAGAAAACCTTTCAGCCTCCAAGAGGTCCATCATTTTCCTCTCCTAGTTAATCAGTATATCAATCAATCGTATTTATTGAGCGCTTACTATGCGCAGAGCACTGTACTAAGCACTTGGAAGAATACAACAGAATTAGCAGACACATTCCCTGCCCAAAGCGAACATCCCTTATGTTCTCGCTACAGTCCTACCTGACAGCATTGGTTTTCTTTCCCCTGTTTCTGCTGGAGAAGAGCGTAAAAAAAAAATCCAGGGATCTTTTTTTTTTTTTTAGATTAGAAGTTGGAGAACAAAAAATCTTATGACTTGATATTACAGTTGCTGGAGGCTTAGGATTTATATAAAGAAACTCAAAGAAACAAGAATCTTGCTCTTTTCGGTAAAAACAAATTCATTAAAAATAGCCTTTCCTCTTTTGATTCTCTCTCTTTTTACCTTTATTCCATGATAATTACTTACCCTGAGATGTGCCATAAATGCTTTATTCCAAATGTATAAAAGCCAGCCACATCTCAGCTGAGAATTAAACAATTTTAATGTCTTCAAATCCATGTCCCCGTTCCAAACCCTGCCACAGTTACTGGCAGTGGTACAATAGTTCTAAACAACAGACATCTGATTCTTGACATTTAAAAATAACAATATTGGTAGAAAAGAGACGGCTTTTTTATTAACTGCAAACAGATTGTGAGTGAGCACACATTGCTAATTGTGTATGTTAATCGGAACATGCAATGATTTCAGCCTTGCAATATTAGATTTCTGAATGAGTTCCATATAGAGAATTCTCTCTTGATTCCAGATTATTTTCTGTACTAACACGTTAAAGGTCCATATGAGAATGAATAAGAAAGATAGCTATTAAATAGCTTCAAGAGTAGAAAAAGATCTGAAGCATATTGACTCGTGTTCCGATTCAAGCGTATGTTGAACTTGATTTACACTCGGGACTCAGTCAATTCAATAGCCAGTGATATGGTTATTAATTCAAGATGGCTCACATTCCTCCTAAAACATCTTTAAAGAGGTCAAAATATGAAAAATAGCCTCAACATGAAAACCCCAAACCCCACATGAAAACTGTGTCAAGTTCTTGATCAGAGGCAAAGGTATTCTGCCAAGCTTGTTCTATTTTTGTCTGTTCCCTATAAAATCCAAACCAAAAATAAAAATCTCCATCCATCACAACAGAATCAGCATACCGAATCCCCGACTTCAAGTAGTTACCAAGCTAGCTGGGAACGCAGACCATAAAATGAATTCACACTAGGAGGATGGGATAGAGAACACGGGGCAATTTTCCTATGGAAAAGTGGGCTTCATTTATTATTACCATTTCCTTATCACTTTATTTTTCTGTAACCAATTCAGAGCACTAACTGATGCTTAGCAGTATTTGCAAAAAAACTCCAATTTGGTTTCATGTCAATAAGAAGTCCAGTGACCATAAACCCGCGATGATCCTGCAGACTCCAAGAACTCCTTCCCGTTGTCCCGTCCAGATACTGAAATTAAACAATCCTAAAGAAACCCATCTAATCCCAACCTGATTTTCGCAAAGGAAGAAAACCGCTACATAACTAATGAAATCTTCATCCCTACTTCCCCAACGCGTTGCCAAAATAGCAAAGCGTTAAAAAAAACCCCCAAGCAAACAAATCCTTCTAGCATTACATTATTCCCCCTACTCCGTGCCGTCTTATTCTCCCTCTCCGTCTCGGTTTCTCCGCTCTCCGGGGGATGCCGTCGGACCACCCGCGGGAGGGGAACCGCAGCCACGGACGCGAGACGGCCGAGACCGTACCGTACCTGAAGGTACTGGAAGGAACGTCCCTGCTGACAGGAATCGGACTTCACCAAGGCCTGGTCCACGTTGACCGGGGCTTTCTGATAAACCTCCCGGGCTCTGCTCACCGTCAGGGTGGAAGACCACGAGCTCTTCTTCAGGAGCGGGGCCTCTAAGGTGACGGGCAGGTTGGCGCAGGTAGAGCACTTGACGTCGTTATTGCTCCTGGAGGCCTTGACCGCCTGCTCGCTGACCGTGTTGTAGGCCTCCATGAAGTACTGCGAGGCGGAGCGGTCCGGACAGCGGCCTATGGTCATCACCCCGGACGGGGCGTGGTAGAGGCAGACTTCGCCGTCCAGGTTGTCGTCGGAGCTCCACCACCCCGAGGCGTTGGAGCGGGCCTTGACCTCCGCCCTCCGCTCCTTGCTCTTACTGCGCTTGCCGTACCTGGCGGTCTGCGAGCCCTCCGGGCTGGCCTTGCCCCCGTTGACGCTCCCCTTGGAGGGGCCCTCGAGGGAGTGGGACTTGGTGAAGAGCTTCTGGACCGAGTGGACCAGGTGGCGGATGCGCCCGGGGCTGTCGCTGCGGTGCTCCAGGGCGGTGCGCTTGTACTGGAGCGTGTGGAAGCCATCGCGGCCTAGGGGCAGCTGCCTCTCGAACTGGTCCAGCAGGTTGGTGGGGAGGCGGTTGGCCTTGGCGGCGGAGGCGCGGGGGGCCAGGGCGCACTCCTCCTTCAGCTCCTGGTGGGAGTTGTAGTGCCGCCGGGGGAACGTGCTGCTGACCAGCTGGTCGCCGAAGGGCAGCACGCACTCGGCTTGGAAAGAGTTCCTCTGCGTGTAGTACGGGTGGTCCGCTGGGTGGGGGTCCGCCGGGGTCAGCAGGTAGGACTTTCGGTCGGAGCGGTGGGACAGGGAGTCGCAGGTCGGGTCACAGGCGACCCCGTGGTGGGGATGGTGGTGGTGGCGGCTGCCGGATAGGCCTTTCATAGCGGACCTGGGGAGGAGGGAGGGCTGGGGCCGTCCAGCGCGTGGGGTAAAGGTGTCCAGAAGGCTCCCCCGGATGGGCCTAGGAGGATGAACCAAGACAGAAGGTGTTAAGTAAACCTTTTCTCGAACATAATAATAATAATAATAGTGGCATTTATTAAGCGCTTACTATGTGCAAAGCACCGTTCTAAGCTCTGGGGAGGTTACAAGGTGATCAGGTTGTCATCATCATCATCAATCGTATTTATTGAGCGCTTACTGTGTGCAGAGCACTGTACTAAGAGCTTGGGAAGTACAAATTGGCAACATATAGAGACAGTCCCTACCCAACAGTGGGTAAGTGCTTACTATGTGCAAAAGACTGTTCTAAGCGCTGGGGAGGTTACAAGGTGATCAGGTTGTCCCATGCGGGGCTCACAGTCTTCATCCCCATTTTACAGGTGAGGTAACTGAGGCACAGAGAAGTGAAGTGAAGACTGGGAGCCCTTTGTGGGACAGAGACTGTGTCCCGCTCAATTTTCCTGTATCCACCCCAGCGCTTAGTACAGTGCCTTAGTACAGTCCCCCTCCTCCCCCTCCCCATCCCCCCACCTTACCTCCTTCCCCTCCCCACAGCACCTGTATATATGTATATGCTTGTATGAATTTATTACTCTATTTATTTATTTATTTTATTTGTGCCTATTTATTCTATTTATTTTATTTTGTTAATATGTTTTGTTTTGTTCTCTGTCTCCCCCTTCTCCACTGTGAGCCCCACTGTTGAGTAGGGGACCGTCTCTATATGTTGCCAGCTTGGACTTCCCAAGCACTTAGTACAGTGCTCTACACACAGTAAGCGCTCAATAAATACGACTGAATGAATTGAATGAATGTATGGAACATAGTAAGTGCTTGACAAATACCAAAATCATTATTATTACTCCACGTGGGGCTCATAGTCTAAATCCCCATTTTACAAATGAGGGAACTGAGGCACAGAGAAGTCACTTGACTGGCCCAAGGTCATAAAGCAGACAAGTGGTGGAATAGGGATGGGAACGCAGGTCCACTGAATCCCAGCCTTGTGTTCTATCCATTAAGCCATGCTGCTTGTGCTTGGGAGCGTACAGTACAGTAGAGTTGGTAGACATGATCCATTTCATCACTGATCCAATGTTCAACTATTGGCACTCCAATGAAGTTAGAGACCCTCACAAATGAGGGGTTTTACCCCCCCAAACTCAACCATGATTACCTTTTTTTAATGGTACTTGCTAAACGCTTAATATGTGTCAAACCCTGTTCTAAGCTCTGGAGAGGGTATCAATCCATCAATCAGTCAATCAGTAATTAGGTCAGACCCAGTCCATCTCCCACAAAGGGTTCACAATCCACGTAGGAGGGAGACAAGTATTTAATCCACATTTTGCAGTTGAGGAAATTGAGGCACAGAGACTAATAATAACAACAATGTTAATGTTAATAATGTAACAATAATGACCTTTGACTCCCAAGTCCGCCACTGAGCCACGCTGCTTCTCTAATATGACAATATAACAGGCACATTCCTCCTCAAAATGGGTTTACGGTCTAAAGGGAGAGACGTATTGTCACCAGCACTTAGTACAGTGGTCTGCGATAGAGAGTTGGCTCCGCCACTTGTCTGCTGGATGACCTTGGGCAAGTCACTTCACTTCTCTGTGCCTCAGTTACCTCACCTGTAAAATAGGGATTATGACTGTGAGCTCCACATGGGACAACTCGATTACCTTGTATCTTACCTGATTACCTTGTATCTACCCCAGCTCTTAGAATAGTGCTTAGCACATACAAAGCGCTTAACATATACCATTATTATTACATGATCTCTGCCCTCAAGGAGATTACAACCTCATGGGGAGAAAGACATTAAAATAAATTTGTACATAAGCTCTGTGGGCCTGTCAGTATCAAAGTGCTCAAGGGGTACAGACCTAAGAGGATTGGTAACACAAAAGGGAAGGTGAATAGGCTGGGAAAAAGAGAGGTTTTTTAAGGTTTCATTCTTATAGCCATGGTGACATCAGAGGTGGTAAGCTCACTGTGGGCAGAGAGCGTACCTACCAACTCTGTTATATTGTACTCCTCATGGGCTTAGTACAGTGCTCTGCACACAGTAAGCACTCAGGAAATACCATTGATTGATTAATTGATCATACATAATATGTTGCTTGTAGTGATACTGTACAACAGAGAAAATGCATGTTATACATATATGTTGCCAACTTGTACTTCCCAAGCGCTTAGTACAGTGCTCTGCAGACAGTAAACACTCAATAAATATGATTGAATGAATGAATGAATGTGGAGTTCATATTCAGTTTATAGTTCTCAAGACTGTGAGCCCACTGTTGGGTAGGGACTGTCTCTATATGTTGCCCGCTTGTACTTCCCAAGCGCTTAGTACAGTGCTCTGCACACAGTAAGCGCTCAATAAATATGATTGATGATGATGATGATGATGATGTGAATAAGGTGTAAGGCATCAGATGGCTACACATAGTAATACTCAAATTATAATGATAATTATTTATTATAATTATTATTATGGTATTTAAGTGCTTACTATGTGTCTAGCACTGAACTACCCTTTGAGGTCGATACAAAGTGATCCACTCAAATAAAATCCCAGGCTCACCTTCTGAGTAAGAGGGAGAAGAGTTATGGATCCCCATTCCACAGATGAGAAAACAGAGGCAAAGAAGTGAAAGGACTTGCCCGATTTCACCCAGCAGGCAAGTGGCAGAGCCAGGATGAGAATCCAAGTCTTCGGCTTCCCAGGCTTGTGCTTTCTCCATTACACCACAGGTAGTAATAAGGAATGAGTTAGTACAGTGCTCTGCACACAGTAAGCGCTCAATAAATACGATTGATTGAATGAATGAATGAATGAATGAATGAAATGGTAAATACCGTTTTAAATGAACACATGTACATTGAACTGTTCATTTTATTCAAGTTGCTGTTGCTAACAGGGGAGTAGCATCCATGGATATGAGGGTATACAAGGGATAGGAAAATGGAGCTTAGTATCTAGTATAGGAGACTGACATTAAAATAAACCACAGAAAAGGATATAATAATAATTATGGGATTTGTTAAGCACTTACTATGTGTCAAGCTAGATAGAAGCTAATCAGGTTGGACATGGTCGCAGCCCACTCGGGGCTCACAGTCTTTATGCCCATTTTACAGATGGGGTAACCGTGGCACAGAGAAGTTAAGTGACTTGCCCAAGGTCACTCAGCAGGTAAGTGGTAGAACCAGGATTACAACCCATGCCCTTCTGACTTTGAGGCCCACACTATCCACTGCGCCATGCTGCTTCTCATGGGTAGGGGTAGGAGAATGTAAGCTCACTATGAGAAGGGAATATGCTTGTTTATCGTTGTACTGTACTCTCCCAAGCACTGAGTACAGTGCTCTGCACACAGTAAGTGCTCAATAAATACAATTGAAAGAAAGTGTATCAAAGTGTTTAGTGGATATTTATGAACCCAAATGCACAGATGAAGCAAAAGGAGGGGAAAATAGGATCGGGAGTTGAGATTTTAGTCAGAGAAGGCTTCTTGAGGGAGATATGATTTGCGTTGGGCTTTGAAGATGAGAAACCCGTTGTGGGCAAGGAATGGGTCTGCTTATTGTTCTATTGTACCCTCCCAACCACTTAATAAAGTATTCTTCACATAGTAAATGCTCAGTAAATACAATGAAATAAAAGAATGGTTGAGCCCTTTGGGTATTAAGTGGGAGGGCATTCCAGGCAGGAAGGGACATGAGCCAGAGGTCAACAATGAGAGGGATGAGATTGAGACACTGCAATTAAGTTGGTTTTGGAAGAGTGAAGTGTGGTGGGTGGGTTGTAGAGGGAGAGGAGTAGTTTGACAATAATAATAACAAAGATGACATTTGTTAAGCACTTACAATGTGCCAAGCACTATTCTAAGCACTGGGGGAGATACAAGGTTATCAGGTTGCCCCACATGGGGCTCACAGTCTTAATCCCCATTTTACAGGTGAGGTAACAGAGGCACAAAGAAGTTAAGTGACTTGCCCAACATTACACAGCTGGTAGGAGGGCAAGAACTGATTGAGGGTCTTAAAATAGGGTCAGAGATTTTGCTTGATACAGAGAAGGATGAACAACTATTGGAGGGATTTGGGGACTAGGGAGGCATGCACAGAACAATTTTTTTCTTTGAAAGATAATATGGGTAGTAGAATAAAACACGGATCAGAGAGAAGAGAGGTTGAAGGCAGGGAGGTCAACAAAGAGATTGATGCCAGAGTCAGATGGGACTATGGACCACTGTGGGAGCCGTTTGGATGGAGAGGAAAAGGATTATAGGATTTGGTGGCAGATTGAAAATGCGGGAAGAATGAATGAGATGAATCAAGGTTGAGACAGGGAGGATGTTGAGATCATCTACAGTGATGGAAAGTCAGCAGGAGGAGAGGGTTTGGGTGGGAAGTTGAGGAGCTCTGTTCTGGACATGTTAAATTTGAGGTGTCGGTGGAAAATCTAAGTAGAGGTGTCCTGAAGGTAGAGGGAAATGTGAGATTGAGAAGGAGAAAAGTCGACAGTGGAGAGGTAGAATTGGGAGTCATCCATATAGAGAAGGTAACTGAAGCCATGGGAGTGAATGAGTTCTCCAAGGGAGCAGGTGTATGTGGAGAATAGAAGGGGCCACAGAAATGAGGTTTCAGCGACTCCCAATTAGGCAACTGGAGGCAGATGAGGAGCCCGTGAAAAAGACTGAGAAGGAGCTGCCCAGAGTGAAAGGAGGAGAACCAGGAGAGGACAGTCAGTGAAGCCGATGCTGGATATCGTTTCAGGGAGTAGGGGGTGGTGGATACCGTCAAAGGCAGATGACAGGTTAGGAGGATTAGGAAGGAGTAGAGACCATTTTATTTGGAAAGAAGTGGTGAGTTTAGAGAGGGCCATTGCACAGAGGTTGAAGGCGGCGGAAGCCAGTTTGGAAGGGCTCTAGGAGAGAATTGGAGGAGAGGAAATTGTGGTAGAAGATGAAAATTACTTTCAACAGCAGGAGGGTGTGGTCATGAGATTACAACAAACTATCAGCACTTACTATGTGCAAAACACTGTTCTAAGCGCTGGGGAAATTACAAGGTGATCACGTTGTCCCACGTGGGGCTCACAGTCTTCATCCCCATTTTACAGATGAGGTAACTGAGGCACAGAGAAGTTAAGTGACTTGCCCGAAGTCCCACAGCTGATTATTGGCGGAGCTGGGATTTGAACCCATGACCTATGACTTCAAAGCCCGTGCTCTAATCAGGCTTTGAAGGTGGGGAAAACCACTGTCAGTTATGAAGAGAGGGCAATCAGGACAGAGGCAGGATGTGGACGAGGGTTCGGCGGAGAGGTGGACGAGATCGAGGTACAGTGAGTAGGTTGGAATTAGAGAAATAAAGTGTGTGGGCTGGGTTGGAGTAGGAGAGTAGCGAGGTGAGGTAGGATGGGGCAAGGCGATTGAATGCTTTAAAGCTGATGGGGAGGAGGGTCTGTTTGATTTGGCGGTGGGACGAGCAACCGCTGGAGGTTCTCGAGGAGTGGAGAAACACGGACTGAACGTTTTTAGAGATTAATGACCTGGGCAGCAGAGTGAAGTAGAGACTCAAGTGGGGAGAGTCAGGAGGCAGGGAGGTTAGCAACGAAGCTGATGCAGTAATGAAGGCTAGGATAAGTGCTTGGATTCAGGTGGTAGCGGTCTGGATGGAGAAGAGATGTATTTTAGCCATTTTGAAGAGTGAACCGATGGGATTTGGTGACATAAAAAATGTATGGTGAATGAGATAGACGTGTGGAAGATAACACTAAGGTTATGGGCTTGAGGGACAGGGAAGATGGTGGTGCTGTCTACAGTGGTGAGAAAGTCACAGAGTTTGAATCTGGGTTCACTATGGGATAGCAAGGTTTTTCCTTTTCCAAAGGCTAGATCATAGTTACCATTTAATCAGACTGTTCCCAGGAGGCTAGAAATACAGAAAAGTTGAGAGTCCAATATCTTTATAAAGAGTTGCTAACAGGAAGCAAAACTGGCCAAAATGTTACTTGCAAGGAGCAGGAATTATAGGATACAAGGATCATTCACTAACCAGAAAAATACTCCCCGAAAAAAACTTCGAAAGGGCAATTAAACTGCTGCCTTTCATTTAAATTCTACATTTCTGGTGCTAAAGAAATGTACCCCAAACCATTAATATGCTCTTCTGAACTTCAGTAAGCTAATTGCATGGTTTTTAATAGACTTGTTTCTGACCAGGCTGTTGGGTACAGGATGCCCTCACATCAAAGAAAGACCAGTGAAGCAAGGAAGAATGATCAAAATATTACAGATGACATTTGAAGGAGTAAAAGATCAGGTGATCAGAAATTTTCTCAAATAAGGACTCGGCCCAAAGCAATGAGGACAGTATATTTAAAGGTCAAGTCTCATCAGCAGCAAAGCACATACTGTATCTGACAGCCCTAAGGACAGCTTCACAGTTTTGCCAATTTTCTGTCATCCTCTCATTATCTGGAGATAGAGAAATATCCTGTGGGAACCCAAGGGAAGTTCCATCATTAGAGCTCTTCAAAAATGGTTAACTCACCATCTGTTTTTTTTAACAGGCTCTTAGGGCGAATTAGGGTGTTTTAGGTGTATTAATGGATGTATTAGGAGGAGGCAGAGGGGGCCATTCTATGAAGATTAAGGTTAGAGAAGGTGCATGGCCTAGTGGACAGAGCATGGGCCTGGAAATCAGAAAGACATGGGTTCTAAACCCGGCTGGGCCATTTGTCTGCTGTGTGACCTTGGTCAAGTCACTCTACTTCTTTGTGCCTCAATTACCACATCTGTAAAATGGGGATTAAGACTGCAAACCTCAAGTAGGTCAGGGACAATGTCGAACCTGATTAGCTTGTATCTACTTCAGTGCTTAGTACAGGGCCTGGCACATAGTAAATTCTTAACAAATACCTTTTTTTTTTTTTTACTCTGGGCATGGGGATGGTGTAAGTATCAGTGATTCCCTGACTGTGAGTCAGAGATTTTAATCCTGGCTCCACCACTTACTTGCTGTGTGACCTTGGGCAAATCACTTCGCTTCTCGGTGACTCAGTTACCTCATCTGGCAAATCACTTCACTTCTCGGTGTCTCAGTTACCTCATCTGTAAAATGGGAATAAGACTGAAGTTCTTGTACCTACCCCAGTGCTTAGTAGAGTGCCTGGCACATGTAATCTCTGGGCCTCAGTTCCCTCATCTGCAAAATGGGAATTCAATATCTGTTCTCCCTCTTACTTAGCTTGTTAACCTCATGAGGGACCTGATTATCTTGTATCTGCCCCACTATTTAGTACAGTACTTGACATACAGTAAGTGCTAAACAAATATCATAATTATTATTAAACCTTCATTTCCTCTAACTGCCCCACCCCCCACAACACCTGTCACTTGATCGGGTATGCCTTAAGCACTTTGACACTCACCCCAGCCTCAAAATGCTTATATTCACATCCCTTAAACTCTACTCTTTCCTCTATTGTAATTTATTTTAATGCCTGTCTCCCCTTGCAGACTGTAAACTCCTTGTGGACGAGTGCTTAGTACAGTGCTCTACACAGAGAAAACATTTGATAAATACAATACTCGGTCCCACAGCCCTGATATACTGATCCGTGATTTTATTTTAATGTCTTTTTCCCCCTATAAACTGTAAACTCTTTGAGAGTAGGTAACCCATCTACCAAATCTGTTGGACTGTACCCTTCCGAGAGCTTAAAACAGTGCAGCACAGAGTAAGTGCTCAATATGCACCGTGGACTAGTGAGCAGAGGCTGGGAGTCAGAGGACCTGGGTTCTAATCCCGTCTCTGTTGTGTCTACTGTGTGACCTTGGGCAAGTCACTTAGCCTCTCTGTCCCTCAGTCTTCTCACCTGTAAAATAGGGATTCAATCCTATCCCCTCCTACTTAGACTATTAGCCCATGTGGGGCAGGGAATATGTCCAGTTTGATAAACTTGTGTCTACCCCAGTGCTTAAAACAGTGATTGGCACATAGTAAGAACTTGATAAGTATAATAATAATAATAAGAATACAAATAATAAAAATAATAAATACGATTGATTGATAAAAGGGAAGGAGTTCCAGGTAGGAGGGAAAGTGAGAACCTAGGCTTGGTGGTGAAATCGAGGCACAGTATTCATTCATTCATTCAATCATATTTATTGAGCACTTACTGTGTGCAGAGCACTGTACTAAGTGCTTGGGAAGTACAAGTTGGCAACATATAGAGACGGTCAGTATGTAGGTTGATGCTAGGCGATCACAGAATGTGGGCTGAGTTGAAGTAGAAGAGGAATGAGGTTAGGTAGTTGGGAAAGAGATGATTGAGTCAGTCAGTCAGTCACTCGTATTTACTGAGCGCTTACTGTGTACAGAGCACTGTTACTAAGCACTTGGGAGAATACAATATAACAATATACGGACACATTCTCTGCCTGTGTGAAGTCAATGATGAAGGTCTTCTCCTTAATATGGAGTTGGATGGGCAATGGTTGATGGATGGGCAACGGTTGGAAGTTTTGTGGTCAAGGGAGTGCGTCTACCAACTCTGTTACATTGTTATATCGTACTCTCCCAAGTTCTTAGTACAGTGCTCTACATACAGGAAGTGTTCAATAAATATGATCGATTGATTGAGTGATTGAATGACAGTCAAAGATCTTGAAAGTGACCCTGATATAGAGCACATTCTGTTGGAGTTGGGATGATAGCCAGCCTTCTCAGCCCATTTGCTCTTTGGATTTCATGCCCCAGCAGGAACAAGACAAGGGAGTGTGAGTGAGGCTGGGCAAACCCCCTCATCACTAATTCATTCCTCTGAAGAGGCTTTTGGGCCAAAATCTCTAACCCCGTTTCAAAACCTTATTGAAGGCCCATCTCCTCCAAAATACCTTCCCTGACTAATCCCTCCTTTCCTCTCCTTCACTCCCTTCTGCATCACCCTGACTTGGTCCCTTTATTCATCCTCTCTCCAGGCCCTATAGCACTTATGCACATATTAAATATGTACATATGTACATATTATGTACTTATCTGTAATTTGTTTATTTATATTAATGGCTGTCTTCCCCTCTAGACTGTGAAGTTGTTGTGAGCAGGGAATGTATGTATCTATTGTTCTATTGTACTCTTCAAAGAGCTTAGCACTGTGCTCTGCACACAGTAAACGCTCAATAAATATGATTGACTGACTGACTGGACCAAAGCTCATCCACGATTTCCGGCAAGAGATTCCATAATCAGCATTCGTCCATCATCATCATTCTCCTCCTCTTCATCATCATTATCATCATACCATCATCATCGTTCTTTTCATTTTGTGGTGATATCTTAAGTTGAACTTTAACTAGAATTTGGTACTTTATGGTTGGACTGTTGGGTGGAATATTTGGGATCTTCTAACCAAATGATTTATATTGTGCATCATCTTAAGGCCACATTTAAGGTTTTTAGAGTGTTTTATCATCACATTGTTTACACCACTTGGCGGTCCCCAAGTTTCAGATTCCTCAAGCCTCAGGATTGCCCCCAGAAGTGGGAATGAGGTGGTGATAATAGTAATAATCACTGCGGTATGTATTAAGTGCTTACTATGTGCCAGGCTCCGTACTAAGTGCTGGGGTGGATACAAGGAAAACAGGTTGGGCACTGTCTCTGTTCCACATGGGGCTCACAGTCTCAAGCCCCATTTTATGGATGAGGGAACTAAGGCCCAGAGAAATGAAGTGACTTACCCAAGGTCACAAAGTAGACAAGTAGCAGAACCAAGATTAGAACCCACAACCTTCCTGCTCCCAGGTCTGTGCTCTATTCTTCTAGACTGTGAGCCTGTTGTTAGGAAGGGACCATTTCTATATGTTGCTGACTTGTACTTCCCAAGCACATAGTACAGTGCTCTGCACACAGTAAGTGCTCAATAAATACGACTGAATGAATATCCGCTACACCATGCTTTTCTCTACCAAGGAACAGCGTGGTCTAGTGGGAAAAGGACAAGGTTGGGAGTTGGGACACCTGGGTTCAAGTCTTAGCTTTGCCACTTGCCTGTTGTGTGATCTTGTCCAAGCCACCGAACTTCTCTATGCCTCAGTTTTCTTGTATCTAAAATGAGGAGTCAACACATTCTCTCACTTCCTTTGACCGGTGACTGCCATTTTGAGGAGGAACTGAGTCAAATTTGATTATATTCTATCTACCCCAACACAGTCATTCAATCAATCAATAGCTATTTATTTTATTTTGTTAATACGTTTTGTTTTGTTCTCTGTCTCCCCCTTCTAGACTGTGAGCCCACTGTTGGGTAGGGACCATCTCTATATGTTGCCAACTTGTACTTCCCAAGCGCTTAATACAGTGCTCTGCACACAGTAAGTGCTCAATAAATGTGATTGATTGATTGATTGATTGAACACTTGCTGTGTGTAGAGTACTGTAGTAAGCACTCGTACTAAGCAGTGTGGCCTAATGGATAGAGCATGTGCTGGGAGTCAGAAGGACTTGGGTTCTAATCCTGGCTCTGCCACTCGGCTGCTGTGTGACCTTGGGCAAATCACCTCATTTCTCCAGGCCTCAGTTCCCGCATCTGTAAAATGGGATTAAGACCGGAAGCCCTAAGTGGGACAGGGGACTCTATCTGAACCAACTGGCTTGTATCTACCAATGTTTGGCATTTAGTAGGTGTTTTATAAATACCACAGTGATTATTATTATTATTGTTATTATTATTGTTATTATTATGAGTACAACGGTGTGGTTAGACACATTCCTTGCCCAAAGGAGCATCCTATTCCTTCTCCTGTTCCTCCTCCTTCTCCTCCTCCTCCTCCTTCTCATGAATGCAGAGAAAGCTACTCTGAGGTTAGCCTGCTCTTCCAGGACTTCATCTAAGCCAGTGAAGAACATCATTCCAGAGGTAGTGTCAAATGGTCAAATAAGCCTTTGTCATTCAGTTACTTTGATTTCTGATTGGCAGAACCCTTAGGCTTTAGCAATATAGTTGCTGTAATTCTCTAATTTACCTAGGAAAATTGATCTAGGTAATTTACCTAGGAAATTTACCTAGGAAAACCCAAGGAGGGTCATTTAAATCAGTCCCCATTGAATGAAATGTGGCTTTCAATGGAGTTTATCTTAATGGACTACCCTGAAGAATCAAAAATCACATAATACATCTTATGATTACATATAATGGAATCTCAATAAGCAAAATGGTGCTTTTAACCCTTTTCCCTTAAGCTGGTGGGATCTTGGGGGAATGTTCTTCCGATGAGTAAAATGTGAAAATGGCAGCAGTTGAACATATGAAAGATAATTTCGACTGAAATGTAAAGGTTATTTTCATTTTATCTAATGCCCATTGAAATGGGAACATCTCCACATGTTGGATGATACCATCTGGGGGCCAAATCAGCTCAGGAAGAGATAAAATTCATCATTTAAAGGACTAACAAGTCAAACTAAGCAATCAGTGGAAATTAGACATGGGTAAAGTAATTATACTAAATAATGCATGGACTGTTTCCAAGTTAGTACAGATCACAATCATTTTCTTTACTCAATGCATTGTAATAAGCTTCCCTGCTATCCCACTCCACTGCAGAAAATAACTCAGTGTTTATTCTTCTAGTTCCTGTCAAAGGGTTCCGAGCTCATGCTCCCCAAAGGCTCAATTATCCCAGAAGCGCTGGAATCAGTCAAGCAATAAATGGTATTATTGAGCATTTACCGTGTGCTGAGCAATTTGAACACGTGTTCCTGTGAATGGATGCTAGAGAATACTCCTGAGCTCCCTCCTTAATAATAATAATGATAATAATGATTATCATATTTTTAAGTGCCTAACACTGAACTGAGCACTGGGATAGATACAAGATAAGTCGGTAATAATAATAATAATTATTATGGTACTTGTTATGGGCTCACTGTGTACCAAGCACTGCTCTAACCTCTGGGGTAGAAACAAGTTAATCAGGTTGGACACAGTCCCTGTCCCACATGGGGCTCACACTCTTATCCCCATTTTACAGATGAGGTAACTGAGGCCCAGAGAAGTGAACCCACAGACCTGGATCACTGCCACTGTCCACCTCCTTCGCTCTTATGCTCAAGCTGCTGAACGCTGCTGGCGGAAGTCCTAAACACCAGGCCAACCTTGCTCACTTTAAACTTATCCTTTCTTGCTTTAATTCTGCCCTCTCCTCTGCCAGGCAAAACTACTTCTCTTTCCTTATTGACACCCATCTCCATCACCCCCATCACCTGTTCCGGACATTTAACTCCCTCCTCAGGCTCCCTGTTCCTCCCCCTCCTCCTTCCCTCACTCCCAACGATATGGCCACCTACTTCATTATGAAAATTAACACCATCAGGTCTGAGCTCCCCAAAGTCACCCTCCCCCTCCTCCATCCCTCCCCCTGACCTGCTCCTCTACTTTCCCATCCTTCCCAGCAGTATCTTCAGATGAGATCTCCTCCCTCCTCTCGTGTCACCCCCTCCACTTGTGCTTCTGACCCCATTCCCTCTCACCTTATAAAAACTCTCACCCCTTCCCTCCTCCCCTCCTTAACTTCCATCTTCAACTGCTCACTCTCCAATGGCTTCTTCTCCTCTACCTTCAAACATGCCCACATCTCCCCCATTCTAAAAAAAAACCCTCCCTTGACCCCACTGCCCCCTGCAGTTATCACCCCATCTCCCTCCTACCCTTCCTTTCCAAACTCCTGAGTCATCTACACTCACTGTCTCAAATTCCTCTCCTCCTACGCTCTCCTAGATCCCCTCCAATCTGGCTTCCTTCCCCTCCTCTCCACCGAACCTGCCCTCTCAAAGGTCGGTCACCAGTCACCTCCTTCTTGACAAATCCAAAGGTTCCTACTCTATCCTAATATTCCTTGAGTGCTCAGCTGTCTTTGACACTGTGGACCATCCCCTTCTCAACACGTTATCCAGCCTTGGCTTCACTGACTCCATCCTGTCCTGGTTCTCCTTTTATCTCTCTGGCCACACATTCTCAGTCTCCTTCGCAGGCTCCTCCTCCCCCTCCCATGCCCTAACTGTAGGGGTTCCTTAAGGGTCAGTTCTTGGTCCCCTTCTGTTCTCCATCTACACTCACTCCCTTGGTGAACTCATTCACTCTCACGGCTTCAACTATCATCTCTATGCAGATGGTACCCAAATCTACATCTCCTCCCCTGTTCTCTCTCCCTCCTTCCAGGCTCGCATCTTCTCCTCTGCTTTCAGGACATCTCTACCTGGATGTCCACCCACCACCTAAAACTCAGCATGTCCAAGACTGAACTCCTTATCTTCCCTCCAAAACTCTGTCCTCTCCCTCACTTTTCCGTCACTGTGGACAGCGCTACCTTCCTTCCCATCTCACAAGCCCTCAACCTTGGTGTCATCCTTGACTCCACTCTCTTGTTCACCCCACACATCCAATTCATCACCAAAACCCGCCGGTCTCACCTTCACTATATCACCAAGATCTACCCTTTCCTCTCCATCCAAACCGCTACCTCATTAGTACAATCACTCATCCTATCCCCACTGGATTACTGTATCAGCCTCCTTTCTGATCTCCCATCTTCCTGTCTCTCCCCGCTTCAGTCTATATTTCACTCTGCTGCCCGTATTATCTTTGTACAGAAATGCTCTGGGCATGTCACTCTCCACCTCAAAAATCTCCAGTGGTTGCCTATCAACCTTCACATGAAACAAAGCTCTCCATCCCCTCGCCCCCTCCTACCTCACCTCCCTTCTCTCCTTCTCCAGCCCAGCCCGCACACTCTGCTCCTTTGCCACTAACCTCCTCACTGGACCTCGTTCTTGCCTGTCCCGCCATCGATCCCCGGCCCATGTCCTTCCCCTGGCCTGGAATTCCCTCCCTCCACACATCTGCCAAACTAGCTCTCTTCCTCCTTTCAAAGCCCTACTGAGAGCTCACCTCCTCCAGGAGGCCTTCCCAGACTGAGCTCCCTTTTTTCTCTGCTCCTCCTCCCTTTCCCATCACCTTTACTTCCTCCCTCTACACCCCACAGCACTTGTGTATATGTACATATTTATTATTCTATTTATTCTATTAATGATGTGTATACATCTATAATTCTATTTATCTATTTTTATGCTACTGATAATGGTCTAGTTATTTTGTTTTGTTTTCTGTCTCCCCCTTATAGGCTGTGAGCCCGTTGTTGGCTAGGGATTGCCTCTATTTGTTGCTGAATTGTACTTTCCAAGTGCTTAGTACAGTGCTCTACACACAGTACGCGCTCAATAAATACAATTGCATAAATGAATGAATCGATCCCCATTTTACACATGAGTTAACTGAGGCACAGAGAAGTAAAGTGACTTGCCCAGGGTCACACAACAAAGTGGAGGAGTTGGGATTAGAACCCATGGCCTCCTGATTCCCAGGCTCCTGCTTTATCCACTACACCATGCTGCTTCCCACTATGCCATGCTGTTTCCTGAGGTAATAATAATAATAATAATGATAATAATAATAATAATGATAATAATAATAATAATAATAATAATAGTATTTGTGAAGCACTTACTACGTTCCAAGCACTGGGGAAGATACGAGATTATCCGGTTGTCCCAAGTGGGGCTCACAATCTCCATCCCCACTTTACAGATGAGGTAACTGAGGCACAGAGAAGTTAAATGACTTGTCCGAAGTCATACTGCTGACTTTCCTCTTCCCTCTCCTTCCTCTCCCCCTCCCCCCTCCATCCCCCCCGCCTTACCTCCTTCCCTTCCCCACAGCACCTGTATATATGTATATATGTTTGCATGTATTTATTACTCTATTTATTTATTTATTTTATTTGTACATATTTATTCTATTTATTTTATTTTGTTAATATGTTTTGTTTTGTTCTCTGTCTCCTCCTTCTAGACTGTGAACCCACTGTTGGGTAGGGACCGTCTCGATATGTTGCCAACTTGTACTTCCCAAGCGCTTAGTACAGTGCTCTGCACACAGTAAGCGCTCAATAAATACGATTGAATGAGTGAATGAATGAATGTGGCAGAGCCAGGATTAGAACCCCCGACCTCTGATGTCCAAGCCCGTGCTCTTTCCCCTAAGCCACACTGCTTTTCTAAGATGCTTGGGAGCCCCCAGTTTATTTTGAAAACTGTCCCGCACACAGAACTTCGAAAACCCTTGGATGTGGGAGCCTGGGACATGCGCACGGATATAATAATAATAATGATGGCACCGGTATGGTGGGCAGCTCTCACGTGGCTCAGTGGAAAGAGCCCGGGCTTTGGAGTCAGAGGTCAGGGGTTCGAATCCCGGCTCTGTCACATGTCTGCTGTGTGACCGTGGGCAAGTCACTTAACTTCTCTGGGCCTCAGTTACCTCATCTGTAAAATGGGGATTAAGACTGGGAGCCCCCCGTGGGCCAAGCTGATCCCCTTGTAACCTCCCCAGCGCTTAGAACAGTGCTTTGCACATAGTAAGCGCTTAATAAATGCCATTATTATTATTATTATTATTATTATCATTATTATTATTCATTCGTTCATAAAATCGTACTTATTGAGTGCTTACAGTGCCCAGCATTTAGTACAGTGCCTGACACATAGTACGTGCTTAATAAATACCCTAATTATGAATCATTATTACTGGGTACAGAACCCAGTACTAAGTGCTCGGCACAGTACAATAGAACAATAACTGACACATCCCCTGCCCATACATAGTCTAGACGCTCTACATCCCAACCTTTAAGCCCCCAAAGCATGATCCTTCCCACCGGTTTTCCATTTGTAGTGCCTCAAATCCTGAAGCCAAGTGGTTTCTCAGAGCACAGGCTTGGGAGTCAGAGGTCGTGGGTTCTAATCCCAGCTCCGCCACTTGTCTGCTGTGTGACCTTGAGCAAGTCACTTCACTTCTCTGTGCCTCAGTTACCTCCTCCATGAAATGGGGATTAAGACTGTGAACCCCATGTGGGACAACCTGATTACGTTTTATCTACCCCAGCACTTAGAACAGTGCTTGGCACATAGTAAGCACTTAACAAATACTATTATTATTTTTATTGTTATTCTGATTTTGGGAAATATTGCACTCTCGCAAGAACTTAGTAAAGTGCTCTAAACACAGTAAGTGCTTAATGAATATGATCAGTTGACTGATTGATGGAAATGTCCTTATTTATTTGCCTTCTGGGACTGTCTGACCCAAAAGGAGCTAGTTGGAGCTCTTGACCTGCAGTTAAGCAGCAAATTTAAGCACGGTGTAATGGCTACAGCACAGGCCTGTGAGTCAAGAGGTCATGGGTTCTAATTCCAGCTCTGTCACTTGTCTGCTGTGTGACCTTGGACAAGTCACTTCACTTCTCTTGACCTCAGTTCCCTCATCTGTAAAATGGGGATTAAGACTGTCTACCTCTTATAAATAAATAATAAATAATGATGGCATTTATTAAGCGCTTACTATGTGCAAAGCACTGTTCTAAGCACTGGGGAGGTTACAAGGTAATCAGGTTGTCCCACTGGGGGCTCACAGTCTTCATACCCATTTTACAGATGAGGGAACTGAGGCCCAGAGAAGTTAAGTGACTTGCCCAAAGTCACACAACTGACAATTTGCGGAGCCGGGAATTGAACCCCTGACCTCTGACTCCAAAGCCCGGGCTCTTTCCACTGAGCCATGCTGCATCCCATGCTTACCTCTTGTGGGGCAGGGACTCTGTCCAACCCAACTTGCTTGTATCCTGGAAGCAGCGTGGCTTGGTGGAAAGAGCATGGGCTTGGGAGTCAGAGGTCATGAGTTCTAATCCCGACTCAGCCACTTATTGGCTGTGTGACCTTGGGCAAGTCACTTACCTTCACTGTGCTTCAGGTACCTCATCTGTAAAATGGGGATTAAAAATATGAGCCCCATGTGGGACAACCTGATAACCCTGTATCTACCCCAGTGCTTAAAACAGTGCTTGGCACATAGTAAACGCTTAACAAATACCATTATTATTATTATTATTATCCTCCCCAGCACTTAGTACAGTGCCTGGCACATAGTAAGTGCTTAACAAATAACACAGTTATTATAATTCACAATATTAATAATGATAGTATTTTTAAGCGCTTATTACGAGTGAAGCACTCTTCTTTACAGATGAGGTAACTGAGGCACAGAGAAGTGACTTGCCCAAGGCCACACAGCAGACAAGTGGCAGAACCGGGATTAGAACCAACATCCTGTGGACTCCCAGGCCTGTGCTCTGTCTCCTAGGCAACACAGCTCCGTACCAGCGGGAAGGGAAATTCCCATCCTCCCTGGAGTGAGGATGAAGACTACACCATTTTTCCCATAGCACAAACACAACCCTGTGGAAACTGAATACAGAGAACTATGCAGATGCTCCGATTTTACATAGACAATCAAAAGGGGCAGAAGGGTCTTATTATTAGCCTCCTACTTTGCAAGCAAAGATTTCACATCCGATAGTAAGAAGTCAACAGGAATCCCGCCATCGACCCCCGGCCCACGTCATCCCCCTGGCCTGGAATGCCCTCCCTCTGCCCATCTGCCAAGCTAGCTCTCTTCCTCCCTTCAACCCCCTGCTGAGAGCTCACCTCCTCCAGGAGGCCTTCCCAGACTGAGCCCCTTCCTTCCTCTCCCCCTCGTCCCCTTCTCCATCCCCGCATCTTACCTCCTTCCCTTCCCCACAGCACCTGTATATATGTATATATGTTTGTACATATTTATTACTCTATTTATTTATTTTACTTGTACATATCTATTCTATTTATTTTATTTTGTTAGTATGTTTGGTTTTGTTCTCTGTCTCCCCCTTTTAGACTGTGAGCCCACTGTTGGGTAGGGACTGTCTCTATATGTTGCCAATTTGTACTTCCCAAGCGCTTAGTACAGTGCTCTGCACATAGTTAGCGCTCAATAAATACGATTGATGATGATGATGATGATCTGGCATGGATGAGTGGGTGAATTTTTGTCTTGTCTTATGCCACGGACACATCTCTCTCAGAACTCCCCACCTCTATCGGTGATCATTCTGGTAGTTTTCACAGAGTTTTCTTGGTTAAAAATACAGAAGTGTTTTATCTTTGTCTCCTTCCGCGCAGTCAACTTGAGTCTCCACCCTCGACTCTCTTCCGTGCTGCTGCTGCCCAGGACAGGTGAGTTTTAATGTTGCAGATTGTCTTCCAGACTTTCTAGACTGTGACTGTTGGGTAGGGACTGTCTCTATATGTTGCCAACTTGTACTTCCCAAGCACTTAGTACAGTGCTCTGCACACAGTAAGCGCTCAATAAATATGATTGATTGATTGATTGATTGATTCCACTCCCTAGCCACTGGCCAAGATAAGAAGGGAATGGGTAGGCCTCTGCTTGACTATCCCACCTGTAACCGAGACTGGTAGAGGACTGGAAACTCTCCAAGTGCCACCCCAAGAGAGGATGTGGGTGAATAAATGATGCTAAAAGACCTGCATTTTAAACATTTCCTGACAATACGAGGTTCTGAATTTCCACGTGCCCCAGTGAGTCAGTGTTTTCCTCCATTTCATTTCTGCAGGCTACTTCTCCTTATGAAGGAGCTCATAAGGAGCCTGCAGAAATCAACTGAAAGTTGGACGTCCAACGTTCGGTAACCACACTGAAAATGTACCAATTATGTACCTTTACACTACAATGCAAAACTGCAAGCACAATGTATTCTAACTTTTAAATAGCATTAATTGCTAATGCAAAGGAGCAGGTTGATTTTGTTTGTGAACTATTTCTTCAGCCAACCTGCTCCTTTGATACATGTTTTTATAAGTATTCTTCTTTCAAAGATTCTGGGTGGTTCAGAAAACTCTTTCCAACACATTCGCGGTTGGTATCGTCATTAAAGTTGCCCGTGTCTCCAACAAAGGCACAGAAAATAGATTTCATAATAGCTTTTGGGAGGAAATAATGAATGAAAATACTCGTGTAGTGCATGATTCATACTAAATTAATTCATTCATTCAATCACATTTGTTGAGCGCTTACTGTGTGCAGAGCATTGTACTAAGCGCTTGGGAAGTACAAGGTGGCAACATAAAGAGATGGTCCCTACCCAACAACGGGCTCACAGTCTAGTAGGGGGAGACAGACAACAAAACAAAACATGTGGTCAGGTGTCAAGTCATCAGAATAAATAGAATTAAATCTAGATGCACATCACTGACATCATTGGAAGCATTGGATGCACATCATTGGAAGCAGCGTGGCTCAGTGGAAAAGAGCATGGGCTTTGGAGTCAAAGGTCATGGGTTCAAATCCCGGCTCCACCAACTGTCAGCTGTGTGACTTTGGCCAAGTCACTTAACTTCTCTGTGCCTCAGTGACCTCATCTGTAAAATGGGGATTAAAACTGTGAGCCCCCCGAGGGACAACCTGATCACCTTGTAATCTCCCCAGCGCTTAGAACAGTGCTTTGCACATAGTAAGTGCTTAATAAATACCTTAAAAATAAATAGAATAGTAAATATGTACAAGTAAAATAAATAGAGTAATAAATCTGTATAAACATATATACAGGTGCTGTGGGGAGGGGAAGGAGGTAGGGTGGGGGGGATGGGGAGGAGAAGGTCACTACTAATACCTCTAGTCCTCTATACTGTAAGCTTGTTGTGGGAAGGGAATGTGTCTGTCTAAAGTTGTATTGTACTGTTCCAAGTGCTTAGTACAGTGCTGTGCACACAGTATGTGCTCAGTAAATACAACTGAATGACTACCTGTGTATATTGATTTATGGCTACATAATTGGACTGTCCATTAATAAAAGCATCGCAGGATTTCTTATATGAAGGCTCTTCGTGTTGTAAATTGTTAAAACTCTAACAGCATCATGCAATTTGCTATAATTAGTACAGTGCTCTGCATATAGTAAGCGCTCAATAAATAAGATTGATGATGATAATTGAATGAGGCTTCAATTGTGCCCAAATTCCTTAGAGGACTTTAGTGATTAGATGGAAGATCCTCATAGCTTCCCAATTAATATCTATGGTGAAGCAGCTTGGCCTAGAAAGAGCATGGGCCTGTGAGTTTAGATAACCTCAGTTCTAAGCCTAGCTCTTCCACTCATCTACTGTGTGACACTTTGTCTCTCAAATTCCCTATGCCTCAGTTTCCTCATCTAGAAAATGGGGATGCAATACCAGTTCTCCCTTCTACTTAGACTGTGATTCATTCATTCATTCAATCGTATTTATTGAGCGCTTACTGTGTGCAGAGCACTGTACTAAGTGCTTGGGAAGTACAAGTTGGCCAGATATAGAGACGGTCCCTACCCAACAGCGGGCTCACAGTCTAGAATCCTTCAGAATAAGTAAATTGAGAAGACCCAAGGGAGACTGACCATATTATCTGCTTCTTCAGCATATAAAGACTGTCCAGATCTTTACTGTAGCATTTGTGACTCTTAGAGAAACCGCATGGCTTATAGTAGAAAGAACACAGTCCTGGGAGTCAGAGGACGTGAATTCTAATTCCAGCTCTTGCCAGTTTATGTGACCTTGGTCGAGTCACTTCTCTGGGCCTCCATTTCCTCATCTATACAATGGGAATTCAATAACTGTTCTCCCTCCCACTTAGATTGTCAGGGACAAGGATTGTGCCTGGACTGATGATCTTTTATCTACCCCAGGGTTTAGTGCTTGGCATATAGTGAGCGCTTAACAAAGATTATTATCGTTATCATTAATATATGCAAAATGTCACATTTGCCTCCTGATCAAAAATAGCTTGCTTTAGGTAGAACATTCTTTCGAAGTTAATGGGCAAACCTTTGGCCATGATATGTCCAGACTGCTTTGGCCTGGTGGATAGAGCACAGCCCTGGAAGTCAGAAGGTCGTGGGTTCTAATCTAGCTCCACCATTTGTCTGCTGTGTGACCTTGGGCAAGTTACCTCACTTCTCTGTGCCTCAGTTCCCTCATCTGTAAAATGGGGATTGGTACTGTGAGCCCTACATGGGACAGGAACTGTGTCCAACCCGATTTGCTTGTATCCACCACAGCGCTTAGTACAATGCCTGGCCCCTAGGCAGTGCTTAATAAACACCATAATTATTATGAGAAGCAGGGATAGCCTTCGTGTGTAATCCAGGGCAATAACTCAGGGCAGTTGAAGGGTTTCAGGATGCATATACATAGAAACAGATTGTTTCAATCAATCAGTGAATCAATTGTATTTTTGGAGTGCTTACTATATGCAAAACATTGAATAATAATAATAATGATGATGGCATTTATTAAGTGCTTACTATGTGCAAAGCACAGTTCTAAGCACTGGGGAGGTTATAAGGTAATCAGGTTGTCCCGGGGGGGCTCACAGTCTTAATCCCCATTTTACAGATGAGGCAACTGAGGCCCAGAGAAGTTAAGTGACTTGCCCAAAGTCACACAGCTGACAATTGGTGGAGCTGGGATTTGAACCCATGACCTCTGACTCCAAAGCCCGGGCTCTTTCCAATGAGCCACGCTAAGCACTTGAGAAAATTCAGTATGATTGGGCTGGTAAACAGGATCCCTGTCTATCAGCAGCCTAGTGGATGGAGCACGGGCCTGAGAATCAGAAGGACTTGGGTACTAATCTGGCTTCAACCATGTGTCTGCTGTGTGACCTTGGATGAGTCACTTCCCTTCTCTCTGTCTCACGTACCTCATTTGTAAAATGGGGATTAAGTCTGTGAGCCCAGTCAGCTAAAGCTAAGCAGCAAACTGTTCATGCCTAACCCAGGCATAGAGTTTCCTGACCCTATTTAAGCCTTCAACCCAGGGGTATTGAGAATTTCCTACTGTGGGATAACAATAATAATAATAATAATAATAATAATAATAATAATAATAATAATAATAACATTTATTAAGTGCTTACTTTGTGCAAAGCACAAGCACTGTACAAAGAGCTGGGGAGGTTACAAGGTGATCAGGTTGTCCCATAGAGAAGCAGCATGGCTTAGTGGAAAGAGCCCCGGCTTTGGAGTCAGAGGTCATGGGTTCAAATCCCGGCTCTGTCACTTGTCAGCTGGGTGACTTTGGGCAAGTCGCTTCACTTCTCTGGGCCTCAGTTCCCTCATCTGTCAAATGGGGATAAGGACTGTGAGCGCCACGTGGGACAACCTGATCACCTTGTAACCTCCCCAGCGCTTAGAACAGTGCTTCGCACATAGTAAGCCCTTAACAAATGCCATCATTATTATTATTATGGTGGGGCTCACAGTCTTAATCCCCATTTTACGGATGAGGTAACTGAGGCCAAGAGAAGTGAAGTGACTTGCCCAAAGTCACACAGCTGACAATTGGTGGAGCTGGGTTTTGAACCCATGACCTCTGACTCCAAAGCCCGAGCTCTTTCCACTGCGCCACGCTGCTTCTCTTGAATAATGATGGTACTTGTTAAGTGCTTACTATGTGCAAAGCACTGTTCTAAGCGCTGGGGAGGATACAAGGCGATCAAGTTGTCCCACGTGGGGCTCACATTCTTCATCACCATGTTCCTTAACAGGCCAGCCCTGCATGGGCGTCCCCTGGCTAAGCGGTCCCTCGGGCCTGGGCTGTCTCTGCCTTCCCTTTGGAGGATGGCGAGCATCCAAGTTCGGGTTGGGGCCAGCATGGACATTCTCATCGGAAGGTCCTCTCTGCCCAGCCTGCCCGGTCTGTTATCCTTTAATCAATCAATCAATCAATCAATCACATTTATTGAGATTATTTTCATTATTTATTCATTTATTATTAAATTATTACATCATTATAATATAATTACAATATAATTATATTATAATATTAATTATAATATTTATAATATAATATCAATTATATTATCTAATTATAATTATATAATTATCATTATATTACTATATATTTATGTATTTATTATTATTTTTAGAGAAGCAGCTTGGCTCAGTGGAAAGTGAATGGGCTTTGGAGTCAGCGGTCATGAGTTCAAATCCTGGCTCTGCCACTTTGGGCAAGTCACTTCACTTCTCTGGGCCTCAGTTCCCTCATCTGTCAAATGGGGATTAAGACTGTGAGCCCCCCGTGGGACAACCTGATCACCTTGTAACCTCCCCAGCACTTAGAACAGTGCTTTGCACATAGTAAGTGCTTAATAAATGCCATTATTATTATTATTATTATTATTATTAAGCGCTTAATTTAGGATAACAGCGAGCAGCAGTGACAGGCATTTCTCCCCAGCCTTTATACTATACTTGCCGATCCTTACATCCAGCTTCTTCCTCCTAATAGCCCTAATCTACTTATTATCATAAGTAATAATCTACTTATTATCATCCCTCTCCATCCTCCCCATCTTACCTCCTTCCCTTCCCCACAGGACCTGTATATAGTATATATGTTTGTACAGATTTATTACTCTATTTATTTATTTATTTTACTTGTACATATCTGTTCTATTTATTTTATTTTGTTGGTATGTTTGGTTTTGTTCTCTGTCTCCCCCTTTCAGACTGTGAGCCCACTGTTGGGTAGGGACTGTCTCTATACGTTGCCAACTTGTACTTCCCAAGCGCTTAGTACAGTGCTCTGCACACAGTAAGTGCTCAATAAATACGATTGATTGATTGATTGATTGATTGATTCCGCTGCATTCCGTTCTTAGAAGGTGCCTTTGCCTGGAGCCTATCTGATCTGTCTGTCTGGTTGGGATCAATCAATCAATCAATCAATCAATCAATCGTATTTATTGAGCGCTTACTGTGTGCAGAGCACTGTACTAAGCGCTTGGGAAGTACAAGTTGGCAACACATGGAGACAGTCCCTACCCAACAGTGGGCTCACAGTCTAGAAGGGGGAGACAGAGAACAAAACCAAACATACTAACAAAATAAAATAAATAGAATAGATATTTACAAGTAAAATAGAGTAAGTGAGTTTTGACTTGTAGCAGATTGCCCGTCGTTCATACATTCAATCGTATTTATTGAGTGCTTACTGTGTGCAGAGCACTGTACTAAGCGCTTGGGAAGTACAAGATGGCAACATATAGAGACGGTCCCTACCCAACGGGGGGCTTACAGTCTAGAAGACTAGACTGTCACTCCCTAGCCACTGCCTAAGCTGGAAATGGAATGGGTATGCCTCCGCTTGACTCTCCCTCCCATAGTCAATGATGGTGGAGTACTGGAAACTCTCCAGCTGGGATCCTGAAAGGAGGAACTAAGTGCTTGGAAAACTACAACAGAATAGAGTTCGAACAGATGATCTCTGTCCTCAAGTTGCTGACAGTCTAAGCTTGGGACCCTGAGCTCCTGTGCTACCTTGTTCTGATCTCTAATAATAAGTAATAATAGTAAAAAGCTGTATATATGTTTGTACACATTTATTACTCTATTTTAATCGTCCATATTTATTCTATTTATTTCATTTTGTTAATATGTTTGGTTTTGTTGTCTGTCTCCCCCTTCTAGACTGTGAGCCCGCTGTTGGGTAGGGACCGTCTCTATATGTTTCCAACTTGTACTTCCCAAGCGCTTAGTACAGTGTTCTGCAAACAGTAAGCGCTCAATAAATACGATTGAATGAATGGACGAGTCTCCAGATCGTTTCCAGCTGTGGCACTTTCTCAGTGTAATTGGGAAAATTCGACCTGAAAAGGTTCTTCCTCCTCCTCAGCACCTCTGAGCCCAATTTCCAGGCAGACAGCAAAATCAATTCTGGACAATGTGCATCCTAGACAGAGCATTATTAATTGATTGTGCTTGGGGAGATCAGTGCTCACACTTCTAACCCAGAAAAATGGAAGTAGGGTGTGCACGTATTAATTAGATAATGGACATATTTGCACATGCATTCACATAGGCGTAAATGCATGAATCAGTGCCCAGGTATACATAAACACACACATATTTGAGAGCACTTTATACTGCATAAATGCAATATGAATACATTTATGCGTGTATATTGCATAATAAACAGTAATAAACAATAAATATAATAAGCAGATTAACAGTTTAAGACTCCTCATCTGAATGTTTGACTCCTAAATTTGAATATTTTTTTTGTTATTGCACATCTCAAGGGATAATAAAATTGGTCAGAACCTAGCTTACCCCAAGCTAAAGACTTAAACTTTAAGCACTGGCATTTCTTCTCACCATCTGCTTGTTCTGGCATCCCACGAATTTCAGACTGGGTAAATGTGACATCCTATATTAAGGTTGCAAGTGAAATCACTCAAGCCGGAGGAATATTAGTAATAAAGGAAAACAAAACCAAAAAGCTCGGCGGTCTGTGATCAGTAATGTCCATTAGTTGCGGAAATCTAACCACCGCTGACCACTATTCTTTGATCATTCATTCATTCATTCAAGAGTATTCATTCATTCATTCAATAGTATTCATTCATTCATTCATTCAATCGCATTTATTGAGCTCTTACTGTGTGCAGAGCACTGAACTAAGTGCTTGGAAAGTACAATTCGGCAATAAAGAGAGACCGTCCCTGCCCACACCGGGTTACAATCTAGAAGGGGGAAGATATGTGTGAACTAGTTCAATTAATTTTTGCTTTTAATATATGGTTGAGAAGGATTAATCAATTTTGTTTCTCAGGCAAAACTATGACAGCACAAAATTCTAGAAGAAAGATTTTTGGCATGGAGAAGACTATTTGGGTTTATAATAATAATTAAAGAGCACGAACTTGGGAGTCAGAAGACATGGGTTCTAATCCCAGCTCCACCACTTGTCACACAGCAGACCTTGGGCAAGTCACTTAACTTCTCTGTGCCTCAGTTACTTCATCTGTAAAATGGGGATTAGGACTGTGAGGCCCACGTGGGACAACCTGATTACCTTGTATCTACCCCAGCTCTTAGAACACTGCTTGGCACATAGTAAGCCCTTAACAAATGCCATTATTATTATTATTATTATCATTATTGTAATCAATCAATCAGTGGTATAGGTTTATAAACTTGCAATAGGGTGAAGAAAAATGGAAGAAAGTAGTTTTTAAGTACGTTCATATGGGAATGAAAATTTTAAATGGTTCTAAGCTTGTGGAGAAATATGGGCGAGTAACTTAACTTCTCTGTGTCTGTTACTTCATCTGTAAAATGAGAATTAAGAGTGTGAGCCCCACGTGGGACAACCTGATCACCTTGTATCCCCCCCACCCCCAGCACTTAGAACAGCATAGCAAGTGCTTAAAAAATACCATTATTATTATTATTATTAAATAGTAAACTTCAAACTTCTGGAAATTCTTTAGATTTTTATTGAAGAAATCAGATTTCATACACTCCACCTCTTTCTTCCCCCCTCTTTCTGGTACCTGCTTCCACCTAATCTTTTCCTCCCAAGTCCTTAGTCTCACAATGAAAAACAGGGTCCCGCTCCACCCTCTGCTTTGGCGAGACTTCTTTTAAAACCAAAAAATAGTACGTGTTTTCCCACCCAGAGTTCTAGTTTGTAGCTGCCAGAAGATTTGATAAGATAAGCTACTGGACGGCAGCTTCATAATAATAATAATAATAATAATAATAATAATAATGGCATTTGTTAAATGCTTAATATGTGCAAAGCACTGTACTAAGTGCTGGGGAGGATATAAGGTGATTGGGTTGTCCCATGTGGGGCTCACAGTCTAAATCCCCATTTTACAGATGAGGTAACTGAGGCACAGAGAAGTTAAGTGGCTTGTCCAAGGTCACACAGCAGACAAGTCAGATTCTACTGACACCCAGGCCCATGGTCTATCTACTAGGCAATGCTGCTTCTCACGCTGCTCTGCACATGATAAGTGGTCAGTAAATACCATTGTCTGCTGTGTGATATTGGGCAAGTCACTTAACTGCTCTCTGTCTCAGTTTCCTCAACTGTAAAATGGGGATTCAATACCTGTTCTCCTTTCCTCTTAGACTGTAAGCTCCATGTGGGACTTATCATACTCTCCCGAGCACTTAGTACAGTGCTCCACATATAATAAGCACTCAGTAAATATGACTGAATGAATGACTGACTGAATGGATAGGAACTGAATTTGGCTGTTGCTCTTATATCTACCCCAGGGCTTAGCTCCATTCTTGGCACCCAGTGAATGCTTAACAAATACCCCAATGACTATTATTAATTTAATTAAATGGAGACACCAAACTCAATTCATGCTACTGTACTCTGAAATCAATACACCCTCCAGGTTTGGTGCCAAAAAATCTTGTCTGTTTTCTGGCTGCTTCTCCCTACCCTTTAGCCATTCTTTCAAAGTCACCATTGGTTGTCAGCAAATTGGCACTAAAATCCCCAAATCTTGGGGGTGGGATATGATAAATGAGGAGATGGAGCCCACTCATCTGCCCTCCTTCATATAAAGCAGCATGGTGTAGTGGATAGAATATCCACTGGAGAGTCACAAGGCCATGGGTTCTACTTGCGATTCTGCCACTTGTCTGTTGTGTGACCTTGGACAAGTCACTTCACTTCTCTGTGCCACAGTGACCTCATCTGCAAAATGGGGATTGAGATTGTGAGCCCCACGTGGGGCAGGGACTGTGTCCAAACCTATTTACTTGTATCCACCCCAGCGCTTAGTACAGTGCCTGGCACATAGTAAGCACTTAACAAATACTACTATTATTATTATTATTAAATCCCAGATTTCTCTTGAAAGTAGAAAAATCACTAGAAAATAGAAAAATTCATCGTGGCCTGTCAAACATACAGCTCTCTCTCCTCCCCAACCCCTGCCACTGTATAACTTTATCTGAAACCTCCATTCAAGTAACTTAGCATGAGGTCGAAAGAAAAGTTGGGTATTAATGCCTCATCCCATCCCCACTTTTCTCATGTGAGCCTGTTGTTGGGTAGGGACTGTCTCTATATGTTGCTGACTTTTACTTCCCAAGCTCTTAGTACAGTGCTCTGCACACAGTAAGCGCTCAATAAATACGATTGGATGGATTTTTAACATTTATTGAGTGTCAGCATCCTAGGCACCGAACAGAACATTGGATCCAAATAGTCCCTGCTAATTTTGACACCTAAATAAAAACAACACACACCTCTCATATCCTCATTATTTTTTCAATCTCTCTCTCTCTCTCTCACACATACACACAACCCCCAACCCCCCACAATAAAAAGAAAGTGAGAGAAAGGAGAGGAAATAGAAAGGGCAATGAACATTGATGTATCTTTCAGCAATATGGTTCACTCAATCTCTGCATAGTGACAGCATTCTTCATCTGTACTCACTATCTGGTGAAAAGGTTGCCGCTTACCCTGCTTAAAAATTGAGCTGTTTGGGATTGTACTTGACATGTGTAGCTATTATCATCGCAAGTTCTTTTCTATTTACTTGGTACCTTCTACTAAATATAAAAGATAGCATCTAAAAGAGCAGTAGGGTTACATAGGGCTTATGGGATTTTCATAATTTTATCATTTATGATTCATGTCTTCCAGTGAGAGAATGGATGGTATGGGGCAGAAGAGAGGGCTGCGTCGTTTTACTGAACTTACAGCTCAACATGTGTGCCAAGAAAGGCTGAACAAGAGGACACAGTCACTATCTGAGGGGGAATATATGTCAAGGAATAAAGACCCTAGAAAAAACACAAAAGTATAAAAATCATTTGTTTAATGTAGATTCTTGCTAATCAATCTGTCAATCAATCAGTGGCATTTATTAAGCATTTACTATGTGCAAAGCACTTGGCTAAGCACTTGGGAAAGTAAATTTACTTATATTAGTGTCTGGCTCCCACCCTCAAGACTAAAGATCATCTGTTTATTGTTGCATTGCATTCTCCCAAGTGCTTAGTACAGTGCTCTGCACACAGTAAGCACTCAATAAATACACTTGAATGAATGAATGAATACAACAAATTTAGCAGATATGCTCTCTGCCCACATTGAGCTTACATCCTATCAAATAAACAATCAATCACTGGTATTTATTAAGTGATTATGGTGTAAAAATCACTGTACTAAGCTGTTGGAGTCTAAAGAGGGAGACAGACATTAATATGAATAAATAAGTAATTTATAATATGTGATTTAATGCACGCAAGTGCTGTGGGGTTGGGGTGGAGTGACTATCTGATCTCCAAAAGTCACAGATCCAAGAGCAGAGACAACGCACTTCAGATGATCTCTTTTATAATCTTTTAAAACATCTGAAGGCAAAATCCTTGTTTTCACATCAGGCTAATTTGGAAAGTGCAATACCCAAATGGTCACATTTTCCAGGATAATATTAGCAGGTGATACTCAATTCACATTTGTAAATCACAATTTATGAAGCATATGGCATCCAACTGTGGTTTCAAAGCTTTCCCCAGGGTTGAAAGGATTTACAAATCTAAAGGACAGAGCCTGAAAAGGAAGAAAAAGGCTGGAATTTTGCTGTGACAAATGGCTTGTTCAATATAGCTTAAATCACAGAAATAGTGTCCATACTGTGCTTCATTGTTTCAGTTTCAAACAGCATCAGCGCAGTTGAACTAGAAGCTCAAATGACAATTCTGGCAATACTCAAAATAGTTCATAAAAAACAGTGGGGTCATTCAGTAGTTTATCGCAGAAATTAACCTCCTATAACAAGATGTACAAAACTACTTGTTACTTTAAAGTTAATCTGGGCACCGAGAAGGCCCCAATCATTGTATATTTTAATAATAATCATAAAAATAGCAATAATAATAGCAATACAGCACTACTACCGCTACTATTAATAATGGTATTTGCTAAGTACTTGCTAAGAACTGGGGTAGATAGGAGATAATCGAGTTTCAGATGGGACTCACGGTCTAAGTAGGAGGGAGAACAGATGCTGAATCCTTATTTTGCAGATGAGGAAACTGAGGCCCAGAGAAGTTCATTATGCCCCAAGTCATGGAGCAGATACTTGGTGGAGTCAGTATTATAGTCCAGAACCTCTAACTCCCAGGCCCATAATAATAATAACAATAATAATAATAATAATGGTATTTATTAAATGCTTACTATGTGTAAAGCACTGTTCTAAGCGCTGGGGAGGATACGAGGTGATCAGGTTGTCCCACGGGGGGCTCACAGTCTTCATCCCCATTTTACAGATGAGGGAACTGAGGCACAGAGAAGTGAAGTGACTTGCCCAAAGCTGGGAGGTGGGATTTGAACCCATGACCTCTGACTCCAAAGCCCATGCTCTTTCCACTAGGCCAGGCTGCTTGCTTCCCTATATTCAGACTGCCTTGACATTTGAAAGTGACATTACTAAAGGTACAATTTGCCAAGGTGAACTTTCTCATGAGTAAAGTGTATTTTTTATATAAGTAGCATGGCCTAGGTTTGTATTGCACTCTCCCAAGTGCTTAGTCCGGTGCTCTGCACACAGTAAATGCTCAATAACTATGATTGGTTCTCCTGTGCACTTAGTACAGTGCTCTGCACACAGGAAGTGCTCAATAAATACCGTTGATTGATTAATTCCTTGATAGTAAGCTTACTGCTGAGGATAGTACTGGTGGTTTGTATTGAACCATTTGGGATCTTGGAAAGAAGAACAGAAAAAAGTGACAAATTCCATCCCCACAAGAGCTCCTTCCTCAAACACCCTCCCTCCTCACATCCGCAAACAATCACACTTCCCCTCTTCAAAGCCCTACTGAAAGATCACCTCCTCCAGGAGGTCTTCCCACACTAAGCCTCCCTTTTCCTCAGTTTCCCCGCCCCCCACCTGACACTGACTTGCTCCCTTTGCTCTACACCCCCACCAACCCCACAACACTTGTGTATATATGAACGTATCTGTAATTCTATTTATTTATATTAATGCCTGTTTTTCTAGTTCTGATGTGTACATATATATCTCTAATTCTATTTATTTATATTGATGCTATTGATGCCCGTTTACTTGTTTTGATGTCTGTCTCCCCCCCTTCTAGACTGTGAGCCTGTTCTGGGTAGGGATTGTCTCTCTTTGTTGCTGAATTGTACTTTCCAAGCACTTAGTACAGTGTTCTGCACACAGTAAGCACTCAATAAACACGATTGAATGAATGAATGAAGAGCTTACACTCAAACAGGGCACACACATACAAAAATATTTACAACATTAGAATAATAACAATAATAATTATGGTATCTGTTAAAGTGCTTACTATGTGCCAGGCACAGTACTAAGCAACGGGGTATATACAAGAAAAGCAGATTAGATACAGTCCCACCTGGGCTTCCAATCTCAATCCCCATTTTACAGATGAGGTAACTGAGGCACAGAGAAGGAAAATGACTTGCCCAAGGTCACACAGCAGAAAAGTGGCGGAGCTGGGATTAGAACCCATGACCGTCTCACTTCCGGGCCTGTGCTAAATTGAGCAGATATATATTCAGGAATACTAAGCAGATTAATTTATAAATTTGATTGAAGAAGATGACTATGAGCTCCTTGTGGACGGAGATCAGGTCTACCAACTCTACTGTATTATAGTATCCCAAGAGCTTACACCAGTGCTCTGTACTGAGTAAGAGCTCAATAAATAACACTGATTGGATTGAGACCTTAATGTAGAGAAGAGTCTAAAGGTGGGAAGAGAGTTCAGAAAGAATTCCTATACAAGTTAAAGCACAAGTTACTTCATTAAAAATAGAAGGTTGGTTATTCAGTACAAATTGGACAAATTCTTCCCTCAAGTTGAAATATCACTCTCTGAGTCAGTGGAGCAAGCTCCTTTTTTCTTCTGGTAAAGATTCAGAATCATATTACAATATCTCATTTCTTTAAAATTATGATGTTATACTTGAATTACATTAATA
Organism: Tachyglossus aculeatus; assembly: GCF_015852505.1. Lineage (NCBI taxonomy): Eukaryota > Metazoa > Chordata > Mammalia > Monotremata > Tachyglossidae > Tachyglossus > Tachyglossus aculeatus. Next base: position 13,568,217 of record NC_052070.1, read on the forward strand.
AAGATTGAACAATGGTTTATTGATTTTTATCTCTACAGTATAGTACCTTCAAGGCTCTACTGAGAGCTCGCCTCCTCCAGGAGGCCTTCCCAGACTGAGCCCTTTCCTTCCTCTCCCCCTCATCCCCCTCTCCATCCCCCCCATCTTACCTCCTTCCCCTCCCCACAGCACCTGTATATATGTATATATGTTTGTACATATTTATTACTCTGTTTATTTTACTTGTACATATCTATTCTATTTATTTTATTTTGTTAGTATGTTTGGTTTTGTCTCCCCCTTTTAGACTGTGAGCCCACTGTTGGGTAGGGACTGTCTCTATATGTTGCCAATTTATACTTCCCAAGTGCTTAGTACAGTGTTCTGCGCACAGTAAGCGCTCAATAAATACGATTGATGATGATGATGATGGTTGACTTAAATACTGCACAAAAAGGGATTTCCTATTACCTTTCTAGAGCTGGGGAACTGATATGAATGTATAACATGTAAGTCTATTGGAAAACACATATCACGATTTAGTGGCTCTAGTGGCTAGAGCCCGTGTCTGGTAATCAAAAGGAGCTGGATTCTAATCCTGACTCTGCCACTTGTCTGCTGTGTGACCTTGGTCAAGTCTCTTAACTTCTCTGTGCCTCAGGTACCTCATCTGTAAAATGGGGATTAAGTCTGTGAAACCTAAGTGGGACAGGGACTTTGTCCATCCTGATTAACTTGTATGTACCCCAATGTTTAGCATAGTGCCTGGCACATAAATGCTGAACAAATACCATAAAAAATGTAGTCACTCACAATATATTCATATTTTTAATGACTCTAACCAAGTTGTAATAATAATTAATAGCAATTGTGGTATTTTTAATGTGCTTACTGTGTGCCAGGCACTGTCCTAAGCTCTGGGATGGATACAAGAAAATTGGATTGGACACAGTCCCTGTCCTGCTTGAGGCTCTCAGTCTCAATCCCCATTTTACAGATGAGGCAACTGAGGCACAGAGAGGTGAAATGACTTGCCCAAGGTCACAGAGCTGACAAATGGTGGAGCCGGAATTAGAACCCCTGATCTTCTGACTCCCGGGCCCGGGCTGTATCCATTATGTCATGGATTGTGTGAGATGTGCCTGGAAATGAAATAATATGCCAATGTGCTTTGAGTTTTTCAGAGCTGTCACTGTATGCTGGGACTGTTAACAAAAAGAAATCTTACTCAATGTGAAAACGATAATTAGAGTTAGGCAACATGGAAGGAAACACTCTATCAAACTCCCACTTTTTTATAGACCCCTTAGAAGATGATGAACCTGGGTTGACATTTTCCTTAGTTGCGATGAACATTTTTGAGGAAATACAGAGCTAAATTCAGTCCACCGTTTTAGAGTCGTCAAATCCTAATGTGTGGTCTACCATCAAAATCGTTTAAAAATTAAATGAGGAGAAATCAGACAGTCCTCTAGACTGTAAGCTTTTATGGGCAGGGAGTGCTACTGTTGTACTGTACTCTCCCAAGTGCTTAGTACGGTGCTCTGCACACAGTATGTGCTCAATAAATAAATAGAATAAATAAATTCTAGACTGTGAGCCCACTGTTGGGTAGGGACCGTCTCTATATGTTGTCAACTTGTACTTCCCAAGCACTTAGTACAGTGCTCTGCACACAGTAAGCACTCAATAAATATGATTGAATTTGAATAAATATCACTGATTGATTGATTGACACTATCATATCTGGTACAGGGCAGGACCGGGCACGCTCGGTTGGCATACGACCGGATGGCTCTTTTTACTTTATTTTATTTTATTTTTTCATGCTACTAAAACTCTGGATAAACTAACTCTGCTAGCTGATTTTAATTGATGTGCTTTAGTTCTTTTCTTTATATGGGTAGGGCGCGTGTCAAAATCAAAGCCGTTCCTGCTTTTACACACATTTAAATGCATGCCAGGTCAAGTTTGCCCCTTTATTAAGAGCTGTTAGCAGCAGAACCACCACTCGTATTGGAATCCATCCTGTCTCCATATGAAATTCACCTTCAGATTCTGAGCTATTTTGTTGTTTTAAACACATCGTAAGATCTATCAGCAGCATGATTTGAGCACCAAGTAATGTGTTAATCATTTTTTCACTTTCATGGGTTTCCATGACTAGGGAGTTTAAAGTATTTGGTCCCATGACTTTTTAAAGCTAGACGAACACATCATGTAATAAAAAAACACCTGTAAAACAATCTGGAAAAAAAAAGCTGCAGATGAGGCATCCAAACCTACTTCCTAAACTTTAATCGATAGCTCCCCTAGAAATGTAAAGTGGGAGCAAAAATACATGAGGGACAGCATTTCACTGAATCACATAATCTCCCCTTCTTTTCCCATCGCATTCTGGGTTACTAAAGAATAAGGACAGTCTTCTCCTCTATACTACTAAATTAAGATCGGTTAAAAGTTGAAATAAAAAGGCAGTCTGAAATGAGGATTATTCAGTGAATAACTCCGGCAGGTTATCCAGGCCTCAAATAATAACCTAGGTCTCTAGGCTCCGTTCTAAGGCTAATCAATCAATGGTATTTACTGAACGCTAACTACGGTGCTTAATTCATTCATTCATTCAATCGTATTTATTGCAGAACACTGTACTAAGTGCTTGGGAAGTACAAGTTGGCAACATATAGAGATGGTCCCTACCCAACAAGGGGCTCACAGTCTAGAAGTGCCTGGTATAGTGCCTGGCACATAATAAGCGCTTAACAAATGCCATAATTATTATTATTAAGGGTGGAAAACTCTATTAAACACTTGGGAAAGTACAAGACAATGGAGTTATTCATTCAGTCATGCTTACTGAGTGCTAGCTGTGTGCAAAGCAAAGTACTAAGCACTTAGGAGAGTGCGCGGTAACAAGAAACAGATACAATCCCAGCCCACAGCAAGCTCACAGTCTAGAGTTATTTAATGCAATCTCTGCCTACAACAATACTAAATTCAACTGAATTTAAAGAGTAGGCTCCTATACATATTCACAAGATATGCTAACACCCAAGCAGACATTCTTGACCTATGGTTGCCGCCTGTTAGGATTTCAATCTCTAGATATACAGAAACCATTAGACCTTCTAATCAAGCTGGGAGAAAGAGTACCAAACCATCTTCATATACTGACCTATGGTTGTCACCTGCTAGAATTTCAATCTCTAGCTATACAGAAACCATTAGACCTTCTAATCAAGCTGGGAGAAAGAGTACCAAACCATCTTCATCATCATCATCATCATCATCAATCGTATTTATTGAGCACTTACTATGTGCAGAGCACTGTACTAAGCCCTTGGGAAGTACAAATTGGCAACATATAGAGACAGTCCCTACCCAACAGTGGGCTCACAGTCTAAAAGGGGACATATACTGACCTATGGCTGTCACCTGCTAGAATTTCAATCTCTAGATATACAGAAACCATTAGACCTTCTAATCAAGCTGGGAGAAAGAGTACCAAACAATCTTCATATTCCTGCAGAGGTATCCATTATTCCTTCCTCCGTTCGAAACTTCCATCACTAGTGAGAAAATAATGATAATAATAATGATGATGGCATTTATTAAGCACTTACTTTGTGCAAAGCACTGTTCTAAACGCTGGGGAGGTTACAAGGTGATCAGGTTGTCCCACAGGGGGCTCGCAGTCTTAATCCCCATTTTACAGATGAGGGAACTGAGGCACAGAGAAGTAAAGTGACGTGCCCAAAGTCACCCAGCTGATAAGTGGTTGAGCTGGGATTCGAACCCATTACCTCTGACTCTCAAGCCCGGGCTCTTTCCAATGAGCCACGCTGCTTCTCCTAATATAACAATATAACAGACGAGTTCCCTGTCTACAATGAGCTTAAGGGGAGACAGACATTGATATAAATGAAGAAAAGACAGATATGTACAGGAGTGCTGCGGGGCTGTGAGAGACGATGAATAAAGGGATCAAGTCAGGGTGACACAAAAGGGAGTAAAAGAAGATTTAAAGAGAGTGTGAACTCACTGTAGACAGGGAATGTGTCTGTTGTTATAGTGCACTCTCCTAAGTGCTTAGTACAGTGCTTTGCACAGAGTAAGCGCCCAGTAAATATGACTGACTGAATGAACGAATTCGTTCATTCATTCAGGCCTTCTGGAAGAGAGGCGCCTTCAATAAGCCTTTGTGCGAAGACTCAGGAAGTAATTCAACTCACCTTACAAGTAAATAAATAACACAGACCCATAATAAATAAATGTAACCCAAACTCAAAAGTTATTTAATAATTATGATAATTGTGATATTTGTTAAGCACTTACTATGTGCCAGGCACCGTACTAAGCGCTGGGGTGGATGCAATCAGATCAGTTTGCACCCAGTCCCTGTCCCACATGGGGCTCACAGTCTCCATTCCCATTTTACAGATGAGGGAACTGAGGAACAGAGAAGTGAAATGATTTGCCCAAACTCACACAGCAGATAAGTGCCCACCGTTGGGTAGGGACTGCCTCTATATGTTGCCAACTTGTACTTCCCAAGCGCTTAGTACAGTGCTCTGCACACAGTAAGCGCTCAATAAATACGATTGATGATGAAGTGGCGGAGGCAGGATTCGAACCCATGATCTTCCCTCCCAGGCCCATGCTGCTTCCCCTATTCCTATTCCTATCCCGCCAAAGCCAATTTCAATAGGCCTGTCGTCCATCAGCACATGTGCTATACTCAAGTCAATCAATCAAGTTCCTGAATTCTCCTACCAGTCTGTCATGTCCTAGTAGATGGAAATAGAATTCTTCCCAAAGATCAATTTTCCACTGACACAGAAAATAAATTGATAATAAGAAACTTTGCTTAGGCCAGAAAAAAAATTCTCTGGAGAGATACTTTTCCAAACAGATTGTCAAGCAAAAACCTAAAGGCCTCTGTTGTTTCTTCACTTAGTCCTCAAAGGAATTTCCTTAGTCCTTTACCAGAAGAAGGATGGTCTTTCAGTAAGGTGTGTAATAATAATGATGGCATTTATTAAGCGCTTACTACGTGCAAAACACTGTTCTAAGCGCTGGGGTAGATACAAGGTAATCAAGTTGTCCCACGTGGGGCTCACAGACTTAATCCCCATTTTACAGATGAGGTAACTGAGGCCCAGAGAAGTTAAGTGACTTGCCCAAAATCACACAGCTGACAAGTGGCGGAGCCGGGATTTGAACCCATGACCTCTGACTCCAAAGCCCGAGGTCTTTCCACTGAGACACGCTGCTTCTTGGGAGATTGCAGTTGTTTTCCTGAAATACATCAATAGCTATGGACACAGTTGTACTTCTGTACTTTTGTACATATTTATTACTCTATTTATTTATTTATTTTACTTGTACATATCTATCCTATTTATTTTAATTTGTTAGTATGTTTGGTTTTGTTCTCCATCTCCCCCTTTTAGACTGTGAGCCCACTGTTGGGTAGGGACTGTCTCTATATGTTGCCAACTTGTACTTCCCAAGCGCTTAGTACAGTGCTCTGCACACAGTAAGCGCTCAATAAATACGATTGATTGATTGATTGATTCTGAAGTACACGTGGAATTGTCATTCCTAGAATACCTTTGGAGAGTCCACTAATCTGATGCTAAAGAATAATCTCATATATTGGGTGTGACATTAGAGATGGACCAGTAGATAGATAATTGGGAGGAGAAAGAAGAGCAGATGGAATGTGTCAATAGCAATTTATTTATTTATTTTACTTGTACACATCTATTCTATTTATTTTATTTTGTTAATATGTTTGATTTTGTTCTCTGTCTCCCCCTTCTAGACTGTGAGCCCACTGTTGGGTAGGGACTGTCTCTATATGTTGCCAACTTGGACTTCCCAAGCGCTTAGTACAGTGCTCTGCACACAGTAAGCACTCAATAAATACGATTGATTGATTGATAGCAATCTGAATGATGGTGGTTTTAAAATCATTCTCACCCCCTCAAAAAACAGCAGAGCAAGTAGAAACAGTCTGAGCACAGGCCTGGTAATAATAAGGACCTGGTTTCTAATCCCAGTTCTATCAATTGCCAGCTGTGTGGCCTTGGGCAAGTCACTTAACTTCTCTGTGCCTCATTACCTCAAGCAAAATGGGGATTAAGACTGTGATCCCCATAAGGGACAGGGACTGTGTCCAACCCAATTTGCTTGTATCTACCCCAGCGCTTAGTACAGTGCCTGGAAAATGCTGCAGCGTGGCTCAGTGGAAAGAGCCCGGGTTTGGGAGTCAGAGGTCATGGGTTCTAATCCCGGCTCCACCACTTTTCAGCTGTGTGACTTTGGGCAAGTCACTTAACTTCTCCGTGCCTCAGTTACCTCATCTGTAAAATGGGGATTAAGACCGTGAGCCCCATGTGGGACAACCTTGATTACCTTGTAACCCCCCCAGCACTTAGAATAGTGCTTGGCACATAGTAAGCGCTTAACAAATACCATTATTGTTATTATCATCATCATCATCATTTACTGGTGAAAGCTCCTTCAACTGAGGTGAGCATTATTATCAACAATCCCAATGTATAATACATTACCATATAATACCATTACCTCCTCCTCCCCCCTCAACCCCACCTGCCTTACCTCCTTCCCTTCCCCACAGCACCTGTATATATGTATATATGTTTGTACATATTTATTACTCTATTTATTTTTCTTGTACATATTTATTTTATTTATTTTATTCTGTTAATATCTTTTGTTTTGTTCTCTGTCTCTCCCTTCTAGACTGCGAGCCCACTGTTGGGTAGGGACCATCTCTATATGGTGCCAACTTGTACATCCCAAGCGCTTAGTACAGTGCTCTGCACACAGTAAGCGCTCAATAAATACAATTGAAAGAATGAATATAACAATATACAATAACAATAAACAGACACATTCCCTGCCCACAACAAGCATACAGTCTAGAGTAGCCCCATCAGGGGAAGACAGGAACTTGACATTAACATGTCTATCTACTCGGTTGCATTCTATTCTCCCAAGAGCTTGTCTGCTGTGTGACCCTGGGCAAGTCACTTCATTTCTCTGGGCCTCAGTTACCTCATCTGTAAAATGGGGATTGAGCCTGTAAGCCCCTCATAGGACAGGGACAGTATCCAACTTGATTTGCTTGTATCCACCCCAGTGCTTTATACACTGCCTGGTACATAAACAATTAATTCAGAGCTTAACAAATGCCATTATTATTATTAGTAGTACAGTGCTCAGAACAGTGTTTATCACATAGTAAGCACTTAATAAATGCCATCATTAGTATTACAGTGTTCTGCACATAGTATGCACCCAATAAATACCATTGATTGATTGATTGATTGATGGATACGGTTCCTCCAGAGCATTGATTGGGGTCAAATTGCCAGAAGGGAATTTGAATGGTGGGAAGAAACTGCCTTCTAGACTGTAAGCCCGCTGTTGGGTAGGGACCGTCTTTATATGTTGCCAACTTGGACTTCCCAAGCGCTTAGTACAGTGCTCTGCACACAGTAAGCGCTCAATAAATACGATTGAAAGAAGGAATGAATGAAAGTGGTGCCCATGCCAACGCAGAGGACGGATGGGCATATGGCTGGTTGGGCTTCCTGCCATCAGCCGAGAGTAATAATAATAATAATTAAGGTATTTGTTAAGCACTTACTATATGCCAGGCCCTGTACTAAGCACCGGGATGGATGCAAGCAAATCGGGTTGGACACAGTCCCTTGTCCCTCATGCGGCTCACAGTCTTAATCTCCATGTGGAGCTCACAGTCTCAATGCCCATTTTGCAGACGAGGTAACTGAGGCCCAGAGAAGTGAAGTGACTTACCCACGCTCACCCAGCATCCACGCGGCGGAGCCAGGATTAGAACCCATGACCTTCTGACTCCCAGACTGGTGCTCTATCCACCATGCCGTACTGCTTCTCGGCACCGTGCACACAAACCCAGCCTGCATCCCTCCCTGGCAGAAACAATTTTCTCGGTGAATAGTCTGTGAGGTTCAGATAAGGCCCATTTTTGACTGGGAACCTTAGAAAATTATGGGATGATAATTGCTGCCCATCTTCTGTGCCCCCAAAGCCACGCGCCAATTTGATGGGTTGGCAGCCTTTTTGAAAGGAAAACAATTCTGGCCCATCCAAACGTCGGGCAAGTCTGCAATTAATGCCAGCTACTGGAACTCATCTTCTGGCAAAATCTATTTTTTTTTAGGCTTTGGCCCCATCAAATAACTGAATTTCTCTGCTCTGAAGAATCTTCAGAGCTAATAATTTATCATGCAAACTGAATCTATCATGGAAACTGAATCCCAGACTGAGTCCCCTCCTTCCTCTTCCCCTCCCCACCCCCCCCGCCCTACCTCCTTCCCCTCCCCACAGCACCTGCATATATGTTTGTACAGATTTATTACTCTATTTATTTTACTTGTACATATTTACTATTCTATTTATTTTATTTTGTTAATATGTTTTGTTTTGTTGTCTTTCTCCCCATTCTAGACCGTGAGCCCGTTGTTGGGTAGGGACCGTCTCTATATGTTGCCAACTTGTACTTCCCAAGCGCTTAGTACAGTGCTCTGCACACAGTAAGTGCTCAATAAATACGATTGAATGAAGGAATGAATCTAGCACCGGAAAACTGTCTCCTGAACCATAATACCCTGGAGTTCTTACTGTTATGGTCCTTGTTTTGTTACTTTATTGGTTTTGTTTTATTTTTCATACTTCCTCGTATGTCTCTTCCAACTCCTGCTTTATCCATCAATGGTATCTGTTGAGTGCTTAATAACTAATAATAATTATGATATTTGTTAAGCGGTTACTATGTGCCAAGCACTTCTAAACGCTGGGGTAGTTATAATGTAATCAGGTTGGACACAGTCCCTGTCCCACATGGGGCTCACAGTCTTAATCCCCATTTTACAGATGAGGTAATTGAGGCATAGAGAAGTGAAGTGACTTCCTCAAGGTCGCACAGTGCTCTGCACACAGTAAGCGCTCAATAAATACGATTGAATGAATGAATGAATGAATAAATAAAAATAAATAAATGATGGCATTTGTTAAGCACTTACTATGTGCAAAGCACTGTTCTAAGCGCTGGGGGGATACAAGGTGATCAGGTTGTCCCACGTGGGGCTCACAGTCTTCATCCCCATTTTACAGATGAGGTAACTGAGGCTCCGAGAAGTTAAGTGACTTGCCCAAGGTCACACTGCAGACATGGTGGAGCCGGTATTCAAACCCATGACCTCTGACTCCAAAGCCCATGCTCGTTCCACTGAGCCATGCTGCTTCTCAATAATAATAATAATAACAATTATAACAATAACAATAATAATAATGGCATTTGTTAAGCACTTACTATATGCTGAGCACTGTTCTAAGCACTGGGGTAACTACTAGGTAATCGAGTTGTCCGATGTTTGGCTCATAGACTTAATCCCCATTTTCCGGATGAGGGAACTGAGGCACAGAGTAGTTAAATGACTTGGCCAAGGTCACACAGCAGACAAATGGCACAGCAGGGATTAGAATCAAGGCACGGACGCTTTCCACCAGACCAAGCTGCTGGCCAAGAGGAATGGTTGGTATTGACACCTGTCCACATGTTTTGTTTTGTTGTCCGTCTCCCCCTTCTAGACTGTGAGCCCGCTGTTGGGTGGGGGCCGTCTTTATGTTGCCGATTTGAACTTCCCAAGTGCTTAGTACAGTGCTCTGCACACAGTAAGTGCTCAATATGATTGATTGATTGATTGATTGATAGGGGTGGAGCAGGGATTAGGACCCAGGTCCTTTTGAATCCAGGACCTGGGCTCTATCCACCAGGCCACGCTGCCTCTTGCTGTTTACTATGTGCTTGGGAGAGTACAATGCAACAGGGTTAGTTGACAAATCCCCTGCTTTAGATTGTAAATGTTACGATGGTCAGGATTGAAGATGGAATATCATCCTTGGGCTTTTCCTCAGCACTTAGTACAGATCTTTGCACCAATTAAGCACTTAAATTCAATAAATTATAACAACAACAATAATAGAAAGGAAAATGTATCTTTTTTGGCTCATCACTAATAGGAATAAAAGGAAACCTAAATGGAAATGTATATAATCAGGAGAGAATCCTACTAAACATTGATGTGTAAACTCATTGCATTTGCATTACGGATTTTCAGAATCATCTTTCGTTTCAAGGTGGAGCCATGAAAACAGACTAATACCTGTTATTACAGGGTGCTAGCTAGTGGTCTAAAATATAGATATATATTAATGTGTGCGTTGCCAAGGAAACTAGGGGTTCTATACTAAGATTAAAAGTGTGCAAACCAAATTCGCTGGGCAGTATTTAATAGAACAACTCCCATCAGTGTCAAAAAAGATTGCTAAGATTTAAAGGGTAGAAAAGAAGAAAACATGAAGCAAAAACAAAGCAAACAAAGGAACATTGAGTAAAATAAGGATAAATACAAATCATCAAGTCAGGGTCTTGTGAAATCAATATGGTTGCTGCTCATCTTGAGGACTCCTGACACTAAATGAATCAGGCAGAGGTCGATTTTCGAAGCCACTCTTTCCCCTGAAAAAACTCTCCTCCATTCCGTTCTCATCCAGCCGGGATAATTTTAGCCCTTATGAAGGTGGTTAGGGAATAAAATGAACTCTTCTGGAATTGTTGCGAGACTTTGCATCAAATAATGCACTAATCTGTGCCTCAGTTTTCTCATGTGTAAAGTGAGGATTAAATATCTGTTCTCCTTCTTGTTTAGACTGAAAGCCCCATATGGGACAGGGACTGTGTCTGATCTGTTTATATTGGCCTCAGTTCCTAGTCCAGTGCATGGCATATATCACAATTAATATCATTATTAGTAATAGTCATAATAATGACTATAGTATTTGTTAAGCGCTTACTACGTGACAGTCACTGTACTAAGCACTGGGGTAGATACAAGCAAATTGGATTGGACATAGTCCCTGTCCCATGTGGAGCTCACAATCTCAATCCCCATTTTACAGGTGAGGTAACTGAGGTACAGAGAAGTGAAGTGACTTACTCAAGGTCACACAGCAGGCATGTGGTGGAGCCAGGATTAGAACCCATGGCCTTCTAACTCCCAGGCCCGTATTCTATCCACTCTGCCATGCTAGTAGTAATTCATTCATTCAATCTTATTTATTGAGTGTTTACTTTGTGCAAAGCACTGTACTGAGTGCTAGGGAGAGTTCAGTATAACAATAGTCGTATTGCCCCATCTCTCTTCTACCATTCCTCTCCAAATTCCTTAAGTGTATTGTCTCTTTCCGCTGTCTCAGTTTCCCTCCTCCAATTCTCTCCTTGACCAACTGATCTGACTCCCGCCTCCTTCACTCCAGAGAAATGACCTCTCAAAGGTCACTAATGATCTACCTCTTGCCAAATCCAATGGCCACTATTCCATCCTCATCCTCCTCAAACTCCAAGCTTCCTGAGACACTGTCGACCACCCCCTGATCTTGGAAACATTATCCAACCTTGGCATCACTGACACTGTCCTCTCCTAGTTCTCCTCATAATAATAATGATGGCATTTGTTAAGCGCATGCTATGTGCCAAGCACTGTTCTAAGCACTGGGGTAGATACCAGATAATCACGTTGTCCCACATGGAGTTCTCATTTTACAGATGTGACTGAGGCACAGAGAAGTGAAGTGACTTGCCCAAGGTCACACAGCTGACTCTATGTCCTCTCATTTTCAGTCTATCTGTGGGCTTCTCCTCTGCCTCCCACCTTCCAGCTGTGAGAGTCTCTCAAGGATCAGTTCTGGGACCCCTTCTATTCTCCATCTACACCCACTCCCTTGGAGAACTCATTTGCTCCCATGGCTTCAACTCCCTTCAAGACATCTCTATTTTGGATGTCCTCCCCTCACCTCAAACTTCATATGGCTAAAATTGAACTCCTTATCTCCTCACCCAAAACCTGTCCTCCCACTGATTTTCCCATCATTGTAGACAACACCACCATCCTTCCTGTCTTGTCAGCCCATAAACTTGACGTTATCTTTGAATCTCTCTCATTCAACCCACACATTCTATCCGTCTCCAAACTCTGTCAGTTCAACCTTCCTGGCATCCCTAAAATCCACCTTTTCCTCTCTCTTTACCTTATCCCGCTTTGATTACTGCATCAGTCTCCTTGCTGACCTCACTACCTCTTGTCTCTCCCCACTCCAGTTCATCCTTCTGCTGTCCGGATGATTTCTCTACAAAAACATTCAGTCCATATTTCCCCATTCTTCAAGAACCTCCGGTGGAGGCCCATCCACCATCGCATCAAACAGAAACTCGTTACAAATGGCTTTAAGCCCTCAGTCACCTTGACCCCTCCTAAATCACCTCACTTCTCTCTGGCCTGAAATGTCCTCCTTCTTCATAACTTAAAAACAATTCCTCTCCCTCTTTTTCAGGGCCATATTGAAGGCACTTCTCTCCTCCAAGAGGCCTTCCCTGAATAAGTCCTCTTTTCCTCTTCAACCAACCCCTTCTGCATTGCCTTGATTTGTTTCCTTTATTCACCCCCACTCCCCAGCCCCGCAGCATTTATGCATACATCTGTAATTTATTAATTTATATTAACATCTGTTTGGCTGTGAGCTCAATATTGGCAGCGAGTGGATCTACTCTGCTCCATTGTACTCTCCCAAGCATTCTATTCAGTACTCTGCACACAGTAAGGACTCAATAAATATAATCGATTGATTAGTATTAAGTTTGAGAGACACAGAAGCAGATAGACATCTTAATGTCTGGTAAACAAGCTCAATGAGCAAGCAAGCTCAGAGGAACAGATACCATCATTGTGAAATGAAGATGGTTTTGTTGAGGAGAATTGCTTTCTAAATTGCTCCCTTCACTTTATAGGGGGCTCAATTCTCCTGTTGTCACATCCCATGCTGGAGGCTTCTGGGGAAATGGGAGAAGATTAGTGGGGCAGGGGCTTCCTGAATGGGGGGCACTATTCATAGACAATCATTCCTAGGCCTCAATATCCAAAGGGTCAGTTTGCCTCTCCTTCCCTACTAAAATCATCAACAGGCCTTAAACTAACCCAGGTCACAGGCCTGTGGAAAGTCAGGGAGCATTTTCTTTCATAGAGGAAGCCTTTTTTTCATCTAATAATAATAATAATAATTATGGCATTTGCATTCTTATAATGACATTTATTAAGCAGCGTGGCTCATTGAAAGGAGCACGGGCTTTGGAGTCAGAGGTCATGGGTTCAAAATCCCGGCTCCGCCAATTGCCAGCTGTGTGACTTTGGGAGAGTCACTTCACTTCTCTGGGCCTCAGTTACCTCATCTGTAAAATGGGGATGAAGACTGTGAGCCCCAAGTGGGACAACCTGATCACCTTGTATCCTCCCCAGTGCTTAGAACAGTGCTTTGCACATAGTAAGCGCTTAACAAATGCCATCATTATTATTAAGCACTTACTATGTGCAAAGCACTGTTCTAAGTGCTGGGGAGGTTACAAAGTGATCAGGTTGTCCCATAGGAGGCTCTTAATCCCCATTTTACAGATGAGGTAACTGAGGCACAGAGAAGTGAAGTGACTTGCCCAAAGTCACACAGCTGACAATTGGCGGAGCTGGGATTTGAACCCATGACCTCTGACTCCAAAGCCCATGCTCTTTTCCACTGAGCCATGCTGCTTCTCTCAGGGTTGCACCTGGAGAGTTTCCAGTACTCTACCATTCATTCATTCATTCAATAGTATTTATTGAGCGCTTACTGTGTGCAAAGTACTGTACTAAGTGCTTGTAAAGTTCAATTTGACAACAGATAGAGACAATCCCTACCCAACAATGGGCTCACAGTCTAGAAGGGGGGGAAGACAGACAAGAACACAAAACAAGTAGACAGGCATCAGTAGCATAAATAATAAATCAATTGAATTATCAATATATACACACTAATAAAATAAATAGAATAAGTATGTTCATATATACATACACAATGTCATGGGGCAGGGAGGGTGGTATAGCGGGGGGGGAGTAGGGGTGATGGGGAGGGGAGGAGGAGCAGAGGAAAAGGGGGACTCAGTCTGGGAAGGCTTCCTGGAAGAGGTGAGCTTTGAGGACCTGGGCCTTTATCATGACCTTGCCAGCTTCGGCCTCAGCCATTCTCCTCTCTCACTGCCGCATCGAACCACCCATTCCCAGAGCGACTGCAGATGGAGGTGAGGCATTCTGGGAGAGACGTGTCCATGGCGTCGCTAAGGGTCCACAGCATAAGACAGAACTGAGGCCCAGAGAAGTTAAGTGACTTGCCCAAGGTTACCCAGCAGACATGTGGCGGAGCTGGGATTAGAACCCAGGGGCTTCAGACTCCCAAGTCCGTGCTGTAGCCGCTAAACCATGCTACTTCTCCAATTCACTGCATACAGTAAACTCTCATTTAATACATCTGATTGATTGACTGATTAGCCTTGGGGTGCAATTTCTTTTCTGTCTGCACTAATTTCTCGCCGGTCTGGATTGATAGACTTGAACTAAATAGCAAGCTATCCATATAATAATAATGATAATAATGATGGTATTTATTAAGCGCTTACTGTGTGCACAGCACTGTTCCAAGTGCTGGGGGGTGGGGGGGATACAAGGTCATCAGGTTGTCCCACATGGGGCTCACAGTCTTCAACCCCATTTTACAGATGAGGTAACCGAGCAAGTCACTTCTCTGTGCCTCAAAGTCACACAGCTGACAAGTGACGGAGGTGGGATTTGAACCCATGACCTCTGACTCCAAAGCCCGGGCTCCTTCCACTGAGCCACGCTGCTCCTCTATGCGAATACTAGGCAATTCAGGGAAAATTTACCAGTTTAGGCTATGAGAGGGAGAGTCAAGTAGACGTAGACCCATTCCATTCCTAGCTTGGCCAGTGGCTAGCGAGTTGAAGGCAATCTGCTACAGGTCAAAACTCACCCATGCTGGGCAGCAGCGACATGGGAGAGAGTCGAGGGTGGAGATTTGAGTTTACTGTGCGGAAGGTGTAAATGAGAAACCACTTCCATATTTTTACCAAGAAAACTCTATGGATCCCCTACCAGAACGATTGCAGATGGTGAGTGAGGCATTCTGCGGGAAATGTGTCCATGGTGTCGCTGCGGGTTGGAAACGACTCAACGGCATAAGACAAGACAATGGTATTTGTTAAACGCTTACTGTGTGCAGAGCACTGTTAATAATGATGATGATATTTGTTTAGCGCTTACTATAGGCCAAGCACCATTCTAAGCATTGGGTAGATACAAGGTTATCAAGTTGGACACAGTCCCTGTCCCACGTGGGGCTCACGGTCTTACAGGTGAGGTAACTGAGGCTCAGAGAAGTAAAGTGATTTACCCAAGGTCACACAGCAGTTAAGTGGCGAAACCAGGATGAGAACGCAGGTCTTTCTTGCTCCCTGGCCCGTGTTCTGTCCACTATACCATGCTTCTGTTTTAAGTGCTTGAGAGCACAATAAACAAGCTTTAGCAGACACGATCCCTGCCCATAATTAGCTAGAGTGACAAATCAAGGCTACCTTGCTTGAGGGAGAAGCTAGGAATAGGGACTTTTTTGCTTTAAATCAGGTCAGATCTCACCCTGAAAGACATGCTGTGAAGACAAGACACCTGGTTATTCATGTCGGGACACCTGGGTAGCTGTTTCAATAGGCATACAAGGTCTTGTTGACCAGGTAGCAATCATTAGAGCATGATTTGCTTTTAAATAAAGGGCACTTATCACCATCTGTCTCCCCTTCACCAGTTCCACTAAATCTTGAGTGATGCTGACTATCTCTGACTCATCTAAGTGATTTTATTTCAGCATTACGTGTTCTTTTTCAAAATGGAAACTTTGTTCTTTTAGTAGAAACTGGGAAAAATGACGAAGTTGTCACTGTTCCATAAGAATCTTTCTTCCACTAAACCCAACTTGCCCCTTTTAAGCAAACAGTGCCGGCAGATTGACTAGTAATAACTAAATAGCAGAGGGCATTTTAAAGCATGATTTCTTCAATTAAACCTGACAGTCCAACTTGAAAGTGGAATGCTTTCCTATTACAGGTAGAGTTTTTACTTGAACAATCATGGAATGGATTCCCAAAGACGGTTGTAGCCTCTCTTTCTGCTCCCCAGACAATTTAATCATTCACCTGATGTTTATTTCAGCTCTATGGTACTAACAGAGATACAGTCTGTGGTGAAAAAACTAGTGGAACTGCCTTGTTCTTGGAATTCGTTAAAGGGGTCGAGATGGGTTTCATCAAAGATAACTGGAGTGGGGAAAAGAGGTTAACAACAACAAACAATAATGACGATGATAATAACTGTGGTATTTGTAAGTGCTCATTAGGTGCCAAGCACTGTATTAAGTCCTGGGTTAAAAGATATTCAAGTCAGACACAGTTCCTGCCCCACATGGGGCTCACAATCGAAGTAGGAGGGAGAACAGGTATTGGACCCCCATTTTCCTGATGAGGAAGCTGAGGCACAGAGCGTTGTGTCCAAGGTCACACAGCTGGTCCGTTGCACATAGATTATAGGAGGGTTGCCTGCTATAATATCAAATTTGGTGAGGGAAAAGGTTTCTCTAAAGAATGGCAGGATTAGCCCAAGGAAATTTTTGACTAATCTGAACTCTCAGGCCCACTGCAGAAAGATCCAATTTGTTCTCCATGGAGTTCTCAGAGTTGGGATGTCAGGCCCAGTCTGCGTTCAACCAGCCACTCCAAATAGGAAACTCCTCAGGTTTAAATGGTCCAGATCGGAACCCAAAGAGCATGGCTGGAATTTGATATAACACGGACCAATGAGCATTTATTAGCTTTGACTGCTTCCTTCACAGTCAACAGGGAAAGGATGATACATGGAACCAGATGGACTATTCTATGGTAAAAAATAACCTATAATGCATCATTGTAGGGAGTAATCTACAGTGTTCTACTGGAATGTTGGATGAACCCATTCAACTATCCATTCATTTGGTTGAAAAGGAAAAAATCCCATTTTTTCCCCATTTTAAAGGACAACTTTAACTTTTAAAGCCCATGCTTTTGTGGCCATTTCTGCATTACGCATGAGTTTCCTCTTTCCAAGGGAACCAAGGGTGGATTTTGAGGCACTCAGATATAAAAGTTCTTTCAGCTCTTCTTGAACAATTTGTGGAATGCATTTTCTCATGGGGAAGGAAGCAGTGGAAAGTAGGTATTTCAAAATAAATTTTAAGGAACTGAAGTTAATCCTGAAAGCTCTTAATGGCTGAGGTGTTGATTTCCTCAAAAGTACTCACAAAGTAGTCAAGAGCAGATCAGAACAGTGAGATTACATAAAGGTGTTTATCACAGAGTTTTGTCCAGTTTTGGATTTGTCAGTACAACACATCTAAATGTTAGGTATTTTGTCTTTTGTAAATATGAAGCTACATCACATCTCTCTGTTGTAATATCTCCTGACGGGGAGTAAATATATTGAGTAAACAGTATCTTCCTGGTTTTATGATATAGATAACTCTCATTTAGCAAACACTAATATTACAAACTTATAATTAAAAAATGGGTTTCTAAATGTGTATTCCTAAAGAATTAACAAACCCATTTTGTTACCAAAATAACAAATTTTCAGATTACTTCTGTTGATAACATTCATTTATTCATTCATTCAGTTGTATATATTGAGCACTTACTGTGTGCAGAGCACTGTACTAAGTGCTTGGGAAGTACAAGTTGGTGACACATAGAGATGGTTCCTACCCAACAACAGGCTCACAGTCTAGAAGGGGGAGACAGGCAACAAAACAAAACATGTGGACAAGGTGTCAAGTCGTCAGAATAAATAGAATTAAAGCTAGATGCACATCATTAACAAAATAAATAGAATAGTAAATATGTACAAGTAAAATAGAGTAATAAATCTCTACAAACATATATACAGGTGCTGTGGGGAGGGGAAGGAGGTAGGGTGGGTGGGGTTGGGGAGGAGGAGAGGAAAAAGGGGGCTCAGTCTGGGCAGGTCTCCTGGAGGAGGTGAGCTCTCAGTAGGGTTTTGAAGGGAGGGAGAGAGCTAGCTTGGCGGATGTGTGGAGGGAGGGCATAAGTGCTTTGCACATAGTAAGCGCTTAATAAATGTCATCATTATTTTTATTATTATTATTATTCCAGGCCAGGGGGATGATGTGGGCCAGGGGTCGATGGTGGGACAGGCGAGAATGAGGCACGGTGAGGAGATTAGAGACAGAGGAGCGGAGTGTGCAGGCTGGGCTGGAGAAGGAGAGAAGGGAGGTGAGGTAGGAGGGGGCGAGGGGATGGATGGACAGCCTTGAAGCCAAGAGTGAGGAGTTTTTGCCCTGCTGTACTCCACTAGAGTGTGAGCTCTGTGTAGGCGGGGAATGTGTCTCTTGTTTCTGAGTACTTTCTCAAGCGTTTCAATAAATAATGAATAATGATGGTAGTTGTTAAGCTCTTACTGTGTGCAAAGCACTGTTCTAAGTGTTGGGGGGATACAAGGTGACCAGGTTGTCCCACGTGGGGCTCACACTCTTCATCCCCATTTTACAGATGAGGTTACTGAGGCTCAGAGAAGTTAAGTGATTTGCCCAAAGTCACACAGCTGACAAGCAGTGAAGCTGGGATTTGAACCCATGACCTCTGACTCCCAAGCCCACGTTCTTTCCACTGAGCCACACTGCTTCTAGTGCAGTGCACTTCACCAAGTGGATGTTTGATAAATAGTATCACTATTACTACTCTTTTTCAGTTCTCATAACAAATGAACTGCTTTCCAAGTGCTTAGTACAGTGCTACACACACAGTAAGCACTCAATATATGACTGACTGACTGACTGAATGAATGAATGAATTCTTCCTCCAAAACATTTCCCAGATCCACCCTTCCTCTCCATCGGAAACCCCGCTACTGTGGTACAAGTTCTTGTCACATCCCAGATAGATAAACTGTATCAGCCTCCTCCTTTGTGTCTCCCAAGCTTCAACTTTTCCTTCCTTTCCTGAAAGCTCAATGCTGGTGCTCGGATCATTTTCCGAAATGTCATTTGGTACCCGCCTCTCGAATCCTCAAAAATCTCCAAAGGCTGCTCATCTCCCTCCTCATCAAATAAAAATTTCTTATCACAGGATTCAAAGTAACTCATCAGCTTTCTCCACCTTACGTATCGACACTTTCCACCTGTTATTCCCCAGCTCAGACACTGCTCCACCCAAAATGCGTTCTAATTGAAATCCCTATGCCCTGCTTCCCTACTTGGGAAGTGGTTTCTCTACTTCTGGAAGTGGTTTTCCCTACTTTCTCACACATTTCCCCTGGCCTGGGACCCTCTCCTCATCTTCAAAGCCTTCCCATTTCCCCTTCTCCTCGAGCAAGTGCCTTACTAATTCCCATCACCTCAGTTCATTTCAAATAACCTGTTTAAAACAACCAACAGACCCCCTTAGTACTTATAAATTTTTAATGTTATTTCTAAAGCACTTACCATGTGCCAAGCACTGTACTAAGTGCTGGGGCAGCAACTCAGGTCGGACACAGTCTACATCCCACAGAGGGCTCGCAGTCTTAATCCTCATTTTGCAAATGAGGTAACTGAGGCCCAGAGAATAATAATAATAATAGCATTTATTAAACATTACTATAGGCAAAGCACTGTTCTAAGCGCTGGGGAGGTTACAAGGTGATCAGGTTGTCCCATGGGAGGCTCACAGTCTTAATCCCCATTTTACAGATGAGGTAACTGAGGCGCAGAGAAGTGAAGTGACTTGCCTAAGGTCACCCAGCAGACGAGTGAGGGAGGTGGGATTAGAACCCAAGTCATTGTGACCCCCAGGCCAGTGCTCTAGCTACTAGGTCACGCTCCTTCAAAAGTATTCGTATTTTTATTTTTATGAATATAAAAATACTACTTATATAACTTACGTAGCCATGTATATCCACCACAAAGACAAACGCACATCTCGGTGCTGTTGGGAAGGAGTGGGGTAGCGAAAGGGTCAGACTAGGGGAATGTGTGTTGGGGCTATGTTATCAATAGAAAAGTTTCCAACTGTACATCCCTCTCTGTCATCTCCTACGATGGACAGACTCAACTGGAATCCTGAAAATAGCCCGCTAAAGTGGGTGGTTTTGACCGCAACGGCAACGCACACGGTTACCTCGGCAACCACCTGCATGTATCAGTACCACGGTGGGCCCATTTTGGCTAGAAAGGGGTTTTACCTGGCAACATTACTGGGTGCACTTTATATACTGCTGCATAATGGACCACCTAATCAATCAGTCCTTATTGGATTGATTGAGTGCTGACTGTGTGCAGACCACTCTTCTAATCCCTTGGGAGAACACAATATAACAATATAACAGACACATTCCCGGCCCACAAGAGCTTACAATCTGGGGGGCAGATGGACATTAAATTACAGATAGGGGAAATGGGCGAGTATGAGGATATGTACATATAATAATGATGGCATTTATTAAGTGCTTACTATGGGCAAAGCACTGTTCTAAGTGCTGAAGTTCTAAGTACATATGTGTTGCGGGGCTGGGGTTAGGGTGACTATCAAGTGCTTAAAAGGCATAGGTCCTAGTGTCTTGGTAACACAGAAGGGAGGGTAAGGAGGGGAAACTCAGAATCACCCACTAGTGCGAATATGACAGGCCAGAACAAGAGAGTGAGAGTGACGTTAATACCAAGCTCCTTGTGGGCAGGGTAAACTTCTACCATCTCTGTTATATTGTTCTCTTCCAAGAGCTTAGCACAGTGGTCAGCACAGAGTAAGCGCTCAATAATAATATCAATAATTATTATTATATTATATTATATAATTATTATAATTATATCGTTATTATTATTATTATGGTACTAAGTGCTTACTATGTGCCAGGCACTATTCTACGCGCTGAGGTAGATACAAGGTAATCAGGTTGTCCCATGTGGAGCATATAGTCTTCATCTCCATTTTACAGATGAGGTTACTGAGGCACAGAGAAGTTAAGTGGCTTGCCCAAAGTCACACAGCAGAGAAGTGGCGGAACAGAATTAGAACTCACGTCCTCTGACCACCAAGACCGGGTTTTTTCCACTAAGCCACGCTGCTTCCCTAATACATTCAATCGATTGGTTGGTTGATACAATATGGGCCCTTCTATAGCCTTCAGATGCTGGGCTTCCCGGGAAGTAATCCAGGTGGCTCGTGGGTGGGAGGGCTGGGGGTGTGGTGGGATTTTGGCCCTGAGGTGGTGGGGGGGGGGGCTCAAACCATCAATCAATCATATTTACTGAACACTTACTGTGTGCGGAGCACTGTAATAAGTGCTCGGGAGAGCACGGTATAACAGAGGAAAGAACACGGGCTAGGTAGTTAGACGGTGCCTGGACATAGTAAGGCATGAACAAATACCATAAAAAAGTCACTTCACTTCTCTGGGCCTCAGTTACCTCATCTGTAAAATGGACATTAAGACTGTGAACCCTATCTATGTGGGTCATGGACTGTGTCCAACCTGATTACCCAATTTACTTGTATTCACCCCTGCACTTAGTAAGTGCTTAACAAATACTACAATTATTATTAGCTTGTATCTACCCTAGTGCTCAGTACAGTCCGTGATGTAATAAATGTTTAACAAAGACCATAAAAAAAAAGGTAATGGATGCAATCTGTGCCCACAGGAGCTTACAGCTTAGAGAGGGAGATGGTAAAATAAATTATGGATATATACATAAGTGCTTTGGGGCTGAGGGTGGGGTGAGTATTGAAGGGTGGGGTGAAGCAGCATGGCATAGTGGATAGAGCACAGGCCCGGAAGTCGGAAGGTCATGGATTCTAATCCCAGCTCTGCCACTGCTGTGTGACCTTGGGCAAGTCGCTTTACTTCTCTGTGCTTCAGTTACCTCATCAGTAAAATGGGGATTGAGACTGTGAGCCCCACGTGGGACAGGGACTGTGCCCAACCCGATCTGCTTGTATCCACACCAGAGCTTAGTGCAGTGACTGGCACGTAGTTGAGCGCTTAACAAATACTGTAGTTATTACTGTTATAATTGAATGCTTAAAGGATATTCAGTTATTATTATTATAATTGAATGCTTGAAGGGTATTCATCTATTCAATCACTCATTCAATCTTATTTATTGAGTGCCTAATGTGTGCAGAGCACTGTACTAAGTGCTTGGGAAAGTACAACACAACAAATAGCAGTCACATTCCCTGCTCATAACGAGATTACCGGCCAGAGGCAGGGAGACAGGCATCAATCCAAATAAATAAATAAGTAAAATTACAGAAATCCAAGTGCAAGGACGAAGCAGAGAAAGGGTTATAAGGAGAAATGAGGGCTTAGTTTGGGAAGCTTTCTTGGAGGGGATGGGATTTCATTAAATCTAGAGTTTACAAGCACAGGAGCCTTGGGCAAGCTCATGCCTCAGTGGGATTTAGGCCAGAAAGCAGAGTCGCCCTGCATGTGAAGGAGGTAATTAGCAGCTGCTCCACCCCTCCTGTCATTGTTGATTGATTGATTGATTGATTGTCAGTCTGGCCCACAACGGGATGGCTGCCTCAGTTCTTCATCTATCTGGGCTGCAGGGCAGGGCTGACTGTTTATTAGAAATAACAGCGACTGAAACGATCTCCTCTGCATGGGAAGTTCCGCCCCATTAAGATCTCCACATGTTTCCTAGTTTAGTCTTCCTTATAACTTGATCTGCTTTCACTTCTCCTCAACTGATTTTCTCCTTGAAATAACCAGAAAAACCCTACTGCCCTGTCCTGCAAAATTGATATCAAAATTTACTATTAGAAGTCTAAGGAGGGCACAGTCTGTAAGCTCAGTGTGGGCAGGAAATGTATCTACCGACTCTGCTACGTTGTTATAAAACTCTTTGGATCCATTTATTCATTCAATCGTATGTATTGGGCGCTTACTGTGTGCAAAGCACCGTACTAAGCGCTTGGGAAGTACGAGTTGGCAACATATAGAGATGGTCCCTACCCAACAGTGAGCTCACAGTCTAGAAGGGGGAGACAGACAACAAAACAAAGCATATTAACAAAATAAAATAAATAGAATAAATATGTACAAATAAAATAAATAAATAAATAAATATGCAAATAAATAAGTAAATAAATAAATAGATAGATAGATAAATAGATAGATAAATAGATAAATAAATAAATACCACTACCAGAATGATTGCAGATGGAGAGTGGGGCGTTCTGGGAGAGATACGTCCTTGGTGTCGCTATGGGTCGGAAACAACACGACGGTATAAGACAAGATTACCGGACCGGGTGGCCTGCCCTCTCGGAGCTCTGGCTCAAGATGATGATGATGATGATGATGGCATTTATTAAGCGCTAACTATGTGCAGAGCACTGTTCTAAGCACTGGGGAGGTTACAAGGTGATCAGGTTGTCCCACAGGGGGCTCACAGTCTTAATCCCCATTTTACAGATGAGGTAACTGAGGCACAGAGAAGTTAAGTGAATGACCACCTTGCTTTGTGTGGGAGGGGGAGATAAGCTTATGCCACAGCTTGGTCGATTTAATTTCTTCCAGCTCAGTTAGTGACCTATCTGGGAACGAGGGGAAGCGAGTGTGGGGCTAGTCAATCAATCAATCATATTTATTGAGCACTTACTTTGTGCAGAGCACTGTAGTAAGTGCTTGGGAAGTACAAGTTGGCAACATATAGTGACGTTCCCTACCCAACAGTCTAGAAGAAATAAGGGGCTAGTCTTCCTATGGAGAGATGGGGTGGAAACCATTTAGGCTACTTTGGTTCTGAGTGACTTTTTAGGATAGGGGTTGCGGCGGCTCTGAGTGGTTTGGCCCTTGGCCACAGGGGCTGAGTTGATTTGAGCTATAGTTTTCAGTGACACTTGACCTCTTTTTTGGTCTCTTGCTCATGTAGCTGTTGCTCCAGTGTCCCAGTGGCTGTTCTGGATCCTTACCCTGCTCCCCCGGCCCCCACCACCTCTGCCAGAAAGATCCCACGTTCAGCCGGGGTTGGGAATGCCCCTGCTCTCACTAGTTCACGTGAGGAGCTTCGGGTTTCTGCCTTCCATAGACTGATATTATTACTAAGCTCCCAACAGCATGGCTCAGTGGAAATAGCCCGGGCTTTAGAGTCAGAGGTCATGGGTTCAAATCCCACCTCTGCCAATTGTCAGCTGTGTGACTTTGGACAAGTCACTTAACTTCTCTGGGCCTCAGTTCCCTCATCTGTAAAATGAGGATTAAGACTGTGAGCCCCATGTGGGACAACCTGATCCCCTTGTAACCTCTCCAGCACTTAGAACAGTGCTTTGCACATAGTAAGCGCTTAATAAATGCTATTATTATTATTATTATTATTATTATTATTATTATTATCACCAAACAGTCCCCACAGAAGATTTTGTGCTAGGCACCTTACCACTGCCATTTGTGCTTGTCTACATTCTTTGTCACCTGTCTACATGTTTTGTTTTGTTGTCTGTCTCCCCCTTCTAGACTGTGAGCCCGTTGTTGGGTTGGGACTGTCTCTCTATGCTGCCGACTTGTACTTCCCAAGTGCTTAGTATAGTGCTCTGCACACTGGAAGCGCTCAATAAATATGATTGAATGAATGAAAGACTCTCCTGAACTCTTGATACAGTGTTCTGAACACTGTTAGTGCCCAATAAATATGATTCATTCAATTGTATTTATTGAGCACTTACTGTGTGCAGAATACTGTACTAAGCACTTGGGAAGTACAAGTTGGCAATATATATTGATGAATTGATGAATTGATGAATTGATGAATTGATGAATCATTATTATTAGTAGTAGTATGACATTTGTAAAATGTTTGCTATGTGTCAGGTACTGTTCTAAGCTCTAGGGTAGAAACATTTTAATTAGATTGGACAGACTCCTTGATCCACATGGGGCTCATGGGACTATTGAAAGGAACCCTGGAATGAGATAATTCTAGCTATAATTCTATTTATTCTGATGGTTTTGACACTTGTCTACATGTTTTATTTTGTTGTCTGTCTGCCCCATCTAGACTGTGAGCCCTTTGTTGGGTAGGGACCGTCTCTCTATGTGGCCAACTTGTACTTCCCAAGCACCTAGTACAGTGCTCTGCACACAGTAAGTGCTCAGTAGGTACGATTGAATTAAATGAAAGAAAGGTACTAATAATAGTATTTTATATATATATATATATATCAAGCACTGCAAAGCCCTGGGGTAGTTACAAGGATCTACCTTAGTTCCTTAATTAAGCAGCATGGCCTAGTGGAAAGAGCACAGACTTGGGAGTCAGACGCCATGGGTTCTAATCTCTGCTCTGCCACTTGTCTGCTGTGTGACCTTGGGCAAGTCGCTTAACTGCTCTATGACTCAGTTTCCTCACCTGTAAAATGGGATTAAGAGTGTGAGCCTCATGTGGGACAGGACTGTGTCCAACCTGATTGCATTAAAATCAGGACAAAAATAGTCCCTGTCCCCACATGGTGTGGGCAGGGAATGTGTCTACCAACTTTGTTATATCATCGTCTCCCAAGTGCTTAGTATAGTGCCCTGCACACAGTAAGCACTTAGTAAATAATAATACTAATAACAATGGTAATTGTTAAGCGCTTACTATGAGCCAAGCACTATTCTAAGTGCTGGGGTAGATACAAGGCAATCAGGTTGTCCCACATGGGGCTCACAGTCTTAATCCCCATTTTACAGATGAGGTAACAGGCACAGAGAAGTTAAGTGACTTGTCCAAAGTCGCACAGCTGATAAGTAGCAGAGCCGGGATTAGAACCCATGTCCTCTGACTCCTAAGCCCATGTTCTTTCCACTAAGCCACTCTGCTTCTTACAATTAAAATTAAATTTAATTCTTAAAATTAAATATAATTGCTTGCTTGATGGGTGCTCACAGTCTAAGGTCAGAACAATCTGTGGGGACAGTTCCAGAGTGGAACTAGTGATCCAAATCATCTCTGCAAACAAAGAGCTCTGATTCCCTGTCTTTTTTTTTTTCTTTAATGGTATTTGTTACACACTTGCTATGTGTCAGACACTGCAATAAGCTCTCGGGTATATACAGGTTAATCAGGTTGGAAACAGTCTCCCTGTCCCACATGGAACTAGCTGTCTTAATTCCCATTTTACAGATAAGGTAACTGAGGAACGGATAAATTAATTATAAATTAAACAAGTGGCAGAGCCGGGATTAGAGAATGAATCCTCTTCCCACCAGGCCTTCTTGCTTCTAAAGAATACGTGAAATTTTCTTATCATCTGTTAAAAAATTTACAGAAATCACTGGAACAAGAACCTCTCCTAGTCCATTCGGCATAGTCATGACTAAACACCATGAAAAACGAACCAGATTGCCAAACAATTCGGTCTTTGTTTGATCCTTTTAAGACCAGTTTCCTAGGTAACTGCCTGTTATTTTCCTCCTTGTTTTTCTCTTCCTTTCCTATTTCAAGCTTTCCTTCTGGCTATTGGGTTACCTTAGGTTCGCCTGTTTCCTAACTCCACCAATCCTCAGGGGTTCACATCTCCTTTAGATTTAGTCAGTTTCTATCTGCCAAATTTTCTGAAGATAAAGCTAATTAAATGCCAGATTAATCATTATGCAAAGTCAAAATTAATTTTGGTAGGAAACTTGAATGTCACAGGCCTCCTTGTCTCCAAAGATGACCATACCTAATTTAAGATCCAAACATGACTGTCATCTCAGTGTCGTGAATAAATGCCTTTGGGGAAAATGCTGAACCGTTTTATGCAGTTTAAGTTAAAATGATTCTGTCTCCTACATAAAGCAGGATTTTTCTTTTTACCTAAACCTCTTTGGAGGTTTTAAAGGTTTTAGGAAGCAGCACGGCCTAGTGGAAAGAGCACAGGCCTGGGCGTCAGAGGACCTGAGTTTTAATGCCGTCTCTGCACTTTCCTGCTGTGTGACCTTGGGGAAATCATCTAACTTCTCTGTGCCTCAGTTCCCTCATCTGTAAAATGGGGATCAAGACTGTGAGCACTGTGTGGAACAGGGACTGTCTCGAACCCTATTATCTTGTATCTACCCCAGTGCTTAGAACAGTGCCTGGCACTTAGTAAGCTCTTAACCAATACCACTAACTAATACCATTTAAACATGAGGTTTACTGAAATCGTTCTTTACCTTTAAACCTTGACAATTCTAAATTCTCTTTGACTCTGGGCCTTAAATCACTTTCTTCATTAATTTTCAACTGTGGAAGACTACACTGATATTTTAAAAGAGGGATGACCCTCTAATGGTAATTATCCCCCCCTTTAATCTAATCTGGGTTTTTTTTTTGCAAACCACCCCTTATTCATTCATTGATTCATTCATTCGTATTTACTGAGTGCTTAATGTGTGCTGAGCACTGTACTAAGTGCTTGGAAAGTACAGTTCAGCAATACAGAGAGACAATCCCTGCCCACAATGGGTTTACAGTCTAGAAGGGGGGAGGCAGACATCAAAACAAGTAAACAGGCATCAATATAAATAAATAGAATTGTATATATATACACTTATGTACACAAGTGCTGTGGGGTGGAAAGAGGTGGGTGGAGCAAAGGGAGAGAGTTGAGGCAACGTGGAAGGGAAGGGGATTTGAGGAAAAATAGGGTTTAGTCAGGGAAGGCCTCTTGGAGGAGGAGAGCCTTCAGTCAGGCTTTGAATGGGGGAAGAGAGATTGTTTGGTGGATTTGAGGAGGGAGGGCATTCCAGGCCAGAGGTAGGGCGTGGACCAATCAATCAATCAATCAATCATATTTATTGTGCACTTACTGTGTGCTGAGCACTGTACTAAGCACTTGGGAAGTACAAGGGGTTGATGGTGGGACAGGAGAGAACGAGGCCCGGTGAGAAGGTTAGTGGCAGAGGAGTGGAGTGTGCGGGCTGGGCTGTAGAAGGAGAGAAGGGAGGTGAGGTAAGAAGGGGCAAGGTGATGGAGAGCTTTGGAGGCCAATAGTGAGGAGCTTTTGTTCAATACGGAGGTTGATTGGCAACCACTGGAGATTTTTGAGGAAAGGGGTATAGCTATGAATTTGCTATTAAATACCTGTTGCTCTTTGATTTCTTTAAACCACAGCCAGAGAGCTTTGTTAATAACTACAAAAGCTTTTAAAGCGAGCACTCTTTAAAATCTTGAAAATTCCAACCTGGAAATGTTTCTGCACAATAAAGTTTAATTTGGAGCCCAATTTCAATATTCATCTATAAAGGCTGTTGAAAGACTTTATATCCTCCTACTTTCCGATTGTTAAATGTCTTTCATCGAATATGTATATCTACAGAGAGGTAGAGAAGAAAATGAAAAGTGATAGAAGGAAAATTGAGGGAAAGATGGAGAAAGAATAGAGAGAACAGAAAAGTCTCAAGAGAAAGAACAGAGAGGAGAGGAAAAAGAAGAGGAGAGAGGGAAGGGAAAGAAAGAGAGGGAAATAATAGAGGCGGGAGTAAGAAAAGAGAGTAGAAAAATGGGGAGAGAGAAAGAGAAGAGAGAATTAGTGAAAGAGAGAAAGATGGACAGAAGAGAAAAGGATCAACTGTGGGTGAGATAGTACGAGTTAGGACCCACTAACTGTCCTTTGCATTTGAAGATTCTCCTATTCATGGGGAAGACTTAATTTTCTTGGGACGTGCTGGGCTTTCTCATCTTTTGCCTATAATGGATGTACCTTGCTGCCAAGTTGCAGTCACATTTCCTGCCTAATACTGTTCTTATGTTTTCCCTCTTGGTGTTCTGAGCTCCAAGGCGACTCACTTCATTTCTAGCTCCTGTATTCCATGTTGTCCAGTTTCCTGTTGCTGATCCTCTACTATACAGTCATATGTCACATTGTTTATTACTTCAAGGTGTCTTTAACCTCTTTCCCCATTCTGTCTTTGTTACCTCATCTCAGGTCCCCGTAGAGCAACAACTTGGGTATTCTCTGTTGATTACATTCAAAATCCGCAGATGTTCTCGATGGCCCTTCCATTGCCCGCTTCTTCTTAATCAACTCCACCGAACTCTTGCTCCACCCCACATCACCCATGTCCCAATTAGGACACCTCCTAATCTCAAAAACTATAGGCCCTATATGATCTCTATCTTCACCAAATCTGAAACTTCCCCAACCAACCA
This sequence comes from Tachyglossus aculeatus, assembly GCF_015852505.1. Taxonomy (NCBI): domain Eukaryota; kingdom Metazoa; phylum Chordata; class Mammalia; order Monotremata; family Tachyglossidae; genus Tachyglossus; species Tachyglossus aculeatus. The sequence continues at coordinate 13,597,383 of NC_052070.1, forward strand.
GAACCTCTTCAACTGCCTTCTCTGCCCTCCCTGCATATCTGTCCTGTGTCCCCAAAGAAGCCTTCAATCTTTTTGATGCCCTCCAATTGCGCAGTCATCATGCCCCATTTGGTCTCCGTGCCTAAACCACCAAATTGATGTCCTCAACACAGCCCATTCTGCTGAACTCAACTCCCTTGCTCCCCTGTCCCTCGGCTCAACTGCGACCAATAAGCCTCTTCCAAGAAGCCCTCCCTGATTAAGCTGTCATCTCTTCTTCTCCCACTCCCTTCTGTACAGCTCTTGCTTGCTCCTTCATTCATCCTCCCTCCCTTACCCAAGGCATATCTATCTATCTATCTATCTATCTATCTATCTATCATCTATCTATCTACCTATCTATAAAATACCTGTTGCTCTTTGATTTCTTTAAACCACAGCCAGAGAGCTTTGTTAATAACTACAAAAGCTTTTAAAGCGAGCACTCTTTAAAATCTTGAAAATTCCAACCTGTAAATGTTTCTGCACAATAAAGTTTAATTTATATATATATTTATATAGATATAGTCATTCATTCATTCAATCGTATTTATTGAGCACTTACTGTGTGCAGACCACTGTACTAAGCACTTGGGAAGTACAAGTTGGCAACATATAGAGACGGTCCCTACCCAACAGTGGGCTCACAGTATAGAAGATATATAAAGATATCTCTATATCAGAGATATATTCATTCATTCATTCATTCATCCATTCAATCAATCATATTTATTAAGTGCTTACTGTGTGCAGAGCACTGTACTAAGCGCTTGGGAAGTACAAGTTAGCAACTTATAGAGACGGTCCCCATACAACAGTGGGCTCACAGTCTAGAAGATATATAGAGATATCTCTACATCAGAGATATATATCTCTGTCATTTATTTATTTATTTATTTATTTATTTATTTATTTATTTATTTATATTAATGCCTGTCTCCCCCTCTATACTGTGAGCTCCTTGTGGGCAGGGATCTGTCTGTTGCTATATTGTACTCTCCCAAGTGCTTAGTACAGTGCTTTGCACACAGTAAGCACTCACTGAATACTATTGAATGAATGAATGAATGAAGCCTCCCAAATCGGCATTTTAAAGAAAACAATGCTCTCGGAAATAATGAAACCAAATCACTAGTTTAAATGGTCAGGATTAATATCATCAGTAATATCATTTAATTGGCACTGAGGACAAGGAAGACTTCCCCCACAGGCCCCCGCCCCCCGGATCTTTGCCCCCTCTATGCACTCTAGACAGTAAGCTCATTGTGAACAGGGAACATGTCAACCAACTCTGTTATATTGTACTCTCCTAAGTATTTAGTACATTCATCCATTTAATTGTGTTTATTGACTATTACTATGTGGAGTGCTTAAAAATGGGTCCAACCTGGGTATCCTGTATCTAGCCCAGAGCTTAGTACACTGCTGTGCTCACAGCAAGCACTCAATAAATGTGATTGATTGGTTAAATGACTTAGTACTTTAGTAAAGAGGCTGATAGTCATGTATTGGTTTTGTCCTCAAGAACCCAAGGTGATTTACAGGGCAGTGCAGTGATGGGAAGGCAGAAGCAGCAGCAGTGAGCGCCTCGGTTTCTCAATCCCTCTGATCACCAAGCCATTCATTCCACAGTATTGCTTTACCTCCCAAATGCGTATTACAGGGTTCCACCCACAGCAAGTGCTCAATAAATGCCACTGATTGATCAACTGATCGAGAGGCTAAGTTATCCTTTAACACCTTTTAATTATTTGGTCAAATATCTAAAGTTAGGTATCCTCAAATATGTAATCAAACAAGATTTGATTAGCTAACCCCTTCATTTCAAACCTTCCTTCACTTTCAGGCACTAGATTATAACCTCACTGAGGGCAGGGAATATGTCTGTTATATTGTTATATTGTAGCATTAATTACAGTGCTCTACATACAGTAAGTGCCCAATAAATATGATTGACTGACTGATGGTGTATTTCATTATAATTCCAAGGAAGGGCTCAAAAAATACTATGGACTGATTGATGTATGGCATGCTAGGAAAACCTAATGAACATTAGAGATACTAGGGTTTCTGAGTTAGGCTAAATGAGTTAATTTGATCCCAAACGGATCAGGTACAACTGATGCATTTTCTCCCCCTCAATCCTCCCAGTTTTCATAATTGAAGGGTTCCATCTGCTTGCTGATAGAGGATGGCAGAAAAGAGATGAGTCAGGACTAAAATTAAAACTTCATTTTGATTGAAAGGTTAAACCACACACATGGCTCTCTCAATTTAGACCAAAAGCGGGAAGACTGCAGCCATCACAACTCGAGCAAGATTTCATTTTAGAATATTACCGTTCAATTCTGAAATATTATGGAGCAATGATTTTCTGCTTTGTCTTATCTCAGTAGCAATGGTGAAGAGCCACAGCTCTAATCAACTAAGCAATGACATTTATTAAATATCTGCTTTCCCTATCTATTACGTACTGAGCACTCTACTAAGTGTTGGGAGAGTAGAATTGAGCTAATAGGCACAATCCCTGCCCTCATGGAGTTTACAGTCTACTGTGTGCAGACCACTGTACTAAATTATGGTATTTGTTAAGCGGTTACTATGCGCCAGGTACTGTAGTAAGCACTGGGACGGACACAAGCAAATCAGGTTGAACACAATCCCTTTCACGCATGGGGTCACATTCTGAATCCCCATTTTACAGATGAAATAACTGAGGCACAGAGAAGTTAAGTGACTTTCCCAAGGCCACACAGCAGTCAAGTGGCAGAGCCAGGATTAGAATTTGGGAGATTATAATAGAGTGAGGAGGAGCAGCTGTGGTTTAGTGGAAAGAGCCCAGGTTGTGGGTTCTAATCCCAGCTCTGCCACTTTGCAGCTGTGTGACTGGGCGCAATGGAAAGAGCATGGGCTTTGGAGTCAGAGGTCATGGGTTCAAATCCTGGCTCCGCCACTTGTCAGCTGGGTGACTTTGGGCAAGTCACTTAACTTCTAGGGGCCTCAGTTACCTCATCTGTAAAATGGGGATGAAGACTGTGAGCCCCCCGTGGGACAACCTGATCACCTTGTAACCTCCCCAGCACTTAGAACAGTGCTTTGTGCATAGTAAGTGCTTAATAAATGCCATTATTATATAATATTATATTATATTATATTATATTATTATATTTTATATTAATTATATTATTATATTATATTATATTATATTATATTATATTATATTATATATTATTCTATTCTATTCTATTCTATTATTATTATATTCTTCTAGACTGTGAGCCCACTGTTGGGTAGGGACCATCGCTATATGTTGCCAACTTGTACTTCCCAAGCACTTAGGACAGTGCTCTGCACACAGTAAGCGCTTAATAAATATGACTGATTGATTGATTATTATTGGGAAAGTCACTTCACTTCTCTGCATCTCAGTTACCTCATCTGTAAAATGGGGATTAATACTGTGAGCCCCACGTGGGACAACCTGATTACCTTGTATCTACCTTGGTGCTTAGAACAGTGCTTGGCACATAGTAAGCACTTAACAAATACCATCACCATCAGCTAACACAGATCTAGAACTAGGAACATAGTTGTAAAGGAGAGAGAACGGATGAGAAAAAGAAAGAGGGAGAGAGGGAGATAAAGCGATGAAGAAATTGGAGGAGAAGACATGGGTGGGGTGAGTCTAAAGAGGCCAATCAAAAGATCTTTCCATGGTAATGAAACTACCACGATATCTCCCAGGAAGGCATGGTTGTGGTCCCCCTCCAGACTGTAAACTCCTGGAGACAGGGTTCATGTCTACTTACTCTGTTTTACTTTGCCCAGCACTTAGTACAGTGCTCTGAACTCCATAAGTACTCAATAGGTAGCACTGATGGATTGGTTAGTTGTTTACTGTTCTGTTGCAAACTCCTCCTCCCCTAATTCTTAGATTATGAAATCCTTGAGGTCTCGGGAACACTTCTAATTCTCATCTATGTACTATAGATTTTTCTTTTTGGTGTTATTTGTTAAGTGCTTACTATGTGTCAAGCCCTGTTTTAAGGTCTGGGGAAGCAGCATGGCTTAGTGGCAAGAGCACAGGCTGAGGAATCAGAGGACATGGGTTCTTATTCTTCATCTGCCACTTATCTATTATGTGACCTTGGGCAAGTTGCTTAACTTTTCTGTGCCTCAGTTACTTCATCTGTTAATTGGGGATTAAGCCTGTGAGCCCCATGTTAGACAGGGACTGTGTTCAACTTGATTACCTTGTATTTACCTCAGTACTTAGAACAGTGTCACTTTTAAGCCCCACTTTTCCTCATCGGCCACTCTCTTCTGTGTCACCCTGACTTGTTCCCTTTGTTCTTTCCCCCTTCCCGCGCCCCTGTCCCCACTCCACAGCATCTATGCATAGATCTGCAATTTTCTTTATTTATATTGATGTCTGTTTACTTATACTGATGTCTGTTTTCCCCCCCCCTCCAGACAATGAGCTCGTTGTGGGCAGGGATTGTCTCTCTTTATTGCTGTATTGTATTTTCCCAAGCTCTTAGTACATTGCTTTGCACAATATGAGAAGCAGCGTGTCTCAATGGAAAGAGCACAGGCTTTGGAGTCAGAGGTCATGGGTTCAAATCCCAGCTCTGCCAATTGCCAGCTGTGTGACTTTGGGCTAGTCATTTCACTTCTCTGTGCCTCAGTTCCCTCATCTGTAAAATGGGGATTAAGACTGTGAGCCCCCCGTGGGATAACCTGATCAACTTGTAACCTCCCCAGCGCTTAGAACAGTACTTTGCACATAGTAAGCGCTTAATAAATGCTATCATTATTATTATTATTATTATTATAAATAAAGTTGAATAAATGAATGAACAGTGCTTGGCACATAGTAAGTGCTTAACAAATACCATAATTACTATTATTCGTATAAATTAACCTGGCCGGATACAGTCCCTGACCCACATGGAAGCTCGTAGGCTCAATAGGAAAGAGATCAGATACTGAATTCCCATTTTGCAGTGGAGGAAACTGAGGCACAGAGAAGTGAAGTGATTTTCCCTAGGTCACACAGCAGGTAAGTGGCAGAGCTGCGATTAGAACCAGGTCTCCTGGCTCCCAGGCTCATGTTTTATCCACTAGGTCACACGGAGCCTTAGTAAATTTTATTGCCATGACTACTCTTGCCGCTAGTATTACTGTTGTCATTTGGTGACAATCAATCAATCAACCAATCATATTTATTGAGCACTTACTGTGTGCAGAGCACTGTACTAAGCGCTTGGGAAGTACAAGTTGGCAACATATAGAGACGGTCCCTACCCAACAGTGGGCTCACAGATAAGGTTAGTGGGACATTTTAGTACAAAGTAAGGTGATTCTCAGTAAATATTACTACTACTACCACTATTACTACTCCACCACAGGGTTTGCTGCTGTACTCCGTGCCCAGTCAGTCATCAGTAAATACAAATGTTTAATGAATTAATTTGGGATTTAATCACATGCTTTCATCGAAGGTTGACCGCTGGTTTAAAACATGATTGATCCCTTACTTGAACTCCTGCAAATTTCTTGCTGAAGGTACTAGAATTTTTTTCAGGGAGAGATAAGTGGAAGAAGGCAGGTTAGAAACACCAATTGCAATTAGCATAAAGAGTTGATACCTTTGTGCTGTTGCTTTATTCATTCATTCAGTCGTATTTTTTGAGCGTTTACTGTGTGCAGAGCACTGTACTAAGCACTTGGGAAGTACAAGTTGGCAACATATAGAGACGGTCCCTACCCGACAATGAGCTCACAGTCTAGAAGGGGGAGACAGACAACCAAACAAAACATGTGGACAGGTGTCATCAGAATAAATAGAAGTAAAGCTAGATGCACATCATTAACAAAATAAATAGAATAGTAAATATGTACAAGTAAAATAAATAGAGTAATGAATCTGTACAAACATGTATACAGGTGTTGTGGGGAGGGGAAGGAGGTAGGGCGGGGGGATGGGGAAGAGGAGAGGAAGGAAGGGGCTCAGTCTGGGAAGGCCTCCTGGAGGAGGTGAGCTCTCAGTAGGAGAGCTTTAGTTAGAGCTTTAGTGCTCACGTTCCTTGCCAAGTTTACAGTGTGAACTTGGACAAGTCATTTTCCTTCTCTCTGCCTTAGAAACCTCTTGTGTAAAATGGGGATTAAGACTGCTAGCCCATTGTGGGACAGGGACTGTGTCCAACCTGATGACCTTGTATCTATGCCATGCTTAGTACAGTGCCAGGCACACAGTAAGTGCTTAACAAATGCCACCAATATCATTATTAATTATTACTATTATTATTACAATCTAGAGGTTGTGCCGGGAATAGACTGGAATATTCTCTAGTTTGTAAACTGCCTGTGGGTAAGGGATATGTCTACCAACACTGTCGCATTCTACTCTTCCGCGTGCTTAGTACAGTCCTTTGCACAGAGTAAGTGTTCAATAAATATGTCTGATTGATTAGCATGGGTTCTCTTAAAAAGGAATAAAAGTGTGTTCATTTGAAAGTCATGAAAGGGAGGACAGAATGCTACACTTTATGTAACTTAATCGCTGTTTTCAGTTAGCTATTGATATTTATTTTGTCTTTCACAATACCTAGGCTCTGCATAACCACTTCGAATATCACGTGGATTATTTACCAAGTACAAACATAGGTATTTGCCATTCGCAAAGATCGTAAATTATATTTAAATAGTCTAAAACACAATTGATTTTACCGAACAAAGCATTTCCTGTTACAAGTTGGTAGAGGAGAAATACGGAAGATTTCAAAGACCCAAGATATCTCCCTAGAAAGGTAATGTCTCATTCTCCCTCTGAAACATACTACCTCACATTGGTCATAAAGGAACTTTTCTCAAGATGAGAGGAAATTTCTGTGAGAGGCTCCTTGTGTGCAGCGAACGCATCTCCCAACTCTGTTATAGTGTAGTCTCCCAAGCACTTAATACAGTGCTCTGCACTACGTGTTTCAATAAATACCATTGACCAATACTAAACTCTCCTTAGTTAATGGGACTATGGGACAGCTACTATTGTGGAATTGGCAGAATGTGAATTTCACAGTCAATGGCATGAATTGACATGTCTTCCAAAACAGTTTGGAGAGAGGGACTTTTTTTAGTATTTTTTGAGCACTTAGTGAGTGGCAGACACTGTACTAAACACTGGGGTAGATACAAGGTTGTCAGGTTGGACACAGTCTCTGTCCCACATAGGGCTATATTAATCATTCCCGTTCAAGGATAACAGAACAAAGCTTATAAACAATCTGAAATTAGCAAGACAACCTACCTCTGAAAAAGGCCGTGCAAATAAACGGGTACATGGATGTGTGGAAGTTGTGCGATGTTTATTCCTAATGTTCTACGGACTGAGCTGAAAAACTTTTAAGTACTACCTGCATGAAGCCTGTGAAGAAGAGACTTAAGGCATGCAATTAAATAAAAAAATTATGATCCTCTGGAGCATATTTTTGAAGCATTGCAAAATGAAGAAAACCATTCTTACTGTTCATAATAGGACAAGGTTTTCCCAGGAAAGTGTCATCCCAATTGTTCTTCTGAAGAAATGCTTTGTTCATAAGATTTATGGGTTGGCAATCACTTCAGATTTGAAGCAAATTGAGAACCAGTGGAACTATTCATATGTACACTGTTAAATCACTCATGATGGGTCTCTACCCAACGCCTTGTCCACACTTAAACTCTTCTGAGGGTTGGGGTTTTGTCTAATTCCCATCTGTGTTTTCACTCGCCAGAGCCTAGTTCATTGCTCTACAAGCGGTGAGCACTTTATAAATATTATAATTACTACTATTACTACTACTACTTCATTGAGAAGCAAACACAGAGTGTATTGTCTTATGCGGTCAAGTCATCTCTGACCCATAACTATGCCATGGCATGTCTCTCAGAACCCCCCCCCCCCACCCCCACCCCACCTGCAATCGATCTGGTAGTGGCTCCACAGGGCACTCCAGGGTTAATATGACCAAGAACTTCCGCAAAACACAAATACAATTTCATGAGGCAGATTGGCTTAAAATGATAATGGGCAAGATTCTCTGTCTTTCTCCCCATCCCCCCTGTCTTACCTCCATCCCTTCCCCTCAGCACCTGTATATATGTATATATGTTTGTACATATTTTTTACTCTATTTATTTATTTATTTATTTTACTTGTACATATCTATTCTATTTATTTTATTTTGTTAATATGTTTGGTTTTGTTCTCTGTCTCCCCCTTCTAGACTGTGAGCCCACTGTTGGGTAGGGACTGTCTCTATATATTGCCAACTTGTACTTCCCAAACGCTTAGTACAGTGCTTTGCACACAGTAAGCGCTCAATAAATACAATTGATTGATTGATTCTATTGCAAAGCAAGCACTTGATAATGATAACAGTAATTACTGACAATTGATCATCATTATTATTCATTCATTCATTCAATCGTATTTATTGAGTGCTTACTGTGTGCAGAGCACTGTACTAAGCGCTTGGGAAGTACAAGTTGGCAACATAAAGAGACGGTCCCCACCCAACAGCGGGCTCACAGTCTAGAAGCATTTATTCAGTCATATTTATTGAGCGCTTACTGCATGCCAAGCAGTGTACTAAGCACTTGGGAAGTACAAGTGGGCAACATAAAGAGACGGTCCCTTCCCAACAACGGGCTCACGGTCTAGAAGGGGGAGACAGACAACAAAACAAAACATGTGGACATGTGTCAAGTTGTCAGAACAAATATAATTAAAGCTAAACGCTCAATATATTATTATATTTATTAAGCACTTACTGTAAGCTAAGCACTGCACTAAGTTCTGAGATAGATACAGTCTGATCAGATGAGAAACTGTTCCAAACAGGGCTTCCTGTTGAGGACAATTATTTACCATCACGTACTGTGTGACCTTGGACAAGTGACTTCATTTCTCTGTGCCTTGATTCACTCTTCTCTCCCATGTACTTAGGCTGTGAGACCTGGACCATGATTATCGATTGAATGAATGAATTATCATGGATATACCTCAGTGCTTAGTACAACGCTTGACACATAGTGAGCATTTAAAAAAAAAATAAATAAATACGATTGATTTAAAAAAAAACACCAGTATTAATACCTTAATTATTATTTAATCCCCGTCTTGCAGGTGGAGAACTGAGGCACAGGGAAGTTGAGTGAGCAGTCAAGCGTCACAGAGCAGATAAGTGGCAGAAAAAGAATTAGACCCAGGTATTGTGATTCACAGGCCTGTTCTTTGCTATCTAGGCCATGCTGTTTCTACGCCCTTCTGGGCAGGGGATATGTCTTCCAACTCTGTTATATTGTAATAATAATAATTGCGGTATCTGTGAAGAGCTTTCTATGTGCCAGGCACTGTACTAATCGCTGGGGTGGGTAAAAGCAAATCGGGTTGGACACAGTCCCTGTCCCACGTGGGGCTGACAGTCTCAATCCCCATTTTCCAAATGAGGTAACTGAGGCACAGAGAAATAAAGTGACTTGCCCAAGGTCGCACAACGAACAAGTGTCGGAGCAGGGATTAGAACCCATGATCTTCTGAATCCCAGGCCAGGGGTCTCTCCACTATTCATTCATTCATTCAATTGTATTTATTGAGCGCTTACTGTGTGCAGAGCACTGTACTAAGTGCTTGGAAAGTACAAGTTGGCAACATATAGAGATGGTCCCTACCCAACAGCGGGCTCACAGTCTAGAAGGGGGAGACAGACAACAATACATAGTAACAAAATAAAAAAAATAGAATAATATTATGCCATACTGCTTCAACACTATGCCACATTGTACTCTTCCGAGTATTTAGTACAGTGCTGGGAAAGTAGTAAGTGCTCAATAAATATGATTGATTGATTGACAACACCTGTCTTCTTTCATCACACAATAATGGGGAACTATTTATCAAGAAAAAGATTTTTAAAATAGCTTTAAACAAGTGGCTTGAACTTCAGTTTGGGTCATGTTTGTAGAATTTAAGCCATTTCGATATGCTACAGAGGGTAAATTATTGAAATGATTTCTTCATCCCAGGCTCAGCACTTGAAGGCAAAAAAGAAAAGGCCCAAACGGAAGATGGGCTGCTTAAGTGTTGACAGCTCATTTAGCAGCCTCTGCGGTGCGGATGCTCGGGACCTTAAGGTCGGAGGTGTTAATGATTATTTCCTAAGAACCACAGGGAATAAGGAAACACCTGCTCTTGGAAACCCCAACTTTTGAAAATGAAATAATGGACTGAACAAGCACCTGGGAGTCAGAGCACCTGGTTTCTAACAACGACTCTCTCATTTGTCTGCTGTGCGACCTTGCACAAATCTCTTTCATCTGTTAAAAAATGAGGATTAAGACTGTGAGCCCCATGTGGGACAGGGACTATGGCCAACCTGATTAGCTTGTTTCTACCCAAGCACTTAGTACAGTGTCTGGCACATAGAAAGCGCTTAACAAATGACATTTAAAAAACCCACAGATACCCCTAACAAACAAGAATTGGGGCTTGGGAGTCAGTGGACGTGAGTTCTAATCCTGCCTCTGTCACTGTGTGCTGTGTGACCTTGGACAAATCACTTCATGTCTCTCAGTTACCTCATCTGGAAAATGGGGATTAAGACTGTGAGCCCCGTTTGGGACAGTGACTGTGTCCAACCTGATGACCTTGTATCCACCCCGGCACTTAGTACAGTGCTTGGCACATAGAAAGTGCTTAACAAATACCATAATAATAATAATAATAGTTATCATTATACTTATAATGCATGGGGACTCAAGCTCTCAATTTTGTGTCTGTACCTTGTAAGGCAAAAATAATGCTGCAAGGTAGCTAAATCTTATTTATCTCAATTTGTTGTCGATGACAACTATGGGCTTTGAGGGAACCACTTTATTCTGAACTAATATCCAGTCTGTGTCTTACCTGATTATCTTGTATCTATCTAGTATGTACTTAGCACACAGTAAGTGCTTAACAAATACCAATATTAGTGCTATTAGACACATTTCCTGATATACAAGAGTAATTATAGCAGTAAAACAGATCAACACCCACTACAGCCCTCTGCAACTCAGTTTCCCTTTATTAAACTATCAGAGTAAGCTTTTAAATTGCTTTATCCATGTTGGCACAGGGTGGGTGTATCTTTGGAAATTGTTCCTATAGAGCATTCCTATTTTCTCCTGAATCTGTAAGTAGAAAACCTATATTATATATCAACCTAATATTGTCAAGGGTTCATGTGCCAGGGTAGGAAGAGCACATTGGAAGCCATTTCCTCCTAATTCCGGTCATCAATCCATTTGTATCCAGTCTAGCTCCATCTCCTTCCTCTTTCTTTCTCTTCCTAGCTGCCATTTTCAATATAATAATAATGATGATGGCATTTGTTAAGCGCTTACTATTTGCAAAGCACTGTTCGAAGGGCTGGGGGAGATACAAGGTAATCAGGTTGTCCCACATGGGGCTCAAAGTTTTCATCCACATTTTACGGATGAGGTAACTGAGGCTCAGAGAAGTCAAGTGACTTGACCAAGGTCACACAGCAGACACGTGGCGAAGCCAGGATTAGAACCCATGACCTCTGACTCCTAAGCCCGGGCTCTTTCCACTGAGCCACGCTGCTTCAAGGTGGTTCCAAAGTCGAAGTGAGCTGGTGGTTTTAGGAGGATCTATCAAACAATCAGTCAATCACTGATACTTATTGAATGATCACTATATGCAGAGCACTGTACTAAGTGCTTGGGAAAGTACAATACAGTTAATAGACATTTTCTCTGTCCTTAAGGAGCTTACAATCTACTGTGGGCAGAGCACTGTACTAAGCACTTGGGAGAGAAACATAGAGTTAGTAGAAAACATCGCTTTCCTCCAGAGCTTAGGGTCTGATGATGATGATGATGGTGTTTATTAAGCGCTTACTATGTTCTGGGCACTGTACTAAGCATTGGGGTGGAAACAAGCAGAGTGAGAAGCTGTGTGGCTCAGTAGGAAAGAGCACGGGCTTTGGAGTCAGAGGTCATGGGTTCAAATCCCAGCTCCGCCAATTGTCAGCTGTGTGACTTTGGGCAAGTCACTTAACTTCTCTGTGCCTCAGTTACCTCAACTGGAAAATGCGGATTAAATCTGTGAGGCCCATGAGGGACAACCTGATCACCTTGTAACCTCCCCAGCGCTTAGAACAGTGCTTTGCACATAGTAAGCACTTAATAAATGCCATTAAAAAAAACAAAGAACAAGGAAATCAGGTTGGGCGCAGTCCATGTCCCAAGTGAGCTCACAGTCTAAATCTCCATTTTGCAGATGAGGTAACTGAGGCACAGAGAAGTGAAGTGGCTTGCTCAAGGTCACCCAGCAGACGAATGGTAGAGGTGGGATTAGAACCCACTTCCTCTGACTCCCAAGCCTGTGCCAGTAAACCACGCTCACTAAGCAAGGCAGTTAACTTGTCAGCCTCAACTTCATAGTTTTAACTTTTCGTTCATTTTAAGGTGTAATTTCTAGGAGGTTTTTGTGCATGATAAATGTTCATTCTAGAAAAAAGAAGAACTTCACTATAGCAAAAGCAAGGCTTATTTGAAATGTACTTTCCACAGCTCACAAGTAGGAATTGGGTCTTTCAACTCTGTTGTAGTGTACTCTGCACAGTGCTTAGAACAGTGCACTGTACACGGTAAGTGCTCAATAAATGCCACTGATTATTCATTCATTCAATTGTATTTATTGAGCACTTACTGTGTGCAGAGCACTATACTAAGCGCTTGGGAAGTACAAGTTGGCAACATATAGGGATGGTCCCTACCCAACAACGGGCTCACAGTCTATTGAGAAGCAGCGTGGCTCAGTGGAAAGAGCACAGGCTTTGGAGTCAGAGATCATGGGTTCAAATCCCGGCTCCGCCAACTGTCAACTGTGTGACTTTGGGCAAGTCACTTAACTTCTCTGTGCCTCAGCTACCTCATCTGTAAAATGGGGATTAAGACTGCGAGCCCCCCGTGGGACAACCTGATCACCTTGTAACCTCTCCAAGTGCTTAGGACAGTGCTTTGCACGTAGTAAGCATTTAATAAGTGCCATTATTATTATTGATTAAATTATCTGTTTAATGATGCTGTTACATGAAATAAATTTCCTCAGGCCACAAGGTTTGTGAAAGAGTTGAATTTAAAATACAGAGTTCCCATTCAGTAAACTTCCACTATTTATTAAGCCTTGGTCTCTCTCTAAAACTGCCTGCAGTAATCCATAGGCAAAGTCAGCTAATACTGCCTTGGTTTCCCCTATCAAGCAAAGGACTGTGAGCCCATTGTGGGTAGAGAATGTGTCTGTTTATTTTTGTATTGTCCTCTCCCAAGTGCTTAGTACAGTGCTCTGCACACAGAAGCACTCAATAAATACGATTGAATAAATGAATGACCTACGACTGTCAGATGCTTTCTTAATTTGCCTATGTGCTATCTTTGGCTTCTCCATTTTTTTATTTTTCATTTTGATGTCTTTTCTCACTGCTTTTCTGCTGTATTTGATTATACTCCTTACTCCCTCTCCCTTCTGCTTTTCCTATGCTCTTGGATTTATATGCTTTAAGCCATTGATATTTACCCGACCGCAGCCCCACGGCACTTAAGTACATATCTGTAATTCATTTATATTAATTTCAGTCTACTCCTCTAGACTGTAAGCCCCTTGTGGGCAGGTTTTATCTATCAACTCTGTTGTGTACATAACATATGTCAATCGTATTTATTGAGTGCCTATTGTGTACTCTTCCAAGTGCCCTGAACACAGTAAATGCTCAAAAGATGCCTCTGAATAATACAATAACCCTCTTGTCAACAGTGAGTTTTTTCCATTCAATGATGAATAAATCCCAGCTCCACCAGTTATCAGCTGTGTGACTTTGGGCAAGTCACTTAACTTCTCTGTGCCTCAGTTGCCTCATCTGTAGAATGAGGATTAAGACTGTGAGCCCCCCGTGGGACAACCTGATCACCTTGTAACCTCCCCAGTGCTTAGAACAGTGCTTTGCACATAGTAAGCACTTAATAAATGCCATCATCATTATTATTATTATGAACAGACAACTGTATTTGAGCTTTGTTCTGGACCTTGCATATTCCTCAGTTTATTTCTCACACACAATATCTACTTTTAAAAATATCTCAGATTTGAAATATTCCCTTTCCCAAACTCAGCTAGGTGGAGGTTGTATTTCAGGCTTTGTGGAGTGGAGACCTGAGTGTATGGGCTAGGTAATGGGGGAAAAGCTAAAGGAACACTTCTGTTCCCATTTAGACTGTGAGCCCACTGTTGGGTAGGGACTGTCTCTTTATGTTGCCAACTTGTACTTCCCAAGCGCTTAGTACAGTGCTCTGCACACAGTAAGTGCTCAATAAATACGATTGATTGATTGATTGATTGATTTACAGGCAATTACCTTTCTTTGCCATCCACTCTCCTCACACATCTTGGACTATACTCAGCAGCAGCATGGCTCAGTGGAAAGAGCCTGGGCTTGGGAGTCGGAGGTCGTGGGTTAGAATCGTAGCTATGCCACCAGTCAGCTGTGTGACTTTGGGCAAGTCACTTCACTGGGCCTCAGTTCCCTCCTCTGTAAAATGGGGATTAAGACTGCGAGCCCCACATGGGGCAACCTGATCACCTTTTAGCCTCCCCAGTGCTTAGAACAGTGCTTTAGACATAGTAAGCACTTAAGAAATGCCATAATTATTATTATTGAGCCCTAAGAAGTCATTCAACTCTTCATTCCCATCAAATGCTCAAGACAGGTGCAAATGAAAAACAACTGTAAGAATATCAGTGTAAAGATGTAGAAAAATGGGTCAAAGTAGAGCCCAGATTGGGAATGCCAGGAGGGCAATGCTGTTGATAAAACAAGCCTGGTTCTGGGTGTCTTAAAAGGAGAATGGGCTAATTAGTTCATCAATCAATTAATCAATGGTATTTATTAAGTGCTTACTGTTCACCAGTAAGCGTGCATCCCTTGAGCACTTTGATACCTCAGCCTCACTGTACTTACACAAAAATCTTTCTATTCTACTCTTTCCCCTACCTACAATTTATTTTAATGTTTGTCTCCCCCTCTGGGAAGTCTGTGAGCTCCTTAATTATAATTATGGTCTTTGTTAAGCGCTTACTACGTGCCAGGCACTGTACTAAGCTGCTTGTTGGTAGGGACTGAATATACCAACTCTGTTGTATTGCATTTCCCCAAGCATTTAATACAGAGCTCTGCACCCAGTAAATCCTCCAGAAATAACAATGATATTCAAAGTGCTGTGGAGCTGGGGTGAGTATTAAAGTGCTTAAGGGGTACATCCTCTTAGTTTCCAGTCCTCTACCAGTCACGAATATGGGAGGAAGAGTCAAGCAGAGGCATATCCATTCCATTCCCAGCTTGGGCAGTGGCAAGCGAGTGGAAGGCAATATGCTACAAGTGTAAATTCCCATGTGCTGGGCAGCAGCAACTTGGGAGAGAATCAAGGGCAAAGATTCAAGTTTACTACATGGAAGGAGGCAATGGTAAAACACTTCTGCATTTTTACCCAGAAAACGCTATGGGTCCACTACTGGAATGATAGCAGATGGAAGTCGGGCATTCTGGGGGAGATATGTCTATGGCATAGCTATGGGTTGAACACGACTCGACAGCACAAGACAACAGGAGTGGGGAAACATGGCCTGGACGTTTTTGTAGAAAAAAATGAATTGGACAGCAGAGTGGAGTATGGACTGGAGTAGGAGGTGACAGGAGGCAGAGAGGTCAGCAAGGAAGTTGCATTGCAAGTGGCTTTTTTTTTGTCTTTCCTTATAATAATAATAATAATAATAATAATAATTGGCATTTGTTGAGCGCTTGCTATGTGCAAAGCACTGTTCTAAGCGCTGGGGAGGATACAGGGTGTTATAATAATAATAATAATAATTGGCATTTGTTGAGCGCTTGCTATGTGCAAAGCACTGCTCTAGGCACTGGGGAGGATACAGGATGATCAGGTTGTCCCACGTGGGGCTCACAGTCTTCATCCCCATTTGACAGATGAGGTCACTGAGGCCCAGAGAAGTTGAGTGGCTTGCCCAAGATCACACAGCAGACATGTTGGCGGAGTCGGGATTTGAACGCATGACCTCTGACTCCAAAGCCTGGGCTCTTTCCACTGAGCCACGCTGCAAGTGCTTACTATGTGTCAGGCACTGTACTAAGGGCTGGGGTAGGTACAAGCTCCAAGGAAGCTCCCTGTTCTCCACCCCACGGCCCCCTCTGTAAGTGCCCCTGCCTGGACCCTTCCCTTCCCCACAGCACCTGTATATATGTATATATGTTTGTACATATTTATTACTCTATTTATTTATGTATTTTACTTGTACATATCTATTCTATTTATTTTATTTTGTTAGTATGTTTGGTTTTGTTCTCTGTCTCCCCCTTCTAGACTGTGAGCCCTCTGTTGGGTAGGGACTGTCTCTATATGTTGCCAACTTGGACTTCCCAAGCGCTTAGTACAGTGCTCTGCACCCAGTAAGCGCTCAATAAATGCGATTGATTGATTGAATACACAGGCAAGTGGTACACTTTTCCGGGGTGTGGGTGTGGGTGCCTAGGGCACCAATGAACGATTCAAATAAGACCCCCAAATCCCCTTTTACCACCCGAATTTTGGGATCCTGTCTAATTTTCGACTGTGGATTTTTTACCCCACGTTTAGTACAGTTCTCTGCCCACAATAAGCTCTTAATAAATACTATAACTTCAGCTACTATGACTGCTGCATAACTAGCTCCCCTCACCACCCAAAGACTTGACTTTAGAAATATCCATTAAGTGGGGTGGGAATCAGGAAAGAACAAACTTGGGATGAAATGATGATGCCCCTAAAGAAAAATAACGGCAAATAGCAGTTTGAAAAGAAGTCTGGTGGAGGTTCCACACAGTAGAACAGAAGGCAAGCCTCTCCGAGGTTCATGAAAGGTGTTGGTTTCATTCATCCAAATCAAGAGATTTGAATTTACAAGTACCAAAGTGCACCATTTGTTGACACCATGCGGGCACACTGGAAGCCTGAGTAATTATCACCTGAATAATTCAACCCACACAATGATTTTCACCTAAAAATGTTTCAGTCTCACCCCACTTCTCAGCAAAGACTTAATAGCAGAAACTGAAGAGGGGTCTCCTATTAGTTAGACACCACTGGTTTTCCAAAATATCCAACTGCACATTCCACTCCATTAGTATTTAATGTCATCACCTCACTGACACCCACTGACTTTCATGGAGAGGGAGAAAAGGAGGACAAAATTCAGATGCACAGACGCAAAACCTCAGGGATCATAAGTGGATTCAGACCCACGGAGGAAGAAGAGAGACACAGAGACAATGTAAAGAACTGCACACTTCCCAAGAGGAATTTAGTCTCTCCCAACTAAATTGAGGTTTAGAGAAGCAGCGTGACTCAGTGGATACAGCATGGTCCTGGGAGTCAGAGGATGTGGGTTCTAATCCCGGCTCTGCCACTTGTCTGCTGTGTGACCTTGGGCAAGCCACTTATCTTCTCTGTGCCTCAGTTGCCTCATCTGTATAATGGGGATTAAGATTGTGAGGCTCACATGGGACAACCTGATTACCTTGTATCTACCCCAGCGATTAGAACAGTGCTCGGCAAATAGTAAGTGATTAACAAATATTATTATTATTATTATTATGTGAAGAAAACCCTTCAAGTAACATATGAACAAACTACCTTTAGGATTCAATAGTATATTTAAAACATGGGTTTTTAAATCTACTCTCCAACTGGTAAAATGGGGTCACTTAAAAAAGGTCTTCCAATTGCAAGGGAGATGATGATGGCATTTATTGTGGCTCAGTGGAAAGAGGTCGGGCTTTGGAGTCAGAAGTCATGGGTTCAAACCCCGGCTCTGCCAATTGTCAGCTGTGTGACTTTGGGCAAGTCACTTAACTTCTCTGTGCCTCAGTTCCTTCATCTGTAAAATGGGGATTAAGATTGTGAGCCCACTGTGGGACAACCTGATCACTTTGTAACCTCTCCAGCGCTTAAAACAGTGCTTTGCACATAGTAAGCACTTAATAAATGCCATTAAAAAAATCAACTGATTGATTGATTGAGTTATTGAAACAGGCTCCAAGACTTGACGAGTAGAAGGGGACTAGTTAGAAGTCATTCATATTACCCCTGAATTTCCAGTTGTATGCCACTCCCAGAGCTCTGAACAATTTTCTGCACTTAATAAGTTCTTAATAAATGCTACTACTAGTACTTGAATTCATTGTTTACCCATTAGTTTTTAGGAATCCATGCAAAATCAGATTAATCAAACCCAACATCGTTCTGATGCCATTACCAGACAGAAAGATATAGAAAACTTCTCTCCAATGTAAAAGTCCATTTTTGCATTTATTCATTGTTCAGCTGTGGTCAGCAAAACACCCAGAGAATTGCTCCCTCTTGTATGGCCAACTACATTTTTCATAGGTCCAATTCTGGGTAACCCTATTTCTCTTATCTAATAGTAATAATAATAATATTCAAGTGCTTACTATGTGCAAGGCATGCTCTTTTTGTTGTCTGTCTCCCCCTTCTAGACTGTGAGCCTGTTGTTGGGTAGGGGCTGTCTCTATATGTTGTCAACTTGTTCTTCCCAAGCACTTAGTACAGTGCTCTGCACACAGTAAGCGCTCAATAAATATGATTAAATGAATGAATTAATGAAAGGCACTATACTAAGCACTGGGGTGGAGACAGGCAAATTGGGTTGGACACAGTCCCTGTCCTATGTGGGGCTTACAGTTTCAATCCCCATTTTACAGATGAGGTAACTGAGGCCCAGTGAAGTGAACTGCGTAGCCCAAGGTCACACAGCAGACAAGTGGCAATGCCGGGATTAGAACCCATGACCTTCTTACTCCCAAGCCCGTGTTCTGTCCACTACACCATGTTGCTTCTCATCTGAGCTTTAAATCAATCAGTCAATCAATCAATCATATTTATTGAGCGCTTACTATGTGCAGAGCACTGTACAAAGTGCTTGGGAAGTACAAATTGGCAACATAAAGAGACAGTCCCTACCCAACAGTGGGCTCACAGTCTAAAATTATGTTTGTTTTAAATCAATTTATGTTTAAATGCAGGGATCATGCGTACCAACTCCATTTGGTATTATCCAAAGCACATAGTACAGTGCTCTGCACACCGTAAATATTCAATAAATATCATTGATTGATCCATTAAAGTGAAAGGCTCTTAAGTAGAATGGCTGCATTCATCTTTTTGTAGTCCTAATTTACTGAGCAGGTTTATTAATCAGAGCTTAATAACAGATAGTAAATGTGATTGACGTTTCTTCTTCCAGGAACAGAAATGATATAGCACCATCCAGCAAAGGATGAGATCATATCTTCCATGGAAAACGATAGGAGAATTTAAGGTGGGCTGAAAATCTGATTGTTTTCAGACAACAGACATCAGACATCATCATAACTGTCTATACTCTTGAGAAAATTGCTTTTGGGACTGTTTAGCATCTTAAATGAACCAGGAAATCGGAAGAAATGTGTTTATTAACTCTGTTATATTGTACTCTCCTAAGTGCTTAGTACAGTGCTCTGCCCATAGTAAGCACTCAAAAAATAGTTTGTTTGAAGGTCATTTAGGGCCTATTCTTTACTCCCTCCCCAGCCTGTGATTTCCCTGGCTCTTTGGTATTCAGTGGTTCCAAGACCCTCAAATTGCATTATCAAAAGAATCAATTTATGTTCAAAATTAGCAGTCCCTCAAAGCAGGCCTCAGTTACCGCATCCTTAAAATGGGGATTGAGACTGTGAGCCCCAGGTGGGACAGGGACTGTGTCCAACCCAATTTGCTTGTCTCCACCCCAGTGCATAGTACAGTGCATTGCACATAGTAAGCACTTAACAGATATCATTATTATTATCAGGTAAGAGAAATAGGGTTACCTGGAATTGGACTTTTGAAAAAAGTAATTGGCCATAGAAGGGGGAGCAATTCTCTGGGTGTTTTGCTGACCACAGCCAAACAATGAATAAATACAAAAACGGACTTTTACTGTAGCTGTTTGGATCAAAAATGGGAGGATATTGTAAAGCCTCAAATCAACCACTGCACATTGAGTATCAACACTAACTTGCGAATGTAATTCTACAAAGAATAACTATTATGTTGGGCGTGAAGCAAACCAACAGCTTCAGCAAACCTCTTGTGAAACCAAATGGCAAGATTTGGGGGAGTACAAAATGGAAGAAGAGATTGGGGTCACAGGATGGGGCTAAAAAAAGAGGAGAAGCATGAATGAACATTATAATTATTATTACTAAAGGTTGATGCTTGAAGAGCAAAATATATGGGCAGGGTAGCAGTAAGAACCATGAGGTAAGGTAAGCGGGAGATAGCTACTTGAGAGAAGTAGCATGGTTTAATGGCTAGAGACTGGGCCTGGGAATCAGAAGTACCTGAGTTCTAATCCCAGCTTCGCCACTTGTCTGTTGTATGACCTTGGGCAAGTCACTTTACTTCTCTGGGCCTCAGTTACCTCATCCCTAAAATGGGGGTTAAGATGGGAAGCCCCATGTGGGACAGTGACTGTGTCCAATCTGATTAACTTGTATCTACCCCAGCACTAAGTATGGTGCCTGGCACATAGAAAGTGCTGAACAAATACCACAATTATTATTAAAACCTATGATGAGGAGTTTCTGTTTAATGCTGAGATGGATGGGCAAACTACTGGAAGTTTTTGAAGAGTGAGGAGATGTGGACTGCGTGTTATTTTAGAAAAATGTCCTTGTTTCTCTCCCACCACAACCCAGCCAACACGCTTCACTTCTCTCAAATCAGCTTACTCGCTGTGCCTCATTTTCATCTCTCTCACCATTGACCCTTTTCCTCATAGCCTCCCTCTTACCTGGAACTCTCTCCTATTTCATATCCAAAGACCATTACTCTTCTCCTCTCCAAAGCCTTAAGAAAATTATACCTCCTCCAGGAGGCCTTCCTGACTAATCTGTCATTTCTCCATCCTATTTTCCCTCCCTACTATAATACCCATGCACTTCAGTCCATTCTCCCTATACACTTTGATACTTGCCAAACCCTCATCTCTTCAGCAGTTTATACTTCTTTACATCCCCTACCAAGGATTGATTTGAATGTCTATTTCCCCTGCTCAGTTGTGAACTCCTGGAGGGCAAGCATCTTATCTATTTACTCAGCCGAATCCTCCCACACACTTAGAATAGTGTTCGGCATTCATTAAGCATTCAGTACAATCGATCGATTGATTGGGATTAGAACCTCAAAATCAGGGGTGACCAGCTTTAAGCGGAACCATCTGGTCCTGTTGAGAGAGAGAGAGAGAGAGAGAGAGAGGGGGAGGGAGGGAGGGAGGGAGAATCAGGGACATACACCCTTAATCTGAGAGCTATTAGTCAGTGAATTGTATTCACTGAGCACTTACTGTGTGCAGAGCATGGTACTAAATGCTTGGGAGAGTACAGTACAACAATATAATAGACACATTACCCCTCCTACCTCACCTCCCTTCTCTCCTTCTCCAGCCCAGCCCGCACCCTCCAGTCCTCTGCCGCTAATCTCCTCACTGGGCCTCATTCTCACCTGTCCCGCTGTCGACCCCCGGCCCATGTCCTTCCCCTGGCCTGGCACGCCCTCCCTCCACACATCCACCAAACTAGCTCTCTTCCTCCCTTCAAAGCTCTACTGAGAGCTCACCTCCTCCAGGAGGCCTTCCCAGACTGAGCCCACTTTTTCCTCTCCTCCTCCCTATCCCTCCGCCCTACCTCCTTCCCCTCCCCACAGCACTTGTATATATTTGTACAGATTTATTACTCTACTTATTTTACTT
Source organism: Tachyglossus aculeatus (assembly GCF_015852505.1). NCBI lineage: Eukaryota > Metazoa > Chordata > Mammalia > Monotremata > Tachyglossidae > Tachyglossus > Tachyglossus aculeatus. Next base: position 13,619,344 of record NC_052070.1, read on the forward strand.
GTACATATTTACTACTCTGTTTTGTTAATGATGTGCATATAACTATAATTCTATTTGTTCCGATGGTTTCGACACCTGTCTACATGTTTTGTTTTGTTGTCTGTCTCCCCTTTCTAGACTGTGAGCCCATTGTTGGGTAGGAACCGTCTCTATGTGTTGCCGACTTGCACTTCCCAAGCTCTTAGTACAGTGCTTTGCACACAGTAAGCGCTCAATAAATACGATTGAATGAATGAATGAATTACCTGCCCACAGTGAGCTTAAAGTCTAGAGGGGGAGACAGACATTAATATAAATTAAACAAATTAGAAGCACATGTTAAAAGAACCCCAGTCAATCCACGAAGGCATCTGCCAGTTGAGGAAGTCACATTGGCTTTGATTTCTTAAAGTTTCTAATGAAAAACAAAAAACCAAGCTCAAAACGGGTGCTATTTACCAATCCGAAAGACCACATTAAACTTCTGGGACTCAGTTTGGCTGGTGGAACCAGCCCTGGATCAAGGTCTTGTTATGAGTGGTTAGGAAGGTTAAAAATATCCCTCTAATAGATTCCTTCAATTTCATTAAAGCTCAATTTCTCCCTGAAGGTCAAACAAGATAAGATTTGGAGGGAAGTCACCTGGGATTTGGCTAAGGGTTGGCAAGGAGTAGAAAGCGTAACAAATTCTTAGCTCAATTCTCTGCTCCAGTTCATCCAATTCAAACTAAGGAGGGCACTCAGGGACATTCAATGATGCCAAATACCCCTTTGTCAATCCGGAAGTAGTAGGAATAGTTTAGACAATGTAACATGCTGACATTACAAAGAACCTATTGCAGAAGTTGTTACTGTGACTGTGAGTCCCTGAATTCCTATCCTTTATTCCCTGGCCACTGAGAAACACACGGCCTAGTGGAAAGAGAAAGGGCCTTGGCGTCAGGGGACCTGGGTTCTAACGCCGCTTCTACCACATACCTGCTGTGAATTTGGGCAAATCACTTAACTTAGTTCATGGGTTCTAATCCGAGCTCGACCACTTGTCTGCTGTGTGACTTTGGGCAAGTCGCTTCACTTCTCTGTGCCTCAGTTACCTCATCTGTAAACTGGGGATTGAGACTGTGTGCCCCACATGGGACAGACACTGTGTCCAACCTGATTTGCTTGTATCCACCCCAGTGCTTAGAACAGTGCCTGGGACTGTCTCTTTATGTTGCCAACTTGTACTTCCCAAGCGCTTAGTACAGTGCTCTGCACACAGTAGGCGCTCAATAAATACGATTGATGATGATAGAGTAAGTGCTTAACAAATAACATTATTGTTATTATTATTATTAATAATAATAACTTCTCTATGCCTCATCTTATCTGCAAAATGGGGATCCAATACCTGTTCCCCCTCATAACTAGACTGTAGGGCCCGGTGGAACCTGATTATCTTGCATCTACCCCAGTGCTTAGTACAGTGTTTGACACATAGTAAGAACTCAACAATTATCGCAATTACTATTATGTTGTCTTCCTAGGTCCCTGAAAACCAGGGGTCCCTCTTCTGAGCCGTGGAACTCAGTGGTAGGAGCTGAAGCAAAGAGAGGATGAGCTTTTAAATAAAAATACTGGATCTTGAAGACAGTTGGTGCCTAAACGGTGCCAGACAGGGGATAAACCATCTGAAAAACGAGACTGTCCAGCATGAAGCTGGATTAAATGGTCACCTCAGAGCTTTCCCTGTGGGAGTCCCTGATGGAGCATTTCTCCCATTGCTGAGTGCGATTCTCCCTTCGTGGGCACTTAGGAGTGGCAGAGGGAGTGTGGCCAGCCTTTAAGTCCTGGACTTTCCTCTCTGTTTGCTCCAAATTAATTTGCGGCCTAGTGTACATATATATTCTATTTATTTTATTTTGTTACTATGTTTTGTTTTGTTCTCTGTCTCCCCCTTCTAGACTGTGAGCCCACTGTTGGGTAGGGACCGTCTCTATATGTTGCCAACTTGTACTTCCCAAGTGCTTAGTACAGTGCTCTGAACACAGTAAGCGCTCAATAAATACGATTGAATGAATGAATGAATGAAAAAGGGCCTGGGAGTCAGAAGGACCTGGGTTCTAACCAGGGCTCCATCACCTTTCTCCTGAGGGACCTTAGTCGAGTCATTTCACTTCTCTGTGCCTCAGTTCCCTCATCTGTAAAATGGGAAATAAGACTGTGAGCCCCACGTGGGACAGGGATTATGTCCAATCTAATTTCCAGCACCTAATTAAGTGCTTAGTATTGTACCTGGAAAAGAGTAAGCACTGAACAAATACCATTATCATTATTATTACTATATCACATTTCCCTCTCAAGGTCGCACCTGGAGAGATTCCAGTTCTCTACTAGTCTCGACTATAGGAGGGAGAGTCAAGCAGAGGCATATCTATTCTATTTATTCTATTTATTTTATTTTGTTAATATGTTTTGTTTTGTTCTCTGTCTCCCCCTTCCAGACTGTGAGCCCACTGTTGGGTAGGGACCGTCTCTATATGTTGCCAATGTGTACTTTCCAAGTGCTTAGTACAGTGCTCTGCACATAGTAAGCGCTCAATAAATACGATTGATGATGATGATGATATCTATTCTATTTATTCTATTTATTTTCTTTTGTTAATATGTTTTGTTTTGTTCTCTGTCTCCCCCTTCTAGACTGTGAGCCCACTGTTGGCTAGGGACCGTCTCTAAATGTTGCCAACGTTTACTTCCCAAGCACTTAGTACAGTGCTCTGCACACAGTAAGCACTCAATAAATACGACCGATTGTTTGACTGATATCCATTCCATTCCTAGCTTGGGCAGTGGCTAGCAAGTGGAAGGCCATCTGCTACAAGTCAAAACTCCCCTGTGCTGGGCAGCAGCGTCACGGGAGAGGGTCGAGGCTGGAGACTCAAGGTTACTGCGCAGAAGGAGGCAATGGTAAACCACTTTCGTATTTTTCCCAAGAAAACGCTATTCATTCATTCATTCAATTGCATTTATTCATTCATTCATTCATTCAATCGTATTTATTGAGCACTTACTGTGTGCAGAGCACTGTACTAAGCACTTGGGAACTACAAGTTGGCAACATATAGAGACAGTCCCTACCCAACAGCGGGCTCACAGTCTAGAAGGGGGAGACAGACAACAAAACAAAACATATTAACCAAATAAAGTAAATAGAATAAATATATACAAATAAAATAGAGTAATAAATGCATACAAACATATATACATATATACAGGTGCTGTGGGGAGGGGAAGGAGGTAAGGTGGGGGGGATGGAGAGGGGGAGGAGGGGGTTCACTACCAGAATGATTGCAGATGGAGGTAGGGCGTTCTGTGAGGGACGCGACCTTGGCGTCGCAATGGATCAGAGACGACTGGACAGCATATGACAAGGACAACAACATCACCTTTCTACAGACCTCCCCATTCAGGGCTTGTCTCCAAAAGCCACAAGCACTCTTCTTCTTCAAGGTCCCCATGTCACCAAGGTCCTCGGGATCTGTCCTAGACAATGCCTGATAACACCACCAAAACTGCCACTTTACTGCTCTTCCTCTGCTCTGAGGGGAGTTCATTCATTCAATCATATTTATTGAGCACTTACTATGTGCAGAGCACTGTACTAAGCAGTTGGAAAGTACAATTCAGCAATAAACAGTGACACTCTCTGCCCACACCAGGCTTACAGTCTAGAAGGGGAGAGACAGACATCAAGGCAAGTAAACAGGCATCAATATGAATAAATAGAATTAAAGATATATAGACATCAAAGCAAGTAAACAGGCATCAATATAAGTAAAATGATAGATATATACATAAGTGTTGTGGGCAGGGAGAGGTGGGAAGAGAAAAGGCAGAGTCGAGGTGACGCGGAAGGGAGGGGAAGCTGAGGAAAAGGGGGCATTAAGGAGTTCTCGTCTGTAAACTCGTGGTGGGTAAAGATAGTGTCTGTTATAGAGAAGCAGCGCGGCTTAGAGGAAAGAGCCCGTGCTTGGGAGTCAGAGGACATGGGTTCTAATTCCAGCTCTTCCACGTGTCTGCTACGTAACCTTGGGCAAGCCACTTCACTTCTCTGTGTGACTTTGGGCAAGTCACTTAACTTCTCTGGGCCACAGTTACCTCATCTGTAAAATGGGGATTAAGACTGTGAGCCCCCCACGGGACAACCTGATCATCTTGTAACCTCCCCAGCGTGTAGAACAGTGCTTTGCACATAGTATGCACTTAATAAATGCTATTATCATTATAATCATTATTATTATTATTATCATTATTCTCTGGGCCTCAGTTGCCTCATCTATAAAATGAGGATGAAGACTGTAAGCCCCAAGTGGGACAACCTGATTACCTTGTATCTACCCCAGTGTTTAGAACAGTGCTTGGCACATAGTAACCACTTAACAGATACCATAATTATTATTACTATATTTATTATTATTGCTATATTATAGTATTACTATAAGTATTACTACTATGATTATAGTAATAATAGTACTCTCCCAACTGCTTAGTACGATGCTCTGCACATGGTAAGCACTCATTAAATACGACTGACTGACAGAAAGGGTGAGTCAATTCTTGGACTTGGGAAGTCACTGATAATGCTACTAATAATAATAACAATTGTGGTATTTGTTAAGTGCTTACTATTTACCAGGCACTGTCCTAAAAGCTGGGGAAGAATCGGGTTGGACACAGTCCTGTCCCATGTGGGGCTCACAGTCTCTACTTCCATTTTATAGACGAGGTAACTGAGGTCCAGAGAAGTTAAGTGATTTGCCCAAGGTCACACAGCAGACAGAGGTGGAGCCGTCATTAGAACCCATAACCTTCTGAATCCCAGGCCCGTGCTCTATCTACTACTCCATCCTGCTTCTCAATTGATGAGAAGGTGTGTTTGGATCCAGAACATGGAGAGGAAACAGGGTAGAGCACGCTTCAGGTCAGATCCAGCTTGAAAGTCAAGCTCTTCTGTGAGGAAGCCTGAGGATAAAGGAGTTCTGGACTATGCAACCTCTTGTCTCTGGGGTAGAATAAGAACCTACTTATTTATCCCTTATTTATCCCACCTTCAGCCCTACAGCACTGTGTCCACATCCATAATTTTTCAATATCTGTGTCCCCTCAATAAATAATAATAATAATGATAATAATAATTATTATTAATATAGTAGAATAATTAAGTTCTTACTAGGTGTCAATTACTGTTCTATGTTCAGAGCTATTAGGACAAGTTATACGGTTTGGACACAGTCGCTGTCCCATATAGGGTTCATTGTCTTAATCCCCATTTTGGAAGGCACATTGATTGTCTCTGTAGCACATCTGGCATACAATGCATATCGAACATGAGAAAGCTCTCCCACTCAGGTCAATCAATCAATCAATCAATCGTATTTATTGAGTGCTTACTGTGTGCAGAGCACTGTACTAAGCGCTTGGGAAGTACAAGTTGGCAACATATAGAGACAGTCCCTACCCAACAGTGGGCTCACAGTCTAAAAAGGGGAGACAGAGAACAAAACCAAACATACTAACAAAATAAAATAAATAGAATAGATATGTACAAGTAAAATAAATAAATAGAGTAATAAATATGTACAAACATATATACCTAGCAGTGAGATCACATCAATCAATTAATCAATTGTATTTTATTGAGCACTTCTCACATGCAGAACACTGTACTAAGTGCCTTGGAGAGTCCAATATAACAGAGCTGGTAGATACACTCCCTGCCACAATTCCTTATTATTATTTATTGTTCAATCATATTTATTGAGCACTTACTGTGTGCAGAGCACTGTACTAAGTGCTTGGGAAGTACAAGTTGGCAACATATAGAGACAGTCCCTACCCAACAGTGGCTCACAGTCTAGAAGGGGGAGACACAGAACAAAACATATTAACAAAATAAAATTATTAGAATAAATATGTACAAATAAAATAAATAAATAGAGTAATAAATACATACAAACATATATACATATATACAGGTGCTGTGGGGAGGGGAAGGAGGTAAGGCGGGAGGGATGGGGAGGGGGAAGAGGGGGAGAGGAAGGAGGGGGCTCAGTCTGGGAAGGCCTCCTGGAGGAGGTGAGCTCTCAGTAGGACCTTGAAGGGAGGAAGAGAGCTAGCTTGGCGGATGTGCGGAGGGAGGGCATTCCAGGACAGGGGGAGGACGCGGGCCGGGGTTCAACGGCGGGACAGGCGAGAACGAGGCACAGTGAGGAGGTTAGTGGCAGAGGAGTGGAGGGTGCGGGCTGGGCTGGAGAAGGAGAGAAGGGAGGGGAGGTAGAAGGGGGCGAGGTGATGGACAGCCTTGAAGCCCAGGGTGAGGAGTTTTTGCCTGATGCGTAGGTTGATTGGTAGCCACTGGAGATTTGGCTTTGAAGCAGTCCTTCATCTTGCCCCCTCCTACCTCACCTCACTTCTCTCCTTCTCTAACCCAGCTGCCCACTTGGCTCCTCTAGTGCTAACCTTCTCACTGTGCCAAAATCTTGCCTGTCTTGTAGCCGACCCCTGGCCCACATCCTGCCTCTGTCCTTGAACACCCTCCCTCACCAAATCGGACAGACAATGACTCCCCGCTGCTTAAGGCCTTATTGAAGGCACACCTCCTCCAAGAGGCCTTCCCTCACTTTTTCTCACCTCCCACTCCCTTCTGCTTCACCCTGACTTGCTCACTTTACTCTTCCCCCATCTCCACTCCCAGCCCCACGGCACTTATGCACCTATCTGTCATTTTATTTATTCATATTGATGTCTGTCTCCCCTATCCTAGACTGTGAGTTTGTTGTAAGGACTGTCACTGCTTATTGTTGCATTGTACTTTCCCAAGCACTTAATACAGTGCTTTGCACACAGAAAGTGCTTAATAAATGTGACTGAATGAATGAATATATGATCTTATAGTTTAGTGGATGGCTTGTTTCTCAGGGTGCCCCTCCTCATAGAGCCCCACCACACTGTCAGTCAACTTTTCAAGCAGTTAATGCATTCCCCAAACCTTTCAGAGCTTTGCAGAACCGAAGATGGGCAATAGGCTGTTCCAATGAAGAGCTCCCAGAGGTCGGCCTTCCTTAAGAAGCTGACGTCACCCTCTAAAATGTCTAGTAAAGGTCTTCACACCTCTTGTGTAGAATGAACCTTCTCACTGTGCCTCGACCTCATCTATCTCGCCGACAACCCCTCTCCCAAGTCCTTCCTCTGAATGCCCTCCCTCCTCAAATCCCACAGACAATTACTCTCCCTCTCTTCAAAGACTTATTGAAGACACAATTCCTCCAAGAGGCCTTCCCTTTCCCTCTTCTCCCACTCCCCTCTGTGTCGACCTGACTTGCTCCCTTTGTTCTTCCCTTTCTCCCAGCCCCACAACACTTATGTACACATCTGAAATTTATTTATTTATATTAATGTCTCTCCCCACTGCGGCAGACTGGAAGCTCACTGTGGGATGGGAATGAGAGTGTGTTTGTTTATTGCTTTGTTGTACTCTCCCAAGGGCTTAGTACAGTACTCTGCACACACCCGGCTCCGCCACTTGTCAGCTGTGTGACTTTGGGCAAGTCACTTAACTTCTCTGTGCCTCAGTTCCCTCACCTGTAAAATGGGAATTAAGACTGTGAGCCCCACCTGGGACAACCTGATAATCATGTATTTACCCCAGTGCTTAGAACAGTGCTTGGCAGAAAGTAAGCACTTAACAAATACCATCAGCGTTATTCTTCTTCTTCTTCTTACAAATACGATTGAATGAATAAATGAATGAAGAATAAAAAACTGTCCCATTCATTTTTCAATCATTTGTTCTCTTCTAGCAAGCTGATGAAAAGCAAAGCATTGAAAAAAAACCTGCTTTTCCATTTTAATACGTCTTCTGCGTTATGTTCTACAGCCTTCTGGTTAATCCTTCTTGTTTCCATTATATAATGAAGTCCCCCTCCGCACCCAAACCTTTGAATCTCTCCGTTAAAATGAGGAAAAAAAGTATATTTTTAGTGATTGAGCACCCAGAAAATATTTTTAGTTTCTGTTTCCTCTTCTTTCTAGAAGAGGTTCAATTAACTGCTTCTCATTATGGTGTAAGCGAGCTTTCCCAAGAGCCAATTATGTGCGAAATATAAAGGTCTCTGTGAATGGCATTGTCGGCACTGAAGTAGCAATTCTTTCAAGCTGGTGTTCATCTCACACTGTTTCAAATGCTTCTACCTCCTTCGGGTCCCCAGTTCAGCTGAGCTCATCCTGTGGCTCGAGAGTTTACAATGTCCTCACTTGGGATTGAAGGGATTTAGCCCGTCTTCATTTACCTCAGCATGTAGCTATCCCGGATTAAGCACACTCCAGGGAACACAGTGAACTTTAACTTCTGATGCCTTTTATTTTTTCCCCCTTTCTTGTTGTTCGCCACCCAATCTCTACTGCGGTTCTTGGCCAAATTGCCTGCCAATTAGCACTTTTTTTTTCTATTTCAGAGAATTTTGTTCTTTCTGAAAAATTGACAAGCTGGGTTTAGACTGAAATGTTCCTGAGGAAGGGCACAGGCACTGGAAGACTTCCCAAACAACAGAGTGAGTCCAGAGAAGAGCAAGGAGAAAATTACTTGTTTCGGAGTATCCGTCGATTGAGGAGAAAAAAAATTGTAGAAGGGAAACAAAGCTGCTTGGATTTTGACTGCACCTGAAGCCATACTCAGAATTAACTGGATTTAGAGGGGGATGAAGAGCGACGGAAAAATGTCCGAACTCTGTTTTCCAAACAGAACCCCCAAACAGACGTTACACTCTCTACCTAATCACTGACCGTTTACTTCTTCACCCAGTCACTACAGTGTAAGCTCATTGTAGGCAGGGAATGTATCTGTTATATTGTATTCTCTCAATCAATTTGTACAATGCTCTGCACAAAGTAAGCACCCAATATGTATATTTCCTGAGTTTCTTCCTTAAGAATGTTGCCAGGGCCAAGAATGAGAAGCAGCATGGCCCAGTGGAAAGAACACAGTTACCTCATCTGGAAAATGGGGACAAAAACATTGAGCCCAGTGTGGGATGTGGACTGTGCCTGACCCGGTTATCTTTCAACTAACCCAATATTTAGTACAATGCCTGGCAAGTCACTTCACTTATCCGTGCCTCAGTTACCTCATCTGGAAAATGGGGACAAAGACATTGAACCCAGTGTGGGACGCAGACTGTGCCTGACCCGATTATCTTTCAATTAACCCAACGCTTAGTACAATGCCTGGCACACAATAATCACTTAACAAATACCATTATTATTATTATCATGTGAAAGGCATTTGAAGCAATGACGCTTCCAATGTGGGAGGGCATCCTTGATTCTGGATTCTTGAAATGATTCTACAAGAAACTCTACAAGAAAGAGCTGTCTTCCCACTCAAATTTCTGAGCAGAAAAAGGCAGGTGTTCCGTCGCTTGATTTTTGACCTTGGGCAAGTCACTTAACTTCCCTGTGCCTCAGTTTTCTCACCTGAGAAACGGAGATTCAGTACAAGGTCTCCTTCCTACTTAGACAGTGAGCCTCATGTGATTTAATGATTGTATCTGATCTGCATATAGTGTACGCACTAGTAGAGTGCTTGGCACTTACAAAGTGCTTAACAGACGCCATGGTCATTTTATTACTACTCTGCTTTGGCTTTCAAAGTCGCACCCCACATCTGCTTATTTTTTATGGTATTTGTTTATCACGTTCTATGTGCTAAGCACTGCCTTAAATTCTGGGGTAGATTCAAGCTAATCAAGTTGGGCACAGTCCATGTTTCACATGGGGCTCACAGTCTTAATCCCCACTATAAAGATGAGGGAACTGAGGCCCAGCAAAGTTGTGTCATGCCCAAGATCACACAGCAGATGAGTGTAGGCCAAAATTAGAACCCAGGTCCTTCTGATTCCCCGGCCCGTGCTCAGGATTCAATACCTGTTCTCCCACATACTTAGACTGTGAGCCCCATGTGTGACCTAATTATCCTTTATCTACCCCAATGCTTAGTACAATGCTTGACACATAGTAATCACTAAATTACCACGATTATTAACATTAAGTGCAAAATAAAGAAAAACAATCATGATGCCAGTATCTGAATCTCATTCATTCATTCAATCGTATTTACTGAGCTCTTACTGTATGCAAAGCACTGTACTAAGTGCTTCACATAATTAAGCTGCTCATGGGACCATGATATGGTAAAGCTGTTCAGCCAATGCATCAGTCTCAGTAACACCTGTCTAAAATCTGACCATTGGTAGTGCCATCTTAGGTTGGTCAGTTGCAGTATTTATTATTAAATGGGTAATAATAATAATAATTGTGGTATTTTGTAAGTGCCTACTGTGGGCCAGGTAGTAGAGAAGCAGCATGGCTCAGTGGAAAGAGCCCAGGCTTTGGAGTCAGAGGTCACGGGTTCAAATCCCGGCTCTGCCAATTGTCAGCTGTGTGACTTTGGGTAAGTCACTTGCCTTCTCTGTGCCTCAGTTACCTCATCTGTAAAATGGGGATTAAGACTGTGAGCCCCACGTGGGACAACCTGATCACCTTGTATTCCCCCAGTGCTTAGAACAGTGCTTTGCACATAGTAAGCACTTAACAAATACCATTATTATTATTATTATTACTAAGTGCTAGGGTGGAAAAAGCAAATTGGGTTGGACACAGTCCCCATCCCACGGGAAGCTCACAGTCTCAATCCCCATTTTACAGAACTGAGGCCCAGAAAAGTGAAGTGACTTGCCCAAGGTCACACAGCAGACAAGTGCCGGAGCCAGGATCAAAACCCATGCTCTAGGCACTATACCATGCAGGTACCAAGCAGTGTGCTGAGTGCTAAGGCCAAAAGAAGATAGAAGATAAGATTAATGACTGCGGTATTTTGGTGTTTATTTTATGTCAAGCACTGTACTACTGACAAAGCTTCATTGGCAAAACATCTTTAGAAAATAGAGAGCAATCCAAGCAGAATCTGAGAAATTTCCATTTTTCCAGCCCAAACCCTGAACAGACCAAGGTTTATAAAGAACCCCAGAAGCCCAAAAATCATGGGCAGGGGACATGTCTATCAACTCTGTTTTGTTTTACTCTCCCAAACACTTAATTCTGCTGCTGCCCGGATTATCTTTGTCCAGAAACGCTCTGGACATATCACTCCCCTCCTCAAAAACCTCCAATGGCTACCTATCAATCTGCGCATCAGGCAGAAACTCCTCACCCTGGGCTTCAAGGCTCTCCATCACCTCGCCCCCTCCTACCTCACCTCCCTTCTCTCCTTCTCCAGCCCAGCCTGCACTCTCCGCTCCTCTGCCGCTAATCTCCTCACCGTGCCTCGTTCTCTCCTGTCCCGCCATCGACCCCCGGCCCACGTCATCCCCCGGGCCTGGAATGCCCTCCCTCTGCCCATCCGCCAAGCTAGCTCTCTTCCTCCCTTCAAGGCCCTGCTGAGAGCTCACCTCCTCCAAGAGGCCTTCCCAGACTGAGCCCCTTCTTTCCTCTCCCCCTCGTCCCCCTCTCCATCCCCGTCTTACCTCCTTCCCTTCCCCACAGCACCTGTATATATGTATATATGGTTGTACATATTTATTACTCTGTTTATTTATTTATTTATCTATTTTACTTGTACATTTCTATCCTACTTATTTTATTTTGTTGGTATGTTTGGTTCTGTTCTCTGTCTCCCCCTTTTAGACTGTGAGCCCACTGTTGGGTAGGGACTGTCTCTATGTGATGCCAATTTGTACTTCCCAAGCGCTTAGTACAGTGCTCTGCGCATAGTAAGCGCTCAATAAATACGATTGATTGATTGATTGATTAATTCAATGCTCTTCGCATACAGTAAGCAGTCAATAAATACAATTGATCGATTGAATGACTGATTGTCATTATCACAAGACTAACAGGGGGAAAAAGGGTATTTTTTTTCCCTTGGCCATTGTACTCTAGCATAAACTACTGAAAAACAGCCTCATCCAGATCTTACTGATAGCTCCTGCTAATGTAGTTTAAAAGTGGCTGTTTTTCCAGTCAAGTTTTGCTGTCAACTATTCATTACTCTCTAAGATCCATGAAATCTTGGTAGACATGGTATATAAAATAGATATTGGCTTTCCAATGATGTATTGCATGTAGTATTTTTTAGAGTTTAAATCTCACAGACCCTCAAAGACTCTTAGAGCAGGTGACTCGGTGCGTCTTTTGTGGAATGGGCAGAACTGAGAAGAGTTTAGTGTTTTTGGGGGGTTGTTTGGTTGTTATTAGAGGAAGGTTCTTTTCATTCTAATTCAGTTTGTATCCATATGACAAACATAGCCAGTTTAGCATTTAACTTTTGAACGATGAGCTGTTTTACTTCCCAGAAGGATTCAGTAACGGATGCATTAAGTTGAAACATCTGTTTTTGAGTCTTTGGTGAATTTTGTTATATTTTAAAAGACAGAAAAACAGTTATGCTCCTGAAATATCCCTCCATGAGTCATTTACTTAACTCAACAGCTGCCTACTCATTAGCAAATGATCTTCATTTTAAATCATCCAGTTAAATACAACTCCCTCCCTCTTCCCCCTAAAGCAGGCAGGAAAATGAGGTCCAGACCCTCTCCTGCAGAAGCTTGTGTCAAAAACGACACGAGTCTTCTTTCTAGCCGAGAGTAGGAGGACAGGGTGCAATGGATTGAGTCACAGTCTCGTTCGATCTGGCGCGATTTAAGAGCAGCTGGTGGCTTCGGGAGCAGGAGACCTTAATCTCAGGGAGGTGGAGAGAGGGACAGAAGAGAAATTCTCTCTAGGGGGAACTTCTGACCTCGAATGTTCTTGAGAACAAGGTTTTACCTGCCCGACTTTGAAAATTTCCCAATATATATGAGAGGGTCACCCTCTCCCAAAGTCATCGCCAAATTAAAACCTTTTTGTCTTCTTTAATCTCTTTGCTTCTCTGCTATAGAAATGGGTTATAGGCAGGAAGTACAGAATCGTAGAGTGAAAAGGTCATTGTATGCATCAGTCAGTCAATATTCATTTAATGTTTTCTCTGGGAAGAGTGCTGTATTAAATACTTGGGTGTTTAATTTATTTATTGGTGTATTATACTCAGATTATTAAACACTGTATTAAACACTTGGGTGTTTAATTTATTTATTTGTGTATTATACTAAATAGATTTAGTAGACACCATCCTCACCTCAAGGAGCTTACAGTCTATAATAATAATGGCATTTGTTAAGCACTTACTATGCACAAAGTACTGTTCTAAGCGCTGGGGGGATATAAAGTGATCAGGTTGTCCTGTGCAGGGCTCACAGTCATCATCCCCATTTTACAGATGAGGTAACTGAGGCTCTGAGAAGTTAAGTGACTTGCCCAAGGTCACACAGCAGACGTAGCAGAGCCGGGATTTGAACCCATGACCTCTGACTCCAAAGCCCGTGCTCTTCCCACTGAGACACGCTGCTTCTCTGGGGTCTTCTATAGGGGTCTTCTATAGGGGTCTTGGTCTTAGCATTTTTCCCTTCTCCTTTCTCCTTTTTCTAAGTTATCTTCTATGATGCAACAATCTAATCCATGTACCTCCCAGCTCAAATCAAACACCCATATCTTTCACTAATGGAAAATATCTAGCTATCACCCATCTTTCAAACTCTCTACCACCGGAGATGCTAACCAGGTCTCTGTTTAGACTGTGAGCCGACTGTTGGGTAGGGACGGTCTCTATATGTTGCCAACTTGTACTTCCCAAGCACTTAGTACAGTGCTAGAGTTCTTTACAGGTATTAATAGTCACACTGTAACCAATTTCATTTATTTCCCTGAATATTCTGTCCAGATTTCTCTCTTTCATTCATTCATTCATTCAATCATATTTATTGAGCGCTTACTGTGTGCCGAGCGCTGTACTCTTGCACTCCTTTCCCTGAGGCCATGCTGTGCTGATGAACAAAATTCTCCAGAGCCGCTTTCTAACATGGAGATATTTTGGGGGCTCCTTTTGCACAGGGAACGTGTCTCCCCACTCTGCTGTATTATAATCAATACACAATAACTGCTCAATAAATGCCACTGACTGGAGGATTCTGCTGCAATCCTGGATTTAATAATAATAATGCTATTTGTTAAGTGTTTACTATGTGCCAGGCACTGTACTAAGCACTGGGGTGGATACAAGCAAATTGGGTTGGGCCCAGTCCCTGTCCCACATGGGGCTCACAGTTTTAATCCCCATTTTAGAGATGAGAGAACTGAGGCCCAGTGAAGTGACTTGCCCAAGGTCTCACAGCAATCAGTCAATCAATCAATCGTATTTATTGAGTGCTTACTGTGTGCAGAGCACTGTACTAAGTGCTTGGGAAGTACAAGTTGGCAACATATAGAGACAGTCCCTACCCAACAGTGAGCTCACAGTCTAGAAGGGGGAGGGAGGGAAGACAAATGGCAGAGTTGGGATTTGAACCCATTTCCACAACCCGTATCCTTCTGACTCCCAAGCCCACATTCTATCCGCTATGCTGCACGGATTTCCATCCAGGGGTAGTCCAGGAAATACTGTTGTGTCTAGGTGTGGGATGGAAAGAGTGGGAGACTCATAAAGGCCAGGTGAGATTCTAAAATGCTAAAAGTAATGATTCTAGTGAAATCAATCAACATGGTTGAGAGCTTATTCTGTGAAGAATAATCAGTCAGTCAATCGTAATAATAATAATAACTGTGGTATTCGTTAATCACTTACCATATGCCAGGCACTGTACTAAGCACTGAGGTAAATACAAGCAAATCGAGTTGGACACAGTCCCTATAATTATGATACTTGTTAAGTGCTTACTATGTCTAGATACACGTCAATCAGGTTGGACACAGTCCCTGTCCCACATGGGGCTCACACTCTTAATCCCCATTTTACAGATCAGGTAACTGTGGCCCAGAGAAGTGAAATGACTTGTCCAAGGTCACACAGCAGACACGTGGCGGAGTCGGGATTGGAACCCAAGTTCTTCTGACTCCAAATCCTGTGCTCTATCCACCGAGCCATGCCCGCTGTGGCTAGGGATTATCTCTCTTTATTGCTGAATTGTACTTTTCAAGCTCTTAGTACAGTGCTCTACACACTGTAAGCGCTCGATAAATACGATCGAGTGAATGAATGAATGATTGTCTAATAAATCGTATTTATCGGGCATTTACTGTGTGCAGAGCACTGTACTAAGCACTTGGGAGAGTAAAATATAACAGATTAATTCCCTGTTCACAACAAGCTTACAGTTTAGAGGGGGAGGCAGACATTAATCGAAATAAATGAATGGCAGATATCTCTCCCCATTCCAGTCCAAACTTCACTCTACTACCCGGATCCTTTTTCTAGAAAAACCTTCATGACATGTTTCCCTAACCCTAAGCCCCTCCTCATAAAACTCCAGTGGTTGCCAATTCACCTCCACATCAAAGCAAAACTCCTTACCATTAGTTTCAAAGGAGTGCATCACCTTCCTCCCACCTACCTCACCTTGCTACTCTTCCAACTACAACCCAGCTGGCACACTTCACTCCTCTAATGCTAAATTTCTCACTGCATCTTGATCTTGTCTTATCTCACCGCTGATCCCTCACCCACGTCCTGCCTCTGGCCTAGAACCTCCCTCTTCAAATCTGACAGACAATTACTCTCCCCCCTTCTAAGCTTTATTGGAGGCACATCTCCTACAAGAGGTCTTCCATGACTAAGCCTCCCCTTTTCTCTTCTCCCACTCTCTTTTGTGTCACCCTGATTTTCTCCCTTTGTCTCCCCCCAACACAACCCCGCAGAACTTATGAACATATCTGTAATTTCTTTATTTATTTTTAATGTCTGTCTCCCCCATTTACTAGACTTGTAAGCTGATTGTGGACAAGGAATGTGTCTGTTGTACTCTCTCAGTGCTTAGTTACAGTTGCTCTGCACACAGTAAGCGCTTAATAAGTACGACTGAATACGATTGAATTGATGTCGATGTGCTGATGCAGAAAAAGAGGGGGAAATAGGGTGGGAAGATGCCAGATTAATCAGGGACAGTTTCTTGCAGATGATGTGATTTTCTAAAGGATTTTGAAGATGGAAAGAGCAGTGGTCTATCGGTTGGGGAAGGTCAGGAAGTTCCTGGAAGGAGGGTTGAAGATATGAGAACTAGGAGCAGATGAGGGAACTGAGACACAGAGAAAAAGGTCCAGTGACTTGTCCAGGTTCAAACAGCAGGAGGTAAATGGCAAAGCCTGAATTCAAAACCAGTTCTGCCTCCGTGGCCTGTGTTGTTTCCACTAGGCCATGATGCCCTATAAGGTTGGGAATCTCCTTAGAGAAAATTACAGCGTGTTTTATTAAAAGTAAACATTTTCAAAATGATGCATTTTCCTTCAGTGTTAAGCTTGTAGATTTCTGGATATAGTTCTCCCAATTTGTTTGGCCATACCAGAGTTCTAACTCTTGGGTTAGAACTTGATTAAAAACAAAAAACCCCTAAAATGCCATATGACTCTCCCTAGACCCTAGAAATCTTCCATCTCACATCCATCACATCCACCGTATGGAGATCTATAAAGTCCAGGCATTCTGCCCTATTGCTTGAGCTAAAGGAATCAATCAGTGAGTGATTTAATAGCATTTATTGAGCATTGACTGTCTGCAGAATAATCTGCTGAATCCTTGGGAGAGTGCAACAGAATTGTTAGAAAGAATCCCTGCCCTCAAGGAACTTACATTCCAACTCACTGAATGCATTAGCCTGGCTAGAAATGATCTGAGCATCAGATCCTTACAATACCTCTATGAATTATTTCATTTGTAATTAAAAAATCAGATAGAATTATTATCTACCATAGAAAAAACTCTCCAGGAAAGTCTCTGTGCAGATATCACTGTCAAGAATAAATCTCTTTCTACTCTTGACATGCTACATTCGTGCTTCAGTTGCAATTATTGAGCACTTACTGTGTGCAGAGCACTGTACTAAGTGCTTGGGAGAGTACAGTACAACAATAAAAAGAAATATTCCCTGCCCACAACTAGCCTACAGTCTAGAGGGGTGGAGATAGACACCCCCACTACAAAGCAAGCAGCTGAAGATTCCTTCCTTTAGTTTATTTTCAGGGATAAATTGGGTAGAGTTCCTTATCTGAGGTTTGCGAACAGGCGCTGTTAAGTCCTCCTACCATCCTGATGCCTCAAATGATTAATCGAATCATCCCGTTCCATAACAGATAAGTCTGGCCAAAAAAATATCGGCAGAAATATCCTTTCAATTTTCATGGTTTCCTCCCTTCTGGTTTTAAAATGTTTTTGGGAAAGAAAAAAATCACACCCAGTTGGTTAACAATTTGGTTTGCCAAGAGGAATGTCTCAAAAAACTTTGGTCTCTATAAAGCTGTTTTTTGAGAAGCAGCGTGGCTCAGTGGAAAGAGCATGGGCTTTGGAGTCAGAGGTCATGGGTTCAAATCCTGGCTCCGCCACTTGTCAGCTGTGTAACTTTGGGCCAGTCACTTAACCTCTCTGGGCCTCAGTTACCTCATCTGTAAAATGGGGGTTAAGACTGCGAGCCCCACGTGGGACAACCTGATCACCTTGTAACCTCCCCAGTGATTAGAACAGTGCTTTGCACATAGTAAGCGCTTAATAAATGCCATTATTATCATTATTATTATTAGAGAATAGATCTACTCAGTCCCAGCATGGGATTCTGGAAAGGATCATGGATTCAGATTCCTCTGTTAGTCAGTGGATCTTGGTGTGTGTCACCGATCTCAGCTGTTGCTGACATCAAAATCCACAAATCATGCCGAACATTAATCATTGGATGAGGTCATCAGCTGCCATTCTGGTAGCCAGAAAAACACCCCCAAGTTGGTAAAGGAAATCTGCTCATGTAAGGGAACCTGGTTGTTCATAGGCTACCAGAGTCTCTTCAACACTCACTAGGGAGAACACTGACCAGCTACTTGTTCTGGGGTGAAAACAGGGGTGCAATTTGCATAAGAGACATCTGTTTGGATTACGAATGTATCTGGGCATCCTGTGAAATCGGAAAGGGTTGCACTATGATCCAACATACTGCGATGTCTCCTGTGGTTGTGCCTGTCTACCTGCTTTGTCATGTTTTGTCGTCTGTCTCCCCGCTTCTAGACTGTGAGCCCGTTATTGGGTAGGGATTGTCTCTATTTATTGCCAAATTGTTCTTTCCAAGTGCTTAGTACAGTGCTCTGCACACAGTAAACACTCACTAAATACGGTTGAATAAATGGTTGAATCTGCCTGTTATATTCATTCATTCAATTGTATTTATTGAGTGCTTACTGTGTGCAGAGCACTGTACTAAGTGCTTATGATGCCAAATGAGGTCAGCTGAGCAAACGCCCCCAACACGTATCAATCAATCAATCAATCAATCGTATTTATTGAGCGCTTACTGTGTGCAGAGCACTGTACTAAGCGCTTGGGAAGTACAAGTTGGCAACATATAGAGACAGTCCCTACCCAACAGTGGGCTCACAGTCTAGAAGGGGGAGACAGAGAACAGAACCAAACATATTAACAAAATAATATCCCCAAAATAGTAACCCCAGCGGACAGTCCGCTGCCCATCCGGGTGCCTGGAGTGGTAGTGGCAGCTCTCCATGCCCGACTTGCAGAGGTTTGGCTTCCACCCCATCTCCAAAGAACTCTCCACCCTTTCTGCTCTTCCCTGCCATGGTAACCAGCGGAGAAGCAGTGTGATTTAGAGGATAGAGCACAGGCTTGGGAGTCAGAAGGACCAGGGTTTAATCCCAGCTCCACCACTTGTCTGCTGTGTGACCTTGGGCAAATCACTTCACTTCTCTGTGCCTCAGTTACCTCCTCTGTAAAACAGAGATTAAGACCATGAGACCCATGTGGGACAGGGATTGTGTCCAACCCAATTCGCCTGTATCCACCTCAGTGTTTAGTACAGTGCCTGACACACAGTAAGCACTTAACAAATAGCATTATTATTATTATCATAATTAATGGCATTGGAGAATAGGTCTCATAGCAGGGCACATGTCCCACTGTCTGATTCCCTCCTTCACAATCTACATATGATGATCATCATCAATCGTATTTATTGAGCGCTTACTGTGTGCAGAGCACTGTACTAAGCGCTTGGGAAGTACAAATTGGCAACATATAGAGACAGTCCCTACCCAACAGTGGGCTCACAGTCTAAAAGGGGGAGACAGAGAACAAAACCAAACGTACTAACAAAATAAAATAAATAAAATAAAATAAAATAAAAAATATGATGATGATGATGATGATGATGGTATTTGTCAAGCACTGTTCTAAGCACTGGGGCAGATACAAGCTCATCACATTGGACCCAGTCCCTGTCATTCATTCATTCATTCGATTGCATTTATTGAGCACTTACTGTGTGAAAAGCACTGTACTAAGCTTGGGAGAGTCCGATATACCAACAAACAGACACATTCCCTGCCAACAATGAGCTCACAGTCTAGAGGAGGAGACAGACATTAATAGAAATAAATACATGAATAAATAAATAAAAAACAGATATATACATATATGCCATGGGGATGAGCCTAACTTGGGGCTCACAGTCTTCAACCCCATTTTACAGATGAGGTAACTGAGGCACAGTGAAGTGAAGTGGCTTGCCCAAGGCACACAGCAGACAAGTGGCTGAGGCTGGATTAGAACCCAGGTCCTTCTGACTCTCAGGCCAGAGCTCTATCCACAAGCTTCACTCATGACCCTAGCAGACTCTGCTCCCCTGTATCTGCCATGGGGGTCGGCTCCAGAGGAAAGTCCCGGCTTCCTCTTCCCCTGACCCAGCCTCTGGTTGCAAGATCGGGTGATATGATAATTTAAACCAAGAAGATGATCGATCCTGGGCTGAAACATATGGCTCATTTATTGGACCATCTTAAAAGATTTCCCCCGATTAACATGTCGGAACGCAAAATGCGCCAATCCAACTTGGAACCCTTGTTCTGTCATTTGTTTAGAAGGAAAAATAATGAGTTATAAGAACAGGAAAGAAAGAATGATCAAGAAGATGAGTATGTTACCAAAGAGCCTAAGGTTTTAATATTGCTCTATTTATTTATTTATTTTACTTGTACCTATCTATTCTATTTATTTTATTTTGTATGTTTGGTTTTGTTCTCTGTCTCCCCCTTCTAGACTGTGAGCCCACTGTTGGGTAGGGACTGTCTCTATATGTTGCCAGCTTGTACTTCCCAAGCGCTTAGTACAGTGTTCTGCACACAGTAAGCTCTCAATAAATACGATTGATTGATTGATTGATTGTCTCCCCCTTTTAGACTGTGAGCCCACTGTTGGGTAGGGATCATCTCTATATGTTGCCAACTTGTACTTCCCAAGTGCTAAGTACAGTGCTCTGCACACAGTAAGCGCTCAATAAATACTATTGATTAATTGATTGATTGATTAATCACTACATGTTTCCACCGACCCTGATGATCCTAACAACCTTTACGACGTGGGAGTGGTTTGAGGAAAATAAAACACCAGATTTGCCACAGGGGAAGAGCTGCACCTTTTTTCATAATAAAAATGATTAACAATAATTATGGCTACGTGCCAGGCACCGTACTAAGCGCTGGAGTGGGTACACGCAATCGGGTTGGACGCAGTCCCTGTCCCACTTGGGGCTCACCGTCTCAATCCTCATTTTACAGACGAGGTAACTGAGGCCCAGAGAAGTGAAGTGATTTCCCTGAACTCACATAGCAGACAAGTGGCGGAGCCAGAATTAGAACCCATGACCTTCTGACTCCCAGGCTGTGCTCTTTCCACTACAGCATGCTGCTTCTGTTTTTTTTTCCTGTTTTTGCCATGCTGTTTTTTGACCAATCCAGGTTTCCAGAAGGTACGTCTTCTTCCACCTCGTGGGCACAGCACCATCTTCAGAAGAAAATTCAGTTCTGGAATTAGAGTGGGTTTGGGAAGGCCCCAGGCTGTCAGAAAGCATCTAAACACCAGCTGGAGTTTGGCAATCCTGTGCCACTTGGTGGGCTGGAGTCTAAAGCCGGATTATTCTTCAGAAAGAAAATGAGTCTGTGGGTGTTCATTTGTGTGAACGTTATTAGCACTGTACCAACAAGAAGGCACACGATCAAGGGAAATAGAAGATGGGATAGGCACACAGAGGAGGGGAAAGAAAACCAGCGGGAAAGTAATAGCTCAGTTTGCTAAGCCCCTACCATATGCCAAACACTGTACTAAGCACTGGGGTTGATACAAGATGATCAGGCCAGAAACAGTTCCTGTCCCACATAAAGCTCTGGGTCTAAGTAGAAGAGAGAAAAGGTATTGAATACACATCTTACAGATGAAGAAACTGAGGCAGGGAGAATCAATCAATTGAATCAATCATATTTATTGAGCACTCACTGTGTGCAGAGCACTATACTAAGCGTTTGGGAAGTACAAGTTGGCAACATATAGAGACAGTCCCTACCCAACAGTGGGCTCACAGTCTAGAGGAAGCTAAAGTGACTTGCACAAGGTCACAAGCAGGCAAGTGGAAGAGGCAGGATTAGAACCCTGATTCCCTGACTCCCTGGCTGATAATAATAATAATAATGATAATAATAATAATAATAATAATACTAATAGCATTTCTTAAGCCCTTACTATGTGCAAAACATTGTTCTAAGCACTGGGGAGGTTACAAGGTGATCAGGTTGTTCCACAGGGGGCTCACAGTCTTAATCCCCATTTTACAGATGAGGGAACTGAGGCCCAGAGAAGTTAAGTGACACCCAATTGGCGGAGGCAGGATTCGAACCCATGACCTCTGACTCCAAAGTCCAGGCTCTTTCCACTGAGCCACGCTGCTCATGATCTACCCACTTGACCACACTGTTTCTTGAAGAGAAGGGTCAAGATGTGAGGGGGCAAACGGACAATTCTGCTAAGTAGAAAGAATATTTTAAGGACGCACATAGATTGCTTACTTTACAAATCACTTTAATAAAGCTAATATCCCATTTCCTTCAGAGAGCCTTCCATGAACGATTCACAATCCTCTAATCATGTCCACTCAACAGCCATCCTTAGCATTTCTTTTATGGTTATTAAGTGCTTACTATGTGCCAGGCACTGTACTAAGCACTGGGGTAGGTATGAGCTAATCAGGTTGGACACAGTCCATGTCCCACATGGGACATATAATAATAATAATAATAATAATAATAATAGCATGTTAAGCGCTTACTATGTGCAGAGCACTGTTCTAAGCGCTGGGGGGATACAAGGTGATCAAGTTGTCCTACATAGGGCTCACAGTCTTAATCCCCATTTTACAGATGAGGTAACTGAGGCTCAGAGAAGTTAAGTGACTTGCCCAAGGTCACACAGCAGACATGTGGTGGAGTTGGGATTCGAACCCATGACCTCTGACTCCAAAGCCCATGCTCTTTCCACTGAGCCACGCTGCTAAAGTCTTAATCTCCATTTTATAGATGAGGTAACTGAGGCACAGGAAAATTAAATTATTTGCCCAAAGCCACACAGAAGACAAAAGGCAGAGACAAGATTAGAAACCAGGTCTTTCTAACTCCCAGGCCTGTGCTCTATCTATTAGGGCATGTGGCTTCCCCGCACTTAAAATTTTTTTCTCATTTCTATCCTCAACCCTTATTCATATAAGTACATTTCTATTGAATTTTTATTTGCATATTCAATTGTTAATTCTTCTACTTCATCCTAATATTCCCGAGCTATCTCCTGTTGTATTATTTTAAACTCATGATGCATAAGTTACTTAACTTCTCTATACCTCAGTTACCTCATCTGTAAAATGGGGATTAAGATTGTGAGCCCCACATGGGACAACCCGATCACCTTGTATCCTCCCCAGCATTTAGAACAGTGCTTTGCACACACAGTAAGCACTTCTAGACTGTGAGCCCACTGTTGGGTAGGGACCGTCTCTATATGTTGCCAACTTGTACTTCCCAAACGTTTAGTACAGTGCTCTGCACACAATAAGTGCTCAATAAATACAATTGATTAACAAATACCAAAATTATTAAAAAACGTTTTTCTCTGTGCCCTCCTTCAATAATAATTGTTGTATTTGTTAAGCGCTTACTATGTGCCAGGCTAAGCACTGGATTGTAACTATAAAAATAACCGTGTCATTTGTTAAGCAGTGTGGCTCAGTGGATAGACCACGGGCCTGAAAGTCAGAAGGAGCTAGGTTCTAATCCCAGCTCTGCACCTTCTCTGCTGTGTGACCTTGGGCAAATCACTTAACTTCTCTGTGTTTCGGTTAACTCATCTGTAAAATAGGCATAACGATTGTAAGCCCCATATGGGACAGGTCTGTGTTGAACCCAACTTGCTTAGCCCTTAGTAAAGAACCTGGTACAAACTAAGCACTTAACAAGTACCACAATTATCATTATTATCAGTATTATTATTATTATTATTATTACTCACTTACTATGTGCTGTGATAGATACAAGGTAGGTTAGACTAAGTCTCTGTTCCCATTGATGTGTTGATCAATTTATTTATTTCTTTAGGGGTTCGTACTTTAAATAGGAGGAAGAACAGGTATTGGATCCTCATTTTACAGATGAGGAAAATGAGGCAGAGAGAAGTGAAGTGACTTGCCCAAGGTCACACTATAGGCAAATGTTAGAGACAGGATTAGAACTCACATCCCAAGCCTGGGCTCTTTCCACTGGGCCATGATGATCTCCTTGAAGGCAGACATGTATCCTGCTTCTGTTTCAGGCTCCCAAGGGCTTAATATAGTACTTCACACTCTATAGGCATCGAATAAATGTCACTGATTTTCTGTCATATAAGACATCATTCCCTTAATTATAGCCTAAAGATATTATTATTCAATAGATCAGATATCTTCCCATCCAAATTCTTTCAGTGAAAACTAGGATGGGGAATGTAAATTTGACAGACTATTTCTTGACATTTACAGAATTAGTTTTCATTGCTGTTTTTTTTCTTGAAATCAGCAGATAAGGGCTTATAAAGATAACTTCCAAAAAGTCTTTAGATGTATTTGATATGCAAATTAATATCAGAGGCTCCCCTCTTGAACAGTCAATTTATGAAATTTCAATGGATGAAGCCGGTATTCCTCATTATGCTTTGTCAAATATCAAAAGATGCCTGAATCCAAGCCATCCTGAACCTACTGATTTCCCAAATGTCCAAAAAACTAAATAACTATTACTGGGTCTCTCCAACCCAGATTCTGTTTTAATTTGTGGACCCAAGTGTGCCTGAAGAACAGTGAATTAGACACAAACTGTGCCCTCAAGGAGCTTTAAAAGCCTTTGTAAGGCAACAAATATCTCTCTCGAATGTTTATACAATTCGATGACAGATTGGTGACTGTGGAACCTCAGTTTGGTAAAATGCTAAGTTGGGCCTTGATTGACAATGAAAGATCAGATGCGCGCCTGGGATTCAGAGGACCTGGGTTCTCATCCCACCTCTACCACTCCTTTGCTGTGAGGTGCTGGGCAAGTCACTTGACTTCTCCGTGCCTCTGTTTCCTCATCTGTAAAATGGGGATTAAATTCTGCTCTCTCCTACTTAAACCCCTGTTGGTCCCCAGGACCACGGAGCCTTGCACCCTGAGAGAGATGCTTCCTTGTCTCCATGCCAGTGGGACTTCCCATCAGCTTCTGCTCCAACTGGTCCAGAGGAACGAGATCTCAACCTCTAAAATGCTGGAAAGTTGCAGTCCTCTAGGACTTCACCATGTCTTTCCCCAATATCCTCTGCTGTGGCTGTGGTGGCTGGGACTGTTATCGGTCAGTTAATTGAATTTATTGAGTGCTTATGGTGTGCAGAGCACTGTACTAAGCACTTGGGAGAGGATAATACAACAATAAACTGGCGCATTGTAGGGCCCTTAGCTTCAAGGAGTACTCTCCCCCTCCCCATCCCCCCTGCCCTACATCCTTCCCCTCCCCACAGCACCTGTATATATGTTTGTACAGATTTATTACTGTATTTATTGTACTTGTACGTATTTACTATTCTGTTTTATTTTGTTAATATGTTTTGTTTTGTTGTCTGTCTCCCCCTTCTAGACTGTGAGCCCACTGTTGGGTAAGGACCGTCTCTATCTGTTGCCAACTTGTACTTCCCAAGCGCTTAGTACAGTGCTCTGCACACAGTAAACGCTCAATAAATACGATTGAATGAATGAATGAATGAAAATGTGAGCCCCATGTAGGGCAGGGACAGCCTGCTAATCTTGGATAATAATAATAATTACAATAATAATGATTGTGGTATCTGCGATGGGCTTCCTATGCACCAGGCACTGTGCTAAGCACTGGACTGTGAGCCCGTTGTTGGGTAGGGACCATCTCTATATGTTGCCAACTTGTACTTCCCAAGTGCTTAGTACAGTGCTCTGCACACATTAAGCACTCAATATGTACAACTGAATGAATGAATGAATGAATGGAGTAGATACAAGCAAATCGGGTTGGATACAATCCCTGTCCCATGTGGGGGATCACACTCTTAATCCCCATTTTACAGATGAGGTAATGGCAGCACAGAGACTTGAAGCGATTTGCCAAAGGTCACACAGCAGACAAGTGGTGGAGCCAGGAATAGAACCCACCACCTTCCAACTCCCAGGCCCGTACTCTTCATTCATTCAACAAAAATCTCTATCCACTCTATCCACTATACCATCTACTTCTCAGTCCATCAAGCCGGATTTACCCCAGGGCTTAGTACAGTGTTTGCCACACAGTAAGCATTTAATAAATACCATTAAAAAAGATTGCATAATTTCAGAGATCTTTCCAGACAATTATAATAGTTGAGAATATAGAGAATCATAGAGGCTCACATAACTGCTGATTTAAGAGTCCTTCTATCGTCAATGTATTGACCGCTCACAAAGTTCAGGATCCTGGGAGAGAACTGATAAGAATTTACATAATATGGAAACGCTCTCAAATTGCTTATGGCTACAGTTACGATGCTCTGCTAACGTTAAGTTCTTAATTTGGCAGGGAGATAAATTCATTCAATCGTATTTATTGAGCGCTTACTGTGTGCAGAGCACTGTACTAAGTGCTTGGGAAGTACAAGTTGGCAACATATAGAGACGGTCCCTACCCAACACTGGGCTCACAGTCTAGAAGAGATCAGGGTACAGACTTCAGGCTCTAGACTTTAAGCTCGTTGCAGGCAGGGAATATGTGTTTATTGCTGTACAGTACTTTCTCAAGCACTTAGTACAGTGCTCGGCACACAGTAAGTGCTCAATAAATACGACTGAATGAATAAATGAAAATAGAGAGTAGATGGGAGCCCCATGTGGGACAGCGACTATGCATTCACACTCCAGTGCTTTGGACACAGTAAAAAATTAATAATAATAGTGGCTTAGTAGAAAGAGCCCAGGCTTGGGAGTCAGAGGTTGTGGGTTCTAATTCCAGCTCTGCCACTTGTCAGCTGTGTGACCTTGGGCAGGGCACTTAACTTCTCTGTGCTCAGTTACCTCATCTGTAAAATGGGGATTAAGATTGTGAGCCCCACTTGGGACGACGTGATTACCTTGCATCTCCCCCACCGCTTAGAACAGTGCCTGGCACGTTGTAGGCACTTAACAAATACCATCATCATTATTATTAAAAATAATAATGATTATTATTACTATCAGACGAGGGTGCTATACTGCCTATCCACTCCATTGACTGTGCATTTGGCTGTGTACCCCTTAAGAACTTTTGAAACTCACCCCAGCCCCGCAGCACCAATGTAAATGTCTTTATACTCTATTTATCCCCCTATCCCTAGTTTATATTTTTGTCTATCTCCCCCTTTAGACTGTAACCTCGTTGTGGGCAAGGCCTGGTTTCTACCAACTCTGTTATACTGCTATGTCGTATTCTCCCCTGTGCTTAGTACAGTGCTCTGCCTACGATAAGTGCTCCAAAAATATCACTGATTGATTTGACGAGCTGAATTAAGATGGATTGATGAATCGATGGATTGATCAAAGCACCACCCAATAAACCTAATTAGGATGGACACGAAAGTCAATTCCGACCCTAGAGGAAGCAGCACTATTTCCTTACAATGTCCAAGTTCCCTTCTTTACCCCGACACTCTCTCAGATTCCCCAATCTGGATGTTGATTTGAGTCTATCGTTCTACTGCAAAAACTTGGTTTATATTGTCAATATTGCCCTCCAGTGGTCTGTTTTTGTGAAAAATCAGGATTAAAGCAGAGTAGCATAGATTCCCCCATCCTTTTCTGTAGATTTGGCCTCCAAATTCATTCATTCAATTGTAATTATTGAGCGCTTACTGTGTCCAAATCCTATATTGAACAGGAAACAAGGAATAACAAGGAAGGTGCCTTAGATTAGGGTCAAAAACAGTAACAGCTATATTTCTATTAAAAACAACTCAACATCTGCCTTTGATCATAACCACTTAAAAAAAACCTTAATACACTTCCAATACGAGAAACATATAAATACTAAATCTAAAATTTTGGCAAAATAAAGCAAGGCAAATGTGTGCCACAAATGGAAGAGCATAGAGTAAATTTAAGAGAATGATCATTTTATTTGGAATATTCCTGACATTTTTCAAGAATCAAGTTTTGCTAGGAGAGAGGTGAGAAAGAAGAGAGAGATAGGAGAGGAAATGTGGTTTTTTTTTTATTTACTTTCTCACTTTGGTTTTGCATTTAAATTCTATCTAAAGTGATTAAGTGGGCATGTTTTGGGGCACACTTATCTAATGAGAGTTGAACAAGACACACCCACTAGGACCCTAGGAAAATTAAAGCATCTTGTGGGTTTTTCTGGGCTTCGTTTGCTATGTGACTCTACTCTTTCAAAGCAAGGAATAAGCTTCTGGGATCTGTTTGCTGAGTTTTTTCTGAACATGTCTACCACCTCTGTTCTATTGTATTCTCTCAAGCACTAAGTATGTGCTTTGCACATAGTAAGCACCCAATATATCTCAAAACCCCTCCACTTTCAAATGTTCATGCTATGATGTCCCTGTCTTGATTAACTGAGACTGTCTAGCCCTGATTATGGGCACTGTTATTGAAAATCAAAAACGGAGTTTGGTGTACTGCAAACTTTCAAAAGCATCATATTTAAATGATTCCTCATTTACTCTTTTCTGACTCAATCAATCAATCATATTTATTGAGCGCTTACTTTGTGCAGAGCGCTGTACTAAGCGCTTGAGAAGTGCAAGTTGGCAACATTTCTGCATCACCCTGACTTGCTTCCTTTATTACCCCCCCCCCCAGCATTTATTGTCCATGTCTGTAAGTTGTTTTTTTTATATTAATGTCTGTCTTCCCCTCTAAACCGTAAGATCGTTTGGGCAGGGAATATGTCTGTTATGTTGTTGTGTTATTAAAAAAATAACATTTGTTAAGCATTTACTATGTGCCAGACTATGTACTAAATACTGGGGTGGATATGAGCAAATCAAATTGGACACTGTTCTTGTCCCATGCGGGGCTCACAGTCTCAATTCTCATTTTACAGATGAGATAACTGAGATACAGAGAAGTGAAATGACTTGCCAGCATCACACAGCAGAAACCTGGTGGAGGTGGAATTAAAACCCATGACCTTCTGACTCCCAGCCCAGGCTCTCTCCACTACACCATGCTGTTGTACTCTCCTAAGTGCTTAGTACAGTGCTCTGCACAAAGTAAGCGCTCAGTAAATATAACCAATCGATTGAATTAAATGCGAGGTCTCCATTGAGAACTATGAAGGCATTTACTGATCCTTGAAAAATGAGAAATGAAAGAGTTATGATGTGTGACAGTGCCTGGCACATAGTAAGCACTTAATAAGTACTATTATTATTATTATTTTACACACTGCCTCTCTCTGACAGATACCTGAGGTCATTCCCCATGTCTCAAAATATGACTTTTAAATACTGTTTCCCAGGGAAGGATCATTTGTCTGATCTAGCTGAGCTAGCTAATTCTACTTGATGGATAGTAAGAACCAGAAAATGAAAAGGATTTTAACACTCACCATTTTATAACTTTTCATAATCCTTTAAGGAATACATTAAAAATCTCACTTAAAGTGGTACTGGAAAAAGTGATAAAGAAAAGGAATGAAATGTTATTTTAGATGGCTTTTGTCTGTCGTTCAAACAGGAAAAAAAAGTTAATATGCTGAGTTCATGGTTGTGATGGCAGGGTTGTCTCTGCTACTCTCCTATACATAGGGAGGCATTCTATCCTAAAAGAGTTTTCAACCGGGTGTCAGGAGACCTGGGTTCTAGTCCAGTGCCACCCACTGCCTGCAGGGAAACCCGAGGCCAATCACTCTGTGCCTTCCTATCCCGTCTGGATTACTGTATCAGCCTCCTCTCCGATCTCCCATCCTCCTGTCTCTCCCCACTTCAATCCATACTTCACGCCCCTGCCCAGATTGTCTTTGTCCAGAAACGCTCTGGGCATGTTACTCCCCTCCTCAAAAATCTCCAGTGGCTACCAATCAACCTACGCATCAAGCAGAAACTCCTCACCCTCAACTTCAATGCTCTCCATCCCCTCGCCCCCTCCTACCTCACCTCCCTTCTCTCCTTCTCCAGCCCAGCCCACACCCTCCGCTCCTCTGCCCCTAATCTCCTCACCATGCCACATTCTCGCCTGTCCCACCATCGACCCCCGGCCCACGTCATCCCCCGGGCCTGGAATGCCCTCCCTCCACACATCCACCGAGCTAGCTCTTTTCCTCCCTTCAAGGCCCTACTGAGAGCTCCCCTCCTCCAGGAGGCCTTCCCAGACTGAGCCCCTTCCTTCCTCTCCCCCTCCTCCCCCTCCCCATCCCCCCCGCCTTACCTCCTTCCCCTCCCCACAGCACCTGTATGTATGTATATATGTTTGTACATATTTATTACTCTATTTTATTTGTACATATTTATTCTATTTATTTTATTTTGTTAATATGTTTTGTTTTGTTCTGTGTCTCCCCCTTCTAGACTGTGAGCCCACTGTTGGGTTGGGACCATCTCTACATGTTGTCAACTTGTACTTCCCAAGCCCTTAGTACAGTGCTCTGCACACAGTATGTGCTCAATAAATATGATTGAATGAATGAACCAGTGTGGCCTAGTGGAAAGACCATGGGGCCTGGGTTTCAAAGAGTTCTAATCCTACTCCGGCACTTCTGGTAGTGTGAGCTTGGGTATATCACTTAACTTCTCTGTGGCTCCCTCTCACCATCTGTAAAATTATGGTGTGGTAAATTGTTAAGATGCTACAGGGGAAGCAGCGTGGCTCAGTGGAAAGAGCACGGGCTTGGGAATCAGAGGGCATGCGTTCTAATCCCGGCTCCACCACTTGTCGGCTGTGTGACTTTGGGCAAGTCACTTAACTTCTCTGGGCCTCAGTTACCTCATCTGTAAAATGGGGATTAAGATTGCAAGCCCCACATGGGATAACCTGATCACCTTGTATCCCCCCAGAGCTTAGAACAGTGCTTTGCACATAGTAAGCACTTAAATACCACTATTATTATTATTAAAGATAAAAATGCAAATAGAGGTCCGACAACTCCAAGTATACCTAGTGACTGAGTGGATGCCCTCAAGGTAAATGAAGGTACATCTCCTCCAAGAGGCCTTCCCTGACTAGGCCCTCCTTTCCTCTTCTCCCACTCCCTCTTTGTTGCCCTGATTTGCTCCCTTTATTCATCCTCCTCCCAGGCCCCAGCACTTATGTCCATATTTGTAATTTGCTTATTAATGTCTCTCTCCCCCTTTAGACTGTGAGCTCATTGTGAGCAGGGATGAGTCTGTTCATTGTTCTTTTGTACCCTCTTTAAGCACTTAGTACAGTGCTCTGCACACAGTAAGTGCTCAATAAATATGATTGATGGCATGAATGAATCAATCACAGCTGAGAATACCTTCATCCACTCTCTCTCCAGGCTGTAACTTTTAATCTTCCTCATCCTCTTTCAACCCTCATATTTAGCCTGTCACCAAATCCTGTCAATTCATTTCCAGAATCTGTCTCTTCCTTCACGTGCAAACTTTCATTGATCCACACAGTAATATCCTGATTCAAGGCTCTCCTCTCTACTCGTACTTCACTCAGTTGTACAGATCATCTTTCTAAAAAGATGATTTAGGAAGCAGTATAGCCTAGTGGATAGAGCACGGGCCTGGGAGACAGATGGTCATGGGCTCTCATTTTGTCTCCGCCACTTGTCTGCTTTGCGACCTTAGACACGTCTTTGTGCCTCAGTTACTCTATTTGTAAAATGGGGATTGAGACTGTGAGCTCCCCATGGGACAGGGACTATGTCTAACCTGATTTGCTTGTTTCCACCCCAGCGCTTAGTACAGTGCCTGGCACATAGGAAGTGCTTAACATATACCATCATTACTATTATCATTATTATTAAAACCATGGTTCTGTACCCATCCTTCCCACCCTTCAAAAATCTCCACTAGTTGCCCATTCCTCTCTGAATCAAGCAAAATTTATTGATGATAGACTGGATAAGCTCCTTAAGAACAGGGATTGTATCTACCAACTCGAATGTATTGTACTCTTCCGAGCACTTAGTAGAGTACCACAAAAAAAAAGGTTATGCTTAGAATTCTCTCTTTTTATGTCTGGCAGACAACTCCTCTCCCCATCTTCACAATCCTTCTGAAATGACATCTTCTCCAGGGATCCTACCCCTAGTAATTTAAAATTACCCCATATCATGTTCCCCCAATTTACATTTCAGCATGCGTATCACCTAAATATTTAACTGCTCACAACAGCCACTTGTCTGCAGGGTGACCTTGGGTAAATCATTCAATTTCTCTGAGCCTCATTACCTCATCTGTAAAGTAGGGATTAAGGGATTAAGACTGTGAGCCCCATGTGAGACATGGATTTGGTCCAACCTGATTATCCTGTACACAACACAACGCTTAGGACAGTGCCTGACATGTAGTAGCGTGGCTCAGTGGGAAGAGCATGGGCTTTGGAGTCAGAGGTCATGGGTTCAAATCCTGGCTCCACCAACTGTCAGCTGTGTGACTTTGGGCAAGTCACTTCACTTTTCTGCGCCTCAGTTACCTCATCTGTAAAATGGGGATTAAAACTGTGAGCCCACCGTGGGACAACCTGTTCACCTTGTAAGCTCCCCAGTGCTTAGAACAGTGCTTTGCACATAGTAAGCACTTAACAAATACCATCATTATTATTAGTTGTAGTAGTAGTAAGCATTTGACAAATACAATTTTTAAAATCCCATAGCACTTAGATACATAACTTGATAGTCATCCTCCTCCTCATCATCATTAAAGATACTGACTGAGTTCTTACTGAATGCACAGCGCTTTACTACTACTAATAATGATGGTATTTGTTAAGCGCTTACTATGTGCCAAGCACTGTTCTAAGTGCTGGAGGAGATACAAGGTTATCAGGTTGTCCCAGGTAGGGTTTACAGTCTTAATCCCCATTTTACAGATGAGGTAACTGAGGCCCAGAGAAGTGAAGTGACTTGCCCAAGGTCACACAGCTGACAAGTGGCGGAGCGGGGATTAGAACCCACGACCTGTGGCTCCCAAGCCCCGGCTCTTTCCACTGAGCCACACTGCTACTAAATTCTTAGGAGAGTATAATCCAATAACAATAATAATAGTTATATTTGTTAAGCACTTACTGTGTATCAAGTACTGTTCTAAGCATTGTGGATTTACAAGATAATCAGGTCGGACACAGTCCCTGACCCAGAGAGGGCCTGTAGTCTGTATAGGAGGGAGAACAGATATTGAATCCCCATTTTTGCAGATGAGGTAACTGAGGTGCAGAGAAGTAAAGTGACTTTCCCAGGGTCATACAACAGGCACATGGAAGAGCCTGAATTTAAATCCAGGTCCGCTGACTCCCAAGCACATGCTTTTTCCAGTAGGCCACACTGCTTCTCTACATGTCTACAACAGAGTTCATTCATTCAATCAAATTTACTGAGTGCTTATTGTGTGCAGAGCACTGTGGCAGACGTGTTCCCTGCCCACAATAAAGTCATAGTCTAGAAAGGGAGACAGACATTAATATAAATGAATAATTTACTACCTGTTACTGATTCATAACTTATTTATATCTTCTTATTTAGTCCTCTCTATATTTTAATATCATTCCCCTCTGGTAGATTTGTACATTTTGGGTAGGGATTGTTTCCTGTATTTCTACGGTACTCTGTTATTTCACTAGTTCAGTATCTGTCTCCCCCTTTAGACTGTTATCGCCTTGTGAACAGAGATTGCATCTACCACCTTTGTCCTATTGTACTTTCCCCACCACTTGATAATCAATCAATCAATCACATTTATTGAGCGCTTACTGTGTGCAGAGCACTGTACTAAGCGCTTGGGAAGTACAAATTGGCAACATATAGAGACAGTCCCTACCCAACAGTGGGCTCACAGTCTAAAGAATCAATCACATTTATTGATAATCAATCACATTTATTGATTTATTGATAATAATATTGACAACACATTGATAATCAATCACATTTATTGGGTGCATGCTATGTGAAGAACACTGTACTAGGCACTTGAGATAGTATAATAAAACTGAGTTGATAGGCACATTCCCTCCCTACAAGAAGCTTGCAGTCAAGAGGGGGAAACAGACATTATTGGCTTTGTGGAAAGAGCATGTGTGGCGCAGTGGAAAGAGCACGGGCTTTGGCGTCAGAGGTCATGGGTTCAAACCCTGACTCCTCCAATTGTCAGCTGTGTGACTTTGGGCAAGTCACTTAACTTCTCTGTGCCTCAGTTACCACATCTGTAAAATGGGATTAAGACTGTGGGACAACCTGATCACCTTGTAACCTCCCCAGCACTTAGAGCAGTGCTTTGCACATAGTAAGTGCTTAATAAATTCCATTATTATTATTATTATTATTATTATTGTTAGCATGGGTTTGGGTGTCAGAGGTCATGTGTTCTAATCCCCACTCTGCCACTTCATCAATCGTATTTATTGAGCGCTTACTGTGTGCAGAGCCACTTGTCAGCTGTGGGACTTTGGACAAGTCACTTCACTTCTTTGGGCCTCAGTCACCTCATCTGTAAAATGGCGATTAAGACTGTGAGCCCCATGTGGGACAACCTGATTACTTTGTATCTACTCCAGAGCTTTGAACAGTGCTTGGCACGTAGTAAGTGCTTAACAAATACCATCATTTATTTATCTTTTATTATGTCAGTGATTCAGTCAGTTATATATATTGAACATTTCCTGTGCACAAAGCACTGTACTAAGTGCTTGATGGAGTACAATTCAACAGTAAACAGATGTGTCCCTAGCCCACCACAAGCTTACAGTCTAAAGGGGGATAAATTTTGGATATCTGCACAAGGGTTGGGGAGCTGAAGGTGAAGTGATTTTCAAATGCTTCAAAGGTACAGCTCTAAGGGTATGGACGATGAAGAAGGAGAGGGAGTAGGGGAAATGAGGCCCTATTTGGGGAAGGCTTTTGGAAGAAATGTGATTTTTCATAAGGAAGCAGCGTGACATTGTGAATAGAGCACGGGACTGGGAGTCAGATGGTCATAGGTTCTAGTCCCGGCTCCGCAACTTTTATCCTTTGTGACCTTGGGCAAATCACTTCACTTCCCTGGGCCTCAGTTACCTCATCTGTAAAATGGGGATCGAGACTGTGAGCCCCACATGGGACGGGGACTCTGTCAAGCCTGATTTGCCTGTATCCATCCCAGTGCTTAGTACAGTCCCCGGCACATAGTAAGCACTTAACAAATACCATTATTTGTATTATAATTATTGAATCCCCATTTTACAGATGAGGAAACTGAGGCACAGAGAAATTAAAAGACTGGGCCAGGATCACACAACAGGGAAGTGACAGAGCCAGGTTTAGGACCCAGATTTTCTGTCAGTCAGTCAGGCAGTTGTATTTATTGAACACTTCCTGTGTGCAGAGCATTGTACTAAACCAACCCTTGTGAAAGTACAGTGTAACAATTTAACAGACTCATTCCCTGTCCACAGTGAGTTTACAGTCTACAGGGGAAGACGGATGTGAATATAAATAAATTATAGATATGCACATAAGTGCTGTGGGACTGGGTGGGGAGTGGAGGGGAAGAATAAAAGGATCAAGTCAAGGTGACACAGAAAGAAGTGGGAGAAGAGGAAGGGAGGGCTTAGTCAGGGAAGGCCCTCGAAGGAAATGTGCCTTCAATAAGGATTTTGAGATAGGGGAGAATAATTGTCTATCAGATATAAAGAGGGAATGAATGAATGAATGTTCCGGGCCAGAGGCAGGATGTGGGCAAAAAGCCGCCAGTTCCAGGTCAGTTTTTTTCTTTCCACTTAGCCAGCCATCCACTGGTAATTAGAAATGTTGGGGAAAACCATGAAAACTGAGGTTTCTTTGTGTAGTTATTTATGTAAAGCCTTCTAATTGGATATTATTTTAAAAGCCCCCACAAATAGGAAGTGCACAATTTTAGAAGATAGGTGAGAAGAGAAATTTGGGAAAATCAGTTTCCCAAAGTGGAGGCTTTATTCTGGGCACCGACAACACCCCACAAGCTTCACACTGAACAATCTCCTGACTAGACAAGGGGAAGAGCCAGGTGATGCTCAGCAGAAACACACCCGAACCACTGAAGTACCTACAAAGTGGAGTCGTCAGCATCCACGTTTAAGACCTGTTGGTTTTGCCATGAACGGTGCTAATGAGGAAGCAATTTTACTGAAGATCAAAACTGGTCCTTGGCAAAATAGGAATAGCTACACCATAAACTGGCTCTTTTGCTGTTCTCTTTTCTTTGATTGGAACGGGAACATCAAGGAAAGCAACAGAAAATGAAATAGGAGATATTTAAACACCTCTCAAGTTTTAGCAGGTGCATAAACTCTTCCAGTCCACTAAAGTGTCTAAAGGGGCCAATCGTCATACCAGCCACTCTGAATACTAGCTAGCCACTCCCCTATCTAGTACAGATTTGGAACCAGATGCTTTTATCAATCAGTCAATCAGTGGCATTTATTACCGGGACTATGTCTATCAACTCATAGTGTACTCTCTCAAAGTACTTAGTACAGTGCTCTGCGTACAGTAAGTGCTCCCTCAACATGTTGCAGACGTGTACTTCCCAAGTGCCTAGTACAGTTCTCTGCACACAGTAAGTGCTCAATAAATATGATTGATTGAATGAATGAATGAATCAATCGTATTTATTGAGCACTTACTGTGCTTGGGAGTGTACAACACAACAATATAAAAGACACGGTCCCTGCTCAAAGTTTGATTATTTTCTGTGTCAGAGCATGGTACTAAATGCTTGGAAAACTACAATAGACTAAATAGTAATAATAATAATAATGGTATTGGTTAAGTGCTTACTTTGTGCCAGGCACTGTAATAAGCACTGACGTGGATTCGAGCAAATCAGGTTGGATCAAGTTCCACATGGGGCTCACAGTCTAATCCTCATTTTAGAGATGATGAAACAGGCACAGAGAAGTTAAGTGACTTGCCCAAAGTCATACAGAAGATGAGTGGCAGAGCTAGGATTAGAACCCAGATCATTCTGACTCCCAGAGCAATGCTCTATCCACTAGGCATGCTAACAGACACGTTCACTGCCCACAAGGAGCTTACATTTTTATGTCCAGTATTTTGATTTTCTCCCCTCTCAGGGTTGCACCTGGAGAGTTTCCAGTACTCTACCAATCTCAATTTTGGGAAGGAGAGTTAAGCAGACGCATACTCTTTTGACTCCTAGCTTGGCCAGTGGCTAGCGAGTGGAAGGCAATCTGCCTCAGGTCAAGATTCCTCTGTGCTGGGCAGCAGTGGCGGGGTAGAAACTCAATTTATTGCGTGGAAGGAGGCAATGGTCAACCAACCACTTCAGTATTTTTATAAAGAAAAAATACTCTGTATCCACTGCCAGAATGATCGCAGATGGAGGT
The DNA here is from genome assembly GCF_015852505.1 of Tachyglossus aculeatus. Taxonomy (NCBI): domain Eukaryota; kingdom Metazoa; phylum Chordata; class Mammalia; order Monotremata; family Tachyglossidae; genus Tachyglossus; species Tachyglossus aculeatus. The sequence continues at coordinate 13,656,354 of NC_052070.1, forward strand.
GGGGCGTTCTGGGAGAGAAGTATCCACAGTATCGCTATGGGTCGGAGACAACTTCATAAGACAATTTAAATTTTCTAGCCCCCTCTGCCTTGACTCGTGTTTCCAAGGCCCACAACTCAGAGTTCACACCAATCTGGAAAGAGAACGTAATTGTTGTAGAGCAGGTTGAAGAGCTTGGTATCCTCATCCCCCACCAACCCCCAGGAAACTGACTAGCATTACTCTTGATAATAATTCTTCATTCATTCATTCACTTATTCAATCGCATTCATTGAGCGCTTACTGAGTGCCGAGTACTGTACTAAGCCCTTCGGAGAGTACAATGTAACAATAAACATACACATTCCCTACCCAAAACGAGTTTATAGTCTAGAGGGGGAAACAGGCATTAACGTAAATAAATGACAGATATGGTCATAAGTGCTCTGGGGCTGGGGGGAGAGGTGAATAAAGGGAGCAAGTCAAGGAGATGCAGAAAGGAGTGGGAGAAGAGGAAAGGAGGCCTTAGTCAGGGAAGGCCTCAAAACAGGTCAATATTCCAATTTCCATTTTACATTTGAAGAAACTGAGAGAGAGTAAGGAATACCTGTCACAGGGCTTAGTTCCTGGAAGGGCTGGGTTTAAAACTCCAGAACCCATCGACTTCTACTGGGAAATCAATTTCCAGGGCGAATGCCAGTCCCGCACAATTTCCAAAAAGGTTTCTAGCCAGGGTCTCAATTGTCAGTTGATCCCATCTTGCAGGTGGAAAATGAACTTTGAGTTCACGGAGAGGCTAAACATCTTCAAGTCAATATTTTCTTCCTGTAACTAGTTTCCTTGACCTCTTTCTGATATAGATTGCTAAAAGCAATGATCTCAACTTCTTCCTTTGGGGCCTGCATGTATGTGGATATAATTTTAAATTTTCTCTTCCCCTCTAGACTGTAAGCTACTTATGGGCAAGACATGTTTCTACCGACTCTATTGTATTGTACTCCCACAAGCACTTAGTACATTTTTCTGCACACAACTTACTGTGCGTCAATAAAAACAATGGATCAGTTTTTTTTACAGTATTTAATAATTATGGTATTTATTAAGCGCTTACTATGTGCCAGGCACTGTATTAACTGCTGGGGTGGATACAAGCAAATCAGGTTGGACACAGTCCCTGTCCCACATGGGGCTCACGGTCTCAATCCCCATTTTGCCGACAAGGTAACTGAGGCCCAGAGAAGTGAAGTGACTTACCCAAGGTTACACAGCAGACAAGTGGTGGAGCTTGTCTTAGATCAGTGCTCTGTACATCGTAAGCACTCAATGAAGACCATTAATTGATTGATTGACTGACTGAATGATTATCCCAGGTCTTCACAAAGGGCCCACCAGGTGCACTTAGAACCCACAATAGTTTTTATTCTTGCCAATGAGCACATGGGAATGGATTCTCCCTGAAAAAGGAGGATCTTTCTTCTTAATACAAAGTTCATAGTTCTGCTGCCTCCTTTTTGGTTACAGTTTTGTTTACACCCTGGTTTTGTAAAGCATGGCTTTTGCATTTGACATGGGCCATTGGACACAGCCCAAGGTTACACAGCAGACAAGTGGTGGAGCTGGGATTAGAACCCAGGATGTTTTGACTCCCATTCCTGTGCTCTTTCCCCTAGGCCTTGAAGTGCTTACTATTTGGCAAGTACTACTAACTACTGGGATAGATACATTATACAAGCTAATCAGATTGGGCAGCATCCATGTATTCTTTTTTATGGTACTTATGAAACACTTACTATATTCCAGGCACTGTACTAAGTGCTGGGGTAGATAGAAGTTAATTCATTCATTCATTTATTCAATCGTATTTATTGAGTGCTTACTGTTTGCAGAGCACTGTACTAAGCACTTGGGAAGTACAAGTTGGTAACATATAGAGATGGTCCCTACGCAACAGCGGGCTCACAGTCTAGAAGGGGGAGACAGACAACAAAACATACTAACAAAATAAAGTAAACAGAATAAATAGGTCCAAATAAAATAGAGTAATAAATACGTACAAACATGTATACATACATACAGGTGCTGTGGGGAGGGGAAGGAGGCAAGGCGGGGGGGGATGGGGAGGGGGAGGAGGGGAAGAGGAAGGAGGGGGCTCAGTGTGGGAAGGCCTCCTGGAGGAGGTGAGCTCTCAGTAGGGCTTTGAAGGGAGGAAGAGAGCTAGCTTGGCGGATGTGAGGAGGGAGGGCATTCCGGGCCAGGGGGATGATGTGGGCCTGGGGTTGACGGCGGGACAGGTGAGAACAAGGCATGGTGAGGAGATTAGCAGCAGAGGAGCGGAGGGTGTGAGCTGGGCTGAAGAAGGAGAGAAGGGAGGTAAGGTAGGAGGGGGCGAGGTGATGGACAGCTCATCTACTTGATCCCCATTTTCCAGAAGAGGGAACTGAGGCACAGAGAAGTGACTTGCCCAAGGTCAAGCAACAGACATGTGGCAGAGTCAGGATTTGAACCCAGGTCCTCTGACTCCCAGGCCCATGCTTGCTTTTTCCTAGAGGCCACTCTGCTTCCCCTGTATTCCAGGGCTTTCTTTCTTTTAATGAGCAATTTAATAATAATGATAATGATGGCATTTATTAAGTGCTTACTCTGTGCAAAGCACTGTTCTAAGTGCTGGGGAGGTTCCAAGGTGATCAGGTTGTCCCACAGGGAGCTCACAGTCTTAATCCCCATTTTCCAGATGAGGGAACTGAGGCCCAGAGAAGTTAAGGGGCTTGCCTAAAGTCACACAGCTGACAATTGGCAGAGCTGGGATTTGAACCCGTGACCTCTGACTCCAAAGCCCAGGCTCTTTCCACTGAGCCATGGTGCTTCTCTAGAAATCTGTAGAAATTCAGGTAAAATCATCAGGCTCCCTGACCACTGACCACCCCTAACCAACCTCCACATTTGAAGTGTAGCAGCGAGATATACGCTGTTTAAAAGATGAGTTTCTCGGAGCTCTCAGAGCAGAGGCAAAGAGGCCCTTCTTTTGTGATTGAGGCCAGATTGCTGAAGGTGCCATCCAACAGGGAGAAGGAAAGAGACCCAGGCATTGAAAGAGGCCCAACACTTGGCCAGACGGTAATGGGATCCAATGGAAAGAGCATGGGACAGAGAGTCAGGAGAGATGGGTTCTAATTCTAGCTGTCCTTAACCTGATGAGTGGCCTTGGGCAAATCACTTTACCTCTTTCTGGACCTCAGACTCCTCATCTGTTATATGAGGATAAGATCCAAACTTGTTGTGGGCAGGAAATATGTCTGCTTATTGTTATATCGTACTCTCCCACGACCTTAGTACAATGCTCAGCACACAATAAGCCCTCAATAAACAGGATTGACCTTATAGATTGTGAACTCCTTATGGAACGGGGAGAGTTATCACCTGGGTGATGATGACATCAAACCCTGAATTCTCTGCGACTATGTATGCAATAAATGGGATTTATTGAGAGATTACTGTGGGTAGAGCACTGTACTAAGTGCTTGAAAGAGTACAATAGTTCTCTTGTACAAGAGTACAAGAGTTCTTCCTCCCTTCAAGGCCCTACTGAGAGCTCACCTCCTCCAGGAGGCCTTCCCAGACTGAGCCCCTTCCTTCCTCTCCCCCTCATCGCCCTCTCCATCCCCCCCATTTTACCTCCTTCCCTTCCCCACAGCACCTGTATATATGGATATATGTTTGTACATATTTATTACTCTATTTATTTATTTATTTATTTATTTATTTATTATTTTACTTGTACCTATCTATTCTATTTATTTTATTTTGTTAGTATATTTGGTTTAGTTCTCTGTCTCCCCCTTCTAGACTGTGAGCCCACTGTTGGGTAGGGACTGTCTCTATATGTTGCCAGCTTGTACTTCCCAAGCACTTAGTACAGTGCTCTGCACACAGTAAGCGCTCAATAAATACGATTGATTGATTGATTGATGTCTGCTTATTGTTATATCGTACTCTCCCATGACCTTAGTACAATGCTCAGCACACAATAAGCCCTCAATAAACAGGATTGACCTTATAAATTGTGAACTCCTTATGGAGCGGGGAGAGTTATCACCTGGGTGATGATGACATCAGACCCTGAATTCTTTGGGACTGTGTATGCAGTAAAAGGTATTTATTGAGAGACTACTGTGGGTAGAGCACTGTACTAAGCACTTGAAAGAGAACAATATAATAGAGTTGTTAGACGAGTTCCCTGTCCACAACAAGCTTACTGTCTGGAGGGAAAATAATTGTCTCTATCTATCTGGAGGGTAAGCTCATCTCTAGACTGTAAGCTCATTATGGGCAGGGAACATGCCTTCTAATTCTCTTGTATTGTACTCTCCCAAGAGACCATTGTTGGGTAGGGACCATCTCTATATGTTGCCAATTTGTACTTCCCAAGCGCTTGGTACAGTGCTCTGCACACATTAAGCGCTCAGTAAATACAGTTGGATGAATGAATGAATGAATGAACTTAGATCAGTGCTCTGCACATAGTAAGCACTCAATAAAGACCATTAATTGATTGATTGACTGACTGATTGATTATCCCAGGGCTTCACACAGGGCACACAAGGTGCACTTAGAACCTACAATACTTTTTATGCTTGCCAATGAGCACATGGGAATGGATTCTCCCTGAAAAGAGAGGATCTTTCTTCTTAATACAAAGTTCCTAGATCTGCTGCCTCCTTTTCGGTTACAGTTTTGTTTACACCCCGGCTTTGTAAAGCATGACTTTTGCATTTGACATGGGCCATTGGACACAGCCCAAATTTCTGCTGTGATAACTAGACAGAATGAGAGCCCAGGCTAGTTCATTCGCTGTGGGTCATTAGTCGGATGTATAGCCTCTTCTAGGAAATATCATAGAAAAAAAAATCCAATAAAAACTGCCAGTGGAGCTTTAAAGGGGATTGGCACACCACTGAGTAGAGCAATATCTTAATGGCAGATCCCTCACAGAGCCTACCTTATGACATGTGAAATGCAGAAGTTCTTTCAGTTTCTCTTTATAAAAAAAAGTTTTATGGTACTTGTTGGGATGATGATGATGATGGCATTTATTAAGCACTTACCATGTGCAAAGCACTGTTCTAAGCACTGGGGAGGTTACAAAGTGATCAGATTGTCCCACAGGAGGCTCACAGTCTTCATCCCTGTTTTGCAGATGAGGGAACTGAGGCACAGAGAAGTTATGTGACTTGCCCGAAGTCACACAGCTGACAAGTGGCTGAGTTGCGTTTTGAACTCATGATCCCTGACTCCCAAACCCAGGTTCTTCCCACTGAGCCACACTGCTTCTCTATACTTACTATGCTCTAGGCACTGTTCTAAACACTGGAGTAATTGCAGGTTAATCAGGTTGGACACAGTCCCTGCTGACAGTCTTAATCCCCGTTTTCCAGGTGAGGCTACTGAGGCACAGTGAAGTGATTTGTCCATGGTCACACAACAGACAAATGACAGTGCTGGGACTAGAACCCAGGTCTTTCTGACTCCAAGGTTCATGCTCTATCCAATAGGCAACCCTGCTCTCAATCAATTCACACCTTATTGCAATTCCTAAGGGGGCTGATGGAGTTAGGATGAGATTGGGACACAGAGAGCAAGTGGCACTAGAGGAGCGAAGTAGGAGGTTAGTGCGGTAAGTTAGGAGGTGGCGAGCTAATTGAGTGTTTTCAAGCCAATGGTAAGGAGTTTTTTTGATACAGAGGCGGATGGGCAACTACTGGAGGTTCATTCACTCATTCAATCGTATTTATTGAGCACTTTCTGTGTGCAGAACACTATACTAAGCGATTGGGAGGGTACAAGACAACAATAAAAAGACACATTCCCGGCCCACAACGAGCTTACAGTCTAGAGGAGGGGAGACAGACATTAATATAAAGGAATAAATTACAGACTTGTATGTAAATACTGTGGGGCCGGGAGGGAGGAAGAACAAAGGGAACAAGTCGGGGTGACACAGAAGGGAGTGGGAAAAGAGGAAAGGAGGGGCTTAGTCTGGGAAGGGAAGAGGAAGGCATTAGTCAGGGAAAGCCTCCTGGAGGAAATGTGCTTCCAATAAGGCTTTGAAGTGGGGGAGAGTAATTGTCTGTCGGCCATGAAAATGACAGGTGTTCCACTCCAGAAACGAGGTGGGGCTTAGTTCAGTGTTCTGCACACAGTAAGTGCTCAGTAAACACCACTGATTTATTACCATCTCTGTTGTACTCTCCCAAGGGCTTAGTTCAGTGTTCTGCACACAGTAAGCACTCAATAAGCACCACTGGTTTATTACCAACTCTGTTGTACTCTCCCATGGGCTTAGTTCAGTGTTCTGCACACAGTAAGTGCTCAATAAACACCACTGATTGATTACCATCTCTGTTGTACTCTCCCAAGGGCTTAGTTCAGTGTTCTGCACTCAGTAAGTGCTCAATAAACACCACTGATTGATTACCAACTTTGTTGTACTCTCCCAAGGGTTTAGTTCAGTGTTCAGCACACAGTAAGCACTCAATAAATACGAATGAATGAATGAATCTCCATCCCAGGCCTGGGAATCAGAGGACCTGCCGCTCACCTGCCGTTTGACCTGGAGCAAGTCGCTTTACTTCCCCGGGCCTCGGTTTCCTCACCTCATTCAAGAGAAGCAGTGTGGCTCAGTGGAAAGAGCCCGGGCTTTGGAGTCGGGGGTCATGGGTTCAAATTCCGGCTCCGGCAATTGTCGGCTGTGTGACTTTGGGCAAGTCACCTCGCCTCTCTGGGCCTCAGTTCCCTCATCTGGGCATGCAAGGATTCTGAGAATCCTTGGTTTCCTCTCTTGGGGGCAAAAATTGGAGTCAGCACTCTTGGGGATATCAACCCCAAGATGCCTTGCCTAGTGGAAAGAGCATGGGACTGAACCCACTCCTTCCTCTCCCTCTCCATTCCCCCACCTTACCTCCTTCCCTTCCCCACAACACCTGTATATATGTATATATGTTTGTACATATTTATTACTCTATTTATTTATTTATTTTACTTGTACATATCTATTCTACTTATTTTATTTTGTTAATATGTTTTGTTTTGTTCTCTGTCTCCCCCTTCTAGACCGTGAGCCCACTGTTAGGTAGGGACCATCTCTATATGTTGCCAACTTGTACTTCCCAAGTGCTTAGTACAGTGCTCTGCACACAGTAAGCGCTCAATAATTACTATTGAATTAATGAATGAATGTGGAAGCGAGAGGTAGGTGGTGAGATAGACGAGATCAAGTTAAGTGAGTAGTTTGGCATTAAAGGACTGAAGTGTGTGGGCTGGGTGGGAATAGGAGAGTAGTGAAGTGAGGTAGGAGGGGACAAGGTGATAGAGTGCTTTAAAGCCAATGGTGAGGAGTTCCTGTCTGATGCTTGCGGGGGGTCGCATAACTAGTTAGCACGCCAGAGTCTCGTTCGTTATCGGAATTAATCAGACAAATCGCTCCACCAACTAAGAACGGCCATGCACCACTACCTACAGAATCGAGAAAGAGCTATCTGAGAGGTCGACAAGGTTAGGATGGAGTAGAGGACACTGGACCTGGGATGAAGAAGGTTGGTGATTCATTCATTCATTCATTCAATCGTATTTTTTGAGCGCTTACTGTGTGCAGAGAACTGTACTAAGTGCTTAATAATAATAATGGCATTTATTACGTGCTTACTATGTGCAAAGCACTGTTCTAAGCACTGGGGAGGATACAAGTTGATCAGGTTGTCCCACGAGGGGCTCGACTTGACGAGGGCAATTTCTGCTGAGTGGAGTGGGTGAAAAGTAGTTTTCAGGCCTTCAAGGGGAGAATGGGAAGAGGGGAAGTGGAGGCAGATGGAGTATACACCTTGCTTGAGGAATCTGGCAAGGACTAGAAAGAGGGAGATGGGAAATAATTGCAGGGTGTGGTGAGGTCAAGGGAAGGTGTTTTTTAGGATACAGCAGAAGCAGCATGTCTTAGTGGAAAGAGCACAGACCTGGGAGATAAAGAATCCCAGTTTTGCCACTTGTCTGCTGTGTGACCTTGGGCAAATGAGATTATCTTTCCGTGCTTCCGTTTCCTCATCGGTAAAATGCGAATTCAATACTTATTCTCTCTTTTCCTTCAGTGGGAACCCCATGTGAGACAGAGATTGGGTCTGACCTGTTCTGACACGTAGTAAATGCTTAACAAACACCACATTTATTCAATAGTAATATTAATAGTAACACATGTTTGTGCTTTGGGGAAGGAACCATTGGACAGTGAGGAGTTCAAAATAGTGGTCAGGGAAGAAACAAGGGAGGGGGCAGTTGCTTTGATAAGGTAGGAATAATAATAATAATAATGGCATTTATTAAGTGCTTACTATGTGCAAAACACTGTTCTAAGCGCTGGGGAGGTAACAAGGTGATCAGGTTGTCCCACGGGGGGCTCACAGTCTTCAAACAGTCTTCTATACAGTACCTGTATATATGTCTATATGTTTGTACATATTTATTACTCTATTTATTTTACTTGTACATATCTATTCTATTTATTTTATTTTGTTAGTATGTTTGGTTTTGTTCTCTGTCTCCCCCTTTTAGACTGTGAGCCCACTGTTGGGTAGGGACTGTCTCTCTATGTTGCCAACTTGGACTTCCCAAGCGCTTAGTACAGTGCTCTGCACACAGTAAGCGCTCAATAAATACGATTGATTGATTGATTGATTCATCCCCATTTTACAGATGAGGTAACTGAGGCACAGAGAAGTGAAGTGACTTGCCCAGTGTCACACAGCAGACAAGTGGCGGAGCCAGGGTTAGAATCCATGACCTTCTGACTCTCAGGCCTTGTCTCCAACCACTTTGCCATGATGATGATGATGATGATGATGGTATTTGTTAAGCTCTAACTATGTGCCAAGCACTCTTTTAAGAGCTGGGGTAGATACAAGGTAATTGAGTTGTCCCATGTGGGGCTCACAGTCTTAATCCCCATTTAACAGATGAGGGAACTGAGGCACAGAAAAGTTAAGTGACTTGCCCAAGGTCACACAGCAGACAAGAGAAGCAGCGTGGCTCAGCTAACCCAACTTGTACTTCCCAAGCGCTTAGTACAGTGTTCTGCACACAGTAAGCGCTCAATAAATATGATTGAATGATTGATAGATTCTCTGGGCCTCAGTTCCATCATCTGTAAAATTGGAATTAAGACTGTACCCAACCCAAGTTGCTTGTATCCACCCCAGCACTTTGAGAAGCAGCTTGGCTCATTGGAAAGAGCCCGGGCTTTGGAGTCAGAGGTCATGGGTTCAAATCCCGGCTTTGCCAATTGTCAGCTGTGTGACCTTGGGCAAGTCACTTAACTTCTCTAGGCCTCAGTTCCCTCATCTGTAAAATGGGGATTAAAACTGTGAGCCCCATGTGGGACAACCTGATCACCTTGTAACCTTCCCAGCGCTTAGAACAGTGCTTTGAATATAGTAAGCACTTAACAAATACCATTATTATTACTATTATTATTGTTATTATTACAGTGCCTGGCTCATACTAAGCACTTAAGAAACACCACAATTACTAATAATTATTATTACTCTCCCATGTGCTTAGTATAGTGCTCTGTACATAATAAGCTCTCAATAAATGCCATTGATTGATTGATGTGAAATAGTATGTAGTCAACATTAATAATAATAATTTGTATTTGTTAAGTGCTTACTATGTGCGAAGCACTGTTCTAAGCACTGGAGCACTGTTCTAAGCACTGGAGCACTGTTCTATGCAGTGAAATTAAAAGTTTAAGAATTGAGAAACATTAGGCTAATATTATTCTTTGATGTCACATGGAGTAAAGGATAAATAATCTGGTTACTAGACATACGACGCACAAAATCCTGATGAACTATATCATCATCATCATCATTAATCGTATTTATTGAGCGCTTACTGTGTGCAGAGCACTGTACTAAGCGCTTGGGAAGTACAATTTGGCAACATATAGAGACAGTCCCTACCCAATAGTGGGCTCACAGTCTAAAAGGGGGAGACAGAGAACAAAACCAAACATACTAACAAAATATAGGGACTAAGCCCTTTCCTATTCATAAGAAAATTAAAGAAAGCCTTCTCTCTTGGCCCCGATACTGTTCCCTGGAGAAGATATTGCCAAGTAAATTAAAAAGAAGCTGCTGAGATGGGAAATAATCTTACAGGCCAGGGAGAGGTCCATTTTAAATTAAAGGAGTCATTAAGAAATTGAATTGTTTGCAAACATCCTTCACATCCATGAAAAAAGTGCAGATGAGAGAGCAAGATCACACTGAAAGATTTTTGGCAAATGAAGGAGGTTATAGCTCTTCCTTTGATGGGCTAAAACTAAAAGTCAATGAGAAGGGGTAGGTCAGGCCATTGGGAGAAAGTTGTAAACTAAATTTCCTGCGTCAGCTACACACTGGCTTGGTTTATTTTTCTTATGACTCTTTACTACCCCTTCTATTCTGCTGCTTCTTAAAGCCAGAAACTATCACTGGGGAAATGTTGCTCTGATTAAATTGCTGACTGCCAGAGGAGCAGGAACTTAAGTTCTCTGAGGAAGGGGATCGGGATCATTAAATTTGATGCATTTTTCTTGAAGCTGACCTTTGTTCAGAACTTAAGAAAATAACTAGGTCAACTGAAATGGCCCCCAGTAGGTTGGGGAAATTTTGGAGAGATCTAATCAATAGCCTTTTGTATCCCCGTGCTGCCTCACATCTGAAGATGAATTAGGTTGTAGTGAAACATTCTGAAATTTCCAAATGAGTAAACGCTCCGTGCAAGGGAATTCTCCACGTTTTACTGTTGAAGCAGTTGTGAGTTTAGTATGCTAAAGTGTCTGCAGATGGAGTTGAAAATAAACCCCACTCTAGCTTGGAAACTTCTTGTGGGCAGGGAACGTCTATCAACTCAGTTACGTGGTACTCTCTCAAGTGCTTACTATAGTAAGAAGCAGCGTGGCTCAGTGGAAAGAGCACGGGCTTGGGAGTCAGATGTCATGGGTTCTAATCCCGGCTCCGCCACGTGTCGGCTGTGTGACCTTGGGCAAGTGACAACTTCTCTGCGCCTCAGTTACCTCATCTGTAAAATGGGGATTAAGACTGTGAGCCCCACGTGGGACAACCTGATCACCTTGTATTCCCCTCAGTGCTTAGAATGTGCTTCACCCATAGTAAACGCTTAACAAATGCCATAATTATTATTATTACTACAGTACTTTGCACATAGTGTTAAAAAATGCTGTTGAATGAAATGATCTGCACACCCTAAGCACTCAATAAATATGATTGATTGAATGAGTGATTCTGTAACTCTGTTCTTGTTCTAGGATAACACCACCCTTGTTCTATTAAGTGTTTAATACAGTGTTCTGCACACACTAAGTGCTCAATAAATACCACTGATTTCTGATGGTTCTGCTCACCAACAATGGACATGATTGGAGGCGATACAAGAAGTGGTTGAACCAGATTCAAGTGTCCAAGAGTCCCAAATTTGATTTCCCATTTTATAATTTTTGTACTAAATTGAAATTGCAACTTGAATATACATTGCTTTACTTTTGTTCTTTTTATAAACTTAGTGAAAGAGAAAATGAGCCCTTTTACCTTAGACTGAGAGCTCCATGGGGGTCAAGAAATGGGTCTGATTGATCAATCAATCAATTATATTTGATCCGACTGTATTGTATCTACTGCTCAGCTTAACAAGTACCACCATTATTACTGTTATTATTATTATTGAGAAAGAGCACGGCATGGTGGATAGAACACAGACTTGGGAGTCAGAAGGACCTGGGTTCTAATCCTGACTCCATCATTAACTGCTTTGTGAACTTGGGCAAGTCACTTCACTTCTCTTTGCCTCAGTTACTCCATCTTTAAAACAGGAATTAAGACTGTAAACATGTCATAAGACATGGACTGTGTCCTGCCTGATTACTTTGTATCTATTTCAGAGCTTAGAAGAGTGCCTGGCATATAATAAGTGCCTAACAAATATCATTAAAAACAAAAAGCAGAACCCCAAAACCCCACTGAAAATGGCAAGCAGTCTATTTCCCAGATGTCTGCCCCCAAGAAGTTTCAGAATATTTATCGAACAGTATGCATGGTGATCTTCAGTTTTGCAGATGACTGTTACATAAACACAAAATGACATATTCAGTTACCTCCCCAAAAATCAATTGTGAATATTTTTAGAAAATGGTAGCTTTGAATTTGGAACACCCTGCTGGCAAAATAAAATACAAGCATTTCTAAAATAGCATCTCTGAATGGGAAATCATCTAACGATTAAGGAAAACGTCCTTTCTTAGATCTCCACATTGAATCTCATTGTCAGTATTTTGGGCCATCATTCCACTTGTGTGGTATTGACAGGGTCATATCAAGATATGTCTTCAAAGCCTTAATGAAGGCACATCTCCTCCAAAAGGCCTTTCCTGGCTAAGCCCTCCTTTCCTCTTCTGCACCACCTTGACTTGCTACTTTTATTCATCACACCCTCCCAGCCTGACAGCATTTATGTTCATGTCTATAATTTTATTTATTTATACCATTGACCGATTGACTGATGAGAAAGTAGTCCTGACAGTAAATATGCTTCGTTTATAAATGCTAAAACTCTGAAAGTCCCTGCCCCTCAATCTCTAAAGTTTCCTGAATCATAAAAGTGTAATTGCTTAAAGATTTTTTTTTATTATTTTTAAATGACATTTGTTAATCATTTAATGTGTGTCAGACACTGTGTTAAATGCTGAAGAACATGCAAGCTAATCAGATTGGAAATATTCCATTCATTCATTCATTCAATTGTATTTATTGAGCGCTTACAGTGTGCAAAGCACTGTACTAACTGCTTGGGACAGTACAATATAACAACAAACAAACAAGTTCCTGCCCACAATGAGCTCACAGACTAGGGGGGAGGCAGAGATTAATATAAATAAATAGATAAATACATTACAGATATATAGAATATGAGCTGTGGGGATGTGAGGGAAGATGAATTAAGGAGCAAGTAAGAGAGACCCAGAAGGGAGTGGGAGAAGAGGAGAGGAGGGCTTAGTCAGGGAAGGCTTCTTGGAGGAGATGTGCCTTCAATAAGGTTTCGAAGTGGGGGAGAGCAATTATCTATGCTATATGAGGAGAAAGGGGCCCATAGACACACGGGACTCAGTCTTAATTTCCATTTCACAAATGAGGGAACTGAGGCACAGAGAATTCATTCATTCATTCAATCATATTTATTGAGCACTTACTGTGTGCAGAGCACTGTACTAAGCGATTGGGAGAGTACAATATAACAATAAATCGACAAATTCCCTGCCCACAATGAGCTTACAGTCTAGAGGGGCGCTTAGAACAGTGCTTTGCATATAGTAAGTGCTTAACAAATGCCATCATTATTAGAGGGGGAAATAGACATTAATATAAATAAATTACAGATTTGTACATAAATACTCTGGGACTGGGAAGGGGGATGAAGAAAGGAAGCAAGTCAGAAAGGAATGGGAGAAGAAGAAAGGAAGGTTTAGTCAGGGAAGGACTCTTGAAGATGTGCCTTCAATAAGGCTTTGAAGGTGGAGAAAGCAATAGCCTGTTTGATACAGCACCTGTATATATGTTTGTACGTATTTATTACTCTATTTATTGATTTATTTTATTTGTACATATTTATTCTATTATTTCACTTTGTTAATAATGTTTAGTTTTGTTGTCTATCTCCCCATTCTAGACTGTGAGCCCGCTGTTGGGTAGGTCCCGTCTCTATATGTTGCCAACTTGTACTTCCCAAGCACTTAGTACAGTGGTCTGCACACAGTAAGTGCTCAACAAATACGATCGCATGAATGAATGAAATATGAGGAGGGAGGACATTCCAGGCCAGAGCAGGACATGGGTGAGAGGTTGGTGGTGAGATAGAGGAGATCGGGTACAGTGAAAAGGTTAGCATTAGAGGAGTGATTCATTCATTCATTCAGTCACATTTATTGAGCACTTACTCTGTGCAGATTTGTGTGATGTGTGTGGGCTGCATTGTAGTACGAAAGTAGCGAGGTGAAGTAGGAGTGGACAAAGTGATTGAATGCTTTAAAGGCAATGATGAGGAGTTTTTGTTGCAGATTTGTACTTCCCAAGCGCTTAGTACAGTGCTGTGCACATAGTTAGCGCTCAATAAATGTGACTGAATGCATAAATGAATGTTGCTGAGGCAGATGGACAACCACTGGCGTTTCTTGAGGAGTCAGAAAACATGTCCTTCCCAAGCACTTAGTACAGTGCTCTGCACACAGTAAGCGCACAATAAATACGATTGAATGAATGAATGAATGTCCTGAATGTTTTTGTAGAAAAGTGATCCGGGCAGGAGAATGAATGAATCAATCAATCAGTCGTATTTATTGAGCGCTTACTGTGTGCCGAGCACTGTAGTAAGCGCTTGGGAAGTACAAGTTGACACATATAGAGACAGTCCCTACCCAACAGTGGGCTTACAGTCTAGAAGAGTATGGACTGGAGTGGGGAGAGACAGGAGGTATGGAGGTAGCAAGGAGGCTCATACAGTAAACAAGGTGGGATTCATTCATTCATTCAATCATATTTATTGAGCGCTTACTGTGTGCAGAGCACTGTAGTAAGCGCTTGGGAAGTACAAGTTGGCAACACATTTATTACTCTATTTATTTATTTATTTATTTTACTTGTACATATCTATTCTATTTATTCTATTTATTTTATTTTGTTAGTATGTTTGGTTTTGTTCTCTGTCTTCCCCTTTTAGACTGTGAGCCCACTGTTGGGTAGGGACTGTCTCTATATGTTGTCAATTTGTACTTCCCAAGCGCTTAGTACAGTGCTCTGCACATAGTAAGCGCTCAATAAATACGATTGATGATGATGATGAACATATAAAGACGGTCCCTACCCAACAACAGGCTCACAGTCTAGAAGGGGGAGACAGATAACAAAACAAAACATATTAACAAAGTAAAATCAATAGAATAGTAAATATGTACAAGTAAAATAAATAGGGTAATAAATCTGTACAAACATATATTCAGGTGCTGTGGGGAGGGGAAAGAGGTAGGGCTGGGGGGATGGGGAGGGGGAGAAGAAGGAGGGGGCTCAGTCTGGGAAGGCCTGGATGGAATAAGTAATTGGATTAATATGGTAGTGGTTTGGATGCAGAGGAAAGGGTTGATTTTTACTGATATTCTGAGGGTTGAACTAACAGGATATAGTAATGTATTGAATATGTGGGTTGAATGAGAGAGAGGAGTCAAGGATAATGACAAGGTTATGGGCTTGTGAGACAGGAAGGATGATGGTGCTGTCTACAGTGATGGGAAAGTCAGGCGGAGCACAGGGTTTGGATGGAAAGATAAGGATTCTGTTTTAAAAATATTAACTTTGAGGTGAAGGCCCAACATCCAAGTAAAGGTGTCTTGGAAGCCGGAGGAAATGCAAGATTGCAGAGAGAGAGAGAGAGATCTGGAGATGTTGATTTGGGAATCATCCACATAGAGGTGATAGTTGAAGCCACGGGAGCAAATGAGTTCTCCAAGGGAGCAGGTTTAGATGTAGAATAGAAGGGGACCCAGAACTGATTCTTGAGGGCCCCCACAGTTAGGGGTTGGGAAGCAGAGGAGGAGCTCGTGAAAGAGACTGAGAATGAGAAGCCAGAGATATAGGAGTAGAACCAGGATAGGACAGTGTCAGCAAAGCCAAGGTTGGATAATGTTTCCAGGAGAAGGAGGTGGCTGGAAATAATAAAATAATAATAATAATAATAATAACAATAATAATAATAATAATAATAATGTTGGTATTTGTTAAGCACTTACTATGTGTCAAGCACTGTTCTAAGCATTAGGGTAAATACAAGGTAATCAGGTTGTCCCACGTGGGGCTCACAGTATTAATCCCCATTTTACAGATGAAGGAACTGAGGCACAGAAAAGTTAAGTGACTTGCCCAAAGTCTCACAGCTAACACATGAGGAAGTCAGAATTAGAACCCATGACCATGACTCCCAAGCCCAGGATCTTAGCACTAAGCCATGCGGCTTCTCTAATAATAATAGTATTTGTTAAGTACTTATTATGTGCGAAGCACTATTCTAAGCACAAGAGGGATACAGGGTGAGCAGTTTGTCCCACAGTCTTAATCCCCACTTTGCAAATGAGGTAACTGAGGCACAGAGAAGCTAAGTGGAAAGATCTAATCAATAGCCTTTTGTATCCCCTTGCTGCTTCACATCCAAAGCTGAATTAGGTTGTAGTGAAACATTTTGAAATTTCCAAATGAGCAAATGCTCTGTGCAAGGGAATTCTCCATGTTTCACTGATGAAGCAGTTGTGAGTTTAGTATAATAATAACAATGATGGAATTTGTTAAGCGCTTACTATGTGCAAAGCACTGTTCTAAGTGCTGGGGGGATACAAGGTGATCAGGTTGTCCCACGTGGGGCTCACAGTGTTAATCCCCATTTTACAAATGAGGTAACTGAGGCACAGAGAAGCTAAGTGACTTGCCCAAAGTCACACGGCTGACAAGTAGCAGAGGCAGGATTAGAACCCATGACCTCTGACTCCCAAGCCCGGGCTCTTTCCACTGAGCCATGGGCAGCTGAGTGGTCGAGGAAGATTAGGAGGGAATAGAGGCCATTGGATTTGGCAAGAAGAGAAGCCAAGTGAGTTGTCCAAGGTCACACAGTAGAAAATTGGTGGAGTTGGGACTAGAACACAGATCCTCAGATTCCCAGACCCCTGCTCCTTCCATTAGGCCAGTCATTCATTCATTCAATTGTATTTATTGAGCACTTACTGTGTGCAGAGCACTGTACTAAGTGCTTGGGAAGCACAAGTTGGCAACATATAGAGACAGTCAATCAATCAATCGTATTTATTGAGCGCTTACTATGTGCAGAGCACTGTACTAAGCGCTTGGGAAGTACAAGTTGGCAACATATAGAGACAGTGCCTACCCAACAGTGGGCTCACAGTCTAGAAGGCCATGCCACTTCTTGCAAATCTGTCTGCTCTATGGCCAATCTTTGCTTCTACCTCACCAAACATCCACCAGGAAATTGAACCCAGATAGAAATTTCTCAGTTTCCAGTTTAATTTTTTATACCCCAGTCACATGGGCACATGTCAGTTTTCAAGGGTGTTACACCTCAGGATAAATGCCCTGGGTGTAAATATTGTTTGCTGATTCAAAGGCATGAACAGTGAGTGGGAGATGATATTTTATAAATTAGTTCTATCATCATCAATCATATTTATTGAGCACTTACTATGTGCAGAGCACTGTACTAAGCGCTTGGGAAGTACAAATTGGCAACATATAGAGACATGCCCTACCCAACAGTGGGCTCACAGTCTAAAAATGCATTGCGTACTTTGTTAGAGTGAGTGTCGTGTAAGTAGAAAGAAATCTTTTCACTTTGAAATTGACTGTTAACCTCGTTCACTTCTTTATGAAGGGGCAATATGGTTTGTGATATCAAGCCTTAGATTTAGCCCCAGTTGTGAATGCTTCTGAGGGTGTTTGAAGACCTCCCCCAAAACCACTTCTTTTGAGACTTGTAATTTTAAACTCTTGAAGCAAGATTTTATACATTTTGTAACTTTCATATTAATTTACTTTGTCATGTTTTCTTTTTTCAATCAATTGTATAACTTTCATATTAATTCACTCTTCTTCACCCAAAACACCAAGCTTTCTCAAAGAAAAGTAGGCAAGGAAATATACCCCAGCAAAACTTTACACATGACTAGTTTGCAGGGATTTAAAGATATTTCTTTTGGTCTCTGAGAGGCAAATAACCTTAAATCTGATTTACGTACATTGGAATTGCATTTTCAAAATCACTCTTCTTTGCTGCTCTGGGATTAATGCCCATTGACCCAAGCTGCATGTGCCAAAATTTAATTCTCCACATGCCCTTTGACAGAAAATTTGTTAGCTTCTCATCTACTTCAATAAAAAAAGATAGCCATTTTACTCTGAAGGGCAATGAATTGAGCTCCTCTGCTAGTCTCAGCTGAGAACTGAAATAAAGTAGAAATATTTGGCAATGAACAAAAGGGAGTGAGTTATTGGAAGAAATATCACAACCACAACTTCATCTTCCTCTGATGTAACTGCAGTGACTTTGCTATGTCACGTAGTTTAGTAAGCACCTGACCTGAGCCACTGAGTATATCAGAAATCAAATCTGGAGTTCAATGTAAATAGCTCATATTGCTGTGCGTGTGGATCTTTGAGTCTGTTTACAACCTTAGCAGAAAATGTCTGACAAGGACATGGCAGAATGCAAAATTAGCATGATCGAAACTAGTTGAAATTAGCCAAAATTAGGAGAATGCCTGCTTCCTAATTTGCCAGTGAACTTCAGTAGACGCCCCTGCACACACGTATACACAATTTTGGTTTGAAACTCCATGCTGAGATATGTACCTGTCTTTCCCACAGAAGCAACAATCCAGGCCCCACAATGAATCCTCCAGATGAAACATGGCCCCTGTCACTTTGTAATCAAAAGGGTCTAGAGCCACATCAGCAAACAGATTGCTGAACTGTGCGGGAATTGAATGAATGAATTCTTTCATTCATTCAATTGTATTTATTGAGTGCTTTCTTTTTGCAGGGCACTGTACTAGGCATTTGGGAGACAACAGAACAACAATAAACGGACACATTCCCAGCCCACAACAAGATTTGGGGGAGGCAGACATCAATACAAATAAGTGAAGGACAGATATGTACATAAGTATTGTGGGGCTTGGAGGGAGGAATAACAAAGAAAGTCAGGATGATGCAGAAGGGAGTGGGAGAAGAAGAAAGGTGGGGGCCTTAGTTAGGGAAGGCCTCTTGGAGGAGATGAGCCTTCAATATGGCTTTGAAGGGGGAAGAGTAATTGCTGAATTTGAGGGGAGGGGCTGTAGAATGTGGAACATAATAATTGTGGTACTTTTTAAGTGCTTACAATGTGCCAAGCACTATTTTAAGTGCTGGATTAGATATAAGATGATCAGGTTGGACACAGTCCCTGTTCTACATGGGGCTCACCCTCTCAATCTCCATTTTACAGATGAGGTAGCTGAGGCTCAGAGAAGTGAAGTGACTTGCCCAAGGTCACTCAACAGGCAAATGAATCCCTCTCGACCACTCAGATGCCTTCAACACTGTGGACCACCCCCTTCTCTCTTTATTTTTTGGTGCAAAGTAATGGAATTATGTATCCTGTCTGACAGTCTGTCAGCATCATTTTAGCTAGATTTGGGAAAAAAGTATCAACTTGATGGAAAGAATGAGAAATTGACTGCCTAGAAGAATATTACCCAAAGACCATCTGGCTATCAATTTCCATCATGCTAAATTCAGTGCCCTTAAGATGATACAACTTTGGCTATATTTTTAACTAATAATTATTTTGGAACTGAAGAAACTGTTATATTCTAGAGGGCCATATGTCCCCCTTCTCTCTATCATTTTCTCTCATTTTGTTACAGTCAGTTCTACAAATTTCTCAAATACTGCCTTTATGAAAGAAAACAACATACCAGGTACTTTAGAGGCTAAAGACAAGTAGGTAGAGTATTAGAACAGTAACTCATACTGAAACTATCTCAAGTCTTTATTTTGTGTCTGGTACTTCTACCACCAATGTGACTCTTTTTATCTGTGGGTATAGCTCCGTATCACCCCTCACTGAACATGGTTAAATGACACAAAGCATGAAGGATGAGATGAAAAGTTTATTTTGCAAGAGATAGAGGGAGAGAGAGTGGCAGTATGACAGAGACAGAAAGAGAGAGAGAGAGAGAGAGAGAGAAGAGAGAGAGTGTGTTCAAATGAGCTTTGATCAGTGGAGGGGTATGATTCATTCACTCATTCATTCAATCGTATTTATTGAGTGCTTACTGTGTGCAGAGCACTGAACTAAGCACTTGGGAAGTACAGGTCAGCAACATATAGAGACGGTCCCTACCCAACAACAGGCTCACTGTGTAGAAGGGGGAGACAGGCAACAAAAAGTAGACAGGCGTCAAATTCATTCATTCAATTGTATTTATTGAGCACTTACTGTGTGCAGAACACTGTACTAAGCGCTTGGGAAGTACAGGTTGGCAATATATAGAGATGGTCCCTACCCAACAGCGGGCTCACAGTCTAGAATCCTTCAGAATAAGTAAATTGAGAAGACCCAAGGGAGACTGACCATATTTTCTGCTTCTTCAGCATATAAAGACTGTCCAGATCTTCACTGTAGCATTTGTGACTCTTAGAGAAACCGCATGGCTTATCATCATCATCATCATCAATCATATTTATTGAGCACTTACTATGTGCAGAGCACTGTACTAAGCGTTTGGGAAGTACAAATTGGCAACATACAGAGACAGTCCCTACCCAACAGTGGGCTCACAGTCTAAAAGGGGGAGACAGAACAAAACCAAACATACTAACAAAATAAAATAAATAGAATAGATATGTACAAGTAAAATAAATAGATAAATAGAGTAATAAATATGTACAAACATATATACATATATACAGATGCTGTGGGGAAGGGAAGGAGGTAAGATGGGGGGGATGGAGAGGGGGACGAGGGGGAGAGGAAGGAAGGGGCTCAGTCTGGGAAGGCCTCCTGGAGTAGGTGAGCTCTCAGTAGGGCCTTGAAGGGAGGAAGAGAGCTAGCTTGGCGGATGGGCAGAGGGAGGGCATTCCGGGCCAGGGGGATGACGTGGGCTGGGGGTCGATGGCGGGATAGGCGAGAACGAGGTACGGTGAGGAGATTAGTGGCGGAGGAGCGGAGGGTGCGGGCTGGGCTGTAGAAGGAGAGAAGGGAGGTGAGGTAGGAGGGGGCGAGGTGATGGATGGACAGCCTTGAAGCCCAGGGTGAGGAGTTTCTGCCTGATGTGCAGATTGATTGGTAGCCACTGGAGGTTTTTGAGGACGGGAGTAATATGCCCAGAGCGTTTCTGGACAAAGATAATCCGGGCAGCAGCATGAAGTATGGCTTATAGTAGAAAGAACACAGTCCTGGGAGTCAGAGGACCTGAATTCTAATTCCAGCTCTTGCCAGTTTATGTGACCTTGGTCGAGTCACTTCTCTGGGCCTCCATTTCCTCATCTATAAAATGGGGATTCAGTAACTGTTCTCCCTCCCACTTAGATTGTCAGCACCTTGGGACAGAGACTGTGCCTAACCTTTACTGTATTGTTCCTATCCCGGTGTTGAGACAGTGAATGGCTCAGTGGCAAGAATACGGGCTTGAGTCAGAGAACATGGGTTCTAATCCCGGCTCTGCCACTTGCTGCTGTGTGACCTTGGGCAAGACAAAACTTTTCCATGCCTCAGTTACCTCATCTGTAAAATGGGGACTGTAAGCCCCACGTGGGACAACCTGATCACCTCGTAATTACCCCAGTGCTTAGAACAGTGCTTGGCATATAATAAGTGCTTAACAAATACCATAATCATTGATTTTATTATATAGCAAACACTTAATAAATTCCACTTGGATTGCTATTATTAGTATTATTATTTTTGTGCCTGATGCTGTTTTTGTTTTTCCCTCTTGGTTTTGCATCTTCCCTAAGTCCCCACACTTGAATCTTTGCCCATTTTTGCCTGCTGCAAGGCAGGTTAACCTGTCTTCTGCTGCTTTCTCCCAAACTGCCCTCAGCCATGTCACCTCACTGAAGTTTCACTTTGCTGCATATTTAAAGCCTGGAAGTTTTCTTCCCCCCATTTCAGCTTACCAGAGAGCAGCAGTTTGGGTATCCTGTAAATATGTCAAGAATGATACATTTATTAACGCTTTTGCTCCCACGCAATGGGTGTCTCGGATCCCACGCTGAGAGAAAAGGGAACATAATAATGATAATAATGATGATAGTAATGATGATGGTATTTGTTAAGGGCTTACTACCTGCCAGGTGATGTACTAAGCACTGGGGTGGATACAAGCAAATCAAGATGGACACAGTCCCTGTCCCATGTGCAGCTCAGAGGCTTAATCCCCATTTTATACACGAGGGAACTGAGGCCCAGATAAGTGAAGTGACTTGACAAAGGTCACACAGTAGGTAAGTGGCAGAGCCAGGATTCAAATTCAAATAGGGGAATTTATCAATAGGAAAATTATTAGAGCTACCTAAGCAAAAATGAATGTCTATGGCATATCGAGGTGAGTAGTAATAATAATGATGGCATTTGTTAAGTGCTTTCTATATGCAAAGCACTGTTCTAAGCGCTTGGGTAGATACAAGGTGATTAGGTTGTCCCATGTGGGGCTCACAGTCTTAATCCCCATTTTACAGGATGAGGTAACTGAGGCACAGATGATTTGCCCAAAGTCACACCGCTGACACGTGGCGGAGCCGGGATTAGAACCCAGGATCTCTGACTCACAAGCCTGTGCCCTTTCTACTGAGCCACACTGGCAGGGAATATATAATCATAATTATAATAATAATAGCAACAATAATAAATTATGGCATTTGTTAAGCACTTACTATATGAAAAACACTGGTCCACGCACAGGGTAACCAGGTTGGACACAGTCCCTGTCCCACATGGAGCTCACAATTATAATTCCATTTTACAGATGAGTGAATAATGATAATAATAATGATGGCATTTATTAAGCACTTACTGTGTGCAAAGCACTGTTCTAAGTGCTGGGGAGGTTACAAAGTGATCAGGTTGTCCCACGGGGGGCTCACAGTCTTAATCCCCATTTTACAGATGAGGTAACAAAGGCACAGAGAAGTGAAGTGACTTGCCCAAAGTCACACAGCTGACAAGTGGAGGATGGGGATTTGAACCCGTGACCTCTGACTCCAAAGCTCGTGCTCTTTCCACTGAGCCACACTGCTTCTCACTGACTGAAAGCTCCTGGTGGGAAAGGAACATGTCCACCAACTCTTTTGCATTGCCTTATCCCAAGCACTTAGTAAAGTTCTCTGCACAGAGTAAGCACCCAATAAATACCACTGATTGGTTGATGTCCCAGAAACTCCAACTCTGGCGGGTTCTCAGGCCATGATTCCCTTCCAGGCTTGGCCCCATGCTCTCTTAGTCTACTAACTCTGTTGTACTTGTCCAGGTGCTTAGTACACTCTCTGCACAGAATGAGGGCTCAATAAATTCTACTGATTGTCATGTGAAGTGAGGTACAGAGAAGTGAAGTGACTTGCGGAGGCCTCATCCACTGGAGGGAACTGTTAAAGCCTAAAAAATTAATGTCAGGATCATCACGTCGAACCTCACTCGAATTAAAGGGGGTGGGAATTGGGAAAGACAGACCGGAATCCTGTCTTTTCAGGAATGAGATACAGGTTCCATTTTGTGCTCGTTTCTATGATTATAGGTGACATTTCTAAGGTCATATGACATTCCGAAACAGCTCTACTTGCCTAAAGTAAGACTGTGATGACCGGTTCCATTGGCCTTCCCATTTAGGAAAAGGAGTAGGAGAAAGGAAGGAGAGTGACTCCTTTGTGCCCCCACCTGAAGGACAGGCCAAAGGAGAAGCCTCCCTTGACCCCTTGGCTCCTTCCAGTTATCACCTCCCTCCTACCATTTCTCTTTAAACTCCTTAAGCGAGTTGCTTACACCCACTGTCTCAAATTCCTCCTCTGCAATTCTCTCCTAGACCCTCTGCGTTCTGGCTTCCACCCGCTTCGATCCACAGAAACTGTCCTCTCAAAGGTCACCAATGATCTTCTACTTTTTTTTATTGGTATTTTCTATGCACTTACTATGTGCCAGGCACTGTACTAAGCATTGGGATAGATGTAAATGCCTAATAAATACAATTGATTGATTGGATAAATACAAGCTAATCAGGTTGGACACAATCCGTGTCACACATGAGGCTCACAGTCTTTATTCCCATTTTAGAGACAAGGCAACTGAGGCACGGAGATCTTAAATGACTTGTCCAAGGTCACACATCAGACAAGTGGCCCACGTCATCCCCCGGGCCTGGAATGCCCTCCCTCTGCCCATCCGCCAAGCTAGCTCTCTTCCTCCCTTCAAGGCCCTACTGAGAGCTCACCTACTTCAGGAGGCCTTCCCAGACTGAGCCCCTTCCTTCCTCTCCCCCTTGTGCCCCTCTCCATCCCTCCATCTTACCTCCTTCCCTTCCCCACAGCACCTGTATATATGTATATATGTTTGTACATATTTGTTACTCTATTTATTTATTTATTTTACTTGTACATATCTATTCTATTTATTTTATTCTGTTAGTATGTTTGTTTTTGTTCTCTGTCTCCCCCTTTTAGACTGTGAGCCCACTGTTGGGTAGGGACTGTCTCTGTATGTTGCCAACTTGTACTTCCCAAGCACTTAGTACAGTGCTCTGCACACAGTAAGCGCTCAATAAATATGATTGATGATGATGACGTGGCACAGGCAGGTCCTCCTCATTCTCAGGACTTCTGACTCCTGGGCTTGTGCTCTGCCCATTAAGCCACACTGCTTCTTCTTGACAAATCCAATCAGTTTTCTACAAAAACTTTCAGTCCATCCCCGCTCCTCAAGGACCTCCAGTGGTTATCAATCCACCTCTGCATCTAAAAGAAGCTCCTTACTATCAGCTTTAAAGTACTCAATCACCTTACCCCTCCTACCTGTCCTCCCTGATTTCCTAAAATGAGCCAGTCTCCACACTTGGCTCCTCCAATGCCAACGTACTCATTGCACCTCAATCTCATCTATCTCATCAACCCCTCACCCACATCCAGCCTCTCGCTTCGAATGCCCTCTCACTTCATATCCAACAGATCATCCACTCTCCCCACCTTCAAAATTTTAAGAGCACTTCTCCTCCAAGAGGCCTTCCCCAGCTAAGCCCTCATTTCCTCTTATTGTACTCTCCCCTGCGTCACTCCTGCACTTGGATTTGAAACCTTTATTCACCCCTCCCTCAGCTCTACTGCACTTAGGAAAATATCCGCCTAGTACAGTGCTCTGCACACATAAGCACTCCAACAAGATAGAATGAATATTTGTACTTCATTTTTTATATTAATGTCTGTCTCCCCCTCTAGACTGTAAGCTCACTGTGGACAGGGAACATGTCTACCAACTTTGTTAAATTGTCTTCCATAGTGCTGTGCATATAGTAAGCTCTCAATAAATACCACTGATGGATCAATTCATTCATTCATTTATTCAATCATATTTATTGAGCTCTTTTTGTGTACAGAACACTGTACTAAGCACTTGGAAAGTACAATTCAGCAATGAAGAGAGACCATCCCTGCCCACACCAGACTTACAGTCTAGAAGGGGGGACACAGACGTCAAAACAACAGGCCTCAATACAAATAAATAGAATTATAGATATATACATATACACATAAGTGCTGTGGGGCGGGGAGAGGGGGGTAGAGCAAATGGAGTGAGTTGAGGCAATGCGGAGGGGAGGGGGAGCTGAGGAAAAGGAGGGCTTAGTCCGGGAAGGCCTCTTGGAGGAGGTGATCTTCAGTAGGGCTTCGAAGGGTGAAAGAGTGATTGTTTGGAGGATTTGAGGAGGGAGGGCTTTCCAGGCCAGAAGTAGGACATGGGCCAGGGGTCGATGGCGGGACAGGCAAGAACGAGGCACTATTTCCTAAATAAATATATGTAGCTGGTCCTGTCTAATGGAGTCATTGACTTGACACTTGATGCCTCTGAAGGTCTAAGGTGGTAAATACCTTAGAGAGCAAAGAGAGCTGATTGTGGATTTAAGAAAGTTTCTTCTATTCAATTAAATCGACTTAAATCACAGCAA
Organism: Tachyglossus aculeatus; assembly: GCF_015852505.1. Taxonomy (NCBI): domain Eukaryota; kingdom Metazoa; phylum Chordata; class Mammalia; order Monotremata; family Tachyglossidae; genus Tachyglossus; species Tachyglossus aculeatus. Next base: position 13,682,164 of record NC_052070.1, read on the forward strand.
AGATAATGTCTGTGTAATTTCGAGTCACTACAAATCCCCTTTATATCTTCTTTTAAATCTGTGTCAGAGAGAAAGAGATCAATGAATCGATGGTATTTATTGAGCACTTACCGTGTGCAGAGCACTGTAATGAGTGCTTGGGAGAGTACAATACAACAGAATTAAGAGATAGTTCTCTGTCTGCAGGGAATTTGCAGTCTATAGGGGAAACAGATATTAAATAAATTAACAGATATGTTCATAAGTACTGTAGGGCTGAGGCTGGGGTGAATATTAAGTGATTCAAAGGCATATATTCATTCAAGTGCACAGGTGACACAGGAGGTAGAGGGAGTAAGGGGAAAGAGGGCTTAATTGGGGAAGGCCTCTTGGAGGAGAAATGATTTAAATAAGGCTTTGAAGGTGGGGAGAATGGAGGTCACCATCATCATCATCAACGGTATTTACTGGGTGTTTACTGCGCACAGAGCACTGCACTAAGCGCTTGGGAGAGTACACTATAACAAAGTTGGTAGAGACCTTCCCTGCCCACAGCGAGCTTACAGTCTAGTGGTGTGTTGTAGTTGAAGAGGGAGGGAGTTCTAGGCCAGAGAGGATGATTCTGCTGAAAAACAAGATCAAAGAAATACTTCCAGTGGTCTCAGGGGCTGAAATGTGTCCTTTAGAATTCCTTTACTTTGCATTCTTACCGAGGGGGAGGATAGTTTTGGTGGTCTGAAGGACTGGGAGATGTAACCATCAATGCCCCTCGCAAACATAAACCATCATCTGGCAAGAAAAGATTCCACACTTCGCTAGGCTAAGACCCTGACTGACAGTTCCAAAAATAAATTGGTTGAGCACATACTTAGAGAGCAGCCACAGTGCCACCAAACCATCTCTTCACTTAACATTTAAAAAGTTGCGATGGTTTCTGGCTAAGGATTCGATTTTTTCTTTTTTAATCATCAAGGGAGTAACTAATTTTCATCTTGGTCACAGTTCCTCAGGCTAGTCTAAGTTCTCTAAAGCAGTGCTATGTTTCCTTATCTTGATTTTAGGGTTAAGAGGTGAGAAATAAATTCTATATATAGTGCCCATTTGCTCAGTACTGATTACTCATGGCTGTTGGTTTGGCATTTATAATTTAGGAAATCTAAGAGCCTCACAATTTTTTGTAGTTTCTGTTTGCTTGTTTCCCCCATTAGATTGTAAGCTCCTCAAGAGCAAAGGACATTTTTTTAAAAATTAAACTTCAGCTCCCAAGCCCCAGGTACTGAATTGTTCACACTATAAGCCTTCAGAAATATTATTTAATCTTTATAAATAGTGTTTATTGAGTGCTTACCATGTGCAAATCATTCTACTAAGCTCTTGGGAGAGTAGAATACAACAGAGTTGGTAGATGTGTTCTCTGCCCACAATAAGACTAGAGGAATATAGTGAAGATAAGCTTGTGATTGTAAAATACATATGTAATTTGGGACATATTTTCTTTGTAACAGGATTGGGTGCCTGTTTTCCAGAGCTCAGTGACAGAAGACATATTTACGATGGTTATCTATTGTTTTATATGACAATCCTTGACCCCCAGGACTTGGAATAACCACTAAAAGCTATCACCATTTCCAGTTTTTAGAAGTGGATGCACTCAAAGAAAATGAGGTGCAAAGCTCATGAAAACCATGCAAACATGCCTCACTGGCGGGGGCTTTCCTTATGGTCTAATGTATAGACCATGGGCCTGGGATGACAGTACAGCGCCTCAAAAATGTTCACAACCAGCCACAGAAAAATTGAAGGTCATTTTGTTTCCTGATCCTAAACTTCCAGCACCAAATAATACTTCCAGTCTTATTGTGTGACTAACTAGGGTTCTCTTCTTGCAAATTGATTCATGAGTTACACAAAATAGTTTATTCTATGCCAAAGTGATCAAGTAGAAAGGATAACTAAGTTCATGTATTCATTTTTAATAATATTTATAAAGCTCTTACTATGTGCCAAGCACTGTACTAATCACCAGGAAAATCAGAAGGACTTGAGTTCTAAGTCCAGCTCCGCCCCTTGCCAGCTGTGTGACCTTGGACAAGTCACATCACTTCTCTGGGGCTCAGTTCTCTCAGCTGCAAAATGGGCACGAAGACTGAGCCCCACGCGGGACATGGACTGTGTCCAACCTGATGATCTTGTATCTACCCCAGAGCTTACTGCAGTGCCTGGCACAGAAGTGTTTCACAAATATCCTGAAAAAAAAACAAAACAACAAAAACACAAGAAGTCCAGAGAGTGCCTCTAATGCAAGTTTCTGAAAACTTCAGACAATTCACAGGCTCCTGGGCAAGACAAATAGATGATTGTGGATTCATTTTTTGTGGCCTTCCGAGGTCACATTAAGGAGAAAGTGAGTATTGCCAACTGGCACTTCTATATTCAACTCCATCAACAGCTGGGGTTCATTCAAAGAATCTGTGGGTGGCAGGGAGGGAATCACGGCAAGGGGGAGGAACCTCTTTGCCATGGTTAAGATTCAAACCCTCCCACTCCAAGAATCCCAAAATGAGAGTTGGTTTGAACATGCCACTGCCTCCCAGGAGAGGTGCAGGATGAGGAAGAGGAGGAGTAATAGTATTGATTAAGCACTCTGGTGCAGAGTACTATACTAAGCACTGTGAAAGAGAACACAGATGGGAATTAGACATGATTCCTGTCCCTGGAAGGTTGCATGATCTATGAGAGTGAGGTAGAAAGCAAATAAATACAGCCTTGGGAAAGGGAAGGTAAAGATGAGGGTGGAGAGAAAAAGAAATAGAGAAGCAGTATGGCTCAGTGGAAAGAACATGGGCTTTGGAGTCAGAAATCATGGGTTCAAATTATGGCTCCACCAATTGTCAGCTGCGGGACTTTGGACAAATCACTTAACTTCTCTGTGCCTCAGTTATCTCATCTGTAAAAATTAAGACTGTGAGCCTCCCATAGGACAACCTGATCACCTTGTAACCTCCCCAGTGCTTAGAACAGTGCTTTGCACATAGTAAGCACTAATAAATCCCATAAAAAAAGAAATAGACAGGGCTCCCTTGCCCCTGCTCTGCTTATGCCCAGATCACATACCCTTTGGGATTATTATGATGATGGTAACAATAACAATAATAATAATAACACCTTAGTTTGATATATTTTATTACCAAAGTGCTTTCACATTATGATTAGCACTTTTATTTTTACAATATCCCTGTGAAGTAGGGAAATGCAGCATTATTAACTCCATTTTACCGATGAGGAACCTGAGTAGCAGTAGCAGCAGTTGTATTTGTTCATTCAATCCTACTTACTGAACACTTACTGTGAACAGAACATTGTACTAAGCACTTGGGAGAGTACAATATAACAATAAACAGACATAAACTCTGCCCACAGTAGTAGTCCTAGTAGTACTAGTATTGATTAAATGCTTAATATGTGCAAAGTACTGCATTAGTAATTGGGAAAGAGATTAAGGAACTTGCCCAAGGCCACACTGCAGGCTAGTGGTGGGATTAGAACCCACGTCCTCCAAATTGCAGACTTGTTCTCTTTCTATTACATTACTCTGTATAGGCCTCATTCTGTGCATTTGAATGTGCATGGGGGTATGGTGTGTGTATGTGTGTTTTCCATTTCTCTCCTCTACCCAGTGTGAAACCAAAAATGAGGACCAAGCCCGATTAACTGCTTAGCATAGTTTGGGAATGGATTCAGGTCAGTTCTGGGGAGTCTCTAGGTTCCTGGTGGGATCTTTTGGGGATTGATAGAAAGCCTTGAGAACATGAACCTTAACCCTCGTACATTCCCCTATGAACTTCCTAAATCTATGTTTTTTAGAAGGTATCGTCAGTTCTTTTACCCAGTAAGGGCTATGTTTTGGAGAAGTTGCCAGGCTACAGCTCCCATCCTCACGCAACTTGAATGACAAGGTGAAAGTAATAACTGTGGTATTTGTTAAGTGCTTACTGTGGGCCAAGCACTATGCTAAATGCTAAGGTGGATACAAGATAATCAGCTCTCCATCCCAAATCAGGCTTACAGTCTAAAGAGGTAAAAGAAGTATTGAATCCAAATTTTACACATGAGGAAACTGAGGCACAGAGAAGTGGGGATAATGACTGAGTCTGGACATCCTAAGGAATCTACCAATAGATAGTAGAGGGGTTGAACTGTGACCCAGTATGGTGCTGTCTCCCATGTGAGTCAGAGGACTCAATCTGAAGCTGATCTGGAGACCACACTCATTCACATCTGTGTAGCCATGATGAAGGCCCAGGAATGACTCTGCTGCCCCAGTCAGTGGCCAAAGACCTCCACGGTCCATGGGTCACCACTGGCACAGATTGCTGTTGCCCCTTTAGGATATATTTTTTATCATTTTTTAACGGCTTTTCATTTCACCTTCCATGCCCGCCCCAGGGTCAGAGTCAGAGGGTCTGGGGTCTGGCAAGGAGCCCCAGGTATGTCTCTGCTTTGAGGAGAGGAAAAAGTAGGTCTTCCCTACTCTGGCCACCACCATGGAGTTTGGGCTGATGAAGACAGTCAATCAGGAGTCACTAGGAGCCACTCATTTACCAGATCACCTAGAAGGATTTCACCCGATTAATGCACAAATCCACTGTGGAACTGAAAGCGCATAAGATTAGGAGTCAAGAGATCTGGGTTCTAATCCCAACTCTGTCACTTGTCTGCCATGTGACCTCGGGTAAGTCACATACTCTCAGGGCCTCAATTTCCTCATGCGTAAACTGGGGATTGAATACCTCTTCTCTCTATCCTTTAGATTGGAAGCCCCATGTAGGGCAGGATCTACGTGTAATAAATCTACTCCAATGCTTGGCACATGGTAAGAACTTACCATATATAGCCCAGCCTTAGACAGGGGAGGATTCGGCATATTACACACAAATCTGGGAGCAACGTGATCTAATGGTTAGAGCACAGGTCTGGGAATCAGAAGGACCTGGGTTCTAATCTCGGCTTTGTCACTTGTCTATTGTGTGACCTTGGCCAAGTTGCTTAATTTTTCTGTGATACAGTTACTGCATCTATAAAATGGGGGTTAAGACTGTGAGCTCCATATGGGACATGGACTCTATCCAATCTGACTAGCTTGCGTTGGCCCCAGTGCTTCTTACAATGCCTGGCACATAGCAAGCACTTAGCAAATACCACTTACAAATTAGCAGGCTAAAATGTCTGAAAATGTCCTTTATAAATTTCATCCCCTGACTCCTAATCCTATCTCATCAGTACCATGAACTTATTTGGAGTTGTCCCTGGGGAAAGCAGAGAGACAGGAAAGGTGAAGATGAAAATGGGTAATCAGACCTTTTAGACACTACAATGAGGAAGAGATATTCAAGGACCTGTCTCCGTTCTTTTTACTTCACACCTCTGAAAATTACCATAATCAAATGAAATCTCAAGTATGGGAAGGTAAGCTTAAAGTCACTTCAAACAGATTGGGAAAGAATACTTCTTAGAACATGTCCCAGGTGAGAAGATTTCAATTTGACCACCCCTGAATAAGGATTATAAACTTTTAGAGGGCAGGGTTCATGCCTACCACTTCCACTGTATATTTAAGATATTTGTTAAGCATTTATTATGTGCCAGGCACTGTACTGAGTTCTAGGGTAGGTACAAGTTGATTAGTTTGGATAAAATGCATGGCCTACTTGGGGCTAACGGTTTTAATCCCCATTTGACGGATGAGGTCATTGAGGAGCAGAAAACTGAAATGCCTTGCCCCGAGGTCACAGACCAGATAAGTGGAAGAACCACGATTAGAACCCAGGACCTATAATGCACACATTATAAACACTCACAAAATAACACTGATTGATCAACTGCACTTTATTTGCCTCTTGTCAGATTTAATTGCCTCCTGTGAAATTGGTCCAACAGACAATTACTTTCACCTATTCAAAGCCTTATTGAAGGCACGGCTCCTCCAAGAAGCCTTCCTGACTAAGCCCTCTTTTCCTTTTCTTTAACTCCCCTCAACATCACCCTGATTTGCTCTCTTTATTCCTCCCCGATCCAAGCCCCAAATCATGTATGTACATAACTGTAATTTATAAATTCATATTAATGTCTGTCTCCCCCTCTAGACTGTCAGCTCACTGTGGGCAGGGAATATGTCTGTTTATTTTTATATGTACTTTCATTCATTCAATCAATTGTATTTATTGAGCGCTTACTGTGTGCAGAGCACTGTACTAAGCGCTTGGGAAGTACAAGTTGGCAACATAGAGAGACGGTCCCTACCCAACAGTGGGCTCACAGTCTAGAGCCCACTCTCCCAAGTGCTTAGTACAGTGTTCTGCACACAGTAGCTGCTCAATAAATACGATTGAATGAATGCTCTGCACATCAATCAATCAATCATATTTATTGAGCGCTTACTGTGTGCAGAGCACTGTACTTAGTGCTTGGGAAGTACAAGTTGGTAACATATAGAGACAGTCTCTACCCAACAGTGGGCTCACAGTCTATAGTACACATAGTAGGAGCTCAATCAATACCAATCAATCAGTCAATACCAATCAATACCACTGATTCATCAAATGATTGACCTTTCTTTGCTATGAGATGCTGTGACTGGATTCCCAGGGAGATATCTAAAATGCACATGAGGTGATAGGATGAATATTTTTGACCTTTAGACAATAACTCTGGTTTGGCATGAACTCAAGATGATAGTTCCCCATTTCAGTCTGGTCCAATTGAACCGTCTGGGCCTGTCAGCCCATCAATGAATCATAGTCAAATACTAATAATAATTCTGGTGTTTGTTAACCGCTTAGTATGTGCCAGGCACTGTACTAAGTGCTGGGGAGGATACAAGCAAAGTGGGCTGGACACAGTCTCTGTCCCACGTTGGGCTCAACTTCTCAGTCCTCATTTAACAGGTGAAGTTACTGAGGCTCAGAGAAGTTAAGCGATTTGCCCAGTGTCACATAGCAGACAAGTAGAGGAGTTGGAATTTGAACCCATGACCTTCTGACTCAGGCCCGTTTTCTGTCCACTACGTCATTCTGTCTCCCAGAGCACTATACTAAGTGCTTGGGAGAGTACAAAATAACAGATTGGCAGACGTGTTCCTTTCATGAGCAGTGAAGGAGTTATCAGAGCCCATTTTTTAACCTTTCCTAATACAGAGAATGGACCACTTGTGTCATCAGCTCTCGAGAAATCTCCCGGGAAGTGATCCTAGCTCTTAGGGCTGATTTATCCGCCGTAGGGTACTCCTTACTACATCCATTAACTCTGGCAGAGGGATGGAAAGATCAAAATTGCCAATCTGTTCTCTGTGAAAAGTGAGGGATTTTTTACTAAAGCTGAAGAAGAAATGCAGTTACCGGCAAACGTGTTCCAACGACGCATAAAGGCTTGGTTCAACCTCTGATGCCTCTTTTAAAATTGTTTTTACCAATAAAAATGGACTTCTCTTTATCTTAAAGATTTACCGTTCAATACAAGATCACTGAGGTGTATGTCCATCTGTTATTTTCTTTCCTTCATATATCAAGCAGCTTTTGACAGTGTGGTCTAATAGAAAGAGCAGGGCCTGGGGGTATTAAGGGGACTAGATTGCTATTAGGCCTCCACTACTTTCCTGGTGTTGAAACCTAAATCAGTTAAGGTCTCGGTGTCTCAGTTTCCTCTTGTCCGGCCTGATTACCTAGTATCTATCCCAGCACTTAGAGCAGTTCTTGGCACACAGTAAGCAATTAACAAATGCCATGATTACTATTATTATTACTACAAAATTAATAAGTGACATGTTACCTACCCACCAGGGGCTCCGACTCTAACAGGAAAAACGGACAAGATAGGTGGACAGGCAACCCAGATCACTTTGCCCACCCCCCCCGTTTCCCGTGTTCCTATCACAGTGGATCAGTTGGTGGAACAGCATCAGTGAAGTCATCATTAAACCATCCCAGGAGTAAATTACTGCTTATCAGAAAGCACATCTAGAAACCCACCCATGGCTCTCAGGAAGAACAGAAAGACGTTCCACTGCCTGAAGTATAAGAAATTCAAAGCATTTCAGAAACTGCACATGTGTTGATTAATATCATTAGTTCCTCCACATCTAGAAAACCTTCTTATTCAAATTCCAAACATCTACTTCCAAACCCGTGTTGAATTGTCAAAACAGTTTTCATCACAAGCCGCAACTGTCTTTCGTGCTTTGTAGTGTTCTGTTTCTCTTCACTATTTCCATCATCATCATCATCAATCGTATTTATTGAGCGCTTACTATGTGCAGAGCACTGTACTAAGCGCTTGGGAAGTACAAATTGGCAACATATAGAGACAGTCCCTACCCAACAGTGGGCTCACACTCTGGCCAGCCTCACAGGGGATTTTTTTCCTGCTGCCTTGGAACTCCAGCACTGATCTCTATTTCCTTCTTAGGGAAATTTGTGTCTGTTCATTATACCTTTACCACACTCTGGGTGGTGGATCAGTGAGAAGCAATGATTTATCATTTCGGCTTGCTAGTGCTACTTTCCTGTCAACCTCTCAGAGCTCCAACTAGCTCTGCTGACCTCTTGCTCCTTATATTCATGGGGAAAAATCATCTTACTTTTTGGTCACGCTGGAGTAATATTCATCTCTGACTTGTTGATATCTTTTCTTTACCACTGCTTTGCTTCGCTTCACAGGACTTCGGTCCAGGTCCATCAGCAGAGCCAGACTTGGGGTTTGGGAGTGGAGGGAAGGGAACAACTCCAATCCCTTTCCATATTCTCTGTTTCAAGAGGAATTCTATCCCAATAATAATAATAAGAACTGTGGTCTTTGTTAAAATACTTGTCATGTGTCAAGTACTAGGGTAGATACAAGCAGCGTGGCTCAGTGGAAGGAGCACGCACTTGGGAGTCAGAGGTCATGAGTTCTAATCCCGTCTCCACCACGTCTGCTGTGTGACCTTGGACAAGTCACTTAACTTCTCTGAGCCTCAGCTACATCATCTGTAAAATGGGGATTAAGACTGTGAGCCCTACATGGGATGACCTGATCACCTTGTATCCCCCCCAGCACTAATAACAGTGCTTTGCATATAGTAAGTGCTTAACAAATGCCATCATTATGATTATCGTTATTACACAAGAAGCTTATTAAGGGAAGGGAGCTTGTCTACCTATTCTCTTATATTGTACTCTACCAAGAGCTTAGAATACAGCTCTGCACATAACAATCACTTAATAAATACCACTGATTGATTGATAATCAGATGGTACACAGTCCCCATCCCACATGGGGTTAAGGAGAAGGGAGAGCAGGTTCATTTCTTTATTTCACAAATGAAGAACATGAAGCTCTTCATTTAAGCTTAAGTTAAGGAAGTTAAGTGACTTACCCAAGGTCACATGGGTGACAATGGCAGAGCTAGGATTAGAACCCAGGTCTTAGGACTTCCAGGCTCATGCTCTCTCCACTGAACCACACAGCTTCTCCTTCCAGGAAACCCCACATTACACCCTTAACTGAGCACTTGGGAGAGAAGATCACTTCTCCATCCCCTCACTGGCAAGACCACATTGGAAACCCACACTTGTCAGTCCATCCTTCCCTCACACAAAGAGCAAATTTGGGTGAGATATTCTCACACAATAATAATCTCCTGAAATGTTACTATAAACAATTCATTTAACAACAACAACAGCAATAATAAAATAATGGTATGTGTTAAGTGCTTACTATTTTCCAGGCACTGCAATAATAATAAAGATAATTGTGGTATTTTTGAAGCACTTACTATGTGCCAGGCACTGGGGTGGATACAAGCAAATCGGGTTGGGCATAGCCCCATCCTACAGTCTCAATCCCCATTTTATAGATGAGGGAACTGAGGCACAGAGAAGTGGAGTGACTGGCCCGAGGCCATGCAGCAGACACGTGGTGGAGCCTGTACTAAACGCAGGGGTTGATACAAACAAATTGGGTTCGACACAGTCCCCGTGTTCCACAAGTGCTCACAGTCTCAATCCTCATTTTTCAGATGAGGTAACTGAGCCACAGACAAGTGAAGTGACTTGCCCAAAGTCACACAGCAGATGGGTGACAGAGCCAGCATTAGAACCCATGACCTTCTGATTCCCAGGTCCTTGCTCTATCCACTATCACTATCACAGTATCAAGCACTGTGTTAAGCACTGGAGTAGATTAAAAATTAATGAGTTTGAACATGGTCTCAGGCCTACATGAGGCTCAGAATCTAGTAGGGCTTTGAAGATGGGTTGAGCGGTGGATGTGAAATGGGAATTGTAGGCACAGTATATACAGTATTAAATACAGTACAACACAGCATAGCTTGTGTGTTTGTCATTCATTCATTCATTCAATGGTATTTATTGAGCACATACTGTGTGCAGAGCACTGTACTAAGCACTTGGGAAGTACAAATCGGCAACATATAGAGACAGTCCTTACCCACAGTGGGCTCACAGTCTAGAAGCAGGAGACAGATAACAAAACAAAACAAGTAGACAGGTGTCAATGCCTTCAGAATAAATAGAATTATAGCTATATACACATCATTAATAAAATAAATAGAGTAATAAATATGTACAATTATACCCAAGTGCTGTGTGGAAGGGGTGGGGGGAGGGAAGACGGAGGGAGGAGAGTGATGGGAAGGGAAGGAGGAGAAGGAGGAGAGGAAAAAGGGGGGGGCTAGCCTGGGAAGGCCTCCTGGAGGAGATGAGCTCTCAGTAGGGCTTTGAAGGGAGGAAGAGAGCTAGCTTGGAGGATGTGTGGAGGGAGGGCATTCCAGGCCAGGGGGATGATGTGGGCCAGGGGTCGATGGCGGGACAGGCAAGAACGAGGCACGGTGAGGAGATTAGCAGCAGAGGAGCGGAAGGTGCGGGCTGGGCTGGAGAAGGAGAGAAGGGAGGTGAGGTAGGAGGGGGTGAAGTAATGGAGAGCTTTGAAGCCAAGAGTGAGGAGTTTTTGCTTGATTCAAAGGTTGATAGGCAATCACTGGAGACTTTTGAGGAGGGGTGTGACATGCCCAGAGCATTTCTGTAGAAAGATAATCCGAGCAGCAGAGTGAAGTATAGACTGAGGCGGGGAGAGACAGGAGGATGGGAGATCAGAAAGGAGGCTGATGCAGTAATCCAGTCGGGATAGGATGACAGATTGAACCAGCAAGGTAGCGGTTTGGATGGAGAGGAAAGGGTGGATCTTGGCGATGTTATGGAGGTGAGACCGGCAGGTTTTGGTGACGGATTGGATGTGTGGGGTGAACGAGAGAGCGGAGTTGAGGATTCATTCATTCATTCATTCAATCGTATTTATTGAACACTTACTGTGTGCAGAGCACTGTACTAAGCACTTGGGAAGTACAAGTTGGCAACATATAGAGATGGTCCCTACCCAACAGTGGGCTCACAGTCTAGAAGGGGGAGACAGAGAATAAAACAAAACATATTAACAAAATAAAATAGAATAGATATGTACAAGTAAAATAAATAAATAGAGTAATAAATACATACAAACATATATACATATATACAGGTGCTGTGGGGAAGGGAAGGAGGTAAGATGGGGGGGATGGAGAGGGGGACGAGGGGGAGAGGAAGGAAGGGGCTCAGTCTGGGAAGGCCTCCTGGAGGAGGTGAGCTTTCAGTAGGGCCTTGAAGGGAGGAAGAGAGCCAGCTTGGCAGATGTGGGGAGGGAGGGCATTCCAGGCCAGGGGGAGGACGTGGGCAGGGGGTCGAAGGCGGGACAGGTGAGAACGAGGTACGGTGAGGAGATTAGCGGCAGAGGAGTGGAGGGTGTGGGCTGGGCTGTAGAAGGAGAGAAGGGAGGTGAGGTAGGAGGGGGCGAGGTGATGGACAGCCTTGAAGCCCAGGGTGAGGAGTTTCTGCCTGATGCGCAGATTGATTGGTAGCCACTGGAGATTTTTAAGGAGGGGAGTAACATGCCCAGAGCGTTTCTGGACAAATACAAACTGAGCAGCAGCATGAAGTATGGATTGAAGTGGGGAGAGACAGGAGGATGGGAGATCGGAGGGTAGGCTGATACAGTGATCCAGATGGGATAGGATGAGAGCTTGAAGGAGAATGACACCATGAACGAGGATGACACCAAAGTTGCGGGCTTGTGAGACAAAAAGGATGATTGTGCCATCTACAGTGATGAGAAAGTCAGGGAGAGGACAGGGTTTAGGAGGGAGGATAAAGAACTCAGTGTTGGGCATGTTGTCAATGTTGTCTTGTCCTTAACTCGGAGGGTGGCTGAGGCTGGTCAGATGAATTTAGGTTTCAAATGCAGAGCCTGGGTAGCACAGATAAGTCTTGGGTGTGTGTCCACCCGGAGAGCAATGAGAAGCAGCGTTGCCAAGTGGAAAGATCACGTATGTGTGAGTCAGAGGACCTGGGTCTTATTGCCACCTGCTAAGTAACCTCAAGCTTCCCTTTTCTGCTCTCAGTTCCCTCATCTGCAAAATGGGGATTCAATATCTCTTCCCTCTCCTATTCAGACTGGGATTCTCATATAGGGTCTGATATTCTTGCATCTATCCCAGAGCTTAATACAGTGCTTGACATATTGTAAGTGCTTAACAAACATCATTATTGTTATTATTATTATTGATATTCTGCTCAGTCCATATCAGCTGGTAAAAGTGGTCCTGGGCCTCATAATGAGGTCCACAGGATACTCTTGGGTGGGTTTGCATTGCTATGATCTTGTTCCGGAACAGATGTTTAATCAGTTTTGTTTTGTTCCGGTTATTCATTCGCCTTTCAAACAAATGTTTCTTTTATTTTTTTAATGTATATTCTAAACCTTCTCATGGGTGACCTGGTTGTATTTTTCGCAGTGAGTTTTTGGAGGGCAGGAACAAGCCCCACATTCTTCACATGGGCTGAGTGTGGGCCTTGGGTGGTTCCCAAGACTGGGAAATGGAGCTGAAAAATGGGGATTGGATTCATTCATTCATTCATTCAATTGTATTTATTGAGCACTTACTGTGGGCAGAGCACTCTATGAAGAGCTTTGGAGAGCACAATCTAAAAATATATAATAATGATGGCATTTATTAAGCACTTACTATGTGCAAAGCACTGTTCTAAGCGCTGGGGAGGTTACAAGTGATCAGGTTGTCCCGCGGGAGAGCTCACAGTCTTAATCCCCATTTTACAGATGAGGTAACTGAGGCACAGAGAAGTTAAATGACTTGCCCAAGGTCATACAGCTGGCAATTGGCGGAGCTGGGATTTGAATGAATGACCTCTGACTCCAAAGCCCGTGCTAGTTCCACTGAGCCACACTGTTTCTCTGCTGCTTATATATAACCTTATGCTGATTATATATATACACAATATAACAATATAACGATATACAATATAACAATAAGGGATTCAGGGAAGAATGGTCAGTAGTGTCACTCAGGGTCCCCAGTAGGCCTCAGATGAGACAGCTGGGTTTTCAGTCAGTCAGTCATATTTTTTGAGTGCTTACTGTGTTCAGAACGCTGTACAAAGTGCTTGGGAGAGTACACTATATCAATATAACAGACACATTCCCTGCCCGAAGTGAGCTTACAGTCTAGATGGGGAGGCAGACATTAAAATGAATAAATAAACGATCATATGTACATATGTGCTGTGGGGCTGGGAAAAAGGGAGCTAGTCAGGGCACCAAAGAAGGGAGTGGGAGAAGAGGAAAGGAGGCCTTAATCAGGGAAGGCCTCTTGGAGGAGATGGGCCTTCAATAAGGCTTTGAAGGTGGGGATGGTAATTGTCCATCAGATATGAAATGGGAGGGCATCCCAGGCCTGAGGAAGGATCATCATCATCAATCGTATTTATTGAGCGCTTACTATGTGCAGAGCACTGTACTAAGCGCTTGGGAAGTACAAATTGGCAACATATAGAGACAGTCCCTACCCAACAGTGGGCTCACAGTCTAAAAGGCGGGGGAGATGTGGGTGAGAGCTCGGCGGCAAGATAGACCAGATAGAGGTACAGCGAAAAGGTTAGGATTAGAGGAGTTAAGTGCATAGGCTGAGTTTTAGTAGGAGAGTAACAAGGTAAGGTAGGAGGCGGCAAGGGGATGGAGGGTTTTCCCTTGCCTAGTAGGAAGCCCCTTTGTGCGTTCTGGGACTTATCTGCTGTGTGACCTTGGACCAGTCACATACCGATAGCCCAGAATCCTCCAGGGCAGCGGGCCCTCCGGGCTGTTTGCCCTTCCCAGCCCCCTTCTCAGACGGGATCCCCACTTTGTCCCTCTGAGATCACTCAGGCCTCCCCCAGCACTTGTGTGTATTTGTACATATTTATCACTCTATTGATTTTATTAATGATGTGTACATAGCTATAATTCTATTTATTCTGACAGTATTGACACCTGTCGACTTGTTTTGTTTTATTGTCTGCCTCCCCGCTTCTAGACTGTGAGCCCCTTGTTGGGTAGGGACCCTCTTTATATGTTGCCGACTTGTACTTCCCAAGCGCTTAGTAGAGTGCTCTGCACACAGTAAGCGCTCAATAAATATAATTGAATGAATGAATGTGTTAAGGGAGAGGGTTGTTGATTCTTCGCTTGGAGACTGGGAAAGAGTCACACTGGGGAAAGGGAGGGACTTCCAGGCAGGAAGTGGGAAAAGCAAAGATGAGAATTGGTTGAGAAAAGACTGGTGGTACTGAAGAGAAGAGTGAGTTCAGTGAGCCAGTGAGGGGAATAGAGGATCCAGAGGATCCCCTGGATCCCATCAGACACAATTATTTTAGAGAAGCAGCATGGCTCAGTGGAAAGAGCATGGGCTTTGGAGTCAGAGGCCATGGGTTCAAATTCCGACTCCACCACTTGTCGGCTGTGTGACTTTGGGCAAGTCATTTAACTTCTCTGAGCCTCAGTTCCCTCATCTGTAAAATGGGGGTGAAGACTGTGAGCCCCATGTGGGACAACTTGATCACCTTGAATCCCCCCAGCGCTTAGAACAGTGCTCTGCACATAGTAAGCGCTTAACAAATGCCATTATTATTATTATTATTATTTATTGTCTATTTAAAATGCATTAACCCAGGAGGCACCAAGATACCTAGTCCCATACGATTACTCAGATCATGCTCTTGACGAGGCCGAAATCTAAGAGATGGAGAAGAAAAACCAGAGAGAGCACATTTGGCTCAGTGGAAAGAGCACGGACTTGGGAGCCAGAGGTCAAGGGTTCAAATCCCCACTCCACCAATTGTCAGCTGTGTGACTTTGGGCAAGTCACTTAACTTCTCTGTGCCTCAATTACCTCATCTGTAAAATGGGGATTAAGACTGTGAGCCCCCCGTGGGACAATCTGATCACCTTGTAACCTCGCCAGTGCTTAGAGAAGCAACGTGGCTCAGTGGAAAAGAGCCTGGGCTTTGGAGTCAGAGGTCATGGGTTCAAATCCTGGCTCCGCCACTTGTCAGCTGTGTGACTTCGGGCAAGTCACTTCACTTCTCTGTGCCTCAGTTCCCTCATCTGTAAAATGGGGATGAAGACTGTGAGCCCCATGTGGGACAACCTGATCACCTTGTAACCTCCCCAGCGCTTCGAACAGTGCTTTGCACATAGTAAGTGCTTAATAAATGCCATTATTATTATTATCATAGAACAGTGCTTTGCGCATAGTAAGCACTTAATAAATGCCACCATTATTATTATTTATTGAGTGTTGATCAACTGTATGATTAATTGAATGATCCTGGCACTGGCTCTGCCTAATTAATGTCTCTCTCCCTCTCTGTACTGTACGTTCATTGTGGGCAAAGAACAGTGTCTGCTAATTCTATTGTATTGTGCTCTCACAAGCACTTAGTACAGTACTCTGCACATAGTACTCGTAGTACTCATAGTTCTTTTAGACTGTGAGCCCACTGTTGGGTAGGGACTGTCTCTATATGTTGCCAACTTGTATTTCCCAAGTGCTTAGTACAGTGCTCTGCACACAGTAAGTGCTCAATAAATACGATTGATTGATTGATTGATTGATAGTAAGAGCTCAATAATATAACTGATTGATTGAGCACCTGTTGTGTGACTTTGGGCAAGTCCCTGAACTTCTCCTTGCCTTGGCCTCCTTATCTATACATTGGAGCTTAAATATCTCTTCTTCCTTGCCCCCACATGGAAGGAACCGAATCTGATCTTCTGATCCTGTAGCAAGACCAGCACTTAGTATAGTGCGGTGCCTCTAATAAGCACTTAACAAATACTACAGGAGGAGCTTACAACCTAGTGGAATACAAAAGAACCCTACCTTCCACACACTGCATTCATTCATTCAATCGTACGTATTGAGCACTTACTGTGTGCGGAGCACTGTAGCACTGCATGTTCAGGGATCGAGAAGGGGAAGGGCAGATTGGTGGAAGGGGAGGGAAGGGCTGTTTTAAGTTCCAGTCACCCACCAATCAATCAATTTATTGTACTTATTAAGCAGTTACTGGGTGCAGAACACTGTACTAAGTGCTTGGGAGAGTACAATATGATAGAATTGGTACACATGTTCCCTGGCCACAACAGTTCAACAGTCTTAGAAGGGGAAGATTCACCCAGTAGATTCCTTGGTGTTAGACTAGAAAGTCACCAAGCTCCTTCCCCTTTTCTCTTTCTCTAATCAACATGTTCAAGTAGCCTCAAGGCTCACATCATCATCATCAATCGTATTTATTGAGCGCTTACTATGTGCAGAGCACTGTACTAAGCGCTTGGGAAGTACAAATTGGCAACACGTAGAGACAGTCCCTACCCAACAGTGGGCTCACAGTCTAAAAGGGGGAGATAGAGAACGAAACCAAACATACTAACAAAATAAAATAAATAGAATAGATATGTACAAATAAAATAAATGAATAAATAGAGTAAAAAATATGTACAAACATATATACATATATACAGGTGCTGTGGGGAAGGGAAGGAGGTAAGATGGGGGGATGGAGAGGAGGACGAGGGGGAGAGGAAGGAAGGGGCTCAGTCTGGGAAGGCCTCCTAACATCTCACATCTGAATTGTTTGGCCTTAGTAGAACTGAGAGGGTAAGCCCCTGCTTTAATGTTTCCTGAGCTTCAGCCTGCCAGTCAACAATATTTTTGTCAGCTGTGTGACTTTGGGCAAGTCACTTCACTTCTCTGTGCCTCAGTTCCCTCATCTGTAAAATGGGGATTAAGACTGTGAGCCCCCCGTGGGACAACCTGATCACCTTGTAACCTCCTTAGCAATTAGAACAGTGCTTTGCACATAGTAAGCGCTTAACAAATGCCATCATTATTATTATTATTAATATTTGCAGAGCACCTATTCTGGGCAGAGCACTTTACTAAGGATGTGGACTAATACCAAAGAATTAGATGCATTTCCTGCCCGCTAGGAGCTTACAAACTTGTTAAGAACAGGACTCTGCCTTCTTCCTCCCTTGCACTGATATCCTATGAAAAGGCAGGGGTAGAAAGAACAAAAAGAAAAGTAATGGGAGAAGAAAGAGAGAAAGAAATCTATGTCCATGTTCCCACAAGCTTTGGGGGAAAGGAATCAGGATGGCAAACCCAAAGATTGGAAGAGAAGTAGCAGCGTGGCTCAGTGGAAAAGAGCCCGGGCCTTGGAGTCAGAGGTCATGGGTTCGAATCCTGGCTCCGCCACATGTCTGCTGTGTGACCTTGGGCAAGTCACTTAACTTCTCTGAGCCTCAGTTACCTCATCTGTAAAATGGGGATTAAGACTGTGAGCCCCATGTGGGATAACTTGATCACCTTGCATCCACCCCCAGCGCTTAGAACAGTGTTCTGCACATAGTAAGCGCTTAACAAATGCCATTATTATTATTATTATTATTACCTACAGGAAGGACGGAAACAGGGAATTAGTGCTAAAGGTGTAGCCTCGGGTAGATTCATGGGATGGTGGGTCTGCGGAATCTATTTGAGCAGAGAAGTAGGTGCTTCACTTTCCTGCTGATTCTCATTCCAGGATATCATTTTAAGCAACTTTTTTATTATTATTATACTATAATAATGATATAAGGCAAGATAATTATAATATATAATTATACTATATACTTGGGAGTCAGAGATCATGGGTTCTAATTCTGCCTCCACCACTTGTCAGCTGTGTGACTTTGGGCAAGTCACTTCACTTCTCTGTGCCTCAGTTACCTCATCTGTATGATGGGGATTAAGACTGTGAACCCCACATGGGACAACTGGATGACCTTGCATTCCCGCAGGATAATTATAGTGTAATAATAATGGAATAATGTTAAAATAATTATTACAACAGCATTTCCTAACCCCGTACTTACTGCTGGGGTAGCTACAATATAAGCAGATCAGAGAAAGCCCCTGTCTCACGTGGAGCACACAATCTGAGGAGAATGGAGAACAGGAATCCTATCCCCATTGTAACAGAGGAGAAAACAGAGGCACAAAAGTTGTGTGAATTGCCCAAGGCCACACAGTGAAGAGAAGCAGCATGGCTCAGTGGAAAGAGCCCGGGCTTGGGAGTCAGAGGTCATGGGTTCTAATCCCGGCTCCACCATTTGTCTGCTGTGTGATTTTGGGCAAGTCACTTCACTTCTCTGTGCCTCAGTTACCTCATCTGCATAATGGGGATTAAGACTGTGAGCCCCACATGGGACAACCTCATGACCTTGCATTCCCCCAAGCGCTTAGAATAGTGCTTTGCACATAGTAAGCACTTAACAAATGCCGTCATTATTATTTAGTGGGGCCCAAATTAGACCTCAGCTCTACTGAGTTCCAGGTCTGACCTCTTATGACTAGGCTGCCTTGCTGCATTTGCCATATTGTGAAAGCAAAATGACTCAGTGATGATTTCAAGGACTCACGGGTGTGCTAACAGATGAAAATTTCAAAAAACCAAAAGCCCACTTCTTAACCTTAATTCATTTTTGGTCCAGAGTGAGACACATTGTAAAATTTGGATTGGGGAATAGCAAAACTCTAGCCTGGTCCTCTGAACAAAAACAAAGAATGTTTTGATGTCCGTCTCCCCCTTACTAGACTGTAAACCTGGTGAGGGCAGGGATTGTCTCTCTTTACTGATGAACTGTACTTTCCAAGCACTTAGTACAGTGCTCTGCACATGGTAAGCACTCAATAAATACGACTGAATGAACGAACGAAGAAAATGAATGTGCGTCTGGTATTATGGAAATCACCTAAGTTCTCTCCAGGATCAAAACACTGCCATATGTTTTGACATAAACACGACTAATAAGTAATGAATCAACATTTCCATATGTAATTCGAAACCATTTGATTGCTGCGTGAAACCTTAATTCTGAATTTCCTTATTTGCAGAGGTTTAAAATCGCTACCACAAGGCCACCCTCTTTCAGAGGGCTTCCAACCGTTTCCCGGTGTTGATCACGTACCATTTGATCCTGCAGATCTTTTAAAAGCAAACAACCACAGCGCTGTGCATTGTGTTCTCTCAATTAATATGATGAGAGCTTTCACTAGGCATGGGAGAGGAATGAATTAGCAATTATCTTGTATCAAATCGATGTGGTCCCAAGAGAAAGATCGGAGGCCAAACTGGTTCTTGCTCTGTATTACCATCTGCTGCCTGACGATAAAATAGCAAGGCAATGAACAATTTTGCTACAGTACTTTAAAAAAACATATTGGGATGAAAATTCTGAAATTTAAACCATGTGGTTTCATCAAATTCCTATATCATATTTGAGAACATGCTCCTGAACTCTATATGCAAATCAACCCTTATATTTCTTCTATATTTGAGGCAATTTTCATTTATTCAATCACATTTATGGAGCACTTATTGTGTGCAGAGCACTGTACTAAGCGCTTGGGAAGTACAAGTCGGCAACATATAGAGACGGTCCCTACCCGTCTGGGAGAAGCAGCGTGGCTCAGTGGGAAAAGCACGGGCTTTAGAGTCAGAGGTCCTGGGTTCAAATCCCGGCTCCTCCACTTGTCAGCTGTGTGACTTTCGGCAAGTCACTAGCTTCTCTGTGCCTCAGTTCCCTCATCTGTAAAATGGGGATGAAGACTGTGAGCCCCCCGTAGGACAACCTGATCACCTTGTAACCTCCCCAGCGCTTAGAACAGTGCTTTGCACATAATAAGCGCTTAATAAATGCCATCATTATTATTATTATTACCCAACAACGGGCTCACAGTCTAGAAAGGGGAGACAGACAACAAAACATGTAAAGAGCACCTCTGCCCAAGCAATGATAGTGTATTGACAGAACAATCAATCATATGTATTGATTGCTTACTGTGTGTAAATCACTGTACTGAGTACTTGGGAGAGTTTAATATGACAGAATTGGTAGACGTGTTCTCTGCCCACAAGGTGCTTACAGTCTGGAAGAGGAGACCAACTGTAATATAAATAAATAAATCACGGATATGTATAAAAGTGCTGTGGGGCTGAGGATGAGGAGAATAAAGGGTGTCAATTTAAGTGCTTACTCTGTGCTGAGCACTGTACAAGGTACTTGGGAGAGAACAATATGCTAGTATTAGGAGCATAGTATTAGGAGCAGCGTGGCTCAGTGGAGAAGAGCCTGGGCTTTGGAGTCAGAGGTCATGGGTTCGAATCCGGCTCCGCCATATGTCTGCTGTGTGACCTCGGGCAAGTCACTTAACTTCTCTGAGCCTCAGTTCCCTCATCTGTAAAGTGGGGATTAAGACTGTGAGCCCCACATGGGACAACTTGATCACCTTGTATCCCCCCCAGAGCTTAGAACAGTGCTCTGCACATAGTAAGCGCTTAACAAATGCCATCATTAGTATTGGTAGCCACATTCGATTTTACAATAATTGCTTCTGCAGAACAAGATTTAGCCCACATACTTTGCTCCTGTAATGCTTATCTTCTCCATCTCACCTATCTCATCACCGACCTCCCTCTCACATCTTGCCTCTGGCCTGGAATGCTCTCCTTCCTCAAATCAAACAGACAGTTACTCTCCAACCCTCTTAAAAGTCTTATAAAAGGTACATCTCTACCAGGAGGCCTTCCCTGACAAAACAACCCCTTTCCTCTTCTCCCACTCCCTTCTGGGTCGCCCTGACTTCCCCTCTTTGTTCTTCCCCTCTCCCAGATCCACAAGACTTTGAATGAATGAATGAATGGGCAGGGACTGTGTCTGTGGTTGCACTCTCCTAAGTGCTCAGTACAGTGCTCTGCACAGAAGTGCACAATAAATACAATAATGATAATAATGATAATGATATTTGTTAAGTGCTTACTGTGTGCCAAGTACTCTTCTAAGCACTGGGGTAAATCCCCATTTTACAGAGAAGTTAAATATAATAATAATAATAGTGATAATGATGGCATTTATTAAGTGCTTACGATGTGCAAAGCATTGTTCTAAGCGCTGGGGTGGTTACAAGGTGATCTGGTTGTCCTATGGGGGGGCTCACAGTCTTCATCCCCGTTTTACAGATGAGGGAACTGAGGCACAGAGAAATGAAGTGACTTGCCCAAAGTCACACGGCTGATAAGTGTGATACCCAACTTGTACTTCCCAAGTGCTTAGTACAGTGCTGTGCATACAGTAAGTGCTCAATAAATACAATTGAATGAAAGTGGCAGAGCCGGGATTAGAACCCATGACCTCTGGCTCCCAAGCCCGGGCTTCTTCCACTAAGCCACGCTGCTTCTCAACTGAATGAATGAATGGTCAGTCAATCGTATTTTTTAAGTGCTTACTGTGTGTAGAGCACTGTACTAGGCACTTATGAGAGTACAATATAGCAATAAATAGACACATTCCCTGCCCACAAGGAGCTGACAATCCAGAGGATTTTAGAAGCTATCACAGAGCTTCATGCATCTAGATCATTTAAAATATCTCACATCTTGACCACTGAAAGAAGACCTCATTCCCCACACAATTTGGGTTCCAAGGACATATACAGAAGCCTGCTGGCAGTGAATTATTTAGTAACTGTGCAATATAATTGCTTACTGAAACCCCGGTGCAATTCATCTTTATTCATTCTTTCACTCAATTGTATTTATTGAGCGCTTACTGTGTGCAGAGCAGTGTACCAAGCACTTGGGAAGTATGTTGACAACATATCGAGATGGTCCCTACCCAACATTGGGCTCACAGTCTAGAAGGGGAAGACAGACAACAGAACAAGACAAGTAGACAGGCATCAATACCATCAGAATAAATAGAATTATAGCCATGTGCACATCATTAATAAAACAGAATAATAAATATGTACAAATATATACAAGTGCTGTGGGGAAGGGGAAGGTGGGAGGGCAGGGGAAGGAAGTGGGGGTGATGGGGAGGGAAGGAGGAGGAGGAGAGGAAAAAGCGGGGGCTCCATCTGGGAAGGCCTTCTGGAGGAGGTGAGCTCTCAGTAGGGCTTTGAAGGGAGAAAGAGAACTAGCTTGGCGGATGTGCGGAAGGAGGGTATTCCAGGCCCGGGGAAGGACGTGGGCCGGAGGTCAATGGTGGGAAAGGTGAGAACGAAGCACAGTGAGGAGATGAGTGGCAGAGGAGTGGAGGGTGCGGGCTGGGCTGGAGAAGGAGAGAAAGGAAGTGAGGTAGGAGGGGGCGAGGTGATGGAGAGCTTTCATCTACAGCAGCATGGTGTAGTGGATAGCTCTTGGGCCTAGGAGTCTAAAGGTCATGGGTTCTAATCTGGGCTCTTCTTCTTGTCTGCTGTGTGGCCTTGGTCAAGTCACTTCACTTCTCTGGGCCTCAGTTCCCTCATCTGTAAAATGGGGATAACGACTTTGAGCAGCATGCGGGAAAAAGACTGGGTCCAACCCAATTTACTTGTATCCAACCCAACGATTAGTATGGGCCTGGCACATAATAAGCACTTAGCAAGTATCAAAATTATGATTATTATAATAATCATGATGTTGGTATTTGGTAAGCGCTTACTGTGTGCCAAGCACTGTTCTAAGCACTGGGGAGGTTACAAGGTGATCAGGTTGTCCCACGGGGGGCTCACACAGTCTTAATCCCCATTTTACAGATGAGGGAACTGAGGTCTAGAGAAGTTAAGTGACTTGCCCAAAGTCACACAGCTGACAGTTGGCAGAGGAGAGACTTGAATCCATGACCTCTGACTCCAAAGTCCAGGCTCTTTCCACTGAGCCATGCGGCTTCTCTTCTCTGCTTCCTCATCTTCAGAAGATGAACTGTGGGAGACAACTCACGCCAAACAAGCCGCTATAACACCTGTGTATCTGGCCATCCTGGACTGAAGGTGGCTTGTTTCCCATCCTTTTGTGTCGGTAGCTTGGAAACAAATCTGACAGATAATTACTCTCCCTTACTTCAAAGTCTTATTGAAGGCACATCTCCACCGGGAGGCCTTCCCTGACTACACCCTCCTTTCCTCTTCTCCCATTCCCTGTGCGTCGCCCTGACTCGCTCCCTTTATTCACCCCCCTCCCAGCCCATGGCACTTGTGTACATATCTGTCATTTATTTATTTACATTAATGTCCAATTCCCCTTCCAGACTGTAAGATCACTGTAGGCAATGTGTCTCTTATATTAATAATAATAATAATTAAGGTATTTGTTAAGAACTTATTATGGCCAAGCACTGTTCTAATAATAATAATAATGGAATTTAATAAGCGCTTAATATGTACACAGCACTGTTCTAAGCGCTGGGGAGGTTACAACGTGATCAGGTTGTCCCATGGATGGGCTCACAGTTTTAATCCCCATTGTACAGATGAGGTAACTGAGGCCCAGAGAAGTGAAGTGACTTGCCCAAAGTCACACAGCTGACAATTGGAGGAGGAGAGATTTGAACCCACGACTTCTGACTCCAAAGCCTGGGCTCTTTCCACTGAGCCACACTGCTTCCCAGCAGCTTCTATGCGCTGAAGTGGATACAAGGTAATCAGGTTGTCCCACATAGGGCTCACAGTCTTAATCCTCATTTTACAGATGAGGCAACTGAGGCACAGAGAAGAAGTACTTAGTATAGTGCTCTGCACACAGCGTTCAAAAAATAAAATTGAATGAACGAATGAATTATTGGAAAATTAAGCCATGAGGGGGATTATGAGCTTGAAACCTGGTGTCATATCAGCCTCCCAGCCTGCTATATGACATTCCGCAACCTTGGGCTCTTGGAGAATAATGCTGCCACATGATGTCATTGCCTGACTCCATGCTCTCATTCATCACCGCCCCTTCCACCAGAGGTCACGGGGACTCTATCAACTTACAATAAATGCGGATGCGACAACTGACAGAAAACTGGCTGGAATGAATTCAACGTGACTGATGTTCAGGATGAGTCCAAAGCTACTTGCCAACTGCCTGGCTGTAGTTTGGGTTTTGCTGTAGCAGGGATGGAGCTGAGGAGAAGGCAATTTCCTTTCTCTTCTCCCTGTCCCTAACCCTCTTTGCCCCTGCATCACGCCCTTCTGTGGCTCTCACCCCTCATCCAGTGATCACTTGGGATCACAGTTCCAGAATTAGAACCCATGTCCACCCTCTGGCCTAGAGTTCCCTCCTTCTCCATATGCACCAGATTACCACTCTCCTCACCTTCAAAGCCTTATTAAAGGTCACATCTCCTCCAAGAAGCTTTCCCTGATTAACCAATTCCCCTCCCACATCAACCTCCTCGCTGACCTCCCTGTCTTCTGTCTCTCCTGACACTTTCGCTTTCTTTCAGTCCACTGCCCGGATCATTTTTCTACAAAAATATTCAGTCCACATCTCCCCACACCTCAAGAAACTCCGGTGGTTGCGCATCAAACAGAAATCCCTTTCCACTGGATTTAAAGCACTCAATCAGCTCTTTCTACCTTACCCTGCTGATTTCTTACTACAACCCAATATACTTCACTCCCTAATGCCAACCTATCTGATGTACTTTCATCTCATCTATCTCACCCCCGGCCCCACCTTCAACAGCCTTTATTACAGTCACATCTCCTCCAAGAGGCCTTCTATGATTATCCTTCTTTTCCCCTACTCTCTTGCTCTTCTGATGATGATGATGATGGTATTTGTTAAGTGCTTACTATGTGCAAAGCACTGTTCTAAGCGCTGGGGGGACACAAGGTGATCAGGTTGTCTCACGTGGGGCTCACAATCTTAATCCCCATTTTCCAGATGAGGTAACTGAGGCCCAGAGAAATTAAGTGACTTGCTTAAAGTCACACAGCTGACAATTGGAGGAACCGGAATTTGAACCCATGACCTCTGACTCCAAAGTCCGTGCTCTTTCCACTGAGCCACACTGCTTCTCTTCTGCATTGTCTATGCACTTGGATCTCTACCCTATGAGCACCTGATAGTCACTGTCAGTTCTTGAGCACTTAGTCACTCAATCGTATTTATTGAGAGCTTACTGTGTGCAAAGTACTGTACTAAGCGATTAGCATTGCATATGTCTATTTATAATTTAGGTATTTATATTAATGTCTCTCTCTCTTTCCAAACTGTAAGCTTCTTGAGGACAGTCACCATGTCTTCCATCTCTAGTATATCACACTCTCCCACATGCTTAATAATAAAGATGGCATTTATTAAGCTCTTACTATGTGCAAAGCACTGTTCTAAGTGCTGGAGGGTACAAGGTAATAAGGTTGCCCCATGGGGGGCTCACAGGGTTCACCCCCATAATAATAATAATAATAATGTTGGAATTTGTTAAGCGCTTACTATGTGCAAAGCACTGTTCTAAGCACTGGGGAGGATACAAGGTGATCAGTTTGTCCCAAGGGGGGCTCACAGTCTTCATCCCCATTTTACAGATGAGGGAACTGAGGCCCAGAGAAGTGAAGTGACTTGCCCAAAGTCACACAGCTAACTGGCAGAGCTGGGATTTGAACCCCTGACCTCTAACTCCAAAGCCTGGGCTCTTTCCATTGAGCCACGCTTAGTCAAGTGTCTTCCCAGAGTAAGCGCTCACACATAGCAATAGAAATTTGCTATTTGTCAAATCGCATGGCTGAGAGGCAGACAGGGCAGGTCATCATCATCA
Organism: Tachyglossus aculeatus; assembly: GCF_015852505.1. Classification (NCBI taxonomy): domain Eukaryota; kingdom Metazoa; phylum Chordata; class Mammalia; order Monotremata; family Tachyglossidae; genus Tachyglossus; species Tachyglossus aculeatus. The sequence goes on from NC_052070.1 coordinate 13,708,168, forward strand.
TCAATCGTATTTATTGAGCGCTTACTGTGTGCAGAGCACTGTACTAAGCGCTTGGGAAGTACAAGTTGGCAACATGTAGAGACAGTCCCTACCCAACAGTGGGCTCACAGTTTAAAAGGGGGAGACAGAGAACAAAACCAAACATACTAACAAAATAAAATAAAATAAATAGAATAGGCAGGAGCTATTTAAAGATTAAGAAAATAACACCCAGATTAAGAGTCTTACTCAAGGTCACTCAACCATTAGCAGCAAAGTTAAGCCTAACCTGAAGGCCGGTCATTTAATCAATCGAGAGTTTGTTGTGTGCACAGCACCTTACTAAGCACTTGGGAGGATCCAATAGATTCCAGTCCTCTTACCCCCAGGTTCTCTATTCCCAATTTGGAGGCCTTCCCAGTGAAACCACTGCAGGTCTATGAACAAAGTGACAAGGAGGGAACAAAGAGAAGATTAACAAACACTGCAAACGTTAAACACTGCAACACAACAACCTTTTATGTGTGTCAAATGTCCTGGAGCTGTGGAACCTGCCTGTACACACAATTACACGTGAATTTCAATAACAATGGTGTCTTCTTCCAGTACATATGCATAGACATATATTGCATAGGTACACATATACATAGGCACACAAACACATTCACACTTTGCAGGCCACATGAAAAGAACATGGCCTAGTGGATAGAGAATTGGCCTGGGACTTTTCTGCTGTGTGGCCTTGGGCAACTCAATTCACTTCTCTGTGCCTCAAATACTTCATCTGTAAAATGGGAATTAAGACTGTGAGCCTCCTCCTGGGCAGGGGCTGTGTCTAGCCCGATTTGCTTGGAACCACCCTAGCGCTTAGTACAGTGCCAGGCACATGGTAAGAGCTTAACAAATACCATAATAATAATTATTATCATTTTTTTATAGTATTTCTTAAGTGCTTACTGTGTGCCAGGCACGGTACCAACTGCTGGGATAGAAACAAAATAATCAGCTGGGACAGAATCTCTGTCCTACAAGGGGTCATAGTCTAAATTGGAGGGAGGAGGGTTTAATCCCCATTATACAGATGAGGTAACTGAGGCCCAGAGAAGTTAAGTGACATGCTCTTGGTCACATGGCAGGCAGCAGCGTGGCTCAGTGGAAAGAGCAAGGGCTTTGGAGTCAGAGGTCATGGGTTCAAACCTCAGCTCTGCCATTTGTCAGCTGTGTGACTTTGGGCAAGTCACTTCACTTCTCTGTGCTTCAGTTACCTCATCTGTAAAATGGGGATTAAGACTGTGAGCCCCCCGTGGGACAACCTCATCACCTTGCAACCTCCTCAGCGCTTAGAACAGTGTTTTGCACATAGTAAGCACTTAATAAATGCCATTAAAAAGAAAGTGGTAGATCCAGGATTAGAACCCAGGTCCTCTGACTCCCTTGGCCTGTAAAGTTCTTAGCAGTCTATAAGGGCTTTCTGAAGTATAAATGGGTAATGTTCATCCACGGTGTGGCTCAGTAGAAAGAGCCTGGGATTTTGGAGTCAGAGGTCATGGGTTCAAATCCCAGCTCTGCCAATTGTCAGCTGTGTGACTTTGGGCCAGTCACAACTTCTCTTTGCCTCAGTTACCTCATCTGTAAATGGGGATTTAGACTGTGAGCCCCCCGTGGGACAACCTCATCACCTTGTAACCTCCCCAGAACTTAGAACAGTGCTTTGCACATAGTAAGCACTTAATAAATGACATTATTATTATTATTATCCTCCTAATCTACATTTTGAAATGGTTTCAATGGGGAACTTCTCAGTGGTAACTACCCCAGCTTGTAACAGTGTTTGACACAGTGTAAGCGTTAAACCATAAAAAAGAATGGCTAAAATAGGGCAATTGTCTATTAGAGGTTATTCAGGCAAGACCCCATAATCAAACTCAATACAGATGGCTGCCAGGCACTAATTTATTATTATTTTCAAGTACCATTGAGTCATTTCCATTTCATAGTGACTCTATGGATGTATTTTCTCCAGAATGTCCTGTCTTCTACCAGAATCTGTAAACTTTCTAATGGTTCTTTCATTATCGTTGTTTTGGTCTCTACCCATCTAGCTGCTGGTCTTCCCCTTCCATGTTTTCCCTGGGCTTTTCCTAGCATTAGTGTCTTCCCTAGAGAATTAGTCCTCTTGATTATGTGTCCAAAATATGCTAATCTGAGTCATTTGGCCTTCCAAAGGCCACTTTGGCTTAATTTGCTCCAAACTCCATTTGTGTGCACCTCAATCCAATCAAGACAAATAAGTAGTATTCATAAAATTAGTCCTGCCACTCCCAATCAGTTTGTTTTTTAGACATGGAATATGAAGAATAAGTATAATAAAAATAATATTTATTAAGCTCTTACTATACCTAACACAGGTGTAGATGCAAGATTAATCAGATCAGACACAGCAGCTAACTCACATGGGGCTCACAGTTGAAAGAAGAGGAAGGACAGGTCCTTAATGCCCATTTCACAGATGAGGAAAGTGAGACACAGAGCAGATAAGTAACTTGCCCAATATCAATCAATCAAGAACTTTCTTTGTGCTGTATAAGTACTAGAGAAAATACACTAGAGTACTAGAGAAAATATATTACAGTTACATTGGTAAACGTAGCCTCTGCCCGCAAGAAGCAGGCAACTGAAAGAGTCAGGATTAGAACTCAGGCCTCTTTCCTCCTCATTCTGTATTTTCCTCCACTCCAATTAGGTCATGTTGCTTCTCTATGAAAACCACAAGAATACAGCTTCCAATTACAAAGCTTTTTTCGGTGTGCCCTTGGTTTGAATAAAATATCCGTGATGTTCCATTTTTTTTTAAGTTCTGTGTAGCAAAAGACTGACTGAAGAGAAGAAAATCAAATTACACTTGAGAAAGCAAACCATGGGAAAACCCCACAGGCTCCATTCAAAGCAGGTCCTCAGGAACGGAAAAATTAACATCCCCCTTTATAATCAAACCCGGTACAGATGGCCAACAGGCACTAATTAAAGCACTCCTCAAACCAAACAAGAAAGATAATTAAGTATTCAGAAAATGACTCCTGCCTCTCCCAGTCAGCTTTTTTTAAAAAATACATTTTAATACGCTAGAGAGACCAAAGCACAGTTCATCCATCAATCAGTACTATTCATTGAGTGCTTTTCTGGGGGCAGAGCGTTCCACTAAACTAATCCCATTAAAGATTGCAACTTCAAGTCCTGTATCACTTCAGAAATGGCCCTCTGGCTTCCAAACTAGGGAAATCAGCTTTGTTTCTGAAAAATGACTTCATCTTCATCCCATAGCAAGCCCAAAGTCCCCCTGGTGAGATTCGTGGGAATTCAGAGATGAATCCTCCAGGTTTTGGCATTCTCCTGCAAGGATGCATTCCTCTGAAGGGGTAAAAAATAGGTCTGAAAAGATCCACTATAATTATCTAAGCTATCACAAGCAGCAGGACCCTGACATCTGCAGATAATGCCCAGAAGCCTCCTGTTTTCCTTACTTTGTCGCTCCCTGAGAATGTATCTGTCTGTCTTTCATTGATTCATTCAACGTATTTATTGAGCACTTACTGTATTCCAAGCACTGTACTGAGCACTTGGGAGAGTCCAATATAACAATAAGCAGATACATTCCCTGCCATCTTTGCAAATAGGATTTCTCAGCAGGCAGGAAAACCTCCAGCAAAACTCAGAGTCAAAAGCATCAGGCATATCTTGGCAAATAATAATAATGATAACGGCATTTGTTAAGCACTTACTATGTGCAAAGCATTGTTCTAAGCGCTGGGGGGATACAAGGTGATCAGGTGGGGCTCACAATCTTAATCCCCATTTTACAGATGAGGTAACTGAGGCCCAGAGAAGTTAAGTGACTTGCCCAAAGTAACACAGCTGACAAGTGGCGGAGCCAGGATTAGAACCCTTGACCTCTGGCTCCCAAGCCCGTGCTCTTTCCACTGAGCCAAATGAGCTCTCTCTGGTTTTTCTTCTCCATCTCTTAGATTTCACCCTCATCAAGAGCATGATCTGAGTAATCCTATGGGATTAGGTATCCTGGTGCCTCCTGGGTTAATGCATTAATGCATAGACAACTCTGACATTTCCCATTCAAGGCAGTGGAATAATAATTAATTATGGTATTTGCTAAACTCTCACTATCTGTCAAGGACTGAAGAAAAGTCCTTGAACAATGCCTGGCACACAGTGCTTAACGAATTACCATAAAAAAGGACTGTTCTATGCACTGGAGTAGTTACAAGGTTATCAGGTTGGAAACGTCCCTGTCCCAGTTGGAGCTCCCAGTCTAAATTGAAGGGAGGGGGATTTAATACCCATTTTGAAGATGAGGTAATGAAGGCCCAGAGAAGTTAAGCGACTAGCCCTCTTTCCACTAGGCCATGCAGAGGAAATTTGGTTTACCCCACAGAGGTTCAGGGAAAACCTGTCTCACAGTGGGCCAGATTACCCATTTGGTCAAACTGGAGAACTTCCTTCTTAGGGGTCTTTCTTCTCTGAGTTTCCAATTCAAAGCTGGCTCAGATGGGCGGTTCAGTCCAAATTATGATGAACTGTTCAGTGATCTCAGTGAAATATGATGAAGCTGGCAGTTCTGATTCTGGTTTACACCAGATTGTGGCCAAAACAACCAGGGGGTCCTCAGAAGCAGCATGGCCTAGTAGATGGAGCATGGCTTGGAAGTCAGAGGACCTCCCAGCTCTGCCACTTGTCATCTGTGTGACCTTAGGTAAGTCACTTCACTTTTCTGGGCCTCAGTTCCCTCATCTGTAAAATGAGGATTAAGACTGTGAGCCTCACTTGGGACAGAGATTGTGTCCAGCCCAATCTGCATGTGTCCACCCCAGCTTTTAGTGCAGTGCTCATCATATAGTAAGCTCTTAACGAATATGACAATTATTATTATTAATATACATCTCCATAACCAGGGTTTTAGGCAACTCGAGAAAGATTAATGAAGGAATCGATTAATCAATCAGTGATATTTATTGAGTGCTATTGTGTGCAGAGCAGTTTATTAAGCACTTTAGAGAGTGCAGTGCAACAGACTTGGTAGAATTGTTTCCTGCCCACGAGTTTACTGTCTAGGAAGAGAATTGATCTGTGCTGCAGGGATAAAAGACAGTGAAAGGTGTCTTTCTGCCGTTGTTTCCTAGTTTTAATCAGTCAACAAATAGGGAACTCAGTCGATAGGTTTTCAAACTCTCTCTCGGGCACTTGGTATACTTAAATAATTGAAAGAAAAAAATGTTTTGATAAATCCCAGATTAGTGTTTCTGGTTGATGCCTAGTTGATTTTAAAATAAGAAATTATATTTGCCCATTCTCTGTAAACATCCTGATCTGTTTTCCCAGCACAAGCAAGGCAGGTCTTCCCAGACTAAGCCCCGCTTTTCCTCTCCTCTTCCTCCCCTCCCCATCGCCCGACTCCCTCCCTCTGCTCAACCCCACCTCCCTACCCCACAAGGCTTATGTATATAAGTACATATTTATTATTCTATTGATTTTATTAATGATGTGCATATATCTATAATTCTATTCATTCATATTGATGCTATTTGTGCCTGCTTACTTGTTTCGGTGTCTGTCTCTCCCCTTCTAGACTGTGAGCCCATTGTTGGGCAGGGATTGTCTCTATTTGTTACTGAATTGTACTTTCCAAGTGCTTAATACAGTGCTCTGCACACAGTAAGTGCTCAACAAATACGACTGAATGAATGAGAGATTGATTTTCACTTGTAAAGTCAGGTACTTATACTATACTATATACCTTATATAGTATATATACAGTATCTATCACACTATATATATAATACTATACTAATACCTAGTCATTAAAAAGTACAATACTGTTTCTACAGTCAAGATTCAGTCTATTTTATCTTGAAACTTTACACCTTTACAGTAGCCAAGCCCTCATGAAGCAGCATGGCTCGGTGGAAAGAGCACGGGCTTTGGAGTCAGAGGTCATGGGCTCGAATCCTAGCTCCACCACATGTCTGCTGTGTGACCTTGGGCAAGGCACTTAACTTCTCTGAGCCTAAATTACCTCATCTATAAAATGAGGATTAAGACTGTGAGCCCCACGCAGGACAACTTGATCCCATTGTATCCCCCCAGCACTTAGAACCGTGCTTTGCACATAGTAAGCACTTAACAAATGCCATTATTATTATTATTATTATTATATAGACCTGTGGAAAGAAGTAAAAAAAAGATCATAAAATAGCCACTACATTGTTCAGTAAATATGGGAGAAGGCATATGGGATCCAATTTTGGTGCCAGCTTGTCAACAAGATCAAACCCCATTTATCCAAAATGTCTGTGCTACTGACCAGTTTCTAGAATCAAAGCTCTATTTAATGTAGCCTCTTTCTTCAGTCACTCACATAGCCACACCACGCCCTCTTCAAACATGAAAAATGAATATCTAGTGAATAATAGTTGATTTGAAGAAAGGAAGCTGTGCAAATACAGGTATCGAAATGACCATAATGGATGGGGAACACTTCAAAACTCTAATTCAACTTGAGGCATGAAGAGCATATAGGGCTCTCCTCCATAACGAATACTGCTTTTGTATGGAACTGAACTCTCTCCCTGTTTGCGATTAATATAATGACTCCCTAATCCAGTTAAATCAATTTTAAACAGATTCACTATGAACTCTTCCAGGGACAGGCATGGAGAACTACTAACAAAGTTTAGAGAGCTGGAGTGAGGTTGATGTGTTGCATTTCTCCAGAGCCTACATTGAGAAAGTAATAATGAATGTAGTCACCCTGAGGACAATTTTTAATGACCCATGACAGGAGAGAAATGACCACCTGTGATGGAATAATCTGAATTGCTGGCCCATATAGTCTAACTATATCTAAGCTGGATTGTTTCGAAAAGCCGGTTTTCATTCATTCATTCAATCATATTTATTCAATCGTATTTATTGAGCTCTTACTGTGTGCAGAGCACTGACCTAAGTGCTTGGGAAGTACAAATTGGCAAGATATAAAGATGGTCCCTACCCAACAACGGGCTCACAGTCTAGAAGGGGGAGACAGACAACAAAACAAAACATGTAGACAAGTGTCAAAATCATCAGAAAAAACAGAATTAAAGCTATACGCACATCATTAACATTGCTTAGAATTGTGCTTGGCACATTGTAAGTGCTTAACAAATACCATAATTCTTATTACACCATAATTGTCACAGCCCGCTAGCATTCAAGAACAATGCACTAAGACAGTGGAAAAAGAAATCTTTTAAGGGATTAGTTGGAGGGCAGGAGAGGGTCTAGGACCTTCACCTCCTCCAGAAGGCCTTCCCAGACTGAGCCCCCTTTTTCCTCTGCTCCTCCTCCCCTCCCCAATGCCAGGACTCCCTCTCTCTGCCCTACCCCCTTCCCCGCCCCACAGCACTTGTGCATGTTTGTACATATTTATTATTCTATTTATGTTATTAATAATGTCTATATATCTATAACTCTATCTATATGGATGCTATCAGTGCCTGTCTACTTGTTTTGTTTTGTTTTATGTCTGTGTCCCTCCTTCTAAACTATGAGCCCGTTGTTGGGTGGGGATTGCCTCTTTTGCCAAATTGTACCTTCCAAGCACTTACTACAGTGCTCTGCACACAGTAAGCTCTCAATAAATATGACTGAATGAATGAATGTTTAAATTTCAGTAATAATACTTTGTTAAGTGCTTACTATGTGCCAAACACTGTTCTAAGCACTGGGTACTGAGCTCTGTTCCCTATATTCTGCTCTCATCTATTATAATAACAATAATTATAATAACAATGACAATAATTATGATATTTATTAAGCCCTTACTATGTACCAAGTAGTGTTCCAAACACTGGGGCAGTTACAAGGTAATCAAGTTGGACACAGTCCCAGGCTCACATGGGGCTCACAGGCTTAATCCATTTTTTAAAAAATGAGGAAACTGAAACGTGGAGAAGTGAAGTAATAATAATAATGACGGCATTCATTAAGTGCTTACTACGTGCAAAGCACTGTTCTAAGCGCTGAGGAGGTTACAAGGTGATCAGGTTGTCCTTCGTGGGGCTCACATTTTACAGATGAAGTAACTGAGGTACAGAGAAGTTAAATGACTTGCCCAAAGTCACACACCTGGCAACTGGCGGAGCCGGGATTTGAACCCCTGACCTCTGACTCTTTCCACCAAGCCACACTGCCCAAGGTCACACAACAGACAAGTGGCAGAGCTGGAATTAGGAGTCAGGTTCTTCTGATTCTCAGGCCCTTGCTCTATTCTGTTTCTCATGCTTATCTATTCAGAGCTGGCAATGAAGTCGAATGAAGGGGTGACATTTATACTTAAACACTTTATTCGATCGCTTAAATCTCTGGAGGTGCTACCGCCATGCTAGCTTGACATAAGGAGATCTCTGGTGCCTGGATGAAAGAGAACACTGTACCTTTTCATTTCTTGGATTCAAAACAAATATAAAAGTTAGAAAGACACTTTCTAGAATCTCCCAAATGCTGCTGTAATCTCTTCTGCTTCTCACCAAGAAATCCTCACTTTTCAAATGTGCTTTGATCTCTATCCAAACAGTCAAACTGTGAGCTCCTAGAAGGACAGGGAATATGATCACCCCAATTATCTTGTACCTATCCCAGTGCTTAGCACAAAGTAAGCCCTGAAAAATACCACACTTATCACTATTATTACTTTTATTATAATTATTTCATTCTACCAACCTCCAGCTTCCATCTGTCTGCCCATGTATATTTTAATTTAGGGCTTAATCTAGGAGATGGGAAATATACCTTGATTTTACCAGGCCGGGATCAGAAGGTATAAAGGCGGCAAACAAGGAACAACATCGAAATAGAATCTAAAAATCATTTGTAAAATCAAGTATCACTGAGTAGGTGTGTCTTGACTGTTAGTTTGATTTCATTGTCACATATTCTGCTGAAAACAGCACCACAAATGTAATAGACAAGTGATAAACGAAAAGCCCCATTCCAAAAGCTATTGATGAGTGAACAAGTAGAAATTCTACACCAGAAGGTAAAGTGGGATATTTTCCTGAGATGGAGAGGTCCAGTGAGATTTCTAATAACATTTGCTCTTGATCTACGTGGGCTGTGCTGAGTTACATGGGGGAACAAGAGCTCTTATTGACATGAAATGAATCAGATGCTTATGCATATCAATCTATGATATTTATCGAGCACTTACTGTTTGCAGAGCATTGTAATAAATTCCTGGGAAAGGTCTATACAACTGTGTTGGTAGACACATCCCCTCTCCTCAAGGAGCTTATCATCTAGAGGGGTAGGCATTCATTCAATCATTCATTCAATCGTATTTATTGAGCACTTACTGTGTGCAGAGCACTGAACTAAGCACTCGGGAAGTACAAGTTGGCAACATATAGAGATGGTACCTACCCAACAGTGGGCTCACAGTCTAGAAGGGGGAGACAGAGAACAAAACAAAACATATTAACAGAATAAAATAAATAGAATAGATATGTACAAGTAAAATAAATAGAGTAATAAATACGTACAAACATATATACATATATACAGCTGCTGTGGGGAAGGGAAGGAGGTAAGGCAGGGGGGATGGAGAGGGGAAGGAGGGGGAGAAGAAGGAGGAGGCTCAGTCTGGGAAGGCCTCCTGGAGGAGGTGACCACTCAGTAGGGCCCTGAAGGGAAGAAGGGAGCTAGCTTGGCTGATGTGGGGAGGGAGAGCATTCCAGGCCCGGGGGATGACGTGGGCCAGGGGTCAACGGAGGGACAGGCGAGAACGAGGCACCGTGAGGAGATTAGCAGCAGAGGAGCGGAGGGTGCGGGCTGAGCTGGAGAAGGAGAGAAGGGGGGTGAGGTAGGAGGGGGAGAGGTGATGGACAGCCTTGAAGCCCAGGGTGAGGAGTTTCTGCCTGATGTGTAGGTTGATTGGTAGCCACTGGAGATTTTTGAGGAGGGGAGTAACATGCCCAGAGCATTTCTGGACAAAGACAATCTGGGCAGCAGCGTAAAGTATGGATTGAAGTAGGGAGAGACAGGAGGATGGGAGATAGGAGAGGAGGCTGATACAATAATAGGATGAGAACTTGAACAAGCAGGGTAGCAGTTTGGATGGAGAGGAAAGGGCGGATCTTGGCAATGTTGTGGATCTGAGACCAGCAGGTTTTGGTGATGGCTTGGATGTGAGGGGTGAATGAGAGAGCAGAGTCGAGGGTGACACCAAGGTTGTGGGCTTGTGAGACGGGAAGGATGGTAGTGCCGTCAACAGTGATGGGAAAGTCAGGGAGAGGGCAGGGTTTGGGAGGGAAGACAAGGAGTACAGTCTTGGACATATTGAGTTTTAGGCGGTGGGCAGACATCCAGATGGAGATGTCCTGAAGGCAGGAGGAGATGCGAGCCTGGAGGGAGGGAGAAAGAGCAGGGGCAGTGATGTAGATTTGGGTGTCATCAGCGTAGAGATGATAGTTGAAGCCATGGGAGCGAATGAGGTCACCAAGTGGATAAGTGTTGATCAAGAACAGAAGGGGACCAAGAGCTGAACCTTGAGGAACCCCTACAGTAAGGGGATAGGAGGGGGAGGAGGATCCCGCAAAAGAGACTGAGAATGAACGACCAGCAAGATAAGAGGAGAACCAGGAGAGGACGGAGTCTGTGAACCCAAGGTTGGACAGTGTGTTGAGGAGACATAGGCAGATATTAAAATGAATAAATGAATTAAAGAGGTGTACTTAAGTGCTGTGGGGCTGATGGAGGGTGAATATTGAGTGAATAAAGGGATACCGAGATACACAAGTCAAGGGCAACACAAAATGGAGAAGGAGTAGGGGAAATGAGGGCTTAGTCACAGAAGGTTTCTTGGAGAAGATGTGATTTTAATAAGGCTTTGAAGGTGGGGAGAGCGATCGCCTGCTGGATATACAGGGGGACAGAGTTCCAAGCCAGAAGGAGCACATGGGCGAGGGATTGGTGGTGAGACAGAAGAGACTGAGGTAGAGTGAGTAAATTGGCTTTGGAAGAGCACAGAGCTAAAGATACAGTTAAATAGAAACCCTATACATCTCTCTCTTTTTCTCTCATAGAAGACACGAGTCTGTGCGCTGAATACTTGCCGTTGAACTTTTTTTTGAAGTCGACACCGGCGAAGATTTTGCAAAAAGCATTTCCGCCAGCTGCAGCAATTTCCTTCAGCTGATACAGAACAAATATCCACGTTTTTCATTCCTCTTCTAAATACAGTTTGTGTCTTTTTCTAAGCATGACAGGCAGCATTCTTAACTCGCTCTACATTTGTTATCATGAAAAACTCTCCAAGAAAATGATCTCAGCTTGCGGTCTTAAACAATATTAGGGCTCTTTAAGTCATTTGTTCTTAATCCCATCTGCAAGGCTCTGAAGACAGATACCAGCCATCTGGATATCCCAGCTCTTCCTCTCTTATTGATAGGTATTGTTTCCTGGACTTTTTCAGCAGTCATTCCCAGAGTCTTACCTAAAAGTACTTCATTAAAAGCTATTGTCTAGCACAGAGAAACTAAACTTAAAATGAAACCCTTGTCTCCCAAAACTAATTACATCTGCCCGAGGCCCTAAAGATGATAGCTATTTTGGGGGACTAAAAAGAGCCATTGAATCTATTCTTGCCTCATTTCCCATTCCTTGAAAATGAGAACACAGGCCTTTTCACTAGCATGCGAAAAAAAGCATTTATAATGGAGGTCCACAATTTTACTTGAACTGGTTTTTCAGTGGGATGTCCACCTGTCCAAGAGAAATTCATCCTCAGAACATTTATGAGATGAAAATAACCTTCTGCTGTCTTTCCCAAAGTAGGTTTAATGAAGAAGGATTTAAAGAACCAACTCGAATACTATGAATGAAGCAATGACACTTTTCAAATGAGCATGAAAGAGCTGTTAATTGAAAATATTTGTATGCCATCCCTTGTTAAAGAACAGATGACCAGGAATGGAATTGATTGGAAAGATAAAAATAATAATATTATTAATAATAATGATGGTATTTTTTAAGCACACTGTAGCACTGTTCTAAGCACTGGGGTAGATACAAGGTAATTAGGTTGTCCCATGTGGGGCTCACAGTGTTAATTCCCATTTTGCAGTTGAGGTAACTGAGGCACAGAGAATAATAATAATAATAATAATGATTGTGGTATTTGTTAAATGGATACTATATGCCTGGCACTGTATTAAGCACTGGGGTAAGAGGAAGCAAATCAGGTTGGAAGCAGACCCTTAGTCTTAATCCCCTTTTAGAGATGAGGTAATTGAGGCACTAGGAAGTGAAGTGACTTGCCCAAGGAGTCACATCTGTGCATGGGTTCAACATACCATTTCTTCAACCTTGACTTGTTCCTGATCCAGTCACTTCTCCTCCTCACCCTCACTAAAACCTGCCTCTCCCCAGATGACACTGTCCCCTCCTTGCTCTTTTCAGATCTCCCACTCCCCCAGACTCATTAAGAAAAGGAGAGGAGTCTGCTTCCTTCTCACACCCAAATGCTGCTTTCATACCATTTCACCTTTCCCAGCCCTCTCTTTCCCTTTCTTAGAAGCCCTTATCATTCACCTCTACCACCCATCTGCAGCCCCTCCCACCCCAGGCCCCTCCTCTAATTTTCTGAATCAATTCTCAAATTCCTTCTCTTTCTCCATCCCTTCATTGATCTTTTGGGGCTTCAATACAAACGTGGATGGTCCCGACCACCCTTCTGCTGGCAACTTCCTATGACTCCTCAACTCCACTGACCTCCTTTACACTTTCCAACTTGGACACACCCTGGATTTCATCATGTCTAGTTACTGCAAAATCTCTACCCTCACCAACTCTGAAATCTCTCCATCTGACCACAACCTCCTCTCCCCCACACTCCCTCTCCACAAATCTGAACTGATCCCCTACAGAGACCACTGATCATTTGACCCATTCCAGTTTTCTAGTCATCTCCACATCCAAACTATCATCTCAACACACAAATGGACATCCTCAACACCATGTTCTCCACCAAACTCAACTCAATCCCCTCTCCCACTGTTGATGTCATACTACTAACCTACGTCCCTCGATCACACCCACAGCACACTTCCTTCAATCCTTTGCATGATCTGCTGGTGGAAATTCAGCCTGAAGGCCGCCTTGAAAAATTTGGTCTCAAGAACACAAATTGGATCGCACATTTTGGAAAACTAGAAAGTTTCAGTTATCCTGTGCCTTGCAATTTATATTTTTTTGGAGGGATGGAGTTGAGTAAAGAACTAGCATCGTGAGTACATATTTGTAGTTTGAGCTTCTGTATAATGGAATTGTTTTTCAGATTTTATTTGCTCAGTCACAAATCAGAGAGAAATTCTAATAATAAATGTGGTGGGTACTGTACTAAGTGCTGGGGTATATACAAGTAAATGGGGTTGGACACAGTCCCGGTCCCATGTGGGGCTCATAGTCTCGAGCCCCATTTTACAGATGTGGTAACTGAGGCACAGAGGAGTGAAGTGACTTGCCCAAGGTCACAAAGTAGACAAGTGGCGGAGCCAGTGCTAGAACCCATGACCTTCTGACTCCAGGACTGTGCTCTAACCACTATGTCATGCTTCTTCTCATTATGATCTTTTTATTTAGATGTAGTCAGAACATCAAAGTCTAGTTGTCTTGTGGCCACTTCATCAAATGTTAAGATCATTTCTTCTACAGAATTTTAATACAGATAAGACTGAACAAGAGTTGAACTCTTTTTGTATGGTGATTTTTAAGTGCTTACTATGTATCAGGCCCTGTGTTAAGTACAGGAGTAGATACAACCTAATTCATTCAGTTATACTTACTGAGTGTTTACTATGTGGAGAGCAAGCTAATCAGTTGGACAGAGTTAATCCCACATGGGGTTTACAATCTTAATCCCCATTTTACAGATGAGGCACAGAGAAGTCAAGAGACTTATCCAAGGTGCACACAGCAGGCATGTGGCGGAGCTAGAATTCGATCCCAGGTCCTTCTGACTCCCGGGCCCATGCTCTGCCCACTAAGCCACACTGCTTCAAGTCTTCTGTGATACTTACTGCCATAAACCCTTGATAATAGTTTTCCTCTTAGCCACTTAAAAAAAACTAATTTGCCACTTCCCCCATCTATAATTAGTTTTATGTCTTTCACATCCATGAGATTGTAAACTACTTGAGGGCAGGGATCATGCCTACCAATTTTATTGCATTGTTCTCTCCCAAGTGCTTAGTACAGTGCTCTGCAAACAGTAAGCACTCAATAAGTAAAATTGATTAAAGAATCAGTCAGCATACCTAGCTTTAAAATAATATGACTCTTGAGGTTAATGAATTCTGAACTAGGTCATTCTCCTTAGTATAGTGCTCTGCACATAGTAAGCGCTCAATAAATATGATTGAATGAACAAATTCGGGCACCACGTGTTCAGATTGTCGACCAAATGCATAACATGAGTAACTTGCATTTAGAGCATGTATGTTTATTCTCTCTTCTACTGATCACTATTACCTACAAAAGAAATTCCTGATTGGAAGATGTCCATGTCTAACTACGAATACAGCAGGACACCTAGCACTGTGGTGGAAAAAGTTACTAAATTAATGTAAACAAAATGTTGGATTTGTTGGATAGGAAGATAAATTGGGTGCTCCAAACTACACACAATTTGCTACATTGTATGATTCAGGAAGCAGGCTCTGGATAGAGCAAGCCAAGATGCTTTCTTGAATAGATTGGAACAGGAGCCACTGAACAAGTAGGTAGTTGTAGTTATAAAAATGTCCCATGCAATGCACTGTACCAGCAGCTTGAGAAAATGCAACAAAAGCATAAGACATATTCCCTGTCCACAAGCAGCTTACCCTCTGAAAAGGAGACAGGCATAACGAGATTTACAAATAAAGTAGTCAGAATAGTTGAATGCACAGCTATATACCCCTCTCAGGGTCACACCTGGAGAGTTTCCAGTACTCTACCAGTCAGGTGAGAAGCAGCGTGGCTCAGTGGAAAAGAGCCCGGGCTTTGGAGTCAGAGGTCATGGGTTCAAATCCCGGCTTCACCACTTGTCAGCTGTGTGACTTTGGGCAAGTCACTTCACTTCTCAGTGCCTTAGCTCCCTCATCTGTAAAATGGGGATGAAGACTGTGAGCCCCACGTGGGACAACCTGATCACCTTGTATCCCCCCCAGTGCTTAGAACAGTGCTTGGCACATAGTAAGCACTTAATAAATACCATTATTATTATTATTATGACTACAGCAGAGGCCTACCCATTCCGTTCCTAGCTTGGCCAATGGCAAGCGAGGGGAAGGCAATCTGCTACAAGTCAAAACTCACCCGTACTGGGCAGCAGTGCCTTGGAAGAGAGTCGAGGGCGGAGACTCATTTACTGCATGGAAGGAGGCAATGGTAAACCACTTCTGTATTTTTACCAAAAAAAACTCTTTGGATTCATTCATTCATTCAATCGTATTTTTTGAGAGTTGACTGTGTGCCCAGCATTGTATTAAGCTCTTGGGAAGTACAAGTTGGCAACATATAGAGACGGTCCCTACCCAACAATGGATCTACTACCAGAACAATTGCAGATGGAAGTGAGGCATTCTGGGAGAGATGTGTCTATGGTGTCGTTATGGGTCGGACACAACTTGTGAGCATAAGACAACAACAACAACTATATAAATGAGAGAAGCAGAGTGGTTCAGAGGACAGAGCACGGGCTTTGGAGGCACAGGTCATGGGTTCTAATCCCAGCTCTGTCAACTGTCAGCTGTGTGATTTTGGGCAAGTCACTTAACTTCTCTGTGCCTCAGTTCCCTCATCTGCGAAATCAGGATTAAGACTGTGAGCCTCATGTGGGACAACCTGATTACCTTGTGTCCCCCCAGCTCTTAGAACGGTGCTTGGCACATAGTAAGTGCTTAACAAATGCCATCATCCCCCTCCTCCCCCAACCACCTCCCCCTTACCTCCTTCCCCTCCCCACAGCACCTGTATATATGTATATATGTTTGTACGGATTTATTATTCTATTTTATTTGTACATATTTATTCTATTTATTTTATTTTGTTAGTATGTTTTGTTTTGTTCTCTGTCTCCCCCTTCTAGACTGTGAGCCCACTGTTGGGTAGGGGCCATCTCTATATGTTGCCAACTTGTACTTCCCAAGCACTTAGTACAGTGCTCTGCACACAGTAAGCGCTCAATAAATACGATTGAATGAATGAATGAATGAGTGAATATATGTATGTATACGTATGCATACACACACACATACACACACACAAGGGTTGGAGGAGAATGACTACGTAAGAGATGGCTGTAGAGTAGAAGTAATAATTTTGGGTAGTGGCAGCTGATCAGGGAAGGCTTGTAGGAGTAGATAGGATTTTAATTGGGTTATGAACACAGGGAGAAATGCAATCCGTTAAATCTGTTGGGGAGGGAATTCTAGTCCAGAGGGTGATGTACGTGAAGATATGGAGGTGGGAGAGGAGAGAACGCAGTTCAGTTAGAAGGTTAGCTTGGGAGGAAACAAAAGAATGAGCTGGGGAGTAGTGGGTGAAAAGTAAGCTCCTTGTGAGCAGGGAACATATCTACCAGCTCTGTTGGGCTTAGTATAGTGTTGTAAAACCGGTAAGTGCTCAATAAATACCATTGATTGATTGACTGAAAGATGGGGAGAGCTGCTGGAGAGTCATGAGGCAAATGATGCAGAGGTTTTGTTTAATACAATCGTTGGCATTATCCTAACTCATCTCTGTCAGGCAACGGGCACATTCAATCTGTCATGAACTCCTGTCAATTCTACCTTTTCAGTACCCCTCTCCATCTAAACTGCTACCACACTGATCCAACCCCTCATCATTTCCCACCCTGACTACTGCACCTGCCTCTTTGCTGACCGCTCTGCCTCCTTTCCCTCCCGACTCCGGTCCATACATTCTCTGCTGCCCAGATCATTTTTCTGAAAAGGATGTTCTGTCCCTATCTCCCACTCCTCAAAAAGCTCTAATGTTTGCCTAACCATCTCCGCCTCAAAGAGAAACTCCTTACATTGGCTTTAAAGCACTCCATCACCTTGCTCCCTCCTAAGTTACTTTTCCGATCCAACCCAATCCACAAACTCCCCTCTTCTAATACCAACCAAACTATTCTCCTTGATCTCTTCTATCCGACCACCAACCCTGTGCCTACAATCCCTCCTGTCCTGGGACTCCCTCCCTCTTCATATCTGACAGTCCACAACTCTCTCCACCTTCAAAACCCTTCTAAAATTGTATTTCCTCCAAGGTGCCTTCCCTGACTAATTTCTCCCATCCACCCTCCTCTCTATACCATCTATGTACCCCGCTGTGTACAGCAGTGGGGCCTAGTGGAAAGAGAATGGGCCTGGAAAGTAGAGGTCTTGGGTTCTAATCCTAGCACTGCCATATATTTGCTGTGTGACCTTGGGCAAGTCACTTAACTTCTCTGTGCCTCAGTTTCCTCATCTGTAAAATGAAGATTAAGTCTGTGAGCCCCACACAGGACAGGGACTGTGTCCAACCCACTTGTCTTGTATCTACCTCAGCACTCAGTACAGTGCCTGGCACAAAGTAAACACCTAACAAATACCACAGTTATTATTATCATTATTATACTTATCCCAGGCCCACAACATTAATGTTTATATCCTTAAACTCTTCTATTTCCCTTATCTGTAATTTATTTTAAAGTGAATTTCCCCCTGTAGACTGTAAGCCCCTAAATATGGGCAGGGAATGTGTTTGGTTTTTTGTTATTTTGAATTCTCCCAAGTGCTTAGTACAGTACTCTGCACACGGTAAGCATGCAATAAATGCTAAAGAATGAATTGAATGAATGGATCTCATCTTCCCACTGTACTGTGTATTGTGCTTAGTACAGTAATCTGCAAATGGTAAGTGCTCAATAAATATATTTGATCTATTCATTGCCCCCTCACACATTACCTTCCTGATTTTCTACTACAACCAATCTATTTCCCCCCTACCTCTTGCCCTCGTCCTACACCTGACTTTGAAACATGTTTCCCGGCCTTTCACATCTGACAGATGATCACTCTGCCTTCCTTGGGAGTCACAATTATTATCGTATTTATTATTATTATTATCACTAAAGAGGATGAGTTAGTGTTTACATTAGAAGGACTACAGGAAATGGTGATTACTCAATTGTCACGGAAAGGTTGAATGATGTAAGGAAGAGGAGATATTAAAAATTCATGGAAGAAGATTTCCTGGAGGAGTTGTGAATTCAGAGGTCTTTGAATACTGGGAGAGCAATGGTCTGCTGAATGCAAAGGGGAGGGAGTTCCCAGCTAGGGAAGGATGTGATCAAGAGGTCAGCTATAGGAGAGACTAAAACTCTATTTGAAGTAACAGCAGTTGTAATTAGTTCAGGTAATTGGATCTCCACCTCAAACACAAAAAAACCTCTAGCTCCATAATAGAAAAACAGTGTCCTTGCTCTGTGCAGCACTGGAAAAAAAAAACCCACACCAAACCTGAGCCTTTTGTGGTCTCATTTGATGCTATTATTAATACTTATGTTCCAGATAATTGAATAGAGTTAGGTGTCTGATGTTGTTTTCTAGCTTAATGAGGCCAGACATAACAAGCTGTCTTTGTGGCTTTGCTAAACGAGGCCCTTGTCACTCATTTTTTACTATCCAGCTTTTAGGAACAAAGTACCAGTGAACTAACAAAACAAAATGAGAAAGGACTCACATTGTGTGAGGACTTTCCAAAGCGAATGGGGAAAATGTTTGTAGAATGGGTTTTATCGTATTCATCAAGTTACAATCCCTCAGGATGCACCAGGAAAAAAGCCTGACATTAGTAGTAGTTCAGAAGGGGGTTTTTTTTAATGCCTTCACAATTAAAACATTTGATGAAGTCTCACAATTACTTTCTGACACCAGATGGTATTGAAATAAGTCAGTTTGTCTCCAGAAACTACAAAGGCTTAAAAAAAAAAACCCTGTGAAACTGTTAAGAAAGCTGTTTAAGTGGCTGCCCCAGCCCGGTAAACAATAGGGGGATTCTCCTAGGATTAGTTCCCCAAGAACACCTTGCATTTCAGGGAGGGAAAGGTCGGTAAAAGTGATTTTTCGGGAAAAAATAATGGGATTCAAGTCAGGGAAACTAAATAACCACAATGAGAAAGATAAGCGTAGGAATGACAAAAATGTCCAAATTTGGCAGAATCTTCAGATTTCATATATAGAAATAAAGATTGCTGCTCATGAGATTTAATGGCATGTCCTTAGAGAAATCAAAGATGCATCCTTGGGGAGCTTCAGAAAAGAACCCTAAACAATCATTCTCACCATCAGTGGTATTTATTGAGCACCTAGTACATGTAGAGCCCAGTACTAAGTGCTTGGGAGGGTACAATATAACTGGGATGGCATTCCCTGACCTGAATCTAACCTCCTGTCTTCCCCAGCGCTTAGAACAATAAGGGCTTAACATAGTAAGCGCTTAACAAATACCACTATTGTTATTAAACAGAATAACTAGGGTTCAACTGACATTGGGGTAGCTGGGTATAGGTCTAGCTAGGGATGGAAGCCCTCAGTGGAAAAAGCACGGGCTTTGGAGTCAGAACTCATGGGTTCAAATCCCGGCTCCGCCAACTGTCAGCTGTGTGACTTTGGGCAAGTCACTTCACTTCTCTGTGCCTCAGTTCTCTCATCTGTGAAATGGGGATTAAGACTGTGAGCCCCCCTTGGGACAACCTGATCACCTTGTAACCTCCCCGGCGCTTAGAACAGTGCTTTGCACGTAGTAAGCACTTAACAAATACCGGAATTATAATTATAATAATAATAATAATTATTATTATTACTACTACCAGATTCAGACAGGCTCAGACCATCCCCCAGTCTCTGGCAATGCCCGGTTATCTTGAGTAGCAGCACTGAGAAGCAGCGTGGTTCAGTGGAAAGAGCCCGGGCTTTGGAGTCAGAGGTCATGGGTTCAAATCCCAGCTCTGCTACTTGTCAGCTGTGTGACTTTGGGCAAGTCACTTAACAAAGCAGTGTGGCTCAGTGGAAAGAGCATAGGCTTTGAAGTCAGAGGTCATGGGTTCAAATTCCATCTCCACCACTTGTCAGCTGTGTGATTTTGGGCAAGTCACTTAACTTCTCTGGGCCTCATTTCCCTCATCTGTAAAATGGGGATGAAGACTGAGACCCCCGTGGGACAACCTGATCACCTTGTAACCTCCCAGTGCTTAGAACAGTGCTTTGCACATAGTAAGCGCTTAATAAATGCCATCATCATCATTATTATTATTATTCTCTGGGCCTCAGTTCCCTCATCTGTAAAATGGGGATTAAGACTGAGTCCCCCGTGGGACAACCTGATCACCTTGTAACCTCCCCAGTGCTAAGAACAGTGCTTTGCCCATAGTAAGCGCTTAATAAATGCCATCATCATCATCATCATCACCATCATCATCATCGCCTAGCAGATAGAGCACAAGGCTGGGAGTCAGAAGGACCTGGGTTCTAATCCCAGCTCCGCCGCCTGTCTGCTCTGTGCCCTTGGGCAAGCCGCTTCACATGTCGGGGCCTTGGTTACATCTTCTGTAAAATGGGGATTAACATTGTGAGTTCCATGTAGGACAGTGGGACTGTACTAAGCGCTTAGTACAGTGCTTTGCACACAGTCAAAGCTCAGTAAATATGATTGAATGAATGACAGGGACTGGGTCTAACCTGAATCTCTCCTATCCCGGCACTCAGAATAGTGCCTGGCAAATAGCAAGCGCTTAATTAATACCATAAAAAAATGCTAGGCCCAAGTGTGCTATGGTCCAGTGACTTGAGGTCCACAAAAGTGTGGTTGCCCACTAGGTTGCTGGGACTCACAGCAACCCTGGAAGCAACTGCCCATACGTGGTAACTCTCTCACAAGTGAGTCCCGACAAATTTCTGGTTTGCCCCCACTTGCCCTGATCCGCCTTGGCACGCTTGAAAGTCCAGTCTCTCAGTTTCCCCCTGTTAAGAACAAATTAATTCCTAGAAACCTCACATTTCGTCCTGTCATTCATTCCTTCAATTGGATTTATTGAATGCTTACTGTGTGCAAAGTACTGTCCTAAGCACTCGGAAGGCTACAACAATAAACAGACACATTCCCTGCCCCCAGAGTCCCTACAGTCTACAGGGGGAGACAGATATTAAGATGAATAAAAAAATAAATTACAGCTATGTATAGATAAATTACAGATAAGTCCAATGGGGATCCTTGTCGCTAAGGATTTTTGGATAAAAAGACATAGTTCCTGATGTCTCCTGTAGTGGGAGAAGAGTAAACTACTCCAGCGCTTAGAACAGTGCTTTGCACATAGTAAGCGCTTAACAAATGCCATCATTATTATTATTATTATTATTAGGTGATCATCTTTGCTACTCAACAGGAGCAACTGAGAAAGTGTAGCTCAAATTTGTAGATCTATGAAATTGATTAGGGTCACTAACACTCTCAAAGCAGGGGATACAAAAACAGGATGAGGTCATTGGGAGGATGTTCAAGATAATATTTTTTACCTCAAATAAACCACAAATTACAGGATAAGGAAAGACTGGTGAGGCACAAACCCCAGAGAAAAGGACCTGGAGGTCACAATGAGCCAGAAACTGAGTATGAGTCAGCACTGTAATGTTGTTATTTGATGAGCCAACGTGGCACTGAGATTTGTCAGACACAGAATGACATAAAGGGGTCAGGAAGCAAATCTTCTTGCTGCGTTATGTCCTGGTCAAACCTTTATTAGATTATTAGCTTCACTTGAGGCCACTGCAGTTCAAAAAGAACAGGGCCAAATTGGAGAGTATTCCCGAGAAGATTCACCAAAATGATTGTAGCATTGAAAAAACAGGCCCTATGAGGAAAGATAATGGAAATTAATAATAATCATAATAGTAATGATGGTATTTGTTAAGCACTTACTATGTGCCAAGCACTCTTCTAAGCACTGGGGTAGATACAAGGTTATCGGGTTGTCCCACGTAGGGCTCACGGTCTTAATCCTCATTTTACAGATGAGGCACAGAGAAGTTAAGTGAATTGCCCAAAGTCACAGAGCAGACATGTGGCAGAGCCGGAATTAGAACCCATGACCTCTGACTCCCAAGCCCGTGCTCTTTCCACTGAGCCCCACTGCTTCTCAAAGGTGGTATTTGTTAAGCGCTTACTATGTGCCAAGCACTGTTCTAAGCTCTGGGATAGATACAAGGTTATCAGGTTGTCCAATGTGGGGCTCACAGTCTTAATCCCCATTTTACAGATGAGGTAACTGAGGCACAGAGAAGTGAAGTGACTTGCCCAGAGTCACACAGCTGACAAGTGGTAGAGCCCGGATTAGAACCCATGACCTCTGACTCCCAAGCCCGGGCTCTTTCCACTAAGCCGCACTGCTTCCCCTTAACAGTTAGAATTGTTAAATCTAGAGAGGAGAAAGAGAAAAAGTAAACTGGCAACTGATTTTACATATACAAAGGAAGTTTATCATCACAATCATTATCATCAATGGTATTTAGTGAGTACTTTCTATTTGCAGTGCACTGTACTGAACACTTGAGAGAGTACAATACATCAGAGTTAGAAGGCCCATTCCCCACCCACAAAAAACTTAACCATCTGGAGGGGGAGACAGACATTAACATCAATACAAAATTTATAATATATAATTTAAAGACATGCACTTAAGTGCTGAGGCTTGAGGTTGGGTTGAATATCAAATGCCCAAAGGTCATAGATATAATAATAATGATGGCATTTGTTAAGCGCTTACTATGTGCAAAACACTGTTCTAAGCGCTGGGGAGATACAAGGTGATCAGGTTGTCCCACGTGGGGCTCACAGACTTAATCCTCATTTTACAGATATGTGCATCTCATCTGTGTATATATTCATTCATTCATTCTATCGTATTTATTGAGCACTTACTGTGTACAGAGGACTGTACTCAGCGCTTGGGAAGTACAAGCTGGCAACATATAGAGACGGTCCCTACCCAACAGTGGGCTCACAGTCTAGAAGGGGGAGACAGAGAACAAAACAAAACATATTAACAAAATAAAATAAATAGAATAAATATGTACAAGTAAAATAAATAGAGTAATAAATATGTACAAACATATATACATATATACAGGTGCTGTGGGGAAGGGAAGGAGGTATATATAATAATAATAATAATAATAATAATAATAAGGATAATGATATTTGTTAGGGGCTTACTAGGTGCAAAACACTGTTCTAAGTGCTGGGGTAGATACAAGGTAATCAGGTTGTCTCACATGGGGCTCACAGTTTTAATCCCATTTTGCAGATGAAGTAACTGAGGCACAAAAAAGTTAAGTGACTCATCCAAGGTCACACACCAGACAAGTGACGGAGTCAGGATTAGAACCCGTGACCTCTGACTCCCAAGCCCAGGCTCTTTCCACTAAGCCATGCTGCTTCTCTATGAAAGGGATGTCCGTCTTGTAGCCCCGACTGGACTATTCACAGCCCGTTCACTGGAGTGAGTCAAGGCCACGCTCTTGCTGTGGCCAGGCTGGAATGTCAAAGGAAAATAGGCTAAGCTAAAGACCCCGGTATCAACTCTACCCCGGGACCCGCTTCTATTCTATTTCTTTTATTTTGTTAGTACGTTTGGTTTTGTTCTCTGTCTCCCCCTTCTAGACTGTGAGCCCGCTGTAAGGGTAGGGACTGTCTCTATGTGTTGCCGACTTGTACTTCCCAAGCTCTTAGTACAGTGCTCTGCGCACAGTAAGCGCTCAATAAATATGATTGATTGATTGATTGAGACCCCTAATCTTCTTCCTAAACTAATACTCTCAACAAGCATGACCCCCAGCCTTCTGCTCAGGAGGCCTTCCCAGACTGAGCCCCCTCCTTTCACTCCCCCTCCTCCCCTTCTCCATCCCCCCTGCCTTACCTCCTTCCCTTCCCCACAGCACCTGTATATATGTTTGTACGTATTTATTACTCTATTTATTTACTTATTTTACTTGCACATTTTTATTCTACTTATTTTATTTTGTTAATATGTTTTGTTCTCTGTCTCCCCCTTCTAGACTGTGATCCCACTGTTGGGTAGGGACCGTCTCTATATGTTGCCAACTTGTATTTCCCAAGCGCTTAGTACAGTGCTCTGCACACAGTAAGCACTCAACAAATACGATTGAATGAATGAATGAATGCTCATCTCATCCTTGTAGAAGCAGCATGGCTCAGTGGGAAGAGCACAGGCTTTGGAGTCAGAGGTCATGGGTTCAAATCCCAGCTCCACCAATTGTCAGCTGTGTGGCTTTGGGCAAGTCACTTAACTTCTCTGGGCCTCAGTTACCTCATCTGTAAAATGGGGATTAAGACTGTGAGCCCCCTGTGGGACAACCTGATCACCTTGTAACCTCCCCAGCGCTTAGAACAGTGCTTTGCACATAGTAAGAGCTTAATAAATGCCATTATTATTATTATTATTATCCTCCCAAGGTGGAGGGACCCCTGCCTGAGCGATGGGAGAAGAAAGAGATCCGGAGAAGAGAGAAAACCGTACTGTCATCCCAAAATGCCAAAACCGAAACAAACTATTTGATAGTAAAGGATTAGGGCATACCCAGAAGACATTCCATGTTACAGTCAACAAGAATATTATAAGAAAAGAGGGAAATGAGACCCGGATTGCTGCTCACTGTCCTCCAGAGGGAAGGCAGAGACAGCCCAGAACCAAGGACCTCTTCGGCTGGGAATGCTGGGCCGGGTCCTGAACCTGAACGCCAGACAAGACCGATCACCTTCCGAAAGGAAAACTCTCTGCCTGGGTTGGGCGGGATACAGTTGCGTTTGTTGCTATAGCTGAATCTTGGATTTTCTGCTGATTGCATTAACACATCTAGTTTCTGACTAAGGTGCACTGATCATTCCCTCGGCGGCTCCAACACACAATCCCGCAGAGAAGCAGTGTGGCTCAGTGGAAAAGAGCCCAGACTTTGGAGTCAGAGGTCATGGGTTCAAATCCCGGCTCCATCAATTCAATCAATCAATCAATCAATCGTATTTATTGAGCGCTTACTATGTGCAGAGCACTGTACTAAGTGCTTGGGAAGTACAAATTGGCATCACATAGAGACAGTCCCTACCCAACAGTGGGCTCACAGTCTAAAAGGGGGAGACAGAGAACAGAACCAAACATACCAACAAAATAAAATAAGTAGGATAGAAATGTACAAGTAAAATAAATAAATAAATACATAAATAGAGTAATAAATATGTACAACCAATTGTACAATCAATTGTCAGCTATGTGACTTTAGGCAAGTCACTTCACTTCTCTGGGCCTCAGTTACCTCATCTGTCAGATGGGGATTTAGAATATGTGCCCTACCTGATCACCTTGTAAACTCCCCATCACTTAGAACAGTGCTTTGCACAGAGTAAGTGCTTAATACCATCATTATTATTATCATTATTAATATAATCTCAGGTAATAATAATAATAATAATAATGATGGCACTTAAGTGCTTACTGTGTGCCAAGCTCTGTACTAAGCGTTGTTGGACACTCGAGACCTGATGCTTATGCAGCCTTATTAAGCAATCTTGACAACAAGATGAACAGTTTTTCCACTGAATAATGCTTAAATTGGAAAAACAACAACAAAAAACTGCACTCAGGGTATAGAAAAAACCTCGGTCTTCTCTTTATTCAGATCATGGGAGGTTTTAAGGGAAGAAAATGCTCCCCCAAACAAGATTTTGATGAACTCCTAAGTCAATTTTAAAATTTTATCCATTTTTGTGAATTTAATATTGCCTGAAGAAAACATCAATTTGCAACAAAGAAAAACAGTAGCAAATATGTAGCAGAACATCAAGTTTGGTTTGGTGTCTGGATAAGTCAGTGCCTCTCTTTGCCTATGCCTGAACCCGTGGGTGCTTTTGCAGTTGAAGCTGAGGTCTATGGAGATACTTAATTTGGGAAAGTTGGATAAAATGGGGATGTGGATTCTTCACTTTGTTGATGATCTAATTGGCATTCAACGTTAACGGGACAAATGGGTGAAATACAGAATTTCGTGTCACTCACTGAGTTCACCACATTTTTCAGATATCCT
Source organism: Tachyglossus aculeatus (assembly GCF_015852505.1). Taxonomy (NCBI): domain Eukaryota; kingdom Metazoa; phylum Chordata; class Mammalia; order Monotremata; family Tachyglossidae; genus Tachyglossus; species Tachyglossus aculeatus. The sequence goes on from NC_052070.1 coordinate 13,734,375, forward strand.
ATGTGCTAAGCTCCTTGAATAATGATAATAATTCTTATGGTATTTGTTAAGTGATTACTATGTTCCAAGCACTGTTCTAAGCACTAGGGTAGATACAAGGTAATCAGGTTGTCCCACGTGGGGCTCACAGTCTTAATCCCCATTTTACAGATGAGGTAGCTGAGGCACAGAGAAGTTAAGTGGCTTGCCCAAGGTCACACAGCAGACAAGTGGCAGAGCTGTGATTAGACCCCATGTCCTCTGACTCCCAAGCTCATGCTCTTTCCACTAAGCCAAGCTGCTTGAAGGTGGGGATCACCCCTACCAACTCTATTGCCCTCTCCCAAGTGCTTAGTACATTGCTCTGCTCAGAGTAAGTGCTCAATAAATAGCCTGGGTTGATTGATTGATTACCCCACCCCCTCCTCCAGCTGCTCTGAGCAAGTCTCAGCCCTGCAGAACTGTAAAAATGATGTACTTGAAGCATAGACTGTGAGCCCGTTTTTGGGTAGGGACCGTCTCTATATGTTGCCGACTTGTACTTCCCGAGTGCTTAGTACAGTGTTCTGCACACAGTAAGCGCTCAATAAAAACAATTGAATGAATGAATGGGGAAGGAAACCCACCTAGAACTTTAGGGATGCACATATTCTGGAAAGGGAGCACAACCCTCAGCCCCACAATATTTATACATACAAATCCATACTTTATTTATATTAATGTTGTTTCCTCCTCTAGGCTGTACAGCTCTTCTTATATAGCATTTGTCAAGCGCATACTATGTGTCAGACACTGTATTTAGTGCTGGAGTACATTCAAGCTAATCAGGTTGGACGCAGTCCACATCCCACATGAGGCTTACTGTTTTCATCCCTGTTTTACAGATGAGGCAACTGAGGCACAGAGAAGTTAAGTGACATGCCTCAGGTCACACAGAGCAGAAAAGTGGTGGAGCTGGGATTAGAACTCAAGTCCTTCTAATTCCCCGGCCTGTTTCTATCCACTAGACCAGGCTGCTCCTTATTGACATTATTTATTTTATTTTGTTAGTATGTTTGGTTTTGTTCTCTGTCTCCCCCTTTTAGACTGTGAGCCCACTGTTGGGTAGGGACTGTCTCTATATGTTGCCAACTTGTACTTCCCAAGCGCTTAGTACAGTGTTGTGCACACAGTAAGCGCTCAATAAATACAATTGATTGATTGATTGATTGACAAGGAATGTGTCTGCCAATTCCGTTGTATTCTCCCAAGTGCTCTGTACAATGATCAGCTCACAGTAAATGCTCAATAAATTTGACTGACTGACTGATGGGTTTCCTTGCCCCAGGCTGAGCATAACTGGGCCTTGGGGTCCTAGGGTATTGGTCCTAACACACTCTATTCATTCCTTTATTCATTCAATTGTATTAATTGAGCGCTTACTGTGTGCAGAGCACTGTACTAAGCGCTTGGGAAGTATAAGTTGGCAACATATAGAGTTGGTCCCTACCCAACACCGGGCTCACAGTCTAGAAGGGGGAGACAGACAACAAAACAAAACATATTAACAAAATAAAATAGAATGAATATGTACAAGTAAAATAAAAAAATAAATAGAGTAATTCATTCATTCATTCAATTGTATTTATTGAGCGCTTACTGCGTGCAGAGCACTGTACTAAGCACTTGGGAAGTACACGTTGGCGGCATATAGAGATGGTCCCTACCCAACAGCAGGCTTACAGTCTAGAAGGGGGAGACAGACAACAAAACAAAACATATTAACAAAATAAAACATATTAACAAAACAAAATAAATAGAATAAATATGTACAAGTAAAATAAATAGAGTAATAAATATGTACAAACATATATACATATATACAGGTGCTGTGGGGAGGGGAAGGAGGTAAGGCGGGGAAGATGGAGAAGAAAGGAGAGGAAGGAGGGGGCTCAGTCTGGGAAGGCCTCCTGGATGAGGCCTTCACTTTTCTTTTTCACTTCAATTCACAATTCAATTTCACTTCAGTTCACTTTTCTTTACATCCCCGCTATGATATGGGATATTAATGAAAAAAAAACTGGAAAAAAATGTAAATCTCTAAGTGTAAAGATTAAACATTCTGGCAATAGCTCCATATGATTAGGTTTTGCTCCTGTGTGGGCACGGTTGGCATGACAACAGGCAATGAGTGATGCCATGGAGATTTACACACTGCTTCAAGAACAAATTGGGATAGTGAAGGAACGGAGCATTAATTCATTCATTCAATCGTATTTATTGAGCTCTTACTGTGTGCAGAGCACCGTACTAAGCGCTCGGGAAGTTCAAGCTGGCAACAGGCACAGCTGAAGGTAGCAGATAGCGCACGGGCCTGGGTGTTAGAAGGGCATGGGTTCTAATTCTTGCTCCACTACTTGTCTGCTGTGTGACCTTGGGCAAGTCACTTCACTTCTCTGAATCTCAGTTCCCTCATCTGTAAAATGGGGATTGAGACTGAATCCCACTTGGGACACTTGTCCCACTTGGGACAGGGACTGCATCCAACCTAACTTGTATCCACTCCAATGCTCACTGCTTAGTGGAAAGAGCCCAGGCTTAGGTGTCAGAGGACGTGAGTTCTAATCCCAGCTCCGCCACTTGTCTGCTGTGTGACCTTGGGCAAGTCACTTCACTTCTCTGTGCCTCAGTTACCTCATCTGCAAAATGGGGATTAAAGGGTGAGCCCCACGTGGGACAACCTGATTACCTTGTATGCACCCCAACGCTTAGAATAGTGCTTGGCATGTAGTAAGCACTTAACAAATGCCATAATTATTATTAGTAGTAGCTTGTCACATAGTGAGTGCTTAATGAATACCACAATTATTATTATCAATAGGTGGCATATGGTGGCTGAGGATTTCAGTGTCTCCAGAGTGCTTGGTTGGAGGAAACCAACCCTTTCTCCTGTCACTAACAGGATAGGCAGAGCCTGGAGATTTGGGGGGCTGGAAAAGTCTGTGAATCCAGGAATTTTTTGTTCATGACATCTCCCAGTTTAATATGATTCCTTTGGGGGAAGGAGGAAGGTGTTCACCTGACACTGCTCACTGACACTCATCTCGAACAGGATCCAGGTCTCAAAGTTACTGCATCTCCCAAATTCTCCCACTTCCATCAGGAAGCAGTTTTCTTATCTGGAAGGATTTTATCTATCAGAACATTTCCCTAACCCAGCACTATGTCTGTGGCGACAGGGCAATAAAAGTGATGCATTCTGTGAGATTTTCCTTGGAAATAAGACATCATTCGGTTGCATAAACTCTCATTTATTAATTTACCAAGCCATAGAGATAATACATCCCCTCACCCATTACTTGATTCAGTTACTCTGCATGTTTAATGAGTCCTTGAGGCAGAGCTGCAGTGGGGAAAAAAAAATAAAAATAACTTCACATGACAGCAGAAGGGGCCAGTTAAGTGACAAAAAAATCCTCAATTACAGCTCATCTTTCAACTGACTGGCTGCTTCCAAAACTTTCGCGTGTCTACCACAACTGTGAACTTCTGTGGGGAAATGAGAATCTCACTTGTCATCAAAGGACCTCAAAAACATTTCCTTTGACAGGGAACACTGGCAAAATTAGTCTAGTTGCTTTGCTGACATTTGTCTTAACTGTCAAAAAGAGTTTTATGATTTATGAGTTTATGATTAGATATGATGACTAAATATTATCTGGGTGCCCAATTAAACTATTATAGCTCATCAGATTGTGTCAGTTATTGGGCAAAGGCAGTAGGAAGAGACCCCCTTCTCACTGTAATCAGAACTCTCTGACCAAAAAAGCTCATGTGATGTGATACGACAGAAGGACAATATAAAGAGCCAATAGTGATAATGGTATTCTCTTAAGGGCTTACTTTGTGCCAAGCACTATGTTAAGCACTGGGGAAGATACAAAATAATCAGTCTGACACAATCCCTCTCCGGCACAGGACTCACCATCCAAGTAGAAGAGAACACAGGAATTCTCCTTTCATTGATGAGGAAACTGAGGCACTGGGAAATTAAGTTACTTCACCAAGATCACAGAGCAGATAAGTGGCAGAGCTGGAATTAGAAACCAGGGTCCTCTGACTCCTCCGCCTGTGCTCTTTCGGAGCGAGCCCCATCGCCTTCAAGTCAAACCCAGTGCCAGGGGGCTGAAGGATGTGGCTGGCTGGTTGGTTGGCTAGTTAGGCTGGTTGACTGGCTGGGTGAGATCTGTGCTCTGTCCACTACACCACACTGCATCCTGCTGCAGCCCGGGGAGGGGTCACAGGACAAGGGTCACACAGCACCTGGGCGGGGGAGATCATGAGGGATGGTGATCTAGACCGTGAGCCTGTTGTGGGCAGGGGTTGTCGTTCTTGCCTGTCCCGCCATCGACCCCCAGCCCACGTTGTCCCCCTGGCCTGGAATGCCCTCCCTCTGCCCATCCGCCAAGCTAGCTCTCTTCCTCCCTTCAAGGCCCTACTGAGAGCTCACCTCCTCCAGGAGGCCTTCCCACACTGAGCCCCTTCCTTCCTCTCTCCCTTGTCCCCATCTCCATCCCCTCCATCTTACCTCCTTCCCTTCCCCACAGCACCTGTATATATGTATATATGTTTGTACATATTTATTACTCTATTTATTTATTTATCTTACTTGTACATATCTATTCTATTTATTTTATTTTGTCACTATGTTTGGTTTTGTTCTCTGTCTCCCCCTTCTAGACTGTGAGCCCGCTGTTGGGTAGGGACTGTCTCTATGTGTTGCCGACTTGTATTTCCCAAGCGCTTAGGACAGTGCTCTGCACACAGTAAGCACTCAATAAATATGATTGATTGATTGATTGTCTCTGGTGCTGAATCATACTTTCCAAGTGCTTAGAACTGTACACAGTAAAGCGCTCAATAAATGCGACTGACTGACTGACTTCTAGTTATGAGTTTTTTTGAAACCCTTAGGTTTAAACAACTTCTATTTACAGTGTAATCTCGAGCTGTACCACTGAAAGATATAACTAATAACTATAACATTATAAGTAACATTATAAGTCTTCTAGACTGTGAGCCCACTGTTAGGGACTGTCTCTGTATGTTGCCAACTTGTACTTGTACTTTCCAAGTGCTTAGAACAGTGCCGTGTACACAGTAAGCGCTCAATAAATACGACTGACTGACTGACTTCTATGTATGAGTTTTTTTGAAACCCTTAGGTTTAAACAACCTCTATTTACAGTGTAATCTCGAGGTGTACCACTGAAAGATATAACTAATAACTATAACATTATAAGTAACATTATAAGTAACATTATAAGTCTTCTAGACTGTAAGCCCACTTTTGGGTTGGGACTGTCTCTGTATGTTGTCAACTTGTACTTGTACTTCCCAAGCGCTTAGTACAGTGCTGTGCACACAGTAAATGCAATAAATATGATTGAAAGTAACATTATTTATTATAATGATTGCTGCTTGCCATCAACGAATCAGTGTTATTTATTAAATGTTTACTGTGTGCAGGGCACTATATTAAGCACTTGAGAGAGTACAGTACAACACAGTTGATGGATCCACTCCCTGCCCACAAAAAAATGTACAAGTCCTTAAAAGTCTCAAATGCCTGCCCACTTCTCAGTGAACCAGATAGAAACTTCTTTCATTGATTCAATCATATTTATTGAGCGCTTACTGTGTGCAGAGCACTGTACTAAACACTTGGAAAATACAATTCAACAACAGATAGAGACAATCCCTACCTAACAACAGGCTCACAGTCTAGAAGGGGGAGACAGACAGCAAAACAAGAAGACAGGCATCAATAGCATCAAACTTCTTAACATTATTTATTTATGTTAATGTCTGTTTTGCTCATTAGACTATAAGCTCACAGTGGGCAGGGAAGTTTTCTGCTAACTCTGTTGTACCGTACTCTCCCAAGTTTAATATCGTGCTCTGCACACAGAAAGAACTCAGTAAATTCCCCTGAATCATTGATTAGCTTCACAGTTCTCCAGTCAGGGGAAAAGAGGGAGAAAAAAGTAATATGTCCCCCAAACCAAGGTTGGATAGTAACTTTAGGAGGGTGTTGAAGGTGGTTGAGATGTCCAGGAGGATGGCCACCTTTGAGAGGGGCAGAAGTGCTGCCATATCTGAAAAGGTCCAGATGGATCAAATCATCTGAATTTACTGTGCAGCCATATCCTGCTGCCTTATGTCTTAAGTAGTTTAGCTTCTGGGTCCAAGGACTGCCCAACTTAGGCCAGGCTCAGTCCCTGAAATTAAATGTCTTATGCCAACTTGTACTTCCCAAGTGCTTAGTACAGTGCTCTGCACACAGTAAGCGCTCAATAAATACAATTGATTGATTATGCAAGCCTTCCCACCCTGGCAAATTTCAGGGACCGAGCCCAGCCTAAACTGATCTGCCAAATGATTAACTGGAAACGTTCACTCAATAAAAACACAACCCATAACAAAGCAAATTCAATCTGTGGGGTAAGATTTTGTGGAAAAAGTTTGTATGTCAAAAGAACTCACTACCTATAATAGACCATGACATGATGGGTGATTTTGGTGTTAAGTGCTGTGACGGTGATACATACTTTGTTTTTGAAAGGGATTGTTTTCTTTCTTTCTCAAGTGCATAATGCCTTCTGATGACCACTAAATAATACAATGGTGTTTTGGATTCCTATTCACTGGAAGCAATTACACAATCTCTAGGCACGGCAGATTTCACCCATGAAAAATCTGATTACAATACGTGAAATCCTAATGTCACTTTCTATTTTTTTAAGTTCCTGACAGCCCCTATTATTTTATTCAGAGGACTAAGAAAAGGCAGGAAGAAACAACAGACTGGAAACAGCAATATTAGCTACGTGCTTACAAAGGTAAATGAGCCTTAGGAAAAGATGCAGGAATTGGGAAAACAATGCAATGGAACATTGATTATTTGAACCACAGCTAAGTGAATGACTGAGATTATGAACCGAAAGCAGTTATTATTATTATAATATTTGTTAAGCATTTATGTGTCAAGCACTATTCTAAGCACTGGGGGAGATACCAGTTAATCAGGTAGGACACAGTTCCTATCCCTCATGGGACTCATGGTCTAAGTAGGAAGGAGAATCAGTATTAAATTCCACTGAGGTCCAAAGAAGTTAAGTGATTTTCCCAAGGTCATGAGTCAGGCAAATGTAGAGCAGGATTAGAACCCAGGTCCTCTAACTTCCAGGCTTGTTCCTTTTCCACTAGGCCATGCTGCTTCCTACCAACAACCGTGGCCTTTTCTGGCCGAAGATGAACTAATAATAATAATTGTGATATTTGTTACTATTTACCACTTACTATATGTCAGGAGCTGTACTAAGGGCTGGGGTAGATACAAGACAGTCAGGTCCCACAACAAAAGCAATGACAATAATGCTATTTATTAAGCACTTACTATATGCCAGGCACTGTATTAAGCTCTGGGGCGGATACAAACAAATTGGGTTGGACACAGTCCACGTCCCATGTGGGGCTCACAGTCTCAAGCCCCCTTTTTACAGACGAGGTAACTGAGGCACCAAAAATTCAAGTTACTGGCCCAAGGTCACACAGCAGACAAGTGACGAAGCAGGGATTAGAATCCATGACCTCCTGAATCCCAGGCCCGTGCTCTACCCACAGCACCATGCTGCTTCTCTATTCACAGGGAATCACGGCTCCCCTCTAGATTGTAAGCTCACTGTGGGCAGGGAATGTTTCTGTTTATTGTTAGACTGTACTCTCCCAAGCTCTTTTTACAGTGCTCTGCACACAGTAAATTCTCAAGAAATAAAACTGAACGAGTGAATGTATAAGAGGGAGACGCTGAAAACCCATTTTGCAGGTGATGGCACTGAGCCACAGAGAAGCACCCCAGCTCTTAGTACAGCACTTGGCATAAAATAAGAGGTCAACAGAGTTCAGCGACCTGCCCAAGGTCACAAAGCAGGCACTAAGCAGAGCTGAGATTAGAACTGAGGTCCTCTGACTCACAGGACTGTGCTCTATTCCAATAGATTACGCTACTTCCCTAAAAACCAGAGAGGGTGTATCCAATGGGCAGCATGTTTTAGCGACTTCCCTGAAGCAGCTGAACAAATGTATTCACCCCTTGTTGCCCGCAGAATCAGGGATCAATGGGTGCTGCAAGAGCATATAATAATAATAATAATAATACTCTACCTGCATCCTTCTCACCTCCCAAGCTCCTATCTCTCCCTACTTCATTCCACACATCACTCCACTCCCTGGATTATCTTTCTACAGAAACGTTCTGTGCATGTAACCCCCCTCTTCAAAAATCTCCAGTGGTTGCCCATCAACCTCCGTATCAAACAAAAACTCCTCACTGTTGGCTTCAGAGGTCTCCATCCCCTTGCCCTTTCTTACCTCATCTCCCTCCTTTCCTTCTACCTCCCAGCCTGCACACTCCGCTCCTCTGGTGCCAAACTTCTCACTTCCATCTGGCCTGTCCCGCCATCGACCCCTGGTCCACATCCTACCTCTGGCCAGGAATGCTCTCCCTCCTCAAATCTGCCAGTCACTCTTTCCCCCCTTCAAAGCCCTATTGAAGGTGCACCTCCTCCAGGATGCCTTCCCGGACTAGACCCCCCTTTTCTTCAGCTCTCCCTCCCCTCTGCGACACCTTGACTCTCTCCCTGTGCTCTACCCCCTCACCCTGCCCTCAGCACTTATGTATATATGTATATATCTATAATTGTATTTACTTATATTGATGCCTGTTTACTTGTTTTTACTCTATTTATTTTATTTGTACATATTTATTCTATTTATTTTATTAATATGTTTTGTTTTGGTCTCTGTCTCCCCCTTCTAGACTGTGAGCCCACTGTTGGGTAGGGACTGTCTCTATATGTTGCCAACTTGTACTTTCCAAGCGCTTAGTACAGTGCTCTGCACACAGTAAGTGCTCAATAAATACGATTGAATGAATGAATGAATATCTGTCTCCTCCCTTCTAGACTGTAAGTCCAGTGTGGGCAGGTATTGTCTCTATTGCTGAATTGTACTTTCCAAGTGCTTAGTATAGTGCTCTGTACAGAGTAAGCGCTCAAGAAATATGATTGAATGAGTGAATAAAAATAATGGCATCTGCTAAGCACTTACAATGTGTCGAGCACTGTTCTAAGCCTAAAGGAAGATACAATCAGATCAGACACAGTCCCTGTCCCATGCAGGGCTCATAAACTAAGTAGGAAAACAGATATCGAATTCCCATTTTACAGATGAGGTAACTGAGGCAACAGAGATGTTAATTGACTTGCGCTAATTTTACTTGTACATATTTACTATTCTCTTTATTTCATTTTGTTAATATGTTTTGTTTTGTTGTCTGTCTCCCCCTTCTAGACTATGAGCCCGCTTTTGGGTAGGGGCCGTCTCTATATGTTGCCAACTTGTACTTCCCAAGTGCTTAGTACAGTGCTCTGCACACAGTAACACTCAATAAATACGATTGAATGAATGAACAGCAGGCGTGTGGTGGAATCAGAATTAGAACCCAGATCCTCTGACTTCCAGATCTGGGCTCCTTCTACTAAGCCTTGCTGCTTTCTATATAATGGGAGTCACATTAGACTATGTTCAGGAAGTCATGTAATACTATCAATCAATTAATTTTAATTATTCAGCACCATGTTCAGAGCATTGTGCTAATCACTTGGGAGAGTAAAATATAATAGAGGTGGTTGACATTCCCTGAGCACAACTGCAAACAATAATGGAAAAAGTGGATTCCTCATCACCAGAAGGAAGCATTTCTTTTGTCCACTAGTACACAGCCTCCTTGGTAAGCCTTCTTCCAGAACAATCTCACCAGATACCTCCATCACTGTCTCACAGGGGCTAATTCATTCATTCATTCAATCATATTTATTGAGTGCTTACTGTGTGCAAAGCACTGTACTAAGGGCTTGGGAGAGTCCAATTCAACAGACACATCCCTGGCCACAGCGAGCTCACAGTCCAGAGGGCTAATGCCCTCAGAACTCATCACCCACTGTTGGGTAGGGACTGTCTCAATATGTTGCCCACTTGTACTTCCCAAGTGCTTAGTACAGTGCCCTGCACACAGTAAGCACTCAATAAATACGATTGATTAATTGATTGATTGATTCCCACCTCTCCCAGACAGCTTTCTTTCATGTCACAATCTTCTTTCCCAACTGGTTCACCACACAACTCTGAAATTCCATTTCCCCCACTTTCTGGCTCCAAACAATGTGGAGATTTTTCTACAGTTGCAGCTTACATTCACATTTTCCTCCTCACTCTCTTCCACACCCAACTGCCCTTCCGTTAATGTCCCTTTTAGACCCTTCTACATTCATTAATGACTGTATTTTTGTCTTGTGTCTCCACAGGGCAAGAACTTTCCCAAGAGAGAGCAGGAAGGGAGGGAGTGGGGAAAACAGTTTTGGAAAGTTGAGGAAGTGATCAAAGGAATCTTTATATAAAATGTAGTATGTGTGGAAGAAGTTCTTATGTGTATCAAGGGATTTAAAACATATATGTACTTAAGAAGCATTCCCCTGTTTCAGGCAATGCTTAAAATATGTCTCGAGGGCATGCAAATCAAATAGCTATCCAAGAAGATGCTAATTAAATAAGAGAAGCAGCATGACGTAGTGGATGGAGCATGGGCGTAAGTGGGACCTACGTTCTAATCCTGGCTCTGCCACGTGTCTGCTGTGTGACCTTGGACAAGTCACTGCCCTTTGCTGGACCTCAGTTTCCCCAACTGTAAAATGGGGATGAAATACCTGTTCTCCCTCCTACTTAGACTGTGAGCCCCGTGTGGGACAAGGATGGTGCATTTATCCCATGCTTAGAACAGTGATTGACACATAGTAAGTGCTTAACAGCTACCAGAATTATTATTACATACCATCATGGCAGGAGGGGGACAGCACTTGTGTATATTTGTACATATTTAATACTCTGTTCATTTTATTAATGTGTATATAGCTATAATTCTATGTATTTTGATGCTATTGATGTCTGTCTACCTGTTTTGTTTTGTTGTCTGTCTGCCCCTTCTAGACTGTGAGCCCGTTGTTGGGTAGGGATTGTCTCTATCTGTTGCCGAATTGTACTTTCCAAGTGCTTAGTACAGTGCCCTTCAAAGGCCTACTGAGAGCTCACCTCCTCCAGGAGGCCTTCCCAGACTGAGCCCCCTCCTTCCTCTCCCCTTCCCCATCCCCCCACCCTACCTCCTTCCCCTCCCCACAGCACCTGTATATGTTTGTACAGATTTATTACTCTATTTTACTTGTACATATTTACTATTCTATTTATTTTATTTTGTTAATATATTTTGTTTTGTTGTCTGTCTCCCCCTTCTAGACTGTGAGCCCATTGTTGGGTAGGGACCGTCTCTATATGTTGCCAACTTGTACTTCCCAAGCGCTTAGTACAGTGCTCTGCACGCGGTAAGTGCTCAATAAATATGATTGAATGAATGAATGCTCTGCACACAGTAAGCGCTCATTAAATACGATTGAATGAATGACTGCATTAACTAAATGCTTTGGGGATCAGAACTCAGGTTCAAGGGTGATGTAATATTTGGGGAGAGGGGATTGCTTTTGGCAGATGTCAATCAATCAATGGTATTTACTGAACTCTTACTGCATGCAAAGCATAGTACTCAGTGCTTTGTAGAATACAATGAAACAGAGCTGGTAGATATACTCCCTGACTTCAACAAGCTTAAAGGCTAGAGATTATAGAACTAAGATCCATAAAGCAAGGCAGAACCGGCAAAAAAGTCTTCAATTCAACATGATATTTGGAATTCTAAACTATTTCCAAATGTCTATAACCACATACATAAATTTGGTACAGCTAGAGGAATAAGCTAGGTCATGTATTGGTCTGAAAAGATGAATTTTAGTTGGCTTCTGATAATGAAATGTTTAAAATTAAAATAACAGTGCAAGACACTGGCAAAATTGTCAGCTGTATTCAAGATTTTATGCTAATTTTTTCCATTTCACATTATGCAAACACTAGTGTGCTAATTCCTAGAACAAGGTTTGTCTCAATACCCATAATTGACAGACCTTGGGTCACTTAGCAATTGCTTTATGGTAACTGGCACTGGTGTGGAAAAACACGTTAAAGCTAGAGACTAAAGAAAAGATGATGGAATGTATCATAATTCAGAATGCACCAAACAGTTCAACAATTACCAAACATTGATTCTACAGTCAAAATTCCCTGTGCAGGGTGACTTTTGATTGAACAGCAGCCTTGATTAAACACTTGTAATATAAAGTAGGATGAAAAGCTATCCAGTGCACAAACATCAGAGCTCAGAAGGAAGCCACGTACATCAGCACACTGACCTAAGCGACCGTGTTCAGATCAATCAGTCGATCGACAGTATTTATTGAGAGCTTATTGTGTGGGATTGTTCTATAGACCTCTATATTAAGTAGTTGGAAGAGACATATTCCCTGCCACAAGAAGCTCACAATCTAGAAGGAAAGATAACCATTTAAAATTCATTACAGATGCATGAACTCTAGACTGTAAGCTCGTTGTGGGCAGGGAACGTTTCTACCAACTCTGTTATATTATACGCTCCCACGCACTTAGCACAGTCCTCGACACACGGTAAGCGCTCAATAAATATGAATGATAGATTGATATTTACATAAATGCTGAGGGTGGGCTAAATATAAGGTACTTGAAGGGTACAGATACAAGTGCATAGGTGACATGGAAGGGGGAAGAATTTGGGGTAATGAGGGTTTACTCCAGGAGGGTCTCTTGGAGGAGATGGGGATTTAGAATTGCTCTGAAGGTACGGAGAGTGGTGGCCTGTCCTATAGTCATTCATTTTATCGTATTGAGTGTTTATTGTGTACAGAGCACTGTACTAAGTGCTTGGGAGAGTTCAATACAACAATAAACAGACACCTTCCCTGCCGGCTAGAAGGCAGAGAGGACATTCCAGGCCACAGGGAAGATTTGGTCAAGGGGTCAGTGGCAGGATAGATGAGATGCACAAAGAAGCTTGGTATTAGAGGAGCAAAGTGTGCTTGAGATGTAATAGGAAATCCAATGTGGTAAGGTAGGTGGAGCAGGCTGAGGGCTTTAAAGTCAATGGTGAGGAGTTTCTATCCTCTCAGGGTTGCCCCTGAAGAGTTTCCAGTACTCTACCAGTCTCGATTATGGGAGGGAGAGTCAAGCAGAGGCCTACCCATTCCATTCCTAGCTTGGCCAGTGGCTGCCGAGTGGAAGACAATCTGCTACAGGTCAAAATTCCCCTGCGCTGGGCAGCAGTGGCACGGGAGAGAGTCGAGGGTGGAGGCTCAAGCTTACTGCGTGGAAGGAGGCAATGGTAAACCACTTCAGGATTTGAACCAAGAAAACTCTATGGGTCCACTACCAGAATGATGGCAGATGGAGGTGGGGCATTCTGGGAGAGATGCGTCCATGGCGTCGCTATGGGTCCGAGACGACTCGACAGCATAAGACAGGACAAGAGGAGTTTGTGTTTGATGTGGAAGTGGACGGGCAACCACTGGAGGTTCTTGAGGAGTGGGGCAGATGTGGAATGGCTTGTACCCCATTGCTTTCACAATAACACTAAAATCCACTCTTTCATCTGCTACCATATTGATCCAAGCACTGATTCCATTCCACTTTTACTTCTGCATCATCCTCCTTACTGATCTCCCTGCCTCCTATCTCTCCCCACTTCAGCCAATATTTCACTCTGATGCCCGGGTCATTTTTCTACAAAAAGCCCATTCAGTCCATGTTCCCCCCCTCCTCAAGAGCCTCCAGTGCTTACCCATCCATCTCTGCATCAAACAGAAGCTTAGCTTTAAAGCTCTCAATGACCACTACTGCAATGCAACAATCCACTTCACTCCTCTAACACCAACCGACTCACCATACCTCAGTCTCACCTAGTTCACCACCAATTCCTCAATCATGCTCTGCTTCTAGCCGGGAATTCCCTCCCCTTTCATATCCTGGAGACCACTCCTCTCCCCACCTTCACAGCACTATTAAAATCACATCTTCTCCAAGAGGCATTTGCTGAATAAGCCCTCATTTCTCCTATTCCCTTTCTCTTCTGCATCACCCTTGCCCTTGGATTTGCAACCTTTATTGAAAAGCATTCATATATATATATCCATAATTTATTTTAATGTCTGTCTCCCCTTCTAGACTGTAAGCTCCTTTTGAGTAGGGAACATGTCTGCCAACTCTGTTAAACTGTACTCACCCAAGCACCTAGTACAAAGTCTGCACAAGTAATAGTTCAATAAATACCTTTGATTGATTGATTGCTTTCAAATATGCCCATGTCTCCCCTAGCCTAAAAAAACCCTCCCTCATGGCATCCTCCAGTTATGAACCCATTCCGCTCCTACCATTTCTCTCCAAACTCCTTGAGTTGTCTCCAACCATTGCATCTACCTCCTCTCCTCAATTCCCTGAATTCTGACTTCCTCCCACTTCACTCCATGGAAACAGTGACATTTTAACATCACTAGTGACCTCCTTCTTCCCCAATCCATGGGCCCCTACTGCTTACTAATTCCTCTCCACCTCTCAGTTGCCTCCGACACTGTGAACCACACCATTTCTCTTTGAAACATTGTCTATCCTTGATTTCACTGACACTTTCCTGCCTTGGTTCTCCTCCTTTTTCTCTGGCAGCCCAAAGGCTCTTAGTAAAGACACGGTTACCCTATCTTGCATTGTAAACCCAGACAGTGAAAGCAGTAAAATGTAAAGGAAAAACCTGAAGTCTGCAACAAGCACTGAACAGAATCTAAACCAAATACCCCAGCTATGTTCCCAAAACTTTATGCTTAGGAAAGCAGTCTCGTGAGGGGTTGGTATTCTTCTGCACAGGTCACCTTAGAATAGACCAAAATGGATGACACAGGGTAAAAATAGGATCCTCAAAAACAGAAAGTGCTATCATGGCTTAAGGAATAGGGGAAAAACACTAGCCCTGTAACAGTGAATCTTGCTGCTTATGCTTGCTGTGACCAGGAGGTTTTGAATTCTACAACCAAACAATTGAGATGTAGTAGAATTTGTTACAGACACAAAACTCCAAGAGACAGTGGCTGATGTATACCCTATCTATAAAATTATTGTGTGTCACTCTCCTAAAAACTCACCTCTGCCAAGGGCAGGGCCTGATTAATCCCACCTTCCTGCCCATGACCATTTTTTAAAATCAAACACATTAGCCCTTATGTGTATATCTCTTTTATCATTTACTTAATTCCCTTTTGTTTTCAATCATTTGAATTGAGCCGTTCACTTTGACCTATTGTCAATTTAGCAGCTTATGTTTTCTTACCTCTCCCTCCATATTGACAGCCCTCTGAGGAACTAATAATAACAAATGTGGTATTTGTTAAGTGCTTACTGTGTATTAAGCACTGGCACAGATACAATACAATCAAATTGTACAAAATCCTAGTCCTACATGGGGCCTGCAGTCCAAAGTAGAAGCAGTGTGGCTCAGTGGAAAGAGCCCGGGCTTGGGAGTCAGAGGTCATGGGTTCGAATCCCGGCTCCGCCGCTTGTCAGCTGTATGACCTTGGGCAAGTCGCTTAACTTCTCTGAGCCTCAGTTACCTCATCTGTAAAATGGGGATGAAGACTGTGAGCCCTACGTGGGACAACCTGATAACCTTGTATTTAGAACAGTGTATGGCACATAGTAAGTGCTTAATAAATACCAACATTATTATTATTATTAAAGTGTGAGAGAGAACAGGTAATTAATCTCCATTTTACAGATGAGGAAACTATGGCATAGAGAACTTCAGTGATTTGTCCAAGATGACACGGCAGGCAAATGGCAGGTGAGGGATTAGAACCCAGGTCTTGTGATTTCTGGCCCTGTGGTCTCTCCCCTAGGCCATCATTGTTTTGATAAGAGGATGACGAAGATGATTATGAAGAAATCCAGAGATGGTTTAGTTCATAAGACCTGGCAGAAGGCTGAAATCGGTAGTTTCTGGATCCACTACCCTTCACCTCAAATATAGATCTCCAGCCCTGCTCTCTCTCCCTCTCTCCAGTCTCACATCTCCTCCTGCCTTCCCCCCTCTAGACTGTAAGCCTGATGTGGGCAGGGATTCTCTCTCTTTACAGCTATATTGCGCTTTCCAAGCACTTAGTAGAGTGCTCTGCTCATGGAAGCACTCAATAAATATGATTGAATGAAAGTCATCTCTATGTAGATGTTCTCTCAACTTCAAATCTAACATGGCCAAAACAGAAGTCCTCATTTTCCCACCCAAACCCTGTCCTCCCCCTGACTTTCCCATCATTGTAGATGGCACTACCATCCTTCCTGTCTCACAAGCCCATAACCTTGGTATTATCCTTGACTCCTCTCTGTCACTCAACCCACAGATTCCGTCCATCAGTAAATCCTGTCGATCCCACCTTCACAACATCGTTAAAATCTGCCCTTTCCTCTCCATCCAAACCACTAACACATTAATACAATCACATCCTATTCCTCCTAGATTACTGCATCAGCCTCCTTGCTGACCTCCCGTCTTTCCCCACCCCTGTCCATACTTCACTCTGTTGTCCAGATCATTTTTCTACAAAAATGTTCTGGACACATCACCCTACTCCTCAAAAAACTCCAGTGGTTGCCTGTCCAACTCTACATCAATCAAAAAACTCCTCTTCACAGGCTTTAAAGCACTCAATCACCTTTCCCCAACCTACCTCACTTTGCATCTCTCCTTCTACAACTAAGCCCACATACTTCGCTCCTCTTGTGCTAATCTCACTGTGCCTCCAACCCACCCCTAGCTTAGGTTTTGCCTCTGGCCTGGAACGCCCTCCATCCTCAAATTTGACAAGTAAAGAGTCCCCTGTGCTGGGCAGCAGTGGCACAGGAGAGAGTTGAGTGTGAAGACTCGGGTTTACTGTGCGGAAGGAGACAATGGTAAACCACTTCCATATTTTTACCAAGAAAACCCTATGGATCCACTACCAGAATGATTGCAGGTGGAGGTGGGGCATTCTGGGAGAGATGTGTCCATGGAGTCACTATGGCTCGGAGACATCTCAACGGCATAAGACAAGACCCACAGCACCTGTATATATGTTTGTACATATTTATTACTCTATTTATTTATTTAATTTACTTGTACATATCTATTCTATTTATTTTATTTTGTTAATATGTTTGGTTTTGTTCTCTGTCTCCCCCTTCTAGACTGTGAGCCCACTGTTGGGTAGGGACTGTCTCTATATGTTGCCAACTTGTACTTCCCAAATGCTTAATACAGTGCTCTGCACACAGTAAGCGCTCAATAAATATGATTGATTGATTGACCCTCTATCATAACTCCAAATGACTAGGAGAGAGTAAATCCTCAAATGGTTTCTACCTCAATGTTTTATTATTATTATTATTAATGGCAATGATAATAATAATATTGGCTAAGTGCTTACCATGTGCCAAACATTGTACTAAGCACTGAGGTAGATATAGTGTATGAAGAATGGACACAGTCCTTGCTCCACAGGGAGCTTGCAGTTTAAGAAGGAGGGATAACGGGTATTTAATCCCCATTTTATAGATGAGGAAACTGAGACAGAGAGAAGCAGCAGGGCTTAGTGGATAGAGCACAGGCCTGGGATTCAAAAGCACCTGAGCTCTAATTCCAGTTCCGCCACTTGTCTGCTGTGTGACTTTGGACAAGTGACTTAACTTCTCTGTGCCTTAGCTTGTCTGTACAATGGGGATTAATACTGTGACCCCCAAGTAGGATATAGACCATGTCCAAACAGATGAACTTGTATCTTCTCCAGTGCTTAGTGCAGTGCCTGGCTAATAGGAAGTACTTAACGAAGAGAGAGAGAGAAAGAGAGAGAGAGAGAAATTAAGAAATTTGATCAAGGTAACACAGCAGATAAGTGCCCTAGCCATGATTAGAAAGCAGGTTCTCTGACTCACAAGAACATGTTCTTTCCGCCATGTCTCTTCACACTTTGAATTCTTCATCTTGGGTGAACGTATAAAGTGAACTTGGACTCTATGTTTACTAGGATAGGTCAAACCATTGCTTCCAAAGACCCAACTGTATCATGCCACAGGTGCTCTCTGGTCTCTTTCCTTTCAGAAGTAGCTCACAGCTCCTTCCAACTTCCGCAAAGCCAAGCAACCATCACATAACTGATGTCAGAAATAATTTGTCTCAAACACAAATTGCCACATTTCCTTGTTGGACTTGATGGTCCATGCAAAATATCCGCTTGACAACAAAGGGAACTGCAACAACCTCATCAGTATAATTTTCATTTGGATGGTGATGTATGGATCTGGAACATGACAAATAAAGCCTCTACAATCTATGATTAGATTTTAGTTGCCCTGCAGATGTCTGGTATAATCAAGGTCCTCAAATAGCGTGAGTACAGGAGGACGTGCAGCAAATACCCTATGCTCCTAAATTATTTCTGGCACGACTGAAATACACAACTTGTTCATTTTGCAGTATCCATCTTAAAGTGCACTAACTTACTAATGCTGTCTAAAGGATTTACTTACTATAGAGTTTTATATTAGCTCTTCAGACACACAAACACATGTAGATTATGTACTGAGAAAGAATAATTGCTTCTCTTTTACTTAGCTGAAATAGACGTTTATTCCTAGTACTGATTCAGTGATTAAATCACTGATTAAATCACTGATTAAATCACTGGCTAAAGTCTCAGAAACCTTCTATAGGGTAATGGTCCAGGTCAGAGCCACGAAGAAGAGGTCAAACTTGTCCGGAAGCGTGTCTACAGATTCTGTTACACTTTACTCTCCCAAGGAAATACAGTGCTCTGCTCACAGTATGCACTCAGTAAATACCACTGGTTGGGTGGCTTTCTAGCACAATTTTTTTTATGCACACTTACATGGATGAAAAGTGCTCCCTTCTCTCAGCAATGACCTCTTCCCCTCCCGTCCTACAATTTCAAGAGATCATTCACAAGCAGGAAATGGCTGCTGAAACCTGATTAACTTGTGCAGATAATTTACTGAGGTTGATTGACAGGGAAATCCTCAATCAACTCACCGAATGCTTAAAGCATGCAGTGCTCTGCACACAGTTAAAGCACTTGCTAAATACCACTGATTGATTGATTGGAGCCCGAGTGAGTTTCTAGGGCCTTCCAGCCACTAAACCTGGTTTGTCTCCTGCCTCTCCAAATCAGGGATAAATGATCAGTTGAATCATCCTTAAAAGGAAAACATTTTTTGGAGTGCAGAGCGGATAAGTAATATTGGACTCCATGGAATCAGACAAAAAGAGTGGAAAGAAACTGTTTCTTAATGCTGAATTTTCATCTCGAAGAAACTTTATGTTGGAATCTTCCCAAACCGACATCGAATAAGATAATAGGCAGGAAGTGGGATGCAATTTGCACATTTTTTTTCAGCTTTGACCTTATCCAACTCCCTTTTGATGAAAAGAATGTTACTCTGTCATTACCATCAACACTGGAGGAAGTTACTTGGCTGATTGAGAAAATTTGCTAATGCATCCCGTGAACCTTAGCATATTTCAAGACTATATTTCTATCATTCAATCTCCCAAATTGGAATCATCCCCCTCCTCACCTCAGAATCAATTCAATGTTATTTTTTGAGCATTTGCTTTGTGACCAGCACTGTACTAAGCACTTGGGAGAGTATAATGCAGCAGAATTAGTGGACATGTTCCCTGCCCATAACAAGTTTACAGTCTAGAGGGGGAGACAGACATTAATATGAATAAATTATTTATAATATGTAATTTAACAATATGTACATTAGTGTTGTGGGGCTGGGGAGAATAACAAGTGTTGAAGTCACAGATCCAGGTGCAAATTTCTCAATAATAATAATAATGATGGCATTTACTAAGCACTTACTATGTGCAAAGCACTGTTCTAAGTGCTGGGGAGGTTACGAGGTGATCACAGTCTTAATCTCCTTTTTACAGATGAGGTAATGGAGGCACAGAGAAGTTAAATTAAGTGACTTGCCCAAAGTCACACAGCTGACATTTGGCAGAGCCGGGATTTGAATCCATGACCTCTGACTCCAAAGCCCGTGCTCTTTCCACTGAGCCACGCTGCTTCTCAAGAGATAAATCCAGGCTCCACCCTCCCAGGTGGTGACACTATGTTTCTTGATAAGTCCAGCAGGCTCCCCTCTGGTCTTTGGGGACTTTTAAGGGTGGATAAACCTTCTGAAATCTCTCAGGATCGCACCTGGAGAGTTTTCAGTCCTCTACCAGTCTCGGCTATGAGAGGGAGAGTCAAGATAAGGCATACCCATTCCGTTCCTATTTTGGCCCGTGGCTAGTGAGTGGAAGGCAATCTGCTGACAGCACTACCATCCTTCCCGTCTCACAAGCCCGCAAACTTGGTGTCAACCTCAACTCCGCTCTCTCTTTCACCCCTCACATCCAAGCCATTACCAAAACCTGCCGGTCTCACCCCCGCAACATTGCCAAGATCAGCCCTTTCCTCTCCATCCAAACCGCTACCCTGCTCATTCAAGCTCTCATCCTATCCTGTCTGGATTACTGTATCAGCCTCCTCTTCTCCCATCCTCCTGTCTCTCCCCACTTCAATCTCTCTCCCTACTTCAATCCCTACTTTATGCCGCTGCCTGGATTGTCTTTGTCCAGAAACTCTCTGGGCATGTTACTCCCCTCCTCAAATCTCCAGTGGCTACCAATCAACCTACGCATCAGGCAAAAACTCCTCACCCTGGGCTTCAAGGCTCTCCATCACCTCGTCCCCTTCTACCTCACCTCTCTTCTCTCCCTCTACAGCCCAGCCCGCACCCTCTGCTCCTCTGCCGCTAACCTCCTCACTGTACCTCGTTCTCGCCTGTCCCGCCATTGACCCCCGGCCCACATCATCCCCCTGGCCTGGAATGCCCTCCCTCCGCACATCCGCCAAGCTAGCTCTCTTTCTCCCTTCAAGGCCCTACTGAGAGCTCACCTCCTCCAGGAGGCCTTCCCAGACTGAGCCGCTTCTTCCTCTCCCCCTCCTCCTCTGCCCCGCCTTACCTCCTTCCCCTCCCCACAACACCTGTATATATGTATATATGTTTGTACATATTTATTACTCTATTTATTTTATTTGTACATATTTATTCTATTTATTTTATTTTGTTAATGTGTTTTGTTTTGTTTTCTGTCTCCCCCTTCTAGACTGTGAGCCCACTGTTGGGTAGGGACCATCTCTATATGTTGCCAACTTGTACTTCCCAAGTGCTTAGTACAGTGTTCTGCACACAGTAAGTGCTCAATAAATGCGATTGAATGAATGAATGAAAATGCTACAAGTCAAAACTCCCCTTTCCTGGGCAGCAGCGGCACAGGAGAAAGTCGAGAGTGGAGACTCAAGTTTACTGCATGGAAGAAGGCAATGGTCAACCACTTCCATATCTTTACAAAGAAAACTCTATGGATTCACTACCAGAACGATTGCAGATGGAGGTGGGGCGTCCTGGGAGAGCTGTGTCCATGGAGTCGCTGTGGGTCAGAAAAAACTCGACAACATAAGACAAGACAAATCTTCTGACCTGCATCCAATAATATCACTCTCTGGAAGGATTAGCTATCCCCTCGGCAGGTGTATGTTCAGTGTATATACATACACGTAGTCTCACACACACACATCTTTCCTCCTATAACACATGTGTTCACTTTGGGTGAATTAGGGAACATTCTTCCAACAGCTTATGTCATAGTAGAACAAAGGCAATATTAGAAGACACAGTTGGGTGCACATATGCAGCATGGGTTCAAGATGTGAACACTAGCAGCTAGAGTTTTTCTTAAATTAGGATAGTTCAATAATGAAATAATAAGAATAATCAGGGCATTTGTTAAATGCTTACTATGTGCAAAGAACTGAGAAAGATTCAGGATTATCAGATAGGACACAGTCTTTGTCCCACATGAGACTCACAGTCTAGAGGGAGGGAAAACAGATATTTACATCCCCATTTTACAGATGAGGAAACAGGCACAGAGAAATGACTCTGATTTGCCAAAGGTCACACAACAAGCAAGTGGTAGAACTGGGATTAAAACCCAGGTAGTCTAACTGCCAGTCTCGTGCTCTGTAATAACGATGGTATTTGTTAAGCGCTTACTATGTGCCATGCTAAGCACTGGGGTAGATACAAGGTAATCAGGTTGTCCCACATGGAGCTCACAATCTTAATCCCCATTTTACAGGTGAGGTAACTGAGACACAGAGAAGTTAAGTGACTTGCCCTAGGTCACACAGCAGATAAGTGGAGGAGCCAGAGTAGAACCCACAACCTCTGACTCCTAAACCCAGGCTCTTTCCACTGAGCCACACTGTTTCTCTGATAGACAACGCTGCTTCTCTTCTTACAGAATGTAGTTCCCATGTTTTCAGAGAACTAAACACATATGCATATATATACATACACAGTTATACACACACACACACACACACACACACACACACACACATAAGGATTTATAAGGTAAGGATGCAGAAATTATCAACATTCTGCATCCTATTTCAGGAATCCTTAATGGAAGTTGAACAGGTAGATGCAACCTACTCCAAATATAGAAACTTAATGAATGGAAATTGAAAGTACCGGTTTAAAAAAAAAATGAAGAATACTCTTCCTAAGTTATGTAATGAATCTAGGTTGCCAGATAAATTAATGAGTAGAAGTGAACTGACAGGAGAAGCAGATATCTTGGCTACTGGGATAAATGGACCATATTAATCCTGGGTGTATGAGAGAAAAGATGTTTATAGAACACATGACTGCATTATTCATGAAAAAAACAGAAGGAAAAATCACCCCAAAGCACGAGTAAACCCTCCAATTATAATGGCATCTGTTAAGCGCTTATTATGAGTCAACCTCAATTCTAAGCACTGGGGTAGATACAAGTTCATCAGGTTGGACCCAGTCCCTGTCCCACACATAGTCAAAGCAGGAGAGAGGACAGGTATTGAATCCCTATTTTACAAATGAGGTAACTGAGCACAGAGAGGCCAAGTGACTTCCCCAAAGTCACACAGCAGGTAGGTGGCAGAGCAGGGATTGGAACCCAGGTCCTCTGACTCCAAGCCCCTTTGTTGGAGTGGTTACCAAACCATACCCCAACTTCATAGTGGAAAGAGCACAGGACTGCGAGGCATATGGCTCTGGTTTGAATCCCAGCTCTACCACTGACCTAATGTGTGATCTTGGTCAAGTCATTTTACCTCTCTGGTCGTCAGTCTCCTCATCTGTAAAATGGAGATAAAACAGATTGAGAGTCTCATGTTGGATAAGAACTGGGTCTGATCTCATCACTTTGACTCTACCCTGGTGCTTAGCACATAAGAAGTGCTGAATAAATGATATTATAATTACTCTGTAATAATAATATTGGTATTTGTTATGTGCTAACTATGTGCCAGGGACTGTACTAAGTGCTGGGGTGGATACAAGCAAATTGGGTAGGACACAGTCCTGGATCCCACATGGGGTCCACAGTCTTAATCTCCATTTGACAGATGAGGGAACTGTAGCCCAGAGAAGCCAAGTGACTTTCCCAAGATCACATGGCAGACAAGCGGTGGAGCCGGGATTAGAACCCATGAACTTCTGACTTCCAATTCCATCCTCCATCCACTACTCCATGCTGCTTTTAATCACATATCCTATAGGAGCCCTTCCCTCATTAATTTCTGTTTTTGCCAGGTTATATCCCCTCAACTTCTGCCTCAGAATTTCTGTGCCAACTTCACAGTTACTTATCCCAAACTACCTCCAGCCCATGTTGACATGAATTGATTTATGTTAGCTATTAAGCATGAACTAACATATTTATAGACTTTCCTTCTTCCTTCTACCCGTCAGTTATTTTAATGCTCTTCACCCTTGGTTGACTGGAAGTTCCTTGAGGGCAGGGTTCATGACTATTCATTCCATTTTCTCTATCCATTCTATTGTAGGTGTTCTATCAATCAATGATATTTCTTGAGATCTCACTGTTTGCAGAGCACTGCAATAAGTCCATGGGAGAGTACAACACAACAATATAATGGACACATTTTCTGCCCACAATGTACTTATGGCCTAGAAGGGGAGACAGACATTAATGTAAATAAATTTACAGATATGTATATTCATTCATTCATATTTATTGAACATTTGCTGTATGCAGAGCACTGTACTAAGTGCTTGAAATATAAGCTGGTATATATATACAAATGTACATAATATATGTAGTATATAAATGCTATGGGGTTGGTGGGGAGGATAGGGGAGAATAAAGGGAGCAAATCAGGACAAGGTAGAAGGGAGTGGGAGAAAAGGAAAGAAGGGCTTAGTCAGGGAAAGCCTCTTGGAAGAGAAGTGCCTTCAGTAAGGCTTTGAAGATGGGAAAAATAATTGTCTACAAATGCTAATTGCTCAATAAACATTACTGATTGCCTTATTGTTGATCCATATGGCTGAGGACTGAAAGACTGAAAACAGTGTTTTTCCACCCTAGGGTTGAGTTGGTAGGGTTTGCTTTGCTGACATCTGCTTACAAGTTTTGTATATACGACCTCCAGGCAGAAGTTGCTGGAGAAGTGTAAAGAGAGCTTTCAATGTTAGTGCTCTTGCTGTTTTTGAATTCTGATTATCCTCTCCCTCCTTTTTGTGGTAGTGTTTTTTTTCCACCTCTGCCCCATACACCAAACCAATTCCACTTCACAGGTCAAGTGAATGCTCCTGTAGGCCAAACCAATGCCACTTTACAAACCGAATAGATATTCCAGTTGTCCAAACCAACTTCACTTTGTGGCCAAGTCTACACTCCTGTAGGTCCAACCAATTTCACTTCATAAGCCACTTTCAAAGCCAAGTCGATACTCCTGTAGGCCAAACCAACTCCGTTCTGTAGGCCAACCATGACTCCTGTAGGCCAAGGCAATCTCTCAATCCCTCCCATCTACTTTCACAGCTACATTTTGCCCTTTTGATTTTGTAGTGTATTGCACTCTATCTTCAGTCTTAGCCTGGAGAAGATTTTGCTCTTCACAAAAGTCAGCTACACTGAAGTATAGGTGGAAGATTTTTCATAGAAAAGAAAGCCATCCAGCCCAGATTCTGATACAGTCATGAGGAAGTTGCCAACCTTGCTTGAGCAAGTAGCGAGGTTCATTCTTTAAAGATTAACCTGTTTGTGCCAATGAAGTCACAGCCTGAAAATGTTTTATTTCTACCCTCCATGCTATGGAAAATGAAAGAAAAATACTTCTGAAAAAAATAAAGTACCCTTACAGGAGTGCCATAAAGTGTGGCAAACAACAGTGAAAGGAATTTTACCTCTGTTAGTTTTCTATTCCAGTTGGTTTCAAGGTTAGAGATGAGGACTTTGAAGCGTTTTCTATTGTATATGCCACTGGTTATTGTCGATGTTCAACTGACCTGAAATACAATAAAAATCCAAGTTAAACTATGAGGCTGAAACAAGATGAAAGTGAACCATTTCACAAGAGCTTCTCCATCAGTCATTAAAGGCCCTGAAGGATAAGGGATTTTCCAGTAATTTTACATTCTAGAGTTTGTACGGGATGACATCTTTTGCATTTTAATATATACCTTAAAATTAAATCATTCAGAAAAAAGATGATTTGTTTGTAATGATCTATGGATGCTTTTCAATTCGCCACT
This sequence comes from Tachyglossus aculeatus, assembly GCF_015852505.1. Classification (NCBI taxonomy): domain Eukaryota; kingdom Metazoa; phylum Chordata; class Mammalia; order Monotremata; family Tachyglossidae; genus Tachyglossus; species Tachyglossus aculeatus. The sequence goes on from NC_052070.1 coordinate 13,760,121, forward strand.
GCATGAACAACATGCTACTAGTAAACTGCATTTATTTTTGCCTTTTCAAAGCCATTAATCATCAACTATCTGAATATTTGACATTGAATGCTCTTTCCCATGTGAAATATGGTATTCTCTTCCTATCCCTTATCTTTTGCTCACTTGCACCATGGGTCCGTGACTGAAGCACTTTACCGAAGACCTATGGGAATACTGGCTTCTTGTCAGTGCAGCATTTTAGAAAACGCAGAAGAGGGCAGTGAAGAACTGAAGTGCTTTTCTTGAAAAATCTCCTTTGGAAGCACAGGGTGGGATTTTTTTTTCTAATCTACGTGAAGAACCTGCAGTTCAGTACTTCAGTCCCACAATTAATCACTGGAAACTCAATATTAAGCCGCGACTGCTCTGAATGTTCAGTCTTCTAGCTTTTAAATGGCTCTGAAACTCACCGTGTCCTCGCAATCCCCATCCTCTAATCACACCATTCCTGTCCTTATCTGCTACAGCTCCCTCAAATCTCCCTCTCCATGAGTCAGCTGCTCCCAACCACCCATCGTGGCAACCCCTCCCCGCCTCGAGAACCCCAGCCAAGTGCTGTCTGTGGAACCCCTCTCTGTAATAGGAAAGCTTTCCTTCATCCTTGACCTTTCCCTGACCCAATCACTCCTCTTCCAGTCACTGAAATCTGGCTCTCTCCAGGTGATACTGTCTCCTCAGTGGCTCTCTCCAGAGAGTGATTTATCCTCTCCCAGTCCCCTGGATTCCCTAGAAAAGGGAATAGTTGACATCTTTCTTACCCTCTAATGCCACCTCCAACCTTTATTACCCTTCCTCTGAATGCCACTTTATCCACCTCTACCGCTCGCTTCATCTACTGGGCAGGGACCGTCTCTATATGTTGCCAACTTGTACTTCCCAAGCACTTAGTACAGTGCTCTGCACACAGTAAGTGCTCAGTAAATACGATTGAATGAATGAATGGTCACGATCATTTTACCACCCCAAAAGGCCCTCCTTCAACTTTCTGAATCACTTTAGGTAGAGCAGTAATGGGTCTACCACCTCTGTTATATGTAACAATAAAAATAATGATTGTGGCATTTAAGTGCTTATGGTGTGCCAGGCACTGTACTAAGCACTGGGGTAGATACAAGCAAATAGGGTTGATCACAGTCCCTGTCCCACATAGGGCTCATAGTCTCCACCCTCATTTTACAGATGAGATAACGGAGGGACAGAGAAGTAGAGTGGCTTGCCCAAGGCCAAACAGTAGACAAATGGTGGAAGTGAGATTAGAACCCATGACCTCTGAATCACAAGTCCATGCTCTTTCTACTAAACCATATGGCTTCTCTGGGCCTCAGTTACCTCATCTGTAAAATGAGGATTAAGACTGTGAAACCCCAGGTGGGAAAACCTGATCGCCTTGTATCTACCCCAGTGCTTACAACAGTGCTTAGCACATAGAAAGCACTTAACAGATACCAGAATTATTATTATTCCCCACCAACTCTGAAATTCTCCTCTCTGATCTCAACTTTCTCTCCTGTCTTCTCTCCCAAACAAGGGCTTTCTGTAAAACTGTCTTGTTCCTCCCACAGAAACCTTGGATCTCTTGATCCCCTTCTCCAGTATCTCTAGCATCTTGCCCCATTTGCTTCCCATACACAATCTGCCGCCTCTTGGTGGATAAATCCATACCTTTAATTCCACTCTCTTCACTAAACTCAATTCCCTCATTCCCTTTCCCTCCATCAGTCTCATACAACCAGCCAGGTGGCCTAATGGATAGAGCACAGACTGGAAGTCAGAAGGACCTGGGTTCTAATTCCAACTCCTCTACTTGTCTGTGTGTGACCTTAGGCAAGTCACTTCACTTCTCTCTGCCTTAGTTATTTCATCTGAAAAAGGAGATTAAAACTGAGAACCTTATGTGAGAAACAGATTGTGTCCAACCTGATTAACGTCTATCTACCCCAGCACTTAATAGAGTGCCTGGCACATTGTAAGTGCTTGACAAATACCACTAAAACCCCCCAAAAAACCTGCAGTCCTGGATCACCTCCACAGCATGTTTCCTCTGCTCCTCTACTTGAGCTGGGAGTGAAATCCAGCCACGTGACTGACCTTATCGATCTCAAAATCATCCTCACCTGTGTTAACTCTGCCTTTTCCTCCTAGCAACCATACTTCTCCACCTTTATTGACCCCCATGCCCAATGTCCATGCCAGCCCTTTCAGACTTTTCACTCCCTCCTTAAACACCCTGTCCCAAGCCTCTGCAATCCTGTAGAATATAAGATCCTATTCATTTAATTGGTCAGTCAATTAATAGTATTTATTGAGCACTTGCTATATGCAGAGCACTGTACTCAACACTTTGGAAAGAACAAACAGAATTACTGGACATGATCCCTGCTCATAAAGAGTTTACAGTCTAGAAGGGGAGACAGATTAATATGAATAAAAAACTAATAAGTGCTCTGGAGTTTGGGGTGGGGCGAAAATCAAATTAATTAATTAATTCATTCATTCATTTGTATTTATTGAGTGCTTACTGTGTGCAGAGCACTGTACTAAGCACTTGGGAAGTACAAGCTGGCAACATATAGAGACAGTCCCTACCCAACTGTGGGCTCACAGTCTAGAAGGGGGAGAATAATGGCATTTATTAAGTGCTTACCAAGTGCAAAGCACTGTTCAAAGCACTGGGAGGTTACAAGGTGATCAGGTTGTCCCACAGGGGGCTCACAGTCTTCATCCCCATTTTACAGATGAGGTAACTGAGGCACAGAGACTTGCCCAAAGTCACACAGCTGACAATTGGCGGAGCTGGAATTTGAACCCATGACCGCTGACTCCAGAGCCCGTGCTCTTTCCACTAAGCCCCAATGCTTCGAATGTCCAACGTTCACAGATTGAAATGCATAGTTAACATAGAAGGAAAAGCGAGTCGGGGGAAAGAGGGCATAATCAGGGAAGGACTCTTGGAGGAGATGTGACCTTAGTAACAGTGAGAGGATTGTTCTGGTATAAATGGAGAGGGAGTGAGTTCTAGGCTAGGGGGTGGATGTGGGAAAGGGGTCAGTGGTAAGATGGACAAAAATAGGGGCATAGTGAGAAAACTGGCACTAGAGGAGTGGAGTGTGTGGGCTGGGCTGGAAGCGCTCAATAAATACGATTGAATGAATGAATGAATGAATAAGATATTTGTGGGGTGAGGTAGGGTGGGGCAAACTGACTGAGTGCTTTAAAGCCAATGGTGAGGAGTTTCTCTCTGATGCACAGGTGGGTGGGCACTGGAGGCTCCTAAGGAGGAGGAGGAGTGAACTGAACATTATTGTTGATGAATGATTTGTGTAGCAGAGTGAAGTCTGGATTGGACTGGGGAGAGATAGAAGGCCGGGAGGTCTGTGAGGAGGCAGATATAGTATTTGAGGTGAGATAGGATATGTGCTTGGATTAGCGGGTTAGCAGTTTGGTTGGAGAGGAAAGAGTGGATTTTAGCAATGTTGTGAAGATAGAATTGACAGAATTTCTTGACAAACTGAATATGTGGGTGGAATGAGAGCGAGAAGCAGCATGGCTCAGTGGAAAGAGCACGGGCTTTGGAGCCAGAGGTCAGGGGTTCAAATCCCAGCTCCACCAATTGTCAGCTGTGTGACTTTGGGCAAGTCACTTCACTTCTCTGTGCCTGTTACCTCATCTGTAAAATGGGGATTAAGACTGTGAGCCCCCAGTGGGACAACCTGATGACCTTAATAACAATTTTGGTATTTGTTAAGCGCTTACTATGTGCTGAGCACTGTTCTAAGCATTGGGGGAGATACAAGGAAATCAGGTTGTCCCACATAGAGCTCACAGTCTTAATCCCCATTTTCCAGATGAGGCAACTGAGGCACAGAGAAGTTAAGTGACTTGCCCAAAGTCACACAGCTGATAAGTGGTGGAGCCGGGGTTAGAACCCCTGACCTCTGACTCCCAAGCCCAGGCTCTTTCCACTGAGCCACACTGCTTCTCTACCCTCCTTGTAATCACCTTGCAACCTCCTCTGCACTTAGAACAGCGCTTCGCACATAGTACGCACTTAATAAATGCCATCATCGTTATTATTATTATTAGATGAGTTGAGGACAACACCAAGGTTATCAGCCTGTGAGGTAGGTAGAATAGTGGTATTGTCTACAGTAATGGAAAAGAGGGGGAGGATAGGGTTTGGGTGGGAAGATAAAGAGTTCAATTTTGGACATATTTAATTTGAGGTACTGGGGTATGTCCAGGCAGGCAGAAATGGTTCCTTCCAACTATATTGTAGTATACTTTCCCAAGTGCTTAGTATAGTAATAATAATAATAATAATAGCATTTATTAAGCACTTACTTTATGCAAAGCACTGTTCTACACACTGGGGAAGTTACAAGATGATCAGGTTGTCCCACGTCAGACTCACAGTCCTAACCCACATTTTACAGATGAGGTAACTGAGGCCCAGAGAAGTTAAGTGACTTGTCCAAAGTCACACAGCTGACAATTGGCAAAGCCAGGATTTGAACCCATGAACTATGACTCCAAAGCCCAGGCTCTTTCCAGTGAGCCACGCTGCTTCTCTACTCTGTACACAGTAAGTGCTCAATAAATGCCATTGATCTAGCTCTTGTCCCTAATGGCCTGGCCACCCAATTTATCCATAAAATTGAAACCACCAGCTATGACCTTCCTAAATTCTCCCTTCTACCTCTCCAACACCACCCTCCTCCTGCTCCCTCTTTGGCTCATTCACCTTCCCAGTAACATTTCAGGAAGCAGTGTGGCCTAATGGAAAGAGCAGGAGGCTGAGAATCAAAGGACCTGGGTTCTAATCCCAGCTCTTCTACATGCCTGCTATGTGACCCTGGACAAGTCAGTTAACCTTTTGGTGCCTCAGTTCCCTCATCTACCAAATGAGGATTTGATTCCTATTCTACCTCCTAGTTGGACTGTGAGCCCATGCGGGATGTGATTGTCTTGTATTGTAGACTGGGGTGGATACAAGCAAATCGGGTTATACGCAGTCCGGATCCCACATGGGCTTCAAAGTCTTAATCCCCATATTACATTTGAGGTAATTGAGGCACAAAGGAGTTAAGTGACTTGACCAAGTCACGCAGCAGACAAGTGGTGGGGTCAGGATTAGAACCCAGGTCCTCTGATTCCCAGGCCCAAGTTCTTCCATTATTCATTCATTCAATCATATTTATTGAACGCTTACTGTGTGCAGAGCACTGTACTAAGCGCTTGGGAAGTACAAGTCGGCAACATATAGAGATGGTCCTTACCCAACAACAGGTTCACATATTAGGCCACACTGCTTCTCTAAAGTCCTGGTCTCCCCCTTAAATAATAATAATAATAATAATAATAATGACATTTATTAAGCACTTACTATATGCAAAGCACTGTTCTAAGCACTGGGGAGGTTACAAGGTGATCAGGTTGTCCCATGTGGGGCTCACAGTCTTAATCCCCATTTTACAGATGAGGTAACTGAGGCACAGAGAAGTTAAGTGACTTGTCCAGGTCACACAGCTGACAATTGCTGGAGCTGGAATTTGAACCCATGACCTCTGACTCCAAAGCCCGTTCTCTTTCAACTGAGCCACGCTGCTTCTCTAGGCATGGAAAGTGTCTACGAACTCTGTTGCACTGTACTCTCCCAAGTGCTCAGTACAAAGTAAGCACTCAATAAATGCCACTGATAGGTCTTTGCCCTCTGTCGATTTACAGTGAAAGTCAACCTCTGTTCCCCAACAGTGATCAGTTATCACGATCTCCTTCTTCATCAGTAGAATTAATTGAGCACAGCAGAGCTCCACATAAGAGCTAGAAGATATGATCCCTACTCTTAACGAGCTTATTGCCTTGTAGGAAAGTAATCAATCAATCAGTGGTCTTTGTTGAGCACTATTGTGCTCAGAGCACTGTACTAAGTGCTTGGGAAAGTAATAATAATGATAGCATTTATTAAGCGCTTACTATGTGCAAAGCACTTTTCTAAGCAATGGGGAGGTTACCAGGTGCAAAGCACTGTTCTACGCGCTGGGGAGGTTACAAGGTGACAAGGTTGTCCCACGGGGGGCTCACAGTCTTAATCCCCATTTTACAGATGACGGAACTGAGGCACAGAGAAGTTAAGTGATTTGAACCCATGACCTCTGACTCCAAAGCCTGTGCTCTTTCCCCTGAGCCACGCTGCTTCCCTAAGTACAATACACTAGGGTAGGTAAACACATTCCCTGCCTACAAAGAGATTAGAGTCTAGAAGGGGTGACTGACATTAATGTAAATGAATATATGATAACATACAATTTATAGACATGTACATTAGTTCTGTAGGGTGAATATCCCTTTGTGGGGAAAACAGACACTGAAAAAAAATTACAGATAAGGGGAGATGTAGGGTTTAATTTGGATTCGTAATCAGGACGACTAATTCTCTGGAGAAAATAATAACACTACAAAAAGTCCAGGGAAAACGTGGAAGAGGCAGATTGGCAGCTAGATGGCTAGAGACCATAATAATGACAATGGAAGAATGATTAGAAAGGTTACAGATTATGGGGGAGGACAGGACGTTCTTGAGAAAACATATCCATGGAGTTGCTATGAATAGGAAATGACGGCACTCCTCAATCAATCAATCAATCAATCAATCGTAGTTATTGAGCGCTTACTGTGTGCAGAGCTCTGTACTAAGCTCTTGGGAAGTACAAGTTGGCAACATATAGAGACGGTCCCTACCCAACAGTGGGCTTACAGTCTAGAAGATCCTCTAGAATGACTCTGCAATGAATGAATGAATGAATGAATGACTACTCCTCCAAGATCTCCTCCAAGAGGTCTGATCTCCTCCAAGAGGTCTTCCCTGACTAAGCCTTCATTTCCTTTTCTCCCACTCCCTTCTGTGTCACCCTGATTTGCCCCCTTTATTCACCCCCTCCCCATCCCCGCAATGCTTATGTATATATCCTTACTTTATTCATTTATGTTAATGTCTGTCTCCTCCTCTAGTCTGTAACATGTCTACCAACTCAGTAATTTGTCTCCCCCTTTTAGACTGTGAGCCCACTGTTGGGTAGGGACTGTCTCTATGTGTTGCCAATTTGTACTTCCCAAGCGCTTAGTACAGTGCTCTGCACATAGTAAGCGCTCAATAAATACGATTGATTGATTGATTGATTGATTGATTACTTAAAATGGACAGAAGCTGTCCTCGTTGTGGGACAGGGACTGCGTCCAATCCAATTTGCTTGGATCCACCCCAGCACTTCGTATAGTGCCTGGCACGTAGTAAGCACTTAACAAATACCATTATTATTAACAAATGCCATTATTAATATTTATATTATTATGGGGCTCACAGTCTTAATCCCCATTTGACAGATGAGGTAACTTAGGCACAGAGAAGTGATGTGACTTACCCAAGGTCCCACAGCAGACCAGCGGCGGAGCTGGGATGAGAACCCATGACCTTCCAACAGGCCGAGAAGCGGTCTCTCTCTCACGTGATCCACCTCTTTCCATGCAGAATAGTCAGGCACTGCTATTCATTCAATCATTCATTCATTCAATCATATTTATTGAGCGCTTACTGTGTGCAGAGCACTGTACCAAGTGCTTACTAAAGAGAGACAGCCCCTGCCCACAGCGGGCTCACAGTCTAGAGACTGGGGGAGGCAGACATCAATACAAGTAAACAGGCATCAATATAAATAAATAAAATGACAGTTCTATAGATAAGTGCTGTGGGGCAGGGAAAGGGGGGAAAAGCAAAGGGAGGAAGTCAGGGTGATGCGGAAGGGAATGGGAGATGAGGAAAAGTGGGGATTAGTCTGGAAAGGCCTCTTGGAGTAGGGCATTAAGGACTGCTTATTAATGTCAGAACCACGGAGAGTCAGGGCCCATTTGTGCAGGAAATATAAAACTCCTGCATCTGGACTTGTATTTTGACTATCCCCTCCCCATCAACCCTGCCGTACCTCCTTCCCCTCCCCACAGCTCCTGTATATATGTATATATGTTTTGTACGGATTGATTACTCTATTTATTTATTTATTTTATTTGTACATATTTATTCTATTCATTTCATTTTGTTAATATGTTTTGTTTTGTTGTCTGTCTCCCCCTTCTAGACTGTGAGCCCGCCGTTGGGTAGGGACCGTTTCTAGATGTTGCCATCTTGTACTTCCCAAGCGCTTAGTACCGTGCTCTGCACACAGTAAGCGCTCAATAAATACGATTGAATGAATGACTATTTAAAATGGACAGGATCTGGCAGAGTTCTTCCCCATTTGTGCTGGAAAGGGGGTTGGAGACGGGAGTGGAAAGCATTACAGGGAAGCAGCGTGGCTCAATGGAAAGAGCACCGACTTTGGAGTCAGAGGTCATGGGTTCAAATCCTGGCTCTACCATTTGTCAGCTGTGTGACTTTGGGCAAGTCATTTCACTTCTCTGGGCCTCAGTTACCTCAGCTGTAAAATGGGGATTAAGACTGTGAGCCCCCTTGGGATCACTTGATCACCTTGTAACCTCCCCAGCGCTTAGAACAGTGCCTTGCACATAGTAACTGCTTAATAAATGCCATTATTATTATTATTATTGTATTTATTTCTTTGTCTCTGTCTCTTTTATTGCTTGCTCCTTTCCCTCCAGTGCTGTCTGGCAAAGTCCCAGGACTACAGGATGGCCAGAAGGGCTTCTTGTGCTGTGGCTTAATAATCTCCTGCTAACCCAACTCTTCATTCCTCTAGCTGGATGGCTCTGGATTCTGCCTGAACAGAAGGTGAGTAATGACTCATGGCGCTGTCACAAATGTTCCCCAAAACAGACAATCGTACATATCTTTAACAGTGTATTTACAATTCTTAGAACTTTCACCAACCAATATTTTTTAAAGCGGAGAAAGAGCGGGTCTCTTTTAAAATTCCAACAGGAGATTTCGATCAGAGGAGCGGCAGTGCTTGGTGTATATATGTATATATGTCCTGTACATATGTATATATGTTTGTACATATTTCTCTATTTATTTATTTATTTTACTTGCACATATCTGTTCTATTTATTTTATTTTGTTAATATGTTTTGTTGTCTGTCTCCCCTTCTATCAATCAATCAATCAATCAATCGTATTTATTGAGCGCTTATTGAGTGCAGAGCACTGTACTAAGTGCTTGGGAAGTACAAGTTGGCAACATATAGAGACAGTGAGCCCACTGTTGGGTAGGGACTGTATATGTTGCCAACTTGTACTTCCTAAGCGCTTAGTACAGTGCTCTGCACACAGTAAGCGCTCAATAAATACGACTGATTGATTGATTGATTGATTGAAATCAGGTGGCTAGGTCAAAGGTTGGTTTGCCTCCAATATAGAGTAAGCGGGAGATTCTCTGTGTAACGTAAATTAATGGGTGAGGAATCTAGGCCCATGCAGAGATAATGTGTGTAAGGCTGGCCGAACAGATGGATTGTGCGAACGAAACTCTTATCCACATGGCTAGCTCATTCATTCATTCACTCAATCATATTTATTGAGCGCTTACTGTGTGCAGAGCACTTTACTAAGCGTTTAGCTCCTTGCTATATGGCTTGATTGTAAGTTCCTCCCTGATAGATTGCAAACTACTGGAGAGCAGGGATCATGTACACTCTCCCAAGAGCTTGATATTCATTCATTCATTCAATCGTATTTAGTCAGTGCTTACTGTGTGCAGAGCACTGTACTAAGCGCTTGGGAAGAACAAGTTGGCAACATATAAAGACGGTCCCTACCCAACAGCGGGCTCACAGTCCTGAAGTGGGAGACAGACAACAAAACAAAACATATTAACAAAATAAAATAAATAGAATAAATATGTACAAGAAAAATAAATAGAGTAATTTATTCATTCATTCAATCGTATTTATTGAGTGCTTACTGTGTGCAGAGCACTGTACTAAGCGCTTGGGAAGAACAAGTTGGCAACATATAGAGACGGTCCCTACCCAACAGTGGGCACACAGTCTAGAAGGGGGAGACAGACAACAAAACAAAACATATTAACAAAATAAAATAAATATTGATATGGTACTCTGCACATAGTAAGCACTGAATAAATGCCAACCCATCAATGGTATTTGTTGAGCACTTAGTGTATTCATGGCACCATATTGTGCTTCGTTCATTAATTCAATCGTATTTATTGAGTACTTACTGTGGGCAGAGCACTATACTAAGCTCCTGGAAAGTACAGTTGGGCAAAAAATAGAGACAATCCCTGCCCACAACGGGCTCACAGTCTAGAAGGGGGGAGACAGACATCAAAACAAGTAAACAGGCATTAGCAGCATGAATATCAATAAATAGAATCATAGATATATACACATAATTAATAAAATAAATAGAATTATAAATACGTACATTTATACACACAAGCACTCTGGGGTGGGGAGGGAGGTAGAACAGAGGGAGTGAGTGGGAGCAATGGGAAGGAGAGGGGGAGCAGAGGAAAAGGGGAGTAAAATATTACACAACTAGTAGATCTATCAATTGCCCTCAAAGAGCTTACCATTAAATGACTGATTGATTGATTCTAATTTTCCCGAAGTCCAAGCTCAATGGGTAGTAGTGTGGCCCAGTGGAAAGAACCTGGGCCTGAGAATCAGAGGACCTTGGTTGATGATGATGATGGCATTTATTAAGCACTTACTATGTGCAAAGCACTGTTCTAAGCGCTGGGCCATTTACAAGGTGATCAGGTTGTCCCACGGGGGGCTCACAGTCTTCATCCCCATTTTACAGGTGAGGTAACTGAGGCCCAGAGAAGTGAAGTGACTTGTCCAAAGCCACACAGCTGACAATTGGCGGAGCCGGGATTTGAACCCATGACCTCGGATTCCAAAGCCCGTGCTCTTTCCACTGAGCCACGCTGCTTCTCAATTCCACCTCTGCCAGTTGCCTGCCGTGTGACCTTAAACAAGTCACTTAACTTTTCTCCTACTCAATTTCTTCATCTGTAAAATAGGGATTAAGACTGTGAGCCCCTGGTGGGAGAGGGACTGTGTCCAGAGTGTTTAGTTTGTATCCACCCCAGCGCTTAGTTCAGTGCCTGGAACATAGTAAGCACTTAACAAATACCATAAAAAAGTTTCTTCAGCCACACAAATGATCCCAGTACTACTGTGCGTGTTTTTCTAATGGAATTTGTTAGTACAATATGTCACCTATGTATAATAATTGTGGTATTCATTAAGCACTTACTAAGTGCCAGACACTGTACTACTATTACTAATAATAATAATTATGGTATTCGTTAAGTACTTACTATGTGCCAAGCACGGTTCTAAATACTGGGGTGGATACAAGATAATCAGGTTGTCCCCTGTGGGGCTCACAGTCTTAATCCCCATTTTCCAGATGAGGTAAGTGAGGCCCAGAGAAGTTAAGTGACTTGCCCAAAGTCGCACAGCTGACAAGCGGTGGAGCCAGGATTAGAACCCATGACCTCTGATGCTAAGCCACGCTGCTTCTCAGAACCTGGGTTCTAATTCCAGCTCCGCCACTTGTCTGCTGTGTGGCCTTGGGCAAATCACTTCATTTCTCTGTGCCTCAGTTCCCTCATCTATACAATGGGGGTTAAGACCTTGAGCCCCATGAGGGACGGGGACTCTGTCCAACCCAATTTGCTTGTATCAAACCCAATAGTTAGTACAGTGTCTGGCACATCAATCAATCAATCAATCATATTTATTGAGCGCTTACTGTGTGCAGTGCACCATCACCTGTATATATGTATATATGTCTGTATGTATTTATTACTCTATGTATTTATTTATTTTATTTGTACATACTTATTCTATTCATTTTATTTTGTTAATATGTTTTGTTTTGTTCTCTGTCTCCTCCTTCTAGACTGTGAGTCCACTGTTGGACCATCTCTATAAGTTGCCAACTTGTACTTCCCAAGCGCTTAGTACAGTGCTATGCACACAGTAATCGCTCAATAAATATGATTGAATGAATGAATGAATGAATGACCATAATTATTATTATGATCATTATCATTTGTATCATTTTTGTTATCATTGAAATAATTTGTTATCATGAAATAAATCCTCATGCCCCAACCTAGACTGTGAACCCCATGCAGGACAGGGACTGTATCCAGCCTGTAAAACTTGTATCTACCCCAGAATTTAAAGCAGTACTTGGCGCATAGTGATGATAACAAAAATAATACAAAAGATAATGATGATAATAATAACTGTGGTACTCGTTAAATGCTTACTATGTGCCAGACACTGTACTAACCATTGGGTTTGATACAAGCAAATCAGGTTGGGCAAAGTCCCTGTCCCTCATGGGGCTCAAGGTCTTTACCCCCGTTTCACAAATGAGGAAACTGAGGCAAAGGGAAGTTAAGTAACTTGCCTAAGGACCTCCAGGTGGCAAGTGACAGAGCAGGGATTAGAAAACAGGTCTTCTGACACCCAGGCCTGTGCTCTTTCCACTAGACCATGTGGCATCTTGGCATGTTATCTCATTCTGCTGCTGACTCCATTCCAAGAATTGATGCTGACAATATTTTGGCCTGCAAAAATTCTACTCTGTTAGATTTATGTTGGTCACACTCACATTCCCCAGGTCTCGCTCATTAGCTTTTCACCTGCATCATCTCCTACTTCTGTTTCCTCCCCTCACCCCTTGAACCAAACCCATGGGATTCATTAAACTCAACCAGAGTTCCCCCCATCAATGAGAATGGGTATCAAGAAGAGGGGCAGAGTGCATTACATTGCTCCCATGTTTCTTTCTTTTTCTTTCTTTTTCTTTCTTTCTCTTTCTTTCTTTCTTTCTTTCTTTCTTTCTTTCTTTCTTTCTTTCTTTCTTTCTTTCTTTCTTTCTTTCCTTCCTTCCTTCCTTCTTTTTCTTTCTTTCTTTCCTTCCTTCCTTCCTTCTTTTTCTTTCTTTCTTTCTTTCCTTTCTTTCTTTCCTTCCTTCCTTCCTTCTTTCTTTCCTTCCTTCCTTCCTTCCTTCCTTTTTTTCTTTCTTTCTTTCCTTCCTTCCTTCCTTCCTTCCTTCCTTCCTTCCTTCCTTTCTTTCTTTCTTTCTTTTTCTTTCTTTCTCTTTCTTTCTTTCTCTTTTTCTCTTTCTCTCTCTCTCCCCCTTCTCTCTTCCTCTCTTCCTCTTCCTTCCTTCCTCCCTTCCTTCCTCCCTTTCTCCCTTCCTCCCTTCCTTCTGCCCTTCCTCCCTCCCTCCCTTCCTTCCTTCCTTCCTTCCTTCCTTCCTTCCTTCCTTCCTTCCTTCCTTCCTTCCTTCCTTCCTTTCTTTCTTTCTTTCTTTCTTTCTCTTTTTTTCTCTCTCTCCCCTTCTCTCTTCCTCTCTTCCTTTTCCTTCCTTCCTCCCTCCCTCCCTTCCTTCCTTCTTTCCTTCCTCCCTCCCTTCCTTCCTTCCTTCTTTCCTTCCTTCCTTCCTTCCTTCCTTCCTTCCTTCCTTCCTTCCTTCCTTCCTCCCTTCCTCCCTTCCTCCCTCCCTTCCTTCCTCCCTTCCTCCCTCCCTCCCTCCCTCCCTCCCTCTCTTCCTTCCTTCCTTCCTCCATTCCTTCCTCCCTTCCTTCCTTTTTCTTCCTTCCTATCTTCCTTTCTTCCTTTTTTCCTTAATCTAAATTTGTCAATCTCTTATATGTGTCAAGTACTGTTCTAAGTGCTGGAGTGGATGCAATCAATCAATTAATCAATCATATTTATTGAGCACTTTCTGTGTGTGGACTAAGTGCTTGGGAGAGTATAAAACAACAAATGGACAGATACATTCCAAGCCCAGTATGAGCTTCGGTAAGTGCATGGAAGAGTATAATAATAGTAAATATTCCATCACCTCGCCCCCTCCTACCTCACCTCCCTTCTCTCCTTCTCCAGCCCAGCCCGCACCCTCCGCTCCTCTGCCGCTAACCTCCTCACTGTACCTCGTTCTCGCCTGTCCCGCCATCGACCCCCGGCCCACGTCCTCCCCCTGGCCTGGAATGCCCTCCCTCTGCCCATCCGCCAAGCTAGCTCTCTTCCTCCCTTCAAGGCCCTACTGAGAGCTCACCTCCTCCAGGAGGCCTTCCCAGACTGAGCCTCCTTTTTCCTCTCCTTCTCCCCATCCCCCCTGCCCTACCTCCTTCCCCTCCCCACAGCACCTGTATATATGTTTGTACAGATTTATTACTCTATTTATTTTACTTGTACGTGTTCACTATTCTATTTATTTTGTTAATGACGTGCATTTAGCTTTAATTCTATTTGTTCTGACAATTTGACACCTGTCCACATGTTTTGTTTGGTTGTCTGTTTCCCCCTTCTAGACTGTGAGCCCGTTGTTGGGTAAGGACCGTCTCTATATGTCGCCAGCTTGTACTTCCCAAGTGCTTAGTACAGTGCTCTGCACACAGTAAGTGCTCAATAAATATGATTGAATGAATGAATGAATAATAATAATGATAATGATAATAATCATAATGATTGTGGTATTTGTTAAGCACTCACTATGTGTAAAGCACTATTCTAAGGGCTGGGGCAAATACAAGGTAATCAGGTTGTCTCACGTGGGGCTCACAGTCTTAATCCCCATTTTACAAATGAGGGAACTGAGGCAGAGAGAATCAATCAATCGTATTTATTGAGCACTTACTGTGTGCAGAGCACTGTACTAAGTGCTTGGGAAGTACAAGTTGGCAACATATAGAGACAGTCCCTACCCAACAGTGGGCTCACAGTCTAAAAGGGGGAGACAGAGAACAAAACCAAACATACTAACAAAATAAAATAAATAGCATAGATATGCACAAATAAAATAAATAAATAAATAGAGTAATAAATATGTACAAACATCTATACATATATACAGGTGCTGTGGGGAAGGGAAGGAGGTAAGATGGGGGGGATGGAGAGGGGGACGAGGGAAGTTAAGTGGCTTGCCCAAGGTCATACATCAGTCAAGTTGTGGAACCAGGATTAGAACCAAAGTCCTCTTAATCCCAAGCCCATGATTTTGCGACTAAGCCACGTTGCTTTTTATTAAGTGACACAGCAGGATAGTGATAGAGCTAGAATTAGAATCTAAGATTTCTGACCCCCAGTCCTGTTCTCTTTCCACTAGGCCACAATAATAATAATAATCCCCATTTTACAAATGAGATAACTGAGGCCCAAAGAAGTGAAGCGACTTGCCCAAGGTCACACAGCAGACAAGTAGCAGAGCCGGGATTAGAACCCCGATCCTTCGGGTTCCCCAGTCTTTGCACTGCTTCGGCTGCTGGGTTATAGACTAGGGGGACAGATTGGCTTTTAGATTGTGAGCCTTCCAAGAGATAGGGACCGTGTCTAGTTCTCATCTGCAGCGTGACTCAGTGGAAAGAGGCTTTGGAGTCAGAGGTCATGGGTTCAAAACCCGCCTCTGCCAATTGTCAACTGTGTGACTTTGGGCAAGTCACTTCACTTCTCTGTGTCTCAATTACCTCATCTGTACAATGGGGATGAAGACTGTGAGCCCCACGTGGGACAACCTGATCACCTTGTATCTCCCCAGCACTTAGAACAGTGCTTTGCACATAGTAAGCACTTAACAAATACCATCATTAATATTATTATCTGTGTATCTCCCAGCGCTTATTTCAGTGCTCCACCCACAGAAAATAGTTAATAAGCACCATTACTTCTACAACTATTGTTTATTGCTATATTGTACTCCCTCCAGCACTTAGTACAGTGCTCTGCACAAAGTAAGTGCTCAATAAATGTGATTGACTTACCTACTGCCTGACAAAAACTACTACTGCTGTGTGGATCACCATTCCCATCAATTCATTCATTCAGTCAAATGCATTGAGCACTTATGGTGTGCAGAGCACTGTACTAAGCGCTTGGCAAGTACAATTCAGCAACAGAGACAATCCCTGCCCACAGCGGGCTCACAGGCTAGAATGGAAGAGACAGACATCAAAACAAGTAAACAGGCATCAATAGCATAAAATATATGAATAGAATTATACATATATATTCACATCATTGATAAAATAAATGAAATTATAAATATATACATTTATACACAGACGTGTTGTGGGGCAGGGAGGGAGGGTAGAGCAGAGGAAGGGATTGGGGGTGATGGAGAGGGGAGGGGGAGCAGAGACTATGTGCTCTGCACATAGTAAGTGCTCAATAAATCTGATTGATGATGAAAAGGGGGCTTAGTCCAGGAAGGCCTCCTGGAGAAGGTGAGCTTTCACATGATGTTAGCATCTGTGCTCATAATCCACATAAAACTCAGGCTTAATTTCAAAATTACAGGGCAGGAACTGTCTGAGTTACATTACTTTGAGCTACAACATTTACATGGCCCTCTCTCTGACAGTTAAAAAGCACGCTGTGTGCTGGTTTGGCTCCCCAAAATTACAACGCTAATAATATGAAATCCCAAATCTCCAGGTAATTTTTCTGAGCTTCAACTAAATGGAGCCAAGCTTTTCACTATGGTGCAAGCCCTATTCTTGTCGGTTCAGTTTAACGATGACTACTGATTTTTTTTTTCCCCTCTGAAAAGATGAACAATTCTTTGCCCCTGATAATTAGGTGTACTGGGTTAATGAAAGTGAGTGGTTAGTATCCTTGATCGGAGGGAATCAAGCCAAAGGAAATTAGTAGGAAAGACAAGCAGGCAAAATAGAAAACAGCACCTGTGATAAAAATGTTAAATTCAACAACACAACAAAGGACAACTGTTATGTGACTGGAATATGGAGAGACACACTCACATATGAGCATCACCGCAGTGTGGCATAATAATAATAATAATAATAATGATGATTATAATAATAATTATAATTATAATAATGAAGATGATGGTATTTGTTAAGCAGTTACTTTGTGCCAAGCACTGTTCTAAGCACTGGGGTAGATACAAGGTAATCGGATTGTCCCACGTAAGGCTCACAGTCCTAATCCCCATTTTACAGATGGGGTAACTGAGACACAGAGAAGTTAAGGGACTTGTCCAAAGTCACACAGCAGATAAGTGGCGGATCCAGGATTAGAATCATCATCATCATAATAATAATGGCATTTATTAAGTGCTTACTATGTGCAAAGCACCATTCTAAGCACTGGGGAGGTTACAAGGTGATCAGGTTGTCCCACGGGGGGCTCACAGTCTTCATCCCCATTTTACAGATGAGGTAACTGAGGCCCAGAGAAGTGAAGTGACTTGCCCAAAGTCACACAGCTGACAATTGGCAGAGCCGGGATTTGAACCCATGACCCCTGACACCCAAGCCTGTGCTCTTTCCACTAAGCCACGCAGCTTCTCTAGTGGATAGATCTCGAGCCTGGGAGTCAGAAGGTCGTGGGTTCTAATCCCGGCTCCGCCACCTGTCTATGGTGTGACCTTGGGAAAGCCACTTAACTTCTCTGTGCCTCAGTTACCTCATCTGTGAAATGGGGATGGAGACTGTGAGCCCCACATGGGACAGGGACTGTGGCCCAACTCGATTTGCTCATATCCACCCCAGCACTTGGTACAGTGCCTGGTACATAGTAAGTGCTTAACAAATACCATTGTTATTATTATTGTTACTATTATTATTAAAATGAAGGCCAACTCTACATGGTAACCAACAACAGAGAAACGGTGTGGCCTAGTGGAAAGGGCACCGGCTTGGAAGTGGTATTGGTTAAGTGCTTACTATGTGCTAGACAGTGTACTAAGTGCTGGGGTGCATATGAGCAATGAGGGATGGACACAGTCCCTGTCCCATGAGGGGCTCACAGTCTCAATCCCCATTTTACAGATGAGGTACCTGAGGCCCAGAGAAGTGAAGTGACTTGCCCAAGGTCACACAGCGGACATGTGGCGGAGCTGGGATTAGAACACATGACCTTTTGATCACCAGGACCTTGCTCTATCCACTATGCCATGCTGCTTTCTAGGACCTGAGTTCTGATCCCAGTTCTGACAATTGCTTGCTGTATGACCTTGGTCAAGTCACTTCACTTCTCTGGGCCTCAGGTACCTCATCTGTAAAATAGGGATTTAATCCTAATCCCTCGTACTTAGGCTGTGAACCCCATGTGGGACTGGGACGGTGTCCAACCTGATGATCTTGTATAAACCCCAGCTCTTAGAACAGGGTTTGACACGCAGTAAGTGCTTAACAGATACCATTTGCCACTCTATTTTTATTTAAACAGAAAGGGCCACACCAAAAAATGTTGAACAATAAAGGATCCAAATCAGTGCTGAATGGGGGACTCCTTACAGACCATATTTTACCAGCTCACAATTTTAATAATAATAATAATGATAATAATAATAATAATAATAATGATAGCATTTATTAAGCGCTTACTATGTGCAAAGCACTGTTCTAAGCACTGGGGAGGTTACAAGGTGATGAGGTCATCCCACTGGGGGCTCACAGTCTTAATCCCCATTTTACAGATGAGGGAATTGAGGCTCAGAGAAGTTAGGTGACTTGCCCAAAGTCACACAGCTGACAAGTGGTGGAGGCGAGATTTGAACCCATGACCTCTGACTCCAAAGCCCGGGCTCTTTCCACTGAGCCATGCTGCTTCCCTGCCATGCTGCTTCCCAATTTTAAGAAGTGATTTTTAAATTGTTATTATTATTATTGTTATCATTATTATTATTATTATTATTACCATTATTTATTAAGTGCCAACTATGTGTCAAACACCATTCTAAGCACTGGGGTAAATGTAAGTTCAGTTCAGACCCAATCCTGTCTCACATGAGGCTCCCAGTTTCAATAGGAGGGGGGATAGGTTTGGAATTTCCATTTTACAGATGAGGAAACTGAGGGTCAAATGACTTGTCCCAGGTCACACAGCAGGTGAATAGCAGAAGCACAAATAATAATGATGATGGCATTTGTTAAGTGATTAACAGAACTTGGGTCCTCTGACTCCTTAACCTGTGCTCTTCCCAATAGGCCACGCGGTTCCTCAATTCACTCAATGCTATTTATTCATTCAATCATATTTATTGAGCACTTATTGTGTGCAGAGCACTGTATTAAACACTTGGGAGAGAAATAAAAATAAAAATAATAAATTATGGCATTTATTAAGTGCTTACTATGTGCAAAGCACTGTTCTAAGCGCTGGGGAGGTTACAAGGTGGATCAGGTTGTTCCACGGGGGGCTCACAGTCTTCATCCCCATTTTACAGATGAGGGAACTGAGGCACAGAGAAGTGAAGTGACTTGCCCAAAGTCACACAGCTGACAATTGGCGGGACGGGGATTTGAACCCGTGCTCTTTCCACTGAGCCACGCTGCTTCTCTTGAGTACAATATGACAATAAGCAGACATATTCCCTGTATGGGATGAGCTAACAATTTAGAGCTATGCATCATTATGCACAATCACAGGTTCTGCACATCAAAGGGAAATGATTCCAAACCAAAATGAACCAACTATCATCAGTCTAGAAAGTGAAAGACTTTGTGTGAATTGCCAAAAACCTTCAGATTACTTAAACTTCACAAGAAGACTCTACAGGTATGATGATAGCATGTACCATGGAGATGTTAAGCATCTCTCAATTAAATAGATGGCGTAATAAAGTGGGATTTCACACAGAGACCAATCTTCCATTCCAAAGGCAAGAGGGCTGGATGGAAAATAAAGATGCCTGCTCTATAAGGATTTGAAGGTGGGGAGAGTCATTGTCCGTCGGCTTTGAGCCCCTTCTAGACTGTGAGCCCACTGTTGGGTAGGGACTGTCTCTATATGTTGCCAACTTGGACTTCCCAAGCGCTTAGTACAGTGCTCTGCACACAGTAAGTGCTCAATAAATATGATTGATTGATTGATTGATTGATTGATTGAGAAGGGAGGGTGTTCCAGACGGGTGGCAGGATGTGGGCGAGGGGCGGGAAAAAAATACCATTGTTATCATTATTGTTATTTTTATTATGAATGAAGGGAACAAGTCAAGGTGATGCAGAAGGGAGAGGAAGAGGAAAGGAGGGCTTAGTCAGGGAGGGACTTATTGGAAGAGATGTGACTTTAATAAGGCTTTGAAGGTGGGGAGAGTCATTTCTCGATTCCATCTATAATAATAATAATCATCATCATCATCAATCGTATTTATTGAGCGCTTACTATGTGCAGAGCACTGTACTAAGCGCTTGGGAAGTACAAATTGGCAACACATAGAGACAGTCCCTACCCAACAGTGGGCTCACAGTCTAAAAGGGGGAGACAGAGAACAAAACCAAACATACCAACAAAATAAAATAAATAGGATAGATATGTACAAGTAAAATAAATAAAAAAATAAATAGAGTAATAAATATGTACAACCATATATACATATATACAGGTGCTGTGGGGAAGGGAAGGAGGTAAGATGGGGGGATGGAGAGGGGGACGAGGGGGAGAGGAAGGAAGGGGCTCAGTCTAATAATAATAATAATGATGGCATTTGTTAAGCGCTTACTATGTGCAGAGCACTGTTCTAAGCGCTGGGGGGGATACAAGGTGATCAGGTTGCCCCACGTAGGGCTCACAATCAATCCCCATTTTACAGATGAGGTAACTGAGGCTCAGAGAAGTTAAGTGACTTGCCCAAGGTCACACAGCCGTCATGTGGTGGAGTCAGAATTCAAACCCATGACCTCTGACTCCAAAGCCCATGCTCTTTTCCCACCCCTTGTCCACATCCTGCCACTGGTCTGGAACGCCCTCCCTTCTCAAATCCGACAGATAATGACTCTCCCCACCTTCAAAGCCTTATTGAAGTCACATGTCCTGCAATAAAGCCCTCCTTGACTAAGCCCTCTTTTCCTCTTCCTCTCCCTTCTGCATCACCCTGACTTGCTCCCTTCATTCATAATAAGAATAACAGTAATGATAATAATGGTATTTTTTAAGCGCTTCCTATATGCCAAGCACTGTTCTAAGCACCGGGGAAGGGTCGGGGGATACAAGGTAATCAGGTTGTCCCACATGGGGCTCACAGTCTTAATCCCCATTTTACAGATGAAGTAACTGAAGCACAGAGAAGTGAAGTGACTTGCCCAAAGTCACACAGCTGACAAGCGGCAGAGCTGGGATTAGAACCTATGACCTCTGACTCCCAAGCCCGGGCTCCCCCTTTCATCTCCTCCCCTCTGCCCCAGCCCCACAGCATTTATGTACAAATCTGCCATTTATTCATTTATTCATTGTGTCTCCCCCTCTAAACAGTAAACTCATTGTGGGCAGGGAATGTGTCTGCTTTTTGTTGTATAGTGCTCTCCCAAGTGTTTAGTATAGTGCTGTGCAAACCATAAGTGCTCAATAAATACGATTGGATGAATGAATGAATAAATGAATAAATAATAATAATAATAATGATGGCATTTGTTAAGCGCTTACTATGTGCCAAGCACTGTTCTAAGCGCTGTGGGGGGGAGGTAGTCAGGTTGCCCCACGTGAGGCTCACACTTTTAATCCATATTTTACAGATGAGGTAACTGAGGCACAGAGAAATTGAGTGACTTGCCCAAAGTCACACAGTTGACAAGTGTTAGAGAAGCAGCCTGGCTCAGTGGAAAGAGCCCGGGCTTTGGAGCCAGAGGTCATGGGTTCAAATCCCAGCTCCGCCACTTGTCAGCTGTGTGACTTTGGGCAAGTCACCCAACTTCTCTGGGCCTCAGTTCCCTCATCTGTAAAATGGGGATTAAGACTGTGAGCCCCCCGTGGGACAACCTGATCTCCTCGTAATCTCCCCAGTGCTTAGAACAGTGCTTTGCACATAGTAAGCACTTAATAAATGCCATCATTAAGTGGTGGAGCCGGAATTAGAACCCATGACCTCTGGCTCCCAAGCCCATGCTTTTCTCACTGAGCCACGCTGCTTCTCTAATGAATGAATGAATTAATTAATAAATGACGAATAATAATGATAGTATATTATAATGGTATTATAATGCTAATAATAATAACGAATAATGAATGAATAAATGAAAGTGCCAAACACTGCATTAAACACTGGGGAAGACACAATATAAACAGAGTGGACATTGTGTAATAAATGGCTCACATGAGACTCTCAATCTATGGTCTATCACTGGCTTACTATATGGGCAAGTCACAGAATAATCACCTCTAGATCAGAAGTTCCTTGTGGGCAGGCAACTTGCCTAGCAAATGCTCGTATCTGGAACTCTCCCAAGCTCTTAGTACAAAATAAGTTCTGCCCAAAATAAGCATTCAGCAAACACCATCGATTGATTTCTGAATTTCTCCGTGTGAAATAGAGTATGATCTCCACTTTCTTACTAAGCTGCTAAGGAGATGAAAACTACTTCCTCAGTAAAACTTTTCAATTAAAAAAAACAACTCGCAAAGAAAAATGAGATGTACTAAATACTCCCGGTGGTTTGGGTGAAAGGTGTTGTATAAATTTAATTCCCCTTGAACTTTTCACATTTATTTCATGGAACTGTGTAAGAGAGGACAGAATTCTTAAAAAATAAATATTAAAACGCTAAATATGTAGAGTACTTTTCTTCCAAGGAAAGCATTGCATTCACCTGTATCATTTATCTTTTCAGGTTTTTGGGATTATTTTTCTCTTTGAGACAGAATCATTCATCTTCTCAACATTCTCCATGAGGAGGGAAAGGAATATTCCCACTTAGAAATTACTGCTTCACTGCACTAATTGGTAATATAGAGGCTTGAAAGAGTTTCTGTCACTTCCCAAGTCCTTTTTTAATGCATAAGCTACTCCCAAGCACTAGACAAATCCATCTCAACAATTACCATATCACCTGTTCCTCAAACATTCCCAGAGCAATTCTGATTTCTCTTTACCTCCTGAGGGCCATATTCTGTTCCACATATTAGGTTCAACCCCTTCCAATTTCACTAGATCCATATGAAACAGAGTTCCTTCATTCACTTTTCTCTATTTTCTCTTAGGAAAAAAAAAAAGCAACTTCAAAGTTTTTCAAGGGCAGAGGGAAATTTCAACTGATCTTCTAACAGGGTTCTCATATAGTGCTACTTTTGCAGTCAATATAACACTGAAGTCATTATTCTGGTTATTTTACAATAAAAATTATGGTATTTGTTAAGCACTGACTATGTGCCAAGCACCATTTTAAATGCTGGGGCAGAAACACCGTCATCAGGTTGGATGCAGTCCCTGTTCCACATGGGGCTCACAGTCTTAATCTCATTTTTCAGATGAGGTAATCATAGGTTCTAATCCCAGCTCTGCCAACTGTCAGCTGTGTGACTTTGGGGAAGTCACTTAACTTCTCTGTGCCTCAGTTACCTCATCTGTAAAATGGGGATTAAAACTGTGAGCCCCCCGTGGGACAACCTGATCACCTTGTAACCTCCCCAGCGCTTAGAACAGTGCTTTGCACATAGTAAGCGCTTAGCAAATACCATCATCGTTATTATTATCATTAATTAAGAGAAGCAGCGTGACTCAATGGAAAAGAGCACGGGCTTTGGAGTCAGAGGTCATGGGTTCATATCCCAGCTCCGCCAATTGTCAGCTGTGTGACTTTGGGCAAGTCACTTAACTTCTCTGTGCCTCAGTTACCTCATCTGTAAAATGGGGATGAAGACTGTGAGCCCTCCGTGGGACAACCTGATCACCTTGTAACCTCCCCAGTGCTTAGAACAGTACTTTGCACATAGTAAGTGCTTAATAAATGCCATTATTATTATTATTATTACTATTATGCCCAGAAATCTGAAGTGACTTGCACAAGGTCACAAAGCAGACAAGTGGCAGAGCTGGAATTAGAATCCACACCCTCTGACTCCCAAACCCATGCTCATGGGAAACTATAGCCAAAAGATGCTGGATCAGGGAGCCATCTCTACATGTTGCCAACTTGTACTTCCCAAGCGCTTAATACAGTGCTCTGCACACAATAAGCGCTCAATAAATTCGATTGAATGAATAAATGAATGGCAAATATAGCTACATTCAAGAGGATCTCCAGGTCAACAGATCTATAGTGATGCTCTTCCAACCCTAGCAGAGTTTTCAGACACCTCTTTGGCTGCTGCAGGTGTCATCCGGCTGCCTTCTTCAGAAGGGTTGTGAGCTGCAGTTTATGTGACATGTGATGTCAGCAAACAACTTTAGGGACCTTTGGGATGGAAAACGTTGCATAACCGGAAAATCCCGACCCAATTTCTTGGGATAGTCGATGAACAAGCCGACCGTTAACCACCGAGTCGTGGCCTGAGTTAGCGAAAACAATCTTTTCACCTCTTTCGAAATAGACAAGATGCTAAGGTGATCTGCTCTAATAACTAGCTGTGGAATTTGCTAGTAGCAATAACAGTAGTTACTAAGTGCTTGCTGTTTGCAGAGCATTTTATTAGGTCCTGGAATAGCCTGTATAATAATAATAATGTTGGCATTCGTTAAGCGCTTGGTATGTGCAAAGCACTGTTCTAAGCGCTGGGGGGATAGAAGGTCATCAGGTTGTCCCATGTGGGGCTCACAGTCTTAATCCCCATTTTACAGAAGAGGGAATTGAGGCTCAGAGAAGTTAAGTGACTTGCCCAAGGTCACACAGCAGATGTGGCGGAGCCGGGATTTGAACCCACGACCTCTGACTCCAAAGCCCGGGCTCTTTCCACTGAGCCATGCTGCTTCTCTATTAGGGAAGTGGCTTGTCCTAGTGGATGAAGCATGAGCCTAGGAGTCAGAAGGACCTGGGTTCTAATCCCTCCTCCTCCACTTGTCAGCTGTGTGACACTGGGCAAGTCACTTAACTTCTCTCTGCCTCAGTTCCCTCTTCTGTAAACTGGGGATTGAACCTGTGAGTCTCAAGTGGGACATTATAATAATTGTGGTATTTGTTAAGCACTTAATATGTGCCAAGCCCTGTACTAAGCGCTTCTGTCCAACCCTGATTAACTTGCAGCCAACTCAGCACTTAGTTCAGAGTCGGTCAATCTTTTCACTGAGTGCTTATTGTGTGCAGAGCACTGTACTAAGCATTGGGGAGAGTACAATATAGCAATATAACAGACACATTCCATGCCCACAACAAATTTAAAGTCCTGGTATATACCCCATTTTAAGTACTTGCCCATCAACAATCAATCAATCAATCAATCGTATTTATTGAGCACTTACTGTGTGCAGAGCACTGTACTAAGTGCTTGGGAAGTACAAGTTGGCAACATATAGAGATGGTCCCTACCCAAACTGTCTGCCCGCCACCTAAAACTCAACATGTCCAAGACTGAACTCCTTGTCTTCCCTCCCAAACCCTGCCCGCTCCCTGACTTTCCCATCTCTGTTGACGGCCCTACCACCCTTCCCGTCTCACAAGCCCGCAACCTTGGTGTCATCCTCAACTCCGCTCTCTCGTTCACCCCTCACATCCAAGCCGTCACCAAAACCTGCCGGTCTCAGCTCTGCAACATTGCCAAGATCCACCCTTTCCTCTCCATCCAAACCGCTACCCTGCTCATTCAAGCTCTCATCCTATCCCGTCTGGACTACTGCATCAGTCTTCTCTCTGATCTCCCATCCTCGTGTCTCTCCCCACTTCAATCCATACTTCATGCTACTGCCCGGATTGTCGTTGTCCAGAAACGCTCTGGGCATGTTACTCCCCTCCTCAAAAATCTCCAGTGGCTACCAATCAATCTGCACATCAGGCAGAAACTCCTCACCCTGGGCTTCAAGGCTGTCCATCACCTCGCCCCCTCCTACCTCACCTCCCTTCTGTCCTTCTACAGCTCACCCCGCACCCTCCGCTCCTCTGCCGCTAATCTCCTCACTGTGCCTCGTTCTTGCCTGTCCCGTCATCGACCCCTGGCCCACGTCATCCCCCGGGCCTGGAATGCCCTCGCTCTGCCCATCCGCCAAGCTAGCTCTCTTCCTCCCTTCAAGGCCCTACTGAGAGCTCACCTCCTCCAGCAGGCCTTTCCAGACTGAGCCCCTCCCTTCCTCTCCCCCTCGTCCCCCTCTCCATCCCCCCCATCTTACCTCCTTCCCTTCCCCACAGCACCTGTATATATGTTTGCACATATTTATTACTCTATTTATTTATTTATCTTACCTGTACATATCTATTCTATTTATTTTATTTTGTTAGTATGTTTGGTTTTGTTCTCTGCCTCCCCCTTCTAGACTGTGAGCCCGCTGTTGGGTAGGGACTGTCACTATGTGTTGCCGACTTGTACTTCCCAAGTGCTTAGTACAGTGCTCTGCACACAGTAAGCACTCAATAAATACGATTGATTGATTGATTGATAGAAGATGAACAGATCCATCTTTCCATTCTCTGCTTCTTCCTACCTGTAATTTATTTTGTGTTTATCTCACCAGCAAGATGGTAAGCTTCTCAAGGCCAGGGATCATGTCTTCTCAGAGAAGCAGTGTTGCCCAGTGGAAAGAACATTGGCCTAGGAGTCAGGGGACCTGGGTTCTAATCCTGGTGCCAACACCTGTCCGCTGTGTGACCATGGGCAAGTCACTCAACTTCTCTGGGTCTCAGTTTCTCCCATTCTCCCCCTTACTTAGACTGTGAGCCCCATGAGGGACGGGGAATGTGTCCCACCTATTTAACTTGTATCTACCCCAGTGCTTAGTACAGTGTTTGGCGCAAAATTCTTGACAAATACCATGATTATTATAATCATCATCATTATTATTCTCCCTATACTGTGCATAGTAGAGTGCTCTGCACCCAGAAAACATTTAATCAATACTACTGATTGATTGATTACTGGAAGTCAGTGATCGTGATGATAATAGCAGTCTCTGAAGTTGGCATCTGTGCTCAACTCTCCCCTTCATAGGACCACCCCGACTCTGAAATTTGGGGATTTCTGGCTTTTTGGTGTGCCAAGGTTTTTGACAAGGGAGAGGCCACCCATTCAATAAATCAACCATTAGTATTTATTGAGGATTTTCTGTTCGCCAAGCACTGTACTAAGCACTTGGGAGAGTACAATATAAGAGAGTTGATAGACATGACCCCTGCGCCTATAGCAGGCTTACAGTCTAGAAGGGGAGACAGATGTTAACATAAGTAAATAAATTAATGGTATATATATATATATATATATATATATATATATATATATATATATATATATATATGTCCCCTCTTAGGGTCACACCTGGAGAGTTTCCAGTACAATACTAGTCTCGACTACAGGAGGGAGAGTCAAGCAGAGGCCTACCCATTCCATTCCTGGCTTGGGCAGTGGCTAACGAGTGGCAGGCAATCTGTTACAAGTCAAAACTATCCCGTGCTGAGCAGCAGCGGCCCGGGAGAGAGTCGAGAGCGGAGACAGTGGTCAACCACTTCCAGATTTTTACCAAGAAAACTCTCTGGATCCACTACTGGAACGATTGCAGATGGAGGCGTGGAGTTCTGGGACAGATGTGTCTGTGGTGTCGCTATGGGTCGGAAATGACTCAACGGCATAAGATGAGACAGGACGCACATAAGTTCTGTGCGTCTGAGGGTGGGGTGAATATGAGGGTTTAAAGGATACAGATAATAATGATAATACTAATAATGATAGTTGTGGTACTTGTTAAGCGCTTACTATGTGCCAGGCACTGTACTATAAGCACTGGGGTGGATACAAGCAAACCGGGCTGGACACAGTCCCTGTCCCACGTGGGGCTCACGGTCTCAATCTCCATTTTACAGATGAGGTAACCAAGGTGAACAGAAGCAAAGTGACTTGCACAAGGTCTCACAACAGACAAGCGGTGAAGCAGGGATTAGAACCCATGACCTTCTGACTCCCGTCCCCATTGTCCATCCACTGTGCCATGCTGCTTCTCCAATCCAAGCGCACAGGTGACACGGAAGGGGTGGAATCATTTCTGTCCCACCCTGACTTGCTCCCTTTATTCATCCCCGCCCCTGTCCCAGCCCTACAGCACTTATGTCCACATCTGTCATTTATTTCTTCAATATTTATGTCTGTCTCCCCATCTAGACTGTATGCTCATTGGGGGAGGAAATGTGTCTGTTTATTGTTCTATTGCACAGTGCTTAGTACAGTGTTCTGCACACAGTAAGCACTCAATATATATGAATGAATGAATGCTCTGTGGAGTTGCATGAAGGCCCCTTGCAGGAGTTTCTCTAGGGGCATCATGGGGCCTGTAAATTTGGCTGAAAAATGTCCTTAATAGTAGCAGTTATGGTTTATTCATTCATTCATTCATTCAATCGTATTTATTGAGCGCTTACTGTGTGCAGAGCACTGTGGCAAAATATAGAGGAGGTCCCTACCCAACAGCGGGCTCACAGTCTAGAAGGGGGAGACAGACAACAAAACAGAACATATTAACAAAATAAAAATAAATAGAATAAATATGTACAAATAAAATAGATAAATAAATAGAGAAATACATACAAAAATATATACATATATGCAGGTTATGTTAGGTGCTTATTATGTTTATTATTACCTATTGTTATTAATGATATTAATACGTTAATTAATATTTATATTATTGATATTACTTATCATTTATTTATTAACATATTAACAAAATAAAATAAATAGAATAAATACGTACAAATAAAATAAATAAATAGAGTAATAAATACGTACAAACATATATACATACATACGGGTTATGTTAGGTACTTACTATGTTTATTACTACCTATTGCTATTAATATATGAATTAATATTGATATTATTGATATTACTTATTATTATTACTTATTTATTTATTTGTAAATATTTATTCTATTTATTTCATTTTGTTAATATGTTTTGTTTTGTTCTTTGTCTCCCCCTTCTAGACTGTGAGCCCGCTGTTGGGTAGGGACCGTCTCTATATGTTGCCAACTTGTGCTTCCCAAGCGCTTAGTATAGTGCTCTGCACACAGTAAGCACTCAATAAATACGGTTGAATAAATGAATGAATACTATGTGGCGGGAACTGTACTAAGCAGTGGGGTAGATACAAGCAAATTGGATACAGACCCTGTCCCACATGGGGCGCAGAGTCTTGATCCCCACTTTACAAAGGAGGTAACTAAGGCCCAGAGAAGTGAAGTGACTTGCCCAGGATCACACAGCGGACAAGTGGCAGAGCTAGGATTAGAACCCATGACTTTCTGACCCCCAGGCCCATTCTCTATCCACTATGCCATGCTGCTTCTCAACTGCCTTGTTTATTCCAGGACAAGTTCTAAATACTAACTCTCTCGAAAATAATTCTGGAAATGAAAAGTGTCTCTGGCTCGTGAAAGAAGCGGGAAATATTCCACTGGAAAATTAGAATTGACTTGCTATTTGTGCCATCAATGTTCACAGTACTTATTTTGTAAGCTCCTTCCACTAGACTCTCAGCCCCTTGAGGGCAGGGATTATTTCTATCAATCAACCGATCAATCAATCAATCATATTTATTGAGCACTTACTGTGTGCAGTGCACTTTACTAAGTGCTTGGGAGGGTACAACAATATTACAAATGCATTCCCTGCCCACAGCATGTTTATGGTCTAGCAAAAAGTCTTAAATTACTATACCTACAGATTGCCCTCTCAGGGTCGCACCTGGAGAGTTTCCAGTCCTCTACCACTCTCGGCTTTGGGAGGGAAAGTCAAACAGAGGCCTACCCATTCCATTTATGAGAAGCAGCGTGGCTCAGTGGAAAGAGCCCGGGTTTGGGAGTCAGAGGTCATGGGTTCAAATCCTGGCTCCGCCAACTGTCAGCTGTGTGACTTTGGGCAAGTCACTTAACTTCTCTGTGCCTCAGTGACCTCATCTGTAAAATGGGGATTAAGGCTGTGAGCCCCCCCGTGGGACAACCTGATCGCCTTGTAACCTCCCCAGTGCTTAGAACAGTGCTTTGCACATAGTAAGCGCTTAATAAATGCCATCATCATCATCATTTGCAGCTTGGGCAGTGATTAACGAGTGGCAGGCAATCTGCTACAAGTCAAAACTCACCCATGCAGAAGCAGAAGCAGCGTGCCACTTTCCACATGAGAAGCAGTGTGGCTCAGTGGAAAGAGCCCGGGCTTTGGAGTCAGAGGTCATGGGTTCAAATCCCGGCTCCGCCAACTGTCAGCTGTGTGACTTTGGGCAAGTCACTTCACTTCTCTGGGCCTCAGTTACCTCATCTGTGAAATGGGGATTAAAACTGTGAGCCCCCCGTGGGGAAACCTGATCACCTTGTAACCTGAACAGTGTTTTGCACATAGTAAGCGCTTAACAAATGCCATCATTATTATTATTATGCAGCATGCGAGAGTCGAGGGAGGAGATTCGACTGCGCGGAAGGCATCAATGATAAACCACTTCCTTTATTTTTACCAAGAAAACCCTCTGGATCCACTACCAGAACAATAGCAGATGAAGAGAGGGGCGTTCTGGGAGAGTTGTGTCCGTGGTGTCACTATAGGTCGGAAACAACTCGACGGCATAAGACGACAAGACCTACAGATTAAAAATAACCTAAATTCTACCGAGAGGGGAGCAGGTGATCCAATAACAATTGCTAGGGAAAGTTTCGAAGTAAAAGCCAAATATGATAAAAACATCTTCCATGATGTCTATTAATTTGATTGTATTAACTCGATTGTACTCTTCCACGTATTTAGGACAGGGCTCCGCATTCAGTAGGCTGTCAGCTCCTTCGGGGCAGGGATCGTCTTTACTAAATCAATTTTACTCTCCCAAGTGTTTATTGCAGTGGATTTGCACACTGCAAACTGTTTAGATCCCTGAGAGCAGAGATCGTGATAAGTCTATTGTACTCTCAAAACTGTTTAGACAGTGCTCTGCATGCTGTAGCCCTACAGGTTCTGTCCTATTTATTTTATTTTGTTGGTATGTTTGGTTCTGTTCTCCGTCTCCCCCTTTTAGACTGTGAGCCCCCTGTTGGGTAGGGACTGTCTTTATGTGTTGCCAATTTGTACTTCCCAAGCGCTTAGTACAGTGCTCTGCACATAGTAAGCACTCAATAAATACGATTGATTGATTGATTGATTGATTGATTGTGGATCGTGTCTATTTTACTGGGGGATAGAGCACGGGCATGGGAATCAAAGCAGCCTACATTGTAATCCCAACTCCACCACTTGTCTGCTGTGTGACCTTGGGCAAGTCATTTCATTTCTCTTTGCCTCAGTTTCCTCAACTGTATAATGGGAATTAAGACTGTGAGCCCTCTGTGGGACAGGGACTGTATCCAACTCAATTATCTTGTATCTACCCAATGCTTAGAACAGTGCCTGGTACATAGGAAGTGCTTAATAAATACCAACATTTTTATTCATTCATTCATTCAATCGCATTTATTGAGAGCTTACTGTGTGCAGAGCACTGTACTAAGCGCTTGGGAAGTACAAATCAGCAACATATAGAAACAGTCCCTACCCAACAATGGGCTCAGTCTAGAAAGGGGAGACAGACAACAAAACAAAACAAGTAGACAGGTGTCAATACCATCAGAATAAATAGAATTTGTAGCTACCGTGACAACTTGGATCCATACCTAATCAGAGTAAACAATTCCTTTTTTGTATTAGGATAGAGCTCTGCACAGAATAAGCACTCAATCAATACCATTGTTTGATCGATTGATTGTACATAACATTAATGATGGAACCGGTAAATTCAAAACTAAACTGTACACTCTTTGACTTGAATTCCTATATAGCTGATAAATTTACCAGCCCAAGACTGCGTGCTTCAAATGTAGTAAAAATGTCAACCAAAAGCATGAGGATGCTGAAATTATAGTCTGGCATCGCCACAAGATTCTCCCCCATAGCAACAGAAGAGACAACATAACTGAAAACAGCTGCTTCTTCACCAAAAAAAAATTAGACAACAATCCTCAGGGAAAAGCATATTCTACGTGAAAGCCAAATGTGCCATTTTTCATTTACAAAAGAAACTGTGAAAGTTCGTATGCTAAATTAGAACATCCCTTCCCCACTGTGAGTGCGTCAGCGAGGTTTACAACACAACAGAGAGCAGCGTGGCGTAGTGGATAGAGCACGAGCCCGGGAGTTGGAAGGTCGTGGGTTCTAATCCTGTCTCTGTCACTTGTCTGCTATATGACTTGGGCAGGTCATTTCACTGGGGCCTCATCTGTAAAATGGGGATGGAGACTCTGAGTCCCACATGAGAAGTGAACAATACCTTTGTCCATCCCGATTATGCTTGCGTCCACCCCAGCGCTTAGTACAGTGGCTGGCATATAGTAAGTGCTTAACAAATACCACCATCATCATAAACAGAGTAGACCCAATTCCTTCAGACATCAAAATTCCTGAGATGTTCTGACCCCATTGGAGAGATTTCTTGGAAAGTCTAAGCCAAATCTGTTTTAGTGCTGGTTCTGTAAAGCAAGAGTGCGAAGGCACAGAAAGAAACATTCCAGTTTTTGAACCAAAAAACCAGTGGGATACCCAGGACCACATTTGAAACTAGAAATACTAATGTAAAAATGAATGAAAGTTGTTATCTTAAACCTTAAAATAATGCTTTGTCATCATCAGTTAGGGAGTTTGAAAATCAGCCCAATATAGCTTTATTCACTAAAATAAAGAAGAATTCTGAAACCAAAGATTAATTGGAACTGGTAGCTATGAATGGAATGGTGTGGGTAGGTAACTAGAAGATAGACTATTAACATCTTCAATGTTAAATTTGAAAGGTTTTAAAGGAACTATTCATGTTTTTCATTGTGCTAGGATATATTTGACATAATTCAGACATGGTCCCTGTCCCTCAGAGGGTTCTAACCAAAGAAGGAAAAAGGGACATGAAGACACAGGCCCATAGAGGTTAGGCAACATGCCCAAGGTCACACAGCAGGCCAATGACCAGGCTTGGGGAAAGCATTTATATTGGAGGAAATTCCAAGCATTATTCTGATAGTACCCATCTACTCTATTTTATATTTCTTTTAGATTTGTCACAATTTCCCTGAATACACTTTCCTTTCTGTTTAACTGTCTGTTTAACTTACACCGAAACACCTGTGCAACTTAGAATAACTGAATCAATTCCAGCTCCTGGTTCTCACTTTAGAGTTTCTTCCATCTTAGCTCCATTTTCTAACAGGTTTCATTTCCTGCATTCTCCACTTAGCTCCTTGTTCTCATTTTCCTAATTTCCAATTGTTTTCTTTCTATTCTCTCCTTCCAAAGTCAAGTGCCCAACATTTAACCCCATCTCCTTTCAATTCCAGAGTCCTCAGAAAGAGCCAGTGTGTTAAGAGAGTGAGACAGGGAGGCCGAAGGCCTGGGTTCGATTTCCTGATCTGCCACTGGTCTGCTGTGGAGCCCGAGGCAAGTCACTTATACTGTACTCTCCCAAGTGCTCAGAATGGTGCTCTGCACACAGTAAGCACTCATTAAATATGATCAAATGACTGATTTACTCAACCGTTCCGTGACTCAGTTTCCTTATCTCTAAAATGGGGAGAGGATATCTGCTACCTCCCTAGATCATAAGCTTTGTGGGACAGGAGCTGTGCCAGCTGTGATTATCTAATATCTACCACAATGCTTAGAATAGGACTTAACCTGTAGTAAGCACTTAATAAATTTAGTAAAATAACAAAGAAAAAAGTCAACATAATAGTAATAATAATAATGATGGAATTTATTAAGTGCTTACTTAAGGAGGTCTGCCAGCTCCATTATGTCATGCTCTGCCAAGCACTTAGTTCAGTGCTCTTCACACCGTGTTCAGTAAATGTGACATTGAACTGACTTATGGACTGCCTAAACTTAAAACTGAAGTACATTTCAGTTTTAAGTTTACGTATTTCCGTTTGCAGCGTGGAAACTACTTGAGTCCGCGGTATCCACTTAGCTGGTCCCAAAAACGTTGATCTGGAATCTGGTATACCTTCTAAATTGGTACAAAAGCAAATGTCGATTTGCAATCGTATTATCTTTTATTGTTAGAAAATTAATATTTCTAAATACTCTGCTTTTTTCAATTTTGTCCCAATGCCTCACAGCAAACACAACTTTACATTGTACCAGATATGCTGATTTCTCACAGTTATCCCTCCTGAAAGATAATTAGATTTCCATTTGGAGGACACAAGGTCTCCATTAATTAAATTATGAATAGTCAGAATAAGGTGTAGACAACTTCTATACATATTGCAGTCTTCAGCAATTTAGAACAAGTAAGTGCTTTTCCATTTTCTAAAACCTTGACATTGTATATTGCATTTTCTCACCTATCTGCCCTTTTTTTGTGTGTAATCTTTGCAACCTCAAAACAGAGGAGGATCTATTATGTAGGGAATTAAGTATAGCTGAAAGGAGAGGATGAGGGAAAAAGAAAAAAGAGGAGGGGAGAAAGAAAAGGAAAGTAAACTGGAATTTGAAACTGGATTGCTTACGTCTATTGTGTTTTCCCAATTGTATCCTACAACTGACACTAAGTGTTTTATTGACATCTTCCCACACCTTTCCCTCTAGACTGTAAGCTCCTGAGGGCAGGGAATGTGTCTACCAACTCTGTTGTATTGTAACTCTCCCAAGCTCTTAGTTATAATAATAATAATGGCATTTATTAAGTGCTTACTGCATGCAAAGCACTGTTCTAAGCGCTGTACACTGCTCTGCACACAATAAGAGGTCAATATATACAATTGACTGATTCTACTCTTCTTATTTGAGTGCTCATATGTTAAAGAACACTTTTCTAGCCAATCAGCCTCTTCTCCTCTTCCTATCCCAGCATATGCTGCTATCCCTGTTTACAATGTCTGGGGTGTGCTACGAAAAAGCAAATCTTTGATTTCTGCTTCAAAAATTCAGGGGTTGAGGGGAAATTATATGAGAGAGGTGATTGTACAAATAAATATGGTGGTGTTCCTGGGGTTTGAAGATGACCCAGTGATTAGATTTTTATCAGCATTTGCATTTGGAGCTGAAGAAACCAAAGTGTCATAATAATAATAATAATAATAATAATAATAATAATAATAATAATAATAAAACTGTGGTATTTGCTAAGTACTTATTATGTGCCAAGCTCTATACTAAGCACTGATGAAGGTAGAAGATAATCAGGTCAGACAGAGTTTCTTTCCCTCAAGGGGCTCAAAGTCTTTGTAGGGAAAAGAGATATTGAATGCCCATTTTAAGGATGAGAAACTGAGGCACAAAGAAATGAAGTGACTTTCCCAAAGCCACATAACAGGTAAGTGGCAGGACTAGGTTTACAAATCAGGTCCTCTGTCACCATGCCGGTGCTCTTTCCACTGGACCACACTCCTTCTCCAAGTGTATTTTAATGGTAATTGTAAGTGTGCCTGGCAAGTATAAGTTAACGATCACTACCACATCACCTGTGTCCAATTTTTTTTTGTTGTTATGTTTGTTAAGCAGCGAGGAACTGTACTAAGTACTGGGGTGGGTTACAAGATAATCAAGTTAGACACAGTCCATGTCCTACAAGGGACTCACAGTCTTAATCCCTATTTTACAGCTGAGGGAACAGGGGTACAGAGAAATTAAGTGACTTGTCTAAGATCATCCAGCAGACAAATGGAGAAGTCTGGATTAGAACCCAGGTCTGTCTAACTCCCAGGCCTGGGCTCTCTCCATTAAGCCGCACTGCTTCACCAAATTTGTCTCTTCCTGGCTGATTATTTGCTACTCACAGATCCAGACATCATTTTGTTCATTCTCATGATCTTCTACAAGTTTCTGTTCTGATTAAGGAGAGTCATTACATTTTAACCAGCTAGACATGTTTCTTTCCTGCTTCCGTGTTTCAAGTCCAGGGCTTTATCGTATCATTTAATTTTTGTCTTCCCTGTACTTTCCAAGCATTTGTCTGCTCATGATGTCCCAATTCAGCTCTGCAGAAGACCACTGAATGAATGTGCAGCTGAGGTCCGGGTGACAACCGTGACTTTGGTTCGGGCGGACAGACAAATAATAATGATGATGCTATTTCTTCAGCACTTATTATGCGCCAGGTACTGTATTAATCACTGGGGTTGATACAAGCAAATCGAGTTGGACACCATCCCTGTCCCATGTGGGGCTCACAGTCGCAATCCCCATTTTGCAGAGGAGGTAAATGAGGCACAGGGGAGTGAAATGATTTGCCCAAGGCCACCCAGCAAATGTGATGGAGGCGGGATTAGAACTCATGACCTTCAGACTCACAGGCCCATGCTCTATCCACTGTGCCTGGGGCCCACATGTCATTTGTACAGATTTATTACTCTGTTTATTTTACTTGTACATATTTACTATTCCATTTCCGTATGGAGGCGTGGGTTCATATCCCACTTCTGACACATTAAGCGCTTAATACAGTGCTCTGCACACAGTAAGCGCTCAATAAATACGATTGATTGATTGATTTTGTTAATGATGTGCATCTAGCTTTACTTCTATTTATTCTGATGACTTGACACCTGTCCACATGTTCTGTTTTGTTGTCTGTCTCCCCCTTCTAGACTGTGAGCCCATTGTTGGGTAGGGACCATCTCTACATGTTGCCAACTTGTACTTCCCAAGCGCTTAGTACAGTGCTCTGCGCACAGTAAGCGCTCAATATATGTGATTGAATGAATGAATGAATTTGATATTAAGCAGAGCAGGTAGGTAGGGGCTCTGACTGGTGTCACCTTTGTTTGGCATTGATATAGCCCCTGGTGCTAGTCTATCAAATTTTTTCTATTTTATTCATTCATTCAATCATATTTATTGAGCACTTACTGCAAGTGAAGCACTGTACTAAGCGCTTGGGAGAGTACGATACAACAATAGACACATTTCCTGCCCACAACGAGCTTACTTAAACTTCCTGTGTCCTTTTCCTTCATCTAGAGACACTGATAGTTGATCCCTCATCATGATGGGGAGTTCACAGCATGGCACTTCAATAATAATATCAGTAAATAATGACTGAGATAGTTGTTAAGCTTTACTGTGTGACAAAGCACTGTACTTGGCATTGGGATAGATATAAGCAAATCAGGTTGGACACAATCCCTGTCCCACGTGAGGTTAATTAATCCTCATTTTACAGGAGAGATAATTGAAGCATAGAGAAGTTAAGCGATTTGTCCAAGGTCACACAGCAGACAAGTGATGCCCCAGCTGGAGCGCCATCCACTAGGTCACACCACTTGCCTTCGATGAACCAAGCAATCAATTAATGGTATTTATTGAGCCTTTAGTTTCTGTAACATTTGTTACAGAAATTAGAGAAGCAGCGTGGCTCAAAGGAAAGAGCCCGGGCTTTGGAGTCAGAGGTCATGGGTTCAAATCCCAGCTCCACCAGTTGTCAGCTGTGTGACTTTGGGCAAGTCACTTAACTTCTCTGGGCCTCAGTTCCCTCATCTGTAAAATGGGGATGAAGACTGTGAGCCCCTCGTGGGACAACCTGATCACCTTGTAATCCCCAGCACTTAGAACAGTGCTTTGCACATAGTAAGCGCTTAATAAATGCCATTATTATTATTATTATTTGTTAATCGCTTACTATTTGCCAAGCACTGTACTAAGTGCTGAGGTAGATACAAGATAATCAGGTTGGACACCCTCTCTGTCCCACACGGGGCTCATAAACTTGAATGTAAGAGAAAGCAGATATTGAATCCCCATTTTACCAACTGAGGAAACAGAGGCATAGAGAAGTTAAGTGACTTTCCCAAGGCCATACAGCAGGCTAGCAGTGAAGCTGGAATTAGAATGCAGGTCCTCTGACTCCCAGGCATGTGCCCTTTATAATAATATTTATAATAATATTTTATACTGTGAGCCCACTGTTGGGTAGGGACTGTTTCTATATGTTGCCAACTTGTACTTCCCAAGCGCTTAGTACAGTGCTCTGCACACAGTAAGCGCTCAATAAATACAATTGATTGATTGATCGATAATAATAATGATAATAATAATAATGATGGCATTTGTTAAGTGCTTACCATGTGCAAAGCACTGTTCTAAGTGCTGGGGGGATACAAGGTGATCAGGTTGTCCCGTGTGGGGCTCACAATCTTAATCCTCATTTTACAGATGAGGGAACTGAGGCACAGAGAAGTTAAGTGACTTGCCCAAAGTCACACAGCCAATAAGTGGCAGAGTGGGATTAGAATCCATGACCTCTGACTCCCAAACCCCTGCTCTTTCCACTGGGCCACGCTGCTTCCACTAGGAATATGTTATGTGCAGAACAATGCTCTTGGGGGAGAATCTTCTCACTCACCAACTAAGCCTTCATCATCTGGACAATCGTCATTCCCCTGAGCCTGTTTACCAAGAAGGAGAAAAAGACAGGCTGACTGGAAAGGGAAAAACTAACTGCACCTACCTTCAAAATTGAATCATCTTTTCCCTGAGACCTCGTCATGTGAAAGCGGCCTGTATTTCTTTGCACTCACCAATCTGACTTGCGGATATTATTTTTAGGGTCAGGATTTTCACATTCTACTGGGACACCGTGACACTCGTATTCCATGTGCATTGTGACCGTGCTCCTGAGTAAATAGGGTGCTAAAATAAGGCCCCGCTATTTTGGAAGATCAACTAGCTGGATCGCCTTTGTTATTCTGGAGGAGTTCAATTTCCCCCCCTCCCCAAAACCTACTCGCCACTAAAACTTTGGAATAGGCTTTCGATTTTCACTGAAATGCTACCAGAGATGCATTTATACCTTTTTTGATAAGACCCAAGCTAAGTAACTGCATCCAACTGCTACAAGGAGATTTTTTTAATTTCACAGTTGATTGACAAATTCACTATGAAGGTATAGGGGGCAAAAAGCAGTAACAGTTTACCTCCAACATAAAATTATGCATCGGAACACAAGAGGAAAACTCATTTTTCTGTTGTATGACATTTTCCTTCTTAACGAATCTTACGCTACTACATCAGGCACTTCGCAAGAACTACAAGGAGAAATTTTCCACACTGGTGACAGGTAAGGTCAAATTATAAGACCCTTTCTTGTTACCTTTTAAAAACATCTAACCCAACTTATTTCCTCTAACTGTTGAGCATTCTAGCATTTTCGTCTCATTTTATGCTGCGTGTTTCTCGAACACATCTCTAGCTGGTTCTTATAATATTAATAACGAATAATTATGGCATTCGTTCAGTGCTTGCTATGTGCCAAGCCCTGTTCTAAGTGCTGGGATAGATACAAGGTAATCAGGTTGTCCCCCATGGGGCTCACACTTTGAATCCCCATTTTCCAGATGAGGTAAATGAGGCACAGAGAAGTTAAGTGACTTGCCCAGGCAGACAAGTGGCAGAGCTGGGAGCTTCTGGCTCCCAGGACCCTGCTCTATCCACTATGAATAGGATAGACTGTTAGCTCTTTATGATCAGCGAACATTTCTGCTGATTCTGTTGTACACTTCCAAGAGCTTAGTACAGTGTTCTACACGTAGTATATGCTTAATAAATACCACCGATTGACTGAGTAGTAAGACAATAATAATATTAATATTAATACTGATAATTGAATTTGTTTCTTCTAGACTGTGAGCCCACTGTTGGGTAGGGACCATCTCTATATGTTGTCAACTTGTTCTTCCCAAGTGCTTAGTACAGTGCTTTGTGCACAGTAAGTGCTCAATAAATATGATTGAATGAATGAATGAATGAATAATTAGGATATAGAAGAGGCCATGATGAACTTTGCCTTTTCCCATTGTAACTTTCCACCACTCCATGTATTCTGCCCAATAAAAATAAGAATTGTGGTATTTGTTGAGCTTTCTGTTTACAACAGAGACTGAACTAACCAGTTGGGGAGCTAGCTTATAACCAGATCAGAAACAATCTCTGTCCCAACTGGGCCTCCCATTCTAAGAGGGAGAGAGAACAGGTATTTTATTCCCCTTCTATAGACGAAGAAGCTGAGGCACAGAGAAGTTAATTCACTCGTCCAAGGTCACCCAGCACACAGGTAGCAGAGTTGGGATTGAAACTCAGCTCCCCTAATGCCCAGGCCTGAACATTTTCCACTCTGCCAAGATGCTTCCCATTTAGTCCTGACAATCCCATCTTTGCCTGATTAAGCTGAGAGACCCTTAGAAGTATGGTCTCTAAGAGCCTCTACTAATGCTCTGTGATTTCCATCTCTCCTAAATGTGACAGCTACTCTCCTTTTTGATTAATGTAGTCTTTAAGATCTTTTAAAGGCAGGGATCGTGTCTACTAATGCTATTGAACTCTCCCAAACGGTTAGTACAGTGTTCGGCACATAGTAGACACTCAAAAGATAGAGAAGCAGCATGGCTTAATGGATAGAGCATGTGACCAGGACTCAGAAGGTCATGGATTCTATTCCTGACTCTGCCACTTGTCTGCTGTGTGACCTTGGGCAAGTCACTTCACTTTTCTGGCCCTCAGTTCCCTCATCTGTAAAATGGGAATTAAGACAGTGAGCCTTGAGTGGGACAGGGAGTGTGTCCAACCTGTTTATTTTATATCTACCACAGAGCTTAGAACAGGGACTGGTACATAGTAAGGGGTTAACAAATACCTTTATTGTTATTAAGTCCAGTGCTCTGCACATGGTAAGTGCTCAATAAATACAATTGGATGAATGAATAAATGAATTTTGTTGTGCTTGAGTTCTCTCATCTGTAAAATGGGAATTATATTCCTGTTCTTGCTCCTCATTAGACTGAGTCCCATTTGGATCAAGAACTGTGTCTCATCTGTAAAATAAGGATTGAGACTGTTAGCCCCACATGGGA
Source organism: Tachyglossus aculeatus (assembly GCF_015852505.1). Lineage (NCBI taxonomy): Eukaryota > Metazoa > Chordata > Mammalia > Monotremata > Tachyglossidae > Tachyglossus > Tachyglossus aculeatus. The sequence continues at coordinate 13,800,857 of NC_052070.1, forward strand.
CAAGGACTGTGTCCATCCTGATTCATTCATTCAATCGTATTTATTGAGTGCTTACTGTGTGCAGAGCACTGTACTAAGCGCTTGGGAAGGACAGTTGGCAACACATAGAGACGGTCCCTACCCAACAGTGGGCTCACAGTCTAGAAGGGGGAGACAGAGAACAAAACAAAACATATTAACAAAATAAAATAAATAGAATAAATATGCACAAATAAAATAGAGTAATAAATTCATACAAAGCTGATTTGTATGACTTGTATAAGCAAAATCCTGATTTGCTTATAAGCCACCCCTGTGTATAGTATTAGCACATGGCACCTAATGAGTTTAACTAATGCTGTTATTATTATTATTATTATTATTGTCATTATTATCATTATTATGGCCTAGTGGAAAGAGAACAGGACTGGAAGTCAGTAAACTTAGATTCTAATTCTAGCTCTACCACTTTCCTGCTATGTGACTGGGCAAGTCACTTAATGAGAAACAACGTGGCTTAGTGTCAAGAACACGAGCTTGGGAGTCAGAGGTTATAATCCTGGCTCCGCCACTTGTTTGCTGTATTACCTTGGGCAAGACACTTAACTTCAGTGGGCCTCAGTTATCTCTTCTGTAAAATGGGGATAAAGACTGTGAGCCCCACGTGGGACAACCCTATTACCTTGTATCTACCCCAGTGCTTAGAACAGTGGTTGGCACATCTTAAGCACTTAACAGATATCATAATTATTGCCCGTTTACTTGTTTTGCTTTCTGTCTCCTCCTTTCTAGACTATAAACTGGGTGTGGGCAGGAATTGTCTCTATTTCTGAATTGTACTTTCCAGTCACTTAGTCCAGTGCTCTGCACACGGTAAGTGCTCAATAAATACAATTGGATGAATGAATAAATAAATTTTGCTGTGCTTGAGTTCTCTCATCTGTAAAATGGGAATTATATTCCTGTTCTCACTCCTCATTAGACTGAGTCCCATTTGGGTCAAGAACTGTGTCTCATCTGATGGTCTTGCATCTATCCCAGTGTTTAGTACAATACTTGGCACCTAATAAGCACTTAACATACCAAACCGTTTCTACTATTTATTACTATTACCGATAATCTTCGTCATATAGCTATGACATTCCCCTCAGACTTCTCATTGTTCTCTTTCCACAAATACCTCTATTCGTGAGACCATTTTCATGCTTTCACAGAGGAAAGAGAAAGGATCAGGTGGACAATGCCACCAGAGAGCAAGACCTCAGCGCAAGAATGGCAGTGGCCATTGACTTCTCCATGGCATACACTGCTAATTAAAAATTTTCCAGGCAGTGACTTCTCAGGGAAAAAAATGAGTCCTGCTTCAATGAAACAAAAGGGATAAAAGATCTCTTCTTTTGGTCTCTATTTAAATCACATTATTCATTCCGACTGGGTGGAAATACTGATGTGGTAAACGCTCACTGTTTTAAAAGGAAAAGGAGGAAATCCCTTTACAACAAATAATATGATTTGGACATCTGCCGACCCCATAGTCCTTTGAACAGAATCTACGAACATGAGATGATAATCTGAGAAGCGGTGTAGCCTAGTGGAAAGAGAGAGGGACTGGGTGTCAGGATACCTGGGTTCTAATGCTGGGTCTGCTACTTGTTGTCTATTTGACCTCGGGCAGGTTACTTAACTTTCGTTCCTCAGTTTCCTCATTCGAAAAATGGGGATAAAATACTTAGGTGGTGAATTCTGTGTGGGTCAGGGACTGGTCCGGATCTGATTGCATTGTATCTACCCCAAGATTTAGCATATTTCTTGTCACCTGATAAGCTCTTAAAAATAGCATCATCGTAAATATTATTATCATTATTAGTAATAACATGATCATTACTTCATCCAACTAATGGTCCATCTTGTAATGAATTCTGACTAAAGACACAGGATGGTCATTAGGACCCTGGAGGTGCTTCTATTTACTTAGGGCTATGGAGCCTACTTATGTATGGGGACCTTAATTTCCCCCCTAAATTGTTCTGCCTGTTTCTTTTAACCCCCCGCACCCCTATTTGGAATATCTACGGGGATGAAAATTAAAACTTCCTAAAATAAAATTGACAAATGTGAGGTTACATTGCCATGGTGATAGATTGTCTATAAAAAAACCATTATCACCCCAGTATAAAAGCTCCTTGAATCTACTGTGGGCTACTGAATCGAGTCGATAATAATAATAATTATTATTATGGCATTTAAGTGCTTACTAGGTGCAAGGCGCTGTTCTAAGTGATGGGGTAGATATAAGATAATTGGGTGGACACAGTCTCTATCCCATGTAGGGCTCACAGACTTAATCCCCATTTTCCAGACAAGGGACCTGAGGTATAGAGAAGTAAAATGACTTGCCCAAGGTCACACAGCAGAAAAGTGGCAGAACCGGAATTAAAACCCAGGACCTTCTAACTCCCAGGCACATGCCCTATCCACTAGGCCAGCTATTCAAGCAAATGGGCAAACCACTGTGCCCAATAATTTATCCAACCTTACTTGATCCTGTGGGTACTTTCACTTTTGGTTCAGGAGTCAGGATTTAGAAAACAATCCAAGCAATGTAAATAATAATAATACTAATGATGGCATTTGTTCAGCGCTTACTATGTGCAAAGCACTGCTTTAAGCGCTGGGGAGAATACAAGGTGATCAGGTTTTCCACCGTGGGGCTCCCAGTCTTAATCCCCATTTTACAGATGAGGTAACTGAGGCACAGAGAAGTTAAGTGACTTTCCCAAAGTCACTCAGCTGACAAGCAGCGGAGCCAGAATTTGAACCCATGACCTCTGACTCCCAAGCCTGTGTTCTTTCCACTGAGCTACGCTTCTTCTCCATGATTAATGAAAGCTTTTCTGTTTTTTTTAAATCTCCCACTTTATGTTCTGTAAAATGGGCAGAAAATTTGGGAACAACTTAACAGGATACTGAGAAAAATTGTTTGTGCTTTGAGAACATTTAAAGATCATCATCAAGGGAATTTATTGCATGCTTACTGTGTGCTGAGCATTGTACTAAGTGCTTGAGAGAGTGTGATACAACAGTTGGTAGGCACGTTACCTGCCCACAACGAGATTACTGATGTAAGGGACATTTGGCAGTCCAAATCATTAGTCTATTTATGGCGGTCATACACTTTTCTCCTTGAAAAATCTACTTTTTCCATCACTTTCAATGTATGAAGGTCATCTCTAATTCTAGATGCCCTATCCCTAGTGCTCCCCCTTCTAGACTGTGAGCTCACTGTTGGGTAGGGACCGTCTCTATATATTGCCAACTTGTACTTCCCAAGTGCTTAGCACAGTGCTCTGCACACAGTAAGCGCTCAATAAATACGATTGATTGAATGAATCCCTAGTGCCTAATCTTTTATTATGCTTGTTGTAGTTGCCTGATTTAAGATATCTTCTTAGGCGAGGAACTAGTAGCATATAGCGTGGCTCAGTGGCAAGAGACCACGCTTCGGAGTTAGAGGTTGTGGGTTCTAATCCCGGTTCTGCCACTTGTCAGCTGTGTGACTTTGGGCAAGTCACTTCTCTGGGCCTCAGTTACCTCATCTGTAAAATGGGGATGAAGACTGTGAGCCCCATGTGGGACAACCTCATTACCTTGCATCTCCCCAGTGCTTAGAACACTGTTTGGCACATAGTAAGCACTTAACAAATACCATCATTTTAGAGAAGCAGCGTGGCTTAGTGGAAAGGGCTTGGGCTTGGGAGTCAGAGGATGTGGATTCTAATCCAGACTCCACCACTTGTCTGCTGTGTAACCTTGGGCAGGACACTTAACTTCTCTGTGCCTCAGGTACCTCATCTGTAAAATGGGGATTAAAAGTCTGAGCCCCACGTGGGACAATCTGATAACCTTGTATCTACCTCAGTGCTTAGAACAGTGCTTGGCACATAGGAAGCACTTAATAAATACCATGATGATTATTATTATTATTCTTAAGGCACCATGTACATCATCATCATCATCATCAATCATATTTATTGAGCCCTTACTGTGTGCAGAGCACTGTACTAAGCACTTAGGAAGTACAAATTGGCAACATATACAGACAGTCCCTACCCAACAGTGGGCTCACAGTCTAAAAGGGGGAAACAAAACCAAACATACTAACAAAATAAAATAAATAGAATAGATATGTACAAGTAAAATAAATAAATACAGTAATAAATATGTACAAACATATATACATATATACAGGATACATATACACTGTATATGTACACTGTACATATACATATGTACAGAGATATAGCTCTAAGATAACTATATTCAGAGCTCAATTCAGGTGGTATTGACTAATACAAACTCAAAAAGAAAGCCAGGAATAAAAATACAACTACTCCTGCCAGTAGCAATTCTTTCCGAAGAGCAATCTCAGTAGTCAACAATGAGTTTCTAGTAAAACGGTACAAAGGCTAACAAATAAAGAGTTGTTAGAGGCTAACAAGTACATTGCTCACAGAAAAAGGAAGCTGAAAAGGTCAGGATGTCTCCAGTTGAAACTTGGAAGAAAAACCAGCAGTAATTTCCAGGGATACCAAAGTTTTGATGGAGATTTCAGACACAGAAGCCGAGTTCACTCTCGGACTGTCAAGTCTGGACTTCCACAGGGCCTAGAATGTCTTACTTTACAAGCAGATAGCTTGTTCTTCCTCTCCCTCAGACTGTGCACGCTTATAGTCATTTATTCAATTGTATTTATTGAGCGCTTACTGTGTGCAAAGCACTGAACTAAGTGGGAGAGTACAGCATGATAACAAATAGACACACAGACTGTGAGCTTCCCACAATGACTCACAGTCTAGAGGGGGAAACAGACATTAACATATGGAAATAAATGAATAAATAAATAAATTTCAGATACATAGATAAGCGCTGTGGGCTGGGAGGGGGAATGAATGAAGGGAGCAAGTCAGGGTGACGCAGAAGGGCGTGGAAGAAGAGGAGAGGAGGGCTTAGTCATGGAAGGCTTCCTGGAGGAGAGGTGTCTTCATTCATTCATACATTAAATCATATTTAGAGAGTGCTCACTGTGTGCAGAGCACTGTACTAAGCACTTGGGAAAGTACACTGCAAAAAAAAAAGTGACATTCCCTGCCCACAGTGACTTTACAGTCTTAGAGAGGGGTATTGGATAATTCCTTAGTGGCAACAGTGGAAGCTAGAGTTCTGAGAGAGCTACAGGATCTAGATTTCTTCAAAAACTGCTTGGAACCACTACCAAACCAAACACCCAGTGACCCCCTAAATTTTGAAGGAGAATCAATAGCTGCACACAGGCTCACCTAAAGACGACCATCCGGGGGAAGCCAAGGCTGGCCCCTAATTAGTCTCCATCTCATCATGAAGAGGGGTGTCCTATAGAGAAAAAAGGTGGGCAGAGGTAGGCAGAATAAGGAGGGAGAGAGGGTATCAGAATTAGAGGATGGATGGCTAAATAGTAATAATGGTATTTATTAAGTGCTTACTATGTGCCAAGCACTTTTCTAAGTGCTGGCAGGGTAGTTAGGTGGTCCACGAGGGGCTTAAAGTCTTAATCCCCATTTTACAGATGAAGTAATTGAGGCACAGAGAAGTGAAGTGGCTTGCCCAAGGTCACACATCAGACAAGTGGTGGAGCCGAGATTAGAACCCACGTCCTCTGACTCCCAAACCCGTGCTCTTTCCGCTAAGCCATGCTGCTTCTTAAATCAGAAGATTAATCCACATTATCATAAGCCATTTTTCTGGTGGATGGTGGCTTGGTAAAGAATTGATCGAATAATAAATCAATTGTATTGATTGAGTGCTATTTGAGTGCAGAGTATTGTGGGAGAGTGCAATGCAGCAGAGTTGATAGACATTTTCTGCCCACAGGGAGCTTACGGTTTAGAGTGGAAACACATTAATATAAATAAATAATGGATATGTACTCAGTTGCTGTGGGGCTGAGGGTGGGGTGAATAGCAAGTGCTCAAAGTGGAAGAGGCAAGTGAACAGATGACACAGAAGGGAGAGGGAAATGAAGAACTACTAATCAGAGAAGGCATCCTAAAAAATCATTTCATTTCCTTGTGGACAGGGACTGTGTCCACCAATATCTGTTGTATTGTACTTTTCCAAGGGCTTAGAACAGTGCTCTGCATACAGTAAGTACTCAATAAATACCATCGATTGATCGATCAATTGATCAATCAATAGATAATGGGCACCTCTTCCTGAACGACGATGCCTCAAGGTGACTACGTATGTTATGTGAACATCTGGATCCTCACAGCTGGGAATCCTTAGGAATGGAGTTGGTCCTGGGAGAGTCAACAACCTTTGCTTTTCCCTTTTCTAGACTCCTTTCGTTCTCTAGCTGGAATTTTTATGGTATTGGTTAAGTGTTTACTATGTGTCGGACACTGTACTAAGTGCTGGGGTAGGTACAAGCTAATCAAGTTGGATTACAGGGGCTCACAAGTCTTAACAGGCAACAGGTAACAGGCAGAGGGAAGTGAAGTGACTTGCCCAAGGTTACACGAGAGACAAGTAGGGGAGCCGGGATTAAGAGCCAGGTCCTTTTGACTCCCAGTCCTGGATACTTCCCCAAGGCTCTGATGTCAGCAACTTTATTTTCCCCTTCTTGTCTTCCTTTTTTTCCTCACATGCTTGCTCTTCTGAAATTGGGCAGTGGTTATGCTACCAGGACCTAAGCCACATTTGTCTTACATATAAAGGGATGATACAGAAATAAATGTGTGTTTTTAATTGTATTTGTTCATTCATTCAATCGTATTTATTGAGCGCTTACTGTATGTAGAGCACTGTACTAAGTGCTTGGGAAGTACAAGTCGGCAACATACAGAGATGGTCCCTACCCAACCCTTTCTAGACTGTGAGCCCACTGTTGGGTAGGGACCGTCTCTATATGTTGCCAACCTGTACTTCCCAAGCGCTTAGTACAGTGCTCTGCACACAGTAAGTGCTCAATAAATGATTGAATGAATGAATGAATGATTGAACGGGCTCACATCTAGAAGACTAGAAGTGCTTACTATGTGCTAAGAGGTCTTCTACTGGATTGGACACAGCCCCTGTCCCACATGGGCCTCACAGTCCAAGTAAGAGAGGGGAAGATCAAATCCCTATTTTACAGATGAGGTAACTGAGGCACAGAGAAGTTCAGGGATTTACCCAATGTCATACAGCAGACAATTGGAAGAATCAGGATTAAAGCCCGGATTCTGTGACTCCAATAGCCATGCTCTTTCCACGAGATCATTATACTCCTCAAGGTTAAGCATTAAATGGTGCAGAATAGATTTTGTCAGGATTGTTTGTGAAATAGTTCTCTTCCTGAATTGCCGACTCTAAATCACTCCTAAAAATGAAATCTGTCCCCTAGTTCTGCTTGCAGCAACTAGGAATTCTACATATTCTTTAACCCAAAGTCTGTCCACGTGTTTTTGTTTTTTAAAGAAGGCATTCACAGTAAAAAAAAAAAAAAGACCGCAGCGTATATTCTCATCTCATAACAGAGAGTTGCAGTACAGTATGTGCATAATTCCCACGCAGAAAGATAATAATATTCTACTAGGTACCTATTTTTAGAGTATTATAACCAGCGTATGTAAAGACAAACTGGTACAGAAAAAAAAAGCTTAGAGTGCTTCTAGTTAAACTTCAAGGAAGGTTCAGTCACATTATCAGATCTGAAATTAGATTTGAACAATTAAAGTTGTGCTACCTCTTTGCAACATATTCCTAGGAGAAATTACTGGCCAGTGACTGGGATTTCCACTGAGAGGAAAGTCTGAGACAAGCAGATATTTACTCTTCAATAATGCATTAAATTAATAAGGGCAGCCTTGGAGAATAGGAGAAGCAGCATGCCGAGAGGTTAGACCACAGGCCCGGGAGTCTGAATGACCTGGGTTCTAATTCCTGCTCCGCCACTTGTCTGCTGTGTGACCTTGGGTAAGTCACTTCTGGACCTCAGTTACCTCATCTGTAAAAAATGGGGATTGAGATTGGGAGCCCCATGCAGGACAGGAGCTAGGTTCGACCTGATTAGTTTGTATCTAGCCCAGTACTTAGAACAGTGCCTGGCTCATAGTAAGCACTTCACAAATACCATAACAAAAATTTAAAAAAGCATCTTCAGCCACACAAATAATCCCAGACCGGGACCTAAAAAACCCAGACAGAGGCAATTTCTAGAGTAAATCTACAAATGGATTCAAGGTATGCGGTTGATGTGCATATGCAAACTCCACAGCCCTGACTAGAGTGTTCACACTCAAATATTGTGTTAAGTTGTTACGCTTCTGTTCACAGTACATTGCTCTGACCTGAGGTGAGGATGATGAGAGTTGTTACAAGCTGTAGAGGATGCTAAAATAAATTGAAAGATTGTATTTAAAAATTATCAAAGAAGCTTCCCGATTCCCTTTAATAAATATACTGGAATCTCACTCCCACTGAAGTCTAGGATAACATTAGTTTAAGCCAGTTCCAAAAAGATCTTGCATGTGGAATCTCCTGGGGGCTTATTTGAAACATCTCCTTCCCTTTTTACATTTAGCTCTATAGTCAATAAAAACATTACCAGGTATTCTAGTCTCTGCCTGAAACACTGTGATTTGATGATTAGATAAATAAGAGAAAAATAGTTATCTTCCTTTGACAATTACGGGTGAACCTTTTACATAATATATTAAAAAGGAAGGTTTTGACACATGTTTTCTAGTGAGCAGTACCTCAAGTTCAGTCTACCTTCTAAAAGAGAAAGCTTTATCAGGAACATATTCTCTCCACTACTACTAAGAATCACTATTCCACTATTTACATTCAGAGATGGCACGTAAGAAAGTGAAGCAACAGTGGAAATGGAATGAACCTGGGAGACAAAAGGACCTGGGTTCTAATCCCGAATCCACCACTTGTCTGCTGGTGACCTTGGACAAGTTATTTAACTTTTCTGTGCCTCGGTTTCTTCATCTGTAAAATGGAGATTTTAAGACACTGAGCTCCATGTGGAACACGGATTGGGTCCAACCTGAATAGCATGTCTTAATACACTGCCTGGCCCATTCATTCATTCAGTCGTATTTATTGCGCACTTACTGTGCGCAGAGCATAGTATGGTGGCCCATAGTATCACTCAATCACTTTGCCCCCTCCTATCTTACCCAACCCTCTCATAGCAACCTACTCAATGTACCTCAGTCTCAATTATTTCGCTGCCAAACTCTCACCCATGTCCTGCCTTTGGCCTGGACCACCCTCTCTCTTCATATTCAACAGACTATCATTCTCTGCACCTTCAAAGCCAGATTTGAAGGCACATCTCTTCCAAGTGGTCTTAATAATAATAATAATAATAATAATAATGGCATTTAGTAAGCACTTACTATGTGCAAAGCACTGTTCTAAGCACTGGGGAGGTTACAAGGTGATCAGATTGTCCCACGTGGGGCTCACAGTCTTAATCCCCATTTTACAGATGAGGTAACTGAGACACAGAGAAGTTGAGTGACATGCCCGAAATCACACAGCTGACAAGTGGTAGAGCCGGGATTTGAACACATGACCTCTGACTCCAAAGCCCGTGCTCTTTCCACTGAGCCATACTGGTTTTCCCCTCCTGGGCCTTCATTTCCTCTTCTCCCACTCCCTCTGTAATACCCTTATATTTGTATTTGCCCCCTTTATTCACCCCACCCACAGCCCCACAGCACTTTTGTATGCATCCATTATGTATTTATCTAGAACAATGTCTGTCTTCCCCTCCAGGATATAAACTCATTGTAAGCAGGAAGTGCATATACTAAACCCTATTATATTGTAGCCAGTCAGTCAGTTGTATTTATTGAGCACTTACTGTGTGCAGAGTACTGTACTAAGCCCTTGGGAAAGTACAGTACAACAATGAGCAATGTGCAGCGTGGGTCAGTGGAAAGATCACGGGCCTTGAAGTCAGAGGTCATGGGTTCAAATCCCGGCTCTGCTAATTGCCAGCTGGGTGACTTTGGGCAAGTCACTTAACTCCTCTGGGCCTCAGTTACCTCATCTGTAAAACGGGGATTAAGACTGTGAGCCCCCCATGGGACAACCTGATCACCTTGTAACCTCCCCAGTGCTTAGAACAGTGCTTTGCACAAAGTGCTTAATAAATGCTATCATTATTATTACATTCCCTGCCCACAACGAGCTTACAGTCTACAGGGGGATACAGGCATTGATATAGATAAAAAAAATTACAGTGCTGTGGGGCTGTGAAGCAGCGTAAATAAAGGGAGCAAGATAAGGTGAGTCAGAAAGGAGTGGGAGAAGAGAACAAGAGGGTTTAGTCAATGAAGGCCTCTTGGTTGAGATGGGTCTTTGATAAGGCTTTTGATGCAGGGAGAGTAACTATCTGTCGGATATGTGGAGAAAGGGCATTCCAGGCCAGGAGCAGGATGTGGGAGAGAGGTCAGTGGTGAGATGGATGAGACTGAGGTACAGTGAGAAGATTTACGTTAGAGGAACGAAGTGTGCAGATTTAGTTATAGTAGAAGAGTAGCAAGGTGAGGTAGGAGGGGGCGAGGTGATTGAGTGCTTTGCTCTGCACACAGTCAGTGCTCAATAATTACGAATGATTGCTTGACTGATTGATAGTGAGCTCTTAACAAATGCCTTTTAAAAAAACCTTGCCTCTGACTACCTATGTGACTGAAAAGGCCAAAGCAGGAATACACTCCCAACCACACTATGCATGCCAAGAATCTGTCCCTTGTTGCATTGTCCTGCTTAATAATTTCAGCACCTGGTGCTGTTTTCCCTTTCACTGCTTTGTCTGGGATTTCTTACAAAGCTTTTGCTTGAAAAGAGCTAATCTTTTCCTGACGGCAGTGCTCCGTGCTGGGCCGTCCTCAGCGACTCACCCCCGGTTTTCATCGGGAGTATAGCATTATTGTCTTCTCCTTCGTTTAACCAAGTCCCCAGCTACTGCAGATCCCACATCACATACAAGTCAAGCATGACTCAAGAGAGGCCTGCCTTTGACTGCCGGAAGAATTGGATTCCCACTCGATTCCTTTAAAGCAGTCAATCACCTTACCTCCTCCTACTTCACCTCCCTATTCTCCTACTACAACCCAGCCCTCACACTTCACTCTTCTAAAGCTAATCTTCTCACTGTACCTCCATCTCATCTATTTTGCCATCGACTTCTCCCCAGCATCCTGTCTCTCCCCTGGAATGCCCTCCCTCCTTATAGAGGACAGAAAGTCCTATGAGAAGCAGCGAGGCAGCGTCTGGGATCTCATGTGCAGCGTGGCTCAGTGGAAAGAGCCCGGGCTTTGGAGTCTGAAGTCAGGGGTTCAAAGCCCTGCTCTGCCAATTGTCAGCTGTGTTACTTTGGGCAAGTCACTTCACTTCTCTGTGCCTCAGTTACCTCATCTGTAAAATGGGGATGAAGACTGTGAACCCTCCGTGGGATAACCTGATCACCTTGTAATCTCCCCAGCACTTAGAACAGTGCTTTGCACATAGTAAGCATTTAATAAATGCCATCATTATTATTATTATTATTAAGGTTACCCTTCCACACCCCCTTCTTCAAAGCCTTATTAAAGGCACATCTCCTTCATGAGGTCTTCCCTGACTAGACTTTGAGCCCACTGTTGGGTAGGGCCGTCACTATATGTTGCCAGCTTGTATTTCCCAAGCGCTTAGTACAGTGCTCTGCACACAGTAAGCGCTCAATAAATATGATTGAATGAATGAATGAATGAAAGCCCTCCATTCCTCTTCTCACACTTCCTTCTACATCTCCCTGACTTGCTCTTTTATTCATCTCCCCTCCAAGCCCAACAACACTTATGTCCATATCTGAAATTAATTTGTTTTAATGTCTGTCTCCCCCCTAGACTGTTAAGCTCGTTGTGAGCAGGGGATGTGTCCATTTTTTGTCGTGTGATGCTCTCCCAAGTGCTTCATTCATTCAATCACATTTGTTGAGCGCTTACTGTGTGCAGAGCACTGTGCTAAGTGCTTGGAAAGTACAATTCCACAATAGAGACAATCCCTTCCCAACAACAGTCTCACAGTCTAGAAGGTGGGAGAAGCAGACAAAAAAACAGAACAAAACAAGTAGACCGGCATTAGTAACAATATTATAAATAAATAGAATTATATATATATATGTATATATATATAAAACACATCATTAATTAAATAAAATAAATAGAATAATAAATATGTATATACGCAGGTGCTGTGGGGTTGGGGGGGTAGAGCAGAGGGAGGGAGTCGGGGCGATGGGGAGGGGAGGGGGAGCAGAGGAAAAGGGGGGCTCAGTCTGGGAAGGCCTCCTGGAAGAGGTGAGCTCTGCATACAGTAAGCACTCAATAAATACCACCAACTAACTCACTTACTGACTGACTAGTAGCTGAGTATCTATTACTCTATTTATTTATTTATTTTACTTGTACCTATCTATTCTATTTATTTTATTTTGTTAGTATGTTTGGTTTTGTTCTCTGTCTCCCCCTTCTAGACTGTGAGCCCACTATTGGGTAGGGACTGTCTCTATATGTTGCCAGCTTGTACTTCCCAAGCGCTTAGTACAGTGCTCTGCACACAGTAAGCGCTCAATAAATACAATTGATTGATTGATTGATTGATTGAGAGCTGTCCTTGGTCAGCGGTTAGTGTACCACTCCATCTGCCACCATTCTGGTAGTGGATCCAGAGAGTTTTATTGGTAGAAATACAGAAGTGCTTTATCACTGCCTCCTTCCACGCAGTTAAAATGAGTCTCCACCCTCAACTCCCATGTCACTGCTGCCCAGCACAGGGGAGTTTTGACTTGTAGCAGATTGCCTTCCACTCGCTAGCCACTGCCCAAGCTAGGAATGGAATGGGTAGGCCTCTGCCTCACTCTCCCTACCACTGTCGAGCCTGGTAGAGGACTGGAAATTCTCCAGGTGCCATCCTGAGAGGGAGATTCTCCTTCTACTATGTTTATTTCATTGAGGGCAGCTTGCTTCCTTAATTACCCTCTAAACTGTAAGCTCCTCTTCCAGTCTGTAAGTTCCTTACGGGCAGGGAGCATGCGTACTAACTCTATTGCCCTGTACTTTCCCAAGCATTTAGTGGCTGGTCCGACCAAATTCAATATCTCAGCTCATTTCTCCGTTCTGATTTGCGGCCTCCTCAAATTCCCCCATAACGTTCATTCTGACTGCACGTTCCAGAGAGAACACGGTTCAGTAATTTTTCAACCAATCAATAGTACTTATCGAGTGCTTAATCTGTGCAGAGCATTGGGTTCCATGGAGTAGTGCCCTTTTGAACTACAACCTATTTATCTGTCCAAGTCCTCCAAGATAATAGCTTGAGCTTTGCAGTTCTCACCACTTCATTTTCTAAGTGGTTTAAATTACAACGCCATCAGCCTATTCATTCATTCATTCAGTTGTATTGATTGAGCGCTTTCTGTGTGCAGAGCACTGAACTAAGTGCTTGGAAAGTACAATTCAGCAATAAAGAGAAACAATCCCTGCCCGCTCCGGGTATAGTAACAAGCGGGTGGAGGTGGGGAAGAGGAAAGTGGAGCGTTTGGTGAGTCAGGCTTCTAACCCTCCTGGACCCCCTCTACTTCTTCTCTGCCCCCCTTCATAGCTCTGCATCCTGAAAAGCTGGAGCGGTGGGGCTGGGGATGGAGAATCAATCATTCGTATTTATTGAGCACTTACTGTGTGCAGAGCACTGTACTAAGCGCTTGGGAAGTACAAGTTGGCAACATATAGAGACAGTCCCTACCCAACAGTGGGCTCACAGTCTAAAAGGAGAAGGATACTGATTGCGATTTTTCAGAAACATTCTCTCCATCTCTTGGGGGTGACATTCTCTCCATCTCTTGGGGGTGGTGATAGTAAAGTTTCAGATCCTGCTGAGGGGAACTAATCAGGGAATGTGGCTCAGGAATCAATCGGAGGATATAGCTCATAACTATGTTGTAAATTGACCCTTTCGACTGGGTGACAGAAGACCAGGTAGGAGCCGACAAAGATGGCCATCATACAATCAGACACAGCTTGGGCGATTTGTGCACCCAGGGACTGTACAAAACTCTTGGGACCACACAAAACAGTTGGTAAACATGATCCCTTCCCTTTAGGGACAATCTTGTTAGGGATAGAAATACAACAACAACAACAAAAAAGACAGGTGAAGGAAAGTGATAATAATAATAATAATGGTATTTGTTAAGCGCTTACTATGTGCCAAGCATTGTTCTAAGCACTAGAGAGGTTACGAGGTGATCAGGTTGTCCCACTGGGGGCTCACAGTTTTAACTCCCATTTTACAGATGAGGTAACTGAGGCACAGAGAAGTTAATCTTTTAGCCCACTGTTGGGTAGGGACTGTCTCTATATGTTGCCAACTTGTACTTCCCAAGCGCTTAGTACAGTGCTCTGCACAAAGTAAGTGCTCAATAAATACGATTGGTTGACTGATTAAGCAACTTGCCCAAAGTCACACAGCTGACAGTTGGTGGAGCCGGGATTTGAACCCATCACCTCTGACTCCAAAGCCCATGCTCTGGAGCAAAGCAAAGATGCTGTGGGGAGAGAGAGTGGGGTGAGTACTTTAGTGCCTGAGGAAGCAGCATGGCCTAGTGATTAGAGCATGGGCCTGGGTTTTAATCCCAGAGAAGCAGCAAGGCTCAGTGGAAAGAGCACGGGCTTTGGAGTCAGTGGTCATGGGTTCAAATCTCAGCTCCGCCACTTGTCAGCTGTGTGGCTTTGGGCAAGTCACTTCACTTCTCTGTGCCTCAGTTACCACATTTGTAAAATGGGGATTGACTGTGAGCTCCCCGTGGGACAACCTGATCACCTTGTAACCTCCCCAGTGCTTGGAACAGTGCTTTGCATGTAGTAAGTGCTTAATAAATGCCATTATCATTATTATTATTAATAATCCCGGCTCCACCACTTATCTGCTGGGTTACCTGGGGCAGGTCACTTCATTTCTCTGGGTCTCATTTACTTCATCTGTAAAATGGGGATTAAGACTGTGAGCCCCATGCGGGACAGGGACTGTGTCCAACCCAATCACCTTGTATCTACCCCAGCACTTATTATAGTGCTTGGCATATAATCAGTGCTTAACAAATACCATAACTATTATTATTATCATTGTTAAGTGCTTAGTGGAAAAGGACTCAAGTGCATAGATGAGGCAATAGGGAAGGAAACAGTTTCGGTGGGAGGGTGACTGTGAGCCCACTGTTGAGTAGGGACTGTCTCTATATGTTGCCAACTTGTACTTCCCAAGCGCTTAGTACAGTGCTCTGCACACAGTAAGTGCTCAATAAATACGATTGATGATGATGATGAAACTAATCGGGGAAGGGCACATTTACCCTTTATTTTCACACACCTGGCTGTCTGCTGCTTTGTGTCTTACTTGCGCTTGTTCCATACTGTTTGCTTCTCTGCTTCAGCTGCATTATAATGAGCATTGCCTTAATGTTTGGGGGTTGACTGCATCTGGGATCTCATGTGCAGCGTGGCTCAGTGGAAAGAGCCCAGGCTTGGGAGTCAAAGATCACAGGTTCTAAACCCGGCTCCGCCACTTGTCAGCTATGTGATTTTGGACAAGTCACTTCAGTTCTCTGTGCCTCAGTCCCCTCATCTGTAAAATGTGGATGATGACTGTAAGCCCCACTTGGGACAACCTGATCACCTTGTATCCCCCACCCCCCAGCGCTTCGAACAGTGCCTTACACATAGTAAGCACTTAACAAATACCAGCATCATCAGGCATCGCATCAGGCAAAAACTCCTCAATCTCGGCTTCAAGGCTGTCCATCCCCTCGCCCCCTCCTACCTCACCTCCCTTCTTTCCTTCTCCAGCCCAACCCGCACCCTCTGCTCCTCTGCGGCTAACTTCCTCACTTTGCCTCGTTCTCACCTGTCCCACCGTCGACCCCCGGCCCACGTCCTCCCGCTGGCCTGGAATGCCCTCCCTCTGCATATCCGCCAAGCTAGCTCTCTTTCTTCCTTCAAAGCCCTACTGAGAGCTCACCTCCTTCAGGAGGCCTTCCCAGACTGAACCCCCTCCTTCCTCTCCCCCTCCTTCCCCTCCCCATCCCCCTACCTTACCTCCTTCCCCTCCCCACAGCACCTGCATATATGTATACATGTTTGTACATATTTATTACTCTATTTCTTTATTTTACTTGTACGTATTTATTCTATTTATTTTATTTTGTTAATCTGTTTTGTTTTATTGCCTGTCTCCCCCTTCTAGACTGTGAGCCCACTGTTGGGTAGGGACTGTCTATATATGTTCCCAACTTGTACTTCCCAAGTGCTTAGTACAGTGCTCTGCACACAGTAAGCGCTCAATAAATACGATTGAGTGAATAAATACGATTGAATGAATGAATGAATCATCATCATCATCAATCGTATTTATTGAGTACTTACTGTGTGCAGAGCACTGTACTAAGCGCTTGGGAAGTACAAGTTGGCAACATATAGAGACAGTCCCTACCCAGCAGTGGGCTCACAGTCTAAAAGGGGGAGACAGAGAACAAAACCAAACATACTAACAAAATAAAATAAATAGAATAGATATGTCATCATGGAGGCCTTCCCTGACTAAGCCCTCATTTCCTCTTCTCCCACTTCTTTCTGAGTCGTTCTTGCCTTTGGATTTGCTCTCAAATTTCACCCCTCCCTCGCCCCCACTCATACGCACATCCGTAATTCATTAATTTATATTAATGTCCGTCTTTTCTCCTAGACTGTGAGCTCCTTGTAGGCCTGATATTGTACTCTCCCAAGTGCTTAGTACAGTGCTCTGCACACAGTAAGGGCTCAATAAATATGATCGAGTGGTTGACTGATTATGTTTCCATTTGATGTAAGGCTTGTAAATAATTTATTTCTTATCTGCCTCCTTCACTAGATTTTAAATCAACTGATGGCTGACACTGTGCCTACTTACTCCACCATACTCTCCCAAGCACTTGGTACAGTGCTCTCTGTTCATACCAAAAGCTCAATAAATATCATTGATTGATTGATTGACATCCCACTTATACCTCACTCTCTACATGACCCAAACTGAGCTTATTTCCCTGCTCAAATCCTCTCCTCCCCCTCACTTTCCCATCACTGTTGACAACACCAGAATCTTCCTGTTTTATTAACTGTAACCTTGGACTCATCCTTGACTCCTCTCTCTCTTTCAATCTTTATACCCAACCTGTCACCAAATCTTGTTCGTTCTTCCTTCACAACATCCCCAGAATCTACCCCTTCTGAGATGAATAAAGTGAATCTCACTGAGTGACAGTGATGCTACATTCAATCTCACAGTTTGAGAGGGTTATCTAGTCCAAGCACCAGTTAAGGAGTAAGAAAGAGAATCAACACTAGACTGTACAGTCCTTGTCATGAGAGAGCATGTCTATCAAGTCATGAGATGCATGAGAAGCAGCGTGGCTCAGTGGAAAGAGCACGGGCTTTGGAGTCAGAGGTCAGGGTTCAAATCCCGGCTCCACCAATTGTCAGCTGTGTGACTTTGGGCAAGTCACTTGACTTCTCTGTGCCTCCGTTCCCTCATCTGTAAAATGGGGATTAAGACTGTGAGCCGCAAGTGGGACAACCTGATCATCTTGTATCCCCCGAGCACTTAGAACAGTGATTTGCACATAGTAAGCGCTTAACAAATACCATCATTATAATTATTATTATAAGTCTATTGTATTATATGCTTGCAATCCCTTAGTACACAACACACAGCAAGTGTTCAATACGTACCATTGAGGGTATGAGAAGCAGCATGGCTTAGTGGAAAGAGCATGGGCTCAGGAGACAGAGGTCATGGGTTCTAATCCTGGCTCTGCCATAGGGACTGTCTCTATATGTTGCCATCTTGTACTTCCCAAGCGCTTAGTACAGTGCTCTGCACACAGTAAGCGCTCAATAAATACGATTGATTGATTGATTGTCAGCTGTGTGACTTTGGGCAAGTCAGTTAACTTCTCTGTGCCCCAGTTACCTCATCTGTAAAATGGGGATTAAAACTGTAAGCCCCACGTGGGACAACCTCATTACCTTGTTTCTACCCCAGTGCTCAGAACAGTGCTTGGCACAGAGTAAGTGCTTAACAAATACCATCATCATTATTATTATCATCATTATACCACTGATTGGTTGATTAAAGGGGGGAAAGATAGATTTAGGAAAGAACTAAGGACACAGAATTTTAGACATTCAGGTCTTAAATAAAGGATTTCATATGAGAAATGCCATCCACCTGCTGTAGTAAATTTAAAGACTAGAAATGCCAACACTTTTAATAACCTTATTCCAAAAGATTTCTTATATCTTAAACTACATCAATCAGTAAGAAAATGGAATTGCCACCACAGAGTGCTTTTTTATAGAGCGAATGCCAGGCTATGTACCTGAATTATACAAATTGCTCTAGACAAAAATGTCACATAAGAAGTAATTGCTTTATTAATATTTTAAATTTAAGTTTGCTCATTTCTTATGAAGTTAGGAACATTAAACACTAGCATTTGATTCAGAAGCTTTTAATGCCTACTATAATTTAACTTTTTTTATTTTTGCTGAACCTCTGCATACCATATATCTGGAAATCAAGACTTTGGGTATTTTACAAAAACAATATTTAAAAAATGACCAATGTCTTTCGCCCAGAAAAGTGATTTACGATTGCATGCAGGCAGCAATATTTTCCCAAAATGCATAAGTTTCCATTGCCAAGATTTTAATGGGCTCCTGTAGTAACTTCAACTGAACAACCCTTGGTTTCAAGTCCCGAGACCTAGCAAACCAAAAGAACAAAAAAGTCTGTTTTACTCAGTGTAAAACAACCTAGAGGAAAGAGGAGGCTACAGTGGATCCTCTGAGGAAACGATACATATCTTCCAAAGTTTCTAAAGATACATCTAGGAATGAACTGGGCCAGTTTCAAGCATTGCTTGAGCAGGTCTGAGTTTGGTCGATCATATGTTTTCTGCTCTTTCATCCCAACCACTTCCAACCCAGCCCCATTCCATTCCACACACTGAATGTGGAATTTTTTCCTCCATTCCTTTTGGACCTGCTCCTGTCTCACCTAATGGAAAGAATCACATTTACTCCACATATCTACTCTGTCACCAAATTCTGCCAGTTTCACCTTCATAATATCTCCAAGATCCGCCCTTTCCTCTCTATCCAAACCACTACCACGTTAGTACAATCATCATCATCATCATCAGTCGTATTTATTGAGCACTTACTGTGTGCAGAGCACTGTACTAAGCGCTTGGGAAGTGCAAGTTGGCAACATATAGAGACAGTCCCTACCCAACAGTGGGCTCATAGTCTAAAAGGGGGAGAAAAAGAACAAAACCAAACATACTAACAAAATAAAATAAATAGAATAGATATGTACAAGTAAAATAAATAGAGTAATAAATATGTACAAACATATATACAGGTGCTGTGGGGAAGGGAAGGAGGTAAGATGGGGGGGATGGAGAGGGGGACGAGGGGGAGAGGAAGGACGGGGCTCAGTTTAGGAAGGCCTCCTGGAGGAGGTGAGCTCTCAGTAAGGCCTTGAAGGGAGGAAGAGAGCTAGCTTGGCGGATGGGCAGAGGGAGGGCATTCCAGGCCCGGGGGATGACGTGGGCCTGGGGTCGATGGCGGGACATCCCTTCGCCGCTCTTTCCCTTCGCCGCTCTCGTACCACTAACCCACAGCCCTGGATCACTGCCACTGTCCGCCTCCTTCGCTCTTATGCTCGAGCTGCCGAACGCTGCTGGCGAAAGTCTAAACACCATGCCAACCTCGTTCACTTCAAGTTTATCCTTTCCTGCCTTAACTCAGCCCTCTCTTCTGCCAGACAAAACTATTTCTCCTCCCTTATTGACACCCATGCCCATCACCCCCGCCAGCTCTTCCGTACATTCAACTCCCTTCTAAGGCCCCCAGTTCCTCCCCCTCCTCCTTCCCTCACCCCCAACGATCTGGCCTCCTACTTCATTAACAAAATTAAATCCATCAGGTCCGAACTCCCCAAAGTCTCTTCCCCCCCTTTCTCCATCCCCCCGGCTCTCAACACTCTCTGCTACTCTCCCATCCTTCCCAGCAGTATCCTCAGAGGAACTCTCCTCCCTCCTCTCAAGTGCTACTCCGGCCACCTGTGCTTCTGACCCCATTCCCTCTCATCTCATGAAATCTCTCGCTCCATCCCTTCTCCCCTCCTTAACTTCCATCTTCAACCACTCACTCTCCACTGGTTCCTTCCCCTCTGCCTTCAAACATGCCCATGTCTCTCCCATCCTAAAAAAACCCTCTCTTGACCCCACCTCACCTTCTAGTTATCGCCCCATATCCCTCCTACCATTCCTTTCCAAACTCCTTGAACGAGTTGTCTACACGCGCTGCCTACAATTCCTCAACAACAACTCTCTCCTCGACCCCCTCCAGTCTGGCTTCCGTCCCCTACATTCCACGGAAACTGCCCTCTCAAAGGTCACCAATGACCTCCTGCTTGCCAAGTCCAACGGCTCATACTCTGTCCTAATCCTTCTCGACCTCTCAGCTGCCTTTGACACTGTGGACCACCCCCTTCTCCTCAACACACTATCTGACCTTGGCTTCACAGACTCCGTCCTCTCCTGGTTCTCCTCTTACCTCTCCGGTCGTTCTTTCTCAGTCTCTTTTGCAGGCTCCTCCTCCCCCTCCCATCCTCTTACTGTGGGGGTTCCCCAAAGTTCAGTGCTTGGTCCCCTTCTGTTCTCGATCTACACGCACTCCCTTGGTGACCTCATTCACTCCCACGGCTTCAACTATCATCTCTAAGCTGATGACACCCAGATCTACATCTCTGCCCCTGCTCTCTCCCCCTCTCTCCAGGCTCGCATCTCCTCCTGCCTTCAGGACATCTCAATCTGGATGTCTGCCCGCCACCTAAAGCTCAACATGTCGAAGATTGAACTCCTTGTCTTCCCTCCCAAACCTTGCCCTCTCCCTGACTTTCCCATCTCTGTTGACGGCACTACCAACCTTCCCGTCTCACAAGCCCGCAACCTTGGTGTTATCCTCGACTCCGCTCTCTCATTCACCCCTCACATCCAAGCCGTCACCAAAACCTGCCGGTCTCAGCTCCACAACATTTCCAAGATCCGCCCTTTCCTCTCCATCCATACCGCTACCCTGCTCATTCAAGCTCTCAATCTATCCTGTCTGGACTACTGCATCAGCCTTCTCTCTGATCTCCCATCCTCGTGTCTCTCTCCACTTCAATCCATACTTCATGCTGCTGCCCGGATTATCTTTGTCCAGAAACGCTCTGGGCATATCACTCCCCTCCTCAAAAATCTCCAGTGGCTACCAATCAACCTACGCATCAGGCAGAAACTCCTCACCCTGGGCTTCAAGGCTGTCCATCACCTTGCCCCCTCCTACCTCACCTCCCTTCTCTCCTTCTACAGCCCAGTCTGCACCCTCTGCTCCTCCACTGCTGATCTCCTCACCGTACCTCGCTCTCACCTGTCCCGCCATCGACCCCCGGCCCACGTCATCCCCCGGGCCTGGAATGGCCTCCCTCTGCCCATCCGCCAAGCTAGCTCTCTTCCTCCCTTCAAGGCCCTGCTGAGAGCTCACCTCCTCCAGGAGGCCTTCCCAGACTGAGCCCCTTCCTTCCTCTCCCCCCTCGTCCCCCTCTCCATCCCCCCATCTTACCTCCTTCCCTTCCCCACAGAACCTGTATATATGTATATATGTTTGTACATATTTATTACTCTATTTATTTATTTATTTTATTTGTACATATCTATTCTATTTATTTTATTTTGTTAGTATGTTTGGTTTTGTTTTCTGTCTCCCCTTTTTAGACTGTGAGCCCACTGTTGGGTAGGGACTGACTCTATATGTTGCAAATTTGTACTTCCCAAGCGCTTAGTACAGTACTCTGCCTATAGTAAGTGCTCAATAAATACGATTGATGATGATGATGATGACAGGCAAGAATGAGGTACGGTGAGGAGATTAGCGGCAGAGGAGCGGAGGGTGCGGGGTGGGCTGTAGAAGGAGAGAAGGGAGGTGAGGTAGGAGGGGGCGAGGTGGTGGACAGCCTTAAAGCCCAGGGTGAAGAGTTTCTGCCTGATGCGCAGATTGATTGGTAGCCACTGGAGATTACAATCACTCATCCTATCTCGCCTGGGTTACTAGGAGGCATCAGCCTCCTTTCTTACCTCCCAACCTCCTGCCTCTCCCCATTTCAGTCCACACTTCACTATGCTGTCCAGATTATCTTTCTACAGAAACACTCTGGGCATGTCACCTGCCTCCTCAAAAATCTCCAGTGGTTGCCTGTCAACCTCCGCATCAAACAGAAACTCCTCACTATTGTCTTGAAAGCTCTCCATCACCTTGCTGCTTCTTAGCTCACTTCCCTTCTCTCCTTCTCCATTTCATCCCGCACACTCCACTCCGCTGGTGCTAACCTTCTCACTGGGCTTCCATCTAGCCTGTCTCACCTCTGACCCCTGGCCCTCCTTCCTCAAATCTGCCAAACTATCACTCTTCCACCTTCAAAAGCCTTACTGAAGGTGCACCTCCTCCAAGAGGCCTTCCCAGACTAAACTGCCTTTTCCTCAGCTCCCCCGCCTTCTGCATCACCTCGACTCGCTTCTTTTGTTCTCTCCCCTGTCCCACAGCACTTGTGTATATGTATATAATATATTCTATAATTCTATTCATTTGTACTGATGCCTGTTTACTTGTTTTGATGTCTGTCTCGCCCTCTGAGCAGCACGGTTTACTGGAAAGAGCACAGGCTTGGGAGTCAGAGGTCTGGGTTGTAGTCCTGGCTCTGCCACTTGTCAGCTGTGTGACATTGGGCAAGTCACTTAACTTTTCTGTGCCTCAGTTACCTCATCTGTAAAATGGGGATTAAGACAAATACCATCATCATCATTATTATTATTAGTCTGTTAGCCTGTTGTGGTCAGGGATTGTCTCTCCTTATTGCTCGATTGTATTTTCCAAGCACTTAGTACTGTGCTCTGCACCCAGTAATAATAATAATAATAATGGTATTTATTAAGCGCTTACTATGTGCCAAGCACCGTTCATAGCACTGTGGTAGATACAAGGTAATCAGGTTGTCCCACATGGGTCTCACAATCTTAATCCCCAGTTTACAGATGAGGTAACTGAGGAACAGAGAAGTTAAGCAACTTGCCCAAGATCACACAGCTGATAAGTGGCGGAGCTGGAATTCGAACCCACATCCTCTGACTCCCAAGCCCAGGCTCTTTCCACTAAGCCACAGTGCTGAATAAATGAATGAAGGCATCCACATGCAAAACGGCAGATAACGGTACACATGGAAGTTGAGAGGTGAAAAAACAAGTCTCGCAGCTTGGAAGAGAGCCTTTCACCTGGGCTATAAGTAGTACTCACCTACCTGTACCCTCTCCTTACAATCAATCATATTTATTAGCTCCTACTGTGTGCAGAGCCCTGAAATAAGCACTTGGGAAAGTACAATACTTGAAAATTGCTAGACATGATCCCCACTCATAAGGAGATTTCGGTCTACATGGTGAGCCACTCATTAAAAATGAAATTATAGAGAAGGGAAATAGTAGAGTGACAGGATATGTATCTAGGTTCTGTGGGGCTGGGTTGTCCCAATGCGACCTGCAGTTTTTTAAGTGCAGTGGGCCACAAGTGGGCCAGAAAAACCTTTGGCTCTCTCTATGGGTTTGTACACCAAAGAGAGATGTTTTCTGGATATATAAATGGCTGCCTTCTCTGCAAGAAAACAGTTTCCACTAAGAGAAAGATTTTGACATTTTACCAATAAAACTAGGCTCTTGTAAAACCCAACCATACTAATTGGGATAAATTATTTTTCATTGAATAAAAAAGGCAGCGTCAATTTTCTCTTAACATAAATTCAATATAGTAATTTATTAAGCACTTACTTTGTGCAAAGCACTGTATTAAGTGCTTGGGAAAGTACAATACAACAATAGAGTGACAATCCCTGCCCACAACGAGCTTATAGTCCCGAAAACAAAAAGAATAATATCAAATGAATTTGGGATGGTTCCTCTCCTTGGAAATGCCATGGGTGATGTGCCCCCCACTCACTCAAAATCACAAATCTTCTAAGGAAGGGGGTGAAATTGGCCACAAAAATGGATCCAATGTCTCTGAAAGGCAAACTCACTCAACTGCTGCTTCAGAATAAAGTGAAGTGTACGGTGAATGTATTCTTCCTCCCTCCTGAATTTTCTGAGAGCATAGTTTTCACATTGCTCTCAGGATGCAGGTTAATCTTGGGGTGGGAGACTGACAGACTGGAAAGAATGTCTTTTTTTTGGTCTCATTTCTTGCACCATGTTTTCAACCTGTGTTCAAATCTATTTATTTTATTTTGTTGGTATGTTTGGTTCTGTTCTCTGACTCCCCCTTTTAGACTGTGAGCCCACTGTTGGGTAGGGACTGTCTCTATGTGTTGCCAATTTGTACTTCCCAAGCGCTTAGTACAGTGCTCTGCACATAGTAAGCGCTCAATAAATACGATTGATTGATTGATTGATTGATCTATGTTGTCCTTTTTTTTTTTTTTTTAGTTATTTGGTTGAATTGAACATTTTAATCTTTGTGTAATTTTGTTGTATGTTTGGTTTTGTTCTCTGTCTCCCCCTTTTGGACTGTGAACCCACTGTTGGGTAGGGACTGTCTCTATATGTTGCCACCTTGTACTTCCCAAGCGCTTAGTACAGTGCTCTGCACACAGTAAGCACTCAATAAATACGATTGATGATGATGATGTGTATCCACCTACTCCCACTTAGCCTTAGACTGTGAGTCCCCACGGGACACACACTTGTGCAAATCATTCCCTGGTACCTTTCCCTGGAATTTGGTACATTTCTCTATACACCAAAAGTGCTCAATAAATACTGAATGAATGAATGAATGAATGAATGAATGAATGAAAAATACTTGATTCCAAATGGCCTAAGGACATTAAAAGTGGAATTTATTCAAACACTTGTGACTGTATTTTCAATATATGAACTAATATTTTAGGGAAGTTTTACATTTGAGAAACAGCCTACTGCAAAGAGCATGGTCGTGGGCATCAGAGAATGTGGGTTCTAATCCTGTCTCTGCCACTTACTTGCTGTGTGACCTTGGGCAAGTCATCTAGGTTCTCTGTCCCTCAGTTCCCTCATCTATAAAATGGGGATTAAGACTGAGCCCTATTTGGGACATTGATTGTATCCAGCCTGATTAGCATGTATCTACCCAGTGTGGCTCAGTGGAAAGAGCCCAGGCTTTGGAGTCAGAAGTCATGGGTTCAAATTCCGGCTCTGCCAATTGTCGGCTGTGTGACTTTGGGCAAGTCACTTAACTTCTCTATGCCTCAGTTACCTCATCTGTAAAATGGGGATTAAGACTGTGAGCCCCACGTGGGACAACCTGATCACCTTGTAACCTCTTCAGCACTTAGAACAGTGCTTTGCACATAGTAAGCACTTAATAAATGTTATTATTATTATTATTATTATTATTGTTATTATTATTATTATTATTATTACGCCAGTGCCCATCACATTTCCTGGCATATAGCTTAACAAGAAGCATTAAAAATATTCTGCTTAACATCTATCATTTTTATAACACTAGTGCAGTTAGAACAACCTAGACTGATGCTAAGAAAGTGAATTGCTAATCCCCACAAAATGTGGTAACTTCAACAATAGCACATCTGAAATCTTCAACCTACAATTCTGCTTCCAATTGCAACAGAACAAGAAGATATTATTTCTTTAAGTCATCAGCATTATCAGAAAAATGGGAATCTTGCCCATGATTTTCAACAAACAAGAAGTCATTTTCTGAGAACATTTGCAAGTGAATAAAAAGTTACCCTGCTTTTTACAATGATAACAAAGGCCTTGCTGAGCTGGCTCTCTCTAACATTTGCCAAGAGTAGAACATTTTAATGCCACTTTTATAATGCATTCAATGTCCCCCCCAATTCCTCAATTTCACAAGAAGCTGGGCAAAGTATTTTCATTCATATATACATTTTAGAGCAAATAGCTGGTGACAGTTCTAGTCATTTATTAGTTTTAAATGCTATCACTTCCAAAAGGGCACAGCTGAAATAAAATCTATGAGGGTTAAGAGACGGGCTTCTTGCTTGGTATTAGAAACAGAAAGTTAGTAGGTCTTGTAAGATCAAAGTCATGGGAGGTCTGACTACGCAGTCAATGAGTCAAGTGAAGTCAAGAGCTGTTTTCTCAAGTCTAAATAAGTATCTATTCCAAATCAATCAATCAATCATATCTACATTTTCATTTATATTTGAGAAACAGCATGGCCTAGGGGAAAGAGTATGGGCCTGGGAGTAAGAGAATCTGGGTTCTAATCCTTGCTCTGCCACTTACCTCGGGCAAGTCACTTAGCTTCTCTGTGCCTCAGTTACCACATTTGTAAAATGGGGATTAGGACTTTAATCACTGCACTACACACTTGGGAGAGTACAATATAATGAAATAATGGAGTTGGTAGACAAATTCCCTGACCACAAGGGACTTACAATCTACAGTCTAAAGCACACCCAAATATATGATTTAACATACCCTTATATCTTCACATCATCCCTGGCAGGATAAGATGTTCTCATTAAAGTTGAGGCAAAAAAAAGGGGAAATGACTTTCCCAAAGTGAGAGCCTGTGACAAGGTATTTGACTCGCCTAAAATTGTGGCATTTGTTAAGTGCCTACTATGTGCCAAGCACTGTAGTAAGCGCTGGGGCAGAAACAAGCAGATCAGGTTGGATACAACCCATGTCCCAGGTCGGGGTCACAGTCTTAATCCCCATTTTTCATCTGAAGTAACTGAAGCACAGAGAAGTTAAATGACTTGCCCAAGAACATACAGCAGACAAGTGGCAGAGCCAGGATTAAAACATAGATCCTTCTGAGTCCCAGGTCTGGGCTCTAACCACTAGGCCACGTTCCTTCTCGCCTAGGGCATCCCACTGGGCCATGCCATTTCTGCTACGTGCTTTCTCACTAAGCCATGCTATATTTACTATTTTTAATTTCCCTAGTATCTCCTTGAACACAAAGGCCAACTATCAATCAATCGGTCACAGTTGTGTTTATTGAGCACTTACTATGTGCAGAGCACTGTCCTGAGTACTTGGAAGCATACAGTGCAATAGAGTTGGTAGATATGATCCCTGCCCACAAGGAGCTAACAATACAGAGAGGGAGACAGACATTGTAATAAATTACAGATTAGAGAAATGTCAGGGTATAAGAACATTGCTCATAAGTGCTTCGTTGCTGTTGGTGGGGTGAACGACAAATGCTTTAAGGGTAATTCATTCAATCGTATTTATTGAGGGCTTACTGTGTGCAGAGCACTGGACTAAGCACTTAATAATGATGATATTTGTTAAGCACTTATTATGTGCAAAGCACTGTTCTAAGCACTGGGGAGGTTACAAGGTGATCAGGTTTTGGATTCAGAGGACATGGGTCCTAATTCCGGCTCTGTGTGACCTTGGGCAAGTAAGACTTGGAGCCCCATGATGATGATGATGATGATGATCAGGTTGTCTCATGGGAGGCTCACCATTTTTATCCCCATTTTACAGATGAGGTAACTGAGGCACAGAGAAGTTAAGTTACTTGCCCAAAGTCACACAGCTGATAGTTGGCGGAGCTGGGATTTGAACCCATGACCTCTGACTTCAAAGCCCGTGCTCTTTCTACTGAGCCACGTTGCTTCTCCAATGCATAAGCAACTCAGAAAGGAAAGGGAGTAGGGGAAATGAGGCTTAGTCAAGGGGTAGCCCTCTTAGAGGAGATCTGATTTTAGGAGAGTTTTTAAGGTAGGGAGAGTGAGGATCTATTGCATGTGAAGTGGGAGGGAATTCTAGGACAAAGGGAGGATGTGAGCAATAGGTGAGTGTGGAGACAGACGAGATCAAAGATCAGACAAGATCAAAGAAGAATTTCCCCCTCTGTGTTCACAGCTATCACACCTATGGTGTCACCTCTATCTTGTATATTGAAACTTCTTATCCCCTTGTCCTCTCTCATTCCTCCATTTTGTTCCAGATACCCCAGCTAACATCACTTTCCTTTCATGTGACCACTAAGAAGGTAGCGGTAATTGTGTCAAGTGGAGTTTGCCACATCACATAAAGACTTTTCTTTTATTAATGGTATTGGTTAATTACTTACTATGTGTCAGGCACTGTACTAAATGCTGGGGTAGATACAGGCTAATCAGGTTGGACATAGTCCCTGTCCCACATGGGGCTCCCAGTCTTACTTCTCCTTTTATGGATGAGGTAACTGTTTCACGGAGAAATTAAATGACTAGCCCAAGGTCACACAGAGCCGGGATTAGGACCCAGGTTCTCTGAATCCAAAGCCTGTGCTCTTTGTATTAGGCCATGCTGCTGTTTGACTTCACAGGCTCTCCTTATGCATAGAGCAGGTCTTTCAGAGAGTCTTTATTGCCCCATCTTTGAGGAATCCCCCTCTAATAACCCCAGGAGAAGATATGAGTCCTTCTAACTCTTCTGGGGGTCCAGGTTTTCTTTCCTCACTAGGGCGCATTCATTCTTTCAATCGTATTTATTGAGTGCTTACTGTGTGCAGAGCACTGTACTAAGTGCTTGGGAAGTACAAGTTGGCAACGTATAGGGACGGTCCCTACCCAACAATGGGCTCACAGTCTAGAAAGGGGAGACAGACAACAAAACAAAACATAGTAACAAAATGAAATAAATAGAATAGTAAATCTGTACGAGTAAAATGAATAGAGTAATAAATCTGTACAAACATACATACAGGTGCTGTGGGGAGGGGAAGGAGGTAGGGCACATATTCAGTTTGGGGTTATTCTTTGGACCAGGTAACTCTGAGCACAAGGTCAAGCATTTCTTCTGAATGCAGAGTGTGTGTGTATGTGTGTGTGCGTGTTTGTGTATGTGTCTGTGATCCTATGGATACAAGTAAGTGTGCCTGAAAACATTATGTATAACAAACTATGTTCCACACTATGAGTGGGTAAAGATTGTGCTATTGCATATAAAGAGAGAGACATTCAGAGATTCCTGCTGCATGATTTCTCAGGCAAATAGGATGGTATTTTATGCAAATAAGGACATCAAAGTTCCTTTATGAACCCTGAAGTTATTCATTCATTCATTCAATTGTATTTATTGAGCGCTTACTGTGTGTAAAGCACTGTACTAAGCGCTTGGGAAGTACAAGTTTGCAACATATAGAGACGGCCTCTACCCAACTGTGGGCTCACAGTCTAGAAGGGGGAAACTCTCTAAAACATAGACGTTTCCACCCATTTGCATCTTCGTAGTCTATCTACCATAGTCCATCTACACCTAACCCAAGGTAAGTGTCCAAAACAAACTAATAGCACACTAATCATTTGACAGTTCTTTACAAATATGTGTAGAATTAAATAATGCATGTTCATCACACCTCTGGAAGGTGGTATTAACCCATTGATAATCTACGCCTAACTCAAGGTAAATGTCCAAACCAAAATAATAGCTTACAAATTATTCCCTTATAAATATGCATAGTAGAGTATTAACGACTTCATCTTCAACACACCTCAGGGAGATGGTATTAACCTACTACCCATCTTCACAGTCCATCTAACCCAAGTTAAATGTCCAAAGAAAAATAATAGCATCCTAGTTATTTCCAGTCTTTACAACTATATATAGACTTGTTGATGTCTTATGCTGTCTAGTCGTGTCTGACCCATTGCGACGTCATGGACATATCTCTTCCAGAATGCTCCACTTTCATCTACAATCATTCCGGTAGTGGATCCATAGAGTTTTCTTGGTAAAAATATGGAAGTGGTTTTCCACTGCCTCCTTCCAAGCAATTAATGAGTCTCCACCCTCAACATTCTCCCATGCCACTGCTGCCCGACACAGGCGAGTTTTGACTTGAAGCAGATTGCCTTTCATTCACTAGCCACTGGCCAAGCTAGGAATGGAATGGGTATGCCTCTGCTTGACTCTCCCTCCCGTAGTCGAGTCTGGTAGAGGACTGGAAACTCTCCAGATGCAACCCTGAGAGGGAATATAGAGTAGTGGTAACTAATTCATCTTCATCACACCTCAGAGAGGTGGTATTAACCTATTGTCCACTTTAATAATCCAACTACACCTCACCCAAGCTAAGTGTCCAAAGCAAAGTAATAGCCCACTAATCATTTCCACAGTCTTTACAAATAGGTATAGTATAGTATTGACGAATGGACATTCATCACACCTCAGGGAGTTGGTATTGATGCAGTTTAACCTATGAGAAAGTCCAAGAAGTCATTAACCTGCATTCTTCCCATTAACATTTTTGCTTATACCAGAATATGATTATGAATGCAACTTCCTTTGAAACATCAAATTGAATTATCAATATGGAAGATACAAGACGACTCATTCTGTTTTCCCTCCTTTGTCTAAGGCCTAGACAGTGCTTAGAACAGTGCCCAGCACCTAGAACAGTGCTTTGCACATAGTAAGCACTTAATAAATGCCATTATTATTATTATTATTATTATGGCCTATGAGGTAAAACGGCAAATATCTGCCAGGCAGGAGCAATTTCAAATTCAGTCCCCAGAAATTCACAGGGCACATAGTTTATGTTAACAGGAGATAAACATGGCAAGGAACAGATTTTCAGATAAGATACTCAAAAGTGGCAAGGCAACATCACATAATACAATTTCTTTATTAAAAAGCAGTGCAATTGAAATAGCCTCAGAATGCATCCTAGAGAGCGACACAGCTCATTGTTTCCTGTTTCTCGTCCCTCCCAAGTGCTCAGTACAGTGCTCTACAGACAGTAAGTGCTCCTTCCTTCCTTCCTTCCTTCCTTCCTTCCTTCATTCATTCAATAAGATTTATTGAGCACTTACTGTGTGCAGAGCACTGTACTAAGCGCTTGGGTAGTACAATTTGGCAACAGATAGAGAAAATCCCTACCCAACAGTGGGCTCACAGTCCAGAAGGGAGAGGCAGAAAACAAAACAAAACAAGTAGACAGGTGTCAATACCATTAAAATAGATAAATAGAATAATAGACATATACACATCATTAAAATAGACTAATAAATATGTACAAATAGACACAAGTGCTGTGGGGAGGGGAAGGGGTAGAGCAGAGAGACGGAGTAGGGGCGATGGGGAGGGGAAGAAGAGAAGATAAAAAGGGGGTCTCAATCTGGGAAGGCCTCCTAGAGGAGGTGAGCTCTCGGTAGGGCTTTAAAGAGGGGATTAGAGATAGTTTATCGGATGTGAGGAGGCCAGAGGTAGGACGTGGGCTGGGGTCGGCAGTGGGACAGGCAAGAATGAGGAACAGTGAGGACGTTAGCTGCAGAGAGGCAGAGTTTGCGGGCTGGGCTGTAGAAGGAGAGAAGGGAGGTGAAGTAGGAGGGGGCGAGGTGATGGAAAGCTTTGAAGCCAATAGTGACGAGTTTTTCTTCATATGAAAGTTAATAGGTAACCGCTGGAGATTTTTTAGGAAGGGGGTGACATGCCTTGATCATTTCTGTAGAAAGATAATCCGGGCAGCGGAGTGAAGTATAGACTGAAGCAGGGAGAGACAGGAGGATGGGACATCAGAAACGAGGCTGATGCAGTACTCCAGTCGGGATAGGATGAGAGATTGTACCAGCAAGGTAACAGATTGGATGGAGAGGAAAGGGTGGATCTTGGCGATGTTGCGGAGGTGAGACTGGCAGGTTTTGGTGACGGATTGGATGTGTGGGGTGAACGAGAGAGCAGAGTCAAGGATGACACCAAGGTTGCGGGCTCAGTAAATATGATTGAATGAAAGAATAAATGAACACCCAAAAAATC
Source organism: Tachyglossus aculeatus (assembly GCF_015852505.1). NCBI lineage: Eukaryota > Metazoa > Chordata > Mammalia > Monotremata > Tachyglossidae > Tachyglossus > Tachyglossus aculeatus. Next base: position 13,832,841 of record NC_052070.1, read on the forward strand.
ACATGACTGATTTTAACTGCTTCACTGAATCAACCGGGTGGTAATGATGAGCCTAGGAGAAATGGAGCTGATGTTTCAAACTGTACCAATGAAGCTACACACACAAATAAAGATTCATACCGGCAACACAGAGGTAATTGCTGTGACAGGATTCTGTTCTCTGGAGAGGTAGCGCAGCATAGCGGATAGAGCACGGGCCTCGGAGTCAGAAGGAACTGTTCTAATCCCAGCTCTGCCCTTGTTTGTTGTGAGATTTGGGTAGCCCCATGTGGGATGGGGTAAGCCCATTTCTGGGAAGGGCCCGTCTCTATATGTGGCCAATTTGTACTCTCCCAAGCACTTAGTACAGTGCTCTGCACACAGTAAGCGCTCAATAAATATGATTGAATGAATGAATGAATGAATGAATAGGGACTGTGTCCAATCTGATTTGCTTGGATCCATCCCAGTGCTTAGTACAGCACCTGGCACATAGTAAGCGCATAGCTGGTGCAACAATTTTATTATTGTTATTATTATTACTATTGTTAGGCAGCACATTGACCCATAATGCAATGATAGAAAAAGAAGTCGGACTTTCCTATCGCTGAAGACGGCACCACCATCTTTCCCATTTCACAGACCCGTAACCTTGGCATTAACCTTGACGCCGCTCTCTCATTCAAGTCACATATTCAATATATCACAAAATCTTGTCGGTCCCACCTTCACAACATTGCTAAAATCCTACCTTTCCTCTCCATCCAAATTGCTACCAAGTTAACACAATCACTTATCCTATCCTGCTGAGATTACTGCATCAGCTTCCTAGCTGACCTACCAACCTCCTGTTTCTCACCTCTCCAGACCATAGTTCACTCCACGGCCCGGACCATCTTTCTACAGAAACGGTCAGTATATGTCACCCCTCTCCTAAAAAATCTCCAGTGGTTGCCTATTCACCTTTGTATCAAACAAAAACCCCTCACCGTTGGCTTTTAATTACTCCTTCACCTTGCCCCCTCCTACCTCACTTCACTTCTATCCTTGTACAACGCAGCCTGCACACTTTGTTCCTCTGGTACTAACCTTCTTACTGTACCTTGATCTCGCCTGCCTTGCCATGGATCCCTGGCCCACATCCCACCTCTGGCCTGGAATGTCTTCTTTCCTCAAATCCTCCAGACAATTACTCTCCCCACCTTCAAAACCTTACTGGAGGCACATCTCCTCCATGAGGACTTTCCAGACTAAGCCCTACTTTTCTTCATCTCCAACTCCCTCCTGCTTCATCCTGACGTGAACCCTTGGCTGTTCCCCACATTTCTCTGCCCCACAACACTTCATTTATTCAATTGTATTTATTGAGCATTTACTGTGTGCAGAGCACTGTACTAAGCACTTGGGAAGTACTAGCTGGCAACATATAGAGACAGTCCCTACCCAACAATGAGCTCACAGTCTAGAAGGGGGAGACAAACAACAAAAAACAAGTAGACAGGTGTCAATATCATCAGAATAAATAGAATTATAGCTATATACACATCATTAATAAAATAAATAGTAAATATGTACAAGTAAAATGAATGGAGAAATAAATCTGTACAAACATATAAACAGGTGCTGTGGGGAGGGGAAGGAGGTAGGGCTGGGGAGATGGGGAGGAGGCGAGGAAAAAGGGGGCTCAGTCTGGGAACATTGCCAAGATCTGCCCTTTCCTCTCCATCCAAACTGCTACCCTGCTCGTTCAAGCTCTCATCCTATCCCGTCTGGATTACTGTATCAGCCTCCTCTCCAATCTCTCATCCTCCTATCTCTCCCCACTTCAATCCATACTTCACGCCGCTGCCCGGATTGTCTTTGTCCAGAAACGCTCTGGGCATGTTACTCTCCTCCTCAAAAATCTCCAGTGGCTACCAATCAACCTACTCATCAGGCAGAAACTCCTCTAACACCAACCGACTCACCGTACCTCAGTCTCACCTAGTTCACCACCAATTCCTCAATCATGCTCTGCTTCTAGCCTGGAATTCCCTCCCCTTTCACACCTTTTAAACATGTCCAAGACTGAACTCCTTGTCTTCTCTCCCAAACCCTGCCCTCTCCCTGACTTTCCCATCACTGGTGACGGCACTACCATCCTTCCCGTCTCACAAGTCCGCAACCTTGGTGTCATCCTCGACTCCGCTCTCTCGTTCACCCCTCAAATCCAAGCCATCACCAAAACCTGCCGGTCTCACCTCCGCAACATTGCCACGATCTGCCCTTTCCTCTCCATCCAAACTGCTACCCTGCTCCTTCAAGCTCTCATCCTATCCCGTCTGGATTACTGTATAAGCCTCCACTCCAATCTCCCATCCTCCTGTCTCTCCCCTCTTCAATCCATACCTCACACTGCTGCCCAGATTGTCTTTGTCCAGAACTGCTCTGGGCATGTTTCTCCCCTCCTCAAAAATCGCCAGTGGCTACCAATAACCTACGCATCAGGCAGAAACTCCTCATCCTCGGCTTCAAGGTTGTCCATCACCTCGCCCCCTCCTACCTCACCTCCCTTCTCTCCTTCTCCTGCCCAGCCCGCACCCTCTGCTCCTCTGCCACTAATCTCCTCACCATGCCTTGTTCTCGCCTGTCCCGCCGTCGACCCCCGGCCCACGTCAACCCCCTGGCCTGGAATGCCCTCCCTCTCCACATCCTCCAAGCTAGCTCTCTTCCTCCCTTCAAGGCCCTACTGAGAGCTCACCTCCTCCAGGAGGTCTTCCCAGACTGAGCCCCCTCCATTCCTTCCCCCCTCCTCCCCCCCCGCCTTACCTCCTTCCCCTCCCCACAGCACCTGTATATATGTAGATATGTTTGTACGTATTTATTACTCCATTTATTTATTTTATTTGTATATATTTATTCTATTTATTTTATTTTGTTAATATGGTTTGTTTTGTTCTCTGTCTCCCCCTTCTAGACTGTGAGCCTGTTGTTAGGTAGGGACTGTCTCTATATGTTGCCAACTTGTACTTCCCAAGCGCTTAGTACAGTGCTCTGCACACAGTAAGTGCTCAATAAATAAGATTGAATGAATGAATGAATGAATGAATGAAGGCCTTACGTCTATATCCACCATTTCATTTATTTATATTGACTCTGCTTATTTGTATTGACGTCTCTCCCCCCGCCCAGCCCCGACAACCCACCGCCCGCTTCTTGACCACGAGCTAGCTGTGGGCAGGGATTGTCTCTCTTTATTGCTCTATTGTACTTTTCCAAGTGTTTAGTACAGTGCTCTGCATACAGTAAGCACTCAATAAATATGATTGAATGAATGAATGAAAACTGAATCAAGAAGGCCAATACAGCTTTTGGGATATTGTTAAACAGAATGTGTCAGCATATAAGGGTATCAGACTCCAGACGAATCAAAAGGTCTTCAGAGCTGGACTGTTGTCCAATCTTCTCTAACTAATTAATTAACTAATGGTATTTGTTAAGTGCTTATTATGTGCAAAGCACTGTTCTAAGTGCTGTGGAGGATACAAAGTGATCAGGTTACCACATGTGGGGCTCACAGTCAATTCTCAGTTTTACAGATGAGGGAACTGAGGCACAGAGAAGTTAAGTGACTTGCTCAAAGTCACACAGCTGACAATTGCCAGAGTGGGGATTTGAACTCACGACGTCTGACTTCCAAACCTGTGCTCTTTCCACTGAGCCACGCTGCTTCTCTACAGCTGGACCCCCACATTTGGTCCCTCAAGAAGTAGTTATATGATCTAGTGGCAACAGTACCGGCTTGGGAGTTAGAGGACATGGGTTCTAATCCCCACTCTGATACTTATCCGCTGTATGACCGTGGGCAAGTCACTTATCTTCTCTGTGCCTTTCTTACCTCATCTTGTAAAATAGGAATTGAGACTGTGAGCCCCACGTGGCACAACCCGATTACCTTTTATCTACCCCAGCACTTAGAACAGTGCTTAGCACATAGTAAATCCTTAACAAATACCATTATTATTATCATTATTATTCAGTAATTCCACTAGAGTCCTTAAGGGCCGTACTCAATATCAAATGGCAATATAAGATCCCGATCAGTGACCTGAAATGTTGACAATCGACGAGCATGGAAACTACTTTCACTTTAAAGCATCTTGATTATTGTGTCAGCCACCTTCCTGTTCTTCCAGGCTCTCATCTCTCTCCTCTCCAGACACCACTTCACTCTGTTGCCCAGATCATTTTTCTACAAAACAGTTCAGGCCACGTTTCCCCTCTCCTAAAGAAACTCCAGTGGTCACTCATCCACCTCTGTATCAAACAGAAACTCCTCACCATTGGCTTTAAAGCCCCCTCCTATTTCACCTCGCTGCTCTCCTACTCCAACCCAGCCTGCATACTTCACTCCTCTGGTGCCAACCTTCTCACTGTACCTCCATCTTGTCCATCTCGCCTCCAATCTTTTGCCCACGTCTCGTCTCACGGGCTTGGGAATCAGAGGTCGTGGGTTCAAATCCCACTCCACCACTTGTCAGCTGTGTGACTTTGGGCAAGTCACTTGACTTCTCTGTGCCTCAGTGAACTGATCAGCAAAATGGGGATTAAGACTGTGAACCCCATGTGGGACAACCTGATCACCTTGTATCCTCCCCAGCACTTAGAACAGTGTGTGGTGCATAGTAAGTGCTTAACAAATGCCAACATTATTATTATTATTATTAGAATACCTTCCCTCTTCATATCTGTGGCATGATTACTCTTCCCCCCTTTCATTCAATCGTATTTATTGAGCGCTTACTGTGTGCAGAGCACTGTACTAAGCACTTGGGAAGTACAAGGCGGCAACATATAGAGACGGTCCCTACCCAAAAACGGGCTCACAGTCTAGAAGGAAAAGGCAAAGCCTTATTGAAGGCACACCTCTAAGAGTCCTTCCCTAAGCCCTCTTTTTCTTTTCTTCCACTGCCTTCTAAATTGCCACGACTTGCTCCCTTTATTCATCCCCCTACCAACCCCACAGCACCTATGCAGATATCTGTAATTTATTTCTATTAATATCTATTCATTCAATCGTATTTATTGAGCACTTACTGTGTGCAGAGCACTCTAAGCACTTGTGTCCTATATTTATCTCCCCTTCTAGACTGTAAACTCACTGTGGGCAGGAATTGTGTCTGTATATTGTTACGTTGTACTCTCCCAACAACTTAGTACAGTGTTCTGCACACAGTAAATGCTCAATAAATAAGATTGACTTACTGACGAATAATAATAATAATTACAGTATTTGTTAAGCACTTATTATTTTCCAGGTACTGTTCTAAGCACTGGGGTAGATAGAGGATAACTGGGTTGGACACAGTCCCACATAGGGCTCACAGTCTTAATCCCCATTTTACAGAAGAGGAAACTGAGGCACTGAGAAGTGAAGTGACTTCCCCAAGGTCACTCAACAGACAAGTGTCAGAGCCAGGATTAGAACACAGGACCTTTTACTCCCAAGCCCATGCTCTAGCCACTTGGCCCGACTGCTTCCTCACTGACTGCCCTCCCTCTGCCCATCCGCCAAGCTAGCTCTCTTCCTCCCTTCAAGGCCCTACTGAGAGCTCACCTCCTCCAGGAGGCCTTCCCAGACTGAGCCCCTTCCTTCCTCCCTCTCCCCCTCGTCCCCCTCTCCATCTCCTCCATCTTACCTCCTTCCCTTCCCCACAGCACCTGTATATGTGTATATATGTTTGTACATATTTATTACTCTATTTATTTATTTTACTTGTACATATCTATTCTATTTATTTTATTTTGTTAGTATGTTTGGTTTTGTCTCCCCATTTTAGAGTGTGAGCCCACTATTGGGTAGGGACTGTCTCTATATGTTGCCAATTTGTACTTCCCAAGCGTTTAGTGCAGTGCTCTGCACGCAGTAAGCGCTCAATAAATACGATTGATGATGATGATGATGACTGCCTGAACATAATTCTGAACGGTTGGACAAGTGCATACAGCGAATGTCTCTCCTGCTAGACTATAAACTCCTTTAAAGCAAAGATGATTTTGCTGTACTCTCCCAGTGTCTGCAGAGAATAGACACTGAAATACTGCTGATTGACTGAATGATTTTCTTTGGGATTCCATGAGAGTCAGGATATGTGTACCCTGAGGGAATTGTCCAGATAATTTCTCCTACTTGAACCAATTATCTGGATAACTCTACTCTTCCACTATCTCTTTAGACCTACAATTGTGTCCAGTTAATTTTGACAAGAAAAAAAAAACCTCCTCTAAATAAGAAAAGTAAAAGGAGGGAATGTAAATCAACAGCTATCAGCATGATCTAGTGGAAGCCCCATTGGAAGCAGCATGGCATAGTGGAAAGAGCTTTGAGCTTGGGAGTCAGAGAGTCCTGGGTTCTAATCCTGGCTCTGACCCATGACTTCTGTGTGACCTTGGGCAAGTCAGTTTGCTTCTCTGTGCCTTAGTTGCCTCATCTGCAAAATAGGGATTAAGACTGTGAGCCCCACGTGGGATAGGGACTGTGTCCAACCTGATTACTTAGTATCTACCCCAGCACTGAGAACTGTGCTTGTCACATAGTAAGCCTTAAGAAATTTCACCATTATTATTTTTATAGTCATTATCAAAGTAAGTAAGGGAAAAAAAAGAAACATATGTGGATTACTGCCCCAAAGATGCATTTAGCTTTGGGTAGGGCAACTGGGTTCATACAATTTTCTTGTGCCTTGGACTCTTGTTGATAATGAGAAAAAAGTGCAACCTGCCCCAAACTCTCTCATTGGAATTGAATGGGGATTGAATTTAAATAAAACTTTGTAATGTACTTTGAGATCTTCAGAGATAGCTGTTCTTCAAGATGTAATTATTTTTATAATCACATTTATTAGATTTTTTTAATTGCACCCTTTGCTGAAGAAAAACCTCAGGGTGTGGAGCACATTAAGATCATTCATTAGAATAGTTCTTTGTTGACAGCAGTAATAATATCATCCGTTAAATGGAAAAGCTGCAGCATCAGAAGCAAATGATCTTTTCCTTAGATGGTTGATTGATTTGATAACCCAATTAAAATGGGTTCGTAGTCATCAGCAATTGATGTTCTACCCAACAACGGCTTTTTAGGGAGGTAATGGATTGTCTGAATGAGGATTTGAGGAACCAGAGTTAGGGTGGACAAAGTTAGACTCTGTCGGTAGATGGAAGTGATATCCACTTAAGTCCATAATTCCCTCTCCACCAACCACTGTGGGGTCCCCTGAACCTCCAGGAGCATTGCAGTTTGATTCAGTAAAAATCAAGGAATGATTTTCGGAGGAAGGCAGGATAGGCCCCAGAGAATTATTGGCCAAGCTGGGTTGTGAAATCTGACGGACTGGGGAAGCTGTGAAGTAGAAATGAGAAATCTGATCCACAGGCCTCAAGAATGAACCCTGGTCACTCTAGATTGGAGGCAACCATCATGTGACCTATCTCATGATTATGATAATTAATAATTATGGTACTTGTTAAATGCTTACTGTGAGGCCAAGCACTGTTCTAAGCATAGGAACAGATAAAAGTTAATCAGGTTGGACACAGTCCCTGTCCCACAAGGGGTTCAAAGTCTTAATCCCCATTTTACAGATGAGGTAACTAAGAAGTGAAATGACTTGGCCAAGGTCACACAGCAGAGATATGGTGGAACCGGAATTAGAATCCAGATCCTTCTGAGTCCCAGACCTGAGCTGTATCGCAAGGAAATCTTAAGTGGGTGAAGGACGCATTTTTATGCATGCTAGGACTATGGCCCAGCATTGGGCCAGAGGACCTTGAAAATGTAGGAGATGAGATATCCTGCAAATAGAGGGCTGGAAGGTTTCTCCCCAGGGGAAATTCCACGCATATATGGCGAGGCACAGTCTGAATCAGTGTTGCTTATGGGCAACGAGTCTTCTCCTCGTGGGTAGGAAACCTTAGCAATTCATCCAAAGGAGAGCCTTCTGGCTTCTTGGCCCAAGAGAGTTTGGGGAATAGGTTTCGGCAGTTCCCACCCTTAGGCCATTTATCAAGAGAAATATTGCATTTCAAATGAAAATGAGTGATCCTTGGGGGATTTTAGGGGGAAGGGGCAGAGGGGCAAGGAGGACTGGATACACCTTGGGTGTAGCTCAGGATTAGTCTCTCTAGGGACACTGCTGAACTCTCAGCTACTAGCTTTCTAGCTGAGTGGCAAGCCCACAGTCCAGAGAGAGATCCTTCCCAAGGATTTCCCTCCCCTGTCTTCACCCACTGTACTCTGAATCTTCCTAACTTCCCATCAGGCTAAGTAGAGTTATCTTCAGGGCTCTTTCTCAGTGATGACAACTGGGATTGCCGAGCAAAAGCCCTGAAGATAACTTTATTTAGCCTGATGGGAAATTAGGAAGGGTCAGAGTTCAGAGGCAACTCAGATTTGGGTAGGGTCCAGTGTTGGACTACATCAGGTAGGTTAAATTGTCAGGTAGGGACCCAGTGCATTTAATGGGCTAGGACAAGTTGTCCAGGACTACATTTCCCTTGAGAAAACATGACTGTAGGCCAGCCTGTCCAATGAGTTGGAGGCTGCAGAACTCCACCACAAGATAAAAGGACTGCACTATGATAATAATAATAATAATGATGATGATGGCATTTATTAAGTGCTTACTACATGCAAAGCACTGTTCTAAGTGCCAGGGAGGTTACAAGGTGATCAGGTTGTCCCATGGGGGCTCATAGTCTTCATCCCCATTTTACAGATAAGGGAACTGAGGCCCAGAGAAGTTAAGTGGCTTGCCCAAAGTCACACAGCTGACAAGTGGTGGAGCCAGGATTTGAACCCATGATCTCTGACTCCAAAGCCCGAGATCTTTCCACTGAGACATGCTGCTTCTCTATGTCAACCTACTCACTCTACTCCCTGATCTCCTCTGCTTCACCTCTTGCCCAATCCCTGCCTCTGGCCTGGAATGCCCTCCTTCTTCATCTCTGAAAGACAATTACTCTTCCTTGCCTCCAAAGCCTTACTGAAGGTAAGAGGTCCAAGAGGTTTTCCTCAATTGTATTTATTGAGCGCTTACTGTGTACAGAGCACTGTACTAAGTGCTTGGGAAGTACAAGTCGGCGACATATAGAGATGGTACCTACCCAACAATGGGCTCAAAGACTAGAAGGGGGAGATAGACAACAAAACGGAACATGTAGACAGGTGTCAAAATTGTCAGAACAAATAGAATTAAAGCTACTAAGCCCATTTTTCCTTTTGGTTCCTTTGCAAAAATAGATCCAAAGAATCCAGTGCTCTGCCCACACCAAGCCCTCAATAAATGCCATCGATTGATTGACTGAAGTAGGAGACCTCAATATTCATTTGGAGCTCCTTGTCTGAGCCAAAGGTCTTTCTGGAATTTGCCTGATTCAAAGTATCCCCAGTCTTCATTCATTCATTCAATCGTATTTATTGAGTGCTTACTGTGTGCAGAGCACTGTACGAAGTGCTTGGGAAGTACAAGTTGGCGACATATAGAGATGGTCTCTACCCAACAGTGGGCTCACAGTCTAGAAGGGGGAGACAGACAACAAAACAAAACATGTGGGCAGGTGTCAAGTCATCAGAATAAATAGAATTAAAGCTAAATGCACATCATTAACAAAATAAATAGAATAGTAAACATGTACAAGTAAAATAAATAGAGTAATAAATCTGTACAAACCAGCTACTTTGTGACAAAATCAGATCCATCAGGAGTAGTCACTGGAAATGTCAATTGAGAAAGAGCAGCAGGTCTCCCAGGTAAGGCAGCAGTGACGACTCCACTAACAGACCTTTAAGTAAACTGTGATCAACATGGTACTGTCCGTGGGTCTGGAAGTTATTAAGTACACACACAAATGTATGTGTACACACACACTCACATGTATACACACACACACGTACAAACACATACATTGTCCTTTTCATTTGAAGTCAATACCATTGATGGTAAAGTTCCCATATGAGTGCGTTTATGACTAAAAACCCCAGCAAAGGACTCAATTTTCCATCCAAATTTGAACGGAAAACTGTTTTCCCTTGATGTGTCATTATCCTTAATGTTTGCTGCGCCCGGTACCATTTTCTCTTCTGACTCTTGGTTTCTCCTTCTTTACAAAGCCTCGGTTTGAGTCACTCCTTTCTTGACATATGCTGGTCTACTTAGGATTTGACTCCTAGCTTTCAACTGGGTTGTGGAATTGCCTAAGGACGTCTTTATTTTTGTTCAGTCATCCTGGCTTTGGGTTTCCCAAACTTAGCTCTACATACAGTTGCTGTTTGGTTATCCTGATGTCATTCGTTCTCTGCTCGTGTCCTAAATGGTGTAGCCACATTAAGGTAGCCATATTATGGTGAGCATAGTTACCATATTAAGGAGATAAACTACATTCCAAAACTTGATTGTTCATTCATTCAATCCATCCTATTTACTGAGTACTTACTGTGTGCAAAGTACTGGACTAAGCGCTTGGGAGAGTACATGACCTTTTCTTGCCATCTGATAGTGAAGGCATCCCATAAATGACGTAGTGGAACTTCTTAAGTAGCCAGATGTGGCATCTGTGTAGCTACTATAACAGCATTGTAGATCTTCTGTAGACCTTCATTTTGGTCAGAAGCCTGAAGAGTGTACCCCAGTACGGTCCAAGTAAGAGTTAAACTCTTGGTCCCAGTTCGAAATTTGACAGGTAAATTTCCAGGTTGGCTTCAGTGCTTAGAACAGTGCTTGACACATAATAATAAATAAATAATTATGGTATTTGATAAGCGCTTACTGTGCCTAGCACTAATCTAATCGTTAGGGTGGATACAAGGTAATCAAATTGTCCCACGAAGGGCTCACAATCTTAATCCTTATTTTACAGATGAGGTAACTGAGGCCCAGAGAAGTTAAGTGGCTTGCCCAAAGTCACACAACAGACTAATGGCAGAGCAGAGATTAGAACCCAGATCCTCTGTCTCCTAAGCCCGTGCTCTTGCCATTAAGCCATGTCATTATTATTATTCTAAAGCTATTCAGTTATTTATTACATTATTGCCTAGTTAGCTCACTAGTTTTGAGAAACAAATTATCTTGCTGGCAAATTCTTCCAACTCAATCAGAGTTCTTTTCACCATCCACATTCTATTTTTTTTTTCCAAACTAATAGAGCATGATTTCCAAGTTGTCCCGTCAAAGAGCCCGTCAAGTGCAATCAACTCTCATTTCAAAATACTTTACAAGAACATAGGAGAGTTGGGACAGATATTCATTTGACAAGAAAATGTTTGCCAGATGTTTCCAGCAGGGAACAATGACATGCATCCTCTCCCTCCTCCTCTCTCTGGGTTGGAAGAGCCCTCACATAAAATTGTTTGAATGGTATCTGAAACTTATACGTGAGGTATCTGAGTTGGAAGTGAGCCCACTGAAGAGCACAAAAAGGAGCAAACTTGCCACTTAAAAAACTTGTCTGACTTCCACTGGGGCTTAATGTTCTTATTCACCAAGAGGAGGAACGTGAAAACTCCAGAGGCTGTCAGAGCAATTTTATAGAAGGAGGTGAGGAAGATAAAGAGATTAAAAATACTCTCCATCATTTCTGGGAAGCAGTGAGGTCAAATTGGAAAGAGTGGGAATGTGGAAATTGGAAAACCTGCAATCTGATCCCAAATCTTTCACTGGTGTCCTGGTTAACTGTGGGTAAATTGCTTAACCCCTCTAGGTGTCATTTGCCATCTGAAAATGGGGATACAAATATCTGCCTCTCCTTGCCTCCAAGAGAGGTTATGGGGATAAGATAAAAAATTAAAAAATGAATATTCAAGCACTTTGGAACACATTCTAAAATGTTTCTACTCATTCTTCTGTATTGTATTCTCCCAAGCTCCTAGTTCAGTGTTCTGCACACAGTAAGTACTCAGTAAATATGAGTGACTGATTAATTGATTGATTGTTCACCTTCCTTTTTTGATGGTGACAGGGAGGGACTGTGTATGACTTGATTAATTTAATAAGTAGCTGATAGTAATCAGTCAGTCAATCACTTGTCTTTATTGATTGCTTACTGTGTGCAGAGCAAGCAGCGTGGCTCAGTGGAAAAGCACCTGGGCTTTGGAGTCAGAGGTAGTGGGTTCAAATCCCGGCTCTGCCAATTGTCATCTGTGTGACTTTGGGTAAGTCACTTAACTTCTCTGGGCCTCAGTTATCTCATCTGTAAAATGAGGATTAAGACTGTGAGTCCCCCGAGGGACAACCTGATTGCCTTGTAACCTCCCCTGCGCTTAGAACAGTGCTTTGCACATAGTAAGCACTTAATAAATGCCATCATTATTATTACTAAGCACTTGGGAGAGTTGGTAGGCATGCTCCCTACCCACAATAAGCTTCAGTCTAGAGGGGGAGGAAACATCAGTATAAACAAAAATAAATTAAATTGTACATGTGTACATAAGTCCTGTGGGGCTGAGGGAGAGGGTGAGTAAAGGCAGCAAAACCAAGTACAAGGGTGACACAGATGGGAAATGAAGTCTTCATCAAGAAAGACCTCTTGGAGATTACTCTTATTACTCTATTTATTTATTTATTTATTTTACTTGTACATATCTATTCTATTTATTTCATTTTGTTATTATGTTTGGTTTTGTTCTCTGTCTCCCCCTTCTAGACTGTGAGTTCACTGTTGGGTAGGGACTGTCTCTATATGTTGCCAAGCGCTTAGTACAGTGCTCTGCACACAGTAAGCACTCAATAAATATGATTGATTGATTGATTGATTGATTGGAGATGTGCCTTCAATAAGGCTTTGAAGACGGAACAGTGAAAAGGAGAGAAGTAAGTGCTTAGTACAGTGCTCTGCACACAGTAAGCGCTCAATAAATACGATTGATGATGATGAAGTAATAGAAGGGGAGAGGAAGAGAGAAAAGGAAGAGACCAATGAAGAATAAGGGCAAGGTGAATGATTATCTACCGCTCTCAGGGTTGCAATTGGAGAGTTTCCAGTCCTCTACCAGTCTCCACTATGGGAAGGAGAGTCAAGTAGAGGCCTACCCATTCCATTCCTAGCTTGGCCAGTGGCTAGCGAGTGGCAGGAAATCTGCTCCAAGTCAAAACTCCCCTGTGCTGGGCAACAACGGCACGGGAGAGAGTCAAGGGTGGAGACTCCAGTTGACTGCGTGGAAGGGGGCAATGGTTAACCGCTTCTGGATTTTGTCCAAGAAAACTCTAAGTATACACTACCAGAACAATTGCAGTTCGAGGTGGGGCGTTCTGGGAGAGATGTGTCCACGGCTATGGGTCAGAGACGACTTGAAGGCGTAAGACAAGACAAGAATGATTAGCTGGTTTCAGCTATTTCTGTTGTACCCCCCAGGGTGCTGTGCTTGCTTTCCATTTTTATAACTTGTAACCACCCCCACCCTACCTTACCAACCCTGCACACAATGCGCCTTAAACCAATACTGCAGAGTGACTGCTGTAAATAACTCTGGCTTCATTCAGCTGATCTCCCTCCCATCTTTCTGGCATTAGGAATTCAGATGACCTAAGGTGTTTCACCATCTCTTTGAAAGAAAGGATTGGTACTAAAAATAGCTGCAAACTCTCAAGTGGATAATGACTGAGAGCTGTCAATCTGCAATCATCGCTCTTGAGGTTTCCAAATTCTAGATTTAGCCAGACAGTCACAGTGAAGAGCTTTAAGCTATCCCAGGAAGTACTTGAATCCTATCCTGCCTCTCAAAGGAAAATCTCTCACTGGCCTTGCTCATGAGCTAAATGATCTCAAAGATGCAAAACAAGCCTCTTTCCTTTCATCCTGTCATTTCAGCACTTCCGCATCATCTAAGTACTTGGGATACTCAGTGCTTAGTGCTTAAAAGGAATTGCAGGTAAGAGAAACAATTGAGCATATGCATACATTTGTGCTGTGGGGATAGAGTGCTTATGAGATAAATGCTTAGGACAGTGCTCTGTATAGGTTAGAGCTTAATAAATATGATTGAATAAATGTTTGAATGAATCTAGAGGCCATGGGAGGTGGGGGGAGAAGTAGGATGGGGAAAATGAAATCTCACTCTGGAAAGGTACTATTCTATTTTGTTAATGATGTGCATCTAGCTTTATTTATATTTATTCTGATGACAATAATAATAATAATGATAGCATTTATTAAACACTTACTGTGCAAATCACTGTTCTAAGCACCGGGGAGATTACTAGGTGATCAGATTGTCCCACAGGGGGCTCACAGTCTTCATCCCCATTTTCCAGATGAGGGAACTGAGGCCCAGAGAAGTGAAGTGAGTTGCCCAAAGTCACACAGCTGGCAATTGGCAGAGCTGGGATTTGAACCCATGACCTCTGACTCCAAAGCCCGGGCTCTTTCCACTGAGCCACGGGTTTTGTTTTGTTGTCTGTCTCCCACTTCTAGACTGTGAGCCCGTTGTTGGGTAGGGACCGTCCCTATATGTTGCCAACTTGTACTTCCCAAGTGCTTAGTAAAGTGCTCTGCACACAGTAAGCACTCAATAAATATGATTGAATGAATGAATGAATGAAAGGTTTCCTGGAGGAGGTATGATCTCAGTAGGACCTTTGAAGATGGGCAGAGTTCAACTCTGTTGGACGTGTAGGGGGAGGGAGTTTCACGAAGGAAGGATGGTGTGAATAAGGAATTGATTCAAAGCACTCCATTCCTCTGCCCCCTCCTACCTCACCTCCCTACTCTCCTACTACAAGCCAGCCTGTACACTTGCTCCACTACTGCTAACCTTCTCCCTCTACTTTAATCTCAATTATTTCGCCGCCAACCTCTTACCCACTTCCTGCCTCCGGCCTGGAATGCCCTCCTTAATCATTCATTCATTCAATCGTATTTATTGAGCACTTACTGTGTGCAGAGCACTGTACTAAGCGCTTGGGAAGTGCAAGTTGGCAACATATAGAGATGGTCCCTACCCAACAACGGGCTCACAGTCCAGACAACTGCTCTCCCCCCTTCAAATCCTTATTGAAGGTCCTTCTCCTCCAAGAGGTCTTCCCTGATTAAGCCCTCCTTTTCTCTTCTCCCACTCCCTTCTGCATCACCCTCACTTGCTACCTTTATTCATCCCCCCTCCCAGCCCCACAGCACTTACATACATATCTGTCACTGAGTTATTTATATCAATGTCTTTTTCCCCCTCTCAACTGTTAAACTCATTGTGAGCAGGGAATGTGTCTGTTTATTTTTATTTTGTACTCTCCCAACTGCTCAGTGCAAGTGCTCTGCACATAGTAACGACTCGATAAATATGATTGGATGAATGAATCAATGAATTATGACAGATGAGGCGAGAGTGAGGAACAATGAGTAAGCTGGTATTAGAGGCGTAAAGCGTGCGGGTGGGTTGTATGGGTTAAGAGAGAGGTTAAGAAAGGAGGATTACTATAGTGTTCTTAGGCACTTAATAAAAATCATCGATTAACTGAGGAAAGAGTTGATGGAATGTCTTGAATCTGATGGTGAAAAATTTCTCCTTCATGCAGAGATAATAATAATAATGATAATTATGGTACTTGTTCATTCATTAATTAATTCATTCATTCAATCATATTTATTGAGTGCTTACTGTGTGCAGAACACTACTAAGCGCTTGGGAAGTCCAAGTTGGCAACATATAGAGATAGTCCCTACCCAACAGCGGGCTCACAGTCTAGAAGGGGGGAGATAGACAACAAAACAAAACATATTAACAAAATAAAATAAATAGAATAAATATGTACAAGTAAAATAAATAAATAGAGTAATAAATATGTACAAACATATATACAAGTGCTGTGGGGAGGGGGAGGATGGGGAGAGAAAGGAGGGGGCTCAGTCTGGGAAGGCCTCCTGGAGGAGGCGAGCTCTCAGTAGGGCTTTGAAGGGAGGAAGAGAGTTAGCCTGGCAGATGTGTGGAGGGAGGGCATTTTAGGCCAGGGGGAGGATGTGGACTGGGGGTCGACGGCGGGACGGGCGAGAACGAGGCACAGTGAGGAGGTTAGTGGCAGAGGAGAGATAAGAGGAGAACTTGTTAAGTGCTTACTATGTGCCAAGCGCTGCTCTAAGCGCTGGGGTAGATTTTCAGGTTGGGCACAGTCCCAGTTCTACATGGGGCTGGTACTCTTAACCCCCACTTTACAGATGTGGTAATTGCGGCCCAGAGAAGTAAAGCGAATTGCCCAAGGACGCACTGCAGATGTGGCAGAAATGGGATTAGAACTCAGGTCCTTCTGACCCCCCAGGCCCGTGCTCTATCCACTAAACCTTGCTTTTTCTCTCAGCAGATGGACGGCAATAACTGAAAGCACATGACGAGTGGGGATTGTTCACAGAATGATTTTTTTTCCTTTTTTAGCAAAATGATCCTGGTAGCAGAATGAAGTATTGATGGGAGATGAGAGAGGCTAGTGGCAGGGAGGTCAGTGAGGAGGCTCATGTAGCAGTCAAGGTGTGATGTGACAAATGCTTGAACCAACGCTGGTATCAGTTTGGATAGAGAGGGAGCAAATTCTGGAGATGTTACTGAGATAGATTTGACAAAATTTAGTGACTGACTATGCAGGAAGGAGAGAGTTGAATCAGGGACACTACCAAGGAGGAATGATGATGGTGTTGTCTTCAGTAATAGGAGTGTTGCAGAGAGGAGAGACTTTAGAAGGGAAAACAAGGAGTTCAGTTTTGGGACAAGTGAGTTTGAGGTGATGCAGGGTCATCCAGATAAAGATGTTGTGGAGGTGGGAAGAAATGTGAGACTGCAGACAGAGGGAGAAGACACTTCTGGAGATGTAAATTTTCAGCAATTTATTTTAGTGTCTGTCTGTCCCACTACATTGTAAACTCCTTGAGGGCAGAGATGTCTACTATCTTTATTGCCTGCTCCAAAGCCCATAGTGCAGTGCTCTGCACAGAGTTTGTGCTTCATAAACACAACTGATTGGTTAAATGATCGATTCTAACAGCAGAGCCAAAATCGTCCTCCTAGGCGATATCTGTTTCTACCTGTGAACCACCCCCAGGATTTAAATAAAAGAAGATCTTTAAGCACACTCGTCCACAGTCTCCAACCATCATATATAACAAAATTCTGTTTAGTATTCTGGGTGAAAGCATGGTTTTATTTTAGAAGTGTTATAGATCTTTTAACTAAAACGAAGTCCCCCAAGAACCCTACTAATGACTGCAAGAAACAATCTGATATGATCCGGAGGGCTTCCCAGAATTTTAGATTAAAGCTGGGAATACGTTTAGGAGGTGCCAAGCTGCAGCTCTGATTGGCAATGATTCTCATAACTACCTTAGAGCCGCCAAGTGCTCTTTAGTTTAGTGATACATAAGAACCACTGCCTGGGTTTGTTCTAAACAGAGTTTAAAAATATTTTCATAAGTCCTTTGGAATGATGGGGAGAAGGGGGGAGGCATCAACTGCCATATCACCCTCCTCTTCGTTGACCTCCCTGCCTCCAGCCTCTCCCCTTTCCAGTCCACAGCTCATTCTGCTGCCCCTATTATACAGTGTTGTGCACACAGTAAGCGCTCAATAAATATGATTGAATGAATAAATTAATTTTTCTGAAAAAAAAATTAACATCTCTTCACTCCTCAAGAATCTCCAGTGGCTGCCCACCCATCTCCTCATCAAACAGAAATTCCTTGCCATTGGCTTTAAGGAATTCGATTAGCTCTCTCCTTCATAACTACCCTCGCTTCTCTCCCACTACAACTCAGCACACATGTTTCACTCCTCTACACTGACATTCCCACTGCACCTTGATTTCATTTCTCTCACCATGGACCCATTGCTCACTCCCTTTTCCTTGCTTAGAACTCCCAACCCCTTCATACCCAACAGACCCCATTTTTCCCACCTTTATATCCCTATTAGAATCGTATCTCCTCCAAGAATACTTCCCTGACCAGTCTCTCACCTACTCGCCCTATTCACCCTCCCTTCTTTTGCATCTCTTATTTTCTTGGGTTTGTATCCCTTAAGTACTTTATTACTTACCCTACACCCAGCCTCACAGCAATGATGTACATATCAGCATACCCTGCCATTTACTAAACGAATAATTTATTTTAATGTCTGTCTTCTAAACTAGATTGTCAACTCCTCGAGGGTAGGGATTGCAAGCTCCTTGAGGGTAGGGATTGGCCTTACCATTATTACTCTCCCAAGGCCTCTGTACAGTAGCATGGTTTAGTGGAAAAAGCACGAGCTTGGGAGTCAGAGGTCGTGGGTTCTAATCCTGCCTCCACCACTTTTCAGCTGTTTGACTTTGGGCAAGTCACTTCAGTTTTCTGGGCCTCAGTTACCTCATCTGTAAAATGGGGATTAAGACTGTGAGCCACACGTGGGACAACCTGATCACCTAGTATCTACCCTAGTGCTTAGAACAGTGCTTGGCTCATAGTAAGTGCTTAACAAATATCATCATCATCATCATCATTATTATTATTATTACAGCGCTCTGCACAGAGTAAATACTCACTACACAGCTGTGATTCACTAATTAATTGATTGAGTGAGTACCCAAGTGTGTAAGTGGTGAGACAGTGATGAAGTGACAGGTTTGGTTTGAAGAGATTGTGCAGGAATAAAACCACTCCTCCCCAAAGTAAAAAGAATTGACTTCAGCAAGTTTCTTTACGTTAATCTTGGCAGAAAACAAAACAGATCAAATGGCATCTCCTTATGGTCCTCTCCCTATTGTTCTCATAACAACTGCAGGGATGGGTACTTCATTAAGTCAAGATTTGGTGCATTATCCTTTTTTGTGACAAGGGAAAATAAGTGATGATTGTTCTTATTCATTCATTTTTGGAACATTTTCCATCAGCAAATGCTTCCGGGAATCAATTAATTTCTCACAATCTTTCTGTTTGATAAAAGGGTCCCTCTGTTTCTTTTCTTGCTCGTTCTCCTTATCCTTCAGTGAAATGGCGGAAGATGGAGAGGAACACCCAAGCACATCATGTGGCCCAGTGATACATCATCATCATCATCATCATCATCATCAATCGTATTTATTGAGTGCTTACTATGTGCAGAGCACTGTACTAAGCGCTTGGGAAGTACAAATTGGCAACACATAGAGACAGTCCCTCCCCAACAGTGGGCTCACAGTCTAAAAGGGGGAGACAGAGAACAAAACCAAACATACTAACAAAATAAAATAAATGGAATAGACATGTACAAATAAAATAAATGAATAAATAAATAAATATAAATAAATAGAGTAATAGATACACTGTGCCTAGCTGGGCACAGACTCCTAGCTCCTCTCAATCCCCTAATCCCTGGGGCAGAGCTACCCTTGCTCCAACCTATAAATCAATCAATCACATTTATTAAACACTTACTGGGTGCAGAGCACTGTACTAAGCACTTGGGTGAGTATAATATAACAGTATAAGAGAGTTAGTAGACACATTCCCTACCCACACCAAGCTTACAGTCCAGGAAGGGGGAGATGGATATTAATATGAATAAAGAAATTATGGATATGGACACAAGTACTTGTGGAGCAGAGGTTGGGGGTGGGCGAATAAATGGAGCAAATCAGGGCAATGAAGAAAGGCGTGGGAGAAGAGGAAATGAGGGCTTAGTGAAGGGAGTTGATGTTGTACCTCCTCCCAGAGGAGCCAGGAGATTGAGGAGGTGGGAGGAAAAGTAGGACAGAAGAGAGGGAGGAGGAGAGAGACCTCAGTTCTGGGCCTTGTGCTGAGCTGCCCTTAGAAAATCTATTTACTGGTCAGAGATAACTCTGTGGGGATCTCAACTCTCACGACAGACCATCCTCTGCCAAACCTAAATCCCTTAAATGATGTCACAGGTCCTGTCCAGGAAGCTCCACTTTGTCTCCTTCCTCTTTCCTTCCTTCAGTAATCGCTCTTAAATCCCTCTTGTAAAGGGAAAGAAACTGTTACAATAAGAAAAAAACCATCACCAACTTGGCAGAAATAAAAGGGAATGATGCTGGCTTCTATGTTTCCTTTGGTGAAGCAAGATATCCTATTACATAGGGATGTTTTTCAACATACACAGCAACAGGCAGAACAAGATCAGGTGATGATGATGATGATGATGATGATGGCATATGTTAAGCCTCAGTTACCTTGCCTGTAAAATGGGGATGAAGACTGTGAGCCCCCCGTGGGACAACCTGATCACCTTGTAACCTCCTCAGTGCTTAGAACAGTGCTTTGCACATAGTAAGTGCTTAATAAATGCCATTATTATTATTATTATTATTAAGTGCTTACTATGTGCCGAGCACTGTTCTAAGCGCTGGGGAGACACAAGGTAATCAGGTTGTCCTACATGGGGCTCCCAGTCTTCATCCCCATTTTACAGGCGAGGTCACTGAGGTACAGAGAAGCTAAGTGACTTGCCCAAAGTCACACAGCTGACAACTGACAGAGCCAGGATTAGAACGCATGACCTCTGACTCCCAAGCCCGGACTCTTTCCACTGAGCCACGCTGCTTCCCTTGGCAACACAACTCCATTTCTAGTTTTTCTCTTTGATTACCAGCTAAATTTTAGTAAGTCTCAAACTCTCACATAGTTAATAGAAATATCATTAGTAGGTTTCACGGAATGAAGTTTTTTCAAACTCTCTCCCTCTGGAACATAGTCTCTTTCTCTCCTTTCTCTCTTTCACACATACACATCCACACACAGACACACCATTTACCTGTTTACTAAGTATGTCACAAAGAACGGATACAGGGGAACCAGGTAGCTAGTCAAGCACATTTATTGAGTGCTTACTGTGTGCAGAGCACTGTACTAAGTTCTTGGGAAAATGCAGTGCAACAATAAACAGGATCATTTGTAGAAACACCAGGTAACGTCTCAAGTTTTAACTCAACTGACTTTGTCGTAGGGAAAAAATATCTTGGGATAGAAAATTGCTGAAATCTTCATTTGAAATTAGGTAACACATTTAGGAGTCAAGCCTTGCTGGTCATTTTCCTCCTAAATGGAGCAAAATTAGGCTCTTTACCAAAATGTATACAACCAGGATCATAATAATATCCTTCAAGTGCTCAAACCCAGTTTACATTATCAGCTTTTCAGTTCCTTCAAAACTACCGGAAAGAAATCAATACACTTCTATAAGGGGAAAAAAACATTAACTCTAGAAATATATATTCAGAAATACAAGTAAGGTTTAAAATTTTCCTCCCACGCTAGGTTTCAATTTTCAAAGTTGTCACATCAGTTAACATCTTTAATAACCAATTCATTGAATGTGAATCGAAAATCACCATAATTGTAATATGGGAAAGGTTGTCCCACAGACCTTGATAGTGAAATACTGTATGAAAGAGGGAGAAAATGTTATGCTTGTTGATTTCTAGGTGGAAAGACATGGCACTGCATTAATATTGGTCATTGAGATGAAGCAATCCTATATTGCATGGCACATTGGAATTTTTTAGATGCCCAAATGAGTTTTTATATTGCTACAACAATGAGCTTGTTTACTATTCCAAGTCCTGAGGATGATGTCTTAAAGTCACCTACCTGTAAAAGTTCCAAAAAAAATGCATATCTTGACATTGTGTAACTGTGTTAAGCACAAAGAAGTAGCGTGGTCTGGTGGAAAAAGAACAGGCGCGGGAGTCAGAGGACCTGGGTTCTAATTCTGTCTCTGCCAGTCGTTTGCTGTGTGACCTTGAGCAAGTAAGTCACTTAACTTTTCAGTACCTCAGTTCTCCTGTTCTCCCTACTTGGACTGTGAGCCCCAATTGGGCAGGGACTGTTTCCAACCTAATTATCTTGTATCTACTCCAGAGTTTAGAAAAGTGTTTGACACATAGTAAGCGCTTAACAAATAGCAGAAAAAAATAGACAGGGAATTGGTAAACTTTTTGCAGGAGTCAAACCAAATGAAACCTTTGAGCATTTGATAAGCAAAGAGCCAGAAGTTTGGGCCCCTGTGGGATGTGAAGCAGGTAGCTCAGTGGAAAGAGCATGAGCTTGGGAGTTAGAGGTCATGGGTTCTAATCCCTGCTCTGCCACTTGTCAGCTGTGTGACTTTGGGCAAGTCAATTCACTTCTCTGTGCCTCAGTTCCCTCATCTATAAAATGGGAATTAAGGCTGTGAGCCCCACATGGGACAACCTAATTACGTTGTACCCCCTCCAGCACTCAGAACAGTGCTTGGCACATAGTAAGTGCTTAACAAATACCATTATTATTATTATTATTATTATGTAGGATGGTATAAGAAATTGTAATAACAATAATAATAAATAATGACATTTCATATTTACTATTCTATTTATTTTGTTAATGATGTGCATTTAGCTTTAATTCTATTTGTTCTGACAACTTTGACACCTGTCTACATGTTTTATTTTGTTGTCGGTCTCCCCCTTCTAGACTGTGAGCCCATTGATGGGTAGGGACCATCTCTATATGTTACCAACTTGTACTTCCCAAGCACTTAGTACAGTCCTCTGCACACAGTAAGTGCTCAATAAATATGATTGAATGATTGAATGAATGAATGAATGAATTAAGCACTTACTATGTGCTAAGCACTGCTATAAGCACTGGGGTAGATACAAGCTAATCAGATTGGACACAGTCTCTGTCCCACATGGGGCTCCCAGTCTTAAACCCCATTTTACATGATGAGGTAACTGAGGCACTGGGAAGTGAAGTGATTTACCTAAGGTCACACAGCAGACAAATGGTAGAGGTGGGACTGGATCTTGTTCTCTGTTTCCCCCTTTTAGACTGTGAGCCCACTGTTGGGTAGGGACTGTCTCTATATGTTGCCAATTTGTACTTCCCAAGCGCTTAATACAGTGCTCTGCACATAGTAAGTGCTCAATAAATACTATTGATGATGATGATCCTTCTGAGTTCCAGTCCCTTGCTCTAGCCACTGTGTCACGCTGTTTGTACCCTCCCAACCACTTTGTACATAGTAAGCGCTCAATAAATATAACTGACAGATTGATTAGGTCATATAGCGTATGAGGACACTGAAGCCGTCTGCCCTTTTATATTGTTCAGTGGGGAGCCTCCCCTACCTCCACGATGTGGGCTTCTCCACACCACTCTCCCTTTCCAGCAGGGCAGACCTGATCCCCTCAATACTTTGGACGTTGCTCTCCTAAATTATGTCTAATCCTCTTTCATTTAGCCTGTGCCTGCCAACCCCAGCAACTGGCTGGAGCTGCAGGGAGCAGAGAGAGCTATGCTGTGCAGGGCCAGTGATTGGTGTGAAAATATTTTCATTTTTTTTTTTTTCATGGGATTTAAGTGCTTACTCTGTGCCATGTACTGTTCTAAGAGCTGGGTAGATACAAATTTGTTCACTAGACCATAAGATCATTATAGGCAGGGAATGTGTCTGTTTATTGCTATGTTGTACTCTGCACACAGTAAGCACTCAATAAATGCAATTGATTGAATGAATGAATGAATCAGGTTGGATCCATCCCCTCTCCCATATAGGGCTCAGTCTAAGTAGGAGGGAGTAGAATTGAATCCCCATTTTACAGTTGAGGAAACTGAGGCACAGAGAAGTTAGGTGATTTGCCCAAGGTTACACAGCAAGCAATTGTAAGCTCATTGTGGGCAGGAGATGCATCTGCTAATTGCAGTACTCTCTCAAGTGCTTAGTACAGTGCTCGGCACACAATAAGCTATGATCGAACAAATGAATTGACAGAGTCAGGACTAGAACAGAGATCCTCTGACTCTCAGGCCCCTGATTTTTTCACCAGGCCATAGTGGAGAAGCAGCGTGGCTCAGTGGAAACAGTACGGGCTTTGGAGTCAGAGGTCATGGGTTCAAATCCCAGCTCCACCAATTGGCAGCTGTGTGACTTTGGGCAAGTCACTTAACTTCTCTGTGCCTGTTACCTCATCTGTAAAATGGGGATTAAGAATGTGAGCCCCCCGTGGGACAACCTGATCATCTTGTAACCTCCCCAGCACTTAGAACAGTGCTTTGCACGTAGTAAGCGCTTAACAAATGCCATTATTATTAATATTAATATTATATAGTTTTCCAAATTATGCTCCACCCAGTTTACGATGGCGACACTTGGAGGGAAGAGGGATTGAACGAGGGGAGGATGTTCACTCCCCTAGGGGCCATATTGTGCATTCTGCATCAGGCAGAAACTCCTCACGCTGGGCTTCAAGGCTGTCCATCACCTTGCCCCCTCCTACCTCACCTCCCTTCTCTCCTTCTCCAGCCCACCCTGCACACTCCGCTTCTCTGCCGCTAATCTCCTCACTGTGCCTCGTTCTCGCCTGTCCCGCCATCAATCCCCGGCCCACGTCATCCCCCTGGCCTGGAATGCCCTCCCTCTGCCCATCCGCCAAGCTAGCTCTCTTCCTCCCTTCAAGGCCTTACTGAGAGCTCACCTCCTCCAGGAGGCCTTCCCAGACTGAGCCTCCTCCTTCCTCTCCTCCTCTTCCCTCTTCATCTCCCCCGTCTTACCTCCCTCCCTTCCCCACAGCACCTGTATATATGTATATATGTTTGTACATATTTATTACTCTATTTATTTATTTATTTATTTTACTTGTACATATCTATTGTATTTATTTTATTTTGTTAATATGTTTGGTTTTGTTCTCTGTCTCCGTCTTCTAGACTGTGAACCCACTGTTGGGTAGGGACTGTCTCTATATGCTGCCAACTTGTACTTCCCAAGCGCTTAGTACAGTGCTCTGCGCACAGTAAGTGCTCAATAAATATGATTTATTGATTGATTGATTGATTGATAGTTTGGAGCTCCCATGAGCCCAGGGCCCCTGACCTTTGTATCCTGTGAGCCCCTGGGTTAATCTGGCCCTGTCTCCAGATCAACTGTTAACAACAGTCCAGGCATTCGAGGACCTCCACTGGGCAGGGTAGGTGGGCTCCGACCTCCAGAATGACATGGACCTGGGCCCTGGCCTTAGTGGCCAGAGAGACCTCAGCAGACACCAATCTGGACTCAAATTAGTCTGAACAGATTATTCATTCATTTATTGAGCACTTACTGTGTGCAGAGCACTGTACTAACGGCTTGGGAAAGTACACTGTGAGCCCCAAGAGGGACAGGGTGTGCATCCATGCTGATTTGTTTGTATCCACCCCAGTGCTTGGTACAGTGCTTGACACATGGTAAGCCCTTAGCAAATACCACAATTATTATTATTACAACAAAACAATAAACAGTGGCACTCCCTGGCCTTATCGAGCTTACAATCTAGAGCCGGGGGGAGACAGACATCAGTACAAAGAAATAAAATGACCGCTATGTACCTAAGTGCTTTGGGTCTGGGGAGCAAAGGGAGACAGTCAGGGGAATGCAGAAGGGGGTGGAAGATGAGGAAAAGTGGGGCTTGGTCTGGGAAGGCCTCTTGGAGAAGATTCTGTCCCTTGTGAGGTTTCCTCACAACACTGGATGGTTGTGTGCTCAGGAAGTTTTCAGGCCACCCTTGTCCCAGTTTCTTGTCCCATTCTTGCCTCCATTTCCCCACCCCCACCCAGGCTCTGAAAAGCTTCCAGGAAGGAGTTGGTAGCTGGCTTCTGGTTCCTGCACCTAATCTGAGCCCTGCCCCTGCTCCAACCCACAGGGACAATCAAAGTCCAATTTAGTACCTTCAGGAGGAGCTGAATTGGTC
Organism: Tachyglossus aculeatus; assembly: GCF_015852505.1. Lineage (NCBI taxonomy): Eukaryota > Metazoa > Chordata > Mammalia > Monotremata > Tachyglossidae > Tachyglossus > Tachyglossus aculeatus. Next base: position 13,858,505 of record NC_052070.1, read on the forward strand.
AGAAGGTCATGGGTTCTAATCCTGGTTCCACCACTTGTCTGCTGTGGGACCTTAGAAAAGTCACTTCACTTCTCTGAGCCTGTTACCTCATCTGTAATATGGGGTTGAGACCGTGAGCCAACTGTGTCCAACTCAGTTTGCTTATATCCTCCCCAGAAGTTAGTATAGTCCCTGGTACATAATAAGCACTTAACAAGTACCATCTTTATCATTGTGTGGAGGAAGCAGGAGTATTTGATAAGACCAATGTCTGTCAAAGGCTGGGAAAAACATATGTAGCAATAGCAAATTCAACCTGACCAGTCAAAGCTTGAATTTAAAAATGAGCTGAGCTATCAAGTATTACTTGGAGAAAATAGAGTAATCCTACTCTAGGAAACTAGCCAACAATGCACAGAAAGGCAAAGAAGTAGGGGGTGGAATTTTAAAAGCCATGTGGCATTTGGCAGATAGACCCAGGTGGCAAGAACGGAGCAACAAGGTTTACACTCAGTTGAAAGTCCATAAAGCAAGTGCCTTTCAACTTTCTATTTAGCTTTAAGATTTTGACCTGTGACTGAAGTTACATTCAGTTTCTTGAGCGGTTTCACGAACATCACCTATGATCTAAACTTATCATCAACTGGGAGGCCAAGATTACCAGCAACAATAACCTGGAACTCAGCCAGCTCATTAGCAATGAAGCGATGCTCACAGCCACGCAGCTTTTCTTTTCTCTGGGGTATGTGAAAAGAATCATGAAAGCAGTAAGTCGGTCAGTCATATTTATCGAGCACTTACTGTGTGTGGATACTGTACTAAGTGTTTGGGAGAGTACACTATAACAATAAACAGACATTCCCAGCCCACAACGAGTTTATAATTTAGACTTAAAAGGAGTAAAGGCAAGTATGAAGGAAGAGGAGGAGGAAGAGAAAGAGGAGGAGGAAGAGGAGGAGAAAGAAAGAAGAGGAAGAAGGAGAAGGTGGAAGGTGAGGAGAAGAAGAAGGAAGAGGAGAAGGTGGAAGATGAGGAGATGGAGGATGAGATGGAGAAAGGAAAGAGATGAAGGAGGAAGAGGAGGAGGAGATAAAGGAGAAGGAGGAATGGTCCTCTGAAAGATGCCGGCAGTGGAAGGCTCAGGAGATTTACTGTCCATGAGTAGAGGTTTGGAAGATTGTGATACTTAAATGGGGATATCACCAACTGAGATTGTTGCTCTCAGGAGCTAACTCAGGGAGTGGCAGTGACCTAGTCTTTTGGGTTTCAGCAACCAGTCATAATCATGGGCAGCCTTTCATCATCACTAGCATTATCTTCAAAGAAAGAAGGGTTGACACACTTTGTGAACCCTCTGGAATGATGATGATAATGATGATGATGATAATGATGGAGTCTCTCATGGAGAATGACAGATGAAGAAGAGACTTCAGGACCAAAAATCAGTGCGGAGGAATTGCTTGTGGCAACAGTGGATTTGTGACATGCCTTTAGCTCTCTCTTGCTCCCGTGAGGCATGTTCTTGCTGAAAAGGCAGGCAGCGGTACAGCACAGTGTGAAGTGCACACTTTTTTTTAAATTAATGGGCAGGATCCGGGCACAGCAGAAGTCACCTTAGCAAAGCCTTATCTTGAGACATGGTACTCTGATCTGACAGCTGGTTGTCTTGGTAGCTACTGCAGATGCACAATAAACCATAATAATAATAATAATAATAATAAGTGCTTATTATGGGCCAGGGACTGTATTAAATGCTGGGGTAGACACAAGATAGTCAGGTACCACATGAGGATGACAGTCAAATTGGTGGGAGAACAGGAATTGAATTCTCATTTCACAGGTGAGGGGCCTGAGGCATAGAGAAGTTAAGTGATTTGCCCAGGTCAAAAAGCAGACAAGGGGCAGAATGGACTTAGAACCTGGGGCTTCTGACTCATCTGGCTTCTCCTATGTAATTAGTCATCCTTATCTACAAAGTCAACCCTAGGGCTACTCTTAATGTGTCTGTATTTAATTCCCATCCTTGACATTTATGCACAAATGCATATTTATTGGTATATTAAATAATTTATCCAGCTCTTTCATCCCGATGAATTTTTTCTACTTCCTGTTAAATCCTTGCTCTTCCTCCTTCATACAGTACTTGTAAACATTTTTAATCTGTTTCTCTTCAGTCCCTCCCATTAGATTATAAACTCCTTTAAAGGAGAAAATGTATGTTTTACTTCTGTTGTACTTTCCCAAGTGTTTAGTAAATTCTCAATGGACTCTGTAGATGGTCGATGAATACCTTAACTGATTGATTGTAGGACTTAGGACCAAGGTGTAGTATCATTTATGGTATATGAGAAGGCACCTGAAAGCCCTTAGATGGTCATTTCTAAATGATATCCTAGTCCATCGATCAATCAATTAATCAATGGCCCCTGGTTAGCGAATGGAAGGCAATCTGCTACAAGTCAAAACAAGTCAAATCTCTGTGCTAGGCAGCAGTAACACAGGAGAGAGTCGAGGGTGGATACTCAAGTTTACTGCAGGGGAGGAGGCAATGGTAAACTACTTTCATATTTTTACCAAGAAAACTCAATGGATACACTACCAGAATGATTGCAGGTGGAGGCAGGGCACTCTGGGAGAGATGAGTTGGTGGTGTCACTATGTGTTGGAGACGACTCGACAACATATAAGACAAGACAATATTGACTGTTTACTTTGTGCAGAACACTGTATTAAGCACTTTTTTGAATGCAATACATTGGTAGACACAATTTCTGCCCTCAAGGATCTTAGAGTCCAACTGGGGAGATAGCCATTAAAATGAATTACAGGTAAAGAAGGAATTCAATTGGTAGGTTGGTGCGTGGAGGGGAAGGGGATACCTCAGTGTTTGGAGGTTGGACTGAAAGATGGGAGAGGCAGTAAGAAGGGAAAATAAGGTGGGAGAATCAGTGCTTAGTCAAGGAAGGCTTCCTGGAGGAGACATGAATTCGGTAGGGCTTTGGAGATGGGTAAATTGTTTGTCTAAGTGTCTAAAAGAGTTGTTAAACTTTTATGGTGCCTGTGAGAAAGCACTGGAATGTTCAATTAATCTATCGATTTGAGGGTTTACTGCATGCAGAGCACGGTACTAATTGCTTGGCGGAGTACAATATAACAGAGTTGGTAGACACGTTCAAACTGGATAAACCTGCCAAATATTTTCCCTTCTCAAATCTCTGGGCTTCTGTTTGTGCAAAGTTTAAGACTGCATCTTTGAATTCATTTCTCCTTCTCCTCTGAACTTCCAATTACTCAAACATCCAATAGGGATAATTCAGGCAATCTGTTTCTCGGCTTTTTGAACCGCAAGAAGCCTAATTTAGAAAACCTGGCACGCATACAGCTAAGATAAGCAATTTTCGCAGATTACAATCATCAGACATTAGATTGTGGTTGCCAGGTCTTCCCCTTGGGGGGAACCTGAAGTACCCTAGAAGGGAGGAAATACTCTTTAATTGAGAAAAAACAAAAAACCCGCATGATTATAAAATGTATTTTAGTAGAAAGGAAATCAACCAGTTTCACTGTGCATTACAGCAAGTAACTAGAGCATATGACAATAGACAATAGTGACAATAGAGCATATGCTCACACACACACAGACACGCACATATACACACACACGGATAGAAAGTTCCTTGCCTATCTCAATCCTAAGGGGAGATAATAGCCAAACCAGATGATATTAATAACAATTTTCATATTTGCATGGCTTAGTGGATGGAGAATGGGCCTGCCACTCAGAAGGACCTGGATTCTAATTCCGACTCTGCCATTTATTTGTTGTGTCACCTTGGACAAGTCTCTTCACTTATCTGTGCCTCAGTTACCTCATCTGTAAAATGGAGCTTAAGACTATGAGCCCAATGTGGGACATGGACTGTGTCGACCTGATTACCTTGTATCTACCCCAGTGCATAAAATCGTGCCTGGCTCATAGTAAGTACTTAACAAATACCATTACAAGAATATTTGTTAAATACCTACTCCATGTCAAGCATCATACTAAGCACTGATAAAGATACAAGATAATCAGGTCAGAGACAGTTCCCGTCCCACTCAGGGCTCACAATCTAAGTTGGAGGATAGAGAGGTATTGAGTCCCCATCTTACAGATGAGGAACCTGAGGCCCAGAGCATTTAAATGACTTACCCAAGGTCTCTACCTCATTTTGCAGATGGAAAAATGGAAACCTAAAGAAATGACAGAAACAATAGATGGTGGATTCACAGAAATTACGTTTCCTGGCTTTTGCCTCGTGACACCATTCACTGTATAACTCTGCCCAAAGCTTAGAAATAGACTTCTTCATTCTCCTAAACTCTTTCACCTTTTCAAGAACTATATGCACGTAGGAGGTTAAAAGAACATAAATCTATCACCTTCTTCAGTGTTGGCTATTCTAGCTGATCATACTTCAGACGCATAGAAAGTATTTTCAGATTGCATGTAGTTCAGCAAACTAATGCTGCATCCAACAGTCTTACTTTGTTTCATTTAATCGCACCTATTCATCCTCTGTTTCCATTTTCCATTTAGTCAACTCTCTTCTTTAGTCTTCTTAAATGTTCATGTGTGTTGCATGACCTCAAAGAGCCCATTTCCTTTCTGGTGCAACTTACTTGTTAGATAAAGAATAAAGCCGATTAAGGCTAGTTTGAATTTTGCAGGAACCACAAACTGGGAAATTCTCCATTTATCTAGTTGCCCAGTCGCTGCATTGCAAACTGGTCCCCTATATCAGTATAGTTCTAATCTGGTGACAAACAGCCTTTCAAATTCTACAGAAGGGCTTGAGAGGTTTTCTTGCATTTCTAGTTATGGTTTAAGGAAGCTTTCCATTTTAGCCCTATTTTCTTCTCTGTACATTTTCCCTCTCAATGTTCCTTTGCCTTTCATTTATCAAACATTTTATCTTCTATTACAATGGAAATATTAAGCTGAAATCAAGGAATTCTTCTTGAAAAACACTGAGTCAAATGAATAATGCTAAAGAGTTCTTTCATTTTTTTTTCCTGTGCTAAGAGAATCCCAGCAAATACTAAGCAAGAATAATGAGGCACTTAAAATCTAAATTTAATGCTAATCTAAGGCTATACTGTCTCAAATTGAAAACACTAGGAAGTTGATGATGGCACAGCACCAACTCGAACTTGGAAATGTTGAGAGGTAAAGGAATGAAACTAATACAACAGAATCAAAGTAGATTTGAAACTCCCAACTCTGATCCTTTAATAACTGGCATTTCTGGTGTGCTGGGGTATTGAAAGAATCAGAATTTTAGAAGAAAGTTGTCAAGAGTTAGGTAAAAGTCAGCTAAGAATTTCAGGACAACTGCACATTTCCATTGCCAAAGCTGATGATTCATGGAAATTTAATCCGTTAAGGACTGAGCTTTCTGCAACATCCACGTTCACTGCTTTTCATTTCTGCTAACTGGCAGTGACTAACAGAAGTGCAATCAAGGTGCACATGCCCTCCAACCTCAGCAATAATGAGGTCACCTTTCACTGTCGCGATTCCTACCCATTCATCTGGAAATGCTGCAGATTGAAGATGGGAAAAAACAAAGCTTTTCCTTTTGAATTTCTTCCCTCCATGATAACAGGGTGAGCAATTTAAAAGGAGGTTATTATAATCAGAGCTAAAAATGATGAAAGCTTCCAAAGATAAGAGAGACCTAGTCTTCTGTAAGGCCTTTGGACTTTAATAAACAGCAATGCCATTCTATCCTCTCTCACGAAGGATTATGAGACTTTCAGTTAGCATTCCATGCAAGATCAGCCCGATCCTCCGAGCCATGTCTGTTTTAATTTTTGTTACACTTTGGAGGGATGCAGAAGCAGGAGGAGAATGTTAAATCATTACCTCTCTGAGGGCAGGGATCATGTCTACCCACTCTGTTGTCTTCAACTCTCCCAAGCGCTTAGGACAGTGCCCTGCATACACAAAGTCCTCAAAAAATAGAAGCGACATCAGCCTGTTCCTCCATTCCATGTCTATTTAATTTTTTCATTAGGTATAGGAGGGAGGCAAAAATAATATTCTCCTCCTAGGAGGAGAGTATTAAATTGTTAGCTCTTTGAGGGCAAAGATCATGTCTACCAACTCTGTTTTACTATATTCTCCCAAGTGCTTAGAACAGTGTCAGCATGAACTAAGTTCTCAATAAATATCATTGATTCATTAATCAATGTATGGATCAAAAGAGCCAAAGTCAAACTGTCCTGCTTCTAATTAGCAAAGGTCCAGGAGATTAGACTTCCTCATCAATGAACATCTTCCATGAGCATTCAGTTCAGCCTAGACTCTTCAGGTCTCTCTTTTTCTTTCCTTTTTTTTTTAATGGTATTTGTTAAGCTCATACTATGTACCAGGTCCTGTACTAACACTGGGGTAGCTACAAGGTAATCAGGTTGGACACAGTCCTGTCCCACATGGGGTGCACAGTCTTAATCCCCATTTGACAGTTGAAGTAATTGAGGCACAGAGAAGTTAAGTGACTGATCCAAGGTCACACAGCAGACAAATGGTGAGCCGGGATTAGAACTCTTCTGTCTCCCAGGCCTGTGCTCTATCCATTAGACACACTATTTCTCAAGGGCAGATCCATTTTTATCCCCTCAGGATTACCCTGAGGGGATAATCCCAGAAATAGGGCCTTCCCTGTGAACTGAAGTGAAGCTGGATCTTCTAAAACAGCTGCCAATTAGTACTGAACTACCAGGGTAACCTTGGTCTAGATCTATTGTTCTGGGATAAATGATAACAATAATAATGAGTATGGTATTTGTTAAGCGCTTACTATGTGCCAGGCATTGTACTAAGTGCTGTTCAGTGCTTAGTTCAGTACTCTGTACACGGTAAGTACTCAATAAATACGAGCTCACTGTGGGCAGGGAACATCTCTACCGACTTCTGTGCTTAGTACAGTACTCTGCACACAAGTGCTCAATAAATATCACTGATCGATTGGTTAATTGATCCCTGAATCAATCCATGCTTTAGCAGTGCAGGAAGTTGGAGGATGGCTGGAAAGAGGAGATGAAGTGTGGAGGTGGAGGAAACCATCCTGTAAGCTTTTCGTCTATCGACCTTCATTTTGATGTGGAACAAAGACCCTCCTTTCTCCAACATCAGTGAATTTCTCATATATACCCACTCCTCACTTCCCTGTTTAAAATAAACCGAATTAAGGGAGGAGGTGTACCACATTTCTACCTATTGTTTATTCTGCTGCTTTCCCTCCCTGCCATCAAGGACACCTAGTCCTGCTATCCTCTACATGCAGCAGGACGGGGAGATAAAAGCTGCTGCCAAGTGCTCTTTGGGTCCACCCCTGATCAGACAGTCAGCCACATCTTCTTCCTGGGGACTGGCATCAACTCTCCTCTGTGCCAACAAGGAGTTTCCACCCCATCCTACCTTCCACCACCCCTTCAAGAAAGAGAAAATCCCCCACAACGTGAGGCCTCCAGAAAAGATTGTGAAGACTGGTGGCTGTGGTAGACATGGCTTTGAGCATCCCTTGGACTCTAAACCAAGAGAAGCCTGAAATTCTTCTCCTCCAGTCAGAGCAACCTACTGATTTTAGTTTTTCTTTCTTGCACACATCCCTGTGTTTTCTGTTGTCTGAGTGTGGTATTGTTTTGATGCCCCTGATGTGCCTGTCTCCTGTCTCTTCCCCTAGATTACATTCTTGGATCATGAGTGCCTTGAGGACTAGGGACCACATCAAATTGCCACCTCTGTATAGTTTCCTAGCACTTGGTACAGTGTTTGGCGAGCAGTAAGAGTTTAATGATTGCTGTTATTACTACTACTACTGCTGCTGCTGTTGCTGCTACTACAACTACTATGACAATCAATCAATCAATCCATCAATCAATCGTATTTATTGAGTGCTTACTGTGTGCAGAGCACTGTACTAAGCACTTGGGAAGTACAAGTTGGCAACATAATATAGAGACAGTCCCTACCCAACTGTGGGCTCACAGTCTAGAAGGGGGACACAGAGAACAAAACCAAACAACAAGCTGGCTCCACCACTTGTCTGCTCTGTGACCTTGGATGAGTCACTTCACTTCTCTATGCCTCAGTTCCCTCATCTGCAAAATGAGGATTAAGACTGTAAGCCCCATGTCGGACAGGGACCGCGTCCAACCAGATTTGTTTGGATCCACTCCAGTGCTTAGTACAGTGCCTGGCACATAGTAAGCACTTAACTAATACCACAATTATCATTATTATCATTCATTCATTCGATCGTATTTATTGAGCACTTACTGTGTGCAGAGCACTGTACTAAACGCTTGGAAAGTACAAGTTGGCAACATATAGAGATGGTCCCTACCCAACAACGGACTCACAACAACAACTACTACTACAACTACAAGTACTTTTACAACTCGGGAAAGACATTCTGAGAATAAGCCAAGACGCCTGGATTTTCACCTCAGGTGCTGGTTTCGGGTCCATTTATCTGAGCTGGAAATCACCTATTTCATAGGAAAAATGATACCCTACTTGAGTTCTGTAATAGAAACAGTCAGGTACCGGAGATCTCTGTTATTGAAAAGGGGCTCTTCTCTTCCTCCAAATGCATCTTGCTCAATTGTCTTGAATTATACTGTCTTGACTTTGTACAAAGGTGTCCTCAAAAATGAATGCCTTTTTGTAATATTCTAAATCCCTACACTTTGGGGGTCTAAAATTGGAGCTAGCTGTTTCCTAATTTCCAGTCTGAGCATAGCAGATCCATCACATGAGAGGGATTACAACAAATTCCCACTTGTGTGTTCTTTCCCAGTGCTAACTAGATGGAAAGCACAAAATAAACATCATTACTATTACTATTGGTCTGTATTTTTTGGAAACCTACTCAATGACCCATTCAATACTCACAGCAATAGCAATGAGCAGAGGTGAGCAATTTGGCTCTATCATTTTGCTCTTTTAATGTACAGCATTTGTTTTTGTCTTGTTTCAAGTTATCAGCCACCTCAGACAGGTACATATTCATTTCTTTATACCCTCTTTCGTCACTTAGGTACATTTATGTTGCCCCTCATAAATATTTTATGTTGATCTTCCTCATTAAAATATAAATTCCTTCTGTATTGCATGTAGTGGGTGCTAAATAAATATCTTTGCTACTATTACTACTACACTGCTATTAATAATAATAATAATGGCTTTTGTTAAGCACTTACTATGTGCAAAGCACAGTTCTAAGTGCTGGGGAGGATGTAAAGTTATCAGGTTGTCCCATTTGGGGCTCACATTTTTAATCCCCATTTTACAGATGAGGTAACTGAGGCACAGAGAAGTTAAGTGATTTGCCCAAAGTCACACAGCTGACAAGCGGCAGGGCTGGGATTAGAACCCATGATCTCTGACTCCCAAGCCCGGGCTCTTTCCACTGAGCCACGTAGCTTACCTATTACTGCCACTATTTCTATTTGTGGCAAATTTTATTTGTGAGATGCCAAGTGGCCTAGTGGATAGAATATAGGCCTGGGAGTCAGAGGGTCATGAGTTCTAATTCCTACACCACCACTTGTCTGCTGTGTGACCTTACAATAAAAATAATAATAATGGCATTTATTAAGCACATACTATGTGCAAAGCACTGTTCTAAGCGCTGGGGAGGTTACAAGGTGATCAGGTTGTCCCGCATGGGGCTCCCAGTCTTAATCCCCATTTTCCAGATGAGGTAACAGGCACAGAGAAGTGAAGTGACCTGCCCAAAGTCACACAGCTGACAAGTGGCGGAGCCGGGATTTGAACCCATGACTTCTGACTCCAAAGCCCGGGCTCTTTCCACTGAGCCACACTGCTACTCTGCTACTCCATGTGGGATGACCTGATCACCTTGTATCCCCCTCAGTGCTTAGAACAGCGTTTGGCACATAGTAAGCGCTTAAAAGATGCCATCGTCATTATTATTATTACCCAGCTCTCAGCTCTCCTCACTGATAAAACAATGACACAATGATAAAACACACAATAAAACAAGAGTCAGTAGACATGTTCCCTGTCCACAACAAGCTTACAGTCTAGAGAGGCATCTATTTTTCTTTCTTTCCCTTTTTGCCCTTGGGAAAGATGTGCAACCTCTCAAAGGTTCAGGAAACCCCAGTGATGTTTTGAAACAAAACTGAGGTAATATGTATCTCATAATAATCAATATGTTTTGGTTATTAGCATTATTACTGTTGACAATCCTGACAGAATCACGGGAAGCAGGATGGCCTACTAAATAAAGCACGGGCCTGGGAATCAGAGGACCTAACTTCTAACCAGCTCTGTCACTTGTCTGCTATGTGACCTTGGGCAAGTCACTTCACTTCTCTGTGTCTCAGCCACCTCATCTGTAAAATAGGGATTAAGACTGTGAGCCCCATGTGGGATATGGATTGTGTCCAACCTGATTAGCTTGTACTTATCCTAATGCTTGGCACATAGTAAGCACTTAACAAATACCACTAAAAAAAATCTCAATCAGCAGTGTTCATCTTCAAAATGGAAGCTGAGGTATTTGGACATAAATGACAGCATCTGATTTATCCACATGATTCGGTTCAAGTAGTTTGTCATTTCTACAGGGTCAGATCATATTCCCAAAAGTATTTTCCACATAAAGCCTCTGGTATAATATCAATCAGTGGTAATGTCAATGAAAAAGAGGTAGGTGTGAAGTTTCCACCATATCGATTAGATGTTGCAATATAATCATGATGGCATTTAAGGGCTTACTATGTGCAAAGCACTGTTCTAAGCACTACTCAATCAAGAGTAATGATTGAAGGCTTCCTGGAGGAGATGTGATTTTAAGAGGGCTTTAAAGATAGGAACTGTGGTCTGCTGGATATGAAGAGGGAATGAGTTCCAGGCCAGAATTCCCTGCCTGGCTATCAACAACACCATTGACTAATAGGGCAGCTGGGACTTGGGCTTGACTTACAAAACAAAAGAGCTGTTCTATGAAATCAGGGAATTTCTAAAGAAAGCAATGCTGAATTTTTTTAGGAAGTTATATTATTTAGATTTTTTTAGGATGAACAGTCTGCTGCATTAAAAGTTTTCAACTGGGAAAAGCTTTTCTTTTTTAAATAGGAAGCTGACACCTAGTTTAATATGTAAAAGGTTACAAAGTCTGGAGCTATAGAGATAAAGCTTTGTACTCAGAGAAATTCATTTACTTAACAGCCACAAATAATTATATCTATCACTAGTACCAACTGTAGCCAGGATCACAGTAACAAAAGCCATTTCAGTTTTTTTTAAGTAACATTTGACTTGCATGGCAGTTCCCATTTTTAGGTTGTGTAAGAACGTATATATCAATAAATACAAAAGTACTATCATATATGCCTGCATGAGCTATATATTGATAAGAAAGCAATTTGGCCAGACAAATGGCATAGAAATATCAGGCTAATGATAGCAAAAGGACAAATCAGTTGTTCAAAGGCCAGAATCAGAGACCTAAGTAAAGCTCTTCTTAAAGGATCCTTCAAAAAGGGGACATTTTTTAAATAAAAAAAAATACTGCAATTCTAAGTAGCAATGACCACAAACGATAAGATATTTTGCCCTCACATCTTTTATCATCAAATGTGAAACTACTGTTAGTATTTTAGTCATCAAAAAACTGAATGATCAAAGTATTATTTTCTGCTTTCAGAGTTTTCTTATCCAATATATTCACCATGTAAACTTTTAAGAAAGAGGGAAAATCCCACAAAGAGATAGGAATTCTAACAGAGGCAGCTCACAGGGAAGTTTACTGGAAACTGAGAGATAGTCTCTTGTAAATAATTAAATGTTTTAAATGCATCATTATTGTTCAATGAAACATGTAGGAATTGCTTTGCTTCTCAGGAAAACTAGAAACACAAGTTTCAATCAGTCCTATCCCAAGATTTTAGACAGTCTTCAGGAATAATAAAAATAATAATAATAGTCAAGCACTTATTGCATTGTACTGAGTACCAGACAAGCTACAATAATAATAATGGCATTTATTAAGCACTTACTGTGTGCAAAGCACTGTTCTAAGCACTAGGGAGGTTACAAGGTGATCAGGTTGTCCCACGTGGGGCTCACAGTCTCAATCCCCATTTTACAGATGAGGTAACTGAGGCACAGAGAAGTTAAGTGACTTGCCCAAAGTCACACAGCAGACAATTGGTGGAGCCAGGGTTTGAACCCATGACCTCTGCCTCCAAAGCCCGTGCTCTTCTCCACTGAGCCACGCTGCTTCTCTACAAGATAATGAGATTGAACATTATCCCTTTCTCCCATGGTTCTCACAGTTTACAGGAGGGGAACAACAGGTATGTAATCTCCATTTTGCTGCTGAGGAAATTGAGGCACAGAGGTGCTAAGTGACTTATCCAAGGTCACATAGTGGTGAAGTGGCAGAGCCTAAATTAGAAGGTCTTCTGATTTCAAGCCTGTGCTCTCCACTAGGCCACACTGCTTGGCGCTCCCTACATCCCTCCACCTGCCTGATCGGAAGGTTCTGGCTTCCCTACTTTCCACCAGATTCCAGGCTCCAGTTCCTCTATGGCTCAGACCTGAAGGGATGACTACAGAGGGAGGGAAGGAGAGGGTAAATGATTTGACCACGCTTCTCTCTTGGGACCCTCTTGAAGCTGAGCCCAAGAGTATGGACTTGGGAGAGGATCTGGGTTCTAATCCCACTTCCACCACTTGCCTGCAATGTGACCTTGGGAAAGTCACTTGGCTTCTCTGTGCCTCAACTTCCTCATCTGTGAAATGGGGATTCAATACCCATTCACCCTCAGAAGGGAGAGGGACAGTTTCTGACCTGATTAACTTTTATCTATCCCAACACTGAAACAGTGCTTGACACATAGTAAAGGCTTAACAAATATCACATTTTTTATTCTCAGTATCTCCTTTGCCTTGGGGTTTGCTCACTGAACTCACACCCACAGGTCAAAAACCAATTCCTTCAGTGATACCACCTCAAAGTCCCATTTAGACAACATGCCTGGGGATCCCCTCTAGACTTAGAGCTTGTTGTGAGCATGGATTGTCTCTCTTTATTGCAGTAATGTACATTCCAAATGTTTAGTACAGTGCTCTGCACACAGTAAGCACTCAATAAATACAATTGAATGGATGAATGAATCCTGATGGAGACTAATCCTAGCTCCTCCACATCCCTACTGTGTGATCTTGGGCAAATCACTTAACTTCTCTCTGCCTCAGTTTCCTCATCTGTAAAGTGGGGGTTAAATCCTACTACCTCTACTTAAACCATAGGGACATGGTCTATATCCAACCTTGTATCCACCCCAGTGCTTAAAACAATGCTTGGCACATAGTAAACGAATAGTAAACGTGCTTGGCACGAGTTAACGAATACCATATTTTTAGTATTATTCTCCGTGCCTCATTTTCCTTATCTGTAAAATGTGGATGAAATATCCATTCTCTCTTCCCCTTAGATTGTGAACACCATGTGGGGCAGGGACATATATTATCTTGCAACTATCCCAGTACTTAGCACAGTCCTTGGCACATAATAAGTGTGTAACAAATACCAAAGTTATTATCATTTAACATCAGGTTTCAAGACTATATTTACATAGTGAGTTTTATATTCCAAGTTTACTCCTTAATATTCATGTAGAATGATCATTACCCAAATTGGAGAAAAACCAAACAATGACAACCAGTAGAGAGAGTGGCAGCTCCCAGACGTGCCTGGTTAGATTGGGATGTTTGATTTAGAAATTTGAGAAGGCAGGGAAATATTCCCTGAGTTTCTAAGGGAAATATGGAGCAGGAACAGCGGGACAATCAGTGATCTTGCACACATACATGAGCAGCCAGTTTTAGGAAGAAAATGACAGGCTTTCAGGCTGTTTTTCATACCCTAAGATAAAGTAGTATCAGTTTGCAGAATTCTCTTATATGTTAGCCAGCAGTTCTGCAGCTTCACCAAGGACCGAACAAAAGGAAATGGGTTTAAACTAGAGCAGGGAAGATTTAGATTAACTCCAAACAGAATTTCTGAACAATGAGGTTTTCCAATCCTCACTAGTGTGAAAGGGTGAAATCTCCGTATATGGAGGTCTTTATAAACAGTATGGTTTCTTCTTCTGAGTTAGCTGGCTAGTAGTCTGATCTGAAAGCAGGGATATAATTTAGGTGTCTTCTCACAATTTATTCTAGCCCTGTAGTTCTATGGGGTGGAAAATCAGATCATGTCTGTCAACTCTATTGTATTGCAATCTACCAAATGTTTAATACAGTACTCTGCACAATGCTCAAAAAATGTGTTGATTGAATGATTGATAAAAAACTAGAACTATTTCAAGGAGTCAAAAAGTCTTTTTGGAATTCATCATTCAATCAATGGTATTTATGGAGTGCTTACTATTTGGAGCACTTGGGAAAGTATAATTCAGTAGAGGTGGTAGGCATGATTCCTGCTCATAAGGTGCTTACTGTCTAGAGGGGGAAAGAGGCATTAACATAAAGAAATAAATTAAGGCTATGTACATAAGTGCTGTGACACCCAAATCTACATCTCCCCCCCCCGTTCTCTCTCCCTCTCTCCAGGCTCACTTCTCCTCCTGCCTTCAGGACATTTCTACTTGGATGTCCTCCCACAGCCTCAAACTCAACAGGTCCAAGACAGAGCTCCTTTTCTTCCCTCCCAAACCTTGTCCTCTTCTGAACTTTCCCATCACTGTGGATGGCACAACCATCCTTCCTGTCTCACAAGCCTGTAACCTTGGTGGCATCCTTGACTCCGCTCTCTCCTCCACTCTCTCATTCACCCCAATCCATCACTAAATCCTGCCGGTTTTAGCTTCACAACATCACCAAGATCTGCCCTTTCCTCTCCGTCCAAACCACTACTACATTAATACAATCACTCATCCTATCCCGCCTGGATTATTGCATCAGCCTCCTTTCTGACCTCCCCACTTCAGTCCATACTTCACTCCACTGCCCAGATTATCTTTCTACAGAAATGTTCACGGCATGTCACCAAAAATATTTCCAGTGATTGCCTATCAACCTTCAACCTATAACCTTACTTATATCGATGCCTGTTTACTTGTAGTGATGTCTATCTTCCCCCCATCTCTTTCTATTGCTGTATTGTACTCTCCAAGTGCTAAACACAGTGCTCATCAACCAGTGAGTGCTCAATAAATAAAATTGATGAATGAATGTGGGGCTAGGATGACTATAAAATGCTTAAACGGTACGGATCCAAGTGCACATCAAATTCATACCGCAGCAATGCCAAATGAATATCATTCTGATTTTCTAAACAGACAAGGAAGCCATTCAGATTAAGCTCTATTGTAGTTATGATTTAGTGTAATTTAAGATTCGGTAACAAAGACACAAATGAATGTAACAGGAATGATTTAGGATACCAACTAGCTTTTGTACAAATCTGTAATTTATTTAAACATCTGTGTCCCCAACTAGACTGGCTGCTCCTTGTGGGTAAGGATTGTGTCTGCCAATCCTCTTGCACTATACTCTCCCAAATGCTAATTACAACATTCTGTACCAGTAAATGCTCAATAAATACTATTGGTTGATGCATAAAAATTCCATGTCCTGCACTCATTTTCAGCTTGCCATCCAAACAAATGTCAGTCTACCCCACCCCTAAAGGCTGAATCAACTCCCCAAAATGTTACCACAATCGTGCACTGTGAACTGTGACTCTGATATCTAAAGTAACTACTTTATGAAATCCAAATAAAGTGAAGGGAAATCTGCACCTTGAATTTCATTTATACAAGGAAGCATGGTCTTTCCTTCCATTTCTGTTGTTCCAACTATGGTCAGATTGAGTTTTTATATCTGTTTTCAATTTCAAATGTCTGTAGCAAAGTCTGCTAGTTAGCCCAAAGACAAGACCTCAGAGGGTTACATTAGGTCATCATTGAGAATGTTTAATTGGACATGCCTTTCACTGTCGGTCTCCCTTTCTTGCATTCTTACTGTTATATCCATTTCCATGGTGGATGGAAACCATAGATTACCACACTGGTTCAGTGCTTTTGACATTTCTACCAAATCCCATCAGTCTATTTAAGGCTTTGTAGCTGTTCAACAAACACAAAGAAACAACCCTACCCTGGTTTATCCCAGAATAAAAGATGAAACGAAAATCCCCAAGCCTGACTCGTGATTCACCCAAACTTCCAACGAAGGTGAAGAATATTAAATATTGGTCTATGGAATCTAGAAGCTGAAAACTTTGGCTCTTTCCCTAAATTCAGTAATCAGTGCAAAGTACAAACTCAATAAATTGATTGATTGCAATTCTACATAATCTTGCCACCTTTGTTCACTTGTTTCACCTCACTTCTTCTCCCCCGAGGTCTCCCGTCTGGTAAAATGCTATCCCTGCTCCTATCCCAAAGTTCTCCATCATACCTAATTAGGAGAGCTCTGGCAGTGGCCAGAGTCCTCTAGGAGTCTTGAGATACAAGAAAATCATGGTGGTTAAAGAAGCCAAGGAAACCCTGCTAGTGAGTTATGTTTCAGAGCAAATCAATACATTCACGCATGCACCCACAACTTAAAGGAAAAGGCTCAATCAGAATAATTCCTCTACAGGATCCCAGCTTTTCTAAGACTTCCTGGAGGCAGCTACTCCAGTTTACAACTGGGAATTTTGCAGTCTGGAAAATGGCAGGATCCAGTGTATGATGATGATGGTATTTGTTAATCGCTTACTATGTGCCATGCACTGTTCTAAGTGCTGGGGTAGATACAAGGTAATCAGGTTGTCCCATATGGCGCTCACAGTCTTAATCCCCATTCTACAGATGAGGCAACTGAGGCACAGAGAAATTAAGTGACTTGCCCAAAGTCACACAGCTGGCAAGTGGCAAAGCCAAGATTGGAACCCATGACCTCTGACTCCCAAGCCTGGGCTCTTTCCACTAAGCCATGCTGCTTACTTCAAGGTAGTAGATTATCACTATTAGCAGTGGGAGAAATGGAGGGACAATCCCTTTTGGTCCTACTGAAAGCTCACCTCCTCCAGGAGGCCTTCCCAGACTGAGCCTCCCTTTTCCTCTGCTCCTCCTCCCCTCTCCATCGGCCCACTCTCTCCCTCTTCTCTACCCCCTCCCTGCCCCACATTACTTCTTTATATATGTACATATTTATTATTCTATTTATTTTATTAATGATGTGTATATATCTATAATTCTATTTATTTATATTAATGCTATTGATGCTTGTCTCCTTGTTTTGTTTTGTTGTGCTTTCTGCCTCCCCCATTCCAGACTGTGAGCCCATTGTTGGGTAGAAACCGTCTCTATCTGATGCTGAATTGTACTTTCCAAGCGCTTAGTAACAATAATAATAATAATGTTGGTATTTGTTAAGTGCTTACTATGTGCCAAACACTGTTCTAAGCACTGGGAGGGGATATAAGGCAATCAAGGGTGTCCCATGTGGGGCTCACAGTCTTAGTCCCCATTTCACACATGAGGGAAGTGAGGCACAGAGAGGTGAATTGACTTGCCCAAAGTCATACAGCTGACACATGGCAGAGCTGGAATTAGAACCCATGACCTCTGACTCCCAAGCCCGTGTTCTTTCCACTGTGCTCTGCACACAGTAAGTGCTCAATGAATACAAATGAATGAATGAAGGAAGGAAGGAATGGATAATGGATTTACAGGATTGTTTTGAAGCAGCATAATAATAATAATGGCATTTATTAAGCACTTACTATTCGCAAAGCACTGTTCTAAGCACTGGTAAGGTTACGAGATGATTCGGTTGTCCCACGTGGGGCTCACAGTCTTAATCCCCATTTTACAGATGAGGTAACTGAGGCCCAGAGAAGTTAAGTGACTTGCCCAAAGTCACACAGCTGACAAGTGGCGGAGCCGGGATTTGAACCCATGACCTCTGGCTCCAAAGCCCGTGCTCTTTCCACTGAGCCACACAGCTTCTCTAATTAATGATGGCATTTGTTAAGTGCTTACTATGTGCAAAGCACTGTTCTAAGCGCTGGGGGGATACAAGGTGATCAGGTTGTCCCACGTGGGGCTCACAGTCTTAATCCCCATTTTACAGATGAGGTAACTGAGGCTCAGAGAAGTTAAGTGACTTGCCCAAGGTCACACAGCAGCCATGTGGTGGAGCTGGGATTCGAACCCACGACCTCTGACTCCAAAGCCCGTGCTCTTGCCACTGAGCCACGCTGCCTAGTGGATAGAGCACCCGCTTGGGAGTCAGAAGGACCTGGGTTCTAACCCTGGCTGGGCCGTTTTTCTGCTGTGTGTCCTTGGGCAAGTCGCTTAAATTCTCTGTGCCTCAGTAACCTCATATGGAAAATGGAGATTAAGAATGTGAGCCCCATGTGGGACAGGGACTATCACCAACCTTGTATCTACCCTCTTCAAAGCCCTACTGAAGGCTCACCTCCTCCAGAAGTCCTTCTCAGACTAAGCTCCTCTTTTCCCCTGCTCCCCCTCCCCTCCCCATCACCCCGACTTGCTCTCTTTGCTCTGTAATAATAATAATAATGATGGCATTTATTAAGCGCTTACTATGTGCAAAGCACTGTTCTAAGTGCTGGGGATTACAAGGTGATCAGGTTGTCCCACGAGGGGCTCACAGTCTTCATCCCCATTTTACAGATGAGTGAACTGAGAAATTAAGTGACTTGCCCAAAGTCACACAGCTGACAACTGGCGGAGCCGGGATTTGAGCCCATGACCTCTGACTCCAAAGCCCGGGCTCTTTCCACTGAGCCACGCTGTTTCTCTATCCTCCCGGCCTCTCCACAGCACTTTGTATATATGTACATATTTATAATTCCGTTTATTTATATTAATGATATGTATATATCTATAATTCTATTTATTTACATTGATGCTATTAATGCCTATTTACTTGTTTTGATGCCCATATCCCCTCTTCTAGTGTGTGAGCCTGTTGTTGGGTAGGGATTGTCTCTATTTGTTGCAGAATTGTACTTTCCAAGCACTTAGTGCAGTGCTCTACACACAGTAAGCACTCAATAAATCCGATTGATATATGAATGAATACCCCAGTGCTTAGTACTGTGCCTGGCTCATACTAAGCGCTTAACAAATACCACTAAAAAAAAAAAACCTCAATAGCAGGTAAAATTTTTACGACTACTACTGCTATTAATATTACCACCACTGACGACAGTAAGGATAGTATTCAAGTACTCTCTGTACACTAAACATCATGCAAATCCCAGTCCCACGTTGGGCTCATATTCTAAGGGGGTAAATAGGAATCTTTGGCAAGTCACATTTTCTCTGCCCCTCAGTTCCTTCATCTGTAAAATGGGGACTTAAGACTGCGAGCCCCATGTGGGACAGGGACTGTGTCCAACCCGATTTCTTTCTATCCACCCCAGCACTTAGTATAGGGCCTGCAACTTAGTAAGTACTTAACAAATATTATTACTAGTAATTATTATTATTATCCCCATTTCAAAGATGGGAAAATTGAGGCCAAGAGGTTAAGTGGCTTGCCCCAGGTCACAGAGAGCCAGGACTAGAATACTCATCTCCTGATGCATAGGCCTGAACCTAGAGGAAATAAAATGAATTCAATTGAAATTCAGTCCTTCATATTAATACTATGCATGTGCTTTTTTAACTTCTGTGAGCTCAACATTCCTATGAAGCTAGACCGAGGGAAATATCAGTATTCCCTCAGTCATCCATTCATTCATCCAATCGTATTTATGGAGCACTTACTGTGTGCAGAGCACTGTACTAAGCGCTTGGGAAGTACAAGTTGGCAAAACATAGAGACAGTCCCTACCCAACAACGGGCTCACAGTCTAGAGGGGGTAGACAGACAACAAAACAAAACATGTGGACAGGTATCAAGTCATCAGACTAAATAGAAATAAACCTAGATGCACATCATTAACAAAATAAATAGAATAGCAAATATGTACAAGTAAAATAGAGTAATAAATCTGTACAAAGCTATTATTATATTTGTTAAGCACTCTAGTTCAGCAAGACGAGTTGCATAACTCTGTGTCAAGCACTGTTCTAATGCAGAATAATAATAATTACGGTATTTGTTAAGCACTTAGTATGTGCTAGGCAACAAGAAAAGCTGAAAAGACAGATGAATGAAATAGACCACACAGGCAGTGGTGAACACACGATGGATAACTCAGAACAGTATCGGGTTACACCTTTATTCATCTCCTTGGTTTCCTCCCAACCATACCTGAAATAAAGTTTGGAAACATTGGATCTTTCAAAGAGAACACTGGAAGATGCTAATAAAGCCTCAATTTTAAATCGACTTAATTGTGTTATCTAAAGTTTCTCCTCTTTAATGTGTCCTAAGTTTACAGTTTAATAGTTCAACGTCTGAAGAGATGTTAGGCTTTAGCTCCTGTTTTGCAAATACATTCCAGATTCTGAGCAAATAATCACAGTCTTATGGATGGGGACATTAATTTATTTTATTTATTTATTTTATTTATTTTATTTTTTTAGTGTTTTTTTAGTATTTTATTTATTTTATTTTGTTAGTGTGTTTGGTTTTGTTCTCTGTCTCCCCCTTTTAGACTGTGAGCCCACTGTTGGGTAGGGACTGTCTCTATATGTTGCCAACTTGTACTTCCCAAGCGCTTAGTATGGTGCTCTGCACACAGTAAGTGCTCAATAAATGCGATTGATGATGATGATGATGATTAATTATGGTATTTTTTAGCACTTACTACGTGTCAGGCACTGTACTAGGTGCTAGGGATGGATACAAGCAAATCAAGTTGTCCCACATGGGGCTCACACTCTTAGTCCTCATTTTACAGATGAGGTAACTGAGGCACAGAGAAGTGAAGTGAGTTGCCCAAGGCTACACAGCAGATAAATGACAGAAACGGGATTAGAACCCATGACCTTCGTACTCGCAGGTCCTTACTCTATCCACTACGTCATGCTGCTTCCATCACTTCTCAGTTTTGCATTTCCCAAACCCTCAGTTCAATGCACTGCCCTCCCTAGATGCTCAATTATCAGCATTACCGTTACTACTAGTACAGTGCCTGGCACGTAGTAAGTACTTAACAAATACAATTTTAAAAAACCCCACATACAATCACATCTTGAGGGGGTCTTGCTGAAAACCCAAAAGGTGGGAATTCCTGATGGACATTAGGGGAGCAAATATTGAAAGGAGAAAAGAAAAATCACAAAAGAGAATCTAAAGGGAAATTTCCCACTTCCCTCACCAATGGAGAAAGTAGTCATATCTGCTGTGATCCCTTTCTGATTTGATATCAGTCTAAGTCTTAGTCCCTTTATTTCATTCAATTCAATCCTATTTATTCCCTATTTAAAGTTGATGACACCAAGGCACAGAGAGGCTAAGTGGCTTTCTCAAGGTCACCCAGGGAGAAGTACCAGGAAGAGAACACCAAGTCTTCTAGTCCTCATCCAAGCTTGCCTCTTATCCTTTCCCCTCTTAATCAGCAGAAGTGCATGAATTGGTTGAATGGGGAGAAAATGAGAAACTGGCATCAATGTTGACTTTAAAATTCAAAAGAAACAATTAAAAATGACCTTCACTGTGAGATGAAGCAAGGAACCACGGGAGACTTTTCAATATTTTCCATCCCTTAATGATATTTACTCCTCAGAGCCTCCAAAATTCTGGCATATCCAACCGTATAAGGATTTCCTTTATCCTGAATAGAAACTTGCTTTCCTCTGCCATGATTAATAACAAATCAGGCTCATGAATGGCTCTCCACTTTAATTAATTGCCTTTTCTATCTCACTCTTACAGAGACGGCTGAAATCTGCTGAATTATTTAAATAGAGGGGAGATAGCTTGCAAACTTCAACTCCCTAACCAGAGAAAACTTGGTACTTTGGCTAGAAATGTAACAGTTGGGATAGTGCTTTGCACATAGTAAGCGCTTAATAAATGCCATCGTCATTTTTATTATGATGATGTGGAGTAGAATGGCAGTTTAGAGCCAAAAGATGCACTTGTCGTTCTCCAGGGACTGTTGAAGCTATTCAGGGTAATCAATCTGTCACTGGTATTTATTGTGCTTATATATTGAAGACTGGACTAAGTGCTTGGGAAAGTACAATACAAGTAGGTAGATGCAAATTCTGCCCACAAGGAGCTAAATAATAATAATAATAACAACCTGTCTACCAACTCTGTTACATTGTACTTTCCCAAGGGCTTAGTACAGTCTTCTGCACACAGTAAGGCTTCAATAAATATGATTGATTGATTGATTGACTATTGCACTTAAGCATTTATTATGTGCCAAGCATTGTTCTAAGCACTGGGGTAGCTAAAAGTTAATCAGATTGGATTCAGTTCCTGGCCCGCATGGAGCTCACAGTCTAAGTAAGAAGGGGTAGGATTTAATTTCCATTTTACAGATGAGGTAACTCAGTCACACAGAAGAGAGGTGCCTTGCCCAAGGACACACAGCAGACACGTGACACCAGGAATCAAAACCCAGGTCCTCTGACTCCAGGGCAGTGCTCTTTCCACTAGATCACACTGCTTCTCATGCTGGTACAATGTGGGAAGGGCTGTGTTCCTCCTTGATGCTTGGAATTTGGGGTCCTACTCATGTCTTATACCCCCTGTCCTTTCTCCCAATTCTATAAGAATTCAAACTCTGGGCAGGCTTTCTTGCTTCTCATACTTCAAAGGCCATCATCAAAATATCACATATTTTAGCTCCTTCCTGGGATTGAGTCCTCAAGTTCCCACAGTGGAAATCTACCCAACCCCTTGTTGTCTTTTTGACCACAAGTGAGATGTGGGTCTCATGCCTCAAGGAATATGGCTTAGTGGATACAGCACAGGCCTGGGAGTAAGAAGGACCAGAGCTCTAATCCCTGCTCTGACACTTGCCTGCTGTGTGACCTTGGACAAGTCACTTCACTTCTCTGGGCCTCAGCTACCTTATCTGTAAAATTAAGATTGTGAGCCCCATGTGGGACAGGGACTGTGGTCATTCATTTGTTCAATCATATTTATTGAGTGTTTGCTGTGTGCAGAACACTATATTAGGCACTTGGGAACAATAAACAGACACATTCCCACAATGATCTTACAGTCTAGAGAGGAGGGAGACAGACAGTAATATAAATAAATAAATGACAGCTATGTATATAAGTGCAGTGGGGCTGGGAGGGGGGGAAGAACCAAGGAAGCAAGTCAGGGTGACGCAGATGGGAATGGGAGAATAGGAAAAGGTGGGGGGAAGAAGGCCTTCCCAGACTGAGCCCCTTTCTTCCTCTCCCCCTCGTCCCCCTCTCCATCCCCCCATCTTACCTCCTTCCCTTCCCCACAGCACCTGTATATATGTATATATGTTTGTACATATTTATTACTCTATTTATTTATTTATTTATTTTACTTGTACATATCTATTCTATTTATTTTATTTTTTTAGTATGTTTGGTTTTGTTCTCTGTCTCCCCCTTTTAGACTGCGAGCCCAATGTTGGGTAGGGACTGTCTCTATATGTTGCCAATTTGTACTTCCCAAGCACTTAGTACAGTGCTCTGCACATTGTAAGCGCTCAATAAATACGATTGATGATGATGATGATGACTGAGTCTGGGAAGGCCCCCTGGAGGAGATGTGCCTTCAATAAATCTTTGAAGGCCAGGTGTGGGGGAGAGTAATTGTCTATTGGATTGGAGGAGGGAGGTGAAACTGATTAACTTCTATCTGCTCCAGTTCTTAGAACAGTGCTTGGCACATAGTGAACGCTTAACAAGTATTATTTTTCTGATCATTATTATTATTATTATTATTACATATCCCAGATCCCTTCGGCTGGGGAATCAGATTTTCCTAATCCAGCACAGGTCAAGTGTCCAGGGTGTCAGGACTGTTTCATCACCATAATCCCTACTGACTCTTAGCAGAAAGGACTCATCAACTTCACTGACCTTAAGCATTCCTAGGAAAGACAATTAGGTGTTGAACCCAACTGAACTTTCATTCATTCACTCATTCACTCTTTCAATCAATCGTACTTACGAAGCACTTACTGTGTGGAGAGCACTGTTCTAATTGCTTCGGAAAGTACAATACAAAAATAAGCAGTGACATTCTCTGCCCATAATGAGCTGACAGTCCAGAGGGGGTGGGTATCCAGTGGTTCCCTGCCCGATCCAAGGAACAGCTATCTACCTCATCTTGTCTTATGCTGTTGAGTCGTCTCTGACCCATAGCGACATCACGGACGCATCTCTCACAGAATGCCCTGCTTTCCATCTGCCAATTGTTTTGGTAGTGGATCCAGAGAGTTTTCTTGGTAAAAATCTGGAAGTGGTTTACCATTGCCTCCTTCCGCTCAGTAAGCTTGAATCTCCGCCCTTGACTCTCTCCCATGCTGCTGTCCAGCACTGGGGAGTTTTGACTTGTAGCAGATTGCCTTCCACTCGCTGGCCACTGCCCAAACTAAGAATGGAATGGGTATGCCTCTGATTGACTCTCCCTCCTGCAGCCAAGACTGGTAAAATACTGGAAGCTCTCCAGGAGCAATCCTGAAAGGGGCAGCTATCCATCACTGAGGGGAAATCTATTCAGTTGGAACCCCAAACCAGATGTTATGACTCAGGGAATATTTGAATTATGGATCACTGTTGGGCTAGCAGAGGCTCTGAGATCAAAGCTGCACCTTTGGTGCAGTGGCTCACACTGAGAACAAGACCTATGTTCTACTGAAAAAAAAAATCCATGACCTCAAAACCACTTATGCAGCATTTTTAAATAAGTGCACACGAATTGTAAGGGAATGGGAGGAAAAGGTTTTAGATTCTTTTAATTGATCATTGAAGGAGTAGCAGGCCTTGCGGAAAGAGCATGGATGTGAGAGGTACAGAACCTGAGTTCTAATTCTGGCTCTGCATTTGTCTGCTGGGTGACCTTGCTCAAGTCACTTCACTTCTCTGTGCCTCAGTTTCCTCTGTCAGCCTGTAGTGTGACTATTTTGCAACAGAAGCTTCAGGAAGATCATGATACTTAGAGATTCTGTGTAGTCTATCAAACAATCATATTTTTTGAACGGTTACTGTGTGCAGACCACTGTACTAAGTTCTTGGGAGATTGAGTATAATATAACTATATATAACTATATATTGTCTCCCCCTTCTAGACTGTGAGCCCGCTGTTGGGTAGGGACTGTCTCTATATGTTGCCAACTTGTACTTCCCAAGCACTTAGTACAGTGCTCTGCACACAGTAAGCGCTCAATAAATATGATTGATTGAATGAATGAACTATATAACAGAAGCATTCCTGCCCAAAGCCAGCTTACAGTGTAGCGGGGGAGACAGACATTAATATAAATAAATAACTTATAGATATATACATAAGTGCTGTGGGGATGGGAGCAGGGAAGAGCATAGGGAGCCAGCCAGGGTGATGTTGAAAGGATTAGAAGAAAAGGAAAAGAAGGATTATTATTAATAATAATAATAATGGTATTTGTTAAGTTCTTACTATGTGCCAAGCACTGTCCTACACGCCAGGGTAGATACAAGTTAATCAGGTTGTCCCACATGGGGCTTACAGTCTTAATCCCCATTTTATAGATGAGGTAACTGAAGCACAGAGAACTTAAGTGATTGGCCCAAAGTCACGCAGCTGACAAATGGCCCGCACCCTCCGCTCCTCCACCACTAATCTCCTCACTGTACCTCGCTCTCGCCTGTCCCGCCATCGACCCCTGGCCCACGTCATCCCCCGGGCCTGGAATGCCCTCCCTCTGCCCATCCGCCAAGCTAGCTCTCTTCCTCCCTTCAAGGCCCTGCTGAGAGCTCACCTCCTCCAGGAGGCCTTCCCAGACTGAGCCCCTTCTTTCCTCTCCCCCTCGTCCCCCTCTCCATCCCCCCGTCTTACCTCCTTCCCTTCCCCACAGCACCTGTATATATGTATATATGGTTGTACATATTTATTACTCTATTTATTTATTTATTTATTTATTTTACTTGTACATTTCTATCCTACTTATTTTATTTTGTTGGTATGTTTGGTTCTGTTCTCTGTCTCCCCGTTTTAGACTGTGAGCCCACTGTTGGGTAGGGACTGTCTCTATGTGATGCCAATTTGTACTTCCCAAGCACTTAGTACAGTGCTCTGCACATAGTAAGCGCTCAATAAATACGATTGATTGATTGATTGATTGATTGGTAGAGCCAGGATTAGAACCCATGACCTTGGACTCCCGAGCCTGTGCTCTTTCCATTAAGGCACAGGTTGATCAGGGAAGGCCTCTTGGAGGAGATGTGCCTTGAATAAGACGTTGGAGAGGTGAAGAGGAACTGCCTGTCATTTACGAGGAGGGAGGGAGTTCCAGATGAGGGGCAGGATGTGGGTGACAGGTCAGCAGCAAGAGAGATGAGATTGAGTCTAGTGAGAAGGTTAACCTTAGAGGTAAGATGTTTACGGGTTGGGTTGTAGTAGAAGAGTATTGAGGTGAGATCGGAAGGGGCAAGGTGATTAACTCCTTCAAAAGCAGTGGTGAGGAGTTTCTGTTTGATAAGGAGGTGAATGAGCAAACACTGGAGGTTCTTGAGGAGTGGGGAAACATAGCCAGAATATTTCTGTAGAAAAATGATCAGGTCAGCAGAGTGAAGTATGGACTGGAGTGGGGAGAGACAGGAGGCTGGGTGGTCAGCAAGAAGGCTGATACAGCAATCAAGGTGGGATAGGATAAGTGTTTGGATAAACATGATAGCAGTCTGGATGGAGGATTCTGTGGTGAGCCCACAACAAACTGCCTTATTAGTGACCGTCTGTGATCCCGCCAGCAACAACTAGGAAGAGACTGGTGAAGGCCCAGATGGGCTCTACTTGAGACAGGTGATTTCTGGCCTATTGGGTTGGAATATGGAGGGACTCTGGGCCTTCTCTCCATGCTCTACCAGGCAACAAGCCTGTACCAATCAATGACTGTCACATAGAGCCACAACTGCGATGCCTAAGGCAGATAAAAGGTGGTCACTTTGAATCGCGAGGGAGCACCTGGCTGCAGAAGCAGAGGGGAAGCAGTGCTAAAGCAGAGGAAAGCACCTGGAGCAGAAGTACGCAGAAGAGAAGCAAGCATTGAAGAAGCGAGCAGCAGAAGCAGCAGGAGAGCAGCACTTGAAAGCAGCAGAAAATAGCAGCACTTGGAAGCAGAGAGAAGCAGCATTAGCAGAACAGGGTCCCTTGAACAGCGGGCCTTGGCCCCTTGGTGGAGTGGAGCGAGTGAGAATGTGCATGTTTCACTCCCTTGCACGTTGGTAAAACTAAGTAAAAAAATTTCCATGGAAACCTCGGTGATCACAGGTGTGATTTGACTGTACTACGTGTCACCGAGGCTTCCCCGGTCCAGGAAGGTCCTGGTTGGTACAAGCCCAGGGGAGCTCATGACAGTTTTTAGAGAAGTTGTGAAGGTTGAACCAATAGGATTTAATAACAGAATGAACTTGTGGATTGAATGAGAGAGAAGAGTCAAGGATAACGCCAAGGTTACGGGCTTGTGAGATAGGAAGGATTGGTGGTGCTGTCTACAGAGATGGGAAAGTCTTAGAGAAGCAGCGTGGCTTGGTGGAAAGAGCACGGGCTTCGGAGTCAGAGGTCATGGGTTCAAATCCCAGCTCAGCCAACTGTTAGCTGTGACTTTGGGCAAGTCACTTAACTTCTCTGTGCCTCAGCTACTTCATCTGTAAAATGGGGAATAAAACTGTGAGCCCCCCATGGGACAACCTGATCACCTTGTAACCTCCCCAGCGCTTAGAACAGTGCTTTGCACTTAGTAAGCACTTAACAAATACCATTATTATTATTATTATTATTACTTTGGAAAGAGTATGGTGCTAGGATTCGGAAGACCACACCCAGTCTACTATGTGACTTTAGACCTTAGGTCTCAGTTTCCTCTTCTGTAAAATGGAGGCTAAATGCCTGTATTATCTCCCCTAGATTGTGAGTCCCAGGTGAGACTGGGACTATGTCCAACCTGATTAGAGAGGCTTAGCGGAAAGAGCACGGGCTTGGAAGTCAGAGGTTGTGTGTTTTAATCCTGGCTTCACCACTTGTCAGTTGTGTGACTTCGGGCAAGTCACTTCACTTCTCTGTGAGCCCCACATGGGTTAACCTGGGTACTTTGTGTCTACCCCAGTACTTAGAACAGGGCTTGGAACATAGTATCTACCCCAGTCCTTAGAAGAGTGCTTGGAACGTAGTAAGCACTTAACAAATACCATAGTTACTATCAACCCACCACTCAATACGGTGCTTGTCATGTTAGGGCTTAACAAATACTATTATTATTATCATTTTCAATGATACCCAAAGCCAAACTGCATGGAGGTGTGAATGTTGGCTGGGGTGGGACGAAAGGGGGATGTATCTATGTGTACAAATGACTCAAAAGTACTGAAGCCATCTCAGTGTCTAGCAGTCAATTTTTACAGGCAATAGTGAATAACAAATGAAGGGTGGCTCAAATGTGAGCAAAGATACCAGGGGAGGCCTGGAGAGAAGAAAGAGGCAGAGCTAAGACCAATATTAATTTCCAGAAAAAAATGTTCCCAGTTACTAATCAGTGTCACACTTCAATACTCTCATCTCGGATAGTCCCATAGTAAGTATATGGGCCTTTTCGGCCATTTTCATATTCTAGGAAAAGAGAACCATAAGCAGTTCTGGACCAGGATTCAAAGCCCTTGACAGTCTAGGAGTGGAAGAGGCAGAAGTAGGAGTGCAGAAGCCATTAAGAGAGGTAATTTCCTCTTTTAAAGGCTAAAATTGTCTGTTAGAGAAGAGCTTCTGGAACTGTAGCATTTCTTATTAGTTAACAGTAACAAAAACTATATCTGGCAGTCTCAGTGTCACACCCTTTGTACCTGAGAAAGTAACGACACAAACCTTTTGAGGAGCACAATCAAAGCCTACTTCACTACTGATTTACACTTCATGTTTTATTATTAAGGAGAGAAGCATTTTTGTCCTATTTCTTTGGTGGAGACCTTTAAAGCCTCATCTTGTTATTTTTTGCTTTGAGGTCTCTGACCTTCATTCGGCTTGTCCCACGAATTCTGAAGCAGGATTAGTGACAACTTCATTTACCTCAAACCAGAGTGAAAGTGAATTTTTTGTTCTTGTTATTTGTTACCGCCAACTGTAAAGTGAATAGGATAAGGGACATTTTTTTTTTTTTTCAGTGCGTGGGAAGGGGCAGGAACTAGAAATAGATCCCCGTAGGAAGAAAAACTCAGGCTGCTTCTGGAATGGATCTGTTGTGAGCCAGATGCATGAAAGGTGCTTGGCTGGAATGAGGATGCAATTTCTTCTTAAAAAGTAATAGTAATGATAATAATAGCATTTGTTAAGCACTTACTATGTGCCAAGCGCCGTATTGAGTGTTGGGGTCTTGTCTTATACTGTCATCTCTGACCCATAGTGACACCATGGACACATCTCTCCCAGAACCCTCCACCTCCATCTGCAATCTTTCTGGCAGTGGATCCATAGAGTTTTCTTGGTCAAAATACGGAAGTGGTTTACCATGGTCTCCTTCCGTTCAGTAAACTTCAGTCTCCGCCCTCGAGTCTCTCCCATGCTGCTGCCGCCCAGTACAGGGGAGTTTTGACGTAGCAGATTGCCTGCCACTCACTAGCCACTGGCCAACTAGGAACGGAATGGATAGGCCTCTGCTTGACTCTCCCTCCCGTAGTCGAGATGGGTAGAGTACTGGAAACCATCCATGTGCGACTCTGAGAGGGGAAAGTGCTGGGGTAGATACAAGATAATCAGATCCCCCATGAGGAGGAGGAACAAATATTGAATCCCCATTTTGCAGTTGAAGAAACTGAGGCACAGAGAAGTGAAACAACTTGCCTAAGGCCATATATTCATTCATTCAATCGCATTTATTGAGCACTTACTGTGGGCAGACCACTGTACTAAGCGCTTGGAAAGTACAATTCAGCAGCCGATAGAGACAATCCCTACCAGGTGGCAGAGCTGGAATTAGAACCCAGGTCCTCTCACTCCCAAACCCGAGATCTTTCCACTAGCACACACTGTTTCTAATATCAATGATGATGACATTTTTTCAGCATTTCTATATGCCCAGCCACTGTACTATACACCATACTTTGGGGAGACATGATACAATCAGATCAGACACAGCCTCTGTCCCATATGGGGCTCACTGTTAAAGTGGGGCAGCAGGTTGGGGCGGAATAGGTATTTAAGTATTTCATGTCCATTTTACAGATGAGAAAACTGAGGCCCAGGGTGGCTAAGCGATTTTTCCAAAGTCACATAGCAGCCAAGTGGTGGGGTAGAAATTAGAACTCCGGTCTCCTGACTCTTGGGCTGAAGCTCTTCCTACTCTGTGACTCTATAGAATAATAATAATAATAATAATGGTATTTATTAATCATCTACTATGTGCAAAACACTGTTCTAAGTGCTGGGGAGGTTACAAGGTGATCAGGTTGTCCCACGTGGGGCTCACAGTCTTAATCCCCATTTGACAGATGAGGTAACTGAGGCACAGGGAAGGTAAGTGACTTGCCCAAAGTCACACAGCCGACAATTGGCGGAGCCGGAATTTGAACCCATGACCTCTGACTCCAAAGCCCATGCTCTTTCCACTGAGCCACGCTGCCTCTGATATGCAGTGAAGTGTAATGTTACCTCAATCTAAGCAACTCCTTACTCGTTCTTAGTGCTAACAGACAAGCACCTCCTCATCCGCTCCTATAAATTACCACTTCACAGACTTGAAGATTCCCCCTTCAGCCTCTTATAGGTTAAATAACCTCAATTTCCTTAGACTTCCTTTGTAAGACTTACTTTCCAAACCTTTAATCACTTTTGTTGCTCTCCACTGGACACAATACATTGTAAAAAACGCTTGACCAATGTTGAGTAGACATGGAAGTGTACCTCAGAGTGCTATATCATATACCCATCGCAGCATCATGATTGCCTTTTAAATGACCACTTTGCCTTGCTGACTCAGATACCATTTACAATTAGCTAGGAAATCAGGCCTTTCTCTGTCACACTTATGCAAAACCAGTCTTCAACTTGTAGAGCTGGTTTTAACGCCTTACTAAATGTGCTATACTATAGCCTATTAAATGTCATCCTTTTTGGACCCACTCCTTTCTCTAACTTGAAAAGTTCCTTTTGAGACATCGTCTGGCTTGGTACTACGGGCATATTATTGGACAAACCCACTATACCATCAACTGACAATTTCCCTGACAACCATCAACTGACATCCAACAAGCATATTCCACTTACTATATTCCATCAACTGACAACATGACAACTGACAATCTCTCAACCTCCTGTCACCCCCCATTTCAGTCTATACTTCACTCTGCTTCCCGGATTATCTTTCTACAGAAACTCGCTGGGCATGTCACCCCCTCCTCAAAAATCTCCAGTGGCTGCCTGTCAACCTATGAATCAAGCCAAAACTCCTCACTCTTGGCTTCAAAACTCTCCATCACCTTGCCCCTTCTTACCTCACCTCCCTTCTCTCCTTCTCCAGCCCAGCCCGCACCCTCCACTCCTCTGCCGCTAACCTCCTCACTGTGCCTAGTTCTCTCCTGTCCCACCGTCGACCCCTGGCCCACGTCCTACCTTTGACCTGGAATGCCCTCCTGATTAGACAAATCTGCCAAAGTAGCACACTTCCCCTCTTCAAAGCCCTCCTGTAAACTCACCTCCTCCAGGAGGCCTTCCCAGACTGAGCCCCCCTTTTCCTGTGCTCCTTCTTCCCTCCCCATTGCCCCAACTCCCTCCCTCTGCTCTACCCCCTCCCCACCCCACAGCACTTGTCTATATATGTACATATTTATTATTCTATTTATTTTATTAATTATGTGTATATATATATAATGCTGTTTATTTATATTGTTGCTATTAATGCCTGTCTTCTTGTTTTGTTCTGTTTTTTTTTGTCTGCCTCCCCCCGCCTTCTAGACTGTGAGCCCATTGTTGGGTAGGGATTGTCTCTATTTGTTGTCGAACTGTACTTTCCAAGCACTTAGTACAGTGCCCTGCATACAGTAAGCGCTCAATAAATATGATTGAATGAATGAATGAATGCAGAAATCCATCTCCGTTTCCTGGGACATATCTGCTAATTTTGTTGTACTTTTCTCAAGCCTTTATTTCAGTGTGCTATATATAGTAAGTGCTCAATAAATACCATGGATTAATTGTTTGATTGCTGGGGAGGTCACATAGGACTGAAACTCAGTGCTTCCTAGATTATCAAGAGTAATAATAATGATGGTATTTATTAAGCACTTACTATGTGCCAAGCACTGTTCTTAAGCACTGAGGTAGATATGAGGCAATCAGGTTGGACACAGTCCCTTCCCCACATGGGGCCCATAGTCTCAATCCCCTTTTTACAGGTGAGGTAACTGAGGCCCAGAGAAGTGAAGTGACCTACCCAAGGTCACACAGAAGACAAGAAGTGGAGACAGGATTAGAACCCATGACTTTACGACTCCGAGGTTCATGCTCTATCCACTATGCCATGCTGCTACAACCTAGCCCACACACTGCATTTCTCTAATGCTAACTTTCTCATTGTATGACGATCTCATCTATCTCACTGCCGACCTCTCTCCCACATCCTTCCTCTGGCCTGGAATGCCCTCGCCCATCATGTCAGAGAGATAATTTCTCTCCCCCACTTCTAAGTCTTATTCAATGCACGTCTCCTCCAAAAATCCTTCCCTCAACTCTCCTCTCTTCTCTCACCCTTCTTGGTCACCCTGACTAGCTCCCTTCCTTCAACCTTCTTTCCATCCCCACAGCACATATGTATATATCTGTATATTTCTGTAATTTATTTATTTATGTATATCAATGTCTGTCTCCCGCTCTAGACTCTGAACTCACTGTGGGCAGGGAATGTGTCTGTCTGCTGCTATACAGTACTCTCCCAAGCACTTAGTACAGGGCTTTGTACACAGTAAGTGCTCAATAATTATGATTGAATGAATGGATGAATACAACAGACCTGGTAGATATAAACCCAGCCTTGAAGGAGTTTACAATCTAGTCAATCAATGAAATTCCCTGCCTTCAAGGAGTTTACAGTCTAGTCAATCTATCAGTGGCATTTACTGAGGGTAAACTCATTGTGAGCAGGGAATGGGTCTGTTTGGGTCTTCTAGACTGTGAGCCTGCTGTTGGGTAGGGACCGTCTCTATATGTTGCCAACTTGTACTTCCCAAGCGCTTAGTACAGTGCTCTGCATACA
This sequence comes from Tachyglossus aculeatus, assembly GCF_015852505.1. Classification (NCBI taxonomy): domain Eukaryota; kingdom Metazoa; phylum Chordata; class Mammalia; order Monotremata; family Tachyglossidae; genus Tachyglossus; species Tachyglossus aculeatus. Next base: position 13,891,867 of record NC_052070.1, read on the forward strand.
GTAAGCACTCAATAAATACGATTGAATGAATGAATGAATGTTTGTTGTTATATCGTAATCTCCCAAATGCTTAGTACAGTGCTCCGCACATGGTAAGTGCTCAATAAATATGATTGAAAGAATAAACAAGTGCTTACTGTGGGCAAAGCATGGTACTAAATGCTTGGGAGAATCTAAACAATATCGTGGCTCAGTGGAAAGAGCCCGGGTTTTGGAGTTAGAGTTCATGGGTTCAAATCCCAGCTCCACCGATTGTCAGCTGTGTGACTTTGGGCAAGTCACTTCACTTCTCTGGGCCTCAGTTACCTCATCTGTAAAATGGGGATTAAGACTTTGAGCCACCTGTGGGACAACCAGATCACCTTGTAACCTCCCCAGCACTTAGAACAGTGCTTTGCACATACTAAGTGCTTAATAAATGTCATCATTATTATTAGGCAGACACACACTCTACCCTCAAGGAGCTTGCTATCAATATCACCCCTGCTGCTTCCTGGGGAAGGTGATGGAGTTAGAAAGGACAAATTGGGGAGACTCTATCCTCCTGTCTCTCCTCCAGCAAACTATGCTGGACCTGTTCTCTCATCATCTCTTCTATTACAGTTGTCCATGACTATCTCTGTTCTCTTACATCCCCTTGCCTTTTGATGGGAATATTTTTGAATAGCCCTTCTCACCACCTGTGTTAGCCTAAGAATAAACAGTATTTGAAAGCAGAAGCTATTTTTCCTTCACTTTCCACATCTTTTAGAAAACAAGATCAGGGGGAATTTCTGGTTAATTGTATAGGGAGAGGAGATGCCCACAACAACTGTAGCTAACTACAGCCTTAGCTCTAGTTTTGAGAAGGTATGAGACAGGGCCATAATGGACAGAAGGGAAAGCAATGGTTTATACAATTGCTCAAATGGGAAACCACTCAATCATCAATCGATCTTATTTATTGAGTACTCAAGGGTGGGCAGAGCACTTTACAAAGCCCTTGGGAGAGTGCAATATAACAGAGTTGGTAGACACATTCTTTGTCCGCAACTTACAGTCTAGCGGGGGAGATGAACATTAATATAAAATGAATAAATTGTGTATATGTACATAAGTTCTGTGGAGTAGAGGGTAGAGTGAATAAAGTTGTCAAATTCAAGTGCCAGCGTGATGCAGAAGGGAGTGGAGGAAGAGGAAATGAGGTCTTAGGGAAGGCCTCTTGGAGGAGATGTGCTTTTAATAAGGCTTTCAAAATGGAGAGTGTGATAGCCTGTCATATAGGAAGCTGGAAGGGGTTACAGGCCAGAAACAGGATGTTGAGGGACTGGTAGTGAGATAAAAAAGATCAAGTTACAATGAATATGTTGGCTTTAGAGGAGACAAGTGTGTAGGCTGGGATGTAATAGGAAATCAAAGAGGTGAAATAGGGGGAAAGGCAACTGAGTGATTTAAAGCTGAGGGTAAGGTGTTTCTCTTTGATGCAGAAGTGGATGGGCAACCACTAGAGATTCTTGAGTGGGGATACATGGATGTATGGCTTTCTAGAAGATTCTTATGGTTCACATTAGTCAGGCATTTAAGTAAGCAGTTATGCATATGGATGTTTATATTAAGTACAAGCAAGAGTTCTGAAAGACTTTCATATTACCAAATTCACAATTCATAAAATCAGCTTAATCATTGCTTTTGCTTTTTGAAAGGATGAGCAAAGATGAACATTTTTAACATGAAACGACTTGCCAAAACCTGCTTTTATCAAATGTTCCTGCCACTGAGACACTAACTCCAAATTATGTAAGAGTGAAATCCTTTAGCCACAATTACAACCCCCTAAAAGATCAAAAGATATTAGGGAGCAATTAATATGCCTTTGTGCAGGGCAAATCATGCTAGGCAAATTTAATTTCCTTTTTGACAGACCTTGTAGACAAGAGAGAAGCAAGAGATGCAATCTACTTAAGCGTCAGGAAGACTTTTGATTTTTTTTACCCCCCCCACAGGATAGTCTCACTGACAAGAGAAGAAAGACCATATTATTGTTTGATAGGTATAGTGCTGACTTTGGTTCAGCTATTTTGTAATATCCACATCAAGATTCTAGTCAATCATTCATCTTGAAATAAGGTACTGAGAGATAACCCAAAGAGATCAATGTCGGGACCAGATCCATGCAAAGTCTTTATTGCCTACCTGGAAGAAAGAATGAAACAAATGCTCTGCAAAAATTAGGCTGAGTTGCCAACACTTTAGAAAATGAAAAAAAAAAAAACCTTCCAATGGACCAAGACAAAGTGCAAAAGATGATTCTGCAAAACCTAGAGGAAATTCAATAAAGAGCAAAAAAAGGAACAGAGGGACGAAAATCGGCCACCACAAATATAGAATGGGGTGATATTGGCTAGAAATCAATATAGCACAAAAAGACTAATGGGTCATAGTGGACCAGAGCCTGAATAAAAAGACACTCAACATAGCGATGCTCAGTAAATCAACCAAGAGATGTAACGACAGAATATGAAACCTTCAAATCAGGAAGGCATCCTTCTGTTGTTTTCTGCAATTGTCAGAATTGGCTCCTTAGTATCGGCTCCAGTGTAGGTGTCCCTATTCTAATGAGGATGTCTCCATTTCTGCCTGATTCTACTTCTCCAGTATGTGGAAAGAAGAGAGAGAGGATCATCTACTGATAAGGATTCAGAGAAATGCGATTAAATTAATGGAAGATGGAATTTTGAAGAAAGTGTACAGGATTTAGGGAGGTAGAGAACAGAAGACTGATGGGTAATCTCTTCAAGCCTATGATTTTTTTTTTTTGGTGGGAAGGATATGAACCAGGGAGAGTTCCCTGTCCACTGAGGAGCAAATGAGAGGTTTATAGGTTTAAGCTTCAAGCAGCATGGCATAGTGGATAGAGCACAGGCCTTTGCTCATATAATCCTGTCCTGCCATAATCCCTAACCTTTCTAAAGGTTCTTCCTTTATCGTTGTTATGGTCTCTATCCATCTACCTGATTGTCTGCCTCTCCTGCGTTTTCCCTAGACTTTTCCTAAGATTAATGTCTTCTCCAGAGAGTTAGTTCTCCTGATTATGAATCCAAAATATGCTAATCCAAGTTGAGTCATTTAGCCTTCCAAAGATTACTTTGGCTTAATTTGCTCCAAAATCCATTTGTTTATTTTTCAGGCTGTCCATGGAATTTGCAAATTGCACACAATAAGTGCTCAGTAAATACAACTGAATGAACAAATGAAGAGGCAGAGCCTACCAGGCCGGAGGCAGAACATGGGTGAGGGGTTGGTGGTGAGAAAGAGGAGATTGGGGCACAGTGAGTAGGTTCAGTCATTCATTCTTTCAGTTGTATTTATTGAGAGCTTACTGTGTGAAGTGCACTGTACTAAGCGCTTGGAATGTACAATACGGCAATAGAGACAATCCCTGCCCACAATGGGCTAGCAGTCCAAAGGGAAAGAGACAGAGAGGTTGGTGTTAAAGGAATAAAGTAAGTGTGCTAGGTTTTATTGTACTCAATAGTGTTCTGCAAACAGTAGATGCTTAATAAATATTATTGATAGATTGATTAAATTAAAGCAAGTGAAAATGTGAGGGCGAATAAATGACTTTTTGGGTTTCAGGATGGACTAGGGTCATTGTGGAGTCTCCACTGCTGAAATTCTGTAGGAGATGGTGGGACATTCTTCTGTCCTGGGTGGCCTACTTATGCATATGCCAGAACAAAGGAGATCAAACTAAGGACTAAGGTCCTTCCATCTTTAGGTAATCTATGATGATGATGATGATGATTCTGTTATTTATTAAGCGCTTACTATGTGCAAAGCACTGTTCTAAGCACTGGGGAGGTTACAAGGTGATCAGTTTGTCCCAAAGGGGGCTCACAGTCTTAATTCCCATTTTACAGATGAGGTAACTGAGGCACAGAGAAGTGAAGTGACTTGCCCAAAGTCACCCAGCTGACAATTGGCAGAGCCAGGATTTGAACCCATGATCTCTGACTCCAAAGCCCGGGCTTTTTCCACTGAGCCGTGCTGCTTCTCTGTGATTATGTTCATTGTAATCTCCTTGTGGGCAGGGATCATCTCTAGCCACTGAATTGTACTTTCTCAAATCTTAGTTCAGTGCTCTGCACACTGTAAATGCTTAATACTTTTGATTAGTGTATTGTGACATATGAGGGAATGTCTGTGTTATGTTATCCATTTTTGATCAAAAAAATCAATAATAACGATTGTGGTATTTGTTAACTACTTTCTACATACCAAGGACTGAACTAAGCTCTGGTTTGTTGGGTGACAACATTTACTGGACTCTGTTTGAGTTCATGCTGGTTGGTTTTAGACTGTAAGCCCACTGCTGGGTAGGGACTGTCTCTATATGTTGCCAACTTGTACTTCCCAAGCGCTTAGTACAGTGCTTTGCACACAGTAAGCGCTCAATAAATACAATTGATTGATTGATTGGAGAAAGGTCCTTTCTATTACGGCTTTTCTTCAGAACGGCTTGAGGAATATTGGGTGGTGTTAGTGAGAAGCCATTCATCATCTACATAGATCACACGGGGATGTGCCCTGGCAGAAATTCAAAACAAACAGCGTGATCTAGTGGAAAGACCTCAGAGCCGGGAGTCAGAGGTCCTGGGTTCTGATCCTGACTCTGCCACTTGCCTGCTGTGTGACCTTGGATAACATCTCCATGCCTCAGCTTCCTCAGTTGTAAAATGGGAATTCAATAACAATAGTAATAATAATTATCCTCCTTAGACTGTGACAAGAGACCTTATCCAACCCGATTAACTTGTATCTACCCCAACACTTGACCCCAGATAAGTACTCGACCCATAGTAAACACTTATCAAATAGCAGAAGCAGCGTGGCTCAGTGGAAAGAACATGGGCTTTGGAGGCCGAGGTCATGAGTTCAAATCCCGGCTCTGCCACTTGTCAGCTGTGTGACTTTGGGCAAGTTACTTAACTTCTCTGGGCCTCAGTTTCCTCATCTGTAAAATGGGGATTAATCCATCAATCAATCATATTTATTGAGTGCTTACTGTGTACAGAGCACTGCACTATGCACTTGGGAAGTAGAAGATGGCAACATGTAGAGACAGTCCCTACCCAACAGTGGGCTCACAGTCTAGAAGGGGGAGACAGACAACAAAACCAAACATATTAACAAAATAAAATTAATAGAATAGATATGTACAAGTAAAATAAATGAATAAAGACTGTGATTAAGACTGTGAGCCCCCTGTGGGACAACCTAATCACCTTGTAACCTCCCCAGTGCTTAGAACAGTGCTTTGCACATAGTAAGTGCTTAATAAATGCTCTCACTATTATTATTATTGTTACAGAAGCAGCGTGGCTCAGTGGAAAGAGCCCGGGCTTTGGAGTCAGAGGTCATGGGTTCGAATCTTGGCTCTGCCACCTGTCTGCTGTGTGACCTTGGGCAAGTCACTTTACTTCTCTGAGCCTCAGTTCCCTCATCTGTAAAATGGGGATTATGACTGTGAGCCCCACGTGGGACAACCTGATCACCTTGTATCCCCCCAGCGCTTAGAACAGTGCTTTGCACATAGTAAGCACTTAAATGCCATCATTATTATTATTATTATTATTATTAATAATAATCAAGAAAACACTTGAAATTAATCACATTGGTATCTTTTGTCTTGTCTTATGTTGTTGAGTCGGCTCTGATACGTATCATCCATATCTCCCAGAGTCCCCCACCTCCACTTGCAATCCTTCTGGTAACGTACCCTTAATGTTTTCTTTGCAAAAATCCAGAAGTGGTTTACCACTGCCTCCTTCTGCGCAGTAAACTTGAGTCTTCACCCTCGACTCCCTCCCATGCTGCTGCTGTCCAGCGCAGGAGAGTTTGACTTGTAGCAGAATGCCTTCCACTTGCTAGCCGCTACCCAAGCTAGAAATCAATCAATCAATCAATCATATTTATTGAGCACTTACTGTGTGCAGAGCACTGTACTAAGCACTTGGGAAGTACAAGTTGGCAACATATAGAGACAGTCCCTACCCAACAGAGGGCTCACAGTCTAAAAGGGGGAGACAGAGAACAAAACCAAGCATACTAACAAGATAAAATAGAATAGATATGTACAAGTAAAATAAATAAATACATAAATAGAGTAATAAATACGTACAAACATATATACATATATACAGGTGCTGTGGGGAAGGGAAGGAGGTAAGATGGGGGGATGGAGAGGGGGATGAGGGGGAGAGGAAGGAAGGGGCTCAGTCTGGGAAGGCCTCCTGGAGGATAGGCCACTACTTGACTTTCCCTCCTATGGTCAAGACTGGTAGAATACTGGAAACTCTCCAAGTGCGACCCTGAGAGGGGTTGATATCTTTTAGAGAAAAATAATGGAAAAATCTCCCTTAGAGCAACACTTTGTAAAATGTCAACCATTTTTCTTTTAAAATGTCAGTCAAAAGAAAAGAATAAGATAAAAGAAATCCCCCCCGCCCCGCCCAACAAATTGTATTTACTTCGAAGGACATGAATAAAAGTTTTCACTCAATTCAAATAATGCCACTGAAGATGAAACATATGTAGATGAAAATACCAGATAGCACTACCTCAAATGTCAAAGTTATTTATTACTGAATGACAAATAACTGAGGTTCTGATAATCAGGCACCTTTCCATAATCATCTACTAATCCTGTAATAATGTAGTCATTTTTTCCTCCTACAAAATGTTTTGCTTATTTGCAAGGAGGTTTATGAAACTGAACCAATTGTCTGAATCATAGCCCAAAAGTTTCGCCTCACTGTTTCACAGATTCAGTTGCAACGATAGCAGAATGCCCAAGTTAGGCGTAGATCTCATTAGAGATGCTTATCCATACGACTTAACCCATATTGAAATCTGGTTGATTTCATATACATTTTAAATGGTACTTTTTAAGCTCTTACTATATGCCAGGCCCTATACTAAGCACTGCAGTGGATGCAAGTTAATCAAATTGGAAGCAGTCCATATCCCATGGGGGGCTCACAGTCTTAATCCCCATTTTACAGATGACGTGACTGAGGCACTGAGCAGTTAAGTGACTTTCTTGAGGTCACACAGCAGACAAGTGGTGGAGATGAAATTAGAACTCACACCCTCTGATCCCCACATCTGTGTTTTATCCACTAGACCTCACTTCTTCTAATGGTTAGCTAGACTGTGAGCCCCATGTGGGTCACAGACTGTGTCCAACCCTGTTTTCTTGTATTCACCCCAGCTCTTAGTACAGTGCCTGGCACATAGTAAGAGCTTAAAAAATACTACAATTAACAAATACCACTATTCTCATGTGAGCTCCATCCTTAATCTGGGTCATAGAATTTAGTGGTAGAGAAGGCAGTTTTTCTTCCTTAATGTAATCTTGTCTTGTCTTACACTGTCGAGTTGTTTCTGACCCATAGTGACACCACAGACACATCTCTCCCAGAACACCCTGCTATCCATCTGCAATCGCTCTGGTAGTGGATCCAGAGAGTTTTCCTGGTAAAAATAAGGAAGCGGTTTACCACTGATGCCTTTCATGCAGTAAAGTCGAATCTCTGCCCTCGACTCTCTTCCATGGCACTGCTGCCCAGCATGGGTGAGTTTTGACTTGTAGCAGATTGCCTTCCACTCACTAGCCACTGGCTAAGCTAGGAATGGAATGGGTAGGCCTCTGCTTGACTCTCCCTCCCATAGCCAAGACTGGTATAGGACTGGAAACTCTCCAGGTGTGACCTTGAGAGGGAAATGTAACCTACATTTTCCTAAATAGAATAAAGAACCTCATGAACTTTTGTTGGTCATTCATTCATTCATTCAATCATATTTATTGAGTGCATACTGTGTGCAGAACACTGTACTAAACGCTTGGGAAGTACAAGTTGGCAACGTATGGAGACGGTCCCTACCCAACAGTGGGCTCACAGTCTAGAAGCTGTTCCCATGGCTGAAAGATAACCAGGCACATGCTAAGAGATATGTCTTTTAAATGAATTTGTGGTAACAATATCTGTTTTCCAAAGTACTGGCATCATTGTTTCCTTTAGCTGCAATCAATCAATGGTAGTTAGTGAGTGCTTACAGTGAACCAAGCACTGTGCGAAGCCCTTGGGAGCCAACAATAGTGGTAGTAGACATGATACCTCCCCTCCCCATCCTCCCGAGCCTTACCTCCTTCCCCTCCCCACAGCACCTGTATATATGTATATATGTTTGTACGTATTTATTACTCTATTTATGTATTTTGTTTGTACATATTTATTCTATTTATTTTATTTTGTTTTATTTATTTATTTATTTTATTTAGCTAGGCTAGCTTTCTGCCAAGTGGTTAATCCAGTAATAATGATAATTGTGGTATTTGTTAAGCACTTACTATGTGCCAGGCATGGTAGAAAGTGCTGGGATAGTTATAAGATAATTGGGTTAGGGACAGTTACTGTCCCACATAGGGCTTATAGTCTTTTTTCAACCTCTATCTGTCCCTTAACTCTGTGCCTTAACCCCCTTGGGTATTCTAGTACTTATCCTGATGCATTTGAATTGGAGTATCAGACTAAATGGCAAGAAAATCACGCAGTTAGAAAAGGGACTTTTCATAAAGCCTTTACACCTCTTCAATCAAGACACAATTCTCGGTTTCCTGCTTTTCCTTTTGTTTGTGAGAAACACACTCCTCATGTTATGTCTGATTCTGAATGGCATTTGTTATTCTCTCTCAAGAATAATTGAGACGCACCCTGAAGAGATCAGGAACCAGTAGCTGAAAATCAAGGAGCCAGGAATGCTTGGTATTTGCTTTGCAGAGAGCATGAAAAAATGTGCAGTGGTTGGATAAGTACAGTCTTGAAATAGTGTGAGTTTTAATAGCATCTTTGCTATTCATTTCAATCCATCAATTAACTGTATTCATTGAGTGTTTATTCTGTTTAGGGCACTGTAGGGATAGCTTGAGAAGCATCATGGCCTAGTGTATTGAGCACGTTCTGGGAACCAGAAGGACCTGGGTTCTAATCCCAGCTCTGCCATTTGTCTGTTGTGTGACCTTGGGCAAATCACTTCACTTCTCTATGCGTAAATCACCTCATCTGCAAAATGGGGATTAACATTGTGAGCCCCGTGTGGGATATGGATTGGGTCCAACCTAATTAGCTTGTATCTATCCCAGTGTTTATTACAGTGCCTGGCACATAGTAGGCACTTAACAAATGCCATAAAAAACTGTATTTTATTGTACTTTCCCAAATACTTAGTAGAGTACAGTAAATGCTCAATAAATGCCATTGATTACAATCTGGGGGAACAAACTAAAATTAATTACAGACGAGGAAGTAACTAAGTTCGAAACAATCACTCAGTCAATGGCATATATTGAGTTTTTACTGTGTGCAGAGCACTGTAGAGCACAGGCCTGGGAATCAGAATTACCTGGGTTCGAATCCCGGATCCACCACTTGTCTGCAGTGTGACCTTAGGCAAGTCATTTAACTTCTCTGGGCCTCAGTTCCCTCATGTGTAAAATGGGGATTAAGACTGTAAGCCCTATGTGGGACAGTAACTGTCCCTAACCCAATTATTTTATAACTATCCCAGCACTTTCTACCATGCCTGGCACATAATAAGTGCTTAACAAATACCACAATTATCATTATTACTGGATTAACCACTTGGCAAAATACAATAGTGGGAGTAACATAATCCCTGCCCTCGAGGAGCTCCCAATGTAGTGGATGTAAAGAGATGTACAGAAGTGCTGAGAGGTTGGAGGAAAAATCCTAAGTGCTCAGGGGATGAGGGCTAAAGTGCATATGTGCTAGAGTAATGTGAGAATAGTGTGGGGAGATGAGAGATGATTTCAGGATAGACTTCCAGGAGATGTGACTAGTCTTTCTGCTTCCACAGTGAATGAATTTGTGTTAAACCAAAGCCCAGGACAGGAGGCCTCAGGGTCAACACTTGACCAAACCTTAAGGAAATCCAGTTTCCATTGCTCAGTTGTATGAATATTTGCACCAACCTGAAGGCATTCCTTCATTCGTTCATATTTATTGAGCACTTACTGTGTGCAGAGCACTGTTGTAAGCACTTGGGAGAGTACAATACAGCAATAAATGGACACATTCCCTGCCCACAACGAGCTTAAAGTCTAGAGGAGGGAGTCTACCTCCTTCCTTCTATCCCAGAATCTTCCAAAGTAACTGGGAGCATTCATTTAGAAATCCATATCTCTTCCATTGATCCCCAGAATCTTCCAAGGTAACTGGGAAGAGCACAGGTCTTGTTTGTAAAACCTAAACTAGAGCTCCATCAGTCATTGGTGATTCTCAAATGTAAATGATTTGAAAAAGCTTGGAGAATATCAGAATCTGCCAAAATCTGGTAACATACTAAAATTTTCTTGATTCTAGAGTTTTGAAACAAGGTTTTAACTTAGGAGTGGGGTCATTAAACAAATTATTTCCATAAGGTTTTCTTCAACATCTTTAGCATGCAATTAAAGAAATTGTCAATGCTGTAATACTGATGTGCCAAAGTGTCTGAAGCACAGGGAGGCTAAGTGACTTGACCAAGGACACCCAGTTAATTGCTGCACATAGACTTTGGTCCAGAATTTAGGATTCTCAGTTCTTTATAGCGGGCTTCAGGAAAGGTTAAAATTATTTCTTGTAGTTCTTCCTCCTGCCAGAAAAGCGAGATTGTGATACCTGGACAGACCTATATATGCTTTCAGATGACATTCCAAAGAATAGAGCTGGCATTTAACTTTCACTAGATCCTGAATCAGTCATTTGGAAAGCTTGTCAACTCCTTGAGGGCAGGAATCTTGTCTAGTTATTCTACGGTACTCTCAAACAGTGATCTGCACACAGTAGGTGCTCAGTAAATATTATTGATCGCATGGGTAGAGAAACCCTTTTAGGTGGACAAAGCATCTAGAGCTTCTTGTATGGAGAATATTATATTATTTATTATATATTATCATTATATATATATGACATTTTCTGTTTGGACTATTCAGAGGAAAGTTCAAGTTTTTGCTTCCTGTATTCTTCTCTCCCAGTTCAGACCAGTCTTTTACAGCTGAAAGAGCAATCAGGAAGGCCATTAAACAATTCAAGAGTAAAGAAAGGCAGGAAACACTGATTACAATAATTCAACATCAGGGGAAATAAGTTGAGCAGAGTAGATTATTTCTTCTGGTCCATGAATTGTGCTGATGTAATGATTGCCATGAAAATACAAATTGTCAACTCTATGGTATTTCCAGTAACAATGTATGGATTCAAAAGCTGGACAATGAAAAAACAGGCTAGAAAGATCATCGATTCTTTTGAATTGTGGTGTTGGAGAAAGCTTTTGTGAATACCATGGACTGCCCAAAAGACAAACTAATGTATTTTAGAGCAAATTAAACCAAAGTGGTCTTTGGAAGGCCAAATGACTCAACTTAGATTAGCACATTTTGGACCCATAATCAGGAGGACTGATTCTCTGGAGAAGACACTAATGCTAGGAAAAGTCTACGGAAAACATGGAAGAAGCAGACCGGCTGCTAGATGGATAGAGACCGTAACAATGATAACAGAAGAACCATTAGAAAGGTTGTGGATCATGGGAGACGACAGGATGTTCTGGAAAAAGTATATCCATGGAGTCGCTTTGAATCGGAAATGCCTCAACGGCACTTAATAATAACAAAAAGTTGGGACCAAAAGATTTATAATTCATTATCTGCTCATCCCGCTTCTACCTTAGATTCCCTTCCAGCTGCTGAAACATAGACTGATGAAGGTCAGCAACACAAATTCATGCAAAATTTAATAAATGGAAATGCAATTGAAAACACACACGCACACTCCACACTCTCTCTCTATCTCTCACTCTCCCTCTCTGTCCAGAGTGTTCCTTAGCATCATGCCATCAAGGCCTTCATTTCCTAATTATCCCCTGGGTCATAAGCAGTGTGGCCTAGTGGATAGAGAAAGGGCCTGGGAATCAGAAGAACCTGGGTTCTAATCCCGGCTCAGCTACGTAGCTGTTGTGTGAACTTAGGCTAGTCACTTCACTTCTCTGTGCTTCAGTTGCCTCATCTGTAAAATGGAAATTAAGACTCTGAGCCCCTCATGGGTAAGGGACTGTGTCCAACCTGATTTGTTTGTATCTACCCCAGGGTTTAGCTCAGTACTTGATGCATAGTAAGTGCTTACAAATACCACAATTATTATCATTATCATACTAAACAAAAATTCTCTGATCTTCATTTTCTAGGAGGAGAAGTGTTGGGTGACATGGTTAGCTCCTGGAATTCTCTGGGAATTCTGAGGTGAAAACAACTGAAAACACTTAGAAATTGAAGCTTTATGGCAAATAATTCAATTTGCTTTTACTGTGTAATATAGAGACATGAAATGTAAATGCCATTGGATGCCTAAGCCATTCTGATCTCAAATAAATAATCCTGAAGGAAACAAGTCTCCATGAAAGAAATGGTCAGATGTGTAGCTAATGTAATACATAACACGCTTGCAAGGATCTTGCTAGTTACCATTCATATTTTCTCAGTGGTAAGCTCCTTGTTGGCAGGGAACTTGTCTACCAAATAGGTTATATTGTACCCTACCAAGCACTCAGCACAGTGGTCAGCAAATAATAACTGCTCAATTAAATGCTAATGATTAACTGATTGATAATAATGCTCTGCCTATAAAAAGCTTTTGCTTTTCTTAGAAGAATCTTAATATGCTTCACAAATAGCACTCTTTAGTGCTTTACTGAGGCTTCTTCTTGATTTTTTTTTTCATAGCATTTGCTCAACATTTACTATGTTCCAGGCACTGGACTAAGATACAAGCTAATCAGTTTGGACACAGTCTATGTCCCAACATGGGGCTCACAGTCCTAATCCACATTTTGCAGATGAGGTAACTGAGGCACAGAGAAGTTCAGGGACATGCCCAAGGTCGTAGAACAGACAAGTGGTGGAGCCAGGATTAGAACCCAGGTCCTCTGAATCCCAGGCCCGTGCTCTTTCTACTACACCATGCTGCTGATTCTTGATGAATCTTGGGAGGTGGGAGGAGGGTAGGAATTATTTTGTAAGTGGCATGACTGATTTGCAGAGGTTAGGCTAATTGGTGATAGGACCAAGATTAGAACCCTTATTCCTACCCTCTAGCCACAACCTCTTTTCACCATATCTTGAGTCTCAGAGGTTGACTTGTATTTTTTTATGTTTTGTCTTCCTTGCATGTCTGCCACCACTTCACTTCCCCATCTTGTCATATCATATGCGGTCAAATCATCTCCAACCCATAGCAACACCATGGACACATCTCTCCCAGAACGCCCCTCCACCTCCATCTACAATCATTCTGGTAGTGTATCCAGAGTGTTTCCTTGATAAAAATGTGGAAGTTGTGTACTATTGCCTTCTTCCACGCAGTAACCCTGATTCTCCGCCCTCGACTCGCTCCCGTGCCGCTTCTGCCCAGCACAGGGGAATTTTGCTTTATAGCAGATTGTCTTCCACTTGTTAGCCATTGTCCAAGATAGGAATGGAATGGGTAGACCTCTGCTTCCCTGTCCCTCCCATAGTCGAGACTAGTAGAGGATTAGAGGAGCTTCCCCATTTACCACCTAATTCTTAGATTGTGAGCCACTTAAAGACCATGGACATGTCTAATTTTATTACATATATTTTTTCTCAGTGCTTAGTACATTGCAGTCAAATCTTAATCATTCATGACTGAATTATTTATGAGCTTTCTGGGGCTGCTTGGGTCTCCACAGGCTTTGGTTCATTTATTGCCCTTTCTGGTCAAAAATTTAATGAGTTGACTAAAGACTAAACCTTAGCACTCTTAAGAAAGAAAGATTATTTTGGTTGACTCCACATATTTACTTTTTATTGATTTATTTGTGAATTCCTTATTCATTTCTGTTGGTATTGGAGCAGCCTGGCCTCATGAAAGGAGCGCAGGCCTGGGAATCAGAGGACCTGGGTTCTAATCCCAGCTCTGCCACCTGCCTGCTGTGTCACCATGGGCAGGGGATGTGTCTGTTTATTGTTATATTATATTCTCCCAAGCATTTAGTACAGTGCTTTCGCACGCAGAATGTGCTCAATAAATACAGTTGAATGAATGAGTGAATGAATGGACTGGTAAGTCACTTAAACACCACACCAGAAGCTCACTGTGAGCAGAGAATGTGTCTACCAACAACTCTCTTATAGCATACACTCCCAAGCATACAATACCCAGTAAATCCTCAATAAATCCAATCGATTGATTGATTAACATCTTTGTGCCTCAGTATCCTCATCAGTAAAATGGAGATTTAATAACTGTTCAACCTCCAGTAGCATACAGGTGGCTAGCGAGTCACAGCTCTGTCATAATTCTCTTTCTTCAGCAACCAATTTCAACTTGTTACCGATATGAAAAATTTGAATCATTGGTCACTTGGACTGAACTCTGCAAGACACCTGTCCAAAGTAGGGATTGATAAAAATGAATGTCTGAGGGTGACTTGACAAAAGTTACTCAGGGATAAAGGAGTTTAACCAAAAGCAGTTTTGGAGCATTTTCTCCATGCAGAGCACTGAATTAAGCGCTTAGGAGAGTACTTAGAGAGTACTCTCCACTCAGAGAGGAGAGTTAGTAGACTTGATCTTTGCCCTCAAAGATCTTGCAAGCCAGAGGCAGAAATAAACACTGAATTCCATGGGGACCAGGAGCCAGTGATTGTTCTCTACAGGGGAGTGAAGGATCCAGAACAAGACAGATGGACAGGCAAAAGTGGCAAAGGAGAACGGAGAAAAGAAGAAAGATAAGGTTTCAAAATAGAACAAAAGAGAGAACAGCAAGAGAGTGAATCCAACCCTGTAGGTAGGAAGGAAGAGATAAAGGAATATCCTAGAAAACAATATATAGGAAAAAATAGTCAAAAGGCAAATAGGCAAAAATACGCTTGCACCTAAACAAAAAATAACCAGAACAGGAAAATTGAAAAAGTAAGAAAAATAGAGACGAGCAACCATTTTGATGGAGACCTGAAAAAAGCGAAAGGGACAAGGATAAAGAGCCTCCTCCGTCGACTGAAGTTGAGGTTATTTTGCCAGTAGGAATCAGAGGGCTGCAAAGCTGAAAGGCTTCGAGATGATCAAATGATTGTTTTGTGAGGAATTCCAGGTGCGGGGAAAATTGGGTCTATTCGTGGAAGTAATAACGTCTGCGTCAACAACACCATCTCTGCCCCATTTGAAAATACATGGGACAAAATGTCCTCCTGCTTGTTTGGGGATGAAGTCCCCAAATCAACCAAATGCTCTGTGGGAGGGACAAACTCTCAACCATCGGAAGTAAATCCTGCTGGAGGGAAGGACTGACTACGCTGTACATGAATCCTCCTAGAACCAGACAGGAAATAGTACTTTTGTCTGGATCTCTGGGCCTTGATCTTGTCTAACTCGCCGCTGACCCCTCGTCCACATCCTCCCACTGACCTGGAACACCCTCCCCTGCCATATATGACAGAGCACCACTCTCCCCACCTTCAAAGCTTTATTAAAATCACATCTCCTCCAAGCAGACTTCCCTGTCTAATTCTTCTCTTCTGTGTCGTCTACACCTTTGGCTCTGCAAACCTAAAGCCCTTGACAATCATCATACTAACAGCCGCAAAGAACTTATATACATATCCTTATATTCTGTAATTTTCCCTATCTGTAGTTTATTTTAATATCTGTTTCCCAGTGTAGACTGCAAGCTCCCTGTGGGCAAGAATCCTTTTTACCAACTCTATCGCGCAGCTTGGCTTATTGGATAGAGCATGGGGCTATGAGTCAGAAGGACCTGGATTCTAGTCCCAGCTCAGCTACTTGCCTGCTGTGGGATCTTTGGCAAGTCACTTAACTTCTCTCTGCTTCAGTTCCCTCATCTGGAAAATGAGGATGGAGGAATGAGAGCCCCATGTGGGACAAGGACTGTATTCAACCTAATTACCTTGTATCTAGCCAAGCACTGAGTACAGTGCCTGGCACATAGTAAGCATGTAACAAAAACCACAATTAGTATCATTATTATAATTACTCTTCCAAGAGGTAAGAACATTATCTGCATGCAGTAAGAGATCAAGAATTGATTGATTGATAAATGTGGATCCCAAAGCATAGTGGTAAAAAGCATAAAGCAGCAGCGTGGCTTAGTGGAAAGAGCACGGGCTTGGAAGTCAGAGGACGTGGGTTCGAAACCTGGCTCCGCTACTTGTCTGCTATGTGACCTTGGGCAAGCCACTTAACTTCTCCGTGCCTCTGTTACCTCACCTGTACAGTGGGGATTAAGACCATGAGTCTCACGAGGGACAACCTGATTACCTCTTATCTGTCCCAGCACTTAGAACAGTGCTTGGCACATAGTAAGCACTTAACAAATACTATTATTATTATTAATATTATTATTATTATTATTATTATTTTGGGACCTTAAACCCATCCCACCCTGTAAAATAGTTGTATAAGGAAGCAAGGTAGACTAATGAAAAGATCACATGGCTGGGAGTCAGAGGACTTGAGTTATAATAAGAGCTTTGTCACTTGCCTGCAGTGAGACCTTGTGCATATACTTAACTTCTCTGTGCCTCAGTTTCCTCATATGCAAAATGGGGATGAACCACCTGTTCTCCCTCCTACCTCAACTGTGAGCCCCATGTGGAAACAGTTCAACCGGATTTTATTGTATCAACCCCAGTGCTTGTCACATAGTAAACCCTTGACAAACACCATAGTTATCATTAACATTCTATCTCTGTGTCTATGAAGCACCCGTGAAAGACTTTCTTTTCAAAGCTAACTTCTCTAAGCCATAAAAAGAATCATGCTTTGGGTGACAGTGTGGTTCATTTCACATTTCAAAGATTAATAGAGGAAAGTTGAAATGAGGTCACATTATTATCTTCCTTTTTTTCCAATGGGCTAGTGAATATGCCCTCTGCTAGAAAGCCCTATAACAAATGACAAAGTTGTACTACTCAGAATAAATTTAGTGGAGTACAAGCAGTTCTTTACAGAGTCCTTAACTTGTCTTTCCTCTTCACACCTATGTTAATTCACAGTAATAATAATAACAATGATGGCATTTATTAAGCGCTTACTTTGTTCAAAGCACTGTTCTAAGCATTGGGGAGGTTACAAGGTGATCAGGTTGTCCCATGGGGGGCCTCATGAGGTGACTAAAGCACAGAGAAGTAACTTGCCCAAAGTCACATAGTTGACAATGGGAGGAGCTGGGATTTGAACCCATGACCTCTAACTCCAAAGCCCGTGCTCTTTCCACTGAGCCACGCTGCTTCTCTGTAGATCTGGCCCTATCCCTCTTCTGTACAAGCTCTTGTCCTGCCACTTTTATTGATAGAATTAGATTCATAGCTGTAGATTAAACAATTCCTCATGATGATAAACAGCATTGCCTTAAGCACTGATCCAATCCCGACTGGATTACTGCATCAGCCTCCTTTCTGACCTTCCAACCTCCTGTCTCTCCCCACTTCAGTCCGTACTTCACTTGACTACCAAGATTACCTTTCCACAGAGACGTTTTGGGCATGTCACCCCGCTTCCTCAAAAATCTCCAGTGATTGCCTATCAACCTCCGTATCAAACAAAAACTCCTCACTCTCGGCTTCAAAGCTTTCCATCACCTCTCCCGCTCCTACCTCGCCTCCCTTCTCTCCTTCTCCACCCCAGCCCACATCCTCCTCTCCTCTGGTGCCGCTAACCTCGTCACTGGGCCTCGTTCTCACCTGTCCCGCCGTTGACCCCTGGCCCACGTCCTGCCTCTGGCCTGGAGTGCCCTCCCTCCTCAAATGGGCCAAACAATCACACTTCCCCCTTCAAGGCCCTACTGAAGACTCACCTCCTCCAAGAGGCCTTCCCAGACTAAGCTCCCCTTTTCTTCAGCTCCCCCTCCCCTCCATGTCACCCCAACTCACTCCCTTTCCTCTATCCCCCGTCCTCATTCATTCAATCATATTTATTGAGCACTTACTGTGTGCAGAGCACTGTACTAAGCGCTTGTGTATATATGTACATATCTATAATTCTATTTATTTATATTGATGACTGTTTACTTGTTTTGATGTCAACCTCCCCCTTTCTAGACTGTAAGCCTGGTGTGGGGAGGGATTGTCTCTCTTTATTGCTGAATTGTACTTTCCAAGCACTAGTGAGCCCACTGTTGGGTAGGGACTGTCTCTATATGTTGCCAACTTGTACTTCCCAAGTGCTTAGTACAGTGCTCTGCACACAGTAAGTGCTCAATAAATACAATTGATTGATAGTACTGTACTCTGTATACAACAAGTGCTCAATAAATTCGATTGAGTGAATGAAGAAATGAATGAATAGTGGATAGAGCATGGGCCAGGACCTCAGAAGGAGCTGGGTTCTAATATAGGCTCTGTCACTTGTCCGCTTTGTGATCTTGGGTTTCTCTGTATCTTAGTTATCTCATCTGTAAAATGGAGATGAAGAACCTAAGCCCCATGTTGGACATAGAGTATGTCCACCCTGATTAGTTGGTATTTATCCCAGCATTTAGTACTGTGCCTGACACATAGTAAGCACTTTAACACATTTCATTTAAAAAAGAAAAAGAGTTTTTCCCCGTTAAGAGGTTCATTTACTTTGGCCCCTGTAATGTGTCTAGAATTTTCTATTTCCATTGTCCATGAGAACCAGAGTGGCTCAATGGAAAGAGCATGGGCTTGGGCGTCAGAGGTCATGGGTTCTAATCCTGGCTCTGCCACTTGTCAGTTGAGTGACTTTGGGCAAGTCACTTCACTTCTCTGTGCCTCAATTCCCTCATCTGTAAAATGGGGTGAAGACTGTGAGCCCCATATGGGTATTTTCCCCAGAGCTTAGAACAGTGCTTGGCACTTAGCAAGCGCTTAACAAATACCATCATTATTATTATTACTATTATTATTTCCCTCCTCCTGGTAATTGATACTCTGAAAACACATTAAGTATGGCTCTATCCCTCTATCTGTGCACTCTCTTTATAAAATTATAATAATAATGGCATTTATTAAGCGCTTACTATGTGCAAAGCACTGTTCTAAGCGCTGGGGGGGGTACAAGGTGATCAGGTTGTCCCACTTGGGGCTCACAGTTATCGTCCCCATTTTACAGATGAGGTCACTGAGGCTCCGAGAAGTTAAGTGACTTGCCCAAGGTCACACAGCAGACACGTGGTGGAGCCGGGATTCGAACCCATGACCTCTTACTCCAAAGCCCGGGCTCTTTCCACTGAGCCACTCTGCTTCTCTAGCCACTCTGCTTCTCTTCTTCTGCTTCTGCTTATAAGCAGACACAAACACATACACATAGAGAAGCAGTATGGTGAGGTCAGTAGAGCTTGGGCCTAGGAGTCAGAAGGTCATGGGTTCTAATCTCAGCTTTGACATTTATTCATTCATTCATTCAGTAGTATTTATTGAGCTCTTACTGTGTGCAGAAGCCCTTGGGAAGTACAGGTCGGCAACCTATAGAGATGGTCCCTACCCAACAACGGGCTCACAGTCTAGAAGGGGGAGACAGACAACAAAACAAAACACGTAGACAGGTGTCAAAATCATCAGAACAAATATAATTAAAGCTATCTGCTGTGTGACCTTGGGCAAGACACTTCACTTTTCTGTGCCTCAGTTACCTCATCTGTAAAATGGGGATTGAGACTGTGAGTCCTACATTGGGACAGGGACTGTGTCCAACTCAATTTCCTTGTATCAACCCCAGCGCTTAGTACAGTGCCTGACACATAGTAAGTGCAGGACAAATGCCATCATCATTATTATTATTACTATACAGAAAGCTTGACCATTCAGACACATAAGTATTATCCTTCATTACCCAGAGATGATGCTACTGAGAGAGTTTAACCATGTTTTTAAGTGTGACCGAATAGACTGAATTCTGACTAAAAACCCTTTCTATATCACATGCAAACATAGTAATAATGATAATAATAATAGTATTTGTTAGGAGTTTAATAAGTGCTAAGCACTATACTAAGGTCTGGGGTAGATGGCTCTCCTGGCTTCAGTCTATACTTCACTCTGCTTCCTGGATTATCTTTCTACAGAAACACTCTGGGGATTTCACTCCCCTCCTCAAAAACCTCCAGTGGTTGCCTATCCACCTTCACATGAAGCAAAAACTCCTCACTATCAGCTTCAAAGCTGTCCATCACATTGCCCCCTCCTACCTCACCTCCCTTCTCTCCTTCTCCAGCCCAGCCTGCACACTCCACTCCTCTGCCTCTAACCTCCTCACTGTGCCTCGTTCTCGCCTATCCCGCCGTCGACCCCCAGCCCACGTCCACCCCTGGCCTGGAATGCCCTCCCTCCACACATCCACCAAGCTAGCTCTCTTCCTCCCTTCAAAGCCCTACTGAGAGCTCACCTCCTCCAGGAGGCCTTCCCAGATTGAGCCCCCCCATTTTCCTCTCTTCCTCCTCCTTCCCTCCCCATCAACCCCCTCCCTCTGGCCTACCCCCTCCCCTCCCCACAGCACTTGTGCATATTTGCACATATTTATTATTCCATTTATTTTATTAATGATGTGTATATAGCTATAATTCTATTATCTATTTTGATGCTATCGATGCCTGTCTACTTGTTTTGTTTTGTTGTCTGTCTCCCCCTGCTAGTCTGTGAGCCCATTGTTGGGTAGGGATTGTCTCTATCTGTTGCTAAATTGTACTTTCCAAGCACTTAGTACAGTGCTCTGTACACAGTAAGCGCTCCATAAACACGATTGAATGAATGAATGAATAATCAGATTAGATGCATTCCCTGTCGCACATATAGTTCATTATCTAAGTACAGAAGCAGGATGGCTTAGTTGATAGAGCAATGTCCTGGGAGTCAGAAGGACCTGGCTTCTAATCCCGACTCTGCCACATATCTGTTGTGTGACTTTGGGCAAGTCACATATTCTCTGGGCCTCAGTAACCTCATTTGTAAAGGGGGATTAAGAGTTTGATCCCTATGTGGGACAAGGATTGTGTCCAACCTGATTAGCTTGTATCTACCCCGGGACTTAGAACTGTGCTCGGCACATAGTAAAATGCTTAACAATTACCATAATTCTTCTTATTATTATTATTATCTAAGCAGTTGGGTTCTCACTGCCATCCTGGTAGTGTCTTGTACATTTCTTTAAACTCTGTTGCTCCCCCCGACCTGTAATTTATTTTAATATCTCTCTTCTCCACTATATACTCCCTCCTTCCCTCCTATCAATGCTCCAAATTATGGTGTCAAATACTAATAGTCCTAGCTCTTTTTTCCTTCCATCCCCAATTCCGTGAGTTTTAACAGTTACTGCTTGAACCTTCCCAATTAGAGAAACCCAATTGCACTTCTTCGAACATGCTTTAAAAAGACTGTGAGCACTATGGATTACAAGGAGCTCTGTATGATCTAACTCATATTGTCTCTATTACAAAAATGAATACAGTGCACAAACTAAGCTCTAAACCAACACCAAAATTATTATGGCAGGTCAGACACTTTCCTCAGGAGATGCTTCCTTCTAGGATCTTTTTCAGACTCTTCTTAGACCTGTTGTTGCTTTGGTTACAATGAACCTGGTTCTGATTAAGCATATTTTCCAATTGCATCATGTCAGAGAGATTTTTCTGTTCATGCTTGTATTTGGACCAACACAACTTCCCTGTATCTTCCCATCCAGAACCAATGGACCTGTAGGGAATGTGGATGCAAGATGAGAAAACCTAATGGTGGAAATCAGAGGAAACTAACATGAGACATAAAAGGCATCAAGAAGTAGAAATTAGGTCATTCACTAAGGAGGAGTATAAAGAAAAAAACTATAAGGAAAAAAAGTTAATTTAATGAGTTTAAAAAACCCCAAGTTGGAAATGAGGTGCAACTAGCTTGCGACATAAAAGATAGCTAAAGAAATCTTCACTTTGCCAAAGAGGAGGATAGGAGAAAAATGTCTCCCCCGGGATAGCCCGAAAGGGAAATCTGATGCCAATATTGAAAAAGTAAATGGTTGTTAGGCTCTTTTCCACCTCGGACTTTACAGAAAAAGCTCAAACCTAAGCATTTGTCCAGGGCAAGTCTCACTTCAAAGGACAGGTTGGTGGACAGAAATAAATGAAGGGTATAGACTCCTAAAATGTTGTTTTTAAATCAGCAAGGTTGTGTAATTTGCATCCTAGAACAAAAAATTATCACAGAATGCTATTACACAGCTGAGGATTTTTGTTGGAGAGAATTCATTCATTCATTCATTTAGTCAATCGTGTTTATTGAGCGTTTACTGTGTGCAGAGCACTGTACTAAGCGCTTGGGAAGTACAAATCAGAAACATATAGAGACGGTCCCTACCCACCAACGGGCTCGCAGTACAGAAGGGGGAGACAGGCAACAAAACAAAACAAGGAAGGCCAAAAAACAAAACAAAGAATAAGGGAGGCCAGGGAAAGCAAGAATAAAGCAGCTGTAGGACTCTTTAAGAAAGGAAAAAGGACAGGTTCTGATACTGGGAAACAGGTCATCTTAAAATCGATTTGCTGAAACCTAGTAAAACACAAATAGCAGGAAGAAGCCCATATGGCTTCGCAGAGAGCCTGTGATGTTGGATGAATAATTTTAATTTGCTTCTGTCAAAGAGGCAATAAAGAACTATACCGTCTCTGCCAGATGTTTGCTGAGTGACCTTGCACAAGTCACTTAACCTCTCTGTGCCTCAGTTCTTCTGTTCTCCCTCCTACTTCGACTGTAAGCTGCGTGTGGGACAGGGACTTTGTCAAACCTAATTCACTTGTATCTACTCCATTGCTTAGAACACGTTTGACACTCAAAATGTGCTTAACAAATACCACAGAAAATAGATGTGATTGAACTCAACTATGGTTAATAATAATAATAATTACGATGACATTTATTAAGCACTTACTATGTGCAAAGCACTGTACTAAGTGCTGGAGAGGTTACAAGGTGATCAGGTTGTCCCATGGTGGGGGCTCACAGTCTTAATCCCCATTTTACAGATGCGGTAACTGAGGCCCAGAGAAGTGAAGTGACTTGCCCAAAGTCACACAGCTGACTATTGGTAGAGGCGGCATTTGAACCCATGACCTCTGACTCCAAAGCCCGAGCTCTTTCCACTGCGCCACGCTGCCTCTCTTAAGCTTTAGACTGAATCTCTCATGATGTTTTTGTCTACAAGCTGGAAAAATACCGGCTCAATCATACTGATTCGTAGATTCATAGCTGACCCAAGGGACACCCCTAGGCATTTTTTTAAATATCATTTTTTATGTGCTAACTATGTGCCAAGAACTGTACTGACGTTGCCACTGGGGTAGATTCAAGCTAATTAAGCTGGACGCAGTCCATGTTCCATTTGGGGCTTACAGTCTTAATTCCCAATTTATAACTGAGGCACAGAGAAGAGTTCAGGCCAAGCTTCCCCACTCTTCAAGAACCTCCAGTGGTTGCCCGTCCACTTAAGCATCAAACAGGAACTCTTTACCATCGACTTTAAAGCAGTCAGTCACCTTGTCCCCTCCTTCCTCACCTCGCTACTTTTCTACTACAACCCAGCCCACACAATTTCCTCTAATGCTAACCTTTTCACTGAACCTGGATCTCGTCTACCTTGCAGCCCACATCTTGTCTATAGTCTGGAATCCCCTCCCTCTTCATATCCAACCGATAATTACTCTCCCCCACTTCAAAGCGAAGGCACATCTCCCTCCCAGGCTAAACCCTATTTTTCCTCATCTCCCACGCCCTTCTGCATCGCCCTGACTTGCTCCCTTTGCTCTTCCCCTTGTCAGCCCCATAGCACTTATGTACCTAGCTGTAATTTTTTTTATTTATATTAATGTCTGTCTCCCCCCCTTTAGACCGTAAGATTGTTGTGGGCAGAGAATGTGTCTGTAATTGTGTTATATTGTACTCTCTCCAGCAATGTTTAGTACAGTGATCTGCACACAATAAGCTCTCAATAAATAACAATTGACTGACAAGGTTACACAGCAGACAAGTGACAGAGGCAGGATTAGAACTCAGGCCCTTCTGACTCCCAGCCCTATGTTTGTTCCACTAGGCCATGCTGCCAATCTGAGGGGACATAGTAAATATTGTCCTAAAGGGACTGACTATGGGGCTGGTTCTATTTGATACCTTTATTGATGACTGGACAAAGGAATTGAGAACCCAAGCAAAATGGGAATGGGAGCTTACTCTGTGGCAAGCACTATACTGAGTGCTTTGATAGACACAAGATAATCAGGTTGGACTCAGTTTCTGTCCCAAGTGGAACTCACTGTCTAAGAGGGAAGGAGAACAGGTATTTTATTCCCCTTCTACAGTTGAAGGAACTGAAACAGAGAGAAGTTAAGTGGTTTGCCCAAGGTCACACAGCAGACAAGTGGTAGAGCTGGATTTAGATCAAGTGCTTAGTACAGTGCTCTGCACACAGTAAGCTCTCAATAAATACGATTGAATAAATGAATTTAGATACTGGATACTCTGAGTCTCAGGCCTGGGCTCCTTCCACTAGGTCACACTTCTCTTGGCCTAGAACCTATCCTCAAAGAAAATGCTACAAGGTAAGAATTTTTATTCATGTAAAGGGTCCTTCAGAAACATTCTATAGTCAGGCTAATTTAAAAGCATCATATTCCTAGATAAATGTACTCTGCATTGGAGCAATAATAGCTCACTATTGCTTTAGAAATCTGTGGCAGTGTTTCCATTACAAGGTGAAAATGGGCTGGCATTGATTCATCAAGTATGGGGTTTTGACTAATGATTGCTAAATGATTTGCAAATATAATCTGCACTGATAAAGTGCCTGTTAAAACTACACATACTAATTAATTGAGCTTTGGAAATTGAATTGGCATTCTGCAAGAACACAAACTCAACTTAAATAGGTTTTTATCGTTTCCCATTTCCACCCAAATAAAGACAACATAGCTGTTCTACAGCACTATATCTGCACAGTAAATTTCAACGAAAATACTAGCACTGAAAATAAGGGCTTGTGATGGAAGCACTAGTAAACCTTGATGACTCTTTGCCCACCCAGGATGACTAAAGTTCTCTCCTGTCAAGAAAATTAAATTGAGGGCTCTCTGAGAATGTCATAACTTTCCACTGGTACAAGAAGAGCATTTCATGCTCCATATATTTTATGGCTTCACCTGTGGGGCTGCTTTAGGGCTACCTTTTAGGACTTGAAGCTAAATTCTAATTAATTTGGACAAGAGCAGAGTGCCGGTTTCCAGGGATATGAAATAACATTCAGACAACATTCTTTATACTGAGCAGAACCTGGCATGACCTCACAGCATACATGAAAACGAAGAATATACCCTGGGCCATCAAATTTCTGCATTAAGCTCTTTAACATCATGTGCCTTGGACTATATGTAACAAACTCTGGGAGAAGGGTAGGCTGGGCAGTGTAATTGGTGGGATTAACTGGAGTAATTCTATAACCAGTGAAATGTTTCTGCAAGGGAGAGATAAACAGAAAGTAATCCTCATAATTCTCCACTAATAGTTGATCCATGTCTGCTAAAATTTAAAAAGGCCTACAGATTAGAGGAATTCATCTCAGTATAGTTCATAGCATTTATCACAGCACTAGGACAGCAGAAGGTTGAAATGGGTTCACCAAGCTAGAGCTCTGTTTTCCTTTAGCAGTCAATCAGTGGTACTTATGATTCATTTATTCATTCAATCATATTTATTGAGTGCTTACTAGGTGCAGAGCACTGTACTAAGCACTTGGGAAGTACACGTCGACAACATATAGAGATGGTCCTTACCCAACAACGGGCTCACAGTCTAGAAATGTGTTTACTGTTTAATAACAACAGTTAATAGACATGTCCACTGCCCACAATGAGCTTCCAGTCTGAGGGGGAGATAGACATTGCTATAAATAAATAAATTACAGAAATGTCCTTAAGTGCTGTGAGGCTGAGGGTGGAATGAACATCTAGTGTTCAAAGGTTACAGATCCAAGTGTATATATGATGCATAAGGGAGAGGAAGTTTGAGGAAAATAGGCCTTAATCAGAGAAGGCCTCTTGGAGGAGATGTGACAATTAAGCTTTGAAGGTGGGAGACCAGTGGTTTGGCATTTAAGGAGGGAAAAGGATTTCCAGGCCAGAGGGAGGACGTGCGGAAGGGGTTGGTGGCGGGATAGATGAGATTGGGGCATGGTGAGCAGCCTGGTGCTAGAGGAGTGAGGTTTGTGGGCTGGGCTGTTGTAGGAGATTAGGCAGGTAAGAGAGGAAGGGGAAAGTTGATTGAGTGTTTTAAAACCAATGGTCAGGAGTTTCTATTTGATGCAGTGTTAGACAATCACTGGATGTTCTTGAAGAGAGGGGAGACATGGACTGAGCTTTTTGTAGAAAAATGATCCAGACAGTAGAGTGGAGTATGGACTGAAGTGGAGAGAGAAAGGAGACAGGGAGGTCAGCAAGGAGGTTGATACAATAATCAAGCCGGCATGGGATAAACACTTGGATTAAGGTGGTAGTGGTTTGGACAGAGAGAAAAGGGCGGATTTTTGCAATGTTGTGATGGTTGACCTGACAGGATTGGGTGACAGACTGAATATGTGGGTTAAATGAGAGAGTTGAGTGCTCAACATTTACATAATAATAATAATAGTGGTATCTGTTAAGCACTTCGCTCCTCTAATGCTAACTTTCTCACTGTACTTCTTTCTCATCTGTAGGGTGAGAATAGATGAAACTGATAGCTCTGCTTCACCGCCCTGAGTCCGTGCTGCCCTTGGCCAAAGCAAGAGAAGACAGTTGAGTGAGTCCCCCTCCTTGCTCCCCATTCAATGACTGCAGCCACGTGACGCTGTCTCCCCAGCCCCTGTTCTGTGCTGGGTTAAGTGGGGCAGGAAGTAGGGAGAGGCGACTCAGTGGGGAATAGCTGTTCTGTCCACAGCTAGGAATGGCCCTGGGCCAGAACATCCCCCCAGGCTCCATGGCAGTGAGAGCACTATACCAGGCCAACGGAGAACGGCAAGTGGAAACGTGGCCGAGGCAAACTAAATGACCCATGGATGCCATCCTGGGGTCTTCAATAAGGCTCTGAAGTCAGGAGAACAGTGTGGCTCAGTAGAAAGGGCACGGACTTTAAAGTCAGAGGTCATGGGTTCAAATCCCAGCTCCACCAATTGTCAATTGTGTGACTTTCGGCAAGTCATTTTTCTCTGTGCCTCAGTTACCTCATCTGTAAAATGGGGGTTAAGATTGTGAGCCCCCCGTGGGACAACCTGATCATCTTGTAACCTCCCCAGTGCTTAGAACAGAGCTTTGTACATAATAAGAGCTTAATAAATGCCATTATTATTATTATTATTATTATATAAAGAGAGAGGGCATTCTAGGCCAGAGGGGTCAGCAGCGAGATAGATGAGGAGGAAGTACAGTGAGAAAGAAGGTTAGCATGAGAGGAGTGAAGTGTGCGGGTGGGTTGTAGTAGGAGAGTAGTGAGGTGAGATATGTGTTTAAAGCTGTTGGGAAGGATGTAGGCTCATAATGGATCTGCATCTGTTTGATGCAGAGGAGGATGGGCAACCACTGGACGTTCTTGCGGAAAAATGATCTGGGAAGTAGAGTGAAGTATGGACTGG
The DNA here is from genome assembly GCF_015852505.1 of Tachyglossus aculeatus. NCBI lineage: Eukaryota > Metazoa > Chordata > Mammalia > Monotremata > Tachyglossidae > Tachyglossus > Tachyglossus aculeatus. The sequence continues at coordinate 13,919,597 of NC_052070.1, forward strand.
AGTGGAGAGAGACTGGAGGCAGAGAGGTCAGTAAGGAGGCTGAGCAGAGTATTGAGAATCAGAAGACCTAGGTTCTAATTCATTCAGTCTTATTTATTGAGTGCTTACTGTGTGCAGAGCACTGTACTAAGCGCTTGGAAAGTACAAGTCGGCATCAGATAGAGACAGTCCCTACCCAACAACGGGCTCACAGTCTAGAAGTGTAATCACAGCTCTGTCAATTGCCTGCTGGGTTTGGGGTTGCTATTCAAATAGATTAGCTTGCATCTACCCAGTGCATAGCTCAGTGTTTTACACACAGGAAACAACGTAATCCACACACAAAAAAAATTAGAGGCTGGATACAGAGTGACAGCAGATCTCTCAAAAGAATAAAAGACTTACCAGGGTCCTTAAAATTCAGTGACCAGAAACAAATAGATTTTTTATTGTATTTTTTATGTGCTTACTATGTATCAGGCACTGTTCAAAGTGCTGGGGTAGATACAAGACAGTCAGTTTGGTCACGGTCCCTGTCCCACTTGGGACTCATAATCTTAATCCCCATTTTACAGATGAGGTAACTGAGCCCCAGAGAAGAGATGTGACTTGCCCAAGGTGACACAGCAGACATGGCAGAGCCATGATTAGAACCCAGGTCCTTTTGACTCTCAGGCCTATGTTTTATCCACTAGGCCACACTGCTTCCTCATTTAAATGATCCAGTACCAGTGACTGAGAGACAGCATGGCTTCAGGGACAGAGCAGGAGACCGGGAGTTAGGGAATTTGAGAGGCCTAGCTTCTAGTCCTATCTCTGCCACTGGCCTGCTGTGACATTTGAGGCAAATTGCTTCTACTCTTTCCGACTCAGTTCCTACATCTGTAAAATTGGAATAAGATCACTACTCTCCCTCTCTCTCAGATTGTGAGCCCCATGTGGATCAGAGACTGTCTAATCTGATTATTGTATGGCTAATACTCATATGTTGCCAATTTGTACTTCCCAAGCGCTTAATACAGTGCTCTGCACATAGTAAGCGCTCAATAAATGCGATTGATGATGATGATGATTCCATTCCTAGGTTGGGTAGTGGCTAGCAAGTGAAAGGCAATCTCCCGCAAGTCGAAACTCCCTTGTGCTGGCAGAGATTTGAGGGTGGAGACTCAAGTTTACTGCATGGAAGGAGGCAATCGTAAACCACTTCCATATTTTTAACAGGAAAACTGTTAGATATACTACCAGAACGATTCCAGATGGAAATGGGAATTTCTGGAAGAGATGTGTCCATGGCATCGCAGAAGACTTGACAGCCTAAGACAAGACCTCAAAGTTTAGCACATAGTATGTGTTTAATAATACCATCATTATCATTACTGTAGCATTTTTGCTCTCATTTATAGACTCTCAGTAGCACAGATTGCTGGCCTTGTTTCTAAGAATAATATATGCAGGATTATCACTAGAATGACATATTATGCTATTTGAATAAAAATAAATCTTCTTCATTTCTCCCTCTTCCCTATTTGATTTTGATATTCCAATTATTCTTGCCTTTAGGAATGGGGAAATCCACAGTCCCGTCTTATTTTTCTAACATATTCTTCACATATGCCCCAGCTTCAAGTGACGTGTGAAAAGACTGGCTAGCAGTGGGGAAAAATAGACTACAGTAGACTGGGAATTAAAAGGAAAATCTGTCTCTGGTTTGTGTAAATTGATAACGTAGGGAAAGGCAAGATTCATCATGGTATGTGGCTCAGGACCAGGATGCCAGAGTGACATAATGGATTTCTTCATTTTACCTTTCCCAGCTACATAAAGTTTGACCTTGGAAACTGTGAAAAATTCGGAGGGGGAGGAGACGAGTGAGCCAGGCCCCACCCATCCACAGGTCAGTGAGGCAGAGGTGGGAGCAGCAGTTACTCCTCCAGATGGAAGAAATCAACTTTCTGCCGGCGGGATTTGACATGGTCTAAAAGCAGAATCCTGGTTATGGAAAGTGACAAATTCCATTTATAGCAGCGTGGACTAGTGGAAAGAGCACAGGTCTGGAAGCCAGAGGACTTCGGTTCTAATCCCGCTTCTGCGATCTGCCTGTGGTGTGACCTTGGGAAAGTAATTTCACTTCTCTGGGCCTCAGTTTTCTCATCTGTAAAAATGGAATTACCTATTCTTCATCATCATCCTCATCGGTGGCATTTAAGGAGCACTTACTATGTGCAGAGCTCTGTGGTATGTGCTTGGAAGAATATAAAAGAGTTAAGTCATGTCCCCGGCCCATGTGATTAAAGTCCTTCTCCGTGAGTCTGTGTTAGACCCAATTAGGTTGTACCTACCCCAGCACTTAACGGCATGCTTAACACATAGTAAGTGCTTAAGAAATGCCACTCATTAATATTATTACTATTATAGTAATAGTATAATTACTATTATTACTGATATCATGTTTTTCAGTTGTTCTTAAATTGCACTAATTTATGCTGATACCTTTAATCAGTCAGCACTCACAATGTCTTAGGCTCCATCTCTCAGTTTAGACTTTGTTATGATCGCTATCTTCTCATTCCCTGGCCTCTGGGCTGAGGGGTCGTGGAACAAAGAAGGAAAAGTAATAAGAAGAAACAGTGGAGCCCAGTGGAAAATGCACAGGTCTAATCCCGGTTCCCCACTTGCCTGCTGCCTGACTTGGGACAAGTCACTTAACATATTTGTGCCTCAGTTTCCTCAACTGTGAAATGAGGATTCAATAATTCTTCTCTTTCCTACTTTGACTGTGAGGCCCACGTGGGATGGGGCTTGTGGCTGACTTGATTGATTTCTACCTATCACAGTACTTAGGACAGTGCTTGGGACACAGAACATACTTAGCAAATATCCTTAAAAAATGGTAGATTGTTAGTATTTAAGGTTTCAGGAAAAGAAAAACCTTGTGAGATGGTGTTTTTATGCAATGGGTAACGTATAGAATAAACATTTTTTGTCATGATATTGTTTTTTATGGTATTTGTTGAGCTCTCACTAGGTATTAAGCACTGTTTAAGCCCTGGGGTAGATACAAGATATCAGGTTCCTACAGTCTCTGACCAACATAGGGCTCGCCACTTAAGTATTGCATCCCCATTTTACAGTTGAGGAAACTGAGGCACAGAGAAATTAAGTGACTTGCCCAAGGTCACACAGCAGGCAAGTGGTTGAACAGGGTTTAGAACCCAGGTCCTCTGACTCCTAAGCCTGAGCTCTTTCTACTAAGCCCCTGCTTCTCCGAAGCTGTTCTTAAAAATACTCCTTTTCTTCATGTTGGTTCTTTCTCAGATGGCCATCTTTGAAAAGTTAACCTCAACCTAACACTGCAAAGATGATTCACCTTACCTCCAGCTGGTGCTTATAAAGCATTTTAAGTTTCCCACTTGAAAGATAAACTGTCAATGCTAAACGGTGACTGAAATCAATCAATCAATTGATCCATACTATTTATTGAGTGATTACTCTGACCTGAGCAGTATAATAATCGCTTGCGAGAGTACAATACTACTGAGTTGGTGGACATGATTCCTGTCCTCAAGAAGCTTGTGGAAAGAGCCCGGGCTTTGGAGTCAGAGGTCACAGGTTCAAATCCCAACTCTGCCAATTGTCAGCTGTGTGACTTTGGGAAAGTCACGTAACCTTCTCTGTGCTTCAGTTACCTCATCTGTAAAATGGGGATTAAGACAGTGAGCCACCCCATGGGACAACTTGATTGCCTTGTAACCTCCCCAGTGCATAGACAGTGCTTTACACATAGTTAATGCCATCATTATTAATCCAGTTTGTTTTTTGCTTTAGATCCATAAGTGATCTCACTGTCTCAAGGCCCTACTGAGAGCTCACCACTTCCAGGAGGCCTTCCCAGACTGAGCCCCCTCCTTCTCTCCCCCTCCTCCCCCCTCCATCCCTCCCGCCTTACCTCCTTCCCTTCCCCACAGCACCTGTATATATGTATATATGTTTGTACATTTTTATTACTCTATTTATTCATTTATTTTACTTGTACATATCTATTCTCTTTATTTTATTTTGTTAATATGTTTGTTTTGTTCTCTGTCTCCCCCTTCTAGACTGTGAGCCCACCGTTGGGTAGGGACCGTCTCTATACGTTGCCAACTTGTACTTCCCAAGCGCTTAATACAGTGCTCTGCACACAGTAAGCACTCAATAAATACAATTGATTGATTGATTGATTGTAGTAATGGTAAATCACCATGGCAAAGTGAAACATGCAGTAACTGTAGTCCCCATGTCCCACTGCAGCGGATCGAACTCAAACTGTCTAGCCTGGGCGTGCTGTGGGAAAGAGAATAGCACCTACAGCGTGAGGCCTCAAGAAAACATGGGGTGGCTAATGGTTGTGGAAGCCATTGTTGTGACTTAGGATATGTCACGGACTGTGAATCATGAGAAACAGCTCTCTACTGACTTGTGTTTTCATTTTGTGAATGGTATCATTATTGACCCTCTATTGCAGATGGAAAGCAGGACATTCTGGGAGAGATATGTTCACGGAGTCGCTATGGGTCGGAGATGACTTGACAGCACAAGACAAGATCGTTATTGTGGTATGTGTTAAGCACTTGGTGAGCTTAAGTAAGGAACTGGGCAAGATTAAGTTTATCACAGGCATTCAAATGGTATTTATTGAGCGCTTCTGGTGAGCAGAGCACTCTGCTGAGAGGTTGGGAGAGCACTTGGATAGAACAGAGTTGTAGACGTGTTCCCTGCCCACAGAGAGTTTACCTTCTAGCAGGAGAAGCTTACTGTCTAGAGAGGGAAATGAAATAGTGCTTGTTTTATAATAGGTATTAGACTAATTCACTTTTTTCCCAGACTGAGCCCCCTCCTTCCTCTCCCCCTCCTCCACCTTCCCATCCCCCATCTTACTTCCTTCCCCTCTCCACAGCACCTGTATATATGTATATATGTTTGTACACATTTATTACTCTATTTTACTTGTACATATTTATTCAATTTATTTTATTTTGCTGTCTGTCTTCCCCTTCTAGACTGTGAGCCCGCTGTTGGGTAGGGACTATCTCTATATGTTGCCAATTTGTACTTCCCAAGCGCTTAGTACAGTGCTCTGCACACAGTAAGTGCTCAATAAATACGATTGAATTGAATTGAATTGAATGGAATTACTCTGAATTGGACACTGTACTAAGTGCTGGGGCAGATACCAGATAATTAGGTCAGAATCAGCCCCTGTCCCATGTGGGGCTCAGAGTCTAAGGGAAAGAGAGAAACACCAGTAGTGAATCCCCAAATTACAGTTGAGGGAACTGAGGCGCTGAGAAGTTAAGTATTTTCCCAAAAGTCACACAGCAGCCAGGTGGAAAAACTGGGATTAGGACCCAGGGCTTCTGCCTCTGAGTCCTGTGTCCTTTCCCCTAGGCCATGATGCTTTTTTGAGTATTGTTTATCTGTGGAATGTGTATTTGTCCCTGTTCTTTATGCTGTTTTAATAATGATAATGGCATTTATTAAATGCTTACTATGTGCAAAGCATTCATTCATTCATTCATTTAATCATATTTATTGAGTGCTTACTGTGTGCACTGTACTAAGTGCTTAGGAAGTATAAGTTGGCAACATATAGAGAAGGTCCCTACACAACAGCGGGCTCACAGTCTAGAAGGGGGAGACAGACAACAAAATGAAACATATCAACAAAATAAAATAAATAGAATAGTAAATATGTACAAGAAAGTAGAGTAATAAATCTGTGTAAACATATATACAGGTGTTGTGGGAAGGGGAAGGAGGTAGGGCAGGGGGAATGGGGAGGGGGAGACTAAGGAGGGGCCTCAGTCTGGGAAGACCTCCTGGAGGAGGTGAGCTCTCAGTAGGGCTTTGAAGGGAGGAAGAGAGCCAGCTTGGTGGATGTGTGGAGGGAGGGCATACCAGGCCAGGGGGAGGACGTGCGCCAGGGGTTGATGGTGGGACAGGTGAGAATGAGGCACAGCGAGGAGGTTCTAAGCACTGTTCTAAGCACTGGGGAAGTTACCAGGTGATCCGGTTGTCCCACGGGGGGCTCACAGTCTTAATCCCCATTTTACAGATGAGGTAACTGAGGCACAGAGAAGTTAAGTGACTTGCCCAAAGTCACACAGCTGACAATTGATGGAGCTGGGATTTAAATCCATGACCTCTGACTCCAAAGCCCGTGCTCTATTCCACTGAGCCACGCTGCTTCTCTAATGTTAATGTTTTACCATTTCATTGTTGCCACTGTGTCTGTCTCCAATCCTATCCCCGACCAAGTTCATAGATTGTGAGCCCCTCAAGTACAGGGTCCATGCCTAATTTCCACCTACGTACTCTTTACCAGCACTTAGTACAGTGCTCCATACACTGTAAGTGCCTTATAAATACTGTTACTACAAATTAAAAATAGTAGTAGCATGAATAATCATAATAATAATAATTGTGGTATTTGTTAAGCGCTTACTATGCACCAAGCACCGTTCTAAACACTGGGGTAGATAGAAGGCAGTCAGGTTGGACATAGTCCCTGTCCTACATGGGACTCACAGTTTTGATCCCCATTTTGCAGATGAGGTAACAGAGGCTCAGAGAAGGTAAGTGACTTGGCCAAGTTCACACAGCAGACATGAGGCAGAGCTGGGTTTCGAATTCCTCTCCCCCTCGTCCCCCTCTCCATCCCCCCCATCTTACCTCCTTCCCTTCCCCGCAGCACCTGTATATATGTATATGTGTTTGTACATATTTATTACTCTTTATTTATTTTATTTGTACATATCTATTCTATTTATTTTATTTTGTTAGTATGTTTGGTTTTGTTCTTTGTCTCCCCCTTTTAGACTGTGAGCCCACTGTTGGGTAGGGACTGTCTCTATATGTTGCCAATTTGTACTTCCCAAGCGCTTAGTACAGTGCTCTGCACATAGTAAGCGCTCAATAAATACGATTGATGATGATGATGATGATGAATGAATATAGACTGTGAGCCTGTTGTTGGGTAGGGACCACCTCTATATACTGCCTACTTGTCCTTCCCAAGCACTTAGTACGGTGCTTTGCATTTATTCATTCATTCATTCATTCATTCAATCGTATTTATTGAGCGCTTACTGTGTGCAGAGCACTGTACTAAGCGCTTGGGAAGTACAAGTTGGGCACACAGTAAGCGCTCAATAAATATGAATGAATGTACAGATGGTCCCTACATATATGTTTGTAGATATTTATTACTCTATTTATTTTACTTATACATATTTATTCCATTTATTTTATTTGGTTTAAATGTTTTGTTTTGTTGTCTGTCTCCCCCCTCTAGACTGTGAGCCCGCTGTTGGGTAGGGACCGTCCCTATATGTTGCCAACTTGGACTTCCCAAGCGCTTAAAGCAGTGCTCTGCACACAGTAAGCGCTCAATAAATACGATCGAATGAATGAATCCTCTGACCCCAGGCCTGGGCTGTTTCCACTTGGCCAGTGCTAACTGTGGGCTAAGTCCTGGAAAAGGGTTCACAGAGGGCCCCTTATTTGCTGATCCTTCAGCTCAACCCAATCTGGTTGGGGCGTGCTTCTCCCCCCGGACCATGACATTTTTCCAACTGGCACCTATGCCCTTCACTTCAGGATGGCACTGCCATGTAGGGTGAAGGAAGTTCCTCTCTCCCTCTCTGCCGTCTTCTCTCCCTCTCTGCAGTCTCACATTTCTTCCTGCCTTCAAGACATCCCTACTTGGCTGTCCTCCCGTCACCTCAAACTTCATATGGCTAAAACTGAACTCCTTCTCTTCCCACCCAAACCCTGTCCTCCCACTCACTTCCTCATCACTGTTGATGGCACCACCACCCTCCCTGTCTCACAAGCCCGTAACCTTGGCATCTAGACTGTGAGCCCGTTCTTGGGTACGGACCGTCTCTATATGTTGCCGACTTGTACTTCCCAAGCGCTTAGTAAAGTGCTTTGCACACAGTAAGCACTCAATAAATACAACTGAATGAATGGATTATCCTCAATAATAATAATAATAATGGCATTTATTAAGTGCTTACTATGTGCAAAGCACTGTTCTAAGCACTGGGGAGGTTACAAGGTGATCAGGTTGTCCCACCGGGGGCTCAGAGTCTTAATCCCCATTTTACAGATAACGCAACTGAAGCACAGAGAAATTAAGTGACTTGCCCAAAGCCACACAGCTGACAATTGGTGGAGCAGGGATTTGAACCCATGACCTCTGGCCCCGAAGCCCATGCTCTTTCCACTGAGCCACACTGCTTCCAGCTATATATTCAAGTCATCACTAAATCCTGCCAGTTTTACCAGTTTTACATCTCCAAAATCTACCGCTTCCCCTCTGTCCCAACCAATTATTGTATCAGCCTCTTTGCTGACCTCCTTTGCTCATGTCTCTCCCCACTCCAGTCCATACTCCATTCTGCTGTCTGAATCATTTTCCTTCAAAAACATTCAGACCATGTATCCACACTCCTTGAGAACCTGCAATGGTTGCCCATCCACCTCTGCATCAAACAAAAACTCCTCACCATTGGCTTTAAAACACTTCACATTGCCCCCTCCTACTTTCATACTACAATCCAGCCCACACGCTTCGTCCCTCTAATGCCAACCTTCTCACCGAACCTAGATCTCATCTATCTCCCCACCAACATCTTGTCCACATCCTACCTCTGGCCTGGAATACCCTCCCTCCTCATATCAGATGGGTAATTGCTCTCTCCCACTTCAAAACCTTATTGAAGGCACACCTCCTCCAAGAAGCCTTCCTTGACTAAGCCCTCCTCTCCTCTTCTCCCACTCATTTTTGCACTGCTCTTACTTGCTCCTTCATTCATCCTCCCTCCCACCCCGACAGCACATATGCAACTAATCTATATGTATATGTAATTTTATTTATTTATATTAACGTCTGTCTCCCTTTCTAGACTGTGAGCTCATTGTGGGCAGGAATGTGTGTGTTTGCTGTTATATTGTACTCTCCCAAGCGCTTAATATAGTGCTTTGCACCCAGGAAGCACTGAATAAATTTAATCGAATGAGTGAATGAATGAAGTGGAAAACTAGCAGAACCACTAGAAAATTGGAATCTTTAAAAAAAGTGAAGGCAAATAAATTGATCAGAAGGAGCAGTGCTAAATAACAATGTTGATGCCAATTCTCATGGTGGGCAGCTTGGGCACTTTCTTAAGCCAGGATGTATTCCTATTCCTCTACCTCCCAGACGTTGTGGGAGAAAAGACAGTACAATCGCCAAAGTCTTCTTTCCTCCCGTGTTCACTGGCAACAGCGAATGTCGTCAACCCGCCATCGACCCCCTGCCCACATCATCCCCCTGGCTTGGAATAATAATAATAATAATAATAATAATAGCATTTATTAAGTGCTTACTATGTGCAAAACACTGTTCTAAACGCTGGAGAGGTTACAAGGTGATCAGGTTGTCCCATGTGAGGCTCACAGTCTTAATCCCCATTTTACAGATGAGGTAATTTAGGCTGAGAGAAGTTAAGTGACTTGCCCGAGGTCACACAGCAGACATGTGGTGGAGTCGGGATTTGAACCCATGACCTCTGACTCCAAAGCCCGTGCTCTTTCCACTGAGCCACGCTGCTTCTGGAATGCCCTCCTTCCGCACATCCACCAGGCTAGCTCTCTTCCTCCCTTCAAGGCCCTACTGAGAGCTCGCCTCCTCCGGGAGGCCTTCCCAGACTGAGCCCTCTCCTTCCTCTCCCCCTCATCCCCCTCCCCACCCCCACACCTTACCTCCTTCCCCTCCCCACACCACCTGTATATATGTATATACGTTTTTACGTATTTATTATTCTATTTATTTATTTATTTTATTTGTACATATTTATTCTATTTATTTTATTTTGTTAATATGTTTTGTCTTGTTGTCTGTTTCCCCCTTCTAGACTGTGAGCCCACTGTTGGGTAGGGACAGTCTCTATATGTTGCCAACTTGTACTTCCCAGGTGCTTAGTACAGTGCTCTGCACACAGTAAGCGCTCAATAAATACGATTAAATGAATGAATGAATGAATGTCACTGCAGTTCACATGATTTCCCTCAAAATGTGAGACCTGCATAACTTCACATATTTGCAAGCTTTTCCCCTAGACTGTAATCTCATAGTGGGCAGGGAATGTGTCTGTTTGTTGTTGTATTGTACTCTCCCAAGTGCCTAGTATTGTGCTCTGCACACTGTAATTGCTCAAAAAATACCACTAACTGACTGGCTGATTTAGAAGAAGCAATTTCCTCAGAGAACTCTTTTCCAATACTACTACTACTACTACTACTACTACTACTACTACTACTACGACTACTACTACTACTACTACTAATAATAATAATAATAATGGTATTTACTAAGGACTTACTATGTGCCAGACACTATACTAAGTGCTGGGATGGATACAAGAAACTCTGGTTGTACACAGTCGCTGTCCATGTGGGGCTCACGGTCTCAATCCCCGTTTTACAGATGAGGTAACTGAGGCCCAGAGAAGTGAAGTGACTTGACCAAGGTCACAGACCAGACAAGTGGTCAGAGAACGGTAAGCAGCTATAGACTAAAACTGATCTTCTGAGGCCATTGATAATAATAATAATAATAATGGTTTTTGTTAAACTCTTACTATGTGCAAAGCACTGTTCTAAGCGCTGGGGGGATATAAGGTTATCAGGTTGTCCCACATGCAGCTCACAGTCTTAATCCCCATTTTACAGATGAGGGAACTGAGGCCAAGAGAAGTGAAGTGACTTGCCCCAAGTCACACAGCTGACAATTTGTGGAGTCGAGATTTGAACCCTTGACCTCTGACTCCAAAGCCCGGACTCTTTCCCCTGAGCCATGCTGCTTCTTCTGCTTCTGCTTCACCTGCTCACAAATGTTTCTGAAAGGACAGATGAATAATATCCAGTTGCTAACAACCATTTTTGTATTGTCAGGCTTCTTAGGGTGCTTTAAGACAGAGATTCATTATGGAAGTCAGGACACAGCAGGAAATGGCAGGGAGTGACTTAAACAGCAAGCTAACAATCACAGACCATGCAAGATACTCAGGTTAAATGTCGATAAGTGTTTGATACCACTGGAGGAATGGAAAGGAAGCCCTTACTTAGACTGCAAGCCCCATGTGGAGAGGAACTGTATCCAGACTAATTATCTTTACCCCAGCGCTTAGTACAGTGCTTGGCACACAACAAGCATTTCAGAAGTACCATACAAAACAAAATTTTAAAATGAGCTTCTTCTAAGGGGAAAGGAATAGAATCCCCACTCTCTCAATCCATTCGATGTGCTGCACAAAACTTAGTGCAGCGTGGCTCAGTGAAAAGAGCCCGGGCTTTGGAGTCAGAGGTCATGGGTTCGAATCCTGGCTCCGCCACATGTCTGCTGTGTGACCTTGGGCAAGTCACTTCACTTCTCTGAACCTCAGTTCCCTCATCTGTAAAATGAGGAGTAAGACTGTGAGCCCTACGTGGGACAACTTGATCCCATTTTATCCCCCCCGTGCTTAGAACAGTGCTTTGCACATAGTAAGTGCTTAACAAATGCCATCATTATTATTATTATTAGTAGTAGTAATAATAATACTACCAATTTTGGTATTTGTTAGGCACTTATTATGTGTTAAGCACTGTGCTAAGCTCAGGGCTAGATACAAGTTAATAAAGTTGTGCCCAGTCTCCTTCCCTCATGGGGCTCACAACTAAGTAGGATTTTATCCCCATTTCACAGATTGGGTAACTGAGACAAAATTAAAGTGATTTGACCTAGGTTATCCAGCAGGCAAATGGCAGGGCTGGGATTAAAATTAGGTCACAATAACGGCATGGCCTAGTGACTAGAGCATGGGCCTGGAAGTTAAAAGGACCTGAGTTCTATTCCCTACTCTGCCGCTATCTGTGGTGTGACCTTGAACAAGTCACTTAACTTCTCTGTTCCTCCATTACCTCATCTGTAAAATGGGGTAAAAAATCTGTGGGACAGGGGCTGTGTCCAACCCAATATGCTTCTATCCCTCCCAGGGTTTAGCACCGTGTCTGATGAACATATTTTCCAACCGAAAAATAAAACCAAAGAGGTAGATTTTGGACCACTGTTTTTTAAAAGCAGAGTTCAGGAAAGGTGATTATTTTCAATTGTAACTGGGCACCTCAAGAAAGCGCAGTTTGATTTCTGAAAAGAGTTCAACTGTAGCTTTGAAAATGGTGCATTGATAATGAGAGCCAAACTTTCAGCTCTCAGTCCAGGTAAATCAAAAAATATAAAAAAGAAACAAATGAAGGAAGGCTGGTTTCCACAAAGCATTAGGAATAGGAAGGCAGGCTGTACAAATCACAGAAGTCCCATGGATTTCTCTCTGGAAGCAGTGTTGTCTAGTGGAGACAGCTCAGGACAAGGAGTCAGGAAACCTGGGTCTTAAATCCAGTTCCGGGAATACAAGCTGTGGGGCTCTTCGGGCGATGTAATGTCTCCTTGCCTCAATAGTCTCATCTGTAAAATGGACATTTAATACCTGCTCTCTCTCCCCCTTAGACCAGGAGTCCAGTGTGGGACAGAGTTTATACTCTAATGTTATTTTCTCGAGTCTACCCCAGCAGTTATTACAGGGCTTGGCACATAGTAAGAACTAGCAAATAAGGAAATCATTATTATTAAATTTTCCTTCAGGAATGGTGTGATCCAAAGAGACTCAGACTCCTTTAGGGGCTAGTCTGAAACTCAGAATTTCTCTGATTCCTCAATTTGCTCCTCCGATCTGAAATTCTACCCAACGGTCTCTTTTCATTCAGTAGAGGAATAATGAACACCCAACTAAAAAAGAAATTATGCCTCAGTTTATGCTTCATATCCCAAATGAATCAGTGAGAACTGAGGTATTGGTGGAAATATTATGTTATTGATATGACATTCCTAATTGTAGGTTGGTAATATGAAATGGGTTCACAGGATATAAAATGATTTGAAAGCAGGATTGCATTTTTCTCTAAGTTCCAGATCACTGACAAGCACTCATAAATGCTTTAGGTGTATTAATAAGGACTATGACATACTAGGGAAAACTAATTTAGAAAAGCATTAAGCTTGGAAAATGAAACTGAAAATAAATTAACAAAAAAAATGGAGGTAGGTAGAACATATCTATTACTCTAGTGGGGTCAAGTAGTTCATTCCTCTTTGATTAATTCAATCATTCAATCATTAGTAATTATTGAGAACTCACTGTACTGCACTGACCACTGTGCTATACACTTAGGAGAGTACAGTACAATAGAGTAAGAAGAAACAATCCATGCCCCTAATGAGCTTACAGAATACAGCAAAAGACAGACATTACAGTGAATTTTAGATGTATATGTAAATAATAATAATTATTAAAATTATAATTATAATAATATTTGTTAAGTGTATAGTATGTGACAAGCACTGTTCTTAGTATTGGGTCAATACAGGCTAATCCAGTGAGACGCAGTCCATGTAACCTGGGGTTGACAGTCTAAGAACAGTTTAAGAATCCTCATATTGCAGTTGAGGATACTAAGGACCAGAAATGATGATGATGATGATAATAATAATAATAATAATAATAATAATAATAATAATAATAATAATGGCATTTATTGTGCGCTTACTATGTGCAAAGGACTGTTCTAAGTGCTAGGGGAGATACAAGGTGATCAGGTTGTTCCACGTTGGCTCACAGTCTTAATCCCCATTTTACACATGAGGGAACTGAGGCACAGAGAACTTAAGTGACTTGCCCAAAGTCACACAGCTGACAAGTGGTGCAGCCGGGATTTGAACCCATGACCTCAGACTCCAAAGCCTGTGCTCTTTTCACTGAGATATGCTGCTTCTCTAGTGACCTATCCAAGGTCACACAGCAGGCAAGTAGCAGAGCTGGGATTAGAACCCCCAGTCTTCTAGACTGTGAGCCTGTTGTTGGGTAGGGACCATCTCTATATGTTGCCAACTTGTACTTCCCAAGCGCTTAGTACAGTGCTCTGCACACAGTAAGTACTCAATAAATACGATTGAATGAATGAATTAATTCAGGTACTCTGACTTGCTGGCCCCAGTTTTTTTCACAAGGCCGTGCTACTTCCCAAGGGTTGTGCAGGTAAGGAGAAAAATCACAGTGCTTAAGGGGTACAGTGACCCAAGTAAATAGGTGACATAGAAAGAAGGGTGAATCAAACAATCGATAGCATTTAATGATTTATTTTTAATGGTATTTATTAAGTGTGACTCACGGTTCTAAGTGCTGGGGTACATACAAGCTAATCAGACTGGACACGGTCCCTGCCCCACATAGGCTCACTATCTAAATAGGAGGGAGTGGGATTTAATCCTCATTTTACAGTTTGGAAACTGAACCACAGAGAAGTCAATGAAGTTAATGTCACACAACAGAGCCGAATTAGAACACAGGTCCTCGGATGCCCAGGCCCGAGCTCTTTCCATACGGCACGCTGCTTTCTTGAGAGGTTACTGTGAGCAGAGCACTGTACTAAGTGTTTGGGAGAGTACAACAGAACAGAGTAGGTAGAGACGTTCCATGACCACAAGGATCTGAAAATCTAGAGGTGAATAGAGGAAGGGAGGGATTAGTCAGTTTAGGGCACAAGGAGGTGATATGATTGTATTCTTGTCTTATGCCATCGAGTCAGTTCCGCCCAATAGCGACACCATGGATGTATCTCTCCCAGAACTCTCCACTATCCATCTGCAATTGTTCTGGTAGTGGATCTATAGAATTATCTTGGTAAAAACATGGAAGTGGTTTACCATTGCTACCTTCCACACAGTAAACTCAAGTCTCCGCCCTTAACTCTCTCCCGTGCCGCTGCTGCCCAACACGGGTGAATTTTGACTTGTAGTGGATTGCCTTCCACTCACTAGCCCCTGCCCAAGCTAGGAATAGAATGGATAGGCCTCTGCTTGACTCTCCCTCCCACAGTGGAGACTGGTTGAGTACTGGAAACTCCCCAGGTGCAACATTGAGAGGGGCATAATTTTATTAGGGCTTTGCATGTTGGGAGTGTGGGAGTGTGATCCCCTCCAATCTGACGTACGTCCTCTTCACTGCACAGAAACTGCCCTCTCAAAGGTCCCATATCACCTCCTTCTTGCCAGATCCAATGGCCTATACTCCATCCTAATCCTCCTCGACCTCTCAGTTGCCTTCGACACTGTTGACCATCCCCTTCTGCTGGAAACGTTATCCAACCTCAGCTTCACTGACACTGTCCTCTCCTGGTTCTCCTCCTATCTCTCTGGCCGCTCATTCTCAGTCTCTTTCGTGGGCTCCTCCTCTGCCTCCCATCCCCTGTCCGTGGAGGTCCCTCAAGGTTCAGTTCTGGGTCACCTTCTATTCTTCACCTACACCCACTCCCTTGGAGAACTCATTTGCTCCTAGGCTTCAACTACCACTTCTATGCAGAAGATTTCCAAATCTACTTCTCTAGCCCTGCTCTCTCTCCCGCTCTGCAGTCTCTCACATTTCCTCCTGCCTTAAGCACTTAGTACAGTGCTCTGCACATAGTAAGCGCTCAATAAATATGATTGAATGAATGAATGAATCTCTACATGGATGAACTGCCATAACCTCACACTTAACATGTCCAAATCAGAACTCTTTATCTTCCCACCCAAACTCTGTCCACCTTTTGACTTTCCTATCATTATAGACAACATTACTATTCTTCCTGTCTCACAAGCCTGTAACCTTGACATTATCTGTGACTTGTCTCTCTCATTCAACATGCATTCAATCTATCACTCAATCCTGTCGCCTCAACCTCTAAATTGCTAAAGTCCACCCTTTCTTTTCCATCCGAACTGGTACCCCATTAATATGAGGGGTTATCTGCTGCCCAGATCATTTTTCTACAGAAACATTCAGTGTACATTTCTCCACTCCTCAAGAACCTCCAGTGGTTGCCCATCATCTTTGCATCAAACAGAAACAGCTTACCAATGGTCTTAACACACTCAATCACCTTGCCCCCTCCTACCTCACCTCACTACACCCCTACTACAACACAGCACACAATCTTTTCTCCTCTAATGCCAACTTGTACTTCTGAAGCACTTAGTACAGTGCTCTGCACACAGTAAGTGCTCAATAAATACGATGGAATGAATGAATGAATGAATGAATGAACCCACTCACTGTACCTCTATCATGCCTAGCTCCCCTCTAACCCTTCATCCACGTCCTGCCTCTGACCTGGAATACCCACATTTTCGCATCCAACAGACAATTACTCTCCACACCTTCCAAGCGTTATTGAAGGTACATCTCCTCCAAGAAACCTTCCTTGACTAAGCCCTCATTTCCTCTTTTCCTACTCCCTTCTGCATCACCCTGGCTTGCTCCCTTTATTCACCCCCATAAGGACACTTATGTCACATTCTATAGTCTGCTGTTTCCCTCTATCTGTAATTTATTTCCTCATCTGTCTCCCGGTCTAGACTGAAATCTCTTTTTTAATATGCTAATTGTCTTGTGCTACTATGTGCCAGGCATTGTACTACATACAGGGGTAGATAGAAGCTAATTTGTTTTGTTTTGTTCTCTGTCTCCCCCTTCTAGACTGTTGGGTAGGGACCGTCTCTATATGTTGCCAACTTGTACTTCCCAAGTGCTTAGTACAGTGCTCTGCACACAGTAAGCGCTCAATAAATACGATTGAATGAATGAATTAGGTAGGAACAACAGGCGAGTGGTGGAGCTGGGATTAGATCCCTCCTCCGTGTAGGAAAGGGTGATATCTGCCAACCTTATTGTATTGCATTCTTCCCAGTACTTAGGACAATGTTTTGCACACAGTAAGCACTCAGTGAATAACACTGATTTACTGACTGGCACAATATTTTTTTATGGTATTTTTTAAGCACTCACTATGCAGCAGGAAGTGCACGAAACACCGGAGTAGTTACAGAATATTCAGTTTAGACACAGTCCATGCCCCGAATAGGGCTCACAGTCTTAATCAGCATATTAAAGATGAGGTAACTGAGACACAGAGAAGCGAAATGACTTGCCTAAGGTCATACAGCAGATGTGTCAATTGTGGTAGAAGTGACACTTCCAAAAATACCCTCCATGACACAAGAAAAATGTTTCAGTTTAGAGAAACATTGTTTTCCTTTGTTCTCCTGGGCCTTTGTGGAATGTGAGAAGCAGTGTGGCATAGTGGAAAGAGCCCGGGCTTGGAAGTCAGAGGTCATGGGTTCTAATCCCAACTCCGCCACTGACCAGCTGTGTGACTTTGGGCAAGTCACTTGACTTCTCTGTGCCTCAGTTACCTCATCTGTAAAATGGGGATTAAGACTGTGAGCCCCACGTGGGACAACCTTGTACCTACCCCAGTGCTTAGAACAGTGCTCGGAACAAAGTGCTTAAAAATATCATTATTATTATTATTATATGCAGAATGAATTCATAACATTAAAAGAGGTTGAACAGCAAAAAAGGGAAAGTGAAAACTAAATTATGATCCTGGAAAAAAAGGGATTTGAAAATTTAGATTTTCAAAATTCACTTTCTCAATTTTGAACCACAAACAACATTTTAAAGTGGAAAAGATGATTTCTTCATTTCCAACATGCTCATTTCCTGCTGAAAGTCACCCATGAAATGAATTTTCCTTACTAAATGCAGTCAGCTAAAATAAAGCTGAGGAATACAGATGCAATCCTGTAGTTTCAGTTTCCGCTTCGCTCAAACACGGTCACGATAACATACATCTGGCAGGTCCTAGCAATTAACTGCCAAATAAAGAAGCTATCATTATGGGCATGCTGGATGAAGTCAGGAAATAGAGGGAAGGATCTCATGGAGTTTCAAGGACAAGTCACTCTGTGGAAAGGAAGGCATTACACCTGAAAGTAATATTAGATTTTCCGGTACGCGGCTCAGGACTCAATGTGAAATAGATTTTTTTTTTTTAAAGTTCAACACTCCTCAGCTTATGTTCATTTTTTCAGACCTTATCTCAGCTTCTCGTTGTGGGCAGGGAATATCTGTTTTATGTTGTCCTCTCCCAAGCACTTAGTACAGTGCTCTGCACACAGTAAGTGCTCAATAAATGCCAATGACTGACAGCTGCAAAATGGGGGCTTTTGTTTAAGTTAAAAGAGGGAAGGGGAAAGTTGAGGGTTGGTGTTGGGTCCAATATGGTACAATGAGGGTGACCATCAAAGGTGACCATCAAACAGTTCAAGCAATGAATCAGACCATGGCATTTATTAAGTGCTCAATGCAGTCCATACTTTACTCTGCTGCCTGGATCATTTTTCTGCAGAATGGTTCAATTCAGGTTTCCTCACTCAAGAACCTCCGTTGGTTGCACACCTCCATATCAAGCAGAAATTTCTTACCTACGGCTTTAAAGCACTCGCTTCATTCATTCCTTCAATTGCATTTATTTATTGAGCGCTTATTGCATGCAGAGCCCTGCACTAAGCATTTGGAAGAGTACAATATAACAATAATCAGTCACTGTGAGCTTACAGTCTCGGGGGCTGACAGACGTCAATACAAATAAATAAAATAACAGCTATGTACATGAGTGCTGTGTGGCTGGGATGGGAAGAAGAGCAAAGGGAGTAAGTCAGGGTGATGCAGGAGGGTGTGGGAGATAAGGAAACTTGCCCTTTCCTATCTTTACATCCCTGATTTCCTAATACAATCCAGCCCACATACTATGCTACTCTATTGCCAACCTAGTCACTGTACCTCGATTCCATCACCAACCCCTCAATGACATCCTATCTCTGGCCTGGCAATCACTCTCCTCAGCTTTGCACCTTTATTCATTCATTTATTCATTCAATCGTATTTATTGAGCACTTACTATAGGCAAAGCACTGTTCTAAGCGCTGGGGGGATACAAGGGGATCAGGTTGCCCCACGTGGGGCTCACAGTCTTAATCCCCATTTTACAGATGAGGTAACTGAGGCCCAGAGAAGTGAAGCGACTTGCCCAAAGTCACACGGCTGACAATTGGCAGAGCCGGGATTCGAACCCATGACCTCTGACTCCAAAGCCTGTGCTCTTCCCACTGAGCCACGCCGCTTCGCTTTAATCACGCCTCTTGCAGCCCTACAGCACTTAGGTACACATCCAAAATGTATTAATATTACTGCCAGTCTCCCCTCCTAGAACGTAACATCACTGGGCGCAGAGAACTTGTCTACTAAATCTGTTATGTTATAGTCTCCCAAGTGCTTAGTACAGTGCTCTGAACATTGTAAGCACGCAGTAAATATGATCGATTGATTGATTGCTTGAGATGTGCAGAACACTGTACTGGACTGCTCTAGACTGTAAGCCCACTGTTGGGTAGGGACCGTCTCTATATGTTGCCAACTTGTACTTCCCAAGCACTTAGTACAGTGCTCTGCACACAGTAAGCGCTCAATAAATACGATTGAATGAATGAACGAATGGACTGGAGAGTACAACTCAATAGTCTATGGAATGCTGGAACAAAATTGAGGTTTGTTTAGTTGGCCATAAATGTCCTTGGAGTCTGCTGGACATTTCAACTGACGGAAGGTGAGTCCACAGATAATTGTTTTGGTAATAACAAAAAAATTGTGGTGTTTGCTTAAGCACTAACTATTAGCCAAGCACAATACAAAGCAGAGGGGAAGAAAAAAGATAATTCAGGAAGGACACGGACAGTATCCCGCATGGGACTCACAGTCTGAGGAGGAGAAAGAAGAGTTATTCACTCCTCACTTCACAGATGAGGAAAATGAGGCACAGAGAAGGTCAATGAATAAATGAATGATGATATTTTTAAGCGCTTACTATGTGTCAAGCACAGTTCATAGCCCTGGCATAGATACAAGCTAATCAGGTTGGACACGGTCCCTGCCCCACATGGGGCTCACAGTCTTCATCCCCACTTTACAGATGAGGGAACTGAGGCACATAGAAGCTCACCTCTTCCTGGAGGCCTTCCCAGACTTTCCTCTGCTCCCCCTCACTTTCCCATCACCCCAACTCACTCCCTTTGTTTTCCCCCTGAGAGTACTTGTGCATATATGTACATATTTACAATTATAATGCTATTTATTTTATTAATGATGTGTATATATCTATAATTCTTTTCATTTCTAATGATGCTACTGATGCCTGTTTGTTTTGATGTCTACCTCCCCCTTCTATTCATTCATTCATTCGATCATATTTATTGAGCACTTATTGTGTGCAGAGCACTGTACTAAGCGTTTGGGAAGTACAAGACTGTGTATCTTGTACCTGTGTACCTTGTGGGAAGTACAAGACTTCCAGACTGTGAGCCCATTGTGGGCAGGGATTGTCTCTACTTCCTAAGCTCTTAGTACAGTGCTTTGCACACAGTAAGCACTCAATAAATATGAATGAATGAATGAATGAAAGTTAAGTGACATGGCCAAGGTCACAAAGCAGACAAGTGGAAGAGGCAGGATTGGAACGCAGGTCCTTCTGTCTCCTAGGCCCCTGCTCTACCTACTAAGATATGCTGCAATCAATCAATCAATCAATTATATTTATTGAGCGCTTTCTGTGTGCAGAGAACTGTACTAAGCGCTTGGGAAGTACAAGTTGGCAACATATAGAGACGGTCCCTACCCAACAGTGGGCTCAATCAATCAATCAATCAATCGATCAATCGTATTTATTGAGCGCTTACTGTGTGCAGAGCACTGTACTAAGCACTTGGGAAGTACAAGTTGGCAACATATAGAGACAGTCCCTACCCAACAGTGGGCTCAATCAATCAATCATATTTATTGAGCGCTTACTGTGTGCAGAGCACTGTACTAAGCGCTTGGGAAGTACAAGTTGGCAACATATAGAGACAGTCCCTACCCAACAGTGGGCTCACAGTCTAAAAGACGGTTGGCTCAGTCACACAGCAGACAACGAGTGGAGCCAGAAATAGAAGGCAGGTCCTCTGACTCCTGATTCATCCTGGCCATGCTGTTTCTCAGAATGCATCTGAGGCTCTTTATTGGAAACACCTCAGGAAGGAGGTGTTCCTCTCCCCTTCCTTCCTTTCCCCCTCGTCCCCCTCTCCGTCCCCCCCATCTTACCTCCTTCCCTTCCCCACAGCACCTGTATATATGTATATATGTTTGTGCAGATTTATTACTCTATTTATTTATTTATTTTACTTGTACATATCTATTCTATTTATTTTATTTTGTTAGTATGTTTGGTTTTGTTCTCTGTCTCCCCCTTTTAGACTGTGAGCCCACTGTTGGGTAGGGACTGTCTCTATATGTTGCCAACTTGTACTTCCCAAGCGCTTAGTACAGTGCTCTGCACACAGTAAGCGCTCAATAAATACAATTGATGATGATGATGAGTGCTTGCTGGAGTCTTGCACTGCAATTCAGTCCCGAGGATTACAGGTATAAAATCAATCAATCAATTAAGACCTTTCTTATCAACACTGTACTATGCGCTTGGAAGAACACAATATAATATAGAGTTGGTAGAACAGGACATGAACAGCACATTTACTGACTCTGGGAAACTGGAATCCTGCCATCATTTCACACCCACATTAATCATGGCAAAAAAACACATGGTGAGCTTCGGGGAATTCCCTAGTGTACACAGAATGCTGTGTCCCATGCTTCCACAGGCAATTTACTGCATTCTCCCCTCACTACACAGGCTCATTTCAAGTTAAACCCGAGTAGCCAATATTGCCATTTGGGGACAGATTAGGGAGGTTATGTTTGTGTTTTCCTTCTGAAAAACCAAGCCGTAATCCAAGCTTGGGTACAAACCGCATGTTTGGCTAGGAATGAAACTGGTTGTATTTTTGAAAGCAAGAGAATAATGCATAATGTAGAGATCACACCGGAGTACGGAAGCAGTGTGTCCTAGTGGAGTCAAAGAAATGGATCACAGGCCTGGGAGTCAAAAAGTTCTAATCCCGGCTCTGTTGCGTGTCTGTTGTGTGACCTTGGGTGAGTCACTTGCTTCTCTGTGCCTCGGCTACCTCATCAATAAAACAGGGATGGACACTATGAGCCCCGGGTGAGGCACGGACTATGTCCAACCTGATTATTTTGTATCTACCCCAGAGTTTAGTAACGTGCCCCAGAGTTTAGTACAGTGCCCAACACAAAGTAAGCACTGAATAAATACCATTAAAAAAAAGCCCAGCAGCTTTCAGCATCCCCCAAATTGGCAAAGCCTTTATACGGGCCTGAAAAATCAACTTTGGAATGATATATCCCCAGGGGTTCTGTCCAAAACTCACTCTGTTTTTTGGGAGCCTTCTCGATTTCCCTCAGCTGTTCCACAGATTGTTATAAAGTGCAGATCTGAGAGTAGAGCATATGGGTCACGCATGATCTCATCAAAGGAATGATCACCAAACCAAATAGCTGTCACTAAAAAAGGCACATCATGAGAGCTCAAGTTTTCTTCATGCCTAATTCATTTCCTCATACACAAATAAATTAGGTGTGTAGAGCACATCATCAACTCTTTCACGGCATTGGGTTACCATTTCGTTCACCATAATGAAGTTAACCTGAATGGTTTTTGCAGCAGTCTTACAGAATTGCTGCACTTTCCTAAGCACCTAACTCACTGTCAGGATGAAATTTAAGCACTAGGAGAGTCAAGTCCAGAGTGAGTGAGTGAGTGAGTGAGTGTGTTCAATGTAGATAAGGGATTATTTTAAGACATGCTGATTTCAGAAAGCCACAGGCAAATATTTGCGGAAATCAAGGGACAAACTGCTCAGTGTGCAGGTAGATGCCAAATTTCAACTCCAGAGAATGTAGCTTTTATTTTGTTCCAAATATTTTGGGAATTAAAGCCATAATTGCTGACTTGGGAGAGAAGTAGATTCACGGATCATTCTATCGCATTGTTATTGTAGTAATAATAAATTTATTAAGCTCTTGAGAAGCAGTGTTGCCAAGGGGGTAGAACTTTGGCCTAGGAGTCAGAAGGCCCTGGGTTCTAATCCCAGCTCCACCACTTTACTGCTGTCTGACTTCACTTGGACCTCAGTTACCTCATCTGTAAAATGGGGAATAAGACTGTGAGCCCCATGTGGGACATGGACTGAGTCCAACCTGATTAACTTGCATCTGCACCAGTGCACAGTACACATAATAAACACTCAACAAATACCATTAAAAAAATAATGAAGCACTGGGGTCAATCAGGTCAGACACAGTTCCTGTCCCACATGACTCACAGTCCAAGTGGGAGGTAGAACAGGTACTGAATCCCCATTTTACAGTTGAGGAAAGTGAGGCACAGAGGAGTTAATTGACTCACCCAAAGTCACAAAGTAGGCAACTGATGGAGCCTGGTTTTTGACTCCCAGGATTGTGATTTTTTTAACTAAGCCATCCTGCTTTCCTTTGATGGCTCCATCACCTCTCAATGATACTGAATGACCTTTTATGGAACAACATGGCCACGTGGAAATAGAATCAATCAATCAATCATTCATTCATATTTATTGAGTGCTTACTGTGTGCAGAGCACTGTACTAAGCGCTTGGGAAGTACAACAAGCCTGGAAGCTAAGATTCCATTAGCTCCCATCTCCATCACTTGATGGTTGTGTGACCTTAGGTAAATTACAATTTCTTAGTGGATCAGTTTCCTCATCAGAAAAAAAAAAGATTAAATACCATCTCCCTCCCCCTTAGACTGTGAGCTCTATGTAGGACATGGAGTTTTGGTTTTTTTTAATTTTGGTGTTTATTAAGTGCTTACTATGTGCCAGGCACTGTACTAAATGGTGGGTTAGATACAAGCTAATTAAATTGGACACAGTTCCTGTCCCACATGGGGCTCACCGTCTTAATGCTCATTTTATAAATGAGGTAGCTGAGGCCCAGAAAAGGTAAATGACTTGTCCAAGGTACAGCAAAGAAGTGGTGGAGCCAGGATTAAAATCCAGGTCCTTCTGAAGCCCAGGCCTCTGCTCTATCCACCAGGCAACACTTCTCATTGTAGGTGATTTTGGATTGTGGATTGCATCTGATCTATTTGTATTGCACCTACCCCAGCATGTATTACAGTGATTGACACTTGGTAACACTTAAGAAATTCTGCAGTTTATTATCATAATAAATTATTACTAATATTATCATTTAATACTTTAATGAACTCCAATGGCCAGCATCAAACACTTCCTATAACAAAAGCTCTGTTCTATCTGAAATATTCAATCAACTAAACATGGGAGCCCCATGTGGGACAGGGACTGTGTCCAACCTGATTAACTTGCTTCCACCCCAGCGCTTAGAACAGTGCTTGGCACATAGTAAATACTTAATACAAAAATCATACAACAGTGATAATAACAATACTATTTACTGAGCATTTACTGTGTGTGTTGCATGGTACTAAGAGCCTGGAGAGTTGGTACAATACAATGCGAGTTAGTTGACAAAATTGCTGCTCATAAGGAGCTTAAAGTCTACAAGTAGACCCGAAAGCAAACCAAATTACAGATAGAGAAAATAGCACAGTATAAGGGTATGAGTAGACCATAAATACAATGTAGGAGTAGATGTGAAATGAGTAGAGTATCAGAATATTCATGGTGTACTAGAAATCAAACAAGCCAGGTTTCATTGCATTTCTCTAAACCCTGTGTAATTTTATGGCAAAATCTCTATTATAGGAAGAATTATTGAGCAATGAGAATCAGTTCTGGGGAAGGAGAGGGATTATGGCGTCTATTGTCTCAAAATGCATAGAGGCTTTAAGGTTGACATATGGCACTGAAGTAAATCATGATGATGATGATGGCGATTATGGTATTTGCTAAGTGCTTATTATGAGTCAAGCACTTCTTAGAGCTGGGATAGATATGAGTTATTCAGGTCAGACCCAGTCCCTGCCCCACAAGGGGCTCACAGTCTATATCAGAGGGAGAACAGGGATCAAATCCCCATTTTACAGATGAAGAAAGTGAAGTACAGAGAAGTTAAGTGACCTGCCCAAGGTCACACAGGAAGCAATTAGGAGACTGGGATTAGAATCCAGGTCCTCTGTCTCTTATGACCATGCTCTGTTCAATTAAGCCATCCTGCATTTCATAAGTAAAATAAGTATCGATAGTCTCATTTTAGAGTTGTATAAATTGAAACTCATGAGACAATTCCCCAATATCACTTTCCCTTTCAGACCCATTTCCCAGTAGAGTTTGGCTCAGAATTGTCAGCTCTTCAACGGGAGAGGGAGGACAGAGAAGGAAGGCTGAGAATAAATTAATGAAAGTGTTAGGAATCACATTTCCACCAAATCGATTCTAATAATAGTACTAACAATCATAATAATAATAATAACTGTGGTATATTTTAAGTGTTTATCACGTGCCAAGCACTGTACTAAGCAAAGGGGTAGAAACGAGGTAATCCGATTGGGCACAGTTCCTGTTACACAGTCTAAGTAGGAGGCATTAGTAACAACTGTAGTGATATAACTTGATTGAATAAAAGAATAACTGGAGAACAGCTGTAGAAAGATAGAGATGGTTGGCCTTTTTATTAGAAGGGGTAACAGTTCATCGTGTGACTGAAAAGGCAGAAGAGGAGGCCACAATCCAACATACTGTGCACACAAAAACTTGGCCGCTTGTGTTGTCCTGCTTGATTTTGCAAACCTGGTACAGTTTTCTCTCAATAATTGTGGTTTTTGTGAAGTCCTGACTATGTGTCAAGCACTGTGCTAAGCATGTGGTGGGGACACCTGGTAATCAGATAGGACCTAGGCCCCATTTCTTACGGTCCACAAGACTTTTTTGCCTCCTCATCTCTTGTTCCTTTGAAGAATTTGTTCCAAAAAAGCCACTCTGTTCTTGATATCATTACACCAAGCTAGTCAGCAACATCTGACTCCCATTCTTCAGAGGCTGCATCATTGTCTGAGGCCCTTTAAGCTCACTGTGGGCAGAGAATGTATCTGTTTATTGTTGTATTGTACTCTCCCAAGTGCTTAGTACAGTGGTCTGTCCTCAGGAAGCAATCAATGAATACGACTGAGTGGCTAACTGTTTTACTATGTAAAATGGGAGTGGCTGTTCAAATGCTTCTTCCTCATGGCTCCAAAGACATTGGGCTCCATGTCTTGATAATTAATTCATTTAATCACATATATTGAATGCTTACTGTGTTCAGAGCACTGTACTAAGCGCTTGGACAGTACAATTCGGGAACAGAGACAATCCCTACAGAGCAATGGGCTGACAGTCTAGAAGGGGGAGGATAAGGAGATTTGTCCTGAGGATTATAAATTCCAGTGGAGTCTAGGAACATTTTCTCAGTGGGTCATGTTAAACGGAATCTTTTTAGAGCAAAACCTGCTGAGGTTTCTCCACATGTAGCACAGAGAGTTTTCAAGATTTTGAAGTCAGATTTTCCCTGCCTTAGATTTTAAATAATCCAAATGAAGAAGCCCCAGACCTAGTTTGATCTTTCAAAACAGGGGCAGTCTCTGCCCCTGTTTTTTGCTGACTGAGAAAAGGCTAAAATCATGCTCATCTTTTTTTTTTTCCTTTTTTAATGGTATTTGTTAAGTGTTATATGTCACACACTGTACTAAGCACTGGGGTAGATATGAGCTTGTCAGGTTGGACACAGTCTCTTCCCCTCATGGAGCTCATAGTCTTAATCTCCAATTTTTGGATGAGGTAATTGAGGTACAGAGAAGTTAAGTGACATGCCCAAAGTCACACAGCAGACAAATGGCAGAACCAGGGCCATAACCCAGGTCCTTCTGACTCCCAGTCTACCCACTAGGCTATTTCTTTTAATTTTTCAGGTTTAGATTCAAGGCACTCAGGAACCAAAAAGATTTGGCTTTGCTTTAAGCATGTATGTTGTGAACTAGCAATGTTCTCATTCTCAATACACACATGACTGTGTGTTACTTAATATTTTTCCCAAGGATTAATATTAGTTTTGAAGTTTCACTTAGTCCATTTGATTGAGTTGCATCTTTATCTTACATGATTGAATTATTATTTAATTTATAGATCTTTTCTTTCTTGTGTTTTCTTGAAATCCTAGCTTCTGGTGAGCAGGGAGCATGTCTACCAACTCTGTTATAGCATATTCTCCCCAGTGCTTAGTACAGTGCTCTACCCACAGTAAGCACTCAATAAATACCATTGACTGAGTGAATGGTATTCAGAAGGAAAAAAAATCAGAACCTGATTAATTCCTTATGAACTTATGTAAGGATATATATGCATGTTTACATAATAATAATAATGTATGCATATACATGTAATATGTACATACATCATATCTATATTTCTATTTATTTATATTGATGCTCTTGATGCCTGTTTACTTGTTTTGATGTCTGTCTCCCACCTTCTAGACTGCAAGCCCATTGTTGGGTAGGGATTATCTCTATTTGCTGCTGAATTGTACTTTCCAAGTGCTTAGTAGATATAGTGTTCTGCACTCAGTAAGCACTCAATAAATATGATTGAATGAATTAACGAATGAATGAATATTTATATATTATGTAGCAACATACGTACATATGTACATATGAGCATACATATATATTATATAGGACTATATAGGTATATATTCCTACATAATTCCATATATATATATATATATATATATATATATATATATATATATATGCGTGTGTATATGTATATAGATATACATTTCATATGCACACATATATATACCTCTGCACCAAAATGTGGGGAAAATAACTCTAATTTGTTTCTCTAAAAAGGCTTTGGGTAGTTAAATAAGGATTCACCGAAATGAATGCATATTTATATATTATGTAGCAATATGCATATATATGTACATGTGAGCATATATACATTATATAGGACTATATATGTATATATTCCTGCATAATTCCATATATATGTATATGTATATAGACACACATTTCATATACACATATATATACCTCTGCACCAAAATGTGGGGAAAATAACTCTAAATTTGTTTCTCTAAAAAGGCTTTGGGTAGTTAAATAAGGATTCACCGAAGTGTTCCAACATTGCTTTTGACCCATATAAGAGCTCTAAGCAAATGCAATCAGAAATAGAAATGAAAAGCTCTCAAAACAATCTGAAGTCAGGGAGCGTCAGGGCCTGTTCAGTGTCTGAATTGCCCATTTTCAGATCTAGTCGAGAATCACTAACTGGCAAAACCATAGCCCCATATTGCAGACATAACATGCTGGAAGATTAAGATGTAACGAAGTCCAGCAATGCCTAGAAACAAGCCAAAAACTGCCCAAAACTAGTGCATTAAAAAAAAATTTACCTCAAGAATAACATGGGAACTAGAAAAAAGTCTGAGTCCTCTTGGCTGCTTCCTTTTCTATATTTCAATGCAAATGGTGAAGTATTTTATGTTCTGTGTTACTCTGTCTAAATCTTATCCAGTAGTAGATAAAAATAGGACCTAGTATTTACTTGAAAATGCAGTAAAGAGAAATTAAAATGTTAGATATATTTTAAGGAATAGTTTAATTTATGGGAGATGAACTCAGAAAGCCATACCAGAGAAATCCAACATAATCTTGTTTAACTGTAATCTTCTCAATCAATCAATCAATCGTATTTATTGAGCGCTTACTGTGTGCAGAGCACTGTACTTAGCGCTTG
This sequence comes from Tachyglossus aculeatus, assembly GCF_015852505.1. Taxonomy (NCBI): domain Eukaryota; kingdom Metazoa; phylum Chordata; class Mammalia; order Monotremata; family Tachyglossidae; genus Tachyglossus; species Tachyglossus aculeatus. The sequence goes on from NC_052070.1 coordinate 13,948,271, forward strand.
GGAAGTACAAGATGGCAACATATAGAGACAGTCCCTACCCAACAGTGGGCTCACAGTCTCCCTGCACAACGTGCATGATGCTAAGCACTGTTGTCTGGTGGAAGGAGTATGGGTCTAATAATCAGGTGGCCTGTGTTTTCCTCCTAGCTCTGTAACCGTCCTGGCTGTGTGACTTTGCCAAGTCACTTGCTCTCTCTGGGCCTCCTGTGACAAGCTTTCCAGTGAATTTCCCAGCACCCTGAATCATATCAGCTCTTCAGCCACTTAAAACACTTGCGATCCCTCAAAGCCTTATTGAAGACACAACTCCTCCAAGAGGCCTTCCCAGACTAATCTCCCACTTTTCTCTTCTCTCACTCCCTTCTGCATCACCCTAACATGCTCCCTTTATTCTTCGCCCCCAAGTCCCAGAGCACTTATGCATATACCTGTCATTTATTTATTCGTATTGATGCCTGCCTCATTCATTTATTCATTCATCCAATCACATGTATTGAGAGCTTACTGTGTGCAAAGCACTGTACTAAGGGCTTGAAAAGTACAACGCAACAATAAAGATAGACAATCCCCGCCCACACAAAGCTTACAGTCTAGTGGAGAGGCGGGGAAGAGAAAAGGGAGTGAGTCGAGGTGATGTGGAAGGAAGGGGGAGCTGAGGAAAAGGGAGGCTTAGCCTGGGAAGGCCTCTTGGAGGAGGTGAGCCTTCAGTGGGGCAGTGGAGGGGAAAGAGTGATTGTTGGGTGGATTTGAGGAAGGAGGGCATTCTAGGCCAGAGGAAGGATGTGGGCCAGGGGTCGACGGCGGGACAGGCGAGATCAAGGCACAGTGAGAAGGTTAGCACCAGAGGAGCCGAGTGCGCGGGCTGGGCTGTAGAAGGAGAGAAGGGAGGTGAGGGAAGAAGGGGCAAGGTGATGGAGAGCAGACTGTAAGCTCATTGTGGACAGGGAATGTGTATCATCATCATCAATCGTATTTATTGAGCGCTTACTGTGTGCAGAGCACTGTACTAAGCACTTGGGAAGTACAAGTTGGCAACATATAGAGACAGTCCCTACCCAACAATGGGCTCACAGTCTAAAAGAGTGATCAGGTTGTCCCACATGGGGCTCACAGTCTTAATCCCCATTTTACAGATGAGGTAACTGAGGCTCAGAGAAGTTAAGTGACTTGCCCAAGCTCACACAGCAGACATGTGGCGGAGCCGGGATTCAAACCCATGACCTCTGACTCCAAAGCCCAGGCTCTTTCCACTGAGCCACGCTGCTTCTCGCTTCTTGCTTCACGCTGCTTCTCTGTGTATGTGTATTGTTGTACTGTATTCTTCAAAGTGCTTAGTACAGTGCTCTGAACACGGTAAGTGCTCAACAATTATGACTGAATGAATGAATGAAAGTATTCATATCCCCTTTAGCACTCATGTATTTCTATATATTTATTAAATACCAGTACAATAGCTAGACATGTCTAAAATCACACAGTGTACTGTACTGGGTAAAAATAAGGTAATCGGGTACTGTCCCACGTGGGGCTCACAGTCTAAATCCCCATTATCCAGATGACCTGAGGCACAGAGAAGTTAAGTGACTTGCCCAAGGTCACACAGCAGATACATGGCAGAGTCAGGATTAGAAAACAGGTCCTTGTGACTCCAAGGCCTGTGTTTTAGCCCGTGGACCATGCTGCTTCTCCTAGTTGTAAACATACATATTTTTCTCCTGCCTTGTGGGCAGGTATGGGTTTCTTCATTATTCTGTACTTCCTGAGAATTTAGTATAATGCACCATCCTAAGTGAACGCTACACAGTAAAGTGCTCAATAAATATGATTGAATGAATTAATAATAATAATACTAATAATAATGGCATTTATTAAGCGCTTACTATGTGCAAAGCACTGTTCTAAGTGCTGGAGAAGTTACAAGGTGATCAGATTGTCCCACGGGGGGCTCACGGTCTACATCCCCATTTTACAGATGAGGGAACTGAAGCCCAGAGAAGTGAAGTGACTTGCCCAAAGTCGCACAGCTGACAATTGGCAGAGCCGGCATTTGAACCCAGGACCTCTGACTCCAAAGCCCGTGCTCTTTTCCACTGAGCCAGAATGATAAGTGCTGGTTCTACTGCTATTACTTTACTACTCCTACTAATTTTATTCTACTACTACTCAGTTTCCTCATCTGTAAAATGGGAATAAGACTGTGAGCCCAAAGTGGAGCGGGAGCAGTGTACTATCGCATAATCTTGCATTCAGAGAAGCAGCGTGGCTCAGTGGAAAGAGCACGGGCTTTGGAGTCAGAGGTCATGGGTTCAAATCCTGACCCCGCCACTTGTCAGCTGTGTGACTTTGGGCAAGTCACTTCACTTCTCTGGGCCTCAGTCACCTCATCTGTAAAATGGGGATGAAGACTGTGAGCCCCCCCCATGGGACAACCTGATCACCTTGTAACCTGCCCAGCACTTTGAACAGTGCTTTGTACTTAGTAAGCACTTAATAAATGCCATCATTATTATTATTATTATTCAGCCCAGTGTTTAGCAACCAGAAAATGCATAATAAATGCCACAAGAATGGTCACTATTATGATTCCGTTGAAATAAAGGAAGACAATCTTTACATCATGCCAACTATAAACACAAAAGAGGTTTCCTCAAGTTTTCTTGCTGGAAAATCTTTTAGAAGACAATGACTAGATAATGTTCATACATCAGAATGACTGAGGTTTTGTAAGTAGTAATACTCCAGGTGGAAGAGAGCAAGGGAAAGATTTACAAAGGGCTTAATGCTTCACCTTCATTTCTTCTTGAAAGAAAAGCTGGCAATGGTCCTAATTAACAAAACACCAAGCCAAAAACAATGGGATTTCCCATCTTGCTTCTTGCCAAAGAGATCACATTCCCCCTTCCCAAAGCTTTAAAACAAGTAAAATGCAATAAGCGCTTAGTACAGTGCTCTGCACACAGTAAGCGCTCAATAAATACGATTGATGATGATGATGATGCAATTATTAACAATCAGAAAACCAAAATCAAAGTCCTCTGAATAAAACTAAAGCAGGCTGACAGGTAGAGCGGTTGAATGAATGAATGAATCCATTATCTAGTACAGTGGATGTCTGTCTCCAACTTGTACTTCCCAAGCATTTAATACAGTGCTCTGCACACAGTAAGCGCTCAATAAATACGATTGAATGAATGAATGAATGTCTCCCGGCCTCTAGACTGTGAGCTGATGGTGGACAGGAAATATCGTCATTTATTGTTGTATTGTACTTTCCAAAGTACTTAGTATAGTGTTCTGGACACAGTATGCGCTTAAAAATACGATTGAATGAATCAGTGAATGAATACTCTCTGATTTTAAAGATGGCACCATTGAGTCAGGGCCACAGAGACAAATGAAATTAAATGTGAGAAGCAGCGTGGCTCAGTGGCAAGAGCACGGGCTTTGGAGTCAGAGTTCACGGGTTCAAATCCCGACTCCGCCACATGTCTGCTGTGTGACCTTGGGCAAGTCACTTAAATTCTTAGAGCCTCAGTTCCCCTATCTGTAAAATGGGGATGAAGACTGTGAGCCCCACGTGGGACACCTTGATCACCTTGTATTCCCCCCCAGCGCTTAGAACAGTGCTTTGCACATAGTAAGCGCTTAACAAATACCATCATCATCATCAAATGGAGAGGTAGGATACGGGGAAGCACGAAGTACGCTAACAATAATAATTGTGGTATTTGTTAAGTGCTTAATATGTGCCAGGCACTGCACTAAGCTCTGGGTGGAAACAGGCAAATCAAATAAGGTTAGACAAAGTCTCTGTCCCACATGGGGCTCAGAGTCTAAATCTCCATTTTGCAGATGGGGGAACTGAGGTACAGGGAAGTTAAATGGCTTGCCCAAGGTCACACAGCAGGCAAGTGACAGAGTCGGAATTAGAACCCAGGTCCTTCTGACTCTCAGGCCCAGGCTCTATTCACTAGGCCACGCTGATTCGTGTTTCATTGTTTTGGAGTCTGCTGGTTTTTTACAGAGAGGAGATCGTAACAGTCAATTTTCACTGATCTGAGGCAAATAAATTCGGAGAGAGAAAAGAACAGTGAAATCCCAAGTCAATTCCCCAAGCCTCACTGCAGTCCATAGCTCCTAACCTCTTAGCCACTAACCTTTCACTGGGGTTATAGAGAACGCAGCCACATCGACTGATCTGACTTTCACCTCATTTCCCTTCCTTGGCCTAAGTTTGGGTGAAGACACTAATGAGCCACGGATCCCCCAGAAGGCCGGAAGCAGGAAGAAAAGAGAAAAGCAGCAAAGGGCAGGAGTGATCCACACAGGGAATAATTAAATGCTGAATAACCAAGAGTTGATTATAGTTTAGAGCCATTCTCTGACTCATTAGGGTACCTCACTGGCCTGACACTCATTTGTATCTAAAACAGGAGCAGCACCAGTTTGGGGAGACGGCAATTTCTGCCTATATTTCAGGCCCAGTTCAATCAGCTCAACGAGATCTCTCCAGGGGGGCAAATAAACTTTTACTCTAATCAAACAGTGATTTGGAAATGCTTGCTATTTGACCCCACAATTCACCTGAGGTGACTTTTGGGAAAAATCAAAATAATTTCCAATTTTAATAAGACATTTCTACTAATGGATATCCCATTCTCGGGCCAAGAGAGGTGGGTTCCTGGGAGTATGAATAATAAAAATGATAATAGTAATGATAATTATGGTATTTCTGAAGTTCTTACTATGGGTCAATCACTTTTCTAACTGCTGGGGTAGATACAAGATAATCAGGTTGGACACAGTCGCTGTCCCACATGGGGCTCACAGTCTTAATTCCCATTGTACAGATGAGGTAACTGAGTCCCAAAGAAGGGTAATGACTTGCCCAAGGTCACACATCAGACAAGTGGCAGAGGCAGGATTAGAATCCAGGTCCTTCCAACGCCCAAGCCCGTGATCTATCCACTAGACCACATTGCTTCTCAATAAAGCCACCTGAAGCCGCATGCTGGTTGGGGATCGCATTCCACCCTAAGCGAACATTCATTCAATCGTATTTATTGAGCATTTACTGTGTGCAGAGCACTGTACTAAGCGCTTGGGAAGTACAAGGCAGCAACTTATAGAGACGGTCCCTATCCAACAACGGGCTCACAGTCTAGAAGGGTGAGACAGACAACAAAACAAAACATGTAGACAGGTGTCAAAACTGTCAGAACAAATAGAATTATAGCTATATGCACATCATTAACAAAATAAATAGAATAGTAAATGTGTACAAGTAAAATAAATAGAGTAGTAAATCTGTACGAATATAAACAAGTGCTGTGGGGAGGGGAAGGAGGTAGGACGGGGGGATGGGGAAAAGGAGGGGAAAAAGGGGGCTCAGTCTGGGAAGGCCTCCTGGAGGAGGTGAGCTCTCAGTAGGGCTTTGAAGGGAGGAAGAGAGCTAGCTTGGCGGATGTGGGGAGGGAGGGCATTCCAGTCCACGGGGACGTGGGCCAGGGGTCGACGGCGGGACAGGCGAGAATAAGGGACAGTGAGGAGGTTAGTGGCAGAAGAGCGGAGGGTGCGGGCTGGGCTGTAGAAGGAGAGGAGGGAGGTGAGGTAGGAGGGGGCAAAGTGATGGACAGCCTTGAAGCCAAGAGTGAGGAGTTTTTGCTTGTTGCATAGGTTGACAGGCAGCCACTAGAGATTTTTGAGCAGGAGAGTAACATGCCCAGAGCATTTCTGCACAAAGATGATCCGGGCAGCAGCGTGAAGTATAGACTGAAATGGGGAGAGACAGGAGGATGGAAGATCAGAGAGGAGGCTGATGCAGTAATCCAATCAGGATAGGATGAGAGACTGATCCAGCAATGTAGCGGTTTGGATGGAGAGGAAAGGGCAGATCTTGGCGATGTTGTGGAGGTGAGACTGGCAGGTTCTGGTGACGGATTGGATGTGTAGGGTGAACGAGAGACCGGAGTCGAGGATGACACCAAGGTTGCGGGCTTGTGAGACAGGAAGGATGGTAGTGTCATCTACAGTGACGGAAAAGTCAGGGAGAGGACGGGGTTTGGGAGGGAAGATAAGGAGTTCAGTCTTGGACATGTTGAGTTGTAGATGGTGGGAAAATTTCCATATGGAAATGTCCTGAAGGCAGGAGGAGATACAAGCCTGGAGGGAGGGAGGGAGAGCTGGGGTGGGGATGTAGAACCAGGGTCCAGGAGTCTGCTGTGTGACCCCGGGCAAGTCAGCTAACCACTCTGTACCTCAGTAACCTCATCTGTAAAATAGGGATTAAAACTGTGAGCCCCATATGGGACAGACACTCATTAGCTTGTTTCTACCTCAGGGCTTAGAACAGTGCTAGACACATAGTAAGTGTTAACAAATGTTATTATTATTATTAGTGTTGTTATGAAGAGTATTGCACCAAGAAGCGTCCTCTGTGTGGGAAAACCTATTAATGAGATTCTTGTTCCCAAGAGATGTATATGAAGGTGTGCTTAAAGCATTTACCTGTTTGAGACAAGATAGGACAGCGTGCACTACTGCAATCATTCAAGAACTTTTCTCCAATGACAAGCACTTGAAGGGCTTGGAGGAGGCAATTAGTTACCTCTACCAACATGCCAGGAAGTTAGGATTTTCCAAACCCCACATTCTAGAGAGGACGTTTCACCTGCTGGAGTTCAACTCAATTTAACAGGCCACCAAAAAATATTTCCACAGTCTCCTTGCCATTTAACTAGCAGACTAACACAGATGTTTTAACTAGACGGAGCAAAAGGCTTAATCAGTCAACCAATGGTATTTATTGAGCACTTACTGTTTGCAGAGCACTGTACTAAGTGTTGGGAAGAGTACAGTGCAATAGAGATAATGGACGAATTCCCTCCCTAAAAGGAGATTGCAGTCTAGAGGATTTTCTAGGCTTATCCTTGAAAAAAGGAGAATCAAAGCATTCTGATACTCAGAACACCACCTACTTTGTGTCTTGGTTTAGACCACTAGAAGCGATGATTACAGTGGTGATTTTAGCCTTTGTCTGCTGTACTTTGATGGTAAGCCCACAGGATAAGGAATATGTCTTCCTCCAAGCTATCCACAAAGTACAATGTTAGTGAATAATACACATGAAATAATATTGGGTTGTCCAATCTTTTCATATTGAAAAAAAAGTCTCAAATGTTCCATGGGCTAAATTATTCTAATTTCATCTCTTTTCTCTGCTTCCAATTGTTGTAGATATGGAACACTGTGCCTGAAACATTAGTTATTTGGGCTCAATTCAAAATTCTCATTTCCAGAGCCTATCTTCAAATATGTAACTGCTGTTCACTAACAAAAGAAATGAATCTACTTTGTTTTTCCATACCACTCTCAAAACATTTTGAAAATCCTCAAAAAGACCACAAGAACACCAACCACATAATTTTTTTTAAGGATTAGTGAATTGTATGCCAGCATTAATTCAGACTGGAGACACATCTGTTAAATATATAAGGGTGCGGAAGCAGCATATCATAGTGGATACAGCAGGGGCTTGGGAGTCAGAAGGTCATGGGTTCTAATTTCTGCTACTCCACTCGTCTTCTGTGTGAACTTGGACAAGTCCCTTCACTTCTCAGTGCCTCAGTTACCTCCTCTGTAAAATGGGGATTGAGACTGTGAGCCCCATGTGGGACAGGGATTTGCTTATATCCACCCCAGGGCTTAGTATAGTGCCTGGCACTTAGTAAGTGCTTAACAAATACCACTATTATTATAATCATTATTATTATAACAGCAGATTTTTCTCCCAATGATAACTATAACACCCTTGGCCAATATTTACATATGTATGATGTGAAGAAATCATGGTTACCTATACATATGTACTCAACACACCTTACCCACAGCCAAGGATCTCCTTTGGTCACCTCAAATCAACGCTGTTGTTAAATTTGTGTATTTATTATTATGTGTCATGGGGCAATAGACCAAACGCTGATTTATGAAAACTAACACACTCTTTGAGAGACTAATAATGTGAGGCAAACTATGGAGGGTATAAAGTGCTCAAATGCAATATCTCACTTCTAAAGTAAATCCGTCATTATTATCTCTATTTTCTATTTGACATCAGTTGGCAAAACGAGGTCACCCATGACGAAACAACATAACACAGATAGCCCACCGACAATAAAATAATGGACATCGATCAATCAATCGTATTTATTGAGCAGTTACTGTGTGCGAGGGATTGTACTAAACAGTCGGGAGAGTACAGTATAACAGACTTGGCAGACACATTCCCTGCCCACAGTGAGTTTAAAGTTTAGAGGGCATCATATCGCACTCTTGCTGGCAAAAGATGTGAGTAGAATGCATGACAACAGCACACCCTAATAGCTGCTAAATAATAATAATGATGATGATGATGTTATTTGTTAAGAGCTTACTTTGTGCCAAGCACTGTTCTAAACACTGGGGTAGATACAAGGTAATCAAGTAGTCCCATGTGGGGCTCAAAGTCTTAATCACCATTTTACAGGTGAGGCATGGAGAAAGTGAAGTGACTTGTCCAAGGTCCCACAGCAGACAAGAGGCAGAGTCAGGATTAGAACCCATGACCTTCTGATTCCCAGTCCTGTGCTCTACCCACTATGCCATGCTATTTTTCTGCTTATTATGTACTGCTTACTTACTGCTACATAACTATGTGCTAGGCATTGTTCTAAGCAGTGGGTCGATACAAGATAATTGGGTTGGACACAGTCCCTGTCCCACATGGAGCTCACCATTTCAATCCCATTTTACAGATGAGGTAACTGAGGCACAGGGAAATAAAGTGACTTGCCCAAGGTTACACAGCAGACAAATGACAGAGACAGAATTAGAACCCATGACCTTCTTACTCCCAGGCCCGTGCTCTATCCACTATCCCCACGCTTAGCTCAAAGATCACAATAATAATAATAATTATTATTATCTACGGAAAGACAGTCTTCCTTCACCTAAGCAGGAGACAGAACTGGACTCAAAAATAGAGAAAAGAAAATGTGTCTACCAACTCTGTTGTACTGTATTATCGTATTGTACCAAGTACTTCATACAGTACCCAGAACTGACTGATTCTTCACCAGTGGAAAAATAATACGGATTATGAAAATTACCTGCCAAAGACAAGAAAAAGCTGAATCGTACTCATTGACTGAATGATTTTTACTTCAGTGGATTCTATTTCCAGGCATATGCCTTAGAAGACACAATCATTTAAAGGACTAATCAGCAACTCATCACTGTCTACATTCAACTAACTCTAAATGCCACCTAAACATTTTAATATCAGACCTTGCATTCCAAAAATGTGATTAGGAAAGGTAGGTGAAAATATTAATGAATAAAATTTTGTATGGGAACATTAATTTGAGAGGTTTACAAAAAAATAAAATTTCTCCTTTAGTCAGTCACAAAAAGGAGATTTTCACCTAACAAATTACCTGAAGACTCCGCTTCCTCGAATGTCAATCGATGGCATTTATTGAGTGCTTACTGTGTGCAGAACACTGTACTAAATGTTTGGGAGAATGCAATACAACAGAGTTGGCAAACACCTTCCCTTCCCCCAAACAGCTTACAGTCTAGATGGGGAGACAGACAGTAATACAAAGTTTGGATATGAGTGTTGTGGGGCTTAGGAAAGGGTGATATCAATTTGGGGTCAGAAAAACTCCAATAAAGCAGGAGACAAGATCATTCCTATAAGATTTCCACTGCTTCTTTGAGAGAAAACATAATAAAATTATGTTATAAACCGTATTCTTTCTTCTACAGTTCCTAAATCCCAATAGAGAAGAGGGCTTTGGCCTTGTATGTGTCAGACAGGGAGGTGACACCAAACTGCTTCAGAATGACAAGAACCGAATGGCATATTTTTACATATTTTCAATCAACCAAATAATTATTTTCCTGTTATGCACTGAAATGCCATCGATTTTGCTTGTAATAACCTAATCTCCACTTTAATTATGTTGCTTCAAGGCATCTGAAGGAAAATTCCATTCAAAGTGACCAAACTTTCATCAATAGAAAATTGAATTGTTAGATTCAGACTATTTAAATGGCATTTCATTAACAAGTTATGAAGCAACCCATAAAAGGTTTTGCTAAGTTAATATCTGAGTATTAGCATTTATGCAAAGGCTGACCTGATTACTTTTCTTAAAATCCATTCCAAAGATGCACGTTGGGCCTCTCTTCTTGAGGGCATCGTCATCATCATCATCATCATTGAACACTTACTGTGTGCAGGGCACAGTACAGTGTGGCTCAGTGGAAAGAGCCCGGGCTTTGGAGTCAGAGGTCATGGATTCGAATCCCGGCTCCACCACATGTCTGCTGTGTGACCTTGGGCAAGTCACTTCGCTTCTTGGAGCCTCAGTTACCTCATCTGTAAAATGGGATGATGACTGTGAGCCCCACACGGGACAACCTGATCACCTTGTATCCCCCCCAGCACTTAGAACAGTGCTTTGCACATAGTAAGTGCTTAACAAATGCCATTATTATTATTATTATTACTATTATTATTATTATTATTAAATCCCGGCTCTGCCAATTGTTAGCTGTGTGACTTTGGGCAAGTCACTTAACTTCTCTGTGCCTCAGTTACCTCATCTGTAAAATGGGGGCTTAAGACTGTGAGGCCTCCCCGGGGGACAACTTGATCACCTTGGGACAACTTGATCACCTTGTAACCTCCCCAGCGCTTAGAACAGTGCTTTGCACATAGTAAGCACTTAATAAATTAAATTATTATTATTATTATTACTACTAAGCACTTGTAAGAGTCTCATCTCGTCTTATACTGTCCAGTCATCTCTGGCTCATAGTGACGCCATGGACACATCTCTCCCAGAATACTCCAATTCCATCTGCAATCATTCTGGTAGTGGATCCAGAGAATTTTCTTGGTCAAAATATGGAATTGGTTTACCACTGCCTCCTTCCGTGCAGTAAACCTGAGTATCTGCCCTCAATTCTCTCCCAGGCCACTGCTGCCCAGCACGGGTGAATTTTGACTTGTAAGAGTACAATACAACAAAGCTGTTTGACAGGTTCCCTGTCCATATCGATCTTACAGTCTAGAAGGGGCAAGAGGCATTAATATAAATAATTATAAGACATAATGCATAGATATGTAAATAAGTGCTGTGGGGCAAATATCAAATGCCCAAAGGTCACAATTTCAAATTCACAGACAATGCAGAAGGGAAAAGAGGGCTTACTGGGTGAAGGTCTCTTAGAGAAAATATGCTCTTAATAAGGTTTTGAAGGGGGGTGAGTGGTAGTCCCCTTCTAGACTGTGAGCCCACCGTTGGGTAGGGACTGTCTCTATATGTTGCCAACTTGTACTTCCCAAGCGCTTAGTACAGTGCTTTGCACACAGTAAGCGCTCAATAAATATGATTGATTGATTGATAGTCTGATGGATATGAATGGGGAGGGAGTTTCAGATTAGAGAGAGGGAGTGGGAAAGGGGTTGGTGGTGAATAAACCAGCGCTAAAGGAGTGTGAAGTGCCCCCCTCCTCTCCCTCCTCCCCCTCCCCATCCCCCCACCTTACCTCCTTCCCCTCCCCACCGCACCTGTATATATGTTTGTACATATTTATTACTCTATTTTACTTGTACATATTTATTCTATTTATTTTATTTTGTTAATATGTTTTGTTTTGTTGTCTGTCTCCCCCTTCTAGACTGTGAGCCCGCTGTTGGGTAGGGACCGTCTCTATATGTTGCCAACTTGTACTTCCCAAGAGCTCAGGACAGTGCTCTGCACACAGTAAGCGCTCAATAAATATGATTGAATGGATGAATGAATGAAAAGTGTGCAGGCTGGGCTGTAGCGGAAGATCAGGAAAGTAAGGTAGGATGGGGTGAGCTGATTGAATGCTTTAAAGTCAATGAAAAGGTAAGCAAAAGGGCATCATCATCATCATCAATCGCATTTATTGAGCGCTTACCATGTGCAGAGCACTGTACTAAGCGCTTGGGAAGTACAAATTGGCAACATAGTGTATGTTGCCATTGGCAGTAAGTGTATTTGTGGTATAGTGCATAAGAGAGGAGAGAAAAGGGAGGGAAGGAGGCAAAGAAGGACAAGGTCAGAGGTCTGTGGCATTTTGGGAACCTTGCAAAACATTAGAAGATCATGGATGGTGACCACTGATGCGTGATAGCATGTGAGAGTCCTAGAAATCTCTATATTGGTCCCTTCAACTCACCACAGGACAGGAGCTGAAACCAGACACTCTGGTATTAAACCGGAGAAACGACCAACCTAGGTGCACTGCCTCTGTGGAAGCATAGTGGGCCAGGCCTTCATTAAACCATTCTCATCCATCCGTTCCCTCGGATCTATTTTGTTTCTAGGCCTGTATGACTGTCTCCTAACCACCTTGTTTAAGTGAACAAGACTAATTCTAGTGACTAGAGAACCTAAGAGTGGTAGAGTACCAAAGGATGCAATTTGATGGGCCTGTAGCTCTGGACTCCATTTTATCAATGTCAGTCAGTCAGTCGATCACATTTAGGGAGTGCTTACTGTTTTTAGACTGTGAGCCCACTGTTGGGTAGGGACTGTCTCTATATGTTGCCAACTTGTACTTCCCAAGTGCTTAGTACAGTGCTCTGCACACAGTAAATGCTCAATAAATATGATTGATTGATTGATTGATTGTAGAGCACTGTACTAAGCGCTTGGGAGAGTACAGTATAAGAATAAACAGACACATTCCCTGCCTACAGCGAGCTTACAGTCTAGAGTCTACAGTCTGTAGTCTACCCTCATCCTATAATAATAATAATAATAATAATAATAATAATAATAATAATAATAATAATAATAGTAATGTGTTAAGTGCTTACTATGTGCAAAACACTGTTCTAAGCTCTGGGGGGATACAAGGTGATCAGGTTGTCCCACTTGGAGCTCACAGTCTTAATCCACATTTTACAGATGAGGTAACTGAGGCACAGAGAAGTTAAGTGGCTTGCCCAAGGTCACACAGCTGACAAGTGGTGGAGCCGGGATTCGAACTCATGACCTCTGACTCCAAAGCCCTTGCTCTTTCCACTGAGCCATGCTGCTTCCCCATCTATACCACCTGGAGTACTACTTCACTCTCCTTGCTGACCTCTCTACCCCCTGTCTCTCCCCACCCCAGACCATACTTCACAATGCTTCCTGGATCATTTTTCTCAAAAACGTTCAGGACGTGTCACCCCACTCCTCAAAAAACGCCTTTGACTCCCAAGTCCGTGCTCTTTTCACTGAGCCACGCTGCTTCTCTCTAAACTCCTCAAGGGCAGAGATAATGTGTACTAACTTGATTATGCTCTCCCAAGTGCTTATTCCACATAATAATAATAATAATAATAATAATAATAATAATAATAATGGCATTTATTAAGTGCTTGCTATGTGCCAAGCACTGTTCTAAGCGCTGGGGTAGATACAAGGTCATCAGGTTGTCCCACGTGGGGCTCACAGTCTTAATTGAAGCAGCGTGGCTCAGTGGAAAGAGCCCGGGCTTGGGAGTCAGAGGTCATGGGTTCGAATCCCGGCTCTGCCACTTGTAAGCTGTGTGACCTTGGGCAAGCCACTTAACTTCTCTGTGCCTCAGTTACCTCATCTGTAAATGGGGATTAAAACTGTGAGCCTCACATGGGACAATCTCATCACCTTGTAGCCCCCAGTGCTTAGAACAGTGCTTTGCACATAGTAAGCACTTAACAAAAAAATACCATTAATCCCCATTTGACAGATGAGGTAACTGAGGCACAGTGAAGTGACTTGCCCAAGGTCACATAGCAGACAATTGGAGGAGGCAGGATTAGAACTCATGTCCTCTGACTCTCAAGCCTATGCTCTTGCCATTAGGCCATGCTGCTTCTCTTTTCTGGACTGTGAGTCCACTGTTGGGTAGAGACTGTCTCTATATGTTGCCAACTTGTACTTCCCAAGCGCTTAGTACAGTGCTCTGCACACAATAAGCGCTCAATAAATATGATTGATTGATGGATTCTCTAGTAGTTTACCCACAAGATCGGTATAATGGAAAGAACCAGGCAAGGCCTAACAATGATCCCAGACAGAATTTACTGCTGTTTGTCTTTCGGTATATACAATGCATTGTGCTCATCAATCACTCAAGTGAAGCTAGGATGCTGTACCAACTGTAAATGAAGAAACACTGTATTACTTGAAGTTGAGCTTGCCTTGACTATCAGTGGAAACTCTGCTCCGCTCCCTTCTAGAGCTAGAAGAAGCACTAGTAGAAACAAACTCATCTCTGGTGCAGCCCTTTGAACATAAAGCGAAGTCTGCGAAGTTTTCTTCAACACCTTACATCCCAGAGGAGGCCGAAATAGAAATAGATGGCGAGATATTTGGGGAGGAGGTACAGGGTGGCTTGTGTCCACATATGTTATGTTGCCTACTTGTACTTCCCAAGCGCTTAGTACAGTGCTCTGCACACAGTAAGCGCTCAATAAATATGATTGAATGAATGAATGAATGAATATGCCATTCTGTGGCCTGGCTCAAACTACGCAGGGACTTTAGCAGGTCGTGCCAAGATGCAAAAGTTTGAATCCAACTTGGAGAGTCAGTCACATCTTAAATAATAATAATAATAATAATGATGATGGCATTTGTTAAGCATTTACTATGTGCAAAGCACTGTTCTAAGTGCTGGGGCAGATATAAGGTGATCAGGTTGTACCACGGGGGGCTCACAGTCTTAAATTCCCATTTTACAGATGAGGTGACTGAGGCACAGAGAAGTCAAGTGACTTGCCCAAAGTCACACAGCTGACAATTGGCAGAGGTAGGATTCGAACCCATGACCTCTGGCTCCCAGGCCCGTGCTTTTTCCACTGTCACACTGCTAATAATAGTGATGTTAATAACTGTGGCATTTGTTAAGCACTTACTAAGTGCCAGCTGCTGTACTAAGCACTGAGGTGGTTACAAGCAAGTTGGGTTGAACACAGTCCCTGTCCCACATGGGGCTCAAGTTCTAATCCCCATTTTATAGATGAGGTAACTGAGGCACAGAGAAATGAAGTGAATTGCCCAAGGCCACACAGCAGACCAGTGGTGGAGCTGGGATTAGAATCCAGATCCTTTTGACTCCCAGGCTTGCGCTCTATTCCCCTAGGCTACGTTGCTACTCCGAAATTGGATCTTCTTTTAAATGGGACCTGCGGGTTCATAGGAGGGAGCAAGTGGGCCTGGGAGTTGATGGCACAATCTTTGGCCACCACCCTCCTAAGATTGAGGCGTTGGGCTCACGAGTCCCAGAAACCTTCTTTCCTGCCATCCTGCAGGCAGTTTCTGAGATCTGTTTCTACGCGGGGGACCACTTGCAGAGGATGCTTCAAGCACAGAGGACTGTCTTGAATATTGGGCTAAATCCTACTGAGGAGCAAGGTACCAATGAATTAGGTTTTGGAGTCTAATTTGCTCTTTCAGGTCATTGCTGCCTCATCAAAGTGCACCCCACTTTGGACACTTCTCTCTCTAACACCTAATTCATGCCGTCGGCTCACCTGGAACTCCATGCCCATCCAGGTTTGCCAGACTGCAACTTTTCCCATCTTAAACACCTCCTAAAATCCCACATCCTCTGGAAGCCTTCCCTTAAACATCCACAAATTTCTTGTCACATCAACCCAAAAGGTCCCTGTAGAAGGTCAGCTCCTCGTGAGCAGGGAATGTCTTAATAATAATAATGATAATAATGGCATTTATTAAGCGCTTACTATGTGCAAAGCACTGTTCTAAGCACTGAGGAGGTTGCAAGGTGATCAGGTCATCCCACAGGGGGCTCACAGTCTTAATCCCGATTTTACAGATGAGGTAACTGAGGCACAGAGAAGTGACTTGCCCAAAGTCACACAGCTACAAGTGGTGGAGCCGGGATTGGAACCCATGACCTCTGACTCCAAAGCCCATGCTCTTTCCCCTGAGCCACGCTGCTTCTTAGTTATATTGTTATACTGTACTCTCCCAAGTGCTTAGTATGGTGGTCTACACACAGCGCTCATTAAATATGATTGACTGACTGATTGTATCTACTAATTCTATTGTACTGTTCATTCATTCATTCATTCAATTGTATTTATTGAGTGCTTACTGTGTGCAGAGCACTGTACTAAGCGCTTGGGAAGTACAAGTTGGCAACATATAGAGATGGTCCCTACCCAACAGTGGGCTCACATTCTAGAAGGGGGAGACAGAGAACAAAACAAAACATATTAACAAAATAAAATAAACATGTACAAATAAAATAAATAGAGTAGTAAATATGTACAAACATTTATTACTCTATTTATTTATTTTATTTACTTACTTTTATTTACTGTTGTCTCTTGAGCACTTAGTACAGTGGACTGCACAGAGCAAGTGCTCAATAAATACCATAAGTGACTGACTGGCTGTTCCTGTAGAGTGAGTGGTAAACAAAATGCTAAATATTAGGTGCATCATCTTTCCGACCACTGAGGGCCTTTTTTCAATCAACCCATCACCCAATTGATGGTATTTATTGAACGGAGAGAGCTTGGGAGTATGCAACAGCACTGGAAGAAATGCTCCTTGCTCACAAGGAACTTACATTCTAACGGGGGAGACAGACATTAAAATAAATAACGGACATGTATGGAAGTGCTGTGGGAGGCGGAGGCGAATATCAAGTGTTTCAAGAGTACAGATCCACGGATTGAGCACAGGCCTGGGAATCAGAAGGTCATAGATTCTAATTCTGGCTCTGCCCCTTGTCTGCTGTGTGACCTTGGGCAAGTCACTTCACTTCTCTGGGCTTAGTTATCTCATCTGAAAAATGGGAATTGAGACTGTGAGCCCCACATAGGATGGGGACTGTGTCCAACTTCATTTGCTTATATCCACCTGAGTGCTTAGTACAGTGCCTGGCACGTAGAAAGTGCTTAACAGATACTACAATTATTACTATTATTATTACAGAGTCAACGCAGAAGGGAGAGGGAGTAAGGGAAATGAGGGTTTAACTGAGGAAGGCCTCTTAGGGGAGATGTGATTTTGATAAATCTTGGAAGGTGGTGGACTGTTGGATAAAACAGAAGCGGAGAAGAGAGTTCCAGGACAGAGGGAGGATGTGGTAAAGGGGCCAGAGGCAAGACAGATGAGATTGAAGTATAGCGATAACATCATTAAGGGGCAAACCCAAATCAATCAGTCAATCAATCAATTGCATTTATTGAGCGCTTACTGTGTGCAGAGCACTGTACTAAGCGCTTGGGAAGTACAAGTTGGGAACATATAGAGACAGTCCCTACTCAACAGTGGGCTCACAATCTAAAAGGGGGAGACAGAGAACAAAACCAAACATACTAACAAAATAAAATAAATAGAATAGATATGTACAAGTAAAATAAATAAATGAATAGAGTAATAAATATGTACAAACATATATACATATATACAGGTGCTGTGGGGAAGGGAAGGAGGTAAGACGGGGGGATGGAGAGAGGGACGAGGGGGAGAGGAAGGAGGGGACTCGGTCTGGGAAGGCCTCCTAGAGGAGGTGAGCTCTCAGTAGGGCCTTGAAGGGAGGAAGAGAGCTAGCTTGGCGGATGGGCAGAGGGATTGGGGGCATTCCAGGCCCGGGGGATGACGTGGGCCGGGGGTCGACGGTGGGACAGGCGAGAACGAGGCCTAACGGTGAGGAGGTTAGCGGCAGAGGAGTGGAGGGTGCGGGCTGGGCTGGAGAAGGAGAGAAGGGAGGTGAGGTAGGAGGGGGCGAGGGGATGGACAGCCTTGAAGCCCAGGGTGAGGAGTTTCTGCCTTACGCACAGATTGATTGGTAGCCACTGGAGATTTTTGAGGAGGGGAGTAACATGCCCAGGGTGTTTCTGGACAAAGACAATCCAGGCAGTGGGGTCTAAACAGAGAGGCAAGGCCAACATCCTCCTTGCTGTTCAACTACTCCCTGCCTCTTCGCTAGCCAACATGAGTAATCACCATCTCTGGGTGAGAAAAGTTGGCCAGAGCAGGAAAGATCCACACCTGGTCATAATGGAAATGGACAAACCAAGCAGAGTAGCATGATAGTGAAGCAGCCTGGCAGAGTTCATAGAGCACAGGCCTGGGAATCAAAAGGTCATGGGTTCTAATCCCAGTCTGCCACATGTCTGCTGTGTGACATTGGGTAAATCACTTCACTTCTCTGGGTCTTAGTTACCTCATCTGGAAAATGGGGATTGAGACTGTGAGCACTATGTGGAACAGGGACTGTGTCTAACCCAATTTGCTTGTGTCCACCCCTGTGCTTAGTATAGTGCCTGACACATAGTAAGCACTTAACAAATACTATTATTATTATTACGTATTTGTAATACGTAATACGTACACGTTTGTAATACGTTTGTACGTATTTATTACTCTATTTTACTTGTACATATCTATTCTATTTATTTCATTTTAATATGTTTTGTTCTCTGTCTCCCCCTTCTAGACTGTGAGCCCACTGTTGGGTAGGGACCGTCTCTATATGTTGCCAACTTGTACTTCCCAAGCGCTTAGTACAGTGCTCTGCACACGTAAGCACTCAATAAATATGATTGGTTGATTATTATTATTATTATGCATCAAAGCCTAGTTGGCTTGGCAAATCAAGGGTATTTATGGAGCACCTACTGCAGGCAAAACACTGTACTAAGTACTTATAACTCTAATTGGACTGAGTTATAGGATCTGGGGTCCAATCAGCTGCTTGCCTGCTGTGAGACCTTGGGCAAGTCATTTAACTTGCCTCAGTTTCCTCATCTGTAAAATAGGGATTCAATACCTGTTCTACAACCCCCTTAAATTGGGAGCCCCACGTAGGACAGTGTCAGTGCACAACCTAATTATCATGGATCTTCCTCAGCCTTTAGTGGAGTGATTGGCACATGGTACATTGTGATCACCACGTTATCATTATTATTATTATGTTTGAATAATTTGTGAGTCAGAAATTTCACCGAGAATTCCTTCCCTTTACCTGAGGTGGGATTTGAGGAAGCAAGCACCGTCATAATCGTTCTTGGCTTACCAATGTTATCTTTGCAGATATGGAAAGCTAAGAAGCCTCCTGACAATCCTAATTGTTTCCTAACCACAAAGCGGTTTCCTCGAAGTGCAGGAGGAAATTGGAGCCTTACAAAATGACAGTTTGTTTCTATACTCAGACTGTGGTTTCAAACAAATTTTAATCTCAGCATAATATAGCCTCCCGTCCTTAACAAGTGTCTCCAACACATAAGAACCAGATAGCTCCTTCTTAGATCATGAGCCCCATGTGGGACAGGGCCTGTGACCAATTTGGTTAACTTGTACCTACCCCAGTGCTTAGAACAGAGTTCGACACATAATAATAATTTTAAAATTTTGGTATTTGTTAAGCGCTTACTATGTGCAAAGCACTGTTCTAAGCGCTGGGGAGGGTACAAGGTGATCAGGTTGTCCCATGTGGGGCTCACAACCTATTTCCCCATTTTACAGATGAGATAACTGAGGCACAGAGAAGTGAAGTGACTTGCCAAAGTCACACAGCTGACAAGCAGTGAGCCAGGATTTGAACCCATGACTTCTGACTCCCAAGCCCGGGCTCTTTCCACTGAGCCCCGCTGCTTCACATAGCAAGCACTAAACCAATAACACAATATGTTGCCGACTTATACTTTCCAAGTGCTTAGTACAGTGCTCTGCACACAGTAAGTGCTCAATAAATACTATTGAATGAATGAATGAATGAATGAATGAATGAATGAATGAATGTGCATCTAGCTTTAATTCGATTTGTTCTGGCGATTTTGACACCTGTCTACATCTTTCGTTTTGTTGTCTGTCTCCCCCTTCTAGACTGTGAGACCGCTGTTGGGTAGGAACCGTCTCTATATGTTGCCAACTTGTACTTCCCAAGCGCTTAGTACAGTGCTCTGCACACAGTAAGCGCTCAATAAATATGATTGAATGAATGAATTGAATGAATAATTATCAGTGTTTGAGGTGGTTATACACAAGTATATACTAGACTCCTCTCCAGTAACCACACAACTAACTCACAGTAGCATTTGCAGCTACATCCCTGAATTAGAGAGGATGATTTGACCCATAGCAATCTGACATTTTCCTGTAACAACAATCCAGAAAGTGGATTTGCTAGGTACCATTATTCTTTTCCCTGTTGCCAAACTCTCTGATAATTTCACTCAAAATAGCCCATTCCCTAACTAATTAGAATCTCTTCTAAATGAAAAGAGGTTTCAAAGCAGAGTTTTTAAGTGAGGCCTCAAAGTACTTTGTCATTTGCATACATATTTTTCTACAAGATGGCTCTAGTTAGCACAGTCAAAACTCTGGACTTTAGCTGAAATGTACATTTTGGTCTAAAATCAGTGTCCCAAAGACTCTTAAAGGCAGCTTCTTTCTTAGCTGATAAACAGTCTTCCAAATCATTGAGGGAACATGGAATTTCCTAGGGGCAAAGGTGCTTCTGGCTGAGAGAAAAAGGCTACTTACAAATATCGTAAGCTGTTATAGGGGGAGGTGGTGAAAAAGGCAAGGAAATAATGTTTGGATAGTCAGCTGTGTGACTTTGGGCTAGTTACTTAACTTCTCTGTGGTTCAGTTACCTCATCTGTAAAATGGGGATTAAAACTGTGAGGCCCCCGTGGGATAACCTGATCACCTTATAACCTCCCCAGTGCATAGAACAGTGCTTTGCATATAGTAAGCGCTTAACAAATACCATTATTATATTATTTTTATTATTATTTTAATACCTTGCCAGTAGTAGGATACTACTGCTTATCTCTTTCTCTTTTTGCCATTATATTCCTTGTCATTCTCTCATAATACAGGAAGAGACTCCCTCCAACTGCATCTGGGACTAGGCCATTTTGAATCGACTTAATCAAGTCTGTCGACTTGTACTTCCCAAGTGCTTAGTACAGTGCTCTGCACACAGTAAGTGCTCAATAAATACGATTGAATGAATCTTGGGGAAGCAGCACGGCATAGCGGATAGAGCATGGGTCTCTAAGTCAAAAGGTCAGGGTTTCTAACCCCAGCTCCACCACTTGGTTGCTGTGTGATCTTGGGCAAGTCACTTCACTTCTTTGGGCCTCAGTTCCTTTATCTGTAAAATGGAGAGTCATTCATTCAATCATATTCATTCAATTAAGACTGCGCGCCTCATGTGGGTCAGGGACTGTGTCCCTGATTATTTGGATGGTGAGCCCCATGTGGGACAGGGACTGTGTCCAACCAATTTATTTATATCAACCTCAGCACTTAATACAGTACCTGGCACACAGTAAGCACTTAACAAATACCATAATAATAATTATTAATATTGTATGTGACTCAGTTAAATCATCTGTAAAATGGGGATTAAGGCTGTGAGCCCTCTGTGGGATAGGGACTGTTTGCAATCTGATTTGATTGTATCCATCCCAGCACTTACTATGTGCCTGGCATATAGTAAGCGCTTAAAAATATCATTATTATTATTATCGATTCTTATACAAAAACTAAAAGAATTCAGACTGTCTCTTCTAAGGCTATTTTATAGAGTTACATATAGCAATTATTCCTCAAGAAGTGATATATTTTACAGTCGCCTACAGATCAGCAATTCTTATTCTCTCTCTCTTTCTCTTGCTTTTTCTCTCCTCTCTCTCTGTCCTCTCTCCTCTCTCCCCCTGGGGACTTTGCTGCTCATCCCACCTGCAATCACAGAGCTCAGGTCCATGTACTTAAATTCTGTTGCTTCCCCATCTGCAAAGTATTTTAATGGCTGCCTCTTCCGCTAGGCTGTAAGTTCCTTGAGGGCAGGGATCTTGTCTACCACTGTATTGTACTCTCCCAAGTGCTCAGTGCTGTGCTCTGCATACAGTGCTCAAGAACAACCATCACTCGATTAATTGATTGATTATAGCGTGCTCTAATGAGTCAGAAAAGTAGGGGCAGAACTGAGTGGAAGGAAATGCATACGCAACTGGTGACGTGGTGAATGTCTGCCTTCCCCTTTAAGCTTGTTGTGGGGAGGTAATGTGTCTGTTTACTGTTGTATTGTACTGTCCCAAGCGCTTAGTACAATGCTCTTCACACAGGAAGTGCTCAGACTGACTGACTGGAAGGGGGGCTGTGAACTTACCTTCAGTGTGTTCTCCCCACAGTCCCTCCCTTGTAGACGTGACGGAAGGGTATGATTTAATGTATCCTCACTTTGAATCGTAATGAATTCAAGTTGCTAAGCTCTAATCACACATCTATGGAAATCCCTAATTCTACGGAGCATTTTGAAAGGCAGGTAAAATGTAACCATTCAAATGCCAGAAAGAAAAGAACCTAAGAAGGATCCTGAAGAACTCTCCCCGATTTAATTTAACTCTCTCTGTTAGAATGAAGGCTCCTGAAAGGCAGGGATTGATTCTGCCAACTGTATTGAACTCTCCCAGTGATCACTCCAGTGCTCACACGTAATACATTGTAAGCTCATTGAGGGCAAGGACTGTGTCTGCCAACTCTATTGTACTCTCCCAAGTGCTTAGTACAGAGGTTTGAACACAATAACTGAACATTTCTTGAGGCCAGGGAGAGGGTCTATTAACTGTTGTACTATCCCAGGTGTTTGATGCAGTGCTCTGTATAAAGTAAGTACTCAATAAACACCACTGATTGATTGATTGAATTATTTTACCCATGTTGTTTTGAAAAAATGACAGTTGCTAAAGGATGCTCATTTTCTTGAATCCATTATGTTATCAAAACTCCGGTTTCTCTCCCTGTAACAAAATAAAGACACAGTGCTTCTCTTGCAGGTTGGGGCAGTGGATTAGGTTTAAATGCCAGGTTTGTAGAAGCAGCACGGCACAGTGGATAGAGCACGGGCTTGGGAGTCGGAAGGTCATGGGTTCTAATCCTGCCTCTGCCACTTGTCTGCTGTCTGACCTTGGGCAAGTCACTTTGCTTCTCTAGACTTCAGTTACCTCATCTGCAAAATGAGGATTGAGACTGTGAGCCCCACATGGAACAGGGACTGTGTCCAACCAGATTTACTTGCATCCAGCCCAGTGCTCAGTACAGTGCCTGGCACATAGTGAGCGCTAAACAAGTACCATAAAATTATTATTATCCAGAACATATAGGAAACACAGACATTTCAGCTCTCTCTCTTGCTCTCACCCTGAGAAACAGCAGATTTCTAGGCATCTGGATGACAAATACTACCTTCCCCCGGATGAGTCTTTCCTTTCCCTGAGCTTCACTGGAAAACAGAATTAACACCACAAAACGTTATTGCCAGATGTGTTTGTCAGAACTGTTAAACAGTCGGTCAGAATCCATTAAAGCATCCTAAAGATGAAGAGCCATCAGTATCCTTTTCCACACATCTCCTCAAACTCTATTAGGAAAATCCTCCGTTGTTAAGAAGCCCGTCAATTAGAGATGACACAGAAACCATGAACACTGTGTTTAGCTAAAGCATTCTGGCAGCTCCTCTGCTGTATTGTCAACATTCATTTCTGAGTTTCATTGGAAAGTTGTCCTTTAGATAGAGGAGATTTAAATTAACCCTCAGATCGGTGGAGGCAGGAAGTACTCACGCTCTGCCTTTGTCCGTTCACTTGGAAGAAAGATTTCACCTACTTACAAAGCATCATCGGCTTCATTATTATAGACCTTGGGATTGTAAGTTTCTGGCGAGGGAATACCCTGATCCAGTGACCCATAACATTGCATTCAATAGCTGGAGCCACAGAGTCTCCTCTCATTTGCTGTCACCTGCTACAGCGAAGAATGATGGAATTGAATTTTACAGCCCCACAGCCTTAATCTGTGGCACCAATCCAACTTGGGGCAACTAATCCTTATTCAACTCAATGGTACAGTCAGAAGACGCCCTTCAATCACTTTTTGTTATGGTATTTGTAAAGTGCTTGCTATGTCTTCTTTGTGGTCTTGGGCACGTTGCTTGACTTCTCTGTGTCTCACTTCCCTCATCTGTAAAATGGGGATTAAGACTGTGTGCCCCTTGATAGACAGGGACTGTTTCCAACCTGATTGGCTTGTATCTACCCCAGCACTTAGAACAGTGCTTCACACATAATAAGCACTTAACATATGCCCTTATTAATTAATTAGTTAGTTATGTGCCAGGCACTGAACTAAGCAGTGGGGTTGATTCAAGATAATCAGTCCGGATGCAGTCCCTGTCCCACTTAGAGCTCACAGTCTCCATTTTTCAGATGAGGTAACTGAGGAACAGAGAAGTTAAGTTATTGCCCAAGGTCAAACAAGGTCAGTCAAGTGGGGAGAACCAAGATTAGAACTAAAGGTCCTGTGATTCCCAGGCCTGGGCTCTTGCCACTAAGAGATGCTGCTTCTGGATTTCTGCTGACAAGCATTAGCGGAAGTCCAGAATAGAAACCAACTTCTCCTTTTCTCCCTTTCAGAGCATCCCTTGATAAATCGAACCACCTGGGAAATATAGTTCCCATGCCAACAGCCATAACCAAAAGGACAGTGGGAAATTCACAAAGGGCTGGAGCTCATCTCTTCCCCCCTGTGTTCAGTTACCCTCTGGAATTTGAAGATCTAGATTCCTGTAAGCTTTATCCTGGTTTGTTTTTTTTTGTGACTGTAAGTATCTTGAAGGCAGGGATGGATCTACTTACACTATCTACTCTCCCAAGTGCTTAGTACAGTGCTCTCAACAGAGCAAGCACTCAGTAAATACCACTGATTGATGGGTGAGTCAAAAAGGGATAGAAGGAAACCCTCTAATAAAAAGTTCCTGCTTCACGTTTTCCCGTATGCTCTGCATATATTTTATATCCCTTCTTTTTAGTTCTGCTGTAAGAAGTTTTTTTCAGTAGTCAGCTTCCTGAAAACCTCTTCAGAGATTTTTACTATATATAGCATTGTTCCCCTTCTTTTCAGTTTCTGATAATTTATAGTTCTGTCAAAATATCCAGGAACTCCTGGAAGAGATTGTACAGCTAAACAGTGAACTGACTTCTTAATATTTACAGCATTTTGAAAGCATTTAGATTTATTTATAAAATGGGGAAGTTGTACAGAGAAGCAGTGGGATCTGGTGGAAAGATTAGAACCTGGGTTGTAATCCCAACTTCACAGCTTCCCTGCTGCCTGATTTGAGCAAAGTCATCGAACTTCTCCGTGCCTTAGTTTCCTCATCTGGAAAATGGCGATTTGATATCTGTTCTCCCTCTTGCAAAATGTGACCCCTACATGGTACACGGAGTCTGTCCGACCTGATTATTTTGTATCTACCAGCTCTTGGTAGAGTTCCTCACAAATGCTAGGCCCTTAAAAAATACCAGAATTACTAATATTAATCTGATTCATCCAGGGCTGTGACTGCACTGTTGGAGGGACACAGTTATCTTGAATGATGATGAAAAGAAGCACCATGGCTTGGTGGATAGAGCAAGGCCTGGGAGGAAGAAGGACCTGGGTTCTAATCCCGGCTCTGCCATGTGTCTGCTGTGTGATGCTGGGCAAGTCATTTAACTTCTCTGGGCCTCAGTTACCTCATCTGTAAAATGGGGATAAAGAGTGTGAGCTCCATGGGGGACAGGGACTGTGTCCGACCTGATTAACTTGTATCTACCCCAGCGCTTAGAAAAGTTTTGGGCACACAGTAAATGCTTAACCAGTACAATAATTAACAAGCATGAAAATTAATCAGTGGTATTTATTGAGTGCTTACTGTGTGCACAACACTGTACTTAATGCTTACCGTCACCTGATGTGCTTCCCTGAAAATGTTTTTTTTTTTCCATTTTTTATTTTCCCTGATGCTGTTGATGCTGTGGAGCACAATCTGCTTCCCTGGGAACAGCTCAGCATCCAAGTTGCAAAGCCAAATCCCACACTGTTCAAATTAACTGGGGCAGGAGATAGATCTGATCAAACTAAAGAAAGACCACAAGATAATTATTTTGCCACTGAATCTAAGATAACGAGATTTGATTTTCAAATGCTACACATACAGAACATTTTAACTTTTTTACAGGGAAAGAGAGGAACAGAGATTGGGATAATTTTCAAAGTGGACAATCAGTCAATCAATCGAGGATATTAACTGAGCACTTAACCTCCGCAAAATTGCCAAGATCCACCCTTTCCTCTTCATCCAAACCACTACCTTGCTGGTTTAATCTCTCATCCTATCCCAACTGGATTACTGCATCAGCCTCTTCTCTGATCTCCCATCCTCCTGTCTCTCCCCAGTTCAGTCTATACTTCACGCTGCTACACGGATCACCTTTGTGCAGAAACGCTCTGGGCATGGTACACCCCTCCTCAAAAATCTCCAGTGGCTACCAGTCAACCTACGCATCAGGCAAAAACTCCTCACTCTCGGCTTCAAGGCTGTCCCTCACCTCACCCCCTCCTACCTCACCTCTCTTCTCTCCTTCTACAGCCCAGCCTGCACCCTCCGCTCCTCTGCTGATAACCTCCTCACTGTGCCTCATTCTTGCTTGTCCCGCCGTTGACCCCCGGCCCACGTCCTCCCCCTGGCCTGGAATGCCTTCCCTCCGCATATCCGCCAAGTTAGCTCTCTTCCTCCCTTCAAAGCCCTACTGAGAGCTCACTTCCTCCAGGAGGCCTTCCTAGACTGAGCCCCTTTTTTCCTCTCCCCCTCCCCATCGCCCCGCCCTACCTCCTTCTCCTCCCCACAGCACATGTATATATGTTTGTACCGACTTATTACTCTATTTTACTTGTACATATTTACTATTCTATTTATTTTGTTAATGATGTGCATCTAGCTTTACTTCTATTTATTCTGATGACTTGACACCTGTCCACATGTTTTGTTTTGTTGTCTGTCTCCCCTTTCTAGACTGTGAGCCCATTTTTGGGTAGGGACTGTCTCTATACGTTGCCAACTTTTAGTTCCCAAGTGCTTAGCACAGTGCTCTGCACACAGTAAGCGCTCAATAAATACGATTGAATGAATGAATGAATGCAAGATATTATATTAAGCGCTTGGGAGAGCACACTACTGCAGAGTTGGTAGGCATGTTCCCTGCCCACAAGGAGCTTACAGTTTAGAGGGAAAAACAGACATTAATAGAAATAAATAATCAATCAATAAATGGTATTTGTCTAGCACTTACTATTTGTAGAGCACTGTTCTAAGCCCTTGGGAGAGTACAGTATCCAACCTTGGCTTCACAGAATCTGTCCTCTCCTGGTTCTCCTCTTATCTCTCCCACTGTTCATTCTCAGTCTCTTTTGCGGGCTCCTCCTCCCCCTCCCATCCACTTACTGCAGGGGTTCTTCAAGGGTCAGTTCTTGGTCCCCTTCTGTTCTCTATCTACACTCACTCCCTTGGTGAACTCATTTGCTCCCAAGGCTTCAACTATCATCTCTATGCTGATGGCACCCAAATCTACATCTCTGCCCCGGCCCTTTCTCCCTCCCTCCAGGCTCATATCTCCTCCTGCCTTCAGGACATCTCCATCCGGATGTCTGCCCGCCATCTAAAACTCAACATGTCCAAGACTGAACTCCTTATCTTCCCTCCCAAACCCAGCCCTCTCCCTGACTTTCCCATCACTGTTGACGGCACTACCATCCTTCCCGTCTCATAAACCCACAACTTTGGTGTCATCCTCAACTCCGCTCTCTTGTTCACCCCTCACATCCAATCCATCACCAAAACCTGCCAGTCTCACCTCCGCAACATCTCCATGATCTGCCCTTTCCTCTCCATCCAAACCGCTACTCCGCTCTTTCAATCTCTCATCCTATCCCAACTGGATTACTGCATCAGCCTCTTCTCTGATCTCCCGTCCTCCTGTCTCTCCCCACTTCAGTCCGTACTTCACACCACTGCCTGGATCATCTCTGGGCAGAAATGCTCTGGGCATGTTATTCCCCTCCTCAAAAATCTCCAGTGGCTACCAATCAATCTACGCATCAGTCAAAAACTCCTCATCCTTGGCTTCAAAGCTCTCCATCACCTCGCCCCCTCCTACCTCACCTCCCTTCTCTCCTTCTACAGCCCAGCCTGCACCCTCCGCTCCTCTGCTACTAATCTCCTCACTGTGCCTCATTCTTGCCTGTCCCACCGTTGACCCCCAGCCCACATCCTCCCCCTGGCCTGGAATGCCCTCTCTCCGCACATCCGCCAAGCTAGCTCTCTTCTTCCCTTCAAAGCCCTACTGAGAGCTCATCTCCTCTAAGAGACCTTCCCAGACTGAGTCCCCTCCTTCCTCTCCCCATCCTCCCCCTCCCCTTCCCCCCCGCCTTACCTCCTTCCCCTCCCCACCGCACCTGTATATATGTATATATGTTTGCACATATTTATTACTCTATTTATTTTACTTGTACATATTTATTCTATTTATTTTATTTAGTTAATATGTCTTGTTTTATTGTTGGTTTACTGCTTCTAGACTGTGAGCCTGCTGTTGGGTAGGGACCGTCTCTATAGGTTGCCAACTTGTACTTCCCAAGTGCTTAGTCCAGTGCTCTGCACACAGTAAGCACTCAATAAATATGATTGAATGAATGAATGAATACAGTAACTTACAGATATGTATATATGCTGTGGGGCTGATAGAGGGGTGAATGTCAAGTGTTTAAAGGGTTCGGGTACAACTGCTTAGCCAATCAATCTATCATGTTTCTTGAGCACTTACTCTGTGCAGAGCACTGGACTAAGCACTTGGGAGAGTACAATGTAACAATACAATAGGCATATTCCCTATCCACAACGGGTTTACATCCAGAAGGGTTATAAAGGGCAGTAGGGAAAATTAGATGTTCTTCTTAGAAGTAGTACCTTCAGCAAAAATGTCCATTTCTCCACTTTGGGGAAAAGAGAAAATAGCCACATTATTTCATCGATAGTACTATGCCTTAGCTTTGAATTAAATGAAGCAATTTAGGGGGAAGAGAAATGCTTTTCCATTGCTTGTCATTGAAGCAAATTGAAAGGTGGTAGGCAACCAATCAGTCATATTTATTGAGTGCTGACTGTGTGCGAAGCATTGAACTAAGCACCTGGGACAGTACAACAGAGTTGCTAGGCACTTTCCCTGCTCAAAATGAACTCACAGCCTTGATAGCTCAAACTAAGACAATAAATGTGGAATTGAAGGTGTTGCATCAGGAGATAATGGGCTTCATTTTAGCTTCATTTTCTTAATCTGTAAAATAGAGATTGAAACCCCGTTCTCCCTGCTATTTAGACTGTGAACCCTATGTGGGACAGGAACTGTGTCCAACCTGATTACCTTGTATCTAACCCAGCACTTAGGTAGAGAAGCAGCGTGGTTAGTGGAAAGAGCATGGGCTTTGGAGTCAGGGGTCGTGGGTTCTAATTCCAGCTCCGCCACTTATCAGCTGTGTGACTTTGGGCAAGTTACTTAACTTCCCTTTGCAACAGTGACCTCATCTGTAAAAAGGGGATTAAGAGTGTGAACCCCACATGGGACAACCTGATTACTTTGTACCTACCCCAGCGCTTAGAACAGTGCTTGGCGCATAGTAAGTGCTTAACTAATACCATCATTATTACCGTTACAGTGCTGCGAATCTATCCCCGCACTGAGTAAAAGAAAACAAAAAGGAAAGCACTGCGAATAAGGATCTGGAAAAAGATAGTCTCCAAGTACTGGGCTCTAGAAAATGATTGTCCAAGGGACACCATGGTAGCTTGGCATATCAGCTCCAGATGCTTCGGGTTTTAGAAGAGAGGCCTAACTTGAGGGAATAATCACATGATTTGGGTTTTCCTATTTAATCTTCCTCATAAACAAGTGTTTGTTCATTACTCTATGCTCCTTTTTCAGCTTGGCCTCTCCTACAAGAATCATGTACAGCTTTGCATGACAAATGACTTGTTTTCATGAATACTGATTTCATTTCCATTTGCACAGGAAAGGCACGTGATGTCTTTTCTCCTCACATGAAAGTAGAGCTAAACATTACCCACCAGTGAAATCAGGATAATCAAAGACCGACTGAAGCTGTTTCAGAGTTTCCAGATGTTGCAGGAGGCCCCGGAAAAAAAGGACCTCTTTCATTCATTAGCTATTTTAAAGACAATTCAAAGGTAATTCAGAAGTAGGAAATGTTCACCCTTCTAAAAGGACATGTATTTCTTTGCATTTCAAAATAAAGGGGGCAGTTTTGATGTTATGAAAGTCCTCTTAACTCATAAAAGCAGCCTTCTCACAATTTCTTCAAAAAGGATTTTGGGTTCTTATTTATCTAGGAAGCTATGAGAACACCCCTTTAAAACTGAATTTCTAAATTTGTAATCTAGAAATATACATTCTAATGATAGTCTAAAGATAATTCACTTTCTTATTATACTCGGATTAGAGAAGCAGCATGGTTTAGTGGCTAGAGCACGGGCCTAGGAGTCAGAAAGTTGTGGGTTCTAATCCTGGCTCCTCCACTTTCATTCATTCATTCATTCAGTTGTATTTATTGAGCGCTTACTGTGTGCAGAGCACTGTACTAAGCGCTCGGGAAGTACAAGCAGCGTGGCTCAGTGGAAAGAGCACGGGCTTTGGAGTCAGAGGTCATGGGTTCGAATCCCAACTCCGCCACATGTCTGCTGTGTGATCTTGGGCAAGTCACTTAACTTCTCTGGGCCTCAGTTACCTCATCTGTAAAATGGGGATTAAGACTGTGAGCCCCACGTGGGACAACCTGATCACCCTGTATCCTCCCCAGAGCTTAGAACAGTGCTTTGCACATAGTAAGTGCTTAACAAATGCCAATTATTATTATTATTATTATTACAAGTTGGCAACTTACAGAGATGGTCCCTACCCAACAATGGGCTCACAGTCTAGAAGGGGGAGACAGACAACAAAAGAAAACATGTAGTCAGGTGTCAAGTCATCAGAATAAATAGAGGTAAAGCTAGATGCACATCATTGACAAAATGAATAGTAAATATGTACAAGTAAAATAAATAGAGTAATAAATCTGTACAAACATATATACAGGTGCTGTGGAGAGGGGAAGGAGGTAGGGCAGGGGTCTTGGGCAAGTCACTTCACTTCTCTGGGCTTCACTTATCTCATCTGTAGAATAGAGATTGAGAATGTGAGCCCCATGTGGGACAGGGACTGTGTCCAACCCAATTTGCTTGTATCCACCCCAGCGGTTAACACAGTGCCTGGCACACAGTAAGAGCTGAACAAATACCATGATCATTATTATCATTATACCTCTATTTCCCAAACAGCTAGTAAGTGGAGGTCTAGAAAGGGATGACAAGAAACAGTGGGGGTGGGCTAGACTATTGATTGACTGATTGATAGCCACTGCCAATCACATTGGCAAGCATGGTTAAAATTTTCCTCCAGAGGGGTCACCTTTGAATACTGACTATCCTTTATTACTTATTATTATCATTATTACATTTGTTAAGTGCTTAAAATGCATCTAAGTGCTAGAATAGATATAAATTAATCAAGTTGGACACAATCCCTGTCCCACATAGAGTTCACTGTCTAAGTAAGAGAAAAGGTATGGAATCTCTATTTTGCAGTTGACGAACTGAGGTTCAAAGAAATTAAGTGACTTGATCAAGGTGACATGGCAAGCAAGTGGCAGATCTAGGATTAGAACCCAGGTCTTCTGACTCCCAGGCGCATGCTCTGCATTCATTCATTCAATCGTATTTATTGAGCACTTACTGTGTGCAGAGCACTGCACTAAGCACTTGGGAAGTACAAGTTGGCAACATATAGAGACGGCCCCTACCCAACAATGGGCTCACTTTGCACTACACCTTCCTGCTACCCTTTATAGTGTGAACACCAGAATTAAAAAGATTGAAAGTACTTAAAAAAAAATGAAAACAGAGAAGCCATGAGACCAGAATCTTTCCTTCCTTTGTGGGTAGTAAAAAGGCCCGACTTCAAGCATAACCTTTTGTCAAATTCAGGGGACTGGAGAACTCTGTTTAAAGTTGGTGTTGGTAGATTTCCATTTCTCTTTCCTCTAAATCAATTGAGGATTCAGTAATTTGGGATTTTTTCCCGGCCTTCTGCAGGCTGGAGATACATACAGAACTGAGCCAGGCAGTTTTGAGGATTTATGTGTCCTTCCCTGAAGGGAAGAAATACAGTTTATTATTTTTAATACTGGTAATAGCAATAAGTACATATCAACAAATATCTAGCTCCTGGCAAATATGAAATGTTGACCATCATTTTTATTAGTGGCCCCCTTAGGGCTTGTAGCACTGGATTTAGTTTGCAATATTGCTTGCAAGGTGGTGGGATACTCACGAGGGAATGTCTTTCAAGAACTTTGAAACCCGAAACTGGAAATTTTTAAAGTGCTATGATCAATCCCTCGTTCCTTTCTCCCTTTACTGGGACTTTGAGTGTTCTCACTCATTCATTCAATTGCATTTATTGAGCACTTACTGTGTGCAGAACACTGTCCTGAGTGCTTGGAAAGTACAATATTCATGGTGTTTGAAAACTACTTCCATCATGCTTCATTTAAGGCTACCAACCCACCTTGATCCAGTCTGACAAAACTGTCTCCCAAGCATTTTAAAGTGGATGCCCCATAAAAATGGAATATAGCTGTTTAGCTTCTTTCCATGACTTCTACCCAGTGAACCACAATGAATAGTACCATTATACAATCAATCAATCACTTTTATTGAGTGCTTAGTCCATGCAGGGCAGTATACTAAGCCTTGGGAAAGTAGAATACAATAGAATTGGGAGACATGTTTCCTCTCCATGATGAGTTTACAGTCTAGAGTGGGAGACAAACATAATAATAATAATGATGATGGTATTTGTTAAGCACTTACTATGTGCAAAGTACTGTTCTAAGCTCTGGGGAGATACAAGGTGATCAGGATGTCCCAGTGGGGCTCACAGTCTTAATCCCCATTTTATAGGTGAGGGAACTGAGGCACAGAGAAGTTAAGTAACTTGCCCAACACAGCTGACAATTGGCAGAGCCGGGATTTGAACCCATGACCTCTGACTCCAAAGCCCGGCTCTTTCCACTGAGCCACACTGCTTCTCTAATCTAAATCTATCTGTCAATCTAAATGAACAAATGATGGATATGTACATAAGTGAAGTTGAGGGGAGTAGTGAAAAAAGGGAGCAAATCCAAATGCAAGGGAAGTGCAGAGGGGAGTGGGAGAAGAGAAAATGAGGGCTTAGTCAGGGAAGCCCTCTCAGAGGATATGTGCCTTCAATAAGGCTTTGAAGGTGGGGAGAGTGATTGTCAGTTGGATATGAAGTGCTTAGAACAGTGCTTGGCACATAGTAAGTGCTTAACAAATCCCATCGTCATTATTACTATTATATGAAGAGGGAAGAACATGGGCAAGAGGTTGGTGGTGAGATGAATGGGATAGAGGTACAGTGAGTAGGTTGGACATTAGAGGAGCAAAGTGGGTTGGTGGGTTGCAAGAGAAGAGCAGTTAGGTAAGGTAGGAGGGGGCAAAGTGATTGAGTGCTTTAAAGCCAATGGGATCTCTCAACAGTCAATAGTATTTAATAAACATCTATGTGCAGAGCCTTTTGTAGTCATTTATGCTATACCAAGAGTTTTCCTTGTACTGATAATGATAATAATAATGATAATAATGGTGGCATTTGTTAAGCGCTTACTATATGCCAGGCACTAAACTAAGCGCTGGGGTGAATATAAGCAAACTGGGTTGAACATAATACCTGCCCCACATGGGGCTCAGCTCACCGTCTTAATGACCATTTTACAAATGAGGTAACTGAGGCACAGAGGGGTTAAGTGACATACCCAAGATTATATGGAGGAGCCAGGATTAGAATCCAGGAACTTCTGACGCCCAGGCCTGTGTTCTATTATATCAGGCCGTACTTATGAAATTTGTATAGAATAGGCAAATGAAATTATTACAACCCAGCCGTGATTTTGGTTTTGGTGAAGCTGAGGTTGGATAATGTTTCCAGGAGAAAGGGGTGGTCCACAGTGACAGTGTAGAAAAACAGCATGGCATAGTTCGTTCAATCATATTTATTGAGCGCTTACTGTGTGCAGAGCACTGTACTAAGCGCTTGAGCAATAATTTTGGTATTTGTTAAGCGCTTACTATGTGCAAAGCACTGTTGTAAGTGCTGGGGAGGATACAAGGTGATCAGGTTGTCCCATGTGGGGCACAGTTGATAGAGAGTGGTCCTGGAAGTCAGAAGACCATGGGGTTCTAATCCTAGATCCACCACATGTCCACCATGTGACCTTGCGCAAGTCACTTCACTTCTCTGTGCCCTTGGTACCTCATCTGTAAAATGGGACTGAGACGTGAACCAATATGGGACAGGGACTGTGTCCTACCCGATTAGCTTGTATTCACCCCAGTGCTTAGTACAGTGCTTGGCCCAGAGTAAATGCTTAAAAAATGCCACGATTATTATTATTATTATTTAAGGCAGCTGAGAGACGGTGGAGGATTAGGAAGGAGTAGAGGCCACTGGATTTGACAAGAAAATCATTTGTGATTTTTGAGAAGGTGGTTTCTAGGGAGTAGAGGGGGTGGAAAGCCAGATTGGAGGGGGTCAAGGAGCGAATTGGAGGAGAGGAACTAGAGACGGAGGATGTAGACAACCCCGTCAAGGAGACTGGAGAGGAATGGTAGGAGGGAGATGGGCGATTACTGGAGGGAGCCATGGGGTAAAGCGATGTGTTTTTTTTTTTTTTTTTTAGGATGGGAAGATATGAGCATGTGTGAAAGCAGTTGGGAAGAAGCAGTTGGAAAGTGAACGGTTGAAGATGGTGGTCAGGGAGGGAAGAAGTGAGAGGGCAAGTGTTTTGATATGGTGCAAAGGGATGGGGCTGGATGCACAGATGGAGGGTATGGATTTTGAGAGGAGACAGGAAATGAGAATGGAGAGGCTGGGGGCAGAGAGCCTAGTGCTGAGGATGATTCTGGTCTAGATAGAGGGGAGTTTGTGTGCCAAATTGGTGGATATTCATTATATGTTATACTTTAAGTGCTTACTATATGTCAAGCCCAGTACTAAGCACTGGGATAGATACAAATTGATCAGATCACAAACAGTTTCTGTCACATGTGGGACTCATTATCTAAGTATGAAGGAGGACAGGTATTGAATCCCCATTTTACAGAGGAAGAAACAGATGCAAAGTTAACTAACTTGCCCGAGATCACTCGGCAGTCAAGTGGCCAAGACCTCTGCTCTTTCCACTAGGCAACAGTGAGAGGATGCAGAAGAAAAACAAGAAAAACCTGAGTCATTTTGATTGGTCAGTTTTTCAGTCCATCCATCAGTCTGGGCGAGATCCAGCTTCTTTGTCTTTTAAAATCGCTCCTGAATGCTGCCCTTTCCACTCCCTCCCTTCCAACTCAATCTTTAAAAATAGCAGTAGTAATAATAACAATAATAATGGACTATTATAATCATAATTCCACACTTACTCTGTGCCAGGCAAGAACATGGGCTTTGGAGGCAGAGGTCATGGGTTCAAATCCTGGCTCTGCCAATTCATTCATTCATTCATTCATTCATCATTCATTCAATCATACTTAACGAGTGCTTATTGTGTGCAGAGAACTTTACTAAGCGCTTGGGAAGTACAAGTTGGCAACATATAGAGACGGTCCCTACCCAGCAATGGGCTCACAGTCAGTTGTCAGCTGTGTGACTTTGGGCAAGTCACTTAACTTCTCTGGGCCTCAGTTACCTGATCTGGAAAATGGGGATTAAGATTGTGAGCCCCCTGTGGAACAACTTGATCATCTTGTAACCTCTCCAGTGCTTAGAACAGTGCTTTGCACATAGTAATAATAAATGCCATTATTATTATTATTATTATTACTAAGCACTGGGGTAGATACAAGCAAATCAGGTTGGACACAGTCCCTGTCCCATGTGGGGCTCACAGTCTCAATCCCCATTTTACAAATGAGGTAACTGAAGCACAGCAAAGAGAAGTTACTTGCCCAATGTCACACAGCAGACAAGTGGCAGAGCCCGGATTAGAACCCATGACCTTCTGAGTCCCAGCCCCGTGCTCTCTCCAATAGGCCATGCTGCATTTGTTAAGTGTTTGCTAAGTGCTAAACACTGTTCTAAGTGCTGATGTTGATATAAAATAATTAGATTGAACACAGTCCTTGATCCACATGGGGCTCACAATCTAAGTTGGAAAGAGAACAGGGTTTATGATCCCCCTTTTGCAGATGAGGAAACTGAGGCAGAGAGAAGTGAAGTGACTTGCCCAAAGTCACACAGCACGTAAGCGGTGGAGGCAGAATCGAGAACCCAGGTCCTCTGACTCCCAAGCCCGGGGTTTTTCCTCAAGACCAAACTAAAGTTCTCTGCACACAGTAAGCGTTCAGTAAATACGATTGAATGAATTAATGTGACATCTCAGCTTTCAGCACATCTCTCCTAGTCGATACTGAGAATTGTCAAGTTTTTTCATGAGCGTAATCTCTAAAGTGATTGTGATATTGATGCTCATTGTCAGTATAATAAACTTGGATTTCTTTTTGGACCTGAGTTGGCTTTTTTCCTAGTTTTCAGCTTTTCCGAAGAACAACACCACATGGAGCTTTATATCCTGAGTGAAATTGATTTTAAACCATTTGTTACAAATCAATGAAACTGACATTCCGAGCATTAATTGGCATAAAAATGCCCGTTTTCAATGTTCAAATTGCCACAGATACAAAAAGTAAATGAGAAACACTATGACTCAGGGGAAAGAGCTCACTGCTGTGAGCCAAAGTATCAGGGTTCTAATTCCTTGCTCTCTTGCTTCCTTACTGTGTGACCTTGTGCAAGTCACTTACTGTCTCTATCCCTTCATTTCCTCGTCTGTAAAATAAGGATAAGATACCAGTTCTCCCTCTCCCTTAACCTGTTCATCCCATGTGGGAGAAGGTCTGTGCCCAAGTTTTTTTTCCTTTATTTGCTCCAGTGCTGAGCCATGTGTGGCACTTAGTGCTTAACAAATACCACATTTATTCTTATTAAGTGCTGAAATAGTAGTTGGGAGGATGTTCTCCAGGGTAAAGAAAAATTATGGGAGGAGAGGGGATTTCAGGAGGGTTTTGAAGGCCATGAGAAACAAGTCAAAGAGCAGCAAGATTAAGAAGGAAGAGAAATGAGAAGGTAAGTGTGGGAGAAACGAAAGCATAAACCGAGGTGCTGTGGGCGAAGAGAGGGGATAAGACTGTGTCTGACTTGATCTTGTATCTTCCCCAGCCCTTAGAACAGGGCTTGGCACATGCTTAGCAAATACCACAATTACTATTATAAGTGTCATTGTTATTATTAAGTAAGAGGGAGAGAGCTGATGGAGTGCCTTAAAGCCAGAAGGCTGGAGTTTCTCTCTGAGGAGGAGAGGAATGTACAGCCAGGGAAGATTTTTGAGGAGTGGAGAGATGTTTGCAAGAAGATGTTTTATAAACAAGATCTGAGAAGCAGAGCAAAGTATAAACTGGAGGGGGGAGAGGCCTGAAGATAAAGGCCTATTCATTGAGTCATATTTATTGAGCGCTGTGTGCAGAGCACTGTACAAAGAGCTTGGGAAAGTAAAATACAGGAATAAAGAGAGACAAACTCTGCCCACAACCAGACATCAGTACAAGTAAACAGACATAAATGTAAATATATAAAATTGCAGATATGTATATAGATGTATAAATACATATAAATAAGTGTTGTGGAGTTGGGGTCAGGGGTGGGGGGGAAGCAATGGGAGTGAGTCAGGGTGATTGGGAAGGAAGTGGGAGATGAAGAAAAGGAGAGCTTAGTCAGGGAAGACCTCTCAGAGGAGATGTGTCTTCAGTAAGGCTTTGAAGTGGGAGAGAGCAATTGTTTGGCTAACTTAAGGAGGGAGGGTGTCCCAGGCCAGAGGTAGGACATGGGCCAGGGGTAGGCAGATCGATATAGTAGTAATAGTGATAATCATATTTCTTAAACCCCCTACTATATTCCAAGTACTGCCCTAAGGGCTAGAGTAGATACAAGAGAATCAGATCAGGCATTGAATCTGGCCCATTTGGGGCTCAACCTAAGTGAGAGGAAGAACAAGACTTGAATCCTCATTCTGAAAGCGAGGCCAAGAAAATCAGTCATATTTATTGAGTGCTTACTTTGTGCAGAACACTGTACTAAGCTCTTGGGAGAGCACAATATAGCAGAGTTTGAAGATAATGTTCCCTGCCCACAACGAACTTTCTAGACTGTGAGCCCGTTGTTGGGTAGGGACCGTCTCTATATGTTGCCAACTTGTACTTCCCAAGCACTTAGTACAGTGCTCTGCACACAGTATTAAATATGATTGAATGAATGAAATGAATGAATGAATGTGCAGAACACTGTACTAAACGCTTGGAAGAGAACAAGACAACAGAGAAAATTAAGCGCTTATAGAGTACAGATCCAAGGGGAAGGATCCACTAGACCAGGCTGTTTTCTCCAAATTTTGGATAAGAGGTCCCATACTCTGTGCCCAGCATGGATGAAAATAGCTTCCCTTAACGACATCTCTAATTAGGAAGGTCAGAATCAACTGGCCACCATGGATTAGTTTCCCAATGTTGAAAGATTCAATTATGAGAACAAACCTATACCCCACAGTAGATTATTGTCTGATATACCCTCAGTTTTTCATATGGCATTTGTTATGTGCTTTGTTAAGTTTGTTAAGGCCTAGGAGGCCTTCCCAGACTGAGCTCCCTCCTTTCTCTCCCCCTCGTCCCCCCTCCAGCCCCCCCTTCTTACCTCCTTCCCTTTCCCACAGCACCTGTATATACGTATATATGTTTGTACATATTTATTACCCTATTTATTTATTTATTTTACTTGTACATATCTATTCTATTTATTTTATTTTGTTAATATGTTTGGTTTTGTTCTCTGTCTCCCCCTTCTAGACTGTGAGCCCACTGTTGGGTAGGGACTGTCTCTATATGTTGCCAACTTGTACTTCCCAAGCGCTTAGTACAGTGCTCTGCACACAGTAAGCGCTCAATAAATACGATTGATTGATTAAGTTAGTAACTGCTTAACAAATACCATAAAAAAGAACTTATTATGTGCCAGGAACTGTATCTAATTCTTTCATTCCTTTCCATTCCATTCAATCGTATTTATTGAGCGCTTACTGTGTGCAGAACACTGTACTAAGCACTTGGGAAGTACAAGTCAGCAACATATAGAGACGGTCCTTACCCAACAACGGACTCACAGTCTAGAAGGGGGAGACAGACAACAAAACCAAAC
The DNA here is from genome assembly GCF_015852505.1 of Tachyglossus aculeatus. NCBI lineage: Eukaryota > Metazoa > Chordata > Mammalia > Monotremata > Tachyglossidae > Tachyglossus > Tachyglossus aculeatus. The sequence goes on from NC_052070.1 coordinate 13,987,623, forward strand.
ATGTAGACAGCTGTCAAAACCATCAGAATAGACACATCATCAATAAAATTGAGTAGTAAATGTGTACAAGTAAAATAGAGTAATAAATATGTACAAATACATACCTCCCTTTGCTCCTAGGGCAGGACAACATCTAAGTCATTCTAAACAAAGGATTATCTGCATCAGGCACGTGCAACCCTGTGACCTGATTTATCATATGTCTGTGGCTTGTTTAGGGTTCACAACAAGCAGCTAGAGTATAGAAATTGGGAAACTGCCGAGGGACTGTGTGCTACAGCAGTGTTGTGAGAGTCCATCCCTCAGCACTACTTTTAATAGGTCCCAGAAAGAAAAGGCTCCCACCTCCCCCAAAGGCTGAAAAAAATTCTTCCTCCCATGTCCAAGGAAGGCAATCACAAAAGGGAGGCTCATTGTCAAGACCAAACCCTTCTCCATTTCTATGGCAGATTTTCTCTGTTGTCTTGTTCTCTTCCAAACGTTCAGTACAGTGCTCTGCACATTCATTCATTCATTTCATTCATTCAATCATATTTAATACTGTGTGCAGAGCACTATACTAAGTGCTTGGGAAGTAAAAGTTGGCAACATATAGAATCTACTTAGGGAGAGGGGCCAAATAGCCTGATTTGCTTGTCCTTTGCTCCCAGTAGGCCAGGCTTCTTCTCCACTTCCCCTCTCTAGGGAGAGGGTGCCAAATGGGTAGACCAAGACTTTTCTTCTAGGGTCAACTCCCTTGGCGTTGCTGCCGCTACTGCCAAAATAAAAAGCCTTGTCTCCTGAGGGAGGAGAGGGTCAGATAGAGGACATTTGGGAGCCTGCCAGATGTAGTCCCTTCATCCCTGCTGCTGCCCTTTCAGGAACTCCCACTCACTGGGAAGAGATAGGCCCACCTCACCTTCCCCGATCAACTTTCCCTCTTGCTTCCAGGGTGGCAGAGACCCTGCTCCCAGTGATGGGTTGGGAAACCTTTCACCCAAGCCATGCTTTCCTCCAACCAAACCATCCATACAAAGCCACAGCCTTGAAAAGCCATGAGCAAGCAAGAATGCTGAGACCTGTCTCTGTCAGTAGCACGGCTCCCTGGCTTCCTTTTTAACTCGGGTTCAGCTAGAACTCAGTGGGAGTAACAGGGAGAGTGAGAAGATGAATCTTATCTATATTAGAGGGGAAATAGTGAACTTAAACGGCCATAAAATGTGAAACACTGAAGAGACATATTGTGCATTAAACAGATGCATTAAAAGCTCACCTTTTTATTATAATAATAATGATGGCATTTGTTAAGCGCTTACTATGTGCAAAGCACTGTTCTAAGCGCTGGAGGGGATACAAGATGATCAGGTTGTCCCACGTTGGGCTCACAATCAATCCCCATTTTACAGATGAGGTAACTGAGGCTCAGAGAAGTTAAGTGACTTGCCCAAGGTCACACAGCAGACATGTGGCGGAGCTGGGATTCGAACCCATAACCTCTGACTCCAAAGCCCATGCTCTTTCCACTGAGCCACGCTGCTTCTTCAAGTGTTTTATTGAACACTTACTGCATGCAAAGCAATTTACTAAGCATTTGGGAGAGTACAATATAACAACAACAGACACATTCCTGCCCACAGTCTAGAGGGCTAGATTGTCTAGGGGGGAGACAGACATTAATATAAATAAATAAATTAATAAATAATGCTGGGGTAGGTGATGATGATGATAATAATAATAATGTTATTTAAGCACTTACTATATGCCAAGCACTGTTCTAAGCACTGGGATAGTTATGAGCTAATCAGGTTGGACAGAGTTCATTTCACACATGGGACTCACAGTCTTAATCTTCATTTTACAGATGAGGTAAGTGAGGCACAGAGAAGTTAAGAGAGTTGCCCAAAGTCATACAGCAGACAAGTGGCAGAGCTGGAATTGGAGCCCAGATCCTTCTGGCTCCCAGGTGCATGCTCTATCCACTAAGCCCAGCAGCTTCCTCAATTATTCCACAACAGGTATTTCCACTATGCACTTGGGATGGAGCATAGTGGGGGAATTAGGGCACATTCCTCCTACAGTGCACATTTTTCTGGATAGAAAAATAATTGTGATCCATTACTACGTGTCAAGCACTGTTATAAATCCTGGGGAAGATACAAGACAATCAGGTCAACTGTGTCCCACAGAGGGCTTACAATCTAAGTAGGAAGGAGAACGGGTGTTGAATCCCCATTTTACAGGAAGACTAACTGAGATACCGGAGAAGCGAATTGACTTGCCCCATGTACCCCCGGAGCTGGGATTAGAACCCAGTTTCTCTGATTCAAACTCAAACACCCAAACTCTTTCCACTAGGCCACACTGATTCTTTAGAATGTGATATGAAGTCAGAAGAGTTGATAGTGTGCGGACCCTTGCACATACTATAAGCGCTTAGTACAGTGTTCACAGGAAGTGCCCAGTAAATGGCATTGATTGATTATATGTCAGCTTTCTTCAATGTGGGGTTCACAGGATAATAATAGACCCTACATTATAAGAGGACCAAGTGAACTTGAAGATATTCTGACTGTGAATGTCACCAAGAGGTGTGATAATAATAATAATAATGATGGTATTTGTTAAACGCTTACTCTATGCAAAACACTGGTCTAAGTGCTGGGGAGGTTACAAGGTGATCATGTAGTCCCACGGAGGGCTCACAGTTTTAATCCCCATTTTATAGATGAGGTAACTGAGGCTCAGAGAAGTGAAGTGACTTGCCCAAGGTCACACAGCAGACATGAGGTGGAGTTGGGATTCGAACCCATGACCTCTGACTCCAAAGCCTGTGCTCTTTCCACTGAGCCATGAAGCAGTGTGGCTTAGTGGACAGGTAAACGACCTAGGAGTCGGAGGACCTGGGTCCTAATTCCAGCTCTGCCCCTTGCCTGCTGTGTGACCTTGGATAAGTCACTTAACTTATTTAAACCTCAGTTTTCTCTTTGGCAACATGGGGATTAAATACATTTTATACCTTCCCCTTAGGCTGTGAGTCCATGAAGGACAGGGGTGGTCTCTCATCTGGTTATCTTGTAACTACACCAGTGCTTAGTGCAGTGCTTGGCACATAGCAAGTGCTTAATAACTACCCTTATTGTTATTATTATTACTATTAAGAGACTCAAAGACATGCTCACAAGTAGACTGTCCTTTATTCTATTTTAGGATGTCAGAGACATCCCACCATTATTAGTTTGGGATTAACCCAGAGGACAGGAATGTGTTTAATTCTCATTTGTCTATTGTTTCTCAGTGCTTAGTCCAATGCTCTGCACATGCTAATACTAATAGTAATACTATTACTACTACCTGTACCACATACGCAATTGAGTTGTTTTTCATTTTAATAGGGCAAAAGCTTTAATTCTCACCTTTTAGTCAAAATGTACTCCAGCCTTTTTGAGTTGAGCAAATACTTGTTTTGTTGTCTGACTCCCCCTTCTAGACCGTGAGCCCGTTGTTGGGTCAGGACTGTCTCTATATGTTGTCGACTTGTACTTCCCAAGTGCTTAGTACAGTGCTCTGCACCCAGTAAGCGCTCAATAAATACAATTGAATGAATGAACGAACTTCAAGTCAGCGTTCACCGTGGACCTGGTTGAAAGTAGCGTCAATGGAGTTGATGTTTGTCCCGACATAATTGATCAAGTTTGAGATCCATAACTGCCAATCCCATGGTTTTTAATCTCAGCTTTTACAAATTAAAAGACCTGCCGCTAACCTCCTCACTGTGCCTCGTTCTCACCTGTCCCACTGTCGACCCTCGGTCCACGTCCTCCCCCTGGCCTGGAATACCCTCCCTCCGCACATCTGCCAACCTAGCTCTCTTCCTCTCTTCAAAGCCCTACTGAGAGCTCACCTCCTCCAGGAGGCCTTCCCAGACTGAGCCCCCTCTTTCCTCTCCCCCCTCCATCCCCCCACCCTACCTCCTTCCCCTCCCCAAAGCACTGGGGAGGTTCTAAACGCTGGGGAGGTTACAAGGTGATCAGGTTGTCCCACGGGGGGCTCACAGTCTTAATCCCCATTTTACAGATGAGGTAACTGAAGCACAGAGAAGTGAAGTGACTTGCCCAAAGTCACACAGCTGACAACTGGCGGAGCTGGGATTTGAACCCCTGACCTCTGACTCCAAAGCCTGTGCTCTTTCCACTGAGCCACGCTGCATCCCATATATATGTATATATGTTTGTACAGATTTATTACTCTATTTTACTCGTACATATTTACTATTCTATTTATTTTGTTAATGATGTGCATCTAGCTTTACTTCTATTTATTCTGATGACTTGACACCTGTCCACATGTTTTTTTTTGTTGTCTGTCTCCCCCATCTAGACTGTGAGCCCGTTGTTGGGTAGGGACCGTCTCTATATGTTGCCAACTTGTACTTCCCAAGCACTTAGTACAGTGCTCTGCACACAGTAAGCGCTCAATAAATGCGATTGAATGAATGAATGAAATGAATAGTATTATGACCAGGGAACAGACAGACAGATAGTCAGTGGAAAGAACAAGAGCCTGGGAGTCAGAGGATCTGGGTTCTAATTCTGGCTCCACCACTTATGTACTGTGTGACCTTAGGCCAGTCTCTTAACTACTCAGTGCTTCAGTTCCCTCATCTGTCAAATGGGGAGTAAGATTGTGAGCCCTTTGTGAGACAGTGACTGTGCCCAACCTGATTACCCTGTATCTACCCCGATGTTTAGTACAGTGCCTGGCACAGAGGAAGTGCTTAACAAATTCCATTAAAAAAAAAACAGCCAAAGATGCAGCTGAAATAAAGTCATCACTTCCAACTCAGAAGCTTCTATAGCCTTCCTAAATCCAAAAGACTGCCACCCAAACAATTAGCTAATCTTCATAAGCCACTGAGACCAGCGTTATTTAGAAAATGGCATACAAGTTCTCAGGAAGGGGAGAGGGGAATGGAGAGGAAGAAAGAGGGGAAAAAGGGAGAAAGAGGAGAAATAGATAAGGGGAGAGGGAAGAGAAGGAGAGAAGAGGGGGAAAGAATTCTGTTGATTACAGGACTAGTGTGTATTACCACCACGGCAATCTGACTGTGTCCACAGAAGGTACTTTAACTTCCATGAGGGTTGAGGGTAACAAATGAATGCAAGCAGATCCTCCCTCCCCGCTTTGTTTTTCTGGGAGTAGAAATTATTCCAATGTTGAAATTTTGAAAGAAAAAAGTCCTAGCAAAATCAAAGCATCTGAAACACATCCCTTCTAGAAAAACGCTATTAGTCTTTCAAATGGAAAGATTTATGAACAATTCATCATTTTCAAGGATCCAAACCATCCATGACAAATACATGCTATAAATCATTAAATTGAAAGTGCTTAGTGGCATTTTCTTCATTTAGATAAATCTATTTTGTCTTGGGCTACCAGATGTATCAGAGGGTAGGCTACTATAATAACATTTAATTCCAATGCTCTTTATTTATTGTAGTTGAAAATGCTTTATATGAACAACAAATTCTTCCCCACCCCACCTCACTATGAAAGTAGTTCAACAAATCTACGTGTTATATTTATTCAAATCCTTATTGAGCCTTTTTATATAAAACATTTCTACACTTTACAGAAGGATGCCATTTCATAGAGATGCTTCAGTTGCAACAGTCTTCCTCAGTAAAATTGTTGTAGGTAATTTTCTTCCGTCAAAACCATGAAAAAGCAAATATATTCTCTTAACTATCACTGAAATTTTATCTGCAGTATCCACTTGTGCAAGTTGTCATTCTTCTGTTGTGACGTTGTCTTAACAATATATTTTGAACCAATGCACCACTGGTTATTCACCCAAAGATATTCATCTCATCAGTTTCTGATCTTACCTTTATCATTTTATTGTGTAAATTCAGCCCTTGCTTCCTTTCCAGCTCTTCTGGACTTGATTGATAGTTTTTGCTGATATTTGCTACCATGAAATGTACTGAGTGCTTACTGTGTACCTGGCAATGCTTGGAAGCAAACAATCGAGTTTTTTTTTTTAATGTGTTTTTATTAATTGGTGTTTGTTAAGCACTTACTATATACCAGGCACTGTACTAAGCACTGGCATTGATACAAGATTGATACAAGATTGACACAATCCCTGTCCCATCGAGGGCTCACAGTCCTAATCCCCATTTTATAGATAAGGCAACTGAGATGTAGAGTAGCTAAATAACTTGCCCAGCAGACAAGTAGCAGGGCCAGTAATAGAACCCATTATTAGAAGCAACGTGGCTTAGTGGAAAGAGCACGCGTTTGGGAGTCAGCGGTTGGGAGTTCTAATCCTGGCTCTACCACTTGTCAGCTGTGTGACTTTGGACAAGTCACTTAACTTTTCTGTGCCTCAGTTACCTCATCTGTAAAAATGGGGATTAAGACTGTGAGCCCCATGCAGGACAACCTGATCACCTTGTATCTCCCCAGCGCTTAGAACAGTGCTTGGCACATAGTAAATGATTAACAAATACCATCATTATTATTATTATTATCCCGACTCTGCCACTTGTCAGCTGTGTGCCTTTGGACAAGTCATTTAACTTTTCTGTGCCTCAGTTACCTCATCTGTAAAAATGGGGATTAAGACTGTAAGCCCCATGCGGGACAACCTGATCGCCTTGTATCTATCTACCCCAACACTTAGAACAGCACTCGGCATATAGTAAACGATTAACAAATACCATCATTATTATTATTATTATCCCGACTCTGCCACTTGACAGCTGTGTGACTATGGACAAGTCATTTAACTTTTCTGTGCCTCAGTTACCTCATCTGTAAAAATGGGGATTAAGACTGTAAGACCCATGCGGGACAACCTGATCGCCTTGTATCTACCCCAACACTTAGAACAGTGCCCGGCATGTAGTAAACAATTAGCAAATACCATCATAAAAGTGCTTAGTGCAGTGCTCTGCAGACAGTAAGCATTCAATAAATACAATTGATTGAATGAATGAATGAATGGACCTAGGTTCTCTGACCCTCAGGCCCATGCTTTTTCCACTCAGACTAATTGCTTCATGTTGGCAGATATGATATCTGCCCACAAAGGTTGCTCAATCTAATGGGATCACATGTTCCCACCTGATGAGATGTCCCTGCCTGGTCACATGTCATTCATTCATTCATTCATCCAGTGGTATTTATTGAGCGCTTACTGTGTGCAGACCACTGTACTAAGTGCTTGGGAAGTACAAGTTGGCAACATATAGAGAAGGTCCCTACCCAACAGCGAGCTCGCAGTCTAGAAGGGGGAGACAAACAAAAAAAACATATTAACAAAATAAAATAAATAAAATAGTAATCATGTACAAGTAAAATAGAGTAATAAATCTGTACAAACATATATACAGGTGCTATGGGGAGGGGAAGGAGGTAGGGCAGGAGGAAGGGGGAGAGGAAGGAGGGGGCTCAGTCTGGGAAGCCCTCCTGGAGGAGGTGAGCTCTCAGTAGGGCTTTGAAGGGAGGAAGAGAGCTAGCTTGGTGGATGTGCGGAGGGAGGGCATTCCAGGCCAGGGGGAGGACGTGGGCCGGGGGTCGATGGAGGGACAGGCGAGAACGAGGCACGGTGAGGAGATTAGTAGCAGAAGAGTGGAGGGTGCAGGCTGGGCTGGAGAAGGAAAGAAGGTAGGTGAGGTAGGAGGGGGCGAGGTGATGGACAGCCTTGAAGCCGAGAGTGAGTTTTTGCCTGATGCGTAGGTTACGCCCATCATCACGCTTGTGCTCTGGAAAGGTTTTCCACATGATGAGTTCTAGTTAGTCAGTCATATTTTTTGAGCACTTACTGTGTACAGAGCACCCTATTAAACGTTTGGGAGAGTACAATATAACAGACACATTCTCTGCCCACGGTGAGTTTACGGTCTAGAGGGGGAGACAGACATTAATATACATAAATAAATTACAGATACCCCACTGCCAGTCATAGGCAGGAAGCCAATTTAGGTTATGACTATTGCATGAGTCATCAGATGAGTTTCTATTTTCTCAAATTTAAAAATATAAGTTGCCGAGTATTTTTATGTATTAGAAAATTGTTATTTGTTTTGAGAGCGAAACACTGGCTTCAAACTATCACCAGAACTAGTTAGCACCCATGTGAGAGTTTTGGAGGAATTCCCAGTAGAAAGGGACGTGTCCTTGCCAGGCATCCAAAATGGCCAATTGTGCCAGAGGTCTGTGAATTATGTAACTAGTCACTCTTCATAGGGAGTACTCCTGAGGTGATTCTGATCAAAACAGAGTTTGATTTCTACATCTGACAAATTGGTAGAACCTGTAATCGAGTGGGTATCAGTGACAGTTTAGATATACATAATCTATTTGTCTAATTGAAAGACCTTGGGCCTGGGAGACAGAGGATCTGTGTTCTAACCCCAGCTCCACCAACTGAATGCTGTGAGACCTCAGGCGGGTCATTTAACTTCTCTGTACGCCAGCTTCTCATTTGTAAAACAGGTACTCAATCCGGTCATTCTTTCTCAGTCTCTTTTGCAGGCTCCTCCTCCCCCTCCCATCCTCTTACTGTGGGGGTTCCCCAAGGTTCAGTGCTTGGTTCCCTTCTGTTCTCAATCTACATGCATTCCCTTGGTGACCTCATTCGCTCCCACGGCTTCAACTATCATCTCTACGCTGATGACACCCAGATATACATCTCTGCCCCTGCTCTCTCCCCCTCTCTCCAGGCTCGCATCTCCTCCTGCCTTCAGGACATCTCCATCTGGATGTCTGCCCGCCACCTAAAGCTCAACATGTCGAAGACTGAACTCCTTGTCTTCCCTCCCAAACCTTGTCCTCTCCCTGACTTTCCCATCTCTGTTGATGGCACTACCATCCTTCCCGTCTCACAAGCCCGCAACCTTGGTGTCATCCTCGACTCCGCTCTCTCATTCACCCCTCACATCCAAGCTGTCACCAAAACCTGCTGGTCTCAGCTCCGCAACATTGCCAAGATCCGCCCTTTCCTCTCCATCCATACCACTACCCTGCTCGTTCAAGCTCTCATCCTATCCCGTCTGGACTACTGCACCAGCCTTCTCTCTGATCTCCCATCCTCATGTCTCTCTCCACTTCAATCCATACTTCATGCTGCTGCCCGGATTATCTTTGTCCAGAAACGCTCTGGGCATATTACTCCCCTCCTCAAAAATCTCCAGTGGCAACCAATCAATCTGCACAACAGGCAGAAACTCCTCACCCTGGGCTTCAAGGCTGTCCATCACCTCGCTCCCTCCTACCTCACCTCCCTTCTCTCCTTCTCCAGCCCACCCCGCACCCTCCACTCCTCCGCCGCTAACCTCCTCACCGTACCTCGTTCTCGCCTGTCCCGCCATCGACCCCCGGCCCACGTCATCCCCTGGGCCTGGAATGCCCTCCCTCTGCCCATCCGCCAAGCTAGCTCTCTTCCTCCCTTCAAGGCCCTGCTGAGAGCTCACCTCCTCCAGGAGGCCTTCCCAGACTGAGCCCCTTCCTTCCTCTCCCCCTCTCCATCCCCCCATCTTACCTCCTTCCCTTCCCCACAGCACCTGTATATACGTATATATGCTTGTATATATTTATTACTCTATTTATTTATTTATTTTATTTATTTTACTTGTGCATATCTATCCTATTTATTTTATTTTGTTAGTATGTTTGGTTTTATTCTCTGTCTCCCCCTTTTAGACTGTGAGCCCACTGTTGGGTAGGGACTGTCTCTATATGTTGCCAATTTGTACTTCCCAAGTGCTTAGTACAGTGCTCTGCATATAGTAAGTGCTCAATAAATACGATTGATTGATTGATTGATTGATTGTTCCCCCTCCTTCTTACACTGTGAGCGCAATGTGGGATAGGGGTTCTGGCTGACCTTATTATCTTGTAACTACCCAAGACTTAGAACAATGCTGAACAATAGCAAATGCTTAACAAATACCATAATTATCATTATTATTTATTTGTTAAAGGGAAGGAGGGCCTCCCTACTATTCTGCTCCAAATGTCTTATAGGGACCGTTAGCAATATGGATAAAATTAAGTTCCTTGAGTGCAGGGATTATTTCTATTTAGTGTAGTGTACTCTCCCAAATTCTTAATCCTCCCTTCTGCACAAAGAAAGGGATCAATATATGCCACTGACTGATTAGGTGAAAAGGGAATCAATGGCTATTATTTACTTACATCTTCATAATTATTTACCAAGCTCTCTTCCTCGTAGAAAAACATGAACAAACTTTGTTCTGGTAGAGGACCGATTGTCTTTTCAGAAGGGAAAGCTGGCCAAGAGATAAGAAACAAAGTTGTGGAGAGAACTTAACACTTTTCTAGTTAAAGTTTAAATCGGTAGGGTCCCCGCAGGGAACTGATCCTAGGGTGTGTTTCACAATCTATTTTCATAAATGATCTGGAAGGGAGTGTGCATAATAATGATAATAATGATAATAATGATGGTATTTGTTAAGCGCTTACTATGTGTCAAGCACTGTTCTAAGCGCTGGGATGAGAGGAATGAGAGGAATTCAGATTTGCCGATGACCATTTGCTTTCCTAAAATGGAGAAAGGCTTTGGCGAGGATAAACTAGAGGAAGTCAGCATAAAGCTCAGTGAGTAGAGAGAATAGTGGCGGGTGAGTTTCCATCTGAGCAAAGGTCCTGAAAGCAAATTCAACGGAGGTAGAAGGGAAGATGTTCCCCTGATATCTGCATGGGCTCCTCATCAACAATGGAAATATCAGAGGGTTTTTGTTTTTGTTTTTTATGTTATGATATTTTTAAGCACTTATGTAGCAGGCATTGTACTAAACACTGGGTTAGATATAAAATAATCAGATTGGATGCAGTCCCTGTCCCACAGAAGGCTCACAGTCGTAATCTCCACTTTACAGATGAGATAACTAAGGCACAAGAGAAGCAGCATGGGGTAGTGGATAGAGCATAGCCCCAAGAGTCAGTAGGTCAAAGGTTCTAATCCCGGCTCCGCAACTGGTCTGTTGTGTGACCTTGGGCAAGTCATTCACTTCTCCTGCCTCAGTTGCCTCTTCTGTAAAATGGGGATTAATAATAATGGCATTTATTAAGCACTTACTATGTGCAAAGCACTGTTCTAAGTGCTGGGGAGGTTACAAGGTGATCAGGTTGTCCCACGGGGGGCTCACAGTCTTAATCCCCATTTTACAGATGAGGTAACTGAGGCACAGATAAATTAAGTGTCTTGCCCAAAGTCACACAGCTGACAATTGGCAGAGACGGAATTTGAACCCCTGACCTCTGACTCCAAAGCCCGGGCTCTTACCACTGAGCCACACTGCTTCTGTAAGGTTGTGAGCCCCATTTGGGACAGTGACTGGGCCCAATCTGAGAAACCTATATCTACCCCTGTGCTGAGCACAGTGCCTGGCACTTAGAAAGTGCTTAACAAATATCACAATTATCACTGTTATTAGGTGATTTGCCCAAGTTCACACGGTAGATTAACGGCGGAGCCGGGATTAGGACCCATGACCTCTGATTTCCAGGCCTGTTCTTGTTCCATTAGGCCAAATTGCTTCTCCTGGGTTTCAAAGATGTGGTTGCCTTGATGAAGAAAGTGTAGCAAACTGTTAGAGCAGCCAATGCTCCTTATTTCCAGAAAAATCTTAACCAGAACCCTTCTAAATAACACGATTCACCATGCATTCACAGAATCAGAATACAATAGACCTCATCTGCTCTATTATATTCTCCCAAGCCCTTGGTACCCCTGATAATAATAATAATAAAAATAATAATAATAATAATAATGATGGCATTTATTAAGCACTTACTATGTGCAAAGCACTGTTCTAAGCACTGGGGAGGATACAAGGTGATCAGGTTGTCCCACGTGGGGCTCACAGTCTTCATCCCCATTTTCCAGATGAGGTAACTGAGGCACAGAGAACTTGAGTGACTTGCCCAAAGTCACACAGCTGACAATTGGCAGAGCCAGGATTTGAACCCATGACCTCTGACTCCAAAGCCAGTGCTCTTTTCCACTGAGTGCCCTTTTCCACTGAGTGCCCTGCATAGAGTCAGCACTCAGTGAATACTACTGATTCATATACTGCAAATGCACTACAAATTGGTATTTGTTGCAAGCCAAACACAGGAGAAATTCAGAGAAAAGCATTCAGACTCCTGGTGTTTCCAAGAGACAATATTGTTAGAAGCATGACAGAGTGAATAGAGCACATGCCTGGGAGTCAGCAGGCCATAGGTTCTAATCCTGACCCTGCCACTTGTCTGCTGTGTGACTTTGGGCAAGTCACTTCACTTCTTTGCGCCTCAGTTCCCTCATCTGTAAAATGGGGAATGAGACTCAATAAATACCACTGATTGATTGATTGATTGATTACTTCTCGTGCTGCTAATCAAGTATCTTCTTCCAAGTTCTTAGTTAGGTTTGTGCTCTTCACAGCACTCAGTAAATGCCAATGATTGGTTGATTGCATGATCGATAAAACAAATTCTGGATCTGCCAAAAGAGTTGAGAAGTGCTTTGACATCCCCAAACTCCTCCAAGCTGTGCTCCCTCTAGGCTGTAAGTCCTTTGTGACCAGGAGATGTGCCTGTTTATTGTTATATTGTCCTCTCCTAAGGGCTTAATACAGTGCTCTGTACACAGTAAGCACTCAATAAATACTATTGACTGCCTGGCCTTCTTGGCAGTGGAGGAGGCTCACTGGATCCTTTCCCTGTCCTCTGTCACCAACTGAACAAAGAAATGACAGCTCAGGTCTTGTTGAACCCAGTCTACCCAGTCATTCATTCATTCAATCCTATTTATTGAGCGCTTACTGTGTGAAGAGCACTGTACTAAGGGCTTGGAAAGTACAATACAGCAATAAAGAGAGATAATCCCTGCCCTCAACAGGCTTATAGTCTATGGGGGGAGGAGATAGACACCAAAACAAGTAAACACGCATCAGTATAAATAAGTAAAATTATGGATATATACATATATACCGAAGTGCTGTGGAGCGGGGCAGGGGGAAGAGCACAGGGAGCAAGTCATGGTGACGTGGAAGGAATGGGGAGCTGAGGAAAAGGGAGCTTAGTCTGGAATGCCTCTTAGAGGAGGTGTACCTTCAGTAGGGCTTTGAAGAGGGGAAGAATGACTGTTTCGAGGATTAGAGGAGGGAGGGTGTTCCAGAACAAAGGTAGGATGTTGACCAGGGGTGGACAGTGGGATAGGTGAGATGGAGGCTGAGTGAAAAGGTTAGCGGCACCTGAAGAGCGGAGTGGGTGGGCTGGGCTGGAGAAGGAGAGGAGGGAGGTGAGGTAAGAAGCGGAAAGGTGATGGAGAGCTTTGAAGCCAATAGTGAGGAGTTTTTGTTCGATACGGAGGTTGATAGGCTTACTCACAACATAAAGAAGCCGCGTGGCATAGTGGAAAGAGCACGGCCTTGAGAGTCAGAGGACATGGATTCTGATTCCAGCCCCGCCACTTCTCTGCTGTGTGATCTTGTGCAAGCCACTTAACTTCCCTTTGCTTCAGTTACCTCAACTTTAAAATGGAGATTAAGACTTTGAGCCCCAGGCGGGACAACCTAATTACCTTGCATCTACCCCAGTGCTTAGAATCGTGCTTGATGCATAGTAAGTGCTTAACAAATATCATAATGATAATAATTATTATTACTGCTAATAATAAAATCTGATGCTCAGATATCAAAATTTGATTTCAATTGCCACAGAAACCATTTCAATTCAAGCAGGTGAGAGCATTAACAAATGGTAGGAGCTTCTATAGACAGTCACTGCACTCTAGATGTTAACAGATAAGAAAACCCACAGAGGTTTATCATAGGCTTTACAAAGTCAAAGCTGTGTAGCAGAAAAAATGACTGAATCCATGAACTAGCCTGGGAAGCAGTGTGGCCTACTGGATAGAGCATGTGCCTGGGAGTCAGAAGGACCAGGGTTCTAATCCTGACTCCACCACATGTCTGCTGTGTGACCTTGCTTGCTTCACTTCACTTCTTTCTCTGTAATTCAGTTTCTCATTTGTAAAATGGGGATTCAATACCTGTTCTCCCTCCTACTTAGACTGTGAGGCCCAGTCTATCCTGCCATTTAGTACAGTGCTTGGCACATAGTAAGTGCACAACAAATATCATTTAAAAATCCATAATTATTATTATTTTAATTTGTGGGAAATGAATGGAAAAATGCCACATAGGTCAATGTTAATGCAAGTGTCTGTTAATGGTGACTAGGTCTTATCGCCTAAACTGATAAAAATCTTTTTTGAGTGGCATCATCTTCAGAACTGAGAGCGTGGCCTAGTGGAAGGAGCACAGGATGGGGAGTCAGTCAGAAGACTTGGGTTCTAATCCCGGCTCCACCAGATATCTGCTGTGTGACCTTGGACAAATCGCTTCACTTCTCTGTGCCTCAGTTGCCTCATCTGTTTAAAGGGGATTAAGACGGTGAGCCCCATGTGGAACTGGGGCTGGATCCAACTTGATATTCTTGTGACTCCCCTAGCACTTAGTACAGTGTCTGACACAGAGTAAGAGCTTAACTATGTGCTGAAACTCTACGGTATCGCACTCTCTCAAGTGCGTAGTACAGTGTTCTGCACACAGCAAGTGCTCATCATACCACTGATTGAATGATTAATTATCCTAGCCAGAGGCCTTCTGTTCCACCCTCAGAGAATATTTTCGATCATTTGTTCCTTGAATCCCACTGTGGCTTCCGTTCAAACCGAGTGCCACAACAAATGTGATTTTCACCGCATAAAAATTATAGAAGTGGAGAGAGAAGCAAGCATCAAGAGTTCTACACAGTTTCCATCGATCTTGCAAACATGTTTGACAACAGGATAGGTAGATCTGGAGTCTAACAGTTGCTTAGTAAATTTAGCTGAGGTAAGAAGTTCATTAGGATTCTGAGATTGCTTCATGATTGCATGGCTAATCATGTCTGAATCTGGCTCTGTTGATAAATTGTACTTCACAAGTGCTTAGTACAGTGCTCTGCACACAGTAAGGGGTTGATAAATAGGATTGAATGAATTCCCCTTAACCAGTGGGTTATATCAGAGCTGTAGGGCCCAGGCCCGTTCAGTCGCAGCTGCACAATAGGAGACTACCAGGGACCTGTCTGTTGGTGTCTAAACTACTCTCTGTACCTCATGCCCATCTATCCCACCCGGACCCCTTTCTCACATCTTCCTCTGGGCCTGACACTTCCTCTCTCTTCATATTCCCCTGGACTGTGAGCTTGTGAGCAGGACATGACTCTATTTATTGTCATATTGTACTTTCCCAAGCGCTTAGTACAGTGCACTGCATACAGTAAGTGCTTAATAAATATGTTTGGATGAATGAATGAATGAACAAACATCAGTAAAAAAACCAAGAAACAAAAAACCCTGAAAGACAGCTCCCCATAAGAAATGTATCATGCATCTAGGGAAAGGTATTGGAAGTACAGCTCCCTGATTTATTTATTTTTTTGTTTATTTTTTATTTCAATTATTTTACTTGTACATATTTGCTATTCTATTTATTGTATTTTGGTAATTTGTTTTGTTGTCTGTCTCCCCCTTCTAGACTGTGAGCCCATTGTTGGGTAGGGACCGTCTCTATATGCTGCCAACTTGTACTTCCCAAGCACTTAGTACAGTGCTCTGCACACAGTAAGTGCTCAGTAAATACGATTAAAGAAATAAATGAATGATTATGGACTCTGAGCTATCAGCCGCATCTCAGGTACAAGATCTTTGGGGTCCTTGTGGGCAGGAACATATTTTCTGTTTACAATCAACTCATGCTATTTATTGAGCATTTACTTTGTGCAGAGCACTGTACTAAGTGGTTGGGAGAATGCAGTACAGTAAAGTTGGTAGATATGATCCCTGTCCCCAAGAAACACCTTTCTTCCTGCCTGGAATATTGTGCCCTTGTAGCTTAGCTAAAACACATCCCTCGCCCTCCCCATCTCAAAGCAGTTCTTAGTAAACACCACCTTCTGGAAGCAATCTCTGATCGATGCCCTCACATTCTCAATCACGACAACCATTAGTCACCTGAACATTCAAGAATATATCTGTTATTTATCTAATAATGAGCTGGAAGAACTATTTGTCTGATCCATCAGGGCATTGCTTATGTTCTTCAAAGGCTCGTTTTTATTCTCAAACAATCCTTTAAGTTACACATTTTGTCTGCCAGCACTTGTGTAGCAACCTCAATAAGCGTGCTCCAAACTGCCATTATCCATTCACGTGAAAAATGAATTTCCTTTTAATTTACCTCACCCTGACTCCTGAAACTGTACAATTTTGATCCTTCCTTGGGCAAAATTCCATTCTGCTTAGGAGAAATCAAACATTCAGCATAGGATGAAGCATTGGACTTGGAATCCAGAGTCCTGGGTTCAAGTACAATATTTGCTTATGGGCTATTGTGTTGATTTGGGCAAGATTCAACTTCTCTGGCCCTCAGTTTACTGAACCATAAAATGAGAATGAGATAGACTGTGAATCCCACCCACATGGGATAGGGATTCTGTTCCATCTTATAATCTTGTATCACCTGCACATAGGTTAATTTTAAGTAAATCACACTCATTTTTTACAAATTCCCACAGAGTAAGAACAAAGTACTATTTAATAGAGTACATGCTGATTACTAAAAGGCATGTTGGGATGGAAAAATCAGCATTTGAAAATATAAAGTGAGGCCACACTGCTAGAACTGTCCATTTTCGTTCTGAATTACAAAGAATAAATCTCTTTAAATAGAAACTCTAGCAATTTAGAGGTGAATTGTGTAGCCAGCAGAGATTTGCGTCAGCATCAATGGGAGTTGCTGCCATTCTTTTTCTTCGGTCCTAAATTATGGATTCTATCACTCTTCCAAATAAGGCCTTATTAGAAGGAACTTTGTGTATAAAGATGCAAGCTAGGTAAGTGAAATTTTTACAAGCATTTCATCTCATTCCACCAGACGTGATGAATTATATAGTCATTTTCTCAACAGAGATAAATCCATTTATTTTTTTCATAGAGTACCTTGTACTCTAACCAATTCTCTATAACTTAAGAATAGTAAGCTTTCTATGAATAGAAATAATGAATGCGTGAGAAAAATTTACCGGATCTATCTCTCCTTTAGAGTCATATTTCTTCAAGTGGGCCTTTTGGCAAGATTGTGTACATGTGTGTGTTTGTCTGCCTGTGAAGATTCATCTCAAATTGAACCATCAAACTACCACAAAGAATGGATAAGGCATTTTATTAAAATTGTGAACATTATCACTCCATGAGATTTCCCTTGCAACTTTCTACTGTGGGAAAATTCCTTCCTCACAAAGATGAAATGACTGAATACAAGGCTTAGCAAAATTTTTTTTTGTTTAAAAAAAGTCAGTTTTCTAAGCCAAAAATGTTCATTAATGATTTCTAAAGATATAACTCTCCTCATTTAAATTCATTTTCTATATTTTCCCCCTGAAATTGGTTTTTATTAGGCAGTAAATCTGGAAGTTTCATGTCAAAAATGAAAATGTGGAGGAAGTTATGAGAAATTTAAAAGGAAAACTGTTCTTCTAAGCATTTGCTTTCACAACCATGTAATAAAAGTAAGCCTTTTAGAAAGAAAGAATAAATCTTGAGAAGTCTGTTATATTTTCAACTCAATCGCTCTTTCTTAATGCTCTGAAAAACAATTATCCATCTCAAGACTTTGTTAAAGGCAGTGCCTTGCAAACTGTATAATACATGACCTTTGTAGTCTGGACAGCCAAACCATTGTCTTTTTGCAAAGTTTAATTAGTTTTCAATCAATCAGTGGTATTTAGTGAGCGCTTACTATGTACAGATCACTGTACTAGGCTCTTGGGAGAGCACAATACAACAGAATTAGCAGGTACCTTCCCTGACCATAATAAGTTTACAGTTTGGAGCTTATAGTCTAGAGATGAATTTACATTCGTTATCACTAATCAATCATTCATATTTATTGAGCACTTACTAGATGTATAGCCCTGTATTTAGCCCTTGGAAGAGTACAACAAAATTAGCGAAAACTTTCCTTTCCCATAACGAGCTTACAACTTAAATAATAATAATAATAATGGCATGTATTAAGCGCTTACTATGTGCAAAGCACTGTTCTAAGCGCTGGGTAGATTACAAGGGGATCAGGTTGTCCCACAGGGGGCTCACAGTCTTAATCCCCATTTTCCAGATGAGGTAACTGAGGCCCAGAGAAGTGAAGTGACTTGCCCAAAGTCACACAGCTGACAATTGGTGGAGCCGGGATTTGAACCCATGACCTTCGACTCCAAAGCCCGGGCTCTTTCCACTGAGCCACACTGTCTAATGGTCATGACTGCACCATAGTTAGGCATGTGAAACCATGAGGCTTAGTGGATTGAGCATAGGTCTGGGAGTCCGAAGGACCTGGATTCAAATCCTGCCTCCGCCACTTGTCTTTTGTGTGACCTTGGGCAAGTCAGTTAACTTCCCTGTAACTCAATTTCTACATCTGTAAATAATAATAATAATAATAATGACATTTATGAAGCGCTTACTTTGTGCAAAGTACTATTATAAGCACTGGGGAGGTTACAAGGTGATCAGGTTGTCCCACAGGGGGCTCACAGTCTTAATCCCCATTTTACAGATGAGGTAACTGAGGCACAGAGAAGTTGTTACTTGCCCAAAGTCACACAGCTGAGAACTGGCAGAGCCAGGATTTGAACCCATAATAATAATAATAATAATGGCATTTATTAAGTACTTACTATGTGCAAAGCACTGTTCTAAACCCATGACCTCTAACTCCAAAGCCCATGATCTTTCCACTGAGCCACACTGCTTCAAATGAGGATTAAGACTGTGAGCCTCATGTGGGACAGATGACCAACCTAATTTGCTTGTATCCACCCCTGCGCTTAGTAAGTACAATGCCTGACACACATCCTCTCCAACCAAACAGCTACCTTGCTGGTTCAATCTCTCATCCTATCCCCCAACTAGGTTACTGCATCAGCCTCCTCTCTGATCTCTCATCCTCCTGTCTCTCCCTGCTTAGTACAGAAACGCTCTGGGCATGAGAAGCAGCGTGGCTCAGTGGAAAGAACACGGGCTTTGGAGTCAGACGTCACAGGTTCAAATCCCGGCTCTGCCAATTGTCAGCTGTGTGACTTTGGGCAAGTCACTTCACTTCTCTGTGCCTCAGTTATCTCATCTGTAAAATGGGGATTAAGACTGTGAGCCCCCATGGGACAACCTCATCACCTTGTAACCTCCCTGGCACTTAGAACAGTGCTTTGCAAATAGTAAACGCTTAATAAATGCCATCATTATTATTGGTATTATTATTATGTCACTCCCCTACTCAAAAATCTCCAGTGGTTGCCTGTTAACCTACGAATCAGGCAAAATCTCCTCACCCTGGGCTTCAAGGCTGTCCATCACCTAGCCCCCTCCTACCTCACCTCCCTTCTCTCCTTCTCCAGCCCAGCCTGCACCCTCTGCTCCTCTGCCGCTAACCTCCTCACTGTGCCTCCTTCTCACCTGTTCCACCGTCGACCCCCGGCACACGCCCTCCCCCTGGCCTGGAATGCCCTCCCTCCACACATCTGCCAAACTAGCTCTCTTCCTCCCTTCAAAGCCCTACTGAGACCTCACCTCCTCCAGGAGGCCTTCCCAGACTGAGTGACCTCCTCCCCCTCCCCATCCCCCCCACCTTACCTCCTTCCCCTCCCCACAGCACCTGTATATATGTATATATGTTTGTACTTATTTATTACTCTATTTATTTTACTTGTACATATTTACTCTATTTTATTTTGTTAATATGTTTTGTTTTGTTGTCTGTCTCCCCCTTCTAGACTGTGAGCCCGCTGTTGGGTAGGGACCATCTCTATATGTTGCCAACTTGTACTTCCCAAGTGCTTAGTACAGTGCTCTGCACACAGTAACCGCTCAATAAATACGATTGAATGAATGAATGAGTGAAATGCCCTCCCTCCACACATCCACCAAACTAGCTCTCTTCCTCCCTTCAAAGCCCTACTGGGAGATCACCTCCTCAGGAGGCCTTCCCAGACTGAGCTCCCTTTTTCCTCTTCTCCTCTCCATCCCCCCACCCTACCTCCTTCCCCTCCCCACAGCACTTGTATATATTTGTATTTTATATTGCTATCAAAAATGGGATAGTACTGCGCTCTTACTACTGTAAAAAGCATGAAATTAGACCCCGTTGAGGAGAAATCTGTTCAAATGGGAAGCAGCATGGCATAGTGGATAGAGCATGGGACTGAAGAACATGGGTTCTAATCCTGGCTCCACCACTCATCTGCTATGTGACCCTGGGCAAATCACTTCACTTCTTTATGCCTCAGTAGCCTTATCTGTAAAATGGGCATGGGACAGGGACTGTGTCCAACTTGATTTGCTTGTACCCAGCCCAGCGCTTAGTACAGTGTCTGGCACATAGTAAGCCCTTAAATAATACCATCATTATTATTAAAAAAGATATTAGTTCAAGTCTATGGGGTCAGATCTTTGTATATACATGTGTGCAAGAAAGACATTCAGGGAAGCAGCGTGGCTCAGTGGAAAGAGCCCAGGCTTGGGAGTCAGAGGTCATGGGTGCTAATCCTGGCTCCGCCACTTGTTAGCTGTGTGACTTTGGGCAAGTCACTTTACTTCTCTGTGCCGCAATTACCTCATCTGGAAAATGGGGATTAAGAATGTGAGCCCCATGTGGGACCACCTGATCACCTTGTATCCCTCCCAGTGCTTAGAACAGTGCTTTGTACATAGTAAGTGCTTATTAAATACTATTATTATCATGTTGTTGTTGTTGTTGTTGTTGCTTTACTTCAGAAAATGATGATTTGTTAAATCACTCTCTACCACAGGCTAAGATCATTTTTATATAAAAAAAATCAGTCCATGTTCTCCCACATCTCAAGAACCTCCAGAGGTTGCCCATAATAATAATGGAATTTGTTAAGATGGTTGTGTTCAATACTGTACTAAGCGCTGGGGTTGATATGCGATAATCAGGTCCTAACTGGAATTCGCAGTCTGAGAAGGAAGAACAGATATTCAATCCTCATTTTGCAGATGAGGGAGCTCAGGCCCAGAGAAGCCAAGGGATTTGCCCAGGGTCACCCAGCAGACAAGTGACAGAGCTAGGATTAGAACCCAAGTCTTCTGATTCCCAGGTTGTCCAGGTTCCACTTTGGCATGCTGCTTCCATCCACCTCCGCATCAAACAGAAACTCCTTACCACGTGAGCTTTAAAGCACCAAGCACCTTGCCTCCTCTTATTTAACCTCACTGATTTCTTACTACAACCCAAAATTGTCACTCCACTCCTTTAGTACCAACCTACTCACTGTACCTCAATCTCATCTATCCCGCCGCTGACTCCTTGCCCACATCCTGCCCCTGACTTGAAACTCCCTCCCCCTTCACATCCAAGAGACCATCACTCTCTTCACCTTCAAAGCCTTATTCAAATCACCTTTCCTCCAAGGGGCCTTCCCATCTTTAGCCCTCATTTCCCCTAATTATAAATACAATAATAATGATATTTGTTAAGAGCTCACTACGTGTCAAGCACTGCTCTAAACGCTGGGGTAGTTACAAGATAATCATGTTGGGCATAGTCTCTGTCCATATGGGGCTCATTTTACAGATGAGGTAAGAGAGGCACAGAGAAGTGAAGTGACTTGCCTAAGGTCTCACTGCAAGGAAGTGGCAGAGAAAGGAAAAGAGCCCAGGTCCTCTGACTCTAAGGCATGGGCTATTTTCCACTAGGCCACACTACTTCCCTACTCCCTTTCAGTTTCCACATCATATATATGTATATATGTTTGTACATATTTATTACCCTATTTATTTTTCTTGTACCTATCTATTCTACTTATTTTATTTTGTTAGTGTGTTTGGTTTTGTTGTCTGTCTCCCCCTTCTAGACTGTGAGCCCACTGTTGGGTAGGGACTGTCTCTATATGTTTCCAGCTTGTACTTCCCAAGTGCTTAGTACAGTGCTCTGCACACAGTAAGCTCTCAATAAATACTATTGATTGATTGATTGATCATCTTTGCACTTGGATTTGTATGCTTTATTCACCTCTCCTCAGCCCCACAGCACTTATATAATATCCGTAATTTATTTTAATGTCTGTCTACCCCCCTAGGCTGTAAACTCCTTCTGCACAGAGAACATGTCTGCCAACTCTGTTATACTGTACTCTCCCAAGCAATTAATACAGTGTTCTGCACACCTTAAGCAGCAAACAGAAACAGAAACAGAAAAGCAGCATTGCCTGGAGGATAGAGCACAGATCTGAAAGTCAGAAGGATGTGGGTTCCAATTCTGGCTCTGCCACTTGTCTGCCATGTGACCTTGGGCAAGTCAGTTTACTTCTCCGTGACTCAATTCAGTCGTTCGTAAAATAGGGACTAAAATTGGGAGCTCTATGTGGGACGGGGTTGTTGTCCAATCCAATTATCTTCTACCAGAACTTAGAACAGTGCCTGGAGCATAGAAAATGTTTAACAAATACCATTATTATTATAATTATTATTTTGACAATTAGCTCAATAAAATTGAGTGATTGATTGATTACTCCCTGAAAGGAGTATTTTGGAAGTAATGGGCTTTCAGACACAATACACCACGTTATGATTGACAAGATTTATTACATCTACCAGAGTGGATACTTGTCGAGAATATCTGACTACCCAAAGGCAGTATAGATTATTCCAAGGACTTGAGATTTTCAATAACCATTTTCAACAAGGCTAATGGACTGTGTCATTTTCGCAGACTCAAAGTGGTAGTACAGCAGATAGAATCAATTAACCAATCAGTGGGCTTTATTAATAATTATAAGAATTATGGTATTTGTTAAGTGCTTACTTACTGTTCTAAGTGCTGGGGTAGATACGAGGTAATCATGTTATCCCATGTAGGGCTCACACTCAATCTCCATTTTACGGAAGAGGCAACTGAGGCACACAGGAGTTAAGTGGCTTGCCCAAGGTCACAGAGCAAATACGTGGTGGAGCCGGCATGAGAATCCATGTCCTCTGACACCCAAGCCCGTGCTCCTTCCACTAAGCCACACTGCTTCACATTATTAAAGTTTACTATGTGTAGAGCACTGTACTAAGTACTCAGGAAAGTACAATACAACAGAGTTACTAGATGAGATCCCTGTCTACAAGGAGCTTACATTCTACAGAATGTAAGAACACTCTACAGAACACGCTGCTAGAGAAGCAGTGTGGCTTAGTAGCAAGAGCAGGGGCTTGAGAGTCAGAGGTCACGGATTCTAATCCTGACACCGCCACTTATCAGCTGTGTGACTTTGGGCAAGTCACCTAACTTCTCTGTGCCTCAGTTCCCTCATCTGTAAAATGGGGATTAAGATTGTGAGCCCCCATGAGGGACAACCTGATTTCTTTGTATCTACCCCTGCGCTTAGTGCAGTGTTTGCCACATAGTAAGCACTTAACAAATACCATCAATATTATTATGATTATTAAAAGGGAGACAGTCATTAAAATATATTACCAATAGGGGAAATAGTAGAATATAAGAATATTTACATGAGTACTTTGGGGCAGGGGTAAATTTTGAAGTGCTTACGCGTTTATATTCAAAGCAGTCAATAGTGTTTTATTGAGTCCCTACTGTGTCCAGAGTACTAGGGAAAGCAGCATGGCCTGATAGCAAGAGGACAGAGTCAGAGGACATGGGTTCTACTCCTGGCTCTGCCACTTGTCAGCTGTGTGACCTTGGGCAAGTCACTTAACCTCTCTGACCCTCAGTTACCTCATCTGTAAAATGGGGATTGAGACAATGAGCCCCTTGTGTGACAGGGATTGTATCCAACCTGATTACCTTGTATCTACCCCAGCACTTAGAATTGTGCTTAGCACATAGTAAGCACTTAACAAATATCATAATTATTACTATCACTATTACTGTATGAAATACTTGGGAGAGTGTATTAGAAATAGTATTCCTGCCCTCAAAGGGCTTAGGGGAGTTTTTTAATCGCTAAGAAAACCCAGGGTTCATATCTCATTTCATTACTCTCAAAGGAAGTAGAGACTCACTCCCTTGGTGAACTCATTTGCTCCCACGGCTTCAACTATCATCTCTACACTGATGACACCCAAATCTACATCTCCACCCCTGTTCTCTCTCCCTCCCTCCAGGCTCATATCTCCTCCTGCCTTCAGGACATCTCCATCGGGATGTCTGCCCACCACCTAAAACTCAACATGTCCAAGACTGAGCTCCTTATCTTCCCTCCCAACCCCTGTCCTCTCCCTGACTTTCCCATCTCTGTAAAGGGCACTACCATTCTTCCTGTCTCACAAGCCCGCAACCTGGGTGTCATCCTCGACTCCGCTCTCTCATTCACCCCACACATCCAATCCATCACAAAAACCTGCGGGTCTCACCTCCACAACATCACCAAGATCTGCCCTTTCCTCTCCATGCAAACCGCTACCTTGCTTGTTCAATCTCTCATCCTTTACCAACTGGATTACTGCATCGGCCTCCTTTCTGTTCTCTTATGCTCTTGTCTCTCCCCGCTTCAGTCTATACTTCACTCTGCTGCCCAGATCATCTTTGTACAGAAATGTTCTGGGCATGTTACTCCCCTCCTCAAAAATCTCCAGTGGTTGCCTATCGACCTTCGAATCAAGCAAAAACTCCTCACTCTCGGCTTCAAGGCTGTCCATCACTTCACCCCCTCCTATCTCACCTCCTTTCTCTCCTTCTACAGCCCAGCCCGCACCTTCCGCTCCTTTGCCGCTAACCTCCTCACTGAGCCTCATTCTCGCCTCTCCCGCCGTCAACCCCTGGCCTACATCCTACCTCTGGCCTAGAATGCCCTCCCTCCACATATCCACCAAACTAGCTCTCTTCTTCCCTTCAAAGTCCTACTGAGAGCTCACCTCCTCCAGGAGGCCTTCCCAGACTGAGTTCCCCTTTTCCTCTCCTCTTCTTCCCCTCCCCATCACCCCCTCGCCCTATCCCTTTCCCCGCCTCCCAGCAGTTGTGTATATTTGTACATATTTATTACTCTATTTATTTTATTAATGATGTGCATCTAGCTATAATTCCATTTATTCTGATGGTATTGACACCTGTCTACTTGTTTCGTTTTGTTGTCTGTCTCCCTCTTCTAGACTGGGAGCCCGTTGTTGGGTAGGGACCGTCTCTGTTGTCGATTTGTACTTCCCAAGCACTTAGTACAGTGCTCTGTACACAGTAAGCACTCAATAAATACGAATGAATGAATGAATAAATGAATAAATGAAAGGAAAGACGTGAAGTTGTTGTGCAATCATGAAAGCTTCAGCAGGGAAAGGGTTGTAAAGAATATCGAATCAAGAAAGGGTTTCTTACAAACTGCTGATGGCAAACCTAATCTGCTTTCAGGGAGGTTATTTTGCCTTGGAAGCCCTAGTTTCATCTAAACAATAGTATACTATTATGCAAATATCATCTAAATGCAGAATGATACACCCTTCAAGA
This sequence comes from Tachyglossus aculeatus, assembly GCF_015852505.1. Lineage (NCBI taxonomy): Eukaryota > Metazoa > Chordata > Mammalia > Monotremata > Tachyglossidae > Tachyglossus > Tachyglossus aculeatus. The sequence goes on from NC_052070.1 coordinate 14,013,185, forward strand.
GGAAGAGGCTGTTGCACTGGATGTTCTGCCATGTGGTTAATCAAATCACAATCTATTGTATTCAACAATGAGAAGAAGAGAGTGAATCAGCCAAGTGAAACGTGTCTTAATTTCAAAAAAAAGAAAAAGGAAAATTCTGACTGCCCTTATGATATGCTATTTTTTGTCATATATTTCATTTTTGTATGCATTTGATCATGACCATAATCCTTTCATTTTAGATGGTCTAGAAATCGATTTTACTGACCAAAAAGGGAGGGGCTAAGAGTGTTCAGGTGTCTTAATGAGAAGCAACATGTCTCAGTGGGAAGAGCCCGGGCTTTGGAGTCAGAGGTCATGGGTTCAAATCCCAACTCCACCATTTGTCAGCTATGTGACTTTGAACAAGTCACTTAACTTCTCTGGGCCTCAGTTCCCTCATCTGTAAAATGGGGATTAAGATTGTGAGCCCCCTGTAGGACAACCTGATCACCTTGTAACCTCCCCAGTGCTTAGACCAGTGTTTTGCACATAGTAAGTGCTTAATAAATGCCATCATCATCATTATTATTAATGACCACAGAGTGACTTTTCAAGGGTAGTGCGTAGAGAAGCAGTGTGGCTCAGTGGAAAGAGCCTGGGCTTGGGAGTCAGAGGTCATCATCATCATCATCATCATCAATCGTATTTATTGAGCGCTTACTATGTGCAGAGCACTGTACTAAGCGCTTGGGAAGTACAAATTGGCAACATATAGAGACAGTCCCTACCCAACAGTGGGCTCACAGTCTAAAAAGTGGGCTCACAGTCATGGCTTCTAATCCCGTCTCCGCCACTTGTCAGCTGTGTGACTATGGGCAAGTCACTTCACTTCTCTGTGCCTCAGTTACCTCATCTCTCAAATGGGGATTAAGAGAACCTGATCACCTTGTATATATCCCAGTGCTTAGAACAGTGCTTGGAACAAAGTAAGCGCTTAACAAATGCCATTATTATTATCATTATTATTATTATTATCTGTGCCTAGGTTTTCTCAGTTGGCAAATGAGTATTCAATACCTGTTCACCCTCCTTCTTAGACTGTGAGTCCCCAGGGGGGCAGGATCTGTGTGTGGCCAGAAAAACTGATATCTACCCCACTGCTTAGAACAGTGCTTAACCCAAAGTAAGCACATAGCATATACCATAAATAAATAAATTACCACAAACATTGGGAGACTGTCCCTTCATTCTACTGCCATGCATCTTTAGTAGATAGAGAATGACCAGCCAGATCTCCAAATTTGTGAAGTCTCATTAAGTTAGAGTGGAATTGTTTTTTTAACCATAGAATTCCACTGGCACAGAATCAGTTCATGCTGTTGAGGAGTTCACAAAGACAATTCCTCTCAAGAGAAACAGAGATATAATCCACCAACACCTCACCCCCTCCACCTTTTCCTCTGCCTCCAAGCAGATGAATAATTCAACCATCTAGGACGGATTGTTGTATATTCAATCTCTTCGGGATAGAGACGAAAAATGTCTTGCCTCCCGATGTGATAAAACGCGGAAGAAGCTAGTACCTTTATAGTCTGTCAACATTCTACCTTGTTTTCCTCCAAATCTCACACCCCTTAGGCCTCTTAAATTCCAAATTTACAGGAGGGCAGAAATGTTACACTCCATAATATATAACGAAGTGGAGAAGAAATGTGCTTCATGTGCTTACCGATTTCAGTGATACTTAAGGGAGAGCTCCATTAACTTTGTGCTGAGTCTGAATAAGGTGATGCAGAATGTGGAAGGTAGGCGCAATTAAAACCGCTGGAGAACCCAATTTTATTTCATTCACACGGTGAATCCCTGAAGTGCAAAAATAGACAATAAAAATTCGTAAGTCCATTGCTGCAATCATTTTCGTTGACAACTTTCCCGCTGTTCTTTTCCCTTAAAAAAACAGTTTACATGAACCTGAGTCTGACCCTCATCTGCTTAAATCAGAATCCAAATGACCTGCCTGACCATTTTTTTCCTCTCGAAAATTGTAGTTGTATAGGACCGTTTTGATCTTCTAGATGATCCAAATGTCAAAGCATATCAAAGCCAGTTAAAACTGAAGCAGGAGTCTTTAATGTGAATTCCTGCCCCTCTTGGCTGGACAGAGACACAAAGCAAAATGGCTTTTCTGTTTACTAAGGGGCAGGTCAACAGAGACTGAACATTAGGTGCCATAGAGAGGAAGACCAGTTACCCGCTATATTTTTTTCTGTAAATGAGCTATGTTTTAGCTCCCCTTTTGCTTGTTTATTTTAAGAGATGAAGGGAGCCACTGGCTGAACATGTGACTGCAGGATAGGAAATGACAGCTTCAAACACGCTAGGAATTTCTCATTCCCCAAAGGTTAATATGGGAAACTGGCAAACAATTGAGACTCCATAGTCCCACATTAATCACAACGAGAATGGCTTCCTCTTGAACACAAGGGCTCTAAACCTATAAAATTCAGCAGTGGGCAAAGGGGCAGGAGCAACTTTAAGGGAGCCATATCGTAATGGATAGAAAATGGGCCTGGGAATCAGAAGGTCACGGGTTCTAATCCCGGCTCTACCACTTGTCTGCTGTGTGACCTTGGACAATTCACTTACTACTACTACTACTACTACTAATAATAATAATAATAATAATAATGGCATTTATTAAGCACTTACTATGTGTAAAGCACTGTTCTAAGTGTTAGCAATGCAAGGTGATGAGGTTGTCCCATGGGGGCAGCTCACAGTCTTCATCCTCATTTTACAGATGAGGTAACTGAAGCACAGAGAAGTTAAGTGACTTGCCCAAAGTCACACAGCTGACTATCGGTGGAGCCGGGATTTGAACCCATGACCTCGGACTCCAAAGCCCATGCTCCTTCCACTGAACCACGCTGCTTCTCAGCTTAACTTATCCGTGCCTCAGTTACCTCATCTGTAAAATGAGGATTAAGATTTTGATCTCCATGCAGGACAAGGAATATGTCTACCCCAATTTACTTGTATCTACTGTAGCACTCAGTACAGTTCCTGCCACATAATAAGGGCTCGGGAAATACCATAATTATTATTACATCGGGCAGTGTGTAACTGTGGTAGAATCATCTCGTGGATTTCTCCTTGATGATGCCCTCACCCCAGAGTTACTCCCCTGCCTTGGGGGCAAACTCTTCCACCCACATATGGACATGTTTACTGTCTCAGGGCAGTTGACCCACAGAGGCTGGACTTTGGTCCAGGGGTGTTGTGTGTGAGTGTGAGTGTGTGTGTGTGTGTGTGTGTGTGTGTGTTGTGTGTATTGAGTACATGTGTGCATGTGGACAGAGACCATTTGTGAAATTACTGGACTCCAACTTTCACACCGGGTGTGAAGGCAGGGATCATGTCTATCAATTCTTTTATATCTCCCGAGTGGACGGCAAAGTGCTCAGAACATAGCAAATGGTCAATAAAGCATTATATAGTGGGTAGAGCACAGGCCTGGGTCCTAATCCTGGCTCTGCCACTTTGCTGATCGACCTTGGGTAAGTCACTTCACTTCTCTGTGCCTCAGTTTCCTCTTTCAGTAAAGTGGGGATTGAGACTGTGAGCCCCTTTTGGCACCAAGACTGTGTCCAACCCAGTTTTCTGTATCCACCCTAGCACTTAGTGCAGTATCTGGCACATAGTAAGCATTTAACAAATACCATTATTATTATTGCTATTATTAATAATAGAGACAATTGATTGATTGAGAGAGTGTTTTTTAAATAGTATTTGTTAAGTGCTTACTATGTGCCAAGCACTTTTCTAAGCACTGGGGTAGATACAAGGTAATCAGATTGTCCCATGGGGGGCTCACAGACTTAATTCCCATTTTCCAGATGAGGGAACTGAGGCACAGAGAAGTGTAGTGACTTGCCCAGAGTTACACAGCTGATAAGTGGCGGAGCTAGGATTCAAACCCATGTCTTCTGACTCCCAAGCCCGGGATCTTTTTTTTTTAATGGCATTTATTAAGTGCTTACTATGTGCAAAGCACTGTTCTAAGAGCTGGGGAGGTTACAAGGTGATCAAGTTGCCCCACAGGGGGCTCACAGTCTTAATCCCCATTTTACAGATGAGGTAACTGAGGCACCGAGAAGTTAGGTGACTTGCCCAAAGTCACACAGCTGACAAGTGGCGGAGCTGGGATTTGAACCCATACCTCTGACTCCAAACCCCGGGCTCTTTCCACTGAGCCACGCTGCTTCTCTTGACACTAAGCCATGCTGCTTCTCCACTGGGTGAAGCAGTGTTGGGTTTGTGCCTCCTGCCAGTTGTTGCCATCATTGGCAATGGATAATAGTTGCAGCCATGGACATAATAATAATAATAATAATAATAATAATAATGATGTTGGTATTTTTTAAGCACTTACTATATGCCTAGCAATAAGTGCTGGGGTAGATAGAGGGTAATCGGGTTGTCCCATGTGGGGCTCACATTCTTAATCCCCATTTTACAGATGAGGTAACTGAGGCACCGAGAAGTTAGGTGACTTGCCCAAAGTCACACAGCTGACAAGTGGTGGAGCCGGGATTTGAACCCATGACCTCTGACTCCAAAGCCCGGGCTCTTTCCACTGAGCCACGCTGCTTCTCTTGACACTAAGCCATGCTGCTTCTCCATTGGGTGAAGCAGTGTTGGGTTTGTTCCTCTTGCCAGTTGTTGCCATCATTGGCAATAGATAATAGTTGCAGCCATGGACATAATAATAATAATAATAATAATAATAATAATAATAATAATAATAATAATAATAATGTTGGTATTTTTTAAGCGCTTACTATGTCCCTAGCACTGTTCTAAGTGTTGGGGTAGATAGAGGGTAATCGGGTTGTACCACGTGGGGCTCACATTCTTAATCCCCATTTTACAGATGAGGTAACTGAGGCACTGAGAAGTTAGGTGACTTGCCCAAAGTCACACAGCTGACAAGTGGTGGAGCTGGGATTTGAACCCAATACCTCTGGCTCCTAAACCCAGGCTCTTTCGACTAAGCCACGCTGCTTCTGCATGCTCAGTGGTTACCAGAGTCAGGGCCTTATAGACCCCACAGCCCAAACTTTCCCTCACCTCCAAAGTTTCCGGGAAAAGACCTAGGGAGGAGGGAATAGGTGAGGAGATAAGCCACTGCCTTGCTTCTCTCCTGCAAATGTAGGAGCTCTCCACACCTACTTACTCCGTCTGAGCCTGGGGACTTCTCAGCCACATTAGGTGGGTCCCTGTCTAAGACCCTTGCTTTATGAATAATAATAATAATAATAATAATAATAATAATAATAATAATAATGGCATTTATTAAGTGCTTATTATATGCAAAGCACTGTTCTAAGCACTGGGAAGGTTACAAGGTGATCAGGTTGTCCCCCGTGGGGCTCACAGTCTTCATCCCCATTTTGCAGATGAGGTCACTGAGGCAAAGAGAAGTGAAGTGACTTGCCCAAAGTCACACAGCTGACAATTGGCGGAGCCGGGATTTGAACCCATGACCTCTGACTCCAAAGCTCGTGCTCTTTCCACTGAGCCATGCTGCTTCTCTAATAATAATAATAATAATGATTTTGCTTTAATCCAGGAAAGCAACGTAGTTCAAGGGAAGAGGTCTGGGATTAGAGGGACGGAATTCTAAACCATAAGCTTGTTTTGGGCAGGGAATGTGTCCATTTATTGTTATATTGCACTCTCACAGGTGCTTAATACAGTGCTCTGCAAATAGTAAGGGCTCAATGAATACGATTGACTGCCTGACTAATCTTGGCTCAGTCACTTGCCTGCTGTGTGATCTTGGGCAAGGCACTTAGTTTCTACACGCATCAGTTGCCTAATCAGTAAAATGAAGATCCAATACCTGTTCTCCCTCCTGCTTAGATTGTGAGCTCTGTGTGGCAGGGAGCTCATTACCAGGTATCTATCCCGGTGTTAAGTACAGTGTGTAGCGCATAAGTGCTTAACAAATACAATTATTATCATTATCGTTAATCTTTCCTGAGACTGGTTCTATTAAATATCTTTACTCATAAACAGGATGAAAGAAGTGCGGGCAGTTTCATTAAATTTACGAGAAATCCTGAATAATTGTCACAATAATAATGATAATGATGATATTGTTTGGAATTTACTTTGTGTCAAGCATTGATCCAAGTGCTGGGATAGATACAAGATAATCAGGTTGGACATAATCCCTGTCCCTCAGGGGGCTCCCAGTTTAAGTAGGAGGGAGAACAGGTATTTAATCCTCATTTTATAGGTGAGGAAACTGAGGCACAGAGAAGATGAGTGACTTGCCAAAGATCAAACTGCAGGCAATTGGCAGAGCCGGTCATCTGACTCCCAAGCCTGAGTTCTTTCCATTAGGCTACACTGCTTCCATATCACATAGGGCTCCCAACTAGCGTGTTCACTATAGGCACTCAAGTAGACACCCTTTTGTTGTCTCCCCCAGCCTCACCCAGGGCATCAGATAGGACCTGGTGATAAACAGATTGTCCAGTTAAAGGCAAATGGATGGCCACCCTAATCCCCACCTAATGGAAGACAGGAATACAAACTGACTACAGAAATGTTGCTATGGAAACAGGGTGAACTTCACTTGTACCCCTGGGCACAATCAGGATGGCCAGATACAAATGCAACAGATACAGTCCCGGAGATTTAACCCCAAGCTGCATATGAGCCGGCAATGTTCTGCTCCTATGAATAAAAGTCAATGCATCACTAGGATGTCCTAGGAATTGAAACGACCAAATCTAGGGAGCAGAATTGCTTAAATCGATCAGTCGGTCAATGGTATTTGTGGGCTTACTGTGTGCGGAACACTCCATTAAGAGCTTGGGAAAATACAACAGAGTTGGTAGACGTGATCCTTGCCCACAAGGATCTTAGAGTAATAACAATAATAATGGTATTTGCTAAGCACTTACTATGTGCGAAGCACTGTTCTATGCGCTGGGGCAGATACAAGGTGATCAGGTTGTCCCACGTGGGGCTCACAGTCTTAATCCCCATTTTACAGATGAGGGAACTGAGGCACAGAGAAGTTAAGTGGCTTGTCCAAGGTTACATAGCTGCCAAGCGGCGGAGCGGAATTCGAACTCTTGACCTCTGACTCCCAAGCCCGGGCTCTTTCCACTGAGCCACGCTGCTTCAAGGAGGAGGGTGCTTGGTGTGGTTAGGACTATGAATCCCTCATTGGCCTTTGCATGGAACATCACTGTCAGAGTTGTTGACTTTGAATATAGGACACATACATTATTCTATACCTGTAGATTATGTACAGAGAATCCCATCTCCACCACTTGCCTGATATGTGACTTTGGGCAAGTCACTTAACTTCTCTGTGCCTCAGTTACCTCACGTGCAAAATGGAGATCAAGGCTGTGGGCTCCACGTGGGACACAGACTGTGTCCAACCTGACTGATTTGTACTTATCTCAGCACTTAGTATAGTGCCTGGCACATAGCAAGGGGTTAAAAACTACCACAAAAAATAGATATGAAAAGAGAGGGAGAGAGATGTGCATATCTCTACATTCATATACACCTCTTCTCACAAACTGACAACTTCAGTTGCACCAACTAATTTTAGATCTAAGGCAGACCTATCTATCTATCCACCTATTTATCCTTCCATCAACCCATCCACCCGTCTGTGAATCCTATCTATCCACCCATGTATCTTATCTCACAAATAGGCAAATTCAGTTGCAACAAATGTAACCAGATCTAAAATATGGGAGAAATTCTCTCTAGAAGGGCAGAGTCTCTATAGCATCTAATAGAGGCACCATGTTCCTCCTTTAGAGTTTGCTCACATGCTCCTGCCTTCATCCTACCATCATCATCATCATCATTTCCTGATGGCAAACTCTGGTGAAATGTATCATCATCATCTTCATCAATCGTATTTATTGAGCACTTACTGTGTGCAGAGCACTGTACTAAGCGCTTGGGAAGTAAGGACCTGAGAAATTTTGCAGGAGAAATGTAAACAAGAGCCCCACACTGAAGGGACATAAATTTGAGGGGAGTAGCATTATCACTCGTCGACATTATCCTCTATGTATCCTGGCACATTATCTCTCTCTCTATCTCTCATTTCCCCTGCTTCAATATTTCACTCCAGTAGCAAAACTGAATTTTGATCTCTGATATATGAAATATTTGATTCGTTTATAAAGCAGAAAGTTTCACCTTTCCTTATGAATGGATGGGATTAGAGGTGTAAAATTGAGAAACCTTTTCTTTTAAAAGGTCCCTATAACTCTTGTGAATTCTCTACAGCAAACTATTACACTCAATATAGAATTTAAAGGTGTTAACAATTCTCAGCATATGAAGGAGAGCTAGCTCTTTCCATAACCCAAAGAAAAACTGTTAACTCTGGAAAGAGCATGGTTATAAACCCGTTTTATTCATGGGTTTCTTTTCTCTCTCTGCCCAAAATGAGTTAGCTTTTTATGGAATTCGGGTCTTGCAAAGGAAGCGAACCAGTGATAAAGTGAGGGGATTTGGAAGTTATGTGCATAGACTAATGATGCTTGGCTCTCTGCTGAAATCTGACTCCCAACACATCGCCATACAGGTTTGGGTATGGGCATACCCTAGCTGGAATCATGCCAGTGCTAGTAGTAGTAGTAGTAGTTAAGAAAATATTTAATCAGGTGTATAGCCTCACTTTTTTTTATTCAAAGGGATATGCTTAGGCTTGGTATTTTAGTTTGAATAGTAGCATAGCCTAGTCCCCTCATTCATTCATTCATTCAATATTTATTGAGCGCTTACTGTGTGCAGAGCACTGTACTAAGCACTTGGGAAGGACAAGTTGGCAACATATAGAGACGGTCCGTACCCAACAATGGGCTCTCAGTCTAGAAGGGGGAGACAGACAACAAAACAAAACATGTAGACAGGTGTCAAAATCATCAGAACAAATAGAATTATAGCTATTTGCACGGCATTAACAAAATAAATAGAATAGTAAATGTGTACAAGTAAAATAAATAGAGCAATAAATCTGTACAAATATATACAAGTGCTGTGGGGAGGGGAAGGAGGTAAGGCGGGTGGGGGGATGGGGAGGAGGAGAGGGAAAAGGGGGCTCAGATAGTTGCCTGGGTCTAATAGACAGGCACGTATTAAACATGGTACGTTCCGGGGAGTGATAAAAGTCAAAAGCTAAAACTATGGGCATAATCAGTTGCAATTATAATACGCACCAAGTTTAAAAGCAAAATTTTAAAATAAATGCCTAAAAAACAACTATCCATGTACATGGGTTTCAGTACAACTTAAATGCAGTTAAGAATCAGAGATAGTCACCTAGTCTGTAGTTTGGACAAATGTCAAATGGAAAAGCTGATCTTTCTTGAAATGATTGGGAATACAAATTAATTTTTAAAGGGGAAAAAAAGTGCTAACATTTGAAATATATGCCCCTTCTGAGTCTACAGTTCTACACGTGTACTGAAAACATGAGACAAATTCTCCAAAGAAAAATTTTATGAAACACATATTTACCCCATCCCCCCCGCCTTACCTCCTTCCCCTCCACACAGCACCTGTATATATGTATATATGTTTGTACGTGTTTATTACTCTATTTATTTGTTTATTTTATTTGTACTTATTTATTCTATTTATTTTATTTTGTTAATATGTTTTGTTTTGTTCTCTTTCTCCACCTTCTAGACTATGAGCCCACTGTTGGGTAGGGACCGTCACTATATGTTGCCAACTTGTACTTCCCAAGCGCTTAGTACAGTGCTCTGCACACAGTAAGCGCTCAATAAATACAAATGAATGAATGAAGTCAGGGCCCTGGGTTGTAATCCCTGCTGTGCGAACTTGGGCAAGTCATGACTCGCTCCCTTTGCTCTTCTCCCCATCCTCACCCCACAGCGTTTATGTATATATGTATTATATCTATAATTCTATTTATTTATATTGATGCCTGTTTATTTGTGTTGATGTCTGTCTCCCCCAGCCCTAGACTTTGAGCCCATTGTGGGCAGGGATTGCCTCGCTTTATTGCTACATTGTACATTCCACGCACGGAGTACAGTGTTCTGCACACAATAAGTGCTCAATAAATATGATTGAATGAATAATAATAATAATAATAATAATGGCATTTCTTAAGCACTTACTATGTGCAGAGCACTGTTCTAAGCGCTGGGGGTGGATACAAGGTGATCAAGTTGTCCCACATGGGGCTCACAGTCTTAATCCCCATTTTACAGATGAGGTAACTGAGGCTCAGAGAAGCTAAGTGACTTGCCCAAGGTCACACAGCAGACATGTGGCAGAGCCTGGATTCAAACCCATGACCTCTGACTCCAAAGCCCGGGCTCTTTTCTACTGAGCCACGCTGCTTCTTTTCCACTGAGCCATGCTGCTGAATGAAGTCAGCATGGTGAAATGAATAGAGCACAGATCTGTGAGTCAGAAGGTCATGGTTTCTACAATTTGTGACCACGCATGACCGTGGTTAAGTCACTTTACTTCTCTGTGTCTGTTATCAAATCTGTAAAATGGGGATTGAGACTGTGATTCCCATAGGGACAGAAACTGTGTCCAATTTTATTTGCTTGTATCCACCCAAGCACTTAGTACAGTGTCTGGCACATAGTAGTACTTAACAAATACCACAATTACCAATGCTGCAGTTTCCTCTTCTGTAAATGAGAATTCTATATCAATCAATCAATCAATCAATCGTATTTATTGAGCGCTTACTGTGTGCAGTGCACTGTACTAAGTGCTTGAGAAGTACAAGTTGGCAACATATAGAGACAGTCCCTATCCAACAGTGGGCTCACAGTCTAAAAGGGGGAGACAGAGAACAAAACCAAACATACTAACAAAATAAAATAAATAGAATAGATATGCATAAGTAAAATAAATAAATAAATAGAGTAATAAATATGTACAAACGCATATACATATATCTCCCTCTTACATTGACTGTGAGCCTGATTATGGGCTACTTACCCTAATGCTTGGCACAATGTTTGACACCTAGAGAGTGATGAATACAAACCCCAAACATTATTAGTATCATCCTTATAAAAACTGGGGAGTCACATAATCTCTCCTAGAGCCTCAGACAACTGTGACTTCGAATTCCGTTTCCATTCTTTTCAGCATGAAAAATCTATCCCCTTTGGATTCATTCCACAACCATAATCCATTCTGTTAATATGGCACAAATATTAATTCTTCATCTGGGTGGCAGCATCAGGCCTAAATAAATCACCTTGAAAAACAGTCTCAATCATTTGGTGTCAAGGTTGAATATGGTCTAGCAGGTGAATTGAGAGGATTCATGACAGTTTCCTCCCCCTTGAAGGTGTTGTGAGCTTCCTTCCTCACCATTGATGCCTAGTCTTGCTTTACTGAGGATGCACCTGGGTAGCTGGGCCTCTTCTCTATGGGAAGGCCTACTGGAAAAACCACAGGCCTAGAAGTCAGAAAGACCTGGGTTCTAATTCTGACTCAGCCACATGTCAGCTATGTAATCATGAACACATCATTTAACATCTCTGTCCCTCAGTTCCCTCATCTGTTAAATGGGGATTAAGACTGTGAACCCCATGGTGGACATGGCATGGTCTAGTTGCAAGAGCACGGGCTTGGGTATCAGAGGTCATGGGTTCTAGTCCTGGAGCTGCCACTTGTCTGCTGGGTGACCTTGGGCAAGTCACTTCACTTCTCCGTGCCTCAGTTACCTCTTCTGGACTGTGAGCCCCACGTGGGACAATCTGATTACCTTGTAACTACCCCAGCACTTGGAACAGTGCTTGGCACATAATAAGTACTTAATGAATACAATAATAATCATAATAATAACATGGACTGTGTCCAATCTGATTACCAGGCATCTAACCCATGACCTCTGACTCCAAAGCCCGAGCTCGTTCCACTGAGCCAAGCTGCTTCTCTAATTCTTATCCAAATTCTTATCCTGGATTCTCTGAATTCTCTCTGAATTCTTTTCCCAGGAGTCAGAAGGACCTGCATTCTTATCCCAGCTCTACCACCTGCTTGCAGTGTGTTACCTTGATCAAGTCACTTCACTTCACTTCAGAGAAGCAGCGTGGCTCAGTGGAAAGAGCACGGGCTTTGGAGTCAGAGGTCATGGGTTCGAATCCCGCTCCGCCACATGTCTGCTGTGTGACCTTGGGCAAGTCACTTAACTTCTCTGAGCCTCAGTTACCTCATCTGTAAAATGGGGATTAAGACTGTGAGCCCCACGTGGGGCAACTTGATCACCTTGTATCCCCCCCAGTGCTTAGAACAGTGCTCTGCACATAGTAAGCGCTTAATAAATGCCATCATTATTATTATTTTCAGTTCCCTCATCTGTAAAATGGGGATTAAAACTGGGAGTTCCATGTGGGGCAGGGACTGTGTCCATCCCGATTTGCTTGTATCTACCCAAATGCTTAGTACAGTGCCTGGCACATAGAAAGTGCTTAACAAATACCATTGGGAAAAAAAAAAAAACAAACTCATTCATTCATTCAGTCAGTCGTATTTATTGAGCACTTGCTTTGTGCAGAGCACTGTACTAGGCGCTTGGGAAGTACAAGTTGGCAACACATAGAGACGGCCCCTACCCAACAATGGGCTAGCGCTCAGGTGTTTTGCTTGTAATTCTGGCCCCACTTGTTCAACTAAGGCTAGGTGACTTGTGAAATGGGGAGCTTGAGGTGTTACTTGTGGGTTTCACTGCTTTCCGGGGCCCGTCTGAAAGGTTTTTCCTTGTCAGTCTTTAGGGAAGAGAATGGAGCCTGTAAAATTTGTAGGGTGGGGTGGGGGCGGGGGGCTGGATTTTTTTCATTAAAATGAATTCCCTAAGTGAAATCTGGGGCACCTCCGCCCCCTGACCGAAACCTTAAAGATATACTGTGTGATTTTGGGACAATCTTGGGAAAATTACCCTACAGCACTTATGTACATATCTTTAGAGTATATATTATCAATTATTTATTCATAGTGATGTCTGTCTCCCCCTCTAGACTGTAAAAATCTTTCAGGCAGAGAAAACATCTGCTAATTCTGTTCTATTATACTCTCCCAAGTGCTTAGTAAAGCACTCTGAACATAGTAAACGCTCACTAAACACTGTTGATCGATCGGTTCTCTGTCTCCCCCTTCTAGACTGTGAGCCCACTGTTGGGTAGGTACCGTCTCTATATGTTGCCAACTTGTACTTCCCAAGCACTTAATGCAGTGCTCTGCACACAGTAAGCATTCAATAAATACGATTGAATGAATGAAGGAATGATTGACAATTGGTCGCAACAGCAACCCTCCCCACAGCACCCCATCCCCTCCGCCTTACCTCCTTCCCCTCCCCACGGCACCTGTATATATGTATATATGTTTGTATGGATTTATTACTCTATTTATTTATTTTATTTGTAGATATTCATTCTATTTATTTTATCTTGTTAATATGTTTTGTTTTGTTTTCTGTCTCCCCCTTCTAGACTGTGAGCCCACTGTTGGGTAGGGACTGTCTCTATGTGTTGCCAACGTGTACTTCCCAAGTGCTTAGTACAGTGCTCTGCACACAGTAAGCGCTCAATAAATACAATTAATTGATTGACTGCTTAGTACAATGTTGACACATAATCAGTGCTTAACAAATACCTTCAGAAAAAAAAAAGAACAAGGGGTTAGCCAACAGGATTTCCTCACTGGCTTCCACCAACCCATCTTAGTATTCCATGAGAGGAAGTAAATCCACTACAAACAAGTATTTTTTCATTCCCCAAACACAAGTCTGTAGAAAGTTTTAAAAGCAATAACATGGCTTCATCTCTTCTTCCTCTTGCCATAGCATCGGACAAGATGGGATCGCTTAGATAAATCCACCACACTACAGTTTAGATTCTCTGTATCTATTTTCTATTGTCTTTTCCAGACCTGCAGGTTTTTTACTTCATCCCTCTCCCTGAACTTTCAGTCATCTGAGTCTGGAGAAATGATGAAGATCACCTGAGACCTAGGAGAAGACAGAGTGTCAGAGGGCTAGTGGGAGGACAGGAGGAAAGACAAAGGTTTAGAGGAGAGAAAGAGGAATAGGGGAAGGGGAAAAAGAAGGGGAAGAGAATGGGAAGGGGAAGGGAAAAGGGTTAGGGAAAAGGAAAGAAGACCGGGAGGCAGGGGTAAAGGCTAAAAGGATTAGAGAAGGAAAGGGGAAAGGGCAGGAGGAGGGTTCGTAAGGAGGGAGAGAGGGCAGGGAAAGGGGAATCATATCCTCCTAATAAATAAATAAATATGGTATTTGTTAAGTGCTTACTATGTGACAGGCACTGTAGTAATCACTGGGGTAGATATAAGGAAATTGGGTTGGACACAGTCCCTGGCCCACAGGGGGCTCATATTTTCCATTTTACAGATGAGGAAACTGAGGCACAGAGAATTAAAATGACTTGCCCAAGTTCACACAGTAGATACATGGCAGAGCCGGGATTAGAACCCATGACCTTCTGACTCCCGGTCCCGTGCTCTATTAAATGCACCATGCTGCTTCTCTGTGTACCATCAATCAATCAATCACATTTACTGAGTGCTTACTGTGTCCCGAGCACTGTACTAATGTGCTTGAGAGAGGAATAATAAGGATAACGATGACAGTATTTGCTAAACGCTTTAGAGGTGCCAGTTACTGTACTAAGTGCTGGGGTCAATACAAGCAAATTGGGTTGGGCCTCATCCCTGTCCCACATGGGGCTCACAGTCTTAATTCCCATTTGACAGATGAGGTAACCGAGGCACAGAGAAGCAAAGCGACTTGCCCTAGGTCAGACGGCAGACAAGTTGCAGAGCTGGGTTTAGAACCCAGGTCTTTCATGCTCCCAGGGCCCACACTATATCTACTATGCCATGTGCTTCTCTACAACAGAGTTGGTAGGCATATTCCCTTCCCACGCTGTTAACACTTTTACTTTTCAAACAGGAAAATCTTGTGCGTCGTAGAGTAACACCAGTGTTCTCAGGTTTTCTCCACACCCGTGCGGTCATCGATGGCTTCTGCCTATATGTCTTTGCTTTTGTGTTTTTGTACATGACTTCTGAGCTCTCAAAGAATTACAGTCAGATTTAGAGGTGCCTATTGAGGTTCAGATACCTGCATTAGTCCTATAAATTCATTCTTGGACTCTTTGCACATCAATCAAACAATCAATCGTATTTATTGAGCGCTTACTATGTGCAGAGCACTGTACTAAGCACTTGGGAAGTACAAATTGGCAACATATAGAGACAGTCCCTACTCAACAGTGGGCTCACAATCTAAAAGGGGGAGAGTTCACATGAAACTGAAGAATCCGTTATGTCGTCCTCTGTCTCTTGATATTTAGTTTTTTTTTCTTTTCTTGTCCAAGTTACATTTCCACATATTCTTTCATGTTTTATATTCTCCCCAAAGAGTTTGGGGGATAGGATATGGATATTCATTCAGTGTTATTTACCTCCAGGAGACCACAAAAGCTTGCCCTTTTCCTTCTTGGTTAAAGTAATGCTTGCCTCCCACGTGTATAGCTGTCCATCATCATCTGACCTTGAGAATTTCCCTCATTCCCTAAGCTTTTAATTATGTGCTTGTTTTCATTACAACAACGTTATTAGAAACTTAGGAGCAATGCGTTTTCATTTGGTTAACGAATGTTCTCCAGGAGATCTTTGAATTAATCTGTGTAGTCTGGGGCTATAGAAAAAGAAATCAGCATGAACCCACGATCTCCGCATTGTCTTATTTCTTCATCAAAACCGGAGGAAGTCGAAGGGGTTAAATAAATTGATCTGCCAAAGAGTATCAAGATGTGAGCCACTGTGAGCCATAATAAGAAGTTACGTAGAGTTCACAGCCACTCAGCAGACAAGCCACTGGTTCTGCCTTGGTTATTCCCTCTGACAGTGATGAAAGCTCAAAGGCAAGAATATTAAGGAATTACATAATCCATTCTGCTGACCAGTTGTTAGCTTGTTTGCTGTGGATTTAAATCCTGCCACGGGCATCTACTGGCTGTCAATATTTGCTGTGCAAAATGTCACTAGGCTTTGCTGTCTCACTAACTGTGATCCACAGAGACGAAAATGAAAGTTGACAGATTTGGGGAGGGGTTTGGGGATTCCATACATACTGCGTCGTCTGTAACTTCTACAAGATAGATGGGCTTTAATTATGTGAAGTGTGGCTCAAGTACTAAATCATTTTGGCTTCAACATTAGCTTTCTCTTTCTCCAGTCATGTACTTTTCACCCTTTAAAGACTGAAAAGATTTCTCTCCCCCGCCCTACTCCTTTCCCTCCCCTCGTCCCTCTCCCTTCCCCTGGAAACAGCAAGTGTGTAGGGAAACTAAACAATAGCAATAATCTAAGATGCAGGTTTTTTTATTTTAACACTCCAGCCTTGGGTCTTCCTCAGGATAAAGATAAGCTTATTTTTATAAGCTTATTTTATAAAATATATAAAATTTTATAAAATAAGCTTTTGAAAGCTTATTTTATAAGCTTATAGCTGAATTAATCTTTCAATATTTATTTGTCTATGACGACTTTTGGAGAAGAGCGTGAAAAGAATAACCATGATAGCACTTACATAAATCCTACCAATCATCATCATTGGTATTTATAGATCACTTAATATGTCAGAGCACTGTACTAAGCCTTTGGGAGAGTACCATAGAACAGAGTAGGTAGACACAATCCCTGCCCATGAGAAACTTCCAGTTTCCCCTTCTAGATTGTAAGCTCATTATGGACAGGGAACACACCTGCTAATTCTATTGTATTGGGCTCTCCCAAGCACTTAGTACAGTGCTCTGTGCATATATTAAGCGCTGAATAAAAATCATTGATTGATTGACTGATTAGAGAATTGTCCTACACCCAATTAGTAATAATAAAAATGGCAATGATAGTGATCTTAGTTAAGTGCTTACTAAGTGCCAGGCACTGTTCTAAGCACTGGGGTAGTTATAAGAACAGCCCCTGTCCCACAGAGGGCTCACAGTCTCAATTCTCATTTGACAGATGAGGGCAATGAGGCCCAGAGAAATGAAGTGACTTGCCTGAGGTCACACAGCAGGCAAGTGGTGGAGCCGGCACTATAATAATAATAATAATAATAATAATAATAGTATTTACTAAGTGCTTACTATGTGCAAAGCACTGTTCTAAGCACTGGGGGGGATACAAGATGATCAGGTTGTCCCATGTGGGGCTCACAGTCTTCATCCCCATTTGACAGATGAGGTAACTGAGGCACAGAGAAGTTAAGTGGCTTGCCCAAGGTTGCATGGCTGACAATAATAATGTTGGTATTTGTTAAGCGCTTATTATGTGCAAAGCATTGTTCTAAGCGCTGGGGGAGATAAAAGGTAATCAGGTTGTCCCACGAGGGGCTTACAGTCATCATCCCCATTTTACAGATGAGGGAACTGAGGCCCAGAGAAGTGAAGTGACTTTCCACAAGTCACACAGCTGACAAGTGGCGGAGCCGGAATTTGAACCCACGGCCTCTGACTCCAAAGCCCATGCTCTTTCCACTGAGCCATGCTGCTTCTCTTCTTCTGACTCCTGGGCCTGTGCTCTATCCATTAGGCAACAGATTAGTTTTACTACCCTTCTCGAGGTCCATCATCATCATCAATCGTATTTATTGAGCACTTACTGTATCAGAGCACTGTACTAAGCGCTTGGGAAGTACAAGTTGGCAACATATAGAGACAGTCCCTACCCAACAGTGGGCTCACAGTCTAAAAGATTACAAAACGGAACTGATGTCCAGGTTAACCAAAGTCAGGGCCTGGGGCTAGAGAACCTCGAGAGCCTCTTCGCATGACTCATGACCCAGATGATGACATATATAGTGCAATGTGATAATAATAATGATAGCATTTATTAAGCGCTTACTATGTGCAAAGCACTGTTCTAAGCGCTGGGGAGGTTACAAGGTGGTCAGGTTGTCCCACGGGGGGCTCACAGTCTTAATCTCCATTTTACAGATGAGGTAACTGAGGCCCAGAGAAGTGATGTCATTATGTAGAGCAGCATGATAATGTCATCCTGGCAGCACACCTCTCCAGCTGGAGAGGTGCCAGATTGGGAAGGAAATTCGGGACAATCCTGGTTTTTATGTGCATTCCCAGAGGTGGGGACGTGCAGCTTTAGTGGGGAGAGATGCGGGCCCAAGGGGAACTGATGTCAGGAGGAACTGGTGCCACCATTTCAGGAGACCCCTGCCATGCTCCGGGAAAAGAGGAGTGAGGTAGCACCCGGATGAATCCCCCTTGTTCCAATCAATCAATTTTACCTCCTTCCCTTCCCCACAGCACTTGTATATATGTATATATGTTCGTACATATTTCTTACTCTATTTAATTGTTTATTTATTTATTTTACTTGTCCATATCTATTCTATTTATTTTATTTTGTTATGTTTGGTTTTGTTCTCTGTCTCCCCCTTTTAGACTGTGAGCCCACTGTTGGGTAGGGACTGTCCCTATATGTTGTCAACTTGTGCTTCCCAAGTGCTTAGTACAGTGCTCTGCACACAGTAAGCGCTCAATAAATACGATTGATGATGATGATGATGGTATTTATTGAGGAGCATCATGAGTAGTGGATAGATGAAGTAGTGGATAGAGAATCAGCATGGCTCAGTGGAAAAGAGCCTGGGCTTTGGAGTCAGAGGTCATGGGTTCAAATCCCGACTCCGCCACTTGTCAGCTGTGTGACTTTGGGCAAGTCACTTAACTTCTCTGGGCCTAAGTTACCTCATCTGTAAAATGGGGATTAAGACTGCAAGCCCCCCGTGGGATAACCTGATCACCTTGTAACCTCCCCAGTGCTTAGAACAGTGCTTTTCACATTTCCCCCCGCCTTACCTCCTTCCCTTCCCCACAGCACCTGTATATATGTTTGTACATATTTATTACTCTATTTATTTATTTATTTTACTTATACATATCTATTCTATTTATTTAATTTTGTTAATTTGTTTTGTTCTCTGTCTCCCCCTTCTAGACTGTGAGCCCACTGTTGGGTAGGGACCATCTCTATATGTTGCCAACTTGTACTTCCCAAGCACTTAGGACAGTGCTCTGCACACAGTAAGCGCTCAATAAACATGATTGATTGATTGATTGATTGATTGACTGATTGATAGAGCACGGGCCTGAGAGTCAGAAGATCATGGGTTCTAATCCCGGCTCCACCACTTGTCCGCTGTGTGACCTTGGACAAGTCATTCACTTCCCTCTGCCTCAGTTACCTCATCTGTAAAATGGGGATTGAGACTGAGAGCCCCATGCGGGGCAGGGATTTGCTTGTATCCACCCCAGAGCTTAGTATAGTGCCTGGCATATAGTAAGAGCTTAACAAATACCATAGTTATTATTACTATTCTTGTTGGGAGTGAGAGATTTCTGACTACTTTCCATCCCAAGTAATCCTCAAGGTCTCTGTTTAACAGATTCTTTCCCCCTCTCTGTCTCACTGTCCTCCTTAATGAGTTCCCCCAATGAAGAGATCAACAGCATTCCTCTCTGGCGCTCTGATATTCATTCATTTATTCAATCATATTTATTCATTCATTCATTCATTCAATCGTATTTATTGAGCGCTTACTGTGTGCAGAGCACTGGACTAAGCGCTTGGGAAGTACAAGTTGGCAACATATAGAGATGGTCCCTACCCAACAGTGGGCTCACAGTCTAGAAGGGAGAGACAGACAACAAAACAAAACATGTGGACAGGTGTCAAGTCATCAGAATAACTAGAAGTAAAGCTAGATGCACATCATTAACAAAATGGATGGTGATTTGTGGCTATCCCCTTGAGTAAGCTATCAGAGAGGGAGGAGGAGAACAAAAGGAAGGAAGGAGAAGGAGGATATAATCCGCCACTAATCTCCTCACTGTACCTCGTTCTCGCCTGTCCCGCCATCGACCCTCGGCCCACGTCATCCCCCGGCCTGGAATGCCCTCCCTCTGCCCATCTGCCAAGCTAGCTCTCTTCCTCCCTTCAAGGCCCTGCGGAGAGCTCACCTCCTCCAGGAGGCCTTCCCAGACTGAGCCCCTTCCTTCCTCTCCCCCTCGTCCCCGTCTCCATCCCCCCATCTTACCTCCTTCCCTTCCCCACAGCACCTGTATATATGTATATATGTTTGTACATATTTATTACTCTATTTATTTATTTATTTATTTTACTTGTACATATCTATTCTATTTATTTTATTTTGTTAGTATGTTTGGTTTTGTTCTCTGTCTCCCCCTTTTAGACTGTGAGCCCACTGTTGGGTAGGGACTGTCTCTATATGTTGCCAATTTGTACTTCCCAAGCACTTAGTACAGTGCTCTGCACATAGTAAGCGCTCAATAAATATGATTGATGATGATGATGATGATGATGATATAAAGGAGGAGGATAAAGAGGAAAAAGAGGAGGACGGGGAGAAGAAAGTGGAAGCAGGGAGGAATGGAGTTTTAAAAGCAGTACCTAAAGCCCCAAGCTGGATCAAACAGTTTAGGGGCTCAGCCAGCACACTCCACCTGGTACCCCACTCTGTCACAGCCAGGGGGTAAGGCTAAATCTTTTATGTTTGTCCCCCTTGTCTCTCATTCCTTACAAAGTTTTGCACAAAGAGAGCCTTTCTTTCTTGATAGTGAACTCATGCTGATCTATCCTTGGCAACTGATGATGGAGATGATATTTCAGCACTGACTAGATACAAGATAATCACATTAGCCACAAGGCTCAACCTCCATGAGGCTCACAGTCCTCCCTGTCCTGTCCGCCCTGCTTAGATATGCCATCTTTCAGTTCAGGAGCAGTAGCTGCTTAAGACTAGCTTTAACTGATTCCCAGGTTTCAGCTGTGATGGAGCATTTTTGGAGGCTTTGTTTTGCCATGTCCTTAAAATGCTTCCCATGTCCTCCTTGCCTTTGATTTCCCAGTTTCAGTTCTCTGCATAGCAGTTGTTTAGTTACCCCAATGTCACTCATTTCCTCACGTCCGTACAATTTCACTTGCTCAGAACAGATCCCAGAGGCCAAATCCTCTTCGCAGACCTGAACTGAGGCATCCAGCTGCTCCACTTTCTGAACCCCAACACTCCCAAGACAGCATTCATCAACCAATCAATCAGTGGCATCTACTTAGCACTGACTGCATGCAGAGCACTGTGCTAAGCACTTCTAGACTGTGAGCCCACTGTTGGGTAGGGACCGTCTCTATATGTTGCCAACTTGTACTTTCCAAGCACTTAGTACAGTGCTCAGCACACAGTAAGCGTGCAATAAATACGATTGAATGAATGAATGAATACAATACGAGTTCATTCATTAATTCAATCATATTTATTGAGTGTTTACTGTGTGCAGAGCACTGTACTAAGCGCTTGGGAGTACCAGTTGGCAACATATAGAGATGATCCCTACCCAACAACGGGCTCACAGTCTAGAAGTGGGAGACAGACAACAAAACAAAATAAGTAGACAGGCGTCAAAACCATCAAAATAAATAGAATTATAGCTATAGGAACACCATTAATAAAATTAATAGAATAAATAAATAAATACGTATTTGATATTTAATAAATAAATAAATAAAATAGAGTGGTTAATATGTACAAGTAAAATAAATAGAGTAATAAATATGTGCAAATATATACAGGTGTTGTGGGGAGGGGAAGGGAGTAGGGCAAAGGGACGGAGGGTTGGTAGACATGTTCCTTGCCCACAAGGAGCCCACAGGGAGCTTACAGTCTAGAGAAGAAGAACGTCCTTGTTCTAGAGATGGGAGAAGACGGAACTGTGCCTCTTGAAAGCATTCTTCACTCCCAGATGCTTTAAATGACCCTCAAGAAGAAGGAATTCCCAAACTGTCCTCTTATTAATAAAAATAATGATAATGTTGGTATTTGTTAAGCGCGTACAATGTGCCAAGCACTGTTCTAAGTGCCTTATTCCAAATAATAGGAAAAACATGGGTTTTCATTCTCACCCCAAATGAAAACCAATAAATGATCATGGCTGCCGGGCTTTGCTTCTTGATACACAGGCCGATAGCGCTGTTGTTCACAGGATGAAAATTTGTGGTGGTCCCCTGTTGACAGCCTGGTCCATTGTTTTGATGTTCACTACTAGGGCGTGATGCACATCACGTGGCTCAACCCTGATTTAGAACCGTGCTTGACACATAGTAAATGCTTAACAAATATTATTGTTATCATTATTATCATTATTATTATTATTGACTGATGAGTCCTTTGGAAGTGTTCTTAGGGGATGGGTTTTCCCAAGGATTCTTTATAATTACTAGTAGTAGTATTATTATATAATATTTGCAATATTTTGGTTAAGAATTTACTCCATTCATTCATTCAGTTACATTTATTCATCAATCATATTTATTGAGCGCTTACTATGTGCAGAGCGCTGTACGAAATGCTTGGGAAGTACAAATAGGCAACATAAAGAGACGGTCCCTATTCATTCATTCATTCATTCAGTCGTATTTATTGAGCACTTACTGTGTGCAGAGCGCTGTACTAAGCACTTGGGAAGTACAAGTTGGTAACATATAGAGATGGTTCCTACTGAATAGGGGGCTCACAGTTTAGAAGGGGACTATACTAAGCGCTTGGGAAGTACAAGTCGGCAACATCTAGAAACGGTCCCTACCCAACAATGGGCTCACAGTCTAGAAGGGACTTTATTATTACTCTATGGTAATAAAGATAGTACTTATTAAGAGCTTCCTAAGTGTCAAGCACAAGGCTAAACACTGACATTGATGCAACCTAATCAGGTCAGACAGAGTCCCTGTCCCACATGGGGGTTACTGCCTAGTAGGGAGGGAGAACAGGTTTTAAATCCCCATTTACAGATGAGGAGACTGAGGCACAGAGTTGTTAAGTGACTTGTCCGAAGTAACACAGCCAGCTTGGGTTCAAATCACAAAGCAGCGTGGCTCAGTAGCAAGAGCCTGGGCTTGGGATTCAGAGGTCATGGGTTCTAATCCCGGCTCCACTACTTGTCAGCTGTGTGACTTTGGGCAAGTCACTTAACTTCCTTTGCCTCAGTTCCCTCATCTGTAAAATGGGAATTAAGACTGTGAGCCCCATGTGGTATAACCTTGATTACCTTGTATCCCCCCCAGCGCTCAGAACAGTGCTTGGCATGTAGTAAGCGCTTAACAAATACCAACATTATTATTATTATCATATTAAATCCAGGCTCCACCACTTGTCAGCTTTGTGACTTTGGGCAAGTCACTTAACTTCTCTGTGCCTCAGTTCCTTCCTATATAAAATGGGGATTAAGACTGTGAGCCCCACGTGGGGCAACTTGATAACCTTGTATCCTCCCCAGCACTTAGAACTTTGCTTTGCACATAGTAAGCGCTTAACAAATGCTATTTTATTATTATTATTATTATTATTATTATTATTATTATTATTATCATTATTATGATTATGTGTCAGGGTCAGTATTCAAACCCAGGGCTACTGATACTCAGTCCTGTTATCTTTCCATTAGGCCACACTGTTTCACCCTGCTGACTTGAGGATTCAGGGAAGGCAGCCAGATGAGGGAAGATTATCTGGCCATTTTCCCTTTAGTTCAAGTTCCCTTTCAATGGCTTGCCTGATTGATTTTCCTGTCTCTGATTTGGTTCACTGGCCGAGGGTTCAGGTTGCTTTGAACATAATGCAGTGTTCCGTCTCCGGAAGTTTTCTGTTGCTCCAGACTGAGATAGGTGCCCAATTTCCCTTTTCTACTTCATTCCTGTGTTTTCCATTAGACTCTCAGTGCCTTCACAGCAGGAGGCACGTGTAAAACCTCCCTTGAAAATGTCCCTAAGCTCCTCAAGCAAGGTTTTGTCTGTAATAGACACTTAAATACTATTAATCAATCAATGATTTTTATTGACTATTTACTGTATGTAGAGCACTGTAATAAGTGCATGGGAGAGAAGACTATAACAGAGTTGGTAGATACATTCCCTCCCTACAAGGAGCTTACACTCTATAGGAGGAGATAGACATTAAAATAAATTATGGACGTGATAATTGTGGTATTTGGTAAATGCTTACTATGTGCCAAGCACCATACTAAGCACTGGGGTAGAGACAAGCTAATCGGGTTGAACATAGTCCTTGTCCCCCATGGGGCTCACAGTCTCAATCCCCATTTTACAGATGAGGTAACTGGGACACAGAGAAGTGAAGTGGCTTGCCCAAGGTCACACAGCACACAAGTGGTGGAGCTAGAATTAGGACCCAGTTTCTTCTGACTCTCAGGCCTGTGGTTTATCCACTAGGCCATCCACACAAGTATCATGAATTGTGAAGGAAATAAAGCAGGGATCAGAAAAGACCAGGAAAACTAGGATCTTTCATTGTTGGTGGAATGGAGAAATGACAGAGTAATAACAAACAGATCAAGAAGGTTGTGGAGAGAGTTATTTCTTTTTCATTGTATTGGTTAAGCGCTTACTATGAGTCAGGCACTATTCTAAGAGCTCAGGGTAGAAAGGAGTTAATTAGATCAGACACAGTCCCTGTCTCACATGAGGTTCACAAAATGGAAGGTATTGAATTCGCATTTTACAGTTGAGGAAACTGAGGCACAGAGAAGTTAAGTGACTTTCCCAAAGTCACAGCAGGCCAATGGCAGGACCCAGATACTCTGAGTCCCAGGCCTATTCTTTTTCCACTAGGCCATGCTGCTTCCCTGTTATTAGTTTCAAGGGAAAGACTTTAAAGATATTAAAGCCCTCATGTTGTCATTTCTTACCATAACCTCCTAAGGTTTCCCTTTCCTTGCCCCAGCATGGGGCTACATAATCTAAATCTTTCATTTATATTACTGTCCGTCTTCCCCTTTAGACTGTAAGCTCATCGAGGGCGAGGAACATGTCTGCCCACTCTGTTGTACTGGGGTTGTAATGCATCGAAGCAGAAGCAGCGTGTCTCAGTGGAAAGAGCACGGGCTTTGGAGTGAGGGGTCATGGGTTCAAATCCCGGCTCTGCCACTTGTCAGCTGTGTGACTTGGGGCAAGTCACAACTTCTCTGTGCCTCAGTTCCCTCATCTGCAAAATGGGGATTAAGACTGTGATCTCCCTGTGGGACAACCTGATCACCTTGTAACCTCCTCAGTGCTTAGAACAGTGCTTTGCACCTAGTAAGTGCTTAATAAATGCCGTTATTATTATTATTATTATTGAAAATCAGGATGGCGTAGTGGATAGAGCATGGGCTTCAGAGTCAGAAGATACTGGGCTCTAATCCTGGCTCTGCCACGTCTTCTGTGTGACATGTCAAGTTCCTTCATTTCTCGGGGCCTCATTTATCGCATGTGTAAAATGGGGATTGAGACCCTGAGTCCCATGTGGGACAGGGACTGTGTCCAACCTGACTGGCTTATATCCACCCCTGCACTTAGAACAGTGCTTTTCACATAGTGAACACTTAACAAATACCATCATTATCATTATTGTACTCTCCCAAGCACTTAGAACCATGCTCTACATACAATAGATACTCAATAAATACATTGATGATGATGAGACAAAGAAGGACAGGGAGGATCTGAAGCAGGGGACCAAATTGTATTTATCCCCTCTTGTACTCTTTCCCACCACCTAGTTCCACATTAGCCACCCAGTAGATCTCAGCATATGAATGAAAGAATGTAGCAAGTGCAAGCATCATCTCTTTTAAAGATGGTTTAAACTGAGATAGAGAGTGGTCCAGTAATTTTTCTAAGGTGCAGAACACCTTAGACCTGTAAATGTCAACCCTGAACAAAGTATTCTGGGTTTTCTGTGTCTCAGAATTCTAACAACCACCTCTTTATTGCTGATTTAGGAACAGTGCCTAAACCTTTCATAGGGTCCCAGTAAAATCATCACTAGGTATGTGTGTTTATTCTTTGCTATGAAACAAAGAAAGCCGATTGGAAGAAAACAAGGTCTTTAAGCTTATTATTTAATGACAAATCTGTGGAGAAAGAATGAAAACAGAAGGTGCTAACAAATGCAAAAATACTTTTCAGTGACCCACTTTTCAGGGGAGGTACAAAATGGGATTCTCAAACCCCAAATCGAGATTTTCCAGGCTAAGCTGATACCTCTGATGCCATTCTAAACATATTTGTGTATGCTATGAACTCTACTGCTAAATTCCTCTCTAGCAATCTTTTATATGTAAGCTCCTCAGGGGCAGGGAACATCTCTATTTCTCTTCCCTTATTGACACCCATGCCCATCATCCCCGTCAGCTCTTCCTTATATTTAACTCCCTTCTCAGGCCTCCTGTTCCTCCCCCTCCTCCTTCCCTCACCCCCAACGATCTGGCCTCCTACTTCATTAGTAAAATTAGCTCCATCAGGTCTGAGCTCCCCAAAGTCACTCTTCCCACTTCTCCAACCCCCCGGCTTTCAACCCTCTCCACTATTCTCCCATATTTCCCAGCAGTATCCTCAGAGGAGCTCTCCTCCCTCCTCTCAAGTGCTACTCCGGCCAACTGTGCTTCTGACCCCATTCGCTCTCTTATGAAATCTTTCGCCCCGTCCCTCCTCCCCTCCTTCACTTCCATATTCAACCGCTCACTCTCCACTGGTTCGTTCCCCTACTTAGCGCTCACCTCCTCCAGGAGGCCTTCCCAGAATGAGCCCCCTCCTTCTTCTCCACGCCCCCCGACCCTACCTCCTTCCCCTCCCCTCAGCACCTGTACATATGTTTGTACAGATTTATTACTCTATTTATTTTACTTGTACATGTTTACTATTCTATTTATTTTGTTTTGTTAATATGTTTTGTTTTGTTGTCTGTCTCCCCCTTCTAGACTGTGAGCCTGCTGTTGGGTAGGGACTGTCTCTATATGTTGCCAACTTGTACTTCCCAAGCTCTTAGTACAGTGCTCTGCACACAGTAAGCACTCAATAAATACGATTGAATGAATGAATCTCTACCAACTCTGTTGTACTGTATTCTCCCAAATGCTTATTCTCAGTCAATCAATCGATCATATTTATTGAATGCTTACTGTTTGCAGAGCACTCCATTAAGCCTTTGGGAGAGTACAACATAAAGTTGGTAGAAATGTTCTCTATCTAAACTCACTACCTTGGTGAACTCATTCGCTCCCACGGCTTCAACTATCATCTCTATGCTGATGACACCCAAATCTACATCTCTGCCCCCAGTCTCTCTCCCTCCCTTCAGGCTCGGGTCTCCTCCTGTCTTACGGACATCTCCATCTGGATGTCTGCCCGCCCTCTAAAACTCAATATGTCCAAGACTGGACTCCTTATCTTCCCTCCCAAACCCTGCCCTCTCCCTGACTTTCCCATCGCTGTAGACGGCACTACCATCCTTCCCGTCTCACAAGCCCACAACATTGATGTCTCCATCCCCGCATCTTACCTCC
Source organism: Tachyglossus aculeatus (assembly GCF_015852505.1). NCBI lineage: Eukaryota > Metazoa > Chordata > Mammalia > Monotremata > Tachyglossidae > Tachyglossus > Tachyglossus aculeatus. The sequence goes on from NC_052070.1 coordinate 14,040,658, forward strand.
TTCCCTTCCCCACAGCACCTGTATATATGTATATATGGTTGTACATATTTATTACTCTATTTATTTATTTATTTATTTATTTTACTTGTACATTTCTATCCTATTTATTTTATTTTGTTGGTATGTTTGGTTCTGTTCTCTGTCTCCCCCTTTTAGACTGTGAGCCCACTGTTGGGTAGGGACTGTCTCTATGTGTTGCCAATTTGTACCAAGCGCTTAGTACAGTGCTCTGCACATAGTAAGCGCTCAATAAATACGATTGATTGATTGATTGATTGATTGATGTCATCCTCAACTCTGCTCTCTCGTTCACCCATCACATCCAATCCGTCACCAAAACCTGCCGGTCTCACCTCCGCAACATCGCCAAGATCTGCCCTTTCCTCTCCATCCAAACTGCTACCCTGCTGGCTCAATCTCTCATCCTGTCCTGACTGGATTACTGCATCAGCCTCCTCTCTGATCTCCCATCCTCCTGTCTCTCCCCACTTCAGTCTATACTTCACGCTGCTGCCCGGATCATCTTTGTGCAGAAACGCTCTGGGCATTTTACTCCCCTCCTCAAGAATCTCCAGTGGCTACCAATCAACCTATGCATCAGGTAAAAACTCCTTACTCTCGGCTTCAAGGCTGCCCATCACCTCTCCAGCTCCTACCTCACCTCCCTTCTTTCCTTCTCCAGCCCAGCCAGCACCTTCCGCTCCTCTGCCGCTAACCTCCTCACCGTGCCTTGTTCTCGCCTGTCCCGCCATCGACCCCTGGCCCACATCCTCCCCCTGGCCTGGAATGCCCTCCCTCCACACATCCTCCAAGCTTGCTCTCTTCCTCCCTTCAAAGCCCTACTGAGAGCTCACTTCCTCCAGGAGGCCTTCCCAGACTGAGCCCCCTTTTCCCTCTCCTCCTCCCCATCCCCCCACCCTACCTCCTTCCCCTCCCCACAGCACCTGTATATATTTTTGTGCAGATTTATTACTCTATTTATTTTACTTGTGCATATTTACTATTCGATTTATTTTATTTTGCTAATGATGTGCATCTAGCTTTACTTCTATTTATTCTGATGACTTGACACCTTTTCACATGTTTCATTTTGCTGTCTGTCTCCCCCTTCTAGACTGTGAGCCCACTGTTGGGTAGGGACCATCTCTATATGTTGCCAACTTGTACTTCCCAAGCGCTTAGTACAATGCTGTGCACACAGTAAGCGCTCAATAAATATGATTGAATGAATGAATGAACAAGCTTAAAGTCTAGAGGGGGAGGCAAATATTAATATGAATAAATGAATTATGGCTAGGCATGTTAAGTGTTGTGGGGCTGAGAGAGGGGCAAATAAAGGGGCCAAATCCAAACGCAAGTGTGATGCAGAAGGGAGTGGGAGAAGAGAAAATGAAGGCTTTTTCAGGGCAGGTATCTTAGAGGAGCTGTGTGGCCCAGAGAAGTAGCTTGGCCTAGTTATTAGAGCATGGACCTAGGAGTGAGAAGGACCCGGGTTCCAATCCTGGCTCCACCACTTGCCTTCTATATGACCTGGGGCAAGTCACTTAACTTCTCTGTGCTTCAGTTACCTCGTCTGTAAAATAGGGATTAAGACTGTGAGGCCCCTTGTGGGACAGGGACTGTGTCCAACCCCATTACCTTGTATCTAACCCAGTCCATAGAACAGTACCTGACATATAAGTAAGCGCTTAAAAATACTATAAACAAGGAAATATGATTTAAATAGGTTCCTGAAGGTGGGGAAAGTGATCGTCTTTTGGATATGAAGAGGGAGGACATTGCAGGCAATAGACAAGATTGAAGTACATTGTACAGTGCTAAGTGCTTAGTACAATGCTTTGCACACAATAAGCATTCAATAAATGCGACTGAATTAATGAAGTTGGCATTAGAGGAGTGAAATGTGCAGTCTGGGTTATAGGAGGAAATCAGAGAGGTAAGACAGAAGGGGAGCAAGGTGACTGACTACTTTAGCCTAAACTAAGGAGTTTCTCTTCAATATGTGAATGGGCAACCATCCAGTGCTCACTGTGAGGTCACTGTGGACAAGGAACATACCTTTCAACTCTGCAGTAATGTATTTTCCCAAGCACTTAGTACAGTTCTCTACACAAAATAAGTGCTTAAAAATATCATGGAATGATTGCAAAGTGCTGAGTACTGTGGTATTTAATAAAGCACTTTGGTACAAGTACCGCAGTGTTTTTGTGTTATTCCTATTAATATCCCTGAGTCTGCATGGGAGAAAGACTAGTGTTTCAAATATTTTGAAAATCTGAAACTACTCCTTGACCATTACAATAAACTGGATGATCTGATGACACAGCTGGGATCCCCATGATTCCATATAATAATAATAATGATGGCATTTGTTAAGCACCTACTATGTGCAAAGCACTGTTCCAAGTGCTGGGTGGGGGGTACAAGGTGATCAGGTTGTCCCACATGAGACTCACAGTCTTAATCTCCATTTTACAGATGAGGTCACTGAGGCTTAGAGAAGTTAAGTGACTTGCCCAAGGTCACACAGCAGACACATGGCAGAGCTGGGATTAGAACCCATTACCTCTGACTCCCAAGCCCACGCTCTTTCCATTGAGCCACGTGGCTTCTCATATGAACATAATCCAGGCCTCTCTTTGTCGGCTCACTCCAGAGTCCAATATTCCATCACCAACTGATCCCAAAACTCCATTTGCTGTGCTAGAACTTGGGAGTCTGATAGGTTCATGGAGCAGAAGCCCCTCCACAAAAGTCTGACCTTGGGAAAGTAATTCAGATCAATCACTCAATATTAACATCTATTAACAGCTTATACTTTGCAGAACACTGAACGAGGCACTTGGAAGAGTACAGTACAACAGAGTTGGTAGGCTCATTCTGTCCCCCAAGGAGTTTAAAGTCTAGAAAGGGAGACAGATGTTAATATGAATAACTGGTTTATAAGATATTTTGTAAAGATATGCACCAAAGTGCCTTGGGGCTGAGAGTGTGGGAATATCGAATTCCCGAAGGTCACAGATGTGTAAAAGGGAGAGGGAAATGGGAACAAAAGGTCCAAAAAGGGAAGTCCTGTTGGAGGAGAGGTAACCGCACTTCCCAAGCACTTAGTACAGTGCTTTGCACACAGTACGTGCTCAATAAATACGATTGAATGAAGAGGGGGAGAGAAGTGGTGTGGTGTATATGGAGGGAAAGTATTCCAGGAAAGGGGTTGATGGTAATATAGATAAGATCATGACACAGTGAGAGACTGGCACTAAGGAAGTGAAGTGTATGGGCTGGGCTATAGTAGATCTGTGAGGTAAGGTAGGAGGGGTGAGCTGTTTGAGTGCTTTAAAGCCAATGGTAAGGAGTTTCTGTTTGATGTGAAACAGCGTGGCTCAGTGGAAAGAGCACGGGCTTGGGAGCCAGAGTTCATGGGTTCTAATCCCGACTCTGCCACTTGTCAGCTGTGTGACTTTGGGAAAATCACTTAACTTCTCTGTGCCACAGTTACTTCATCTGTTACATGGGGATTAAGACTGTGAACCCCACGGGGGACAACCTGATCACCTTGTATCCCCCCCCACAGCGCTTAGAACAGTGATTCACACATAGTAAGCACGTAGCAAATGCCATCATCATCATCATCATGTGGAGGTGCATGGGCAACTACTGGGAGTCCCTGTGGAGTGAGAAGACATGGACTGAACATCTTTTTAGAAAAATGATCCATGCAGCAAGCAGAATGAAGTATGGATTGGCAGGAGGGCAGGAGGGCAGCAAGGAGGCACATATCATAGTCAAAGTGGAATAGGCTAAGTCCTTGGTTCATTGTATAATTAGTTGTGATGTAGAGGAAAGGGTGGATTTTCGCAATGTTGCGAAGGAAGAAACCGACATTATTTGTTGAATACGTGGGCTGAATGAGAGAGATAAGCCAAGAAAAACATCGAGGTTACAGGCTTGTGAGATAGGGAGGATTATGGTATCGTCTAGAGTGGTGGGAAAGGCAGGGCGAGAGCAAGGTTTGGATTGGAAGATGAGGAGCTCTGTTTTGGACACAATAAGTTTGAGGAGTCAGCAACCCAAATAGAGATGTCCTGAAGGCAGGAGGAAATGAAACATGGCACAGAAGGAGAGAGGTCAGGGCTGGAGATGTAGATTTGGGAATCATTCCCACCGAGATGGTATTTGTAGCCATGAGAGTGATTGAGTTTTTCAAGGGAATGAGTGCAGATGGAGATTAGAAGGGAACCCAGAACTGAACCTTGAGGGGTCCCCCCTCCCATTGTCAGAGGTTGGGATGAAGAGGAGGAGCCTCAAAAGAGACTGGGAATGAGTGATCAGAGAGCTAGGAAGAGAACCAAGTGAGGATAGTGTCAGTGAAGCCATGGCTGGATAAAGTTTCAAGGAGAAGGGGGTGGTCTAGCGTCGAAGGCATATGAGGGGTCAAGGAGGTTTAGGATGGAGTAGGGGCCATCAGATTTGGTGAGAAGATCAATGATTACCTTAGAGAGGGCTGTTTCCATGGAGTGAAAGGGACAGAAACAAGTTTGAAGGGGATAAAAGAGAGAATTGGAGAAGAGGAAGTGGAGGCAGTGAGCTGTACATAACGCTCCCAAGAAGTCTGGAGAGGATAGTAGGAGGGAGATAAGGTGATAACTGAAAGGAGTCCTGGAGTCAAGGAAGGGTTTGTTTTTTTTTTAGGATGGGAAGACATAAGCATGTTTCAAAGTAGTGGGGAAGAAACTGTTGGAAAGTAAAGCCTTGACTAAGTAAAGTGCATTAAAGCCATTTCATTAAAACTAGTAAAGTCATTTTATTAAGCTCTTGGGAAAGTACACTATAATAATAAAGTACAGTGATAATTCAGTTATGGTTCCTGGCCATAACTGGTGTGGTTGGAAAGGGAGGAGAGATAGACAGATGTCTGGGAAGGGAGAGAAGTCTGGCAAACATTTAACTACTTGTAAACCACAACAGAAAAAAATTGAAATTTTTTCCTCAACATTTCAGGGTCCTCACACCTTCAGTTTAAGAGACCCCTCAGTCTAAGCGGTCACAGCACGCTTCTCCCTGGCAATGGATGGTGAATATGAGAAGCAGCATGGCCCACTAAAAACATCATGGGCCTGGGGGTCGAAGGACCTGAGTTCTAATTCTGGCTCCACCGCTTGTCAGCTATGTGGTCCTGAAAATTTCCCTTTACTTCCATGTGCCTTAGATATCTCATGTGTTAAATGGAGATTCAGACAGTGAGCCCCATGTGGGACATAGACTGTGTCCGACCTGGTCAGCTTATATCTACTGCAGCGCTTAGTACAGTGCCTGGCACATAATCAGGAGGCCTTCCCAGACTCAGCCCCTTCCTTCCTCTCCCCCTCGTCCCCCTCTCCATCCCCCCATCTTACCTCCTTCCCCTCCCCACAGCACCTGTATATATGTATACATGTTTGTACACGTTCATTACTCTATTTATTTTACTTGTACATATCTATTCTATTTATTTTATTTTGTTAGTATGTTTGGTTTTGTTCTCTGTCTCCCCCTTTTAGACTGTGAGCCCCCTGTTGGGTAGGGACTGCCTCTATATGTTGCTGACTTGTACTTCCCAAGCACTTAGTACAGTGCTCTGCACACAGTAAGCGCTCAATAAATGCGAGTGATTGATTGATTGATAAGCACTTAAGAAATAACACTTAAAAATTACAGAAATAATTAACGAATCAATCAATAGTATTTATTGAGCACTTCATATGTGCAGAGCATTGTACTAAATTTTTGGGAAAGTAGAAAACAGGGATAGTGGGGACAATTCTTGCCCACAGGGAGCTTATAGTCTATTATCAGGGTGCATTCTGAGTGGCTTCTGAGTAAAAGAAAAGAGAGATGGGAGTGGACTGGATCTTCAGGAGACTTCCCTCCACCTTGAAACTTGAAATGTCTTGAATCGGGGGTAAGGGAGCTTAAGAAACAGGTTCTTTGCCCTCTCTCTGCCCAATGCTGCTAGAGTAAGCAAAACTAGTCAGATGTATTTATTGAGTGCTTACTGTGTGCAGAGTAAGTAGTGAGTGCTTGGGAGACACATACACATTCCCTGCCCACAACAAACATACGGTCTACAGGGGGAGATGCACATTATCATAATCAATCGTATTTATTGAGCGCTTACCATGTGCAGAGCACTGTACTAAGTGCTTGGGAAGTACAAATTGGCAACATATAGAGACAGTCCCTACCCAACAGTGGGCTCACAATCTAAAAGGGGGGAGACAGAGAACAAAACCAAACATACTAACAAAATAAAATAAATAGAATAGCTATGTACAAGTAAAATAAATAAATAAATAAATAAATAGAGTAATAAATATGTACAAACATATATACATATATACAGGTGCTGTGGGGAAGGGAAGGAGGTAAGAATAAATAAGTTACCAAAATGTACATGAGTGCTATAGGGCTTGGAGTGGGGATGAATGATGATGATGATGATGGTATTTGTCAAGCACTTACTATGTGCTAAGCACAGTTCTAAGCTCTGGGGAAGATACAAGGTAATCAGATTGTCCCATGTGGGGCTCACAGTCTTCATCCCCATTTTACAGATGAGGCAACTGAGGAACAGAGAAGTGAAGTGACTTGCCCAATGTCACAAAACGGACATGTGGCAAAGCCAGGATTAGAACCCATGACCTCTGACTTTCCACTAAGTCATGCTGCTTCTCCAATAAAGGCAGCAAGTCAGGGCGACTCTGAAGTGAGTGGGAGAAGAGGAAAGGAGGGCTTGTTTAGGGAAGGCCTCTTGGAGGAGATGTGCCTTCAATAAGTCTTTGAAGGGGGAGAGATTGTCTGTTGGATACGAGGAGGGAGGGCATTCCAGACCAGAGGCAGAACATGCGCTTAGTACAGTGCTCTGCACACAGTAAGCGCTCAATAAATACGATTGAATGAATGAACATGGGCAAGAGGTCAGCAGAAAGATAGACGAGATTGATATACAGTAAGAAGGCAATGATAATAATTAATAATAATTATGGTACTTGTTAAGTGCTTACTATGAGCCAAACACAATCCTAAGCACTGGGTTACATGCAAGTTAATCAGGCTGGACACAGTCCCTGTCTCAGATGGAGCTCACACTCTTCTCCCCATTTTACAGGTGAGGTCACTGAGTCATAGAGAAGTGAAGTGACTTGCCCAAGGTTACACAGCAGATATGTGAAAGAGTTATGATTAGAACCCAGGTCCTTCTGACTCCCGGGCCTGTGCTCTATCAACTAAGCCATGCTGGAAGAAGGTGAGAAATAGCCCTGTTATCATTATTATTATGATGATATTTCTTTAATGGTATTCGGTAAGTGCTTACTATGTGCCAGGGCCTGTTCTAAGTGCTGGGGTAGATATAAGGTAATCAAGTTGGACACAGTCCGTGTCCCAGATGGGGCTCCAGTATTCATCCCCATTTTACAGATGAGGGAACTGAGGCACAGAGAAGTTAATTGACTTGCCCGAGGTCACACAGCAGACAAGTGGCAGATCCGGGTTTAGAATAATATTTTCCTCCCTTTGTTTTGCATTGCCAGCATGTGTATGTAATCAAACCATCACACTGTATCACTAAAATCGATTTGCCCGATGACAAAAAGATAATTCCCCCAGTTTTACTGAGAAGTGTACTAGTCATTCAAAAACCACATTATATAGAGCAAAAGGTAGTGAAATAAATGCAAACACATGACCAATATAACTTTCCTCTCGCTTTAACAGAAATTACATGACAGATTCTTATAAAGCATATGTTTTTCCCTTTGGGGAAAGCAAAGAAATAGCACTATTAAATTGTTTTTGGTGTCCTTAGAGTGTAACTGCTCAAAAAAGACAATGGAATTTATGCTAATCTCATAAATATGCATATTTTTTGCTGACCTGAATTATAAAGTGATTGTGTTGAGACCAGCAACTGAACAAGAATTTTTAACACCAAATAAGTCTAGCACAAACTCTAAACTGGTTTTCCAGAAACAGCTATCCAGATGCATTAAAGCAAATGATCGCAACTCAATTAAAGAAGAATTAGTTGTCACATCAATTTCAAAATCCTTTTTCAAAGCTTTCTTGGCCCATGGCAAATCTTAGTTCTCATTTAGCTCGACTCTCCCAAAGTTCAAATATCTGCCTTTTAGCAAAGTGTTTCAATTCACCAGTAGCATATACTTACCCACTCTGCATTCCCATCACCTAGAAGTGACTTGGTTATTTTCTTATTTTGAAATGCCAAACATCCATAGTTTCACCACATTCGATCTCTTGTTTGCCTCATAAACACTGAATATGTCTCTATTACTTCTTCTCTAACAGACTAGTGAAATCTCCATTCTGTTAAACGATAGAAATTGATTCAGCTTGAAATGGGTCTGATCTTACAGGGAGTCAATATCCACTACAACTAAAATCGATGAGAAAAATGAACTATTTGAAGGATTCAAAATGGCCTTTATCACTCCTTCCAAGTGATTATTCTGGAATAATGAATTTTCCTTACCTGGGTGCTTTATTTTCAGGTTCTAATTTGCTCATTCTGCTTTCTGATTAAGTCAAGATTGGCACTTTCACCCTTATAGAACCCCTTTCCTATAAAAAGCTCAAAAACCTTTATCATACTCTTATCCAAAGGGGTCTTGAATTCTTGCATTCATAGTTGGGCAAGGGCCTGCAATGGTTCAAACACACCCTATGTGTTTATTGTTATCTTGTACTCTCCCAAGTGCTTAATGCAGTGCTCTGCAGCACAGTAAGTGCTCAATGAATAGGATTGACTGACCAGCTGACTGACTACTGTCCTGAATGGGAAAGTAAACATGGGGGGAAGAGAGAGAAAGAGAGAAAGTGAGGGGAAGGGAAAGAGACAGGAGAGGGAGAAGGTGGAGAAAGAGGAGAGGGAGAAAAAAGATGTGGGAAGAAAGAGAGGAAATGGAAGTTGGGAATGGGGAGAGGACAAAGGGGAGAAGGAAGGAAGAGAAGGATTTCACTGGGAATCCTGTAAACTATAAGCTCCTTGTGGTCAGACAGTGCGATTATCAACTCTGCCGCATTGTACTCTCCCAAGTGCTTAGTGCAGTGCAGTGCTCAATAAATATGAGTGATTGACTGAACAAATATCACTGACTGGCTGGGAGAGTCAACCCCTGGGGTCTGAACCCCACTGACCATTCCCATCATTCTGCTGCTCCCACTCGAAATGCCCACAGACTGGCTGCCTCCCTAGCTCTTTTCTACTTTCCAGCAGGAGCAGCAGGATTGATGTCAACTGGTCAGAAAGTCTTGACACATACACAGGAGTCTTTGATAAGCAACTAACATTCTTGTTGCATTGATATAATTGATTTTCCTTGGACCCTGACAAGGGAACGAGATAAATGCATTCAGCCTTCACAGAAAACACAGACATTTTATACAGAGCCAACATTCCTCATCCACAGAGATGAAGAAAATAAATGATAATACTATTCCTCTCCGAAAAGCCAACAACCTGCCATCTTTTACAACCACTACTTGACAGGAATCACACTTTCTTTAGAATCTCAGAATAAGCAACAAGGTAAATTTTTATGTTATAAAGGACCCTATTCCCTCCTATTCTCCCTCATTGTTATATTGTACTCTCTTAAGTGCTTAACAGTGTTTGTCACATATTAAGCGCTCGATAAATATGATTGGATGAAAGAATGAATATTCTCAAAATTCAGTAGAAATAACTCATCAGACGTAAGTTGGTTGGACTTTCAAATTCAAGTTGTGTGGAGGCTAGGGCCCAAGGAAGATTGATGATCTCCAGGGCAGGGATTGTGTTTACTAACTCTCTTGCTGTCTCCCAAGCCCACAGAAATATCCTCCACACACAGTAAGTGCCGCTAATAAATATTTTTGATTGATGGGTCAAGCTACCTGAAAAATCCGTCGATCAGTCAATCGGGTTTATTGAGTGCCTACAGTGCGCAGGGCACTGTACTAAGCACTTTGGGAGTGTACAATATAATGGAATTGGTAGACAAAATCTCCTGAAAGTTGCAGTAATGAGGAATTCCATTACATGCCAACTTTTTCTATGACCCAATGCACTGGGCAGAATGCCAACATATATAAACAACCATAGCTGTAAGGAGGAGTTGATCCCTTTCAATCTCTCCTTCTCACACCTTCCCTATGTGGGACAGGGACTGTGTCCAACCCAAATATCTTGCATCCACCCCAACACTTAATACATTGTCTGATGCAATAATAATTATGGTATTTGTTAAGCAATTACTATGTCCTCGGCATGTACTAAGCACTGGGGTGGAGACAAGCAAATTGAGTTGGACACAGTCCCTGTTCCTTGTGGGTCTTATAGTTTTAATCCCCATTTTACAGATGAGGTAACTGAGGCACTGAGAAGTGAAGTGACTTGTCCAAGGTCATGTCGCAGGCGATTTATTTATTTTACTTGTACATATCTATTCTATTTATTTTATTTTGTTAGTATGTTTGGTTTTTTTCTCTGTCTCCCCCTTTTAGACTGTGAGCCCACTGTTGGGTAGGGACTGTCTCTATATGTTGCCAACTTGTACTTCCCAAGTGCTTAGTACACTGCTCTGTACACAGTAAGCGCTCAATAAATGCGATTGATTGATTGATTGATTGAGTGGCGGAGCCAAGATTAGAACCCATGACCTTCTGACTTTCAGGCCTGTGATCTATCCACTATGCCTAATTAATTATTATTCTCCTCTAACATAAATGTCTGTACCTCTTAAGTATTTTCACTATCTCCTTTTCCACACAGCATTTTTGGACATACCCATCCCTAATTTATGTTACTGGCTATTTCCCGATCTAGCCTGTAAGCTCCAGTAGGGTAGGGAATCATATCTAACTACATGATTACACCACTCTTCCAAAGGCTGCGGGCAGGGCTCTGCACACAAGTGCCCAATAATATACCATTGATTGATCAATTGGCACTGAATATACCAGGCACCTTTTCATCAGACCTCATCGACCAGGGAATGAGAAAAAAAGGAAGAAACTGAATAAAACATTAGCTATCTTTTTAGCAACAATAATAAGTCAGTCTCCTTAATCAATCAATCAATCAATTGTATTTATTGAGCGCTTACTGTGTGCAGAGCACTGTACTAAGCACTTGGGAAGTACAAGTTGGCAACATATAGAGACAGTCCCTACCCAACAATGCCAACTTTTTCCTATGACCCAATGCACTGGGCAGAATGCCAACATATATAAACAACCATAGCTGTAAGGAGGAATTGATCCCTTTCAATCTCTCCTTCTCACACCTTCCCTATGTGGGACAGGGACACCCTTACAATACAAGGCCTTTAATAAGCCCTTTGAGAAGTTGGAGTCAATTAGGAAAGTTGAATATCTAGCTGAGCCTAGAGTTTAAAAAACACAGACTGGATACTTGAGCAGTATTTCTCTGTATTGCCTTAGAGAAAAAGTCAAATCACATTTCTATTATTGCTTCTTGGCCATGATATTAGCATTCTCCCTAAAGAATCTACTCGTATCATGGGACGAGTAACCAAATGAGCTATCTGAGCTAAGGACACAATTCACTGATCCTTTTAAGAAAACATTTTCAGTGAATAAGCTATATTCCTTTCATTACAGTAATAAATAATGATAATGATCAGCATCATTATGTTTCATTAGGCAGATATACAGAATATGCAATAGACACCATCCTTACACTCTAGAAATCCATCTTTTAGAGAATGAGAGTAGCCTCAATTTTCTTATTCTTTTCCATATGATCCTTAGAGATCAATCAATAATCTATCGATAGTATTCCTAGAATGCTTATTCTATGTCATCTCCATATTAAGCAGGAAGAGTACAATAGTTCAAAGACAGGAATATTGTCCTCAAAAGCACATAGCAGAGAAAAAATACAGGTTTATACCCAATTGAGCACTTATAAGCCAGGAGTAAAATCTTTGGTAAATTTTTTAAAGTAAATGTCTTTATCATTTTCTTTAGACATATTAAATGACTAATCATCCTTTCCAGAATGTAATGATCTGGACTGTAAGATCCTCGTCCACAAGAAAGAGGTCTAACAACTCTGTTATACTGTACTCTCCCAAGCCCTAGTATAGTGCTCTGCACATGGTAAAAGATCAATGAATAAAACAGATTAATTGACTGACAGTCAGCATCTAAAGGAAGGAGGCAGCTAGTATAATTTCTGTAATTCTTCTAAATTCTATTCAATAACAATGATGTATATTTAGGGAATGTGGGTAAAGGAGGTCTATAAATCACAGTTCAGAAAATGCTCTGGTACCGAAGATGATTCAGAGAATGAATGCAGGGCAGATGTCTCAACTGTGAAAGAAAACACTGTTCTTGTCCCAGAGCAGCATTTACTTCCATGTGCGTGGATCCGAATCCATTCACGTAGTTTTCCATTTCCTCATTTTGAGATAATTAAAAACAAGATAAAGATGGGTTTCTGGAACAAACACCAATATTAACATGTAGGCTGAAGACAAAAAAAAAAAAAACTTTTAAATTTTGGGAGAAAACTTGGATCGTCCTCCTCAATATATAGTGCTTGACTTTAAAGTTCAAATTTTTACTTTTCATAGTCAGTCGTATTTATTGAGTGCTTTCTGTGTGCAGAGCACTGTACTAAGCACTTGGGAGAGTACAATATAACAACTAACCACATTTCCTGCCCACAAGGAGTTTAGTTTAGATATTGATATAGACTTTTAGACTGTGAGCCCACTGTTGGGTAGGGACTGTCTCTATATGTTGCCAATTTGTACTTCCCAAGCGCTTAGTACAGTGCTCTGCACATAGTAAGTGCTCAATAAATATGATTGATGATATAAATAAGTTGCAAGTTTGTATGTAAGTGCTGTAGGGCTGGGCCAGGGGAAGAATAAAGGAAGCAGGTCAGGGTGACACAGAAAGGGGTGAGAGAAGAGGAAAGAAGGGGTTAGTCAGGAAAGGCCTCTTGAAGGAGATGTGCCTTCAGTAAATCCACGACACATTCCATCAACCTCCCTTTCCACCAACATCAGCTGAGAATTTGATCTCTCACTTCAGTAACTATTTTCCTTAGAGAGACCCAGGGGTCTCAACAGAACCACCATTGCCAATCTGTGCTGAGGGACGTGAGATCAAAATCATTTAGGAAATGGTTTCCCAAGGCTGTGAAGTGAACCAGGGAGAGACGAGAGGAAATAATCAGAGATTGCCGTTTATTAATTACGGTACGCCAGGACAGTCTGCTGCCTCTATGCGCTGGCCTAGTGCAGAACCAGTGTACGTATGTTCCGCATAAAACCAATTTAAGAGAAGCAGCGTGGCTCAGTGGAAAGAGCAAGGGCTTTGGAGTCAGAGGTCATGGGTTTAAATCCCGGCTCTGCCAATTGTCAGCTGTGTGACTTTGGGCAAGTCACTTAACTTCTCTGTGCCTCAGTTCCCTCATCTGTAAAATGGGGATGAAGACTGTGAGCCCCCCATGGGACAACCTGATCACCTTGTAACTCCCCAGCGCTTAGAACAGTGCTTTGCACATAGTAAGTGCTCAATAAAAGCCATCATTAACCACTGAGAGAAGGACCTGCCTAACGACGCGGGTAAAGAAGGAAAATACTAACATGTTGGCAATTGAAGTGGAATAGACTTTCCTTTTCATTTGCCATTCAAGGCTTTTCACGAGAAGCAGTGTGGCTCAATAGAAAGAGTAGGGGCTTGGGAGTCAGAAGTCATGTGTTCTAATTCCAGCTCTGCCACTTGTCAGCTGTGTGACTTTGGGCAATCACTTCTCTGTGCCTCAGTTCCCTCATCTGTAAATGGGGACTGAGACTGGGAGCCCCATGTGGGACAATATGATTACCTTGTATCCCACCCCCCCCCCACTGGTGCTTAGAACAGTGTTTGGCACATAGTAGGCACTTAACAAATACCATTATTATTATTATTATGTTTCAAACCCATTTCCTAAATCTGTGAATTAAACACATTCCTCTTAGGTTTCCGAAGTCACTCTTGAAGAGAGCTGATGAAAAAATCAGACTGACCAACAACTTATGAAACAGTTCTATTCTACAGATCCATAAAAAAAAGAAAAGAAGAGAGGGAGAACCTTTGGGAAGTATGCTGAACTAAGTACGTAGACCTTCATTTAATCACGGAAAGGCATCTGATAGTTACCCAAATCAATCTAAAGTATAAATAAAACAACGCAGCTAATGAAATTATTTCCAATTGTGTAGGCAGGCAAAGGCAGGTAACCAGCTGTTAATGTCATTGTGTTCTCCTACGCAACATACTAAAATTATTTTTCAGCATATCCGGTAATTACTTTTGGCACCTACTCCAATTTCATAACCTGCTCTCTCTTCTGACTCCAAAGCTTTCAATTTGGTTACACTTTTCCTGATGTGAAAACACCATCCACTTGGAGCACAAACGAAACCCTGGGCTTTGCTTTCCCTGCTAAATCTTTAGCTTCTTCACACTCAGCTAATGTAATAACCTGGATCCCGTGGAAAATGCAGTGTTAGATCTTCACCCATGATCTCGGGGAATGGGAATATTAGTGGTTCCAATTTCACGGTTCCACCTTAAAGCCACTTTATAGTTTTTAATGAAAGACTGTTCTGCTTAAAATCAGTGAGTGACCAAACTGGAACAAGTCCATGGTTGATACAGGACATCTGGGGTCTGATCCCAGCTCTGCCACTTCCCTGCTGTGTGGCCTTGGGAAAATCCCTTAACTTCTAGCAACGTGCATCAGTGGAAAGAGCACGGGCTTTGGAGTCATGGGTTCGAATCCCGGCTCTGCCACATGTCTGCTGTGTGACCTTGGGCAAGTCACTTCACTTCTCTGAGCCTCAGTTACCTCGTCTGTAAAATGGGGATTAAGACTGTGAGCCCCACGTGGGACAACCTGATCGCCTTGTATCCCCCCAGCACTTAGAACAGTGCTTTGCACATAGTAAGTGCTTAACAAATGCCATCATCATTATTATTATTATTATCTAAGGCTCATTTTCCTCATCTGTAAATTGGGGATTAAATACCTCCCTTCCACTTAGACTGGGAGTCCCATTTACGGCCAGGAACTGAGACTGGATAATAATATTAATCGAGGCATTTGTTAAGCACTTACAATGTGCTTACTATGTCCCAGGCACTGTACTAAGCACTGGGGAGGATGCAAGTAAATCGAGTTGGACTCAGTCCCTGTTCCATTCATTCATTCATTCATTCAATCGTATTTATTGAGCACTTACGGTGTGCAGAGCACTGTACTAGCGCTTGGGATGTACAAGTTGGCAACGTATAGAGACGGTCCCTACCCAACAGTGGGCTCACAGTCTAGAAGGGGGACATGTGGACTCACAGGCTCAATCTCCATTTTACAGATGAGGTAACTGAGGACCAGAGTTGTGGAGTGTTTTGCCCAATGTCACACAGCAGAGAAGTGGCAGAGCCATTACCTTCTGATGCCTAGGCTCATCTCTATACCCTACACCATGCTGCTTCTCAACCGTCGGAACCAACGTAAGACTTGGCCTACAGTATACACTGAACAAACACCACAATCATTACTATTATTATCATTATTATTATCGTATTTGTTAAGCTCTTATAGGGTGCCAAACACTGTTCTAAATGACAAGGTAGAAATACAACGATCAGACTGGACAAAGTCTCTGCCCCACATGGGGTTCACTGTCTAAATAAGAGAAAGACAAGTTATTTTACAGTTAAGGAAACTGAGGCCCAGAGAAACTAAGCAACTTGCCCAGTAGGCACAATTATCATTTCATTATTATTATGGTTATTAGTATCATTATCAGGAGAAGGAGCATGGCTTAGTGGAAAGAGCCCAGCCTTTGGAGTCAGAGGTCATGGGTTCAAATCCCAGCTCCTCCAATTGCCAGCTGTGTGACTTTGGGCAAGTCACTTGACTTCTCGGGGCCTCAGTTCCCTCACCTGTGAAATGGGAATGAAGACTGTGAGCACCCCGTGGGACAATCTGATCACCTTGTAACCTCCCCAGTGCTTAGAACAGTGCTTTGCACATAGTAAGCACTTAATAAATGCCATTATTATCATTATTATCATTGATAATACTAAACATATATACTTGGGGTGCACAAGAATATGAGTCTTTTCCCCTCCCACCCCAACATTCATTCATTCAATTGTATTTATTGAGCGCTTACTGTGTGCAGAGGTCATGGGTTCGAGTTCCAACACTCGAGGTCATGGGTTCCAACACTGAGGAATCTATCGGATGTGCATGGTGCATGTAGTGTGTTAATTCAGGTCGGGGGACCTGGGGTTGGGCTAGGGGAATAGTAGTACTAGTTGTATTTGTTAAACACTTACTGTATGTCAGGCACTTTACTAAGTGCTGGGATGGATACAAGCAATCGGGTTGGACACAGTCCCTGTCCAAATCAGGCTCACAGTCTCAATCCCCTTTTTACAGATGAGGTAATGAGCCACAGAGAAGTGAAGTGACTTGCCCAAGGTCACACCCAGACAAGTGGAAAAGCTGGAATTAGGTCCTTCTGACTCCCAAGCTCGGGCTCTATCTACTATGCCATGCTGCTACTTCAAGTAGTAGTTATAGTGTGAGCCCATCTTTTAAACTGTGAGCCCACTGTTGGGTAGGGACTGTATCTATATGTTGCCAACTTGTACTTCCCAAGCACTTAGTACAGTGCTCTGCACACAGTAAGCGCTCAATAAATACGATTGATTGATAGTAATAGTATTTATTAAGCACTTACTATTTATTACAATTTACTTATTTATTAAGCACTCATTAAGAGCTGGGAAAGAGTCCTCAAATGGGTATTAGAAACAGGCCCTGTCCTTCAAGAGGCTCTTAATCTTTTAAGGTAGGAAAACAATTCCCTGCAGCAGCATACCCAGGTTCCCTTCAGCACCTGAAAAATGGAAAAATATGGAGGGGAGAAGAGAAAATCAAATCAAGCCAAACACTCACAGTTTTGCCCAATTTATACTCCTTCTTCTCCTCCCACTGCTTGAGAACCAATATGGCCTAGTGAAAAGCAAGGACCTGGCTGTCAGAGGACTTGAGTTCTAATCCCTGCTCTATAACCTGCCTGCTGTGTGACCTCAGACAAGTCACTTAACTTCTCTGGGCCTGAGTTTCCCCCACCTATAAAATGAGGATCTAATACCTGTTCTAAACTGTGAACACTAAACTGCGAGCGCCATGTAGGACAGGGACTGTATCCAATCTGCTGAGTTTATTATTACTCCAGCACTTAATGAATTACTTGGCACATAACAGATATTATTATTATTACCACTAATAATAATAATGATGGCATTTATTAGGTACTATGTGCAAAGCACTGTTCTAAGCGCTGGGGAGGATATAAGGTGATCAGGTTGTCTCACATGGGGCTCACAGTCTTAATCCCCATTTTACAGATGAGGTAACTGAGGCACCAAGAAGTTAAGTGACTTATCCGAAGTCACACAGCTGACAATTGGCAGAGCTGGGATTCAAACCCATGACTTCTCACTCCCAAGCCCGGGCTCTTTCCACTGAGCCATGCTGCTTCTTAGTGTTATCATTATTATAATTGGACCCACACACACTTCCATTCCACTCTTCTTCCCATCATCTCCCAGGCTTTTCAGGCCTTCCTCCCCAGCCTCATCACAAAAATCCCTCCATCCTGCATCATGGCACATCACCCTCTCCCCACTGAGGAGAGTTGCTTATCTAGCTTCTTAGGAGGTCATCTTGATGGCTCTCCTATTGGGCGGTCACAGAGGATGACCTATTTCTTCCCTTATTACGCTGTCTTCTCCTCCCTCCCTCTCTTATCCTAAAGAGGCAAACCAGAGAAACACCAGCAAGCACTAATTCCTGAGAGAAAAAGAGGAAAACATGGCATCAAGGGTATCAAGGCCAGAGAAGTCATCACTGAGATCAAAGGGGTGTACTAGGAAATGAAACAATACTGCTGACAGTGTTTACTTATGTGTGAGAAACAGATGGAGTCTCCGGGAAGAGAAAGGAAACTAGGATTAGCATGTTCTTTCCAAGTTAGCTAATATGACCAAGACTTTGGGAATGCAGCAATAATTGGCATGGAATGAAAAATATCTGCCCAGTATGCTCAGCCAAGATGCCCCAGAATTTTGGTCCACAATAATGGCCTGGGTTGGCCTGGGCAAGCTTTAAAGTATAAGAGGACTCAAGCTAAACTATTTTTAGAGTCATCCCAGGGCACTTATGAGCGGTGAAGAGAGGAAGTGGAGAGAAAAAGAGAGAAAGAAAAAGAGAGAAAGAGAGAGAAAGAGATGGAGAAAAAGAGAGAGCACTTTGGGAGAAGCACATTCTTTTCCTTCCCTTTGTCTGACAGAGCAGGAATGTCTGGCTAGACTTCCATTTTCTTCCTAGTGTGGTGAGGTTTTACATAGAGATTGCTTTTCTCCTAGAACCTATGCAGATTAGGAGTGCAAGCAATCATTTTTTTCTGTTATTATTAACACTAATAATGATAACATTTGTTAAGTGCTTACCATGTGCCAAACACTGTTCTATGTGCTAGGGTAGATACAGGATGATCAGGTTGGACACATTTCCTGTCCACATGGGGTTCATGGTCTAAGTAGAAGGGAGTAGGATTGAAAGCAGCATGGCCTAATGGGCAGAGCATGGGCCTGGGAATCAGAAGGTCATGGGTTTTAATCCCAGCTCCTCCGCTTGTCTGCTGTGTGACCTGGGGCAAGTCACTTAACTTCTCCAGGCCTCAGTTCCCTCATCTATAAAATGGGGATTAAGACTGTGAGCGCCATGTGAGACAGGGACTGTGTCCAACCCAATTATCTTGTGTCTACCCGAGCACCTAGAACAGTGCCTGGCACATAGTAAGCACTTAACAAATACCATTATTATCCCCATTCTATGGATGGAGGAAATGAGACACAGAGAAGTTAACTGACCTACCTAAGGTCACCCAGCAGACAAGGGGCAGAGTCAGGATTAGAACCCAGGTCCTTTGACTCCTGGGCCCATGCCCAATCCACTAGGCCTCTCTGCTTCTCTCCTTATGATCTGAACCTGTTGCCATCCCCTCTCCCCCTTTTTTATTTTTAGATGATGGGGCTCTCAATGGACAGAAGCCATGTATAATTTCCACCTGTGAAGTCTCTCCCAGTGCATAGTTCAATGTTTGGCACAGAGTAAGCGTGCAATAAATATTATTTCTACTACCACTACTATTACTCTTGTCCTACTAGAATCTTCCTGGGTTTGAAGGGGAAAGGTGAGCTCAAGTGTAAAAGAAACGTCACTCTTAGAAGTTTCCGCTGTGACTGAAAGGAGAGCTAGGTTCCATTGGCAAACCAGCCAATTAGTCATGTCCATTAAGCCCTGACAGTGCGAAGCACTGTTATCAATCAATCAATCAATCGTATTTATTGAGCGCTTACTGTGTGCAGAGCACTGTACTAAGCGCTTGGGAAGTACAAGTTGGGAAGTACTGTTCTAAGCACTTGGGAGACTGCAACAGAAGCAAGACCTACTGCTTTTAAAAAAAAACAGGGCTTCTGAGTGCTCTAAAACCTTTTAAGAGATTGCTCATTGTTTTTTTCTATTTGAGAACCCCTTGGTTATATTTGGATCACGACGCACAAGGATTAAGCACATAAACCCTATTAACCCAGTCTCACTAAAGTGAGACTACATCCCTTAGGGATTCTGAATTAATTTTATCCTTGTTTACTCATTCAAGTTACTTTACATTTTCCAAATGTCCTGATAAGTTAATTAATAGCTTCCGCATAAAAGCAACTCTAAAAGGTATGCATGCGTGGCGGAGATTCACTTGGGTAAAATAACAGGGAAAAGATCTTCTCTCCCAAAATAGGGCTGGTACAAAATGTTGAAGTTTAGTTGAAATCTCTTATGCAATAAACTGGTGGACAGAGGACTCTCAACTCAAACTGTACTCTTGAGTAGGGCATCTTTTTCAGTCTGGGTGACCATCATCATCATCATCATCATCATAACAATAATAATAACAAAATAATTGTGGTATTGGTTAAGTGCTTACTATGTGCCAGGCACTGTACTAAGCACTGGGATATATATAAGGTAATCAGGTTGGACACAGTCCCTGTCCCACATAGGGCTCGCCGTCTTCATCTCCATTTTACATATGAGGAAACTGAGGCACAGAGAAGTGACGTGACTTGTCCAAGGTCACACAGCAGACAAGTTTTCAGAGCAGGGATTAGAATCCAGGTCTTTCTGCCTTACTGGCCCGAGCTCTATCCACTAGGCCACACTAGTGTGATCAGTCAGTCAGTCAATTGTATTTATTCATTCAATCATATTTATGGAGTGCTTACTGTGTGCAGAGAACTATACTAAGTGCTTGGGAAGTATAAGTCGGCAACATATAGAGATGGTCCCTACCGGAGCACTTAGTGTGTGCAGAGCACTGTATTAAGCATTTGGGAGCAGTGTGGAGCCCACCCAAAAAATCCAAAAATATCCAGCCCTGCTGTCCAGAAATCTGGAAACAGAAAAGAATTCAGGGCACCACTGCTGAGTCTCAGAAGGGTCAGTTCTTGGACTGTTTAGCCTGTTGGCTGGTTGTCACCACCAAGGGACTAATACCTGTTGTGGGCAGGAATTGTCTCTATTTGTTGCTGAATTGTACTGTCCAAGTGCTTTGTACAGTGCTCTGCATGCAACAAGCACTCAGTAAATAAAATTGAATGAATGAATGAATGAATGAATGAACAAAAAGCTGAGTCCTGTTGGAGTGGATTAATTTTGCCATCCCCCTCCCAATTCATTCATTCACTCATTTATTCATTTATTATTTTTTACTCAGGTATGCAGAGCGCTTGGGAAGTACAAGTCGGCAACATATAGAGACGATCCCAACCCAACAACAGGCTCACAGTCTAGAAAGGGGAGACAGACAACAAAACAAAATTTCCCTGTAATCTCACATTTTACTGCCTTGTTCAGAAGATAGGAGGGTTCGTGACTGGGCAGTCCATGTAAACCAGAATCCATTTTAAAGAGGGACAAAATAAAGCAAACGTGTGCTGAGCCTTTAGAAAAGTAACTATAAAGAAATCTCTTAAGGGCTTCGTTTGCACCTAGTATTGTGCTAAGCATTAGGGTAGATAGGTAATCAAGTCAAACACAGCCCCTCTATTGCTTGGATCAGTCAGTCAGTCAGTCAGTCAGTCAATCAAATTTATTGAGTGCTTACAGTGTGCAGACCACTGTACTGAGCACAGTATAACCATATGACAAACCGAGTCCCTGGCCAAGATAAGCTTATGGTCTAGAGGGGAAGAGAGACATTGATATAAAT
This sequence comes from Tachyglossus aculeatus, assembly GCF_015852505.1. Lineage (NCBI taxonomy): Eukaryota > Metazoa > Chordata > Mammalia > Monotremata > Tachyglossidae > Tachyglossus > Tachyglossus aculeatus. The sequence continues at coordinate 14,062,071 of NC_052070.1, forward strand.
TAAAAAATTACACATATGGACATAGGCGCTGTCGGGCGCTGTGAGTGAGAGGTCGGCGGAAAGATAGATGAGGTATAATAAGAATAATAATGAAGGCATTTGTTAAGCACTTACTACGTGCAAAGCAATCAATCAATCAATCGTATTTATTGAGTGCTTACTGTGTGCAGAGCACTGTACTAAGCACTTGGGAAGTACAAGTTGGCAACATATAGAGACAGTCCCTACCCAACAGTGGGCTCACAGTCTGAAAGGGGGAGACAGAGAACAAACCAAACATACTAACAAAATAAAATAAATAGAATAGATATGTACAAGTAAAATAAATAAATAATAAATAGAGTAATAAATATGTATAAACATATATGCATATATACAGGTATATATAAGTGCTGGGGGGGGGGGGATACAAGGTTACCAGGTTGTCCCTCGTGGGGCTCACAGTCTTAATCCCCATTTTACAGATGAGGTAACTGAGGGTCAGAGAATAATAATAATAATAATAATGGCATTTTTTAAGCACTTACTATGTGCAAAGCACTGCTCTAAGCACTGGGGAGGTTACAAGGAGATCAGGTTGTCCCACGGGGGTGCTCACAGTCTTCATCCTCATTTTACAGATGAGGTAACTGAGGCTCAGAGAAGTTAAGTGACTTGCCCAAGGTCACACAGCTGATAAATGGCGGAGCCGGGACTAGAACCCATGACCTCTGACTCCCAAACCTGTGCTCTTTCCACTGAGCCTCGCTGCTTCTCTGAGAAGGTTGGCCTTAGAGGACTGAAGAGTTTAAGTAGGACAGAGAAGAGGCATTGAATCCCCATTTTACAGATGAGGAAACTGAGACAGAGAGAAGTTTAGTGACATGCCCAAGGTCACACAACAGACAAGTGTCAGAGCCAGGATTAGAACCCAAGTCCCCTTACTCTTTGCACTAGAACATGATGCTTCTTCTAAGGGTGGAATAGACTGATGTCTAAGTGGTCTGCATTATCATCTTCAAAAGACAGCAACAGCTCATCTGAGGAGCAAATCCAGTTAAATTACGCTTGATGGTCAGATGTCTTTGACCCATAAAGGTTTTGCAGGCACTGAGTGTAAAATCTCACACATGATGTTAAAATAATTTGAATTCCTATGTTTCTCAGCATTGAGAAAAAGCATTACCGTTACAGTATTCATTATGAATACTAAGGGATTTCAGGAGAGGATGAAATGTCACATTTTGAGATCATTTTCCTTGTTCTTTTTAATTGCCCTTGAAGGCTGCAAAAAAAACACGACCTGAAAATAACAAAAATCAAAGTACTGTCAGCAGCAGCAACTTGTTCTGCCACTTGAAACTGCAGATTCACTATAGTTGCCACTCAATCAATCAATCGTATTTACTCAGCGCTTATTGTGTGCAGAAGACTGTACTTAAGAAGTTGGGAGAGCACAATATGACTGTTCCCTGCCTACAAGGAGGTTACAGTCTAGAGGAGCAGACAGACATTAGAATAAATAAATTAAGGACATGTACGTAAGTGCTGTGGGGCTGAGGAAGGGGTGAATTCAAGGTGCAAATCCAAGTCCAATGGAGAACAGAAGGATTTTGGAAAAGAGGAAAGGCGGGCCTAGTCGGGAAGGCCTCTTGGTGGTTATTGTGCCTTCAATAATGCTTTAAAGGTGGGGAGAGTGGTCATCTATAGTATATGAAAAGGGAGGACATTCCAGTCCAGAGGCAGGATGTGGGTGAGAGGTCGGTGGCGAGATAGACAAAATCAAGGAATAGTGAATAGGTTGGCATTAGCCGAGTGTGAAAGTGTGAAGATTGGGCTGTAGCAGGAAATCAGGGAGTGAGGTAGGAAGTGTCAAGATGATTGAGTGTTTTAATGCTGTTGGTAAGGAGTTTCTGTTTGATGCAGAGGAGGGTGGGCAAACACTAGAGGTTCATGAGGAGAAGCAGCATGGCTCAGTGGAAAGAGCACGGGCTTTGGAGTCAGATGTCATGGGTTGAAATCCCAGCTCCGCCTATTGTCAGCTGTGTGACTTTGGGCAAGTCACTTCATTTCTCTGTGCCTCAGTTACCTCATCTAAAATGGGGCTGAAGACTGTGAGCCTCCTGTGGGACAACCTGGTCAACTTGTAACCTCCCGAGCACTTAGAACAGTGCTTTGCACATAGTAAGCACTTAATAAATGCCATTATTATTATTATTATTATTATTATGAGGAGAGGGACACATGGACTGAACTTTTCTGTAGAAAACTGATCCAGCTGCAGAGTGTAATACGGACTAGAGTGGGAAGAGAGAGGAGGTAGGAAGGTCAGGAAGGTGGCTAATGCCGTAATCCAGGTGAGATAGGGTAAATGCTTGGATTAACAGCATAGCAGTTTGGATGGACTGTTTGGATGGACCCCCTTTCTAGACAGTAAACCCATTTTGGGTAGGGATTGTTTCTGTTTATTGCTCAATTGTACTTTCCAAGTGCTTGGTACAGTGCTCTGCACACAGTAAGTGCTCAATAAATGTGACAATGAATGAATGAATGAATGATGGAGAGGAAAGGGCAGATTTCAGAGATGTTGTGACAGTTAAACTGACAAAATCTGATGACAAATTGAATGTGTGGGATGATTGAGAGAGATCAGTCGAGGATAATGCCAAGGTTGTGGGTTTAGGAGACAGTGAGGATGGTAGTGCTGTCTACAGTAACAGGAGGGTAAGGGGAAGACCACTTTTGGGTGGGAAAATAAGGAGTTATTTTTTAGATGTGTTAAGTTTGTGGTGTTGAGGTTTGAGGTAAATTACTTCATTTATAGGATGGGGATTAAGGCAGTGAGTTCCATATGGGACAAGGACACCTTGAATTTACCCCAGCGCTTCAAAGAATGCCTGGCACATAGTAAGGACTTAACAGCGTGGCTCAGCGGAAAGAACACGGGCTTTGGAGTCAGAGGTCATGGGTTCAAATCCCGGCTCCACCAGTTCTCAGCTGTGTGACTTTGGGCAAGTCACTTAACTTCTCTGTGCCTCAGTTCCCTCATCTGTAAAATGGGGATTAAGACTGTGAGCCCCTCATGGGACAACCAGATCACCTCTGTAACCTCCCCAGCATTTAGAACAGTGCTTTGCACATAGTAAACACTTAATAAATGCCATTATTATTATTATTATTATTATTATTATTATTATTATTAACAAATACCACACTTAAAACGACTACTACTATGACTACTACAACAGACCTCAATAGGAGGGAGAACAGGTATTTTATCTCACTTATACAGATGAGGAAACAGCAGGCAGAACTGAGCTTAGAATCCAGACCCCTGAGTTCTTTCTACTAGGTCATGGCTGCTTCCCAGCAACTACTGAAAGACATTGGCCAGATCAATTATCCATCCAGCCAGAATCCTACCTCTGACAGGAACGATATTTGGAGGGATAGTGTGATGTGAGCTTGTTGTGGGTAGGAAATGAGTCTGTTTGTTCATTCATTCATTCAATTGTGTTTATTGAGTGCTTACTGTGTGCAGAGCACTGTACTAAGCGTTTGGGAAGTACAAGTTGGCAACATATAGAGATGATCCCTACCCAACAATGGGCTCACAGTCTAGAAAGGGGAGACAGACACCCCGCTGCCCTATCTCCTTCCCCTCTCCACAGCACCTGTTTATATGTTTGTACAGATGTATTACTCTATTTATTTTACTTGTAAAATAAATAAATAAATAAAATAAATTTTACTGTTGACGGTAAACATCCTTCCCATCTCAAAAGCCCGCAAACTTGGTGTCAACCTTGACTCCACTCTCTCGTTCACCTCTCACATCCAAGCTGTCACCAAAACCTGCCGGTCTCAGCTCTGCAACATTGCCAAGATCCGCCCTTTCCTCTCCATCCAAACCGCTACCCTGCTCGTTCAAGCTCTCATCCTATCCCGTCTGGATTACTGTATCAGCCTCCTCTCTGATCTTCCATCCTCCTGTCTCTCCCCACTTCAATCCATACTTCACTCCGCTGCCTGGATTGTCTTTGTCCAGAAACACTCTGGCCATGTTACTCCCCTCTTCAAAAATCTCCAGTGGCCAGCAATCAAACTGTGCATCAGGCAGAAACTCCTCACCCTGGGCTTCAAGGCTATCCATCCCCTCGCCCCCTCCTACCTCACTTCCCTTCTCTCCTTCTCCAGCCCAGCCCGCACCCTCTGCTCCTCTGCCGCTAACCTCCTCACTGTGCCTCGTTCTCGCCTGTCCCGCCGTCGACCCCCGGCCCACATCCTCCCCCTGGCCTGGAATGCCATCCCTCCCCACATCCACCAAGCTAGCTCTCTTCCTATATTCAAGGCCCTACTGAGAGCTCACCTCCTCCAGGAGGCCTTCCCAGACTGAGCCCCCTCCTTCCTTTCCACCTCCTCCTCCTCTCCATCCCCCCCGCCTTACCTCCTTCCCTTCCCCACAACACCTGTATATATGTATATATGTTTGTACGTATTTATTACTCTATTTATTTATTTTACTTGTATATATTTATTCTACTTATTTTATTTTGTTAATATGTTTTGTTTTGTTCTCTGTCTCCCCCTTCTAGACTGTGAGCCCACTGTTGGGTAGGGACCATATCTATATGTTGCCAACTTGCACTTCCCGAGCGCTTAGTACAGTGCTCTGCACACAGTAAGCACTCAATAAATACGATTGAATGAATGAACTTGTATATATTTACTATTCAATTTTTTTGTTAATGATGTGCATCTAGCTTTATTTCTATTTATTCTGATGACTTGACACCTGTCCACATGTTTTGTTTTGTTGTCTGTCTTGTACTCTCCCAAATAGTAGAGTGCTTTGCACACAGTTCATTCATTCATTCAGTCATATTTATTGAGCACTAATTGTGTGCAGAGCACTGTACTAAGTGCTTGGAAACTACTATTCAGCAACAGGGATAATCCCTACCTAACAACGGGCTTAACACTCAAAAAATACGACAATAAATAAATGGTTACCTTCACTGATATCCTGTCTACTATTTATTTATACATCATTTAACATCCCAAAATTTTGCCCCTTTCAAACTTAACTTTCCCCCAAGTGGCGCAGCTTAGTGGAAAGAGCATGGGGCTGGGAAACAAGACTCCTGGTTTCTAAACTTAGATCCCAGAGGAGCAGTGTGGCTTAGTGGAAAGAGAACGGGCCCTGGAGGTCGTGGGCTCTAGTTCCCTCTCTGCCACTTGTCAGCAATGTGACTTTTGGCAAATCACTTAACTCTCTGTGCCTCAGTTACCTCATCTGTCACCTTGTGTGACCTTAACGAGTCATATAACTTATCTGTGCTTAAATTTCCTCAGCTCAAAAATGGGGGTTCAATACCTGATTTTGCTCCCCCTTTTGATTGTGAGCCCCATTTGGGCCAGGGACTGAGTTTGATCAGATTGTATTTTATCCACACCAGTGCTTAGTACAGTTCCTGGGGCATAGCAAGCACTTAACAAACACCACAATAATTATTGACTCATCCATGAATTTTACCCAACAATTATTGTACCCAAGGATATGCCTGGCCTTCACAATTTCCCTAAGGTAATAAATTCCATATGGGCCATCCCCTGTGTGAAGCAATGATTCCCTTTGTTTTGCACCAGTGGCTACATGCCTTAGTGGGAAGCATCGCATCCTGGTGTGGTGGGATTTGGCTAAGAACAATGGTGTATTTCTTTTTATAGGCTTCTTAATGATTCTCTAGTCTTCAATCTGTAAAGGCAAAGGCTGAGAAAGTTTATAATTTAACAGTTCTAATCTTTTCATCTTATTCTCTATTCCCTGCCCTGATCAGTACCTACCCTAGCTCTAATTTTCTACAAAAATGCAGCTGCCAGAACTTCATCCAGTAACAATGATGGTATCTGTTAAGTGCTCACTATCCATGAGCTGGCATGCAATGCTTTTCAGGAACGGCAAAATTATGACTTTTGTTTGTTAATATCTTTTCCTAATGAGCCAATGAATTTCAATACATCAGCGGTTTACACTATCTATTCTGTGGCGAGCACTGTTCTACAAATTTGGGAGAGTGCACCAGAAGCAGAATTTATGTCCCCTGATTTAATCCAGTGGAGAAACAGACAGGAAAAATATTCTTTACAAATAGTGATAGCAGGCCACAGAATGAAGCTAGGAGTATATGCAAGAAACAACAGTAGAAAGAGCACAGGCCTGGGAATCAGAAGGACCTGAATTCTAATCCCGCTCCGCCACTTGTCTACTGTGTGACATTGGGTGAGTCACTTCACTTCTCTGTGCCTCAGTTCCCTCATATGTAAAATGGGGATTGAGACTGTGAGCCCCACAGGGGACAGGGACTATGTCCAACCCAATTTGGACAATTTGGATATTTTGAATCTATCCCAGCACTTAGTACAGTGCCTGGAACATAGTAAGTGCTTAAAATACCATTAAATAAAGAGGGTGCTGTGGATTAGTAAGGGAAGGCTCCCAAAGAATGTGGGATTTTAGGAGGACTCTAACGGTGGGAAAAGCTGTGGTCTGGCAAACTTGGGTGGGGAAGGAAATCGGGATGGGAAAACAGCGTGAGCAAGGGTCAGAGGCAGGAATGTCAAGCGTGGGATTCATTCAGTTAGTCAGTGAGTCAATCATATTTATTGAGCAGTTACTGTGAGCAGAGAAGTGTATTAAGCACTTGGGAGAGTACAATACAACAATAAAAAGACATATTCCCTGCCCACAGTGAGGCAGTGGGGGCAGGGGGATTAGGAAGCATAAAGTGTAATAATAACAATAATTGGCAAACACTGCACTAGGCACTAGAGTAGATTCAAGTTAATCAGGTTGGACACTGTCCCTGTCCCATATGAACCTCACAGTTTAAAGGCGAGCATAGCTTAGTATTATCCACTAGGATAGAATGGGCCTGGGAGTGAGAAGGATCCGGATTCTAATCCTGGCTCTGCCACTTATCAGCTGTGTGAACCTGGGCAAGTCACTTTACTTCTCTGTGCCTCAGTTCCTTTATCTGTAAAATGGGAATTAAGAATGTGAACCTCATGTGGGCCAGGGACTATGACCAACCTGATTTGCTTGTATCCACTCCAGTGTTTAGTACGGTGCCTGGCACATAGTAAGCGCTTAACAAATCCCACAATTATTATCATTATTATTATTATTATTATTAACAGTTATTGAAACTGACACACATAGAAGTTAAATGACATGCCCAAGGTCCCACAGCAGGCAAGTGGTGGAGCCGGGATTAGAACCCAGATCTACTCACTCCCAGGTCCTTCAGCATGGCTCAGTGGAAAGAGCCCTGGCTTTGGAGTCAGAGGTCATGGGTTCAAATCCTGGCTCTGACAACTGTCAGCTGTGTGACTCTGGGCAAGTCACTTAACTTCTCTGTGCCTCAGTGACCTCATCTGTAAAATGGGGATTAAAACTGTGAGCCCCCTGTGGGACAACCTGATCACCTTGTAGCCTCCCCAGCACTTAGAACAATGCTTTGCAAATAGTAAGGGCTTAACAAATACCATCATGATTGATTATTATTATTACTGTTTCCCCTAGGCCGTGATACAGAACCGTGATATTAGGGGGCAGGTATTGGCCAGAGATATGGCGTCTCCTGACTCCCTGGGCTTTATTCCATCAGTTTTTGATTCTAATAGAGGCCAAATTCCTAGGCTTCATGGTAACTGAATCTATCAAGGAAATTTGTGGTTAATTGGATTCCCTTAATATTACAAAAAATTGTGAAAAGCCCTAGAAATCTCTGCATTGCCATTCAGATGGCCCAAAACCCATATACAAAACATTCAAACATCTCCTAGGGAATAATGTTCAGATATTAACCTAATTGAGAAGTCATTATCTTCCAAGCTTAAACTTTCTAATTCAACCCGCAGTACAAACCCATTTACCAACTGATAACAGATTCTCAACATGCACATCATAATATGCAGTGTATTAATGTATTTTTCCTACTTTCCATTAATCCAACTCAACCTTTCCAGCTGAAATTGAGATGTGGGTTGTTTTTTTTTCAATTTATTTATACGACATGCAAGGAAAATCACTTTTTCCCTACTATTTATAAAGAATTCAATTCTCCCCCAACCCATAGCGGAGATGAGCAGTATGTGGAAAGAACCCAGAATAGTCTTGCATGAACTTGCTCTATATATCTATTTATTTATTTTTAATATATGGTGACAAATTAGCATTCTCGTTGAGCTCGAATACAACTCTCTTTTTAAACGGTACTTGTTAAATGCTTACTATGTGCCAAGCACTGTTTTAAGTGCTGGGATTGATAGAGGTTTATCAGGTTGGACACAGTTCCTGACTCACATGGGGCTCACACTCTTAATCCCCATTTTGCAGATGAGGTAACTGAGGCCCAGTGAAGTAAAGTAACTTGTCCTAGGTCAGCAAGCAGACATGTGGTGGAGGCAGAATTAGAACCCAGGATCTTATGACTCTCAGGCCCTTGGTTTATCCACTGAGCCATGTTGCTTCTCCATGGGGACTGTCCCGCATTAATTTCTAATCCTCCATGTTGAACCGACCACTTTTGTGCCTCCTGAGCACTTGTGTACCCACAAGGTAATAATAATAATAGTGGTGTATGTTAAGCATTTACTATGTGCCAAGCACTGTGCAAGACACCACTAAATACCATTAAAGAGGGTATTGTGGTTATTAAGGAAAAGCTTCCGAAGGATATGGGATTTTAGGACGACTTTAAAGGTGGGAAAATCTGGGCCAAAGGTGGCCAATTTGGGTGGGAAAGGAGCTCCAGGATAGGGGTCACAATTTAAGTAGGAGGGAAAACAGATATTGAACCCCTATTTTGCACAGAGAAATGAAGTGACTTGCCCCAGGTCACACAGCAGACAAACGGTGGAGCCAGGATTAGAACCCAGGTTCTCTGGCCCCCAGGCCCATTAGGCCACCCTGCTTCTCATGGCCTAATAATAATAATGTACCATGTGCTTGGCACATAGTAAGCACTTAACAAATACCATAATATTTTTTGTTTTATTGTCTGTCTCCTCCCTTCTAGGATGTGAACCCATTGTTGGGTAAGGATTGTCTCTGTTGCTGAATTGTACGTTCCAATTAACCATAATTTGTTAAGTGCTTACTATGTGCCAAGCACTGTTCTAAGTACTGAGGTAGATACAAAGTAATCAGGTTATCCCGCATGCGGTTCACAGTACTGATCTCCATTTTACAGATGAGATAACTGAGGCACAGAGAAGTTAAGTGGCTTGCCCATGGTCACAAAGCAGACAGCTGGCAGAGCCGGGAATAGAACCCTCAACCTCTGACTCCCACCATGACTTCTTTCACATCCCATCTCCTCGGCTCCCACTCATCGTACTTTCTCCTTTTCCTTCTTCCTCCTGTCTTTCAATTATTTTACCCTCAGTGTTTTCCTAGATTATAAGGCAGTTATGTTATCTAGCTGCAGTGTATTTATTTTTATTAATTTTATATTGTATTTTCCCAAGTGTTTAGCATGGTGGTCTGCATACAGTAAGTGCTTAATAAATACTATTGATTGATTCTTAAAGTCCTTGACAACAGGGATCATGAATGTTATGCTCTCAAGTGCTCAGTATGGTCTTCAGCACACAGTAGGTGTTATTATCATAATTATTATCATTATTCCCTATATAGGAGAAATACATCTGTGTAGAATTTATTTCCTTCACATACACAAATACTTCATTATGAAACCCTGTTGCATGACCAATTCCATGACTCCCCTCAAATTTCCACTTATGAAATTATACACATTCAATACATTCCCTTGACTCAACCCATAATTCTCCCCTCATCTCTTTCCCCTCCTGCTCATGCTCTCTCCACTCCTCTCTCTTTATCTTCCTCCGTGGCTCTCAGTTTCTTTACTTTCATCCTGCCGCCCCAAAGCCTGGAATACTGCCTCGTTGCCATGGTAAAAAGCACTTAAAAAACAATAAAATAAAATAAGTAATAATGAAAGCTATGGTGGTCTGTGTCAGAGCGAGCAAAGCAGAGCAGAGACAGAAATAGAAGCCGGCATTACTGACGCTTGATAGCCAATCTCTCGCTCTAATCACCAGACAACCTTCCTCTCTTACCCTCTCATGGCAAGGTAAGAATTCCTGAGGTACATCCAGCTATAAGTGGGTTTTACAAGAGAACAAAGAACTAAGCAAAACCATGTCTCCGAAAGCTGAAAATGCTTTCAGGATATCCATATTCCACGAGAAGCAGCATGGCCTAGTGGAGAGAGCACGGGTCTGGGAATCAGAAGGACCTGGGTTCTAATCCTGACCCTGCCACTTGTCTGCTGTGTGACCTTGGGAAAATTACTTTACTTCTCTGATCTTCAGTTACCACATCTGTAAAATGGGGATTAAGACTGTGAGCTCCGTGTGGGACAGACCATGTCCAACCCAATTTGCTTGTATCCACCCCAGCGCTTTGTATAGTGCCTGGCATGTAGTAAGCACTTAACAAATACCATAATTATTATCACTATTATCGAACCCAGCCCTTAGAACAGTGCTTGTCCCATAATAGGAGCTTAACAAATACCATTATTATCATTATTACTATTATTATTCCAATGACTGTGATCTACTCCATACAGGCTTTTAAAAGACCTAGTATTCTGTGGAACAAAATACTTCCAAAGAACTCTACTTCGATAGTCAAATTATAGTTATTAAGTGGCCAAATCACTTGGTATATAAAGCAAAGGAACTCAAATATAGATAGTCCTCGCCTTCTGGTTTAGAAAGTCTTTGTATTCTGGGTGCTAATATTCTAAACCAAGATGCAATTGAACCCACACTAGCAATCAATCAATCATATTAATTGAGCACTTATTATGTGCTGTTCCGCTGGGAGAATACAATGGAACGGAGTTGGTAGACACACTCCCTGCCCACAAGGAGCTTACAGTCTAGAGATGGAGGCAGACATTACTATTAATGTCCACGACCTCTGACACCCAAGCCCATGCTCTCTCCACTAAGCCACGCTGCTTCTTGTACTCTCCCAAACTCCTAGAACAGTGCTCTGCACAAAGCAAGTGCGCAATAAATACTACTGATTGAACGATTTTACTATATAATACTGTAGTATTGCATAGGAAGATATGAAGTGCTTGGACAAGAACAATAAGATGGAGTTGTTAGATATGATCCCTTCCCTTAAAGAGCTTGTAACCTACTGCAGAGACAGATGTTAAAATAAATTGAAGATAGGGAAAGGGACAGAATTGAAGGCTATCATCATCATCATCATCAATCGTATTTATTGAGCGCTTACTGTGTGCAGAGCACTGTACTAAGCACTTGGGAAGTACAAGTTGGCAACATATAGAGACAGTCCCTACCCAATAGTGGGCTCACAGTCTAAAATGGGGAGAGGAGGAGGAGTAGAGGAAAAGGGGGGCTCAGTCTGTGAGCTTCTTTCCTTCTCTACCCCTCAGATTGTCTGGTTTTTGCCACCCAATTTTGTTGACACACATAGGTGCCATGGGTCTGGGGATCAAAATGCTTAAGAGGTTCAGTTTCTGTTCTGCATGTGTGTCAACAAAATTGTGTATATAGCTATAATTCCATTTATTTATATTGATGCCTGTTTACTTGTTTTGTTTTGTTTTATTGTCTCTCTCCCCCCTTCTAGGCTGTGAGCCCATTGTTGGGTAAGGATTGTCTCTGTTGCCAAATTGTACATTCCAAGCACTTAGTACAGTGCTTTGCACCCAGTAAGCACTCAATAAATACAATTGAATGAATGAATGAATGAATGAATGAATGAATGAATGAATGAATGAAATGGAGGGAAGGAGGGACATGGAGGTGGAGGAAAAGATGGACACTGCAGGCACCATGGCCTAGTGAGGAGAAACACTCTCCCTCTCCTCCCCCTCCCCATCCCCCCCCACCTTACCTCCTTCCCTTCCCCACAGCACCTGTATATATGTTTGTACATATTTATTACTCTATTTATTTTACTTGTACATATTTGCTATTCTATTTATTTTATTTTGTTTAATATGTTTTGTTTTGTTGTCTGTCTCCCCCTTCTAGACTGTGAGCCTGCTGTTGAGTAGGGACCGTCTCTATATGTTGCCAACTTGGACTTCCCAAGCGCTTAGAACAGTGCTCTGCACACAGTAAGCACTCAATAAATATGATTGAATGAATGAATGAATGAATGAATGAATGGATAAAGCCCAGGCCTGGGAGTCAGAAGGTCATGGGTTCTAATCCCAGCTCCACCACTCATCAGCTGTGTGACCTTAGACAAGTCACTTTGCTTCTCTATGACTCAGTTACCTCATTTGTAAAATGGGAATTGATACTGTGAGCCCCATGTGGGACAAACAATCACACTTCACCCCCTTCATAGCCCTATTGAAGGCTCACCTCCTCCAGGAGGCCTTCCCAGACTAAACCACCCTTTTCCTCAGCTCCCCCTCCCCCTCATCACCCTGACTTGCTCCCTTTGCTCTAACCCCCATCCCTGCCCCACAACACTTGTGTATATATGTATACATCTATAATTCTATTGATTTATATTAATACCTGTTTTACTTGTTCTGATGTGTATATATATCTCTAATTCTATTCATTTATATTGATGCTATTGATGCCTGTTTACTTGTTTTTGATGCCTGCCTCTCCCCTTCTAGACTGTGAGCCTGTTGTGGGCAGGGATTGTTTCTCTTGGTTGCTGAATTGTTCTTTCCAAGCTCTTAGTAAAGTGCTCTGCACACAGTAAGCGCTCAATAAATATGATTGAATGAATGAATAGATGACAGAAACTATGTCCAACTTGATTTGCTTGTAACCAACCCAGAGCTTAGTACAGCGTACGGCACTTAGCAAGTGTTTAACAAATATCATGATTATTATTATTAGGAGAAGGTGCATGGGCCTGGGACTCAAAAGATAAGCACTCTAGTCCCAGCTCCTCCAATTTCACTCTGTGCAATCTCAGGCAAATCACTTAACAAATCTCGGGCTCAGTTTCCTCCTCTGTAAAATAGGGACAAAAAAATACCCGTTCTCGCTCCCTCTTGGATTATGAGCCCTGGGGCATCAGGGGCTACCCCAGTGCTTATTACAGTGCTTGGCACAAAGGAAGCATTTTCTAAATACACCATCATTATATTTATTTAAGGAAAGGCAGAGAATCAGAAACAAGCAGAAGGGAGTTGGAGGATTCTCTTTTTTTTTGAAGTTTACATTTCCCAGGTAGTCTGAGCCTCCCTCACATTGAAGGAAGTGTACGTTTAACTATTCTTAAGAGAAAGTCCACGCAAATCACCACTCCATTCGAGCTCCTGGGCCTTTGCTTCTCACAATCCAGACTGTGAGCCCATTATTGGGTAGGGACTGTCTCTGTATGTCGCCGACTTGTACTTCCCAAGTGCTTAGTACAGTGCTCCACACACAGTAAGCGCTCAATGAATACGATTGAATGAATAACATGGACAGCTTTTCAAATTCCACAAAAGGAAGTTCAGTAATTTCAAGATGGTATCGGAATTATGGGAACTGCCAAGCGAAGCTACAGAAAAAGATACAAATGTTCAAACTAAAGCCATAATATTGAAGAGTAAGTGGACTGGGTTAGCACAGGAGGAAGGATAATACAAGAGAAGAGCTCCCGAAGGAAAAGGGAGGCACGAACGTTTGCCCAGTTTATGAAAAACAAGTTTTTCTCGATCTTGATCTATAAGGTTTTCAGGTCTATTTCATGCAGTACTGTTGGAAAAAAAGAAAAAAAAAACACTTGACTTTCATGATTTCTCTCACCACAGAGAACTAAACTCTCACCATTGAGATCTGATAAATTTCACCATTTTACAAAGAACCTTACAGAAATGCTTCCTTAAAATTAATTTTGTCTTTCAGTAAGTAATGTATTAACAGACATTTTAATTATTTGCCCCCTCAAGAATGAAAAATTCAGATAAGATTAATGGCACTCACAATTTCCCAAGGGTATTTTATTCATGAGATATAGGATTTCTTTTTTCTTTTTATGGATTAACTGGCCTAAAAACTTTTACTTAACAATCACCCTTGCTCTGATCATATGTAGGCAAAAATGTAAACCAAATGAATTTCCATAAACAAGACATAAATTCACAAATATGAAAGTGAATGGTATAAGAAATAGTATTGGCAACATTTTAACTATTTTCTAGCAAAGGATAATTAAATCCCTAAGTCCAATACCTTAATATTTATAAAATGAAGGCATAATTTCAGAAGGTTTTCAAAAACCTGAAAACTTTTATAATAACTTGGGTAGTCTATATATGTACCTTTACAAGCTGTTCTGCTTTACTTGACCTTTGTGAAAGAGCATAATTCTATACTACCTTTGAAACATCAAAGTAATGATATTTTAATATTGCTTCACCAATTAGTGGTAATTCCAACAAGTTGGGCTGGGAATCAAAGTTTGTGAATTATAGACCAATAATATATATGAAAAAAAGAAAGGATTTGAATTCCCAAAATGAATATGTCCAATTATTTTTTTAGGGCATCTCAGTTTAATTATTCATGATTGTATTATTTCTAAATATACTAAGAAATATCCCATAATTCAGTTAATAAAAAACCTGACATTAGCAATAAGAAAATTTCCTCTCCTCTTCTCTGCTATGAATGAGGTAGCTTCTAATAAATTCGAGGAACCAAGAAATTACTGTGATATTTCAAGGTTTTAATGTACAGAGAAATAAGGGAGGTCTTAGTAATAATAGCTACATTTTGAAAATATCAATCTATCTTTCTTCTATATTTTTCTTTCCTTCCTCAAGTTCCCAAATCATTTCACAAATCTCATCAGAGTAGTTCCATGCTCTTAGACTTTTAAGAATTCATTTGAGGTATGAAATTGTTTTCCTGAACTACAACCAGGGAATACAAGTATGATTTCATTATTGTAGGATATTATAATGGTCTTATCAAATTTATAAGTTTACATACAGGGAAGAATCAGGTTTATGGAGAAAGCTATTTTGCCTATCCTCTTATTATAAGTTGTGACTTCCTCTTCTGAACTAACTGCAGGAATTGGCTGATCCCATAGGTATAAGAAAATTATTGCAGATGGTAGAAAAATTAACCAGTCCCCTCTATCCAGATTAATTTCCCTCATAGGCCCAGGGTGGATCAGTTTTTTGGGCTCCCCCAACCATCATACCAAAAAATTCCCATTAGTCAGATTCCTGCTCCACTCTGCAAAATGGAAGCAGGGGAAAACTTATAATGGCATTTATTTATCAAGTGCTTACTATGTGCAAAACACTGTTCTAAGCGCTGGAAACCTCACTTCCAGGGACAAGCCAGGCATTAGAAAGCCTTCCTCCTGTCAGACAAGTCTCATTTGAATCACCCCTTAACGTTTGTATTATTTCTAAATCATCATCATCAATCGTATTTATTGAGCGCTTACTGTGTGCAGAGCACTATACTAAGCACTTGGGAAGTACAAGTTGGCAACATATAGAGACAGTCCCTACCCAACAGTGGGCTCACAGTCTAAAAGGGGGAGACAGAGAACAAAACCAAACATACTAACAAAATAAAATAAATAGAATAGATATGTACAAGTAAAATAAATAAATAAATAAATAGAGTAATAAATATGTGCAAACATATATACATATATACAGGTGCTGTGGGGAAGGGAAGGAGGTAAGATGAGGGGGATGGAGAGGGGGACGAGGGGGAGAGGAAGGAAGGGGCTCAGTCTGGGAAGGCCTCCTGGAGGAGGTGAGCTCTCAGTAGGGCCTTGAAGGGAGGAAGAGAGCTAGCTTGGCGGATGGGCAGAGGGAGGGCATTCCAGGCCCGGGGGATGACGTGGGCCGGGGGTCGATGGCGGGACAGGCGAGAACGAGGTACGGTGAGGAGGTGAGCGGCAGAGGAGCAGAGGGTGTGGGCTGTGCTGGAGAAGGAGAGAAGGGAGGTGAGGTAGGATGGGGCTAGGTGATGGACAGCCTTGAAGCCCATCTGTCCCAAGGTGACCCTGAGGTACCGGCCATCTCAAGGTTAAAATCTATCTCGTGACAACCTGAGCCAGCGGGGGGAACTTGGTAGTGAGGGTGGGATACCGCCTCCACAACCAAAACTGCTAGATTGACAGCCCAAGCCGGGAATATAGAAGGTGTCCCTCGCCCCCGTGCCAATCAAATTAGGTATGGAGGAGGGGGGAGGGCAGAGATTAGATAAACTGAGGCCAGAAGCTGGAATGGCCTAAGAGCACAGGTGATAAATACCTGTCGCCTCTGACCTTTTGGGACCAGAACACGGAGACACTCAGCAGCCGGAGGAGCTGCAGCAGCAGCGGCAGCGGCCCACATGTCTTTCTCTGCCCAGAAGCCCAGATGCCCGCTCTGCAACCAGAACCAACACACTGAAGCAAGGGCCGCGGGACGGACGAGTGTCTCGTGGGTGGGACCCAGGTGCCCCACTGCTGATGGGAATCATGAATGGATTCCTCCCACGTAGGGAGAGCACATGGTGAGAGCTAGCCGCCCACCACGTGCGCGGGTAATGGAATGAATTCCTCCCATGTGGGAAAGTAAGTGGATTCTTCCCGAGTGGGAAGTGCACATGGGTGAGAGCTAGCCACCTCACCCATACACGATTAATGTATGATTGTGTTCCTCCTGTTAGGGAAGCTCGATTATTGCTAATTGATTACATTCCTCCCAAAAGGGAAGCTCAATCCATTGCGCCTAAACAACTACATAATTCTATTCACCTCACGGAATAAATTTTATATAAAACTCAAGCTTTCCATCCCTGGCCTCTCTCTCTCTCTCACCTCGCTGATTATTGAACGAACCAGTCCCCGAACGACAGGTGAAAATATCCCATAGTTCAGTTAGTAAAAAACTGGACATTAGCAATAAGAAAATCTCCTCTCCACTTCTCTGCTTTGACTGAGCCTTGGTCTACACTGTCAGATTGGGAGAACTGTGAGGGGAGAATTACATTGAGGAGCATTCAATCAATCAATCAATCGTATTTATTGAGCGCTTACTATGTGCAGAGCACTGTACTAATCATTCAGCATTCAGCATTCAATCATTCAATCATATTTTTGGGTGCTTATTGTGTGCAGAGCACTGTGCTAAGCCCTAGAAGAGTACAATATAATGGTAAATGGTAAATGGCAGGGAATGTGACCACAACAAGTTTACAGTCTACAGGAGGAGTAAGGAAAAGGCTTAGGAAATGGTAGCCTCTAGTGTATATTGGATTTTCCCAATGGCCATCGCTACCAAGTCTCCCTCTCTTGCCCAGATGTGCCCTTACTGTGGCAGAGAAATCCTCTCTATCCCTGGCCATGGGGGTGGGATAGGGGAGTGAGCAAATATGCAGGAGGGAGGGAGAATCCAAACCCAACCCTTGGAAAAGAAGTCAAGACAATCATAGTGCCCAATTCTCCATACATCCAGGACTTCACCCCATCACTGGAACATATCACCAGGATCTGGAGAGGCAGGTGAAGCAGAGGGGATCTCACAGACATACCTCCTCTGGGGGCACCCCCAGCCTCCTTTCTCAGGGTGCCCATCCTCAACCGACTCCTGAACACAGCTGAGTCTTCTAAATTCTGCCATTTTAAGAGTCTGTCACATCGGTACTTGGGCAGATTGTAGGCTGCCTGTGTGCTGCTACGTTCCTGGGGATGTGCTCTGCTAATAATAATACTAATTAATTATAAGAATAATAATGGTACTTGTCAAGCAGCGTGGCTCAGTGGAAAGAGCACAGGCTTTGGAGTCAGAGGTCATGGGTTCAAATCCTGGCTCCGCCAATTGTCAGCTGTGTGACCCTGGGCAAGTCACTTAACTTCTCTGTGCCTCAGTTACCTCATATGTAAAATGGGGATTAAGACTGTGAGCCCCCCGTGGGACAACCTGATCACCTTGTAACCTCCCCAGCGCTTAGAACAGTGCTTTGCCAATAGTAAGTGGTTAATAAATGCTATTATTATTATTATTTTGTGTTAAGCCCTGTTCTAAGTGCTGGGGTAGATACAAGTTACCCAGATTGGACACAGTCCCTGTACCACATGGGGTTCACAGTCTTAATCCCCATTTTAAAGATAACTGAGGCCCAGAGAAGTTGAGTGACTTGCCCGAGGTCACACAGCAGACAAGTGGCAGAGCCAGGATTAGAACCCATGATCTTCTGACGCCCAGGCCCATGCTCTATCCACTAAGCCACCTGTTTGTGTGTGTGTGATGTATATTTTGTGAGGTGGAGGAGTAGAGCCGATTTGTACTTCCCAAGCGCTTAGTACAATGCTCTGCACATAGTAAGTGCTCAATAAATACAATTGAATGAATGACTGAATGAATGAATAATGCCTGAGGGCCAGAGCTAGGCTCTGAGGGACCCCACCCAGTCTCACACTGCCATCAGCTGCTCTCCCCACCACAGGGCAGAGACTTTTTTTCTCCCCCTGTAGACTGTCAACTCACTGGACAGGGAACCTGTCTACCAACTCTGATATATGGTACTCTCTCTCAGTGCTTAGTACAGTACTCTGCATGCAATAAGCGCTCAACAAATATGACCGATTGATAAAATATCTGTCAAACATGTAGGGAAGTGTGAGAGGGTAGCACCAGGTATTAGGAACGTCTGGTCAACCTCAGTGCCACCCCACCTTCCTCTGATGTTGAGCTTGCATGGTGGCCACCTTGGTTCTGGTGGGCTACCGACACCGTAGTCATAATATCCCATGAGACAGGCACGTTGGTAGGGTCAGAAGATATGGGATTGCCATTGTAGAAGCAGTGCATTTGTTGGAGGCAGTCAAGTCCACCCCTTCAGCCCCGCTGTCCTTAGCCGAAGACCCAGGATTGAAGCTCTTTCTGACCCCAAGTGCATCCACCCTTTTTCTGACATCTTGTCTGGCTTGTCTTATGCTGTCGAGTCTGGAAGAGACACATCTCTTCCAGAACACCTTACCTCCATCTGCAATCCTTCCAGTAGTGGATCCCTAGAGACCTTTTGATGAAAATCCTGAAGTGGCTTACTATAGCCTTCTTCTTCATAGTAAACTCAAGTATCCACCCTCTGCTCTCTCCCACGCCACAGCTGCCCAACACAGGTGAATTATGACTTATAGCAGACTGCCTTCCACTCGATAGGAATGGAATGCCTCTGCTTGACTCTTCCTCCCGAAGCCAAGACCAGTAGAGTACTGGAAACTCTCCAGCTGTGATCCTGAGAGGGATTTCTGACACCACATGATGCAAAATCCAGGCAAATGAACAGCATCAGAAGGAGCCCATTGCTGGGTAGGGATTGTCTCTATATGTTACCAAACTGTACTTTGCAAGCACTTAGTACAGTGCTCAGCACACAGTAAATGCTCAATAAATACAACTGAATGAATGAATGAATGTTCCCTAAATCTTCAATCATGTTCTAGTCAAGATACAAAGCAAAAACACGTGTTGTGGCCAGACTGTGTATCTAAGGCATTAACAAAATTTCTCCTTCCTCTAGTTCCCAAGGGCTTCTTTTGTTTTCATAAGGGTCACCTGTTTGGGAACTAATCCCAGTATCAAATCCAGATAAAGCCTTAGAAAACAAAAGGGAGGAATCATTTCCAGAAAGCATACTGAATTTATCCAGGAGCCATGATCAAAGGTATAATCTCAAAGATCAAAAACTCTGTTGGTATGACCCCAGCCTATTGCTAAATGTGACACAAAGTGCCAGCAACAAACCTCCCTTTGATTCTATTAAAAACAAGCCTGCTTCCTTCAGGATTTGAGAAATGTGGACATTCTACTTTGTTTTCTATTCCAACCATGCATCTTTTGTTCTGTGCACGTTCAATACATAATCTCCAACTCAGTGATTGCAATTATACGTGAAATATATGAAACCCAGAAATAAAGATGAGGCTATAAACTTAGAGTCATTGTTGTTTGTTGCTGTCTTATGCTGTCGAGTCATGTCTGAACCATAACGATGCCATGGACACATCTCTCCCAGAATGCCCCGCCTCCACCTGCAATTGTTCTGGTAGTGGATCCTTTGAGTTTTCTTGGTAAAAATATGAAAGTGGTTTACCATTGCCTCCTTCTGTGCAGTAAACATGATTTTCCACCCTCAGCTCTCTCCTGTGCCTCTGCTGCCCAGCACAGGTGAGTTTTGACTTGTAGCAGATTACCTTCCACTCGCTAGCCAGTGCCCAAGCTAGGAATAGAATGGGCAGGCCTCTGCTTGACTCTCCCTCCCGAAGTTGAGACTGGTAGAGTACTGGAAATTCTCCAGGTGCGACCCTGAGAGGGAAATCATTACTGTTTCTCAACTAGCTACAAAGTAATTACAGGCTCCACTAAGATGAGGGCATGTACTATCACTTTGCTTCAGTCTCTGTGGTTCCTGCATCCTTAAACCAAATTCGAGAACACCTATGAGACCTAAGAAAAAGCCAAACAATTGTAGCTGTTGTAATCCATTTTTTTGTGCCTTTAGGAGTGGTCATAGAATCCATCCTTCCTCTGTTTCAGATAGAGCAGAAAATCTCCTTCGTTCCAAAATATCAAAAGGAGAAAACTTTGGCGACCCACATCAATGCTTAATAACCCTCATTATCAACAGATTTTTTCCTTATAGAAGCAGCACGGCCTAGTGGAAAGAGATCGGGCTTGGGAATCAGAGGACCTGGGTTCTAATCCCTGCTCTGCCACGTGTCGGCTGTGTGACCTAGGACAAGTCATTTAACTTCTCTGTACCTCAGTTTCCTCCTGTATAAAATAGGGATTAAATTATACTCCCTCCCACCTGAGCCCCATATGGGACAGGGACTGTGTCCAACCTGATAACCTGTGAGAAGGAACGTGGCTTGTGAGAAGCAGCTTGGCTTAGTGGAAGGAGCATGGACTTGAGAGTCAGAGGTCATGGGTTCGAATCTCAGCTCTGCCATTGGTCAGCTGTGTGACTTTGGGCAAGTCGTTTAACTTCTCTGTGCCTCCGTTATTTCATCCGTAAAATGGGGATTAAGGCTGGATTAGCTTGTATTTAGAACAGTGCTTGGCACATAGTAAGCGCTTTACAAATACCATTATTATTATTATTATTATTATTATTATTATTATTATTAACTTGTATTTATCCCAGCATTTAAAACAATGATTAAAATGTAGTAAGAGCTTAATGAATGTAACAGTAATTATGAATAATACTACTACTAATTATAACTCATAACACTTATTAGGTGAAGTTTACTTATAGGCAACGAACTTTGGAATGTATCCTCAAGCCAACATCCTTAGATATCCCTAGAGCCCAGTCCTGGGAGTTAGAGGACCTACGTTTTAATCTCAGCTCCACTATTTATCTACTGAGTGACCTTGGGCAAGTCGCTTCAGTTCTCTGTGTCTCAGTTACCTCATTGTAAAATGGGGATTAAGCTCCCTTGTGAGCCCCATGTGGGACATGGACTGTGTCCAACCTAAGGACCTGACACACAATAAGCCCTTAAGAAATACCATAAAATTCAAAACAAACAAAAAAAATCTATCGCATTAACCTAGGTAGGTCACTGCAAAAATTACCTAGTTATATAATCTAAATATGGACAGCCCACTTCTATTTTTAGGGGAATGGGTAAGGAGGAATTACATTGTTCCGCAGTTTGTTGCCCGTATCTTTAAAATCTGAAACCATTGACATGAATCAATAAATGTGCTATGTAGAGTCCTAGAATAAGCGCTTCAGAGAATACAATATAATCAGTAGACCTGATCTCTGCCCACAGGGAGTTTACAATCTGGTAATTATATCAATCAATCAATCAATGGTATCTATTGAGTTCTCACTAGTGTAGAGCATTGTACTAAAAACTTGGGAGAGTACAATCCAACAGAACTAGCAGACACATTCCCCACCCAAAGTGAGTTACAGTCTCGAGGGGGAGAAAGTCAGGGAAATAAATAAATAACTTATATTACATAATTCGAAGATATGAACATAATTTAAAGATCTTTGCTATTTTGCATGGCCCACCCTAAAGAACACAGGCCTGGGTATAAAAGGACCTGGGTTCTACTCTTGGCTCTTCCATTTGGCTACTGCGTGATCCTGGCAAGTCATTTAACTTCCCTGTGGCCCAGTTTCCTCATCTATTCACTCATTCATTCATTAATTCAATTGTATTTATTGAGCTCTTACTGTGTGCAGAGCACTGTACTAAGCGCTTGGGCAGTACAAGTTGGCAACATATAGGGACAGTCCCTACCCAACATCTATAAACTGGAGATTCAATATCTTTTGTCACACATTGAACTGATTAGTACAGTGCTTGGCATGTAGTAAGCACTTAACAAATACCATAATCAATAAATAATTTTCTTAACAGAAAGTATGGGTATAAATTAGGTCACCACACAATCACATTTGCCAGGTGCTACAACTGTGTTAATGGGTTTTTCAAATGAACTCCTCCTAGCCAAGTCAGCCTTAAACAACTCAGAGGTCTTCTCCATCTTGTCATTGGGAATCCTTCCCAAAACGTCATTTTGAGAAACGACATAATGGAATCTCTTTAGCTTCCTTGGGACGCAAAGATTGATTTCATATTAAGTGGATTGCATGTCAACAATGTAGCATAAATCTATAGAGCATTTACTTTCTGTGATGCACTGTCATAAGGTCTGAAGTAAATTCAGCCTATATCAAGGCCTCACTCCTCCAGAAAGAGTAGCAAATATATAACATCATTAATCAATCAATCAGTTGTATTTATTGCACACTTACTGTGTGCAGAGCACTTCTTAGGGATCAGAAGAGTACAATGTAAGAGAGCTGGTAGGCACATTCCCTACCCACAGCGAGCTTACAGCCTGGAGGTATGGACAGACATTACTATAAATAAAGTATGGTATTTATATAAGTGCCTTAACACTACCATATAAATATATATGGTGTAAAGGGAAAGGGCAACAGAGACAACTTTAGACATTTGTATAAAAGTATTGAGAAAAGTCCAATTTGTACTTCCCAAGCGCTTAGTACAGTGCTCTGCACATAGTAAGCGCTCAATAAATACGATTGATTGATTGAGAAGCTCTCTATGGATAGGAGACCAGAGCAGTGGAGAGAAAGGGAGGTAGAGAGTCAAAGAAGAAAAATTGTTGGACAAAGCCAGGAGAGGAGGAAAGGGGGAAGTTGGGGAAAGGAAATTGTAATTCCAGGTAAGGTGGTTTGGCAAACCTGAAATTCAAACCTGACTAATGGCTTGTTCAATTTACTAACCACTGAAGGGCATGCCTTGCCCCATTTTTTTATCCTAATGTCATCAAAGGATCATCATCATCAATTGTATTTATTGAGCGCTTACTGTGTGCAGAGCACTGTACTAAGCACTTGGGAAGTACAAGTTGGCAACATATAGAGACAGACCCTACCCAACAGTGGGCTCACAGTCTAAAAGGATAAGCACAATGACTTGGTACCTGCTGTTGAGGAGAAACTGATGTTGCCCTGGCAACTGCACTTATAAGAAGCAGTGTGGCCTAGTAGGAAGATTACAGGGCTGGCAGTCAGGTGACCTGGTTCTCAAAATTTTGACCAGGGTTCTAATCCCAGCTCGGTCACTCTGCCATTTGGGTAAGTCATTTAACTTCTCTGTGGCTAAGTTTCCTCATTAGTAGAAAAGGGAACAAAATGTTATTATTATTCCCTCCTTCTTTCATTCATTCATTCAATTGTATTTATTGAGCGCTTGCTGTGTGCAGAGCACTGTACTAAGAGCTTGGGAAGTACAAGTCGGCAACATATAGAGATGGTCCCTACCTAACAACAGGCTCTCAGTCTGGAAGGGGGAGAAAGACAACAAAACAAAACATGTGGACAGGTTTCAAAACCATCGGAATAAATGGAATTATTGCTATATGCACATAATTAACAAAAATAGAGTAGTAAACATGTACAAGTAAAATAAATAGAGCTATAAAACTGTACAAATCAATCAATCAATCATATTTATTGAACGCTTACTGTGTGCAAAGCACTGTACTAAGCGCTTGGGAAGTACAAGTTGGCAACATATAGAAACAGTCCCTACCCAACAGTGGGCTCACAGTCTAGAAGGGAGAGACAGAGAACAAAACCAAACATACTAACAAAATGAAATAAATAGAATAGATATGTACAAGTAAAATAAATAGAGTAATAAATATGTACAAACATATATACATATATACAGGTGCTGTGGGGAAGGGAAGGAGGTAAGACGGGGGATGGAGAAAGGGACGAGGGGGAGAGGAAGGAGGGGGCTAAGTCTGGGAAGGCCTCCTGGAGGAGGTGAGCTCTCAGCAGGGCCTTGAAGGGAGGAAGAGAGCTAGCTTGGCGGATGGGCAGAGGGAGGGCATTCCAGGCCAGGGGGATGACATGGGCCAGGGGTCGACGGCGGGACAGGCAAGAATGAGGCACGGTGAGATTAGCGGCAGAGGAGTGGAGGGTGTGGGCTGGGCTGTAGAAGGAGAGAAGGGAGGTGAGGTAGGAGGGGGCGAGGTGATGGACAGCCTTGAAGCCCAGGGTGAGGAGTTTCTGCCTGATGTGCAGATTGATTGGTAGCCACTGGAGATTTTTGAGGAGGGGAATAACATGCCCAGAGCATTTCTAAACAAAGACAATCCGGGCAGCAGCATGAAGTATGGATTGAAGTGGGGAGAGACACAAGGATGGGAGATCAGAGAGAAGGCTGATGCAGTAGTCCCGACGGGATAGGATGAGAGCTTGAACGAGCAGGGTAGCGGTTTGGATGGAGAGGAAAGGGCGCATCTTGGCAATGTTGAGGAGCTGAAACCCGCAGGTTTTGGTGATGGCTTGGATGTGAGGGGTGAATGAGAGAGCGGAGTCGAGGATGACACCACGGTTGTGGGCTTGTGAGACGGGAAGGATGGTAGTGCCATCAACAGCGATGGGAAAGTCAGGGAGAGGGCAGGGTTTGGGAGGGAAGACAAGGAGTTTAGTCTTGGACATGTTGAGTTTTAGGTGGCGGGCAGACATCCAGATGGAGATGTCCTGAAGGCAGGAGGTGATGCGAGCCTGGAGGGACGGGGAGAGAGCAGGTGCAGAGATGTAGATTTGGGTGTCATCAGCGTAGAGATGATAGTTGAAGCCGTGGGAGCGAATGAGGTCACCAAGGGAGTGAGTGTAGATCGAGAATATACACAAGTGCTGTGGGGAGGGGAAAGAGGTAGGGTGGGGGAATGGGGAGGGGGAGAGGAAAAAGGGGGCTTAATCTGGGAAGGCCTCCTGGAGGAGGTGAGCTCTCAGTAGCACTTTGAGGGGAGGAAGAGAGCTAGCTTGGCGGCTGTGTGGAGGAAGGGCATTCCAGGCCAGCAGAAGAACGTCAGCCGGGGGTCGATGGTGGGATGGATGAGAACGAGGCACAGTGAGGAGGTTAGTGGCAGAGGAGTGGAGGGTGCAGGCTGGGCTGTAGAAGGTGACAAGGGAGGTGAGGTAGAAGGAAGAAGCTGAGAGTGAGGCGTTTTTTCTGGATTCGTAGGATGACAGGCAGCCACTGGAGATTTTTGAGGAGGGGAGTAACATGCCCAGAGTGTTTCTGTACAAAGATGATCTGGGCAGCAGAGTGAAGTATAGACTGAAGTGGGAAGAGACAGGAGGATTGGAGATCAGAGAGGAGGCAGATGAAGTAATCCATTTGGGATAGGATGAGAGATTGAACCAGCAAGGCAGCGGTTTGGATGGAGGGGAAAGGCTGGATCTTAGTGATGTTGTGGAGGTGAGACTGGCAGGTTTTGGTGACGGATTGGATGTGGGGGGTGAACGAGAGAGCAGAGTCGAGGATGAAGCCACGTTTGTGGGCTTGTAAGACCAGAAGGATGGTAGTGCCATCCACAGTGACGGGAAAGTTAGGGAGAGGGCAGGGTTTGGGAGGGAAGATACAGAGTTCAGTCTTGGACATATTGAGTTTTAGATGGCAGGCAGACACCCAGATGCAGATGTCCTGAAGGCAGGAGGAGATATGAGCCTGGAGGGAGGGGGAGAGAGCAGGGGAGGATATGTAGATTTGGGTATCATCAGCATAGAGATGATAGTTGACACCGTGGGAGTGAATGAGTTCACCAAGGGAGTGAATGTAGATAGAGAACAGAAAGGGACCCAAGAACTGATCCTTGAGGAACGCCTACAGTAAGGGGATGGGAGGGGGAGGAGAAGCCCACAAAGGAGACTGAGAATGAATGGCCGGCGAGATAAGAGGAGAGCCAAGAGAGGAAAGAGTCTGTGAAGCCAAGGTTGGACAGCATGTTGAGGAGAAGAGGGTGATCCACAGTGGCGAAGGCAGCTGAGAGGTCGAGGAGGATTAGGATAGAGTATGAGCCGTTTGATTTGGCAAGCAGGAGGTCATTGGGGACCTTTGAGAGGGCAGTTTCGATGGAGTTTAGGGGATGGAAGGCAGATTGGAGGGGGTCAAGGAGAGAGTTGGCGTAGAGGAATTCCAGGCAGCGGGTCTAGATGACTCATTCTAGGAGTTTGTAAAGGAAGGGTATGAGGGAGATAAGGCAATAACTAGAAGGGGAGGCGAGTTCAAGAGAGTTTTTTTTAATGATGGGGGAGACGTGGGCATGTTTGAAGGCAAAGGGGAAGGAACCAATTTTAAACTATACTTTCATTTAGAGGCAGGGCTAATAAACCAATCTGTTTGTACTGTATCTATTCCAAAACTTAGAAAATGCTTGGTACAAAGGGGTTAACAAATACTACAATTAGTATTACCTGAATATTTCCTTCTTCTTTAACCTAGTGCATAGGTGGATGGAGGGAGAATAAATAATTTAAGTTTCAATCTATTTACTCTGAAAGATTGCAAACCTTTGCCAATCTAAGTTTACATCCATTCTGGTACTGTACATAAGTTTCCTTCTTCCTAACCCCGACTGACAATTTAGGGCAGAACACGAAAAAGTGGTAGCATCTTCAATGTTGAGGTGTATCTCCACTCACAAGAATCACAGGGCTGACCTAATGCTGCTTATAAAAGAATGTCCCAAACTCTTTTATGGGATGCTTAAGAAGCTTAGCTGAAAATTAAAGAAACAAAAAAACCTATTTTCACAGTTCTTAGGAAAATAGGAACAGTACTCTCAAGTTCTAGTCAAATCCATCTGGTCCAGAAAAATAGCATCTTTGCCCTTTTGGAGAGAATATTTTAACTAAATCAACATATTGAAGCAATCAATCATACATAAAGTTCACATTTTTCCTCTAAAAAGTTACTATTGCTTAAAGGCTGGTTCTATTAACCAACCCCCTGTACCATTCTCCCCTTGTTTTCTTGTCCCTGTCCCCCAACTACAAATCACTTGTAGGGTAGCCAGGAAACCTGAAGTGGAGAAGTCAAGGAGCTGGGGATTTGGCTAGGAACTGGGTGAGCACAGCACGGGCAATTTCAGGCAGCGGGGAGAGTAGAAGTGAGTTCAGAAGGGAGAGGCTGTGACTTCCAGGGAGACAAAGACGGAAGCACAGAGACATCTGAGTCCTTGAAAAAAATACAGCGTAGGAGAGGCACCCTATGATTTCTGCATGGAAAAGATGAGCTATTGGCCCAATCTGTGTGCACACACATGAAATAAAGTCTGTTGTCTTTCAATATAACCTAGACCAGATCTGTCCCATTTACATAGTCAGAGAGCAAATATTCTCCAAAGTGAAATTAACTTCTGCATTTGGGGGCTACAGAGCTGCTATTCCTAGTTTGAGAATGTCAGACTAAGAGGGATGGGAAATCAGTGCTTGGCACATAACAAGCGCTTAACAAATAACAATAATAATAACAGTAATAATAATTATGGTATCTATTAAGTGCTTACTATGTGCCAAGCACTGTTCTAAGCACTGGGGTAGATACAAAGTAATCAGTCAATCAATCGTATTTATTGAGCGCTTACTGTGTGCAGAGCACTGTACTAAGCGCTTGGGAAGTACAAGTTGGCAACATATAGAGACAGTCCCTACCCAACAGTGGGCTCACAGTCTAAAAGTAATCAGGTTGTCCCACGTGGGGCTCATAGTCTTAATCCCCATTTTACAGATGAGATACAGATGTGCCTTCTCTGAGGAACAGAGAAGTTAAGTGACTTGCCCAAAGTCATACAGCTGACAAGCGGCAGAGCTGGGATTAGAACCCACAGCCTCTGACTCCCAAGCCCATACTCTTTCTGCTAAGCCATGCTGCTTCTCTATTATTATTATTATTGGGGGTTTTTGAGGGGAGGGGAGATGTGGACTGAAGATTTTGTTTTTTTAGTAAAATGATCTGGGCAGGATAATGAAGTATGGACTCCATAAGGGAGAGACTGGAAGCAGGGAGATAATAATAATAATAATAATAATAATAGCAATAATAATAATATTAATAATAATATTAATAATAATAATGTGGTATTTAAGTGCTTTTCATTATTACTATTATTAGTAGTAATAACTAGTAATAACAAGGTCAGGCCACTCCTGTCCAAAAGGCCAGCCCAGATCTTAACAAATGTGGTATTTGTTAAGTGCTTTTTATGTGCCAACCACTGTTCTAAGCACTGGGGTAGATACGAGGTAATCAGGTTGTCCCACATGGGGCTCACAGTCTTAATCCCCATTTGACAGATGAGGTAACTGAGGCACAGACAAGTGAAGTGAATTGCCCAAGGTCACATAGCAGACAAGTGACGGACTCCCAAGCCCGTGCTCTATCCACTCCACCACGCTGCTTCTCAAGATCAGTGAGGAGGCTGATACAGTAGTCAAGGCTGGAAAGGATAAGTGCTTGGATCAGCATGGAAGCAATTTGGACTGAGAGGAAGGGTGGATTTTTGGAATGCTGTGAAGGTAGAACCCACAGGATTTCAGGACAGATTGAATATGTGGGTTGAAATGGAGAGATGAGCCGAGGACAATGCCAAGATTATGGGCTACTGAGACAAGGAGGATTGTGGTGTTGTCCACAGTGATGGTAAAGTCAGGAAGAGGACAGGATTTGGGTGGGAAGATGAGAAGTTCTGTTTTGGGCACGCTAAATTTGAGGTGTCGATGGGATGACCAAGCATAGATGTCCTGAAGGCAGGAGGAAATCCAAGACAGCAGAAGGAGATTCCACAGGAGAAGAGAGGTCAGGCCTGGAGAGAGACGTTTGGGAATCGTCTATATAGAGGTAGCAGTTGAAGCCATGGGAGTGGATGAATTCCCCAATGGAGTGGGTGTAGATGGAGAATAGAAGGGGACACAGAACTGAGCCTTGAGGGGCTCCAACAATCCCAACAATTAGTGGATAGGAGGCAGTAGTGGAGGCTGCAAAGGAGACTGGAGACTGAACCAGAGAAATAAGAGGAGAACTAGGAGAGGACAGTGTCAATGAAGCCAAGGTTGGATAATATACCCGAGAGAAGGGGATGGTCTACAGTGGTCAAAGGTAATTGAGAGGTGGAGGTGGATTATGATGGAGTAGAGGCCTTTAGCTTTGGCAAGGAGGCGGTCATTGGTGACCTTAGAGAGGGCAATTTCCATGGAATGGAGGGGCAGAAACCAGATTACAAGGCATTAAGGAGAGAATGGATATTAGGTTATACTCATACTCACCCATAGCAGAATTAGTCTTCACATACCCCCAAGGTGACAGAGAGTTACGGAGAATGTTTAGCCAAGTGATAAGCTTTCCTTGTGCTGGAGAAAGACAGCAGGTAAGAAGGGCTGGTTTCGTTGATCTTGTGAATCTCCTGAAATCGACCCACCCTGGTCTCAAACTTCCTAGAGAATTTTCCTCCAGGGGCTGCCCAAGTTGAAAACTTTGGATGACTTTTTCTCACATTTCTGAAGACATGTGCATTCTCCTCCTGAAGGTTTTCAATCAAACTTTCCAGAGAATTTCTCCAACATAGACCTGATCGTGTTAGCTGTCAATTGCTTGTGGGCAGAGAACATGCCACCTCTTAACTCTGCATTTCCCAAGCCCCTAATGTAGAGCACCACACTAACCCAATTCTTAATATAAAAACAAACAATTTTCCAGAAAAATGAAATGGTTATTCTGCACCTTAAAAAAAATGAAGTTATTAATGAAGATACTATAGATCTAGTTTCAACATCCAAGCACAGAACTTATATTTTGGGGCACAGCACTTAATAGGGAAGAAGCGTAGCCTGGAAGATAGAGCACAGGCCTAGGAGTCAAAAGGACCTGGGTTGTCATCCTGGCTCTGCCACTTGTCTGCTATGTGACCTTGGGCAAGTCAAATTATCTGTGCCTCAATTATCTCATCTGTAAAATGGAGATTAAGACTGTGAACTGCATTTGGAACAGGGACTGTGTCCAACCTGATTAGCTTGTATCTATCCCAGAGCTCAGAACAGTGCTTTTCATTCATTCTATCATATTTATTGAGTGCTTACTGTGTGCAGAGCACTGTACTAAGTGCTTGGGAAGTACAAGTTGGCAACATATTGACACACAGCAAGACTGTGAGCCCGTTGTTGGGTAGGGACCATCTCTATATGTTGCCAACTTGCAAGACTGTGAGCCCATTGTTGGGTAGGGACCGTCTCTATATGTTGCCAACTTGTACTTCCCAAGCGCTTAGTACAGTGCTCTGCACACAGTAAGTGCTCAATAAATATGACTGAATTGAATGAATGAATGAAAGTGCTTAACAAACCTTCTGACTCCCAGCCCCATACTCTATCCACTAAATCACGCTGATTTTTTATCCAAGTGCTTAGCCCAAGGATTAGCTCACAATAAGGATCACAGTCATCATTATTACCTAATAACAAATTCAACATCTACTTGGCTTGAAGGTCAATACTGTGACTTCTTTATATAAAGAAGACTAAAGAACTGTACTGCTCTTAAGTAGGGAAGGAGACAATTCTAGAGATCTCTGAGGAAGCCGTTCAGGATTCCTAAAATAATTAATGCAGCTATGCACTCTCCTACCATAGTCATACTTTGCTCCTCTGTTTTTCCAATTGCAAAATGAGAAGACTAATTAACACCCGCTCACTTCTGCGTGAATGGAGACAGTTTTTCTTTTTTGGAAGGTGCGTGGAGCTTCCAGGAAAAGAGTATTGCTTTGTAGTATTGTTCTTTGGCAACATTGATTATAGGTTCTAAACAACACCAAGATGGATTACTCCTCTGGGCAATAGTTGAGGACAGGTAAAATAAGGCCACCCTGCAGCCATTAATTACCAAAACAGAATTCAGTGACTAGCTGTTACCCCAAAGAGTTTACTCATATTTTTTTTCTCTTAATATCCCTTTGGTCTCTGAAGATGTACGAGGAATCATCTTTGAACTAAACACATTATCACAATGTTTAGGTAAGCCATTAAGCGTAGATAATTTTGCAATATAAATACAAACTGAGCAGGACAGATGGAAATATCCCCTAACACTTGACTCATTAGGCAGGACTAAGGGTTCTAATGAGAAGCGCTGAATTGACAGAACTGTGAAAAATCAATGCGAGGCAAAGAGCCCTGAATTATTCATTTCCTGTTTATGTGGATCTGCACAACACGAGTGGCAAAAATTGTTTTTAAATAACTGTCTTTGCTTTACTCTCCTCAGAAGTTCAGCTTATTCTGCTTAAAATATTTTAGTTTCAACTGACGCTGAATTCTACCCATGTTTTTTACACAGGGCATTCTTCACTTTAATGAAATCAGACATTCGTCATCCTTCATTGTTGTCTGTCTCCCCCTTCTAGACTGTGAGTCCGTTGTTAGGTAGGGACCGTCTCTATATGTTGCCAACTTGCACTTCCCAAGTGCTTAGTACAGGGCTCTGCACATAGTAAGCTCTCAATAAATACGATTGAATGAACGAATGATTCTGAATCCCACCCCTGGATTGGGATGGGCAGTGAAAGGTTGTGGAGGTGGGAATGAAAGGACAAGGGTAAATTTTTGTAAGGGGGCAATGCCCAGAACATTCTCTCTTCTTTGTCTGAGATCAAAAAGTCCAGCCACATTTGGCTCTCTCAATTCCAGCCCGCAGGTTCCTATCCCTCAGCCTTGAGCAGCTGTTCCCCAAATTAAACTGTCATCAAGGAACTCCTATGAGTATGCTTGATCACATGAGCCCTAATGTAGAATTTCTTCTCAACTAATTCAAATAAGTTGGCAATGTTCCTTGAAGGTACAATAGACAAGGAGCCTTTAAGGTTTCCATACAATTAAAAATTGTACGATTAATGAATTAATGATTAATGAATTAATTCACACGATTGAATGAATGAATTAAAAATAATATTAATAATTATTATTATGATAATTATACTTGTGATATCTGTTCAGCACTTCCACCATCAATGATATTTATTTATTAATTTATTTGTTTTATAGTATTTCGTTCATTCATTCAATAGTATTTATTGAGTGATTACTGTGTGCAAAGCACTGTACTAAGAACATGGAAAGTACAATTCAGCAACAGATAGAGACAATCCCTACCCAAGAAGGGGCTCACAGTTGAGAAGGGGGAGACAGACAATAAAACAAAACAAGTAGGCGTCAATACCATCACAATAGATAAATAGAATTATAGATATATAGACATCATTAATAAGAGTAATAAATACATACAAATTATGTACAAATGTAAATATGTACAAATATACATATTTATTACTCTATTTTATTAATGATGTGCATATATCTATAATTCTATTTAGTGCTGTAGTGGGGGGAAGGGGCTAGAGCAGAGGGAGGGAGTAGGGACAATGGGGAGGGGAGGAGGAGCAGAGGAAATGGGGGGGCTCAGTCTGGGAAAGCCTCCTGGAGGAGGTGAGCTCCCAGTAGGGCTTTGAAGAGGGGAAGAGAGGCAGTTTGGAAGATGTGAGAAGGGAGGGCATTCCAGACCAGACCAGAGGTAGGACATGGGCCAGTGGTCAACAGGTATTTGTTAAGTGCATAGTATGTGCCAGTCACTGTTCTAAATACTGGGGTAGATACGAGCTAATCAGGTTGGACTCAGTCTCTGTCGCACATGGGGTTTACACTCTTAATCCCCATTCAACAGATGAGGTAACTGAGGCACAGAGAAGTGACTTGCCCGAAGTCACACAGCAGACATGTGGTGGATCTAATCTAATCTCGATTAGAACCCAGGTTCTTCTGACTCTCAAACCAGTGCTCTATCCAAGCACTGTGCTTTTACCCTTTTTTAAAAAATAGGAAACTTTTTGTCCTCACCTCCAAGGAACTCAAAAACAATTTCTGGTCCTGTGCTGAGCTATTTCTCTCACTGTTTCCCTGCTTTGGTGGCTTTGTGCCTATTGTTAGATTGTGAATCTACGCGACAAGGGTTTATAATAGATAAGCTACGGAAGTTAGCTAATAATACCTCCATACTAATAATAATCCAAAAGCAAAAACATAATGAAGTATCATCAGCTAACTTCTCTAGCTTACCTCTCTCCCCTCCTTACAGTGCTCTGCTGATGGTAAGCACTCAATAAATATGATCGCTTGATTGATTAGAGGTTTCTCTCTTCCCCAGGCCAATTATATCTCTAACTGCCCAGACATGTCAGCTGTCTTCATTTTGGACCATTGCAGCTAGCCTCAGAGATTACTGGAGATGGGTGAATAGGCTTGGAGTGTCTTAAAATCAAGACAAAGTCATCAAAAGATGGGCAAGTGAGACGGAGCAAGTGCTGCAACTACCCAGGAAATCAGAATGAGTCTGATTGCTATGGAAATTGGCCATATTCCATCAGGGCGAACATTAGACTCATAATCAACATCGGGATGAATCGATCCAGTGCAAGTGAGGAAATCATTGGCATGCCTGGTTTACCACCTAATTCCTCTATTATTTATCCCACCTGTACTTTTTATCATCAATCGTATTTATTGAGCGCTTACTGTGTGCAGAGCACTGTACTAAGCGCTTGGGAAGTACAAATTGGCAACATATAGAGACAATCCCTACCTAACAGTGGGCTCACAGTCTAAAACTTCCATGAGGGTTGAGGGTAACTTTTTAAGCATTCCTCTTCTAAGCAGAGCCAACAGCTCTTCTATTCATAACTGCTGCACATTTGAATTCTATATCCTTCAAATTCCTACTCAGTGAGCTATGGGATCATAATATTAGTTTACTATGATCACCCCAGGTGATAGAGTTTTGTGATTTGAAGGGAGTCTCTGAATTGAAATGGTAGTACTTTCGCTCATCGTCTTGAGAAATGCCTATTTCTCCTCAGATGCCCCAGCCGAAGCCGCGCAAGTGGCTGAACTAAAGGGATTTCCCCACCTGACCAAGTCACAGGCCCTCTGACAAACACTTGAGACAGTTTCCTACAAATTTCCCAGCTGCCACCCCCCTAGGGGGTCAAGTTTTTGCCAGTGAGAGTCCTTTGCTTGCCCCTGAAATAGGCAGAATAAACAGCCCTCAAAGCAGCCCATGGAGCCAAAGAATCGAGCAAAGATATCCCCTTCCGTGGGCTGTGCTCAGGCGGAGGATATGCGACAGGGAGAAGGCTCATCCAGGCCCAGTCCAGGTCGGTGCCTGGGGGCCGGAGTCGCACACCATCTCTCTCCCCAGCTCCTCCGTCAGTTGCCCTCCCTTTCCATGACACAGTGGAGAAATTTAAAATGAGCGCTAAACAGGGATGGTGGCAGAGGGAGCAGAGGGGAAGCTCAGGCAGCGGAGATTGTACCCTGGAATGTTGCACAGTCATGGTGGCCATCATCATCAATCGTATTTATTAAGCGCTTACTATGTGCAGAGCACTGTACTAAGCACTTGGGAAGTACAAATTGGCAACATATAGAGACAGTCCCTACCCAACAGTGGGCTCACAGTCTAAAAGGGGACTAAAAGTGGCCACTTTGGGAGGGTGGATTTCAGGTCCCATCTTCAAGTATCCCAAGCAGGGGCCATCTTAGTAAGGTCAAGGCGGGGACCAATTGCCTTATGCATCTCTCGGGAGTGGCGAGTGGAGCTCCTCATAACTCAGGGGCTCTGGGGAGGCCACCCTATTGCAAAATTCTGGGGTCCTCTGGAGTCAACCCTATTAAACCCTGTGTTAATCTGACTGGGCCTGTTTTCTGCCTCCATATCTACCTTCCCTGGCCTGTTCTGAGTGTATGGATATATGCCTGAAAGAGGGGAGGAGCAACTTTATTCAGCATGCATTCACTCCTCAGGCCGCACTGCTGATAAAATTCACCAAGAGAGAAAACTTGTGGAGAATCAAGGGGCACTTGCAGGAGGAGAGACCCTTGAACGATGCCAGTGAGTGGTACAAAGTGGCATTTGTGGGAAAAACACGGGCCTGGAAGTTTGAGGACCTGAGTTCTAATACCAGCTCTGCCACTTGCCTGTTGTGTGACCTTGGGAAAGTTAATTAATTTCTCTGTACTTCAGTTTCCTCATCTATAAAATGGGGATCCAATACCTAGTCTCTCTCCTACTTAGATTGTGAGCCCCAGGAACTGTGTCCAATCTTACTGAATTGTATGTATCCCAACACTTAGAACAGTGTTTGACAAATAGACTCTCTCAGTGGAAAGAGCACAGCCTTGGGAGTCAATGGTCGTGGGTTCAAATTCCAGATCCACCAATTGTCAGCTGTGTGACTTTGGGCAAGTCACTTGACATCTCTGTGCCTCAGCTACCTCATCTGTAAAATGGGGATTAAGACTGTAAGCCCCACGTGGGACAACCTGATCACCTTGTATCCTCCCCAGCACTTGCAACTGTGCTTGGCACATAGTAAGCACTTAACAAATACCATTATCATTATTATTATTATTATTATTGTTATTAAATATTAAGCACTGTGTTTTTCAAATGCCATTATTATTATGATTGTCACTGTTATTATTACCTACAAAATTCAGGCTAATCCTTGCCCAGCTAGGAATCTTAACAATAACATTAGTACCAGTTGGATTTTTATATGGAATTTATTAAGCACTTACTATATACTAGGCACTGTACTAAGAACTGAGGTGGATACCTGGGTTCTAATCCTGGCTCTGCCATATGTCTGCTAGTTGACTTTGGGCAAATCACTTCACTTCTCTGGGCCTCATTTCCCTCATCTGTAAAATGGGGATAAGAGTGTGAGCCTCAGGTGGGACAGGGACTGTGTCCAATCTGATGCCCAACTGAGAGCTCCCCTCCTCCAGGAGGCCTTCCCAAACTGAACCCCCTTTTTCCTCTCCTCCTCCCCATCCCCCCCACCCTATCTCCTTCGCCTCCCCACAGCACCTGTATATATATGTTTGTACAGATTTATTACTGTATTTATTTTAATTGTACATATTTACTATTCTATTTATTTTGCTAATGATGTGTATATAGCTATAATTCTATTTGTTCTGATGATTTTGACACCTGTTTACATATTTTCTTTTGTTGTCTGTCTTCCCCATCTAGACTGAGCCTGTTGTTGGGTAGGGACCGTCTCTATATGTTGCCGACTTGTACTTCCCAAGTGCTTAGTGTGGTACTCTGACCACAGTAAGCTCTCAATAAATACTATTGAATGAATGAATGAATGAACTTGTATCTACCCCAGTGCATAGAATGTCGCCTTCAGACCGCACCGACGCATACAGTGCTTTGAGGGATTGGAGGTGGTTTGGCCTGACGGAGAGAATGTGGACTAGGAAATAAAAAGTTATGGGTTTGAGTCCCAGATCTCCACTGACCCGTTCTGTGACCTTGGGGAAGTCATTTGATCTCCCTGGGCCTCAGTTTCCTTAACAGTAAAATGAAAATAAGATGTGGGACAGACACTGTGTACAATCTCATAACCTTGTATCTACGTCAGTGATTAACATGTAATAAGTGCTAAAAATATCATAATTTATTTAAGCATATTTTGATAGACTCTGGGTTGCCTTTGTCCACTGGCAACTGGGTCCACTGGAACAGTTTTAGGGGAGCACTGCACTCCACTTCCTTTCTTACTAAATAAGCAAACTGTACATTGTACTTCCCAAGTGCTTAGTACAGTGCTCTGCACACAGTAAGCACTCAATAAATATGATTGAATAAATGAATGAATGAGCATAGGATCCGCCAGTAAATAATCAACTGAGTTTCTGAGAATTGAATTCAAACCAACTTTCTTGGCTTAGATGCCCAGAAAATAAACACATGGAGGATATTTTGGCCCATATCCACACAAACACACACACATTCTCTCTCTTTCTCTCTCTTTCTCTCTCTCTCTCTCACACACACACACACACATAACTGCATTTAAAAATACATAGTGTTTTCTGCATCTCTTTCTCACACACACACACACATATCTGCATTTACAAATACCTAGAGTATTTAGTGTTCTCTGCAATTGTGGATTTAACTACTTAGAAAATATTAGAATTTTTCAATTTCCCTAAAGGTTTTAGAGGTTTCAAGAAGATTTGCATGTTTATCTGAAAGAATCTGATCATTTGATTGTGTAGACCTGCACTCTTATTAGCCTAAGCCTGTTAAAGGATAAGCCACCAGATATTCCTGTGTATGTCCAGTGCTTAGAACAGTGCTTTGCACATAGTAAGTACTCAACAAATGCTGTCATTATTATTATGGTCCAGGTCCCATGGTTTCCCAAGAATATGTTATGATCATTTCTGTGATTCTGTCCGCTGACCATGAGGTTGTTTAGCCGCCACTAAGATCCAAAGCCCATGTGAGTCAGCCAGTCAGTAAGTCGATCGTATTTATTGAGTGCTTACTGTGTGCAGAGCACAGTACTAAGCGCTTGGGAGAGTACACTATAACAATATAACAGACTCATTTCTTGCCCAGAACAAATTTACAGTCTAGAGGGGGAGACAGACATTAATATCAATAAATAAATTACAGATATGTACATAAGTGTAAAGTCTGGCCCCTTCTGCCTACTCTCTTTAGTCACTAATTCCCCACCTTGCTCTCTTTGTTCCAACCTACAGCCAAATTTCTAAAACTTCTCCCCACATTCAAACCATTATTAAGGTCACATTTCCTCCAAGAGGCCTCCCCTTACCCTGGCTCGCTCTCCCTCCTTTTTCATTTATGCACCTGGATCTGTGATATTTAGGCATTTTATATTTGCCCAACCCCCAATCCCACAGCACTATGTACATAGCTTTAAATTACATATTATAAATTCCTTATTTATTTTAATGTTTATCCCCCCCTCTGCACTGTAAACTCATGATGGGCAACAAACGTGTCTGCTAATTCTGTTGTACAGTTCTCTTCCAAGTGCTTAGTGTGTTAGCCTGCACATAGTAAGAGCTCAAAAAATGCCATCGATTGATTGATTGGACTGGTTGACTAATTTTTGGCTTCCCCCCTGTGCTCATGCTGTGTCCCCCACTTGAAACCCCCTTCCTCCCTCCCTCCCCAAATGCCACAGATCACAGTTACTGCCATAAATTGTGCTGAACTCCCACCAACTCCAACAAGCCTTTTCAGATTAATTCTCTGCACCCCAAATTTTATGAATCAGACAGCTCTAGCTCTAAGTTTCAGCACTCATGTGAACGTGTTTCTTCAGTCGTGCATCTGATGATCTCATTTGAACCCTCTATTCTAATAGAGTGGAAGCTTGTGGGCACGGAGTTGTTTCACTTGCTTATTCTGTACTTTTATTCTCTCATTCAGCACATACCACTAAGTGCTCAATGAATGTTGCTACAACTGCTCCTTTGTTGCTGGAAATAAGTCCATGAAATACATTACAGTGAAGACCCCAAAGAAGAAATAGAGGTCACTTTATCCTTCATTCCTTTTTCACTTTTTGTAAAGCATCCACTCCATTCAGCTGAAAGGTTTGTTTCTGTATTTGAATCCGATGTTAACACATCTGATTCTTTCCGGTCCACACTTCCCTTAACAAGGATTTTGCATTCCCTGCAGGCAGAAGCTAGTGGACAAAATGTCAGGGGGCAAATATCATAAAAGAAACCAAATGAAGCTAAAAATATATTCCTAACTAAAATGCAGGGATTAATATCTC
Source organism: Tachyglossus aculeatus (assembly GCF_015852505.1). Classification (NCBI taxonomy): domain Eukaryota; kingdom Metazoa; phylum Chordata; class Mammalia; order Monotremata; family Tachyglossidae; genus Tachyglossus; species Tachyglossus aculeatus. The sequence goes on from NC_052070.1 coordinate 14,101,136, forward strand.
ATAGAAAACAATTTCACTGATGTTATAGTAAATAAATGTCTCTTGACACTGACCTATTTGCACTGCAATTTGACATGGTCCAATCAACACGGGAGAGGCAATTTATCATGACATAATTATAATTCTGTTTGTGGAATAGTAGAGCACCTTTCTTTGCCTCAGAGAACCGCTGTAAGAATGGTTGTTGTTTTTTCCCTTTGGAATATCAGTTGTCGCAGAAAAGATTGAGAATGGAATATTGCTTTATATTAGTGGATATGCTCTCTGCCCTCAAGTCGCTTCCAGTCCAGTAGTGGGGAAGAAGGCACAAAAATAAATGAAAGTTGGAGGAAGGAAAGGAATATGAAGATATGTACCTATGTGAAATGTGGGGGGAGAATTTGCACCCAAGGGTTCAGATGATAACGTGCTGAAATCATATCAGCTGAAATGGTGGGAGGGGAGGTAATAAGATGAGGATATGAGATGAATTATGGAAGACTTCCTAGAATAGACGTGTTTGCAGATGGACTTTGAAGATGGAGAGAGTTGTGGTCAGCTGGATTTGAAGAAGGAAGGAAGGAGTTCCAGGAAGGGAGGAGGGTGTGAGCAAGAGGCTGGAGGTGGAAAACATAAGAAGGGGCTATTTAAATGGGAATTGATACAAGTTTGATAGAGAGTTTATTTTAAAAAATATCTGTTTCTCCCTCTACAATATAAGTTCACTGTAGGTGGCTAATGTGTTACCACCTCAAATAATAATAATAGGTGGCTAATGTGATACCACCTCTAATAATAATAATAGGTGGCTAATGTGTTACCACCTCTAATAATAATAATTGTGGTATTTGTTAAGCATTTACTCTATGCCAGTAACTGTTCTGAGCATTGGGGCAGGTATGAGGTAATCAGGTTAGACACAGTACTTTGTCCCACTTGGGGCTCATGGTCTTAATACCCATTTTATAGATGAGATAACTGAAGCACAGAGAAATGAAGTGACTTTCCCGAGTTTACGTAGCAGACATGGGTCAGACCAGGGATTAAAACACACAACCTCTGATTCCCAAGCCCATGCTCTTTTCTACTCTGTTATACTGTACTCTCCCCAGATGCTCAGTAAGCAGCAAGGCGTAGTGGATAGACACAGGTCTGGGAGTTGGAAGGTCATGGATTCTAAACCCGACTCCGCCACATGTCTGCTGTGTGACCTTAGGCAAGTCTCTTCACTTCTCTGTGCCTCATTTACCTCATCTGTAAAATGGGGACTAAGACGGTGAGCCCCACGTGGGAGAGGAACTGTGTCCAACCTGATTTGCTTATATCCACCCTAGTGCTTAGTACAGTGCCTGGTATATATTAAGTGCTTAACAAATACCATAATTGTTATTATTATTACAGTGCTCAGAACATGATTAATTGCTTGTGTGATTGAAGGGATTAAGTATGGATTGAAAATAGGAAGGAACCCAGAAATGAGGCTTGAAAGACACCCACAATTAGTCAGTGTAAGGCAGAAGACGAGCTGGCGAAAGACACCAGAGAGAAGGATCATCCAGAGAGGGAGGAGAACTAAGAAAGAAGCTAGAAAGAAAGAAATCCACATTAGATAATGTTTCCCAGAGGAAGGGATAGTCCACGATGTCCATAGCAATCAAGAGGTCAAGGAGGCTTAGGCGAGAGTATAATTCATTAGTTTTGGGGAGAAGGAGATCATCAGTGACCTTGAAAAGAACTGCTTCTACAAATCAGACAGAGGTCAGATTGGAGAGAGTTGAAGAGGTAGTTGAAGGAGATGAAGCAGAGATGGTGAGAGTAAACAACTCAAGGGAAAAAGTACGACAGGAATGATGGGAGGAAGATGGGATAACAGCTGGATAGTGTGGCCGGTTGCAAGAGAGGGGATTTTGAAGGGTAGGTGAGGGAAGGGATTTTTAAAATAAGGGTTTAAAAATAAGGTTAATTTTTAAAATAAGCAGAAAGGAAGGAGACTTCACTTTCACCATGCTTTCTAGGAAAGTTTTATGTCTCCACAGATCCAATGATGCACAATAACCCAACCTATACCTCTACTCACAATACACTGTGGCAAAACACAACATTGTAATTCGATTCTGGCAGAGGTATCTTGTCGGACCCCTTGGCTAAAATACATTCCTTTCTCATCTCCCAACCTCTTGTCTCTCCCCACTTCAGTCTATACTCCGGGTTATCTTTATAGAAATGCTCTGGGCATGATGCCCCCCTCCTCAAAAATCCCCAGTGGTTCCCTGTCAACTTCCCTATCAAGCAAAAGCTCCTCACCATTGGCTTCAGAACTCTCCATCACTTCACCCGCTCCTACCTCACCTCCCTTGTCTCCTTCTACAGCTTCCCACACACTCCACTCCTCTGCTGCCACATTCTCAATGGACCTTGTTCTGGCCTGTCCCCTCAGTCGACCCCTGGCCCACGTCCTACCTCTGTCCTGGAATGCCCTCTTCCCTCAAATCCGCCAAACTACCACACTTCCCCCATTCAAAACCCTACTGAAAGCTCACCGCCTCCAGGAGGCCTTCCTGGACTAAGCCCCCCTTTTCTTCTTCTCCTCCCCTCATCACCTCCACTCACTCCCTCTGCTCTACCATCCTCCTCTCCCCACAGCACTTGTGTGTAACTATGTATATTTTTATAATTCTATTTATTTTATTAATGATGTGCATATATCTATAATTCTATTTATTTAATGATGCTATTGATGCCTGTTTAATTGTTTTGATGTCTCATTCCCCTCTTCTAGACTGTGAGCCCGTTGAGGTCAGGGATTGTCTCTATTTGTTGCTGCATTGTACTTTCCAAGTGCTTAGTAATAATAATAATAATGGTATTTGTTAAGCGCTTACTAGGTGCCGAGCACTCTTCTAAGCACTGGGGTAGATGCAAGGTTCTCAGGTTGTCTCACATGGGGCTCACAGTATTAATCCCAGTTTTATAGATGAGGTAGCAAGCACAGAGAAGTGAAGTGACTTTCCCAAAGTCACACAGCTGACACATGGCAGAGTTGGGATACAATCTCATGACCTCTGACTCCCAAGCCTGTGCTCTTCCCACTAAGCCATGTTTCTTCAGTGCTCTGCACACAGTAACTGCTCAATAAATACAATTGAATGAACTTTACCTGTAAAGACCTAAACAGTTGTGCAGAGACAGATAAATAGTGTGATTTGATAAAGCTGGTAAGGCCTTAAGAAATACAAAAGCAAACATACGTACGCCTTCATTCAAGATTGTCTATCTTGTCTATGTTGTGCAGGGTGAAATTAGAATCTGATCGCAAATTCCACAGATGAGTCAATATCACAGTTTTGAGTACTCATAAACTGCCAATTTGAGCTGTCAGATTAATAATACTCATTGGGATACTGTTCTGCCCACACTAAATGTTCAACAAATACCACTGATTAGAAAAGAGTGTATTTTGTTGGCATTCGACTAGTGATTTCAGAATTCTCAATTTCCAACTCCCCTAGATAATACCAGTATTTGCTTGATGACCTTACTATTTGTTTATTTAAGCCAATGCTGCACCCTACAAAACATTTATACAATGACTATCTTTAATTACAAACTCTAAAGAATTGAAAAAAAATGCTAGGTTGAGTGATTCAGGCAATAGATTATACATTTTTTAACTGTCTTAAACATAGGCCTAAATTTTAAAAGCAATAATTTATAGCATCTACTCCATTCTTTTCGTGTCATTGTTGTTATCAATGTTTCTTGAAAGTTATTCATTCATTCAATCATAGTTATTGAGCGCTTTCTGTGTACAGAGCATTGTACAAAGCGCTTGCAAGTTAAGGGGAAAACAGATGTTATTTTATCTAGATGTATGATCTAAGTTCATTCATTCATTCATTCAATCATATTTATTGAGCGCTTACTGTGTGCAGAGCACTGTATTAAGCGCTTGCGAAGTACAAGTCGGCAACATATAGAGACAGTCCCTACCCAACAGAGGGCTCACAGTCTAGAAGGGGGAGACAGACAACAAAACATATTAACAAAATAAAATAGAATAGTAAATATGTACAAGTAAAATAAATAGAGTAATAAATATGTATAAATATATATATAGGTACTGTGAGGAGGGGAAGGAGGTAAGGCAGGGGGGATGGGGAAGGGGAGGAGTGGAAGAGTGGATGGTCACTCGACATCTGGAAGAACTGGGCCTGATTGTACCAAGGTAGATCATCTCTTCTGTTTACCCCAGCAGATTTCTCCAGTATTAGTTCCACACCCATCAAGAAACGTGTATACAAAGTCAATTGGTTGGTCAATCGTATTTATTGAACACTTACTGTGCACAAAGCACTGTACTAAGCACTTGGGAGAGTATACTACAACACTAAATAGACCCATTCCCTGTCCATAATGAGCTTAAGGTCTGAAGGGGGAGACAAAAATTAATACAAATACATGAATTACAGGTATGATAAGCTGGATTTGGCAGGGGAGGCCGGATCTGTAAGACACTGACACAGCAGATACTAAATTGCTAAAGAAGGAGAACCCAGGCAATTGTAAGGGTGGCCTGAAAGCTGAGGGCATGATTTACTTCACTGGAATGCTGTGAGTCTGTGATCAGTTTGAAGTCCTTTTAGCGAAAGGTGTTACATAAATACATAATTATTGGGTCTTCAAGTGATACCACCTGCTCCCTTTAATGGGCTTGAAGCCTCCTTCAATTTTCACTTCTGGAACAAGGAAATGAGGTAAAATAAACCTTTACATGATTAAGTGACAAGAAATAGGAATGAACAAACAGTCGTACGACCGAATTCTTTGAATATTCCTTTGAGGCTTAGTCAGTCAGTTGGATGTATTTATTGAGAGCTTACTGTGTGCAGAGCACTGTACTAAGCCCTTGGGAGAGTAGAGAAGCAGCATGGCTTAGTGGAAAGAGCACGCGCTTGGGAGTCAGAGGTCATGGGTTCTAATTCCAGCTCCGCCACTTATCAGCTGTGTGACTTTGGGCAAGTCACTTAACTTCTCTGGGCCTCAGTTACCTCATCTGTAAAATGGGGATTAAGACTGTGAGCCCCATATGTCACAACTTGATAACCTTGTATCTGCCCCAGGGCTTAGAACAGTGCTTGGCACGTAGTAAGCGCTTAACAAATACCGTTATTATTATTGTGATATAATAATAGACATATTCCCTGACCACAATGAGCTTAAAGTCTAGAGCATCAATTAGGCTACATTAGGAAATGATAGTGATATTTGCTGAGATTTACTAAGTGCCAAGCATTGCGCAAAGCTATGGGGTAGAAACGAGATGAGATTGGGCAGCACTTCTCAGCATTCTGAGCCTAAATCTAAGAAAGAGAGAGAGTGAATCTTTTATCTCTATTTTATAGGTGAGCAGGAAAGCAGTGTTGCCTAGTGGAAGAGGCTCGGATATGAGAGTCAAAGAACCTGAGTTCTAATCCTGACTCTGCCACTTGTCTGCTGTGTGACCTTGACTAATCACTTAACTTTTCTGGGTCTCAGTTTCTTCATCTGTAAAATGGGGATTAAAATCCTCCTCCCCCTGGCTTGGATTTTGAGCCCCACGTGGGACAGGGACTGTGTCCACCTGATGAAATTGTATCTACCCCAGTGTTTAGTACAATGTCTTGCTCATAATACATGTTTAACAAGTATTATTGAAAAAAAAATGAGGAAACTGAGACCCAGAGAGATTAAGTCATTTAGCTAATGTCCAACAGCAGGCCAGTGACAGAATTGGGATCAGAACCCAGGACTCCTGACTTCCAGTCCCTTGTCCGTCCCACTAGGCCAGGCTGTCATAATAATAATGAACAGGGGATGAATACCCATTTTACAGTTAAGGAAACTGAGGCACAGAGAAGTCAAATCACTTGCCCAAGATCACACAGCAAATAGCAGAGGCAGGATTAGAACCCAGACCTTCTGATGCCCAGGCCCACTCCCTTTCTATTCGGTCATGCTGCCATCCCCGGGAATTCTCCTAAAGCAGGGAAGTTGCTCTCTTGACACGGGTGACATAAAGGAAAACTCATATTGCAGGATACCCTCGGCTCAGTGGAAAGAGCCCGCGCTTTGGAGTCAGAGGTCATGAGTTCGAATCCTAGCTCCGCCAACGTGTCTGCTGTGTGACCTTGGGCAAGTCACTTAACTTCTCAGAGCCTCAGTTCCCTCATCTGTAAAATGGGGATGATGACTGTGAGCCCCACGCAGGACAACCTGATTACCTTGTATCCCTCCAGTGCTTAGAACAGTGCTTTGCACATAGTAAGCGCTTAACAAATGCCATTATTATTATTATTATTATTATGACCAACATCACACATATTGACACAGCCACCGCTTCCAACATCATGCACTAGATGTTTATTGTCAGAAGTATGTTCCCTAATTTCCTATTAGACCTTCATCTGACAAAAATTTTGAAAATATGCACTATGGCAGAAGTGTACCTTGTTACAACTTTTACTTGGAATATAATAATAATAGTAATGGTATCTGTGAAGCACTTACTGTGCTAAGTTTTGTGGGAAATACAGAATAATCAGGTCCCTTGTCTCTCCCTCAAGTGTTTACAGTCAAACAGTAAGGAGCAAAGCTGTCATTCCCATTTTTACAGATGAGGAAACTAAGGCTCAGAGGAGTTGAATGACTTACCCAAGGTCACACAGCAAACAAGCAGGAGGGCAAGGATTAGAATCTCAGTCTTCTGATTCCCATTCTTTTGTTCTTTCCCTTAGGCCTCACCACTTCTCTAAATATATCTCATTTCTCATCTTTATAGTGTGAAGATGTAATACATGTCCCCTGGAGGAAGCATATTTTTTTTTCTTTTGCTTATCTTTGCATTTGGGTTGCACACATTAATTTTCCATCTCCTAGCCAATGTTCAGCCTCTGCTGAAACCATCCAGCCATTAATAGGAGGACAGTGACATTTTGCAATCTGGAATTATGCGGCCCTTATGGAGCAAAGCCCCTGGGCATTCACTAAGTTAAAAAGCAGTTTAGCTTAGTGGAAACAATACAGAACTAGGAGTCAAGAGACCTGAGTTCTGATCCCAGCTCTGTCACTTGTCTTCTGTGTGACCTTGGGCAAGTCACTTAACTTCTCTTTCCCCTCATTTTTCTCATCTGTAATATAGGAATTAGATTCCTGTTCCCCCTCTCCGTAGGACTGTGAGCTCCCTGGTGTTCTAGGAATATGTCTGTTCTGATCATTCTGTATCTTCTACAGAACTCAACACAATGTCTGGCATGTTGTCTGTCCTTAATAAATGCCATTATTATGTTGAAGGGAGAGTTAAAAACAGCTCCAGGACAGTTTTCCCATTGTATAGTAGTTGGAAGGAATAGTTGGTTGCTGTCTTTTCAGAAACACAAATGCACACAAACATACACACACACACACACACACACAAACACACACAAACACACACACAGAGTGCTTCCTATCTTTGAGTATGAAGCAAAGATATGTGCATTAACATTAGAGAATAGGTTTTTGCTCTATTTGGTTACTAGAATGGGAATGGAGAGTGGACTCCGCTCTGATTAAAGGATATGTTTTTAAATGCTCTAAAAGCTTCTCTTTGGGCAACAATCTGGAGTGAATTCATCACTGGGTTATCTCTTTGGGCAGATTTCAGTTTCTTCTGTGGATTTTTAATTAATTTCTTTCAAAATTCTGATCACTACACTGTGATTCATCACAATTTACTCTTTGATCAACTTGCGGTGAGCTAGTAAAAACTTGAAACAATACTTAGCAAGGATAAATACGTTTGTAATTGAATAGTTCTTTGCCTTCCAGCCATTACGCATTTTAGCATTAAACTTAAACTACTCAAGCTAAAATGTTAGCTACCAATTATTCTAATAAGTCCCAGCTTGACTAAAACCACTGTGCCCTTATAATTCCAAAACTACCTAAAAAAAGACCTTGTATTCCTGGGTACATGGAATATGAACAAAATGAACTCAGCCAAGGTTCTAAATATATTCTAAAAAATCACAGAAGCCAATTACTTGTATTCAGCATGCCATCCAACGAACGAATCGCATCGCCAACCTTAAATTATACCCACAAATTAAGAGACTTAATCGCATGTACAAAAAGCTTCATCATATTAAGTTTCATGACATCAATGTACTATGGCACTCAAAACACATCTCAAAATATTCATTCACATTGTTTCTAAAAAATGAATAATGAGGAATTCCTATATCATTCTTATACATTCCTCCATTCAAATTTCATTTTTTTCACCCTCATCATTATTTATGCTTTCCCACTTCTTACTGAACTACTACATGAGCCCAGATACCTGCCTTGATCAGAGGAAACAGTGTAATGAATAATGTTAGTAATAATAATAGTTAAGTGATTACCATGCATCATCATTGTACTAAGTTCTGGGGTCGATACAGACTAGTCAGAACGGACACAGCCCCTGGCCACACAAGGCTCACAGTCTAAGTAGGAAGAATAAGCACTCAATCACCATTTTACAGATGGAGAAACAGACACAGAGCAGTGAAGTGACTTGCCCAAGGTCACACACTGGGAAAGTGATGGAGCTGGGTTTATAACCATGTTCCCTGAATCTCAGCCCTCTCTGAGCCACCAGGACCTTCAGGAGGCTGTACCCAACCTAACAAAAGAAGGTTTCACATGCTGGAGAAGAGAAGGACAAAATGGGGTGAGAGGCGAGTGAAGGAGATAATAATAATAAAAATAATGATAGCATTTATTAAGCGCCTACAATGTGCAAAGCACTGTTCTAAGTGCTAAGGAGGTTGCAAGGTGATCAGGCTGTCCTACTGGGGGCTCACAATCTTAATCCCCATTTTACAGATGAGGTTACCGAGACCCAGAAAAGTGAAGTGACTTGCCCAAAGTCACACAGCTCATAATTGGCAGAGCCAGGATTTGAACTCATGACCTCAGACTCCAAAGCCCGTGCTCTTTCCATTGAGCCATGCTGCTTCTCTGCAGCATGCAGAGATGAGATGCAGCATGACCTAAGTGGATACCCTGGAAGTCAAAAGGATCTGGGTTCTAATGCAGGCTCCACCACTCCACCACTACCCCTGAATCAGTTTTTGTTTGGTAAGAAGACATTTGTTCATTCATTCAATCGTGTTTATTGAGTGCTTACTGTGTGCAGAGCACTGTACTAAGTGCTTGGGAAGTACAAGTCGGCAACATATAGAGACGGTACTTACCCAACAACAGACTCACAGTCTAGAAGGGGGAGACAGACAACAAAACAAAATAAGTAGACAGGTGTCAATACCATCAGAATAAATAGAATTATAGCTATATACACATCGTTAATAAAATAGAGTAATAAAAATTTACAAATATATACAAGTGCTGTGGGGAGGGAAATGGGGTAGGGCAGAGGGAGGGAGGGGGTGATGAAAAAGCGGGGCTCAGTCTGGGAAAGGCTACTGAAGGAAGTGAGCTTTCAGTAGGGCTTTGAAAGGAGAAAGAGAGCTAGTTTGGCGGATGTGTGGAGGGAGGGCATTCCGGGCCAGGAGAAGGACGTGGGCCAGAGGTCGACGGCGGGACAGGCGAGAACAAGGCCCAGTGAGGAGGTTAGAGGCAGGAGAGCGGAGAGTGTGGGCTGGGCTGGAGAAGGTGAGAAGGGAGGTGAGGTAAGGGGAGGTGAGGTGATGGAGAACCTTGAAGCTGAGTGTGAGTAGTAGCTGTTTAATGAACACTATTTATAATAATAATAATTATGGTACTTGACGTGCACCTCTTGCGTGCCAAACACTATACCAAGCACCAGTGTAGATAAAAGATAAATCAGGTTGGACACAATCTAACTAGGAGGGAGTTGGACTTAATCTCCATTTTACAGAGGAGAAAAACGGAGGCACAGAGAAGTGAAGTGACTTGCTCAAGGTCACAGCAGACAGGTGACAGAGCTGCGAACCATTCTGTCTATGTTTCCCCTCTCCTCAAGAACCTCCAGTGGTTGCCCATCCACCTCCACATCAAACAAAAACTCCTTATGATTAGCTTAAAGCAGTCAGTCACCTCGACCCCTTCTACCTTACCTTGCTCCTTTCCTACACCAATCCAGCTCACGCACATCACTCCTCTAATGCTCACCTCCTCACTGCACCTCGATCTTATCTGTCTTTCCACCAATTTCTTGCCCATGTCCCGCAACTGGCCTTGCACACTCTCTTTCTTCTTATCCCCGAGGCCTTCCTTGAATAAGCCCTCATTTCCTCTTCTCTCATTCCCTTCTGCACACCCTAGCACTTGGATTTGTACCCCTTATTCCCCCCTCCCTCAACTCCACAGAACTTATATCCATAGAGAAGCAGCGTGGCTCAGTGGAAAGTGCCCGGGCTTGGGAGTCAGAGGTCATGGGTTCTAATCCTGGCTCCGCTGCTTGTCAGCTGAGTGACTTTGAGCAAGGCACTTAATTTCTCTGTGCCTCAGTTCCCTCATCTGTAAAATGGGGATTAATAATAATAATAATAATAATAATAATGGCATTTATTAAGCGTTTACTATGTGCAAAGCACTGTTGTAAGCACTGGGGAGTTTACAAGGTGATCAGGTTGTCCCACGGGGGGCTCACAGTCTTAATCCCCATTTTACTGATGAGGTAACTGAGGCCCAGAGAAGTTAAGTGACTTGCCCAAAGTCACACAGCTGTCAAGTGGCGGAGCTGGGATTTGAACCCCTGACCTCTTACTCCAAAGCCCGGGCTCTTTCCACTGAGCAACGCTGCTTCCCTAATAATAATGATGGTATTTGGTAAGTGCTTACTATGTGCAAAGCACTGTTCTAAGCACTGGGGAGGATACAAGGTGATCAGGTTGTCCCACGGGGGGCTCACAGTCTTCATCCCCATTCTACAGGTGAGGGAACTGAGGCCCAGAGAAGTTAAGTGACTTGCCCAAAGTCACACAGCTGACACTTGGTGGAGCCGGGGCTTGAACCCATGACCTCCGACTCCAAAGCCCGGGCTCTTTCCAGATTAAGACTGTGAGCCCCACTTGGGACAACCTGATCACATTTTTCCTCCCCAGCACTTAGAACAGAGCTTTACACATAGTAAGCATGTAACAAATGCCATCATTATTATTATTATATCCATGATTTATTTATTGATTTTAATATCTGTTCCCTCCTCTGGAGCGTAAGCTCCTTGCGGGTAGGGAACATGCCTACCAACTCTGTTCTATTCCACTCTACCTGAGAAGCAGCATGGTTTAGTGGAAAGAGCCTGGGCTTGGGAGTCAGAGGTCATGGGTTCTAATCCCAGCTCCGCCACTTGTCAGCTGTGTGACTTCGGGCCAGCCACTTCACTTCTCTGTGCCTCAGTTTCGTCATCTGGAAAATGGGGATTTAGAGTGTGAGCCCCACTTGGGACAACCTGATAAACTTGTATCTCCCTCAGCACTTAGAACTGTGGTTGGCACATAGTAAGTGCTTAACAAATACCATCGTTATTATTATTATTCCCCAAGCATTTAGTGCAGTCCTCTGCACGCGGTTAGCACTCAATGATCACTATTGATTGATTGATCCTCTGATTCTCAGGCCCATGCTCTTTCCACTAGTACTGACTGAGCACCTACTGGGTGAGGAGCACTGTACAGTGGTCTGCACACAGTAAGTGTTCAATAAATACGATTGAATGAATGAATGAATGTACTGAATGCTTGGGAGAATACAACAGATGAAGGAGACACAATCCCTGCTCACAAGCAACTTTCAATCTAACAGTGGACAGAGAATGAGAACAGAGGAAATCGTTAAATCATAAAATATGTAAATCTATATGTAAAAGAGGTCAACAGAAGCTTTCAAGGGCAAAAATGCTGAGATGATGCAAAAATGTTAAGGTGATGATTGGGAGGATGTAACCTGGGGAGAAGAAAAAAATAATCAGGGACAGCTTCCTGGAGTGGGAAGACAGGAAAAGCTGATGACCGACAGATTGCTAGGCTGTGAGCCCGTTGTTGGGTAGGGGTTGTCTCTATTTGTTGCCAAATTGTACTTTAAGAATAATAATAATAATGGCATTTATTAAGTGCTTACTATGTGTAAAGCACTGTTCTAAGCACTGGCACTTAGTACAGTGCTCTGCACAACAGTAAGCGCTCAGTAAATAGGATTGAATGAATATGAAGTCAGAGGGAAATTCAGGGTGGGAGAAAGGGCTTGAGAAGGAGTTGGAGGAAGAAGAATGAAAAATGATGTACAGTGAGGAGTTGGATTAGGGAATAATTGAGCATGGGAGCTGGAGTTGGAGAAGAGAGTGGGTGAGCTACTATGTCACAATTACTAATAATCATAATAATTGTGGTATTCGTTAAAGCGCTAACCATGCTCCAGGCACTGTACTAAACACTGGGGTGGAACGCTTAGTACAGTGCTCTGCACACAGTAAGGGCTCAATAAATACGATTGAATGAATACATACAAGCAAATTCATTCATTCATTCAATCGTATTTATTGAGCACTTACTGTGTGCAGAGCACTGTACTAAGCACTTGGGAAGTACAAGTTGGCAACATATAGAGACGGTCCTTACCCAACAATGGGCTCACAGTCTAGAAGAGGGAGACAGACAACAAAACATGTGGACAGGTGTCAAGTCATCAGAATAAATAGAAGTAAAGCTAGATGCTCATCATTAACAAAATAAATAGAATAGTAAATATGTACAAGTAAAATAAATAGAGTAATAAATGTGTACAAACATATATACAGGTGCTGTGGGGAGGGGAAGGAGGTAGGGCGGGGGGGATGGGGAGGAGGAGAGGAAAAGGGGGACTCAGTCTGGGAAGGCCTCCTGGAGGAGGTGAGCTCTCAGCAGAGAAGTGACAGCACACAGCAGAGAAGTGACAGAGCCACTATCCATTCCATCCATTAGGCCACGATGCTAAATAGAAGGGATATTGACACAATACCTAAGCCAGGATTTGTGAAGCATTTAATAATTGCTATGACAATATGGGCATTTATACTCCATTATTTTGAATCAGTTCTTCCTAAAATCCATCTGGAAATGCCTTCAAACTGTGACCCAATATTGAGCCTACTGTTCTCGGTGGGATTCTGATTGAATTCGCTGCTCGGGCCAAAGTGCAACTTTAGGAAGCAAATTTGGGAGTGGTGGGAAAGCAGGAGGGGGTAATTTTGCTTAAGAGGCTGCGCATCAGGAGAGCCACTCTTCTGTTCTTTAGAAAGAAAAGACGAGCTCATTTCAGAAAGTGTTCCCTTCCAGCCTCCTGAAAAACGCAGACAGGCGAGTTTACACCTTGCTCAGCACTTGAGTTTTACACATCCAATTGCTGGTGAGATTTCGCTAGCACTTTGTGAAAGCGTTGTGCCGTCTGAAGAACCTTGGTTGGATCTAGCCCACTGTTGGGTAGGAACAGTCTCTATATGTTGCCAACTTGTACTTCCCAAGTGCTTAGTACAGTGCTCTGCACACAGTAAGCACTCAATAAATATGATTGAATGAATCTCTAGGCTAGGAAAACCTGAAGATGATTCTGAAGATCTTTTTCTAGTCAGTCAAGAAGCAGACATCCCTATCTATCACGATTAACATCGTCCAGATCGCAAAACCTTTGACAAGTCATCCATTTAAACAACTAGTTCACGTATATCTGAAAATTATTCATGATTGTGCCCAGGACTACTCGTAACAGTGGTCAAATAATCAGGCTTCAGAATTAAGTGAGCCATGAGTCAATGTTTGGCATCATTAAGCAAATATGCTAAAATCCTCCTCCTAATGTGTTTCGGGCCAATATTCCAGCCATTTCCTGTGATTAAGGGCTGGAATCCTGAGCTTTATACTGTGAGCCCCTTTCGGGTCTGTGACCTTGTCTAATGCAATTCATTCATTCAATAGTATTTATTGAGCGCTTACTGTGTGCAGAGCACTGTACTAAGCGCTTGGGAAGTACAAATCAACATATAGAGACGGTCCCTCCCCAACAACGGGCTCACAGTCTAGAAGGGAGAGACAGACAACAGAACAAAACGAGTAAACAGGTGTTAATACCATCAGAATAAATAGAATTATAGCTATATACACATCATTAATAAAATAGAGTAATAAATATGTACAAATATGCACACGTGCTGTGAGGAGGGAGGGGAGGGGATCTCAGTATACTTTCCCAACACTTAGTACACGGCATGGAACACAGAAAGTACTTTTTTTAAAAATGGTATTTGTTAAGTACTTACTACATGCCAGGCACTATACTAAGCTCTGGGGTAGATACAAGCTAATCAGGTTGGACACAGTTCCTGTCCCACATAGGGCTCCCAATCTTAATCCTCATTTTACAGATGAGGTAGTTGAGGCACAGAGAAGTGAAGTGACTTACCCAAGATCACACAACAGACAAGTGGCAGAGCTGGGATTAGAACCCAGGTTCTTCTGGCTCCCAGGCCCAAGCTTTTCATTCATTCATTCATTCATTCAATCGTATTTATTGAGCGCTTACTGTGTGCAGAGCACTGTACTAAGCGCTTCGGAAGTCCAAGTTGGCAACATATAGAGACGGTCCCTACCCAACAGCGGGCTCACAGTCTAGAAGGGGGAGACAGACAACAAAACAAAGCATATTAACAAAATAAAATAAATAGAATAAATACGTACAAGTAAAATAAATGGAGTAATAAATATGTACAAACATATATACATATATACAGGTGGGGTGGGGAGGGGAAGGAGGTAAGGCGGTGGGGGGATATTGAGCGCGAACGCAGTCCCCCACTACCACAAATCACGCAGTCGAGTTTCCCGCATTTGGGGAAATTGCACGGCCACAGTGCAATGGCTGAGCTTCACCCTGGGAAAACCACCTACGTAATCATGGTGTCTCCCCTGCCAGGTAAGTATTTTCCACTAGGCTATGCAGCTTTTCAAGTGCTTAATAAATACATAACAAATAATCTCACTATTGAAGGTGAGTGGAGCTCTATTGAGTTTTCCAGGCCTGCTAGCAGGGCATGGCTCTCCAGGAGAGAAATATCACAGGTACAAGAAAAGCTGTCAGCATTGGCTTCCTGATAATAATAATAATAATTATGGTATTTGTTAAGCACTTACTATATGCCAAGCACCGTTCTAAATGCTGGGATAAATACAAGGTAAACAGGTTGTCCCACGTGGGGCTCACAGTCTCAATCCCATTTTACAGATGAGGTAACTGAGGCAAAGAGAAGTCGATTGACTTGCCCAAGGTCACACAGCAGACAAGTGGCAGAACCTGGATTAGAACCCACGACCTCTGACAGCCACGCCGCTTATGGGATGCTGGTCTCTCTGGCACACGGTTTTGCTTTCAATCAGTGATGATGGAGGTTCCCCGACCTCAGCGGTCAACCCAGTTCTCCCAGTCCAAGCACCCCCAAGTGCTGTCTAACCAATCAGAGAAATAGGGAGCTGAAATACTGCCTGCACTACATTCATTCATTCAATTGTATTTATAGAGCCAGGCCCTTCAAGGCCCTAATGAGAGCTCACCTCCTCCAGGAGGCCTTCCCAGACTGAGCCCCTTCCTTCCTCTCCCCCTCATCCCCCTCTCCATCCCCCCATCTTACCTCTTTCCCTTCCCCACAGCACCCGTATATATGTATATATGTTTGTACATATTTATTACTCTATTTATTTTACTTGTACATATCTATTCTATTTATTTTATTTTGTTAGTATTTTTGGTTTTGTTCTCTGTCTCCCCCTTTTAGACTGTGAACCCACTGCTGGGTAGGGACTGTCTCTATATGTTGCCAACTTGTACTTCCCAAGCGCTTAGTACAGTGCTCTGCACACAGTAAGCGCTCAATAAATATGATTGATTGATTGATTGATTGATAGAGCGCTTACTGTGTGCAGAGCACTGTACTAATGTCTGAGAATTAAGTTCCAAGCAGTTCCAAGGGCTTACCCCTCTATGCTGATTGAGCCATGCACCTGTGAAAAGTGCTCTTAGTTAGGAGCAGCAACAGGTTTAATACTCTCCGCATGTATGGGGGAGCAGGAGGCATGGACCAGAAAGAGGAGAGAAGCAGTATGGCCTAGTGGTTAGAGCTTGGGAGTCAGAAGGACTTGTCTGCTGTATGACCTTCACTTCTTTGTGCCTCAGTTACCTCATCTGTAAAATGGGGATTAAGACTGTGAGCCTCATGTGGGACAGGGACTGTGTCCAACCCAATTACCTCGTGTCTACCCCAGTGCTTAGTACAGTGCCTGGCACACAGTAATAATAATGTTGATATTTGTTAAGCGCTTACTACGTGCCAGGCACTGTTCTAAGCACTGGGGGAGACAAAAGGTGATCAGGTTGTCCCACGTGGGGCTCACAGTCTTGTTCCCCACTTTACAGATGAGGTAACTGAGGCCCAGAGAAGTGAAGTGACTTGCCCAAAGTCACACAGCTGACAAGTGGCAGGGCTGGGATTAGAACCCATGACCTCTGACTCCCAAGCCTGTGCTCTTTCCACTGAGCCACGCTGCTTCTCTAGTCCAGTGCCTGGCACATAGTAAGCACTTAACAAATACCGCAATTATTATTACTATTAATAATAATAATAATGGCATTTATTAAGCACTTATTATGTGCAGAGCACTGTTCTAAGCGCTGGGGAGGTAACAAGGTGATCAGGTTGTCCCTCAGGGGGTTCACAATCTTCATTCCCATTTTACAGATGAGGTCACTGAGGCACTTCAAGTGAAGTGACTTGCCCAAAGTCACACAGCTGACAAGTGGCAGAGCCTGAATTTGAACCCATGACCTCTGACTCCAAAGCCTGTGCTCTTTCCACTGAGCCACGCTGCTTCTAAGTAGCAATGAGAAGCAACGAGAGGCCAATACAGCCTCTAGCAACAAGCTCGAGTTTTGGCCCAGAGACTGCAGGAAGGTCCAAACTCACATCCATCCCATGAAGCTAAGGAATTTCACAGCACCAAAGGCAAGGCTACACGCAGCAACTTCGGAGTTCTGCCGCTGCTGTCTCCTCTACAATTTGTGGAATCGTCTAATTTCCTGAGAACTTCTAGGGTATTCTGTTGATAATAACAGAGTGTCAGTCAATTGTATTTACTGAGTCCTTACTACATGCAGAACACCATACTAAGCTCTTGGGAGAGTGAAATATGACAATAGAACGGACACATTCCCTGACCATAAGGAGCTTAAAGTCTAGAGAGGGAGACAGACATTAATTTGAATGAATAAATTAGAGATATGGACATAAGTGCTGCGGGCCTGGGAGCCCACTCTTTTAGACTGTGAGCCCACTGTTGGGTAGGGACTATCTCTATATGTTGCCAACTTGTACTTCCCAAGTGCTTAGTACAGTGCTCTGCACACAGTAAGCGCTCAATAAATACGATTGATTGATTGATTGATTGAGCGGAGATGAATTAGGAGAGCAAGTTAGAGTGACAGCAGAAGGGAGTGGGAGAAGAGGAAAGGAGGGCTTAGTCAGGAAAGAGCTCTTGAAGGAGATGTCATTCAATTAGTCTTTGAAGGCGGGGAGAGTAATTCCATGTCAGACATGAGGAGGAAGGGTATTCCCGGCCAGAGGAAGGATGTGGGTGAGAGGTGGGCGAGAGCTCACCTCCTCCAGGAGGCCTTCCCAGACTGAGCCCCCTCCTTTCCCCCATCCCACCCGCCCTACCTCCTTCCCCTCCCCACAGCACCTGTATATATGTTTGTACAGATTAATTACTGTATTTATTTTACTTGCACATATTTACTATTCTGTTTATTTTATTTCGTTAGTATGTTTTGTTTTGTTTCCTGTCTCCCCCTTCTAGACTGTGAGCCCGCTGTTGGGTAGGGACCGTCTCTATATGTTGCCAACTTGGACTTCCCAAGCGCTTAGTACAGTGCTCTGCACACAGTAAGCGCTCAATAAATACGATTGATTGATTGATTGATTAGTACAGTGCTCTGTACACAGTAAGCGCTCAATAAATACAATTGAATGAATGAATGAATGAAAAGATAGACAAGATTGAGGCAGAGTATCTAAGATGTGTGACTCCCGGCCTTCCAAGCCTCTCCCTTTGTGGGCTCCAGAATCTTAGGTTATTTTATTCCTTGTCCAACAATCCTGTAGGTAAGAAAACTGCTCCAAGTCTAGTGTTCTAGACTTATAGTATTCTGGCTGGAGTCCACCACCTTCTAGAAGTTACCTGACTTACTTCTCAGCCTCTATAACTTCTTCCTCTCCCTACTGTTACCTTTCACATTTAGGTTTGCACCCTTTATTCCCCCCTCCCTCAACCTCACAGCACTTATCCATATCCATATCCTTCTAGACTGTGAGCCCGCTGTTGGGTGGGGACCGTCTCCATATGTTGCCAACTTGTACTTCCCAAGCGCTTAGTACAGTGCTCTGCACACAGTAAGTGCTCAATAAATACGATTGAATGAATATACAGAATTTATTTGTGAACGTTAATGTGTGTCTCCCCATCTTGACAGTAAGCTCATTGTGGGCAGGGACCATGTCTACCCACTCTTACATTGTACTCTCCCAAGTGCTTAGTGCAGTGCTCTGCACACGGTAAGTGCTCAGTACGATTGATTGATTTATTCTCACATCCTCTCCCCACCCTACTCAACTTTGTTGCAGCAGTTATTTCTGTAATTATGATAATAATAATAATTAGGGTATTAGTTAAGTGCTTACTATGTGCCAAGCACTGTACTAAGCTCTGAGCATTGTACTAAGCGCTGGTATCTGTTATGCCCCTACTATGTGACAAGCACTGTGCTAAGAGCTGTGGTTGACACAGTCTAATCAGATCAGACACATCCATGTCCCACAACAGGCTCACAGTCTGCTGGGGACGGAGGGAGAACTGGCATTTTAACCCCATATTATAGAAAATGAGGGACAGAGAAGTTGAGGGACTTCTCCAAGGTCACACAGCAGGCAAGTGGCAGAGCCAGGATTAGAACTCAGGTCCTTCCGGCTCCCAGGCCTGTGCTCTCTTCACTAGGCCATGCTGTTTCTTACTGACCTTGACTGACCTTGACGTTGACACATGATCTCCAAAGATCTACACCTCCTCAGCTAGTACATAAAGGCGTCTTTGAAGTGTCAGCCCAACTGTCTTGTGAATTTCACCCAGGTTTTCCTTCTGCTGAACCACAGAGGGTGAAGTCACCCACAGATCCCGGCTCGACCTTTTCCCATTCCAACACAACAGTTCCTAGTTTCTTTAGAAAATGTGCGGGCTGAATCCTATTGAAACAAAGACCTATAAGCATTCTCTAGTGCTAGCATTAAATAGTGCTCTGCGCCCAATAAGTGCTCGATAAAAACCACTGATGGAGTGATTGACTAAAACCCACTGCATTTCTCTGAGCTGTCATATAATTATACCCCAGCACCTCTTCTTTACAATTTCTTTGGACCAATATATGATTGCATACTGAGTCATTTTCCAATAAGAAATGTCTATTCTACAATGTCCTGTCGGCCAAGATGCCCTAAAACAGCAAGGTAAATTGAATAAGTTGAACTTCATTTAAGGATTAGTCTTTTAGACTGTGAGCCCACTGTTGGGTAGGGACTGTCTCTATATGTTGCCAATTTGTACTTCCCAAGCGCTTAGTACAGTGCTCTGCACATAGTAAGCGCTCAATAAATACGATTGATGATGAAGGATTACTATTAAATCATCATCATCATCAATCGTATTTATTGAGCGCTTACTGTGTGCAGAACACTGTACTAAGCGCTTGGGAAGTACAAGTTGGCAACATAGGATTGGCAACATAAAGGATTTACTTCAAATATTAAATATTAAAGTAAATCCTTTGCTGTCAAAATAGTCATCAACTCTCACTTATGTACATGTCTTTAAATATTTTATAAATAATGTACGTGTATTAATGTCTGTCTCCTCCTCTGGACCAAAAGCTTGCTGTGGGCGGGGAACATGTCTGACAACTCTGTTGTATTGTACTCTCTCATGTTCTTAGTGCAGTGCTCTACACATAGTAAGTGCTCAATAAATGCCATCAATTGATTGATTGATTTGAAATCACCTAGCTTCTAACAAAGTCATTATGATGGATGTCCTCTCCCATGCACTTAGTACAGTGCTCTGCACACAGTAAGTGCTCAATAAATTTGACTGATTGATTATATACTCCAGGGGAGAGAGAAGGCAGCTTTCATTAGATGAAGCTAGCTTAGATAGCTATAATTCTATTTATTCTGATGGTTTTGACACCTGTTTACATGTTTGCTTTTGTTGTCTGTCTCCCCTTTCTAGACTGGGAGCACGTTGTTGGATAGGGACTGTCTCTATAAGTCCCAAGCACTTAGTATAGTGCTCTGCACACAGTAAGCACTCAATAAATACGATTTAATGAATGAAGGGAAGGAAAACAACATCTGATCACTTTTGCATTTGAATTGACACCCCATAATAATAATAATGATAGCATTTGTTAAGTGCTTACTATATGCAAAGCAGTGTTCTAAGCACTGGGGTAGAGGCAAGGTAATCGGGTTGTCCCATGTGGGGCTCACAGTCTTCATCCCCATTTTGCAGATGAAGTGACTGAGGCACAGAGAAGTGAAGTGGCTTGCCCAAGTCACACAGCCCAAGTCACACAGCTGACAAGCGGTGGAGCCAGGATTAGAACCCACAGCCTTTGACTCCCAAGCCCGGGCTCTTTCCACTGAGCCGTGCTGCTTCTCTAACCCCATACGCCATATCAACTGAGTTTACTGAAAGGGATGTGACCAACCTGATTTGTCTGTATACATCATCATCATCATCAATCGTATTTATTGAGCGTTTACTGTGTGCAGAGCACTGTACTAAGCGCTTGGGAAGTACAAGTTGGTAACATATAGAGACAGTCCCTACCCAGCAGTGGGCTCACAGTCTAAAAGTCTATACACCCCACACAAGCACACATTGTGAGTGCTCAACAAACACCATAATTATTGAATTGTGGTATTTCTTGAGCGCTGACTACATGCCAGGCACTGTACTAAGCACTGGGGTGTATACAGACAAATCGGGTTGGTCACCATCCCTGTCTCCCATGGGACTCACAGATCACAATCTCAATTCTTATTTTCCAGATGAGGCCACTGAGGCACAGAGAAGTGAAGTGACTTTGCTAAAGTCACACAGCAGACAAGTGGCGGAGTCAGGGTTAGAACCCATGACCTCTGATTCGCAGTCCCATGGTCTATCGATGCTGTTTCTCCCTAGTCTCTAGGGAGTCCTAGCTCAGGTTATTCAAGTTCTTCCTGAACTGGACTGAGCCACAGAATGGTTGGAGCTAGGTTGGCCCTGCTTTTTCACACAGACTCCTTGCCCACTTCCTCCTTCTGCCCTGAAACTCCCTCTCTCTCTCTCCATCATCATCATCATCATCAATCGTATTTATTGAGAGCTTACTATGTGCAGAGCACTGTACTAAGTGCTTGGGAAGTACAAATTGGCGACATATAGAGACAGTCCCTACCCAACAGTGGGCTCACAGTCTAAAAGGGGGAGAGCACATTTGACAGAGCACCACTCTCCCCACCTTCACAACCACCCTAAAATCACACTTCCCTCAAGAGGCCATCCCAGACTAAGACTTCTTATTTCCTATTCCCTCTCCTTCTACGCACCTGTATCAGCATCATCAATCGTATTTATTGAGCGCTTACTGTGTATCTGTACTTCTTTAAGCAATTGATAGTCACCGTACCCTCAGCCTCACAGTACTTATGTATGTATCTGTAATTTACATTAATGCTTGTCTCCCTGCTATACTTTAACCTCCTTGTGGACAGGAAAAATTTCTACCAACTCAGTTGTATTCTACTCTCCCACATATTTAGCACAGTGCTCCACACACAGTAAGTGCTCAAAAAATACCGGACGCACTAGCCCGCTGTTAGGTAGGGCCCATCTCTATATGTTGACAACTTGTACTTCTCAAGGGCTTAGTACGGTGCTCTGCACACAGTAAGTGCTCAATAAATACAATTGAATGAATGAATGAATGAATGGATGATTGAATTTCTCTAATCGGAGGGCAACGGTGTCTCTCACAAGCACAGTGGTTGGATCTGGCCTTCTGTACAAAAACAGGAGGAAAAATGAGAAAACAGGAGGAAAAAAATCACAGCCCATTCTTTCCCGCTGCTATCAGGAGACCAAGCCAAATTAACTCTCATCATCATTATCACCAATACGATTTATAATGTACCAAACGTACTTAATACAAGGTCCTGGGTGCTCAAAGGAATAAACAACGAGAGTAATATCCTCAATGATTTTATAATTGAATGCCATTTCATCTTCTTAAAAATGTCTTTTTTCATGGTATTTGTTGTGTGTTTACTATGCCCCAGTCACTGTACTGAGCACTGGGGTAGATAGAAGATAATCGGGTTGGACACAGTTCCTGTCCCACAGAGGGCTCACAGTCTTAACCCCCATGTCACAAATGAGGTAACTGAGGCCCAGAGAAATGAAGCCCAAGTTCATATAGCAGACAAGTGGATTAGAACCCAATCCTCTGACTCCTGGGCCAGTGGTCTTTCCGGTAAGCCACACTGTTTCTCTTTCTTCACCCAGAGAAGACTCCCAGATGCCCTTTGCCATTTGCTCTCTGTAACTTGTGGGATGGAACTCTTTAACACTTGAACGATACCCTCCATCCTTGCTCAGCATCCCCAGGGAAACCCCCTTCTTGCAGATACAGAAGGTCGACAGAAGCTCTTCAACATTTCAATCAATCAATCAATCAATAGAATTTATTGAGCACGCACTATGCATAGAGCACTGTACTAAGTGCTTGAGAGAGTATAATAGAATGGCATTGGTATACATGTTCCCTGCCCACAGTTCAATCTAGAGTGAAATATTAGGATGGTTAGGGCAGTTTAGAGTAAGATAGCCATGCCTGGAATGAACATTAATAGTATAAAAAATAACTGTGGCATGTACAAAGGGCATATTTTATTCTAAGCATTGGGGTAGGTACAAGACAATCAGTTTGGACCTAGTTCTGTCCCACAGTCTAAGCTAGAAAGTGTATAAGTATTCAATCCCCATTTTACACGTGAGGAAATTGAGACACTGATACATTAAGTTGTCCAGGTCACAGAGCAGGCAAGTGACAGAGCTAGGATTAGAACCCAGGTCTACTGACTCCCAGGGCATTGTTCTTTCCAAGAGTCCCCGCTGCTTTCTATATTACTGATTTTTTCTGATCTTTCCCGTTTATTTCCTCCCCACCCTCTCCTTAAGATCGTGAATCAATTAATCAATAATATTTCATTCATTCATTCAATCATATTCATTGAGCTCTTACGGTGTGCGAAGCACTGTACTAAGCCCTTGGAAAGTACAAATCAGCAACATATAGAGATGGTCCCTACCCAACAACAGGCTCACAGTAGAAATATTTATTATAATAATAATAATGTTGGTATTTGTTAAGTGCTTACTATGTGCAAAGCACTATTCTAAGCACTGGAGTAGATACAAGGTAATCAGGTTGTCCCACAAGGGGCTCACAGTCTTCATTCCCATTTTACAGATGAGGAAACTGAGGCCCAGAGAAGTGTAGTGACTTGACCCACGTCTCGCAGCTGACAAGTGGCGGAGCTGGGATTTGAACCCATGGCCTCTGACTCCAAAGCCCGGGCTCTTTCCACTGAGCCACACTGCTTCCTGTGCTTACTGAGTATTTACTGTGTACAGAGCACTGTGCTAAGCACTTGGGAAAGTACAATACAACAGGGTTGGTAGATACTTTCCCTGCCCATAGTGAGTTTACAGCCCAGAGGGGGAAAAAGACATAAATAAATAAATTAAGCATGTGAACTTAAGTAGCAAGGCCTAGTAGATAGGACTCAGGTCTCGGAGTCAGAAGGTCATGGGTTCTAACTCCTGCTCTGCCGCTTTTCTGCTGTGAGGCCTTGGGCAAGTCACTTAATAATAACAATAATAATAATAATAAAAATAATTATGGCATTTATTAAGTGCTTACTATGTGCAGAGCACTGTTCTAAGCTCCACGTGGGGATACAATGTGATTAGGTTGTCCCACGTGGGGCTCACAGTCTTCATCCCCATTTTACAGATGAGGTCACTGAGGCTCAGAAAAGCGAAGTGACATGCCCAAGGTCACACAGCAGACATGTGGCAGTGTGGGGATTCAAACCCATGACCTCTGACTCCAAAGCCCGGGCTCTTTCCACTGAGCCACGCTGCTTCTCTAACTTCACTTCTCTGTGCCTCAGTTACCTCATCTGTAAAATGGGGATTGAGACTGTGAGCCCCACGTGGGACAGGGACTGTTTCCAACCTGATTTGCTTGCATCCACGCCAGTGCTTAGTACAGTGCCTGGCACATAGTAAGTGCTAAACAAATAGCATAATTATAATTATTAAGAGGTATAGGGCTGAGGGAGAGGCAAATAAAAGGTGTAAGTGCAAGAGGAAATAAGAGCCTTGGGAAGGCCTCTTGGAGGAGAAGTGTTTTTAAACGGGCTATGAAAGTGGAGAGAGGGATCATCTGCATAATTAGCCAGGGATGGTGTCAGAAATCAGTCTTTTTTGGTTTCCTCCTTCTTTCCATTTTTTTTTTAATTATTCTCTCTTTCTATATCATGCTCCTAAGAGTTTATTCTTCTTTTTCTTTTGAAGGCCTCTTGCTCCTCCTACCAAAAAAACAAAACGGAAAGATGGTACTTAAAACTTTTTCCACGGCCTCTCCTCCCCCGGCCGCCAACACCATTCTCTTATTAAAAGTGCGAGCTAAGAATATCATTCCAAGGAGAAGGTCTCAGCTCTCCTTCCCTGGGGGCAAAAAATCCTAACTGCTTTGTCATCATACCATACTTAAGGTTCTATAAGGTAGAAAAAGAATGATCCCAACAGAGACATCAGTTGGCAATAGGTAGATATAACATACGTAAACAATAAAAAGGAATTTGAAAATGTTTTATGAGGGGCATTTTGTTCCAACATTCATCATCATTTTTCTTACGGTATTATTTTCTTTCCTTCCCCATCATCCACATTATATTTCGTATCACCCCACACCGGGAATAATTTAATGGGTGCTACTTGTACTCATTCCCGTAACATTTTCCACTCTTTCTTATGCCAATTTCTCCTCATTCATTTTCTGTTTTGACTTCAGGCCTCAGTCTCCTCGATATTCCTCCTAGATCTGGAAACTGGCATCCGCCACTGCTTCTGTCATCATAGGCATCATTTCCTTGGCTACAATCAGTCTCATCGGATATATTTTTTCCCATTCATCATCTATTCCCAACACTGCCCATCCTCTGGTATTAAAACAACCACAGCGACAGGAAACACATTTGGCTTACGCCTGCTGTGATTTTTGTCCTCTTCCCAAACCAATGTCCTTCCTCTCCCTGTTCTTAAACATCGTAGTTGAAAGCCTTGATATTCCGATCCTTGTCCTTTCCTCTTTCTCCAGAAATCCCTAGCAGATTGCTTCCCAACAAGACTTGATATTCTGCACACTGTCCTTTCCTCTTTTTCCAGAAATTCCTAGCAGGTTGCTTCCAAACTTGCCCTTTATAAATTCAGGGCTAGGGCCGTCAATCTAGAAAACTAGGGAAGCAGCGTGGCTCAGTGGAAAGAGCACGGGCTTGGGAGTCAGAGGTCGTGGGTTCTAATCCTGGATCCACCATTTGTCAGCTGTGTGACTTTGGACAAGTCACTTAACTTCTCTGTGCCTCAGTTCCCTCATCTGTAATATAGGGATTAAGACTGTGAGCTCCACGTGGGACAACCTGATTACCTTGTATCTCCCCCAGTGCTTAGAACAGTGCTTGGCACATAGTAAGTGCTTAACAAATGCCATTATTATTATTATCATTATTAATAATTATAAACCTGCCCTGTTTTGAGGTATTTGGGGGTTTTTTGATGGTGTTTGTTAAGTGCCAAGCACTGTTCTAAGTGCTGAGGTTGATACAAGTAATCAGGTGGTCCCATGTGGGGCTCACAATCTTAATCCCCATTTTATAGATGAGGTCACTGAGGCCCAGAGAAGTGAAGTGACTTGCCCAAAGTCACACAGCTGACAAGTGGAGCCAGGATTAGAACCCATGACCTCTGACTCCGAAGCCCGGGCTCTTTCCACTTAGCCATGCTGATTAGTCTCTCCCTCCCTGTCTCCCAGGCAGCTTCATTCTTTGTTTCTCCTTCTGGCCTCTTTTTTTCCTGGTCTGCTTCACTTGTTTCTGAAAAAAACCTCAGTGAAAATCTTCCTTTTGGTTCATTCTGAATCTACCCCCAGTTGTTTTTTTTTAATGACATTTATTAAGCACTTGCTATGTGCAAAGCACTGTTCTAAGCGTTGGGGAGGTTACAAGGTGATCAGGTTGCCCCACAGGGGGCTCACAGTCTTAATCTCCATTTTACAGATGAGGTAACTGAGGCACAGAGAAGTGAAGTGACTTGCCCAAAGTCACACAGCTGACAAGTGGCAGAGTCAGGATTTGAACCCATGACCTCTGATTCCAAAGCCCGTGCTCCTTCCACTGAGCCATGCTGCTTCTCTCAGTTGACTTCTTGCTAACAGACCCCCCTTTTCCCAATAGCTTCTGTCACATTCTAGTACATTTCCTGATTGCATCCTTATTCCCTATCCTTCCTCACCTTGTCAATAAACCTGAAACCCCATTGTTATTATTAATGATAATAATAATAACAATAACAATAATGTTCTTTGCTAAGCGCTTATTATGTTTCAGGCCCTATTCTAAGTGCTAGGGTAGATACAAGATAATCAGGTTGGACACAGTCCCTGTCCTACAAAGGGCTCTTAGTGTTAATGCCCATTTTACAGATGAGGGAACTGAGGCCCAGAGACCTGAAGTGATTTTCCCAAGGTAACACAGCAGACAAGCAGTAGAGCTGGGATTAGAGCTCAAAACCTTCTGGCTCCCACGTCCATGGTCTCACCATTAGGCCTCGCTGCTTCGTACTTCTCTTCATGCTTCTCTTCTTTGTTCATTGCTGCAATTTCCTCTTCCTTAATAATAATAATGAAAATTATGGCATTTGGTAAGAGCTTACAATGTGCCAAGCCCTGTTCCAAGCTCTGGGAGGTTACAAGGTGATCAGGTTGTCCCAAGTGGGGCTCACAATCTTAATCCCCATTATATAGATGAGGTAACTGAGGCACAGAGAAGTGAAGTGACTTGCCTGAGGTCACACAGCAGAGAAGTGGTGGAGATGAGATCAGAATCCACGTCCTCTGACTCCCAAGCCCTGGCTATTTCCATCAAGCCACGCTGCTTCTCTTCACCCAGCCCCCACCCCACAGCACTTAGGTCCAAATCCCGTAATTTATTTATGTTAATAATAATAATAATGATGGCATTTGTTAAGTGCTTACTATGTGCCATGTAGGGCTCACAGTCTTCATCCCCATTTTACAGATGAGGTAACTGAGGCTCAGAGAAGTTAAGTAATTTGCCCAAGGTCACACAGTAGACATGTGGCAGAGCCGGAATTTAAACCCATGACCTCTGACTCCAAAGCCCGGGCTTTTTCCACAGAGCCACGCTGCTTCTCTGCCTGTAGACTGTAAGCTTGTTGTGGGCAGGGATTGTGTCCTTTCTATTGTTATACTGTACTCTTGAAAGCGCTTAGTACAGTACTCTGCATCCAGAAATTGCTCAATGAGTACAACTGATGGACTGATTGAGTGCTTTTTCAGTTTCATTTACAGCGAGGGTCTTGTAAAGTTCTTCCCTGCATTGCCTTCTCTACATCCTGTTTCCAGCATTTTCCAGTAATCTTCTTTGATGATGATGATGATGGCATTTATTAAGCGCTTACTATGTGCAAAGCACTGTTCTAAGCGCTGGGGAGGTGACAAGGTGATCAGGTTGTCCCACGGGGGGCTCACAGTCTTCATCCCCATTTTACAGATGAGGGAACTGAGGCACAGAGAAGTGAAGTGACTTGCCCAAAGTCACACAGCCGACAACTGGCCGAGCCGGGATTTGAACCTGCGACCTCTGACTCCAAAGCCCGGGCTCTTTCCACTGAGCCACGCTGCTTCTCCGTACCTTGATCTCATCTATCCCTAACTTGCATCTAACTTGAATCTGCCTTGTAGATACAAAGCAGATATCACCTTGTAAATTCATTCATTCTTTCAATCGTATTTACTGAGCACTTACTGTGTGCAGAGCACTGTACTGAGTGCTTGGAAAGTACAGTTCAGCAATAAAGAGAGACAATCCCTGCCCACACCGGGCTTACAGTCTAGAAAAGGGGGGGAGACAGACATCAAAACACATAAAAATGTCATCTAACTCGTATCTACCCCAGCACTCAGAACTGTGTTCATCACATAGTAACCATTTAACAAGTACTACTATCATGTTATTGTTATTATTATTATCCCGCTGCTAACCCCTTGCCCAAGTCCTTCCCCTGGCTTGGAACTTCCTCCAGATTCCTATCTGACAATCCCCCTCTCACCCCACCTTCAAAACCCTCAGAAAAATCACATCTCCTCCAAGAGGTCCTCCCAGATTAAACCCTTTCTTTCTCCTATCTACCCTATCCTCTGCATCAACTTTTTACTAAGCTGTATGCTCCTTCACCATCCAGGTCCTGCAAACACTATGACCCCCCAATCCTCCCAATCCTTGAGAAGCTGAGTGGCTCAGTGGCAAGAACCCAGGCTTGGTAGTCAGAGGTCGTGGGTTCGAATCCCAACTCCACCACTTGTCAGCTGTGTGACTTTGGGCCAGTCACTTCACTTCTCTGGACCTCCGTTCCCTCATCTGTCAAATGGGGATGAAGACTGTGGGCCTCCCGGGGGGACAACCTGATCACCTTGTATCCCCCCCCAGTGCTTAGAACAGTGCTTTGCACATAGTAAGTGCTTAACAAATACCATCATCATCATCATACTTTACTATTTCCCCTATCTGTAATCAATTTTAATGTCTGTCTCCTCCTGTAGACAACACACTCCTTGTGGACAGGAATTACACCTATCATCTCTATTGTTTTGCACTTTCACAAGTGCTTAGTACATCGCTCATCACACAGTAAGTGCTCAAAAACTACGAATGATTAGTTGACTAATCGGAGGAAGAGTGTTTTAAATCCTGCAATTACCTGCCTGACTTTTCCTTGTGTCTTTTCCCCGTCTAAATTAAAATGTATTCCGTTTGCCGACTCCCTTTCCAAACTTCCCTATTTCCAAAAGTATCTGTAAAATTCCACAATACCCTATCTCAGATACTTGACATTCGATAGCATTGTTGCATTGAGTTTGCCCTTTCTTCTGTGGATATGTGAATTTGTTAGCACTGGCCCATGTTTATTATGTAGAAATTTATCATCCTTTCATTCTTAAAGAGAAATTCAAACAATTTGTCTTCAGGGTGACCTATGAGCATCAGTCTTCTCTGTCACTGAGTTTTTATAATATAAAATTGATTGAATGAATGAAACCTCTCTGGATCCACAACCTGAGCGATTGCAGATGGAGGTGGGTCCATGGCGTCCTTATGGGCCGGAGACGACTTAATGGCACCAAACAAGACAAGAATGAATCAGTCATTCATTCAATCGTATTTATTGAGCGCTTACTGTGTGCAGAGCACTGTACTAAGCATTTGGGAAGTACAATTCGGCAACATATAGAGACGGTCCCTACCCAACAATGGCCTCACAGTCTAGAAGGGGGAGACAGACAACAAAACCAAACATGTAGACAGGTGTCAAAATCGTCAGAACAAATAGAATTAAAGCTATATGCACATCATGAACAAAATAAATAGAATAGTAAATATGTACAAGTAAAATAAATAGAGTAATAAATCCCAGGTTTTAGGACCCAGGTTCTAATCTCAGCTCACCACTCGTCTGCTTGACCATGGACAAGTCACTTCAAGTCTCTGTGCCTCAGTTACCTCATCTGTAAAATGGGGATTAAGACTGTGAGCTCCATTTGGGACAGGGACTGTACCCAATCCAATTTGCTTGTATCCACCCCAGGTCTTATTTGGGCACCAGGCATATAGTAACTGCTTAACAAATACCATGATTATTATTATCATAATCAGTACGAATGAATGAAAGGCCAACTCTGATTTATCCTCTTGCCCTTATTTATCTTTCTCTAATCCCTGCCCAGATCCAGTCCCAAATGACAATAGCTTCTTTCTCCCACTTTTTGTTCTCTCATTAATAATAATAGTAATAATTTTGGTATTTGTTAAGTGCTTACTATGTGCAAAGCACTGTTGTAAGTGCTGGGGAGGATAAAAGGTGATCAGGTTGTCCCATGTGGGGCTCACAATCTTAATCCCCATTTGACAGATGAGGTAACTGAGGCACAGAGAAATTAAGTGACTTGCCCAAAGTCACAAAGCTGACTAGCGGTGGAGCTAGGATTTGAAAATATGACTTCTGACTCCCAAACCCGGGCTCTTTCCACTGAGCCATGCTGTTTTTGGTATCTGTTAATAGCTATGTGCCAGGCACTGTACTAAGCGCTGGGGTGAATACAATGAGAAGCAGCATGGCTCAGTGAAAAGAGCACGGGCTTGGGAGTCAGAAGTTGGGGTTTCTAATCCCAACTCTGCCGCTTGTCAGCTGTGTGACTTTGGGCAAGTCACTTCACTTCTCTGTGCCTCAGTTACCTCATCTGTAAAATGGACTGTGAGCCCCTTGTGAGACAACCTGATCACCTTGTATCCCCACAGCGCTTGGAACAGTGCTTTGCACATAGTAAGCGCTTAACAAATAACATTATTTTTATTATTATCATTATTATTACAAGCAAATTGGACTAGACAAAATCCCTGTCACACGTGGGACTCACAGTTTCTAGGCCTCAGTTACTTCATCTGTAAAATGAGTACAGAGCACTGTACTAAGCACTTGGGATATTAAAATACAGTGATAATAGTAATAATAATTATAGTACTTGTTAAGCACTTACTATGTGCCAAGCACTTTTCTAAGCACTGGGGTAGATATTCATTCATTCATTCAATTGTATTTATTGAGGGCTTACTGTGTGCAGAACACTGTACTGAGCAGGTAATCAGGTTGGACATAGTCCCAGTCCCATGATGGGCTCACAGTCCCAATCTCCATTTTACAGATGAGGTAACTGAGGCACAGAGAAGTGATATGACTTGAAGTACCCAGCAATTAAGTGGAGGAGTCAGAATTAGAATCCTCAGACCCGTGCTCTATCCATTACACCCTGCTGCTTCTGTTCTCTTTTATTTTAATAATAATAACAATAATATCGATGGCATTTGTTAAGCCCTTACTATGTGCCCAGCACTGTTTTAAGTGCCGGGGTAGATACAAGGTAATCAGGTGGTCCCACGTGGGGCTCACAGTCTTCATCCCTATTTTACAGATGAGGTAACTGAGGCACAGAGAAGTTGAGCGGCTTGTCTGAGGTCACGCAGCAGACAAGTGAGGGAGGTGGGATTAGAACTCACGGCCTGCGACTCCCAAGCCTGGGATCTTTCCGTGAAACATCGCTGCTTGTCACGGAGCTTCGTGCTGCCTCACTTGGAGATTAGTCTTTACTCTGGGTCCTTGGATTTCCAGGATCACACTCGAATCCTTCTGTACGTGGACAGAGAGCCTCGGGGACCGACCTCTTTGCTGCCTCTGCATCCATCGCTTTTGCAGAGAGAAAGTCAGCATTGCAGTTTTCCAGCCCCTAGAAGGAACCTTACCGCAGAAAGAAATGCTTTCTCGCAGTTAAAGATTTACCATTCGGAGAAAGTATGATGCAACATTGCAGTGCTCGCTTAGTACAGTGCTCTGCACACAGAAAGTGCTCCATAGATACGATTGAATGAGCGAAGGAATATTGTCTTTCTCCTTTGTGGAAGTGTTTGGGATTTGTTAATTGGCGGCAGGAAAAGCGTCTGCTAATTCAAAGCAGCCTGGCGGAGTGATGAGAGCTTGGGCCTGGAAGTCGGAGGAGATGGGTTCTAATCCCAGCTCTGCCACGTGTCTGCTGTGTGACCTTGGGCAAGTCACTTCACTTCTCTGGGCCTCAGTTACCTAATCTGTAAAATGGGGAATAAGACCGTGAGCTCCGTGTGGGAACCTGATTACGTTATATCTACCCCAGTGCTTTGAACAGTGCTCGGCATGTAGTAAGTGTTTAACAAGTACCATAATTATTATTATCAGTACTATTGCATTGTAACAATAATAATAATGGGAAATGGGAATAGGAATAGTGGGAAAGAGCACGGGCTTTGGAGTCAGAGGTCATGGGTTCAAATCCCATGTCCGCCAATTAGCTGTGTGACTTTGGGCAAGTCACTTAACTTCTCTGGGCCTCAGTTACCTCATCTGTAAAATGGGGATGAAGACTGTGAGCCCCCCCGTGGGACAACCTGATCATCTTGTAACCTCTCCAGCGCTTAGAACAGTGCTTTGCACATAGTAAGCGCTTAATAAATGCCATTATTATTATTATTATTATTAATAATAACTGTGGTATTTATTGAGCGCTTACTAAATGCTGGGGTGGTTAAAAGAAAATTGGATTGGACACAGTCCCTATTTCCTGTGGGGCTCACGGTGTTAATTCCATTTTACAGATGAGGTAACTAGGGCACAGAAAAGTAAAATGACTTGTCCAAGGTCACACAGCAGACGTATGGCAGAGCTTGGATTAGAACCCGTGACCTTCTAACTCCCAGGCCCGTGATTTATCCACTATGGCGTGCTCTCCTAAAGCACTTAGTACAATGTTCTGCACATAGTAAGTGTTCAATAAATATTACTGAATGATTGATTGATCAGCAAAGTGACAGAGTGCTGTGATACACACTTGGAAATTAAAAACCAAGTCTTGTCCTCAAAAAGCTTGTTTTCTAGTTGAAAAAGAGGAAAATCAAGGCGATAAAAACACTTTGCCTAGTTAATGGTTTTATATAAAATTTTAGTGTGACAAAAGCTTCACTGGAAAAAAATTCCATAAAATGTTGATTCTTCAAGACTTTATTTACATCTTTCACAATTTAAAAAAATCCTTAGAAATTCATTATCCGACATGGCAAATACTACTGTGTGAAATGGACAATTCTTCCAAGTTTACATCTTTCCTATTTTAAGAGAATCCTTAGAAATTCATTATCCAACCTGGCAAGTGTTATTGTAGAAAATGGATAATTTTTCAAGCTTAATGTCCCATTTAAAAATCAGGCATAAGTGTTTATGGGTACTGTTGACGATTGTGAAAAATTCAGTCCTAAATGAAGTGACTATGTAAATCATGTGTGGCAATAACTAGCTTTGACTCTGAAAATGAGAAAATTGTAACATTTCACTAAGGATCGTTGAGAGCGCCTTTTGAATTTAGCTTAGTAGTTCAGGAAGAGGTTTGATTCTAATTGTTCCATTTAGTATATAAACTACTTAACCGCTCATTGTACATTTGCTTCATTTATTTTTATGGTATTTTTTAAATGGTTTATATGCACCAGGTACTGTTTTAGAAAACTGGGGTAAATACACACTAATCAAGTTGGACACACTCCATATCCCACTTGGGGCTCATCGTCTTAATCCTGATTTTACCGTTGAGGTACCTGAGGAACAGAGAAGATAAGTGACTTTCCTAAGGTCACACAGCAGACTCGTAGCAGAGCCAGGACAAAAACCTAGGTCCTTTCGACTCCTAGGCACGTGTTCTATCCACTAGACCACACTCTTCTCACTGCTCCCACTGACTTCAATATTCCTATTCCTCTTATTCCTATTTTTGCTTTGTACAATGCTCTATACATTGTTAGTGCTCAATAAAAATGATTGATTGACTGACTATCCCTTTAAGACTGACTTAGCTCTTCTCTCATTCAATTCATTCATTCAATCGTATTTATTGAGCGCTTACTGTGTACTCTTCTTTTTCTTCTCCCACTCCTTTCTGCATCCCTTTATTCCTGCCCCCTCCCAGTCCCACTGCACTTATGTCCATATCTGTCATTGATTTATTTATATTTAGGTCTTTCTCCCCACCCTGGACTGTAAGTTCACTGTAGGAAGAGAATGTTTCTGTTTCTTGTTATATTGTACTCTCCCAAGTGCTTAGTACAGTGCTTTGCACAAAGCAAGTGCTCAATTCATACAACTGACTGACCGACCTCCACAATGTGGCCAGGTGAAGCTTATCGCTGCTTGACCTGTTTCATCTGCCTAGCCACAGTTTTCAAACTCTCGCTACTGTCCTGGTGGCAATTTCTACTTGAGCTCCTGCTTCGCTACATAAATGAAACATCTTGCCCCTTGACTTAATTAAATTATTAAAGCCTGAGGCTGGCAAATCTACTAGTCTCATCCGGCACTTCGAACTGTGCTTGGCACATAGTAAGCGCTTAACAAATAGCATAATTATTATCTAGTAGTCACCTGGAATTATCCCAGAAAACTATTCAGCAGTTCTTCTGCTTGTTATGGGACCACAGCCCTCACATGAGGAAACAATATGGATGTTCCTCTATTAGCAATCAAACAACCATATTTATTGAATACTGAACATGTGAAGAGCACTCTACTAAGCCACTGAGAGACTATTGTAGAATTTAGTGGACAGGATCCTGCCCTCAAGTGATACAACCTAGTGTGACACTAAAATGAATTACAGCTATGAAGCAGTCATATTAAGACATTTATATATACATTATATATGTATATTATATAATATATAGTATATGTAATCATAGAATAGATGTAATATATAACATATACTAAATAATAAAGTTAAAAATAAATGTATAATAATAATAATAATGTCATTTATTAAGCACTTACTATGTGCAAAGCCCTGTTCTAAGCACTGAATAATAATGGCATTTGTTAAGCGCTTACTATATGTAAAGCACTATTCTAAGTGCTAGGGAGGATACAAGGTGATCAGGTTGTCCCACCAGGGGCTCACAGTCTTAATCACCATTTTACAGATGAGGTCACTGAGGCCCAGAGAAGTTAAGTGACTTACCCAAAGTCACACAGCTGACAATTGGCAGAGTCGGGATTTGAACCCATGACCTCTGACTCCAAAGCCCGGGCTCTTTCTACTGAGCCATGCCGCCTATGACCATTAGAGTTGGGGAGGTAAGAACCCAAGTGCTTAGATAATAATAATAATAATAATAACTACCAGTAATTTAGATAGTAGAATCCAAGAACCCAAGTGCTTAGATAATAAGAGTAACCATAGTAACTGTTGTTATTATTATACTTGTTAAGCACTTACTGTGTGCCAAGCACACTTCTAAGGGCTGGGGTAGATACAAACCAAGTCCCTGTCCCACATGGGGTTCACATTCTTAATCCCCATTTTACAGATGAGATAACTGAGGCCCAGAGAAGCAAAGTGACTGGCCCGAGGTCACACAGCAGACATGTGGCAGAGCAGGCATTAGCACCCCGGTCCTCTGACTCACAGGCCTGTGCTTTATCCACTAGGACAGCTGCTTCCCCGCGTTATGAGGCATATAAATTCAGTTTCAAATGATAGTGGAGGGCAAGCACATCACAAGGGGAATTGTATGCACGTGACATCACGTTAGAGGCCCATATCCAAGAAATCTTGCGAAGGACTGCAAATACTTCATCGAATCAGCCAGGCACTATGGGCTGAGGATAATAATAATAATAAATAATGATGGCATTTGTTAAGTGCTTACTATGTGCAAAGCACTGTTCTAAGCACTGGGGGGGATACAAGGTGATCAGGGTGTCCCACGTGGGGCTTACAGTCTTCATCCCCATTTTACAGTTGAGGGAACTGAGGCTCCGAGAAGTTAAGTGACTTGCCCGAGGTCACACAGCAGACACGTGGTGGGGCCGGGGTTCGAACCCGTGACCTCTGACTCCAAAGCCCATGCTCTTTCCACTGAGCCATGCTGCTTCCCTAAGGATCCACTTAAGAGGATCCACTTAAGAAAACTGAGGTGATGTATCAGCTTGCTTTAGGGAAGCTATAGGCACATCCTAAAATTCATATTGGTAACAGGGATGAAAAGCTATCATGGAACTCTATTTCCTAGGTGCACAATGACCAACGATGAACCAGGAAATAGAAAGCCAAATCAAGGAGGCCAGCGTGTCCTTGGGGAGACTGTCAAGTGGATTATGGTGGCAGCATAGTGCTGGGTTCATATTAAACTAAAGGTTTACAGAGCTGTAGAGTTGTCCAATCTGTAGAGTTGTCCAACCTTCTCTAATTCTGGAAGACCTGGACCCTCCCCACAGACACCACATCCAACTCCTTGAGCAGTTCCACCACCATTATTTATGGGCCAGACTCAATATCACATTATTATTATTATTATATTTGTTAAGCTCTTCCTATGTGCCCGATGCTGTACTAAGCACTGGGGTGGATACAAGCAAATCGGGTTGGACACAGTCCCTGTCCCATGTGGGGCTCACAGTTTCAATCCCCATTTTACAGACAAGGGAACTGCGGCACAGAGAGGTAAAGTAACTTGCCCAAGGTCACACAGCAGATAAGTGGTGGAGCCGGGATTAGAACTCATGACCTCCTGGCTCCCAAGCCCACACTCTATCCACTATATCAAATGGCAGAACAAGATCACAAATGATGAAGTTACATTGTGTAGTCAGTCTCCTAAATTCAAGTCATCCTCACCTTAACACACTGCTTAGGACACCGGAAGACAACGAGCAATAGCAGGATCCCCAAACAGCTAATATATGGAATGATTAAAATGGGACACTGAAACCAAGGAAGGAAGCTCAATTGATCAATAAGTGGTATTTGTTGAGTGCTTAATATGTGCAAAATAATAATAATAATTATGGCATTTGTTAAGTGCTGTGTGTCAAGCAATGTTCTAAGCACTGGGGTAGATATAGGATAATCAGATTGATCCCTATGTGGGGCGCACAGTTTTAATCCCCATTTTACAGATGCGGTAACAGAGGCATAGAGAAGTTAAGTGCCTTTCCCCAGGTCACACAGCAGACAAGTGGTGGAGCCAGGATTAGAACCCACATCCTCTGACTTCCAAGACCATGCTCTTTCCACTAAGCCACACTGCTTCCCAAAGAACACTGTTCTCACAGAACACTGTACTAAGTGCTTGGGAGAGTGTAATACAACAGAATCAGCAGACACATTCCCTGCCTGAAATGAGCTTACAGTCTAGATGGAGACAGACATTCATAGGAATAAACAATTTATAATTTTAAGATATTTACATAAATACTGTGGGGTTGGTTATGGAGCGAATATCAGATATCAAAAAGTCACAGATCCAAGTACATATATGATACAGAATGGAGAGTGAGCTGGGCAAAAGAGGATTTAATCGGGGAAGACCTCTTAAAGAAGATGTGACCTTAATAATACTTTGAAAGTGGAGAGAGCAGTGGTCTGGTGGAGGAAATGCTTTAAGACTAAACTTCAGACGTGCTGCATTTCAGCTGAAAATTGGGAGTCGATTGCTGAGGATAGATTGGCGTGGCTTATGGCTTTTCTTTTCAAGAAAAAGTTTCATGTAGAATGAGGAAATGCTTTAAGACTAAATTTCAGACATGCTGCATTTCAGCTGAAAATTGGGAGTCAATTGCTGAGGATAGATTGGCATGGTTTATGGCTTTTCTTTTCAAGAAAAAGTTTCATGTAGAATGAGAGACAAGTAGGCAAACAAGAAAGCAGTGCTAGGCATGGCAAACCTTAAACTTGACAACACAACAGGGGACAGCCTTTTATTGTGCACAAAGTGACTGATTCTATTGTTTCCACATTGCACTTTCAGCCAGGTAAGTACTGTTAGGTAAAATCCATCATCAATAGGGTCTTCTTTGAATACGTAAAATTTGTCTACCTGGAATATCGTAGTGAGTTCAACTTTACAAACCTTTTGTCACACCCATACCTACAAAACTATTATTTCCCTTTTAAATAGGAAAGTGATTAATCTACTTCCTTAATTCAGAAGAAATTGAACATTAGTGTTGATTCTCAGTGTGTGCGAGAGTGGGGCATAGGTGAGGGTGATGGGAAAGCAGGAAAAATCCATAGTCACTAAATTCCCCAGACACCTACACACACTCACTCTGTGTTTTAATAATGATAATAACTGTGGTATTTGTTAAGCACTTACTGCTTGCCAAGCACTTTTCTAAGCACCGGTGTAAATTATTATTGTGATATTTGTTAAGCACTTACTATGTGCCAAGCCCAGTTCTAAGCACCAGGGTAGATACAAGGTAATCAGGTTGTCCCTCGTGCGGCTCAGAGTCTTAATCCCCATTTTCCAGATGAGGTAACTGAGGCACAGAGAGGTTAGGTGACTTGCCCAAGGTCACATAACAGACAAATTTCGGAGCTGGGATTAGAACCC
This sequence comes from Tachyglossus aculeatus, assembly GCF_015852505.1. Classification (NCBI taxonomy): domain Eukaryota; kingdom Metazoa; phylum Chordata; class Mammalia; order Monotremata; family Tachyglossidae; genus Tachyglossus; species Tachyglossus aculeatus. Next base: position 14,139,591 of record NC_052070.1, read on the forward strand.
ACGTCCTCTGACTCCCAAGCCCGTGATCTTGCCATTAAGCCACGCTGCTTCTCAAAGCTTCTCAAAGCAAGGTAATCAGGTTGGACACAGTCCCCATCCCACACAGGACTCACAGTCTTAATCGCAATTTATAGATGAGGGAACTGAGGCACAGAGACGTTAAGTGATTTGCCCAAGGTCACTCAGTAGACATTTGGCAGAGCTGGGATTAGAACCCAGGTTCTTCCGACTCCCAGGCCTGGGCTTTGTTCACTAAGTTATGCTGGATCCACTAGGCAAAGATGAAAAACACTCTGAGTTTGGACACCTACAAAGCAACAGCCTCGGCTTCAAGGCTGTCCATCACCTCGCCCCCTCTTACCTCACCTCCCTTCTCTCCTTCTCCAGCCCAGCCCACACCCTCCGCTCCTATGTCGCTAATCTCCTCACCGTCCCTCGTTCTCGCCTGTCCCACCGTCGACCGCCGGCCCACGTCCTCCCCCTGGCCTGGAATGCCCTTCCTCCGCACATCCGCCAAGCTAGCTCTCTTCCTCCCTTCAAAGCCCTAGTGAGAGCTCACCTCCTCCAGGAGGCCTTCCCAGACTGAGCCCCCTCCTTCCTTTCCCCCTCCTCCCCCACCTTACTTCCTTCCCCTCCCCACAGCACCTGTATATATGTATATATGTTTGTACATATTTATTACTCTATTTATTATTTATTTTATTGGTACATATTTATTCTATTTATTTTATTTTGTTAATATGTTTTGTTTTGTTGTCTGTCTCCCCATTCTAGACTGTGAGCCTGCTGTTGGGCAGGGACCATCTCTATATGTTGCCAACTTGTACTTCCCAAGCGCTTAGTACAGTGCTCTGCACAGGGTAAGCGCTCAATAAATACGACTGAATGAATGAATGAATGAATGAGTGAACAGCCCTAGCTTCTGAGAATCACGTAGACAGACAACTGAATACACATAATCCACACATGTTGACAATAGAGGAGTGAAAAATGGGGATTTTTCTTATAAGAATTGTGCGGTCTTGCTGGTGTCTCTGGCTTCACTTCCAAGCAGGAACGCCAAGGAGCTCGAAGATAATCCCTTCTGTCTGAGAAGAAATCCCAGTATGGCCTAGTAGAAAGATCATAGGAGTCAGAGACCTGGTTTCTAAACCTGGTTCCTCAACTTGTCCGCTGTGTGACCTTTAGCAAGTCACTTAATTCCTCTGTGCCTCGGTTCCCTAATCCGTAAAATAAGGGGTAAGACTGTGAGCCTCATGTGGAACATGGCCTGTGTTCAATAGAGTTGCTTGTATCTAACCCAGATCTTAATGCAGTGCCTGGCACAAAGTAAGTGCTGAACAAATACCACTTAAAAACAAAAATACCTCCAGACCCGATAAAGACGAAGTAAATACTGAACGCTCTTCTCTAGACTTCTTCTCCCTAGACTGTAACCTTGCTGTGGGCAAAGAATGTGTCTACCAACTCTGTTACATTTTACTTCCTGAAGCGTTTAGTACGGAGCTCTGCACATAGTAAACACTCAATAACTTTGATTGATTGATTGATTGATTCTCTTGGGCCATGCCATTTTAACCTAGGTTTCAACCTGGTATGCCAGGCTGGAGTAAGTTTCTTTCCATTTAACCCTATTTACCTGACCCTTCCCTTCTCAGAAATGTGTGCTCATTTGTCCTTTCAAAGTACATTACTCACTGAGAAAACATGACAGCTGTAGCTTTTAACCTCCACCAATAGAGCCCTTCTAACAAGGATAGGGCTTATTTTCCCTTAAGCACACTGGTATTCCCCTTCCATAATCTATTTTCAAGCCTGTCTCCCCCTTCCAACTCAAAGCTCCTTGTGGCTAGGCATTGCAGAACAATGCTTGGCACATAGTAAGCACTTAAAGATGTCATAATCACCACTGCAGAAACCAACTGTTCACTGTACTTCTCCAAGCCCTTTGTATAGTGCTCAGCACACAATAAGTGCTCAATAAATAATACCGATTGTTTGATTTTTTTGTTTGTTTGTTTTACAGAACTAGGAACCCTCTCTGCCACCAAGAGAACTCCTAGAGTCTCTCTTCTAAAAACCAGCATTTCTCAGGCACATTGTTGGGAGAGGGGACTTGTGCAGGTGGAGAGAGAAATGTTTGCCAAAAAGCAATCTACATATTTATGCTTTGTGTTCTTCTTTTCATCTACACAGTCTGTATTCAGAGAGGGTCCGTGAAGCAGCCGCTGACACAACTGCCAAGAGCATAAAGGAAGGGAGGACTGAATTTAAAGAGAAAAGTGGTTAACAACGTATCTGGAGAAGTACTCATTCAAAGCTGTGCACCAAAATTGTTGCACTCTTTGAGGCTGAATAGTTATGTCTGTGTAAGCAATTTCCATTCTATCATGCCCTCTCACCTCCAAGAGGGCCTGGAAACAGCTAGAAGAAATGAGGAAAATGAAAGCTCTTCTTCAAGGGGTTAGTTTTGAGAGAGCTTGAGGGCGTAAATTTCCCCAAAATCCTGTGGGGTGACATATTTCAAGTAGTAGTTGCTATATTTGGGAGGGACTGCAATCCTCAGAGCCAGATAACCCACAGGGGGAGGGATGTCACTCCTCTTAGATTGGAAGCAGGGAATGCGTCTACTAATTCTATCGTACTGCACTCTCCCAACCTCTTAGCACATTGCTCTGCACAGAGTAAGTGCTCAATAAATACCATCGGTTGATTGACTGATCGATTCCCATTTACCGGGGGGGTCTTCCAGTCAGTGCCGATGCAGATGCTAGAGTCAGTTCAAGGAAGAGGGAAGAAGGAATGTTCATTCAATCGTATTTCATTCAATCGTGTTTATTGAGCGCTAATTGTGTGCAGAGCACTGTGCTAAGTGCTTGGGCGAGTACAAATTAACAATGAACACATTCCCTGCCCACAACCAGTTGAGTTGGCAAATTGGCTTTGGCTGGCCTCGTACCTGACAAAGGAAGAGTCCCTGAATTCACCATCATTCACCAGATCTGGTATCAGCTACACACATTCTCTGAGAGGCCTAGCAGTCCATGTATTGATTGACATAAGCATCTCTTCTTTGAAAAGAACTCAAATCATGTCATATACTCTATCCTCTTTATCCTCAGAACACAAGGGGATCAGTCAATTAGTGGTACTTACTGAATGCCTATAGAGTGATCTGCACTGTACCAAGCACTTAAGAGAGCAAGACAGTAGCAAGACTTACATCCCCCGCCCAAAAGCAACTTACAAGTAAATGGGGGAGAGAGAAATGATTAACAGGAAAGAAATATTTGCAAAACAATGCCGAGTAGCTTTATCAATTAATCAGTTGTGTTTAATGCACGCTTATTGTGTGCAGAGCACTGTACTAAGCACTTGAGAGACTACCTTGTAACCGAGTTAGGTAGACATGTTCCCTGCACACAAGGGGCTTAATGCAAATCACATTTGGTATTTTGACAATAGACCTTTCATTTGAAATGCAGGTCAGCTAACTAGAAGGACCATTGTTCTCATTATGAATGAGAATTATGACAAAAAATTTCCAGCATCTATAAGCTCCCACACTTTCTCTGTTTTCCCTCCTCCTTCGTGGTCTTCCATGTTACCATGTTTCAATAGCCCACCCTTGTAACCAGTATTACATGCCATGCTCCCTCCTGGTAGACCAGTGAGATAGTCCAGGTGACAAAGCACAATAAACATAGTTAAAGGTGTGTGAAAAGATTTTGCTTCCAAAAGTCTTCTTTAAAGTTTTTTGGGTGTTTTTTTTTTTCAGTCTTCCACCTCTTCTCTTCAGGGAGTCAGGTTGTGAAAAACACAGGAAAAAGCAACGTGTTGGGTGAGATGAAACTGAGAAACAACTTTTTGTAGGTCTGGTAAAGGATGGACAACAGTGCTGCCATTACTGGAAATTTCAATAAATATGGAAAAGCTGGGTCAAGACTCCTCAAGGTCAAAAACTGAGCCTGCTGTGAGGGAAATGTGAGTCCTTGACTCAAACTGTGGGTTAGCAACAGGAAGATTGGAGCACAGGCAACTGATCACTGAAACTCAAGCAGCATGGCCGAGCAGAAAGAGACAAGCCCTGGGAACCAGGAGACCTGGATTCTAATTCAGGCTCCACCACTCTCTTTCTGTGTGACCTTGACCATTGTATCTTCCTCTCTGCTGACCTCCCTGCCTCCTGTCTCTCCCTATTCCAGTTTATATTTCACTCTGCTGCACAGATCATTTTTTAATAAAAATGTTTAGTCCAGGTCTCTCCACTTCTCAAAGGACCTCTTCCTCCCTTCAAAGCCCTACTGAGAGCTCACCTCCTCCAGGCGACCTTCCCAGACTGAGCCCCCTCCTTCCTCTCCCCCTCCTCCCCCTCCCCATCCCCCCGCCTTACCTCCCTCAGCTCCCCACAGCACCTGTATATATATATGCATATATGTTTGTACATATTTATTTCTCTATTTATTTATTTTACTTACTGCATCAGCCTCCTCTCCGATCCCCCATCCTCCTCTCTCTCCCGACTTCAATCCATACTTCACGCTGCTGCCCGGATCGTCTTTGTGCAGAAACGCTCTGGGCATGTTACTCCCCTCCTCAAAAATCTCCAGTGGCTACCAATCAACCTACGCATCAGGCAGAAACTCCTCACCCTGGGCTTCAAGGCTGTCCATCACCTCGCCCCCTCCTACCTCACCTCCCTTCTCTCCTTCCACAGCCCAGCCCGCACCCTCCGCTCCTCTGTCGCTAATCTCCTCACTGTGCCTCGTTCTAGCCTGTCCTGTCGTTGACCCCCGGCCCATGTCCTCCCCCTGGCCTGGAATGCCCTCCCTCCCAACATCCACCAAGCTAGCTCTCTTCTTCCCTTCAAAGCCCTACTGAGAGCTCACCTCCTCCAGGAGGCCTTCCCAGACTGAGCCCTCTCCTTTCTCTCCCCCTCCTCCCCCTCCCCATCCCCCACCTTACCTCCTTCCCCTACCCACAGCACCTGTTTATATGTATATATGTTTGTACGTATTTATTACTCTATCTATTTATTTTATTTGTACATATTTATTCTATTGATTTTATTTTGTTAATATGTTTTGTTTTGTTCTCTGTCTCCTCCTTCTAGACTGTGAGCCCGCTGTTGGATAGGGACCATCTCTATATGTTGCCAACTTGTACTTCCCAAGCGCTTAGTACAGTGCTCTGCACACAGTAAGCGCTCAATAAATATGACTGAATGAATGAATTTTACTTGTACATACTTATTCTATTTATTTTATTTTGTTCATATGTTTTGTTTTGTTGTCTGTCTCCCCCTTCTAGACTGTGAGCCTGCTGTTGGATAGGGACCATCTCTATATGTTGCCAACTTGTACTTCCCAAGAGCTTAGTACAGTGCTCCGAACACAGTAAGCACTCAATAAATATGATTGAATGAATGAATGAATGAACCACCAGTGGTTTCCCATCCACCTCCGCATCAAACAGAAACTCCCCATCTTCGGCTTTAAAGCACTCAATCAGCTTGCCCCATTCTACCTCCCCTCATAGATTGCATACTACAGCCCAGCCTGCATTCTCTGCTCCTCTAAGTTTCAGCTTTCTCACTGTGACCCAATCTCATTTATCTCACTGCTAACCTTCTTACCCACACCCTCCCTCTAGTCTGAAACTCCCTTCCCCTCCATATGCTCCAGATGACCACACTCCCCACTTTCAAAGCATTCTTAAGGTCACATCTCCTCCAAGAGGCCCTCACTGATTAAGCCCCTCTTTTCCCCAGCTCACTCCCCCTTTTGTGTCATCTATATTTCTATTTATTCTGATGACTTGACACCTGTCCACATGTTTTGTTTGGTTGTCTGTCTCCGCCGTCTAGACTGTGAGCCCATTGTTGGGTAGGGACCATCTCTAAATGTTGCCAACTTGTACTTCCCAAGCATTTAGCACAGTGCTCTGCACACAGTAAGCGCTCAATAAATACGATTGAATGAATGAATGAATCTAAACACTTGGATATGTGACCTTTGGTCATTTGGTATACACACCACCCCCAACCCCGCAGCACTTATGTATCATTAAATTTTAGATTATAAATTACTCATTAATTTATATTAACGTCTGTCAACCCTCTAGACTGTAAGCTTGTTACAGGCAGAGAACATGTCTGATCATTTGTTTGTATTGTACTCTCCCAAGTGCTTAGTACAGTGCTCTGCACCAAATAAATATCATTGATTGACCTTGAACAAGTGACCTAAATTCTCTGTCCCTCAGTTTCTTCATCTTAAAATGGGGATTAGCTATCTGTTCTTCCTTCTACTTGGACTATAAGCCCCCTTATGGAAAAGGGGCTGTTTTTGTTGTTGTTCTTTATGATATTTTTTAAGCACCTATTAGGTGCCAGGCACTGTACTGAAAGCTGGGGGAGAGGCAAGCTAACCAGGTTGGCCACAGTCCTTGTCCCTCATGGGGCTCCCATTCTTAATCCCCATTTTGCAGATGAGGTAACTGAGACCCGGAGAATCAATCAATCAATCAATCAATCGTATTTATTGAGCGCTTACTATGTGCAGAGCACTGTACTAAGCGCTTGGGAAGTACAAATTGGCATCACATAGAGACAGTCCCTACCCAACAGTGGGCTCACAGTCTAAAAGGGGGAGACAGAGAACAGAACCAAACATACCAACAAAATAAAATAAGTAGGATAGAAATGTACAAGTAAAATAAATAAATAAATAAATAAATAGAGTAATAAATAAATATGTACAACCATATATACATATATCCAGGTGCTGTGGGGAAGGGAAGGAGGTAAGACGGGGGGATGGAGAGGGGGATGAGGGGGAGAGGAAAGAAGGGGCTCAGTCTGGGAAGGCCTCCTGGAGGAGGTGAGCTTGCCCAATAAATGACTTGCCCAAGGTCACATAGCAGATAACTAGCAGATCTGGTAGCCAGGTCCTTCTCAACTCCAGGCCCATGCTCTATCCACTAGGCTATCCCAGAGTTTAGTGTATGGCTCAGTGGAAAGAGGATGGGCTTGGGAGTAAGAGGTCATGGGCTCTAATCCCAGCTCTGCCACTTGTCTGCTGTGTGACTTTGGGCAAGTCTCTTAACTTCTCTCTGCCTCAAAGACCTTATTTGTAAAATGGGGATTAAGACTGTGAGCCCCACGTGGGACAACCTGATTACCTTGTATCTCCCCCAGTGCTTAGAACAGTGCTTGGCACATAATAAGTGCTTAACAAATACCATTATTATTATTATTATTATTATTATTACAGTGGTTGCCACGGCACACAGTAAGCACTTAAATACCATGATCATTATTATCGTTATTATTATCATTAATATTGAGGAATCAGCCAGACCTATCAGCAATCAGGCTGACAGGAATGAAGCAAGCAAGGAAATGTAACTCTCGGGAACTAGCACTAGATTTTTTTTTGCTGCAAATATCAGTGCTTGCTCTCTACTATCCCATGCACCACTATTCTAACCCTTAAATGTGGGAGAATACCTGAGGAATGGCTTGATGGTTGACAATATTTTTTAATGATCTCTTTTTGTTCAACACTGCAGTTTTTACATAAAAAAAAAATCACCAGAGGTTCCTATCACAGTGGCTGGGGAAAGATCCCGTCAATCAATCAATCCATCAATCGCATTTATTGAGCGCTTACTGTGTGCAGAGCACTGCACTAAGCGCTTGGGAAGTACAAGTTGGCAACATATAGAGACAGTCCCTACCCAACAGTGGGCTCACAGTCTAAAAGGGGGAGTCAGAGAACAAAACCAAACATACTAACAAAATAAAATAAATAGAATATCAATCAATCAATCAATTGTATTTATTGAGCGCTTACTGTGTGCAGAGCACTGCACTAAGCACTTGGGAAGTACAAGTTGGCAACATATAGAGACAGTCCCTACCCAACAGTGGGCTCACAGTCTAAAAGGGGGAGACAGAACAAAACCAAACATACTAACAAAATAAAATAAACAGAATAGATATGTACAAGTAAAACAAATAAATAAATAGAGTAATAAATATGTACAAACATATGTGCATATATACAGGTGCTGTGGGGAAGGGAAGGACATGGGTTCTAAACCCGGCTCCACCAGATGCCCGCTGTGTAACCTTCCGTAAGTCAATTGATTTCTCTGTGCCTCAGTTACATCACCTGTAAAATGGGAATTGGGACTGTGAGCACCATTTGGAACAGAGACTGTAACTACCCAAGTGCTTAGTAAAGTGCCTGGCACATAGGAAGCACTTAACAAAGGTTATTATTATTATTATTATTATTATTATTATTATTATTATTATTATTTTATTATTTTTAGACTGTGAGCCCACTGTTGGGTAGGGACTGTCTCTATGTGTTGCCAACTTGTACTTCCCAAGCACTTAGTACAGTGCTCTGCACACAGTAAGCGCTCAATAAATACGATTGATGATGATGATGATTATTGTAGCCTACAGGTGAATTCATTCCTGTTGATTTTATGGCATTGTATACAAGAAGGATTTTGAGTAGGTTCAACCCGAGCCCATCTTGGTCCTGAAATGCGGGCCGGGAATGTGTCTGTTACATTGTTGTGTTGTATTCTCCCAAGTCGCCTCTCAGGATCACCCCTAGAAAGTTTCCAGTCGTCTACCAGTCACGACTATAAGAGGGAGAGTCAATCAGAGGCCTCCCCATTCCATTCCTAGCTAAGGCAGTGGCTAGGAAGTGGCAGGCAATCTGCTACAAGTCAAAATTCACCTATGCTGGACAGCAGCGGCACCGGAGAGAGTCGAGAGCGGAGACTCAAGTGGACTTCCCAGAGGAAGGCAATGCTAAACCACTTCTTTATTTTTACCAAGAAAATGCTATGGATCCATTATCGGAACGGTTGCAGACGGAGGTGGGGCATCCTAGGAGAGATGCGTCCATGGAGTCGCTATGGGTCAGAAACGACTCAACGGCACAAGACAAGATATCGACCCGGGAAACACAACCAGCTGAATGCGGGAATGTAGGATTGTAAAGTACTCCATTCCTCAGCTAGGGACCGGGTAAGGAAGAGAAGCAAAAAAATCCCAGAGCCTGAAATGAAGGAAACTTCGCCAGCTGTTTGGTGATGATAGAGTCCTGTCAGCTCTTCTCCAGTTCCACTTCATTTTCCCTAGCTTAGCAGTTTCCTCTGCAGTTACCAACAATAATAATAATAATCTTTTTTTTCCTGTGGCATTTATTGAGTGCTCGCTTTGAGCGCAGCACTGTACTAAGTACTAGAGAAACAGCGTGGCTTAGTGGAAAGAACACAGGCTTGGGGGTCAGAGGTCGTGGGTTCTAATCCCGGCTCCACCACTTAACAGCTGTGTGACTTTGGGCAAGTCACTACAACATCTCTGTGCCTCAGTAACCTCAACTATAAAATGGAAATTAAGACTGTGAGCCCTACGTGGGACAACCTGATTACCTTGTATCTACCCCAGCGCTTAGAACAGTGCTTGGCACATAGTAAACAGTTAACAAATAGCATTATTATTATTAGGAGATTACAATATAATATAGTTGGTAAACACATTCCCTGCCCACAGCAATCTGTAGCCCTCTGTATAACCCGCTATGTATCATTGGCCAGAGCACTTGATATTCACCCCATCCTCAGGCACCTAGCACTTACGTACATGTCTATAAATCATGTACTATGAATTATTTACTTACATTAACGTCTGTCTCTCCCTCTACACTGTAAGCTCATTGTGGACAGGGAACGTGTCTGCCAATCTATGGCATTGTTCTCTCCTAAGCACTTAGTACACTGCTCTATGCATATAGTAGGTGTTCAATAAATACCACTGACGATCTACACGCACATATCTCTCCTCCACCTTGGAGAATACCTCCTGCAAGTTCTTCCCAGAGAGAATGGACAGGTAGAGCTGGTCCATATTTACAGAGACTGCTGTAGTGATATGTAACTGTAACTACCGGGCAAAGAACATCAGTTCCCATTTGGCCAGCAGAGTAACATTAAAACATAATCAGTCAGTCAATCATATTTATTGAGTGCTTACTGTGTGCAGAACACTGTACTAAGTGCTTCGGAGAGTACAACATAACCATAAACAGATACATTCCCTGCCCATTCAATAACTCAACTGTGTTGTGCACTTCCTCTGCGCAGAGCACTGTACTAAGCGTTTGAAAGAGTATGATATAACGGACACATTCCCTGCCCACAATAAGCTTACGTTCTAGAGAGGAGACAGACACTAACATAAATACATAAATTACGGATATGAAACATAATACATCTTGTTGTTCGTCACAGTCCCTCTGTTACGAAGGGGATTTTGAGGAATCTTTACAAAATGTAAGATAGGAGGTTCTAGCCCAGAATCAAGCTCAGCAGAATGGAAAGTTCTCGTAGAAACTGGATTCCCAAGAAACTGTCTACCAAGAATGGGCATTCTGAAGAGTTTTGACCCTGGGTTAATAACGGTCCTCCAATTATGTGCCTATAAATGAGGGGCGGTGGTTGCATTAAGAAGAGGTTACCCCAGCAGATGTTTTCAAATTAGCCAAAACCATGTCACAGAGTAAGCCAGCGGAGTTGGAAATGTGCCCAGAGAGACCTGGTGCATTGGCAGCCTGAGGGAGCATTTTAAATTGTCTCTTAACTTGCTTGTGCAGAGACTTGGCTACATGAGCCGAGGAGATAAACAAGTAGTAGCACAGTTCTTTCTCTTCCAATTTCTAGTTCATGGCGTCAAGAGGGAAAGGGAAAATCTGGGCTTTGAGAGTCATCGCTCTGAAAAATTGACCCGTTAGTATTCTAGGAGAAAGGAGCGATTCAGAAAATGTAGAGTGGAGATGTCGAGAGAAGAATTCTGCTACAATCAATCTATGGGCTTTATGGAGAGCTTACTGGGCTCCTAAGAGCAGAGCGCTTCGAAGAGTACAATATAACAGAGTGGGTAGACATGACCCTTGCCCTCAAAGACATTAATGTCTCCTAATAATAATAATAGTTATGGTAATAATTATGGTATTTATTGAGTGCTTACCACTTGCGAAGCACTGTTAATAACAATAATAATTATTATGGCATTTGTTAAGTGCAAGGCATTGTATTAAGTGCTGGGGTGGATACAAACAAATCGGGTTGGACCCAGCCTCTTGTCCCAGGTTGGACTTACAGTCTCAATATCCATTTTGCAGATGAGTTAACTGAGGCACAGAGAAGTGAAGTAACTTGCCCAAGGTCACACAGCAGACAAGTGGTGTCTCAAGGCCCTACTGAGAGCTCACCTCCTCCAGAAGGTCTTGCCAGATTGAGCCCCCTCCTTCCTCTCCCCCTCCTCCCCCCTCCTTACCTCCTTCCCCTCCCCACAGCACCTGTATGTATGTATATGTGTTTGTACGTATTTATTACTCTATTTATTTATTTATTTTATTTGTACATGTTTATTCTATTTATTTTATTTTGTTAATATGTTTTGTTTTCTTGTCTGTCTCCCCCTTCTAGACTGTGAGCCCACTGTTGGGTAGGGACCGTCTCTATATGTTGCCAACCTGTACTTCCCAAGCGCTTAGTACAGTGCTCTGCACGCAGTAAGCGCTCAATAAATACAATTGAATGAATGAATGAATGAATAGTGGAGCCGGGATTAGAACCCATGACCTTCAGTCTCCCAGGCCTGTGCTCTATCCACCATGCAATGCCGCTTCTCTAAGCATCATTCTGAGCTTTGGGGTGGATACAAGGTGATCAGGTTAGACACAGTCCCTGTCCCTCAAGGGGCTCGCAGTCTTAATCCCTTCAGCACTTAGAACAGCACTTTGCACATAGTAAGCGCTTAACAAAGGCCATCATTATTATTATTTTACAGATGAGGTAACTGAGGTATGGAGAAGTGAAGTGACTTGCCCAAGATCACACAGCGGATAAGTGATGGAGCCAGGACTAGAACCCCTGTCCAAATCCCAGTTCCTCCACTTGCCTGTCATGGGACCTTGTGCAAATAACAACTTCTTTGTGCCTCAGTTTCCTCCTCCGTGAAAGGGGGATTTATGGGTTCTCCCCCTCTCTTAGACTGTGATCCTGTGCAGGACAGGAACTAGGTCAGCTCTGACTACATCCACCCCAGTGTTTTAGCACACAGTAATATTTCCAGTATTTGTTAAGCGCTTACTACATGTCAAGCACTTTTTAAAGTGCTGGGGTAGATACAAGTTAATCAGAGCGGACACAGTCCCTGTCCCACGTGGAGCTCACAATCTAGGAAGGAGGGAGAATAGGCATGAGAAGCAGCATGGCTTAGTGGAAAGAGCCCGGGCTTTGGAGTCAGAGGTCATGGGTTCAAATCCCGGCTCTGCCAATTGTCAGCTGTGTGACTTTGGGCAAGTCACTTCACTTCTCTGGGCCTCAGTTCCCTCATCTGTTAAGTGGGGATTAAGACTGTGAGACCCCTGTGGGACAACCGGATCACTTTGTAACCTCCCCAGTGCTTAGAACAGTGCTTTGCACATAGTAAGCGCTTAATAAATGCCATTATTATTATTATTTAATCCCAATTTTATGATAATGACACTGAACGCAGAGAAGTTACATCACTTGCCCAAGGTCACACAAAAAATCAATTGGTAGAGCCGAGACTAGAACCCATGTCCTCTAACTCCCAGGCCAATAAAGTTTCTATTACGCCACAGTGCTTCTCTTAGAGTGTTGGATAAATATCACCACAATTGGTGCAAGCTCCTGGAGGGTAGTGATTGTGTGTGTCTGGCTTCTGTCGTATTCTCCCAACATTTTTTTTTCTTTTTCGGAGGGGAGTAAAGTGAGGAGTATCTTCTGGTGTCATCCTGTAGTTGAATGGAGGAAAATTATATTATCTTTGTTCCCGTTTTTCTTGGTTTGGTTTTTCATTTCTTGCTTTCAAAATTTAAAAAAATCCCACGAATCCTTATTAAAACTGCTCTGACTACCATGCTGAAAAATTCATTCATTCAGTCGTATTTGTTGAGCGCTTACTGTGTGCAGAGCACTGTACTAAGCGCTTGGAAAGGACAAGGTGGCAACATAAAATGAAAAATGATCTGTGAAATGGGTATGGGCCCATTGAGGTCGGCTGCCATTGAAGTTTCAGAGCTGTTCCGTTCAGTTATCCCTGAATGTGATGCAAATCGCTAGCGATAAAGGGCCCGGCCAAGAAAGTGTGATTGGCTCAGTACATCACCACCGTTGTGAAAACAACTCAAGTGCATGAGAAGCAGCGTGGCTCAGTAGAAAGAGCCCGGGCTTTGGCGTCAGAGGTCATGGGTTCAAATCCCGCTCCGCTAATTGTCAGCTGTGTGACTTTGGGCAAGTCACTTCACTTCTCTGGGCCTCAGTTACCACATCTGTAAAATGGGAATTAAGACTGTGAGCCCCCCGTGGGACAACCTGATCACCTTGTAACCTCCCCAGTGCTTAGAACAGTGCTTTGCACATAGTAAGTGCTTAATAAATGCCATCATCATTATTATTACTATCTGCAGGTAAACAATCATAATTTCCCTCTCTGAACCATTGGTGTCTGAACAGTGTCTATCCCGAGAGCAAGAGAAGGTTTCTAACCGTATTTTCAAGGATAAAGTATGTCAGGGCTTCTCAGCTTGACCCTTACCCCTATGGACCCTTACCCTTTTAGACTGTGAGCCCACTGTTGGGTAGGGACTGTCTCTATATGTTGCCAACTTGTACTTCCCAAGCGCTTAGTACAGTGCTCTGCACACAGTAAGCACTCAATAAATACGATTGATATGGATACAATCTCACCATCTGCAGAATCATCTCTGAAACAACGGAGAGCCTATATTCTTCCCAACACTTAGTATGGTAGCTTTTCCTCAGTAAGTGGCATCAAAGGTAATCCATGAATGTCATCAAAGATAAAACTGAAAATTGGACGACGATAGGAAGCAGCCGCGCAATTCCTCCCGACGTGTTTTACCCAGGATGGAGACGCCAGCTACAACCAAACCTTCCTCTCATCCCAGATTATTCCAGGAGATCCAGTTTGGACCCAAAGCAATCCCAGTTCAGAGATTCCCCGGGAAATTTCCCACTTCTATAGATCTGGGGCTACATCAGCCCAGGCTTTAGGGATGGGATAGATTTTCCCTGCTATGACCCAAAGAAGCATCCCAGTCTTCTGGAAAGAGCACAGACCTGGAGAAACAACATAGAGCCCACTCCTGGGAGTCAGAAAGTCGTGAGTTCTAATCCCACCTCTGCCACTTGTCTGCTGTGTGCCTAGGACATGTCACTTCACTTCTCTGTGCCTCAGTTACTTCATCTGTCAAATGGGGATTAAGACTGTGAACCCCACATAGGGCAAGGGACTGTGTTCAACATGATTTGCCTGTATCTACCCCAGCGCAGCCGCATGGCTCGGTGGCAAGAGTCCGGGCTTGGGAGTCAGAGGTTGTGGGTTCTAATCCCGGCTCTGCCACTTGTCAGCTGTGTTACTTTGGGCAAGTCACTTCACTTGTTTGGTTTTGTTCTCTGTCTCTCCCTTTTAGACTGTGAGCCCACTGTTGGGTAGGGACTGTCTCTATACGTTGCCGACTTGTACTTCCCAAGCACTTAGTACAGTGCTCTGCACACAGTAAGCGCTCAATAAATACGATTGATTGATTGATTGATTCACTTCTCTGTGCCTCAGTTCCCTCATCTGTCAAATGGGAATGAAGACTGTGAGCCCCACGTGAAACAACCTGATGACCTTCAATCAATCAATCAATCATATTTATTGAGCGCTTACTGTGTGCAGAGCACTGTACTAAGCACTTGGGAAGTACAAGTTGGCAACATATAGAGACAGTCCCTACCCAACAGTGGGCTCACAGTCTAGAAGGGATTTACCCCAGTGCTTAGAACAGTGCTTGGCACATAGTAAGCACTTAAATGGCATCATTATTACTATTACAGTGCCTGGAACATAGTAAGTGCTTAACATATACCATAATCATCATTATTAACATTATCAGAGGACCTGAGTTCTAATCCTAGATCCACCTGATGTATTCTGTGTGACCTTGGGCAAGTCACTTAAATTCTCTGGACCTCAGTTCCCTCATCGGGAAAATGGGGAAAATGGAAAATGGGGAAGCAGCATGGCTCAGTGGAAAGAACTCGGGCTTGGGAGTCAGAGGTCATGGGTTCAAATCCCGGCTCCTCCACTTCTCAGCTGTGTGACTTTGGGCAAGTCACTTCACTTCTCTGGGCCTCAGTTACCTCATCTGGAAAATGGGGATTAAGACGGTGAGCCCCCCGTGGGACAACCTGATCAATCAATCAATCGTATTTATTGAGCACTTACTGTGTGCAGAGCACTGTACTAAGTGCTTGGGAAGTACAAGTTGGCAACATATAGAGACAGTCCCTACCCAACAGTGGGCTCACAGTCTAGAAGGGGCAGACAGAGAACAAAACCAAACATACTAACAAAATAAAATAAATAGAATAGATATGTACAGGTAAAATAAATAAACAAACCTGATCACCTTGTAGCCCCCCCAGCGCTCAGACAGTGCTTTGCACATAGTAAGCGCTTAACAAATAGCATCATCATTATTATTATTATAAGACTGTGAGCCCTATGTGGGTCCTGGACTCTATCCAACCTGATTAGCTAGTATCTACCCCAATGCTTTGTTCAGTGGCTGCTATGTGGTAAGTGTTTAACAAATGCCATTAAAGAAAAATATAGGAAAGTCAGCTCACAGGACAAAATAACCACCACTTACAGGATCAGGCCATCCAGGCATGTTCAATCACCAAGTTTCTCATCAACCTCTGATGATTTTGACACCTGTCTACATGTTTTGTTTTGTTGTCTGTCTCCCCCTTCTAGACTGTGAGCCCATTGTTGGGTAGGAACCGTCCCTATATGTTGCCAAATTGTACTTCCCAAGCGCTTAGTACAGTGCTCTGCACACAGTAAGCGCTCAACAAATATGATTGATTGATTGATTGATCATCGATGGTGTATAATGAGCACTTACTATGTGCAGAGCATGCTACTAAGTGCTTGGGAGAATACAACAGACGTGACAGACACATTCCCTGCACACGATGAGTTCTCAGTCTAGAGGAGGAGACCAGCATTTAGTGGAAAGAGCACAGGCTTGGGAGCCAGAGGATGTGAGTTCTAATCCTGGCTCTGCTACTTGTGTGCTGTGTGACCTTGGGTAAGCCACTTTACTTCTCTGTGACTCGGTTATCTCATCTGCAAAATGGGGATTAGGACTGTGAGCCCCATGTGGGACAACCTGATTACCTTGTACCTACCCTAGTGCTTAGAACAGTGCTTGGCACATAGTAAGCACTTAACAAATGCCATCATTATTATTATATAAATCATTGATGGTATAGAATGTAAAGATATGTTCATAAGTGCTGTGGGGTTGAAAGTTGGGCAAATATCGAAAACCCGAAGGTCTCAGAGATCCCACACATCCCTTGACAGTAACACAACAAGGTTGTGTGACCAGGGTGTCTCACCCAGGACATACACCTCTGATCATCGTCATCAATTGTATTTATTGAGCGCTTACTATGTGCAGAGCACTGTACTAAGCACTTGGGAAGTACAAATTGGCAACATATAGAGACAGTTCCTACCCAACAGTGGGCTCACAGTCTAAATCTATCACATCTGATCTATCACATGGGAAAATATTGCTTTTCCTACAAATATTTTTCCTTCAGTCTGCATGTTTCACCATTGGACTGAAACACATTAAGCACCCTCTTAGCATTGCCTAGTCTATAGAGCACCGGCCTGGCAGTTAGGAGGACCTGGGTTCTAATCCTGTCGTGGCAACTCTTCCGCTCTGTGACCTTGGGCAAGTCACGTCCCTTCTCTTTGCCTCAGTTACCTCATCTGTAAAATGGGGATTAAGAATGTGAGCCCTAGAATAACAATAATAATGATGATATTTCTAAAGCGCTTACTCTGTGCCAGTCGCTGTTCTAAGCTCTGGAGTAATCATAATAATAACGATGATGGCATTTATTAAGCACTTACTATGTTCAAAGCATTGTTCTAAGCACTGGGGAGGTTACAAGGTGATCAAGTAGATGCAAGCTAATCAGGTTGGACACAGTCCCTGTCCCACACAGGGTTCACACTCTTCATTCCCATTTTACAGATGAGGAAACTGAGGTGCAGGGAAATTAAGTGTCCCTCTTCCTATATGAGACATCGATAGTGTCTAATCTGATTAGCTCGTATCTACCCCAGTGCTTAGTTCAGTGTCTGGCACATAGTAAGCATTTAACAAATACCAATCAATCATTCAATCGTATTTATTGAGAGCTTACTGTGTGCAGAGCACTGTACTAAGCACTTGGGAAGTACAAGTTGGCAACACATAGAGACAGTCCCTACCCAACAGCGGGCTCACAGTCTAGAAGGGGGAGACAGACAACAAAACGAAACATATTAACAAAATAAAATAAATAGAATAAATATGTACAAGTAAAATAAATGCCACATAGTAAAATAGTAAAATAAATAGTAAAATAGTACTAGTAAAATAAATACCACATAGTAAAATAAATGCCAAATAGTAAAATAAATACCACAAACAACAAGTTAAAAATCTCACTTTAGCTTTTTATGGTTCAGGTCCTATAACCCTCACCCCACTGCTTCCTTGAGTGAGGTCAAGGTAGTCCCAGAGACCATCATCATCATCATGATCATGATGGGCAGGGAATGTGTATTTACTGAGCGCTTACTGTGTGCAGAGCACTGTACTAAGCGCTTGGGAAGTACAAGTTGGCAACATATAGAGACAGTCCCTACCCAACCAGGGACTCAGGAGCCAGGAGGCAATAGATGATAAGTTCATTGTAGGCAGGGAATGTGTCTTCCATGAATGGTATTTATTCATTCATTCAATCATATTTATGGAGCGCTTACTGTGTGAAGAGCACTGTACTAAGCGCTTGGGAACTACAAGTTGGCAACACATAGAGACGGTCCCTACCTAACAGCGGGCTCACAGTCTAGAAGGGGGAGACAGAAAACAAAACAAAACATATTAACAAAATGAAATAAATAGAATAAATATGTACAAGTAAAATAAATAAATAAATAGAATATTGAGAGCTCACTATGTGCAGAGCGCTATACTAAGAGCTTGGGAGAGTACAACAGAATTAGCCGGCACGTTCCCTCCCCATAACGAGCGTTTAATCCCACCACATATTTTTCTCCCCTGCCATGCTGAATTGCCTTTGTTTTGTTTTTTAATGACATCTGTTAAGTACCTACTACATGCCAGGCACTGTTCTAAAAACTGGGATAGACACAAGCTAATCAGGTTGGACACAGTCCATGTCCCACATGGGGCTCACAGTCTTAGTCCTCATTTTACAGACGACATAACTGGGGCACAGAGAAGATAAGTGACTTGCCCACGGTCACACAGCAGAAAAGTGGCAGCACAGGGATTAGAACCCAGGCCCTTCTGACACCCCCCCCCGCCCCCCCCAGCCCATGCTCTAGCCATTAGGTCTTGCTGAATTGCTGAATCCCCATCTGTGAAGTTCAAAATGGACAGCTAATTTTGCTCCACTAAGACATATGCAGGATCTCCAACTTTCTTTTTCTTTTTTTTCTTTCTGCCTAGCAGTTTTCCTCATGCCAAGCAGTGTAATGAACACCTGCATGTCATAGCCACTGGAGCATCAATGGTGGTTAGTCCTGTGTTTTCTCTCTGCCATCATCCTAAAGGCCTACCTCACTGTGGGGTGGCCATATGAACTCTCTGGACTGTGAGTTCATTGTGGGCAGGGAATGTGTCTATTTGTTGCTGTATTGTACTCTCCCAGGAACCTAGTAACGATAATTATAATGATTATGGTATATGTTAAGAGCTTACTATGTGCCAAGCACTGTTCTAAGCACCAGGGTAGATACAAGATAATAAGGTTGTTCCGCTTGGGGGGTCACAATCTTCATCCCCATTTTACAGATCATAATAATAAATAATGATATTGGCATTTATTAAGTGCTTACTATGTGCAAAGCACTGTTCTAAGCACTGGGGAGGTTACAAGGTGATCAGGTTGTCCCATGTGGGGCTCACAGTCTTAACCCCCATTTTACAGATGAGGGAACTGAGGCCCAGAGAAGTGAAGTGACTTGCCCCAAGTCTCACAGCTGACAAGTGGCCGAGGTGGGATTTGAACCCATGACCTCTGACTCCAGAGCCCGTGGTCTTTCCACTGAGCCACGCTGCTTCTCTGAGTGATGATTGCAGATCAGTGCAGTGTGATCGCCACACATAGTAAGCACTCGATAAATATGATTGAATGAATGTATGACTACTCAGCGCTTGAGCGAGTACAATATAACAATAAACAGCTTACAGTCTAGGGGACTATGTTCAGATTTGCCACCTACTTAAGCAAGTTTCCCTGCTAAGAAAGCGCTGGCTTCGATCATCCTGAGAGACTCTGGAATATTGTCTTTTGGGGAAAGGGAAAGCTCCCAGGAAGCTTGCAATCCTCATCCTTGTCCACGTCAATCTGTCAACCAATCACATCTATGGGGTAGTGCTCGGCACACAGTAAGCGCTCAATAAATGATGATGATGGTATTTGTTAAGCGCTTACTATGTGCAAAGCAGTGTTCTAAGCGCTGGGGTACATACAAGGTGATCAAGTTGTCCCACGTGGGACTCACAGTCTTAATCCCCATTTTACAGATGGGTAACTGAGGCCCAGAGAGGCGAAGTGACTTGCCCAAAGTCACACAGCCGACAAGTGGCGGAGCTGGGATTAGAACCCATGACCTCTGACTCCCAAGCCCGGGCTCTTTCCACTGAGCCACGCTGCTTCTCAATAAATACGATTGAATGAATGAATGGAGTGCTTACAGGGTGGAGAGCACTGTACTGAGCACTGGGGGAGTTCGGTATTAGAGAGTCGGTGAACACGATCTTTGTCTACAGAGAGCTTACACTCTAGAAGGTGGGGACACTTCTTCTCCGGAAAAGGAGCATGGCACCAACAATTTGGAAAATTTTACCTGTGTGTGTGTGTGTGTGTGTGTGTGTGTGTGTGTGTGTGCGTGTGTGTGTGCATTTTTATGTGTTTGTGAGAGAGGGAAAGATAAAGAACACTCTAATGGGTGGCTGCAGGTAAGGTAAATGATGGTGCCATTAATCAATCAATCAATCAATCGTATTTATTGAGCGCTTACTGTGTGCAGAGCACTGTACTAAGCGCTTGGGAAGTCCAAGTTGGCAACATATAGAGACAGTCCCTACCCAACAGTGGGCTCACAGTCTAAAAGGGGGAGACAGAGAACAAAACCAAACATACTAACAAAATAAAATAAATAGAATAGATATGTACAAGTAAAATAAATAAATAAATAGAGTAATAAATATGTACAAACATATATACAAATGTACAGGTGCTGTGGGGAAGGGAAGGAGGTAAGATGGGGGGATGGAGAGGGGGACGAGGGGGAGAGGAAGGAAGGGGCTCAGTCTGGGATGTTAGCTGGACATATATTAAGTTCCCAAATCCCCAAGTTCCAGGCATTCTAGATATTTTTAGTTGTGGTGGTTTGTTTGTTTTTAATGGGTTTGGGTAATTACTCACCATGTGCCAGGCACCGTACAAGGCTCTGGGGTAGATACAAGAAAATCAAGTTGCTCACAGCCCATGTCCCATACGGGATTCAGAGCTTTAATCTCCATTTTATAGATGAGGTAACTGAGGCACAGAAAAGCAAAGTGACTCGCCCAGTACTGCACAGAAGACAAGTGGCAGAGCTGGAATTAGAAACCAGGTCTTCTGACTCCTAGGCCTGTGTTCTTTCCACTCATCTATGTTGCTTCCCTTACTTGATAGGAATGTGGGAAAATAACCACTTGGGGTACCTAGTGGTTGAAGACACTAAGCAGATGAAACTAGAACAGACCACTCTTATAAAAACCAACACAGTGCTCTGAAAATATAGGTATTTTTTTTTTTTTTTGTAAATTAGAGACTTGCATCTCTTGGCTACAATTCACACTAATCCGAGCACAAGATCAATCGCTACCTTCACCCTCGACAATGTGAGGAAAAGAAAGAGAAGAAAAGGAGAAATCAGGTGAACAGCAAATACTTTAGAGATCTGCTCTGTTTCAAGTCGAGAGCTAGTGTGGTTTCTATAGAGATGGAATCCTCTCACTCATTTTCCAACATACTTCTGGGCTTTCGATAGAATTAGTGCTTTCCTCCTTTAAATAAAGTGTTCTGATGGAAAGGCAATCTATCATCATCAATCGCATTTATTGAGCGCTTACTGTGTGCAGAGCACTATACTAAGCGCTTAAGAACATAGGAATGCCACAGTCTTAATACAAATGATAGTGGTATTTGTTAAGCTCTTACTATGTGTTAAGCATTGCACTGAAACCTGGGATAGAAACGCAACAAGCAGAATGGACAAAGTTCCTGTCCCACAAGGAGCTAACATTCCAAGAGCTCATACTCTCAAGTTCTTAGTACAGTGCTCTGCACACAATAATAGCTCAAAAAAAAATCAATGACTGATTGATTGACTGATTGAAGGGAGAGGGAGTTTCTAGACTGTGAAAAAATTCTAGACTGTGGGCCCGTTGTTGGGTAGGGACTGTCTCTATCAGTTGCCGAACTGTACTTCCCAAGTGCTTAGTATAGTGCTCTGCGCACAATAAGCGCTCAATAAATATAATTGAATGAATGAATGAATGAACAGATAGTTAACCCCCCATTTTACAGATAAGCAAGCTGCGGCAGAGAGAAATTAAGTGACTTGCCCAAAGTCAGACAGCAGGCAAGTGGTGGGATCGACTTCAAACCCAGGCCCCATACGCTCTTTCCACTGCCTAAGTGCTATTGATTTTAAACTGAAATTCATTCATTCATTCAATCATATTTATTGAGCGCTTACTGTGTGCAGAGCACTGGACTAAGCGCTTGGGAAGTACAAGTTGGCAACATATAGAGACAGTACCTACCCAACAGCGGGCTCACAGTCTAGAAGGGGGAGACAAACAAAACAAAACATATTACCAAAAGAAAATAAATAGAATAAATATGTACAAGTAAAATAAATAAATAGAGTAATAAATATGTACAAACATATATACATATATACAGGTGCTATGGGGAGGGGAAGGAGGTAAGGAGGGGGGATGGGGAGGGGGAGGAGGAGGAGAGGAAGGAGGGGACTGGGAAGGCCTCCTGGAGGAGGTGAGCTCCCAGTAGGGCTTTGAAGGGAGGTAGAGAGCTAACTTGGCGGATGTGCGGAGGGAGGGCATTCCAGGCCCGGGGGAGGACGTGGGCCGGGGGTCGACGGTGGGACAGGAGAGAATGAGGCACAGTGAGGAGATTAGCTGCAGAGGAGCGGAGGGTGTGGGCTGGGCTGTAGATGGAGAGAAGGGAGGTTAGGTAGGTGGGGGTGAGGTGCTGGACAGCCTTGAAGCCGAGGGTGAGGAGTTTTTGCCTGATACGTAGGTTGATTGGTAGCCACTGGAGATTTTTGAGGAGGGGAGTAACATGCCCAGAGCATTTCTGCACAAAGACGATCTGGACAGCAGCGTGAAGTATAGATTGAAGTGGGGAGAGACAGGAGGATGGGAGATCAGAGAGGAGGCTGATGCAGTAATCCAGTCGGGATAGGATGAGAGACTGAACGAGGAAGGTAGCGGTTTGGAAGGAGAGGAAAGAGTGGATCTTGGTGATGTTGCAGAGGTGAGACTGGCAGGTTTTGGTGACGAACTGGTTGTGAGGGGCGAATGAGAGAGCGGAGTCGAGGATGACACCAAGGTTGCAGGCCTGTGAGACGGGAAGGATGGTAGTGCCATCAACAGTGATGGGAAAGTCAGGGAGAGGGCAAGGTTTGGGAGGGAAGATAAGGAGTTCAGTCTTGGACATGCTGAGTTTTAGATGGCGGGCGGACATCCAGATGGAGATGTCCTGAAGGCAGGAGGAGATACGAGCCTGGAGGGAGGGAGACTGTGAGCCCACTGTTGGGTAGGGACCGTCTCGTCTCTATATGTTGCCAACTTGTACTTCCCAAGCGCTTAGTACAGTACTCTGCACACAGTAAGCGCTCAATAAATATGATTGATTGATTGACTGATTGAGAGAGAGCAGGGGCAGAGATGTAGATTTGGGTGTCATCAGCGTAGAGATGATAGTTGAAGCCGTGGGTGCGAATCAGTTCACCAAGGGAGTGAGTGTAGATACAGAATGGAAGGGGACCAAGAACTGACCCTTGAGGAACCCCCGCAGTAAGGGGATGGGACGGGGAGGAGGAGCCCGCAAAAGAGACTGAGAATGAACAACTGGAGAGATAAGAGGAGAACCAGGAGAGGACAGAGTCTGTGAAGTCTGTGATATGACGGAAGCTATAAAGGATGCATAATTTGGTTATTGACATTAAAATGAGATAAAATAGTGTATAGTATATTGCCTGGAACTTTTATCTCTGTAAAATGGCACCACATTTCTGATGACATGGTGCCTGTCTCCTAGAATTAGTATTAAAACTATTTAGGACATTATGTGAAATCACAACCAGATAAGCAGCTGAGAAGCTGCTGTGGCCTAGTGGAGAGACCATGGGGCTGGGACTCAGAGGACTCGGGTTCTAATCCCACCTCTGCCACTTGCCTGCTGTGTGGCCTTAGTTGGGCAAGTCACTTAACTTCTCTATGCCTCAGTTACCTCATCTGTGAAATGGGGATTCAATACCCCTTCTCCCTCCTACTTAGACTGTGAGTCCCATGTGGAGCCTGCTCATTTTGTATTTTCCAAACCACTAAGTCCAGTGCTTCACACATTCATTCATTCATTAATTCAATCGTATTTATTGAGCGCTTACTGTGTGCAGAGCACTGTACTAAGCGCTTGCAAAGTACACATTGGCAACATATAGAGACGGTCCCTACCCAACAATGGTCTCACAGTCTAGAAGGGGGAGACAGAACAAAACAAAACATGTGGACAGGTGTCAGGTCATCAGAATAAATAGAAGTAAAGCTAGATGCACATAGTAAGCACTCGACAAATACAATTGTTATTATTGTTCTTATTGTAAATCATGATAATTTCTAAAGGGGTGGGGGGCGAAGGGCGGGGTGGTGGTTCTAAGGACTTAATAGGAGTAGCAGCTATTTGAAGAAGGAACAGAAGTAAATTTTGATGAAAAAAAATCAGTATCCTAAGTATTTCAGAATGTTAATCAATGAATAAGCTAATTCACACTGCCCTCTATAGTAGCATCCTTCACACCTAGAAGAGATGAAGAACAATGGAGCCAATATCAAATAGGCCAGGCTAGACTATAGCTAAACCCAAATGTATGTAGTCATTTGCCCAATAACAATTATAGTAAGCATTGAAGGCACATCTCCTTCAAGAGGCCTTTCCCGGCTAAACCCTCATTTCCTCTTCTCCCACTCCCTTCTGTGTCACTCTGATTTGCTCCCTTTATTCACTCCTCCCTCAGTACAAAAGCACTTCTGCACACAACTCTAATTATTTATTTATATGAATGTCTGTTTCCGCCTCTAGACTGTAGGCTTTCGGTGGGCAGAGAACGTACCTCCCGACTCTGTTATTTTGTATTCTCCTGAGCACTTAGTATTCTTTCCACAGTAAGTGCTCAATAAATATCATTGATTGATTGAGTGGTACCTCTTTATCTGGAATGGAATAGATCAGAAAGCAGAATGCCACATTAAGGATGTGGCCAAAGTTGTGTGTTTGTGTGTGTGTGTGTGTGTGTGTGTGCGCATGTGTGCTCACGCGCACGTGGTGGGAGGGTGGGGAGTAGTAGCTGTGTTTAGTTTTCCAGAGTCACGTATGCCCTTTCTCCAATATTCCCAGTTGGAGACAAATGCTTATAAAGCAGGAGAAAACAAAGATAGGAAAAATACAGAAGTTTCCCATCAAGAACATTCACATTATGTATTTATCTGCATATATCTGTAATTTATTTATTTATCTACTCATTTATTTATAATAATGTCTGTCTCCCCCTCTAGACTGTGAGCTCGTTGTGGGCTCTGCTCTTCCCGCCCTCCCCATCGCCCCGACTATCTCCTTCTGCTCCACTCCCTTCCCCGCCCCACAGCACTTGTGTATTTATGTACCTATTTATTTTTCTATTTATTTAATAATGATGTATATATATAGTTCTATTTATTCATATTAATGCTATTGATGCCTGTCTCCTTGCTTTGTTTTGTTGTCTGTCTCCCCCCTTCTAGACTGTGAGCCCATTGTTTGAGCAGGGATTGTCTCTGTTGCTGAATTGTACTTTCCAAGCACTTAGTACAGTGCTCTGCACACAGTAAGCGGTCAATAAATACGATTGACTGAATATCTATCTGTTGTTACATCGAACTCTCCCAAGCGCTTAGTACAGTGTTTTTCACACAGTAAGTGCTCAATAAATACGATTGAATGTATTCATACACTTTCTTTTGGAGCTTTATCTCTGAAACAAACGTTTGGTAGAAGTCAGGAAGCTGGGTCAGATGCGGACAGGACCTCAAATGGTCACATTTTACTCCTGTTCATATCAGAGGATCCTCCCAGAATCTAGTCTTCCATAATTCTTACAGTAAGCACACATGCACCATTAGCAAACTCAAGCCTCAGAATAAAGAGATAGAGCAATGTCAAGATCACCGCCAAATTAATCATTCGGTCCAACACTTTGTCTGCCCGTATACAGGATAACTGTTCAGTGTTTTCCTCTTGGAGTTAAATGGCTCTATCAATCTTCTTTAAAACTAAAGAATTTAAGATGGAAGTTTTCCTTTAAGCTGAATTATTCAAACAAAAACATTTCTGAAAGTGATATAGGTTTTTTTTTCCTCTCCCAGAGGATTTTTGTACCACTTCCCCTGGCTTGCCAAAATATACATTTTCTCACACCTAGATTATCAAGAACAATAGTTTTGGTCATAAAATTGTCAGGATTTACTTCAACTTTACATCTTTTCGAAAGAGTAAAACACCCGTACAGAGTAAACAGAAAAAAACAAAATATTTATTTAATGACACCTCAGAAACAAAGCCGGACCTTCTCTCCTCTCGATAGCACTTACATCTTTTTCCACAACATCTCTTTGGGGGGAGATGACATATCATTACATGACATTCAGATTCCAGGACACTCATCAAGTTAGGACTCTGGATTCTGGCTAGAATTGCCCAATTTCACAGAAATGCCCGTTCGAAGAAAGGATCTCTAAAAATCTCCTTTTTAAGACCTGCTAAAAGTCCGGAACCAGCTACTCGATCCAAGAGACCAAAGTAAGCCAGTACAGATCTCCGCACGCAATAAACACTCAATCCTCTCCAGCGCTTAGAACAGTGCTTTGCACATAGTAAGCGCTTAATAAATGCCATTATCACTATTATTATTAATAATAAATACCATGGCTGGACTGATTAGGCTTACGCCTGCGAAAATGACTTTGCAAGAGATTGGCCTCTCGTGGCTTAATTCCTCAATAATAATAATAATGACATTTGTTAAGCGATATGCAAAGCACTGTTCTAAGCGCTGATGCCCCTTCATAGAGCCAGCGGGCTCTGGCTGCATTTCCAAGCCATCTCCGTTTCCCCAGGACCAAAGACCATCTCCCGGGGAAGAAACTAAAGTTCTTGCATTTCAAGTAAGAGTGAGAGATTGGGTGCGTGCCTGTGTGTGGGTGTGATTTAATCTTAGCTTCTACATCATGGTGCATTTTTTAGCTTAACTCGAGGTATCCGACTGGGGGGCGAGGGGGGGAGAAATACCCATCTTTCGGGGGAGAAATCTCAGTTTTTCCCTTTCTCTCCCTCACACACACACCGACAGGGCCCAGACCCACGCGCCCACCTAACCTGCGAGTGGGGTCTCTGGCCAGAAGTGGGTAAGGGGGGGGGAAGCTCTCTGTGGGCAGGGCAGCTCCTGCTTGTTTCTTGCACCAGTGGCCCCCGCTGGGGCTGGCCCTGGCCCAGGTTGCCCAGGTTGCCCAGGGGGGCCCCTGGCCTGGCAGGAGGAGGGGACTTGGAGAGATTCCCCTTCTCTGCCTAGCAGGGAGGGGACCTTGGAGAGATCCCCTTCTCTGCCTAGCAGGGAGGGGACCTTGGAGAGATCCCCTTCTCTGCCTTAGCAGGGAGGGGACCTTGGAGAGATCCCCTTCTCTGCCCAGGAGGGAGGGGACCCTTCCAAGGTGCCCTCCTCTGCCCAGGACTGGGGATGGGGGGGGATGGGGGGTCCAAAGCAGAGCAGGGAGAGGCCGCCCCCAAACTGCCACTTTCCCCTCCCGCAACACTGGACCCCCAAACCCCAACAGGGAGGGGAAACGGGGCTTCAGGATGCCAGGGGGCCCCAGGAGGAGGGGGAGGTTGGGATGGAGTCTCTCCCATCCCGGCCTTTGGGGAGTCTCCCCCGCTCCCCAGGACTAGTATGTTGGGTTTTGTTCTCTGTCTCCCCCTTTTAGACTGTGAGCCCGCTGTCGGGTAGGGACTGTCTCTATATGTTGCCAATTTGTACTTCCCAAGCGCTTAGTCCGGTGCTCTGCACATAGTAAGCGCTCAATAAATGCGATTGATGATGATGATGATGATGATGATGATGACTCCGGCCCCTCCGGGACAAAATTGAGGTCCCCGGAGCGCACGGCTGGGCAGGGCGCAGGGGGCAGTGGCAGCCTCCCGGGGGGCCGGGGTTGGACCAGGGGGTGGTGGGGACCCCCTTCTCTCTCCCACCCGGGCCCCTGGAGCCCCCCAGGAGCCCCCAAAGGGAGCCCCCTCCCCACACCCCGCCTTACCTTGGCGCTTCCCCGCAGGCCGTCCTCCGGGCGATGGGCTCTCCGGGGTCCCCGGGGGGGCAGGGGAAGAGGCTGCAGATGCCCCCCGGAGGGGGCGTCGCCCCCAGCCCCCAACTGGAGCGCGGGGGAGAGGCGAGCTGGACGCCCACCTCCTCCACCTCCCGCTCCGGGGCCCGGGCACCGAGGGAAAAGAGCAAAGAGGGGAGGGGGAGCAAGAGCAGCAGGAGGAGCAAGAGGAGGAGCCAAAGGAGGAGAAGGCCCTGATGCCCCCGCCCCACCGCCCCCAACTCCACCTGCTAATAATCAGAACAACGAGGGGATTTCTTCAGCGCCCATCCCCTCCCATCCAACTGCTGGAGCCCTTAGTGGGAGCAGAGCGATCAATCCATCGTATTTATTGAGCGCCCACTGTGTGCAGAGCACTGCACTAAGCGCTTGGGAAGTCCAAGTCGGCAACACATAGAGACCGCCCCTATCCAACAGCGGGCTCGCAGTCTAGAAGGGGGAGATGAGCAATCAATCCATCAGTCGATCGTATTTATTGAGCGCCTACTGTGTGCAGAGCACTGGACTAAGCGCTTGGGAAGAACAAGTCGGCAACATATAGAGATGGTCCCTACCCAACAGCGGGCTCACAGTCTAGAAGGGGGAGACAGAGAACAAAACCAGATATGCCAACAGAATAAAATGAATAGAATACATATGTACAAGGGAGATAGAGTAATAAATATATACAAACAGATATACATATATACAGGTGCTGTGGGGAAGGGAAGGAGGTAAGATGGGGGGATGGAGAAGGGGACGAGGGGGCACTGCTCTAAGCGCTCGGAAACTACAATTTGGCAACAGAGACGATCCCTGCCCAACAACGGGCTCACAGTCTGGAAGATAGCCAGGATGATAATACTGGTGTTTGGTAAGGGCTTATTATGGGTGTTATTAGCGCTTAGTACAGGGCTCTGCGGTAAGCGCTCAGTAAATACGATTGAATAAATGAATGAATGCGCCGGGGGTGATTTAAGGTAACGAGGTTGGCCCACGTGGGGCTCACAATCTTAATCCCCATTTGACAGCTGAGGGAACCGAGGCACAGAGAAGTGAAGCGACTTGCCCAAGTCACACAGCTGACAACTGGTGGGGCCGGGATTAGAACCCCTGTCCTCTGATCCCCAAGCCCCATGCTCTGTCCACTGAGCCACGCTCGCTGACTATAATAATAATTATGGTATTTGTCAAGCACCTACTCTGTGCCAGGCACTGTTCTAAGCTCTGGGAGAGACACAAGGCAATCAGGTTGTCCCACGTGAGGCTCACAGTCTCAATCCCCCTTTGACAGATGAGGGAACTGAGGCACAGGAAGGTGAAGTGACTTACCCAAAGTCACACAGCTGATGTGGTGGAGGCAGGATTAGAACCCAGGACCTCTTATTCCCAAGCCCCGTGTTCTTTCCGCTAAGCCACGCTCACTGACTATAATAATAATTATGGTATTAAGTGCCTACTCTATGCCAGGCACTGTCCTAAGTGCTGGGATTGATACAAGACAATTGAGTTGGACACAGTCCTTTGTCCCGCATAGGGCTCAGTCTTCATCCCCATTTTACAGATGAGGGAACTGAGGCCCAGAGAAGTGAAGTGACTTGCCCAGGGTCGCACAGAAGACAAGCGGCAGAGTCGGGACTAGAACCCAAGACCTTCTGACTCCCAGCCTCAAGCACTGTTCTAAGCGCTGGGGTAGATACAAGATAAGCAGGTTGTTCCACATGGGGCTCACGGTTCTTAATCCCTATTTTACAGATGAAGTAACTGAGGCATATAGAAGTGAAGTGACTTACCCAAGGTCACACAGCCTGCAACCGTCCCAAAGCCAAGATTGCAAGGTGGAAGCTTGGTTTGAGTGTCGAGAATGACTCTGTTCCATTCTCCATCCAATCATACTGATTGAGCACACTACATGCACAGCACTGTACCGAACGCTTGGGAGAGTGATAATATTAATGTTGGTATTTCATTCATCCATTCAATTATATGAATTGAGCGCTTACTATGTGCAGAGCACTGGACTAAGTGCTTGGACTTGTGAAGCGCATACTCTGTGCCAGGCACTGTACAAAGCACAGGGGTGGATATGAACAAATTGGGTTGGACCCAGTCCCTGTCCCATGTGGGGCTCACAGTCCCCATTTTACAGATGAGGTAACTGAGGCACAGAGAAGTGAAGTGACTTACCCAAGGTCACACAGCAATTAAACGATGGAGCCAGAATTAGATCCCACAATCTCTTACTTCCAAGGCTGTGCTCTTACCACTAGACCATGCTGCTTCTGTGAGGGAACTGAGGCACTGAGTGACTTGGCTGAGGTCACATGGCAGATAAGTGGAGAAGTGGGATTAGAATTTATGACCTTCTGACTCCCAGGACCATTTTCTCTCCACTACCCCATGCTGCTTCTCCAGTCCTGGCCCATTAACTAGCTTGTGTGGTACTTTCCCAAGTGCTTAGTACAGTTCCCTGCACACAGTAAGTGCTCAGTTAATAAGACTGAGTGACTGAGAAGATCAATCAATCAATCAATTGTATTTATTGAGCGTTTACTGTGTGCAGAGCACTGTATTAAACACTTGGGAAGTACAAGTTGGCAACACATAGAGACAGTCCCTACCCAACAGTGGGCTCACAGTCTAGAAGGGGGAGACAGACAACAAAACAAACATATCAACAAAATAAAATAAATAGAATAGATATGTACAAGTAAAATAAATTAATAGAGTAATAAATATGTACAAACATATATACATATTTACAGGTGCTGTGGGAAAGGGAAGGAGGTAAGGCGGCGGGGTGGAGAGGGGGAGAAGGGGGAGAGGAAGGAGGGGGCTCAGTCTGGGAAGGCCTCCTGGAGGAGGTGAGCTCTCAGTAGGGCTTTGAAGGGAGGAAGAGAGCTAGCTTGGCGGATGTGGGGAGGGAGGGCATTCCAGGCCAGGGGTCGACGGCGGGACAGACGAGAACAAGGCACGGTGAGGAGATTAGCGGCAGAGGAGCAGAGGGTGTGGGCTGGGCTGGTGAAGGAGAGAAGGGAGGTGAGGTAGGAGGGGGCGAGGAGATGGACAGCCTTGAAGCCCAGGGTGAGGAGTTTCTGCCTGATGCGTAGGTTGATTGGTAGCCACTGGAGATTTTTGAGGAGGGGAGTAACATGCCCAGAGCATTTCTGGACAAAGAGAAATGAGCCCCAGAGCCTTCCTGGACCGCTTTCCCACTCCTCCTCCTCTTCCCCCTCCATCCCTAAGCCCACCCTCTGACTCCTGAAACCCTGACCTGGAAGGAACCCAGAAAGGTCACTTTGCAAACCCCCCTACCTCCCTGCAGGGGGAGAAACAGACACGAGAGGGCTATTGACTAAGATCCCCCTGGAGAAACGCCAGAAGCTAAGACCCTGAGAAAAGGAGGGAAGATCTTCACTCTACAGCCCGGTGCCTCCCGCCTTCCTCCTCAGCAGCATCCACCAGCATCACATCTCCTGGGAGGGGCTTAGGTGTTATGGCTTTTTGCCAAGAGGAAGTTAGTTTCCTCCTGACAATCCCCCAAGCCAGAGGAGACTGTCAAGAGTGGGTATTTACTGTCTCGTGGATGCCTAGCTCAAAGGATCTGATCCTATCTTCCACCCCCTCCATAATCCTGCAACCTACACACATAGACACAAACACACACACACATCTTCGTTTTCAAACCTGATATTACTGACAGGAAGAACCTATCAATGGGAATTACACACGCACACACACACACACACACACACAATCCCTTTGTTTTCAAACATGACGCTGCTGACATAAGAACCTATCCATGTTCCATCCTATCATAGTGGAAAGAACACGGGCGCTTAGTACAGTGCTCTGCACCCAGTAAGCGCTCAATAAATACGAATGATGATCGATGATGATGATGATTTTCATTTTGGCTCTTCCACTTGCCCGCTGTGTGATCGTGGGCAAGTCACTCAACTTCTCTGTGCTTCACTTTCCTCAACTGTAAAACCGGGTTGCAATTCCTGTTCTCTCTCCTATTTTGAGTGTGAGCTCCACGTGGGACATGGACTGTGTCCAGTGTAATTCTCTTGAACCTATCCCAGAACTTACTTCAGTGCTTGGCACACAGTAAGCACTTAACAAATACCGTTAATATATTATATGACATATTAAATGCATGACATATGATAAATACTAGATTATGTGCAAGGGTGACTGAAAAGGCCAGTGTATGACCAGTACATTCTTCTACACCGATTGACTGGAAGGCAAGATTCTTGCTATTTTAATGAGCCAGGGACAGGGGCCGTGTCCAACCTGATCAACTTGTATCTTACTCCGGCATTCAGTACACTCCGTGGGATGTGCTGAGCACTTAACAAATACCATTACCATCCTCATCATCCTCACCACAGGTTCTAATTCACTCGATCGTTTTTATTGATCGCTTACTGTGTACAGAACACTTTGGTAAGAGCTTGAGAGAGTACAATATACATATAACAAACACACTTACAAACAACAAGCTTACAGTCCAGAGGGGGAGACGGACATTAATGTAAGTAAGTAAATAACAGATAGGTTCCTAAGTTCTGTGGGGCTGGGAGGGGGAATGAATAAAGAGAGCAAGTCAGGGTAACATAGAAGGGAATGGCAGAAAAGGAAAGTCAGGGAAGAACTCATGGAGGAGATGTGCCTTTGGTGTTTAAGCCTGCCTGTTTTGTTTGAGAACAAGGCCTCTCCTGACTATGGCCCATCAGGCAGTTCTGGGGTTATCCCAATACTCTGGTACCCGATTCGAAGTTGTGCTTCCCTCGGCCTTTAAATCGCCTATTCCACCTCTCTGATAAACACATTAAAGGAAACCCTCCCTCTTCTGACTGAATTCCAGGCCCCACAGTAGCAGAAATTGGCCCACCCACCTTTAGAAGCTCCTGTGGAGGTAAGAACAAGGCTTCTCTGTTGCCTCAAACGCATCCAAAGGTACAGGATGCTAAATTGGGTGATGGGGACGAGTCACTGAAGAGGCTAGGAAAGAAGAGGTTTTCAACTCAGCTCTGAAATGATATGGAACTGGGGTGATCAAAGGCTAGACCCCGAAATAGCCAGATGGTTCCAAGAGAGAGAGTTGCAGTGGGTCGGCAGAAGATGGTGGGTCAGGATGAGGGTCAGCGTTAGCAAAAGTGGGCAAGGATCCGTTCCCCTACCCCAAAAAGATGACACATGATGCCATGGCCACCTTTCTGTCCAACAGCCAGAGGCAGCGTCACAGCACGACATAGGTAATCTTCTTAAGGAAACTGCGGAAACCTTTCAAATCAGAGCCTATAGAATAACAAAAGAGTTGGGCATCTGCTTAGTGGTGTAAATGTTTATAAATATTGGGCTGTCATGAAACTGTGTAGAAGAAAATAGCCTCTCCCAGAAAAATAAGATTCAACAGAGAGTAATCTCCCTTTCTGACCATTTGGAAAAATGATGTGTTTTCCTTTTATTTTTAGAAGAGAGTCTAAGGGAGGGATTTAACACCAAGGTTGCTGAGGCCAGACTTTCCACATCATTTAAGGAAGAGCCAGAGTCTTTAAAAGAGAAGTAGCACGGCCTAGTGAGAAGGAATCACCTAACGGAGAAAGCATAGGCCTGGCAGTCGGTAGGACCTGAGTTCTAATCCCACCTCTGCCACTTGTCTGCTGTGTGACATTGGGCAAGTCACTTAACTTCCGTGTGCCTCAATTAAAATGGTGATTCAACACCTGTTCTCCCTCCTACTTAGACTGTGAACCCCATGCAGGACAAGGACTGTGTCTGACCTAATTTGTACCTACCCCAATGCTTAGAACAGTGTTTGACCCATAGTAAGCACTTAACAAATACTATTTTAATACTAATAGAGAAGCAGCATGGCTTAGTATAAAGAGAAAGGGCTTGGAGTCAGAGGTCATGGGTTCTAATCCCCGGTCCACTACTTGTCAGCTATGTGACCTTGGGCAAGTCACTTCACTTCTCTGTGCCTCAGTTACCTCATCTGTAAAATGGAGATGAAGACTATGAGACCCTTGTGGGACAGCCTGATTACCTTGTATCTACCCCAGCGGTTAGAACAGTGCTTGACACATAGTAAGTGCTTAACAAATACCATAATTATTATTATTCATTATTATTTTTAAAAGAATGTTACAGGAGTTAAACTAATAGAATGTGTGTGTTGCAGGGCAGGGGGTGATCAAGTCAAGTGATATCTTGTATAAGAAATACAAAACAATTCCATTTTCCCATTTTGGTCCACCACTCAGCATTCTTTTCCTCCAGCGTGTTTTCTGTCCATCGTCCTGTAATAACTTTCTTTCACACTCTCAAACCTTTCACTGCTCTCTACTTAATTTTGTTTCGGATCTGGTCTCTTAGTCTGCTTCCTATATCTATTGTACTTCTTTCCCTCCTTTACACATTGGCTGTATCTTTGACTCCTCTCTCCCTTTCATTCCTCCCTAATCAGCCTGTCAGTTTTTCCTCCACAGTATTTCCAAGATCATCCGTCTCTCTCCATCCAGAGGACCTCTACGCTGGTCCAGGCACTGTTACACCCAAGCTTGACTATGCATCAGTCTCCTCGCTGACCTATCTGCCTCCTGTCTCTCTCTCCTCCAATCCATCCTTCACTCCTGTTGACTGGATTATTTTTCTAAAGCATTATTCCGTGCAATTCTTCCCACTCCTCATCAATCTCCAATGGGTGCCCATTCCTCTCTGCATCAAGCAAAAACTGTTGACATTTGGCTTTCAGGCACTCAATCAACTTCCTCAACTTCTCCATATCTACTTTCTTCTTCCATTGCACTCCAACTTGCACTCTTCATTCCTTTCAAGATAATCTTGTCTTGTCTGATGCCGTCTTCTCCGCCCCATAGCAATTCCATGGACACGTCTCTCCCAGAATGCCCCACCTCCACCTGCAATCCTTCTGATTGTATATCCATAGAGTTTTCTTGGTAAAAATACAGAAGTGGTTTATCACTTCCTCCTTCCACGCAGTAAACCTGAGTCTCTGTCCTCGACTCTCTCCAATGCCACTGCTGCCCAGCACAGTTGAGTTTGTAGCAGATTGCCTTCCACTCGCTAGCCACTGCTCAAGCTAGGAATGGAACAAATATGCCTCTGCTTGACTCTCCCTCCCATAGTCGAGACTGGTAGAGGACTGGAAATTCTTCAGATGCGATCCTGAGAGGGGCTAAATAACCTACTCATTAATTACTAGATATGATATTCCATTCTGAATCTCTACTGAATCTAGAGGTTTCTCCATGGCTAGGTCTATCAATATTATTCACTGAATGCTTACTGTGCGCAGAGCACTGTACTAAGACACTCGAGGGAATACAATAGAGATGGTGGATAAGATCCTCTGCCCCCAAGAAGCATGAACTCTAGTTCACAATTTGGACACTAAAATAAATTACAGAGAGGGGAAGCATGAGTTGGGAGTGGAGAGAATCAAAGGGCTTTCAGGGTAAAGACCCAAGGTCATAGGCAAAGCAGAAGGGAAAGCGAGGGGTTATTCAGAGAAGGCTTCTTGGAAGAGGTGATTTTAGTAGTGTTTTGAAGATTTCTACCAACTCGGTTGTTTTTACTCTCTCCAGCACTTAGTGCAGTGCTCTGCACACAGTAAGCACTCAGTAAATACCTTTGATAAATGGGGAGAGGGGTAGTCTGTTAGCTATAAATGGGGAGGGAATTCCAGTCTGGAGGGAGGATGGGAGTAATGGATTGTCTTCAAGAGAGAGAGATGAGATGGAGATGAGATGAGATGAGATCGAGTAGGTTAGTATCGGAGTGAAGTGTGCAGGCTGAGTTGCAGTGGGAAAGAAGAGTTAGTTAAAGCAGGAGGGGGTGAGCTGATTGATTACCTTTAGTAGACCCTATCCATAGACCTGCTTTATGAAAAAAACCCCACTGGAAAACAAGCTGAAGCTTTTTATGATTGAAAAAAGGTATACTCTTGCTGTAGATGAAATGCAAAGCTCCCCACTCTGTCCTATTCCACTCAAGGCACAGAAAATTCCCATCCCGGCTCTTGTAAGTTGTTCTCCAAAAGCATTAGACCCAAAAGCATTTTTAAGTTTTATAACTTTCGCCACCTGTTTTCTTAGGCCACTCTTCCCCTGCTGTGCCTACACCAGATCGCTGCGCTCTCCATTGACCTGGGTTATAAGCATGGGAGCACCTGGTCCCATCAAACATTCTCCCATTTCACCCACAAACTGATCCCCTCGAAAAAAAAACAAAATGGAATATGTAACCGAGGCAGGGGATACCCAAATAGGCTCTTCAGGACAACTGCTTGTCTTTCCAAAGTCCGACTTCTGTTTGAGCATAGGGATAGGCTTATGGACGCCTGAGGGGCAGGTTTTGCTCTGATGGATGTTTGCCTTCACATAGCTATGCTGGATGGGACACGTGAAGAGAATGAGTGACACCAGGATACCTAAAGAGCTGGTCTATGGGGAGCTGAAATTGGAGAGCAGAAATCAAAGAGGGCAGAAGAAGCATTTCAAGAATACGGTAAAACAAAACTTCAGATGATGCTGCAACCCAGCTAAAAACTGGAAGTCTGTTTCTGAGGAATGACCTGCAGGGCGCACTTCCATTAAGAAGGGAGTGGTTCTTTGAGCCAAAGCTTCATAGGGAAAGACAGGAGGCAAAAGGCATAGCTTAGTGGACAGAGCACAGGCCTTGGAGTCAGAAGTGCCTGCGTTCTAACACCTGCTCTGCCACAAGTCTGCTGTGTGACCTTGGACAAGTCACTTCATTTCTCTAGGCTTCAGTTCCCTCATCTGTAAAATGGGGATTAAGAGTGTGAGCCCAATGTGGGACAGGGACTGTGTCCAACTTCATTAACTTGTATCTATGCCAGCACTTAGAATTTTGTTAATGATGTGTATATAGCTTTAATTCTATTTGTTCTGATGACTTGACACCTGTCCACATGTTTTTTTTTTTGTCTGTCTCCCCCTTCTAGACTGTGAGCCCGTTGTTGGGTAGGGATTGTCTCTATATGTTGCCAACTTGTACTTCCCAAGCTCTTAGTACAGTGCTCTGCACACAGAAAGCGCTCAATAAATACTATTGAATGAATGAATGAATGAACAGTGTTTGGCACATAGTAAGTGCTTAACAAGTACCACAATTATAATTATTTTTAAAAGGAAAAACAGCTCTGGCCACACAGACTTTAAGTATCACCCAACAAAGGATAACCTTTCTGTGTGCTCAAGGTGGTTTTTTCAGCCCCCCACCCACACACCCATAGGTGACTTTTGCAGTCAGTTGTGTCTTCTCCAAATACTTGGAAAGTATGCATCAAGGGTGCTCGAATTACCTATCATTTCAGTATTCTTATAAAAAAAAATTGTGGACATTCATGATTGAGTAGCAGCAGCTTTGGAGGCAGGACAGGGCTAGAGGACTTGGATGGTTCCTATTCAAATTGATCCGGCGGGGACGTTTTATTCACTATTAGGCTTAATGAATTATAACTGTGGTATTTACTATATTGTACTCTCCCAAGAGTTTATTACAGTGTTCTGCACATAGTAAGTGCTCAATAAATCATTCACCCCACTTATCCAACCTATCACCGAATCCTGTCAGTCTCACCTTCACAGCATCACCAAGATCCACCTTTTCGTCGCCATCCAAACCACTACCACGTTAGTACCATCACTCATCCTATCCTGACTGGATTACTGCATCAACCTCCTTTCTGACCTCCCAACCTCCTGCCTCTCCTCACTTCAGTCCATACTTCACTCTGCTGCCCAAATTATCTTTCTACAGAACCACTCAGGGCATGTCACCCACCTCCTCAAAAATCTCCAGTGGTTCCCTATCCACTTCCATATCAAACAAAAACTCCTCACCATTGGCTTCAAACTCTCCATCACCTTGCCCTCTTCTACCTCACCTCCCTTCTCTCCTTCTACATCCCAGCCAACACACTCCTCTCCTCTGGTGCTAACCTTCTTACTGTGCCTCTCACCTGTCCTGCTGTCGACTCCTGGCCCACATCCAACCTCTGGCCTGAAACTTCCTCCCTCCTCAAATCCACCAAACAATCAGTCTTCCCTACTGAATCAATCAATCGTATTTATTGAGAGCTTACTGTGTGCAGAGCACTGTACTAAGCTCTTGGGAAGGACAAGTTTTCAACATATAGAGACAGTCCCTACCCAATAGTGGGCTCACAGTCTAGAAGGGGGAGACAGAGAACAAAACCAAACATATTAACGAAATAAAATAGAATAGATATGTACAAGTAAAATAAATAGAGTAATAAATATGTACAAACATATATACATATATACAGGTGCTGTGGGGAAGGGAAGGAGGTAAGATGGGGGGATGGAGAGGGGGATAAGGGGGAGAGGAAGGAGGGGGCTCAGTCTGGGAAGGCCTCCTGGAGGAGGTCAGCTCTCAGTAGGGCCTTGAAGGGAGGAAGAGAGCTAGCTTGGCGGATGGGCAGAGGGAGGGCATTCCAGGCCAGGGGGACGACGTGGGCCGGGGGTCGACAGCGGGAC
Source organism: Tachyglossus aculeatus (assembly GCF_015852505.1). Lineage (NCBI taxonomy): Eukaryota > Metazoa > Chordata > Mammalia > Monotremata > Tachyglossidae > Tachyglossus > Tachyglossus aculeatus. The sequence continues at coordinate 14,178,067 of NC_052070.1, forward strand.
AGGCGAGAACGAGGCACGGTGAGGATCTTAGCAGCAGAGGAGCAGAGGGTGTGGGCTGGGCTGTAGAAGGAGAGAAGGGAGGTGAGGGAGGAGGGGGCGACGTGATGGAGAGCCTTGAAGCCGAGGGTGAGGAGTTTCTGCCTGATGCGCAGATTGATGGGTAGGCACTGGAGATTTTTGAGGAGGGGAGTAATATGCCCAGAGCGTTTCTGGACAAAGATAATCCGGGCAGCAGCATGAAGTATGGATTGAAGTGGGGAGAGACACGAGGATGGGAGATCAGAGAGAAGGCTGATGAAGTAGTCCAGATGGGATAGGATGAGAGCTTGAACGAGCAGGGTAGCGGTTTGGGTGGAGAGGAAAGGGCAGGTCTTGGCAATGTTGCGGAGCTGAGACCGGCAGGTTTTGGTGATGGCTTGGATGTGAGGGGTGAATGAGAGAGCGGAGTCGAGGATGACACCAAGGTTGCGGGCTTGTGAGACGGGAAGGATGGTAGTGCCGTCAACAGAGATGGGAAAGTCAGGGAGAGGGCAAGGTTTGGGAGGGAAGACAAGGAGTTCAGTCTTGGACATGTTGAGTTTTAGGTGGCGACAGACATCCAGATGGAGATGTCCTGAAGGCAGGAGGAGATGCGAGCCTGGAGAGGGGGAGAGAGCAGGGGCAGAGATGTAGATTTGGGTGTCATCAGCGTAGAGATGATAGTTGAAGCCGTGGGAGTGAATGAGGTCACCAAGGGAGAGAGTGTAGATCGAGAACAGAAGGGGACCAAGAACTGAACCTTGGGGAACCCCCACAGTAAGGGGATGGGAAGGGGAGGAGGAGCTTGCAAAAGAGACTGAGAATGAACGACCGGAGAGATAAGAGGAGAGCCAGGAGAGGATGGAGTCTGTGAAGCCAAGGTTGGATAGCGTGTTGAGGAGAAGGGGGTGGTCCACAGTGTCAAAGGCAGCTGAGAGGTCGAGGAGGATTAGGATAGACTAGGATAGGGACCGAAGGTGCACCTCCTCCAAGAGGTCTTCCCAGACTAAGCCCCCTTTTCTTCAGCTCCCTTTTCCTTCTTTCCTTCCTCCTCCCCGCTCCACAGCACTATAATTCTATAATTCTATTTATTTACTGATGCCTGTTAACTTGTTTTGATATCTGTTTCCCCCCTCTAGACTGTAAACCCGTTGTGGGGAGGGATTGCCTCTCTTTATTGCTGTATTGTACTTTTCAAGTGCTTAGTACAGTGCTCTGCTTACAGTAAACGCTCAATAAGTGCAATTGAATGAATGAATGAATGAAATATCACTGACACTGATTGATTCATTGCTAGGGGAGATGGAGGATAATCAAATGTGTTACATTGCTGGCCCACGTGGGAGTCACAGTCCCTAAGGGAGACAGTGCAGGCATTCAATCTCACTTTCTACAGCTGAGGAAGTTGAGGCACAGAGAAGGTCACACGGCAGGCAAGTGATGAAACAGGGGTTAGAACCTAAATCTTCTGACTTCTAGGTCTGTGCTCTTTTAGCTAGACCACATTTTTCTGATCAGTCAATCAATCAATGGTATTTATTGAATGCCTGTTGTACGCTGAGCACCACACTAAGCACTTGGGAGAGTACAATATGACAGAGTTGGCAGACACATTCCCTGCCCACGATGAGCTTACAGTCCATTGAGGGAGAAAGATATTCAAATAAATGACAGATATGTACATTAGTGTTGTGTGACTGAAGGTGGGGTGAATAAAAGTCCACGTGTGAGAGCAAAATGGAAGGGAAAGGGAATAGGGGAAATGAGGGCTTAATAATAATAATTCATTCATTCATTCATTTAATTGTATTTATTGAGCACTTACTGTGTGCAGAGCACTGTACTAAGCACTTGGGAAGTACAAGTCGGCAACATATAGAGACGGTCTCTACCCAACAATGGGCTCACAGTCTAGAAGGGGGAGACAGAAAACAAAACAAAACATGCAGACAGGTGTCAAAATCATCAGAACAAATAGGATTATAGCTATATGCACATCATTAACAAAAAGAATAGAATAGTAAATATGTACAAGTAAAATAAATAGAGTAATAAATCTGTAAAAATATATACAAGTGCTGTGGGGAGGGGAAGGAGGTAGGGTGGGGAGGATGGGGAGGAGGAGAGGGGAAAGGGGGCTCAGTCTGGAAAGGCCTCTTGGAGGATGTGAGCTCTCAGTAGGGCTTTGAAGGGAGGAAGAGAGCTAGCTTGGTGGATGTGTAGAGGGAGGGCATTTCAGGCGAGGGGGAGGTCGTGGGCTGGGGGTTGGTGGTGGGACGGGCGAGAACGAGGCACGGTGAGGAGGTTAGCGGCAGAGGAACGGAGGGTGTGGGCTGGGATGGAGAAGGAGAGAAGCGAGGTGAGGTAGGAGGGGGCGAGGTGATGGACAGCCTTGAAGCCGAGAGTGAGGAGTTTTTGCTTGATGTGTAGGTTGACAGGCAGCCACTGGAGATTTTTGAGGAGGGGAGTAACATACCCAGAGTGTTTCTGTACAAAGATAATCTGGGTAGCAGAGTGAAGTATAGACTGAAGCGGGAAGAGACAGGAGGATGGAAGATCAGAGAGGAGGCTGATGCAGTAATCCAGTCGGGATAGGATGAGAGTTTGAACGAGCAAGGTAGCAGTTTGGATGGAGAGGAAAGGGCAAATCTTGGCGATGTTTTGGAGGTGTAACTGGCAGGTTTTGGTGATGGGTTGGATATGTGGGGTGAACGAGAGAGCAGAGTCGAGGATGACACCAAGGTTGCGGGCTTGTGAGACGGGAAGGATGGTAGTGCCATCTACAGTGACGGGAAAGTCAGAGAGAGGACAGGGATTTGTAGGGAAGATAAGAAGCTCAGTCTTGGACATGTTGAGTTGTAGATGGCGGGCGGACATCCAGATGGAGATATCCTGAAGGCAGGAGGAGATACAAGCCTAGAGGTAGGGAGAGAGAGCAGGGGCAGAGATGTAGATTTGGGTGTCATCAGCATAGAGATGATAGTTGAAGCCATGGGGGCGAATGAGTTCACCAAGGCAGTGAGTGTAGATAGAGAACAGAAAGGGACCAAGAACTGACCCCTGAGGAACCCCTACAATAAGAGGATGGGAGGAGGAGCCTGCAAAGGAGAATGAGAATGAATGGCCAGAAAGATAAGAGGAGAACCAGGAGAGGACGGAGTCTGTGAAGCCAAGGTTGGATAGCGTGTTGAGGAGAAGGGGGTGGTCCACAGTGTCAAAGGCAGCTGAGATGTTGAGGAGGATTAGGATAGAGTAGGAACCATTGGATTTGGCTAGAAGGAGGTCACTGGTGACCTTTGAGAGGGCAGTTCTGGTGGAGCGTAGGGGATGGAAGCCGGATTGGAGGGGGTCAAGGAGAGAGTTGGCGTTGAGGAATAATAATGGTATTTGTTAAGCGCTTTCTATGTTCCAAGAACTGTCCTAAGCACTGTGGTAGATACAAGGTAATCAGGTTGTCTCACGTGGGGTTCATAGTCTTAATCTCCATGTTACAGATGAGGTAACTGAGGCCCAGAGAAGTTAAGTGACTTGTCCAAAGCCACATAGCTGATAAGTGGTGGAGCTGGAATCAGAACCCACGACCTCTGACTCCCAAGCCTGTGCTCTTTCCACTAAGGCCTCAGAGGAGATGTGATTTTAATAAAGTTTTGAATAATAATAATAATAATTGTGGTACCTGTTAAGAGCTTACTATGTGCCAAGCACTGTACTAAGCTCTGGAGTAGATACAAGCAAATCCGGTTGGACACAGTCCCTGACTCATTTGGGGCTCACAGTCTTCATCCCCATTTTACATGTGTGTACCAAGGCGGCCCAGAGAAGTGAAATGACTTGCCCTAGGTCACACAGCAGACAAGAGGCAGAGCTGGGATTAGGACCAACGGTTTTCTGACTTCTAGTCCCATGCTCTATCGACTACGCCATGCCGCTTTTCATATGCCACACTGCTTTTCATGCTGCTGCACCTCGAAGGTAGGGAGAGTTGTCTTCTGTAGTAAATTAAGGTGGAGGGAGTTTTAGGTCAGAGGGAGGATGTGGGCACTGGGTCAGAGTCGAGATAAGTGCGACTGTGGTACAGTGAGTAGGTTGGCGTTGGAGAAGAGACTCATGCAGGCTGGGCAGTAGTAGAAAATCAGCAAAATAGAATTGGAGGGGGTTGATTGAGAGCCTTTAAGCCAACGTTAAAGAGTTTCCGTTTGAGGCTTGGAAGCAGCATGACCCGGTGGGAGAGAGCACAGGCCCGGGATGCAGGAGACCTGGATTCTAATCCCAGCTCTGACAGTTGCTAGTTGTGTGACCCTGCCCAAGTCATTTAATTTATCATCATCATCATCATCAATTGTATTTATTGAGCTCTTACTATGTGCAGAGCACTGTACTAAGTGCTTGGGAAGTACAAGTTGGCAACATATAGAGACAGTCCCTACCCAACAGTGGGCTCACAGTCTAAAAGGGGGAGACAGAGAACAGAACCAAACACACTAACAAAATAAAATAAATAGAATAGATATGTACAAATAAAATAAATAAATAAATAGAGTAATTTATCTGTGCCTCAGTCTCCTCACCCATCAAACCGGCATTAAATCCTACCCTCTCCGATTTAGATTGTGAGCCCCATCTGTGACAGGGACTGTATCCAGCCTGATTATTTTGTATCAACCCCAGCACTTCGTATAGTCCTAGGCATATAATAATTGATAATCATAATTAGGGTACTTGTTAAGCACTTACTATGTGCTGAACAATGTTCCAAGCACTAGGGGAGATTCAAGTTAGGTTGGACACAGTCCCTCTTCCATATGATGATGATGATGGCATTTATTAAACGCTTACTATGTGCAAAGCACTGTTCTAAGTGCTGGGGAGGTTATAAGGTGATCAGGTTGTCCCATGGGGGGCTCACAGTCTCAATCCCCATTTTACAGATGAGGAGGCTGAGGCCCAAAGAAGTGAAGTGACTTGCCCAAGGTCACACAGCAGACGTGTGGCAGAGCTAGGATTAGAACCCATGGCCTTCTGATTCCCAGACCTGTGCCCTAGCCACTAAGCCAAGCTGCTTCTCAGCATAGTTACCATAATGAGTGCTGAACAAATACCATTATTATGCAGAGGAAGATGGTGGACAGGCAACCGCTGAAGAATGGAAAGATGTGAACCAAAAGGTTTCTTTAGATAAAATGATATGGGTGGCAGAGTAGAGTAAGAACCGAAGGGAGTGAGACAGAAGGCAGAGAGGTCAGCTAAGAGCCTGATGCAACAGTAAAAGTGGAATAAGATCATTTTTGTACTAAGTACTTACTTCGTGCCAAGCACTACTGTAAGTGCTGGGGTAGATAAAAGTTAATCAGGTTAGACACAGTCCCTGTCCCATGTAGGGCTCCCAGTCTAAGTATCACAGGATAATAATAATAATAATAGTAATAATAATAATGGTGATGGTATTTGATAAGCAGCTTTGCTCAGTGGAAACAGCCCAGGCTTGGGTGTCAGACGTCATAATAATAATAATAATAATAATGGTATTTATTAAGTGCTTACTATGTGCAAAGCACTGTTCTAAGTGCTTGGGGGGTTACAAGGTGATTAGGTTGTCCCATGGGGGGCTCACAGTCTTAATTCCCATTTTACAGATGAGGTAATTGGGGCACAGAGAAGTTCAGTGACTTGCCCAAAGTCACACAGCTGACAATTGGCGGAGCCGGGGTTTGAACCCTTGGACTCTGACTCCAAAACCCGTGCTTTATCTACTGAGCCACGTTCTAATACTGGCTACACCACTTGTCAGCTGTGAGGCTTTGGGCAAGTCACTTAACTTCTCTGTGCCTCAGTTCCCTCATCTGTAAAATGGGGGTTAGATTGTGAGCCTCATGTGGGACAACCTGATTTCCTTTATTCCCCCCCAGCGCTTAGAACAGTGCTTGGCATATAGTAAGTGCTTAACAAATACCACAATTAACACTATTATTATTATTAAGTGTTTACTATGTGACAAGCACTGTTCTAAGTACTGGGGTAATAATAATAGTGATAATAATAATAATATTTGTTAAGCGCTTACTATGTGCCAAGCACTGTTCTAAGCACTGGGGTAGACACAAGGTAATCAGGTTGTCCCACATGGGGCTCACTGCAGCGTGGCTCACTGGAAGGAGCCCGGGCTTTGGAGTCAGAGTTCATGGGTTCAAATCCCGGCTCTGCCAATTGTCAGCTGTGTGACTTTGGGCAAGTCACTTAACTTCTCTAGGCCTCAGTTACCTCATCTGTAAAATGGGGGTGAAGACTGTGAGCCCCACGTGGGCCAACCTGATCACGTTGTAACCTCCCCAGTGCTTAGAACAGTGCTTTGCACATAGTAAGAACTTAATAAATTCCATCGTTATTATTATTATCCCCATTTTACTGATGAGGTAACGGAGGCCCAGAAAAGTTAAGTGACTTGCCCAAGGTCACACAGCTGACGAACGGCGGAGCCGGTACTAGAACCCATTACCTCTGACTCCCAAGCCTGGACTCTTTCCACTAAGCCATGCTGATTCCCAACTACAGGGTAGATAAAGGGTAATCAGATTTTCCCACGTGGGGCTCATACTTTTAATCCCCATTTTACAGATGAGGTTACCGAGGCCCACAGAAGTTAAGTGACTTGCCCAAGGTCACACAGCAGACAAGTGGCAGAGGCGGGATTAGAACCCACATCCTCTGTCTCCCAAGCCCATGCTCTCTCCACTAAACCACGCTGATTCCCAGCCTAACAATTGTGGTATTTGCCCACATAGGGCTCAACAGTCTAAGTATCACAGGATAATAATAATAATAATAATAACAACAGTTGTGGTATTTGTCAAAAGCTCATTACATGTGGGCACTCTACTAAGTCCTGAAGTGGATACAAGCAAATTGGGTTGGACACAGCCCCTGTCCCACATGGGGCTCACAGTCTTAATCGCTATTTTATGGATGAGGTAACTGAGGCCCAGAGAAATTAAGTGATTTAAGTTAAGTGAGAAGCAGCGTGGCTCAGTGGAAAGAGCCCAGGTTTTGGAGTCAAAGGTCATGGGTTCGAATCCCAGCTCTGCCACATGTCTGCTGTGTGACCTTGGGCAAGTCACTTCACTTCTCTGAGCCTCAGTTCCCTCATCTGTAAAATGGGGATGAAGACTGTGAGCCCCACGTGGGACAACCTGATCACCTTGTATCCCCCCAGCGCTTAGAACAGTGCTTTGGACATAGTAAGCACTTAACAAGTGTCATTATTATTATTATTATTATTATTATTATTATTATAATTATTATTATTATTATTTGCCTAAGGTCACACAGCAGACAAGTGACAGAGCTGGGATTAGAACCCAGGTCCTTCTGACCTAGGCTCATTCTCTATTCTGTAGCCCCTTTTGCTTCACTGCACTGCACTGCACTGCCCAGTGCAAGGCAGTGCAATGTCCCGGGGTATAAGTGCTTGTAGAGAAGCAGCGTGGCTCAGTGGAAAGAGCCCAGGCTTTGGAGTCAAGGGTCATGGGTTCGAATTCCGGCTCTGCCAACTGTCAGCTGTGTGACTTTGGGCAAGTCACTTCACTTCTCTGGGCCTCAGTTCCCTCATCTGGAAAATGAGGATTAAGACTGTGAGCCCTCCGTGGGACAACCTGATCACCTTGTAACCTCCCCAGCTCTTAGAACAGTGCTTTGCACATAGTAAGTGCTTAATAAATGCCATCGTTGTACTTCCCAAGCGCTTAGTACAGTGCTCTGCATACAGTAAGTGCTCCATAAATATGATTGAATGAATCGATCAGAGTAGTAGTAGTTCTCTAGTAGCAATAGAAGCTATTCAGAGAAGCAGCGTGGCTTAGTGGAAAGATCCCGGGCTTGGGAGTCAGAGGTCATGGGTTCTAATCCCAGCTCTGCCACTTGTCTGCTGTGTGACTTTGGGCAAGTCACTTAACCTTTCTGTGCCTCAGTTACCACATCTGGAAAGTGGGGATTAAGACTGTGAGCCCCATGTGGGACAACCTGGTAACCTTGTATCTACCCCAGTGCTTAGAACAGTGCTTGGCACATAGTAAGCGCTTAGCAAATACCATAAAAAATAGTAACAGATTTGATGGAGAAGAAAGGGCAGATTGATGATCAAGAACATGGTCATCATGTGCGTATCATATTAAATTGACTGGGATTCCAGTGCCTTGGAATGAATCATCCTAATTCACTCAACTTTCTTCCCATTGTATTCTCCTATGCCCACTACTGGCACAGAGTTTAGTCTTCATCCCCCTTTTAAATTGTGAGCTTCTTGAGGATAAAGAACCTGGACCTTTTTTCCTTTGTGTTCTTCCAAGCAGTCTGTATATAGCATTCATTCATTTATTCATTCATTCGTATTTATTGAGCACTTACTGTGTGCAGAGCACTGTACTAAGTGCTTGGGAAGTACAAGTCGGCAACATATAGTGACGGTCCCTATGGGCTCACAGTCTAGAAGGGAGAGACAGACAACAAAACAAAACATGTAGACAGGTGTCAAAATCTTCAGAACAAAAAGAATTAAAGCTATTCATTCATTCATTCAATCATATTTACTGAGCGCTTACTGTGTGCAGAGCACTGTACTAAGAGCTTGGGAAGTACAAGTTGGCAACATATAGAAACGGTCCCTACCCAACAGCAGGCTCACAGTGTAGAAGGGGAAGACAGACAACAAAACAAAACATATTAACAAAATAAAATAAATAGAAGTGTAAATATGTACAAGCAAAACAAATAGAGTAGTCAATATGTACAAACATATATACAGGTGCTGTGGGGAGGGGAAAGAGGTAGGGCGGGGGGGTGCACATCATTAACAAAATAAATAGAATAGTAAATTCATTCATTCAATCGCATTTATTGAGAGCTTACTGTGTGCAGAGCACTGTACTAAGCGCTTGGGTAGTACAAGTTGGCAACATATAGAGAGGGTCCCTACCAAACAACATGCTCACAGTTTCCCCGCCTTACCTCCTTCCCTTCCCCACAGCACCCGTATATATGTATATATGTTTGTATGTATTTATTACTCTTTTTATTTATTTTACTGTACATTTTTATTCTACTTATTTTATTTTGTTAATATGTTCTGTTTTGTTCTCTGTCTCCCCCTTCTAGACTGTGAGCCCACTGTTGGGTAGGGACTGTCTCTGTATGTTGCCAACTTGTACTTCCCAAGCGCTTAGAACAGTGCTCTGCACACAGTAAGCGCTCAATAAATATGATTGAATGAATGAATAGCAAATATGTACAAGTAAAATAGAGTAATAAACCTGTACAAATATATATATATGCAAGTGCTGTGGGGAGGGGAAGGAAGTAGGGCGGGGGGGATGGTGAGGAGGAGAGGGGAAAGGGGGCTCAGCACACTGTCAACTTTCAAAAAAGTACTACTGAGTGACTGATTGACAGCTTTCACTGTCCACCCACAGCCTCCACACCTGCCTTTTCTCCCACAAATCCCTTCCCTGCAAAACTGTACTGTGCTCTCATGCTGGGAAACAGCCTGGCATAGTGGACAGAACACAGGCCAGGGATGGATTCTAATCCCCGCTCCACCACTTGTCTGCTGCGTGGCCTTGGGCAAGTCACTTCACTTCCCTGTGCCTCGGTTACCTCATCTGTAAAATGGGGATTAAGATTGTGAAACTCATGAGAGACTGTGTCCAAACCAATTTGCTTATATCCAGCTCAGCACTTAGTACAGTGCCTGGTACATAATAAGCACTTGACAAATACCATTATTATTATTATAATTATTACTCTCTCACAGCGATCTCTGATCCTGTGACCTAATACTCTTCCAAACAGTACAGGGCTCTGCTCCCAATAAGAATCAATAAATACCATTCATTGACTTATTGATTCCCTCCAGTTTCCCAGAGTCACCCTGCCCAGTTTGGTCTCCAAACCTAACCTATCAACGCACAAATCCACTCCAATATTTCTTTCTTTCAGCTGTGGATCACTGACTCCAAACAGTTTTTCTGCTTTTTCAATCAATCCACCAATAGATCGTATTTATTGAGCACACTGTGCACAGAGCACTGTACTAAGCACTTGGGAGAGTACAATACAGCAGAGTTGGTAGACACATTCCCTGCCCACGATGACCTTACAGTCTAGAAGTCTTACATGTCCAAGACTGAACTCCTTGTCTTCCCTCCCAAACCCTGCCCTCTCCCTGACTTTCCCATCTCTGTTGACGGCACTACCATCCTTCCCGTCTCACAAGCCTGCAAACTTGGTGTCATCCTTGACTCCGCTCTCTCATTCACCCCTCACATCCAAGCCGTCACCAAAACCTGCTGGTCTCGGCTCCGCAACATCGCCAAGATCCGCCCTTTCCTCTCCATCCATACCGCTACCCTGCTCATTCAAGCTCTCATCCTATCCCGTCTGGACTACTGCATCAGCCTTCTCTCTGATCTCCCATCCTCGTGTCTCTCCCCACTTCAATCCATACTTCATGCTGCTGCCCAGATTGTCTTTGTCCAGATATGCTCTGGGCATGTTACTCCCCTCCTCAAAAATCTCCAGTGGCTGCCAAACAATCTGCACATCAGGCAGCAACTCCTCACCCTGGGCTTCAAGGCTGTCCATCCCCTCGCCCCCTCCTACCTCACCTCCCTTCTCTCCTTCTCCAGCCCAGCCCGCACCCTCCGCTCCTCCGCCGCTAATCTCCTCACCGTACCTCGTTCTCGCCTGTCCCGCCATCGACCCCCGGCCCACGTCATCCCCCGGGCCTGGAATGCCCTCCCTCTGCCCATCTGCCAAACTAGCTCTCTTCCTCCCTTCAAGGCCCTACTGAAGAGCTCACCTCCTCCAGGAGGCCTTCTCAGACTGAGCCCCTTCCTTCCTCTCCCCCTCGTCCCCCTCTCCATCCTCCCCATCTTACCTCCTCCCCTTCCCCACAGCACCTGTATATATCTATATATGTTTGTACATATTTATTACTCTATTTATTTATTTATTTTACTTGTACATATCTATTCTATTTATTTTATTTTGTTAGTATGTTTGGTTTTGTTCTCTGTCTCCCCCTTTTAGACTGTGAGCCCACTGTTGGGTAGGGACTGTCTCTTTATGTTGCCAACTTGTACTTCCCAAGAGCTTAGTACAGTGCTCTACACAAAGTAAGTGCTCAATAAATACGATTGATTGATTGATTGATAGAAGACGAGCTTACAGTAGCTCTTGCTCGTGTGCTGCAGAACGCTGTTGGTGGAAATCCAGACTCCAGGTCAACCTTGCCCGTGTCAACTTCATCCTCACCTAACCTTGGCTTCACTTTCACTCCTCTCTCCTGGTTCTCCTTTTATCTCTCTGGCTGCTCTTTCTCTGTCTCTTTCACAGGCTCCTCCTTTTCCTCCCACCCTGTAACCAAGGGAGTTCCTCAAAGCTTACGTCTGGATTCTCTTCTATTCTCCCTCTACACCCACTCCTTTGAAGAATTCACTCACTTCCACAGCTTTATCGACCATTTCTATGTGGAGGATTCACAAATCTTCATCTCCAGTCCTGACCTCTCTCCTTCTCTGCTTTCACATGACCTCCTGCCATCAGAAAATCTCTACTCAGCTGCCGCACCGATGCCTCAAACTTAATATGTCCTAAACAGAACTCCTAATTTTTCCACCCAGACTTTGTCCTTCCCCTAGCTTTCTCATCACTGTTTACAACTCCAATCAAAAGATCAATGGTATTTATTGAGCTCTAACTGTGTGCAGAGCACTATTCTAGGTGTTGGGAGGTGTTTAACAGAGTTAGTAGACATGTTCTCTGTCCACAAGGAGTTTACAGAGAGGATGGTGCTGCTTTGTACAGTGGTGGGAAAGCCAGGGAGAGGGCAGAGTCTGGGTGGGAAGCTGAGGTATGTTCTGGATATCATTATCCTCCTTGTTTCAAAAGCCCACAAGCTTGGCATTATCCTTGAGGCAGTTCTCTCATTCATTCTTTCATTCAATTGTATTTATCGAGCGCTTACTGTGTGCAGAGCACTGTATTAAGCACTTGGGAAGTACAATAATAATAATAATGATGGCATTTATTAAGCACGTACTATGTGCAAAACACTGTTCTAAGCACTGGGGAGGTTGCAAGGAAATCAGGTTGTCCCACGGGGGGCTCAGAGTCTTAAACCTCATTTTACAGATGAGGTAACTGAGGCACAAAGAAGTTAAGTGACTTGCCCAAAGTCACACAACTGACAAGTGATGGAGGCAGGATTAGAACCAATGACCTTGGACTCCCAACCGGGCTTTTTCCACTGAGCCACGCTGCTTCTCTACAAGTCGGCAACATATAGAGAAGGTCCGTATCCAACAATGAGGTCACAGTCTAGAAGGGGGAGACAGATAACAAAACAAAACATGAAGACTGGTGTCAAAATCATCAGAACAAATAGACAAAGTCAACAAATAAATAAACAATAAATAAATAAATAAATAAACAAGTTCAACTCACATATTCAAGCTGACACAAAATCTTGTGGATTCTACCTTCACAATATCATTAAAATCTGCCCTCTCCCTGCCATCCAAACTGCGATGACCCTCATCTAAGCACTTATCATATCCTGCCTTGAATGCTGCATTAGCCTCCTTTCTGACCTCCCTGTCTTCCGTCTCTCCCCACTCCAATCCTTATTTCACTCTGTTGCCCAGATCATCTTTTTAAAAACATGTTGAGTCCACATCTCCCTGCTCCTCAGAAACTTCCAATTCCCATCCACCTCTGCATTGAAAAGAAACTCTTTACAATTGGCTTCAGAACACTCAATCAACTCTACCCCTCCTACCACGATGCAGTCAGTACACTTGGCTCCTATCAATCAATCAATAATACTTATTAATAACAATTATGGTACTTGTTAAGTGCTTACTATGTGCCAAGCACTGTTCTAAAGCCCTGGGGTGGATACAAGCAAATAGGGTTAGACACATAGGGCTCACAGTCTTAATCCCCATTTTACATATGAGGTAACCGAGGCCCAGAGAAGTGAAGTGACTTGCCCAAGGTCACACAGCAGACATGGATTAGAACCCATGACCTTCTGATTCCTAGGCCTGTGCTGTATCCACTATGCCACACTGCTTGTGTGCAGAGCACTGTACTGAGCTCTTGGGAGAGTACAATATACCAGTTTAACAGAGTTGTAGACACATTCCCTGCCCACAGTGAGCTTACAGTCTAGAGGGAGAGACAGGCATTAATATAAATAAATTATGGATATGTACATACGTGCTGTGGGGTTAGTGGGGTGGGTAAATAAAAGGAGCAAATCAGGGTGATGCAGAAGGGAGTGGGAGAAGGAGAAATGAAAGCTTTAGTCAGGGAAGGCCTCTTGGAGGAAATGTGCCTTCAATAAGGCTTTGAAGGTGGGGAGAGTAATTGTCTTTTGGGTAAGAAGAAGCAAGGGAATCCCAAGCCTCTACTATCACCTGCTCATTTTCAGTCAATTGTATTTATTAAGCACTTACTCGATGCAGAGCACTGTAATAAGCACTTTGGAGACTACAATATAACAATATAACAGACACTTTCCCTGCCTAAAATGAGCTTATAGTCTAGAGAGGGAGACAGACATTAATATAAATAAATAAATATTAATAAAAGGGTTGTGGTTGTTGATGGTGAAGATGACTTCTTCATCCCCTTCCCCAGGCCCCCTAATCATCATCATCATCATCATCATCATGGTATTTGTTAAGCGCTTACTATGTGCCAGGCACTATTCTACTACTATACTATACTACTATACTATGCTGTACTATATATACTACTATACTACACTATACTGAGAAGCAGCGTGGCTGAGAAGCAGCGTGGCTCAGTGGAAAGAGCACGGGCTTTGGAGTCAGAAGTCGTGGGTTCAAATCCCGACTCTGCCAATTGTCAGCTGTGTGACTTTGGGCAAGTCACCTAACTTCTCTGTGCCTCAGTTACCTCCTCTGGAAAATGGGGAGTAAAACTGTGAGCCCCCCACGTGACAACCTGATTACTTTGTAACCTCCCGAGCGCTTAGAGCAGTGCTTTGCATATAGTGCTTAATAAATGTCATTATTATTGTACAGACGTATTACTCTATTTTACATGTACATATTTACTATTCTATTTATTTTGTTAATGATGTACATATAACTTTAATTCTGTTTGTTCTGACTATTTTGACACCTGTCTACATGTTTTGTTTTGTTGTCTGTCTCCCCCTTCTAGACTGTGAGCCTGTTGCTGGGTAGAGATCGCCTCTATATGTTGCTGCTTAGTACAGTGCTCTGCACACAGTAAGCGCTCAATAAATACGATTGAATGAATGAATGAATGAATGAATGAATGAATGAATGAATGAATGCTGTCCTTAAACTTCATTAACCCCCACACCCCCATTCCGGAACTTTCCTTCTCCCTGAGCCAGCTTGGGGCCATTTAGGGCCAACTTCCAGAATCATCCAAGACCATGCTCACAGCAGGGGCTTAGAAATGCGAACGAATGAATAAGTGAATGAGTGAATGCCAGACTGTGAGCCATTATTGGGTAGGGACCTTCTCTACATGTTGCCGACTTGTACTTCCCAAGCGCTTAGTACAGTGCAGAGCACCCAGTAAGCGCTCAATAAATACGATTGAATGAATGAATGAATAAGGATAGCCCCCACCTCTGTGATACCCAACTCAGACTTTGTCTCCCAGCTGTGTGAAGAAATAGAAAAATAGAAACATTAGAAAAAAATCACCCTGGCAACATGAAAGGCTGCAGCAAGGCTGTTTTTCTTTAAAATGGAAGTTCTTAAAGGACTATGGAATTTAATGAGAAAATCAGTCAGTAAGAAGTTCTCTGATGATAAAATTGGATTAGGGAAGTCCTGTGGCCTTGTGGAAAGAACACCAGCCTGGAAGTCAGGAGATCTGGATTCTAATTCACCCACTGTGGGCAGAGATTGTCTCTATTTTTCCAAGCGCTTAGTGCAGTATTCTGCACACAGTAAGCACTCAATAAATACGATTCAATGAATGAATGAATAATTCCAGTGGATCTGGCCACATTGCTTCCCCAGCTCCACTGGGATAGGAACCCTGCTAGGTGACTCAGGGCAAGTCACTTTACTTCTCTGTGGCTCAGTTTCTCATCTGTATAATGGGGATAAGATACCTGTGCTTCTTCCTACTTAGACTGTGTACCCTACGTGGGACAGGAAATGGGTCTGACCTGATTATCTTGTATCTACCACAGTGCTTACTACAAGGCTTAGTGCATAGAAAGTGCTAAAAATATAGGAAAATTGTTACCTAAAGGATTCAACTCTCTTGAGAGAGGCTTGCTCTGACAGCAACTTCTCTCGAACAGAGCAGCAATCAACATGTCACTCTTTACTCATTGAATTAAATAGACATTTTAATTTGACTTTAATTTGACCTTCAAATGACCACGTAAAAGGACTAAAATCTCCCCCAAAGGAGTAAGTCTAAGAATACATGAAAGCACTGAAGCCTATTCCTGTTTGCTACCAAATTCATTCTAGTATATTTCAATCCAGTTTTTCCTGAATTCTCTTTCCCAGTCTCTACTGCTCATGAATCTAGTTCTGAAGGGTATATAAATGATTTTAACATACCCAACTCATCAATCTGTCCATGGTAAATTTGAATGTAAATACCAGCTGCAAAAAGATGACTATACAGGCTGGTGAGGATCAAACTCTTTCCATATCCAGGGTGTCAAAATGCCTGATGACAGCAAAGAGATTTGCCCTGATTAATTCGGAAAGCCACTGTTCCCCTTCCAGTTACAAAATGATGTGCTGCATGTATAATTAAAGGTCAAATCACAACGTTTCTATTTGTTTTTGAACAAATTTTACATAATATAATGGGTCACGAACATCAGTGTCCCGAGAGAGATTGAAATTTTATATAATTGCCACTGATGCTTCTGGGTAAGCATAAAATGTTTTCAATACATTGAAGTGCTTCAAAGATGTAAATACCAGTTAGTTATACCTTCCTTCTTGCAACCTGTACATTAACATACTACAATTTATTGTGGCAGAGAGCAAAATGCAGAGGATCTGAAATGAGGAAGATCGGTGGGGAGGTAAAATACAATTGGTTCATATAATAAATGCTTGTTAGGGAAGGAAACAGTGAAAGGATTAGTTATATATAAACTTCAGATAGAAGCACAGTTTCAGGCTTGGTTGATGTAAAAGCAATGAGCTATTCTTAAAAAAAAAGACATGTGTCAGAGTAATCACAAAAACAGTGATTCACAGAGAAAATGAAATGAACCAAGAAAATGACTTCTCTAATTTTGGGCTTATCAATCAATCAAACGTATTTGTTGAAGGCTTACTATATGCAGAGCACTATACTAGGCACTTGGGAGAGTACAATACAATAGAATTAGCAGATATGTTCCCTGCCCATAACAAACTTACAGTCTAGAAGGGGGAGACAGACATTAATATGAATAAATAATTTAGAATACATGAATTAGAAATATGTACATAAATGCTGTGGGGTTGAGGGTGTGGAGAATATCAAGCATCCAATATTACTTATCCTTTTCCACCTTGACAACTGCATCAACCTCCTTGCTGACCTACCTGCCTCCTCTTTCTTGCTACTCCAGTCCTTACTTTGCTCTGCTGCCCAGATCATTTTTCTAGAATGCATTAAATCCAAGTCTCTCCACTCCTCAAAACCCTCCAGTGGTTTTCCGACCACCTTCACAGTGAACAGAAATTCCTTACTATAGGCTTTAGGATACTAAATGAACTCTCCTCCTCCTAATAATAATAATAATAATAATAATAATAATAATAAATGATGATAGCATTTATTAAGCACTTACTATGTACAAAGCACTGTTCTAAGTGCTGGGGAGGTTACAAGGTGATGAGGTTGTCCCACAGGGGGGCTCATGGTCTTAAACCCCATTTTACAGATGAGGGAACTGAGGCCCAGAGAAGTGAAGTGACTTGCCCAAAGTCACACAGCTGACAAGTGGTGGAGCCAGGATTTGAACCCATGACCTCTGACTCCAAAGCCCAAGCTCTTTCCACTGAGCCACCCTGCTTCTCCTACTTTACCTCACTGATTTTCTACTATAATCCAGCCTGAACACTTTGTTCCTCTAACACTAACCTACTTACTGTACCTCATCCTTGTCTCCCGTGCACTCAATTCCATGATCCTCAAAGTCTGGAATTCCACCCCTTTTCATATTCAACAGACCACCAGTCTCCCCACCTTCAAAGTCTTCCTAAAATCCCATCTCCTCCAAGAGGCCTTCTCTGACATAGCCTCATTTCCCTTACTCAGCCTTAGGCAACACCTTTGTACTTGGTTCTATCTCCTTCAAGCACTGGATATATACACCCCACTCCCAGCACCACAGCATTCATGTGCATATCTGCATACTCTCCCATTTCCCTTATCTGCTGTTATTTTAATGTCTGTTGAGGGTGCGGAGAATATCAAGCATCCAGTATCACTTATCCTTTTCCACCTTGACAACTGCATCAACCTCCTTGCTGACCTTTGTGGGCAGTAATTCTGTCTACCAACTCTATTGTATTCTACTCTCCCAAGCATTTAGTAGACTACTCAACACATAATAAGATCTCAATAAATGTCATTGATGGATTTACTGAGGAGCTGGGGGACGATGTATAACCCATCAATCAATGAGTCAATCAATCATATTTACTGAGCACTTACTCTGTACAGAGCACTGTACATGCACTTGGGAAAGTTCAATATAACAGTGGGTAGATATGTTCCCTGCCCATAATGAGCATGATGAACATGGGAAGATCACGAGCATGAGCATAACGAACATGGGAAGATCATATAAAGGCATAGACTCCCTTGCCCAGCCTTTTAGGAATTGTTTGGTATCAGTTCTTTGGCTTGTTTCACGTTTTTTCAAAAGAGTTTACTTCCCTGTTGCCAATAACTAGTTGAAATGTCACCCCAACTAATCAATCAGTGCTATTTATTGAGTGCTTACTGTATGCAGAGCACTCTACTAAGCGCTTGGGAGGAGAAGCAGCGTGGCTCAATGGAAAGAGCCCGGGCTTTAGAGATCATGGGTTCAAATCCCGGCTCCGCCAATTGTCAGCTGTGTGACTTTGGGCAAGTCACTTCACTTCTCTGTGCCCCAGTTCCCTCATCTGTAAAATGGGGATTAAGACTGTGAGCCCCCTGTGGGACAACCTGATCACCTTGTAACCTCCCCAGTGCTTAGAACAGTGCTTTGCACATAGTAAGCGCTTAATAAATGCCATGATTATTATTATTATTACAATACAACAGAGTTGGTAGATACCCACAAGGAGCTTGCAGTCATAGCTCACATTAAACAAAAAAGCAGCTTCCATGAGAGAAAGCTTTACTTCCAGGAAAACAGCTTTTAAATCATCAAACTTTTTCTCCAAACCATCAGATTTTTTCTGAAACACAACACATGAGTGAGTCAGTAAGTCACAAGTATTAATCAGATGCCTACAGGGCATAACACGGTACTAGGAATTAGAGAGTTCTGTTCTAGCCTTAAGAAAAAAAATAACGTGCCCCTTTTCTCCCGGTGTCAAATCGTTCCTAGGCAATAACTAGACCCTTAGGTGGGAATATTACATCTTTCAGACCACAGGGATTTGTCTGTAGCAGTACTGTAGTAAGTGTTGTTGTTTTTGTTTTTGTTTCCCACCCTTAAAAGCATCTCCTGCTCCTGACATCTCTCCATATTTCCATGGTGTCCCCACAGAAATCAAACACCACAAATAATAATGCTATTTTTCCTGATTAGGCACTTCATATTTAATATTTCCAGCCAGCATGTATGCCTCTGTTTATATTTGCTCTTGAAATAAAGCACTGTGGCCTAGAAGAAAAACTACTGGCTGGGTCCTCTTCTTGGCTTTGCCACTGGCTTACTGTGTGACCTTGGGTGAGTCTTTTAACTTCTCTGTGCTTCAGTTACCTCATCTGTAAAATGGGGATTAAGACTATGAGCCCCACTTGGGACAACCTGATGACCTGGAATCTACCCCAGTGCTTAGAACAACGCTTAGCACAGAGTAAGTGCTTAACAAATACCATTATCATCATCACTTATTGTGTGTAGAGCACTGTACTATGCACTTGGGAGAGTACAATATAATAGAGTTGGAGACACATTTCCTGCCCAAAACGACAGTGCTTGACACTGTCCTTGTAAGTGACACTGTCATTGCAAGCATTGTAAGTGCCTTATAAATCTTATTATTATTATCATTATTATCTTCATTTAATCAATCAATCAATCAATCAATCGTATTTATTGAGCACTTACTGTGTGCAGAGCACTGTACTAAGTGCTTGGGAAGTACAAGTTGGCAACATACAGAGACAGCCCCTACCCAACAGTGGGCTCACAGTCTAAAAGGGGGAGACAGAGAACGAAACCAAACATACTAACAAAATAAAATAAATAGAATAGATATGTACAAGTAAAATAAATAAATAAATAGAGTAATAAATATGTACAAACATATATACATATATACAGGTGCTGTGGGGAAGGGAAGGAGGTAAGATGGGGGGATGGAGAGGGAGACGAGGGGGAGAGGAAGGAAGGGGCTCAGTCTGGGAAGGCCTCCTGGAGGAGGTGAGCTCTCAGTAGGGCCTTGAAGGGAGGAAGAGAGCTAGCTTGGCGGATGGGCAGAGGGAGGGCATGCCAGGCCCGGGGGATTACGTGGGCCGGGGGTCGATGGTGGGACAGGCGAGAACGAGGTACGGTGAGGAGATTAGCAGCACAGGAGCGGAGGGTGCGGGCTGGGCTGGAGAAGGAGAGAAGGGAGGTGAGGTAGGAGGGTGTGAGGTGATGGACAGCCTTGAAGCCCAGGGTGAGGAGTTTTTGCCTGATGCTTAGGTTGATTGGTAGCCACTGGAGATTTTTGAGGCGGGGAGTAACATGCCCAGAGCGTTTCTGGACAAAGACAATCCGGGCAGCAGCATGAAGTATGGATTGAAGTGGAGAGAGACACGAGGATGGGAGATCAAAGAGAAGGCTGATGCAGTAGTCCAGACGGGATAGGATGAGAGTTTGAACGAGCAGGGTAGCGGTATGGATGGAGAGGAAAGGGCGGATCTTGGCAATGTTGCGGAGCTGAGACCGGCAGGTTTTGGTGACAGCTTGGGTGTGAGGGGTGAATGAGAGAGCGGAGTCGAGGATGACACCAAGGTTGTGGGCTTGTGAGACGGGAAGGATGGTAGTGCCGTCAACAGAGATGGGAAAGTCAGGGAGAGGGCAGGGTTTGGGCCTGGAGGCTTTATGGCTTCTGGCATAATAATAATTATTATTATGGCATTTATTAAGTGCTTACTATGTGCAAAGCACTTCTATGCGCTGTGGAGGTTGCAAGGTGATCAGGTTGTCCCATGGGGGGTTCACAGTCTTAATCCCCATTTGACAGATGAGGTAACTGAGGCACAGAGAAGGGAAGTGATTTGCCCAAAGTCACACAGCTGATAATTGGTGGACCTGGGATTTGAACACATGACCTCTGACTCCCAAGCCCAGTCTCTTTCCACTGAGCCATGCTGCTTCTCCATCTTTGTAAGTCTTGGAGATGGTCACTCGGGAGTTGTTGAATACTGTTAACTGAATCCACTGCAAAAGACATGTTAATGATTATGCACTGCTTCACACAGTTGGGAAAGTGGCATAGGCAGGTACTAAGCCTGAAGAGAACTGAGGAGAAGAAGCATCATCACCTGAGAACCCTTATCCACAATCATCGATGTTTATCTGCACCACCTAACTTAATTCTGGGAACGGATCCCATTTCTTGGCTGATGTACTATTCAAAGGCGGAGAAATAGAAAAAGAAATCAAGAAACCCAGCATGGATTTTAGAAGACCGTCAGTCAGAGCTGGGCAAAAATAATCACCAAGTTTCTTGCTAAACAGAATGTCTACACAGGTGTCTTTTCGAGAAGCAGCGTGGCTCAGTGGAAAGAGCCCGGGCTTTGGAGTCAGAGGTCATGGGTTCAAATCCCAGCTCCGCCAATTGTCAGCTGTGTGACTTTGGGCAAGTCATTTAACTTCTCTGTGCCTCTGTTACCTCAACTGTTAAATGGGGATTAAGACTGTGAGCCCCCTGAGGGACAACCTGATCACCTTGTATCCTCCCCAGCACTTAGAACAGTGCTTTGCACATAGTAAGTGCCATTATCATTGTTATTATTATTATTATATTCTGTCAAGGAGATGCCAGTCTGACTCAGAAAGTACATCTCAGCTCCTTGCTGATTCTGTTGTATTGGACTCTCCCAAGTGCTTAGTCCTGGGCTCTTCTCATAGTTAGCACTCAATAAATATGACTGATTGATTGATTGATTGAAGAGTTGATCCCCTAAATAATAATAATAATAATAATAATAATAATAATGGCATTTATTAAGTGCTTACTATGTGCAAAGCACTGTCCTAAGCGCTGGGGGGCTACAAGGTAATCAGGTTGTCCCATGGGGGGCTCACAGGCTTCATCCCCATTTTACAGATGAGGGAACTGAGGCCCAGAGAAGTGAAGTGACTTGCCCAAAGACACACAGCTGACAAGTGGCGGAGCCGGGATTTGAACCCATGACCTCTGACTCCAAAGCCTGGGCTCTTTCCACTGAGCCACGCTGCTTCTCCTCCTCTAAAGCCACCTAATGGCTCGTTCCCATCTCTCTTGCCATCGACTCTATTCTCACATTCTCCCCTATGCTTGTGAGTGTCTTCCCCTTCGCATATGAGAGACCACTGCTCTTCCCATCTTCAAAGCCCCACTAAAATGACACCTTATCCAGGAGGCCTTCCCTGATTAATTTCTCATCTCCCTGCCCTACCTCCCCACTCCCCTTCTCCCCCTATACCCCTCCTACCTTCACCCCCATTCCACTGATAACGCTTATGCACGCAATCAATCCATAATATTTACCAAGTGCTTACTCTGTGCAGGGCACTGTACTAAACACTTGGAACCAATCAGTGCTATTCAGTGCTTACTGTGTGCAGAATACTGTATTAAATGCTTGGGAGGGTACGATACAATAGAGCCGATATACACATTCCCTAAACATAAAGTCCTTGCCTAGTGGATGAAACGCAGGCTGGGAGTCAGAAGGACATGGGTTCTAATCCCAGCTCCACCACTTGACTGCTGTATGACCTTGGGCAAGTCACTTTAATTCTCTGTGCCTCAGTTTCTTCATCCTTAAAATGGGGATTAAGACTGTGAGCCCGATGTGGGACAGAGACTATGTCCAACCCAATTTGCTTCTATCCTCTCTAGTGCTAAGTACAGTGCCTGACAGATAGAAAGTGTTAAATGAATACCACAGTTATTATTATCATTGTTTTTATTATTAATAATAGTAATAATAAAGTCTAGCAGGGAAGACAGACATTAAAATAAATTACATATATGTGTGTAACTGCTGTGGGGCTGAGGGTGGGGTGAATATCGTGTGCTTGAAGGGCAGAACCGAAATCAGAGGTGACGCAGAAGTGAGAGGGAGTAGGGGAATTGAGGGTTTAAGACGGATAGGCCTCCGGAGGAGATGCATAAAGCATAAAGTCATAGTGAGACAAAAATGGTGACAATAATTCTATGTCATGTACATTTCACTTTCATTATTTTTCTGCACCTCTTGAAAACAACCTCAGGGAAAATGTGAACTGCATAGTTCTTAAGCTTATGCCTGCGAGTTCTATTTCACCATGTAACACTATATCTGTGATTCGAAGTATTTGTCACCCTTAGCGGTGCAATAACAAGTCTTTTCCCAAATCTTTGAGAATCAGAATGCAGTTGCTGGGTGCAGAGGCAGTGTCTAGCTAGGTCCAATAGATAAGTATAAATTCAGCCGCCCTCGTGGGCGCTGCTAGCTCCTGATTCCATCTCCCCTGGAAACAGCCCCATTCTCCCTCTGGAGACCAGGGATTGAATCTACCAACTCTGTTGTAATAATAATTAAAATGTTGGTATTTCTTAAGACACTTACTATGTGCCAAGCACTGTTCAAAGTGCTGGGGTGGATACAAGGTAATCAGGTTGTCCCACGTGGCGTTCACAGTCTTCATCCCCATTTTACAGATGAGGGAACTGAGGCCCAGAGGAGTTAAGTGACTTTCCTAAAGTCACACAGCTGACAAGTGGAAGAGCCGGGATTAGAACCCATGACCTCTGGCTCCACAGCCCGTGCTCTTTCCACTGAGCCACGCTGCTTCTCTAGCACTTCTCTAGTAGTGTGTGTACTCTCTCAAGTGCTGGATACCCAGCGCTTAGAACAGTGCTTTGCACATAGTAAACGCTTAATAAATGCCATCATTATTATTATTATTATTATTATATACATGATCTGCAAATCATTCAAGTGTTACTTTGCATTTTTCATGGAATTTGCAAAGCGCCTACTATGTGTCGGGCCCTGTACTAAGCACTGGGGTAATAATAATAATAATAATAATAATAATAATAATAATAATAATAATAATGATGGCATTTGTTAAGCGCTTACTATGTGCAAAGCACTATATAAGCTAGTCAGGTCGGACACAGTCCGTGACCCATGTGGGGCACACTGTCGTAATCCCCATTTTCCAGTTGAGGAACTGAGGTTCAGAGAAGTTAAGTGACTTGCTCAAGGTCACAGAGCGGAGAAGTGGAGGAGCTGGGATTAGAACCCAAGGCTTTCTGGCTCCCAGGCCCAAGCTCTATCCATTAGGCCTCACTGATCCTGGTCTTCTTGGGTCTGCTTGCGTTTCAGGTATTACTTGGCAACCCTCAAATGGGATTCTATCTGGGCCACCAGAATGAGTTGTAATGATGGCACAGATCTCCCTCTTCCCCCTCTTCTTTCAGATGGATTTGGAATGATTTGGAAAGGGATTGGCTCTTAACCAGTAAAATAAGCAGCAGCATGGCCTAGAGGATGGAGCGCAGTCCTGGGAGTCGGGATTCTGTTCTCTGTCTCCCCCTTTTAGACTGTGAGCCCACTGTTGGGTAGGGACTGTCTCTATGTGTTGACAATTTGTACTTCCCAAGCGCTTAGTACAGTGCTCTGCACATAGTAAGCGCTCAATAAATACGATTGATTGATTGATTGATTGATTGATTCTAATCCTGGCTCTGCCTCGTCTGCTGTGTGACTTTGAGTAAGTCACTTCACTTCTCTGTGCCTCAGTTGCTTCCTCTATAAAATGGGGATTAAGATTGTGAGCCCTGTGTGCAACATAGATTGGGTCCAAATTGATAATCTTGTTTGTACCCCAGCACTTTGAACTATACCTGGCATATAGTAAGTGCTTAAGAAATATTCATTCATTCATTTGATCATCATTCAATCATTCATTCATTTGATCATCGCTTCCTCCCTTCAAGGCCCTACTGAGAACTCACCTCCTCCAGGAGGCCTTCCCAGACTGAGCCCCCTCCTTCCTCTCCCCCTCCTCTCCCTCACCATCCCCCCGCTTTACCTCCTTCCCCTCCCCACAGCACCTGTATATATGTATATATGTTTGTACATATTCATTACTCTATTCATTTATTTATTTTATTTGTACATGTTTATTCTATTTATTTTATTTTGTTAATATGTTTTGTTTTGTTCTCTGTCTCCCCCTTCTAGACTGTGAGCCCACTGTTGCGTAGGGACCGTCTCTATACGTTGCCAGCTTGTACTTCCCAAGGGCTTAGTACAGTGCTCTGTACACAGTAAGTGCTCAATAAATGCAATTGAATGAATGAATGAATGAATTTATGGAGTGCTTGCTATGTGCAGAGCACTATAATAAGCAATTGGGAGAATACAATACAACAACAGACAGATTCCCTGCCCACGAGTAACATTAAAAAAAAAACCTGGATGTGGGAAAGGAAGCTGAAAAAACCTGAGCTATGGTGGAGGTAGAGAAGTAAACCTATCTCTCTTCCACTGGAACTGGGGCAGAATCAGGAGATTCAAAATGCTGCCCTGAGAGGCCCAAGGCCTGTGTTGTTATTTCTCATCATTCAATTTTAAGAGCCTTGTGACAGTGCTCATGTTCACCAACTCTATTGTAGTCTCATGCATTCATTCATTCAATTGTATTTACTGAGTGCTTACTGTATGTAGAGTACTTTACTAAGGGCTTGGAAAGTACAATACAGCAGTAAAGAGAGGCAATCCCTGCCCACAAAGGGCTCACAGTCTAGAAGCAGGGAGACAGACATCAATACAAGTAAACAGGCATTGATATAAATACATAGAATTAAAGATATATACATATATACATAAGTGCTGTGGGGCGGGAAGAGGAAGGAAGAGCAAAGGGAGTGAGTCTGAAGGGAGTTGGAGCTGAGGAAAACCGGTGCTCAGTCTGTTAGTACTGTCGACTTAGTACTTAGTGATGTGTACTAAGCATTCTCTCAAGTGCTTAGTACAGTGCTCTGAACACAGTAGATATTCAGCTCCTTGAGGACAGGGATCACCTCTATCCACTCCATTGTACTCTCCTAAGTGCTTAGAATAGTGCTCTGTACACAGCAAGTGCTCAATGAATATCACTAATTTTTCATAAAGCAGCATGGAAGATAAAAAGGCAGGTTAGTGTGGGTTAATCTGTTTATAGGTATCTGGGGAATAATTTCTAATTAAGGCTCAGTGGAAAGAACACAGGCTTGGGAGTCAGAGGTCATGGCTTCTAATCCCTGCTCCACCACATGTCTGCTGTGTGACTTTGGGCAAGTCACCTAACTTCTCTGTGCCTCAGTTACCTCACCTGTAAAATGGGGATTGAGACTGTGAGCCCCACGTGGGACAACCTGATCACCTTGTATCTACTAGCATTCATTCAATCGTATTTATTGAGCGCTTACTGGGTGCAGAGCACTGTACTAAGTGCTTGGAAAGTACAAGTTGGCAACATATAGAGATGGTCCCTACCCAACAGCGGGCTCACAGTCTAGAAGGGGGAAACAGACAACAAAACAAAACATATTAACAAAATAAAATAAATAGAATAAATATGTACAAAAAAAATAAATAGAGTAATACATACAAACATATATACAGGTGCTGTGGGGAGGGGAAGGAGGTAAGACAGGGGGAATGGGGAGGGGAAGGAGGGGGCTCAGTCTGGGAAGGCCTCCTGGAGGAGGTGAGCTGAACAGTGCTTGGCACATAGCAAGTGCTTAACAAATGCCATCATTATCATTATTATTCAATGCAGATTTTCTGGGTCTGAAGCCAAATGGCCAACTGATTCTGATGCCTGCCTACTTGTTTTGTTTTGTTGTCTGTCTCCCCCTTCCAAACTGTGTGCCCCTTGTTGGGTAGGGATTGTCTCTATCTGTTGCCAAATTGTACTTTCCAAGTGCTTAGTCCAGTGCCCTGCACACACTAAGCGCTCAATAAATATGATTGAATGAATGAATTTCTAAGAGGAGGAGCTGCTAATCAGCCCTAAAACCCCTCAGAAGCTGCCGATGGTTACCTTGCTAGTCTCTTAACATTCTGGGTTTCTTTTCCTCTACTTACATTTGGAATTAAATCCTGTTGCTTTTCCCCATTTGTGGGGGTGGCTCGGTCTTTGCCCGTTTGTGGGGAAGCCTGGGTCTCTGTTTGTGGGGGCGGTTGGTATCTGCTTGTGGGAAGGCCGCTCGGTCTTTGTTGGTTTGTGGGGGCCGCTCTGCTTTTGGCCTGTTTGTTGTGGGGTTAGGTTATTGTTTGTGGGGGAAGTTTAGTCTTTGCCTACTAGTTGAGGGGCAATCAGTCACTGCCTGCTTGGGGGTGCCTGGGCTCTTCCCTGTCTCTGGGGGCAGCCGGGCCTTTGCCTGTCTGAATAATAATAATAATAATTGCCCCCTTTTCCCAGACTGAGCCCCCATTTTCCTCTCCTCCTCCCCATCCCCCCCCGCCCTTCTTCCCCACAGCACCTGAATATATGTTAGTACAGATTTATTACTCCATTTTACTTGTACATATTTACTAATCTATTTATTTTGTTAATGATGTGCACATAGCTATAATTCTATTCATTCTGACAATTTTGACACCTGTCCACATGTTTTGTTTTGTTGTTTGTCTCCCCCTCCTAGACTGTGAGCCCATTGTTGGGTAGCGACCATTTCTATATGTTGCCAACTTGTACTCTCCCCCCTTCTAGACTGTGAGCCCATTGTTGGGTAGCGACCATTTGTATATGTTGCCAGCTTGTACTTCCCAAGCGCTTAGTGCAGTGCTCTGCACACAGTAAGCGCTCAATAAATCCGATTGAATGAATGAATGAATGGTATTGGTTAAGCTCGTTCTATGTGCCACTGTACTAAGTGCTTGGATAGATTAGGTTTGTTAGGTTGAACACAGTCCATATCCCAAATGGGGCTCACAGTCTTAATCCCCATTTTCCAGATGAAGGAACTGAGGCACAGAGAGGTGAAGTGACTTTACTTCTTAGACTGTGAGCCCCATGTTGTGCTGGGACTGTGACAAACCTGATTAACTTGTATCTACCCTAACACTTGGAATAGTGTATGACAATAAATGCTTGATGAATACAATAATAATAACAATAGTAATAGTGACACAGAGGTGGTTCATAGTCTTAAATCTGGTTTGATGATACACAGCAAAGAGCCCCAAATTTTCTCCAGAAAGCACACAAATTATCCACTGGATCTGTGGCTCAGTGGAAAGAGCACAGGCTTGGGAGTTAGAGGTCATGGGTTCAAATCCCAACTCTGCTGCTTGTCAGCTGTGTGACTTTAGGCAAGTCACTTAATAATAATAATAATAATAATAATAATAATGTTGGTATTTGTTAAGTGCTTACTATATGCCAACCACTGTTCTAAGCGCTGGGGTAGATACAAGGTAATCAGATAGTCCCACATGGGGCTCACAGTCTTCATCCCTATTTTACAGATGAGGGAACTGAGGCCCAGAGAAGTGAAGTGACTTGCCCAACGTCACACAGCTGACAAGTGGCGGGGCAGGATTTGAACCCACGACCTCTGACTCCAAAGCCCGTGCTCTTTCCACTTAACTTCTCTGTACCTCAGTTACCCCATCTGTAAAATGTGGATTAAGACTGTAAGCCCCACGTGGGACAACGTGATCACCTTGTGTCCTCCCCAGCGCTTAGAACAGTGCTTTGCTCATAGTAAGCGCTTTACAAATGCCATTATTATTATTATTAATACTAATGATAGAAGAGGTGAAATCCTTGAGCCACTTAAGACTGTAAGCTCCTCAAAGGCAGGGATCGTGTCTACTTGTCTTGTCTTATGCCGTCGATTTGTTTCCGACCCATAGTGCCACCACGGACGCATCTCTTCCAGAATGCCCGCTCTCCATCGGCAATTTTTCCGGTACTGTATCGATAGAGTTTCCTTGGTAAAAATCCAGAAGTGGTTTACCATAGCCGCCTTCCGCGCAGTAAACTCGAGTCTCTGCCATAAACTCTCTCCCGTGCTGCTGTTGTCCAGCACAGGGGAGTTTTGACCTGTAGTAGATTGCCTGCCACTCTGTAGCCACTGCCCAAGCTAGGAATGGAATGGGTAGGCCTCTGCTTGACTCTCCCTCTGCCACTAACCTGCCATGTCACCTTGGAAAAGTCATTTCACTTCTCTGGGCCTGTTACCTCATCTGAAAAATGACAAATGAGACTGTGAGACCTATGCAGGACAGGGACTGTGTCCAACCGAATTAGCTTGCATCTATCCTATCACTTAATTCAGTTTGTGGAACATAGTAAACACTTAACATACCATTAAGACAAAAAAAAAAGGAATCAGACCCAGGCATGCACTCCTTCCCAACAGTCACAGGGCATTAGGAAAATGATAGATCACTCCTCCCCCTTGGCTCAGAAATTGAAATAAATTCTGGTCCCATTTCAAGCCAGGAGTTGCCTGCATGTGACATATCAGAAGTCTATGCCAATATCAGAGATGAATAAACTCTTTTCCGTGACCCCA
This sequence comes from Tachyglossus aculeatus, assembly GCF_015852505.1. Lineage (NCBI taxonomy): Eukaryota > Metazoa > Chordata > Mammalia > Monotremata > Tachyglossidae > Tachyglossus > Tachyglossus aculeatus. The sequence continues at coordinate 14,207,106 of NC_052070.1, forward strand.
AGAGAGGATGGAGCTTCAAAAAGTAAAAAAATAAATACATCTGCTATTCCAACTTAAAGTACGGGGCAGATGCAATTAGAATACTCGGTTCAACTGTAAACATAAATGATTTTTAGTTTACTGCATTTCCCAAATAGAATTTATAGACTTCATTTCTTTGTATTTAGCACTTGCAAATATTCTGTCCAAAATGTTAAAAAGTCTTGTTCCAATTCAAATGATATCCACCAGGTTATTTTATTTTTACTCTGCTTTGTTATTTCCTTGGCAAATTGTATTTTATTTGCATTAATATTAAATATTTATGGAAAAAATATGCATTTATTCCCAAGATGAATCTTATTCTTACGCTTCAGTAATCAGACCAAAAGTTGTTGTGAAAGAAAATGAATAAAATATTTTCAGCATGGCACATTATGTGTCCAAGTCTTTATTTCAGATTTGTTAATAGCATAAATCTCAGAATGGAGGTATCAGGCATCTTTACTGTTAATCCCTCAGCTCTACAGATGCTTATCTACAAAATGTATAAAGGAAGAAAATGAACCAACAAAAGACAGTACATCGGCAAGTTCCGACACATCTATCAAGCACAGGTGTAGTTGTAGATAACAAAAATTCCCTGATGGAGAAATTCACAAAACGCAATCATTGGCATTTATTGAGCACTTACTAAGTGCTTGGGAGAGCAGAATAGAGTTAACAGATGGAATCCCTTCCCCTACACAGTTGAGAATCTAACCGGTGAGACAGACACTAAAATAAATTCTAGGTATGTAGATATGTATGTATGTAGATATGTACCTAAGTACATATATGTACATATAAGTACATATAAGTACATGTACCTAAGTACATATAGATATGTACCTAAGTAAGAAGTATTCTTCCCTTTCAGCCAAAGGAGTGCAGGATGCTTGGCAAACCATTGGCAACTTTATTTAGAAGCCAAAAGTCACCCTCACTAGGATTTTTTTTCATTGTCAGATATTCAAACAATACTCCAAGCATTTAAGAATAAAGAATATATGTTGCCAACTTGTACCTCCCAAGTGCTTAATACAGTGCTTTGCACACAGTAAGCGCTTAATAAATACGACTGAATGAATGAATGAATGAAGTACTGTTGAGAAAAGAGGAGGCGAGTATCTAAGTATTTCAGGAGCTCCGCCACTTGTGTGTTGGGTGACTTGGGGCCTGTCACTTCGCTTATCTGTTCCTCAGTTACCTCATCTATAAAATGGGGATTAAGCCTGTGAGCCCAATGTGGGACAGAGACTGTGTCCAACCTGACAACCTTGTATCTACCCCAATGCTTAGTACAGAGTAAACACCTAACAAATATCATAAAAAGAATTGAGGACTCGAGAGTAAGGATAACGTAGCGGGGAGGGAAGCTCCTCATCTCCCACTCACTTCAATCAATCAATCAATCGTATTTATTGAGTATTTATTGAGTATCGTACTTCTGCATCACCCTGACTTGCTCTCTTTGCTCTTCCCCCCCTCCTGACCCCACAGCACTTATGCATGGATCTGTCATTTTATTTATTCATTTATTTATTTATTTTACCTGTACATATCTACTCTATTTATTTTATTTTGTTAGTATGTTTGGTTTTGTTCTCTGTCTCCCCCTTTTAGACTGTGAGCCCACTGTTGGGTAGGGACTGTCTCTATATGTTGCCAACTTGCACTTCCCAAGCGCTTAGTACAGTGCTCTGCAGACAGTAAGCGCTCAATAAATACGATTGATGATGATAATGATGATATGTTGCCAACTTGTACTTCCCAAGCGCTTAGTACAGTGCTCTGCACACAGTAAGCGCTCAATAAATACGATCGATGATGATGATGATTTATTTATATTGATGTCCATTTATTTGTATTGATGTCTGCCTCCCCCGCTCTAGACTGTGAGCTCGTTGTGTGCTGGAATTGTCTCTCTTTATTGCTGTATTGTACTTTCTCAAGCACTTAGTACAGAGCTCTGCACACAGTAAGTGCTCAGTAAATATGATTGAATGAATGAGATGAGATGAGGAGTTAGTCGGGGAAGGCTTCCTGGAGGAGGTGTGATTTTAGAAGTGCTTTTTAGATGGGGAGAGCAGTGGTCTGGGAAGGTTTCAGGCAGAAGGGAGAATGTGAGCAAGAGGCCGATGATGAGAGAGGTGAGATCGAGGCGTGGTAAGTAGGCTGACACAGGGGGGAAGTGGGTGGGATGGGGTGTAGTGGGGGAGAAGCATGGATAAGTAGGGAGAGTTGAGAGCTGATTGTTGGGAGTGAAATAATTGGGAGTGAAAAGGTTAATGCTCATCAATAGATCAATTATACTGCATGCTTACTGTGTGCAGAGAACTGTCCTAAGCGTTTGGCATATGCTTCAAGGCCCTGCTGAGAGCTCACCTCCTCCAGGAGGCCTTCCCAGACTGAGCCCCTTCCTTCCTCTCCCCCTCATCCCCCTCTCCATCCCCCCATCTCACCTCCCTCCCTTCCCCACAGCACCTGTATATATGTATATATGTTTGTACATTTTTTTTTACTCTATTTATTTATTTATTTAATTTATTTCTACATATCTATTCTATTTTATTTCGTTAGTATGTTTGGTTTTGTTCTCTGTCTCCCCCTTTTAGACTGTGAGCCCACTGTTGGGTAGGGACTGTCTCTACATGTTGCCAATTTGTACTTCCCAAGCGCTTAGTACAGTGCTCTGCACATAGTAAGCGCTCAATAAATACGATTGATGATGATGATGATGATGCTAGCCAACGTGGGGACCGTGACAACTTGGCGAGGAACTCCTGCTAGTCTGGAAAGACCTGATAAGAGACAAGAGAGATGAAATCTCTCGCCCTGTTGATGAGCCGATCGACGAGGCACAGCTAGCCAAATCCAGCTAAGGCCATTAATCGTGGCAGAATAGCCGGGAGACCACGAGTAAGGATGGGATATAAAGTTGGGTCGCGTCCTGCTCAGCCAGTCAATCAATCAATTGTATTTATTGAGCACTTACTGTGTGCAGAGAACCATACTAAGTGCTTGGGAGACTACAGTATAACACTCCCTGCCCACCACAAGTTTACCATCTAGAGAGGGAGACCAAAATTAATGTAAATAAATAAATTACAGCCATGGATATAATTGCTGTGACTGTTGGTCTGCTGGGAGACTCCATATGGCAATAAAGTCCTGCTCTCCTGAACTACGGACTCCTCTTTCTGTTCTGTTCCCGTCTAGACTGTAAGCCCCTAATGGGAAGGAAACGGTAGGGAAGCAGGGTGGCCTAATGGATAGAGCACAGGCCTGGAAGTCAGAAGGACCGGGTTCTAATCCCACCTCTGCCACTTGCCTGCTGTGTGATCTTGGGCAAGTCACTTCACTTCTCTGGGACTCAGTTACCTCAACTGTAAAATGGGGCTTAAGACTGTGAGCCCCGTGTGAGACAGGGACTGTGTTCAACCCGACTCGTTCATATTCACTCCCAGCACCTAGAACAGTGCCTGGCATATAGTAAGCACTCAATAAATGCCATTATTATTATGGCTATTATTGTCATTGGGGTTCATTTATTGAGGACCTGAGTGCAAACCTCTGAACTGAGAGCTTGGGAAATTAGAGAAGCAGCATGGGTCAGTGGAAAGAGCCCGGGCTTGGGAGTCAGAAGTCATGGGTTCTAATTCCGCCTCTGCCACTTATCGGCTGTGTGACTTTGGGCAAATCACTTAACTTCTCTGTGCCTCAGTTACCTCATCTGTAAAATGGGGATTAAGATTGTGAGCCCCATGTGGGACAACCCTGATCACCTTGTATCTCCCCAGCGCTTAGAACAGTGCTTTGCACATAGTAAGCACTAAACAGATACTATTATTATTATTATTATTATTATTATTATTATTATTATTATTATTACTATTACAAAGCCTGGACTACTGGAAAGAACATAGGTCCAGAGACACAGGTTCTATTCCCCTGGTCCACCACTTGTCTGCTGGGTGACCTTGGGCAAGAACTTAACCTCTCTATGCCTAGGTTTCTTCATCTGAAAAGTGAGGACCAAATACCTGGGCTGATGAGGAGACTTGTCAGGAGCAAAGACTGTCTGATCATATTGTATCTACCCCTTTGCTTAGCCCAGGGCTTGGCTTATAGTAAGCACTTATAACGATCATTATTATTATTATTGTTATTATTATTGCATTAGCAAGATGGATGGAGCTTCAGTGTTTTATAGCTTTTGTGAGAATGTAAGCCTGTGTTCCAGTAATGGCTGTAGATCTCAACAAGGTGTAATCCTTTGTCATCTTTCATGGTCCTGACTATGCCAACCTTTGGGACAAGTTTCTTATCTTTGCAAGATTTTCTCAGCAGACCTCATCTTTGATAGAAAAAAATTTGTTTAGGGGAATCAATCAACCAATCAAGGATATTTATGGAGTGCTTGTGTGCAGAGCACTGTAATAATAATAATAATTGTGGTATTTGCTAAGCACTTACTATGTGCCAGACACTGTACCAAGTGCTAAGGTGGATAACAAGCAAATCAGGTTGGATACAGTCCCTGTCCAATTTGGGGCTCACAGTCTTCATCCTCATTTTACAGATGAGGTAACTAAGGGCCACAGAAGTGATATGACTTGCCCAAGGTCACATAGCAGACACTGAACTGTTTGGGAAAGTTCCAGATTATGGTTGTTTTCCACTCAATAAGCATGTTGTGAAGAGGGAATGTGTCTACCAACTTTGTTATAATGTACATTCCCAAGCGCCTACAACAATGCCGTGTGCACAGTACATGCTAAATAAATATGTTTGACTGATGTAGGATTTCTTCTTTGCTTTCAGGGATGCTGGGCTAGTGAGGGCACAGGCTTCCCATTTCTTCATTGTTGTGCAGGAATTTGTCATTTGCTGGCTTGTCTGCCTATCTCTGGATCTTCTTCACCTTGGTATGCCACATGCATGACTTGGTGTCCCCCCGCCTTACCTCCTTCCCCTCCCCACAGCACCTGTATATATGTATATATGCTTGTATTTATTACTCTATATATTTATACATATTTATTCTATTTTTTGTGTTAATATGTTTTGTTTTGTTTTCTGTCTCCCCCTTCTAGACTGTGAGCCCAATGTTGGGTAGGGACCATCTCTATGTGTTGCCAAATTGTACTTCCCAAGCACTTAGTACAGTGCTCTGCACACAGTAAGCACTCAATAAATATGATTGAATGAATGAATGAATGGCATGCATGTCACAATGAAGTTTCTGTAAACTCCATTTTTTTAATGGTATCCTTTAAGTCTATATGCCAGGCACTGTACTAAGCGCTGGTGGAGATGCACACAAGCTAATCAAGTTGGACACAGTCCCTGTCCCACCTGGGGCTCACAGTCTTAATCCCCATTTCTCTGATGAGTTACCTGAGGCACGGAGAAACTGACTTGACCAAGGTCACACAGGCAACAAGTGGTGGAGGCGGGATTAAAACCTAGGTCCTCTGACTCTCAGGCCTGTGCTCTAGACACGGCAGCATGAAGCAGCATGGCATAGTGGATAAAGCACGAGCTTGGGAGGCAGAAGGTCATGGGTTCTAATCCTGGCTCAGCAACTCATCTGCCTTGTGACTAAGTCACTTCACTTCTATGGTCCTCAGTTACCTCATCTGTAAAATGGGGATCAAGACTGTGAGCCCCAGGTGGGACAGGGACTGTGTCCACCTAGATTTCCTTGTATTTACCCCAGGGCTTAGTACAATGCCTGGTATAAAGTAAGTGTATAACAAATACCTTAAGTAATTAATTAGAAGGAGTCTTTGTATCTCAGAGGCATTTTCATTAATACTACTACTAATAAGAAGGAAAAGAAGAAAGAATCCCTAATGAGGTATGTCCTGCATACCCAGAAAAAAAAAAAAACTTAAACTGTGAGCCCCATGAGGGACAGAACCATGTCCAACTTGATGAATTTGTATCTTCCCCAGGGCTTAGAACAGTGTTTGACACATAGTAAGTGCTTAATAATACACAATAGTGCATTATTATGCACTATTGTGCACTATTGTGCACAATAATACCACAGTGATAATAACAATTATTGAACCAATCTTGGTGACTTCATCTGGCCACGATTAAAGCCACTCAAACATAAGTGACTTTGAACAAGACTTTGGCAAAGAATTACACTGGGACCTGGGCTTGTGGGTGGTCTTTTTTTCTACAATCATTGGTTTTTTTTGAGCACTTACCGCATGCACAGCACTGGACTGAGTGCTAGAGAGAGTTCAAAACAATGGAGTTGGTAGATTCAACCCCTTTCCCTACAATTACAAAATATTTGATTGAACTGTTCCTTTCAAATTTGTATGTGTTCAACAGCGATGGAGGAAGGTTTCCAACATACATATGAGATTACTGCCTGCCAGATTTTAAACACTAATAAACTACTATATTCTCCAAAGCACTTAGTATAGTGCTCTGCATGAAGTTCTCAACAGATATTATTGATGGATAAGGACAGTACAAAGCTGTCCGTCATTCAGGTTTATTATTTTGTGACCCCCTTCCCTCAATAACAACATAGATTAGCATATTTTGGACTAATTATCAGGAAGACTAATTCTCTGGGAAGACACTAATGCTAGGAAAAGTCCAGGGAAAACATGGAAGAGGCAGACCAGCAGCTAGATGGATAGAGACTATAACAATGATAATGGAAGAACCATTAGAAAGGTTGCAGATTATCGCAGAGGACAGGACGTTCTGGCAAAAGAATATCGATGGAGACATTCATTCAATCGTACTTATTGAGGGCTTGCTGTGTGCAGAGCACTGTACTAAGCGCTTGGGAAATACAAGTTGACAACATATAGAAACAGTCCCTACCCAACAACGGGCTCACAAAGTCTAGAAGGGGGAGACAGGTAACAAAACAAAACATGTGAACAGGTGTCAAGTTGTCAGAACAAATAGCATTAAAGCTAAATGCACACCATTAACTAAATAGATAGTATAGTAAATAATAAATCAGAAATGACTCCATGGCACTTAGTAATAAAAAAAACCCTCCATTCAGCTAGAGTCCTAATAGAACTGCAATCACTATGGAATTGCCCACAGAATCATGGTAAGGGCCACGATGCTGCAATTTTTCTATTACTTTCAGCATACCGCGGTCTTCTGAGTAGCTGGGCAAAATGATCAAGGAGTATTTTCAGTGTGAAATATCCCCACCAATCCCAGCCACCATTCTGGGGTGACTTTAGGGGAATCCCCTGAGCTTTTTGCTGGAGGATCAGATCCTTTTTAGCTTTCCAAAATGCTAAAATGTTTCCGGTTCCATTTTCTGCATCACTGTGCAAAGTAGAAGGTGAATGAATTAATCTGGCCCAAGTAATAGTATTTTTTAGAGAATGCTTAATTCAAGTAAAAGCAGCTTGGCAATTCATTTTGTTTTCTATGCAAATGCAAAAAAAAAAATGACCCAAAATAAAGACTCACAAATATATAAATTCAAAATCAGAATTGCCAGATGCCGTATGTGTGTATTTGTGTATGTGTGTGTACACACACACAAATAAGATAGTACCTTATTTCACTGCCCTAATAAAATTCATTTATATGGTGCAGATGTTTTGTGAATTATAATTTATGTGGACACCACCGGGGAAATATCCGATTTTCATCAGGAAAATTTCAGTTACCTAAAAAGTGATATTTTATTAAATTTTAATTACAAAAGGTCAAATCAAAGACCACGAGGCCAGGCAGAAAGAAAATCATTATTTTTAGACTTCATAAAATATTTGGTAAGGATATTAAAAGTAATTTGTCTAATTTTAAAATCGCATGCAGGCTTTCATTAACCTACATTCTGGTTGTCCTCATGATAATGACAGATTTTCAAATGGAGATATATGTGTATATATATATACACACGTACATACTAGTGATAAATTTTCGAAAGGAATACATAGTATAGTACAGAGTCATTTGTCTTTATATATCAAAGGAATAGCTCCTCAATTACTTTTTAGTTAACTGAAGGCCCCATTTTTCTTTTCCACTGAAAGTCCTGAAGTCTTCACTTTTTTAGGGAAAATATAGTGGGGACCTGTAGGTAAGAGCACAGGAAATCACAAATGATTTAGGGATGTCATCAAAACCCTATTTAGGAGGCTTCAGAAGACTTATAATTCTAAACAGATAGGAGGGGATGTCTATTGAATAAAGATAGGTAGGAAAAATATGAATAACAATAATTTGACTAGTCATAAGGTAATAACATGCTTTGCTTCTTTGAACAACTAAAAAAGCATGCTGAAATTGCTTGAAACTCATTTCCTCTGTTATTTGCAAATGAGACATCAAACATGAGGGAGCTTCATAGGATTTAGCAAATAGCCTTAGAACATGTGATTAATATTTGCTTTACCTACCTAGTTATAAATGTAATCACTGGTCCAGTAAAAGCAGTCACAAAATGTGATGCATGTTCATGAATCCAGCATTGCTAAAGCAAACCTATAACAAGTCTGAGAAGAGAGTATCCACTAATCTCAATTTCAACAGAATTCTTGTTAATTCAAGTGCTTAGTACAGTGCTCTGCACAAAGCGCTCAATATGATTGATTGATTGATTGATTGATTAATGCAGTCACGCACTTGAGATCCAACTCCATTAAATCTCCTGGGTGTTTCAGGTAGTCATTCATTCATTCAATGGTATTTATTGATAACTTATTGTGTTCAGAGCACTGTGGTGAGCCAGTGGGAGTGTACAATATAACAGTGAACGGAAATGTTCCCTGCCCACAAAGAGTTTACAGTCTAGAGAGGGAGACAGATATTAATATAAATAATAATAATAATGACGATGATGGCATTTATTAAGTGCTTACTATGTGCAAAGCACTGTTCTAAGTGCTGAATGACAGATAAATAAATGACAGATATGGACAGAAGTGCTGCGGAGCTGGGCGGGGGGTGGGGGAGTACAAAGGGAGAAAGTCATGGTGACCCAGAAGGAAGTGGGAGAAGAGGAATGGAGGGCTTAGTCAGGAAAGGCCTCTTGGAGGAGGTGGGCTTTCAATGTGGGGGAGAGTAATTATCAGATTTGACAGGTACTAGAAAGCAGCTGCTCCTCAGAAAAGCGCAATGGACCAGGGGATAGGGGAAGAGCCTGGGAACCAGTGAACCTGGGTTCTAATTCTGCCTTTGCCACCTGTCTGTGACCTTGGGCAAGCCACTTCACACGTCTGTTCCTCAGTTACCTCATCTGTAAGATGGGGATGAAGACTGTGATTGTGGGGCTGGAGCTCCAAGAGGACTTTCTCCTCCAAGAGGCCTTCCCTAACTAAGTCCTCCTTTCTTCTACTCCCATCTGCATCTCCCTGACTTGCTCCCTTTATTTATCCCCTCTCCCAGTCACACTGCACTTAAGTATCTGAAATTTATTTATAGTAACGTTTGTCTCCCCCAGTAGACTATAAGCTCATTAATCTCCAGTGGCTACCAATCAATCTGCGCATCAGGCAGAAACTCCTCACCCTGGGCTTCAAGGCTGTCCATCACCTCGCCCCCTCCTACCTCACCTCCCTTCTCTCCCTCTACAGCCCAGTCCGCACCCTCCACTCCTCCACCACTGATCTCCTCACCGTACCTCGTTCTCGCCTGTCCCGCCATCGACCCCCGGCCCACGTCATCCCCCGGCCCTGGAATGCCCTCCCTCTGCCCATCCGCCAAGCTAGCTCTCTTCCTCCCTTCAAGGCCCTGCTGAGAGCTCATCTCCTCCAGGAGGCCTTCCCAGACTTAGCCCCTTCCTTCCTCTCCCCCTCATCCCCCTCTCCATCCCCCCCATCTTACCTCCTTCCCTTCCCCACAGCACCTGTATATATGTATATATGTTTGTACATATTTTTTACTCTATTTATTTATTTATTTTATTTGTACATATCTATTCTATTTATTTTATTTTGTTAGTATGTTTGGTTTTGTTCTCTGTCTCCCCCTTTTAGACTGTGAGCCCACTGTTGGGTAGGGACTATCTCTATATGTTGCCAATTTGTACTTCCCCAGCGCTTAGTACAGTGCTCTGCACATAGTAAGCGCTCAATAAATATGATTGATGATGATAAGTGCAGGGAATGTGCCATGTTTATTGTTATATTGTACCCTCCCATGCACTTAGTACTCTTTCCCTTAAGACAGAGAAAGAGAGTGTTTGTGTACACATGAGTGAGTGAGAGATATGTGTGGGTGGGGAGTGGAGGTGATGGAGAGAAAGTTGGGAGCAGTCATGGCCTTTGAGGGAGGGTGTTGGGAGAAGAAGGGAATGAATGTAGGAGGGCTCAGTCGGATGGCTTTATTTAATGCTAAGTAATTGTGAGATAATTTTAATGTTTTAACATTTATTGTTGTCCAACACTTAGGCATCTGACAATGCAGTAATAGCCCGTTGTTGGGTAGGGACCGCCTCTATGTCACCAACTTGTCTTCCCAGGTGCTTAGTACAGTGCTCTGTACACAGTAAGTGCTCAATAAATACGACTGAATGAATGAATAGTAGCTGTATTTAAGGGCTTACTATTCACCAAGCCCTGGTGTCCACACAAGATAATCAGCTTGGACACAGTCCCTGTTCCACACACAATTTCACAGTCAAGAGGGAAGGAGAACAGGTATTTGAGACTCTCCATTTTACAGATGAGAAAACTGAGGCACAAATTAAGAGAAGGGACTTGCCCTAGGTGGCAGAACAGTCAAATGGTGATGGGGAATTAGAACCCAGGCTTCTGAAGTCCCAGGATTTTTAGCTCTTTCCACTAGACCACCTCTGGCTCCAGAGCAAGTAGAGCTGATCAGCCATGGAACCCCAGTGTCTTCCGACCACAGAGATGGTCCTATTTAGTCCCTTATGACTAGTCTCAAAGCCCTGGCTCTCAGCAGCTCTGGGGAAAGATGTCAAGTTATCCCAATTTCTCTTTGCAAGGAGGACTTCATTCAGAGTGTGCCGCAACAAAGCCAAAGCAAAGAAGGCATTTGAATGTGTATTTAAACCCCTTTGCCTTCCCCCTGGCATTACTGCTGAGTTGGATCTTGGTCAAGGTGTGGATAGTTTCCAGTGAAAATATCTAGAATTCAGGATGAAATCATTTTGTTTTGTTGGTTCTGTCAGGTGAAAGTCAGGTTTAATTGCCAAGAAATTGGGGTTTTACTTGTGAGAAGGTCAATGCCTACAAGGCAAGTGACTTTTAATATCGTTCCTTTCTGATATTTATTAAAAATTGTTTGCATCCCTCCCTTAAATTCTAAGTGCCTTAAGACCAGAATCTGAGTCTTTGGTTCCTATTGACCCTCTAGACTGTAAGCTCCTTGAGGAGGGTGATCACATCTCCCAGTTCTATTCTACCATACTCTCCCAAATGCTTACCACAGTGCTCTATACACAGTAAACACCCTCTAAACATCATTGATTTGATCAACTATCATATGCTCTCCAAGAGTCTAGTATAGTGCTCTGCATAGAAATAGGCCAAAATAAATATGGTCTGTGATAAAAAAAAATCATCACACAATAATGTCCAATGGATTTAATTTGGCCAAGTCAATGATGGGGATTGATTCATAAGACCAGTGAAGTGCATTTTGACAGCTGAAATGTTATGAAAACCTTTATTAATGATCCAGAGTAAAAAAAAATTGTTATTCAATTAGTGGTATTTATTGAGCACTTACTGTGTGCAGAGTACTGTATTAAATGTTGGGCAGAGTACAATATAACAAGATAAAGAGTTGGAAGCAGCATGGCTCAGTGGAAAGAGCATGGGCTTGGGAGTCAGAGGTCATGGGTTCTAATCCCAGTTCCCCCACTTAGCGGCTGTGTGGCTTTGGGCAAATCACTTAACTTCTCTGTGCCTAGGTTACCTCATCTGTAAAATGGGGATGAAGACTGTGAGCCCCACCTGGGACAACCTAATCACCTTGTAATCACCCAGCACTTAGAACAGTGCTTTTCACATAGTAAGCACTAAATAAATGTCATCATCATTACTATTATTAGACATATTCCCCGCCCACATCAAACTTGCAGTCTAGAGGTTCAGGCTAAAATGGGAAAATCTCTAGTTTAGTAGTGAACAGGTCCAAAAGGAGCTTCTCAGAGTTGATAGACACATTGACTGCCCACACTGAGACTGTAAGCTCCTCATAGGCAGGGAATGTGTCTGTTTATGTTTATTTTGTACTCACCCAAGTGCTTCGTACGGAACTCTGCACTAAGTGCTCAATAAATACATTTGAATGAATCAAACATACAGTCTAGAGGTTCAGGAAAAAATCTTTCAATCCCTAGTTTAGTAGTGGAGTTACTCTAGAGCCAGGAGAAAGAAGGAGAAAGGGTACCAGGAAGGAAGAGGAGCTTTCCAGCTCAGCTTTCCAGGCAGTTCTCCTCGGCCCCTCCAACTCGGATTTGTGTATCTGTGTGTCAGTTGTTCCCGACCCTGGTTGGACAATCATGGCGTTCACGGGCAGTGTCCTCGAGGGGTCACCACAGGCTGCTTCTGCCCAAAGAAAGCCCCCTGGGTTATTTTCCACAGCCCAAATAACACTGAGGCAGTCATTTAAAACCCAGGTAAGTGGGCAGGATGGTTAGTCTTCAGAGTCAAAACAATTGCTAATTACAATTAACAGAGGCTTCCAGAAGAGTGGCATACAATCAGTTCTCCAGAAATGCAGAGATTACATTCATAAAGAACCCTGCATTAAGGAAAACCTGTATCATAGATCCCTCTCTCTGCTTCCCTTTTTTTAAAAAAAAAATGTGGTATTTGTTCTGTTCTAAGCACCAGGGTAGACACAAATAGGTTGGACAAAATTCCTATCCCACATAGGGGTGACAGTCTAAGAAGGAGGGAGAACAGGAGAAATGAGGCACAGAGAAGTTGAGTGACTTGCCCAAGGTCACAAAGCAATTGGCAGAGCCATGATTAGAATCCAGGTCTACCTCCTAGGCCGATGCTTTTTCCACTAGGCCATTCTGGTTTCTCCTCTTCCTTCCTGGTACCCTTTCTCCTTCTTTCTCCTGGCTCTTCTTCCCACAAGCCTCTTGCATGTCCCTTTCTCTTCCTTCCCACATTCCTCTCCTCCTTCCCCTTGCTTTTTATCCTTTGTTTCCCTCTCTCCTCAACTATATTTACTGAGCACTTACTGTGTGTAGAGCACTGTACTAAGCACTTAGGAGAGTACAATATAGAGTTGATAGGCACGTTTCCTGCCCACAAAGAGTTTAAAATCTCTCCTTTACTCCCTTGCTTCTCTTTCCCCAATGTCTTCCTCTCTTCTCCATTCTTCTTGCTTCTCTTTCCTGTCTCCCTCTCTCCTCCTTTCCCTTGCTTTTCTTCCTGTCTCCTCCCTTCCCCTTCTCCCTTCTTATCTCTCTCCCTTCCCTTCCCCTTGTCTGTCTCCCTTCCTGTCTTTCTCCTTCCTTGCCCCTGCTTCTCTTCCCTTTCCCCTCCTTCCTTCCCCCCGCTTCTCTTCCCTTTCCCCTCCTTCCTTCCCCCCGCTTCTCTTCCCTTTCCCCTCCTTCCTTCCCCCCCGCTTCTCTTCCCTTTCCCCTCCTTCCTTCCCCCCGCTTCTCTTCCCTTTCCCTTCCTTCCTTCCCCCCCCCTGCTTCTCTTCCCTTTCCCTTCCTTCCTTCCCCCCCCCTGCTTCTCTTCCCTTTCCCCTCCTTCCTTCCCCCTGCTTCTCTTCCCTTTCCCCTCCTTCCTTCCCCCTGCTTCTCTTCCCTTTCCCCTCCTTCCTTCCCCCTGCTTCTCTTCCCTTTCCCCTCCTTCCTTCCCCCCCCGCTTCTCTTCCCTTTCCCCTCCTTCCCCCCCCCGCTTCTCTTCCCTTTCCCCTCCTTCCTTCCCCCTGCTTCTCTTCCCTTTCCCCTCCTTCCTTCCCCCTGCTTCTCTTCCCTTTCCCCTCCTTCCTTCCCCCTGCTTCTCTTCCCTTTCCCCTCCTTCCTTCCCCCAGCTTCTCTTCCCTTTCCCCTCCTTCCTTCCCCCTGCTTCTCTTCCCTTTCCCCTCCTTCCTTCCCCCTGCTTCTCTTCCCTTTCCCCTCCTTCCTTCCCCCTGCTTCTCTTCCCTTTCCCCTCCTTCCTTCCCCCTGCTTCTCTTCCCTTTCCCCTCCTTCCTTCCCCCTGCTTCTCTTCCCTTTCCCCTCCTTCCTTCCCCCTGCTTCTCTTCCCTTTCCCCTCCTTCCTTCCCCCTGCTTCTCTTCCCTTTCCCCTCCTTCCTTCCCCCTCCTCCTCTCTCCCCTTCTATATACACCTTATATAGAGAAGCAGCGTGGCTCAGTGGAAAGAGCACGGGCTTTGGAGTCAGAGATCAAGGGTTCAAATCCCAGCTCTGCCAATTGTCAGCTGTGTGACTTTGGGCAAGTCACTTATCTTCTCTGTGCTTCAGTTACCTCATCTGTAAAATGGGGATCAAGACTGTGAGCCCCCCGTGGGACAACCTAATCACCTTGTATCTACCCCAGCACCTAGAACAGTGCTGGGCACATAGTGAGCACTTAACAATTGCCATTATTATTACCTGGCTGGCTTCGCTGAAGATATCACCTTGTCCATTATCTTCAATTATCCTCAGAATTACCTGAGTTTTTCATTGTTCTCCTTGATGTGCACCAATACTGCACATCAATACTGAGTAAAACTGTGAAAGTCACAAAGAGCATCAAATCAAGTGGAAAAATTCAACCCCCGCGAATCAGAGATGTTTGTGGGCATAACAAAATAATTTTGTAGATGGTCTTCATCATATCTAGAATCTTTTGAATAAATGCCACAATCCCCACTGAGAAAACCAGGATTTAGATGAAATAGTCTTGATAACATGATGGATTGCAATTAATGAGTGTTCACTAACAAACTGTACTTAGTAGATTTCACAAGCCAGATTCTGGTTTGGGCCGTGTTAGTTACCTGACATTCGTCACTGAGAGAGAGGGGGAAGAGATGGAGAGGGGGAGAGAATGGGTTACAGAATTTTTGTGTTGGCTCCCAGAAGAGAAAGTGACAGAGCAGGACACTACGAGAGTTCTTCGTGTTAGCAATGGATGTTACCATGGCCACCAAAGCAGTGGAGCAATGAGCAAGTGGGCGAAAAAGAAAACAAGAACCAAGAACAGTTTCTCCTCAAACAGTGGACAGGTAGAGTTTTCAAAGATAATTGTTTACTCAGAAACTACTTGCTCAGAGGCAGCTCTCCATTATTTCCTCATGTCTGTTTAACTGTTCCACAGCCCCCTTCATCACTAACCCCATAGGTCCAGAAAAAGAGAAGACTACAAGGCCGTCAAAGGAAAACATTGTTGTCGCAAGTCCCCAGTTCATACTAACAAGGACCTTCCTGAACAGGAGGAGCCTCGGCAGCACGTAGTAGAGTTCAAACCACACCTCTGATTACCAAGGTTACTGTGGAAAGCTTTTACTTAGTTTTACCAATGGGCAAGGGAGTGACACATACACACATTAACCCACTCTACTCCACCAAGGAGCCAATTCCAGTCTGTGGTCAAAGGAACACATTCTGCCAATGCTTCTTCTTTCTGCTTCCTAGTGCTGCTCTCCTCCTGCTACTCTCAGCGTGCTTGCTTCTTTGCTTCCCTCCAGGTGCCCCTTATCTGCCTTAGGCATCACAGCTGTGGTCCTACGTGGCAGTCATTGATTAGTCCTGGCCCATTACTGGGTAGAAAAGAGAGAGAAAGCCCCACCCCTATAGGCCCGCCATCATCTGTCTCAGGTAGAGCCCATGAGTGCCTTTGTTAATCTCTTCCTTCTTCTTGTTCATGGGCTCACAAGCAGTCACTAATAAAGCAGCTTGTTGTGGGCTCACCACAATTGCACCTACCAATATGATTTTTATTGTACTCCCCCAAGCATTTAGGTCAGTGCTTTGCATAGAGTAATAGCTCAATTAACCCCACTGATTGATTTGTTGAAGGATTGGGGGTTTGATGTTGGTAGAGCGAAGGTACATTGGCAATTCCTTCTCATCTTGACTTTTTCAAAAGGTTATTTTTAGGTAGTCCAGTTGTGAAAATGGCTATCATTCAAAAATGGGGTTTCGGGTCCTTAAGATCCAGTTCCCAATTGGGTAGTATGTGAATACACGTGCACACATGAACAAGTCCCTTGTATTTGAAGATCATCATCAGTGGTATTTATTGAACACTTACTATGTGTAGAACACTGTACTAAGTGCTTGGGAAAGTACAACACAACAGGGAAAGCAACATGGTCTAGTGGAAAGAGCACAGGCCTGGAAATCAGAAGACTTGGGTTCTAATCCTTTCTCTGTCACTTCCCTGGTGTATGTGATCTTGGACAAGTCACTCCACTCTCTGAGCCTCAGTTTCCTCATCTGAAAATGGGGATTCACCCCTCTCAGGGTGGAACCAGGAGAGTTTCCATTACTCTACCAGTCTCGACTATGGGAGGGAGAGTCAAGCAGAGGCCTGTCCATTCCATTCCTAGCTTGGCCAGTGGCTAGTGAGTGGAAGACAATCTGCTACAAGTCAAAACTCACCTGTGCTGGGCAGCAGCAGCATGGGAGAGAGTTGAGGGCAGAGACTCGCGTTTACTATGCATAATGAGGCAGTGGTAAAACACTTTCAGATTTTGACCGAGAAAACCCTCTGGATCCACTACCAGAATGATTGTAGATGGAGAGCGGGTAGAGATTTGTTCATGGCCTCACTATAGGTAGGAGATGACTCAACAGCATAAAACAAGACAAAATGGGGATTCAACACCTAGTCTTTCCTACTTATCCAGTAAGCCCCACGTTGGGTAAAGGACTGCATCCAAACTGATTATCTTGTACCTAACTCAGCACGTATTATAGTGATTAGAAAACAGGAAGCACTCAACAAATGCCACAATGATGATGATGATGATGCCACAGTAAGTGAAATTTCATCCAAAAATGTGGATACAGCTGAATAATAATAATGATAATAATAATAATAAATATTGTATTTGTTAAGCACTTACTATGTGCCAGGTACTGTATTAAGCCCCAGGGTAGGTACAAAGTAATTGGGTTGGACACAGTCCCTGACCCACAGAGGGCTTCAGTTTTAATCCCCATTTTCCAGATGAGGAAACTGAGGCCCAGAGAAGTGAAGTGACTTGCCCAAGGTCTGCACAGCAGACATGTGGCTGAGTCAGGATTAGAACCCAGGTCCTTCTGATTCCCAGGCCCGGGTTGTATCCACTAAAGCACTTTGCTGAAGGGGGACTGATAGCCACTGCCATATATTCCACATCCTGTCATATCATTGCTGAAGGCAGTGACCAGCCCAATCCTACATTCTAATAATAATTATTATTATTTTGTGGCACAAAATGCTTAACAAATATAACAATAATTACTATTAATTATTATTAATAACAATAATAATTATTGTTATATTTGTTAAGCATTTTGTGCCACATACTAAACTACTTTCTGGGGTAGATACAAGATAATTTGGTCAGATCCGGCCTCTGTCCCTCATGGGGATCACAGTCTAAGTAGGAGGCAGAACAGATCAGTGCTTAGAACAGTGCTTGGTACATAGTAAGCGCTCTTCAAATACCATCATCATATTGAACCCAAATTTTACAGATGAGCAAAATGTGGCACAGGGAATAATAATGATGGTATTTGTTAAACATTATGTGTCAAGCACTGTTTTAAGTGCTAGGGTAGATACAAGATAATTGGATAGGACACAGTCCCTGTCCCACATGGGGCTCACAGTCTTAATCCCCATTTTCCAGATGAGGTAACTGAGGCACAGAGAAGTTAAGAGACTTGCCCAAGATCACACAGCAGGCAAGTGGTAGAGCAGGGATTAGAACCGAGGTCTTAGTACAGTGTCCAGCACATAGTAAGCACTTAAATACAAAAAAAAAGTCCCCTGACCCCTAGTCCACCAGGCCACATTGCTCCCATTCTGAGTTTTGTTTTCCTAATCTTCCTGGAGCCCTGGCCCTACTCCTGGTTGGGAGGCACTCAGTGTTTCAGCATCACCCAAGACAACGCTTCTCTGTGTGGTGCTTAGTACAGTGCAAGCACTTAGTACAGTGCTCTGCACACAGTAAATGCTCAATAAATATGTTTGAATGAATGACATATAGATGCATCATGGCCTAGTGGGTAGACCACAGACCTGTGAGTCAGAAGGATCTGGGTTTTAATCCCAGCTCTATCTCATGTCTGCTGTGTGACCTTGGGCAAATCACTTCACTTCTCTGTGCCCCAGTTCCCTCATCTGTAAAATGGAGATTGGACTGTAAGCCCCATTTGGGACAGGGACTGTGTCCAACCCAATTAGTTTGTATCTACCCCAGCAGTTAGAACACTGCTTGGCACTGAATAAGCACTTAACGAATGCCATTATTATTATTGTTAGCATTATTATCATCATAAAGACCTGTATTGCATGGTCACATTGCCTATGTACTGCCCGGCCATTTGGTAATAATAATAATAATAGTAATAACGACGGCATTTATTAAGTGCTTACTATGTGCAAAGCACTGTTCTAAGCACTGGGGAGGTTACAAGATTATCAGGTTGTCCCATGGGGGGCTCACAGTCTTAATCCCCATTTTCCAGATGAGGTAACTGAGGCCCAGAGAAGTGAAGTGACTTGCCCGAAGTCACACAACTGACAGTTGGCAGAGTTGGGATTTCATCATCATCATCATCAATCGTATTTATTGAGCGCTTACTGTGTGCAGAGCACTGTACTAAGCGCTTGGGAAGTACAAGTTGGCAACATATAGAGACAGTCCCTACCCAACAGTGGGCTCACAGCCTGAAAGGGGGAGACAGAGAACAAAACCAAACATACTAACAAAATAAAATAAATAGAATAGATATGTACAAGTAAAATAAATAAATAAATAGAGTAATAAATATGTACAAGCATATATACATATATACAGGGATTTGAACCCATGACCTCTGACTCCAAAGCCCGTTCTCTTTTCCACTGAGCCACACTGCTTCTTTATTGATGTGAAGTCTAGCTTCCCAAAATTGAACACTCAAGAAACTGCAGAAGTCAGAAGTCAGTAAGTCAATTGTATTTATTGAGCACATAGAGTGTGCAGAGCACTGTAGGAGAGTACAGTTTAACAGTAAACAGACACATTCCTTGCCCACAAAGAGCTCACAGTCTAGAGGGGGAGACAGATGACAATATAAATAAATAAATGACAGATATGGACGTAAGTGCTGTGGGGCAGGGAGGGGAGATGAATAAAGGGAAAAAGTCAGGGTGATGCAGGAGGGAGTGAGACAAGAGGAAAGGAGGGCTTAGTCTGGGAAGGCCTCTTGGAGCAGATTTTCCATCAATAAGGCTTTGAAAGAGGAGAGATGAATTATCTCTCATGGCCTAGGGGAAAGAGGGTGGGCCTTCGAGTCAGAGGACCTGGTTTCGGATCCTGCCTTCACCACATACTTGCTGTGCAATCTAGGGAAAGCCGCTTAACTTCTCTGTGCCCCAGTTTCCTCAACAGTAAAATGGGAATTGAATTCCTGTTCTCCCACCTACTCGTGATCCTAATGAGGAGCAGGGATTGAATCCGACCTTGATCATTCATTCAATCGTATTTATTGAGCGCTGCTCAGTGGAAAGAGCCTGGGCTTTGGAGGCAGAGGTCGTGGGTTTGAATCCCACCTCCACCACATGTCTGCTGTGTGACCTTGGGCAAGTCACTTAACTTCTCGGAGCCTCAGTTACCTCATCTATAAAATGGGGATGATGACTGTAAGCCCCACGCGGGACAACCTGATCACCTTGTATCCCCCCAACGCTTAGAAAAGTGCTTTGCACATAGTAAGCACTTAATAAATGCCATTATTATTATTATTATAATTATTACTGTGTGTGGAGCACTGTACTAAGCACTTGGGAAAGTACAATATAGCAGTAAAGAGAGACCATCCCTTCTCACAACAAGCTCACTGTCAAGAGGGAGGGAGGCAGACATCAATACAAGTAAACAGGCATCAAGACATCAAAATTATTATCTTTTATCTACCCCAGCACTTAGTACAGCGCTTAGCACAGAGTAAATGCTTAACAGATGTCATCATTATTATTAAGGGACGAATGTGGTAGGATTAGAATTCAAAACCAAACACTAGAAGGACCCTGCACTACTGTGTGATCCTAACCCTTGACCCATAGAACCATGTCTCAGTGACGCTATATTCTTCCCCATTCCCCCAGGGCATTCTAGGCCTTTTGGAAAGAAGTGTTTTTGGTTTTTCATGGTATTTGTTAAGCATTTATTATATCCCAGGCATCGTACTAAGCACTGGAGTGTGATAGTACAGTGCTCTGCACACAGTAAGTGCTCAATAAATACGATTGAATGAATACAGGTGGCTCCCAGACTGAGCCCCTTCCTTCCTCTCCCCTTCCTCCCCCTCCCCATCCCCCGCCTTACCTCCTCCCCCCCACACAGCACCTGTATATATGTATATATGTTTGTACATATTTATTACTCCTTATTTATTTATTTTACTTGTACATATTTATTCTATTTATTTTATTTTGTTAATATGTTATGTTTTGTTTTGTTGTCTGTCTCCCCCTTGTAGACTGTGAGCCCACTGTTGGGTAGGGACCGTCTCTATATGTTGCCAACTTGTACTTCCCAAGCGCTTAGTACAGTGCTCTGCACACACTAAGCACTCAATAAATACGATTGAATGAATGAATGAACGAATACAAGACAATTGGGTTGGATACGGTCCCTAACCCAGATAGGGCTCGCAATCTTAATCCCCATTTTACAGATGAGGTAACTGAGGCACGGAGAAGTGAAGTGACTCGCCCAAGTCGCACAGCAGACAAGTGGAAGAGTCAGGATAGGACTCCTAAGCCTGTGCTCTATCCACTAGGCAATACTGCTTCTCTGGAAAGCTGATAAGGCCAAGGTTTGTTCTACTTCATTTTATGACTGCTTCCTTGGGCAGGATGATCCCTAGGAGGAGATTCATCAACAG
The DNA here is from genome assembly GCF_015852505.1 of Tachyglossus aculeatus. Taxonomy (NCBI): domain Eukaryota; kingdom Metazoa; phylum Chordata; class Mammalia; order Monotremata; family Tachyglossidae; genus Tachyglossus; species Tachyglossus aculeatus. The sequence goes on from NC_052070.1 coordinate 14,228,160, forward strand.
TATCTGACGCTGCAAGCCCGACAGAAATCTTCCACTGTGCCGAGAAACGGAGAGATTTCCAAGTGCACACTTATCCGTGACAGGGGACTTTTGGGGGTAACAAAGTTGGGCCATGGCCTTTTGCTGATTCTGCAAATTATTCCTAATAATTTGCTTCTGTTTATCTACGTGAGCCTCCAGAACTCAGCCATCAGCGAATATATCATAGCTTGAAAAGGGTACCCGGTTCTGTTTTGTTTTGTTTTTTTATGACAGCTTGGAATTTCAGAGCATTTTGTGTTTGCCCTGTACTTTACATTGAAGCAGCATGACCTAATAGAAGGAGCCCAGACCTGGGACTCAGAGGACCTGGTTTCTCAATCCTGGCTCTGCTACTTACTCAATATGTGACCTTGGGCATGCCACCTAACTTCTCAGTGCCTCAGTTTCCTCATCTGTAAAATGAGTTTTAAATTCTGCACTTAGACTGTGAGCCCCATAGGGACTCCTTCCAACTTGATTATCTGATATCTTTTCTTATGCCGTCGAGCCGTTTCCGACCCATAACAGCGAACCAGAAGCAGCGTGGTTCAGTGGAAAGAGCACGGGTTTTGGAGTCAGAGGTCATGGGTTCAAATCCCAACTCTGCCAATTGTCAGCTGTGTGACTTTGGGCAAGTCTCTTAACTTCTCTGGGCCTCAGTTACCTCATCTGTAAAATTGGGATTAAGGCTATGAGCCCCCTGTGGGACAACCTGATCACCTTGTAAACTCCCCAGCACCTTAGAAAAGTTCTTTGCACATAGTAAGTGCTTAAAAAATGCCATTATTATTTTCATTATTATTATTATAATGACACCACGGACACATCTCCCCCAGAATGCCCCGCTCTCCATCGGCAATCGTTCTGGAAGTGTATCCGTACAGTTTTCTTGGTCAAAATACAGAAGTGCTTTACCATTGCCTTTTTCCAAGCAGTAAACTTGAGTTTCCACCCTCAACTGTCTTTCCTGCCACTGCTGCCCAGCATGGGTGAGTTTTGACTCGTAGCAAATTGCCTTCCACTCACTAGCCACTGGCCAAGCTAGGAATGGAATGGGTAGGCCTCTGCTTGACTCTCCCTCCCATAGCCAAGACTGGTAGAAGACTGGAAACTCTCCAAGTGCCACCCTGAGAAGGGATCTGATATCTACCCCAGTGCTCAATAGACTGCTTGACACACAGTAATCATTTAACACATACCATTATTATCATTATTATTATTATAGCTACTTGAATTGGCCATTTTACGTGTATTTTTAATGTTAACAAACCAAGCATGACCATTCCATGTTCTAAAGGACACCCTTGGAAACAGTCTTCGAATCATTTGTGGCAGACCTTTTGTTCTAGCAAATTATTATATTCATGTATAAGTTCCAAGAAGCTTGGATGTGCTTTCCAATTGTTTTTAATTAACCATAAGTCACACAGTAGCCCCGTGGGATGGTAAACAGCTAGGCGAATATCTGAAGTCCACTATCTTTCCACTTTCCAATAACTGGTTCAGGGTTATTAAAATATTCACTTAAGTGAGAAAGAATGTGTGTCAGGTCTCACCAGGAGACCAATGCAAAAACCTGTGGTGTTGACAACACGGTAGAAAAGTCCAAAGCGAGGTTAGAGATGACCATTATTACACGCGAGGAAAACCGAAGCCATCTGCCCTTCTAAATCAATGTGATTCCCAGCAAGCACAGCCAAGACCTCCAGTAGGGACGAGAAGTTTGCTGATGTATATGCAGGGATTACTTGAGCTGAAAACCTAGATTCTGAAGTCACCAGAACTAATTCAAGGCTGGGGTGATCGGAAATGTTATTCACTGCTCTGGACCTGGGTTCAAATCCCAGCTCCGCCACTTGTCTGCTGTGTGATTTTGGGCAAGTCACTCGACTTCTCTGTGCCTCAGGGAATGTGTCTTTTATATTGTTATACTCCCAAGCACTTAACACAGTGCTCCCCAGGCAGCAAGCGCTCAAAAAATACGATTGACTGACTGACTCATCTCATCTACAAAATGGCGATTAAGGCTGTGAGCCCCATGTGGGACTTGGACTGTGTCCAACCTGATTAGCTTATATCATCATCAATTGTATTTATTGAGCGCTTACTATGTGCAGAGCACTGTACTAAGCGCTTGGGAAGTACAAATTGGCAACATATAGAGACAGTCCCTACAGTAGGCTCACAGTCTAAAAGCTTATATCCACCCCAGTGCTTAGTTGAGTGCCTAGTACATAGCAACCATTTAACAAATACCACAAAAAGAAAAAAAAAACCTACCTGAAAATGGAAATGTAAAGGAAGCAGTTTTATAGAACAGAAGTAGGTTCTTGTTTTTGTAATTCATTCATTCAATCACATTTATCGACTGCTTACTGTGTGCAGAATACTGCACTAAGCGCTTGGGAAAGTACAATAAAGCAATAAAGAGATACAATCCCTGCCTACAAGGAGTTCACAGTCTAGAGGACTTGAGGTAATCAACCTCTAGTGCTTGGGCAGATTGAAGCATTGTGGCCTAAAGCCACAGGCCTGGGTGTCAAAGAACCTGGGTTCTAATCTTGGCTCTGCCAATTGCCTGCTGTGTGCCTTTGGACAAGTCACTTCACTTCTCTGTGCCTCAGCAGTTCCCTCATTGTAAAATAATCATAGTAATGATGGTGATACTTGTTAAGTGTTGCAATTCCCCGGTTCGTTCCTGCCAGGACCTTTCTGGACCGGAGGAGCCTGGATCACATGTAGTAATAATAATAATAAGAATGATGGCATTTATTAAGCACTTACTATGTGCAAAGCACTATTCTAAGCGCTGGGGAGGTTACAAGGTGATCAGGTTGACCCACAGGGAGCTCACAGTCTTAATCCCCATTTTACAAAGGAGGGAACTGAAGTCCAGAGAAGTGAAATGACTTGCCCAAAGTCACACAGCTGACAATTGGTGGAGCCGGGATTTGAACCCCTGACCTCTGACTCCAAAGCCCGTAGTAGAAATCAGTCATACCATACCTCTGATTGCCAAGGTTACTGGGAAAAGTTTTTTTACTTAGTCTTACCAATGTGCAAGGAAGTGACACATAAACACACTGACTTGCTCCTCTCCACCAAGGGTCCGATACCAGTCTGTGGTCAAAGGAGCCCGTTCTGCCAATACTTCTTCTTTCTGCTTCCAAGGGCTGCTGCCTTCTACTGCTCCAATGCTTGCTTCTCTCTGTGTCTCGGAGTGCGAGCCTCAAAGCAACCACTGTCTATCTGCCTTAGGCCTGGCAGCTGCGGCTCTATGTGGAAATATTTGATTTGTTCAAGACATATTACTGGTCATGGGTTCCAATCCTGGCTCTGCCGCTTGTCAGCTGTGTGACTTTGGGCAAGTCATTTAACTTCTCTGTGCCTCAGTTACCTCATCTGTAAAATGGGGATTAGGACTGTGAACCCCACGTGGGACAACCTGATCACCTTGTATCCACCCCAGGCGCTTAGAACAGTGCTTTGCACATACTAAGCACTTAACAAATGCCATTATTATTATTATTATTATTATTATTATTATTATTAGAATGGGGAGAGAAAGCCCCACCTCCCTCCATGCTCTGCCTCCCCCACAGGCCCTACTCAGGTAGAGTTTTGTGAAGTCTCCTCCTTGTTGTTGTTTGTGGGATCTCAAACAGTCATTAAAAAGGCAGCTTGTTGTGGGCTCACCACATTAAGGGCTTACTTTGTGCCAGGCACTGCACTAAGCACTGGGGTGGGTAGAAGAAAATCGAGTTGAACACAGTCCCTGTCCTATGTGGGGCTCACAGCCTCAATCCCCATTTTACAGATGACGGAACTGAGGCCCTGAGAAGTGAAGTGACTTGCCCAAGATCACACATCAGACAAGTGGCAGAGCCTGGATTAGAACCCATGACCTTCTGACTCCCAGCCCATGCTCTAGCCACTATGTTATCCTGCTTCTCTGTCTCCCAGTCCTAATGAGGGAAAGGGGCTGATTATCTTGTATCAAGTGCTTGGCACATCATCATCATCATCATCAATCGTATTTATTGAGCGCTTACTGTGTGCAGAGCACTGTACTAAGCGCTTGGGAAGTACAAGTTGGCAACATATAGAGACAGTCCCTACCCAACAGTGGGCTCACAGTCTAAAAAGCTTAGTGGTAAGTGATAAGTGCTTAACAAATGTCACGATTATTAACATTCTAACCAATATACATGGGGTGCATAGCACACACTCACTCTCATCCTCATATGCATATGGTATCATTGGTATATAAACCAATATTGGATGAATTAATTGCCTTGAGTGATTCCAATACCAGAAAGAGTTGGAAGTGATGCCCACCCAATCAATCAATCATATTTATTAAGCGCTTACTGTGTGCAGAGCATTGTACTAAGCGCTTGGGAAGTACAAGCTGGCAATATATAGAGACAGTCCCTACCCAACAGTGGGCTCACAGTCTAGAAGGGGAAGACAGAGAACAAAACAGAACGTATTAACAAAATAAAATAAATAGAATAGATATGTACAAGTAAAATAAATAGAGTAATAAATATGTACAAACATATATACATATATACAGGTGCTGTGGGGAAGGGAAGGAGGTAAGGCGGGGGGATGGAGAGGGAGGCGAGGGGGAGAGGAAGGAAGGGGCTCAGTCTGGGAAGGCCTCCTGGAGGAGGTGAGCTCTCGGAAGTCATTGAGGTGCGGGAGATTGGCAACTCACCAGAAACAGCTTACTTTTCGGTCCACGGTATTTTGGGCACCTTTAGTGTGGGCAGAGCCCTGTACTACTTTTGCTGAGTGAATGTGCCAAACACCATCTCCTGATCGCAAACACCAACTGTTGCCTTCCAAAGAGAAAAAGGAAATAAAAAATTTGGATGCACTGGCGCTCTAAACAGCAACATGTGATAGATGGCATCAGAGAACTGCGAAGGCGTAGACCTCATGGGAGCAACGTTCAGTGAATGGATCACCGCCTGGTGCATGCCAAGCTCAATAATCCATCAATCCAGGGTATTTATTGAGCGCTTACTGAGTGCAGAACACTGTACTAAGCACTTGAGAGAGTACAATATGAGTGTTGGTAGATACCTTCCCTTCCCACAGTGAGCTTAAATTCTACAGAAGCACTTAAGGTCTTCAGAGGTATTTAATGTCCACAGAGGAATTTACAGTCAATACAGCTCTTAAAACCACTGCACCAAAAAATTATGAAAATATCTGATCCTTAAGTTCCTGCAGAATGAAGACATCTATGAGGAACTTTGCTGAAACAAGAAAATCAAATCAAACCATAATCTCCACCCTACACAATAAATGTTGATTGCTAAAATGTTGTATTCCAGGCAGATATCAAGACATCAAGGACAGCCAAGATTCGCTGGGCACAGATGATTCTGAGGTGAAAGACCTTCTTGCAGCAAAGCATCTAGCAGACCAGTTTCAACTGTAAAAATGTTTCCTTCTTATTTAAACTGCAAGACCCACGTCCCCCTAGAATGGAAACTTGTTTGGGGCAGGAAATGTTTCTGTTTATTCTAGTACTGTACTTAGCAAATGTTATAATTATTCTTAGCGGTGTGGAGGTAGTATATGGGGGTTTGGGTTCAAGTGCATAGATGACACATTAAGGAGGGAAAATAAGTTAGGGAGATTCATTCATTCAATCATATTTATTGAGCGCTTACTGTGTGCAGAGCACTGTACTAAGCGCTTGGGAAGTACAAGCTGGCAACATATAGAGACGGTCCCTACCCAACAGCAGGCTCAAAGTCTAGGAAGATGAAAGAGTAGTCAGGGAAAGCGTCGTGGAGGAGGTGTGATCATAGGGGGATATAGGAGGTGGAGAACATTGTGGCTAGTACTGGGTCAGAACCAAGCGTGCCCTGGACGATCTGTTCCCCATAGCCTACTGAGTAAAGGAATCAATCAATATGTGGTATTCATTGAGCACTTACTGTCTGCAGATCACTGTACTAAGTGCTTGGAAGAGTACAATGTAATAATATAACAATATAATGGGCTGAATCCCTGCACACATGATTATGCAGTTTAGAAGGGCAAATACACATTAAAATCAATTAAAATAGGGGAAATAGTAGAATATAAGAGTCTGTACATAAGTGCTGTTGGAGGTTTGCGAGCGATAATAATAATAATAATAGTGCTATTTGTTAAGTGCTCATTATGTGTTAAGCACTGTTCTAAGTGCTAGGGTAGATGCAGTCTAATCAGGTTGGACACAGTCCCTGTCCCACATAATAATAATGATAATAATGAAGGCATTTATTCAGTGCTTACTGTGTGCAAAGCACTGTTCTAAGCGCTGGGGAGGTTACAAGGTGATCAGGTTGTCCCCCGGGGTGCACACAGTCTTAATCCCCATTTTACAGATGAGGTAATTGAGGCACAGAGAAATTAAGTGACTTGCCCAAAGTCACACAGCTGGCAATTGGTGGAGCTGGGATTTGAACCAGGTGGGATTTAAACCCATGACATCTGACTCCAAAGCCCGTGCTCTTTCCACTGAGCCATGCTGCTCCACATTCATTCATTCAATCGTATTTATTGAGCGCTTACTGTGTGCAGAGCACTGTACTAAGCGCTTGGGAAGTACAAGTCGGCAACATATAGAGACGGGCCCTACCCAACAATGGGCTCACAGTCTAGAAGGGGGACAGATAACAAAACAAAACATGTAGACAGGTGACAAAACTGTCAGAATAAATAGAATTAGAGATATATGCACATCATTAATAAAATACAGTGGTAAATATGTACAAGTAAAATAAATAGAGTAATAAATCTGTACAAATCTATACAAGTGCTGTGGGGAGGGGAAGGTAGTAGGGTGGGGGGTGGGGAGGAGGAGAGGAAAAAGGGGGCTCAGTCTGGGAAGGCCTCCTGGAGGAGGTGAGCTCTCAGTAGTGTTAGTTGTTAGTTGTTGTGAAGTGCTTAATGTGCTAAGTGCTGGGGTAGCTACAAAGGAATCAGGTTGTCCCACATGGGGCTCAAAGTCTTAATCTCCATTTTACAGATGAGGTAACTGAGCCGCAGAGAATTTAAGGGACTTGTCCAAGTTTACACAGCAGAGAAATGGCAGAGTCGCTGCTTCTTGATCGGCAGCCCCGTTTGAAGTCACACTACCCCAAACCCAGCAAGAACTAGGGCTATACGGATTCCATCTCCATGTCTCACAGTCTTAATCTCCATTTCACAAATACCATAATTGTTATTATTTTTATTGTAGATGAGGTAACTGAGACAAAGAATTCAAATGACTTGTTCAAGGTCACACAGCGGACAACAGGTGGTGCCAGGATTAGAACACAAATCCTTCTGACTCCCAGGACTGTGTTGTATACAGTAAAAGAGAAGCAGCGTGGCTCAGTGGAAAGAACCCGGGCTTTGGAGTCAGAGGTCGTGCGTTCAAATCCCGGCTCCGCCACTTGTCAGCTGTGTGACTTTGGGCAAGTCACTTCACTTCTCTGGGCCTCAGTTCCCTCATCTGTAAAATGGAGATTAAGACTGTGAGCCCCTCGTGGGACAATCTGATCACCTTGTAACCTCCCCAGCGCTTAGAACAGTGCTTTGCACATAGTAAGCGCTTAATAAATGTTGTTGTTATTATTATTATTATTATTATTATTATTATAAAGTGTAAAGTTGATTCGGAGGGGAGGAAGGATATGCACGTAGACCAAGGTATGTTCAGTGTATTAGAGAAGCAGTGTGGCTCAGTGGAAAAGAACACAGGCTTTGGAGTCAGAGGTCATGGGTTCGAATCCTGGCTCCGCCACATGTCTGCTGTGTGACCTTGGGCAAGTCAATTAACTTCTCTGAGCCTCAGTTCCCTCATCTGTAAAATGGGGATTAAGACTGTGATCCCCAAGTGGGACAACCTGATCACCTTGTATCACCCCAGCGCTTAGGACAGTGCTTTGCACATAGTAAGTGCTTAATAAATGCCATTATTATTATTATTAAGTGTAAAGTTGATTCGGAGGGGAGAAAGGATATGCACGTAGATCAAGGTGTGTTCAGTGTATTCTACACATCATCAACATCATCATCAATCGTATTTATAGAGCGCTTACTGTGTGCAGAGCACTGTACTAAGCGCTTGGGAAGTACAAGTCGGCAACATATAGAGACAGTCCCTACCCAACAGTGGGCTCACAGTCTAAAAGGGGATGACACAACATTAATTCTGGATGCAGGTGTTGGAAAGTGCTTCCATACATAACAACGACAATAATAATAATAACGATAATAATGGTTCTTGCTAAGCATTCACTTCTCCTCTCAACATTGCACCTGTAGAATTTTTAGTCCTCTACCAGTCTCGGCTACGGGAGGGAGAGTCGAGCAGAGGCCTGTCCATTCCATTCCTAGCTCCGGCGGTGGCTAGTGAGTGGCAGGCAATCTGCTACTAGTCAAAACTCACCCGTGCAGGGCAGCAGCGGCACGGGAGAGAGTCGAGGGCAGAGACTCAAGCCGGCAGCGCGGAAGAAGGCAATGGCCAACCACTTCTGGATTTTTACCAAGAAAACTCTCTGGATACACGATCAGAACATTTGCAGATGGAGGTGGGGCTTTCTGGGAGAGATGTGTCCATGGAGCAGCCAAGGCCCTGCTGAGAGCTCACCTCCTCCAGGAGGCCTTCCCAGACTGAGCCCTTTCCTTCCTCTCCCCGTCCCCCCCCCATCTCACCTCCTTCCCTTCCCCACAGCACCTGTATATATGTATATATGTTTGTACATATGTATTACTCTATTTATTTATTTATTTATTTATTTATTTATTTATTTATTTTACTTGTGCATATCTATTCTATTTATTTTATTTTGTTAGCATGTTTGGTTTTGTTCTCTGTCTCCCCCTTTTAGACTGTGAGTCCACTGTTGGGTAGGGACTGTCTCTATATGTTGCCAATTTGTACTTCCCAAGCGCTTAGTACAGTGCTCTGCACATAGTAAGCGCTCAATAAATACGATTGATGATAGGTTGGAAATGACTCGACAGCGTAAGACGAGACAAAAAGCATTCGCTATGCAAAAAATACCATTCTAAGCGTTGGAGTGGATACAAGACAATCAGGGTGGACAGAGAGCTTAACCCACAGGAGCTCACAGTCCAAATAAGAGGGAGTAGGATTTAATCCACATTTTTCAGATGAGGAAACTGAAGCAGACAGAAGCAGCATAGACTAGAGGATAGAGCACAGGCTGGGAGTTAGAAGGATCTGGGTTCTAATCCCAGCTCTGCCAAGTGTTTGCTGCATGACCTTGGGTGAGTCATTTAACTTCTCTGTGCCTCAGTTACATCATCTGTGAAAGGTAAATTAAAAGTGTGAGCCCCCTGTGGGACATGGACTGTGTCCAACCTGATTAACTTGTGTACATATATACAACCTGTATATATGTATATATGTTTGTACATATTTATTACTCTATTTATTTATTTATTTATTTTACTTGTACATATCTATTCTATTTATTTTATTTTGTTAGTATGTTTGGTTTTGTTCTCTGTCTCCCCCTTTTAGACTGTGAGCCCATTGTTGTGTAGGGACTGTCTATATATGTTGCCAACTTGTAGTTCCCAAGTGCTTAGTACAGTGCTCTGCACACAGTAAGCACTCAATAAATACGATTGATTGATTGATTGATTAACTTGTCTCTACTCCAGGATTTACTGGCATAAAATAAGCACTTAAATACCAAAAAAAATAAATAAATAAAATGAAGAAAAACAAGCAAAAAAGAAAACCAGAGAAGTGACTTGGCCAAGGCCACAGGTCAGTTTAGCGGACTTTGGATGTCAATTTGTTGTATGTAGACGACTGTCCCTAGGATGGGTAAATGACTGTACAGCACTTTACCAAATATGTCAGACTTAAAGGGCTGAGAATAAATCTGAAGAAAACCAAGGTAATGGATCAACCTGCCCCAGAGAACCGAGTGAAAAATTGTCAAATTGTTTCCTAGGCAGCACATTGACCAACGCCACAACAATTGACAAGGAAGTTATTCATTGACTTTGTGATAGTCATACTGTGTGTGGTAGCGTGACAGGAGGCTCCAGACAAAACTCTACGTCGACAGAATTCTCCAAACTTCCTCTAAGTCTGCAAGACCTAAATCCCACTCAATGGCACATTTAACTCCTTGAGCAGTTATAACAGAACCATAGATTCAATACTGAAGAGGCAGGATGGGAATCCGTGCAATGAACGTGTGGAAAGTAGTCAGCAAAGCAGTCAATCAAGCCATCGATGAAACTCAACTTCTCCCAAACTGAACTCTTCTTCCCATTCTCACCTTGGCAATTGACTTCAAGATGTCAGTTAGGATGCAGCATTGACTGAGACTTTTAATCATGGCTTAGTGGATAGAACACAGGCCTGGGAGTTAGAAGATCAAGGGTTCTAACCCCAACACAGTTCACTCTTCTGGGTGTCAGTTACCTCATCTGTAAAATGGGGATTAGGACTGTGAGCCCTGTCTGGAACAGGAATTGTGTCCAACCTCACTAACCTGGATCTAGCCCAGTGTTTAGAACAGTGCTTGGCACACAGCTAGCACTTAATTATTATTATTTATCGAACATTACGTGAGCTCACTGTGGGCAGGGATTGTCACTCTTTATTGTTCATTCATTCATTCAATCGTATTTATTGAGCGCTTACTGTGTGCAGAGCACTGTACTAAGCACTTGGGAAGTACAAGTCGGCAACATATATAGATGGTCCCTACCCAACGACGGGCTCATAGTCTAGAAGGGGGAGACAGACAACAAAACAAAACATGTAGGCAGGTATCAAAACCATCAGAATAAATAGAATTACAGCTATATGCACATCATTAACAAAATAGAGTAGTAAATATGTACAAGTAAAATAAATAGAGTAATAAATCTGTAAAAATATACACGAGGGAAGGGGGTAGGGTGGGGGGGATAGGGAGAAGGAGAGGAAAAAAGGGGCTCAGTCTGGGAAGGCCTCCTGGAGGAAGTGAGCTCTCAGTAGGGCTTTGAATGGAGGAAGAGAGCTAGTTTGGCAGATGTGTGGAGGGAGGGCATTCCAGGTCAGGAGTAGGACGTGAGCCAGGGGTTGTCGGCAGGACAGGCAAGAACGAGGCACGGTGAGGAGGCTAGTGGCAGAGGAGCGGAGGGTGAGGGCTGGGCTGTAGAGGGAGAGAAGGGAGGTGATGTTGTGCTGTGCTTTCCTAAGCACTTAGTACAGTGCTCTGCACATAGTAAGTGCTTAATAAATGCAACTGATGAAAGTATGAATACTAAGTACTTGGGAGAGTACAATATTATAGAGTTGTTAGACATGATCTCCTTCCACAAGGAGTTTTCAGCCTATGGGGGGAAAGAGACAACAAATTAAATTAGAGTTAGGGTAAATAGAGTATGTACTTAAGTGCTGTGAGGTTAGGATCAATAACCCAATTATGCTAGAAGATGCAAATGATGGCGATGATGGTATTTGTTGAGTGCTGACTCTGTGCCAGGCACTGTACTAAGCACTGGAGTGGATACAAGCAAATAGAGTTGAAATCCTGTTCCATGTGGGCCTCCCAGACTCAATCCCCATTTTACAGATGGGGTAACTCAGGCACAGAGAAGTGAAGTGATGTACCCAATGTCACACAGCAGACAAGTGGTGGAGCTGGAAGTAGAACCCATGACCTTCTGACTTCCAGGCATGAAGAGAATGAGCCACAGCAAGACATGGAAACAACCACTGTAGTTTGAGCTGGAATATGGAAACCAAAAGCAAGGAAGACAGCAGAAAAGATTTGCGAGCCAAGTCAAATAGAGACTCAGATCATGCCGAATCCTAGATGAAAAATTGAAGACAATTGTGAAGGAGAGGGTTTGAATGGGAAGATGAGGACTTGAGTTGGACAAGTTTGAGGTGATAATGAGATATACAAATAAAGATGTTCCAAAGGCACTAGGAAATATGAGACTGTAGAGAGAGAAGCAGAGGCTAGAGAGGTAAATTTGGGAGTTATTCACATAATAATAATAACAATGATAATCATAATAATGGTATATGTTAAGCACTTACTATGTGCCAGATACTGTAAGAAGCACTGGGGTGGATACAAGCAGATCGGGCTGGACACAGGTGAAGTGATTGAGGTCCAGAGAAGCTAAGTGACTTGCCCGTGGTCAAAAAGTAGACAAGTGCCTGTGTCGGGATTAGAACCCATGACCTTACGACTTCCAGGCCAAGGCTCTATTTACTAGGGCATGACACAGAGGTGGTGGTTGAAGCCATGGGTGCAAATGAGTTCTCCAAGAGACTGAGTGTAGACAGAGAATAGAAGGGGACCCAGAGTTGGTCTGTGAAGGATCCCCACATTTAGGGGGTGGGTGGAAGAGAAGAAACCAGTGAAAGTGAATGAGAAGGCACAGCCAGAGAGGTAGGAGGAGAATTGGGAGAGGGCAGTGCCGATGAAACCAACATTAACTAATGTTTCGAGGAGAAGGTGGTGATTCACAATAATAAAGGCAGCTGAGAGGTCTAGGAAAATTAGGATTTGGCAAGGAAGGGAGCACTGATGACTTAAGAGAGAGCAGTTTTAGTGGAGTGGGTGGAAGCCAGCTTGCAAGGGGTCTAGAGAGGGAGTCATATATCTATAATTCTGTTTATTTATATTGAGGCCTATTTACTAGTTTTGATGTGTACATATAGCTATAATTCTATTCATTCATTCATTCAATTGTACTTATTGAGCACTTACTGTGTGCAAAGCACTGTACTAAGTGCTTATATTGATGCCTGTTAACTTATTTTGATGCGTTGTTGTTGTTGTCTTATGCTGTCAAGTCATGTCTGACCCATAGTGACGTCAGGGACACATCTCTCCCAGAATGCCCCACCTCCATCTGCAATTGTTCTGGTAAATGATCCAGAGAATTTTCTTGGTAAAAATGTGGAAATGGTTGACCATTGCCTCCTTCCCCACAGTCAACCTGAGCCTCTGCCTACTTCTACATATTTACTGTTCTATTTATTTTGTTAATGATGTGCATCTAGCTTTACTTCTATTTATTCTAATGACTTGACACCTGTCCACAGGCTTTGTTTTGTTGTCTGTCTCCCCCTTCTAGACTGTGAGCCCATTGTTGGGTAGGGAACATCTCTATATGTTGCTGACTTGTACTTCCCAAGCGCTTAGTACAGTGCTCTGCACACAGTAAGTGCTCAATAAATACAATTGAATGAATGAAGGAATGACTCTTTCCCATGCAGCTGCTGCCCAGCATGGATGAGTTTTGACTCATAGCCGATTGCCTTCCACTCGCTAACCACTGGCCAAGCTAGGAATGGAATGGGTATGCCTCTGCCTTACTCTCCCTCCTAAAGTTGGGACTGGCAGAGTACTGGAAACTCCAGTTGCGATCCTGAGAGGGGCATTTTCATTCATTCATTCATTCAATCGTATTTATTGAGTGCTTACTATGTGCAGAGCACTGTACTAAGCGCTTGAGAAGTACAAGTTGGCAACATATAGAGACGGTCCCTACCCAACAGTGGGCTCGATGTGTATGCATGTAAAATTATATTCATATTGATGCCTGTTGACTTGTTTTGAACTCTTGTCTCCCCCCTTCTAGACTGTAAGACTGGTGTGGGCAGGGATTGTCTCTCAATTTCTGAACTGTACTTTCCAAGCTCTTAGTACAGTGCTCTGCACGTAGTAAGTGCTCAATAAATACAATTGAATGAATGAATTAGTGGAGAGGAAGTGGAGACAATGGGAGTGCAGAACTCATTCAAGGAATTTGGGCAGGAATGGAAGGAGGGAAGTGAGGTGATAGCTCGAGATTGTGTGTGGGGCTGGGGAAGGAATTGTTGGGGGGCTGGTCGTGGGAGAGTCAAGGAGATAGTAGACAAAATATCTTCCAACATCCATTCATGATCGTTTCCCCAGTTAAACTTGATAAGCTTAATAGAGGAGCCACTTCACTACCCAGAACATTAGAATATTCAACTCAGCTGAGAAGCTTCCTGACAATACCAAACAACATCATTTATTGAGCACTTACTATGGGCAGAGGACTGTACTGAGCGCTTGGGAGAATAAAGGTTGGTAGACATATTCCCTGCCCACAATGGGTTTACAGTCCAGAGGGGGAGACAGACGTTAATATAAATAAATAAATTATGGATATTTACATAAGTGTTGTGGGGCTGAGGGAGGGGCGAATAAAGGGAGCAAATCCAATACCTAAGGAATTCCCCAGTTCTAAGAAACCTTTCCCCAGAATTGTCCAGAGGAATCGAAAGAATGGCTCCTCTAATCCTCCCTCACTTTGCAGTGCTCCAACCTGGACTGTTAGATTTGGTTTGATCCTTAAAATCCTTTTTAAAAAACCCACCTTCACCATATTTATATTTTTCCCCCTCTTTTCAATAGAGCACTTTCTTCAGATTCCATCCACTAAATCTCATGATTGAGTCATTTTATTGATAACTCCAGAATGATTTTCTTTCTACTTAGAATGTGTTCCACTAGAAAGAACAGTCTGTCATATTCAAATTAGGATGAAGACAACTGTTATTGCATTATAATCAAAGAAAAAAGTAATTCAGTGTAATCTGTGGAGGGAAAATGAATAATTAAAACTGAAGGTATGAGTTGAGAAGAAAGCAATTGGCATTCAGTTTCGTTTTGCTTTGTCTTGACTCAAGAGTGGGAAATGCGGAGGCTCCTTACGTAGGCAGGGAGCTTAGTACAGTGCTCTGCACACAGTAAGAGTTCAATAAATATCTCTGATAGATTTGTTGTCTTAAAATGTCACATTTTCTGTCTGGGAATGGTGGTGATTAATGCTAAAATTGACATTCTCGTTACCTTTCACTATGTTACCCCCAGAGCACTTGAATGAGGAGTTACAGCAAACCTAATAGTCTCCATCTCCTTTCTTTACTGCAGTGGCATGTTAAACAGCTAAGGGATAGAACCACACTGCACTGGGAAATGGGGTATTCTTTTGCATAGAGAAACCAGGAATTTTGATCTGATCTCCATACAAAGATATGCATCTATCAAATCTAGCCTTTTCAAGACAAAAGATTCTATGAAGAGTTTAAGGTCTCAGCATCACCAGTGAGGCAATTTATGGAAATTATGAGGGCTGTTTAGAGGCAATAGACTCTGGTGGCAGTTGTAAACGAGAGATAAGAGAAGCTTCAGTACTTCTTCAGAGAATAATGTGAGCATAATTGAACATACACTCGGAGATTCTCAGAACAGCAGTGTTAGTACACTGAAGCTGAGCAACACTTAATGGTGGTGATGGTATTTGTAATTGCTGCTGTTCCCAGAGAAAGAATCAATCATATTTATTGAGTGCTTACTGAGGAGCAGCATGGTGTAGTGGATAGTCAGAAAGTTGTGGGTTCTAATCCCAGCTCCACCACTTGTCTGCTGTGGGACCTTGGGCAAGTCAATTCTCTTCTCTGGGCCTCAGTTACCACATCTGTAAAATGGGGATTGAGACCACGAGCCCCAGGCAGAGTCCCTGGTCCAATTCCAACCCGTTTAGCTTGTATTCACCCCATGTGTTTAGTACTGTGCCTGGCACGTAGTAAGTGCTTCACAAGTACCATAATTATTATTATAATTATCCCAGCTCCACCACCTGTGTGCTGTGGGACCTTGGGCAAGTCACTTCTCTTCTCTGGGCCTCAGTTACCACATCTGTAAAATGGGAATTGAGACCACGAGCCCCATGCAGAGTCCCTGGTCCGCTTCGAACCCGTTTAGCTTGTATTCACCCCATGTGCTTAGTACTGTGCCTGGCACATAGTAAATGCTTAACAAATACCATAATTATTATTATAATTGCTGTGTGCCCAGCTCTGTACTAGACAATCGGGAGAGAGAAATATAGTAGAGATAGTAGACATGTTCCCTGTCCTCAAGGAGCTCACAGTCTATAAGGGAAAACACACAGATTAAATTACTTCTATAGGAATCAGAGAGTATGGGGATGTATACTGAAATGCCTGGAGCCTGGAGGTGGGGTGACTATCAGATTCTTCTTTGGATGATTTCTTCTCATAGGTTGCATAGCAAGACACTTACGCTGCATTCATTCATTCATTCACTCAATCGTATTTACTGAGCACTTACTGTCTGCAGAGCACTGTTCTAAGCGCTTGGGAGGGTACAGTACAACAATAAACAGCCACATTCCCTGCTCACAGTGAGCTTACTCGAGAAATAAGGAAAATGATAGCATGCTCCTGCTGCTACTTTACAACAGCCAACGCCAACTACAATAGCCCAGGGAACAGTGGAAGAGGATTATGAGAACTATTTCACATAGCTCTAAGGTTTTCTGTGAAGTGACCAGAATTTGAAAATTCATTTTGAGTCTGTGCTTCCCTTATCCTCCTTTCCTATGTGCTCCTGTCATGCGGTAGGTGGGAGTCCAGGACTCGTATGAACTGGTTGCTTTGGGTACATGATAGAGGTGCAAATTGCCCTAGGGAGCATTTGATTGGATTATGGGCATAGTCATTCATTCAATCGTATTTATTGAGCGCTTACTGTGTGCAGAGCACTGTACTAAGCGCTTGGGAAGTACAAGTTGGCAACATATAGAGACGGTCCCTACCCAATAACGGGCTCACTTGTCTAGAAATGGACTCACAGTCTAGAATATCTGGGACTCGCACCTGATCATCGCCCACCCTGTTGGCTGAGTTGATTTACATCATGTTAATGAGCCATTTCCACTTTCCTGCAGATGTGAACTGAATTGTTTGAAACATCTGCCAATCATATCATCCAATTTGATGAAGACAAGGCAGGGGGCACAGCAGGGAAGATCTGGGTTATTTTCCCACGAGCTTTACACACCTCTGCAAGCTTTTCACCACTGCATGTTGTGTCTGCTACCCTAACCCCTGGACCTTAGGCCTTCTAATAATGATAATAATTATAATTATGGTATTTGTTAGGTGCTTACTATGTGCCAAGCACTGCTCTAAGTGCTGGGGAAAGCACAAGGTAATCAGGTTGTCCCACCCGGGGCTCAAAGTCTTAATTCCCATTTTACAAATGAGGGAACTGAGGCACAGAGAAGTGACTTGCCCAAGGTCACTCAGCAGACAAGTGGGAGAGCCGGGATTAGAACCCACGTCCTTTGACCACAAGCCCGTGTTCTTGCCACTAGGCCATGCTGCTTATGCTCTTCTGGAGGACAGAGACATGCATGGGAACTATGGGGGTGTCATGTACCTGCTAATGCTCCTGCTAATTTGTACTTCCCAAGCGCTTAGTACACTGCTCTGCACATAGTAAGTGCTCAATAAATACAATTGATTGATTAATGCTCCTCCAGAGGATGGAGAGGAGTGATGTGGGGTAAGGAAGCACTGAGCTGATCAAGGAGGCATAGAGGTAGAAGCCAGGCTCACATAATGCCTCATCACCCTCTTTCCAGTTGTTTTTGGGTTCAAACCTCTGAGACAATGGAAGAGGCTCTGAGATAAGGAGGGCGATTATCTGGTCCTCCTGATGGGCTTTGCCTGATAAACACATTGTAATTCAAAATGATGCTAGTCCTTCATGGAGCCCACTAACAATCATTAGTGACTAGTTACATTATATATTGGGAATTAGAAGGGTAAGTCACATTACAATGGTTTACATGAGGACGGAATGATATGGCAAAGTGTAAAAACCTAAGCCACAGGCTGAAGATGGAGCCAAACTTTGGAGACGCAGTGTTAATGTCACGGAACACATGATCTATTGGGCAAGAGAAGTCAAAAGAGATGGTCACACACCATCTACTGAAAGAAAATGAAAACAAGAGGACAGTACAGTGCCTGGAGCATAGGTAAACACTTATTAAATGCCATTTTTTAAAAAATGGAGAGCAAATAAGCACCCGCATGACCTCAGGATGAGAGACCTAAGCCCAAAGCTCCATAAAATTGCCAAAATCCTCCCTTTCCTCTCCATCCAAACCACTACCTTGCTCGTTCAAGCTCTCATCCTATCCCGTCTGGACTACTGCATCAGCCTCCTTTGTGATCTCCCATCCCCATGTCTCTCCCCACTTCAAGCCATACTTCACACCGCTGCCCGGATTGTCTTTGTCCAGAAACGCTCTGGGCATGTTACTCCCCTCCTCAAAAATCTCCAGTGGCTACCAATCTGTGCATCAGGCAGAAACTCCTCACCCTGGGCTTCAAGGCTGTCGATCACCTCGCCCCCTCCTACCTCACCTCCATTCTCTCCTTCTCCAGCCCAGCCCACACCCTCCGCTCCTCTGCCGCTAATTTCCTCCCTGTGCTTCGTTCTCGCCTGTCCCACCATTGACCCCCGGCCTACGTCATCTCCCGGGCCTGGACTGCCCTCCCTCTGACTATCCGCCAAGCTAGCTCTCTTCCTCCCTTCAAGACCCTACTGAGAGCTCACCTCCTCCAGGAGGCCTTCCCAGACTGAGCCCCCTCCTTCCTCTCCCCCTCATCCCCCTCTCCATCCCCCCGTCTTACCGCCTTCCCTTCCCCACAGCACCTGTATCTATGTTTGTACATATTTATTACTCTATTTATTTATTTTACTTGTACATATCCATTCTATTTATTTTATTTTGTTAATATGTTTGGTTTTGTTCTCTGTCTCCCCCTTCTAGACTGTGAGCCCACTGTTGGGTAGGTACTGTCTCTATATGTTGCCAACTTGTACTTCCCAAGCGCCTAGTACAGTGCTCTGCACACAGTAAGCGCTCAATAAATACGATTGATTGATTGATTGATTAGTTCAGGGTGCACTGACAACCATTCTGTGATATGTAGGTGCTGTTATCAAAATACAGCAAAGGGAAAAGGGAGCTTTTAAAATCAATTACTGGAAAACTGAGGCGATGTGCCAGTCTGTTCCAGGGAAGCCACACACACAAAACCAAAACTCCTATTGGCAACATAGAGCTAAAAGCTGTTACAGAATTCTGTTAAGCAAGGAAGCCTAATGACCACCAACACAATGACAGAAAAGGCAACAGAAAACGGAATGAAGAAGGCCAGTACATTCTTTGGGGGACTGTCAGAATGTGTGGGCATCGGGCTCCAGACCAAACTAAAGGTTTACAGAGCTGTTGTGTCATCGAGCCTTCTCTACAGCCAAGCCCCCCACACAACACACACACACACACACACACACACACACACACACAGCAGCACCACAACTGACAACTTGAACAGTTGCACCAAATATCAAGTACTAGTCATATCCAGAATTTATGGTTATGACTACCTCCCGCTCTAGACTAAGTTTCTGGGGGGCAGGGAACATGTTAGAAGCAGCGTGGCTCAGTGGAAAGAGCACGGGCTTTGGAGTCAGAGGTCATGGGTTCGAATCCCGCCCCACCACATGTCTGCTGTGTGACCTTGGGCAAGTCACTTAACTTCTCTGAGCCTCAGTTACCTCATCTGTAAAATGGGGATGAAGACTGTGAGCCCCACGTGGGACAACGTGATCACCTTGTATCCCCCCCAGCGCTTAGAACAGTGCTCTGCACATAGTAAGTGCTTAATAAATGCCATTGTTATTATTATTATTATTTTGTCTCCCAGCTCTGTTCTATTACACTCTTCCAAACGCATAGTACAGTGCTCTGCAAGTAGTAAGTGCTTAATAAATACCACTGATATTCAATATTAAGTGAAACACCAGATCATGAAGGTCATGAATCATTTTACTAATGATGCGTATATAGCTCTAATTCTATTTATTCTGATGGTATTGACACCTATTTACTAGTTTTGTTTTGTTGTCTATCTCCCCCTTCTAGACTGTGAGCCCGTTGTTGGGTAGGGACCGTCTCTTTATGTTGCCGATTTGTACTTCCCAAGTGCTTAGTGCAGTGCTCTGCACGCAGTAAGCACTCAATAAATTTGATTGAATGAATGAATGAATGAATGAAGAATGAGTGAAGGATGAAATTTTGGAACACAACCTTCTAGAAACGAAACTCACTATTATACAGCTACACTGGATGGGATAGGTGAACACAATGAACAATAGGATAAATTCAACATGGACAGAAGATGTGTCCATTTATTATCATTATTATTATCCTATTATATTATCATTATAATTATTATAATGGTATTTGTTAAATGCTTGCTACGTGTCAGGCACATAGTTATAGTTGTTATATTGTACTCTCCCAAGGACTTAGTACTGTGCTTTGCACACAGTAAGCACTCAATGAATACAAGTGAATGAATGAATGAATAATTGAATGAATGAATGAATAGGATACCCAAGCAACTGCCACAATGGTAAGCTTAAATTGGGAAACTGAAAGCATGGAAATCCAAGAAAATGTTTCGAGGAAACGGTAGAGCAAACCCTCAGGAAATGCTGTGAACAAGGGGAAAAGAAGCAAAACAGGAAACAGTTCCAGTAGCTGCAGACCCCAAATGTGATAACACTATAATGGACAGTCTTTGTGTGTGACCAGTATGGCCAAGAATATGGGTCCCGTATTGGCCCAATACTTCACATGCACTCACTGGTCAACTTTGCCATCAGCAGGATATTCTTTGAAGAGGAAGAGCAATTCTATGTTCATCTATATGTTGGAGTTAAAAGTTGATATAAGCTCGTTGTGGGCAGGGAACATGTCTACCAACCCTTAGCATTTAGTACAGCACTCTGCAACAGTAATTGCTTGAACACCATTGATCAATGTGCACCATAATAATAATGAAAATGAATAATAATAATTGTGGAATTTGCTTAGCGCTTAGCATAGTACCAGGCACTGTACTGAGTGGTGGGGTGGATACAAGCAAATTGGGTTGAACACAGTCCCTGTCCCACTTGGGGCTGACAGTCTCAATCTTCATTTTACAGTTGAGGTAACTGAGGCATAGAGGGGACAGAAGTGGCAGGGCAGAAGTGGCAGAGCCAGGATCAAAACCCACGACCTTCTGTTTTCTTTCTCAGAGACAAACTCTCTTGGCTTAGAAACTCCTATCATCGGTCAGACCCGGCTAGGAACAATTAATCAATCAATCATATTTATTGAGCGCTTGTGGGAAGGGAATGTGTGTGTTATATTGAACTCTTCCAAGCACTTAGTATGCTGCTCTGCACAAAGTAAGAGCTCAATAAACACAATTGACTGACTGTAGTTTATTTTAATATCTATCTCCCCCTTTAGGCTGTAAACTCCTTGAGGGCAAGGAACATATCTACTAACTCTATTTTATTATACTTTCCCAAGCATTTAGAACTGTGCTCTGCTTACGAAAAAGTGCTCAATAAATACAATTGATTGATTGATTGATTTGGGTGGTCTTGGTAAAGGCTGCAAAGCTGAAGTTTGGTTGTGACTAAGGCATCCTTTAGGAAAAAGAAAAAAAACCACAAACCTGATAAGAGTGCAAACTGTAACCTCATAGTAGACAGGGAACATGTCCACTTAGTACAGTGCTCTGCACACAATGAGTGTTCAGTAAATGCTAAGCACTATACTAAGGGCTGAAGTAGAGGACCATCTCTATATGTTGCCAACTTGTACTTCCCAAGCGCTTAGTACAGTGCTCTGCACATAGTAAGTGCTCAATAAATATGACTGAATGAATGAATTTAAGTGGGACACAGGCCCTGTCTTAGAGCTTCCTATTCCTGGGAGTAGATTTTCATCTGTGGTCCTTGGGGACAGAGATATCATGCAGGAGAGCTGTGTGTAAGTGCCACTCCATCCACCTCACGGCACTGGGTGAGCCCCCTCCCTCAAGATGCTTAGGCAGAGAAAAGGAATGGGGCTGCTGATAATAATTGTGCATTAGTTAAGCACTTACTATATGCCAGATACTGTACCAGGTGCTGGGTTGGATACAAGATAATCAGATGGCATGCAGTCCCTATTCATTCATTCATTCAATTGTATTTATTGAGCGCTTACTGTAGGGTTAATAGTCTTAATCCCCACTTTACAGATGAGGAAACTGAGGCATGGAGCGGTTAAGTCACTAGCTTAAGGTCACACAGCTGACCTTCCAATCCAGATTCTCTGACTTCCAGACTGGTGTTCTTTCCGCTAGGCCACACTGATCTTGAAAGCCCTCTCCCGCTTCACTTGTCTTCTTCCTCACTTCTTAAAGTTTTTAAAGTGAGGGAGGGTATACTGGTGTCTGCAGAGATCAATACCTCAACATCTCAAGAATGTTGTCCTTCCTGTTTCAAACATACCCAAGCTCTCCCTTCTTCACCGCTGCCCTTGTTTCACATCCCCAGGGACAACCAGAGCTGTTGAAAATGAAGCTATTGTAAAATCTGGGGGTGAGTGCCGCTTACAGAGATGGAGTTCCCAGACAATTCCTAACAGTCTCTAACAGGGATGGATTCTCCTGGGCTTTTCCCATAGTCTTTTCTTCATAGCTCAGTAGCAGTGTGGCAGGAAGGGAGCATGGCCTAGTAAAGCACTGGCCTGAGGGCCAGAGGACCTGGATTCTAATCCTTCCTCTGCCACTTGTCTGCTGTATGACCTTGGGCAAGTCACTTCACTTTTCTATGCCTCCTTTGCCTCAGCTGCAAATTGGGGATTCAACACCTGTTCTGCTTCACTTAAACTGTGAGTCCCATGTGGGACAGGGACTGTGTCCGGCCTGCTTAACTTCTATCTAATTAATGCTTAGAGCAGGGCTTGGCTACATAGTAAGCACTTAAATACCATTTTTAAAAATGTAGCAGAATGAGAGTTTCTCTTCCTTCCCATCTTCTTTCCACAGTCTGGGAAAAGAGCTAATGAAGGGTGCCCGCTCATTAATCTAAAGTTAAACAGCTCAAAGTGAGGAGGAAAGGAAGAAGACTCAGGGAATTCTACTGCTTCAGAGACCAACCGTCCACATGAGACTGCAAGCTCGTCGTGGGCAGGGAATGTGTCTGTTGTTAAATTGTACTCTACCAATCACTTAGTACAGTGTTCTGCACACAGTAAGTGCTCAATAAATATGATTGAATGAACGAATGCATGAATAGTAGAGGTATAGATGAAAACATTCATCTCTGATGATATATTTCGGTAAAAATTGGACCAGATGTGGACATCCATATTTCCCAATTCACTTCCCTTCCTCTTCAAACAAGTGCACACCAAAAAGTGCAGGAATAGGCCTGGTTACTTTGAAAGGCAATGGATGGATACTGAATGTAAGAACAAAGAGACCTTCTTATGTCATATGGAGATTAAGGTGTGGAAACACTTAATTAGTTCATTTCAACAGATGTCATCATGAGTCACTGAAACAACCATACTAGTGCAGAGGAAATGTGAAGTCTTCTAAAATCCTCCTTATCTCACAAACCCATAACCTTTGCATTATCCTCAACTCATCTCTTTTGTTCAACCCACATATTCAATCTGTCACCAAATCCTGTCGGTTGTACCTTCACAATAGTGCGAAAATCTGCCCTTTCATCCAAGCTGCTACTACACTGATCCAGGCACTTATCATTTTCTGCCTTGACTACTGCATCAGCCTCCTCACTGCATTCCTGCCTCGTCTCTCCTCGCTCCAATCCTTATTTCATTCTGCTGCCAGAATTACTTTTATCGAAAAACTTTCAGTAACATCTCCCCAAGCCACCTTTGTATCAGAGAGAAACTCCTTACCATTGGGTATAAAGCACTCAATCATCTCTCCCCTTCTACCTTCCCTAGCTGATTTCCTTCTACAATGCAGATGGCACACTTCTTTCCTCTAATGCCAACCTACTCATTGTATCTCTGTCTCCTTTATCTTGCCATCTACCCCTTGCCCATGAATTCCCTCTGGCCTGGAATACCCTCCCCCTCCATAAATGAAAGACCATCATTCTCCTCATCTTCAAAATCTTATTAAAATCACACCTCCTACAAGACACCTTTCCCAACTAAGCCCTCTTAGACCCTATACCCTCTCCTTTCTGCAGCACCTCTGCACTTGGACAGGTAATCGTCATAATAATTGTGATATTTGTTAAATGTTTACTATGTGTCAAGCACCAGTTACTAAGTGTTGGGGTAGGTAAAATATCATCAGGTCCCGCATGGGGCTCATGTTCAAGAAACAGTATGGCTTACCTACTGGATAATAATAATAAAAATAATAATGGTATTTGTTAATCACTTACTATGTGCCAAGCACTGTTCTAAGTGATGGGGTAGATACAAGGTAATCAGGTTGCCCCACAAGGGGCTCACAGTCTTAATCCCCATTTTGCAGATGAGGGAACTGAGACACAGAAATGTTAAGTGTCTTGCTTAAGGTCACACGGCAGACAATCCTGGTGGAGTCAGGATTACAACCCACATCCTCTAGCTACCAAGCCTGTGCTCTTTCCACTAAGCCACGCTGCTTCTCTGAGTCCGGGGCCTGGGAATCTGCCAATTTTTGCTGTGTGACCTTGGGTGAGTCACTTCACTTCTCTGTGCCTCAGTTACCTCATCTGGAAAATGGAGATTAAGACTGTGGGCCCTATGTAGGACAAGGACTGTGTCCAACACAATTACCTAAAATCTACCCAGCTCTTAGGACAGTGTCTGACACATAGTATGTGATTAACAAATACTGCAATTATTATTATTGATAAACAGGCATTGGATCCCTATTTTGAAGATGAGGAAACTGAGGTACAGAGAAGCTAAGGGACTTTCCCAAGGTCATACAGCAGGTAAGTAACAGAGTCAGGGTTAGAACCCAGGTCCTCTGACTCCTAGGCCTGTGCACTTTCCACTAGGCCAGGCTGTTTCTCTAATGTACCTTCTAGATACCCTTTACGCACTTAATAGCCTCCCCACCCTCAGCACCATGGCATTCACGCTCTTAGCTGTAATTTATTTATTGATTTTAACGTCTGTCTCCCCCTCTAGACAGTAAGCTTCTTGTGGGCAGGGAAAATGTCTACCAACTTTGTTGTATCATACTCTTCCAAGTGCTTAATACAGTGCTCTGCACACAGAAAGTACTCAATAAATATCATTGATTGAAATCAATACCATTCACTGATTGATGTAACAGTGTTGCTTTTTCAACCCACCAAGTGGCTTTATATGTCTTCAGAAGACAGCTGCAAGTTTATAAACTAAATCCCTAAATTGTAGCAAGTTATCCTTAAATGATTTTGGTGCCTGTAGAATTTTATCTATCTTTTTTAAAGTACTCCATTGTGGGATAACTTCTCATTTGAAAAGTGGCATCATTTTGATGTCCCAGAGATAGTACATACACTCATTCCTTCACTTTTATGGAAGAATTCATAGAGAAATTCATTACCACTTGGTAAACTGCCACAAGCTCATTGCTGTGTGTGAGTATATAAAACAAACTTTTTATTAGCAATCAATTTTGATTGTACAACATCGTATATTCGCCAGCAAGCACAATACACTCATTAAATGCTCTGTCAAATCATTACAAATAGAGAAATATTTCAAATGCAGAATTCCCACCCCTGAGATTTATAATCTTGGGGAATAATGCCACTGACAGTCTCCTCAATACTGATGCGGCATCATTTCTACTTGGGATTTTCTGAGTAAAGGAAAATGAAGATCAAAGGCTTGAAAAACATCAGAACACTAGAGAGTCTGGCTTGAAATTGCCATATTAGCAAATGAACACAGATTCTCTTGGGCCGAGCCAATAAATTTCCATCCTCGTTCGTTTTCATTATTTCTTCTGAAGCTAGCTCGGTGACTGCTAGTACCCACGATTCTTGAAAAAGTTTCAGCAACCCTCCAACCCCTTCTTCTCTCCCCAATGTAAGTATATATGAGGCAACTGTGTCCAAACTGATTATCTTGTATCTACCCCAGCACTTAATAATAATAATGATGACGTTTATTAAGCGCTTACTATGTGCAAAGCACTGTTCTAAGTGCTAGGGAGGTTACAAGGTGATCAGGTTGTCCCACGGGGGGGGGGGCTCACAGTCTTAATCCCCATTTGACGGACAAACTGAGGCACAGAGAAGTTAAATGACTTGCCCAAACTTGCCCAGACACTTAACACAGTGTCTGACACTCAGTAAATTCGTAATACCCCCCAAAAAATCTGGTTGATATTTTTAAGGAGTTTTAAAGAAGGGTATTTCTTCAGCAGTCCAGGTGTTATGCAGAAGCCCTTGAAGAACAGCCCATTCCCTTCCTATTTTCCATCTCCGCAGGGAGGGCAGACTAATTTGTATGTAAATGGCATTTTCACTTTTACATAAAAACGCATGTTTGCATATATGCATGGAGAGCACTCTGGTAATTTAAGATGATGATCTTCCAGCATTATTTCAAACAATTTTTGTATAAATACACAATTATAATTAAGCACAAATCGGCACCATTAAGGGCTATTTTTCCTCAGATTTACAAGAGGGCAGCAGCCGTTTCATTCCTTCTCTCTCAATTAGAACTCCCTAGCCAATACCTAAATCCCTTTATTATACAAGATTCCCCAGCATAAAGAATCCCCGCAGGGATTAGATTTTTGGCATATCAAAAAAAAAAAAAAGTCCTGAAAGTGTGAGCTCAGGATTATAGTAAATCTAGATAGTTTAAATAAATTTAAGAAGTTCAGTTACTGGTCTTGCAGTTTTCTGTGTTACCAGTGTAATGCAGAAGTGCCTAATAATTAAACAATGAAAACTCTAATATGACCCCTTATTTTGGATGACTATATACAAACATATGACTGTCTTTCAGGTTCAAAGTTTGTAATGGTAATATTTGTTAAATGCCTACTAAAAGCTAAGTGCCATTATAATAAGCACTGTAGAAAGTAGAAAGAAGATAATCAGGATGTACAGACTTCCTGTCCAGCATGGGGCTGTTATTCTGGAGAAGGGGAGAGGGAGAACGGATACTTCATCCCCATTTTTCAGTTGAGTAAACTGAGGCCCAGAGCAGTTAAGTGGTTTGCCCAAAGTCACACAATTGGCAAGGGATGGAACTGGTTGGAACTGGGATTAGAACATAGATCAATCAATCAATCATATTTATTGAGCGCTTACTGTGTGCAGAGCACTGTACTAAGCGCTTAGATTCTCCCACATCCCATGCTGCTTCTTTTACCTTGCGATCTTAGAGAAGCAGCGTGGCTCAGTGGAAAAAGTTCGGGCTTGGGAGTCAGAGGTCATGGGTTCTAATCCTGACTCGGCCGCTGGTCAGCTGTGTGACTTTGGGCAAGTCACTTACTTCTCTGTGCCTCAGTTACCTCATCTGCAAAATGGGGATTAAGATCGTGAGCCCCATGTGGGACAACCTCATCACCTTGTATCCCCCCCAGTGCTTAAAACAGTGCTTTGTACATAGTAAGTGCTTAGCAAATACCATTATTATCATTATTATCTCTGCATGTGAATGCAACTATAAAGAGCTCTGTGCAATGGACAATCCTTTCCACACTATGTGCATGTGTAAAGAGAAGTTATTGCCATCCAGATGTGCTTGCTACATGCAGCAACTCTTGTTGTTTTCACATCAGCCGGCTGGTCTCCTGGGAGTTTCTACTCTCCCCAACCTTATTGGTGCACCCTGAGCTGTTTTTTCTGCCACTTCTGACTTCCAATGATCTACTCCTACCTCGCTGTATGAAACTGGGTGTCATTAGGCCTTTAAAAATCTTCCCCTCATGCACAAGTCCTATTTTGGTCAAAAATCCAGCAACTGCTAGGTTATGCTGCTGTTGTCCATTTCCTCAGCTGTCTCACCCAACTGAAGCAGTGTTGCTTAAAGCACTGCCCGAAAGGGGTGAGCTAACTGTGCTCCATTCTCCATTGATGGAGATAATGAGGTAATAATAATATTAACAATGGTATTTGTTAAGCGCTTACTATGTCCCAGGCACTGTATTAAGCACTGGGGTGGAGACAAGCAAATCAGTTTGGACACAGTCCCTGTTTCATGTGGGGCTCACAGTCTTCAACCCCCTTTTAATAGATGAGGTGACAGACACAGGAAGTGAGCTGCCCAAAATCGCACAGCAGATGAGTAGCGGAGCCGGGATTAGAACCCAGGTCCTTCCAACTCCCCGATCAAAGCTCTATCATCTGGGTCACACCGAGATCCTTCCATGGCCATTTGATGTTGAGCCTGGTTCGCAGATGACACTGATGAAACTAGATGTGCCAACACAGGTTTGGCCCAGAACTTCTCTCTGCCATGCTTCAAGGGTTTTGGTCTGTAGTCAGAACCACAGGCCCCCTCAGTGGAGTTTAAATTAAGCCCAGGATTCCCAAGGGGCAATGACAGTTGTGATGAAGAAGCACCAAGTTTATGATTTAAGAGCCTAGAAAATATAAGGCTGCTAAATCAGAATGACACACTGCCACTTCTAATAGGTCATAAATGTATGATAGAGTCAATTAATCAAGGCAATAAAGATACCCAGATTTTGGTCAAAGGTGTGGCTATACACATGATGATGATGGCATTTGTTAAGCGCTTACTATGTGCCAAACACTGTGCTAAGAGCTGGGGTAGATACAAGGTCATCAGATTGTCCCACGTGGGACTCACAACCTTCACCCCCAGTTTACAGATGAGGTAACTGAGGCACAGAGAAGTTAAGTGACTTGCCCAGAGTCACGCAGCTGAAAAGTGGCAGAGTCGGGATTAGAACCCGCGACCTCTGACGCCCAAGCCCGTCCTCCTGGGTGGGTTTTTTTTGTGGTATTTGTTAAGTGCTTATTATGAACCAGGCACTGAACTATGCATTGTGATAATTACAAGGTAATCAGGTTGGACACAGTCTATGTCCCACGTAAGGCTCACAGTTTTAATCCCCATTTTACCAGTGAGGTAAATGAGGCACAGAGAAATGAAGTGACCTGCTCAAGGGCACACGGAAGACAAATGGCAGAGTTGGGATTAGAACAATGTCCTTTAATTCCCAGGCCCATGCTCTATCCATTAGGCCACCTAGACAGTAGACTCTTGTGGGCAGGGATTATATCTGCCTGCTCTGTTGTATGTCTGATCCTGGATTCTATTTAACAGAAATTTGGTTCAGTCCCACACTGGGTAAGGCAGTAGGATTCTCTGCTGAGTGCAGTCAGACCTGGAGGTGAGCTGGCAATTAATTCATTCATTCAATCGTATTTATTGAGCGCTTACTGTGTGCAGAGCACTGTACTAAGCACTTGGGAAGTACAAGTTGGCAACATATAGAGATGGTCCCTACCCAACAATGGGCTCGCAATCTAGAAGACAATCAATCAATCAATCATATTTATTGAGCGCTATGTGCAGAGCAATGTACTAAGCGCCAGGGAAGTACAAGTTGGCAACATATAGAGACGGTCCCTACCCAACAGTGGGCTCACAGTCGAGAATGGGGAGACAGACAACAAAACAAAACATATTAACAAAATAAAATAAATAGAATAGATATGTACAAGTAAAATAAATAAATAAATAGAGTAATAAATATGTACAAACATATATACATATATACACTTGCTGTGGGGAAGGGAAGGAGGTAAGGCTCACAGCTGTTGTGGTTCCATAATAATAATAATAATTATGGTATTTCTTAAGCATTTCCTAATTGTCAGGCACTGTACTAAGCACTGAGGCACAAACAAGCAAATCGGGTTGGGATACAACCCCTTACCCACATGGGGCTCACAGTCTCAATCCTCATTTCACAGATGAGGGAACTGAGGCCCAGAGAAGTGAAGTGACTTATCCAAGGTCACACAGCAGACTAATGGCGGAACTGGGATTAGAACCCACGACCTTCTGACCCCCAGGCCCATGGTCTATCCATTATGCCAGACAACAGTGTATCAGTCATATTTCCTGAGCTCTTACACTGTGCAGAGCACTGTAATAATAATTATGGTTTTTTAAGCACTTACTACATGCCGAGCACTGTTCTAAGCACTAGGGTGGATACATGGTAATTGGATTGTCCCTCGTGGGTCTCACAGCCTTAATCCCCATTTTACAGATGAGGTAACTGAGGCACAGAGAAGTTAAGTGACTTGCCCAAAGTCACACAGCTGACAAGTGGCGGAGCTGGGATTAGAACCCACGACGTGTGACTCCCAAGCCCGGGCTCTTTCCACTGAGCCATGCTGCTTCTCTATAATGGTATTTGTCAAGCACTTACTTTGTGCCAGGCACTGTACTAAACACTGGAGTAGATACAAGCAAATTGGGTTGGACACAGTCACTGTCCCATGTGGGGCTCACAGTCTCAATCCCCATTTTACAGGTGAGGGAACTGAGGCACAGAGGAGTGAAGTGTCCTGCCCTAGGTCACACAGCAGACAAGTGGCAAAGCCAGGATTAGAACCCATGACCAGGGGATAGAACCCATGATTCCCAGACCCATGCTGCAGCCACTACACCACTGGAAGAGATAAATAATAATGATGGCATTTGTTAAGTGCTTACTATGTACAAGGCACTGTTCTAAGCACTGAGGAGGATACAAGATGATCAGATTGTCCCACATGGGGCTCATAGTCTTAATCCCCATTTTACAGATGAGGGAACTGAGGCACAGAGAAGTTAAGCGACCTCCCCAATATCACGCAGTTGACAATTGGCAGAGCTGGGATTTGAACCCATGACCTCTGACTTCCAAACCCGGGCTCTTTCCTTTGAGCCACGCTGCTTCTCTGTACTGAGAAAGAGTCCAGGCTTGGAAGTCAGAGGTTGTGGGTTCTAATCCTGGCTCTGCCACTTGCCAGCTGTGTGACTTTGGATGTCACTTTACTTCTCTGTGCCTCAGTTACCTCATCTGTAAAATGGGGATGATCACTGTTAGCCCATGTAAGACAGGGACTGTGCCCAACCCAATTTGCTTGTATCCATCCCAGTGCTTAGTACAGTTTCTGGTAGATAGTAAGCACTTAACAAATACCACAATTATTATTGTTATTTATTATTATTATCATTATTATTAAGAGGTGGAGTCAGGACCAGAACCCAGGTCCTCTAACTCCCAGGCCCACACTTCCACTAAACCATGCTACTTCTCTAAGCATGCTCAGAGCAAGTGATTTTGGCAAGGAGTTCAGGGTGACAACATTCATGCTCTCTTATCTTTCGTGACCTGGGCCTTCCCTCACGTTGCCCCCAAAGCCAGCGCTTTGGGGAGAGTCTACCCACTGTTTAGGAGTGTCTGGGATAAATCTTGAAATCCCTCCTCCTCCTGGAGGTTTTCCTAGATACGTTTCCTCCTCCCAAAAGTCACCTCACCACATACATTTACAACCACCCTTATAATAATAATAGAAGATACATGGTAATTGGATTGTCCCTTGTGGGGCTCATAATATATATTATATATCATAATATTATATATTATATTATGTATTATTATATTATATTATTATATTATATCATTATATTATATTACATTATATCATATCATATCATATATTATATTATATTATATGTTATTTTATATTATATTTTATATTATATTGCAATATAATAATTATTATTATAATAATGATGGTATAATAATAATAATGGCATTTATTAAGCACTTACTATGTGCAAAGCACTGTTCTAAGTGCTGGGGAGGTTACATGGTGATCAGGTTGTCCCACATGGGGGCTATTATAGTGTAGTGGGGGTATTATAGTAAGCGCTTAATAAATGCTATCGTTATTATTATTATTATTATTTGTTAAGCACTTACTATGTGCAAAGCACTGTTCTAAGCACTGGGGGGATACAAGGTGATCAGGTTGTCCCACGTGGGGCTCACAGTCTTAATCCCCATTTTACAGATGAGGAAACTGAGGCACAGAGAAGTAAAGTGACTTGCCCAAAGTCACACAGCAGACAACTGGCGGAGCTGGAATTAGAACCCATGACCTGTGACTCCCAATCCCGGGCTCTTTCCACTGAGCCACGCAGCTTCTCTTATTCCTCCTATATCCAGTAACCTCTACCTGCTGTTCACCTATCCAGATTTCACACTTAAATTACCAATTGTGGTGTTGGAGAAGGCTTTTGCAAATACCATGGACCACCCGAAAAACAAACAAATGGATTTTGGAGCAAATTAAACCAAAGTGTTCTTGGCAAGGCCAAATGACTCGACTTAGATTAGGAAATTTTGGACACATAATCAGGAGGATTAATTTTCTGGGGAAGACACTAATGCTAGAAAAAGTCCGGGGAAAACATGGAAGAGGCAGACCAGGGGCTAGATGGATAGAGACCATAACAACAATAACGGAAGAACCATTAGAAAGGTTGGGGATTATGGCAGAGGACAGGATGCTCTGGAGGAAGTATATCATGGAATCGTTATGGCTTGGAAACGATTCAATGGCACATAATAATAATAATAATAATAATAATAATAATAATAATAATAATGGTATTTATTAGGTGCCTACTATGTGCTTACTATATTCACCCCACCCCCACAGCATTCATGTTTATATCCTATACTCTGTTGCTTTCTCAACTGTAGTTTATTTCACTGTGGTTTCTCCCTCTAGATTGTAAGCTCCCGCAGGACAGGGATCCTCTATCCCATCACGCATCCCTTACCCATATCCTCCCCCGAAATGGCCAGACCATCCCTCTCCCCAACTTCCAAGGATTAAGATCAAATCTTCCTCATAGAGACCTTCCCCAATTAAGCTCTCTTTTCCCTGGCTCCCTCTCCCTTTTACATCATCTATGTGGCAAGCGAAAATGACTCCATTTTGCATTATTTGACCCCAGGAGCAACGTGGCAAAAGTCACTCCATATTGTATTATTTGACTCCAGGAGCAACAAGGCCAAAGGACGATTTAGAGGAGAAACTGTATTATCTCTCTGAGGAGTTTTGAGGAGAGGAATTGAATTGTCTTGCTGAGGAGGGGCTAAATTGCTCTGCTGGGCAGGAAAAGAAATGAAGGATGGGGCCATGGCCATGCGGGGATAAGTCCACGGAGACGGGTCTCCTTCCTCTCTGGTTTATCGGGTAATGGAGGGAACGGAAGACAGCAGGCAATCCTGAGCAGCCCCCCTGCCGCAATTCCCTGGATAACCGTGGATTAAAAGGAAAAGAACTGGCCCTTTTTGTCCAGTTGGCCAGACATGGAACCACCTAAGCCATGCACTGAGACCCCTACGGCTGCCACGGCCCAGCACCCAAGACTTAAACCAGGGATGACAGATGAGCTGCAGACAATCTGACTCCTTGAAACTCCTCCAAAGTGGGACCATCTTCACCAAGACTCGGGGAAAATCAGGGTGACGATGAGCTGCGGGCAGTCTGACTCCTTGAAACTATCATCTTCACCGAGACTTGGACCAAACCAGTTGGATTGGTAACTATAGGTGTTGTGCTTTGTGCATGGGCGTGTTTGTGTGTGTGTGCATATGTGCCTAACCCCTGTTTTAGTTCAAAATGAAGCTTTCCGCTGTAACAGCGGTGTTTGGTTTAACTTTTTGACGTGTTATTTGAGTGCCTGAATTAATAAGGGAGTCAAACGTAAATGAGTTAAGGGCTCATGGGTCGAGCGCCTGATACTGTGGGGGAGCCATCCCCGGGCGGGGCGCATGACAGTCTATGCCCTTAAATCTGTGACCTTTGGGCATTTGACATTGGCCCTACCTCAGCTCCACAGCACTTCATCATCATCATCATCAATCGTATTTACTGAGCGCTTACTGTGTGCAGAGCACTGTACTAAGTGCTTGGGAAGTACAAGTTGGCAACATATAGAGACAGTCCCTACCCAACAGTGGGCTCACAGTCTAAAAGGGGGAGACAGAGAACAAAACCAAACATACTAACAAAATAAAATAAATAGAACAGATATGGACAAGTAAAATAAATAAATAAAAAGCCTTTAAATAATAAATTATAAATTATTTATTTACATTAATGTCTGTCCCCCCCCCACCACAGACTGCAAGATCGTTGTAAGTAGAGAACATGTCTGCCAACTCTAGCATATTGTAATTTCCCAAGTGAGCTCAATTAATGCCATTGATCCCCCTCTGGATTGTAAGCTTGTTGTTGGCAGGGAATGTGCCTGTTTATTGTTGTATTGTACTCTACCAAGTGTTTAGTACAGTGCTCTGCACACAGTAAGTGCTCAATACATAAGGTTGAATGAATGAATGAATGAATGAGTCTACCAACTGTACTATACCCTCCCAAGCGCTTAGTACAGTGCTGTGCACACAGTAGGCACTCAATAAATACGATTGATTGACTTAGTTGATTAGCTATTCCATGTGCAGCTCATTTAGTCCATGTGTTTAGCCTCCTAACAGGGTGTTGGGGAAACACCAGTGATATTCTCCATCTGATACTGCACCTTCCTCAGTTGTTTTGATATTTAGGGCCAGAGTTTCCGCATTCTAGGTAGTCTACTGTAGAAGAAATCTGAAATAGATGAAAGTCCCCTAGATTATAAACTCACTGTGGGCAGGGAATGTGTCTTCTAACTCTACTATAGTGTTATATTGTACTCTCCCAAGTGCTAAGTACAGTGCTCTGCACACAGTAAGTGTTCAATGAATATGATTTATTGAACAAAAGGCAATGCCCCTCTCATCGATAACCTCCTTCCTAGTCAATCAATCAATCAATCAATCGTATTTATTGAGCACTTACTGTGTGCAGAGCACTGTACTAAGTGCTTGGGAAGTACAAATTGGCAACATATAGAGACGGTCCCTACCCAACAGTGGGCTCACAGTCTAGAAGGGGGAGACAGAGAACAAAACAAAACATATTAACAAAATAAAATAAATAGAATAGATAAGTACAAGTAGAACATTCCAGAGGCTAGCAGCATCTGGAATATTCTTTTGTCTTTTAGTTTCATCCACTGCTGAAACAGCATTCCTAAGCATGATGACTATGAGCTTGTATGTGCTCAAGGAGCTAAAAAAATACTTAGATTCCATTATTTCAATCTTTTGAGGCTCCAAGGCAAAGGAATAAAAGCGCTTATGTTTTCTGGGGCCTGTTTTTGTTATATAACCACCCCTTGTCTGTAACACTTTTCCCTGCTGGGGTTGTCAACTTCAAGTGTTAAGGTGAAATTTCCAAGCACTTGCTTTGTGTTTCTGGGTGAAACAGTTAAAAAAAAAAATCCTGTGGAGATTTAGTGGGTCTTTTTAATTGCAGTAGCTGGAATAGTTAGCAATGTAAGAAAAGGAACACTAGTGGAAATGGTGATAATGGTAATAAACAAGATGAAGAATTCTATGGAAATGATCTCAACTCCAGTTATCTCTTAATTAGTTGCTTGGGGAAATGATTCCACAAACCTTTACCTTAGGGTCATTGGAAAAATCTGAGATGGTGAGGTGTCCTGTGAACTGCTAGAATATGCTAAATTATTTGTCCTCTGGTAAAAACAACAACAACAAAAAAACCCTTTGTGACAACAGAAAAAATAGGATAAGAAATTAAATTTTGAAGTTCAGATGTCTTGACATAATAATAATAATAATAATAATAATAATGGCATTTGTTATGGGCTTACTATGTGGAAAGCACTGTTCTAAGCTCTGGGGAGGTTACACGGTGATCAGGTTGTCCCATGGGGGGCTCACAGTCTTAATTCCCATTTTACAGATGAGGGAACTGAGGCCCAGAGAAGTGAAGTGACTTGCCCAAAGTCACACAGCTGATAAGTGGCAGAGCTGGGATTTGAACCCATGACCTCTGACTCATTCATTCATTCAATCGTATTTATTGAGCGCTTACTGTGTGCAGAGCACTGTACTAAGCACTTGGGAAGTACAAGTTGGCAACATATAGAGATGGTCCCTACACAACAGCAGGCTCACAATCTAGAAGGGGGAGACAGCTTCTAGGGGAGACTTCTAGGGAAGGGGGAGACTCCAAAGCCCATGTTCTTTCCACTGAGCCACGCTGCTTCTCCTGACGTGATAATACACTCCAGCAAAACTGTATGTACCAAATGCCCCCTACGGTCCTTACGTACCACTGCCTTTTAAAGGTCTCACTGGATGGATTTGCAAGCTTTGGGAAACCAAGCTCTTTCTGGGGAGAAAGAAAATCATGTCAGAATCACAGAGTGCTCACTGTGCAGCTTTATGTCAAAAGAAAAGACTGTTTCTCCAATGGCCTGGTGGAAAGAGCACAGGACTGTAAGTCAGGAGACCTGGGTTACTAATCCTGGCTATGCCACTTGCCTGCTCTGTGAATGTGGATAACGTCTATATGCCTCAGTTTTGTTATCTGTAAAATGGGGATTTAATGCCTGCTTTTCTCTTTAGACTGGGAGCCTCATGTGGGACAGGGACTGAATTGAATTGGGACAGGGATTGAATCCACCTCATCACGTAGCCCAGAGCTTGGCATCTAGTGAGCCCTTAACAAATACAACACATTGTTATTTTCTCTTAGGATGGAATTCTAGGCATGATGAGAACACCTATGTGGTTTCCTCAGTACGTAGTCTTAATTGAGGTCACGGAGACACCAGGGAGGCCATGGTTCTCCTTTCAGGGAAGCAGCATGGCCTAGTGAGAGACCACAGACCTGAGATTCAGTTCTGTGACTGTTTATTGCTGTATTGTCCTCTCCCAAGCGCTTAGTACGGTGCTCTGCACATAGTAGGTACTCAATAAATATGACCGAATGACTGACTGAATGAATGAATTCCTACCGGTTCCCATTGCTCATTCATTCATTCAATCATGTTTATTGAGTGCAGAGCACTGTACTAAGCGCTTGGGAAGTACAAGTTGGCAACTGTTTCACATATAACTCCCTCCTAAAACCCCATTCCCCCAACCCTTCATCTATTGCCCCAAAATTTCGCTGCCATCTACTTAATCAGTAAAATTGAAACCTGACATGGTCTCTCTAAAACCTCCCCTGCTCCTCTCCAGTTCCTCCCTACTCCTCCCCGTTCTTCAACTCTCCTACCTTCCCAGCAATATCTCAAGAGATGGCCTGCCTCCTCTCAGAAATATACTTCTTCCTCTTGCACTCCTGACCCTATCCCTTCACCCCTAAGCAAAACACTTGACCCCTCCCTTCTTCCCTCTCTGCTCACTATCTCCAAATATTCACTTAATAATGATAATTATTACGATACTTATTAAGTGCTTACTGTGTGCCAAGCCCTGTTAAGTACTGGGGTAACTACAAGCTAATCAGGTTGGGCACAGTTACTGTCCCACATGGTACTCACACTCTTGATACCCTTTTTTTTACAGATGAGGTAACTGAGGCACAGAGAAGTTAAGTGA
The DNA here is from genome assembly GCF_015852505.1 of Tachyglossus aculeatus. Lineage (NCBI taxonomy): Eukaryota > Metazoa > Chordata > Mammalia > Monotremata > Tachyglossidae > Tachyglossus > Tachyglossus aculeatus. The sequence continues at coordinate 14,265,433 of NC_052070.1, forward strand.
CTTGCCAAGGTCACACAGCAGAAGTGTGGTGGAACCGGGATTAGAACACAGGTCCCGCTGATTTCCAGGCCAATGTTCTATCCACTAAGCCTCGCTGCTTTCGTTTTCCAATGGATTCTTCTCCACTGCTTTCAAACATGCTCGTGTTTCCCCTTTCTTAAAAAAAGCCCTCCTTTGACCCCAGTGCTCCCTCCAGGCATCACTCCATCTCCCGCCTACTATTCCTTCCCAAATTCTTTAAGGGAGTTGCCTATAACCACTTTTTCCACTTCCTCTCCCCCAGTTCTCCCCTTGGCCCCATCCAAAATGTCTTCTTTGCCCTTCATTCCTTAGAAGCAGCCCTCTTTCAGGTCACTAATGACCTCCTTCTTATAAAATCCAAGGGCCCCTACTTCATCAAGCAGCGTGGCTCAGTGGAAAGAGCACGGGCTTTAGAGTCAGAGGTCATGGATTCAAATCCTGGCTCCGCCAACTGTCAGCTGTGTGACTTTGGGCAAGTCACTTAATTTATCTGTGCCTCAGTTCCCTCATCTGTAAAATGGGGGTTAAAACTGTGAGACCCCGTGGGGCAACCTGATCACCTTGTAACCTCCCCAGCGCTTAGAATGGTGCTTTGCACATAGTAAGCGCTTAACAAATACCATTATTGTATTGATCAGAGAAGCAGCGTGGCTTAAGTGGAAAGAGCATGGGCTTTGGAGTCAGAGATCATGGGTTTGAATCCCAGCTTTGTCACATGTCTACTGTGTGACACTGGGCAAGTCACTTAACTTTTCTGAGCCTCAGTTACCTCATCTGTAAAATGGGGATTAAGACTGTGAGCCCCACGTGGGACAACCTGATCACCTTGTATCCCCCCAGCACTTAGAACAGTGCTTTGCACATAGTAAGAGCTTAACAAATGCCATCATTATTATTATAACTTTTTATCTTTATCCTTCTCAACCTCTCAACTGCCTTCAACACTGTCGCCCACCCGCTTCTCCCCCAAACATTATCCAACCTTGGCTTAACCGACACTGCCTTCTCCCTGTTCTCCTCCTCTCTGACCACTCATTCTCAGGCTCTTTCACAGGCTCCTCTTCTCCCTCCCACCCCCTAACTATGGGGGTTCCTCAAGGTTCAATTCTGGTTCCCCTTCTATTCTCCATCTATACCCACTCCCTTGAAGAAGTCAATTGCTCCTGTAATAATAATAATAATAATAAAATTATGGTATTTGTTAAGTGCTTATTATGTGCCAAGCACTGCTCTAAGTGCTGGGGTAGATACAAGATAATCAGGTTGTCCCACGTGGGGATCACAGCCTTAATCCCCAGTTTACAGTTGAGGTAAATGAGACCCAGATAACTGAGGCACAGAGAAGTTGAGTGGCTTGCACAAGGTCACACAGCAGACAAGTGGCAGAGCCAGGATTATAACCCACGTACTCTTGAATTCCAAGCCCGTGGTCTTTCCACTAAGCCACACTGCTTCCCATGTCTTCAACTATCATTTCTACATGGATGATTTCCAAATTTACCTCTCTGGCCAGGGCTTCTCCTTCTCTCCAGTCTCGTATTTTCCTCCTGTCTTCAGAACATCTCTTTTTGGATGTCCCACTGACACCTCAAACTTAACATATCCAAAGCAGAACTCCTAACCGTTCCACCCATGTAGACAGCACCACCATCACTGTAGACAGCACCACCATTCCCGTGCCTCACAAGCCCATAGTCTTGGCATTAAACTTGGACTCATCTCTCTCATTCATTCACTCATTCATTCATTCATCCATCCATTCATTCATTCATTCATTCATAGTTACTGAGCTCTTACTGTGTGTAGAGCTCTTGGGGAATTACAGTACCACAATTCAACCCACATATTCACTATATCACCAAATCCTGTGTGTTCTACCTTCAAAACATTGCTAAATCCTGCCCTTCCCTCTTCATTGAAGCAGCGTGGTTCAGTGGAAAGAGCAGCCCTCTTTCAGGTCACTAATGACCTCCTTCTTATAAAATCCAAGGGCCCCTACTTCATCAAGCAGAGTGGCTCAGTAGAACGAGCACGGGCTTTGGAGTCAGAGGTCATGGGTTCCAATCCCGGCTCCACCAATTGTCAGCTGTGTGACTTTGGGCAAGTCACTTAACTTCTCTGGGCCTCAGTTATCTCATCTGTAAAATGGGGATTAAGACTGTGAGCCGCCAGTGGGACAACCTGATCACCGTGTAACCTCTCCAGTGCTTAGAACAGTGCTTTGCACATAGGAAGCGCTTAATAAATGCCATCACCATTATTATTATTATACATTCAAACGGCTACTCTGCTGATTCAAGCAGTTGTCATATCCTGCCTTAACTACTGCATCAGTCTCTTCACTGACCTCTGTGATGCCTGCATCCCCTCAGTCCAGTCCTTACTTTTTTCTGCTCCCCAGATCTGAAAGAGTGTCCTTGTCTTCCCATTCAAGAGCCTCCTGTGGTTACTCATCAAAGAGAAACTCCTTGTCAATAGCTTTAAAGTACTCAATCTGCTCACCTGCTACCAAATTACCTCACTTATTCCCGACTACAGCCCAGCCCATACACTTCACCTCCTCCATTGCCAATGTACTCGCTGTACCTCCATTTCATCTATCTCACTTCTCACCCCTTGCCCACATCCTCCTTCTGGCCAGGAACTCCCACCCCCTTTGTATTAAACAGACCACCATTCTCCCCACCTTCAAAGCATTATTAAAAACACACTTCCTCTAAGAGAATCTCACCACCGATCTCTTGTCTGCATCCTGTATCTGGCCTGAAATGCCCTCCCTCTTCATATCAGACAGATAATTGCTCTCCCGAACTTTGAAAATTTATTGAAGGCCCATCTCCTCCAAGAAGCCTTCCCTGACTAAGCCTTCCTCTCCTCTTCTCCCACTCCCTTCTGTGCTGCTCCTACTTGCTACTTCATTCATCCTCCCTCCCACCACCACAGCACATATGTATATATTTGTAATTCACTTATTTATTTATATTTGTTTATATTAATGCCTGTCTCCCCATCTAGCTGTGAGTTTGCAGGAAGGTGTCTGTTTGTTGTTATATTGTAATAATAATAATGATGGTATTTGTTAAGCACTTACTATGTGCAAAGCACTGTTCTAAGTGCTGGGGGGGGGGGAGATTCAAGGTGATCAGGTTGTCCCATGTGGGGCTCACAGTCTTAATCCTCATTTTATAGATGAGGTACCTGAGGCACAGAGAAGTTAAGTGGCTTGCCCAAAGTCACACAGCTGACAAGTGGCTGAGCTGGCATTCGAACCCATGACCTCTGACTCCCGAGCCCGCACTCTTTCCATTGAGCCACGCTGCTTCTTGTATTCTCCCAAGCACTTAGTGCAGTGCTTTCCACACAGTAAGCACTCAATAAATACAACTGAATGAACAAGACCTTCCGCAAATAAGCCCTCCAGTTTCTCCTACCCCACTCCCTTCTCCATTGTCTATGTGCTTAGAAACCCTTTACGCAATTGATATTCTCCCCGCCCTCAGCCAAACGGCATATGTACAAATCCATAACTTATCTTAACATCTGCCTCCCCCCTCCAGGTGAGAAAGTAACATGTCTACCAACTTCTTTATATTGCAATAATAATAATGACGATATTTGTTAAGCACTTACTATGTGCCAAGCACTTTTCTAAGGGCTGGGGTAGATACAAGGTACTCAGATTGTTCCCACGTGGGGCTCAAAGTCTTAATCCCCATTTTACAGATGAGGGAACTGAAGCATAGAGAACTGAAGTGACTTCCCCAAGGTCACACAGCCTTAGAACGGTGTCTGGCACATAGTAAGCACTTAACAAATACTATCATTATTATGATGATTATTATCGTTTATCTTCCCACCCAAACCCTGTCCTCCTACTGACTTTCCCAGCACTGTAGACAAGCACCACCATCCTTCCTGTTCCAAAAGCCCATAACTGTCGCGAGTCCCCGGTTCGTACCAACCAGGACCTTCCTGGACCGGGGGAGCCTCGGTGACATGTAGGAAAGTCAAACCACACCTCTGATCACCAAGGTTACTGTGGAAAGTTGTTTGTTACTTAATTTTACTGATGTGCAAGGGAATGACACATACACACATACACACACTCACTCCACTCCACTCCACCAAAGGTCCAATACCAATCTGCTGGTCAAATTAGCCTGCTCTGCCAGTGCTTCTTCTTTCTACTTCCAAGTGCTGTTGCCTTCTGTTGCTTTTGAGTGCATCAACCTTGGCATTATCCTTGACTCCCCTCTCTCATTCAACCCACACATTCAATCTATCACTAAATCCTCCACAACATTGCTAAAATCTGTCCTTACTTCTCTATCCAAACTGCTACCATGTTAATCCAAGGATTTATCCTCTTCTGTCTTTATCAGCCTCCTTGCTGACCTCCCTGCCTCTTGTCTCTCCCTATTCCACTGCATACTTCAATCTGTTGCCCAAATCATTTTTCTACAAAAATGTTCAGGCCATGGTCCACACTCCTCAAGAAACTCCAGTGGTTTCCCATCTACCTCCACATCAGACACTCTTTATCCTCAGCTTTAAAGTGATCAATCACCTTGCCCCCTTCCTACCTCACCTCACTACTCTCCTACTATTCATTTGTTCATTCATTCAATTGTATTTATTGAGTGCTTACTGTATGCAGAGCACTGTACTAAGTGCTTGGAAAGTACAATTCGGCAACATATAGAGACAGTCCCTACCCAACGATGGGCTCACAGTCTAGAAGGGGGAGACAGACAGCAAAACAGGTAGATAAGTGTCAATACCCTCAAAATAAATAGAATAATAGATATATACACATCATTAATAGAATTAATACAGTAATAAAAATGTATAAATATACACAAGTGCTGAGGGGAGGGGAAGGAGGTAGGGCAGAGGGAGGGAATAGGGGCTATGGAGATGGAAGGAGGAAAAGAGGATAAGGGGGGCTCGGTCTGGGAAGGCCTCCTGGAGGAGGTGAGCTCTCAGTAGGGCTTTGAAGGGAGGAAGAGAGCTAATTTGGCAGATGTGTGGAGGGAGGACATTCTAGGCCAGAGGTAGGAAGGATGTGGGCCAGGAGTCAAAGGTGGGACAGGCGAGAATGAGGTACAGTGAGGAGGCTAGAGGCAGAGGAGCAGAGGGTGTGGGCTGGGCTGGAGAAGGAGAGAAGGGAAATGAGGCAAGAGAGAGCAAGGTGATAGAGAGCTCTGGAGCCAATAGTGAGGAGTTTTTGCTTCATGCAAAGGTTGATAGGCAACCACTGGGGATTTTTGAGGAGAAGAGTGACATGACCTGAGAGCTTCTGTAGAAAGATAATCTGGGCAGCAGAGTGAAGTATAGACTGAAGCGGGGAGAGATAGGAGGATGGGAGATCAGAGTGGAGGCTGATGCAGTAATCCAATCGGGATAGGATGAGAGATTGAACCAGCTAGATAGCGGTTTGGATGGAGAGGAAAGGGCGGATCTTGGCCATGTTGTGGAGGTGAGACCGGCAGGTTTTGGTGATGGATTGGATGTGTGGGCCCGCAAACATCACTTCTCTAAAGCTAATCTACTCTCTGTACCTCAGTCTCCTCTATCTTGCTGCCATCCTTTTGGCCACCTCCTGCCTCTCTGGCCAGGAACCCCTCCCTTTTCAGATCTGACAGACAATTACTCTCCACATCTTCAAAACCTTATTGGAGAAGCAGCGTGGCTCAGTGGAAAAGAGCCCGGGCTTTGGAGTCAGAGGTCATGGGTTCAAATTCCGGCTCCGCCACTTGTCAGCTGTGTGACTTTGGGCAAGTCACTTCACTTCTCTGGGCCTCAGCTCCCTCATCTGTAAAATGGGGATGAAGACTGTGAGCCCCACGTGGGACAACCTCATGACCTTGTAACCCCCCAGCGCTTAGAACAGTGCTTTGCACATAGTAAGCACTTAATAAATGCCATCATTATTATTATTATTATTATTATTATTGAAAGCATATCTCCTCCCAGAATCTTCATTTTGTCTTTTCCCATTCCCTTCTGCATTGCTCTGCCTTGCTCCCTTTATCCACCCTGCCTGAGCCCTACATTACTTACACACATATCTGTAATTTATTTATTCATATTAATGTCTGTCTCCCCCGCTCTTGACTATAAGCTCACTGTGGGCAGGGAATGTGTCTGTTATATTGATGTTTTCTCTGCCAAGTGCTTAGTATAGTCCTCTGCACACAGGAAGTGCTCAGTGAATAAGATTTATTGATCGATTAGGGACTTCAAAAAATTTCAGGCAAACATATTCAGAAGTCTGCTCTTTGATGGGAAGGTCAAATTAACTTACTCTCAAAATACTATAGGAAAGTCTTAAATAGTTTCTTGTGTTCACCTCAAAATCAGGATGGGTGTTAAAGTGATGAATCGCTTAAATGAGGCAAGGGACATTAACAAAAGTAGCAACCAGATAACCTTCCTCCAAGGTAATCTCAAAAGTAATTTATCAAAAAAGAAAAGAAAATCCACAGAACTAAAAGGTAACCGAATGATCAAGGGGCTGATGGAGAATCCTTAGATTTCCTGGAAAAAACAATTCCAGAGAAGCAGCATGGCTCAGTGGAAAGAGTACGGGCTTTGGAGTCAGACGTCATGGATTCAAATCCCGGCTCCGCCAATTGTCAGCTGTGTGACTTTGGGCAAGCAACGTAACTTCTCTGTGCCTCAGTTCCCTCAACTATAAAATGGAGATGAAGACTGGAAGCCCCACGTGGGACAACCTGATCACTTTGTATCCCCCCAGCGCTTAGAACAGTGCTTTGCACATAGTACGCACTTAACAAATACCTTAAAATAATTCTATTGTTTCACATACTGTTGTTGACCTTTATAATTGTCTCTGGGCTCAAAGATAAGAGATTTAGTGCCTAGGGTTACTGTGGCAACAATTAGAGACCCTCTCCCACCTCATCTCATTATTCATTCATTCATTCATTCAATCATATTTACTGAGTGCTCACTGTGTGCAGAGCACTGTACTAAGCACTTGGGAAGTACAAGTTGGCAACACGTAGAGACGGTCCCTACCCAACAGTGGGCTCACAGTCTAGAAGGGGGAGACAGACAACAAAACAAAACATATTAACAAAAAAAAATAGAATAAATATGTACAAATAAAATAAATAGAGTAATAAATATGTATAAACATATATACATATATACAGGTGCTGTGGGGAGGGGAAGGAGGTAAGACGGGAGGATGGGGAGGGGGAGAAGGGATGGGGAGGGGGAGGAGGGAAAAAGTGATAATCACTTTATGGGAGGCAAAAAGTGATAATCAGTTTTGTTTCATTTTTATGGTATGTGTTAAACACTTACTGTGTTCCAGGCATCATACTAAGAGATGGGGTAGGGTAGATACGTGCTAATCAGGTTGGGCAAAGTCCATGTCCCACATGGGGCTTACAATCTTAATTCTCATTTTACAAAGGTAATTAACCAAGGCACAGACAAGTTAAGTGACTTGTCTACGGTAACACAGCATATTTAAGTGCTTAGTACAGTGCTCTGCACATAGTAAGCGCTCAATAAATACGACTGATGATGATGAAGTGACAGAGCTGGGATTAGAACCCAGGTCCTTCTGACTCCCAAACCCATGCTCTACCCACTAGGCATGCTGTTTCTACAGTTGATAGGCATTATGCCCTGAAAGGCTCATCTTCCAATCACAATTAATTGAAAGAACAAGAAAGAGATTTCACGAGAATATAATTCTCTATAAACCCTGCAAATGATTACAAATTTCTCCAATGAGTGAAAAGCATTCAACCTTGTTATTGGGCAGCCTTGACTGTCATTGCAAACAGAAGGATCATAAAATGAAGTAATTAGATATTGCCTCATGCAAACAGAGACTAGAGTTTATACCTCTCTCCCACAGAGAGGAATCCAAACCATATTACACCTATTACAAGCGCTTAGTACAGTGCTCTGCACACAGTAAGTGCTCAATACATACGACTGATAACCTATGACATCCTGAACTCTGATACCCACTAGCTAGCTTTTTAATAGTCAAATGATTTTTTTTCATTCATTTCCTTAGCTAAGGAATGTAAGTTGATGCTGTTGAAACAAAATTGTCTCTGCTATTTTAAAGAATGAATGTGATGCTTTCAGAACAGAATCAGTTTTGCCCGGTGGAAATATTGTGGGCCTAATTGCCAAAGGACCTGGGTTCTAATCCCAGCTCCATCACTTGCCTGCTGTGAGACCTTAGGTGGGTCACTTAACTTCTCTGGGCCTCAGTTACCTCATCTGTAAAATGGGGGTTAAGAGTGTGAGCCCCACATGGGACAGCAACTGTGTCCAACCCAACTACCTGGTATTTATGCCAGTGATTAGAATAGTGTTAATTCATTAATTAAAATGGGGATAAAATTCTTCCTTCTACTTTGACTGTGAGCCCCACATGGAACAAGGACTATGTCTGATCTGATCATCTTGTATCTACCCCAGTGCTTGGCACATAGTAACTGCTTAACAGATGCTCAAATTATTAGTGTAATTAGAAGAGGAAGAAGAAAACTGCAAAGAGCTTTTGAAAACTATTAAGCGCAAAAGTGTCTTTTGGTCTCTGAGCCCGAGCTTGGGAGTCAGAGGTCTTGGGTTCTGATCCTGGCTCTGCCACTTGTCAGCTGTGTGACCTTGGGGAAGTCACTTAACTTCTCTGGGCCTCAGTTACCTCATCTGTAAAATGGGGATTAAGACTGTGAGCCCCACATGGGACAACCTGAATACCATGTATGTATACCAGCGCTTAGAACAGTGCTTTGCACATAGGAAGCTCTTAACAAATACCATCATTATTATTATTATATTTGCATAAATTCCACCTAATACTTCCTAACATTTTTCCTTTCCCCTCCTACCATTCCACCTCTTTCTACTGCTCTTCCAATTCTTCTCTGGACATCTGGACACTATCCATCTTGCATAGATTAAGCAGCTACAAACATGGGGTGGGGGGTGGTTAACACTTCTCCTATAGCTATTATTCTCTGAATATGGGACCCTGTGTAACTGAGAGGAAAAAGATGTACACATCACCTCATAATAGACCATTAAACTGTTCATTTCTGTGGGGAAAAGTATAACTCTGCCCAGGCCGGGACACATTTTTGAACATGAGCAAACTATCCAAAATTATGTTTTGAAATTAGCCTTGTAATAATAATAATAATAATGATGATGATGGCATTTATTAAGCACTTACTATGTGTAAAGCACTGTTCTAAGTGCTGGGGAGGTTACAAGGTGATCAGGTTGTCTCACTGGGGGCTCACAGTCTTAATCCCCATTTTACAGATGAGGCAACTGAGGCACCAAAAAGTTAAGTGACTTGCCCAAAGTCAGACAGCTGACAAATGGCTGAGGTGGGATTAGAACCCATGACCTCTGACTCCAAAGCCCATGCTCTTTCCACTGAGCCCCACTGCTTCTCTTTCTTCCAGCTGCTTCAGATGTCTAATGAGAAAAGGTCAACTGATTTGTCTTACCATGATACATAAGGAAAAATTATAGTTTCTCTTTAACAATAATAATGATGGTATTTGTTAAGCATTTACCATGTGCCACACACTGTTCTAAGTGCTGGGGACATACAAGGTAATCAGATTGTCCCACATGGGGCTCACAGTCTTAATCCCCCTTTTACAGATGAGGTAACTGAGGCACAGAGAAGCAAAGTGACTTGCCCAAAGTCACACAGCTGACAAGTGGTGGAGTCAGGATTAGAACCCATGACCTCTGACTTCGAAGCCCGGGATCTTTCCACTGAGCTATGCTACACAGAGCTACTCTGCTAAGTGGAAGGATAAAATACCTAGTTTACGTGAAGGCTTGATGGTGTAAACTCATACAACTTCGCACAAGGCAATTCTCAAGTTTGCCAGGAAAGGTTCAGGTTTTACAGCAAAGAATCACACCTTAAGAGCTAGACATCTTTTGAAATTAAATTCTAAAGCTATAGAACTTTTTCTGACCTGAATTTTTCCTTTTGTTACTCTTTTCTTTGGAAAGCAGTAAGCAAAGTTGACGCTGTCCTTGAAACACTCACCAACCTTCCACAGCTAATTGCTTAGTTCCACCACAACATTAACTGACGTTTTATGAACTTAAATTAGGTTCCTCCAGCCTTGGGGTAAACCAAACAGCTTTTGCAAGGGATAAGGAATGTACTAGGGTTAGAAGAGTGAGAAAGATTCTGCTGCCCAGATCATTTTTCTACAAAAATGTTCAGGACATATCACCCCGGCTTCTCTAAAGACTCCAGTGGTTGCCTATCCACCTCCGTATTAAACAAAACCTCCTCACCATTTGCTTTAAAACAGTCCATCACCTTGACCTCTCCTACCTCACCTCGCTTCCCTCCTTCTAAACCGAGCCCGCACACTTCACTCCTCTAGTGCTAACTTTCTCGCTGTGCCTCGATCTCACCAGTCTCTCCACTGACCCCTGACCCATGTCCTGCTCCTGGTCTGGAACATCCTTCCTCCTCAAATCTGACAGACAATTACTCCCTGCCCCTTCAAGGCTGTATTGAAGACACATCTCCTCCAAGATGCCTTCCCGGATTAAATCCCACTTTTTCTCCTCTCCCACTCCCTTCTCTGCCACTCCCTTTTCTCTTCTCCACTCCCAGTCCCACAATTCTTATCTTATGTCAAGTCATTTCTGATCCATAGGGATACTACAGACACATCTCTCCCAGAACGCCCTACTCTCCACCTGCAATCGTTCTAGTAGTAGATCCAGAGTTTTCTTGATAAAAATCCATAAGTGGTTTACCATTGCCACCTTCCACCCAGTAAACTAGAGCCTCCGGCCTCAACTCTCTCCCATACTGCTGCTGCCCAGCATGGATGAGTTTTGCCTTTAGGCAGATTGTCTGCCATTCCCTAGCCACTGCCCAAGCTAGGTAGAAGGGGTAGGCCTCTGCTTGACTCTCCCTCCAGTAACCGAGTCTGGTAGAGATTCTCCACGTGCAACCCTGAGAGGTGACAGCACTTATGTACATATCTGTAATTGTATTTATTTGTATTGCTATCTGTCTCCCTGCCCCTAGAGTGTAAGCTCATTGTGGGCAGGGACGTCACTGTTTATTGTTGTACTGTAATGATGGTATTTGTTAAGCACTTACTATGTGCAAAGCACTGTTCTGAGCGCTGGGGAGGTTACAAGGTGATCAGGTTGTCCCAATGGGGGCTCACAATTTTAATCCCCATTTTGCGGATGAGGTAACTGAGGCACTGAGGTAACTGAGGCACAGAGAAGTTAAGTGACTTGCCCAAAGTCACATAGTTGAGAGTTGGCAGAGCCGGGATTAGAACCCATGACCTCCGACTCCAAAGCCTGTGCTCTTTTCCACTGAGACACGCTACTGTGCTTTCCCAAGCACTTAGAATATGTGTCCAACCTAATTAACTTATATCTACCCCAGCACTTAGAATGGTGCCTGGCACATAGTAAGCACTCAACAAATTCCATTTAAAAAAAAGTGAATATCAATGGCATTATCACATTGTGTCATAGGAAGCAGGCATATCTAGTCATTCCTCTGTCCTTTGAATGCCCTCCCCTCCTCATATCTGACAGACAACTACTCTCCCCACCTTTAAAACCTTATTGAAGGCTCACCTCCTCCATGAGGCCTTGCCTGACTAAGCCCTCCTTTCCTCTTTTCCCACTCCCTTCTGTGTCATTCTGACTTACTCCCTTCATTCATCGCCTCCCCCCAGTGATGATAATAATAATGATGGCATTTATTAAGAGCTTACTATGTGTCAAGAGCTGTTCTAAGCACTGGGGTAGATACAAACTAATCAGGTTGGACAAAGTCCACATCACATATGGGGCTCAAAGTCTCAATCCCCATTTTGCAGATGAGGTAACTGAGGCTAAGAAAAGTCAAGTGACTTACCCAAGTCCACAAAGCAGACAAGGGATGGAGACGGGGTTAGAACCCAAGTCTATCTGTTTCCCAAGTAGTAAACCATATGGCTTCTCTAAAGCACTTATGTACAAATCTGTAATTTAATTATATTGTCTCCCCCTCCAATAATAATAATAATAATAATGGCATTTGTTAAGCACTTACTATGTGCAAAGCACTGTTCTAAGCACTGGGGGGATAGAAGGTGATCAGTGCCAGCGCTTATAACAGTGCTTAGAACAGTGCTTTGCACATAGTAAGTGCTTAATAAATGCCATCATCATCATCATCATCAGGTTGTCCCACGTGGGGCTCACAGTCTTAATCCCCATTTGACAGATGGGGTAACTGAGGCACAGAGAAGTTAAGTGACTTGCCCACTGTCACACAGCAGACATGTGGCAAAGCCGGGATAAGAACCCATGACCTCTGACTCCAAAGCCTGTGCTCTTTCCACTGAGCCAAACTGCTTCTCTAGACTGTAAGCTTTCTGTGTGCAGGGAATGTGTCTGTTGTTGTATTGTATTCTCCCAAGTGCTCAGTACAGTGCTTTGCGCACAGTAAATGCTCAATAAATATGATTTACTGTCTGACTAGTACAGCCTGGGAGCTGTCACATGGATTGAAACTCAACCTGTAGCTTGAATGGAAGCATTTTAAAAAAGTTGCTGGAACACACATCCATAAAGGTAAATAAATATTCAGAAGGGGTCCAAAGAAGCCAGCTGTGAAGTCCAACTCAGAATCCTAAAGTATTTGAGAGACTAGCAAATAGTTGTTTTAATGGTATTTATTAAGCACTTACTATGTGTCCAGCACTATTCTGAGAGCTGGGTAAATTCAAGCTAATTAGGGTGGCTACAATCCCGGTTTCCACTTGGTGCTCACAGTCTAAGAGGAATTATATTCTCTAGGAAGTATTTACCAAAACCTCATAAGAATACAGTGTTGTGTTGGACTTTATTCACATTGTTTGCCGAAAAGTGATAGAAATGGATGAAATGGACCGTGAAATTGCTAGCTACTTTATTTCCACTTTAATTACAAATTTTTATGAACAAGGCCATCAATAGGTCTTGACTTCACACCAAAACAAAAGTGGTTATTAGTTATCCTCACATCCTTACCCCCTTTTGAACCCCCCCGCAAAATTGATTGTTTTTCTGAAACACCAGCTCACATGCCAGGAATAAACCAGTCAGCAGCACATGCTTCTCTGATGGTGTAGGAAAGAGAACAAACTCCAGGAAGCTTCCAGGAGGATCTCCCCTTTCTAGACTGTGAGCCCACTGTTGGGTAGGGACTGTCTCTATATGTTGCCAACTTGTACTTTCCAAGCGCTTACTACAGTGCTCTGCACACAGTAAGCGCTCAATAAATACGATTGATTGATTGATCAACAAGTCGCATGAATGATTCATTTAACTAGCCTACCTGGGGCAAATAGACCAGATAATCACTGAATCTCTCAATTTACCATTAGGCATGCTAAAGGAAATCCTGACATTCATTTTCTTCTCTTATCTCTGTGGCACTCTGAGGAGTCTACAGGTCCCAAAAGAATAATAATAATAATAATTGTGCTATTCGCTAAGTGCCAGGCACTGTACTAAGTGCTGGGGTAAATATAAGATCAGTTTGGACATAGTCCCTGTCTCACATAGGGCTCACAGTCTTAATCCCCATTTTATAGATGGGGGAACTGAGGCAGAGAGCATTCAAGTGACTTGCCCAAGGTTACAAAGCAGTATGGCTCAGTGGAAAGAGCCCGGGCTTTGGAGTCAGAGGTCATGGGTTCAAATCCCAGCTCCTCCAATTCTCAGCTGGGTGACTTTGGGTAAGTCACTTCACTTCTCTGGGACTCAGTTCCCTCATCTGGAAAATACGATTGATTGAATGAATGAATGATGCCTGTTACATGTTTAAGCGCTTAGTACAGTGCTCTGCACAAAGTAAGTGCTCAAGAAATACGATTGATTGATTGCTTGACAGTGGCAGAGTCAGGATTAGAACCCATGTCCTTCTGACTCCTAAGCCTGCGCTCTATCTACTAGGCCATGATTTGGGGTCTGGGTTCCAAAAGGCAATTTGGAGTATAAACCAGAGTTCCCACAGATAGACATCTTCCTTTTTCAGTCTTAAAGGTAGATTGATACTATTAGGTTTTGCCAATGTTAAAGAAGGGTCAATCTGTTGGCACATAACATCTGCTGAATGAAGAACTACAGTTCTAGAACTGTGGGTAGCACCTTTTGTTTCTACTAAAATTCCAATTAATCTTCACCCGAATGTTTCTTTCAAGCCCCACGTCCTGGCTCATCTGTTTGGCTGTGTTCTGTGTGGGCTAAAGCATTTGTGCAGCAAACTGTGTATATTCATTCAGCTTTGTCTTTGAAAAGGCCATTCGGTGAAGAGTGTGTGAGTGTGTGTGTGTGTGTGTGTGTGTGTGTGTGTGGTGTGTGTGTGTGAGAGAGAGAGAGAGTTGAAAAGGGGGAGGGAGAGAGAGGGGTAGGGAAAAAGGGAGAGGGAGAGAGAGAAGGGGAGGAAGAGAGAGAAGGAAAGACTTCTAGACTGTAAGCCCGCTGTTGGGTAGGAACCGTCCCTATATGTTGCAAACTTGCACTTCCCAAGCACTTAGTACAGTGCTCTGCACACAGTAAGCGCTCAATAAATACGATTGAATGAATAAGTGAAAGGGAAGGGGAAAGGCGAGGGAGAGGAAGGGAGGGGGAGAGAGGAGGAGTGAAACGGCCAATTGCAGGACCCGCAATTGTGGCCACACAAAAAGGCTGTTGAGTTGGAACCAACTTCGTAAGATGCAATGAAAATTTTTTAATTAAGTATTAGCCGGTGTGAAGAAGAATGTGAAAATGACATACAGTCAGTCATTTAAGTCACCACACAATAATGAATAATAATTGTGGCATTTTATGCTTAATGCTTCAAGACTGTGAGCCCACTGTTGGGTAGGGACCATCTCTATATGTTTCCAACTTGTACTTCCCAAGCGCTTAGTACAGTGCTCTGCACACAGTAAGCACTCAATAAATACAATTGATTGATTAACTGATAGTACTGTACTAATTATTGGGAAAGACACAGTGAATTTACAGTCCCTGTCCCACATGGGGTTTGCAGTCTAATTTATTCCCCACTTTACTGATGAGGTAACTGAGTCACAGAGAAGGTATGTGGCTTACCCAAGGTCATACAGCAGACAAGTAACAGGCCCAGAATTAGAACCCAGGTCTCCGACTCCCAGGTCTGTCTGTGCCCTTTCCATTAGTCCACACTGATTCTCTAGCCACCCTAGCCACATCTACACATGACAACTGTAAACAGGAGTTTTAAAAATCTTCAAGAATGGAAAAGTCTTAAGTGTTAGCAAGTGGATATTCCATTATTGCAGAAAGTGATGACAGTCAGATAGATCAGTAGGTTCAAAAGGAATGGGAAAATTCATGGAGGAGCATTCCATAATTGTTTTTTAGAAGGGAAAAAACGAAACTGCGGGCCTCGGAGTCAGAGAACTTGGGTTCTAATTCCAGCTCTGCCACCTGTCTGCTGTGTGGCCTTGATCAAGTCACTTCATTTTTCTGTTTCTCAGCGGCTTCCTATGCAAAAATGGGGATCCAAACCTATTCTCTCTCCTAGGCTGAGAGCCCCAGGTAGGCCTGACTATCTTACATCCACCCTTTCACTTAGTATCATCATCATCATCATCAATCGTATTTATTGAGCACTTACTATGTGCAGAGCACTGTACTAAGCGCTTGGGAAGTACAAATTGGCAACATATAGAGACAGTCCCTACCCAACAGTGGGCTCACAGTCTAAAAGGGGAAGACAGAGAACAAAACCAAACATACTAACAAAATAAAATAAACAGTGTTTGACACATAGTATTCTCTTAAACATTACAATTTTTATCATCACTATATTATGATTGATGCCCCTGTCAGATACAGAATATTGGGTTGGCTGGACCACTGGTTTGAGCCAACATTCATTCATTCAATCGTATTTACTGAGCGCTTACTTTGTGCAGAGCACTGTCCTAAGCGCTTGGGAAGTACAAGTTGGCAACATATAGAGATGGTCCCTACCCAACAAGGGGCTCATAGTCTAGAAGGAGCATGGCTCAGTGGAAACAGCATAGGCTTTGGAGTCAGGGGTCATGAGTTCAAATCCTGGCTCTGCCAATTGCCAGCTGTGCGACTTTGGGCAAGTCACTTAACTTCTCTGTGCCTCAGTTACCTCATCTGTAAAATGGGGATTATGACTGTGAGCTCCCCGTGGGACAACCTGATCACCTTGTAACCTCTCCAGCACTTAGAACAGTGTCTTGCGCATAGTAAGCGCTTAATAAATGCTATCATTATTACAGAAGGGGAAGACAGACAACAAAACAAAATATATTAACAAAATAAATAGAACAGTAAATATGTACAAGTAAAATAAATGGAGTAATAAATCTGTACAAACATATACACAGGTAATGTGGGAAGGGGAAGGAGGTAGGGCGGGGGGGATGGGGTGGGGGAGAGGAAGGAGAGGGCTCAGTCTAGGAAGGCCTCCTGGAGGAGGTGAGCTCTCAGTAGGGCTTTTTCCTTATGTCTTACTTTCATTTGCTTGAGTCAGAACTTTTGAGGCACTGCTCTATGTGCACGCATGTGTGTGTGTGTGTGTGTGTACCTATACACTTGCACAGCACACATTAACAATAGGTGTGACCCACACAGCACTGGAGATAAGAATGGGATTTTCTACAACAGCCATTTTAAGCCCCATTCCTTACCCCTCTTTCAGTGACCTGATGATTTTACAATGCAAAAGGAGTCATATTAGAAAGGAAGAACATCCTCCTTCTGCCTCTATTTCCTAATACTGTTTGATTGCTTCAAGTAAATTACAGCCAAATCATCATTTGTTCTATTGTTCTAATTGGGCTATTCCTTGGAATAGTCCTCCTGACCCCTTTCCTTAACCCTATTCACTCATTCATTCAATCACATTTATTGAGTGCTTACTGTGTGCAGAGCACTGTACTAAGCGCTTGAGAGAGTACAATACAAAAATAAACAGTCACATTTCCGGCCTACAACGAGCTTACAGTCTAGAGTGGGTGAGACAGACATCAATACAAATAAATAAAATTAAAGCTATGTATATGCGTGCTTAGGTCTGCGATAAGGGGAAGAACAAAGGGAGCAAGCCAGAGAGATGCAGAAAGGAGTGGGAAATGAGACAAGGTAGGGCTTATTCTGGGAAGCCCTCTTGGAGGAGATATGCCTTCAATAAGGATTTGAAGGGGGAAGAGTAATTGGTGGATTTGAGGAGGGAGGGATTTTCAAGCCACAGGCAGCAGGTGGGCTAGGATAGGTCTAATTCTAACCCTACTGATAACTCCTACTTTAATTTGTAGCTTTAGCTTAGAGCTCATCAGTCAATGGTATTTATTGAGCAATTACTATGTGCAGAGCACCATCTTAAGTGTTCGGGAGAGTATAACATAACAGAGTTGGTAGACACGTCCCCTGCCCACAAAGAGCTTGCAGTCTAGAAGGGGCGACAGACATAAATATAAATAAATACATTAGGGAAATATTCATAAGTGCCATGGGGCTGAGAAAGGGGTGAATATAGGGTGCAAATCCAAGTGCAATTGTGACACAGAAAGAAGTGGGAGAAGAGGAAATGGGAACGTAGTTTGGAAGGTCTCTTTGGAGGAGATGTACTTTCAATCCGGCTCAGCCAATTGTCAGCTGTGTAACTTTGGGCAAGTCACTTCACTTCTCTGTGCCTCAGTTCCTTCATCTGTAAATTGGGGATTAAGACTGTGAGCCCCCCGTGGGACAACCTGATCACCCTGTAACCTCCCAGCACTTAGAACAGTGCTTTGCACATAGTAAGTGCTTAATAAATGCCATCATTATTGTTATTTTTATTATAAGACTTTGAAGGTGGGGAGAGTGATTATCTGTTGGATATGAAGTGGGAGGGTGTTCCAGAGCAGAGGCAGGATGTGGGAGAGAGGTCAGAGATGAGATAGACGAGATTGGGGTACTGTGAATAGGTTGGTGTTACAGGGGCGATATGTGCAGGATGGATTATAGTACGTAATCATGCAAGTGCAACATAGGGTGAGAAAAGCCAAACAATCAATGATATTTATTGAGCACTGACTGTGTGCAGAGCACCATACTAAGTGCTTGGGAAAGTACAATGAATAGAGTTGGTAGTCTCTGTCCCTACCCCTCAGGAGTTTACATCTAGAGGGGCTTACAGGCCTGATAGATCCATGAAGTTTCTGAAACTATATCAAACTGGTGGCTTTGCCAGTTTTCTCCTCACTGCCAGGTTTCTAAAATTAAATCTGAATTGAGAAGGTTATAGAAATGGATCAATTCACTTCAGCCTCTGTTAGGTCCCAATAGAGTCAATTAGGGAAAAGGGGATTTGTGACTCAGCTTTAATTACAGAATAAACCATTATCAGTGTGGCTCAGTAGAAAGAGCACAGGCTCTGGAGTCAGAGGTCATGGGTTCAAATCCCGGCTCCACCAATTGTCCACTGTGTGACTTTGGTCGTCACTTCACTTCTGTGTGCCCCAGCTACCTCATCTGTAAAATGGGGATTAAGACTGTGAGCCCCACGTGGGACAACCTGATCACCCTGCAACATCCCCAGCACTTAGAACAGTGCTTTGCACATAGTAAGTGCTTAATAAATGCCATTATTATTATTATTATTATTATTATTATCACAGAAAGTAAACACTTATACAGAAAAAAACCCATCAAGCACAAAGGATGCTGCTTCTGTTAAGTCCTCAACCCAGGGAAAATGAAAATTTCATACCACAGGATGCCCAGTCCCATTCTGTGTTCAGGTCCGTAACGGGCCAGATCGTCATGGGCATCCCCCGATCAAGAGGTCCCACAGCCCGGGCTTTCCCTGACTTCCTTTTGGTGGACAGTGAACAGCAAAGTATGGGTTGACACCAGCAAGGACATTCACATCAGAAGGTCCCCTCTGCCTAAGCTATGTCGTCCTTTCGAATAATAGCCCAGTGTGGGTGGGGATTGTCTCTATTGCTGAATTGTATTTTACAAGTGCTTAGTACAGTGCTCTGCACACAGTAAGCACTCAATAAATGAATAACAGTGAGCAGCAGGTTCCAGTGTTTCCCTCCAGCCTTTGTACTATGCTTGTTGAATGTACATACAGAGAAGCAACATGGCTTAGTGGAAAGATCCCGAGCTTCAGAGTTAGAGGTCAAGGGTTCTAATCCCAGCTCCATCACTTATCAGCCATGCGACTTTGGGCAAGTTACTTAACTTCTCTGTTCCTCACTTACCACATCTGTAAAATTGGGATTAAGACTGTGAGCCCCACATGGGACAAACTGATTACCTGGTATCTACCCCAGCATTTAGAAAAGTGCTTGACACATAGTAAGCACTTAACAAATGCCATTATTATTATCATTATTACTACATAGAGCTTCTTCCGCATAAATGGCCCTAATACAGCTCCATTGTCTTCTGCTCAAAGAAGACATCTTACCAGAACCCCTGGAGGTTTATCAACATTTAGGTCTTCTCTTGGCTTGGAACCAATCGGTCTGGCTCACCTGCGATCACAATAAGCGATATGCCGAAGGCCACTGAATTTAACACCGTGTTTAGCCAAGTGCAAGCTGCAGGCTTTGCTTTCTCACCTTGCATCTTACCTATTTAACAGTGACATCATTTAGCATGCATGCAATTCTTCTCCAAGAATCATAGCAGAAAAGCTATTGTTCCATTACCATTATTCATTCAATCTTATTTATTGAGCACTTACTGTGTGCGGAGCACTGTACTAAGCACTTGGGAAGTACAAGTCAGCAACATATAGAGATGGTCCCTACCCAACAACAGACTCACAGTCTAGAAGGGTGAGACAGACAACAAAACAAAACATGAAGACAGGTGTCAAAAGCATCAGAAAAAGTAGAATTATAGCTATATGCACATAATTAACAAAAATAGAGTAGTAAATATGTACAAGTAAAATAGAGTAATAAATGTGTACAAATATATACAAGTGCTGTGGGGAAGGGAAGAAGGTAGGGCTGAGGGGATGGGAAGGAGGAGAGGAAAAAGGGGACTCAGTCTGGGAAGACCTCCTGGAGGAGGTGAGCTCTCAGTAGGGCTTTGAAGGGAGGAAGAGATGTGTGAAGGGAGGGCATTCCAGGCCAGGGGGAGGACGTGGGCTGGGGGTCGACGGAGGGACAGGAGTTTCCAGAAGGAAACTCATGAGGAATTAGAATTCAGAAGAGCGGTACTGGGATGGTCCAACTTCTCCAGCCCAGCCCGCACCCACCGCTCCTCTGCCACTAATCTCCTCACTGTGCATTGTTCTCGCCATTCCCACCATCGGCCCCCAGCCCACGTCACCCCCCTGGCCTGGAATGCCCACCCTCCACACATCCACCAAGCTACCTCTCTTCCTCCCTTCAAAGCCCTACTGAGAGCTCACCTCCTCCAGAAGGCCTTCCCAGATTGAGCCCCCTCCTTCCTCCCCCCCTCCCCATCCTCCCTGGCTTACCTCCTTCCCCTTCCCACAGCACCTGTATATATGTATATATGTTTGTACATATTTATTACTCTATTCATTTATTTTATTTGTACATATTTATTCTATTTATTTTATTTTGTTAATATGTTTTGTTTTGTTGTCTGTCTCCCCCTTCTAGACTGTGAGCCCGCTGTTGGGTAGGGACTGTCTCTATATGTTGCCAGCTTGTACTTCCCAAGCACTTAATACAGTGCTCTGCACACAGTAAGTGCTCAATAAATATGATTGAATGAATGAATGACAGGTGAGAACAAGGCCCAGTGAGGAGGTAAGCAACAGAGGAGCAGAGGGTGCAGGCTGGGCTGGAAAAGGAGAAAAGAGAGGTGAGATAGGAGGGAGTGAGGTGATAGAGAGCCTTGAAGCTGAGAGTGAGGAGTTTTTGCTTGATTCCAAGGCTGACAGGCAACCACTGGAGATTTTTGAGGAGGGGAGTGACTTGTACAGAGCGTTTTTGTACAAAGATAGCCCGGGCAGCAGAGTGAAGTATAGACTGAATCAGGGAGAGACAGGAGGATGGGAGATCAGAGAGGAGGCAGATGCAGTAATCCAGTCGGGATAGGATGAGAGATTGAACCAGCAAGGTAGAGGTTTGGATGGAAAGGAAAGGGCAGATCTTGGCCATATTGTGGAAGTGAGACTGGCAGGTTTTGGTGATGGATTTTGGTTTTGGTGAGGGGTGAATGAGAGAGCGGAGTCGAGGATGACACCAAGTTTGCGGACTTGTGAGACAGGAAGGCTGTTAATGCCGTCTACAGTGAAGGGAAAGTCAGGGGGAGGACAGGGTTTGGGAGGGAAGATAAGGAACTCAGTCTTGCACATATTGAGTTTTAGATGGTGGGCAGACATCCAGATGGAGATGTCCTGAAGGCAGGAGGAGCTACGAGCCTGGAGGGAGAGAGAGAGAGTAGGGGTGGAGATGTAGATTTGGGTGTCACCAGCGTAAAGATGATAGTTGAAGCCATGGGAGCAAATGTGTTCACCAAGGGAGTGAGTGTAGATAGAAAACAGAAGGGGACCAAGAACTGATCCTTGAGGAACCTTTACAGTAAAGGAATGGGAGGGGGAGGAGAAGCCCGCAAAGGAGACGGAGATTGAATGGTCGGAGAGATAAGAGGAGAACCAGGAGAGGACAGAGTCTGTGAAGCCAAGGTTGGATAGCGTGTTGAGGAGAAGGGGGTGGTCCACAGTGTCAAAAGCAGCTGAGAGGTCGAGAAGGATTAAGATAGAGTAGGAGCCGTTGGATTTGGCAAGAAGGAGGTCATTGGTGACCTTTGAGAGGGTAGTTTTGGTGGAGAGTAGGGGATGGAAGCCAGATTGGAGGGGGTCTAGGAGAGAGTTGGAGTTACATTACATTACAATTCCCTCCAAGCTACAAAAATGAATAGTAACAATAATGAAATGTGTTTTGGGAAAGCATTTATCTTGGCCTTCAGTTTCAGAAGTTGAAAGAAAGCCCTCTCATTGGGTGTTTTCTTGAGATTAAGCTCTATTAGTAGGCTCATTCATTCTGATCATTTTTCACAACTAGAATTCACCCTCATGTTGTCATTCAAAAACAATTAGGAGATTAAAGATCTTGATTTACATTGAGTCTCTTTGAACCACAAAGAGCCAAATGACTCACTTCTATCATTAATGTTTTAAAAAAGATCCTTTAATATTTCAAAATGATCTCTGCTCGACAAGATTTTTTGAAGAGTCCCTCTAATTAGTAACATCTTGCATAATATAGCAGAAGATGTTCAGGTGAAACTTCGAGACCACACCGTTTGTGGAAGTATAGACTCCTGAACCCAGAACAATAGTGCTTGAGGAACAGTGTGGCCTAATGGAAACAGCATAGGCTTGGGAGTTAGGACACCTGGGTTCTAACACCAAATCTTCCAGTTTTCACCTTTGCCATCTAGGGCTGTCACTTCATTTCCCTCTGCCTCAGTTACTTATAATAATAATAATAATGGCATTTATTAAGTGCTTACTATATGTGCAAAGCACTGTTCAAATGTAAAATGGGGCAAAATGCCTTTTCCACCCACTATGGGATAGGACTGATTGGAATGTATCTACCCCAGCACTTAGTTCAGTGCTTGGCACATCGTAGGTGCTTAAATACCATTAGTAATAGAGTTAGCCTCAGAAGAATGTTTTATCTTCAATTATATTTTATCTCTCAATCCTCAGTGTGGCTTAGTGGAAAAGCAGGGGCTTGGGAGTCAGAGGTCATGGGTTCTAATCCTGGCTCTGCCACTTGTCAGCTGTGTGACCTTGGGCAAGTCACTTAACTTCTCTGTGCCTCAGTTCCCTCATCTGTAAAATGGGCACTAAGACTGTGAGCCCCACGTGGAGCAACCTTGATTAGCTTGTATCAACCCCAGTGCTTAGAACAGTGCTTGGTACATAGTAAGTGCTTAACAAATACCACCATCTTTTATACTGTGAGCCCGTTGTTGGGTAGGGATTGTCTCTATTTGTTGCTGAATTGTACTTTCCAAGTGCTTAGAACAGTGTTCTGCACACAGTAAGCTCAATAAATATGATTGAATGAATGAATCTTATCAAAGCACTTCATAATGTCATACCTATAACATCTCCATTAAGGTGGGTGACAATTCAAAGATAAATCCAAATTTCTTAAATATGCCTGCTAACCGCTGACCCCTACCTGGGTCCTTCAGCTCACTTTGATCATTATTTTGCCATGTTTGCCGTACTTCCCCTTCTATATTGTGATCCCATTTTTGGGTAGAGACTGTCTCTCTTGCCAAATCGCACTTTCCAAGCATTTAGAATAGCGCTCTGCACACAGTAAGTGCTCAGTGAATACAAATGAAGGAATGAATATTTGCTAAGCCTAAAGCAGCATGTCAAGTGTTGGATAGAAAGCAAAAATCAGACTTTGTCCTGGACCACAAGGGTCTGCCCCTCTCAGGGTGGCACTTGGAGAGTTTTCGGTCCTCTACCAGTCTCGACTTTGGGAGGGAGAGTCAAGCAGAGGCCTGTCCATTGCATTCCTAGCTTGGGCAGTGGCTAGCGAGTGGAAGGCAATCTGCTCAATAAGTACGATTGAGTGAATGAATGAATGCTATGAGTCAAAAATCACCTGTGCTGGGCGGCAGGGGCACGGGAAAGAGTTGAGGGCAGAGACTCATGTTGACTGCACGGAATGAGACAGTGGGAAACCACTTCTGAATTTTTACCAAGAAAACTCTAAGGATACAGTACCGAAACAATTGCAGATGGAGAGCGGGGCGTTCTGAGAGAGATGTGTCTGTGGTGTCGCTATGGATCGGAGACGACTCTACGGCATAAGAAAAGACAAGACAAGGGTCTGAATCGCTCTTAGTACAGTGCTCTGCACGCAGTAAGCGCTCAATAAATACGATTGATTGATTAGACAAGAACGAAGTCTGGGAAACAGTCAAGTCTGTTTAGGGGGCAAAATTATAATCATAAAGGACCCAAGGAGGATTACGAAGGTGGGGTGAATATCAAGTGTTTCCGTGGCGTAGTGGATAGAGCATCTGACTGCGAGTCAGAAAGTCATGGGTTCGAATCCCTAGGCCGCCACGTGTCAGCTGTGTGACTTTAGGCGAGTCACTTCACTTCTCTATGCCTCTGTTACCTCATCTGTAAAATGGGGATTAAAACTGTGAGCCCCACGTGGGACAACCTGATTACCTTATATCTATGCCAGTGCCTTGAACAGCGCTTGGCACACAATAAGCACTTAACAAATACCATCATTATTTTGAGAGCTCACCTCCTCCAGAAGGCCTTCCCAGACTGAGCCCCCTTTTTCCTCTCCTCCTCCCCATCCCCCCAATCCTACCTCCTTCCCCTCCCCACAGCACCAGTATATATATTTGTACAGATTTATTACTCTGTTTTACCTGTACACACTTACTATTCTATTTATTAGCGATGTGGGGAAGACTGTAGCGGGGATTGCTGGCATCCTGGCTCCGAGGGGAATATGCAGGAGCAGCAATCGGGGAGGTTCGATTAATGGGGAAGTTTGAGTCTGATCTACCAACCCCTTACCTGTGGCTCAGTGGAAAGAGCACGGACTTTGGAGTCAGAGGTCATGGGTTTGAATCCCGGCTCCACCACGTCTGCTGTGTGACCTTGAGCAAGTCACTTAACTTCTCTGAGCCTCAGTTACCTCATCTGTAAAATGGGGATTAAGACTGTGAGCCCCACATGGGACAACCTGATCACTTTGTATCCCCCCAGCGCTTAGAACAGTGCTTTGCACATAGTAAGCGCTTAACAAATGCCAACATTAATTAATTAATGTACAATTCATAGGATATTTGTTACGCATTGACTAGGTAGAGGTTATCTGTCTACAAGACTTTCTCCAAACAATGAAATTCTCCAATGCCCTGCTTTGGGACAAGGAAGATTCAGATGCTGGTGGTATCAAATATTTCTTTCTGCACAGATATTTAAGAGGCATCTATAAGACTGTGTTGAAAATACTTTGAGACTTTTTCCTCTTGGCTGGGTCATCACAACACTATGTTAGGAAATATTTGGGCAGTGTTAACAGCCATCGGAAAATGTTTAGTACATATTTACTATTCTTTTTATTTTGTTAACGATGGGCATATATCTTTAATCCTATTTGTTCTAACGATTTGGACACCTGTCTACATGTTTTGTTTTGTTGTCTGTCTCCCCCTTCTAGACTGTAAGCCCGTTGTTGGGTAGGAACCGTCTCTATATGTTGCCGACTTGTACTTCCTAAGCGCTTAGTACAGTGATCTGCATGCGGTAAGCACTCAATAAATATGATTGAATGAATGAATTTATTTTGTTAATGATAATGGAATAGCTATAATTCCATTTATTCTGATGGTTTTGACACCTGTCTACATGTTTTGTTTTGTTGTCTGTCTCCCCCTTCTAGACTGTGAGCCCGTTGTTGGGTAGGAACTGTCTCTGTTGCCGACTTGTACTTCCCAAGTGCTTAGTACAGTGCTCTGCACACAGTAGGGCTCAATAAATATGATTGAATGAATGAATGAATGAACAGTTCAGATCCAAGTGGATAGGCAATGTAGAAGGGAGAGAGAAAGTAGGGTGAAATGAGGGCTTAGTCAAGGAAAGCCTCTTAGAAGATAAATAATTTTAGTAAGGTTTTGAAGGTGGGAAGAGTTGCGATCAGTCTTATATAATAATAATGTTGGTATTTGTTAAGTGCTTACTACGTGCCAAGCACCTTTCTAAAAGCTGGGGGGACACAAGGTAATCAAGGTTGTCCCACGTGGGGATCATCATCATCATCATCATCATCAATCATATTTATTGAGCGCTTACTGTGTGCAGAGCACTGTACTAAGCGCTTGGGAAGTACAAGTTGACAACATATAGAGACAGTCCCTACCCAATAGTGGGCTCACAGTCTAAAAGGGGATCACAGTCTTAATCCCCGTTTTACAGAGGAGGGAACTGAGGCACAGAGAAGTTAAGTGACTTTCCCAAAGTCACACAGCTGACAAGTGGCAGAGCTGGAGTTAGAACCCATGACCACTGACTCCCAACCCCGTGCTCTTTCCACTGAGCCACACTTCTTATATGAAGCAGCATGGTATAGTGGATAGAGCACCAGCCTGGGAGTCAGAGGTCCTGGGTTCTAATCCTGGCTCCACCACTTCTCTGCTATGTGACCTTGGGCTAATCACTTCACTTCTCTGTGACTCAGTTACCACACCTGCAAAAAAGAGGGATTAAGAGTGTGAGCCCAATGTGGGACAGGGACTGTGTCCAACCTGATTAACTTGTATCTATTCCAGTGCGTAGAACAGTGCTTAATACATAGTAAGTGCTTAACAAATACCATAATTATTAATGAAGGGGGAGAGAGATCAAAGTCAGAGGGAAGATATTTACAAGGTGTTGGTGGAGAGACAGAGAAGGTTGAGGTCCAATGAGTAGGTTGGCCTTAGAAGAGTGAAGTGTGTTAGCTGAGTTGTAGAAGGAAATCAGTGTGATATGGTAGGAGGGGGAGAGCTGATTAAATGTTTTAATCAATCAATCGTATTTATTGAGCACTTACTGTGTGCAGAGCACTGTACTAAGCGCTTGGGAAGTACAAGTTGGCAACATATAGAGACAGTCCCTACCCAACAGTGGGCTCACAGTCTAAAAGGGGGAGACAGAGAACAAAACCAAACATACTAACAAATTAAAATATATAAAATAGATATGTACGAGTAAAATAAATAAAGTAATAAATAAATAGAGTAATGATAAATAGAGTAATCAATAGAGTAATAGTGGTGATAAATAGTAATAATTTAAAGCCAATGGTAAGGAATTTCCCTTTAACGTGAAGGTGGATAGGCAACCACTGGAGATTGAGGAGTGGAGAGAGTCTTTTAGACGGTGAGCCTACTGTTGGGTAGGGACTGTCTCTATATGTTGCCAATTTGTACTTCCCAAGCGCTTAGTACAGTGCTCTGCACATAGTAAGCGCTCAATAAATACGATTGATGATGATGATGATGATGACATAGACTGCTTATTTATTTATTTTTCTTAGAAAAATGATCAAGGCAGTAGAGAGAGACAGGCAGCAGGGAGGTCAGTGAGAAGGCTGACTCAGTAGTCAGTATGAGATATAAATACTTGGGTCAGCATGGTAACATTTTGGTGGGTTCTAGAGATGCTGTGAAAGCAGAACCAATAAGATTTGGTGACAGATTGGAATATGTGGGTCAGATAATAATAATAATAATAATAATGGTGATGGTTTTTATTAAGCGCTTACTATGTGCAAAGCACTGTTCTAAGCACTGGGGAGGTTACAAGGTGATCAGGTTGTCCCATGGGGGGCTCACAGTCTTAATCCCCGTTTTACAGATGAGGTAACTGAGGCACAGAGAAGTGAAGTGACTTGTCCAAAGTCACACAGCTGACAATTGGCGGAGCTGGGATTTGAACCCATGACCTCTGATTCCAAAGCCTATGCTCTTTCCACTGAGCCACGCTGCTTCTCCGGATGAGAGAGATGAATCGAGTATGATGCCAAGGTTAAGGGTTTGGGAGAAGGGAGGATAGGACTAGAGTCTAGGGAGTCTACATTCATTCACTCATTCATATTTATTGGGCACTTACTGTGTGCACAGCAATGTACTAAATGCTTGGAAAGTGCAATAGAGCAATAAAGAGAGATAATCCCTGCCCACAGTGGGCTTACATTTTCTGGACTGAAAGCTCATTGAGGACAGGGAACATGTCTACCAATTCTGTTTTACTGTACTCTTCAAAGTTATTAATACTGTGATTTGAACACAGTAAGTGCTCAGTAAATACCACTGATGAATATCTAAACGCTTAAAGGGTGGGACTATGTACAAATAACAAGTGTTCTAGACTGTGAGCCCGCTGTTGGGTAGGGACCATCTCTATATGTTGCCAACTTGTACTTCCCAAGCGCTTAGTACAGTGCTCTGCACACAGTAAGCGCTCAATAAATACGATCGAATGAAATAAATTTTAACTGTCTACCCCATTAGATTGTAAGCACCTAGAAGGAAGCGATAATAATAATGATGATAATAATGGTATTTGTTAAGTACTTACTACATGCCGAGCACTGTTCTAAGCGCTGGGGCAGACACAAGGCAATCAGAAGGATCCCCATTTTACAGATGAGGTAACTGAGGCACAAAGAAGTGAGTTATATGTTGCCAACTTGTACTTCCCAAGCGCTTAGTACAGTGCTCTGCACACAGTAAGTGCTCAATAAATATGATTGAATGAATGAAAGTGACTTGCCCAAAGTCATGACAAGTGGCAGAGCTGGAATTAGAACCCGCAACCTCTGACTCCCAAGCCCTTGCTCTTCCCACTAAATGCTCTTACCACTAAACCACATTGCCTCTCTATAATGATGGTCAATGTTAAGCATTCACTATGTGCCAAGCACTGTACTAAGCACCGAGATGGATACAAGCAAATTGGGTTGGACACATACGCAAGTCAATCAGGTTGGACACAATCCCTGTTCCACATCGGGCTCCCACTCTTAATCCCCACTTTTAGCAGATGAGGTAACTGAGGCACAGAGAAGTGAAATGACTTGCCCAAGGTCACACAGCAGAAAAGTAGCAGAGCCGGGATTAGAACCGACATCCTCTGACACCCAAGCCCATGCTCTTACCACTAGGTCATGCTGCTTCTAGGTCAATCGATCAATCAATCGACAGTATTTATTGAGAGCTTAGTGTGTGCAGAGCACTATATTAAGCGCTTGAGAAAGTACAATAAACCAGAGTTGGAAGACACATTCCCTGCCCACAAGGAGCTTACAATCTAGAGGAAAACATGTTTTGTTTCCCTGGTATTCTCCCAAGTAGGCCATTGATAAGTTATTCATTCATTCAGTCATATTTATAGAGTGCTTATTGGGTGCAAAACACTGTACTAAGTGCTTAATCAGATTAATGCTGATTAGCACTTTTCAGTTTGGAAAGCTGAACACCGAGCAGGGTCATAATCAAGCACTTAGTACAGTGCTCCTTCCCTCCTCCTTTCCCATCTCCTTCCCTCCTCCTTCCCCATCTCCTTCCCTCCTTCTTTCCCTCCTCCTTCCCCATCTCCTTTCCTCCTCCTTTCCCATCTCCTTTCCTCCTCCTTTCCCATCTCTTTTAGACTGTGAGCCCACTGTTGGGTAGGGACTGTCTCTATAAGTTGCCAGCTTGTACTTCCCAAGCGCTTAGTACAGTGCTCTGCACACAGTAAGCGCTCAATAAATACGATTGATGATGATGATGATGATGATGATGCTCTGCATGAGGCAAGCGCTCAATAAATATCATTGAGCGGATCAAAGTACATCACATCACCACGTGAATGAATAGATTGGCGTGGACAAGAAGTATATCATGTAATTTATTTATGTTGTCTGTCTCCCCCTCTAGACTGCAAGCTCACTGTGGACAGGGAATGTGTCTATTAATAGCTATAATCATACACTCCCAAGAGCTTTGCACAGTGCTCTGCACACAGTGAGCACTCAATAAATATGATTGACTGACTGAATGGGTCACTAGAAGGAAAGATAAGGATATTTGAGGCTACATTCCCAACCACTGGAGTGCTTGTCCAGAAGGACCACCATCATTCCAACACCTTGCTTCCACTGCCTGATTGGCACTTATTCATTTTGATAATAATAAAAATAATAATAATAACAGAGTTTGTTAAGTGCTTACTATGTGCCAAGCACTGTTCTAAACACTGGAGTAGATACAAGGTAATCAGGTTGTCCCTCGTGGGGCTCACGGTCTTAATCCCCATTTTACAGATAAAGTAACTGAAGCACAGAGAAGTGAAATGACTTGCCCACAGTCACACAGCTGACAAGTGGCAGAGCCGGGATTAGAACCCACAACCTCTGGCTCCCAAGCCCATGCTCTTCCCACTAAACCATGCTGCTTCTCTATAATTATGGTCCTTGTTAAGCGCTTACTATGTGCCAGGCACTGTATTAAGTTCAGGGAGGGTTACAAGCAAATTGGGTTGGACACAGTCCCTGGCCCATGTGGGGCTCACAGTCTCAATTCCCATTTTACAGATGAGGTAACTGAGGCCCAGAGAAGTGAAGTGACTCACCCAAAGTCACACAGCCGACAAGCGGTGGAGCCAGGATTAGAACCCATGACCTTCTGATTCCCAGGCCTGTGCTCTATCCACTACTCCATGAACAAATATCACTGATTGATGGATTACCCATTGTCTGTTACAGTATAAATAGGAAAAACGAACTCTGCCAATTTTTTTATGGAATTCGTTAAGCGCTTACTATGTGTCAGGCACTGTCTTAAGTGCTGGGGTAGATACAAGTTAATCAGGTGGGACATAGTCCGTGTCCCATATTGGGCTCAGAGTCTTAAGCCCCATTTTACAGATGACATAACTGAGGCATAAAGAATTTAAATGACTTGTCCAAGGTTACAAAGCATAGAAGTGGCAGAAATGGGATTAGAACCCAGGTCCTTCTATACATTTTAGATAAATTCAAGCACTTACAGCCTCCCTGGGTATCTGTATCCAAAATATTTTCTTGCTACCCCAAGCGTGTGGCTGCAGGAAGGTCGCTTAACATTCATGCAATAAGGAGGCATTACTGAAATAGTAAAATGAAGCCAGCTGATACTTCATGAGCAGAGGGATGTTTAGCACAGCTTCAGCTTTAACACTCTGCTTATCCCATGGGATTTGTTAAGCACTTACTAGGTGCCCAGCACTGTTCTAAGCACTGGGGTAGATACAAGGTAATCAGGTTGTCCCACAGGGGGTTCACAGTTTGAATCCGCATTTTACAGATGAGGTAACTGAGGCACAGAGAAGTTAAATGGCTTTGCCAAGGTCACACAGCGGAGAAGTGGCGGCGTCAAGATTAGAACCCACGTCCTCTGACTCCCAAGCCCATCCTCTTTCCACTAGGCCACACTGCTTCCCCTGTCGCTTCCCAAAGTCCTCTAGCTAAACAATTTTTTAAAAAATCACAAACATTGAGTGCAATGCTGCAGGATTTTAAAGGTGTCTAAGTTCAGCTCTAAGATTCTGTGGGTCAAGGTATGCAAACATACACAAAGTGAGTCAAAAGGATTCTGAGGGTTGCTGTATCATCATCATCAATCGTATTTATTGAGCGCTTACTATGTGCAGAGCACTGTATGGCAAGTGCCATTAATTCAATCGTATTTATTGAGCACTTACTATGTGTAAAGCACTCTGTGGCTCAGTGGAAAGAGCCCCGGCTTGGGAGTCAGAGGTCATGGGCTCCAATCCCAGCTCCGCCGCTAGTCAGCTGTGTGACTTTGGGCAAGTCACTTCACTTCTCTATGCCTCAGTTACCTCGTCTGTAAAATGGGGATTAAGATTGTGAGCTCCATGTGGGACAACCTGATCACCTTGTATCCTCCCTAACGCTTAGAATAGTGCTTTGCACATAGTAAGTGCATAACAAATGCCATTATTATTGTTATTACTATTATTATTTACTAAATGAGAATACAATATAACAACAAACTGACACCCTCCCTGCCCACAACAAGCTCACAGTCTAGAGCCATCTGAGTGTGAGACACTTGTATCAACCCCAGTGTTTCGTAGAGTGCCTGGCACATAGTAAGTGCTTAACAAATACCATTAAAAAAAACAAAAACCACAGTTATTATTATTAATATTAGGACAAGGATTGTTGTGATTACCTCAAGCTGTTTCACTTTACCGGACAGCGTGGAAGAAGTAGTGACACATCTTCATTTTGTTCCAGTGCAAAAGTAATGTTATCAGGCTGCCTTTCAGAGCGAATCCCACATCAAGTTCAAATCCAATTAACCCACGTACAGTGGATTTCCCCCAATTCAGGCTTATTCTATCTGTAATCCTCCAGGTTTTATGCTCGGCTTCCTTATCTAGCAGCTGTATCCAGT
This sequence comes from Tachyglossus aculeatus, assembly GCF_015852505.1. NCBI lineage: Eukaryota > Metazoa > Chordata > Mammalia > Monotremata > Tachyglossidae > Tachyglossus > Tachyglossus aculeatus. The sequence continues at coordinate 14,297,485 of NC_052070.1, forward strand.
ACACTAATTACCTAGAGACACTGCATCTACCCCTAATATAAGGGAGGCTTTCCAAAAATATCTTGGTGTTTCTTTCAGATGAAAGTCACTGCTAGAAAAACAGATTTCCTGTTTAAACGTTTCCAGGAAGCAATCCTCACATCTACTAAAAACAGACTCTTCCTTAGTTTACAGCGCTCAGGTCACCCCTCCTACCTTACCTCACTAATCTCCTACTACAGCCTAGGCCTCACACTCCACTCTTCTAGTACCAGCTGTCATCTATCTCACCACCAAACCCTTTCCCACATCCTCCCCTAGCCTGGAACTCCCCCACTTTCCATATAAATGCCAGACCATCGGTCTCTTCACCTTCAAAGCTTTATTAAGGCCTTGATTATTATATCAGCCTCCTTGCTGATCTCCCCACCTCCAGACTCTCCCCACTCCAGTCTACACTCCATTTTGCTGCCAAATCATTTTCCTTCAAAAACATTCCGCTCACGTTTCCCCACTCCTCAAGAAACTCCACGGTTGCCCATCCACCTCCACATCAAACAAAAATCCTCACTTTTGGCTTTAAAGGACTTCATCACCTTGCTCCCTCCTACCTCACCTCGATACTCTCCTACTACAAACCAGCCAGCACACTTCGTTCCTCTAATGCTAACTTTCTCACTGTACCACAATCTCATCTATCTCACTGCCGACCTCTCATCCACATCCTACCTCTGTCTTGGAATGCTCTCCCTTCTCATAATAATAATAATAATAATAATGGCATTTATTAAGCACTTACTATGTGCAAAGCACTGTTCTAAGTGTTAGGGAGATTATAAGGTGATCAGGTTGTCCCTCGGAGGGTTCACAGTCTTAGTCCCCATTTTACAGATGAGGTAATGGAGGCACAGAGAAGTGAAGTGACTTGCCCAAAGTCACACAGCTGACAATTGGCAGAGCCGGGGTTTGAACCCATGACCTCTGACTCCAAAGCCTGTGCTGTTCCCACTGAGCCACACTGCTCAGTGGAAAGAGAGATAATTGCTCTCTTCAATTTCAAAGCCTTACTGAAGGCACATCTCCTCCAAGAAGCCTTCCCTGACTCTTCTCCCACTCCTTTCTGCTCTGCTCTTTTTTGCTCTTGCATCAATCCTCCCTCCCATCCCCACAGCACATGGATAGAACAATAATAATGATGATGGCATTTGTTAAGCGTCTACTATGTGCCAAGAACTATTCTAAGCACTAGGGTAGATACAAGGTAAGCGCGTTGTCCCACGCGGGGCTCACAGTCTTCCTCCCCATTTTACAGGTGAGGTAACTGAGGTGCAGAGAAGCCAAGTGACTTGCCCAAAGTCACACAGCAGACAAGTGGCAGAGCGAATATTAGCACCCATGACCTCTGACTCCCAAGCCTGGGCTCTTTCCACTAAGCCATGCTGCTTATATAACTGTAATTTATTTATCTATGTATTTTTTTTATATTAATGTCTGTCTTCCCCTCTAGACTGTGAGCTTGTTGTGGGCAGGAACGTGTCTGTTGTTATATTGTACTCTCCCAAGTGCTCAGTACACTGTTTTGCACACAGTAAGCACTCAATAAATTCGATTGATTGAATGAATGAATGAATGAATGAAGGTTACGTCTCTTCCAAGAGGCCTTCCCCAATTAAGCCCTCTTTTCCCTGACTCGCTCTCCCCTCTGTGTAGTCTATCTGTGGATCCACGACCTCTGGACATTTGATATTCACCCCACCTTGAGTACGTATCCTTAAATTATATTTTATGAATTACTTATTCATATTAATGCCCGTCTCCCCCTCTACAGTGTAAGCTTGTTTGGTCAGGGGACATCTCTGCTAATTCTGTTACCACTGATTGATTGATTAATTTAATGAAGCAGAGTGGACCTGGGTTCTAATCCTGACTCCTCCACTTGTCCGCTTTATGACTTTGGATGAGTCATTTAACTTTTCTGTGCTTCAGTTACCTCATATGTCAAATGGGGATTAAAGATGTGAAAGCTATGTGGGACAGGGAACTTGTCTACCCCAGTGATTAGTATAGGGCTTAGCACATTCATTCATTCATTAAATCTTATTTTTTGAGTGCTTACTGTGTGCAGAGCACTGTACTAAGCATTTGAGAAATACAATTCAGCAACAGAGACAATCCCTGCCAATAACAGGCTCACAGTCTCCAAGGGGGGAGACAGACATCAAAACAAGTAAACAGGCATCAGTAGCATCATTATAAATAAATGGAATTATGGATATATGCACATCATATAGTAAGAGCTTAACAAATACCATAAAGTAAGCAATTCATTCATTCAATCGTATTTATTTGCGTGCCTACTGTGTGCAGAGCACTGTACTAAGCGCTTGGGAAGTACAAGTCGGCAACATATAGAGACAGTCCCTACCCAATAACGGACTCACAGTCTAGAAGGGAAAGACAGAGAACAAAACAACACATGTAGACAGATGTCAAAATCGTCAAGACTAATAGAATTGAAGCTATATGCGCATCATTAACAAAATAAATAGTAAATATGTACAAGTAAAATAAATAGAGTAATAAATCTGTAAATATATATATATACAAGTGCTGTGGGGAGGGAAAGGAGGTAGGGCGGGGGGGATGGGGAGGATGAGAGGAAAAAGGGGGCTCAGTCTGGGAAGGCCTCCTGGAGGAGGTGAGCTCTCAGTAGGGCTTTGAAGGGAGGAAGAGAGCTAGCTTGGCGGATGTGAGGAGGGAGGGCATTGCAGGCCAGGGGAAGGACGTGGGCTGGGGGTCGATGACGGGACAGGCGAGAACGAGGCCCAGTGAGGAGGTTAGAGGTGGCAGAGGAGCGGGGGTGTGTGGGCTGGGCTGTGGAAGGAGAGGAGGGAGATGAAGGAGGAGGGGGCGAGGGGATGGACAGCCTTGAAGCCGAGGGTGAGGAGTTTTTGCTTGATTCATAGGTTGACAGGCAGCCAGTCCTGAACTCTCCCTTCTGGGTGGCAATCAATCAATCGTATTTATTGAGCGCTTACTGTGTGCAGAGCACTGTACTAAGCACTTGGGAAGTACAAGTTGGCAACATATAGAGACAGTCCCTACCCAACAGTGGGCTCACAGTCACGCATCTCTCATCTCTCAGAGAGATCAGTTTCTTCAGCATATTACGCCCACCCACCTGAGGTTTGTGCTTTTCAACACTCGGGTTGCATTAAATGAACCAGCTTTGAGATCCCCATGAGCACCAAACTGCAGATCAGAGAACTCTTATTTTCAGCCTCCCTTCATGATGCTGAGCTGAATGTCAGTGTGAATCAACTCTTATTTTATCTCAGGACTCTACAGATCTTCCAAGTGTGGTGGGCCACATCACCCACATGACAGATCCCATATGTCAAAAGCTTACAAAACTCACCGTCGTAGATCCAACTTGTGCCCAACCTACCTGTTCAAGAGAAGGTTCGAAACTGCCTTTGGATTTGTCATCCACAATTTCCAAGTCTTTCAGCCAACTGGAGAATGAGAAGCAGCGTGGCTCAGTGGAAAGAGCACGGACTTTGGAGTCAGAGGTCAGGGGTTCACATCCCGGCTCTGCCAACTAATAATAATAATAATGTTGGTATTTGTTAAGCGCTTACTATGTGCAAAGCACTGTTCTAAGCACTGGGGTAGATACAAGGTAATCAGGTTGTCCCACGAGGGGCTCACAGTCTTCATCCCCATTTTACAGATGAGGGAACTGAGGCCCAGAGAAGTGAAGTGACTTGCCCAAAGTCACACAGCTGACAAGTGGCAGAGCCGGGATTTGAACCCACGGCCTCTGACTCCAAAGCCAGGGCTCTTTCCACTGAGCCACACTGCTTCCCCAATAATAATGATGGTATTTATTAAGCGCTTAGTTGTGCAAAGCACTGTTCTAAGCGCTGGGGAGGTTACAAGGTGATCAGGTTGTCCCACGGGGGGCTCACAGTCTTAATCCCCATTTTACAGATGAGGGAACTGAGGCCTAGAGAAGTGAAGTGACTTGCCCAAAGTCACACAGCTGACAATTGGCAGAGCCGGGATTTGAACCCATGACCTCTGACTCCAAAGCCTGTGCTCTTTTCCACTGAGCCACGTATTTGAGCCAACTGTTAGCTGTATAACTTTGGGCAAGTCACTTAACTTTCTGCGCCTCATTTACCTCATCTGTAAAATGGGGATTAAGACTGTGAGCCCCACGTGGGAAAACCTGATCACTCTGTATCCCCCAGCGCTTAGAACAGTGCTTTGCACATAGTAAGCACTTAACAAATACCATAAAAAAAAGGAATGCAGGTTGATTCTTGGATGAAGCAGAATTAGAATCCCAAATCCCAAGAGCTTCTCTCCTCCTCTCCTTGGCTTTGTTCAACAGTAGCTTCCCTTCTTAGGGGTCAGTTGAAGTCATTTACTGAGCGCTAACTGCGTGCACTATACTAAGCATTGAAGTCTTCATTTTCCCTATCTCCAAACCAAAGATCTCCCTCTAGTCACTAAGTTTCTCATTGCCAGGGATCATATCTACCTACTCTATTGTATTATACTCCCCCTTATAGGCAGGGAGTGTGCCTGCTAATTCTGCTGTATTATACTCTCCCAAACGCTTAGTACAGTGACCTGCATATAGTAAGTGTTCAATAAATACCACTTATTAAGCAGTCAATACATATGAGTAATTGATGGAGAAATCTGCATTTCTACTGAAGGCTCAGGAGTAATAATTATAATAATGGTGTTAAGCACTTACTGTGTACCAAGCACTGTTCTAAGCTCTGGGGTAGATACAAGGTAATCAGGTTGTGCCACATGGGGCTCACAGCGTGGCTCAGTGGAAAAAGCCCGGGCTTGGGAGTCAGAGGTCATGGGTTCTAATCCTGGCTCCGCCGCTTGTCAGCTGTGTGACTTTGGGCAGGTCACTTAACTTCACTGGGCCTCAGTTACCTCATCTGTGAAATGGGGATTAAGACTGTGAGCCCCACGTGGGACAACCTAATCACGGTGTCTCCTCCCCAACACTTAGAACAGTGATTTGGACATAATAAGTGCTTAACAAATGTCATCATTAGTAGTAGTAGTAGTAGTAGTAGTAGTAGTAGTAGTAGTAGTAGTAGTAGTAGTAGTAGTATTAATCCCCATTTTACAGATGTGGTAACTGAGGCACAGGCCTAGGAGTCAGAAGAACCTGGGTTCTAATTTTGGCTCCGCCACTTGCTGTAGTGTAACCCTGGGCAAGTCACTTCACTTCTGTGTACCACAGTTCCCTCATCTATAAAATGGGGATTAAGACAGTGAGCACCATGTGGGACAGGGACTATGTCCAACCTTTACCTTGTATCTGCTCCAGTGCTTAGAACATTGCCTGGCATATAGTGAGTGCCTAACAAAAGATTAAATGACTAAAGATGGGTCTGACAGAGAGCACCTTTTGACAGAAATAAAAGAAGCTGAAGATGAAGTTAATAAACTGAAGTTTTTAATAAACCGAAGCTAATAAACTGTCATTAAGCTGAAGTTAATAAGCTGAAGTTGCATCTCCAGGAAGCTTTCTCTGACTAGCCTCTCATTTCCCCACCCTATTCTCCCTCCTTTCATAATAATAGTAATGATGGTATTTGTTAAGCGCTTACTAAATGCCAGGCACTGTACTAAGTACTGGGGTAGATACAGACAAATCAGGTTGGACACAGCCCCTGTCCCACGTGGCACTCACAGTCTTAATCCCCTCACCTTAGCTCCTTCCCTTCCCCACAGCACCTGTATATATGTATATATGTTTGTACGTATTTATTACTCTATTTATTTATTTTACTTGTACATATCTATTCTATTTATTTTATTTTGTTAATATGTTTTGTTTTGTTCTCTGTCTCCCCCTTCTAGACTGTGAGCCCGCTGTTGGGTAGGGACTGTCTCTATATGTTGCCAACTTGTACTTCCCAAGTGCTTAGTACAGTGCTTTGCACACAGTAAGTGCTCAATAAATATGATTGATTGATTGACTGATTGACTGATTAATCCCCATTTTATAGATGAGTCAACTGTGCTCTGCACACAGTAAGTGCTCAATAAATACGATTAATTGATTGATTGTTTGATTGATTGATTAATCCCCATTTTATAGATGAGGCAACTGAGGGAGAAGGCAACTGAGGGAGACAAGTGACTAAACCGGGATTAGAACCCATGACCTATGCCCTTGGGTCTGTACCCCTCAAGCATACCCCACCTCCAGCCCTATATCACTTATTTACACGTTCTTCTACTCTGCTGCTTCCCCTATTTTAATGTAGACTGTAAGTTCCTTGAGGGTATGTCTATCAACTCTATTGTTTTTCTCCCCAGTGCTTAGTCTAGTGCTCTGGACACAAGAAGTGCTCGCTAAATGGCATTTATTGATAGAGATAATAATAATAGTAACAGTAATTGTTAAGCACTTGCAATGTGTCAAGCACTATCCTAAGCTAGATACCTAGCTATCCTATCCTATCCTATTGTATCCTATCCTAGATACAAAATAATCATGCAGAAACGGTCTCTGTCCCACATGGACGTCACAGTCTAAGTGAAAGGTTTTGATGTTGGAGAGCAGTGGTCCACAAGATCCGGAGGAGGAGAGGGTGCATTTAAAGGCAGGGAGGAAGGCGTTAGGAGTAGGAATTGTTGTCCCAATCTTTTTGAATGCATAGGCATTTCTACAGTTATATTTTGGCTAAAGGTCAAATAACATAACTCAAGATCCCTTGACTATCCTGGCAGTTTTTCAGTCAGACAGAAAACGGACAATTCAGAACCTTTGTTTTTTCCCCAGGGCCCCAGCAGAGTAATGGATTAATTCTGGTCTAGGTAATTACCTCTCCCGAACTGCTCTCTCCCTGCAGTTAGGGACACAACGTCCAAATGAAATTATTATTTAGCATTTCGATGTGCCGTTAAACGGATTTCACATTCCACCTCAGACTGCCACTGAGATTTCAGTATATTTAGGTCATAAATGTCTGAGGGATGGAAGGAACCAGGTGCTATATAGTCTGCATATTATCAGTTAAGATAACATCTCCACGATTCTCTTTAGGCCCAAGGGACTCAATTTAATCTGAAAAGCAAGCAAATCTGTATTTTTCAAATTTATTTTTACATGGTAAGGTCTCAGATGTTTACCAAAAATCCGGGTTATTTTAGGAAGTTGGCTTAAAAGATTTCCAAAGCAAAGTTCAGATTCGAATCTGGGGTCTTCCTTGGTCTTTCTAGTTTGACAAATGAAAAAGAGAGCATAATAGCTACATTGTACCAAAGAAAAATAGTTCTGTTTCCAAAGCAATGGTTTGAACAGAGCGATTTAATACCTACTCCCCGAACGATGGATTTTTTTGTCATTCTTCAAAATTCCATCAGAATGGAACTGATAGTAATGTACAGGAAACATCAGGGAAGCAGCTAGGTGGATAAAGACCATAACAACGATAACTCAAGAACCATTAGAAAGGTTGTGGATTATGTCAGGGGGCAGGACGTACTGGAGAAAGTATAACCAAGGAGTCGCTGTGAATCAGAAACAACTCTAGGGCACTTAATAATAATAATAATAACAATCGTCCTCCCCTTTAGACTTTGAGCCCAAAGCGAGATAAGGATTGTATTCGGTCTGATTATATTGTATCCACCCCAGTGCTTGAAACAGTACAATGTCATTATTGAGTTGTTTTCTTCTAAAATAACTGAATCTTAAGAAAAATATTTTCTTGATGGAGAGCAAGATGTCTCCTAAATTCATTCAGATCATTCCAAATTCACTTTTTATTATATTCCTAGGTATTATGAAGCTCCCAGAGGCACACGTCATAAAAGACGGTATGTGGTCTAGTGATAAGCACTGGACTCAGAAATCAAAGTCCTGGGTCGATGGCCAAATAAGGACAGGGAAGGTGTAGTTTGGAGAACATTTTCCCAGAGGGAATATTCATCATTAGTCATGGGCTTGTGAGACAGGAAGAATGGTGGTACTGTCCACAGTGACAAGAAAATCCTAGGATAATAATAATAATAATGGCATTTTATTAAGCGCTTACTATGTGCAAAGCACTATACTAAGCGCTGGGAAGGTTAAAAGGTGATCAGGTTCTCCCATGGGGGGGCTCACAATCTTAATCCCCATTTTACAGATCTGGTAACTGAGGCCCAGAGAAGTGAAGTGACCTGCCCAAAGTCACACAGCTGACAATTGGTGGAGCCGGGATTTGAACCCATGACCTCTGACTCCAAAGCCTGAGCTCTTTCCACTGCGCCATGGGTTTGTGTGTTTTGTTTTGGACCTGTGAATCAATCAATCAATCAATCAATCAATCGTATTTATTGGGCGCTTACTATGTGCAGAGCACTGTACTAAGCGCTTGGGAAGTACAAATTGGCAACACATAGAGACAGTCCCTACCCAACAGTGGGCTCACAGTCTAAAAGGGGGAGACAGAGAACAGAACCAAACATACCAACAAAATTAAATAAATAGGATAGAAATGTACAAGTAAAATAAATAAATAAATAAATAAATAAATAGAGTAATAAATATGTGAAGTTTGTGTCAACAGGGCAAACCAGTAGAGATGTCTTGAAGGCAGGAGAAAATGTGAGACTGCAGAGAGTTCAGGGCTAGAGATGTCGATTTGGGAACCATCTGCAGAGAGATGGTAGTTGAATAATAATAATAATGATAGCATTTATTAAGTGCTTACTATGTGCTGTTCTAAGCACTGGAGAGGTCACAAGGTGATCAGGTTGTCCCACGTGGGGCCCACAGTCTTAATCCCCATTTTACAGATGAGGTAACTGAGGCACAGAGAAGTTAAGTGACTTGCCAGAATTTGAACCCATGACCTCTGCCTCCAAAGCCCAGGTTCTTTCCACCGAGCCACGCTGCTTCTCTAAGTTGAAGCCGAGGGAGCAATAAGGGAGCAAATGAGTTATCTGAGGGAATGGGTGTAGATGGGGAATTGAAGGGGACCCAAAACTGAACCTTGAGGTTCCCCCACAGTTAGGGAAGTTGGTGGAAATTCTGGCATCAGGCTGATCCCTGACACTTCACATTTGTCCTCAAATGCTCCAACTCTGCCTCTTCTGTTCAGTGACATTACCTACATACATTTCGATCACTCTTTCAATGGTATTTGAGCGCTTACTGTGTGCGCAGCACTGTGAAAAGCTCTTAGGAGAGTACAACACAGTTGATAGACACATTCCCTGCCCACAGCAAGCTTACAGTCACGAGAGGGAGAGACAGTACGATAAATAATTTATAAATATAATTCATAGAGCTGGACATCAGTGCCTCCTAAAAGATTCCCCGGCTCCATTTCCCCCACCGCTAAGGCCAGATCTTTAATTGTCTCCTGAAGCCCCCAGTATCCTTAATTCTTCTCTTGCCCCTGATGACCTAGTCAACTACTTTGTCTATAAAAATCAAAACATCTGGCATTCTACCTCCACACTCTCTCATCCTTTCCGGCCATCTCGCAAGAGGAAATCTCATGTCTGCTTTCCAAATCGGCACTATCTGTGCTGTTGACCCAGCCCCCGTCATTTTCTAAAAACACTTGTACCCCATCTTCTTTCCTCCTTGGCTAGCATCTTCAATTCTCATAAACTGGTGTTTGAATGCGGAAAAAGAGTACAAAGGAGAGAATTAGAAACCATCCATCTCTGGCTTCACATAGGTTCAAGTCTTACTTCACAGTAAATAAAGGCTTCACTGGTCTCACTTTGTCCTATATCTATTGCCCTCCCACCCTAATTACTCCCACTCCTGCCTAACCTCTTCAGATGAACATTACGCTCCCACTGCCTCCACTTCCTCCCCTCCCACTCTCTTCTTATTCTTCTACAAACCGGTTTCCACAGAGATCACACTCTCCAAGGCCACCGATGACACACTCCTAAAATGGAAATACTCCCCTTGTCTTTTTCCCATGTTCATCTTCAGAGGAAGAAGGTCCATTATGAATAGGAAGTGCAGATATCAATGGTATTTATTGAGTGATTACCATGTGCAGAACACTGTATTAATCACTTGGAAAAGTACAATATAAAAGGCCCACGTCCTCCCCCTGGCCTGGAACGCCCTCCCTTCACACATCCACCAAACTAGCTCTCTTCCTCCCTTCAAAGCCCTACTGAGAGCTCACCTCCTCCAGGAGGCCTTCCCAGACTGAGCCCCCTTTTCCTCTCCCCCTCCCCATCTCCCCCACCCTACCTTCTTCCCCTCCCCACAGCACCTGTATATATGTTTGTACAGATTTATTACTCTATTTATTTTATGTGTACATATTTACTATGCTATTTATTTTGTCAGTGATGTGCATCTAACTTTACTTTTATTTATTCTGATGACTTGACACCTGTCCACATGTTTTGTTTTGTTGCCTGTCTCCCCCTTCCAGACTGTGAGCCCGTTGTTGGGTAGGGACCGTTACTATATGTTGCCAACTTGTACTTCCCAAGTGCTTAGTACAGTGCTCTGCACACAATAAGCACTCAATAAATGCGATTGAATGAATGAATGAATGAATGCAGAGTCGCTAGGCATGTTCCCTACCCACAATGAGCTTAAAGTCTAGAGGGAAAAATGGTGTTTATTAAGGGTTTACTATGTTCCAGGCACTGTACAAAGTGTTGGGCAGATACAAGATAATCAAGTTAGATACAGTCCCTGTTCCATGTGGGGCTTATGGTCCTAATCCCCATTTCACAAATGCGGAAACAGGCACAGAGAAGTTAAGTGCTTTGCCCAAGGTCACACAGAAGTCAAGCGATGGAGGTGGGAATAGAACCCAGGTCCTCTGACTCCCGTGATCTTTCCTCTAATTTGAGCTGAAAACTCCTCACACAAACCCCTATTTACCTAGAAATGGGATCACACTCTTTCCTTTCTTTTTGCACCAAGGTATTTCCAACCCTTATCCTTTTTTGATGGTATGTGTTAAGCCCTTACTATGTTCTAGGCACTATAGTAAGCACTGGGATAGGCACAAATTAATCAGGTTGGTCGTAGTGCTCTGCACACATTCATTCAATCGTATTTATTGAGCACTTACCATGTGCAGAGCTGTACTAAGCGCTTGGAAAGTACAATTTGGCAACAGATAGAGACAATTCCTATCCAGCAACAGGCTCACAGTCTAGAAGATAATAATGATGGAATTTGTTACGCACTACGTGCCAAGCACTGTTCTAAGCGCTGGGGGAGATACAAGGTAATCAAGTTGTCCCAAGTGGGGCTCACAGTCTATAGATTAGGGAACTGAGGCACAGAGAAGTCAAGCGGCTTGCCCAAAGTCACACAGCTGGCAAGTGATGGAGCCGGAATTAGAGTCCACAGTCTCTGACTCCCAACCCCAGGCTCTTTCCAAGTATGCACGAGTATGCAAGAGTATGCACTCCAGCTTCGAAAGAAAGAAGAATTTTTAATGGAAAAAGAGGAGACGCTACTTCAACACGAAGCCGCCCTGACTGAAATCCAAGGTGTTGAAGAAGAAATTCATGCTAAATTTCAAATTGTAAAGGAGGTATGGGAGCGTATCGATTCTGAGCTTTGGTTTAAGTTGCTTTCTCCTGATGGTCAATTCCCCCAATTTTTATATGTTTGTACATATTTATTACTCTATTTATTTATTTTACTTGTACCTATCTATTCTCTTTATTTTATTTTGTTAGTATGTTTGGTTTTGTTGTCTGTCTCCCCCTTCTAGACTGTGAGCCCACTGTTGGGTAGGGACTGTCTCTATTTGTTGCCAACCTGTACTTCCCAAGCGCTTAATACAGTGCTCTGCACACAGTAAGCGCTCAATAAATACGATTGATTGATTGATTGATTGATTGATTTCCACTGAGCCACGCTGCTTCATGCCTTTTCAGCAGCAAAGCAAAGAGAGTTCCTCGGTGTGTCCGTAATAAAATAAAAAATGTAAATGCCAATGCCAGTGTGTACTTGGAAGCAGCCTGGCTGGTGCCGGGAGCAAGGCCTGGCATCACTGGCCAGGTTGGGGTGTCAGGCTGGCACCGTGGGGGCCAGGGCTGCAGGGCATATGACCGGGCATGGGTGGCCACCTTCAAGCTTGGCTTTCATGGCACTTTGGACCAGCGCTGTCGGAAGAAAAAGATGCCAGTCACACACACGGCTCAGGCAGGAGTCACGGAGGGCGCAGTTCCTCCCAGGTGCACTGACTAGTTGGCCTAGAATGGCTTAATAAATATTCATTCATTCAGTTGCATTTATCGAGCACTTACTGTGTGCAGAGCACTGTACTAAGTGCTTGGGAAGTACAAATAAATATGATTGAATGAATGCCCCACATGGGGGTCACAGTCTTAATCTCCATTTTACAGATGAGGTAACTGAGGCACAGAGAAGTGCAGTGGCTTGCCCAAGTTCATACAGCAGACGAGTGGCGGAGTCAGAATTAAAACCCCGGTCCTTCAGACTCCTATTCTTTCATTCACTCAATCATATTTATTGAGCGCTTACTGTGTGCAGAGCACTGTACTGAGCACTTGGGAAGTACAAGTTGGCAACGTATAGAGATGGTCCCTAGCCAACAACAGGCTCACAGTCTAGAAGGGGGAGACAGACAACAAAACAAAACATGTGGTCAGGTGTCAAGTCATCAGCATAAATAGAAGTAAAGCTGGGTGCACATCACTTTTACTTTTATAGAAAAGTAAATATATACAAGTAAAATAAATAGAGTAATAAATCTGTACAAACATATATACAGGTGCTGTGGGGAGGGGAAGGAGATAGGGCGGGGGGGATCGGAGGGGGAGAGGAAAATAGGGGCTCAGTCTATGCCCGTACTCTATCCATTAGGCCATGCCACTTCTATATTCTGCTTGGAATCTCCTCCCAAATATAAATGGCTTTGATTTTCCCTGGTGATGATCAGCTAGATTGACTTTTAGATGCTGTATAAAAAAGACTGAATCATTTAGATTATAATTCTTAGCAGTAATAATTATTATAATTATAAGCATTTAGTGAGCATAACAACCCACAGGTCACTTGCTGAAGGCAAGCTGGCCAAGGAAAACAGCTATTTTATATAGCACTTGCGCACTGTTGGTGCTCAACCCATAGAGAATACTAATTACATCTCCTCCAAGAAGCCTTTCGGAACTAAGCCCTCATTTTCCTTACTCCCCTCTCTCTTCTGTGGTACCTATGAACTGGGATCTGTACTTTTTAAACATTTGACCTTCACCCCACCTTAACCCTCTCAACGTTTATTTACATATTTGGCATTTATTTTAATGTTTGTCTCTTCCTCAGGACTGGAAGTTCCAATCTAACGATGGTATTTTTTGAGTGCTTACTCTGTGCAGAGCACCACATTAAGCACATGGGAAAGTACAATACAACAGAGTTGGTAGACACATTCCCTGCCCACAGGGAGCTTACATTCTAGAAAGAGCTTAGAGTCTAATAATAATAGTAATTATTACTAATGGTTCTTGTTAAGTGCTTATTATGTGCCAAGCACTGTTCTAAGCACTGGAGATAATGCAAGTTAATGAGGATGGACACAGTCCTTCTCCCACATGGCAGCATGGCTCAGTGGAAAGAGCACAGGCTTGGGAGTCAGAGGTCATGTGTTCTAATCCCGGCTCCGCCATGTGTCTGCTGTGTGACCTTGGGCAAGCTACTTAACTTCTCTGAGCCTCAGTTACCTCATCTATAAAATGGGGATTAAGACTGTGAGCCCCACGTGGGACAACCTGATCACCCTGTATCCCCCCAGTGCTTATAACAGTGCTTTGTACATAGCGCTTAACAAATGGAAATAATCATTATTATTATTATTTTATGGGTGAGGTAACTGAGGCACAGAGAAGTTAAGTGATTTGCTTGAGGTCATACAACAGAGACCCAACTTGTACTTCCCAAGCGCTTAGTACAGTGCTCTGCATACAGTAAGCTCTCAATAAATACGATTGAATAAATGAATGAATGAATGTGGCAAAGCCAGAATTAGAACCCAGATCCTTCTCATTCCCAGGCCCATGCTCTATCCACTAAACAATGCTGCTTCTAGAGAGCAGGGAACGTACCTGCTAATAATAATAATAATAATAATGGCATTTATTAAGCACTTACTATGTACAAAGCATCATCATCATCATCAATCGTATCTATTGAGTGCTTACTATGTGCAGAGCACTGTACTAAGCGCTTGGGAAGTACAAATTGGCAACATATAGAGACGGTCCCTACCCAACAGTGGGCTCACAGTCTAAAAGCACTGTTCTAAGCTCTGGGGTGGATACAAGGTGATCAGGTTGTCCCACGTGGGGCTCACAGTCTTAATCCCCATTTAACAGATGAGGTAACTGAGGCTCAGAGAAATTAAGTGGGCAGAGCATGCCTACTAACTTGGTTGAATTGTACTCTCCCAAGTACATACTACAGTGCTCTGCACACAGTAAGCACTCAGTAATTGATTGATTAAAAGACCAATTACAAGGCATCACAAATCTTGTAGTAGAAATTAACCTTCAACACAGAATTCTTCCTTCTACTCCATTTTTGTACTAAGGCGTAAATATTTACTGTGGGTCTTAAGTTAACCTCTGTTCACCAATAATTTTTTTCTGTGCATAAATGAAACACCCAGGAACTAACATTTGTGTTTTTTAGAATCAACTGTGACAGTCTCAAGCAGAACCCCACTATCATTCATATTACTAGATTGCTTTAGTCCATATGTCAAAACAAGTAAGTAGTCAGGAATCCTTTCGGTTCTTCCTTCCCACAGAAATGATTGGGTGCACATATTGGCTTTTTGTTTTTTTCAGCTTTTTTATTACAACCTAAATATTCTATTGCATCCCTTTCTTTAGCCTTCTAATGCTTCTCGATCCAAAATATCCCTTAGCCTCACTCTATGATTAATCAATTAATGAACCTTTCATCCTTTGGACAGTTTGCAAAGTATTCCAGAGAGTTGGGAGTGATTGGGAATAGGTGGATTCCAACACTTCAGGGTGGGAAGACCGACTGAAATTGACATGATTTTCGATTTGGGGCTCACAGTCTAAGAGTCTAAGAGGTATTGAATCCCCATTTTGCAGTTAAGGAAACTGAGGCAAGGAGAGGTTAAGTGACTTGCCCAAGTCACACAGCGAGTGGCAGAGCCAGGATTAGAAAATAGGTCTTTAAAATCTTCCTCTGACCACCTGGCTTTTGTTTTCCCAATTTCAGTCCACCAAACAGCAAGCTTTTCGGTATCCTACTGTCATCCATTTTCTTTGTAGATGCCACCCCGAGCAGCAAGGTTAGGGTAACAACTTCAGTGCAAGGAGGACAAATTTGTTCTAGGACTCCACTGTTTGTGATTACGCATTTCGATGTTGAGAAAGACCTCAAGTGATACAGTTCAAATCACTCAAGGAGTTAAATGTGACACCCACAGAGAGTGAAGTTCTCGCAGGCGTGGAAAAGTTTGTCCAACACTACAACTCTGTAATCCACGGTATTTATTGAGCCCTTGCTGGGTGCAGAACACTGGACTAAGCATTTTGGAAAAGTACAATAATAATAATAATAATGATGGCATTTGTTAAGCGCTTACTATGTGCAAAGCATTGTTCTAAGAGCTGGGGGAGATACAAGGTCATCAGGCTGTCCCACGTGGGGCTCACAGTCTTAATCCCCATTTTACAGATGAGGTAAATGAGGCTCCGAGAAGTTAAGTGACTTGTCCAAGGTCACACAGCAGACATGTGGCAGAGCTGGGTTTAGAACCCGTGACCTCTGACTCCCAAGCCCGTGCTCTTTCCACTGAGCCACACTGCTTCTCTATAATGATGGCATTTGTTAAGCGCTAACTATGTGAGAAACACTGTTCTAAGTGCTGGGGGGATACAACATGATTAGGTTGTCCCACGTGGGGCTCACAGTTTTAATCCCCATTTTACAGATGAGGAAACTGAGGCTCAGAGAAGTTAAGTGACTTGCCCAAAGTCACACCACTGACAAGTGGGGGAGCCGGGACTAGAACCCATGACCTCTGACTCCCAAGCCCGGGCTCTTTCCACTGAGCCACACTGTTTCTAATTTGATCCCTGCCCCGAGGAGTTTATGGTATAGTGAGGGGAGACAGATATTAAAATATGTAGGGGAGGCAGTAGAATATAAAGGTACATACATAAGTGCTTGAGGGGTAGAGATGGGGTGAAAATGAATCTCATTCATTCATTCATTCAATCGTATTTATTGAGCACTTACTGTGTGCAGAGCACTGTACTAAGCGCTTGGGAAGTACAAGTTGGCAACATATAGGGACGGTCCCTACCCAACAACGGGCTCCTTGAGGGTAGAGACTCAAGTGTTTAATGGATACAGAAGGGAGGGAAAAGAGGGTGGAATATAAGAGATTAATCTCTATAGGCCTTTAGTTTGGGCTGGAGTCTAATACCATATTGCCACCACAACGATGGTGAGGATTATTGGTCATTTTATTTATTTTTTATTTTTTTGGTATTTGTTAAGCACTTATTATGTGCTGGGCACTGTACTAAGTGCTGGGGGAGAAGCAAGATAATTAGGGTGGACACACTCCATGTCCCACTTGGACTCAAGTCTTATTCCCCATTTTACAGATGAGGAAAGTGAGGCACAAAAAGAGCACAAGCTTGGGAGTCAGAGGTCATCATCATCATCATCAATCGTATTTATTGAGCGCTTACTGTGTGCAGAGCACTGTACTAAGCGCTTGGGAAGTACAAATTGGCAACATATAGAGACAGTCCCTACCCAACAGTGGGCTCACAGTCTAAAAGGGGGAGACAAAACCAAACATACTAACAAAATAAAATAAATAGAATAGATATGTACAAGTAAAATAAATAAATAAATAAATAAAGTAATATTTGTAACTGTAATAATATTACAATATTACAATATTACAAATATTACAAATGGAGACAAAACCAAACACACTAACAAAATAAAATAAATAGAATAGATATGTACAAGTAAAATAAATAAATAGAGTAATTTGTAATTGTAATAATAGAATAATAGAGTAGGTCATGGGTTCTGATCCCCAGCTCCACCACTTGTCTGCTGTGTGACCTTGGGTAACCCACTTAACTTCTCTGGGCCTCAGTTACCTCATCCATAAATGGGGGTTAAGACTGAGCCCCACATGGGACAACTTGCTTACCCTGTATCTACCCCAGCGCTTAGAATAGTGCTTGGCACATAGTAAGCTCTTAACAAATGCCATCATTATTATTACACAGTAGAGAAGTGGTAGAGTCGGAATTAGAAACCAGGTCCTTCTAACTCCCCAGACCCGTGCTCTGTCACGAGACCATGCTGCTTTTCTACATTCTACTTCCTTGTCTATCACATCACCATCGGTCAACATCAGGATTCACTGAAAATCTGTGTGTTGATACTGTAGTAGGCCCTTGGAGGACATAAGATGTGATATCTGCCTTAGGAAACCTGCAATCTAGTGGGGAAACTAATGAAACAATATTAAATTGCTGGTATTTATAAAGCACTTACCATGTCTGGAGTACTGAACTAAGTATTTGAGAAAGTGCAATATAAGAAAGATGGTTGACACAACCCATAGTCACAAGGAGCTTATGATAATGAGTAAAGAATAAAAATCAGTAAATAAATAAAACAACAAACATGCACTGAGATCTGATCTTACCATCTTACCTCCTTCCCTTCTCCACAGCACCTATATATATGTATATATACCTTTTCCTTTCCAGTTCTCTACTCCTCCTCGCCCTAACTGAAACATGGCTGTCGCCGGACGACACGGTCTCTTCTGCTGCTCTCTGCAGTGCAGGCCTCTTCTTCTCCCACTCCCCCAGACTCACCGGAAAAGGAGGAGGTGTCGGTTTCCTTCTCGCCCCCCCAATGTCGCTTTCGCACTATCCCTCCTCCCCCTTCCCTTTCCTTCCCTTCCTTTGAAGCCCACATTATTCGCCTCTACCACCCCCTCCAGATTCTTGTAGCCGTCATCTACCGCCCTCCGGGCCCCACTTCCAACTTCTTTAATGACTTTGACCCCTTCCTCACATTCCTTCTCTCCTTCTCCATGCCCACTCTGATCCTCGGAGACTTCAATATCCACATGGATATCCCTGACGACTCCTCTGCCGCCCGCCTTCTATCTCTCCTTGACGCTGCCAACCTCTTCCTCCACCCCACCTCACCCACTCACCAACTTGGTCATACCCTCGACCTCATCATCTCCTACCGCTGCACTGTGTCCACCCTCACCAACTCTGTGATCCCTCTCTCTGATCATAATCTTCTCACCTGCCTCCTCACTCACACTCCTTTCCCCTGTAAATCAGTTTTACTCCCTCACAGAGATCTCCGCTCTCTGGACCCCACCCATCTTTCGGAGCGCCTCACACCCCACCTCGCCGCCCTCTCCTCTCTACCCAGTCTTGATGATCAGATTACTGCTCTCAACTCTACCCTTTCTACTCAGCTAGACTCGCTCGCTCCCCTTTCCCTTCGCCGCTCTCGCACCACTAACCCACAGCCCTGGATCACTGCCACTGTCCGCCTCCTTCGCTCTTATGCTCGAGCTGCTGAACGCTGCTGGCGAAAGTCTAAACACCATGCCAACCTCGTTCACTTCAAGTTTATCCTTTCCTGCCTTAACTCAGCCCTCTCTTCTGCCAGACAAAACTATTTCTCCTCCCTTATTGACACCCATGCCCATCACCCCCGCCAGCTCTTCCGTACATTCAACTCCCTTCTCAGGCCCCCCGGTTCCTCCCCCTCCTCCTTCCCTCACCCCCAACGATCTGGCCTCCTACTTCATTAACAAAATTAAATCCATCAGGTCCGACCTCCCCAAAGTCTCTTCCCCCCTTTCTCCAACCCCCCGGCTCTCAACACTCTCTGCTACTCTCCCATCCTTCCCAGCAGTATCCTCAGAGGAACTCTCCTCCCTCCTCTCAAGTGCTACTCCGGCCACCTGTGCTTCTGACCCCATTCCCTCTCATCTTATGAAATCTCTCGCTCCATCCCTTCTCCCCTCCTTAACTTCCATCTTCAACCGCTCACTCTCCACTGGTTCCTTCCCCTCTGCCTTCAAACATGCCCATGTCTCTCCCATCCTAAAAAAACACTCTCTTGACCCCACCTCACCTTCTAGTTATCGTCCCATATCCCTCCTACCATTCCTTTCCAAACTCCTTGAACGAGTTGTCTACACGCGCTGCCTAGAATTCCTCAACAACAACTCTCTCCTCGACCCCCTCCAGTCTGGCTTCCGTCCCCTTCATTCCACGGAAACTGCGCTCTCAAAGGTCACCAATGACCTCCTGCTTGCCAAATCCAACGGCTCATACTCTGTCCTAATCCTCCTCGACCTCTCAGCTGCCTTTGACACTGTGGACCACCCCCCTTCTCCTCAACACGTTATCTGACCTTGGCTTCACTGACTCCGTCCTCTCCTGGTTCTCCTCTTATCTCTCCGGTCGTTCTTTCTCAGTCTCTTTTGCAGGCTCCTCCTCCCCCTCCCATCCTCTTACTGTGGGGGTTCCCCAAGGTTCAGTGCTTGGTCCCCTTCTGTTCTCAATCTACACTCACTCCCTTGGTGACCTCATTCGCTCCCACGGCTTCAACTATCATCTCTACGCTGATGACACCCAGATCTACATCTCTGCCCCTGCTCTCTCCCCCTCCCTCCAGGCTCGCATCTCCTCCTGCCTTCAGGACATCTCCATCTGGATGTCCGCCCGCCACCTAAAGCTCAACATGTCGAAGACTGAGCTCCTTGTCTTCCCTCCCAAACCTTGTCCTCTCCCTAACTTTCCCATCTCTGTTGACGGCACTACCATCCTTCCCGTCTCACAAGCCCGCAACCTCGGTGTCATCCTCGACTCCGCTCTCTCATTCACCCCTCACATCCAAGCCGTCACCAAAACCTGCCGGTCTCAGCTCCGCAACATTGCCAAGATCCGCCCTTTCCTCTCCATCCAAACTGCTACCCTGCTCATTCAAGCTCTCATCCTATCCCGTCTGGACTACTGCACTAGCCTTCTCTCTGATCTCCCATCCTCGTGTCTCTCTCCACTTCAATCCATACTTCATGCTGCTGCCCGGATTATCTTTGTCCAGAAACGCTCTGGACATATTACTCCCCTCCTCAAAAACCTCCAATGGCTACCGATCAATCTGCGCATCAAGCAGAAACTCCTCACCCTGGGCTTCAAGGCTCTCCATCACCTCGCCCCCTCCTACCTCACCTCCCTTCTCTCCTTCTACTGCCCAGCCCGCACCCTCCGCTCCTCCACCACTAATCTCCTCACTGTACCTCGCTCTCACCTGTCCCGCCATCGACCCCCGGCCCACGTCATCCCCCGGGCCTGGAATGCCCTCCCTCTGCCCATCCGCCAAGCTAGCTCTCTTCCTCCCTTCAAGGCCCTGCTGAGAGCTCACCTCCTCCAGGAGGCCTTCCCAGACTGAGCCCCTTCTTTCCTCTCCCCTCGTCCCCCTCTCCATCCCCCCGTCTTACCTCCTTCCCTTCCCCACAGCACCTGTATATATGTATATATGGTTGTACATATTTATTACTCTATTTATTTATTTATTTATTTATTTTACTTGTACATTTCTATCCTACTTATTTTATTTTGTTGGTATGTTTGGTTCTGTTCTCTGTCTCCCCCTTTTAGACTGTGAGCCCACTGTTGGGTAGGGACTGTCTCTATGTGATGCCAATTTGTACTTCCCAAGCGCTTAGTACAGTGCTCTGCACATAGTAAGCGCTCAATAAATACGATTGATTGATTGATTGATTGATTGTACGTATTTGTTACTCTATTTATTTATTTATTTATTCATTTATTTATTTATTTTACTTGTACATATCTATTCTATTGATTTTATTTTGTTAGTATGTTTGGTTTTGTTCTCTGTCTCCCCCTTTTAGACTGTGAGCTCACTGTTGGGTAGGGACTGTCTCTATATGTTGCCATCCTGTACTTCCCAAGCACTTAGTACAATGCTCTGCACACAGTAAGCGCTTAATAAATGTGATTGATTGATTGATTGATTGATCAGAGGGTTGAAGAAGTGACTGAGGGGATAGTGTGATTAGCTGGCTCTGCCACTAGCTTTCTGTGTGCCTTGGGCAAGTCACTTAACCTCTTCTTGCCTCAGTTTCCTCAACCGTAAAATGGGGATTCAATACCTCGTCTCCCTCTTACTTAGGCTGTGAGCCCCAAATCGTGAATCATGTCCACTTCAGTCGGTCTTCCCACCCTGAAGAGTTGGAATCCACCTATTCCCAAACACTCCCAACTCTCTGGAATACTCTGCAAGTAGTCCAAAGGATGAAAGGTTAATTAATTGATTAATCCTAGAGTGAGGCCAAGGGATGTGGAAGCAGTATGAGGAAGCATGTCTTGGAGGAGAGGGTTACTGAGAAGGATTATCATCATCATCATCATCAATCGTATTTATTGAGCGCTTTCTATGTGCAAAGCACTGTACTAAGCGCTTGGGAAGTACAAATTGGCAACATATAGAGACAGTCCCTACCCAACAGTGGGCTCACAGTCTAAAAGGGGAAGACAGAGAACAAAACCAAACATACTAACAAAATAAAATAAATAGAATAGATATGTACAAGTAAAATAAATAAATAAATAGAGTAATAAATATGTACAAACATATATACATATATTATGAGAGAAGGACAGGGACATACCCTACTGACAACCCCCAGAATGTTCTTAGGGAATCCTTCAGTGTCCTTCTTGACCGCCACTTCCCACGATCCCTGATTACCTGCATATCCTCCGCTCTCCAATCTGGAATTCTATTCATTTATACTGATGCTACTGATGCCTATCTACTTGTTTTGTTTTGTTCTGTTGTCTGTCTCCCCGCTTCTAATGATGGGATTTGTTAAGTGCTTTCTATGTGCAAAACACTGTCCTAAGCGCTTGGGGGATACAGGGTGATCAGGTTGTCCCACGTGGGGCTCACAGTCTTAATCCCCATTGTACAAATGAGGGAACTGAGGCACAAAGAAGTTAAGTGACTTGCCCAAAGTCACACAGCTGACAACTGGTGGAGCTGGGATTTGAACCCATGACCTCTGACT
The DNA here is from genome assembly GCF_015852505.1 of Tachyglossus aculeatus. Taxonomy (NCBI): domain Eukaryota; kingdom Metazoa; phylum Chordata; class Mammalia; order Monotremata; family Tachyglossidae; genus Tachyglossus; species Tachyglossus aculeatus. The sequence goes on from NC_052070.1 coordinate 14,319,633, forward strand.
CCAAAGCCCGTGCTCTTTCCACTAAGCCACGCTGCTTCTAGGTTGTGAGACCATTGTTGGGTAGGGATTGCCTAGTTTTTGCCAAATTGTACTTTCCAAGAGCTTAGTACAGTGCTCTGCACACAGTAAGTGCTCAATAAATACGATTGAATGAATGAATGAGTGGAACTACCACTTCAAATCATCATCATCATCATAATAATGGCATTTATTAAGCGCTTACTATGTGCAAAGCACTGTTCTAAGGTCTGAGGAGGTTACAAGGTGATCATGTTGTCTCACGGGGGGCTCACAGTCTTAATCCCCCTTTTACAGATGAAGTAACTGAGGCACAGAGAAGTGAAGTGACTTGACCGAAGTCACACAGCTGACAGTTGGCAGAGCCGGGATTTGAACCCATGACCACTGACTCCAAAGCCCGTGCTCTTTCCACTGAGCCACGCTGCTTCTCTGCAATCTGACCGGGGGATGCCACCTATCCAAAAAGGCCCTCAGGTTGCCCGATTTGTCACGGACAAAAGTTAATTTTTCAAAGGGTTTCCATCCTTCTTCTTTCTCTGCCTGTGTGGCTCCGATGGTTCAGTATTTTCAGCCCATTGCCAGTAGTACACGGCCCGCCCCTGGCTGGTTAGACAATAACATCGCCGAAATGCTTTGTTTCCTAATATCACCCCCGCTAGTCTACCAAGTCACAGGAGGTGCTGGACCAGAGATGCTGTCTGTGTGGGAGAAGTAGTGGGGAAAACAAGATAGGTTTTGCTATTGTTGTTGCTAGGCAACAATTATTCTGCCACGAAAAGCTACTAGAAAGAAGTGGATCCACCTAACTGGGAGCCGATTGGCGAAGAATATGGAAAAAGATCAGAATAAATAACAGCATCTATGAGGACACACCTCACCAGAGGGTGCTGGGGAAGATCTCACCTCCTCCAAGAGGCCTGCCTAGACTGACCCCCTTTTCCTCTCCTCCTTCCCCTCCCCACAGCACCTGTATACATGTTTGTACAGATTTATTACTCTACTTATTTTACTTGTACATATTTACTATTCTATTTTGTTAATGATGTGCATCTAGCTTTATTTCTATTTATTCTGACTACTTGACTCCTGTCCACATGTTTTGTTGTCTGTCTCCCCCTTCTAGACTGTGAGCCCATTGTTGGGTAGGGACCCCCTCTTTATGTTGCCAACTTGTACTTCCCAAGCACTTAGTACAGTGCTCTGCACACAGGAAGCACTCAGTAAATATGATTGAATGAATGAATGAAAGAAGAGCTAGACTAGGAAAAATAGAACTTAGAGGTGCAGCTTCAGAGAGTAACTGCCTCTTGTTGCCATAATAATTGTGGTATTTGTTGAGTGATTACTATATAACAATTGTGGTATTCGTTAAGCACTTGCTATGTACAAACGCTGCCCTAAATACTAGGCAAACAAATCAGGCTGGACGCAGTCCCTGTCCCACATGGGGCTCACAGTCTCAATCTCATTTTACAGATGAGGGAACTGAGGCACAGAGAAGTGAAGTGACTTGTTCAAGGTCACACAGCCGACAAGTGGCGGAGTCGGGACTTGAACTCAGGTCCTTCTGACTCTCTGGCCCATGCCCACAAGGCCACACTTCTTATTATATGGCAAATACTGTCCCAGACCAATCCCCCTTTTTCCTCTCCTCCTCCCCATCCCCCCGCCCTACCTCCTGCCCCTCCCCACAGCACCTGTACATATGTTTGCACTGATTTATTACTCTATTTATTTTACTTGTACATATTTACTATTCTATTGATTTTGTTAATGATGTGCATTTAGCTTTAATTCGATTTGTTCTGACGACTTGACACCCGTCCACATGTTTTGTTTTGTTGTCTGTCTCCCCCTTCTAGACTGTGAGCCCACTGCTGGGTTGGAACCGTCCCTATATGTTGCCTACTTGTACTTCCCAAGCGCTTAGTACAGTGCTCTGCACACAGTAAGCGCTCAATAAATAAGATTGAATGAATGAATGAATGAATGAATGAATGAATGAATAGATAGAAGATAATCAGGTCCCATAGTGGACTTGCAGACTAAGAAGGAGGAAGAACAGGTCTTGAATCCCCATTTTACATGTAAGGGAACCGAAGCCCAGAGAAGTTAAATGACTAACCCAAGGTCACAGTGCAGGAAAGTGGAAATGACAAGACTAGAGCCCAGTCCTCTGACAACCAAGCCCATGCTCTTTCCACTAGGCCATGCTACTATAATTACACCCTGCCAAGGACTCTTAAATGCTAAAAGAACTATGACCTTTTAAGTTGCTGTAAGCCACCTACATTACCTACTGTTCAAAGGAGCGACATTATCGTTCACATTTTTAAGCATCTTAGTAATCTTCTGAAACAGCGTGGATGTCACGGTCACAGAAAGGACATGTTGATAGAGAATCCTGGGAACATGCTTCACGGCAGCTGCAGAAGACTCAACGATAAGTTTAGCATTTACATTATGAATTTACTTGTGTTTTGAAATAGTCATCTGTTCTTTTAAGAGTTGGAAGCTTTTAAAAAATATAGCTGAGAAGAAAAGATATTTTCTTCTTTTTTTTATAATGAAGAGAAATTCACAGTGCTTTATAAAATGCCCTCCAATTTCCTTCAGAAAAGAGTCAAGAAAAACAAATGTTTCCCTAATTTTTCACTTGCTGTGCAGGAACTGGAAGTGTAACTGCATGGTAAGATTTTTATTCTGCCACTAACTAGATTTTCATAGATTTTTATTCTTATGAAAGCATTACACTCGGCTAAAAAAAATCCCAGATGATTAAAGGCCTAGATCTTTGCTTCTGTTTGTCCCCCACAGAATTCCTCCAGGTGCAGGATTCCTGTCGACTTCAAAGGCTTCTCTGTGGGGGAATGAGTTTGCAGAACTGAACTGAGAAATTAATTCGCGTAAGAAAACTCTTGAATTTTTTGACTCCAATAAAGCATGTTGTTTGTAGTGACTGAGAATTCAAGGAAAGCTACTGATCCGTGTTGGAGGAAGATTTGGGGCAGAAGAGACAAAAAGAGCTATAACATTTGAAGAAACAAGTTTAAACTAAAAACCTTCTGTCCAGTCTTTAATGAGTTTCTGAAATTAATTTATTCATTCATTCATTCAATCGTATTTATCAAGGGCTTACTGTGTGCAGAGCACTGTACTAAACGCTTGGGAAGTACAAGTCGGCAACATATAGAGACGGCCCCTACCCAACAATGGGCTCACAGTATAGAAGGGGGGCTCACATGTCTCCCTCTCTAAATTCTAAGCTCATTGTGGGCAGAGAAAGTGTCTGCTACATTGTTGGGCTGTACTCTCCCAAGCGCTTAGTACAGTGCTCTGTATGCTGTGTGACCTTGGACAAGTCACTTTACTTCTTTATGCCTCAGGTACCTCATCTGTAAAATGGGGATTGAGACTGTGAGCCCCACATGGAACGGGGATTGTGTCCATTTCAATTTGCTTGTAATAATAATAATAATAATGATGGCATTTGTTAAGTGCTTACCATGTGCCAAGCACTGTTCTAAGCACTGGAATAGAAGCAAGGTGATCAGGCTGTCCCACGTGGGACTCACAGTCTTAATCCCCACTTTACAGATGAGGTAACTGAGGCACAGAGAAGTTAAGTAGCAGCAGAGAAGCAGCGTGGCTCAGTGGAAAGAGCCCAGGCTTTGGAGTCAGGGGTCATGGGTTTGAATCCTGGCTCTGCCAATTGTCAGCTGTGTGACTTTGGGCAAGTCACTTCACTTCTCTGGGCCTCAGTTTCCTCATCTGTAAAATGGGGATTAAGACTGTGAGCCCCCTGTGGGACAACCTGATCTCCTTGTAATCTCCCCAGTGCTTAGTACAGTGCTTTGCACATAGTAAGTGCTTAATAAATGCCATCATCATCATCATCATCATCATCATTAAGTGACTTGCCCAAAGCCACAACAGCTGACAAGTGGCAAAGTCGGGATTAGAACCCACGACCTCTGATTTCCAAGCCCGTGCTCTTTCCACTAAGCCACGCTGCTTCTATCCACTCCCACCCCAGCGCTTAGTACAGTGCCTGGCACACAGTAAGCACTTAAGAAATACCATTATTATTAGTAGAAATAGTAAGCACTCAATAAGTATGATTAACAGACTCCCAAGTGCTTAATACAGTGCTCTGCACATAATAAGTGCTCAGTAAATATGACTGAATTTCCAACAGCCCTCTCTCCCTCAACTCCAGGGGAGAAAAACTCTTCAGTTGTGCCTGGCTAGTAGGGGAAACAGATAATTTAAAACTGGTCATCTTCCTCACCCTCAGCTACCTCACTCTCAGGTTTTTTAGGAGCAGGGAACTGTGAGCAGAACACTATTTTAGAACAATTATCGGGGCGGCAGCATGACGCATAGACTGGAGAGGGCCTGGAGACAGGGAGGCGGGTTAGGAGGCTAATGATGTAGTCTATTGGGGAATATTACAAGTGTTTGGACTAATGCGCTGGAAGCTTGGATGAAAAAGAAGGAATGGATCTGGGAGATATTGCGGAGAAAGAATTGAAAAGTTTACACGACTGCTCAAATAGGGGGGTTGAAAGAGAGAGAAAATAAAGCTAAATCCAAGGCTGCAGTCTTAAGAGGCAAAGATGATTGTGGTATGGTCAACGATCAGAACCCTGATTGATCGGAAAGGTTAGGAGGACATTTTGTAAGGCTCACATTGGCCTTTTCAGTCACTGAAATGCTTGAATACAATTTTAACATTATTAGCATCATCTACTGTCTTTGAAAATAGAAAGTAATAGATACACTCCTCTTCTCTGCTGCTAACCTCCTCACTGTGCCTTGTTCTCCCCATCCCTCCATCGACCCCTGGCCCACATCCTACCTCTGGCCTGGAATGCCAGCAATGGGATCACAGTCTAAGAGTGGGGAGACAGACTACAAAACAAGTAAACAGGCATCAATAGCATCAGTATAAAGAAATAAAATTATAGATATATACACATCATTCATAAAATAAATAGAATAATAAATATGTCCATATATACAAAAGTGCTGTGGGGTGGGGAGAGGGAAAGAACACACGTTTGGGAGTTAGAGGGAAGTACAAGTTGGCAACATATAGAGATGGTCCCTACCCAACAGTGGGCTCACAGTCTAGAAGGAGGAGACAGAGAACAAAACAAAACATAATTATTATTATTATTACTATGGTTGATGAGGAAATGGATGGCAGGCAGGCTTTAGATGGTGAGCTACATATGAGAAGCAGTGTGTCTCAGTGGAAAGAGTGCGGACTTTGGAGTCAGAGGTCATGGGTTCAAACCCCAGCTCTGCCAATTGTCAGCTGTGTGACTTTGGGCAAGTCACTTAACTTTTCTGGGCCTCAGTTACATCATCTGTAAAATGGGGATTAAGACTGTGAGCCCCCCGAGGGACAACCGGATCACTTTGTAACCTCCCCAGCATTTAGAACAGTGCTTTGTACATAGTAAGTACTTAATAAATGCCATCATTATTACTATTAAAGGAAAAAACAATTAAAAAGCCTACTGGGGAGTGAGAGGAATGGGAATAATAATAATAATAATAATGGCATTTATTAAGCGCTTACTATGTGCAAAGCACTGTTCTAAGCGCTGGGGTAGATACAAGGTAATCAAGTTGTCCCACGTGGGGCTCACAGACTTAATCCCCATTTCCCAGATGAGGGAACTGAGGCCCAGAGAATTGAAGTGACTTGTTTGACTTGGTTAATTCTCCCCACCCTCAGGCCCATTAAGAGCTAAACAAAGTGACAACTTGTTAACTTTTAAGAACTGAGGGCTGAGCTAGGGCATTGTACTTCCCAAGCGCTTAGTACAGTGCTCTGCACACAGTAAACACTCGATAAATACGACTGAATGAATGAATCTCCAGGAGCTTGACCTGGTTTTGCCCCCAGCTACTGCAACATCAACCAAAGGTATTTGTTGAATGTTTACTCTTCTAACCACTTGGGAAAGTACAATAAAGTTTGATAGACACTATTCCTACCCACAAGGAGCTTATAGTCTGCAGGGGAAGACAGACATTAAAATAGATTATGGATAGGGGAAATAGTAGAGTATAAATTTGATAGTGATGATAAAATGCATGAGAACCAATCCACATTTTTTATTTTTTGAAAGTAGTCTTTTTTTTCATTCCCCTGTGAAACCCTGAATTCAGGCATATTTGGTGGCACGGGAGCAGCCCGGAAATCTTTCATGCGGGGAATTTGTCTACCAACTCCCTAGTAATGTACCTTCCTAAGCACTTAGTATAACGCTCTGCAAAGAGTAAGCACTTAAATACCATTGATTGATTGATGATTGATCCATAACTATAGACTATAAGCTCATTATGGACATGGAACATGTACGCTAATTCTGTTGTATTGAATTCTTTTAGACTGTGAGCCCACTGTTGGGTAGGGATTGTCTCTATATGTTGCCAACTTGTACTTCCCAAGCGCTTAGTACAGTGCTCTGCACACAGTAAGCGCTCAATAAATACGATTGATGAAGATTCTCTCAAGCGCTTAGTACAGTGCTCTGCAAAAAATGCTCAATAATTAACACTGACTGACTCGATCATCGGCTTGTGAGCCCGTTGTTGGGTAGGGACCGTCTTTATATGCTGTTGACTTGTACTTCCCAAGCGCTTAGTACAGTGCTCTGCACACAGTAAGCGCTCAATAAGTATGATTGAATAAATTCCCCTCTGAGGAAGGATGTTGCTCCTATGAGTTCCTGCTTCCTCCGGAGGAAAGGCATGGCCAGTAGTGGCCTGAGGCCTTTTACAACATTGAACTGGTCTCCCCCATGACACAGCTTGTAGATTCTTGAGTTTCCCCTTCTCTATCCATCTATAACCTCGTTCGATTAAGAACAGGAAGTTTACGTCTTCAAAATAAAAACCAAATTGCTGGTGTCCAAAAAAAAAAAAAAAAAATTTCCTTTCAACTGGAAACCAAAATAGAAATAATTTTTGAGACCTAAAAATAGATCACACATCCTCAGCTCCACAATCTATATTTATTCCACTTTTAACACGTTTTTCCTTATCTCAGCCTATTTGTGGAAGAAAAATGGAATTCACAGTTGTCATTATGATGTGTTGCTAATTTCAGCTTCCGTATTATAGATAATCTTCAACAAAATAATTGGCTGTCAAACATGACATCCCCAATAATAAACAGTTTGAGGGTTCCAAAACCAACACAGCTGAAAAATAAGTTTTGACAGAGCATACCAGTGAGGAAAAGTTCTGTGTAGGGAAAGATGCCAGGAGGAAGTTTAAACGTTTCTTAAAGAAACATACAGGGCTGGGACAAGGAGGGTAGGAGTTAATTATTCTTCAGCCAACAACAGAACAAGTAATTATGGAGTAAAACAGAAAACTCAAGCTACATGTGAAGGGGGAAAAGATTCAGTTTCAAGCATTCATTCATTCATTCAATCGAATTTATTCAGCGCTTACTGTGTGCAAAGCACTGCACTAAGAGCTTGGGAAAGTACAATATAACAACAAATAGACACATTGCTGCCCACAGCAAGCTCAGTCTAGAGGGAGAGACAGACATTAATACGAATAAATAGATAAATAAATAAATTACAGATAATATATACACATGTATAAATATGTATTCAAACAGAGTTTGGGGATAAAGTAGGAAAGAAAATAAGTTTTATGGGTCCCACAGAGGGGTGGAATGGAAGATGATAAAAAATATTTGGGGGTGTGTTCAGTTCCCAGGGTGAAGTTAAAAGGTTCCACCCAAGAAGGGAATCAATAATAGCTCAAAATCTCATCCCTTAGACTATGTACATCATGTGGGACAGGGATGGTATCTGATCTGGTTTTATAATACCTACCCCAGTAGTAGTAAGGATAGCATTTATTAAGTGCTTACTGGATGCAGAACACTGTACTACTAAGCCATGGGAGATACTGTGAGCCCACTGTTGGGTAGGGACCACCTCTATATGTTGCCAACTTGTACTTCCCAAGCGTTTAGTACAGTGCTCTGCACACAGTAAGCACTCTATAAATACGATTGAATGAATAATATACAGGTGGGAATTAGACATGGACCCTATCTCTAGGGCTCGGGGTTGGGGCTCACTGGCACTTGGCACAGGACTTGGTACACATTAAGAGCTTAGAAAGCACCACAACTATTATTAACATCCTAAGGGGCAAATCATCTCCAGAACCAGGGTAAGGGCTGAAATTTACCATCTGAAACCCATCAAGTAGTAGTAGTTGCATTTGATCACCTACTGGGTGCAGTGGAATGAGGCAAGTGCCTAGGTACAGTGCTCTGCACACAGTAAGCGCTCAATAAATACTATTGAATGAATGTAAGCACTTATGAGGGTTCACAAAAAGAGGAGCAGTGTGACCTATTGGAAAGTACATGGGCCTAGGAGCCCGAGGACTGATGTGTGAGACCTTGAGCAAATCCTTTCACTTTTCTGTGCCTCATTTACCTCATCTGTATAATGGGGATTAAGACTATGAACCCCATGTGTGAGACAGGTACTGGATTAGTACAGTTCCTAGCACACAGTAAGCACTCAAATACACAAAAAAAGAAGAGGCAGGCTCCCCTTTCCACCAGGAGCTGAGAGTCTAATGGACTACCAATAGGGCTGCTGGGTAAAATCACTGTGGTATAAATTGAGCACTTACTATATGCCAGGCACTGTACTAAGCACTGGGGTTGATACAAGATAATCAGGTTGCACAAAGTCCTGTCCCCACATAGGGCTCACAGTCTTCATCCCCATTTTACAGATAGGGAACTGAGGCATGGAGAAGTGAAGTGACTTGCCCAAAGCCCCACAGCAGACAAATGGCAGAGCCGGGATCAGAAGCCAGGTCCTTCTGACTACCAGGCCTCCTGCTTCATTAATAAAATTAAATCCATCAGGTCTGAGCTCCCCAAAGTCACTCCCCACCCCCTTTTCCAACCCCCCCGGGTCTCAGTGCTCTCTGCTACTCTCCCATCCTTCCCAGCAGTATCCTCAGAGGAGCTCTCCTCCCTCCTCTCAAGTGCTACTCTGGCCACCTGTGCTCCTGACCCCATTCCCTCTCATAAAATCGTCTTTGTGCAGAAACGCTCTGGGCATGTTACTCCCCTCCTCAAAAATCTCCAACGGCTACCAATCAACCTATGCATCAGGCAAAAACTCCTCACTCTCGGCTTCAAGGCTTTCCATCACCTCGCCCCCTCCTACCTCACCTCCCTTCTCTCCCTCTACAGCCCAGCCCGCACCCTCCGTTCCTTGGCCGCTAACCTCCTCACTGTGCCTCGTTCTCGCCAGTCCCACCGTCGACCCCCGGCCCACATCCTCCACCTGGCCTGGAATGCCCTCCCTCTGCCCATCAGCCAAGCTAGCTCTCTTCCTCCCTTCAAAGCCCTATTGAGAGCTCACCTCCTCCAGAAGGCCTTCCCAGACTGAGCCCCCTCCTTCCTCTCCCCCTCGTCCCCCTCTCCATCCCCCCCGCCTTACCTCCTTCCGCTCCCCACAGCACCTGTACATATGTATATATGTTTGTACATATTTATTACTCTATCTATTTTATTTGTACATATTTATTCTATTTATTTTATTTTGTTAATATGTTTGGTTTGGTTCTCTGTCTCCCCCTTCTAGAATGTGAGCCCACTGTTGGGTAGGGACTGTCTCTATATGTTACCAACTTGTACTTCCCAAGCGCTTAGTACAGTGCTCTGCATACAGTAAGCGCTCAATAAATATGATTGAATGAATGAATGAATGAATCAGTCAATCATATTTATTGAACATTTATGTGTGCAGAGCACTGTACTAAGAGCTTGGGAGAGTACAATGTAACAGACACATTTCCTGTCCACAACGAGTTTACAGTCTTAAAATGAGCCTACACTCTAAAGACAACTGAAGGGCTGTTTAATAATTATGGTATTTGTTAAGTGCTTACTATGTTCCAGGCACTCTACTAAGTACTGGGATGGATACAAGCAAATCTGGTTGGACACAGTCCTTGTCCCACGTGGGGCTCACAGTCTCAATCCCCATTTTACAGATGAGCTGAGGCACAGAGAAGTGAAGTGACTTGCCCAGGTCACACAGCAGACAAATGGTGGAACTAGGATTAGAACCCATGACCTTTTGACTTCTATGCCGAGCTGCTCCTCTATTTCCTCCATGATAATGGGATCACTTCCCCAAACATGGAAAGGGGTAAGAAATGAAGTTTGCACCTACCCAGGTCATCCCCACCCATACCAGCCTGTTAGGAGGAAATGAGACAAATGGCCCAGAAAACAACGCTCTTGTTCTTGGAGCCCATCAAATAATGGAGTTTATAGAGTGCTTACTGTGGGCAGAGCATTCTACTAAGCACTTGGGAGGGAACAATACAAAAGAGTTGGTAGACATGAGCCCCCCACTTCAAGATGCTTACAATCTTGTGATGCTTGAGGCCCTGAGGCTGTCTTTGGGTGAATTCCTTTCTTTCCTTTGCAATTCATCCTCATCCCATTTAAATTTAAAGCCTTCGACATTTTCAATTAATGTATTTCACTAAATTTTCAAATTCCACCAGATTATTTTTCCCCCACTTATTATCCTTGGGGGTCCCCCAAGATTCAGGGCTGGGTCCCATTCTATTCTCCATCTACACCCACTCCCTTGGAGAACTCATTCACTCCCACCTCTTTGCGAATGATACCCAAATCTACATCTACATCCCCAATCTCTGTCTTCAGTCCCACATTTCCTCTTGCCTTCAAGACATTTCTATTTGGAAGTCCTCTCATCACCTCAAGCTTAACATGTCCAAAACAGAACTCTTTATGTTCCCACCCAAACTCTGTCCTCCCCCTGATTTTCCCCATCACTGTAGATCACCATCATCCATCCTGTCTCAAAAGCCCATAACCGCGACATTATCCTTGACTCCTCTCTTTCATGCAACCCACATATTTAACCAATCACCAAATCCTGTCAGTCCCACTTTCACAACATCGCTAAAATCCGCCTTTTCCCCTCCATCCAAACTGCTACTGTGCTAATCCAATCAATCATCCTACCCCGCCTGGATTACTGCATCGGCCTCCTTGCTAACCCACCAGCCTCCTGTCTCTCCCAACTCCAGACCGTACTTCACTGTGCCGCCTGGATCATTTTTCTACAAAAATGTTCAGGATATGTTTCCCCAGTCCTCAAAAAACTCCAGAGGCTGCCCATCCACCTCCACATCGAACAAAAACTCCTCACCAATGGCTTCAAAGGGCTCAATAACGTTTTCCCCTCCTACATCTACTCGCCACTCTTCTATTGCAACCCAGCCCGCACACTTGGCTCCTCTAATGCTAACCTTCTCACTATGCCTCCATCTCATCTATTACGCTGCCGACCCCTCACCCACATCCTGCCTCTGGCCTGTAACACCCTCTCTCTTCAAATCCAAGGGACAATTACTCTCCCCCCTCATCAAAGACTTACTGAAGGCACATCTCCTCCAAGAGGCCTTCCCAGACTGAGCCTTCCTTTCCTCTTCTCCCATTCCCTTCTGCATCACACTAACTTGCTTCCTTTATTCTCCCCCTGTCCCAGCCCCACAGCACTTATGTACATATCTGTCATTTATTTTATTTATATTAGTATCTGTCTCCCCCCAGTAGAGACTGTAAACACATTCAATTGTATTTAATAATCATAATAGCATTTATTATTAATAATAATAATAATGATGGCATTTATTAAGTGCTTACTATGTGCAAAGCACTGTTCTAAGCGCTTGGGAGGTTACAAGGTGATCAGGTTGTCCCACAGGGGGGCTCACAGTTTTAATCCCCATTTTACAGATGAGGGAACTGAGGCACAGAGAAGTTAAGTGACTTGCCCAAAGTCACACAGCTGACAGTTGGTGGAGCTAGGATTAGAACACATGACCTCTGACTCCAAAGCCCATGCTCTTTCCACTGAGTCACGCTGCTTCTCTACTTAAGCACTTACTATAGTTAAGCACATACTACATTCAATTGTATTCATTAATAATAATAGTAATAATAATAATAATGATAGCATGTATTAATAATAATAATGATAATAATGGCATTTATTAAGTGCTTACTATGTGCAAAGCACTGTTCTAAGCACTGGGGAGATTACAAGGTGATCAGGTTGTCCCACGGGGGGCTCACAGTCTTAATCCCCATTTTGCAGATGAGGTAACTGAGGCCCAGAGAAGTTAAGTGACTTGCCCAAAGTCACACAGCTGACAGTTGGCAGAGTCAGGATTTGAACCCATGACCTCTGACTCCAAAGCCCGTGCTCTTTCCAATGAGCACTATGTGAGAGCACTGTGCTAAGCACTTGAGAGAGTACAATTCAATAATAAACATATTCCCTACCCACAATGAACTTATTGTTATATTGTACCCTCCCGTGCACTTAGTACAATTCTTTGCACAAGCGCTCAATAAATATGATTGAATGAATATCCTTCACGCAAGAAGAGGTGAAGTCTAAAGAAAAAGAAATTTGAACATAAAGATTTGGGTGCAGGCAGCACAGTGACAGCATCAGGTGGAATTTTCCCAAGCTATGAAAAGCCAAAGAATTTCACTTGGAAGTTTTATAAAAAGAAAAATAGAGTCACTGAAAAATGATAAATTGACGTGTGAGGAGAGAGATGTTTGCAATGCATTAAATATAGATGCCACATTGAAATCAGACTGGTTTCTTCTTAAAGGTGATGGATAGTTACCTGGCCTGCAATACCCAGAAATCAAGACAACTTATGCCCTCTGAACCAGCTGTAGAGTTTAAATGAGAAGCAGCATGGTCTAGTGGGGGGAAAAATATATATAAAACAGGCCTGGGAGTCTGAGGACCTGGGTTCTAATCCTGCTCTGCTCCTTGCCTGCTACGTTATCTCAGGCAAGCCAATTCGCTTCAACTGTAGAAGGAGAATGTATTACCTGTTCTCCCTGACAACATAGACTGTGAGCATCATGTGGGACAGGGACTATGTCTGAGCTGATCTATCCCACAACTTAGAACGTCGCTTGCCACATTGTAAGTGTTTAACAAATACCGTTAAAAGTGAGAAAGGGGGCTCTAACTGAGGGAACAACCACAGAAATGCAGCATGGGAATGTTTGAACATGCCTAATCTCTCCCTAAAACCCCTCTTTGGGGCTATGGGTAAAAAATCAGTAGGACATTATGTTGCACTGTGGTGCTATTTAAGCACTTACTCTGTAACACCACTGTCCTAAGTGCAGGGGTAGATATTACTTTATCAGGTTGGACGCAGTCCCTGTCCCACACAGGGCTCACAGTGTCAATCTCCATTTTACAGATGAGGTAACTGAGGCCCAGAGAATAATAATCATAATAATTATGGTATTTATTAAGTAGTTATCATGCACCAGGTACTGTATTAAGCGCTGGGGTGGTTGCAAGCAAATTGGGTTGGACATAGTCCCTGTAATGATAATAATGTTGGTATTTGTTAAGCACTTACTATGTGCCAAGCACTTTGGGAGGATACAAGGTTATCAGGGTTGTCCCACGTGGGGCTCACAATCTCAATCCCTATTTTACAGATGAGGAAACTGAGGCACACAGAAGTTAAGTGACTTACCCTAGGTCACCCAGCAGACACATGGCAGAGTCAGGACCCTCTATTTATTTATTTATTTTACTTGTACATATCCATTCTATTTTATTTTGTTAGTATGTTTGGTTTTGTTCTCTGTCTCCCCCTTTTAGACTGTGAGCCCACTGTTGGGTAGGGACTGTCTCTATATGTTGCCAACTTGTACTTCCCAAGGGCTTAGTACAGTGCTCTGCACACAGTAAGCGCTCAATAAATACAATTGATTGATTGATTGATTAGACCCCTTGATTCTCAAGCCCATGCTCTATCCACTATGCCATGCTGCCGCTGGGCCTGGTGAAATGGTAGCAGGTAATGTAATAATATCGAAAGGAACAGAAGAGGTGGCAAATGTTTCCCTACCTCAGGGCAGACAGATGGCTGAAAGTGGATTTGATCCGAGGTATCCAGCAGCTGCCCCTTGATTTTTCCACTGAGTCAAACATGAAGCTATTCACCCCAAATTGGTGCCAAATGACCTCAAGTTAGTATGTGGCAACATGACAGCTGTGATGGTAGTTCAAGATTGTTAGGTCACAAATAAATCCACCTGGGTGACAACGGAGGGGAAAAGGAAGATGAATAGGGAAGAAACGGGCTTAATATTAAAAATATCAGTAATGGAGAAGCAGCATGGCTTAGTGGAAACAGCAAAGGCCCGGGAGTCAGAGGACCTGAGTTCTAATCCTGGTTCTTCCACTCGCTTGTTGTGTGACCTTGGACAAGTCACTGCATTTTTCTGGGCCCCAGTTTTCTCAATCTCCCTCCTACTTAGACTGTGAGTCCCATGCAGGACAGGGACTATGTCCAATCTAATTAACTTGTATCTACTCCAGTGCTTAGAAAAGTGTTTGACAATTAGTAAGCACTTAATCAATCGTATTTATTGAGCGCTTACTGTGTGCACAGCACTTTACTAAGCGCTTGGGAAGTACAAGTTGGCAACATCATCATCATCAATCGTATTTATTGAGCGCTTACTGTGTGCAGAGCACTTTACTAAGCACTTGGGAAGTACAAGTTGGCAACATATAGAGACAGTCCCTACCCAACAGTGGGCTCACAGTCGAAGCACCTTAAGAACAATTGGGGGATTTGTTAAGCAATGGCTATGTGCCGAGGTAGATGCAATATTATCAGCTGAGACACAGTCACCTGTTCTTTATGGTGTTCCCTAAGAGGGAGGGAAACTAGGTATTTAATCCCCATTTTATAAAAAAATTTCAGTGACTCACCCACAGTCACACATCAGGCAATAAATATCCATATAAATCTCTTGGACTGTATTCTTCCAAACTCGGAGTATGGTGCTCAGCACATAGTAAATGCTCCTTAAATACCATTAATCAAATAACTTTCAGAAGATTCAGGTGTTGTGAAAAGGGGCACGGTGTGTGAGCAAGAATGTGGGAATGCAGCACAAGGAAAAGTGTAAGCAAAGGGATTTTATGTGTAGGAAACATTGTTGGCCAAAGCGACCATGAAATAGAGCCTATCCCTCTGGCCACTCATTCTCAATCTCTTTCGTTGGCTGTCCTTCTGCCTCCCACCCTCTAACTGTGGGAGTCACTCAATATTCAATTCTGGTTCCCCTTCCATTTTCCATCTGCGCCCACTCCCTTTTATTCATTCATTCAATTGTATTTATTGAGCGCTTACTGTGTGCAGAGCACTGCACTAAGCACTTGGAAAGTACAATTTGGCAACATATAGAGACGGTCCCTACCCAACAACAGGCTCACAGTCTAGAAGGGGGAGACATACAGCAAAATGAAACAAGTAGGTGTCAATGCCATCAAAATAAATAGAATTATAGATATATACATATCATTAATAAAATAAATAGAGTAACAAATATGTACAAATATGCACAAGTGCTGTGGGCAGGGGAAAGGGGCAGGGCAGAGGGAGGGGCAGAGGATAAGGGGGGAACTCAGTCTGGGAAGGCCTCCTGGAGGAGGTGAGCCCTCAAAGAGCTCATTCATTCCCATGGCTTCAACTATCATCTCTAAGCAGATGATTCCCAAATTTACATTTCCAGCTCTGATCTCTCTCCTTGTCTATAATCTCACATTTCCTCCTTCATTCGTTCATTCAATCGTATTTATTGAACACTGTGTGCAAAACACTGTACTAATAATAATAATAATAATAATGATGGCATTTATTAAACACTTATTATGTGCAAAGCACTGTTCTAAGCGCTGGGGAGGTTACAAGGTGATCATGTTGTCCCACATGGGGCTCACAGTCTTAATCCCCATTTTACAGATGAGGTAACAGGCCCAGAGAAGTGAAGTGACTTGCCCAAAGTCACACAGCCGGCAATTGGCGGAGCCGGGATTTGAACCCATGACCTCTGACTCCAAAGCCCATGCTCTTTCCACTGAGCCACGCTGCTGCTCAATACTACACACTTGGGAGAGTACAATATAACAACAGACACAATCCCGGCCCACAACGAGCTCACAGTCTAGAGGAACGACCTCCTCCTGCCTTCAGGACATCTCTACTCGGGTGTCCAACCAACACTCAAACTTAACACGTCCAAAAAATATCAGAACTTTTTATTTTCCTTCCCAAATCCTGTCCTTTCACCAACTTCCCCACACTTTATAGACAGCACCACCATCCTTCTTGTCTCACAAACCTGTAACCTTGTTGTTATTCTTGACTCACCTATCTCATTCAACCCATACAGTCAATCTGTCAACAAATCCTGTTGGTTCAACCTTCACAACATCACTAAAATCCACACTTTCCTCTCCATCCAAATTGCTATCATATTAATCCAAGCATTTACCTAATCTGCCATAATTACTGCATCAGCCACCTTGCTGACCTCCCAGCCTCCTGTCTCTCCCCAATCTAGTCCATACTTCACTCTGCTGCCTGGATCTATTCTATTTATTTTATTTTGTTAGTATGTTTGGTTTTGTTCTCTGTCTCCCCCTTTTAGACTGTGAGCCCACTGTTGGGTAGGGACTGTCTCTATATGTTGCCAATTTGTACTTCCCAAGTGCTTAGTACAGTGCTCTGCACATAGTAAGCGCTCAATAAATACGATTGATGATGATGATTGATTGATTGGATCATTATTTTACAAAAATGTTCAGTCCGTGTTTCCCCACTCCTCCAGGGGTTTCCCATCCATATCAAACAGAAATTCCTTGTGGTGGGCTTTAAAGCATTCAATCCCCTTGCTCCCCCCTACCTTACCTCCATGATTTCCTATTAGAACCCAG
Organism: Tachyglossus aculeatus; assembly: GCF_015852505.1. Taxonomy (NCBI): domain Eukaryota; kingdom Metazoa; phylum Chordata; class Mammalia; order Monotremata; family Tachyglossidae; genus Tachyglossus; species Tachyglossus aculeatus. The sequence continues at coordinate 14,336,561 of NC_052070.1, forward strand.
AATACATGTTTCACTCCTCTAATACCAGCCTGCTCACTGTACTCATCCCCCTCACTGCCTACCTCTCACCCACACCTGGCCTGAAACATCCTCATCCATTCATTCATTCAATTGTATTTATTGAGCGCTTACTGTGCACAGAGCACTGTACTAAGCACTTGGGAAGTACAAGTCAGTAACATATAGAGACGGTCCCTAACCAACAACAGGCTCACAGAGAAGGGGGAGACAGACAACAAAACAAAACCCTCCCTCCTCATATCCGCAATTACTCTCTGTCCTGCCTTATAAAATGCACATCTCCTCCAAGAGGCTACTAAGCCCTCATTTCCTTTTCTCCCCCTCCATTTAGTATCACCCTTGCACTTGAATTTGCACTCTTTATTAACCACTCTCTCAGCCTCACAGCTCTTATGTATCCATATTTTAATAATTTGTATTAACCTCTGTCTCCCCCTCTAGACTGTAAGCTCATTGTGGGCAGGGTAGACGTCCACCAACTCATCTTGTAGTCTCCCAAGCACCTAGTGCAGTGCTCCATACACATTAAGCACTCAATAGTCATTCATTCATATTTATTGAGTGCTTACTGTGTGAAGAGCACTGTACTAAGCACTTGGGAAAGTGCAATATGAAAATAAACGGACACATTCCCTGCCCACAGTGAGCTTAAATGTGATTGTTTGATTGATGCAGGGTTCTGATGCCATTAATCAATTTACGTTTGCCTTGGTGACCGCTAGAGTTTTTGAGACTCATATTAGGAAACTACTTTTCAGGATCTCTTCTGGGCCAGCCCAATCAATCAATCAATCAATCATATTTATTGAGCGCTTACTGTGTGCAGAGCACTGTACTAAGTGCTTTGGAAGTACAAGTTGGCAACATATAGAGACGGTCCCTGCCCAACAGTGGGGATGGGATAGTCCCAGCCATAGAACCCAGGTGCCCAAATCCCCCAGAGTTGTGGTCTTCCAACTGAACCAACAGCAGGATGATCACAAACCATACTGACAGTGGAAAGCGCTAGAGCCTAGGAGTCACTAGGGTCTAATCCCTGCTCCGCAACATGCCTGCTGTGTGATCTTGAGCAAGTCACTTCATTTCTCTGTGCCCCAGTTACCTCATCTACAAAATGGGGATTAAATCCTACTCCCTCGTATTTAGACTTTGAGCTCTACGCGTCAGACTGTGCCCAACTTGATTATCTTGTAACAACCCAATGCTAATTACTGCACAGAGAAATGTTTAACAAATATTCTAAACAAAAGACACCAGAAGATGGTTATGGCGATAGTAAGATAATTTGTTTGCCAGCACTGAAGCCATGATGGTCCCTACCTCACTGTGAGGCAGAACTCCCACAGAAGCTGTATGGCCCAGTAGACAGAACACAGGCCTGGAAGTAAGAAAAACTTCGGTTCTACTCCCAGCTTCTCCATTTATCTGCCGTGTGACCTTGGGCAGGTCACTTAATTTATCTGGGCCTCTGTTACCTCACCTGTAAAATGGGGATTAAGACTGTGAGCCCCATATGGGACAAGGATTGTGTCCAACCTGATTAACCTGTAACTATCCCAGCACATTGAATAGTGGTTGGCACACAGTAAGCACTTAATACCACTAAAAAAAAAAAAAAAACTTCACTTCTCTGTTCCTCAGTTACCTCATCTACAAAATGGAGATTAAGACTGTATGCCCCATGTCAGACATAGGCTGTTGTCCAAAGTTATTAGCTTGAATCTATTCCAGTGCTTAGTAAATTCTCCCCCTTCTAGACTGTGAGCCCAGTGTTGGGTAGGGACTGTCTCTATATGTTGCCAATTTGTACTTCCCAAGTGCTTAGTACAGTGCTCTGCACACAGTAAGCACTCAATAAATACGATTGAATGAATGAATGAATGTCTGGCACATAAATGCTTAACAAATACATAGATTATGTCTGTCTCCCCATCTAGACTATGAGCTTGTTATGGGCAGGGAACATATCTGCTAATTCTATTGTCGTTTCCCAAGCACTTAGTATAGTGCTCTGCACATAGTAAGTGCTCATACTATTATTTTTTTTTTTAAAGAGAATGTGTAACAGTTGGACATCTCAGCAGCTGCTGTACAGAATATAGTGTAGAACTTGTAAGCCAGAACATCATTTTAAAGCGACAGAGAGGTTTTCTCCATAACAATAATTGTAATGATGCCATTTGCTAAACGTTTACTATGTCAGGCACTGTTCTAAATGATGATGATCATGGCATTTGTTAAGCACTTACTATGTGCGAAGCACTGTTTGAAGTGCTGGGGTCGGGGGGATACAAGGTGATCAGTTTTCCCACATGGGGCTCGCAGTCTTAATCCCCATTTTACAGACGAGGTAATTGAGGCACAGAGAAGTTAAGTGACTTGCCCAAAGTCACACAGCTGACAAGTGGCAGAGTCAGGATTAGGACCCATGACCTCTGGCTCCCAAGCCCATGCTCTTTCCACTGAGCCAGGCTGCAAATGCTTGGGAGATACAGGCTAATCAGGTTGGACACAGTCCCCGTCTCACCTAGGGCTCACACTTTTAATCCCCACTTTCCAGATGACATAATCAATCAATCAATCAATCGTATTTATTGAGTGCTTACTGTGTGCAGAGCACTGTACTAAGCACTTGGGAAGTACAAGTTGGCAACATATGGAGACAGTCCCTACCCAAAAGTGGGCTCACAGTCTAAAAAGGGGGAGACAGAGAACAAAACCCAACATACTAACAAAATAAAATAAATAGAATAGATACGTACAAGTAAAATAAATAGAGTAATAAATATGTACAAACATATATGCATATATACAGGTGCTGTGGGGAAGGGAAGGAGGTAAGATGAGGGGGATGGAGAGGGGGACGAGGGGGAGAGGAAGGAAGGGGCTCAGTCTGGGAAGGCCTCCTGGAAGAGGTGAGCTTTCCTTGAAGGGCCTTGAAGGGACATAATAATAATAATAATAATAATAATGGTATTTGTTAAGCGCTTACAATGTGCAAAGCACTGTTCTAAGCACTGGGGGGATACAAGGTGATCTGGTTGTCCCATGGGGGGCTCACAATCTTAATCCCCATTTTACAGATGAGGGAACTGAGTGAAATGACTCGCCCAAGGTCACATAGGAGACAAGTGACGGAGCCAGAATTAGAACCCAGGTCTTTCTGACTCTGAAGCCAGCGCTTAGAACAGTGCTTTGCACATAGAAAGCGCTTAATAAATGTCATCATTATTATTTAGCCACTAGGCCATGCTACTTCCTGATAACATAATTATAGGAGTGGGGTGCAGGGAGGTCTACCTTAGCAGGCTGCCCAGCCTAGCATGCCACAGTTAGAAGAGATGTTGCTATCTGGAAGCAGATGCTTGAGGAGGATTAAAGTATCCTGTGATATCTGTGAGCCCACTATTGGGTAGGGACTGTCTCTATATGTTGCCAACTTGTACTTCCCAAGCGCTTAGTACAGTGCTCTGCACACAGTATGCGCTCAATAAATATGATTGATGATGATGATGATGATCACCTGTCTTGAGCAAGAGCCTCTACAAAGGAGAAACACATCAAGAACAAGGAACCATAATTGTTCTCATATAATGGATTAGATTAGATCAGTCTGGGGGCTCCCAGACTGAGCCCCCTTTTTCCTCTTCTCCTCCCCATCCCCCCCACGCCCTACCTTCTTCCTCTCCCCACAGCACTTGTATATATTTGTACAGATTTATAACTCTATTTATTTTACTTGTACATATTTACTATTCTATTTATTTTCTTAATGATGTGCATATGGCTATAATTCTATTCGTGCTGACGATTTTGACACCTGTCTACATGTTTTGTTTTGTTGTCTGTCTCCCCCTTCTAGACTGTAAGACGGTTGTACGTATTCATTACTCTATTTATTTATTTTATTTGTACACATTTATTCTATTTATTTTATTTTGTTAATATGTTTTGTTTTGTTGTCTGTCTCCCCCTTTTAGACTGTGAGCCCGCTGTTGGGTAGGGACTGTCTCTATATGTTGTCAATTTGTACTTCCGAAGCGCTTAGTACAGTGCTCTGCACACAGTAAGTGCTCAATAAATGTGATTTAATGAATGAATGACTGAGCCCCCTCCTTCTTCTCCCCCTCCTCCCCCTCCCCATCCTCCCTACCTTACCTCCTTCCCCTCCCCACAGCACTTCTATATATGCATATATGTTTGTACATATTTATTACTCTATTTATTTTATTTGTTCATATTTATTTTATTTATTTTATTTTGTTAATGTCTTGTTTTGTTGTCTGTCTCCCTCTTCTAGACTGTGAGCCCGCTGTTGGGTAGGGACCATCTCTATATGTTGCCAACTTGTACTTCCCAAGCGCTCAATACAGTGCTCTGCACACAGTAAGCGCTCAATCGAGAAGCAGCGTGGCTCAGTGGAAAGAGCCCGGGCTTTGGAGTCAGAGATCAGGGTTTCAAATCCCGGCTCCACCGATTGCCAGCTGTGTGACTTTGGGCAAGTCACTTAACTTCTCTGGGCGTCAGTTATCTCATCTGTAAAATGGGAATTAAGACTGTTAGCCCTCGTGGGGCAACCTGATTACCTTGTAACCTCCCCAGCGCTTAGAACAGTGCTTTGCACATAGTAAGCGCTTAATAAATGCCATCATTATTATTATTATTATTATTAACAAATGCAATTGAATGAATGAATGAATAAATACCATTGAATGAATGAATACATACGATTGAATGAATCAGTGAATTGTTGCTTGTTTGTACATATATTAATGTCTGTCTGTTTGTCCCCCTCTGGACTGTATGTATCATAACAGCCCAGCCCGCACCCTCCACTCCTCTGCCGCTATCTCCTCACTGTGCCTCGTTCTCGCCTGTCCCGCCGTCGACCCCCGGCCCACGTCATCCCCCGGGCCTGGAATGCTCCCAATCCCTCTGCCCATCCGCCAAGCTACCTCTCTTCCTCCCTTCAAGGCCCTGCTGAGAGCTCACCTCCTCCAGGAGGCCTTCCCACACTGATCCCCCTCCTTCCTCTCCCCCTCGTCTCCCTCTCCATCCCCCCGTCTTACCTCCTTCCCTTCCCCACAGCACCTGTATATATGTATATATGTTTGTACATATTTATTACTCTACTTATTTATTTATTTTACTTGTACATATCTATTCTATTTATTTTATTTTGTTAGTATGTTTGGTTTTGTTCTCTGTCTCCCCCTTTTAGACTGTGAGCCCACTGTTGGGTAGGGACTGTCTCTATATGTTGCCAACTTGGACTTCCCAAGCACTTAGTACAGTGCTCTGCACACAGTAAGCACTCAATAAATACGACTGATGATGATGATGATGATGTATATATGTTTGTACATATTTATTACTCTACTTATTTATTTATTTATTTTACTTGTACATATCTATTCTATTTATTTTATTTTGTTAATGTGTTTGGTTTTGTTCTCTGTCTCCCCCTTCTAGACTGTGAGCCCACTGTTGGGTAGAGACTGTCTCTATATGTTGCCAACTTGTACTTCCCAAGCGCTTAGTACAGTGCTCTGCACACAGTAAGTGCTCAATAAATATGATTGATTGATTGATTGATTGGTGGGCAGGGAACATGTCTACCAGTGCTGTTATATCCTATTCTCCCAAGTGTTCAGTACAGAGCTCTGCACACAGTAAGCACTCGATAAATATTGACTGATTGAGCTGTTCAACTACACAGCCACAGCTAGAGCCTCACAGCCAGTGACTTCTCCTCAAAACAAAGAACAGGTATATTTCTATTTTCTTCAATCTTATTATGCACATATATTCAGCACTTAGAACAGTGTTTCACACATATAGCTATAATTCTATTTATTCTGATGGTATTGAAACCTGTCTACTTGTTTTGTTTTGTTGCCTGTCTCCCCCTTCTAGACTGTGAGCCCGTTGTTGGGTAGGGACCATTTCTATATGTTGCTGATTTGTCCTTCCCAAGCACTTAGTACAGTGCTCTGCATACAGTAAGCACTCAATAAATACGATTGAATATATGAATAAGTGCCTAACAAATGCCATCATCATTATTGTTATTATTCTAGGGAAGAGCAAAATAATAAATTTCTCTATCAACCCTCCTTGATTCAGCCATTTTCAAACTATCCAGGCCCTCTATTTTCTATCTGTGTTTTCAGCCATTTTTTCCCTTCACATAGAATCCTGAAGTCCTAGACTATTCACACGTCAGGGGGAAAGTGTCTATTTCTTTCCCTCTCCACCAGAAGAATATAAGCATCTGATTCCAGTAAATGTCAAGGGTACAGAGTGTCCCTGGAAAGTACAAACCTGTTTCTTTTCTGAGGAGATAATTATGTCTAGTCATTCTCATCCAGAGTTTCAGTGCTTGGTGAACACGGCAGGTTAATAGCATTCAGCTTTAAACACTACCAATAATTGTAAGGAGAATAATAGCCCCTCCTTTAATGGGTCTTCTTTGTGTCGTCGCCTGCAAACAGAAGGAAAGGTATTTTAAGCCAGAATCTCCCCATTGCACAAGTCAGTCCTTTCATGATGTTACCCAGATGTGAAGTACTAAATAAATACCACTGATGATAGTTTGTGCCCCCGTCATTTCGGATGTTCCCTCCTCTCCCTTAGTCTCCAGCCTAGCCACCTGGAGACAGAGATGGGGAAGAGGAAAAGTGGATATGCCGTGATTCCGGCTCCCACCCCTTCCTTCCACTGACATCACCCCTTCCAGAATCCTTGCCTGCCTCCTCTATTCCCTGCAGATCTGGGGGAGAGGGCCAGTCGGTCAGCCAATTCTATTTATGGAGCATTTACTGTGTGCAGAGCAGTGTACTAAGCGCTGGGGAGAGTACAATACAATAATAAACACACATTCCCTGCCCACAACGAGTTTTAAGTCTAGAGTGGGTGACGGACGTTAATATAAATGAATAAGGTACGGATATGTACATAAGTGCTGTGCAGCTTGGGGCGGGGGTGATGAATAAACGGAGGGTGATGCAGAAGGGATTGGGAGAAGATGAGCCCACTGTTGGGTAGGGACCGTCTCTATATGTTGCCAACTTGTACTTCCCAAGCGCTTAGTACAGTGCTCTGCACACAGTAAGCACTCAATAAATATGATTGATTGATTGACTCAGTCAAGGAAGGCCCCTTGGAGGCAATGAGCTTCAATAAGGCTTTGAAGGAGGGGAGTCATTGTCTGTCGGATTTCAGGAGGGAGGACGGACAGAGGCAGTACATGGGTGAGATAATAATAATAATAATAATGGCATTTATTAAGCACTTACTATGTGCAAAGCACTGTTCTAAGCTCTGGGGAGGTTACAAGGTGATCAGGTTGTCCCATGAAGGGCTCACAGTCTTAATTCCCATTTTACAGATGAGGTAATTGAAGCACAGAGAATTAAGTGACTTGCCCAAAGTCACACAGCTGACAATTGGTGGAGCTGGGGTTTGAACCCATGACCTCTGACTCCAAATCCCGTGCTCTTGCCACTGAGCCGCGCTGCTTCTCTTATGTCGACGGCGAGATAACAAGATCGAGATATCGTAAGAAAGATGGCATTAGAGGATCAAAGTGGGTGGGCTGGGTTGTAGTAGGAGAGTAGCAAGGTGGGGTAGGAGGGGGCACAGGGATTTAGTGCTTTAAAGCCAATGGTGAGTTTTTGCTTGAAGCAGAGGTGGATGGGCAACCACTGGAGGTTCTTGAGGAGTGGGGAAATATGGCCTGGACATTTTTGTAGAACAATTAGCCCTTCAGAAGAGTGAAGCAGTGTGGCTCAGTGGAAAGAGCACAGTCTTGGGAGTCAGAGGTCATGGGTTCAAATCCCTGCTCCACCGCTTGTCACCTGTGTGACTTTGGGCAAGACACTTAACTTCTCTGTGCCTCAGTTACCTCATCTGTAAAATGGGGATTAAGATTGTGAGCCCCACATGGGACAACCTGATCACCTTGTATCCACCCCAGCACTTAGAACAGTGCTTTGCACATAATAAGCACTTAACAAATACCAAAATTATTATTATTATTATTATCAAGTATGAACTGAGACAGTGTGTTCCCAATATCTCATCCAGCTCCAACAAGGCCTGTCCGATTTCTTGTCTTGCTCCCCCTCTGTATCTGGCGTGGTTGTGGCAGCCTGGTAAGGGTATCGTGACCCTCCTGCAGGTGTGGAGAAAGTGTCAGTAGATCTCCATGCCCAGCTGGGAGAAGCTAAATTGGGTAGGGCAACAGAGTCGGGGCAGGGAAGGATATGGAGTTTGAGTTTTCATTAACATTGTCTCTGCATCGCACTAGGATTTTGCTGTATCAGATGATTGGCAGTTCTTGCGATATTGGTTAAGTGCTTACTGTGTGATGGGCATTGTACTAAGAGCGGGGGTGGATATAAGCAAATCGGGTTGGACACAGTCCCTGTCCCATGTGGGGCTCAATGTCTCAATTTCCATTTTACAAATGCGGTACACTAGGCACAGAGAAGTGAAGTGACTTCCCAAGGTCACCCAGCAGACCAGTGGAAGAGCAGGGACTAGAACCCATGACCTTATGACTCCTTGGACCATGTTCAATCCACTAGACCATGCTGCTTCTCTAATCAAATCCCGTCTGCAGGAACCAATGAGGAATGTGGCTCATAATTGTAGTAATAATGATGGCATTTGTTAAGCACTTACTATGTGCCAAACACTGTTCTAAACCCTGGGGGGGATACAAGGTGATTAGGTTGTCCCACATGGGGCTCACAGTCTTAATCCCCATTTTACAGATGAGGTAACTGAGGCACAGAGAGTTAAGTGACTTGCCCAAAGTCACACATCTGACAAATGGCAGAGCAGGTATTAGAATCCTTAACCTCTGACTCCCAATCCCATGCTCTTTCCACGGAGCCACGTTGCTTTTCTAAAGCACAGAGTTAAATCAACCCCATCAACTGGGGGGAGGATGATCAGATTCAGGGTCACAGGAATGGCTATACACAATAATAATAATGATTATGGTGCTTGTTATGTGCTATGTGCCAATCACTGTTCTAAGTGCTGGGGTAGATACAAGTTAATCAGGTTGGACACAGTCCCGGTCCCACTTGGGGCTAATACTCAATCCCCATTTTACAAATGAGGTAACTGAGGCCCAGAGAAGTGAATGACTTGCCCAAGGTCACACATCAGGCATGTAGCAGAGTCAGGATTAGAACCCAGGTCCTTCTGATTTACAGGACCGTACTCTGTCCACTAAGGCATGCTGCTTCTAGACTGTGAGTCCACTGTTGGGTAGGGACCATCTCTATATGTTGCCAAGTTGTACTTCCCAAGCGCTTAGTACAGTGCTCTGCATCATCATCATCATCATCAATCATATTTATTGAGTGCTTACTATGTGCAGAGCACTGTACTAAGCGCTTGGGAAGTACAAATTGGCAACATATAGAGACAGTCCCTACCCAACAGTGGGCTTACAGTCTAAAAGATGCACACAGTAAGCGCTCAATAAATACAATTGAATTGGATGAATGAATGAATGCTTCTTACCAAACATTACTTAGGCAACTTGCAACTGTATATGTACCCCACTAAAACTCAGCCATGAGCACAAAAGAAAATTTATGAGCAAATAGAAAATGTCCAAAACCTTTTTCGATGGAAAATACTGGAGAATGATGTTTTAATGAAAGGATAAAATAGAAGAAAAAGCTGAATGAGGACTTTTGAATCCACAACTGCTGGCATATGACATAACCATTGCCTGACCAATGAATGCAGCGACAGTCTCTCTGCAGATGTTCCCAACTAGTCAGAAATAGAAACAGTGAGAATCAATCAATAGAATTTATTGACTGCTTACTGTGTGCAGAGCACCTCACTAAGCACTTGGGAGAGGGAATATAGTATAAAAATGAATATAGAGAGTATTTTACAATGGCTCTAATCAAAATTGTGAGGTTGAAACTGAAATTTAGCATTACAATATTAGGAACCTGGGTCTTTGAGAGGTCACGTGGTGGAAACTGAGGTCCAGGGACGATAATAATAAGGATGGCATTCGTTAAGTGCTTACTATGTGTAAAGCACTATTCTAAGCGCTGGGCGGTGGGTACAAGGTGATCATGTTGTCCCACGTGGGGCTCAAAATCTTAATCCCCATTTTACAGATAAGGTAACTGAGGCCCAGAGAAGTGAAGTGACTTGCCCAAAGTCACACAGCTGACAAGTGGCGGTGCCGGGATTAGAACCCATGACCGCTGACTCCCAAGTCCAGGCTCTTTCCACTGAGCCACGCTGCTTCTCTAATAAGTGAATAGTAAGATGATAAGTGACTAGCCCAAGGTCTCAAAGCCAGCAAGCGATGAAGGTGGGATTAGAACCCAGGTCCTCCAGCTCGCGGGTGTTGTACTTTTTGTTAGGCCATGCTGCCTCTCCCATAGACTGGGCATTTCTTGCTCCTAACTCTTTCCCTTCCTTTCAGTCCATCAAAAAACGATTTAGAGTGCTCTTCCTGCAGAAGAATGGAAAGTTCCACATTTGCCGTGAAGAGTCAGGGCAGCTTCTAGATTTGCCCAATGAAAATGCACCGAGTCGTCACTGTCCAAGTCCCGCTTTAGGGGAAAAAGACTGTTCCCACGAGGCAAGAAGAACCGAAGCCGTCCATGTGTCTAGCACACATTCTGCCTTGGGTACAGGTGTTTTCCCCCGTGGAAGCAACATGGCTTGGTGGAAAAAGCACAGACCTAGGAAGCAGAGGACCCGGATTCTAATCTGGGCTCTGCCACTTACCTGCTGGGTGGCCTTGGACAAGGCACTTGACTTCTCCCATCATCATCGTCATCATCATCAATCATATTTATTGAGCGCTTACTGTGTGCAGAGCATTGTACTAAGTGCTTGGGAAGTACAAGTTGGCAACATACAGAGACAGTCCCAACAGTGGGCTCACAGTCTAAAAGGGAGAGACAGAGAACAAAACCAAACATACAAACAAAATAAAATAAATAGAATAGATATGGACAAGTAAAATAAATAAATAAAAAGAGTAATAAATATGTACAAACATATATACACATATGCAGGTGCTGTGGGGAAGGAAAGGAGGTAAGATGGGGGGATGGAGAGGGGGACAAGGGGGAGAGGAAGGAAGGGGCTCAGTCTGGGAAGGCCTCCTGGAGGAGGTGAGCTCTCAGTAGGGCCTTGAAGGGAGGAGTTCCGGTTCAGTTTCCTCCACTGTAAAATAGGGATTCAATAACTGTCCTTCCTATTTAGACTAAACCTCAGGTGGGACAGGGACTGTGTCCAACATTATTAACTTGAATCTACTCTAAATCTTAGAACAGTGCTTGACACACTTAAGTAAGCACTTAAATACCAGGTGTGATCAAATCAATTAATGGTATATATTGAGCGCTTACCTGTACTAAGCACTTGGGAGAATACAATACAGAGTTGATAAACACATTCCCCGTCCACAGTAGCTTAAAGGCTAGAGGAAGAAACTGCAAAACCCAAACTTTTAATCTTCATCCGCAATTATTTGAAGGTCTGGTACAGACATATTTTGCTTTGGGTGGAAGGGGAGGGAAACGCAGATGTTTCAGTGAATTCTCCATTCAAGTATTTTTTTTTTTGGTATTTTTTAAGCACTTACTATGTGTCAAATACTGTTCTAAGTGCTAGGGTAGGTATCAGTTTGGACACAGTCCCTGTTGCGCACAGGCCTCACAATCTAGGTATGGGGGAGAACAGGAGAATGGAGGCACAGAGAAGCAAAGTGACTTGTCCAAGGTCACATAGCAGACAAATCTATAATTCTATTTATTTATATTGATGCTTGTTTACTTGTTTTGATGCCTGTCCCCTCCCCCCCGCCCGGACTGTAAGTTCATTGTGGGCAGGAATTATCTCTCTTTATTGTTATATATCTATATATAGATATACATATATAGATGTATAAATATGTACATATATATATATATATGTATGTTAGTATGTTTGGTTTTGTTCTCTGTCTCCCCCTTTTAGACTCTGAGCCCACTGTTGGGTAGGGACTGTCTCTATATGTTGCCAATTTGTACTTCCCAAGCGCTTAGTACAGTGCTCTGCACATAGTAAGCGCTCAATAAATACGATTGATGATGATGATGATATATATATAGGGCTTAGTAAAGTGCTCTGCACACAGTAAGTGCTCAATAAATACGATTGAATGAATGAATAAATACGAATGAATGAATGAATGAATGAATGAATGAACAAATGGAGGACCTAAAATTAGAATCCAGGTCCTGTGTCCCCCAGGCCCATGCTCTTTCCATCAGGTTACGCACCTTCTTATTGGACCTCTTGCAATCATCATCTTAAAGCTTCATTCTGAAATGAAAAGAAAAATATCCAAAGCACAAGACAAAACATTTCACATGAAAGGCGGAAAATTGCAAAAACAATTGCTTCCGAAAGGGCTATTGTGATGGAACAAGCAGTTGCCGGCTGTCTCTAACAGCTTTTCTTGACAGTCCCCTGAATTGTGGCAACAGGGAGAGGAGCAGAGCCAACTCCAGCAGGGGGTGGAGCTTTTGTAAAAATCTCCTGGCAGATGGCCACTTCTTACTGAGTCCAAGCGGATGAAAGATCCTATGGCAGTAAGCCCAATTCAGGAAACCTTCATCTCATCTAGCCCACCACGGACCCCTTGCCCACATCTTCCCTCTAGCCAGAAGCCTTCCCTGACTAAATCCTCCTCTCCTCTTCTCCCACTCCCTTCTGTGCCCCTCTTACTTGCTCCTTCATCCATCCTCCCTCCCATTCCCACAACACATATGTATATATCTGTAATTTATTCATCTATTCATTTCTATTAATGTCTGTCTCCCCCTCTAGACTGTGAGTTCACCGCGGACAGGAATGTGTCTGTTATTATATGGTACTCTCCCCAAGACCTTAGTACAGTGCTTTGCACACAGTAAGCGCTCAAATAAATGTGATTGAATGAATGAACGAACAATAAATACACACATTCTCAGCCCACACTGAGCTTACAGTCTAGAAGGGAGAGACAGACATCAATGTAAATAAATAAATTACAGATATTCATTCAATCGTATTTATTGAGTGCTTACCATGTGCAGATATGTACAGAAATGCTGTTGGGCTGGGAGGGGGCCGGGTGTGGGGGAAGAACAAGGCCTCGATCTCATCTATCTTGCAGCTATCCTCTCACCCACATCCTGCCTCTGGCCTGGTACTCCCTCCCTCCCTTCAAAACCTTATTCATTCATTCATTCAATTGTATTTCTTGAGCGCTTACTGTGTGCAGAGCACTGTGTTAAGTACTTGGAAAGTATTGAAAGCACATCTCCCCCAAGAGGCTTTTGCCAATAAAGGCCTCCTTTCCTCTTCTCCCATTCCATCCTGAGTCGCCCTGACTTGCTCCTTTTGTTCATTGCCCCTCCCAGCCCCACAGCACTCATTCAGTCATTCTTTCAATCGTATTTATTGAGCGCTTACTTGGGAGAATACAACACAATAAACTGCCACATTCTCTGCCAACAGTGAGCTCGCAGTCTAGAGAGGGAGACAGACATTAATGTACATAAATAAATTACAGATTTGTACATATGTGCTGTGGTGAGGGGAGGGGGGATGAATGAAGAGAGCAGGTCAGGGTGACACAGAAGTGAGTGAGAGAAGAGGAGAGGAGGGATTAGTCGGGGAAAGTTTCTTGGAGGAGGAGTGACTTCATTAAGGTTTTGAAGTTGGGGACAGCAATTATCTGTCTGATGCGAGGAGTGAGGGCATTCCAGGCCAGAGGCAGGACTTGGGCAGAGGTATAGTGAGAAGGGTAGCATTAGAGAATGAATTGTGTGGGATGGGTTGTATGCATTGATGTGCGTATTTGTAATTTATTTAAAATATCTGTTTCCCCTCTAGATCATAAGCTCATTGTGGACAGGGAATGTGTCTGTTTATTGTTATATTGTACGCTCCCAAGTGAGAAGCAATGTGGCTCAGTGGAAAAGAGCATGGGCTTTAGAGACAGAGATCATGGTTTCAAATCCCGTCTCTGCCAACTGTCAGCTGTGCAACTTCGGGCAGGTCACTTAACTTCTCTGTGCCTCAGTTACCTCATCTGTAAAATCGGGATGAAGACTGTGAGCTCCCCGTGGGACAGCCTGATCACCTTGTAACCTCCCCAGGGCTTAGAACAGGGTTTTGCACATAGTAAGCACTTAATAAATGCCATTATTATTATTATTACAGTGCCCTGCACACACTATGCATGCAATAAAAACTACTGACTGACCTACATTGATTGGAATTTATCTACATAAGGGTATCAGAAAGAAATTCAGCTCCTTGAGGCAGGGATTATGCCACTTTTCCCTGTGCACAGAATACAGAATCCTACATACACTAGGCATTCCACAGAACTGTTGGTGATTAAGAGCAACAGTAGAGCGGAGGGATTCTGGAGAGAGGTCCTGAGACTTGGAAATTTGCATTTGAAAGCCAAAGGGACCCTGAAAAGCACAGAAAAGCTAGGAGCCAGACCTGGAAGTGCAAAGCTAGGAACAGTTTAAGATCTCAGTAGGCTCACACATCTTTTCGTAAGTGCCAAAGAAGTTTTTCTTGATCTATTTCAAGAAGTCAGTTGTACACAGTTTCTGAAGACATCAACAGAAGTGGGCATTTGGAAGCTAAATTACCAAAGCGAGGTGAGAGGGAGCAACCGATAGGTTAAAGGAGTGTTAATGAGTTCGTTAAAGATCTTTATCTTTTAACCTTGGAGAGTCTGAGGCTCTGAATTGGGAAACGGCCTTCAGCAATTCAATAGATTAATCAATGATATTTATTGAGCACTTACTCTGTACAGAGCACTGTACTAAGTGCTTGGGAGAGTACAATATCACAGAGTTGGTATACACTTTCCCTGCCCGCAAGGAGCTTACAATCCTTCAGGAGAGCCATGATAGGCCAGTATTATTCAGATTCCCAGAATTTCCTCTGGGCCAGTAAATATTTTAATTAACTCTAAAACCCTGAAAGAAAGGTTAAAGAGAGAGGACTAACTGAACGATTCTCCTTTATTCAATCGAATTACACTGCGGAGTGTAAGAAGGCACTTCAAATGAAATAGGCTGACAAAGAGTCTAGCAGTAACTCCTAGTAAATTCCATCAGAGAGAGAGAGGGGGAGAAAAAGAAATAAAGAAAGAGAGAAGATAAGAGAGAGGAGAGAGCATTACATCTGTAATTTTAGTTAGTTTCAGCCCTGCTGTGGCTGTGCAATGGAAAATGCAGCTTCATTCCAGGCCCTGGCTATCAATAAATTATTGCTGGCCTTCCACTTTGTTGTCATTGAAATTTCCAGAGTACTTTCCTCCATGTGGGAATGTGTAAGTTTCCTATTCCGTGACATTTCTTGTCCTCGAACTGTCCTTTATAAACTGCTCCTGAACGATGTTCAAGTCTTCCTGATCCATTCATCTTGTCATTTTCCCAGTTTCCTACATAGACCGTTTCCTACATGGGGTAGGGAATATGTCTGTTTATTGTTGTATTGTACTCTCCCAAGAGCTTAGTACAGTAAGTGCTCAATAAATACAATTGAATAAATGAATGAATGAAGCACTGTACTAAGCATGGGGGTAGATACAAAGTAATCAGGTCTGACAGTCCTTGTCCCATATGAGGG
Organism: Tachyglossus aculeatus; assembly: GCF_015852505.1. Classification (NCBI taxonomy): domain Eukaryota; kingdom Metazoa; phylum Chordata; class Mammalia; order Monotremata; family Tachyglossidae; genus Tachyglossus; species Tachyglossus aculeatus. The sequence continues at coordinate 14,352,275 of NC_052070.1, forward strand.
TCATTGTCTAAGTGGGACAGAGTATGTATTGAATCTTCATTGTACATATTAATAATAATAATGATAATGTTGATATTTGCTAAGCACTTACGTGTCAAGCACTGTTCTAAGCCCTGGCGGGGATGCAAGGTAATCAAGGTTGTCCCACGTGGGGCTCACAGTCTTAATTCCCATTTTACAGGTGAGAGAATTGAGGCACAGAGAAGTTAAGTGGCTTGCCCAATGTCACACAGCTGACAAGTGGTGGAGCCGGGGTTAGAACCCATGACCTCTGACTCCCAAGCCTGTGCTCTTTCCATTGAGCCATGTGGAAACTGAGGCAAAAAGAAGGGATGCGACTTGTCCAAGGTCAAACAGCAAGCAAGTTGCAGAGCCAGGATTAGAACCCAGGTCCTATGACTCCCAGTCCCATGCACTGTCCATTAATCCCAACATGCTGTTTCACAGTGAGAGTATTTGTCAAGTGTGATCTACGTTCCTAGTACTGTGCTAATCACTGGGATTGAAATAAAATAATCTGGTCCAACATAATCCCTGTCCCACAGCCATGCAGTCTAGGTGGGAGGGAGAAGAGTTATTGACTCCTCATTTTACAGATGAGGTAACAAACAGCAAATTTAAGGGATTTGCTCCAGATCACACAGGCCTCCTGACTCCCAAGCCTGTGCTGTTTCCATCTGACCATGCTGCTTCATTCATTCATTCAATCGTATTTATTGAGCGCTTACTGTGTGCAGAGCACTGTACTAAATGCTTGGGAAGTACAAGTTGGCAACATATAGAGACGGTCCCTACCTTACAGCGGGCTTACAGTCTATAAGGGGGAGACAGACAACAAAACAAAACATATTAACAAAATAAAATAAATAGAACAAATATGTACAAGTAAAATAAATAGAGTAATATATATATACTAAATATATATATATATAATAAATAGAGTAATTTACTCTAATATAGAGTATATTACTCTATTTATTATATATATATATTTAGTATATATATATATATATATATATATGTATATATGTATATATATATATATACAGGTGCTTTGGGGAGGGGAAGGAGGGGGAGAGGAAGGAGGGGGCTCAGTCTGGGAAGGCTGCTTCCCAGAATGAGAAGATAGTTCCAGAACACCAGAAAGAGGCCAGGCACCTCACTTCTTTCCTTCTACAACCCAGCCCACACGCTTCTCTCCTTTAGAGCTAACCCACTGGGCCTCCATCTCACCTATCTTGTAGCTGATCCCTGGCCCATATCCTGTCTCTGGCCTAGAAAGCCCTCCCTCCTCAGATCCAACAGACAATTACTGATTTCCCCTTCATAGGTTTATTGAAGACCCAACTCTTCCAAGAGGCCTTCCCAAACTAAGCCCCACTTTTCTCCCACTCCCTTCTGCATTACCTTTGCTTGCTCCCTTTACTCTCCCCCCTACACACACTTATATACATATCTGTAATTTTCTTTATTTGTATAGACTGTAAGCCCACTGTGGGTGGGGAATGTGACTGTTTATTGCTGTACTGTCCTCTCCCAAGCGCTTAGTACAGTGCTCAACTCAACAGTGATAAAACTCAACATGTCCAAGACTGAACTCCTTGTCTTCCCTCCCAAACCCTGCCCTCTCCCTGACTTTCCCATCACTGTTAACGGCACTACCATCCTTCCCGTCTCACGAGCCCACAACCTTGGTGTCATCCTTGACTCCGCTCTCTCGTTCACCCCTCACATCCAAGCCGTCACCAAACCTGCCGGTCTCAGCTCCGAAACATCACCAAGATCCGCCCTTTCCTCTCCATCCAAACCGCTACCCTGCGCTTGGGAGTGTAAAATATAACAGAGTTCATTATATTTCCTACACATCGTGCTTACAGTCTAGAGGGGGAGGCAGACATTAATGTAAATAGATTACAGATATGTACACTAGACTGTGAGCCCGTTGTTGGGTAGGGATCGTCTCTATCTGTTGCCGACTTGTACTTCCCAGGTGCTTAGTACAGTGCTCTGCACACAGTAAGTGCTCAATAAATACAATTGAATAAATGAATGAGTCCTGTGGGGCTGAAGGAAGGGTGAATAAAGGGTGCAAATCCAAGTACGACAGTGACACAGAATGGGGTGGAAGAGGAGGAAATATGGGGCTTGTCAGGGAAGACTTTTTGGATGAGATGGCCTTTCAAAAAGGCTTGGAAAAGGGGAAGAGTCATTGTCTGTCAGATTTGAAGAGGGAGGGCGTTTCAGGCCAGAGGAAGGATGTGGGCGAGAAGTCAGGGGCAAGATAGATGAGATCAAGTTTCAATGGGTAGGTTGACATTGGAGGAATGAAGAGTAAGGTCTGGGTTGTAGTGGGAAATCAAGGAGGTAAGGTGAGAAGGTAATTGAGTGCTTCACAGCTGATGGCAAGGAGTTTTTGATGCGGAGGTTGATGGGCAACCACTAGAAGTTCTTGAGGAGACGCGGAAACATGGACTGACTGTTCTTGTAGAAAATTCATGTGGGTAGCAGAGCAAAGTAGGGACTGGATTGGGGAAGAGACAAGGGGGAGGGAGGTCAGCAAGGAGGCTGATGCTGTAATCGAGGCAAGAAAGGACAAATACTTTCTCTAGCTGATGCTGCACCTCTGAGGCAGCAGGGGAATATTCTAAGATTCCAGTATCCACTACATTGCTATCTAGGCTACCTTATGACCAGGGAAAAACAAAGAACCCCTCCAAGAGTAACTATCTTTCCTTCTGTACAATCATCATCCCAGGTGACTATTTAAAACGTGACACCAGGGGCTTGCTATTGCATAACAAAAACTAAGGTAAAAAGGTATTTTGCCAAAGCCTAAGTTGACAGCAATCGCTATGTCTAGTAATAAACAACAACAATAATAATAATAATGCTGGTATTTGTTAAGTGCTTACTATGTGCCAAGCACTGTTCTAAATGCTGGGTTAGATACAAGGTAATCAGGTTGTTCCACATGGGGCTCACAGTCTTAATCCCCATTTTACAGACGAGGGAACTGAGGCCCAGAGAAGTGAAGTGACTTACCCAAATTCACACAGCTGACAAGTGGCGGGGCTGGGATTGGAACCCATTACCTCTGACTCCCAAGCCCGTGGTCTACCCACTACGCCACGCTGCTTCTCCACAACAACCAACAAGCCTGCATCTGATAATAAGATTTCTCCAGTACCAGGTCAGAAGAGGCCAAAAATCAAATCCGGATACAAAACACAACACTTTCCGTTTTCAAATTCCTCGTGAGTAGAATCTAGTTTTTTAGAAGTTTAATCTGGGAGCTGGGATTCATTTCAGCTGTGAAATTTCTTCTTAGCGTAGCCTTCCCAACACACCACCCCCTGGACTTCCTCCCAGAAGCCCACCCTCTTCCCAGATGCTTCTCAAAATGATAAATATGCAAATGGTTTTCTCTCCCCAATTAGGACTGCTACTAACAGGCTCCTCTCAGGATTGCACGGCTATTTCAAAATCCAATTCAGCTCCTACAATTCACATGCTGTTGTAAACCTGAGCACTCTATTATTCATTCAATCGTATTTATTGAGCGCTTACTGTGTGCAGAGCACTGTACTAAGCGCTTGGGAAGTACAAGTTGGCAACATATAGAGGCAGTCCCTACCCAACAGTGGGCTCACATATTAATAATAATAATAATGATGGCATTTATTAAGCGCTTACGATGTGCAAAGCACTGTTCTAAGCGCTGGGGAGGTTACAAGGTGATCAGGTTGTCCCACGGGGGGCCCCACAGTCTTAATCCCCTTTTTACAGATGAGGTAACTGAGGAACAAAGAAGTGAAGTGACTTGCCCAAAGTCACAGGAGCTGGGATTTGAACCCGTGACCTCTGACTCCAAAGCCCGGGCTCTTTCCACCGAGCCACGCTGCTTGGTTGGCCTGCTTGCACAACTTTAATCCAGCAAGACACGAAAGGATAATCACATCTGGAAACCCATGTGACCATCCTGATTGCAGACTGACTTCATGACTACATCTGGAGGATGTGGGTTTAGAGCCGCACAGGTGCAAACTTTTTAGAAAACAGGTGGGACTGATGAAGGGTTAGGGGTAGAGAGGCAGGGAGGGACAGAGACAACTCACCAGGTGTCCATTTGCTGTCCTGCCGCTGGACTTTATCTCCAGAATAGGGCTTTTCCTTCCTGGAGTCCCAGGGGATAGTTTTTATTTTGGTGGTTGGTGGTGGTGGGGGGTGAATTTTTTATGGTATTGTGGTGTTTATTAAAAGCTTACTAAAGAAGCAGCCTGATGTAGTGGCTAGAGCACAGGCCTAGGAGTCTAATCCCAATCTGCTACTTATCAGTTGTGTGACCTTAGGCAAGTCATTTAACTTCTCTGCTTCTCAGTTACCTCATCTGTAAAATGGGGATTGAGACCGTGAATCCCATGAGGGATGAGGATTGTGTCCAACATGATTGGCTTATATCTAACCAGCACTTAATACAGTTTCTGGCACATAGTAAGTGCTTAACAAATACTATTATTATTATTATGTGTCAAACACTGTTCTAAGCACTGGGGTAGATACAATAATAATAATAATAATAATTATAATGGCATTTGTTAAGCGCTTACTATGTGCAAAGCACTGTTCTAAGCTGGAAGTTAGTTAGGTCGGGCACAGTCCCTGTCCAGCATACGACTCGCGGTCTAAGTAGGAGAGAGAGAGAAGGTATTGAATCCCCATTTCACAGTTGAGGAAACTGAGGCCCAGAGAAGAGAAGTGATTTGCCCAGTGTCACACAGCAAGCAATTGAGAGAACAGGTATTAGAACCCAGGTCTTTCTGACTCCCAGCCCCATGCTCTTTCCACTAGGCCACACTGCTTCTCCAGTTGCGATGAAGTGTGGTGAGGGTTTGCAGGAAGGAGATGAGAGAAAAAGGGGAATCTGCCTTTTTTGGGTTATTGCCGAAGTTCATGTGGTAAAATTACAGTTATAATAATAATAACTTAACAATAATTCTGGTATTTGATAAGTATTTACTATGTGCCAGGCACTGTACTAAGCGCTGGGGTGAATACAAGAAAATTGGGTTGGACATAGTGCCTGCCCCACAGTCTTAATCCCCATTTACAAATGAGGTAACTGAGGCCCAGAGAAGTGAGGTGGCTTGCCCAATGTCACACAGCAGACAAGTGGCAGAGCCGGGACTAGAACCCATGACCTTAATTAATTAATAATGGGATTTATTAAGCGCTTACTATGTGCAGAGCACTGTTCTAAGCGCTGGGGAATTTACAAGGTGATCATGTTGTCCCACATGGGACTCACAGTCTTCATCCCCATTTTACAGATGAGGGAACTGAAGCCCAGTGAAGTTAAGTGACTTGCCCAAAGTCACACAGCTGACGAGTGGTGGAGCCGGGATTTGAACCCATGACCTCTGACTCCAAAGCCCGGGTTTTTTCCACTGAGCCACGCTGCTTCTCTGACTGCTAGGCCCGTGGTCTATCCACTGCACCATGCTGCTTCCAAGATATGGATACTCATTTCCTCCAGAGTGAAAGCAAATCTTTAGTGTGACTTACATTTACCACAATTAAATAGTAAACAAGGTAGCTGGAGAAAATATTTTCACATCGTCTACAAGCATGTATGGATACAGGAGAATCCAACCTGTTAACACATCTTTGAGAAGCAGCATAGCATAGTGAAAGGCATACTGGCCTGAGGATCCCAGAGCTTGGGTTCTAATCCTAGATCCACCACTTGCCTGCTGTGGTAATAATAATAATAATAATAATAATAATGGCATTTGTTAAGTACTTACTATGTACCAAACACTGCTCTAAGCTCTGGGGGAGGGATACAAGGTGATCAGGTTGTCCCACGTGGGGCTCACAGTTTTAATCCCCTTTTTACCGACGAGGTCACTGAGGCTCAGAGAAGTTAAGTGACTTACCCAAGGTCACACAGCAGACATGTGGCGGAGCCGGGATTCGAACCCATGACCTCTGACTCCAAAGCCCGTGCTCTTTCCACGGAGCCACGCTGCTTCTCAAATCACCTAACTTCTCTGGGCCTCAGCTCCCTCATCTGGAAAATGGGAATTCAATACCTCCCTCCTACTTGGATTGTAGGACCTGATTATCTTGTAATAATAATGATGATATTTGTTAAGCACCTTCTAGGTTCCAGGCACCATACAAAGCTCTGGGATGGAGACAAGCAAATAGGGTTGGACACAGTCCCTGGCCCACGTGGGGCTCACAATCTCAATCCCTGTTTTACAGATGAGGTAACTGAGGCCCAGAGAAGTGAAGTGACTTGCCCAAGCAGACAAGTGGTGGAGCCGAGATTAAAACCCATGACGTTCTGATTTCCAGGCCCATGCTTTATCCATTACACCATGCATTTAGTAAGCATTTCACAAATACCTTGATTTTTTTTTCTTTTTTTCGCGAGGGAAAACATTTTTACCGGATTTTCTGAAACTCAAAGGCTGTGCTCATGGCTGCCATATTTAAACCATTCACTCATTCATTCAATTGTATTTATTGAGCACTTACTGTGTGCAAAGCAGTGTACTAAGTGCTTGGCAAGTACAATTCGGCGACAAATAGAGACGATTCCTACTCAACAATGGGGTCACAGTCTAGAAGGGGGAGATGGACAACAAAACAAAACAAGTAGACAGGCAAATGCCGCCACCATGGGTTTGATCTTCAGTGTCTCTGTATGTGAAAATGAAATTGGAATTGCCGTCGCTTACAAGCAATTTCTACTTTATACGTGTCATATGAGGCACTCATGCAACACATCCTCGTTCTCGCCTGTCCCGCCATTGACCCCCGGCCCACGTCATCCCCCGGGCCTGGAATGCCCTCCCTCTGCCCATCCGCCAAGCTAGCTCTCTTCCTCCCTTCAAGGCCCTACTGAGAGCTCACCTCCTCCAGGAGGCCTTCCCACACTGAGCCCCTTCCTTCCTCTCCCCCTTGTCCCCCTCTCCATCCCCCCCATCATACCTCCTTCCCTTCCCCACAGCACCTGTATATATGTATATATGTTTGTACATATTTATTACTCTATTTATTTATTTATTTATTTTACTTGTACATATCTAGTCTATTTTATTTTGTTAGTATGTTTGGTTTAGTTCTCTGTCTCCCCCTTTTAGAATGTGAGCCCACTGTTGGGTAGGGACTGTCTCTATATGTTGCCAATTTGTACTTTCCAAGTGTTTAGTATAGTGCTCTGCACATAGTAAGCGCTCAATAAATACGATTGATGATGATAAATAACCCTGGTTTCAGGAAAGCAGCTTGGACTAGTGGAAAGAGCATGGGCCTATGAGTCAGAGGACCTGAGTTCTAATTCCTACTCTGCCATTTTTTATGGTATTTTTTAAGCACTTACTATTCGCTAGGCACTCTTCTAAGTGCTGGGGTAGATACAAGGTAGCCAGTTTGGACACAGTCCATGTCCCGCATGAGGCTCGCAGTCTTAATCCTCATTTTCCAGATGAGGAAACTGAAGCACAGAGAAGTTAAATGATTTGCCCAGTGTCACACAGCAGACAAGTGGCAGAGCTGGGACTAGATTCACGTCCTCTCACTCCCAGGTCCATGCTGTATCCATTGGGCCACGCTATCCTTGGGCAAGTCACTTACCTCCTCTGGGCCTCAGTTCCCTCACCTGCAAAATGGGAATGCAATACCTTGTATTCCCACCTACTTAGAATGTAAGCTCCATGTGTATCCATTCATTCGTATTTATTGACCGCTTACTGTGTGCAGAGCACTGTACTATACTCTTGGGAAGTACAAGTTGGCAACATATAGAGACAGTCCCTACCCAACAGTGGGCTCACAGTCTAGAAGAATAATAATGGCATTTATTAAGCACTTACTATGTGCACTGTTCTAAGCTCTGGGGAGGTTACAAGGTGATCAGGTTGTCCCACGGGGGGTTCACAGTCTTAATCCACATTTTACAGATGAGGTAACTGAGGCACAGAGAAGTGAAGTGACTTGCCCAAAGTCACACAGCCAACAACTGGTGGAGCCGGAATTTGAACCCATGACCTCTGACTCCAAAGCCCAGGCTCTTTTCCACTGAGCCATGCTGCTTCTACCCCAGTGCTTAGTATAATGCTTGGCATAGAGTAAGTGAACTAACAAATGATCATTATTATTAATATCATTATTACAATTAATTAGAAAGCCCCCCAATTTAAGCTTTCAGACCTGATTGTCCTGCACCTACCCCAGTGCTTAATGCCTCTACTATAATAATAATAATTATTATTATTATTAAAGACTGAAATGATTTGGCAATTCTCCTTTTGGGCAGGGAATATACCAACTCTGTTGTATTTTATTCTTCCAAGCATTTAGTACAGTGCTCTGCACACAGGGAATGCTCAATAAATACCATTGATTGATAAATACCTCTAGGCTGTAAGCTCACTGTGTGTAGGGAAAATGTCTATTGATTTTTGTATTTTACTCTCCCAAGCGTTTAGTACAGTGTTCTGCACACAGTAGGTTCTCAATGAACATGATCGAATGAATGTTTTGATTACTAAAACATTTCCCCCAAAATGGTTCATTCGCTTTGTCTCTGTCAAAAAGATCAGAAGACAGAATATGAATGGTGGAAACTATGGGGGTAGGATAAGGGGGTAGGAGGGAGTTTGAAGTAGCGCTAGAATATGCTGGAAGATGGAGGGAATTGCCTGAACGATGCCAATCTTTCATATTACTGAGCTCTTCTTGGACATAAAGTTTGACGGCTCAGAAAGACTGGTTCTTGCCTTCATTTCTCACACTGAGCAGCAGGGTGGCCTTAGTGGAAAGAGCAGAAACCTGGGAGTCGGAGGACCGGGGTTCTAATCCTGTCTCTGCCATTTGCCTCCTGTGTGACCTTGGGGATATCACTCAACTTCTCTCCACTCAGTTGCCTCCACCGTAAAGTGGTGACTCAATACCTTTACTCCCTCCTATTTAACAGTGCAGAATCTCCTCAAATAAAGCAGGGACTGTATCTGACCTGATTATCTTGGATTTACTTCAGTGCTTAGTGCAGTGCTTGGCTCATTGTAGGCCCTTAACAATTAGCATTTCTCTTTTTGATGAAACAACAACTTTTCGGAACGCTGCTAAATCATCTGTGATTCATCCTCTTCTGAATGCACCATATTGAAATGTGACACTGCCCACTACCCAGATGAGAAGTCTGAACATTATGAGTAGTAGCGGGACCTAGCAGAAAGGGCACAGGCCTAGGAATAAGAGGACCTGGGTTCTAATCCTGACTCTGCTACTGGCTTCCTGCTTCTTGCTACTTGCTACTTGCTTCCTGGGTGATCAGGAGGCCTTCCCAGACTGAGCCCCTTCCTTCCTCTCCCCCTCGTCCCCCTCTCCATCACCCGTCTTACCTCCTTCCCTTCCCCACAGCACCTGTATATATGTATATATGTTTGTACATATTTATTACTCTATTTATTTATTTATTTTACTTGTACATATCTATTCTATTTATTTTATTTTGTTAATATGTTTGGTTTTATTCTCTGTCTCCCCCTTCTAGACTGTGAGCCCACTGTTGGGTAGGGACTGTCTCTATATGTTGCCAACTTGTACTTCCCAAGCTCTTAGTACAGTGCTCTGCACACAGTAAGCGCTCAATAAATACGATTGATTGATTGATTGATTGATTGATCTTAGGCAAGTCACTTATATTCACTGGGCACAATGAATCTCCATCTATAAAATGGAGATTAAGTGCCTGTTCTCTTTCCTACTCAGTCCCTTGTGGAACAGAGACTGTGACCAACCTGATTAACCTGTTTCCATCTCAGCACTTAGAACGGTGCCTTACATATAGTAAATTCCTAAGGAATACAATAATGATAATAATAGTGATAATTCGCGGCAAGAGTCAATTGAGCATATTGATGCTATAGGAATGAATTGGGTTGTGGGGTGCTGCAGGCTTTGGAAAGTTTTTAGCACTGAAGATACAAACTGTTCCCTTTTCCCCCAGGGAAATGAAAGCAAAACAGAAACTGTAAGAATTTTTCCACGCTCCCTGGAGCTGATATGGCCTGGGCAAGAAGACCTGATAGATCTCTTGATAACGATGGGAGTGAATAGAAAAGATTTGCATAACAATTATCACCAGGCTACTAGTAATGAGCTAATCTATACTTTTGCTCTTTTTCCATCAGCTCCCACATACTAACACTCTGGCTTCTCCATCCCTCCTATCTCGCTGCTTTCCTGTCCAAAGCATTATTCCATTCCATCTACAATTGAATTTTTAATTCTTCTCCTTCCACGCATCTCTTTTCATTGCACTGGGAAGGATGGTTTATACTTTCTGGAAACTACAGTTTTGCCAGGAAAATCAATCAATTGGATTTATTGAGCACTTACTTCCTTGGAAAATTCATTCGCTCCCACAGCTTCAACTACTATCTCTATGCGGATGATTCCCAAATCCACATCCCCAACCCTGATCTCTCTCCCTCTCTGCAGTACCAGTATCTCATCCTGCCTTCAAGACATCTCTACTTGGTTGTCCTGTCGACACCTCAAACTTAACGCATCCAAAACAGAACTCCTTATCTCTCAACCCAAACCCTGTCCTCCCCTTGATTTTCCTGTCACTATAGACAGCACCACCATCGTGGCTCAGTGGAAAGAGCACAGGCTTTGGAGTCAGAGGTCTTGGGTTCAAATCCAAGCTCTGACAATTGTCAACTGTGTGACTTTGGGCAAGTCACTTAACTTCTCTGTGCCTCAGTTACCTCATCTGTAGAATGGGGATTAAGACTGGGAGCCCCCTGTGGGACAACCTGATCACCTTGTAACTTTCCCAGCACTTAGAACACTGCTTTGCACATAGTAAGCACTTAATATATGCTATTATTATTATTATTATCATTCCTGTCTCATAAGCCCTTAACCTTGGTACTATCTTCAACTCATCTCTCTCATTCAATCCACGCATTAAATCTGTCACTAAATCCAGTCAGTTCAACCTTCACTACATTACTAAAATCTGTCTTTTCCTCACCATCCAAATTTCTACCGTGTTAATCCCAGCACTTATCTCTCCCACCTTGATTACTGCATCAACTTCCTTGCTGAGTTTCCCACCTCTTGTCACTCGCCACTCCAGTCCATACTTGACTCTGCTGCCCAGAAAATATTTCTACATAGCCATTCAGTCCTTATTTTCCCAGACCTCAGGAACCTCCAATGGTTGTCTATCCATCTCGGCATCAAACAGAAACTCCTTACCATTGGCTTTAAAGCATTCAATTTAGTACAGTACTCTGCCCACCAAAACGCTGAATAAATACCACTGATAGATTGATTGTGTTTGAAAGCCAGTAATTCACTTCTCTCTTGAAGTTTGTACATATTTATTACTCTATTTATTTATTTTACTTGTACATATCTATTCTATTTATTTTATTTTGTTAGTATGTTTGGTTTTGTTCTCTGTCTCCCCCTTTTAGACTGTGAGCCCACTGTTGGGTAGGGACTGTCTCTATATGTTGCCAATTTGTACTTCCCAAGTGCTTAGTACAGTGCTCTGCACATAGTAAGCGCTCAATAAATACGATTGATGATGATGATGATGATGAAGTTATTTAGCCCTGGTCACATTTTATATGTCAGAGATTGTCAGCTCCTCCTCTAAATTATAAATTTCTTGGGCTTGGGAATCCTATATACTTTACTGTTCTGAACCCAGCACTCAGCACAGGGCTTTGCACACAGTAAGCCCTCAATAAAAAACTTTTAATAAGTTAATGTGAACTGTACCCACTTATTACCCCAAGATAATAATAATAGTGATAGTGGTATATTTTAAGCGCTTACTATGTGACAGGCACATAGGTGCTGGAATGAATACAGGCAAATCAGGTCAGACACAGTCCCTGCCCCACACGGCCTTAACCCCCATTTGACAGATGAGGGAACTGAGGTCCAGAGAACCCAAGTGACTTGCCCAAGGTCACCCAGCAGACAAATGGCAGAGCCAGGTCTTTCTGGCTCTCAGGCCCGTGCAGCATGGCTTAGTGGGTAGAGCCAGGGCTGGGAGTCTGAAGGACCTGGGTTCGAATCCCTACTCCACCACATGTCTGCTGTGTGACCTTGGGCAAGTCACTTCACTTCTTTGGATCTCAGTTCCCTCACCTCTAAAATGGGGATTAAGACTGTGAGCCCTATGTGGGACAGGGACTGGGTCCAACCTGATTAACTTGAATCTACCCCAATGCTTAGAACAGTGCTTGGCACATAATACACGCTTAACAAGTACCATAATTCATTTATTTACTTATTTTTTATCCACTAGGCCATGGCAGGTGTTTATTGGCCCATTGTGAACTCATTGTTGATTCACCCCTCTAAGAATTTTATTTATGGTATTTCTTAAGCACCTATTATATGTCAAACACTGTAGTAAGCAATGCCCAGATCATCTCACTAAAGAATGTTAAAGCAAGCCAGTCTGGATTAATAATAATAATAATAATAATATGGTATTTTTTAAATGCTTAATATGTGCCAAGGACTGTTCTAAGCACTGGGATAGATACAAGCTAATCAGGTTGTCCCACGTAGGACTCAGAGTCTTAATCCCCATTTTACAGATGAGGTAACTGAGGCAAATAAAAATTAAGTGGCTTGCCTAAGGTCACACAGCTGATAAGTGGCAGAGCAAGGATTAGAACACATGTCCTCAGACTCCCAAACCCAAGCTCTTTCCATGCTGCTTCTGTCCAAGTCATTTGAATGATCTCCCAACCCTAAGTGGGATCCTAATCAACTGGGAAGATTGTTTTACCACTTACTGATGTGCTCAGAGCTCAGGCAAGAAGGTGCCTCCTATAAATTAGACTGAATACTATACCCCCTTCAGAGTATGTAAAATCTGCTGTCGGCCTCTCCCACCTGCTCTTTTCAATGTAGGAGTAGGATGATTTCACTGCTAAAAATCTGGCCTACTTTGCTCAGGCTCTGATCTTTATTTCCATTTTCCAAAGGACTCATTCAGGTAGATAAAAGAGTTGTAGTTAGAAAGGTCACAGTGGATTTGCATATTGTTTGCCTCTCCCTCAGTTCTGTAGGTTGTTCATGTGTCACTGCTACCTTGAAGATGATCATTTCTTAATTTTTCTCTTCCTGTTCATTTCTTCCATTCCGTTCACTTAATCAGCTCGCCCCATAATAAGCAGCATGGCTCAGTGGAAAGAGCACGGGCTTGGGAGTCAGAGGTCATGGGTTCTAATCCTGGCTCCACCACGTGTCTGCTGTGTGACCTTGGGCAAGTCACTTAACTTCTCTGAGCCTCAGTTATTCATTCATTCAATCATATTTATTGAGCGCTTACTGTGTGCAGAGCACTGTACTAAGCACTTGGGAAGTACAAGTTGGCAACATATAGAGATGGTCCCTACCCAACAGTGGGCATCTGTAAAATGGGGATTGACTGTGGGCCCCACGTGGGATAACCTGATCACCTTGTATCCCCCCAGCACTTAGAACAGTGCTTTGCACATAGTAAGCGCTTAACAAATGCCATTATTATTATTTGTTAAGGGCTTACTATGTGCTAGGTACTGTACTAAGCACTGGCATGGGTACAAGCAAATTGGGTTGGACACAGTCCCAGTTCCACATGGGGCTCACAGTCTTGATCCCCATTTTACAGATGAGGTAACTGATGCCCAGAGAAGTGAAGTGACTTGTCCAAGGTCACAATCAATCAATCAATCAATCGTATTTATTGAGCACTTACTGTGTGCAGAGCACTGTACTAAGCACTTGACAGTCCCTACCCAACTAGTGGGCTCACAGTCTAAAAGATAATAATGGCATTTATTAAGCGCTTAATATGTGCAAAGCACCGTTCTAAGCGCTGGGGAGGTTACAAGGTGATCAGGTTGTCCCACGGGGGGCTCACAGTCTTAGTCCCCATTTTACAGATGAGGTAACTGAGGCCCAGAGAAGTGAAGTGACTTGCCCAAAGTCACCCAGCTGACAATTGGCGGAGCCGGGGTTTGAACCCCTGACCTCTGACTCCAAAGCCCGGGCGCTTTTCCACTGAGCCACGCTGCTTATGTCACACAGCATAAAAGTGGCAGAGTCAGGATCCTTTGATCTTCTGAATCCTAAGCGTGCTCTAAACACTACACCATGCTGGCTGATGTCACTGATCTTCTCCTACAAGTCTGGCAATCAGGAGGTTCTGCTTTCTAGGGCTGGTGTGACTTTAGCTGAGTAATACGGATCAAAACCACAGTTGTGTGATACTCGCCTTCCCACATGCCTGTCGTACGCTCTGTACCAGCAGAAACACAGCCAACAAGAGAATGTGAGTGGTTCTAAGCTGCATGCTGAGAAGTAGCATGGCCTAATAGATAGAGCACAGACCTGAGAGTCGGAAGGACATGGGTTCTAATGCCAGATCTGCCACTTATCTGCTATACGACCTTGGGCAATTTTTGCACAGATTTATTACTCTATTTTACTTGTACATATTTACTATTCTATTCATTTTGTTAATGATGTGCATATGACTTTAATTCTATTTGTTCTGAAGATTTTGACACCTGTCTACATGTTTTGTTTTGTTGTCTGTCTCCCCTTTCTAGACTGTGAGGGACCGTCTCTATACATTGCCGACTTGTACTTCCCAAGTGCTTAGTACAGTGCTCTGCATACAGTAAGCACTCAATAAATATGATTGAATGAATGAATGAAAGTCACTTTACTTCCATCTTGTACTTCCCAAGCCCAACTTGTACTTCCCAAGTGCTTAGTACAGTGCTCTGCACACAGTAAGCGCTCAATAAATACGATTGATTGATTGATTGATTGATTCTCTCTGCTGCAGTTACCTATCTATAAAATCGAAATTAAGACTGTGAGCCCCATGTGGAACATGGACTTTGTCCAAACTGATTATCTTGTACCTTCCCCAGTGCTTAGTGCAGTGTCTGGCATATAGTAAGTGTAATATAGTAAATGCCATTTAAATGTGGTACAGTAAATACCATTAAAAAAAACCCTACTAGCAGCATAATCAATTCCTATGCATATATTCTTAGTCCTTAATCATTCATTATCTCCCTCCTATTTAGCCTGTGAGCCCTATGTGGAACTGGGTCCAAGCTGATTCACCTTTCCAAACTTTTCAAAATGATCGACCCCAGCACTTAGAACAGGGCTTGACAAATGATAATAATAATGGTAATAGCAATTACAATAATTGAAAGCTATCTCTAGAGAATACAATAGAGTTAACAGACATGATCCCTTCCCTCAAGGAATTTACAATCTAGCCAAATCACAGCATCAAGGCTCATCTATCTTCCTAACTGAAGATTCCATAAATACCTTTTCAAAGCTATGAATGAAAAAAGGACCCAATCGCCAAATTCTGAATTAGCTAAAACCTAACCCAGTTCTCAACTAGTTTAAAGAAAGAGCTTCTTGACCATTTTCAGGGTTTTAAATTTCTCTGGGGTTGAAGTGTTTAGCACAGTGTTCTGAACACAGTCAGTGTGCAATCCACCAATAGTATTTATTGAGTGCTAATTGTGGTCAGAGCACTGTACTAAGTGCTTGGGAAAGTAGAGCATAATAGAGCTGGTAGACACGTTCCCTGTCCACAATGAGCTTACAGTCTAGAGGGGGCAGACAGACATTACTAGAAATAAATTACCGATATGTACATATGTGCTTGCTTGTCATTCGTAATGATATTGTGGAACACCTTCTGGATTAAGCACTTGGGAAAGCAAAACTATTAGACTTCTATTTCTGAGATGGGCTTTCGGGAGAATGAGGACCGGAATTAACACTACTTTTCTTCAGGTCATTCAGAAAAGAGATAAAACTGAGCACAGGATTAAACTGGAGCATAATGTAGAAGACAGAACTTGGGCCTGAGAGTCAGAAGGTCATGAGTTCTAATCCTTACTCCACCACTTGTCCACTGTGTAACCTTGGGCAAATCACTTCACTTCTCTGGGCATCAATTACCTCATCGGTAAAATGGGGATTGAGACTGTGAGCCCCACGTGGGACAGGGACTGTGTCAAACCTGATTTGTTTGTATCCACTCCAGTGCTTAGTTCAATCAATCAATCAATCAATCAATCATATTTATTGAGCACTTACTCTGTGCAGACCACTGTACTAAGCGCTTGGGAAGGACAAGTTGGCAACGTATAGAGACAGTCCCTACCCAACAGTGGGCTCACAGTCTGAAAGGGGGGAGACAGAGAACAAAACCAAACATACTAACAAAATAAAATAAATAGAATAGATATGTACAGGTAAAATAAATAAATAAATAAATAAATAAATAAATAGAGTAATAAATAAGTACAAACATATATACATATATACAGGTGCTGTGGGGAAGGGAAAGAGGTAAGATGGGGGGATGGACAGGGGGACGAGAGGGAGAGGAAGGAAGGGGCTCAGTCTGGGAAGGCCTCCTGGAGGAGGTGAGCTCTCAGTAGGGCCTTGAAGGGAGGAAGAGAGCTAGCTGGGCGTATGGGCAGAGGGAGGGCATTCCAGGCCCGGGGGATGACATGGGCCGGGGGTCGATGGCGGGACAGGCGAGAACGAGGTACGGTGAGGACATTAGCAGCAGAGGAGCGGAGGGTGCGGACTGGGCTGTAGAAGGAGAGAAGGGAGGTGAGGTAGGAGGGGGCGAGGTGATGGACAGCCTTGAAGCCCAGGGTGGCACATAGTAAGTGCTTAACAGATACCACCATTATTATTATTATTGTTATTATTTTTAACTGAGAGAGTATTTCCCCAGACAAATGAATATTTCAGTCAAAGATATGGTTGAAAAGAATGCTAAACGAAATCCAGATTGAAGCTATAAACTGAGGATTAAACCAATTAAGCAATGTTATTCACTGAGTGCTAACTGTATGCAGAGCACTGCACTAAACGTTTAGGAGAGTATAATACAGTAGAGTTATAAGATATGAAACCTTCCCACAAGGGCATCAAAACCCAGCCCTTCATTACCTTAGTTCATTTTACCCACAGGGATTGACTATGAGATAAGGAGGCTGGGAGCAATAGCAGTGGCAATTTTGCACTGAAACTCTCACTTGGAAAAGGGGATGGAAAAGATAAGGTGAAGATAGAGAAGCATGGCACAGTGGTTAGAGCACAGGCCTAGGAATCAAAAGGTCATGGGTTCTAATCCCAGCTCTGCCACTTTTCATTCATTCATTCAATCGTATTTATTGAGCGCTTACTGTGTGCAGAGCACTGTACTAAGCACTTGGGAAGTCCAAGTTGGCAACATATAGAGACGGTCCCTACCCAACAGTGGGCTCACAGTCTAGAAGGGGGAGACAGACAACAAAACAAAACATATTAACAAAATAAAATAAATAGAATATGTACAAGTAAAATAAATAAATGGAGTAATAAATATGTACAAACATATATACATATATACAGGTGCTGTGGGGAAGGGAAGGAGGTAAGGTGGGGGGGAAGGAGAGGGAGAGGAGTGGGAAAGAGGGGGCTCAGTCTGGGAAGGCCTCCTGGAGGAGGTGAGCTCTCAGTAGGGCCTCTCACTTGTCGGCTGGGTGGCCTTGGGCAGGCCACTTCACTTCTCTATGCCTCACTTACCTCATCTGTAAAATGGGAATTGAGACTGTGAGCCCCATGAGAGTCAAAGACTGTACTTCCCAAGCGCTTAGTACAGTGCTCTGCACACAGTAAGGGCTCAATAAATACGATTGATTGATTGATTGTCCAACTCGATTAGTTTGTATCCACCCCAGCACTTAGTACAGTGCCTGGCACACAGTAAGCACTTAACAAATACTACTTTTATTATTGTGTCCTTTAGTCTACCCTCAGCCTCTATGTATTTACTCATTCTTTATTTAATGTCTGTCTCTCTTTCCACACTGTAAGCTCTTTGTGGGCAGGGAACATGTCTACCAACTCTGTTATACTGTAGCCTCCCAAATGCTTGGTTCAGTGTTCTGCACACAGTAAGCGCTCAATAAATACCACTGATTGATTGATCGGTTTGCTTGGCTTTGGATGAAAAGTGGTAATTTTGGAAATCAAGGCTCTGGGTTGCACAGGGAAAAGAACTAAACTTCTGAAGGCTCCGCCACCAATGGAGTGTACCCGTCCTGTCTTGGGTGACTGTGGGGCGAGAACTGAGAATCCTGTTTGCTTGTTTTATAGAATTTAGCAGTTTGCCGTGGGTCTTTGAAGGAGAGTTGACTGGAGCAGGATGAGCCAGCAATAGCTCGAGCTGGATATCAGCTGTGGGGGCACCGGGGCAAGGCGGAGACCTGCTAAGTGGAGACGGCTGGCAACCACCGGCCTAAACAATTCATTTCCTGGAAACCCCAGGAACTCCCCCCAGGCCCGCGCCCTCGGTAGGAGCTGGATTCTTCTTACAAGGAGTTTGATTAATGTGGTTTCCATTCTCTGTGGAACCCCAGAGCACCACACGGACTACTGATTATGGACGGGATGCTGGCTGACTACCTACCCCGTGGCCAAATGTTGAACTGGAAAATTAGAAAATAAAAATCATAATTTTGGTTTATGTTAAATGCTTAATAGGCACCAAGTCGGGGCAGATACGATACAATCAGATCAGATGCAGTTCCTGTCCCATGTGGGCTTCACAGTCTAAGAGGGAGGGAGGACAGGTATTTGGTACTTATTTTATTGATGAAGAAATTGAAGCATGGAGGAGCTAAGTGACTTGTCCAAGGTCATATTGCAGGCAGGTGGCAGAATGGGGACTGGAAGCCGGGTCCCCCGTTTCCCAGAGCTGTGGTCTTTCAGCTAGACCACACCAGCTCCCTGTTTATGAAAATGCACATGAATCTGCAATGTAAGTTGACCCAAGGTGACAAAAGAGAAAACAACACTAGGCACTGAAAATATAATTATTATTAATAATAATAATTATGGTGATGGCATTTGTTAAGCACTTCTTATGTGTCGAGGACTGTTCTAAGCACTGGGACAGATACAACCTAATCAGGTTGTACACAGTCCCTGTCCCACATAGAGCTCACAATCTTAATCCCCATTTTACAGATGAAGTAACTGAGGCCCAGAGAAGTGAAGTGACTTGTCCAAGGTCATACAGCAGACAAGTGGCGGAGCCGGGATTGTTTGCAACATGTGGCCGAGATTGTGGATCCTGTGTTGGCCTTTGTAATCACCCACCTTCATAAGTGAACTTCACTGTCCGTGGTGTCTTTGACTCTGAAGGACAACTACATATAGACATAGGTATTCTTACACTCCTTGGCCACTCAAAAATCATGAAAACTCTATCGCTCTGGTTGAATCAATCAATTGATTGTACTAATAGGGTGCTTACTCTGTGCAGAGCATTCTACTGAGCACTTGGGAGCCCCCTCTTTCGTCTCCCCCTCCTCCCCCTCCCCATCCCCCGGCCTTACCTCCTTCCTGAGCCCTTTGTTGTGTAGGGACCGTTTCTATATGTTGCCAACTTGTACTTCCCAAGTGCTTAGTACAGTGCTCTGCACACAGTAAGCGCTCAATAAATATGATTGAATGAATGAACGAATGAAGAGGGACCCTGTCCACTGCCGAGGCCTAGGAAATTTAGATAAGGGGGCAAGCTTTTATTAAATGACATACAAAAAATGAGATTAAAAAATTTATAATAGTAATAATAATTATGGTATTTAAGCACTTACTATGTGCAAAGCACTGTTCTAAGCACTGGGGAGGATACAAGGCGATCAGGTTGTCCCATGTGGGGCTCACAATCTTAATCCCCATCATCATCAATCGTATTTATTGAGCACTTATTGTGTGCAGAGCACTGAACTAAGCGCTTGGGAAGTACAAATTGGCAACATATAGAGACAGTCCCTACCCAACAGTGGGCTCACAGTCTAAACCCCATTTTACAGATGAGGTAACTGAGGCCCAGAGAAGTGAAGTGAGTTGCCCAAAGTCACACAGCTGACAAGCAGCAGAGCCAGGATTTGAACCCATGACCTCTGACTCCAAAGCCCGGTCTCTTTCCACTGAGCCACACTGCTTCCTAAATGCCATGGATTAATTGATCTATTGAATGACCATTCTATAGCGAATAATGCTCTTGATTTCAAGTTATTTAATCACACTTGGCTATGAACTGCAGCCCACAGAGCTTATGTAAATATTGTTACACTCCACTATTTCCCCTATCCATAATCTGTTTAGATAATCTAGAGAAGCAGCGTGGCTTTGGAGTCAGAGGATGTGGGTTCTAATCCCAGCTCTGCCGCTTGTCTGCTGTGTGAACTTGGCCAAGCCACTTAACTTCTCTTGGCCTCAGTTACCTCATCTGTAAAATGGGATTAAGACTGGGAGCCCCACGTGGTACAACATGATCACTTTGTATCTACCCCAGGCTTAGAACATCATCAATCGTATTTATTGAGCGCTTACTATGTGCAGAGCACTGTACTAAGCGCTTGGGAAGTACAAATTGGCAACATATAGAGACAGTCCCTACCCAACAGTGGGCTCACAGTCTAAAAGAGTGCTAGAACACTAGAACAGTGCTTGGCACATAGGTAGTGCTTAACAAATACCATAATTATTATTAATTATTATTATTATTTCATGCCTGTCTCCCCCTGTAGATGGTAAGCTCCTTGAGGACAGCAGACGTGTCTAACAACTCTGCTGTATTGGATTTTACCAAGTGCTTAGTACAGTGTTCTGCACATCGTAAGTGTATGTTGCCAACTTGTACTTCCCAAGCGCTTAGTACAGTGTTCTACACACAGTAAGCGCTCAATAAATATGATTGATTGATTGGTTGATTGACTGATTGTCTCTATATGTTGCTGATTTGTACTTCCCAAGCTCTTAGTACAGCGCTCTGCACACAGTAAATGCTCAATAAGTACGATTGAATGAATGAATACATACCACTGATTGATTAGTTTCTCATTGTGGAATGCAAAATGACTGATAAATGACAAACCTCAAGTCGTCTTATTCCACCTCTTCTTGCTGAGTGTTTTCAATGAACTAACGCATTTGTTATTAAAAATCAAAACGTAATATGCTTCAGTAAAGTATGTCTTCGTCAGAGGGCATTGCAAAGAGGAATCCAAACAGCAGACTTGGCACAGTTGAATTGTTAGATTGGCCTTGCTTAAACCCAAAGCAACTATTCATAATCAAATTGGAGAAATATTTGGAAAAGTGTTCCTGAGTATATTCTTAATTTAAAAGCAAAGGTCTCATTTTAACTCCATTATCTATCAGATGGAAAGTGTGCTCTATCTCTCCATACTCATGCAAAGACAAGAACATATGAAGTTCAGACTCCAACACTAAACTTTCGAATTTTAATGCTATTTTCAAATGTCATTTTATTATCATTTTTTAAAGCAATGAAAAACTGCATGAGCTCATAATGGAATCAAGCAGCATACTTGCTCTAGAGAAAGGTTCAATTTTTTAACAGAAAACACATTATAATTAGTATCTCCCTTCCTGGAAATTTGAGGTCATTTTCTGACTATAAATCCTGATTGCTTTTGTCATCCAAATTCTCATTTGGTCATACCAAAGATGAGCTAATTGTGCATGAATTCTCACATCAATTTACAGAATGTCTATTAGCTTTCAGTAGATTTACAATAAAAGAGTAAAATAAATATCTATCCTTCACCGCAGGTAGCGGGAGCATACGTCAACTTCTATAAATCGCTCAAGATTGAAATATATTTTAATATCCAAGAAAGACCATCAATTTCCAGAGTGGATGTAGGATGTATGGTTGCTATGGCAATACAACACAGTTGCTGCGACTCATCAGATACTCAACTCCCCATTATTTTGAGCTTCTTTATGAGTCTTTTTCTGAAACATTTTTAAGCTTATTAATTCAATCGTGTTTATTGAGTGCTTACTGTGTGCAGAGCACTGTATTAAACTCTTGGGAGAGTACAGTACAACAATAGCCACATTCCCTGACCACAATGAGCTTACAGTCTAGGGGGTATGGAGACGGGCATCAGTACAAATCAATCAATCAATCAATCAATCGTATTTATTGAGTGCTTACTGTGTGCAGAGCACTGTACTAAGCGCTTGGGAAGTACAAGTTGACATTGCAGATACATACATAAGCAGGGCTGGTAGTGGGGAAGTACCAAGGGAGCAAGTCAGTGGTGAAGCAGAAGGGATTGGGAGAAGAGGAAAAGAGGGGCTTAGCCTGGGAAGGTCTCTTGAAGTCAATGTGCCTTTAATAATAATAATAATAATAATAATAATAATAATAATAATAATAGCACTTATTAAGCACTTACTATGTGCAAAGCACTGTTCTAAGCACAGGGGAGGTTACAAGGTGATCAGATTGTCCCACGGGGGGCTGACAGTCTTCATCCCCATTTTACAGCTGAGGTAACTGAGGGACCGAGAAGTTAAGTGACTTGCCTAAGGTCACACAGCTGACAAGTGGCGGAGCGGGGATTTGAACCCATGACCTCTGACTCCAAAACCCATGCTCTTTCCACTGAACCACGAAGGCTTTGAAGGTGGGGGAGAGTAATTGTCTGTCGGATTTGAGGAGAGAGGGCAATCCAGGCCAGAGGCAGGATGTGGCTGAGAGTTCGGTGGTGAGATAGGTGAGATGGAGGCACGGTGAGAAGGTTAGCATCAGAGGAGCAAAAATGTGTGGGCTGGGTTGTAGAAGGAGAGTAACAAGATGAGGTAGAAAGGGGCAAGATGGTGGATTGCTTCAAAAGCCAATGGTGAGGAGCTTTTGTTTGATGCAGAGGTGGATTGGCAACTACTGGAGTTTTTTGAGGAGTGGGATGACATGTCCTTCAAGGGGGGCAGGGATTTGTGTCTCTGTTGCCTAATTGTACTTCCCAAGCTCTTAGTACAGTGCTCTGCTCACCATAAGTGCTCAATAAATACGACTGAAAGAACGAAAGAATGAATCTTTTTGTAGAAAACTGATCCGGGAAGCAGAGAGAAGTATGGACTGGAGTAGGGAGAGACAGAAGGTTGGGAGGTCAGCAAGGAGGATGCTACAGCAATCCAAACGGGATAGGATGAGTGATTGTGTTAACGTGGTAGCAGTTTGGATGGAGAGGAAAGCGAGGATTTTAGCAATGCTGTGAAGATGGGATCCATGGGATTTAGTGATGGATTTAATATGTGGGTTATTATTATTAGTATGATATTATTAGTATGATGGCCATTCTTTTCCTCTGGACAGAGCCAGTTTTAAAAGTCATCGTCTTCCACAGCTTTAATTCTATTTGTTCTGATGACTTTGACACCTGTCTACGTATTTTGTTTTGTTGTTTGTCTCCCCTTTCAAGACTGTAAGGCCGTTGTTGGGTAGCGACCGTCTTTATATGTTGCAAACTTGTACTTCCCAAGCGCTTAGTACAGTGCTCTGCACACAGTAAGTGCTCAATAAATATGATTGAATGAATGAATGAATATCTTTATGGTGGCTTTGAGCTCCATTCCAAACTCTCAAAAAACCTTTCCTCAGGACCAAGTCCCACTTTTAGAGAAGCAACCTGGCCTAGAGAACCAGCGTGGCCTAGAGGAAAAAGCACATGTCAAGGAATCAGAGGACCTGGGTTCTAATCCGAGCTCTGCCACTTGTCTGCTGTATGGCCTTGGGCAAGTCTCTTCACTTCCCTGGGCCTTGGTTCCCTCATCTCCCAAAAGGGGAATCAATCCTTCTTCTCCCTCCTACTTAGACTAAGCTTCCCCATGTGAAATGTAATTAACTTGTATCTACCTCAGCTCTTAGTACATAGTAAGAGGTTAACAATTACCACAGTTATCATTAGTAGTAGTAGTATTTTAGGGTCCATTTGAGGAAAATGAATTCCACCTCTAGTGGAATTCAGAGCTTTGGGGAGTTTCATCATCAGATTCTCAAAGTCTCATTCCTTCCACCCATCTCAGTTCAATGATGGAATTGGATCCAGAACCCCACTGGTTTCTGGTGGGGAGTCAGTTGGGAGCCATTTCTCCAATGGTGTGTTGGGTGGAATTCTCTTTAAGGGCAACCCAACTTTCAGGTTAATTTATTAAAGATTGTAAGCTCCTCAAGGGCTCACGCCATGTTTTCTGCTTTTCCTATCTATTCCTAAATGTGGCTTAGTGAAAATAGTAATGGGCCTGGTAATCAGAGGACCTGGGTCCTAAATCTACCACTCTACCACTTGCCAGCCATGCAAACTTGGGCAAGTCACATTACTTTTCTGGGCCTCAGTTTTCTCCTCTGTAAAATAAACATTCAAATCCTGTTCACTCCCCTGCTTGGACAGTGAGTTCCATGTAGGACAGGGACTGAGTCTTACCTGATTAACTTGTATCTACTCCAGTGCATAACACAGTGGCACATAGTAAGCATTTAACAATACCATCATAATAATAATTATTGTGGTATTTGTTAAATGCTTACTATATGCCAAGCACTGTACTGGATACAAGCAAATCGGGTTAGACACAGCCCCTGTCCCATGTAGGACATACATGGCACATAGTAAGCATTTAACAATACTATAATAATAATAATTATTGTGGTATTTGTTAAATGCTTACTATATGCCAAGCACTGTAGTGGATACAAGCAAATCAGGTTAGACACAGTCCCTGTCCCATGTGGGGCTCCCAGTCTCAATCCTAATTTTACAGATGAGGGAACTGAGGCACAGAGAAGTGAAGTGATTTTCCCAAGGTCACGCACCAGACAAGCGGAGGAGCTAAATTAGAACCCATAATCTTCTGACTCCCAAGCTGGTACTCTACCCACTAAACCATGCTGCTTCTCACTACACTGTGCTGTTTCTCATCATTATTATCATTCACTCATTCATTAAATTGTATTTATTGAGCACTTCCTGTGTGAAGAGCACTGTACTAAGTGCTTGGAAAGTACAATTCAGCAATAAAGCAATAATGAATAGTAGTAGTATAGACCTTTAGTGGTATACAACTCTACACAGAGGAGGGACTCAGTAATAATAATAATAATGATGATGGCATTTGTTAAGTGCTTACTATGTGCCTTTGCACTGTTCTAAGCAATGGGAGGGGATACAAGGTGATCATGTTGTCCCACGTGGGGCTCACAGTCTTCATCCCCATTTTACAGATGAGGTCACTGAGGCTCAGAGAAGTGAAGTGACTCACCCAAGGTCACACAGCAGACACGTGACAGAGCCGGGATTTGAACCCATGACCTCTGACTCCCAAACCCGTGCTCTTTCCATTGACCCACACTGCTTCTCTGGTGATGAGAGGATGATAGTAGCTGCACTTCCCTGAGAAAGACCAATTGTAATGATTACATTGTGTCTATCCTAGCATTTAGTGTATAGGAAGTGCAAAACAAATACAGTAATGCCCGTTGTTATTACAAATGATTGTAATAAGTCCTCAACCCAGTAGCCGCACTAGCATTCTTAATATTAAAAGGTTACATTCAGTCGATAGTATTAATTGATTGCTTATTTTGTGCCAAACCTGTACTAAGAGTGCAGTACAGTCGGAATCAATCAATTCATCCATTAGTGGTATTTATTGAGCACTTACTGTTTTCTGAGCACTGCTTTTTTAATGATATTTGTTAAGCGTTCACTATGTGTCAGGCACTGCTCTAAGCATCTGGGAGAGTGTGATACAACAAAATTAGCAGACATATTCCCTGCCCATGAATTTACAGTCTGGGTGGGGAGAAGACATGACTCTTGCTGTCACGGAGCTTACAGTCTAATGGGAAAAATGGATATTAAAATAAACTTCAGGTAGGGGAAGCTGGATCGCTTCCTAAAAAAAAGTTCAGCCCATGTCTCCCATTTATTAAAAACTCTCCAACAGCTGCTCATCCACCTCCAAAACAAACAAAAACTCCTTACCATAAGTTTTGAGGCACTTATTCAACTTTCCCCATCCTACCTAGTCTCGCCAAGCTCCTGCTACAACCCAACCCGTACACTTTACTCCACTAATGAGATCACTAATGAGATCTTGTAGAGAAGCAGCATGGCTCAGTGGAAAGAGCCCAGGCTTTGGAGTCAGAGGTCATGGGTTCAAATCCCGGCTCTGCCAATTGTCAGCTGTGTGACTTTGGGCAAGTCACTTATCTTCTTTGTGCCTCAGTTACCTCATTTGTCAAATGGGGATGAAGATTGTGAGTCCCACGAGGGACAACCTGATCACCTTGTAACCACCCCAGTCTCTATATGTTGCCAACTTGTACTTCCCAAGCGCTTAGTACAGTGCTCTGCACACAGTAAGTGCTCAATAAATATGATTGAATGAATGAATGAATGAATGCTTTGCTCATAGTAAGCGCTTAGTAAATGCCATTATTATTATTATTATTATTATCTCATCGGACTCACCACCAACTCTTTTCCCACATGCTTCCTCTGGCCCAGCTCCCTCCCCCTTCACATCCTACAGGCCACCACTCTCCCCCACTTCAAATCTCTACTATCAATCAACTACTGGTATTTATTGAGCACTTACACTATGCAAAGCTTCAGAGAGTAAAATACAACAGAGTTGGTTACAACAGAGTTGGTAGACACACTCCCTGCCCACAAGGAGCTTACAGTCTAGAGGGGGGAGACAGATATTAATATAAATGAAAGATTTATAGCTATGTACATAAGTGCTATGGGGATGAGGGTAGGGAGATTAACAAATGCTCCAAGGACACAGATCCAATTCCACAGCTAGGCGACAGAGAAGGGAGATCTAAAATCTGTAAGATCTTTGTAGGGAGGTAACATGTCTATCATCAGCAGCAGCAGCAGTGTGGCGTAGTGGATAGAGCAGGGAGCTGGGAGTCAGAAGGTCATGGGTTCTAATGCCAACTCTGCCACTCATCTGCTGTATGATCTTGGGCCAGTCATTTCACTTCTCTGTGCCTCAGTTACCTCATCTGTAAAATGGGGTTGAAACTGTGAGCCCCACATGGGACAGGGATTGGGTCCAAACTGATTTGCTTGTGTCCACCCCAGTGCCTAGTATAGTGCCTGGCATATATTAAGTGCTTAACAAATACCATTATTATTGTTATCATTATTACTATCATCAATGCCTATTTATTGAGCACTGACTGTGTGCAGAGCACTGTACTAAGCACTTGGGAGAGTACAATACAACAGAGTTGGTAGACCTGTTCCCTGCCCACAATGAGCTTACAGTCCAGACACAACCAACCTTATTTGTATTGATTTTACTCTTCCAAGACTCAGTACAGTTCCCTGCACACAGTCAGTGCTCGATTCCATCAATTAATTCTAGACTGTGAGTCCACTGTTGAGTAGGGACCGTCTCTATATGTTGCCAACTTGTACTTCCCAAGCGCTTAGTACAGTGCTCTGCACACAGTAAACGCTCAATAAATTCGATTGATTGATTAATTGATTGATTGACCCTGGTGAAAACTGATACCGATGGCTTCATACAGCATCCTCTTCCTAACCAATTTTTTCATGTTGTCTGCTTCCCTTCTATTTAGACTATTTGCTAGCCTTTTCCCTGTGCATATTGCCATATTGCCGTATTATGTTGCCAACTTGTACTTCCCAAGCGCTTAGTACACTGCTCTGCACACAGTAAGCGCTCAATAAATACGATTGAATGAATGAATGAATTCACATCTCCAACTCTGAAGAACGGGCCCCCACTCACCAAAGGATAACTTAAATCACCATGTCGGTTTCTGTAAATCTGTAAAATGGGAATAACAAGTCCCGAAATGGTGGGATTTGACTAAATCGACATATCCGGAAGTCTCCTGAAAGGATAAAATGTTCTTTCCCTTTGAAGCATTTAAGAATACCTCAATCAAAATCAAGCGTGCATTGATAGATGGATGTTAGCACAAAGCAGTTGATAGTTACTGTTTGAAAGACACATTTGGTTCTCCTCAGAGCAGCTGGTTCAGCTGAATTGCATCTGCTGTACAGTAGCATTTTCAACTAGGAAGTGTGGTCTCCGCTTTTTACTCTCACAGAATCATCTCTTGGCTCTTCTGCTTAGTCGTTAAGTTTTATGTTGGAATCGGAATGCCTAATGGCACCGCAGACTTCAACTCTTCTACATCCTTTAAAGGGGTCCGGGTGACATTGAAAATATGTGACTGGCAGGTTGACAACAGATGCAATCATGATAAACGGAGGCTTCAGGGGAGCGGAGGAGACTGACTCCAGGGACATCCAGAGAAACCGATCTACTTCTTCTCGGAGGGCAGGGCTCCAACAGACCCCATCCTGTTAGCACTAGAGCAGAAATGAAGTCCTACAGTTAGAGACATATGGTGGCAGAACGGCGAACAGGCTTTCACCTCCATTTGACTCCATCAAACTCTGATCGTGGCTCTTTTAAAGTCTTCCATCAACTTCTCTCCTCCCGAACTAGCTGCAATACCCCCAGCCCCAGCTTGTGTATCCTGTATCTGCAGGAGGGACATTTCTAAATGCTCATTTCAAGCAAGACCCTATACTAAGTGCTGGACCATTCCAAAGAAAGTGAAAAATGTAGGTTGCTCACCTCAGGGAGCTCACAATCTAAACTGCAAAAGAGAAGCAGCATGGCCTAGTGGAAAGAGCACAGGCCTCGTAATCAGAAGACCTGGATTCTAATCCTGGCTCTACCATTTATCTACTGTGTGGCCTTGGGGAAGTCACTTTTCTGGGCCTCACTTTTCTTAACTTTTCTGGGCCTCAGTTCCCTCCTTGGTTAAATGAGGATTCAATACCTGTTCTCCTTACTACATAGAATGAGAGCCCCATTTGGGACCTGATTATCTTGTATCTTCCCCAGTGCTTGATACACATTAAGCACTTAACAAATACCACTACTATTATTACTAAGACAGAGAAAAATTCAAGAGCTTCAAATTCAAATCACCGGTATTCACTGATCAATACCCAAGGGAGTGGGTGTAGATGGAGATTCGTGGACAGAATGATTTTGTAGAAAAATGATCCAGGCAGCAGAGCTAAGTATGAACTGGAATGGGAAGAGACAGTAAGAAGGGAGGTCAGCAAGGAGGCTGATACAATAATCAAGGCAGGCTAGGAAAAGTGCTTGGATTCATGAGGCAGCAGTTTTGATGGTAAAGAAAGGGACGGTTTTAGCAGTGATGTTGAACCAACAGGATTTAGTGACAGGCTGAATATGTGGGTTAAATGAAAGAAATGAGCCAAGGGTAATGTTAATGTTACAGGCTTGTGAGACAGGAAGGATGATGGTACTGTCTACAGATACAGAAAACTCAAGAGATAGGTCAGGGTTTGCATTGGAATATAATGAGTTCTGTGACATGTTAAGTTGAAGATGTCAGTGGAACATCCAAGTAGAGATGTCCTGAAGGCAGGAGGAAATGTGCAACTGCAGAAAAGCAGAGAGGTCAGAGCTGGAGATTCAGATATGGGAATCATCTGCATAGAGGTGGTAGTTGAAGCCATGGGAGCGAATGGGCTCCCCAAGGGTTTGGGTGTAGATGGAGAATTGAAGGAAACGCAGAACTAAATCTTGCAGGACTCCGAGGGCTTATTGTGTGCAGAGCACTATACTAGCTGTTTGGGAGGGTACAATACAGTAGAATTGGTGGACGTTTTCCTGGCCCTCAAAGAGGTTCCAGTTTAGTTGGGCTTGCTAGGAGTGGGGGAATTTGTTCTTTTCCAAGTAATGGCCGGGGTTGGAGAAAGGAAATATTCTAAGCCTGCTGGCCCTCCAATTTCATGTCTAAGTGCCAGAGAAATCTGGACTGTTGTTTCTATTCAATTCCGGTGATGGACGGTGAAGTGTTGCAAACTCAGTCTTTGACCATCTTTTTAAATCTGAGCCTGGAATTGTGTATCCTTCCTTGCGTTCTAAATAATAATGATGGTATTTGTTAAGTGCTTACTATTTGTCCCAGGTCCGGGATCTATCCACTAGAACACGCTGGCAACCCTCTCTTCCGGAAAAGGTCGGGCCTCGGCCTCCAGAGCCGAGCCGGTCAGTGGAAGGGCCGGAGAGCCATGTGGTCAGTCCCCTGACTCTGTGCTCTTGCAAGTAATGTAGCCAGCCATCTGGTTTCTGACTGGGTGGTCCAGTCCTCAGCCAGTCAATCAATTGTACTTACTGAGCACTTACTGTGGGTAGAGCACTTGGGAGACTACAGTATAAACGAGTTAGTAGGCATGTTCGCCTACTAACCATTGGAGGTAGCCACCTCCAATGGCTACCGATCAATCTGCACATCAGGCAGAAACTCCTCACCCTGGGCTTCAAGGCTGTCCATCCATCACCTCGCCCCCTCCTACCTCACCTCCCTTCTCTCCTTCTACTGCCCAGCCCGCACCCTCCGCTCCTCCACCACTAATCTCCTCACTGTACCTCGCTCTCGACTGTCCCGCCATCGACCCCCGGCCCACGTCATCCCCCGGGCCTGGAATGCCCTCCCTCTGCCCATCCGCCAAGCTAGCTCTCTTCCTCCCTTCAAGGTCCTGCTGAGAGCTCACCTCCTCCAGGAGGCCTTCCCAGACTGAGCCCCTTCTTTCCTCTCCCCCTCGTCCCCCTCTCCATCCCCCCGTCTTACCTCCTTCCCTTCCCCACAGCACCTGTATATATGTATATATGGTTGTACATATTTATTACTCTATTTATTTATTTATTTTACTTGTACATTTCTATCCTACTTATTTTATTTTGTTGGTATGTTTGGTTCTGTTCTCTGTCTCCCCCTTTTAGACTGTGAGCCCACTGTTGGGTAGGGACTGTCTCTATGTGATGCCAATTTGTACTTCCCAAGCGCTTAGTACAGTGCTCTGCACATAGTAAGCGCTCAATAAATACGATTGATTGATTGATTGATGTTCGTCACCTACAGTGAGCTTATAATGGAGAAACAGCATGGCGTAGTGGATAGAACATGAGCCTGGAAGACAGTAGGTCAGGGGTTCTAATCCCACCTCTGCTACTTGTCTGCTGTGTGACCTTGGGCAAATCACCTCCCTTAGAGAAGCAGTGTGGCTCAGTGGAATGAGCCCAGGCTTTGGAGTCAGAGGTCATGAGTTCAAATCCCTGCTCCGCCAACTGTCAGCTGTGTGACTTTGGGCAAGTCACTTAGCTTCTTTGGGCCTCCATTCCCTCATTTGCAAAATGGGGATGAAGACTGTGAACCCTGCATGGGACAAGCTGATCACCTTGTAACCTCCCCAGCGTTTAGAACAGTGCTTTGCACATAGTAAGTGCTTAATAAATGCCATCATTATTATTATTATTGTTCTCTGTGCCTCAGTTACCTCATCTGTAAAATGTGGATTGAGACTGTGAGCCTCACATGGGCCGGGACTGCATCCAACCTGATTTACTTGTATCCACCCCGGTGCTTAGTGTAGTGCTGGGTGCATAGGAAACACTTAACAAATACCATAATTAGTATTATTATTATTATTAGAGGTGGGGGTGCTGGGGGGCAGGGATGATCCCTATCTAACATGAATACACCACTGCACATCTTTACATCTAGTAATAATAGTAATAATAATGATAATGGCATTTGTTAAGCACTTACTACATGTCAAGCACTGCTCTAAGCACTGAGGTAGACAAAAGGTAATTGGGTTGGACGCAGTCCCTGTCCCACATGGGGCTCACACTCTTAATCTGCATTTTATAGGTGAGGAAACTAAGACAAAGAGAAGTTAAGTGACTTGCCCAAGGTCACACAGCAGACAAATGGCAGAGCTGTTATTAGAACCAAGGTCCTTCTGACTTCCACCCCTGTGCTCTATCCAACAGGTCTAGTCTTTTTAAAAAACTTTCAGCAACCATCCCCTGCCCCTGACAACTCTCACCTCTATGTACCTCTGAGTTCTATGGCTCATAAAAATAATAATAACAATAATAATAATAATAATAGTAATAATGGCATTTATTAAGCACTTACTATGTGCAAAACACTGTTCTAAGCACTGGGGAGGTTATTAGGTGATCAGGTTGTCCTATGGGGGGCTCACAGTATTAACCCCCATTTTACAGGTGAGGTAACTGAGGCCCAGAGAATAATAATAATAATAATGATGGCATTAATTAAGCGCTTACTATGTGCAAAGCACTGTTCTAAGCGCTAGGGAGGTTACAAGGTGATCAGGTTGTCCCACGGGGAACTCACCGTCTTAATCTTCATTTGACAGATGAGGTAACTGAGGCACAGAGAAGTTAAGTTACTTGCCCAAAGTCACGCAGCTGACAATTGGTGGAGCTGGAATTTGAACCCATGACCTCTGACTCCAAAGCCCATGCTCTTTCCACTGAGCCATGCTGCTTCTCTAAAGCATGGCTCAGTGGAAAGAGCCATGTCTCATAAGAGGCAACCCAGCCGGTAGCTATCCTTACTGCAGGCGCCATTCCTCTCTTCTGGAATGCTTCCTTTCTTCCTCCTGGAAAACCAATGCATTTCACATTGGGACTAGAAACCCACCTACTCCAAGACTACTCCTGCCTGGCATCAGACTCACCAATCCCTCCGGTCATGCCGTTGATCTCTAGTATACTCTCCCAAGCCCTTAGTACAGTGCTCCACACACTATATGCTGATTCCCTTCCAACACTCTTAAAGGAGGGATACTGAATTATTGCTGAATTGTACTTTCCAAGCACTTAGTACCGCGCTCTGCACACAGTAAAGTCTCAATAAATACGATTGAATAAATGAATGAATGAATGAATGAGGCTGAGAACCCCATGTGGGAGAGATTGGGTCTGATAATAATAATAATAATAATAATAATAATGGCATTTGTTAAGTGCTTACTATGTGCAAAGCACTGTTCTAAGCGCTGGGGGGACACAAGGTGATCAGGTTGTCCCACGTGGGGCTCACAGTCTTAATCCCCGTTTTACAGATGAGGGAACTGAGGCTCAGAGAAGTGAAGTGACTTGCCCAAGATCACACAGCAGACATGTGGCGGAGCCGGGATTCGAACCCATGACCTCTGGCTCCAAAGCCCGGGCTCTTACCCCTGAGCCACGCTGCTTCTGATCTGATTGGATGGTTTCGACCCCGTGCTTAATACAGAGTGGGCAGGGAACATGTCTACCTCTTTTATACTGTTCTTTCCCAAGCGCTTAGTATAATGCTCTGCACACAGTTAAGTGTTCAATAAATGTGACTGATTGACTGATTGATTGCTTGACACATAGTAGCTCAATCAGTCAATCAATCAATCAATCAATCGTATTTATTGAGCGCTTACTATGTGCAGAGCACTGTACTAAGCGCTTGGGAAGTACAAATTGGCAACACATAGAGACAGTCCCTACCCAACAGTGGGCTCACAGTCTAAAACGGGGAGACAGAGAACAGAACCAAACATACCAACAAAATAAAATAAATAGGATAGAAATGTACATGGAAAATAAATAAATAAATAAATAAATAAATAAATAAATAAATAAATAGAGTAATAAATATGTACAACCATATATACATATATACAGGTGCTGTGGGGAAGGGAAGGAGGTAAGACGGGGGGATGGAGAGGGGGACGAGGGGGAGAGGAAGGAAGGGGCTCAGTCTGGGAAGGCCTCCTGGAGGAGGTGAGCTCTCAGCAGGGCCTTGAAGGGAGGAAGAGAGCGAGCTTGGCGGAGGGGCAGAGGGATTGGGGGCATTCCAGGCCCGGGGGATGACGTGGGCCGGGGGTCGACGGCGGGACAGGCGAGAGCGAGGTACGGTGAGGAGATCAGTGGTGGAGGAGCGGAGGGTGCGGGCTGGGCAGTAGCACCATCATTATTTTTAAAACACTCAATCACTTTGCCCCTTATCTAATCTCTCTACTTCTCTACTACAACCCTGCCCGCACACTTTGCTCCTCTGTTTACCTACCATAAGTAGAGAGGCAGCGTGGCTCAGTGGAAAGAGCCCGGGCTTTGGAGTCAGAGGTCATGGGTTCAAATCCCGGCTCTGCCAATTGTCAGCTGTGTGACTTTGGGCAAGTCATTTAACTTCTCTGGGCCTCAGTTCCCTCATCTTTGAAATGGGGTTGAAGACTGTGAACCCCCTGATAGGCAACCTGATCACCTTGTAACCTCCCCAGCACTTAGAACAGTGCTTTGCACATAGTAAGCACTTAACAAATGCCATCATTATTATTATTAAGTACTGAACCTACTTACGGTACCTGAATCTCTCCCTTTCACCACCAACATCTTGCCCAAGTCCTGCCTCTGTCATTGAATGCCCTCCCTCTTCATATCTGACAGGCAATCACTCTCCCCACCTTCAAAGCCTTATTAAAAGCCCATCTCCCCCAAGAAGTCTTCCCTGACTAAGCCCTCATTTCTTCTTCTCCCACACTCTTCTGCATTACCCTCGCGTTTGGATTTGCACACTCTATTCACCTTCCCCTCAGGCCCATGGCACTTATGTACATGAGAAGTAGCATGGCGTAGTGGATAGAGCATAGGCCTGGCACTCAGAAGGTCATGGGTTCTAATCCCGACTCTGCCACTTGTCTGTTGTGTGACCTTGGATAAGTCACTTCACTTCTCTGTGCCTAAATTACCTCATCTGTTAAATGGGGATGGAAACTGAGCCTCACTTGAAACGGGGACTGCGTCCAACCCGATTGGCTTGTATCCACCCCAGGTCTTAGTACCGTGCCTGGCACGTAGTAAGCACTTAACAAATACCGTAATTATTATTATAAATTATTATAGCCAAAATTTATTTATTTCTATTAATGCCTGCCTCCTCCAGAACATGAGTTCGTTGTGGGCAGCCTATCAAATCTGTTGTATCGAACTTTCCCAAGGGCTTTCCCAAGTACAGTGCTCTGCACACAGTAAGAGCTCAATAAATATGATTGATTGATTGATTGTTCTTAAAAGCTATGCTTTTCAGTCTTTACGTTCTTATCTATCCTTCTGTGTAAATGATTGTATCATTGCGTTTATACATGCATAGCTATAACATCTTCATTACCATTTCTTCCTGTTAGCCTATAAACTCTTGAAATCGATCAGAGGTATTTACTGAGTGATTACTATGTGCAGAGCGATCGATCAGTCATATTTACTGAGCACGTACTGTGTGCAGGGCTTGGAGTTTGGGGAGCTTGGGGAAGTATAAGACAGTAGACTTGGTAGACATTCCTCCTGCCCCCATGAAGGTTACAAACTAGAGACTTACTTACCTTTGAAGATATGCGCTATGTTTTGTCTTTGCTACTGATGAACAAAACCACATTTGGAGAGAGTTCTCCTTTGGGAGCCCACACACAAATGGTGTTTCTGGTCTGCGATGCTGCTCTCTTTATTTGATTATACTTGTCCACTTAACTTTATTTGGTTATACTTGCTAAAACCTTATCCTCCTACTCAATTGCTGATTTGCCCCTTAAAAGCCAGAGAACAGGAAGCAGCTTGCTGAAGACCACACTGAACACTGACCACACTGACCATGGCCCAGGAATGAATTTGGAAAGTTCACATTTTTTTAATACCATCATCATTATTATTAAGCAATAATTATGAATACTCATTATTACTAATCCAGACTCCTCCATTTGTCTGCTGTGTGACCTTGGAAAGATCACTTCCCTTCTCTGTGCCTCAGTTACCTCATCTGTAAAATGGGGATTAAGACTGTGAGCCCCATGTGGGTCAATCAATCAATCAATCAATCGTATTTATTGAGCGCTTACTGTGTGCAGAGCACTGTACTAAGTGCTTGGGAAGTACAAGTTGGCAACATATAGAGACAGTCCCTACCCAAAAGTGGGCTCACAGTCTAGAAGGGGGAGACAGAGAACAAAACCAAACATGCTAACAAAATAAAATAAATAGAATAAATATGTACAAGTAAGATAAATAAATAGAGTAATAAATCTGTACAAACATATATACATATATACAGGTGCTGTGGGGAAGGGAAGGAGGTAAGATGGGGGGATGGAGAGGGGGAGAGGGGGTCATGGACTGTGTCCAATCTGATTTACTTGTACCTATTCTAGAGCTTATTACAGTGCCTGACAAAGAGAAAGCACTTTAAAAATGACAAAAAAAACCCCTCAATTCCTGTCTTTGATCTTGATTCTTTCCACTTATTTTCCTCATTTTAGCTGAATCACTTTCCCTGGACATTTTGTATTGCGGCAGGAAGCCACATAAACCTTTGAGAGTCTCATCCGTCTCTTGCGGACTCAAATGCATTTTTCTCCGATTGTCTACAAAGAAGCAAAAATGGAATCAGACAGTGATTCCTGAGGGAAACATAGCTGCAGATTTTGCCAATTGATGCCAATGACCTAGATGGCTTAGCTCTGGGAATAAATGGCAAGTACAAGAGGGGTGGCTAAACATGACACTGGTGTCTCTATTCTTTAGAATAGAATTTATTACTCTATTTATTTTACTTGTACATATTTATTCTATTTATTTTATTTTGTTAATATGTTTCATTTTGTTCTCTGTCTCCCCCTTCTAAACTGTGAGCCCACTGTTGGGTAGGGACCGTCTCTATATGTTGCCCATGTACTTCCCAAGCGCTTAGTACAGTGCTCTGCACACAGTAAGCGCTCAATAAATACAATTGAATGAATGAATGAATGAATGTCTCCCGGAAGCTTTCACATTATTTATCTCTCCTTTCCCTCATGACTACACTGTGAGGTAATAATAATAATAATAATAATAATGGCATTTATTAAGTGCTTACTATGTGAAAAGCACTGTTCTAAGCACTGGGGCGGTTACAAGGTGATCAGGTTGTCCCACGGGGGGCTCACAGTCTTCAACCTCATTTTACAGATGAGGTAACTGAGGCCCAGAGAAGTTAAGTGACTTGCCCACAGTCACACAGCTGATAAGTGGCAGAGCTGGGATTTGAACCCATGACCTCTGACTCCAAAGCCCGGGCTCTTTCCTCTGAGCCACACTGCTCAGCAGAGTGGATAGAGCACAATCCTGAGAGTCAGAAGAATCTGGGTTCTAATCCTGACTCCACTACATGTCTGCTGTGTGACCATGGGCAAGTCATTTAACTTCTCTAAGCCTCGGTTTCCTCATCTGTAAAATGGGCATTAAAATGGTGAGCCCCATGTGCGACAGGGACTGTGTCCAACACAATTTGCTTGTATCCATCCCAGTGCTTAGAACAGTGCCTGGCACATAGTAAGCGCTCAACAATTACCACAATTATTAGGTATTACTATTTCCATTTTGCAGAAGAGTTGATTGAGGTGATTAAGTGACTTACCCAAGGTCAACCAGCAGGCTGGTCGTAGAACAAATACGTGGCAGATAGAGCACGAGTCTGGGAGTCAGAAGGTTGTGGGTTCTAATCCCTGCTCCGCCAGTTGTCTGCTGTGTGATCTTGGGCAAGTCACTTAACCTCTCTGGGCTTCAGTATCCTCATTTGTAAAACGGGAGTTAGATCCTACTCCATCCTACTTAAGCTGCGATCTCTATATATGACAGGCGTTGTTTGATTCCAACTACACTATCTTGTATGTACCCCAGTTCTGAGGACAGAATTTGGAACATAGTAAATGCTTAACAAAAAACATTTTTCTTAGTTTAATGATGAATTACTGATAAATATCACTTATAAGGTGATCCGTGATCTAAAAAAATCTATTAACCATCTCATATTAATTCATCTATAGCATTTTTGGTAAGCACTTGGGCGAGCACTCTCAAGGAGGTTACAGTCTATTCTGTGCAGAGCTCTGTACTAAGTACCTGGGAGAGTAAAATGAATTAGTAGATTGTAAGCCCCATGCGGGACAGGGACTGTGTCCTAACCGATTTGCTTGTATCCACCCCAGCATTCAGTACAGTGCCTGGCATATAGTAAGCGCTTAACAAATACCATCATCATCATTATTTTTATTATTATTATCATTATTATTATTATTATTAGCCACGCCCTTAAAAAGCCGACAATCTACAGTGTGCAGAGTTTTGTACTAAGCACCTGGGGGAGTGCAATAGAGTTAGTGGATATGATCCCTGCCTTCAAGGAGCTTACATTCTACTGTATGCAGAGCACTATACTAAGCACCTGAGTGAATGCAGTGGAGTTAATGGCTATGATGCCTGTCCTCAGGGAGCTTATGTCCATAGTGACACCACGGATGCATAATAATAATAATGATGATAATAATAATGGCATTTGTTAAGTGCTTACTATTTGCCAAGCACTGTTCTAAGTGCTGGGGTAGATACAAGGTTAGGAGGATGCACCACGTGGGGCTCACAGGCTAAATCCCCATTTTAAAACTAAAAAAAAAAGATGGCATTTTTAAGCACTTACTATGTGCAAAGCACTGTTCTAAGCGCTGGGGAGGTTCCAAGGTGATCAGGTTGTCCCACGTGGGGCTCACAGTCTTCATCCCCATTTTACAGATGAGGTAACTGGGGCACAGGGAAGTGAAGTGACTTGCCCAAAGTCTCATCCCCATTTTACAGATGAGGTAACTGAGGCACAGGGAAGTGAAGTGACTTGCCCAAAGTCACACAGCTGACAATTGGCGGGGCTGGAATTTGTACCCGTGACCTCTGACTCCCAAGCCCGTGGTCTTTCCATTGAACCACGCTGATTTTACAGATGAGGGAACTGAAGCACAGAGAAGTTAAGTGACTCTACCAAAGTCACACAGCTGACAATTGGTGGAGCCGGGATTAGAACCCACAACCTCTGAGTCCCGAGCCCGTGCTCTTTCCAATAAGCCACTAAGCCATGCTGCATCTCTCCCAGAATACCCCACTCTCCAACTGAGATTGTTCTGATAGTGTATCCATAGTCATGGATGACATGATGGATGGATGGATGGATGGATGGATGGATGGATGGATGGATGGATGGATGACATGGATGGAGGGCAAGGCCATAGTGTATCTTGGTAAAAATATGGAAGCGGTTTGCCATTTTGCCCTCTTCCACGCAATAAACTTGAGTCTCCGCCCTCAACTCTCTCCTTTGCCACGGCTGCCCAGCATGGGTGAGTTTTGACCTGTAGCAGGTTGCCTTCCACTCACTAGCCACTGACCAAGCCAGAAATGAAATGGACAGGCCACTGCTTGACTCTCCCTCCCATAGCCGAGACCAGTAGAGTACTAAAAACTCTTCAGGTGCAGACCTGAGAGGGGTCAGGGAGCTTATATTTGCTATAATTACGCAGGTTCCCACTTTCATTGTCTGATCTGGCCAGCTTCCTTACTTTCTAACCGTTCCCTACCAAACCAGCTGAGGCCAAACTCTGTCCTTCAGAAAAAAAAGTAAATATTTGAATTGGAATCATCACTCTCTTCCTTTTCTTTCTGGCAATGGTTATATGAAGCTGTGAGTGCTAGAGAAAATATCACGCTGCTTCTCCAGAAAGCAAATCTGGGACATCTCTGCATAAAATTTATAGGTTGGAGAGGAATAAAAACTCACTACAGAGAAATCTCTTTTATTAATTTCTCAGAGTATCTAGTCCTCATTTTGTTTCCTCTTCTGGAGAGTCAGAATGATGAACAGCCACTAGCCAAGGTCAGAATCCAAGAAAAAATTACAATATTTCATCCAAAGTCAGCCATACACATCTTATGCCTTGAAAGGTAACAGAATTGCAGCCTTTCCTTCACTTCCTTAGAAGGGGATTAGAATTCACTGATGTTTGATTACCAAGAATGTTAATAAAACCTTAAATTTTAGGGAGCAATTTTTGGGGGGCGAGGGGAATGTTTTTCATATTTCTTATCTCATTTTTGTCTTCAACACCACTGGGAGGCAGGGAAAGGAAGGTATTGATAGTTACTGATTGTAATCACCTCCTCTAGACTCTAAGGTTCATCAGTCTAGCAATCAATGGTATTTATTGAGTACTTACTGTGTGCAGAGCACTGTACGAAGTGCTTGGGAAAGTACAAAACAAAAGAGTTAATAGTTATGATTCCTGCCCACAAGAAGCTTACAGTCTAGAGGGAGCTTATAGTCTAGAGGGCAGGGAATATGTCCACTAAATCTGTTACATTGTACTCTCCCACGTGCTTAGTACAGTGTTCTGTACATAGTAAGTACTCAACAAACACCATTGATTGATTGATTCAGCTGGCTGTAAGGGAGACCGGACAGGGGAGAGGCTGAATCAATCAATCAATCAATCAATCATATTTATTGAGTGCTTACTGTGTGCAGAGCACTGTACTAAGCGCTTGGGAAGTGCAAGTTGGCAACATATAGAGACAGTCCCTACCCAACAGTGGGCTCACAGTCTAGAAGGCTGAAGGCAAGGAGGCCAGCAAAGAGGCTTTTTGCAATAATCCAGCAGGAAGGAGCTTAAGGCCTGAATCACTGCCGTGTGACCTTGGACAAGTTACTTAACTTCTCTATGCCTCAGTTACCTCATCTGTAAAATGGGGATTATGACTGTGAAACCCATGTGCAACAGGGACTGTGTCCAACCCAATTAGCTTGGATCTAACCCAGCACTTAGTACGGTGCCTGGCACATAGTAAGCACTTAATAAATGCCATTAAAACCAAATAATGGCACTTAATAAATGCCATTAAAACCTTCAGGCCCAGAGAGGTTTAGTGACTTGTCCAAGGTGAGAGAGCAGGGATTTGAACCCAGGTCCTCTGATGCCCAAATCATACTCTTCCTGCTCATTTGATCTTTCAGGATCTTCCTCTCTAAACATTACTGGAACAGGATGGACTGTTCTGGACTAGGATTGGGTTGGATTACGGTTGCAATTTCCTCTTCACTAGCTCTGGTCCCTCTCACCAACATGCTTACAGCCTGGAGTGATATTCAGCTCTTGTAATTATTATTGTTATTATTGTTACAATTATAACACATTATGACAATTACAACAATTATAACAAAGGTCTGTTGTGTGACCTTGGACAAATCACTTCACTTCCTTGTGCCTCAGTTACCTCACAGGGAAGCAGCATGGCCTGCGAGTCAGAGGACCTGGCTCCACTATTGGTCTGCTATGTGACCTTGGGCGAGTCATGGGTTCTAATTCCGGCTCTGCCACTTGTCTGCTGTGTGACCTTGGGCAAGTAACTTCACTTCTCTGTTCCTCAGTTGCCTCATCAGTAAAACGGGGATTAAGAGTGTGAGCCCTAGGTGTAACAGGAACCGTATCCAACTCAATTTGTTTGTATCCACCCCAGTGCTTAGTACAGTGCCTGGCACATACTAAATGCTTAAAAGATACCGTTATTATTATTATTATTATTATTATTATTATTATTATTATTATGTCACTTCATTTTTCTGTGCCTCTGATTCTTCATCTGTAAAATGGGGATTTTAACACTGTGAGCCCCATGTGGGACATGGGTTATGTCCAGCCTGATAAGCTCCTATATACCCCAGAATTTAGAATGGTGCTTAAATCATAGTAAGTGTTAAACAAGTACCAATATTATTACTACTACCTATAAAATGGGGATTAAGACTGTGAGCCCCATGTGGGACACAGGCTCTCTCCAACCTGATTATCTTGTATCTACTGTAGAGCTTATTACAGTTTCTGACACCCAATAAGCACTTAACAAATACCATGAAAAACAAACAATTATTAAGCACTTACTAGATAGTAAGTACTGGAGTAAATAAAAGATTTTCAGAAAGGATACACTGCCAGGATCACACTGGGTTTACAGTCTGTCTCATTCTCTTTTTACAGATGAGAAACCGAGTCGCAGAAAAGTGATGTACCCAAGGTCATACAGCAGGCCAGAGGTGGGACTAGAACTCAGGCCTCCCAAGGCCTAGACCTCTTTCCAGCAGGCCAGACCTCTGTGTATCTCATTTTCTCTCCTCATCTAATCTACCTTCAAGGTTCACTGCCCCTTCCTCAGTGATAGATCTTTCAGATCCAGCCCTCTCTCACCATTCCTTTGGGCAGTGCAGCGATCCAGGCCTTAAGCTCTTCCCTGCTGGATTATTGCAAAAAGCCTCTTTGCCAACCTCCTTGCCTTCAGCCTCTCCCCTATCTGGTCTCCCTTACAGCCCAGCTGAACCATCCTTCCTCCGTAAGTAGGCTAAATTGATTCCTACTTACTGTTCAGTTGAAAGGCAAATTCTTGACCTTGGATCAAGACTGTAAGCTCGTTTGGGTAGGGAATGTGTCTGTTCATTGTTATACTGTACTTACCCAAGCACTTAGTACAGTGCTCTGCACACAGTAAGCGCTCAATAAATACAAATGAATGAAAGAACTGCATCCCTTTGCCTAACCGCCTGATCTCCAGCTAAACCTTAGCTTGCTGTCTCCACTCCGGCCAACTGAACTGCCCACCGGCTCCCCACACTAGGCTTTCCTGCTTCTTTGCCTACACCCAAGCCATCTTTCCCCACAGACAGCCTTTTTCCTTCTTTTCACTAAAACATGACCTTCCCGGCTTCAAAGCTCTATTAAAATTTCCCATTGCCCGTGACGGTTTCCCAGATAAACCTAACAGGAGTTCAGCACCACCACTTTTTTCTAGCTCCCCTCAAGCCATCATTCATTCATTCAATCATATTTATTGAGTGCTTACTATTTGCAGAGCACTGTACTTAGTGCTTGGGAAAGTACAATACAGCAATAAAGAGTGATGATCCCTGCCCACAACCATAATAAATGGTATTTTTGAGTACTTACTGTATGCAGAAGGACTGTACTAAAGACACCTAAATTTATTCCAACCTTCATTTGGAGGACTCTGCTACTTGTTACATATTAATTGTGGCATTTGTTGAGTGCTTTCTGTGTGCCAGGCATTGTACTAAGCACCAGGGTGATTACAAACAAAATGGGCTGAACAGTGTCTCTGCCACACATGGGGATCACGATCTTAATCCACACTTTGTAGATGAGGTAACTGAGGCACCAAAAGTGAAGTGAGTTGCCCAAGGTCACACAGCAGACAAATAGCAGAGCCAGGATAATGATGGCATTTGTTAAGCACTTACCATGTGCGAAGCACTGTTCTAAGCGATAACCTCCCCAGCACTTAGAACAGTGCTTCACACATAGTAAGCACTTAACAAATGCCATCATTATTATTATTATAGTTACAAGGTGATCACGTTGTCCCACGTGGGGCTCACACTCTTAATCCCCATTTTACAGATGAGGTAACTGAGGCTCAGAGAAGTTAAGTGACTTGCCCATGGTCACACAACAGACATGTGGGGGAGCCAGGATTAGAACCCATGACCTCTGACTCCCAAACCCGGGCTCTTTCCACTGAGCCGTGCTGCTTCTCTAAGATTAGAACACAGGTCCTTTTGACTTATAGGCCCATGCTCTACTCACTAGACCACACTGTTACATCATCATCATCATCATCAATCGTATTTATTGAGCGCTTACTATGTGCAGAGCACTGTACTAAGCGCTTGGGAAGTACAAATTGGCAACATATAGAGACAGTCCCTACCCAACAGTGGGCTCACAGTCTACATCTCCCCGCCCCCCATTAGAATTTTCTCTCAGGGACCAGGCCTCATTCTCCCTTCTGTCAGGGCCCAGTAGAGTGGGCACTCTGAATGATTAAGTGGCTGCTGGGCCTTTTAGCACCAATCCCATGCTCCAGAGCCCCATGAAGTCTCTGGGAGGAGGCCGGGGATACGGAGAGGCTGGGAAAATCTCCTCAGGCAAATCCACTAGCTCTGAGATCTCATTCCTCCTGGATGAGGAGAGGATCTTTTAGACTGGGAGCCCACTGTTGGGTAGGGACTGTCTCTATACGTTGCCAACTTGTGCTTCCCAAGCGCTTAGTATAGTGCTCTGCACACAGTAAGCGCTCAATAAATACGATTAATGATGGTGATGAGGATTGGTGACTCTTCCCCACTCTGAGGGGGATATTCA
Organism: Tachyglossus aculeatus; assembly: GCF_015852505.1. Taxonomy (NCBI): domain Eukaryota; kingdom Metazoa; phylum Chordata; class Mammalia; order Monotremata; family Tachyglossidae; genus Tachyglossus; species Tachyglossus aculeatus. Next base: position 14,396,194 of record NC_052070.1, read on the forward strand.
ACTAAGTTCTAGAAGCCGTTTCCAAGACGGCTTCCGTGCCAATTGAATCCACCTGAGCCTCCCGCGGTGTGCTGGCTGCCTGGTTACACTGACTGGCAGGAGCTGCACCGGAGAAATTTCCATGACTCAAGGGGCTCCATGAACCTTCCAGAAGAGAAGAAGAGGCTGGGACGATTCTTCCTCCAAAACTTCCAACTTCCTCCTGACAAAATGCTTCTTGGGGAAGACTTATCCAGGTCAATACCAAATAAGAGACAACCCAATGGTTGTCAGTGAATAGACTTGGCCTCCTGTCTTGGCTTCTCTCTGAACTATTCACCACAGTTTCTGGTCCTGTCTCTTGCCCCTGCCTCCGTGGTGGGATCCACACACTTCGTTTCAGCTAGATATATACACAAAAAATCTGGCATCTGGAGTGGGAGGCCCTACTGGATCATCAGCGGTCTGGCTCTAGAAGAAATGGAGTGACTCATTCAGCTAGAGGAGGAGGATGGAGGAGGAGGAGAAGGATGAGGGGGAGGAAGAGAAGATGTAAATGAAAACTTCAACCTTTTCCCCAGCTCCTGGAGGGACCTGGGCAATGGAAGGAAGGGAGGGCTGAAGGTGATCCAGGAGAACAGGTGCAGATTGGAGCTTGGAAGCAGGAAGCAGAATTTGAGGTGGAGAATACAGCAGGAAAGAGGAGAAACAGCAAACAGCGTTCAGATAAAGTATCAGGAGGGGTACACAGCTCGGTGTGACTCCATGTGAACACTGAGTAATGAAAGCTAGAAACCAAATCGAGGCTAGGATTCCCGAAATCAGACACCCTCTGGATACTTGTATGCTTGGGAAATGCAGACGTGCACACAGTACTGTAATCATCATCGCAGTAGTATCTCCCCAAGTATCTCTCAAGCATTTATCAAGTTAAAACATTTACAGGTCAAATACATAGGTCTGCTAGAGGAACTAAAATCAATGTTGATATTGAAGAATGATAAGGAAAACCAATTATGGCCAGATTCTGGTTCCAGAAACACTAAATATCCTAAGGATCTGGAATTCGTTAAAAACCTCGCCTCAGTTCACGCAGTGAAACTTCTGGTTACTAAATCACAAGACCCCAGACATTTTAATCTCAACAATAGATCATTAAAATGTACTCGGCTAATGTCATTCATTCATTCAATCGTATTTATTGAGCGCTTACTGTGTGCAGAGCACTTTACTAAGCGCTTGGGAAGAACAGGTTGGCAACATATAGAAACGGTCCCTACCCAACAGTGGGCTCACAGTCTAGAAGGGGTAGACAAACAACAAAACAAAACATATTAACAAAATAAAACAAATAAACAGAATACGTACAAGTAAAATAAATACTGTTCTAAGCGCTGGGGAGGTTACAAGGTGATCAGGTTCATTCATTCAATCGTATTTATTGAGCGCTTACTGTGTGCTGAGCACTGTACTAAGCGCTTGGGAAGTACAAGTTGGCAACATGTCCTCATTGTTGGGATAGGGAGAGAACAAGTCACATTGACAAGTAAAAAGAAAAAACAGCAGCAATATCTTTAAAGATTATTAGAGGCCCAATGTAGAATTCAGGCTACCAGTTAATCAATGATATTTATTGAGCACTTACTGTATGCAGACCACTGTACTGAGTGATTGAGAGGGTAATAATAATAATAATGTTGGTATTTGTTAAGCGCTTACTATGTGCCAAGCCCTGTTCTAAGCGCTGGGGTAATTAGGTTGTCCCACGTGGGGCTCACAGTATTCATCCCCATTTTACAGATGAGGTAACTGAGGCTCAGAGAAGTGAAGTGACTTGCCCAAGGTCACACAGCTGACAAATTGCAGATCCAGGATTAGAACCCATGACCTCTGACTCTCAAGCCCATGCTCTTTCCACTAAGCCAAGCTGCTTCTCCTAGTCGGTAAGCACAATCCTTGCCTTCAAGGAGCTTCCAGTCTATCACTAACTTTAAAAACATAGGTCATCAATGTATACTGAAGCAGCACGGCCTAATTGAAAGAGCCCAAGCCTGGGAGTCAGAAGATGTGGGTTCTAATCCCTGCTCTGCCACATGACTGCTGTGTGACCTGGGCAAGTCACTTCACCTCTCTGCCTCAATTCCCTCATCTGTAAAATGGGGATTAAGACCATGAGCCCCAAGCTGGACAGGGACTGTGTCCAACCTGATTACCTCGTAACTAGCCCAGTGCACGTAGTAAGCGCTTAACCAATACCACTATTGGTTATTATTATTAGTATTAGTATTATTACTATAATTATTACTGGTCAGGCAAAGCCCACTGCCCACTGTCCCCAAATGTGAAGCCAAAGTATGGAAGCAGCATTTGTCATTTGCTAGCCCAAAGAAACGTTGCTTGACCAACCCAAAGTGAAACTTGTTTCTATAATCTGACCTCACTTATTCCTGACCCTCTGAAAAGTTTGTTATGTTACATCCTAGCAATGAGAGAAGTCCTAACAACAAGACACTAAGAACTTGGGGACAATGCCCAGCTTCTAGATTGTAAGCTCATAATGGGCAGGGAACATGTCTACCAGCTCTGTTGTGTTGGACACTCCCAAGCTCTGCAAACAATAGGGGCTCAATAAATACCATCGATTGATTACATTTCCTGCTCCTCCAAGAGCTTCCTCTTCTGAGACCCCAAAGTAGACCCCCCCACCCCCAAACCCTGTGGATATCAAGACTCTTTGCCCCTTACCATAGCACTAGGGTGAGACATCCCATTTTCTAGCAGGTAGTGGTGGGCGCTAGCAGAAAGCCATGCTTCTACTTAGCAGATCTCCAATCAATCAATCAATCAATCGTATTTATTGAGCGCTTACTGTGTGCAGAGCACTGTACTAAGCGCTTGGGAAGTACAAATTGGCAACATATAGAGACAGTCCCTATGCAACAGTGGGCTCACAGTCTAAAAGGGTCTCCAGGGTTCCTGCCATCACTGGAAGCTGATTCAGTTTTGGATATCCCTTCCCAACCACCCCACAAGCCCCTGAACCCATTAGGACTCCAGGAAATGGAGCTGCCAGAAGTGTCCAAATTATAATAACTATGGTATTTATTAAGCGCTTATTTTGTGCCAGGCACTGGGGTGGATACCAGCCGCCACTTGTCAGCTGTGTGACCTCGGACAAGTCACTTAACTTCTCTGTGCCTCAGTTACCTCATCTGTAAAAATGGGGATTACGACTGTGAGCCCCTTGGGGAACAACCTGATTACCTTGTATCCCCCCAGTGCTTAGAACAGTGCTTGGCACATACTAAGCATTTAATAAATGCCATTATTATTTATTATTATTTAAAGCGGGTTGAACACAGTCCCTGTCCCACATGGGGCTCACAGTCTCAATCCCCATTTTATAGATGAGGTGACTGAGGCACATAGAAGTGAAGTGACTTGCCCAAGGACACACAGCAGACAAGGGTCGGAGCCAGAATTAGAACCCATGACTCCAAGGCTTGTGCTATATCCACTATGCCATGCTGCTTCCTCTACAGTATTTATTGAGCATTTATTGTGTGCAGAGCACTATTCTAAGCACTCTAAATGAATGCATAGGTGGGAATTAGACACAATCCCTAGCCACTCAGGAGGCTCACAATTCAAGAATAAAATTTAGGGGAGGGGAGCAGGTGACAGACACAAAAAAAAAGAAGACACAAATCAGTAAGTCTCCCAAGTGCTTAGTACAGCACTCTGCACGAGGTAAGCGCTCAATAAATACGACTGGATGAACGTGTGATCGGCAGGATTTATCGGGGCTGGCTACGGCCAGAGCGCTGTACTAAGCGCTTGGGAGCATCACGTTCCCTGCCTCTGATGAGCTGATTCATTCATTCATTCATTCAATCGTATTTATTGAGCGCTTACTGTGTGCAGAGCACTGTACTAAACGCTTGGGAAGTACAAGTCAGCAACATATAGAAACGGTCCCTACCCAACAGTGGGCTCACAGTCTAGAAGGGGGAGACAGAGAACAAAACAAAATATCTTAACAAAATAAAATAAATAGAATAAACATGTACAAATAAAATAAATAAATAAATTGAGTAATAAATACGTACAAACATATATACATATATACAGGTGCTATGGGGAGGGGAAGGAGGTAAGGCGGGGGGGGGTAGGGAGGGGGAGGAGGGGGAGAGGAAGATATTTGCTTCATGCAAACAACCTCCAGCTTTTATTCTCTACCTGAGGTCTTCAAAGCAAGAAAAGAGAATATTTCAGGTGAGAAAGGAGAAATCTGCTTTATCTAAACAACCTCCAGCTTTTGCTTCTCTGTCTCTGTTCTGCAAAGGCACTAAAGAGACTGTTTCAGGTAAAAAAAGGAGCAACTTGCTTCATGAAAAACAGGCTCCAGCTTCTATTTCTCTACCTAGGGTCTTCAAGGCCAGCTGATAAGAGGATGGGTGTTGATAGAAATAAGAAAACTGACAGTGTAGTGAGTGCCATGGGGTATGAATGAATGAATGAGTCAGGGACCTGGGTTCCAATCCCAGCTCCACGAGGCAAGTCTGCATGTTTTGTTTTGTTGTCTGTCTCCCCCTTCTAAACTGGGAGCCCGTTGTTGGGTAGGGACCGTCTCTGTATGTTGCCGACTTGTACTTCCCAAGCGCTTAGCACAGTGCTGTGCATGCAGTAAGCGCTCAATAAATATGATTGAATGAATGCATGAATGAATAAAGACATGGACCAGAGTTTCAGACTCCTCACAGCTCAATTTCCACATCATCATCATCATCATCAATCGTATTTATTGAGCACTTACTATGTGCAGAGCACTGTACTAAGCGCTTGTGGCCTCAGAGAGAGCTCCAGTAGCAGCTGCCAAAATCTTCCTGATGTTTTGTGGAGGTGACACAAAGATGGCAGGTTCCAATTGGAGTCATTTGGCTATTAGAGAAGCAGCATGGCCTACTGGATAGAGCTTGGGCCTGGGCGACAGAAGGACCTGAGTTCTAAACCCGGCTCCACCACTTTATCTGCCATGTGACCTCGGGGGGTGGGGGGGTCACTTCTTTTCTCTGCGCCTCAGTTACCTCATCTGTCAAAATGGGGATTAAGACTGTGAGACCCATGTGGGACAGCGACTGTGTCCAACCTGATCAACTTGTATTTACACAAGCACATAGTACAGTGCCTGACACAAAGTAAGCATTTAACTAATGCCACAGTAATCATTACTAGTGTGTGTGTGTGTGTGTGTGTGCGTGCGTGCAAGCATGTATGAGAGAAAGCAAGAGAAAGAGCAAGAGAGAGAGAGAGATTCCACAAACCAGAATTTTTTTTTCACTTGGATGGCCGTTTTGTTTTTTGGTTTTTTTTGATGGTATTTGTTAAGGGCTTACTTTGTGCAAAGCACTGTTCTAAGCGCTGGGGTAGATACAAGGTGATCAGGTTGTCCCAAATGGGGCTCACAGTCTTAATCCCCATTTTAGAGATGAGGTAACTGAGGCACAGAGAAGTTGAATGGCTTGCCCAAGGTCACGCAGCTGACAGGTGGTGGAGGAAGGATTCGAACCCATGACCTCTGACTCCCAAGCCGGTGCTCTTTCCACTGAGCCACGCTACTTCCAACTTCAGGTGTTGCAACACCTTTCAGCAGCCCAAAGATGGTCTCAGAGGTTGGGGAGAAGGGATTTGGGGCTAGGAACAAAACACAAATACTATTTTGTTGTCAGTTAGCACCTTGTAGCCAGTGATTTCAATATGCTTTCCCAACAAGCCCTTTTTATTTCCATTATACAGATGGGGGATTCGGCATGCCCAGGTGGCACCGACTGATCTGTGGCCTTCAGGCCCCAAGGAAAATATTTTCTGCCTCTAGGGTCTGAAGAGATTGTCCCAATCTGGGGATTAATAAATTCTGAAGTCTAAGCTCTTTGTCTCAGAGCTTTTCCAAAAAATTAGAATACGGAGAATAGAGAATGTGAATGGAGAGAGAGAAAAATAATAGGTTATTCCTCTATTTCCTTACAGTTACTCTTTCGCAAGAGGGTTGCCGAGCAGCCTGCTTTCCTGATCATTTATTGAGAATTGATTCCACATGCCCCAGGGCTCAAATCTGCAGCTAACTGCCTTCCCATTCGTGGCTCAGTGGAAAGAGCCCGGGCTTTGGAGTCAGAGGCCGTGGGTTCAAATCCCAGCTCCACCACTTGTCAGCTGTGTGACTTTGGGCAAGTCACTTCACTTCTCTGGGCCTCAGTTCCCTCATCTGGAAAATGGGGATGAAGACTGTGAGCCCCTCATGGGACAACCTGATTACCTTGTATCTCCCCCAGCGCTTAGAACCGTGCTTTGCACATAGTAAGCGCTTAACAAATATCAACCTTATTATTATTATTATTCCCATTTACCCAGAAAGGAAGTAGCGTGGTGTAGGATAGAGCATGGGCTTGAGAGTCAGAAGGACCTGGGTTCTAATCCCAGCTCTGCCACTTGTCTGCTGTGTGACCTTGGACAAGTCACTCCACTTCCCTGGGCCTCAGTTTCCTCATCTATAAAATGGGGATCGAGACGGTGAGCCCCATGTGGGACAGGGACTGTGTCCAACTCGATTTGCTTGTATTTTAGTACAGTGCCTGGCACACAGTAAGTACTTAACAAATACTTAGAGAAGCAGCGTGCCTCAGTGGGAAGAGCACGGGCTTGGGAGTCAGAGGTCATGGGTTCTAATCCCAGCTCCGCCAGTTATCAGCTGTGTGACTTTGAGCAAGTCACTTAACTTCTCTGGGCCTCAGTTACTTAATCTGTAAAATGGGGATTAAGACTGTGAGCCCCATGTGGACAACCTGATTACCTTGTATCTCCCCCAGTGCTTAGAACAGTGCTTGGCACATAGTAAGTGCTTAACAAATACCAAAATTATTATTATTATTAAATACCAGAATTGTTATTATTATTATTTTCAAGTCTTGCTGCCAGGGTGGCCTAAGAGAAAGATTCCAGGCCTGGGAATCAGGAGGCCTGGATTCTCATCCTGCCTCCACCCAGTTGCCCACTCTGTGACCTTGGGCAATTCACTTACCTTCTCTAGCCCTCAGTTTCCTCATCTGTAAAATAGGGATTAAATACCTGTTCTCCCTCTCCTTTAGACTATGCAGGACTCTGATCAGATTGACTTGTATAATAATAATAATGAAGGCATTTATTAAGCGCTTAATATGTGCAAAGCACTGTTCTAAGCACTGGGGAGGTTGCAAGGTGATCAGGTTGTCCCACGGGGGGCTCACAGTCTTAATCCCCATTTTACAGATGAGGGAACTGGGGCACAGAGAAGTGAAGTGACTTGCCCAAAGTCACACAGCTGACAATTGGTGGAGCCGGGATTTGAACCCATGACCTCTGACTCCAAAGCCCATGCTCTTTCCACTGAGCCGTGTTGCTTCTCATATGTAGCTACCCCAGTGCTTAACACATAGTAAGTGTCTATCAAACACGACGATCATTATTATTACCATTGCTATTACCACTGCCTAGCTGCTCTGGGGCTCTGTAGGATCCTCTTTCATTCATTCAATCATATTTATTGAGCGCTTACTGTGTGCAGAGCACTGTACTAAGCGCTTGGGAAGTACAAGTTGGCAACATATAGAGATGGTCCCTACCCAACGGTGGGCTCACAGTCTAGAAGACTGTAAGATCTGTAAGATCCTCCAGACTGTAAGATCATTGTGGGCAGGGAATCTGTCTGTTTATTGTTATATTTTACTCTCACAAGCTCTTAGTTAGTGCTCTGCACATAGTAAGTGTTCAATAAATACAATTGAATGAATGAAAGAGGATCCTATAGACTGAATAAATGAATGATCTCACCAAGGAAACTGAAGGTATTGAAGAAGCACTACTCTTTGGAGCGAGCTTGCAGATCAAGAAGCCTGGTGTAGTGGAAAGAGCCCGAGTTTGGGAGTCAGAAGGCCTGGATTCTAATTCTGGATCTGCCACTCGTCTGCTGTGTGACATTGGGCAAGTCACTTCACTTCTCTGTGCCTCACTTATGTCATTTATAAAATGGGGATTAAGACTGTAAGCCCAGGTGGGACAGGGACTGTGTCTAACCTGATTATATCTACCCCAACACTTAGTAGAGTGCCTTGCACATAGAAAGTGCTTAGCCATAAAGAAAAAACAAATACTAAGTCCTAGGCTGAACTAGAAAGAGAGACCAACTTGAAAACTTCCCAAGCGCTTAGTACAGTGCTCTGCATGCAGTAAGTGCTCAATAAATACGATTAATTGATTGATTGATTGACCAGGAGTGAGAAATTCAGTTTCAATCCCACGGCAGTGAGATTCATTTTTCTGCAGAAAGTATAACCCTGTGATTTAGGTCTAAGATAAACACCCATTACACATTTCTGAAGAAAATCATACCATATGGATTGAATGACATTTTTGCAACTACAGACATCAGTGAAAAAGAATAAAATACACTCTTTGTAAAGCGAGGGAGTTTATCAATTTCGTAACTATCATCTTGAAAGCAATTGCTCTCCACGTATTTTCAAGAAGAGTTAAGAAACCATGCCAGGTTTTTCAAGTCTTATGGCAGATGAAATTAATGTCACATCTAGATTTTTGTGTCTTGGCAAGTACGAATTAGATAAAAATTATCTCTGTTTCTCTGCTGCTTGTCATATTATTAGTGTACTATGCAAGATCTAAACCAGTAATGAGACTAACAAGCCAAGGAAAATGAAGGCTAAAGCAAACCTAACATAGCCAATTCATCAGTGCCGTAGTCTAGAATTCCCCAGATATTGGACCGACTATAAGCACTTAGTACAGTGCTCTGCACACAGTAAGCGCTCAGTAAATATGATTGAATGAATGAAAGCAGGGCCATATTTTATAGAAAATGTGAGCCATCTTTCTCCTTGATTTCTTGCTGAATATCTTAGAGTTACCTTATTTTACACTTGCCTTGCTATTTGCCAGAACTATTTTGCTCCAGGAAGATAAGACATTTAGCAACACTCTATCAAAATAAAAGAAAGATTGTACCTTATTAACTTGGAAGGTGACCTGAGATTTATGCTGTCCCATTTTTCCTTCTTTTTTTCAGCAGTCTGAGAAGTACAGAGAAGCAGCATGGCCTAGTCGAAAGGGTGTGGTCCTGAGAGTCAGAGGATCTGGGTTCTAATAATAATAATAATAATAATAATAATAATGGCATTTATTAAGCACTTACTATGTGCAACTATGTGTTACTATGGGCAACTGTGTGGTGCCAGGATGAGAATCCAGACCTCCTGACTCCCAGGACTGGGATCTTTCTCTCAGGCCACCCTGGCAGCAAGACTTGAAAATAATAATGATAATAATAATAATAATAATAATACTGGTATTTAATAATAATAATAATAATTTTGGCATTTGTTAAGCACTTACTATGTGCCAACCACTTCTAGACTGTGAGCCCGCTGTAGGGTAGGGACTGTCTCTATATGTTGCCAACTTGTACTTCCCAAGCGCTTAGTACAGTGCTGTGCACACAGTAAGCACTCAATAAATACGATTGAATGAATGAATGCAAAGCACTGTTCTAAGCACTGGGGAGGTTACAAGGTGATCAGGTTGTCCCATGGGGTCTCTCAGTCTTCATCCCCATTTTACATATGAGGTAACTGAGGCCCAGAGAAGTTAAGTGACTTGCCCAAAGTCACACAGCTGACAGTTGGTGGGAAATGGGATTTGAACCCCTGACCTCTGACTCCAAAGCCCGTGCTCTTTCCACTGAGCCACACTGCTTCCTGTAATGTGACTCTGCCTCTTGCCTGCTGTGTGTCCTTAGGCAAGTCACTTAACTTCTCTGTGCCCTGCTGGTGTAGTGGATAAAGCATGGGCCTGGAAGTTAAAAGGGCCTGGGTTCTAATCCTGGCTCTGTCACTTGTCGGCTGTGTGACCCTGGGCAAGTCACTTCACTTCTCTAGGCCTCGGTTCCTTCATCTGTAAAATGGGGATTGAGACTGTGAGCCCCACATGGGACAAGGACTGCATCCAACCTGATTTGCTGGTATCTGACTCAGTGGTTAGTACAGTGCCTGGCACATAGGAAGTGCTTAACAAATACCATAATTGTCATTACTATTATCTGTAAAATGAGGAATAAAACACCTCTTCTCCCCCTCCCTTAGACCCTGAGCTCCATGCTGGTCGAGGACTGTTCAACCTGATTATCTTGAAGAGAAGCAGGTTGGCCTAGTGGACAAAGCACAACCCTGGGAGTCAGAGGTCATGGGTTCTAATCCCCGACCTGCCACTTGTCTGTTGTGTGACCTTGGGCAAGTCACTTAACTTCTCTGTGCCCCAGTTACCTCATACAAAATGGGGATTAAGACTGTAAGCCCCACTCTGGGACAGGGACTGTGTCCAACCTGATATGCTTCTATTCACTCCAGTGCTTAGCAAAGTGCTTGAGAAGCAGTGTGGCTTAGTGGAAAGAGCCAAGGGTTTGGGAATCAGAGGTCGTGGGTTCTAATCCCGCTCCGCCACTTGTCTGCTCTGTGACCTTGGGCAAGTCACTTCACTTCCCTGGGCCTCAGTTACTTCAGCTGTAAAATGGGGATTAAGACTGTGAGCCCCACGTGGGACAATCTGATTACCTTGCTAGGCACACAGTAAGCGATTTACAAAAACCATAATTATTACTACAGTGCCTGGTGCAAAGCACTTAATAAATTCCACAGTTATTACTATTACCCCAGTGCTTAGTTATTTTTAGAGTACCGGGAGCCATACAATATGCTCTAACCCAGTTCTCCACCATACTTACTGATCATCTGTGCCTGATTACCAAAAGCTGCAAACTGCAAATAGAGCACATCGCTCCAGATGCTAGAGGCAGTTTGCATGATGACTTTGAGAAAAAGAGGCTTTACCCTCTGCACAGTGAGAAATAGATCGCAGCACATGATCGCTGAAATGGAGCCCAACAGAGATTTCTAAGGGTTAAGATCTAACCACATAACTCTATGAGATGATGATAAGAAGACAATTTGAGCTTCTTGGAAGAAGTGGACTTGATTCATTTAAGGTGTTTATAGCCTAATAGTTTAAATGGAGCATGTACGATTACTCATAACGAATTTACTGCTCTTGTTACCATGGGGGGTTGATGCCTTGTATTCCTATAAAACTTTCTTCTTGGAAGTCCTGCACTCTTTAATGTATCATTTGTTCGAGGAAATGCCTTGTGGAAAATTCCATTTTTCTGACCAAATTTACAGGGGGTAAACCTCATTTTAGCTATTAAATTACTGCTGGCGGGGATTATGCCAGGAAGACATTCTATGGCTTAAGGGCCGTAATGCATTCATATTAGTAAAAGTCATAGTGTTCATTAAGCACTATCGGTGGGAAAAGGACTACAGTCCCCTCTCAGGGTCACATCTGGAGAGTTTCCAGTACTCTACCAGTCTAACGAGTGGCTAGCGAATGGAAGACAATCTGCTACGAGTCAAAACTCACCTGCGCTGGGCAGCAGTGGCAAGGGAGAGAATCGAGGGTGGAGACTCAAGTTTACTGTGCAGAAGGAAGCAGTGGCAAACCACTTCTGTATTTTTACCAAGAAAACTCTCCGGATCCACTACCAGAATGATTGCTGATGGAGGTGGGGTATTCTGGAAGAGATGTGTCCATGGTGTTGCCATGGGTTAGAGACGACTCGACGGCATAAGACAAGACAAAGGACTGTATTAAGTGTTGGGACAGAATATACGAGTGAGGATAAGATAGGGTTCCTGACCCTCAAGGGACTTACAATCCCTCTATACTGTAAGCTCGCTGGGGACAGGGAATGTGTCCACCAACTGTTATATTTTACTCCCCCAAAGGCTTAGTACAGTGCTTTGTACCCAGTAAGTGCTCAATGAATATGATTGAAAGACTATTGTACTCTCATAAATGCTTAGTATAGTGCTCTGCCTACAGTAGGCACTCAAAAAATACAACTGATTGATGGATTGATCAAATTAAAGGGGAAAGGGAGTTATTGACAGACACATACGGAAAAAATAAAATATCAGAAATGAAAACTTTATCTAAAAGTTGGAGATGGAGGAATACAAAATAAAATACAATGAAAGCCATAATAACATTGATAATAATAATGGTATTTGTTAAGTACATACTACGTGCCAGGCACTGTTCTAAGCACTGGGGTGGATATGAGCAAATGGAGTGGGACACAGTCCCTGTCCCACATGGGGCTCACAGTCTCAATCCCCATTTTACAGATGAGGTAACTGAGACAAAGAGAAGTGAAGTGACTTGCCCAAGGTCACACAGCCGACAAGTGGTGAAGTCAGAATTAGAACCCATGACTTTCTTTTTTGGTTTCCAGTTCATTTCCCAAGTTGCCCATCTTCTCAAGTCTCAGCCTTAAGAGGAAAAGGAGATGGTGATTTTGGAGAAAGATATTTTCTCCAACAGGCAGTGTTGTATTTCATGTGGAAGGGTCACGTCTTTCAGAATCCAAGGCCTCTGACGTCATGTTGGTTCTTTTTCTATTCATTTGCTCGCAGTTGGATTCATTAATTAAGGAGATTGCAAGTTGAGATTGAGGTGAAATATTTTTGATACTTCGTTGCAGTGTGCAACAAGGAAGTGAGTCTCTGTAGGAGTCTAATTATCAAGCAAAAATCTGCAAAATTAAAATAGCCCACTGCAGGCATTTATGGAGGAAAACAGTATTAGGAAAATATGTATTTCCCTTTGTCTCACTTGTATAGCAAAAGCCCTTACATAAATTCTAAATTTCAGTGATTTCCAGCAGGATATGGATCATAGGGGGCCAAATGCCGTGAACTGAAGCGCCGTGAACCAGAAACATGATGTGGCTGAAAATTGCAGTAAGCAGAATAATAATAATAATAATAATGTTGGTATTTGTTAAGCGCTTACTATGTGCAAAGCACTGTTCTAAGCGCTGGGGGGAACACAAGGAGATGAGGTTGTCCCATGTGGGACTTACAGTCTTAATCCCCATTTTACAGATGAGGGAACTGAGGCACAGAGAAGTGAAGTGACTTGCCCAAGGTCACACAGCAATGCTCATGGGTATTCCTGGGGGTGTGGGAATAATAGGGGGGGAGTGAGTGGTGGGAGTGAGCAAGAGACACTGAGTCAAGGGTTGACGATGAGAGCGGGGCCCGAACTCTAAGCCGTGTGGCTTAGTAGAAAGATCCGGGACTTGGGAGTTAGAGGACTTGGGTTCTAATCCACGCTTTGCCACTTGTCTGCTGTGTGACCTTGCTTAACTCCTCTGTGCCTCAGTTACCTCATCTGTAAAACGGGGATGACGACTGTGAGCCCCACGTGGGCTGGAGAGATAGATTTGGGAATCGCCTGAGTGCAAAGCACTGTACTAAGCGCTTGGGAGAGTATAGAAAAACGACACCTGATTACCTTGTATCTACCCCAGCACTTAAAACAGTACTTAGCATATAGTAAGTGCTAAGTAGTACTTAGCATATAGTAAGCGCTTAACAAATACCATAATTGCTATTATTGTTATATTACCCCCTTCTGTGCCCATCTGGGCAGAAGTACCCCCCACCCACCACCACCATCACCTCAACCCCCACGCTACTATCACCACCACTACCACAAACATCACCACCACCACCTCCAAACACTACCACCACCACCACCAGCTCCAGGGCCACCAACACCACCACTACCATCACTTCTACCATCAACACTCACAATAATAATAATAATAATGGTATTTGTTAAGCGCTTACTATGTGCGAAGCCCTGTTCTAAGCACTGGGGGGATACAAGGTGATCAGGTTGTCCCACATGGGGCTCACAGTCTTAATCACCATTTTACATATGAGGTAACTGTGGCACAGAGAAGGTAAGTGTCTTGCCCAAGGTCACACAGCTGACAAGTTACAGAGGCGGGATTCGAACACATGACCTCTGACTCCCAAGCCTGGAGTCTTTCCACTGAGCCATGCTGCTTCACTTCTATCACAAACACTACCATCTCCACTAGCACTACTTCTACAAACACCACCACCTCTACGTCCACCACCATTTCCTCCACCACCACCTCCAAATACTACCACCACCAGCTCCAGAACCTCCAACATCAACACCATCACTTAATAATAATAATAATGATGGCATTTGTTAAGCGCTTACTATGTACAAAGCACTGTTCCAAACGCTGGGGAGGATACAAGGTGATCAGGTTGTCCCACGTGGGGCTCACAATCTTAATCCCCATTTTACAGATGAGGTAACTGAGGCTCAGATAAGTTAAGTGACTTGCCCAAGGTCACACAGCAGACATGTGGCAGAGTCAGGATTTGAACCCATGACCTCAGACTCCCAAGCCTGGACTCTTTCCACTGAGCCACGCTGCTTCACTTCTATCACAAACACTACCGTCTCCACTAGCATTACTTCTACAAACACCACCACCTCTACATCCACCACCATTTCCTCCACCACTACTTCCACCACCTCCAAATACTACCACCTCCAGCTCCAGAACCTCCAACAACACCACCATCACTTCTACCACAAACACTACCGTCTCCACTAGCACTACTTCTACAGACACCACCACCTCTACCTCCACCACCATTCCAGCCACCAACCTCACCACCACCCCCAAACGCTACCACCACCAACAGCTCCAGAACCACCAACACCCCTACCATCACTTCTACCATCAACGTTAATAATAATAATAATGGTATCTGTTAAGTGCTTATGTGTGAAGCACTGTTCTAAGCACTGGGGGGATACAAGGTGATCAGGTTGTCCCACATGGGGCTCACAGTCATAATCCCCACTTTACAGATGAGCTAACCGAGGCACAGAGAAGTGAATCAAAAATCTCCAGTGGCTACCAATCAACCTACGCATCAGGCAGAAACTCCTCACCCTGGGCTTCAAGGCTGTCCATCCCCTCGCCCCCGCCCACCTCATCTCCCTTCTCTCCTTCCCTAGCCCAGCCCACACCCTCCGCTCCTCTGCCGCTAATCTCCTCACCGGACCTCGTTCTCACCTGTCCCACCGTCAACCCCCGGCCCACGTCCTCCCCCTGGCCTGGACTGCCCTCCCTCTGCCCATCCACCAAGCTCACTCTCTTCCTCCCTTCAAAGCCCTACTGAGAGCTCACCTCCTCCAGGAGGCCTTCCCAGACTGAGCCCCCTCCTTCCTCTCCCCCTCCTCCCCCCTCCATCCCCCCAGCCTTACCTCCTTCCCTTCCCCACAGCACCTGTATATATGTATAGATGTTTGTACATATTTATTACTCTATTTATTTATTAATTTTACTTGCACATATCCATTCTATTTATTTTATTTTGTTAATATGTTTTGTGTTGTTCTCTGTTTCCCCCTTCTAGACTGTGAGCCCACTGCTGGGTAGGGACCGTCTCTATATGTTGCCAGCTTGTACTTCCCAAGCGCTTAGTACAGTGCTCTGCACACAGTAAGCGCTCAATAAATACGATTGAATGAATGAATGAATGAATGAAGTGGCTTCCCCAAGGTCACACAGCTGACAAGTGGAGGAGGTAGGATTCGAACCCATGACCTCTGACTCCCAAGCCCGTGCTCTTTCCACTGAGCCACGCTGCTTCTCCTTACCATCTCCACCACCACCACCGCCTCCAACTCTACCACCAGCGTCACTACTACCGCCTCCAACTCCACCACCAGCAAAACCTCCTCCACCTCCCCACCACCATTTACAATAATAATAATAATGATAATAATAATAATGGCATTAAGCGCTTACTATGTGTGAAGCACTGTTCTAAGCGCTGGGGGGATACAAGGTAATCAATGTTGTCCCACGTGGGGCTCACAGTCTTAATCCCCCCTTTACAGATGAGGGAACTGAGGCCCAGAGAAGTGAAGTGACTTGTCCAAAGTCACACAACCGACAAGTGGCGGAGCCGGGATTAGAACCCGTGACATCTGACTCCCAAGCCCTTGCTCTTTCCACTGAGCCATGCTGCTTCACTACCACCACCACCCGCACCACCGCCACCACCTCCAACTCCTTCCCCCTCTCCATCCCCCCATCTTACCTCCTTCCCTTCCCCACAGCACCTGTATATATGTATATATGGTTGTACATATTTATTACTCTATTTATTTATTTATTTATTTATTTTACTTGTACATTTCTATCCTATTTATTTTATTTTGTTGGTATGTTTGGTTCTGTTCTCTGTCTCCCCCTTTTAGACTGTGAGCCCACTGTTGGGTAGGGACTGTCTCTATGTGTTGCCAATTTGTACTTCCCAAGTGCTTGGTACAGTGCTCTGCACATAGTAAGCGCTCAATAAATACGATTGATTGATTGATTGATTCATTCGTTCATTCAATCGCATTTATTGAGAGTTTACTGTGTGCAAAGCACTGTACTAAGCACTTGGGAGAGTACAGAAAAACAACAGACACATTCCTGCCCACAATGAGTTCAACTGCTCCACCATCTTTCCCCACACCACCACTGTTGCACTGCAGAGTCAGTGTAGACTCAGAGAAGAATCGGAGCCCTGGAATAGAGGAAAAAGGCATTTATTGACATTCAAGCTTTCCTGTGCCGCTGTCTCATTCAGCCAGCGCCCCATGCTACTGATGTCAAGCTGTGGACCAGCCTGCTACTGGGGACCGGCTGAGCCAGGAGAGTTTCACATTCCTCCCTTTATGCAGTATTTGCCCACCCTCTAAATGACACAGCATCCAGAGCACCCCGACTCCCTTCTCCCAAGTGCCACCCCATTTCTGCCTCCAGTGCAACCTCTACTTCATCTTTTTCCTGTACAGGCGATTCCTAAATCTATCTCTCTAGCCATTACCTCTCTCCATCTGAGAGCTCACCTACTCCAGGAGGCCTTCCCAGACTGAGCCCCTTCCTTCCTCTCCCCCTCGTCCCCCTCTCCACCCCCCATCTTACCTCCTTCCCTTCCCCACAGCACCTGCATATATGTATATATGTTTGTACATATTTGTTACTCTATTTATTTATTTTACTTGTACATGTCTATTCTATTTATTTTATTTTGTTAGTATGTTTGGTTTTGTTCTCTGTCTCCCCCTTTTAGACTGTGAACCCAATGTTGGGTAGGGACTGTCTCTATATGTTGCCAACTTGTACTTCCCAAGCGCCTAGTACAGTGCTCTGCACACAGTAAGAGCTCAATAAATACGATTGATGATGATGATGATGATGATCTATGCAGCCTCCTGATGTGGTGGCTAGAGCAAGGACCTAGGAGTAAGAAAGTCAGGGGTTCTAATCCCAGCTCTGCCACTTGTCGACTGTCCACCACTTGGGTGAGTCACTACAATTCTCTGGGCCTCAGTTACCTCATCTATAAAATGAGGATTGAGACTGGGAGCCCCCCGTGGGACAGGGACTGCACCCAACCTAATTTGCTTTTATCCAACCCAGCACTTAGTACAGTGACTGGCACATGGTAAGCACTTAACAAATACCACGATTATTATTATTATTTCCTCCCGCCTTCAGGACACCTTAACCTGGATGTCCTCCTGACACCTCAAACTTTACATGTCCAAAATAGAACTCCTTACCTTCCCCACCAAACCATATCCTCCCCCTGTCTTTCCCATCACTGTGGACAACACCTCTCTCCTTCCTGTCTCACAAGCCCATCCTCCTCCTATCTCTCTGGCCACTCATTCTCAGTCTCTTTTGAGGGCTCCTCTTCTGCCTCCCATGCCCTAATTGTGGATGTTCCTCAAGGTTCAGTTCCGGGTCCTCGTCTATTCTCCATCTATACCCACCTCCTTGAGTACTCATTCGCTCCCATGGCTTCAACTACTACCTCTATGTGGATGACACCCAAATCTACATCTCCAGCCCTGATCTCTCTGCCACTCTGCAGTCTCACATTTCCTCTTGTCCTCAAAACATCTCTACTTGGATGTCCTCCCGTCACCTCAAGCTTAGCATGTCTAAAACAGAACTTCTCATCTTCCCACCCAAACCCTGCCCTCCCCCTGACTTCCCCATCATTGTAGATGGCCCCACCATCCTTCCTGTCTCACAAGCCTGTAACCTTGGTGTTATCCTTGACTCAACTGTTTCATTCAATCAATCAATCAATCGTATTTATTGAGCGCTTACTGTGTGCAGAGCACTGAACTAAGCACTTGGGAAGTACAAGTTGGCAACATATAGAGACAGTCCCTACCCAACAGCGGGCTCACAATCTAGAAGGGGGAGACAGAGAACAAAACCAAACATACTAACAAAATCAACCCACATATTCAATCCATCCCTAAATCCTGTCGGTTTGACCTTCAAAACACCATTAAAATCCACCCTTTCCTCTCCATCCAAACTGCTACTATGTTGATCCAAGCACCTATCCTATCCAACGTCTACATCCCCTTGACTTGCTCCCTTTATTCATCCCCCGCCCCCCAGCCCCACAGCACTTATGCCCAGATCTGTCATTGTATTTATTTATATTAATATCTGCCTCCCCCTTTAGACTGTAAGCTCATGTGGGCAGGGAATGTGTCTGTTATATTGTTCTACTGTACTCTATCAAGTGCTCAGTACAATGCTCCACACACAATAAGCACTCAATTGATTGAATTATTAGTGAGATGTGACAAAGTCCGTGTCCCAAATGGAGTTCGCAGTCTTACCCCCATTTTACAGATGACTGTAAGCCCACTGTGGACAGGGATTATCTCTCTTTATTGCTGTGATGTACTTTCCAAGCAGTGTTCTGCACAAAGTAAGTGCTCAATAAGTACGATCGAATGAATGACTGAGGAAACTGAGGCACACAGAAGTTGAGTAACTTGCCCAGGGTCATGCAGCAAACAAGTGGAGGAGCCAGAAATAGAACCCAGAGCCTCCGACTCCCATCCCCATGCTCTATCCACTAGGTCGTGATACTTCTTCCCACCCTCAGTCCCACAGCAATTATGTAGATATCTGGAATTTATTTTCATTTCTGTCTCCCCCTCTAAACTGTAAGCTCATTGTGGACAGAGAACATGTCTACCATCATCTTTTTTATTGCACTCTCCCAAGCACTTAGTAAAGTGCTCCGCACACCATAAGTACTCAATAAATACCACTGATTGATTGATTCTGTACCATTTGGGGGACTACAATTCTGACTGGCAGCCCTGTCTCCATACCAATTCTGCTTCTTTACTTCTTTCCCCCTAAATCAAAAGCAGTACCCCTAATTCCCTCCCCTTCACGCGTCCTCCTCCTGAAGCAAGATTATCAGGATAAGGACTGACTTCCTCATTTTTGCCCCCTCTTATCTCATGTTCCCTCTTCAAAAAATCTGCAGTAACAGCCATAATAAGCTCCTTTCCTTCCTCGGTATTTCCTTTCAGAAGAGTGCGCGCTGCTGATCTCGTGGGTGTTCATTTGGAACAGCCACAAAATACAAAATCAGTTTGGCAGAGGTCAGTCCTCCCCGTTCTGGTCTTGAGATATTTCTGGCATCGCTTGAATTGGAGGCGGGAGCCATAGCCGTACCGCAGTCAGCAGGATCTGCCAGTCTGTGGTAATGCGTTACCCAAATAAGAATAATACTCGTGCCATTTGTCGAGCCGTTAATATGGACCAAGCACTGTGCTAAGCTCTGGGGTAGAAACTGGATTAATCCAATTTCATTCATTCATTCAATCGCATTTATTGAGTGCTTACTATGTGCAGAGCACTGTTCTAAGCTCTTGGAAAGTACAAGTCAGCAACAGCATGGCTTAGTGGAAAGAGCCCAGGCTTTGGAGTCAGAGGCCACAGGTTCAAATCCTACCTCCCCCAGTTGTCAGCTGTGTGACTTTGGGCAAGTCACTTCACTTCTCTGAGCCTCAGTTACCTCATCTGTAAAATGGGGGATTAAGACTGTGAGCCCCTCGTGGGTCAACTTGATCACCTTGTAACCTCCCCAGTGCTTAGAACAGTGCTTTGCAGATAGTAAGTGCTTAATAAATACCATTATTATTACTAATTTCTGCCCAACAATGGGCTCACAATCAGATCAGGCGCAGTCTCTGTCCCACATGGGACTCCCAATCTAAGGAGAAGGGAGAAATCTCCATGATATGAATGAGGAAACTGAGGCACAGAGAAGTGAAGTGACTTGCCCAAGGTCACACAGCAGGTAGGAGTACTTGGCTGGGGTTAGATGTTGAGTCCCTCTGGTCTCCCAGCTCTGAGCATTTTCCCCGGGCCACACTGCTTCTCAGCTACTACCCGGAAAGTTCCTGAGCTATTCTGGATCTCCTACCCAGATAAACATCTGGACTATAAATTCGCTATGGACAGGGAACTGGTCTGATAATTCTGTTGTACTCTCCCAAGCACTTAGTACAGCACTCTGCACACAGTAAATGCTCAATAGATACTGTTGATTGATCACAATTGGCAGAGAAAAGATTATCACAACATAGAAGGGAGGATACCAGCATGGTTGCCCAATGGATAGAGCATAGGCCTCTTGGAGTCAGGGGATCTGGGTTCTAACCCAGGCTCTGCTACTTGGCTGTTGTGTGACCTTGGATGAGTCACTTCACTTCTCTGTGCCTCAGGTAAAATGGGAATTAAGACTGTGAGCTCCACGAGGGACATGGAATATGGCCAACTGGATTAGCTTTTATTTATCCCTGCATTTAGCACAGTGCCTGCCACACAGTAAGTGTGTAACAAGTACAATTTAAAAAAAAAATACCAAAATCTTGGGCTCCAAGGTTCAGCATGGTAGACTGACCGCCCGGTTCACTGAGTTCAGCCCAGACCACGCACAACAACAGGTTCTCTGGACACCTGGGGTGTGTGGGAGGGAGGAGAAAGGAGGGGGGGGTCCCATCTGCAACCCCTAAAGTACACACTCATGGATGAACCATCCACACACATATTGAGATCTGGTTCCCTGTAGGGCAAGCAGAGTTTCAGACAGAGCTTAATCCTCACCCATTTCTCAGCTGGGCTGTGGCTGGCTCGGACCACTTTCATTTATTCACTCATTCTTTCAATTGTATTTATTGAGCACTTGCTAATAATTATAGTAATAATAATAATTATGGCATTTGTTAAGTACTTACTATGTCTTCTCTGGAGAAGACACTAATGCTAGGAAAAATCCGGGGAAAAGGAGGAAGAGGCAGACCAGCAGCTAGATGGATAGAGACCATAACAACAATAACAGTGTTTTAGCGCTTAGAACAGTGCTTTGCACATAGTAAGCACTTAACAAATGCCATCATTATTATTATTACAATGGAAGAACGATTAGAAAGGTTGTGGATTATGGCAGAGGACAAGATGGTCTGGAGAATGTATATCCACAGTGTTGCTATGAATCAGAAATGACTCGATGGCAATGAATAATAATAATACTCTGTGCTGGGCACTGAACTAAGCGCTGCGGTGGATATGAGCAAACTGGATGGAACACAGTCCCTGTCTCATGTGGGGCTCACAGTCTCAATCCCTGTTTTGCAGATGAGGTAACTGAGGTCCAGAGAAATGAAGTGACTTGACCAAGGTCACACAGCAGACAAATGAAGAAACCGAGATTAGAACCCATGATTTTCTGATTCCCAGACCTGTGCTCTATCCATTAAGCCATGCTGCTTCTACTACACCATGCTGCTTACTGTGTGGAAAGCACTTGTACTAAGTGCTAGGGAGAGTATAATACAACAGTAAACAGAAACATTCTCTGCCCACAACGAGCTTACAGTCTGGAAGCCAGCTCTAACTCGACAGCGTGGCCTCATAAACTTCAAGTGGGGAACTGAGATTTCTGAGCGGGACTGTATCTCAATCACATCAATCTTGAGAGGGAAGGTACAATTAGGACTAAGCGGTAGGAGGAAGCAATAGAGTATTCAGTTCCTCCCCACCACGATGCACTTCTGTACTTGAAAACTCAAATGATTAGATGACATAGAAGGACTGAAGTGGCAATTAGGGGGATATAGGTGGGGAGATGAGAGATTAATCAGGGAAGTCTTCTTGGACAAAATGAAATTTCAGAAGGGCTTTGAAGGATGGGACAGCAGTGGACTGCTGGATGTGAAAGGGGAGAGGAATGTCAAATAATGTATACAATTCTCTAGACATTCAATCTGGATTGACACAGTACCTCCTGTTCATTCTCTTCTTTACATCTCCCGAGGGATAACCTTGGATTTCTAGATCCGGTTTTCCAGTAGGTCTATCCATGAAGAACCGAATGGCATAGCCTTTAATTTTGGGTTGTCAGTGAAAATCTTACCTTGCTGCTTCCCTAATACAACCCAAACCGCATGCTTCCCTCTTCTAGTGCCAACCTACTCCATGTACCTCCATCTCATCTATCTTGCCACCAATCCCTTGCCCACGTCCTACTTCTGGCTTGGCATTCCCTCCCCCTTCATATCCGTCTTCAAAGCCTTATTAATAAAATCACATCTCCCATAAGAGGCCTTCCTTAAGCCCTCATTTCCCGTATTCTTCTCCCTCTGAGTCACCTACGCCCTTGGAGGTGTACCCTTTAAGTGTGAGGCCCATGTAGGACAGAGACTGTCTAACTTGATTATCTTGCATCTACCCCAGCGCTTAGTACAGGGTGTGGCACCAAGTAAACACTTAAGTATATAAAAGAAAACTTGATATTCCTCTCTCCCTCAGCCCCAAAGAACTTATGTAAAAATCCATAATGTATTCTAGTGCCTTCCTACTCTTTTAGACCATAACTTCCTTGTTACATGTCTACTACCTGTTATATTGTACTTTTCCAAGCTCTAGGTACAATACTCTCACACAGTAAGCATCCAGTAGGTACCACTGATTGATTTTTAGACTGTTGCTTAACCTTGTAGTCTTCAAGCAATTTAATGGCCAATAATGCAATCAGGGCACTGATCAATTAATTACAATGACCAACCATATTGTACAATCAATTGATTACGATTACAATTAGGGAAGCCGTGTGGCTTAATGGAAAGAGCACGGGCTTTGGAGTCAGAGGTCATGGGTTAGAGTCCCGGCTCCACCACTTGTCAGCTGTGTGACTTTGGGCAAGTCACTTAACTTCTCTGGGCCTCAGTTACCTCATCTGTAAAAATGAGGACTAAGACTGTGAGCCCCACGTGGGACAACCTGATAACCTTATATCTACCCCAGCGCTTATAACAGTGCTTTGCACAGAGTAAGTGCTTAACAAATACCATCACTATTATTATTATTATTATTATTATTACTGACCATAAATAAAAGGGCAAGAGTCTTTCGACCTGAGCAGTAGCCATAGACTTCTGAACTTTTCATTCATTCATTCAATCATATTTATTGAACACTCACTGTGTGCAGAGCACTGTACTAAGCGCTTCGGACATACAAGTTGGCAACAACTTCTGATGATCCTCCTAGCCTGTTGATTTGTAGAGTTCCCTGGTGGATCGAAAGCATATTATTGTCAGCTTTGAGGTCCCTCTCCCATCCTCAAGCGTTCCAGCACAGGATTTGTTGAACAAGGCTGAGTTTACACCTGCAACCCTGCCCTACTCCATTGCCTACGGAGAAAGTGTCAGACAATGCACTTTCAACTAAGGATAATAACTGTTATATTTGTTTGGGAAGCAGCATGGAATAATGGGGAAGCAGCAAGGCGTAATGGATAGAGCCCAGGCCTGAGAGTCAGAAGGACCTGGGTTCTGATCCTGGCTCCATCACTTGTCTTCTCTGTGACCTTGGGCAAATCACTTCACTTCTCTGGGCCTCAATTACCTCATCTGTAAAATGGGGATTAAGACTGTGATCCCCATGTGGGACAGGGACTCTGTCAACTCAGTTGGCTCATACCCATCCTGGTGCTTAGTACAGTGCCTGGCACACAGTAACAAATACCATAATTTATTATTATTATTATTATTACGTGCTTCCTCTGTGCCAAGCATTGTATTAAGAGCTAGTGTTGATGCAAGGTGTTTGAGTCAGACACATTCCCTGTCCCACACGGGTCTCATGGTATAATTAGAAGGGACAACAGGAAGTGAATCCCCATTTTACAGATGAGGAAACTGAGGCCCACCAACTATCATTCCATTCGGTGTAGTTCATGGAAAAACCTTAGGAAAATGCAGAGATTTTTACTGCTGCTAAGCCTGCTTAATTTGACCTGATGCCCGGTCTTCTGCTGTTGCTAAAGGCCTTTCTACGATCTTTCAATATTAATCATATTAGGCAATATTAATATTAAACAGAATAATGATAATAATAATAATAATGGCATTTATTAAGCGCCTACTACATGCAAAGCACTGATCTAAGCGCTGGGAAGGATACAAGGTAATCTGGTTGTCCCATGTGGGGCTCGCAGTCTTCATCCCCATTTTACAGATGAGGGAACTGAGGCACAGAGCAGTTAAGTGACTTCCCCAAAGTCACACAGCTGACAAGTGGTGGAGCCGGGATTTGAACCCATGACCTCTGACTCCCAAGCCCGGGCTGTTGCCACTGAGCCACGCTGCTTCTCTAGACTGGGTGCTGTACTGATCTCTTCTTCCTGATCTCACTAAATCATTAGGATAGAGCACGGGCCTTGGAGTCAGAAGGATGTGGTTCTAAGCCTGGTTCCACCACTAGTCAGCTGTGTGACCTTGGACAAGTCACTTCACTTCTCTGGGCCTCAGTCACCTCATCTGTAAAATGAGGATTAAGACTGGGAGCCATAAGTGGGGCAGGGACTGTGTTCAAGCTGATTAGCTTGTATCTACCCCACCACTTAGAACAATGCTTGACACATAGTAGGCGCTTAACAAATATCATCATTATTATTATTATTATTATTGTTATCATTAACTTTCAGAAGGGGTTCCCTGCTCCACGGAGCCGTGACTTTCACAATTATAGGGGAAGACCAAATTGGCACAAATAATCAAAAGTGGGTTGAGGTTAATACAGTCCAACAATCAATCGATCAATTGTATTTATTGAGCACTTTCTGTATGCAGAGCACTGCACTAAGCACTTCAGAGAGCACAATGCAATAGAGTTGTTGGAGACGTTTCCTGCCCACAATGAGCTTACAGTCTAGAGGGAGACATAAACATTGATATGAATAAATATATTACAGATGTGTAAATAAGTGCTGTGGGGCTGAGGGAGGGGTAAATAAAGGTTGCAAATCCAAGTGCAGTGCGAGGGAGACAGAAGGGAGTGGGAGAAGAAGAAATGAGGTCTTAGTCAGGGAAAGCCCCTTGGAAGGAATGTCTTTTAGTAAGGTTTTAAACTGGAGAGTGGCCGCCTGTCAGATACGAAGAGGGAGGGTGTGGCATTAAATGGGCAAGGGGTGGATGGAAAGCTAGACAAGATCAAGATAAAGTGAGTAGGTTGGCATTAGAGGAACGAAGTAAGCACGTTGGGTTGTAGTAGGAAAGCAGCAAGGTGAGGTAATAATAATGATAATAATAATAATGGCGTTTATTCAGTGCTTACTATGTGCAAATCACTGTTCTAAGAGCTGGGGAGGTTACAAGGTAATCAGGTTGTCCCGGGGGGGGCTCATAGTCTTCATCCTCATTTTACAGATGAGGTAACTGAGGCCCAGAGAAGTGAAGTGACTTGCCCAAAGTCACACAGCTGACAATTGGCAGAGCCAGCATTTGAACCCAGGACCTCTGACTCCAAAGCCCGAGGTAAAAATAATAATAATAATAATAATAATAATAATAATAATTGCATTTATTCACCACTTACTATGCGCAAAGCACTGTTCTAAGTGCTGGGGAGGTTATAAGGTGATCAGGTTGTCCCACGGGGGGCTCACAGTCTTCATCCCCATTTTACAGATGAGGTAACGGAGGCACAGAGAAGTGAAGTGACTTCCCCAAAGTCACACAGCTGACAATTGGCAGAGCCAGCATTTGAACCCAGGACCTCTGACTCCAAAGCCCAAGGTAGTAATAATAATAATGGCATTTATTAAGCACTTACTATGTGCAAAGCACTGTTCTAAGTGCTGGGGAGGTTACAAGGTGATCAGGTTGTCCCACGGGGGGCTCACAGTCTTCATCCCCATTTTACAGATGAAGTAACTGAGGCACAGAGAAGTGAAGTGACTTGCCCAAAGTCACACAGCTGACAGTTGGCGGAGCAGGGATTTGAACCCATGACCTCTGATTTCAAAGCCCATGCTCTTTCTCCTGAGCCACACTGCTTCTCAGCCATGCTGCTTCTCGAGGTAGGAAGGAGCAAGATGATTAAGTGTCTTCAAACTGACTGTAAGGCGATCACCACCCTAAACCAACATCCTAAATGCCTACTGAACGTTAGTTGTCCAAGGTCAAGATGAGGTGAGCCACACACTGGAAGCCAAAGAAGCATTCTTTTCTCCTTTGGTCTGTGACAGTGTGTGGGGAAAGGCGAAAACACTTCATAAATATTATTGATTCATTAATTGAGTGAACAGTGATGAATAGGAGATAAAAAAGCAGAGAACAGAAATTCAACTTGTCTACTAATATTGACTGGCCTATTGCCTACCATCTTTTGAATTCGATGCCTGTGGATAGTCTCAGGAAGAAAGCAATTTTCTAAAAATCTACATTTTCTGGTAATAGCTAGTGTTTAATAAAATTGGAATATGTAGTTGGGGGTTATATCAAGTATTGAATTCTATTCAAAAGGGACAAAACTACCCATTTTAAGGATATCCCCACAAGACACTTAAAGAAAAAAAGTACTCACAAGTTTTCCTTTGGAAATATTGATACACTTTATTTTTCTTACGTGTATTAAGAATCGCATTAAAATATCTAATTCGTTAAGAAAGTGGCATATGTGATGTGGGTGAGTTCGTGTTTCTAGGAGAATTTGGGCTTCTGCTAATTTTGTGTGTTGAAATTATTAACCTGAATGTTTCACTAATAGATGTTTTTGCATTGCAGTTCTTTGGTGGTTTATTTTTAAAAGAGCAGGTGGGAAGTATGGTAAAGCTGTGCACATCTATCCACCTCTGCAGTGAAAGCAGTAGAAAATCATGTCTACAAAACTTATTGGAGGAATTATGCAACTTTAAAATGTGTTTGAGACATCATACTGTACAAATGGGACAGCTTTTTATCCATTTGCTTAAATGCAGCCTGGCTTACTGGAAAGAGCCCAGTCTGAGGGTCAAAGAACCTGGGTTCTGATTCCAGCTCTTCCATTTTCCTGCTGTATAACCTTGGGCAAGTCACTTAACTTCTCAGTGCCTCAGTTTCCTCATCTGTAAAGTGACTATAAACCTGAGCCATAGGATAAGAACTGTGTCCAACCTTATTAGAGGGGTAGACAGATGGCGATATGAATAAATAATTCAGTATAATGTTTAGTATATAGTAAGTACCTAACATATATCATTATTATTATTATTATTATTATTATTATTATTACTAGTTTGTTCATTAGTTAACCCAATTTTCTTGTATCCACCCCAGCACTTAGTAAGGTGCCAGGCACACAGTAAGTGCTTAGCAAATGCCACAATTATTATTTATTATTGTTCACCCTAGTTTTTCAGAGTAATATTCTCAAATAGGAATTAGACAGATGTCTAAGCTGTTGACAGGATCTCATTTGAATTTAATCAGTATTAAAAATAGCTATGCACAAGGGCTGTGTGTACATACTTTTGTATGCATTGTAAGTTTTCCTTTTGCAGTTTGCTGTGGTATGCTAGCTTGAACCCATCCACAGATTATGGTGGCGAACAATTGCTTGTCTGAGAGTCTTTTCCAACGTTGTAATCTCCTCCCTGAAAGTAACCCAAAGCCACCAAAGAATGTTGCCTTTTTATATCAGTTTACAAAGTTTACCACCGGTCAAAGAAATAGGGCAAAAAGTGAGAAAAATTCATGAATCTGAAAGAACATTCAAAAGGGGATCTGTGTAGTAAACTCACTTATAGCCATAGAATGAAAGAAAGTGACCAAATTAGAGAAATTACCTTGGGGCTATTAATCATAAAAACAAAAATTGTTCCTTCCCCCAAGACATCCCAATTCAACTGCTCACTTTCCAATGACTTTTTCTCCTCTGACTTCAAGTCTTACCTTTTGTAAAAAAAAAAAAATCCCTCCCTTGACCTCATGACTCCCTCCAGTTATTTCAAGTCTTACCTTTTGTAAAAAAAATCCCTCCCTTGACCTCATGACTCCCTCCAGTTACTGCCCCATCTCCCTCCTACCTTTCCTCTCCAAACTCCTTGAGCAAGTCATAAGCACCCATTACCTCCACTTCCTCTCCTCCAATTTTCTCCTCGATGCCCTGCAATCTGATTTCTGACCCCTTCACGTCCCCGAAACGGCCCTCTCTCAGGTAACCAGTGACTGCATTCTCATCAAATCCAGCAGCTTGTCCTCCATCTGTAATCCTCCTTGACCTTTCTGCTGCCTGCATACTGTGGGGCAACCCCTTCTTCTGGAAATGGCATCTAACCTTGGCTTCCTCGACACTGTCCTCTCCTAGTTCTCCTCCTATCTCTCTGGCTGCTCATTCTCAGGCTCTTTCCTGGGACCCTCCTCCACTTCCCACCCTCTTACTGTAGGGTTATCTCAAGGCTCAGCTCTGGGTCAATTTATATTCTCCATCTACATCCACTCCCTTGAAGATTTCATTTGTTATCATGATTTCTACCATCATCTCTCTCCAGATCATTGTCCCCCTCTAGTCTGTAAGTTCACTGTGGGAAATAATAATAATTATAATAATGGTATTTGTTAAGCACTTACTATGTGCAAAGCACTGTTCTAACCACTGCGGGGAATACAAGGTGATCAGGTTGTCCCATGTAGGGCTCACAGTCGTAATCCCCATTTTACAGATGAGGTAACTGAGGCTCAGAGAAGTTCAGTGACTTGCCCAAGGTCATACAGCAGACATGTGGTGGAGGCAGGATTGTCTACCGACTCTATTATAGACACTCTCCCAAGTGCTTAGTACAGTGTTCTGCACACAGTAAGCACTCAATAAATACTAATGATTGATTGATTGATTTCCAAACCTTCCTTCCTCTCCATCCCTGACCTCTCAACATCTCTGCAGTCTGGTGTTTTCTCCTAAAGACAGCTCTACCTGGATATATCACGGACATGTTCAAAACAGAACTCCTCATCTTCCCACCCAAACCTGTCTTTCCCCTGACTTTCTATCACCATAGACAACACCACATCTTCCCTGTTTTTTATGGTATTTGTTTCAGGTATGACACCATCTATGTCTTACATGGGGCTCACAGTCATAATCCCCATTTTATAGATGAAGTAGCTGAGGCACAGAGAAGTTAAGTGACTTGCACAAGGTTGCATAGCAGACAAGTGGCAGAGCCAGCATTAGAACCCAGGTCCCTCTGGCTGTCAGGCCCATGCTGTATTCACTAGGCCACGCTGCTTCTTATGAATCTCTATGTCTCATAAGCCCATAACCTCAGCATTATCCTGGACTCATCTCTCTCATTCATGCATTCAATCTGTCCTAAAATCCTGTCTGTTCTACTTCCACAGCATCTCTAGAATCCATTCTTTCCTCTCCATCTGAACTGCTTTCACGCTGATCAATCTATCATCCAATCAATGATATTTACTGAGTACTTCCTATGAGCAGAGTACTGTACTACTACTACTACTACTAATAATAATAATAACAATGATTGCATTTATTAAGCACTTACTATGTGCAAAGCACTGTTCTAAGTGCTGGGGAGGTTACAGGGTGATCAGGCTGTCTCATGGGGGGGCTCACAGTCTTAATCCCCATTATACAGATGAGGGAACTGAGGCACAGAGAAATTAAGTGACTCACCCAAAGTCACACAGCTGACAATTGGCGGAGCCGGGTTTTGACCCCAAGACCCCTGGCTCCAAAAGCCCATGCTCTTTCCACTGAGCCACGCTGCTTCTCTAAGCTCTTGGGAGAGTACAATACAAGAGAATTAGCAAATACTTTCCCTGCAAGTTTAAAGTCTAGAGGGGGAGACAGGTATTGATATGAATAAATAAGTAATTTATTGGAGAAGCAGCATTGTCTAGTCAATGGAGCACTGGCCTGAGACTCAATCAATCAATCAATCGTATTTATTGAGCGCTTACTGTGTGCAGAGCACTGTACTAAGCGCTTGGGAAGTACAAGTTGGCAACATATAGAGACAGTCCCTACCCAACAGTGGGCTCACAGTCTAAAAGGGGAAGACAGAGAACAAAACCAAACATACTAACGAAATAAAATAAATAGAATAAATATGCACAAGTAAAATAAATAAATAAATAAATAAATAGAGTAATAAATATGTACAAACATAGATACATATATACAGGGGGACCTGCATTCTAATCCTGACTTGTCTGTTGTCTTTCCTTGGGCAAGTCACTTAACTTCCCTGTGTCTCAGTTTCCTCATCTGGAAAACGGGGATTAAGACTGCGAGCCCCATATGGGACACGGACTGTGTCCAACCTGATTGGCCTGTATCTACCCCAATGCTCAGTACAGTGCCTGGCACATGTAGGCATTTAAAAAATATCATAAAAAATATATGAAAGGTAGATTTTAACAATGCCGTGAAGGTAGTACCAACAGGATTTGGTGACAGATTGAATACATGGGCGGAATGAGAGAGATGATCCAAACTTTTACCATTTCCCGCCTTGACTATTCCAACAGACTCCTCACTAACCCCTTTCTAGTGATTTGCCCAAGGTCACACAGCAGACAAGTGGTGGAGCCAGGATTAGAATTAAGGTCCTTCTTGACTCCCAAGTCCTTGTTCTGTCCACTCGGCCGTGCTGCTTCCCAATTGCTCTCTGTGTGAACTTGCCTGAGAACTTAGTACAGTCTCCGCACATGATAAGCTCCCAGCAATTCAATCAATCAATCAATCAATCATATTTATTGAGCACTTATTGTGTGCAGAGCACGGTACTAAGCGCTTGGGAAGTGCAAGTTGGCAACATAATTACCACTGAATGATTGACAGATTAATTAATTAATGATGATGATGGTATTTGTTAAGCGCTTACTATGTGCCAAGCACTAGTGCTAATATTAATTAATTAATAGTGATAGTGCCTCAGTTTCTTCAACTGTAAAATGGGGATACCCGTTCTCCCTCCTACTTAGACTGTGAGCCTCATGAGAGACATGGACTGTGTCCAACCTAATTAATTGGTACCTACCCCAGGGCATAGAATAGTTTTTCTATACAGCAAATGCTTAACCAATACCATAAAAAATTAATAATTATAGCTACGGCACTAATGTGTATACAAGTTATACAGCTTGGACACAGTACCTGTCCCAGATGGAGCTAACAGTTGAAGTAGGAGGGAGAACAGATATTGGCTCCCTATTTTATAGATGACGAAGCTGAGACAGAGAGAAGGGAGAACAGATATTGGCTCCCTATTTTATAGATAAGGAAGCTGAGACAGAGAGAAGTTAAGTGAGTGACTTTCCCATGGTCTTACAGCAGGCAAGTGGGGGAGGTAGGATTAGAACTCAGGTCCTCTGACAGCCAGGCCTGGACTCTCTCCACTTGGCCATGCTGCTTGGAGCAAATATTTTTAAGAGATGGGAGGGGAGGAGGGTCAATTACATGAATGGAAGAGAAGGCATTTTATGAGCAGGCAGGAGACTGTCTCAAGAATGAGCTGGAGAAAGAGATTCAGGTCATGGGGGTAGCAGAACACCGAGAAAGCTTCACAGACTGCTTCACAGTCTGGCTTCACAGACTCCGTCCTCTCCTGGTTCTCCTCTTATCCCTCCGGTCGTTCATTCTCAGTCTCTTTTGCAGGCTCCTCCTCCCCCTCCCATCCCCTTACTGTGGGGGTTCCCCAAGGTTCAGTGCTTGGTCCCCTTCTGTTCTCGATCCACACGCACTCCCTTGGTGACCTCATTCGCTCCCACGGCTTCAACTATCATCTCTACGCTGATGACACCCAGATCTACATCTCTGCCCCTGCTCTCTCCCCCTCTCTCCAGGCTCGCATCTCCTCCTGCCTTCAGGACATCTCCATCTGGATGTCTGCCAGCCACCTAAAACTCAACATGTCCAAGACTGAACTCCTTGTCTTCCCTCCCAAACCCTGCCCTCTCCCTGACTTTCCCATCTCTGTTGATGGCACTACCATCCTTCCCGTCTCACAAGCCCGCAAACTTGGTGTCATCCTCGACTCCGCTCTCTCGTTCACCCCTCACATCCAAGCCGTCACCAAAACCTGCCAGTCTCACCTCCGCAAAATTGCCAAGATCTGCCCTTTCCTCTCCATCCACACCGCTACCTTTCTCGTTCAAGCTCTCATCCTATCCCGTCTGGACTACTGCATCAGCCTTCTCTCTGATCTCCCATCCTCGTGTCTCTCCCCACTTCAATCCATACTTCATGCTGCTGCCCGGATTGTCTTTGTCCAGAAACGCTCTACTCCCCTTCTCAAAAATCTCCGGTGGCTACCAATCAATCTGTGCATCAGGCAGAAACTCCTCACCCTGGGCTTCAAGGCTGTCCATCACCTCGCCGTTTCCTACCTCACCTCCCTTCTCTCCTTCTCCAGCCCACCCCGCACCCTCCGCTCCTCCGCCACTAATCTCCTCACCGTGCCTCGTTCTCCCCTGTCCGGCCATCGACCCCCGGCCCACGTCATCCCCCGGGCCTGGAATGCCCTCCCTCTGCCCATCCGCCAAGCTAGCTCTCTTCCTCCCTTCAAGGCCCTACTAAGAGCTCACCTCCTCCAGGAGGCCTTCCCAGACTGAGCCCCTTCCTTCCTCTCCCCCTCATCCCCCTCTCCATCCCCCCCATCTTACCTCCTTCCCTTCCCCACAGCACCTGTTGATATGTATATATGTTTGTACGTATTTGTTACTCTATTTATTTATTTATTTATTTATTTTGCTTGTACATATCTATTCTATTTATTTTATTTTGTTAGTATGTTTGGTTTTGTTCTCTGTCTCCCCCTTTTAGACTGTGAGCCCACTGTTGGGTAGGGACTGTCTCTATATGTTGCCAACTTGTACTTCCCAAGTGCTTAGTACAGTGCTCCTCACACAGTAAGCGCTCAATAAATATGATTGATGATGATGATGATGATGATGATGAGAAAGCAAGACTGTGGGGGAAGTTCACAACCAGTAATAATCATAAACAATAAAAAACATTGAAACAAAAGTAATAATTGTATTTATTAAACCCTAACTATACTGCAGGCATTGTATTAAGTGTTGGGGTAGGTAAAAATCAATCAGAAACACAAATCTGGTGGCCTCTAGTCAGGCAGTAGTACTCTGCACACAGTAAGCGCTCAATAAATACAATTGAATGTATGAAGGGAGACAGAGGAAAGAGGTGGGGGGGCTTGGAGACCTGAGAAGCCATGTGACCTAATGGAAGGAGCCCAGGCCTGAGAGTCAGGTGGTCTGGGTTCTAATCCTGACTCCATCATTTGGCCGTTCAGTGAACTCCTACAAGTCACAGCTTCTCTGAACCTCAGATTTCTCATCTTTCTGTGGACCACCCCTTTCTCCTGGAAGGATTATCAATCGATCAATCAATCAATCGTATTTATTGAGCACTTACTGTGTGCAGAGCACTGTACTAAGCACTTGGGAAATACAAATTGGCAATATATAGAGACGGTCCCTACCCAACAGTGGGCTCCCAGATTATCCAACTTCGGCTTCACTGACACTGTCCTCTCCCAGTTCTCCTGTAACCTCTCTGGCCTCTCATTCTCGGTCTCTTCCGTGGCCTCCCACCCTCTAACTGTGGGACTCCTCCAAGACAGTCGTACTGTACTTTCCCAAACTCTTAGTACGGTACTCTGCACACACTGAGCACTCAATAAATACCATCGATGATGAGGATGATGAATATGAAGGCTCAATTCTGGGTCCCCTCCTATTCTCCATCTACACCCACTCCCTTGGAGAGCTCATTTACTCCTACAAAATGAATGAAGGAATAATAATAATAATAACAATAAGGATATTTGTTAAGCACTTAGCTCATCTGTAAATTGGAGATTAAGACTGTGAACCCCATGTGGGACAACCTGATTTCCCTGTATCTACCCCAGCGCTTAGGACAGTGTGTGGCACACAGTAAGCACTTAACAAATACCTTTATTATTTGTTTTGTAATTATTAGACTGTAAGCTCCTTGAGGACAAGGAATGCACCTACCAACTCTTTTGAAATGTACTCTCCCTGTTTCTTAGTTCAGTTCCGGACAAGCTAAGATGTCAATACATTCATTCATTCATTCAATCGTATTTATTGAGCACTTACTATGTGCAGAGCACTGTACTAAGCACTTGGAAAGCATAATTCAGCAATAAAGAGAGACAACCCCTGCCCACAACGGGCTTTTTACATATCACTGATTGACTGCAGGGACAATTAGGAGTGGGACAGTTTTTTCGGGGTTGTGGTTTCTAATTCCGGTTCTGCCACGTGTCTGCTGTGTGACCTTAGGCAAAGTCACTTCATTTCTCTGGGCCTCAGTTACCTCATCTGTAAAACGGGGGTTAAGACTGGGAGTCCCACATGGGATGACCTGATTACCTTTCATTCATTCAATTCAGTCGTATTTATTGAGTGTTTACTGTGTGCACAGCACTGTACTAAGCTCTTGGGAAGCAAAATTCAGCAACAGAGACAATCCCTGCCCTCAATGGGCTCACAATCTATCTACCCCAGCTCTTAGAACAGTGCTTGGCACATAGCAAGTACTTAACAAATACCACAATTATCATTATCATTATGATTTCAGATGCCATTACTATGATTTCAGAGAAGAGATTTCAGAAAGATCAAATGGCAGATTGAAAAATGATGACAGGCATATATAAATACTATGCCCATCTACATCGTAAGTGCTTAGTACAGTGCTCAAGCATCTAGAACAGTGCTCAAGCATTTAGTACAGTGCTCTGCACACAGTAAGCACTCAATAAATACAATTGATTGATTAGTACAGTGCCCTGCATACAGTAAGCGCTCAATAAATATGATTGAATGAATGAATCTGGGTAGCAGGAAGAAGAGACCTTGGGTTTGGTGTTAGTGTCTAGTCACATCTGCAGACATGGATTAAGTCTTAGAAGAATCATTTTCAAAGAAGAGTAGACAGATAGTATTTCCATTTGAATAATTCACACATACAACACACACATACATACAAACACGCACACAAACATGTTAGAGATTTGTAGCAAAGCACAACTGTGTGACAGAGCTGGGAAATAAAGCCAAGTGTGAGTTTTCTGCTTTAACCGCTGGAAAACCCTACAGCTCAGCACTCGTTATTAGCAACTCGATAGCAATAAATAGAAGACTGAAAAAAAAACTTCTCACTGTGAATTACAAGTTGTGTCACCTATGGAGCTAGTAAAGGACCGTTACCACGGTTACGAGGAGGCACATTGCCTAAAAGTAGTGACTAAGGGAATATGAAAACCAGGAACAAGGAAATGAGCTTAATTATTCCTTTTTTAAAAAAGCTCTCCAGGCAATTAAACACTAGAGTAAGGTGACCGAGGAATACATATATTTCAGACCCATATGCTACAGAAATAACTAATTAGGTACTGGGAGAGAAGACTAATTATAGAAATGATGATAAAGCTGGGGAGGGAGCTAACAGCTGGTGCCTACTGGAATTCTTTGCCCCTATGATCTCATTGAAAGCTGTAAATTGCGGAGGGGTTCTTTTTGCCTCTTGTGTGAGATTTGTGTTGTGTAGGGCGTTTTTGATGTTCTCACTGTAAATTACATAATAAATATTTAAATGGAGGATCAGAACCAGGGTTCTATAAAAGTTAGGGAGGTGTTATATACGGTAGGGTCTGAATGGGAGCCCTTCTGAGGCTTTCAGAATCAGGAGCAATTAACAGATTCTGCACCCCTTAAGTGTTTCAGTTTTGTGGGTGAAAGCACTGCCCTTTGGGAAATAAATTGCAGCTGTCAAAAGATCAAAGGAAGGTCCCGTAAACAGCCCCAGAAAGGTCTCCTATCTTCAATATCTACATTTAGCCACCTGTGGCTGAAGGCATTTGAGGAAATACTTGTCCAACCACATCAGCACAAACCACCTACTCACTGGCATCTGGTGAATTAGCTTGGTTTAATAAAAAGACACATGAGTTCTAATCCCTACTAGGTCACATCTGCTGGGTGACTTTGGCCAAGTTGCTTAACGTCTCTGGGCCTCAACTTCCTCCTCGGTAAAATGGGGATTAAAGGTGAGTCCAATGTGGGACAGGGTCTGTGGCCGATCTGATTACGGAGGGAAGCGGTGTGGCCTAGGAAAAAGAACATGACCCTTGGAGTCAGAGGCCCTGCGTTCAAATCCCGGCTCTGTCACTTGCCTGGAGTGTCTCTGGGCAAGTCACTTAACTTCTCAGTACCTCAGTTTCCTAAACTGTAAAATGGGGATTCAATAACTGTTCTCCCTCCTATTTATACTGTGAGCCTCCTGTGCCACAAGGGACTATGTCTGACCTGATTGCTCATTATGGGACGAGAACATGTCTAATTCTGTCTTACCAAACTCTCCCAAGCGCTTAGTATAGTATTCTGCACATAGTAAGTGCTCATTAAATATAAATGATTGATTAGCTTGTATCTACTCAAGTGCTTAGAACATGCTTGACTCATAGTAAGTGTTTAACAAATTCCATAATGGAGAAGAATGTGAAATTGTCTCAACTTCACAGATCTTTTTTTCTAACCTTTTCCACTTTTTCACCACCTGTAACCTCCATTGCCAAACTCCTTAGCAATATTTTGTGAGAGAGTCTCACCCACCAGTAGTGACCCTCGGGCATTGTAAACACGCAGTGAGTTACCTTTTTTCTGGAGGGTCTCTCCATTTGACCAAACAAAAACAGGCAGGGATCATGTCTACCAACATACATATCATACACTCCCAAGCCGTCATGCAGTGCTCCCGACAAAGAGGTCAATAGATACCACTGATTAATTGAAAAAAAGGAATTTGGGGGGAATCAGGGCATGGCAAAGAGGATAGAGCACAGGCTTGGGAGTCAGAAGATCATGGTTTCTAATCCCGACTTCTCCCCATGTCTGCTGTGTGACCTTGGGCAAGTCACTTCACTTCTCTGAGCTTCGGTTACCTCATCTGTAAAATGGGGATCGAGATGGTGAGCCACTAATTCATTCATTCATTCAATCGTAGTTATTGAGCGCTTACTTTGTGCAGAGCACTATACTAAGTGCTTGGGAAGTACAAGTTGGCAACATATAGAGGCGGTCCCTACCCAGCAATGGGCTCACAGTCAAGAAGGGGGAGACAGACAACAAAACAAAACATGTAGGCAGGTGTCAAGTCACCAGAATAAATAAAAATAAAGCTAGATACACATCATTAACAAAATAAATAGAATGGTAAATAGGTACAAGTAAAATAGAGTAATATATCTGTACAAACATATATACAGGTGCTGTGGAGAGGGGAAGGAGGTAGGGCAGGGGGGATGGGGAGGAGGAGAGGAAAAAGGGGGCTCAGACTCAGTCTGTCACTAATGGGACAGGAACTGTATCTAACCCACTTTGCTTGTATCCAGCCCAGCACTCAGTACAGTGCTTGGTAAGGACTTAATACTATTATTATTACTACTATTACCTCACTCCCGATTTTCTGGCTGGAATGGGCAGAGGGTGAGTACTGAATGTTTTCTACCCTGCTCCTTCACTATTTTCACATCCACACCTTTCCTCCCTCTTCACATCTGCCAGACAATCACTCTCTGCATCCTCAAAGACTTATTAAAATCGCATAATAATGATAGCATTTAATGATAGCATTTATTAAGCACTTACTATGTGCAAAGCACTGTTCTAAGCACTGGGGAGGTTACAAGGTGATCAGGTTGTCCCACGGGGGGCTCACAGTCAATCCCCATTTTACAGGTGAGGGAACTGAGGCCCAGAGAAGTGAAGTGACTTGTCCAAAGTCACACAGCTGACAATTGGCAGAGCCGGGATTTAAACCCATGACCTCTGATTTCAAAGCCCAGGCTCTTTCCACTGAGCCATGCTGCATCTCCTCCAAGAGGGCTTCCCCATCTAAGCCCTCATTTCTCCTACTCCCTCTCCTTTCGTTGTCACCCTTGCTTTGGATTTGTACCTTTCATTCATCCCACCCTCAGCCCCATGGCACGTACATACGTAACTGTAATTCATTTTCATTTCTGACTCCTCTTCTAGACATTATGCTCCTTGTGGGCAGGGAACGTGTGTACCGACTCTTATTATAGCATCCTCTCCCAAGCACGTACTACAGTGCTCTGTACATAGTACGTGCTCAAGAACCATGATTGATGGAGTATCTACAGGTGTTATTTCCACTCTGACCCCGGGCACAGATGTGACATTGAAAACTATCCCCCAGATAGCCTGGCATCATTTTCAGGGTACCGAATTGGCCAGGAATGGAGTTGATAGCACAGCGGTGTGGCCTAGTGGATAGAGCACAGGCTTGGGAGTCAGAAGGACCTGAGTTCTAATCCTGCCTCCACCACTTGTCTGCTCTGTGATCCTGGGAAAGTCACTTCACTTCTCGGGCCTCAGTTACCTCAACTGTAAAATGGAGATTGAGACGGTGAGTCCCACCTGGGGTATGGACTGTGTCCAACCTGATTAGCTTCTATCTACCCCGTGTATAGATGAGTGCTAGACACATAGCGCTTAGCAAATACCATCATTAATATTATGAGGTTCTACAGTGTGATGGGCGGTTGGCTCCGGATGACAGGATACACAAGGCCTATCCAAGTGAGAGCTAACAGGGGGATGATTTTGCACTGAGATAATTGTGGCCACTACACTTTCCCCTTTGCCCAGAGATAGGAGTCTTGTGACGTTGTCCAGTCCATGTAAATACCCTCACTGTCCATGGAAACAAACACCACCCCAACCCTTACACCATATGCCTTGCTCTGATGCTCCTGTTGCTTCTCAGCTCCAGTCTGACTAGTTTTACAAGGGACTATTCTGTATTTTTTTTCTCTGTCTTCATCCAATGTGGGTTTTTTCATTTGTTTCTTTGCTTTGAGATGTTCCCCTTTCTCCATGCAGGGGAGAAAAGTCCTTCGACCCTAACTAAATGAATCTCAATTTCATAATTATTGATGGCTTAGCATATGGATGAGGCCCCACTGAGGTCTCAGAGATATTCTGTTCTGTGACCACAGTTTGAACTCATTCTCATTAGGTTCTAATTCCACCTCTGCCACCTGCCTCTACGTGACCTGGGGCCTCCAGCTACCTGCTGCTCACTCTTCTTCTATCCTCTTTGCCCCTCCCTTGTTTGTTTTTTGGTTTTTTAAATGGTATTTGTTAAGCGCTTACTATGTACCAGGCACTGTTCTAAGTGCTGGGGTAGATAAAAGTCCATTGAGTTGGACACAGTCCATGTCCCACATGGGGATCACAGTTTTAATCCCCATTTTACAGATGAGGTAACCTCTTTGTGATTCAGCAAAATAGAAAATAAATTCCTAATCTCCCTCCCTTTCAGACTGTGAGCTCCAATATAGGACAGGGGTTGTGCCTAACCTGATTACCTTTATCTAGCACAGCATTTAGGATCATAGTAATAATAAAAATGATAATAATAGTAATAATGTTAATTGTTAAGCACTTACCATGTGCCAAGTGCTGTATTAAGGGCTGGAGTAGATTCAAGAAAACAAGGCTGGGCACAGTCCTTACCCTTTAAAGGGCTGAAAGTCTAAGTAGGAGGGATAACAGGAAAATAATCCCATTTTACAGGTGAGGAAACAAAGGCACAAAAACTATAAGTGACTTGCTCAAGGTTACTCAGCAGGCCAATGATAGAGCCAGGATTATCATTATCATTATTATTACCCCACTCCCCACTCCACAGCACTTGTATATATATATATATATATATATATATATACATATTTATAACTATAATTCTATTTATTTTTATTAATTAGGTGTTTATAACTATAATTCTATTTAAAATGATGCTACTAATGCCTGTTTCCTTGTTTTAATGTCTGTCTCCCCCCTTCTATATTATGGGCCCAATGTGGACAGGGATTGTCTCTGTTGCAGAATTGTACTTCCCAAATGCTTAGTACAGTGCTCTACATACAGAAAGAGCTCAATAAATACAATTGAATGAATGAATGAATGAATGATTAGAACCCAGGGGCTCTGTTTCCCAGTCTATCCCACTAGGGCATTCATTTATTCATTCAATCGTATTCATTGAGCACTTACTGTGTGCAAAGCACTGTACCAAGCACTCAGGAGAGTACAATATACCAATAAACAGACACATTCCCTGCCCACAATTTACAGTCTAGAAGGGACATTCATTCATTCAATTGTATTTATTTAGCGCTTACTGTGTGCAGAGAGCACTGTACTAAGCGCTTGGGAAGTACAAGTTGGCAACATTCAGAAATGGTCCCTACCCAACAGCGGGCTCACAGTCTAAAAGGGGGAGAAAGACAACAAAACAAAACATATGAACAAAATAAAATAAATAGAATAGTAAATATGTACAAGTAAAATAAGTAGAGTGATAAATCTGTACCAATATATATACAGGTGCTGTGGGGAGGGGAAGGAGGTAGGGTGGGGGGATGGGGAGGGGGAAGAGGGGGAGAGGAAGGAGGGGGCTCAGTCTGGGAAGGCCTCCTGGAGGAGGTGAGCTCTCAGAAGGGCTTTGAAGGGAGGAAGAGAGCTAGCTTGGTGGATGTGCTGAGGGAGGGCATTCCAGGCCAGGGGGAGGATGTGGGCTGGGGGTCGACGGTGGGACAGGTGAGAACGAGGCACAGTGAGGAGGTTAGTGGCAGAGGAGCAGAGGGTGCGGGCTGGGCTGGAGAAGGAAAGAAGGGACATAGTTATCCCTTACACACACCACAGTTATTATTATTACCATAATTATTATTCCAATCTAATTCCAATTCTAATCCCAGCTCCACCACTTCTCAGCTGTGTGACTTTGGGCAAGTCACTTCTCTGAGCTTCAGTTACCACATCTGTAAAATGGGGATTAAGACTGTGAGCCCCATGTGGGACAACCTGATCACCCTGTATCTACCCAGGGTTTAGAACAGTGCTTGGCACATAGTAAGCGCTTAACAAATAACAAAATTATTATTATTATTATTATTATTATTATTATTATTATTATTATTATTCCAGAAATCCCAGCCAGTCCATCCATGCATGGTTGCCCCAAGCAACCCACCATTCACTCACTCATTCATTCAATCATATTTACTGAGCACTTACTGTGTGCAGAGCACTATACTAAGTGCTTGAGAAGTACAAATCGGCAACATATAGAGACAGTCCCTACCCAACAACGGGCTCACAGCCTAGAAGGGGGAGACAGACAAAAAAAAAAAAGGAGACAGGTGTCAATACCATCAGAATAAATAGAATTGTAGCTATATAATAATAATGATGATGATACCATTTATTAAGCACTTACTGTGTGCAAAGCACTGTTCTAAGCGCTGCGGAGGTTACAAGGTGATCAGTTTGTCCCACGGGGAGATCACAGTCTTAATCCCCATTTTACAGATGAGGTAACTGGGCCCAGAGAAGTGAAGTGACTTGCCCAAAGTCACACAGCTGACCATTGGTGAGGTGGGATTAGAACCCATGACCTTTGACTCCTAAGCCTGGGCTCTTTCCACTGAGTCACGCTGCTTCTCTATATATACATCATTAATAAAATAGACTAATAAATATGTACAAATATACGTAAGTGCTGCGGGGAGGGGAAGGGGGAAGGGCAGAGGGAGTGGGGGGGGGTGATGGGGAGGAGGAGGAAGAGGAGAGGAAAAGGGGAGAGGGACAGGGCTTCCATCGGCAAGCAGCTGGAAGATTGGCAACCCAGTTTTCTGTGGAGGAAGCCAGGGAAACAGATGATGCTAATGCTAGAAGAATGCTTTCCACAGTTTAGCGTGACGATGGCCTGATGGCACGCCAAAGAGGAGGAAGAATAAAAGAATGGGCAATCAATCAATCAATCAAT
This sequence comes from Tachyglossus aculeatus, assembly GCF_015852505.1. Classification (NCBI taxonomy): domain Eukaryota; kingdom Metazoa; phylum Chordata; class Mammalia; order Monotremata; family Tachyglossidae; genus Tachyglossus; species Tachyglossus aculeatus. Next base: position 14,438,267 of record NC_052070.1, read on the forward strand.
CGTATTTATTGAGCGCTTACTATGTGCAGAGCACTGTACTAAGCGCTTGGGAAGTACAAATTGGCAACACATAGAGACAGTCCCTACCCAACAGTGGGCTCACAGTCTAAAAAGGGGGAGACAGGGAACAGAACCAAAGATACCAACAAAATAAAATAAATAGGATAGAAATGTACAAGTAAAATAAATAAATAAATAAATAGAGTAATAAATATGTACAACCATATATACATATATACAGGTGCTGTGGGGAAGGGAAGGAGGTAAGATGGGGGGATGGAGAGGGGGACGAGGGGAAGGGGGAAAGAATGGGCAGGTGAGAAGAGATAGGCTATGCCAGCGTGACTGTCATTTTAAATCTTCTAGAGAATTCAGAAGCATGACCACAAGCATTTGTTTTATTAATAATAATAATAATAATGGCATTTATTAAGTGCTTACCATGTGCAAAGCACTGTTCTAAGCTCTGGGGAGGTTATTAATTCATTCATTAATTCATTCAATCGTATTTATTGAATGCTTACTGTGTGCAGAGCACTGTACTGAGCGCTTGGGAAGTACAAGTTGGCAACATAGAGAGATGGTCCCTACCCAACAACGGGCTCACAGTCTAGAGAAGCAGCGTGGCTCAGTGGAAAGAGCCCGGGCTTTGGAGTCAGAGGTCAGGGGTTCAAATCCCGGCTCCACCAATTGTCAGCTGTGTGACTTTGGGCAAGTCACTTCACTTCTCTGTGCCTCAGTTCCCTCATCTGTAAAATGGGGATTAAGACTGTGAGCCCCCAGTGGGACAACCTGATCACCCTGTAAGCTCCCCAATGCTTAGAACAGTGCTTAGCACATAGTAAGCGCTTAATAAATGCCATTATTATTATTATTATTATTAGAAGGGGGAGACAGACAACAAAACAAAACATGTGGACAGGTGTCAAGTCAAGGTTACAAGATGATCAGGTTGTCCCACTGGGGGCTCACAGTCTTAATCCCCATTTTACAGAAGAGATAACTGAGGCCCAGAGAAGTGAAGTGACTTGCCCAAAGTCACACAGCTGACAATTGGCAGAGGTGGGATTAGAACCCATGACCTCTGACTCCAAAGCCCGGGCTCTTTCCACTGAGCCACACTGCTTCACTGTTTTCCTTTGGTCCCACAGAACCATATACATACATGACAATGAGAGCATTTTCCCAACTGGAAGCTGGAAGATTGGTGCCAGGAGCATAGGGTGATGCAATCCTGGTCATATACTCTGAGCAGAAAGCAGGGTCAATCAATCAATCAATCAATCAATCAATCATATTTATTGAGTGCTTACTGTGTGCAGAGCACTGTACTAAGTGCTTGGGAAGTACAAGTTGGCAACATATAGAGACAGTCCCTACCCAACAGTGGGATCACAGTCTAAAAGGGGGAGACAGAGAACAAAACCAAACATACTAACAAAATAAAATAAATAGAATAGATATGTACAAGTAAAATAAATAAGTAGAGTAATAAGTATGTACAATATGTCTCCAGCTATCTCTTGCCAACTGTTCTACCCTCTCTGCCCCTTCCTTGCTTTTCTTTTTAATGGTATCTGTTAAGCACTTACTATGTGCCGGGCACTGTTCTAAATACTGGGGTAGACACAAGTTAATTAGGTTGGGCACAGTCCCTGTTTCCCCACATGGGGCTCCCAGTTTGAATCCCTTTTTACAGATGAGGCAACTGAGGCACAGAGAAGTCAAGTTACTTGCCCAAGGTGACACAGCAGTCAAGTGGCAGAGCTGGGATTAGAACCCAGGTCCTTCTGATGCCCAGACCCATGCTTTATCCTCTAGAGCATACTGCTTCTTGTTTTCTACGCTGCTTCTTGTTTGTTTTCTATCGCCTATCAAGCCCCAGACACAGGAAGTTTTGGACTTTCCCCTAGGCCCTGAAAGGAGCCCTTCAGCCATGAAATCTTATGTGGGTCAGACAGCTATTTAAGCTCCCTTCACATTAACCAATCAACCAATCGTATTTATTGAGCACTTACTACATATAGAGCACTGTACTAAGCACTTGGGAAAGTACAACAGAAGGAGTGAGCTGTGTAAACCTCGTAGTTTTCGTATTGATGGTAGTGATTAAAAGTCAATCAGTTATAGTGATGTTTATTAAAGTATTTTATCTCCAAAAATAACTACATCCTTAACATATCCCAAACAGAGCTCCTTATCATCCCCCCCAAACCCTGCCCTCCCCTCCTCCTCCTGACTTTCCCTTCACTGTAATAATAATGATGGCATATATTAAGTGCTTACTATGTCCAGAGCACTGTTCCAAGCGCTGGGGAGGTTACAAGGTGATCAGGTTGCCCCACGGGGGGCTCACAGTCCCCATTTTACAGATGAGGTAACTGAGGCACAGAGAAGTTAAGTGACTTGCCCAAAGTCACACAGCTGACAAAGACAGCACCACCATCCTTTCTGTCTCACAAGCCCGTAACCTTGGCGCTATCCTTGACTCCTCTCTCCCATTCAACCCAGTGCTAAGCACTTAGTACAGTGCTCTGCACACAGTAAGCGCTCAATAAATACGATTGATTGATTGATTCAACCCACATATTCAATCCATCACCAAATCCTGTCAGTCCCACTTTTACAATATCACTGAACGCCACCCTTTTCTCTCCATCCATACTGTTTCCAAGTTAATACAATCACTCATTTTATCCCACCTGGATTACTGCATCAGCCTGTTCACTGACCCCTGAGCCTCCTGTCTTTCCCCACTCCAGTCCATACTTCACTCAGCTGCCTGGATCATTTTTCTATAAAAACGTTCTGGACACTTCACCCCACTCCTCAAAAAACTCTGGTGGTTGCCCATTCACCTCCATATCAAGATAAAAACCCTCTCCATTGACTTTAAAGCACTCCATCACGTTGCACCCTCCTACCTCATCTTGCTTCTCTTCCTCTACAATCCAACCCACACACTTCACTCCTCTGGTGCTAACCTTCTCACTGTGCCTCCATCTCGCCTGTCTCGCCTTCGACCCCTAGTCCATGAGGGCCTTGGGCCTGTAACACCTTCCCTCCTCTAATCTGACAGACAACCACTCTCCCTAGCTTCAAAGCCTTACTGAAGGCCCATCTCCTCCAAAAGGCCTTCCTAGACTAGGCCCCTTTTCCCTTCATCTCCCAATCCCTTCTGTGTCACCCTGACTTGCTCCCATTGCTCTCCCCACTTCCCAGCCCCACACCACCTATGGACATATCTTTCATTTTACTTATCCCTTTGCTCTTCCCACCTTCCCAGCCCCAAAGCCCTTATGTACACATCTGTAATTTTATTTATATGTATTGAAGTCTGTCTTCCCCAGTCTAGATTGTGACCTCCTTGTGGCCAGGGAATAAAAAAAAAATTAAAATAGATGATGGTATTTGTTAAGGACTTTCTATGTGTCAAGCAGTGTTCTAAGCACTGGAGAAGACACAAGGTAATCAGGTTGTCCAGGTTGGGCTTACAGTTTTTTAATCCACAATTTACAGTCAAGGTAACTGAAGCACAGAGAAGTGAAGTGACTTGCCCAAAGTCACACAGCTGACAATTGGCAGAGCGGGGATTTGAACGCATGACCTCCGACTCCAAAGCCCTTGCTATTTCCACGGAGCCATGCTGCCTGTCATTTATATAATAAATTTAAGACTTACATTTGACAAAGTTCATTGTGAAAGTGTCACTTCCTGCCCATTGACATCCCTACTAAAACTCGTTGCCCAAATTCATTTGAACAAGTGCCCATTTTGTAGGTCGAACATGTTGGTGGCCTACTGACCATAATGCGGGTGACCCACTTACTGTTTGCCCTGTTGCCGGGAGTCTCCAGGGAATCTTGTCTCTGTTATTCGGAAGCACCCCAAAGTGTTTGTAGTCAGCATCTTCACTGGGACCCCACCATCCATTTGCAGTAAAATGCTATTGAGATTTTTTCCAAGGCACCAACTTTTCAATCCCACCTGGTGTTCTCCACTCTAAATCTTTGGAGGAGTTTTGGAAATCAAGTCACATTTGTCAGTTCTGTTCTAATTCTCTCAGCTCTGTACAATATGAGAAATATTTGCAGAGTGTAAGGTAAGTAACATTTGCAGAATTCCAAGTATTAGCTGTCTTCATTTTGTAGGAAATTTTCATTTTACACTTTCAGCCAGGGACAGGTTCAAGCGTTGCTTGAGTGGAAAATCAATTTTTCTGTAAGGGCAATTGGCATAAGATAGTCAATGCATCAAAATGTGAACCATGAGTCCCACCTTTCTTTAGGCTATTTTTCCTTTTAGCTTAACTCTCACTTGTCTAAAAACATGGCTCTCTAAAACCGTACCCCATTGAGCCGTGTAAAAGAGTATGACCTGTCCATGTGAAGGCGGGAGGTCCTCGGTATGTGACATATTTTCAGTTGGCTGAGATGGTTCAGAAAGTGAAACACTTGAACATCCACCCTGGATTGGGGAAAGGGCACTTCTAATATCATAGAACTAACTTGGCTTTATGGATAGAACATGGGCCTGGGAATTAGGAGGCCCTGGATTATAATTCTGGCTTTGCTGCTTGTCTGCTGTGTGATCTTGGACTAGTCATTTCACTACTCTGTGTCTCAGTTACCTCATATGTAAAATGGGGATTACGACTGTGAGCCCCATGTAGGACAGGGACTGTGTCCAAACCGATTAGCTTATATCTATCCCAGCATTTAGAGCAGTGCTTGGCACATAGTAAGTGCTTAACAAATACTATTATTATTATTAATAATAATAATTAGCAGACACATTCCCTGCCCAAGAGCTTACGGTCTACAGTCTTCACATGAAGAACAATAGAAACAGCTTAGTCTGGTGGGAACAGATTTGAGTGGGGAGTCTTAGTTTCTCATTTCAGCCCTGCTCCTGGACTATTATGTAACCTTGGGTAGTCACTTACCCTTTCTGTGCCTCAGTCTCCTCATCTTTTTAATGGTGATAAGATACCTTCTCTCCCACCCTCTTAGATTGTTAGGCTCATGAGGGACAGAATCTGGGTGCAATCTGATACTTTTTTAATCTACCGTAATGCTTAGCATGGTGCTTGGCACAAAGTAAGACCTTAATAAGTATCAAAATTACCAGTTAGGAAGTGGACATAATAAAAATAATAATAATAATAATGGCATTTATTAAGCACTTACTGTGTGTAAAGCACTGTTCTAAGCACTGACATAGATGATTATTGCTTCGTGGACCCTAATGTGTCAATTAATCAAACAGTAAATGCCATTTATTTGACAATTACTATGTGAAGAGCCCTGTACTAAGCACTTGGAAGGGTGCAACACAATAGAATGAGCAGAAATATGTTCCCTGCCCATAAGGAGCTTACAGTTTAGAGTGTGTCCTTACTTCCATCAACTCTTGGAGAGTAAGGATTTGATGGTGCAGGGCAGAACAGCTACTGGTATTTATTCAGTGTGTACTGAATACAGAACACTGTTTTAAGAACTCAGAAGAGTTCAACAGAAGCAAAACATTTGTTACCTGCCCTCCAAAAACTTACACTCCATTTGAAGATGAAGAAAATTGAAGAGCTGCCACTGTATTTAGATAATGAGTGGCAGGGTCAATGGGTTATGACTCCCACAACAAAGGAAAAGTTTCCAGGAAACCACTGTTATTCCGACCCCATCCTCTGATTGGTTCCCTCGAGGCAGGATATGATTGAGGGGAAAATCCTTGTTGGGTGCTCACCATGATCTGACTGATGGTAAAATCTGCCAGATCAGAGTCTAGTTTTGTCTCTTTCATCATCATCATCATCATCAATCATATTTATTGAGTGCTTACTATGTGCAGAGCACTGTATTCTACCTTCTGCCTGGAGCTCCCTTTTTCATCCTGCCAACCACTAACCTTCAAAGCCCTAATTTTTTATGGTATTTGTTGAGTGCTATTCTTGCACCATTCTAAGCTCTTGGGTAGATACGAGTTAATTTGGTTGGATACAGTCCCTTTCCCACCAGGGACCAACAGTCTAAGTAGGAGGGAGAACAGGAGAATAATAATAATAATTATGGTATTTGTTAAGTGCTCAGTATGTGCCAAGCACTGTTCTAAGTACTGAGGCATAAAGATGTGAAGCGATTTGCCCAAACTCCAACAGAAACCTCACTCTTCTTCCACAAGCAACCTAATGCAGCTCCTCTAATACCGACCTTCTCACTTTTCCTCTCTCTTTTCTCTCTTCAACCTAATGCAGCTCCTCTAATACTGACCTTCTCACTTTTCCTCTCTCTTTTCTCTCTCATTGTTGGCCTCTTTCTCACAATTCTACCTTCTGCCTGGAGCTCCCTTTTTCATCCTGCCAACCACTAACCTTCAAAGCCCTAATTTTTTACGGTGTTTGTTGAGTGCTATTCTTACTCCATTCTAAGCTCTTGGGTAGATACGAGTTAATTTGGTTGGATACAGTCCCTTTCCCACTAGGGGCCCACAGTCTAAGTAGGAGGGAGAATAGGAGAATAATAATAATAGTTACGGTATTTATTAAGTGCTCAGTATGTGCCAAGCACTGTTCTAAGTACTGAGGCATAAAGATGTGAAGCGATTTGCCCAAGCTCCAACAGAAACCTCTCTCTTCTTCCACAAGCAACCTAATGCAGCTCCTCTAATACCGACCTTCTCACTTTTCCTCTCTCTTTTCTCTCTCATTGTTGGCCTCTTGCTCACATTCTCCCTTCCGCCTGGAGCTCCCTTTTTCATCTTGCCAACCACTAACCTTCAAAGCCCTAATTTTTTATGGTGTTTGTTGAGTGCTATTCTTACTCCATTCTAAGCTCTTGGGTAGATACGAGTTAATTTGGTTGGATACAGTCCCTTTCCCACTAGGGGCCCACAGTCTAAGTAGGAGGGAGAATAGGAGAATAATAATAATAGTTATGGTATTTATTAAGTGCTCAGTATGTGCCAAGCACTGTTCTAAGTACTGAGGCATAAAGATGTGAAGCGATTTGCCCAAGCTCCAACAGAAACCTCTCTCTTCTTCCACAAGCAACCTAATGCAGCTCCTCTAATACCGACCTTCTCACTTTTCCTCTCTCTTTTCTCTCTCATTGTTGGCCTCTTGCTCACATTCTCCCTTCTGCCTGGAGCTCCCTTTTTCATCTTGCCAACCACTAACCTTCAAAGCCCTAATTTTTTATGGTATTTGTTGAGTGCTATTCTTACACCATTCTAAGCTCTTGGGTAGATACGAGTTAATTTGGTTGGATACAGTCCCTTTCCCACTAGGGGCCCACAGTCTAAGTAGGAGGGAGAATAGGAGAATAATAATAATAGTTATGGTATTTATTAAGTGCTCAGTATGTGCCAAGCACTGTTCTAAGTACTGAGGCATAAAGATGTGAAGCGATTTGCCCAAGCTCCAACAGAAACCTCTCTCTTCTTCCACAAGCAACCTAATGCAGCTCCTCTAATACCGACCTTCTCACTTTTCCTCTCTCTTTTCTCTCTCATTGTTGGCCTCTTGCTCACATTCTCCCTTCCGCCTGGAGCTCCCTTTTTCATCTTGCCAACCACTAACCTTCAAAGCCCTAATTTTTTATGGTGTTTGTTGAGTGCTATTCTTACTCCATTCTAAGCTCTTGGGTAGATACGAGTTAATTTGGTTGGATACAGTCCCTTTCCCACTAGGGGCCCACAGTCTAAGTAGGAGGGAGAATAGGAGAATAATAATAATAGTTATGGTATTTATTAAGTGCTCAGTATGTGCCAAGCACTGTTCTAAGTACTGAGGCATAAAGATGTGAAGCGATTTGCCCAAGCTCCAACAGAAACCTCTCTCTTCTTCCACAAGCAACCTAATGCAGCTCCTCTAATACCGACCTTCTCACTTTTCCTCTCTCTTTTCTCTCTCATTGTTGGCCTCTTGCTCACATTCTCCCTTCTGCCTGGAGCTCCCTTTTTCATCTTGCCAACCACTAACCTTCAAAGCCCTAATTTTTTATGGTATTTGTTGAGTGCTATTCTTACACCATTCTAAGCTCTTGGGTAGATACGAGTTAATTTGGTTGGATACAGTCCCTTTCCCACTAGGGGCCCACAGTCTAAGTAGGAGGGAGAACAGGAGAATAATAATAATAATTATGGTATTTGTTAAGCGCTCAGTATGTGCCAAGCACTGTTCAAAGTGCTGAGGCACAGAGATGTGAAGCGATTTGCCCAAGCTCCAATAGAAAGCATTTGGCAAGGCTGGGATTAGAACACAGGTCCTTTGATCCCTATCCTGTGTTCTTTCCATTAGGCCATGCTGCTTCTGCTTCTCAAATCACATTGAGATCAAATGTCCCGCAAGTAGACTTCCCTGACTAATCTCTCCTCTTTCCACCCCATTTCCTAGGCGCTTAAGTTCTCACCCCTTAATTGCTTAGGTAGTCACCTCCCCACTAAGCCTTTATGTACATAGGTTTGCTTTCCCTTTCTTATAATTTATTTTAGTGTCTTTCTCCTCCACTAAATTGTAAGTTCCTTGAGGGCAGGGACCCATGCCTACTTACTGAATTGTACTCTCCCAAGTGCTTAGTACTGTGGTTCTGCACAGAGTAAGTGCTCAGTACATGTAATTGATGGACTGAGTCTCATTAAATCTCACCATGGAAAATCTTGAGAAGATTGGCTTAAATCCATAGGGACCTCCTTTTTTTCTCTCAACCTTTACCCTCAAACAAAATTTAGAAATGTGCAGACCAGAAAGTGGAATTGTAGTTAAAAGGACTGATGTTGGGAATGGGTACGGATGATGCTTTAATATTCAAGGGTTAGCACACTGGGTCATAAAAACTGTCCCGTAGTTGGCTTTTGAACTCGACTGAAGCAGGTAAATATTTCCTTTTCTTCAGAACCTATTAAATCCTAATGAGTTCATAGTCAGTTTTCCTAAAAGCATCCAAATTTGGCAGAAGAAGACAGTCATGACAATGAAACTTTATTGGGTTCACAAGGGCTATAAGATACTGTGATTTTATCACTTCAGGGAAAGGCCAGAAAGGTCTAAAAAGCTTTTGAGTCAGCGTTCATTCTGGACAACCGAATGCATCTCTAAAGGGAGCAGCATAAGGCATGGGCCTGAGAGCCAAAGGACTTGGGTACTAATTCTGGCTTTCCACTTGCCAGTTACGTGACCTTGGGCTAGTCACTTCACTTCTCGGTGCCTCAGTTTTCTCAATTGCCAAAGCAGGACTCAGTGCCAATTCTCCCCCCTACTCAGACAGTAAACTTCATGTGGGATAGGGACAGTTTTTGACCTGACTAACTTGTATCTACCCCAGTGCTTAGAACAGTGTTTAACTGTGTGGCCTTGAGCAAGTCACTTAACTTCTCTGTGCCTCACTTAGCCTTACATGTAAAATAGGGATTAAGGCTGTGAGCACCATGTGGGACAGGGATTGTGTCCAACATGATTTGCTTCCATCCACCCCAGAGCTTAACATATAATAAGCTCTTAACAAATACCGCAATTATTACATAATATGTGCTAACTACGACAAAAATGGGTGGGCAAAATTGTCTCAATTAACCATGACTCAATGGGGTGCCATATGTCAATGACAACAACAGTCTTTCAGAAAGAACCACATAGATACTGAATTGACTCCAAAGTAGGGAACCAATTTGATTCTCTAAAGGATGGCTCAAGGGGAGAGTTTTGGGATATGCTATCTTCTGGGGAAGTTTCTATGATGGATTGATGCATTCTTGCTACTACCCATTATTCAAGCAAAATCTTTTAAGACGACATGATGGAGGAGCGATTTTGAGTGGCTTATGACTCGTTGTCTTCCTAGTTTATTTTACTAGGTCTTCTGACCTTCCATACAGGGGAAGCTGCAGGGAAGATAGCAAGGTGGGATTTTCCGTGCAGATCCGAAGAAGGAAATGACTGAGGCTGACAGTGGATACGTGGATCAGGAAGGGGTTGTTAGCATGGGGAATGCACAGCCCCCTAAAAATGCCCCTGTATGGATTCGGAGGAGACGGAAACAGCTCTGGCCTGGCTTACCCTCCATATCCTCCATGAAGTTCCACATGAGTAAGGGACTCATACACAGTTTCCTTCCAAACCAAAGCTTGTTAATAATAATTAATCATTATACTACTTGTTAAGCACTTACTACGTGGCAAGCACTGTTCTAAGTACTGAAAAATAGTGTGGCTCAGTAGAAAGAGCACGGGCTTGGGAGCCAGAGGTCATGGGTTCTAATCCCAGCTCCACCACTTGTCAGCTATGTGACTTTGGGCAAGTCACTTCACTTCTCTGGGCCTCAGTTACCTCATCTTTAAATGGGGATTAAGACTGTGAGCCCCACATGGGACAACCTGATCACCTTATAATAATAATGATGGTGTTGGCTAAGCGCTATGTGCGAAGCACTGTTCTAAGTGCTGGGGAAGATACCAGGTGATCAGGTTGTGGGGCTCACGGTCTTAATCCCCATTTTACAGATGAAGTAACTGAGGCACAGAGAAGTTAAATAACTTATCCAAGGTAACCCAGCAGACGTATGGCAGAGTGTAGATTAGAACCCAAGTCCCCCCAGTATTTAGAACAGTGCTTTGTACATAGTAAGCACTTAACAAATGCCATCATTATTATTATTATTGTTATTGGGACAGATGCAAGTTGAACAGGTTGGACACTGTCCCTGTCCCACATGGGGCTCACACTTTTACTCCCCATTTTACAGATGAGGTAGCTGAGGCACAGAGAAGTTAAATGACTTACCCAAGGCCACACAGCAGAGAAGCAGCATGGCTCAGTGGAAAGAGCCCAGGCTTTGGATCATCAGGTCATGGATTCAAATCCGAGCTCTGCCAACTGTCAGCTTGTGTGACTTTGGGCAAGTCACAACTTTTCTGTGCTTCAGTTACCTCATCTGTAAAATGTGGGATTAAGACTGTGAGCACCCCCCTGGGACAACTTGATCACTTTGTAACTTCCCCAGCGCTTAGAACAATGTTTTGCACATGGTAAGCGCTTAATAAATGCCATTATTATTATTATATCACAGAGTGTAGATTAGAACCCAGGTCCTCTAACTCCCAGGCCAGTGCTCTCTCCTTTAGGCCATGCTACTTCTCACATGTGTTGGGATGAACTGGGAGCTGAACCCCCAAAGCGGGGAGTGGCGGGGGGGCTGGGGGGGGGGCGGTGAATTCTGTCCCGAGACATGCGTTGATTCTAGGGGCGGAGAACAATCAGTCTATTGTATTTATTGAGTCGTTACTGTGTGTAGAAGACTGTACTGAGCACTTGGGAGAGTAGAATATAACAGAGTTGGTAAACATGTTCCCTGCCCAGAAGGAACTTGCAGTCTCGGAGGTGAGCAGACATTAATATGAATAGCTAGTTGGAAGTTTCCTCGCCTATAAAATGGGGATTCAACACCTGTTCTCCATTCTACATAAACATTGAGCTCTAGATGGGGCAGGGACTGTATCAGACCTAATTATCTTATATCAACCCCAGTACTTAGTAAAATGCTTGGTAATTATTAAGCGCTCAACAAATTCCACAGTTATCAGTCAATCAATCAATCAATCGTATTTATTGAGCACTTACTGTGTGCAGAGCACTGTACTAAGCTCTTGGGAAGTACAAGTTGGCAACATATAGAGACAGTCCCTACCCAACAGTGGGCTCACAGTCTAGAATGGGGAGACAGAGAACAAAACCAAACATACTAACAAAATAAATAGAATAGATATGTACAAGTAAGATAAATAAATAAATAAATAGAGTAATAAATATGTACATATATACATATATACAGGTGCTGTGGGGAAGGGAAGGAGGTAAGATGGGGGGGATGGAGAGGGGGACGAGGGGGAGTTATCACTAATAATATCACTATTATTAGTCACTATGTAGGAACAGGGATAAGTTTGACCAGGCTAGGGCTAAGCTTAAGTTTGTCTGTTGATTCTAAGTCTGAAAATCATTGCTATTTAGAATGGAGAATTCCTCAACAGGAGTGTGATTTGACTAGAATTTGTCTAAATGTCCTATCAGCTCTACCAATCCCAAGTTGAAGGGGTTGAACTATGACCTAACATGGCGCAGCCTCCCGTCTGATTGCTCAGGGTTGAGCAGGTCCAGTGCTCAGTGGAAAGTAAGAGTTGCCATCAGGAAAATGGTTGAACCCTATCACTCCCCACTAAACTAAAGTCTTTTGCCACCGTCATCATCATCATCATCAGATGCCCCAGTGATGAATACTAGGGAACAGAAAAAATAAATTTGACAACGATCTCTAGCCTACTAGTTTGTAAGCTACTAGAGGATAGGAAACATTGTCCAGTGTGGTCTATTGGAAAGAGCTCAGGCCTAGAAGTCAGATGAGCTGAGTTCTAAGCCTGGGTCTGTCTGCTTGTTGTGTGACCGTGGGCAACTCACCTAACTTCTCCGAGCCTCGGTTTTCACATCTCTAATATGGGGTTTCAGTACCTATTCTCCCTCCTTTTTAGATTGTGAGTCCCTTGGGGCATAGAGACTGTGTTCAGTCTGATTATCTTCCATCTCCCCCATTCCTGAATACAGTACTTGATGCATAGTAAGCTTAACAAATAACATAATCATTATTACTGTATTCTTCCAAGCACTTAGTACAGTGCTCCTGTGCAAAGTGCTTAATAAATACTATTTAGTACAGTACTCCTGCGCAGAGTAAGTGCTCAATAAATACTATTGATTGATAGTTATTACCGCTTATAACCTTCTCCTCATGAGGATTAAGATGTTCAAATTATAGGTATGCAGAAACTTGGAAAAAAACATGGGCCCACAGAGGATGGTAAAGTAATAATTTTCCCCTGTTCTATGGATGTACCACATTTCCAGTATTCATGGGAGTCTATTCTTGAATGAGAGTTCATCATCTCATACAGTTGACCTTTTTTAAAAAACTTTTAATAATCCATCTCAAATTGTGATAACCAGAACTGTATATAAATTCCCAGGTATGAAGATGGAGAACTTCTCTCTCAAACTTCTCTTTCTCTCCTTTTTCTAACCAGACTTTCTCATTATTATTATTGTTACCTTTGTTAAGTACTTACTGTGTTTCAAGCACTTTTCTAAGCACTGGTGTAGTTAATCAGGTAGCACATGGTCTCTGTCCCATAAGGGGTCCATAGTCTAAGTAGGAGGGCAAACAGGCATTTAACCCCCATTTTTTACATTTGAGGGAACTGAGGCACTGAACAAGCAATTGGCAGAGCCAGAATTAGAACCCAGGTCCTCTGGCTCCCAGGCCGATGCTCTTTCCACCAGGCCATGCTGCGTCTCCTTGGTGTCTTCTGCCCCTTCCCACACACCCTTCCTGGATATGTTGGCAAAGACTGGAACTCTTCTCTCCGATGAATTTTCTATGGTGTTTCTCTTAGAAATGCACGTGGAGACTTTAGCTAAAATAGCCTAGATGGTCTGAATGACAAAAAAATTATATAATTATAAATACACTGTATATTCATTATATTAAAAGGTTTCCATTAGTTCAAGCAACGTGGAATGTATTTCTTTGTTCTGTAAAAGCCATCATTGATTTGTTCATTCAATCATATTTACTGAGCACTTATTATATGTGCAGAACACTGTACTAAGCGCTTGGAAAGTACAATTCAGAAATAGAGGCAATCCCTGCCCACAACAGGCTTACAGACTTTATCCAGGGGATGGTCAATCTATCAATCTATCAAATGCCCAAGGTCACACAGCAGACGTGTGGTGGAGCCGGAATTCGAACCCATGACCTCTGACTCCAAAGCCCATGCTCTTTCCAATGAGCCATGCTGCTTCTCTAGCATTTCTCAGCAGTCTTTATGCCTGGAATGACTTTGCTGCGCTTAGTACAGTGCTCTGCACACAGTAAGCGCTCAATAAATACGATTGATTGATTGATTGATTGATTTACTGCCTGTTGACCTGTGATTTGAGCTTTTTGCACTCATATACATTGTTATTAATACCTTTATGCAAAAAGGTCCCTGGAACATTCAGCTCTCTTTTTTATATAATTTTTCTGGAAACACGGTTCATTTTTTCTTTGAGGTAACTCAGATTTAATGGTTTCATAGAGTTGAAAGATCCAGTGAAATTATAATCACTTCAGGCCCATAGTTTATCTGAAAGAGGTAAGCACCAGTGTACTTTCAGGTTAATCATCTGTTAACAAAAATCCATAGTGAATCGTAATGGAAGGAACCATAACGATTGTAAGCCACCAGAGAGATGCAAATCGTATTTTGCATATCTGCAGAAAGCTTGGAATGGTTTATCTGAGAGGCTGTTTTCTAGACTCTGCTCGAGATCAGAAGGCTAGAAACTGGGGACCATCAAGCAATCTTTTGCTAGGTTGTATTTTAGAATTGTCCTATTGTCCAATGGAACTTTCACTTGACTGCATATGCAGTAATTAGAATCTGCTTTTAGGCTAAGCAGAGAAAATTGACTTTATCTTTAGAGTACTGACCAATCTATGTTATGTATTGAGCACTTACTGTGTGCAAATCACAGTACTAGGTCCTTTGGAGAGTACAGTATAACAGAGTTGATAGACATAATCCCTACCTTCTAGTGAATATCATTTCTTTACATTCTAGTGAGTATCTCCCTGATCAGTCCAGAATGCTTGTAACCTGCAGTTGTAAATCTTAATCTGAAAGATTCTTTTGGAAGAGGGTTTGAGGAGATGGAGATTGCAAGGTATTCTCTTCTAGTTTTCACAGAAGGTAATAATAATAATAATAATGACATTTATTAAGCACTTACTATGTGCAAAGCACTATTCTAAGCACTGGGGAGGTTACAAGGTGATCAGGTTGTCCCACATGGGGCTCACAATCTTAATCCCCATTTTACAGATGAGGTAATTGAGGCACAGAGAAGTTAAGTTGGGTAGGGACCGTCTCTATATGTTGCCAACTTGTACTTCCCAAGTGCTTACTACAGTGCTCTGCACACAGTAAGCACTCAGTAAATACGAATGAAAGAATTTATTTTATTTGGTACATATTTATTCTATTTATTTTATTTTGCTAATATGTTTTGCTTTGTTCTCTGTCTCCCCCTTCTAGACTGTGAGCCCACTGTTGGGTAGGGACTGTCTCTATATGTTGCCAACTTGTACTTCCCAAGCGCTTAGTACAGTAAGCGCTCAATAAATACAATTGATTGATTGATTAAGTGACTTGCCCAAAGTCACATAGGCTGACAAATGGCGGAGTCGGGATTTGAATCCATGACCTCTGACTCCAAAGCCCATGCTCTTTACACTGAGCCATGCTGCTTCCCTAAATATTGATTAATTATCGAAATGTTTTCCATCATTTATGTTTGACTTGAAGTCTTATCTCTCCCATATTTTCAAAGGTTCAACAGGAGTATCCTTTGGCTAGGCCACAAGAGAATTTAGCTTTTTCTGAGAAATCCTGATGTTCCTTTTTTCCTGGGAGGGATTAAATCTGTGAAGAAATAGATTGCGTGAGCATGTATAAAATGTATACAAAAGATATTCCTTTGGTTTATTTCCCCACCCCATATTCTCTAATTACTTCATTAGAGAAGCTGCGTGGCTCAGTGGAAAGAGCCTGGGCTTTGGAGCGATAGGTCATCGGTTCAAATCCCGGCTCTGCCACTTCTCAGCTGTGTGACTTTGGGCCAGTCACTTAACTTCTCTGGGCCTCAGTTCTCTCTGATGGCTTACAATGGTTATGGTTCCTTCCATTACGATTCACTATGGATTTTTGTTAACAGACAATTAACCTAAAAGTACACTGGTGCTTACCTCTTTCAGATAAACTATGGGCCTGAAGTGATTATAATTTCACTGGATGTTTCAACTCTATGAAACCATTAAATCTAAGTTACCTCAAAGAAAAAATGAACCGTGTTTCCAGAAAAATTATATAAAAAAGAGAGCTGAATGTTCCAGGGACTTTTTTGCATAAAGGTATTAATAATAATGTATATGAGTGCAAAAAGCTCAAATCACAGGTCAACAGGCAATCAATCAATCAATCATATTTATTGAGCGCTTACTGTGTGCAGAGCACTGTACTAAGCGCAGCAAAGTCATTTCAGGCATAAAGACTGCTGAGAAATGCTAGAGAAGCAGCGTGGCTCAGTGGAAAGAGCATGGGCTTTGGAGTCAGAGGTCATGGGTTCGAATCCAGCTGCACCACACGACTGCTGTGTGACCTTGGGCAAGTCACCTAGCTTCTTGGAGACTCAGTTCCCTCATCTGTAAAATAAGGATTAAGACTGTGAGCCCCACATGGGACAACACGATCACCTTGTATCACCCCAGTGCTTAGAACAGTGCACATAGTAAGCGCTTAACAAATGCCATAAAAAAATGGCAAAACGATGCATTGTGCATTTTCATAACGAAGAAATAATGGAATTAGAAATTGTGAACTAATTATGTTCTGCATTAAGCGCTTAGTACAGTGCTCTGCACACAGTAAGGGCTCAATAAATACGATTGAATGAATGAATGAATGAATGAATGAATGAATGAATGACTACTTGGGATATTTTAAAATTAAAAGTTGCTGACAGGCCTGAATAGCTACATAATTCCCAAAGCTATTAATTTATATCAAAAGTGAAAATGTATGATTTGGTTGAACTGCTATTCTTTTCCAACATTATGGGAAACTGACTTGATTTCCTTTAGTTTCAAGTATAGGAAGGTGGAGAGGTGAACATTACGTTCATTCTGAGCCAAATTCCCACCACTCACTTCATGAGCCAACATTCCATGTTCGGTTTTGTTTTTCCTGGGATTAGAATTCCCTTACCCAGATCTTGGGGTACAAGGAATTGGGTTCACTCAGAATAACAAGACATCCTACATAGCATGTGTAGATCCCTACTACACATATTTACACTGTAAACTCATTAAGGTCAGGGAATCTGTTTGTTTATTGCTATAGCATACTCTCCCAAGCATAAAGTACAGTACTTTGCACACAGTGCTCAATAACTATGATTGAATTAATGAATTAATACTAATGAATTATTAGTAATAATGATAATTGTGTTTGTTAAGCACTTACAATGTACCTAGCACTGTGCTAAGGGCTGAGAAAGATACACCACAATCAGATCAGACACAGCCTCTGTCCCACATTGGGCTAACAGTCTAAGGGGGAAGGAACACCAAATTGTACTTTCCAAGCGCTTAGTACAGTGTTCTGCACACAGTAAGTGCTCAATAAATATGATCGAATGAATGGACAGGAACTCATTCGCTCCCATGGCTTCAACTATCATCTCTATGCTAATGACACCCAAATCTACAACTCCACCCCTGTTCTCTCTTCCTCCCTCCAGGCTCCTCCTGCCTTTAGGACATCTCTATCTGGATGTCCACCAATAAATCAATCATATTTACTGAGCGCTTACTGTGTGCAAAGCACTGTACTAAGCGCTTGGGAAGTACAAGAGCCATCTAAAACTCAGCATGTCCAAGACAGCTCCTTATCTTCCCTCCAAAACCCTGTCCTCTCCCTGACTTTTCCATCACTGTAGACAGCACTACCATCCTTCCCATCTCACAAGCCCACAAACTTGGTGTCATCCTTGACTCAACTCTCTCATTCACCCCACATATCCAATCTGTCACCAAAACCTGCCGGTCTCACCTCTACAACATCGTCAAGATCCGCCCTTTCCTCTCCATCCAAACCGCTACCTTGCTGGTTCAATCTCTCATCCTATCCCGACTGGATCACTTTATCGGCCTCCTCTCTGATCTCCCATCCTCCTGTCTCTTCCTGCTTCAGTATATACTTCACTCTGCAGCCTGGACTATCTTTGTACAAAAACGCTCTGGATAAGTCACTCCCCTCCTCAAAAATCTCCAGTGGTTGCCTGTCAACCTTCAAATCAAGCAAAAACTCCTCACTTTTGGCTTCAAGGCTGTCCATCATCTCGCCCCCTCCTACCTCACCTCCCTTCTCTCCTTCTCCAGCCCAGCCCGCACCCTCCCCTCCTCTCCTGCTAACTTCCTCACTGTGCCTCGTTCTCACCTGTCCCGCCATCGATCCTCAGCCCACATCCTTCCCCTGGCCTGGAATGCCCTCCCTCCTCACATCTGCCAAACTAGCTCTCTTCCTCCCTTCAAAGCCCTACTGAGAGCTCACCTCCTTCAGGAGGCCTTCTCTGACTGAGCCCACCCCCTTTTTTCCTCTCCTCCTCCCCTCCCCATCACCCCCTCGCCCTACTCCCTTCCCCTCCCCACAGAACCTGTATATATTTGTACATATTTATTACTCTATTTTATTTGTACATATTTACTATATTCACTTTATTAATGATGTGTATATAGCTATAATTCAATTTATTCTGATGGTATTGACACCTATCTACTTGTGTTTTTATTTTGTCTGTGTCCCCCCTTCTAGACTGTGAGCCCACTGTTGAGTAGGGACTCTATATGTTGCCGATTTGTACTTTCCAAGCACTTTGTACAGTGCTCTGCACACAGTAAGTGCTCAATAAATACAACTGAATGAATGAATGAATGAATTTAATCCCCATTTTATAGATAAGGAAACCCGAGGGAGAGAAGTTAAGCAATTTGCCCAACTGTTATACTGTAAATAATAATACCTGTGGTTTTTGTTAAGTATTTACTAAATGCCAGGCACTGCATTAAGCGCTGAGGTGGTTACAAGTAAATTGGGTTGGACACAGTCCCTGTCCTGCATGGGTCTCACAGTCTTAATTGCCATTTTACAGATAAGGTAACTGAGGCACACAGAGAAGTGAATTGACTTGCCCACGGTCATTCAGCAGACAAGTGGCAAAGCTGGAATTAGAACTCATGACCTCCTGACTCCCAGCGCCCTGCTCTAACCAATAATCCATGCTGCTTCCCTCAAATGCTGTACTCTTCCAAACATGTAATACAGTGCTCTACCCACAGGAAGTATTCAATGTATACAGTTGATTGACTGATTTCAGGAGGGCCACACAGCAAGTAATTGGTAGAGTTAGAATTAGAACCCAGGACAAATGAATCCCAAGCCCATGCTCTTTCCATTTGATCACTAGCAGAGAGTAAAGAGCAGATAGAAGCAGCGTGGTCAGAGATTATGGGTTCTAATCCTGGCTCTGCCACTTGTCTGCAGTGTGACCTTAGGCAAATCACTTAATTTCTCTGTGCCTCAGTTCCCCCATCTGTAAAATGGGGTTGCAGACTGTGAGCTTCATGTGGGACAACCTGATTACCATGTAGCTACCCCAGACTTTTGAACAGTGCTTGGCACATAGTGAGAGCTTAACAAATAACATTATTATTATTATTATTATTATTATTATTATTATCATTATTATTAGATAGGAGCTTTCCTCCAGATTGTAAACTCATCCTCTACACTGTAAACTTGTAAGCAGGGAATGTGTCTATTTCACTGTTGTGTTGTACTCTCCCAAATACTTAGTGCAGTGCTTTGCATTCAGTAAGTACTCGAATAAATACACTTGATTAATTGCTTGCTTGATCCAAGGTAATAATGGTTATAATAATTGTGGTATTTGTTAAGCACTTACTATGTGCTGGGTACTGTACTAAGCACTGGGGTGGCTGCAAGCAAATCTGGGTGGACACAGTCCCTGTCCCATGCGGGGCTCACAGTCTCAATCCCCATTTTACAGATGAGGTAACTGAGGCACAGAGAAGTGAAGTGACTTGCCCCAGGTCACACAGCAGACAAGTGGTGGAGGTGGGATTAGAACCCATGACCTTCTAACTCCCGGACTGTGCTTTATCCACTACACCAAGGATAATGATAATAATGGCATTTAAGTGCTTACTATGTGCAAGCCCTGGGGAGGTTACACAGTGATCAGGTTGTCCCATGGGGGGCTCACAGTCTTAATCCCCATTTTATAGATGAGGTAACTGAGGCCCAGAGAAGTGAAGTGACTTGCCCAAAGTCACACAGCTGACAATTGGCAGAGCCAGGATTTGAACCCATGACCTCTGACTCTAAAGCCCGTACTCTTTCCACTGAGACACGAATGAGGGAGGAAAGAGGTGTGGGAGGGAAGAGGAGGAGGACGGGAAAAGGAGGTGCGTGAATGGAGGAAAGGAGCATGCCAGAAACTTCCTGACACACAACCTGCCTGAAACCTGCTACCCCCTTTCCGTTCCCTCCCTGTCCTTTCTCTGGCCCCATCCACAGAGATAATGTTGAGAAACACAGGGGCACTAAAGGAGAAGCTAGAGGGAATTTTCAATTTTCCTAAACACCTAAAGTTTTATGCTAGGCGACCTGAAATAGCTCATTTTATGGTTGATGGGGCCTGATTATAGGAAGCGAATACAAACTGTAGAATGACATTTTCTGTTGCTTAACCTGATATGCTATGATTTCAATAGAAAAGCCTCATTGAGGTTTAGAATGCAATTTAGAATAAAAATAAAAGCTTAGACAAGGCTCTCAGAGCTGTTTGATAGTTTTCTGTGAACCCAAGATTATCTCTATTGATATGCTACAAAATGCATTTCCATTAAAGGACCAAAATTGTTTTCTTCTTCAGGGATACGAGAACATATCTGCTTGCGGAAAGCAGTTCAGATAGGTGTTATGGATCAAAAATGGATTAATTTCAATGAGGACGCCCTTGCCATTGTGGAAAAATCAATCAAAACAACGTGCCAACAATAATTATCGACAAACACATTTTCCAGAACACTTTGCTGACTTCCATTCGACACCTCAGGGGTCCTCATTACCCACTAGACTATCTGAAAATTATCCTTGCTCTTACTATTGGCCTTTTATTCTTTTAATCACATCTTTAGAAAAATTGAATCTGTTGCACATCTCCCCACTCCTCAAAAACAGAACCCCTACAGCTCTATATCATTTTATAATTCTTTTTATTCTTCTTATTATACTTGTTAAGCACTTACTATTAAGTGCTATTCTAAGCACTGGAGTAGATTAACATCAGGTTAGACACAGTCCCTTTCAGACATAGGGCTCACAGTTTAAGTAGGAGGGAGTAGGATTTAATCCCCGTTTTCAGATGAGGTAACTGAGGTACAGAGAAGTTAAGTGCCCCAGGTCACACAGCAGACACGAGTCAGAGCCAGGATTAGAAACCAGGTCCTCTGACCCCCAGTCCCATGCTCTTTCCACTAGGCCATACTGCTTATTGAAGGCACATCTCCCCCAAGAGACCTTCCCTGTTTAAACCCTTCTTTCCTCTTCTCCCACTCCCTCCTGCATCGCCCTGACTTGCTCCCTTTATCCATCCCACGGAGCCACGCTGCTTCTCAATAGTGCCTGGATGCCTTTATGTCTGGCACTCTTATTTTCAGCACTTCCTACTGCATCCGCTTGTGCCACCAAATTGGGCAGCTTGGAAGCAGTATCCATATTCAGGGACAACTGGGAATAATAATAATGATAATGTTGGCATTTATTAAGTGCTCACTGTGTGCAAAGTACTGTTCTAAGCGCTGGGGAGGTTACAAGATCAGGTTGTCCCACGGGGGGCTCACAGTCTTAACCCCCATTTTACAGATGAGGTAACTGAGGCCCAGAAAAGTGAAGTGACTTGCCCAAAGTCACACAGCTGACAATCGGTGGAGCTGGAATTTGAACCCGTGACCCCTGACTCCAAAGTCCATGCTCTTTCCACTGAGCCTACTGAGAGCTCACCTCCTCCAGAAGGCCTTCCCAGACTGACTCCCTTCCTCCCTCTTCCCCTTCCCCCGCCTTACCTCCTTCCCCACACCACCTGTATATATGTATATATGTTTGTACGTATTTATTACTCTATTTTATTTGTACATATTTATTCTATTTATTTTGTTAATATGTTTTGTTTTGTTGTCTGTCTCCCCCTTCTAGACTGTGAGCCCGCTCTTGGGTAGGGACCATCTCCATATGTTTCCAACTTGTATTTCCCAAGCGCTTAGTACAGTACTCTGCACACAGTAAGCGCTCAATAAATACAATTGAATGAATCCCCTCTCCCAGCCCCTCAACACTTAAGCACATATCTGTAATGTCTTTATTTATATTAATGTCTGTCTCCCCCTCTAGACTGTCAGCTCACTGTGGTTCAGGAATATGTCCATTTATTGATGTATTGTACTCTCCCAAGCATTTAGTAGAGTGTTCCACACCTAGTAAGTGCTCAATAAATATGACTGAATGAATGAATGAATGCTTCTCAAGGCCACATTGCTCCTCTGAGGAGAAACTCCTCACCATCAGCTTTAAAGCACTCAATCAGCTCTCCCCTTCCTAATAATAATAATACTTATGATGGTATTTGTTAAGCACTTACTATGTGCAAAGCACTGTTCTAAGCACCGGGGGGATACAAGGTGTTTAGGTTGTCCCACGTGGGGCTCACAGTCTTAATCCTCATTTTACAGACGGGGGAACTGAAGCACCATGAAGTGAAATGATATTTGCCCGAAGTCACACAGCCGATAAGTGGTGGAGCTGGGATTTGAACCCACTACCTCTGACTCCCAAGCCCGGGCTCTTTCCACTGAGCCACACTGCTTCTCTAACCTCTATCTAACCTCATTGCTCTGCCATTTCAGAGAAGCAGCTTGGGCAAGTGGATAGAGGAAGGAGCAAGCAGGGAGTCAGAAGGACCTGGGTTCTAATACCGGCTCTGCCACCTGTCCGCTGTGTGACTTTGGGCAAGTCACTTCACTTCTCTGGGCCTCAGTTACCTCATCAACAAAGTGTGGATTAAGACTGTGAGCCCCACATAATATAATAATAATAATAATGATAATAATGGCATTTGTTACGTGCTTACTATGTGCAAAGCACTGTTATAAGTGCTGGGGGGATACAAGGTGATCAGGTTGTCCCACGCGGGGCTCACAGTCTTAATCCCCATTTTACAGATGAGGTAACTGAGGCTCAGAGAAGTTAAGTGACTTGCCCAAGGTCACACAGCAGACATGTGGTGGAGCCGGGATTCAAACCCATGACCTCTGACTCCAAGGCCCATGCTCTTTCCACTGAAACATGCTGCTTGGACAGCATCCGACCTGATCATCTTGTATCTAGCCCAGCATTTAGAACAGTGCTTGACACATAGTAAAACCCCTAATAAATACTCTGATTATTATTCCAACCCAGCCAGCACACTCCATTCCTCTGACACCAACCTATACATTGGACTCCAGCTCATCCCCCTCACTGGTGATCCATCATTCAGACCTCCCTCCTACCTGGAACTCTCTCTCCCATTGTATCAAACAGACTACCACTCTCCCTCCTAACAGTTTTCTCCAAACTCCTTGAATGAGTTGGCTACACCGATGGTCTCAAATTCCTCTCCTCCAATTCTTCCCTGGACCCCCTCCAATCTGGCTTCTGTTCCCTTCACTTTGCAGAAACTGCTCTCTCAAAAGTCACCAGTGATCTCCTTCTTGCCAAATCCAACAGCTTCTACTCCATCCTAATACTCCTCCTCTTCTCAGCTGCTTTCAACACTGTGGACCACCCCCTTCACCTGGAAATGTTATCCAACCTTGGCTTCACTGACTCTGTCCTCTCCTGGTTCTCCTCTTAGATCTCTGGCCTTTCATTCTCAGTCTCCTTCGTGGGTTCCTCCTCTGCCTCCCACCCCCTAACTGTGGGGGTCTCTCAAGGTTCAATTCTGGGTCCCCTTCTATTCTCCATCTACGCCCACTCCTTTGGAGAACTCACTCACCCCCGTGGTTTCAACTCCAGCCCTGAAATCTCTCCCTCTCTGTAGTCTCTCATTTCCTCTTGCCTTCAAGACATCTCTACTTGGATGGCCTCCCATCACTTCAAGTTTAACAAGTCCAAAACACAACTCCTTGTCTTCTTCCCAAACTGTGTCCTCCCCCTGACTTTCCCATCACCGTTGATGGCACCTCCATCCTTCCTGTCTCACAAGCCCGACCTTGGCATTATCCTTGACTCCTATGTCTCCTTCAGCCCACATATTCAATCACTAAATCCTGTCAGTCTCACCTTCATAACATCGCTAAAATCTGCCCTTTCCTCTCCATCCAAACTGTTACCACGCTAATACAATCAATCATCCTATCCCGGCTGGATTACTGAATCGGCTTCCTTCATGACCTCCCGGCCTTCTGCCTCTATCCACTCCATTACATACGTCGCTCTGCTATCTGGATCATTTTCCTACAAAAACGTTCAGGACACATCACCCCACTCCTCGAAAAACTCCAGTGGTTGCCCAGCCACCTCCGCATCAAACAAAAACTACTCACCATTGGCTTTAAACCACTCAATCACTTTCCCGCTCCAACCTCACCTCGCTACTCCCCTACATCCCGCATACTTCCACTCATCTAGTGCTAAACTTCTTATTGTGCCTTGATCTCCCCTGTCTTGCCGCTGACCCCCCGCCCACATCCTGCCTCTGTCCCGGAATGCCCTCCCTCCTCAAATCCGACAGAAAATGACTCTCCCCACCCATATCAAAGCCTTATTGAAGGCCCATCTCCTCCCACCCCCTTTCCTCTTCTCCCACTCCCTTTCATGTTGCCCTGCCTTGTTCCTTTTCTTCTTCCTCCCTCTGTGCCCTACAGCACTTTTCTACCAATCTGTCATTTATTTATTTATAGTAATGTCGGTCTTCCCCCTCTGGACTGTAATCTTGTTGCAGGCAGGGAATGTGTCTGTTTATTGTTGTATTGTACTCTACCGAGTGCTTAGTACAGTGCTCTGCACACAGTAAGCACTCAATAAATATGATTGAATAAATAAATCCATCAGAGCACTATACTGAGTGCTTGGGAGAGTACAATATCATAGAGTTGGTAGACACATTCCCTCCCCACAATGAAATCACAGCATAGAGGGCAAGACAGACAGAGGTTGAAGAAGGGGTGAAAAAGGGAACAAATCTAAGTGCAAGAGCAATGTAGCCTAGTGGATAGAGAACTGGCCTGGGAGTTAGAAGGACCTGGGTTCTACTCCTGGCTCTATCACTTACCTGCTGTGTGACCTTGGGCAAGTCACTTCACTTCTCTCTGCCTCACTCACCTCATTTGTAAAATGGGGATCACTCCTATGAGCCCCATGTGGAACAGACACTGTGTCCCACCTGATTTGCTTATATCCTTCTACCCCAATACTGCAGGGAAGATCTCCAGGTGGGTCGGCAACTTCCAGCAACAGCTGGAGACCTCCCTCCTTGGGAAAGCTGATTTGCTCATTCATTTAATCATATTTATTCAATCATACTTATTATTGAGGGCTTACTATGTTCAGAGCTCTGTACTAAGCGCTTGGGAGAGTACAGTGTGACAATAAACAAGCACATTCCTTGCCCATAACAAGCTACAGTCTCGAGGAGGAGGCAGACATTAATATACATAAATTAAAGGTATGTACATAAGTGCTCAAAGGTATTAGGACAACAGGAAATTCTTCACCTGATGTTAAGGCCTGGAATGCCCTCCCGGGCCTGGAATGCCCTCCCTCTGCCCATCCGCCAAGCTAGCTCTCTTCCTCCCTACAAGGCCCTGCTGAGAGCTCACCTCCTCCAGGAGGCCTTCCCAGACTGAGCCCCTTCCTTCCTCTCCCCCTCGTCCCCCTCTCCATCCCCCCATCTTACCTCCTTCCCTTCCCCACAGCACCTGTATATATGTATATATGTTTGTACATATTTATTACTCTATTTATTTATTTTACTTGTACATATCTATCCTATTTATTTTATTTTGTTAGTATGTTTGGTTTTATTCTCTGTCTCCCCCTTTTAGACTGTGAGCCCACTGTTGGGTAGGGACTGTCTCTATATGTTGCCAATTTGTACTTCCCAAGCGCTTAGTACAGTGCTCTGCACATAGTAAGCGCTCAATAAATACGATTGATTGACTGATTGATTGATTAATGACAATGATGCTACTTTTAAAGTGCTTACTATGTATACTGCCCCTCTTGACCTTCCCTTACTGTCATCTTCAAATGTAGTTTCTCTCCAATGTCTTTTTCCCCACTGCTTTCAAACATGATAATAATAATAATGATGACAGTATTTGTTAGGCATTTACTATGTGCCAAGCACTGTTCTAAGCACTGGGATAGATACAAGATTATCAAGTTGTCCCATTTGGGGCTCACAGTCTTAATCCTCATTTTACAGATGAGGTAACTGAGGCACAGAGAAGTTAAATGATTTACCCAAGGCCACACAGAAGACATGTGGTGGAGCCAGGATTAGAATCCAGGTCCTTCCAACTCACAGGCCTGTGTTCTATTCTCTATTCATTCATTCATTCACTCGTATTTATTGAGCACTTACTGTGTGAAGAGCACTGTACTAAGCGCTTGGGAAGTACAAGCTGGCAACATATAGAGATGGTCCCTACCCAACAACGGGCTCACAGGGGGAAGGGGGAGACAGACAACAAAACAAAACATGTGGACAGGTGTCAAGTCATCAGAATAAATAGAAGTAAAGCTAGATGCACATCTTTAACAAAATAAATAGAATAGTAAATATGTACAAGTGAAATAAATAGAGCAATAAATCTGTACAAACATATACAGGTGCTGTGGGGAGGGAAAAGAGGTAGGGTGGGGGGGATGGGGAGGGGCAGAGGAAAGGGGGGGCTCAGTCTGGGAAGGCCTCCTGGAGGAGGTGAGCTCTCACTAGGGCTTTGAAGGAAGGGAGGAAGAGAGCTAGCTTGGCAGATGCATGGAGGGAGGATGTGGGCCGGGGGTTGACAGCGGGACAGGTGAGAACATGGCACTGTGAGAAGGTTAGCGGCAGAGGAGCGAAGGGTGCTGGCTGGGCTGTAGAAGAAGAGAAGGGGGGTGAGGTAGGAGGGGGTGAGGTGATGGACAGCCTTGAAGCCAAGGGTGAGGAGTTTTTGCCTGATGCGTAGGTTGACTGGTAGCCACTGGAGATTTTTGAGGAGGGGAGCCACATGCCCAGAGCATTTCTGCACAAAGATGGTCCAGGCAGCAGTGTGATGTAAAGACTGAAGTGGGGAGAGACAGGAGGATAGGAGATCAGAGAGGAGGCTGATGCAGTAATCCCGTCGGGATAGGATGAGAGATTGAACAAGCAGGGTAGCGGTTTGGATGGAGAGGAAAGGGTGGATCTTGGCGATGTTGCGGAGGTGAGACCGGCAGGTTTTGAAGATGGACTGGATGTGAGGGGTGAACAAGAGAGCAGAGTCGAGGATGACACCAAGTTTGCGGGCTTGTGAGATGGGAAGGATGAAAGTGCCGTCTACAATGATGGGAAAGTCAGGGAGTGTGCAGGGTTTGGGAGGGAAGATAAGGAGTTCAGTCTTGGATATATTGAGTTTTAGAGGGTGGGCAGACATCCAGATGGAGATGTCCTGAAAGCAGGAGAAGGCATGAGCCTGAAGGTAGGAGGAGAGAGCAGGGGCAGAGATGTAGATTTGGGTGTCATCAACGAAGAGATGATAGTTGAAACCGTGGAAGCGAATGAGTTCACCAAGGGAGTGAGTGTAGATCGACCCCACAACTCCCTCTAGTTATTGCTCCATCTCGCTCCCATCATTCCTCTCCAAATCCCTTAGGTTGACTCTACCTGCTGTCTCAAGTTCCTCTCCTCCGATTCTCTCCTTGACCCCCTCCAAATCCACTTCGACTCCCTTCACCTTCACCCTTCACCCGCTCTCTCAAAGGTCACTAATGGTTTCCTTCCTGTCAAATCCAATGGCCTCTTCTCCATCTTAATCCTCTTCGACCACTCAAGCTGACTTTGACACCGTGGACCACCCCCTTCTCAATTCAATTCAATTGTATTTATTGAGCACTTACTATGGACAAAGCACCATACTAAGTGCTTGGGAGTGTACAGTATGGTAATAAAAGGATACATTCCAGCCCACAGTGAGCTTATAGTCTAGAAGGGGAGAGAGGCATCAACATAAATAAATGACAGATATGAACATAAGTGCTGTGGAGCTTGGAAGGGGGGATGAATAAAGGGAATATGCCAGTGGCACAGAAGGGGTGGGAGAAAGGAAAGGGGGGCTTAATGAGGAAAGGTCTCTTGGATAAGACATGCCTTCAGTAAGTCTCTGAAGAGGGGTAGAGTAATTGTATGTCGGATCTAAGAAAGTAGGGCGTTCTAGGTCAGAGATAGGACTTGGGAGAGAGATCTGTAGTGAGATAATGAAATGGAGATACAGCAAGAAAGTTAGCATTAGAGGAGCAAGGTAGATGGGCTGGGTTGTAGTAGGAGAATAGCAAGGTGAGGTATGAGGGGGCAAGTTGATTTAGTGCTTTAACGTCAATGGTGAAGGGTTTTTGTTTGATGCGGAGGTGGATGAGCAACCACTGAAGTTTCTTGAGGACTGGGGAAACAGGGTCTGTACATTTTCGTAGGAAAATGTTCCAGGCAGCAGAGTGCAGTATGGACTGGAGTGGAATGAGGTCAGCAAGAAGGCTGCTATGGTGATCAAGGTAGGGTAGGATAAGTGCTTGGATTAACGTGATAGCAGTTTAGATGGAGAGGAAGGGTTGGATTTGAGCGAAGTTGTGAAGGTACCAAAAGGATTTAATGACGGATTGAATACGTGGGTTGAATGAAAGAGAGGAGTGACTGCGTCTAACCAGATAGGCTTTTATTCATTCAATTGTATCTATTGAGTTCTTAGTGTGTGCAAGCACTAGACTAAGCCATTGAGAGAGTACAATATAACAATAGGCACATTCCCTGTCCACAACGATCTCACAGCTTGTACCCACCTCAGTACTTAAAGCAGTGCCCAGCACATAGTAAGCACTTAACATATACCAAAAAAAAATAATAATAAAATAACCCAGCCAAAAAAAAGGGGGAATCTCCCTAGCCTTCATGCCTTTCCCGTCACTCCTCCTGAATCCTACCATGACCGGCTTGGTAGAGAAGCAGTGTTGCTTAGTGGACAGAGCATTCATTCATTCATTCATTTAATTGTATTTATTGAGCGCAGCGTGGCTCAGTGAAAAGAGCCCGCCTTTGGGAGCCAGAAGTCATGGGTTCTAATCCTGGCTCCTCCACTTATCAGCTGTGTGACTTTGGGCAATTCCCTTAACTTCTCCGTGCCTCAGTTACCTCATCTGTAAAATGGGGATTAAGACTGTGAGCCCCACGTGGGACAACCTGATCACCTTGTATACAGCGTGGCTCAGTGGAAAGAGCACGGGCTATGGAATCAGAGGTCATGGGTTCAAATCCCAGCGCCGCCAATTGTCAGCTGTGTGACTTTGGACAAGTCACTTAACTTCCCTGTGCCTCAGTTACCTCATCTGTTAAACGGGGATTAAGACTGTGATCTCCCCCCCATGGGACAATCTGATCACCTTGTAACCTCTCCAGCACTTAGAACAGTGCTTTGCACATAGTAAGCGCTTAATAAATGCAATTATTATTATTGTATCCCCCCACCAGCACTTAGAGCAATGCCTAGCACAAAGTAAGCGCTTAAAAATTCCATTATTATTATTATTATCATTATTATTATTATTATCATAACGCCAAGGTTATGGGCTTATGAGACAAGGATTATGGTTACGGTGAATTCAAATTCCAGTGAATTACAACTATTCCAATATGCCAGGGATCTTTTCTGGGCCCCTGCTCTTCTTGCCCTGTCCCCTCATAGCAATATGGACCAACCCATAAATAATCCTCTTACCTCCTCTCACTCTCAACAACCATGGGTGTGAATGCTTCCTAGCCCTCAGCTATTCATTCTGGAACCCTCGCCAACTCTTCGGCTTGGCTACCAAGACATAACCAAAAGGGAAACCAAAAGGAGCACATACACCCTCTGTGACACAAAAATACTGTATATGACTGACTCATCTCAACTTTGCCCCAGTACTCAGGAAAGTGTTTTGCACATAGTAAGAGCTTAATGCAATTTAAAGCCAGTACACATGTCCAGTAAATACAATTAATTCTGGCCCTGAGAAAGCCTTGTAGAGGGAAATTCTATTTTCATAACCCAGCACAGAACTCCACTACAGGGGCATCCTGAAGAAGCCAATGTTTGAGAAGCAGCATGGAGTAGTGGATAGAGCACGAGCCTGAGAGAGGGTTATGAGTTCTAATCCCAGCTCCACCACTTGTCTGCTGTGTGACCTTGAACAGGTCACATCACTTCTCTTTGTTTCAGTTACCTCATCTGTAAAATGGGGATTCATTCATTCATTCATTCATTCATTCAATTGTATTTATTGAGCGCTTACTGTGTGCAGAGCACTGTACTAAGCACTTGGGAAGTACAAGTTGGCAACGTAAAGAGACGGTCCCTACCCAACAGCGGGCTCACAGTCTGGAAGGGGGAGACAGACAACAAAACAAAACATATTGACAAAATAAAGTAAATAGAATAAATATGTACAAATAAAATAG
Source organism: Tachyglossus aculeatus (assembly GCF_015852505.1). Classification (NCBI taxonomy): domain Eukaryota; kingdom Metazoa; phylum Chordata; class Mammalia; order Monotremata; family Tachyglossidae; genus Tachyglossus; species Tachyglossus aculeatus. The sequence continues at coordinate 14,468,703 of NC_052070.1, forward strand.
AGTAATAAATCTGTACAAACATATATACATATATACAGGTGCCGTGGGGAGGGGAAGGAGGTAAGGCAGGGGGAATGGGGAGGGGGATGAAGGGGAGAGGAAGGAGGGGGCTCAGTAACCTCCCCAGCGCTTAGAACAGTGCTTTGCACATAGTAAGCGCTTAATAAAGGTCATTATTATTATTGACCATTGACCATTGGGGTTTCCCTACGCAGGTTCGTATCCTGCCGACTACGTCTCTCCTTTCTCCTTCTAGACTGTGAGCCCACTGTTGGGTAGGGACCGTCTCTACATGTTGCCAACTTAGACTTCCCAAGCGCTTAGCACAGTGCTCTGCACACAGTAAGCACTCAACAAATATGAATGAATGAATGAATGAATGAATGAATGAATGAATCCTCCCCTGGGGTATGGAACACTCTCCCACCTCATAAAAGACAGACCTCCACCTCTTCCCATCTTCCAAGCCCTCCTAAAATCCTAACCCCTCCATGAGACCTTCCCTGACTAACCTCTCATTTCCCCACCCGATTCACCTGTCTTTAAGTGTCACTTTACACTTGGGAGTGTACCCCTTAAACACTTTTGATAGCCACCCCCTTACCCTCACCACTCGTGTACATATCCCCATTCTCTGCCTTCCCCACTTGAAATGTATTTTAATATCCGTCACCCCTGCTAGATTGCCGGCTTCGCGAGAACAAGTAGTAGTAACGGAGGTCAGCAAGTGGACTTTGTCCAGCCTGATTTGCCTGTATCCACCTCAGTGTTTAGTAGAGTACCTGGGTCACCATAAGTGCTTAACAAGTACCATTATTATAATTATTATTATTTTAAAGACACTAATATTGATAGAAAATGCTCCCGTGTTGGGAGCGCGATATTTGGGGGAAAGTTCAGGATTACCTTCTTAAGGCATGAGAAAAGTAAACAAGGAATTCTGAAAGCTATCACTCAATCCATCATACTTATTGAACAGTGAAGAGCACTGTCCTAAGTGCTTGGTAGAGTACAACAGAGTTGATAGGCATAATAATGATAATAACGATGGTATTTGTTAAGCGCTTACTATGTGCCAAGGACTGTTCTCAGTCCCACGTGGGACTCACAGTCTTAATTCCCATTTTACAGATGAGGTAACTGAGGCACAGAGAAGTAAAGTGATTTGCCCATGGTCACACAGCAGAGACGTGGCAGAGTCAGGATTAGAACCCATGACCTTCTGACTCCTAGGCTTTATCCACTGCACCATGCTACTTCATGTTCCCTGCCTGCTCTCCCAAGCGCTTAGTACAGTGCTCTGCACACAATAAGCACTCAATACATATGATTAATCGACTTACTTATAGTCTAGAGTTTACAGTCTATGCCTATCTCTGTGTCTCATTCTCCCCTGTCCCACCGTCAACCCCTGGCCCATGTCCTACCTCTGGCTGGGAATGTCATCCCTCCTCACATCCTCCAAACTAAGTCCACTTCCTCCCTTCAAAGCCCTACTGAAAGCTCACCTCCTCCAGGAAGCCTTCCCAGATTGAGCCCCCACTTTCTTCCTCCTCCTCCCCTCCCCATCACCCCTACTCCCTCCCTCTGCTCTTCCCCTTTCCCTGCCCCACAGCACTTGCGTATATTTGTACAAGAAGCAGCGTGGCTCAGTGGAAAGAGCCCGGGCTTTGGAGCCAGAGGTCATGGGTTCAAATTCCGGCTCCACCAACTGTCAGCTGTGTGACTTTGGGCAAGTCACTTCACTGGGTCTCAGCTTCCTCATCTGGAAAATGGGGATTAAGACTGTGAGCCCCCCGTGGGGCAACCTGATCACCTTGTAAGCTCCCCAGTGCTTAGAACAGTGCTTTGCACATAGTAAGCGCTTAATAAATGCCATCATTATTAATATGATTATTATTATTCTATATACCTTATTGATGGTGTGCATATTTCTATAATTCTATTTATTTATATTGATGCGTTGATGCCTGTCTACTTGTTTTGCTTTGTTGTGTGTCTCCCCCTTTCTAGACTGTGAGCCCATTGTTGGGTAGGGACCGTCTCTTTACGTTGCCAACTTGTACTTCCCAAGTGCTTAGTACAGTGCTCTGCACACAGTAAGCGCTCAGTAAATACGATTGAATGAATGAATGAATGAAAATCAGACCAAAGTCACACATCCACTTGGCTTGCCAATTGAAAACTCCTCAGTTCTCACTTCTCTAATGAGGTGCAGTGTAACGGGGACTGAAATAACTTCGGGACTACTTCCATTAATCTGCTTATGACAGAGTCGGTTCATTAATTAAGCTGGACAGCCTAAGATTCAAACAAATGCACTCCTGATCCTCAGTGTCATCCAACATCTAATTAGAAATTGGTAGCTGAAAGGTCCAAATACTTCCATTAACACCAATAATGATGTCATTGGACCATTCCATGGTAATAAATCTCCATTGGGAAGGCCTGGGAATCCCTATCAAGGACAGGGACTGTGTCTGATCTGATTGTCCCCATCTTACCTCCTTCCCTTCCCTACAGCACCTGCATAAATGTATATATGTTTGTACATATTTATTACTCTATTTATTTATTTATTTATTTTACTTGTCCGTATCTATTCTATTTATTTTATTTTGTTAGTATGTTTGGTTTTGTTCTGTTTCTCCCCCTTTTAGACTGTGAGCCCACTGTTGGGTAGGGACTGTCTCTATATGTTGCCAATTTGTACTTCCCAATCGCTTAGTACAGTGTTCTGCACATAGTAAGCGCTCAATAAATACGATTGATGATGACGATGATGATGATGATGATTGTGCTTTATCTACCCAGTGCTTATCTAAGTGGTTGGCACATAGTAAGAGCTCAACATAGTAGGAGGTTACTAGAAGCAGAATGGCCTAGTGGATAGAGCATGAGCCTGGGAGTTAAAAGGACATGGGTTCTAATCCTGGCTCTTCCTCTTGCCTGTGGTGTGACCTTGGGTAAATCACTTGACTTCTCTGTGCCTATGATTTTATGTGTATATTGATAAGGTCTACCTGTTTTGTTTTGTTGTCCGTCTCCCCGTTCTAGACTGTGAGCCCATTGCTGAGTAGGGATTGTCTCTACCCGTTGCCGAATTGTACTTTCCAAGTGCTTAGTACAGTGCTCTGCACACAGTAAGCGCTCAGTAAATACTATTGAATGAATGAATTTGTAAAATGGGGATTAAAACTGTGATCCCTGAGTGGGACAGGGACTGTGTCCAACCTGATTTGCTTGTATCTACCCCAGCACTTATAACAGTGCTTAATAATCTTCTAGACTGTGAGCCCACTGTTGGGTGGGGACCGTCTCTATATGTTGCCAACTTGTACTTCCCAAGCGCTTAGTACAGTGCTCTGCACACAGTAAGCACTCAATAAATACGATTGAATGAATGAATGAATAATAATAATAAATAATAATAATGGCATTTGTTAAGCGCTTACTATGTGCAAAGCACAGTTCTAAGCACTAGGGAGGTTACAAGGTGATCCGGTTGTCCCACGGTGGGGGCTCACAGTCTTAATCCCCATTTTACAGCTGAGGGAACTGAGGCACAGAGAAGTGAAGTGACTTGCCCAAAGTCACACAGCTGACAATTGGTGCAGCTGGGATTTGAACCCATGACCTCTGACTCCAAAGCCCAGGCTCTTTCCACTGAGCCATGCTGCATTTCTGTACTAATGTACTATGTACTAGTACATAGTTTGGGCTTTACAAGTACCATCATTATTATCATTAAAAAGTACTTCAATTGTTCTTATTATGGCGGGGGTGTGAAAGCGACGAGGGAGAGGTTGATCGGCAGGGTGATAGGGCAGACATAGTAAGCAACATAGAGAGCAACCAAAGAAACTCCTTTAAACGGTTGTCCACTGGTATATGTGAGCCCACTGTTGGGTAGGGACTGTCTCTATATGTTGCCAATTTGTACTTCCCAAGCGCTTAGTACAGTGCCCTGCACATAGTAAGTGCTCAATAAATACGATTGATGATATTCACTTGAAACAGCAAAGATCAGGTCAGCTCAAAGCGATCTTGGCCTCCATCTAAATGACTTAAAGTGGAACGGACGTTTCTCAAACTCCAGGAAAGTCAGAGGATTAGGAAAGCTCACATCCTGTAGAAACTTAGAAATTATTGTAGCGTCTAATGCCTCTCTCTTACTGTGAAGATTTCCACCAGTGTCCCTCCAGACAACAAGTAGCGTGAAGAGCAGCTTGACGTAGAGGATAGATCATGGTCCTGGGAGTCATCCCGGCCAGCTCTGCCACTTTTTTTTTAATGGCATTTATTAAGCGCTTACTATGTGCAAAGCACTGTTCTAAGCGCTTGGGAGTTTATAAGGTGATCGCGTTGTCCCACGTGGGGCTCACAGTCTTAATTCCCATTTTCCAGATGAGGTAACTGAGGCACAGAGAAGTGAAGTGACTTGCCCAAAGTCACACAGCTGACAAGTGGCGGAGCCGGGATTTGAACCCATGACCTCTGATTCCAAAGCCCGGGCTCTTTCCACTGAGTCTGGCCTTGGGCAAGTCACTGCACTTCTTTGAGTTGCAGTTCCCTCATCTGTGAAATGGGGATTGAGACTGTGAGCCCCATATGGGACAGGGTCTGTGTTCAACCCAACCCTGGCATGTAGTAAGAGCTCAAAAAATACCACAATTATCATTATCATGATTATTACCATTATCATTAAGGATCTGGGGTCTAAACCCAGCTCCACCACTTGTCTGCTGTGTGACCGTGGGCAGGTTACTTCACTTCCCTGTGCTTCAGTATCTCATCTGCAAAATGGGGATTGAGACTGTGCACCCCACGTGTGACAGGGACTGTGTTCAACCCAATTTGCTTGCGTCTATCCCAGAGCTTAGTGCAGTGCCTGGTAAAATGTAAGCAAATAGTATTCTACAGCGGAGACAGACATTAAAATAAATGTCTGGGAGTCAGAGGACCTGGATTCTAATCCTGACCCCACCACTGGTCTGCTGGGTGACCTCGGGCAAGTCACTTAACTTCTCTCTGTCTCAGTTCCCTTCTCTGTAAAATGGGGATTAAGACTGAGTCCTACGTGGAACAGGGACGTGTCCAACCCGATTACCTTGTATCTACCCCAGCATTTAGAACAGTGCCTGGCACATAATAAGTGCTTAACGAGTACCACAGTTACTATTATTATTAACTTGTATCTACCCCAGTGCTTAATCCAGTGCCTGGCACATGGTAAACACTTAACAAGTACCATAGTTACTATTATTATTAACTTGTATCTACCCCAGTGCTTAATCCAGTGCCTGGCACATAGTAAGCACTTAAAAAGTACCATAGTTACTATTATTATTAACTTGTATCTACCCCAGTGCTTAATCCAGTGCCTGGCACATAGTAAGCACGTAACAAGTACCATAGTTAATATTATTATTAACTTGTATCTACCCCAGTGCTTAATCCAGTGCCTGGCACATAGTAAGCACTTAACAAGTACCATAGTTATTATTATTATTAACTTGTATCTACCCCAGTGCTTAATCCAGTGCCTGGTACATAGTAATTACTTAACAAATACCACTAAAAACAACTACAGCTAGGGAAAATACTAGAGTATAAGAATATTTACCTAAGTGCTGTGGGGCTGGGAAAGTATCAAAGTACTTAACTTTGTGGCTGTGCTCCTGGATAATATTCCTCCAACCTGCTGTGCAACAGCGGATAGAACATGGGCCCGAAGTCAGAAGGACCTGAGTTTGAATCCCGACCCCGCCACATGACTGCTGTGTGACCTTGGGCAAGTCACTTAACTTCTCTGGGCCTCAGTTACCTCATCTGTAAAAAATGGGGATAAGAGTGTGAGCCCCATATGGCACAGGGACTGTGTCCAACCTGATTAACTTGCATCTACCCCAGCGCTTATAACGGTGCTTGGTAAATAGAAAATGCTTAACGAGTACCATCATTATTATTATTATTATGAAGAAAATGGTAGAAAGCATGCACTGAGTCATCTCATATACACTCAGGAAAGAACCCATGGTGCTTTTTCCATGAGCACTTCTTCACTTCTTCCAATCTCCTTATGCCCCACTCCCCTGCTTCTGAGTATATGACAGGGGAGAGCCCTTAGTACAGTGCTCTGCACACAGTTAGTGCTCAATAAATACGACTGAATGAATGAGAGCCAAGTCAGAGCAGAAGGCCTCTCTGCCAACTTTGACTCTTAACAGTGAGGGATAATGCTCAAAACTCCAAACCCATCAGCATCCTGCTGCTTCTCTGTATCTTAAATCAGTTCCTGTAATTACGATTGATTGGTTTGACTGTCAAGAAACCATTGCTTCCCCTCAAGATCCAAAGCATTGCTCTAAGGTCTCCACAAAAGGACCAACACATGTATTTTAGTGGATAGAGCATGCTCCTGGGAGTCAGAAGGACCTGGGTTCTAATCCCAGCTCTGCCACATGCCTGTTGTGTGACCCTAGGCAAGTCACTTAACTTCTCTGTGTCTCAGTTACTTCATCTGGAAAATGGGGATTAAGACTGTGAGCCCCACGGGGGATAGGGACTCTTTCCAACCTGATTAACTTGTATCTATCCCAGTGCTTAGAATAGTACTTGGCAAGTAGTAAGCACTTAATGAGTATCATAATTGTCAGTATTATTACTATTATTATTAAAAAAACCTGCAATTGGGTCAGTCCAAAGCTCTGTTCAGAACTAGAGTGTGAGGTTGTGAACAGTTTTCCTCATTAATGTAAGAAAATAAACATAAAATTAAGGAAAAAGTGTTCAACTAAACAAAATTTTAAAGCCCACTTTTGGGGTTTTTAATGGTATTTGTAAAGCACTTACTATGTGTCAAACACTGTTCTAAGTCCTGGGAAAGATATAAGGGAATTAGATTGGAAGCAGTCACTTTCCCTCATGGGGCTCCCAGTCTAAGTAGGAGGGAGAACAGGAGAACTGAGGCACAAAGAAGTGAAATGACCTGCCAAAGCCACATAGCAAGCAAGTGGCAGAGTAGGGATTAGAACCCAGGTTCTCTGAATCCCAATTCCATGTTCTAGTTGATGAGTAGGGACCGTCTCTATATGTTGCCAACTTGTACGTCCCAAGCACTTAGTACAGTGCTCTGCACACAGTAAGCACTCAGTAAATACAACTGAATGAATGACTGTTCATTCCACTAGGCCATGCTGCTTCTCTGTAGGAGACCACCACTTAGAGGGTAAGCTATACAATTCATTAATCAATCAATCAATCATATTTTGAGTCCTTACCGTGTGCAGAGAACTGTGCTAAATGCTTAGGAGAGTATAATATAGTAGAGTTTGTAGTCAAGTTCTCTATCCACAATGAGGTTAAAGTCTAGAGGGGAAACAGACACAAATTTAAATAAATGAATTATGGATATGTCCATTAGTGCTGTGACGCTGAGGGTGGGGTGAATAAAGGGTTTAAATCCATGTGTAAGGGTGATGTTAAAGGGAGTGGGAGAAGAGGAAATGAGAGAAGCAGCGTGGTTCAGTGGAAAGAGCCTGGGCTTTGGAGTCAGAGCTCATGGGTTCAAATCCCAGCTCCGCCAAATGTCAGCTATGTGACTTTGGGCAAGTCACTTCACTTCTCTGGGCCTCAGTTCCCTCATCTGTAAAATGGGGATTAAAACTGTGAGCCCCCTGTGGGACAACCTGATCACCTTGTAAGCTCCCCAGCGCTTAGAACAGTGCTTTGCACATAGTAAACGCTTAACAAATACCATTATTATTATTATTATTATTATTATTGTTAAATGAGGACTTGGGGAAGACCTCTTTCAATTAATCCATCCATCAATCATATTTTTTGAACCCTTGTATGTGCAGAGCACCGCACTAAGGACTTGGGAGCATACAATACAATTGAATTAGCAAACACATTTCCTGCTCATTATGAGTTTATAGTCTAGAGGGGGAGACGGACATTAATAAGAATAAATGAAGATTTGTACATAAGTTCTGCGGCGTTTAGGGGGGGAGACAATATCAAATATCCAAAGGTCACAGATTGAGGTGCATAGATGCAACTATTCTGCCCCTTACCCCCCACCACAACCGCCCAGCTCTATCAATCAATCATTCAGTCAATTAATCAATGGAATTTTTTAAGCACTTACTGAGTGCAAAGCACTGTACTAAGCGCTTGGGAGATTACAACAGAAGTAGCAGACATGTTCCCTGCCCAAACCGAGCTTACAGACTAGATGGGGAGACAGACATTAATTAAAATAAATAATTTATAGTATATAATTTAAAGACCTGTGCTGGGCAGCAGTGGCATGGGAGAGTCGAGGGCGGGGACTCAAGTTTACTGTGTGGAAGGAGGCGATGGTAAACTGCTTCTGTATTTTTACCAAGAAAATTATCTGGATCCACTACCAGAACGATTGCAGATGGAGAACGTGGCGTTCTGTGAGAGATGTGTCCATAGCGTCGCTATGGGGCGGAGACGACTTGACGGCGAAAGACAAGAAAAGCACTTACTATGTGCTAAATGCTAGGTTAGGGGCACTACAATCTGATCAGATATCACCCCTGTCCCATAAAGGACTCATATTCTAGAGGGAGAGAGTTTTAATCCCCATTTTACAGATGAGGAAAATGAGACACAAAAAAGTGAAGTGACTTGGCCAAGGCCCCATGGCAGGCAAGAGACAGATCTGGGATTAACGTGCAGGACTTCTGTCTCTCAGCATGGCATAGTGGATAGAGCAAGGGTCTGCGAATCAAAAGGTCGTGGGTTCTAATCCCACCTCTGCCACTCATCTGCTGTGTGATTATGGGCAAGTCATTTCACTTCTCTGTGCCTCAGTTACCTCATCTGTGAATGGGGATTTGAAACTGTGTGGCCAATGTAGAACAGGGACTGTGTCTAACATGGCTTGTAACCACCACAGCACTTAGTACAGTGCCTGGAACATAGTAAGCACTTAAATACCATCATTTATCATCATTTTCCAGTAGACCATGTTGCTTCTCCATGACAATTAAATCTGCTCTGTGATGCTTAAACCAGAATCCCAGCTTTCCTGGGCTTAATCTGTCACAAGCACTCTTCCTTAACCATAAAATGCTATGGAGATGAAAATTAAATTTCCAGTTAAGGAGCCAGGTGCCATAAAGAGCAATTTTGCTGGGGGTTTTATAGTGTCAGAGGACAAACAACATAATAGTTGGCATTTTTTCCCAACATCCCCAATTCTGGATTAACTCTTGGAGCACTGGATCAACTACCCTGAGCCCCTTATATCTAGGGTCCCTGGTCTGAAAGGTCATTTGATTCCCAAAAGATCCCAATTTCTCCTGCTCTCCTACCTGGCCCACTCTTTTCCAGAGCACAGCTTTGCTTCAGAGCTAGGAAGAGGGAAATGCGGCAGAGCAGAAGCAAAGAAACTTCCATGCCTTGTATTCATTCAATCGTATTTACTAAGTGCTTATATCCACCCAACATCTCTAATCCATTTCTTAAAAAAACTCAGTTTGCTCCAAAAACTAAGAATTGTGGTATTTCTTAAGTGCTTACCAAGCACTTAACTAAATGGCGGGATAGAGGCAAGATAATCAGTTCAGACATAGTCCCTGTCCCACATAAAGCTCGCAGTCCAAGTATACGGAAGAATGGATATTGAATCCCCATTTTACAGATGAGAAAACCGAGGCCCAGTTAAGAGACTTGCCCAAGGTGACAGAGCAGGAAAGTGGAAAAGCTGGGTATAGAACCCAGATTCTCCCAGACTCTCACACTCTCCCCACTAAATCACGCTGCTCTTATTGTGAGCTCCTAGCATCCTTAATTCCAACTCCATCACCCTACATCATTTCCCAGCTCCAGAAAGAAGAATACCTTGAATTTATCAAGACTCTGCATTGGTCTTTTTGTATCTCATTTGGTCCACCAAAGATTCCAGTGAGGCAGGACAGGAATTCTACCTTTTCCACAGGCAAGATTAGTCAAAGCATTTAGCCATGGTTACAGCTGTAGATCAACAGCTGAGTTGTTCTCCAGCTGGCCTGAATCTCCTCCCGATGCTTTTTCTGATAGATCCTCGCCGCCTCATGCCACTAGCTTTCCAAACAGGCATCCTCTAAGCCGAGTTAATGAAAAAATCTAAATTGGGTTTGAGACAGAAGAATTAATCCACATTCGTTTAGATTTGTACCTCTGAGCTAAGGGAGCTGCAGGATAAGATTCAATTTTGCTACTGGGAGGCCTCGTGAAAGTAATCGTGCCCTGCCATTTAGGATCGGAGATGCCTAAACTCTTCTTGAGGAGGAGGTTAGCCTTATTGCTTTACTCTTTGGGTCTCATAAAGGTTTCTCAGGGAAGCAGATTTCAGGGCCCACGGTGTCAACAGCACTTACTTGAAATGGAGGAAGAGGAAGTGTCAGTCACTTGCACCAACATATTCCTTCAAGGGGATGAGGGGATGGCGGGTCCGGAAGCCATTAGAGCTATAGTTAATGTGATAGATTTCCTCCCCACAGCTGCCTGACATCAAATTTTAAGAGAAGCAGTGTGGCTCAGTGGAAAGAGCACAGGCTTTGGAGTCAGAGGTCATGGGTTCAAGTCCCAGCTCCACCACTTGTCAGCTGTGTGACTTTGGACAAGTCACTTCACTTTTCTGTGCATCAGTTACCTCATCTGTAAAATGGGGATTAAGATTGTGAGCCCCACATTGGACAACCAGATCACTTTGTATCCTCCCCAGCACTTAGAACCGTGCTTTGCACATAGTAAGTGCTCAACAAATGCCATTATTATTATTATTATTATTATTATTATTATTATCTGGAACTGAAACCACAATGGCTGCATGTACCTGAGATATAGAAGAGGCCTGATAATAGTAACTCTGCTACTTTTTCAACATATACTAAAGTCCCAACACTTCCTGAAGCACAGGGGTACATACAATACAGTCAGATCAACTACAGGCCCCATTCCACATGGAAGGGGGAGGGAGAACAGGCCATTTATTTATCATTTTACAGATGAGGTAACTGAAGCACAGAGAAGGTAAGTGACTTGTTCAGGGTCACACAGCAGGTAAGGGACAGAGCTGAGGTTAGAACTCAGGTTTTCTGGGTTCTAACTAGTAACATGACCTTGGAGCCCTTCCACACCTAATCAATTGATCAATTAATCATTCATTCATTCAATCATATTCATTGAGCACTTACTGTATGCAAAGCACTGGACTAAGCCCTTGGGAGAGTAGAATAAAACAATAAACAGACACATTCCCTAATCAATGGTCTTTCTTGTATACTTACTGGGTGCAGAGCACTGTACTAAGTGCTCAGCTCAGTGCTTACAACAGTGCTCAGTGCTTACAACAGTGCTTGGCACATAGTAAGCGCTTAACAAATACCATCATTATTACTACTAAGTGCTTGGGAAAGTACAATTCAGCAGAGTCAGTAGACATGATCCCTGCCCACAAGGAGCTTACAGTCTACAGGGGGAGACAGACATTAAAGATAGGGGAAACAGTAGAGTATTATAATATTTCCTTAAGTTTCATGGGGCTGGGGTAAATCTCAAAGTGCCTAAAGATCTCTCTGCCAATTTCAGTCTCAATGCAGAGGGACCGACAGATAGGGGAAATAAGGGGCTTAATCTGGGGAGGCATCTCAGAGGAGATGTGATTTTAGGAGGGTTTTGAAGGTGGAGAGAGAGGCAGTTAGGAAGGGGAAGGGAGTTCCAGGCCAGAAGAAGAACATGGGCAAGGGGCCGGTGGCAGAATAGATAAGTTTGAGATCCAGAGAGTAGGTTGGTATTAGGAAAGTAGAGTTAATGGCTTGGGTTTAAGTAGGAAAGCAGCAAGGTTAGGTAGGAGGGAAAGTGCTGATTGAATGCTTTAAAAGCCCATTTGCTTTGCTCCTGTAACTCCAACCTACTCACTGTAACTCTATCTCATCGACTTCACCACAAACTCCTCCCTCTGGCCGGGAACTCCCTCACCATTCATTCATTCATTCGTTTCATCATATTTATTGAGCACTTACCAAGTGCAAAGCACGGTACTAAGAGTTTGGGAGCATACAGTATAACAATAAACGGACACATTCCCTGCCCACAACAAGTTACGGTCTAGAGGGGGAAAATAATGATAATAATGATGGCATTTGTTAAGCGCTTACTATGTGCAAAGCACTGTTCTAAGCACTGGAGCACTGTTCTAAGCGCTGATAGATGTCAGACCACCACTTTTCCCACCTTCAATCCCTTACTAAAATCCTATCTCCTCTACTAGACTTTCCCTGACTAAACCCCCATTTCTCCTACTCCCTCTCCCTTCTGCGTCACACTTGCATTTGAATTTGTAGCCTTTAAGCACTTCATATCCACCCCACAATCGGACCCCAACACTTGTGCACCTAACTGTAATTTATTTTAATGCCTGTCTGCCCCTCTAGACAGCGAGCTCCTTGTGGGCAAGGAACGTACCTACCGAATCTGGTATTGTATTCTCTCAAGTGTTTAGTACAGTGCTCTTCACAGAGTAAGCACTCAGTAAATACCATTGATCGATTGAAGCCTATGGAAAGATATTCTTTTACTTGCTAAGGTGGATGTGCAAATACTGGAGGTTCTTAAAAGTGGGGAGACATGGACAAGCAGAGAGAAGAAAAAAGTGTGGCTTAGTGGATAGAGCCTGGGTCTGGGATTCAGGAGCACCTAGGTCTCTTAATCCCAACTCTGCCACTTGTCTGCTCTGTGGCCTTGGGCAAGTCACTGAACTCATCTGTGGCTCAGTAACTTCACCTGTAAAATGGGGATTAAGACTGTAAGCCCCATGCAGGACACGGGCATTAGTTTGCATCTACCCCAGTACTTAGTACAGTGCCTGCCATATAGTAAGTGCTAAACAGATTCATTCATTCATCCATTCATTCAATCGTATTTATTGAGCGCTTACTCGGTGCAGAGCACTGTACTAAGCACTTGGGAAGTACAAGTTTGCAAAATATAGAGACAGTCTCTACCCAACAATGGGCTCACAGTCTTTAGAAGTCTAAACAGATGCCACCATTATCATTGTTATTATTATTATTATTATTATTATTATTATTATTATTATCATACATCAATATATTTTGACACACGAGTCTGCCCTACTCTACTTCAGCTTCCCACTATTAACCTCATGCTCACACTCTCTCCTATGCCTGAAACCCCATCCCTTTTTTTGTTTTGGGTGTTTTTTTGGCATTGTTAAGCACTTACTATATGGTAGACTGTAAGGTCGCTGTGGGCAGGGGATTCATTCATTCAATTATATTTATTGAGCACTTACCATGTGCAGAGCACTGCACTAAGCGCTTGGGAAGTACAAGTCGGCAACATATAGAGACAGTCCCTACCCAACAACGGGCTCAGGGAATGTGTCTCTTTATTGTTATATTGTACTCTCCCAAGTACTTAGTACAGTGCTTTGCACACGGGAAGCTCCGGATAAATATGATTGAATGAATGAATGAATGAATGAATGAATGAATGTGCTAGGGACTATACTAAGCACTGGGGTAGATACAAGCTAATTAGGTTGGACATAGTCCCTGTTCCATATAGGGCTCGCAATCTTATTCTTCATTTTACAGATGAGGTATCTGAGGCACAGAGAAGTGAAATGACTTGCCCAAATTCATACAGCAGCAAATTGATGGAGCTAGGATTAGAACCCAGGTCCATCTGAGTCTCAGGCCCATGCTCTATCCCCTTGGCCATGCTGCTTCCCACACTGCGCTCCCCATCTTCAACTTTTTGAAAGTCTTTTGAAAACACACCTCCTCCAGAGGGGAGGAGGTAGCTCCATTAATTTGCTTCTGTATGAATTTGGGCAAGTCATTTCACTTCTCTGTGCCTCAGATACCCCATCTGTAAAATGAAGTTTAAGATTGCAAGCCCCATGCAGAACAGGGACTGTGCCCAACCTAATTAGCTTGTCTCTACCCCAGTGCTTAGTACAGTCCCTAGCACATTTATTCATTCATTCTTTCAATCATATTTATCTGGAGCTTACTGTGTGCAAAGAACTGTACTAAGTACTTGGGAGAGTATAACAATAAACAGACACATTCTCTGAGCCCGTTGTTGGGTAGGGACTGTCTCTATATGTTGCAAACTTGTACTTCCCAAGCACTTAGTACAGTGCTCTGCACATAGTAAGCACTCAATAAATATGATTGAATTAATGAATCCCCTGCCCACAACGACCTTACAATCTACCATATAGTAAGTGCTTAACAAATGCCAAAAAAAAAAACAAAACAAAAAACAGGATGGGGTTTCAGGCATAGGAGAGAATGTGAGCAAGAGGTTGATGGTGGGAAATTGAAGTAGAGTAGGGTGGACTCGTGCGTCAATATATAATGAGGTATAATGATAATAATAATACTAACAATGATAATGGTGGCATTATAATTTATAATCTCCCCACTTTATATCCAACCATAATGCCATTCATTCATCCATTCAATCCTATTTTTTGATTGCTTACACTTTGCTAAGTGTTTGACTTCTGCAGATTCTATGTACTTGGGTTTTCACCTCTATCCCCCATTCCATCAGATATAGTACTTACCTTTCTAGTCTACATTATTTTGCCTTACCTGTCATTTAACTCTCTCTGATCTCTCAGAAAACTTCCCTCCCGGGCCCCATGCCACGGACAGCCAGATTCTTCTGCTCTCTTCTTGGGTTCATTAGACTGTAGAACATAGATTCTAGACTAAGCTCACTGTGGGCAGGGAATATGTCATTCATTCATTCATTCATTCAATCAGTTGTATTTATTGAGCACTTACTGTGTGCAGAGCACTGTACTAAGCGCTTGGGAAGTACAAGGTGGCAACATAGATGGTCCCTACCCAGTCTGTTTATTGTTGTACTCTTATTTTTATATTATACTCTTCCACACAATTAGTACAGTGCTTTAAACTCACTAAGTGCTCAATAAATATGTTTGAATGAATTAGAGACATCAGCAGGTCCTAACTTTACCCTCAATCTTCTCTCTGGGATAACCAATACAGTGCAGCTCCTCATCTCTGTGCTCAGCCTACTGTTCCACTGGGAATTTACACTCCAAGCTTCCTTTTTTCCTCCACTAGTCTTGCAAGGAAAAATGCCTGAAAAAATAACAATAATAATATTTTTCAAGCACTCTCTATGTGACAGCGTGGCCTAATGGATACAGCACTGCCTGGGAGTCACTGAGTTCTAATTCCAACTCTGTCACTTGTCTGCTATGTGACCTTGGTCGAGTCAGTTCACTTCTCTGTGCCTCAGTTACCTCATCTGTAAATGGGGACTTAAGACTGTGAGCTCCACATGGGACAGGGACTGTGTCTAACTCTATTTTCTTGTAGTAATAACAATAATAATAATGGCATTTATTAAGTGCTTACTATGTGCAAAGCACTGTTCTAAGCACTGGGGAGGTTGCA
Source organism: Tachyglossus aculeatus (assembly GCF_015852505.1). Classification (NCBI taxonomy): domain Eukaryota; kingdom Metazoa; phylum Chordata; class Mammalia; order Monotremata; family Tachyglossidae; genus Tachyglossus; species Tachyglossus aculeatus. The sequence continues at coordinate 14,484,194 of NC_052070.1, forward strand.
AGGTGATCAGGCTGTCCCATGTGGGGCTCACAGTCTTAATCCCCATTTTACAGATGAGGTAACTGAGGCACAGAGAAGTTGAGTGACTTGCCCAAAGTCACACAGCTAACAAGTGGCGGAGTAGGGATTTGAACCCATGACCTCTGACTCCAAAGCCCGTGCTCTTTCTACTGAGCCACGCTGCTTCACTTCTACCCACCCCAGCACTTAGTACAGTGCCTGGAACATAGTAAGCACTTAACAAATAGAGAACAGAGAAGCAGCGTGGCTCAGTGAACAGAGGTCTTTGGTGTCAGAGGTCTTGGGTTCAAGTCGCTGCTCTGCCACTTGTCAGCTGTGTGACTCTGGGCAAGTCACTTAACTTCTCTGTGCCTCAGTTACCTCATCTGTAAAATGGGGATTAAAACTGTGAGCTCCTCGTGGGACAACCTGATCAACTTATATCCTCCCCAGTGCTTAGAACAGTGCTTTGCACATAGTAAGCACTTAATAAATGCCATTATTATTGTTATTATTATTATTGTTGTTATTATTATTATTATTAAATACCATCATTTGCTTATATTCACCCCAGCACTTAGTATAGTGCCTGGCATGTAGGAAGTGCTTAACAAATACCACCATTATCATTGGTATTATTATCATTATTATTCTTCAATATATACTGAAGAACAAGACTGTACTACTCTACTCCAATTTCCAATCATTATTGTCACGAGAAGCAGCGTGCCTCAATGGAAAGAGCACGGGCTTTGGAGTCAGAGGTCATGGGTTCGAATCCCGACTCCGCCACATATCTGCTGTGTGACCTTGGGCAAGTCACTTAACTTCTCTGAGCCTCAGTTATCTCATCTGTAAAATGGGTATTAAGACTGTGGACCCCACATGGGACAACCTGATCACTTTGTATCCCCCCCAGCGCTTAGAACAGTGCTTTGCGCATAGTAAGCGCTTAACAAATGCCAACATTATTATTATTATTATTATTGTTATTATTTGACAAGCACTGTACAGAGCACTAGGTTAGATACAGCATTATCAGGTAGAACATATTCCCTGTCCGACATGAGGCTCACAGGCCAAGAGGGTGGGAGAACAGGCATTTACTCCCCATTTTACAGATGAAAAAACTATGGTGCAAAGAAGTTAAGTGTCTTGATCAAGGTCACACATCAAACATCAAACAAGTTGTAGGTCCAGGATTAGACCCAAACCCCCTGACCCACAGTTCCGTCTCTTTCCACTTGACCACGTGACTTCAGTACAACTTCCCAAGTGCTTAGTACAGTGCTCTGCACACAGTAAGCACTCAATAAATACAATTGAATGAATGAATGAATAAATGAATGAATGAAAGAACTTGCTTTGGGATCTTGCTCACCTGGGCTTTAAAACCCAGCTTCCCACAGTGATGAACAGCAAGAGAATTCCAATAACTGATTTCTCAAAGACAAAGAGAAATAGGTTTCAAAATCTCTTTAGGAGCGATTTACTCAATCAGTCAATCAGTGGTATTTATTGAGCACTTACAGCATGCAGAGAACTCTTACTAAATGCTTGGGAGAGTACAATAGGGTTGGTAGACACACTCCCTGCCTTCAAGAAACTTACAGTCTAGTGTTCTCATGATTCACATGTCTCTTTGACCTCAAGTCTGCAATTTCCAGGGCGCTCAAAGTTAGTTCTGTGGAAGAGTGGAAACTCCTTGAGGGCCAGGATCGTGCCTACTTATTCTATTGGATTCTCCCAAGTGCTAAATAAAGTGCCCTGTACAGAGTTAGTGCTCAATAAATAACATTCATTGATTGTTTGATCGTGGAAGGCCAATGTAAAGACAAAGGAGAAGCAGTGGGTCCTAGTGAAAAGAGCACAAAACTAGAAACCGGAAGATCTGGGTTCCTCCACCTGTTTTCTGGACATCCTTGGGCACATTATTTACCTTCTCAGCTTCTCAATTCCCTCTTAAAAATGGGATTCAACTTGTTCTCCACATATTGTGCCTGCTCCAGTGCTTAGTAAGAACTCTACAAATACCACAATTATTATCATTAATTACTAAATGAGCTACCACTATACTCCAGGGCTAAGTCACTGACAGATCCCTTCACTGCTCCATAAGCCTTAATTTGCACCCACTTCGATGCAGGGGGAAATTGAGCTCCAAAGTTATAGGGTGCTGTGAACAAACATTCCTTTTCAAAGTGCTTTCCAATCATTTTTCATTTATCTTCACAAGTCCAGGAGGAATAGACATTATTAGGCTAGCATTGTGGAAAGATCAAACTGAGCTGCACTCTTTCACATTCATTTTGATGTACTTTTCTCTGAACCCCCAACTTGTGTCACTCCCGTGAATCCCTCTCAATTCCTTCCTGGCACCCAATCACCCCAAATCAATGTTCTGTTTCTGTCATCATCATGATTTTCAGTTATGCTGCTGCCTCATCCAACAGCAATTTTTTTTTAATTTCCCTCTACCCAGTCCTCCAGGGACTTTGTTCACCGAAAACAACAATAATAATAATAATAATGGTATTTGTTAAGCGCTTAACTATGTGCCAGGCACTGTACTAAGCGCTGGGGTTCATACAAGCAAATCGAGTTGGACATAGTCCCTGTTCCATGTGGGGGTCACAGTCGCAATCCCCATTTTACAGACGAGGTAACTGAAGCCCAGAGAAGTGAAGAGACTTGCCCGAGGTCACACAGCGGACAAGTGGCCAAGTTGGGATTAGAACTCATGACCTTTTAGACTGTGAGCCCACTGTTGGGTAGGGACTGTCTCTATATGTTGCCAACTTGTACTTCCCAAGCGCTTAGTACAGTGCTCTGCACACAGTAAGCGCTCAATAAATATGATTGATTGATTGATTGACCTTCTGACTCCCAGGACCGTGGTCTATCTATTACGCCATGCTGCTTCTCTGATATTCCTCAGTTGGCTACAGTATCGATTAGTGGCCACTCTCCTTTAATTAATTCTCAGGCATAGCAATGGGATGCCTCTGATACAGCTGACCTGGTCAATTGTTTTTAATTACCCTTTTTCTTCCGTCACAGGAGCCTCTAGCCCAGAACTGCAGTGACTCTGTCCTAAACTCCATTATTTCTCGTGTCTTAGTGCCCCAGATGAATTGCAAGGATCCGGCGAGAGATTAGACGATGAGTGGAGCCTTCTCCCCTTTGCCATTGACCCTAGGCTGCGGAAGCAAACCCCGTCTGACCACCGGGAACTCATTTCGGATGTGCAAAGACAGCTCTCTCCAGATGTCACGAGAGGAAGGAAAAAGGACTGGCCGAATCCAGCCCTCTCCTCCTCTCAGTCTCCTCAGACTCGATTTAGAAGCCCGAGCCGTCTGGGCTCGGCTTCTCTAACTGGCAGGATTTTTCCATCCCTTGGTTTTTTGCGGAGTTTATGAGCTGCTCGCCGGGTGGGCGGACACGGTGTGGGTAGAGCGGGGCTGCTCTCACTCGTTCCGGCACAGATGATGGCCTATTTCTGGCTGCCGCCCCCGTTCATCCTGGAACCGAGGCGGCTGGGAAGGACTCCGACAGCCAGAGCTGTCTTCAAGTGGACAAGCTCGTGGACAGTGACCTTGAAACCCCCGACCCCGAATCTTCCTCCACCCAACGGCCAATTGATACTGCAACAGGAGCCCCTTTCTCTCATTGTAATTCTCTATCATATATTTTCATCATCATCATCATCAATCGTATTTATTGAGTGCTTACTGTGTGCAGAGCACTGTACTAAGCGCTTGGGAAGTACAACTTGGCAACATATAGAGACAGTCCCTACCCAACAGTGGGCTCACAGTCTAAAAGGGGGAGACAGAGAACAAAACCAAACAGACTAACAAAATAAAATAAATAGAATAGATAGGTACAAGTAAAATAAATAAATAGAGTAATAAATATGTACAAACATATATACATATATACAGGTGCTGTGGGGAAGGGAAGGAGGTAAGATGGGGGGGTGGAGAGGGGGAGAGGAATCAATCAATCAATCAATCAATCGTATTTATTGAGCGCTTACTATGTGCAGAGCACTGTACTAAGCGCTTGGGAAGTACAAATTGGCATCACATAGAGACAGTCCCTACCCAACAGTGGGCTCACAGTCTAAAAGGGGGAGACAGAGAACAGAACCAAACATACCAACAAAATAAAATAAGTAGGATAGAAATGTACAAGTAAAATAAATAAATAAATAGATAGAGTAATAAATATGTACAACCATATATACATATATACAGGTGCTGTGGGGAAGGGAAGGAGGTAAGACGGGGGGATGGAGAGGGGGACGAGGGGGAGAGGAAGGAAGGGGCTCAGTCTGGGAAGGCCTCCTGGAGGAGGTGAGCTCTCAGTAGGGCCTTTCAGGCCTGTCTACCCCCATAGAAGCAGCATGACATAGAGGATCAATCATTCAATCGTATTTATTGAGCGCTTACTGTGTGCAGAGCACTGTACTAAGCGCTTGGGAAGTACAAGTTGGCAACATATAAAGACGGTCCCTACCCAACAGTGGGCTCACAGTCTAGTGAGCTCCAAGCTCCACCACAAGCCCCACCATTTGGCCGCTACTTGAGGCTGGGCAAGTCACTTCTCTGTGTCAGTTACCTCATCTGAAAAATGGGATTAAGATTGTGAGCTCACATGGGAAAGGGACTGTGTCCAACTCAATTTGCTTGTATCCACCCCAGTGCTTAGTACAGTGCCTGAAACACAGTAAGAGCTTAACAAATACCATCATTTGCTTGTGTCCACCCCAACACTTAGTACAGTGCCTGGAATACAGTAAGCACTTAAAAAATACCACAATTATCATTAATTATCATTATTATTACTGTAAGCTCCTTGAAGGCAGGCGTCACATCTATCAACTCTATTATATTGTACTCTCCCAAGCACTTTATACAGTGTGCTGCATAGAAAGCACTCAATAAATATCATTTTTTTGATGGATTGATAGAAACACCTATTTCTCAAGTTATCTCTGCTAATATTTTGAGTGTCCCTAATGGGTTTAGAATAATTGTAGGTATCAGGAGTAAGGGGTGGGGGACCTGAGGGAAGAGGAAAAGGGGACCAAATAATTGTAATAGTAATGGAATTTATTGTTTAATAATAATAATAATAATGATGGCATATTAAGACTATGAGCCCCACATGGGACAACCTGATCACCTTGTATCTCCCCCAGTGCTTAGAACAGTGCTTTGTACATAGTAAGAGCTTAACAAATACCAACATTATTATTATTATTATTATTTATTAAGCACTTACTATGTGGAAAGCATGATCCTAAGCACTGGGGGCATTACAAGGTGATCAGGTGGTCACATGTGGGGCTCACAGTCTTAATCCCCATTTTACAGATGAGGGTACTGAGGCACAGAGAAGTTAATTGACTTGACCAAAGTCACACAGTTGACAATTGGCAGAGCCGGGATTTGAACCCATGACCTCTGACTCCAAAGCCCGGGCTCTTTCCACTGAGCCACGCTGCTTCTCTCTTTACTATGTGCTAAGCACTGGGATAGAAACAAGATGATCTGAGTGGCTACAATCCCTGTCCTACATCAACCGATAAATCAGTCATTCATATTTATGCAGTGCTTTTGTGTGTAGGGCGCTTGGGAGAGTATAAAACAACAGTGCAACAGACACATTCCCTGCCCACAGAGATCTTACAGTCTAGAGGGGTCACAGACATTAATAGAAATAAATACATTATGGATACGTAAATAAGTGCACAAGTGCATGGGAAGCAGCATGGCGTAGTGAATGAAGCACAGGCCCAGGAGTCAGAAGGTCATGGGTTCTAATCATGACTCCACCACTTCTGTTGTGTGGAGGAGGAGGAAGAGGACAGGGACAAGGAGAGGGAGAAGTAGAGGAGGAGGAGGAAGAGGAATAGAAGGAGGAGGAGAACGAAAAGGAGCCCGCTGTTGGGTAGGAACCGTCTCTATATGTTGCCAACTTGTATTTCCCAAGCGCTTAGTACAGTGCTCTGCACACAGTATGCGCTTAATAAATACGATTGAATGAATGAATGAATGAAAAGGAGGAGGAAAAGAAGGACAAGAAAGAGAAGACGACTACTTGCGAATGAATGTAAACTGCTTCACCAAATCGTCCAGGTAGAAAATGGACTGGCTATATGCCTAAAGAAAAGAATAATATTAATGGCATTTGTTAAGCGCTTATTATGTGCAAAGCACTGTTCTAAGCGCTGGGGTGGATACAAGGTGATCAGGTTGTCCCACGTGGGGCTCACAGTCTTCATCCCCCATTTTACAGATGAGGTAACTGAGGCACAGAGAAGTTCAATGACTTGCCCAAAGTCACACAGTTGACAAATGGCAGAGCAGGGATTAGAACCCATGACCTCTGACTCCCAAGCCCAGGCTCTTTCCACCGAGCCACGCTGCTTCTCATAAAATTCATTCATTCATTCAATTGTATTTATTGAGCGCTTACTGTGTGCAGAGCACTGTACTAAGCCCTTGGGAAGTACAAGTTGGCAACATATAGAGACGGTCCCTACTCAACAGTGGGCTCACAGTCTAGAAGGGGGAGACAGAGAATAAAACAAAACATATTAACAAAATAAAATAAATAGAATAAATATGTACAAGTAAAATAAATAGAGTAATAAAATACGTACAAACATATATACATATATGCAGGTGCTGTGGGGAAGGGAAGGAGGTAAGATGGGGGGGATGGAGGGGGGAGGAGGGGGAGAGGAAGGAGGGGGTTCAGTCTGGGGTGATGTATCAATCTATAATAGCAAAGCCATTATTCACGATCAAATCTTTATATGGCAACACAGAGCCAAATGCTGCCTCAGAATTCTATTACATGAGCAGGATATTGACCAATGTTTCAATGATAGACAAGGGAGCAAGAAACCAAATCAAAGCCAGCACATCCTTTGGGAGACTGTTAATCAATCAATCAATCAATCAATCGTATTTATTGAGCGCTTACTGTGTGCAGAGCACTGTACTAAGAGCTTGGGAAGTACAAGTCGGCAACATACAGACAGTCCCTACCCAACAGCAGGCTCACAGTCTAGAAGGGGGAGACAGAGAACAAAACCAAACATACTAACAAAATAAAAAAAAATAGAATAGATATGTACAAGTAAGATAAATAGAGTAATAAATATGTACAAACATACATACATATATACAGGTGCTGTGGGGAAGGGAAGGAGGTAAGATGGGGGGAATGGAGAGGGGGAGGGAGGGGGGAGAGGAAGGAAGGGGCTCAGTCTGGGAAGGCCTCCTGGAGGAGGTGAGCTCTCAGTAGGGCCTTGAAGGGAGGAAGAGAGCTAGCTTGGCTGATGGGCAGAGGGCAGAGGTTGTAGTGATGGTGTGGTCTCTTACTCCAGGTTTACAGAGTTGTAGTGTTGGGAGCAGTTCTGCCAGCATCACTGTTGAAAAATACTTGGGCACAGGCCTGGGAATCAGAAGAACCGGGTTCTAATCTCATCTCTTCCACTTGCCTGCTGAGTCACTTAACTTCTCTGTTCCTCAGTTTCATCATCTGTGAAATGGGGGCAATATCTGCTCTTCCTCCTACTTAGACTGTGAGCCTCCTATGGGGCAGGGACTGCATCCAACCTAATTATCTTGTATCTACCCTAGTGCCTGGCACATAGTAAGTACTTAATGCTTTCAGCGCTTAGAACAGTGCTTTGCACATAGTAAGTGCTTAATAAATGCTATTATTATTATTAACTACCAAAATTATTATTATCGTGTATGCACAATGTGGCTGTACTGTACAGCAATGGCCTTTTTCGGTGTCTCTCCCACTCTCTCTCTCTCTCTCTCTCTCTCTCTCTCTCTCACACACACACACACACACATATTCAGCTTGGCTTAGTGGAAAGAGCCCGGGCTTTGGAGTCAGTGGTCATGGGTTCAAATCCCGGCTCTGCCAACTGTCAGCTGTGTCACTTTGGGCAAGTCACTTCACTTCTCTGTGCCTCAGTTACCTTATCTGTAAAAGGAGGATTGACTGTGAGCCGCCCATGGGACAACCTGATCACCTTGTAGCCTCCCCAGCGTTTAGAACAGTGTTTTGCACATAGTAAGCACTTAATAAATGCCATTAGTAGTAGTAGTAGTAGTAGTAGTAGTAGTAGTAGTAGTAGTATTCACTCGCTGTCTCCTGGATGAATTCCATAAACGGTGACATCTTTCTCAAATACGAAGGGCGATTCTCTCTATATATTCTTTAGGACTTTCTGTTCTTTTTTAGTGCAAGTTTTTAAAAAGTTTCATTTTGTGCCTGCACGAATATACTGTATTTTTCTTTTATTTCTTGCAGCCTTGTTGACCAACATCAATCATCTGCTGGTCTCTGTCTTTATACCTCTCGCTTTGCTAGCCAACCTCACCCATTCCCACCTCTAGCTTGAGGGCAGGATAGGAGAGAAAGAGTAGGATGGGAAAGCAGGGCATAGTGGAAAGAGCACAGGCCTGGAAGCGAGAGGACCTGGATTCCAATCCTGCCTCTGCCACTTGTCCTCCATGTGACCATAGGCAAGTCATTTAACCTCTCTCGGTTCCAGTTTCTTCAAATGTGCAAAGAGGATTTAGAAGCGGCATGGCCTAAGTGGATAGGGCAGGACCCTGGGAGTCAGAAGGACCTGATTTCTAAACCTGGCTCTGTCACTTGTCTGCTGTGTGACTTCAGGCAAGTCACTTCACTTCTCTGGGTCTCAGTTCCCTCATCCGTAAAATGGGGATTCATAATAATAACAATAATACTAATGGTTGCATTTGTTAAGCGCTTACTATGTGCCAGGCACTGTACCAAGCGCTGAGGTAGATATAAGTTAAGCAGGTTAGACACAGTCCCTGTCCCATATGGGGCTCACAGTCTTAATCCCCATTTTACAGATGAGGTAACTGAGGCACAGAGAAATGAAGTGATTTGCCCACAGATACACAGCAGATAAGTGGGAGAGCAGAATTAGAACCCGGGTCCTTCAGACTCACAGGCCCAGGCTCTATCCACTAATAATAATAATAATAGAATTTGTTAATTGCTTACTAAATGCAAGCACTGTAATTGTAATAACAATAGACTGAGCCCTCTTTTTCCTCTTCTCCTCCCCATCCCTCCGGGCCTACCTCCTTCCCCTCCCCACAGCACTTGTATATATGTTTGTACAGATTTATTACTCTAATTATACATATTTACTATTCTATTTATTTTGTTAATGATGTGCATTTAGCTTTAATTCTATTTGTTCTGACGACTTGACACCTGTCCACAGGTTTAGTTTTGTTGTCCGTCTCCCCCTTCTAGACTGCGAGCCCATTGTTGGGTAGGGACCGCCGCTATATGTTGCCAACTTGTACTTTCCAAGTACTTAGTACAGTGCTCTGCACACAGTAAGCGCTCAATTCATTCATTCATTCATTCAGTCGTATTTATTGAGCACTTACTGTGTGCAGAGCACTGTACTAAGCGCTTGGGAAGTACAAGTTGGCTCAATAAATACGATTGAATGAATGAATGAATAGACTTACTCTATACCAAGCACTATACCAAGTGCTGGGGTGATACAAGCAAATCAGGGTGGACACAGTCCTGTCCCACACAAGGCTCACAGTCTCAATCCCCATTTTACAGATAAAGCAACTGAGGTACAGAGAAGTCAAGTGACTTGCCCAAGGTCACACAGCAGACCACTCTACTGGGAACCCCAAGTGGGACAGGGACTGTGTCCAACCTGATTAGCTCGTATCTACCCCAGCATTTAGAACACTGCCTGGCCCATGGCAAGTGCTTAACAAATACCATTAAATAAAAAAATAAATGAAAGAATTAAAAAATAGGATTAAATAGCTGTCCTCCCTCCTCCTTATATTATCAGCGTGGCTCAATGGAAAGAGCCCGGGCTTTGGAGTCAGAGATCATGGGTTCAAATCCTGGCTCCACCACTTAGCTGTGTGACTTTGAGCAAGTCACTTAATTTCTCTGGGCCTCAGTTCCCTCATCTGTAAAATGGGGCTGGAGACTGTGAGCCCCCCGTGGGACAATCTGATCACCTTGTATCTCCCCCAGCGCTTAGAACAGTGCTTTGCACATAGTAAGCGCTTAATAAATGCCATCATTATTATTATTAACAGCCTCCGGTGGGACAGGGACTGTGTTTGACCTGATTATCTTGTATCTACCCCAGTGCTTGGGATACAATAGTAACGACATTACAAGCTTGCAAGAATTATTCCTATTAGATAGGCTCATGGAGAGAAAGGAACAGGTGGAGAAGCTGAATATCTCTGCTGAAAGCCCTCCAGGAGTCATTAGGTTCTATCTATATCAGCAATCGCAGTTCCGGAGGCCTATTGAGAAGGAGCTTACTGAGTCTTCTGAGCAGCCAACTCAGAAGGGCTTACTGAGAAATAGTAGAACTCAATGGATAGAGCACCAGCCAGGGAGTCAAACGACTTGGGTTCTAATCCCGGCCTGCCGCATGTCTGCTATGTGACCTTGGGTAAGTCACTTCACATTTCTGAGCCTCAGTTCCCTCATCTGTAAAATCATCATCCTCTCTGATCTCCCTCCTCTCTGATCTCCCATCCTCCTGTCTTTCCCCACTTCAATCTATACTTCACGCTGCTGCCCGGATCATCTTCGTGCAGAAACGCTCCATGCATGTTACTCCCCTCCTCAAAAATCTCCAGTGGCCACCAATCAAGCTACGCATCAGGCAAAAACTCCTCACCCTTGGCTTCAAGGCTGTCCATCACCTCGCCCCCTCCTACCTCACCTCCCTTCTTTCCTTCTCCAGCCCAGCCCGCACCCTCTGCTCCTCTGCCACTTACCTCTTTACTGGGCCTCATTCTCACCTGTCCCGCTGTCAACCCCCAGCCCACATCCTCCCCCTGGCCTGGAACGCCCTCCCTCCTCACATCCGCTAGGCTAGCTCTCTTCCTCCCTTTAAAGCCCTACTGAGAGCTCACCTCCTCCATGAGGCCTTCCCAGACTGAGCCCCCTTCTTCCTCTCCCCCCCATCCCCCCGCCTGACCTCCTTCCCCTCCCCACAGCACCTGTATATATGTTTGTACATATTTATTACTCTATTTTACTTGTACATATTAACTATTCTATTTATTTTATTTTGTTAATATGTTTTGTTTTGTTGTCTGTCTTCCCCTTCTAGACTGTGAGCCTGTTGTTGGGTAGGGACCGCCTCTATATGTTGCCAACTTGTACTTCCCAAGCGCTTAGTACAGTGCTCTGCACACAGTAAGTGCTCAATAAATATGATTGAATGAATGAATAAAATGGGACAAGGACCGATCCACTCTTATCTACCCCACCGCTTAGAACAGTGCTTGGCACACAGTAAGCGCTTAAGAAGTACCATAATCATTATTATTACTCAGTGCACCACACTGTTCTCTTAACACTGAGAAAATTACAAGAGAAATAGAAGACCTGGTTCCCTGCCCTTAAGGAGCGTACAATCTAGCATCTTCATTTATGACCTAGTGGCTAGAGCACGGACTTGGGAGTCAGAAGGTCAGGGGTTCTAATCTCAACTCGACCACTGGCCTGTTGTGTGACCTTGGGCAAGTCACTTCACTTCTCTGGGAGTCAGTTACCTCATCTGTAAAATGGGAATTAAGACTGTGAGCCCCACGTGGGACAGGGATTGTGTCCAACCCGATTTTCTCATGTCCACCCCAGAGCTTAGTACAGTGCCTGACACACAGTAAGGAGAAGGGAGTTAGAGGAGTCTAGAACAGCTTGGGAAGTACTTCTCTGGGCCTCAGTTACCTCATCTGTAAAATGGGAATTAAGACTGTGATCATCATATGGGACAGGGACTGTGTCCAACCTGATTAGATTGTATCCACCCCAGCTCTTAGTACAGGGCCAGGCACATAGTAAGTGTTTAACAAATACCATTTTAAAAAAAAACCACTGGCCTTGTCTTCCTGCCACTGTTGGATACACACACTCAAAATTAAACCCCTTCATTTATTATCCCATATGCTGTACAGAACTGCCACATGGGAGACGCATGGTGAAATCTGGGCTAGAAACTGGGGATGTGTGCGGGTGTGTGTGTATATACACATGAGCAAAAAAGCAAAAAATATTGAACTTGTTATTTAAATATGTGCATTATTTATATTTACTTCCTGGTACACACCAAAACCAGGAAGTTTTTATTTATACCCAAGCCAAGAAAAGCAGTACTGTTGTATTTCCAAAAGATCAAAGACAGTTTCAGTGTAGACCTACCCAGAGGCAGGGAATGTGTCTGTTTATTGTTGTATTGTAGTCTCATTCATTCATTCATTCAATCGTATTTATTGAGCACTTACTGTGTGCAGAGCATTGTACTAAGCACTTGGGAAGTACAAGTCGGGAACATATAGAGACGGTCCCTACCCAACAACGGGTTCACAGTCTAGAAGGGGGAGACAGACAACAAAACATGTAGACAGGTGTCAAAATCATCAGAACATATAGAATTAAAGCTTAGTGCAGTGCTTAGCACACAATAAGTACTCAATAAATATGACAGACTGACAGACCGACCATGAACTCTTAAGGTCCTTTCCACAAGAAAAAGTGACAATTGATCATTTCCTTTATTTTTTTTCAATGCTTTCAGGTGGATTTCTAGAGACAGGTTTTGAAAATGAGAGAAAAAAAAAAAGAGAGACAGGCAGGGCATCCCATAAATCAATGAAGAGTATTTACTGAGCACTTACTACATGTGGATCGCTCTACTAAGCAGTTTTGTAAATACAGTAGAATCAGTAGACATGATTCCTGACCTCAAGGAGTTTACATACCACTGGAGGAGACAGACACTAGAATCAACCTGTGACTGTGGAAGTCCCAATGCTTATCACAGTGCTTGGCACTTGGTAAGTGCTAAATGAGCAGAATGATTAGGATTAATATTACTGTAAGTGATGAAAAGATTGTGGTATTTGTTAAGTTATTTATTTATTTATTTTACCTGTACATATCTATTCTATTTATTTTATTTTGTTAGTATGTTTGGTTTTGTTCTCTGTCCCCCCTTTTAGACTGTGAGCCCACTGTTGGGTAGGGACTGTCTCTATATGTTGCCAACTTGTACTTCCCAAGTGCTTAGTACAGTGCTCTGCACACGGTAAGTGCTCAATAAATACAATTGATTGATTGATTGATTGATTAAGTGCTTAATATGTGCCTAGCACTGTTTAAAACATTGAGGTAGATATGTTAATTAAGTTGGACACTGTCTATGTCCCATATGGGACTCACAGTCTTAATCCCCATTTTACAGATGAGGTAACTGAGTCCCAGTGAAGTGACTTTCCCAAGGCCACACAGCCAATAAATAAAGGAGCTGAAATTAGAACCCCGGATCTCCTGACTCCCAAGCCTGTGCTTTATCGACTATGGGAGAATGGGGGGGTGGAGGGGAAAAGAGTGACTAATCAGGGAAGGCATCTTGGAGGAGATGTGATTACAACAGAGCTTTGAAGATGAGGGTAGCGTAGTCTTTCAGATGTGAAGTGGGAGGGAAGCCAGAATGATAGTAATGGGGCAGAGTGAGTAGGTTGCCTTGAGAGAAATGAAGAGGCTGCTCTGGGGTGGAGTGGGAGAAGGGAGGATAAAATAAATAGACCACTGGCCAAGGTTTTCTACTTCAAAATTTACATTTCCCAAACTCCAAATACATTCCGAAGAGGAAACCAGCTTATAGGCTGCCAAGAACAGCCACTGTGAGGTTCTGTTGCAATGTTGATTTTTAATGTAGTCCTTAACATTATTCTTCAGTGCCTCTCCCAATTTACCACATTTGGTGGTTCTAAATAAGCTGTGACAAGGGGTCCTGGGCAACGTACATGAGACCCGAGATCTGAGGATGCCCGGTAGGTAATCAAGTGCCGTTAATTGCAGCATTTGCAAGAGGGAAGATGGCTTGTCCTTATGTATGACTCACTCATCCTCTGAGATCATTCCAAGTCAGGTGTACAAGAGGGACAGTAAGGAGTTCATCTCAGCAAAGCTCACTAGGTCATGTCGGACTTGTGAGATTCCGAGAGGAAAACAAAACTTCCTCGCACCGGGAAGCAGTGTGGCCTAAAAAGAGCACAGACCAGAAAACCCTGCTTCGCCCCAAGTCTGCTGTGTGGAATCTGCTGCGTGACCAAGGACAAGTCACTTCACTTCTCTGGGCCTCAGTTACATTATCTGTAAAATGGGATTAGGATTTAGCGCTTAGTACAGTGCTCTGCACACAGTAAGCACTCAATAAATATGCTTTTAGACTGTGAGCCCAATGTTGGGTAGGGACTGTCTCTATATGTTGCCAATTTGTACTTCCCAAGCGCTTAGTACAGTGCTCTGCACATAGTAAGCGCTCAATAAATACAATCGATGATAATGATGATGATTGAATGAATGAATGACTTGAGCCCCATGTGGGACAGGGACTGGGTCCAACTTGATTAAAGTATATCTACCCCAGTGCTTAAATCAGTGCTTGGCACATACTAAGCACTTAACAAGTACCATAATTATTTTTATTAATCCCTCCTCTGCTCCTTGCCTGCTGTGTCACCTTGAGCAACTCACTCAACTTCTCTGTGCCTCGGTTTTCCTCAATCTGTAAAGCATGGGGAATCAATAGTTGCTCACCCTTGCACTTAGACTGCAAGTCCAATGTTGGGCAGGGACTGTGTCTGGTCTCATTGGATTGTATCTACCTCAGTGCTTAGCACAGTTCCTGGCACCAATAAGTGCTTCAAAATGCCACAGGTATTAGTATTATTATTAGGTCATACAAGAAGCGCCACAGCTTAGTGGAAAATAGTTTGGACTTGGGAGTCATGGGACCTAGGTTCTAATCCCAGCTCTGCTACTTCCCTACTGTGCGGCCTTAGGTAAATCTCAACTTCTCTGTGCTTCAGTTTTCCCATCTGTAAAATAGAGATTAATTCCTCTTCTCCCTCCTACTAAACTGTGAGACCTAAGTGGGAGAGGGGCTATTTTTGACCCAATTATATCTACCCCCGAGGTTAGTTCAGTCCTTGGCACAGAGAAAGCACTTAAGAAATACCACTATGATCATTAGTGCACTCAGTTGGCACAAAATAAATGCCATTACTATTTCCACTACAACTGCCATTCTTTCCTAAATTGTCCTAACCCAAGTTTTAATGTGAAGCGGTTCATTTCCTGGGGTATTTATTACAATAAGGAAATCTTCACTTTCAATCCATTAGTAGTTGATGAGGAATAGCATTGCTGACTGGCTAACACAAAGTTAATGGCTCGCTCTATTTTGCTTATATTAAAATCTCATTTAGGCATGATCACTGTGAGCATTCAGTGTGACACAGGATGAATCTCCATTCTGTTTACTAGCTTGGGGAAATTTCCAGGGTAATTTCTGTTCCTCATTTTCCTTTCTTTCTAAGGAAGAGGAACCTTCCAAGGTTCCTGTTACAAGTCATTCATTTTGGAAAGTGTTCCCAATACTCCAGCTCTGCATCAGAGACTTTCATTCATTCATTCATTCAATTGTGTTGAGTGCTTACTGTGTGCAGAGCACTGTACTATGCTCTTGGGGAAGTACAATACAACAATAAAGAGAGACTGTCCCTGCCCACAATGAGCTCATAGTCTTGTTGGGAAGGGGAGGGAGAAACAGATATCAGTACAACAGTACAAGTAAGCAGACATCAATATAAATAAAGTTACAGATATGTACATAAGTGATATTGGGTGGGGAGGAAGGGAAGAGTAAAGGGAGCAAGTCAGGGTGATGCAGAAAGGAGTGAGAGATGAGGAAAAGCATGCCTCCTCTCAAATGCCACCACCTCCACATGTGCATTGGATCCCATTCCTTCGCACCTTATAAAAATCTCATCCCTTCCCACCTTCCCTCTTTAACTACCATCTTCAACCGCTCACTCTGCAATAGCTTCTTTCCCACTGCCTTCAAACATGCTCATGTTTCCCCTATCATAAAAACCCTCCCCTGACCCCACAGTCCCCTCCAGTTATCTCCCATCTCCCTCTTACCTTTCCTCTCCAAACTCAAGTGAGTCATCTACACCCATTGTCTCAAATTCCTCTCCTCCAGTTCTCTCCTTGACGCCCTCCATTCTGGCTTCCATCCCCTTCACTCCAGAGAAACCGCCCTCTCAAATGTCATCAGTGATCTCCTTCTTGCCAAATCCAATGGCCTGTACTCCATCCTAATCCTCCTCCACTTCAGCTGCCTTTGACAGTGAGGACCACCACATTCTCCTGGAAACATTATCCAACCTTGGCTTCATTGCCTCTGTCCTCTCGTGTTTCTCCTCTTATCTCTCTGGCCACTCATTCTTAGCCTCTTTTGTGGGCTCCTTCTCTGCCTCCCATCCCCTAATTATAGGGATCCCTCAAGGTTCAGTCCTTGGTCCCCTTCTATTCTCCATCTACACTCACTCCCTTGGAGAACTCATTCACTCCCACGGCTTCAACAACCATCCCTAGGTGGTTGATACCCAAATCTACATTTCCTCCCCTGTTTTCTCTCCCTCTCTCCAAGCTCACATCTCCTCCTGCCTTCAGGACATCTCTACTCAACATGTCCAAAACAGAACTCTGTATTTTCCCTCCCAAACCCTATCCTCTCCTGAACATTCCCATCACTGTAGACGGCACCACCATCCTTCCCGTCTCACAAGCTGGTAACCTCGGTGTCATCCTTGACTCCTCTCTCATTCACCCCAGATATCCAATCATCATCATCATCATCAATCGTATTTATTGAGTGCTTACTATGTGCAGAGCACTGTACTAAGCACTTGGGAAGTACAAATTGGCAACATATAGAGACAGTCCCTACCCAACAGTGGGCTCACAGTCCATCACCAAATGTCAGTATCACCTTCACAACATCTCCAAGATCTGCCCTATCCTCTCCATCAAAACTGCTACCACGACCCCCCGAGCCTGTATATATGTATATATGTTTGTACATATTTATTACTCTATTTATTCATTTATTTATTTTATTTGTACATATCTATTCTATTTATTTTATTTTGTTAGTATGTTTGGTTTTGTTCTCTGTCTCCCCCTTTTAGACTGTGAGCCCACTGTTGGGTAGGGACTGTCTCTATATGTTGCCAATTTGTACTTCCCAAGCGCTTAGTACAGTGCTCTGCACGTAGTAAGCGCTCAATAAATACGATTGATGATGATGATGATGATGATTAGTACAATCTTCTAGACTATGAGCCCACTGTTGGGTAGGGACTGTCTCTATGTGTTGCCAACTTGTACTTCCCAAGTGCTTAGTACAGTGCTCTGCACACAGTAAGCGCTCAATAAATATGATTGACTGATTGATTGATTGATTGATACAATCACTCATCCTATCCCACTGAAATTAATGCATCAGCCTCCTTTCTGACCTCCAAACATCCTGCCTCTCCCAATTCAGTCTGGACTTCATTCAGCTGCCTGGATTATCTTTCTACAGAAAAGTTCAGGGCATGTCACCCCCCTCCTAAAAAATCTCCAGTGGTTGCCTATCCACCTGGCTTTAAAGCTTTCCAACACCTTGCCCACTCCTACCTCACCTCCATTTTCTCCTCCTACATCCCAGCCCACACACTCCACTCTTCTGGTGAGACCTTCTCATTATTCCTCCATCTCTCCTGACTCACCACCGACTCCTGGCCCATATCCTACCTCTGGCCTGGAACCCCTCCCTCCTCAAATTCACCAGAAAATCACTCTCCCCCACTTCAAAGCCCTACTGAAGGCACATCTCGTCCAAGAGGCCTTCCCTGTCTAAGCCCCACTCTTCCTGAACTGCCCCTCCCTTCTGTATCATGCTGACTTGCTCCCTTTGCTCTTCCCTCCTCTCCTTGCCCCACAGCACATATATACATATGTGTACATATACATATGTATACATATATACATATGTATATATATATAGACACAAGAGAAGCAGCTTGGCTCAGTGGAAAGATCCCCCCAGCGCTTATAACAGGGTTTTGAACATAGTAAGCACTTAACAAATGCCATTATTATTATTATTATTATACACATATATCTACAACTCAATTTATTGATACTGATGTCTATTTACTTGCATTGATGAAGTCTGTCTCACCTCCTGTAGACTGTGAGCCCGTTGTGGACAGGGATTGTCTCTCTTTATTGCTGTATTGTACTTTCCCAAGAACTTAGTACTGTGCTCTATGCACAGTAAGCACTCAATAAATATGATTGAATGAATGAATAAATGAATGAAAAGGGGGTTGTAATCAGGTTGTCCCACATGGGGCTCACTGTCTTAATTGCCATTTTACAGTTGAGGTAACTGAGTCACAGAGAAGTTAAGTGACTTGCCCAAAGTCACACAGCTGACTAGTGGCAGAGCCGGGATTAGAATCCACGACCTCTGAGTCCCAAGCCCGTGCTCTTTCCACTAAGCCGCACTGCTTCTTAACGGGTTATTATTGTTAGAGGTCTACTGCTTTACATTAGAAGCAACTTGGCTTAGTGGAAAGAGCACTGGCCTGCGAGTCAGGGGACTGGATTCAAATCCTGGATCCACCACTTGCCTGCTATGTGACCTTGCGTAAGTCACTTAACTTCTCTTTGCCTCAGTTTTTTCATCTGTCAATCGGGAATTCAATACTTGTTCTCCCGCTGCCTTAGACTGTGAGCACCGTGTGAGACAGGGATTGGGTCCTACCTATCTTGTATCTACCTAGCACTTAGCACAGTGCATGGCACATAGTAGCGTGGCTCAGTGGAAATAGCATGGGCTTTGGAGTCAGAGGTCATGGGTTCAAATCCCGGCTCCGCCAATTGTCAGCTGTGTGACTTTGGGCAAGTCACTTAACTTCTCTGGGCCTCAGTTGCCTCATCTGTAAAATGGGAATGAAGACTGTGAGCCTACCGTGGGACAACCTGATCACCTTGTAACCACCCCAGCGCTTAGAACAGTGCTTTGCACATAGTAAGCAGTTAATAAATGCCATCATTATTATTATTATTATAGTAAAGGATGGAATGAATAACACAATCATTATCATTATATATTGAAACAACAAAAAGCCTGGTGCCACAGAACAGCCGAGAAGCGTATGTTGTGGTAGATAAAACTGCTTCATCAGAGTAGGCCCAGGAGGATCTATAGGTGTAAACCGTCAGGAACTGGTTGTATTATACCTCAAAGTAGAGTGGGTTTTAAGAGGAACACAGATCTCCGAAATGTCATTTGTTCATCAGTAATAGAATCAGGGTCTCCAGTGAAACCCACTGACTCTAGCTTCTTTAAAAAACAAAACTTTAATCAAGAAATTTCAGAGCAAAGAAAAAGCTCTCAAATGCTCGAGGAAGGACGCAGAGGGAGACCGATTGTCCTCGCACAAGAGAAGCCAATCTCATTAGCCAGCTTGAAAATATCTAGAAGGGGCATAGGGTGTTCATGTTTACCAATCCTCTTTAGTCAATCAATCAATGGTATTTAATGGGTGCTTACTGCATGGACAGCACTGTACTAAGCGCTTGGAAATGTACAATACAACAGAGTTGTTAAAACACTGACTGTGGTGCTTGGGAGAGAATCTTAATAAGTAGAAGACCTGGACTCCAGTCTTTAAGGAGCTCAATCCAAGGTCTAATTATTGTTCCCCTAAATACCAGAAAGTTGTTTTTTCATTCATTCATTCATTCAATCGTACTTATTGAGTGCTTATTGTGTGCAAAGCACTGTACTAAGCGTTTGGGAAGTACAAGTTGGCAACATATAGAGATGGTCCCTACCCAACAGTGGGCTCACAGTCTAGAAGAGGGAGACAGAGAACAAAACAAGACATATTAACAAAATAAAATAAATAGAATAAATATGTACAAATAAAATAGAGTAATAAATATGTATAAACATATATACAGGTGCTGTGGGGAGGGGAAGAAGGTAAGGCTGGGGGGATGGGGAGGGGGAAGAGGGGGAGAGGAAGAAGGGGGCTCAGTCTGGGAAGGCCTCCTAAGTTATTTGAGGTATTTGTTAAGCACTAGCACTGTATTAAGCACTGGGGAAGATACCAGGTAATCAGGATGGAAACAGTCCCTGTCCCACATGAAGCCTGCAGTCTTAAGCCCCATTTTATAGATGAGGTACCTGAGGCCCAGAGAAGTGGAGTGACCTGCCCAAGGTCACACAGCAGACAAGTGGTGGACTGAGTTTGGAACCCAGGTCCTTATAGTAATAATAATAATTTTGGTATTTGTTAAGCACTTACTGTGTGCCAGGCACTGTACTAAGTGCTGGGGTGGATACAAGCAAATCAGGTTGAACAGAGTCCCTGTCCCACAAGAGGCTCACAGTCTCCATTCCCATTTTCTAGATGAGGTAGCTGAGGCCCAGAGAAGTGAAGTGACTCATCCAAGGTCATATAGCTGACAAATGGCAGAGGCCGGATTAGAACCCAGGACCTTCTGACTCCCAGGCTCTTGCTGAATCCGCTAATAATAATAATGATGGCATTTATTAAACACTTACTATGTGCAAAGCACTGTATTAAGCGCTGGGGAGGTTACAAGGTGATCAGGTTGTCCCGTGGGGGAGCTCACAGTCTTCATCCCCATTTTACAGATGAGGTAACTGAGGCCCAGAGAAGTGAAGTGACTTGCCCAAAGTCACACAGTTGACAATTGGCGGAGCTGGGATTTGAACCCATGGCCTCTGACTCCAAAGCCCAAGCTCTTTCCACTGAGCCACGCTGCTTCTCCTCACTAGGCCATGTTGCTTCTCGAGGTTCAGGAAACAAAAGTGTTCCATTTTAATAAGGGGACCTATCAATAGCTGGGAGCTGGTACCAGGTTGTAGGTGAACTGGTGGTGAACTGGTGGTGTTGCTCGCGGGGTACGGTGGCTGAAAATCTGAAAGCAACCAGGCTCCTTCCTCATGAGTTGCCCAGGGCTCCTGTGTGTTTGCAGGGAATTTGGAGAGGAATACAATGACTCTGGAATATGTGGAGAGAGGTCAAGGGTCCACCAAGAAAAACATTCAAGACTTGGGGATTTGGATGAATGCTTTATTAATCTGGTCTTCTCTAAGTGCTTACTATTCATTCAGTTGCATTTATTGAGCACTTACTGTGTGCAGAGCACCGTACTAAGCGCTTGGGAAGTACAAGCTGGCAACATATAGAGACAGTCCCTACCCAACAATGGGCTCACAGCCTAGAAGGGGGTACTAGTGCAACAAGCACGGGTCTAAGAGCTGGAAGTTGATCAGGTTGGATGAAGTCCTTGTCCCATACGGTTGCCCACAGTCTAAATATGAGAGAGAACAGTTATTTAATCCTCATTTACAGTTAAGGAAACTGAGGCACGGAGAAGTGAGGTGACTTGCCCAAGGTCACACAGCAGGCACCTGTCTACATGTTTTGTTTTGTTGTCTGTCTCCCCCTTCTAGACTGTGAGCCGTTGTTGGGTAGGGACCGTCTCTATGTGTTGCCGACTTGTAGTTCCCAAGCGCTTAGTACAGTGCTCTGCACACAGTAAGCGCTCAATAAATACGATTGATTGAATGAATGAATGAATGAATGAACTAGCATTATTGGGATTCTGACTCGCAGACCTGTGCTTCCTTTAGGCCACGTTGCTCCTCATATGGCATAATTATAACAATAACTGTGAGATTTTGAATCACGTAGTAGCTGCCAGACCTCAGGATCACACCTGGAGAGTTTCCAAGCAGCATGGCTCAGTAGAAAGAGCACGGGCTTTGTAGTCAGAGGTCATGGGTTCAAATCGCGGATCTGCCAATTGTCAGCTGAGTGACGTTGGGCAAGTCACTTAACTTCTCTGTGTCTCAGTTATTTCATCTGTAAAACTGGGGATTAAGACTGTGAGCCCCCCACGGGACAACCTGATCAACTTATAATAATAATAATAATAATAATAATGGCATTTATTAAGCGTTTACTATTCATTCATTCAAATTACTCTGACTCCAAAGCCCGTGCTCTTTCCACTGAGCCACGTTGCTTCTCTAACCTCCGCAGCACTTAGAACAGTGCTTTGCACATAGTAAGCACTTAATAAATGCCATCATCATTATTATTACCAGCCTCAGCTATGGAAAGGAGAGTCAAGCAGAGACATACCCATCCCATTCCTATCTCGGCCAGTGGCTAGCGAGTAGAAGGCAATCTGCTACAAGTCAAAAGTCACCTGTGCTGGGCCAACAGCACCAAGGGGTGGGGGTTGAGGGCAGGGACTCAAATTTACTGCGCGGAAGGAAGCAATGGCAAACCACTTCTGGAATTTTACCAAAAAATTTTACCAAAAAAACTCTGTGGATACACTACCGGAAGGATTGCAGATGGAGGTGGGGGGTTCTGGAAAGGATGTGTCTATGGCATCACTATGGGTTGGAGTTGACTCAACAGCGTTGAGACGGTGGATGTCAAATACTCTGCTAAACACTGGCATAGGTACAATCCAATGATACTAGTCATGGTCCCTTACCCAATATGAGACTTGCTCCCTAAGTTATCCCCATTACATTATGAATTTATGCCACATGCCTGACATGGCATAAGGACATCATGTGGGAAGGGTTTGGATGGGGCAGTGTATTTTCACATGACAGGACAGCTAATTGTCTGAGGCAGCCCAAGTGTCCATGTTTCCCCTCTCCTCAAGAACCTCCAGTGGTTGCCAATCTACCATCACATCAAACAAAAACTCCTCACCATCGGCTTTAAAGCATTCAATCACCTTGCCACCTCTTACCTCAGCTTGCGACTCTTCTTCCTGTATATATGTATATATGTTTGTACATATTTATTACTCTATTTATTTATTTATTTTACTTGTACATATCTATTCTATTTATTTTATTTTGTTAATATGTTTGGTTTTGTTCTCCGTCTCCCCCTTTTAGACTGTGAGCCCACTGTTGGGTAGGGACTGTCTCTATATGTTGCCAATATGTACTTCCCAAGCGCTTAGTACAGTGCTCTGCACACAGTAAGTGCTCAATAAAAACGATTGATTGATTGATTGATTCTACCACAATCCCTCACACTGTACTCCTCTAATGCTAACCTCCCCACTGTGCCTCAGTCTCGCCTAACTCTCCAGCAACCTCTCACACATATCCATATCCATATGTGTGGCATATGTGTTGCCAACTTGTACTTCCCAAGCACTTAGTACAGTGTTCTGCACACAGTAAGTGCTCAATAAATATGATTGATTGATTGATTGATTCTGCCCCTGGCCTGGAACCCCCTCCCTCCTCATATCCAACAGACAATTAATTTTACCCACTTCAAAGTCTTATTTAAGGCACATCTCCTCCAAGAGGCCTTCCCTGACTATGATCTCTTTTTCCTTTTCTTCATCTCCCTTCTGCGTCACCATGACTTGCTCCCTTTATTCATCCTCCATCCCAGCCCCACAGCACTTATGTACATGTCCGTAATGTATTTATATTACTGTCTCCCCAACTCTAGACTGTAATCTTGTTGCGGGCAGGGAATGTGTCTGTTTATTTTTGTATTATACTCTCCCAAGAGCTTAGTACCTTGCTCTGCTCACAGTAAGTGCTCAGTAAATATGACTGACTATCGCTTTAAGACTTCCTTACCCCCTGCCACAGAGGAAAGAGACGGGTAAACACTACCACTGCTCAGGAAAAGAAGCTCTAGACTGTAAACTTATTGTGGGCAGGGAATGTGTCTGTATATTGTTATGTTGTACTCTCCCAAGAGCTTAATACAGTGCTTTGCACAGAGTAAATGGTCAATAAATACAACTGAATGAAAGAATAAATGAATGATTTGCAGGACGCAGTGGAAAGAGGCTGAGAACAAGGTCTAAACTACAAGGCAAATGAGGCAAAAAGCGAGAAGTAAAGCTGTGGAAAGCGATAAGGGGAGGAGGGGGGAAGTGGGAAGGAGAGATTGAGGCAGGAGGCTTGAGTGGAGGGAGATGTGTCAGTTTGAATTTGAGAAAATCTGGTCATTTCTGTCCATTCCTGGGACTGCCCACAGAAGTGTCTTAACAAATGCCAGACTCCTGCTAGGCATTCCACAACATAAAGACCCAAATTGGACTTGAGACAATATTTTTATCATGCAGGAGAAGCCCAGTCTTTCTGGCAGAGGAATCTGTTGAAAACTAAGTGATGCACCTCAGAAAAGATGAAGCTTTCATTCCTCCAATCTCCATTTCTCCAGAGACGAACACGCATGCGACCTTATGGAATCGCTCTCCCCTTGAGTCCCATTGGAAAAATTGCCCATCATTCCTATACTGTGTTTGCCGACACCTACAGCAGCGCAGAGATAAAAATGTGGAAAACATTCTCGCTCGCGTTTGGCGCAAAACATCCGATGACCTTTTTCAGCTTTCCTCTTCGACAATTTGAGCTGCAGGTTTCTCTCGAATCTGGGACCTGGAGTTTGGGTCTGTCAGCTGAGCTTCGAGTGGTCCTAATTTAGCTGATACCATGGAAGTTCAAGAGCTCAAACTGCGCTATAAATGGATCCTCCGGCTGCAGGATTTTCTTACATGTTGGCCCAGCAATTTCAGCCTCTCCAGTAGATGGAGGATAATGAGGACCGGTAGTGATACACTGGAAATAGATTCTGTGGGCATATGTCTGAGAATTACCTCGTAAATAGTGGTTATCATCTTTAATGAGTTCTCTGAAATTTCCCTGTGAGCAAGCATATTCAACAGCCTTCAAGTGACACTCCAATTTATCTGGGAATAATTCAATCTGGATGGATCCTATCTTGGACAACTTTCAAGAGCAAGCTGGTTATTTACATCCTTCTATCGTGCCCTCTTAAAAGAGCATATTCAGGCTGTGGACACTTCTATGTCTGGTAAACCGCACTTAGATACAAATACTACCGGCAGGGGTATTTGATAATGGCTTACTAAGTGCCAAGCACTGTACTAAGCCCCTGAGTAGATCAAGATAATTAGGGACAGGAACTGTGTGCTAACTCAACTTCCCTGGGCCTCAGTTTCCTCATCTGTAAAATAGAGATAGACTACCTGTTGTTTTATAGCATTTACTAAACACTTACTATATGGTGAGCACTGTGGTTCAGTTCAGTTTAATCATATTTATTCACTCTCATTGAGAAGCAGCATGGCTCAGTGGAAAGAGCACGGGCTTTGGAGTCAAAGGTCATGGGTTCAGATCCCGGCTCTGCCAATTGTCAGCTGTGTGACCTTGGACAAGTCACTTAACTTCTCTGGGCCTCAGTTACCTCATCTGGAAAATGGGGATTAAGACTGTGAGCCCCACGTGGGACGACCTGATCACCTTGTAATCTCCCCAGCGCTTAGAACAGTGCTTTGCACATAGTAAGCGCTTAATAAATGCCATTATTATTATTCATTCAATCATATTTAGTGAATGCTTTCTGTGTGCAAAGCACTATACTAAACACTTGGGAGAGTATAACAATAAACAGACACATTCCCTGCCCACAGTGAGCTCACAGTGGTGAATACAAGATTATAAAATTGGGCCCAGTCCCTGTCCCAGGTTTGTCTTACCATCTATTTTTATTCTCATTTTATAGTGAAAACTGAGGCCCAGAGAAGCTGAATAACTTGTTCAGAGTCACATAGTAGGCTAAAGGTGTAGCTAAGATTCAAACCCAGGTCTCTTGTATCCCAGGCCCGGTCTCTTTCCATTAGATCATCCTCCCTCATTGACTGTGAGACAGGGACTGTGTCTGATGTAATTATGGTAACTTGGTAAGCGCTTACTCTGTGCCTTGCACCATATTAAGCCCTAGGGTAGATGAAAGATAATCAGACTGAACACAGTCCCTTTCCCACTTGGGGCTCGTAGCCTAACTATCCTAAATAGGAGGGATTAGATTTTAATTTGCATTTTACAGATGAGGAAAAGTTAAGTGACTTACCCAAGGTCATATAACAGACAAGTACCTCTGACTCCAAAGCCTGGGCTCTTTCCACTGAGCCACACTGCTTCTCATTTATTGATGAGATGTTTATCTCTAGATGTTGCCAACTTGGACTTCCCAAGCGCTTAGTACAGTGTTCTGCACATGGTAAGCGCTCAATAAATACAATTGAATGAATAGTACTGTGCTCTGCACACAGCCCTCAATAAATACAATTGAATGAATGAATGAATGAATCCCCCCGCCTTACCTCCTTTCCCTCCCCACAGCCCCTGTATATATGTGTGTACAGATTTATTACTCTTATTTATTTAATTGTACATATTTACTATTCTATTTATTTTATTTTGTTAATATGTTTTGTTTTGTTGTCTGTCTCCTCCTTCTAGGCTGTGAGCCCGTTGTTGGGTAGGGACCGTCTCTATATGTTGCCAATTTGTACTTCCCAAGCGCTTAGTACAGTGCTCTGCACACAGTCAGCGCTCAATAAATACAATTGAATGAATGAATGAATACTGGAGGCAGAATTAGAACCCAGGTCCTTCGACCCCTGGGCCCAGGGATTTTCTACTAGGCCATCCCGCTTCCCAATCTCATTGCCTTGTACCTATCCCAGCACTTACTAAAAATAATAGTAATAATAATAATGATGATGATAGTAATTGTGGCATCTTTCCTTTTCTTCCACTCCCTTTGGCTTCGCCCTGACTTGCTCCTTCTGCATGGCCTAGTGGAGAGAGCACAGACCTTGGAATCAGAAGGTCTGGGTTGAGCTGGGGCAAATCACTTTACTTCTCTGTGCCTCAGTTCCCTCATCTGTAAAATGGGGATTAAGACTTTGAGCCTTGCGAGAGACAGGGACTGAGTCCAACCCAATTATCTTGTATCTACCCCAGCATTTGGAACAGTGCCTGGCACATAGTAAGCACTTAACAAATACCATAATTACTATTATTATTCATCCCTCCTCCTGTATCGCAGCACTTTATGCACATATACATGATGCATTTATTTCTACTAATGTCTGTCTCCCCCCTCTAGACTGTAAGCTCATTGTGGGAAGGGAATGTGTCTATTATATTGTATTCTCCCAGGCGCTTAGTACAGTGCTCTGCACACATTAAACAATCAATAAATGTGATCGATTGATTGATTGATATCTGCTAAGCATTTTCATTCATTTGTATTTATTGAGCACTTACTGTGTGCTGAGCATTGTTCTAAGCACTAGGAAAGTACAATAGAGCAATAAAGAGAGAGAATCCTTGCCCACAGTGGGTTTACGCTCTAGAGGGAAGGAGACAGACATCAAAACAAGTTGAGGTATCACTATAAATAAATAGAATTATAGATATATACATATATACATAAATGCTATGGGGCGACAGGGGAGAGCAAACGGAGAGAGTCGAGATGACACCTAAGGGAGGGGGAGCTGAGAAAGAGGGGACAGTCTGGGAAGGCCTCTTGGAGGAGGTGTGCCTTCAGTAGGGCTTTGAAGTGAGGGAGAGTGATTGTCTGGTAGATTGGAGGAGGGAGGGTGTTCCAAGCCAGAGGTAGTTACTTGGGGCAGGGGTCAGTGGCAAGACAGGTGAGATGGAGGCCCAGTGAGAAGGATAGCACCAGGGGAGCAGAGTGTGCGGGCTGGGATGAAAAAGGAGAGAAGGGAGGTGAGGTCAGAAGGGGCACGTACCAAGCACTGTATTTAGTACTGGAGTAGATATAAAATGACTATCTACACTTACTCCCTTGGTGAACTCATTCACTCCCACTGCTTCAACTATCATCTCTATGCTGATGACACCCAAAACTACATTTCTGCCTCTGCTCTCTCTCCCTCCCTTCAGGCTTGGGTCTCCTCCTGCCTTCAGGACATCTCCATCTGGATGTCTGCCCGCCATCTAAAACTCAATATGTCCAAGACTGAACTCCTTATCTTCCCTCCTAAACCCTGCCCTCTCCCTGACTTTCCTGTCACTGTAGACGGCACTACCATCCTTCCATCTCACAAGCCCGCAACCTTGATGTCATCCTCAACTCTGCTCTCTCGTGCACCCCTCACATCCAATCCGTCACCAAAACCTGCCGGTCTCACCTCCGCAACATCGCCAAGATCTGCTGTTTCCTCTCCATCCAAACCACTACCTTGCTGGTTCAATCTCTCATTCTATCCCGACTGGATTACTGCATCAGCCTCCTCTCTGATCTCCCATCCTCCTGTCGCTCCCCACTTCAGTCTATACTTCACACTGCTGCCCAGATCATCTTTGTGCAGAAACGCTCTGGGCATGTTACTCCTTTGTTCAAAAATCTCCAGTGGCTACCAGTCAACCTACGCATCAAGCAAAAACTCCTCACTCTCAGCTTCAAGGCTGTCCATCACCTCACCCCCTCCTACCTCACCTCCCTTCTCTCCTTCTCCAGCCCAGTCCGCACCCTCCGCTCTTCTGCCAATAACTCCTCACTGTGCCTCGTTCTCACCTGTCCCACCATCGACCCCCGGCCCACATCCTCCCCCTGGCCTGGAATGCCCTCCCTCCACACATCCGCCAAACTAGCTCTCTTCCTCTGTTCAAAGCCCTAGAGAGAGCTCACCTCCTCCAGGAGGCCTTTCCAAACTGAGCTCCCTCCTTCCTCCCCACCTTCCCCCTCCCCATCCCCCCGCCTTCCCCTCCCCACAGCACCTGTATATATGTTTGTACAGATTTATTACTCTATTTATTTTACTTGTACATATTTACTATTCTATTTATTTTGTAAATGATGTGCATATAGCTTTACTTTATTTATTCTGATGACTTGACACCTGTCCACATGTTTTGTTTTGTTGTCTGTCTCCCCCTTCTAGACTGTGAGCCCGTTGTTGGGTAGGGACCGTCTCTATATGTTGACAACTTGTACTTCCCAAGTGCTTAGTACAGTGCTCTGCACACAGTAAGCACTCAATAAATATGACTGAATGAATGAATGAATGACCAGGACCCACAAGAGGACCATTGTCTAAGTAGGAAGGAAAACAGGTACTAAATCACCATTTTGCAGATGAGGGAATTGAGGCACAGAGAACTTAAGTGACTTACCCAAGGTCACACAGCAGATGAGTAGCGGAACAGGAATTAGAACCCAGGTCCTCAGACACCTGGACCCGTACTCTTTCCACAAGGCTGAGAGGAATACTTGGGATATAATGAGGGCTTAAGAAATACCTCAGTTAGGATTATGTTATTATATTGGGCACAGTTCATGCCCATATCAATCAAAAGTATTTATTGAGTGCTTACCATGTGCAGAGCACTGTAGATAGAGCTTGGGAGAATATAATACATAGGCAACTTAGACAAGGCTGAGATACAGTGAGTAGGTTAGCATAGTGTGTGGGATGAGTTATAGGAGGATTCATTCAATCATATTTATTGAATGCTTACTGTGTGCAGAGTATTGTATTAAGCATTTGAGAGCATGCAATATAACAATAAACAGACACATTCCCTGCCCACAGTGAACTTACAGTCTAGAGAGGGAGAGAGTCTCTGATGCTAATCTTCTCACTCTGCCTCAATCTCGCCTGTCCCACCATCGACCCCTGGCCCACGTCCTACCTCTGGCCTGGAACACCCTCCCTCCTCAAATCCGCAAAACAATCACTCTTCGTCCCTTCAAAACCTTACTGAAGGCTCACCTCCTCCAAGAGGCCTTCCCAGAGTAAGCCCCCCTTTTCTTCAGCTCCCTCCCTTCCACGTCACCTCGACTCGCTCCTTTTGTTCTTCCCCCCACCCCACAGTACTTATGTTCACTCCTTCATTCATTCAATAGTATTTATTTAGCGCTTACTGTGTGCAGAGCACTGTACTAAGCGCTTGGAAAGTACAAGTTGGTAACAAATAGAGACGGTCTCTACCCAACAGTGGGCTCACAGTCTAGAAGGGGGAGACAGACAACAAAACAAAACATATTAATAAAATAAAATAAATAGAATAAATATGTACAAATAAAATAGAGTAATGAATATGTACAAACATATATACAGGTGCTGTGGAGAGGGGAAGGAGGTAAGGCGGGGGGAGGGGGAGGAGGGGGAGAGGAAGGAGGGGGCTCAGTCTGGGAAGGCCTCCTGGAGGAGGTGACCTCTCAGTAGGGCCTTGAAGGGAGAAAGAGAGCTAGCTTGGTGGATTTTCATTCATTCAATCATATTGAGCACTTACTGTATGCAGAGCACTGTACTAAGCAGTTGGGAAGTACAAGTTCGCAGCGTAGAGAGACAGTCCCTACCCAACAGTGGGCTCACAGTCTAGAAGGGGGAGACAGAGAACAAAACAAAACATATTAACAAAATGAAATAAATAGAATATGTACAAGTAAAATAGAGTAACAAATATGTACAAACATATATACATATATACAGGGGCTGTGGGGAGGGGAAGGAGGTAAGATGATGGGAATGGAGAGGGGGACGAGGGGGAGAGGAAGGAAGGGGCTCAGTCTGGGAAGGCCTCCTGGAGGAGGTGAGCTCTCAGTAGGGCTTTGAAGGGAGGAGGAGAGCTAGCTTGGAGGATGTGTGGAGGGAGGGCATTCCAGGCCAGGGGGAGAACGTGGGCCGGGGGTCGATGGCAGGACAGGCAAGAATGAGGCATGTTGAGGAGATTAGCGGCAGAGGAGTGGAGGGTGCGGGCTGGGCTGGAGAAGGAGAGAAGGGAGGTGAGGTAGGAGGGGGCGAGGGGATGGACAGCCTTGAAGCCAAGGGTGAGGAGTTTTTGCCTGATGCATATATGTATGTATGTATAATGTATGTATGTTTATGTATCTATAATTTTATATATTTATACTGATGCCTGTTTACTTGTTCTGAAACCTGTCTCCCCCACTTCTAGACTGTAAGCCTGGTATGGGCAGAGATTGTCTCTCTTTATTGCTGAATTAAAGGAGTTTCTATCTGATGAGGAGGTAAGAAGAGGCAGTATGTGTATCCATAGAGTATCCATGGCCAAGAAATACACCGAAGACTTGCTGTGAAGAGCCTGGAAAAAGTCATGAAATGTGCTGATGTAACAATTGCCATAAAAATAAAAATTGTCAACTCTATGCTGTTTCCAGTGACATTGTATGGATCTGAAAACTGGAAAGTGAAAAAACAGGATAGAAAGATTATCAATTGTTTTGAAATGTGATGTCGGAGATAGCCTTTGTGAATATCATGAACTGCCCTAAAAACAAACAAAAGGATTTTAGAGCAAATTAAACCAGAGTGGTCTTTGGAAGGCCAAGTGACTCTACTTAGATTAGCATATTTTGGACACATAACCAGGAGGACTCATTCTCTGGAGAAGACACTAATGCCAGGAAAAGTCCAGGGAAAACGTAGAAGAGGTAGACCAGCAGCTAGATGGATAGAGATGGATGGATAAACATATGTATATATGTTTGTACATATTTATTACTCTATTTTACTTGTACATAGTTATTCTATTTAGTTAATATGTTTTGTTTTGTTGTCTGTCTCCCCCTTCTAGACTGTGAACCCGTTATTGGGTAGGGACCCTGTCTATATGTTGTGAACTTGTACTTCCCAAGCGCTTAGTATAGTGCTCTGCACACAGTAAGTGCCCAATAAATACGATTGAATGAATGAATGAATGAATAGAGACCATAACAATGATAACGGAAGGAGTGTTAGGAAAGTTGTGGATCATGGCAGAGGGCAGGACTTTCTGAAGAAAGTATATCCATGAAGTCGCTGTGAATCGGAAACGACTCGACGGAACTTAATACTAAGAAGAGGTGGTCCTGGATCAGCAGAGCCTTAAGCAAAGCACTCTTGTGATTGGTGAGTATTTAGTAGAGGAAGAGGGCAGGGATTAAGACAATTGGGCATGAGGAGATGGCAATATGGTCTTCTGAAAAGAGCAGGGTCCTGGGAGTCAGAGGACCTGGGTTCTAGTCCTGACTCTGCCACTAAGCTATCGTGTAATTTTAATCAATCAATTGTACTTATTGAGCACATACTGTATGCAGAGTACTGTACTAAGCACAGGTCATCTTAGGTCATTGTATTTTATTCATTTAGGTCATTTTAGGCAGGCCACTAAACTTCTCTGGTCCTCAGAGGAGTTTCTTCATCTGTGAAATGGGGATTCAATAGTTGTTCTCTCTCCTTCTTAGACTGCGAGCCCCATGTGGTACAGGGGCTGAGTCCAACCTGATTAACTTTTATCTACCCCATTGCTTCGTAAAGTACCTGGCACATAGTAAATACTTGGGAAATATAATAATTGTTCTTATCAAGAACACACTGCAAATTACGATGGAAACCCAGCATGGCCCAAGAGCTAATGCTCAGAGAAGCAGCATGGCCTAGTGGTTAGAGCACGGGGGGGGGCGGGGGGTGTCAGAAGGTTGTGGGTTCCATTCTCAGTTCTGCCACTTGTCTGTTGTGTGACCTTGGATAAGTCACTTCATTTCTCTATACCTGTTACCTCATCTGTAAAATAGGGATTAAGATTGTGAGGCCCTCGTGGGACAGGGACGGTATCCAACGTGATTATCTACCCTAGCATTTAGTACAGTGCCTGGCACGTAGCAAGCGCTTAAATACCACAAGCATCATTATTATCTATAACGGGGATAGAAAGACTGGGGCCTTTTCTGGACTTCTCTTGAGATGTGTGTCTCATTTCAAAGCTAGTGCTTTTTTGAACGTCTATTTTGTGCACTAAACCAGGCAGTTGGAGATGTACCGAAGATGGGCATTAAATGAAAGGAATCCCTACCTAAGGGGAACTTATAGGCTTAAGGGGAAAGACAAGAATGTAAGCTCCCTGAGGGCAGAGGTTGTGTCTACCAACTGGATTGTACTTTCCCAAGCAGTTATCACAGTGCTCTGCACAGGGTTAGGCCTCAATGAATACAGTGGATTGTTTGATGGAATACAATAATTATAATAATGAATTTGTCAGCAATGGTGAAATTTTAATCATTAAAAAAATATTTTTAGTAAACTTTTCTACTCTTCTACTTTTAGGTTTATTAGACCTAAAGAGCAACAAGGAATAGTTTTTGTATAATTTGCTCTGGCTCTCCCCCCCAACCCACTGTTTCATGTGATGTGAGAATGAAGCTGGCAGAGGTAGGGCAGTTTCCTTAGGGTCGGGACTCAAGAGGCCTCTTGGCTGTTTAATTTTTCATCTTTGTGTCAGTTAGATTGAATGTATTTATGTCCTTGTCCAAAATAATGATTTTGGATGTTAATGAAAAAGTGCAGCTTTTCTCAGTTAATCAAGCTCATTCCTTGATGAGCTTCCACATGAGGCAGATCCACATGATTTTCTGTGTGATGTGAATTCCTCTACACTGTAAGATTCTTGTTGGCAGGGAACATATCTACCAACTCTGTTGTGTTGTACTCTCCCAAGTACCTAGAACAGTGCTCTGCAAACAGTAAGCGTTCAATAGACTGTGAGCCCACTGTTGGGAAGGGACCGTCTATTTGTTGCCAACTTGTACTCCCAAGCGCTTAGTATAGTGCTCTGCACACAGTAAGCGCTCAATAAATACGATTGAATGAATAAATACCACTGGTAGTTTGATGAGAAATTCAACCCCAGGGTGCTCCTTCTTCCCCCTGCAAAAGAGGAATTGTACTTGCTAAGGTTTCTTCTCTCTCCCTGTAAAATGGGGATTATGTTTTCCTGCTCCAAGACTCGTGGGTTGTGAGAGCATGACCAAAATGGCAAGTGAAGGCTTCCAAAGGCTACCAACTTTTCCAGATATTCAGACTCCCTTGACACTGAGTCCATTTATCTGAACATTGTAGGTAACGGTGTTTTCTGTGATTTCATCTTGATTGGAAAGTTTTCTGTTGTCCTGAAATATGGAGATAGAGTCTACCTAAAGATGAGGCATCCTCTCATCAAGAAACATTTATTGAGCTTTTATAATACTGTAAAAAAAAAAAACAGGCAAGGGGAGATTTTTCTCCAACTTCTAAGGCATAAGTCTGATACAAAAGCATTGGAAAAATGTTAAAAATACTCTTGGGAAAATATGACCCATGAATAATGTTACCATTTTTCATATGATAGCAAGTAACCTATAATATGCCTCTTCCCTGTGAAACAAAACATCTATTTTCATTCATTTATTCCATCATGTGTATTCATTCATTCATTCAATCATATTTATTGAGCACTTAGTGTGTGCAGAGCACTGTGCCAAGCAGTTGGGAAGTACAAGTTGGCAACATATAGAGACGGTCCCTACCCAACAATGGGCTCACAGTCTAGAAGGGGGAGACAGACAACAAAACAAAACATGTAGACATTTATTGAGCACTTACTGTGTGCAAAGCACTGTACTAAGCGCTTGGGAAGTACAAATCGGCAAACTCCATATATATAAACTCCATTTTAAGGAAAAAAGCCCAAGGTCATTAAGAAGGCAAGCATCAGAGCTGGGATTAAAACTCAGGTTTTCAAATTGGAGGGAACTGAAGAGTGAGAAGGGGTTGGACTCTGTAAACTTGATTTTGAATTATACACTCAGCTATGTATTTCTTAAGAGGCAGTGAGGCTTTAGTGGAAAGAGCACAGGCACGGGAGTCAGAAGGGTCTGTGTTCTAATCCCAGATCTGCCACTTCTCTGCAGTGTGACCTTGGGCAAGTCACTCCACTTCTCTAGGCCAAATGTACCTCATCTACAAAATGGGGATTTAGACTGTGAGCCCCATGTCTGGCAAGGTCTGTGTCCAACCTGATTAACTTGTATCTTTCCCAGTGTTTAGTACAGTGCCTGACACATAGTAAGCCCCTAATAAATACCCGCCCCTCCCTCCCAAAAAAACTGGTGTCCTTTGTGAAGTTTCTAATCTACCTAACTGTAAACTGGTGTGGGCAGGGATTATCTTTCTTTACTGCTAAAATGTACTTTCCAAGCACTTAGTAGAGTGCTCTGCACACAGTAAGCACTCCATAAAAATGACTGAATGAATGAATGAAAAGTAAAATACTATTCTAAGATAATATATTCTTCTGATCTTGTGTTGCTGGCTTTTTAATAGAAAAGCTCATAGCAACAATCCTGTTTTTCACCCTCTCACCTTTTCTTCTGGTAAACCTGTTTGATGTTAAGGTCTCTTAAAAAATGACAAAATGACACTGTGAACGATTGTAATTGTGATAACTGTTAAGCTTGCCAAGCACTGTACTAAGCTTTAATAATAATAATAATAATAATGGTATTTGTTAAGCGCTTACTATGTGCAAAGCACTGTTCTAAGCACTTGGGAGGTTACAAGGTGATCAGGTTGTCCCACAGGGGACTCACAGTTTTAATCCCCATTTTACAGATGAGGTAACTGAGGCCCAGAGAAGTTAAGTGACTTGCCCAAGGTCACACAGCTGACAGTTGGCAGAGCCGGGATTTGAACCCATGACCTCTGACTCCAAAGCCCTTACTCTTTCCACTGAGCCATGCTGTGCCTTGTATTAGATACTCATTCTGAACAGGGAGCATGTCTACCAACTCTCCCAAACCCAGTGCTCTGCTCACAGTAAGGGCTCAATAAATACGATTGAATGATGAACAGATACAATATAAACTGATTGGACACAGTCCCTGTCTTCTATGGGGCAGTCTAAAGGGAAGAGGGAGAAGGCATTTTACCCTCTTTACACATGAGGAAACTGAGGCACGGAGGACTTAAGTGACTTGCCCCAGGTCACCCAGTAGGCAAGAGATGGAGACAGCATTAGAACTCCGGTTTTCTGACTCCTTGTCCTGGCTTCTTTCGCTAAGGCCACAAAGCTTTGGGTTTGACATCCTTTTTGTGAAAAGAACAGGGACCCTCTACTAATCTTCCCTACTTCCCAGCTTCAGACATACTCTTCCCAATCACGAATAAGGCCTCACCATACTCAGAGAAAGTAGTGTGAACTGATGAATCCATTAACACCCTTCTCTCTAATCCTCTCCTTCCCACTTTTTTCTTACTCCCTCTCCTGAGAAAGGATGGAGGCAGGAGAAGGAAGAGTGGTGAGTGAACTCGCTTCTTGGGACTTAACTGAGGCCACCATCTCATCTGACGAATTACACACACACTTCTCGAAGTTTCTCTGCAGAAATAGTTCTTCCCATTTCCGGGAAAGAAAAGTTAAAACGTGTCCAGGATAGAATCGCCACAGGAAGAGCTTCCAACAATGCTAAATGAAGAAGAAAAAGGGGATAGCATTCCCCAGTGTCCCGTCTGGTACAGCTTGGCCCCTGGGATAGCTAGGCTTCACATCTATCGTATTTTAACTGCTAAATTGTCACTCACTGTGGCTCCCCGGTTCATTCACTTGGTGTTCATCTTCAAGTGTTTTTGCTTTTGATACTAAAAAGTAATTAATTGTGGATAATAAGGGTCCAGAATCGTATGTTCTTATATTGCTTGGACTACCTCCAAGATTGCGCTTCACTGAGTAAACGGAAGCTAGTGAGCAGATAATTATAGCCCTCTGCCTAAATAGACTCCCATTTACATCTACGTTCCTATGGATGTAATAAAGTTATCCAACCTCTTATCTGCCTCACCACTCTATTTAAGATGACTTTATTTAAAATAGTATTTGTTAAGCACTTGCTAGGTTCCAGGCCCAGCAATAAGCACCAGGGGAGATAATAAGCTGATGAGGTTGGACACTGTCCCTGTCCCAGATAGGCTCACAGTCTCAATCCTCATTTTCCAGATGATGTAACTGAGACACAGAGAAGTGAAGTGACTCGCCTGAGGTCACACAGCCAGGATTAGAATTGAGGGGCACCTCGTGAGCAGGGAACATGTCTACTAAGTCTGTTATACTGTACTCAGAGAAGCAGCATGGCTCAGTGGAAAGAGCACGGGCTTTGGAATCAGAGGTCATGGGTTCAAATTCCGGCTCCACCAATTGTCAGCTGTGTGACTTTGGGCAAGTCACTTAACTTCTCTGGGCTTCAGTTACCTCATCTATAAAATGGGGATTAAGACTGTGAGCTCCCCATGGGACAACCTGATCACCTTGTAAACTTCCCAGCACTTAGAACAGTGCTTTGCACATAGTAAGCGCTTAATAAATGCCATCATTATTATTCTTATTACTCTCCCAAGAGCTGAGTACAGTGCTCTACACACAGTAAACACTCGATAAATGTGATTGACTGATCCTATGACTCCAGGCCTGCGCTCTTTCCACTAGAACACATTGCTTCTTAAAAATGACCCAGAGATGATTACTCCAGTACACTCCCCTCACTAACTCATTTGAATCTTTAATGCCCCAAACTAGCAAAAGAGTTCAGAGCTTAGTACACTGCCTGGCACATAATAAGCACTTAAATACCATAATTATTATTATCATCTCTATACTACTCAACCTTAGGTAGGTGAGAATCCACTGGAGCAAGGCAGGAGGCAACGTTACAGAGATACCAAGGAATAAGGTCCCAAGGAACAGTTTAGCTATTTGTCTACATAAACAAACCACTGATAACATCACAGACCCAAGTGAATATTTTCGCAGAGACAGTTGCATTGACACTGAATAGAGAAAGGGAACATTATGCACAGCACTTCTTCAGACCTAATGAGTGCAGAGCACTCACTGTACTAGACAGTGGCGATAGAACAGAAAGAGAGGATGCAATTTCTGCCTTCTGGGAATCAATATAATAATAATGGTATTTGTTAAGAGCTTACTATAATAATAATAATAATGGCATTTATTAAGCGCTTACTATGTGCAAAGCACTGTTCTAAGCGCTGGAGAGGTTACAAGGTGATCAGGTTGTCCCACGGGGGGCTCACAATCTTAATCCCCATTTTACAGCTGAGGTAACTGAGGCACAGAGAAGTCAAGTGACTTGCCCAAAGTCACACAGCTGACAATTGGTGGAGCCGGAATTCGAACCCATGAACTCTGACTCCAAAGCCCTGGTTCTTTCCACTGAGCCACGCTGCTTCCCCATGTGCCACGCACTGTACTAAACGCAGGGGTGGATACAAACAAATCGGGTTGGACACAGTCCCTATCCCATGTGGGACTCACTATCTCAATCTCCATTTGACAGAGGAGGTAACTGAGGCCCAGAGAAGTGAAGTTACTTGACCAAGTTCTCACAGCAGACAAGTTGTGGAGCTGGGATTAGAACCTATGACCTTCTGATTCCCAGGCCCATGCTCTATCCACTATACCTGTACTAAGCACTGTGATAAATAATGATTAGGATATTTTTTAAGTGCTTTCTATGTGCCAGGCACTTTGCTAAGTGCTGGAGTGGATACAAGCAAATTGGATTGGACACAGTCCCTGTCCCACAGGGGGCTCACAGTTTTGCTCCCCATTTTACAGATGAGGTAACTGAGGCCCAGAGAAGTTAAGTGACTTGCCCAAGGTCACACAGCAGACTAGTGGCAGATGCGGGATTAGAACCCATGACCTTCTGATTCCTAGGTCCAAGCTCTATCCGTGATGTCATGCTGCTTCTCAGTGCTTCTCACTGTAGAAAGCACTTAAGATCAGTCAGTGGTGTTTAAGCACTTACTATGTGCAGAGCAACATACTAAGAGCTTGGGAGAGTACAATATAACAGAGTTGGTAGACATGTTCCCTGCCCACAATGAGTCTATAGTCCAAAGATCGGTGTGCATAGATCAAAGAAGCGACACATTCCCTGCCCATGAAGAGCTGAAACTCAAGAGATTTTACTGATCAATGTCACTGAATTCAATCCTAGGGATGAGAGCCAGGTGTTGTAAAAGCCATGAATTGAGTTTCAATCAGCCTGTCATAATTACCCAGTAGGATTACTATTTTCTAAAATGAAACATTAATACATGCAACAGAGTACCTGCAAGAACCCCATTTGCTAACATGGCTAACCATATAATAATTGGGGCATTTGTTAAGTGCTTACTATGTGCCAGGCACTGTACTAAGTGCTGGGGTGGACACCAGCAAATTGGGTTGGACACAGTCCCTGTCCCACATGGGGCTCGCAGTCTCAGTCTCCACTTTGCGATGAGGTAAATGAGGCCCAGAGAAGGGAAGTGACTTGTCTAAGGTCACCCAGCAAATAAGTGGCAGAGCCGGGATTAGCACCCTTGACCTTCTGATTCCCGGGCCTGTGCTCTATCCACCAGCCATGCTGCTTCTTAGTTCCAAAACCACATCTCAGTCCCAGACCAAATGGATGTTTGGAAGAGCATTCCCAGCATTCCACTATTCTCCACTGTAAATAGAATCCATCCCCTGGAAGATTATTTTTTCAGCAAGTGTTTCAATGCCATGGAAGTGGATGCGTTGAACTCCTCCCGCCCAGTCTCTATGCCCGTGGAGAATCCCGCTCAGATTCTGGAAATGTTCGACGACGTCTCCTACGAAAAGGTACCGGCCGATTGCGGCCCCGAAGTTGAGGTTGGATTCCGAAAAGAGCCAGCCCCAGATCCTGACTCAAAGATAAAATAAAAATATAAGGATCCCCATGGATCTCAGCAACTGCCATTAGGAGACATTGCTAGGAGAGGACTGAAGTTAAGTTCTGTACCGTGAATTGGGGAGAGATACAGACATCTTTTAAATAAAGGCTTTTTGAGTTGGAAGCTTAAGTCCATTGAAACCCCTTTGTCTAGGTTAGAACTGTCTTAGTATGGGTATTGCACAGGCCACTAGAATTTAGGGAATTTACACCATGAATGCACATTTTTAGACGTGATTTTTTTTAACTGTTTTTTACATCTGACATAATTGTACAGATGTACAGATTTTTTACTCTATTTTACTTGTACATATGTACTATTCTATTTATTTTGTCAGTGATGTGCATCTAGCTTTACTTCTATTTATTCTGATGACTTGACACCTGTCCACATGTTTTGTTTTCTTGTCTGTCTCCCCCTTCTAGACTGTGATCCTGTTGTTGGGTAGGGACCGTCTCTATATGTTACCAACTTGTACTTCCCAAGCGCTTAGTACACTGCTCTGCACACAGTAAGTGCTCAATAAATATGGCAATGAATGAATGAATCACCCACCCTATCTCTTCTTCTCCCTCACATCTCTCCTTCAGTTGTGAGAGCAATTCAAGGATGTGCTTTTGTTAAGGGCTTACTATGTGCCAATCAATCAATCAATTGTATTTATTGAGCACTTACTGTGTGCAGAGCACTGTACTAAGCGCTTGGGAAGTACAAGTTGGCAACATATAGAGACAGTCCCTACCCAACAGTGGGCTCACAGTCACAGTCTAGTACGGTGCCAACCACCGTACTAAGCGCTGAGGTGGATACAAGCAAATCAGGTCAGACAGTCCCTGTCCCACATGGAGCTCGCAGTCTGAATCACCATTTTACAGATGAGATAACTGAGGCCTAGAGAAGTGAAGTGACTTTCCCAAGGTCACACATCAGACAAGTGGTGGAGCTGGGATTAGAACCAATGATATTCTGACTCTTAGGCCTGTGCTCCATCCACTACGCCGTGCTGCTTCTCTGAGTCTGTTAGAAAAACGCGCCTCAGCCCCAAGTCTGCTCAATGATCCCCCGGGGTCAAAACCATGATGAATCAGGATCGTTTTAGTGCTGGTAAATTGATGAGGTCCAGGATATGCTGTCATTTCTTCCTGCCTTTTCATGTTAATGCTTGGTATAGAGGGGCTCAAGAAGATGGGTGGGACAACTGTGGAGAAATTAAGGCTCCCAGCCTTACACAGAGTCAGATATTCTGTCTGCCCTGTAGGCCTGTAATTATGTCTGAATCAGCCTTAGAACAGTTGACATTTTTCACTAGTCAGAGGCATGTAATCCTGGTGATAGGAAAATGCCTGAAAAATAGAGAGTCTGGGAGCATGGTAGAGAATTGGAAGAGAAAGTCACCTTTAAAAAAAAAAAGTCAGCACCTTGACAGGTTTTGTGTCTGGAAATCTTAAAATTGCCTTAAAAAGAAGCACCGATTCCCTTTCATTTTGTGAGAAGGGTGGATGTGTATAGAAAAATCCAGCCCTCTCTATAATGAATGGTGTCTGTTTAATCAGTGCTAAAGTAAAATCCTACCACATGCTATAATGATGTGGCCAACATTCCCACCTAGATCAGAAGCAGAGTGGCACAGTAGAAAGAACACAGGCCTGAGAGTCAGAAAACCTGGGTTTTAATCTCAGCTTTGCCAAATAATAATAATGATAATGTTATTAATGATAATGATAAATATTTGTTAAGGGCTTACTATGTGCCTAGCATTATTCTAAGCCTGGGTAAGATACAGGGTAATCAGTTCTCTCATGGGACTCACAGAGTAAATAGGAGGAAGAACAGGTATTGAATCCCCATTGGCAGATGAGGGAACTGAGGCACAGAGAAGTTAAGTGACTTGTCCAAGATCATACAACAGGTATGAGGCAGAGGCAGGATTAGGACCCAGTTCCTTGGTCTCCTAGTCCTATGCTTTATCTACTAGGCTGCTTACCTTCTTTGTGACTTTGGGCAAGCCACTTAACTTTTCTGTGCCTCAGTTTCCTCAACTGTAAAATGGAGATTGAGAATCTGAGCCCCCAGTGGGACAGGAACTGTGTCCAACCCAATTTGCTTGTATACACCCCAGAACTTAGTACAATGCCTGGCAATATCCATTTATCTTCCCACATAGACTGTGAGCCCCATATGAAACAGAGACCATGTACCACCTGATTAACTTGTATCTACCCCATTTTAACAGTGCTTTGCACATAGTAAATGCTTATCAAATATGGTATTACTATTGTTGTAATTAGCATAATAAAAAGTAGGTGACAGTGATGGAGATGGAAGATGGAAGCAAGGTTGTCTAGGCAAGTGAGGTAGTTAGGTCTGGGCACAGCTACTTCCCAGTCTGATTTGAAAAAGCAGATATTTTATCTGCTTTGGATAAGAAAGCAAGTGAAAACCTTCAGCTCTCTCTCCTCCCTCTGCTAAAGCTCCTCAAGTTTCCCATCAGGCCTCTGAATGGAAGCATTGCTGCAAAGTTGGACTGGTGAGCAGCGGGGGGGGTACCGGTATTCTCTGGGATGGGGACACAACAATAATAATAACAATAATAATAATAATATAATAATAACTATAATAATTGGGATATTTGTTAAGCTATTATTGTGTGCCAGGTAGTGTACTAAGCACTGGGGCAGATGAAAGTAAATGGGGTTAGACACAGTCCCTGTCCCAACTGGAGTTCACAGTCTCAATCCCCATTCAACAGATGAGGTAGTTGAGGCCCAGAGAAGTTAAGTGACTTGCCCAAGGTTACGCAGCCGAAAAGTGGTGGAAGCTGGATTAGAACCCATGACCTTCTGACTCGCAGTCCTGAGTTCTATCCACTAAGCCATGCCTCTTCTTACAAGCCTGTAAAGTTCCCTTTACAGTCTGCCATTTCCTGGCTCTGTAAATGTATTTTAGTATCCACCTCTCCCTATAGACAATAAGCTCCTTTAGGGCAG
Source organism: Tachyglossus aculeatus (assembly GCF_015852505.1). Taxonomy (NCBI): domain Eukaryota; kingdom Metazoa; phylum Chordata; class Mammalia; order Monotremata; family Tachyglossidae; genus Tachyglossus; species Tachyglossus aculeatus. The sequence continues at coordinate 14,526,649 of NC_052070.1, forward strand.
GACTGGAGTCTACCAAGTCTGGAAAATGGGCATAAAGATCAGGGCTGAAGATGTAGATTTGGGTGTCATCCGCATAGAAGTGGTATTTGAAGTCATGTGAGTGAATAAGTTCTCCAAGGGAGTGGGTGTAGATGAAGAATAGCAGGGGACCCAGAACCGAATCTTGAGGGAGCCCCACTGTTAGGGGGTGGGAAGCAAAGGAGGAGCCCAAGAAAGACACTGAGAATGAGGCCAGATAAATTGGAGGAGAACCAGGAGAGGACATTGTCAGTGAAGCCAAGGTTGGATAGCATTTCCAGAAAAAGGGGGAATTTGACAGTGTTGAAGGTAGCCAAGACATCAAGAGGGATTAAGATGGAGTAGAAGCCACTGGATTTGGCAGGAAGGGGATCACTAGTCACCTTTGAGAGGGCGATTTCTGTGAAGTGAAGGGGACGGAAGCCAGATTGGAGGGGGTCACGGAGAGAATTGGAGGCGAGAAACTTGAGACAGTGGGTGAGATGACTTGTTCAAGGACTTTGGAGAGGAATGGTAAGAGGGAGATGGGGCAAAAGAGATGGGGCCCCTTTTAGACTGTGAGCCCCTTTTAGACTGTGAACCCACTGTTGGGTAAGGACTGTCTCTATATGTTGCCAACTTGTACTTCCCAAGCGCTTAGTACAGTGCTTTGCACACAGTAAGAGCTCAATAAATACGATTGATTGATTGAATAACTGGAGAGAGCCATGGGGTCAAGGGAGGGGTTTTTTTTAGGATCCAGGAGACATGGGCTTGTTTGAAAGCAATGGGGAAGAAGCCATTGGAGAGCAAACAGTTGAAGATGGCAATTAGGTTGGGAAGAACAAGGGTTTTGATAAGGTGCGAAGGAATAGGATCGGATGTGTAGATGGAGGGATTGGATTTTGAGAGAAGGCAGATGTCCTCCTAAGATACTGCTGGGAAAGATGGGAGAGTTGAAGAAAGGGCAGGAAGGGGAACAGATGTGGAGGGGCAGGAAAGATTTCAGTTTTACCTCCCAATCCTCCCAATCCAGAGAACAGGTTCCGGATGGGTTGTAAGGTCAGAACAACTCAGGTCTCGAGAGGCTCTGGCCATTGCTAACTCTTTTTAGACTTTAGACTCCTTTCAATTTTGAAGGTTTCCACACTTTACTTCCTTTTAAATTGACATCAATCAATCAACGGTATTTATGGAGTGCTTTATGAGTGCAGAGCATAGGACTCAGCACTTGGGAAAATATAATACCTTAGAGTTCATCATCATCATCAATCGTATTTATTGAGCGCTTACTGTGTGCAGAGCACTGTACTAAACTCTTGGGAAGTACAAGTTGGCAACATATAGAGACAGGCCCTACCCAACAGTGGGCTCACAGTCTAAAAGGGGGAGACAGAGAACAAAACCAAACATACTAACAAAATAAAATAAATAGAATAGATATGTACAAGTAAAATAAATAAATAAATAAATAGAGTTGGTAGATACTTTCCCTGCCCACAGGAAGTTTACAGTCCTGATTTATGGGAATAATGATTTGGGTTTCCTTTTCCACTGCAGAAATGGACTGTCATCACAAAGACCAGTCATCCCTCTAGCCCAGCTACATCCTGACAACTGAACCACTTGCTATTCATTCAATCACATTTATTAAGTGCTTACTGTGTGCAGAGCATCTAAGAGTCATCTCTGCATCTCAGGTACGCAAGAACTAGGGGTTCATTCTGTCCACCTAAATGGCTGCTTAGGATACTTGTTTGTGTAACAATCAAAGGAATTTGAGTGCTTACTGTGTACAGAGCACTGTACTGAGCTCTTTGGAGAGTACAATACAACAGAGTTGGTAGATACATCCATCACCTGCCTACAGAAAGCTTACAGTCTAAAGGAGGAGACCGACATTACTATAAATAAGTGATTTGTAGATGTGTAAATAAGAGCTGCGGGGCTGAAGATGGGGCGAATCGCAAATGCCCAAAAGGCACAAATCCAACTGCGTAGGTGGTACAGAAGAGACCATGTATCCAGTCCACTGGGCTGAACCACACTGGGATGAATTCTTTCTGGGTTAAAATGATAATGATGGCATTTGTTAAGCACTTAATATGCCAGGCACTGTACTAAGCGCTGGGGTGGATACAAGCAAATCGAGTTGGACACAGTCCCTGGTCCATGTGGGGCTCCCAGTCTCAATCCCCATTTTACAGATGAGGTAACTGAGGCCAAGAGAAGTGAAGTGACTTGCCCAAGGTCACACAGCAGACAAATGGCTAGGCTGGGATTAGAACCCATGACCTTCTGACTCCCGTGCTCCATCTACTACACCATGCTGCTTCTCAAATGCTTACCTAAAATGGGAAATAAGACAAGTGATGAGGGCAGAGGACTCGGATTCTAATCTTGGCACTGCCCCGTGTCTGCTGTGTGACCTTGGGCTAGTCACTTAACTTCTCTCTGCTTCAGTTATCTCATCTGTGAAAATGGGGATTAAATCCTCCTCCCTCTGATTTAGACTGTGAGGGCTATGTGGGTCAGGGGCTCTATCCAACCTGATTATCTTGTGTTCAACCTGATTACCTTGTATCTACCCCAGCACTTAGAACAGTGATTGACACATAGTAAGAACTTAAAAAATGCCATCATCATCATCATCATCTCATATCTTCCAGGGCTTAGTACAATGCCTCGAACAGAGTAAGTACTTAACCAGTACCATTAAAAAAAATAATCTAAGAAAACCATTCCATTATGTATAGCACTTCAGAGCTCCTGTTGCAAAAAAAAAAAAAGGGCTGTAATACCTTAATTCTTAAATATCCTTTATCAATCCATGTTGCTTGGGAAATGGTGAGTTAAAATGCAGATGACTCAGAGCTTCATTCAAATTCACAATTCATTCTCCCATCACTAGGATAATTTTCCCACTATCCAGTGGGTCACTTGGAAAACAAATTCTTTAGACTACGTAAGAAAGAGTTGCAAATATAGATCAGTCATACAGGAAATATCAGAGTGGTTTGTGACTTGAAAATTGTTTTCTAAGCCGGAGCAAAGCTGCCTTACATACTAGATTTCTATTGCACTCAGCCTAAAAAGGGTGAGCTGAAAGACTTGTGACTTCCAGATTGTAACTCATGACAGTTTCATCTATCCCACTGCCCCACACCCCCTACCCCCTTTGGCCTTCAGAATCTGTTGGCTATTTATCACTAACGACAACCATTTCGAACCCTATTCCTTCCACCATAGGATGACATGACATTTACTGAGAATTCTTCCCCTCTCATTTCCTTTGCAGCCTCTGCCAGTGTCAGTGACAGGCACGTCATGGAGTGTTAGCCAAAACTGTGAGAATTAATAACACATTATTTGCCTAATTTCTCTAGTCATCTGTCTGCTTCTCCAGTTTGCCTACTCTCTGGCTCAGCTCAATGCAACAGAACTTGGTTCCTTATGAGCGGGGAATCACAAATACCAACTCTGTTGGGCTTTCCCAAGCACTTAGTACACTGCTGTGCTCACAGTAAGTGTTCAGTAAATACCATTGATTGGTTTAGTGCAATAGAGAGGGGCCATCAACCTCAGATGACCACCCCATGGTGGATGATTTTAGACTTCTAGACTTCTAGACTGTGAGCTCACTGTTGAGTACAGACTGGCTCTATATTTGCCAACTTGTACTTCCCAAGCGCTTAGTACAGTGCTCTGCACACAGTAAGCACTCAATAAATACAATTGATTGATTGATTGACTGGGCAGAAGGAGGCAGGAGAAATATTTGGCAATGCCACCAGGAATCATTTAATCCAAGAAGTTTCCAATCCAAGGGCTTATGTTTCAACCTCTAAATCCATGAACCTTTGTTTTCTTAAAAAAAAATTTGCTATTGAGAATGCGAAACACTGTGGCTCAGTGGAAAATCACAGGACTGGAAGTCAGGAAGCATAGATTATAATTCCAGCTCTACCATTTCATTCTGAGTGGCCTGCTGTGTGACCTCTTAATTGCTCTGGGCCTCTGGACTCAGGATTGTTCCCCGATGTGGGACAGGGACTGTGCCCAATCTTGTATCTACCCCAGTGCTTAAAACAGTGCTTGACACATAGTAAGCTCTTAAATACCACTAAAGAAAAAAAAAATCCATAAAGTGTTCCCATGAATGTTTCTCTGTGCCATAAGTAATTATCACTGGATTGTGGTCATTCCTTGCAAGAGATTTATCTATTCTCCCTGACGTTCTAGTAAGGGAAATGACAAATGGTTCCTGTGGGCATCTCCGATCATAAGGAAATTCTTTCTAAGAAAATGGAAAAATTGCCATAGATATCATGAATCGGTGATCTTCTATAGAACTAAATTCCCTTGCAGTAATGGAGAGACCATTTCAAAAGTCTCTTCGGCTTAATTTTTTCAAGCCTGCCCTGTCTCATATATCACAGAATTTTACTAAAAGTAATGAATTCATTCAACCGGTGATTCCCATGAGAAAGCTAAGATTCATTTTGGACATGAAGAAGTTTAAAAAAGAGAGACGTCTATAGTACAACCATGGATTGTAATTAAGTAGGGTTTTGCTCTGGAATAGAAAACTTGAGGACAAGGAGGAGACTGGATTAATGTTCATAAGAGTGAGAGACCCTGGGGAACTGATTTCTTTCTACTGGAAGCTTCCTTAGGTGACAGTGACATAAATATTTATATTAGCATCTATCTCCCCATCTAGATTCTTGGCTCACTGTGGTCAGGGAACGTGTCTGTTATATTGTACCCTCCCAAGTGCTTAGTTCAACATTCTGCACACAGGAAGCACTCAGTAAATATGATTGACTGACTGACTGATTAAAGAGCTGTTTTTCAGTATCCTAGGGTGGGCCACCAAGTGACTAGATGAATCAATCTATTAATGTTATTTGTTGAGCACTTACAGTGTGCAGAGAGCACTGCACTAAGGCCTTGGTAGAGACAGCAGAGTACACATATGTCAAGCAGTGAAACAGCATGATCTAATGGATGGAGTACCAGCATGGGAGTCGGAAGGACCTGGGTTCTAATCCCAGCTCTGCCACTTGACTGCTGTGTGACCCTGGGCAAGTCAGTTCACTTCTCTGGGCCTTAATTACCTTGTCGGTAAAATGGGGATTAAGAGTGTGAGCCCCATGTGGGACAGGGACTATGTCCAAACTAATTAGCTTGCATCTACCCCAGCGCTTCTAACAGTGCTTAATACCATCATTGTTATTATCATTATTATTATTATCCACCTCAATCAATCAATCAATCGTATTAAGCGCTTACTGTGTGCAGAGCACTGTACTAAGCGCTTGGGAACTACAAGTCGGCAACACACAGAGATGGTCCCTACCCAACAGTGGGCTCACAGTCTAGAAGGGGGAGACAGAGAACCAAACAAAACATATTAACAAAATAAAATAAATAGAATAGATATGTACAAGTAAAATAAATAAATAGAGTAATAGTGTAATAGAGTAATAGTAATCTCCTGAGTTGGATTTGACCTCTAGACTATAAACTCATTGTGGGGAGGGAATGCATCTGTTATATTTTCAAACATGTGGCTTAATGGATAGAACATGGGCTTGGGAGTCAAAAGAAGCTGGGTTCTAATCCCAGCTCCTCCACATGTCTGCTGTGTGACCATGGGCAAGTCCACTAACTTCTCTGGGCCTCAGTTACTTTATCTGTCAAAGGGGGATTAAGAATAGGAGCCCCATGTGGGACAGGGATTGTGTCCAACCTGATTAAGTTATACCTGCTCCAGTGCTTAGAACAGTAGTTGGCATATAGTAAGTGCTTTACAAGTACCATAATTATTATTAGTATCAGTATTAGTACAGTGCTCTGCAAACAGTAAGCACTCAATAAATATGATTAACTGACTGACCTTTTAGAAGCCTGTACCCTGGACTTGGACATAACACAGATGGGGGAATGTAGTATGGGCTTTGGAGCCAGAGGTCATGGGTTCAAATCCCAGCTCTGCCACATGTCTGCTGTGTGACCTTGGGCAAGTCACTTAACTTCTCGGAGCCTCAGTCCCCTCATCTGTAAAATGGGGATTAAGACTGTGAGCCCTACGTGGGACAACCTGATCACCTTGTATCCCCCCCAGCGCTTAGAACAGTGCTTTGCACATAGTAAGCACTTAACAAATGCCATCATTATTATAGGCTAGGAGTCAAAGCACGAAGGCGGGCAGCCATGGAGGGATGGAGTTATTGCGGACACACATTGACTCCATCGATACTTTTCAGCACCGGAAAAGTCCTCAAGGACAGTGATATTCCGAGCTCCTCTTTGGCACAGTACATTCTGTGGCCTGTCACAAGGCTGGAGTTCCAGGTGCAGCCTTTGAAATGCAAATACAGTCATGCTGACATAGCAGGTTCAGTCAATGGGCCGCATATAATTGAGGGAAAACTTGAAATCTCGGAAGTTTGCCTAAAGAAAGCACAAGTGATGTCATCTGTTTTAGCTTCCAGCAGGCCCTGGCAGTTCCTTGCAATACACAGAAAAACCTAGTAATATTTACAGTATTTCTTAAGTGCTTCCTATGGGCCAAGCACTGTGCTGAGCAATGGAGAAGATATGTTGCAGTCAGCTCAGCTACAGTCCCTGCCCTACGAGGGGCTCACAACTTAAGGGGAAGGCAGGACAGATTTTGAATTCACAATTTACTGATGAGGAAACAGGGACAGGGAAACTAAGTGACATAATAATAATAATTATAACCGTGATATTTGTTAAGTGCTTACTACGTGCCAGGCACCGTACTAAACACTTGGGTGGATACAAGCAAATTGGGTTGGACAGTCCCTGTCCCACGTGGGGCTCACAGCCTCGATCTCCATTTTACAAATGAGGTAACTGAGGCCCAGAGAAGTGAAGTGACTTGCCCAAGTGGTGGACAGCAGACAAGAGGAGCCAGAATTAGAACCCATAAATAACAATAATAGTAATGGCATTTATTAAGCGCTTACTATGTGCAAAGCACTGTTCTAAGCGCTGGGGAGGTTACAAGGTGATCAGGTTGTTCCAAGGGGACTCGCAGTCTTCATCCCCATTTTACAGATGAGGCAACTGAGGCCCAGAGAAGTGAAGTGACTTGCCCAAAGTCACACAGCTGACAAGTGGCGGAGCCGGGATTTGAACCCACAACCTCTGACTCCAAAGCCCGGGCTCTTTCCACTGAGCCACACTGACCTTCTTACTCCCAGGTCCATTCTCTATCACTACGCCATGCTGCTTCCCCCAAGGTTACACAGGAGGCAAGCGGCAGAGGTAGAATTAGAACCCAGGTCTCCTGATTCCCAGCCTGGGGATCTTCCCACTAGGCCAAGCCGTTTCACATACAATGCTTGGTAAAACTTCTTAAAATATTCTTTCATTCATTCAGTTGTATTTATTGAGAGCTTACTGCGTGCAGAGCAATGTACTAAGCGCTTGGAAAGTTCAACTTGGACTCGAGACTTTATATTCATGTCAGTTGGATTTACACAGGGTCCCCGGCCAAAACTTTTCCACCAAAACCAGTTCTTCCAACACTAGAACAGATGTCTCTTGACCAGTAAATTCAATTGGGTTTTTCCTCCACAGTGGCATCGAAAGATCTTATTATACAATTGTGTCATACTAATACATGTCAAAAGGACCCAGCTAAAGGTCAAGCCTTGATCAGGTGCGGGACTGAAAAAGGGAAGATGTTGTTAACCCCTTTATTCTAAATATTAGGACACTCTGGTGTTTTGTTTTGTGTTTTTAAATAATGGGATTAGTTAAGCGCTTACTATGTGCCAAGGACCGTACTAAGCATTGGGTAGATGCAAGTTACTCCGGTTGGACATAGTCCATGTCCCACATGGGGCTCACAGTCTTAATCACCAACTTATAGATGAGGTCACTGAGTCCCCGAGAAGTGAAGTGACTTGTCCAAGGTCACACAGCAGACAAGCGGCAGAACTGGGATTAGAACCCAGGTCCTTCTGACTCCCAAGCCCGTACTTTATCCATATGGATGAAAGAGAGACAGCATAGCCTAGAGGAAAAAGCACCAGCCTGAGAGTCAGGAAACTGTTCTGCCCCTTGTCTTAAGTGTGACCTTGGGCAAGTCACTTCAATAGTGACGTGCCTCAATTTCCTCCTCTGTAAAATGGAGATTAAAGACCTATCCATTCTCCCCCGAAGTCTATTATTCCTGTGTAAAATAGGGATTGGGTCAGTCTGTCAGTCAATCGTATTTACTGAATGCTTACTGAGTGCAGAGCACTGTACTAAGCCCTTGGGAAATTATGCTATAACAATATAACAGACACATTCCCGGCCCACAACAAGCTAATCAGATTTACAGTGCTCTGCACACAGTAAGCGCTTAATAAATACTATTGAATTTACCTCTCAATACTATTGAATTTACCTCTCAACTACTACTGTGCTTGGCACATAGTAACCACTTAACAGCAGCGTGGCCTGGTGGAAGGTCCCGGGCATGGGAGTCAGAGGTAATGGGTTCTAGTCCCGGCTTGGCCACTGGTGTCAGCTGTGTTACTTTGGGCAAGTCACTTAACTTCTCTGTGCCTCAGTTACCTCATCTGTAAAAGGGGGATTAAAACTGTGGGCCCCACATGGGACAACCTGATCACCTTGTATCTACCCCAGTGCTTAGAACAGTGTTTGGCACATATTAAGCGCTTAACAAATACCATTAACAAATGCCGCAGTCATTATTGCTATCAATAACATCTGGGCGCTCATCTCTGTAATACATGTAAACCAAAAACTTGGAAATGGACTTGCAAGGGAACTTTTGAAAAGCAGTGTTGTCTAGTGGTTAAAGCTCGGGTCTGGGAATCAGAAGGACCTGGGTTCTAATCCCAGCTCTGCCACTTGTCTGCTGGATGACCTTGAGCAAGTCACTTCACTTCTCTGGGCCTCAGTTACCTCATCGGTAAAATGGGGATGAAGACTGTGAGACCCATGTGGGACATAGACTCTGTCCAAGCTGATTATCTTGTATCTACCCTAGCACTTAATACAGTGCTCTTGGCACATTGTAAGCACTTATCAAATACCATAATTATTATTATCTATCCCAGTGCTTAGAACAGTGCCTGGAGCATAGTTGAAAACAAACCAGTTCATTCATTCATTCATTCAATCGTATTTATTGAGCACTTACTGTGTGTGAAGCACTGTACTAAGCACTTGGGAAGAACAAGTTGGCAACATATAGAGATGGTCCCTACCCAACAGTGGGCTCACAGTCTAGAAGGGGGAGACAGAGAACAAAACCAAACATACTAACAAAATAAAATAAATAGAATAGATATGTACAAATGAAATAGAGTAATAAATATGTACAAACATATATACATATATACAGGTGCTGTGGGGAGGGGAAGGCGGTAAGGCAGGGGGATGGAGGGGGGAGGAGGGGGAGAGGAAGGAGGGGCTCAGTCTGGGAAGGCCTCCTGGAGGAGGTGAGCTCTCAGTAGGGCCTTGAAGGGAGGAAGAGAGCTAGCTTGGCGGATGGGCAGAGGGAGGGCATTCCAGGCCCGGGGGATGACGTGGGCCGGGGGTCGACAGTGGGACAGGCGAGAATGAGGCATGGTGAAGAGATTAGAGGCAGAGGAGTGGAGGGTGTGGGCTGGGCTGGAGAAGGAGAGAAGGGAGGTGAGGTAGGAGGGGGAGAGGTGATGGACAGCCTTGAAGCCGAGACTGAGGAGTTTCTGCCTGATGTGTAGGTTGATTGGTAGCCACTGGAGATTTTTGAGGAGGGGAGTAACATGTCCAGAGCTTTTCTAGACAAAGGCAATCCGGGAGTGGGGAGAGACAGGAGGATGGGAGATAGGATAGGAGGCTGATACAGTAATCCAGATGGGATAGGATGAGAGCTTGAACAAGCAGGGTAGCGGTTTGGATGGAGAGGAAAGGGTGGATCTTGGCAATGTTGCGGAGGTGAGACCGGCAGGTTTTGGTGACAGCTTGGATGTGAGGGGTGAACGAAAGAGCGGAGTCGAGGATGACACCAAAGTTGCAGGCCTGTGAGACGGGAAGGATGGTAGTGCCATGAACAGCGATGGGAAAGTCAGGGAGAGGGAAGGGTTTGGGAAGGAAGACAAGGAGGTCAGTCTTCGACATGTTGAGTTTTAGGTGGCGGGCAGACATCCAGATGGAGATGACCTGAAGGCAGGAGGAGATGCGAGCCTGGAGAGAGGGGGAGAGAGCAGGGACAGAGATGTAGATCTGGGTGTCATCAGCATAGAGATGATAGTTGAAGCCGTGGGAGCGAATGAGGTCACCAAGGGAGTGCATGTAGATCGAGAACAGAAGGGGACCCAGAACTGAACCTTGAGGAACCCCTACAGTAAAGGGTTGGGAGGGGGAGGAGGAGCCCACAAAACAGACTGAGAATGAATAACTGGAGAGATAAGAGGAGAACCAGGAGAGGACAGAGTCTGTGAAGCCAAAGTTGGATAGCCAAGGTGTCGAGGAGAAGGGGGTGGTCCACAGTGTCAAAGGTAGCTGAGAGATCGAGGAGGATTGGGATAGAGTAGGAGCCGTTGGATTTGGCAAGCAGGAGGTCATTGGTGACCTTTGAGCGGGCAGTTTCCGTGGAATGTAGGGGACAGAAGCCAGACTGGAGGGGATTGAGGAGAGAGTTGGCATTGAGGAATTCGAGGCAGCGCGTGTAGAGGACTCATTCAAGAAGTTTGGAAAGGAATGGTAGGAGGGAGATAGGGTGATAACTAGAAGGTGAGGTGGGGTCAAGAGAGGGGTTTTTTAGGATGGGAGAGACGTGGGCATGTTTGAAGGCAGGGGGGAAGGAACCAGGGGAGAGTGAGCAGTTGAAGATGGAAGTTAAGGAGGGGAGAAGGGAAGTTCTAAAGAAGTTTTAGAAGTTCTAAAACTTGTGGACCAGCCCCTGCAAAGATCAATAGTTGGCTTAAAGAAGAGAGCTTAATGGCAGTTCTCCATTCATTCATTCATTCAATTGTATTTATTGAGCGTTTATTGTGTGCAGAGCACTGTACTGCGTGCTTCTTATCTCCCAACCTCCTGTCTCTCCCCACTTCAGTCTATACTTCACTCTACTGCCTGGATTATCTTTCTACAGAAGTGCTCTGGGCTTTTCACCCCCCTCCTCAAAAATCTCCAGTGGATTAATTCATTCATTCAATCATATTTATTGAGTGCTTACTGTGTGCAGAGCACTGTACTAAGCACTTGGGAAGTACAAGTTGGCAACATATGTCTACCAACCTTTGTATCAAGCAAAAACTCCTCACTATTGGCTTCAGAGCTCTTCATCACCTTTCTCCCTCCTACCTCACCTCCCTTCTCTTCTTCTCCAGGCCAGCCTGCATGCTCCGCTCCTCTGGTGCGTACAGTACAGTGCTCTGCACACAGTAAGCGCTCAATAAATACAATTGATTGATTGAATGGTGCCGCTAACCTCTTCATTGTCCCTCTTTCTCTCCTGGCCCACATCTTACCTCTGGCCTGGAATGCCCTCCTTCCACACATCCGCCAAACTAGCACACTTTCATTCATTCAATCGTATTTATTGAGTGCTTACTGTGTGCAGAGCACTGTACTAAGCGCTTGGGAAGTACAAATCGGCAACATATAGAGACGGTCCCTACCCAACAGCGGGTTCACAGTTTAGAAGGGAAAGCTCACCTCCTCCAGGAGGTTTTCCCAGACTAAACCTCCCCTTTCCTCTGCTCTTCCTCCCCTCCCCATCGCCCCAACTCTCTCCCTCTGCCCCACCCTCCTGCCAACACCACGGAACTTGCATATAATAATAATTATAATAGTGTTGGCATTTGTTAAGCGCTTACTATGTGCAAAGCACTGTTCCAAGCACTGGGGGGGATACAAAGTGATCAGGTTGTCCCATGTGGGGTTCACAGTCTTAATCCCCATTTTACAGATGAGGTAACTGAGGCTCAGAGAAGTTAAGTGACTTGCCCAAGGTCACACAGCAGAGATGTGGCAGAGTGGGGATTCGAACCCATGACCTCTGACTCCAAAGCCCGTGCTCGTTCCACTGAGCCACGCTGCTTCTCACGCTGCATATATATGTACATATTTATTATTCCATTTATTTTATTTATTATTCCATTTATGTTATTTATGATGTGTATAGATGTATAATTCTATTTGTTTATATTGATGCTATTGATGCCTGTTTACTTGCTTTGTTTTGTTGTCTGCCTCCCCTCTTCTAGAGTGTAAGTCTGTTGTGGGTAGGAATTGCCTCTATTTGTTGCTGAATTGTACTTTCCAAGCACTTAGTACAGTGCTCTGCACACAGTAAGCTCTCAATAAATACGATTGAATGAATGAATGAAAGTACAATACAGCAATAAAGAGAGAAAATACCTGCCCATGACGGGCTCACAGTTTGGGGCGGGGTGGGAGGGGGACGGGAGTGATCTAGCGCTTAGAACAGTGCTTTGCACATAGTAAGCACTTAACAAATGCCATTATTATTATTCAACAACAACTCTCTCCTCGACCCCCTCCAGTCTGGCTTCCGTCCCCTTCATTCCATGGAAACTGCGCTCTCAAAGGTCACCAATGACCTCCTGCTTGCCAAATCCAACGGCTCATACTCTGTCCTAATCCTCCTCGACCTCTCAGCTGCCTTTGACACTGTGGACCACCCCCTTCTCCTCAACACGTTATCTGACCTTGGCTTCACAGACTCCGTCCTCTCCTGGTTCTCCTCTTACCTCTCTGGTCGTTCTTTCTCAGTCTCTTTTGCAGGCTCCTCCTCCCCCTCCCATCCTCTTACTGTGGGAGTTCCCCAAGGTTCAGTGCTTGGTCCCCTTCTGTTCTCAATCTACACTCACTCCCTTGGTGACCTCATTCGCTCCCACGGCTTCAACTATCACCTCTACGCTGATGACACCCAGATCTCCATCTCTGCCCCTGCTCTCTCCCCCTCCCTCCAGGCTCGCATCTCCTCCTGCCTTCAGGACATCTCCATCTGGATGTCCGCCCGCCACCTAAAGCTCAACATGTCAAAGACTGAGCTCCTTGTCTTCCCTCCCAAACCTTGTCCTCTCCCTGACCTTCCCATCTCTGTTGACGGCACTACCATCCTTCCCGTCTCACAAGCCCGCAACCTTGGTGTCATCCTCGACTCCGCTCTCTCATTCACCCCTCACATCCAAGCCGTCACCAAAACCTGCCGGTCTCAGCTCCGCAACATTGCCAAGATCCGCCCTTTCCTCTCCATCCAAACCGCTACCCTGCTAATTCAAGCTCTCATCCTATCCCGTCTGGACTACTGCACTAGCCTTCTCTCTGATCTCCCATCCTCGTGTCTCTCTCCACTTCAATCCATACTTCATGCTGCTGCCCGGATTATCTTTGTCCAGAAACGCTCTGGACATATCACTCCCCTCCTCAAAAACCTCCAATGGCTACCGATCAATCTGCGCATCAGGCAGAAACTCCTCACCCTGGGCTTCAAGGCTGTCCATCCCCTCGCCCCCTCCTACCTCACCTCCCTTCTCTCCTTCTCCAGCCCAGCCCGCACCCTCCGCTCCTCCACCACTAATCTCCTCACCGTACCTCGCTCTCGCCTGTCCCGCCATCGACCCCCGGCCCACGTCATCCCCCGGGCCTGGAATGCCCTCCCTCTGCCCCTCCGCCAAGCTAGCTCTCTTCCTCCCTTCAAGGCCCTGCTGAGAGCTCACCTCCTCCAGGAGGCCTTCCCAGACTGAGCCCCTTCTTTCCTCTCCCCCTCGTCCCCCTCTCCATCCCCCCGCCTTACCTCCTTCCCCTCCCCACAGCACCTGTATATATGTATATATGGTTGTACATATTTATTACTCTGTTTATTTATTTATTTATTTATTTTACTTGTACATTTCTATCCTACTTATTTTATTTTGTTGGTATGTTTGGTTCTGTTCTCTGTCTCCCCCTTTTAGACTGTGAGCCCACTATCGGGTAGGGACTGTCTCTATGTGATGCCAATTTGTACTTCCCAAGCGCTTAGTACAGTGCTCTGCACATAGTAAGCGCTCAATAAATACGATTGATTGATTGATTGATTGATTATTATTATTATTATTATTATTATTATTATCATCATCCAGGAGCTCACAGTCCTAGTCTTTGCAGAGCACTATACTAAGCACCTGGGAGAATAGAACAGAGTTCATAGTCATGAGTTCAGTCCTCCAAGAGCTCACCTACTATAATAATAATAACAATAATAATGGCATTTATTAAATGCTTACTATGTGCAAAGCACTGCTCTAAGCTCTGGGGAGGTTACAAGGTGATCAGGTTGTCCCACGTGGGGCTCACAATCTTAATCCCCATTTTACAGATGAGGCAACTGAGGCCCAGAGAAGTTAAGTGACTTGCCCAAAGTCACACAGCTGACAATTGGCAGAGCCAGGATTTGAACCATCCCTCTGACTCCAAAGCCCGGACTCTTTCCACTGAGCCACACGGCTTCTCTAATAGTAATGATGGTATTTGTTAAGCGTTTACTATGTACAAAGCACTGTTCTAAGCACTGGGGAGGTTACAAGGATCAGGTGGTCCCACAGGGGGCTCACAGTCTTAATCCCCATTTTACAGATGAGGTCATTGAGGCACAGAGAAGTTAAGTGACTTGCCCAAGGTCACAGAGCAGACAGATGGCGGAGCCGGGATTTGAACCTATGACCTCTGACTCCAAAGCCCGTGCTCTTTTCCACTGAGCCACGATGTGTGCAGAGTACTGTACTACGTACTTGGGAGAATGTTGCCGACTTGTAATTAATGATAGCATTTATTAAGCGCTGACTACGTGCATAGCACTGTTCTAAGCGCTGGGGAGCTTACAAGGTGATCAGGTGGTCCCATGGGGGGCTCACAGTCTTCCTCCCCATTTTACAGATGAGGGAACTGAGGCCCAGAGAAGTGAAGTGACTTGGCCCAAGTCACACCGCTGACAAGTGGCGGAGCCGGGATTTGAACCCCTGACCTCTGATTCCAAAGCCTGGGCTCTTGCCACTGAGCCAGGCTGCTTCTCTCTTCCCAAGGGCTTAGGACAGTGCTCTGCACACAGTAAATGCTCAATAAATATGACTGAATGAATGAGTGAAGGAGAACACAGAGTAGATGTGCATGATCCCCCTCCTCCAGGACCTCACAGCCTACTGTGTGCTGAACACTGTAACAACTCACCATTGGCTTTAAAGCAGTTTATCCCCTTGCCCCCTCCTCCCTCACCTCGCTGCTCTCCTACTACAACCCAGCCCAACCCAGTGAGTTAACCTCCTCACTGCACCTCCATCACTTCTATCTCCCCCCCCCACCTCTCACCCACATCCTACCTCTGACCTGGCATGCCCTTCCTCCTCATATCACACAGAAAATTAGTCTCCCCCACTTCAAAGCCTTACTGAAGTGACATCTCCTCCAAGAAGCCCTCCCTGACTAAGCCCTCCTCCCCTCTTCTCCCACTCCCTTCCGCACTGCTCTTACTCGCTCCTTCATTCATCCACCCTCCCATTCCCACAGCACATATGCAAATATCTGTAATTCATTTATTTCTATTAGTGTCTGTCTCCCCCCTCTAGACTGTGAGATCATATCGGGCAGGAATGTGTCCGTTTGATGTTATATTCTCCCAAGCTCTTAGTGCAGTGCTTTGCACACCATAAGCACTCAATAAATACAATTGTATCAACTGTACTAAGCACTTGGAGGAGTACAATTGAGTAATAATACTAATTATGGATTTTGTTAAGTGCTTACAATGTGCCAGGCACTGTTCTAAGCACTGGGGTAATCAGATTGTCCTACGTGGGGCTCACAGTCTTAATCCTCATTTTACAGATGAGGTAACTGAGGCACTATTCTATTTATTTTGTTAATGATGTGCATCTAGCTTTACTTCTATTTATTATGATGACTTGACACCTGTCCACATGTTTTGTTTTGTTGTCCGTCTCCCCCTTCTAGACTGTGAACGGTAGGGACCGTCTCTGTATGTTGCCAACTTGTACTTCCCAAGCGCTTAGTACGGTGCTCTGCACACAGTAAGCGCTCAATAAATACGATTGAATGAATGAATGAAAGGCACAGAGAAGTTAAGTGACTTGCCCAAAGTCACACAGCAGACAAGTGGCAGAGGCGGGATTAAAACCCATGACCTCTGACTCCTGAGCCCATGCTCATTCATTCAATCATATTTATTGAGCGCTTACTGTGTGCAGAGCATTGAACTAAGCGCTTGGGAAGTACAAGTTGGCAACATGTAGAGATGGTCCCTACCCAACAGTGGGCTCACAGTCTAGAAGGGGGAGACAGAGAGTGAAACAAAACATATTAACAAAATAAAATAAATAGAATAAATATGTACAAATAAAATAAATTCATTCATTTGCATTTATTGAGTGCTTACTGTGTGCAGAGCACTGTGCTAAGCGTTTGGGAAGTACAAGTTGGCAACATATAGAGACGCTCCCTACTCAACAGTGGGCTCACAGTCTAGAAGGGGGAGACAGAGAACAAAACATATTAACAAAATAAGATAAATAGAATAAATATGTACAAATAAAATAAATTCATTCATTCATATTTATTGAGCACCTACTGTGTGCAGATCACTGTACTAAGTGCTTGGGAAGTACAAGTTGGCAACATATAGAGAAGGTCCCTACCCAGCAGTGGGCTCACAGTCTAGAAGGGGGAGACAGAGAACGAAACAAAACATATTAACAAAATAAGATAAATAGAATAAATATGTACAAATAAAATTAACTCATTCATTCATATTTATTGAGAGCTTACTGTGCGCTTGTACACAATACAAGTGCATTGTACAAGTACTTGCATTGTACAAGTGCACTGTACTAAGCACTTGGGAAGTACAAGTTGGCAACATATAGAGACGGTCCCTGCCCAACAGTGGGCTCACAGTCTAGAAGGGGGAGACAGACAACAAAACAAAACAAAACATATTAACAAAATAAAATAAATAGAATAAATATGTACAAATAAAATAAATAGAGAATAAATATGCGCAAACATATATACATATATACAGGTGCTGTGGTGAGGGGGACTTGCCACTAGGCCATGCTGAGACAGACATGATCCCACCCCTCGAGGAACTCACATCCTACTGTGTGCAGAACAATCAATCATATTTATTGAGCGCTTACTGTGTGCAGAGCACTGTACTAAGCGCTTGGGAAGTACAATTTGGCAACATATAAAGACAGTCCCTACCCAACAGTGGGCTCACAGTCTAAAAGGGGGAGAACACTGTACTAAGCACTTGGAGGGGTACTATAGAGTAGACAGACATGATTCCAGTCACCCAGGACTGTGAGCTCAGCACTGTACTAAGCACACTGTCTACTCCGCAGAGCACTAGTGCACTAGCTTAGTGAAGTAAACATGATCCTTCCCAGACTGAGCCCCTTCCTTCCTCTCCCCCTCGTCCCCCTCTCCATCCCCCCTTCTTACCTCCTTCCCTTCCCCACAGCACCTGTACATATGTATATATGTTTGTACGTATTTATTACTCTATTTATTTATTTATTTATTTTACTTGTCCATATCTATTCTATTTCTTTTATTTTGTTAGTGTGTTTGGTGTTGTTCTCTGTCTCCCCCTTTTAGACTGTGAGCCCACTGTTGGGTAGGGACTGTATATGTTGCCAATTTGTACTTCCCAAGCGCTTAGTACAGTGCTCTGCACATAGTAAGTGCTCAATAAATACGATTGATGATTATGATGATCCCTGCCTTCAAGACTTCCTTATTTGTTGCTTGCTTGTCAAAAATGCCGTCTGTGGTTTGCCTTTTAATTGTAAGTCAATCTTTCTTGAGCCAAATACGTCTCATCTGAACCAGAGAGTGTTTTCTTGTGGCCTGGGTTTCCTCCGACGGAGGGAGGAGGTAGCTGTTCTCTGAGGGGTTTCCTGAATCTAATCTTTACAGGCATAGAGAAAAGCCTGAGAGTATTCATTCGTTCAATCGTATTTATTGAGCGCTTACTGTGTGCAGAGCACTGTACCAAGCTCTTGGGAATCAATCAATCAATCAATAGTATTTATTGAGCACTTACAGTGTGCAGAGCACTGCACCAAGATCTTGGGAATCAAATCAATCAATCGTATTTATTGAGTGCTTACTGTGTGCAGAGCACTGTACCAAGCTCTTGAGAATCAATCAATCAATCAATCGTATTTATTGAGTGCTTGCTGTGTGCAGAGCACTGTACCAAGCTCTTGGGAATCAATCAATCGTATTTATTGAGCACTTACTGTGTGCAGAGCACTGTACCAAGCTCTTGGGAATCAATCAATCAATCGTATATGATTGAGCGCTTACTGTGTGCAGAGCACTGTACCAAGCTCTTGGGAATCAATCAATCAATCGATCGTATTTATTGAGCACTCACTGTGTGCAGAGCACTGTACCAAGCTCTTGGGAATCAATCAATCAATCAATCGTATTTATTGAGTGCTTACTGTGTGCAGAGCACTGTACCAAGCTCTTGGGAATCAATCAATCAATCGTATTTATTGAATGCTTACTGTGTGCAGAGCACTGTACCAAGCTCTTCGGAATCAATCAATCGTATTTATTGAGCACTTACTGGGGGCAGAGCACTGTACCAAGCTCTTGGGAATCAATCAATCGTATTTATTGAGCACTTACTGTGTGCAGAGCACTGTACCAAGCTCTTGGGAATCAATCAATCAATCAATCATATTTATTGAGTGCTTACTGTGTGCAGAGCACTGTACCAAGCTCTTGGGAATCAATCAATCAGTCATATTTATTGAGCGCTTACAGTGTGCAAGGCACTGTACCAAGCTCTTGGGAATCAATCAATCCATTGTATTTATTGAGCGCTTACAGTGTGCAGAGCACTGTACCAAGCTCTTGGGAATCAATCAATCCATCGTACTTGAGCGCTTACTGTGTGCAGAGCACTGTACCAAGCTCTTGGGAATCAATCAATCAATCAATCATATTTATTGAGCGCTTACTGTGTGCAGAGCACTGTACTAAGCGCTTGGGAAGTCCAAGTTGGCAACATATAGAGACGGTCCCTACCCAACAGTGGGCTCACAGTCTAGAAGGGGGAGACAGAGAACAAAACAAAACATATTAACAAAATAAAATAAATAGAATAAATATGTACAAATAAAATAGAGTAATAAATACGTACAAACATATATACATATATGCAGGTGCTGTGGGGAAGGGAAGGAGGTAAGGCGGGGGGGACGGGGAGGGTGAGGAGGAGGAGAGGAAGGAGGGGGCTCAGTGTGGGAAGGCCTCCTGGAGGAGGTGAGCTCTCAGTAGGGCTTTGAAGGGAGGAAGAGAGCTAGCTTGGTGGATGTGTGGAGTAGGCTCTTAAAAGATTCCAGTGCCAGTTTGTGGATCTGGGAAATCTTTAATATCACCAGATGGGAGCAGTGATTTGACTGAGCAGTTTCTAGATGGGAAACAGTTCCAGAATCCCTGGGGTCTTAAGCCTTCCAAATTGGGATGGTTCAGGACGAGGAAACCCTCTGGCTGGTTGAAGCAGAAGACAGGGAAGCAGCGTGGCCTAGTGGATACAATCAATTAATCAATCAATCGTATTTATTGAGCGCTTACTGTGTGAAGAGCACTGTACTAAGCGCTTGGGAAGTACAAGTGAGTCAGAGGAGCGGGATTCTAATCCTCACTCCGCCACTTGCCTGCTGGGTGACACTGGAGAAGCAGCGTGGCTCAGTGGAAAGAGCCCGGGCTTTGGAGTCAGAGGTCATGGGTTCCAATCCCGGCTCTGCCACCTGTCAGCTGTGTGACTTTGGGCAAGTCACTTCACTTCTCTACGCCTCAGTTCCCTCATCTGTAAAATGGGGATGAAGACTGTGAGCCCCATGAGGGACAACCTGATCACCGTGTAACCTCCCCAGCGCTTAGAACAGTGCTTTGCACATAGTAAGCGCTTAACAAATGCCATCATCATCATCATCCCTCTGCCCATCCGCCAAGCTAGCTCTCTTCCTCTCTTCAAGGCCCTACTGAGAGCTCACCTCCTCCAGGAGGCCTTCCCAGACTGAGACCCTTCCTTCCTCTCCCCCTCGTCCCCCTCTCCATCCCCCCCATCTTACCTCCTTCCCTTCCCCACAGC
The DNA here is from genome assembly GCF_015852505.1 of Tachyglossus aculeatus. Lineage (NCBI taxonomy): Eukaryota > Metazoa > Chordata > Mammalia > Monotremata > Tachyglossidae > Tachyglossus > Tachyglossus aculeatus. The sequence continues at coordinate 14,546,825 of NC_052070.1, forward strand.
ACCTGTATATATGTATATATGTTTGTACATATTTATTACTCTATTTATTTATTTATTTTACTTGTACATACCTATTCTATTTATTTTATTTTGTTAGTATCTTTGGTTTTGTTCTCTGTCTCCCCCTTTTAGACTGTGAGCCCACTGCTGGGTAGGGACTGTCTCTATATGTTGCCAACTTGTACTTCCCAAATGCTTAGTACAGTGCTCTGCACACAGTAAGCGCTCAATAATTACGATTGATGATGATGATGATGATAATGCACATGGTAACTAAGAAGAATTAAGAAGGGGATAACCACTGATTTTGAGCCGCATGAGTATTTGAGCACCTACTGTTATAAACCAGTTACAGAGAAGCAGCGTGGCTCAGTGGAAAGAGCCCGGCTTGGGAGTCAGAGGTCGTGGATTCTAATCCCGGCTCCACCACCTATCAGCTGTGTGACTTTGGGCAAGTCACTTAACTTCTCTCTGCCTCAGTTACCTCATATGTAAAACGGGGATTATGACTGTGAGCCCGACATGGGACAACCTGATTACCTTGTATCTACCCCAGTGCTTAGAACACAGTGCTTGGCACATAGTAAAGTGCTTAACAAATACCATCATTATTATTATAAAAGGACCTGGGCATTAAGGTCAGGACAATTTCCTCACTCTTGAGGGCCTGAAAATTTAAAGGGTGAAGACAGGACTAAGCAGGAAGCAAGACACATGAACATATAAGACAACCGTAGATAAATAAAAAATAAACCTCCAATCTGGTGCACTTACCCCTAATGCTCTGCACAGAGTAAGCACTCAATAAATACGACTGAATGAATAATAATAATAATAATAATAATAATGTTGGCATTGGTTAAGCACTTACTATGTGCAAAGCACTGTTCTAAGTGCTGGGGGGATACAAAGTGATCAGGTTGTCCCATGTGGGGTTCACAGTCTTAATCCCCATTTTACAGATGAGGTAACTGAGGCTCAGAGAAGTTAAGTGACTTGCCCAAGGTCACACAGCAGACATGTGGTGGAGCCGGGATTCGAACCCATGACCTCTGACTCCAAAGCCCGGGCTCTTTCCACTGAGCCACACTGCTTCTCTATGAAAATGAGTTGAATGAATAATGAAAATAGTTGTACACATAAGCAAACAAGAAAAAATTCATGACATAAAAAAATACAATTTTACCAAGAAGTTTACAGTTTTCAATTGAACACCTGAAGCATAAGCACTTAGTACAGTGTTCTGCACACAGTCAGTGCTCGATACATGAGATTCAATATGAGGAGTCTCTAGGTCTAGTTGATAGAGCACGGGCCTGGATATCAGAAGGACTTGGGTTCTAGTTCCAGCACTGTTGCTTGTCTGCTGGGTGAACTTGGGCAAGTCATTAAACTTTTGTGTGCCTCAGTTACCTCATCTGTAAAATGGGAATTAAGACTGTGAGCCCCACTAGGGACAGGGACCGTGTCCAACCTGATTACCTTGTATCTATCCCCGAGTTTAGAACGGTGCTTATTACATAGTAAGGATGTCCCCGTTGTGGGACATGGACTGTGTCCAGCCTGATTAACTTTTATCTACCCAAGCTTTTAGACCTGTGCCTGACACAGAAAATGAATAAAAATAAATATGATTCCAAGGCATTTCCCCAATGAACCGTTCTTTCTGCTTTCAAATTCCCTGCTTGAAGCAGGTGGAGCAAGGAGGTGGAAAAAATGATAGACGCGTCATTTTTTAGATGCACAGACACAGACTTGGCAGAAAATATGAAAAGAAAAAGCAAAATGCGGGCTTTGTTCTTGTAACTCTAAGGTTTGGCCAGGAGGGGTCAGCATTGCACCTTGAGTTTTTTAGGTATCTGATTATTACAGTATTTTAAACATTTCTGGAGCAAATGGCAAAAATAAAAAATTCTACCCCTGCACTGAAGTAGTCTATCATTCCAAGAGTTGTCAGTTACATCTGAATTTTCGTTGAAATGTTTTGCATTCATAGTCCAGAAATAGCTTTCCTAGTATTTCCCGTAGACTGTAAGCTTGCTGTGGGCAGGGAATGGGCCTACCAACTCTATTTATTATTTTTTTAATGGTATTTGTTAAGCGCTTGCTATGTGCAAAGCACTGTTGTAAGCTCTGGGGAAATACAAGGGGATCAAGGTTGTCCCACGTGGGGCTCACAATCTTAATCCCCATTTTACAGATGAGGGAACTGAGGCACAGAGAAGTGAAGTGACTTGCCCAAAGTCACGCAGCTGAAAATTAGCAGAGTCGGGATAATAATAACAATAATAATAATAATGGCATTTATTAAGCGCTTACTATGTGCAAAGCACTGTTCTAAGCGCTGGGGGTTACAAGGGGATCAAGGTTGTCCCAAGTGGGGCTCACAATCTTAATCCCCATTTTACAGATGAGGGAACTGAGGCACAGAGAAGTGAAGTGACTTGCCCAAAGTCATGCAGCTGAAAATTGGCAGAGTCGGGATAATAATAATAATAATAATAATAATGGCATTTATTAAGCGCTTACTATGTGCAAAGCACTGTTCTAAGTGCTGGGGGATACAAGGTGATCAAGGTTGTCCCACGTGGGGCTCACAATCTTAATCCCCACTTTACAGATGAGGAAACTGAGGCACAGAGAAGTGAAGTGACTTGCCCAAAGTCACGCAGCTGAAAATTGTCAGAGTTGGGATAATAATAATCATAATAATCATCATCATAATCATAATAATAATAATAATGACATTTATTAAGCGCCTACTACGTGCAAAGCAATGTTCTAAGCACTGGGGAGGCTACAAGGTGATCAGGTTGTCCCACGTGGGGCTCACAATCTTAATCCCCATTTTACAGATGAGGGAACTGAGGCACAGAGAAGTGAAGTGACTTGCCCAAAGTCACACAGCTGAAAATTGGCAGAGCTGGGATAATAATAATAATAAAAATAAAATAATAATAATAATAATAGCATTTATTAAGCGCTTACTATGTGCAAAGCACTGTTCTAAGCGCTGGGGGATACAAGGTGATCAAGGTTGTCCCACGTGGGGCTCACAATCTTAATCCCCATTTTACAGATGAGGGAATTGAGGCACAGAGAAGTTAAGTGACACTTGCCCAAAGTCACACAGCTGAAAATTGGCAGAGTCGGGATATGAACCCATGACCTCTGACTCTAAAGCCCGTGCTCTTTCCACTGAGCCATGCTGCTTCTCTATTGTAGTGATAGTAATAATAATCATTATTATAATTATCATTATGGTACTTGCTAAGTGCTTACTATGTGCCAAGCAGTGTTCTAGACACCGGGGTAGATCCAAGTTGAGCAGGTTGGACACAATCCCTGTCCCTCATGGGGCTCTCGGTCTTTCTCGGCTCCGCCACTGATCAGCTGTGTGACTTTGGGCAAGTCATTTAACTTCTCTGTGTCTCAGTTACCTCATCTGCAAAATGGAGGTTAAGACTATGAGCCTCACGTGGGACAATCTGCTTACCTTGAATCTACTCATCATCATCATCATCAATCGTATTTATTGAGCGCTTACTGTGTGCAGAGCACTGTACTAAGTGCTTGGGAAGTACAAGTTGGCAACATACAGAGACAGCCCCTACCCAACAGTGGGCTCACAGTCTAGAGGGGGGAGACAGAGAACAAAACCAAACATACTAACAAAATAAAATAAATAGAATAGATATGTACAAGTTAAATAAATAAATAAATAGAGTAATAAATATGTACAAACATATATACATATATACAGGTGATGTGGGGAAGGGAAGGAGGTAAGATGGGGGGGATGGAGAGGGGGACGAGAGGGAGAGGAAGGAAGGGGCTCAGTCTGGGAAGGCCTCCTGGAGGAGGTGAGCTCTCAGTAGGGCCTTGAAGGGAGGAAGAGAGCTAGCTTGGCGGATGGGCAGAGGGAGGCCATTCCAAGCCCGGGGGATGACGTGGGCCGGGGGTCGATGGCGGGACAGGCGAGAACGAGGTACGGTGAGGAGGTTAGCGGCAGAGGAGTGGAGGGTGCAGGCTGGGCTGGAGAAGGACAGAAGGGAGGTGAGGTAGGAGGGGGCGAGGTGATGAGTTTCTCACCCTTGAAGCCCAGGGTGAGGAGTTTCTGCCTGATGCGCAGATTGATTGGTACCCACTGGAGATTTTTGAGGAGGGGAGTAACATGCCCAGAGCGTTTCTGGACAAAGACAATCCGGGCAGCAGCATGAAGTATGGATTGAAGTGGGGAGAGAGACACGAGGATGGGAGATCAGAGAGAAGGCTGATGCAGTAGTCCAGACAGGATAGGATGAGAGCTTGAACGAGCAGGGTAGCAGTTGGGATGGAGAGGAAAGGGTGGATCTTGGCAATGTTGCGGAGCTGAGACCGGCAGGTTTTGGTGACAGCTTTGATGTGAGGAGTGAAAGAGAGAGCGGAGTCGAGGATGACAACAAGGTTGCGGGCTTGTGAGACGGGAAGGATGGTAGTGCCATCAACAGAGATGGGAAAGTCAGGGAGAGGGCAGGGTTTGGGAGGGAAGACAAGGAGTTCAGTCTTGGACATGTTGATTTTTAGGTGGCGGGCAGATATCCAGATGGAGATGTCCTGAAGGCAGGAGGAGATGCGAGCCTGGAGAGAGGGGGAGAGAGCAGGGGCAGAGATGTAGATCTGGGTGCCATCAGCGTAGAGATGATAGTTGAAGCCGTGGGAGCAAATGAGGTCACCAAGGGAGTGCGTGTAGATCGAGAACAGAAGGGGAGTTCCAGAGTTCCGGAGTCTAGAACAGTCTAGGCACATAGTAAGCGCTTAATAAATACCATCATTATTACTATTAATCCCCATTTCTAGACACTGGGGTAGATACAAGTTAAGCAGGTTGGACACAATCCCTGTCCCTCATGGGGCTCTCAGTCTTTCCCGGCGCCGCCACTTATCAGCTGTGTGACTTTGGGCAAGTCTTTTAACTTCTCTGTGCCTCAGTTACCCCATCTGCAAAATGGAGATTAAGACTGTGAGCCTCACGTGGGACAATCTGATTACCTTGCATCTACTCCAGAGTTTAGAACAGTGCTTGGCACATAGTAAGCGCTTAATAAATAACATCATTATTATTATTATTAATCCCCATTTTATAGACGAGGTAACTGAGGTCCAGAGAAGTGAAGTGACTTGCCAAGGTCACACAGCAGACATGTGGTGGAGCGGGATTGGAACCCATGTTCTTCTGGACTGTGAGCCCACTGTTGGGTAGGGACTGTCTCTATATGTTGCCAATTTGTACTTCCCTAGCGCTTAGTACAGTGCTCTGCACATAGTAAGCGCTCAATAAATACGATTGATTGATTGATTGATTCTGACTCTGAGGCCCATGCTCTATCCACTAAGCCATGCTGCTTCTCTACTGCACTCTGCAAGCTGTCCTCTCCCCGGCGCTTAGTACAGTGCTCTGAACACTCTAAATGCTCAATAAATATGATTGATAGTATGAAACTAATAGGATTATCACTGGAAATTTGTATTTCTGTGGTTTTAAAACGGTTTCTTCTGGGTGGAAGCAGTTCACATAAACTTTAATGAAGTCTTAGCGCTTCATCCCATAAAACGGACTTTAAATATTCTGTTCGTGAACGGCATTTATTGAGCACATAGTTTCTCCAGAGAACTCTATGAAGCACTTTGGAAAGTCCAATCCAATCCCAGCTGGTGGACATGATTCCCACCAGAAAAGGAGTTTACAGTCTAGTTTATGTTGCCAACTTGTACTTCCCAAGCGCTTAGTACAGTGCTCTACACACAGTAAGCCCCCAATAAATACGATTGATTGATTAGAGGGGGAAACCGATTACAGTGAGGGAAAATAGCAGAGTAGAACTGGAAGTTTTCAGGCTTGTAAAACAAATGTCCCCCCGCTGATCATAGATTAAACTTTGCAGCCATGCTCCCATTCAGAGGCCCGACTGGAAAACTTGGCAGGTTTTTGCAAAAGGAGGAGAGAGAGCTCAAGGGTTTTACTTGCTTTTCTTAACCAAAGTGGATTAAATATCTGCTTTTTCAAATCAAACTGGGAAGTTCACAAGCCCAGTCCTGGACTGTAAGCTTGTTGAGGACAGGGAATGTGTCTGTTTATTGCTATATTGTACTGTCCCAAGCTCTTTCAGTGCTCTGCACACAGTAAGTACTGAATAAATAAGGGCCTTCCCAGACTGAGCCCCTTCCTTCCTCTCCCCCTCGTCACCCTCTCCACCCCCCACATCTTACCTCCTTCCCTTCCCCACAGCACCTGTATATATGTTTGTACATATTTATTACTCTATTTATTTATTTGTACATATCTATTCTATTTATTTTATTTTGTTAGTATGTTTGTTTTTGTTCTCTGTCTCCCCCTTTTAGACTGTGAGCCCACTGTTGGGTAGGGACTGTCTCTATATGTTGCCAACTTGTACTTCCCAAGTGCTTAGTACAGTGCTCTGCACACAGTAAGCGCTCAATAAATACGATTGATTGATTAAATGCGATTGACTGATTGACAGTCCTTGCAAGCCCACACGCTTCCCTCTTGTCCATCACTGTTGCCTACTGATTATTATTATTATTATTGTATTTGTTAAGAGCTTACTATGTGCCAAGCACTGTTGTAAGTGGAGCTAGAACTCAAGTCCCTTAACTCCTGGGTGTGATGCGCCCTTTTAGTGTGGTTTAGTGGAAAGATCCCGGGCTTGGGAGTCAGAGGTTGTGAGTTCTAGTTCTGCTTTTGCCACTTGTCAGCTGTATGAATTTGAGCAAGTCACTTAACTTCTCTATGCCTCAGTTACCTCATCTGTAAAATGGGGATTAAGACTGTGAGCCCCACGCGGGACAACCTAATAAGCTTGAATCTACCACAACTCTTAGGAGAGTGCTTTGTTTTGTTTTGGTTTGGTTTCTCCCCCTTCCAGACTGTGAGCTCATTGTTAGGTAAGGGCCATCTCTACATGTTGCTGACTTGTACTTCCCAAGCGCTTAGTACAGTGCTCTGCACACAGTAAGTGCTCAATAAATACAATTGAATGAATGAATGAATGCTTGGCACATAGTAAGTACTTAAAAACGATTATCATTATTATTATTTTTATTATTATTATTATTTCCACTAGGCCACACTGCTTCCCTACACAGCTGTAGTTGTCACTGTTGATAATTTACTTTTTCAGTATTTCCCCATGTCCCTATCAGCCATTTCTCCATGACCACATCCACCCTTCTAGTTTGTGAGCTCCCTGTGAGGCGGGGTCTGGGTTTGAATAATAATGATAGCATTTATTAAGCACTTACTATGTGCCAAGCACTGTTCTAAGCGCTGATATCTCTTGTACCTTTTCCCAGCACATACTGTGGTACTTGGCAGAAGCTGTGCTGTTTTTTAATTTGCTTTTAGTTTTCTTTAATGGCATTTGTTATTTGTTAAAATATAATAATGATGGTATTTGTTAAGCGCTTATTAGGTGCCAAGCACTGTTCTAAGCACCAGTAGATAGAAAGGTTGTCCCAAGTGGGGCTCCCAATCTTAATCCCCATTTTACAGAAGAGGTGATAGGTACAGAGAAGTGAAATGACTTGCCCCAGGTCACACAGCAGACCAGTGGTGGAGCCGGGATTAGAACCCACATCCTCTGACTCCCATGCCTGTGCTCTTTCCACTAAGCCACAGTGCTTCTATGTGCCAGGCACTGTTCTAAGCACCGAGGTAGATACAAGATAATCAGGCTGGACGCAGTCCCTGTCTCACTTGGGGGGGGTCACACCCTAAATCCTCATTTTACAGTTAAGGTAACTGAGGCACACAAGTGAAATAATTTTCCGAAGGTCACACAGCACACAAGTAGAGGGTCAGGGGTCAAAACTTAGCTCCTTCTGATTCCAGGTCAGTGTTCTTTCCACTAGACCACAGTGCTTCTCAAAATGCTTAACGAATGTCATCAAGATTATTAAAACCGCCTCTCCTCCAGGAAGCCTTTCCTGACTGAATAAAATAATAATCACCATCATCATCAATCGTATTTATTGAGCGCTTACTGTGTGCACAGCACTGTACTAAGCGCTTGGGAAGTACAAGTTGGCAACATATAAAGACAGTCCCTACCCAACAGTGGGCTCACAGTCTAAAATGGGGAGACAGAGAACAAAACCAAACATATTAACAAAATAAAATATATAGAATAGATATGTACAAGTAAAATAAATAAATAAATAGAGTAACAAATATGTACAAACATATATACATATATACGGGTGCAGTGGGGAAGGGAAGGAGGTAAGTTGGGGGGATGGAGAGTGGGACGAGGGGGAGAGGAAGGAAGGGGCTCAGTCTGGGAAGGCCTCCTGGAGGAGGGGAGCTCTCAGTAATAATGGTATTTGTTAAGTGCTCACTATGTGCTAGGCATTGTTCTAAGCACTGGGGTAGATACAAGATAATCAGGTTAGACACAGTCCCTGTCCTACATGGGGCTCAGAGTCTTAATCCCCATTTTACAGAGGAGGGAACTGAGGCCCCTGAGAAGTTAAGTCACTTGCCCAAAGTCACACAGCAGACAGGTGGCAGAGCTGGGATAAGAACTACTATGACCTTCTGACTTTCGGGCCCGTGCTGTATCCACTCCACAATGCTGCCTTTTAACTAAACTCTCATCTCCCCACTAATAAATACCACTGAATGATTGATTCTGTTATTCTTCCCTCCTGTAACTTCCATGCACTTGAGACTGTACTCACCCTACCTGCACACATCCACAGCAGTCCGTACCTTTATTTTTGGTTGCTTCCTCTCCCTGAAATTTCTTTTAGTGTCGGTCTCCCCAAGTAGATAATAAATTCCTTGAGGGCTGGGATCATGCCTATTCTATTATACTCTTCTAAGCCCTTAGGACAGAGCTCTGGACACAATAAGCATTCCATACATATTAATTACTGATTACAAGTAATGATGATAAAAACTCTACTGAATATTCTGCCATCCGGAGTGTAGTCTGACAGGATTACTGACAGGTGTCAAAAAAATCAAAATCAATCTAACTCTTTTTCCAGGTGATTGACAATCCTTAAAAAAAGGAAGTGGTAAGGAGGAGCTGAACTCTGGGGAATAGGTTTCCAACACTGTTTATTGGATATCGTTCTTTTTCTGACTTTGGATCATTAAATGATAGTCCAAAATACTATCAAGAACTCATTTAAGTGCATAACCTATTTAAGAGTAGATGCACACGCGTATTGACTCGGGAAAAATAAACTGAAAATTAATACCCCATAAAAGCCTCTTTTATTAGTGTCAGTTTCTGGCCACAGAATTTATGTGATAGGCAGTGCTATTAAATGTTAAAAAAATTCCTCATCTAGAAACAATTGGAAAAAAATGTAACCATAATAAAGTTACTATGTGACTTCACTAGCCATGGACAGCATATTTAAATAGCTAGACAAGAATCCCTCCACTGCCACTTGCCTGCTGTGTGACATAGGACAGCTCACTTAACTTCTCTGTGTCTCAGTGTCCTCATCTGCAAAATGGGGATTTAATACTGGTTCTGCCTCCTACTTGGACCGTGAGCCCCATGTGGGCTAAGGTCTATGCTTGATATGATTATCTGGTATCTTCCCCAGCTCTTTTTTTTTTTAATGGCATTTATTAAGCGCTTACTATGTGCAGAGCACTGTTCTAAGCACTGGGGAATTTACAAGGTGATCAGGTTGTCCCACGTGGGGCTCACAGTCTTCATCCCCATTTTACAGATGAGGGAACTAAGGCCCAGAGAAGTTAAGTGACTTGCCCAAAGCCACACAGCTGACAAGTGGTGGAGCTGGGATTTGAACCCATGACCTCTGACTCCAAAGCCCGTGCTTTTTCCACTGAGCCACGCTGCTTCTCTAGCTCTTAGCACATAGTAAACAGAGACAGGAGGATGGGAGATCAGAGAGGAGGCTGATGCAGTAATCCAGTCGGGATAGGATGAGAGATTGAACCAGCAAGGGAGCGGTTTGGATGGAGAGGAAAGGGCAGATCTTGGTGGTGGTGTGGAACTGAGACAGGCACATGTCACTCCCCTCCTCAAAAATCTCCAGTGGCTGCCTGTCAACCTACGAATCAAGCAGAAACTCCTCACTCTCGGCTTCAAGGCTGTCCATCATCATCATCATCAATCATATTTATTGAGTGCTTACTATGTGCAGAGCACTGTACTAAGCGCTTGAAAGCTGGGGAAGTTACAAGGTGATCAGGTTGTCCCATGGGGGCTCACAGTCAATCCCCATTTTACAGATGAGGGAACTGAGGCACGGAGACGTTAAGTGACTTGCCCACAGTCGCCCAGCTGACAAGTGGCGGAGTCGGGATTTGAACCCATGACCTCAGACTCCAAAGCCCGGGCTCTTTCCACGGAGCCATGTCCATCACCTCGCCCCCTCCTACCTCACCTCTCTTCTCTCCTTCTACAGCCCATTCATTCATTCAGACATATTTATTGAGTGCTTACTGTGTGCAGAGCACTGTACTAAGCTCTTGGGAAGTACAAGTTGGCAACATATAGAGACGGTCCCTACCCAACAACGGGCTCATAGTCTCCATTCCTCTGCCGCTAACCTCCTCACAGTGTCTCGTTCTTGCACGTCCTGCCGTCAATCCCCGGCCCACGTCCTTCCCCTGGCCTGGAATGCCCTCCTTCCACTCATCCGCCAAACTAGCTCTCTTCCTCCCTTCAAAGCCCTAAGAGCTCACCTCCTCCAGGAGGTCTTCCCAAACTGAGCCCCCTTTTTCCTCTCCTCCTCCCCATTGCCCCCCAGCCCTACCTCCTTCCCCTCCCCACAGCACTTGTATATAATTGTACATATTTATTACTCTATTTTACGTGTACATATTTACTACTCTAGTTTATTAATGATGTGCACATAGCTATAATTCTATTTATTCTAATGGTTTTGACATCTGTCTACATGTTTTGTTTTGTTGTCTGTCTCCCCCTTCTAGACTGTGAGCCCGTCTGTGTAGGGACCATCTCTATATGTTGTCGACTTGTACTTCCCAAGCTATTAGTACAGTGCTGTGCACACAGTAAGTGCTCAATAAATAGGATTGAATGAATAAACACTATGTAAATATAGCAAACACATAGTATGCCCTATATAAACACATAGTAAGCACTCTGTAAACACGTAGTAAACACAGAATCTGCTGCCCAATTGTACTTCCCAAGCACATAGTACAGTGCTCTGCACACAGTAAGCGCTCAAATATGATTGAATGAATGAAACACAAATACAATAGTTTTTTATTGTATAGGCAATATAGTTTTGTACTATAATCAGGAGAAAGATAAAAATATGTACTTTATACCTACTTGAATTTCATTTCATTTTGATATTGGATTCAAGACCAATTCCATCAACCATTAATTCCCACCAAGTCAATTGTTAATCGAACATGACTTTCCCATAAAACACAGTTTTTCAAAAACTCGACGGCTGCATTAGGTAAAAACACATACCAATGTAGAAACCAACAAGAAGCCTTTATATATGCCAGAAAAAGGCTATATTAACTCAGCCCTTCCATAGGTCTATGTGCCATGCAAACACAACCGCTCACAAAAGAATTTTTCTAAATGTACATGTTTCTCACTGCCCCACACTAGAAACTGTGCAAGAAAGCAAGGTCACGGCCACGCTTTAAGCATTATGTCAAAATTCGCAGGGCAGGAGGGTTTCCGGGGGGGAGAAAACAGAAGCAGCATGACTCAGTGGAAAGAGCACGGGTTTTGGAGTCAGAGGTCATGGATTCAAATCCTGGCTCTGCCACTTGTCAGCTGTGTGACTTTGGGCAAGTCACTTTACTTCTCTGTGCCTCAGTTCCCTCATCTGTAAAATGGGGATTAAGACTGTGAGCCCCACGTGGGACAACCTCATCACCTTATAACTTTCCCAGTGCTTAGAATGTGCTTTGCACAGAGTAAGCGCTTAATAAATGCCATTAAAAAATTTTAAAAGAAGTCCAAGACTACGATATTCATGAGGAAAAGAGGCTCGTTTTGCCTACATTTTCCAGAATCTATGTGGACATCCTGGGTTTTTATTTTATTTTATAGGATTTGTTAAGTATTTGCTATGTGCCAGGCACCGTTCTAAGCTCTGGAGTAGATATAAGCTAATCAGGTTGGCCACAATCCCTGTCCCACAAGAGGCTCACAGCCTTAACCTCCATTTTACAGATGAGTTAACTGAGGCTCAGCGGAGTGAAGTGACTTGCCCAAGGTCATACAACGGACAACTGACAGAGCCGGGATTCGAACCCAGGTCCTTCTGACTCTGAGGTCTGGGCTCTATCCACTAGCGGCCCTCCCTATCAACAGTGGGAAAGCTCAAATATTCACACTTGGAGCTGAGTTCTTTTGAGGCTGAGAAGCAGCAAAGTCTAGGAGGAAGAGCCTCTGCCTGAAAAATCAGGGGACATGAGAGGGCTCTGAGGTGAATAAAGCCTAAGGCAAGAGAGAAAGAAGCTCTTTTCGAGAAGAAAAGCTGACAGGATTAGCAATCAGAGGTGAAAACCAGAGCAATGCTAAGATGCTGCAGAGAGAAGCAGCTTGGCCTAGTTGCTAGAGCACGGGATTGGGAGTCAGAAGGACCTGGTTTTAATTCTGGCTCTGTCACATATCTGCTGTGTGATCTTGAGCAAGTCACTTCACTTCTTTGAGCCTCAGTTACCTCATCTGGAAAATGGGGATAGGAACATGAGACCCATGTGGGTCAGGAGCTGTGTCCCCAATCTAATTAATTTTGCCCCCTTTTTCCTCTCCTCCTCCCCATCCCCCCCATCCCCCCCACCCTACCTCCTTCCCCTCCCCACAGCATTCGCATATATTTGTACAGATTTATGATTCTTATTTTATTTTACTTGTACATATTTACTATTCTATTTATTTTGTTAATGATGTGCATATAGCTATAATTCTATTTATTCTTATGATTTTGACACCTGTCTACATGTTTTGTTTTGTGGTCTGTCTCCCCCTTCTAGACTGCGAACCCGTTGTTGGGTAGGGACCGTCTCTATATGTGGCAGACTTGTACTTCCCAAGTGCTTAGTAAAGTGTTACGCACACAGTAAGCGCTCAATAAATATGATTGAATGAATAAACTTGTATCTACTCCAGCCCTTAGAACAGTTTCTGACACATAGTAAGCACTTAACAAGCACTGTAATTATTATTAATTATTAGCAAACATTTTCCCAAGAGAAGATTTTGGTGTACACATTCATTGTGCGGTTGGATTTCTGGTCCCATGTGGCCTTTTCAGACACATTTGTGTTTACTTCAGAATCTGTGCTAATAATAATAATAATAATAATAGTAATAATAATATTTGTTAAGCATTTACTATGTGTCAACAACTGTGCTAAGCACTGGGGTAGATACAAAGTAGTCAGGTTGTCCCACTTGGGGCTCACAGTCTTAATCCCCATTTTACAGATGAGGTAACTGAAGCATAGAGAAGTAAAGTGGCTTGCCCAAGGTCACACAGCAGACAAGTGGTGGAGCCGGGAATAGAACCTCATCCTCTGATACCCAAAATTTGTGCTTATGCCACTAAGCCATGCTGCTTCTCTATGGTGTCTATGGTGCTTCTCTTCGCTGTGTTGTCATGCAGCGTCAGACAAAACGCTTAGCAATAATAAGAATAATAAAAATAAAAAACACAATAATAAAAACTGTGGTATTTGTTAGGCAGTTATTAATATGTGCCAAACACTGTACTAAGTGCTGTACAAGATCATCAGGTCCCACATGGGGCTTACATCCTAGAGGAAGCACAGGGATTGAATCCGCATTTTGCAGATGAGGGAACGGAGGCACAGAGACGTGAAATGACTCACCCGAGATCACACAGCAGGTAAGTGGAGGAGTCAGATTAGAACCCAGGTCCTCTGATTCCCAAGCTCGTGCTCTTTCCAATGGTTCAGTGCTAATTTTGTTGTATTATGCTCTCCCAAGTTCTTAGTATATATGTATATATGTTTGTACATATTTATTGCTCTATTTATTTTACTTGTGCATATCAATTCTATTTATTTTATTTTGTTAGTATGTTTGGTTTTGTTCTCTGTCTCCCCCTTTTAGACTGTGAGCCCACTGTTGGGTAGGGACTGTCTCTATACGTTGCCAACTTGTACTTCCCAAGTGCTTAGTACAGTGCTCTGCACACAGTAAGCGCTCAATAAATACAATTGATTGATTGATTGGTTGATAGTAGAGAGCCCTGCACTCAGTCGTATTTACTGAGCACTTACTGAAAAAGTACTGGCCACTGGGTTGGGCAATGACAGGAGCAGTTTTGAAGGCTTAGGCTCCCAGGTTGGGGGGCACAGCAAAAACACTATCCTGGGGTCACTTTGGCTGTACCAGATCCTGCAGAGTAAAAAAAGCCTCGATGTGCTCTTTGTAACATGCTGTACTTCAGTCTGTTCCCAAAGGGAACCCAGAGAAGCTGCGTGACTTTAGTGGCTACAGCACAGGCCTGAGAGCCAGAAGGTCATGGATTCTAATCCCGCCTCCACCACTGGTCTGCTGTGTGATCTGGGGCAAATCATTCCACGTCTACAGGCCTCAATTCCTTCATCAGTAAAATGAGTATTAATCAATCAATCGTATTTATTGAGCACTTACTGTGTGCAGAGCACTGTACTAAGCGCTTGGGAAGTACAAGGTGGCAACATATAGAGACAGTCCCTACCCAACAGTGGGCTCACAGTCTAAAAGGGGGAGACAGAGAACAAAACCAAACATACTAACAAAATAAAATAGAATAGATATGTACAAGTAAAATAAATAGAGTAATAAATATGTACAGACATATATACATATATACAGGCGCTGTGGGGAAGGGAAGGAGGTAAGATGTGGGGGGTGGAGAGGGGGACGAGGAGGAGAGGAAGGAAGGGGGCTCAGTCTGGGAAGGCCTCTTGGAGGAGGTGAGCTCTCAGTAGGGCCCTGAGAGTCTGTGAGCCGCATGGGGGACAGGAATTGTGTCCAATCTGATTAACTCATATCTACCACAGCACTTAGAACAGTGCTTGGCCCATAGTGAGCTCTTAACAAGTGCCATAAATAATATTATTATTATTATTATTATCATTATTATTATTATTACTACAACTGACATGGATTAGAGTGTGCCGGACTCTGAGCAAACCACCAGCACTAAGATCAATTCCTTCTTTCAGGTCCTCGGTCCTGAACTCTCAGGATCAAGGCTGATCTGTCATTCCCAATGGACTCCTTTCTTCTACAATGAAATACGATCAGTCAAACAACTGATGGTTTTTATCAATCGTATTTATTGAGCGCTTACTGTGTGCAGAGCACTGTACTAAGCACTTGGGAAGTACAAGTTGGCAACATATAGAGACAGTCCCTACCCAACAGTGGGCTCATAGTCTAAAAGGGGGAGACAGAGAACAAAACCAAACATACTAGAGTGTTTATTATGTGCAGACCAGTGGACTAAGGAACAGAGTAGATAGGAAAAATCCCTGACCTCAAGAAGCTTATAGTCTAGAAGGAGAGACAGATAATGAAATAAAATTATAGGTTGATGAAGAAAAAGAGTATAAAGATATGTACAGAAGTGTTGTAGGGGTGGAATCAATATCAACATGCTTAGGAGGTGTGTAGGAGGTGTGGACTTAAATCCACAGATGAAAGGGAATAATGTGCAGAGTTGAGAGGTTGTTAAGGAAGGCTTCTTGGAACAGATCTGATTTTAGTAGGGCTTTGAAGCAGCCTGGCGTAATGGTTAGAGCACAAGCCTGGGAATCAGAAGGGTCTAATCCCCACTCTCCCACTTTTCTGCTGTGTGACTTAGGGCAAGTCACTTAACTTATCTGTGCTTCAGTCACCTCATCTGTAAAATGAGGAATAAGACTGTGAGCCTCATGTGGGACAGGGACTGTGTCCAACCCAATTTGCCTGTCTCCACCTCAGTACATAACACAGTGTCTGGCACACAAGAAGTATTTAAATACCACAATTATTATTATTTGAAGATGGAGAAATAGTGGTGTTCAGATACAAAGAGGGAGGGACATCCAGGCCGGAGAGAAAGCGTGAGCAAAGGTTCAAAGGTGAGAGAGTAGAGATCGAGGGACAATATTGTAAACTCCTTGCGGGCAGTGATTTTGTCTGGAAACCCTGTTGTACTGCACATGCCCACGTGTTTAGCACAGTGTTCCGCATTCGATAAGCACTCGATAAATAAGAAGTTTTATGAGAAGCAGCATGGCCTAGTGGATAGAACATAGGTCTGGGAATCAGAAGGATCTGGGTTCTAATCCCAACTCCACCACTATTCTGCTGTGTGACCATGAGGCACAGAGAAGTGACTTGCCCAACTGCCTCATCTAACAAATTGGAGATCATTATCATCATCAATCGTATTTATTGAGTGCTTACTGTGTGCAGAGCACTGTACTAAGCGCTTGGGAAGTACAAATTGGCAACATATAGAGACAGTCCCTACCCAGATGAAGACCATGAGCCCCGTGTGGGGCGTGGACTGCGTCCAACCTCATAATCTTGTGTCTGTCTCAGGGCTTATTACAGTGTCTGGCATGGCTCAGTGGAAAGAGCCCGGGCTTTGAGTCAGAGGTCATGGGTTCAAATCCCAGCTCCGCCAACTGTCAGCTGTGTGACTTTGGGCAAGTCACTTAACTTCTCTGTGCCTCAGTTACCACATCTGTAAAGTGGGGATTAAGACTGTGAGCCCCCCGGGGACAACCTGATCACCTCGTAACCTCCCCAGCACTTAGAACAGTGCTTTGCACATAGTAAGCGTTTAGTAAATGCCATTATTATTATTATCATTATAAGCACTTAAATACCATTAAAAAATAAAAGCCATTGATATAAACATCTATGGGGTTCTCTTTTCCCCCATTTCTCAAAGACATTAGTGAGAAAGAGAGTTTCAATCACAAAGACCGGAGGAAGAAAACACAAAGGATTTACTTCCCTTCAGCTTTAATGATCTTCGAGTCTCACTTCATCCCTTTGAAAATCGCCGGGAGCCAAGACGCTGAGGAACTGCCCTAGAATGGCCTGTTCCCATTCATCCAAGCCTGTCCTAGGACTGGAGGGCCTGCAGTTTATTTCTTGTGGAGAATGACTCCTCAGCACTTATGTTATTTTGTGTTAATATTTTGATACCTGAGACCGAGGGAATTCATCAAAACGGCTGAATAGGAGGCTTTGGGTGAGATGGTTTGCACTTGCCTGCTGCTCTCCTGGCTGTCTCTTCCCGGGGGATGTTTACTGACCTATCTTCTGCTCTGTTTCTCCTAGCAAACTGATGATACTGGCACCTGCTCCATTTTGCAGAACTCGGCTTATACCATCCAACTTTGCCCTGGGTTTTGATCACGATTAATAATCGCCTTGCTATAGGGAGGGATTTAGAGGGAAGCAATCTGTCGGTTGAATTAGTCTGGAACAAAAAACCTACTCAAAAATACAAACACAAGCAGCCTGAACTATTCCAATAAGCGGACAACCTGAAGTTTCATTAGCAACTTCACAGACATTTCTCTGTGGGATCAATCAAGCAATCATATTTATTGAGCTTTTACTGTGGGCAGAGCACTGTACTAAGCTGTGAGCTCGTTGTGGGCAGGGATAGTCTCTATTGCTGTATTGTACTTTCCCAAGAGCTTAGTACAGTGCTCTGCACATAGTAAGCACTCAATAAATATGACTGACTGAAGTGAGAGAACATAATTGGTACACACACTGCCTGCCCAAAGTGACCTAACACTGTGTTGCTTCCCCTACTTTCATTCATTCATTCAATCGTATTTATTGAGCGCTTACTTTGTGCAGAGCACAGTACTAAGCACTTGGGAAGTACAAGTTGGCAACATATAGAGACGGTCCCTACCCAACAGTGGGCTCACAGTCTAGAGGGGGGAGACAGAGAACAAAACAAAACATATTAACAGAATAAAATAAATAGAATAAATATGTACAAGTAAAATAAATCTACTTGTAATTTAGTGCCTATTTCCCCCAGCTATATTGTAAACTCCTTGAGGACAGGTGTTGGGTCTACCAACTCTTTTGTATCACTCTCTGGTGATCACTTACTACAGTACACTGCACACTGAAAGTACTCAATAAAAACCATTTTCTCTCCCCTCTCTGCCCAGGCTGTATAGGGAACATAATACAATTCTCCTCCATGCCCTTAAAAATGTATAGGACGTGGGATTTAAAATCAACTCCCACCAAAATCAAATGTAAATGACTCCTGGCGAGTAGCACTGATCCATCAATCACTGGTATTTATTAAGTGCTTACTGTGTGCAGAGCACTAAGTTCTTGAGAGAGAACACAACAGAGTCGGTGGATATGTTCCCTGCCCATGAGGAGCTTGATGTCTTCTGCCCTAAATAATAATCCTCTCCCCTAGCATCCATTTTCTTGTTAAACACAGTCACATCTGCCTTGGGTTTCTCCTCAAAAATTATTTGTAAATCGCACCCTCTCCTAGTCGCACTGACTTTAAAGGATTCAGCTCTCCCCCCACATTCCCACATCTTCCACCACATCCCAGCTTGCACACTTTGGTCCTCTCAATCAGTGGTATTTATTGAGCACTTAGTGTATGCAAAGCACCGTAATAAGCACTTGGGAAAGTATGTATTCAATATGTCACCAAATCCTGTCAGTTCAACCTTCACAATGTCGCTAAAATCCTCCCTTTCCTTTACATCCAAACTTCTACCACGTTAATCTAAACTCCTATCCTATCCCTCTGACCTCCCTGCCTCCTGTCTCTCCCCATTCCAGTCCATTCTTGACTCTGCTGCCGGATCATTTTTCTACAAAAAGTTCAGGCCACATTTCCCCACTCCTCAACTGTTAGTGGTTTCCCATCCACCTCCGCAACAGAAACTCTTTACCATTGACTTTAAGGCACTCAATCACTTTGCCCCTCCCTACCTCACATTTCTGATTTCATACTCTGACTGAGACCACAATCTTCACTCCTCTAACAAGATAAATCTTGTCTATTTCCACGCTACCCCCGAGCCCATGTCCTGCTTCTGGCCTGGCAATTCTCCGCTTCTCCCACTCCCTTCTATGATTTGCACCCTTCAGTCACCCCTCCCTCAGCCCCCAGCACTTGTGTGTATATCCATAATTTACATCGATGTTCATCTTCCCCTCTAGACTGTGAGCTCACTGTGGGCAGGGAAAGTCCTCTACGAACTCTGTTATATCCAACACTCCCAAGCACTTAGTGCAGTGTGCCACACACTGTAAGCGCTCAATAAATATGCTTGTTCGATATAGTATAGAGTTAGACTATACGTTCCCTGCACACACCAACCTGACATTCTAGATGGGGATATAGGTGCTTAAAGTGAGCAGAACTCCGTACTTGAGAGAGTACAATATAATAGTGTTGTAGACACATTTCTGCCCACAACAAGCTTATAATCTAGTGGGGGAGATGGACATTAATGTAAATAAATTATGGAGATGTACATAAGTGCTGTGAGGATGAGAGAGGGGTGGATAAAGGGAACAAATCCAAGTGCAAGGGTGATGCGGAGGGGAGTGAGAGAAGGAGTAATGAAGACCTCTTGGAGGAGTTATGCTCCAAAAGGCTTTGAAGGTTGGAAGAATAATGATTTGTAGGATATGAAGGGGGTGGGCACGCCAGGCCAGAGGCAGAATGTGGGCGAAAGATCATGTGTTCTAGGATGCCTGCCTCCCTTATTCTTTGATTCACTGGACTTCATTGACCCCTGGTTATGAACACAGGTAACGGCAAAGAGCTTTTGAGCATTTCCTGAAATGAAAACATTTGGGAACGTACAACAGAAGAAGATGACATGATAGCTACCCTCAAGGCACTTTCAATCTTTTGGTGGAGCAGTGGGGGACAAATTGCAATTATATAATGGGTAAGGGAGGGATTAAAGTTCAAATGATAAAAGCTAGAGTAGACCATTAAAAATAACAATAATAATATGATGGCATTTGTTAAGCACTTACTAAGTGCAAAGTACTGTTCTAAGCACTGGGGGGATACAAGATGATCAAGTTGTCCCACGTGGGGCTCACAGTCTTAATCCCCATTTTACAGATGAGGTAACTGAGGCTCAGAGAAGTTAAGCGACTTGCCCAAGGTCACACAGCAGACGTGGCAGAGCTGGGATTTGAACCCATGACCTCTGACTCCAAAGCCCGTGCTCTTTCCACTGAGCCATGCTGCTTCTCTGACGTATACACGAGTGATATGACTGACGGATGGGTTGACATGACCAGGGAGAGAAATTAGCTGGAAAAATACCTGCTGAAGGACACGATTTGTTAGAACAACTTGGAAGGTGAGGAGAGATGTGGTCTGTCTCAAAATGTTAGGACATCATCAATCATCAATCGTATTTATTGAGCGCTTACTATGTGCAGAGCACTGTACTAAGCGCTTGAGAAGTACAAATTGGCAACATATAGAGACAGTCCCTACCCAACAGTGGGCTCACAGTCTAAAAGGGGGAGACAGAGAACAAAACCAAACATACTAACAAAATAAAATAAATAGAATAGATATGTACAAATAAATTAAATAAATAAATAGAGAAAAAAATATGTACAAATATATACACATATATACAGGTGCTGTGGGGAAGGGAGGGAGGTAAGATGGGGGCATGGAGAAGGGGACGAGGGGGAGAGGAAGGAAGGGGCTCAGTCTGGGAAGGCCTCCTGGAGGAGGTGAGCTCTCAGCAGGGCCTTGAAGGGATGTCATCCCCCTCCTCAAAAAATCTCCCGTGGTTGGCTATTCACCTCCGAACCAAACAAAAACTCCTCACCATTGGCTTTAAAGCAGTCCATCACCTTGACCCCTCCTACCTCACCTTGCTTCTCTCTTTCTATTACCCAGTCCACACACTTCACTCCTGTGTTGCTAAACCTTCTCACTGTGCCTCCATCTCACCGGTCTCGCCACTGACCCCTGGACCACGTCCCGCCTCCGGCCTTGAATGCCCTCTCTTCTCAAATCTCCCCCAATTCAAAGCCTTACTGTAAGCACATCTCCTCCAAGGGGCCTTCCCAGAATAAGCTCCACTTTTCCTCATCTCCCACTCCCTTCTGCATCACCCTGACTTGCTCCCTTTGCTCTCCCTTGCCTCCCAGCCCCACAGCACTTATGTAGATATCTGTCATTTTATTTATTTGTATTTATGCCTGTTTATTTGTATTGATGTCTGTCTCCTCTAGACTGAGAGCTCGTTGTGGGCAGGGACAGTCACTCTTTATTGTTGTGCTGTATTTTCCCAAGTGCCCAGTACAGAGCTCTGCACACAATAAGTGCTTAATAAATATGATTGATTGAATGAATGAATGAATTTGAGGAGGGAAAGAATTCCATCTGTGGGTTGCGGGGGGAGATACGTGAGCAAAATATTGGGCACGGGAGAGTGGTAAAACTGATAATGATGATGATGGAGTCTCTTATTTTATATAATCATTTATTCAGTTGTACTTATTGAGAACTGTGTGCAGATAATAATAATTATGGTATTTAAGTGCTTACTATGTGCCAAGCACTGCTATAATCACTGGGGTAGTTACAAGGTAAGCAGATTTTCCCACGTGGGGCTCACAGTCTCAATCCCCATTTTACAGATGAGGTAACTGAGGAACAGAGAAGTTAAATGACTTGCCCAAGGTCATGCAGTTGAAAGTGGCAGAGCCGGGATTAGAACCCATGACCTCTGGCTTCCAAGACAGGGCTTTTTCCACTAAGCCACTCTGCTTCTCGTAATAATAATGCTGATGGCATTTATTAAGCGCTTACTACGTGCAAAGACTGTGAGCCCACTGTTGGGTAGGGACCGTCTCTATATGTTGCCAACTTGTACTTCCCAAGTGCCTAGTACAGTGCTCTGCACATAGTATTTGCTCAATAAATACAATTGAATGAATGAATGAATGAATGCAAAGCACTGTTCTAAGCGCTGGGGAGGTTACAAGGTGATCAGGTTGTCCCCCGTGGGGCTCACCCCATTTTAATCCCCATCTTAATCCCCATTTTACAGATGAGGTAACTGAGGCACAGAGAAGTTAATTTACTTGCTTCTAACTGAGGCACAGAGACGTTAAGTTACTTGCCCAAAGTCACACAGCGGACAATTGGCGGAGCTAGGATTTGAACCCATGACCACTGGCCCCAAAGCCCATGCTCTTTCCACTGAGCCACAATGCTTCTAATGATGATGGTATTTGTCAAGCACTTACTATGTGCCAAGCACTGTTCTAAGGGCTGGGGTAGATACAGGGTAATCAAGTTGACCCATGTGGCGCTTTCGGTCTCAATCCCCATTTTCCAGATGAGGTGACTGAGGCACAGAGAAATGAAGTGACTTGCCCAAGGTCACAACACAGGG
Organism: Tachyglossus aculeatus; assembly: GCF_015852505.1. Lineage (NCBI taxonomy): Eukaryota > Metazoa > Chordata > Mammalia > Monotremata > Tachyglossidae > Tachyglossus > Tachyglossus aculeatus. The sequence goes on from NC_052070.1 coordinate 14,569,293, forward strand.
GACAAGTGGCGGAGCTGGAATTAGAGCTCACGACCTCCACCTCCCCAGCCCGTGCTCTTTCCACTAAGCCACGCTGCTTCACTGTAAAGCACTATACTAAGGGTTTGGGAGAATAAAATATAACAATGAACAGACCCATTCCCTGCCACCAGTGAGCTTACAGTCTAGAGGAGGAGACAGACATTAAAATAAATCGATAAATATAGATAAGTACATAAGTGCTGTGGGGCTGTAATGTATTATAGTGGTTGTCTCCCTGGTTGGATTGTAAACTCCTTGAGGACAGGGGTAGTGTCTAGAAAAGCAGTGTGGCTCAGTGGAAAGAGCCCGGGCTTTGGAGTCAGAGGTCATGGGTTCAAATCTCAGCTCCGCCAATTGTCAGCTGTGTGACTTTGGGCAAGTCACTTAATCAATCAATCAATCAATCGTATTTATTGAGCACTTACTGTGTGCAGAGCACTGTACTAAGCACTTGGGAAGTACAAGTTGGCAACATATAGAGACAGTCCCTACCCAACAGTGGGCTCACCGTCTAGAAGCAGCGTGGTTCAGTGGAAAGAGCCCGGGCTTTGGAGTCAGAGGTCATGGGTTCAAACCCTGCTCCGCCATTTGTCAGCTGTGTGACTTTGGGCAAGTCACTTAACTTCTCTGGGCCTCAGTTCCCTCATTTGTAAAATGGGGATTAAGACTGAGTCCCCCGTGGGACAACTCCATCACCTTGTAACCTCCCCAGCACTTAGAACAGCGCTTTTGCACATAATAAGCACTTAATAAATGCTATCATTATTACTACCATTATTATCCCAGCACTTAGAACAGTGCTTGGACATAGTAAGTACTGAACAAATACTATCATCATGATTATTATTATTATTACCACCAGCTCCCCTCTAACATCTGGCTGTCCTACTGTCCTCTAGGACTATTCATTCGTTCATTCAATCATATTTATTGAGTGCTTACTGTGTGCAGAGCACTGTACTAAGCGCTTGGGAAGTACAAATCGGCAACATATAGAGATGGACCCTACCCAACAACCGGCTCACAGTCTAGAAGACTAGGCATGGCAACTTCTTAGTCTACTATGAAAAAACAGATATTTAATCCACTTCGGATGAGAAAGCAAGTGAAATCCTTCAGCTCTTTCTCCTCCCTCTGCAAAGGTGCATCACGTTTCCCTTCATGGCTCTGAATGGAGGCATGGCTACAACGTTTGATCAGTGCCTTAGTCAAAGCCAGGATTCAAGTGGTAAGATTCTACATACACACGTACATGACCTTAACAGCCAGTTTCTTGAATTGCATCAGTCAGAAGCTCTTCGAGGCCTTTGACTGGTCATCTTTGCCTACATCTTTCCCTGGGGAGAGCATTAGCTCTTCGCAGAAAGCCTGACATTGGAAAAGACTGAATTTCTTTTATGCCACCTCATAAGAGGAGAAGGTAGAGTCTAGTAAATAGGTACAACCTCTGAATGATCCATCATCATACTCCCAATTCGATGGGGAAAAAAGTTTTTCCTAACATAGCCCTGCAGCTGAAAGGGACATTTGAGGAATTCCAGAGACAGAATCCCTTAAAGGAAATGGAGAGCGTACTAATGTGTGGTATTAAGTGTTTTCTATTTGCTAAGCACTGTACTAAACACCGGAAATAGATACAAAATAATCAGGTCCCACATGGGACTCACATTGTAGGTAGGAGGGAGAAAAGGTAATGAATACCATTTTGTAGACAAAGAGAAGTAACTTGCCCAAGATCACACTGCAGATACGTGGTGGACCTGGGATTAGAACCCACGTCCTCTGACTCCAGACCCATGCTCTTTCCACTAGGCCATGCTGCTTCTCATGCTTGATGCTTCTCATAGCATCCTGCTGCAATCCCACCACATCTTTCAATTACCAATATAAATTTTAAATCATGTTCAGTGAACACTAACAACATACTTTGGATCCTTAAGTATCCTGGAGTCAATCAAGATAACGTAGTATGCATCTTTTTGTCACAGACATCTTGTCCTTGCAACTATTTGATCTAACAAAAGGATTTTTTTTACACTTCAAAAGCCATCCATTCTAACAAAACGGTGTTGTTGTCTTATGCTGTCAAGTCGCGTCTGACCCATAGTGACGCTGTGCCCCGCTCTCCATCTGCAATCATTCTGGGAAGTGTATCCATAGAGTTTTCTCAGTAAAAATAAGGAAACGATTTACTATTGCTGCTTTCCACACAGTAACATTGAGTCTCCACTCTTGACTCTCTCCCATGCCGCTGCTGTCAAGTGAGTTTTAACTTGTAGCAGATTGCCTGCCACTCGCTAGCCTCTGCCCAAGCCGGGGATGGAATGGCTATGCCCCTGCTTGACTCTCCCTCCCGTAGTTGAGACTGGTAGTGTACTGAAAACTCTCCAGGTGCCACCCTGAGAGGTGTCTAACAAAACATACTGCAAAGAAATACTGATTCTACTCCAGGAAACCTGTCTGTCACTATTTTGTAACCCCTTTCTACTTGAAAAAGAGATGGGAACTTCCCCACTGAACCCATTTTCATCAAAATATGCATTTTCCAAGACACCAACACACACAAACACCACACTCCTTCATATGCATTTATCCCTTTACCTGAACAATAGGGCAGCTGGTTAGCTTTCTGTGCATTAAAGCTACTTTAACTGAGCATATTTACCTACTGAGCTCTCCGCAGCATCACCCAAATAGAAGCTCCAGAAATGATTCTGCTGATGCAGGGAATGGAAAAGCAATCGTATAAAGATAGCAATAGTAATATCTGTTAAGATCTTACTGTGTGCCAAGCACCGTACTAGGCACTGGGATAGAAACAAGAGAATCAGGTTGGACACTGTCCCCAACCCACATTGGGCTCACAATTTAAGGGGGAGGGAGTAGGATTTAATCCTCATTTTACAGATGAGGAAACTGAGGCACAGAGAAGTTAAGTGACCTGCCCAAAGTCAATTAGAGAAGCAGCGTGGCTCACTGGAAAGAGCACGGGCTTTGGAGTCAGAGGTCATGGGTTCAAATCCGGCTCTGCCACTTGTCAGCTGTGTGACTTTGGGCAAATCACTTAGCTTCTCTGGGCCTCAGTTCCTTCATCTGTAAAATGGGGATTAAGACTGTGAGCCCCCAGTGGGACAACCTCATCACGTTGTAACCTCCCCCAGCGCTTAGACCAGTTCCTTGCACTTAGTAAGTGCTTAATAAATGCTGTCATTATTTATTATTATTAATTAGATGGAAGCAGCAGAGCTGACTTTCTCCCTTTGCTCTCCCCCCCCAGCCTCACAGCACTTATGTACATAACTGTAATTTTATTTATGTCTGTCTCCACCCCCTCTAATAATAATAATAGTAATGAGGGTATTTGTTAAGCGCTTACTATGTGCCAAGCACTATTCTAAGCACTGAGGTAGATACAAGGTAATCAGATTATCCCACGTGGGCTCACAGTCTTAATCCCTATTTTGCAGATGAGGTAACTGAGGCCCAGACAAGTTAAGTGACTTGCCCAAAGTCACACAACTGACAAGTGGCGGAGCCGGGATTAGAACTCACAACCTCTGACTCCCAAGCCCGGGCTCTTGCCACTAAGCCACGCTGTGAGCTCCTTGTGGGCAGGGACTGCCACTTTTTACTGTTGTTTTGTACTTTCCCAAATGCTTAGTACAGTGCTGTGCACACATTAAGCACTTAAATACAATTGAATGAATGAGTGAATCCAGGTCCTCTGACTCCCAAGCCCTTGTTCTTTCCCCTAGGCCCCACTGCTTCCCTAGAAATCAGAAGAAATGAATTTCCAGACAACAGCAAAACCTACCACCCAAAGGAAGTTACATCTGTTTGCCTCTTATTTGAGCCATAATAAACTTAGAAAAGAAACTCTTCAGCACTCACCAGTAAAACAGCTTTCACCTTGCGATTCCTCCGATCTACTTTCATGCTTCTTTCAAGGTGACTGAGTTCATCCACTCTTCTTCAGCCTCAACCAAACCCACCCCCACTCCCAGATATTTCTCAGCTGTGGTTTCACACACCTGCCAGCTGTCTTGTTGATGCTCCACTCAAAACTCCCTGTCAGAGGACAAATTCCTGTTAGAAGGCTCTTTAGGGAAATGAGGGGAAACTCTCATTATGGCCTACGTGGGCAGAGTCAGTTTACTAATATTAATAATAATCATCATCATCATCAATTGTATTTATTGAGCACTTACTATGTGCAGAGCACTGTACTAAGCGCTTGGGAAGTACAAATTGGCAACATATAGAGACAGTCCCTACCCAACAGTGGGCTCACAGTCTAAAAGGGGGAGACAGAGAACAAAACCAAACATGCTAACAAAATAAAATAAATAGAATAGATATGTACAAGTAAAATAAATAGAGTAATAAATATGTACAAACATATATATATATATATACAACAGTACAGACACACTCCCTGCCCACAACGAGCTTACGGTCTAGAGGGGGAAACAGTCAGGTCAGACCCAATCCATGTCCCACAAGGGACATGTGCTGAAGCAGCGTGGCTCAGTGGAATAATAATAATAATAATAATAGTTTTTGTTGAGTGCTTACATTGTGCAAAGCACTGTTCTAAGCACTGGGGGGATACAAAGCGATCAGGTTGTCCCACATGGGGCTTACAATCTTAATCCCCATTTTACAGATGAGGTAACTGAGGCCCAGGGAAGTGAAGTGACTTGCGCAGTCACCCAGCTGACAATTGGCGGAGCTGGGATTTGAACCCATGACCTCTGACTCCAAAGTCCGGGCTCTTTCCATTGAGCCACACCGCTTCTCCGCTTAGTCAGAAGAATTCAAAAAGTCGATTTGTTCAACTCAATCTTCAATTGGAAAAAGATCTTGATGACCATTACTGCCTCAAAGGAGAAGGATTTGAGCTCATTATCTTTTAACTCATTAGCTTCTGCGTAACCTAAGCACTTTAGTCTGTACTTCTTTGGCTCTTTGATACTCAGGGAATGTGCCTACCAACTCCGTTAAATTGTACTGTTCCAAACACTTTAATACAGTGCTTTGTAGAGATTAAGCACTCAATAAATATGATTGATTGCTTGATTACTATCCTACCTTCAGTCCCACAGCACTTGTGTACGTAATCCTGATGATCTGCCACTTTCCTTATGTGCAATGCATTTTAATGTCTTTCTCCCGCACGAGATTGAAAACTCCTCCAGGGTAAGGATCATGTGTGCCAACTCTATTGCATTTAATTCATTGCGTAGAGGCCAAACTGTGGCTTGGGAGTCAGAGGAACTGAATTCTAATCCCACTCCACCACTTGCCAGTTGTGTGACCTTGGACAGGTCTTAATTTCTCTGTGCCTCAGTTCCCTTATCTCTAAAATGGAGATTAAATATCATCATCATCATCACCAATCATATTTATTGAGCGCTTACTATGTGCAGGGCACTGTGCTAAGCACTTGGGAAGTACAGATTGGCAACATATAGAGACGGTCCCTACCCAACAGTGGGCTCACAGTCTAAAAGGGGGAGACAGAGAACAAAACCAAACATACTAACAAAATAAAATAAATAGAATAGATATGTACAAGTAAAATAAATAAATAAATAGAGTAATAAATATGTACAAACATATATACAGGTGCTGTGGGGAAGGGAAGGAGGTAAGATGGGGGGATGGAGAGGGGGACGAGGGGGAGAGGAAGGAAGGGGCTCAGTCTGGGAAGGCCTCCTGGAGGAGGTGAGCTCTCAGTAGGGCCTTGAAGGGAGGAAGAGAGCTATCTTGTTGGATGTACAGAGGGAGGGCATTCCAGGCCCGGGGGATGACGTGGGCCGGGGGTCAATGGCGGGACAGGTGAGAATGAGGTACGGTGAGGAGATTAGCGGCGGAGGAGCGGAGGGTGCTGGCTGGCCTGGAGAAGGAGAGAAGGGAGGTGAGGTAGGAGGGGGCGAGGGGATGGACAGCCTTGAAGCCCAGGGTGAGGAGTTTCTGCTTGATGCGCAGGTTGATTGGTAGCCACTGGAGATTTTTGAGGAGGGGAGTGGAGGGGAGGGAGGGGAGGGGAATATCCATTCTCCCTCCCATTTAGACTGTGAGCCCCAAGTGGGACAGGGACTTTATTCCAACCTAATTAACTGGTATCGCTCTAGACTGTAGATTCCCTCTGGACTGTAAGCTCGTTATGGGCAGAAAGTGTGTCTATTTACTCTGTTACAATGTACTGCATCAGCCTCCTTTCTGTTCTCCCATCTTCCTTTCTTGCCCCGCTTCAGTCTATACTTCCCTCTGCTGCCCGGATTATCTTTGTACAGAAACGCTCTGGGCATGTTACTCCCCTCCTCAAAAATCTCCAGTGGCTGCCTGTCAACCTACAAATCAAGCAAAAACTCCTCACTCTCGGCTTCAAGGCTGTCCATCACCTCACCCCTCCTACCTCACCTCCCTTCTCTCCTTCCACAGCACAGCCCGCACCCTCCGCTCCTCTGCTGCTAACCTGCTCACTGTACCTCATTCTCACCTGTCCTGCTGTCGATCCCTTGACCACATCCTTCCTCTGTCCTGGAATACCCTCCCTCCACACATCCCCCAAAGTAGCTCTCTTCCTCCCTTCAAAGCTCTTCTGAGAGCTCACCTCCTACAAGAGGCCTTCCCAGACAGGGCCCCCCTTTTTCCTCTCCTCCTCCTCCTCCCCTCCCCATCGCCCCCCTCCCTAGAGTAGTGGGTAGGGACCATCTCCATATGTTGCCGACTTGTACTTCCCAAGCACTTAATACAGTGCTCTGCACACAGTAAGTGCTCAATAAATACAATTGAATGAATGAATGCTCTCCCAAACACTTAGTACAGTGCTCTGCACATAGTAAGTACTCAGTAAATATGATGGACTGATTGAGTGATTGTATCTACCCCAGCATTTAATACAGCATTGGGCATTAAGTAAACAACAAATTCGGCAATTATTATTATTTTTATCATTATTGTTATGAGCGGGGATTGTGTCTGTTATTGTATTGTACTCTCCCAAGTCCTTAGTACTGTGCTTTGCACACAGTAAGTGCTCAATAAATACCAGTGATTGATTGATTGATTATCTTCTGAGCATAATACTATTTTCCCCAAATTGACAACAACTTTTCATTCAGTCAGTCGTATTTATTGAGCACTTACTGTGTGCAGAGCACTGTACTAAGTGTTTGGGAGAGCATTCATTCATTCAATTGTATTTATTGAGCACTTACTGTGTGCAGAGCACAACGGGCTCGCAGTCTAGAAGGGGGAGACAGACAACGAAACAAAACATGTGGTCAGGTGTCAAGTCATCAGAATAAATAGAAGTAAAGCTAGATGCACATCATTGACAAACTAAATAAAATAGTAAATGTGTACTTCTGTCTGCACAAAGAAGTATTACCTCTTTTAAGAGACTTTAGTTCACTCAATTCACCCGATCATATTTCTTGAGCGCTTAATGTGAGCAGAGCTCCTTCATCCCTTCAGGCCACACCATCGGCTAATAATAATAATGATGGCATTTGTTAAGCGCTTACTATGTGCAAAGCACTGTTCTAAGCGCTGGGGGGGGATACAATGTGAGTTGTCCCACGTGGGGCTCACAGTCTTAATCCCCATTTTTACAGATGAGGGAACTGAGGCTTGGAGAAGTGAAGTGACTTGCCCAAGGTCACACAGCAGACTTGTGGTGGAGTCAGGATCCGAACCCACGACCTCTGACTCCAAAGCCCGGGCTCTTTCCACTGAGCCACGCTGCACTGCTAATCCAAATTTTGCATGACCTTTGTCCAGTTTTCATCTTTCCCATTCTACTGGTACCAATATTGCTAACCAATGCTCGGGGAAGCAGCATGGCTTAGTGGTTAGAGCATAGGCATGGGGGTCAGAAGGTCATGTGCTAATCCTTGACTCTGCCACTTACCCACTGTGTGACCTTAGGCAAGTTGCTTCACTTTTCTGTGCCTCAGTTACCTTGCCTGTAAAATAGAGACTGCGATTGTGCCCACATGTGGGACAGGGACTGTGTCCAACCCAATTTGCTGGTAGCCACCCCAGTGCTTAGTACAGTGCCTGGCACATAGTAAATGCTTAACAAATACCCTATATAGTATATATATATAGGGTATTTGTTAAGCATTTACTATTACTATTTACTATATATATATATTATGTACATATAGGGTATTTGTTCAGCATTTACTATTACTATTTACTATATATATAATTATGTTTGAAATCTAATTTTTCAGTTTTCCTTTGCCATAGCTGTGGCTGCCACGTTTCCCAGTTTGGATGTGGCCACAGGGTGCACCCCCACTCAGGGAGGTAACTGGAGAGTTTCCAGTCCTCTACTGGTCTTGGCTACAGGAGGAAAAGACAAGCAGAGGTCTACCCATTGCATCCCTAGATTGGGCAGTAGCTAGCAAGTAGAAGGCAAATTACTACAAGTCAAAACTCACCCGTGCTGGGCAGCATTCATTCATTCATTCAATGGTATCTATTGAGCGCTTACTGTGTGCAGAGCACTGTACTAAGTGCTTGGGAAGTACAAGTTGGCAACATATAGAGACGGTCCCTACCCAACAGCTGGCTCACAGTCTACAAGGGGGAGACAGACAACAAAACAAAACATATTAACAAAATAAAATAAATAGAATAGTAAATATGTACAAGTATGACTTGCCCAAAGTCACACAGCTGACAAGTGGCGGAGCTGGGATTAGAACCCACAACCTCTGACTCCCACCAAGCCACACTGCTTCTCCATACCATAATAGTAATAATAATGGCATTTATTAAGCACTTACTATATGCAAAGCACTGTTGTAAGTGCTGGGGAGGTTACAAGGTGATCAGGTTGTCCCACGGGTGGGCTCACAGTCTTCATCCCCACTTTACAGATGAGATCACTGAGGCCCAGAGAAGTGAAGTGACTTGCCCAAAGTCACACTGCTCACAAGTGACAGCAGCAGCACGGGAGACAGTTGAGGGCGGAGACTCAGGTTTACTGTGCGGAAGGAGGCAATGGCAACCCACTTCTGTATTTTTACCAAGAAAACTCTATGGGTCCACCGCCAGAATGATTGCAGATGGGGAGCGGGACATTCTGGGACAGATGTGTCCGTGATGTCACCGTGGGCCCGAAAGGCTAGATGACATAAGACAAGATAGGGTGCAGACGGACCTTGAAAGGAAACACAATGGCAGAGGAACAGGTTTGGGGTGAGTGGGTTCCTATGGAGAAATGTTCCAGCAATCAATTAATCAGTCAATGTTGTTTAAAATTCCTTACCATTGACTTTAAAGCAGTCAATCACCTTGCCCCCTCCTACCTCATCTCGCTACTCTCCTACTACAACCCAGCCCACACACTTCATTCCTCCAATTCATTCATTCATTCATTCATTCATTCAATGGTATTTACTGAGCGCTTACTGTGTGCAGAGCACTGTACTAAGCGCTTGGGAAGTACAAGTTGGCAACATATAGAGACGGTCCCTACCCAACAGCGGGCTCACAGTCTAGAAGGGGGAGACAGACAACAAACAAAGCATATTAACAAAATAAAATAAATAGAATAAATATGTGCAAGTAAAATAAATAAATAAATAGAGTAATAAATCTAATACCAACAAACTCACTGGCCTCGATCTCGCCTGTCTCACTGCTGATGTCTGGCCTACGACCTGCCTCTGGCCTGGAATGCCTTTCTTCTTCATATCCAACAGATAATTACTCTCCCCCCACCCTCCATTTCAGAGTCTTCTCTAAGACTCAGAGAATATTCAACAGCAATTGACCGACCAACCTTCAAAGACTTTTTGAAGGCATATCTCCTTCAAGAGGCCTTCCCTGACAAAGCCCTCTTTTCTTTTTCTTCCACTCCCTTCTGCCCTTCCGAATCACCCCGTCTTACTGCCTTAATTCATCCCCTCTCTCAGGCACAAAACACTTAACGTCCATTTCCATAATTTATTTATTCATATTAATGTCTGTCTCCCCCTCTAGACTGTAAGTTCATTGTGGACAGGGAATCTTCTGTTATTATATTGTCCTCTCCCAAGCACTTAGTGCAGTGTTTTCTGCACACAGTAAGTGCCCAATAAATAGCATTGATTGATTGACTGAACATGGCTCGACCAGCAGCATGGCCTAGTGGATAGAGCATGGGCTTCGGAGTCAGAAGGCCATGGGTTCTAATCCTGCCTCTGCCACTTGTCTGCTCTGTAACCTTGAGCAAGTCACTCCATTTCTCTATGCTCCCTCATCCGTAAAATGGGGATTAAAACTGTGAGCCTCATGTGAGACAGGGACCGGGTCCAACCTGATTTGCTTGTATCCCTCCCAGCGCTTAGTACTGTGCCTGGCACATAGTAAGCACTTAAATACCACTATTATTATTATTATTATTATTATTATTATCAATATTATTAACAACCCAGGCTGACCAGCTCCTGCTGACCTTGTGTCCGAGCTTTCTTTGATCCCTTAGTCTGAGATGCTTGTTGTCACTGAATTCACTTTCTATTTCATCCTTCATGTCACAGACATGATTATCTAATTTCCTCCCATGCCTAATGACCATTTTGCCCTCGGCGTTATAACATCTCTTCCTTCTTCTTCACTCCCTCCATCTAATTATAGTTAGACTGGGTCATTTATAAAACTCATCTATTCTGAGTTTAGATTTTTCTACTAATTCTTCACAATGCATCTAATTCTTCACACTGCTCGTTCTTCACAATGCTCTCCATAATGTAGTATCTGTTACACTCCATTCCTTTCCTAAGATGGTTTATTCATTCATTCATTCATTCAATCATATTTATTGAGCACTTACTGTGTGCAGAGCATTGTACTAAGTGCTTGGAAAGTACAATTCAGCAACAAATAGAGACAATCCCTACCCAACAATGGGGTTCTGTAAGCTTTCTTCTGCATTAATAATCACTAAGTTTCCACACTTTCTCAAAGCCTCTGTGTGTTTAACTCTCAGGATTGATGATCCCAAGTAAATTGGTAGGATTGATATAATTGATATGGAAGTGCTTTAGAAAAATAGAAAAGCTATACAAATTCAAGAACTTAGCATGAACAATAATTAATGATGATGACGATTATAATAATGATAATAATAATAAATGGGATTACTTCTCTTCTCCTGGCTTCCAAACCTCATCCCTTTCCTTTTTAAATTCTAACTGTGAGCCCCAAGTGAAACAGAGATGGTGTCCCACCTGATTATCTTGTATCTACCCCAGGATTTAGCTCAGCACATGGCACATAGCAAGTACTTAAGAAATACCATTATTATTTCACCCTAACTAACTCTAACCACTCCTCAGCTTCTAGCCTAGAGTATGAGGAAGTGGATAGAGAATGGGCCTAAACCAGAAGGTCATGTATTCTAATCCTGACTCTGCCACTTATCTGCTGTGTGACCTTGGGCAAGTCACTTCGTTTTTCTGAGCCTCAGTTACCTCATCTACAAAATGGAGATTGAGAGTGTTAGCCCTGACTTTCCCATCTCTGTTGACGGCACTACCATCCTTCCTGTCTCACAAGCCCGCAACCTTGGTGTCATCCTCGACTCCGCTCTCTCATTCACCCCTCACATCCAAGCCGTCACCAAAACCTGCCGGTCTCAGCTCCGCAACATTGCCAAGATCAGCCCTTTCCTCTCCATCCATACTGCTACCCTGCTCATTCAAGCTCTCATCCTTGGTAGGTCCCGTCTGGACTACTGCATCAGCCTTCTCTCTGATCTCCCATCCTCTTGTCTCTCCCCACTTCAATCCATACTTCATGCTGCTGCCCAAATTATCTTTGTCCAGAAGCACTCTGGGCATATTACTCCCCTCCTCAAAAATCCCCAGTGGCTACCAATCAATCTGCACATCAGGAAGAAACTCCTCACCCTGAGCTTCAAGGCTGTCCATCCCCTCGCCCTCTCCTACATCACCTCCCTTCTCTCCTTCTCCAGCCCACCCCGCACCCTCCGCTCCTCTTCCACTAATCTCCTCCCCGTACCTCGTTCTCGCCTGTCCAGCCATCGACCCCCGGCCCACGTCATCCCCCGGGCCTGGAATGCCCTCCCTCTGCCCATCCGCCAAGCTAGCTCTCTTCCTCCCTTCAAGGCCCTACTGAGAGCTCACCTCCTCCAGGAGGCCTTCCCAGACTGAGCCCCTTCCTTCCTCTCCCCCTCGTTCCCCTCTCCATCCCCCTCATCTTACCTCCTTCCCTCTTCCCTTCCCCACAGCAACTGTACATATGTATATATGTTTGTACATATTTATTACTCTATTTATTTATTTATTTATTTTACTTGTACATATCTATTCTATTTATTTTATTTTGTTAGTATGTTTGGTTTTGTTCTCTGTCTCCCCCTTTTAGACTGTGAGCCCACTGTTGGGTAGGGACTGTCTCTATATGTTGCCAATTTGTACTTCCCAAGCACTTAGTACAGTGCTCTGCACACAGTAAGCGCTCAATAAATACGATTGATTGATTGATTCATTGGTCAGGGGTCATCACGGGCCTCTTGATCTTTGGGTCTTTCGACAGGGCTCTCTTTGTGGGGGACGGGGGGGGGAGGTGCCCCAAGATCTGTGGGTGACCTAAGAAATGAACTCAGTTCTAGTCCCCCAACCACGTCGCCTGCTGTCGGATCATTTAGAGTTGCTCAGAGCCATTCCCCAAGACAAATGGTTCCCTTCTGAATAGAAAACAGGAGGAGAAACCAATCAATCAATCAATCAATTGTATTTATTGAGTGCTTACTGTATGCAGAGCACTGTACTAAGCGCTTGGGAAGTACAAGTTGGCAACATATAGACACAGTCCCTACACAACAGTGGGCTCACAGTCTAAAAGGGGGAGACAGAGAGGAAAACCAAACATACTAACAAAATAAAATAAATAGAATAGATATGTGCTTAGTGGATAGAGCACAGGTTGGACCTACTGACTCCACTGTTTTCCCTCTGTGTGACCTTGAGCAAGTCACTTCACTTCACTGTGCCTCAGTTACTTCATCTGTTAAATGGGGATAAGAGCGTGAGCCCCATGTGGGACAGGGACTGTGTCCAACGTGATTCGTTGTGGACAGGGAATGTGTCTGTTTATTGTTATAGTGTACTCTCCCAAGTGCTTAGTACAGTGCCCTGCACACAGTAAGCACTCGATAAATATGACTGAATGAATGAATGAATTACCTTGTATTTACCCCAGCAGTTAGAACACTGCTTGGCACATAGTAATCACTTAACAAGTACCATAATGATTATTATTATTAGGAGGAGTCGCTTAGGGGCCTAGCTACCACCACCTAATCAATCAATCAATGATATTTATTGAAACTTTGCTATGTGCAGAGGACTTTACTAAGCACTTAGGAAAGTACAGTACATTATGAGTTTACTGTCTAGAGGGGGAGCCAGATGATATAAATAAGATATGATATCTAATTTAAAGATGCACACCTAAATGCTGTGGAGGATGAATGTCAAATGTCCAGAGGTAGCAGCTATTCATTCGATCTCATTTATTGAGTGCTTACTGTGTGCGGAGCTCTATAGGTGCACCCACCATGAATAATAATCATAATGGCATTTACTAAGTGCTTACTACATGCAAAGCACTGTTCTAAGCACTGGGGAGGTTACAAGGTGATCAGGTTGTCCCACGGGGGGCTCACAGTCTTAATTCCCATTTTACAGATGAGGGAACCGAAGCACAGAGTAGTGAAGTGACTTGTCCCAAGTCACACAGCTGACAATTGGCAGAGCCGGGATTTGAACCCATGACCACTGACTCCAAAGCCCAGGCTCTTTCCACTGAGCCACACTTGAACCATGGCTCTCTCTGTATCAAAGCCTTCCTGCCATTTCACCTCCCCCAACAAGCCTTCCTAGAGTAGCTCCCAAGTCACATCTATCTTGTACTTTCCCAAGCACTTCCCACAGTACCTCATAATTCACATCTATATTGTACCATCCCAAGCGCTTAGTACAGTAACGCTCAATAAATACTCCCCTTCCAGACTATGAGCCCGTTGGTGGGTAGGGACCGTCTCTATATGTTGCTGACTTGTACTTCCCAAGCGCTTAGTACAGTGCTCTGCACACAGTAAGCACTCAAGAAATACGATTGAATGAATGAAATACGATTGAATGAATGAATGAATGAATGAATGAATCTGACCAACAGCCACCTCATCACCACTTATTAGAGAAGCAGCGTGACTTAGTAGACAGAGCACAGCCTTGCTAATCCTGGCTCCACCCCTTGTCTGCTGTGTGACCTTGGGCAAGTCACATCTCTTCTCTGTGCCTCAGTTACCTCATCTGAAAAATGGGGATTAAGACTGTGAGCCCCACGTGGGACAACCTGATTACCTTGTATCTACCCCAGGGCTTAGAACAGTGCTTGGCACATTCATTCCTTCATTCATTCAATTGTATTTATTCAGTGCTTACTGTGTGCAGAGCACTGTACTAAGCATTTGGGAAGTACAAGTTGGCAACGCATAGAGACGGTCCCTACTCACTCACTCAGTCGTATTTATTGAGCGCTTACTGTGTGCACAGCACTGTACTAAGCGCTTGGGAAGTACAAGTCAGCAACATATAGAGATGGTCCCTACCCAACAGCGGCCTCACAGTCTAGTCCCAGCGCTTTGTACAGTGCCTGGCACATAGTAAGTGCCAACAACGGGCTCACAGTCTAGAAAGGGGAGACAGACAACAAAACAAAACATGTGGACAGCTAACTCATCAGAATAAATAGAAATAAAGCTAGATGCACATCATTAACAAAATAAATAGAATAGTAAACATGTACAAGTAAAATAGAGTAATAAATCTGTACAAACATATATAGAAAGCACTTAAGAAATACCATTATTATTATTACCATTATTATTATTTTCGTTCCTACCCACTTTTGGCACTCAAGGATTATCTAAGTAATTGCAGAGTCTATATTCTAACTACTCTGTAAATACTTCCACGTCTGTCACCCTTGTTAGAATGCTTTGAGCCTCTGTTGCACTTGTCCAAGCTCCCAATACAGTGCATTGTATCAACTGGTGCTTAGTAGGTTGTCATTTTGTCTACTACCAACAGCACAACTCCAGATTGCCATTCTTTTATAATTGTGGGCATCTATTTGAACCATTATGTTCATTCATTCATTCATTCATCCATTCAGTCGTATTTATTGAGCACTTACTGTGTGGCAAGCTCTGTCCTATGCGCTTGGGAAAGTACAACAATAAACAGACATATTCCCTGCCCACAGCGACCTTACAGTCTAGAGGGATGTTGATTGTTTGGTGCTGTTTAATCTCTTCTAAAAGGTCTTCAAGGGCCGAGATGGTATCGAATTTTTATCCCAGGTGCTACTTTACCTATGAGAACCTATGCCACTCAATTAATATTGATTGACTTTGTCACGGCCATTTCCTCTCCATGAGAAAATTAGTATTTTCCACCATCTATCTCACAAAGTTACTCCCCTTATTGCATCTCAGTCAAAATCATCCCATTTTCATGAAGATTTTGAATAACAAGACAAGATCACTTACCCCTCTCCATCCCCTCCATCTTACCTCCTTCCCTTCCCCACAGCACCTATATATATGTATATATGTTTGTACATATTTATTACTCTATTTATTATTTATTTATTTATTATTTTATTATTTATTTATTTATTACTCTATTTATTACTCTATTTATTTATTTATTTATTTTACTTGTACATATCTATTCTATTTATTTTATTTTGTTAGTATTTTTGGTTTTGTTCTCTGTCTCCCTCTTTTAGACTGTGAGCCCACTGTTGGGTAGGGACCGTCTCTATATGTTGCCAACTTGTACTTCCCAAGCGCTTAGTACAGTGCTCTGCACACAGTAAGCGCTCAATAAATACGATTGATTGATTGATTATCAATTTGCCCTTATCCAGAAGTGCATTAAAATCAGATTGTGTTCAAAATGTGTACAAGTAGTAGTAGTAGTAGTAGTTAAGTAGATGTATTGAATATAGCACAGGCCTGGGACTTAGAAGGACCTGAGTTCCATTCCCGGCTCTACCACTTGTCTGCTGTGTGACCTTGGACAGGTCACTTCACTTCTCTGGGCCTGTTACCTCATCTGTAAAATGAGGATTAAGACTGTGAGCCCCACATGGGCTCCAACCTGATTTGCTTGTATCCACTCCAGCACTTAGTACAGTGCTTGGAACATAGCGCTTAATGAATACCACAATCATTACCATTAGTAGTAGTAGTAGTAGTAATAATAATAATGATGGCATTTATTAATAATAATAGTAATAATTATAATGAGGGCATTTATTAAGTGCTTACCATGTGCAAAGCACCATTATAAGCACTGGGGAGGTTACAAGGTGATCAGGTTGTCCCATGAGGGGCTCACAGTCTTCATCCCCATTTTACAGATGAGGGAATTGAGTCCCAGAGAAGTGAAGTGACTTTCCCAAAGTCACACAGTTGACAAATGGCAGAGCTGGGATTCGAACCCATGACCCCTGACTCCAAAGCCCATGCTCTTTCCACTGAGCCACACTGCTCCTCTAGTAGTAGTAGTAGCTGCATTCATTGACTGTCCACTGGGTGCAATGCACTGTACTAAGCCCTGCGAAATGCAAAACAAGCACGTGACACACTGCCTGCCCACAAGGAGCTTACTCTCTAATGGAAGCAAGAGACATATACTTACAAAATGAGTAATCAAAAATCTAATTTGATTGAATAAATAATTAACTGAATAGCACAAATAATCTAAAAGGGAAATCAGAAGATTAGATCTGGAGGAAAAGGCCATAGCTCACACAGCTCAAAGGCTGACAGTGAAAATATTCCTTGCAACTAGTGGAGAACACATTAATTTGAGTCATTTCTTCCTTTCTCTTCAATATTTCAAAAGAAGTCGGCTTCGGTGACTAGGTGACTGAAGAGAGCATTGAAGGGACTCTTTCATGTTGAGATGAAAGCTATCGAATAAAATGATTTCTCAAATCTGCCAGGGTTCTGTCTTCCAATTTAATAGGAAGCAGAAATCTTGGAATCACAATATCTATTCCATATAGAAGAGATACATATTCCCAGAAATCACCTAGCCAAATATTAAATCCTGGATAACTAGACCTTCAATAATAATAATTCTAGTTTATTAGCTAATGTCGAAAATTACCGTTATTAGTTCTGCAGGGGGCTGTTTATTCATTAGAAAACCTTCTCACAGCATGGCCCCGGGATGACGATTTATATTTTGAAGTTGAGTCACTGCCTTCTAGACTGTGAGCCCGCTGTTGGGTAGGGACCGTGAATATAAAGAAATAAATTACAGATATGTGCAGAAGTGCTGTGGGCTTAATAAATATGATTGAATGAATGAATGAATGAATGACTGTGGAAGAGGGGGTGCAAATTCATTCATTCATTCAATCGTATTTATTGAGCGCCTATCTAGGTGTAAGGACAACTCAGAACGGAGTGGGAGAAGAGGAAATGAGGGCTTAGTCAGGGAAGGCCTCGAGGTAGATGCATGTTTAATGATGATGATGACGAGAAGCAGCATGGCACAGTGGATAGACCATGGGCCTGGGAGTTGGAAGGTCATGGGTTCTAATCCCAGCTCTTCCACTTGTCGGCTGTGTGACCTTGGGCAAGTCACTTCACCTCTCTGTGCCCTAGTTACCTCATCTGTAAAATGGGGATTGAGACTGTGAGAGCCATGCGGGACAGGGACTGTGTCCAATTCAATTTGCTTATATCCAAACTGTTTAGTACAGTGCCTGGCACATTCATTCATTCAATCAATCACATTTATTGAGAGCTTACTGTGTGCAGACCACTTGTACTAAGCGCTTAGGAAAGTACAATATAACAATAAACAGTGACATTCCCTGCCCACAATGAACTCACAGTCTAGAGTGGGGCAGACAGACATTAATGCAAATAAATAAAATGGCAGATATGTAAATAAGTGCTTTGGGGCTTTGGCGGGTGGGAAGTTGGGAAGAAAAAAGGGATAAATAAAATGACAAATATGTACATCAGTGCTTTGGGACTGGGAGAGGGGAAGAGCAAAGAGAGCAAGTCAGAGCGACACAGAAGGGAGTGGGAGATGAGATGAGGCTTCTAGACTATGAGCCCATTGTTGGGTAGGGACTGTCTCTACATGTTGCTGACTTGTACTTCCCAAGTGCTTAGTACAGTGCTCTGCACACAGTAAGCGTTCAATAAATGTGATTGAATGAATGAGAAAAAGTGGGGCTTAGTCTGGGAAGGCCTCTTGGAGGAGATGTGCCTTAAAAAAAGCTTTGAAGGTGGGGAGAGTAATTGTCTGGCAGATTTGAGGAGGGTGGGCATTCCAGGCCAGAGGCAGTACATGGCCTAGGGGTTGGTGGCAAGACAGGTGAGAATGAGGCACAGTGAGAAGGTTAGCACTAGAGGAGTGAACTGGGTGGCCTTGATTGTAGAAGGAGAGAAGTGAGGTGAGGTAGGAATGGGAAAGGTGATGGACTGCTTTAAAATCAATGGAGAGCAGGGGGTTTTTTGATACAGAGGTGGATAGGCAACGACTGGAGTTTGTTGAGAAATAATCTGGGCAGCAGGGTCAAGTACGAAATGGAGTGAGGAGGGCCAGGAGGCTGGGAGGTCAGCAAGAAGACTGATGCAGTAATCCAGCCGGGATAGGATGAGTAATTGTATTAATGTGGTAGCAGTATGGATGAAGAGGAAAGGGTATATAATTAAGGGCTTAACAAATGATTGTAATCCTGGCTCTGTCACTTGTCTGATATGTGACCTTGGGCAACTCACTTAATTTTTCTGGGCCTCAGTTACCTCATCTGTAAAATGGGGATTGAGACTGTGAGCCCGATGGGGGACAGCAACTGTGTCCAATCTGATATGCTTGTATCCACCCCAAAGCTCCCTTCTCTCCTTCTACAGCCCACCCTGCACCCTCCGCTCCTCTGCCGCTAATCTCCTCACCGTACCTCGTTCTCGCCTGTCCCACCATCGACCCCCGGCCCACGTCATCCCCCGGGCCTGGAATGCCCTCCCTCTGCCCATCCACCAAGCTAGCTCTCTTCCTCCCTTCAAGGCCCTACTGAGAGCTCACCTCCTCCAGGAGGCCTTCCCAGACTGAGCCCCTTCCTTCCTCTCCCCCTCGTCCCCCTCTCCATCCCCCCATCGTACCTCCTTCCCTTCCCCACAGCACCTGTATATATGTATATATGTTTGTACATATTTATTACTCTATTTATTTATTTATTTTACTTGTACATATCTATTCTATTTATTTTATTTTGTTAGTATGTCTGGTTTTGTTCTCTGTCTCCCCCTTTTAGACTGTGAGCCCACTGTTGGGTAGGGACTGTCTCTATATGTTGCAAACTTGTACTTCCCAAGCGCTTAGTACAGTGCTCTGCACACAGTAAGCGCTCAATAAATACGATTGATGATAATAGTAAGCGCTTAATAAATACCATTATTATCATCATTATTATTAATAATATCAATATAACTAGCTAACTTTCCCATTCCAGAAAATCTGTAGGACCAGGTTAGTGAATTTGGTCACATCTGTTTTACAGGACTGAAATTGATGAGTTTTTGCCCTGAAGGCAGGGAAAGACCTAAGTGACTAAATGGCATTTCAAGGTTGTACTAACCCTGTGATTGTCCAAATGTTGTTTCCAGGCATTCCCAGATCATCCTGACATTTTACTCTTGGCTACCGGGGCTCTACCATCCACAGAACTGAAATTCTTTCCATACCATCTATAGAAACAAACTGCTTTTAGAAATCCACCTAAGGTTCATTTTTCTCAGTTAAGTAAATCTGAACACTAGAAAATAATGGTGTCTGCCAACCCTGTTGTAATATGCTCTCCCAAGCACTTGGTACAGTGCTCTGCACATAGTAAAGCAATCAATAAATACCATTGATGATGATGTTCACCCAGACAAAAAGCTGGAAATTCTTTACTTTTAAGTTAGCTTGGTATGTTTCCAAATGATAGACCACATCTCTTGGATTTCTTAAATTTTCTGCAGGCAGTTCCCCTCTTCGCCATTTCCCAGAGCAGCAACAGATGCCCATATTAAATGGAAATGTAAAACATGTCTGAATTTTAAATTTAACCAACAGACTGTCATTTTCATGATTTGTTTTGATCGATTCCAACAACCGTTTAATGGTTGGCCAAGCAGACTTTCTCTGCAAAAGGGCAATATGATTTTCCTGCAAATAGAAGCGATTCATTATAATCTTCAAGTCCCCTTGATAGAAAATGCCAGCTAGACGGATGAATTATTTCTGCCTTGTAATTATGAGAACATATATAAACTTTGAAGCTATTTAGGGGGGTTTCTGGATTAACAAAATGTCAAATGGGAACACTGAAGTTGTTTGGTTGTTAATTAAATAGGTGATGATTTTTGAGAATGACCATCTGTTGAAATCTATCACTATCATTCCTGACTACAATTCAGAAAACTGCTTTGCCATGTTTGGTAGCTCTTACTATGATTATAAATTTGATGCTTCCTTCGAGCCATCACTAATGTATGGATTTGGTGTGGACATGTTAAATACGGGTTGAGTAAATTCTGGTTTATGAATCATAGAATAAAATTGTGTTTGATGTTTTTCTTATTAATAAACATTTGAAGAAAAGTCAAAAGTGAAGGTCATCATTTGACATCTAACTTTCAAATAGAAACTATTGAGCTTGTTAAAAGTGGCCCGGTGTTAGATAAGGTGACAGATCTTTTGTATCGAATAATGGAATTCCTGCTTGGAAATTTCACCATCATTTAGCATCGGTCTTATCACATCGATCAGATTGAATTTCCCGCTTTTCCAAAAAGAAGCAAGGTGGCCAAATGGATAGACCACAGACCTGGGTGTCAGAAGGAACAGGGTTCTAATCCCGGCTCCACCGCTTGTCTACTGTGTGACCACGGGCAAGTCTCTTAGCTTCTCTGTGCCTCAGTTACCTCATCTGCAAAATGAGGATTAAGACTATGAGTCCCATTTTGGGGGGCTGCAGAGCTCCTCCAATGGTCCCTGCCCCTGCCCCAACCTGGTCCTGCCATCTGCACTAACTCCATGGAAGCAGCAGTCAGCTCTCCATCGATCAATCAGTCAATCAGTGGTATTTATTGAGAATTTACCGTGTGAAGAGCACTGGTCTAGGTGCTTGGAAGATTATAATAATAATAATGATGGCATTTATTAAGCACTTACTATGTGCAAAGCATTGTTCTAAGTGCTGGGGAGGTTACAAGGTGATCAGGTTGTCCCACATGGGGCTCACAATCATAATCCCCATTTTACAGATGAGGTAATTAAGGCCCAGAGAAGTTGTGACATGCCCAAAGTCACACAGTTGACAAGTGGTGGAGCCGGGATTTGAACCCATGACCTCTGACTCCAAAGCCCGGGCCCTTTCCACTGAGCCACCCTGCTTCGGTACAGAAGAGTTGGTAGAGAAGCAGCGTGGTTTAGTGGAAAGAGCCCGGGCTCGGGAGTCAGAGGTCGTTGGTTCTAATCCCAGCTCCACCGCTTCTCAGCTGTGTGACTTTGCGCAAGTCACTTAGCTTCTCTGTGCCTCAGTTACCTCATCTGTAAAATGGGGATTAAGACTGTGAGCCCCATGTGGGACAACCTGCTTACCTTGTATCTACCCCAATGCTTAGGACAGTGCTTGGCACATAGTAAGTGCTTAACAAATACCATTATTATTGTTATTATTTTCCTTCAGGAGCTCCTAGGGAGGCAGACACTAAAATTGTGTCTGTACTTGTACTTGTACTTCCCAAGTGCTTAGAACAGTGCTCGGCACACAGTAAGTGCTCAATAAATATGATTGAATGAATGAATGAATAAAATACATTACAGCTCTGGGAAGCAGCAGAGTAGAAGAATATGGGCATAACTGCCGTGGAGGTGGCAGTGGGGTGAGCATCAGAGGGCTTGGGGGTTCTAATCCTGGTTCTGCCAACTGATTGCTTTGCAATCATGGTCAAGTCACTTTATTTGTACATATTTATTACTCTATTTATTTATTTATTTTATTTGTGAATATCTATTCTATTTATTTTATTTTGTTAGTATGTTTGGTTTTGTTCTCTGTCTCCCCCTTTTAGACTGTGAGCCCACTGTTGGGTAGGGACTGTCTCTACATGTTGCCAACTTGTACTTCCCAAGCGCTTAGTACAGTGCTCTGCACACAGTAAGCGCTCAATAAATACGATTGATTGATTGATTGGTTGATTGATTTATCTGACCTCACTTTTCTCATCTATAAATTGGGGATTGTTTGCCTGTTCTCTCACCTACTTAGACTTTGAGCCCATGTGAACAGGAATCGTCTGACTTGATTATCTTCTATCTCAGGGCTTAGAACCCAATCCATCACTGGTATTTATTGAGCATTTCCTGTGTGCAGAGCACAGATTGCCCAGAGAATCCAGGGCTTGGCATATAGTATGCGCTAAACAAATGCCTCAGTGACTTATTATTTATTTAGAAGGGAGGGGGAATAGAGTGAGAAGATGAGAGGTTAGTCAGGGAAGGTTTCCTGGAAGAGAAATTATTTTACTAGGGCTTGATAGATGGGGAGAGTGGTGGTCCATCAGGCATATGAGCCCGTCTTCTGGACTGTGAGCCCGTTGTTGGGTAGGGACCGCCTCTATATGTTGCCCACTTGTACTTCCCAAGCGCTTAGTACAGTGCTCTGCACACAGTAAGCACTCAATAAATGCGATTGAATGAATGAATTTGGTACAAGAACTGTTTCCAACCTAATTAGTTTGCATCTACCCCAGCACTTAGTACAGTGCTTGGCACTTAGTAAGCACTAAACAAATACCATAATTATTATCACTGTTATTATTAGGAAGTGGTGGTCCATCAGGCATATGAGCCTGACTTCTGGACTGTGAGCCTGTTGTTGGGTAGGGACCGCCTCTATATGTTGCCCACTTGTACTTCCCAAGCGCTTAGTACAGTGCTCTGCACACAGTAAGCACTGAATAAATGCCATTGAATGAATGAATTTGGTACAAGAACTGCATCCAACCTAATTAGTTTGTATCTACCCCAGCACTTAGTACAGTGCCTGGCACTTAGTAAGCACTAAACAAATACCATAATTATTATCATTGTTATTATTAGGAAGCACTGAAGCCTTGGCCCTTATGCAATCTCATTTGGCAATCTCGATCAGCAGTGCTCTGCACACACTAAGCATTCAATAAATGTGGCTGAATGAATGATCGAATGAACCATGAGCTCAACTGATTCTCTGGACTCTGGACTTTCCCTCACTCTGTCATTTTTCTGTCCAA
Organism: Tachyglossus aculeatus; assembly: GCF_015852505.1. NCBI lineage: Eukaryota > Metazoa > Chordata > Mammalia > Monotremata > Tachyglossidae > Tachyglossus > Tachyglossus aculeatus. The sequence goes on from NC_052070.1 coordinate 14,592,712, forward strand.
TTTGCCTTTTCTATGTTTTGTAGAGAATTCTCCATTCACCACAGAGCCTAATGCATCCAGTATGGAAGTCTATGTGGTGTTAACACAAGAGAAGCAGCGTGGCTCAGTGGAAAGAGCACGGGCTTTGGAGTCAGAGGTCATGGGTTTGAATCCCGACTCTGCCACATGTCTGCTGTGTGACCTTGGGCAAGTCACTTAACTTCTCTGAGCCTCAGTTACCTCATCTGTAAAATGGGGATGAAGACTGTGAGCCCCACGTGGGACAATATGATCACCTTGTATCCCCCCCAGTGCTTAGAACAGTGCTCTGCACATAGTAAGCACTTAAAAAATGCCATTATTATTATTATTATTTTATTCTAGGTGTCTAGGTGTGATTAATCACTTAGTACAGTGCTCTGCACACAGCAAGCGCTCAATAAATATGATTGAATGATTTCTAGACAGCACTGTCAATCAGTACTGGATAGAGTCTGGGAGTCAGAAGGTCATGGGTTCTAACCCAGCGCTGCCACTTGTCGGCTGTGTGACCTTGGGCAAGTCACTTAACTTCTTTGTGCCTCAGTTACCTCAACTGTATAGTGGGGATGAAGACTGTGAGCCCCACGTGGGACAAGCTGATTACCGTGTAGCTGCAGCAGTGCATAGAACCGTGCTTGGCACATAGTCAATGCTTAACAAATATCATAATTATTACTAATAAATATTGAGGGTTCACTGTGTGCAAAGCACTGTGCTAAGCACTTGGGAGAGTACAATACAAAAGGGTAGGTAAGCAAAATCCCGGCCCCCAAGCATCTTACAGCACTCTCAGAGAAAAGTTAAGACATTAGATTCCTTGCTTTAGAACGAAGCCGCTGGCCTCCGAGGGTTCTGAAATTCTTTGTTTCCTTTCATCTTCATTTATGCATTCCTTCATTCAGAACATATTGATTGAGCAAGCAATTGTGCATGAAGCAATAAACTTGGAGGCACAAAATAAAAGTAGAAGACACTTCATCATCAATCGTATTTATTGAGCGCTTACTGTGTGCAGAGCACTGTACTAAGCGCTTGGGAAGTACAAATTGGCAACATATAGAGACAGTCCCTACCCAACAGTGGGCTCACAGTCTGAAAGGACACATCCCTCGTCCTTGAAGAGTTTTTAATTTTGTTGCATTTTTTTATGGTATTTGTTATAGGTCAAGCACTGTTCATTCTATCGTATTTATTGAACACTTACAGTAGAGCACTGCACTAAGCGCTTGGGAAAGTACAACACAACAATAAACAGTGACATTCCCTGCCCACAGTGAGCTTACAATCTAGAGCAGGGGGGAGACAGATGTCAATACAAATAAATAAAATGACAGATATGTACACAAGTGCTGTGGGACTGGGATGGGTGAAGAGCAAATGGAGCAAGTCAGGGAGATGCAGAAGGGAGTGGGAGATGAAGAAAAGTGGGACTTAGTCTGAGAGGGCCTCTTGGAGGAGATGTGCCTGTTCTAAGTGCTGTGGTAAATACAAGTTCATCAGGTCGGACACTAAATCCCCATAGGGGCTCTCAGTCTAGGTAGGAAGAACAGGTATTGACTCCCCATTTTACAGTCGAGTAAACTGAGGCCCAGATAAATTAAGTGCCTTGCCCAAGGTCAAACAGCAGACAAGTGGGAGAGCTGGAATTAGAACCCAGGTCAATCAATCAATCAATCAATCGTATTTATTGAGCACTTACTGTGTGCAGAGCACTGTACTAAGCGCTTGGGAAGCACAAGTTGGCAACATATAGAGACAGTCCCTACCCAACAGTGGGCTCACAGTCTGACTTCCTGGCTTGTGCTTTTCCTGTTCATTCATCCATTCAATCATATCTACTTGGAGAAGCAGCATGGCTCAGTGGAAAGAGCATGGGCTTTGGAGTCAGAGGTCATGGGTTCAAATCCCGGCTCTGCCAATTGTCAGCTCTGTGAGCTTGGGCAAGTCACTTAACTTCTCTGAGCCTTAGTTACCTCATCTGTAAAATGGGGATGAAGACTGTGAGCCCCACGTGGGACAACTTGATCACCTTGCATCCCCCCCAGCGTTTAGAACGGTGCTTGGCGCATAGTAAGTGCTTAACTAATACCATCATTATTATTATTATTATTATCTACTGAGTGCTTACTGTGTGCAAAGCACTATACTAAGTGCTGGGAGAATACAATATAGCAATAAAGACCATGCTCTCCTTCTTCTGCATTGCACTTTCCCAAGTGCTTGAGCACAGTAAATGCCCAGTAAGCACCATTTATTGATTGACTGATTAATGGGAGAGGCAGACACAGGTAAGTTGTTTTGATTAACTGATTAATGGGAGAGGCAGACACAGGTAAGTTGTTTATGAACATATTTGTACATATTTGTGCATATTTATTACTCTATTTATTTTACTTGTACATATCTATTCTATTTATTTTATTTTGTTAGTACGTTTGGTTTTGTTCTCTGTCTCCCCCTTTTAGACTGTGAGCCCACTGTTGGGTAGGGACTGTCTCTATATGTTGCCAACTTGTACTTCCCAAGCGCCTAGTACAGTGCTCTGCACACAGTAAGTGCTCAATAAATAAGATTGATTGATTGATTGATGAACGGTGGGAGTATGAGAAAAAACAGATCTGTAGAGTAAGGGCAAATGAATGAATGAATGAATAGCTGGATGAATGAACAAGTCAATAAATAACTGGAGAGTATGTGCAACCCACTTGCCTACCTACTTGTTCACTGCACTCTGTGCCCCTGTGGGTACAGAACTGGCAAGGATAAGAGAGAATCATTGGCATTAAACAACACGAGTAGCACCACAATCAATCCCTCCACACGCCTTGTCAGTCCCAAGGTCTGAGGATCAAGACTCAAATGACTTCCAGGTTGGGAGACACCACCATAATCATATGTGAATTGGAGCTGAATGTGTGTGTCTGTGTGTGTGTTATGCCTGACTACTAAGTTTGATGTTAGGAAGGATCTTCATAGAGAAGCAGCGTGGCTCAGAGGAAAGAGCACGCGCTTTGGAGTCAGAGGTCAACGGTTCAAATTCCGGCTCCGCCACTTGTCAGCTTTGTGACTTTGGGCAAGTCCCTTCACTTACCTGTGCCTCAGTTACCTCATCTGTAAAAGGGAGATTGAGACTGTGAGCCCCATGTGAGACAACCTGATAACCTTGTATTCCCCCAGTGCTTAGAACAGTGCTTGGCACATAGTAAGCACTTAGCAAATTCTATTATTCTATTCTATTCTATAGACTATTAATAAATATTCTATTTATTTTATTTTGTTAATATGTTTTGTTTTGTTCTCTGTCTCCCCCTTCTAGACTGTGAGCCCACTGTTGGGTAGGGACCGTCTCTATATGTTGCCAACTTGTACTTCCCAAGCACTTAGTATAGTGCTCTGCACACAGTAAGCACTCAATAAATACGATTGAATGAATGAATGAATGATCAAATGCCATCATTATTCAGCGCTTAGAACAGTGCTTCGCACATAGTAAGCACTTAAGAAATACCATCACCACCACCAAGTGCTTTGTACATATTAAGCGCTTAATAAACACCATTATCATTATTATTATCTTTGAAAACAGTTGTACCTTGGTCAAAATTATTTTTTAGCATCTAGGAGAAACTGCTGAACACTTTGCATTTTGAGCCAGGGACCTTATCAGCATACTAATAAAGACGTCTCTGAGAGGAAAAATTAAAAATCGAGGTTACCAGAGTCCTTCCTCTCACTCAGACCAGATACAGTCTGTGAACCTCGTTGCTCAGTGGAAAGAACGCGGGCTTTGGAGCCAGAGGTCATGGGTTCTAATCCCAGCTCCGCCACATGTCTGCTGTGTGACCTTGGGCAAGTCACTTAACTTCTCTGAGCCTCAGTTACCTCATCTGTAAAATGGGGATTAAGACTGGGAGCCCCGCGTGGGACAACCTGATCACCTTGTATTTCCCCCCCAGTGCTTAGAACAGTGCTTTGCACATAGTAAGCGCTTAACAAATGCCATTATTATTATTATTATGGGTTCAAATCTCGGCTCCGCCAATTGTCAGCTGTGTGACTTTCGGCAAGTCACTTCACTTCTCTGTGCCTCAGTTACCTCATCTGTAAAATGGGGATTAAGACTGTGAGCCCCACGTGGGTCAACCTGATCACCTTGTAACCTCCCCAGCACTTAGAACAGTGCTTTGCACATAGTAAGCGCTTAATAAATGCCATCATCATCATCAACAACAACCTTCTGAATGCACAGGAATCACAGCCGTTTCTGTTACCGGGAGTCACCACCTACTTTCAGTATATGCCCAGGCAACCGACAGCTTTCCAAAGTGAAGAGGACCTTGAGCCAAATCAGAGATAGAGGGCAATTCCTCTAACTCAGAGAAATATCCAGTTGGAGTGTATTCACAGAAGAAATTTCCACTGACCCAGGATATTTCAGCAACTCCAAGGCAGACCCTTTGGTTTTATGGGCTAGCCAATATCTCGACAGGCAGAGGTCGGCCTTGACTCAAAATGAGTCATTCACACCACTTTCTGATGCATTACATGTTTGTTCCATTTGAAAACTGACCCAGGCCTAGTTTACGGGGGCTTATTTGAGCTCAGGAAGATGTCAAATGGCTGCAGTTGATGTGAGGTCAGGCACTTTCATTATGCCAACACTTCAGGCTCAGCTCTAGGCTTAGGCTGAGAATTTACACTTAACTTACCTCTATCCCTTCCATTACACGTAGTTTACCCAGGACCCACTCAGAGTCATCATTTGTCATTTAAAACCCTGCCGGGGCTCCTGGGAGGAGCACATTCTTTTATATTATTTTAATAGCATCTCTGCCAAAGCCAGTTGAAAATGGAAAGTTGCCCTTTAGGGTACTGTTCACGGTGACACGTAATCAGCCCTGCACTGTCACAAAGATAGTAATGATTCTGTAAAATGAGGAGGAAAGAGTGAATTCATTGCTTTTGTAAACTGGCTCCCTCCCTGAGGAAAGGAGAGGTTGGAAAAATTTTAGTCCATTGAAACACATCACAGTTTTTGTATGTTTATATTTGTTAAGTGCTTAGTGCCAGGCACTGTCCTAAGCCCTGGGGTAGATACAAACTAATCAGGTTGGACACGGTCCCTGTCCCCCATGGGGCTCACAGTCTTGAGCCCCATTTTACAGATGAAGGAACAAAGCACAGAGAAGTGAAGTAACTTGCCCAAGGTCACATAGAAAACAAATGGCAGAGTCAGGATTAGAAGGCAGGTCCTTCTGACTTTCCAGGTCCGTGCTCTATCATCATCATCATCATCATCATCAATCATATTTATTGAGCGCTTACTATGTGCAGAGCACTGTACTAAGCACTTGGGAAGTACAAATTGGCGACATATAGAGACAGTCCCTACCCAACAGTGGGCTTACAGTCTAAAAGGGGGAGAGGGCACACGGCTTCTCATAGTAGGCGCAGTCCATGTTCCTAAGGAGTTTACAATCTAATTAGGGGAGACAGACATAAAAATAAATTACAGATAGGCGAATCTACAGAGGATAGGGATTTGTACATAAATGTTGTATGGGTCGGGTGAGTAGCGAGTGCTTAAACTGTAGACTGTAAGCTCCTTCAGGGTGAGAGATTGTTTCTACTGTATTGCACTCCCAAAAATGCTCTGTACAGTGCTATACACACAGCAGAATGTAAGTCCTTTAAGAGCAGGGCTTATGTCTATAAATTAGTATATATGTATATATGTTTGTACATATTTATTACTCTATTTATTTTACTTGTACATATCTATTCTACTTATTTTATTTTGTTAATATGTTTGGTTTTGTTCTCTGTCTCCCCTTCCTAGACTGTGAGCCCACTGTTGGGTAGGGACTGTCTCTATATGTTGCCAACTTGTACTTCCCCAACGCTTAGTACGGTGCTCTGCACACAGTAAGCGCTCAATAAATACGATTGATTGATTGATTGATTGTACTCTCTCACTCCTAGTATAGCGTATAGGTGATGAAGAAGCATGGGTGAATAGGGTGGGAGATGAGAGGACAGACAGGAAAAGCTTCTTGGAGGAGATATATTTGTAGGGCTTTGAAGATGGGGAGTGTGTTCTGCAAGATATGAAAAGGGAGGGAGTTCCACGCCACAGGGAGGATGTAAGCAAGAGGTCGATGGCAACAGAAACAATATCGGGACACATTAAATGGGTTGGTGTTAGAAGATAATAATCATCATCATCATCATAATCATCAATCGTATTTATTGAGCGCTTACTGTGTGCAGAGCACTGTACTAAGCGCTTGGGAAGTACAAGTTGGCAACTTGTAATAACTTGTAATAATAATGTAATAATGTAATAATAATGGTATTTAATAATAATCATAATAATAATGGCATTTATTAAGAGCTTACTATGTGCAAAGCACTATTTTACTTGTTAAGCATTTACTGTGTGCCTAGCACTGTTCTAAGCACTGGGGTAGAAACAAGCTAATCAGATTGAACACAGTCTCTGCCCCTCATGGGGCTCGCAGTCTTAATCCCCATTTTACAAATGAGGTAACAGAGGCACAGAGGAAATTAAGCAACTTTTTCAAGGCTGCACAGCAGACAGGTGGAGGATCCAGGATTAGAACTCAGGTCCATCTGACCCCCAGGCCTGGGCTCTAACCATCAAACCACACTTCTTGGTGTGCAGGCTGGATTCCAGCGGGAGAAGACTGAGGTTAGGTAGGAGGGGGAGGCTAATTGAGAGCCTAAAAGCCAAGGGTGAAGAGCCACTATTTGATGCTTGCTTTGATTTAAGCATCAGGGGCCTGTTACCATGTCCCCTCCCCTTTGCACGTTTCCCCTCCACCTTCTCACTGTGCCTCCAAGTCTCCTATCTCTCCGACCCCTCGCCCACATCCTGCCCCTGGCCTGGAATGCCCTCTCTTCTCAAATAATAATGGCATTTGTTAAGTGCTTACTATGTGCAAAGCACTGTTCTAAGCACTGGGGGGATACAAGGTGATCGGGTTGTCCCACGGGGGGCTCACAGCCTTAATCCCCATTTTACAGATGAGGTAACTGAGGCTCAGGGAAGTGAAGTGGCTTGCCCAAGGTCACACAGCAGACACGTGGCGGAGCCGGGATTCGAACCCATGACTTCTGACTCCAAAGCCCGGGCTCTTTCCACTGAGCCACGCTGCTTCTCAGATCCAACAGACAATTACTCTCCCCCTTTTCAAAACTTTATTGAAGGCACATCTCCTCCAGGAGGCCTTCTCTGACTAAGCCCCCCCTTTCCTCTTCTCCTGCTCCCTTCTGAGTCACCCTGACTCGCTCCCTTTTTCCTTCCCCCCCTCCCACCCTACAGCACCTATGTACATGTCTGTAATGTACTTATTTATATCAATATCTGTCTCCGCCCCTTCTAGAGTTTAAGCTCATTGTGGGTGGGGAATGTGACTGTTTACTGTTGTACTTTACCCTCCCAAGCACTTAATACAGTGCTCTGCCCACAGTAAGCACTCAATAAATCCGACTGAATAATAATAATGTTATTAAGCACTTACTATGTGCAAAGCACTGTTCTAAGTGCTGGAGAGGTTACACGGTGATCGGGTTGTCCCACGGGGGGCTCACAGTCTTAATCCCCATTTTACAGATGAGGTAGCTGAGGCACAGAGAAATGAAGTGACTTGCCCAAAGTCACACAGCCGGCAATTGGCGCAGCCGTGATTTGAACCCCTGACCACTGACTCCAAAGCCGGTGCTCTTTCCACTGAGCCATGCTGAATAAATGAATGAACCTCCAATCAACCCGATCTCCTCTCAGTCCTTGGTGTTGCAAGGCTTCAGGTCATCGAACTGGTGCCAGCACTTCAGTGACATCCCTCTGTGATCACCAGATTCTCGGGCTCGCCATTCTATTTAAAGGATTCATTCATTCAATCGTATTTATTGAGCGCTTACTATGTGCAGAGCACTGTACTAAGAGCTTGGGAAGTCCAAGTTGGTAACATATAGAGATGGTCCCTACCCAACAGCGGGCTCACAGTCTAGAAAGGGGAGACAGACAACAAAACCAAACATATTAACAAAGTAAAATAAATAGAACAAATATGTACAAATAAAATAAATAGAGTAATAAATACGTACAAACGTACAAAGACTGACAGCAAAGCCCCACCAGGCCTATCCCTGCTTGCGGAAAATAATAATAATACTAATAATGATGGCATTTATTAAGCACTTACTATATGCAAAGCACTGTTCTTTACGACCGTCAAATAAGATTGAATGAATGAATGTTCTAAGCGCTGGGGAGGTTACAAGTTGATCTTTTAGACTGTGAGCCCACTGTTGGGTAGGGACTGTCTCTATATGTTGCCAATTTGTACTTCCCAAGCGCTTAGTACAGTGCTCTGCACATAGTAAGTGCTCAATAAATACGATTGATGATGATGATGATGATGATGATCAGGTTGTCCCACGGGGGCCACCCAGTCTTAATCCCCATTTTACAGATGGGGTAACTGAGGCACAAAGAAGTTAAGTGACTTGATTTATGTTGGATAAATTCTTGGGGAGAGCAACTGTGAGGCACAGAGCGTGGGCGATTCCATCACCCGGAGCAGAGGCTGGTAAGCCACAAATCTTCCCTAGCCTTTCCCCACATTCCCACCCACTCCCCCCGGGCACCAGTTCTGGGGTGACTGCATGTGCCATGGCTCTCCGAGTCTCTGTGCTTTCTGTGCCGCTCTGCTCTAATGCTCCGAGCACAGCACCCCAGAGCAGCTGAGCAGGAGGCGGCAGAAACACAGATAAACTCTCACTCTGCCCTGGACCCCAGAGCACTGTACTAAGTGCTTGGAAGAGCACAACGTAAGAGAGTTGCTAAACACATTCCCTGCCCACAACGAGCTTGCGGGCTAGAGGGAATCCACCAATCAATCAATCAATCGTATTTATTGAGCGCTTACTGTGTGCAGAGCACTGTACTAAGCTCTTGGGAAGTCCAAGTCGGCAACATATAGAGACGGTCCCTACCCAACAGTGGGCTCACAGTCTAAAAGGGGGAGACAGAGAACGAAACCAAACATACTAACAAAATAAAATAAACAGAATAGATATGTACAAGTACAATAAATTAAATAGAGTAACAAATATGTACAAACATATATATATGTTTGTATGTTTGAGCCCTCGTGGGGCTCACAGTCTTAACCCCCATTTCCAGATGAGGTAACTGAGGCACAGAGAAGTGAAGTGACCTGCCCAAAGTCGCACAGCTAATGGGCGGGGTCGGGATTTGAACCCATGACCTCCGACTCCCAAGCCCGGGCTCCTTCCCACTGAGCCACGCTGCTTCTCTAATCACCTTGCAACCTCCCCAGCGCTTAGAACAGTGCTTGGCACATAGTAAGCGCTTAATAAATGCCATTGTCATTGTTAATAAATACGATTGGATGAATGAAAGGAGAAAGGACAGGTCGCCTAAGGAGCAGGGCAGACCTCTAAGGGTCAGGGGTCAGAGGGCAGGGGTCAGAGGTCAATGGAAGGTCGGGTGTGTTCCTGAGGACAAGGCCTCTCTCACCTGGCCCTCGGCTCCATCCAGCCCCAAGATCGTAGTCCCATAGGGACCATCTCTATATGTTGCCAACTTGTACTTCCCAAGTGCTTAGTACAGTGCTCTGCACACAGTAAGCGCTCAATAAATACGATTGAATGAATGAATGAATGAATGAATGAATGGAGTAAATAAAGGAGATGAGGCACTCAAAGAAGTACTCCTAAAACCTTTCCCCAAATCAAGGGGAGTTGTTTCCCGCATCGAGGCTGCCAGAAATGGAATTCTAACTTGGCTAAACCTGGCTACCCTTTCGTTCAATCATATTTATTGATTGCTTACTGTGTGCAGAGCACTGTACTAAGCGCTTGGGAAGTACAATTCAGCAACGGAGACGATCCCTGCCCACAGCGGGCTCACAGTCTAGAAGAGAGCAATACCCTGGACTGTAAAGGCAGGAACTGTGTCTACTAACTCTATTGTACTCTCCCAAGTGCATAGTGTAGTGCTCTGCACAGAGTGGACTTCAAGCTCCTCTAGGACATGGTTTTTGTCTACTAACTCTATCGTAGTCAGCCAACTGCTCTGCACACAGTAGCTGTAAACTCCTTGAGGGCAGGGTTCAAGTCTACTAACTCCATGGCACTCCCACAAATGCTCAGAAGAGTGCTCTGCACACAGTAGACTGTAAGCTCTCTGAAGGCAGTCTTAACCCTGTTGACTCTTTGCAAGTGCCCAGTACAGTGCTCAGCCCACAGTAAGCCCTCAATATACACCACAGATCGATAGACTAATTGACTGGGCCTTTTGCTAACCCCAAGATTCAGTTCTAGAAAAAGGTGGCAACCAGTACGGAAACCAAAGAAAATTAGAGTTCATTTTTAGAGCTGGAGTCTTTCAGGCACCCTGCCAAATTGGTACGAACCCACCGAATACGGCAATTCTTAATTTTCTTATTCTTTCAAGTAACTCTTGATGAGCCATTTTCTCTTGCTTCAGATATCTCGTCTTGAAAAGACCATGCCAGCTGATTCAGAGAAGAAGCATGGCTCAGTGAAAAGAGCACAGGCTTTGGAGTCAGAGGTCATGGGTTCAAATCCCAATCAGCCAAGTGTCAGCTGTGTGACTTTGGGCAAGTCACTTAACTTCTCTGGGCCTCAGTTACCTCATCTGAAAATGGGGATTAAGACTGTGAGCCCCCCGTGGGACAACCTGATCACCTTGTATCCCCCCAGTGCTTAGAACAGTGCTTTGCACATAGTAAGCGCTTAACAAATACCAACATTATTATTATATTCAGTCCTGAAACATAAATTTTACAGATAGACGTGTCATGCCATTATCCTCTTGGCAGAAATATTCTCCTTTACTGAAGTTGACCACAATATCCACACATTCCATCCATTCTTTTACAGTGTTATTTCATTAGTCAATGGGCCTTGCACTCATTCATATTTCTTTTTTCAGGCTGATGAGAAGTCCATCCAAAGAATTGGTAAACTTTGTTCTAAAATATTAAAAGAAGATACAGGCATAAAAATTAACTCAGGCTATTATCAGGATGGTATAATGGATGCAACTTTTAAAAACAGACAAAGCACTTTAAGTCTGGGTATAACATCATTTTAATAATAAATAATTCAGATACAGAAGTTATATTAAGCAAAAGAGTTGCTTCCAAACAGTCTGGAAATATAGGAGCCAGAACATAGATCACATCAAATAAACAGCCTAATCTTTCCAATGCTGCTCAGAAACCAAGCATTTGACAACAAATGTTGTGGAGACAATTTATGAGAAATAGAAACTGTCAGGCAACTTACAGACTGTCAATCAGCTACAAAGAAACATTTGATGCTTCGTGTGTGTGTGAGGAAAGAATGTAGGACGTTGCAAGTGCCCCAGAAGTCCAACTTACTTCTCTCTCAACCTCAATTATCAGAAGAAATTAATGCACTTCTTTCTTCAGACATTTGAAACTGAACAGGTTGATTTTCAAGAGTTTTGCTGAAACTGTCAGCGTAAAGGATGCTAAGCTGGCTGAAAATAAATCCCTGTTTCCATTCTATGATTTTAGGGCACTTCGTCAGTCAGTCAGTTGTATTTATTGAGCACTTACTGTGTGTAGAGCACTGGACTGGCACTTGGAAGAGTATGATATCACAATATAACAGATACATTCCCTGCCCACAGTGAGCCTACAGTCTAGAGGGGGAGGCAGACATTAATATAGACAAATTACAGATATGGACATAAGTGGCTGTGGCACTTGAGCACAAGGAAGCAACTCAAGGGACTCTGAGAGCCGAGCGATCTTGACCCTTGTCATTCCAGAAAGTGTAGCCTTCTGGGCATTAGGAAACAAGGCCTGAATATCTGGCATATTCTCTGTGTTCAGCCTCTGATCTGCCACTTCAGCAAGAGAACCAAGGAAGCGACACTGGGACTACAGAGAAAATTGGAGGTATGAGAAGGTAGAAGTAGGAAAACGATCAAGTCCCTCTACTCTGCTCTGTAAAAACCAATCCTTCCTTTGCACTGAGAACTGACAGCAGAAAGAACGTGAAAACCCAAAGCTCAGCTAGTAGAGGGGAGGAAGAAAGCAGCTCCCCTGAAGAGAAAACACTCTCACACTCACAGTCTATTAACTTAGGTAACTGATCTAAGCACTTAGTGTGTGCTTAGAACACTTAGTACAGTGCTCTGCACACAGTAAGCGCTCAATAAATACGATTGATGATGATGATGATCTGCGTCGCTGTCACCCCAATTTCTCAGACGCTGCATTCAAATGCAGAAAGGGAGAAAATGATTTTCTCCAGGAGAGTTTATTCATCGCAGGCTCTATCTTATTAAAAGTGCACACCTGGTTTGAGAGAGGAAAAAAAAAATTGAAAGGAAGAAGAAAATAACAATGAACATGTATAAGCCTGGTTTCTTTCAATCTCGCCCATCATTAGCTTTGGTCAGTCTGAGGGTCACTTGGGAGGAACAGAATATAGCCAGAGACCCAAGTAGAATGAAACCCAAAGTCCAAAGTCTGGAGCTCCCAATGGTATCCTGAAGAAAGATTGTTTTCCAACTGGTCAATCAGCCTCTGAAAGACCGGCTTACTTCCATCTTGAGCAACAATGACAACAAAGACTTCATCCTAAGGAATGCCTCACACTCTGCACACAGTAAGAGCTTAATAAATTTGATTGACTGAAAGGTAGATATGGCAAGCAACTACAAGGGAGGCAGCTCTGAGGTGTGACCAAGATCTCTTGAAACTGCTGGAAACAGCTAATAATAATGATGGCATTTGTTAAGCACTAACTATGTATCAAGCGCTGTTCTAAGCACTTGGGTAGATACCATTTTTCACGTTGGACACAGTCCCTGCCACACATGGGGCTCACCATCTAAGTAGGAGGGAGAACAGGTATTGAATCCCCTTTATAATAATAATAATGATGGCACTTATTAAGTGCTTACTATGTGCAAAGCACTGTTCTAAGTATTGGGGAGGTTACAAGGTGATCAGGTTGTCCCTCGTGGGGCTCACAGTCTTAATCCCCATTTTACAGATGAGGTAACTGAGGCACAGAGAAGTTAAGTGACTTTCCCAAAGTGACCCAGCTGACAATTAGCAGAGCCGGGATTTGAACCCATGACCTCTGACTCCAAAGCCCGGGCTCTTTCCACTGAGCCATGCTGCTTCTCTACAGATTATTACAAATTATACATATGAGCAAACTGAGGCACAGAGAAGTGACTTGCCTGAGCTCTTACAACAGACAAGATGCAGAGCCAGGATTAGAACTCAGGACTTCTAACTCCCAGCCCTGTGCTCTCTCCACTAGGTCTAGCTGCTTCTCTGGTCCTGATAATAACTGGGATATTTGTTAAGTGCTTAATCAATCAATGGTATTGATTGAGTGCTTACTATGGGCAGAGCACAGTACCAAGAACTAGGATAGATCCAAAGAAGCAAATTGGATGCAGTTCCTTTTCCTCTTGGGGCCCTAAAGATTTGCCCTTTCCTCTCCATCCAAACCGCTACCCTGCTCGTTCAAGCTCTCATCCTATCCCGACTGGATTACTGCATCAGCCTCCTCTCTGATCTCCCATCCTCCTGTCTCTCCCCACTGCAATCTATACTTCATGCTGCTGTCTGAATCACCTTTGTGAAGAAACTCTCTGGGCATATTACTCCCTCCTCAAAAATCTCCAGTGGCTACCAATCAACCTACACATCAGGCAAAAATTCCTCACTCTCAGCTTCAAGGTTCTCCATCACCTCACCCCCTCCTACCTCACCTCCCTTCTACTTGGGTCTCTGGCTATATTCTGTTCCTCCCTTCTTTCCTTCTACAGCCCAGCCCACACCCTCCGCTCCTCTGCTGCTAACCTCCTCACTGTGCCTCGTTCTCACCTGTCCCACCGTCGACCCCCGGCCCACATCCTCCCCCTGGCCTGGAATGCCCTCCCTCCCCACATCCGCCAAGCTAGCTCTCTTCCTCCCTTCAAAGCCCTACTGAGAGCTCACCTCCTCCAGGAGGCCTTTCCAGACTGAGCCCCCTCTTTCCTCTCACCCTCCTCCCCCTCCCCCCCACCTTACCTCCTTTCCCTCCCCACAGCACCTGTATATATGTTTATACATATTTATTACTCTATTTATTTTGCTTGTACATATTTACTATTCTATTCATTTATTTTGTTAATATGCTTTGTTGCCTGTCTCCCCCCTCTAGGCTGTGATTCTGCTGTTGGGTAGGGACCGTCTCTATATGTTGCCAACTTGTACTTCCCAAGTGCTTAGTACAGTGCTTCGCACACAGTAGTGCTCAATAAATATGATTGGATGAATGAATGAAGAGGAAGGGAGCTTACTCCGGAATGACAGATCCACTGGGGGAACATTCCCCACCTGGGCCCCTTGACATCTTTTTTTCTATTTTAAAATGATTGTAGCCTTTCCTTTATAGTCCCTACCACTCGAAAGCCCCCAAATCCATCTTCCAAAGTCACTTCCAAGGATAGTCCCTCTGAGGTTCAGCAGGTCTCTTTGGAAGGCACAGAGACCAACAATTTAAAGAAGAAAGCTGCCACTTAAACGTATTTATACAACGAATGCACAAGAGAGAAGTGCGATAAACAAGCTTTCAAACTATAAAACGTTAAGAGGTTGTGCTTGAAACGATAATTACGACTACAGTGGAAGTTGTCTTCCGACAGGTTCGTGAGGCACTGTATAATCTAGAAACCGAGTTAAATAATGCACTTGAAAATAACGCTTCGGGGCCAGGCTACTGCAGCTTCGATTCTACTTCTAGGTGCTGATGACGCTTTGGTTTGCTTTACTGGGTGTGTGACACATTGGATACTAAGAAAGCTGGAAATAGAGTAGAGAAGACTGCTCCCGTTACTTCTTGTCGGGTTTCTGGGTCACTTCCCCAGCTCCAGGCTGCAGGCTGGTTGTGCAGTGGCCGGTCCTCGTCTCTGACCGCTGACTCTCCTGGGAGACTTGGCGCACTGCTCGCAGGATGGCCTGCTGAACGATCCTTTTGCTGGCGTTCTGCAACTTCACTTCCTCCGGTTCATTTCCGGGCTTCTCACCTAGCGAGGGTTGGAGAAGGAACAAATTTCAACACGCAAAGCCCGGTTCTGCTCACCCTTAAATCAAATACACAATCCAGAGGGGATCTTGGAGAAGCAGCGTGGCTCAGCGGAAAGAGCATTGGCTTGGGAGTCAGAGGTCGTGGGTTCTAATCCTGGATCCGCTTGTCAGCTATGTGACTATGAGCAAGTAACTTAACATCTCAGTGCCTCAGTTACCTCATCTGTAAAATGGGGTTAAGACTGTGAGCCCCACGTGAGACAACCTGATAACCTTGTATCTACCAGTAATAATAATAATAATGACATTTATTAAGCACCTACTGTGTGCAAAGCACTGTTCTAAGTGCTGGGGAGGTTGCACGGAATTCCTTTCCTAGGTGTGAATTTTGGATGAATTCTACAAATGTTAATAATAATAGTAATAATGACAGTATATGTTATGTGCTTATGATGTACCAGCTACTGTACTAAGCACTGGGGTGGATCCAAGCAAATCAACTTGGATACAGTCTCTGTCTCAGGGGCTCACAGTCAATCCCCATTTTACAGATGAGGTAACGGAGGCACAGAGAAGTTAAGCGACTTGCCCAAAGTCACACAGCTGACAATTGGTGGAGCTGGGAATTGAACCCATGACCCCTGACTCCAAAGCTCGGGCTCTTTCCACTGAGCCAAGCTACCAGTACTTAGAACAGTGCTTGGCACAGAGTATGCACTTAACAAATACCATCAGTATTATTATTATTATTATCATCTGAACTTGTTTGTCAGCCCGCCAATTGTATTTAGTGAGTGTTTACTGTGTGCAGAGCACTGTAATCAGTGTCTGGGAGAATACAATATTCCCTGCCTGTTTGACTTTTTTCCCCTTACAGAGTTCCCCAGTCACCACCCCAGTCATCAGTCAATCAATCAATTAATCCATGGCATGGGCAGATAACACGTCTGCTAATTCTGTTGCGTTGTACTCTCCCAACCACTGGAGATATTTGAGAGGGGTGACGTGCCCAGTGTATTTCTGTAGAAAGATAATCCGGGCAGCAGAGTGAAGTACAGACTGAAGTGGAGAGAGACAGGAGGCTGGAAGAGCAGAAAGAATGCTGATGCAGTAATCCAGTCGCGACATGACGAGTGATTTTACTAACAAGGTAATGTTTTGGATGTGCTCTGCATGCGGTAAGTGCTCAAGAAATACAATTGAATAAATGAATGAAATGAATTAATACTTCCCCTCAAGTATTTAGTACAGCTGATGTCTTTACCGTGTGAATACAGAGCGCCTGTAATTAATTATTATTTACTCATTTGTTCATTCAATGGCATTTATTAAGTGCTTACCGTGTGCACAGCACTGTAATAAGCACTTGGGAAAGTACAATATAACAATAAATAATAATAATAATAATGGCATTTATTAAGTGCTTACTATGTGCAAAGCACTGTTCTAAGCGCTGGAGGGATACAAGGTCATGAGGTTGTCCCACGTGGGGCTCACAGTCTTCATCCCCATTTTACAGATGAGGGAACTGAGGCCCAGAGGAGTGAAGTGACTTGCCCAAAGTCACACAGCTGACAAGTGGCGGAGCGGGGATTTGAACCCATGACCTCTGACTCCGAAGCCCATGCTCTTTTCCACTGAGCCAAATGGACATTCCCTTCCCCCAGCGAGCTTACACTAAGTTCTTGGGTGAGTACAACAGAGTTGGTAGTGTGGTGTAGTGTATAGAGCACAGACCTCAGAATCAGAAGGTCACGGGTTCTAATTCCGGCTCCACCACTTGTCTGCTGTGTGACCCTGGGCAGGTCACTTCACTTCTCTGTGCCTCAGTTACCTCATCGTAAAATGGGGATTGAGGCTGTAAACCCCACTTGGGACAGAGACTGAATCCAAGTTGATTTGCTTGTATCCACCCCAGTGCTTAGTACAGTGACTGGCACATCATAAGCACTTAACATATACTGTCATTATTATTATTGTTATTATTAACATTTGTAGAATTCATCCAGAATTCACACCTAGGAAAGGAATTCCACTGTCAGCAATGACATCCTCAAAACCAAACAGCCCACTTAGCTGTGTATGTGTGAAGAGAAGAAATGAGGAGACAACAGTCTACCGAGGTGGTCATTTTGATTATCCATTTAGAAAGTCTACACTCAGCTGGAAATATATTGGGGAGAAAGAGGAACGTCTCTTAGGCTTTGTGAGACTGAAAGCACAGTGCTCGGGACTTGGAAAGAACTTAATAAATACCATAATCATCATTTTATTCCATTCCATGGCTAGAGTTTAGTGTGTAGGTGAAATTGCCTTGCATATTTTGAATGTATGTATTATGTTGCTCTGAAATCAGATGTTTTAGAAAGGAAAAATTTTGTACTCAGGCTCTCGTCTCTAACTCAACCCCATTTGAAAGAAATGATGTGTCCGATTCCCTGCATTTTGGTTTAAGGTTAATATTTAGGCAGTCCTTTCCTCATTTCATAATCACTGTAAGAAAAGGGTTGACATTATTATTAATCGTATTTATTGAGTGCTTACTGTGTGCGAAGCATTATCACTAGTTGAGCGTACATTCTTAATATTTATGACAGCAACACCAGAGGTATAGTTCATAGGTGGTTCCTGTCTAATCTTTCTTACTCTGAGAATGATGTTAAACTCTGTATAATCCTTCCATCTGGCTCAGAAGTGAGGATGTTGGGGCGGGGGGGCAGACATGGGGGAGAGAGGAATGTGGAAATGCAAATCTTGTCTAACCTGCAAGTGGGAAATGGGGAAGACAAAAGTGTGGAGGAAAAATAAATGGTGCGATAGAAGCTTCTGTGATGAGGAAGAATTCCAAAAAGTCACAGGACTGGGAGAAAGTCAAAATCCAGGCCTGTCTCTCTCTTATTGCAAGCAGCCATGATGGGGAAGATCCTATATTTCTCATGAGCCCCTATTTGGCCATAGATGAATCCATTCATGACAAAAAGGTTTTTCTTCTCCTTTGATAAGCAATCTATCAATGGTATTTTTTGAGCACTTATTGGGTGCAGAGCACTGTACTAATCACTTGAGGGGGAGTATTCATTCATTTCATTAATTTATTCAGTCACATTTATTGAGCACTTACTGTTTGCAGAGCACTGTATTAAGCTCTTGGGAGAGTACAATACAACAATAAACAGACACATTCCTTGCCCATTACAAGCTTACAGTCTAGAGGCAGGAAGACAGATAAATTTAATATATAAATGATGGAACATACACAAGTAAATGTGGAGGCTAGATGGTTGCTGGGTTAATATGGCTTGAAGGCATCAGATCATTGGAGAAGGTGGGATTTTAGGAGCACTTTAAAGGTGCGGAGAAATGTTATCTGGTGGGTTTGAATGATGGGGCTTTGGAGGGGAATTCTAGGTATATATGCAGGTGTGCGTGTTGAGGGGAGGCCAGTGTAATAGGGAATGAAGATAGAAGAGTCAAGAGTGATATGGCTAGCAAATGTGCTTGAGAGGAATGAGACGTGTCAGTGGGTATGGAAGCAGGAGGAGAGAGCTGATAGATATAAGATGGTGGATAGCCTTGAGGTCAATGGTATGGGTTTTTGGCTTGATGCAGGGGGAAGTAGGTGGCCACTAGAAGTTTTCAGTGAGTGGAGAAATGTATTTTGGCCAGCAGTATAAAGCACAGTCCCTCTCAGGGTGGCACCTGGAGAGTTTTCAGTACTCTTCTAGTTTTGGCTATGGTAGGGAGAGTCAAGCAGAGGCCTAACCATTCCATTCCTAGCTTGGCCAGTGGCTAGCGAGTGGAAGGCAATCTGCTGCAAGTTAAAACCCTCCTGTGCTGGGCAGCAGCAGCATGAGAGAAAGTAGAGGGTGGAGACTCAAGTTGACTGCATGGAAGAAGGAAATGGTAAACCACTTCCGTGTTTTTCCCCAGAAAACTCTATGGATCCACTGCCAGAATGGTAGCAAGTGGAGGTGGGTCGTTCTGGGAGAGATGTGTCCATGGAGTCACTTTGAGTCAGAAATGACTCGACAGCATAAGAGAAGAAATAAGGCACAGACTGAAATGGGGAGAGGATGGGGTCCTCTCTGTAATGATCAGGATCGATCTCACCAAGTATATTATATGCACCTGCCCTGGAATACAGTTTTATACATAAGCATGCAAATATTTTTCTAAAGATTCAAAGACTTGCCCCAGCTGGAAGACAAAAGTAACCCTGGCCTCAACAGCACTTCATATAGAGTGAGTAGATGTGACCCTGGTCCTTAAACTTACAATCAGGGAGAAAGACATTGAAATTCATTACACAGGAAGCGAAAAAGAATTAAGATATGTACATAAGTGCTGTGGGGTGGGTTCCATATCAAAGTGCTTAAGGGTCATGGACTTAAGTGTCTAAATGCTGCAGAAGAAAGAGGCAATAGGGTGGGAGGTGAGAGGTTGCTCAGAGATGACTTCTTCAAGGAGATAATATTTTAGTAAGGTTCCAAGGATGGGGAGAGAGGTGGTCTATCCATTATGAAGCTGGAGGGAGCTATGGGGAAAAAGGAAGGTGTATACAAAGAGTAGATGGAGAGAGAGACAAGATCAAAGCACTATTAAGTGCATTGGTGTTAGAGATGTAAGGTGTGCGGACTAGGTTTTGGTCCAGATACCCTTTTCTTTAAACTGTGAATTGAAAAGATGAGAAAATGCTTGGAAAATAAGGTTGCCTGTGCACAAAAGCACCTCATTCTCTTCAATCATTCGATCAATGGTATATATTGAGCACTTACTGTGCACGGAGCACTGTACTATTACTCATCCCCCCTCCCAGCCCCACAGCACTTATGTACATATCTGTCATTTATTTATTTCTATTATTGACAATATCCCCCTCTAGAATGTAAGCTTGTTGTAGGCAGGGAATATGTCTTTTTATTATTATATTGTACTCTCCCAAGTGCTTAGTATAGTACTCTGCACACAGGAAGTGTACTTCCCCCATCCCCCCCGCGTTACCTCCTTCCCCTCCCCACAGCACCTGTATATATGTATATATGTTTGTATGTATTTATTACTCTATTTTATTGGTACGTATTCTATTTATTTTTTGTTAATATGTTTCGTTTTGTTGTCTGTCTCCCCCTTCTAGACTGTAAGCCCGCTGTTGGGTAGGGACCGCCTCTATATGTTGCTAACTTGTACTTCCCAAGCACTTAGTACAGTGCTCTGCACACAGTAAGCGCTCAATAAATACGATTGAATGAATGAAAGGAAGTGCTCAGTAAATACACCTGACTGAGTGCTTGGGAGAGTGCAATATAACAGAGACAGTAGAAACATTCCCTGCCTACAAGGAGCTTATAGTCCAGAAGAGTCCCTTCCCATTTGTCCTCTTTTCTCCATTCCTCTCTTCACACTCTTTTCAATAACCAACAGCAATCTTTCTTCTCCTCTACCATTCTCTTTCCTGCCCAGCTCCATGTTTTTCCTGTTCCTTGGTCTCCTTCCCTATGGAAGTTAACTGCCCCCATCATGGACAGCGTTGACAACAGAGGAGATCAAACGATCCTCCAGTCACCCTGGCGTTTTAAATGCTGCAGAAGTGGCGGAAGGATTACTAATGATCTGAAAACGATATCCTTGTTTTTCATATTTTTGTTAAGCACTTACTACATGCCAGGCACTGTTCTAAGCGCTAGGGTAGGTACAAAGTAACCAGGTTGGACACAGTCCATGTCCCGCATAGGGCTTACAGGCAATCTGCATTTTACAGATGAGGTAACTGAGGCACAAAGAAGTTCAGTGACTTGCCCAAGGTCATGCAGTAGACAAATGATGGAGCTGGAATTAGCACCTAAGTCTTTCTGACTCCTAGGCTCCTGCTGTATCCACTAGGCCATGCTGCACTGGAAGAAGTCCAATGTGGCTAGTTAATCTCTCCTGTTTCTTGGCCCTTGCTTTTTGCGCTGAGAGGATTTGTCACAATCAATCAATCAATCGGATTTATTGAGCGCTTACTGTGTGCAGAGCACTGTACTAAGCGCTTGGGAAGTACAAGTTGGCGACATATAGAGACAGTCCCTACCCAACAGTGGGCTCACAGTCACAGCAAACTCCCCTCAGGATCGGACATGGTCAGCAGCCCTGGGGGAAGTCTTCGGGGCCTCAGTGTGTGGGAGAGGGCAATCCAACAATCAGTCATATTTGTTGATTGCTTACTGTGTGTGAAGCACTGTACTAAGCGCTTGGGAGAATATGATATAACAGAGGGGGTAGGCATTCTCTCTGCCCACAAGGAGTTCACAGTTTTAGGGGCCAGTATTCTAACGCTGGGCCAGGTCTGAAACCAGCCATGGACTCCGAGGACCGGGGACCGAGCTAGCTCTCTTCCTCCCTTCAAGGCCCTACTGAGAGCTCACCTCCTCCAGGAGGCCTTCCCACAGTGAGCCCCCTCCTTCGTCTCCCCCTCCACTGCCTCTCCATCCCACCCACCTTAACTCCTTCCCTTCCCCACAGCACCTGTATGTACGTATATATGTTTGTACATATTTATTACTCTATTTATTTTACTTGTACATATTTATTCTATTCTGTTAATAGTTTTGTTTTGTTCTCTGTCTCCCCCTTCTAAACTGTGAGCCCACCGTTGGGTAGGGACCGTCTCTATATGTTGCCAACTTGTACCTCCCAAGCGCTTAGTACAGTGCTCTGCACACAGTAAGCGCTCAACAAATACGATTGAATGAATGAATGAATGAATGAATGACCAAGGACCTAGTCCCAGATCTGCCTCTGATCTATTGGGTGCACTTCAGGTGACTCATCTGACTCTGGTGACTCTGGGCCTCAGTTTCCTGCTATGTATAATGGGGATGATTATACCTGCCCCTTCTTTCCTCACTGGGGTGTTGTGAGGACAAAATGAAGTGGATCATGTTAAATTGTTTAGAAAAATAGATGTGATATAAAAACTATTAATGTAGATGAGGATAACAACATTTGCTAATCAGTAGTTCATATTTATTTGTATTGTACTCTCCCAAGCACTTAGTACAGTGCTTTGCAGGCAGTAGGCATTCAATAAATATGATTGAATGAATGAATTCAGCTCTTACTGTGTGCAGAGCACTGCGCTTAGTGCTTGGGAGAGTACAGTATAACAGATTTTGTTAGTGGGCATCTCCCCATCCACAATGAGTTTACAGAATAGAGGGGGAAACAGATTACAGATATGTCTCTAAGTGCTATGGGGCTGAGGGAGGCATGAATAAAGGGTAAAAATCCAACTGCAAGGGTGACACAGAAGGGAATGGGAGAAGAGGAAATATGGGCCTAGTCAGGGAAGGCCTCTTGGAGGAGTTATGCTTTTAATAAGTCTTTGAAAGTGGGGAGAGTGATCGTTTGTCGGCTATGAAGAGGGAAGTCATTCCACGCTAGAGGCAGGATGTGGGAAAGGGGTCAGCTGTGAGATAGACAAAAAGTCAAGGTATAGTGAGCAGTTTGGCAGAAGATTGAAGTGTGTGATCTAAGTTGAACTAGGAAATCAGGGAGATAAGGTAGGAGGGGGTAAAGTGAGTGAGGGCTTTGAAGCCTATGGTAAGGAATTTCTGATGGATGCAGAGGCGAATGAGTAACCATTGAAGACTCTTGGGGAGTGGGAAAACATGGACAAAATGGGTTTGTAGAAAAATGATCTGGGCAGCAGGTTGAAGTAGGGATTGGAGTGGAGAGAGACAGGAGGCAGGGAGGTCAGCATAGTGCTGAAGCAGTAATCAAGGTGGGATAGGATAAGTGGATTAACACGGTAACAATTTGGATGGAGAGGAAAGGGCAGATTTTAGCAATGTTGTGAAGGCTGTACTGACAGGATTTGGTGACAGATTGAATATGTGGGTTGAATGAGAGAGATGAGTAGAGGATACCACCAAGTCTTATGAGACAGGGAGGATAGCGGTGCTTTCCACAGTGATGGGAAAATCAGGGGGAGGAAAGGGTTTGGGTAGGAATATGAGTAGCTCTGTTTTGGACATGTTAAGTTTGGGGTGCCCGAGAGACATCCAAGTAGAGATATATTGAAGGCAGAAGGAAATACAGGACTGCAGAGAAGGAAAGAAATCAAGGCTGGAGATCAATCAATCGTATTTATTGAGCGCTTACTGTGTGCAGAGCACTGTACTAAGCACTTGGGAAGTACAACTTGGCAACATATAAAGACAGTCCCTACCCAACAGTGGACTCACAGTCTAGAAGGGGGAGACAGAGAACAAAACCAAACATATCAACAAAATAAAATAAATAGAATAGATATGTACAAGTAAAATAAATAAAAAAATAGAGTAATAAATATGTACAAACATATATACATATATGCAGGTGCTGTGGGGAAGGGAAGGAGGTAAGACGGGGGGGATGGAGAGGGGGACGAGGGGGAATCATCCACACAGAAATGGTAGTTATAGCCATGGGAGTTAACGAGTTTTCCAAGAAAGTGGGTGTAGATGGAGAATTGAAGGGGACCCAGAACTGAACCTTGGACTTCCACAGTTAGGTATTGGAGGTCAGAGTAGGAGCCTGCGAAAGAGACTGTGAATGAATGGCCAAAGAGATAAGAAGAGAATCAGGAGAAGACAATGTCACTGAAATCAAGTTGGGTAATGTTTCCAGGAGAAGGGGTGATCCACAGTGTCAAAGGTAGCTGAGAAGTTGAAGAGGATTGGGATGGAGAGAGGCCACTGGATTTTGCAAGAAGGAGATCACTGGTGAACTTTGAGGGGGCAGTTTCAGTGGAATGAAGGGGGAGGGAGCCAGAATGGAGGGGGCCAAGGAGAGAATAAGAAGAGAGAAAGTGGAGGCAGCAGATGTAGACAACTCACTCAAGGAATTTGGAGAGAAATGGTAGGAGGGAAATGGATCCATAACTGGAGACAGCTGTGGAGTTAAGGGAGGGTTTTTTTTGTTGTTTTGTGTTTTAAGGATAGGGGAGACATGTGTATGTTTGAAAGCATCCCCCTGGCCTGGAATGCCCTCCCTCCGCACATCCGCCAAGCTAGCTCTCTTCTTCCCTTCAAGTCCCTACTGAGAGCTCACCTCCTCCAGGAGGCCTTCCCAGACTGAGCCCCCTCCTTCCTCTCCCCCTCCTCCCCCTCCCCATCCCCCAGCCTTACCCCCTTCCCCTCCCCACAGCACCTGTATATATGTATATATGTTTGTACATATTTATTACTCTATTCATTTTATTTGTACATATTTATTCTATTTATTTTACTTTGTTAATATGTTTTGTTTTGTTCTCTGTCTCCCCCTTCTAGACTGTGAGCCCACTGTTGGGTAGGGACCGTCTCTATATGTTGCCAACTTGTACTTCCCAAGTGCTTAGTACAGTGCTCTGCACACAGTAAGTTCTCAATAAATACAATTGAATGAATGAATGAATGAAAGCAGTGGACAAGAAGCCATTGGAGAGTGAACAATTGAAGATGGCAGTCAGGGAGAGAATAAGGGGGGGGGGCAAATGTTTTGATAAGGTGCAAAGCGATGGGTTTAGGGGCACAGGTGGAGCAGGTGGATTTTGAGAGGAGGTGGAAATATACCCTTCGGAGATACTGCTGAGAAAGACAGGAGAGTTGAAGGGGCAGGAGGAGGGAGGGACTCTGGAGGGGCAGGGGAGATTTTTGGGAGCTCATGCCTGATAGTGTCAATTTTCACAGTAAGCTATATGGCCAGGTCATTAGGGGCAAGAGACTGGGGAGGAAGGAGGCAGGGGATTTGAGGAGGGAGTTAAACAGCTGCTGAGGGCAATGGGCATGGGAGTCAATAAGGATGGAAAAGTAATGTTGCCGGGCAGAGAAGAAGGCAGAATTAAAGTAGGCACAGATGAACTTGAGGTGGATGAAGTCAGCCTGATATCTGGATTTGAAGGAGCGTGGCTTAGTGGAAAGAGCATGGGCTTGTGAGTCAGAGGTCATGGGTTCTAATCCCAGTTCTGCCACTTGTCAGCTGTGTGACTTTGGGCAAGTCACTTAACTTCTCGATGCCTCAGTTACCTCATCTGTAAATTAGGGTTAAGACTGTGAGCCCCACGTGGGACAACATAATAAGCTTGTATCTACCAGCACTTAGAACAGTGCTTGGCACATAGTAAGTGCTTAACAAATACCATCATTATTATTCTGCCAGGGGCACTCCACGGCTTGTGCATGGGAGTAAAGGAAGCGGACTGTGGGAGTGATCCGAGCCTGTGGGTTAGTTAGCAAGCATTGTGCTAAGCTCTGGGGTTGATCAAGATAATCAGAATGGATACAGTCCCTGTCTTCCACAGGGCTCAGAGCCAAAGATGGAGGATGACCTGAAGGAAAGAGTGTGGAACTGAGAATCAGGAGATTTGGGTTCAAAGCCCAGCAATACCAATGGCTCTACTTTGTGATCTTGGGCAAGTCATTTAATCTCTTTGGCCTCAGTTTCCTCATTTGTAAAATGTGGATAAGATACACTGTGAACCCAAGATGGGAAAGGGACTGGTCCAGTCATAACCTTGAATCCACTCCCATGTTTAATCAATCAATCAATCGTATTTATTGAGCGCTTACTGTGTGCAGAGCACTGTACTAAGTGCTTGGGAAGTACAAGTTGGCAACATATAGAGACAGTCCCTACCCAACAGTGGGCTCACAGTCTAAAAGGGGGAGACAGAGAACAAAACCAAAACATACTAACAAAAAAAAATAAATAGAATAGATATGTACAAGTAAAATAGAGTAATAAATATATACAAACATATATACATATATACAGGTGCTGTGGGGAAGGGAAGGAGGTAAGATGGGGGGGATGGAGAGGGGGACGAGGGGGAGAGGAAGGAAGGGGATCAGTCTGGGAAGGCCTCCTGGAGGAGGTGAGCTCTCAGTAGGGCCTACATGTTTAGCATGTAGTAATGTAGCTTAGTGGAAAGAGCACGGGCTTGAGAGTCAGAGGACGTGTGTTCTAATCCTCGATCCTCCACTTGTCTTCTGTGTCACCTTGGGCAAGCCACTTAACTTCTCTGTGCCTCAGTTATCTCATCTGGAAAATGGGGATTAGGTCTGTAAGCCCCACGTGGGACAATCCAATTACCCTGTAACTACCCCAGCACTTAGAATACTGCTTGGCACTTAACAAATACCATCATCATCATCATTATTATTATTATTATTATTATTACTATTATTAGTTGTCAGATGAGGAAATTAAGGCTCAGAGAAGTTGAGATGATTAAAACAAATATCACCATCATTATTATTATTATTAGTTGCTAGATGAGGAAATCAAGGCTCAGATAAGTTGTGATGATGATGTCATTTGTTAGGCACTTACCTTTTCCAGGCACTGTACTAGGAGCTGAGTAATTTTCTGAAGGTCAAACAGCAGACAGGGAGGATCTGGGACTAGAACCTAAGTCTCCTGGTGCTCAGTTCCATGTTCTTTCCCCACAACCACAAAATTTTGTCATGATGAGGAAAACAATCATCATATCAATCAATTGTATTTACTGAGTGCTATATGCAGAGCACTGTACTAAGCACTTGGTCAAGTACAGCACAACATAAATAGCAGACACATTCCCTACCCATAACAACCTCAGAGTCTAACGAGAGAGACAGGCATTGATATGAATAAGCAATTCATAATATATAATTTAAAGATATATACATAAGTGTTGGGAGGTTGGGTGTGGGGTGAATAGCAAATGTCCAGAGGTCACAGATTGAAGCGTGTAGACAGCGTAAATGGGAGAGCAAGGTCTTAATTGGGGAAGGCCTCTTGGAGCAGATGTGACCTCAGTAATGCTTTGAAGGTGGAAAGAGTGGTGGTCCGGCATATATGGAGGGGGAGGGAGTTCCAGCCTAAGGGAAGGATGTGGGAAAGGGGTTGGGAGGTCAGTGGCGAGATAGGGCACAGTGAAGAAGCTGGCACTGGAGTAGCGAGTGTGTGGGCTGGGTTGGAATAGGAGATTAGTAAAGTGAGGTAGGAGGGGGAGAGCTGATTGAGTCCCTTAAAGTCGATGGTAAGGAGTTTCTGTTTGATGCAAAAGTGGATGGACAGCCACTGGAAGTTCTTGAGGAATAGGGAGACATGAACTGAACCCTTTTGTTGATAAATGATTCATGCAGGAGAGTGAATTATGGATTGGATTCTTATCACAGCTTAATTTCTAAGACAGATGAGATCAGAGTTTGCCAGGCTGACGCTTGGTGTAGGGGGAGTAAGAACGACTTAAACTACACGCTTTGGGTCATTTAAAAGAGAAAGTGAATCAGGTGGAAAACGTTTTCCCAGCATGGGGGAATGCATCGCTACAAACAGCAGAACTCTGCAGATTGAGAGTTTCTTTTTCCACGAAGTTCTAGAGTTTCGTCCTCTCCGTATTCAAAATGACCATCATGTTGTTGTTTCAGGGGACCCCCTGGTAACAATTAAGAATACTTGACAAACTAATAAGAGCAAATTAAAACTGTTGGTGGGAAGGAAGAAAATGAGTGTAAGTATAACCTACTTCATGAAGGAGACCTGAACAAGTGAATTGAAGGGAACATTTGCTAATGATATAAAGATGGCTAACAGATACTGACGTAACACTGTGTTTGGAAGGTTGAACAAAATGACTCAACAGCTTTATGATGATACAGCTTTTTGCGCTGTATGATATTTCTAGTAAAAATGATGGCATAAGAATTGAGTATTTATATATACTTGTTAAAATTCTGTCTGGATTATAGATGAAAAGAAGAGATCGTTAGACATTTCAAAATATTGTCTAGGTAGGAAAAGCAGCGTGGCCTAGTGGAAAGAACCTGAGCCTGGAGTCAGAGGATTCTAACTCTGGGTTCTAATCCTGCCTCTGCCACTTGACTGCTTTGTTGGATGAGTCATTTAACTTCTTTATGCCTCAGTTACTATGTCTGTAAAATGGGAATAAAGTACTTGTTCTACTCCCCTTTAGACTGTTAGAGTCATATGAATCAGAGACCGTGCCTGACCTGCTGATTTTGCTTCAAATCCTACATTTAGACCCCCCTTGATGGTACGCTCATTATGGGAAGGGAATGTGTCTGTTTATTGTTATATTGTCCTCTCCCAAGCACTCAGTACAGTGGCCTGCGCACAGTCAGCGCTCAATAAATACAATTTACTGACAGACTGATTTAATACCATGCTTGGCACATAGACTCACTGTGGGTAGGGAATGTGTCTATTTACTATAATATTGTATCATATTGTTCTCTCCCAAATACGTAGGACAGTGCTTTGCACACAGTAAGTGCTCAGTAAATATGATTGAATGAGTAGACTGTAAACTGCTTGCGGTCAGGGACCATGTCTGCCTACTCTTCTAGATTGTACTCTCCCAAGCGCTTAGTACAGTGCTCTGCAAACAATAAGCACTCAGTCAATATTGACTGATAGTGTGTGCTTAACAAATGCTACAATTATTATGATTATAATCTCCTGTTGGAAAACCACACTTCCTCTATAGGTAGCAATTCTTCAAGGAGTCACAATTGTCTAAAACACAAAAGCTGCCTGACAGTTTGGAAAGGCAGAAGGAGAATCTGAGCTTGTTCTGCAGGCTGATTTCAGTCCAATCAATGGGAAGAAGCATGGCCTAGTGGATCAGTTTCCTCGACTGTAAAATGGGGATTAAATGCCTGTCTCCCTCCAATTTAGCCTGTGAGCCCCATGTGGGACAGGGACTATATTTGACCTCATTATCTTGTATCTAACCCAATGCTTAGAAGAGTAAAGGCCACTGGCATATAGTGTTTAAAAAATACCACTTATTGAAATAAATAAAAATATAAAATGTGCCTAAATGCTGAGAACAGGATTACAATACACTGTTGCAATTATTTCCCCAATATAATGGTCATGGACACATTCCTATGCACACAGCAAATAAATAAAACAGGATCATCTGAGCTCTGTTTAGAGAACACAGATGAAGAACAGAGAGTCAAAATCAGGCTATTTCCCAATCAGGTTACCCCAGATCCATCACACCCTAACTAGATATTCTGGTTTTGAGGTCTGAAATGTAATTAGGTTTTGGGAACTGAGATGAAAGAAATGGAAAAAAACCAGATCCAAGTTGGACTGACTCATAGAGGAATTCTCTGCAGATGAGACGCAAGTGTTTTTAAAGGTTCCAGATTTTTTACGGTGTGGTAGATAGAACATGGGCTTGGGAGCCAAAGGCATGGGTTCTAATCTTACCTCAGCCACTTGTCTGTTATGTGACCTTGGGCAAGTCACTTCATTTCTCTGTGTCTCAGTTCCCTCATCTGTAAAATGGGGATTGAGACTGTGAGCCCCATATGGGACAAGGACTGTATCCAACCCTATTTGCTTGTATCCACCTCAGCGCTTAGTACAGTTCCTGGCACACAGTAAGCACTTAAATAGCACAATGATGATGATGCCTACTGTGTGCTGAGCACTAAATGCTGGGGTAGTTGCAAGGTTGGATACAGTCCCTGTCTCACAAGGGGCTCACATTCTAAGTATGAGGGAGAACAGCGATTGAATTCCCATTTTACAAAGGAGGAAACTGAGGTACAGAGAAGTGAAGTGACTGGACCAAATTCCCTGAGCAGGTGACAGAGCCAGGATTTGAACCCAGGTGCTCTGAGTCCCGGACACTAGGCCACACTGTTCCCCTAAAAACTCTTTGAAGCTGGGAAGTGCTCTAGACTGTAAGCTCATTGTGGGCAGGCAATACGTCAGTTATACTGTTAAACTGTACTCTCCCAAGTGCTTAGTACAGTGCTCTGCACATATGTTGCCAACTTGTACTTCCCAAGCGCTTAGTACAGTGCTCTGCACACAGTAAGCACTCAATAAATGCGATTGACTGATTGATTCAATGAATGTGACTGATAATTTTCTTCATCCAGTTATTCAAAACCATATAACAAAAGTTCAAATTTGAAGTCAGCATTTTAAGTTTCATTGAACACAAAGTTCTTAGGAGAGATACATGGGAATTTATCCAGTTTTTCCTTGACTCAGCAATCACTAGCTCCACTCTGCAGAATCGAGTGGACGAAAAAGGAATATGAATCCCTAAGGCTTTCTGGGAATGTTACAACCAGTGCAAATGCTGAGGCAGCCGGAGTTTCCCGATCAATCAATCAGTGGTTTGTACTGAGTACTTATTGTGTGCAGAGAACTGTACCGAGTGCTTGGGAGAATACAACAGGGTTAGACATATTCCCTGACAACAAGCAGCTCACAGTCAGAAGAGGAAAACAGACATTTCAAATCAACAAAACAAGAGATTTGCAGTGTTCTGTACCTCTAAATGAAGGGCCCATTGTCAATCAATCAGTCAATCGATTGACTGACTGTGTGCAGAGCACTCTACTGAGTGCTTGGGAAAGCACAATGCAGAGTGAGAAGCAGCATGGCTCAATGGAAAGAGCCCGGGCTTTGGAGTCAGAGGTCATGTGTTCAAATCTGGACTCCGCCCACTGTCAGCTGTGTGACTTTGGGCAAGTCACTTCACTTCTTTGTGCCTCAGTTACCTCATCTTTAAAATGGGGATTAAGACTGTGAGCACCCCGAGGGACAACCTGATCACCTTGTATCCTCCCCAGCCCTTAGAACAGTGCTTTGCACATAGTAAGTGCTCAATAAATGCCATCATATTATATTATCACCTTGTAACCTCCCCAGTTCTTAGAACAGTGCTTTGCACATTGTAAGCGCTTAATAAATAATAATGATGGCATTTATTAAGCACTTTCTATGTGCAAAGCACTGTTCTAAGTGCTGGTGAGGTTACAAGGTGATCAGGTTGTCCCCCGTGGGGCTCACGGTCAATCCCCATTTTACACATGAGGTAACTGAGGCACAGAGAAGTTAAGTGACTTGCCCAAGGTCACACAGTTGACAATTAGTGGAGCCGGGATTCGAACCCATGACCTCTGACTCCAAAGCCCAGGCTCATTGCACTGAGCCATGCCACTTCTCTAAATAATAAATTTTATTATTTATTTATAATAAATGTTGTCATTATTATTATTGCTATAAATAATCCCTGTCCACAAGAAGTTTAGAATCTATTATCAGATGTAATCCAGTTAATCGATGGTATTTATAGAATTCTTACTGTGTACAGAGTACTGTAGTAAGCACTCAAATCTCTAGACTGTAAGCTCAGCCTCTGGAATAAGCTTGTTGAGGGCAAGGAGTGTGAGTATGAACTCTGTTATATTTTTCTCTCCCAGGCACTTAGTATAGTGCTCTGTACACAGTAAGTATTTAATCAATCAATCAATCGTATTTATTGAGAGCTTACTATGTGCAGAGCACTGTAAGTATTTAATAAATACCATTTAGTAAGTATTTAATAAATACCATTGGTTGATTGATTGAAACAAAGAGCCCAGAAAATGTACGTGATGTATCCATAAACAACCACAGGGGAAATGGGTGGTGAACGCAGTTGAGGAAGCAGCGTGGCTTGGTGGATTGATCACAGTCCTGGAAGTCAGAAGGACCTGGGTTCTAATCCTGGATCCACTACTTGTCTGCTGTGTGACCTTGGGCAAGTCACTTAACTTCTCTGGGCTTCAGTTACCTCATCTATAAAATGGGGATTAAGACTATATACCCCATATGGGACATGGACTGTGTCCAAACTGATCATCTTGTTCCTGCCCCAGTATTTAGAACAGTGCGCTGCACACAGTAAGCACTTAGGCAGCGTGAATCAGTGGAAAGAGCCCGGGCTTTGGAGTCAGAGGTCATGGGTTCGAATCCTAGCTCTGCCAATTGTCAGCTGTGTGACTTTGGGCAAGTCACTTAACTTCTCTGTGCCTCAGTTACCTCATCTGTAAAATGGGGATTAAGACTGTGAGCCCCCTGTGGGACAACCTGATCACCTTGTAACCTCCCCTGTGCTTAGAGCAGTGCTTTGCACATAGTAAGCGCTTAATAAATGCCATCATTATTATTATTATTAAAAATTGCCACTAAATTTAAAAAAAAACCTCCTGGGAAGGCTCAATATCAGAGAGAGCAGTCATCAGACTCCTCTTCCAAGCCCCTGTTGTCACTCCCTGTTACTGGTCACACCACTGATCTGATCCAGGACTGGTAGTGCTTATGATTGCTTTGCTCACAGTAAGTGCTTAATAAATGCCATTATTATTATTATTATTACTATTATTATTATTATTATTATTATTATCATCATCTGATGGTCACCCAGATCTACATCTGACACTCAAATCTACATCTCCAGTCCTCATCCCTCTCCCTCTCTGCAGTGGCGTATTTCCTCCTGTCTTCTCTACATGGCTATCCTCCCGTCACCTCAAACTTAAAATGGCTAAAATTGTACTTATCTTCCCACCCAACCCTGTCCTGCTGCTCACTTTCCCCCTTCTAGACTGTGAGTCCGCTGTTGGGTAGGGACCGTCTCTGTATGTTGCAAACTTGTACTTCCCAAGCGCTTAGTACAGTGCTCTGCACACGGTAAGCACTCAGTAAATATGATTGAATGAATCACTGTAGACAGCACCACCATCCTTCCTTGTCTCCCAAGCCCGGAACCTTGGCATTATCCTAGACTCCTCTCTCTCATTCAACCCACATATTCAAGCCATCTACATTCACAGCATTGATAAAATCTTTCCCTTCCTCTCCATCCAAACTGCTATGACATTAATGCAAGCACTTGATTACCTTATCAACCTCCTTGCTGATCTCCCCGCCTACTGTCTTTTCCCACTCCAGTCCATACTGCACTCTTCTGCTCAAGTCATTTTCCTTCAAAAACATTCAGACCGTATTTCCCCACTTCTCAAGAAACTCCAGAGATTGCCCATCCACCTCTGCATCAAACAAAAACTCCTCACCCTTGACTTTAAAGCACTCAATCCCCTCATCCCCTCCTATGTCACCTTGCTACTCTCCTATTACCCAGATGACACACTTTGTTCCTCTAATGTTAACCTTCTCACTCTACCTCGATTTCGTCTATCTCACCCCCAACCTCTCCCCCACACCATACCTCTGGCTCAGAATGTCCTCCCTCTTCATACCCGGCAGATAATTGCTCTCCACCATTTCAAAGCCTTATTGAAGGCACATCTCCTCCAAGAAGCCTTCCCTCCTCTCCTCTTCTCCCATTCCCTTCTGTATAGCCTTGACTTGCTCACTTCATTCATCCTTCCTCACATCCCCAATGCACATATGTGTATATCTGTAATTTATATATTTATGTATATTAATTTCTGTCTCCCCTCTAGACTGTGAGCTCATTGTGGGCAGGGATTATGTCTGTTGATAATAATAATAATAATAATGGCATTTATTAAGTGCTTACTATGTGCAAAGCACTATTCTAAGCGCTGGGGAGGTTACAAGGTGATCAGGTTGTCCCACGGGGGCTCACAGTTTTAATCCCCATTTTACAGATGAGGTAACTGAGGCACAGAGAAATTAAATGACTTGCCCAAAGTCACACAGCCGACAATTGGCAGACCCGGGATTTGAACCCCTGACCTCTGACTCCAAAGCCCATGCTCTTTCCACTGAGCCACACTATTATTTTGTACTCTCCCTAGCTTAGTACAGTGCTTTGCACACAGTAAATGCTCAATAAATACGAGTGAATGAATGAATGAAAGTTCACTGATATA
This sequence comes from Tachyglossus aculeatus, assembly GCF_015852505.1. Lineage (NCBI taxonomy): Eukaryota > Metazoa > Chordata > Mammalia > Monotremata > Tachyglossidae > Tachyglossus > Tachyglossus aculeatus. The sequence continues at coordinate 14,626,544 of NC_052070.1, forward strand.
GTCCTCAGACAAGGAAGAGAACTCCTTGAAGTCCCAGAGATGTAGAGAAGCACAGATGAGAGAAAAGGGAGTTCTGGGAATTCTACTGCCTCTTTTTTTTTTTAAATGGTATTTGTTAAGCACTTACTATGTGCTAGGCACTGTTCTAAGCCCTGAGGTAAATAATAATGATAATAAATAATAATAGTATTTGTTAAGCGCTTACTATGTGCAAAGCACTGTTCTAAGCACTGGGGAGGTTACAAGGTAATCAGGTTGTCCCACGGGGGGCTCACAGTTTTAGTCCCCATTTTACAGATGAGGTAACTGAGGCCCAGAGAAGCTAAGTGACTTGCCCAAAGTCACACAGCTGACAGTTGGCGGAGCTGGGATTTGAACCCATGACCTCTGACTCCAAAGCCCATGCTCTTTCCACTGAACCACGGTAGATACAAGCCTTCCCAGACTGAGCCCCTTCTTTCCTCTCCCCCTCATCCCCCTCTCCATCCCCCCATCTTACCTCCTTCCCTTCCCCACAGCACCTGTATATATGTATATATGTTTGTACATATTTATTACTCTATTTATTTATTTTATTTGTACATATCTATTCTATTTATTTTATTTTGTTAGTATGTTTGGTTTTGTTCTCTGTCTCCCCCTTTTAGACTGTGAGCCCACTGTTGGGTAGGGACTGTCTCTATATGTTGCCAATTTGTACTTCCCAAGCGCTTAGTACAGTGCTCTGCACATAGTAAGCGCTCAATAAATGATTGATGATGATTGATGATACAAGGTAGCGGTAGATACAAGGTAATAACTGGAAAAGACCAGTAATTTATTTTCTTGTCAGTCTTTCCCACTAGGGCAGAGATTTTTGTCTGTGTGTCCCATGTGGGACTCAAAGTCTTAATTCCCATTTTACAGGTAAGGTAACTGGGGCCCAGAGAAGTTAAATGACTTGCCCAAGGTCAGACAGCAGACAAGTGGCAGAACCAGAATTAGAACCCGGATCCTTCTAACTCCCGGGTCCATGCTCTATCCACTAGGTCACACTGCTTCTCTCTAGTTTATTGAAGGAAAGAGAGAGAAGCAAACATTTTCGCCAACACCATGTGACAAGCTTCCCATGAGAGCGAGTATAAACTGAAAAAAGAGGCGGCGGGCGGGCGGGCGGGGGGAATCCAAGAGAGAGTTTTCAGGGACACTTTCACATCACTTACACACTTAGCTACTCACCCCTGAGTCCTTGGGTCCTGGCTCTGGTAACACTTATGCTGTGTTATATTATTACTTTTGCTTCCCCCTACCAGTTATTTCCCCACTCAGTGTCGCAATTGAAGATTAGTAAGCGCTCAATAAATACGATTGATGATGATGATGAAGAGTTTCCAGTACCCTACTAGTCTCAGCTACAGGAGGGAGAGTCAAGCAGAGGCCTGTCCATTCCATTCCTAGCTTGGGCAGTGACTAGCTAGTGGCAGGCAATCTGCCACAAGTCAAAACTCCCGTGTGCCGGGCAGCAGCGGCACGGGAACGAGTCGAGGGCGGAGACTTGCATTTAATAATAATAATGATAATGATGGCATTTGTTAAGCGCTTCCTATATGCAAAGCACTGTTCTAAGCGCTGGGGGGGATACAAGGTGGTCAAGTTGTCCCACGTGAGGCTCACAGTCTTAATCCCCATTTTACAGATGAGGGAACTGAGGCCCAGAGAAGTGAAGTGACTTGCCCAAGGTCACACAGCAGACATGTGGTGGAGCTGGGATTAGAACACATGACCTCTGACTCCAAAGCCCGGGCTCTTTCCACTGAGTCACGCCGCTTCTCTAACAGCAACGGTAAACCACTTCCAGATTTTTACCAAGAAAACTCTCTGGATCCAGTACCAGAATCATCATCATCATCACCAATCGTATTTATTGAGCACTTACTGTGTGCAGAGCACTGTACTAAGCACTTGGGAAATACAAATTGGCAACACATAGAGACAGTCCCTACCCAACAGTGGGCTCACAGTCTAAAAGGGGGAGACAGAGAACAAAACCAAACATACTAACAAAATAAAATAAAATAAAATAAAATAAAATAAAATAAAATAAAATAAAATGATTGCAGATAGAGAGCAGTATGTTCTGGGAGAGATGTGTTCGTGGTGTCGCTTTGGGTAGGAAACAGCTTGATGACATAAGACAAGACCAGTTATTTATTTGCCTGTCAGTCTTTCCCACTAGGGCAGAGATTGCATCTATTAACCCGACTGGATTCTCCCAAGTACTTAGTACAGTGCTCTGCACAGAGTAAGCACAATAAATACCAATGATTGGTTGATGGATTAATTGATAGCTAGGGAGTGGAGGCAGAGGTAGAACCAGACTTGCAGAGGAAGAGTAACAGTGAACATCAAGGCCATTCAGCCCAAGTCTGGTTGAGTTGTTGCCCGATTCAGAAAGCAAACCCCTTGATGCACTTCCTTCGCACTCGGATCTGAAACCTTTGAGTATTTGATATTTGCCCCACCTCCATTTGCATCACCCTTGCACTTGGATTTTTTCCCTTTATTCGTCGGTCCCTCAGAGCCACAGCACCTATGTACATATCTGTAATTTATTTTTATTTATATCTATGTCTGTCTCCACCTCTAAACTGTAAGCTCGTTGTTGCCAGGGAACATATCTATCAACTCTTATATTGTACTCTCCCAAGTGCTTAGTGCAGTGCTCAGCACTCAATACAATTGATTCATCAAAAGATTTCAAGTAGGCCAGTAAACAGATATTTCTAAGTTGAACAACTGCATTTCCTGCTGACCTTTCCCCAAAGCTCCCGCTTCTATTTATGCATTCATGTTTTTTATTGTTGTTATTCATACATGTTTTGTATTGTTGTCCATCTCTCCCTTCTAGACTGTGAGCCTGTTGTTGGGTAGGGACCGTCTCTACATGTTGCCGACTTGTACTTCCCAAGCCCTTAGTACAGTGCTCTGCACACAGTAAGCGCTCAATAAATACTATTGATTGAATGAATGAATTTATTTATATTAATGTCTGTCTCCCCTCTGGACTGTAAGCTCACTGTGGGCAAGGAATGTGTCTGTTTATTGTTATATTGTACTCTTCCACAAGCTTAGTATAGTGCTTTGCATACAGTAAGCACTCATAATTGTGACAATGAATGAAATGAACTTCTAATCATCAATTTGATTGTCTATCTCCCCCAATAGACTTAAATTCCTTGTGGGCAGAAATCCCATCTATCAACTCTGTTGTGTTGCACTTTCCCAGGTGCTTAGTATAGTGCACATAATAAGCACTCAATAAATACCAATGATTGATTGATTGATTGATTGAGGTCCTGTGGTTCATCCCCTATGTCACTTGTCACAATTCATGATAATGGATCTCTTTGATTTTCCTTTGATATAAGCTCTCGGTTGTTGCAGTAACTGTTTTTTTCCTAGCCGGGAATTAATCAAGTCACAATAACAAGTAGTATAAGGGTGCAAGACTCAGCTAGAGAAGCAGCATGGCCTGGTGGATAGAGCAGAGGCCTGAAAGTTAGAAGGTCATGAGTTCTAATCCCAGCTCCTCCACTTTTCTGCTGTGTAACCTCAGGCAAGTAACTTCACTTCTCTGTGCCTCAGTTCCCTCATCTGTAAAGTGGGGATTAACACTGTGAGCCCTATGTGGGACAGGGACTGGGTCCAACCTGATTACCTCGTAACTACCCCAGTGCTTTGGACAGTGTCTGGCACATAGTAAGCACTTAACTAAAACAAAATCTCCAGTGGCTGCCTGTCAACCTACGTATCAAGCAAAAACTCCTCACCCTGGGCTTCAAGGCTGTCCATCACCTCGCCCCCTCCTACCTCACCTCCCTTCTCTCCTTCTCCAGCCCAGCCCGCACCCTCCGCTCCTCTGCCGCTAATCTCCTCACCGTACCTCGTTCTCGCCTGTCCCGCCATCGACCCCAGGCCCATGTCATCCCCCGGGCCTGGAATGCCTTCCCTCCCAACATCCGCCAAGCTAGCTCTCTTCCTCCCTTCAAAGTCCTACTGAGAGCTCACCTCCTCCAGGAGGCCTTCCAAGACTGAGCCTCCCTTTTCCTCCCCATCCGTCCCACCCTACCTCATTCAATCAATCAATCAATCAATCGTATTTATTGAGCGCTTACTATGTGCAGAGCACTGTACTAAGCGCTTGGGAAGTACAAATTGGCATCACATAGAGACAGTCCCTACCCAACAGTGGGCTCACAGTCTAAAAGGGGGGAGACAGACAACAGAACCAAACATACCAATAAAATAAAATAAGTAGGATAGAAATGTACAAGTAAAATAAATAAATAAATAAATAAATAAATAAATAGAGTAATAAATATGTACAACCATATATACATATATACAGGTGCTGTGGGGAAGGGAAGGAGGTAAGACGGGGGGATGGAGAGGGGGACGAGGGGGAGAGGAAAGAAGGGGCTCAGTCTGGGAAGGCCTCCTGGAGGAGGTGAGCTCTCAGCAGGGCCTTGAAGGGAGGAAGAGAGCTAGCTTGGCGGATGGGCAGAGGGAGGGCATTCCAGGCCCGGGGGATGACGTGGGCCGGGGGTCGATGGCGGGACAGGCGAGAGCGAGGTACAGTGAGGAGATTAGTGGTGGAGGAGCGGAGGGTGCGGGCTGGGCAGTAGAAGGAGAGAAGGGAGGTGAGGTAGGAGGGGGCGAGGTGATGGGACAGCCTTGAAGCCCAGGGTGAGGAGTTTCTGCCTGATGCGCAGATTGATCGGTAGCCATTGGAGGTTTTTAAGGAGGGGAGTAATATGTCCAGAGCGTTTCTGGACAAAGATAATCCGGGCAGCAGCATGAAGTATGGATTGAAGTGGAGAGAGACACGAGGATGGGAGATCAGAGAGAAGGCTAGTGCAGTAGTCCAGACGGGATAGGATGAGAGCTTGAATAAGCAGGGTAGCAGTTTGGATGGAGAGGAAAGGGCGGATCTTGGCAATGTTGCGGAGCTGAGACCGGCAGGTTTTGGTGACGGCTTGGATGTGAGGGGTGAATGAGAGAGCAGAGTCGAGGATGACACCAAGGTTGCGGGCTTGTGAGACGGGAAGGATGGTAGTGCCGTCAACAGAGATGGGAAAGTCAGGGAGAGGACAAGGTTTGGGAGGGAAGACAAGGAGCTCAGTCTTCGACATGTTGAGCTTTAGGTGGCGGGCGGACATCCAGATGGAGATGTCCTGAAGGCAGGAGGAGATGCGAGCCCGGAGGGAGGGGGAGAGAGCAGGGGCAGAGATGGAGATCTGGGTGTCATCAGCGTAGAGATGATAGTTGAAGCCGTGGGAGCGAATGAGGTCACCAAGGGAGTGAGTGTATATTGAGAACAGAAGGGGACCAAGCACTGAACCTTGGGGAACCCCCACCGTAAGAGGATGGGAGGGGGAGGAGGAGCCTGCAAAAGAGACTGAGAAAGAACGACCGGAGAGATAAGAGGAGAACCAGGAGAGGACGGAGTCTGTGAAGCCAAGGTCAGATAACGTGTGGAGGAGAAGGGGGTGGTCCACAGTGTCAAAGGCAGCTGAGAGGTCGAGGAGGATTAGGACAGAGTATGAGCCGTTGGATTTGGCAAGCAGGAGGTCATTGGTGACCTTTGAGAGCGCAGTTTCCGTGGAATGAAGGGGACGGAAGCCAGACTGGAGGGGGTCGAGGAGAGAGTTGTTGTTGAGGAATTCTAGGCAGCGCGTGTAGACAACTCGTTCAAGGAGTTTGGAAAGGAATGGTAGGAGGGATATGGGACGATAACTAGAAGGTGAGGTGGGGTCAAGAGAGGGTTTTTTTAGGATGGGAGAGACATGGGCATGTTTGAAGGCAGAGGGGAAGGAACCAGTGGAGAGTGAGCGGTTGAAGATGGAAGTTAAGGAGGGGAGAAGGGATGGAGCGAGAGATTTCATAAGATGAGAGGGAATGGGGTCAGAAGCACAGGTGGCCGGAGTAGCACTTGAGAGGAGAGAGGAGAGTTCCTCTGAGGATACCGCTGGGAAGGATGGGAGAGTAGCAGAGAGTGTTGAGAGCCGGGGGGTTGGAGAAAGGGGGGAAGAGACTTTGGGGAGGTCGGATCTGATGGATTTAATTTTGTTGATGAAGTAGGAGGCCAGATCGTTGGGGGTGAGGGAAGGAGGAGGGGGAGGAACCGGGGGCCTGAGAAGGGAGTTGAATGTACGGAAGAGCTGGCGGGGGTGATGGGCATGGGTGTCAATAAGGGAGGAGAAATAGTTTTGTCTGGCAGAAGAGAGGGCTGAGTTAAGGCAGGAAAGGATAAACTTGAAGTGAACGAGGTTGGCATGGTGTTTAGACTTTCGCCAGCAGCGTTCGGCAGCTCGAGCATAAGAGCGAAGGAGGCGGACAGTTGCAGTGATCCAGGGCTGTGGGTTAGTGGTGCGAGAGCGGCGAAGGGAAAGGGGAGCGAGCGAGTCTAGCTGAGTAGAAAGGGTAGAGTTGAGAGCAGTAATCTGATCATCAAGACTGGGTAGAGAGGAGAGGGCGGCGAGGTGGGGTGTGAGGCGCTCCGAAAGATGGGTGGGGTCCAGAGAGCGGAGATCTCTGTGAGGGAGTAATACGGATTTACGGGGGAAAGGTGTGTGAGTGAGGAGGCAGGTGAGAAGATTATGATCAGAGAGAGGGATCACAGAGTTGGTGAGGGTGGACACAGTGCAGCGGTAGGAGATGATGAGGTCGAGGGTATGACCAAGTTGGTGAGTGGGTGAGGTGGGGTGGAGGAAGAGGTTGGCAGCGTCAAGTAGAGATAGAAGGCGGGAGGCAGAGGAGTCGTTAGGGATATCCATGTGGATATTGAAGTCTCCGAGGATCAGAGTGGGCATGGAGAAGGAGAGAAGGAATGTGAGGAAGGGGTCAAAGTCGTTAAAGAAGTTGGAAGTGGGGCCCGGAGGGCGGTAGATGACGGCTACAAGAATCTGGAGGGGGTGGGAGAGGCGAATAATGTGGGCTTCAAAGGAAGGGAAGGAAAGGGAAGGGGGAGGAGGGATAGTGCGAAAGCGACATTGTGGGGCGAGAAGGAAACCGACACCTCCTCCTTTTCCGGTGAGTCTGGGGGAGTGGGAGAAGAAGAGGCCTGCACTGCAGAGAGCAGCAGAAGAGACCGTGTCGTCCGGAGACAGCCATGTTTCAGTTAGGGCGAGGAGGAGTAGAGAACTGGGAAGGAAAAGGTCCAGGATGAAAGGGATCTTACTTAAAACGGAGCGGGGGTTCCAGAGGCCACACTTGGCATCAGCTGTCGAGGGAGGGGAGGGAGGGGGAAGGGTGCGAGGGGTGGGGAGGGTTTGGATTGGGATGAGTTGGCGGGGGCCTGGGCGGGGAGAGTGGGAAGGGGCGTGGCGATGGGAAAGGAGAACTGGGATGGGGTGGGGGCGGGGAGAAGGGGAGGAGGGGGGGCCGGGAGGGAGAAGCGGAGGACCTGCGCTGGTACAGAGGAATCCTTGGTAGGGGTTGAGGGGGAGCGGTCTTGGTGGGTGAGAGGGAGGGAAACAGCTGGGTGGGAGAGGGGAAGGGGAAGGTGAGGAATGGGAATGGCAGTTGGGAGCAAGGGAACTGAAAGTTCATGGTGAGGTCAGCAGGGCGAGTGACAGTACCGCGGGGGGTTAACAATTGAGATGCAGAAGCAATAAAACAGTAGCAATGATAAAAGTAGGCGATGGCGTCACAGGGTGTAGTTGAGCAATCAATATGCTATGGCAATAATAGAATTGGCAGACAATGATGCCACAGAGAGCAGATACAAACTATTAAGAGCTGGAGTAGGGTGGGCCAGTTAAGGGGGGTCAGGGAGCAGAGATACCTGGGGAGGGGAACGAACAGTCAACTAGCATGGGAGGGCTGAGGAGGTGGGAATGAGGTTGTCGTTAATGTAACATGTAACATGGTGCTAACATGGTGCTAACAAGGTGCTAACAAGGGCTTTTTACCTGGGGGCGGGGGAGAGTCAGTCAGGACCGGACCGGGAAGGGGGGGGGGGATGAGGGGCACTTTACGGAAGGCCTCCGAAGTGGGGGGGGGGTGGATGCAGGGTGGGCGTCCGTGGGGGCGCTGAGATGGCGGGAGGGCGGGCGGCCGGGCCTCTCGGGAACAGAGTCCCGGGCGTCAATGGCGGCGCTCTGAGGAGAGGAGCCTTCCGGGAGCGGCAAGGCCGCGCGGTGTGATGGCGGGCGGGCGGGCCTCTCGGGAACGGAGTCCCGGGCGTCTATGGAGGCGCGCTTTGAGGAGAGGAACCTTCCGGGAGCAGCAAGGCCGCGCGGTGTGATGGCGGGCGGGCCTCTCGGGAACGGAGTCCCGGGCGTCTCGCGGTGTGATGGCGGGCCTCTCGGGAACGGAGTCCCGGGCGTCTATGGTGGCGCTCAGAGGAGAGGATCCATTCCCCTCCCCACAGCACTTGTATATATATTTGTACAGATTTATTACTCTATTTTACTTGTACATATTTACTATTCTATTTATTTTGTTAATGATGTGCATATAGCTATAATTCCATTTATTCTGACGATTTTGACACCTGTCTACATGTTCTGTTTTATTATCTGTCTCCCCCTTCTAGACTGTGAGCCCGTTGTTGGGTAGGGACCATCTGTATATGTTGCCGACTTGTACTCCCCAAGTGCTTAGTACAGTGCTCTGCACACAGTAATCACTCAATAAATACGATTGAATGAATGAAATACCAAAATTATGATTATTATTATTAGTTCTCCACTGGAGCTAATTGTCTGAAGTGGGCCAGGCTACATATGTGTAAGCAATGTCTCTGTTCAAGCCCTGCCCCTATCTGCAAGGGGGTTTTTCCGCTGAAAGTTCCTTCACCAATTCTAGGTCACAAGACAGAAATGATGATGATGACGGTATTTGTTAAATGCTTACTATTTGTTAGACACTGTGCTAAGCACCGGGGTAGATACAGGTTAATCAGGTTGGACACAGTCCCTGTCCCACATAGAGCTCACAGTCTTAATTCCCATTTTCCAGATGAGGGAACTGAGGCCCAAAGAAGTGAAGTGACTTTTCCAAGGTCACACAGCAGACAAGCGGCAGAGCTGGATTAGAACCCAGGTCCGGGATCTAGCCACTAGACCACGCTGCTTCGCCGGGATGGTAGTCCTAGACTGTATTCACTGAAACTCAATGTTGTTCATTGGTTCAGTGTTGTGATCATCCAGTTTGCTGGTGCTCTTACTCCCCCCTATCTTCTGCACTTTTGCGTGTGTGTCAATAACACAGTTGACTTCTGCGGGAAATTTTTTTGTTGATCTCCCTCGTTAGGTGTAAGTTCCTTGTGGGCAGGGAATAGGTCACTTCTTTATACTGTACTTCCCAATTCACTTGATCATATTTACTGAGCGCTTACCATGTGCAGAATGGGGTAGTAAGTATTTGGGAGAGTATAATATAACAAAAAACAGACACATTCCCTGCCCGCAATGAGTTTAGGGTCTAGAGGTGAGCTTACAGTATAGAACCTAGTACATTGCCCCAGGCCAAGATGGCACTCTATAACTCTTGCTCCTACTATTATATGTATATTTGTTTGTACATATTTATTACTCTATTTATTTTACTTGTACCTATTTATTCTATTTATTTTGTTAGTATGTTTGGTTTTGTTCTCTGTCTCCCCCTTCTAGACTGTGAGCCCACTGTTGGGTAGGGACTATCTCTATATGTTGCCAGCTTGTACATCCCAAGCGCTTAGTACAGTGCTCTGCACACAGTAAGCGCTCAATAAATACGATTGATTGATTGATTGATTGATTGATTGATTTGCAAAACCTTCAGACCGTCTGAACCAATATGGCCTAGTGAGAAGCATATGTCTGTTTCTGGCTGTACTGTACTCTCCCAAGTGCTTAGTACAGTGCTTTGCAAACAGTAAGTGCTCAGTAAATATAACAGTGAATGAATGAATGAAAGGATCATGGCCTAGAATAAAGAGCCTGGGCCTGTGTGGCGCGGTGGAAAGAGCCCGGGCTTGGGAGTCAGAGGTCATGGGTTCAAATCCCATCTCCTCCAATTGTCAGCTGTGTGACTTTGGGCAAGTCACTTGACTTCTCTGTGCCTCAGTTACCTCATCTGTAAAATGGAGATTAAGACTGCGAGCCCCATGTGGGACAAGCTGATTACCTTGTATTCTCCCAGAGCTTAGAACAGTGCTCGGAACATAGTAAGTGCTTAACAAATGCCATCGTTATTATTATTATCTAATCCCGGCTCCACCACTTGTCTGTTGTGTGACCTTGGGCAAGTCATTTCATTTCACTGTGTCTCAATTATCTCATCTGTAAAATGGATATTAAGTCTGTGAGGGACATGAACTGTGTCTAATCTGATTCTACTGCCTTTACCAAGCACTCAGTCCAATGCCTGGCCCAAAGTGCTTGACAAATACCCAAAAAGAAAAAATGAATAAAGAGCATTTGAAAACTAGTTTGAGGTTTCAGGAAACTTTTCCATTAAAGGTAAATGGACAGAGATTCTCACCCTCCCCTGGGGTTCTTGTCAGTCAGTCAGTCAGTAGTATTCATTGAATGCTGACTGTGTGCAGAGCACTGTACTAAGCGCTTGGGAGAGTACAATGTAGCAAAAAACAGACACATTGCCCACCGACAATGAGCTTACAATCTTGCAATGCTTTTCTCAAAGACCTCAGGAGACTTATCTTATGCTGCCTGATTCTTCCTCACAGCCTCCCCAAGATAGATGGAGGAGATGTTGGCGACCGGTGGACTTGACCATTCCATTTCTAAGGCCAAGAACCAGAATTAGTCAAACTGTGGGGGACCAGGATGGAGTGCTGGGAGTTCTTTGGGATCAGTCCAGAAAGAACAAACTGGTAAAAAAAAAAAAATCAAGGACTTTGCCCACAGAACAGAAGAGAATGACTCACCACCCTCTATTTCCCTCTAATCATGACGGAAGTTCTTACTGCATGTCAGGAAAATGTGAAGTAAATTGGCAAGATAAATTATCTGTGACCTGAGCTGGATTCAAGGCACTTGAAACCTTTTAGAAGGCCCTGGCTTTATGGAAAAGAACAAATCTTTGGAGTTAAACCCCCTCCTTGCCCACCCCACCAAAACAAACTAAAAAAAAAGGTTTTTCTCTTTCCTACCTCGAAGACTGAATATCAACATTTATCAGAATCCAGACAGCTCAACCCAAGGGCAGTGTTTTTTTTTCCCCAAACTGGAATTGGGCATATCTGTGTTAAATCATCCTAAACATGAATTTGGCTGTCCTGTTATGTCTACAGAGAACAGTACATTTCAATTACGTCTGGATGCAGGAGTTTTCATTTCTTCGCGTTATTGTTTTGGCTCCAGTGAAAATGTCAAGCAGGTATAGAAGGTTAGGGGAGATGTGTAGCTCTCTAACATTTAGCGTGACCCCATTTTCCTCCTCTCCCCAGAAGGTGACAGAGTAGGGGATCAGCAACAAAAAGCTGAGAGAAATAGCAAATAAATCTCCGCAGCTTTCCATAGGAGGTCAGAATGTGTCTCCTTGAATTTAAGCACAAGGGCTTTACCCAGCTGCCAATCCAGTCCCTGATGGTACGGTTAATACGATCAATAATGTGAGAAGCAATAATAAGAGAAGCAGCATGGCATCGTGGACAGACTACTGTCCTGGGAGTCAGAAGGTCATGGGTTCTAATCCTTGCTCTGCCATTTGTCTGCTTTGACCTTGGACATGTCACTTCACTTCTCAGGTTCTTAGTTATCTGTAAAAACAGGGATTTAGACTGTGATCCCCATGTAGGACAGGCACTGTATCCAACCCAATTTGCTGTATCCACTCCAGTGCTTAGTACAGTGCCTGGCACAAAGTAAGCACTTAATAAATACCACAATTATTATTGTTAATAATACCAATTGTGGTCTTTGGCAAGCACTTACTGTGTAACCAGCACTGTACTAAGTGTTGGGTGGATACAATATACAAAGTCCCTGTCTTACCATAGGGCTCACAGTGTAAGAGAGAGGGAGAACAGATATTGTTACATATGAGGAAATTGAAGCACAGAGAAGTTAAGTGACTTGCCCGTGGTCACACGGCAGGCAAATGGTGGAGACAGGATTAGAATTCAGATCCTCTGACTCTCAGAACCATAATAATCATGGTATTTGTTAAGGGCTTACTCTTTGCCAGGTACTGTACTAATCGATGGGGTAGATGCAAGATAATCAGGTTGGACACAGTCCCCGTCCAAGATAAGAGTCACAATCTTAATCCCAGTTTTACAAATGAGGTAACTGAGGCAAAGAAAAGTGAGTTGCCCAAGGTCACCCGGAAGACAAGTGGCAGAGCCGGGATTAGAACCAAGGCCCATAGAACCACTGGAACCATATTCTGTTAATATGTTTTGTTGTCTGTCTCCCCCTTCTAGACCGTGAGCCCACTGTTGGGTAAGGACCGTCTCTATATGTTGCCAACTTGTACTTCCCAAGTGCTTAGTACAGTGCTCTGCACACAGTAAGTGCTCAATAAATACAATTGAATGAATGAATGAAGGCCCTGTGATTCCCAGGCCTGTGTTCTTTCCATTAGGCCTCACTGCTTCTCGTGGTTGTGATTTGGCTAAAAACACCAAAGCAAGGCTGGCGGCAAAGGTGGGATTCAGGAATCCTCAGAGGGACCAAGGGGAAGACTCTTAGGTACCTCATCTATTTGACCTTGGGAAAGTCGCTTAAAATGATGGCATTTGTTAAGCGCTTACTATGTGCAAAGCTCTGTTCTAAGCACTGGGGAGGATACAAAGTGATCAGGTTATCCCACAAGGGGCTCACAGTCTTAATCCCCATTTTACAGATGAGGTAACTGAGGCCCAGAGAAGTGAAGTGACTTGCCCAAAGTCACACAGCTGACAAGTGGCGGAGCCGGGATTTGAACCCATGACCTCTGACTCCCAAGCCCGGGCTCTTCCAACTGAGCCATGCCACTTCTCTGCTTCACTGCTCTGAGCCTCAGCTACTTAATCTGTAAAATAGGGATTAAATCACCTCCCTCCACTTTAGACTGTGAGCCCCATGTGAGACAGGGACTGTGTCCAACCTGATGACCTTGTATTTACCCCAGGGCCTAGAGCAGTGCATGACACATACGCAGAGCTTAACAAATACCATAAAAGAGAAGCAGCATGTCCTAGTGGAAAAACCACAGGTTTGGGAGTCAGAGAACCTGGGTTCTAATCCCGGCTCTGCCACATTCATTCATTCATTCATTCAATCGTATTTATTGAGCGCTTACTGTGTGCAGAGCACTGTACTAACCACTTTGGAAGTACAAGTCGGCAACAAATAGAGACGGTCCCTACCCAACAGCGGGCTCACAGTCTGGAAGGGGGAGCAGCAGAGGGGCAGCGGCATAGGAGCAGAGGGTGTGGGCTGGGCTGGAGAAGGAGAGAAGGGAGATGAGGTAGGAGGGGACGTGGTGATGGACAGCCTTGAAGTCAGGAGTGAGTGCCTGCTCTATGGCCTTGGGCAAGTCATTTCCCTTCTCTGTGCTTCAGTTATCTCATCTGTAAAATGGGTATAAAATCCTACTCCCTCCTACTTAAAGCATGAGCCTCATGGGGGACAGGGACCGTGTCCCACCTAACTTGTTTCTACTCCAGCGCTTAGAACAGTGCATGGCCCACAGTAAGTGCTTAATACAATAATAATAGTAATAATGATACATCCATCTTATCTTGTCTAATTCCCTCCCTGGATTCCGGAGGAGTGGTGGAGAGTAACTGAGCCTTCCTCAATCAATCAGTAGACTGACTGTATTTATTGAGTGCTTTTAGTATGCAGAGAACTGAGAAGCAGCATGGCTCAGTGGAAAGAGCACGGGCTTTGGAGTCAGAGGTCATGGGTTCAAATCCCGGCTCCACCACATGTCTGCTGTGTGACCTTGGGCAAGTCACTTAACTTCTCTGAGCCTCAGTTACCTCATCTGTAAAAATGGGGATTAAGACTGTGAGCCCCACGTGGGACAACTTGATCACACTGTATCCCCCCCCAGCGCTTAGAACAGTGCTTTGCACATAGTAAGTGCTTAACAAATGCCATCATTATTATTATTATTATTATTATTATTGAAGGCTCGGGAAAATGCAATAGAGTTGCTAGATGGAGCATAACGTAGTGGATTAGAAACTGAGCCTGGGAGTCAGAAGGTCCTGGGTTCTAATTCCAGCTCTGCCGCTTATCTGCTGTGTGACCTTGGGCAAGTCACTTCGCTGAGCCCCAGTTATCTGTAAAATGGGGATTAAGACTGTGAGTCCCATGTGGGGACAGGGACTGTCCAACCCCATTGGCTTGTATCCACCCCAGCACTTAGTAGAGTGCCTGGCACAGAGTAGGCACTTAACAAATACCATTATTATTATTTTTATTGTGATACCTGACTGCAAGGAGCTTCCCCACCGTTACCACGGGGAGGGATTCCCCCAGCAGCCTGGGCCAAGGCACAGTGTCACTGCAAGGGTACCGGCTCCTCCGTGACACTGGACAACCCCGCGCAGCATATGATCAGGGCAAACAAAAACAACACCAACACAGCGCACGGCGACAATGGCTCTGAAAGGTGGAAGACACCCCCTGGTCCTCACTGCCACTTCCTATCTGCTCTGGCCACCCATCACCTTGCTCAGCCAATCAATGGTATTAATTGAGTCTACAGTGTGCACAGTACTGTACTAAGCACTTGGGAGAGTCCAATACAACACAGTTGGTAGACATGTTCCCAGCCCACAGGTCCACGAGAGTCCCTCTTTTTTATCATTGGTGGTTTTGTATTACCTAAGTTTCTTCTTAGCTCCATTAGTGAATAGGATATAGTCAGTCAGTTGTATTTATTGAGCTCTTACTATGTGCAGAGAGAGCACTGTACTAGGCACTTGGGAGAATACAATGTAACAGACAGATTCCCTGCCCACGACGAGCTTACAGTCTAGGAGGGGGAGACAGACATTAATATTCATTCATATTAAGCACTTACTTTGTGCAGAGCACTGTACTAAGCATTTGATAGTAGTTTTCTTGTAGTTTTCTTTCCCAAGCACTTACTTTGTGCAGAGCACTGTACTAAGCGCTTGGGAAAGAATGCTACAAGATACAGTGACAATCCTTGCAAATTACAGGTTTACATAATGAATAGGCATATGTGTAATGTACACAGGGTGGATGGCCAGCACTAGCTAAAAATGCAAATCCTTCTTATAGAAAGATGATTTTATGAACAAGCTATCAATTATGGATTGACTTGTATATTGCAGCTTGATAAAGTAGAGAAGCAGCTTGTCTCAGTGGAAAGAGCACGGGCTTTGGAGTCAGAGGTCATGGGTTCGAATCCCGGCTCCACCACAAGTCTGCTGTGTGACCTTGGGCAAGTCACTTAACTTCTCTGAGCCTCAGTTCCCTCATCTGTAAAAATGAGGATTAAGACTGTGAGCCCCACGTGGGACAACTTGATCACATTGTATCCTCCCCAGAGCTTAGAACAGTGCTTTGCACATAGTAAGCGCTTAACAAATGCCATCATTATTATAAAGTAAAGAAGTAACCTCTCTATCACACAAGAGTCAGATTGTAATTAAGGCTATGGAAACTTAACTCCCAGATTTCCTGATCTGACTGATTAAAATGCCATCTTTAGCATGGCAATAAATACGCTATTTCCTCCTTAAAGAAGCCCTCAAAGAATCAAATTAAAATGGAAAGGCAGACACAGATTCCGAGGCCAAGACATAAATTCCAGAGGAACAAAATGAATTGCTGATGTCTGGTAACAGAAGATGGGTATTCCACTGACACCCTCTGTCCAAATAGCAGACGGGCGTATCTTAGTTTATGAGCAAACCGGCACACAGACTATTGTAGTACAATCTGCCACATTCTCAATCTTGGGTCATTTTTTAAAGAGGAATTAGTGCTTCTTCTGAGCCTTTGCAAAAAGCCAAAATCCAGTTTACTTCTCATTAAAAAGGAGCCCCCATTTCACACTTGCCTGGCAGGCTCAGCATGTGAATACAGTCCTGCCGGTTTAAACAATGCTTACATCAACATTTTTGATGCAAGAGCCGAAGATGAAATTGAAAAAGTTACTCTCTTTTTCCCATCTTAGAAAGAGAACCCAAGCAGAGAACTGCAATTACATCCAGTCACACCCAATAGGAAACTCCTTTCTTTCTTTTTTCTACATATTGTCCCCTGAGAAGCACAAGTCTTTACCAACATGAAATCACCCCTTTCCCCAGCCTCCAAAGGTGACTTTCATTCATTGTCACATTTATTGAGTGTTTACTGTGTGCTGAGCACTGTACTAAGCGTTTGGGAAGTACAATTTGACAACAAATAAAGACAATCCCTGCCCACAATGGGCTCACAGTCCAGAAGGGGGGAGACAGACTTTTACAGATGAGGAAGGTACAGTAAAGCAAAGAGACTTACCCAAGGTCATGCAGCAAGCCAGGAGCAGTTTGAAGAAAACACCCCACATTTCCTGAGTCTCAGGCCAGGGCTCTCTCCAACAAAACATGCTACCCCACGACCCGACCCTCTTCAAAAGCCTTTGGGTCAGTAGCCCTTGTCAACAATAGCAGTGCGCTTTCTATGGATGGAGGTGTGACGAAGTAGTTTAAGTCTGTAGAGCTCTGTCACAAGGCCACAGCAGAAGGACAACAAGACCACAAAAAACTAGCTCAGAATGAAACTTTATCCTCCCTTGGCACACCAGGCCACGGTCTTTTCCACCTGGAAACAAAGAGCCGGTGATCCCCCGCCTTCACACAGATACCGACAAGACGTAGACCAATTCCGCTTTTAAAATTAGGCATCGGGTCTGTTCAGATCGGCGACGTGACCATCTGCTGCCAAGCATGCAGCTGCTAGCCTTCAAATTGCAACTTTCCGTGATTCATTACTTATTCATCCCAGGATCCACTCACAGATCTGCTTCATCATCGCTGGAGTTGGTTATGCCATTAACTTTAAAGTTTTATAAACCAAGCACAGGTGATGCATTAATGAAAAGGTAAGAAAGCTCCCTTTTTTTTCCCCTTACAGGAAAAGAACCAGGTGCAGTTCAAAATTGATGCTATCAATCCAGTGCCCCCATTTAGCTATTCCCAGCTATGAATTATATATTGTGCATCTTAAGTGGTTTGCAAAAGATGGAGGAAAGAAAACACTAAAACAGGAAATACCAAATAATTTACAATTTGAACAACTGATAAGCCTCTCTAGTTGGATCTACATCTGATGGTAGTAGTATTTATTAAATTCAGTCTGTGTGCTGAGCACGTCCTAAACACTGGGAGAGAATACATGGTGAGAATTAGACACAGACCCAATCCCTCACAGGGCCTGGGTTCTAATCCCAGGTCTGCCACGTCTCTGCTTGTGACCTTGGGCAAGTCACTTCACTTCTCTGGGCCCCAGTTATCTCATCTGTAAAACACGGATTAAGACTGTGAGGCCCACGTGGGATGGGGACTGTGTCCAGCCTGATTAACTTGTATCTACCCCAGAGATTAGTACGGTGTCTGGCACATAGTAAGTGTTTAATAGATACCATTAAAAAAGTGACAAAAAATAAAAAATAACGAAGCTAAAATGATTAAAGGGCAGGGACCGATACAGAAATTCAACAGGAGGTAACAGAGTATGGTGAGGAAGATTAACTGTTTCATCCCTCTAAGGCACTGCCAGGTGGGAATTAGAGGCCCCAGAGAAATTCCCAGAAGTGATTTGGACCCAGGGGAGGAGTCGAATCTCTTGTGTAAAGCATCTGCAATAAGTAGATAGAGCATCCATTTTATTCAACCTTTGCAAAAATAATTCAGGTTACACTATGTGAAGCTGAGAAGTATAATTAGATAGGCACTAAATGGTCATTTAAGCTAAAAAGAGTCTATATCTCTCTATATATCAATCACTGGTGTTTATTGAATGCTAACTGCACAGAGCACTATACTAAGCACAATAGAGTCACTACAAACTTTCTCTGACCACAAGGAGTTTCCAATCTAGATAATTATAGTGGTGATTGTTAAGAGCTGGGATTGATACAAGTCATCAGGTCGGATACTTCCATTGTCCACTTCCTCTCACTTCTCAACTCCAATGTCATCCTGCTCCACCCAACCTCATACACTTTCATTCAATTGTATTTATTAAGCACTTACTGTGTGCAGAGCACTGTACTAAGCACTCATCTGCTCTAGTCACTACAATCTCTACCCTCAACAATCCTGAAATTCTTCTATCAGACCACAACCTCCTCACTTGCTCTCTTTCCCATACACCCACCCCCAACTAATCTGTCCTGTTCCCCACAGAGACCTCCGACTTCTCAACCTCCTCCAATATTCTAAAGCCATCATGCCCCATTCGGTCTCCAAACCCAACCTTCTCTTGACACACAAATTGACCCCCACAGCACCACCCTCTCCACTGAACTCTCTCTCCTGTCCCTCCACCGATCTCATACCGCTACCCGGAAACCTTGGATTACCTCCACGCTCCTGGGCTCCAGCGTGGCAGAAATCCAGACACCCATCTCACGTCATCCACCTTAAATTCATTCTCACCTGCTTCAATTCTGCCTTCTCCTCCACCTGACAACAATGTTTCTCCTTTCTAATTGATTCCCATACCCACTGCCCTCACAAGTTCTTCCAGATTTTTAACTCCCTCCTCAATCCACCTCTCCCTCGGCCCCCACCATCTCTTTCCAGGGAGGCCTTCTCAGACTGAGCTCCTTCCTTCCTCTCCCCCTTGTCCCCCTCTCCATCCCCCACATCTTACCTCCTTCCCTTCCCCACAGCACCTGTATATATGTATATATGTTTTTATATATTTATTACTCTATTTATTTATTTAACTTGTACATATCTATTCTATTTATTTTATTTTGTTAGTATGTTTGGTTTTGTTCTCTGTCTCCCCCTTTTAGACTGTGAGCCCACTGTTGGGTAGGGACTGTCTCTATGTGTTGCCGACTTGTACTTCCCAAGCGCTTAGTACAGTGCTCTGCACACAGTAAGCGCTCCATAAATATGATTAATTGATTGATTGATTTCCCCTAATGATCCGGACATATACTTTATTGACAAAATTGAAATCATCGGGCGTGATCTCATTGAAATCTCTCTTGCTCCTCTCCAGTCCTCCCCCTTCTCTTCCACCCTCTTTGACGCTCCAAATATTTCCAGCAGTATCTCAAAAAGAGATCTATCACTTCCTTTCAAAATCCACCCCCTCCACCTGTGCTTTGGACTCCATCCCTTCATACCTTATTAAAACAGAAGCAGCGTGGCTCAGTTGAAAGAGCCCGGGCTGGAGAGTCAGAGGTCATGGGTTCTAATCCCAGCTCCACCACTTGTCAGCTGTGTGACTTTGGGCAAGTCACTTGACTTCTCTGTGCCTCAGTTTCCTCATCTGCAAAATGGGGATTAAGATTGTGAGCCCCACGTGGGACAATCTGATGACCTTCTATCTCCCCCAGTGCTTAGAACAGTGCTTGGCACATAGTAAATGCTTCACAATTACCATTATTATTATCATTAATAATATTAATTAATATTAATTAATCAATTATTGATTAATATTAATAATAATAATAAAACACTAACTTCTTCCTCTCTTCCCTCCTTAACTGCCATCATAACTGTTTGCTTTCCAATGGCTCCTTCCCCACTGCTTTCAAACTTGCTGATGTATCTCCTATCCTAAAAAAAACCCTCCCTTGACCCCAGAGCTCTCTCCAGTTATCGCCCCATTTCCCTCCTACCATTCCTATCCAAACTCCTTGACAGAGTTGTCTATACCTGCTATCTCTACTTCTTCTCCTCTAATTCTCCTCCACTGTTCCAATTCTGCTCCCTTCAATCCATGGAAACAGACCTTTCAAACATAACCAATGCCCTTCCTTTTGCCAAATCCAAAGGCCTTGTAATAATAATAATAATGGTGGCATTTGTTAAGCACTTGCTATGTGCAAAGCACTGTTCTAAGTGATGGGGTGGATTAAGGTGATCAGACTGTCCCACGTGGGGCTCACAGTCTTAATCCCCATTTTACAGATGAGGTAATTAAGGCACAGAGAAGTTAAGTGGCTTGCCCAAAGTCACACAGCTGACAAACAGCGGAGCTGGGATTAGAACATATGACCTCCGACTCTCAAGCCCATGCTCTTTCCACTTAGCCACACTGCTTCTCGTACTTGTTCTCCATCCTAATCCTCCTGGACTGCTCAGCTGCCTTTGACACTTTGGGCCACCCATTCTCTTTGAAACTTTATCCAACTTTGGCTTCACTGACACTATTGGTTCTCCTCCTATCTCTCTGACCACTTCTTCTCAGTCTCTTCTGCAGGCCCCAAAAGAGCAGTGAAGCAGGCCCTCGAGGCCCCATCCTTTGACAATGGGGGTCCCTCACGGTTCAGTTCTCAGTCCCCTTCTATTCTCCACCTCTGCCCGCTCCCTTGGAGAACTCATTCACTCCCATGGCCTCACCTACTATCTTTATGTATGTGGATAACCTCTGACCAAGCGCTTAGTACAGTGCTCTGCACATAGTAAGCGCTCAATAAATATGATTGATGATGATGATGATGATCAGTCTCTCATTTCATCCTTCCTTTAGGATATGTCTACCTGGATCTCCCGCCGACACCTCAGACTAAACAGAAACAGACCTCTTTATCTTCCCACCCAAACCCTGTCCTCTATCTGTCTTTTCCATCAGTGTAGACAATACCACTGTCCTCCCTATCTCACAAACCTGTAACCATGGTATTGTCCTTGCCTCACCTCTAGAGAAGCAGCGTGGCTCAGTGGGAAGAGCCCGGGTGTGGGAGTCAGAGATCATGGGTTCGAATCCTGGGTCTGCCACTTAGCTGTGTGACTTTGGACAAGTCACTTCACTTCTCTGGGCCTCAGTTCCCTCATCTGTAAAATGGGGATTAAGATTATGAGCCCCACATGAGGCAACCTGATCACCTTGTACCTCCCCCGGCGCTTAGAACAGTGTTTTGCACGTAGTAAGCGCTTAACAAACACCATCATTATTCTTATTATTATCATATTCAATATGTCATCAAATCCTGTCAGTTCTACCTTCACAACACTGCTAAAATCTGCCCTATCCTCTCCATTCTAGCTGTTATTATGCTGAGTCAAGCACTTATAATAATAATAAGAATAATGATAGCATTTGTTATATGTGCAAAGCCACTGTTCTAAGCGCTGGGGAGGATACAAAGTGATCAGGTTGTCCCAAGTGGGGCTCACGGTCTTAACCCCCATTTTACAGATGAGGTAACTGAGGCACAGAGAAGTTGCGTGACGTGTCCAAAGTCACACAGCTGACAATTGGCAGAGCCGGGATTTGAACCTATGACCTCTGATTCCCAAGCCCGTGCTTTTTCCACTGAGCCACTTATCATTTTCAATCTTGACTACTGCATCTGCCTCCTGCCTCCCTCGACTCCGGTCCGTACTTCACTCTGCTGACCGGATCATTTTTCGACAAAACTGTTCAGTCCATATCTCCAGGCCCCCAAGAAGCTCCAGTAGCTTCCATCCACCTCCGCATCAAACAGAAACTCCTCGCCATTGGCTTTAAAGTACTGAATCAGCTTGCCCGCTCCTACCTCACCTCGCTGATCTCCTACACTTAACTCCCACAGCTTCCCCCTGGCCTGGAACCCACCCCCACCCCCGCCTCTCTATTTATACCGCAGTTCAACTCTCCACACCTTAAAGTTTTATAAAGGTCACATCTCCTGCATTAGGCTTTCCTGGATTAGCCCTCTTTTCCCAGGCTCCCTCTCCTTTCTGCATCTTCTATGGATTTGGATCGGGGTGACCTTTTGGGAATTGGTATTCAATCAATCAATTAATCAATCAATCAATTGTATTTATACAATTCCTTCTTTCCCCTTCTTTCCTCTCCCCCTCGTCCCCCTCTCCATCCCCCCGCCTTACCGCCTTCCCCTCCCCACAGCACCTGTATATATGTATATATGGTTGTACATATTTATTACTCTGTTTATTTATTTATTTATTTATTTTACTTGTACATTTCTATCCTACTTATTTTATTTTGTTGCTATGTTTGGTTCTGTTCTCTGTCTCCCCCTTTTAGACTGTGAGCCCACTATCGGGTAGGGACTGTCTCTATGTGATGCCAATTTGTACTTCCCAAGCGCTTAGTACAGTGCTCTGCACATAGTAAGTGCTCAATAAATACGATTGATTGATTGATTGATTGATTTATTGAGCGCTTACTGTGTGCGGAGCACTGTACTAAGCCCTTGGGAAGTACAAGTCGGCAACACATAGAGACAGTCCCTACCCAACAGCGGGCTCACAGTCTAGAAGGGGGAGACAGAGAACAAAACCAAACATACTAACAAAATAAAATAAACAGAATAGATATGTACAAGATAAATAAATAAATAAATAGAGTAATAAATATGTACAAACATATATACATATATACAGGTGCTGTGGGGAAGGGAAGGAGGTAAGATGGGAGGGATGGAGAGGGGGATGAGGGGGACGAGGGGGTATTCGCTCCTCCCTCAACCCCGCAGCAGTTAGGTAAGCAAATTAAAGCCATTATTTGAGGAAGAGTTTCCAGACAAATCACTTACCCACTAATCATTTGTGGAGAAATCTCTAAATCAATTAATCGAGCAATCAATCACTGGTATGTACTTATCTATGAATTATAGATAATGAATTATTTATTTAAATTAATGTCTGTCCCCCCCGCTAGACTGTAACCTCTTTGTGGGCAGTGAATGTGCCTACCAACTCTGTTGTACTTTCCCAAGTGCATAGTGTAGTGCTCTGCACACATTAAGCACTCAATAAATATCACTGATGATGATAAGGATCTTTTGTATGCATGGATCTTTTCAGCCACAAATGTACTCACTGAATTCCACCATCGCTTATGTGTTCTTAGAATATGAAGGACCACTATATGTACTGGTACTTATTGTACATGTTAAGCACGTACTATGTGCCAAGTACTGTTCTAAGCACTGGGGTAGATAGTTTAGTCAGGTTGGACACAGTCCCTGTCCCACATAGGGCTTACGCCTCACACTCTTAATCTCCATTTTACAGTTAAGGTAACTGAGGCCCAGAGAAGTTAAATGACTTGCCCAAGGTCACACAGCAGACATGTGGCAGAGCTGGGACTAGAACCCATGACCTCTCAGGCCCAGGCTCTAGCCATTAAGCCATGCTGCTTTGAAGGAGAGTATTATAATGGAGAGCATTATACTAAGTGCAATTCCCCTACTTCTGGCTGTTTCATTTTCTCACTGCAATGAGGCATAAAGCATTTTACACAAAAATCAGTCAACCATTCAGTGGTATTTCTTGAGGGCTCACTATGTGCAGAGCACTGTACTAAGCACATTCCCAAGATCCCAAAGATCACCCAAAATGATACAAATATATTGTAAAGTATAAAAACTCAATCTAGCTATCAGGATGAAAGAATAGGATTAAATAACAATGTAACTATATAACGATAATAAACAAGTATGAATTTAAACAATTCAATGTTAACCGACACCCTTTAAAAAAAACTCTCCTCTCAATCCCATTCAATCAAAAGCTTTGCATATGGCATCTGTTGCTTACCTAATTTAATGCATAAGTAATTTAGCTGCCAGACATTTTTTTTTTTTTCTCTGCACTGACGAAAGTGTCTCTGGTTATGCTCTTTGAGGTCAGGATGCTCCATATTGTGTTTACTTGAAGGATAATTTGAATGAATAATAATGATAATTGTGGAATTTGTAAACTGCTTAGTATATACCAAGCCTTGTACTAAATACTGGGTAGATATAAAATAATCAGATCCCACCTACTGAGAGCTCACCTCCTCCAGGAGGCCTTTCCAGACTGAGCCCCGTCCTTCCTCTCCCCCTCCTTCCCCTCCCCACAGCACCTGTATATATGTATATATGTTTGTATGCATTTATTACTCTATTTATTTATTTATTTTATTTGTACATGTTTATTATTTTATTTTGCTAATATGTTTTGTTTTGTTCTCGGTCTCCCCCTTCTAGACTGTGAGCCCACTGAGGGGTAGGAACCGTCTCTGTATGTTGCCAACTTGCACTTCCAAGCGCTTAGTACAGTGCTCTGCACACGGTAAGCTCTCAATAAATATGATTGAATGAATGAATGAATGGGTCTCCCAATCTAAATAGGAGGGAGAACAGATATTGGATCCTTATTTTGCAGATGAAGGAACTGAGACACAGAAAAGGTAAGTGTCTTACCCAAGGTCACACGGTAGATAAATGCTAAAATGCTATAGCATTTAGCTATAAATGTTAAAGTGTCACTCATTGCTAATCAAGGGACAACCCTGAGAGACCAGGAGTAAGTCTACTAACTCTGGTGCATTGTACTCCCCCAAGAGCTTATGACAGTGCTCAGTACACAGTAAGTGCTCAATAAATATGATTGAATGAATGAATGAATGGGTCTCCCAGTCTAAATAGGAGGGAGAACAGATATTGGATCCTTATTTTGCAGATGAAGGAACTGAGACACAGAAAAGGTAAGTGTCTTACCCAAGGTCACACGGTAGATAAATGCTAAAATGCTATAGCATTTAGCTATAAATGTTAAAGTGTCACTCATTGCTAATCAAGGGACAACCCTGAGAGACCAGGAGTAAGTCTACTAACTCTGGTGCATTGTACTCCCCCAAGAGCTTATGACAGTGCTCAGTACACAGTAAGTGCTCAATAAATATGATTGAATGAATGAATGAATGGGTCTCCCAGTCTACATAGGAGGGAGAACAGATATTGGATCCTTATTTTGCAGATGAAGGAACTGAGACACAGAAAAGGTAAGTGTCTTACCCAAGGTCACACGGTAGATAAATGCTAAAATGCTATAGCATTTAGCTATAAATGCTCAAGTGTCACTCATTTCTAATCAAGGGACAACCCTGAGAGACCAGGAGCAAGTCTACTAACTCTGTTGTATGGTACTCCCCCAAGAGCTCATGACAGTGCTCAGTACACAGTAAGTGCTCAATAAATATGATTGAATGAATGAATGAATGGAGCTCCCAATCTAAATAGGAGGGAGAACAGATATTGGATCCTTATTTTGCAGATGAAGGAACTGAGACACAGAAAAAGTAAGTGTCTTACCCAAGGTCACACGGTAGATAAATGCTAAAATGCTATAGCATTTAGCTATAAATGCTAAAGTGTCACTCATTGCTAATAATAATAATAATGATAGTATTTGTTAAGCACTTACTATGTGCAAAGCACTGTTCTAAGTGCTGGACAACCCTGAGAGACCAGGAGTAAGTCTACTAACTCTGTTGTATGGTACTGCCCCGAGAGCTTATGACAGTGCTCAGTACACAGTAAGTGCTCAATAATATGACATTTTCTGCAAGCAATGAAGTCGAGTTATACATTCAGCCAACCTGGATGATTCAACCCTCCTCTCCCTGCAAAGTGTGTTCCTCTTCTGTATACGCATAGGAAGATTGTGGGTTCTAATCCCGGCTCTGCTACTTGTCTGCTGTGTGACCTTGGGCAAATCACTTCACTTCTCTGTGCCTCAGTTCTCTCAATGGGGACTGAGACTGTGAGCCCCATGTGAACCCGTTGTTGGGAAGGGACTGTCTCTATCTGTTGCCGAGTTGTACTTTTCACGCGCTTAGTACAGTGCTCTGCACACAGTAAGCACTCAATAAATATGATTGAATGAATGTGGGATAGCGACTGTGTTCAACGTCATTTGCTTGTATCCGCCTCAGCGCTTAGTGCAGTGCCCGGCTCAGTGGAAGGTGCTCGGGCCTGGGAGACAGAGGTCGTGGGTTCTCATCCCGGCTCCGCTACTTGTCTGCTTTCTGACCTTGGGCAAATCACATCACTTGACTTCTCTGTGCTGGAGCTCTAAGGGATTAGAACTCATGACCTTCTGGCTCTCAGGCCCGTGCTCTAGCCACTAGGCCATCCTGCTTCATATATGTGCCGCAGGTGAGTAAATGGCCCCTTATAAACTCCATCCCAGTCCCTGATTCTCGGCCGGACCTGGCTTGGACCCAGAAACTGGGATTAGAGCTCAATATGGAATACACCAATCAATCAATTTTCTAGGGCATCAACATCCTCACACTCTTGACCCTTGACTGGTTCCCAGAGGATTAACAACATTTTATCTGATGCTTGGATTCATTTGCTTCCTCGAAGTTTATTAACTGGTGGTACTGCTTCCTTATTGGGGTAATCCACTAATATGGATATTTCTGCCAATTCCCGGCTTCGTTATTCAGCCGGAAACCACTCTTGCCACTTATTCTCAAGGGGGAAAGTAGCTGGGCTTGAAGCGGGGCTGGAGATTTAGAAAAGGCAGTCAGCGAGGGAGAAATGAATCAGTCTTCTGATGAAGCAATGAAGCAATCAGAAGACAGTTGATGCATCTTTAAATCTGTGCTAACGCTTAAGACTTTATTTGGTTTGACAGTTTCGTAAGTTTACGATTAAACCAGTCTCCTGCAGTTATTTATTTAGCCACTGATCACTCAAGAGTTGATAGATCTTGCATATAAATAAAATACAGCTCTCACTTCCTTGAGATAAATGAGATATCGTGTTAAATATTTTTGACAGTTTTCTCTGGCACTCTGGCACTATGGATAGAAATGTTATGTTGCCAATTTGTACTTCCCAAGCGCTTAGTACAGTGCTCTGCACACAGTAAGCGCTCAATAAATACGATTGATGATGATGACGATGTTCAGCAGAGTAGACCTACAACCCCAGGGAATAGCTGTCTAATTGCTAATAATTATGCCACTTTGATTCCCTGGGAAAGTACAACACCCCTCTGCCTTGCCTAACTTGGGAATTCAGATGATATAAATTGTCCTCTCCACCACTACAGTGAAAAATTCATCCTCTCTGCAAGCGCCAATTCAAATGCAATCCAAACACCATGAAATAGCCAGTCAATTAACCTGTCAGTCAGTCTGACAAGTATTTTTAGCCCAAAGAGGGATGGGCAGAAAAATCTATAAACTCACATTCTGTGGGAATGAGGAGATGCTAGGAAGCGTTTTTCTACCTCCCATTGCCACTGGCATAAATCCCCAGAAGAGGTACAGTTAGGGGCAGAGCAGAGTCAAGCACTTAATAGAGTGCTCTGCACGCAATAAGTTTATAATGAACGTGACTGATTGCTTGACTGATTGATTGTTTCAGGAGCCTCCAAGACTGAGTTGCTCAGCTTGCTGAGCACAGGAATGTGTCTACCAACTCTGTTATATTGTACCCTCCCAAGCAATCAGTACAGTGTTCAGCACATCTTAAGTGCTCGATAAATAAAACTGATGGATTGAATGTGTCTGTTGATTGTTATACTGTACTCTCCCAAGCGCTTTGTACAGTGCTCTGCACACAATAAATGCTGAATAAATACAATTGAATGGAATTGAATTGATTATCCTGCAGTCAGCCATTCCCTCTCAGGATTTCTTTGGTCATTTTTCAAACAGTGGCAGCACTTCGGTTCTGTCTAGGGAACTGGTATGATAATAATAATAAGAATAAGAATAATGGTATTTATTAAGCACTTACTATGTGCAAAGCACTGTTCTAAGCGCTGGGGAGGTTACAAGGTGATCAAGTTGTCCCACGGGGGGCTCACAGTCTTAATCCCCATTTTACAGATGAGGTAACTGAGACAGAGAGAAGTGAAGTGACTTGCCCAAAGTCACACAGCTGACAATTGGCAGAGCCAGGATTTGAACCCATGACCTCTGACTCCAAAGCCTGTAGTTTCTTTTTTCTGTGATGAGCCTAAACCTAAGAGGAGGGATGAGACAAGAAGTACTTTCTCCAATCCAGATCAAGGAAGGCGTGTTCTTAGCTCCGATGCAGGGACAGACACTCACGTCTAGGGATGCAGTACTAAACAAGCCACTCAGAGACACATAACAATAATTATGGGATTCGTTGACACTTACTATATGCCAAGCACTATGCTAAGTTCCCACATGGGGCTCGCAGTCTAGGTAGGCGGGAGAACAGGTATTGAATCCCCATTTTACAGCTGGGGGAACTGAGGCACAGAGAAGTTCATTGACTTGCCCAAGGTCACACAGCAGGCCAGTGGCAACCTCCAGGTAGGTCGGCTTGCTGTCCTGCTCCCCTTGCCCCCCATCCCCAACCAGATCATAATAATAATAATGATGTTGATATTTGCTAAGCGCTTACTATGTGCCAAGCACTGTTCTAAGCGCTGGGGGTGAATACAAGATAATCAAAGTTGTCCCCCGTGGGGCTCACAGTCTTAATCCCTACTTTACAGATGAGGGAACTGAGGCACAGAGAAGTTAAGTGACTTGCCCAAAGTCACACAGCTGACAGGTGGCAGAGCCAGAATTAGAACCCATGACCTCGGACTCCCAAGCCCGGGCTTTTGCCACTGAGTCACGCTGCTTCTTTACTCATCAACCAGGACTCCGTACTGCCCGAGAACCTCCCTCCTCACCCTCTCTTCACCCTCCACCCACCCTCCTCTCCACCCTGGTATGGCAAGGGAATGGAGCCCAGAGGTCAGGGGTGGGAAAAGCTTTGATAATAATAATGATGGTATTTGTTAAGTGCTTATTATATGCCAAGCACCGTTGTAAGTGCTGGGGCAGATACAAGGTAATCAGGTGGCTCACAATCTTAATCCCCATTTTACAGATGAGATAACTGAGGCACAGGGAAATGAAGTGACTCACCCAAGGTCACACAGCAGACAAGTGGCAGAGCGGGGATTAGAACCCACACCCTCTGACTGCCAAGCGTGCTAAGGCCATGCTGCCTGATGACTACAGTACACCACAGGCATCATCATCATCATCATCAATCGTATTTATTGAGCGCTTACTGTGTGCAGAGCACTGTACTAAGCGCTTGGGAAGTACAAGTTGGCAACATATAGAGACAGTCCCTACCCAACAGTGGGCTCACAGTCTAAAAGGGGGAGACAGAGAACAGAAACAAACATACTAACAAAATAAAATAAATAGAATAGATATAAAATAAATAGAACGGGCAGAGTTAGGATTCCCTAGGCAGGTTCCTTCCACCTACCAAAGTGACCCCTCTGCACAGCCTTCTCTCCCTGGCTGGTCAAAGACCAGATCTGGCCCTTTTGGGCTTCACACACAAGAGGAATTTTCAACTTGAAAATTCCCAGAATCCCAGACCACACTACTGCTTATTCCACTTTCCCACATTCAAGGTGTTGGGCAAGGCCAAAACACAAGAGGCTCTTGGAAGCAGAAAGTAAAAATACAATCCAGCCCAAGGGGAATACACTGCTTAGCTTTGGATTTTCCTCCCTAGCCTCTCGCTGCACAACTGATGTTCCTCTGCCCTTTCCCTCCTCCCCAGAAACTGGAAGGACCTGGGTTCTAATTCCGGTCTGCTGTGTGACCTTGGGTAAGTCTCACTCGCCTCACTCTCGGCTTCAAGGCTGTCCATCCCTTCGCCCCCTCCTACCTCAGCCCCCTTCTCTCCTTCTACAGCCCAGCCTGCACCCTCCACTCTTCTGCTACTAATCTCCTCACCGTGCCTCGTTCTCGCCTGTCCCTCCATCGACCCCAGGCCCACATCCTCCCCCTGGCCTGGAATGCCTTCCCTCCCAACATCCGCCAAGCTAGCTCTCTTCCTCCCTTCAAAGCCCTACTGAGAGCTCACCTCCTCCAGGAGGCCTTCCCAGACTGACCCCCTCTTTCCTCTCCCCTCCCCGTCCCCCCCCGCCCTACCTCCTTCCCCTCCCCACAGCATCTGTATGTACGTTTGTACAGATTTATTACTCTATTTAGTTTACTTGTACATATTTACCATTCTATTTATTTTGGTAATGATGTGCATCTGGCTTTACTTCCATTTATTCTGATGACTTGACACCTGTCCACATGATTTGTTTTGTTGTCTGTCTCCCCGTTCTAGACTGTGAGCCCGTTGTTGGGTAGGGACCATCTCTATCTGTTGCCAACTTGTACTTCCCAAGTGCTTAGTACAGTGCTCTGCACACAGTAAGCGCTCAATAAATACAATTGAATGAATGAATGAATGAAGTCTCCATTCCTCAGTTCCCTCATCTGTAAAATGGGGATTAAGGGATTAAGTCTGTGAGCTTGGACCCCAGACCTCAGAATCCAGGCTCCCGACTCCAGACCCCAAGACCCCACATCTCAGACCCAGACCCCGGCCCGGATCCTGCTCTCCCTGCCCCAACCCAACCCGCTCCCTGTCCAGGCCCTGACTCTGACCCCAGACTCCAGATCCACCCCAGAGCGCCTAGCACATTAATCTGCACACCATAAACACTCAATAAATATGATTGATTAACTTCTCCCTGCCTCGATTGCCTCATCTATAAAATGGGGATTAAATCCTACTCCCTCCTACTTAAACTGTGTGCCCCATGTGGGACAGGGACTGTATCCAACTTGACTGTCTTGTATCTTACCTCAATGCTTAGAACAGTGCTTGGCATATAGTAAGCGCTTAACAAGTACCATAAAAAAAAAAAAAAGAATCTCCAGGAAAGCAGGGATCCAACTGACCCAAACTCCAGCAGCAAACCGGGAGCAGAAAAAGTTACGAGTCTCCGCACACCATCATGGCCAAAAGTAGCAACCTCAGAACAAAGTGACAGAAATGTGGGAAAGTGCCTCAGCACTCAAAGGCAGATGATTGGGCTCTCTGATTTCAGCCCCTCCTCTACTCAATCAATTGTATTTATTGAGTGCTTACACTGTGCAGAGCACTGTACTCAGCACTTGGGACAGTACAATATAACAATAGAACAGACATATTCCCTGCCCACAGCATATTTCCTAGTTGGGGAGACAGTCATGAATGGGTATAAATAAATTATGGATAAGTGCTGTGGGGTGGGGATTGGGGGGATGAATAAAGGGAGCAAGTCAGAGTGACTCAAAAGGGAGCTGAAGGAAAAGAAAAGAGGGCTTAGTCAGGGAAGGCCTCCATGGGGCCATCTTCCTCCTCAATCATTTATGCCAGCACCAGGGAGCAATTGGGACTCTAGTCCCCATGGATTTTCAGACATGGGGAGAGGGAATAAAGCTGTTGTTTACACTCCCATGGCTCTTTGGGCTAGACTCGCACCTGATCTACCACCGGTTGACA
The DNA here is from genome assembly GCF_015852505.1 of Tachyglossus aculeatus. Lineage (NCBI taxonomy): Eukaryota > Metazoa > Chordata > Mammalia > Monotremata > Tachyglossidae > Tachyglossus > Tachyglossus aculeatus. The sequence goes on from NC_052070.1 coordinate 14,657,792, forward strand.
ACTAGACATAAACTGGGTGGTCACAACCCCAGTTGGGGTCTTTCTGACCCCATCCTTCCAAACCTGCCCATCGCTCCCAACCCTCACCCCATTTGCCCCACCCAATTTTACACTCAAAATGTAAATTTGATAAGCGATAGACTGCCCTACCCAACCTCCGTCATCCTGCTACTGCCTCGATAGCACTTATCTACCTATCCCTTCTGCCCAACCATTGACTCGGCATGGCAAGAGAGCAGCTGATTCTCCCTAAAACACACCTCTCCTCTCGTTGACTTTTGTTCCAATCGATCAATTAATCAGTCATAATAATTGAGCACTTACTATGTGTAGAGCATTGTACCAAGCATTTTGGAAAGTGCAGTACAACAGAATTGACCTTCTGCAAGTCACTTAACTTCTCTTTGTCTCAGTTCCCTTTTTTTATGGTGTTTGTTAAGCACATACTATGTGCCAGGCACTGTGCTAAGTGCTGGGTTAAGTAAAAGCTAATCTGGTTGGCCACAGTCCATGGTCCACATGGAGCTCACAATCTTAACTCCTCATTTATAGATGAGGTAACTGAGGCCAGAGAAGTAAAGCAATTTACCCAAGGTCACACAGCAGAGAAGTGGCAGGGACGAGATTAGAACCCAGGTCCTTTTGACTCCAGGCCCATGCTTTTTCCACTCACGATCCTTCCCTCACCAGCAAAATGGGGATTCCATGCCTGTTCTCCCTCCTACTTAGCCTGTGAGCCCCACATAGAACCCGATTATCTTATATCTACCCCAATACTTAGTATAGTGCTTGACACATAGTAAACACTTAATACACATTTTTTTTTATTATTATTAACTGATAGACTTGATTCCTGTCCACAAGGAGCATACAGTCTACAAAGGATCTTACAGTTTACAGTTCCATCAACCTCCCTTGGACACAGACCGTCGAGAGCTGGTATCCGTTCAGCCTATCTCTTGGGCCACTTGATTAAAATCTGCCTGGAGAGAAAATTCCCCCTCTTCCCCTTGTTCAGATCAGCAGACATAGAGGACACCTCCCAGCAATCAGTCCATCAATCAGTGACATTTACTGAACACCTGCTTTGTGCAGAGCACTGTAGAGAAGCAGTGTGGCTCAGTGGAAAGAGCCCGGGCTTTGGAGTCAGAGGGCATGGGTTCAAATCCAGGCTCTGCCAATTGTCAGCTGTGTGACTTTGGGCAAGGCACTTAACTTCTCTGTGCCTCAGTTACCTCATCTGTAAAATGGGGATTAAAACTGTGAGCCCCCTGTGGGACCAACTGATCACCTTGTAACCTCCCCAGTGTTTAGAACAGTGCTTTGCACATAGTAAGAGCTTAACAAATACCATCATTATTATTATTATTACTAAGCACTAATCACTGGGACTTCAGTGAGACTTCTGTGTGATTCATATTCCACATATTCCACATATTCCATAGCCACACGAAAAGTCACAAAACATTGTTTAGCTGTTCAGGAGAATAAACCCCATTTAAATTTTCAAGGAGGAGGGGATTTGCCCTGAACAGGAATGAATAGTATCTTTCATTCTGTGGTCAGGTAACGGTTCTGTAGTCCATAAGCATAACGGGGAAGCAGCGAGGCTCAGTGGAAAGAGCCCGGGCTTTGGAGTCAGAGGTCATGGGTTCAAATCCCAGCTCCGCCAGTTGTCAGTTGTGTGACTTTGAGCAAGTCACTTAACTTCTCTGGGCCTCAGTTACCCCATCTGTAAAATGGGGATTAAGACTGTGAGCCCCCCATGGGACAACCTTATTGCCTTGTAACCTCCCCAGCGCTTAGAACAGTGCTTTGCACATAGTAAGTGCTGAATATATGCCATTATTATTATTATTATTATTTTTATTATTATTATTATTACTATATGAAAACAGTAAGACATATAGATGTTTATTATGTTAAACGACTTTCTGGAAGATCAGCCACTTGAAAAATGAAATCCTTCTCAGGCGGTCGACGATAAGAAGGAAAAAGGGTGAGGGAGAGTTTCATACTCTCCTGGTAAATATTGGGCACATGAGGAAAAGAGAAGTTTCAAAAAAGCATTTGGTACCCAAATAGCCCCGTCTCAGGGTCACATCTGGAGAGTTTCCAATACTCTACCAGTCTCGGCTATGGGAGGGAGAGTCAAACAGAGACCTACCCATTCCACTCCTGGCTTGGGCAGTGGCTAGTGAATGGCAGGCAATCGGTTCCAAGTCAAAACTCACCCATGCTGGGCAACAGCAGCATGGGAGAGAGTCAAGGGTGGAGTTTTAACTTTACTGTGTGGAAGGAGGCAATGTTAAACCACTCCCATATTTTTACCAAGAAAACTCTCTGGATCCACTACCAGAACGATTGCAGATGGAGAGCGGGGCGTTCTGGGAGAGATGCGTCTGTGGGTCGCTATGGGTCGGAAACGACTCGACGGCATAAGACAAGACCCAAATAGCAGCCTTACCATAGGTACCCTCAAAATTATGTAGCAGATTGAAAGAGAAGCAGAGTGGCCTAGTGGTTACAGTGCGGGCCTGGGAACCAGATGTCCTAGATTCTAATCCCAGCTCTGCCACTTGCCTGGGTGACCTTGGGCAAGTCAATTAATTCCTCTGTGCCTCAGTTTCCTCAACTGCAGAATGGGGATTCATCTTTAAAACTGGGATTAAGACTTTGAGCCCCATGTGGAATAGTGACTGTGACTAATCTGATTACCTTTTATCTACCCCAGTGCTTAGAATAGTGTGTGGCACGAAGTGCTTAGCATCTACCACAGTCACTCTTGTCATTATTATCATTATGTTGCCAATTTGTACTTCCCAAGCGCTTAGTACAGTGCTCTGCACATAGTAAGCGCTCAATAAATACGATTGATTGATTGATTGATCATTATTATTATTATGATTACTATACCTGTCCTCCCTCCTTCTTAGACTGGGAGTTCTATTTGGGACAGGGGCTGCCTCCAACGTGATTAACTTGTATCTACCCAGTGTTTAGAACAGCGCTTGACACAGAGTGCTTAATAAATACCATAAAAATTAATTTTTTAACAGTGGAGATGTCTCTCTCTCTCTCTCTTCAGAAAGAAATCTTTGACTGAAGTTCTCCTGATCCAAACTCCACTTGCTGAAGAAACTCTGTGTCTTCCAGCTCCCCTAGTCCACATCTCTCCCCAGCTCACTACTGATTAATCATTTAACTCATCTCCCACTCAAGTCTCTCCATCTACAAAGGGGAAGCAACATGTACCCCTGCCCTGTTTCTAAGAGAGCTTAGTGAACAGTTGTTTGTGCCAGGCCTTATGCTTCTTGGCAGAAAACAACTTATCAGAATTGGGAACTCACTGAAAATTCCATCAAGTCTTCTGTTTTGAGGAGAGAATTCCCTGACAAATCCCGGGGAAAGTAGCTGGCTTGGTGGTCCCTCCAGGGAGAGGTCTTCACCGCTGAGACTGAAGTAGCTGGTCTTGCAGACTCTGTCTGTATCGTGACAGAACTATGTCATTCATCCTCCCTGGGCATTTGGTATTCACCCCACCCTCAGCCCCAAAGCACTTATACACAGATCTCTCCACTATTTATTTCTAGTAATGTCTGTCTCCCCCTCAAGACTGTAAACTCACTGTGGGCAGGAAAATTGTCTACCAACTCCATCGTATTCTACTTTTCCAAGTATTTAGTACAGTGCTCTGAGCGCAGTAAGTGCTTAATAAATACCATTTATGTACATATCTCTAATTTATTTATTTATTTTTATTAATGTCTGTCTTCCCCCTCTAAACTTTAAGCTTGTTGTGGGCAGCAAAAATGTCTACCAACTCCATTCTACTTCCCCAAGCATTTAGTGCAGTGCTCTGCACACAGTAAGTGCTCAGTAAATACCATTATTCATTCAATCATATTTATTGAGTGCTTACTGTGTGCAGAGCACTGTATTAGGCGCTTGAAAAGTACAATTTGGCAACAGAGACAATCGCTACCCAACAACGAGCTCACAGTCTAGAAGGGGGAAGACAGACAACAAAACAAAACAATTAGAGAGGCATCAATTGCATTATGTACATATCTGTCATTTATTCATATTAATGTCTGTCTCCCCCTCTAGACTGAAAGCGTGTTGTGAGCAGGGAATGTGTCTATTGTTATATTGTACTCTCCCGAGTGCTTAATTCAGAAGCAACTGGACTAGTGGCAAGGGCCCAGATTTGGGAGGCCGAGGGCTTCTTAGAGAAGCAGCGTGGCTCAGTGGAAAAGAGCCCGGGCTTTGGAGTCAGAGTACACGTATTCAAATCCCGGCTCCGCCGATTGTCAGCTGTGTGACTTTGGGCAAGTGACTTAACTTCTCTGGACCTCAGTTACCTCATCTGTAAAATGGGGATTAAGGCTGTGAGCTGCATGTAGGGCAACCTGATCACCTTGTAACCTCCCCAGCACTTGGAACAGTGCTTTGCACTTAGTAAATGCCATCATTATTATTATTCTAATCCTAGCTCCGCCACTTGTCTGCTGTGTGACCTTGGGCAAGTCACTTCACTTCTCTGGGCCTCAGTCACCTCATCTGTAAAATGGGGATTAAGAACTTTGAGCCCCATGTGGGACACCCTGATTACCTTGTATCTACCCCAGCGCTAAGAACAGTGCATAGCACTTAGTAAGTGCTTAACAAATACCATCATCATTATTATTATTACAGTGCTTTGCACACAGTAAGTGCTCAATAAATACTATTAATGAATAAATAACATTGATAGACTAAGTTATGCTGTGGATGGCACCCAGAGATCAGATAAAGGCTCATTTATTACCACCTTTGTTTTCTGCCCCAGTTTGGGCAATGCCCTAATAGCAGAACCACCCTATCTAAACGAGAGACACAAAGCTTCCAAGACTACTCCCTGTTTACAAAATGCCAACTTTCTTTTTCTTGTGGTCTTTCTGAGTCTTGCCTAAAACAAAATAGTCTCTCCCAACTCATTCCATCCTCTAGCTTTTTTTCAATGGCAGATGAAGCAAGACGGTAATAATAGTAATAATAATAATAACATTTGCTAAGCACTTTCTATGTGTCAGACACTGTTCTCAGCACAGGGGAGGCAGCATGGCTCAGTGGAAAGAGCACGGGCTTTGGAGTCAGAGGTCATGGGTTCAAATCCCAGCTCTGCCAATTGTCAACTGTGTGACTTTGGGCAAGTCACTTAACTTCCCTGGGCCTCAGTCACCTCATCTGTAAAATGGGGATTAAGACTGTGAGCCCCCGGTGGGATAACCTGATCAGACTGTGAGCCCCCAGTGGGATAACCTGATCCTCACCTTGTAACCACCCCCACGCTTAGAACAGTGCTTTGCACATAGTAAGTGCTTAATAAATGCCATTATTATTATTATTATTATTATTATACAAGCAAATAATAATAATAATGGCATTTATTAAGCGCTTACTATGTGCAAAGCACTGTTCTAAGCGCTGGGAGGGATACAGGGTAATCAGGTTGTCCCACGGGGGGGCTCACAGTCTTAATCCCCATTTTACAGATGAGGTAACTGAGGCCCAGAGAAGTGAAGTGACTTGCCCAAGGTCAATCGGTCAATCGGGTTGGGCACAGTCCCTGTCCCACGTGAGGCTCACGGTCGCAATCCCCTTTCTACAGATGAGGTAAATGAGGACCAGAGAAGTGAAGAGACTTGCCAAGGGCACACAACAGATGAGTGGTGGAGCCAGGATTAGAACCCACGACCTTCTGACCCCCAAGTCCGTGCTCTATCCACTGCGCCATGCTGCTAGAAGGTGGCAGTGGAGGGTGGGTGGTATCCATCCCCTTGTTGCAAATTCAGATTTGTCCTGCACAGTACTGTGTGAAAAACTCACGGAAGTAGAAACATCTTGAATACAGCTCATTTCCACCACTCGGGCCAGAAAGAGATCGGAGAACAAAGTCCTCCTGATCCCAACTCCACATGCTTAAGAAACTCCATGTCTCCCAACCCACCTTGTCCACATCTATCGCGCTCAAACATTCACTGAGTATTCACCAGGGACTCGGCCCCGTATTCGCTACTCCACTTCACGTATAAATCCATTACCTAGCTTAAAGCAGCGGCTACCCGGGCTCCAGAGAGCCACTTTCAGTTTAGAGGGATAAATAAAATAAACAATGCCTCTAATAACTCTTATCCATCCTGTGGCCCTAGGATTTCCTCTCTTCAGTGTCTTTTGTCTTATCTAAACCTGAGTAAAGGTTCCTGGCTGAAGACTTAAGCCAACCAAATGCTTCCCGACTGCGAAAGGCCACAGAACTGAAGATGTGATGATCTGCTATGTTTTGAAATCCTCATACAAAATGGGGCTCATAAAAATAAGGCTGTGTTAGCCTATTTCCCCCCAGGGCTACTTTATTTGTCTGAGAATAGAAAAGAGGGAAGCTGCTCTAATCTTTATTTTGCCCCTGCAGCCTTTATATTGGCAGAGTTTCTCAGCATTGTATCTCGTTCTGATTTAGATAAATCAAGTTTTATTTCTTCCCACCATTGCCGGGAGGTGGGTCAGTAGACGGCCTTTGTGTTACTCTCCAAGAAACTGAAGCCGAGAGAAGTTGTATGACTCATACAATAATAATAATAATGATGATGGCATTTGTTAAGTGCTTACTATGTGCAAAGCACTGTTCTAAGCGTTGGGGGGGAATACAAGGTGATCAAGTTGTCCCACGTGGGGCTCACAGTCTTAATGCCCGTTTTACAGATGAGGTAACTGGGGCTCAGAGAAGTTAAGTGACTTGCCCAAGGTAACAAAGCAGGCATGTGGCAGAGTCAGAATTCGAACCCATGACCTCTGACTCCAAAGCCCGTGCTCTTTCCACTGAGCCACGCTGCTTCTCTAACAAGGTCACAGCATAATGGCATTCACTCATTCATTCAATCGTATTTATTGAGCACTTACTGTGTGCAAAGCACTGTACTAAGTGCTTGGGAAGTACAAGTTGGCAACATATAGAGACGGTCCCTACCCAACAGTGGGCTCACAGTCTAGAAGGGGGAGACAGAGAGCAAAACAAAACATATTAACAAAATAAAATAAATAGAATAAATATGTACAAATAAAATAAATAAATAAATAGAGTAATAAATACATACAAACATATATACATATATACAGGTGCTGTGGGGAGGGGAAGGAGGTAAGGCGGGGGGGATGGGAAGGGGGAGAGGAAGGAGGGGGCTCAGTCTGGGAAGGCGTCCTGGAGGAGGTGAGCTCTCAGTAGGGCTTTGAAGGGAGGAAGAGAGCTAGCTTGGCGGATGTGCGGAGGGAATTCAATCATTCAATCGTATTTATGGAGCGCTTACTGCGTGTAAAGCACTGTATCAAGATTTAGGAGAGTATGATATAACAATAAACAAGCACATTCACTGCCCACAACCTGTTTATAGTCTAGTAAGGGGGTAGAAACTAGAGTGGCATCTTGTCTGTGGACGTGTTTTTGGAGTAGTCCCTAAGCAGCATGGCTTAGTGGAAAGAGCACAGGTCCGGGAGTCAGAAGGACCTGGGTTCTAATCCCGGCTCTGCCACTTGTCTGCTGTGTGACCCTGGGCCAGTCACTTCACTTCTTTTTGTCTCAGCTACCTCATCTGTAAAGTGGAGATTAAGACTATGAGCGCAACATTGGACAGGGACTATGTCCAACCCAATTTGCTTGTATCCACCCAAGTGCTTACTACGGTGCCTGGCACATAGTAAGCACCTAACAAATGCCATAATTATTCTCATTTTTTCATTATTATTATCTCTGCAAGAAGAGAACTCTCTGATCACATTTCCCCCAAACAGCAACTGTCTCTCCAGACTGCTGCAGAGATTATAAACTCTGAGAAGGCAGGGAGCTACTACTTATTCTACTGTGCCCACCCGAGTGCTTTGTATAGTGCTCTGCACAGAGTAGAAGCTCAATAACTTTCACTGATTGACACAATCCACCATATACAAACTGAATTGTAAGGCAACAAACCCAAGACCTCAATACTCTTTTCAGAGACCTTACAAAAGCTTTACTTCTATTTATTCTGATGACTTGACACCTGTCCACATGTTTTATTTTGTTGTCTGTCTCCCCCTTCTAGACTGTGAGCCCGTTGTTGGGTAGGGACCGTCTCTATATGTTGCCAACTTGTACTTCCCAAGCACTTAGTACAGTGCTCTGCACACAGTAAGCGCTCAATAAATATGATTGATTGAATGAATGAATGAATGAAAAGCATTTGATACTGCCAATAGGCCAGGACTCTGGCAACTGCTAAACCAATCCCAATACCAATCGATCAATCAATCAATCATATAGATTGAGTGCTTGCTGTGTGCAGAGCACTTAACTAAGTGGTTGGGGGAGTTTAGTATGGCAGAGTTGATAAACACATTCCCTGCCCACAAGGAGCTTATAGAGTAGAGGTGGAGACGGACATTAATATAAATAAACTACAGATATGTCCATAAGTGCTGTGGGGCTGAGGGAGGAGTGAATAGGGGGCAAATCCAAGTACAAAGGCGATGCAGAAGGGAGTGGGAGAAGAAAACATGAAGACTTAGTCGGGGAAGGCTTCTTGGAGGAGATGAGAGCCCCTTCCTTCCTCTCCCCCTCATCCCCTTCTCCATCCCCCTCATCTTACCTCCTTCCCTTCCCCACGGCACCTGTATATGTGTATATATGTTTGTACATATTTATTACTCTATTTATTTATTTATTTTATTTGTACATATCTATTCTATTTATTTTATTTTGTTAGTATGTTTGGTTTTGTTCTCTGTCTCCCCATTTTAGACTGTGAGCCCACTGTTGGGTAGGGACTGTCTCTATATGTTGCCAACTTGTACTTCCCAAGTGCTTAGTACAGTGCTCTGCACACAGTAAGCGCTCAATAAATACGATTGATTGATTGATTGATTGATTGATTGATTGATGAGTTTTTAATGAGGTTTTGAAGGTGGGGAGAGTGATCTTCTGTGACATAGAAAGGAGTAGGGTGTTCCAGGCCAGAGGCAGGATGGGGTGAAGGGTCGGCAGTGACATTGACGAGATGGAGGTACAGGCCCTGAAAAATTAACCAAGACTCATCTCCATAACAATATGGTCAATTGAAAATTACAGTCAAAATAGTAACAATAAAAATAATAACATTATTTATTACACGCTTACTATATGCAAGGCACTGTACTAAATGCTGGGGTGGATACAAGCATATTGGGCTGGATCCAGTCCCTGTCCCGCATGGGGCTCACTGTCTTTATCCCCATTTTATAGATGGGGTAACTGAGGCACAGAGAAGTGAAGTGACGTGCCCAAAGCCACAAAGCAGAGAAGTGGCAGAGCCGGGATTAGAAGCCAGTACCTTCTAACTCCCAGGTTCGTTCTAGCCACTAGGCCATGCTGCCCTGTCTGTCCATCTGTGCAATAGAAAAAAGTAAGCGCAGTCCCATTCTATGAAAGAAAGGCGGTGAGAGTGCCCAGGAGCAGGAGGGGTTAATGTCATTGTTGTTCCCCTTCATATTTATAATTATTAATGCCCTAGCATACCTCAAGTACTTACTATGTGATAGATGCTGGAGTACATAAAAAGTTATGACATTGGGCACAGTCCCTAACCCATCCAGGACTCACAGCCAATCTTAACCCCATTTTATAGATCAATCAATCAATCAATCCATAGTATTTATTGAGCACTTACCATGTACAGAGCACTGTACCAAGTGCTTAGACCCGTTACCTGCCCACAACGAGTTTCGCAATGAAGAAAGTGAGGCCAAAAGGGTGACTTGCCCAAAGGCACACAGTAGGCCAGTGGCAGAAATGGGATTTGAACCTGACTCTCAGTCCTGTGCTCTTTCCACAAGGTCCCACTGCCTCCGCTTAGGGGTGTCTCAAGCCCTCCACAAAATCAGACCCGGGAGGGTGCACTGAAGGCGACCCTAACAAAACCCACCCCTGCCAGGCCCTTCCCAAGGCCCAGGCCTAGCCCCCCGGCCTTCCGCTCCCCCAGCCTGCCACTCCCAATTGGGAGAGTCGTTGTCTGTCGGCATGAAGAGGGAGGGTGTTCCAGGCCAGAGGCAGGACATGGGCGAGGGGTCAGCAGCAACATAGATGATATTCATTCATTCACTCATTCAATCGTATTTATTGAGCACTTACTGTGTGCAGAGCACTGCACTAAGCGCTTGGGAAGCACAGGTTGGCAACATACAGAGACGGTCCCTACCCAACAACGGGCTCACAGTCTAGAAGGGGGAGACAGACAACAAAATAAAACACGGGGACAGGTGTCAAGTCGTCAGAACAAATAGAATTAAAGCTAAATGCACATCATTAACAAAATAAATAGAGCAGTAAATATGTACAAGTAAAAGAAATAGAGTAATAAATCTGTACAAACATATATACAGGAGCTGCGGGGAGGGGAAGGAGGTAGGGCGGGGGGATGGGGAGGAGGAAATATCGAAGAACAGTGAGGTTAGCATCAGAGGAGTGAAGTGTGAAGGCTGGGTTGGAGTAGGAGACCCTCCCTTCACCCTTCAACTGCCCTCTCTCCAAGAGATATCCACTGCAGCAGAAAGAGCACGGGTTTGGGAGTCAGAAGTCATGGGTTCTAATTCCGGCTCTGCCACATATCTGCTGTGTGACCTTGGGCAAGTCACTTAACTTCTCTGAGCCACAGTTCCCTCATCTGTAAAATGAGGATGAAGACTGTGAGCCCCACGCGGGACAATCTGATCACCTTGTATTGCCCCCCCCCCCCCAGCGCTTAGAACAGTGCGTCACACATAGGCGCTTAACAAATGCCATCATCATCATCACTGGTCCAGGGTGATGGGGTGGGGGAATGGCGGGGTTGGAGGGGAAGGGAAGACAGGGGCTTGGAACCAATCAGATCTGGAGGGAGTTGGCAGACTTCAGCCACCCCACAACACAGAAAACCTCGAGACTATTGCTTGATGCCTTACCCCAAGGGACAGCCACCCTGCAGTACATACAACCTGCTGTTATATAGTTGTGTTGGGCACCACAACAACCCAATTCATCCCTGCAAGATGCCCCCGAAATGAAGAAATTGATGAAGTTATAAGCCCCTGCCCATCCACCCCACCATCTAAAATTTGGGGATTAGAAAGTCTTGCATCTGTTCTCAAGAAAACAGGTGCATTTATAAAAATGATTGAAGAAGCCTGTGATGGAGAGAAGAGTTCAGAGACGAGAAGAGGTGTTCAGAAGCATTTGGCCGATGACGAGGTACTTTATGAAGGCAAGAAGAAGGCCGTTTTTCTATCTAAATTGCCCACATTCTTCCCTAAAGTTGAAAAAACAACCTCCTCATCTGCAGGACAGGCTTCTGCTTTTGCAGCCCCCTGCAAAAATGCATAATCCTGGTGCAACTCATTCATTCATTCATTCAATCGTATTTATTGAGCGCTTACTGTGTGCAGAGCATAGTGAAGGTTGTGATGTTAGATTCTGAATTACTTTTATGAAGATTAAACAATAGTTTAATGAAGTGTAATGTAACAACAGTATTGGACACATAAAGGAATTTCATGTTATTTTTCCAGAAGTTTTAGAACAGAGCCCTGGGGAAAGACATATCCTACAATCCAGCCATTCATTTTGTCCCCACATTTTCAAGAAACCTAACCCTGCTGCATTAAGCCATGCCTCTACTGGAACATGAGGGTGGGGAGATAGGAAGAAGGGGGCCAAATTCAAGATATATGGGACCAGGAATGCCGTAGGGACAGAGTTGTGACTTTGGGCATGTCACAATTTATCTGTGCCTCAGTTCCCTCATCTGTAAAATGGGGATTAAGACTGTGAGCCCCATATGGGACAGGGACTGTGTCCAACCTGATTACCCTGTATCTACTCCAGCACTTAGAACAGTGCTTGGAACATAGTAAGTGCTTAACAAATACTATGTGTTTGTCACATAGTAAGTGCTTATTATTAAAGGAGGAAACTAAAGGAATGGGGGCTGGGAAAGGATGTGTAATGGAATTTCTACTTCCTCATGAGGTCCTGTCATCATGTCTGGGCTGATTCTAGTACAGAACTAGTAAACATATGTACTGATCTATAATTTATTTATTTATAGTAATGTCTGTCTCCCCCTCTAGACTGTAAGCTCCTTGTGGACTTCTAGACTGTGAGCCCACTGTTGGGTAGGGACCGTCTCTATATGTTGCCAACTTGTACTTCCCAAGCGCTTAGTACAGTGCTCTGCACACAGTAAGCACTCAATAAATATGATTGATTGATTGATTGACAGGGAATGTTTCTTTTATATTGTTATAGGGTACTCACCCAAAGGCTTAGTACAGTACTCTGCACACAGTAAGTGCTCAATAAATATGATTGATTGATTGATTGACAGGGAATGTTTCTTTTATATTGTTATACGGTACTCTCCCAAAGGCTTAGTACAGTACTCTGCACACAGTAAGCGCTCAATAAATATGATTGATTGATTGATTGACAGGGAATGTTTCTTTTATATTGTTATACGGTACTCTCCCAAAGGCTTAGTACAGTACTCTGCACACAGTAAATTGGGTGAGAAATTGAGTGGAGGGATGAGAGATTAATCGGGAAAGGTCTCCTGGTGGAGCTATGTGATTTCAGAAGGGGTTTGAAGATGGGGCGAGCAGTGGTCTGGTGGTTGTGAAGGGGGGAGAAGTTCCAAGTAGGAGAGAGGATGTGAGCAAAAGGTTGACAGTGAGAAATGAAAATAAGGAACAATAAGTAGGTTGGCTTGATGGGAGCTTTAAAGCAGTCCTTTAAGCAGTCCTTGCCGCAGTCCTTGCCGCCTCCTACCTCACCTCACTTCTCTCCTTCTAAAACCCAGCCCACACACTTTACTCCTCTAGTGCCAACCTTGTAACTGTGCCGCCATCTCGCCTGTCTCACCACCAACCCTTAGCCCACATACTGCCTCTGACCTGGAACACCTTCCCTCCTCCCATCCGCCAAATGGGACCGTACCTCGTTCCTCACCGTACCTCGTTCTCGCCTGTCCTGCCATCGACCCCCCGCCCACGTCATCCCCCGGGCCTGGAATGCCCTCCCTCTGCCCATCCGCCAAGCTAGCTCTCTTCCTCCCTTCAAGGCCCTGCTGAGAGCTCACCTCCTCCAGGAGGCCTCCCCAGACTGAGACCCTTCCTTCCTCTCCCCCTCGTCCCCCTCTCCATCCCCCCATCTTACCTCCTTCCCTTCCCCACAGCACCTGTATATATGTATATATGTTTGTACATATTTATTACTCATTTATTTATTTATTTTACTTGTACATATCTATCCTATTTATTTTATTTTGTTAGTATGTTTGGTTTTGTTCTCTGTCTCCCCCTTTTAGACTGTGAGCCCACTGTTGGGTAGGGACTGTCTCTATATGTTGCCAATTTGTACTTCCCAAGCGCTTAGTACAGTGCTCTGCACATAGTAAGCGCTCAATAAATACGATTGATGATGATGATTGATGAAGATGATCACTCCCCCCACCACCCTTCAAAGCCTTACTGAAGACACATCTCCTCCAAGAGCCTTCCCAGAATAAGTTCCATTTTTCCTCATTTCTCTCACCCTTCTGCATTGCCCTGACTTACTCCCTTTGCTCTTCCTCCCAACCAGCCCCAAAGCACTTATGTCCATATCTGTAATTTAATTTATTTGTGTTGATGTCTGTCTCCCCCACTCCAGGCTGTGAACTTGTCATGGGCGGGAATGTCACTGCTTATTGTCATATTGTACTTACCCAATATGAATAATAATAATGATGGTATTTGTTAAGCACTTACTATTTGCAAAGCACTGTTCTAAGCTCTGAGCGGGGATATAAGGTGATCAGGTTGTCCCATGTGAGGCTCACAGTCTTAATCCCCATTTGACAGGTGAGGTAACTGAGGCATAGAGAAGTGAAGTGAGTCGCCCAAAGTCACACAGCTGACAAGTGGCGGAGCCGGGATTAGAACCCATGACCTCTGACTCCCAAGCCCATTCTCTTTCCACTGAGCCACGCTGCTTCTCTCCCAAGCACTTAGTACAGTGCTCTGCACACATTAAATGCTCAATAAATATGATGGAATGAATGAATGAATGAGGGAAATATACAAGCTGGATTTATGAGACAAAAGTGAGGAGAAGTAGGAGGGAGATCGCTGAATTAGCCCTCTAGACTGTAAGCTCACTGTGGGAAGGGAATGTTTCAATTTATTGTTATATTGTACTCTCCCAAGCGCTTAGTACAGTGCTCTGCACAAAGTAAGTGCTCAGTAAATACGATTGATGATGATAGTAAGTGCTCAATAAATTTGAGTGACTGAGGCAAAAGGCACAGTGGAGAATTAATTTGGGCTTAAGGCCCTAAGGTGCCTTTTCAGAATTATTTATGGTTTGCTAAAATCTGGAGGCGTGTGGTGGATCGATAAAAGGCTTTAAGCCTTCAGATGAATCGAATGATATTTGGGGACTCCCCCGAGTTGAGGAAGAACATTTTTAACTACGAAATAATGATTCAGCACTACCCACAAATCAACCCCCAAAAAGGAGCTCGAAAATGCGGTCCAGGTTTCAGATCAGCAGGTGTGAGTGATTCTTTTTTTTAAGCTTTCCTGTAGAAAATGTTAATATCCACATGTGAATTATCTGCATGTAACTTTTTATCTACCAATAGACCCATCCGTTCAATCATATTTATTGAGCGCTTACTGTGTGCAGAGCACTGTACTAAGCACTTGGAAAGTACAATTCGGCAACAAATAGAGACAATCCCTACCCAACAATGGGCTCACAGTCTAGAAGATTCAGTAGGCATGGATTTGGGGATCAATACCAAAGAACTAACGGATATCCTAATCAAAGCCAAAAGTAGCCTATCACCAGTGCTTACTGTTGTATTGTGCTTTCCCAAGTGCTTAGTACAGTGTGCTTCATATAGTAAGTGCTCAATAAATATCATTGATTGATTATTACTGTGATTTTCACAGTTATGTTAGCACAATGTTCATTCTGATCTATGTAATAGGATCTTTGAATATTGGATTTTGTGGACAATTATTATTATTAATTGTGGTATTTATTAAGCACTTAACTATGTGCCAGTCACTGTACTAAGCACTGGGGTGGATACAAGCAAATCGGATGAGACAAAGTCCCTGTCCCATATAGGGCTCCCAGCCTTAATCCTCATTTTACAGATGAGGTAAAGTGAGGAAAAGAGAAGTGAAGTGACTTGCCCAAGATCACACAGCAGCTACGTGACAGAACCGGGATGAGATGTAATCCCAAAAATCTAGCCAGAAGTCTTTAGACACTACTTTTATGTGGCTGTTAGAGACAGTTTAAGATCCTTGAAAACAACTTGGTATTTCTCATAAAAACACATTAAAGATCAGATTTATGGCCCAGTTCAAGCTCATTCCTTAGTTTGAACTAGACCATAGAAATCCTTTCCAAGGGCCATATTTTCAATGTAGTAGCAGCTGTAGTAATAATCAGTCCATCGAACCAATGGATTGTTTTTTGAGTGCTTATTTTGTGCACTGTACTAAGCGCTTGGAAAGTACAGTACATCAAAGTTGGTAGACACATTCCCTGCCCGTAAGGATTTTACAGTCTAGAGATGATTCATGGTACAATCTGCAGAAGTTCTAATTTAGTAACATTTTTTGAACATCCATTTGGTATGGTGTACTGTACTAAACGCTTGGGAAATACCCACAGCAGTGGGTCACTTTTCCTGTCCACAAGCAACTAGCAGATGGCCACAAAGATCAATTCCATAGTGTCAGCAACCCAGTAATCTTGAATAATCCTGGAAAGAGCAGATGAGCAAACAAATCAATTTTTGCTACAGTGTTTTGCATCACTAGGAAAAAAGGAAGAAAAAAATGTATGAAAAAGTTATGAAAAATGAATCAACCATCCTTTGAAGTTCCAAGTCCAAAATGTTCAGGATAATTAACACAGATAGGGAAAAATGCCAGAAAAAAATCTATGATGGCTACCTAATGAGCATGTATCAAATGAATAATGGATTTCCATAAGTTATTGATGACCTTATATCTCTAGAGTGCTGAGAAACAAAGGCAGGAATAAGTGAATGAAAGGTCATCAATAACAAGTAAAAATAAATAATGTAGCTATAATCAGCTAATTAAATATCTTGGAACATAGAAGAAGAAGAATGGACGAGGGTGAGAGAGAGGGGATAGAAAAAGAAAAATGAAAGTTTAAATATATTTGATATCAGAAAGGAAAATGGCACAATTTATGTCTAATATAGACTCGTTATAGACTCATTAGTTCACTAAGGTGCTTACAAAAGTCCATACAGTGGGGAAGATAGACTCAAGAATGGAAGATCAATCAGTCTGAAAAAAAGAATTGAAAAGTGGGGCTAATTTACACTTAAGTTTGGCCCCCTCTAAGGCAAATATTTTTAGAGAAAGAAAATTCCATTAAAAACATTGTTAGGACCATGTTTGCAACAGGGCATTCATTCAATAGCATTTATTGAACACTTACTGCATGCAGACTACTGGCACCAACCAACTAAACAATAATAATTTTATCTTTTTTTCATGGTACTTAGGAAGCACTTTTTATGTGTCAAACACTATTCTAAGCACTGGGACTGGGGCTCACAGTCTGATGGCAGGAATTGTCTCTGCTGCTGAATTGTACTTTCCAAGCGCTTAGTACAGTGCTCTGCACACAGTAAGTGCTCAATAAATACGATTGAATGAATGAATTGTTGTGGAAAAGGAACGTGTCTCCAAACTGTTATATTGTTCTCTCCCAAGCGCTTAGGAGAGTGCTCTTTACACAGTAAGTGCTTAATAAATCAACTTGTACTTCCCAAGCACTTAGTACAGTGCTCTGCACATAGTAAGCGCTCAATAAATATGATTGAATGAATGAATGAATAAATATGATTGATTGATTGATTAACCATGCCATGAAATCCAAGTCTGGAAAGAGATACTGCCCTTACTACACCCTAATCCCTGCTCTGCCACTTATCTGCTGTGTGACCTTGGGTAAATCACTTCTCTGTGCCTCAGTTACCTTATCTGAAAATGGGGATTAAAACCGTGAACCCCATGTGGGACAGGGACTGTGTCCAACCTGATTAGCTTGTATCTACCCCAACCCTGAGAACAATGCTTGACACACAGTAAGCACTTAACAAATACCATCATTATTAATATTATTATTACACCCAACTGATTGATAGCAAGAATATGTAGCCTTGTTCCACAGACCCACCTTACATATCTCATTCATTCATTCAATCATATTTATTGAGTGTTTACCGTGTGCAAAGCACTATACTAAGCACTTGGGAGAGTACAATATCACAATAAACAGACACATTCCCTGCCCACAGTGAGTTTAAAGTCTGGTCTTTTCACTTGCTACCGCCCTGCTCATTCTCTTTACTCCTCTCAAGATAATTTCCTCACTTTCAACTCCCACTGCCTCGGACCTGTCACATTGTTCCCCATGTTTGGGATTCCCTCCCTTCCCAAATCCAACACATAACAGCTCTCCCACAATTCACAATCCTACTAGAAACCCACCTCCTTCAACGTCTCCTTCAGTTAATTCCCAGCACACCAAATTGAACAAATCCACCGTCCAACGGGAACACTTAAGTATTAAGTACTTTTGTCCATCCATCCTCAAGTTTTATATATATATATATATAGGTTCATTCAATTGTACGTTCAATTTTTTGTTTTGATTACGCTACCAATGAAGATTTTTATGCCTGTCTCCCCCATTAGATCATAAGCTTCTTGTGGGTAAGAAATTTGTCACTCTTTTGTTTGGTACTTCCCAACTAGAATGGAGTGTATTGCTACCCATGGGAACTCAAGAAATACTATTACTACTATCAATCAATCAAGGGTATTTATGAGTGCTTACCATTTGCAGAGCATTGTACTAAGCACTTGGGTAGGTACAACGGAGTTAGTAGATGAGAGACCTGCCCTCAAGGATTTTAGAGTCTACAGGGGGAGATTAAAATAGATGGAGAGGGGAAATAGTAGAGTATGAATTTATGTAAATGTTTTGGGGCTGGGGGGAGTACCAAAGCACTTAAAGGGTACAAAGCCAAGTGTAAAGTTGACGCAGAGGGGAGAACCAATAAAGGAAATATAGGGCTTAGTCAGGGAAGGCCTCTTGGAGGAAATATAATTTTAGGAGAGTTTTGAAATGGGGGCGAGTGTGGTGGGCTGCCACAAATGAAGAGGAAGGGGGTTCCAGATGCAAGGTAGGGTGTGGACAGAGGTTCAGTGGTAGGCAAGGCGAGGTCGAGGTAGAGAGTAGGTTGGTGTTAAAAGAATGGAGTGCGCAGTTTGGGTTGTAGTAAAAGATCAGCAAGGTTAGGTAGGAGGGAGAGAACAGATTGAGAAGCAGAGTGGCCTACTGGATAGAGCACGAACCTAGGAGTCAGAAGGACTTGGGTTCTTCTCCCAGCTCCACCACTTTGTCTGCTGTGTGACCTTGGGTAAGTCACTTCACTTCTCTGGGCCTCAGTCACCTCAACTGTAAAATGGGGGATTAGGACCGTGAGCCCCATGTGGGACAGGGGAATGTGTCCTGATTTGCTTGTCTGCATCCCAGCATTTAGTACACTGCCTGGCACATAGTACGTGCTTAAAAAATACCATTATTATTATTCATTCAGTCAATCGTATTTATTGAGCGCTTACTGTGTGCAGAGCACTGTACTAAGCGCTTGGAAAGTACAAGTTGGCAACATATAGAGACGGTCCCTACCCAAAGGTTATCATTATTATAGCCAATGGTAAGGATTTTCTGTTTGATGTGGAGGTGGATGGGCAACCACTAGAGGTTTTTGAAGAGTGGAGAGATATGAACTGCATCGTTTTTCAGAAAAATGATTTGGGCAGCAGAGTGAAACATGAACTAGAAGTGGGGGGAGATGGGAGGCAGGGAGGTCAGTAAGGAGGCTGCTGCAGGAGTCAAGGTGGGATAGGATAAGTACTTGGAACAGCATGGTAGCAATTTGGAAGGAGAGGGAAGGGTGGATTCTAGAGATTCTGTGAAGGTAGAACCCACGGGATTTCATGACGTCAAATGTGTAAGTTGAATGAAAGAGATGAATCACTGAGAATTCCAAGGTTACAGAACTGGGAGACAGGGAGTTTGGTGGTGATGTCTACAGTGATAGGACAGTCAAGGGGAGGACAGGATTTGAGTGGGAAGATGAGGAGTTCTGTTTTGGACATTTTAAATTTAAGGTGATGGTAGGACAACCAAGTAGAGATGTCCTGAAATGCAAGACTGCAGAGAAGGAGAGTCGCCAGGACTGGATAGGTAGATGTAATAGTTGGAGCCTTGGGAGCAAATGAGCTCTGCAAGGGAGTGGGTGTGGATGGAAGTTAGAAGGGGACCCAGAATTGAGCCTTGAGGGACCCCTGCACTGTTATTATTCTTCTCAAGTCCTGCCCAGTCTTTTGGTGCTAGCTACCCTGAGGGGCCGCAGGAAAGGCCACAAAATCTGGCTGGGAGAAGATGGAGAATGTAGAGCTCCAGCTGTCAATCATGTGGATTTCCTGACTGATCAGAAGTGTTCAAAGGGAAACGAGCCCATTGAAGGGCTAACCTGATCTCTATAAGCTCACCTTGATGGTTACTTGATCAATTGCAACCAAAGTGTTGTGGACACAGGAAAGCGCTCCTTAAATATGACTGAATGAATGAAGAATTCCAATGACCAACTCGCTTCCTTTCGGACCATTAAGATTGATTTTCTTTTAACTTTTTCAAGACTACTAAGCAGCCCTCATGTGCACTCATTCACAGTGTTAATATATTGCATTGCCGCTGTTCCTCAGAGTCCTGGTTTAATCAGAAGACACAGAACTTGGATATTTAATAAAGTAGCCCCATAACTCCCAATGCTTTTTTTAATCTTCAGTTTGTCAGGTAGAGGCTTCTAAAATCGCTATCAATTGAAAAGAATAAAGATCCAGGGAGCAGTATGTGCTAAGCCTGAAGGCCTATAGATCAAAAACCCATCAGCCCCTTCTCTGATGGTGATATCACATAATCAGTTTAGGTCAGTGGTTTCATCAGTGTGGTTTAATGGCAAGATCATGGGCTTGGGAGTCAGAGGTCATGGGTTCCAATCCAGACTCCACCACTTGTCAACTGTGTGACTTTGGGCAAGTCACTTCACTTCTCTGTGCCACCGTCACCTCATCTGTAAAATGGGGATTAAGACTGTGAGCCCCACGTGGGACAACCGGATTACCTTGTATCTACCCCAGTGCTTAGAAAAGTGTTTGGCACATAGTAAGCGCTTAACAAATACCATCATAATCCAGCACTTAGTACAGTGCTTGGCACATAGTAAGAGCTTAACAAATACCATAATTATTATTATTACCTGCTGCTTGGAGAACCATTTTCCAAAGCTACAGACAGTTTGAAAAGTCCAATGCTAACAACACCTCCTCCACATCCTCCTTCTGCTCCTCTAAAAAGGTTAACCTTCTAGAACAGAAACCAAACATACAAATTGCGTGCCTACTGCGTGTAGAGCACTTACCTAAGCACTTAGGAGAGTCCTAAGAAAAAACAGAGGAGTCGATGGTCACGTTTCCTGCCCACAAGGAGTTACAGTCTTTCTGCTCACTGTGGACAGGGAACATGTCTACCAATATTTTTATAGTGTACTCTCCCAAGTGCTTAGTACAGTGCTCTGCACATGATAAATACTCAATAAATACCATAGATTAAATGGTGTGCCTATCCACCTCGCTTAGGTTTTTCACTCTCTTTATACCGATCCCTGAAGACCAGTGCTCCTGCAGATGACAATCTGCTTGGCCCGCAGCTCTGTAGGTTCAAAGCACATGAACTATTCCAAAAATGATCCAAATCAATTAGGTACACCTTGGGTGATCTTTAAAGTGGTACTGTAATCAGAGTAACGCCTAATTTCTCTCCACTGGTCCTTTCAGCATTGCGTCAACCCTCTCGGTGGTCCATACAGTAGCTGCTTGGGTCACCTACTCTACTGCCAACCACTTCTTCACATGTCCCACCGTGTATAACTGGATTGAGGTAATCCATCAACCAACCAGAATACTGTATTAAGTGCTTGGGAGAGTACAATATGACAAGAGTTGGTAGACACATCCCCTGCCCAAACGGAGCTGACAGTCTAGAGATGAGGAGAGTGGCTCACAGTCTTAATCCCCATTTTAAAGATGAGGGAACTGAGGAATAGAGAAGTGACTTATCCAAAGTCACATAGCAGACAAGTGGCTGAGCCAGGATTAGAATTACTTTACAAGAGAGTTGATAGATGCGATCCCTGACCACAAAGGGTTTACGGTCTAGAGGGGAAGACAGACAGTAAAGTAAATTACAGACAGGGGAAATAGCAGAGTAAATAATGATGGTATTTGTTAAGCACTTACTATGTGCCAAGCATTGTTCTAAACCCTGGGGTAGATACGAGGTTGATTATCTACCACGTGGATATTTGCCCCACGTGGGGCTCACAGTCTTAATCCCCATTTTACAAATGAGGTAACTGAGGCACAGAGAAGTTAAGTGACTTGCCCAAGGTCACACAGCTGGTAAATGGAAGAGCTGGGATAAGAACCCACAACCTCTGACTCCCAATCCCGTGCTCTTTCTACTAAGCCACAGCTGAGTGTAAGGTAAAGTATGTAAGTGCCATGGGGATGAAGATGGAGTGAATATCAAGAGCTTGAGAGATACGGATACCAGTGCATAGACAATGCAGAGTGGAGGGAGGAGAGGGGAAATGAGGGCTTAGTCAGGGAAGGCTATTGGAGGAAACGTGATTTTAGGAGGGCTTTGATGGTAGGGAGAGATGCGGTCTATCATATATGAATTAAAACCCATTTTATCCTTGTAGGTAACATATAAAGACAGGTGTGTTTGTCATGTGTCCTGGTATCTGTGTCCTCTTATCTAAACCCACTTGCTGAGGAGGAGAACATAGGCCTCTCCTCCAGATGAAGTGCTGGGTTAGGCAAATAAATCCCAATGGTCATGGGCTACTGGGGCAGGGAATGCAGAGTAATGTTAGGGGCTCAAACTGAGACATATATAATAATAGTACTAATAACTGTGGCATTTGTTATGCACTTACTATGTGCCAGGCACTATACTAAGCACTGGGGTGGATACAAGTTGTGATGCTCTGCACACAGTAAACACTCAATAAATATGATTGAATGAATGAATCCAAGGAAATCGGGTCGGACGCAGTCCCTGTCCTACATGGGGCTGAAAGTCTTAATCCCCATTTTCCAGATGAGGTAACTGGGGCCCAGAGAAGTGAAGTGATTTGCCCAAGGTCACCCAGCAGACAAGTGGCAGAGCTGGGATTAGAGCCCAGGTCCTTCTGATTCCCAGGCCCATGCTCTATCCACTAGGCCATGCTGCTTCTCAAAAAGACTGCTGCTCTCTGTAAAAGACTGTCAAATTCCACCTATATGTACGAGGGGCTAGTTTAGCCCGGACCCTCATGGTGTGTGTATGTAGAGTACTTTAGTGTGGGAGAGTGAGTCACATTCTCTCTTTCCTGTGTCAATCTGCCCTGTCCAACGTGGTATCAGGAATTACAGTTCACATCCAGTTAAAGGGGGGAAAATCAGAAGTTCAACAGTGACTCTAAATGTTTAAAAAGAAGTGGCATTTGACATTTTTCTCATTATTATGTTCAATCTTCTGTGTGACCTGGAGCAAGTCACTTAACTTCTTTATGACTCATTTTCCTCTTCTGCAAAATGAAGTTTCAATACCTGTTCTCCCTCCTACTTAGACTGTGAGCCTCATGTGGGAAAAGGACCAGACTGAGACCTTTCCTTCCTCTCTCCCTCTCCATCCCCCCATCTTACCTCCTTCCCTTCCCCACAGCACCTGTATATATGTTTGTACATATTTATTACTCTATTTATTTATTTATTTATTTTACTTGTACGTATCTATTTAGTTTATTTTGTTATTATGTTTGGTTTTGTTCTCTGTCTCCCCCTTCTAGACTGTGAGCCCACTGTTGGGTAGGGACTGTCTCTATATGTTGCCAACTTGTACTTCCCAAGCACTTAGTACAGTGCTCTGCACACAGTAAGCGCTCAATAAATATGATTGATTGATTGATTGATTGATTGATTGATCATATTTGGCCTGATTAACTTGCATCTACCCCAGTGCTTAGAACAGTACTTATCACATAGTAAGTGCTTAACAAGAACCACAAAAAAACCACAATTATTATTCTTATTATTAAATCATCAATAACCTAATAGAGGGGTTCGGGTTCATGGCAGTAGGCAGCTAACAGAACACAGAGACCTCTGCCATATGTTTTATACAATCTGATTTTCAAGTGGTCTCATATTTCCGGCAGTGTGGCTGTGACGTCCTGATAAGGCCAATTAGGGACGAGATGGGTGTTCGTGATTCAGCTTTACTGGTATTCAGTATTCAGTATTATGGTAAGAAAACATTTATTAGTGTGCCCAAATCATTACCTGTAAAGGATTCTGCTTCCATGAAGCCCTCTAACCCAGGGGCGATGAGATTCCCGACACCATTAAGGTCTCCAACCCAGGGGCGATGAAATTTCTGCTACCGTGAGACGATGTCTCAGATGGTGTTCAGTCTAAGCAGACTGAGACCAGTGTGGGCGTCCCCAGCTAAACTGTCTCTTCCAGTCCGGTCTCTCTCTGTCGTCCCTTCGGACAATAGCAAGCGGCCTCCACAGGAGTTTTCCTCCAATCTTTATACTATACTTGTTGAGCGTCACATCGAGCATCCTTACATCCTCGCCCTAATCTACCAACCACGGTTGCTTTATGTACTGTTCTTAGATTTCTCACCTGGGGCCCAGATCTCCAGTGTCGTTAGCTATTCAGAGTGGTCTTCGTTCAGGGTTTATCTGTCCGGCTGGTCGCAATCACAGGAAGTGATATATGCTTAAGGGCATCCTATTTAACAAGCTGTTTATTAATAATAATAATAATAATAATAATGGCATTTGTTAAGTACTTACTATGTAGCAAGTGCTGTACTAAGCAGCATGGTGTAGTGGAGAAGGTCATGGGTTCTAACCCCGGCTCCGCCACTTGTCTGCTGTGTGACTTAGTACAGGCGCTTAATACAGTGCCTGGCATATCATCATCATCAATCGTATTTATTGAGCACTGACTGTGTGCAGAGCACTGTACTAAGCGCTTGGGAAGTACAAGTTGGCACATACTAAGCGCTAAACAAATACCATCATTATTATTATTATTACTAAGCACTGGGGTGGATACAAGCAAATCGGGTTGGACACAGTCCCTGTCCCACATGGGCTCCAATCTCAATTCCCATTTTACAAATTAGGTAACTGAGGTCCAGAGAAGTGAAGTGACTTGTCCAAGGTCACACAACAGACAACGAGACACAACTGGTGGAGCCGGGATTAGAACCCATGACCTCTTCTGTCTACTACATCATGCTGCTTCTCACTGTTCCATGCTTCTGCTTTAGCAAACTGCAAACTGCACCCTTCATTTGGCAAATTGTTTAGCAAATTGCAAACCACACCCTTCATTTGACAAATGGTTTAGCAAATTGCAAACTGCCCGCTTCAGCGGACTAGTGGATAGAGAAAAGGGCTGGAAGTAAGAAGGACCTGGGCTCTAATTCTGGCTCTGCCTCTTGCCGTCTGTGTGACCTTGGGCGAGACACTTCACTTCTCTGTGCCTTGGTTCCCTCATCTGTAAAATGGGGATGAAGATTGAACCCCATTTGGGACCCGGACTGTATACAATCTGACTAGCTTGTATCTCCTCCAGCACTGTGTCTGGCACATAGTAAGCACTTAAAAAATATTATTATTGTTATTATTACTCCGGAACTTAAGTGGCACTAGACATCTTCATGTCCAGTATTTTCATTTTTAAACCCCCATCAACTGTATATAAATTCCATGTGTGTGTATGCTCTTATAACACCCTTATTTATCATCATCATCAATTGTATTTATTCTTGAAAGGTAAAATAATTTAGACAGTGAACCCCATGGAAAAAAGGGACCGTCTGACCTGATTATCCTGTATCTACCTATTGCTTAGTACTGTGTCTGGTACATAGTAAGCACTTAACAAATATTATTATTGTTATTATTACTCCGGAACTTAAATGGCACTAGACATCTTCATGTCCAGTATTTTCATTTTTAAACCCCCATCAACTGTATATAAATTCCGTGTGTGTGTATGCTCTTATAACACCCTTACTTATCATCATCATCAATTGTATTTATTCTTGAAAGGTAAAATAATTTAGACAGTGAACCCCATGGGGAAAAGGGACCGTCTGACCTGATTATCCTATATCTACCTATTGCTTAGTACTGTGTCTGGTACATAGTAAGCACTTAAAAAATATTATTATTGTTATTATTACTCCGGAACTTAAATGGCACTAGACATCTTCATGTCCAGTATTTTCATTTTTAAACCCCCATCAACTGTATATAAATTCCGTGTGTGTGTATGCTCTTATAACACCCTTACTTATCATCATCATCAATTGTATTTATTCTTGAAAGGTAAAATAATTTAGACAGTGAACCCCATGGGGAAAAGGGACCGTCTGACCTGATTATCCTATATCTACCTATTGCTTAGTACTGTGTCTGGTACATAGTAAGCACTTAAAAAATATTATTATTGTTATTATTACTCCGGAACTTAAATGGCACTAGACATCTTCATGTCCAGTATTTTCATTTTTAAACCCCCATCAACTGTATATAAATTCCGTGTGTGTGTATGCTCTTATAACACCCTTATTTATCATCATCATCAATTGTATTTATTCTTGAAAGGTAAAATAATATAGACAGTGAACCCCATGGGGAAAACGGGCTGTCTGACCTGATTATCTTGTATCTACCCATTGCTTAGTACAGTGCTTGGCACATAGGAAGTGCTTAACAAATACCACAATTATTAAGTTACATTAATGCTTATGGCTTTAGCCGCAATTAATGCACGAGCGGTAGCCAAATCAATTTTTAAACAATAAATAAATGAATGTCACCAAAAATGGACAGAGGGATGGACACCAGTTGTTTCCATAAGGTAAATACATACTGGCTTTTATTTTATTTTTGATATTTTAAACTATTATTATTTAAATAAAAATATATTGGGGGAAAGGGAGTATTTAATAGGGAATCCATAAAGGGGCCATAATAATAGTAATGATAATAATGGTATTTGTTAAGTGCTTACTATGTGCCAAGCACTGTTCTAAGCGCTGAGGTAGATACAAGATAATCACCTTGTCCCACGTGGGGCTCCCAGTCTTAATCCCCATTTTACAGATGAGGTAACTGAGGCACAGTGAAGTTAAATGACTTGCCCAAGGTCACACAGCAGACAAGTGCCATCTTTACTCACTTGGCCTCCACTGAGGCCTTCCCCTCTGGATATCGAAATTAGGGTCACTGCTTTAAGACCCCAAATGAGGATTAAAATCAGCCATCCTGTAGCCCAGGCTACTGCACTTAGTACATTTCTTGGCACATAGTAGGCGCTTAACAAATACCTCAATTATTATTATGAAGCAGCAGGGCATAGTGGAAAGGGAGTCAAAGGACCTGAGTTCTAATCCAGGGTCCACCTTTTTTTTTATTTTTCTTTAATGGTACTTGTTAAGCGCTTACTATGTACCAAGCACTAAGTACTGGGGTGGATACGAGTTAATCAGGTTGGGCACAGTCCCAGTCCCACATGCAGCTCACAGTCTAAGGAAGAGGGAGTAGGACTGAATCCCCATTTTACAGATGAGGTAACTGAGGCATGGAGAGGTTAAGCGACTTGCCCAAGGTCCCGGAGCAGACTCGTGGTGGAGCTGGGAGTAGAAGCCGGGTCCTCTGACTCCGAGGCCCGTGATCCATCCTCAGGAGGTGTTGACTGCCCCCCAAATGGGGGAAGTTTTCCTACTATTGGCAGAGGAGTCAGCCTCTTCCCAGAATGTTCCAAGTCATGTGGGAGCGGGTGGGAGGGGCTGACCCTGAAATAATAATAATAATTGTGGTACTTGTTAAGTGTCTACCACATGCCAGGCACTGTACAAAGCACTGGAATGGCATTGTGGCTCAGTGGAAAGAGCCCGGGCTTGGGAGACAGAGGTCACGGGTTCATATCCCGACTCCGCCAATTGTCAGCTGTGTGACTTTGGGCAAGTCATTTCACTACTCTGTGCCTTAGTTACCTCATCTGTAAAATGGGGATTAAGACTGTGAGCCCCATGAGAGACAACCTGATTCATTCATTCGTATTTATTGAGCACTTACTGTGTGCAGAGCACTGTACTAAGCACTTGGGAAGTATGAATCGGCAACATATAGAGACAGTCCCTACCCAACAACGGGGTCACAGTCTAGAAGTCTAGACAGTCTAGACTTCACAGTCCAGAAGTTTCTTTTGCAGGCTCCTCCTCCCCCTCCCATCCCCTTACTGTGGGGGTTCCTCAAGGTTCAGTTCTTGGTCCCCTTCTGTTCTTGATCTACACTCACTCCCTTGGTGACCTCATTCGCTCCCACGGCTTCAACTATCATCTCTACGCTGATGACACCCAGATCTACATCTCTGCCCCTGCTGTCTCCCCATCCCTCCAGGCCTCTTCCTGCCTTCAGGACATCTCCATCTGGATGTCTGCCCATCTGGATGTCTGCCCGCCACCTAAAACTCAACATGTCCAAGACTGAACTCCTTGTCTTCCCTCCCAAACCCTGCCCTCTCCCTGACTTTCCCATCACTATTGAAAGCACTACCATCCTTCCCGTCTCACAGGCCCACAACCTTGGTGTCATCCTCGACTCCGCTCTCTCGTTCACCCCTCATATCCAAGCCGTCACCAAAACCTGCCGGTCTCAGCTCCACAACATTGCCAAGACCCGCCCTTTCCTCTCCATCCAAACCACTACCCTGCTCGTTCAAGCTCTCATCCTATCCCGTCTGGATTACTGTATCAGCCTCCTCTCCGATCTCCCATCTTTGTGTCTCTCCCCACTTCAATCCATGCTTCACGCCGCTGCCCAGATTGTCTTTGTCCAGAAACGCTCTGGGCATGTTACTCCCCTCCTCAAAAATCTCCAGTGGCTACCAATCAATCTGCGCATCAGGCAGAAACTCCTCACCCTGGGCTTCAAGGCTGTCCATCCCCTCGCCCCCTCCTACCTCACCTCCCTTCTGTCCTTGTCCAGCCCAGCCCGCACCCTCCACTCCTCTGCCGCTAATCTCCTCACCGTGCCTCATTCTTGCCTGTCCCGCCATCGACCCCCGGCCCACGTCATCCCCCGGGCCTGGACTGCCCTCCCTCTGCCCATCTGCCAAGCTAGCTCTCTTCCTCCCTTCAAGGCCCTACTGAGAGCTCACCTCCTCCAAGAGGCCTTCCCAGACCGAGCCCCCTCCTTCCTCTCCCCCCATCCCCCTCTCCATCCCCCGTCTTACCTCCTTCCCTTCCCCACAGCACCTGTATATATGTATATATGTTTGTACATATATATTACTCTATTTGTTTAATTTACTTGTACATATCGATTCTATTTATTTTATTTTGTTAATATGCTTGGTTCTGTTCTCTGTCTCCCCCTTCTAGACTGTGAGCCCACTGTTGGGTAGGCACCGTCTCTATATGTTGCCAACTTGTACTTCCCAAGCGCTTAATACAGTGCTCTGCACACAGTAAGTGCTCAATAAATACGATTGATTGATTTATTGATTGATTAGAAGGGGGAGACAGACAACAAAACAAAACATGTAGACAGGTGTCAAGATCATCAGAATAGAATTATAGCTATATGCACATCACTAACAAAATAAATAGAATAGTAAATATATACAAGTAAAACAGAGTAATAAATCAGTACAAATATATATATACAAGTGCTGTGGAGGGGGAAGGAGGTGGGGGGGGGGATGCGGAGGAGGAGAGGAAAAAGGGGGCTCAGTCTGGGAAGGCCTCCGGGAGGAGTGAGCTCTCAGTAGGGTTTTGAAGGGAGGAAGAGAGCTAGTGTTTAGAACAGTGCTTTGCACATAGTAAGCGCTTAACAAATACCATCATTATTATTATTATTATTATTACAAACAAATTGGTTTGCAAACAGTCCCTGTCCCATGTGGGGCTCACAGTCTCAATCCTCAACAGTGCTTAGAACAGTGCTCAGTGCCCAGAACAGTGCTTGGCACATAGTAAGCACTTAATACCACCTTATATCCCCCCCAGCACTTAGAACAGTGCTTTGCACATAGTAGGCGCTTAACAAATGCTATCATTATTATTATTATGAAGTAGCAGAGGTGACAACAGTGACTTTTCCACATCCCTTGTTCCCTCCACCCCACCCCAAACATATTCCTTTCCCCCTTTTCCTCCATCCACCACTCCTTCTCTCCTGACCATGTCCTCCTCTCCCACCTTTTTGGCTCCCCTAAGGACCCAGGGTTTCTGGTCACCTCGAGCAGCAATGGCCTGCAACCCTCTGCTCTGGAATCTGCGAGGAGAGGAGGCGACAGGGGATTAGTTGGGAATGAACTAGAATGTAAACTCGTTATGGGCAGGGAGCATGTGTGCTAATTCTGTTGTATTGTACTCTCCCAAGCACTTAGTACAGTGCTCTGCACAGAGTATTCACTCAATAAATATGATTGGTTAGTTGATTGAAAGTAGGACATTGGCAGCAAGAATCATTTTCTTCAGACCAAGCAACCAGTCGATACATGGTACTTATTGCACTCTTACCATGTGCAGAGCATCCTACTAAGTGTTTGGGAGAGTACAATTAACAATTAGTAGACATGATTGCTGCCCATAAGAAGCTTACAGTTCAGATGGAAAACAACAGAGATAATGACTGTAGCAGGAGTCTGCAGATGGGCCGGGAAAATTGTTGATGAAGGGAATAGCTGTTTTTTTTAATGTCTTATCGTACTTTATGCTTTACCTTAAAATCCAAAGGAGGAAGAGGAGAAAGAGAAAAGAAGGAGGCGAGGAGGAAGAGGAGGAGAGGAGAAGAAAGAGGAAGAGAAAGGAGGAGGAGGAGAAGGGGAAGAAGGAGAAGAAGATGATGATGATTTGCTAAGCAATGCTCAAATCACTGGGGTTGATTCAAGTCAATCTGGTCAAACACAGTCCCTGTCCCACATGAGGCTCAAAGTCTAAGGAGGAGGGAGAACAGGTATTGAATCCCCATTTTACAGGGGTGTGCTTGCTAAATTATGACTGTCAACAAGGAAAGGCTCTCCATAAAACCTTGACCATCCACAAAGTCAGAATGGCTTCACGGTACCAAATTCATCATTGTGATATTTGTGCTTACTATGTGCGGCAAGCACTGTTCTAAGTCCGGGGGTAGATTCAAGGTAATCAAGTTGGATGCAGTTCCTGTCTCACATGGGGTTCACAGTCCAAGGTGGAGGGAGAAGAAGAAGTGATTCCCATTTTACAGATGAGGAAATGGAGGCCGAGAGAAGTTAAGGGACTTGTCCAGTGTGACACGCAGGCAGCTGATGGAACTAGGATGAGAACCGAGATCCTCGGACTCCCAGTCCCAAGCACTTTCCACAGGCCACGGTGTTTCTCCATTCAGCACATACCAAGAACATGGCCCAGTGGAAAACATACAGGCCTGGGTGTCAGAAGGTCAGGGGTTCTAATTCCGGCTCTGCCACTGTCTGCTGTTTGACCTTGGGCAAGTCACTTCACTTCTCTGGGCCTCAGTGACCTCATCTGTAAAATGGGGATTGAGGTTGTGAGCCCCACGTGGGACAGGGATAGAGTCCAACCCAATTTGCTTGTGCCACCCCAGTAGTTAGTACAGTGCCTGGCAAATAGTCAGCACTTTAATTACCAAATATTAAATATTATTATGTGGAATTGGGTCCAACTTGATTAACTTACATCAACCCAGCACTCACAACAGTGCTTGGCACATAGTAAGGCCTTAAACACCATAATTATTATACCACTACCTGATGCATGCACTCTATATATCAGAAAGTAATTTATGAAACTATATCACATATATACTTTCAGGGGGATACACAGTATTTCACTGCAGATAGGAAAGCTTCTGTTAAAACCTTGACTCTGTTGAATATAAACACAAAATCTATTCACAGCAGCCAAAACCAAAAGGAATACGTTATTGAGGGAGATAAAAGAAAATGGTATTCAACAGGATATCTTTGACTCAGAAGAAGTTGAAAGGAGATGAAAAGTGGGATCATAAAAATGTCAAAGGCATTTTTTATAACCGGTTGGGTTTAATCTTTGTAAAAGTAGATTCAGGTGTTCAACTGAGAAGGGACTTCTTGGCGACTCTTTCCCTGGTCCATAAAAGGTTTCATGAAATGGAAATGGAATCCCTTATGATCCCTTATGAGTCTTTTAGACTGTGAGCCCACTGTTGGGTAGGGACTGTCTCTATATGTTGCCAATTTGTACTTCCCAAGTGCTTAGTACAGTGCTCTGCACACAGTAAGCGCTCAATAAATATGATTGATTGATTGATTGATTGATTATGATAGATTCTGAGCCCCCACAAGGGACAGAGATCATGCCTAATTCCCACCTGTGAATTCTCTCCCAGGGCTGAATACAGTGCTTTGCACTCAGTAAGTGAGCAGCAGCGGATGTAGTGGATGGAAAATCAGAAGATCATGGTTTCTAATCCTGGCACTGCCACTTGTCTGCTGTGTGACCTTCACTTCTCTGTGCCTCCATTACCTCATCTGTAAAATAAGGATTGAGAGCAGGAGCTCCACATGGGACAGGAACTCTGTCCAACCTGATTTGTTTGTAGCCAACCCAGAGCTTAGTACAGTGCCTGGCACACAGTAAGTGCTTAATAAATACCACAAGTACTACTATTATTATTATTAAGTGCTTAACACATACTATTATTACTATTCCTGCGTAAAATGTAATCCCGGCTCTACCACTTGTCAGCTGCGTCTCCTTAGACAAGTCACTTACCTCTTTGCACCTCAGTTACCTCATCTGTAAAATGAAAATTAAGACTATGAGCCCCATGTGAGACAGGAACTGTGTCCAACCTAATTAGCTTGTATCTCTCTCTGCACTCAGTATAGTGCCTGGCACATAGTAAGCACTTAACCAGTGCTATAAAAAAGTGTAGTTAAAGATCAAAAGGTAGTGACTATGTCCTTAGAGTGACAATAACCTTAGGTACATGTCAGGGGAGCCTCAGCAGACCAAAAGCAGGAACCAGTAGTAATAGTACTTATTAGATGCCTACTATAGGCAAAACACTGCATTAAGTCCTCTAAACTGACCTGAAGTCTGTAAATTCGTTGTGGGCACGGAACATGTCTACCAATTCTGTTGTATGGTACCCTCCTAAATAAAGTGCTTTGAACACAGTAAGTGCTCAATAAATACCCCTTGATTGATTTAGCACTGGGAAGGAAGAACATGGATGAGATGTAGACCCGTCCCCTGGCCCTCAAGAGACTTACAACAAAAAATAAAGGGGATGGGAGTTGGAGACAGAGACATGAGGAAAGATGAAGCAAAAATAAGAGAGGCAAGGATGATGATAAATAGGAGCACAGGACTTGGGGCCCATCGTGGAAGTCAGAGCTGTAGGCTTTTCGATGGGTGGTCTTCCCAATGTCCTAAAAGTTGAGTCCTGCTGGAGCATGGGCTGATAGGAATCCTGGAACATGATCGCCTCGGAACATGGGGTGATGAGGTCTGGGAGCCGCCTAAAAAACCTTATGGGTTCAGGGGTTTGAGTGGAGTGTTCTGCACACAGTAAGCACTCAATAAAAACCATTGATGATGATGGTTTCCATGCAATAGCGACATAGGAGGCCTTCCCAGACTGAGCCCCTTCCTTCCTCTCCCCCTCGTCCCCCTCTCCATCCCCCCCATCTTACCTTCTTCCCTTCCCCACAGCACCTGTATATATGTATATATGTTTGTACATGTTTATTACTCTATTTATTTATTTATTTATTTTGCCGGTACATATCTATTCTATTTATTTTATTTTGTTAGTATGTTTGGTTTTGTTCTCTGTCTCCCCCTTTTAGACTGTGAGCCCACTGTTGGGTAGGGACTGTCTCTATATGTTAACAACTTGTACTTCCCAAGCACTTAGTACAGTGCTTTGCACACAGTAAGCGCTCAATAAATATGATTGATTGATTGATTGATTGTGCCATCCAGAGTAACATGGTGACATCACAAGGCACATAAATAGGGGGGAAATTTTTCTCCGGCTCAGAGCTGCCAAATGCCTAAAGTCAGACCAGCCCCGAAGAGGATATTCTGGAGGTGGAACAATAGATTCCATTAAAACCACAGGCTCTCCCCATTTTGGAGGGCATGAGGTTCTCTTCTGGGACAAAGCATGGCCTAGTGGATAGAGCCCGAGCCTGGGAATCAGAAGGACCTGGGTTCTAATCCCTGCTCCGCCACTTGTCTGCTGTGTGACTTTGGGCAAGTCACTCCACTTCTTTGGGCCTCAGTTCCCTCATCTATAAAATGAAGATTAAGACTATGAGCCCAATGTGGGATAGGGACTGTGTCCAACCTGATTTTCTTGCATCCATCCCAGTGTTTAGTACAGTGCTTGGCACATAGTAAGTGCTTAACAAATACCACACTTATTATTATTATTAAGCTGTTGAGCTGAGAGAGTCCCCAGAGACCCTCTCACAGCTGAGAACTGTCCAACAGCTCCAGTGTAACTTTGGTTTTTCCCATAGGGCTCTCTTGAATACAGGACCTGGTCAACAACTATTCTCACAACGAAGTTGAAGCCCTGGAATAATCAGGGAGTCTGCTGTCTATTTTAAGCTCGGCATTGTTCCACACAAACAAATAAAATGGTGTCGTGCTAACTGCCAAGTCAATTTATCCCCTTCTGAACTGTAAGCTCCTTTTTTAATAGTATTTATTAAATGTTTACTATGTGCCAGACATTGTACTAAGCCCTGAGGTAGATAAAAGATAAATAGGTTGACCACAGTCTTTGTCCCACATGGAGCTCATGTTTTTATCCTCATTTTACAGATGAGGTAAACGAGGCACAGAGAAATGAAGGAACTTGCCAAAAGTCACTTAGAAGATTATCAATCAATCAATCGTATTTATTGAGCGCTTACTGTGTGCAGAGCACTGTACTAAGCGCTTGGGAAGTACAAGTTGGCAACATATAGAGACAGTCCCTACCCAACAGTGGGCTCACAGTCTAAGCAAGGAATGTGTCCACGGCCTCTGTTGTATGATACTCTCCCAAGCGCTTAGTACAATGCTCTGCACACAGTGAGCGGTCAATCAATATCGATTGATTGATTATGTTTTGGGAGGAAGAGATTTCAGAGAATTAGAAGTGCAGTACCTAACAGATTTTTTAAAGTAAAAAAAGATCGAATGAATTTGGGTTATAATTCCCATTTCTGTCAAATGAAAAGATTTGAGAATGCAAGAAACTAAATTGCTCTTTCAACTATTATAAAAACTTCACTTGGCTTAAAAAACAACAACAAGGTGCATTTCATGAATGAGTTTAGAAAATAAATGGTCTCACAGCAGACAAGTGAAGGAGCCTATCTGAGAACCCAGGAGTTCTGACTCCCAGGACCATCCACTAGGCCCCTCTGTTCATTCATTTGTTCAATCGTATTTATTGAGCACTTACTGTGTGCAGAGCACTGTACTAAGCGCTTGGGAAATACAAGTTGGCAACATATAGAGACGGTCTCTACCCAACAGCGGGCTCACAGTCTAGATGAATGAAACAATATGGTCATAGTCTGGTTCCAAACACTTACATCATCTGCATTTTAAAACTTGTTTTTTTAAGCAAGAGATCTCAAACCAGTGTCTCATTCTACCTCTGCTTTATTAAACAGGGGATTTTGTAATAAATAATAATAATAATTTGGTATTTGGTAAGCACTTACTATGTGTCAAGCACTGCTCTAAGCTCTGGGATAGACACAAGATCATCAATCAACCAATCAATCATATTTATTGAGCGCTTACTGTGTGCAGACCACTGTACTAAGCGCTTGGGAAGTACAAGTTGGCAACATATAGAGACAGTCCCTACCCAACAGTGGGCTCACAGTCTAAAAACCCCAATCCTTGTCCCACGCAGGGCTCATAATCGAAGTAGGAAGAAGGACAGGGATTAAATCCCCACTTACAGATGAGGTAACTTGGAGGTACAGAGAGGTTAAGTGCCTTGCCCAAGGTCACACAGCAGGGAGGTAGCACAACCAAAATTACAACCCAGGTCCTCTGACTCACGTTCTTTCTACCAGTCCCTCATGTGAAAGAGATAGTGATTTATAAGAGGACAGAAACCGAAGAGGTGCACTTAAAAAATGAGGGAGGGAAGAGAGAGAGAGTGAGAAAGAGACTCTGTGTGTGTGTGTGTGTGTGTGTGTGTGTGTGTGTGTGCATGCACACACGCACATGTGTGTGCATGAAGAATCTGAAACCAGGCAAAAACCACTTCTTGGAACATTGTGACAGACTTGGTTATCATTTAACTTCTCTGTGCCTCTGTTACCTCATCTGTAAAATGGGGATTAAAACTGTGAGCCCCCTGTGGGACAACCTGATCACCTTATTCAGTCATTCATTCATTCAACTGTATTTATTGAGCGCTTACTGTGTGCAAAGCATTGTACTAAGCACTTGGGAAGTACAAGTTGGCAACATATAGAGACAGTCCCTACCCAACAGCGGGTTCACAGTCTAGAAGGGGGAGACAGACAACAAAACAAAACATATTAACAAAATAAAATAGAATAAATATGTACAAGTAAAATAGAGCAATAAATATGTACAAACATATATACATATATATAGGTGCTGTGGGGAGGGGAAGGAGGTAAGGGCAGGGGGGATGGGGGGGGAGAGGAAGGAGGGGGCTCAGTCTGGGAAGGCCTCCTGGAGGAGGTGAGCTCTCAGTAGGGCCTTGAAGGGAGGAAGAGAGCTAGCTTGGCGGATGAGCGGAGGGAGGGCATCCCAGGCCTTAGAACAGTGCTTTACACATAGTAAGCGCTTAACAAATACCATCATTATCATTATTATTTCTAGCTCCTGAATGTATCTAAACTCTTCCTAAACTTTCTAGCAGTCAATCGTATTTATTGACTGCTTCCTAGCAACTCCATTTCTCTGCTCCTTTAACTTCCCTCTCTTATAAATTTCCTCCTAGTAAGCTATAAACGTCCTCTCAGCCCTGACTGTATCCAAACCCTGCACAACTTCCCGTAACCATCTAGGCTACTTGACTAGCGTGCACCGGGCAAAAAAAGCGCTTCCTTGGGCCTGGCCAAATCAGCACCTCTGGGCAGAGGAGATGGACACGGAGGCAAAGGCAAGCAGCTGGTGATGGGGAAGACTCCATCTCTCCTGCATCCCTCCTCCCCTGCGACATTTCTCCCAGTGAGCTGAGGGCCTCCTCTGGCTAAAAGCAAAAGTCGTGGGAAGTGCAATTTTCCAGCAGGTGACTCCAGCTTGAGACGGTGTGAATCTGAAACTTCAAAAATCAGTTTATGAATGGGAAGTAAAGACTTCATCACCCCCCTTTATTTCCAGACAGGTCTCCTGCCTGGTGAACTACCTAGAGACTCTGAGAGAGAGTCTGAGCTAGAGATGGGGCGGGAGGAAGAGGACAGGGCAGGGATAAACTCCTGGACCAAGAGGTATTTTTAGCCCTAAAAATAATGTTGTCTGGACTACGGAAAGATTTCTAAACATTTCAAAATCCTGTTGGAAAGCGAAATGATTTCCAGGGTGGTATTTTTTGAGCGCACACAAAGTGCACTTGTTGACCGAGAATGTGTCTAACCACTCTGTCTCCTCTTCATTCATTCATTCGTATTTATTGAGTGCTTACTGTGTGCAGAGCACTGTACTAAGCACTTGGGAAGTACAAATTGGCAACATATAGAGATGGTCCCTACCCAACAGCGGGCTCACAGTCTAGAAGGGGGAGACAGACAACAAAACCAAACATATTAACAAAATGAAATAAATCCTCTTCCAACTTGTACTTCCCAAGCGCTTAGTACAGTGCTCTGCACAATGTAAGTGCTCAATAAATACAATTGAATGAATAAATGAATGAAAGTGCTCGGTATAGTGCTCTGCACATAGTTAAGTACTCATTAAGTGATTGATTTAGACTAATAATAATAACAATGGTGTTTTTTGTTAAACACCTACTATGAGAAGCAGCGTGGCTCAGTGGAAAAGAGAACGGGCTTTGGAGTCAGAGGTCATGGGTTCAAATCCCGACTCTGCCAATTGTCAGCTGTGTGACTTTGGGTAAGTCACTTAACTTCTCTGTGCCTCAGTTCCCTCATCTGTAATATGGGGATTAAGACTGTGAGCTCCCGTGGGACAACTTGATCACCCTGTAACCTCCTCAGCGCTTAGAACAGTGCTCTGCACATAGTAAGCGCTTAATAAATGCCATTATTATTATTATTATTACTATGTGCCAAGCACTGTTCCAAGCACTGGGGTAGGTACAAGGTAACCAGGTTGTCCCACGTGGGGCTCACAGTCAATCCCCATTTTACAGATGAGGTAACTGATTCACAGAGAAGTTAAGTGGCTTGCCCAAGGTCACACAGCAGACAAGTTGCAGAGCCGGGATTAGAACCCATGTCCTCTGCCTCCCAAGCCCGTGCTCTTGTCACTAAGCTATGCTGCTCTAAACATTTGGGAGAAGCAAGAAGCAGAGCAAGAGGCAAAATAAGAAAAAAAACAGGAGATGGAGCAAAGACAAAAGAATCTAATGTGGAAATGTGTGTTTGTGTGTATCCTTCTCTTTGCCAGCTTGTACTTCCCAAGCGCTTAGTACAGTGCTCTGCACACAGTAAGCGCTCAATAAATACGATTGATCGATTGATTGATTTGCTCCGCTTCCCCTTCTCATATTGTAAGGCCCAAGTAGGACATGGACTGTGTCCAACCTGATTAACTTACATCTACAGCAGCGTTTAGCACAACGCCTAGCACATACTAACAACTTAACAAATATTGTTTCAAAAAACTTAATTTAGCTCATTGTGGGCAGGGAATGTCATTCATTCATTCATTCAATTGTATTTATTCAGCACTTACTGTGTGCAGAGAACTGTACTAAGCGCTTGGGAAGTACAAGTTGGCAACATATACAGACATTCCCTACCCTAACAGTGGGCTCACAATCTAGTCTACCAGCTCTGTCCATTGTTCTCCCCCAAACACTTAATACAATGCTCTGCACACAGTAAGTGCTCAACAAATACTACTGACTGATTAATTTTGGTACTTGTTAAGTGCTTACTATGCGCCAAGCACTATACTAAGCACTGGGGGAAATACAAGCTAATCAGGTTGAACACAGTCCCCGCTCCACCTGGGGCTCACAGTCTAAGTAGGAGGGAGTAGAATGTCATCTTCAGTTTACACAGGAGGAAACTGAGGCACAGAGAAATGAAGTGACTTGCCCAAGGTCACACAGTTGTGGAGCCGGGATTAGAACCCAACTCGTCCGATTCCACGGCCCTCACGATGACAGGAGGCTCCTCTTAGAATATGGTTTTGTTTGCTCCAACAACCCTCACAGTAATGTCGTGGTCTCTCCAGGTAGGAAGCAGGTCTGTCCCGGCCCTTGGTTTTTTATGGTATTTGTTACGCGCTTATTATATGTCAAACACTGTTCTAAGCACTGGGGTAGGTACAAGCAGCGTGGCTCAGTGGAAAGAGCCTGGGCTTTGTACATATTTATTACTCTATTTATTTATTTTACTTGTACATATCTATTCTATTTATTTTATGTTGTTAATATGTTTGGTTTTGTTCTCTGTCACCCCCTTCTAGACTGTGAGCCCACTGTTGGGTAGGGACTGTCTCTATATGTTGCCAACTTGCACTTCCCAAACGCTTAGTCCAGTGCTCTGCACACAGTAAGCGCTCAATAAATACAATTGATTGATTGATTGATTGACTCCAGGCCCATGCTCTTTCCACTATAAGCCATGCTGCTCCTCAGTGGATTCTCAGTGTAATATAAGTGCATCCCCCAGGATTTTGTAAGAAATACACACGTAAGATCAAGGAATCACTTTGTTTTGTCAGTGACAATAGAACCTTTCGGAGGTTTGACCAAAAATAACTATCATAGTGACAAGGGGCCTAAGTTTGCTTTGAACGATTTTCTAGACTCCCTTCCCTCTTGCTCCAATTTTTTTTTTAGCACTTAAGTACTTACTATGTGCTTACTACTGTACTAAGCGCTAGGGCAGGCTCAAGATTCTAGATTTTTCTAAACTGTGAGCCCGTTGTCGGATAGGGACTGTCTCTATTTGTTGCCTAATTGTACTTCCCAAATGCTCAGTACGATGCTGTGCGCGCAGTAAGCGCTCAATAAATACGACTGACTGAATGAATGGAAGATAACTGGGTTGGACACAGTCCCCGTCCCAAATGGGGCTCACAGTCTTAATCCCTATTTTATAGATGAGGGAACTGAGGCACAGGGAAGTGAAGCTACTTGCCCAAGGTCACACAACAGACAAGCGGCAAGCCACTTGAGCGACGAGAATCCAGGCCCTCTGACTCCGGGCCTGTGCTTTTTCCAATAGGCCATGCTGCTTCTTTATTAGCACCCTTTCTGTACAGACCCCAATACCTCTTCTTCATCATCATCATCATCAATCGTATTTATTGAGCGCTTACTGTGTGCAGAGCACTGTACTAAGCGCTTGGGAAGTACAAGTTGGCAACATATAGAGACAGTCCCTACCCAACAGTGGGCTCAAGCAGACTACTCATGGAGTTGGCAAGGAAGACGAAGCCTGAACTCTAGTTTCTGAATGGGTTTGGCTTAGACTGTGCTGTATAATAATAATAATAATAATGTTGGCATTTGTTAAGCGCTTACTATGTGCAAAGCACCGTTCTAAGCGCTGGGGGGGGGATACAAAGTGATCAGGTTGTTTCACGTGGGGCTCACAGTCTTAATCCTCATTTTACAGATGAGGTAACAGGCTCAGAGAAGTGAAGTGACTTGCCCAAGGTCACACAGCAGACATGTGGCGGAGCCGGGATTCAAACCCATGACCTCTGACTCCCAAGCCTGGGCTCTTTCCACTGAGCCACGTTGCTTCTCTGTATGGCATTATAGTTAATAATAATAATGATGGCAATAATAATAATAATAATAATGGCATTTATTAAGCGCTTACTATGTGCAAGGCACTGTTCTAAGTGCTGGGGAGGTTACAAGGTGATCAAGTGGTCCCAAGGGGGCTCCCAGTCTTCATCCCCATTTTACAGACGAGGTAACTGAGGCCCAGAGAAGTGAAGTGACTTGCCCAAAGCCACACAGCTGACAAGTGGCGGAGTCGGGATTTGAACCTGTGACCTCTGACTCCAAAGTCCGTGCTCTTTCCATTGAGCCACACTGCTTAATGGTACTTGTTAAGCATGTACTATGCGCCAAGCACTGTATTAAGTGCCGGGGTAGATATAAGTTAATCAGGTCGGAAACAGTCCCGGTCCCAAATGGGGCTCACACTCTTAATCCCCATTTTACAGATGAGGAAATTGAGGCCCAGAGAAGGTAAATGACTTGCAGAGAAGCAGCGTGGCTCAGTGGAAAGAGACCAGGGTTTGCAGTCAGAGGTCATGGGTTTAAATCCCAGCTCTGCCAATTGTCAGCTGTGTGACTTTGGGCAAGTCACTTAACTTCTCTGGCCCTCAGTTACCTCACCTGTAAAATGGGGATGAAGACTGTGAGCCCCCTGTGGGACAACCTGATCACCCTGTAACCTCCCCAGCGCTCAGAACAGTGCTTTGCCCATAGTAAGTGCTTAATAAATGTCATTATTATTATTATTACTTGCCCAAGGTCACACAGCAGACAGGTGGCGGAGCTGGGATTAGAACCCAGGACCATCTCTTGCAGGGAAGAGGGTTGAGATCACAGTCAAGCCCGGTGGGAACAGCAACTATGCCCACTTTTGGTCTTAAGCTAATGGTGAGAGCTGTCTGATTTCAAAGCAGAAAACAGAAGCAGCATGGCAGAGTGGGTAGACTCATGGGTCATGGTTTCTAATCCAGACTCCACCACTTGTCTCCTGGGTGGCCTCGGGCAATTCACTTCACTTCTCAGAGACTCAGTTACCTCATCTGTAAAACGGGAATTAAGACTGTGAGCCCTATGTGGGACAGGGACTGCGTCCAACCTGATTTGCTTGTATCCGCCCAAGCGCTTAGTACAGTGCCTGGCACATAGTAAATACCACAATTAATATTAATTACTATTATTATTTATAAAGCATCTTATCTGACTTCTTGTCGAAGGCTGGAAAGTGAATTATAGAGAAGTGAAAGAAGATTCCTTATTTGGGACAGGCACTGTGTCTGATCCTATAACTTTTTACCTTCCCTTAGCTCTTAGCTGTATATATATATTTTTGTACATATTTATTACTCTATTTATTTTACTTGTACATATCTGTTCTATTTGTTTTATTTTGTTAATATGTTTGGTTTTGTTCTCTGTCTCCCCCTTCTAGACTGTGAGCCCACTGTTGGGTAGGGACTGTCTCTATATGTTGCCAACCTGTACTTCCCAAGTGCTTAGTACAGTGCTCTGCACACAGTAAGTGCTCAATAAATACGATTGATTGATTGATTAGCACAGTACTTGGCACACAGTATGTGCTCAAACTTCTACCCCTATAATATCACCCTTTTTCCTCTCCTCCTCCCCTCCCCATCGCCCCCCCGCCCTACCTCCTTTCCCTCCCCACAGCACTTGTATACATATTTGTACATATTTATTACTCTATTTATTTTACTTGTACATATTTACTACTCTATTTTATTAATGATGTGCATATAGCTATAATTCTATTTATTCTGATGGTTTTGACACCTATCTACACGTTTTTGTTTTGTTGTCTGTCTCCCCCTTCTACACTGTGAGCCCGTTGTTGGGTAGGGACCGTCTCTAAATGTTGACGACTTGTACTTGATTGATTGAATGAATGAATGAATGAATGAATGAAGCAATAATGACAATTTCCCCAAAATGATCATTAGTAACTGGAAACATTTTCCAGTAAGCAAAGGGACTGATATACAACATTTCATAGCAGCAAGGGGTGGTCCTGGGAAGCAGTGTGGCCTAGTGGAAAGAGCCCGGGACTGGGTCAGAGCTTCGATTAACTCAGAAGCAACTGAGAATTGCTTCTCAGTTACCTCATCTGTAAAATGGGAATTAAGACTGTGAGCCCTATGGGGGATAGGGACTGTGTCTTGACCCAATTACCCTGTATCTAGCCCAGCGCTTACAACAGTGCATGGCCCATAGTAAGTGCTCAACAAATACCACAATTATTAGAATCAAATTTCCAGAGTGGTCTTGGAAAGCTGGAGAGGAAGATCTGCACATAGAAAGCGCTCAATAAATACGACTGAATGAATGAATAAATGAAATGAATCTGCCTTTTTCATCTCTGCCACTGCTCAGGGAAGGTGGTTCCCAACCTAGTCTTAAATTC
The DNA here is from genome assembly GCF_015852505.1 of Tachyglossus aculeatus. Lineage (NCBI taxonomy): Eukaryota > Metazoa > Chordata > Mammalia > Monotremata > Tachyglossidae > Tachyglossus > Tachyglossus aculeatus. The sequence goes on from NC_052070.1 coordinate 14,700,467, forward strand.
ACGGCATTTGGCATGGAACCGATCCTTGTGGAAAGGAAGGCCAGAGAACTAAGGGCTTGGATCCATTTTGGTATGGCTGCTGTCAGTCTAATCATCGTCATTCATTCCTCCTCAAGGAAATTCTTCTGAGCCAAAATATTAGCTGCTGGACATTATTTTGTTTGAAGCATCTCACAGCCACGCTAACCAAGGCTTAGCCAGAGTTCCCGTTCAGAGCCTGGTCAGATTTCTTACCTCTTTAATTTTTCCAGAACGCCTTGTTGGAATTTGGCTCTACGTTCAGGTGAGTTTAGCAAGAAGGTCCCAGTGTCAGACATCTGAGTCTAACAGTGGCCACTGGTAGCCCTCATGATCAACAGACAAGGTGTGACCTTGGGCAAGTCACTTCACTTCTCTGAGCCTCAGTGACCTCATCTGTAAAATGGGGATTAAGACTGTGAGCCCCACTTGGGACAACTTGATCACCTTGTATCCACCCCCAGCGCTTAGAACAGTGCTTTGCACATAGTAAGCGCTTAACAAATACCATTATTATTATTATTATTATTAAGGACACACATGTGACAAGGAGAAGCAGTGTGGTCTTGTGAATAGAGCACAGACCCGGGAGTCAAAATGACTTGGGTTCCAATCCCGGCTCTGCCACCTAACTGCTGTTTGACCCTGGGTAAATCACGGCTCAGTGGAAAAGAGCCCGGGCTTTGGAGTCGGAGGTCATGGGTTCAAATCCCGGCTCTGCCAATTGTCAGCTGTGTGACTTTGGGCAAGTCACTTAACTTCTCTGTGCCTCAGTTCCCTCATCTGTAAAATGGGGATGAAGACTGTGAGCCCCCCGTGGGACAACCTGATCACCTTGTAACCTCCCCAGTGCTTAGAACAGTGCTTTGCACATAGTAAGTGCTTAATAAATGCCATTATTATTATTATTATTATGCCTCAGTTACCTCATCTGCAAAATGAAGATTAAGACTGTGAGCCCCACAGAGGTCATGGCTTGTGTCCAACTTGATTAGCTGGTATCTAACCCAGTGCCTATCACATAGTCAGCACTTAAATACCATATTTAAAAAATCACAATTGTTATACCAAGCAAGCAACGTGTGACATCAACACCAAGCAGGCAGGGTAGCAAGGTACATGATTTTGCAGAAGGATGCTGATTTCAGAAGGATCAGTGCTGAAAATTAAAAAAAAAAAACACAAAACCATAAAAAAGCAGACATCAGGCTCCAGATTGGTCCCAGCAATAGTGGAAAGAGCACAGAGATCTGGGTTCTAATCCTAGCTCTGTCATCGACCGGCAAGTTCATCCCGGCCCTGCCACTTGTCTGCTGGGTGACCTTGGACAAGTCACTTTGCTCCTCTGGGCCTCGGTTACCTCATCTGTAGAATGAGTACTGAGGCTGTGTCCAATCTGGCTTGTATTTACCCCAGCGCTTAGTACAGTGCCTGTTACATAGTAAGGCTTAGCAAATACTATTAAAAAAAAGTCACAACTCTGTGTCTCAGTCTCCCTATCCGTTAAATGGGGATAAAATACCTATTCCTCCCTCTCAGACTTTGAAGCACACAGTAAGAGCTCAATAAATATGATTGAATGAATAGGGCAAGGATGATAACCTTATATCTATCCCAATGTTTGGCACAAAGTAAGCTCTTAACAAATGCCACAGTATAAAATGGGTTGGTTTCCCTATTTCTGACCTACTAGTAAGAGTTAGGATCAGCTGTGTTTTCTTGCATCCAAGAAAATCTCTGACCTTCCGTATTATCAAGATGAATGTTTATTTACATGACAGGAGACGGCTGACCTGCTCTTTTCCAAATCCTTCTTCCATTATCAATTCTGCTGTTTAAACTTTGGGACAAAGCACATGAAATGCTCAGACTCCCATCACGATGACTCACTTCGAAAACTAATATGAGAAACTACCAAAGAAGGGAAAGTTTGATTAAATAGCCTTAACTTTCAATCATTTTCATTATGTTTTCTCCTACGCGGGCATGACAGTATCCAAAGGTCATGGGAGAGGGATATCGAGACATTCCTCTTAAATGGATTTCAAGGCTTTCTGTGGGAATACACATTTTAGTACCATCAAGTTTTCTGTCGCTCTGTGATCCATTACTTCCCTTAAGTCCATCAAAGATGTCTCAAAGCAGAGAGAGAACTATCGATCTGATGAAATAGAAACTTTTTTTCCCTAGGGAATGAGTGAGACTTATTTTTGTCCTTCTTTCATCATCAATCGTATTTATTGAGCGCTTACTGTGTGCAGAGCACTTCTTTAAGAGTAATGGGAACGACTGAAAAAGGGGAAGTCTTTGATTACGGTAACCTGACAGGTTTTTTTTTAATTTACTTCCCTTTTTGTGGATGAATTAAATTTAGCACACTCTAATACAAGGCGAATAGAGAGCTCTGAATACCTCCATGGATGGATCACAGAAGTGGGATCAAGTCCACGAGAAGTAGAGTTACCTAGTGGAAAGAGCACAGGACTGGGGGTCAGAGGACCTGGGTTTTTAACCACGCTCTAACACTTGCCTGCTGAGTGACCTTGAGTAAGTCACTAGCTTCTCTGTATCTCAGTTCCCGCATACGTAAAACAGGGATTCAATACCCGTCCTCCTTCCCACATAGACTATGAGGCTTATGCAGCTTGATAAGAGAAGCAGTGTGGCTCAGTGGAAAGAGCCCGGGCTTGGGAATCAGAGGTCATGGGTTCTAATCCCGGCTCTGCCACTTATCAGCTGGGTGACTTTGGAAGAGTCACTTCACTTCATGGGATTCAATACCTGCCCTCCTTCCCACATAGACTATAATAATAATAATAATAATGGCATTTGTTAAGCGCTTACTGTGTGCAAAGCACTGTTCTAAGCGCTGGGGGGAATACAATGGGATCAAGATGTCCTACGTGGGGCTCACAGTCTTAATCCCCATTTTACAGATGAGATAACTGAGGCTCAGAGAAGTTGTGACTTGCCCAAGGTCACACAGCAGACATGTGGCAGAGCTGGGATTCGAACCCATGACCTCTGACTCCAAAGCCCATGCTCTTTCCACTGAGCAACGCTGCTTCTCATAATAATAACGATGGCATTTATTAAGCAATTACTATGTGCAAAGCACTGTTCTAAGCGCTGGGGAGGTTACAAGGTGATCAAGTTGCCCCACGGGGGCTCACAGTCTTAATCCCCATTCTACAGATGAGGCAACTGAGGCACAGAGAAGTTGTGACATGCCCAAAGGCACACAGCTGACAATTTGCAGAGCCGGGATTTGAACCCATGATCTCTGACTCCAAAGCCCCTGCTCTTTCCACTGAGCCAGGCTGACAGGATAATATGATAATATGATAATATTAGGATAATATGAGGCTTATGCAGCGTGATAAGAGTAGCGGCGTGGCTCAGTGGAAAGAGCACTGGCTTTGGAGTCAGAGGTCATGGGTTCGAATCCCAGCTCTGCCACATGTCTGCTGTGTGACCTTGGGCAAATCACTTAACTTCTCTGAGCCTCAGTGACCTCATCTGTAAAATGGGGATTAAGACTGTGAGCCCCACGTGGGACAACCTGATCACCTTGTATCCCCCCAGCGCTTAGAACAGTGCTCTACACATAGTAAGCGCTTAACAAATGCCATCATTATTATTATTTTTATTCACTTCTCTGTGCCTCAGTTACCACATCTGGAAAATGGGGATTAAGACTGTGAGCCCCATGTGGGACAACCTGATTACCTTGTATCTCCCCCAGCACTTCGAATAGTGCTTCGCACATTGTAAGCATTTAACAAAAACCAAAATTATTATTATTATTATTATGCAGGTCTGTCAGTCAGTCCGTCAATCATAGTTACTGAGCACTTACTCTGTGAAGAGCACTGTACTAAGTGCTTGGGAGAGACACATCCCATGTCCACAATGAATTTGCAGTCTAGAGGAGGGGACGGACATGAATATAAATGAATAAACTGCAGATATGGACGTAAATGCTGTGGGGCCAGGAAGGGGGATGAATAAAGGGAGCAAGTCAGGGCGACACAGAAGGGAGTGGGAGAAGAGGAAAGTGGGGCTTAGTCAGGGAAGGCCTCTTGGAGGAAATGGCCCTTCAATAAGGCTTTGAACGGAGGGTGGGGGGGAGAGTCATGGCCTGTCAAATTTCAGGGAGGGCATTCTAGGCCAGAGGCCTCCCCCAGCACTTAGAATAGTGCTTGGCACATTGTAAGCATTTATCAAAAACCAAAATTATTATTATTATTATGCAGGTCTGTCAGTCAGTCAGTCATAGTTACTGAGCACTTACTGTGTGAAGAGCACTGTATTAAGTGCTTGGGAGAGACACATCCCGTGCCCACAATGAACTTGCAGTCTAGAGGGGGAGACGGACATGAATATAAATGAATAAACTGCAGATATGGACGTAAATGCAGTGGGGGTGGGAAGGGGGATGAATAAAGGGAGCAAGTCAGGGCGACACAGAAGGGAGTGGGAGAAGAGGAAAGTGGGGCTTAGTCAGGGAAGGCCTCTTGGAGGAAATGGCCCTTCAATAAGGCTTTGAACGGGGTGGGGGAGAGTCATGGCCTGTCAAATTTCAGGGAGGGCATTCTAGGCCAGAGGCCTCCCCCAGCACATAGAATAGTGCTTGGCACATTGTAAGCATTTAACAAAAATCAAAATTATTATTATTATTATTATTATTATCATGCAGGTCTGTCAGTCAGTCAGTCAATCACAGTTACTGAGCACTTACTGTGTGAAGAGCACTGTACTAAGTGCTTGGGAGAGACACATCCCGTGCCCACAATGAACTTGCAGTCTAGAGGGGGAGACGGACATGAATATAAATGATTAAACTGCAGATAGGGACATAAATGCTGTGGGGTTGGGAAGTGGGATGAATAAAGGGAGCAAGTCAGGGTGACACAGAAGGGAGTGGGAGAAGAGGAAAGTGGGGCTTAGTCAGGGAAGGCCTCTTGGAGGAAATGACCCTTCAATAAGGCTTTGAACGGGGTGGGGGAGAGTCATGGCCTGTCAAATTTCAGGGAGGGCATTCTAGGCCAGAGGCCTCCCCCAGCACATAGAATAGTGCTTGGCACATTGTAAGCATTTAACAAAAATCAAAATTATTATTATTATTATTATTATCATGCAGGTCTGTCAGTCAGTCAGTCAATCACAGTTACTGAGCACTTACTGTGTGAAGAGCACTGTACTAAGTGCTTGGGAGAGACACATCCCGTGCCCACAATGAACTTGCAGTCTAGAGGGGGAGACGGACATGAATATAAATGATTAAACTGCAGATAGGGACATAAATGCTGTGGGGTTGGGAAGTGGGATGAATAAAGGGAGCAAGTCAGGGTGACACAGAAGGGAGTGGGAGAAGAGGAACGTGGGGCTTAGTCAGGGAAGGCCTCTTGGAGGAAATGGCCCTTCAATAAGGCTTTGAACGGAGGGTGGGGGGGAGAGTCATGGCCTGTCAAATTTGAGGGAAGGCATTCTAGGCCAGACACCTCCCCCAGCACTTAGAATAGTGCTTGGCACATTGTAAGCATTTAACAAAAACCAAAATTTTTATTATTATTATTATGCAGGTCTGTCAGTCAGTCAGTCAATCACAGTTACTGAGCACTTACTGTGTGAAGAGCACTGTACTAAGTGCTTGGGAGAGACACATCACGTGCCCACAATGAACTTGCAGTCTAGAGGGGGAGACGGACATGAATATAAATGATTAAACTGCAGATAGGGACATAAATGCTGTGGGGTCGGGAAGTGGGATGAATAAAGGGAGCAAGTCAGGGCGACACAGATTGGGAGTGGGAGAAGAGAAAAGTGGGGCTTAGTCAGGGAAGGCCTCTTGGAGGAAATGGCCCTTCAATAAGGTTTTGAATGGGGTGGGGGAGAGTCACTGCCTGTCAAATTTGAGGGAGGGCATTCTAGGCCAGAGGCCTCCCCCAGCACTTCAAATAGTGCTTGGCACATTGTAAGCATTTAACAAAAACCAAAATTATTATTATTATTATTATGCAGGTCTGTCAGTCAGTTAGTCAATCACAGTTACTGAGCACTTACTGTGTGAAGAGCACTGTACTAAGTGCTTGGGAGAGACACATCCCGTGCCCACAATGAACTTGCAGTCTAGAGGGGGAGACGGACATGAATATAAATTATTAAACTGCAGATATGGACATAAATGCTGTGGGGTTGGGAAGTGGGATGAATAAAGGGAGCAAGTCAGGGCGACACAGAAGGGAGTGGGAGAAGAGGAAAGTGGGGCTTAGTAAGGGAAGGCCTCTTGGAGGAAATGGCCCTTCAATAAGGCTTTGAACGGAGGGTGGGGGAGAGTCATGGCCTGTCAAATATGAGGGAGAGCATTCTAGGACAGAGGCAGGTTGTGGGCAAGGGATCGGCGGCGAGATAGGTGGGGTGGAAGCACAGTGAAAAGGTTGGCCTTAGAGGAGTGAGGTGTGCAGGCTGGGTAGTAATAATAATAATAATAATAATAACAATAATAATAATAATAATAATCAATCAATCAATCGTATTTATTGAGCACTTACTGTGTGCAGAGCACTGTACTAAGCACTTGGGAAGTACAAGTTGGCAACATATAGAGACAGTCCCTACCCAACAGTGGGCTCACAGTCTAAAAGGCATTTATTAAATAAATGCCTTTTATTTATAATATTTTTATTATATTTTTAATATTTTTTTAATTTTTAAAATATTTTTACGTTTTTAATATTTTAATATATTATTTATAATATTCATTTTTATTATAAACAATGGCATTTATTAAGCGCTTACTATGTGCAAAGCACTGTTCTAAGCGCTGGGGAGGTTACAAGGTGATCAGGTTGTCCCACAGGGGGCTCACAATCCCAATCCCCATTTTCCAGATGAGGTAACTGAGGCCCAGAGAAGTTAAATGACTTGCCCGAAGTCACACAGCTGACAATCAATCAATCAATCAATCGTATTTATTGAGTGCTTACTGTGTGCACAGCACTGTACTAAGCGCTTGGGAAGTACAAGTTGGCAACATATAGGGACAGTCCCTACCCAACAGTGGGCTCACAGTCTAAAAGGGGGAGACAGAGAACAAAACCAAACATACTAACAAAATAAAATAAATGGAATGGATATGTACAAGTAAAATAAATAAATAAAGAGCCGGGATTTGAACCCATGACCTCTGACTCCAAAGCCCGGGCTCTTTCCACTGAGGTAGGAGGGGGCAAGCTGAAGGACTGCTTTAAAGACAAGGACGGAGTTTGACCTGATTATCTTCACTCTACCACGGTACTTAGTGCTGGGGGCACAGAAAGAATTGAACAGAGACAACTATTATTAGTAGTATTATAATTAAAGAGTCTAGGCCTTGATGCTAAACAGATGGCACTAAGGCCAGTCTTATTTCTCTTTGCATTTTCAATCACTTGCTAAACTTTGAAGTGTTTGCCTCAAGGTGGTGGTACCACACTGGAATAAAAAACATCAAGTGTGTCACTTGGTTTCAATACAGAATCACACAGTTCTATTTTGGGGGCTAGCAGATCGTCCACATAGACTATTGGATGAAATAACTCTGCTCCAGCACTAAATACTTTTTTTAACCAGTTTTTAAATGTTCATGTATTTCCTGAGCTGTTAGGCTCCAATTCAAGACAACTCTGGATTAATGCAAACGAGCCACTAAAAAAGGCATGAGAAAATAGTTGCTTCAATCCTGACTGTGCAAAGCGACGGATCCGAAATTGGGGGCTTCTAAAGAGGAAATTGGAAATTCATAGTATTTATTGTGTATCTAAATGTGGCAGAGCACTGTACTACTACTACTAATAATAATAATTCTGGTATTTGCTAAGCACTTACTGTGTGCCAGGCACTGCACTAAGCGCTGGGGTGGATACAAGCAAATCAGATGGATAATCATCAATCGTATTTATTGAGCGCTTACTACGTGCAGAGCACTGTACTATGCGCTTATAATAATAATAATAATAATAATAATAATAATGGCATTTGTTAAGCACTTACTATGTGCAAAGCACTGTTCTAAGCGCTGGGGAGATTACAAGGTGATCAGGTTGTCCCACATGGGACTCACAGTCTTAATCCCCATTTTACAGATGAGGTAACTGAGGCACAGAGAAGTTAAGTGACTTGCCCAAAGTCACACAGCTGACAAATGGTGGAGCTGGGATTAGAACCCATGACCTCTGACTCCCAAGCCAGGGCTCACAGGGAAGCAGTGTAGCTTAGTGGAAAGAGTACGATCTTGAGAGTCAGAGGATGTGAGTTCTAATCCCAGCTCCGCCACTTGTCTGCTGTATGACCTTGGGCAAGCCACTTAATTTATCTGTGCCTCAGTTACCTCATCTGTAAATTGGGGATTGAGACTGTGAGCTCCAGGTGGGACAAACTGATTACCTTGTAGCTTCCCCAGTGTCTAGAACAGTGCTTGGCACACAGTAAGTGCTTAACAAATACCATAATTATTTATTTACTTAATCCCCATTTTACAGATGAGAAAACTGAGGCACAGAGAAGTGAAGTGACTTGCCCAAGGTCACGCAGCAGACAAGTGGAGGTGCCAGGATTAGAAGGGGAGTGAACAGGGGAGGTAAGCAGCGTGGCTCACTGGGAAGAGCCCGGGTTTTGGAGTCAGAGGTCATGGGTTCAAATCCCGGCTCCGCCCATTGTCAGCTGTGTGACTTTGGGCAAGTCACTTAACTTCTCTGGGCCTCAGTTACCTCAATTGTAAAATGGGGATGAAGACTGTGAGCCCCCCATGGGACAACCTGATTCCCTTGTATCCTCCCTAGCGCTTAGAACAGTGCTTTGCACATAGTAAGCGCTTAATAAAATGCCATTATTATTATTTTGAGAAGCAGCCTGGCTCAGTGGAAAGAGTCCGGGCTTTGGAGTCAGAGGTCATGGGTTCAAATCCCGGCTCTGCCAATTGTCAGCTATGAGACTTTGGGCAAGTCACTTAACTTCTCTGTGCCTCAGTTCCCTCATCTGTAAATGGGGATGAAGACTGTGAGCCCCCGTGGGACAACTGATCACCTTGTTTCCCCCCAGCACTTAGAACAGTGCTTTGCACATAGTAAGTGCTTAACAAATACCATCATTATTATTATTATTAATAATAATAGACGACACAACCCCTGCCAACAGGGAGTTTGTAATCTAGCAGGGAAGACAAACATAAAATATCTTACAATTGGAAGGAAGGAAGGAGTGCTCAATTAAATAAATTGATATGTACCCAAGTATAGTGGGAAGTAGAAAAAAGTGCTAAGAAATCAATCAATCGATCAATCGTATTTATTGAGGGCTTGCTGTGTGCAGAACATTGTACTAAGCACTTGGGAGAAGCAGCGTGGCTCAGTGGAAAGAGCCCGGGCTTTGGAGTCGGAGGTCATGGGTTCAAACCCCGGCTCCGCCAATTGTCAGCTGTGTGACTTTGGGCAAGTCGCTTCACTTCTCTGTGCCTCAGTTACCTCATCTGTAAAATGGGGATTAAGACTGTGAGCCCCCCGAGGGACAACCTGATCACCTTGTATCCCCCCCCAGCGCTTAGAACAGTGCTTTGCACATAGTAAGCGCTTAATAAATGCCATTATTATTAGTAGTATTACAATATAACAAGAGAACATAGTTGGTAGACACGCTCCCTTCCCAGAGGACAGAGTACGGCTCTGAGAGTCAGATAACCTGAATTTTAATCCCTGCTCAGTCACTTGTCTGCTCTGTGACCTTGGGGGAGTCATTTCCCTTCTCTGGGCCTCAGTTACCTCATCTGTAAAATGGGGATTAAGACTGTGAGCCCCCCGAGGGACAACCTGATCACCTTGTAACCTCCCCAGCGCTTAGAACAGTGCTTTGCACATAGTAAGTGCTTAATAAATGCCATTATTATTATTATTATTACAATATAACAAGGGAAGAGAGTTGGTAGACACGCTCCCTGCCCAGAGGAAAGAGTATGGCTCTGAGAGTCAGATAACCTGAATTTTAATCCCTGCTCAGTCACTTGTCTGCTCTGTGACCTTAGGGGAGTCATTTCCCTTCTCTGGGCCTCAGTTACCTCATCTGTACAATAGGGATGAAGACCGTGAGCCCCATGTGGGACACAGACTGCGCCCAATCCGATTAACTTGTATCTACTCCAGATTTAGACTGTGAGTCCACTGTTGGGTAGGGACTGTCTCTATATGTTGCCAACTTGTACTTCCCAAGCGCTTAGTACAGTGCTCTGCACACAGTAAGAGCTCAATAAATACGATTGATTGGTTGATTGATTTAGCATAGTGTCTGACATGTAGTGAGCACTTAATACTCTCAAATAATAATAAAAAAAATGCTGAGATTATAGTAGGGAGCATGTGACCTGAGGGGAATCCACTGGGGGAAAAAATTCTGGAGGAGGTGCGATTTCAGAAGGGTTTGAAGCCGAGGAGAGCTGTGGGCCGGTGGTTTGAAGGAGGAGTCGCAGGCAGGAGGAAGGGGGTGTGCCAGAGATTGGAGGCAAGACAGTCATCATCATCATCATCAATCGTATTTATTGAGCGCTTACTGTGTGCAGAGCACTGTACTAAGCACTTGGGAAATACAAGTTGGCAACATATAGAGACAGTCCCTACCCAACAGCGGGCTCACAGTCTAAAAGGGGGAGACAGAGAACAAAACCAAACATACTAACAAAATAAAATAAATAGATATGTACAAGTAAAATAAATGAATAAATAAACAGAGTAACAAATATGTACAAACATATATACAGGTGCTGTGGGGAAGGGAAGGAGGTAAGATGCGGGGGATGGAGAGGGGGAGGAGGGGGAGAGGAAGGAAGGGGCTCAGTCTGGGAAAGCCTCCTGGAGGAGGTGAGCTCTCAGCAGGGCCTTGTGAGCCAACAGTGGGCTCACAGTCTAAAAGGGGGAGACGGAGAACAAAACCAAACATACTAACAAAATAAAATAAATAGAATAGATATGTACAAGTAAAATAAATAAATAAATAGAGTAACAAATATATACAAACATATATACATATATACAGGTGCTGTGGGGAAGGGAAGGAGGTAAGATGGGGGGATGGAGACGGGGACGAGGGGGAGAGGAAGGAAGGGGCTCAGTCTGGGAAGGCCTCCTGGAGGAGGGGAGCTCTCAGTAGGGCCTTGAAGGGAGGAAGAGAGCGAGCTTGGCGGATGGGCAGAGGGAGGGCATTCCAGGCCCGGGGGATGACGTGGGCCGGGGGTCGATGGTGGGACAGGCGAGAACGAGGTACGGTGAGGAGGTTAGCGGCAGAGGAGCGGAGGGTGCGGGCTGGGCTGGAGAAGGACAGAAGGGAGGTGAGGTAGGAGGGGGCGAGGGGATGGATGGACAGCCTTGAAGCCCAGGGTGAGGAGTTTCTGCCTGATGCGCAGGTTGATCGGTAGCCACTGGAGAGTTTTGAGGAGGGGAGTAACATGCCCAGAGCGTTTCTGGACAAAGACAATCCGGGCAGCAGCATGAAGTATGGATTGAAGTGGAGAGAGACACGAGGATGGGAGATCAGAGAGAAGGCTGATGCAGTAGTCCAGACGGGATAGGATGAGAGCTTGAACGAGCAGGGCACAGGGAGAAGGGGATCTGGGGAAGAATGGGAGTCCAAGCTGGGGTGTATGGGGAGAGGAGAGTGGATTAGTAAGAGGGAAAGAGCTGACAGACCCAACCAGTCGGTCAATCTTATTTCTTGAGCTTGGGAGACTACTATATAACATCACAACAGACCCATTCCCCGCCCGCAACGAGCTTACCTTAAAGTCGATGGCCAGGGGTTTCTGCTTGATGTGAAGGCGAATGAGTAAATCCTGAAGAGGGTTTTCAAAGAGTGGGGAACATGTTCAAAAAAATGTTTTAGAACCACAATCTGAGCAACGGAGTGAAGCACAGACTGTGACTTCTAGACTGTGAGCCCACTGTTGGGTAGGGACCGTCTCGATACGTTGCCAACTTGTAATAATGCTGGCATTTATTAAGGGCTTACTATGTGCAAAGCACTGTTCTTAGCGCTGGGGTAGATACGCAGTAATCAAGTTGTCCCACGTGGGGCTCACAGCTGACGTGGCGGAGCCGGGATTTGAACCCATGACCTCTGACTCCAAAGCCCGGGCTCTTTCCACTGAGCCACGCTGCTTCTCAATGCTTGGGAACTTGTACTTCCCAAGCGCTTAGTACAGTGCTCTGCACACAGGAAGCGCTCCATAAATACGATTGAATGAATGGATTGGAGAGCAGAGACACAGGAAGACTAGCAAGGAGCCTGATACAGCCATCGAGCTGGGACACGATCAATTACTCAATTAATGGTATTTACTGAGCACTTTTCACAGGGCACTGTACTCATCGCTTTTTTCTTGGGTATTTTTTAAACACTTATAATAATAATAATAATGATGATGACGGCATTTCTTAAGTGCTTACTATGTGCAAAGCACTGTTCTAAGCGCTGGGGAGGTTACAAGCTGATCAGGTTGTCCCACGGGGGGCTCCCAGTCTTAATCCCCATTTTACAGATGAGGGAACTGAGGCACAGAGAAGTGAAGTGACTTGCCCAAGGTTGTCCCACAGGGGGCTCCCAGTCTTAATCCCCATTTTACAGATGAGGGAACCGAGGCACAATGAAGTGAAGTGACTTGCCCAAGGTTGTCCCACAGCGGGCTCCCAGTCTTAATCCCCATTTTACAGATGAGGGAACCGAGGCACAGAGAAGTGAAGCGACTTGCCCGAAGTCACACAGCTGACAATTGGCAGAGCCGGGATTTGAACCTGCGACCTCCGGCTCCAAAACCCGTGCTCTTTCCACTGAGCCACGTTGCTTCTCACTTACACTTACTATGTGCTAGGCACTGTACTACGCCCTGGAGTATATAAAAGGTAATTAGGTGGGGCAAAATCCATGTCCCACATGGGGCTCACAGTTTTAACCCGTTTTATAGATGAGGTAACTGAGGCACAGAGAAGTGAAGTGACTCACCCAAGGTCACAGAGCGGACAATTGGCAGTGCAGAACCCGAGTCTTCCTGATTTCCAGGCCTGTGCTCTGCCCATTTGGAGGCTTTCCCAGACTGAGCCCCTTCCTTCCTCTCCCCCTCGCCCCCCTCAATCCCCCCCTTCTTACCTCCTTCCCTTCTCCACAGCACCTGTATATATGTATATATGTTTGTACATATTTATTACTCTATTTATTCATTTATTTTACTTGTACATATCTATTCTATTTATTTTATTTTGTTAATATGTTTGGTTTAGTTCTCTGTCTCCTCCTTCTAGACTGTGAGCCCACTGTTGGGTAGGGACTGTCTCTAAATGTTGCCAATTTGTACTTCCCAAGCGCTCAGTACAGTGCTCTGCACATAGTAAGCGCTCAATAAATACGATTGATGATGATGATGATTTGGCCATGCTGCTTCTCTAGGACATTTGGACCATGGAGGTGGTTGTTTGGATGGAAAGGAAGGCTGGATCTGGGAAATGTTGTGGAGAAAAAGCTGACAAGATTTAGCAACAGACTGGGTTTGAGAGCCGACGTTCATGTGAGCCCACTGTTGGGGAGGGACTGTCTCTATATGTTGCCAATTTGTACTTCCCAAGCGCTTAGTACAGTGCTCTGCACATAGTAAGCGCTCAATAAATACGATTGATGATCTCACTCTCGAAGTCCCTCAGCACTTACGTACGTACCTGTCTCCCCCTCTAGACTGTAAACTCCTCGTGGGAAGGGAACGTGTCTACCAACTGTTGAATTTGATGTGAAGATGAATAAACCCTGAAGCGCTTAGTACAGTGCTAAGCGCTTAGTACAGTGCTCTGCACATAGTAAGCGCTCAATAAATACGATTGATGATGATGATGAAGAGCGGTTTTAGAGAGTGGGGAACATGGCCAAAAACATGTTTTAGAAACAAGTTGTTTATTGTTGTTTATTGGATACAAGTTCATTCATTCATTCATTCGTATTTATTGAGCGCTTACTGTGTGCAGAGCACTGTACTAAGCGCTTGAGAAGCAGCGTGGCTCAGTGGAAAGAGCCCGGGCTTTGGAGTTAGAAGTCATGGGTTCAAATCCCAGCTCCGCCACTCATCAGCTGTGTGACTTTGGGGAAATCACTTAACTTCTCTGTGCCACAGTTCCCTCATCTGTAAAATGGGGATGAAGACTGTGAGCCCCACGTGGGACAACCTGATCACCTTGTCACCTCCCCAGCGCTTAGAACAGTGCTTTGCACATAGTAAGCGCTTAATAAATGCCATTATTATTATTATTATTATTATTATTATTATTACAAGTCGGCAACATATAGAGACGGTCCCTACCCAACAACGGGCTCACAGTCTAGAAGGAGGAGACAGACAACAAAACAAAACATGTAGACAGGTGTCAAAATCGTCAGAATAAATAGAATTATAGCTAGTTCCAAGGCTCTAAACTAATAAATATTCATTCAATCGAATTTATTGGGCACTTACTGCGTGCAGAGCACTGTACTAAGCGCTTGCAAAGTACACAAGATGCATGAGGTACAAAATATAAGAACGGGGAGAGGTGCAAAACGGTTATAACTTGTAAGTTATAATAATAATGGCATTTATTAAGCACTTACTATGTGCAAAGCACTGTTCTAAGCGCTGGGGGGGTTACAAGGTGATCAGGTTGTCCCACGGGGGGCTCACAGTCTTAACCCCCATTTTACAGATGAGGTAACTGAGGCGCAGAGAAGTTAAGTGACTTGCCCAAAGTCACACAGCTGACAATTGGCGGAGCCGGGATTTGAACCCATGACCTCTGACTCCAAAGCCCAGGCTCTTTTCCACTCTTCCACTGAGCCATGCTGTAATGAAGTTATGATCAAAAGCAGCACTTACAGGTAAACAACTTACAAGTTGTTTACAAGTTGTTGCCAACTTGTCCTTCCCAAGCACTTAGTACAGTGCTCTGCATCATCATCAATCGTATTTATTGAGCGCTTACTGTGTGCAGAGCACTGTACTAAGCGCTTGGGAAGTACAAGTTGGCAACATATAGAGACGGTCCCTACCCACAGTAAGCGCTCAATAAATACGATTGAGTGAATGAATTGTACTTTGCTAAATTTTTACTACAGTGCTCTGCACACGGGCACTCAATAAATAGCACTGATCGATTGATAGATCTTGGAATCAAAGATGATGTTAACGTTGTGGGTTGCAGAACCCTAGGGTTGTCAACTCCGATGGGAAAATTAAGGGGAGGAGCGGATTCAGGAGGGTTCTAATCGCATAATAATAATAATAATAATAATAATAATAATAATGGCATTTATTAAGCGCTTACTATGTGCAGAGCACTGTTCTAAGCACTGGGGAATTTACAAGGTGATCAGGTTGTCCCACGTGGGGCTCACAGTCTTCATCCCCATTTTACAGATAAGGGAACTGAGGCCCAGAGAAGTTAAGTGACTTGCCCAAAGTCACACAGTTGACAAGTGGTGGAGCCGGGATTTGAACCCATGACCTCTGACTCCAAAGCCCGGGCTTTTTCCACTGAGCCACGCTGCTTCACAACGGTGGTGCATCTCCACCATTTCTCTGCCGAGAGACGTCACGACGTCTCTGGACCTCAGTTACCTCACCTGTAAAATGGGGATGAAAACTGTGAGCTCATGGACTGTGTCCAGCCTATCTTCTAACTCAGCGATTAGAACAGCGTCTAGCACGTAGCAAGCACTAATACACCACAAAAAAAAACGTGAGTTCAGAGTGTGAGAAGCAACAGACCTGTGGAAAGAATACAGGCCTGGAAATGACGTCATTTATTAATGACCATCATCATCATCATCAATCGTATTTATTGAGCGCTTATTATGTGCAGAGCACTGTACTAAGCGCTTGGGAAGTACAAGTTGGCAACATATAGAGACAGTCCCCACCCAACAGTGGTCTCACAGTCTAAAAGGGGGAGGCAGAGAACGAAACCAAATATACCAACAAAATAAAATAAATAGAATAGATATGTACAAGTAAGACAAATAGAGTAATGACGTGTATATATCTATAATTCTACTTATCTATTTTGATGCTATTGATGCCTGTCTACTTGTTCCGTTGTCCGTCTCCCCCTTCTAGACTGTGAGCCTGTTGTTGGGTAGGGATCGTCTCTGTTGCTGAACTGTCCTTCCCAAGCGCTTAGTACAGTGCTCTGCACACAGTAAGCGCTCAATAAATACAATTGAATGAATGAATGAATGAATGAGGACTTGTGTCCTAATCCCAGCTCTACTCCTTGCCTGCTCTGCCACCTTGGGCAAGTCACTTAACTTCTCTGGATCTCACTGTCTTCATCATCATCATCATCATCATCATCATCAATCGTATTTATTGAGCACTTACTATGTGCAGAGCACTGTACTAAGCGCTTGGGAAGTACAAATTGGCAACATATAGAGACAGTCCCTACCCAACAGTGGGCTCACAGTCTAAAAGGGGGAGACAGAGAACAAAACCAAACATACTAACAAAATAAAATAAATAGAAGAGACATGTACAAGTAAAATAAATAGAGTAATGATGTGTATATATCCATAATTCTACTTATCTATTTTGATGCTATTGATGCCTGTCTACTTGTTTCGTTGTCTGTTTCCCCCTTCTAGACTGTGAGCCTGTTGTTGGGTAGGGACCGTCTCTATCTGTTGCTGAATTGTCCTTCCCAAGCGCTCAGTACAGTGCTCTGCACACAGTAAGCGCTCAATAAATACAATTGAATGAATGAATGAATGAATGAATGAATGAATGAATGAATGAATGAGGACTTGTGTTCTAATCCCAGCTCTACTTCTTGCCTGCTCTGCCACCTTGGGCAAGCCACTTAACTTCTCTGGATCTCACTGCCTTCATCTGTACAATGGGTATCAAATACTGATTCTCCCACCTATTTAGACTGTGATATGGGGTATGGGGACTGTGTCTGACCTGATTAACTTGTATTTAGCCCAGCACTTAGTAGAGCGCTTGAAACGGCACTTAGTACAGTGCTCTGCATCATCATCAATCGTATTTATTGAGCGCTTACTGTGTGCAAAGCACTGTACTAAGCGCTTGGGAAGTACAAGTTGGCAACATATAGAGACGGTCCCTACCCACAGTAAGCGCTCAATAAATACGATTGAGTGAATGAATTGTACTTTGCTTACTACAGTACCCCAGTTCTTATTTTGTTATTAGTTCACCATGTTATGTTATGAATATTATGTTATTAGTTCATTAGTTCTTTTAGACTGTGAGCCCACTGTTGGGTAGGGACTGTCTCTATATGTTGCCAACTTGTACTTCCCAAGCGCTTAGTACAGTGCTCTGCACACAGTAAGCGCTCAATAAATACGATTGATGATGTGAGCCCACTGTTGGGTAGGGACTGTCTCTATATGTTGCCAACTTGTACTTCCCAAGCGCTTAGTACAGTGCTCTGCACACAGTAAGCGCTCAATAAATACGATTGATGATGTGAGCCCACTGTTGGGTAGGGACTGTCTCTATATGTTGCCAACTTGTACTTCCCAAGCGCTTAGTACAGTGCTCTGTACACAGTAAGCACTCAATAAATACGATTGATGATGTGAGCCCACTGTTGGGTAGGGACTGTCTCTATATGTTGCCAACTTGTACTTCCCAAGCGCTTAGTACAGTGCTCTGCACCCAGTAAGCGCTCAATAAATACGAATGATGATGATGACCAGCAGCATGGTATGGTGGATGGAGCCAGGCCCGGGCCCCAGAAGGGCCTGGGTTCTAATTCCAGCTCTGCACACTCGTCTGCTGTGTGACCTTGGGCCAGTCACTTCACTTCATCATCAATTGTATTTATTGAGCGCTATGTGCAGAGCACTGTACTAAGCGCTTGGGAAGTACAAAGTACTTCACTTCTCCTCGCCTCGCTTCCCTCATCTGTAAAACGGGGATTAATAATAATGATGATGGCATTTATTAAGCGCTTACTATGTGCAAAGCACTGTTCTAAGCGCCGGGGAGGTTACAAGGTGACCTTGGTCGAGTTGCTTCACTTCTTTGGCTCAGTTAACTCATTTATTTAAAAAATTGTAGGTTGAGACTGTGAGCCCTGTGTGAGACAGGGACTGTGTTCAAAAGGATTCACTTCTATGTACCCCGGCGTTTAAATGCCATCGTCATGATTATTATTATTACTAAGCGCTAGGATAGATACAAGATAAGCAGGTTGAATACAGTCCTCGTCCCACATGGGGCTCGATGAGAAGGGTAAAGGACCCATAAGAAAGCCTTGAGGGACACCCGCAAATTGTCACAAAAGATTGAAAAGGGGAAGGGAATAATAATATTGGTACTTGTTAAGCGCTTACTATGTGCCAAGGACTGTTCTAAGCGCTGTGGTAGATACAAGTTAAGCCCACTGTTGGGTAGGGACTGTCTCTATATGTTGCCAACTTGTACTTCCCAAGCACTTAGTATAGTGGTCTGCACACAGTAAGCGCTCAATAAATACGATTGATTGATTGATTGATTGTACTTCCCAATAAAAATAATAATAATAATAATAATGGCATTTGTTAAGCGCTTACTATGTGCAGAGCCCCGGCTCCGCCACATGTCTGCTGTGTGACCTCGGGCAAGTCACTTAACTTCTCTGAGCCTCAGTTGCCTCATCTGTAAAATGGGGATTAAGACTGTGAGCCTCACATGAGACAACCTGATCACTTTGTATCCCCCCAAGTGCTTAGAACAGTGCTTTGCACATAGTAAGCGCTTAACAAATGCCAACATTATTATTATTATTATTATTATTATTATACAAGGTGATTAAGTTGTCCCACATAGGGCTCACAGTCTTAATCCCCATTTTCCAGATGAGGTAACTGAGGCTCAGAGAGATGACTTGCCCAGTGTCACACAGCAGACACGCGGTGGAGTAGGGATTTGAACCCATGACCTCTGACTCCAAAGCCGGGCTCTTTTCCACTGAGCCACGCTGCTTCTCTTCCCGAGCACTTACTACAGTGCTCTGCACACAGTAAGCGCTCAATAAATACGATTGATTGATTGATTGATTGGACACAGTCCCTGTCCCACACAGGACTCACACTCTCAACCTGCATCTTTTTTTTTTATAAACGAGTTAACTGAGCCAAAGAAGTGAAGCGACTTGACCAAGGTCACCCAGCGGACCAGTGACAGAGCCGGGATTAGAATCCATGACATTCTGAAGCAGCGTGGCTCAGTGGAAAGAGCCCGGGCTTTGGAGTCAGAGGTCATGGGTTCAAATCCCGGCTCCACCAATTGTCAGCTGTGTGACTTTGGGCAAGTCACTTCACTTCTCTGGGCCTCAGTTACCTCATCTGTAAAATGGGGGTTAAGATTGTGAGCCCCCCGTGGGACAGCCTGATCACCTTGTAACCTCCCCAGCGCTTAGAACAGTGCTTTGCACATAGTAAGCACCTAATAAATGCTATTATTATTATTATTGTTATTATTATTATTATTATTATTATCATCATTATTATTATTATTATTATTATTATGCCCAGACCCGGGCTGTATTCGTTACACCATGATGAGACTGTGTTAACAGTAGGAGAAAGTGGCCCACAATGTTAGAGGGGTCTGAGAAATCAAGGAGGATTAGGATGAAGACCCCTAGATTTGGTGAGTAGATCACTGGTGACTGGAGAGTACAGCGTGGCTCAGGGGAAAGAGCCCGGGCTTGGGAGTCAGAGGTCATGGGTTCGAATCCCACCTCTGCCACGTGTCTGCTGCGTGACCTCGGGCAAGTCACTCCACTTCTCTGAGCCTCAGTGACCTCATCTGTAAAATGGGGATGAAGACTGTGAGCCCCAAGTGGGACAACCCGATCACCTTGTATCCCCTCCAGTGTAATGTAATCAAGGCATTTGTTAAGCGCTTACTATGTGCAGAGCACTGTTCTAAGCGCTGGGTGGGGATACAAGGTGATCAGGTTGTCCCACGTGGGGCTCACAGTCTTCATCCCCATTTTTTACAGATGAGGGAACTGAGGCTCAGAGAAGTTAAGTGACTTGCCCAAGGTCACACAGCAGACATGTGGCGGAGCCGGGACTCGAACCCATGACCTCTGACTCCAAAGCCTGGGCTCTTTCCACTGAGCCACGCTGCTTCTTAGTGCTTAGTGCTTTGAACAGTGCTTCACACATAGGAAGCACTTAAATGAGGTAACTGAGGCCCAGAGAAGTGAAGTGACTTGCCCGAAGTCACCCAGCTGACAATTGGAGGAGCCGGGATTTGAACCCATGACCTTTGACTCCCAAGCCTGTGCTCTTTCCACTGAGCCACGCTACTTGCCACATATTAAGTCCTTTAGACTGTGAGCCCACTGTTGGGTAGGGACTGTCTCTATAATAATAATAATGGCATTTATTAAGCGCTTACTATGTGCAAAGCACTGTTCTAACAGCTCTAAGCAAGGAGATCAGGTTGTCCCACGTTGGGCTGACAGTCGTAATCCACATTTTACAGATGAGGGAACAGGCTCAGAGAAGTTAAGTGACTTGCCCAAGGTCACACAGCAGACACGTGGCGGAGCCGGGATTCGAACCCATGACCTCTGACTCCAAAGCCCGGGCTCTTCTCCACTGAGCCACGCTGCTCCTCTATACGTTGCCAACTTGTACTTCCCAAGTGCTTAGTACAGTGCTCTGCACACAGTAAGCGCTCAATAAATACGATTGATTGATTGATTGATATTAAGCACTTAACAATTACAACAAGAATATCAATGGTATTTGAGTGCTTACTGCGGTCAGAGCACTGTACTAAGTGCCTGGGAGAGTGGTTTACAACAGGATCAGGAGACCCGTTCCCTGTCCGGAATGACTGCCGGTCTCTACTCAAAGGAGAACATCTCCCGAGCCGTCTCAGTAAAGGACACTGTGAGTCCAATGTTGGGTAGGGACTGTCTCTATATATTGCCAATTTGTACTTCCCAAGCGCTTAGTACAGTGCTCTGCACATAGTAAGCGCTCAATAAATACGATTGATGATGATGATGATGATGACAAAAAGGAAAAAAAGGCAGCAAAGACTCCCACTACACCTCCGCCAGGCCAGACTGGAAACCCCGTGAGGGCTAATGATAATAACGATGGCATTTATTAAGCGCTTACTATGTGCAAAGCACTGTTCTAAGTGCTGAGGAGGTTACATAATAATAATAATAATAATAATAATAATAATGGCATTTATTAAGCGCTTACTATGTGCAAAGCACTGTTCTAAGTGCTGAGGAGGTTACATAATAATAATAATGATAATAATAATGGCATTTATTAAGCGCTTACTATGTGCAAAGCACTGTTCTAAGTGCTGAGGACGTTACATAATAATAATAATAATAATGGCATTTATTAAGCGCTTACTATGTGCAAAGCACTGTTCTAAGTGCTGAGGAGGTTACATAATAATAATAATAATAATAATGGCATTTATTAAGCTCTTACTACGTGCAAAGCACTGTTCTAAGCGCTGAGGAGGTTACATAATAATAATAATGATAATAATAATGGCATTTATTAAGCGCTTACTATGTGCAAAGCACTGTTCTAAGTGCTGAGGACGTTACATAATAATAATAATAATAATAATGGCATTTATTAAGCGCTTACTATGTGCAAAGCACTGTTCTAAGTGCTGAGGAGGTTACATAATAATAATAATAATAATAATAATGGCATTTATTAAGCGCTTACTATGTGCAAAGCACTGTTCTAAGTGCTGAGGAGTTACATAACAATAATAATAATGGCATTTATTAAGCGCTTACTACATGCAAAGCACTGTTCTAAGTGCTGAGGAGGTTACATAATAATAATAATGATAATGGCATTTATTAAGCGCTTACTATGTGCAAAGCACTGTTCTAAGTGCTGAGGAGGTTACATAATAATAATAATGATAATAATAATGGCATTTATTAAGTGCTTACTATGTGCAAAGCACTGTTCTAAGTGCTGAGGACGTTACATAATAATAATAATAATAATGGCATTTATTAAGCGCTTACTACTGGCAAAGCACTGTTCTAAGTGCTGAGGAGGTTACATAATAATAATAATAATAATAATGGCATTTATTAAGCTCTTACTACGTGCAAAGCACTGTTCTAAGCGCTGAGGAGGTTACATAATAATAATAATTATAATGGCATTTATTAAGCGCTTACTATGTGCAAAGCACTGTTCTAAGTGCTGAGGAGGTTACATAATAATAATAATAGTGGCATTTATTAAGCGCTTACTACGTGCAAAGCACTGTTCTAAGTGCTGAGGTTACATAATAATAATAATAATAATAATGGCATTTATTAAACGCTTACTACATGCAAAGCACTGTTCTAAGCGCTGAGGAGGTTACATAATAATAATAATAATAATAATAATGGCATTTATTAAGCGCTTACTACATGCAAAGCACTGTTCTAAGCGCTGAGGAGGTTACATAATAATAATAATAATAATAATGGCATTTATTAAGCACTTACTATGTGCAAAGCACTGTTCTAAGTGCTGAGGTTACATAATAATAATAATAATAATAATAATAATGGCATTTATTAAGCACTTACTATGTGCAAAGCACTGTTCTAAGTGCTGAGGAGGTTACATAATAATAATAATAATAATGGCATTTATTAAGCGCTTACTACATGCAAAGCACTGTTCTAAGTGCTGAGGAGGTTACATAATAATAATAATAATTATAATAATGGCATTTATTAAGCGCTTACTACATGCAAAGCACTGTTCTAAGCGCTGAGGAGGTTACATAATAATAA
The DNA here is from genome assembly GCF_015852505.1 of Tachyglossus aculeatus. Taxonomy (NCBI): domain Eukaryota; kingdom Metazoa; phylum Chordata; class Mammalia; order Monotremata; family Tachyglossidae; genus Tachyglossus; species Tachyglossus aculeatus. The sequence goes on from NC_052070.1 coordinate 14,723,341, forward strand.
TAATAATAATAATGGCATTTATTAAGCGCTTACTATGTGCAAAGCACTGTTCTAAGTGCTGAGGTTACATAATAATAATAATAATAATAATAATAATGGCATTTATTAAGCACTTACTATGTGCAAAGCACTGTTCTAAGCGCTGAGGAGGTTACATAATAATAATAATAATAATGGCATTTATTAAGCGCTTACTACTGGCAAAGCACTGTTCTAAGTGCTGAGGAGGTTACATAATAATAATAATAATAATAGCATTTATTAAGCGCTTACTATGTGCAAAGCACTGTTCTAAGTGCTGAGGAGGTTACATAATAATAATAATGATAATAATGGCATTTATCAAGCACTTACTACGTGCAAAGCACTGTTCTAAGTGCTGAGGAGGTTACATAATAATAATAATAATAATGGCATTTATTAAGCGCTTACTACGGGCAAAGCACTGTTCTAAGTGCTGAGGAGGTTACATAATAATAATAATAATGATAATGGCATTTATTAAGCGCTTACTACATGCAAAGCACTGTTCTAAGTGCTGAGGAGGTTACATAATAATAATAATAATAATAATGGCATTTATTAAGCGCTTACTACATGCAAAGCACTGTTCTAAGCGCTGAGGAGGTTACATAATAATAATAATAATAATGGCATTTATTAAGCACTTACTATGTGCAAAGCACTGTTCTAAGTGCTGAGGTTACATAATAATAATTATAATAATAATAATAATAATAATTATAATGGCATTTATTAAGCGCTTACTATGTGCAAAGCACTGTTCTAAGTGCTGAGGAGGTTACATAATAATAATAATGGCATTTATTAAGCGCTTACTACGTGCAAAGTACTGTTCTAAGTGCTGAGGAGGTTACATAATAATAATAATAATGGCATTTATTAAGCGCTTACTATGTGCAAAGCACTGTTCTAAGCGCTGAGGAGGTTACATAATAATAATAATAATAATGGCATTTATTAAGCGCTTACTACTGGCAAAGCACTGTTCTAAGTGCTGAGGAGGCTACATAATAATAATAATAATGGCATTTATTAAGCACTTACTATGTGCAAAGCACTGTTCTAAGTGCTGAGGAGGTTACATAATAATAATAATGGCATTTATTAAGCTCTTACTATGTGCAAAGCACTGTTCTAAGTGCTGAGGAGGTTACATAATAATAATAATAATAATAATGGCATTTATTAAGTGCTTACTATGTGCAAAGCACTGTTCTAAGTGCTGAGGAGGTTACATAATAATAATGATAATAATAATGGCATTCATTAAGCACTTACTATGTGCAAAGCACTGTTCTAAGTGCTGAGGAGGTTACATAATAATAATAATAATAATAATAATGGCATTTATTAAGCGCTTACTATGTGCAAAGCACTGTCCTAAGTGCTGAGGAGGTTACATAATAATAATGATAATAATAGTGGCATTTATTAAGCGCTTACTACTGGCAAAGCACTGTTCTAAGTGCTGAGGAGGTTACATAATAATAATAATAATAATAATGGCATTTATTAAGCGCTTACTATGTGCAAAGCACTGTTCTAAGTGCTGAGGAGGTTACATAATAATAATAATAATAATAATGGCATTTATTAAGCGCTTACTATGTGCAAAGCACTGTTCTAAGTGCTGAGGAGTTACATAACAATAATAATAATGGCATTTATTAAGCGCTTACTACATGCAAAGCACTGTTCTAAGTGCTGAGGAGGTTACATAATAATAATAATAATGGCATTTATTAAGCGCTTACTACTGGCAAAGCACTGTTCTAAGTGCTGAGGAGGCTACATAATAATAATAATAATGGCATTTATTAAGCGCTTACTATGTGCAAAGCACTGTTCTAAGTGCTGAGGAGGTTACATAATAATAATAATAATAATAATAATAATGGCATTTATTACGCGCTTACTATGTGCAAAGCACTGTTCTAAGTGCTGAGGAGGTTACATAATAATAATAATAATAATAATGGCATTTATTAAGCGCTTACTACGTGCAAAGCACTGTTCTAAGCGCTGAGGAGGTTACATAATAATAATAATGATAATGGCATTTATTAAGTGCTTACTATGTGCAAAGCACTGTTGTAAGTGCTGAGGAAGTTACATAATAATAATAATAATAATAATGGCATTTATCAAGCACTTACTATGTGCAAAGTACTGTTCTAAGTGCTGAGGAGGTTACATAATAATAATAATAATAATGGCATTTATTAAGCACTTACTATGTGCAAAGCACTGTTCTAAGTGCTGAGGAGGTTACATAATAATAATAATAATAATAGTGGCATTTATTAAGCGCTTACTATGTGCAAAGCACTGTTCTAAGTGCTGAGGAGGTTACATAATAATAATAATAATAATAATAATGGCATTTATTAAGCGCTTACTACGTGCAAAGCACTGTTCTAAGCGCTGAGGAGGTTACATAATAATAATAATGATAATGGCATTTATTAAGCGCTTACTATGTGCAAAGCACTGTTCTAAGTGCTGAGGAGGTTACATAATAATAATAATAATAATGGCATTTATTAAGCGCTTACTACATGCAAAGCACTGTTCTAAGCACTGAGGTTACATAATAATAATAATAATAATGGCATTTATTAAGCGCTTACTATGTGCAAAGCACTGTTCTAAGTGCTGAGGAGGTTACAAAATAATAATAATAATAATAATGGCATTTATTAAGCGCTTACTATGTGCAAAGCACTGTTCTAAGTGCTGAGGAGGTTACATAATAATAATAATAATAGTGGCATTTATTAAGCGCTTACTACATGCAAAGCACTGTTCTAAGCGCCGGGGAGGTTACAAGGTGATCAGGTTGTCCCACGCGGGGCTCACAGTCTTTACATGCTGATCAGGTTGTCCCACGGGGACAACGGTCTTCATCCCCATTTTACAGATGAGGTAACTGAGGCCCAGAGAAGCGTGACTTGCCCCCAAGTCACACAGCTGACAATTGGCGGAGCCGGGATTTGAACCCACGACCTCTGACTCCAAAGCCCGGGCTCTTTTCCACTGAGCCACGCCGCTTCTCCCAACCAACACATACTATGCAGACAGCACTGTACTAAGCGCTGGAGAGAGCACGATATAACAAAAGGTCTTTTTTAAGGTATTTAATAATAATAATAATGATGGCATTTATTAAGCGCTTACTATGTGCAAAGCACAGTTCTAAGCGCTGGGGACATTACAAGGTGATCAGGTTGTCCCACGGGGGGCTCACAGTCTTCATCCCATTTTACAGGTGAGGTAACTGAGGTTAAGTGCTCACTATGTGCCAGGCACTGTTTTAAGCACTGTTTTAAGGCACTATTTATTTATTTATTTATTTATTTATTTATTTTACTTGTACATTTCTATCCTATTTATTTTATTTTGTTGGTATGTTTGGTTCTGTTCTCTGTCTCCCCCTTTTAGACTGTGAGCCCACTGCTGGGTAGGGACTGTCTCTGTGTGTTGCCAAATTTGTACTTCCCAAGCGCTTAGTACAGTGCTCTGCACATAGTAAGCGCTCAATAAATACGACTGATTGATTGATTGATTGATTAAGCGCTGGGGTAGATACAAAGTAATCAGGTTGGGCACAGTCCCCGTCCCATATGGGGCTCAGTCTTAACGCCCATTTTCTCTGAGGCCCAGAGAAGGGAAGTGACTTGCCCACGGTCTCCCAGCAGACAGGTGGAGGAGCGGGAATTAGAACCCAGGTCCTTCTGACGCCCAGGCTTGTGCTCTACCCACTGGGCCACGCTGCTTCTCGTCGTCCAGTTGGTAGACACGTTGGCAGGCCTGTTCCCTGACCGTAAGCTTAGGATCGCACTGTGCTCGGCTAAGCGTTTAGTACACTCACTAAGTGGAGAAGCAGCGTGGCTTAGTTGCAAGGGTACGGGCTCGGGAGTCGGAGGACACGGGTTCTAATCCCGGCTCCGCCACTTGTCGGCTGTGTGACCCCGGGCAAGCAGGTTCACTGCTCTGTGCCTCAGTTACCACATCTGGAAAGTGGGGATAAAGATTGCGAGCCCCACGTGGGACAACCTGATCACCTCGTATCTACCCCAGCGCTTAGAACGGTGCTTGGCACATAGTAAGCGCTTGACAAATACCATAATAAAATAAAATAATAATAATAATAATAATACAGAACTCTGCATACAGTAAGCGCTCCAAAAATACCACTGTTTGACTTGGGTATTGAAGCAAGAAGGGTATCCACTACGGTAGGAGTAGCAAAAGGGCTCGGTGAGCTTCCCCCCGACTTTTAGACTGTAAGCCCACTGTTGGGTAGGGACTGTCTCTATATGTTGCCAACTTGGACTTCCCAAGCGCTTAGTACAGTGCTCTGCACGCAGTAAGCGCTCAATAAATACGACTGATTGATTGATTTCCAAAGAACCAGGCCAGGGAATATGACTTCCACTTCCGTGGCATCGTACCCTCCCGAGTGCTCAGTACAGTGCCCTGCATATGATAAGTGCACAGCAAATCCCATTCATTGCTTGATGGACAGGTGGGGGGGGCTGACCAACTGTAATAATAATAATAATAATAATAATAATAATAATAATAATAATAATAATAATTTTGGTATTTGTTAAGCGCTTATTGAAGGCACATCTCCTCCAAGAAGCCTTCCCTCCTCTCATCTTCTCCCACTCCCTTCTGTATTGCCTTGACTTGCTCCCTTCATTCATCCTTCCTCACATCCCCAACGCACGTATGTGTATATCTGCAATTTATATGTTTATGTATATTAATTTCTGTCCCCCCTCTAGACTCTGAGCTCATTGTGGGCAGGGATTGTGTCTGTTTTATTGTACTCTCCCTAGTGCTTAGTACAGTGCTTTGCACACAGTGAATGCTCAATAAATACGATTGAATGAATGAAAGTTCACTGATATAGTCCTCACACAAGGAAGAGAACTCCTTGAAGTCCCAGAGATGTAGAGAAGCACAAATGAGAGAAAAACGAGTTCTGGGAATTCTACTGCCTCTCTTCTCCACATTTCTCTTTTTTTTTTAAATGGTATTTGTTAAGCACTTACTATGCGCTAGGCACTGTTCTAAGCCCTGAGGTAAATACTAATAATAATAATAAATAATAATGGTATTTGTTAAGCGCTTACTATGTGCAAAGCACTGTTCTAAGCACTGGGGAGGTTACAAGGTAATCAGGTTGTCCCACGGGGGGGCTCACACTTTTAATCCCCATTTTACAGATGAGGTAACTGAGGCCCAGAGAAGTGAAGTGACTTGCCCAGAGTCACACAGCTGACAAGCGGCAGAGGCGGGATTTGAACCCATGACCTCTGACTCCCAAGGCCGTGCTCTTTCCACCGAGCCACGCAATAATAATAATGATAGCGTTTATTAAGCGCTTACTATATGCCAATCACTGTTCTAAGCACTGGGGAGGTGACAAGGTGATCAGGTTGTCCCACGGGGGGCTCGCGGGCTGAATCCCCATTTCACAGATGAGGTCACTGAGGCACAGGGAATCATACGATTAAATGAACGAATGAATCAATAATCTGCTGGGTGACCTTGGGCAAGTCACTTAACTTTTCTGAGCCTCGGTGACCTCATCTGGAAAATGGGGATTAAGACTGTGAGCCCCACGGGGGACAACCTGCTTACCTTGTATCTACCCCAATGCTTAGGACAGTGCTTGGCACATAGTAAGTGCTTAACAAATACCGTCACTATTATTATTATTTTCCTTCAGGAGCTCCAAGGGAGGCAGAAACTAAAATAAATTAGAACCCACGTCCTCTGACTCCAAAGCCCGTTCTCTTTCCAATAAGCCACGCTGCTTCTCTAGATGATCTATAAAGATTATGGATGGGGGAAATAGTAGAGCGTAAAAACATTTACATAAGCACTGTGGGCTGCACTTCTTAGCCAAGTGTGATTAAATAACTTGAAATCATAGTAGAGTGTAAAAACACTTACATAAGCACTGTGGGCTGCAGTTCATAGCCAAGCGTGATTAAATAACTTGAAATCAAGCGCATTATTCGCTCATTCAATAGATCAATCGATCCACGGCATTTAGGAAGCAGTGTGGCTCAGTGGAAAGAGCCCGGGCTTTGGAGTCGGAGGTCACGGGTTCAAATCCCGGCTCTGCCGCTTGTCAGCTGTGTGACTTTGGGCAAGTCGCTTCACTTCTCTGGACCTCAGTCCCCTCATCTGGAAAATGGGGATTAGGACTGTGAGCCCCACGTGGGACAACCTGATCACCTCGTACCCCTCCCGGTGCTTGGGACAGCGCTCGGCACAGAGTGAGCGCTTGCCCAGTCACACAGCTGACAGTTGGCGGAGCCGGGATTTGAACCCGCCACCTCGGACTCCAGAGTCCGGGCTCTTTCCGTTGAGCCACGCTGCTTCTCGTAACTGTGATCTTCCGACTGTGAGCCCACTGTTGGGTAGGGACTGTCTCTATATGTTGCCAATTTGTACTTCCCAAGCGCTTAGTACAGTGCTCTGCACACAGTAAGCGCTCAATAAATATGATTGATGATGATGATGATGAGTCATAGATCTGTTCCAATCCCGCCCACTTTCCAGGCCTTTTCCTTTCCTCCTGCTCCCTGACTTCAGGGGGGCTTTAATGACCCTGGAGGTGGGGTCTCAAGGTCGCCCGGTGCCTAACTCCCACGGCCCCGCTATCATCATCATCAATCGTATTTATTGAGCGCTTACTGTGTGCAGAGCACTGTACTGAGCGCTTGGGAAGTCCAAGTTGGCAACATATAGAGAAATTCCCTACCCAACAGTGGGCTCACAGTCTAAAAGGACTGCTAGCCATGGCCCCTGCACACTAACAGCTTCCTTGGGCCCAGACCGCGTGGCGAGAAGAGAAGCAGCGTGGCTCAGTGGAAAAAGCACAGGCTTTGGAGTCAGAGGTCACGGGTTCGAATCCCGGCTCGGCCGCATCGTCTCTACGTGTCGCCGGCTCGTGCTTCCCAGGCGCTTGGTACAGTGCTCTGCACACAGTAAGCGCTCAATAAATACGATTGAATGAAGTGGAGTAAATACGTACAAATATTTGTGCATATTTATTACTCTATTTTACTTGTACATATTTATTCTATTTTATTTTGTTAATGTTTTGTTTTGTTGTGTGTCCCCCTTCTAGACTGTGAGCCCGCTGTTGGGTGGGGACCGTCTCTAGATGTTGCCATCTTGTGCTTCCCAAGCACAAGCACACAGTAATAATAATAAATACGATTGAATGAATGAATAGCGGACCAATGGCAGAGCCAGGATTAGAAGCTGCATATATGTTTGTACAGGTTTATTACTCTATTTTACTTGTACATATTTATTCTATTTATTTTATTTTGTTAATGTTTTGTTTTGTTGTGTGTCCCCCTTCTAGACTGTGAGCCCGCTGTCGGGTGGGGACCGTCTCTATATGTTGCCAACTTGTACTTCCCAAGCACAAGCACACAGTAAGCGCTCAATAAATACAATTGAATGAATGAATAGCGGACCAATGGCAGAGCCAGGATTAGAACCTGTATATATGTTTGTACATATTTATTACTCTATTTTACTTGTACATATTTATTCTATTTATTTTATTTTGTTAATGTTTTGTTGTGTGTCCCCTTTCTAGACTGTGAGCCCGCTGTTGGGTAAGGACTGTCTCTATATGTTGCCAACTTGTGCTTCCCAAGCGCTTAGTACAGTGCTCTGCACACAAAAAGCGCTCAATAAATATGATTGAATGAATGGTGGACAAATGGCAGAGCCAGGATTAGAACCTATATATACGTATATATGTTTGTACATATTTATTACTCTATTTTACTTGTACATATTTATTCTATTTATTTTATTTTGTTAATATGTTTTGTTCTCTGTCTCCCCCTTCTAGACCGTGAGCCCATTGTCGGGTAGGGACCGTCTCTATATGTTGCCAACTTGTACTTCCCAAGCGCTTAGTGCAGCGCTCTGCATACAGTAAGCGCTCAATTAATACCATTAAATGAATGAATGAATCAATAATGTGCTGTGTGACCTTGGGCAAGTCACTTAACTTTTCTGAGCCTGTTACCTCATTTGTAAAATGGGGATTAGGACTGTGAGCCCCATGTGGGACAACCTGATCACCTTGTACCCCTCCCGGTGCTTAGAACAGTGCTTTGCACATAGTAAGCGCTTAACAAATGCCATCATTATTATTATTATTATTATTATTATTATTAAGAAAGGCCAGCAGACCTATCTGGAGCGGGCCTGTCTGGTCCCCAGGGAGCCGGCGGCCTTCAAGATCTCTGCAGAATCGGGAGACCATCTTCAGCAACAGGTAGCCGAGGTGGCTCTTCTGCGGGAGGTCAGGCCCCGTGCCCCGTCACGAAGGCTTTTTTCTTTTTTGACGGTATTTGATAAGCGCTTACTACGTGCAAAGCACTGTTCTAAGCGCTGGGGAGGTTACAAGGTGACCAGGTTGTCCCACAGGGGGCTCACGGTTTTAATCCCCATTTCCCAGATGAGGCAACTGAGGCCCAGAGAAGGGAAGTGACTTGCCCAACGTCACCCAGCTGACAAGTGGCGGAGCCGGGATTTGAACCCACGACCTCTGACTCCAAAGCCCGGGCTCTTTTCCACTGAGCCACGCTGCTTCCCCAAGGCCATCTTCTAGACTGTAAGCCCACTGTTGGGTAGGGACCGTCTCTATATGTTGCCAACTTGTACTTCCCAAGCGCTTAGTACAGTGCTCTGCACACAGTAAGCGCTCAATAAATACGATTGATTGATTGATTGATCCAGCCAGCCATCGGACACCGACTAGATGCCGGTGTCGTGACTTAGTGGAAAGAGCACAGGACTGGAAGTCGGGAGACCCGGGTTCTAATCCTGCCTCCGTCACTCGCCTGCTGACTTTGGGTAAGTCACTTAATCTCTCCGTGCCTCAGTGTCCTCCTTTATAACCTTGGAAATTACATACCAGTCCTGGGGGAACCCCTCTCCCGCTGTAAAGCAGCCCACTCCAACCAATGTGGGGGTACAAGTCAGGATCCTGGCAAGCCCAATCAATCAATCAATCAATCATATTTATTGAGCGCTTACTGTGTGCAGAGCACTGTACTAAGCGCTTGGGAAGTACAAGTTGGGAACATATATATAGAGACGGTCCCTACCCAACAGGGGGCTCACAGTCTAAAAGGGGAGACGGAGAACAAAACCAAACATACTAACAAAATAAAATACATAGAATAGATATGTACAAATAAAATAGAGTAATAAATATGTACAAACATATATACATATATACAGGTGCTGTGGGGAAGGGTAAGATGGGGGGATGGAGAGGGGGACGAGGGGGAGAGGAAGGAGGGGGCTCAGTCTGGGAAGGCCTCCTGGAGGAGGTGAGCTCACCCCTAAACCTCCTTACTACAGCCCAGGACAATGCCTGCGGGTCTAATGACAATAATAATGACGGCATTTGTTAAGCGCTTACTATGTACCATCGTCATCATCAATCGTATTTATTGAGCGCTTACTGTGTGCAGAGCACTGTACTAAGCGCTTGGGAAGTGCAAATTGGCATCATATAGAGACAGTCCCTACCCAACAGTGGGCTCACAGTACCAGGCACCGTTCTAAGCGCTGGGGTAGGTACAAGGTAATCAGGTTGTCCCGTGCGGGACTCACGGCCTTAATCCCCATTTTACAGATGAGGTAAGTGAGGCACAGAGAAGTTAAGCGGCTTGCCCAAGGTCACGCACCAGACAAGTGGCGGAGCCGAAATTAGAAGCCGTGTCCTCTGACTCCAAAGCCCGGGCTCTTTCCACTAGGCCACGCCGCGGCTAGGGGCTGGCCATCGCCCCAGGCGTCCCCTGGGCGTCTTTTTGGAGGGTGGGGAACCCTGACTCTCGACAACAGGTGGAACTGAGCATCAATTAATCAATCAATCGTATTTACTGAGCGCTTACTGTGTGCAGAGCACTGTACTAAGCGCTTGGGAAGTACAAGATGGCAACATATAGAGACGGTCCCTACCCACCAGCGGGCTCACAGTCTAAAGCATCCTACCCACCCACCCCAAGACCAGGGGAGACACTGCAATCCGGGAGCACGGGATGGCCACCACAGGCCCCAGAGTCACAAGGACCCGGTCCTACTCCAAGCTCTGCCGCTCATTCATTCATTCATTCGTATTTATTGAGCGCTTACTGTGTGCACAGCACTGGACTAAGCGCTTGGCAAGTCCAAGTTGGCAACATTCAGAGACGGTCCCTACCCAACAGCGGGCTCACGGTCTAGAAGGGGGAGACGGACAACAAAGGGGAGAAGCAGCGTGGCTCAGTGGAAAGAGCCCGGGCTTTGGAGTCAGAGGTCACGGGTTCAAATCCCGACCCCACCAACTGTCAGCTGTGTGACTTTGGGCAAGGCACTTCACTTCTCTGGGCCTGAGTTCTGTCACCTGTAAAATGGGGATGAAGACTGTGAGCCCCCCGTGGGACAATCTGATCACCTTGTATCCTCCCCAGCGCTCAGAACAGTGCTTTGCACACGGTAAGCGCTTAATAAATGCCATCATTATTTATAATTATTTATTTAAAAAACCATATTAACAAAATAAAATAAGTAGAATAAATATGTACAAGTAAAATAGAGTAATAAATCTGTACAAACATATATACATACATACAGGTGCTGTGGGGAAGGGAAGGAGGTAAGGCGGGGGGATGGAGAGGCAAGTCACTTCACCTCTCCGGGCCTCAGTTATCCCATTTGAAAAACGGGGATAAAGACTATGAGCCCCATGTGAGACAGCGACCGTGTCCAACCCCATAAGGTTGTACCTGCCCCAGCACTTAGTAGAGTGTCTGGCACATAGTAAGCACTCAACAGATAGAAGCAGTGTGGCTCAGTGGAAAGAGCATGGGCTTTGGAGTCAGAGGTCTTGGGTTCAAATCCCGGCTCCGCCAACTGTCAGCTGTGTGACTTTGGGCAAGTTACTTAACCTCTCTGTGCCTCAGCTACCTCATCTGTAAAATGGGGATTACGACTGTGAGCCCACGTGAGATGACCTGATCACCTTGTAACCTCCCCAGCGCTTAGAACGGTGCTTTGCACATAGTAAGCGCTTAATAAATGCCATTATTATTATTATTATTATTGTTGTTGTTCTTGTTTTAAAGAAACAAACAAAGCAGGGCCTAGGGACCAAAAAAAAAGACCGGGGGCAGAGTTCATGGGAGCAGAACCGCCTCCCTCAAGTGCTCACCTGGACCTGCACGGACACTGAGACCGCAGGTCACGGGAAGGATCACTGGCCCCATGAACACTTGGCCCCAACATAATAATTAATAATAATAATTAGGGAACTTGTTAAGCGCTTACTAGGTGCCAAGTACTGTACTAAACGTTAGGGTAGAGATACAAGTTAATCAAGCTGGACCCAATCCCTGACCCACATGGAGCTCACACTCTTAACCCCCATTATACAGACGGTGTAAATGAGGCCCAGAGAATAATACTAATTCTGATGGCATTTGTTAAGCGCTTACTATAAGCGCTGGGGAGGATACAAGGCGATCAGGTTGTCCCACGTGGGGCTCGCAGTCTTCATCCCCATTTTACAGACGAGGTAACTGAGGCCCAGAGAAGTGAAGTGACTTGCCCGAAGTCACCCAGCTGACAAGCGACGGAGCCATACTGATGGCATTTGTTAAGCGCTCACTATAAGCGCTGGGGAGGATACAAGGCGATCAGGTTGGCCCACATGGGGCTCGCAGTCTTCATCCCCATTTTACAGATGAGGTAACTGAGGCCCAGAGAAGTGAAGTGACTTGCCCGAAGTCACCCAGCTGACAGGCGACGGAGCCGGGATTTGAACCCATGACCTCTGACTCCCAAGCCCGTGCTCTTTCCACTGAGCCACGCTGCTTCTAAGTGACTTACCCAAGGTTACACAGCAGCAGACGTGTGGCAGAGCTGGGATTCGAACCCAGGTCCTCCTGACGTCCAGGCCTGCGCTCGATCCGCTAAGCCACGCTGCTTCTTCCCGGCGACGTGGGATCGCTGGCCTCTTTACCCCTCCGCTCCAAGCCAGGATCTAATAATAATAATTACTACGGTATCTGATGAGCGCTTTCTACGCGCCAAGCACTGTTCTAAGCGCTGGAGTCGATGACAAGGTGATCAGGTTGGACCCAGTCCCGGCACCACGTGGGGTGCACAGTTGTTGTTGTTGTTGATGGCATGTGTTAAGCGCTTACTATGTGCAAAGCACTGTTCTAAGCGCTGGGGGGGGGGGGGTTACAAGGTGATCAGGTTGTCCCACGTGGGGCTCCCAGTCTTCACCCCCATTTTCCAGATGAGGGAACTGAGGCCCAGAGAAGTGAAGTGACTTGCCCAAGGTCACACAGCGGACATGCGGCGGAGCCGGGATTCGAACCCACGGCCTCTGACTCCAAAGCCCGGGCTCTTTCCACTGAGCCACGCCGCTTCAATCCCCATTTTACAGATGAGGTCACTGAGGCGTGGAGAAGGGAAGCGCTTGCCCAAAGTCACACGACAGACCGGTGGTGGAGCCAGGATTAGAACCCATGACCTCCTTGACGCCCAGGCCCAGGCTCTAGGCACTACACCGTGCTGCTTCTCTAACCTCTAGTCTAGACGATCCTGACGTCTAGAATCACCGAGGGCCGGGCAGCCCCGGGCCAGTAGCCTGATCCAGAAAAAATGAGCCCGCCTCCGTCCCCCGCGCGTTTATTGCGGGACTCGTAAGACTTTGAGCTGTGCCAATTCATTCATTCGTTCATTCAATCGTATTTATTGAGCGCTTCCTGTGTGCTCTCAAGCATAACCTCTAGCCTGTTAACGCCTTGTGGGTGAATAATAATAACGATGGCATTCGTTAAACGCTTATTATGTGCAAAGCACTGTTCTAAGCGCCGGAATGATGGTATTTTTAACGGCGTTTCTTAAGCGCTTACTATGTGCAAAGCACCGTTCTAAGCGCTGGGGAGGCCACCAGGTGATCAGGTTGTCCCACGTGGGGCTCCCAGTCTTAATCTCCATTTTACAGAGGAGGGAACTGAGGCACAGAGAAGTTAAGTGACTTGCCCGAAGTCACCCAGCTGACAACTGGCAGAGCCGGGAGGGTGAGGAACACATCTACCAACTCCGTTATAGCGTATTCTCCCAAGTGCTCAGTACAGCGCTCTGGACCTAGCAAGAGCTCAATGATTACCTGATCGATTAATTAGCTCGACGCCTCCACCTGGGACTTAAGAGGCAGGTAGTTTGACTGATATCAATCAATCAATCAATCAATCGTATTTATTGAGCGCTTACTATGTGCAGAGCACTGTACTAAGCGCTTGGGAAGTACAAATTGGCATCACATAGAGACAGTCCCTACCCAACAGTGGGCTCACAGTCTAAAAGAATAATAATAATGACATTTGTTAAGCACTATGTGCAAAGCACTGTTCTAAGCGCTGGGTGGGATACAAGCTAATCAGATTGTCCCACATGGGGGCTCACAGTCTTCATCCCCATTTTACAGATGAGGTAACTGAGGCTCAGAGAAGTTAAGTGACTTGCTCAAGGTCACACAGCAGACATGTGGCAGAGCCGGGATTCGAACCCATGACCACTGACTCCAAAGCCGGGGCTCTATCCACTGAGCCATGCTGCAGCCATGCTGATATCCTCCCGACTCCTCCGGTACAGTGCTCTGCACATAGTAAGCGCTCAATAAATACGATTGATTGATTGATTGATTGATATCGGGGCAGGAGGCGAGGCCACAGACCCCGCCACCCCACGGGAGGGGACAACCCAGGCTGCCTTCAAGGGCAGAGATCCCATCAGTCTGTCGGTCGGATTTACTGAGCGCTCACTACAGCACTGGACTAAGCACTCGAGAGAATATAATAAAACAATACAACACACTCCCTGCCCAGTCTAGAGGGGGAGACAGACATTAATATTAATAAAATGAACGATATTGTACACAAGTGCTGTGGGGCTGGGAGAGGGGATAAGGGAAGCCAGTCACGGCAACAGGAAAGGGAGTGGGAAAAGAGGAAAGGGGCGGGAAAAGAGAAGGAAGGGAGGCCCGGGAGTCCTGCCCATCGATCGATCGATCGAGGGGATTTACTGAGCACTTACTGCAAGCAGAGCACCAAACCAGGCACTTGGGAGAGTGTGACAGAAACATCTGGTTGATGGACTCAAGGCCCAGATCCGAGGGCCCAGAGGGACGCCAAAGGCCAGGTGTCACGAAAAACACCGAGCTCGTCTACGACGGCACGCTCCCACGAGCGTCCGACTGGCCCAACGTTCGGCAGAATGGCGGCAAAAAGGGATATTTCCCTGAAAAAGCCTCGTACGGTATCACAACGGCGAGCTCCAGCTTGGGAACGGAAGTAGGGCCTCCGAAATGCAGAAAATACCCTGTGTGGAATTGGTCACAAACACCCCAAGCCTTTGTTACTAACTGAAAATTTATTCCAACCCAATGTGCAAAGAAAGAAAAGTGCAGTCCTCTCCATTTTTACTCGAAATACGGAACGATGACACTTCTACGCTATGTACACGGCTTTGAGATAAAATACTTTACACTCTTTATTGAGGACGCCGCGACCCCGTGGCTTCTCCTTGCGGGTTCGTCCCGCGCCGGGGCCGGCTCAGAAGCCGGACGCGGGTCGGAAGGGCCGCCCGGGTGCACGTCCCGAGAGACGGGCGGGGATCCAGTCACTGAACGCTCCTCTTTCGAACACAGTACACACCTCTTCGTTCGAAGAGTCCGACTACATCGCCGGGGAATCGAGGTGAACGGGGAAAACCCACCCCTCCGCCCCGCCGGCATCCCCCCGCCGTCCCGCCGCCGGCACCGTCCCGCTACTCTCCCCCCGGGGGGTCTCTGTTCCGGGCCAAAGAGGCGATGCGGGGGGGGAATTTCAAGGCCGACGGGAACCGGCGTTTCCCAAATCGGCACGCCAGTCTTCTGGATGAGGGGCGTCGACCCGGAGGACCAGGCCTCGCCCACCGAGCACGTTCCCGGGCCGCCGGGCGAGGGGGTGACCTCGGGAGACGGAGTCCCGGGAACCCGCACGCCACGTAGGCTTAGAGGACCAGACGCGAATCCAGACCCACCCCACGCGTCGCAGTTCGGAGATCCGGATCCTCGCGTTGGGGCCCGGCCGACCCGTCCGCGGCCCGACCCCTCCGGTCTCCTGGGCTTCAGGCGAAGCCGCTCGGACGGTCCGGTCGGCACGGGGAGGGACCGGGGGAGCCGACGTCCCCCGCCGGTCCTGTCCGTACGAGTACAGACCGGGCTTAAAAGGCCGGAGGAGTCCGTTAAAAGGGGAGGTGTCTCCGCCGGGCTGCCCGACGGCAGGGGCGTCGAATTAAAACCGTTTCGAGACGCGGGCGGCCGAGCGGACGTCCCGACCTCCGGGAGAGCTCTCCTCCGCCCAGATAAAAGACCTGGGGCCCCGGACGGGACCCGAGGCGCTCCCCCCAAACCCGGGCGACCGGGCCGGCTCCCGGGCCCGACCCGCGCCCCTCCCTAGCTGCAGGCGATGGTCTCCAGCTGCTGCTCGGCCTCGGCGGCCATGGCGGCCGCCTGCAACTGTTCCGTCTCGCTCTGGCCGGCGCCGGCGGGGCCCTGCTTCCTCTCGCCGTGCATGTTGTTCTCGTGGCGCTTGAGGTCCGAGGCCTTGGCGAAGGCCTTGGTGCAGGAGGCGCAGACGAAGGGCTTCTCGCCGCGGTGCCGCCTCTCGTGGTCCTTGAGGTGCGACTTGTGCTTGAAGGCCTTGTCGCACATGTGGCAGGCGAAGGGCCGCTCGTTGCTGTGGACCCGCTCGTGCTTCTTCAGGTCCGGGGCGCGGATGAAGGACTTGCCGCACACCTCGCAGCTGTACGGCTTGTAGCCCGTGTGGATCTTCAGGTGCTCCTTGAGGTGGGCCTGGGTGGTGAAGCCCTTGGCGCACATCTCGCAGACGAAGGGCCGGTCGGCCGTGTGCAGCTTCTCGTGCTTGCGCAGGCGGGCCTCGTCCGAGAAGGTCTTGCCGCAGGCCCGGCAGCCCACCTGCTCCCGGTGCCCGTACAGGAGGTACTCGAACTTCAGGTCGCCGGGCGCCGCCGGCCAGCCGGGCGGCTGCTCGTCCTTCACCTCGCCCACGCCGTCGCCGAAGGCCAGGGCCTGGGGCGTCTGCGAGCCCGGGTCCTTCGCGTCGGCCGCCTCCGCGGCCTCCACCTCCTGGCCGTAGCAGTTGACCTTGCGCACCTCCTCGCTGCCCAGCTCCTTCAGGATGGCCTCCTGCACCCGCAGGGTGGCCGTGGGCGACTTGCCGTCCTCCTGGCTGGGCGGGGTGCCCTCGGCCGTGTCGTCCGAGGGGCTGTCGTCCGGGTCGCCGATCTCCTCCACCTCGTCGTCCGGGGGGTCGGCGGGCTCCCCGACCGGCCGGTTCAGCTTCAGGCAGTACTTGCCCTTCGGCGCGGCGCCGTGCTCCTCGGGGCTCGACACGTCCCGCTTCTGCGAGCACAGCCGGTCCAGGAAGCGGATGCCCAGGATCTGGCCCGACGACATCATCAGGTTGACGTCCTCCTTCTTCACCGAGATCTTGGCCGTGTACATGTAGTTCAGCACCTCCTCGAAGATGTCCGAGCGCAGGAAGTCGATCTCGATGACCGACGAGCTGTCCACCTCCAGCTTCTTGAACAGCTTCTTGAAGTAGGTGCTGCAGGCCGCCAGCACGCAACGGTGAGCCCGGAACTTCACGTCTTCCACCACGATGGCGATGTCGCAGAACTCCCCCTCCAGCCGTTGTTCGTTCAGGGTCTTCAGGAACAGCGTCTTGTGATCGTCGTCGTTGTACTTGACGGTTTCAGACATGCTGATGAAAAACTCCTGAGGGGGAGAGAGGAGGGGATTTGGGGGCGGGGGGGGGGGGAGAAAGAAAAGAAAAAAAAAGGAAAGAAAGGAAGAGACCGGTCTCAGCTTCTCCCGGACGGCAGCCCGGAGCGCGTTTCCCGCCGGGGACGGGCCGCCGAGGGACGCGGAGCCGGGATCCGAGGGCGAGCCGGGTTCCCATTCTCCGGGTACCTTCGGACGGGGACCGGGAGTCGAGGGCACGGGGATCCCCCGGGTGCCAGCCGCTGCGCGGAGATCGGGGCCGGGGGGCGAGGAAAGGGAGGCCCTCCGGACCTCGGAGCAGCTGACCGGAACGAGGCCTTTAACCCGAAGCTCTGCGGTTCGGGAGGGCTGAGCCCCGGGCCCCGAGATCTAATCCCTCACTTGCCTACGACGGGCCTGCCGGCCGGGGGCCTCCTCAGCGAGCGGGAGGGAGCCGATCCCCAAACCCAGGTTCCCCCGGGGAGCCGAGGGAAAGCTGCCTGGGAGGCAAACGGGCCAAGTACGCCACTCACGTGAAGGCTGGCAGACCTGTAGGTGGTCCAGTCTGGGGCCATTTTGGAGGTTCTGGTTCAAGGCAGCTCCTACGGGCAGGAGAGGGAGTTGGAGGAGGGGAAGGATCTACTCCCGGGTTGGGGGGGAGGGAAGGGAAGGAGGGGCGGGGGGAGCCGAGGGAAGTCCAGAGGTCCCCAGGGGACGAGCAGATGGAAGGAGACGCGACCCCGGGCTAAGGGAGAGGAAGGACTCTCTGGGGCGGCCCCCGAGGGCGCCGGCCTTTAGCGGCGGGGGGTCGTTAGCCCGCCGAGCCCCCCGGGCGTCCTTGGAGCTGCTGCTCGGGGCGCCCCTGGCATCGGCTCTCCGGGCCCCAAGGGATTCCATCTCATAAAGGTTTGGGGAGCAGGTCGGAACGGGTGACTCGGCAGGGATCGAGCGCTACAGAGACGCGGAGCCACAGTGGTGGCAGAGGCAAGACGAGAAAACTCTTCCCCCCCGGACAGGGAGTCCAATCTTTCCAAATCCCGAAATTCTTTCCCACAGGTAAGGGGATGAAACGCTCCTCCTCCTCACGTACCCAGTGGGGCCCAGAGCCCCAAATGATCATTTTAAAATTCCGTAGAGGGGGCCTTCTCTTGGTAGATGGCGTTCTTCTGTCCCGTCTGTCCCAAAAGCCCTCCTTCCGCACATCCGCCAAGCTACCTCTCTTCCTCCTTCAAAGCCCTGAGAGCTCACCTCCTCCAGGAGGCCTTTCCAGACTGAGCCCCCTTTTTCATCTCCTCTTCCCCATCCCCACCTCTTTCCCCTCCCCAAAGCACTTGGATATATTTGTACAGATCTATTACTCTATCTTACTTGTACATGTTTACTATTCTATTTATTTTGTTAATGATGTGCATAGAGCTTTAATTCTATTTGTTCTGACGATTCTGACACCTGTCTGCATGTTTTGTTCTGTTGTCTGTCTCCCCCTTCTAGACTGTGAGCCCCTTGTTGGGTAGGGACCGTCTCTATACGTTGCTGACTTGTACTTCCCAAGCGCTTAGTACAGTGCTCTGCACACAGTAAGCGCTCAATAAATATGATTGAATGAATGAATGAATGAGCCCAGGACACCCCCTCCCCCGGGCCCCCGTGGAGGTGAGCTGCCAAGAGTGTTTGGCATCACCTGCTCCCAGCGGTTTTGGGAAGCACTCAATTCACAAAGCCTTTTTTGATCAGGGGCCACCTCCCTTCCGCTCCTCTGCAACACGACTACTCATTATCAGAGGAAGGGTGTGATCCAGAACGGGGGATCTGAACGTCTTACCGCAGGAATGGGACTCGACAGCTTCCCGCTCTACATTTACGACGGACACTTTTAGAGCAAACCCTGGGTCGCGGCTCAAGAACTTAAACGGAAACCCAACGTCATATTTACCATGAACGATTCAGGCGGTTATCTGACCGTTTAGAAACATCGAATTCTTCTGATCAGACTGACTGATCGGGAATACTGCGAACCTGCAGAACAGAAAGAAGAAAAGGGAAAAGAAAAGAGTATTACGTCTTGCACTGGGGGTGAACTCATTCTATACAGTTCACTGTACTTGAAAGCATTAGGTCTTTGACTGGACTTGAAACTAGAGAGGATTTGCTGAATGGGGAGTTTAAACCTTCCACGCAACCCGACGACGACACATACTTACCTGTCT
The DNA here is from genome assembly GCF_015852505.1 of Tachyglossus aculeatus. Lineage (NCBI taxonomy): Eukaryota > Metazoa > Chordata > Mammalia > Monotremata > Tachyglossidae > Tachyglossus > Tachyglossus aculeatus. The sequence goes on from NC_052070.1 coordinate 14,742,460, forward strand.
AGACACTGCCTCATTTCAGCCCACTTTCTCAGGAAGGAGGAGAGGAGCCAGGGCGCCAAAGAGGCTTTCCTTTCTCGTGAAGCATAGGCCTTCTGAACCCCCAGGAAAGGGGTTGCAGTATTAGCGGCAGCTCAAACCTGGCCCCTCCGCTCCGGTCAAAATCCCACCCCAGATGGCAGATGGACCACACGGTCTTCTTCCCCCTCCAGCACACACAGATACACAAACACACACACACACACACGGGTTGGACCTGCCAACCCATTCCTCACCTAATCTTTTCTCTCACCCCCACCACGCACCTAGAAAAGCAGATCAAGGTTTTGAGCTGAATGGCTCAGATGAGTGGGTAATGAGGGTTTTAAGACTATTTTAAAATACGATTCCGTGGTCCCCAAACTTTTCCCGCTGAAGGCCACTTTACGTCTCCCGTCTACACTTCGAAGCGTCTATCCCCCTTTCAAGTTGAGAAGTGGTATAGGCTAATAGATGGAGCACGGAGCTGGGAGTTGGAGGGGCCTGGATTCCGATCCCGGTTCCGCCACTTGTCTGCTGGGTGACCTTGGGCAAGCTGGTTATTTTCTCTGTGCCTCAGTCACCTCATCTGTAAAATGGGGATTAACACCGTGAGTCCTATATGGGACAACCTGATGATCTCGCCTTTACCCCAATACTTAGAACAGTGCTTGACACATAGTAAGCATTTAACAAATCCCATAAAAGGGAAAACAAAATTTGTAAACCTCTCCTTCCCAAGAGCCCAGGGGCACTGCCTGTTTTCCCTTATATACGTGCTCCATCATCATCAATCGCATTTCCCTATCTCTCTCCTCTTGACCTCTCTCCCCCTCCTCCCACTTCCCCTGCAGCCTACCTCCCTGCATCCTCTTAGCGAGCAGTCCCAATTCCTGAGGACCCTCTGCACTTCCCAAGGACTTCCCAAGCGCTTAGTACAATGCTCTGCACACGGTAAGCGCTCAGTAAATACAACTGAATGAGTGAATGAATGAATGCAATAACCACAGAGAAGACTTAGGGTTTCCAGCCAGCCCTGGGTCAGGTTCAAAAACAGCATCCCGCTTGACTAACATCCTCATTCACCATTCACTCATTCATTCGATTGTACTGAAGCGCCTATTGTGTGAAAAGCACTCTACTAAGTGGTTACCACAGCCAACTCTTCTCCCTACCTTCCTCGGTCTAGTCATCCCTTTCTAGTTGCTGTTCCTCTGGGTTTGCTTTGTTTTGAATGGCATTTGTTAAGCGCTTACTACGGGCCAGGCACTGTACCAGGTTCTGGGGTAGATACAAGCTAATCAGGTAGGACACGGTCCCTATTCATTCATTCAATCGTATTTATTGAGCACTTACTGTGTGCAGAGCACTGTACTAAGGGCTCAGTTTTCATCCCCACTTTACAGCTGAGGCCACTGAGGCACAGAGAAGCAAACTCGCAACAGACAAGTGGCAGAGGTCATCACTCTGCCCAGACTGAGCCCTCTTTCTCCCCCAGAATGAGCCCCCTTTTTCCTCTCCTCCTCCCCATCCAACGCCCCCCCATCCTACCGCACTTAAATATTATTTGTACATATTACTCTATTTTACTTGTACACATTTACTACTCTATTTTATTAATGATGTGCGTGGCTCAGTGGAAAGAGCCCGGGCTTTGGAGTCAGAGGTCGTGGGTTCGAATCCCGGCCCCACCACAAGCCTGCTGTGTGACCTTGGGCAAGTCACTTAACTTCTCTGAGCCTCAGTTACCTCATCCGTAAAAATGGGGATGAAGACTGTGAGCCCCACGTGGGACAACCTGATCACATTGTATCCCCCCCCAGCGCTTAGAACAGTGCTTTGCACATAGTAAGCGCTTAACAAATGCCACCATTATTATATAGCTGTAATTCTATTTATTCTGATGGTTTTGACACCTGCCTACATGTTTTGTTTTGTTGTCTGTCTCCCCCTTCTAGACTGTGAGCCCGTTGTTGGGTAGGGACTGTCTCTATATGCTGCCGACTTGTTCTTCCCAAGCTCTTAGTACAGTGCTCTGCACACAGTAAGCACTCAATAAATGCAAATGAATGAATGAAGAATGAACTCTAATTAATCCCTGGGCTTACTATGTGCTGGGGCGGACACCTGGCTATCAAATTGGACACAGTTCCTGTCCCGCATGGGGCACCCACTCTATTTCACTCCCCCTTGACCAATAAAGAAACTGAGGCCCAGATGGAGCAAGGGACTTGCCCAAGATGTCCCAGCAGAGCGGTACCTGAGCTGGGGCTAGATCCCGTTCTCCCAACTCCACATTCTTTCCACAAGGACCAGGCTGCTTCTCCGTTTGCTGGCACCCGCTCTCCCTCCCATCACGGGGCTCACGGGCAACTCCGGCGCCTCGGATTTCGAGGGGGGACGAAATGCTTTAAGCAAATGGCAGGCCCCCCCTCAATCAATCAATTGTATTTATTGAGCGCTTACCGTGTGCAGAGCACTGTACTAAGCGCTTGGGAAGTACAAACTGGCAACATATAGAGACGATCCCTACCCAGCCCCAAACACCGACTCTATGGGGGTGATCCACTCAGCTCTCTCACACAACCTGCTGTTGGGGCAGAGGTGTCCCTTCCCCCCAGCACACACACACAACTCAGTCCGCTCCCCCTGTATACACACACCACCAAGTGAATTTTACAAATGGGAAGGCAGGGGATACGATAGAGACAAGGATATGTCCGACAAGACACAGTAAACTGCCGTGCCACCAAGATTGAGTTGGGGAAAAAAGGAGAGTGTTCATTTGTTCTTGTTCGCGTTCTCTCTCTCCCTCCCCTCCAAATCCTCCCGTAACAAGAACTGTGCCATTTGTGAAGTATTTACTATGGACCAAGCACTACGTTAAGTGCTGGGGTAGGTGTAGGACAAATTAGTGCTTTGCACATAGTAAGTGCTTAATAAAGGCCATTATTATTATTAATAACCAAAACTCGGCTGGGTTACTGATGTTACACTTTCCGCCCTGTACAAAATGCTGAAAAGAGACAGTGTTTTAAAAGAGTCGTGTTGGGCTTTTTTTTTTATGGACCAAGCACTACGTTAAGTGCTGGGGTAGGTGTAGGACAAATTAGTGCTTTGCACATAGTAAGTGCTTAATAAAGGCCATTATTACTATTAATAACCAAAACTCGGCTGGGTTACTGATGTTACACTTTCCGCCCTGTACAAAATGCTGAAAAGAGACAGTGTTTTAAAAGAGTCGTGTTGGGCTTTTTTTTTTATGGCCCAAGCACTACGTTAAGTGCTGGGGTAGGTGTAGGACCAATTAGTGCTTTGCACATAGTAAGTGCTTAATAAAGGCCATTATTAATCACCAAAACTCAGCTGGGTTACTGATGTTACACTTTCCACCCTGTACAAAATGCTGAAAAGAGACAGTGCTTTAAAAGAGTCGTGTTGGGCTTTTTTTTTTATGGACCAAGCACTACGTTAAGTGCTGGGGTAGGTGTAGGACCAATTAGTGCTTTGCACATAGTAAGTGCTTAATAAAGGCCATTATTATTATTAATAACCAAAACTCGGCTGGGTTACTGATGTTACACTTTCCGCCCTGTACAAAATGCTGAAAAGAGACAGTGTTTTAAGAGTCGTGTTGGGCTTATTTTTTCCTTCCACATTCAGAGGTGGCAGCCTGCAGCGGGTTGTGGAGTTGTTGCAATTCCAGGAGCGAGTTAGGAGGACAAGCTAGAAGTAAGTAAAAGGTCCTGCTGCGCTGGGGCGGGGGGGAATTTGAGGGCGCAGGGCTGGGAGCCCTTGGAGACGGCCAGTACATAAGGAGCTAGCTGCGCCTGGGAAGGTGGCCATGCAGGGGGAAGCGCAGCTGCAGTCCCAGCCAGGGATGCAGACACACCCCTCCAGACTGTAAGCTCCTTGTGGGCAGGGAATGTGTCCGTTCATTGTTCTACCGTCCTCTCCCAAGCGCTTGATCCAGTGTACTGCATACAGGAAGAGCTCAAGATGATGATGATGATGGCATTTATTAAGCGCTTACTATGTGCAAGGCACTGTTCTAAGCACTGGGGAGGTTACAAGGTGATCAAGCTGGCCCACGGGGGGCTCGCGGTCTTAATCCCCATTTTGCAGATGAGGGAACTGAGGCACAGAGAAGCAAAGTGACTTGCCCAAAGTCACACAGCTGTCGACAATACCCCCCGGACCACGTCATCCCCCGGGGCTGGAATGCCCCCAATCCCTCTGCCCATCCGCCAAGCTAGCTCTCTTCCTCCCTTCAAGGCCCTGCTGAGAGCTCACCTCCTCCAGGAGGCCTTCCCAGACTGAGCCCCTTCCCTCCTCTCCCCCTCGTCCCCCTCTCCATCCCCCCATCTTACCTCCTTCCCTTCCCCACAGCACCTGTATATATGTATATATGGTTGTAAATATTTATTACTCTATTTATTTATTTATTTATTTATTTTACTTGTACATTTCTATCCTATTTATTTTATTTTGTTGGTATGTTTGGTTCTGTTCTCTGTCTCCCCCTTTTAGACTGTGAGCCCACTGTTGGGTAGGGACTGTCTCTATGTGTTGCCAATTTGTACTTCCCAAGCGCTTAGTACAGTGCTCTGCACATAGTAAGCGCTCAATAAATACGATTGATTGATTGATTGATGGCCACAAGCCCAGGGAGCTGCGGGACGGGGCCGCATATTCTCACTTGGCTCCTTCCAGTTCCCCTCCAAGCTGCACCTCTCTCTTGCCTCTCCCACCCGCCTTCATCCCCTCTCCCAAGCCGTTCCCTGATCCAGAACTCCCTTCCAGTTCTCCAGCCCCCCCTCCGCCTCCGGCAGGCCTTCCCTGATTCCTTCCCACCATCCCAAGTCATACACGCCACCGGCACTTAGGCACCGATTTACGCTAACCCTGAGCGCTTTTCTATGTGTTACTGTGCATATATTAATAATTCCACTTATATTGACGTTATTGATGCCTGTTTGTTTGTTTTGATGCCTGTCTCCCCGCTTCTAGACTGTGAGCCCGCTGAATTGTACTTTCCAAGTGCTTAATCATCATCATCATCATCAATCGTATTTACTGAGCGCTTACTGTGTGCAGGGCACTGTACTAAGCGCTTGGGAAGTACAAATTGGCAACATATAGAGACAGTCCCTACCCAACAGTGGGCTCACAGTCTAAAAGGGGGAGATAGAGAACAAAACCACACATACTAACAAAATAAAATAAATAGAATAGATATGTACAACTAAAATAAATAAATAAATAGAGTAATAAATATGTACAAACATATATACAGGTGCTGTGGGGAAGGGAAGGAGGTAAGATGGGGGGGGATGGAGAGGAGGACGAGTGCTTAATACAGTGTTGTGCACACAGTAAGCACTCAAGTAAGTACTTTTCTGCCGTCTCCCCCGATGGAAAGCAAGCCTCCAAGGGACAGGAAACGTACAACCTCTGTTTAGTAAGTCCCAAGTACTTAAAATGGTGAATTGCACCCAGGATGTTCTCTTGGGCAAGAGGGAGTCTTTCCAAGTCCCCCATATGCCCTCCTCCTGCCAAATCTTAGGGACTCTTCTCGGCTTTAAATATCCTCAACCTCTCAGCGGTCTTGGACACTATGGACCTCGTTGGGGTCAGGGACCGTGTATTGCAACTCTGTTGCATTGTAATCAATCAATAAATAGTGTTTACCGAGTGCTTACTACGTGCAGAGAACTGTAGTAATAATAATAATAATGGTACTTGTTAAGTGCTCAACTATGTGCCAGACACTGTACTAAGCGCTGGGGTGGATACAAGCAGATTGGGTTGGACACAGTCCCTGTCCCACATGGGGGTCACGGTTTCAATCCCCATTTTATAGATAAGAGGACTGAGGCCCAGAGAGCAAAGTGACTTGCCCAAAGATACACAGCACACAAGGGGCAGAGCTGGGATTAGAATAAATTCCATCATCATCATCAGAACTCATGACCTTCTAACTCCTAGGCCCATGCTCTATCCACTACACCACGCTGCTTCTCTAAAAAAAGATGGTATTTGTTAAGCGCTTACTATGTACCAAGCACTGTCCTAAGTGCTGGGATAGATACAATCAATCAATCAATCATATTTATTGAGCGCTTACTATGTGCAGAGCACTGTACTAAGCGCTTGGGAAGTACAAATTGGCAACATATAGAGACAGTCCCTACCCAACAGTGGGCTCACAGTCTAAAAGGGGGAGACAGAGAACAAAACCAAACATACTAACAAAATAAAATAAATACAATAGATATGTACAAGCAAAATAAAGAAATAAATAAATAGAGTAATAAATATGTACAAACATATATACATATATACAGGTGCTGTGGGGAAGGGAAGGAGGTAAGATGGGGGGGATGGAGAGGGGGACGAAGATACAAGGTTATCAGGTTGTACCATGTGGGGCTCACAGTCTTAATCCCCATTTTACAGATGCGGTAACTGAGGCGCAGAGAAGTTAAGTGATTTGCCCAAAGTCACACAGCTGACAAGTGACGCTGTCGGGATTAGAACTCACGACCTCTGACTCCCAAGCCCGGGCTCTTGCCGCTAAGTCACGCTGCTTCTCGTGCTTCAGCTGCTTCACGCTGTTACTGTAATCATAATAATAATAATGATGATGGCATTTATTAAGCGCTTACTATGTGCAAAGCACTGTTCTAAGCGCTGGGCTAAGCACTTGGGATAGTACAATCCACAGAATTAGCACATTCCCTGCCCAGAAGGAGCTTAATAATAATGATGGTATTTGTTAAGCGCTTACTATGTGCAAAGCACTGTTCTAAGCGCTGGGGAGGTTACGAGGTGATCAGGTTGTCCCACGGGGGGCTCACAGTTTTAATCCCCATTTTACAGATGAGGGAACCGAGGCCCAGAGAAGTGAAGTGACTTGCCCAAAGTCACACAGCTGACAACTGGCGGAGCCAGGATTTGAACCCATGACCTCTGACTCCAAAGCCCAGGCTCTTTCCATTGAGCCACGCTGCTTCTCTTACAGTTTAGCTTACAGTCTAGAGGGGAAGGCAGACAGTGATATGAAAGAATAAGTAATTTATAATTACATAGTTTAAAGATATGTACATAAGTGCTAAGGGGTTGCGGGTAATATCAAATGTCCAAAGGTCGTAGATCCAAGTGCACCGACAATGCAGAAAGGAAAATGAGCCAGGGAAAACGGAAGCAGCGTGGCTTTAGTGGGCTTGGGAGTGAGAGGTTGTGGGTTCTAATCCTGCCACCGCCACTTGTCAGCTGCGTGACTCTGGGCAAGTCACTTAACTTCTCTGTGCCTCATTTCCCTCATCTGTAAAATGGGGAGTAAGACTGTGAGCCCCACATGGGGACAATCCGATAACCTTGTATCTATCTCAGCATTTAGGACAGTGCTCGGCACATAGTAAGTGCTTAAGAAAACCAGTCACTATTATTATTATTATTATTATTAAAAGAGGGCTTCTTCGGGGAGGAGATGTGGACTTAATAATGCTCTGGAGGTGGAGACAGTGGTGGGTCTGGCATATACAAAGAGGGAAAGTGTTCCAGGTAAGGAGGATGTGGAAAAGGGGTCAGCCGCGAGATGGACGAAATCGGGGCACAGTGAGTAAGCTGGCACGGGTTTCACTCTCCCAACTGCTTGGTGATAGTAATAATAATAATAATAAGTGCTCTACACATAGTAAGCTCTCAACAAATGCCATTAATGATGATGAGTCCTCTAGACTGTAAGCTCGTTGTGGGCAGGGAATATGTCTGTCGCAAGATGGACGAAATCGGGGCACAGTGAGTAAGCTGGCACGGGGTTTCACTCTCCCAACTGCTTGGTGGTAGTAATAATAACAATAATAATAAGTGCTCTACACGTAGTAAGCTCTCAACAAATGCCATTAATGATGATGAGTCCTCTAGACTGTAAGCTCGTTGTGGGCAGGGAATATGTCTGTCGCAAGATGGATGAAATCGGGGCACAGTGAGTAAGCTGGCATGGGTTTCACTCTCCCAACTGCTTGGTGGTAGTAATAATAATAATAATAATAATAAGTGCTCTACACGTAGTAAGCTCTCAACAAATGCCATTAAAGATGATGAGTCCTCTAGACTGTAAGCTCGTTGTGGGCAGGGAATATGTCTGTTTACTGTTGTATTGCACTCTCCCAAATGCTTAGTACAGTGCTCTGCATCCAGTAAGAGCTCAATAAATACAATTGATTGAATGAGTGATGAGGATGATGGATCACTCCCTTTCCCTGGAAACACTTTCTTCCAATGGTTTTCCCGACACCATCCCATCCAGGTTCTCCTCTTACTTCTCTGGCTGGTCCTCCTCAGACTCCTTCTCCTCATCATCATCATCAATGGTATTTATTGAGCGCTTACTATGTGCAGAGCACTGTACTAAGCGCTTGGGAAGTACAAATTGGCAACATATAGAGACAGTCCCTACCCAACAGTGGGCTCACAGTCTAAAAGGGGGAGACAGAGAACAAAACCAAACATACTAACAAAATAAAATAAATAGGACAGATATGTACAAGTAAAATAAATAGAGTAATAAATATGTACAACCATATATACATATATACAGGTCCTCCACTAGCTCTGCTTCTGCCTTCCATTCCCTAATTCGGGGTGTTCCTCCAGGTTCAACTCAGAGAAGCAGCATAGCCTAGGGGAAAGCGCTTGACAAAGACTAGAAAAAAGCCCACTCGGGATGTCCCGACAGCGGCTCATGCTGATCTTCTCTTCCCTCCCAAATCCTCTCCTCCACCCAACTTTTCCTTCAGTCGACAATACCATCCTTCCATCCCTCAAGCTCATGAATGTGGCATTATCCTTGACTCCCCGCCTCCTCCAATAATAATCAGAGTACTCATTAAGGGCTTACTATGTGCCAGGCACTGTACAAAGCACTGGAGTCGATACCCGCTAATCAGGTTGGACACAGTCCCTGTCCCACATGCAGCTCACAGTCTAAGTAGGAGGGAGGAGGATTTAATCCGCATTTTACAGATGAGGTACCTAAGGCCCAGGGAAGTTAAGTGACTTGCCCAAGGTCACACAGCATTCATTCATTCAATCGTATTAGGCACAAGGCAGAGCCAGGGTTAGAACCCCAGTCCCCTGACGATCATCATCATCATCCTCATCAATCGTATTTATTGAGCGCTTACTATGTGCAGAGCACTGTACTAAGCGCTTGGGAAGTACAAATTGGCAACATATAGAGACAGTCCCTACCCAACAGTGGGCTCACAGTCTAAAAGGGGGAGACAGAGAACAAAACCAAACATACTAACAAAATAAAATAAATAGGATAGATATGTACAAGTAAAATAAATAAATAAATAGAGTAATAAATATGTACAACCATATATACATATATACAGGTCCTCCACTAGCTCTGCTTCTGCCTTCCATTCCCTAATTCGGGGTGTTCCTCCAGGTTCAACTCAGAGAAGCAGCATAGCCTAGGGGAAAGCGCTTGACAAAGACTAGAAAAAAGCCCACTCAGGATGTCCTAACAGCAGCTCATGCTGATCTTCTCTTCCCTCCCAAATCCTCTCCTCCACCCAACTTTTCCTTCAGTCGACAATACCATCCTTCCAACCCTCAAGCTCATGAATGTGGCATTATCCTTGACTCCCCGCCTCCTCCAATAATAGAGTACTCATTAAGGGCTTACTATGTGCCAGGCACTGTACAAAGCACTGGAGTCGATACCCGTTAATCAGGTTGGACACAGTCCCTGTCCCAAATGCAGCTCACAGTCTAAGTAGGAGGGAGGAGGATTTAATCCGCATTTTACAGATGAGGTACCTAAGGCCCAGGGAAGTTAAGTGACTTGCCCAAGGTCACACAGCATTCATTCATTCAATCGTATTAGGCACAAGGCAGAGCCAGGGTTAGAACCCCAGTCCCCTGATGATGATCATCATCATCATCACCAATCGTATTTATTGAGCGCTTACTATGTGCAGAGCACTGTACTAAGCGCTTGGGAAGTACAAATTGGCAACATATAGAGACAGTCCCTACCCAACAGTGGGCTCACAGTCTAAAATCCTTCACGATCCTTCCATGAGGCCATGCTGCTTCTGTTCCCAAATCCCGTCAGTCAGTTCTTCCTTCACAAAACTTGCAGAAACAGACCATTCCTCTCCATTCAATCAATCAATCAATTGTATTTATCGAGCGCTTACTGCGTGCAGAGCACTTTATTAAGCGCTTAAATTAAAATCCAGCTGCACTGGCCGGGAACCGAACCCGAGTCTCCAGCGTGGGAGGCGAGAACGCTACCACTGAACCACCAACGCCCCCTGTAATGTTGGTATTTGTTAAGCGCTTACTATGCGCAAAGCACTGTTCTAAGCGCCGGGGCGAACACAGGGAGAGGAGGTTGTCCCATGTGGGGCTCACAGTCTTAATCCCCGTTTTACAGATGAGGGAACCGAGGCACAGGGAAGTGACTTGCCCAAGGTCACACGGCATACGTGGGGGAGGCGGGATTCGAACCCATGACCTCTGACTCCCAAGCCCGCGCTCTTTCCACTGAGCTACATTGCTTCTCATTCAAGCCGCCTCCACGCTGGTCTACGCGCTTATCCTATTCCGGCTTGACGATGGCAACAGCTTCCTTGCCGACCTCCCTGCCTCCAATCCACCTTCCAATCTGCTGTCCAGAGACCATTTTCCTAAAATGCCATTCTGCCCAAGTCTCCGCCTGTCAAGACCTTCCAATGGCTGCCCATTCCTCTCTGGATATTTATTACTCTATTTATTTATTTATTTATTTATTTATTTTACTTGTACATTTCTATCCTACTTATTTTATTTTGTTGGTATGTTTGGTTCTGTTCTCTGTCTCCCCCTTTTAGACTGTGAGCCCACTGTTGGGTAGGGACTGTCTCTATGTGATGCCAATTTGTACTTCCCAAGCGCTTAGTACAGTGCTCTGCACATAGTAAGCGCTCAATAAATACGATTGATTGATTGATTGATTGATTGGATCAGGCAGAAATCCTTGACGGTCGACAACTCCGTCCCGCCTCCGGGGTTTCGCTCCTCCGGCGCCAATCTACTCGTCGTGCCTTGTTCCCTTTTCTCTGTGTGTTCACGCCTGGAAGTCCCTCCCCCTCAATAACAATAATAATAATAATGATGGCATTTATTAAGCGCTTACTATGTGCAAAGCACCGTTCTAAGCGCTGGGGAGGTTGCAAGGTGATCGGGTTGTCCCCCGGGGGGCTCACGGTCTTAATCCCCGTTTTACGGATGAGGTAACTGAGGCACAGAGAAGTTAAGTGACTTACCCAAAGTCACACAGCTGACAACTGGTGGAGCTGGGATTTGAACCCGTGACCTCTGGCTCCAAAACCCGTGCTCTTTCCACTGGGCCACGCTGCTTGTTACCTTCCACCCAGTAGACCATTGCTCGCCCCACGTCCCCACCGCCCTTCTGAAATCACAGTCCTTCCAGCAGGCCTTGCCTGATTCATCTCTCCGCTCCCCACCGACTGTCACTTCTGCACTTCCGCGTGACTTCAGCATCTGGGTACTTATTCTTTCCCCTCTCCGCCCACCCCACACGTATCTTCAAACTCGGCTTGCTTTCCCTATCTGTAATTTAGTTTACCGCCTGTCTCCCCCGCCAGACTATAATCAATCACTGGCATTTACTGAGCACTTGCTGTGTGCAAAAAAACTGCTCCTAAACACTTGGGAGAGAATAAGATGCATCAGAGTTGGTAGACAGTCCCTGCCCACAGTGAGCTTGCAATCTAGAGGACGCTCCTCGGGGACCCTCTACCATGTCTAACGTACGCTTCCAAATGCCCAGTTCAGTGCTGAGTGCGCAGTAATGAATGAATACTATCGATCGATTGATTAATCAGCTGTTGCCTCAAGCAGGAGCACCGGGATGGCACATAGTAAGCGCTTAACGGATACCACAATTAGCATTACATAATAATAAAAATAATAATAATGGCATTTATTAAGCGCTTACTATGCGCAGGGCACTGTTCTAAGCGCTGGGGAATTTACAAGGTGACCAGGTTGTCCCACGTGGGGCTCACAGTCTTCATCCCCATTTTACAGGTGACGGAACTGAGGCCCAGAGAAGCTAAGTGACTTGCCCAAAGTCACGCAGTTGACAGGTGGTGGAGCCGGGATTTGAACCCATGACCTCTGACTTCAAAGCCCGTGCTTTTTCCACTGAGCCACGCTGCTTCTCAATCTCATGTCACTCTTCCAATGATGCAACTAAGATTTGTTTTGCTAATAAGGTCAGATACCACGTTGCTGACTCAAAACAAATACTAGAATAAGTACGGCCAAGGCCCGCTTTTGAGGATGTTGAATCTTTGATATAATTCATATTTATTTATTTATTTATTTATTTTATTTTGTTAGTATGTTTGGTTTTGTTCTCTGTCTTCCCCTTTTAGACTGTGAGCCCACGGTTGGGTAGGGACTGTCTCTATATGTTGCCAATTTGTACTTCCCAAGCGCTTAGTACAGTGCTCTGCACATAGTAAGCGCTCAATAAATACGATTGATGATGATGATGATTTTCCCTTGGATAATTTGCTGGTTTACACCTAAAGTGCACTATCTTGCTCCCCCTTTTTTTTTTAAAAAAAAAAAAAGGATATTTGTTAGGCGCTTACTATTCATTCATTCATTCAATAGTATTTATGGAGCATTTATCATGTGCAGAACACTGTACATAGCCCTTGGAAAGTACAATTCGGCAACAGAGAAAATCCCTGCCCACAACGAGTTCATAGTCTAGAACGGGGGAGACAGACATCAAAACAAGTAAACAGGCATCACTATAAATTAATAGAATTAGAGATATACAATTAGAATTAGAGAGCTTACTATGTAAGCTAGTTGTGGACAGGAAATCAATCAATCAATCAATCGTATTTATTGAGCGCTGTGTGCAGAGCACTGCACTAAGCGCTTAGCACCATACAATAACCGTCAGGCTCATGGCTTAAGTCCCCATTTTCCAGCTGAGCATGCTAAGGCCCAGAGAAGTGAAGTGACTTGGCCAAGGTCACCCAGCAGAAGACCACTGGTGGAGGCGGGAATTCGAACCCATGACTTTCTGACTCCCGGGCCTGAGTTCTAGCCGCTAGGCCCCGCTGCTTCCAAATGAGTTTGTCTGGAAACACAGCGGGCCCAACTGGTGGGGGTGGCAACCTCTGGACGCCTCCCAAATAAATAATAATAATATGTGGCCAACTTGTACTTCTCAAGCGCTTAGTACAGTGCTCTGCACAAAGTAAGCGCTCAATAAATACGATTGAAGGAATGAATGAATGTTAAGCACTTACTGTGTGCCAGGCACTGTATTAAGCCCTGGGGTGGATATGCACAAATCAGACTGGGCATGGTCCTTGCCCCATGTAGGGGTCACAGTCTCAATCCCCATTTTACAGGTGAAGGAACTGAGCCCGGGAGAAGTGAAGTGACTTGCCCAAGGTGCCACAGGAGATAAGTGCGTGGCTCAGTGGAAAGAGCACAGGCTTTGGAGTCAGAGGACATGGGTTCAAATCCAGGCTCCGCCAATTGTCAGCTGTGGGACTCTGGGTAAGTCACAACTTCTCTGTGCCTCAGTTACCTCATCTGGAAAATGGGGATTAAGATTGTGAGCCCCATGTGGGACAACCTGATCACCTTGTATCCCCCCAGCCCTTAGAACAGTGCTTTGCACATAGTAAGCGCTTAACAAATGCTATCATTATTATTATTTTTAAGCGGCAGAGCCGTCTAGAACCCACGCCCTTTTGACTCCTAGGCTCAAGCTCTACCCACTGTGCCATGCTGCTTCAATAAATAAAAATGATGGTATTTATGAAGCGCTTCCTAGGTGCCAAGCACTGCTCAACATACTGGGGCACATACAAACTCATCATCAATCGTATTTATTGAGTGCTTACTGGGTGCAGAGCACTGTACTAAGCGCTTACAAACTCATCACATTGTCCTCATAGTCTCATTTTCCAGATGAGGGAACTGAGGCCCAGAGAAGTGAAGTGACATGCCCGAGGTCACACAGCAGACAAGTGGCGGAGCCAGGGCAAGAGAAGCAGCATGGCTCAATGCAAAGAGCCCGGCCTTGGGAGTCAGAGGTCATGGGTTCAAATCCCGGCTCTGCCAATTGTCAGCTGTGTGACTTTGGGCAAGTCACTTCACTTCTCTGGGGCCTCAGTTCCCTCATCCGTAGAATGGGGATGAAGACTGTGAGCCCCACGTGATCACCCTGTATCCTCCCCAGCGCTTAGGACAGAGCTTTGCACATAGTAAGTGCTTAACAAATGCCACCATTATTATTATTATTATTATTATTATTGTTATTATTATTATTACTAGAAACCAGGGCCTTCCCAGTCTGAGCCCCCTCCTTCCTCTCCCCCTCCTCCCCCTCGCCTTACCTCCTATCCCTTCCCCACAGCACCTGCATATATGTATATATGTTTGTACGTATTTATTACTCTATTTTATTTGTACGTATTTATTCTATTTATTTTATTTTGATAATATGTTTCGTTTTGTTATCTGTCTCCCCCTTGTAGACTGTGAGCCCGCTGTCGGGTGGGGACCGTCTCTATATGTTGCCAACTTGTACTTCCCAGGCGCTTAGTACAGTGCTCTGCACACAGTAAGCACTCAATAAATACAATTGAATAAATGAATTACTCCCAGGCCCGGGCTCTATCAACTAAGCCACGCTGCTTCTCTTGGCACCGGGCCCCACGGGGCGGCGGGGCAGGCAGGGCAGGTCCGGACCCGCCCTCCTTCCCTCCTGGGAAGCAGCGTGGTCCAGTGGGTAGAGCCAGGGCCTCAGAGTCCGAGGCCCTGGGTTCTAATCCCGCCCCCACCCCTTGTCTGCCGCGGGACCTGGGACAAGTCCCTTCCCTTCTCTGGGCCTCAGTCCCCTCCTCTGCAAAATGGGGATGAAGACTGGGATGCCCATGGGGGACAACCTGATCACCTTGTATCCCCCCTCAGCGCTTAGAAAAGTGCTTGGCACATAGTAAGAGCTTAGCAAATAGCATCATCCGGTGTCCCTCGCTGCCGCTGGCCGGCTCCGGCGTGGTGGATTACCTGCAGCCTGGGCCTGGGACTACTACAGTGCTCCGCACACAGTAAGCGCTCAATAAATATGATTGAATTCATTCATTCAATAGTATTTATTGAGCGCTTACTATGTGCGCAGCACTGTACTAAGCGCTTGGAAAGTACAATTCGGCAACATGTAGAGACGGTCCCTACCCAACAACGGGCTCGCCGTCTAGAAGGGGGAAACAGAGAACCAAACAAAACATGTGAACAGGTGTCAATACCATCAAAATAGTAATAACAATAATAATGGCATTTATTAAGCAATTACTATGTGCCTACCACTGTTCTAAGCCCTGGGGAGCTTACAAGGTGATCAGGTTGTCCCACGGGGACTCATATTTTTCATCCCTATTGTACAGATGAGGGAACTGAGGCACAGAGAAGTTCATTCATTCATTCATTCAATCGGATTTACTGAGCGCTTACTGTGCGCAGAGCACTGTTCTAAGCGCTTGGGAAGTACAAGTCAGCAATGTATAGAGATAGTCCCTACCCGACAACGGGCTCACAGTCTAGAAGGGGGAGACGGACAACAGAACAAAACATGTAGACAGGTGTCAAAATCATCAGAACAAATAGAATTAAAGCTCTATGCACATCATTAACAAAATAAATAGAATAGTAAATATGTACAAGTAAAATGAATAGAGTAAAATTGGTTTTGTTCTCTGTCTCCCCCTTCTAGACTGTGAGCCCACTGTTGGGTAGGGACTGTCTCTATATGTTGCCAACTTGTACTTCCCAAGTGCTTAGTACAGTGCTCTGCACATAGTAAGCGCTCAATAAATACGATTGATTGATTAATAAATCTGTACAAATATATACAAGTGCTGTGGGGAGGAGAAGGAGGTAGGGCGGGGGGCATGGGAAAGAGGAGAAGGAAAAGGGGGCTCAGAATGGGAAGGCCTCCTGGAGGAGGTGAGCTCTCAGCGCTTAGAACAGTGCTTTGCACATAGTAAGCGCTTAATAAATGCCATTATTATTACTATTATTACTATTTGAAGGGAGGAAGAGAGCTAGCTTTGAGGATGTGTGGCGGGAGGGATTTCCGGGACAGGGGAAGGATGTGGGATGGGGGTCAACGGCGGGACAGGAGAGAACAAGGAACAGTGAGGAAGTGACTTGCCCAAGGTCACACAGCTGACAATTGGCAGAGCCGGGATAAGTAGATTTATATATATCGGTAATAAAATGAACAGAATAATAAATATGTACAAATACACGCAAGTGCTGCGGGGAGGGGAAGGGGGTAGGGCAGAGGGAGGAGTGGGGGCGATGGGGAGGAGGAGCAGAGAAAAAGGGGGGGCTCAGTCTGAGCTCAGGCAGTCCTGGGTTCTAATCGTGTCCGCTGTGGGACCTCGGGCAAGTCCCTTCTCTGGGCCTCAGTTCCCTCATCTGTAAAATGGGGATGAAGACCGTGATCCCATCCACATGTTTTGTTGCCTGTCTCCCCCTTCTAGACTGTGAGCCCGTTGTGGGCGGGGACGGTCTCTCTTTATTGCCAAACTGTGCTTTCCAAGCACGTAGCCCAGTGCTCTGCACGCAGTAAGCGCTCAATAAATATGACTGAGTGAATGAATAAATGAATATTTGTTTTGCTGTCTGATTCCCCCTTCTAGACTGTGAGCCCGGTGTTCGGTAGGGACCGTCTCTATGTGTCGCCGACTTGTACTTCCCAAGCGCTTAGTCCAGTGCTCTGCACACAGTCAGCGCTCAATAAATACGATTAAATGGATGAAGGACCCCCACGTGGGCCAACCCGACGACCTCGCGCCTCCCCCAGCGCTTAGAACAGTGCACGTCGCACGGTAAGCGCTTTAACAAAGACCACCATTATTATTTTCCGGGCCTCGGCTCCCTCATCCGGAGAATGGGGTGGTTGAGGCTGAAGGGGGGCCGGGACGGGCTCGGCTCCACCCCGGCGCTTAGTACACTATATGCGCTAATAAGCGACTAATAAGCACTTAACAAATACCACAGCTACTTTAGAACAGTGCTTTGCACATAGTAAGCGCTTAACAAATACTATTATTATTATTACTACTATTGTTATTATTATTATTATTATTATTCGAGGCTCAGTGGAAAGCGCAGGCTTAGGGCTCATTCATTCATTCAATCGTATTTATTGAGCGCTTACTGTGTGCAGCGCACTGGACAGAACAAATAGAATTAACGCTATATGCACATCATTAACAAAATGAATAGAATAGTAAATATGTACAAGTAAAACAGAGTAATAATTTGTTCTGACGATTTTGACACCTGTCCACGTGTTTTGTTTTGTTGCGTCTCCCCCTTCTAGATTGTGAGCCCGTTGTTGGGTAGGGGCCGTCTCTATCTGTTGCCGACTTGTGCTTCCCAAGCGCTTAGTACAGTGCTCTGCACACAGTAAGCGCTCAATAAATACGACTGAATGAATGAATGAATAATAGAGCTGTACAAATATATATTCAAGTGCTGTGGGGAGGGGAAGGAGGTAGGGCGGGGGGAATGGGGAGGAGGAGAGGAAAAATGGGGCTCAGTCTGGGAAGGCCTCCTGGGGGAGGTGAGCTCTCAGTAGGAGGTCAGAGGTCACGGGTTCTAATCCCGACCCCGCCACTTTCATTCAATCGTATTTATTAAGCGCTTACAGTGTGCAGAGTACTGTACTAAGCTCATGGGAAGTACAAGTTGGCAACATATAGAGACGGTCCCTACCCAACAATGGGTTCACAGTCTAGAACGGGGAGACAGACAACAAAATATATTAACAAAATAAAATAAATAGAACAGTAAATACGTACAAGTAAAAGAGGGTAATAAATCTGTACAAACATATATACAGGTGCTGTGGGGAGGGGAAGGAGGTAGGGTGAGGGGGATGGGGAGGGGGAGAGGAAGGAAGGGGCACTTAGCCGCTGTGTGACTTTGGGAAAGCCGACTCACTTCTCTGTGCCTCAGTTCCCTCATCTGTAAAATGGGGATTAAGACTGTGAGCCCCCCGTTGGACCACCTGACCACCTTGTATCCCCCAGTGCTTAGAACGGTGCTTGGCACATAGTAAGCGCTTAATAAATGCCAACATTATTATTATTATTATTATCTGGAATATGGGGATGAAGCCTGTGAGCCCCCCACCATGGGACAACCTGGTCGACCACCTTGTATCTCCCCCAGTGCTTAGAAAGGTGATTGGCACACAGTAAGCGCTTTAATAAATGCCATCATCATCATCATCATTATTATTATTATCATTATTATTACTATTATCTGGAAAATGGGGATGAAGCCTGTGAGCCCCACCATGGGACAATCTGATTACCCTGTATCTCCCCCAGTGCTTAGAACGGTGCTTGGCACATAGTAAGTGCTTAATAAATGCCATCATCATTATTATTATGAGCCCACTGTTGGGTAGGGACCATCTCTATATGTTGTCAACTTGTCCTTCCCAAGCGCTTAGTACAGTGCTCTGCACACTATAAGCGCTCAATAAATATGAATGAATGAATGAATGAATGAATGAATGAAAACGGGGATGAAGCCTGTGAGCCCCACCATGGGACAACCTGATCACCTTGTATCTCCCCCAGCGGTGCTTGGCACATAGTAAGCGCTTAACAAATGCCATAATTATTATTATTAAATACCATCATTATAATTACTACCTGGAAAAATAATAAATGCCATTATTATTATTACTATTATTATTATTATCTGGAATATGGGGATGAAGCCTGTGAGCCCCGCCATGGGACAACCTGATTACCTTGTATCTCCCCCAGTGCTTAAAACGGTGGTTGGCACATAGTAAGTGCTTAATAAATGTCATTATGATTATTATTAGTAGTAGTACTATTATTATTATTAATAAATGCCATCATTATTATCTGGAAATAATAAATGCCATCATTATTATTATCTGGAAAATGGGGATGAAGCCTGTGAACCCCGCCATGGGACAACCTGATCACCTTGTATCTCCCCCAGCGCTTAGAATGGTGCTTGGCACATAGTAAGTGCTTCATAAATGCCATCATCGTTATTATTATTATTAACAAATACCATCATTATTATTATTATCTGAAAATAATAAATGCCATCATTATTATTATCTGGAAAATGGGGATGAAGCCTGTGAGCCCCGTCATGGGACAACCTGATTATCTTGTATCTCCCCCAGCGCTTAGAATGGTGCTTGGTACATAGTAAGCGCCTAATAAATGCCATCATCATTGTTATTATTATATGGAAATAATAAATGCTGTCATTATTATTATCTGGAAAATGGGATGAAGCCTGTGAGCCCCGTCATGGGACAACCTGATTACCTTGTAACTCCCCCAGCGTTTAGAACGGTGTTGGCACATAGTAAGCGCATAATAAATGCCATGATCATTATTATTATCTGGAAATAATAAATGCCATCATTATTATTATCTGGAAAATGAGATGAAGCCTGTGGGCCCCATCATGGGACAACCTGATTACCTTGTATCTCCCCCAGGGCTTAGAACAGTGCTTGGCACATAGTAAGCGCTTAATAAATGCCATTATTATTAATAATAACAATAAACACCACCATTATAATTATTGTCTGGAAACATAATAAATGCCATCGTTATTATTACTATTATCTGGAAAATGGGGGTGAAGCCTGTGAGCCCCGTCATGGGACAACCTGTATCTCCCCAAGCGCTTAGAACGGTACTGGGGACATAGTAAGCGCTTAATAAATGCCATTATTATTAATAATAATAATCATAAATACCATCATTATAGTTGTTGTCTGGAAAAAATAATAAATGCCATCGTTATTATTACTATTATCTGGAAAATGGGGGTGAAGCCTGTAAGCCCTGTCATGGGACAACTTGTATCTCCCCCAGCGCTCAGAACGGTGCTTGGGACATAGTAAGCGCTTAATAAATGCCATAATTATTAATAATAGCAATTAATACCCTCATTATAATTATTGTCTGGGAAAATAATAAATGCCATCGTTATTACTACTATTATCTGGAAAATGGGGGTGAAACCTGTGAGCCCCGTTATCCGACAACTTGTATCTACCCCAGCGCTTAGAACGGTGCTGGGGGCATAGTAAGCGCTTAATAAATGCGATTATTATTAATAATAATCATAAATACCATCATTATAGTTGTTGTCTGGAAAAAATTATAAATGCCATCGTTATTATTACTATTATCTGGAAAATGGGGGTGAAGCCTGTGAGCTCCATCATGGGACAACTTGCATCTCCCCCAGTGGTTAGAAAGGCGCCTGGGACACAGTAAGCGCTTAATAAATGCCATTATTGTTACTAATAATCATAAATACCATCATTATAATTATTGGCTGGAAAACTAATAAATGCCATCGTTATTATTATCATCATCTGGAAAATGGGGGTGAAGCCTGTGAGCCCCGTCATGGGACAACCTGATTATCCTGCATCTCCCCCAGCGCTCAGAACGGTGCTGGGGACATAGTAAGCGCTTAATAAATGCCATTATCATTACCAATAATAACAATAAATACCATCATTATAATTATTGTCTGGAAAAATAATAAATGCCATCGTTATTACTACTATTATCTGGAAAATGAGGGTGAAGCCTGTGAGCCCCGTCATGGGACAACTTGTATCTCCCCCAGCGCTTAGAACGGTGCTGGGGACATCGTAAGCGCTTAATGAATGCCATTATTATTATTAATAACAACAAATATCACCATTATAATTATTGCCTGGAAAAATAATAAATGCCATCGTTATTATTATCATCATCTGGAAAATGGGGGTGAAGCCTGTGAGCCCCGTCATGGGACAACCTGATTATCCTGCATCTCCCCCAGCGCTTAGAACGGTGCTGGGGACATAGTAAGCGCTCAATAAATGCCATTATTATTACTAATAACAATAAATACCATCATTATAATTATTGTCTGGAAAAATAATAAATGCCATCGTTATTATTATTATCATCTGGAAAATGGGGGTGAAGCCTGTGAGCCCCGTCATGGGACAACCTGATCATCCTGCATCTCCCCCAGCGCTCAGAACGGTGCTGGGGCCATAGTAAGCACTTAATGAATGCCATTATTATTATTAATAACAATAAATACCATCATTATAATTATTGTCTGGAAAAACAATAAATGCCATCATTATTATTACTATTATCTGGAAAATGGGGGTGAAGCCTGTGAGCCCCGTCATGGGACAACTTGTATCTCCCCCAGCGCTTAGAACTGTGCTGAGGACATCGCAAGCGCTTAATAAATGCCATCAATAATAATAATAATAAATACCATCGTTATAATTATTGTCTAGAAAAATAATAAATGCCATCGTTATTATTACTATTATCCGGAAAATGGGGGTGAAGCCTGTGAGCCCCGTCATGGGACAACCTGATTATCCTGCATCTCCCCCAGCGCTCAGAACGGTGCTGGGGACATAGTAAGCGCTTAATAAATGCCAATATTATTAATAATAATACATACCATTATTATAATTATTGTCTGGAAAAATAATAAATGCCATCGTTATTACTACTATCATCTGGAAAATGGGGGTGAAGCCTGTGAGCCCCGTCATGGGACAACCTGATTATCCTGCATCTCCCCCAGCGCTCAGAACGGTGCTGGGGACATAGTAAGCGCTTAATAAATACCATTATCATTACCAATAATAACAATAAATACCATCATTATAATTATTGTCTGGAAAAATAATAAATGCCATCGTTATTACTACTATTATCTGGAAAATGAGGGTGAAGCCTGTGAGCCCCGTCATGGGACAACTTGTATCTCCCCCAGCGCTTAGAACGGTCCTGGGGACATCGTAAGCGCTTAATGAATGCCATTATTATTATTAATAACAACAAATATCATCATTATAATTATTGCCTGGAAAAATAATAAATGCCATCGTTATTATTATTATCATCTGGAAAATGGGGGTGAAGCCTGTGAGCCCCGTCATGGGACAACCTGATTATCCTGCATCTCCCCCAGCGCTCAGAACGGTGCTGGGGCCACAGTAAGCGCTTAATAAATGCCATTATCATTATTAATAACAACAAATACCATCATTATAATTATTGTCTGGAAAAACAATAAATGCCATCGTTATTATTATTATCTGGAAAATGGGGGTGAAGCCTGTGAGCCCCGTCATGGGACAACCTGATTATCTTGCATCTCCCCCAGCGCTCAGAATGGTGCTTGGGACATAGTAAGCGCTTAATAAATGCCATTATTATTAGTAACAACAACAAATACCATCATTATAATTATTGCCTGGAAAAACAATGAATGCCATCGTTATTATTACTATTATCTGGAAAATGGGGGTGAAGCCTGTGGGCCCCGTCATGGGACAACTTGTATCTCCCCCAGCGCTTAGAACGGTGCTGGGGACATAGTAAGCGCTTAATAAATGCCATTATCATTATTAATAATCATAAATACCATCACTATAATTATTGGCTGGAAAAATAATAAATGCCACCGTTATTATTACTATTATCTGGAAAATGGGGGTGAAGCCTGTGAGCCCTGTCATGGGACAACCTGATCATCCTGCATCTCCCCCAGCGCTCAGAACGGTGCTGGGGCCATAGTAAGCGCTTAATAAATGCCGTCATTAGTAATAATAATAATACCATCATTATAATTATTGTCTGGAAAAATAATAAATGCCATCATTATTACTACTATTATCTGGAAAACGAGGGTGAAGCCTGTGAGCCCCGTCATGGGACAACTTGTATCTCCCCCAGCGCTTAGAACGGTGCTGAGGACATCGCAAGCGCTTAATAAATGCCATCAATAATGATAATAATAAATACCATCGTTATAATTATTGTCTAGAAAAATAATAAATGCCATCATTATTATTACTATTATCTGGAAAATGGGGGTGAAGCCTGTGAGCCCCGTCATGGGACAACTTGTATCTCCCCCAGCGCTTAGAACGGTGCTGGGGACATAGTAAGCGCTTAATAAATGCCATTATTATTATTATAACTAATAATAATATAATAATAATAATATTGATAATATTAACAATATTAATTGATATATTATTATAACTAATAATAATAATGATAAATACCATCATTACCATTATTGTCTAGGAAAGTAATAAATGCCATCGCTATTATTACTATTATCTGGAAAATGGGGGTGAAGCCTGTGAGCCCCGTCATGGGACAACCTGATTATCTTGCATCTCCCCCCGTACTAAGAACGGTGCTTGGCACATAGTAAGCGCTTAATAAATGCCATTATTATTAATAATAACAATACATACCATTATTATAATTATTGTCTGGAAAAATAATAAATGCCATCGTTATTACTACTATTACCTGGAAAATGGGGGTGAAGCCTGTGAGCCCCGTCATGGGACAACCTGATCATCCTGCATCTCCCCCAGCGCTCAGAACGGTGCTGGGGCCATAGTAAGCGCTTAATGAATGCCATTATTATTAATAATAATCATAAATACCATCATTATAATTATTGTCTGGAAAAATAATAAATGCCATCGTTATTATTATTATCATCATCTGGAAAATGGGGGTGAAGCCTGTGAGCCCCGTCATGGGACAACCTGTATCACCCCCAGCGCTCAGAACGGTGCTGGGGACATCGCAAGCGCTTAATAAATGTCATTATCAATCATAATAAATGCCATCATCATAATTACTGTCTGGAAAAACAACAAATGCCATCGTTATTATTACTATTATCTGGAAAATGGGGGTGAAGCCTGTGAGCCCCGTCATGGGGACAACCTGCGTCTCCCCCAGCGCTCAGAACGGTGCTGGGGCCGTAGTAAGCGCTTAATGACTACCCAAATTATCATCATTATTCTCCTGAGGAGAAGGAGGAGGGGCGGCCGTCAGGCCGGGCGAGGGCGCGCGAAAACGCGCGCGCACGCGCGCGGGCGGGAGAGCGGTGGCGCGCCCCCGCCGGGCCGCCACACAAAGGGACGAGGACGACGACGCAGAGGGCGCGCGCACGCGCGCCCCCGACCCCCCCCCCCCCTCACCCCATCCGACCCCGGCTCTTACCTGCAGGCCGGCCGCGCCTCCTTTTGGCGGGATGAGAGTGGGGGGGGGGGGGGCACCGTGCGGGTCCCCGGCGGCGTCGGCGGCGCCCCTCGCCCTCCTCCTGCACGAGCCCCGAGTGCCGAGCTGGCCGCGAGCGCCCGCCCCGTGCATGCGCGGTGCGGGCTGGGAGCGGGCGCGCCGCCGACTCGCGCAGGCACGTAACGGGGGGGGAGGGGGCGCGCCGCGCGTGCGCGCCAGAGAGCACGTAACGGGGGGGCCGGGGGCGGCCCCTGGCGCGCCAGGAAGGCCGCGCGTGCGCGCCAAAGGGCACGTAAGGGGGGGGGGGCAGAACTGGCGCGCCAGAAAGGCCGCGCGCTGCGCGTGCGCGCCAAAGGGCACGTAACTAGGGGAGGGGGCGGGCCCTGGCGCGCCAGGAAGGCCTCGCGCCGCGCGTGCGCGCCAAAGAGCACCTAACGGGGGGGGCGGCCCTGGCGCCCCAGAGAGGCCGCGCGCTGCGCGTGCTCGCCAAAGAGCACCTAACCGGGGGGAGGCTTTGCTCGCAGGGAAGGCCGCGCGTGCGCGCCAAAAGGCACGTAACGGGGGGGCAGCCCCTGGCGCGCCTGAAAAGCTGCGCGTGCGCGCCAAAAGGCACGTAACGGGGGAGGAGCCCCTGGCGCGCCAGAAAGGCTGCGCGTGCGCGCCAAAAGGCACGTAACGGGGGGGGGGCAGCCCTTGGCGCGACAGGAAGGACGAGCGCCGCGCGTGCGCGCCAAAGGGCACGTAATGGGGGGGCGGGGCGGCCCCTGGCCCGCCAGGAAGGCCGCGCGTGCGCGCCAAAGGGCACGTAACGGGGGGGCAGAACTGGCGCGCCAGAAAGGCCGCGCGCTGCGCGTGCGCGCCAAAGGGCACGTAACTGGGGGAGGGGGGGGCCCTGGCGCGCAAGGAAGGCCTCGCGCTGCGCGTGCGCGCCAAAGATCATCTAACGGGGGGGCGGCCCCTGGCTCGCCAAAGAGCACCTAACGGGGGGGGGGGGGGGGGGGGGGGGGCCCTGCGGCGCCAGAAAGGCTGCGCGTGCGCGCCAAAGGGCACGTTACGGGGGGGGGGGGCTGGCCTTGGCGCGCCAGGAAGGACGCGCGTTGCGCGTGCGCGCCAAAGGTCACGTAACGGGGGGGGGCAGAACTGGCGCGCCAAAAAGGCCGCGCGCTGCGCGTGCGCGCCAAAGGGTACGTAACTGGGGGAGGGGGGGCCCTGGCGCGCAAGGAAGGCCTCGCGCTGCGCGTGCGCGCCAAAGATCATCTAACGGGGGGGGCGGCCCCTGGCTCGCCAAAGAGCACCTAACGGGGGGGGGGGGGGGCCTGCGGCGCCAGAAAGGCTGCGCGTGCGCCCCAAAGGGCACGTTACGGGGGGGGGGCAGGCCTTGGCGCGCCAGGAAGGACGCGCGTTGCGCGTGCGCGCCAAAGGGCACGTAACGGGGGGGGCAGAACTGGCGCGCCAAAAAGGCCGCGCGCTGCGCGTGCGCGCCAAAGGGTACGTAACTGGGGGGGGGGGGGGCCATGGCGCGCAAGGAAGGCCTCGCGCTGCGCGTGCGCGCCAAAGATCATCTAACGGGGGGGCGGCCCCTGGCTCGCCAAAGAGCACCTAACGGGGGGGGGGGGGGCCTGCGGCGCCAGAAAGGCTGCGCGTGCGCGCCAAAGGGCACGTTACGGGGGGGGGGGGCAGGCCTTGGCGCGCCAGGAAGGACGCGCGTTGCGCGTGCGCGCCAAAGGGCACGTAACGGGGGGGGCAGAACTGGCGCGCCAAAAAGGCCGCGCGCTGCGCGTGCGCGCCAAAGGGCACGTAACGGGAGGGGGGGCGGGGGCGGCCCCTGGCGCGTCAATCAATCAATCAGTCAATCGTATTTATTGAGCGCTTACTGTGTGCAGAGCACTGTACTAAGCGCTTGGGAAGTACAAATTGGCAACATATAGAGACAGTCCCTACCCAACAGTGGGCTCACAGTCTAAAAGGGGGAGACAGAAAACAAAACCAAACATACTAACAAAATAAAATAAATAGGATAGATATGTACAAGTAAAATAGAGTAATAAATATGTACAAACATATATACATATATACAGGTGCTGTGGGGAGGGGAAGGAGGTAAGATGGGGGGGTGGGGAGGGGAAGGAGGTAAGATGGGGGGATGGAGAGGGGGACGAGGGGGAGAGGAAGGAAGGGGCTCAGTCTGGGAAGGCCTCCTGGAGGAGGGGAGCTCACCCCCAAGCCTCCTTGCTACAGCCCAGGACAATGCCTGCGGGTCTAATGACAACAATAATGACGGCATTTGTTAAGCGCTTACTATGTACCATCGTCATCACCAATCGTATTTATTGAGCGCTACCGGTGAGCGGCGGCCTGTAGGGCGGAGCAGGCCGGCGATCGTCCGCAGGGTGCGGGGACCCCCCCCCCCCCCGATGAAGAGCCGGCCAGGCCCGGCGGGGCTCACAGCCTGACCGGAGCCGAGCGCGGGGGTGGGCACGGTGATCGAGATTTTTCCTTTTTTGATTCCCGCAAGAAGGGAAGATGGCGAACGACTCTCCTGCGAAAAGTCTGGTGGACATAGACCTCTCTTCTTTGAGGGATCCTGCTGGGATTTTTGAGCTTGTGGAAGTGGTTGGCAATGGCACCTATGGACAAGTCTATAAGACTCCCTCTGGATTGCAGATCCTTGCCTGTCTTGGGAAAGAGATACCCACTCAGATCTCCGAGAATTCAGTGCAGCCAATGCAAAAACTCTTCTTCCCTCAGAAATTCTCTCCCAAGCCATTAACCTTGCCCTGTGGGTCAGGCCTTGCTGGAGGGGCACTCTTCTGTCCTTGAGCTGCACACAGCCACACTCATCCCTGCTCTTGCCCTCAGCTGCACCCATTTTGTATGCATGAGTGATCCTCCCTTTTCTGCCTCCTGCCTTATTCCCAGATTGTAGGTGCCAACTTTTCATTATGAACATGGGGTTGTGAGGGGGACGGGGATATTTTTGGAGGGCAGGGACTGGGTGGGGAGAGCAGGCTTCTCAGAGCCTTTAGACTAGAAAGCCACTATTTTTTCAGTCTTTTTGGCCCTGGATAGAAACTCTTGGGTCTTGTCAGAAACCTAGGCTGCTCAGGCCTCGGGGTCCAGTTGAGAAAGTGGTGGGGGCCCATTGTTTCTATGTCTTCAACCACTACCTGACTCCCTCCTCCCAAATACCGACCCATCCAACCTGCAGGAGCTAGCCCAGAGCCCTGGCACTTTCAGGAAGAACCTAGCAAACCGAGCCAAGATGGAGACACATATGTACCTTCACATAAATGCATGACATACTCACATCTAGACTGCTCTGTCCGCTATTGGTTGCTGCTGCATGTCATGAAGGATATAATAGGGCTGGGGCAGGGACAGAGAAGAGCAGCAAAAATAGTCAGGGCTGACAGAAAAGATTAGGATTATTCAAGTCTGGATATAGAGGTGCTCCATTTTGGGCCTCCTTCTGTCATATGCGAACATCCGCCAAGCTAGCTCTCTTCCTCCCTTCAAAGCCCTACTGAGAGCTCACCTCCTCCAGGAGGCTTTCGCAGACTGAGCCCCCTTTTTCCTCTCTTCCCCCCTGCCCTACCTCCTTCCCTTCCCCACAGCACTTGTATGTATATTTGTACAGATTTATTACTCTACTTGTATATATTTACTGTTCTGTTTATTTAGTTAATGATGTGCATATAGCTTTAATTCTATTTTTTTCTGATGATTTTGACACCTGTCTACACGTTTTGTTTTGTTATCTGTCTCCCTCTTCTAGAGTGTGAGCCCGCTGTTGGGTAGGGACCGTCTCTATATGTTGCCGACTTGTACTTCCCAAGCGCTTAGTACAGTGCTCTGCACACAGTAAGCGCTCAATAAATACTATTGATGATGATGATGATGATGATGCAGAGCACTGTACTAAGCGCTTGGGAAGTACAAGCCAGGAACATATAGAGACGGTCCCTACCCAACGGTGGGCTCACAGTCTAAAAGGGGGAGACGGAGATCAAAACCAAACAGACTAACCAAATAAAATAAATGGAATAGATATGTGCAAGTAAAATAAATCGAGTAATAAATATGTACAAATATATAGACATATATACAGGTGCTGTGGGGAAGGGAAGGCCGCGCGTGCGCGCCAAAGAGCACGTGACGGGGGGCGGCCCCTGGCGCGCCGGGAGGGCCGCGCGTGCGCGCTAAAGGGCACGTTACGTGGGCGGGGGGGGCGGCCCCTGGCGCGCCAGGGAGGCCGCGCGTGCGCGCTAAAGGGCACGTAACGTGGGCGGCCCCTGGTGGACATAGGGCCTCGCGCCGCGCGTGCGCGCCAAAGGGCGCGCGCGGGAAGCTGAGGGGAAAAGCGCGCGAACGGCCAGCCGGCCGGCCGCCCATGGAGCTGAGGGAGCCTCCGCCTGACGGGCCGAAGGGCCTATGTAGGGAGCGCTTACTGGGGGGCGGGGCGCCTATGTACTAACCGCCCCGAAAGCCCAAGGCGGCAGGCAGTCTCCACAGTGGGTTCAATCAGCATTCGTTCGTATTGATTGAGCGCTTACTGGGGGCAGACCGCTGTGCTACGCGCTTGAAAAGCACAATATACCTTGTACTTCCTAATCAATCAATCAATCGTATTTATTGAGCGCTTACTATGTGCAGAGCACTGTACTAAGCACTTGGGAAGTACAAATTGGCAACACATAGAGACAGTCCCGACCCAACAGTGGGCTCACAGTCTAAAAGGGGGAGACAGAGAACAGAACCAAACATACCAACAAAATAAAATAAATAGGATAGAAATGTACAAGATAAATAAATAAATAGAGTAATAAAGCGCTTAGTACAGTCCTCTGCACACAGTAAGCGCTCAGTAAATACGATTGATTGATTGAATGAATGAATATAGCCATAAAGAGGGGCAATCCCTGTCCACAGTGGGTTTAATAATCATTTATTCCTTCACTCGTATTTATTGAGCGCTTTCTGTGGGCAGAGCACTGGACTAAGCGCTTGGAAAGCACAATACAGCAATAAAGAGGGACAATCCTTGTCCACAATGGGTTTAATCATCCTTTATTCCTGCACTCGTATTTATTGAGCGCTTACTGTGGGCAGAGCACTGGACTAAGCACTTGGAAAGCAAAATGCAGCAATAAACAGGGACAATTCTTGCCCACAAGGGGTTAAGAATCATTTATTCCTTCACTCGCATTTATTGAGCGCTTTCTGTGGGCAGAGCACTGGACTAAGCGCTTGGAAAGCACAATACAGCAATAAAGAGGGACAATCCTTGTCCACAATGGGGTTAATCATCATTTATTCATTCACTTGTTATTTACTGAGCGCTTACTGTGGGCAGAGCACTGGACTAAGCGCTTGGAAAGCACAATGCAGCAATAAAGAGGGACAATCCTTGTCCACAGTGGGTTTAGGAATCTTTTATTCCTTCACTCGCATTTATTGAGCACTTACTGTGGGCAGAGCACTGGACTAAGCGCTTGGAAAGCACACTGCAGCAATAAAGAGGGACAATCCTTGTCCACAATGGGGTTAATCATCATTTATTCATTCACTTATTTACTGAACGCTTACTGTGGGCAGAGCACTGGACTAAGCGCTTGGAAAGCACGATGCAGCAATAAAGAGGGACAATCCTTGTCCACAATGGGTTTAATAGTCATTTCTTCCTTCACTCGTATTTATTGAGCGCTTACTGTGGGCAGAGCACTGGACTAAGCGCTTGGAAAGCACAATACAGCAATAAAGAGGGACAATCCTTGTCCACAATGGGTTTAATCATCATTTATT
The DNA here is from genome assembly GCF_015852505.1 of Tachyglossus aculeatus. Taxonomy (NCBI): domain Eukaryota; kingdom Metazoa; phylum Chordata; class Mammalia; order Monotremata; family Tachyglossidae; genus Tachyglossus; species Tachyglossus aculeatus. Next base: position 14,772,522 of record NC_052070.1, read on the forward strand.
CCTTCACTCGTATTTATTGAGCGCTTACTGGAGTGCTTTGCACATAGTAAGCACTTAATAAATGCCATCATTATTATTATTATTATTATAAAAAAGAGTTAGTTGGGGGATAGATGGTCCCCATACCCCTGCTTGTTTTTCCTTTTTTGCAGATTGATTTGGATGAGTTACTTTGGGACCCTTTCCAGATCTAATCCTTTCCAGGCCTGAGAAGCAGTGTGGCTCAGTGGAAAGAGCCCGGGCTTTGGAGTCAGAGGTCATGGGTTCAAATCCTGGCTCCGCCAGTTGTCAGCTGTGTGACTTTGGGCAAGTCACTTTCCTTCTCTGAGCCTCAGTTCCCTCATCTGGAAAATGGGGGGATTAAGACTGTGAGCCCCTCGTGGGACAACTTGATCACCTTGTAACCTCCCTGGCGCTTAGAACAGTGCTTTGCACATAGTAAGTGCTTAATAAATGCTATTATTATTATTATTATTCCTTCACTCGTATTTATTGAGCGCTTACTGGACTAAATGCTTGGAAAGCACAATGCAGCAATACAGACAATCCCTGTCCACAGTGGGTATAAGAATCATTTATTCATTCACTCGTATTTATTAAGAGCTTACTGTGGGCAGAGCACTGGACTAAGCGCTTGGAAAGCACAATACAGCAATAAAGAGGGACAATCCTTGTCCACAATGGGTTTAATCATCATTTATTCCTTCACTCGTATTTATTGAGCGCTTAATGTGGGCAGAGCACTGGACTAATTGCTTGGAAAGCACAATGGAGCAATACAGACAATCCCTTTCTACAGTGGGTTTAAGAATCATTTATTCCTTCACACGTATTTATTGAGCGCTTACTGTGGGCAGAGCACTGGACTAAGCGCTTGGAAAGCACAATACAGCAATAAAGAAGGGCAATCCTTGTCCACAACGGGTTTAATCATCATTTATTCCTTCACTCGTATTTATTGAGCGCTTACTGGACTAAAAGCTTGGAAAGCACAATGCAGCAATACAGACAATCCCTGTCCACAATGGGTTTAATAATCATTTATTCATTCACTCGTATTTATTGAGAGCTTACTGTGTGCAGAGCACTGTACTACGTGCTTGAAAAGCACAATACAGCAATAAAGAGGGACAATCCCTGTCCACAATGGGTTTAGTAATCATTTAGTCATTCACTCATATTTATTGAGAGCTTACTGTGGGCAGAGCACTGTACTAGGCGCTTGGAAAGCACAATGCAGCAATGCAGACAATCCCTGTCCAAAGTGAGTTTAATAACTATTATTCATTCACTCGTATTTATTGAGCACTTACTGTGGGCAGAGCACTGGACTAAGTGCTTGGAAAGCAAAATGCAGCAATAAAGAGGGACAATTCTTGTCCACAATGGGTTTAAGAATCATTTATTCCTTCACTCGAATTTATGAATGCTTACTGTGGGCAGAGCACTGGACTAAATGCTTGGAAAGCACAATGCAGCAATACAGACAATCCCTGTCCACAATGGGTTTAATAATCATTTATTCATTCACTCGTATTTATTGAGAGCTTACTGTGTGCAGAGCGCTGTACTACGCGCTTGAAAAGCACAATACAGCAATAAAGAGGGACAATTTCTGTCCACAATGGGTTTAGTAATCATTTAGTCATTCACTCATATTTATTGAGAGCTTACTGTGGGCAGAGCCCTGTACTAAGCGCTTGGAAAGCACAATGCAGCAATACAGACAATCCCTGTCCACAGTGGGTTTAATAATCATTTATTCATTCACTTTTATTTACTGAGCGCTTACTGTGGCCAGAACACTGGACTAAGCTCTTGGAAAGCACAATACAGCAATAAAGAGGGACAATCCTTGTCCACAATGGGTTTAAGAATTTTTTATTCCTTCACTCATATTTATTGAGCGCTTACTGTGGGCAGAGCGCTGGACTAAACGCTTGGAAAGCACAATGCAGCAATACAGACAATCCCTGTCCGCAATGGGTTTAATAATCATTTATTCATTCACTCGTATAGTAAGCGCTCAATAAATACGATTGATTGATTGATTGATTGAGAGCTTACTGTGCAGAGCGCTGTACTACGTGCTTAAAAAGCACAATACAGCAATAAAGAGGGATAATCCTTGTCCACAATGGGTTTAATCATAATTTATTCCTTCACTCCTATTTATTGAGCCCTTACTGTGGGCAGAGCACTGGACTAAGCGCTTGGAAAGCACAATGCAGCAATACAGACAATCCCTGTCCACAGTGGGTTTAAGAATCATTTATTTATTCCTTCACACGTATTTATTGAGCGCTTACTGTGGGCAGAGCACTACTAAGCGCTTGGAAAGCACAATACAGCAATAAAGAGGGACAGTCCTTGTCCACAGTGGGTTTAAGAATCATTGATTCCTTCACTCGTATTTATTGAATGCTTACTGTGGGCAGAGCACTGGACTAAGTGCTTGGAAAGCACAAGAATAATAATAATAATAATAATAATGGCATTTATTAAGTGTTTACTATGTGCAAAGCACTGTTCTAAGCGCTGGGGAGGTTACAACATGATCAGGTTGTCCCACGGGGGGCTCACAGTCTTAATCCTCATTTTACAGATGAGGGAACTGAGGCACAGAGAAGTTATGCAGCGTGGCTCAATGGAAAGAGCAAGGGCTTGGGAGTCAGAGGTCATGGGTTCAAATCCTGACTCCACCAGTTAGCTGTGCGACCTTGGGCAAGTCACTTAATTTCTGTGCCTCAGTTACCTCATCTGTAAAATGGGAATGAAGACTGTGAGCCCCATGTGGGACAACCTGATCACCTTGTATGCCCCCCAGTGCTTAGAACGGTGCTTTGCACATAGTAAGCGCTTAACAAATGTCATCATCATCATTATTATTGAGAAGCAGCATGGCTCAGTGAAAAGAGCACGGGCTTTGGAGTCAGAGGTCATGGGTTCGAATCCCGACTCCACCATACGATGGCTGTGTGACCTTGGGCAAGTCACTTAACTTCTCTGAGCCTCAGTTACCTCCTCTGTAAAATGCAGATTGATTGTGAGCCCCACGAGGGGCAACCTGATTACCTTGTATCCCCCCCAGCGCTTAGAACAGTGCTCTGCACATAGTAAGCGCTTAACAAATGCCATCATTATTATTATTATTATTATGTGACTTGCCCAAAGTCACACAGCTGGCAATTGGCAGAGCCGGCATTTGAACCCATGACCTCTACCTCCAAAGCCCGTGCTCTATCCACTGAGCCACGCTGCCTCTCTAAAGAGAGACAATCCCTGTCCACAATGCTTTTAACAGTCATTCATTCATATTTTGAGCGCTTACTGTGTGCGGGGCACTGGACTAAGCGCTTGGAAACTACATTACAGCAATATCGATTCATTCAATCGTATTGACTGAGCGCTTACTTTGGACTAAGCGCTTGGAAAATACAAATCGGCAACGTATAGAGCTGGACTGTGAGCCCACTCTTTTAGACTGTGAGCCCACTGTTGGGTAGGGACTGTCTCTATATGTTGCCAATTTGTGCTTCCCAAGCGCTTAGTACAGTGCTCTGCACATAGTAAGCGCTCAATAAATACGATTGATTGATTGACTGAACGCTTCTGTGTGCAGAGCACTGTACTAAGCGCTTGGTAAGGCCCTTCCTCGCGCGCGCCCTTCCTGTCCCCTCCCACCCATGCTGTGAGGCGGGCTCGCGCATGCGCGTAGAGGCCCGCTCCGGGCCCCGGGAGTGCGCGCATGCGCGGGAGCGCCAGGGCCGTGGCCGCGCCGGCGCGTGCGTGCCGGCTCCCGCGCACGCGCCTTTCGGACCGCGTCCCCCAGGGGGCGCTCCACCCTTCATTCATTCATTCATTCATTCATTCTGACATTCATTCATTCATTCTGACATTCATCCATTCATCAATCGTATTTATTGAGCGCTTACTACGTGCAGAGCACTGTACTAAGCGCTTGGGAAGTACATAGTAAGTGCTTAGTGAATGCTATCATTATAAACTTTTAGACTGTGAGCCCACTGTTGGGTAGGGACTGTCTCTATATGTTGCCAATTTGTGCTTCCCGAGCGCTTAGTACAGTGCTCTGCACATAGTAAGCGCTCAATAAATACGATTGATTGATTGATTGAACGCTTCTGTGTGCAGAGCACTGTACTAAGCGCTTGGTAAGGCGCTTCCTCGCGCGCGCCCTTCCTGCCCCCTCCCACCCATGCTGTGAGGCGGGCTCGCGCATGCGCGTAGAGGCCCGCTCCAGGCCCAGGGAGTGCGCGCATGCGCGGGAGCGCCAGGGCCGTGGCCGCGCCGGCGCGTGCGTGCCGGCTCCCGCGCACGCGCCTTTCGGACCGCGTCCCCCGGGGGGCGCTCCACCCTTCATTCATTCATTCATTCATTCATTCATTCATTCATTCATTCATTCATTCTGACATTCATCCATTCATCAATCGTATTTATTGAGCGCTTACTATGTGCAGAGCACTGTACTAAGCGCTTGGGAAGTACATAGTAAGTGCTTAGTGAATGCTATCATTATAAACTTTTAGACTGTGAGCCCACTGTTGGGTAGGGCCTGTCTCTATATGTTGCCAATTTGTACTTCCCAAGCGCTTAGTACAGTGCTCTGCACACAGTAAGCGCTCAATAAATACGATTGATGATGATGATTGGCAACATATAGAGACGGTCCCTACCCAGCAGTGGGCTCACAGTCTAAAAGGGGAAGACAGAGGACAAAACCAAACATACTAACAAAATAAAATTAATAGAATAGAATAGATATGTTCATTCATTCTGACATTCATTCATTCCTTCTGACATCCATTCATTTTCTGACCACATTCAGACACTCTTTCCGTCGCGTTGATTGAGCCCTTACCGTGTACTTGGTCTCCCCCTTTTAGACTGTGAGCCCACTGTTGGGTAGGGACCGTCTCTATATGTTGCCAATTTGTACTTCCCAAGCGCTTAGTACAGTGCTCTGCACATAGTAAGCGCTCAATAGATACGACTGATGATGATGATGATGACAGTGTGGACAATAAAGGACAATAATAACTGTGGGAGTTGTTGAGCGCTTACTATGTGCCAGCCACTGTACTGAGAGCTGGGCCACACTGCTTCTGGGCCTCAGTTCCCTCATCTGTAAAATGGGGATGAAGACTGTGAGCCCCCCATGGGACAACCTGATCACCTTGTAGCCCCCCAGCGCTTAGAACAGTGCTTTGCACATAGTAAGCGCTTAATAAATGCCATCATTATTATTATTCTCAATAACCTCCCCCTCCCCATTCCCCCGCCTTACCTCCTTCCCCTCCCTACAGCACCTGTAAATATGTACATATGTTTGTACGTATTTATTACTCTATTTGTACATATTTATTTTGTTTTGTTAATTTTTTTTTGTTCTCTGTCTCCCCCTTCTAGACTGTGAGCCCGCTGTTGGGTAGGTGTTGCCATCTTGGGCTTCCCAAGCGCTTAGTCCAGTGCTCTGCACACAGTAAGCGCTCAATAAATACGATTGAATGAATGAATGAATGGGTTGGACGTAGCCCCACATGAGAAGCAGTGTGGCTCAATCAATCAGTGGCAACAGTCCCAGCTCCACCAACTGTATATATGTATTCGTTCATTCAATCGTATTTATTGAGCGCTTACTGTGTGCAGAGCACTGTACTAAGCGCTTGGGAAGTACAAGTTGGCAACATATAGAGACGGTCCCTACCCAACAGTGGGCTCACAATCTAGGAGGGGGAGAGTATATATGGTAGGGACCGTCTCTATATGTTACCAACTTGTACTTCCCAAGCGCTTAGTACAGTGCTCTGCACACAGTAAACTCTCAACAAATACGATTGAATGAATGAATGAATGAATGAAGCGCTTAGTACAGTGCTCTGAACACAGTAAGTGCTCAATAAATACGATTGAATGAATGAATGAATGAAGTCCTTAGTACAGTGATCTGCACACAGTAAGCGCTCAATAAATACGATTGAATGAATGAATGTATAACCATCATCATCATCCTCATCAATCGTATTTATTGAGCGCTTACTATGTGCAGAGCACCGTACTAAGCGCTTAGGAAGTACAAGTTGGCAACATATAGAGACAGTCCCTACCCAACAGTGGGACAGTCTATAATAATGATGGCACTTATTAAGCACTTACAATGTGCGAAGCACTGTTCTAAGCGCTGCGGAGGTTACAAGGTGATCAGGTTGTCCCACTGGGGGCTCACAGTCTTTATCCCCATTTTACAGATGAGGGAACTGAGGCCCAGAGAAGTGAAGTGACTTGCCCAAGACTAGAGCCAGGATTAGACCTAGGCTGAGCCCCCTCCTTCCTCCATCCCCCCCACCTTACCTCCTTCCCCTCCCCACAGCACCTGTATATATGGATATATGTTTGTACATGTTTATTACTTTATATTTATTTAATTTGTACGTATTTATTCTATTTATTTTATTTTATTAATATGTTTTGTTTTGTTCTCCGTCTCCCCCTTCTAGACTGTGAGCCCGCTGTTGGGTTAGGGACCGTCTCTATATGTTGCCAACTTGTACTTCCCAAGCGCTTAGTACAGTGCTCTGCACACAGTAAGCGCTCAATAAATACGATTGATTGATCGATTGATTGTCTACAGTGACGAGAAAGTCAGGGGGAGGATAAGGTGAGAAGGTAAAAGGTGTTCAGACAATGAAATCAACTGCAGACAGGGAGGGCCACAGGGTGAGTTGGTGGGGATCAATACCTCTTATCTGCTTATTCATTCATTCGTTCAATCGTATTTATTGAGCGCTTACTGTGTGCAGAGCACTGTACTAAGCACTTGGGAAGTACAACTTGGCAACGTCTAGAGACGGTTCGTACCCAACAGCGGGCTCACAGTCTAGAAGGGGGAGACAGATAACAAAACAAAACGTATTAACAGAATAAAATAAATAGAATAAATATGTACAAGTGAAATAGAGTAATAAATATGTACAAACACATATACATATATATATATATATATATGGGTGCTGTGGGGAGATGAAGGAGGTAAGGTGGGGGATGGGGAGGAGGGGGAGAGGAATAATAATAATAATAATAATAATAATGGTATTTGTTAAGCACTTACTATGTGCAAAGCACTGTTCTAAGCGCTGAGGAAGGAGGGGGCACTGTACTAAGCGCTGAAGGGAGGGGCCTGGGGAGGAGTTTTGGGCAGAGCTTATGAGAAGCAGCGTGGCTCAGTGGAAAGAGCCCGGGCTTGGGAGCCAGAGGTCATGGGTTCTAATTCCGGCTCCGCCACTTGTCAATCAATCAATCGTATTTATTGAGCGCTTACTGTGTGCAGAGCACTGTACTAAGCGCTTGGGAAGTACAGGTTGGCAACATATAGAGACAATCCCTACCCAACAGTGGGCTCACAGGCTAGAAGTCAGCTGTGTGACTTCGGGCAAGTCACTTCACTTCTCTGGGCCTCAGTTCCCTCATCTGTAAAATGGGGATGAAGACTGTGAGCCCCACGTGGGGCAACCTGATCACCTTGTACCCCCCCAGCGCTTAGAACAGTGCTTTGCACAAAGTAAGCGCTTAATAAATGCCATAATCATTATTATTATTATTATTATTCTCTGGGCCTCAGTTACCTCATCTGTAAAATGGGGATGAAGACTGTGAGCCCCACGTGGGGCAACCTGATCACCTTGTACCCCCCCAGTGCTTAGAACAGTGCTTTGCACATAGTAAGTGCTTAATAAATGCCATCATCATTATTATTATTATTATTCTCTGGGCCTCAGTTACCTCATCTGTAAAATGTGGATTAAAACTGTGAGCCCCACGTGGGATAGCCTGATCACCTTGTATCCTCCCCAGCGCTTAGAACAGTACTTCGCACAAAGTAAGCGCTTAACAGATGCCATTATTATTATTATTATTATTATTATTATTATTATTATTATTGTTATTATTATGGGGGACAGACTCAAGTGCGCAGGTGAAGCAGTAGGGAGGAAAAGTAGGATGGAGGGATGAGAAATTAGTCAAGGGATATTTCTGGAGGAGATGTGACTCATTCATTCATTCAATCGTATTTATTGAGCGCTTACTGTGTACAGAGCACTGTACTAAGCGCTTGGGAAGTACAAATTGGCAACAGATAGAGACGGCCCCTACCCAACAGCGGGCTCACAGTCTGGACGGGGGAGACAGACAACAAAACAAAACATATTAACAGAATAAAATAAATAGACTCTATTGAGTAGGTCTACTCTCAATCAATCAATCGTATTTATTGAGCGCTTACGGTGTGCAGAGCACTGTACTAAGCGCTTGGGAAGTACAAGTTGGCAGCATATAGAGACGGTCCCTACCCAACAGTGGGCTCACAGTCTAGACGAGTGGGCTCTGTTTCAAGGCGTCACCAGTGGAAGGGAAATGGCTCACTTCAGGGAGGTGGCCAAATGATAGAAATAATAATAATAGTAACAACAAAAGCAATAGGGGGTCTTGTTCATTCATTCAATTCATTCAATCGTATTTATTGAGCGCTTACTGTGTGCAGAGCACTGGACTAAGCGCTTGGGAAGTACAAGTTGGCAACATATAGAGACGGTCCCTACCCAACAGCAGGTTCACAGTCTAGAGGGGGGAGACAGATGACAAAACAAAACATATTAACAAAATAAAATAAATAGAATAAATGTGTACAAGTAAGATAAATTAAAAAATAGAGTAATAAATCTGTACAAACATATATACGGGGGATGCGGAGGGGGAGAGGAAGGAGGGGGCTCAGTCTGGGCTCAGTTTTGTTAAGCGCGTGCTGTGGGCCAAGCACTGGCCTGGTGGATAGAGCACACGCCTAGGACTCAGAGGACCTGGGTTCTAATCCTGACTCCGCCACTCAATCAATCAATCAATCAATCAATCGTATTTACTGAGCGCTTACTGTGTGCAGAGCACTGTACTAAGCGCTTGGGAAGTACAAGTTGGCACCGTATAGAGACGGTCCCTACCCAACAGCGGGCTCACAGTCTAGAGGGGGGAGGCAGACGACAAAACCGAACATATTAACAAAATAAAATAAATAGAATAAATGTGTACAAGTAAGATAAATTAAAAAATAGAGTAATAAATCTGTACAAACATATATACGGGGGATGCGGAGGGGGAGAGGAAGGAGGGGACTCAGTCTGGGGTCAGTTTTGTTAAGCGCGTGCTGTGGGCCAAGCACTGGCCTGGTGGATAGAGCACACGCCTAGGACTCAGAGGACCTGGGTTCTAATCCTGACTCCGCCACTCAATCAATCAATCAATCAATCAATCGTATTTACTGAGCGCTTACTGTGTGCAGAGCACTGTACTAAGCACTTGGGAAGTACAAGTTGGCAACATACAGAGACGGTCCCTACCCAACAGCGGGTTCACAGTCTAGAGGGGGGAGACAGATGACAAAACAAAACATATTAACAAAATAAAATAAGTAGAATAAATGTGTACAAGTAAGATAAATTAAAAAATAGAGTAATAAATATGTACAAACATATATACGGGGGATGCGGAGGGGAAAAGGAAGGAGGGGGCTCAGTCTGGGCTCAGTTTTGTTAAGCGCGTGCTGTGGGCCAAGCACTGGCCTGGTGGATAGAGCACACGCCTAGGACTCAGAGGACCTGGGTTCTAATCCTGACTCCGCCACTCAATCAATCAATCAATCAATCGTATTTATTGAGCACTTACTGTGTGCAGAGCACTGTACTAAGCGCTTGGGAAGTACAAGTTGGCACCGTATAGAGACGGTCCCTACCCAACAGCGGGCTCACAGTCTAGAGGGGGGAGCCAGACGACAAAACCAAACATATTAACAAAATAAAATAAATAGAATAAATGTGTACAAGTAAAATAAATTAATAAATAGAGTAATAAATCTGTACAAACATATATACGGGGGATGCGGAGGGGGAGAGGAAGGAGGGGGCTCAGTCAGGGCTCAGTTTTGTTAAGCGCGTGCTGTGGGCCAAGCACTGGCCTGGTGGATAGAGCACACGCCTAGGAGTCAGAGGACCTGGGTTCTAATCCTGACTCTGTCACTCAATCAATCAATCAATCAATCGTATTTATTGAGCGCTTACTGTGTGCAGAGCACTGTACTAAGCGCTTGGGAAGTACAAGTTGGCACCATATAGAGACGGTCCCTACCCAACAGCGGGCTCACAGTCTAGAGGGGGGAGACAGAGAACAAAACCAAACACATTAACAAAATAAAAAGGGTGACCCTGGGGAAGCCAATTCGCTGTTCTGGGCCTCAGTTACCTCCTCTGGAAAATGGGGATGAAGACCGTGAGCCCCACTTGGGACAACCTGACGAGCCCCGGCACTTTGAACAGCGCTTGGCCCCTAGTAAGCGCTTGATAAATACCGTCATTTTTAGTTCTAGACTGTGAGCCCACTGGTGGGTAGGGACCGTCTCTAGATGTTGCCAACTTGGACTTCCCAAGCGCTTAGTACAGTGTTCTGCACACAGTAAGCGCTCAATAAATAAATGAATTTATCGAAACAGCAGGGCACAGTGGACAGAGCAGGAGCCTGGGAGCCAGAAGGTCATGGGTTCTCATCCCGACTCTGCCACTTGTCTGCTGTGGGATCTTGGGCAAGTCATTTCAGCATGGCTCAGTGGAAAGAGCACGGGCTTTGGAGTCAGAGGTCATGGGTTCGAATCCCGACTCCGCCACGTGTCTGCTGTGTGATCTCGGGCAAGTCACTTAACTTCTCTGGGCCTCAGTTACCTCATCTGTAAAATGGGGATTAAGACTGTTAGCCCCACGTGGGATAACCTGATCACCCTGTATCCTCCCCAGCGCTTAGAACAGTGCTTTGCGCATAGTAAGCGCTTAATAAATGCCAATTATTATTATTATTATTATTTCACTTCTCCATGCCTCAATTACCTCATCTGGAAAATGGGGATTAAGACTGTGAGCCCCGTGTGTCAATCAGTCAATCAATCAATCGTATTTATTGAGCGCTTACTGTGTGCAGAGCACTGTACTAAGCGCTTGGGAAGTACAAGTTGGTGTCCAACCGGATTAGCCTGTTTCTTACCCCAGCGCTTAATACAGTGCCTGGCACATAGCAAGAACTTAACAAATACCATTTAAAAAAAAAAAAAATCCATCAATCAATCGCAATTATTGAGTTCATACTGTGTGCGGAGTACTGAACTAAGCATCAGCAAAAGAATGAATATTGCTGTATTGTACTTTCCAAGCGCTTAGTACAGTGCTCTGCACACAGTAAGCGAGCAGCGTGGCTCACTGGAAAGAGCACGGGCTTTGGAGTCAGAGGTCGTGGGTTCGAATCCCAGCTCCACCACATGTCTGCTGTGTGACCTTGGGTAAGTCACTTAACTTCTCTGAGCCTCAGTTCCCTCATCTGTAAAATGGGGATTAAGACTGTGAGCCCCCCGTGGGACAACCTGATCACCTTGTATCCGCCCCCAGCGCTTAGAACAGTGCTTTGCACATAGTAAGCGCTTAACAAATGCCATTATTATTATTATTATTAACAATAAATACAAATGAATAAATGAGAGAACAGTAAGACAAAGCGTACAATCTTGTGGGGAGACAGAAACTAATAAATAACTTAGGGACTGTGAGCCCACTGTTGGGTAGGGACCGTCTCTATATGTTGCCAACTTGTACTTCCCAAGCGCTTAGTACAGTGCTCTGCACACAGTAAGCACTCAATAAATACGATTGAATGAATGAATGATTATATATAAGTGCTGTGGGGCTGAGGGTGGGATGAGTAGGAGAAGCACCATGGCTCAGTGGAAAGAGCACAGGCTTTAGAGTCAGAGGTCATGGGTTCTAATTCAGATCTGCCAATTGTCAGCTGTGTGACTTTGGGCAAGTCACTTCACTTCTCTGGGCCTCAGTTACCTCATCTGTAAAATGGGGATAATAATAATAATGGTATTTGTTAAGCACTTACTATGTGCAAAGCACTGTTCTAAGCACTGGGGGAGGTTACAAGGTGATCAGGTTGTCCCACGGGGGGCTCACAGTTTTAATCCCCATTTTACAGATGAGGGAACTGAGGCCCGGAGAAGTGAAGTGACTTGCCCAAAGTCCCACAGCTGACAGTCAGCGGAGTCGGCATTTGAGCCTATGACCTCTGACTCCAAAGCCTGTGCTCTTTCCACTGAGCCCCGCTGCTTCTCATAATGAAGACCGTGAGCCCCTCATGGCACAACCTTGTTACCTCCCTGGCGCTTAGAACAGTGCTTTGCACATAATAAGCGCTTAATAAATGCCGTCGGTATTATTATTATGAGTATCAAGTGCTTAAAGGGTAGCGATTCAAGTGCATAGGTGATGCCGAGGAAGGGGGATTCAGGGAGGAAAGAGGATTTAATTGGGGAAGGCCTCTGGTTGGATGAAGCATCTTTTAGACTGTGAGCCCACTGTTGGGTAGGGACTGTCTCTATATGTTGCCAACTTGTACTTCCCAAGCGCTTAGTACAGTGCTCTGCACACAGTAAGCGCTCAATAAATACGATTGATTGATTGATCATTGGGAAGCCTCTAACTCCAGAGAAGCAGCATGGTCTAGTTGCTAGACCAGAAGCCTGGGACCTGGGTTCTAATCCCTGCCCTGCCACTTGTCTGTTGGCTGAACTTGGGCACTTCGGAGAAGCAGCGTGGCTTAGTGGAAAGAGCCTGGGCTTCGGAATCAGAGGTTGTGGGTTCTAATCACGCCTCTGCCAGTCACACGGCTTAACTTCTTTGGGTCTCAGTTCCTTCATCTGTGAAAATGAAGATCAAGTCTGTGAGCCCTACTTGTGACACCCTAATTACCTTGTATCTACCCCAGCGCTTAGGACAGTGCTTTGTACATAGTAAGTGCTTAACAAATATCATCATCATTATTATTATTATTGTTCTCTGTGCCTCGGTTCCTTCATCTGTCAAATAGGGTTTAAAACCAGGAGCCACGTGTGGGATTATGTGCTACTCGATTAGTTTGTATCTACCCCAGTGCTCAGGACAGTGCCTGGCACATAGTAAGCGCTAAACAAATACCGTAAAAAAGTGTTCTCTCCCCCTCCCCCTCTCCATCCCCCCATCTTACCTCCTTCCCTTCCCCATAGAACCTGTATATATGTATATATGTTTGTACATATTTATTACTCTATTGATTTATTTATTTATTTTACCTGTACATATCTAGTCTATTCATTTTATTTTGTTAATATGTTTGGTTTCGTTCTCTGTCTCCCCCCTCTAGACTGTGAGCCCACTGTTGGGTAGGGACCGTCTCTATATGTGGCCAACTTGGACTTCCCAAGCGCTTAGTACAGTGCTCGGCACACAGTAAGCACTCAATAAATACGATTGATGATGATGATCATTATTATTATTATCGTTCCCCGTGCCTCGGTTCCCTCATCTGTCAAATAGGGATTAAAACCAGGAGCCACGTGTGGGGTTATGTCCTACTCGATTAGTTTGTATCTACCCCAGTGCTCGGGACAGTGCCTGGCACATAGTAAGCGCTAAACAAATACCATAAAAAAGCATTCTCTTGACTTTTCCTTAGGTAGTAATAATATTGATGGAATTTGTTAAGCACTTACTATGTGCGAAGCACTGTTTCAAGTGCTGGAGCCTGGCATCAGGGCAGAGGGCAACTTCCTCTGCACCATCGGGACAAATGGACTTCTCGGGACTTAAGTCCCATTCCCAGCTCTCTGCTTGGCCCCATCTCTCCCCTTGCCTCAGTCTCCCTGCCAAACAAATACCATAAAAAAGTGTTCTCTTGACTTTTCCTTAGGTAGTAATAATATTGATGGAATTTGTTAAGCGCTTACTATGTGCGAAGCACTGTTTCGAGTGCTGGAGCCTGGCATCAGGGCAGAGGGCAACTTCCTCTGCACCATCGGGCCAAATGGACTTCTCGGGACTTAAGTCCCATTCCCGGCTCTCTGCTTGGCCCCATCTCTCCCCTTGCCTCAGTCTCCCTGCCGCTTCTCCTTTGCTCATTTTTTTTTCTAAAACTCAATCCATGGCCACTCCAACCAGCCCTCCTGTAGTCCTTGCTCCAGGCCAGCCCATTTACGATCCCCATATTTTGACTACTCTTCCACCTCTGTCCCTGCCTCCCACCTACCCCACGGCCCTGCCACGCTCCCCGCACCGTGCTTTGCCCAAAGTTGGGAGAGGGTAACCTCCTCACCCCCGCAACTTCCACCACCACCCTGGTCCTACCCCGTCACCCTGGGATGGGGGGGTGGCTGCCAAGCGGGGGAATGGGAGTATGGTGCTGGCAGTGTGAGGCTACTAAATTAAAAGGAAAAAAAAATTAAAAATCCAGGTGAATCGTGGGGCCTGGGGTGGCCCAGCCAGGGAAAAAAGAAGAAAAAGTTTAAGAAAAAAAAAAAAGAAAGTATGGTGAGGAGGTTCTGCCAAACTAGCTCTCTTCCTCCCTTCAAAGCCCTACTGAGAGCTCACCTCCTCCAGGAGGCCTTCCCAGACTGAGCCTCCTTTTTCCTCTCCTCCTCCCCGCCCCTCCTGCCCTACCTCCTTCCCCTCCCCTCAGCACTTGTATATATATTTGTACAGATCTATTATTCTATTTTACTTGTACAGTCAATCAATCAATCATATTTATTGAGCGCTTACTGTGTGCAGAGCACTGTACTAAGCGCTTGGGAAGTACAAGTTGGCAACATATACAGTCCCTACCCAACAGTGGGCTCACAGTCTAGAAGGGGGAGGCAGAGAACAAAACCAAACATATTAACAAAATAAAATAAATAGAATAGATATGTACAAGTAAAATAAATAGAGTAATAAATGTGTACAAATATATATACAGGTGCTGTGGGGAAGAGAAGGAGGTAAGTTCGTAAGTTCATAAGGAGGTTGTACATATCTACTATTCTATTTATTTTGTTAATGATGTGCTCATAGCTTTAATTCTATTTGTTCTGACGATTTTGACACCTGTCTACATGTTTTGTTTTGTTGTCTGTCTCCCCCTTCCAGACTGTGAGCCCGTTGTTGGGTAGGGACCGTCTCTATATGTGTCCGACTTGTATTCCCCAGGCGCTTAGTACAGTGCTCTGCACACAGAAAGAGCTCAATAACTGCGATTAAATGAATGAATGAGGGAAGTTTGGCGGGTCAGGGGAACTCTTCCTGAACTCTTCCTGTTCTTTCTGCAGAGAGGAGGGGCAGGACAGCTACATTAGGAACTGGGGAGGAGAGGGAGCAGAGTGTGTTTTTCTACCTACCAAATCTGCTAAAGCAGAAAACCAAGCTGAAATAACTTCACCAGGAAGTCCCGTGTCCTCCCCACGCCCCTTCCACCCAAGAGCTGCCATGGAAGCAAACAGGTGTTTGCTGTAATTCTCTTAAATTTATTCAGCCCTATAACTTCCCAGCGATGAATGCCACATTTTATAACTCTTAAAAGAGCACCTTAAGCAGTAGAGCTGAAAACAATTTTCAGTAATATAAAATTCAGGAATTCATGGCAAAAACTGTGCCAAGCAAAGATTCAAATGAATCAGTTGGGTTGCTGCTGCTGCTGCTGCTACATTCAAAATACAGAGCAATAAAAATGACAGACGAGACAGAATGTTAACATTATTCTTCAATGTACAGTTGCATTTTCTTCCCGTTCTTCACTTTTGACAATACTGAAGCATTAATCAAAATTATATTGTCCCTTTCTTCCTGTTTTAAAAAAGAAAAAAAGGCTTGCTAGCGACAGCCCAAAAAACCTGTTTCCTGCCACACCCATCTCACTTTAAATAAGAAAAAGGAGAAAGACTCGCCAATCAAACGATTGATAGTATTTATTGAATACTTATTCTGTGCAGAGCACTATACTAAGTGCTTGGAAGAGTCCAATAGAGAGTAAGAAAACCCTACCCCTGACCTCGAAGGAATGTGCTTGGCATATAGTAAGTGCTTAACAAATGCCATTATTATTATTATTTAATCTAGCAGAGATTTACTTCCAGTTCTGTAAAATGTGTCTGTAGTATTCTGACCCTATTCCTTTTCCTATTCCCTTTTAGACTGTGAGCCCACTGTTGGGTAGGGACTGTCTCTATATGTTGCCAACTTGTACTTCCCAAGCGCTTAGTACAGTGCTCTGCACACAGTAAGCGCTCAATAAATGCGATTGATTGATTGATTGATTGATTGATTCCTCCCCCAAGGTGCCCTGCTCTTGCTGCTTCTAAAATCGTCTTGTATTTCTTCCTCAAAAATCAGGGAAGCAGAGGCAATTTTGTGAGTGAATATGCTTATTTTGACCACTCTAATGCTCATAATGTATATTCTATTCATAATATATTTTCTGTTTGTCTTCCCATTAGTGTGGCACCTTGTGGGCAGGGAATGTGCCACTTCATTATTATGGATTTGCCAGGCGCCTAATGCAGTGCACCACACCAAATGGGTATCCAATAGCTGCTCCTCTTACTATTTCTGCTAGGAAGGGGGTGAGTCTAGTGCTGGTATCCCAACTTGATTCCTGATTACCCTGTATCTCCCCCAGCACTTAGAACTGTGCTTGATGCATATAAGCACTTAAAAAATGCTGTTATAATTATTATTGGAGGGTCACAGGCAAGATGACAAGGGGTACAACTCCTGCCACCGCCTTGGTAACCACCCCCCTGGCTACCACCCAGCTGGGCAAAATAATAATAGTAATAATGACATTTGTTAAGCGCTTACTATGTGCAAAGCACTGTTCTAAGCGCCGGGGAGGTAACAAGTTGATCAGGTTGTCTCACCGGGGGCTCACAGCCTTCATCCCCATTTTCCAGATGAGGGAACTGAGGCCCAGAGAAGTGAAGTGACTTGCCCAAAGTCACACAGCTGACAATTGGCGGAACCGGGATTTGAACCCATGACCTCTGACTCCAAAACCCAGGCTCTTTCCATGAGCCACGCTGCTTCCCAAAACTTTCCGGAAGTCAGAGAATGGAGTGTGTCAGGAATTGTGGGCCTCATTCCCCAGCAACCAGGTGTCGGCTTCTCTGGGAAGGGTGGGAATGAAAAATAGCTGCCTCTTTGACTTCCCATAGCCCTCTGACTTTACAATAGGAATACCAAGAAGAGAGACTGGTGACAGTGGTGTCTGATGGCCCCCGGTTCCTCCCCCTCCTCCTTCCCTCACCCCCGATGATCTGGCCTCCTACTTCATTAATAAAATTAAATCCATCATGTCTGACCTCCCCAAAGTCACTCCCCCAGCTTCTCCAACCCCCCGGCTCTCAACCCTCTCTGCTACTCTCCAATCTTTCCCAGCAGTATCCTCAGAGGAACTCTCCTCCCTCCTCTCAAGTGCTACTCCGGCCACCTGTGCTTCTGACCCCATTCCCTCTCATCTCATGAAATCTCTCGCTCCGTCCCTTCTCCCCTCCTTAACCTCCATCTTCAACCACTCACTCTCCACTGGTTCCTTCCCCTCTGCCTTCAAGCATGCCCATGTCTCTCCCATCCTAAAAAAACCCCTCTCTTGACCCCACCTCACCTTCTAATTATCACCCTATCTCCCTCCTACCATTCCTTTCCAAACTCCTTGACCGAGTCGTCTACACGCGCTGCCTCAAATTCCTCAACGCCAACTCTCTCCTCGACCCCCTCCAATCTGGCTTCCATCCCCTACATTCCACGGAAACTGCCCTCTCAAAGGTCACCGATGACCTCCTGCTTGCCAAATCCAACGGCTCCTACTCTATCCTAATCCTCCTCGACCTCTCAGCTGCCTTCGACACTGTGGACCACCCCCTTCTCCTCAACACGCTATCCAACCTTGGTTTCAAAGACTCCGTCCTCTCCTAGTTCTCCTCTTATCTCTCCGGCCATTGATTCTCAGTCTCTTTTGCAAGCTCCTCCTCCCCCTCCCACCCCCTTACTGTAGGGGTTCCTCAAGGTTCAGTTCTTGGTCCCCTTCTGTTCTCGATCTGCACTCACTCCCTTGGTGACCTCATTCACTCCCACGGCTTCAACTATCATCTCTACGCTGATGACACCCAAATCTACATCTCTGCCCCTGCTCTCTCCCCCTCTCTCCAGGCTCGTATCTCCTCCTGCCTTCAGGACATCTCCATCTGGATGTCTGCCCACCACCTAAAACTCAACATGTCCAAGACCGAACTACTTGTATTCCCTCCCAAACCCTGCACTCTCCCTGACTTTCCCATCACTGTTGACGGCACTACCATCCTTCCTGTTTCACAAGCCCGCAAACTTGGTGTCATCCTCGACTCTGCTCTCTCGTTCACCCCTCACGTCCAAGCCGTCACCATAACCTGCCAGTCTCACCTCCACAACACCACCAATATTCACCCTTTCCTCTCTATCCAAACTGCTACCCTGCTCATTCAAGCACTCACCCTATCCCATCTGGATTATCGTATCAGCCTCCTCTCCCATCTCCCATCCACCTGTCTCTCCCCACTTCAATCCATACTTCACGCCGCTGCCTGGATTGTCTTTGTCCAGAAACGCTCTGGGCATGTGACTCCCCTCCTCAAAAATCTCCAGTGGCTACCAATCAACCTACGCATCAGGCAGAAACTCCTCACCCTCGGCTTCAAGGCTGTCCATCACCTCGCCCCCTCCTACCTCACCTCCCTTCTCTCCTTCTCCAGCCCAGCCCACACCCTCCACTCCTCTGCTGCTAATCTCCTCACCCTGCCTCGTTCTCGCCTGTCCCGCCGTCGACCCCCGGCCCACGTCATCCCCCGGGCCTGGAATGCCCTCCCTCTGCCCATCCGTCAAGCTAGCTCTCTTCCTCCCTTCAAGGCCCTACTGAGAGCTCACCTCCTCCAGAAGGCCTTTCCAGACTGAGCCCCCTCCTTCCTCTCTCCCTCCTCTCCCTCTCCATCCCCCCGCCTTACCTCCTTCCCCTCCCCACAGCACCTGTATATATGTATATCTGTTATATGTTTGTATGTATTTAGTACTCTATTTATTTATTTTATTTGTACATATTTATTCTATTTTGTTAATATGTTTTGTTTTGTTCTCTGTGTCCCCCTTCTAGACTGTGAGCCCCCTGTTGGGTAGGGACCATCTCTATATGTTGCCAACTTGTACTTCCCAAGTACAGTGCTCTGCACACAGTAAGCGCTCAATAAATATGATTGAATGACTAAAAGTTGTCCATTGTGACTGGACTAATGTTTCCGGGTGGGTTCCACTGTTGGGAGTATAGAGGAGTCCATTAGAATACCATAGCTTTCTTAGAGGCCAATTCCCAGACTGAGGCATTTTTCTTCTTTCTGTTCCACTGGGGGCTTTAATTCATCCCTTCCTTCCCCATTAGGAAGCTGAGCTTGTGAAAAATGACTAGGACTGTCAATTCAGTGAGAGGAACAAAGCTCAATTGCCCTTATTGTTTCACAGCGTGGAGGCAGGGGGAAGTTGGGGGCCGGAAGGGAATACTAACAATGCATACTGACGTTAATTTTAGTCCAAGAAACCCAAACCTATAATACAAAACCTCCTGGGATTAAATAATGATACATTAATTAAAGGTGTGATTACAGAAAAGGCCCCACATTCTGCCAGTGAGGAAGCCAAGAGCCCGGGACCACCTTTTTTGGGTAAGGCCAACAGAAGACACGTAAAAAAGGAATATGGCTTTTACCCAGATTACTGCCCTTCTGTTGTCTAGAGCTGGTTTGGACAT
Source organism: Tachyglossus aculeatus (assembly GCF_015852505.1). NCBI lineage: Eukaryota > Metazoa > Chordata > Mammalia > Monotremata > Tachyglossidae > Tachyglossus > Tachyglossus aculeatus. The sequence goes on from NC_052070.1 coordinate 14,792,241, forward strand.
TAAAATGGAGTGGGACTCATTTCCAATGTATGAACTATTGGTGATTAAAATGGGCTCAATCAGGAAGTGCCCTTTATAGATCCCACCATGGGGTTGAAAAGGGAAATGTAAAATTAAAATAAGTGGAGCCAGTGCACTCTTCAACATGCCTGTAACTCTCCACTCTTAGTAAACTCACTGTGGGCAGGGACTGCGACTATTTATTATTATATTGTACTCTCCCAAGAGCTTACTACCATGTTCTGCACACAGTAAGCACTCAATAAATATAATAGAATGAATGAATGAATGAACGACTCCTAGAACAAGTTGTCTACACTCGCTGTCTCGAATTCCTCAACTCCAACTCTCTCCTAGACTCCCTCCAATCTGGCTTCCCTCCCGTACACTCCACCGAAACTGCCCTCTCAAAGGTCACCAATGACCTCCTTCTTGCCAAATCCAACGGCTCCTACTCCATCTTAATCCTCCTCGACCTCTCAGCTGCCTTTGACACTGTGGACCACCCCCTTCTCCTCAACACTCTATCCAACCTTGGCTTCAAAGACTCCATCCTCTCCTGGTTCTCCTCTTATCTCTCTGGCCATTAATTCTCAGTCTCCTTTGTGGGCTCCTCCTCCCCCTCCCATCCCCTTACTGTAGGGGTTTCTCAAGGGTCATTTGTTGGTCCCCTTCTGTTCTCCGTCTATACTCACTGCCTTTGTGAACTCATCTGCTCCCACGGCTTCAACTATCATCTCTATGCTGATGATATCCACATCTACAACTCCACCCCTGTTCTCTCTTCTGCCCTCCCTCCAGGCTCGTATCTTCCCCTGCCTTCAGGACATCTGCATCTGGATATTTGCCCACCTTCTAAAACTCAACATGTCCAAGACTGAGCTCCTTATCCTCCCTTTCAAACCCTGTCCTCTCCCTGACTTTCCCATCACTGTAGACGGCACTACCATCCTTCCCGTCTCACAAGCCTGCAACCTTGGTGTCGTGCTCGACTCCGCTCCCTCATTCACCCCACACATCCAATCCGTCACCGAAACCTGCCGGTCTCACCTCCATAACACCGCCAATATCCGCCCTTTCTGCTCCAACCAAACCACTACCTTGCTGGCTCAATCTCTCATCCTATCCCACCTGGATTACTGCATCGACCTCCTCTCTGATCTCCCATCCTCCTGTCTCTCCCCGCTTCAGTCTATACTTCACCCTGCTGCTGGATTATCTTTGTACAGATATGCTCCCTCCCTCCCTCTGCCCTAACCCCTTCACCTCTCCACAACACTTGTAAATATTCGTACATATTTATTACTCTATTTAATTGTACATATTTATTACTCTATTTTATCAATGATGTGTATATAGCTATAATTCTATTTATTCTTATGGTATTGACACCTGTCTACTTGTTTTGTTTTGTTGTCTGTCTCCCCCTTCCAGACTGTGAGCCCCTTGTTGGGTAGGGACCGTCTCTATATGTTGCCGATTTGTACTTCCCAAACACTTAGTACAGTGCTCTGCACACAGTAAGCGCTCAATAAATACGATTGAATGAATGAATGGTACACATCTGCTAAGAAGGGTAAAGGAGAGCAGCCACAGTATCCCAGAAGCCTACACGTCTTGGACAAAGCCTACAGAGGGACATGGAGCTCATTTGATCCATTAATCAATCAATCCATGGTGTTTATTGACCACTTCCCATCTCTGTTGACGGCACTACCATCCTTCCCGTCTCACAAGCCCGCAACCTTGGTGTCATCCTCGACTCCGCTCTCTCATTCACCCCTCACATCCAAGCCGTCACCAAAACCTGCCGGTCTCAGCTCCGCAACATTGCCAAGATCCGCCCTTTCCTCTCCATCCAAACCGCTACCCTGCTCATTCAAGCTCTCATCCTATCCCGTCTGGACTACTGCATCAGCCTTCTCTCTGATCTCCCATCCTTGTGTCTCTCCCCACTTCAATCCATACTTCATGCTGCTGCCCGGATTGTCTTTGTTTAGAAATGCTCTGGGCATGTTATTCCCCTCCTCAAAAATCTCCAGTGGCTACCGATCAATCTGCACATCAGGCAGAAACTCCTCACCCTGGGCTTCAAGGCTGTCCATCACCTCGCCCCCTCCTACCTCACCTCCCTTCTCTCCTTCTACAGCCCAGCCCACACCCTCCGCTCCTCTGCCGCTAATCTCCTCACCGTGCCTCGTTCTCGCCTGTCCTGCCACCGACCCCCAGCCCACGTCATCCCCCGGGCCTGGAATGCCCTCCCTCTGCCCATCCGCCAAGCTAGCTCTCTTCCTCCCTTCAAGGCCCTGCTGAGAGCTCACCTCCTCCAGGAGGCCTTCCCAGACTGAGCCCCTTCTTTCCTCTCCCCCTCGTCCCCCTCTCCATCCCCCCGTCTTACCTCCTTCCCTTCCCCACAGCACCTGTATATATGTATATATGGTTGTACATATTTATTACTCTATTTATTTATTTATTTATTTATTTATTTTACTTGTACATTTCTATCCTACTTATTTTATTTTGTTGGTATGTTTGGTTCTGTTCTCTGTCTCCCCCTTTTAGACTGTGAGCCCACTGTTGGGTAGGGACTGTCTCTATGTGATGCCAATTTGTACTTCCCAAGCGCTTAGTACAGTGCTCTGCACATAGTAAGCGCTCAATAAATACGATTGATTGATTGATTGATTGATTGATTGATTACTGTGCAGAGAACTGTACTAAGCATCTAAGAAAGTACAATCAAACAGTTTGTAAAGAAGGGGCCCTGCCCACAAGGGACTTACAGAGAGGAGAGTGTGATGGTCAATAAAATAAATTGTGGCCAGGGAAAATGACATAGTATAATTTTACATGCATATCCATAACCTATTCAGCCGAGACAAGGGGAACAGACAAAAGAAATTGCCTATAGGGGAAATGGGAGATTATAAGGACATATAAGGTCAAATTAACAAAGAGGGAGGATAATTCACCCAGCTGGCTGTCCGCTCCTGTATGGTCCTGGGTCAGGATTTTGTTTTTTCTCTCTCCTGTTCCATAACGATTTCCATGCATCACTTCTAGAGGCCTTGCCTTCTGATCTGGGCCTCACGTGAAGTCAGTGCCCAGATAGAACGGTACTATGGCCTATTGGAAAGAACACAAGCCTGGGAATCAGAAGGACCTGGGTTCTAATCTCAGCTCTTGTCTGACCTTGGGCAAGTCACTTCACTTCTCTGAGCCTCAATTACCTCATCTGCAAAATGGGGATTAAGATTGTGAACGCAATGTAGGACAAGGATTAAGTCCAACTCAATTACCTGGTGTCTGAGATTACCTGGTATCTGGGGATTGAGACTGTGAGCCCCATATGGGACAGGGACTGTGTGCAACTTGATTGACTTGTGTCCACGCTACTCCACTGAGCCACGCTGCTTCTCTCATTCATTCATGAATGAATGAAAGCTCTTAAAGGATAGAGATACAGGTGCGTAGGAGGGAGAACAGGTGACTAAATGAAGCCTTAGTCACGGAAGGCTTCTTGGAGGAGATGTGATTTTAGGAGGGTTTTGAAGGTGGGGAGAGTGGTGGTCTGTTGGATAAGAAGGAGGGAGTTCCAAGCCAGGGAGAGGACATGGGCTGGGGTTGGCGGAGAGGCAGACGAGGTCCACAGTTTGTAATGACAGTTTACTGGGTGCCAAGCGCTGTGCTAAACGCTGAGAGGCACAAGGATATCAGATCAGATCCAGTCCCTGACTCTCACGGGGCTCCCAATCTAAGAGGGAGGAAGAACAGGGATCTCATCCCCATTTTATGGATGTGGAAACTAGGGCACCGAGAGATTAAATGACTTGCCCAAGGTGACACAACAGGCCGGGGAGAGGCAGGGGACTGACATTTCTGAACAGCCTCCTCTGGTCAATGTTGTTGGGACACCCAAGACATTCATTCATTCATTCATTCATTCATTCAATCGTATTTATTGAGCGCTTACTGTGTGCAGAGCACTGTGCTGGGCGCTTGGGAAGTGCAAGTTGGGAACATGTAGAAACGGTCCCTACCCAACAGTGGGCTCACAGTCTAGAACAGTATGGCCTGGGGGAAAGAGGGCGGGACTGGCAGTCTGGAGACTCAGTTTCTCATCCCTCAGTGACCTCATTTGTAAAGTGGGGATTAAGAGTATAAGCCCCATGTGGGACAGGGACTGTGTCCAACCCGATTGATTTGTATCTACCCCAGGGCTTAGAACAGTGCTTGACATGTAGTGCCTAACAAGTACCATTATTATTGCTTTTAATTATCACTATTATCATCGTCATCCCAGCTCCTCCACCGGTTTACCTGGAGCAAAATGCTTAACCTCTCTGGGCCACCATTCTCTCATCTGTGAAATGGGAATGAGATCCTGCCCTCCCTCCCTCTTAGACTGGGAGTCCCGTGGCAGGCAGGGATGGTGTCTCATTGGATCCTCTTGTATCTCCCCCACAGTCGGCGCTCAGTACACACCCCCATTAGAGGGAAGTCTCTCTGACCCCACCGCCACTCTTTCCTGGGAAGAGATCCCACTCCTAGAGCTTCCTCCCTGACAAGATGCCCTGTTCCTTCCCCGTGACTGACCCCTCTCTCTCATGGGGATCCCTGCTGGCCCCCAGACTGGGCCAGTGGAGAACTTGTACTTCCCAAGCGCTTAGTACGGTGCTCTGCACACAGTAAGTGCTCAATAAATATGATTGAATGAATGAATGAATGCTTAGTACAGTGCCTGGCACATAGTAAGGGCTTAATAAATATCATCATTATTATTATGATTATCTACCCCAGGGCTAAGTACAGTGCCTGGCACATAGTAAGTGTTTAACAAGTACCATTATAATAATAATAATAATGTGAGCCATTTAGTACAGTGCTCTGGACATAGCAAGTGCTCAATAAATGCCATCGATTAGTTGATGATGATGGTATTTGTGAAGTGCTTACTATGTGCCAAGCACTGTTCTAAGTGCTGGGGGCGATACAAAGTAACCAGGTTGTCCCACCTGGGGCTCACAGTCTTACCCCATTTGACTGATGAGGTAACTGAGGCACAGAGAAGTGAAGTGACTTGCCCAAGGTCCTACAGTGGACAAGTGGCGCTGTTGAAATTAGTACCCAGCTCCATCTGACACCCAGGACCGCGCTCTATCCACTAGGCCACACTGCTTCTACTCTCTATTATTTATTGCTTGGAGTAGATACAAAATAATCAGGTTGGAAGCCATCTCTGTCTCATATGGAGGCTCAACCGGCATTAAAACTCAAGTCAATCAATCAATAGTATTTATTGAATGCTTAATATGTGCAGAGCACTGTACTAAGCGCTTGGGAGAGTTCAGTGCAACAGAATTAGCAGACCCGTTCCCTGTCCATAACCAGCTTACAGTGTAGAGGTGGGGGACAGACATTAAAATAAATAATTCATAATATATAATTTGAAGACACATACATAAGTGCTGTGACCCCCAGGCTTATGCTTTTTATCACTGGGCCACCCTGCTTTTTAAATTTTTTTTTTAATGGTATTACGTACTGACTATGTGACTGTTCTAAGTGCAGAGTAGATACCAGTTTATCAGGTTGGACACAGTCCCCGTCCCCCATGGGCCTCACCATCTAAACTGGAGGGAGGAGGATTTAATCTCCATTTTACAGATGAGGGAACTGAGGCACGGAGACGTTAAGTGACTTGCTCAAGGGCACGCAGCGCAGAGAAGTTAAGTGACTTGCTCAAAGTCACGCAGCAATCAATCGGCACATCTGGGATTAGAATCCAGGTCCTTGGACTCCTGTGCTCTTTCCACTGGGCCATGCTGCTTCTTGGCACACCATTCGCCTGTTCATTTTCTGGTGCTCACCATGGATAACGAGGGACCAGAAAGGGCACATTACTGACTTTTCTTGGGCATAACGTGTAAGAGCTTCTCTCTCAGTGACAATTATTCACATGGGCATTCCCTTCCCAAGAGCAGCATCCCGCTCTAACCAAAGGGCAATTCTCCTGGGTGACTTTTAGATCAAACGGAATGGAACTGGAATGTTTGATAGAGAGATCTCATCCATAACAACTACCACGTGGAGTTTAAAATTATGAGTCAATGGTTTATTATGTTGGAGTTCCTGCTAGTGGTTCTTTCCCAGGATAGCTTTTGTTCTGGAGACTGCCCATACCTCTGGTTTCCAGTTTCTAGAGTCTGTTGCCAAATTCTTTTTTTTTTCTGTAAAGGAAAAGCGTTTCCCAGAGTAACGTCCATATAAAGCACTTTCCCAAGTGGGAGAAAGCAAAATCTGCGGGGAGTGAAAGGAGAATGTTTAGAAACGGCAGAAGGCTGCGCGCGGCCCAGTGGAAAGAACACAGGTTGGAGAGATGGGAGGCTTGGGTTCTAATCCCATTTGTACCAATTTTTTTTAAATGATATTTGTTAAGCGCTTACTATGTGCCAGGCACTGTTCTAAGCACTGGAGTAGATACAAGCTAATCACTTAGGACCCAGATCCTGTCCCATGTGGGCTCAGTGGACAGAGCCCGGGCTTGGGAGTCGGAGGTCATGGGTTCTAATCCCGGCTCCGCCACTTGTCAGCTGTGCGACTTTGGGCAAGTCACTTAACTTCTCTGTGCCTCAGTTCTCTCATCTGTAAAGTGGGGATGAAGATGGTGATCCCCACGTGGGACAACCTTGATTGCCTTGTATCCCACCGCCCCCAGTGCTTAGAACAGTGCTCGGCACATAGTAAGCACTTAACAAATACCAACGTTATTATTATTATTATTATTATTATTAATCCCCATTTTCCAGATGAGAGAACTAAGGCACAGAGAAGCGAAGTGACTTGCCTAAGGTCACGCAGCAGACAGGTGGCCGAGCCGGGACTAGAACCCAGGTCTGTCTAACAACTCCCAGAACCGTGCTCTATCCACTAGCCCACGCTGCTTCTCATAACATTTGTCTGCTGTTTGACCTTGGGTAATTCACTTCACTTCTCTGGGCTTCCATTTCCTCATCTGTAAAGTAGGGATTCAATACCTGTTGTCCCTTCCCCTTTAGATAGTGAGCCCCTCACGGGACAAAGACAATGTCCTATCTGATTGTATTGAAACTGCCACCGTGCTGGGCACATAACAACAATAATAATAATAATAATAATAAAAATAATAATAATAATAATGACTGTGGTATTTGTTATGTGCTTACTACTTGAGAAGCAGTGTGGCTCAGTGGAAATCAATCATTCAATCAATCAATTGTATTTATTGAGCACTTACTGTGTGCAGAGCACTGTACTAAGCGCTTGGGAAGTACAAGTTGGCAACATATAGAGACAGTCCCTACCCCACAGCGGGCTCACAGTCTAAAAGGGGGAGACAGAGAACAAAACCAAACATACTAACAAAATAAAATAAATAGAATAGATATGTACAAGTAAAATAAATAAATAAATAAATAGAGTAATAAATATGTACAAACATATATACATATAGACAGGTGCTGTGGGGAAGGGAAGGAGGTAAGATGGGGGGATGGAGAGGGGGACGAGGGGGAGAGGAAGGAAGGGGCTCAGTCCCTTAAGTGACTTGAGCACAGGCTCAAAGAAAGAGCACGGGCTTTGGAGTCAGAGGTCAGGGGTTCAAATTCCGGCTCTGCCAATTGTCAGCTGTGTGACTTAATTCTCTGTGCCTCAGTTAGCTCATCTGTAAAATGGGGATTAAGGCTGTGAGCCCCACGTGGGACAACCTGCTAACCTTGTATATCCCTCAGCACTTAGAATAGTGCTTGGCACATAGTAAGTGCTCAACAAATACCATCATCATTATTATTATTATTACTACGTGTCAAGCAGTGTTCTAAGCTCTGGGATAGATACGAGGTAATCAGGGTGGACACAGTCCCTGTCCCACCTGGGGCTCACAGTCTCTATCCCCATTTTACAGAAAAGGTAACCGAGGTACAGAGAAGTTAAGTGACTCGCCCAAGGTCACACAGCAGACACGTGGCAGAGTCAGAATTAGAACCCACAACCTCTGACTCTGTGCTCTTTCCACTAGGCCATTTTTTTTTTAATAATTATTATTCCCATTTCATTTATTAAACAGAGAAAGTCCTTACAAGAAAAGCTTCCTAAAGTCCCATGGGCTAGCCTGTATGATTTGAGGAGGCTTTTAAACTTTTATAAAGTCTTTTATAAAGTCGGATAGTTACCATACTATTAAGAGTTGTTGTCTATTCTCTTCAGATATTAAATTGAAGTAGGCAGCTGCCTCATGACGACATCAAGCCTTCCTTTACTGTTAGTCCGCAGCCTCACCGACTTCTGATTTTCCCAAATAATGTGGCACAATGGGCCGATTACATTTTGATCTGTAGACCGCAGGGCTCTCATTCACTCATTTGATCATATTTATTGAGTGCTTATTGTGTGCAAAGCACCATACTAAGCGCTTGGGAGAGTACACTATAGCAACAAACAGAAACATTCCTGCCCATAATGCGCTCACAGTTTAGAGAGGGAGGCAGACGTTAATATAAATCAATAAATTAAAGATATATACAGATATATACAAAATCCTTGAGCGAGTTGTCTACACCTGCTGCCTCAAGTACCTCTCCTCCAACTCTCTCCTTGATCCCCTCCAACCTGGGTTCTGTCCCCTTCACTCCACAGAAACCGCCCTCTCCAAGGTCACCAGCGATCTCCTTCTTGCCAAATCCAATGTCCTCTGTTCCATCCTAATCCTCTTCCATCTCTCAGCTTCCTTTGACAATGAGCCCCTTCCTTCCTCTTCCCCTCGTCCCCCTCTCCATCCCCCCCATCTTACCTCCTTCCCTTCCCCACAGCACCTGTATATATGTTTGTACATATTTATTACTCTATTTATTTATTTATTTATTTTACTTGTACATATGTATTCTATTTATTTTATTTTGTTAATATGTTTGGTTCTCTGTCTTCCCCTTTTAGACTGTGAGCCCACTGTTGGGTAGGGACTGTCTCTATGTGTTGCCAACTTGTACTTCCCAAGCGCTTAGTACAGTGCTCTGCACACAGTAAGCGCTCAATAAATGCGATTGATGATGATGACCATGCCCTAATCCTGGAAACATTATCCAACTTCAACTTCACCGACACTGTCCTCTCCCGGTTCTCCTTCTGTCTCTCCAGCCATTCATTCTCAGTCTCTTTTGTGGGCTCCTCCTCTGCTTCCCACCCGCTAACTGTGGGTGCCCCTCAAAGTTCAGTTCTGGGCCCCCTTCTTTTCTCCATCTACACCCACTCCCCGGAAAACTCATTTGCTCACATGGCTTCAACTATCACCCCCCTGTTGATGACACCATCGACCCCCGGCCCACGTCATCCCCCGGGCCTGGAATGCCCTCCCTCTGCCCATCCGCCAAGCTAGCTCTCTTCCTCCCTTCAAGGCCCTGCTGAGAGCTCACCTCCTCCAGGAGGCCTTCCCAGACTGAGCCCCTTCCTTCCTCTCCCCCTCGTCCCCCTCTCCATCCCCCCATCTTACCTCCTTCCCTTCCCCACAACACCTGTATATATGTATATATGTTTGTACATATCTATTACTCTATTCATTTATTTATTTATTTTACTTGTACATATCTATTCTATTTATTTTATTTTGTTAGTATGTTTGGTTTTGTTCTCTGTTTCCCCCTTTTAGACTGTGAGCCCACTGTTGGGTAGGGACTGTCTCTATATGTTGCCAATTTGTACTTCCCAAGCGCTTAGTACAGTGCTCTGCACATAGTAAGCGCTCAATAAATACGATTGATGATGATGATGAAGTGGAGGAATTGGGATTAGAATGTAGGTTGATGTGATCTCTGCCCACATGGAGTTTACGGTCTGCAAAAAATCATGGGATGTGGATGTTGGCCAGGGTTAATAACTCCTTAGGGCCCGTTGAAAAGTGCTTGGTTATTGTTAGTTTTTGCCTTTCTCTTTACTCCTACCTCCTTAAACACACACACTTTCTCTCTCACTCTCTCTTTCTCTCTCTCGCTCACTCGCTCTCTTCGCCAAGTATTCTGGCAACCTCAGGGTCATTTTTATTTGGAACAAACCACTTTAGGTTGATTGCCTAATTTATGCTTTCAATTTCCATAAACAGGTCATAGTTCCTGAGACTCTTAGAAGTACTCAAATAAATGTCTGGGTGTCGGTGCTTCATTTTTTACACAGGGTAGAATTTTACAAGACAGATTTATGCCCACTTCTTCATGGAGTAGAATAATGACTTAAGCACATCAATCAACCACAATCCCAATGGCCCCTAAAATCACTGCTATATTCGGGAACTGTTGAGTGAAGTCCTGCATGGGTACCCTTTCTTTCTCTGTGACTGCCTCGCTTCTAGCGATTGTCCTTCACATCCACATCTGCACCTTCTTAAGATGATCACCCCCCATCCCGTCTTCCCTCTCTGACCATAATCTTCAACGGCTCACTCTGCAATGATTGCTTCCCTACTGTCTTCACATATGCATAGATATCCCCTATGCTAAATCAATCGTGCCAGTTATTGTCCCATCTCCCTCCTACCATTCCTTTCCAAAATCCTCAAGCGAGATGTTCATACCCACCGGCTCCACTTCCCCCTCCTCCAATTCTCTCCTAGACCCCGTATAATTGTGGCTTCAGCCCCCCACCACTCTACAGAAACTGTCCTCTCTAAAGTCACCAATGAGCTCCTTCTCAGATAGATAGATAGATGATAGATAGATAGATAGACAGATAGATAGATCATCATCATTTATTTATTTATTTTACTTGTACATATCTATTTTATTTTGTTGGTATGTTTGGTTTTGTTCTCTGTCTCCCCCTTTTAGACTGTGAGCCCACTGTTGGGTAGGGACTGTACCTATATGTTGCCAACTTGTACTTCCCAAGCGCTTAGTACAGTGCTGTGCACACAGTAAGCGCTCAATAAATACGATTGATGATGATGATGATGATGATGATGATGAAATGCAAACCTCCTAAACCTCTCAGTTGCTTTCGACAATGTGGATCACCCCCGTCTCCTAGAAATACCATCTAAAATTATCTAACCTCGGCTACGCCGACACAGTCCTCTCCCGGTTATCTCTCTGGACGCTCCTTCTTAGCATCTTTCACGGCCCCTTCTTTGCCTCCCACCCTCTAATTGCCCCTCAAGGTTGTTAATCATTCAATCAACCATATTTGTTGAGTGCTTACTATATGCACAGCACTGGACTAAGCACTTGGAAGAGTACACTAGAACAGAGTTGGTAGACGTGTTCCTTAACCACAGTGAGCTTACAGTTTAGAGGGGGAGACAGACGTTAATATAAGTAAATTCGTGCTATGTACATATGGGCAGTGGGGCTGAAGGAGGGGTGAATAAAGGATGCAAATCCAAGTGCAAGGGTGGTGCAGACGGGAGTGGGAGAAGAGGAACTTGGCCTAACGGATAGGGACCGGGCCAGGGAATTAGAAGGACCTAGGTTCCAATCCCAGCTCCGTCATTTGTCTTCCGTGTGTCCTTGGCCAAATCACTTAACTTCTCTGTGCCTTAGTTACCTCATTCATTCATTCAATCATATTTATTGAGCGCTTACTGTGTGCAGAGCACTGTACTAAGTGCTTGGGAAGTACAAGTCGACAACATCTAGAGACGGCCCCTACCCAACAATGGGCTCACAGTCATCTGTAATATGGAGATTAAGACTGTGAGCACCATGTGGGGCATGGATTGTGCCCAACCAGATCATTTTGTATAAACCCCAGCACTTAGAACAGTGCCTGGCCCATAATAAGTGCTTAATACCAGAAAAAAAAGAGGGAATGAGGGCTTAGTTGGGGAAGGCCTCTTGGAGACGTGCCTTCCATAAGGCTTTGAAGGTGGGGAGAGCGCTCATCCATCGGTTACAAAGAGGGGGGCTATTCCAGGCCAGAGGAAGGCCTTGAGATTAAGGTAGAGCAAGTAGATTGGCATTACAGGAGTGAAGTGTGGGGGCTGGGTTGTAGTAGGAGAAATGCGAGGTGAGGTAGGAGGGGGCAAGGGGATAAAGGGCTTTAAAGACAGAGGTAAGGAGTTTCTGTTTGATGTGAAGGTGGATGGGCAACCACTGGAGGTTCTGGAGGAGCAGGAAACACGGACTGGACATTTTTGTAGAAAAATCATCCAAGCAGCAGAGTGACATGGACTGGAGTAGGGAGAGGAATGGAGGTCAACAAGGATGCTGATACTGTAATAATAATAATAATGGCATTTGTTAAGTGCGTACTATATGCAACGCACCGTTCTAAGCACTGGGGAGGGTACAAGGTGATCAGGTTTTCCCATGTGGGGCTCACAGTCCTAATCCCCATTTTACAGATGAGGCAACTGAGGCACAGAGAAGTTAATAATAATAATAATAATAATAATAATAATAATAATAGTAGAGAAGCAGCGTGGCTCAGTGGAAAGAGCCCGGGCTTTGGAGTCAGAGGTCATGGGTTCGAATCCAGGCTCCGCCACATGTCTGCTGTGTGACCTTGGGCAAGTCACTTGACTTCCCTGGGCCTCAGTTACCTCATCTGTAAAATGGGGATAAAGACTGTGAGCCCCATGTGGGACAACTTGATCACCTTGTATCCCCCCCAGCGCTTAGAACAGTGCTCTGCACATAGTAAGCGCTTAATAAATGCCATTATTATTATTATTATTATTTGTTAAGCACTTACTATGTGCCAACCACTGTTCTAAGCGCTGGGGAAAATACAAGGTAATCAGTTTGTCCCACATGGGGCTCACAGTCTTAATCCCCATTTTACAGATGAGGTAACTGAGGCACAGAGAAGTTAAGTGACTCGTCCAAAGTCACACAGCTGACAAGTGGTGGAGCTGGGATTAGAACCCATGACCCAAGCCTCCCAAACCTGTGCTATTTCTACTGAGCCACACAGCTGCTCGATTTAATTGATTTGTTGACCATGAGTCTTTGTTAAGCGACGTGCCCAAAGTCACACAGCTGACTAGTGGTGGAGCCGGGATTTGAACCCATGACCTCTGACTCCCAAGCCCGGGCTCTTTCCACTGAGCCACGCTGCTTCTCTGGTCAACTCCTCTCCCTCATTCAAACTACATATTCAATCTTTCACTAAATCCTGTGAGTTCAACCCTTAAAACATCACAAAAATCCACCCTTTCCTCTCCATCCAGACTGCTATTGCGTTAATCCAAGCATTGATCCTATCACTCAGGTCCTACCTCTGGCCTGGAATGTTGCCAACTTGGACTTCCCAAGCGCTTAGTACAGTGCTCTGCACACAGTAAGCGCTCAATAAATACGATTGATGATGATGATGATGATGGAATGCCCTCTCTTTTCATACCTGACAATGACTCTCCCCACCTTCAAAGTCTTATTGAAGGCACATCTCCTCCAAAAGACCCTTCTTGACTAAGCCCCGATTTCCTCTTTTCCCACTCCCCTGTGTCACTCTGACTTTCTCCTTTTATTCATCTCCCCCATCCCAGCCCCACATAACTTCTATACATGTCTATAATTTATTTTTTTATTTATTTATAGTCATGTCTGTCTCTTCTTCTAGACTGTAAACTTGTTGTGGGCAGGGAATGGGTCTGTTTTATCATTATACTGTCCTCTCCCATGTGCTTAGTACAGTGCTCTGCCCACAGTAAGCGCTCAATAAATACGACTGATTGACTGCCCATTTTCTGTCAGATCAAGGCAAGGAGAGGATTGGGTGGAAAGTCCACAAGCTATGGGCCCCATGTGAGATACAACCTATGTATAATAATAATAATAATAATAATAGCATTTATTAAGTTCTTACTGTGTGTCAAGCACTATTCTAAGTACGGGGTAGAGAGTAGATAATCAGGTCAGACACAGTCCCTGCCCCACTTGGGGCTCACAGTCTAGAAAGAAGGGAGAAAAGCTATTGAATCCCCATTTTACGGATGGGAGAGCTGAGACACAGAGAAATTAAATTACTTTCCCAAGGTCACACAGCTGACAAGTGGCAGAGGCGGAATTTGAACCCATGACCTCTGACTCCAAAGCCCGTGCTCTTTCCACTGAGCCACGCTGCATCTCTGATCTCAATCGTCCAGACAGAAAAGCTTCATGTGAAGACCAGACGTCTTCTGAGAACGGAACACAAAGGAGCCGTAATTGATAGATGAGGATAATTAGGGCAGAAGAAGTTTGAGGAAGTATAAAAGTATAGTATCAAAGTTTGGGGGAAACACCTGCCACTGCAGGTGGGAAGCAGCGTGGCTCAGTGGAAAGAGCCCTGGCTTTGGAGTCAGAGGTCATGGGTTCGAATCCTGGCTCCGCCAATTGTCAGCTGTGTGATTTTGGGCAAGTCACTTAACTTCTCTGTGCTTCAGTTACCTCTACTGTAAAATGGGGATTAGACTGTGAGCCCCCCGTGGGACAACCTGATCACCTTGTAACCTCCCCAGCGCTTAGAACAGTGCTTTGCACATAGTAAGTGCTTAATAAATGCCATTATTATTATTATTACTGCTGCTCACTGTTGTTATCCAAAGGGATGGCAGAGACAGCGTGGGCTATAGGAGGCCTGACTAGTCTCAGCCCAGCGCTTAGTACAGTGCTCTGCACACAGTAAGCGCTCAATAAATACGATTGATGATGATGATACTTGGCCCAATGTCCATGGGTTGAAAGGCTTAAATGGTGCTAAAGGTAATAATCATAATAATAATGATGACATTTGTTAAGCACAATGTGCCAAGCACTGTTCTAAGGGCTGAGGTAGATATAAGGAAATCAGGTTGTCCCACGCGGGGCTCACAGTCTTAATCCCCATTTTACAGAAGAGGCAACTGAGGCACACGGAAGTTAAGGGGCTGGCCCAAAGACATATAGCAGACAAGCGGCGGAGCCGGGATTAGAACCCGCGACCTCTGACTCCCAAGCCTGTGTTCTTCTCACTAAGCCACACTGCTTCTCTCATTGCCCCTGGATTGGAGGGTTTAATGGAAGCAGGATCTTTTACAATTAAGTTTTGTGCATGCTAATAAACGTTTTCTTATGGTGATTCTGAGTATCGTGGTTTGTTCTGAGTATCTGGTTTGCAGAAGCAGTGTGGCTCAGTGGAAAGAGCACGGGCTTTGGAGTCAGAGGTCATGGGTTCAAATCCCGGCCCGGCCCTGCTGCGGTCAGCTGTGTGACTTTGGACAAGTCACTTCACTTCTCTGGGCCTCAGTTCCCTCATCTGTAAACTGGGGATGCAGACTGTGAGCACCACGGGAGACAACCTGATCACCTTGTAACCTCCCCAGCGCTTAGAACAGTGCTTTGCACATAGTAAGCGTTTAACAAATACCATCATTATTATTATTCTGCCGGTAAAATTAAGTCATGAACCGCCCCTGTCCCTGATTGGTTCTATAGGGATGTAACAGGTGGGGTATCAAATAATAATAATGGCATTTATTAAGCGCTTACTATGTGCAGAGCACTGTTCTAAGCGCTGGGGAAGTTACAAGGTGATCAGGTTGTCCCACGGGTGGGCTCACAGTCTTAATCCCCATTTTTTACAGATGAGGTAACTGAGGCCCAGAGAAGTTAAGTGACTTGCCCAGAGTCACCCAGCTGACGAGTGGTGGGGCCGCGATTTGAACCCATGACCTCTGACTCCAAAGCCGGGGCTCCTTCCACTGAGCCACGCTGCTTCCCTTTCCCTTTCCCTTCCCTTTCCCTATTAAACTGTTAAGGGGGTATGCAGCCAAGTGCATAGGGAATTGTTTAGGGGGTAATAATGATAATAATGATGGTATTTGTTAAGTGCTTACTATGTGCAAAGCACTGTTCTAAGCGCTGGGGTTGGTACAAGATAATCAGGTTGTCCCACGTGCGACTCACAGTCTTACATGGCCAAGTTCTTAGGCAACAGAGAAGGGTTAGGCTGAGGAAACAGCCTCTCCCTCTCCATCCCCCCCATCTTACCTCCTTCCCTTCCCCACAGCACCTGTATATATGTATAAATGTTTGTACATATTTATTACTCTATTTATTTATTTATTTTGCTTGTACATACCTATTCTATTTATTTTATTTTGTTAATACGTTTGGTTTTGTTCTCTGTCTCCCCCTTCTAGACTGCGAGCCCACTGTTGGGTAGGGACGGTCTCTATGTGTTGCCAACTTGTACTTCCCAAGCGCTTAGTACAGTGCTCTGCACGCAGTAAGCGCTCAATAAATACGATTGATTGATTGATTCTCTGTCTCCCCCTTCTAGACTGCAAGCCCACCGTTGGGTAGGGACCGTCTCTATGTGTTGCCAACTTGTACTTCCCAAGCGCTTAGTACAGTGCTCTGCACGCAGTAAGCGCTCAATAAATACGATTGATTGATTGATTGATTCTCTGTCTCCCCCTTCTAGACTGCGAGCCCACTGTTGGGTAGGGACGGTCTCTATGTGTTGTCAGCTTGTACTTCCCAAGCGCTTTGTACAGTGTTGCACACAGTAAGCGCTCAATAAATACGATTGATTGATTGATTGATTGATTGAAACAGGAGGTTGGTCATGGAAGACCTCTTGGAAAAGATGTGATTTTAGAAGGGGTTTGATGACGGAGGGAGTGCTGGTCTGTCAGATATAGAAAGGGAGAGAGTTCCAGGCAGCCGGGAAGGCTTGAATTCTGTTTCTTAGACGACAACCTCCATCCAAAGGAAAAGTAGGAAAATGAATCCAAAAGGGCAGCCTGTCCTCTGGGAAACTAAGAAGCAACGTGGCTCAGTGGGAAAGAGCCCGGCCTTTGGAGTCAGAGGTCAATCAATCAATCAATCAATCGTATTTATTGAGTGCTTACTGTGTGCAGAGCACTGTACTAAGGTCATGGGTTCAAATCCCGGCTCCGCCACTTGTCAGCTGTGTGACTTTGGGCAAGTCACTTAACTTCTCTGGGCCTCACATCTCTTCCAAGAGGCCTTCCATGACCAACCTCCTGTTTCAATCAATCAATCAATCACATTTATTGAGCGCTTACTGTGTGCAGAGCACTGTACTAAGGTCATGGGTTCAAATCCCGGCTCCGCCACTTGTCAGCTGGGTGACTTTGGGCAAGTCACTTCACTGCTCTGTGCCTCAGTTCCCTCATCTGTAACATGGGGATGAAGACTGTGAGCCCCACGTGGGACAATCTCATCACCTTGTATCTCCCCAGCGCTTAGAACAGTGCTTTGCACATAGTAAGCACTTAATAAATGCCATTATCATTATTATTATTATTATTATTATGGAGATGCACAGGGTGGCAGAGAAGCAGTGTGGCCTACTGAAAGGAGCACAGGCCTGAGACTCAGAGGACTTGTGTTCTAATCCCGGCTCTGCCGCTTGTCTGCTGGGTGACCTTGAGTTGGTCACTTCACTTCTTTGGGCTTCAGTTTCCCCATCTGTAAAATGGGTATTCAAGACCTTTTCTCCCTCCTAATAAGAGCGTGAGCCCCATGTGAGGCGGGGACTGTGCCCGACCTGATTATCTTGTATCTACCCCAGCGCTTAGTACAGCGCTTGGCACATAGTAAGCGCTTAACAAATAACAAATAACATTTAACAAATGTTAACAAATTTAACAAAAATAACAAATAACATTTAAAAATAAGGGCATCAGACCAAGGTCTGCAGAGCTGCTCAGGTATTCTATGTGACTGTGATCCCACCAGAAAGATCAAACACAATATGGGGGGCAGTTTCCCTAGCATCACCTACTTGCTCTCAAACAGCAAGACAGGATGAGTAACAAGACAGTCGGTCACTTCATTAATTCATTCAATCATATTTATTGAGCGCTTACGGTGTGCGAAGTATGGTCCTAAGCGCTTGGGAGAGTACAATAAACCCACACATTCCCACAAGTCAATTAACTGAGCCCGTTGTTGGGTAGGGACCGTCTTTATATGTTGCCAACTTGTACTTCCCAAGCGCTTAGTACAGTGCTCTGCACACAGTAAGCGCTCAATAAATACGATTGATACCGTAACCTCTCCAGCGCTTAGAACAGTGCTTTGCACATAGTAAGCGCTTAATAAATGCCATTATTATTATTATTATTATTATTATCAATCATTATTATATTTTTTTGCCTCCTTGAACCTAAGGATGAACTGCCACCTGGCGGATAATTTGAGAATTGCCTAAAATCTGCATTCCTTTGGACTAATGACAGTAGTTATCAGTCAATATTCAGTGAGCACTTTATTGGCATTTATTGAGCGCTTATTCTAAGCAGCGCTCGTGAAAGTGGAATAATAGTAGAAGACACGAGCCCTGCCCTAAAAGATCTTACAGTCTACTTCTAGGGGCAGGGGACAGGTCTGTCAATTTTGTTGCACTTTACTCTCCCAAGAGTTTAGTACAGTACTCTGCAGACAATATACCATTATTATTATGATGATTATTACCACTGAGCGCTTATTCTAAGCAGCCCTCGTGAAAGTGTAATAATAGTAGAAGACACGAGCCCTGCCCTGAAAGATCTTACAGTCTACTTCTAGGGGCAGGGGACGTGTCTGTCAACTTTGTTGCCCTTTACTCTCCCAACAGTTTAGTACAGTGCTCTGCAGATAATATGCCATTATTATTATGATGATTATTACCCCTGAGCGCTTATTCTAAGCAGCACTCGTGAAAGTGTAGTAATAGTAGAAGACACGAGCCCTGCCCTAAAAGATCTTACAGTCTACTTCTAGGGGCAGGGGACGTGTCTGTCAACTTTGTTGTCCTTTACTCTTCCAAGAGTTTAGTACAGTGCTCTGCAGACAGTATGCCATTATTATTATGATGATTATTACCACTGAGCACTTATTCTAAGCAGCGCTCGTGAAAGTGTAATAATATTAGTAGAAGACACGAGCCCTGCCCTAAAAGATCTTACAGTCTACTTCTAGGAGCAGGGGACGTGCCTGCCAACTTTGTTGCACTTTACTCTCCCAAGAGTTTAGTACAGTGCTCTGCAGACAGTATGCCATTATTATTATGATGATTATTACCACTGAGCACTTATTCTAAGCAGCGCTCGTGAAAGTGTAATAATATTAGTAGAAGACACGAGCCCTGCCCTAAAAGATCTTACAGTCTACTTCTAGGAGCAGGGGACGTGTCTGCCAACTTTGTTGCACTTTACTCTCCCAAGAGTTTAGTACAGTGCTCTGCAGACAGTATACCATTATTATTATGATGATTATTACCACTGAGCGCTTATTCTAAGCAGCCCTCGTGAAAGTGTAATAATAGTAGAAGACACGAGCCCTGCCCTGAAAGATCTTACAGTCTACTTCTAGGGTCAGGGGACGTGTCTGTCAACTTTGTTGCCCTTTACTCTCCCAACAGTTTAGTACAGTGCTCTGCAGATAATATGCCATTATTATTATGATGATTATTACCCCTGAGCGCTTATTCTAAGCAGCACTCGTGAAAGTGTAGTAATAGTAGAAGACAGAGCCCTGCCCTAAAAGATCTTACAGTCTACTTCTAGGGGCAGGGGACGTGTCTGTCAACTTTGTTGCCCTTTACTCTTCCAAGAGTTTAGTACAGTGCTCTGCAGACAGTATGCCATTATTATTATGATGATTATTACCACTGAGCACTTATTCTAAGCAGCGCTCGTGAAAGTGTAATAATATTAGTAGAAGACACGAGCCCTGCCCTAAAAGATCTTACAGTCTACTTCTAGGAGCAGGGGACGTGTCTGCCAACTTTGTTGCACTTTACTCTCCCAAGAGTTTAGTACAGTGCTCTGCAGACAGTATACCATTATTATTATGATGATTATTACCACTGAGCGCTTATTCTAAGCAGCGCTCGTGAAAGTGTAATAATAGTAGAAGACACGAGCCCTGCCCTAAAAGATCTTACAGTCTACGTCTAGGGGCGAGGGATGTGTCTGTCAACTTTGTTGCATTTTACTCTCCCAAGAGTTTAGTACAGTGCTCTGCAGACAGTATACCATTATTATTATGATGATGATTACCACTGAGCGCTTATTCTGAGCAGCGCTCGTGAAAGTGTAATAATAGTAGAAGACACGAGCCCTGCCCTAAAAGATCGTACAGTCTACTTCTAGGGGCAGGGGACGTGTCTGTCAACTTTGTTGCATTTTACTCTCCCAAGAGTTTAGTACAGTGCTCTGCAGACAGTATACCATTATTATTATGATGATTATTACCCCTGAGCGCTTATTCTAAGCAGCGCTCGTGAAAGTGGAATAATAGTAGAAGACACAAGCCCTGCCCTAAAAGATCATACAGTCTACTTCTAGGGGCAGGGGACGTGTCTGTCAACTTTGTTGCACTTTACTCTCCCAAGAGTTTAGTACAGTGCTCTGCAGACAGTATACCATTATTATTATGATGATTATTACCACTGAGTGCTTATTCTGAGCAGCGCTCGTGAAAGTGTAATAATAGTAGAAGACATGAGCCCTGACCTAAAAGATCTTACAGTCTACTTCTAGGGGCGGGGGACGTGTCTGTCAACTTTGCTGCATTTTACTCTCCCAAGAGTTTAGTGCAGTGCTCTGCAGACAGTATACCATTATTATTATGATGATTATTACCACTGAGCGCTTATTCTAAGCAGCGCTCGTGAAAGTGTAATAATAGTAGAAGACACGAGCCCTGACCTAAAAGATCTTACAGTCCACTTCTAGGGGCGGGGGACGTGTCTGTCAGCTTTGTCGCACTTTAGTCTCCCAAGAGTTTAGTACAGTACTCTGCAGACAGTATACCATTATTATTATGATGATTATTACCACTGAGCGCTTATTCTAAGCAGCGCTCGTGAAAGTGGAATAATAGTAGAAGACACGAGCCCTGCCCTAAAAGATCTTACAGTCTACTTCTAGGGGCAGGGGACGTGTCTGTCAACTTTGCTGCATTTTACTCTCCCAAGAGTTTAGTACAGTGCTCTGCAGACAGTATATCATTATTATTATGATGATTATTGCCACTGAGCGCTTATTCTAAGCAGCCCTCGTGAAAGTGTAATAATAGTAGAAGACACGAGCCCTGCCCTAAAAGATCATACAGTCTACTTCTAGGGGCAGGGGACGTGTCTGTCAATTTTGTTGCATTTTACTCTCCCAAGAGTTTAGTGCAGTGCTCTGCAGACAGTATACCATTAGTATTATGATGATTATTACCACTGAGCGCTTATTCTAAGCAGCGCTCGAGAAAGCATAATAATAGTAGAAGACACGAGCCCTGCCCTAAAAGATCTTACAGTCTACTTCTAGGGGCAGGGGACGTGTCTGTCAACTTTGTTGCATTTTACTCTCCCAAGAGTTTAGTACAGTGCTCTGCAGACAGTATACCATTATTATTATGATGATTATTACCACTGAGCGCTTATTCTAAGCAGCGCTCGTGAAAGTGTAATAATAGTAGAAGACACGAGCCCTGCCCTAAAAGATCTTACAGTCTACTTCGAGGGGCGGGGGACGTGTCTGTCAACTTTGCTGCATTTTACTCTCCCAAGAGTTTAGTACAGTGCTCTGCAGACAGTATACCATTATTATTATGATGATGATTACCACTCTGTCATTAGGACTGCGTGAGAGCCATGTTGGGTATCCTGTCCACGTTATGCCCCGAGGTAAATACCCTATACAGCAAGAGGTAGAATTAGAGAATGGATTACCAAGTGGGACGGGGACTTTGAGAAGTCACCAGGTTCATCTCCCTGCTGCCAAGCAGAACTGTACTGAAGCCACTGCGTCCCAAGGAAAATCCATCCTCTCGAAGACAAAGGTAATCCTTAGGTATATTAATAGTTAGAAGCAGCATGACCTACTGGATAGAGCATGGGCCCAGGACTCAGAAGGTCATGGGTTCTAATCTCCGCTCTGCCACTTGTCTGCTGTGTGACCTTGGGCAAGTCACTTCACTTCTCTGGGCCTCAGTTCCCTCATCTGTAAAATGGAGATTTAGACTGTGAGCCCCATGGGGCCCGCTGTTGGGTAGGGACCGTCTCTTTATGTTGCCAACTTGTACTTCCCAAACGCTTAGTACGGTGTGCTCTGCACACAGTAAGTGCTCAATAAATGCGACTGAATGAATGAATGAATGGGGGACAGGGACTGTGTCCAACCCGATTTGTTTGTAACATTCATTCATTCATTCATTCAATCGTATTCATTCATTCATTCATTCAATCGTATTTATTGAGCACTTACTGTGTGCAGAGCACTGTACTAAGTGCTTGGGAAGTACAAGTAGGCAACATATAGAGACAGTCCCTACCCAACAACGGGCTCACAGTCTAGAAAGGGTATCCACCCCAGCGCTTAGTACAGTGCCTTGCACATAGTGAGCACTTAACAAATACCATAACTATATTATTATTAAGAGTTATGGTACTTGCTAAGCCCTCATTATGTGCCAAGCACTGCACTTAGGATAGATACAAGTTTATCAGGGTGGAAACAGTCCCCGTCCCACATGGGGCTCACACTCTTAATCCCCATTTTCCAGAAGAAACTGAGGCACAGAGAAGCAAAGTGGCCTGGCCAAGGTCACAGAGCAGACAAGTGGCAGATCCAGGATTAGAACCCATGACCTTCTGAATCCCAGGCCCGGGCTGTATCCACTCCACCGTTCTGCTTCTCTGGGTCTTTCCAAAAGGGAGTCCCCGTAGTAAGATGACAAAGAGAAGGGCTTTTTAATAGTAATACAGCCCTTCTGTCATACAGGACTCACGGTCTTTGAGACAGAGGATGAACATTTCACTGATGAGGAAATGGGAGCACAGAGAAGCAGCGTGGCTCAGTGGAAAGAGCCCGGGCTTTGGAGTCAGAGGTCATGGGTTCAAATCCCGGCTCCACCACCTGTCAACTGTGTGACTTTGGGCAAGTCACTTAACTTCTCTGGGCCTCAGTTTCCTCATCTGTAAAATGGGGATGAAGACTGTGAGCCCCACGTGGGACAACCTGATCACCTTGTAAATTCCCCAGCGCTTAGAACAGTGCTCTGCACATAGTAAGCGCTTAATAAATGCCATTAAAAAAAAAAACCAGGGGCAGATGAACCAGGGAAGGAAGTGGGGAGAGAGTCACAAGGAAAACTTGGGGAGGCAGGAACCTATCAAAGTTGGAAATTTTCCATGAGGTCTAGTCAAAATGTGGCATCAATCAATGGCACTGATTGAGCACTTACTGTTTGCAGAGCACTGGACTAAGGGTTTAGAAGAGGAAAGCAGTGTGGCCTAGTGGGAAGTGTACGGACCTGAGAGCCAGAGGACGTGGGTGTCCCACTGTTGGGTAGGGACCGTCTCTATATGTTGCCAACTTGTACTTCCCAAGCGCTTAGTACAGTGCTCTGCATGCAGTAAGCGCTCAATAAATACGATTGATTGATTGATTGATTCCGGCTGTGCCACATGTCTGTGGTGTGAACTTGGGCAAGTCACTTCACTTCTCTTTGCCTCAGTTCTCTCAACTGTAAAATGGGGATTAAGACCAAGAGTCCCTTGTGGGTCAGGGACTGTGTCCAACCCAATTATCGCGTATCTACTCCATCACTTAGAACAAAATTTGGCACATAATGATAACAATAATAATGGCATTTGTTAAGTGCTTACTTCTAAGCTCTGGGGTAGGCACAGGTAATCAGGTCGTCACACGTGGGGCTCACAGTCTTAATCCCCATTTTCCAGATGAGGTAACTGAGGCACAGAGAAGTGAAGTGACTTGCCCAAAGTCACACAGCTGACACGTGGCAGAACTGGGATTAGAACCCACAACCCCTGACTCCGAAGCCCGTGCTCTTTCCACTGAGCCACACAGCTTCTCTAAGCACATAGTAAGCGCAAAGACAAAGACTGTTGGGTAGGGACTGTCTCTATATGTTGCCAATTTGTACTTCCCAAGCGCTTAGTACAGTGCTCTGCACATAGTGAGCGCTCAATAAATACGATTGATTGATTGATTGATTGATTGCTTAACGAATACCACAATTACTGTTAAGAAAATGATAGATTCCCTTGTTTTATTAGATGTCACAGAGCCTGTTGCAGCCAGGAGCAAAATCTCAGGGCAGCCTGTTTTGTGGGGGAATTATACATGCTGGCAACTGCCAAGTCCTGTAATTTTCTTCAGGGTGTGAAGGGATTGGTTGGGAGGCGCCGTGGATGGGGCCAAAGGGGAGGGAGAGGTTACAGCCACAGACTTGTTAGGTAATCAATCAATCAATCGTATATATTGAGCGCTTACTGTGTGCAGAGCACTGTACTAAGTGCTTGGGAAGAACAAGTTGGCAACATATAGGGACGGTCCCTACCCAACAGTGGGCTCACAGTCTAGAAGGGGGAGACAGACAACAAAACCAAACATACTAACAAAATAAAATAAATAGAATAGATATGTACAAGTAAAATAAATAAATTAATAGAGTAATAAATATGTACAAACATATATACATATATACAGGTGCTGTGGGGAAGGGAAGGAGGTAAGGTGGGGGGATGGAGAGGGGGACAAGGGGGGAGAGGAAGGAAGGGGCTCAGTCTGGGAAGGCCTCCTGGAGGAGGTGAGCTCTCAGTAGGGCCTTGAAGGGAGGAAGAGAGCTAGCTTGGCGGATGGGCAGAGGGAGGGCATTCCAGGCCCAGGGGAGGACGTGGGCCGGGGGTCGATGGCGGGACAGGCGAGAACTATGGACAGCCTTAAAGCCGAGGGTGAGGAGTTTCTGCCTGATGCGCAGATTGATTGGTAGCCACTGGAGATTTTTGAGGAGGGGAGTAACATGCCCAGAGCGTTTCTGGACAAAGACAATCTGGGCAGCAGCATGAAGTATGGATTGAAGTGGGGAGAGACACGAGGATGGGAGAACAGAGAGAAGGCTGATGCAGTAATCCAGACGGGATAGGATGAGAGCTTGAATGAGCAGGGTAGCGGTTGGGATGGAGAGGAAAGGGCGGATCTTGGCAATGTTGCAGAGCTGAGACCAGCAGGTTTTGGTGACGGCTTGGATGTGAGGGGTGAATGAGAGAGCGGAGTCGAGGATGACACCAAGTTTGCGGGCTTGTGAGACTGGAAGGATGGTAGTGCCGTCAACAGTGATGGGAAAGTCAGGGAGAGGGCAGGGTTTGGGAGGGAAGACAAGGAGTTCAGTCTTGGACATGTTGAGTTTTACGTGGCGGGCAGACATCCAGATGGAGATGTCCTGAAGGCAGGAGGAGATGCGAGCCTGGAGGGAGGGGGTGAGGGCAGGGGCAGAGATGTAGATCTGGGTGTCATTAGCGTAGAGATGATAGTTGAAGCCGTGGGAGTGAATGAGGTCACCAAGGGAGTGAGTGTAGATCGAGAACAGAAGGGGACGAAGCACTGAACCTTGGGGTACCCCCACAGTGAGGGGATGGGAGGGGGAGGAGGAGCCTGCAGAAGAGACTGAGAAAGAACGACCGGAGAGATAAGAGGAGAACCAGGAGAGGACGGAGTCTGTGAAGCCAAGGTCGGATAGCGTGTTGAGGAGAAGGGGGTGGTCCACAGTGTCACAGTTTCCACTGAGCCCCACAGCTTCTTTAAGCACATAGTAAATGCTTAACGAATGCCACAATTATTATTAAGGAACTGATAGATTCTCTTGTTTTATTAGATGTCACAGAGACTGTTGCAGCCAGGAGTAAAATCTCAGGGCAGCGTGCTTTGTGGGGGAATTATACATGCTGGCAACTTCCAAGTCTTGTAATTTTCTTCAGGGTGTGAAGGGATTGGATGGGAGGCGCCTTGAATGGGGCCAAAGGGGAGGGAGAGGTTACAGCCACAGACTTGTTAGGTAATGGGATGCTTAACTGAAAGCAATTGGTCTCAAGCAATTGAACAAGGCAGGAAGAATTTTATTTTCTCCCACTTATAACAGTGGCCAAGAATCGTTTTCCTTTTCCTGTTCACTCAAGTATTAATTCCACTAGACACCCATTACTTAGAACGTTCCTCTGGAAAGCAGCTTCCGAAGGCAGAGACCAAATGTTGCCTCACGGTCTTGTTTCCGGATGGGTGCCGCCCAGGCCTCCGAGACATAATCGTCCTCAGGGGAGGGAATGGCTTCTTTCATTTTTTAACTTCTTTATGGTATTTGTCGAGCACTGTTCTAAGCACTGGTTGGAGACTAGGTTGGATACAGTCCCTGTCCCACATGGGGCGCACAGTCTAAGCAGGAGGGAGTAGGATTGAATCCCTGTTTTACAGTTGAGGAAACTGAGACACTGAGAAGTTAAGTGACTTGGCCAAGGACACCACACAAGCAATTGGCAGAGTCAGGATTAGAACCCAGGTCCTCTGGCTCTCAGACCTGTGCTTTTCCCACTGGGCTTCATCTACCAGTGCACTAGTCCCTGAGACAGGTGACACAACAGCTCCATTCATTCATTCATTCATTCATTCATTCATTCAGTTGTATTTATTTATTCAATTGTATTTATTGAGCGCTTACAGTGTGCAGAGCACTGTACTAAGCGCTTGGGAAGTACAAGTTGGCAACATATAGAGACGGTCCCTACCCAACAGCGGGCTCACAGTCTAGAAGGGGGAGACAGACAACAAAACAAAACATATTAACAAAGTAAAATAAATAGAATAAATGTGTACAAATAAAATAAATAGAGTAATAAATATGTACAAACATACATATAGGTATATATATACATATATATATACAAATATATATATGTATATATATATATATACAGGTGCTGTGGAGTGGGGAAGGAGGTAAGGCAGGGGGGATGGGGAAGGGAAAGGGGGAGAGGAACGAGGGGGCTCAGTCTGGGAAGGCCTCCTGGAGGAGGTGAGCTCTCAGTAGGGCTTACTGAGGCTGAATAGGGCTTATTGAGTGCTTACTGTATGCAGAGCACTGTACTAAGCACTTGGAAAGTACAGTTCGGCAATAGATAGAGATAATCCCTACCCAACAACGGGCTCACAGCACTTAGACAGAGGTTGCCTCCTTATCTGTGAGCCCGTTGAGGGCAGGGATTGTCTCTCTTTATTGCTGTATTGTACCTTCCAAGTGCTCTGTACAGTGCTCTGCACACAGGAAGCGCTCAATAAATACAATTGGATGAATGAATGAATGAACTGGACAAACTGACAGATCCTCAAATAGAGATCCCTAGTAGAGTGAGAATAGAAAAACACCACAAACTCCCTATAGCACTATAATTGGGCCTTGGGAAAATGCTGCATCATATTTCTCTAAGCCTCAGTTTACTCACCTGTACAATGGGGATTAAATACCTGTTCTTCCTGCTCTTTAGAGGATGAGCTCAATGTGGCACAGGGACTGTGTCCCACCCATTCATCTTTTAAGTGCTTAGTACAGTGCTCTGCACACAGTAAGTGCTCAATAAATATGACTGAATGAATGACTACCTAAACCCAGCGACTGGTGCAGTGTTGGGTACATAGGAAATGCTCAAAATTATTACAATTATTATTATTATAATGATAATAGAGAAGCAGCGTGGCTCAGTGGAAAGAGCCCGGGCTTTGGAGTCAGAGGTCATGGGTTCATATCCCGGCTCCGCCACTTGTCGGCTGTGTGACTTTGGGCAAGTCACTTCACTTCTCTGGGCCTCAGTTCCCTCATCTGTAAAATGGGGATTAAGACTGTGAGCCCCCTGTGGGACAACCTCATCACCTTGTAACCTCCCCAGCGCTTAGAACAGTGCTTTGCACATAGTAAGCGCTTAATAAATGCCATTATTATTATTATTATTATGAAATTGATTTTTATATCTCACTGAGTGAATAGGAAATACAGGATTACAGCCCAAGGATTTCAGAGTTTTCATTATTTGATATGGATGTAAGAACAGCACTTCAAATATATGTAGGGGAGGAGGGATTTGGAGTATCCTGTCAGTCAGTCAGCTGTATTTATTGAGCACTTACTGTGTGCAATGCACTGCATTACGCGCTTGAGAGAGTACAATCCAACAATAAATAGACACATTCCCACCCACAATGAGTTAGTAATAATAATTGTGGTATTTGTTAAGTGCTTACTGTGTGCCAGGTACCGTAATAATCACTGGGGTAGATATATGTGGGGTTCACAGTCTCAGTCCCCATTTTTCAGATGAGGGAACTGAGGCTCAGAGACGTGAAGTGACTTGCCCACGGTCACACAGCAGACAAGTGGTAGAGCCGGAATTAGAACCCATGACCTTTTGAATCCCAGGCCCAGGCTCTAGCCATTAGGCCATGCTGAGTTCTGTACTGAGCCTTTGGAAGAAAATACGAAAAGATTAGCAGACACGTTTCCTGCCCAGAATGAGCTTACAGTCTAGAGGGAGATGGGGAGAGTTGTGGTTCCGTGGATTTCAGGCAAGAACTGTGTGAGCCAGGGGTCGCAGGTGGGGCTATTCTATTTATTTTGTTAATGATGTGCATCTTGCTTTATTTCTATTTATTCTGATGACTTGACACCTGTCCACACGTTTTGTTTTGTTATGTCTCCCCCTTCTAGACTGTGAGCCCGTTGTTGGATAGGGACCGTCTCTATATGTCGCCAACTTGTACTTCCCAAGTGCTTAATACAGAGTTCTGTACACAGTAAGCGCTCAATAAATTCAATTGAATGAATCTCTTCCTCCCTTCAAGGCCCTGCTGAGAGCTCACCTCCTCCAGGAGGCCTTCCCAGACTGAGCCCCTTCCTTCCTCTCCCCCTCGTCCCCCTCTCCATCTCCCCCATCTTACCACCTTCCCTTCCCCACAGCACCTGTATATATGTATATATGTTTGTACATATTTTTTACTCTATTTATTTATTTTATTTGTACAGATCTATTATATTTATTTTATTTTGTTAGTATATTTGGTTTTGTTCTCTGTCTCCCCTTTTAGACTGTGAGCCCACTGTTGGGTAGGGACTGTCTCTATATGTTGCCAATTTGTACTTCCCAAGCGCTTAGTACAGTGCTCTGCACATAGTAAGCACTCAATAAATGCGATTGATGATGATGATGATGATGAGTAGATGCATGTGGGGTTCACAGTCTTAGTCCCCATTTTTCAGATGAGGGAACTGAGGCTCAGAGACGTGAAGTGACTTGCCCACGGTCACACAGCGGACAAGTGGAAAAGCTGGAACCCATGACCTTCTGAATCCCAGGCCCAGGCTCTAGCCACTAGGCCATGCTGAGCCCTGTACTGAGCCTTTGGAAGAAAACAATACGAAAGGATTAGCACGCACGTTTCCTGCCCAGAATGAGCTTACAGTCTAGAGGGAGATGGGGAGAGTTGTGGCTCCGTGGATTTCAGGCAAGAACTGTGTGAGCCAGGGGTCGCACGTGGGACTATTCTATTTATTTTGTTAATGATGTGCAGCTAGCTTTATTTCTATTTATTCTGATGACTTGACACCTGTCCACACGTTTTGTTTTGTTGTGTCTCCCCCTTCTAGACTGTGAGCCCGTTGTTGGATAGGGACCGTCTCTATATGTCGCCAACTTGTACTTCCCAAGTGCTTAATACAGAGTTCTGTACACGGTAAGCGCTCAATAAATTCAACAATGAATGAATGAATGAGAGTGGAGGACAGCGCAGCGTGAAGAAGGGGAACTGGGGAGGAACGGAGACCGTCTGCTGTGGGACCTTGGGCAAGTCACTTCACTTCTCTATGCCTCGGTTACCTCATCCGGAAAATGGGGATTAAGACATGTGGGGCAGGGACTGTGTCCAATCAGATTTGCTTGTATCGACCTCAGAGCTCAGAACAGTGCTTGGCACATAACGAAAACAATAATAATAATAAAATAATTAAAATAGTTAAATTTTTAATTTAATAATTAAAATTAAAATAATTAAAAAATAATAATAATAAAAGACAGTGGATCGGTAAGACGACGAGCTGATAGAGCACCTTAAAATCAAATGCCAGGATTCTTTATTTCTGTCCTGTTGCCTCTCAGGAGCTCAGAGATAGCTGCTTAGAGAAGCAGCGTGGCTCACTGGAAAGAGCCCGGGCTTTGGAGTCAGAGGTCATGGGTTCGAATCCCACCTCTGCCACATGTCTGCTGTGTGACCTTGGGCAAGTCACTTAACTTCTCTGAGCCTCAGTTCCCTCTTCTGTAAAACAGGGATTAAGACTGTGAGCCCCACGTGGGACAACCTGATCACCTTGTATCCCCCCCCAGTGCTTACAACAGTGCTTTGCACATAGTAAGCACTTAACAAATGCCATTATTATTATTATTATTTGGAGTCAGAGGTCATGGGTTCAAATCCCAGCTCCACCACATGTCTGCTGTGTGACCTTGGGCAAGTCACTTAACTTCTCTGAGCCTCAGTTACCTCATCTGTAAAACGGGGATTAAGACTGTGAGCCCCCCCATGGGACAACCTGATCACCTTGTATCCCCCCCAACGCTTAGAACAGTGCTTTGCACATAGTAAGCGCTTAACAAATGCCATTATTATTATTATTAGATACCTGGGGAAGGGACAGACCATCTCCACGGGCTGCATTATCCATCCCCAGTTAGATTCCCAACTCTACCCTGCTATTTTCCTGGGGAGACACTGGCTCAAGGATAGGAGTCTCTAGATCTCCCGGCCAGACAGCGGAAGCACAGGTGGCCAACCAAATGAGAATTCCCATTGCCCTTCAGCATCCTATCCTCTTTGATGCCAAGTTTCATTTCTGTCGCTCCCTGCCAAATGCCAACTTTAACTATTAAAGAAGCTCAGACGTAAAAAGTACCATATCGGGATTCACATTTGTATTTCTGGAGAGAACAAAACCAGATTACAGAAATAGCAATGGAGACCCGGGTTCTCATCCTGGCTCTGCCACTTACCTGTTTTGTGACCTTCGGTGTGCCTCAGTTTCCTCTTCTTTAAGATGTGGATAAAATGCCTGTCCCTCTCAGGAGCTCAGAGATGGCTGCTTAGAGCAGCAGCGTGGCTCACTGGAAACAGCCCGGGCTTTGGAGTTAGAGGTCATGAGTTCGAATTCCACCTCCGCCACATGTCTGCTGTGTGACCTTGGGCAAGTCACTTAACTTCTCTGAGCCTCAGTTCCCTCATCTGTAAAACGGGGATTAGGACTGTGAGCCCCACGTGGGACAACCTGATCACCTTGTATCCCCCCCACCCCAGCACTGGGATCCCCATGTGGGATGGGGACTGTGTCCAATCTGGTTATCTTGGTTGTACCCCAGCATTTAACATGGTGCTTGGCACATGATAATAATAACTATTATTATTATGGTACTTGTTAAGCACTTACTATGTGCCAAGTACACTTCTAAGCGCCGGGGTACATACAAGTTAATCAAATTGGACACAGTTCCCCTCCCAAACTGGGCTCATGGTCTTCATCCCCATTTTCACACTTCATAAAAGAGAAGTTCTGAGAAGATTAGGACAGCGTAGCTCAGTGGAAAGAGCCCGGGCTCTGGAATCAGAAGTCATGGGTTCAAATTCTGGCTCTGCGAGTTGTCAGCTGTGTGACTTTGGGCAAGTCACTTAACTTCTCTGGGCCTCAGTGACCTCATCTGTAAAATGGGGATTAAGATTGTGAACCCCCGTGGGACAACCTGATCACCTTGTAACATCCCCAGCGCTTAGAACAGTGGTTTGCACATAGAAAGCACTTAATAAGTGCCATCATTGTTATTATTATTATTATTATGAAAGAAGCACAAAGAAAAGGCACACCAGCCACTGACAGCGGAGAAGCAGCATGGCCCAGGGGAAATAGTACTTTTAGTACTTTTAGTCCTTTTAGACTGTAAGCCCACTGTTGGGTAGGGACTGTCTCTATATGTTGCCACCTTGTACTTCCCAAGCGCTTAGTACAGTGCTCTGCACACAGTAAGCGCTCAATAAATACGATTGATGATGATGATGATGATGATAGTACAGGCTTGGGACTCATGAGACCTGGGTTCTTAATCCTGGCACCTCATCTTGCCTTGACCTCAGGCAAGTCATGTCTCTTTGCTCCCATTTCCTCACCGGTGAAATAGGAATTCAATACCTGTTCATCCTCTGTCTGGAAGACTGTGAGTCCTGTATGACAGAAGGGCTGTATTACTATTATTATTATTTGATTCGTATTTTTTTAATATGGTATTTTGTTAAGCATTCATTCATTCATTCAATCATATTTATTGAGCGCTTACTTTGTGCAGAGCACTGTATTAAGCACTTGGAAATTCAGCAATAGAGACAATCCCTGCCCACACCAGGTTTACAGTCTAGAAGGGGGGAGACGGGTATCAAAACAAGTAAACAGGCATCAATAGAAATAAAGAGAATTATATATACACACACATAAGTGCTGTGGGTGAGAAGGAAGAGCAAAAGGAGCAAGTCGAGGTGATGTGAAAGGGAGGGGGAGCTGAGGGAAAGGGGGGTTTACTCTGGGAAGGCCTCTCGGAGGAGGTGAGCCTTCAGTAGGGTTTTGAAGGGGGGAAGAGTGATTGTTTGGAGGATTTGAGGAGGGAGGGCATTCCTGGCCAGAGGTAGGACGTAGGCCAGGGGTCGATGGTGGGACAGGCGAGAATAAGGCACAGTGAGAAGATTAGCACCAGAGGAATGGTGTGTGCAGGCTGGGATGTAGAAGGAGAGAAGGAAGGTGAGGTAAGAAGGGGCAAGGTGATGGAGAGCTCTGAAGCAAATTTGTCTTATGCCGTCGAGTCTTAGCGACACCATTGATACATCTCTCCCAAAACGACCCACCTCCATCTGCAATCGATCGTTCTGGTAGTGTATCCATAGCGTTTTCCTGGTAAAAATATGGAAGTGGTTTGCCTTTGCCTCCTTCTGTGCAATAAACTTGATTCTTCACCCTTGATTCTCTCCCATGCCACTGCTGTCCAACACAGGTGAGTTTTGACTTGTAGCAGATTGCCTTCCACTCGCTAACCACTGCCCAATAATAATAATAATGATGATGGCATTTATTAAGTGCTTACTATGTGCCCAGCACTGTTCTAAGTGCCGAGGAGGTTACAAGGTGATCAGGTTGTCCCACGGGGGGCTCACAGTCTTCATCCCAATTTTCCAGATGAGGTAACTGAGGCCCAGAGAAGTTAAGTGACTTGCCCAAGGTCACCCAGCTGACAATTGGTGGAGCCGGGATTTGAGCCGATGACCTCTGACTCCGAAGCCCAGGCTCTTTCCACTGAGCCATGCTGCTTCTGTTTGGTACAGTGCTCTGCACATTGTAAGCACTTAATAAACACTCAATGATTGACTGATTGAGGGAGGAGGGGAGAGAGAAGAGGAGGAGGAAGGCAAGGTCCTGGGATAGGAAAAGACTCCCGCCCAACCGAGGATCAACGAGGAAATCTTTTCTCTGGCTCCAATTCTTGTCTCAGGCTTAAGATGGCTTTCACAGCTCTCCCCTTGGCCTAGGATGGTGGAATTTTGTGCCCAGGGTGAGTGAATGAATAATGGCATTTATTAAGCGCTTACTATGTGCAAAGCACTGTTCTAAGGGTGCACATGTGCAGGCTGCGGAATGAGGCTGGGACCCTTTTCCATCGTCACTGAGCACGGGACTCACGTAAGTAAGGAATGGAATGGATATGTCTCTGCCTGACTCTCCCTCCTGTAGTTGACACTAGTAGAGTACCTGAAACTCTCCAGGTGTGACCCTGCGAGGGGCTGAAGCCAATAGTGAGGAGTTTGGTTTTTTTTGATACAGAGGTTGATAGGCAACCACAGGAGATTTTTGAGGAGGGGGTTGACATGCCCTGAACATTTCTGTAGAAAGATAATCTGGGCAGCAGAGTGAAGTGTGGACTGAAGTGGAGAGAGGCAACAGGTTGGGAGGTCAGAAAGGAGGCTGATGCAGTAATCCAGTTGGGTCAGGATGAGTGATTGTACTAACGTCGTAGCGGTTTGAATGGAGAGAAAAACGCGGACCTTGGCGATGTTGTGAAGGTGAGACCGGAAGGATTTGGTGACGGATTGGATATGTGGGGTGAATGAGAGAGAGGAGTCAAGAATGACACCAAGGTTATGGGCTTGTGAGACGAGAAGGATGGTTGTGACATCCACAATCAATCAATCAATCAATCAATCATATTTATTGAGCGCTTACTGTGTGCAGAGCACTGTACTAAGCACTTGGGAAGTACAAGTTGGCAACATATAGACAGTCCCTACCCAACAGTGGGCTCACAGTCTAAAAGGGGCAGACAGAGAACAAAACCAAACATACTAACAAAATAAAATAAATAGAATAGATATGTACAAGTAAAATAAATAAATAAATAAATAAGTAATCCCACGGTGATGGGAAAGTCAGGGAGAGGACAAGGTTTGGGAGTGAAGATAAGGAGCTCTGTCTTGGACATGCTGAGTTTTAGGTTTTGGGAGGACCTCCAAGCAGAGATGCCCTGAAGGCAGGAGGAGGAGCAGGGGAAGAGATATAGATTTGGGTGTCATCCGCATAGAGATGGCAGTTGAAGTTGTGGGAGCGAATGAGTTCTCCAAGGGGGTGAGTGCAGATGGAGAATACAAGGGGACCATAGACTGAACCTTGAGGAACCCCTACAGTAAGGGGAGGGGAGGGGTAGGAGAAGCCCACAAAGGAGACTGAGAATGAATGGCTGGAGAGATAAGAGGAGAACCAGGAGAGGACGGAGTCCGTGAAGCCAAGGTTGGATAACGTGTTGAGGAGAAGGGGATGGTCCACAGAGTCAAAGGTAGCTGAGAGGTTGAAGAGGATTAGGATGGAGTAGGAGCCGTTGGATTTGGCAAGAAGGAGGTCGTTGGTGATCTTTGAGAGGGCGGTTTCAGTGGGGCAAATGGGGCGGAAGACGGCTTGGAGGGGGTCCAAGAGAGAGTTGGAGGAGAGGCATTCGAGGCAGTGAGTGTAGACTCCTCGCTCACGGAGTTTGGAGAGGAAGGACACTAAAATATGTAGTAGACACTGAAGACATATCATCGTTATTATTATTATTGGAAGATATTCCTTCAGAGAAGCAGAGGGCAGCACGGTGTAGTGGATTAGAGCACAGGCCTGGGATTCAGAAGGTTATGGGTTCTAATCCCAGCTCCACAACTAGTCTGCTGTATGGCCTCGGGTAAGTCACTCTACTTCTCTGTGTCTCAGTTACCTCATCTGTAAAATAGGAATGGGACTGTGAGCCCTACGTGGGACAGGGACTGTTTCCTATCTGATTTGCTTGTGTCCATCCCAGCGCTTAGTATAGTACCTGGCACATAGTTAAGCGCCTAAAAAAATACCACAATTATCATTATTTTTATTATCAGTGGAAAGAACAAGGGCCTGGTAGTAAGGAGCCATGGGTTTCTATTCCCAGCTCTGCCACGAGACTGCTGTGTGACCTTGGGCAAAGCACTTCGCTTCTCTAGGCCTCAGTTTCCTCCTAAGTAAAACGGGGGTTAAATGCCAGTCATCCTTCCTACTCAATAATGATAATCATAAATGTGGTATTTGTTAGGCACGTACTATGTGCCAAGTACTGTAATATGCACTGGAGTAGCTACAAGGTATTTAGGTTGGACACAATCCCTGCCTCAACCAAGGTTCACATTCCAAGAGTGTGGGAGAATGGGTTCACGTTCCAAGTATGGTTGTAAAATAAATATGACTCTAGACAAAAAGCTCGTTGTGGGAAGGGAACATGTCTACCAACTCAGTTATATTTTACTCTCCCAAGTACTTAGTACAGAGCTCTGAACACAGTCAGCACTCAATACAGTTGATTGATAAGTATGATGGAGAACAAGTTTTTCATCCCCATTTTAGCAGAGGAGGAAACCGGGGCACAGAGAAGATCTGGGACTTGCCCAGGGTCCCACAGGAGGCAAGCTGCAGAGCCAGGATTGGAACCCAGACCATAAGCCCCATATGGAGCAGGGACTATATCCAACTTGATTATCTCGTACCTACCCCACCGCTTGGTACAGTGCTTAGCACACATTAATCACTTACTAAACACCCCTAATATTGTTAACCTTTGCTTCCACCCCAGAGGTTTGATTTTACTGTCGCTTACTTCCTCCTTTTGGCCGTCTTGCATGTGCCAATACGTTCCAATCAATCAATCAATCAATCAATCGTATTTATTGAGCGCTTACTGTGTGCAGAGCACTGTACTAAGCGCTTGGGAAGTACAAGCTCCAGAGGGGTTGTTCTTCTCAGTCCCAGCCCCTGAATGTTTTTGGCTTGCAATGTACTGGCAGAGCCCCAGCCCTATTACCCAGAAGGCAACAATCATTCTGGAATGTGCCTAATCAATCAATCAATTGTATTTATTGAGCGCTTACTGTGTGCAGAGCACTGTACTAAGCGCTTGGGAAGTACAAGTTGGCAACATATAGAGACAGTCCCTACCCAACAGTGGGCTCACAATCTAGAAGGGGGAGACAGAGAACAAAACCAAACATACTAACAAAATAAAATAAATAGATTAGATATGTACAAGTAAAATAGAGTAATAAATATGTACAAACATATATACAGGTGTATACAGGCTACCAACTCTGCTCTACTGTACTCTCCAAAGGGCACAGTCAGCTCTCGGTGAAATTCAGTAAGTCATTAGCCCTTCCCCATCTGTCCAGTCCATTCTGTTTTAAGAGGTGTCCACTCAAGAAACTTTTCAGATGGAGACATCTCAATCAATCAATCAATCAATCAATCGTATTTATTGAGCGCTTACTATGTGCAGAGCACTGTACTAAGCGCTTGGGAAGTACAAATTGGCAACACATAGAGACAGTCCCTACCCAACAGTGGGCTCACAGTCTAAAAGTCTCAGTGGATCCGTACTGTCCTCTGTTCTCTCATTCATTCAATCGTATTTATTGAGCAATTATTGTGCACAGAGCAGTGTACTAAGCGCTTGGGAAAGCACAGCAATCAACAGACCCGCTCCCTCTGTCAGTGCCGAAGCTGGACTTGTTTAATGAAAACATAATTCTTCCATTGCCCGCTGTAAAAATGGCTTCCAGTGAAATTCAAGGATTCTCAGGGAACCAGTTGATTCCCTTCTAGACTGTAAGCTCGTAGAGGGCGGGGAATGGGTCTGTTTTTTGTTACGCTGCACTCTCCCAAGCGCTTAGTACAGTGCTCTGCACAAAGTAAATGCTCAATAAATACGACAATGAATGACTGAATGAATACAGGATCAGAAGCCCCCCCCCCCAAAAAAAAACAAACCAAGAAAAAAAAAAAACAGGCACATAACCCTAGAAAACATTTTTACACTGTTCATTGGCCTAGTGATTAGGAGCCAGAAGGATCTGGGTTTTAATCCCGGCTCCACCACTTGTCTGCTGTGTGACCTTGGGCAAATCACTTAGCTTTTCTGTGCTTCAGTTACCTCAGCTGTAAAATGAGAATTAAGATTGTGAACCCCATGTGGGACAGGCACTGTGTCCAACCCGATTAGCTCAGAATCACCCCAGCAGTTAGAACAGTGCCTGGCACAATGTATATATGTTTGTACATATTTATTATTCTATTTATTATTTATTTATTTTACTTGTCCATATCTATTCTATTTATTTTATTTTGTTAGTATGTTTGGTTTTGTTCTCTGTCTCCCCCTTTTAGACTGTGAGCCCACTGTTGGTTAGGGACTCTCTCTATATGTTGCCAATTTCTACTTCCCAAGTGCTTAGTACAGTGCTCTGCACATAGTAAGCGCTCAATAAATACGATTGATGATGATGATGATGATGACCCTGGGCAAATCACTTAGCTTCTCTGTGCTTCAGTTACCTCAGCTGTAAAATGAGAATTAAGATTGTGAACCCCATGTGGGACAGGGACTGTGTCCAACCCGATTTGCTCAGAATCACCCCAGCAGTTAGAACGGTGCCTGGCACACAGTAAGCATTTTACAAATGCCATAAAAATTCAGGGTATTCAGCAAAGAGCCTATCTAAAGTATTAGCACCACGGGTATAACAGAATGACAGACTCAACCAGCCATCCTATTTTTTAACAAATCTCTTCTAAATACATCTTTCCTTTTTTGGGAAAATGAACAGTAAATTAAGATCAGGGCTGCGACTCTCTGGGAATAATAATTGTATCTGTTAAGCGTTCTAAGCACTGGGGTAGATACGAGGTAATCAGGTTGGACACAGTCCCTGTCCCACATGGGGCTCGAAGTCCTAATCCCCATTTTTACAGATGAGGCAACAGGCACGGAGAAGCGAAGGGACTTCCCCAAGGTCACGCAGCAGACAAGTGGCGGAGCCGGGATTAGAACCCATGTCCTCTGACTCCAAGGTCTGCGTTCCTTCCACTAGGCATCACTGCCTCGCAGTGTGGAAGCACTAAAATACACTTTTTTAATTTTTCATCGTCCCAACCCTCAAGTTTAGGATCCTATCTTGCTCCCTGGAACGTCCGCGGGGCCGACGGATTTCACTTTGGACATATTTGGCCTCTAATTTTCAAACATATGACCCCAATTTAGAGACCACCTGCTCTGTACACCAAGGAAACAAGCAGAAGCCAAACAGATCTCTGCAGGTTTCTTTAACCTGACAATTGGTCAAAGTTCTGGTCCTTATTGACCTGATGGCCCAAACCCAAATCAACACTATTTACTGAGCACTTACTGCATGCACAGCAATGTACCACGTGCTTGGGAGAGTATGCTATAAGTGGTAATCAGTCTAAATATGACTGACATATTTAGACTGATTACCTTTTAGACTGTGAGCCCACTATTGGGTAGGGACTGTCTCTATATGTTGCCAACTTGTACTTCCCAAGCGCTTAGTACAGTGCTCTGCACACAGTAAGCGCTCAATAAATACGATTGATGATTGATGATATTTGAGCACTTGCCTTGTGCAGAGCTATGTACAAAGCACTCAGGAAAGTACAATATACAGAGTTGGTAGACCCAATCCCCACCCACAAAGAGCTTGCAGTCTATGGGGGAGACTGACATTAAAATGAATTACAGATAGGGAAAATGGGATTTGGGAAATGGGATAATAATGGTATTTGTTAAGCGCTGTGTATCAGGCACTGTACTAAGCACTGGGGTGGATATAAGCAAAGAGGGTTGGATGCAGTCCCTATCTTCCCAAGCGCTTACTGCAGTGCTCTGCACATAGTAAGCGCTCAATAAATATGATTGATTGATCCAGGAGGCCTTCCTCTCCCCCTCGTCCCCCTCTCCATCTTCCCTCCTTCCCTTCCCCACAGCACCTGTATATATGTTTGTACATATTTATTACTCTATTTATCTTACTTGTACATATCTATTATCATCATCATCAATCGTATTTATTGAGCGCTTACTGTGTGCAGAGCACTGTACTAAGCGCTTGGGAAGTCCAAGTTGGCAACATATAGAGACAGTCCCTACCCAACAGTGGGCTCACAGTCTAGAAGGGGGAGACAGAGAACAAAACCAAACATACTAACAAAATAAAATAAATATTATATTTATATAATAATATATTTGTATTTGTAATATTTGTACATATTTATTACTCTATTTATTTATTTTACTTGTACATATCTAATCTTATTATTTTATTTTGTTAGTATGTTTGGTTTTGTTCTCTGTCTCCCCCTTTTAGACTGTGAGCCCATTGTTGGGTAGGGACTGTCTCTATATGTTGCCAACTTGTACTTCCCAAGTGCTTAGTACAGAGCTCAGCACACAGTAAGCACTCAATAAATATGACTGAAGGAATGAATAGTGGGGGGAGTCAGACACGTAAAACGAGTTAGAGGTAGGAAGGAAGTAGGGTGCATAAAGAGAGGTATATGGGCTAGATGGTGGTTGTGTGTGTTTGTGTGGGTTTGTGTGTGTTTGTGTGTGTGTGTGTTTGGGGAAGAAGGGATGGGTGGGGAGGGTGAGTATGTAAAGTTTTGAGTCATTTGGATATCCTAAAGTGGCAGTTTGCAGAGGGATGCAAAGCAGGGAAATGAGATTAATCAGGGAGTAGATGTGATTTCAGAAGGGCCTTGAAAATGGAGACAGCAGTTTTCTGCCAGATGTGAAGGGCGAGGGACTTCCAGGAGGAAGGGAGGTTGGGAGTATGAGGTTTGAAAAGCGATTGGAAGCTGATTTAGTAGTCGTGTTGAGCTAGGACCTGTGTCTGGATCAGCACGGCGGCAGGAGAATCGGAGGGGAAAGTACAACCGGAAATGTTTCGGAGGAAGATGTTACAGGATTCAGCGAGAGACTGTGTAGAGCACTGTATTAAGCTACTCACTCTTGGCTAAACTCCTCACTCTCGGCTTCAAGGCTGTCCATCCATCCCCTCGCCCCCTCCTACCTCACCTCCCTTCTCTCCTTCTCCAGCACAGCCCACACCCTCTGCTCCTCTGCCGCTCACCTCCTCACCGTACCTCATTCTCACCTGTCCCGCCGTCAACCCCCGGCCCACGTCCTCCCCCGGGCCTGGAATGCCCTCCCTCTGCCCATCCGCCAAGCTAGCTCTCTTTCTCCCTTCAAGGCCCTACTGAGAGCTCACCTCCTCCAGGAGGCCTTCCCAGACTGAGACCCTTCCTTCCTCTCCACCTCGGCCCCCTCTCCATCCCCCACATCTTACCTCCTTCCCTTCCCCACAGCACCTGTATATATGTATATATGTTTGTACATATTTGTTACTGTATTTATTTATTTATTTATTTTACTTGTACATATCTATTCTATTTATTTTATTTTGTTAGTATGTTTGGTTTTCTCTGTCTCCCCCTTTTAGACTGGGAGCCCACTGTTGGGTAGGGACTGTCTCTATATGTTGCCAACTTGTACTTCCCAAGCGCTTAGTACAGTGCTCTGCACACAGTAAGCGCTCAATAAATATGATTGATGATGATGATGATGATGTATAGGTGGGGTGAATGAGAGAGATGAGTCGGAGATAATGTCAAGATTACGGACGTGTGAGGCGGAGGATAGTCATGTTGCCAATCGCTCCTCTAATATAATACAATCCCTGGACCTCAATTTCGCCCATCTTGCCACCGGCCCCTTGGCCATGGCCTGCCTCTGGCCTGGAATGCCCTCCCTCCTCATATCAGATAATTGCTCTCCCCCACTTCAAAGCCTTATTGGAGGTGCATCTCCTCCAAGAAGCCCTCCCTGACTAAGCCCTCCTCTCTTCCTCTCCCACTCCCTTCTGCACCGCTCTTACTCGCTCCTTCATTCATCCTCCCTCCCATCCCCACAGCACATATGTATATATCTGTATATACAAAGCACTGTTCTAAGCGCTAGGGTGGTTACAAGGTGATCAGGGTGTCCCACGGGGGGCTCACAGTCTTAATCCCTATTTATGTAAAGATATATATGTATATAATAATAATAGTGTTGGTGTTTGTTAAGCGCTTACTATGTTCTAAGTGCTGGGAGGGGTGCAAGGTAATCAAGGTTGTCCCATGTGGGGCTCACAGTTGTAATCCCCATTTTACAGATGAGGGAACTGAGGCACAGAGAAGTGAAGTGACTTGCCCAAGGTCACACAGCTGACAATTGGCAGAGCTGGGATGGCTATGGATGTTTGAAACGAAAGGAGCCAGTTGAGAGTGAGCAGTGGAAGATGGCAGTCAGGGAGGGAAGTAGGGAGGGGGAAAAGTTTAAATAAAGTGGGAATCAATCAATCAATCAATCAATCGTATTTATTGAGCGCTTACTGTGTGCAGAGCACTGTACTAAGCGCTTGGGAAGTACAAGTTGGCAACATATGGAGATGGTCCCTACCCAACAGTGGGCTCACAGTCTAGAAGGGGGAGTACAATCACGCAAGACAGAAATACGTACATTAGATGTACAGAACAAAAAGAGTAAAGGACATGGAAGATTGACATAATATCTGAATGAGAAGTAAAGTATTTTATATTAAATAGCTTTTTAATAACTAGGATGGTTAAACTCAGCTCTGTTCCCAAACATGAGTTACTAAAAAGGAGTGATATCTGATTTAGCAAATAAAAATGACTTCATGGGTTTTGTATAATAAAAACCAAAAAAGGGACATTTTAAATGAATTAGTGCTTTTTAATTTTTTTTTTTTTGCAAAATCCTGCAAATTAGGGGGTAAATATGTCCTTTTACAATAAATTAAGAGCAATAAAGCAGTGTAAAGAGCTGATAAATGACCACGATGCCATTATTCCCCCTCGTCCCCCTCTCCATCCCCCCATCTTACCTCCTTCCCTTCCCCACAGCACCTGTATATATGTATATATGGTTGTACATATTTATTACTCTATTTATTTATTTATTTATTTATCTTACTTGTACATTTCTATCCTATTTATTTTATTTTGTTGGTATGTTTGGTTCTGTTCTCTGTCTCCCCGTTTTAGACTGTGAGCCCACTGTTGGGTAGGGACTGTCTCTATGTGTTGCCAATTTGTACTTTCCAAGCGCTTAGTACAGTGCTCTGCACATAGTAAGCGCTCAATAAATACGATTGATTGATTGATTGATTGATTGATTATTGTTACAGCCTATAGGCCTGTGGAAGGGATGGGACCCTATGCAGTTTAATGGTAGCTCCTCCCTGTGAGAAGGGGCCAAGAAAAAGCATCGACCAAGGAGCTGATGCTAACTCCCAAGGCACCTGAAAAATTCTCCGTTGGCTTAGGGACGCAGCGTGGTGTAATGGCTACAGCACAGGCCTCATGGGTCCTAATTCCAGCTCCACCACTCGCCTGCTTTGTGACCTTGGGCAAGTCACTTCATTACACTGCATGGCTTAGCGGGTAGAGCATAGGCCCGCAAGCCACAAGGTCATGGCTGCTAATCCTGGCTCTGCCACGTCTGCTGTGTGACCTTGGGCAAGTCGCTTAACTTCTCTGGGCCTCAGTTACCTCATCTGTAAAATGGGGGTTGAGACTGTGAACCCCATGTGGGACAGGGACTGTATGCAACCCGATTTGCTTGTATCCATCCCAGCGCTTTGTACAGTGCTCGGCAATAGTAAGCACTTAACAAGTACCATTATTATCATTATTCTCCATGCCTTAGTTACCTCATCTGTAAAATGGGGATTGAGACTGTGAGCTTCACGTGGGACAGGGACTGTGTCCAACCCAGCACCTAGCACAGTGCCCGGCACATAATAAGCACTCAACAAATACCATATTATTATTATTTGTTCCTATAAATCATTTATTCCGTCCTCTCCGGGTTCTCCTCATCTCTCTGGCCGTTCATTCTCAGTCTCCTTTGCAGGCTCCTCCTCCCCCTCCCATCCCCTTACTGTAGGGGTTCCTCAAGGGTCAGTTCTTGGTCCCCGTCTGTTCTCTATTTACACTCACTCCCATGGTGAACTCATTCGTTCCCACGGCTTCATCTATCATCACTACGCTGATGACACCCAAATCTACATCTCTACGCCTGCTCTCTCTCCCTCCAGGCTCATGTCTCCTTCTGCCCTCAGGACATCTCCATCTGGATGTCTGCCCCTGCTCTCTCTCCCTCCCTTCAGGCTT
Organism: Tachyglossus aculeatus; assembly: GCF_015852505.1. NCBI lineage: Eukaryota > Metazoa > Chordata > Mammalia > Monotremata > Tachyglossidae > Tachyglossus > Tachyglossus aculeatus. Next base: position 14,835,680 of record NC_052070.1, read on the forward strand.
ATGTCTCCTCCTGCCTTCAGGACATCTCCATCTGGATGTCTGCCCGCCATCTAAAACTCAGTATGTCCAAGACTGAACTCCTTATCTTCCCTCCCAGACCCTGCCCTCTCCCTGACTTTCCCATCATTGTAGGTGGCACTACCATCCTTCCTGTCTCACAAGCCCGCAACTTGGTGTCATCCTCAACTCTGCTCTCTCACTCACCCCATACATCCAATCCATCACCAAAACCTGCCGGTCTCACCTCCGCAACATCGCCAAGATCCGCCCTTTCCTCTCCATCCAAACCGCTACCCTGCTGGTTCAATCTCTCATCCTATCCCGACTGGTTTACTGCATCAGCCTCCTCTCTAATCTCCCACCTTCCTGTATCTCCCGACTTCAATCTATACTTCACGTTGCTGCCCAGATGGTCTTTGTGCAGAAACGCTCTGGGCATGTTACTCCCCTCCTCAAGAATCTCCAGTGGCTACCAGTCAACCTACGCATCAGGCAGAAACTCCTCACCCTGGGCTTCAAGGCTGTCCATCCCCTCGCCCCCTCCTACCTCACCTCCCTTCTTTCCTTCTCCAGCCCACCCCGCACCCTCCGCTCCTCTGCCGCTAACCTCCTCACTGTGCCTCGTTCTTGCCCGTCCCGCCATCAACCCCCGGCCCACATCCTCCCCCTGGCCTGGAATGCCCTCCCTCCGCACATCCGCCAAGCTTCCTTCAAAGCCCTACTGAGAGCTCACCTCCTCCAGGAGGCCTTCCCAGACTGAGCCCCCTCCTTCCTCTCTCCTTCCCCATCCCCCCGCCCTACCTCCTTCCCCTCCTCACAGCGCCTGTATGTTTGTACAGATTTATTACTCTATTTTACTTGTACATATTTACTATTCTATTTATTTTATTTATGATGTGCATCTAGCTTTACTTCTATTTATTCTGATGACTTAACACCTGTCCACGTTTTATTTTGTTATCTGTCTCCCCCTTCTAGGCTGTGAGCCCATTGTTGGATAGGGACCGTCTCTATATGTTGCCAACTTGTACTTCCCAAGCGCTTAGTACAGTGCTCTGCACACAGTACGTGCTCAATAAATACGAATGAATGAATTTATTTGTATTAATGTCTGTCACTCCCTCTGGACTACAAACTCATTGTGGGCAGGGAACCTGTCTACCAACTGTTGTATTGTACTCTCCCCAGTATTTAGTACAGTGCTCTGCACACAGTAAGTGCTCAATAAACACCATTGATTGATTCCTTAAAGCTTTAGTAAGAGGCTACCAGGATTACTGAATAGAAAAGACACTCAAAGACTATTTTACTCAACAAAAGGCTTTTCTTCCATTTTTAATTCATTCCATCTATCCTCTGCCTCAATCTGCCTAATTAATTCATCACGATTCCGATATTGAAACTACTTTATTCATTCATTCAATCATATTTATTGAGTGCTTACTGTGTTCAGAGCACTGCACTAGGTGCTTGGGAAGTAAAAGTCGGTAACGTATAGAGACGGTCCCTACCCAACAACGGGCTCACAGTCTGAAATGGGAACTTTATGTTCACCTTCTCCACTAGAATGTATGGTCCTTGTGGGCAGGGAATGCACCATTTGCCTATTTTGTAGTTTGTACGCTCCTAGTACACTTCCCTCTCAGGATGACACCTGGTGAGTTTTCAGTTCTCTACCAGTCTCGGCTATGGGAGGGAGAGTCAAGCAGAGACATATCCATTCCATTTCTAGTTTGGCCTGTGGCTAGCGAGTGGCAAGCAAGATAAAACTCCCCTGTGCTGGGCAGCAGCGGCAGGGGAAAGAGTCAAGGGCAGAGACTCAAGTTTAATCAATCAATCAATCAATCGTATTTATTGAGCGCTTACTATGTGCAGAGCACTGTACTAAGCGCTTGGGAAGTACAAATTGGCAACATACAGAGACAGTCCCTACCCAACAGTGGGCTCACAGTCTAAAAGGGGGAGACAGAGAACAAAACCAAACATACTAACAAAATAAAATAAATAGAATAGATATGTACAAATAAAATAAATAAATAGAGTAATAAATATGTTTACTGTGCAGAAGGAGGCTGATGGTAAACCACTTCCGTATTTTTACCAAGAAAACTCTACGGCTGCACTACCAGAACGACTGCAGGTGAAGAGCGGGGCGTTCGGAGAGAGATGTGTCCACGGAGTCGCTATGGGTTGCAGACGACTCGACAGCCTAATAATAATAATGATAATGATGGCATTCACTAAGCGCTTACTATGTGGAAAGCACTGTTCTAAGCACTGAGGAGGTTGCAAGGTGATCAGGTTGTCCCACGGGGGGCTCACAGTCTTAATCCCCATTTTACAGATGAGGTAACTGAGGCACAGAGAAGTTAAGTGACTTGCCCAAAGTCACACAGCTGACAATTGGTGGAGTTGGGATCTGAACCCGTGACCTCTGACTCCAAAGCCCGGGCTCTTTCCACTGAGCATAAGACAAGACGAGTACAGTGCACTGGATCCTCCTTGGGGGCAGGGAATGTACCTACCAACTTCGTTATATTCTACTCTCCCAAGCGCTAAACACAGTGCTCTGCACACAGGAAGCACTCAGTAAGTATCCTCCGCTCCTCTGCCGCTAATCATCATCATCATCATCAATCGTACTGAGCGCTTACTGTGTGCAGAGCACTGTACTAAGCGCTTAGCACTGTACTAATCTCCTCACCGTGCCTCGTTCTCGCCTGTCCCGCCATCGACCCCCGGCCCACATCATCCCCCGGGCCTGGAATGCCTTCCCTCCCCACATCCGCCAAGCTAGCTCTCTTCCTCCCTTCAAGGCCCTACTGAGAGCTCACCTCCTCCAGGAGGCCTTCCCAGACTGAGCCCCTTCCTTCCTCTCCCTCTCATCCCCCTCTCCATCCCCCCATCTTACCTCCTTCCCTTCCCCACAGCACCTGTATATCTGTTTGTACATATTTATTACTCTATTTTACTTGTACATATCTATTCTATTTATTTTATTTTGTTAGTATGTTTTTGTTCTCTGTCTCCCTCTTTTAGACTGTGAGCCCACTGTTGGGTAGGGACTGGCTCTATATGTTGCCAACTTGTACTTCCCAAGCAGTGCTCTGCACACAGTAAGCGCTCAATAACTATGATTAATTGATTGATTGATTGATCACTCGCTCCAAGTGAACACTTCACAAATGCGACTACTATTAGTACTACTCAACACTACAGCAGAGTCTGCAACAAGACCGGACACAGATACCATGCAGATGAATAGCATCTGATGTCATGCAAATGTCCCCTCTGCTTTGAACATTCGAAAAATCAAGACTCTAAGACATAGACTGATACCCACTGGAATGCGTTTATCACTTTTATTTTGCTATGCAGAAACATACATTCACCATGTATTGTGATGCAATCGACAGTAGAACGGAAAACACATCCTCGTCAATGGAGAGTTCGAACTCAACACTAAATCGTTTACAGTGGACGTTCTGTACAATTTAAGGCTTGGCTCTGAACTAAATCGTAAATGTTGACCAGATTTTGAAATGAAACGTATTTTTCGGATAACAGAAGGAAAAAATCAATAAAAAAACCCATAAATCAACAAAGTTATTCCAGAGTAAAAGCTTTGTAATGTCGTAAACTAAAGAAAAAAAACAGGCCTTCTTCCCCCCTCCCCTGTCCCCCGTATAATGACACAATTTACAGATTCAGGAACTTCTGAAGACTGGCTGGAAAACTCTCTGGATTTAACATAGAACAGTGTCGACAACAAAAAAGAAAAATCGACGGAAAATTCTAAAACCATTGTGATTTTATAAGGTATTAAATCAGGGATACAAAGCACATTTTGTAAGCACTAAATATCGCCAGAGGATCAGGGATTCCCCGTCGGTTGTGGGGCAATCGTAATAAAACCGGGTGAAATAAACACAAGATTCAAGTCGTGGACTGAATAAACTGTATTATTGGCACATCTATTATGTGAGAAAACATTATACACCGCACCTATACAGCTTCTAGCATTTTAGGGTAATTTTCATTTATCTGTAAACAAAAGGTTTGCCACCTAACAAATTGCAATTTGTTCCAACTTTAATAATGAACTGTGAAAGGCATGGATCGTTTATGTGTTACATGAGATCACGGTTTATATCGTTGGTTATGAACGTGCAGGTACAGCTGAAAACTAAGACGTCTGATGAAAATTAAAAATGCCATTTTTGTCATTTTAATCGTTGCTTCATGCAATATTGGAGTACTGATGCTGTATCAGATTGCTTTAGTATGGGAAAATCTCTTTGAAGTGTCTTTACGGAACGGCCAAGATCAATTCTTCCGGATTGAAATGGTCCACGGAAAGGTACGAGTCAGTCGGGGTGGGACCTGGGGCTCCATTTTCAGCAGAGGGTTTTTTGTTTGTTTGTTTTTTTTCCTAACAGTGGGTGAGACTGGATTCATGTGCCAGCTAAATTATTCCTGCAGGAAAGAGATTTAAGGAGTTAATGATGAGAAGAGAGCGGAGCGTTCTGGCTCAGATCAAGGCTGCCAGAGAAATCTTTCCCAGGCCATTCATTAGGCATTGCTTCCTCCGAAAAAGACGACCGCGTCATTCCAGTATAAGTAACTGTTTGATGATATGCACTGTCTTAATTCATACACTGCTGCTCCAGTGAGTGACTCACACCAAAAGGCCCGTTTTCCATCCTCCAAACTCAATCCAAGTGGTCCGAAAACCCCTTTTCCTTAGATTTCCTTCTTCTGGAGCCAGAAAACAAGAACCCTTTTAGAGATGTCACTCATTACACCGCATTTCTTATACCGGCGCTACAGGATATTTTACCCACGGTTAAGAGGCTGTTATGGAAACAGATCGCACGAGCAGCTACGTATTGGCATTCGGCATTCAAAGCGGCCTAGGGACGGTAGCGTTCGGAGCTCTTGCATAAGCGGGTTAGTTGCATGACCAAGTGGTGCACAGACAAGATGGACTCAAGCTCTGATGCCGGGGCTCACCAGACTGGGGCTGGGAGAAAAACTGCCCTTTTCGAATAATAATAATAATAATAATAATGATGGCATTTATTAAGCGCTTACTATGTGCAAAGCACCGTTCTAAGCGCTGGGGAGGTTACAAGGTGATCAAGTTGTCCCATGGGGGGCTCACAGTTTTAATCCCCATTTTACAGATGAGGGAACTGAGGCACAGAGAAGTGAAGTGACTTGCCCAAAGTCACACAGCTGACAGTTGGTAGAGCCGGGATTTGAACCCATGACCTCTGACTCCAAAGCCCAGGCTCTTTCCATTGAGCCACGCCGCTTCTCTAGCGTGCTAAGGGGCTGCATCGTGATCTCTCTCTGAGACCCAATGCCAACTCTAAAACACCCGAGTCAAAAAGGCAGAAGATATCTCAGCGAGAGGCCAAACTGTCGGGTTTTCAATTTATTTACTGGGGGCACTACCTGATCCATCTGGGAAAGAAAAATTTGAGCCTAAATCTTTCATTCAGGCTTTTTTGGGTCCATGAAGGATAAGTGGGTCTTATTTATTAAGTTTCCACAGGATTCCTTACACATATGCAAACAAAGGGCACCTTTTGGAATCATATCCTTCAGATAACAACAATAATAGTAATTGTGGTATTTGTTAAGCACTTACTATGTGCCAAGCACTGCATTAAATGTGGGGTGGATACAAGCAAATCGGATCGGACACAGTCCCTGTCCTACATAGTGCTCACAGTCTTAATCCCTGTTTTACCGATAAGGGAACTGAGGCCCAGGGAAGTGAAGCGACTTGCCCGAGGCCACACGGCACAGACGTGGCGGGGCCGGGATTCGAACCCAGGTCCTTCTAACTCCCCCACCAGAGCTCTATCCACTAGGCCAAGCTGCTACCGCACCCCGGGCCCAGAGGAAGCTGGAATTTTGCGCCGCCAGTGCAGGGAACGAGAGGAGTGCGTCCAAGCGTGGCAAACGAAAGGGCAGCCGGCAAACCCACCCAAAGCAGACGCCGCTCTCTCTCTAATTCTCTAACTGGCAGCCCAAGCGAAGCCCAGGACCGGTTCCGCCACGGAAAACGGAGAAACCCCCTGCCGGGGGCGGACCCTCCGTGCCCGCAGTCACCAAGGGAGATGCCAGTGAGAGAACCAACAGGAGAAGGGGGAGGCTGAATGAGGAGTGGGGTGCGGGAGGGAGGGGGAGAGGAGTCCCTGTGCCACATGCCCGCCTCGGCCACAGCAGGGCAAGCCTCTTACCTGCCGTCAATCCTCTCCGTCTTCGGGGGTGATCTCTGTCTCTTTGTGTACCACTACCTTGGTCACTGACATGTCAGGGTGCTGCTCTTTGGCCTCTTTAATTGCCTGAGCCAGCGCCTATCCCCCGGGAGACCATAGGAGGGCAAAGACAAAAAGGAGGGTGGCAATGTGCATCATCAGAGGTGACCGGGAGATTCAATTCACAATTTGCAAGGGAGGAAAAGTGCTGAGGGTCTCAAAGACGCTACCCGCATCGTAGACACGCTTTCATTCAGGAATCAACGGTGGGGAGACGGGGGGCGGGGGAAGGGGGTCCCCCTTCTCAGGCCCAGGAGGTCTCTGCGGAGCCCTTCGGGCCCGGCCTACGGGAGGAGACGCCCTTACCTGGTCGTGGTCGATGTCCGCGTCTCCCGTGATGACTATCCGCTTCTCGATTCTCGTCTCGGAAATGCCTCCTTTCACAGTCTGAGGGAGGGATAGAACCCCAGTTGGTAAATGCAGGTATAATAATAATAATAACGATGGCATTTATTAAGCGCTTACTATGTGCAAAGCACTGTTCTAAGCACTGGGGAGGTTACAAGGTGATCAGGTTGTCCCACGTGGGGCTCACAGTCTTAATCCCCATTTTACAGATGAGGCACAGAGAAGTTAAGTGACTTGCCCAAAGTCACACAGCTGACAATTGGCAGAGCCGGGGTTTGAACCCATGACCTCTGACTCCAAAGCCCGGGATCTTTTCCACTGAGCCATGCTGCTTCTCAGCTATCACTTCGGCTATCTGAAGTGATCCCCGGTTTGGCGTATTTCATAGTATTTACTGAGGATTTACTGCACGGACGGGATTTGGGGAGAGTACAATCCAAATGAAGGACTGGATTTTTAGGTCTGTCTCCTCCGTTAGGGTGTCAGCTCCTCGTGGGTAAGGGACACATCACTTCTTTGTTTTGTACTTTTCAGGCGCTCAGTACAGTGCACTGGGTTGGGCAACAATATATGCTATTACTACTATTTCAATAAGGCAGTAAGGGCAGGACACAGGAGTCCACTGTCTTTTAGACAGTGAGCCCACTGTCTTTTAGACTGTGAGCCCACTGTTGGGTAGGGACTGTCTCTATATGTCGCCAACTTGTACTTCCCAAGCGCTTAGTACAGTGCTCTGCACACAGAAAGCGCTCAATAAATATGATTGATTGATTGATTGAGTCTAAATCATGACTTGAAACTTTGCAAAGTATCAGTGTTTAGGATGCAAGCTCCCAGGGGTCAGGAATTAACCAACGTGGTTGTTCTACACAGAGCCCAGTAAAACTTCAATGAATATTCATTTACAATAACAAGGGCAAACAGAGTTTTAAGAAGGCCGTTCTATACTGGAAAGCAGTGCGGCCCATTTGAAGGAACCCGGGATTGGGAGTCAGGACCTGGGTTCTAATCTTGGCCCACGCCACATACTTGCTGCGTGATCTTGGACAAGTCACTTAACTTCCCTGAGTCTCAGTTCCCACATCTGCAAAATGAGGATTCAATACCTGTTCTTCTTTCGACTTAAACTGTGGGTCCCATGTGGGACCTGATTATCCCAGATCTACCCAGTGCTTAGTACAGCGTTTGGCACATAGCAAGCGCTTAACAAATACCACCACAATTTTATACAGAGCCTACTAGCAAAGTTTTAGGGTTTTAAGAAAGATTCATTCTAGACTCTGAGCCTGCTGTTGGGATGGGATTGTCTCTATCTGTTGCCGAACTGTACTTTCCAAGTGCTTAGTACAGTGCTCTGCACACAGAAAGCACTCAAATAATACAATTGAATGAATGAATGAATTCCTCTAAAATAACAAAGGCAAATGGGATTTTAAGAGTTGAGACAAAGCCATTTAGTTTGGGAAGGCCTTAAGTGATCACTCTTTAATGTAATCTGAAAAGGTTGACGGTACCCACCACCACCCTTCCCCTTGGCCCTTTGAGGAAGGAGCCCACAATTTTCCGGAGCTAAAACTTACTTTGGTGATATGTGTGGTAGTTGTAGTGCTGGTAGTTTCTGATGTGATAGTCTGGGCACTCATCAATACGCCTGGCTCGGAATCAACACTAGAATCAACCTAAGAAACCCAGAGGAAGCAAAGCCACACCAAAATTACTGGACCGATACTTGAAAAACTTGGACATACAAGCTGGGCAGTACTGAAACTGAACACTGCTTTATTACGTTTCAAACAGAATCAAACTTAAAAGAGGGGGCCAAAGGAGTTTTAGATTGCAGGGTGGCCTAGGGGAAAAACCACAGGGCTGGGAAGCCAGGCAACCTGAAATCTAATCCCACCTCCACCCCTTGTCGACAGGGTGACCACGGGCAAGTCACTTAATTTCTCTCTGCTTCAGTTTCCTTTTCTGTAAACTGTGGATTAAGTACCTGTTCTCCCTTCATCTTTGACACTGAGCCCGCTGTGGGACATGGTCTGTACCTGATTTGACACTAGTGTATGATGATGATATTTGTTAAGCGCTTACTATGAGTCAAGCACCGTTCTAAGCGCTGGGCTAGATACAGGGTAATCAGGCTGTCTCAAGTGGGGCTCACAGTTTTAATCCCTGTTTTACAGATGAGGTAACTAAGGTGCAGAGAAGTGAAGTGACTTGCCCAAAATTACACAGCCGACAAGTGATGGAGCTGGGATTAGAACTCACAACCTCTGACTCCCGAGGCCGTGCTCTTTCCACTAAACCACAATGCTTCTCTGGAGAAGCAGTTCTAAAAATAAAAGCTTAGCCTCTCTCTGAATTAGCTATCGGAGTTCAGCAAGACTTCAAATACATTAACTTTGGTGCAGATCCAAAGCCTGGCTCTTGGCCACACAAACCCACGGCATTCCTCTCCTCTCCAGATTCTGCTTTCCACTGGTCCTCGGCTGGCTCGGAATCTACAAAAGTTAGCTGGCCATGCTTTTCTACTCTCTGTTTTCCAAAACTAGGAAGCCCCCAGGCCCAGAAACAAGCAGGCACAAAATGTTAACATTTTATTTCCTGTTTCCTTTGGTATTCAAAGTGTTAGGAGGTTCATGCAGAAGGTGCACAAAGACTTCTATTAAATCTGTTGCATTTTGCAAAAATGACCCTAAACCACCAAGAGTACTACCCCTTGCATTTCGGTGCCAAGATTTTGAGGAATCCTGCTTCTTATCCTTCGCCTGGCACAGTGCTTGGCACACAGTAACAGATACCACAATTATTATCAGATTTCCCTTCTTCTTATGTCAATTCCAAGGGGAATGTCTTAGCCATCTAGCTAGACCTAACCAAGAGGATTACCGCCTGAAGTGTCCTCTGAGAATTTCAGTTTGACCTGAAAAAAAATTCTAGTTGCTGCATACACCTTATCTTTTACCTCAGTTCCCACCTGGCTGGGTTGAGAATGATTCTCCAAGTTTTATATAACCCATCCCTGGATAAAGTGACGGAGCTCACCCAAAATCCAGAGCAGTGGTGTGGTCTAGTGGTCTAGTGAAAAGAGAAATTAATCTGGGAGTCGAAGGATCTGGATTCTAATCCTGGCTCTGCCACTTGTCTGCTATGTGTCTTTAGACAAGCCACTTCGATTCTCTGGGTCTCACTTACCTCAGATCCCTTAGTGGGGATTAAGTTTGTGAACCCCACGTGGGACAGGGACGGTGTCCAACCTGATTACCTTGCCAATTTGTACGTCCCAAGCACTTAGTACAGTGCTCTACACACAGTAAGCGCTCAATAAATACGATTGATTGATTGATTGATCTACCCCAGTGCTTAGAACAATGCCAGGGAAATAGTAAGATCTTAATAAACACCAATTTTAAAAAATGGCCATTAGTCCCTTGGGCTGCATTATCAATCAGGATTTTGCTATCCACCTACATTCCGCAATCCAAGAAGAAACAAGATTGAATGACGCGGCACAGACTTGGGGTCACAGATCTGGCCTCTGCTGCAGCTCTTACCTGCGATGATTCATACGTAATGGTTTTTGTTTCTGTGTGAACCACCGGCACTTCCTTGGTGGAAATTTCTAGCTTTACTCCACCTGAAGAAACGCTGCCAAAGGTGACGGATTCAGTCTTCAGAGTGGATGACTAAATCAACGGGACAAAATTAGAGCGCTTAATGCAGTTAACCTATAGCCAATTCTACTTAGAGCGGAGAAAAACGGAAGCGCGTGGGCGTTAAATGTGCATTGCATTAGATGAGGGGAAAACCATGTCCCCATGTTCTCCCCGAACGTCAGGATCCTGAGTTAGCTGTTTGATCTTGGGGAGTGTTTCAGGCAAAGAAAGGGATAATTGCCCCCCTAATGCACTGAAGAGCTCACCGTGTCCTTCCTCCCTGAACCCCACACCTCAAAAACAGGCCTGGAAGTCAGAGGACCAGGATTTGAATCCCAGTCATGCCACTTGCCTGCTGCATGACCTGGTGGTAAATCACTTAACTTCCCTGGGCCTCAGTTTCCTTATCTGTAAAATGGGGGTAAAGTACCTTTTTCCTCCCCAAGGACTGTGAGCTCCAAGTGGGAGGGAATGTGTCTGACCTCATTATTTTACATCAATCACAGCACTCAGCACTGTGCTTGGCACATAATAAGCACCACACACATGCCAAAACAATGGTAGCGACAACCTCCTCAAAGGTAGCATCTCAAGCCTTTTTGTCAACTAAGTTCTCAGACAGGAAGGGCAAGAGACGGCCTCAGCATCCCCCGCTTAGTAGGAGTGGTTCAGAAATCCAGGTATAGGGGGACAAAGGAGAAGTCAGAATCACTTGGAGCAGGTTCTGGTGTTTTCAATTTTTTCAACATTTGGGCGAGTGGGGTTTTTGAAGAAAAATGCTCTAAATTAGGGCTGCATCATGCACTCCATCCTTTTCACCAATTGCATTAACTAAAACAGAAAGGGCCCATCACCTCTCGGACGCATAAACTACCATAATCGACCTAAACGCCGCATGTCGACAAATCCCGGAAACCCAGCACCGAGCCCCATGAGAGAAATGAGAGGAAATGAGAGGAAGAACTGCACGTTGAAGAGAAAGCAAACTGATCTTCCCCACGTGAGGCCTATTAAACCTTCTTGAGGACACCCAAGGCGGGAGCCAGTGCACGAGGGGTACGTTACCGTTACTACAAGTTACCTCAAAATGAGGTCTTTGGTCCGACGTTTCTGAAACCGGGGCTGCCGCACTTGGCTCTGCCAATTGCTCAGGAGAAGAGGCAGGGATCTCTTCTGGTCTTGTGGCAGCTCTCTCGGCCTCCTTTCTCGTCTCCTCTTTAGTCCCCTCAGTCGGCGCTGAGCCCTCTTTCCCATCAACGCAAGAAGCGCCAGCCTGGGCGGCGGCATCCAAACCCTCCGGGGCCAGAGCAGAAGCATCGCCGCTGGCAGGCACGCTCATCACGTGTCTTTCTTCCACCACCACTGTTTCCCGCACCACCTTCTCCCCGATCAGTTGCTCGTGTTGCTGGGTTGTTTCGGTCTTTGTTTCACCGGACCCCGTCGTGGTTTCCGTTCTCTGTGGGGGAAGACATCATCCAATCAAGGAGGCTTACACCCAGAGACATGAAATGTCAGGTTACCAGGGCACTTTATACCGGCATCAAGGTTGAAATCTGGAGGCGACTATAGAAAGCACCCTATAAATCCCCGCTTTTTCCATCAGCCCCAACAGCACCTAGCCCCCTTTTCTCACCCCCAGGAAATCCAGGTGGTTACTTGCCCATGGAAATAGACAGTGTAGTAAAAAAAAAAAAAGTTCCAATAGAAGCATCATATCAGTATCCACAGCCTACTAAAAGCTCAACAACCCAAATAAAAATGCACACACAAAATGATCCCCGCTAACTGATGGCCCAAAGAGGATTCCCATTTTTTTTATGACGTCTGTACTCGCGAAAGAGTTCTTTAGGAAACAACGTAAATGAAAGGGCGCATGACAACAGCATCAATCATTTGCTTTCAGAACAGCCGGGGGCCACTCGGAAGGCAAAGCCACTTGAACGTGCAAACAGAGAAAGAAAAGAAAAGTATCGCCCATGTCCGCAGTCCACAAATCCATAAAGGGAATCAAATGGCCACCTGAACCCAGTTCTGTGATGAAGTAGTGACCCCGCCTATGAATTCTGTTGGTTTCCTCGCAGACTCTATTAAACTGAAGATATCTGAACCATCCATGGCTTTTTCACCGGAGGATTGCTTAGTCTAAGTGAAGAAAGAAATTCAGAGTCAACACAAGAGAGAAAGAGACAGATACACACACACACACAAGCACGTTAATGTACAAAACTAAGCAGACAGAAAGGGGAAGGGGAAGAAGAAAGAAATTGAAAGTCGGAGGTTGGGAACAGAAAAGAATGGGAAAATAAATTAGCCCAGATCTGTAGGGAACACAAGCAGTACTTTCAAAGCAAAGAGTTATTAGGATCAGGATATTATTAAGTCGACCTGGTGTTTGGTACTTTTTTTTTCCTTTATTGCAAGCCACAGCAGCAACACTGTATCTCAGACAGAAGACTCTCTAAATAAAATGGAAAAATTGAAAGCCTTATAACGCCTGCCCTGAACTGCAGCGCTGACTCAACCATGAGAAAAAAAAAAAGAAGCCGGGTTGGCTGCTGTCAACATAAAACCAAGCAGCAAGAGAAACGGAAAGATTTAGGGTGTGGCAGGGTATCGCTTCAAAAGTCATGCTTTAATCTTTAAACCTCGGTCCAAATCGAGGCCACTGGTTACCACGATTCGGGAGGCAGACGACTCTGTTACATAATGAGCAGTGGCCACGGTGAACGGCTCCCGGGAGTATCTCCATTCAGACGGGCCCTTCTCTTTCCGCCTGAAGGCCGCCTCTTTCAGGGACTCGCCATCCTTCGTCTGCTCCATCCTGGTGAAGTGGACAGCACCCAGTCCGCTGCGGAACTCCATATCCTGGTCGAGCTTCTGAGCCTTCTTTGCGCTCTCCTCTTCTGGGCTCTGCAGCCGGGATTCCGCTTCTTTTATGGTGGCCAGTGATTCTGACAATTTCCTTTTCGAGCTCTGGATCTCGGCTCCTCTCTTGGCCTTGTCATCAGAGATGACTTCCAGGATCTCAAACTCCGCCATGACCGGGGTGGTCTTAGCAGATTCATACCTGCCTCGTTCCAACTTCTGGAGGGCTTCTTGGGAGGACGTCTGAATGGTCTTTTCACCCTCTTTAGCTTTGCCCGTCATGGTGACAATTTTTCCGGACACGGTATCGTAGGACTTGCCTAAAGTGTACATTTTCTGTTTAATCTCTTCTCTCAGTCGCATTTCGCTCGTCAAATCATCAAAGCTCTGCATTTCCAGGGCATCGGATTTGAATAGATCAGCTGAGATATCATCGGCTTTACCGCTCAGGGTCATCACCTTGTAAGTCACAATGCTTTTCGATTCACCACCAACTACCTCAGAGGGTATTTTGTCTACAATAACCCAATCCTCTGCGCCCTATATTTGAAATATAAAGGCTAAATTAGAAGGTCTGAACACTCTTCTCATTTAGGAGCACTCAAATATGAATCCTTTAAGAAAACCATGATGACTTGAGATAATACCTTCATCACTATACAAATTATATACAGTCAAACAATGTTGCTGGCAGCAATATTACCAATCAATCAGTTGCATTTATTGAGCGCTTACTGTGTGCAGGACACTATACTAAGCTCTTGGGAGGGTTCAACACAACAATATAACAGACACATTCCCTGCCCATAATGAGCTTACAGTCTAGAGCGGGACACAGACATTAATACATATATATGTACATATATGTATATATATACGTATGTGTATTCATTCAATCGTATTTATTGAGCGCTTACTGTGTGCACAGCACTGTACTGAGCGCTTGGGAAGTACAAGTTGGCAACATATACAGAAGGTCCCTACCCAACAGCGGGCTCACAGTCTATGTATATATACACATACATATATGCACACACACACACACACACACATATATATATATATTATCTTAAATTATTATCTTAGCATTCCAGTTATAAACCCTGCTTTGAAAAAAATTATGAATTGTGTATAAACATTTTCTTTTGGGTGTTATCACTAGTGATAAAGCAAAGCCTCATTTCCAGCATGCCTGGCAGTAAAGTATGGGAGGGAGGACTTGATTTTGGGATTAATATCAGATTATTTTGCAATTCAAAATTGCTTACTACTTGCAAGCTTTAGCATTTGGCTGAGATGATTATGAAAATATTTTTACAAAACATCATTCAGTGTGATTTTTTTTGGAACAAGCTAGTGTGTGTAAATTTTCCCTCAAAGATGAGAAAATGTTTCAATATATAGCAAAGGTATTAAAGGACCAAAGCTGCATTTATTTGCCTTTGTGGAGTGAATTCAGGTCCTTGGGTTTTATTTAAATATTCTGCTTATGGGTCTTGCTAGGGTCTCCGTTTTCCAAAGGGCTTAGACGACTTGAAACAAGACAAGTTTGTTTTTGTTTAATGGAGGGTTGCAATATCTTTTCAACTATCCAGCTCATCGGCGGCCTTTCGCCCACATGTTGCCTCTGGCCTGGAACAACCTCCCTCTTCATATCCAACAGACAATTCCTCTCCCTACCTTCAAAGCCTTACTGAAGGCATGCCTCCTCCAAGAGGTCTTCCCTGACTAAACCCTCATCTCCTCTTCTCCCAGTCCCTTCTGTGTTGCCCCGATTTTCTCCCTTTATACACCTCCTTACCTCAACTACGCTCAGACCCACAGCACTTATGAACATAACCACAATTGATTTATATTAATATCCTTCTAGACTGTAAACCAGTTGCGGATAGGGAATGTTATCATTATTATTATTAGGGTATTTGTTAATCAGTC
Source organism: Tachyglossus aculeatus (assembly GCF_015852505.1). Classification (NCBI taxonomy): domain Eukaryota; kingdom Metazoa; phylum Chordata; class Mammalia; order Monotremata; family Tachyglossidae; genus Tachyglossus; species Tachyglossus aculeatus. The sequence goes on from NC_052070.1 coordinate 14,850,813, forward strand.
AATCATATTTATTGAGCGTTTACTGTGTGCAGAGCACTGTACTAAGTGCTTGGGAAGTACAAGTTGGCAACATATAGAGACAGTCCCTACCCAACAGTGGGCTCACAGTCTAAAAGGGGGAGACAGACAACAAAACCAAACATACTAACAAAGTAAAATAAGTAGGATAGATATAAGCACTGAGAGAATCAGGTTGGACACAATCCCTGTGCCATATGGGGCTCACAGTCTTAATCCCCATTTTATTATTATTAGGGTATTTGTTAATCAATCAATCAATCGTATTTATTGAGCGTTTACTGTGTGCAGAGCACTGTACTAAGTGCTTGGGAAGTACAAGTTGGCAACATATAGAGACAGTCCCTACCCAACAGTGGCCTCACAGTCTAAAAGGGGGAGACAGACAACAAAACCAAACATACTAACAAAGTAAAATAAGTAGGATAGATATAAGCACTGAGAGAATCAGGTTGGACACAATTCCTGTGCCATATGGGGCTCACAGTCTTAATCCCCATTTTACAGATGAGGAATGTGGCTGTTATAGCGTTATACTGTACTCTCCTAAGTGCTTAGTACAGTGCTCTGCACAGAGTAAGAGCTCGATAAATACGATCGATGGATTGAAATTCTCCTGAAGTTCCAGCAGAAGGCAGGAAGTTGAGACTGAGGAGCTTGCAGTTGTAGAGAGTTTTATGAGTGCCATGGATATCCTGAGGAGGGTCTGACCCAGCAGGGAAGAGGCTTAAGCCAGAAGCTGGTAGGCACTTTGGATCAGCAGGGCTTAGTGGCTAGAGAATGGGCCTGGCAGTCAGAAGGACCTGGGTTCTAATCCTGGCTCTGCCACATGTCTGCTGTGTGACCTTAGGCCAGTCACTTCACTTCTCTGGGCCTCAGTTCCCTCCTCTGTAAAATGGAGATTAAGACTGTGAGCCCTTGGGGGACGGGGACTGTGTCCAGCTCCATTTGCTTGTATCTACCCCAGCGCTTAGAACGGGGTTTGACACATAGTAAGCACTTATCAAGTACCACAATAATTATTATTATGATAGGAGGCTAGATTTTAAAATGCCATTATCCTAGATCCCTTTCCAATAGCCCGTTCCTTAGTTTGAAGCCCATCCACGCAGGAATTGAGTGGCATTTATCTAAACAACAGTGCTGATTTAAATCAAATGCATCAGGAATATCCTCTAGGGGTTGCTTGGGCAGTTTTCTGGGAAATGATTTGATGAGCAGAAACCAGACGCCACTACACTAGCAACCCTGGGTGATGGAAAAACCAATAAGAATGAAGAGCTTCCGCCATCAATCAAGCCCCGCTGAATTAACGCAGCATTATTAAGGAAATACATTACGATGACTGCAATGGATCATCTACAGAGAAGTTTCAATTAAAATCATTATTCTGCAAAGGCAGGTCTAGGATGTCAGAAACACAGACACACACAGCTGAACACTCTTCTAAGGGTGGATTACAACTGTGAAAGAAACGACAGGAGGGAAACTTTGGTAGCCACAGTGTTTAGAAAAAGACTTGCTTCCTGCTCCAGGGTCCTGGCCAAAAAAAAAAAAAAATCACACTTACCTGCTTTTTTTGGCATTTTTGCTATAGAATGAAATGGAAAATGAAAACTAAATTCTACTTTGATGAGGCTGGTGTTTGCCTACGTGATTCCATTTAGAAAATACCTTTTTTTCCACCAGAGACTCAATGAATGTAGAATCTCCATACTGCGAAATTCTAAATTTTTCATATATCTTTTTTTTTCCTTTGGTTTGTTTGAATAAAGGAGGAATGGGTTGGAGAGGGAGTAGACAGTGTCAAAAACGGAAAGTTAGGAAATGATTCTTATACTGTGCTATAAACGGCCATCAACTATACAGAGTTTTTTCCCAGAATTAATTTGAGGATCCATCAAGAATGAAACAGAGGTTGGGAAAAAAAATCACCTGGAATCCTCTGGAGTAATAATACTCATAATTTGCTCTTTAATTATTATTTTGTTTCAATCGATGGCAATGTCGACCGGATCAGTAAATAGCGACTTGACATTTCAAACGCTAGGCACTGTATTTCCTTTCACGCTTTATGACTGCCCAGAAAGAGCTACAGAAGTGGCAATTAAAGGTGCAAGAACTCAGAGAGGAAACACTTTGGAGGGAAAGAATGAGAGGTGTTCTTCTGCTCAACTACTTCAAAAGTGACCATTTCCCCTGACACATTATGTACAGCCTGGTCAATGGTTCTAAAAAAAGTGGAATTTAAATGTTCTTTTAACTGTCCAAAAAGCTTACAGAGAAATTAAAACCTGGGATTACGAGGCTAATATGGTCTTCCATGATGTGGTGAAAATAACAATTTTGGTAATCTAAGTTCTTTACAGCCTGGACCACAAGGATCAAGTGTAAATTCTCAGATAAATACAGAAACCTTAGAGAAAGATATTATGAGCTCCCTAAGTGTAGAGATGGTCTGTTTTTCTTCTTCGGTAAGGCCTCAGTACTTAGTACAGTGCCTGGAACATAGTAAGCGCTTAACAAATACTATAAAATAAAATAAAATAATCTGATGTAGATTTCTACATCAGACTTCACAGGCTTCACAGGCTTCTAGACTGTGAGCCCACTGTTGGGTAGGGACTGTCTCTATATGTTGCTAACTTGTACTTCCCAAGCGCTTAGTACAGTGCTCTGCACACAGTAAGCGCTCAATAAATATGATTGATTGATTTGTGGCCAAGTAGTACTTTGAATTGTATTCTTTTTAAAACCCAGCAAAGAGGGTAATACCCAGTTAGAGCAGAGTCTGAATTTACGGATACATATAGAGTTATCTTTTGTATTTGAGGAAGACACCACTGACAGTGAAGTTCACCATGTGTAGCTGAATAGTTCCAGCAATATTTGCCACCGAAAAAGTTGTCCTTTGTTGTACTGTTTGAGCCCAAATAGAAGGAACTTGGTTGAATCACATGACTACGCAGAAGGTGGACCAAAAATGTCTGTTTCCCGATACTGAACTGATCAAACCAAAGAGAAACGGGAAGGAACACGTCTTTGTTGTCACCGAATCCACCGTGGACAGGTACTAACACCCAAGTATGCATGAGTAAATATTGGGGGGGCAGGAAGAACTAGATTTTAAAACAGAAACTGGCAGTTTTGTGGGAGCATTTCTCCTCGCTTCTCTAGTAGTTGGAAATTCATGGAGGTCAAGTGGGGGAAAACCCAACCTTTCCAATGCCACCGTGAAGCCGGGCAATCCTGAATGTGCAATTTGAAGAGAGTGAAGGTTTTAAATGTTCTTCAAAACAAAACCCTCATTCCTATGAGGTCATTTTACTAAACAGACACTTATCTCCATTTCCTATCAGTCCTTAAATTGCTCATCAATCCACAGGTTAGTGCAAATAAATGGAGTTCATAAGATTCAGCAGCAGGAGTTAAAACAAAAACATCCATGATGGTCACAGTCTGTAAGCTCCTTCAGAGAGCTACTGTACTTTCCCAATCAATTAATTAATCCATCTATCATATTTACTAAATGAATACTGTGTGTGGGGCACTGTACCCACCACTTGGCAGAGTACTTTATAAGAGAATTGGAAGACCTGAGGTCATTTACCTAAACGGACACTTATCTCCATTTCCTATCAGTCCTTAAATTGCTGATCAATCTACAGGTTAGTGCAAATGCATGGAGCTCATAAGATTCAGTTGCAGGAGTTAAAACAAAAACATCCATGATGGTCACAGTATGTAAGTTCCTTCAGAGAGCTACTGTACTTTCCCAATCAATCAGTTAATTAATCCATCTATCGTATTTACTAAATGAATACTGTGTATGGAGCACAGTTCCAAGCATTTGGCAGAGTACTTTATAAGAGAATTGGAAGACCTGATCCCTGCCAACAATGAGCTTCTACACCATGAGCCCGTTGTTGGGTAGGGACCGTCAATATATGTTGCTGCTTTGTACTTCCCAAGCGCTTAGTACAGTGCTCTGCACACAGTAAGTGCTCAATAAATACAATTGAATGAATGAATGAATGAGCTAGCACTTTGTACAGTGCTCTGCATATAGTAAGTGATCGATAAATACCACTGAGTAAAAAGCAAGAGCAATTCTGTTCCCGAAATGCGCCATCTCCCAGATGTTGTCAAAGGGATTGACTGAGCTCACATAACTTCTCTGTGGTCAAGAGGAATAGTGTGGCCTGGCAGACACAGCACAGGTCTAACAGTCAAAAGGATCTAGGTTCTAATCTCAGCTCCACCACTTGTCTACTGTGTGACTTTGTATACCTCAGTTAACTTCTCCGTGCCTCAGTTCCCTCATCTATAAAATGGGGATTAATAATGTGAGCCCCATATGTGTCCTACCTGATTGGCTTGTATCAACTCCTGCACTTGGTATAGTCCCTGGCACATAATAAGTGCTTAACAAGTACCACGGGAAAAAAAAAAGTTACTTCTAGACTGATGATAGACTATTTTTAGAGGCTCTGAAAGACTCTTCCAATTGAACAGACTAGGATGATTAGACATTAATTAATAAGGTCATCCTCTAGACTGTGAGCTCATTGTGGGCAAGGAATTTGTTATATTCTCCCAAGCACTTAGTACAGTAGTCTGCACTCGGTAAGTGCTCAGTGAATTCAACTGTTTTAATTAAAGCCAAGATAGATGGGCCACCATGAGAGGGCACTGGCAAATTGGTTTCACCCTAGAAAATGAAATTCTCTCAACTCTTTGTCTGTAGACTAGTATCTTCTGTTTGCTTAGGGACGGAGGGAAAAAATGACCTCACTTCTAAAACGCCCAAGAGCAGAGGGCATATCTATCAATAGTTTTGATGGTTGAAAACTGCTCTGATTTATGAACCCTTTGGATCTTATTAAAGTTCATATGAAAATAATTAGGGAGAGTCTATTCTGTTCAGTGAGATAATGTCAGCTCCCCATATCAGGATGATGCCTGGCTGTCTCCAAATGGCACTGCCACTGGTTCACAGGGATGGAAGAAGCCTCTCCCGCAGTTATCTCATTCTTAGAGACCAACAGGGAAGTAGACCCTCTTAATTCTCATCCCATCTCATCACTCCTTCCCCTAAGTCTTCCACTTCTAACAGACAGTACATTCCTGGGTGACTGATTCATATCTGTTCAATTTTACAGAATGCAAAATGAGTACACTGCCATAAACTTTCCCTCGGGAAGTGGTTAAAACACAGAAGCACTAGGAGAAAAAATGTTCCATGTGAAATACTATTAACAAGTTTCTTTTGAAAAAAGGCCATTTGAATCGGTTTCCGGATATGTGCTGTCCGTGCCTGTTAAGCACCCTATCCCAGGAAGAAAAAAAATCCAGTGTGGGCAGGGAACGTTTCTACCAACTTTTTTTTTTATGGTATCTGTTCGGCGGTATGTGCCAGGCACTGTACAAAGCACTGGGGTAGATACAAGCTAATCAGGTTGGACTCAGTTCCTGTCCCACATGGGGCTCACAGCCTTAATCCCCATTTTACAGATGAGCTAACAGAAGTGCACAGAAGTGAAGTAACTTACCTAAGTTCACACAGCAGACAAGTGGGCAATCTTGTTTTATTGTACTCTCCCAAGCGCTTAGTACAGTGCAGTAATTAGCTATGATAAATACGATGGATTGTTTGATCAACCAATCAACAGGTGGTTGAGAATATGCACTTTCAGAGGAGCTATCAATTGGAAGAGCTCATCCACCACTTTAATGTTGGACGTTAAAAGCTCACTGGGGACCTGATAAATTTATGGGGCATTAAACTAACTTTTCCATAGAACCTATCCCATCACAGTCAAAATGAACAAACTGGATTTCAAATTCCTTGGCATATCATGCACTGTAATTTTGTGGGCTTGATTTTGGGATTGTACGCAAGTACAGACACATTCTCACAGTCGGGGTGGTATGTTTTAAGACTGCACCTCAATCTTCATCTGTGAAAATGATAAGGAGGGTTGGGCTGGGTTCTTGGGGAGAACAGTTTGGCTTTCTTCTGGAATTAGAGACAAGCCCTCAGTTGGAGAAACCCACAAGACCTAAACAGTTCTGAGGATTCACTCCCAGACCACCAAAGACCAGGAAACTGCCAGAAACACCATTTAAGAATTAAATGGTCCACATGGATCGCATACGTTTACAGACAATTCCTCCAACCTTCACCAGAATCTTCTTCAGTCTTTTCTACACTTTGGGTGATGGCATAGAGAAAAACCAAAATAAGTCTATGCTGTACAACCTTTTGATTAGTTAATTTCAATTTCCTGGTTATTTTACCCTACACTAGGGACATCCAAAGTTCTTTCAACAGTGGGCCATCTGACCAGGGAAGCCAAAACATATGGAGATTGCCTAAATATTCTTTTTATTGATAACAATGGGGACCTATAGCCCATTAGCCAATCAAAAATATGGATTTTTAGCCATTGTTAAAAAGTTTAAAAACAAGATTAATCATCCTTTGTATTACAAAAGCGGGCAGTTACCAGCTTAGTACAAACCTTTGAGCAATTCTGGCCCTGTCAATGAGATATTGAAATTTAACAGGCTAACTGTATTGAGTCAGGAAATATCCAAATCTTGACTCGGCCTTACTGGTTTAATGGTTCTAGTGTGTTAGCTAATTAGCTAAAAACAAAATTGCTTAACCATCCCAAATGGACCGTGCTCTGCAGTCAAGTGGGCCACACGATGGACACCCCTGTTCCTCACTGACACAGTAAGGAATTCTCCCAAGCGTTTAGTATAGTGCTCTGCACCCAGTAAGTCTCAATAAATGCCACTGACTGTTGGCAGTAATTTCTTTGCAACACAGTGGGTTATAGGAATTTCTGTTATAAAGTGGGTTTACACTTTGTGAACTGAATAATATGTAATGGAAGCATAGGGGAACCTGTTTACCATGATGGGGCTGTGATTTGGTTATAACCCAACTGGGCTCTGCCAAGACTCTGCCCACTGTTGGGTAGGGACTGTCTCTATATGTTGCCAATTTGTACTTCCCAAGCGCTTAGTAAAGTGCTCTGCACATAGTAAGCGCTCAATAAATACGATTGATGATGATGATGATACCCGGATCAGTCTCCATTAACATGGCAAAGGGAACCAATAGCAAGAATTTCAAATTCACTGTTTACTGGAACAGCGTAAATTGGTTCCTTGAGAAGTACTAATGATCTCTGTTACAGTTGCTCTATAACACCTGAAGACATTCATTGTATGGAAAATCATGTTAGGTAAAACACTGATTCAATGAGAATTGATGGATTGGGGGATAAATGGTTCAATTACAGCACTATAACTGGCATTTGTTGTCACAAATTCTTCATGACTCCAGTGGAAACCCTGATCGGTCTCCAACGGTCTCCATTAAGGTGGCAAGGGGAATCAATGGCAAGTATTTCAAATTCACTGTTTACTGGAAACTGATTTTAGGCGGTGCGAACTGGTATCCTGAGAGGTATTAATGATCTCTGTCACAGTTGTACTATAACTCCGGAAGACCCTCATATTATGGGGAAATCTGTTGGAGAAAAAACTGATTCAATGGGAATTAATGGATTGGGCAGTAAATGGTTCAACTATAGTACCATAACTGACGTTTGTTGTTACAAATTCTCATAGTATGATTATACGAGGACTCTTTAATAAAACCCTGTGTTACTTAACTGTAGACTGTGAACCCGTTGTGGCAGGAATTGTCTCTATTACTGTACTGTACTTTCCAAGCGCTTAGTACAGTACTCTGAACACAGTAAAGTGCTCAATAAATACGACTGAATGTATGAATGACTGAATATTAAACATACCATCAAAGGAAAGTTGTTTCAGTTCTGCAAGAATTGCATAGGGCTGAGGGAAAGGTGCTTTTCCCTCCTTTCCAATGGGGAGATTCTCCGATAAACCTTGATTGTCAAAGTTGGCAATCAACTGTTTTCTAAATGAAAGTCTGTCACAGTGGGTGGTGAAAAGGGGAGAAAGCCTGTTAGCCACAGACAAACGGTATTTTCTTCTGGTTTTATTTTGGAGTGGCAGACTGGCAAAGGTTGGGAGAAAAGATCTCTCAGTCCTTGCTGCGCCCCACGGTGACCCCACTTCGTTGCATTTCGCCTCGACCCCAAGGCCATGTCCTACTCTCTGAAAGGGAGAGCACAACTGCTTTCAACCCATTTTTTTTACAAATGGCGTTTGTTAAGCCCCTACTATTTGCCAGGTACTGTACTAAGTGCTGGGGTGGATACAAGATTGTCAGGTTGGGCACAGTCCCTGCCCCGCATGGAGCTCACAGTCTTGATCCCCCTTTTACAGATGAGGTTACTGAGGCCTAGAGAAGTTCAGTGAGCTGCCCAAGGCCACACAGCAGACCAGTGGCAGAATTGGGAATAGAAGCCTGGACCTTCAGCCTCCCAGGTTTGTGCTCTTTCCACTAGGAAACAGTGCAAATGCTGGGTGGGGGTGTGCAGAAATACTGCTAGTGTTGTAGGAGAAATGCCTCCATGTGATGAGTTGGGTCGGCATTACCACCCCATCACCTTGAAAGGAATATTTTTCTTCAAAAGTCAACTTTGTGGGCCTGTGCACTTCAATCCATGCGATTAGAGTGCAAACCCCTTGTTGGCAGAAAATCTGTCATTTGCTAGTTCTGTGATGGCTGAGGGCTTAGTACAATGCATTGCTCCAAGTGGGATTTCACTAAATACTATTGGGGGGAGGAGCATGATATAGTGGATAGAGCACAGGTCTGAGAGTCAGAAGGACATGGGTTCCAATCCTGGCTCTGCTATTTGTCTGCTGTGTGGCCTTGGCTTCTCTCTGCCTTAGTCACCTCATCTGTCAAATGGGGATTGGAGACTTTTAGTCCCACGTGGAACAGGAACTATATCCCACCCAATTTGCTTGTATCCACCCCAGCACTTAGTACAGTGCCTGGCACATAGTAAATGCTTAACAAATACCACACCCATTATTATTATTATTATTATTTATTGTCATTACTCTGACTACTTGGTGGAAGGGAATGTGTCTACCGACTCTATTCTATTACATTCTTCCAAAGGGCTTGGTAGAGTGCACTGCACGAAGTAAACGCTCAGTAAATACCACCAAAGCTTGATTGATACATTGTAAGCTCCTTGAAGGCAGGGATCATGGCAACACTAGGAAGCAGTGTAGCCTAGTTGAAAGAGCATGGGCATGGGAGTGGGAGAACCTAGATCCCAGCTCTGGCTTTGCCATTTGTCTGCTGTGGGGCCTTAAGCAAGTCACTTAACTTCTCTGTACCTCAGTTTCCTCACTTATAAAAAGGGGATTACGCCCTCCTACTTAGACTGTGCGCCCCATGTGTGCGATGTGTCTGACAGATTACATCTTCTATCTAGTACAGTGCTTGGCATCAATAAGTGCTTAACAAGTACCACAGGTACTATCATTATTATTATTTACTCTTTTGGACTCTCGCAAGTCAGTCAGTCAATCGTACTTATTGAGAAATTACTGTGTGCAAATGCTGAATACAGTGCTCGGCACATCGAAATGCTCAATAAAAACCATTGACTGCTCGATGGAGTACTATCAATCAATCGAATGTACTGAGAGTTTACTATATGCAGAGCACTGTACTAAACGCTTGGGAGAATCCAAGACAAAAGAGTTGGCAGACACACTCTCTGCCCATACTATTTCAGGTGAGAGCAGTTCTATAACCCAATGCTGCACCCCTTCTCAAATCCTATTGCTCCCACGATCTGGCTGGAGGGCCCGAGACAATCAGCAGGAGCCACTTCCAGCTGTAAGTCTGGACACCACTTACCTCCTCAGGCACAAGTGGCTCAATCATGGGTGCGTCCTCCTGTCTTGCGGCAAGTCGCACGGGAGATGTAGAAAGCCTCTTCTCCCACTCGTTAGTGACCGCGGTGTCCGTGGAGGTTTCTAAGAAGGTGCGCTTCAACTCGCTTATATTGGTCTGATGCTTCACCAGGTCTTCCTGGTTCTTCTCTAGCTCCTGCGTGGAAGAAGCAAAGGAACAGGGCAAAAATATGGGGTACCTCGGTCTCCCTGCCTCCGCTTGCCTGTTAGAAGGACGATCCGGTTAGTAAATAAAACAACCAAGTAGCACCGAGGGCTGGGGGAGGGAGGGGAATCGGGGCTCAAGGCACATGGCCACAACACTCTGGTGAAAACGGAAGCGTTCCAGAGAAATGGAAAAACAAAAGTTACAGTGAACATCAAAATTAAAGTAGGCTGACTAGGTAGGCTGTAAATGGTATAAATCGCAAACAATCCAAGAGTTCAAACACACACACACACACACACACACACAAACACACACACACACAAAGAGAGCCATCTAGTTCTACGACAGAGTAGGTAAGGTCACAGCCAGTGAAAGAGACCAACTCATCGGTGAGCGAGTGGGAGAACACATCACATGCATCGCGGGGAGGGTGCACAGGTCTACCAAGAAGAAAGGAACACACACAAACAAGCATCGGTATATACCAATACCAACCTCTAACATAAGATTACTATGTTTGACATACACATTTTCACCCTTTATTCGCTTAATCAGCCTATTCTGAAAAAAGGGGAGAAGAAAAGGGACAGGTAAGGGGCATGACCGCCAAAGGCAAACGGATGCCATTCTTGTTTGCGTTACTGACAGTATCCCCAGGCTCCTGGCATGCGGGGAGGCTCGCACATCCCCAGACACACTCTATCTCGTACGACAGAAGCGCTTTCCCAATCTCTACCTGGGCCTTGAGTTCGGCATCTTCCTCCTGATCCGACTGCGTGCACCGAGAAAAATGGAAAGAGAAATCCTTACACGTTATTCAAAGGCGAGCTGCCTGGCCTAGTGGAACGACCCCAGGCCTGGAATTCAGAGGATCTGGGTTCTAATCCTGACTCAGCCGCTTGTCTGCAGTGTGATCTTGGGCAAGTCACTTAACTTCTCTGTGCCTCAGTTCCTTCATCTGGAAAATGGGCATTAAGACTGTAAGCCCCAGGTGGACAGGGTCTGTGTCCAACCTGATTACCTGTTGTACCCAGCGCCTACAACAGTGCTTGGCACATGGGAAGCATTTAGAAAATACAATAGTTATTATTATTATCATCATTTTCCAAGTACTTAGTACAGGACTCTACACAGTAAATGCTCAATAAACATGAGAAAAGTTGATGGCAGAAAAGTTTCTTCTACTTCAAGCTCTTGACCTATATATTGGAGCGTGAGTTCCTCAAAGGCAAGGACAACAATTTCCACAGTGCTTCCAAGTGCCAAGTACAGTTTTCTGTGATTAGTGGGCACTCAATAAAAGCTACTGCTGAGAGTGGTATTCAAGGGTAATCAATGATACTTCAATTTCAACTGACTGGTGTTGTTGAAGTGTCAGTTCTGAACCCTGAACCATTTTAAATTTCCATCTTGACTGGGAATCTGGGTCTTGTCTGTCTCCAAACCAGTGGTGTTATCAGTCAATGGCATTTACTGAGTGCTTACTGTGGGCAGGGCACACATGAAATGGGAGCATATAATACAAAAGAATTGGTAGGACATGGTCCCTGCCCACAAAGAGCCCACAGTAAATTTAAAAATGGTCAGACTATAGGCAAGAAGGGGTTGCTTTCTCGCAAGTGCTTAGTACAGTGCTCTGCACATTGTATAATGCTCAATAAATACCACTTATGATGATGAAGTGGTTGAGAATCAACAAGAAGTTCATTCACTGGGTAATATACTTAAAGAGGAAAAACACATCACTGAATGAAATTACAGGCTATGACATAATTGGTCTTCAATCAATTGTATTTGATTCAAACATTCCCATACATATAGGGCGGAGACCATGGGGATGTTTGCACAGCGGTATTGATAAATGACAGGTTTCACTGAGTCCGGAAATTTTAAAAGGCCTTGAGATGCACCAATGACCATTTTCCTTCCCATTTGGGGTTGGGTAGGTCTATCTGGACCTCAGATTGCTCTCTGGCGCTTGACTTTGAGGGAACACAAGGAAGATTAACTAAAAATGGTTTTTAAAAGGTTGAAAAATTGGGACCTATGATGAAGGCTAAATTGAGGGGTTTTTTTTTTAAATCAATCACGCAGTGGTATTTATTGAGCACTCAGTGTACACATCACTGTATTAAGCACCTGGGAGAACACAATACAACAAAATTGGAGGACACATTCTTTGCTCACAAAGAGTTTACAGTCATTTCCAATAAGGTAGTTGCCACAGAAATGACCTTTTACTGCAGTCTGCGGGGACAGAAGTTAGAACAACTTTCTTATCTCCACAGATAATGATCTTGAGGAAAGTGGTGTCATTTCTCCCTCAGTTACCTTCAAGAAAGGGATAAACACATTTCCAAAGTCCAGGGGCCTCACAACAGGGTATCAGCTGTATGGATACCTATTAATTTCTGGATGAAGCGTGTCTGAACTAAAGGGTTTCCACTTCCAGAGTTCTGCATTTTCTTTTGCTTTTTAGTGCCAACATCTGAGATTCTCTCTCTCTCTCTCTCTCTCTCACACACACACACACACACACACACACACACACACACACACACATCTAAATCTACTCTAAAGAAATTCCTTGGAAATAGAATGGGAGGGAAAAGAGATCTTTGTAAACTGGCCTGTTGAAACAACCAACACTACCTCCTTGATAAAGCCCAACTTTAAGATAGAGTTTCCCAATATGACCTAGAGGGAGGGGGGGGAATTCAGACGACAGAGTTCTGAACATTAATCTCCGAAGGATAATGTCTCCAGCTCCTTTGACTATGGAAATCGAGGGGCAAACAAGCTCTCCCAGGAAGAATCTGCAACCAAGAAAATCACGGTCACATCCAAACGCATGGAACTATTCCCCCTAGTAACCCTACCTACCTCAGTGGCAGTGGTTTCACCATCTGCTGCAGTGTCCGTCTGCTCGCTGTCCGTCTGTGGGATCATACAAGGAATCAGGTTCCATCGGGGGAGGCAGGAAAAAAGATAAATCCATCTTGTTAGTCAAGGCACGCCATAGCACCATCATCAAACAGTATGCGGGTTAAAGTGAAAGCAGAAGCCAAACTGAGACTTGGTTTAATCAACAGATCAGACTCAGAGGAAGACTCAAGGCACACACAGTATGATGCTTTACTGTAGCAATTTTATCAGCTAAACCAAAACATCTGAAAACAACCATTTATTGGAGTTTTCATCGTAAGGCAAGTGGATTTTTTTCCACTAAATCTTTGAAAAATCTACTGAATGTTTTCATTCATCGAACACAAATAGGACTCTTGTATTTTTACAAGATCTAGTTTGGATCACGTTTGGAAGGTGGAAACCTTCGTGATGGAATTTTTTGAGATGTCACTTCACTTTCAGCCCCTCATTTATACAGATTTTATCATCTTCTCCCACTTATGGATCATCAGGCTGCCTGCATTACCGAGTTCAAATAAAGCAGATACACAAACAACTAGTCACTGTGCAGGTATTTGTGAAAATAACTTTATTCTGTTTTTAGGGTAAATTTACTTTGGATATGTTCCTAAAATATGTACATTTGTTTAAACATCTCCCAAAATTTACACAAGGGTATGCGTAACAGTAAGGTCTTTAACAAGGCATTCCAATAAATATTGTACACTTAAAGCCAAAAAATGACATCTGTTGGATACACATAAAACAAAGCACAGCATTACGCAGCTGACAGTGGATCTAGGTTTTATGGAGCAGGATTAGAATGTATACAAGCTCCAGATGGGCTCCGATCAGCATCAAAAGGGTCATTAATTAAACCAATAAAATTTGGATAAGCTTTTCAAATTAATGGGGCCAGGGGCTTTTAAGTCAATAAAGGATTACCCTCACATGTCCCTTAAGGATCATATGCTAACCCAGTACCTGCCTGTTCTCTCTCCCATTCAGACTGTGAACCCTATGTGAGACAAGGATCGGGTCTGACCCAGTGCTTAGCACAGTGCTCAGCACATAGTAAGCGATCACAAATACAGTTATCCTCATTATTACTAACACCCGCACCAACAATATGGAAGATGTTTCCCTCAATCTAGGGTTCAGAAGCAGGAGCGAGTCCTAACGGAGCCCACTGTTGGGTAGGGACTGTCTCTATATGTTGCCAACTTGTACTTCCCAAGCGCTTAGTACAGTGCTCTGCACACAGTAAGCGCTCAATAAATACGATTGATTGATTGATTGATAAAGCTGAGGCCTGGGAGCCAGACGACCTGAGTTCTGACTTCAGCTCTGCCACTTGACTGCTTTTTAACCTTGGGCAAGTCTCAGCTTCTCTGTCTCAATTTCCTCAACTGCAAAATGGAGATTAAATACCTGATCTCCCTCCTATTTGAGTGTGAGCCTAATCAGATCCGTTCCTCTTCTCTAGACTGTATGCTCATTGTGGGCAGGGAACGTGTCTGTTTATTGTTGTATTGGGAGCGTTCTGGAAAAGATGTGTCCATGGTCTTGCTATGGGTCAGAGACGACTCGACAGCATAAGATAAGACTCTCCCAAGCACTTAGTACAGTGCTCTGCACACAGTAAGTGCTCAATAAATACGACAATGAATGAATGAAACCGGTCTGATTAACTTGTATCTACCTCAGCGCTTAGAACAGTGCCTGACACAGAGAAAGTCTAGAAAACTAAAACAAAAACCCATGCTGGGAAATCTGGCACTTAAGGAAGCATCCTCCAGTTTGAATTCTCCTACCACAACAAACCAATGGAGAAAAGAGACACTACTGTTGGATTTGGACTGTGTATGAGTCCTGTGTTTGACTTTTTCTTAGGTCAATGGGGGTTCAGTTTTCACCTCTAACATTTTTTCAGGTGGGGGGAAGGGTAAGAGTTGGCCCTGCCTTCCATATAATAATGATAATAGTAATAATGGCATTTATTAAGTGCTTACTATGTGCAAAAGCACTGTTCTAAGCCCTGGGGAGGTTACAAGGTGATCAGGTTGTCCCACAAGGGGCTCACAGTCTTAATCCCCATTTTGCAGATAAGGGAACTGAGGCACAGAGAAGTTAAGTGACTTGCCCAAAGTCACACAGCTGACAATGGGTGGACCCAGGATTCGAACCCAGGACCTCTGACTCCAAAACCCATGCTCTTTCCCCTGAGGCACGCTGCTTCTCTAAGCTGCTTCCATATCCCATGCAGGACATGGATTTAGTCTGATTGTTTTTAAAATTATATTTGATAAGTGCTCACTATGTGCCAGGCTTACCACAGTGTTTGGTAATGAGGTAACTCAGGCACAGAGAAGTTAAGTGACCTGCCCAAGGTCACAGAGCAGACAAGTGGTAGAGCTGGGACTATGTAATAATTAGATACAATTGTATTGTACCTATGACAGGAGGACCACTGCTATTTTATTCCCACTTGACAGATGAAGAAACTGAGGCACAGGAAATTTAAGTGAATGGCCCAAGATCACCCATCAGGGAAGTGCCAGATCCAGGGTTAGAACCCAGTATTCTTGATTCCCAGTCCTGTGCTCTTTCAGTTTGGCTGCATTGCTTCTCCGGGACAACCTCCAGTGAATAATCGTAATGTAATATTTAGATGTCAATCACATGACACCATGTTGGCACATTAAATAAGTGTTAAACCTTAACAGCTGATCATTTAATCTTTTCATGTATTTCATCCGTTTGACACCCCTTCTCCCCTCTCCCTCAGGGCCCAGTCCATGGAAGGCTGGTTAAAAAGGGAAGATGAAATTCTCATTATCTTTCTCTTTCCCTCAAGCTGATCTAAGGACACAGCTCCCTTGATTAGATCAACTCCTTTTACTTGGATTAGCTCCAGAGGAGCAAGATGAAAACTTGACCTCTTCGGCGGGGGAGGAGGAGAGAGAGGAGAGAGAGAGATAGAGAGAGAGAGAGAGAGATATTACTTTACATGTTTATGAGAGACTATTAGGGCCTGAAAAAATTCCAGATGAAAAATAAATACTGGGGGTTTAATAAAGGGAAGAGAGACCAAAGACTTTTCATGATCAGTGGCATTAGACAGTTACTATTTAAAGTGAGGGAGCTGGAGTTGAGTAGATTTAGGTAATACTAACTAAAAGAGAAATATCAGGAAAGCAACAATTGAGAGGTTTGAAGAATATAAAACTGGAAGACGTATGGGTCCTCGAGATGTGAGCTAGCCCAGCTAGAATTTACTTGCATTCACTGAACCCTGAGCTGAGCTGGGCTGTGAAGATGAATGCTCTGCATCTGAGTATTTTTTCTAAATACACTTCACATCTGAAATCCAACGTTTCATAACTCAGTGGGAAATCAGAATTCACAGACCTGCTGACAAACAGAACCAAGTTCAGGTTCCCGAATGCAGACCTAATAATCCGATACAGATTTGGTGTTCCTGAGGAGAGCTGAATGGAATCTTAAGAGATTCATCAAAGCAGGCTTCCCTGCCCAAGAATAAGGGTTTAAGAAGACTGTGCAGCTGCTAGGGCTAATTGGTAGGTTCAGACATTTGAGATTCAGAGGCAGTAATATACTGGAAACCTTCACGCATGTGTTCTCTTGCTAGTGACAATAACTGCTGTGATTTGTTTTGCCCATGTAATGCAGACATGCCAAAGTTTCACATGAATTTCCATGCACTATATACAACAAAATGTACCCCCGGATTAGGCACAAGATCTGTGTAATTTGCCATACCAAGGCAAAGGTTCTAAAGGCAACTGATTAATTTGTATCTACCCCAACGCTCAGTACAGTGCCTGGCCCATAGTAAGCACTTAACAAATAACCTGAGGGAAAAAAAAAATCTGACCAACGCATAAAACCAGGAGGCCATTTTACCAATCACTATGTTTGTACTTATTAACTTTGGTTCTCAAATATACTGCAAAGAGAAATGATGCTGCAGATGAAAGTAGACTAATAAAGTATAATCTGCCTGCTGCTTTAGTATGACCGTTACTATTTGCTATTCAGTCTACCCCTGGGCCAAGTTCATGCTATCGCCATTGCCAAGACCAAGACTAGCAATAGGCACCAATTAAAGGAAATTTTCTGTCAAAGTAAGGGAGTTTATTCAATAAGTTGAAAATGGGGTCCTTCTCCCTAAAATTCTTATTTCACTCATTTTTGATTCTCAACCATGTTGAAAACAATTTTTTTTATTATGGCCTGTGACATTTCATAAAGAGGAGTGCAAATTCCTATTAGAAATCTTCCCCAGAACACTTACATTTTGCTCTTTTTCTAGAAATGAAGGGTCAGGAACTATATTTATAAGGACAAAATCCCCACATGACGGATTTTTTTTTCCTTCTCAACACCCATGCTACAGGTATCAGCCCTACGTCGGTATATAGACTTTCATTCTCTTCTTTCCTGCATTCTTTGTCTTCATATAATGTATAATAGCAATCTCTAGTGGGCTTAGGCCTTTTGGATCTTACAAAAGGCTTCACGTGCTCTGTGTGAGGGGGGACTCTGGAACTAGGGGAGGGAAGGGTGCCGAATGAGAGTGGCTGGAACCCAGGCTGGTGACCTTTGCGCTTCTCTGTCTATTCCCTGCCTGCCGTGAAGCCCCAGGAGAGGATGCAGTTGGGTGTTTGGGTGTCTGTCGGTGGAAGGGAGTCCTGGGCAGCGGCTCCAGCAGCCGGGCATGGACTGGGTGGCTTCTGTCTTGCCCTCAGCCTCTGATCAGAGGGCAGCGGCGAGGGCCAGGGGCGAGTAGGTGGAGGGGCAGGCAGCGACTGGAATCTCAGAGTGACAGGTCTGGAAGCTCGGGTCCATTTCCCCCACTGCTATAGACGTGTCTGCTTAACACTCTGAAGCTTCTGGAAAAGGCGTTCAGGATGATGGAATGGCAGAGGGGAGTCTGGGGCATGCTCAGTTGGGATTCGTAAAAGACACAAACTTCACGGGGGTCGGGGTGGGGGGCAAAAAGCTACCACTTGGCCGATTTCGCATCCCCATCTAGGTCTCTGCCTCCCGGCCAAACGGTCTCTGGGTGCAGCGGGGCGTGAAGACGGTGTCAGGAAGATGATTCTTCACCTCGCTACCTCTGAGAGAACCGACGCATTTCAACCGTGTTAGGTCGGGACTGACAGAACCGGCCAAGCGAATGCTAGCAAAGTGGGCCAAATGCAGTTAAAAACAACAACAAAAAAACACACCAACCGGAATGACGGTTCTCCAATCTTATTTTACACCCGCCACCTACGTCACTGATCTTCCCTGTTTAGCTGCCTCATGAGAAGGTTCGGCCGAGGATCCTACCACCAGAGACCGGCTCGATGTTTCTACCTACTGAGCTGCTTCAGGGCCAACGTCCGGTTCGGGGTATGCCTGGCAGGGCCGAACCCGACTGTTGCAGGACAGCGGTGTTGTGCCTAATCCCGGGGTCCGGGCGGCACCCCCAAAACACACACACACACACACATCCACACACACCCTCTAACATTAGCAGCACAGACGATAAATGAGGCTCTGAAAGGGGAACCGCTATGGCAGTGGCCATTTCGGACTGAAGCGCTGAAGGGCAGTGTGCTTTAGGCCGAGGTACACACCTCTTCCTCTGAACTGTCATTCACGTCATTGTCAAGTGATGCGCTCAAGGAGGCCGCCTTGGGCTCCAGGTAGCAGAGGCACAAAGCCAGAGGGAACGAGAGAGTGAGGGCACAGGGCACTGAGAAAGAGGCGGACAGCAGGAAGAAAAAGATGAAGAGGAAACAGGGCACGAGCGATGGCGATCGGATGGGAAGGTAATGCTGCAGGCTGGTGGGGAGGAAGCTGGTTTCGGAAAGGTTGGGGAAAGAGAGATACCCATCGTCATCTAGAAGAGATGGGAAAGACTCGGGGAGTTGCAAGGAGAAGGAGAACAGCGTCCCGTGGTTGCTCGCTTTTTGCTTGTAGCTAAAAGCCACATCTTGGTCCCCCGAATACACGTTCCCTTTCCTGGTGGGGGGTGGCAAATCCCCCTCACCGTGGCTGGGCACGGTGTCTGTGGATGGCTCACAAGCTAAGAGTTTTGGAGCATTCTCCTTACATCTCCTACGGAGCTCTGCTGAAGGTGCGGGAGAACCGTTATGCGAGCGAGGAGAGGAGTGAAATGATTCGGGTTCAAGCCAGGGTGACTGATGAGAGAGAGGGAGACAGGGAGAGAGACAGCAGCAAACAAGGTGCAAAAGGACAAAAAGAAAACCGTAATTAGTGAAGTTTCTCTTGTGTAGAATATATTATAAAACAAGAATTTTAGCCCGCAGATTATTGTTCACGGCGCTAAAGAAACATTCAAGCTGCATGCGGAAGTCGTTATAGATGGCTAAGGGTTACAAGTTAGTAAAATAAAGGCTGCTGGTCAAAATGCACAGGCAATCTTTGTTTTGTTTTTATAATGGAGGAGCTTGTTCATTGGCAACTCTGGATCCTGTGGATTCCACATCAAATAGTTTGGTCCAAAAGACGTACAGCAGGGGTTTCCAAAAATGGACAAGAGTGTCCCTGTGGAGCCTTTTGGTTTTGGAAAATTTGAACAATTCAGTCTCTAATGATGTTGACACAGTAAGACTTTCAATAACCTTCTGCTGGCTTCCCCGAAAAGACAATTCTACAAATTTCCAGGTGAATGAAAAATGAAAATGAACCCCATCTGAGGTGGTGAAAAGGCAATGTTTTTACCTCATCAGTGGCACTTCAATCAATCAATCAGTAGTATAGATTGAGCGATTACTGTGTTCAGAGCACTGTGCTAAGGGCTTGAGAATGTACAATAGCACAGAGTTGGTACAGGTGATCCCTGTCCACAAGGAGCTTACAGAATTGATAGGTAAATCAGTACAAGAAAATTTCTAAATCTTAAGGTTTCTGGCCTCACTCACTTCTGTCAGATGAGTAAGTGGGATCTGATTCTTCAGCAATTTAACTCCCTTTTTTCTAACGCCTAGATAACTGCTGAAAATAAATCTACTTATGGTTTGCTAACAAAATTGTCATCAATTTTTTTTGGCTTCCAATAACAGCCCCGTCCACAACACTCTCAAACAGAGAGCCTTGGTGTGTCCAACTCAATTTGCCTGTATCCACCCCAGTGCTTAGCACAGTGCCTGGCACACAGTAAGTGCTTGTACACCAGCATTTTTATTTTTTATAAAGCTTACGCTTTCTTTGTAGTTGCATATGTCTAAATTTGAATGGGTACTAAAATGCTATGGGTTTTCAAGGAATAAAGCTGAGAAAACAGCTTGCGTTGTCATCGATCGGTTATATGAAAATGTGAGTCTTGTACAAGGTGGGTATTGGGGAAGCTTCTTCTGTGCTCCTTGTGGGGTGAAGCACCGAGAAACCGAATGAAGCTGATTTTAGTTAGCAGGTAGAAGGCAAGTTTTTCAACTTAGCTCTGAGCCCAAAAAAATGGAATGAAGCAGTGTTCAAAGGGATGAACGCTGTCTGGCTCAAGACTGGGGCCTCATCTTGAAGCCCTCTCACATCAATCAATGGTATTTACTGGGCACTTACTATGTGCAGAGCACTGTATTAAGTGTTTGGAAGAGTATAATAGAACAGTTAGCAGACCGATTTCAGTATTATATTTTGTCCGTGTAACATCCCTGTGAAGTACAGTGGGGAAGGTATATTAGCATCCCCATTTTACAGATAAAAAAAATCGGAAACCCAGAGAGGTTGCAATTTCCCCAAGGTTACAGAGCAGATCAGTGGTAGAGAAAGAACTAAGAGAGTCCAGCTCTCTGGCCTCTTTCCACTCTTTCCCCCAAACCAGGCACCACTTTACTGGGATGTTGGTGGTTATTATTTTTACTATTATGGTTATTTGTTGAGCACTTTCTATGTGCCAGGCACTGTACTAAGCACTGGGGAACTGTACTAAGCACTGGATAATTATGGTATTTGTTAATTGCTTACTACGTGCCAGGCACTGGACGAAGTCCTATGGTGAATACTGTCCAGCAAATTGGGCTGGACAAAGTCCCTGTCCCGTATAGGGCTCACGGTCTTCATCACTATTTTACAAATGAGGAAACTGAGGCACAAAGAAGTGAAGTGACTTGCCCAAGGCCACACAACACAAAAGTGGCAGAGCCGGGATTAGAATATATGACCTTCTGATGCCAGGCCTGTGCTCTATTTGCTACACCATATTTGCTTTCTATGCTTTAGTTCCACCCTACCACTAAATAACTGTGCCCTCCTGGCGTGATGTGGAACGTCTCCGAGGCTCGATTTTTCCGTTCTTAAATGGAGCTCCTCTTCCCTCAATCAATCCTCTCTCCCACTCCCTTCTGCATCTTGGATTCGCTTCCCTTTTTCACACCTCCCTCAGTCCCACAGCACATATGCATTTATCAATAAATGTTTAAAACTTAATGTCTGTCTCTCCCTAGAGTGTAAGCTTGTTGTGGGCAGGGAATACCATCTACCAACTCTTTTATGTTGTCTCTCTCCCTAGAGTGTAAGCTTGTTGTGGGCAGGGAATACGTCTACCAACTCTGTTATGTTGTACTCTCCCAAGAGCTCAGTACAGTGCTCTGCACACAGCACTGTGTTCAATAAACAGGAATGATTTACTGAATCAGTGGTATTTCTTGAGTACTTTTGGATGCAGAGCACTGTACTGAGACCTTGGGAGAGTATCCTAAAACAGAATTGGTAAACAAGATTCTCCCCTACCTCCACCCTCTCGTGGATGTTATAACATCCTCGCTTTTTTCATAAGAAAAGTACTTGGAAGGTATTTTTTTCATTCCTCCATTTTTAACATGAGTGCTCACTCTAAATGTCTCCTAAATTTTTCAAGTATCTTTCTCTGGCATAGCTGTGCACACCAATCTCATGACTGAACAACCCTGCGTCCTAATGAATTCAGATCAAGCATCAAATGTGTGATCCACCACAATAAAAACAGGCCAAGGAGAATTTACATTTTAATCCAATGCAAAATAGTTTTTTAACCGCTTCAAAAATGAGAATGACAACATTCGTATTACAGTTTTGGTACAACGATCTCAACTGAACACACGGAGCTCACACAAGTTGATCTTTTCTGTAAACTGCCACCCATGTGCAAACTGGCCTCTTTCTATTAAGATGTGGGCCAGTGTGACCTATGACCCAGGAGACTTCCATTAGGGTTTTAGATGGCAGAGAGGTTTCGGGAGCTTGGACTATCTAATACAAGAAGTCTCTGGAGGGACACCAAACCTAAGGGCTTGGAGTCTTCATCTTTGGGTCTACTCCGGGATCGAAGGTGAAAATATGGCTTCTTGATGGGTGCCAGTGGCTGTGGGTGTGGGGTGGTTGGGTGAACCCCTCCCTCTCCTTAAACCCACCATCGGACATTCATTTAGGAATCTGTTGGAAGGTTTTTGCTGTTCCGCTAACTTATTCTGCGAGTGGGCAAAAATCCTATTTACGAAGGTGACCCTGGAGACTCTTTTCAAAGCAGAATTTTATTTCAGAAGGATCCGCTAAGCTGCAAACAGGGCTCACAACGAATAGGATCATTTGAGTTTCGATGGGGCCTCATCTGAAATGACTGGTTTTCTGAGAATTCCATCATTAATTCGTAGAAATGCAATCACTCTCATTGGACAGCTAATGTTGCCAGAGAACGTCTTCGGACAACTAGCGACATGAAATTCGAAGGTTGGGACCAAGAAAAAAAATTTATTTTAGCATGTGCAACAATAACAGGTCATTGAGTTACAGCATCTAACTTAGTACTTGTCAACTTTAATTAATTTAAATTTCAAAATTTCTAATCTTTAAAATTTCATTCTTAAAAAAATGAACTTTCTCTGAATTTTATTTCCAAATAAAATAATTTCTGAAACCCTGTTTTAAAGTTAATGGCAAGATACTAGGGGGAAAAACAACCTTTTAAGGTCGTGGGTGCCAAAGATAGAAGTTTTCATTTTGTGTCTCATCCCACTGAAATTGATTTGATAATGAAACCTGCACTGAGATACAGAGACCATTTGATCAGCCTGGGCTCATGTAAATATTTCTAAAAGGTTTTTTAATTTGTCTTTTTTTAAATGAACAATAAAAAATGTGAGCTTCTTTAGAATACGTAGGCAGAGAGGAACACCTCTCAATTACTGTCTTCCTGAGAGATTGGCTTCGTTTAATCAACAATTACAGTAAGGTCTCTGTGCGCAGGTAAACATATTTTTTTTTAAATAGCAGCGTTTATATTCACATTTAGAGTAGTAGTAATTAGTAGTAATCGATATGAACAGTGCTTTTATAAAGAAAAGTATGTAATTTTTGGTCCTCAATAGCCCAGTGAGGTAGAAACTATTTTCCCCATTTTTCAGATGAGGAACCTGAGATTTAGAGAGGTTTTGGCAGCTGGCCAGTGGCAGTCACGACTAGAATGCAGGCCTGCAGCATCACAACCAAGTACACTTCCCATAAGCAGCATCAAACAATTTACTGAGTGCTTACTGTGTGCAGAGCACTGCACTAAGCACTTGAGAGAGTACATTATAATAGAATTGGAAGACATGCTCCCTGCCCCACCTCATTAAAAAGGCAAGTACTAAAAAAATGTATGTTAACTTACTGCCACCTATCTCAGTTTATCTAAATCCCCAAAAGGAAACTAATCCAGTCATTTTTAGTAATTAAAGCACACAATTTAAAGAAATTAAATTCATCTACTTCTCAAAATAGCCCCCAGCCCCTGAAAAAAGAAAAGCCAAACCTCAAAATCATAACTCTATTTTCAAGGGCCAACCAAATGTCTCTCCCCCATTCATATGGGCATTAGATATTGGTCTTGGCAACTGCCCATGCTTGCCATGGACCGAATCTCAGAACCCTCATTTACCTTTCATACAGCTCATCTTCGATCACCATATCCTGGCCTCCTTTACTGCCAAGCTTGATTCAAATCAAAAGAACTATCGCGCTAACTACTGCTTCAGAACGCCAAGGAGGAACCTTATAATGAAAGTCAAGGAGTGAGCTAAACATCTGGGACATAATTCCCAGTTACGTATGTATGTGTAACTTTTTTAAAAAATGTATTATTTGTTAACTGATGATTTTGTGCTAATAAGTCACAGGGGACAACCAACTAGATGTGCTCAGTTATGGTGATGCTTTAAGTTGGTTGCATATGGGACCAGGATTCAAAAGGAATTTCGGTGCCTTGTCCCCCAACTGCATAATTGGTACAAGGGCGGGCGTATCATTAGTGTTCATTAATTATGTTGACGATGGCATTTATTAAATGGGCTGAGCATTATACAGCTGTTCTTCTCTGGCTACCATGTGAGGCTCAGTGTTTACTCAGCTTCTTTGGCTTGTTTATTTCATTATCACTCAAAAACAAATCAGATAACTTGAAGTAAATTCACAAGGGGGAATTTCAGCGGTAGAAATCCAGATTCTAGTGCTGAAAACTTGAAAGAACAACAGAAGTGCTTCAGTTAAAAGTACAAAATTGGGATAAACTAAAGTAAATGCTTGGAGACCCGGCTCTCATTCAATGCTCTGAGAGCAATTTTTTTAGGGGGGCAAATCACTCCCTGGACTCAATTTCCTTCTCTATGAATGGGAGTATGGTTCTATTTTGCTCCCTACTCCGATACCTGGAGATACGACACATTAGGTGTCTAGGATTTCTAAGTTTCATGGAAAAAGGTGGCTGAGAAACCCAGGCTATCACTACTAAGCAGACTTTTGAAGGGAAAACCCACCAAATGCTGTGCCTCGATAACTAATGAGGAAAAATGTGAGCTGATGATATGTGGGAGGAGAATGGGGCCAGAAACAAAGTGAAGAGAGCGGAAAGATTCATTCCTTCTGAAGCTGAATGATATCCAAATCCAGAATTAATTGTTCTACCCTACAAAGATGCTTTTTCGACCCAGGGCAGCTGTTGAAAGTCTTTGAGGGCTCCTCAGTTGTTAATGAACAAGTAATCCCCTCCCACAAACGCCTGCTTCCCTCCCCCCAACAAATCTTTCCCCAACAAAACGAAAATGGTTATGAAAGCAAAGAGGTAGGAAACGGGAACTGTCTAAAACAAATCCCCGGTTGGCCGGAAGAACAGGACCAATATCAACTGTCTGCCGGTGTCTCAAACGTTTTGTGCACATTCCATCTAATAACAACTCGGCTGCTCCCAGGACATGAAGCCAACTGCACAGGAAGCCTTAAAATTATACCTTTGCCTCAGGCCGAACTGCCGGGACTGGGGCGGCTTCCTCTTCTCCCTTTTTCCTCTTGTCCGCTTCCTCGTCTCGCTCTTCCTCCGCCTTTTTCTCCGGCGTCACAGTGGTGATCAAGTTGGTTTGAGAGATGCCCTTTGTTGTGGTGTACACCCCCGTACCAACCTCTGTAGCAGACATAGAATCCTTCATGTACATTTCATGGTTTTCATTCACTGATGCTAAAAGCAAAATACAATTAAAAAAAATAAAACAAAATCTGAAACCGTTAACTCGGCACAAAGTCGGAAGGTAGGTTAACAGTATTACCGAGTCCAACCCTGAAAAAGCATTCCTCCCCACCCCCCCTGTCTTTGAGAAAGCTGGCAGAAATTGTGCTTGAGAGTGAATTCACATCAAGCACGCTCGCAGAATCATACTCTTTCCCTGAACACATATGCGAATCCTTGTGGGTTCTTTAAAAGCTCATTCCACGGAGCAGAGTGATTTTAGCCAAACCCCATGCTAATCAGCTAGGACTGACTTGCTTAAGATGGCATTATTGGGTGGGGAAAGGGTGTCAGAGGATGAAAGTGTGGGTGGACAGATGAGTCAGAGACTAAGTTGCCACCTTTCAAAGTTTATTATTATAGATGAGTAGCTGGAAAAGAAGGGGTCCGCTCAGCAGGATATCAATCAGTACTTTCTGCCACTATACTACTGAGATTACTGTTTCCAAGAGGAACGTCGGTCTGGGGCAAAAATTATATTTTTCTCAAGGTTCTCGAAGCACCTTCGATGGAGGGGAGAGACATTATCGGTTCTTTAAGCCAAGAGCCAGAAGAGGCACCCCCCTGATATTTTGCTTGTCTGGAACCACGAGCCTTGAAAATAGCATTGATGAGAGTAAAAACCACCAACCCAGCAACAGAATTGTAGAGGTGGCAACTCTGCTCAAATGGAGAGGGATTATTCAAATCTCCATTGTAACTGAACTGGATCCAAGTGAAATGCAATGCATCTATCTGTTTTGCATCCTAAAGCGTAATGCAAAAGAATGCTAGACAAACTTCATGCAAATGCAAAAACCATGCAGAGCATCTACGGGGGGACTTAACAGTTTTAGTGAAACAATTTTGTAATCCAATTCATCTGTTCAGTTTGGTACACTCCAGTGAGTGCAGGGACCATGTCTTGGGTTTCTCTTGCATTTGCCAAGCACCTATTACAGTGCTCAGCACACAGAAGGTGTTCAAAGGTGCTCCTGAATGAGCAAACTTTTAGATAACTTAGATCTCAACTACTGGAAAAAAAGTGAAGTCTTTCTAAATGGATCCCAAATATACAACAGCTCCACATATTGTCCGACTGAAAAGTAGACACAAGAGTTGCAAGGCTTACAAAAAGTCTTAGCAAAACGTTTCACTAAGCACCCAAATCTCTCCACAATGTGGGCTCCTAAGTCTTACATCTCCTTACAAACCTATAAAAGCATCTTGAACAGGTTGACTGCCTCTCCCGAGATCTCAATTAGGGGCCTGCATGGTGAGTCAAAGTAAGCAGCAGCTCTGCAGAAAAAGCGCCTATGCTTGCTTTATCATGCACCCACGGCATTCAGGGCGTAAACAACAGAAAACATACTAGAACCGGAAGGACTCAAATCAGTGAGCACAAGACATACTAACATCGCTTTTAGGCCGAAGGAGGAAGAGAGAGGATGAGTTATTAATACATTCACTGGACCATTCATTCCCTTAGTTGACAGTAATTATCACACAAAAAGGTCACTGTGGAAACTGCATTCATCACGTGTGTGTCCCCTTAGGGAGGGACAGTTCATATGAGGAACTAAAAAATGGGACGTTAATGATTTCCATGAAAGAGAGAAGACGGTGGTAAAAACTGAGTAAGCAGATTTGATTTCCCCAACATTCACTGATGGAATCTAAAGAAGCTGACTCTTGAGAAAAAAGAGGAGGGTGAGGAGATAGAAGATAACGGATTGAAAATTAATGTCACAAAATATGTATCTGGATATGTCACCATCGAATGTCATTATACATTATCTGCCTATAACATTAGGCAGCAATTTAAGAGAGTTAAAAAAGTCTACCAGCAAGTTCAGAACAAGCAATCCTAGACCTATAAAGGACATTTTAGAAGGAATTATACACCTCTATGCATTTTTTAAGACAAGCACTGGTCTCTCTAGCAGGTCTATTTGTGACTTACTCCTTGCGCCATTTAATTGGCATGCCGATGATCTGTGGCTAAAGCTCTGTTGCCCAAGTTGAACAGTGGATGAAAGCCCAGATTAAAGGTATTGCTACCACTTTTAAGTAGTCAGCCGGCAAAGCTATGTTTTACTTATTGATTTTTAGCAGATGAAACTGTTTTCTTTATGAACAGCCATAAGAACAACCACCTTACTGCGATTACTCAATGAAACTGGTTTGTGATATCACAAAATTATTTTCTCAGTGTCTTAGCTTCCATTCTGTGAACATACACCAAGTCTCTCAAATCAAAATTAGCACATTTACTGCTTAAAGAAAGCCCTCCTCCCCATCCGCCAAATACAACACTTCTTTTGCCATGGATAAGGGGAAAACGGCTTT